>NC_136062.1:163165886-168165886 GCF_964261635.1 Lissotriton helveticus | reverse complement strand
CTCTCAAGGTTCTTAAAAGAGTTTTCAAGGAAAAGGTTCTCAGTACCATCCGGAACAAAAGAAAGGAGATTTCCATGTAAAGAAGGTCTCAGGCCACTTTACACCTAAGTGCTGTGAGTGCTACTGATCTGGGCAATTTTAGGGGGATCCTTTCTAGGAGAAGAGAAAACAGCCATTATTAGTGGGTCTATCCCAGGAATGACAAATGTAGTGCTCAGAAAGGTTGTTGTCCCAGTTAGCTGTAGAGGGAGTTCAGAGGGTACCTGTTGGACCTGGCCCTTTTGGCAGGTTCACCCCGAAACTTTTTGCTTTTTCCTAGCCTGTTTCTGTGACCTGGTGTTGGTGATTTTAGGCCTTTGCGCACTTTTTCACTGTGGTACAGTGTAAAGTGCGTGAGCTCTCTGTGTATGTGTGGTGAGTGACCTGCCCTCCCATAGGAATGAATGGGGAATATGTATGCCCATGGTAGTTCCTGATGTGTGGGGAGTGCAGGGTCGAGTTTGATATGTGCGAACACGTGGGATTGAATGCTGCGTAATGGTGTATGCGGCATGATTGTGTCTAGTCTAGAAGTGCCACTTTTAGAAGTTGGCATATTTGTGTAATTTGTGCCTGGCGTGTGATTGGCTGGTGAGCCTGGCCCAGGAGTTCCTGGGCCTGCTTGTGGATTGACTGTCTGGTTTGAGGATGACAGGGGCTGGGGAGCCCCAGGAGGTTGTCTGAGTCAGCCCGTGGATGAAAGGCTGCATCTGCTGCCAGGGAAGTGGGAGGAGATAGCACCTGGGAGTGAATGAGGCTGTGCCTGCCTGCCACAATGCTGGCTCCACCTCCCGCTGGGCGACTGTCACCTCTGTCCCTGATACTGAAAGGAATTCCCTATAACCAGTTGTAGCTGGTTCTCACGCTGCCTGCACCCTTTAGACAAATGATTTTATAGTATAAAAAGGGGCTGTGTCCCCTTCCAAAAGTTTCTTGTTTTTGGACTTGAATCTGCCAGGGGCGTGCTGCTGCTTGGGCCCAGGGGAATCCCTGGGCCCTGCCCAGCCCCTGGACACCTGATGGACTTTCCCTGGGGGACCTTTGCCTGTGGTCCCCTGCTGCAGACTTTTGGGAACTTTCTCTTGCTTTTGCCAAGGCTTATTATAGCCTAAAGGGCCTGGAAGGACTTGGCTGCATCCCCTGAAGGACTTTTCTGGACTTTGTGTTTCCTTCTAGCGCTTGGGAGCGCTGGGGTTTATTCATAGCGCTGGGTGCGCTTTAATTGTCTCCTAAGCGCTTGGTAGCGCTTTGATGCCCTTTCGCGGCTGCCCACACCGCATATTTACTTTTAAAAAAAATATTTTAACTCGAGGGAGCCCACTCCTCGGTTAACTCAGCCTCAGCCTACGAGTGCCTTAAACGGGCCGCCGCGCTGCCCGCGACGACCCGGAAGTGGTTGGCCGGCCGGCCAATCCCAGCGGGGCCCTGCCGGAAGTCCCGCCCCGCAGCCCGGGTACCGAGAGATGGCAGCCGCGAGACGGGGGAAGGAAGCTGCCTGTCGAGTCCCCCGGGACTCCCGAGTGTAGGGAGAGCCCCGGAGGGTTTTCTGGAAGGAGAATGGCTGAGAGTGCAGGCGGGGCTGCGGTGTTGAAGAGGAGCCCCGCGCTGCTTGAAGAAGAGACCGGCGCGTCAAGACTCCCGGTGAGTGGGGCTCCATTGATATGGCCGAGGGGGGGCGTCGGGGCACATTGCCGGTGCCCGCCCCCTCCTCCAGCAGTGTGAGCAGCCATGTGGGGGCTCCGGGCAGAGTGGGGCATGTCTGTTTTCGCTCCCCGTGGGAGCAGAAGAAGTCTAGGGGTGCCGGCGGGAGGCAGAATTAGGGCGGCCCCAGATGGCAGTGGGCCGCCCCACCATTTGGATAGAGCCAGATGGCTCCAACGTTTGGGGGCCATTATCTCTTGAGTCCCCCGAGCAGGACTCCAACGATTGGGCAGGATTGTTTAAGAGCCAGAGAGGCTCGAGGTGCCATAGTTTTCAGAGCCTGAGGGCTCCATGGAGCATATTTGTTTCAGAGCCTGTGTGGCTCCAACGTTTGGGACATGTGGGATGTCCAGAGCCTGTGTGGCTCCAACGTGCGCAGTTCAGAGCCTGTGTGGCTCCAGCAGTGGCGCAGTTTGCGCCTAATGGTCAGTGAGGACCCTGTCGCAGTTTTTGTTTCACAGCTGCCCAGCAATTAGTGGGCAGCTGCACCGTTTAGGTTTTGGGATGTTCCTAGGTGCCCAGCAAGTAGTGGGCACCTGCACCGTTTAGGCCCCTGACATTGAGACACAGGGCGTCCTAGCCCCAACAAGGCCAGTTGGCCTAGGGACTGCCACAGGTGGTAGCTTATGTAAGGTTTTGCGCAATTGTGTGGTTTTTCCTTGCACCTCTGAATGTTTAGGCATCATGTGTTTTTGCGCAATTGAGTTGTGTTTTCTTTCCCGGCACCTCTGAATGTTTTTAATGCATCCTGTGTCTTCCTTGATTTTACACCTCTGAATGTGTTGGTTGATGCATCATGGGTTTTTCTTTCCCTGCACCTCTGAATGTGTTTTTGATGCATCATGTGCCTTGTTATTACACCGCTGAATGTATTTTTATGCATCATGTGTTTTTCCTTCCCTACACCTCTGAATGTGTTTTTGATGCATCATGTGTAATGTGGTCTTGCTGATACCCCTAAATGTATTTTATTCTTAGGTGGTTGTTCTTTCCAGTACAGGTGGTCCTAGGGAGATCCTGGTCCCCTGCGTGACATTCTCCTAAGGTGTTTAGGGTTGCGTGGGTGGTACTTACCTGTTCCCAGTAGTTACTGGATATGATTTAGAACTGTTATTTTGTGCTATACTTATTCTAAGTTCTAGAAGTGCTATTTCTAAAAGTGTTGATTCTGACAGTGGTCCATGTGGCTCTGTCTTGTACATAATCCCTTGTGAATATTGCCCGTGCCAGTTGGCACAATGTACATGTGTGATTTCTATCTGATGTGTTTTTGCAATACAGAAGTTATTTTTATATAACCTTGTGTGGAGTTCCTTTTGTGGTGTGCCTTGGATGTTGTTGCTGTTGTGTGCTGGCGCAAATGCTTTACACATTGCCTCCTAGTTTAGCCTTACTCCTCGTGCCAAGCAACCAAGGGGGTGAGCAGAGGTTATCTTGGCGTGTGACTTCCTTGCCCTGACTAGAATGGTGGTTTCTGCCTGGCTTTGGCGTCACCCTTAGCCTACCAGAAATAGCCAGTTCTAACAGTACCCTAGTTGTCTAGGGCGACAAAGAGATGGTTTTTAAAGGTTCATGTGCCTGAGAACGTAAAGAAGTAGAGGCAGTGGATCACCATCACAGAGCAGAGGGTGGAGACTCTGAGGGACCTACTGGAGTTGGCTAGATAGTAAACTGAAGGGAACAGCCCCAGACAGAGTTCTGCGAAATGTAGAGGGAGTGTCCTCTTCTCTAGGGCCTTTGGTGGCAGGTCAAGGCCCAGGTAGCTGGTAACACCCCTGGTGATCATCTGCTCTATCGGGGGAATGGTCTCCTGTATAGGGAGCCTAAGATTCCTGAATCTGGAGAAACCCATGGTTTAGTGGACCCCCAGTGCCGCAGGGCCTGCCTACTGAGATTGGATCATGACATTCTCCTGACAGGATGTCTAGGGCATGCTAAGCCCTTTACAAGGCTGGCTAACCACTTCTATTGGCGCCAAATGAGGATGCAGCCAGATGCATTCTACAGATCCTCTGTAACCTGCCAGCCCAGTTGGAAGTCAGGGGCGAAGCAAGAGTTCTCCCTGATTCCACTCCCAATATTGGGATAAATGTTTGGGTAGGAATTGAATTTGTTGGGCCCCTGAATACCCAGACTTCCCTAGACAACAGGTTCATCCTGATCTTGATATACCCATGCCACACGTTACCCAGAGGCCATACCTCTTATAATGGTGATTGCACTGTAGTGGCTAGGGCACTGATGGGGATATCTACTTGTGTGGGTTTCCTCAACTAGGTTGTATCTGACCAGGGCACAAACATCATGTCTGCCTACATGAAGTCCATGTGGGATCAGTGTGGGGTAATCTATAAGTTCTCCACACCTTATCGCTCCCAGACCAATGGGCTTGATGAAAGATTTAACAAGACCACAAAGGGCAATATTATGGACCTACCAGCACCCATGAGGCAAAAGTCGGATGTATTCTAGCCATGCTTTCTCTTTGCCTACCGGAAAGTACCTGAGAAGGGAGTGGGTTCAGCCCTTTTGAAATTCTGTTTTGCGATCCTGTGTGTGGTCCTCTCAGTCTTGACAAGGAGGGATTGGGGCAAACTCCCAAGAAACCCCCTCAGGATGTACTGAGCTCCTTGTAAGTACTCCGCTCTCAGATGAAATACTTTTAGAATTAAGGGGTTGATGACCTTGAAGCCAGCCATGAAGTGGTGAAGCAACAAAGGGAATGTCACCACTTTCTGGGGCAGTTCACCTCTCTTTTCTCACTGACTCCAGGGCCTGAAAGTTGTTGTGCCCATGATATTGACACAGGGGACAGTATACCTGTCAAAAATAAAATGTACAGGCTGTGTGATAAAGAGAGACACAATATTGAGGATGAAGTTTCCAAAATGCTGAAAATTAGGGGGGATTGAGCACTCCAATTGCACTTAGTTCAGTATGTTGGGTTTGGTACATCACTGAGCGTCACACCAGAACTCCAGTTAGGTGTGGATTATAGGGTAGTTCTCAGTGCTGGGGGGCACATTAAGACTAATGCACACCCCATCCCCCAAGCTGAAAATCTCATTGACCGGTTGGGAGCTGACAAGTTGCTGATCACATTTGATCAGGGCACTGGCATATTGCCTTAACCGTGGGGTCCAAGAAAAAGTCGTCATTCCCCTCCCCAGAGAACCACTTCCAATTAAGAGTGATGCCTTTTGGGTTAAATAATAACCTTGCCACCTTCCAAAGGTGGGTCAACCAGGTCCTGGCTGGTTTGGGATACTTCTGTGCTGACTACTTGGATGACATTGTAGTCTTGTACTCTAGCCCAGATAGCCACCTGCATCACCGCTGGGCTGTGCTTCAGGCTCTGCAAAGGGAAGGCTTGACTATCAAGTCCAATACATGCCAGGTACGGCAGAGATCTGTTGTGTAGCTTGGCAACCTAATCAGTGGGGGCAAGATACACACCCTCCAGCCCAAAATACAGACCACCCTGGCTTGGGAAGGACCCCGCACCCCTAGACCCTGACTTAGATAAGAGCCTTCTTGAGCTACACAGGTTATTATAGGATGTTTGTAAAGGGAGATGGCACTATTGTTGCTCCCTTAACAGAGATGATTTCCAAGAAACAGCCCAAGAAGGTGATCTGGACAGAGGCATGTCAGAAATTGTTTGAACCCCTGAAGGAAGCCAAACGACTAATACAGATGACTGGTGAGAATCCCAAACTGGTGGGCCATCTTCTCACAGAGAATAAACTTTAAGATGGAACATCGCCCTGGGACTCAGCAAGCCAATGCTAAGGGTCTTTCCACATTTTTCAGCTTAGCAATAAGAATTCCAATGAAGGAGGGTAGTTCTCCATACTTATTGCTGTGTGGGGGGAACACATTTTAGACCTAACATCCGAGGGTGTGTATTCCCCTAAACTTTGTTGCTTTCACACCTATGTTTTTTGTTGAACTTGTTTTGTTGGCATTAGGACCCTGTACACTTTACGTCTTCTAACCAGCGGTAACGTGCTAGTGCTCTCTTACTAACACATAGTAAAATTGGCTCTACACCTAATTGGCACATTTAATTTGCATATAAATCAATAATAAATGCTACTAAATGTACCCTGGCCTGTAAATTATATGCTACTAGTGGGCAGCAGCACCCCTGGTGCCACCCACTAAATAGCACTGCTAAACATGTCTCAGGCCTGTCACTACTATCATGAATGCCATTTTAAAGTGCTCTTTCGACCTGAGAAAATAAGCCTTTTTACAAGACCTAAACCTTCTTATAAGTCCTCCTAAGGTGGTACCCAATAACCCATTGGGCAGGCAGACTAGTATTAAAATGTTGGACATGTGTTTAAGTTTTACATGTCCCAACAGGCAAACACTCTTTTTTTACTCTCCCATAGACATGATAAAGAATGTTTCCACTCAAATAAATGGTAATTTAAAATCATTTTTAATGGTAAAGTCAGAGTTTAAGTTACTATCCTAAAAATTGCACATTTAGAAAGTTGGGATTTCTCTGCTTAAACCAAATGTGCCTTTCTACCAGTGTCTAGGGTCACATGATTGCAAATGGCTTTCCTGTTGTGGGTTGTGTATTCCTTCCAGCCATGGGGATAAAAGAGGTCCAGGTTCAATGGGAATTGGTCTTCGTAACACGATGGCTGGAGTGGAGCTGTACCTTGCCCTGATTCCACTTTTAAGGGCCCTGCTTGCAGCACATACAAAGGAACTTGACTCCAGGCCTGCTCTTGCCTTTGTCAGCCTAGAAAGAGGAAGAGGAAGAACTGACCAGAACCAGTTTTCGGGTTAGGCCAGGGATTTCTTCCACACAAAGTCTAACACTAGGTATAAAAGTGGCACCTTTAGAAACTGTCATCAGAACATTCTTTGGCCCAGGGAAAATTCAAAAGAAGGACTGCCCTGCTGTCTCAATCAATCAGTCATTTAATCAGAGGTTTATAAAGCACAGCTACTCACTCGTGGGGGTTTCAAGGCGCTGGATGTGCTGTCTAAAGAAGGAAGACTGGGTCTGTTTGCCTTGTACCCAGGCTTCCCAAAAGTGACGCGAAGGGTCAGTTGGCTGACCTCATCTTTTAGTTACAGGGACCCTATAAGCTTCCAGAGGCCTCCTTGCAACTTCCCAGTTGGGCAGTGTCAGCTGGACCTGCAGGTACCTACTTGAGTCCTGCTGCCTGCCTGAGCTGGAATGAGTCCTAATCCCCAAGAGGTTCTTCCCAGATCCTGGACCTTTGGCTGACATCAGAGACCGCTCTTCAGGAACGCAAGGTGGAGATGCAGAAGTTCGTGGCCTCGTGATCGCAAAGTGGCTCTTCACTTCAGGCGGACCTGTACTATGCTCCAACACCAACCTTCTGTGATGACTACAACACGTTGGCCCGGCGACAGCCCACGTTGCCCGCTGATGAGAAGTTCCAGTGACAACCAGGTGCTTTGTGGCAAAATAGTGACTGTCTACAGCAACCAATTTGCTTTTCACTCCTGCAATGACCTTCTTGAACCTCCCCGCCCAAGAAAAACTGCAGCTCCTCGTGTACACTTCCAACGATATCTCAGTAGCAGGGTAAACCTAATCCCTGTATCCGACACACGCTGCATTGAGGTTTGCTTGACTGACTTTACGGTGGTCTGGCGCAACCAGATAACCACAACTGTTGCTTTGTGCTTTTTGGAACAATTTTTACCTAAAACATTTAGTAGACGAAGGGCCTGATTCCGATCTAGTTTGGAAAGTATTCCTACCAATTCGATTCCGGAATGCTATCCAGACGACTCGGATCGGGGAAGTCCAACCTAGCGATTTCGATGTATCCGGATGATTCTGGATACAAGTCGACTGGGCTCTCATTGACTTCAATAGGAGCCTGTGTTCCAAAGGAGAACACAGGCTCCCATTGAAGAAAGAGGTGACTGGGGAAAACCTTGCACCCTGTGATGGGCACCCCATGGTGTCTGCCACACTGTGCATGGTTGGAAAGGGGGGTCACTTGGGTACCCCCTAGTGCCCCTTTCAGAATGCCATGGGTTAAGTGGAGCCTGCTATGGGCCCCCAAAGACAGATTTCATCAGCCAATTTGTTTAGGAGAAACCGGATGGGAACGGCTGTCCGAATCGGTCATCATACTCACTTGCTCAGAAACCGAGTCCATAGAGCTGTACGATTCGGCTCCGAAAGACTGGACCTGTCCGAACGCCTTTCGTAACTGATTCGGACAGCCCTAACGGTTTCCAGGTCTCCTAATCGGTCGTTGGGAAGTGTGTACGATTCGGTTGGAAACAAGGGTTCCGGATCGAATTCAACAAACCTGAATCCGATTCAGAGCTCTTCCGAACGACATAGGAATTGGCTCCTAAGTCCGAAGGTAAAACTTTTCACCAGGATGAGTCTGGTCCTTGTATCTGACCCGTGCTCCATAATGATTAACCTAAACGTTTGACTTAGTCCCAGTAAAGTGCAACCCGATGACTGAGGTTGGCACTGCAGGATGTTTGGTACTATTTTGAACCTTAAACTTTAAAAATTCCTAACTATGTTTCTACCGATTGGATTTTTGACATTTTGGTGTGGTCTTATTTATTGACTTTTACTCTGGAATTTTTCTTTTGCTGTGTTTCATCCTGGCAAGGATTGCATTTATTATTTGATAGAGGCCTCCTCCCCTGCCAACTTTTACCCAATTTCTTACAGAGAACTTTGACAAGCCTTCCTGCAAAACATGTGGTTTGCTCACATTTATTTCTCTGTGTAGTATAGGAGTGCGTTGCAGTTGTTCCTATGACAGCTTTTGGTTTGCAGTCCAGCACTGGGAAGGATTCAAGCTGTACTTCACAGATGTTATACTTGGGATATCAACATGTTGAAGAAGATGGAGGTATAGAGAGAAGGCAAAGAAAAATGTCATTTTTGTTTGGCTGGTGGTGCTCTCTAAAGATGACATACATATCTGTGGGTTATCATTCAAGAGAGACTGGCTCTTCCTGCATCACTTTAATAATTGCAAGCATGAGACTGGCATGGCATGAAAATAGAAAAAGAGATCCCTGAGGCCAAATTACAGAGACCACAGAAGATGTGACCTTGTTTAATTGCTACACAGATGCCTCCTGCTAGGGCTGGTAATGCCACATGGTTGAGGTGAGTCATCTTCTTCTCTGAGATCAAGAAACACTTTATCAACTAAGAGAGTTCTTTGAGCCATCGAACAGTCATTAACTTCAAAAGTGGATCTAGTACCAAACCCTTAAAGATCCTGCTTCCAGGATGATTGTGCAAGGGTAGATCCCTTCACTTTTGGTGCCAGGTAATACAAAAGCCATTTCTGCTGACCTCCCCTGACCAGTGATACTTATGAAATATTTGCACTTGCTCTCTGTATCCCTGTATCCTTTTTTATTGATACTGATCATATGTTCTCCCTCTTAAAACTACTTGTACTTATAATTGCTTTTGTGAATTGGCTCCAAAGTATCTAAGAAAATGTTGACCTTTGTACAAAAAAGCATATTTTACATGCCTCATGTTAGTATAGCAAAAGGGATTCAGTGTGGAAGATTTAGCCATGCAAAAAATAAGTGAAGCTCTTCGTTAAAAAGAGAACACCAGGAAGTGAAGAAATGGCATACCAATAATACAATTAAAAAAACATCACAGAGCTGACCTGAGAGTTGCCATCCTCCATTTACATCTGCCTAAAACTAATGGTGTTTTTAGCTTATGTGATGATTTGTGCTTCTTATCTTTTGCAGAATATTGTACTCTACGAATGGTTGCCCATGCTTCTTAATAAGACAATTTCAGAATACAAAGGTAAGTCCACTTTGGCCCATGTGTGTTCTATAATTTGACATACTTTTCTTTGTACATTATAGACAGCTTTGCACTAATATTCTCTATGTACACAGTATAGACTTGGGCACACCATGGATACAATTTTAGGCAAGTGTAGAAATGGAAAAATAATGCTTGGTGCAAGAACAAGAATGTTGTTGCGTTTTTTTCTGATTTCCAGTCTTAGGCTCCGATTTAATTGTTGGCGGTCATGCCGTTTTATATCAGGGCATTAGGAAAAGTATTCTGTTGCCCTGGCGGAGGTCATGACCATCAAATATAGTCATCTCCATTGGGTCAATAGACATTTCTATCATTCACAGAGGCAGCCCTCAGGGCAGTTCCTGTGAATGCATTGGAACCTTGCCCTATGGCTCCATTAAACAAGACTGAGCCGCACGTTAGAGTTTCCAAAGTTTTTTTATTTTCAAATACAAAAACCCACAGTGAGAGTTATTTCCCATAGTAAGGTGAGCACATTTTGTTTTGAACTGCCCCTTGCTGCCAGGGTTTGCCTGACGGTGACAGGCAGTAAAAAATGGCTTTATGCATTCCCATCCTAATTGGGTGGATGGACATATAGCCAATTCTCCGACAACCCCTAGTCCATCAGGCCATTAAAGAGGTATGGCCACGGTGGAGAAGAAGTAGTCTCTGCAGTGGTTAAACTATGGTCCGCCCGCTTTTAAAATCATTGGGCGGACCATCATGTTGGCGGTAAGCACACTCAGCAGTATGCTTACAGCTAACATTTAAATTAGGCCCTTAGTCTGACTATTCTTCATGGCCAGATTTCGGACCGCAAGCCCTCCCCTTACATCTGGGAGGCCCCTTGCATTAATTGCAGCATGCACTTAAGTAATCCTTGACTATCATTATTAGAATATTTGCGTAATCCATGTGTGGTGGTCACATCATTGAGATGTGACCCAAAACAGCAACCATATATGTTTTTCACACTGGTCACGTTCTGAGATGGTGCATTTATTCCTTGTCCTATAAAAAAAACATAATTTCTCTCTCACAAATTTACCCTCACCAAGGGTAGTGATATTTTCAGAGGGGAGGAATCTTGGTGATTATTCATTTAGAGGGAGTAACATACACAGATCGGATTTACCATGTCTATTTCTGCAAGTTTGCACCCAGCATTCAATCCAGATTATTCCAGCATTCAAAACAGGTGAAATATTCAGGTGGAATACCACTAAACAGTGCTATTCTTGCTAAACCCATAATTCCAGTGGGTCGGTAACTCCTGTTACTGGACCATTCAAAATGTATGGCCTCTCGTAATGAGGCTCTTATTGTTTTTATTGCCTTTCTTACCAACCCTAAGGACTGATTTTAATCTGTAATTAGTCTTTCCATAGCAACCAGTGTCCTTTATTTCAAACAAGGAATTAACAGCAAACCTATTGTGTCCATTTACAGGATATATTTATTTATTTTTATTTGCAAAGTTTTAAATACGGCAAACATGACTTATGAGAGTATCAGAGCGCTTAACAGGTGATCAAAAGGAAGAAACACGAAAACAAACAACATTATCCAGAGCGGTACAGATTGTGGAGGGTCACAAACCGAGATAAGATACCTCTATAGGTCGAAGCCAATGAGACAATAGACAAGGTCCAACATTCAAATACTAATCTTCAATCAATCAGAGTACTTGCAAAGCGCACTACTTACCCGTGAGGGTACCAAGGCGCTGAGGGGAGGGGGGCGGGGTGCTGCTACTGCTCAAAGAGCCAGGTCTTGAGGAGTCTTCTGAAGGCGAGTAGGTCTTGGGTCTGCCGTATGTGGGTAGGGAGTGTGTTCCAGGTCTTGGCGGTGAGGTAGGAGAAGGATCTGCCACCAGAGATCGTTTGTTGGATGCGGGGGATAGCGGCGAGGGCGAGGCTGGAGGAGCAGAGCTGGCGGGTGAGGGTGTGGAAGCTGAGTATGCTGTTCAGGTAGGCTGGTCCGGCATTGTGGAGTGCTTTGTGTGCGCGGGTGAGGAGCTTTAAGGAGATCCTCTTGTCAACGGGGAGCCAGTGTAGGTCTCTCAGGCGGGGAGTGATGTGGCTGTGGCGGGGAACGTTGAAGATCAGTCCGGCGGATGCGTTTTGGATGTGTTGTAGTCATTGTAGGTGTTTGGCTGGGATTCCTGCGTAGAGTGCATTGCCGTAGTCCAGTCTGCTGCTGACAAGGGCCTGTGTCACCGTTCTTCTTGTTTCGGTCGGGATCCACTTGTAGATCCTGTGGAGCATGCGGAGGGTGTTGTAGCAGGAGGAGGAGACGGCGTTGACCTGT
The DNA here is from genome assembly GCF_964261635.1 of Lissotriton helveticus. NCBI lineage: Eukaryota > Metazoa > Chordata > Amphibia > Caudata > Salamandridae > Lissotriton > Lissotriton helveticus. The sequence goes on along the minus strand of NC_136062.1, from coordinate 168,154,005 downwards.
TTAGACATGGAGAGGGAGGAGACGAGGATGAATCCTAGATTGCGTGCATGGTCGGTGGGTTTTGGTGCTGTTCCCAGTGTGGTCGGCCACCAGGAGTCATCCCAGGCTGACGGGGTGGGTCCGAGGATGAGGACCTCCGTCTTGTCCGAGTTCAGCTTCAGACGGCTGCTCCTCATCCAATCAGCGACGGCCTTCATTCCCTCGTGGAGGTTGGTTTTGGCGGTGAGCGGGTCCTTGGTGAGGGAGAGGATGAGTTGGGTGTCGCCAGCGTAGGAGATGATGTTGAAGTTATGATGGCGGGCCACGTGTGTGAGGGGGGCCATGTAGACTTTGAAGAGCGTTGGGCTGAGGGATGAGCCCTGGGGGACGCCACAGACGATGTCGGTGGCTTAGGATCGGAAGGGTGGGAGGTGGACGCTCTGGGTTTCTGCCGGAGAGGAAGGAGGTGGTCCAGTCAAGAGCCTTCTCTTGGATTCCGGCTTCTAGGAGGCGTGTCTTTAGAGTGCGATGGCAGACCGTGTCGAAGGCGGCTGACAGGTCCAGGAGGATGAGTGCTGATGTTTCGCCGTTGTCTAGTTGGCGCCTGATGTCGTCTATGGTGGAGATGAGGGCTGTCTTGGTGCTGTGGTATCGTCTGAATCCGGACTGGGACGGGTCCAAGATGTTGTTGTCTTTGAGGTGGCGGGCCAGTTGCATGTTGACAATTTTCCCGATGACCTTTGCTGGGAACGGGAGCAGGGAGATGGGCCGGAAGTTCTTGAGGTTCTTGGGGTCCGCTTTGGGCTTCTTGAGGAGGGAGTTGATTTCGGCATGCTTCCAACTGTTTCGAAGGAGATGTTGATGACCTTCCGTAGTTGGGGTGCGATGGCTGCGTCTGCTTTATTGAATACGTGGTGTGGGCACGGGTCCGACGGAGATCCTGTGTGAATGGAGTTCATGACCTTGCGTGTCTCGTCGTCGTTGACGTTGGACCAGGAGGTCAGGCGGTTGGCACTGGTGGTGTTCACAGGGGAGTCTGGCCTAGTCGGGGCGGTCGTGGTGTTGAAGCTGTCATGGATGTCAGCGATCTTGCGGTGGAAGAAGATGGCTAGTGAGTCGCACAGTTCTTGTGAGGGCGGGATGTCGTTGGCGCTGGGGTTGGAGAGTTCCTTTACGATGCTGAAGAGCTCTTTCCTGTTGTTTGTGTTGTTAGAGCAGACATTTGTTCAAAAGCAATATTTTAGCTAGTTTTTTTAAGCATACCATTGAGAGGATTATCTGATTTCAGGTGGTAGGGAGTTCCAAATTCTAGGGGCAATACCCGAGAAGGCTCTGTGAAAATTTTCTTTTTCTGGAATTTCTTTGTTTTTGGCAACAAGATGCTGGTGCTTCTAGAAGAGCTGCATCCACCAGATATATCTAGCTTTTTTGGCAAGTACCTTGGGGCGTTTAAAACACAATACCCTCCCTGAGCACAACCATTACAAAATTGTATTTCAGTGTCAGTAAATGAATTCTTCTTCTTATCTGTGTTTACATATTGTTTACTTGTTTACTTGGGTTTGCAGCCCTGAAGAAATCAAAGATGCTTGATGTAGCATGACGAAACACACGTTAGCTGCGATTGATGTGGTTTATGTTGGGTGAATACGCTCCATTGAATGTGTTGCATATACGGACAAGGACACTGTAACCGATTGAAGAAAACTTGATTTGTAAAAAGAAGAATACATTTAACATGTGTTTCGTCATGCTACATCAAGCATCTTTGACTTCTTCAGGGCTGCAAACCCAAGTAAACAAGTAAAAAATATGTAAACATAGATAAGAAGAATAACTCGTGCTCGGGGAGGGTATTGTGTTTTAAGTGCTATCTGCATTTGCGGGTAGAGGTAGGTTTGAGAGGTCACCAACTCTACTTCCCCTTGGAACACCGTCTAGTTGAAAATCTGATACTGTGACCTAGATGTACAGTAGAACGCCCATTCGCCTACCTGGTTACCTAACAATCAGTTTGTAACTCGGGGCGTTGTAGTGTAAGGCTTTATGGGTCATGCAGGCAATTGTTAACTTAATCCTTGCCTTATATGGGAGCCAACTTGGAGGTTTTTGATCTGGAGTGATGTGTTTGTTTCTTTTTCTTCCTGTGATGAGCCTGGCAGCAGAGTTAAGAGAGGACCCTTAGAGAAGCCAACTTGAATCTAGGAAGGCCACATAAAGTTGCACTTCTATAGTCCAGCCTGGCTATAACTAGGGATTGAACCACTGCCTGGAAGTCGTCATGGCGTTTTAATTTCCTCAAGATGTTAGTTTGGTAGTTTGCGCCGTTGGTGTTAGTACCGATGCGCTCCTGCATGTTTAGGTGCTTGTCAGGTGTTATTCTCAGAGATCTCATGAAATCTATATAGTGTGGTGAGCCGTTAAGAGCAGTAAGATGCTTTATCCATAATTCGATCTTGGGATACTGTTTGGGTGGAATGACAGAGTTTCAGCTAGAGGATCCATGAATAAGTTGAAGAGAGTAGGACCCCTGTGGTACCCCTGACATGACTGGTGTAGCATTGGACAGAGATTAACCTTGCTTTTTTGAGTTCTGTTGAGGAGGAACAGGGTGAACCAATTTTGGACAGATGCTGATAGCCCCATCTTTTGTTCGAGTAAGTCTAGGAGGCTCATGTTTAACCGTATTGAAAGCTGAGAAAAGGTCTAGGAGGATTAGAAGGCAGGATTCGCTAGGATTCAGCATTTTTATATATTTAATTATATATCCCTAGATCAGGAGATGGTCGGGTAGCTAGATCTTTCCTAGACTGAGTTTTCAGTCCAACTTTGAGGAAATGTAGCAACAACAGATTTACTTTGATTTATTTACAGCAAATTAAACTAATAATATCTTGGCCTTGTTAAAGGGAGACATCTGCTACAAAGATGGTACGTTTTGTGTGAAGTATCAAAGAGATACATGTTAGTATTATTCTATGGCTGATAGTCTTTAGCAAAAATGTGATTGTGAAGCCTGAAAGAAGAATAAATTAGATTTTAGGATGGTACTTAATGCTGCCATGGGTGGATGAAAACCAGCATACTATCAACACTAATTAGCAAAATCAGCAAAATTAATTTAAAGGACGATGGAAAAATGATCTGGAAACAGAGAGATCATCTGATTATCTACAATGAAAAACTACCCCCTTTAGTTCTTTAAAATCTCATTCTTTTTCTGTTCCTATATGCTCTTGAGAGAATATCTAGATTTGTAGGGAAAATAGGGAAAGTAGTTTCTAGTATTTGGAAAGACTTACTGTACCACATACCTTTTCTGACAGCATGCTGGGTTATTCTCTCTGGAACGTTTAAAAAATATAGCTCTCTCTTAAGTCGAGCTTTTGAGACCTGTTTTATCCTCTTTGTGGGCTTACAGTCCGCCCACTGCTTTTCATTTGTTTGTTTCAGTGTCCTTTAAAAATCTTTGCTTGCTAATGGTCAGTCCTTCCTCTTTGACCCAACTTTTTAGGTCTCGCCTAGGCAGCGCGCATGCGCTATATAGGCAAAAAGACCTTTTGGAATTGCTTTGGCTTTTCAGCCAAAAACGTGCACGCATTCCATTTCCTTCAATGGCAACGCGTGCACGTGTGGTGATTCACTTGTGGGAGCGGGCAGTGCCATATGTTAGCAATTATAACGGCGCCAGCCCCTCGCTCCCGCAAGTGAATCGCACAGGCCTCCTCCTCTTTCCCCTCCCCCTGCTGCCACAGGTGCCTGTCCTTGTTATTTATTTCTTCTATTATAGGGAGACTGAATGATTAAGGTTTTAGCCGCACACCATGCCTCTGTAATCACAGCAGCAACGAACCCCCAAAGAGGCCGGAAGTGCCCGTAATCATCAGATGTCTTTGAGGCCAGCCCCTAACTCCAACCGTGAAATTTTACCCCTGGGATGACAACTCTCCTCTTTGCAACAAGGGCATCCTCGAGACCATTTGATGTGTCTTGACCATCATTGGCGGTCCCGCCAAGAATCCATCTACAGTTGCCTGCATCTTGCACTGACCCTGGCAGTCTGTCTTTGAAAGTCCGGTTCACTGCAAGACCGCCTTGCAAAAACAATGATGCGCATGTGCAAAGCTACGGCCTGTGACTGGAATTTTGGCTGAAAACACGCAAGGGCGAGTGTGCGGTGTGCATTTTATTCATACGAGGCTGTCCTTACTACCACACATTAAAGTGGATTTTCTGCCATATTCTTCTCACTTTCACAATGGTGTTGTTTGAGGTAAAACTGCGTTCCAAAGTGCTTACTTCTTAGACTATACTTCAGGGACGGAGAAGGGTTGGGGGAAGGGCGGATAGGGTGGGGGGATTGTTGGGGAGTACAGGGGCTAATCCCCCACTGGGATTGCCAGCTCGCCACTTAAGCTCCTCTTTGATCGATGGCGCGGATTTCAGATGTGGACGACATCTTTGTTGCTGCCAACTTGACATTTGCCGGTGGCATTTTTTTCGTGGGAAAGGGAACAAAGGCTCGCGTTGGAGAGACTAGCAGGGCTCCTATTAATATCCAAGATAATGAAAGACTTGTGGCGGCCCGGGAGACGTCAGACCGTGCCTACAGTGTCCCTCGCTCCATCAACAAGCATTGGCATAGCCAATAGGTCTCGCTTTCGGGACCTTATAAGTGTTTACCCATGCAACAGTTGATGTTGTTGCACCAAGGCTATTATGCTGCATAACTAAATACTTATAAGGTCCCAACAGCGAGACCTATTGGCTATGCTAATGCTTGTTGTCTTTGTTTCCTTGCACGGAGCATGGACCAAGAACTGTATCTTTATGCTTTGGTTATTTATCTGTTTTTTTGGGAACTATGTTTTATTTCTTTCCTGCTCATGTTATACTATGGGTGTATGTTCAGCTTTGACGCCTGTATTTTATTGCATCTTCGCTCTTGCCCCCTTCTCTTGTTGTTACTGCAATCCTTCCCTCACCTCCTGCTCTAAGGCTTGTTCCCCCTTTACTTGTTCATTTTCTTTTCAACATTAACACAGATGCTGGACTCTAACTCACTTCTGTGGTGTGAAGCGCAGCTAAGAGCCGCCAGGTTAATGACAACATCTGCAACTACGCATCCACCTTCTGGTCCCAGGCATAGTCTCTACCCAGTAGTGCTGCAGCCGTAGATCCCAATGTAATTCAGGCATTTGGATGACTTTGTGGGCTTGTGCGTGATCGATCAACGAGGTTCCACGCCTTTCTTCACTATTTCATTGTATGAGCAGCTGAAATGTGGTTAGTTGGATATGTGTGTCTCGCATGCCCAACATGTGTCCTTCTACTCCTCCACAAGGCAATCCACTGGACAGCTTATGATATACCTCGGGATGGTGTGATTGGGTTTTGAAAGTGCTTTACTTATCTGTAGCTCAGCAGTGCAAGTGTACCACACCTGTAATTTAAAAGATTGTATGGTATCTGGTAGTACTGCCTGTGGCGTATGCTTTGTGAGACCTAGGGCTAGGACTAAAGGGTATATAGAGTTTTGCATATGTTTTTCTCCCTGTAAAGTTGCAATTAAATCCCATAATATTTTGCACAAATATATTAAATGATAGCACTTCAAAAGGAGCCATTTTTCGTCAATTTCCATGCGCCAACAGTTTCTTTAAAATCTGACCATATTGAAGCACCCTTGCCCCTTCCCCTTTCTCCTAAACATCTTCTAGCCACGGGCCTCAGCTGTGGAGAAAGAATGTTCTAAGATGTTCCAAACTCTGCTTCAGCTGAGAGCAAATTTATGTAACACTGCACAAGCGCAGTTCAATAGTGATCTGCAATTTACTACTGCCCACTGCAATACCATTTTATTTATTTATTTGCATTGTGGTTGTACTAGTAGACCGCTGCAAATGTTTCTACCCTGGTCGGTCCATGGAGAGGCAACGCAGAATTCCCTACACCAGTCTACAGTTTGCACAATTTAATAAATGCTGCATGAAGAGTTTAATGGACAATGGAAGGTAGATGGAGGTGACTCTCCCCCCAGCCCTTCGCTCGGCCAGGGCCACCCACCTATTCCCAGCGCATGTCACCGGCCACCACAGTAGCCCTGGCCATTTCACACAAATGTTTTCACGAAACTTTCTACAGCAGCACGAGCTGGTACTGAGGCAGGTCGGATGTCGTGGGTACATGGCAGTGTGGCAAGGAGGAGGCATCGCCCAGCAGCAGCACAACTCCCAGCAAAGGAGATCAACCGAAAGAAGGTGATTAATCTCACATTACTACTCCAAAGTAATGTTCAGAATAGAGAATCCGTCAGGGAGGAGAACAGCCTGCCAGCTGCCCTCGCGTCTTGAAGGTTCACTGGACCGAGTGCTGTTGCGGCCCCTCTGGCAGCCACCAAAGCCTCTGTCGCTACTTAGACCCTGGGTGCCCCGGCAGGAGGAGTAGCGATGCACAACAGTGATCGCCTGGTACAGGAACTGGATAGCCTGTGCCCCTGTACTCCTCCTGCTCTGTTCTCGAGGTGAGTCTCACCCCCTCCCTAATGGTTTCCAGCCTCAGGAATGAGTGTGTGTAATTGGTCTCTTGCCCTGTGTTTACAGAAATGTCTGCAGGCAAAGACAGTTGTGTTTGTTTCTGTCACTGGAGCATATTGTTCTTTCATTGAGTGGGTAGCAAGCTGCTTTCCTGACAAGCTTTAAATCACGTGCTTCTAGGGGAAAATGGGATTCTCTCCATACTGAATTGTCTACCACAGTAGCCACACCTGTGCGATGTAAACCTAACTGATCTGAGTTCTTGGGCTAAAATCGACTTAGGGTCTGTTATTTACATCTGTAAAAAAGTGTCAAGTACTAATATCAAATAATAGCACAACATTGTTGCTGCTTTTGTCCCCTGACAGACCAGTGACCTGACAGGATTTCCTGGCAGGATGTATTACAGAATAAGATTGCACAGGACATACTAGGGAAAATTGATTTGCCTCATAATAAAAGTAGTACAAAGTTTTATTGCTCCTTGCAAAATTCAATGAACTGGGAAAATAGTGATAAGTCTAGACAAATCTATCAGAAGTTGAATTTGAGACAATGTAAGTAGCACACATTTCTCTGCAGCAAATGCACAACACATCAAACTACTTTAACTACACGTGTAAGATTCTGAAATCTTTGGGAATGCGGCCTTGTCTCGTCACTTTACACTGGGAGCATGGTTCTACTAAATTATCCTCAAAGAAAAGTGTCACTGTAACCATTAGATCACATAATATACATGGGGTTCGCCCAACACACCCTCCACTGTCTGGGCAGCAAATATCAACCCAAAAAACAGTGATGTGAAGGAACAAATACACCCAAAGTATTCATAGGGTATATTCAATTACCCCTATGCAGTGGTACCTAGTCCCATCTCATTAATGTATATTTTTAGACAAAGTGGCATATAATGTTGATATGTGACTTTGTCTAAAAATATATATTAATTTTAATGAATTAATATTAATGTGGTCCAGTCTCATACCCCTCTTCTCACTGAAGTGTCTTTCTCTCTTACCTCAGTTTGCCAGGTACGGTATCTCTCATTCACTCTTGCCTCTCTGCAGCTGCACCCTGTCTCTCTGTTCCCATCCCTCTCAGCAGCATTTGTTGTCCGTGTATCAGCCTCTCATGCCTCCCTTCACTGCCTGTGATGTCTCTCCTTCTCCCTTGAAGCCTGTCACTATCTCTGCGTACATCCACTTCCTCTTCCCTTGCTAGCCTGTCTCGCCCACCCCATCCCGCTTCAAATTAATGCTCCGTGACACGGCACCAGCGCTAGATGCGTCATAGTATTTTATTTTTAACTGTATTTTGAGACGTAGCACTTTCACATTTGTGATACGTGCTTGATTTTAATAGGTCATCTCCAGTGACACCACAAGCCGATTGTCTCATCTTTGTTTCATGAATCAGTGCTGCTTGACAAAGAAACGTGTATTTACAGTTTCGGCTTTCCTCTAACTTATTCCTTTTCATTTTAAAAGGTGAGAATCAGATTGAGTAAGTAGACGCGGCGGGCATTTTGAAATACTATCTGTAGAAGATGATTCTATTTCTTTTTGTTTCCTTAATTATACTGTACTTTTGTGCCTTTATGGTTTTGATTGTGATTCGGGTTCCTGCAGCCTTACTGAAATCTGTCTGTTCTTGATTTGCATCAATTCAACAAAAGGCATGGATTGGTCTTGTACACCAGGTGGAATGGAATGATAATAATGGCTTTTTCCCCGCAGGTTACAATCCTCATATTGACCCTAGTCTTTCTCACGAATTCCTGGCTGCAGTCCAGTTCAGTGCCACCATGGTGCCCCCCGGAATTTACATGAGGTACAAAGGTTTCTTGTCCATATACTTAACTTCATTATCTGAACGTCTGACCACTTCTGTTGTATGATCATTTCTGTTGACACTCCCCAATTACTGTCATAGGCGGAGCTGGGCACCACCTAGAACTGCGAGATCCTTTAAGTATTGGTGCGAGGCTAGGTTGCATATTTTTATTTTAAGGAAAAATGTTCTGAAAATAAGTTTACCTAGAATAATAATAGAAAATGACATAGGACTAGAGGTGATGTATAAACAAGAACACCACGTTTACGTGGCATGAGTTTTGAATTAGAAATATGAGTTCGCAGACTATATACCCTCAATGCAATGATGGGGTCAGAAGTGTTCAGTGAGTTGGAGAGAGGCACTGGGAGTTGTTGACATAGGTAAACCAAGTCGGTCCCTAAGATCAAAGCTTTGGATGTTTATTACTTTTGATCACCATGGGATTTTACATCGAACCCCAGAGGAAGGCTTCCCTAAGGTTTAACAGGTATGATCGCCTACATGTGAATTGGATATCTTAGGTGTTTCTAGTTTTGTGAACATCGTATTGTATTATTTAAAATATTTCTGTAAAAGTCATAATCTTTAATCCTGGAGTGACCAACACCAGTTCCCAAAGTAAAGAACATAGAGGTAGTTAGGGGAGACACACAAAGACACTACAGGTCTCAAATGTAGAGCTGGTTTCTTCCACCTTCAACAGCCAGGAAAGTATTCTTCGCTTTACACAGATAGTCCAGGGCATGGTACCGCTGGTGTTGTCAAGAGTGAATCATCATCTCCTGGGTATACTACCTAAGAACCCGCACTGTGTGCAAAATGCCACTGTATGTGCTCTGATTCATCTAATGTGCTTGGTCCATGTGCTCGACCATTAAGGTCTTGTCCTAACAAGAGTTCTTCCTTGATTGCTGCACTAACAAAGAAACACCAAGAATAGATGGCTTTCAGGTAACATAAACAGAAAGTTAAATGGACCATAGCAGTGTCAATTCTCATAATTATGCTGTTTTTTAGTGTGAATGAGAGTGATGCAGGTTCGATCTTCTCCAAATCAGCTATCCTGATTTAAGTCACAAGCATAATTTTACTTTCGTGATGTTTTATTCAGAAATAGGTTTTGCCATTTTCGAAACATCACCAACAGAGATGAGAGCTTCTCACCGGCCATCCGAGTCTGCAATAGCTACTGGAACAGAGAGGTAAAGGGGAAACCCATGAATGACTGAACTTTTAGCACTGCACAGACAATATGTAAACAACAATGTAAAGAAAAGGGCTACTGATCATATTATGTATGCATGTACAGTCACAACTATATTATGTCACTTTTGAACAACATCAGCCATTGTCCGCGCCTACTTCACTGTGGTTACGCAGAGGGGTAAACAAAGGGAGCAGCAGAACTGGTCATTATATGCAGATCTTACTAGGTAGAGTCTTTATAGACAATTACTAAACCAAAACGTAAATCCTTGTGTTTCTCTTTTAGATGGAAGATCAATTTAATTTAATTCACTTTTGACAACTTGTAGCCAGTAAACTTTGAGGGCAATATGTAGCACTTTGAGGAAAATAACTTTGCCCATTTCATAAATAAACCCTTCAAGTACCCATATCTTATATCAGTCATAAACAGACACTCGGAAGATGATGAGGAGTTCCTTATAGCAATGATACCTACCATTTGTTTGTATATTTTAGAATTGTCGTAAGACTTGTTTTTCACTCTCCTCCATAACATTCTATGACTGTTACTGTGGATTGGAGCTGTTGCGGCCCAGGTAGGGTTGTATCTTACTCTTCAGCATCTTGTGAAGTTACCGTGTACCCCTTTTTAGGGCTCGCGCCCTGCGTTGCAGTGCACAGACCTGCTCGCGCAGGCGAGAGCCCTTTTGTCCAGGATTTGAAAACGGACCCTGGAATCGCACACGCTCGTGAGTGTGCTTTTCCTTTTGGGTTCCGCTATTGGGCTGTGTTTGCGTGTTGTTTTTTAAACAGAGCACGCAATAGGCCAAAGGCGGGCGCATTGCTCCGCCCATTGCCTATTGGTGTCTGTTACGCGCACCAAAGCCCATATGTTTTCAATTATCGTGCCCAGACACGGGCGCGATAATTGAAAACATATGGCTCGCAGTGGCACGCGCGCGCACCACTCGCTGTCATGTTGTTTTTAGAATAGCCATCGCCTTCGCGATCACTTTCAGTGCCCCTTGTTTTACTTGTTTACGAGGTTATTGACAAAGCAAACTTCTTTGTTGAAAACGTCATTACAAGTTCAATTATTTATTGTTTAAAATATTGTGTGATTAAAGTTTCTATTTTTCTGTCTCTTCTGTTTTCCCCGCTGAAACAATCTCTGTGTATTTCCTCGTCTCCCTGTTACACAAACACCAACAATGGTACAAATGAGCATTGGCTGCGTTCTTGCATCGGTCTAAAGTTCATGCAAACTAAGCCCAGAGTGCCAGCTTCCCCGCTAGAGCACCATGGGTGGTCTTGGGCAAAGCAGCAAGTATGATGGGACCCCCTCAATATTCGATCAGGCCAGGGAAAGAGAGGGGAAGAATTATCATAAAGGACAAAACAATTTTCCCTCAATGGCCACACAATTTTACATCACATTTCTATTATTAATTGATCACACAGTGTTGGTGACAAGAATACAGATAATCTGTTTTGTTTCATTCAATGATTTCGTTTTTATTTCATTTACATTTTTATCATTGTTTTCTGTAGAAACGTCTTGCTTTATTTCTTTACAACAACTAATAAATTAACCATTTTTTACAAAAAATACATTTATCTAAAAAGTTTTTTTTATACAGACATGTTTTTTTATAAATTTTAGCCAAAAAAACAATTATACACACTACAATAAAGTCAATATACCCCTGGTTAAGAAACAATCTCACACATCATTCTAACCCATGCACACCCTACTACAGACATCACCACACCATCTGAGGGGGAGAACCTGAATCATGGAAGGCAGAGGTATTCTGCCAACCCTTATAGGTCTCAGAACAAAGCCTAAGACCCCGCACTTGGTCGACGCGCATTTCGGCGGCGCAAGGCCACCTTCTTCAGGACCTCTGTCAGATCAACACTCCAAAGTTCCAGGGGACCTATAATTCATAATAACAAAATATCACCAACAATACATGTACAATACATGTAACATATGAACTCATCTAAAATAACCACATAGTTACATTCTTGGCGTCATCACAGAAAACTACACATGACCTCAATATTATACAAATAAACAACCAGAAGAAAGAGGAAACCAGAAAGTACAAAGATTTAGAGAATCCTCTGTACATTTATTTAAGTAAAAAAGGGGGGGGGGGGAAGTTTTATTGGTGAGGTAACTACACCTTGTGCCATCCCTATGTAATATGTGAAATAGCTAGTTAGTTGGTATAATACAAATTTAAATTCAATTCTTTCTTGGAAAGATGTGTTTACTTACATCGGCCCTAATGCATCTATAGGTTTAAGGCTTTTATGATTCTGCCTCGCTTATTTTTTAATAGAATCTTCAGTTCTGCGTCCTTAAAACCGTTTTTCTGAAAATAGAAGGGCCAAATGCTAAGATCTACTTCATGCCCTCCCTTTCTGCTTTCTTTGGTAAGACGCATGAGTTGCGAATCTCCTTACCTATCCATGGGCTGCTGTAACCTTTGACACAGTCTCTACACCAACTATTATCTTCATGATATCCACAACTGAAAAAAAGGTTTAAATAATTAAGAAACTACCCGTGATAGTTATTGCCTGTAACATAACTGAATCTCTAAACATTTACACCCACCTATTCGTGTGGATCACAGTAATTATGCGCCTGACGCTTACGGTTCGACACCTTCTTTTCACTTTGTCATATTTATGAACCTGATGGATTCCGTTCGTCCTTTACTACCCACGTAGTCGTAAAGTGGTATGTAGCTTCGTCCTGTCATAGCATAAAAGTTCCAATGTTATCATATCGTCAAGGATCAGTTATCCATTTTGCATGTGAACATTAAAATTCTCACCATGCCCCTTCGATTGATAATCAGAAATGCCTACTAATTGGATTTATACTGATTCCATATGTCTGGATCGTTATCAACAATACACTTGTGAGAACATCTTAAGCTAAGTTTAACAGACACCATAGAAACGGAGATCGTCTACATCCAAATATGGCATCTTTTCATATATATAACAAGACATGTATAATAAATCCCGCCTCTAGGGTCCTAAAACATTGTATATATCGTTATCATGGATAATTCTGACAGATTAGGTTACCACACCTAGGGGCCGATTAGGATGGCGGACGGACTTGCGTCCGTCCGCCACCCTTGAGGAGGAGGGAACGTCCGCAGGGGCTGCGGCGTTCTCTCCGTGCTGATTAGGATGTGACCACCAGGGTGGCGGTCACATCCTCTATATTTAACATTGCGGCGGGTGCAGCTTCAAGCTGCACCCGCCGCAATGTTAAAAAAGCATGTGTTACATTTACATGCACAAAGCGGCAGGCACCGCACGGTGCCTGCTGCTTTGTGCACGCAAATGCAGGGGGGTACCATAGGTACCCCCCATGTGCACCCCCCACCCCCCATTCACCCAGGGGGCCCGCAACGGGCCCCCAAAGTGAATGTCCGTATGCTTTTCCATGGCGGAAAAGCCGGCGTGGAAAAGCAGTTTTACACAACCATCATAATATGGCGGACGGTGTCTCATAGACACCGCCTGCCATGTTATAGCTTTTCCGCCGCGGTCGGAAGCCGACCGCAGCGGAAAAGCGGCGGACGGAATTCCAGACCCACCAGCCATCCTAATTTGGCGGTGGGTCTTTGGTGACTCCGCAGAGGATTTTCCGTCTCCTCCGGGCCGGAGGTGGCTTCCGCCGGCCCGGAGGAGGCGGAAAATCCTCCATCCTAATCGGCCCCTATGTGTCCCATCACCACATATCAATATGGTGGGTATATCACTCATAACTTACTTAGTATTGTAGGTTGAGTCTGGGTCGGATTTTACTCGTTATCCCGAACCCGATATTGGCGGCCATGCACGTAGATGCTATGCTTTGTCTAGGCCCCTCGTGCTAAAGGGTAAAGGGAAAAGAAAGCGGAATAGTGATGTATTAAACAGGGTCATTCCCCCATTCAGGATATGAAAGCGTGACCCAAGCTGGCATGGGTATTAACTCAGACAGCCAGTAGATCCTATTCTATATGTCCGTATATTAGCATTCTCTCATGACCGCCCATAACTTACCTAATATTCTCAATGGTGTCCGTCTCGGCGTGTCCCTCCGTACGTCAGCTAGGTGAGAGCGACAGAGCGCAATGATTCGTCGTTCCTTTAAATTCTCTGACATCGAAGGAAATCTCGCGATGTCACGACATCCAGGAATAACCCGGAAGTGGTTATAACCCAATGTTAAGAGGTTAGGGGCGACTAAAAATAAATGACGGACAATTGTGCCGCCATCAGTAGTAAGGCTAATGAGGCTAAATACGTGGAAGCACCAGGAGATGTCTAAACCCACCTCGTAATAAGGAGGTGTACCATGTAATATCGATACCAATGTACTCATAAATCACTAATTATATACTACATGTGAAATAAGGTGAAAGAAAAGAATCCTGTCCTCAAAGTAATAATGTCCGCGCTCTTCTTACATCAATGTATCAAAAAGGTGTAAAGTCAGCAATTTAAAACACAAATCTAAACAACCGTCCGGTATGTCTATCAGTCCAAAGATTATCTTCTAATTAAACGTGGTCGAAGCAAGGCATTGCTTAGACCCTGCGAGATAAATTATTTGGTGACATACCAATTTATCTCTTCATTGAGACCACGTTTGATAATCAATCAATCAATCAATCAGTGACACTTATAAAGCGCGCTACATACCCGTAGGGTCTCAAGGCGCTGGGGGGGGGGGGTGCCGCTACTGCTCGAACAGCCAGGTCTTCAGCTTCTTCCTGAAGGAGAGGTGGTCTTGGGTCAGGCGCAGGTCGGTCGGTCGGGAGTTCCAGGTCTTGGCGGCCAGGTAGGAGAAGGACCTTCCTCCCGTAGTCGCTCTTCGGATGCGGGGGACGGCGGCGAGGGCGTGGTTGGCTGATCGGAGGTGGCGTTTGGGAGCGTAGAAGTTGACTCGGCTGTTGAGGTAGCTCGGGCCTTGGTCGTGTAGGGCTTTGTGTGCGTGGGTGAGGAGGCGGAAGGTGATTCTTTTGTTGACGGGGAGCCAGTGAAGGTCTCTCAGATGTCCGGAGATGTGGCTGGTTCGTGGGATGTCGAGGATGAGTCTGGCTGAGGCGTTCTGGATCCGCTGGAGTCTCTTCTGGAGCTTGGCGGTGGTACCGGCGTAGAGGGCGTTGCCGTAGTCCAGTCGGCTGGTGACGAGGGCCTGGGTGACGGTCTTCCTGGTCTCGGTCGGGATCCACCAGAAGATCTTCCGTAGCATGCGTAGGATGTTGAAGCACGACGAGGAGACGGCGTTGACTTGCCTGGTCATGGAGAGGGAGGAGTCCAGGATGAAGCCCAGGTTGCGTGCATGGTCTGTCGGTTTGGGTGCGGTGCCCAGGGCGGGAGGCCACCAGGAGTCGTCCCAGGCGGAGGGTGAGGAGCCCAGGATGAGGACCTCCGTCTTGTCCGAGTTCAGTTTCAGGCGGCTGGTCGTCATCCACTCGGCTACCTCTTTCATCCCTTCGTGCAGGTTGGCTCTGGCGGCGGCGGGGTCGTTGGTCAGGGAGAGGATCAGCTGGGTGTCGTCGGCGTAGGAGATTATGCTGAGGTTGTGTTTGCGTACGATGGCCGCGAGGGGGCTCATGTAGACGTTGAAGAGGGTGGGGCTCAGAGATGATCCTTGGGGGACGCCGCAGATGACTTCGGAGGCCTCTGACTTGTACGGTGGTAGGCGGACTCTCTGCGTTCTTCCGTCGAGGAAGGAGATGATCCATTCCAGCGCCTTGTCCTGGATTCCGATGTTGCTGAGGCGCCGTACTAGGGTGCGGTGGCAGACCGTGTCGAATGCCGCGGAGAGGTCAAGGAGGATGAGGGCCGCTGTTTCTCCATTGTCCATCAGGGCTCGGATGTCATCGGTGGCGGCGATGAGGGCGGTCTCGGTGCTGTGATTGGCTCGGAAGCCGGACTGTGATGGGTCGAGGGATCCGTTCGTCTCGAGGAAGGCGGCCATCTGCTTGTTGACGGTCTTCTCGATGACTTTGGCTGGAAACGGGAGGAGCGAGATGGGGCGGTAATTCTTGAGGTCGGTGGGGTCCGCTGTTGGTTTCTTGAGTAGAGCGCTGAGTTCGGCGTGTTTCCAGCTCTCAGGGAAGATGGTGGTGTCGAAGGATGTGTTGATGATGTCCCGCAGGTGGGGTGCGATGACAGCGTCGGCTTTGTTGAAGACGTGGTGAGGGCAGGGGTCGGTCGGTGATCCGGAGTGGATGGAGTTCATCGTGCGGATGGTGTCTTCGGTGCTGATCGGGGTCCAGGCGTGGAGGGTGGTGGTGGGGGGTGGTTGCTCGGTCATGGTGTGCGTTGGTTGGTTGTTTAAGCTGTTGTGTATGTCCGCGATCGTGTTGTGGAAGTATGAAGCGAGGGAGTTGCAGAGGTCTTGCGATGGGGTGATGTCGTTGTTTCCTGCGCTGGGGTTGGAAAGCTCTTTCACGATGTTGAAGAGTTCCTTGCAGTTGTGTGCGTTGTTGTCCAACCGGTCCTTGAATGCTGTTTTCTTGGCGGCGCGGATCAGCTGGTGGTGTTTCCGGGTGGCAAGTTTGAGGGAGGTCCTGTTGTCCGGTGTTGGTTCCCTTCTCCAGACTTTCTCGAGGGCTCGGCAGTTCTTCTTGGAGCTCTTGAGTTCGTCGGTGAACCATGGGGCCTTCTTGCTGCCGGGTCTGCTAGGCGGGGTCCTCAGTGGGGCGAGTTCGTCCGCGCAGTTGCTGATCCACTTCGTGAGGTTGTCGGCGGCCTGGCTGGGGTTCGCTGAGCTGGCAGGAGGGTGTTGGCTCAGGGCGGTGGTGAGCTGGTCTGCTGTGATCTTGTTCCAGCTTCTGCGGGCGGCCTGTTGCTGGTGTTGGTGGGTCGTCGTTCTCTTGAAGGTGAAGTGGACGCAGCTGTGGTCCGTCCATTGAAGCTCTGTGGCGTGGCTGAAGTCGATGTCTGTGCTGGAGGAGAAGACTGCGTCGAGTGTGTGTCCGGCGAGGTGGGTGGGGGTGGACACCAGTTGCTTGAGTCCCAGGTTGGCGAGGTTGTCGAGCAGGGTGCTGGTGTTGCGGTCGTTGTTGTTCTCCAGATACAGTTAAGATGGTAAATCCAGAAGGTTTCACATTTTTTACGTGTAATTTCCACTGGTTGACCTAATTTAATTTGCACCTTTTCAAGAATGGACCATTTGAAGTCTTGTTCACTGTGGTTCATATTCACGCAATGCTGTACAAGTGGGGCTGTCAGTTTCTTAGTCCTGACAGCAGATTTATGTTCACTATAGCGTGTGCGAAATTCACGACCCGTTTCTCCTATATAGGCCAATCCGCAGGAACAAAACAATATATAGATAACATTACTACTACGACAGTTTGTTAAATGACGCAATTTGATTTCCTTTTCATTGTAGGAAATAGTGTCTGATATTATGGCTGAGTTACATGCGTGACATGAGCCACATCTGTGATTGCCTAGTATGATCGGTAGGCCTGTGATGGATAATTGGCCACTATGGGGGGGATTTTTTGCTTTGACGTGTATGAACTAACATATCTTTGAGATTCTTATTCCGTCTGTAAGCCAATAAGGGTGGTGGCAAAACAGAGGAATTTTCATCAAAGTTCAAAATTTTCCAATTCTTGTTTATGATGTTCCTGATTTTTAGGTTGAGGGTAGAGTGATTAATTACGCATGTTATGCGATTTTGTTTAACACGTTTAGAGCCTTGTAGCAGTGCCTCCCTATTATAATATTTAGCTCTTTTGTAGGAGTGTCGCACAAGTCTATGGGGCTAACCCCTCTTAAGGAGTCTCTCTTCCAATGCGTCCCCATGTTTATGAAAGGCAGTCATATCCGTGCAATTACGGCGAATCCTTAAGAATTCCCCAAAGGGGATGGATTCCCTTTGGCACGTAGGATGGTAGCTGCCAAATTGTAAGATCGTATTTATTGCCGTGTTCTTCTTATAAAGGCTCACCTTCAGTTGGCCATCTGTACCATCAATCGTAATGTCCAGGAAGTCCACCTGATCATGACTATAGTACATTGTGAACTTCAGGTTAGTGTCACTAGCGTTGAGCCAAAGAAGAAACGTTTCTAACATTTCCACTGATCCCTTCCAAATAAAGAAAATGTCGTCTATAAAACGCTTCCATATAGACACATTTTCAAAAAATGGGGCCACCTCATTGTAAATGTTCTGTAGTTCCCATTCACCCATGAAGGCATTCGCTACACTCGGGGCACAAGATGCCCCCATTGATGTGCCCTTGATTTGTTTTTATAAGGCACCCTTATACTCAAAGAAATTATTCAACAAGATTACCTCAAGGCACTGTAATATGAAGATATCTGGTCGATTATCAGGAAATCTTTGTAAGAGTGAGGACACAGCAAGTAACGCTCGACACTGAGGAATGTTTGTATACAAAGCCTCAATGTCGAGCGTCACCAGGATGTCAGATGAAGAATCAAAGGGGATCCCTTCTATTTTGTTAATGATATCGCCAGTATCACGAATGTAGGAGGCATATCTGTGTGTCAGGGGACATAGGAACCAATCCACATATTTGGATAGTGGCTCAGTACTCGATCCGATAGCTGATATAATCGGTCTCATGGAAGGCTCAGTTTCTGATTTATGGGTTTTTGGAAGGCCATAAAGAGCAGACGTAATTGGACATACCTTATTTAGAAAGATATATTCGTCATCACAGATAAATCCGTCTGTAAGGGCGGAAAGGGTCATCTCTTGTATCTGTATATTCAATCTTTCAAGCTCTCTGCGTTGCGCTGGCCTGTAATGGTCAGTTACTGCCAGCATTGCATACATTTTTTGATCATAAGTGTCTTCATCAAAGACACTTATGTATTGTTGGTGATATTTTGTTATTATGAATTATAGGTCCCCTGGAACTTTGGAGTGTTGATCTGACAGAGGTCCTGAAGAAGGTGGCCTTGCACCGCCGAAATGCGCGTCGACCAAGTGCGGGGTCTTAGGCTTAGTTCTGAGACCTATAAGGGTTGGCAGAATACCTCTGCCTTCCATGATTCAGGTTCTCCCCCTCAGATGGTGTGGTGATGTATGTAGTAGGGTGTGCATGGGTTAGAATGATGTGTGAGATTGTTTCTTAACCAGGGGTATATTGACTTTATTGTAGTGTGTATAATTGTTTTTTTGGCTAAAATTTATAAAAAAACATGTCTGTATAAAAAAACTTTTTAGATAAATGTATTTTTTGTAAAAAATGGTTAATTTTTTAGTTGTTGTAAAGAAATAAAGCAAGACATTTCTACAGAAAAAAATGATAAAAATGTAAATGAAATAAAAACGAAATCATTGAATGAAACAAAACAGATTATCTGTATTCTTGTCACCAACACTGTGTGATCAATTAATAATAGAAATGTGATGTAAAATTGTGTGGCCATTGAGCGAAACTTGTGTTGTCCTTTATGGTCTTGGGCAAAGAGAAGCACGTGCCGCGCCCCGCTCCTTTACCTTCCCAATAGGGAGTGATTTGGGACCAGGGTGAATGAACACTACTGGACAGACGAGGAAACGGCTTTCAGAGATGACGTGTTGTGACAAAGAACCTGCGCGAGGGAGGCGGCCCATCTGCTTGTGCATTAGGAGATGCAAAAATAGACTACTGATCGTTTAAAAACCCAGGTCAGCAGCATCAGTAAAATATGAATCTTCTCGCCACGGGAAAAGAGAACAATACGATACAGGGTGGAGGGGCAGGGTTAATCTCCGGCCAGAAGTGATCAGAGAAGGTCTGCTGTGCGTCCCCTCCACGTGCCAAGGGATGCAGTTTGGAAACACTGGTTTGTGGTGCCTGTTAAATGACTTTCACATCATCCGTGACACTGAGAAACTCCCTGTACCTCGCGCGGGTCACCCTCCGGCATCGAGCTGTGAGGGTCGGGTTTCAGGCAGCTCGGATACTGTTACCGTTAACAGAGGGGAAGCTGCAGTCAGCGCTTTGCCTCGGTGTGAATGTGCAAGCGCTACATCCGACTAGGGAAGTGAAGAGGTGAAGTAGCTACCCTCTCTGGGGTGCAGAGGGGCGCCTCGCTTTATTGGGAAGTGAAGTTCCCGCGCTTTACTTTTAATGTTATAAGTAAAGCGCGGGTGCTGTGATGATACCAAAAGTAAAGAAATAGAAAAAAACATCTATTTCTTTACTTTTGGTATCATCGCGGCACCTGCGCTTTACTTTTAACATTAAAAGTAAAGCGTTGGTGCCACAATGCTTGTCTGTGATACCTTGGACTTTCACAGAATCCCGCCTTTCTGCATCCCATTAACCAGTGTCAGCTCTAATTAATTTTTATCCAGGCATGGGGTCATTTCAAACCCATTTACGCCCGACAAATGCACATGCTCGGTGAGAAGTGGTCTGGAAGTACAATAATCACTCAGACTTTTTCATCCAGTCGGATACATGCCTATTGGTTAGTGAAGAAATTGTTTCTTACATTAAATTTGTGTTTGCCGTGTGAGATGCAATCTAAGATCAGCAGAATTGTTGACTGTGTGTAGAAAATAAATGCTGATAGGTGTATTCAGACATCCCACGCCTCATGCTGAGCGGATGGCGTTAGTCGCCTCTCAAGGTGTTTTTAAGAGAGGTGACGGGCGCACTGGTGTTTTCTGCGGCATCGCATTGCTGCTGGTCCTGCAACCGCCCCCAGCGTTTATATCTGGAGCTGGTCAGTGCACACCCCTGTGTGCCTCTATTTCAGGATGTGTACTGCCCCTTCCTGTCCACGCTGAAGCTCGGGGCACCGCCAGGGTGTGTCCATTCCAAGGGCACGGGGCTGCAGGTACTGCCTTGCCCTTGTGGGAGAGGCAAAAATCCTTCTATGGGCCCATCCCTATTGATCGGCTAGTCTCTCAGATGTAGTCACACTTTTCCAATTTCATTATTATTTAGGCCCAGTGAGCATGTGTTGCCCTGTGTGCCCTGATACAAATAGTGTGCCACATTTTCCGTTGCACACGCCGCACACAATTTACATCTCCCCTTCAATTTACATCTTTAGCTGTCCTTTTGGACAATGGCAGCTAGCGCCGGGACGCCCCTTGGCTGGGGCAGCCGTGCGCTATACAAACACCTATAACATACCATAACACAAGTCCATGTGCATTAGCCCTTTTGTGTATTTGTTATTTTAAGAAACTGCCCACTGCCTTCCAAACGTGGCCCGCGCTTCTTTGAGTGTCTCGCTGGCTCAGGACAGGATCCCTTGGACCTGCAGCTACAGATTTCACATTGACCATAGCGCCTCTTTCCCAACGGCAGGGGTCAGTGCGCTTTACAACACACACTGTTCTCCTTACACAGTATGGGGCACATGGAGTGAGATTCAGTGTTTGAGTGATAGTGAGACTCATGGTTTGAGTGATAGTGAGACTCAGTGTTTGAGTGATAGTGAGTTCCAATGTTTGAGTGATAGTGAGATTCAGTGTTTGAGCGATAGTGAGACTCAGTGTTTGAGTGATAGTGAGATCCAGTGTTTGAGTGATACTGATATCCAGTGTTTGATTGATAGTGAGATCCAGTGTTTGAGTGATAGTGAGATTCAGTGTTTGAGTGATAGTGAGATCCAGAGTTTGAGTGATAATGAGATCCAGTGTTCCCATATGATGTGCTCACCCATGTGTGCTTCCTCCCCTCTTCCCTCCGTAAAGTGCTCACCCGTGTGTGCTTCCGTCCCACTTCCCTCCGTAATGTGCTAACACTGTGTGCTTCCTCCCACTTTCCTCTGTGATGTGCTCACCCATGTGTGTTTCCTCCCCACTTCCCTCCGTCATGTGCTCACCCTGTGTGCTTCCTGCCCACTTCCCTCCGTGATGTGCTCACCCATGTTTGCTTCCTCCCCACTTCCCTCCATGATGTGCTCACCCATGTGTACTCCTACCCACTTCCCTCTGTGATGTGCTCACCCTGTGTGCTTCCTCCCACTTTCCACCGCCATGTGCTCACCCTGTGTGCTTCCTTCCCACTTCCCTCCGTGAAGTGCTCACCCATGTTTGCTTCCTCCCCACTTCCCTCCAGGATGTGCTCCCCCATGTGTAATCCTCCCCACTTCCCTCTGTGATGTGATCACCCTGTGGGCTTCCTCCCATTTACCACCGTCATGTGCTCACCCATATGTGCTTCCTCCCCACTTCCCTCCGTCATGTTCTCACCCATGTGTGCTTCCTCCCCACTTCCCTCCGTCATGTGCTCACCCTCTGGGCTTCCTCCCCACTTCCCTCCATCATGTGCTCACCCATGTGTGCTTCCTCCCCACTTCCCTCCGTCATGTGCTCACCCTCTGTGCTTCCTCAGCACTTCCCTCTGTGATGTGCTCACCCTTGTTTGCTTCCT
The DNA here is from genome assembly GCF_964261635.1 of Lissotriton helveticus. Classification (NCBI taxonomy): domain Eukaryota; kingdom Metazoa; phylum Chordata; class Amphibia; order Caudata; family Salamandridae; genus Lissotriton; species Lissotriton helveticus. Next base: position 168,132,059 of record NC_136062.1, on the reverse strand, counting down.
CTCCACTGTCCCTCCTCGCCCTTCATCCTACACCTCCAAGTCCAACCCCCCTCTCTAGCATCTCCTCTCCTGAACCAGGGCACAGTTTTACACCTCACATCCTCTCCTCTCTTCCCATGAGCTTCATTTCCCACAAAAATGGATTTACTTAAAGTACATGAAAGGCATTGTCATTTACAATACCAATACCCCAAATTCTAGTGAATGCGAGACCTATTACATTGCAAATGCTTGTTAAAATAGTGTCTGAAGCTCTGCAGACCTTAGGGTTTCTTTAGACGTGTCTCTTGCTCTTAAGCATCACAATGTCCTCAACTGCCTCTGATCGATGCACAGGTAGTAATTCCAACAGCATGTATTGTTTAATTATAAACCAGTGCAGGGTCTAGAAGGGTAGGTGGCTATACCTCAACCATATTGGGCACGCAACATCAATACTGTTGGACTTATCCCTTTTTGCAGGGTCATCCCTGGACTTTTTTGCCTTCCTCCTAGTCTTTTTACTGACATGGTGTTGGTGGTTTTGGGACTATGGGCACTTTATCACTGCTATCCAGTGTAAAGTGCATGTGCTGTCCATGGTAAAACATGGTAAGATTGGTCTACACCTGTTTGCCGTATTTAATTTATCTATCAGTTCCTGGTAAAGTGGTATCTCAGATACCCAGTGTCAGTAACTTAAATGCTACTGGTGGACTTGCAGCGCTGCTTGCGCCACCCACCAAAGTAGCCTTTCAAACCTGTCTCAGGCCTCTGCAATTGCAGGGCCTGCGTGCGCTGTACACTGCCGCTGTGGCGTGGCACATAAAGTGAGTGTTACGTCTGTGACTCCCCTTTTACTACATATCAGCCACCCCTAAGGTGGGCCCTAGCTAGCCCTATAGGCAGGGTGCAATGTGGGTGAAAGGTAGGACATGCGCCTTAACTGTGTGGCATGTCCTGGTAGTGACAAACAGCCATTTTGGTTTCTCACTACTGTGAGGCTGCCCTCTCATAGGAATGCATTGGGGATTCCCTGATAATTGATTCAGTGGTAATTCTTGATATGATGAGGAGGAGCATGATCAAATTAGGTATGTTTGGAATAATGGTGATAAATGCTGCGTGGTGGTGTGCGCAGAATTATTGTCACTATTTTAGAAATTCCACTTTTAGAAGTGGGCATTTCAGTGTGCTATGTGTCTTTGTGTCTGCTTGTTGTGTTTTGCATGTCTGGCTCTGGAGTGACAGAGACTGGGGATGTTCAGTGGCTCCAGATGGGCTGGGTGAGTCAGCGCTAGGCTGAATAGGCAGATCTGCATTTGGAGTAGTGGGAGGAGTAGTCCCTGACCCTGAATCAGTCTGTGCGTGCCTTGTACAATGCTGGCTTCACCCCCCTGTAGTGTGTCTGGGGCCAGGACCTACACTGTCAATGGGGACTGTTGTGCACTGTAAACAAATGTTTGAGGGCCCCCCAGAACTGGTTTGGACCAGGCACAGAGCCCTGTGCCAGGGGGATAACAGACACCTAGTTGTTATAAGTATTAGAGCTGTGGCCCCATGGAATTGGTACCTGCTTGGAGCTGTGTTACTGAAGGGCTGCTGGGCGCCTGTAGGTACTGCCACAAAGGACTGCCCCTCTACCGGAGTCTACCTACCTGGGCCCAGCTCTACCCGATGTGCTGCCCCTGTCCGGAGCACTAGGTTAACCTTCCTGCTATTTTGGAGGAAAGTGTCTGGAGCACTCAAGGGTGCTCCCTTGCCAATGCTGTGACCTCTGGGTGAAGCGCTTTCATTTTATTGCCCAGCCTGGCCCTTTACCAATTGCAGGAGAGGAGCGCTGCCTGCCCCTGGTGGTGTCTCGCCGTGAGAGACCCAGAGCGTGGAGAGCCTCCCCGGCTGAGACAACATGCGCAGGGTGAGCGCTCTGCTGGTCCTTGTATCTGGGACGCCCCCGTAGTGAATACTTCTCCTGGATTTCACGAGGGAGTGTGGGGAGCCATTATTTCTTTTTCATTTGCGCTCACGAGCACTGTGCCCTGCGAGAAGCAGGCTGCCAACCGAAAGTCAGGCAGGGAGAGCCTGACCATGGGCAGGGCCGGCCAGAGGAAGCCAGGCGAAGAATGCCTGGTTTGGGCGAGGCGTCCCGTGCCAATGAGGGAGAGCCCCGTGTGGTTCGCAACAACGTGCCCGACCTCAGCACATCCGCCAGTGAAGAGGAAGAAGACGCAAGCTCGCAGTGGCGTGGCCGTAGCCATCGAGAAGCCACATGTCAGCTTTCTGGGGCCTGACTTGCCAGAGTGAGGGTGAGTCCGGTCAATGGGGGAATTGCCTACATGGGGGAGAGACCGAGTGGGGTCTTCCCGCCCTCGAGAGCATTGTGCTTCCTGTTGGTAGCAGTGCTGGCCTCCCTGTGCATTATGGGCCTTATTTATTCTGCATTGACAGCTGGGGGCCAGTTTGGAGGCCTCGTGGTGAGAGTGGCTGACAGGGCACACTGTTGGTGCTTATTTGTGTGCACAGCTGCGCCACCAGATTGCAGGCAGCTGCAACGAAGGGGGCATTTATTTTTACATAAAAGAAGCACAGGTTAGCTGCACACTCTCCCCCATTAAAAGTATGGGCCGGTTGAAGCCGCATGCTCTTAGAGCCCTGACTAATGTGTTCATGCTAGGTGCCATTGACAGTAATTACTGGTTGCTTTTCTAACTCTGCATTCTTATGGTTATGCCAGTGGCCTGATTGGCTCTGTAATGTATATAATCTCCTGTAAAGTTATATCTAGAGTCAGGTGACACAGTGTTCTTATGAGATTACGTTCTAGTGTGTTTATGAGTAATACAAAGGCTATTTTGTTATATAACCTTGTGTGGAGTTTCTATTGTGGTGTGCCTAGTATGTTGCTGCTGCTGTGTGTGTGTTGTGCAAACGCTTTACACATTGCCTCCAGAATAGACCTGACTGCTCGTGCCAAGCTACCAAGGGGGTGAGCAGGGGTTATCTTCGGCATGTACCTCCCTTGCTCTGACTAGAGTGGTGGTTTCTGCCTGGGTTTGGCGCATGCCTTGGCAAACAGAAATCCCATTTCTATCAAATCCCACCACATGTTAGAGCTCCTTTGAGCTAATTGACCATCATTTAATGGGAGTCCGCAGTAGGGTTACAGCAGTCAGGATTGCTAGTGCCTAGTATATCATTACTTGATAAATTCACAAACAGTCACAAATTGATTCATTTACGTTTTCTCCCAGTAGTATAATTAGCCTGGCGAGCCTGGTGTGCTAGATGAGATCTGTGAAATATGGCTTTGCAGGAAGACTAGAATAATAATATATTGGAATGGAACTCTTGGTTTCCTCACAGTGTGCGTTGAGTGTCCTTGAGATGCATAAAAGGCAGAAAAGAGGGAGAGTTTGCTTGCCAAAAGCCTATTGTACAGCTGTCTGAAAGCGGGGTCTCTAGTTGGCAGTGGTTTGCATCCTGCCTAAGTAGGGACCCTTATTCTAGTCAGGGTAAGGGAGTAACACACCCAAGATAACCCCTGCTCAACCGCTTGGTAGCTTGGCACGAGCAGTCAGGCTTATCTCAGAGGCAATGTGTAAAGTATTTGTACATAAAACAAATAGTAACACGGTGAAAACACTACAAATTGACACTACACCAGTTTAGAAAACTAACCAATATTTATCTGAACTCAACAAGACCAAAACGATAAAAATCCAAATGACATACTCAGAGATATCACTTTTTAAAGGTTTAGCAGGTTTAGTCCATCGAACTTTATAGATGTGTTCATTTTAGCTCAGAGTATCTTTTATGCGGCAAGATCCGAGACAGACAAGAGCTGCAGAGGAGGGAAGCATCAGAAAACACAAGCGACGCGTCGATTCTTGATTCAAAGGAGAATGGAGATGTCAGTTCTGCTGCACGGCAGGAGCAGCATTGTGCCAATTCCTTACTGCGAAGGAAAGCAATGAGTCGAATTCCTGACACTCATCCTCTGATCCTCACTGCGGGCTGGAGCCTTGGCGCACAGGTGCAATGTGTTGAAAGTCCAGGCGCACTGGATCAATGCGGCGACAATGAGGAAACAGGCGCTGCCTCGATTCTCAAGATGCAGGCAGGTGATGCGTTGATTCCTTCAGCCACACAGGAGGTCCTGCATCAGAGTCAGAGCGGGGGTCTCAGATGTCGGAGACATGGTGTTGAGAACTAGGACTGGGGCAATCTCTCAGCCGCACAACAAGCGTTGCTCGATTCTTTGACCGCAATGCGTTGGCTTTTCAACTGCACGGCATTGCTGTGGTAGGAAAAACAGGTGCTGAAGGGCAATGCACTTTTTTTAGTACTTGAAGCAGAAAAAACACCTTCAAGGGCCCAGAACTTGGATTGGTGCCACTTGGCAGGTTAGAACTCCCAGCCTAGGAGTTCAGGGAAGCTGCTGATAAAGTCTTTAATGACACTGAGACTTGCAACAGGAGGCAAGCACACACAAGCCATGGAGAACTTGGACAAGTGGGATTAGAAGGTAAAGTCCAGTCCTTCCACTTCCCTAGTCAGAAGAAGCTAGCATCAGGCCAGGACAACACAGCAACAAGCAGAGTGGAAGTTCCCCTTCTACAGCTTCTCCCGCTTTTCTTCTTGGCAGAATCTCCTCTTGACCCCGATGTGTTCTAAAATGTTGGGTTACAGGTTCAATACTTATTCCTCTTTCCACCTTTAAAGTAGGCATACTTCAAAGGATAGTCCTTGTAGAGACGAGATGCTGCCTTGCCCTGACCTGACTCCAGACACACTACAGGGGTGTGGAGACAGCTTTGTGTGGGGACAGGCACTGCCCTATTCAGGTAACAGTGACAACTCCTCACATGACTCTAGCTCAGGAAGCCCCATCCGCCAGATGATGGGCAATCAGGATATGCAGGGCACACCTTTACTCCCTTTTTGTGACAGTCTAGGGTGAGTGCACAAACAGCCCAACTGTTAGTCTAAACCAGACATGGATTCTAGAGGCAGGCAGAGGCACCATATGGTAAAGCAAGAATATGCCCACTTTCTAAAAGTTGAATGAGGAAGGGTGCTGCACTCTGATTTCTATTCTGTTTAAAGCGTTTAAAGCGATAGGTGTGCTGTACCAGATTAGTGCCTGCCCACTGGTAAACTAACAATGTATATGGCCCAGTGCTGTGAATCACTGGGACTCTAGTACGCACTACACAATTTAGTATTCCTTTATATCATTTTGTTTATTTCAACATGTCATAATACCATAAATTTATTGCATTTTCACAATGTTCATCATCAATATCATTTGTAAATCAATGAAATGTTTATAACAATAGCATAAAATTATGCCTAACGCAATAGTTTTCAAAACACAGGTTTACAGAAAAAACAAACAAAAATAAAAGAAACAACCCAATGCATTTCGGGGCGCAATAGCCCCTTCGTCGGGGGTCTGAAAAAAGGGGGAAGATACAAACAAGGAGAGTATTAATCATACGTGCTAAGCAATGTTGCACCTTTTAAACCATCAAGATATGTTTATCAACGCTTACCTAAATAATAAGAAGTAACGTATATCCTGTGTATACTCTGTGTAAATCTTTTGGGCAGTTGTCTGTGAAAACCAAAGGTGTATAAACTCGTCAAGTTTCATATACAGTGGCGACCTATTCACTATTAAAATAGCTGAGCAAATGAACAAAAATAGCGCTTTACCTGTAGAGACGAATTTAATAGCGTTTCTACATTATAGGAAACAAAGTTTCCAAAGAATTATTCCTTGACGCTTTTGTAGCGCGTTGAGAAATTATAACAGCCCCAATTTCTCTGTTTTCATCAGTTTTGCGAGTGAAAACAGCAGCGAGATCGAAGCTTGAAATGTAGACTCGCAGGTAATGAGCCTCGATTATTTCTTGACCATTTTATCGCTCAAACACAAATATATATTTGTGTACTGACGCAAGTCGTTTATTTGATTCAGGTTTTCGCTACGCAGTCACGAGACTCATATAATACGCAGGTGAGCTCCAGAGTTCTTTTCATTTAAATAAAACGCATATGCATCTCCCATTCCGGTTACATATATGTGTCAAACCCATTTTTGTTTCCTATAATGTAGAAACGCTATTAAATTCGTCTCTACAGGTAAAGCGCTATTTTTGTTCATTTGCTCAGCTATTTTAATAGTGAATAGGTCGCCACTGTATATGAAACTTGACGAGTTTATACACCTTTGGTTTTCACAGACAACTGCCCAAAACATTTACACAGAGTATACACAGGATATACGTTACTTCTTATTATTTAGGTAAGCGTTGATAAACATATCTTGATGGTTTAAAAGGTGCAACATTGCTTAGCACGTATGATTAATACTCTCCTTGTTTGTATCTTCCCCCTTTTTTCAGACCCCCGACGAAGGGGCTATTGCGCCCCGAAATGCATTGGGTTGTTTCTTTTATTTTTGTTTGTTTTTTCTGTAAACCTGTGTTTTGAAAACTGTTGCGTTAGGCATAATTTTATGCTATTGTTATAAACATTTCATTGATTTACAAATGATATTGATGATGAACATTGTGAAAATGCAATAAATTTATGGTATTATGACATGTTGAAATAAACAAAATGATATAAAGGAATACTAAATTGTGTAGTGCGTACTAGAGTCCCAGTGATTCACAGCACTGGGCCATATACATTGTCACTTTCTAAAAGTGGCAATTTCAAACACACAATTTAAAAACTGCCTTCACAGGAGGATGCGTTTTTTTTAAATCCTGAATTCAGGGAACTCCAAATCTTTATCTCTTCCCTATTGAAAGTTATACTTGTAAGGTGTTACAAGCCAGTTCCAATGATAACCTATGGAAGAGATAGTCCTTGCAATAGTGAAAAACGAAATTAGCCATATTTCACTATGAGGACATGTAAAACACACCAGTACATGTCCTACCTTCCACGTGCACTGCATCCTACTTATGGGGATATGTTGGGCCTATCTTAGGGTGTTTTAGGTGTAATTAAAGAGAAGATTTGGCTCTGGCAAGTGGGTGCACTTGCCAGGTCGACATGGCAGTTTAAAACTGCACTCACAGACACTAGAATGGCAGGCCTGAGAATGGTTTGCAGGGCACCTGTTGTAGATGGCACAATCAGTGCTGCAGGTCCACCAGTAGCATTTGAATTACAAGGCCCTGGGCACATACAGTGCACTTTACCAGGGTCTTACCAGGAAATCAAATATGCCAATCATGTTTATCCAACCGCAGTCAAAATTTACACAGGGAACTCATGCACTTTAGCACTGATCAGCAGTGGTGAAGTACCCAGAGTTCAAAAACCAGCAAAAATGAAGTCCAGCATACAGTCAAATATACAGGACAAAGGTAACCATGCCAAGAATGCCAGGTCTAATAAAAGCCCAGCTACTTTAATATTTAGCTCCCATACAAACTGGCATCTGTGATCATAATTGCCGTTTTGGATGTCACTGTGTTATGTTTTTATGTTTTGTTTAAATAATTCTTAACTCTGTTTTAAGATGTATGTGCACAGTTTACACTGTATGTGTTCCTAATTATGTATTATTGAAAATGCTACAGTGCAATGCCAAATTTGTTTGGCAATTAAGCAAACCTAAAACTGAAATGTGTACATTTCCAAATTCAATGAATTCATAAAAGAAACCATAACTTCCCTTAGGAATCTGTGAGAGTCACAGTTTCTCAGGAGTAGATATGGAAAATGTTCGAAAATTCATGTTCGCTCATGTATTAATAGCTGTGAATAGTGTACATTTTGGCATGCTGAAATGTAATGTCCAAAGCTCAGTAACATATTACAGTGTCAGATATTCACCACCGGGTTGTCCACTTGGCCTTAGGTAGCACGCCCCTCAGTGGAATCAGGCACCACTTGTGCAACCCTGACTAACACCGTGTTGATACACCCATGGATGTGTAAAGTTGGGTCCATCATCATCATCTCTGGCTTGTGTGGCAGAAGGGCCTCATTTCCAGCCCTGTTAAGAGACATCTCAATGACCTCTGATGACTCCTTCCCTTACTGGGTTCTAAAAACAATTTTGAACTTGACAGGTGTTCCAGTTGATATCTTCCAGGCATTCTTGGGGATCTCTAATTCTTCAGTTCCTGGCAGCCCTTGTTAAAATAGTTTATTAACAGGCCTGTCTTAAATACTACTGTTGATCCTGAGTGTTTGTTTGTAGTGAAGACCTTTTTTAGGTCTTACCATTATTTCTTTTTATGCTCCACATCGCTTCTCCCTTTCTTATCCTTATTCTTCACCACTGGCGTCTCTGTGTGTGGGGGGGAGGCAGATGGGCCGGTGTGTGGCAGCTATTTTGTTCTGCCCCCCCACCCAAGTCCTCACCGCAATAACATAAACAAAATGGACACTGCCACACTCATTAATGTCTAAGTACCTTTTTCTGCAATGCAGACACGTTTTAAAGCAATGCTCGAGCCTACATGTCAGCTTAAATTGTTCAAATATTACTTTAATGTATATCTATCTATCTATCTATCCATCTATCTATCTATCTATCTATCTACCTATCTACCTACCTACCTCTCTCTCTCTCTCTCTCTCTCTCTCTCTCTGTCTGTCTGTCTATCTATCTATCTAAACACACTAGTCACAACTGGGCGTCATACATAGCCCCACTAGTTTTATCTATGGCCCATTGTGGGCACCCCCAAAATTCACTTCTACAGAGGCCATTGAGGCTCATGTGCTGGACCTTCCCCCCAGGTGGAGGTACTCCGCAACTCCTTAGTTTCCTGTGAGATCCCACCCTGTCTGAAACTCCTCGACTGTTGAGGGCTACTCTGCAGCCCTTATTCCATCCAGTGAGTCTTTGCACAGCTTTGTCATGTACTTCCAAAAAAAACATAGGATCTGCACGTTTAAACAACATAAACTAAGGGATTGGTGTCCTGACTGATTCCAGGCACCCCCAAAATATATGTCAGCCTTTAAACCAGCTAGCTCACAGTGTCACCATAAGCCCCCTAACCTTACCAAGGAGTGAATAGTTTCTTGCAACTATCAAACATGAGAGCCCTTGATCCTTCAGGGTTTGTGGAAACAGTACATTACCTTTCGCTCAGTTAATCATACTCGCTTAGTCTCAGAGAAATACACAGAATAAACAATGGGGACGTTTTCAATATGCATTTATTGAACCAGCGTCATTCTAGTATATAACATGTGCGGTGTGACGACCATTAGACGGAAACAGTTATATGAGATTACAAGCACCAACAGAGTAAATGAAAGGTAGAATTCTACCATGGTCCTAAAACAGTAAATATATACAGCAATAGAGATACATGACAGTAATCAAGCATACTCCTAAGATGCAGACTCCAACAAAGTGTACCTAGCATGTGGTTGTAAAGCCAAAAATCCCCTAGGAAACAGCCAACCTCATTACCTAATGGGAGAGAACAAAGGACCCCATCTTGATCTCGAGTTGGACACCCTGCTAGGGATGTAAGACCACTGCGAGCTGCAGCTTCTGCAGGCCGAGACCTCAGCGTCTAGAGTTAGTGTTGAAGCTTCTCCTCCCCTATCTAGTATTGGTATGGTTCTTTTATACCATAAAGATAGCCTTGTGATTTCTTACAAAACCGATGCGTTGTGAGTACGATTATGCAAATGAGCCTACAACAATATCTGGGATTATGCAAAGCAGTTCTTTCCCCTAGGATGAAAATGACCATGACTTTTACACAGAGTGTGTTCATGCTGTTATGTGCCTCATGTGCAGGGACATTTCTAAGAATCCTCATACATAATAAATGAGGCTAGCTTCCAAGAAACTGATCAACATTTATTCAGCACATAACTGGGTAAAATGTCAGTGTTAGAACCTTTATGGTGAGCAAGGTAGGACAAATGTAGGTAAAATGTTGTGAATCTACCTAGGTCTAGATTAGGGCACATTGGGGTACATAACAGCTTCTGCCACCCCTAAGAGCACCTGAATGTATGCGATGAAAGGACCTACAGCAGAAGTCTTCAATCTGTGGGGTGCGATCCCCAGGAAGGCCGTGGAGTCCTGGGGAGGGGGGTCGCGCATTTCCCAGCTTCATTTGTGCTTTTGTTTTGGAAAAAGACAGCTGTCCTGGGACGGCTAATTTCGGTCGTTATCAGCTGAAGTTGAGTCTCCTGTGTTGTGAAAAACTGCACTGTGAAAAGCGCTTGTGCCAGGGTGTCTGCTTGCCTCAATGAAATGCAAATGTGCGCTATTAGTTAATTGGTTAATTTGCAAGTGTCAAATGTGCTTGGTATCCAGTTCTGGCTTTGATTGATCGAATCACTCCAAGCTTTATGATGTGAAAGGTTGTTTTTTTTGACTGGAAGCGCAAAGAGTTAATGACTGGGCTGTGAAGTGCGTGCTTTTCATTGTAACTGTATTTACACAGCCCTTAGTACCCCTAAGGACGTGTTAAAGGGACAGTAATGTAAACACAAATATTGCATTACATACGCCCTGATATTACTAAAATCTACTTAATGAAAGCACCATTTGATCGTAAACATATTTCCACATTTTATATCAGTCTATCTTATACTGTGTATAATGCAAGTATACAGTAATGACTCACATATTCACAGTGTTTTCTGTTACAGGCTGTGACCTCGTAGCGCTAAAAATACACAAGTCACTATTCTCCAGTGCACCAATCAAGATTAAATTTTTTGGCTCTCTTGTTATGCACATACCTCTGCAGTGATTTAACTAAAAGAGGTTTCATAATGTCCTGCAGTGCATTTCCCACTGAGAAACAACTTTTTTATTTATTTTTCATTGACGCAGCTCATTATTTTATATGTAGATACCTGATGGTGAAAAACCTAAAAAACGCACAGAATAATTTGGGGCTCATTAATGAGAGGCTTGCACTGCCAGAGCATCACTTTATTTGACCCTGCGGTGGCGCAAGCATCTCAACCACCTACGAGGTGGCACAAAGTCACCCTGCATGGCTTCACATGGCCTCCTAGATATAGAGTAGGACAAAGCAGCACAAGTCACTGCGATGTCTTACTCTTCATCAAAGAGGTGTTCAATGGGCGTTGATTGGGATTCAGGAGCGACCATTGCAGGTAAGCCAGCCGCGGCCCGTACAGGTATTAGCAGTGGGGTGGTGGGACGAGATGGGGGGATTTCGACAGACAAGGATGAGGGTAAATGAATTTTTATTTAACTTTCCCTCGTCATTGTCTATTAAAATACCCCCCCAACCAACCCCACCATTCTTACCTGCACGAGCCGCGGCTCAGGTAAGCCCGGTGGGGTGGGTTGGCTGCAGGGGGAGGAATCAACAGACAGCAATGAGGTAAAATAACATATAAAAAAGAAAACCACTTACCTTTTTCTGACTGCATCGCCGAGTCATCAATGCGGCAAGCGCAAGGTAAATGCACCGTATTTCATAAATACGGTGCATTCCTGTCCTTTCATATTGGTGTAGGGCAGCTCAGCAAGAAGATTTGCGGCGCTGTCCTACACCAATTCCTCATACATGATGCCCTTTGTTTTTAGCTACAGCTTTGACTACACCCCCACGCCTACTGAACTTTGGTTCGCGAAACACTGTTTAATTTTAATTTCCCACCATAAAAATTATTTGCTGTGTGTATTGGTGGCGTTTATGGTTGTCTGTAGTTGTCGATGATGAGTACCAGGTTCTAGAAATTTTTGTCAGGAGGGGGCCTTAGGCCTAAAAGTTTTGACAAGGGGGTTTTGGCATCAAAAAGTTTGAAGACCTCTGACCTACATGTACAGTTGTATGCTGACAGGATAGTTTCGACTTTTGATTGCATAGCTGATGAGCATGCACTCCTTCAGTCTCATTTATTAATTTGTGGATGCATATCTTGGTTTACATTAAAACTTTCTGACAACTCCTTTGCCACGCCCTGATACTTACGTTTTGCACATATATTTTCGCTCTTTCTCCTTTTCCCCTATTGGAAACCCACCCTTTCACATCCATATGTAAACTTTGATTGTGTTTCTTCCTCAGATTTCCAAAAGATGTGTAACTTTTTCCAATATCAATGTCCAACTCAAAAAGGTCAGGAATTTTGAGTGTGCAGATGCGAGGAAACAAATGCAGATTTTTTCCTAAAAAAGAGAACCTCGTTCCCCATTCAGAACCCTAATTTTTGTGCTGGAAGAACACACGTCAGAATTCACATTTCTTTCCTTCACTATGTACCAGTCCTTTGCTCAGGGATTGTAGAAGGGCGGGGGTCAGCAGTTTCTTTCTATGAGTCACTGTCTCCCATAAATATCCCTGGAACCGTTTATCAGAGAATGGGGAGGAAAGCACAGAGACGTTCCCCGCTGCTTGGGCTGGTATCCCAGAGACACACCGAATGAGCCCTTTCAGAGCGAAAGGTTGTAGAGTCTGCAAATACATCAACAGACATTACATAACGAATAACATGGTAGTGAGGCAGAGAACAAAGTGGTTAGAAGTGATAGATAAGTGGGTTGGTGAACAACATTCAGCTGCTCTGGAAAATTCACTCACGCATATATGGCTGCATGAACAAACCTCGCAAGCCTTCTGTGTCATAAAGAGAGAATCAAAGTGTCTGAGCTTTTAGAAAACTGCACCAAAGAGGACACTGTGGGGTCCAGGAGAAAGCATGCACATGCGATTGTGTCAACAAGAACTGAAAACCCACAGGAATGTCCCCAACTGGATACACTTCCAGTAAAACAACAATTCACTTCGGTTCAAAGCCCTCATAATATGTAAAATGAGACAATAACCCCTCTTGCAGCCAGAGGCGATCGACTCATACCAGAAGACGAGCCAGACAATCCCCACGGATTGAAAAGAAGTCCTTAGTCTCAGTACCTGAAATAAACAGCTAAGGAAACCTAAACAAGGCTGCACCCCCTTAGGAAACAGAGATGGAGAAACCAAGCACAGTGGGATGTATGACATTATCGAGCGGACTTTTGAACTGATTCAGTGACCCACACTGTGGGTAAGTGTATCCCAAACAAAGGCAGCTGAAAACCAACTGAGTCCACGGGCACGAACTAGAGATCGAAAGAGGGTGCTGCAGACTGGCTTATGGAAAACAAAATACAAAGCCATTTTCACGGCCTTTGACTTAAGAAACCACACAGGGGCTGCTAATTACGAAATGATCTACATGATAATGGTCAACACCCGACATTACGAACTCCACATGATTTTAAATCTCGAGTTTCTGCATTGCAGCTCATTCCCCCCTGACGCCCTGTAATATTTGTCATTTGTTTTGTATTAATACTTGTATCCGAATATATGATTGCAACGGATAAATTGGCCTTGCAACAGCAAACCTATGATTAATATAGAGAATGGATATATTTCATATGCCTCATCTTATCTGGAGGAGGGATAGAGGGGCATATTATCAAGGGGGTTTATCTCCGCTTTTTTGGCTTTAAAAGCCAAGAAAGGGGAGATAAAATTATCTCTCTATTACCTAGCTGTCGCTAACACCAGTTAGCGACAGCTAGTAGGAGATAGCGACCATCTTGGGCCCCACTTTGCATGTCAGTGATATTTATCACTAATGACATGCAAAGTGGGCGTGCCAAGATGTTAGCGACTGGAAACAGTCGCTAACATCGCTATCTCCTATTACCAACTTTTGGAGATATTCGCGCAACTAACACCTGCCCTGAGCAGTTCTTAGCCATGTTATCCAATGGGAGGTGGATAACATGGCTAAGAGCATTAGCTCGGTAATGCATGAATATCGCTGACTTTTCAACCTTGATAATAGCAAGGCTTATCTGCGATAATTTCTGACGATGCTTAGCGTTAAAAAGTTCGTTGCTAAGCATCGTTAGCGATAAATATCGCTTAACTTTGGTAATATGCCCCAGAGTTCCTTCTCATTGCAGAATGGAATGACAGCCCCTACGGCAGAGCTGAAGTGCTTTTCAGGCTTTACGCCACTGTATCTCCAGAGATACATTTTTTCGTTTTTGTCAGCAGTGATTGGATAGCCTTTCAATGATAATATTAGGTGAAATGTAGAATACAGGTCCCCTCATCCAGTGCATTATGAGCAATCAAGTCCCTTTACTAGCACATAGTGATGCATGTTGGACTAAGACCAAATTTGACATTTTCTGACTCTTATAAAAAAAGATCCCTGATAGCTGGGTGGATCCAAGAATAAGGTTTTAATGGGCATAGGGTTTCATTATATGGAGACAATATGCTTGTTTTTCTCAGCAAGCCAGAAAGTTCTGGCTGACGATCCATTTCAACTGCTGAACTCTTTTAGGACCTTGTGAAGACCGAGGCTCAACTAGTCCAAGTCCAATGTGTGCCAGCCTACGGACGGTGATGACCTGGAGACAGGGATTTCGTGCGGTGCCCTGGGGGTCTCACAAGAGGCACTGGGGTACCTGCTGGTGTTTGTGAACAAAGTAAAATAAAAATCCTGGTTCAAGAGAATATGCTGCCTTTGAATGGGAGCCCTGAAGCATTCGGTCTCTCTACACTTATCACAACTGCGTAGTTTTTTGGATGGTCTCCATTAATCAAATTCTGTGCTTACTCGAAAAAGACCCCAACATCCTGGTAACACAATTGTTCAAGAAGCTTCTAGCACAAGCTCACACTTTTAGTAGGAACAATAAAGCTCCTTGGATTACCATGATGAAGTTTTACAAATCCGACTTTGAAAAGGGATTAGGGATGGCTGACATGGTTTTACCACCAAGTATCACACTTATAATTTATGACTGGATGTTTGACAAACAGTTTATTCTTCGCTTGTCTCCTTTTTGGCACACGGGGCGAGACTAATTTCCACTGTCTGGGATGTTGTGCTTAAAGACGGTCTTTTTTCACACGGCATGGAGCTGTCCTGTTGTCTACACATTCTGGACAAAGCTAGCAGGAGCTTTTCCAAAGTATGACACCTGTGGTCATTACCCCAAAAATAGCTATGTTGCAGTCTGGAAGGGAAAAATCAACTTTCGTTCAGAAAAACCTGCAGGAAGATCTACCTATTCATGAATGTTTTAATATTGCTATTACCAGAGTCAGGGTTCACCATAAAGATTTAAATCAGCATATTATTATTTTTTTTTTTTTGTAATGCATATTCTAAAATGCCAATACATCGGTCTATATAAAAAAGCTCGTTATTTGTGCACTGGGGATTCCAAAATATCTGTGAACCAGGATTTCGAAATCTCTTAAATCAGAGCAGAGACTCAGAGAATGACTGTCATATTGGTCGATACTCCAAAGTTTTTTTTAATTTAGTATATCAAAATTAGTAAACGTTGGGGCATATTACATTTACCAACAACTAGCGATAATTTTTGTCTCTAACTTGTTTAGAGACAAAAATTATCGCCGCACATCGGCGATTTTTATCGCAAATGCGATAAAAAACGGCCACAATGCAGGAATATCGCTGAAAAGTCAGCGATATTCATGCATTATCGAGCAAATGCTCTTAGCCATGTTATCCACCTCCCATTGGATAACATGGTGAAGAACTGCTCAGGGCAGGTGTTAGCTTTTGGAGATATTCGCGCTTAGCGCGAATATCTCCAAAAGTTGGAAATAGGAGATAGCGATGTTAGCGACTGTTTCCAGTCGCTAACATCTTGGCACTCCCACTTTGCATGTCATTAGTGATAAATATCACTGACATGCAAAGCGGGGCCCAAGATGGTCGCTATCTCCTATTAGCTGTCACTAACTGGTGTTAGCGACAGCTTGGTAATAGGAAGATAATTTTATCTCCGCTTTCTTGGCTTTGAAAGCCAAAAAAGCGGAGATAAACCCCCTTGATAATATGCCCAGTTGTTAGGGCCATTATATGCTCTCACTCCGTATCAAACAAAATCAATTAGGTTGAATCGTTCCCTTAGTACAAAATATACTTTTTAAGCCTAATCAATGTCAAAAATCCCACTCACGGTGTAGAGAGGAGTGTGCTAAGAACTGAAATAAGTATTTGCCATGATGTGAGGTGGTAGACTGAACGGAGATTTTCTATCCTTCGAGATAATAATACGCCAGGTTTAATGTCTTTACGTGAAGGTGGCCTAGAATAAAAGCAAGCCAGACCGTCTGCCTTACCCTGGGCATGATTTTCAATGAACATTTAAAATTGTATGATTGCAAAATCATTCAGGAGTGAGGAAAAGATCTTCCCTGACAGTTTTCTACAAAAAGATGATGCCAGGTATCTGGTCAATGATAACGTTTTAAAATGTGTGATAATATCTGAGTCTTCCATTCTTACAAAACTGCCCCCTTTAGCAAGTGCATGCCCCTAGTGTTCATTAAGCAGTAGGTGCAGATGGACAGGCAGCCATGCTACTGCGATCTTGACATGGCATTGTGGTATGAAAGAGGTACTGCAAAAAATGAGTGCAGGAAAAAGGACCATAATAGTGGAACCACCAGATGATATTAGTGCCGAGGCACTGACGCCTGAGACAATTTCACATTCTGAGCGACAAAACTTTTAATTCTTTGGAACTCCTTTTAACCCTCATAGAAATATTGATCTACGTGATATGGATATGTTTCCTCGAAGGGCAAGAAAATTCTGAGCCTTTGATCCAATTAGTCAGGTAGGATAGTC
Source organism: Lissotriton helveticus (assembly GCF_964261635.1). NCBI lineage: Eukaryota > Metazoa > Chordata > Amphibia > Caudata > Salamandridae > Lissotriton > Lissotriton helveticus. Next base: position 168,115,403 of record NC_136062.1, on the reverse strand, counting down.
ATGAAGTAGTTAGGCATTAACTGTGAACACAGTTTAACAAATGATGGCAAATGACAGGGTTGAGAGGAAGATTTTCTTCTCAGAATGCAGGATTAAAACTGTCCACTTCATACAAACTATAATTACTTCTCATGAAAATTGACCCTTCATCATGGGGATAAGTACTATGAGGCAGACACAAAGAACTGCAAGTGAATTCAGCACACCGACCTCAATATAACATCTGCTATTTTCTTCTACATTTACTTAATGACCATTGGTGTCATTATGTTCTCATAAAATGCCACAACATAGCCTCTCCCGTTGAAGGCTCTACTGAAACCACAGTGTTCATATGGTGAGAAAAGATAGAGAACCTCCATCATTTGTAGGTCTTCCCTGCAACAGCACATGCTGCATGTGCTCTTGCTGGCAAAATGTATTATATACAACACAGGATATACAGCCCACCCTTGGCTTCATTGTCACCTTCTAATTGGCCAGGGCTTCACTACCTCTTCTTTGGGCTGGAGCATGGAATAAGTGCTAATGGGTTCAGCAAGATTGCTATCTCCAATTCTTTTTTTCATCTTCTCTGTCATCATTGTTGAGCTTCCTGTCATTAATAGCTATGTTTTACTATGACACACACATTTCAAAGAAGCCTTTTTCTCCTTTAAAATATATGTGTATTGTGACAACAGATGCTATTATTTTTTATTGTGGCAGCAGATTTTATCTGCTTCGAAATGTATGATCACTAAGACATGGACATGGGGGAATTTGCTTCTTTATGTGATACAATTTTTATCCATGAATGGGGTGATTAACTGATTTGCTTGGAATCTCAGAGGTGTTGTACCGGGACCTAACAAGAACTGGCAAAATGCAAAGATCTTGCCTTTGAGACTATTGCCTCTGCCAATGCCTTATGTTCTGTACAGCATGAGCATTGTCGACTTGAGAAGTGATTTGTAGCCATGCTCTATAGGAGTGTGACTTCTGTGCATAATAATAAAAAAGGACTATGAAGCATCCAGCACTAATGCACTTTAAAAAAAGTCATAGCCTGGCTCCATCTTAGCGCTTTTAAAAATTAGTTTTATCCACACAGTAAAACATCCGCGCTGCTGTTCAGCATGGCTATAATATATTGCTAAAGCCAATAGCTCCCATAAGAGAGACCTATTGGCTTTGCCAATGCTTGTGATTACTCATTGATGATGTGTTGGAACAGGAGGGTGTGGTGTCTCATTCTCTCATGCATGGGCTAAGGCTATTCCAACCGACACCTCTGCAATGCTTCATAGACTTAACTAAGTTAAGTGTGCTACAATATCATTCTAGTGACATAGCATACCACTTAAATACATATAACAGAGTGCCTCATTTTATCAGATCTGAAATATTTCTTAACCTATTGATATCATTTTGATTATGAGCTAATCTGGCGGACAAAGACATCTAATTCCATACATGATGTGGAATGGGCTAACACAATACACCCAGTCTGGCCCTTTTGGGTATAAAATGCTTCATTTAGCTAGGAACCTAACACCAGTGTAAGCTACAATACTATAGTGAGCTTGAATCAGTATGTTTATACATAGTTCACATCTGATACAAACTTGGGTGACATTTCCTCATGCCACACAAACTAATTGCTGTATCAATAATTAATGTGATTTGGATGGAAATGAGCATTAGAGAGCATCTACTTGTAAGCATTTAGTGATCCATCACTAATAGTTTAGTCACGCCTAATAATTATAGGACCCTTTTGCTTTATATTTCCCCTTTATTGCTATTTCTTTAAATTCTCATGTATCATAATCGGTAGAAATTATCTAAGCTAGCAAATACAGCAATCCTGATACTTTCTCATGCTCATCTGGAATTATTTCACTCAATCTACTTAATTTACCTAAACTATCTATGTAAAACAAGTGTGGTACTGTTGATACATTGATTATTATTAGTGACAAGTAGTGACTTACCACTAGTAATACAGTCACAAACACAATAAAAGGGTCAGTCAAGGTCCCAATAAATTATTCCCTTGCTCAACCCTTGGTAGCTGGACAAGAGGCAGGCAGGCGTAATTTAGGAGACAGGTGTGTAAAGCATTTAAAAACACCAATACATTAATTAAGTAAGAATTCACACAAAATAAAAATCCAACTCGAATTTATACATATAGATTATATTTAAATGAAAAATAGACAAGAGAGTGACAAAATTCCAATGTAGGGAATTGAAAATACGAATTTTTAAATAATACACAATTTCTAGTGATTAAAAACATATAGCGTCACTTTGGGACATATCACTGGTCTTGACCTGGACAAAGTCAAAGTTTGAAGCCAACCGCAATGAGCCCTGGCCGAACACACTAAGGGCCCGATTACAAGTCTGGTGGTACTCGGACTGCCAGATGTGTGGTTGCGCGGCAGTGTCATTCTCCTAACCGCATGATTACGAGTCAGACTGTCTGACCGCCACAGCCCTGCCGCAGCGGCCAGGCAACCACCATTCCCTGGCAGTATTGCGGCAGTCAGAAAAACAAAATATGCTTGACGGGACCGCCCAGTCCCACCAAGTATATTGCGAGTTTCCTCTACGCAGGCGGTGTCATGGAGGTTCTTGCTCCATGAACACCACGGTAGAGATGAAACAAAGGGTGCCCTGCAGGGCCTCCTGTGCCTCGCTGCATGTGGATGCACACAGGGTGGGACAACATGTGCCCCCCGGTGTGCATGCACCTCAGTTCCTGCATGGCATGGACTTTCCAGTCCATGCCGTGCAGGAACTGTTTTTGGCGTTCCCATTGTGGTACCCACTTACAGTTTGGTTTGGTTTGGTTTGGCAGTGTGGCAGCGGGTCGGACCCAGACACGTACCACCAAACTCATAATCAGGCCCTAAGCAGGAGGCCTCGGTCAAAATTTTACCTTTACACTTTGCCGTTTGTCTGAAGCTTTTTCCCTCGACGTTGAGCAAGGCACTTTGTCAGGCCGGATTTGGTGTAGGTTTGGCGGTTTGTCTTTCTGCAAGTCCTGGTTAAATCCGAGGAGGTCTGGAGCCCTGGAGCTTTTAGCTGAATGGACCTGAAATCCAGGCTGTGTTGCGGTTGAAGGTAGCTTGCTTGACTCTCGACATCAAGTCGGTCTCTTTATGGAGCTTTTTTCAAAAGTTACTCCAAAACGTCTCCAAACGTCTGGAAACTACTTTCTGAAGTTCCTCTTGAGGGTTCAAGGTGTCCATATTACAAATGCAAGGGTCTGGAATCTCCTAGATGGTCCTTGGAATGTCTGGACTACAATCCTCCCAATGCACCTGGCCAAATCCTTAAAAGTCCAATGAATGCACTCCAGAATGGGGACTCTTGGTGGAAATGATGGGGATGGGCTCTGTTAACCTGTAGCTTGCACGGAGTCCACTCCTTAATCCTTCTGGAAGCAAGGCTAAGTCCTTAGGGCTGTAGTACCAGATTGTGCGAGTAATCAACAGAGACCACCTGAAAATAAATCAGTAGATATTCCGATGTTGTTGGAATATATTCAGTGTGTTAAAATACCCCTCACACACCAAAAGGGCCCTTGGTGTCATGCTTCATCATCGGGGTCTTCCCGCCCCCGCTGCGGGACGGGGCAGTGCTGCGACAAGCGACTACGCCGGAGCACCTTTTTATTGTGAGTGCTATGTGAGTGAAAATGAGGTGAGTGTCAGTGGGGTCAGGAGTGATACGAGTGAAATTAAAAGATACCTGGCCTAGTGTTAGAAAAAACTATTTAATAGGCACTGGCTGGTGGAGGTCAGCCTGTGCTGTCCTAAAGTGCCATTCTCCCTTTGAAGACCAGCCTGACTCCCCCACTCCATTCCTGCCTTTTGACTTCTGCAGCTAAAGTTCTTCACCCACAGGAAATCCATTGTGTTCTCTGACAGGATACTCCACACGTCGTATACAGTTCTGGCTCAGCCTTAGAAAGCCTGGCCTTTCAAGAGAGGGCACTGGAAAGCTGGATTTTGGCTCACAGAAAAGAAAGCTTAACAACTTATTTTTTGTAATAGTTATTATTAATGTAACAGTGGCAAGTTTTTGGATTTATCTCAGCTATTAATTGGGGTGGGCAGCAGGCTCCACTCTGCTGGCAGAGTTCACAGAGTTTTCACCACTCCACATTCTGCTTGGAGCGCAGAGTTGGGCATAAGTCTCCCTAAACCGCTGGCAGAGCAGAGTTTACCTGTGCGTGCTTGGAGAGCAATGTTGTTGTCCCCCAATGAAAGGCAAGGTAAACTGCACTACATTCCCAGCAGCTTCACTGGTGCGCTCTGACACCAAGAGCCGTCCAGTCTTTACTGTGTGTCGAGTGCGTCGTCCGAGAACTTGTGGGGTGGCCTCCATCCTCCCATTGCATTTGGTTTAGTTTATACACATCTGCTGCTCCCCATTGGCTGCACATGGCTGAAACTCTGCCACACACGGACACAATCACGGATAGTGAAGTAGAGTGCCTCCTGAGAAGGAGCAAGAGTGTCCATAATGCTGACTTGAGTCCCGTCTCCGAGAAGGAGGAAAAAAGCCTGCCCCAGACATGGAAAAGAAGAATGAGTGAGACTGCAAAGATGATCCCGCAGTGTCCCGGTGAGCGGCTAATAGTATTACCCCGTCAGAGGCTGCACAGCCACCTGCCCATGGTAGCTGCATTAAGTCCAGGCACAGCCAAGTAGCCAAGAGAGTACCGGGTCACCAGGACACCCGGTTATTCCATTGTTCAGCAAGAACACATAGGTGGGGAAACAATCCCCAGGCGAGGATGCACCATCTGAGGCCCACGCTGGGAAGCCTGCTGACAGTCACCATTCCCGACAACCTCCTCCAATACACCACTGTGACCTCAACTTGCAGTAGCTGCAGAAAAAAATCAGTCCCGTTGATATGACAGACTGCCAAGCTGGGTGCATTTAAAATGACAGCAGGCAACACAGCAGTGCACACTCCACTGCCGAAATCTACCCGTCTCAAGCCTCCATGTCCAATTATCTAGGGACTTATAGGTAGTTTGTATCCCCCGTGCCTTATTATCTACCAGGGACTTCCAGGGGTCTGTCATTAGCAATTGTAATTATACCATATTCATTTACAGCAGAGCACTGGCACTGGATCTGGTTAGCAAAAAATATACATATATTGTACGGATTCCCATCACTCACCATTCCAGGTGACATGCTTCATCATCTGGGTCTCCTTTGACAGGGCTTCAACTCCACCCTATTGATGGAGGAGCCCAATGATGTTTTACACAATTTATAAGACTCTCCAGATGTGAGCTAACGTGGTATGGAGTGTATGGGAGTAGTGCAGTGCAAAGTGTGAATGTGAAATTAAAATTGAAGCGTGATTAGACCACAATTTATTCTTGTCTATCACGATCAATCGTTAAAAACAGTGCAAAAGAACAGTTTCAAAAGATAGATGTTCAAAATATCAGTTGGTCAACATGTTTCAGCACTTGTAGGTAAACATACACCCAGTGCTTTCATCAGGACCTATCAAATATCAATAATACTGCAAAAAGTGAAAAAGTGAAAAAGAGCTATAGGAAAAAACTTATTTGTAAAATACAATGTGAAACAATACAACCTTGTTATTTGCTTCCCAAATCACAATTCTCGTATCTCTTGGAAACCTATAAGGAATAAAACCAAGTGATTGTACAGAGAGATCAACAAACAAACATTATTGGAGGACAGTATGTTTGCCAATGTTTAACCTGTGTAACCTCAACTGGTTATCAGGTTTGCCCTCATGGTGGGCTCCCATCCATCGAGCCTTACCTCAAGAGTATGGAGAAATTACCTCACCCCACCTGGCAACGGCTTAGGACAAATGAGGCACCGCTCTAAAAAAGGTGAAAACATAATACACCAGCTGTCATTATGGTGCACTGTTTCTCTCTATCGTTTTTCAAAGAAGACAGTTGTCCAACACACACAGCACAAACATAACTCTCAACAAATACCATATAACATGTAATATTTTCTTATCACACTTATTCATGAAAATAAGAGCTTTGTAGGTGAGACGTGAAAATACATTCACAACCAGTATCCCACTGGCACTGAGATTTTCAACTGTAAATAGATACTCAGGATATTTATTCAAAGCCAAAGTGGGGCGGTAATGTCAAATTAATGTTAAGTGTTAATGGCAAAAAAAGTTTATAAAGAACATACCGGTATGTGTTGCTCACATCGCTAATTGCCAAATCGAATTAATGGTATCATTAAACCCTCCTTAGTGTCTGCTCTACATACTTCAAAGGTAACATAGGGGCGTTATATGGTGATGCCAGAAACCCCAAAATGTTAGCGTTTCTATCGTCGCAGTTACGAGTGGCGGTAGAGTCTCAAAACCAAGCTGCAAACAGCAATTTTATGCGCAAGCCCTCACCTGGCCGTCGGTACCTCGGACGGTCATCTTAGCCGTCGGGGAGGTACCGACACCGGGAGCTAGTCGTCTATATGCAGTACTTCCGCATTTTCTGAGCCCGTCCTTCTCCTCGCGTGATCCCGCCCATCGCGAGATCACGCTACACAACTGCGGGATCATGGGAAATGTAGTTAGTCCTAACAAGTAAACATGATTTGTCTTTGTTATGGGTATGGTAAAAAGATGGCAAAGTCTATAAAAAGATGTAACTCTAATAGCACTTCACCATGTGTTCAACTCCTGTTTATACCAATGCATTAAGACTAAACATCCCGTGAGGCCTTATTTTTATGTTCTCCCAATAGTTCACAAACCCACTAGACCACCAGTGGGTCGCCCAATTATTTCTGGGATTGGTTCATTGTTGGAACCTTTGTCCACTTTCGTGGACCACTTTCTTAGTCCTATAGTAAAAGAAATGCCAACATTCTTGCAGGATACTAAGGATGTATTAAGACTGTTACCCGAGGCAGAGTACAATTTTGAAACAGATTTGCTTGTTTCATTTGACGTTGAGTCATTACATACCTCGATCCCACAAGATGAGACACTTGACACAGTAAATGGGTTATTGGAACAGTGGGATCTTAACTCAGTCACACCGACTCATTTCATCATGGCTTGTGCACAAATTGCCATGAAAGATAATTTTTTCAGGTTCGAGGATACGATCTACCTCCAGACATCAGGGACCAGCATGGGAAGCATTTTTGCTCCCAGCTTGGCAAATCTTTATGTGCACAGGTGCGAACAGGAACACGTATTAACTGATTACAATCCTTTCCGTGAATCGATTCGCCTTTGGAGGCGATACATTGACGACATTTTAGTCATTTGGAGAGGTGATGTTACCAGTGTTAACAACTTTCTGGTTTGGCTAAATGGTCGCAATGATTTCTTGAGGTTCACGGTTGAGATTGACAAACACAGGTTGGCTTTCTTGGAACCTTTGATTGTAGCCTCTCCCAATGGCTTGGAAACTGAATTGTACACCAAACCTATGACCAGGAATTCCCTATTGAGCTACGAGAGTCATCACCCGAGGGCATTGAAGATTAATCTGCCCTATGGACAGTTCCTGCGGATTCGCAGGAACTGTTCCACGAAAGATAACTATCGAAAACATGCCAAAAAATTAACATCTCACTTGGTAGATAGGAATTATCCGGCCCAATTGGTATGACGTGCAGACAAGCGAGCAAGAAACAACAATAGAGAGGCCCTTTTAGAACATAGTGCCCCAAAAGAAACATCGTCAAGGTTGACTTTCGTCAACACTTTCATTACAGTATCAAATGAAGTAAAGAAAACAGTGCAAAGACACTGGAAGATACTGAAAATAGGAGGTGAATGCTTACCTAAACCTGTTTTCACTTTTAAAAGAAATAGCAATTTGCAAGACAAACTTGTGTCCACTAGATCACTTAGTCCCAAACCTCAGATCACAGACATCATATGGAACTTACCAGCTGTACAGGGCCATTTTCCATGCGGGATGTGCAAAGTATGCCCACTCACTAAGAAAACAAAGTCCATAGAGATCGGGAATGATCGACCGTGAATACAGAACAAATTTACAAATTGTAATAGTGAGAAGGTAATATACCTTATTACTTGCCCCTGCAAATTAAATTATGTAGGAAGGACTACCCGTAAAATCAAGCTAAGAATAATGGAACATATGAGCACCGTGCGGTGTAAAAAACAGGCCACACGATTTACCTCTCACTTTTTGGAAACAAATCATCGGCCAGAGGTCCTCACTTGAACAATCCTTGAGCAACCCTTTGTGCCGGAACACATAACTGATTTGTCTAAATTCCTGTTATTAAGGGAACAAAAATGGGTATTTAAACTAAAGAGTGATACCAAGGGTCTTAACGACTCCATACCTTGGACTACTCTGTGATACCAGGTCTCTGTTCTATTGTGGTAACACTGATGCGCATGTTATCAGCCTTTTTTGATGATACCGAGGGTCTTTAGGACTCTAGACTTTGGACTATTCTGTGATACCAGGTCTCTGCTTGACGGTGGTAACACTAATGCGCACGTTATCAGCCTTTTTGTGATTAATGTTTGCTCTACTAGTTGCACGTCAATACAGTGGCTAGGATGGTCACTTTTGAGCATTACACGATTGGGAGCACTTTTCCATCTTAGACTGCTCTTCATGAACATCATTAGTATGATGTTTATATACATAAGAGAAACATAACAGATATATAATAATAATCCACATTTGTAAAGCGCACAATCACCCGTAAGGGTCTCTAGGCGCTGGGGGCCGTCGGGAAGATTAAGCAAGCTATTGCCCAGAGTCACATGGTGCTGGGCTAACCTGCCGCCGGAGCCGGGGATCGAACCGTGATCCCCAGATTCCAACGTCAGTCGCCCTGGCCGCGGCGCCACACCTCTCCCCTTACCAATATCTTCGAGATAAATCTACTTTTTGGTATATATTTATGACGGTCATCAATTTTGAATAGTAAATCTGTATCGATATTATACATAATTCAATCCCCTCTCAGTTTTTAATGCAATGGTATAAACAGGAGTTGAACACATGGTGAAGTGCTATTAGAGTTACATCTTTTTATAGACTTTGCCATCTTTTACCATACCCATAACAAAGACAAATCATGTTTACTTGTTAGGACTACATTTCCCATGATCCCGCAGTTGTGTAGTGTGATCTCGCGATGGGCCGGATCACACGAGGAGAACGACGGGCTCAGAAAATGCGGAAGTACTGCATATAGACGACAAGCTCCCGTTGTCGGTACCTCCCCGACGTCTTAGATGACTGTCCTAGGTACCGACGGCCAGGTGAAGGCTTGCGCATATAATTGCTGTTTGCAGCTTGGTTTTGAGACTCTACCACCACTCGTAACTGCGACGATAGAAACGCTAACATTTTGGGGTTTCTGGCAGACTGCATTCTCAAGGGCATTTCGGAAGGCACTAAGTATCGGTGCTCCACCATACAACGCCCCTATGTTACCTTTGAAGTATTTAGAGCAGACACTAAGGAGGGTTTAATTATACCATTAATTCGATTTGGCAATTAACGCTGTGAGCAACACATAGTTCAAGTTCAAGAATTTGTATAGCGCGCTACTCACCCAGAGGCTCTCAAGGCGCTTGAGGGAGGGTGTGTGCATTAGCGTGTGGGAGCGACCGCTTCGGGGCAAGCCCTGGTGGTCACGGGTATGTTCTTTATAAACTTTTTTTGCCATTAAGACTTAACATTAATTTGACATAACCGCCCCACTTTGGCTTTGAATAAATATCCTGATTATCTATTTACAGTTGAAAATCTCAGTGTCAGTGGGATACTGGTTGTGAATGTATTTTCACGTCTCAGCTATGAAGCTCTTGTTTTCATGAATAAGTGTCATAAGAAAAACATTACATGTTATATGGTATTTGTTGAGAGTTATGTTTGTGCTGTGTTTGTTGGACAACTGTCTTCTTTGAAAAACGTTAGAGGGGAACAGTGCACCTTAATGACAGCTGGTGTATTCTGTTTTCCCCTTTTTTAGAGCGGTGCCTCATTTGTCCTGAGCCGTTGCCAGGTGGGGTGAGGTAATTTCTCCATACTCTTGAGGTAAGGCTCGATGGATGGGAGCCCACCATGAGGGCAAACCTGATAACCAGTTGAGGTTGGGAAACATCCTTTACAACGCAACTTTTACCACGCAGTGCCTTTACGACGCAACTTTTATAACGCAAACCATTACAACGCATTGCGCTGGGGGGCGCTCTAGGATAGGTAATAAGTTTAATTTACTATCCAACACCTTCCCTAGTGTCCACGGGGACTGGAGTTGGAATAGTAAATTAAACTATTCACTATCCAGCACCCCAAAGCGCTATGCGTTGTAAAGGTTTGCGTTGTAAAAAACGCATTGTAAAGGCATGCGATGTAAAAGCATGTGCTGTAATGTCATTCATCCGTTGAGGTTACACAGGTTAAACATTGGCATACATACTGTCCTCCAATAATGTTTGTTGATCTCTCTGTACAATCACTTGTTTGTATTCCTTATAGGTTTCCAAGAGATACGAGGATTGTGATTTGGGAAACAAATAACAAGGTTGTATTGTTTCACATTGTATTTTTCAAATACGTTTTTTCCCCATAGCTTTTTTTCACTTTTTCACTTTTTGCAGTACCATTGATATTTGATAGGTCCTGATGAAAGCACTGGGTGTATGTTTACCTACAAGTGCTGAAACATGTTGACCAACTGATATTTTGAACAGCTATCTGTTGAAACTGTTCTTTTGCACTGTTTTTAACGATTGATCGTGATAGACAAGAATAAATTGTGGTCTAATCACGCTTCAATTTTAATTTCACATTCACTCTTTGCACTGCACTACTCCCATACACTCTATAACACGTTAGTTCACATCTGGAGAGTCTTATAAATTGTGTAAAACATCCTTGGGCTCCTCCATCAATAGGGTGGAGTTGAAGCCCTGTCAAAGGAGACCCGGATGATGAAGCATATCACCTGGAATGGTGAGTGATGGGAATCTGTACAATTTTTGTATATTTTTTCTAGAGAGAGTTTTGGAAGGCTACAGTATCTTTGTCCTGTTTGGATAGTCCCCGGGATATATATTGTGTTTATACGGTTTCTGAAGGGGCTAAATATCCTGTTGAGTCTTTAAAATTGGCCTCTGACCCTACCCTAACTTTAGTATTTTATTTTTTTTTAATTTTTTTTCTGGTTAGTAAAGCCCAGGGCACAGTCAGAGTCAGGTACCACCAGTTCCAATGCAAAAAATGGGGGTGATCAGGGCAAAAAGTATTACTTTCTCACAGGTAGTTTATCATAGTATCCCAGTGAAAACCCATAAACCATAGTGTTAAAAAATAGAATGACCCCAGTACAACCTGTACTATTTTATAAAAGCATCCCTGAAAAAGAGTTTGGCACATCTGTATGTTACAATATGGCTCTCTTGGTGGTGTATGTCGCTAGTCAATAATAATGAAAACACCTTTTTTATAGTGCTGTACAGTGTACAATTGGTTGGGTGGTGGAGGACCGCAGGGACCAGGGTTTACCATTAGTGGTGACTAAATTAATTTGAGAAACATACCATGGTGAACTCTGGACTCTAGCTCAGATCTCTAGTAAGCCTCTTTAGAGAACGTCACTCCTTCTCAGTATCACTCAATTCATGCAAGCAGTTTTAGGAAGCCATTTAATTTGTAGCATCCTGATTATGTCAACTGTGCTTTTTCAATATTTAGAATCCAAATTTACGGAACTCTACGGACACCGATGACCTCCTCTTGGGAATGGCCTCTCAGATTGCCGAAAAGGAAGATCATATTGTGGTGGAAGATTTAAGAGGTAACTCTGTTATGGAACTCTGAAAGTTTGTTCTGATTCATGCTGTGGTAACTGTAAATCCATGCCAGAGTCAAAGAAAGGCAAGATCTGCAAGAGAAAACGTATAGAGTGAAAGAGTAAGTCAGAGACCTTGGAGGAGCAAATGTTCAGAAGAGAATTACAGACAAAGAAATAGAGTGAGAACAAGAGAACAACGTGTGTGTGTGTGAGAGAGAGAGTTAGGGATGGAGAAAGAAAGAAAAATAAGGCAAGATGTAGAAGAAATTAAACAGAGAGCAGTGAGAAAGAAATAACTCTATGAAAGAGGATAGATAGTGTGTAAGTGGGAGTGAAGAAGTGGCCATGAATAAATAGCAGAGCAAAATGTAAGTCAAAGCAGAATGAGACAGTAATGCAAACAATCATGATGCTTCTCTACACAGCAGCAAACAAGTAATATCTCAAAGCCATGCAATATTGCAAACTATTAAATAACTGTTTAAGCAAATGAAGCCTCTTGGAACCCCGACCTGATAACTCTGCTAAACAGCTCTTTGTAGAGATGAGAATTCAAGTCAGCCTGACGAGATTGTAAGTATATTACAACAACAGCCCTGGCTTTCATCTGACAGTTATAATAGCCATTTGGTAAATTAATGATTTTGACAGCCTGGAAACACATGCTATAGGACTAGTTCCTCAAGGATGGAGACACCATACAGATTGAGTTTCAAACAGAAACACAGGTTAACACAATGCAAAAAACAAATCTATCTATGATTTCAAATATGTAATTGTTGAGTGATAAAGGAAGAAACTTCTACTTGATGATTAATTACTTGGAAGGAACGGGTATTTTTACTCCTTCCCTATGCCAACACCCGTGTCTTATCATGACTGCCTTGTGCATCTACATCAGTCTTCACACTCATTCCATCAACAACTTTACTGCTCCATTATGTTTATCATAGATGTGTCCATCTATCTCTCCTACTAATGTTCACTGATTTTTCAAGCACAAACCTATGTCTCATTGTACCTTTACAGAACAGTACTCTTTGACCAAGGTTTAGTTTTCCTAAATTGAATTTGCATTTTGTAATTATGCTTAGATGCCACAGCTTGTGAATGATTTACTTTACTGAACTGCACAAACTCTCATTGGCTCCATTAGGTTAATTGAAGACCAATTCTCCCTAAAACACTTTAGCCTATTTCTCTATTATGATCTAAACACTATTCTTATGTTAGGCGCACCGATGCCTCGCTTGATGTTGTGGTCATCCTCACACTGTTCCTGGCATTTCCTCTGTCTTGCCACAACCATTTCTTTTCTCCAACCAAATTATCAACCTAATATTATCCTGTAGTTAGGTACCAGTGCATACATCAATTTAAATGGTGAGAAACTGGTGGATAAATTGGTTGTATTCCCATAAGGACACACAATTTCCTTAATCTCATCCGTCACCACAGATCATTGTTACAACTAGCTGATCATTCTCCACAATCATCTTGTTAAACTGTCCACCCTCCCAGGCATGGACAAGTAGCATTAGTTTATCTTCTAAGATCAAATTCCTGAAGGAGTCCTTCAGATAATTGCAATGGAATAGTACTTCATTATCTCGACATTTACAAAAGTCACATAATTCACCAGATAGAACTCTGGTCTCTTGCTGAAATACCATATCATCAGAACCTATTTAAGAAAAGTGAGTCTCATCTCAGTCATCCCCATTATATAAAAGGTGATTTTTTCAAAATGCATGTAGTGACAAATGACAGGAACAAGAGCAGGTCTCAGCGTCTTTTGAGAGGGGTCAGTTGACTTGCCCACTTTAAACTCCCTTATATCTGTTTATATTCTCGTTAGTTTTCGGATTATTTACTGGACACCCTTCTAAATCTGAAATCATGTCTTTAGTTTAATGTATGCCTAGGGAGGAGATGTGGCCTAGTGGCTAGAGCTGCCAACTTTGGAAACTGCACAATCAGCGTCAAATTCTAGTATCGACGCAACATTCTGTGATTTCTGCCAAATTGTTCAGCCTCCCTGTGTCCATAAGGTGCACAAAAAATATTAATGTGTACATAGAGTTATTCTGTTGTTGAGTACTGTAATGTTCTGGGGACAGGCTCCCACTATAAAAACCTGAAAAAAATATCCCTAAGCTCCCTACATAGCTATGCACATTGTCCCCTACATCAGTAGTTTTTCACCATTCCAGAAGTTAATTTTCATCTTCCAAAGGGGAACTGCTGCAGGGTAGGTGATCTTCAAAGGGCACCCACTATGTACTGTTTTCCAATGCAAAGCAAGGCTTATCCGTTTTGTATTTTGCTTTCCATTTCTTCTCCATAAAGCTATTCTCATTCCTTTTGGGGAAAAACACAACAATCACTTCATCATCAATGACTCGTCTTAAATTTTGCAACCCTTCACAAAAGGCTATCTACATTTGCATTCTCCTATACTACAAATGTATTCCTGTGACTCTATTTGATTGTATTCAAAGAAACCCAATGCCGTCAGCATTCCACCAGTGGTGAGTAAAGGATCTGTGGCTGATTCTGACATTAAATTCCATACAAAGTATCTAACGTTATCTAAAATAATTTCAAGTACCCTGTGCCTCTCACACATCTCAATATTTTGCCAATGTTCCCCCTGCCCTGCTGATTTAGAGATTTTTAGTAAGAACACTGGCCCAAATATCTTGCAAATTGGATAAGTAGTTACTGTAGGTGTCTTAAACATCTTAAGAATGAGAACTTCACAAACAGATCATTTTCTTAAATCAAAGGTATTGCCTTTCACTCAGTATGAGGTTCTTTCTCATTAACTAGCTGTCTAATGAGTAAAACTATACGAGCAACCTTTAACACATATTTTGCATAAACAATCTGCCATCCAACAAAGTGTTGCAAAAAGAACAATTGATGGATAGAATGCAGAACAATGTCATACATTCACCCGAGTATAGAGATCAGGGCCTAAATCCATCGTTTTTTTGCTCACCATGCCATTCCAGTTTGGACCCAGCCATATGCAAATCAGTCTTGCCCCTGCGCCCAATGGGAACAGTCCATCCCAAGTCTATAATTGCTAATGGTGAATCTTCACGCCTCATTTCCTTTCATTATGTTTTGAATAACTGGAGGAAAATTATCTAGTTTTTATTTTCATTTATACAAATTTTTTATGTGATTGTTCTTTTTTTTCTCTCCCTTTGTTTTAATGAGTATTTCAAAAGTTGTATTATTGGTTGTGTGCTGCAAATGAAATTGTTATGGTTTTAATTAACTAAACAATAAAGTTCAAATTACAATTTCAGTCCAGCCCAAACTGCCAGGCCAGGTTCTCCCTGGACTGGAAACAAGCATCCTAGGACCTGTTTCGGGCTTTCAGCCCTCATCAGCCAGGATAACTACAAATTGTTGGCATGAGAAAGACCCATTTTCAAAATTAGCACAAATTTCTCTATGAGATTCATTACATTTGCATCAAGTTTAGTGGTCTAAATACACTGGCGGTGAAAATGTATCTTAGTAAATTCTGCATCAGGTAGAATATCTTGTAATTCCTAATGGCACACTGGCAGAGACACCTGGCAGAACACCCCAGCCAACGCCATTGTGAAAATGTAGTATGAAGCACTGAAACACATCCGCTGATGCCAGACTCCATGCATTTTATCAACTTATACAGTGGTAAATTTATTTATTTATTTATTTTAGGATTTATAGAGCGCATAGCTGCCACGGCGACGAGACGTCCCAGCGCTATCAGAAACCCAAGAACCGGAGCCAGGAAGTAACTGGCGGTTGATACATTACTAGCAGGGGAAAAGCCACGTTTTTAAGGTTTTGCGAAATGCCAGATGATTCGGCATTACTCTCATCGAGAAGGGTAGGGAGTTCCAGAGTTTTGCGGCCAGGTAGCCAAAAGAACGACCACCAGCCCTCGCTTTCCGGATGCATGGGACACGGACCAATGCAAGATCAGCAGAGCGCAGTATGCGACCTGGCTCGTAGTACTTCATCAGATGGAATAGCCCTGGCGGGGCCTGTCTTGCCAGAATCTTATGGGAGTAACACAGTGCCTTAAACTCAATACGCCGCTCAACTGACAGCCAATGGAGTCTAGGCAGCACATGGGCAACTGAGTGCGATTTAGGTAAAGCGACCAGAAGCCGAACCGCCGCATTCTGGGCCCTCTGAAGACGTTGAATACTTGCTTTATTGGCGCCCAGGTAGAGACAGTTAGCATAGTCCAGTCTGGACATAATAGATGCCTGGATGATAGTCTGTCGCACCTTAGGGGGAAAGAACCCGAGCAGCGGTCTAAGGCGACGTAAAAGTCCAAAACAGGTCCCTGCAACGGCTTTTAACTGTTTTTCAAAAGACAGATTACTGTCAAACCATATGCCCAGGTTTTTCACTGCCTCTTTGGGGAGAGGGGCGGGCTTAAGGTGATTCGGCCCACACTGGTCGGACCACAGCTCACGATCCCTGCCAAAGAGGAGAATTTCAGACTTGCTGGCATTCAGCTGTAAATAGTTAGCCGCCATCCAGTCTGAGATTGCCAAGAGATCATCCTTAAACTTAATCAGGTTGTTGTCACACCTCTTCGAGAAGGCAAACAACAGTTGGGTGTCATCGGCGTAGGACACCAGTGACAGCCCCCTGCTCCTGGCCACCTCGGCCAGAGGTCTGACGTACAGGTTGAACAACAAGGGACTCAAAACGGAGCCCTGCTGTACTCCCTGATGTAAAGCAGCCTCCCTAGAGTGGTATGTAGGAACTAGGACCTGGAAGGACCTGTCCTCAAGAAAGGAGCGAAACCAGGCCAGTGTCAGGTCCCTCAGTCCCACCTCCTTGAGACAATTCAAGAGGTTCTCATGGGAGACCGTATCAAAGGTGGCACGAAGGTCCAGAAGAACCAGTGCCGCAGAGTCCCCTGTGTCCAAACTCCCTCGAATGCACTCTGATACGGTAAGTAGAGCAGACTCAGTGCTGTGCCGTGGCCGAAAACCATGCTGAGTTGTATCGAGGCTAGCATTCTGCTCGAAGAATTCGGCCAGGATTGAGTTAACATGGGATTCCATCAGCTTGGCCAAAAAAGGGAGCTGGGAAATTGGTTGGTAGTTTCCAGGTTCACTCGGGTCCAGAGAAGGCTTTTTTAATAATGGGACCACTTTGGCATGCTTCCACGCCCGGGGGACGGATGCTGAGCTCAAAGATAGGTTAACCAGCTCAAGACATACCGGGGAGATTGAGGGACAGAGTTGACGAAGAAGGGCAGGTGGCAGTGGATCTGCCGGGGAGCCAGATCTGATTTTTGAAAACAAGGTCTCGAAGCCTAACAAGGTCAGGAGAGGAAATGAGGACAAACTGACTGCCCCTGAGATGCCAGGGACACCCAGCAGCCCAGCATTGGAAAGGGGAGGCATCATCATTAGCCCCCTGTAGATCAGCTCTACTTTATTCAGGAAGAACTGGGCTAGCTCATCGCATTTTTAGTTAGAGTTGATGGAAGAGGTCCTCTTGATCCCTGCACTCTTCATACCGTTAAGCAGCGAAAAGATGGTTTTAGCAGGGTTAGAGCTGGATAAGATTTTACTGGCCACATAGTCAGCCCGGGCTCTGCGAATACTTTTGTGGTACTGTTTAATAGCTGCCCGATACACTGTCTTAGCTGACGGTTCATAAGAGCTTCTCCATGCGTGTTCTAGCTGCTTACAATTCTTTTTTTCCAACGTAAGAGATTCAGAGAACCAGGGATTCGTAGACCCACGGCTCTTACCCCCTCTTTTGGCGGGGATACAGCTATCCAGACCCGCTGTCAGCCTGTCTTGGAGGCACAAATTGGCCTCCTCCGCATCACTTGGAAGTTGCGGCCGGTGCTCAGTTAGCTAGCCAGAAAGATGGGTCTGGGTCCAGTTTGTGCCAAGGGCGTTTGAGCGCTCGATTTACGTGCGGCTCTTTTGGTTTGCCCTGAGATTGCAAAGAAAAAGAAACCAGGAAGTGGTCGGTCCAGACCAGAGGGGCCGGTGGGGGAACAGTCAAAGAGCTAAGGTTAGAAAAGATAGGATCTAACAGATGACCGGCCACATGGGTGATGTCAGTGACGTGCTGCACCAGCTGGAAGGATTCTAAGTACGCCAGGAAACACGTAGCCTTGGCATTTCCCCCTCTCTCTAAGTGAAGATTAAGATCACCCAGAATGGTAAAGTTAGCTGACTTGCTAGCCAGTGACCCATTTGTACATAATAGGTTTTCCCTGAACAAACTAGACGGGCCTGGGGGTCTATAGATGAGCAGGCCGGATATAGTGAGATTGTGGGTCAAATGGATTTTAAATAAAGTACTTTCGCAGCCCGCTATGGTTTCCTTGCAAAAGCTGAGAGAGTAGGCCTCTTTGGTAATTACCGCAATACCTCCCCCTCTGCCCCCTCTCTATTAATTGCTGCGAGTACATACCCCGGTGGCAGCGATAACCACGACTCAGCCACTGAGTCATGAGTAAGTCACGTTTCCGTGAGGAAGAGGGCATCAGGGCACTCGTCGACCAGGAGATCGAAAACCCCCGCATGATGTTTTGCCAACGAGCGACAATTCAGGCTCAAAAACCTATAGGTCGTATGGCTGGCAAAGCGTCCAGCCCTTTCAGAAGAGAGCAGATGAAAAGGGCAAAGTTGACACTGAAAGGAGGGCTCATTGAAAGCTCAAGTCGAGGAGGGACAGTGAGAGCTCAAGGAAACGAGTTTGTCCCGTGAAAACCTGATATGTTTTGTAGTGGCAGGTCCAGGGATCCTGGCGGCGACCCGGGGTGGATGGACGCAGACAGGCTTGCCTTTGGCACGCCTTTGGCGCGCTGGTGGCGCGCCCACTGCGCGGGCGTGGCAGTGTCTGCATTTGTAGTCCCTGGGCTAGAAGAACTGCCCCGCTGACCTCGCACTCCCCCCAAGATGACGGACCTCTCAGCCAATCCGGGTGAGCCTGCAGGAACAGCCCGACCCGCTGCCCGCGTTACAGTGATGCCTACCGCTGATCCCTGCAATTCCCCGAGCACAGGTAAGTGTATATACAGCAAGTGGTAAAAAGCAACAGATACGTTTAAAAACCGCTGGCAGCTATATTAAAACGAAATAGACAGCGCCTATACTCCCGGATCACGCCTCAGGAGGTTGATTGCTACTGGAACATGTAAGGCATGCTGCTCTAGACTGGAAATGGATCAGCATTTGTTGACTATTGATCCAGCATTTTCTAAGCCCACATTTTCATTTATATTCTCTTTAGATGCCTTGAACTCAGTGCTTCGTTTCTTAATCTTGGTCCACTGATAGACCTTTTTTAATCACACTGAGGGTGGGAGATATTGAAGTATCACTCTTCATTCGCTCAATTAACAGTGTACCTGATTTGGCTACACAATGAGGACCAGGAATCAGTAGCCAAGTTCAAAGGTGTTTATTACAAGTTACTCTCAAGACCATAATGTATAAGTACAATATTACAACAGGGAGACCTAAAGAAATGAAGACGAACCAATATTAGACATACAAGAAATTTGTGAGTGCAATACAGGTTAGCAACATCAATATTTGATGTTCTGAAAATAGTCTCAAATTATCTTTTATATGCATTAGTAATCTAAATAACCCAAGCAGAATGAAAAAATGGTTCAAGTAGTTCAGAGAGACACAGAGGTCAAAGAATTCCTTTCAGAACCAGGGACAACAGAGTGGTCAAATAAAACAAGGTTGAGCATATCCGAAGCTCGATCAAGAGTCTTCAATAGTCAGAAATAGGAGTTTAGCCTGAGCTACACGTGGGGCAAAGTCCAAAGGATTATTGAGGATCAGACCTCATAAAGTCTGCTCAAAGGGATAGTGGGTATCATGGAAGGGGTTCAGTTAAGGGTCCTAGGTGAATACTGCATAGGATCTCAGAAACAGGTTCAGCTAGGAAGTACGCAAAGAATCAGCAAAGGAAGGTTTAGCAAAGTTCCATAAAACGTCTGAAAGGTCTGGAATCAAAATGTGTTCCATAAAGATCTGCAAGAAAGTCTCTCTTCAAACAGACTGTCAATAGATAATGGTCCATGAAATCCACAGGTAATGCCCACTTAGGCGCATCATCATAAGAAACTCATTGTCCTTAAAGTCTCTACATTGCAAACTGCAACAGTAAAGAAAAATCCCACACTGGACAAGGGAACAGTACATTATACTCACTCATGGAAGAGTTGAATAGTCTTTTTTCGAGGATACAGTGCTCACGTGCTTCTCGTTTAAATTATTTTCTCAGGCAATATATCTATTGCTGTTACAAGAAAAGTATCTATCCTAAAACTGCACCTGCAAGAAAACAAGTAATCAGAAACAGCAGTACATTGGCTCTATGGTAATACAGCTAGTAGAAGCACAGGCCTTGAGAGTAAATACAAACTTTTGTCTTTAAAGCAATGGTACACTTTTAATAAACGTATGAATTTTCAAACATATTCGAATATAATATCCTTTAGGGATTTTAGTTCATGTTTAATTAGCATATAAGGAATGATCAAATTACACAATAATAAGTGTGACTTAAAACTACACTTGAAAGTACATATGTGTACCATTAATGCATACATTGCAAAATTGTTCTTGTTTGACTAATGGAAGGATAATAGACACATACACTTAGGAGCTAATAACAAAGGGCCATATGTATCAAGCTAATTAGCATTCGCAAAGGCCGAAATTCTGCGAATTTCGGCCTTTGCGCATGCTAATTAGATAAATGGTATGTATCAAACATGTTTGATGCAAAATAAGGAATTGCAAAATTTGCTATTCATTATTTTGCGATTGCACTTAAGGAATCGCAAATTTTGCGATTCCTTAAATGCAATGTATCAAACAAAAAATATTAAAAAATTGCCATTAAGGATTCGCAAATTACCACCAACTTCTAGTTGGTAAGTTGCGAATTCTTTTCAAAAAGCTTTTTTACAAAAAAACAAAGGTGCCATATGACGCCCATACATGCCCCTAGGGCATGTATGTGCGCCATATGCCCCCAAATGTCTTTTTCAGGGGTCCAGCAGGGTGTTCTTGAGACACCCCTGCACCCTTGAAAAAATTCCTAATTTGCGATTAGCAAATTGCTAATCGCAAATTGCACTTTCATTCCTATGGGCCTCCTGGCCCATGGAAATGAATGGCTAATTTGCGATTAGCAATTTGCTAATGGCAAATTAGGAATGCTAAGGAATCGCTATTGAAAAGGGATTTTGTACATACATACCGTTTTGCGAATTTCAAATAGCGATTCCTTAACATTCGCTATTTGGAATTCGCTAAACGGAAGTATGATACATATGGCCCAAAATCTATGCAAGTTATACAGAGAATGTAGCACACGATTAGGGATCATGAATCAGATTTCAGCAATAATGAGAAGAGGATGTTTTGGAATGACTACACATTACTAATATTCATTCTTGTAATATTACACACATTATGACTCATAAATTGCCTCATTTATAATTGCAATGAAGCTTATTATACATTTAATGTCATTGCATGTCAATCACTTTATCAATCACCATCAAATTATTATTTCTAGATCATTTATATGAATACATTTCTATGTGGTGTAGACAGTTCATAGTTTTAAGCATTAAAAAGTATTCCTTATTTGATATTAGTAGACATTCTATGTGAGAAACTTTAATATCTACAGCAAAAACTCTCTGCAGTGGTGCTGTCAGATGCAATGTGTGCATAGATAATGGTGTCACGTAAGAATCATGTGCAAAGTGCATGTTAATTTTATGTGTCAGCAAGCATTCTTTTAATATTTTCTGTGACGTGTAAAGGGTGGGCAACTTTGCGTCCACCACTGCGTAATATACAAGGACATGCGTGCAAACAGTGCAATGCCTTTTCCCAGATTCTTGGTCCCTGTAAATTTTCTTCCCCAAATTGTGGGTTCCAGTAACTTTCTTTTCCCAAAACCTGGGTCTCAGTAGTAGACCCCAAAGTTGGTGTTGGTGATTATATGCAAAAATTAAAATTTTGAATGCGCTTTTTGAGAGTACACGCTTAAGCTGGTGGCTGTTTCACATCTGCCATTTGAAGCAAAGATGGATGAAATATGTAAGAATGGCACAGAAGTGTGCGCATGATATTCCTCTCAAAATCTATATCTCAAAGGAACAACCAGACATTGGGTGGATTGGGTATGGTGTTACCCTCAAATCATGTGACAATATGTCCCAGAGACAAGGTTCAAAACAACATTTCAAAATGCAGTCAGTAAGTAAAGGACTGACTCAAAAAGTGAGTTGAAGAGCGGAATTTAAACAAACCGTGCAGCTTTATTACAAAAATGTAAAGGTAAAATACAGAAATTGTAAAATGAAGATGCACCAATAGCATCTTTAAATGCGCAGCATCCTTTCCAGCTTTCAGTAACAGGAACAATTCAGAATAGTAGGCAAAATCTGAAAAAGATTGAGTACCCGATGTATACGTTGGCAGGAGGGTAACTCTGTGCAATGGCAATGTAGTTTCCTCCCCAACAACATAGTAGTCTGCTGGATATAAATGCAGGCGAACCATAAGTATGGCCATGTTGGCAACTACTTCATTTCCACAGTGGCCAAAAGTCCCCAATGGCCCTGCAGAGAAAGGGCAATCGGAGGCTAACCTGTCATCCTGACCACCGAATTTAGGGGCCGATTATGATGGCGGACGGACTTGAGTCCGTCCGCCACCATAGAGTAGGAGGGAACGTCCGCAGGGGCAGCAGCGGTCCCTCCATACAGATCTATTTTTAACATTGCGGCGGGTGGAGCTTCAAGCTGCACCCGCCGCAATGTTAAAAATGCATGCACAGCATTTGCGCGCACAAAGCGGCAGGCACCGCTCGGTGCCTGCTGCTTTGTTCACGCAAATGCAAGGGGGTACCATAGGTATCCCCCATGTGCACCCCCCACCCCCTCTTCACCCAGGGGGCCCACAACGGGCCCCCGAAGGCAATCTCCGTATGCTTTTCCACGGCGGAAAAGCCGCCGTGGAAAAGAATACTTTCTACGCGATCATAATGTTGCTGGCGGTGTCTGATAGACACCGCCAGCCATGTTATTGCTTTTCCGCCGCGGTCGGAATGCGACCGCGGCGGAAAATCTGCGGACTGAAAAACGATCCCCCAGCCATCCTAATCTGGCGGGGGGTCTTTTTCAGTCCGCAGCGGATTTCCCGCATCCTCCGGGCCGGCGGTGACTCCCGCCGGCCCGGAGGATGCAGGAAATCCGCAATCCTAATGAGCCCCATAGGTAGGTGGAATGGCAAGTCAGTTTTCACTGCCCCTTACTGCCAGGAAAATTCTAGCAGTGAAAACTGCTAAATGCTCCTCGTGCCAATAGTTAGGACTCCCATTGCATGGGTAGAACAACATGTTGTATTTCCAAAAGTAATTCCAGTTTCAGTATCCTCTTTTTGAAAATAATAACAAAAAACTGTTTAGTACAGAGCTCCATCCCCCTGACGGAGCTCTGTACCAACCAAAAAATGCATTGATAGGAATTGCTGTCACAGCAGTTGCCGGCAATGCTTTATAAATGAGGGCTAGCTTCGTTGTCATTCATAAATCTGGAGGGTGGTCCCTGCACCAGGACGACGGAGTAATTTACTGCACTGCCCTAGCGGGATAACATGCCATGCGCCCAAATATAAACCAGACCATAAGTTGCAAATGTGCAGAAAAATTAGAAAGAAAATGGGCAGCATCCCTGGTAGAAGGCAGAGTGTCTTCGGCTGACCCCCGAATTCAAGGGTGTATATCCATTTTCTCTATAACAAAGCATTAAAACTACAAAGGCAGCATGGTGTGAGAAAAAAGTGGATTTTTCAACAGCCATATTGCTGTGTTATGAATCCTTATATAACCCTATCACCTTAACAGTAACCCACTACATGAATATTCATACAAACCTTCTGACCTAATGTCATCTGGAGGAGTTACAACAAACTACTTGAATAAACAGTTATCCATTGAGAATGAATGCAGTACTGCATGCAAGAGGTAGGTCCTTGGAGATTTTGTTAATGTTTCCTCGAACAGACCTTGTTCAAGAGCAGTGTCATTCAGAAATAAAAAATCAACGCCTTGCTGTACGTATTGTCAGGCAGAAGCATAAATTGAGAATAAACATGATACAGACTCCATTTTGGACTATATGGCATTAAGGGCTAACTGAGACCTCGTTAACCGAAGCCAGAAAAACACACTTTAATATGTTGTTTCAAATTTCTTTCAATCGTATTAGTTCCATGTCAGTAAGTACATATGAATTCAAGTGTAGTTTAATTGCTCTGCGCACTATTGATAATGCCCATTTCAATTTAAGCGTACAAAAGCATGAGCAGACAGGCTTATCTCATTTTGCGATGCAGGGTGCGCTACGAAATTCGTTTTAATTATTACATTGTTTACTTACCTGCAATTATCCATATTCCGTTGTTTGCCACCCTCCACCCTGCCCCTCCCCCGCACCGCCTCCCTGCCCCACCGAACTCCCTCCACGGGCCGCGGCTGGCAGTGTGTAAAGCATTTGTGCACACATACAGTAATACAGTGAAAACACTAGGGGCCATATGTAGGTAATCCATTTTTACCGATTCTAAAATACAGATTTTTACCGATTCGGTATTTTAGAACCGGTAAATGGGATGTAGATAGTGATTCGGTAAATTTTACCAAATCAGTAAAATTTGGTAATTACCGATTCGGTATTTACCGGTTCGGTAATTCCCATTCATTCCTATGGGCCTGAATACCGAATTGGTAATAGGGGGGAGACTTACAAAGGTGGCAGGGTGTCACTTTGACACCCTGTTGCACCCCTGAATAGTGCATGGGTGCATTGTGGCACACATACATGCCCTAAGGGCATGTATGTCTGCCACATCACACTGTTGTAAAAGCAAAATAATTGCTTTTGCAAAGGTTTTCGATACTTACCACCAACTACAAATAACAAATCCTTAACTCAGGAATGCACTCACTTGAGTACTCTCTACATTACGGATTCGGTAATTTACCGAATCGGTATGTTAAGAATTCAGTAATTTACGATTCCGTAAGTTACCGATTCGGTAAAATACCAAATCCTTCAATCATGCCACCTACATTCCAAATGCCAAATACCGGTCGGTAACGGCCGAAATTCGGTAATTTCGGCCGTTACCGATCGGTATTGGGCGACCTACATCTGGCCCTACAACTGGACACCACACCAGTTTAGAAAAATAAGTAATATTTATCTAAACCAAACAAAACTAAAATGACAGAAATCCACGCTACAGTAATAAAAATATGACTTTTAAAACAGTTCTGTCCATAGCAAACTATAGATGCAACACTTTCAACACAAAGTACCATGGATGTGTCACGCTTCTCGTCGTTGCATTACTTTTCCAGCCTCTAACAGCAGGAACAACCCCAAGAGGCCCAGAACAGCAGCAGGCCCCTCTTGGCTGGTCAGAACTCCCAGCAAGGAAGTTCAGGGGAGCTGCGGGTGAAGTCTTTGTATCTCTGAGACTTCAAAACAGGAGGCAAGCTCTACTACAAACCCTTGGAGCTCTTACTCAAGCAGAGGACACAGCACACAGTGAAGTCCTAGTCCTTTCCTTGGCAGAAGCACCCACTGCAGGCCAACCTCAGACAGCACCCAGCAAGGGGCAGTACTTCTTCTTCAGTTGCTCCAGCTCTTCTCCTTGGCAAAGGTTCCTCCTGAATTCCAGAAGTAATCTAAAGTTCTAGGATCTGGGCCCTATATTTATACAGCATTTCTCTTTGTTCTCTTGCGGCAGAGAGTCTCTGTGCTTAGTCAAAACCAGTTTGGTTCTCCCTGGTCCAGCTTCCTGGCAGGAGGTGGAGAAAACATTGTGCAAGGCAGACTAGGCCCATTCAGGTACTAGGAAATCTCCTCCTACGCTAAATGCAGCCCAGGTATGTTCAGACCAGCCCTGACTCATTCAGGAAAGGCAGGGCACACATCACCCCCCACAGTGGCTGTCTGAGAGAATGCACATCCCCAGCCCCTGGCACTCCAAAGCCAGACAGTCAATACAAAAACCTAGCAGAGGCAAACTGATGGCTAATAAAGAAAATACCCACTTTCTAAAAGTGGTATTTTCAAACCCAGAATGTAAAAATCATCCTTACTGAAAGATGCATCTTTATATCTGAGTTCAGACATACTAAACTCCATCTTTCTACCTTTTCCCAATGAGACGTTATATTTATAAGATGTTATAAAGTAAGCTCCCATTTTATCTATGGGACAGAAGGCCTTTCAATAGTGAAACATGAAAACACTGTATTTCACTATCAGGACATGTCACACACCTCAGTACAAGTCCTACCTTTCACATACACAGCACCCTGTCCATGGGGCTACCTTGGGCAAACCTTGGGGTGACTCACATGTAAAAAAAGGGAAGGTTAGGGCCTGGCAAGTGGGTGCATCTGCCAGGTTGACATGGCAGTAGAGACTGTGCGCAAACACTGCAGTGACAGGTCTGAGACCTTTTTGGAAGGCTGCTTGTTTGGGTGGCACAATCAGTGCTGCAGGCCCACTAGCATCATTTGACTTACAGGCCCTGGGCACACACAGTGTATTGTACTAGGCACTTAGTAGTAAGTCAGTTCAGTTCATAAATCTTTATTCGAATTCCAAGAATTCATAAAAGCACAATCAACAAATTTACAATAATATTATAAAATCCTTATACAAATATTACACAGTTCATTTGATACACCATAATAAACATCAAACAATTTAGCATGGTTTCCATACAGAATTTTAAAAGAACAGGGATTGTTCATCATCTTACGGGCTCGGGTGGCGATTTTCAAAAAAGTGCAAGTGCGAAAGACTATTTCTTCATTTTCTAAAGAAAACAACATCTGATAAGATTTTTCCAAGGAAACAGGTCTATGTTTTTTAAAAAATGGGGTTAAAAGCCATTTCACATATTTTAAATATTATTTACAAAAAAAGAAAAAGTGCAAATCAGTTTGTGCACTCACTCCATCACAGGGACATGATGTATTCACGAGGTTTGGCCGATAGCCAAGAGGGAAACATAACAAAATTTTTACAGTTCCTGCTCTCAACCGAAATAGGAGGCTTATTTCCCAGTTAGTGATTGGCAAAGTAAGATATATTGGTAGGGGATACCTATACAGATCTTTGCACGTGTAACTAAGAACGGAGGATTTCTTAGATTCCATACTGATCCTTTCTGAATTCTAAAGTGTATAAAGTGCGTTTTTCAGCTCATTCTTGTGAAGTGAGTCGGCTCTGCTTGGGTCTAAAAAGAGACTGCCTTTAACAATACTACATAGACTCTGATAGACCCCCGAGAGCCAGGGAATGTCCATTCCTCTTTCACATTTAAGGCAATCACTTATAATTTCTTGCGTTAAGGATGCAGATTTGTTCCTCCAAACTGAGAGCCGAAATAGAGCAGGGCGAGCACTAATAAAATCGCAGATACAATTTAGGTTAAGTTCCCTATGGCAGATGTACTGGGAGGTGGAGATTGGAACACCCAGAAGCTTTCTACAAAACTGATTTTCTTCCTGCTGGATGCAGTGACTCTTCACCAACCCCCATATCTCAGACCCATACATGGCTACTGGAACGCATTGCAGTTTAAACATTTTTAAAATAGCTGGAATAGCACCTGTTTTCTTCGGGCGGGGGAGACTTAAAATAGAGTTGATGGCCTTTGAGAACTTGTAAGCCAAATAAGTCAATCGTGGAAACATCAATCCATAAATACAATTTACAGGAAGAGCATATGCACTTAAGCCCTCATCAGGGGTGATAAAGTACCCAGAGTTATAAAACCAACCAAAACAGGAGGCCAAAAAGCAAAAGGTCTGGGGATAAACCAGCTGAAAAAGCCAGGTCTAACAGGTATACTCAGCCATCTAATACTTTTAAAAGACAACCTGCCTTGCATGACTAATGTGGCGCTATACCTTGTTATAAATTTAGCGATACAAAAGGGGATGATGGACGGAGCGTTTGAACAAATCAAACACTCACCCCCAGTCAACTGATCTGGGTTTAATCCATCACCATTCTTTAGTTCACTCAGCCACCCCAGTTCAGACATGGCTATATGCAAATCAGTCTGACCCTGTGCCTTATGGGAACAGTCCAGCCCGAACTGCCAAGCCATGTCTTCCCTGGACCGGAAACAAGCATCCTGGGACCGGTTTCGGATTCATAATCCTCATCAGCCAGGCTATCTTGAATCCAGTGGCTAAGTGAACAAGGGACTCACGTCTGAGCATACCCTGCCACACTTAGGGCGAACAAAGCGATACAAAAGGGGATGATGCTCACTTTGCCACTGTATTCAAGCAAGCCGGGCTGAAGAAGGCTGAAATGGCAGAAACCGGTCCTCGGTAGCTTGTTTCCGGTCCAGGGAAGGCATGGCTTGGCAGTTCGGGCTGGACTGTTCCCATAAGGCACAGGGTCAGACTGATTTGCATACGGCCATGTCTGAACTGGGGTGGCAGAGTGGGCTAAAGAAGGGTGATGTTGCTCACTTTGCCACTGGATTCAAGCAAGCCGGGCTGAAGAAGGCTGAAATGCCAGAAACCGGTCCTCGGTAGCTTGTTTCCGGTCCCGGGAAGGCATGGCTTGGCAGTTCGGGCTGGACTGTTCCCATAAGGCACAGGGTCAGACTGATTTGCATAGGGCCATGTCTGAACTGGGGTGGCAGAGTGGGCTAAAGAACGGTGATGGATTAAACCCAGATCAGTTGACTGGGGGTGAGTGCTTGTATTGTCAACACTCCGTCCATCATTTCCTTTGGTTTTTATTTGTTATAAATTTAGAGCATACCATTTTGAGTATACAGTCAGACCCCCCAGGATATTGCGGCATAGATTTGCAAATTCAGCGGCACAAAAATGGAAATTTAGCGGCACAAAAATGGAAATTTAGTGGCATTATTGCGGCACTTTATTTTACTCGTGAGCATTCATTTTCAGCCTTAAATCAATGTAAACTGATTTAACAGGGAATTCCACTGTGAAACTGGCATGTTTAAAGTGTCTGCGGTTCTACAGAAGCACAGCTCCAATCTTCACCTCGTGAGAGGGGGCCTATTTCTCCCTGGGGTGTTCTAGCACCCATGTATGCACCCCTGCTGGGGTACTGCTGCCTCCTGGACATGTCCATTTTAAAAAACAGTCATTTCTATCACCCTTTTTAACATTGCAAATATATTGATAATACAAATATGACCCATACAGGAAGTCTTGCTTTGCTGCTAGAGCGCTTTACTAGAAAGTAATGCATTGAATTAAGTGTGACAATTTAAGTGACACTTTGTGAGTGGACAAAGGCAAAGAAATCCATAAAAAAACTATCCTCCTATCTGAAACCCAATGGTCTAAAATGGCCTTAAAATATCCCCAGCAGTTCTGAAGCACTGCTGCAGGGTACATAATTGCCAAGGCTTCAGGTTGCTATGAGTGACATTTTCATAAATTAAGTGTAAATATGAGTGACATTCAACGATTATGAGTGACAGTTTCTCTTGAACGAAATCAAGCAATGAAGTCTAGGGAAACAAATAAATATCAGAAATACCCCCATTTGAGAAATTAGAAACTCTAAGAATATCTTGAAACTGCAGCAAAGTACCAGAAATGGAAGGACATTAGCCTTGTGCCTTTGTAACCTGATTGAAAGACCTGTTAAGTACTCGGGTGCGGCTGCATTAGACGTCGCCAGCCCGCGAAACTGTGTCATCCTGGGCTGACACAAACAACGGGTGGGGAGGCTGAAGCCCGGTGAGCCCAATGGGTGTTGCGCGCCTGTCTTAAATCCACCTCCTGCCTGGTACTCCACTGCTAGACACTGCCTGCTCTATTATCTCACTCTGGCAGGTCCCTGCTTTCTCCTTTTGTGACGGGGTGCCATCTTTCTAATTGTCTCTCTTCCCGATCTGTGATGTTTTCCCCTTGATTTGGTGTCCCCCCTACCCGCCCCCCCCCGCTCAAATTAAGCAATGTGCTGCTCTGGGAATGATTGGCTTGCCATCCTAGCATTTTCTCGGTGGGTTGCGTCCTGAGTGAGGAAGAGAGTGGACTGCAACAATCCAACCAGGCCCCACGTCATCCATCTAGTCACGGCCATCTGCAGTGACGAGTCCATTTGAACCTTTTCACCAGGACTTATATTTGGTTTTCACTTTGGTCGTGGACAAGAGCAGCAGTAATGCGGTAATGTTCCTGCTTTATTTTTGACTGCCCCGTACTCGAAAGATCACAGATTCAGGTTCTCTGAAGCCTTTCAAGCTGAAATGTAGGACAGGGCAGAGGCCATTGTTTCCACACATCAGAGGTGCAAGAAATGTTCTTGCATCTTTCTTCCGTGTCGCAATTCCTTACTGCGGCAGTGCCTCGGGCCGCTCCACTGTTTATTAGTTCTAATACTCAGTTACACAGGTAAAGTGAGCGGTATTCGAGCACTTGGGGGCAAAGAGTCGCATTCCTTGTACCCACCCTCCCAGAGCACCGGCCTTGAGCTTTTAAGGGGAAAGGTGAACGCAGCAGGTAAACAGACGCTGCACACGAGCCTCAAACACAGGGTTTGGTGACGGGGAGATAAACTTTAGCGCTTGGGAAATGATGTAAGCCGTGACCTTTGCCCTTACAGTACTCGCCTGCCAGAAGGTAGGAAGGGGTGCGGCCTCGCCAGCAGGCTCAGAGTTTGTTATTGGCCTCAGGCGTCATGATGAGAGAAAGTCCTGTTCCCGGAGCGAGGCGCCAGTAGCTGCATTTACACATCAAAGCCACACAGGCTAAAGGATTGGATCTTGTCAAGTGGGACACAGCAGGTATTCGCCGGCTGGACGGCGGCAGTAGTGACATGTGCGCAAACAGCCTATAAAAGGGTAATGTTTGATTTGGTTACAATTATCGCGGCAATAATTGTAAATATCGCAGCCATCGCGCTAGTCAGCTGGTTTCGCGATTGTTTTGCAAATCGCGAAATCGCGAAAGGCTGGAGGGTCTGTACAATGTCACAAATGCATCCTTACATTCCTGCTATGAAATGAATACATTCAAGATTACCCTGAAGGGAATGTGCAGGAATCTACACAAATTGGATGCTCACAAACTTCTAAATTTCTAAATGTTCTTAGCATTTTGTATGACCTCCCCCTTAATTTGTGTTTTTTTTAAAAACATTTGTATGATTGTACTTCACAGACTACTGGTATGGACCTTTCCAGTACTCCCGAACAGACTACATGGCTAGTCGCATCCAGCGAGGAAGAGACCTTGGGCTTTGCTGCTATAACAAGGCCAGGGAGTTCTTTGGACTGGCAGTATCCAGGGACTGGAAGGAAATAAATCCCAAGCTGTACCAGGAGAATGCACAGGTCAGAAATAGCCTTTGCCCAAATCCAAGGACATTGGAATAGGCCACATCCTGCACCCATAGATGTCTTCAGTGATGGTTTTTTAGAAGTCATCAGTCATGTCATGTATGATCACATTATCAACCTAGGTGTGCCCTGTACAATGTATTGCCCTGTGCAATTTACTATGACTGTGAAATCTGAGTGCTTTTTTGGTTCTACATTATATCCATAGAATCAGAACTATTGTTTTTAATTGATTGTCTGAGGTTTGTATGACCAAATCTTAATTCTTCAGTCTTAAATCTTAACTTTAGGTAAGTAATCATAACTTAACTACTTAACTGTAACAAAGATTTCTCATTGAAAATAAATAAATATATATATATATATATATATATATATATATATATATGTATGTATATCTATCTATCTATCTATCTATCTATCTATCTATCTATCTATCTATCTATCTATATATATTTATTTATTTATTTATTTATTTATTTATTAGAAAGTTTTGTATAGCGCGAACAAGACCCGTGGGTATCAGAGCGCTTAACATATAGGCGTATGCAACAGACATGTATATCAAACAGTTATATGGGCATCAGAACGAATAACATATGAAGGCGTAGGGAAAGACATATATATCAACAGTTATACAGACAACAAATATGAGGTAGATGATAAGAGGTAGATGATAAATATAGTCAATGGTGGATATACTTCTATCACAATAGTTGGGTCATTGACATTTCGTGACCAATCTATTCTAGGTAGACATATATATCAAACAGTTATACGGAAAACAAGTAAGAGGTAGATGATAAGAGGTAGATGATAAATAAAGAGAGAGGTGGAACTATTTCTATCAGAGATAGAATGTGTAAACAAGTATGATATTTAGGTCAATTGTCAGATCGTGACTGATCTATTCTAGGTAGTGTATTTCTTCATCAGAAAGCTCTTTACTTCTCGCTTAAATGATGCCACATTTTGGATCTTCCTGATGATAGGAGGAATTGAATTCCATATTCTGGGTGCAGCTCCTGAGAACGCTCTATCATAAGTTTTTTTCTTGTGGAAAAAGGCTGGCCGTAGTAGAAATTCTCCAGTACTCCTCGCTGGTCGATTCCCTCCCGATAGCTGGATTTTCTTCGCTAGGTATCCTGGAGTGTTGTGGTGTAGCGCTTTATGGGTGATACAAGCTATCTTCATTTGGATTCTTGCTTCATAGGGTAGCCAACTTAAAGCTTTCAGGTGTGGCAATATATGGTCATATTTCCTAGATCCGGTGATAATTCTTGCCGCAGCGTTTAGGCATGCTTTCAATGGTGCTGTGGACAATTTTGGTAAGCCCGCTAAGGTGGTGCAGCCGTATTCAATCCTAGAAATAACTAAGGATTGGATAGCTAATTTGAGATCCGCCTCTGAGATGAATGGTTTCAGTTTCCTTAAGTAGTTCAGGTGGAATCGGGCATTCTTGGCCATTGAGTTGATGTGGGCTTTCATGTCTAAATTCTCGTCCAGAGTGATTCCTAGAGATTTCGCTGACTTGATTAATGTTGGGGTGCAGTTTAGCGCAGTCACCACTTTCGTCCACTCATTTATTTCCGTACGGCTCCTTGCTGGTGAGATTAGTAGGAACTCCGTTTTGTTGGCGTTAAGTTTCAGTTGGTTGGTGATTAACCATTGCAGAGCCATTTTTAAAGCCTTGTTCACTCGTTCCAAGTCTTTTAGGGAAGAGATCTTTAGATATATTTGCGTGTCATCTGCATACATGTGATACGATATCTGTGCTTTTTGGAGAATTTCTGTGAGCGGCTCAACGTAGAGGTTAAACAGATCTGGGGATAACGTTGATCCTTGAGGGACTCCGATTGAAATAGGGCATGGAGGTGAAAGTGATTGGTTGACCAGGAATCGTTGTGATCTGTTCTGTAGAAAAGAGATGAACCATTTCAGCACAATTCCTGTCAGACCCATCCTGTCCCGTAACCTGGACAATAATGCTTCGTGATTTACGGTGTCGAAGGCCGACGATAGATCGAGGAGAATCAGTAGGCATGCTCTGTTTTGGTCAAGTGCCTGTAGCGCATCGTCAACAATATGAAGGATCGCTGTTTCCGTACTGTGTCCGGCTCTGAATCCTGATTGGCATTCGTCAAGCAATGAGAACTTGGTGATGTGTTGGCTTAGTTGGTTCTGTACGCATTTTTCTATTAGTTTGGCCAGTAGTGGGATGTTGGTCACTGGGCGAAAGTTGTTTGGGTCTGATCTATCTGCTGTGGGTTTTTTGATTATGGGGGCAACTTGACCTGTTTTTAGGCAGTCTGGGAGGATCCCTTGTGATAGTGAGGCATTTATAATTTCGGTCCATATTGGAATCAAAACGTGATTAATTTCTTTTACACATTTTGCGGGAAGGGGATCTTGATAGTGATTGTTTGGTTTTATTTTGGACAGCGTTTTGGCGATACTGTGCTGGTCATATAGTTCGAACGTATCCCAACTTGCCTCATTTTTTGTTATGGTGCTCTCCGTTGTAACGGCGGTAGGTATTTGTTCAGTGGGAATGTTTGTCACGGCGTCTTTGAGCTCTACTTCTAGTGATTTCGCCTTCTCTGTGAAAAATGTAGAAAATTCTTCACAAGTTAGGGGTGTTTTTGAGTTCTCATGGGCAGATTTGGCTAATTTGTTTGATTGTTGCTTTAGGATTTCAAAGAGTTTTCGTGGTCTGTTTTTGGCACTATCCAGTTCAGACCGAATGAATTCCTGTTTTGATTTGATGATCATTTTATTATATTGGCCTCTAATTTTTCTGAGTGCTTTCAGCTCTGGGGATGAAGGGTGTTGTCTCCATTTCCTTTCGGCCATTCTCAATTTACGTCTTTCTTCATTTAGCGATTCATTAAACCATGGATTTTTTGTCTTCTCCGAGATATTTTTCAGTTTTAGTGGCATGGTGTTATTGACAATATTTTCGACCGTTGTTATATAATGTTCGGTCAGTTCGTTTACGTTCTGCAGGTTGTTATGAGGTTTTAGATCTCTTACACAGCTTTCCACTAGCAGCTCTAAGTTTGCATCTCTTGTGTCTCTAACCCATTTTTTGGTCTTGAGGGGTTGTCTGGTTGTGCCTTTTACCATTATAGGTATCGTGAAAGTTATGGCATGATGATCCGACCAGTCGCATGGTGTTATAGCGAGGATTGTTGTATCTTTGTTTCGCGCAATAACCCAGTCTAATGTCGCTCCTTTCGAATGTGTGGGTTGTGTGCATAGTTGAGTAAGGTTCAGTTCAGCAAGGAAATCTTTCAGCGATTTGACCAGTTTGTCGTTGTGGTCTTCCCAGTGTAAGTTGAAGTCGCCAAGAAATATATTATTGACGCCGTCATTAGAGTTGGTCATTATGATCTCCATTAGCTCCTCTGTAAACTTTTCGCTGTCTCCTGGTGGATGATAAAAAGAATGGAGGTTAAATCTTTGTTTGGTAGTTGTTCTGAGATTAAGACCTAGGTATTCGCTTGATTCTATGGGGTCAGCTTGGATTTGTTTGACCTCAATATCGGATCTGTGAATGCAGGCTATGCCTCCTCCTAACTTTATGGGTCTATCGAGTCTCAGAATGTTGAATTGGGGTGGTACTAGGAGATCCATGATAGGGGATGAGGATTCCGTAAGCCATGTTTCAGTAAGGACTGCTACATCAATGTCCTTGTTGATGATGAGGTCAGCTATATCCGACGCATGTTTTGTTGCCGACCGACAATTGAGTAGTAGACATGTCAGTGGTTTTTCTATGTTGCTGAGGTCTCCATTCCTATTCTCTGTGGCTGTTAATTGTACCTGTCGTAGATTATGAGGGTTAGATGTTCTATCATTCTTTCTCGTTGATCTGTTTGAGTCGAGTGGTACTGTTTCGATTCTTTCCTCTCTCTCGTGTTCCGGTATTCCATACGATCGGGTTAAGGCCAGAGTTTCCTCCTTTGATAAAGGTTTTGCCCTATTCGGTCTGTTGTCATTGTGTTTCAACTGCCAGATCGTTTCGTTACTCTTTCTTTGTGAGCGGTGTATCACGTTTTGGATTTGCGTGACCTTGGAGTGAATGCTCGTCATCGTCTCCTCAATTTTAACCATTGCCTGTGAGGTATTTATAGTGATTTGTGCCATCTTGTTTACCAGTTTCTGGAGCATAATAACATCTTTCCTGTTCTGGTGTGAGTTCTTAGGGTAGGCAGATCTATTGTTCCGGAGCTTGTATTTTGTTCTTCTTTTTGTTGGATCTGTTCTTTTTTCAGTATCCCTTTCATTTGTAACCCCTGTTTGATTGTTCCTTCCGTTACTATTGGGGGTGTCGTCATTGATCGCTCCGTAGTGTGTTGTCAGGGGTGCGTTTATGGGTGAACGTCTGCATGGTGGTGGTGTTATACTCAAGGGTGGTGTAGGGGGGCTGATATCTTCTCCCTCGTCCCCTTCTTGGTTGTCATGCGGCATTATTCTCGAGCTTGATGTATGTTCTACCATGGATGCTTCTTCGTTCCTGAGCGAGGACGGCTCTTCTCTTTGGGGTCGGTTCTGTTCGTTGTTTGTCTGATTGATAAATCTATCCATTCTTTCTGTCGTGTTCTCCGACTTGGATCTTGCTATCTCAGGACTATCTTCTCGTGTCGAGCTTTGAGCACGGTGTCCCCTGTATCTAATGACTCCACTGTTGTTATCATTAGAGACAGGAGTGTCTCCTGGTGGGATCTGGTGTAGTTGGTGTCTTGTGTCTTCTAATGAATCTTTCATTATTTGGAATATCTTGGCAAATTTCTCCAGTTCTCTGTTTGCTGCTTGTATCAGCACTATGCCCGATTTGTAGATGGTGATACTTAGTTCTGCTCTGCATCTGTATGATGGTGCAGTCATCATTTTTATGCCATGAGGGATGTTTTTAGTCGTTATTATGGCAAGCATCCTTGAGAAGGTGTTGCGCCATTTCGTTGTTTTGTTCGTGTAGAATATGAGGTCATTCATTGAGGCGCCATTAGTGATATTAAAATAAAGGTCCGTAAATAGTATATCTTGGTTTTTTCTCAGGGTGTCGTGTTTAAACTTTTTAGCTGCATTCTTAGATAGATTAGGTGGGTATTTTATAGTCTGAGCTTTCAAGCCTACCGTCTCTTGGTATCGCCCACTCATACTAGCTCTGTGTAACACGTCTTCAAGTGACTCTTTCCTCCGCTTGCTTCAGGGTATAAGTGTAGTAAGTCTTCAAGTGACTCTTTCCTCCGCTTGTTTCCGGGTAAGAAGAGCTGCTGATGATGCTTTGTTCCCCTTCTGTGCTTACTTTCTGAGTCTTGTCTTGTCTTATATAAAGGCTTGCTGTGTGAAGATATCAACTCAGTTTACTCCTGGTATCCTTATAGTCAGTTATAGTTCCAGCTGGACACAGTTAGAGAACTCTTAGTTCTCTCGTTATCTTCTAAGTTTTATTGTCATTGGGTTCAGAAATATAGCAACCAGACAGTGTAAGATGGCCGCTGTCGGGCTGGTTCTTGTAGGAGCAGAGGGGACTTTCTCTCTTTCCACTACTTCGATTAGTCCTTCTTCCCTGGTCGATTGATCTTATTCCTTGTTTGTTGTTTCACTGAGGTGTTAGTTTTTCCCTGTTCAGGAGGTGATAATTTAATTAAATTAATTAAATTATTTAATTGTCAGCTCAGCCCAGCTTGGAGCACTCGAGTACTTAGCTCGCCGGCTTATATATATATATATATATATATAAGCTCAGTAAATGAAAAGCAGCACTCGCGGGGGGTTAAATCCCTGTTGGATTTATTAGGCACAAAGAAAATAGGTATAGACGCCATGATGCTACTCATTAAATAAACAAACAAACATCATTCAATCACGTTGGGTGTGTCACTATAAGGCTCCATCGTAATGTCAGGCATTACGTGTGTTCATTGCAAAGAACTGAATAAAGCATTGATTT
Source organism: Lissotriton helveticus (assembly GCF_964261635.1). Lineage (NCBI taxonomy): Eukaryota > Metazoa > Chordata > Amphibia > Caudata > Salamandridae > Lissotriton > Lissotriton helveticus. The sequence continues at coordinate 168,078,126 of NC_136062.1, read as the reverse complement.
AAATAAAGAAAGAAATGGCATAATTTATCGGCATTCCTTGACAGCTTTAGCCAAAATTCATTATGACACAATCGAGGCTTTTTTCGATGCTGCCGCGATGCAAATAAATCATAGTCTGTCATAGTCTTAATATATATATGTAGTTATAGTTAGTTCCATAGGAAAAGCATTTTTTTGATTTGCTAATAACTTTACGTCATTTGACGAATCTTCGTGAAATTCTCCAAAAAAAGGTCTATCCAGTTCACCTCCTATTCTGAAAGTTTGGGGATGATTTGTCGAGCGGGGGCTGAGAAAAAAGGGGTGTCCCAAAAAGTGTTTTCTGCATGCTAATTACCATAGGAAACTTTAGCCAAGGCTACAGCCCGAACTGCTAAACGTAATTATATCAAATTTGGCGAAAAGGTAGGGCTTGGTTCAGAAAGCGACCTTTTTTAAAAATGTTGTAAATCCATTCAGTAGCTGCTGAGAAATTCGAAAAACTAAAAGTAAAAAAATCAACTTCCCATAGGAAAACTTAGCCAAGGCTACAGCCCAAACTGCTGAACGGAATTACACCAGAATTGGCACAAAGGTAGTTCTTGGTTCAGAAAGCGACCTTTTTTTAAATGGTACAAATCCGTTTAGTAGTTGCTGAGAAAATAAAAAAATATCGATATCTAGGGGTGTGGTGGGTTCGCGAAACTTCCCGACCACACGCTTCATTCTAATTGGTTGCCAACACTCCAAACCAGGAAGTGTTGGCGGCCATCTTGTGACTTGGTAGAAAAAGTGCGAGAGAGGAAGAGAGAGAGAAAGAGTGTGAGAGAAAGGAAGAGATGGAGAGGGAGAGTGAGTGCAGACACTGTGGACAAAACCCTCACAGCTCACCTTTCTGCCACTGGTGTGTTTCCAATCACGTGCCGGGACATACTGCAGCCCTCAAGCTCAATCATCTGAAACATAGTATAGAATCATTAATGGCAGAGAACATACAACTGCACACGCCTTCATCGCTGTCACGCCCCAGCGCAACCAGGCTGCTGCACACCATCCAATCCCACCGCCCAGAGGTGACTGCCCGCCGATTCGCAAACAAGCCTCTGCTCACCTTCCACCACCGGCGTGTGTCCATGAGGGCCCACCACGTGCCGAAGCAACATCCTTAGCCATCGCTGGATTCCACGGCAAAGGACCCCAGTGCATCCTGCTGCACCACACCGAGGAGGTATATCTGTACAGCAGCTGCCTTTGGCGTACATGCGGTCCAGCCGAGCTCACAATTGAAATCGGGTCTTGATTGTGAGGATTGTGTTTCGAGGCCATGCATAATCGCAGACTGCACACCCGCTCAGCTCTGGTGGCACTAACTCAGTGGAACTCAAGTCATCGCTACGTGGTGGGAGGCCCTTGTTGGGCAAAGTGCCTCGGCTGCCACCAACTCTGTGTACTTCATGTTATGCGATAGAATGGAAATGGCCTCCAGCACGTGCGCCCGGACCTTTTTATTGGCAGGTTCACATGTTCTGTGATATCTGTGCTCCATGGGTGTGGTGTGGGTGTAAAACAGCCATGAGGGAGTGGCTGTGGCGTTCTGACAACTAGACCTGTGATCAGCAGATCACTACAGGGAAGACCTGGGACATGTAGCGTTGTCGTTCCTCCCTGGAAGCATAAGCGGAGTGGGCTGGCCTGGAGTATGCCAGTCCTGCATGAGGCTGTGTACAATGAGTCTGGAGCTCTGGGCGTGGTTCCATCCTGGGCTGCAGGAGGAATCAACTGATGCAGGTGTCTCTGTTATAGTGTTGCCGCCATCCAGGCTGCAAGCACAAATACCTGTGACCCAAGTCCCACAACATAGCCAACATGGAAGATAGGGGGAATCACTGACCCTACATTCATCCATACTTCTACACATGAAAGATCGTGGGCATGACATATCTGTGTGGATATGAATGTTTATTGCACAATCAGTGGAGTGTTGCAGCTGTAGCAATACAGGACCATGTAAAGCCCACATTTTTGTTTTTGGCTCATGGAGGGCAGCCAATTAGAGCCAAGCTCATGCTCGGGGGTTAGACTCCGCCAACATATGTACTTATCCTATCACTCCACCAATTTCACTACACACTCTCCTTGCAGTATTCTAATGATCCAGTCTCTACCTATGTACATATACAATAACACAGGCAAAGGTTGCATGCGCTGTCCATAGCACAATGTAATGTGGCAGGGCCCAGGCACAGCATCATGCATACATAACAAATACATGGACACAGTTAGATAGATAGTGGAACTGGGTACGGGCACGGGCGCTCAGCCCCTTTTTATTACCAGGGTCACATGTTCAGTGACGTCTGTGCTTGATGCATGTGGGGTGAGTGTAAGCCAGCCCTCAAGGAATGGTTAGTGCTGGCAACAAGTACAACAGTAATTATTAGATCACACACAGAGATTCAATCATAAAGGGTCAATGACTTGTGCTGCACTAAGGTAGAGGCACCAGATGTAATACAATGCACAAAAGATTCTATCGTAAAGGGTCCATGACTTGTGGTGCACTGAGGTAAGGGCAGCAGATCTGAAATCATACACAAAATATGTTATCATAGAGGGTCCATGAGTTGTGGAGCACTCAGGTAGGGGCATCAGTGGCATTCAGAGTGTGCACAGCCAGCGATGATGCGTGGTCCGGGAGGGCTGCACTGGTAGCAATATCTGTTGCCTACTGGACTGCGTTATCTGCAATCACGACTCGATCTGAACTGTGAGACCTGCTGTCCGCAGTGTAGATCGAAGGCAGTAGTCATCTCAGACATTGAGGAATGCTTTTTGTCACTACCTCTTTACAAAATCCGAGGACATAGAGTACAGTTCTCTCTGTAATTAATAAATCAAGACTGAATTCAAATTGTGACCTCTGTTGACCGCAGTGTAGGCATATGGAACAAAAGATGAAATATGTAGAGACTACATTGTCAAAATATGTAGGTTTTAGGGACGTTATAGTTAGTTGCCTACTGGACTCTGAAATTAATGAATCAAGACTGAATTTGAGCTGCACATAGTTAGTGGCACCTGAAACACTCAGCGTGTGCACAGCCTGTGATGATGCGTGGTCAGGGCAGGCCACACTGGGAGCAATGTCTGTTGCCTACGTGATATGCAATCGCGACTTAATCTGAATTGTGAGTCCTTCTGTCCGCAGTGTAGATCGAAGGCAGTAGTCAGCACAGACAGTTGACTCTACAATTAATAAATCAAAACTGAATTTGAATTGTGAGTTCTGCTGTCCGCAGTGTAGACTGACATTCAGTGTTTCTTGGACTTGCAAGATGAATTTGATGTTTGTACTAAAGCTATAACTGATATAAAACCAGTTCTTGAAGCAAGGATACTAAATGGATATTATGTAGGTTTTAGGGACGTCATTGTTAGTTGCCTACTGGACTCTGCAATAAATGAATCAAGACTCGATTTTAATTGTGAGCCCTGATGACCGCAGTGTAGGCTGGAGGCAGCGGTCAGCAAGGGCCCACAGTCACGTTGTGTTGAGTTGAGCTGCACAGTTAGTGGCACCAGAAGCATTCAGCGTGTGCGCAGCCTATGATGACACGTCATCCGGGCGGACCGCACTGGTAGCAATATCTTTTGTCTAATGAATTGTGCTTTAATAAGGCTACGTGGCTCTACGAACTATAACAGCCACATTTATCTGGTTTTGTACGAGTGAAATGTCCAACTAACTATAACGTCCCTGAAACCTATGGTTTTTTCAGTGAATTTCTAAGGTTTTTTAAATGCTAATTTCTAACTATAACGTCCCTGAAACCTATTTTTTTTTGTGAATATATATATGTATATGCACATATATATATGTTACCTACTTGCAGTCAGTAGGTAGTTATAGATAGGACCTCGTTTCTATTCAAAAAGCGTTTTTTGCTTGAACAATAACTTTTCCGTCACGTTTTCCGTATGTTAATTTCCATAGAAAACTTTAGACAAAGCTACAGCCCAAACTGCAGAACGAATTACACTCAATTTAGCAAAAAGGTAGGTTTTGGTTCAGAAAGAGCCCTTTTTGTTAAATGTTGTAAATCCGTTCACTAGTTCCTGAGAAATTAGAAAAAGAAAAATATCGATATCTGAGTACCGAGGAGGGTTGGCGAACCCTCTCGGGCACAAGCTTCACTCTGATTGGCTGCCAACGCTCCAAACCAGAAACTGTTGGCAGCTGAGGTGTGACAATAGCAGCTAAATTATCCTAGTTTTGTATGAGTAAAAAATGACCCTAACTATGATGCCCATGTAACCTCTGTGTTTTTGTGTCAATTTCTAAGGTATGTTTAATTCTATTTACTAACTATAACGTCTATGTAGCCTTTGTTTTTTTTAGTGAATTTCTAGGGTTTTTTAAAATGCTAATTCCTAACTATAACGTCCCTGTAACCTTTGTTTTTTTACTGAATTTCTAAGATTTTTTAAGTAGCAGTCAGATTTGCAGAGTGGTGGATAAAGGGTGCTGGTCGTCCGACCAGCTCTCAGGAATTCCACTGTGTAGGACTACCAGGAGGTACCAGGAAGTCTTCTTGGCCCCCAAGGTCCCTCTGGAGCCAAGAGGACTTTATACCCCAACTAGTAGTGCGCCAGGAGGCACGTTTGCAGAGTAGTGGAAAAAGGGGCGTGACCTCTGACAATTTCTCAGCAATTATGCTGTGTGGGACTTTCTGGAGGTAACAGGAGGAGTGGTTGGCCCCTACGGTTGTCCTTGTGGGACAACTACCCTTCCTAATATCTCCAGTAAGTCAAATACAGCAGGATTGCTTAGATCTGATAGCAGGCCACAACCCTTTTTTCCACAACTCTGTAAACTCACCTACTGATGCACTACTAGTCGGGGGATGAAGGCTATTGAGGGTCCTTGGGGGCTAACGACCTCTCCTGTTACCTCCAGCAAGTACCACACAGTGGGTTTGCTGAAAGATTTTTGGTGGCCACACCCTCTTTCTCCTCCATTCTGCAAACAAACCTCCTGGTGCACTAGTAGTAGGGGGACGAAGACCCCTTGGCTATTGAGCATCCTGGGGGCTCAACCACCCCTCATGTTATCTCCAGTAAGTCCCACACAGCTGGATTACTGAGAGGTGGTCAGCGGCCACACCCGCTCCTCCACCACTCTGCAAACGCGCCTCCTGATGCACCGCTGCTTGGGGGATGAAGTCCACTTTAGTCCTGAGGCCCTCAGGAGGCAAGAAGACCTCATCCCCCCACCAGCAGTGCCCAGAGAGGCACATTTGCAGAGTGGTGGAGTAAGGAGCGAGGCCTGTGACCACCTTTCAGCATTCCCACTGCGGGAGCTTACTGGAGGTAACAGGTGGGGGATATATATATGTAAATATATAATTCACTCCCCCACCATGCACGGTGTTGTTGTCAATAACATCTGTTCATCAGTTGTCTTGAGTAATGCTCTGAATGATGTCACAGAACATGTCATGAGTGTTGTAATATTGCAATACGTGAGGTCATAAGTAGTACATGGCAATTATAGTTACTTGAAATAACTATAACTGTTGTATTTCACAGTTTTTTTTTAGTTTAAAGAGTCACTTTGAAACTGACATTTTAACCTAACCATGACATCAATGTAATCTTTTTGGCTTTTCACTAAATTTTGGAGGTTTTGTTAAATGCAAATTATGATTTTATCACCATATCTAACTATAACATCACTTTAACCTTTTTTCCAGTGAGATTCTAGGTGTTGTTTTTTTAACATAATGTAATATTTCAATACCATATGTAAGGCCAACAGGCCAATACCCCCGCCATAAGGTATGCATTCAGCTCCCCATAGGAATCCAAACCCTTATGCTCACTGTCTTTGCCTGTTTGTTGCAAACATAGGGCCTGCATCCAACTCCCCATAGGAAGCCAATCCTTGCCGTGCATGGCCTTTGCCTGTTCATGGCAACCCACCGCTGACACTCAGTCCCCACCCTCTTTTTTTCCAGAGTCCAGAGGGCTGTGATGGCTCCTGCCAGATACCCTCAGGATTGCGGAACCCCCCAAAAAGTATATTTATTTTTGGCCCAAGCAGGGATTTTTCTGGGACACCCTCACATGGTCCAGGGGGTCAGAGTGTCCCTACCCTGCCTTCTAATGCTGTATCTTGTTTTATTTTCATCACATAGAGACAGAGTCCTCCATGTCCTGAAATGGTAGTCACAGCATTTCTCTTCATGTTGCTGCCAGTCAATAATAGTGGGAGCTCCTGCCGAAGTTCACAGGAGCCTTTGGCTCCTGCAGGAGAGATGCATTTGACTGGGGAAACAAAACCTTTGATTAATCAGATTGCACTATTATTTGATGTTGCTTGCTGACAGCAGCCTCACGAGTCTCCTGCAAACCCAACCGTCCAGGTATACAACATTTTGGAACCTTAATTTCTTAAAAACTATTGAAGGGATCTACACCAAATCACAAAACAAATGCTTTCCAGGAACTAGCTTTCTGGCAAATTTGGTGTAATTCCGTTCAGCCATTTTCACTGTATCACTGTTAAATTTTCATATGGAAAACTGCATGGACCCCCCCCTTTTGTTGTCAGCTGCCACTTGTTAGATCATCTCGAAACTTTCTAGGAATTTGCTGAGCTTTTTTTTATGTTGCGTGGAGATTTGTTAAATGGCGCCAAAGTTACTAGAAAACAAACAAAAGGTCTTTTTATGGTAACTAGATCTTTACTATAAATGCATAGTGCTTTTCTTTCCTATAGGTGGGGATATGCAGGTGTCTGTAAATAGATAGACAGAAAGATGGATAGATAGATAGATAGATAGATAGATAGATAGATAGATAGATAGATAGATAGATAGATAGACAGACAGACAGACAGACAGACAGACAGACAGACAGACAGACAGACAGATAGATAGACAGATAGACCCACAGTTGGACAGACAGACAGATAGACGATAGATGGATAGATAGATCAAGAGACAGATAGCTAGATTAATAGATAGAGTATATTGTATATTTATATGTGGGTTAGGCAAGTGTTACCAGATGCCCCTCATCCTTGACCAAGGTGGGGATAGAAAAAGGAAAATAAAAACCCTGACCACCTTTGCACCTGATGGGAGTGAAAGGAGATATGGAAGCCTCCTCTGGCCTTAGGGAAGACAGATGAGAAAATAAATACCCCCCACTCCTGGGCAAAGAGGAGGGCTATGAAAGATCCCCACCTTTCTTGGAGCAAAGCATGGTAGCGTTATGTACCCCCTACCCACTGCCAGTGGTAGTAAACTGTGGTAGAGATTTAACAAATATGTTTTCTAATTTATTAAAACAGTTGCAGTGGGCAAGTTAACAGCAGTCCTGAGCCATGTTCTCAATTGCACAAAGAGCATAAAGGTAACAGTTTGTTTCACCAGTCCTCCATGACCCTCACCATTAGTTGGCTGAGGAGGAACAAGGCAGGTGTCAACTGCTCTGGCACATTATTTTCATTCACAGGGTCAAGCCCAACCCAGTCCTTAGGCAAGACACTATCCCCACATGCAAGGTAAGCAGGAGGTTACCAAATAGCCCTAAACCCCTTGTGCAAATCTGATTGGGCACAAAAATCCCCACTCTTGGCAAAGCACGTAGCAACAAATACCCTGCTTTGGGCATGGGGAGAAGCTACAGAACACCACGTGGGCTTGTGAGGGAAATAACAAATCCCTTCCTCATACTCAAGGTATTGGAGAACACCAACGCTCTTTCCACCCTTGGCTAAGATATCAGTCTAACAAACACCTCCTACTCTTGGGAAAGAAAGAAGCTACCAAAGACCCCTCTGTCCTTAACCATTGATCCTCATTAAAAGTAGGGTTTGTTGATGCTACAGTATGTTTTGCTACTAACACAAAACATATGAAAATAAATGGAAAGGGTTTAAGTAGGGTTGACGGAAATGAATAGTGCTTGCATAACAAAATGTCAAAATGACAGAAATGTCGGTAGTTATGCACTATGTTAACCTAAAATCTTCACCTTGATATTATACACCCATTTAAAGTCAGCAGAAGCAGCTCTATAGTTGTGGTTTAAATCCTTTATTCTTTTGTGGAGTGAGGAATTAATTCAAAATGGCAGAGGTGAATGTTGAGATGTAAGAGCTCATCCACTCAGCTTATCAGGCATATCACTTTAGAATCCTTCCACCTTTGTCTAATCAATAACCATGCTCCCCTCTTCCAGTAGATGTAATGGGGAGCTACCTTGATTGAGTGGTAGTCCTTTTACTTTTTACGTGTGTTAGATCTGTATCCTCGACCACAAGAAGTAGTGTCCTGTTCATGGGTCAGCACCATCTGTCATAAGCAGTGCTGCAGATTGAAGACTGCCTGGTGCACTTGCACCGGGCTCAATAGCATTCACCAATCCCTGATTCAGCATAGAGATTGACCAAAGACAGGCACTCCAGAAATAAAACAGAAGCAGAATTGCAGAAACAAGTGCCTTTGGAGGTAGGTGGAACTTCGTGTAACAGGACTGAACACTTACATTAATCCACAACCCTGTTCTCTGGGACCCATTTGATTTAGTATCAGCAGGTAGTTGTGCTGCACAAACTGCAGGGGAATGTAAAACCTCCCCACAGAGTGCGATAGCCGTCGCTCGCCTGACCTGGGCATATTACGTATTGCCCATACATAGAGCTTCAAAATAGCATGCAAATAGCCTGACCACACCAACTAATGTCCCGAATCTCACAAGAACCACACTTAATATGATGGAAATCGCAAAGCAGAACTTTAAATCGAGGGTAGGATTAAGTGAAGTCTGGAAGTGGGAGAACTTCACCACAACTATGGCAGCACATGCTACTCCGATCAAACCACAAAATCAACTGAGACATAGCAGCATGAAGCCCTTGTCACAAGCTGCCAAAAAGGAAATCAAACTCTCCAAAAAATTGAATTTACCATACGTTGTAACAACTCCGTCGTAATCCAACTGACATAATACAACTAGAGTTACTTCGAAAGCAAAAGGTGCCACTGAAGAAACAAAAAAGGGAAGCTAATAGATCGGCGGAGGAAGATCTCTGGGAAAAATTGACATGCTGATATAAAACAGGGTAATGGCGCTAGATTTGGGAGAACTATTAATCAATTCATTCATCCTGCCCACGGGGGAATCTCCCCTAATATCTCAGAGGAAGCATGGGTGAACTACCTCAGGACTCATTTCCATCAAGACTCTGGAATCGTGGCCCTTAGTGAAATAACTCCAACCTCTCTAGGAGGCGTAATAACCAACACTACCTTGGCAGAAAGTAACAATATAGCTCTGGGGAAATCAGAAGGATACTTGCGAACAGAGAGCCCTCTAATGAGCACAATTATGTCCATTACGCGGCACATAGGGAAGGGAAGAAAAGGAAAGAAGGGGCTCCAGGCCCAAATGGTATTCCACCAGTACTCTACAAACAAGACGCAAACGTATGGCCTGCTGCAGTGGAACCACTATTCACAGAAATAAGGTTGCTGAACATACTTCCAGGCTCCTGGAGAAGATCATTTATCGCACCAACTTTTAAGACAGGTGAAAAATAGCTACCACAAAACTATCGGTAAGTGGCTCTCATAGATAATGAGTCACATTTTTTGCAGGAACGTTAATAGAGGAGCTCCAGGCTTTGGCCAAAGATAAATCTGTAATTCCGCCAAATCATACTGGGTTTGCAAAAACAGTCGGTTCAACTACAAACATTCTAACTATGGTAATGATAATGGATAAGGCAGAACATGCAAAAATGCCACTACACTTGTGTTTTATAGACTACAAGGCAGCTTTCGATCATGTAAATCGTAACTGCCTACAGTCCTAACTGCACAGCCGACTAAATCTGCTGATCAATCTGCATACGGACAAATGGATTCAGGTTAAACTGGGCGATGGGACTTTCCTGTCAAGGCGTATACCAACAGAAAAGGGGCTTAAACAAGGATGTGTTTTAGCACCCACATTGTTTAACTTATTTCTAGCAGACCTTGTTCCACTGTCTGTTAAATAGCTGTCCCTGATACGCCCCAAGCCTAGGAGGATTAAATATACCATGTTTCCTTTACGCTGACGATATAGTCCTGATTAGCCATACTCATGTAGGCCTGCAACACCTTTTTAACATCACACAGGACAATTCTAAAACAAATGGCCTAACGATAAGCCTGGAAGAAACTATAACTATGACGATGAGCAAAAAAAAGGAGAAAACCTGCTGCTTGGTTCTGGGGCAAGACCCGAATTGAAGACACATTGGAATATAAATACCTTGGCGAGAAGACCGATAAAGGCGACCAATTCACAGCACAGAAAGACAGCATCAGCTATAAAGTTCTTGCCATGGCAATCTCTCTAATAGCACTAAATAATACATTCAATGGTCCACCGATTCTGCCCTTGATACAAGTGGCAGGTGCTAGGATTCTGCCAACAATTACCGATGGCAGTGAGACGCAGAGAGGAAGAGACACTAAAACACTTGACATTACAGTCACAGCTTCTTACAGGGTTATTTTTGGTCTACCTAAATATACTTCACCTGCACAAATCAGGCTAGAGTTTGGTATACAAAAACAGTCCTTGGCAACAAAAGGGGCGTATTTTATCACCTGGGACATAGTTCGGAAATCTACACAGGGAGCACTAAATGAACACCTGTGGAAGGAGTTACAGCAACAAACCGCCTCACCATCTGCTAAATATCTTAAAAGCAGCCTGCACCATATGGGTCTGATTCAGCTCTGGGATATCCCCACGGATACTAGTTCCTTTAAGAAATTGGTCTGGAAGACGGTCAAATATCTTTCATGGATTGAGGACAAGGTATCTCTCTTTGAAAGAGGCACACAGATGGATGACCCTGAATACTTACAAGATGCCAGCTGCTCAAAAGCATTTTAATTTGGCCTATGCTAAAATCACAAAAATTAAGTTATTGAAGCACAGACTTGGTCTGTTAGCCTGTATACAGCACTTTCTGCATTGGCTAAAGGAAAAAACGTGCACTATCTGCCGCTTATGTGGCTCAGCACCAGAAGATCTGCTGCACCTGCTATGCACATGTAAAGATCTCTCACAAGAACGGAAACAACTATTTAAATGCCATTTTAATCAGAGAGGGTAAGTACAATGAGACAAGCAGTGGTGGCTTGTTTTGCACCTAATGTCCTACAACTGAACTGCTGTCTAGTAAAGTTCTTGAGGCTATGTGAAAAGAAAATGCCACAACAGCAATAAATTATTCTAGTCACCTGGAACAAGTGCAATGTTAGTACGGAGGATCTAAGTGGATGTTCCCCATTTATTTATTTAAATCATAACATAAATGCACTTTACTATAGTCTAAAGTACTTTGTGCATTTTTATTGAAGCAGTAGTGAAGGGAATAAATGGACTGGAATTAAGTACCTTCAACCTAGAAAACTGGTAATAACTTGATTAGGAGAATCTGTTTCTCTGATATGACTTAGATTTTTTTTTAAATGTGTACTATGAGACCTTTTTATGCAAACCGTTTTAACTTGTTATTTTGTATTGCAACGGTTTTAAATAACTATGCAAATAAATAAATTACTTACTTACACAAGAACAACTCAACAGCCATATTGGCAGGAACCCACACTCATCCTCTTCCCCTAGCCTGACTATTAATCAGAAATCGATCTTTTGTAAATGAACTATCAGTTTTGATGGGGAGTTTGGTAAATCTGCATTTGTTAAAACGTTGACCACCTCACCATAGGTACAACCTTTAAACATTTGGGTTTTAGGGAATTCAGGAAGATCCATTCCTCCTTCAAACCCCCAAACAATGTTTTGCTGTCCAGTTCATCTTAAATCACTAAACAGATTTGCACTTGTCCTGATGTTATAACTTCTTCTAGCATACATCTCATTTGTGGATTCATGTTAATCTGACCTGTACTTTTTCCTGATAATCTTCAAAGAGTGAACCTTTTGACATCTTGCCCTAATTGCAAATCATAATTTCAGGCACGAAATAATCTGAGTTGCTGGTAAAACTTGTAAATGTTTGCTCTGGGTGCCATTGTATGATGCACTTATGTGTGAACCATGAACAGATGTTAGAAAAAACAGTTTTGCAGGAACAAATTCAGGGACAATTCAGGGTCATAGAGGCACACCCCAGCCCCAAAGGGTATGTGGGCACACCCACTTCTGGTCCCACCCACCGAGCCCACCCACCCCACAAGGCATATGTCGACCCACCCACCCCAGAAGGATAGAGAACACCTTTCCTGTTCCCAGGAAAAAGGTCTATGTTTAGTAACTGGAGTCTGTACACAGTATACAAATTGTTCCTTTCAAATCAAACAATGGCCATTAATGCTCCTCTACCTCATAACCCTACAGCTAAAGTGCATTATGCCCAAGGACCAGGTTAAAATGGTAATAATTGGTAATAACGATACTAATGACATTAATTGCTAATTATTCACTAAATAAAAACATTTATTTTATGGAATCTAACTTCAGCAATGGATACATAATTTACTAGGATCTTTCTAAAACAAAACAAATCAAGTTAAATTTGGAATACATGGAATTATCAGTATATAAGAATGCAAATAAAATTCCCAAAGACCATAAATCTTCAGACTGAGAGCAGGGAAATATCTTCTACACCGACCGACCGTGCGCCACTATTGGCATTTTAAAATCTAGATTTATTTTAAATGGATCCTTAGTAGAAGAAGGCTGCGTTTAAATGGACAGCCAACAGAAGTGTTAATGAGCATTCATTTTCAACTTTTGTAATGCCAAAGTCAACAAGAAAAAAATGTGTAGACACAATTACATGTAATCGTCCAACAGCATCCAAACTGAATCACTAAAGAAAATTCCCTGATGGGATTTGAAGGACATTGCGTAAAATGAGTAAGCTGCAATTAGAAGAAGAGCCATACAATATCATTATAAAGGGAGAACTTTACCAAAGGTTTTACTGTGAAAACCTCTGAGAATTCCTCAACTGTAAAGTAAACCACTGTATAATATATGTGAGTTGATGTAAGGTGAGAAATGCTAATTTGAAGGACACCATAATTATATAGTTTAATAGGGCATGTTGTAAGTTTCCATGCATCAGTAACAATTATATGTAAAAAGCGGGATGATTTGGTAGCATGTTCTCTGTCACCAAGCAATAAGTTGTGTCTTGAAAGTTCCATGAAAGGAGAAAAAGGGTTAGATATGAGGTGACAGGACAGGATCCATATTACCTTTAAAACTAGTTGCTTGTAATCGAAGATGCTGTAAAAGTGCCACCCCGAAAAATGGTATCATACAATTTCTTAAGAGAAAGAATGTTTCTATGTGCAACAAGGAATTTTGCTACAAGTATATGGAAAAAGATCCAAACATTTGTGGGATCTACTCTAGCATTAAGTATATTTCCTTGTTCAGTGTATAGAAAGTCTTCTGAGTCTTTCCATGTGTACCTTCTCAGAAAACCTGGAAGTCCTTAGTCTGAGTATTTTGGGATCTGTACTGCAAAGTGTATTTTTAGAAGAATCTGAAACCATTGGTTTAAAATTGACATTATAGGAATAGACTAATCCAATATGAATAACTCGGGCAATTGAAAATCAGATAGAATGAATAGAGTTCCTAAATAAAAATTGCCAAAACGGGCATAGCATCACAAATAGGACTGTAACACAGAGGTGTAAAGGTGAGTCATTCTTTGCTAAAGACGATGCCTAATGATGGCAGGCAAGATTAGTTTGAGAACAGAGATGCAGTGTTCATTAGCTTATTTTCTAGGGACATGTGAGGTTGTCAAACCTGGGATCCGTCACCTCTGAAAAAATTTCTTTAAATTTCACCAACTTCATCAACTTTTCAATCTTATTTTTTTTAAAGGAATATTGACCTTAATCCCTCTGCATATAGAGGTTTTGCAGGAGAAAACTATTCAAAACCTGATTCACTAAGGTAAACTTACACTTATGTGTAAGTTTAGAAATGTTTTGCTATTTGCAAATTCCACAGTCAGAACAGATAACTTTGCACATAAAAAGAAACGATAGGACGATCTTTTTATGTGTAGGGTTCTCTACCCAACTTCTTAGGCTCTGCTGCCGACAGCTTACTATTACCTCAGAGTTTGTGAATTGCTAAAATAATTGTAAACTTACACAGAACCTTTGTGACTCAGGCCCCTTTGTGACTCAGGTTTTGTTGAAGAATGTTCCTGCTAAAAACTGTGCTGTGGGAAACAGACATTACAATGACCTTTTTGCTACACTATTTTTAAGTTCAGAAACTTAGCAACATTACAAAAATGTGGAGGTGTCAGTTTAACTCTGCAGCTGAATTGTACTTCTGCACACCCCTAATACGTAGAAGATAATCTAAAACTTTAGGCAAAAATCTCCATTGAAGCTAAAATTGAGAAAACTACTTTTCTGACCCACTTCATTTTTTATTTCCCTTTAGTGTGATCTCCGCAAAACCTGCATACCCACATTTAGCTGAATGCACTAACAGGGTTTCAAATTTCCTGGAGATTCATAAAAGGCATAAAAAAGTTCAAAAATCAATGAAAAGGTTTTCTATGGGAAGTGAGGCTCACAATATCTAGTTATTATCTATAGTTATGATGATTCATTGTCTTATAAGACTGAGCAGTCCCATACTATGTGCCAATGGAAAAATCCTCACGCAGATATTGCAAACTCAAACAACTACAACATTAACAGAAAAACAAAAAACAACAGTGCAACGCAACTCAATAACAGAAGCCAAAACAAAAGCAAAATGCCACTATACAATACCAGAACATCAGCTCAGCGCCACACAAGATAAACAACACCGGCAACATGAAAAAAGCTAGAAAGAAAACTTCATCACAGCAATAATACACCTCCCCAAATAATGCATCAAAAGAACACCACCGTTGCAAAATAACACAATGATACAACACAAAATAATAGAAACAACAGATCAACAAAACAAAATACAACAGTAAATACTAGCAACATCACACAAACAACCAAATTGAGCAAGACAGTGACACAAAATGCAAAACAACTTAACACAAAAAAATAGTACTGTACAATTTATGATAAGAATCATAGAGTACCACAGCAACACAACAATACAACACAAAAGCATAGCATGCAAACACAATAGCACAACACAAACCCTATATACAAATTCAACAACAAAAAAACATTACAAAAACCTCAACCAAACAGCAAATACAACACACAACACCAACTGCAACAATATGATGTCAATCAGCACAAGACAACACTATGCAGTACAGAAACATATCACAAAAATAAATGTCATAACAGCACAAAAAGGGTGCATTCATTCTGTATGGAAACACAATAAAAGATCTACACAGTACATCAATTGCGATTCTCCTATTACCATGACTAGAGAATCTGGATTTCATTAAAGAAACGGAGGCTCACATTATGCATACAACTTTTAATGCGTCTCTAACCAGCCGCAAACAACATAATAGAAAGGTTCCATTGAGAACATACATAACAAATAAACTCCAAGAGCCATCAGAAGACTGCCTCTTTTAAATGAGGAAATTACAGAGAAGTCATAAAACAGCAAAAAGTTCCAAATAAAAGTTCATAAAACTGCAACAAGTTCCACATTTTCGAGTAACTTCTGAGGAGCTTAGGATGAGAAATTCCAAACAATTCGAAGTTCAACAAGGATCCAAACATCCCAGGATTTAAGGATTATCTGAAAAGCACAAAAAATGTGTAAATTTGGAGTAAACAAAATTAAAGGATATGATAGAAACATTTCAACAATGAAAATCTTTAACAATGAAACATTTCAATAATGAAAATTTAATAATATATAAGCGGTATTTGATAAAGAAAGACAATTGTAAAGAGTATAGTTGAAACAAATACACTTCACATCCCAGGGAGGGATGGGTGGGATAATGTGAGCCTCTGTGTCTTTAATGAAATCCAGATTCTCTAGTCATGGTAATAGGAGAATCGCAATTTCATTACAAGAACGGAGGCTACATTATGCATGTTGGTAGCTTTGTAAAACTACATCAGACATATGCTCTATAGGTTTGCAGTAATGTTGAGCAAAAGTGCTAGCGTTTGACCAATCAGCAGCTTTAAGAATATCATCTAATTTACCTCCAGACCAAAGTGATTTGCTGGCCATAGCACCTCTTATAGAATGAGCTTGAAATTTACGTCAATTAATACCAGCTAGACCCATAACTGATTTAACCCACCTAGAAATAGAGCTAGAGGAAATAGCTTTATGAGGTTTAACAAAAGAAACCAGTAATTGATTTACGTTTGGAAAACGGAGAAGGGACATTCTGTGTTCATACTCCTGTAAATAATCGACAACACAAAGTTTAGGACAGGAGTCAAAGCGGGGATAGAAGATAGAATCAGACATAGTCTTAGTTCTTCAATAAATTTCAAATTTTACCCCAAACATGTTGAAAGATCTATTAGAAATGTCTAATGCTTTAACATCAGAGATCCTTCTACAAGAAATGAGACAGAGAAGAGTTGCGAGTTTGAAAGAGAGAAATTTTCTACTAAGAAAACAGTTGTGAGGCCAAGAAATAAAGAGGTCTAAAATTAAATTAACATCCCAAAGAGAATCATATTTCGGCTTTGGTGGTCTTCTCAGACGGATGCTCTTCATAACTCTACAAATAATAACATTCTTACCTACCGTCTTACCATTCACCAGAGTATGGCCGGAAGAGATTGCAGATCTATAGCAATTGATGGTTCTATAGCTTAGACCTCTATCAAATTGTTCACATAGGAAATTAACTATGTGGACAATAGGTGCCTCAAGGGGATCCAAGTTTCTTTCCAAGCACCAACGAACCCATGTTCTCCAGATGTTGTTATATCTGTAATGGGTTCCCGGAGACCATGACTCAGAGAGGAGAGTCGAAGCCGTTGTAGAAAGTCCTGAGACTTCGTTAGATTTCCTGACACTCTCCAAGCAAGAAGGTTCAAATTCACTGTCTGTATTAGAGGATGAATTTCGCCATCTACGCCTATTAGTAGATGATCTTGGCACTGGATTAGGAAGGGGGTGTCGTAACTCAGTTCCAGAGCTGTTAGGAACCATGCTTGGGAGGGCCAGAAGGGAGTGACTAGAACAAGGTAGCATTGATTGACTCTGACTTTCTGTAAAACTCTCTGGATCATCGCGAAGGGGGGAAAGGCATAAGGCCTCAGATTCTTCTATGATTGAAGAAATGCATTCACAGCTAAAGCTGCGGGATCGGGCATCCAACTGAAGTATTTTTCGAGTTGGAACGTTAATCTGCTTGCAAAAAGATCTATTTCTAAAGGTCCCCAAACTGTATTGACCAAATTGAAAATGGAAATGTCGAGTTTCCGATCGCTGTGATCTCTGAGGAATCTCAAGTTCCAGTCTGCAGAAATGTTCGTTTTCCCAGGAAGATATTCCGCTTTCAGGGCAATCTTGTGTTCTAAGCAGAACATCCAAAGTTTTTTCGCCAGATTCGAAAGGTCTGCGGATCTTGTGCCGCCCAGGCGGTTTATATAGGCTACCGCCGACATATTGTCCATCTTCAAAACGACTGTTCTCCCCTGTAGGGAGTATTTGAAACTCATTAAGGCGTAAAGACCAGCGGTGAGTTCCAAATAATTTATGTATTGGGAAGATTCTTCCCGCGACCACGTTCCACCAGTATTCTGGTCTAGAAGGCAAGCACCCCAGCCATGCAAGCTGGCATCTGATTCCAAAACGAATTCGGGTTTCGTCCCAAAAATCGCTTTTCCGTTCCAGGCTTCCAGATTTTCTAGCCACCAGTTCAGTTCCAGACTGGCATCCTTGTCTAACGAAATGAGGTCCTCGTACCAAAGACCGGATCTTAGAGCTCTCCCTTTCACTCTTTGGAGAGTTCGATAGTTCAAGGGACCAGGGAATATTGCTTGGATAGAGGAAGAAAGGAGACCGAGGAGTCTTGCAAGATCCCTGAGGGGAAATTCTTTGAGTTTCAGAACACAACGTATTTCTTTTTTGATTTTCGTAATTTTTTGGGAGGGAAGAAGAAGGAGACACTTGGATGTGTCCACAGTGAACCCCAAAAATTCCATCGACTTTGAAGGAGCCAAAACAGATTTTTCTTTGTTGATTATGAAACCTAAATTTTCTAAAAGGTTCATAACAGTTTTCAGATCTTGGGAGATTTGAGAGAGTTCTTGAGACATGATTAGAATGTCGTCTAGATAAATGATTAAACGTATTCCTCTTTCTCTCAGAAAGGAGGCAATTGGTCTCATCACCTTGGTAAAGCACCAAGGGGCTGATGAAAGACCGAAAGGAAGGGCCTTGAACTGGAATAAACGATCTTTCCAAATAAATTGTAGGAAGGGTTGGTGAATTTCCGCCATGGGAATGGTGAAATAGGCATCTTTCAGGTCTAGTTTTACTAGCCAATCTCCTTCTAGAAGAAGATCCCTTAAGAGATGAATCCCTTCCATTTTGAAGTGTCGGTACACCAAAAATTTGTTGAGATGTTTTAAGTTTATAACTGGTCTCCACCCTTTGTCTTTTTTCTCTACAAGGAAGAGTGTGCTTATGAATCTGAGTTCCTCCATTGGGACTTGCATGATCGCCCCTTTTTTGAGCATGGAAGAGATCTCTTCCTCTATTATACTTTGTTGTTCTGGGGGTATCTGAACATTTTTTGAAAGAAAAAACTGTTTTGGAGTTTCTGTGAAGTCTATTTTGAAACCTCGGACGGTGTTCAAAACCCAAGAATCTTGAGTGATTTTTTCCCAGTTCTGGAAAAAGAATCTGAGTCTCCCTCCCACCTCTGAGGGGAAAGAAAGAGGGGCAGGAGGGGAAAAGGTACTCACTTGATGTGGTGCCACTGGAGGATTGTCCGCGAGATCTGTAACCTCTTGAGCGCATGCCACGTCCTCTTTGCGCAAAGAATTGCGAATAGTTGGTCTGTTGGAAGCCTCTTCCAAAGCCTCTTGATCTTGAAGTGGGTCTTTGATTATATCGGCCGGAAGAGCGGCCCCTTGTTCCGGCCCGTCCAAAAAGGTTGTTGTTAAAAACCTTACGCATATTCTGCTGTGCCTTATCCAAGGCTGTAAACATGGACACATATTTTCCCAGATTTTTGATGAGTTCTTCACCAAAGAGAAGACCTTTCGGATTTTGAGATGTTTCTTTATCGGCCAAATCCGAAAGCTTTGGATTAATCCTAGTTAGGACAACTCTTCGTCTCTCAGCATTCAAGCCTGAATTGCCATTTCCGAGGAGGATTAAGGCTCTTTGACTAAGGCCTCTTATTAAATCAGTGTTAAGTGGGGTTCCATTAAGGTGGCTCTCCTATGCAGCATCTATAATTCTTGCTAAAGGGCCAAGGACATCTGGGACACGGTCCTGGCAACCTTTAAGAGACCTCTCCATCCCTTTGCGAGGGTCCCGTCCAAGTTTAAAAAGAAATTTTATTAATTCAGGGTCCAAATTAGGGGTTTGGCACACCTTATCGTCAATAGAAGGTCTTGCACAGTCAGCCCGCAGGATATTACGAGTATTGCGCTCGAGGGGAAATCTTAACCATTTATTAATGAATTTAGCCACGTGATCGTGGGGCCACCATTCAGAACTCCTAGGGTGTGTAAGATTAAGGGGTGAAAACATTTCCTCCCCAAGAGGGTCAAGAATGGTATCTTTAGGAACAGAAGAAGAAGAAGACTCTGGAGGGTTAAAGAGATCCTCATCATAATCATCATTCAAATCTAGCACGTATTCGTCAGGAGTGCTATCGGAGTTATCATCTCCATAATCATTGTTGAGCGCAGGGTCATTAGCACTTAGATTTTGTGTGCCGCTAAGGACACCAGAATATCTTGTGCCGCGAGGGACACCATAATAAGTTGTGCCGCGGTGTACACCATGATAAGTTGTGCCGCGAAGGACACACATATGGTTTGAGGTGCGAGGACCTCCCAGATATAGTGAGGTGCGAGGACCTCCCACAGTGCTTATAGGGGGTAAGTCTTGTAAATGTTTAATCTTTTTTGTCTTTTTACCCCTTGATTCGTAAGAATCTTGATAATGACCATCAATAAATTCATCTTCATTAGGGGAGATGGTCCTCTTTGAAGATAAAACTGTCCTCAAAGGATTGCGCGGATGTGATTGCGCTTTATTACATTCAACACCAGGTGTAGGGGCAGAGGCACCCTCAGAGTCAGAATCAGACATGTTCCCCTTTTAATTTATTTATTTAAATGAAAGCAAGGGGTTTTGATAAAGTAAATGATTCCCCTGTATAGTAATGTTAAGGACTTGTACTAAGAAAATAACTTCAAATTAAATGAGTCGAATTCGTAATATATTAAGGTGACTATTTTTAAGTAAAAAATAAATGAAATTCGGATGAATAATAGCTCCGTGTATGGGAGGATGTACAGCTGATCGCGGAGGTCGAGTAACGAACTCGTAGTCTCTCGAGGGCTCAGCTGATGCTTGGCAACCGGATGACGCGAAGCATTGTAATAAAGAAAGCACCTTGGCAACGCGCCTACGCGACGTTGTTCCTCCCAAGGTCCTTTCCTCTACGTAAACGAAGATAAACCCGACCTTGCACCAGTAAAATAAATAGGCACGCAAGTGTAAAAACAGTGAAATGACATAGCGAAGGATGCGATTCTTTGAATATCGTGATTTTGTCAATAAAAAACGTAAGTTCCCAACGAAATCTTAATAATCGGTATATAAAATAGATAAGCAGCCTAAAAAACTTACGTGGCTGAAAAAGAATAAACCATTAGGACAAAGGGATATAAATTACATGAACAGTAATCAATCATAAACATAGCAGTCAAACATAAAATCCTACCAATGAAAGGAGGGAAAAGGGGGATTTCCGTAAATTGGCAATCAGTATGGAGAGAAAAGGGGGGGAGGAGGGAGGGAATGTTAAACCAAACCCTTGAAATCTCCTTCAAATAAAGTATAATAACAGTAAACTAACAATGTGAAAGGCAAGAAGTAAAAGGTTACTTATCTGCTCAGAGACGCATTTAAAAGAGGCAGTCTTCTGAGGGCTCTTGGAGTTTATTTGTTATGTATGTTCTCAATGGAACCTTTCTATTATGATGTTTGCGGCTGCTTAGAGACGCATTAAAAGTTGTATGCATAATGTAGCCTCCGTTCTTGTAATGAAATCTAAGTGCATATCACTACAGTACACATTTTGTTCTGTACAGTAAAGAACTAAATTGCCATGGAAATTACCATGGGAAATAAACATTTTAGACCCCCTCCCCCCCTTTTATTGGCCCCTGCTTGACAGATAAGTGCAAAACATTCATTGAAGGAGCCAAGGTGAATGCACATTTTGAAAAGAAAGTTTCATGTACATTTGTCAAATTATTAGCAAAATATGAAGAAACTCTGACCTAACCATGACTACTCAGCTTATATATAGATATAGGTGTGTGTGTGTGTGTGTGTGTGTGTGTGTGTGTGTGAGTGTGTGTGTGTGTGTGTGCATGTATGTAACATTTTAGAAACTCAATGATATTTGAAAAACAGTACCAATGCAGCTTTCTCAATTTTTGTGACATTGCAACACTGTATGTAAAATTTGTCAGACACGTTTGTAGCAAATATTGTTTGTTCTATTTTGTAATATATCTGAAGCAGAATCATCACAAAATAGATTCATAGTGGTATGTAAAATGAAATAAATAGCTTTATCCTATTACACATTACAAACTGGATAGTTGGAATACACTGAGAAAATTGAGAAGTTGATGAGCAACTTACTGTGTAATTAACCTTACCATAATCTAAGTATCTTTTTTTGACTTTGGTCTTTTGCCCAGCTCCTGGAGGCCTTGGCTGCACTTTATGGCAATGACATATCAAAGTTGGAATTCCTTCCCGGAGCCATGCTTGAAAGTGATGGCGACATTGGAGAACTTCTCAGTGCCATCATCCAGGACCAGCTACAGCGCTTGCGGGATGGTGACCGGTTCTGGTTTGAGAACATTCGCAATGGGTGAGACATTTCAAATATCCTTTCTTTATTGCTGGTGAAATAAGCTTTTACTTGCTAGGTGTTGAAGCTCATGATTGGATGTACTGAATGAGATGGAAATCAGTCTGTGATGCCACCAGGTGGCGAGTACGTTTAAGGACAACTTATTTACCCAGTGCTCAATATGCCCTAGTGAGAAGATCCACACACATGAAATCCTTTTTCATCTGAGTTTGGTTGTTTGGACATTTCCACTGCAACTCTCTTTAATGCTCTAACTGAGCTAATAGGTAGGTGTAAGTAAAAGTGAATGTAGTTAGCATGCCATAAAGCCAACAAAACTGTAATTAGAAGTGGAGAACTTTCACTGTCCATTTCAAGTTTCAGTAAAAGTTAAATTGTTATATGAAAAATAAAATGAATGTACATACAGTAGTTCCAAAGTGAAATATCACAACTAGATACCAAATAGGAAAAAGATGATTCATTAAAAATTAATGGGAAGTCGAAAATAATTAACAAAACCTGTGTATTAGCAATGAACAAATTCACCTTGGTGCAGAATATCAGGCATAGAGGTCACTTCTTCAGCCGTAGTGTTAGACCTGATAGGCTTAAGGTGACCTTCCCCCAAATGTTTTGCTTCTTACTTGCCAACTGTTTTCTGTATTCGTTTTGTTGGCCTTAGAACTTTGAACACTTTATCACTGCCAACCAGTGCTAACGTGCTTGTGCTTCTCTACTAAACATAGTTTTATGGGCATATTAATGTATCTATACTTCTCTAGTAGAGTCCACTGAAAGTGCCCAGGGCCTGTAAATTAAGTGCTGCTAGTGAGCCTGCACCACTGATTGTGCCACCCATAGAAGTAGCTTTTAAAACAATTCTCATGCCTACCATTGCAGCACATGTGTTATGGCCGCGAGGTGGGCCGCCCAGTAGTACTTCTTGAGATCTGGGAGTGCTAATTTAGGGTGAGTTTGGCCAATGCTATACAGGGCTTCCTGTCCCACATCAAATCCCTCTGCAGGCCCTCAATTTCCTTGAAATAGGATGCAGGAACTAGGTCTGGGGAGTTCTGCAATGCATAAAGAAAGCGGGGCAGGGATATCATTTTGAAAAGACCTGCTCTGCCCAGCAGAGAGAGTGGAGCGCTTTCCAGCTTGTTATGTCTCGGTTCAACCTTTGTAATCGTGTGAGCAGATTGTGGTTGAATCGGAGTTTCTGGTCTGAGGTGACATAAATACTGAAATATTTGAAGCCAACTGTAGTAATTTGTCTAGGGCAGCCCTGGGGTGGGGTTGGCAGTGTACCGCTGATGACATATAGGAGGGACTTCCTGCAGTTAATTAAGAACCCAGAGTATCTTCTGAATTTTGCAAAGATATCTAGGACACATATGAGTGGCTCTATAGGGGAGGCTAAGAACAGAAGAATGTCATCCGCATATAAGGAGATGTGGTCCTCCCATTCTATTGACCAGCGCTGTCCATGTATCACTGGATCCCTACTAATCCATGCTGCCTGTGGTTCCAGGGCAAGGGCAAAGAGGAGGAGAGATAGCGGACAGCCCTGGCCAGTCCACCGACTCTGATTGAACATTTCAGATTTTTTATTGTTGACTACAACGTGAGCCAGGGGCTCCGAATAGAGGAGTCTGACCCACTGGACAAAGCTTGGTCCAAACCCCATCTATGTGGGGACTGCAAGGAGATATGCCATTCAATGGTGTCAAATGCCATGGTGGCATCTAATGAAATAATTATCACTGCCTCCTGGATCGTGGCTATTCTTCCCAGAACTGTAAGTTATGACGGGTTTACAAACCCATCTAGACGCCCACTGTTCACTTGGTGTAATACACCTTCAAAGTTTTGAAAACATTCTACTCAACAATATACCAGAAAACAATTGGTTGTTTTAATACATGATTTTCTCTTTTATAATTTCTTGTACACACTTTCCTCAGTGCTAATTACTTCATCATGTAAACATATGATTCATATAATTCACTTAATTTTTGATTTTACATGTACAATATACATTTCATTGTCGGTTTACAACACAGTTTCACTATTCCGCCCAATGCATTTTGGTACTCATTGGTACCTTCATCAGGGGCCAGTCTGCGGTTTTGACAACAGCGGTAACGTGAGAGCGGGCAGAGATATATATTCAGATCGAACGTAAAAGCTTTGAGGGAATAGAAATACACTGGCAGCTCCACAGCTTATCGATAGTAATACACTGTTCAGGAACGTGCTGACCCCAGGCGCAGTGACTCTTTCACACAGACTGGCCCCTGATGAAGGTCGCAATGAGTACCGAATGATGAAGTAATTAGCACTGAGGAAAGTGTGTACAAGAAATTATAAAAGAGAAAATCATGTATTAAAACAACCAATTGTTTTCTGGTATATTGTTGAGTAGAATGTTTTCAAAACTTTGAAGGTGTATTACACAAAGTGAATAGTGCGCGTCTAGATGGGTTTGTAAACCCGTCCTAACTTACATTTGTTAACAAGGATTGACTACCCTTATTAGTCGCAGCTATAATTTGCAGAGATATAAATTAGATATAAATTAGAGGAGTGCTCCTCACACACCCCCACAATCTGTATTCTTCCCAGAACACCATACACTCTATGCAAGTTCAACGCAGTGTTTTGATGAGGCATGAAGCCTGATTGGTCAGGATGCACCAGCCCGCTGATTACTTTGACGAGGCAGTTTGCCAGGAGTTTGGATACAATTTTAAGCTCCGCATTTAGTAGGGAGATCGGCCTATAGGAGGCGCAGGTAGTCTTTGGTTTACCCTACTTGTGGATAGTGATCAGCGTGGCTATCCTCTGATCCAGTGGAAGTGTCCCCAGCTCCCTGCTCTCCTTAAACATGACACCCAAGTGTGGAGCTAGTTTGTCTGGTCTGAGTTTGTAGAGCTCAATAGGTAGGACATAGGGCCTTGCCGGATTGGAGATTTCTGATAGCTTGTGCTATTTCATTTTTGGTAAAGTTGCTCTCCAATGGACTCCAGGTCTTCTGCTGACCGAGTGGGAAGTGCTATGTCCTCGGTTAGCGACTGGGAGATATCTTCAGCATATGGTGTACTTGTGAATTAGACTTCACTATAGTGTAAATCAAACTGATTTGCAATGGCTTGAGGGTCAGTCATGGACTTGGCATTTTATCTATCAGCTATGTCACCAGCCTACTAGCTCACTCCTTCTTGTCAAGCCATGCAATTAACTTCCCTGCCTTGTCACCCAGGTCATACACTCTGTCTTCTTTTTCTCTCCTCAGTGTTTTAGCCCTGTCTATGACTAATGCTTTATAGTCATCTCTTTTGAGTAGTAATGTGCGCAGTTTCTCTTGAGTAACCTCTACTTCTAGGTCTTCCTCTAGCCGGAGGACTTCGTTTTCCGCCTTCACTAGCTTCTTTAATCTCTCTTTTCGTATCCCGGCTATCAGTGACAGTGCTTGCCCCTGTATTACCCACAGGACCTGGGAGGATTCAACCAACCCCTCGTTATCTTGGTAGTAGTGGTCAGAGGCTTGGAGTAGTGCTTTTGGGACTCCTGGGTCTCGGAGATACCACAGATTCTACCCACCCTCCTCTGTCTCAGGACTATTTGTGCCCACACCGGGGAATGGTCGGAGTGCCCCTCGCCATGTGGCTGATCTCATGAACGTTTGCCACTTGGGATGCCAAGACTAGGAGATAATCTATACAGGAAAGGCTGTTGTGTGCCCCTGAGTAAAAAGTGTGATGGATACTGTCTGGGTGATGAGTTCTCCACACATGCACTAGGCATAGGGCCTCCACAAAGTCAGGTAGCCATCAATATGAAGCCCCAAGATCCTGTGGTGGGTATTGGTCTAAGGAGCTGAAACCACTGAATTGAAGTCGCCTCCCACCATCAGAAGACTCTCTGGAAGTGAGAGTAGTATTGAGCCCGAATCCTTAAATGTACTGCTCTGAAGGCCAGGTGACACATAGACCGACATGAGCGTTAGCGAGGTCCCATCCCATTGTCCCGAGATTCCTATGTATCTACCCTAGTCATCCGGCCATGTGGAGTGAACGGAGAGGGGAAAGTTGTATCTCAACATTATACCCACTTCTCTTGAGCCGGTGGTGAAACCTGAGTGGTTCACCAACTTGTTGCCCCACCTGTTTAATGCCTTACAGGCGTTACCCACTAGGTGCGTTTCTTGGAGCAGGATAATGTCCGGGGCTTGTCTTCTAATTTAGTGTAGGACTACGCAGCGTTTTACCTTATCCCCAAGCCCATTGACATTTCAACTCAGTAATTTAACACTTTTGTCCCCTAGTTTACTCATCAGACCCAGTGTAAGTCATGGAGTACTCTTGATAGGTGCAAATTCTTTTTGTCAATTCAACAATTATATACGCAGACTCTGAACCCCCAACCCAACATCCCCCCTACCTGCTTCCCTGCATTCTGGGCTTGAAACCTCCCATTTATGTAATTATGCAGAGTGCCTGTCGCACAACTTATGAACTAAATGTAGAAATGTGGGGGATGTGGTGCTTCGTCCCTCCGTCCCTCCCTTCATACCACAGTTTAGTAGCTCCCCGAGAAGGGCCGAGTCACAGGATCACTACCCATTTACTATGTAAGGTGACCCCCAACAAGCCAGAGTCTGACTTTGTTCTTGAATACCTGTTCCTTTCACAGATGTGGACATGGTACAATGGGGGGAAAGTTCCTGCAGTTCTTTGGAGCTGGCTCGCAATTCCGACTAGTGCCCTGTCCGACCGCTATTTCCGTGAAGATTATTTTCATCCGCTCCTTTCCAATCCTCCAACCACTCAGCAGCTGACTCTGGATAATCATAGAACCAGGCTTTACCGTCTGCTTCCACCCGGAGCCAAGCCGGGAACAGCATTGCGTACTTCACACCATTTTCTCTGAGCTTCTTTTTGATAGCAAGAAAAGATCGCCTACCGGGGACCACCCTGGCGTTTTGGAGTATCAAGTCTCTGTCCCGGAAGTTAAGTACCCTAGTCAGTATTGGAGGGGGGACGGCCCCGGGTTTCATACATCCCCCAAGAACTCTTTGCGCCTTTGGGTTGCAGATGTTTGAGGACGAGGACTTCCATGAAAATGTCCAATGCCTGCCCCTCCGCTTACTCTGGCACTCCCAGAATGGATACATTGTTCCTCCTGGGGTGTTCCTCATAGTCATCTAGCTTACTTTCAATGAATATTCGAAAAGTTTGCAGGTCTCGAATTTTGCTTTGTAGGTGTAAGGTGTCATCCAGCAAGCTTGCTGTTGTAATCTCTATCTGTTGGACCTTTTTGTTGATTTTTGTGAGGTCTGCCCTAATGAGAGTTACTTCTGTCGAGATTGTGTCCATTTTCTGCTCCAGAGACATCTTGACCCCTAGTTATTCAACTCCATGACATCTTTCAGGGTGAGTTCCGGGAGGTCCCTCTCTGATCCCCCCATCAATTTGTCCCTGAATTGTAGGTCCTGGAGCATCTCTTTAGGGAGCATATATCGATCCACTTTGTTTTGTTGTGTTACCTTTGGACCCCTCGTGTACAACATCTTGGCCCTCTCTGAGATGGTTCCTGTTTCACTTTACGGCAGTTATGCAAGTTGGGTCTGACTGCTGCTCTCCCCTAGCGTGCATGCGGGGAAGTGTAGCTCCGTACGGGTCCCAGCCCCTCAAAAACTGCAGGTTTGTGGGGCAAGGGGGAAAATAGGGATAGGCCCCCCCACAATATCGCCACCAATGGTGCTTAGTAGTGGGAGGGCTGCTCCCAACTCCACTGATGTTTTTGCCAACGTTTGCTGCAGTTACCACCCCTCACTTGATGGTGCCCACTTTGCCCCTTCCACTGCTGCCTATGGTGCTCATGGTATTTATAGTCCGCGTCTGTCTCTGCAGCCTGTGCCTAACAGCACTCAGGTCTGAGCCACTCAATGAGTTCTCTCCTACTCCCCACGTGTGTAAGGATTGCAGGCTGGTTCCACAGGAGCGTCAGGAATCCGAAGAGTAATCCGCAGCCTTCCCCTATGGTCTTCCGACTCTATCAAGCACTAGAGTACGAGAGACACGCCAGGGGAAAACAGGGAAACAAAACAAGGAAAGATGGGGGAAGACAATGATGATTGATGGTACTCTCCAGTAGTGAATGCGATGGTGCTTCAATGAAAGGAACCGGAACAAACAGGTAGGCTGTAATGACAAGAGGAAGTCAACAACTCTAGCTCTAATCCAATAGCTAGAATATACCAATGTACAAATACAACCATATCACATACCCCAGGTTCTTATTATGTAGCGGAGTTAACATGTGAAGGTGAAGACAATGGCACAGCGTCTGGAGCTATAATAGGGATGACACAATAGGTTGTTGAGCACCTGCAGGTGAGATGGTGTAAGGTACAATAACGGCCTATATAACTCCCTTCTTACTTCAACTATAATGGACCAGCCTTCGAAGACACTTTCACTACTGTGTGGCATATAATGAACTTTCCGCCCAACACTTCTGGAGGTGTCTTACACAGTGTATCACCATCTAGGAGAACCAAAGCGGAACATATATAATCCATACACATGTATCTATAGTACTGAAAAAAGATTGGTAGCGCATGTGCGCTCTTACCGCGATTCTTTGTAGTGTGGAATATGCACCCACCCTGATCCACGCAAGAGTGCCACCAAATACCAAGGAAAGAGGGTTCCAGTAATCTCAGCGTTAATGGCGGGTGTTCTGGAAACAGGGGATAAGATGGGCGAGGTGGAAACAGGATAGGGACAGGAAAATAGTGAAGGAGCAATCTAACTAACTAACTAAGAAAATAATAACTGGGGAATGCACTGACACCGGACAGCGGAGCGAAGCCCGGCCGCCGGGTGCAGTACACAAGTAATAGAAAATCAATAGGGAAAAATATCCACCGGATGGCGGAGCAAAGCCCGGCCGCCGGGTGGAAGACACGACCAGTGGAAGTCAAGGAAGTACACTCCGGCGCTGTGAACAGGCTCTCTCACAACACCGGATAATGCTGTGCCCGGCCGGATGGCGGAGCTAAGCCCGGCCGCCGGGCGAGGCACACGGAAAGGGGGAGAGGAGGATAGGCGTTTACGAGGTACGCCTGAGGCAGCGGAACACTGCCGACCAAAACTGCCTAAGCGTCTCCCGAGATAGGAGGATGCAGGGGACGCATACGCTCTACCAGCAACGGAACAGGAAAAGCGAAACAGGAACTGCTAGGTCAGGCAACAGGGAATAGGACGGAACCGGAAACAAGGGAAGCTTGACGCTAGAACGTGAAGCGTCGTTCCCTGTTTCCTGGTTCCTTAAATATCCTGTGTCTTAAAGGGACAGCGTAGGGGAGACCCGAGGCATGACAGTACACTCCCCCCACGATGCTCCCCACCTGGTTTGGGCTTATCAGGGTGTCTTTGATGGAATTCTCTCAATAATCGGGGAGCATGAATATTGTCCGCAGGCTCCCACGTGCGTTCCTCAACACCATACCCTTTCCAATGAACCAGATATTGCAATGTGCCTCTAACTCTCCGGGAATCCATGATGGCCCCAACCTCATACTCCTCTGAATCCTGCAAAAGAACAGGAGCAGGTCTCACCGGAACCTTAGTCCCCGGTTCAACCGGTTTGAGTAGCGACACATGGAAGACCGGATGGATCTTAAAGGAGGGAGGCAGGATGATCTTGATGGCGACAGGATTGATCACCCTCTCCACCTTGTAAGGTCCTATGTATTTGGGGCTAAACTTGCGTGGACCCCCCAAAGTGATGTACTTAGTGGAGAGCCAGACCTCATCTCCTGGTGTATAAATGGGTTCCAATCTCCTGTGTAGGTTTGCCCCTTCGGTGTATCGCACCTTTGCCATTTCTAGATTCTCTAGAGCTCTCTTCTGTACTTCGTGTAGGTGTTCAACTCTGTCTGAGGCAGCTGGGGTTGGACAATCGGTAGGGACACCGGAGGGCAATAACCTGGGGTGATAGCCATAAGAACAATAGAAAGGAGAGGTCTTGGTGGAGGAGTGTGAGCTTTGGTTGTAAGAGATTTCAGCTAACCAGACTAACTCATCCCATTCATCCAAGGTCTGTAATGTCTGATTCCGGATGTACTGCTCGAAACACTGGTTAACCCTTTCTGTTTGCCCGTCAGACTGTGGATGGTGACTGGAAGACAGACGAACATCAATATGGAGAAGGGAACATAAACTTCTCCAGAATCGAGACACAATTTGCGCCCCTCTATCGGACACTAGAGCAGAAGGGAAACCATGTAGTCGGACTATGTGCTGCATGAATATGGATGCCAACTCTACAGCGGTGGGCAAGCCCTTTAAGGGCACAAAATGAGCCATTTTAGTGAATAAGTCTACTACCACTAACAGTGTATTGTTCTTCAGTTTTGTGAGCGGTAGTTCAACTATAAAATCAAGTGACACAGTATGCCATGGACCTGCAGGTGAAGGTAGAGGCATAAGAAGGCCCACTGGATTGAGACGTGACACCTTGGTTTGAGCACACACACAACATGTCTTCACGTAGTGTTCGATGTCTTTCAACATAGTAGGCCACCAGAAACGGTCACGCACAGCCTCTATCGTTCTCTTGACGCCGGGATGACCTGCTACTGGATGAGAATGATACCACCTTAGGACCTGTTCTTGTAGCTCTTTTGACGGTAACACCACTCCCCCTTGTACCCGTACCAGTCCTCTTCGCAGCGACATTTCTTGTGGCCCTACCACCTGCATCATGTCTGCTGCAACTTGACTAGTTCTGACCAGGGTTAGGAATTCATCCTCGTTCTGTACAAGTCCTATGATGTTAGCTCTGGGGATGATGTTGACTTGCTCAATGGGGTCTGAAGGGATATCAAAACCCAACCGGGACAAGGCATCCGCCTTACCGTTTTTTCTCCCTGGTCTGTATTGAACGGTGAAGTCAAATTCGCTAAAATATTGGGACCAGCGTAACTGTCTCATGGATAGGGCCTTAGCTGATTTGAGGTACTGGAGGTTTCTGTGATCTGTATACACAACAGCAGGATATCTAGCCCCCAATAGATACTGCCTCCACTCCTCAAACGCCTTCTTAATGGCTAATAGTTCCTTATCTCCTACAGCATAATTGTACTCAGCAGGAGTGAACTTATGCGAGAAGAAAGCGACCGGATGGCACTCTCCAGTCACCGCATCCGCTTGGGACAGCACACCACCCACGGCCACTTGGGAGGCATCCACTTCCACCACAAAGGGCAATGCAGGGTCCGGATAACGCAGGACAGGAGCACTAGTGAACGCCTTCTTCAGAAGTCGAAAGGAACGATCTGCTTCACCAGACCACACAAAGGGGACGCCTTTACGCAATAGCGAAGTGACCGGCGATATCAAGGTGGAGAAATCACGGATAAACCGTCGATAAAAGTTTGCTAGGCCTAGAAAGCTTTGAATTTCCTTCACCGAACGAGGAGCCGGCCAAGCCAACACAGCCTCTACCTTGGAAGTATCCATACTAAGACCCCTAGGGGATACGACATATCCCAAAAATGGCACTTCCTTGGTGTGAAAGGTACACTTTTCCAGCTTGCAATACAAACGGTTGTCAAACAGTCGTTCCAATACATTACGGACATGTTGTTTGTGTTCAGTCAGGGTATTGGAAAAAATCAATAAATCATCTATGTAAGCAATCACATAGATCTCAAGCATGTCTTTTAATACCTCGTTGATAAAGAATTGAAACGCCGCAGGGGCATTACATAGCCCGAAGGGCATCACAAGATATTCAAAAAGTCCATACTTGGTGCAAAAGGCAGTTTTCCATTCGTCACCCTCCTTGACACGCACAAGATGGTAGGCCCCACGCAAGTCTAGCTTGGTGAAAAACTGGGCATTGCGTATTCTGTCAAGGAGGGAGGCGATGAGAGGCAGGGGGTAACGATTCTTGATGGTAACATCGTTCAACTTTCGATAATCAATGCAGCATCGCAAACCCCCTTCTCGTTTTGGTATGAAAAATAAAGAAGAAGAAGCCGAGGACCGAGATTGTCTAATAAACCCTTTCTGAAGCATGGAATCCAGATAGTCCCTTAAATAAACATTCTCCTTTTCGGTAAGGGCATAGACTCTACTGCAAGGGATTCTAGCTCCTGCCTCCAACTCTATACGGCAGTCATACACTCTGTGTGGGGGAAGAACCTCAGCTTCCTTGGCATCAAAGACTGCCTGTAGATCTTGGTAGCAGGGTGGTAAGGACGTACTAGACTCTTGGCTGTCGCGGTTCATACTTAAGCCTTCTACAGCTGCCCCCACTATGGTTGATGGCACGACAGAAGGAAATGTAACCGTAGATGTTTCCCAATTGATAACCGGATTCTGAGACCTCAACCATGGGATACCCAGTAATACTGGAAATTGTGGTGATCTAATTAAATCAAACACCACTTCCTCCTGATGGTCGGTATCTATAGTCATGTGAAGAGGACTGGTACATTGAGTTACGGGGCCAGAAATAAGAGAACTGCCGTCGATAGTTGTAACAGTACTGGGAGTTTCTTTTGTAGTACAGACTATCAGGTTTTTCTCTTGCCCACTCTTGGTCCATATAATTTCCAGACGCCCCAGAATCAATCATAACTAATACATGTAAACCCAGCGCCCCCTGAGTCATATGTACTGAAATATATAAATGGTTCGTGGGAGTGGTGTTAATATCAGAAGAAGAGACTGTAAGACCAGATCTACCTGGGTTCCTTGTCTCACAAGAACCCAGGCTTGCTAGTTTCCCTGTATTTTAGTTTGTGTGGACTTGGGTTTCACAGGGCACTCCCGCAAAAAATGACCTGCTTTACCACAATAAAGACATAGTCTAAGTGCTCTTCTCCTCTGTCTCTCTTCTGTAGTCAAAGGACCTCTAACAACACCTATCTGCATAGGTTCACTGTCATCACTAGATTTCTCAGGAGTGGTCTTCTTCTCCTTCGTGCCTGTGTAACGGTAATCGTGTTTCCCTCTCTCTTTCCTTCGTTCTTGGCAGCGGTGATCTATCTTAACAACTAAATCGATTAATGCAGGACAGGAGGTGGGAAGGTCGACTATTTGAGAGAGAGCGTCTTTCAATTCTTCACGTAAACCCCTATAAAACATAGTACTCTGTTTGGATTCAGGCCAGTCAGATTCAACCACCAAGCTGCGAAATTTGGTTATATAAGCTACCAAATCTTGGGTACCCTGTTTAAGGTCTAGCAACTCAGTATCAGCTGAATGAGTATACGTATGCCTATCGAACAATTTGCGAAACTCTCGCCTGAAAGCCGAGTAGCTGTGCAATAAAGGATCATCCCGGTCTACCAACGGGATTGCCCAGTCGGCCGCTGACCCACTAAGATACGAGATCACAAAAGCTACCTTAGCCTGATCTGAGGGAAAACATGCTGCTTTACAAGAAAAGTGTAACTGACACTGGCTTAGGAAAGCAGCGCATCGTGCTGCGTCCCCTGCAAATCTCTCAGGGGGTGCCAGCGGAATGATAGGGGGAGTAGTCACTTGTACCACTGATGTACCCCCACCTGAAGCCCCCGAGGGCTGCTGTCTCTGGAAGGTATCCATCCTAGCCATTAGAGTTTGCGTTTCTACCTGTAGATTACCTAACATTCCAGCTAGGTCTGTCAGGGTCACTGCTTCGAGATCCATGACGCTCGGGCAGAACGTACCACTTGGGCTTCACGTTCTGTAAGGATTGCAGGCTGGTTCCACAGGAGCGTCAGGAATCCGAAGAGTAATCCGCAGCCTTCCCCTACGGTCTTCCAACTCTATCAAGCACTAGAGTACGAGAGACACGCCAGGGGAAAACAGGGAAACAAAACAAGGAAAGATGGGGGAAGACAATGATGATTGATGGTACTCTCCAGTAGTGAATGCGATGGTGCTTCAATGAAAGGAACCGGAACAAACAGGTAGGCTGTAATGACAAGAGGAAGTCAACAACTCTAGCTCTAATCCAATAGCTAGAATATACCAATGTACAAATACAACCATATCACATACCCCAGGTTCTTATTATGTAGCGGAGTTAACATGTGAAGGTGAAGACAATGGCACAGCGTCTGGAGCTATAATAGGGATGACACAATAGGTTGTTGAGCACCTGCAGGTGAGATGGTGTAAGGTACAATAACGGCCTATATAACTCCCTTCTTACTTCAACTATAATGGACCAGCCTTCGAAGACACTTTCACTACTGTGTGGCATATAATGAACTTTCCGCCCAACACTTCTGGAGGTGTCTTACACAGTGTATCACCATCTAGGAGAACCAAAGCGGAACATATATAATCCATACACATGTATCTATAGTACTGAAAAAAGATTGGTAGCGCATGTGCGCTCTTACCGCGTTTCTTTGTAGTGTGGAATATGCACCCACCCTGATCCACGCAAGAGTGCCACCAAATACCAAGGAAAGAGGGTTCCAGTAATCTCAGCGTTAATGGCGGGTGTTCTGGAAACAGGGGATAAGATGGGCGAGGTGGAAACAGGATAGGGACAGGAAAATAGTGAAGGAGCAATCTAACTAACTAACTAAGAAAATAATAACTGGGGAATGCACTGACACCGGACAGCGGAGCGAAGCCCGGCCGCCGGGTGCAGTACACAAGTAATAGAAAATCAATAGGGAAAAATATCCACCGGATGGCGGAGCAAAGCCCGGCCGCCGGGTGGAAGACACGACCAGTGGAAGTCAAGGAAGTACACTCCGGCGCTGTGAACAGGCTCTCTCACAACACCGGATAATGCTGTGCCCGGCCGGATGGCGGAGCTAAGCCCGGCCGCCGGGCGAGGCACACGGAAAGGGGGAGAGGAGGATAGGCGTTTACGAGGTACGCCTGAGGCAGCGGAACACTGCCGACCAAAACTGCCTAAGCGTCTCCCGAGATAGGAGGATGCAGGGGACGCATACGCTCTACCAGCAACGGAACAGGAAAAGCGAAACAGGAACTGCTAGGTCAGGCAACAGGGAATAGGACGGAACCGGAAACAAGGGAAGCTTGACGCTAGAACGTGAAGCGTCGTTCCCTGTTTCCTGGTTCCTTAAATATCCTGTGTCTTAAAGGGACAGCGTAGGGGAGACCCGAGGCATGACAGTACACTCCCCCCACGATGCTCCCCACCTGGTTTGGGCTTATCAGGGTGTCTTTGATGGAATTCTCTCAATAATCGGGGAGCATGAATATTGTCCGCAGGCTCCCACGTGCGTTCCTCAACACCATACCCTTTCCAATGAACCAGATATTGCAATGTGCCTCTAACTCTCCGGGAATCCATGATGGCCCCAACCTCATACTCCTCTGAATCCTGCAAAAGAACAGGAGCAGGTCTCACCGGAACCTTAGTCCCCGGTTCAACCGGTTTGAGTAGCGACACATGGAAGACCGGATGGATCTTAAAGGAGGGAGGCAGGATGATCTTGATGGCGACAGGATTGATCACCCTCTCCACCTTGTAAGGTCCTATGTATTTGGGGCTAAACTTGCGTGGACCCCCCAAAGTGATGTACTTAGTGGAGAGCCAGACCTCATCTCCTGGTGTATAAATGGGTTCCAATCTCCTGTGTAGGTTTGCCCCTTCGGTGTATCGCACCTTTGCCATTTCTAGATTCTCTAGAGCTCTCTTCTGTACTTCGTGTAGGTGTTCAACTCTGTCTGAGGCAGCTGGGGTTGGACAATCGGTAGGGACACCG
Source organism: Lissotriton helveticus (assembly GCF_964261635.1). NCBI lineage: Eukaryota > Metazoa > Chordata > Amphibia > Caudata > Salamandridae > Lissotriton > Lissotriton helveticus. The sequence continues at coordinate 168,042,283 of NC_136062.1, read as the reverse complement.
GAGGGCAATAACCTGGGGTGATAGCCATAAGAACAATAGAAAGGAGAGGTCTTGGTGGAGGAGTGTGAGCTTTGGTTGTAAGAGATTTCAGCTAACCAGACTAACTCATCCCATTCATCCAAGGTCTGTAATGTCTGATTCCGGATGTACTGCTCGAAACACTGGTTAACCCTTTCTGTTTGCCCGTCAGACTGTGGATGGTGACTGGAAGACAGACGAACATCAATATGGAGAAGGGAACATAAACTTCTCCAGAATCGAGACACAAATTGCGCCCCTCTATCGGACACTAGAGCAGAAGGGAAACCATGTAGTCGGACTATGTGCTGCATGAATATGGATGCCAACTCTACAGCGGTGGGCAAGCCCTTTAAGGGCACAAAATGAGCCATTTTAGTGAATAAGTCTACTACCCCTAACAGTGTATTGTTCTTCAGTTTTGTGAGCGGTAGTTCAACTATAAAATCAAGTGACACAGTATGCCATGGACCTGCAGGTGAAGGTAGAGGCATAAGAAGGCCCACTGGATTGAGACGTGACACCTTGGTTTGAGCACACACACAACATGTCTTCATGTAGTGTTCGATGTCTTTCAACATAGTAGGCCACCAGAAACGGTCACGCACAGCCTCTATCGTTCTCTTGATGCCGGGATGACCTGCTACTGGATGAGAATGATACCACCTTAGGACCTGTTCTTGTAGCTCTTTTGACGGTAACACCACTCCCCCTTGTACCCGTACCAGTCCTCTTCGCAGCGACATTTCTTGTGGCCCTACCACCTGCATCATGTCTGCTGCAACTTGACTAGTTCTGACCAGGGTTAGGAATTCATCCTCGTTCTGTACAAGTCCTATGATGTTAGCTCTGGGGATGATGTTGACTTGCTCAATGGGGTCTGAAGGGATATCAAAACCCAACCGGGACAAGGCATCCGCCTTACCGTTTTTTCTCCCTGGTCTGTATTGAACGGTGAAGTCAAATTCGCTAAAATATTGGGACCAGCGTAACTGTCTCATGGATAGGGCCTTAGCTGATTTGAGGTACTGGAGGTTTCTGTGATCTGTATACACAACAGCAGGATATCTAGCCCCCAATAGATACTGCCTCCACTCCTCAAACGCCTTCTTAATGGCTAATAGTTCCTTATCTCCTACAGCATAATTGTACTCAGCAGGAGTGAACTTATGCGAGAAGAAAGCGACCGGATGGCACTCTCCAGTCACCGCATCCGCTTGGGACAGCACACCACCCACGGCCACTTGGGAGGCATCCACTTCCACCACAAAGGGCAATGCAGGGTCCGGATAACGCAGGACAGGAGCACTAGTGAACGCCTTCTTCAGAAGTCGAAAGGAACGATCTGCTTCACCAGACCACACAAAGGGGACGCCTTTACGCAATAGCGAAGTGACCGGCGATATCAAGGTGGAGAAATCACGGATAAACCGTCGATAAAAGTTTGCTAGGCCTAGAAAGCTTTGAATTTCCTTCACCGAACGAGGAGCCGGCCAAGCCAACACAGCCTCTACCTTGGAAGTATCCATACTAAGACCCCTAGGGGATACGACATATCCCAAAAATGGCACTTCCTTGGTGTGAAAGGTACACTTTTCCAGCTTGCAATACAAACGGTTGTCAAACAGTCGTTCCAATACATTACGGACATGTTGTTTGTGTTCAGTCAGGGTATTGGAAAAAATCAATAAATCATCTATGTAAGCAATCACATAGATCTCAAGCATGTCTTTTAATACCTCGTTGATAAAGAATTGAAACGCCGCAGGGGCATTACATAGCCCGAAGGGCATCACAAGATATTCAAAAAGTCCATACTTGGTGCAAAAGGCAGTTTTCCATTCGTCACCCTCCTTGACACGCACAAGATGGTAGGCCCCACGCAAGTCTAGCTTGGTGAAAAACTGGGCATTGCGTATTCTGTCAAGGAGGGAGGCGATGAGAGGCAGGGGGTAACGATTCTTGATGGTAACATCGTTCAACTTTCGATAATCAATGCAGCATCGCAAACCCCCTTCTCGTTTTGGTATGAAAAATAAAGAAGAAGAAGCCGGGGACCGAGATTGTCTAATAAACCCTTTCTGAAGCATGGAATCCAGATAGTCCCTTAAATAAACATTCTCCTTTTCGGTAAGGGCATAGACTCTACTGCAAGGGATTCTAGCTCCTGCCTCCAACTCTATACGGCAGTCATACACTCTGTGTGGGGGAAGAACCTCAGCTTCCTTGGCATCAAAGACTGCCTGTAGATCTTGGTAGCAGGGTGGTAAGGACGTACTAGACTCTTGGCTGTCGCGGTTCATACTTAAGCCTTCTACAGCTGCCCCCACTATGGTTGATGGCACGACAGAAGGAAATGTAACCGTAGATGTTTCCCAATTGATAACCGGATTCTGAGACCTCAACCATGGGATACCCAGTAATACTGGAAATTGTGGTGATCTAATTAAATCAAACACCACTTCCTCCTGATGGTCGGTATCTATAGTCATGTGAAGAGGACTGGTACATTGAGTTACGGGGCCAGAAATAAGAGAACTGCCGTCGATAGTTGTAACAGTACTGGGAGTTTCTTTTGTAGTACAGACTATCAGGTTTTTCTCTTGCCCACTCTTGGTCCATATAATTTCCAGACGCCCCAGAATCAATCATAACTAATACATGTAAACCCAGCGCCCCCTGAGTCATATGTACTGAAATATATAAATGGTTCGTGGGAGTGGTGTTAATATCAGAAGAAGAGACTGTAAGACCAGATCTACCTGGGTTCCTTGTCTCACAAGAACCCAGGCTTGCTAGTTTCCCTGTATTTTAGTTTGTGTGGACTTGGGTTTCACAGGGCACTCCCGCAAAAAATGACCTGCTTTACCACAATAAAGACATAGTCTAAGTGCTCTTCTCCTCTGTCTCTCTTCTGTAGTCAAAGGACCTCTAACAACACCTATCTGCATAGGTTCACTGTCATCACTAGATTTCTCAGGAGTGGTCTTCTTCTCCTTCGTGCCTGTGTAACGGTAATCGTGTTTCCCTCTCTCTTTCCTTCGTTCTTGGCAGCGGTGATCTATCTTAACAACTAAATCGATTAATGCAGGACAGGAGGTGGGAAGGTCGACTATTTGAGAGAGAGCGTCTTTCAATTCTTCACGTAAACCCCTATAAAACATAGTACTCTGTTTGGATTCAGGCCAGTCAGATTCAACCACCAAGCTGCGAAATTTGGTTATATAAGCTACCAAATCTTGGGTACCCTGTTTAAGGTCTAGCAACTCAGTATCAGCTGAATGAGTATACGTATGCCTATCGAACAATTTGCGAAACTCTCGCCTGAAAGCCGAGTAGCTGTGCAATAAAGGATCATCCCGGTCTACCAACGGGATTGCCCAGTCGGCCGCTGACCCACTAAGATACGAGATCACAAAAGCTACCTTAGCCTGATCTGAGGGAAAACATGCTGCTTTACAAGAAAAGTGTAACTGACACTGGCTTAGGAAAGCAGCGCATCGTGCTGCGTCCCCTGCAAATCTCTCAGGGGGTGCCAGCGGAATGATAGGGGGAGTAGTCACTTGTACCACTGATGTACCCCCACCTGAAGCCCCCGAGGGCTGCTGTCTCTGGAAGGTATCCATCCTAGCCATTAGAGTTTGCGTTTCTACCTGTAGATTACCTAACATTCCAGCTAGGTCTGTCAGGGTCACTGCTTCGAGATCCATGACGCTCGGGCAGAACGTACCACTTGGGCTTCACGTTCTGTAAGGATTGCAGGCTGGTTCCACAGGAGCGTCAGGAATCCGAAGAGTAATCCGCAGCCTTCCCCTACGGTCTTCCAACTCTATCAAGCACTAGAGTACGAGAGACACGCCAGGGGAAAACAGGGAAACAAAACAAGGAAAGATGGGGGAAGACAATGATGATTGATGGTACTCTCCAGTAGTGAATGCGATGGTGCTTCAATGAAAGGAACCGGAACAAACAGGTAGGCTGTAATGACAAGAGGAAGTCAACAACTCTAGCTCTAATCCAATAGCTAGAATATACCAATGTACAAATACAACCATATCACATACCCCAGGTTCTTATTATGTAGCGGAGTTAACATGTGAAGGTGAAGACAATGGCACAGCGTCTGGAGCTATAATAGGGATGACACAATAGGTTGTTGAGCACCTGCAGGTGAGATGGTGTAAGGTACAATAACGGCCTATATAACTCCCTTCTTACTTCAACTATAATGGACCAGCCTTCGAAGACACTTTCACTACTGTGTGGCATATAATGAACTTTCCGCCCAACACTTCTGGAGGTGTCTTACACAGTGTATCACCATCTAGGAGAACCAAAGCGGAACATATATAATCCATACACATGTATCTATAGTACTGAAAAAAGATTGGTAGCGCATGTGCGCTCTTACCGCGATTCTTTGTAGTGTGGAATATGCACCCACCCTGATCCACGCAAGAGTGCCACCAAATACCAAGGAAAGAGGGTTCCAGTAATCTCAGCGTTAATGGCGGGTGTTCTGGAAACAGGGGATAAGATGGGCGAGGTGGAAACAGGATAGGGACAGGAAAATAGTGAAGGAGCAATCTAACTAACTAACTAAGAAAATAATAACTGGGGAATGCACTGACACCGGACAGCGGAGCGAAGCCCGGCCGCCGGGTGCAGTACACAAGTAATAGAAAATCAATAGGGAAAAATATCCACCGGATGGCGGAGCAAAGCCCGGCCGCCGGGTGGAAGACACGACCAGTGGAAGTCAAGGAAGTACACTCCGGCGCTGTGAACAGGCTCTCTCACAACACCGGATAATGCTGTGCCCGGCCGGATGGCGGAGCTAAGCCCGGCCGCCGGGCGAGGCACACGGAAAGGGGGAGAGGAGGATAGGCGTTTACGAGGTACGCCTGAGGCAGCGGAACACTGCCGACCAAAACTGCGTAAGCGTCTCCCGAGATAGGAGGATGCAGGGGACGCATACGCTCTACCAGCAACGGAACAGGAAAAGCGAAACAGGAACTGCTAGGTCAGGCAACAGGGAATAGGACGGAACCGGAAACAAGGGAAGCTTGACGCTAGAACGTGAAGCGTCGTTCCCTGTTTCCTGGTTCCTTAAATATCCTGTGTCTTAAAGGGACAGCGTAGGGGAGACCCGAGGCATGACAACGTGTCTGACATGGAGTCACTGCAGTAACCAACCTTGGTGGAGGAGTCGCTGGTGTGCTGGGGGTACTTCTGATGCCAGGACAGGATTGTTTTAGGGGGGACTCTGCCTCACCTTGATCATCCATCACTGTAGCAGCGCTTCCCCTCCTACGTCGCAATCCCTCGATACAGTGCCGCATTGTCGCAATACGGAAACACATCCCGTCAGGCTGCTCCCACCTCCGCCAGCGATCCGCAGCAGGTCGCAAGCCCAGCACCTCTCTGTTATCTCTAACTTGGTGCTGCTCCTCAGTTTGTCCGTCCATAGACTGCCTGTTCTCACCCTCGAAGGCCCGCGCCAGACACGTGCCGTGATGTACCACTGCACCCTCGGCTTCAGCATTCACTCCAGGGCACGGCTTGAGCTCCGATGAAGGCCGCAATTCAGCATGACTGTAACTCTGGCTGTGGGAATCCCTCCATCTCGATTCTTCTCGTACTGGGGTCGGTATACCCTCCAATGGTTTATTCTCCTCTCAAGGGCCGGATTTATGTGGCGGACAGACAGGTTTGACGGAGCGGCTCTAGCTTGCTGCCATCGCGCTACACTGCATAGCCACGCCCCTTATCTACATCTTTGAAAACATCTGTATTTACATAGTAATAATAATGGTTTCTATAAGATAGTGGGATCCTGCCCAGGATAAGCCCCAACTTATTTGAGGTTATTACGTTGCTATATGAAGGCTGCAATTTGATTTACAATGATTTTCTTTGAAAGCTTGTAGTCTCCATTGAGAAGTGTATTTAAGCTGCAAATTGGTGGATCTTGGGAAAATGATCAAGGTTGCCTTTTCCTATATGAACTCCTGGAGATCTCCAATTTCCCTCTTTCTTAGAGACCTTCACTTGCTCCGCATCGCAAACCGAGTCAAATTCAAGGCCCTCTGCTTTATGCATAAAATCACGCAAGGGTCGGCCCCAGTTTACCTCCAGGCCCTTGTCCAACAATATTCTCCATCCCGCCTCCTCAGATCATCAGCTCATGGAAACTTTCTGATTCCGCGCTTTAAACTGACGAGAATGGGCGGACGCTCTTTCTCCTGTGTTGCCCCCAGGCTGTGGAACTCTCTTCCGGCTACATTGAAACTCGAACCATCTTTGTTGAAATTCTGCAAAGACCTTAAAACCTGGCTCTTCTCTCAATAACAACTGCTATGTGTAATAACTACTCTACTGGCGCCGGGAGACCCCCTGTGGGTAGCTGTGCGCCCTATAAATTCAACTATAAATAAAATAAAATAAATAAAATAAAACTCAGTACAGGACCACCCACACAAATGCATGGAAAGAATTTTGCTAAGATGGTAACAAGTAACCCCAATTCTTTATACCAATGTGTGATAATATATTCTCCTTGAAATTTGCCTAGTACATAGTCTTACTTGACTTGGTGACTTCTAGCTCCTCAATATCTCAATTTATTGTTTTTGGTGGTTGTTAAAATTTTAGGAAGCTTACTTCCTGACAAAAATTTGGAATTTGCTTCAATATTATGTTCTGTGGTTTCTTAAAATAACATCTGCTAAAAGTTTTAAGAATGATAACTATGGCATCATCTTCCTGCATGATCTGTTGACACACTGGTTATTTATTTTTGCATATTTTCTTTCATGCTGCTTAAGTTTTACTCTGCAATGCCAGCAATTTCCCTAACTTATTGCATTTTTCTGTCACCTTCTGTCAAAATGTCTGTGTATTTATTATTTTTAGAGGCCTTAGGGCCATATGTGTCAAGGCCAAATGGGTTCGCAAACGCCGAAATTCGCAGAATTTCGGCATTTGCGAACCCATTTCCACTAAATAGTATGTATGAAACAAATTGGGTATAAAATAAGGAATCGCAAAATTTGCCATTCCTTATTTTGCAATTGCATTTAAGGAATCTCAAATTTTGCGATTCCTTAAATGTATCTAGGAAAAATAAATTCCAAAATGCCCATAAGAAATCGCAAATTACCACCAACTGCTAGTTGGTGGTAAGTTGCAAATTCTTTTAAAAAATAATTTTTTTAAAAATCCAAAGGTGCCATGTGACGCTCATACATGCCGCATGTATGTGCGCCATATGCCCACACATGTCATTTTCAGGGGTGCAGCAGGGTGTTCTTGAGACCCCCCTGCACCCTTGAAAATATCCTCAATTTGCGATTAGCAAATTGCGAATCGCAAATTGCGAATAATTTCACATTCATTCCTATGGACCTCCTGGCCCATAGAAATGAATGGAAAATGATTCCTTAATTACGATTAGCAATTTGCTAATCGCATTTAAGGAATTTTAAGGAATCTCTAAAAAATAGTGAATTTCTTCATACATACCATTTTGCGTTTTCTAAATAGCGATTCCTTAAAAATCGCTATTTAAGAATCGCTATAGGGTATGTTGATACATATGGCCCTTAGTGACTGGCTGTAAGTCTGCCCATATCTTATCTAATTATTTCTGTTCAAGTACTGTAAATCTCTCAGTTAAGAAAGCTTGGTGTTCCTGCAGTTTGAAGTGTAATTTTTCTGTTTCAGTATTTTAAGACAACCTAAATCGAATTGTTTGAGATGTGGCTAGTCTCTGCAAATATGCTTTGAAGTTCTCCCAGACCATGTATCTGGATGAAGAATCCAAATGTATTCTATAAAAAGCTCAGATATCTGTGTTCTATAGTCTTTAGTCTTTAGTCTTGAAAACTGAGAGAACTGTTGTTGCCAGGTACAGATAAAAATAAAAGCATCTTTTTGGTGTATTGTATTGATTAACTTCAACAAAATCATACTACGGTTGGTAAGGAAAGAGTGTGGACTTTTAGGAATTAAGTTCCCATATATCTCCAACAGCTGAAAGTGATTGATCCTTGATCAGCTTTTAAAAATATTAACTATAAAAAAAGTGTAGTCCAAAACTCCAGGTTCATCTAACCTCCATATATCATCAAGACTTAAATATGTCAATATTTCAGTATAGCACTTCTGTTTTCTTGTCTTTCCAATAGCAACCTCTTTCATATCCCTTTTCTCAGAGAGGGCACAGTCTAATTTTGTCAAAGCTAAATTAAAGCTAAATTAAACTCCCATCCCTAAACAATACGTCCTGTATTGGAACATGAAGCTGGCAAGAGTAAGTATTACCCACCTATTCTTTATCATCCTGGTCATAGTCTATTGGTATTATGTATTCAGTTCTGATTTGCCTGACGCATTCTTCTACCCTTGCGAACCGTAACAGCTACACCACTATTTGCATTGCCGTACTTCCACATAGTACTTCCTGTGTCCACTTTCCTTTTCTCATTCTTTCTATATATTCCTTTTGAATTTGTCTCTTGTAAAAGCACATTTCTGCGTTCTCTCTTTCCAAAATGCACATGGCAGATCTGCACTTCTGCTTTGTATTCAATCCATAGATGTTTAATGGTATGACTCTCAATGGAAGCCTGTTTTACTGTCATTAGATACCCTGTTTTCCATGCAAAATGCCTCTTCTTTTTTCCCTCGCTTTTTGGATGGGAATATTAGGAATGACTTCCCACTAGACTCTAGGATAATCTTTCTGGAGATTATTGAAGAGAAACCTAGACATTCATCAAATTAAGGGAACAAATGTTTAATTTTGAGGGTCTATTGTGGCTAGGCGTCTGATACCTCGGAAATGGACGAAGCACCATCATTCAGTCAGAGTAGAGGAAATACAAATGAAGAAGATGAAGGCTATGGAAGAAATATGTTATCGGAGAACATGCTCATATAGGTGTTCGTTAAGACTATGGGACATGTGGAAAAGATATGTAGAAAGTGCTCATACTGAGGCGGAATCACAGCAATGGAAGGGCATTCTGTCGAGGTAACAGAATTGACTATAATATTGAAAAATATTGACAAAGTTTGAAATTTTCATAAATTCCACAAATGATAACCTTCAGAAGCCCATTATGTTACTTTACTCCTCCTTACTATTGATTTTTATTTTTTAGAGTTAAACAATTTTCTTGTAACATGTGAATCTAATATAACATTAGAGCCTGGCCTAATGGTCTCTATAGATTTTTAAAGGCCTGCTCCAGTTTTACCAAGGGAGTGGGCCTTTAGTGGCTGATAGAGCCCGCTAGGAGGGCTCTAAGGCTAAAGGCTATTATAACATTCTGCCCATTTGGTGAAGAATATTCTAATTAGTAAAAACAAACGCCTCTCGGGCCCGAGGGGGCTTGAATCCCCTCGGGCTGTGAGACGCCTTTGTTTAAAGCAGTAGCTGTGAAAGAAAAACAACATTGGAATGATGTTGTCCAGGCTTCTACCATGCAGTAGAAGCCCGGAACACTCCACTGTCTACAATGGAGCGCTCATTATTCCAGTGTTCTAATAAACAAAAAAAAGAAATAGAAGCTATAGAATTGGCAGTGTTTCATCTTGAGCACTCTTCAAAAATGAGCAAAATAATCAAGTGAAACTTAATACAGTCTTGAAAAGGAAAGTATGTTTTCAGGAATGATTAAACAGCCAGACATGAACCAGGACTTTTTTAATTACCAGAAAAAGAACTTTAAAAAACAGTAATAAGAGAAGGGGTAAGGTTCCAACCATATGCTGATCTTCTTCTCTACAAGTCTTTTTCTGAAAAACAATGGTCTGCTGCAGTTCCATCGTAGTTCATCTGCTTTGAAAAGTCTATGAGCTGCAATGGAGTTGTAGTCTTATAATGTTCACTGAATAAAAAAAAATTAAAACTGCTACTTGTGGTTCGTAAAAACAGTGTCTCGTGTGGCATGAACTAGCGGCAAAAGGGTAAGCTTGATGCAGGCTGATTTGCTAGAGCATCAGGGCTTGAAACAAGTCCACCATAAACCTCATGACATGTGGACAATATGCATTATCTAATGTCACCACCTGTGAAAAAAAATGTATTTGTGACTAATGGTTTTGCGAGATGGTATCTTTAAAGTGGCAGCACTTATAAAAACTTAACTGCAATGGGTGGTCTCATTGGCACCTTATTTTTAGAGGTGGGAGAACCTAGGCGCATATTAGCAAGCAATAGCGATAATTATCGCTATTGCTTGGTTAGAGACAAAATTTTACCGCTGAGCTGCGGCGATTTTTATCGCAGATAAACCTTGGTATTACCAAGGTTTATCGCAAATGCGATAAAAATCGGCTGCAATGCATGAATATCGCTGAAAAGTCAGCGATATTCATGCATTACCAAGCTAATGCTCTTAGCCATGTTATCCACCTCCCATTGGATAACATGGCTAAGAACTGCTCAGGGCAGGTGTTAGCTTTTGGAGATATTCGCACTTAGCGCGAATATCTCCAAAAGTTGGTAATAGGAGATAGCGATGTTAGCGACTGTTTCCAGTCTCTAACATCTTGGCACGCCCACTTTGCTTGTCATTAGTGATAAATATCACTGACATGCAAAGTGGGGCCCAAGATGGTCGCTATCTCCTACTAGCTGTCGCTAACTGGTGTTAGCGACAGCTAGGTAATAGGGAGATAATTTTATCTCCGTTTTCTTGGCTTTTAAAGCCAAAAAAGCGGAGATAAACCCCCTTGATAATATGCCCCCTAGTTTGGTCCCTTGCATACTGTGGAGATAGCATAAGTGGTTCCATCTTCTAGGTGACCCCCGAGTCATACTAACATGGCCCCGTCAGTGGTAGTATTCCTGGGATTAAATATTGTTGAGTTCATAAGTCCAGCAGGCCATATGCACTATTAATTGGTTGCACTATACTGTTTGCAATTTCTAACCAGTATTTTTGAGACCATTAAAGAATTGTAAGTTCTTAACCTATGTTTTAATAGGTCAGTTCTTTAAAGATTGATTAAATTGGTAATGGGTCGGAATCTGATATACCTCATGCAAATTAGTGAGGCAGTTCACAAATTCCACCTCCACAAATAAAGGCCTTCAGAGGGATGGTGGCCTGCTGGGGACAGTAGCCACTATGTCTGTAACTGCTTTTAAATAAAGCAAACTTTTTTTGAAAAACAGCCTATATCCCTAAAAGAAACAGAATTGCATTTAAAAAGAAAAGCTTATTATATATAAAGGTTCTTGGAACACTGCCTTCTCTAACAAACTTTTTTAACGTTCACAATGTTGCGAGGAAGTGGCAAAGAAATAATGTTTTGAGACAGGATTTGGTTGCCAAACATTGATACATTAGCTACTTATTCGGTATTTGAAAGGAATGCCTTCAAAACAACCCTACCGTATACCCCTTACATATACATCTACATATGTAATCTATATTTAGAATCAGGAGTCGGAAAAAGCTTTTCTGACTCCTAAAATGGCATTAGTAAATAAAGCTACAAATTGCGAATTAAAGCACTTTCAAGAATTAAAATGCTGGACAGAGTTCGCCCAGAATTCTGTAGGTATTTGGACAAGATATCGAATTATAAATACCAAGATACACAAATATTGAGTTCTTTAATATTGTGGCACATAAATATCATAATGCAGAAATATCATTGACGGGAATATTGATTTTTTTTAGATAAGTAATATCGTTTTCAATAGTATCTGCATTTTTAGTATTGTTTTAAATAACAGTTGGTAAAATATTGTTTTTTTAATTATCTTTGTGTTTTAGTTCATATGTTATTTTTATATGTTAAGTATTGTTTGTATAATTGTTGACAATATTTCTAAATATTATAATTTTTTATTAAATTGTTAATGGAAATGTATAGTGTTGTAGTGGGTTGTGAGGTTTGTAAGGGTACAGAGTGGGAAATTAATTAAGTATAATTAATTCATAATACATTTTTAATGTAATACTAATTATGTAATTGATAATTCTTTATGTAAATGGTGTAATTATAATTTTTTGTCATTTATATTTTAGGTATGGGTTGTTGGGTTAGTAGGGGTATAGGGTGGAAAGTTAAGTAATGATTGATAATTAATTATCAATGTACTATTACTTATTTAATTTATTATTAATTATGCTAATTGCTTAATAGTTATATATGTGTTACGTCATATACTAGGTGCGGACTGCTGTGTTTGTAGTGACCATGGTTGGAAAGTTATTTAGGCTTTAATTAATTAACAATTCATTATTTATTTATTAATACATATTTAATTGATCAATAAATATGTTTATTGTGTTATACTTCCTTATTGTTCTAATGTTTTAAGTGTGGGCTGCTATGTTTGTGAGAGTAAAGTATGGGAACTTAATTGAATAATAAATTGATAACTTTTTTATAATTCAAAATTAATTGTTAAATTTTTTAATAATCACTTAAATTGTGTAGAGTTGTATATTTCTGTTCAACTAATACTCTACTGTTGCACAAACTGGAGTGGGAATAGTCAATTTTATTTCTCTGAAGTCCAACACTTTCCCTACTGTAGCATAGACTGGAGTGGGAATAGTCTATTTAACTTCTATGAGGTCCAATGCTTTACCAACTGCTGCACAGACTGGAGAGGGTATAGGAAATGTAACCCCTTCGAAGTCCCAAGATTTCTCTACTGTTTCACAGACTGGAGTGGAAATAGTCAAATTAACCCCTCCAAAGTCTAGTGCTTTACTTACTGTTGCACAGAATGGAGTTGGAATAGTATTCCAACACTTTCCCTGATGTTTTACAGACTGCAGTGTGAACAGTAGATTCAACCCCTCTGAAGTCCAATGTGTTCCCTACTGTTGCAAAGACTGGAGTTGGAATAGTAAATGTTACTTCTGCGAAGTCCAACGTTTTTCCTACTGTTGCACAGACTGGAGCGCGAATAGTCAACTTAACCCCTCCAATGTCCCACGCTTTCCCTAATGTTGCACTGACTGAAGTTGGAAGATTAAGTCCGACACTTTTCCTACTGTTGCACAAACTGGAATTGAAATAGTATATTTAACCCCTTCAAAGTCCACGACTTTCCTACTGTTGCACAGACAGGAGTGGTAATAGTACATTTTTCCCCCTCCGAAGTTCAGCGCTTTGGCTACCGTTGCACAGACCATGGTGGGGATAGTAAATTTCACCCCTTTGAATTCCAATGCTTTCCCTAGTGTTGCACAGATTAGAGTGGGAAAAGTGTATTTTTTATTTTCAGATGCAAATACTTATTTTTTAAATTGGTAAAATATATATTAGTATTATATATTTGTCTGTTGAGTTTGATATAATTTATTCATATATAGATTTTATTTTTAAATGTTTAATATGTTTAATAATTTATTCATTTTATAGTTTTTTAATATTATAAAGTAATGAAAAGGAGCATACAATATATACAATTAGACTGTAAAGTACAATCAATGTCTTTAAATCCACAACATTAAAAGGTGTATAGAGCAAGGAGTCCTAAAGCTTCTTGTATTCAGTTTGTCTTTATTTGAAGTCAAGTGCGAAAATGCATACATCAGCCCAGCTAACGTGTTTCGTCTAACATGGACTTCCTCAAGGCAATTAAATATCTTTTAGTTTCCAATATGTACACAATATTTATTTTTTTGTTTTTTAATTTTTATTGTTCAGTTCAAAAAACATGTTTGTGCATTCAAATCAGTAATTAAATCATGATGCAGACATATTTCATATAATCACAAAAAAGAAAGAACTGCATGATATCTCGGAGGTTAAATATTATGCACAGCGATGTATCCATGTGATGTAACATAGGCCCACATATTTGGGCCCCCAACACTTTTTCCTCATAGATTTAATACTATAAAGCCTGTATGCCAAATTAAATACATTATAAACTTTTGCACGCCACATTTCAAGCGAAGGTGCTTCTGGTTGGAGCCACACAGTAGCAGTGCATAAACACGCAACTGCAGCTGCCATGAATATAAGGTATCTAAATGGATAGCATACCTGTGGGGTTTGTATCTCTTCACACACTCCTGTTAACATCACTTCTCTAGAAATAATCACTTGTACCCCTGAAATATACGTCAAAAATTGAGAAATATCTTCTCTGAAATGATTTAGGCCTATACAATCATAAACAAGCATTTACAATGCAACAGTTTAGCCTTTGGAAAAGTTAGAGCTATTGGCATTGTAAATGACAGCATTTTTATTTATGTGTTGGCTTTGAAAACATAAATAAATGGCAGTCATTTACAAAGCCAATAGCCTAATCTCTCGCAAATGCCACACCTATTGCATTTGCACCCACACACACACACACAAACCCAGGTCACAAGCAGGCAACAGAGGCACACACAAAACTGGTGTATTTATTTTTTAAACACCTTTTTGGTATTTACCCATATTTATTTTGTATTTTCAGAATAAATTGAGCCGGAAAATTGTATATTTTTACATTTAGTTTACTAATAAATATGCATTCATACTTTTCTGCCTGGCACGTTTTACAGCCCAGCCAAGTTTCCCCAGGACAATGCGCATTCCATGTTTTTTCTTTGAATCTGGGACTTCTTGTCTTGTTCATACCATTACAAAACCAGGAGTACACGTCCCAGAATTCAAGGGAAAAAAGACGTGGACTGGAGAGGGCAATACTCGTGAGGGTTTACTTTACACCCCAGGTACACTCAGTAAGTTTAGTAGACAAACGGTACATCACTATTTAAAAAAATATGTTTCCAGATGAAAAATACCCTTCTTCATGCATCTCATTTATGAGATAACTGCACCCAAGCCGAACACGAAGAGATGTTCCATACGCTGGCTTTTTCATTCCTGGCACAAGTTACTATGATGAACAGGTGGGTGTTATATATATTCCCATCAGATAAATATGTTGTCTACATATCTATCTCAGGAGGCCAAATGGTTGATCTACCCCACCGTTTTATCTACTCTAAATTCGTATATATATGCAGATCAAAACAAGTGCATATTTTTAATCGTATGCTACTGTATTTATCCAATTCTACTTTTTTATTAGACTATTTTGGCAGGGTTTGAATGATCACAGCAGGATTTTGTATTTGAGTGGGTGAAAGACTTCTTGCGGAATGTTAAACAAATGAAAGCAAGTCAAATGAGGAAATCCAAAGTGTAACACGAATCGTCATGTTTTCCAAAATCAGCCATTTTCCAAAAATCAGCACAGTAATAAATTACTCCTATCTAATTTATAAGACCTAAAACATTCAAGGATAGCAAATACCTACAATAGGTACAATTAAATGACAAATACCTACAATAGGTACAATTAAATAACACAGGGTGAGAGCAACAGAAGGCACACACTCAGGGTGAGAGCAACAGAAGGCGCACACACGCAGGGTGAGAGCAACAGAAGGCGCACACACGCAGGGTGAGAACAACAGAAGGCACACACGCAGGGTGAGAGCAACAGAAGACACACACATACAGGGTGAGAGCAGCAGAAGACACACACACACACACACAGGGTGAGAGCAGCAGAAGACACGGGGTGAGAGCAGCAGAAGACACAGGGTGAGAGCAGCAGGAGACACACACAGAGGGTGAGAGCAGCAGAAGACACGGGGTGAGAGCAGCAGAAGACACGGGGTGAGAGCAGCAGAAGACACGTGGTGAGAGCAGCAGAAGACACGGGGTGAGAGCAGCAGAAGACACACACAGAGGGTGAGAGCAGCAGAAGACACGGGGTGAGAACAGCAGAAGGCACATAGGGCAAGGACAGCAGAAGACACATAGGGCAAGGGAAGCAGAAGACACATAGGGCAAGGGAAGCAGAAGACACATAGGGCAAGGGAAGCAGAAGACACATAGGTTAATTGCACTAGAAGACACCAAGGGCAGCAGAAGGCACACACGGTAAGGGCAGCAGAAGACACACACGGTAAGGGCAGCAGAAGACACACACGGTAAGGGCAGCAGAAGACACACACGGTAAGGGCAGCAGAAGACACACACAGTAAGGGCAGCAGAAGACACACACGGTAAGGGCAGCAGAAGACACACACGGTAAGGACAGCAAAGACACACACGGTAAGGACAGCAAAGACACACACGGTAAGGACAGCAAAGACAAACAGGTTAAGGGCATCAAAGACAAACAGGGTATGGGCAGCAGAAGGCACAAAGGGCGAAGGCAGCAGAAGACACAGGGTAAGTGCAGTAGAAT
This sequence comes from Lissotriton helveticus, assembly GCF_964261635.1. Taxonomy (NCBI): domain Eukaryota; kingdom Metazoa; phylum Chordata; class Amphibia; order Caudata; family Salamandridae; genus Lissotriton; species Lissotriton helveticus. Next base: position 168,026,022 of record NC_136062.1, on the reverse strand, counting down.
ACACAAAGGCTAACGTCGGCAGAAAGGGTAAGGGCTGCAGAAGACACAAAGTAAGGGCACCTGAAAGCCCAGGAGGCAAGGGCAGCTTTGGAGCCAGAAGAGGACAGGCGAATGCTGAAAGGGTAAGGTCAGCAGAATAGGAATTGATAACGACGGTAGATAATTAAGATATAAAAGTGAAAGGAAACATGGAGGAGGCACGCATTATACTAAAAGGAGAATGCACAGTGAGATGGAAGTGTATCCAGACAGGACATAACGCAGGGGGACGAAACGTGCTGTCAGGTCTCCACTTCAAAGAACGCACAAACAACGTCCTGCCTGCCGACCAAGTTTACGGAACACTTTAGTGTCCGGCATAGTTTACACCTTTGAACAAATATAGTCATCAAAACCCGGTTTCAGCACTTCGTTTCCTCAGTTTTTGTACAATTTTCTGTGCACTGAAATGTGGTCGTGTCTCGGTCACCAGCTCCAAGCCTGCAGCCATTTCTGCGGTTCCTGCCCGCGGCGGTGCCAGGCAGAAGCAGCCCTGCTCTGCCCGGGGAGGCCCCACAACAGTGGGTGGGGGTGTCCAAGGGGCCGTGGTGTGCACAGGACAAGGGGAGAGGAGTCAGGGGAGCTTCACCAGCCAAAGGGGTGAACCCTCGGATCTCTACCGCCGGACCCCTGGAGGGGGGGCTGGGCCTCGATCACTCACCTCACACCGCGGGACAGTCCCGTCTCCCCGGGGGCAGCGCTGAGGGTGAACAACGGCCAGGCAGGGCCGGGAACCCCAGGCGGAAGGCGCACAAAAGTCCCGTCCTCCGGCCGCCGCTCGGATCCCTCGTCCCTAGCTCCTCGCAGCCCAGGATCGGCGCTCTCCGGTCCAGCAGACGGAGCTCGGTTCTCTCCAGCGGGCCCCACACTCCCTGGGCGGCCAGTCAGAGTCCCGGGGCCACCCCGCCTCCTCCTCCTGCAGCCGACGCCGCGGTGCAGTCAAGCGCCGCCCGCTCTCCTCCCCTCCCCCACCCGCCCGGCCTGCTGCTGCTGTCTGAGGAGGGTCCGGACCGGCTCCTCGGGAAAGCTTTTCTTTTTCGCCGAAAATGGCAGGGAGTGGATGGAGCTCCCGGCCGCAGCTGCCCGGGGCCCGGCGGGGATCAGTGGTGCACCTGAAGGGAGAGGGCACCGGGTAGGGTGACCAGAATGTTAAAGCCAAAATCCGGGACATTTCCCAAAAATACAAGGACTACAATTTTACTTGCGCACAGAATTGCTCCTTAGCAGAGAAATACAGAAGTAAAAACGTACATAAAATGCTTTTTTTTTTTTAAAGCCAGTAGCATGCCTGTTAATTAAATTGACTTATAACAGCAGCTAACAGATACTTCCCACCGTCCCACCGTTTCCAGATGACCCTCTAAAAACTGGGACATTAGCTTCATTTATTGAAATTTGCCGGGACAGCTTTGCCTACAAGTCAGGTCCCGGGCCGGCAGCCAATCACAGTGCGGCCCGGGACAAAGGGGCGGGACTTAAAAAAAGCCCGAGAAACGCCCCCGAATCGCTTTTTCCCGAGAAAGCGTGATTGACAGCCTCTGTCTCCCAATGGCTAGCCTCCATTTATGGAGCTAGCCAATGAGAGACAGAGGCGGGTCATCGATCCGGCATAGAACTCAAAAGGTTTTTTAGCGCATGCGCACTACGTGCGCACTTGCAGGCAAAACGTAAAAATGTGTACTATATCTGCATTATCAGACTGACACCGAAAGCATTTCCCATCGTGAGATCCCCCCACTTCTACATTTTAGCAGGGGTGTGATATAAATTAAACAAAGTTTTATAATGTTGTGTACGCAGATTGGCTGTCGGTATAACTTTGGCAGCTATATCAATAAATAGTTGCACATGTATTCTTGTAGTTCCAAATCTTTCACTCCGCTTCGCATCATGTCGCCCTATATCATCAGACTGAGTCTCAATCAAGATATCATATATAGTCCCAAGCCTAGCCCCTTTTTTTTACAGCCTCTAATAGTACATGCGATGTTACACCTAAATGCCTTTGATGCTTAATTAGATAGTCGTGAATTTGTAAAAATTAAAAAAAAATCAGGTTTAGCTAAGTTATACTGTTGAGCCAATTCAGTAAATGAAACCATGATACCATCTTTATACAAATCTTCCAGCTGTTGAATCCCCTGAACCTGCCAACTATCCATTCTTGCATCCCAGAAAATAGTGGGAAATAATTCCGTGGCGTTTAACGGTGTATAGTAATTTATACGGCCTAATGATATCAATTTACGAATCGTCAACCAGGCTTTATATGCAGCATTATATATTTTAAAACATGTTCTCTTGAAATAGCTGGGTTCTATGAATTTAAGTAAAACCTTACTAGCCGGAGCCTCCATCAACATCTGATATATATTAGGAGCTTTGGCCTGTTGAACTTCTACTCCTACAACTAAAAATTGCATGCTTTGGAATAGGCAAGCTAAATAATACCATGAAAAATTCGGCACTGCCCATCCTCCTCATTTTAATCGTAACGTCATATACCTAGAAGCCCGCCTCGGTTTCTTTTGACCCCATATAAACTTATCAGCTAAAGTCTGTAGCTGAAGTAATTGAGGGCGTTTTAGCTCTAATGGAACGGTCCTAAAATAGTACATTGCCTTAGATAATATACACATTTTAAGTATGTTACACCTCCCTACCATTGACAAACGTAGACACTCAGCCCGTTCCAGTTGTTGCCGGCCCGACAAAACTATATCCCCAAATTAACGTCCACTAACTCTTGAAGCGCCATCCTGATCTTAATGACCAGATACCGAGCTTCATGCGTAACTAGCGGTTCTCCTAAACACAGCCCTTCAGTACAGATTATCTGGGTTTTGGATACATTCAACTTATACCCAGCCACCTCACCATATTTCTTGGTAAGATTCTCAACTTCCCTTTTGGATCTGACGTCACTATAGCAATGTCGTCAGCATAAGCGAGGACACATACTTGATATTGCCCAATAACCATTGACTGTATTCTATCAGTCATTTCCAACAAAGTTAATAATGGATTGATGTAGATAGCAAAGAGGAGGGGCGAGCAAGGACACCCCTGCCGTGTTCTGCGAGTAATATTCACATAAGATGATTTGCTGCCCATAGTACAGATTTTAGCCCCGGGTCTTTTATACATTGTCTTTATAGATGTTATGAAACTTGGTCCAAACCCCATCTTTTCCAAAAGAGCCCAGAGAAAAAACCATGAACCACGATCAAACGCTTTTTCAGCATCTAGTTGGATTATACCCATGGGGTTTTGCTGTGTACTTGAATGAATGAATGAATGAAAATGTTTTTATTCTGCGCATACTTTGCCCCATGGGCGTCAAGGCGCCTAACATCAGAAACACAGCTTATCACTTCAGGGAACGTTCAGTTAGAGATAAGACTTCCTAAAGAACCATGTCTTTAGCTCCTTTTTGAACAACTCAATAGATGGCAACCTCTTAAGCTCAATGGGAATCGAATTCCAGAGCTGAGGGGCCACAACTGAAAAGGCCCTAGCTCCCCATCTTGCCAGCCTGACCCGTGGCACGACAAGTTGGAGCAATTCAGCGGATCGAAGGCCTCTAACTGGAACATAGCGAGCGAGCAAGGAACTAATCCCACTCATTGATCCCTCCGCCAATGCTCTGTAGGTCATGCAAAGAATTTTAAAAGAAATTCTGTGCTGCACTGGAAGCCAGTGAAGATCTTTCCTGGCTTTAGTCGCCGAAGCCACCTTAGGAAGGGCCAATACAAAACGTGCAGCCGCGTTCTGCACAATTTGCAGTCGATGCACAAGGCTCTTGTTGGACTCCATGTACAGGGAATTGCAATAATCCAGCCTGGAGCCAACAAGAGCGACTGCAATTTGTTTCCGAGCTTGGGGAGAAAGATATTCACGGATTCTATTTAGAGTCCTAATCACACCCCAGCAAGTGGCCACGGTCCTGTTTACTTGAAGGGACATAGAGAGTGAGGTGTCAAATATCACACCTAGATTTCTGGCTGATTGGGAGGGAGAGGGGCAGGTGCCAAGAGACGAAGGCCACCACTCGCTCGACCAGACATCCTGGTTCTTTCCAAAAACCAGTACCTCTGTTTTTTCGCCATTGAGCCTCAGGGAATTAACAGTCATCCAGTCTGCCACCAACTGCATGCATACCCTGAAGCTCAAGGCAGATGTCACCACAGAGGAATGAGCCAGAGACACCATGATTTGAGTGTCATCAGCGTAGGATACTACCTCCATCCCCTGCGATCTTATAAGTCTAGCAAGGGGGGCCACGTAGATGTTGAACAGGGTCGGGCTCAAGGCCGACCCTTGTGGCACCCCACATTGCAAAGACTTGGCAGGGGAGAGGTAGTTCCCAAGCATCACTCTCTGCTCTCTTTCTAAAAGAAAAGAGTTCAGAAGACTCAAAGCCGATCCCTCGACCCCTGCCTCCCTAAGCCGAGATGTTAAAATGGCGGGAGACAGGGTATCGAACGCGGCCGAGAGATCAAGTAAGACCAAGACAGTGGATTGGCCAGAGTCCACTTTCCGACGGATCTTGTCGGCCACAAGAGTCAGAGCGGACTCTGTGCTGTGGTGTTTCCTGAAGCCATGCTGTGTGTTATCTAAATATCCGGATTGATCAAGAAAGGCGGACAAATGAGAATTTAGGTGTGCTTCCAATATCTTTGCAGGTGCCGGAAGAAGGGAGATTGGCCTAAAGTTTTTTAAAAGGCCAGGGTCAAGGGATGGTTTTTTGAGGAGAGGCTTTACGATGGCCTTCTTCCATACCGTTGGAAAAGAGCCCTGGGAAATGGATTTGTTCATAACCATGAGCATGGAAGGAAGAAGACTGCTTCTACACTCTTTAAGCTTTTTAAGAGGTAGAGGATCCATAGAAGAAGAAGATTTGGTTCTATCCAGCAGGAGATTCAGCTCCTCCAACGACAAGGGGGGGAATTCCGATAGAGATGGAATAGCAGAATCCCTACTGAAAGAATCAAGACTAGACAGCTCCATAGAGATACTCTGATCCAATAGAAGGCGTTCGACATCCAAAGAGGCATGGATATCAAGAATCTTTTTATGGAAAAAAGCAGAGATCTTGTTGCACAGTTCCTGTGAATGGACTACAGGATCAGGGAGTTGGAGGGAGCATAATGAATCAGCGATTTTAAACAGTTCCCCAGGAGATGAAAGAGAGCTGGTCAGATTAGCAAAGTATTCCTGCTTCTCCTTTACCACTCTCAATTTATACTCCTTGCATACTTGCATAGTCTATTGTTGCTATCATCCTCTGTATATGATTAACTGTACTACGTCCTGGTATAAAACCATGTTGATTCTTAGATACTACCGGAGATATTACTTGGGCCATTCTAGTTGCTAAAATTTTTGAGTACAGCTTGCCATCTGCGTTTATTAATGATTGATATGGGTTTGCGGTGGCTTGTATATTTTTTAAAGACCACGATATTTGCATTATCCCAAGAGGGCGGTGGGTCTCCTACATGTTTCTCTAAAAAGGTAGCCAGCATATCCTCTTCAATGATAGGAAAGAGTATCCGATAAATATCCAACAGTAATTTTTCAGGCCCAGCCGCTTTCCCTGTAGCCAAGGGCCCTAGCGCTTCCACTAATTCTAGCTCTGTTATTGGACTTTCCAGTGCTTCTCTCTCTTCCTGTGAGAGCTCAGACACCTCCAATGTATGCACAAACTCTTCTATATTATCCTGCTGCACTGCGTCTTACGTGTAGAGCTCTTTGTAAAAGGAATAAAACACCTCCAGTATCTCTTCCTGAGGGGAAACACCCGTTACAACGAATGTATTGCTTCGCGGTGCTATCGCAACGCGGCTTTTACATAGCGGCAGGCTTCACAACGCATGCTATCGGGATGCATGCTCCAACGTCGCATTGACATATACATCGCTAGCCATTACATCGCTAGCGATGACTACAAAGGAGAGAGAATGTGGTCTGGCGGCTAACGCTGCCGACTTTGGTGCTGGGAACCAAGGTTCAAGCCTCGGTTCACGTCTCCCGGTGCCTGGCAAAAAAAATTAAGTATTTCGAATAAAAGCAGAGATGACACTATTTGACCCTCTGACACCACCGGGAGAAGCATGGGGTGTGAAGTTCTGTAATTTTTCCAGTAATGTACTTTGCATAAAAAAAACTTTATGGCCTATATGGTGTGAAATTTGCCAGTTTCTGATATATGTACTTGTATGACACCACCAGGAGAAGCATGGGGTGTGAAGTTCTGTAATTTCACCAGTAATGTACTTTGCATACAAATATACTTTATGGCCTATATGGTGTGAAATTCAAAGCAGCTGTTTGCACTCTCAGCAGAGATACCACTATTTGACCCTCTGACACCACCGGGAGCAATCTGAGTGCATAGCATGGATGACCGAAATTGTGGATGGATGCATGCTGGTGGGTGCAGATGGATGGATGGATGCATGATGGGTGGCTGGGTGGTGGCTGCATGAGGGGTGGATGGATGCATGATGGGTGGATGGATGCATGATGGATGGGTGGCTGGGTGGTGGCTGCATGATGGCTGGATGGGTGGATGGATGCATGATGGATGGGTGGATGGATGGGTGGATGGCTAGGTGGATGGCTGGGTGCATCGTGGATGGGTGGATGGATGGGCGGAAGGATGGGTGGATGGATGGGTGGATGGGTGGGTGCATGGTGGATTGGTGGATGGATGCATGGATGACCAAAATTGCAAAAGTGTAGGTGGATGGATGGATGGATGGATGGCTAAAAGTGTGTATAGGTGCATGATGGGTGGTTGGGTGGATGGATGGATGGATGAATGGGTGGCAAAAAATGTGGATGGATGCCTGATGGGTGGATGGAAGAATGGGTGGATGGATGGGTGGCTTTCAATAACTTCTGGCAGCTGAGCCTGATAACTGTTGTCTCTCGGGATTCTGTGGTTTCCCCCGGTGGTGGACTCCCCACCTCCTGGTCCTCTTCTGTGCGACCTTGCCCTTGGTAACACAAAATTAAGGAATGCCCTCAGTGGCTCCTGATGTGCGCCCTGCTCCCAGGGAGTCACTGGACCCAGAGTAGGTTCTAGACAGTTTGCTCAGTCCCAAAGGGGTCCTTCTTTGTCTTGTTGGAGCGCACTCCAAACTCTGTGTTTTGCCTTCTGTTTAGCAGTCAATGTGTTAGAGTCAACAGCCTCACACTGGTTCTGTCAGTCACCCAAGACAAGGTCACCCCTCAGGATGGTGAGCTTCTGGAAGAAATAGGGGAGTAGTGTGTCTTTCAACAGCCCACTCGTTCAAGTGCCAGTTGTCTGCTCTCTACGATTTCCAAAGTCCCAGAGGGGCACGGAACGTGGTGCCTTACCAGGGACCTCTCTCTGGGATTTCCAGTCTGGTCTTTGCTAATGTTTGCACGTTAGGAGATGCACTTCAAGTGGTGCTAGTAGCAAAAAGATTCAATTACCATGTCCTCCCGGGGGGCCAGTTCTACCTTGACAGGTCAAAAGGTGGGCCACTGTGGGTCTGCTTTTATCAGTGCTGCTGCCCAGCTCTCTGCTCTTTTTGTGTCTGATCACTTATCTAGGGGTTCACCTGCTCTCTGCTCCATGCTGTATTAATGGGGATCCCGTTCCCGGTCAGGCTCTCTACCATTGGCATGGCCTGGCAATGCTCCTGCCAGCACTGTTTCATGAATGACTCCTTTGGGTAACTTTAGCATATGCTGAATGCTGACATAAGATGGCATATGAATAATATTACCATATTACATTTTCAACAACGCAGGCGAGCATTTATTAATTTGTTAAAAATGCACAAGTGATCATTTATGCTGACGGATTTAGCATAAGCTGAATGCTGACGTAATGCATTTCAGTGCGCATATCAATAATGTTACCATTAGACGTTTTCAACAACGCATTTCAGTTCGCGTATCAATAATGTTACCATATGACATTTTCAACAACCCCTTTCAGTGCGCAAGTGGCATGTTTCCCACAACAAGTGAACATTTATTAATTGGTTAAAAACGCACAAGTGAACATTTATTAATTGCAGTGAGTGTTTGTATGCTGTCGGATTTACAGTGCGCATAATAATGTTACCATTTAAATGTTCAACAGCGTGTGACATAACATATGAATATGGGTGGCATAAAATATTAATATGACGTATGCTGACGTAAGAGGCATATGAATAATAAAACCATATTACGTTTTCAACAACACATTATAGTGCGCAAGTGGCATGTTTCCCACAACAAGTGAACATTTATTAATTGGTTAAAAACGCACAAGTGAACATGTATTAATTGGTTTATGTGCAAGTGGCATGCCTTCCACAACAAGTGAACATTTATTTATTGGTTAGAAAGGTACAAGTAGCATCGTGGGAAGTGAGGGGGGCAGTGGGGGCCAGTGGTTGGAGGCAGGATCGCGCTGTGGGCAAAAAAAACCAGAAACGGTGGTAGGACAGCCAACGCACAAAGAACGGGTTTAGACGGGCATCATGCGTTGTATTGACATGCGCTTTTACAGTCTGCGATGTCATGTACTTGGCAATAGGAATCACTGTTTCTGCGTTGCAACGCTGTGCATTGTGAAAATTGATGATGTAATAGTGGTTGCGATGCATTACACTGGTTCTAAAAGCACGCGTTGTAATAGCTTGCGAGGTATCAACATACATCCCTTCCTGAGTTGCAGCAGTGCCCCCTTCTGGTCTTCTAAAGCAACTATTCTTTGAGCAGTTTCATTCCCCCGCAACCTTTGAGCCAAACAACGTCCAGTCTTCTCACCATATTCATATGTTTCCTCTTTATTAGTTGGATATTGGGCCGCTATATCCTGAGACCAAATCCCATTGATTTGAGCCTTACAACATGCCATCTTTGTTAGTGTAGCCTTGGGATCTGCCTGTTCCCTAACAATTTGTATACGTTCTTGTTCAGCTGCCCTTAACTCCGCTAACAGCCCCAGCATTTGTTCCTTCTGTATCTTTTGCTTCCTCCAACCATAACTAAGTGTCTCCTCCGGAGTCCAGCTTTCAATGCGCCCAAACCATTGGTTGTGGGTCTGAGCCTCTATTACTCTCTAGAAACATTTTTGCCCTGTTTTTAATATGAGTGATGTACTCTGGGTCACATAACAGCTTCTTGTTAAAAGTAAAAGATCTATATTATTTTACAGGACTAAAGCTAGTAAGATCAGCTAACACTGGCCCATGGTCCGATGTTATACGTGGCCAAACTTGTATTTTAACATCAAACATCAATGACCGGGGGAGAAAAACATAGTCCAGCCGTACAAAATTGTTGTGTGGATATGAGTACAATGTATATCCTGGATCCCCATAGTTCACTGTAGCCCACCCATCTACTAAGCCATGATTCTGTAACAGCTGTTGTAAAGCCCTAGAGACTTTTGGCTTATGCCCTGAATACTTCCCATGCTCAGGATCCCACATCTGACCTTCACCATGTATATTAAAATCCCCAGTCAATACCATAGGTGTTCCCCATAGCGACAATTCAACATTTAAAAATTCAATAGTCTCTGCCTCATCCAGGTTCGAGCCATAAACTGTACAAAACCCTATCTTCGTGTCTCCTATGAGACACTCCGCAATGGCCCACCTCCCCAGATTATCAGCCTTTTCCTTACCCGTACCAGAGATGCCCCGTCGCGCCAAGATCGCCACCCCCCTATTCATAGTATTCTGTTCAGATGTTAAAATAACAACATATCCCAGGTCAGATAGAGTTCTCCTATTAGACCAGGGAATATGGGTCTCCTGCATGCAAAAAATATCTGAGTTTATCAATTTTAACTCAGCCGCGACACGCTTCCTTTTAAGAACATTATTCAACCCACATACACTAAATGTGCATATTCGCAGCTGTTTCACACCCCTCCTATCAGGCATTGATACCATTATAACATACTAACATAAACATGACAAAATGCTTTGCATCATACCAATAAGACGTTTTGTTAACTGAATTTTCCTCCTTTTCCTGCTTATCCCTCATACCCCCTTACCCTTCTTCCCACATGACCCCCCTCCCCCAACATCTCCACCTGCATCCCCCATCCACCACCCGTGACCCTCCCCAAAATAGATGCTTTAGGGCTGATTGCCCTTGTGATGCTTAGTGAATCGCTCGCATGGTGCTCCCCTCTTCCTGGACTAAACTATGAACACTAATAAAAAAAATAAAAAATAAAATAAAAAAAGGAGAATCCCATCCCAACATTGCAACATGTTATGTTCCCTTTGCTCCATCCTAAAGCTCAACAAATGACAACAATATTATCCATAAGTTTTATACATTGCTCATAGATTTCTGGTCACCCCAAAGATTGTAAATATTCTTTAGCACTGGCCTCAGATGTAAAACAAACGAGTCTGGCCCTTGTTAACAACCTTTAGAGTAGCTGGTTGTAATAAAAATACTTGAGACCCTTTTACTTGGAATGGGTTGATCAATTGGCGCATCTGCCATCTCTTTTCCACTGTTGCATGGCAGTAGTCTGGCCCAACAAGAAATTGTGTACCTTTACCAGCTCTCTTCTTATCAGGTCTCGCAAGAATATACACTGCCTACCGGGCCAAAAAATTATTTAAAGAAATAAATTTTGCACGCGGCTGTGGTGCTGCCTGGCCCTCTCTCTGCATCTGCTGTCGAAAGGGGAATCTATGTGCCCGTTGTATTTCAAAAGACCAGTCCCATTCCTTTAGCTCAGGAAACGCTTCATTAAACATTGCAATAACAAATTGTCAGACATCTTGCCCCTCTACACCTTCTTGTACTCCCAATATACGCAAATTATTGCGACGCAAACCATTCTTAATGTCCACCAACTTATTATGTATGTCCTCTTCATTAGCCTGAATGTCTACCACCAGGTTCTTTTGCACTACCATCTGGTCTTCTAATGCTGAAAGACGGGGTTTGGCCTCAGTGATACGCTCCGTAAAGTCATTACAACTTTTGGCGAGTCTCCTTACTGTATTCTGAAGTTTCGTACAGGCAGTGTGCGTCTTAAAGTTCTCAGCGCTTGTTTCCTTCCTCTGATCGATTATGGACTTATAGATGGCTTCAAGGGATATCTGGCCCTGTGCAGCTTCTGGCATGCCCCCCGTTGCTTCATTAACCCCTCCCACGCTCATGACGAGCTCAGCTCGTCATGAGTCACGGTTCTCGTGTGCTCATGATGAGCTCAGCTTGTCACGGCCGTTAGAACGCTCACACGCGGGGATAATTCCCCTGCTGTGCTGAGCGTTCTATTGAAACGGGTGTGGCCATGACGAGCTCGGCTCGTCATGAGCACACGAGAACCGTGACTCATGACAAGCTGAGCTCGTCATGAGCACCGGGGCGCTGTGCGCGCCCCCGCTCCCCCCAGCACAGCAGGGGTATCAGGCCAGCAGCGAAGGGGTTAAGAAGATCCAATTCCTCGATCGTCTTATCTACCATCGTGGCGTCCCACTCTGCTGCCGGTACTGATGTGCCAGAGGTATCCACCCCCTTGGCCGCCTTCCGCACCGTGGAAATATTCTCTGTGTCACTCATGGGTGACCGGCTAAGGGAGCCATCAACTGATATTAGCATTTCATCATCTTCCATTTCAACTTCTGACACATCCGATGGATAAGACAACGAAAAAAACTCGCTCTCTTCACTGCTAAGAGCCTTTTTACCTTCATAGCCATCATCAGACATAAGACCATCTCCCTCGGTTAAAGGAGGCTCGCTAGCAGCTAGTACATTTAACTCGGCCTGTAAAAGCCTGCCATACCCAGTCTCTTAGAGAAAGCCCCCTGGAAGATTAGTGGTACCTTGGGTGGGCCCTGAACAGTGCCTTTCCCTTGTAATGTTGGCGCAGCCTGCATCTCCCCACTAAAGTCCTTAGGGCCTTTCCCAGCAAGTGCTGCCCGTGTACCTACTTGTATGTCCCTAGTGCCCCTAGTCTTACCACAGCAAGACGTTTTGGGGGGCATGTTGCAAGTATCCCAGAAGTGTCACAGAAAGGAGTTTTCAGCGGGGCAGTGCCTCCCCTGCTCACGACTGCACTCCAATCACTGAACCCACGGTCGGTGCTCAATTCCAAGTGTTTCCAAGTGTTTCGGAGTGCTCCGGGTTAAAACCCCTCCCGCCGATTGCCGCTCGCCGCCAGAACCAGACTTCCGCTATTCGCCGCATCGCTTCAAAATCCTGCGTCGTGCTATCCTTCTGCTCGCGCAGGTCCGTTTGTCACACCGAGTCCTCCGGTCTCACAGCAAAAGTCAACAATCCTTCGGCATGCCACCAGTGCCACGAGTCTCTGCCAATTCACCACAAAACGCTGGGAAGAGGTGAGCTTACTGGGAGCTACTCACACTAGTGTTCACGCCGCGGCGCCATCTTGCCTCTGCTCAGCGATCTCTGTACACAAAATTTAAAGAAACCTAAAATCAAAATACCAGATAGGCATGGCAAAAGAGAAAGAAGATATTCCATCCCCTATTGTACAAGCATATATAGTTTGAGTTCATCTTTCATATATGACCCCCTGTTATATTTGTTCAATGAGGAATTTCTAAGTCGATAAAATAAGGCATAAATGGCATTGAATTACCACCTTGATATATCTTTTACCCATCATAATCCTTTTACTTTGCTTATGGACTGCAAGACAATATTAGGTACCAGTCTATATCAAAAAAAGGAAGAAGGGGGGATGGTGGATAGTTAAGAGTAAGAATCATTAAAAAATTGAAATCGCTGGAATGATTATTGACGGATATCATAAAGCCAGGAACCAGTGGTGACTAGCACTAACCCTTCAGCAGACTCTCAACTCATATTATTATCACTATTTTAGCCACCTCAATAGTCTTTAAACTGAACCGGAACTCACTTGGGTCTATATTTCACAAATAGATGAAGCAATTATTTCTATTTCATTGCAAACACACACTGGGATTCCCCGTAGCGTCCAAAACGGCTTCAAAGGATTCTTGCCTTTGTATCCAGTCTAAAACCAGAAGAGATCATGTGCTGTCAGTCCAATCTCATACACTATAGGTTGCCTCCATAGCAGAGATCAAAAAGATATTAATAGTAGTGTATACCCATCATGTCCTAATATACTTCCACAGTTAAGTTTTCAACTGTTAGAGTAAGCCAGTTAAGTAGTAAAGTCATTTAGACAAAAGTATTGTCCTAGAATCTCCATTGATCATAAATGTCCCAATTCATATGCAGTGTCAAGAGTAATACACTGAGTTCAGACCACCAAGTGGAAAATCATTAGAGCAATAATCCTTTAACTAAATTATTAAAAGCACATCATGAAATAAAAGGAGCCACAAGTACCAGGAAGGGATATCTATCTTCAACCCACACAAACAAAAGAATATTTGCCAGGCGTCCAAACCGCTCCTTATGTGCCCCTTCAATCTGTTGTCTCACCAGCCATGTGCAGTGTTCAAGTTCCAATGCTGTCCGTCTATCCGTCTATCCGTCACTGAATCTCTCCCTCTTCTGTCCCCAAATTTATGTCAGGTCCCTGTCAATCAGAAAGATTCCCTTTTACTGCTAATCTGCTATCCCATCATGTCTCTGCATATAGCTCAACCAATAGAATTCACAGAAACCAAACTTTCCCTGTTTCCTTTGTAGTCCGTGTTTTGGGGAACCAACCAAAACCTCTCAATTTGTATCCTCATTTGCAAAATCAAGCATTACCTCTGACATGCCATTTCCTAGCAAAAGGCTGCCTTCACTTTGGTCCGCAACAAACGTGGGCTAATCACTATACTGCCCTGTTATATTTTTTTGGGAACCAATCTCAGTATGTGAATTCTAATCTCGAAAAAGAAGTCAAGCAGAATGGCAATGTACAAAAGCCAAACCCTAATATAAGAGAGGTCACTCTCAGGTCCACACGATACATGAGCAAATCCAAAAGCATACCTTTGTTGGCCCCCTCAGACCAATCACAAAATCTCAGTTGTATTAACAATGGAGACGTCAAGCGACATGACAACTAAAGAGCCGATTCATAATACTGGAGTGCTTCTTCTGCAGTACGCAACATATGCGTCCCAATCACAAAATTGTAATGGGAAAAGCAACATGATAACTACACTATAGTGTCTAACTAAAAGACTGCTTATTTTCATGAATCGACAGCTAAATCAAGTACCTATTTGATGGCTTGTGTTCGATTATCAATAGCATGTAAACTGAAAACCAAAACCTGCTTGGCCACTAGAAAAAGTAGTCCTAATAGTAACCACATAGCGCGAGGGCCAATCAAATATCTCTCTGTTGATACCTGTTCAAATATGTAGGTTTAGATTAGATCAAGCGGCTTAGGTAAAAAGCCATTGAATGCATGTTTAGCATATCTACACAAGTATAAAACTCTGGCTCAACCATTGAACTAAAGGCGGAAAGATTACATGCGTAACTAAACAATATTTCAATAGATCTAACCAGTTACGAAAATAATATATTTTTATTAAATGTGTTACATATATATATATATATATATATATGTATATATATATATATATATATATCCAAGTAATTGCTCGGAGAAACCGCTACCCACGCATGCGAGCAACGTACAAGCAGACTCGAACCCAGAATTCGTGCAAGTTATAGTGCGTTTATTCGTCTGCCATAACGCGTTTCACCACCGGAGTGGCTTGATCACATGACAACGCTAGAACATGGGCAGACCATTAAAAAGGATTACACCTCAAGCACGTGATAATGTGGTGAGTCATAGACATGGAAAAAGTGTTATATCAGTTCAAAGCGGCACCGAATTGTACGTGCGAAAATGGTTTACAAATGTATAAATACATAGATACATGATACTCTTCAATAATAATGAGAATACCTCTAATGAATCATGCTAGTTCAATTAATACAAATCCATACATTCAGTGATAAATACATAAATATACGGGGCTCGTGAATTATAATAAGAAATATTGTGCAAAGTCATGCTTATACAATGATACGAATAAATTCATTTAGTAGAAACATCCACATGATTACTAAAAAGATTGCATGAAATTTAGTTGCAATGGCATGATAAACGTTGGTATCAAAAATAGCTGTGTAAATACATTACGGTCCATGTCTGGGGGCAACAGGAGATGATGTGCTAGGGTGAAAATGATGAAGAAAAAATCAATGAAAATGTGGATAAGTATGGGGAAGAAAGAAAGAGGGCGGCTGCAGGGATGTGAAAAACAAAGAAGTAAGGTAAAAGGGTAAGGAGATGCTAGTATGCTAGAATAAAGTCAGTTACAAAATACGTAAGCATATGTATGGGACAACGAGATGTGTGTCCAGATGGAAATAACTCGTAAGAAATGGACACAGTTAGCGAAAGGTGGGACCCTGGAAGAAAGAGATTATGAGGTGGGGCCCTATAGGAGGGGGCATGTGTTTAGAGGCAAGTGTGTAAGTCCTCGGTATTATTGAGGCCCCCTGGGTGTTTGCTGTTAAGGTTTAGAATGTACCTGGTTTCTAGTTTGCGCATTTTATGTTCTCTATCGCCGCCTTGTTTTGTTTTAGGGATGGTGTCAATGACATAATAGCGGAGGTCCTGTAAGTTGTTATTGTGGTAGGTGGGATCCTGATTAGTGATGGCCCTCATATGTTGGAGGACCCTCATGTTGGCTGGCAGCTTAGTGCTGCCTACGTATCTCAGGGGACACGTGCATTTGAGAACATAAATGGCAAATTCGGTTTTGGTGATTTTGATCTCCCTATTGCTGAAAGCAGTGCGGTAGCTGGTGGTATTTATGCCATATTTGCACGCTTTGCATGAGTGACATTTGGTGAAACCATTGGGTGCTCTAAACCATTCAGCTGAAGGTTTAGATTCAGGACAACTTGTCACAAGACTATTATGTATTGAAATGGCTCGCTTGTATGTAATGCTCGGTTTAGCCGGCATGTGGGAGCCTATGATGGGATCGCTACGTATCATGTGCCAATTGGAGTTAATGATCTTGGTTATGGCGTTCTTTTGGGCACTGTAGGGTACAATTAGTCTGACTTCGGTGATGCTATCAGATCGAGCATCCGTTTTTGTCTTGTGAGATTGGATTTGTTTGGGAGTAAGGAGGGTGTTTCTGTTAAGCTCCCTGGTTTTTTGGATGGCAGTATCTATGATTTTTGTGGGGTAACCCCTGGCGAGGAATCTTTCTTTGCATTCTTGTTGGGCATTATCCAGGTCCAGCGGGTTGCTGCAAATCCTTTTAATTCTCAACATTTCCCCGTAGGGAATGCTGTGAATCAAATGCTTAGGGTGAAAACTGGAGTAGTGCAGGACACAATTCCCTGCGGTTTCATTCCTATAAAGTTTAGTTTCCAAGATGTTATTGGCAATGTACAGTTCGGTATCTAAAAAACAAATGTGCGTTTTGTTGATACTGCTAGTGAATGTGAGGTTTATGGTATTGTTGTTGAGAGTGTTTACCCATTCTTGTGCCTCAATTACAGTTCCATCCCAAATCAAAAACAGGTCGTCTATATATCGATAGTATAGTTTGACGTGTTTGGTGTATTCTTCAATATGTGTGCCCTTTAGGATCAGCTTCTCCCACCAGCCCATGAAAATACAAGCGTAGCTGGGGGAGAATCTGGCCCCCATTGCTACGCCCCTGGTCTGTTGGTAAAAAACCTGGTTAAAAGTAAACATGTTATGATTCAAACAGAACTTGGCCATGTCCAACAACATGCGGTTATGATCGCCTGATGAGGCTCTGTTTAGATTGAGGAAAAATTCCAGAGCTCTCATGCCGTCCTGGTGGTTGATACATGTATATAGGGATGAAACATCCATAGTCATTAGGTGGTAATTTGGATCCCATACAAAGTCTTTGATTTTTCCAAGAAAATCACTCGTGTCCCTCAGGTAGGATTCCAGACCAGTAACACAATCCTGTAAATAAAAGTCTATATAATTAGAGGTGTGCTCTAGGAGGCTATTTCTGGTGGAAAAAATAGGCCTACCCGGTGGATTCTTGGCGTCTTTGTGTATTTTGGGCACAAAGTAGATGTTTGGTATGGTGGGATGGTCGTTTCTCATATATAGGTGTTCCTCTTTGGTGATTAGGCCGGCACTCTTCCAAGCTATCAGTTTCATGTAATAGGAATTGGATGTGTCCCTAACTGCTGCGGCACTACTGATGTGATAGCAGGTGCGGTCATTTAGTTGGGATATGGCTTCGGCCATATATTGGTCTTTACCCCATAAAACAACATTTCCTCCTTTGTCAGAGTTCCTGATAATAACTTGGTTGTTATTTTTCAATTTGGATACTAGTGTTTGATATTGTCTGTTAGATTTGGACATTTTTGTTTTAGAAGCGCATGTTCTGTAGTTGAGTTTTTTAATTTCCTGTTCATTGTAGATATCAATCCCATCCCGAAGCATGATCGGGTTGAATGTAGATTTTCTTTTGTACGGTGTCTTGGCTGCTCCCATTGTAGACTGACTGGGAGCAGGGTTGTCAGGGTAGGTGGATGGTACTTGAGAATTGTTAATGGGACCTTCTGTATGTAGGTCCCTGAGCACATTTAGCAGAGGCAGTTGGGACCCTGAGGGTGTAGGCATAATTTCTTCATTCATGTTGGAACTGTTGATATTGGTATTGCTCCCTGGTTTTTTCATTTTGTTTAATTCATGGTATTTTAGTAATTTTAATTTTTGAATGAATTGGTAAATATCCATGCGCGTGGTAGCGTAGTCGAAGTTAGATTCATTGCAGAAAGATAAACCTAGAGATAAGATTTGGATCTCTGCTTCCTAAGACCGTTTCAGTTAAATTTATTACCGTTCTTTCTTTTTCTTCTTCTTGTTTCCACCATCCCCGTCCTCTCTTCTTCCCGCTTGAGTCTGATTGCGCGTTTGCGGGCTTTGCGCCTTTGGCCGCATTTGTAGTTTCGCCTCTCCCGGTTGAGTTCTGCCGGTTCCTTGGTCTTAGGCTGGCCAGTCGTTCCTTGGCTAAAAAAACTATTTCGTCGCCTGGTGTAGGTATGGTGCTGGGGTCACGTGGTGGGGATCTGGTGCTGTTCCCTTCAGTTTCGCTTTCCGCCGCAGAGCTGATGTCTGAATAAGTGGATTCATCTTGATTTGCTGCATTTGAGGAACCAGCTTTGGAAATATTTCTGTTGGGGCCTGTCTTTTTGCCCGCTTTTACGTTGTCGAACTTTCGGGCAAAGGTAAAAATGCGTCCGCATTCATAGTCTGCAAGGTCGCGTTGGAATTTGAAGGCTTTGCGTGTCTTTATTTTCTCTTCCTCTTTTCGCAGGCGAGTAGTCATTTCCGTATTGAGTTTCTTTATTTCATCCGGGGTTCCTCTCTGTGCAATTTCATCAGTCAGTGCCACTACTTTTTTTTTGGAGTTCAAGGCGGTCTATTTCCGCGTATTCTACCAATAATATTACCAATTCTCTAGAGGAGTCAAGATTACGTTGGGCCCATCTTTTCATGAGTTCCGGGTTGGGCTGCTCGTAACTGGGAGCTAGAAGAATGCGAAGCCCTCAAGTGATTCTGCCTGCGTCCAAGTAACTTGTTAGCGACCTGTGCTCCCACCATTTGGCTTGTTCACCACGCATCAACTTTTCCAGGGTTCTCATTTTACTTTTTAGGTCATTGTCCTGTATGGTACTAGCATGCCCTTGTGTTACAGGCGTTTCTCGAACAGGGGCTTTGTTTACAAAGAGTCCGAGAGCCGCCGCTTCCCGGTCCTTTAGCGTGTCGGCCGACATTTTGGTGTAAAACGCTTGGTTAATGGGGGAAGGTGACAACTGGACTGGAGAGTAAAGATTCCCTCCTCGTTCCAGGACCTTCGGCACTCCAAACACCCCACAATGTCACAACAGGTCCTACCTTTCACGTTCTGCCAGGAAACCCGTGCACCCTCCGGTGCGCCGAGGTGTAGCGAGCGATCCAGGCACCTGGATAGTTGTTGGTGGGGGGGTAAACCGGTGTAATCCTCCCGGATTGTAGATGCTTCTTGCCGAGGCTCGAAGAAAAGCTCCTGTTACCGGTCACCGCAGAGAGTTTGGGGGTTCGGGTATTACTGGTCGAAGCTTCACCAGTTATATATCCAAGTAACTGCTCGGAGAAACCGCTACCCAAGCATGCGAGCAACGTACAAGCATACTCGAACCCAGAATTCGTGCAAGTTATAGTGCGTTTATTCGTCGGCCATAACGCGTTTCACCACCGGAGTGGCTTGATCACATGACAATGCTAGAACATGGGCGGACCATTAAAAAGGATTACACCTCAAGCACATGATAATGTGGTGAGTCATAGACATGGAAAAAGTGTTATATCAGTTCAAAGCGGCACCGAATTGTACGTGCGAAAATGGTTTACAAATGTATAAATACATAGATACATGATACTCTTCAATAATAATGAGAATACCTCTAATGAATCATGCTAGTTCAATTAATACAAATCCATACATTCAGTGATAAATACATAAATATACGGGGCTCATGAATTATAATAAGAAATATTGTGCAAAGTCATGCTTATACAATGATACGAATAAATTCATTTAGTGGAAACATCCACATGATTACTAAAAAGATTGCATGAAATTTAGTTGCAATGGTATGATAAACGTTGGTATCAAAAATAGCTGTGTAAATACATTACGGTCCATGTCTATATAAATAAGTATGAATATATGTATATATATATATGTATGTATATATATATATATATATATATATATATATATATATATATATATATATATATATATATATATATATATATATATATATATATATATATATATATCTACAAAGAACTCCTTGGAAACGCATTGGAAACGCAGGAGACAGACCACAGGACCAGATATTAAATTTCTCCGTTTATTTGCTCAGTTCAGTGAAAGAGTGCATTACGCGTTTCGGGCTACCTGAGCCCTTGTTCACATGCAACATTTGTTTGTACGTTTTCTATTTTTATAGTGCCCAATTTTCCCAAGTATAGCCACCCCTCCATACATCATGTGATCATGAAGATAAAAGACAGATTTATATTTCAAGTGCCTTAATATCCGTATAAATACATATACAAAGTTAAAATCACATAAACATCCAAGTTTGAATATGTATATATATATATATATATATATATAAAACCTACTGGTCGCTAGTAGGTAGTTATAGTTAGGACCTAGTTTCCATAGGAAATCTGCAACATTCTATTTAGAATAACTTTGGCGCAAGCCGAAGAATCTTTGCAAAATTCTCCAAGAAGATGGGGTGGTCCGCTCTGCTCCTATCCTGAAAGTTTCGGGGTGATTTGTCAAGTGGGGGCCGAGAAAAAAGGGGGGTCCCAAAACGTGTTTTCCCCAATCAATTTTCCATAGGGACCTTTAAGTGAGGCTACAGCCTGAACTGCTGAACGAAATGACACCAAATTTGGCAAAAAGGTAGAGTTTGTTTAGCAGATTAGGCTTTTTGTTAAATGGTGTAAATCCGTTCAGTAGTTCCTTAGAAAATCGAAAGTAAAATCATAGATATATTTGCGAAGTTGTACCGTACGCGTACCGTCCGAGGACAGTACGCGCACCATTACGAGCACGAGCTTCATGCTAATTGGCTGAAATTTGTCTGTCAACACTCCAAACCAGGAAGTGTTGGCAGCCATCTTGTATCTTGGTAGAACCGAGGCACAAGAAAAGTGATAAACAAGTGCGCAAAAGACTCAAAGGGGGCACGGTAGAAAGACCCTGACCCCCTAGGCCTGCTCAGGGGGTCCCACAAGGATCCCCAAGGCCCCAAAAAAAACTTGGGCGGGGGAATCGCAGGAGGGATACGCGTGGGGTGCACGTACCCTGGCGATCTAAAAAAAAAATGTATGCACCACTCTGCAAACATGCCCCCTGGCATGGTTGCAGAGGGGGAAATAATTCCCCTTGAATACTGGTTGTCCCTGGGGGCCAAGTAGCCCACCAGGAACCTCCAGTACCCGCCAAGGGGCTGCCTTGCAGAGACGTGTAAAGAGGCCATGCCCCTTTTTACTCCTCTCTGCAACGCAGCCCCCTGGCGCATACTGGAGGTTCCTGGTGGGCTAGTTGGCCCCCAGGGACCCCCATTATTCAAGGGGAATGAGTTCCCCCTCTGAAAACGCACCAGGTGGTTGCCTTGCAGAGATGTGTAAAGAGGCCATGCCCCTTTTTACACCTCTCTGCAACCCAGCCCCCTGGTGCATACTGGAGGTTCCTGGTAGGCTAGATGGCCCGCATGGACCCCCAGTATTCAAGGGGAATTAGTTCTCCCTCTGCAAACGTGCCAGGGGGCTGCCTTGCAGAGACGTGTAAAGAGGCCACACCCCTTTGTACACCTATCTGCAATGCAGCCCCCTGGCGCATACTGGAGGTTCCTGGTGGGCTAGTTGGCCCCCAGGACCCCCAGTATCCAAGGAGAGTTAATTCCCCCTCTGCAAACGCTCCAGGGGGCTGCCTTGCAGAGACGTGTAAAGACGCCATGCCCCTTTTTACACCTCTCTGTGACGCAGCCCCCCTGGCGCATACTGGAGGTTCCTGGTGGGCTAGTTAGCCCCCAGGGATCCTCATTATGCAAGGGGACTTAATCCCCCAACTGAGAACGCGCTACGGGGCGCTTTTGCACAGTGGTGCAAGTAGGGGGCAGGGCTTGAGGTGATATGTGTGCAAACATGCCCTGTGGCACGTTTTAAGTTGGGGAATTAATTCCTCTTCAATCCAGAGGTCCCCTAAGGGCCAACTAGCCCACCAGGTACCACCAGTAAGCGCCACGGAGCTGCGTTGCAGAGTGTTGTAAAAAGGGGGCGTTGCCTCTGAACAACTCGCTGCAACGCAGCTCCCTGGCACATACTGGACGTACCTGGTGGGCTAGTTGGCCCTCAGGGGACCTTAGGATTGAAGAGGATTGAATTCCCAAACTTAAAACGCGCCACAGGGCGTGTTTGCACACATGTCACCTCAGACCCCGCCCCCTTCCTTCACTATTGACAAAATTTTCTACGAACTACGAATTCCAACATACTCACCTGTTATCAGCAGAGACCTCAGTGCTGCATCTTTCAGCCCTGTACTGATCCTGAAAAGTAATTCCAACCATACTTACAGTAACTTGAATTTCCTTCCATAGGCTAACATTGACTGGTTTCACTTGGAAATTCTTCTAAGTGTGGAGTTTTGGAACTTTAAAAAATTCCTCTAAAATCAGCCGAACTACGAATTCCGATTTACTCACCTGTTATCAGGAGAGACCTCAGTGCTTCATCTGTTAGCTCACTACTGATCCTGAAAAGTAATTTCAACCATACTTACAGTAACTTGAATTTCCTTCCATAGGCTAACATAGACTAGTTTCACTTGGAAATTCTTCTAAGTGTGGAGTTTTGGAACTTTAAAAAATTCCTCTAAAATCAGCCGGACTACGAATTCCGATTTACTCACCTGTTATCAGGAGAGACCTCAGTGCTTCATCTGTCAGCTCACTACTGATCCTGAAAAGTAATTTCAACCATACTTACAGTAACTTGAATTTCCTTCCATAGGCTAACATTGACTGGTTTCACTTGGAAATTCTTCTAAGTGTGGAGTTTTGGAACTTTAAAAAATTCCTCTAAAATCAGCCGAACTACGAATTCCGATTTATTCACCTGTTATCAGGAGAGACCTCAGTGCTGCATCTGTCAGCTCACTACGGATCCTGAAAAGTAATTCCAACCATACTTACAGTAATTTGAATTTCCTTCCATATGCTAAAAATGACTGGTTTCACTTGGAAAATCTTCTTAGTGTGGAGTTTTGGAACTTTAAAAAATTCCTCCAAATCAGCCGGAGTACGAATTCTGATTTACTCATCTGTTGTCAGGAGAGATCTCAGTGCTGCATCTTTCAGCCCACTACTGATCCTAAAAATTAATTCTAACCATACTTACAGTAACTTGAATTTCCTTCAATAGGCTAACATTGACTGGTTTCACTTGGAAATTCTTCTAAGTGTGGAGTATTGGAACTTAAAAAAATTCCTCTAAAATCAGCCGAACTACGAATTCCGATTTACTCACCTGTTATCAGGAGAGACCTCAGTGCTGCATCTGTCAGCTCACTACTGATCCTGAAAAGTAATTTCAACCATACTTACAGTAACTTGAATTTCCTTCCATAGGCTAACATTGACTGGTTTCACTTGGAAATTCTTCTAAGTGTGGAGTTTTGGAACTTTAAAAAATTCCTCTAATATCAGCCGAACTACGAATTCCGATTTACTCACCTGTTATCAGGAGAGACCTCAGTGCTGAATCTGTCAGCTCACTACTGATTCTCAAAAGTAATTACAACCATACTTACTGTAACTTGAATTTCCTTCCATAGGCTAACATTGACTGGTTTCACTTGGAAATTCTTTTAAGTGTGGAGTTTTGGAACTTTAAAAAATTCCTCAAAAATCAGCCGAACTACGAATTCCGAATTACTCACCTGTTATCAGGAGAGACCTCAGTGCTGCATCTTTCAGCCCTGTACTGATCCTGAAAAGTAATTTTAACCGTACTAACCAGTAACTTGAATTTCCTTCCGTAGGATATCATTGACTGCTAAATAAAATATATATAAATTAAAAAATATATATAAAATATATATATATATTACAATTTTAATATTTTTATATGAAATGAAATGAAATGAAAATGGGATTTCTATAGCGCATGGCTGCCCGGAGGCGTCCCAGCGCTGGGATTGCATTAACAACTGAGGGGAGAAACAGAGGAGTAAAGGGAAGGGTTATTGCGGGAAAAGGTGGGTTTTAAGTAGCTTCCAGAATTTCATATGGTTAGGTTCGGCACGTAGCTGGGTTGGCAAGGCGTTCCATAGGGTTGCAGCTGTTACCGAAAAGCGACGCCCTCCAGTGCGGGCTTTTTTGACTCTGTGGACAGTAGCCAGGTTACCTTGGGAGGAACGTAGGGACCTGTTGGGTTTATATGGGAACAGCATGGCCTTAAGCATCGGGGGCCCTTGATTTTGCATAGCTCTATGGGTGGTACATAAGGCCTTGAATTTGATCCTTTCACGGATCGGCAGCCAATGGAGTGCCTTTAGGGCAGGTTTGGCTGATGCTCTGCGGGGGGTACCTGTCAGAATCCTTGCAGCGGCATTTTGTGTTCTCTGAAGAACATTGATAGTGGATTCTGGGGCCGCTAAGAAGAGAGCGTTGCTGTAGTCTAATCTTGATAAGATTAGACCTTGAATGAGCATTTTTTGTGATTGTGCGGGGAGTAATGGAAGAATCTTCCTGGTTGAACGGAGTAAGCCCACACAGGTACCAGCTGTTTTTTTTGCCTGCGTTTTCAAAGAAAGGTCTTGTTCCAGCCAGAAGCCAAGACTTTTAAGTTCAGTCTTGGGTTGTGGGAGGGGTCCTAAGCATGATGGCCACATGGCGGTGGGGAGAGATGACATTTGGTGTCCCAGCAGCATGAGCTCGGTTTTAGAGCCATTTAGTTTAAGGCTTGAGTTAGACATCCAGTTATGGATTCCTTCAAGACAGTCATGGAGGTTTTTGAGTTTGTCACCTTCTAAGGACAATGATACAACCATTTGGGTGTCATCAGCGTATGTGACGGCTTTTATCCCGAAGGGAGTAACCACATCCTCCAGGGGGGCCATGTATGTGTTAAAAAGTGTAGGGCTCAATGAAGAGCCCTGGGGAACCCCACACTGGAGGGGGAAAAAGTCCGATCGCATATTTCCTTCACAGACCTGAAAGGTTCTGTCCTTAAGGAAGGAGGAAAGCCAACAAAGTGCTGTGTCCCTCACTGCTAGGCCAAGTAGTCGCTGGATCAGGATCTTATGGTCCACCGTGTCAAATGCAGCGCTTAGATCCAGGAGGATTAGTAAAACCGATCCTCCTGAATCCAAGATGCATCTGGCTTCCTCGACCACTTTCAGAAGAGCGGTCTCGGTCCCCTGACCAGGACGAAAACCTGTTTGCGAGGGGCGAAGGAGATTGTTGGATTCAAGGAAAGCCGACAATTGCTGGTTGACCACCTTCTCTGCAATCTTACTTATGCCTGATAAGAGAGAGATTGGGCGAAGGTTGGAAAGATCTGAAGGATCGTGGCCTGTTTTTTTCTGTAAAGCTTTAACTATTGCATGTTTCCAATTAGGGGGGACTACTCCTTGGCTGAGAGAAGCATTAATAAGGTTGGTGGCTAGATGTGAGATGGTAGGTCCGACTTGTTTGAGGATACGGATGGGGGCTGGGTCATTAGGTGAGCCACTTATCATGTCTGAAAGAGCTTTCAGAAAGTCTTCATTGGACAGCTGGTTGAAACTATCCAGAGTCGGGCCAGTTGTGGGCGGTAACAAGGCGGCAGGGAGGTTATTATCAGCTTTTAGTGGGAGGGTTTGTAAGATGTTAGCAATTTTATTTTGAAAGAAGGATGCTACTTGGTTGCATCTAGCGACTGTGGGTTGCTGGGTTGGAGGGGGATTGGGAATTTTAAGTAGCTCTTTGACTATTTTATCAGTCTCTCGAGACGAGTTAGATGCAGTTTTAATTTTTTCTTCAAAGAAGGAAGCCTGGGCTGATTTTCGGGCTGATTTATAGGTCCTCATTGCTTTTTTGTATTCTTCCTTGATGAGGGGGTCCCATTTTTTCCTCCATTTCCGCTCTTGGATTTTACAAATTTTTCTAAGGTTCCTTAGTTCTTGTGAGTAACATGGGGATTTGAAGGTCTTACTTTTTTTCTTTAGATTTTTCTTGGGAGCGACTGCATCCAGAGTGGAGGTGAGCCATCTAGTGAAGTTTTCATCTGCTTTTACAGGGTCAGGGTCTGCGGGAGGGGCAGAGAGTGTTAATTCCTGGGTCCAGCGCTCAAATGAGAGTCTGGACCATATTCTATCCTGTTCTCTGGAGATCGGGGTTTGGGGAGTGTTTAAAATAGTTTGCCAAGTAAATGGGATGAGGGAGTGATCAGACCATGGAAGGGGGAGTGAGGGTAGGATTTCTATTTTAGAGAGGTTGGCAAAGAGAGGGTCTAAAAGGTGACCCTTGGTATGTGTTGCCTCTGAGTTTAGTAGGTGAAGGTCAAGTGCCTTTAATTCTGAAATGAGATCCCCTGCTATTTTGTCTGTGCAGTCCTCGAAATGGAGATTTAAATCTCCAAGCAAGATAAAATTGGAAGTCGAGGTACAGGAGGAGAATGTGGATTCTAGCAATGAACCGACAAAATTTCCTAGACTGCCGGGTGGTCGGTATATGAGAGTACCCGAAAGGGATTTATTAGGGGTTATTTGGAGGGAAAAGTGGATGCTTTCGCAGTCCTCGATTCCACCCTCTTGTAGCCTGCATATGAAGGTGTTTCTGTATACAATCGCTAGAACACCTCCTTTTCCCTTCATTCTGTTCTGGTGCTGTATAAGGTAGCCGTGGGGTAGCATATTGACAATATCAGCCTCGGAATGAGACGTCAACCAAGTTTCCGTGAGGAAAAGTATATCTAATTTAATGTCTTGGATCAGTAATTTGATCTCTAGAGAATGTTTGGATGCAGATCTACAGTTCAGCAGAGCGAGGCTAACCGGGTTTGGTGGGTGGCGATTGGTTTTCCATGAAGACTCACCCTGAAGCGAGGGTGGTGGGATAGGGGTTGAGGCGGCTGTGCAGAATTGTAGAAGGTAGTCACGTGAATGTTTGATTCGGTGACTTCGAGAAAAGGGCATAGTGGGTGGCCCTGTGCCCGGCCCGGCCCGGACGGGCCCAGACGGGCTTGCCTCTGGCGCGCCTCCCGCGCGCCATCGGCGCGCCCGCTGCGCGGACGGGAGGAGGACTCCATTTTATAGCGGGAGGGCCCAAATCGCCCAGCCACTAGAGCGCTGTCCAGGCCCCGTTCCAAGATGGCGGCCGTAAATTCTTTGTTTCGAGGGGGATTGTCTAAGGAGACCGGGAGCCTTGAGAACGGCTTCGTATCATGTAATTGAATCTACAATAAGCGGCTGGGTGCGGTCGTCAGGGGCAGTTTACACAAAGTTACACTTCAACACTATAAAAAGCAATTATGCCGATTTTTTAAAAAGCGCTATGCTATGATAAAGTGCAGTGCATAAAAATAACAATTTTTCTGTTTCTGAAGTTCTAACCTCCCGGCTTCCGCCTCAGGAGTATTTGCAATCAATTATCTGGGGAAGGACAATGAGAGGCTCTTTTATAGCAGGAGGGCCCAAATCGCCCAGCCACTAGAGCGCTGTCCAGGCCCCGTTCCAAGATGGCGGCCGTCGATTCTTTGCCTCGAGGGGGATTGTCTAAGGAGACCGGGAGCCTTGAGAATGGCTTCGTATCATGTAATTGAATCTACAATGAGAAGCGGCTCAGTGCGGTCGTCAGGGGCAGTTTACACAAAGTTACACTTCAACACTATAAAAAGCAATTATGCCGATTTTTTAAAAAGCGCTATGCTATGATAAAGTGCAGTGCATAAAAATAACAATTTTTCTGTTTCTGAAGTTCTAACCTCCTGGCTTCCGCCTCAGGAGTATTTGCATTATACATTTTTTTTCAATTTATATTAAAAATATGTAATGTAATTTAAAAAAAATATCTAAAAATAAAGAGTTTAAAACAATGTAGTAAATCAGTATAAAAAAATAACAATTAATACATTTAAAAATTATCATTTACAAAACCTTTGAAATTCACTGAAAAAACCATAGGTTTCAGCCACGTTATAGTTAGGAATTAGCATTTAAAAAACCTTAGAAGTTCACTAAAAAACCATAGTGATGTCATCAGTGATGTCATTTGAGATGTCATCAGTGATGTCATGAGTGATGTAACTGACCATATCATGAGTGATGTAATAAGTGATGTCATGAGCAGTGCATTGCGGGCGTTCGAGTTATAGTTAGCTGAACTAACTATAACGGGGAAATGTCAATGGTTTTGTATGAGTGAAATGTCCAGCTAACTATAACATGTATGAAACCTATGTTTTTTTTCAATGAATTTCTAATGTTTTTTAAATGCTAATTCCTAACTATAACACGTGTGAAACCTATGGTGTTTTCAGTGAATATATATATATTTGTGTGTGGTTTATATGAGTACACAAACACACACACACACACACATATATATATATATATATATTTTAAATATTTAGAAAATGTTATTTTTCATTATCTTAATTTTTTAGCTTCCTTTGTCTAAAACATGGTAGTCTTTATCTTCCTGAGGAATTGTAAATATGTCACATCCCTTTGACCTTCATATAGGTGTTATTTCCTCTGGTCAATGGCATAGACAAAAAACCCCAGTAAAATATCAATCTATGAAAGGTGACTTTTTTAAAGTCAGATAGCAACCATAACTCAATCAATGTAGTCTATATTAATATATATTTTTACCTTATTGCAAATTCCATCTCAGATAAGCTACAATTTATAAGGACTGCCACTTGACAACTTATTTAGTAGAGAAACTTCACTCTGGATACAGACACAGATTGCAGATGAGTACAGCACCAGATTCTATCTCAGCTAAAGAATTCCCCAGCATGATTCTCTGAGGCTCTGCAAAGCATTCCCTTTTAACCTTGAAGAACTAGTGCCAGGATTGTGTTCTTGCATAGATCCAATCTCCTAGTTCGGGACCTTATGCACAAAATAGCTGACAAACTATTCCAAACAGAAAACACAAAAATGTTGTCAAGGTAAGCGCACCACCTCCTAAACTCCGGCTTATATTTATTAATCTGCTAGATCTAGCATAGCACTTAGGGATAGCACAGTGAGGTTGTTAAAGACTATACATGGTGATGTTATTATTTTTTCCCTGTTTTCACTGCTATTGAAAAGATTAGCTGATTTTTTTTCTGTGATGCTATCATTATTGTGTGCACCAGATCCCATCATTTTAAAATAACGTTTTAAATTAAATATGTTGAAATACATATTCTGTTCCTAGTAGTCTTGATTGTGTAAATCATTAATGAATGATCATTGGGAATACCACTGCCTCACTTATGTATAGGATGGGCTTCTACAGGGCTTCCATAACCTGTCTTTCACAATCAGCACTGGTGCATTGAACTAAGTTCAATCATATCACACGAGGATGTGAAAAAAAAACTTTAGAGTTAAGCCAAAGATTCAGTTTACATAACAGAACTGCAGGCAACTATGTAGACTTGGTTAATCATGAGGCACTGGTTGGACATGGTTACCTGGCACCATTAATAGGAGATATAATTTATAGCAAATCTATACATTATACTCAAACTGTGCAAGGTGATGATTGGAAGAGCAGTTCTCTCCATTAAATGGAAAGCTTACTTGTCCACCAGGTCGTTGGAGGCCATGGCCTCTGCTCCCTCATTAGATGATCGTCCATCAAATTTAGCAACCCCCACCAGGCAGTTTGGGATATCTGTGCCTTCAGAAGGACAGTTACTCTGCTAAAGGCACTGTACTTTGCTGACTGGGCGCAATATTCACTTTTCCCACTTTGCAAAGTTTTTTAGTTTCAGGAAATAAACTCCCAAAGTAGAGGTTTCTTTCATGGAATGAAAAATCAATTACAAAGATGCATGAGGAGATTCCTGCTTGTTCTTACCATGATGCGTTAATTGGCAGGCAGTATTTTATTTTTATTTTGAGGTTAGGAAGGGGTGACATTCGCAATGCCTTCGTAGGTGACGCAGCTAATCCTGATGATAGTTTTGTCTGGCAATAAAAGCCAGTGGAGTTGCATCAGGACGTGAGTAATGTGGCCAGATTTGTTCAGCTCCTTGATGTGGCATGCCATGATATGTAGGGTGCCTTTTAGGTTCCTCAAGGGTGGTGTTTGGGAGACTCTAAAGCATGTTGTTGCCACTATTCAGATGTGAGAAAACAAGGCAGTTCTAAAGTCACTTTTCAAGAAGAATTGGTTAATTGTCTTTGGTAGAGAGAGCTTGACTATGTTTTAGGTGTAACTATCTTTTTAGTTTGATGCTGCAGAGCGCTGCTGATGTTGTATTATGTTAGCTTTTTCCTGGAAGATACTCCAAAGGTCCGGTCTTTGTGAACCAATAGTGCTGTGCAGTGCCCTGGAAGAAAAAAATCACTCAATCTACTGCATTTTAGCTGGGACTTCATTCTGAGGTGTACAGTTTTTGCCTTACAGCATGAACAATCCAAAGTTTGCAGCACTACTGCCTCATTGAGTGCACCTGCGTGCCTAGAGAGAATATTGAGTGCATGTGCATGACAGCTACAACTTACATTTGTATTTCTAAATAACATACATGTCATCTGCCTTGGAATGCCAGATTAAGGATGGTTTCTTCTTAATGCCTTAGGGCCTGATTTATATATTGACGGTATAAATACGGCAACAGAGTATGCTTGACCCCAAGACTGTCATCCGTTTGCCCCATTTAAATGTGAGTGGGCCTTTGGTTTAATCACAGCAGAGACTACTCTGTGTACAAAGAAAGTGCTGTTGGAGGTTGACCTATAATTCCACCTATCTAATTTAGATTAGTGGTATTAGAGGACAGTTTTACTGGTCGGCAACACCAGGAAAACCCTGACGGTAAGTGGCAGTGAAAACTATAAATGTCTTCCCTCCCCAAAATAGAGGATTCAATGGTGAGGGGAGCATTGTCTTTTTTTATTTTCATAAATAAAGTCCTACTTCAGTTTTCTGGATGGCTCAGTAATGCTTGACAGTCATGCATAATTTGAATAGATGTAGACGGACTCATGGCTATTGAGTAAACTACTCCTTTGCCCTGACCGCCCAACTTCTGTCTGCCAAATTTTAAACTGTGTCCTTAGCTCTTCTGCAGGCTTGTTTATGTTAAGTTGTTGTGTGGAATTCCCTGAATATTTCCTAGGGCTACAATACTGGCATCGACAGTCAGTTACTTAAACAATAACAGATAACAGCAGTCACACACACAGCTGAGCAACATCATTGGAAGTGTTTTCTGGCCTTATGTGTCCAGCGCACTCATGGTGGCGCAATTATCTGCCAGAGTAGCTAGCCATTACCACCAAAGGACATTTCTCCGAATTCTCTAACCTTATTTGGATCCTACTGCATGCTCTGTTTAAGCTCGTCATTAAGCTCACCTTAAATCTCTTTCACAATTCCTGCCTCAGCCCTCAGCAAGTCGTTCTCTGCTTTTACAGAAATGTCCACTTTGCTGGACATCGAATTCCCAGGAACTCAAACTTTACCAGTGATGTATATCAAAATTACTTTCAATTAGTCTATCAGGCTCCCTGGCAGATCAAATTACTTTTCAGACAATGGATTGTGGGTAGTGGTCCTTGACTCGCTTGCTCCCTGATCAAGATGGTTAGCACCTGTGTTAGTTGGTGAGAAAAGCCTTCAACAGACCTCAGCATGGTGAAGGCTGCTCTTTAAAGAGACAGAAAAATAAATCAAATCAAATCAATAGGAAGCTGATTGCTGATGCTATACTAAGTTTCATATAGGTTTTTTTTTTTTTTTCTAAAGGAGGGTGATACAGAATTAGTAAAAATGAACAGGATATCACATTTGACTGAAAAATTAAAGGATTGTCAAGTACAGAGACTGGTGTTGGCAGCATTAACGGTCATGGGCAGGGACAGCCATTGAAAATGCCACATTTCATGGTTCGCAAAGCTACATGCCCTCAGCACTGGATATTTAATCCTTGTAGGTTATTTGTGACTCAGACTCATTTTTACCCCTGCCTTGATATTTGCATTTTAGGCTCTTCACGAAGGAAGAAATAGGACTGATCAGGAACGTTACAATGCATAAGGTCCTTGTTGATGTTACCTATGCTGAGCCTGAGGACCTCCAGCAAAATGTCTTCATGTGGACTGCAGGTGAGTGTGAACTTCTCGGAAGGGTACGCTTGTGATGGCGAGCCTTGGAGGAATGGATACACATGTTACTTGTGGCTTTAAAATCGTATTGTCAGGTTTTTAATGTGGATGTCCCTAAATAAATAACTGTCATTTTTCCAGGTTGATTTGAGCCTGCTTTGCACTAACATATTCTCTGATCTGACCAGCAGGCTATCTATTTTGACATCTTTTCATCTAAAAAGAGGAAAACCATAAGACAAGGTTGTGGCTTGTTATACCAGACTGTGTACTCAAATCAGAACCTTCTTGTTTTTCTGTTTTGCTAGTTGTGCAAAGCTAGTGCTACCCTTTCTTGAAAACTTGCATGCCTCTTTGCCTTTTCCCTGTTTCTGAACCTCTTTCACTTATTTCAATTTAGTAAAAATTTAGAAGGCCTCAAAATTGTGAGATTGACATTACAAATGCTTGCATACATTCACCTCATTTGAATGCACACTCCAATGACTCGGTGTTATGACTATATAAACAAGCATTAGAAAAGCCAATAGGTTTTGCCTATTGGGCATCTCTTGACTTTGTCAATATTTATATATTGCGCAAAAGTGAGAGCTGCTGTGCAAGCTCTATGACGTGGCCAGAATAGACCTCTTCATATATTTTTTTTGTTTCCTTTAAGCCATGTTATACACCAGCCTGTGCTGCTGTTCAATAGGTATGAAAAAGCCTGGTGTATCAAGAACCACAAGGGAGGAGAGTGTTAAACATAGCAGAGAGCAGGGAGAGTGTGGGAGCACTGGGTGACACAATGGAGAGAGGTAGGAGGGTGTGGGACTGGGTAACATAACGTACAATGTGAAGATTGTGGACGGGCTGGGTAACATAACAGAAAGTGCTGTGTAGAAGATGCTAATCATATGCAAAGCGCATTCTGCTATGCAGGCAAAACCTAAAAATGTTTGGGTGGTACTTGGTAGTTAGATTAAAAAGATACAGCTTTCATTGTGTGAATAAGACATGCTTATTAGATTTAAGGTGTTTTCCTGATATTGCTGCCACCCAGTATCACAGGATAAAAGCACACATTCCATCAAAATTCATTTGTTTTAGTTAAATAATTTTTATTGAGTAAGTAAACAGGTACCAGGAATATAGTTAGGCACAAGAAAAAAGAGTAACATATTAGAATACAAAGTAAGAGGAAGCAAAAAATACGAATTATGCATTAGAGAAACTATAAATTACAACTATATGTAGTAAGTGAAAAAAGAAAAGAGAAAGATTAGGGTACCATCTGGATTATAATTAATTGAACAATTTAATATTAGAAAGAAGGAAAAAAGAAGGAGGAAAGGAAAAAGAAAGAAAAAAGAAAGAAAGAAAGAAAGAAATAATACTTGTCAAATGAGTATTTGTGTAAAGAGGGATATGAAGATAGAAAAGTAGTGACAGGTAACCAAAGTAAATCACACTTCATTTTTTGGGGAAAGATAAAGATAATAATAGATAATAATAGATAATAATAGATATATAATAGATATATAATAGATAATAGATATTCTATGTTCATCACAAATAAGATTCCACCATTGTAACATAACAGTTTTTTAATTATCCTTCCAACAGGTAAGAATAACTTTAAATGCAAGAGCTATAAAAATATCAAGCAACTTCTATTTCAACACTGTATCATGAAAATCAACTGATAAGTAGCCAAGGAACACATTTTGAATTGATGGGGGGATACAAAAGTGAAAAATCTTGGAACATTTAGCCCAGATAAATTCCCAATTTTTTTTTAACATTGGGACAATAGTATATTAAATGGGATAGAGTACCATCGAAGTAAAGACATGACCAACAAAGAGGAGATGAAGAAGGGTTGAATTTATGTATAAACACTAGTGTTATAACAGCTCTAGTGTACTTAAAGAATTGATATTGGGTAACGTTAGCAGCTCTAGAAGTGGATTTTTTTTGGGCCATATATTATCCCATTTTGTAGGTGAGAGAGTGATGGACAGGTCCAGTTCCAAAGTAAGTTCAATTGGGGATTTTGGTCTTTCAGAAATATGAGTGGATAACAGTTTGTATATAAAGGAGGCTTTAGGGTTAGAGTCATAGGAGATGTTGTGTAAAGGAGTTACGAGAGTAGATGCAGTACCATTGATTGGAAAGTTTTTGGTTGTGATAAATGATTGAAGTGCCTGTGATAATTGAATATAATGACAGAAGCAAGAAGAGAGTAGATCATAACATTCTTGTAATGTACTAAAAGTAATAACAGAGTTATTGGATACAAGTTGGTGTACATATAGAATATTCTTTTCTTTCCAATGTTTAAAATAGAAGGACTTGTAGCGGAACTTAATGAATTTATTGTTCCAAATAGAAGATGCAAGGAAGGCTTGATGAAAGTTAGAGCCATCTATATACAGTGAATGTAGTAAGTGTTGGGAATAATTTAGAATAGGATTCGTAGATATAAAAGTGCAATTAGACATGAAACATATATCATAATAAGAGAAGTCATGTAAAAGAGTGTTTGAAGTAGGTCCCACTAGGAATCAGAACATCGTGGTATAGTCTGTTTAGTGCAATGCTTGTCTAATTAAAAAAGCAGTGTGATACAGTTTAAAGTTAGGAAATCGTACGCTTGCTTAGTTTTTTTGGTTTGGCTAATTTAGTCAAAGCAATACGGGCTGGTATGTTATTCCAAAGGAATTTAGTGTAAATGGAATGTATTTGATTAAATTAGTAGTTAGGGATTTTGAAGGGTAACATAGAGAGTAGGAATAGAGTAAGTGGCACAATCATCATTTTAATGGTATCCAAGTTGCCCCACCATAAATATAGTGGAGACCATGAGGAAAGTACATTTTTAATTTTAAGTTTTAAAGCATTACAATTATGAGAGAGAGTTTCAGGGATGGTAGAGGAAAACCACACGCCAAGATACTTAATTTTAGATGGGAACCATTTTAAGTTGGTATCAGAAAACATGAATTGATAGCAAATTGAGTTGAGGGGCAATATTTCAGTTTTAGAAAAATTTCAGTTGTATCCAGATATTTTAGAATATAGGTCAATTTCCTGCAGAAAGAGAGGTAAGGAGGTTAGGGGTATGGAGAGATAGACAAGAATATCATCGGCATACGCAGATAGTTTAATTTTGTGAGAATAGTGTGAGAAGCCAGTAATCAAAGGATTATGACGAATACGCTCAAGAAAGTGTTAGAGAAATAAAAGAAATAAAAGAGGAGAAAGGGGACATCCTTGCTGTGTACCTCTATACAGATTGAAATAAGGGATAAGAAATCATTAACAGAAAAACACGCACGGATCACAGTACAATAATTTGATAAAAGAAATAAATTTGGGGCCAAAGCCAAACAACTGAATAGTTTTAAACATGAATTCCCAATATATGCAATCGAAAGCCTTCTTTGCATCTAGGGATAGAACGGCTAAAGGATCAGGATAACTTTTCCCCAAGGCGAGAACATTACAGAACATTCTGGCATTATCTGAGGAAACCCTAACCCTTAATGAAGCCAGATTGATCAGGTTTAATAAGGGGATAACACCTTCCAATTCAGAAGCAAGAATTTTTGCAAACCTTTTGCAATCATAATTAATTAGTGATATTGGGTGGTAGTTTTGACAAAGGAAGAGGTCTTTGTCAGGTTTAGGAAGAATAACGATAAGAGCATCAAGAAAAGACCTTCAGGTTTAGAGTGGAGCAAAAAGTGCAAGTAAATGTGGAGCAAAATTAGATGAAAAAGAGGATATAAGTTCAATAGAAAAACCATAAGGGTCAGGAGCCTTTGCTCTTTTTAAAGATTTAATTGCGTCGGAAATCTCCTGAAGAGTAATATACTTTTCAAGGAGGGCCATAGAGTCGGGCAAAGAGAAGGGAAACCATAACAAAATAATTGAGTATCGGTTACAGTAGGATGGGTGTCTTCTGTATATAGTGAATAATAAAAAGTCTGAAATGCTGTAATTATGTCAGGATCGGAATGTAGTCGAGTGTTATAAAGGATATTGCGTATAGGACTAATGGTTTTCCTTTCTGATTTGACTTTTAAATAATTGGTCAACATTCTTGCCGCTTTGTTTTGTTCCCCAATGATATTTAGATTTGAGTTTAAGTAGAGTGTTGTAAATTTTTTTAGACCAGATTTAGGCTTGATTAGGTCACGAAGATGAGCAGGGGATTTTTGAGTGTAATAAGAATGTTCAAGGGTTTCAATATGACTAAGGGAAGAGAGGTACTGTGAGTTCAGTGACATTTTATTTCTAGCAGTATATGCGATGGTAAAAGCTCTGAACGAGGCCTTGAAGGCTTCCCAGTTGTTGTGTACAGAAGTGTCACCTGATTTGTTGAAGTGAAATGCTCTTGTATAAAGGCTTTAAAATAAAAGTTTTATCAGATACTAGTGAGGTATTTAATCTCCTTCTAGGATGTTTGGAAGTGGTAAGGGACAAATGAAGAGAAACTGAAACAGTAGCGTGTTCAGAAATAAAAAATGGAGCCAATCTCAGAGGATTGGAGTAAGGGAAGTAAGGGTTTTGCAATTGAAACATAGTCAATATGGGACAGTGTGCTGAACATTAGAATAGAATGGGAATTCACAATCATTGACCATTTATCTGGTTTAAATTTATAATCAGATTTCCTGTCAGAGAAAGGGTCGAGACAATTATTGAAATCACCAGCAACAATAATATTAGGGTTAGTAATTGAAGAACATTTTAATGTAATAATGTTCCGAAAATCAGGGTCAGATTTAAATGGCCCGCATATGTAAAAAAAAAATAACAAGTTTATTATAAACCATGGCGTGAAGTATTACCCATTGTCCACTCGCATCGTTATCAGTTGATACAATTTGTAAGTTCAAAGATTTATGGCAAAGGATGGCTACACCACCCTTACGATTAACAGTAGCGGGAAAAACAACCTGGCCCACCCATTGCTGCCTGAGAGATTCAACATCATTACAATGAGTTTCCTATGAAAAACAATCTGAGAATTAAGTTTTGATAGATGAGAAAGTACCATTTAAGGCTTAACAGGATGACCCAAACCACGAAAGTTCCACGATACAACATTAAACATGCTAATGTTTAAGAAACAGGGGGATAATCACAATGGTGATGAACAGCAATAAACGACAAGGAAAACGAAAAACGTTGGTCATAAACATTAGACAACAGGATAAAATTAAGAAGAACATACAAAAGCACATAAAATAAATAGTCATATAAATATAATTGGGAGGAAGGGAAGATAAGCAAAGAGGGGGGAAAGTAAAAGAAAGGGAACAAAACAGGGAGAAATAAAAAAGAGTAGAAAAAGAAAAATGAAAAAGAGAGAGATCAAGGACAGAGAGTCAGATCTGTATTATGCAGAGAAAGAGACAAGAACCGGGCATGTCCACACTCATAGAAAAGTTCGACAACGGAGAAAGGTGGAGATGAAGAGGATAAGAAAAGTATAGAAAATAAGACAATATGAGATGTAGAGAAAATACAATAGTACAAGAGAACCTATTTAGACTGCATAAATCATCATAAATAGATGATTAACATTAAAAACCAAAACAAGAAGTAATAATGAAATGTGAAACATTAATAGTCTAATAATCTAAAAGCATAGAAGATTTTAAGAACACTGAACATGTGTGTCCATAGGCATTCTGGTGACGGTTTTTACTTGAGAGGGTCTTCAAAAGAGTGGGATACACCTTCATGGGTGATTTTGCAAAGACAAGGATATAAGATGCCATAACGAATATTCATAGATCTCATTTGTGATCATAGGGCTAGGAATTATTTATGCCTAGCATTGGCAGCATTAGAAAGATCCTGTGAGATGAATAAGTTATGTCCTGACCAAAAAGACGCCATTTTTCTCTGGCAATCTTTTTTGGACATGCATCAGGTCAGTGAATTCAAGAAAAAGCATAATTATGCCACATGGTTTGTTAGAATGAGGTCGAGGTCGACCAAGACGATGAGCTCGTTAGATGTTGAAGGGCGTCGAAGATCAAGGATTGAGGAGGTGAGCCAAGAATTTTTTTTTAAAAGAAAGGAGATCTAGTCCCTCTATATTTTCGGGTAGACCATTCTGCCGAAGATTGTTCCTTCTGTTACGGTTTTCCAAGTCCTCAGTGTTGAGTTTAAATTAATGGATTTCTTATTCCAGCAAAGGTACTTTAGTAGCCACATCTTGAAGAGTACTTAAACATTGTTCCATTTCAGACATTTTACCTTCCATATTGATCCATCGGTCTTCAATCACTTGTTATTTTTCATTGGTGGCGTTCATGGACCGATTTGAAGCTCGTAGTTCATCCATGATTGAATCTAAGACCAGATTGGAAGATGACTGAACTGGAGATGGGGGATCATTTTTGGCTCCTTTCGGTTTGGCGCCAGACAAAGATGACTTTGTGAGATAAATGGAGTTATTGGCCATCTTGGCGAGATAAACTTGACAACGAGGATGACAATGATTTTTAAAAGTAGGGATCCTTCCCATAAATAAGATTCTCAATATTGTAGGACAGAACAAGGGTATCAAGCTGTTTCACACACAGGTAAAACCAGATGATGAAGGCTGTTGAGTGCAGCAAGCATACAATCAGTGAATAACCATCCACGTCCTCCGAGAGGTAGATTACTTGTGAGGAAATTCGAAGTCAGTCAGCTTCAGTAAAAACCAGACCGTAGAAGTGAAGGCAACATGCAGATAAGATGAACAACACTAACCCTGAGGAATTGCCACAGCACCAAATACCTGTTACGTCAAGGAGAGATGGGTTGACGATATTCTTTGTTCATTCACACCATGGCAGCCAGAACACTGACCTATACAAGGGAATCTGCACACTTGAAGTTGATCACTGAGTAACATAATTGGGAGAGAGAAAAGCAGGTTCAATTGGTACTGAAGGCAGGAGGCTCCGAAGAAAAAAAGGTGCCAGTGAAAATTCCCATGTGCAAACAATATATGAGACAATGTTGCAGTAAAGGCATTTAAGAATACAAAGGCTGAACTTGCTTAGAGATGCTTTTCCTATTCAAAGTTATGCCCCCTTCTTTAAATACTGTGCAGCAGCAGAGAGGAGTATGGTAATTGTAACATAATGACCAAATTGTCATATTTGCAGCAGTGACTAGTCTCAGCGTGGTGGTCTCTCCTCAGGAGACACGGGTTCTGTGCATACAAATGGCAGCCGCCCGTGCCTGGAAAACAAGGTTGTGGCAAACACTGCAAAAAAAGAAAGATGCGCTCTTACAAACTGCAACAAACGTGAGCCGCCATATAGCAGGAGGTGTACACCACCTGGTTACTGCAGGGCAGGTTCTGGAAGCGGTCATAATCCTCTTTAGACGCACCGTGAGGGAGCGGAGCTCAGGTGAAAGCCGCCATCTTGTTCAGCGCGGTAGCCATGCCCCTCCGTCAAAATTCATGAAACCCTAAACCCCCATGAAGCAAGGTAACAGTTGCACAAGATTGTATACATTGTTTGCACTTGAGATGACAATTAGCGCAAAGATACAAGGGAATCAGCCTTGGAATGCACCCTGGAAGTAGCACATATGCCCCCCTTCCAATCATAGGTTATTAGTGTCCGTGAGAGTGAGAAGCTAGAGAATTAGAGTGATGTTATAATCCACGAATGGACAGTTCAGGTAAGTAGGGGAAGGGTTCCAAGCCCCTTTTAAGATTTAGGGCCAGATGTAGGAAAATCGTATTTACCGATTCATAAATACCGAATTTTACCGATTCGGTATTTATGAATCGGTAAATATGAAGGTAGGAAATGTAGGTAATTTCAAAAATAGAAATACCGATTCTTTAAAATTCAGTATTTACCGATTTGGTAAATACCGAATTGGTATTTCCTATTGATTCCTATGGGCTGTGAAGCCCATAGGAATCAATGGGAAATACCGATTCGGTAATTACTGAATCGGTAAATACCGATTCCAGCAAGGGTGCAGGGGGTGTCACTTTGACACCCTCTAGCACCCCGAATACAGGCATGTGTGCCATGTGGCACACAGACATGCCCTAAGGGCATGTCTGTCTGTCACATGGCATAGGTGTGCATGCACAAATGTGCATGCACACCTGGATTTGGTATTTTACCACCCAATTGGATTGGGTGGTAAAATACTGAATCTGTAAGGCCTTTGGGACTCAGAAGAGTCCCACCTACATCAGGAAGTTACAGAATCGGTAAAAATACCGATTCGGTATTTTACCGATTCAGTAAATTTACCGATTCGGTAATTTTACAGAATCGGTGAAATAGGGCCCCTACAGGCCAATTCTTAAATATTGGTCGGTAACGGCCGAAATCGGCCGTTACCGACTGGTATTTGGGCTCCTACATCTGGTCCTTTGTTTCCTGCAAAAGACCACGCAAGAACTCTGCAAGTGCTATGCAGGCGTAACCTATAAAAAATACCCTTGAACTGTAAAGCAAATCCCTACTTCACACTTCGTGTGTATGTGTTTATGCCTAAGATTAAGGCAGTTTTGCTGAACGTTGTCTGTAGTCCCAATTGCAAAATAGTTTATAGTCAAAAGAGTCTCAGCCATCACTTTCCCAGGTGTGAAGAAGGAGGACTACATCGCAGCACCCATCGTGTGAAGGTCATGGAAACCTTTATCTTCATGGATCACAATTCAATGCCATTGTAAAGTGTCTCCAATATTTAGTCATTAAAGGTTTGTGGCTTATATGGAATAGCTCCTAATCTGCATACAATAGTAGTTCTATATTACACATTCTTTCTACACAAATAAAAGTCCATTCGAGTCACACAGCTATAACGCTTTTAATTGTGTGTCATACCTAATAGCAACAACACAAATGCTGACCTCTTCAGTGTGCATACTCTTCAATAGGTCATTGCATTCTAGGATGGACCCATAAATATGCAGTGCTCAAAGGAGCGTAGCAAGCAGATACAACTCTCCCACACCATGGCACAGATTGTATCACTCAAGTTGCAAGAAACTGTGCCTGTGAATGAAACACATTTGCCTCATAATGCGTGGCAACTCAAGGAATAAAGTGAGCTAAAGATTGCATATTGTGTGCAATTACATGTATTATTTCATATCGAGAAAGCTTTTCAATTTCTGTTTGAAAAGGCTCCTCCCAAGTTCATTTTAGTTGTAGAGTGGCTCGTCGTGCATGGTGGGAGCACCCTGGTCACAAAACAAAAATAATGGGCCTAATTTGCAAACGGCCTCTGCAGACACCGCAGAGGCCTCATAGTTGCAGCGGGGGCCCAAAACTCATTGCGGGACTTCCACACAGTGGAAAACTGCTTTACGGAGGTCCTGTCACGAGTGCAGTACCCCCGCCATGACTGTGAGGCCTCCGTTGTGACTGCGGAGGCCTCGTGTGAATTAGTATCAATGTTTGAAATTACTTGTATTTTTTTATATAAAGAAAGCTGTTTGATTTCTGTTTGAAGAGGCGCCTCTCAAGTTCATTTTAGTAACGGAGTGGTCCATCATGCATGGAGTGAGCACCCCAGAGACAAATAAAAATAATGTGCCTAATTCACAAATGGCTTCTGCAGTCGAGGCAGAGGCCAGGCAATCACGTCAAGAGTCCCGCACTCATAGCGGGACCTCCAAATTAGAAAACTGTTGTAGTAGGTCCCATCACGAGTGCCGGAACCCCACTGCGACTGCGAGGCCTCCACCACGACTGCGGAGGCCATTTGCAAATTAAATCCAATATTTGTAATTACATATATTATTTTATATTAAGAAAGCCTTTCGGTTTCTGTTTGAAAGAGGCCCCTCCCGAGTTCATTTTAGTAATGGAGTAGTCTGTCATGCACAGTTTGAGTACCCCAGAGGCAAAGAAAAAAGTAATACAGTGTGCTTGAGCAGACAAACTGCAGACTCATGCATTCCTAGTGAGTACATTTGTAAATGTTTTTAAAAAAGTACCTTGGAACGCATGTGGTCAGTAGAAGGACACTGGCCAGTAGCCAGTGGCCAGTGTCCGGAAGCTGTACTAGGTCCAAGTTCCATTGGATGCTGTGGATGCAAAATCAGAGCAGGAAGTGAAAGCAGACAACACGCTGGCAAATGGGAAGCTAGTAAATTAGAACGACATTGGAATCCACAAAGATTTATTCTTAAATACAAAAGCCTTCACAAGCACAGCAAAATTATTCTGACCGTACCTTTGTGAATTAGGATCAGACTACACGTTCAGATTTCACTTTTTTTCCGGTCAAGTGTCTAATACATTATAAAAAAATTGAAAATTACATCCAGAATTTCTATAAGGTCTTTAATTGAATATGCCCATTTTGTAAAACAAAAGAAAAAAGTAGTGTATGCTAATGGGTTCCATATATCAGTTCCATAAAATATCTCAAAAGTGTGTGTGAATTCTCCCCAGATCCGCATTAACTTGGATGTATATAATGACAACAGCATTTACCCTTTACCACCAGCAAGGGCGAAACCCATGAAAAGTGCAACTTTTCAATATTTAACTCTGAAATCCTAATATTTAACCCCTCCCCTGCTCGTGACGGAACCACTCTGTCATCAGCTGTGGTCGCGCTGTGCTGATGATGGAGCGCTTCCGTCACGGCCCGCTCGGCACGCCTGTGCGGCGCGGATTCCGCGCCTGCGCTGAGCATTCCATTGAGCGGGCGGGGCCGTGTCGGAACCGCTCCGTCATG
This sequence comes from Lissotriton helveticus, assembly GCF_964261635.1. Taxonomy (NCBI): domain Eukaryota; kingdom Metazoa; phylum Chordata; class Amphibia; order Caudata; family Salamandridae; genus Lissotriton; species Lissotriton helveticus. The sequence goes on along the minus strand of NC_136062.1, from coordinate 167,983,351 downwards.
AGCACAGCGCAACCGCGGCTGGTGACGGAGCGGTTCCGTCACCAGCATGCGCCCGCAGCCGCCGCAGTGAAGGGGTTAAAGAATGTTGCACCCTTGTAAATGTTACCCACCAATGCATCTGCATACATTTACATCGGTTTCAAAGAAGGCGTTAGTACAGAGTTCTACAAAAAGTATGCTGTACTTGACTGCTGGATAGTAAAGGGGATGATGGATGGAGCGTTTGAGCAAATCAAACACTCACCCCCAGTCAAACTACTTGACTGCTAAACACTATTTGAGTGATATAGTAGAGTTACTCTGAGAGGAGCCCGGGACCAGCCTGCTCATCTATTTGCCCAAGGTGCATCACTGGTCAGCCTGACTTTGTGGCAGCACCGGCAACATTCTTCTCCGTAGCAGCAACTCCTGTTTAGCTGTCTCTAACCAAAGCGGTCTCAGCCTTGTTGAACTCTAATTAGCTACAGCCTCCAGGATTGTCCCTCTGGATATGTCCGACTTCCACTAAAAGAGACTAAGGTCCTTATTATAAGTTTGGCGGACGCATGGGCTACTGTATTGGTGGTGAGCTCAGCGGTCAACTGCCGTATTACGAGTTGGGTGGATCGGCTTTGCGAAGGCTGCTGCTGGACCGCCGAGACCACCAGCAGACTGCTGACCACTAGATTCGCACTCAGCGAACAGCAGCACCCATAAGGCGGTACAGGGGTGCTGCACCGCCATGCGTATTGCAAGTGCCTGTTCTACGAGCGGACCACAGCAGTCTGCCCGCCTGCTTTGGGGCCATGGTGACAAAGTATTTGGGGTGCGAATTCTCCACTTTCTTCTTCTCCCAGGTAGATTCAGATGTGAATCCATTTCTCCAGGTCCCCCCTGTTAGGGTTTGTACACAGCAAAGAACATGTCCTCTCTCATTGCACTAGTGGTCTCTGTAATAGCTCGCTTTTAAACATACTATTGAAAGCCTTTCTTGTTATCTCAGCCCCCCCGGCTTCAGTGTATGTTGCTCAATGTACTCACAAGTTTGGACATTGCTGTCTTGTTTACACATTGGACCTTGCTTTTACCAAGGCTTCTTTAGAGCACCCCTCCCTAGGCCATGTGTTAATTCAACTCATTTGCATATTAACTGAAGCTCTGCACACCTTTCAAGAACATGTGCAGCATGTGAGAACCACACCCAGCTCTTCGAGCCACACCCAGCTCTTCGAACCACACCTAGCTCTCGGAACCACACCCAGCCCTGTCTATAAAAGGCAGCCCCCGAGCCTCACGCAGTGCTTGTGCTCGTCTACCTCCCGCTTACCTGAGAACAGATCCTTCGGCGCTGGCACTCCTGCTCTCTTTAGACCTTCATCGGCTTCAACGGGCGCGGCTGCTGGCTCTTCCTTCTTCCAGTTTCCGGCTCCTCCTTGCCTCAGCCCCTCTCCTGTCCAATACAATCGACCTGCAAAAGAGAAAGAGGACAAGGTTAGACTGATCAGTATCCCTTTCCAGCAACAAGTAAGTGCAAAACTTTGTATTACCTGAAAGAACTTTGACAGCGATTTCTGGATTCGTGTATAGACAATTTGGAACAAGATACCTTCCACGAACATTGTGATTCAAACCCTTTGTTACAAGAATACTTTGTGGAACTTTGTGAAATAAACATTGTTTTACATGGAACTTTTAAGAATCGAACAGTGGAAACCAATGACAGCAAGGCAAACAGTAAAAGTACAGTATTCGTTTTATAAAAATTCTGGAAATGTGTGAAAAGTGAGTTTGCTATTAATAATTTAGGCTTTAGTTATATTAAGGTGAATGTTTGACATTGGTAATTCTGATAATGGTATTCGTTTAATCTTATAGAAGCTTTACAGTAATAGAAAGCACATCCCATAACAGTAACACATTCCAAACCTGGAAGCTAGAGACCAGGATCCAAGAGGTACTTTTAGAAGAGAATTTCTAATAGATAAAGGGATAGTCAGGAACACATTTAGGAATAGGTTGCACTTACCTGTTCTTTGTTTATGTTTCATTAGGCACCAGTTTCTACAGAATTCAGAGAGGGCCGCAGATTTTAGCAGCACTTCAACAGTGGAAACGCAAGAACGGTGTTGTCTCTCTTTTTTATTTTATCCACTTCCCCCCTTCCCTTGAGCTTCTGGTTCTTAGTGCACTGTCTAAAACTAGTGTGCTGGAACAAGCAGTTTCAGGGTGGGGTCGGACTGTCTTCAACCTCCATCAGAACTGAACAGAAACTCAGGTGAGCTGGGCTTTGACACCCCCTTCACAGAAGGATCTTCACACCTAGGACTACGACCCTGTTTACAGCGATCTACAGGTGAGTCCTTTTCAAATCATATACCCATTGCTAGGACTTCCCACATATGGGCTGAATCCTGGTAATGGGTATATGGTATTTTTCCACATATATCATGCATATGTGTGCCTCCAACGCGTCTGTAGTTGAAATTCACACAAAGGCATTGAATTATTTGTGAAAAATACGCACCACCTCTGCAAGAAACCCGCCTCCACACCTCAGGCCCAGTGGTCAACTTGTAATACGGCGGTCTTTGGACTGCCAGTGCCTTGGGCTGCTGGCTTGGGCGGACGAGGTCCTATGGCGGTCGTACTGCCAAACTCGGAATAAGGCCCCTAATCTGAACATGTAAATCTTCACAGCGACTGCATCCAGAGGCTCACGTACAACAACGCCTCTTCCTCGGACTCTGACTTCAGCCTTTGCCTTGCTCAACTTCTACCTACTCACAAAATTTTTCATCGAATTTCTTTTAAGTCCAAAAGTAAGCGACGACTGGGCCCAATCAACTCTTTATATCCAACTTGCGCTCCATCGTGGTCGGACATGTTTTTTTACTTTTACCCGGTCTCGTGCCACATTCTGTCTGCAGTCTGTACTTTGATCTTTCAGGCATTAGTTTTTACCCTAAGCTTTACAAATTCATGATTCTAGTACTACTGATTGGATTTTTGTCATTTTGGTGTCAAATAATTTTTTTCTATTTTTTTTGCATAAGTGTGGGAGTTTTCTTTTGTTGTGTTTTTTACTTTATAACTGTTTGTGTGCTACCTAAATACTTTACACTTTGCTTCTATGTTAAGGCTGAATGATTTGTGCCAAACTACCAGAGAGTTAAACACACGTTAATTTAGTGACTTTAGTCTTTCACCCTGACAGGGATTGTGGCTGCTGCTTGAGAAGTGTTAATACCCCACTCAACCAGCACCCCAAATTCTAGACAAATAAAGAAGCAAAATTGAAAATTTGAAAACTTTTCTATAGTTGATTGTGAAAAACAAAATATTTGAAAGTTTGTTTGGCATATACTTGGTTCTATATTTTAGTTTTTTGTTTTGAGGTTCAAATCAGAAATTGCTGAGGCTGGGGGTCGCTTGCTTCTAATAATGACTCAGAGTGGATACCCAATTCCATGATGATTCAGTGGGGGATCACGAAGTCAAAAGATCAAGAATCATTAAGAAACATATACACATTTAGCCACCATTATCATGGAGTGTGTGCACTGTGTAATTTGCCCACGTGTCTTTACTCTTCCAGGCCTCAGTATTTTCGCTGTAAATTATCAACAGCTTTTAAAAACGGTTTGAAGTTGCTAGAAGTGTCATGTGGCCCATAGAGACATTGTTGTCTTCTCTAAATTAGCATGAGCTCTGCAGACACGGCTTTGCGCACATTACTACAAGCCTTTATTTTTGCTTAGACACTTTTGTTCGTACTTTTCACATGAGAACTGCTTGCTGTGTGCATTCTCTGCCAGTTCCTGGGATTTAGTCTGAATTCTTTTAGCAAGATCGACAAACAATGCCCCTTGTTATTCTGTTCTGTTCAGGCCCTAGCACCTAGACAAAACATACCAATGCAGCTGTTGTTTGGTATTATGGGGATACATGCATAGGGAACACACACTTGGAGAGGGACCTTTCCAGGGAGAAGAGGTAGACAGCACCTATGATGTAGAACTACCATCTATAGTCAAAGGTATGGGGTCTGCAAACAAAACCCAGAGATCTTCTAATATATAATAATACTGCTTCTTAGCAAGGGGAGGGAGGTTAGGCTCTATTAACTTTTCAAGATGACATCTACCTTCATAATTTACGAACCCGCTGCTATGCTGTCTGTATTTATATTATGCATTTTCCTGCTTGTTGTGACACATGTACTGCATTGTAGAGCACATTAGTTAAAATAAATATTTTAAACTAGTTTGTGGTTCTGTCAGATCTTATTGTGGACAAGTACAAGAATGCAAACAAAAGGGTATGTCTTGTAGCCGTGATCCCTGAGAGATTCAGGAGCGTTGTGTTCTAGGCTGTCTAATCAATTGTTCCTCTGTGAGTGAGTAGGAGGGCAAGTGAGACACTATAGCTAGTCGGTCCTGGGCTCATGAACACTAAGGTGGTAGGATGACTCAGCCCCTGCCCACTAAGGTCCCATAATCCTACGTATAGTTCTGTTCTTGGGAAGAATCATTGCAACAGAAGTACCTGTTGTTGATGTGGTCACTTGTTCAATAGCCGAAATGAGAATTTCGGAACACAGTCCGCTTACAACTGTTCAATGTCATCCAGTACCTACATTCTGATTTTACCACGGTTCTTTACAGCCCTGCTTAAATCTAGTGCGTCTCAACATTACACGTACGAAGGCAGTCTAATCATCAGCAAGACAATTTGCCCTGATTGTGTAGAAACTCTCTGCACTGCTTCTTATTGGGAATGAAGACAGCTAAGATTATTTTTACATACTTCTTGGGTTGTGCCAAAACACACTTTTTAGTTGTGGTGACTGGGTGATAGCATGGAGATGTAGGCGTGCATTTGAATCCCAATCAAAGCTTGCAGCTACCAGGTTACAACATACATAAAGTAAGATCTTAACACCTTAATCTCAATTGCTCATTCCTCCGAGAAGAAATCCTAAAATACAAAAAAAACATCTTCAGAGAAAAATCTCCCTTCTTCCGAACCATTATAGGAACTGACCTAAAGAACTCTTTAGAATCACCAAACTGCAAACCTCCAATTTCACTATACATCCAATTAATGACTATTCCAAGCAATGTGAAGAGTTTGCAACATTCTGACCCATCCACCTCCTCACCCTACACCAAAGATGCCTAGAGAGCCCACCCAAAGCCCCACGTCTAACTAATGGTTGTCTCCCTAAACTCCCCCCCTCAGCAATGCAGGACACTAACCTCAAATCCTTACCACTGACAAATGATACAGTTTGGACTGAATTTGATTACATTCCAGTAGAAGAAGTCCTCCATTTTACTCGTTTGACGACATCCCACTTCTCCGACTCTTTTCCTTCTGTGCTTGTAAAAAATGTTAGTAACATCATCACTCCTACATGGACCAAAATCATTAACTCCTTCTTATAGTGCAGTTCCATCCCAGCCTCCCTCAAACAATTTCACTATACATCCAATTAATGACTCTTCCAGGCAATGTGAAGAGTTTGCAACATTCTGACCCAACCACCTCCTCACCCTACACCAAAGATGCCTAGAGAGTCCACCCAAAGCCCCATGTCTAGCGAATGGTTGTCTCCCTAAACTCCCCCCCCTCAGCAATGCAGGACACCAAACTCAAATCCTTCCCACTGAAAAATGATACAGTTTGGACTGAATTTGATTACATTCCAGTAGAAGAAGTCCTCCATTTTACTCGTTTGACGACATCCCACTTCTCCGACTCTTTTCCTTCTGTGCTTGTAAAAAATGTTAGTAACATCATCACTCCTACATGGACCAAAATCATTAACTCCTTCTTATAGTGCAGTTCCATGCCAGCCTCCCTCAAACTAGGCCAAACTAGGCCAGGTCAAACCTGTCCAAAAAAAGCCAGATGCCAATCAGAACAACCTTAACAATTACAAACCTATAACTAACCTCCCCCTCTTGCCAAAACTATCAAAATATGTGCACTTGCACAACTCAACAACCACATTGAAAAATACAACCTGCGCAACACTTTCCAATCTGGGTTCAGGAAAGGCTACAGTACAGAGACTGTAATACTGAACATCTCCGATGACATAGACAGATATTTCATGACATAGACAGATATTTGGATGATAGCCAGAGCTGCTTCCTAGACCCCCTGGATCTCTTGGCTGCCTTTGATACTGTCAACCATAACATCCTCCTAAACACCCTCTCACAGCGTACATGCATCAATGGCACTGCCCTGTAGTGGTTTGCTTCTTTCCTGAACCAACGCTCATAGCTAATCAGAATAAACAACACTGCCTAAAAGAAATGCCAACCTCACAAGGAGTTTCTCAAGAGTCAATTCCTTTCTCCTACCCTATTCAACCTCTATATGAAACCCATTGCATCAATGCTAAAATGAGCCACAATTGCCTACCATCTATATGCAGGTGAGACCCAACTTTACATAAAGATTTTGTCAACCAAAGATATCCAGCACTTAAACAGCACTCTATCCAAGATACAATCCTTGCTGACCTACAACAGCCTTAAGCTCAACCCAAGAAAACCGAACTCCTCTTCATCAAACCAAAATAATAGTTCCTTCCAACAGACTTCTGGCTTGCCAGCCTCAATGCATTAAAAAAAAACTATCCTTCTCCAACTTTGTCAAATTTCTAGGGATTACTTGACAGAAACCTGAACATGAGCGAGCACCTACGTGCCTCAGCTAAAAGTGTTTTCTACACATTGAAGCACCTTAAAAAAGTCAAACTCTTCATCCCCCTCGAAGACCTAGAAACTGTGATTCAATCCGTAGTCCACTCCAAGTTGGACTATGGTATCGCTATGATCATGGGTGCTCCAAAAACACATCTCATACCTTTAAAAGCTACACACCACACAGCAGCCAGACTACTGTCATGAGAGAGTCACTCTGATCACATCGCTAGCACTCTCAAGAAACTCAACTGGCTACCAATCGCGGCAAGATGTATACTCAATACTGCCTGCATCACACACAAAGCACTCTATACTAAAAAACAAACTGTCACAAGCTGGCCAAAAGAGACCTCTCTGAAGCTCTGACACTCTATTCCTGATTCCGCCCAAATTCAAGAAGGAAAAATATTGCACTCTCTCCTTCTCTGGGAACACTCCTAGAATCTGGAACTCTCTGCTAGAGGATTTGGTTCAATCATTCCCTCACGTCAGGAATAAACTTAAACTACTTCTCAATAAATACCAAAACCCTGCCCCCTAAATCATCTGACTGGCCTGATGTTCCCACCTCACACCCTCCAAATGAATCTGAGCATCACTACCTTGTGGAAACACTGTGGGGCAGATTTATGTTAACTGGCGCATCCCCAGGGATGCGCCAGTTAACATGCGCCACAGTGCGCCACAGCTCCGCCACCCATGGTGCGCCGCATTTATGATGCGGCGCACCATGGGGCAAAAACGGCACAGATGCGTCACGCATCTGTGCCGTAAAGGTGACGCATTGCTGGAGTTGCGTCGCAAGCGCGACGCAGCTCCAGCAAGGCTCGGGGGTGCCCCATCTCCACAATGCTGCGTCAAGACCTACGCCTGCTTCAAGCAGGCGCAGGCTTTTGACGCAGCATTGGCCTGAAAGTGACTGAGTGAAATCTTATAGATTTCACTCAGCCACTTTTGCGAGGCGCACCTGCCCCGGAACGCCCACCCTGCGCCGGAACGCCCACAAGCGGCGCAGGGCTTTACAACGTGACGCATCTGCCTAGATGCGTCACGTTGTAAATCGTTCGTAGGGATGCGCCACGTTTACGCCGCCTTGCGTGACGCAACAGCGGCGTAAACGTGGCGCAAGTGCCTCATAAATCTGCCCCTGTGTGTCTGCTCTCTCCAATTCAGCAGCACCCTACTTTAACTACCTTAGAAATATTTCATTCACATATCCTACTGTATATTGTATTGATCTATTATATATTATGTATTTTTATTTACCCCATATGTAACTCCTGTAATTGCTGCTGTGCTAGCTCTGTGCAGCTATTCTCTCCAACTATGTAACACTCTACCTTAACTACCTCCGCACTACTTTGTTCACATATGCTACCATTTGTTGTATTCTACTTTTATATACGGTCACTATGTATTTGTATTGGGAAACATCCTTAACAACGAAGATTTTATAACGACTTACCTGAACAACGAAGCCGGAGCCACGACTTTCCTTAAGCACAACTTCCCTAAACCACGAGTCTCTCCACTACCCTCCGCTCCTGTATAACGTCACTCCTCAGAATAAAGGGAAAATAGGGGGGGGGAGGGTTCTCCCCCACAAAAAAAGGATAAATAAAAAAAAGAGCTAATGGTATGCGTTGTCAAAGCATACTAACATAGTACATTTAGATCTGTTTTTTATTACGAGTGGTTCACGCAAGAAGTATTGTAATTACAATACTGCCATCTAATGGCCAAACACGAGATGTTTCATTTCGTGGTTTAGGAAGTCGTGCTAAAAAAGGTAGTGGTTAAGAATAACTTGTGGTTAGGCTTTCGTGGTTAAGGAAGTCGTGGTTTAGGCAGTAGTTGTTTAGACATACAACCATTTGTATTTACTTCACATGTATCGCATATAATTTCTTCTCTGATTTCTCTGTAAAGCGCTCTGATACCCTTAGGTCAAGTTTGTGCTATAAAGAACTCAATAAAAAAAATCAATAAAGTCCAGTATTCAACCATATAAATCGATCCAAACTGAGGCCCGTAATAATTAATTTGGGGGTGGATTAGCACATTGTAATTGCCGCTCAACCCCGTCAACGTTGCACTTTATCCTCTTTTGCAAATGTATACTTTATTCAGAAAGCATTGCGTGATCCCGATTATTATACTGGAGAGAATTAGGGGCCAGATTTACCACCAAGTAAGTTGCGCCTCGCAAATAGCGACTCTTTTGCGAGTCGCAATTTGTGAGGCGCAAATTACTGTGTACAACAGTATTTTTCTCACTGTTAGCGATTCCCAAAGGGGGCGCAAATTGAGTGGCTCATGAATATTAATGAGACTCTCACAATTTGCGACCCCATTGGGAAGGGCAGGCCCTCCCACGTATGGTGGCCTGCTGGGCTCAGCAGACCACCATGTCTGGGACTGCTATTAAATAAAGCAGTTTAAAAAAAAAAAAAATGAAGCCCTTTTCCTTTAAGGAAAACAGGTTGCATTTAAAAGAAAAAAAGAAATGAAACGTATTCCTTTAATTTTTTACAGGCAGGCAGTGGTCCCTTGGCCACTGCCTGCCCTTAAAAAATATTTTCCTCTGCGTTTGCAAAGGGGTAGGGGCCCCCTGGGTACCCCTTCCCTTTTGCGACCCCATTACCACCCTTTTGAAGAGGGTGGTAATTTGCGAGAATGTTGTGACCGCAATTGTGGTCACGAAACATTTGTACATAGGGTTGCGTTCACTATTAGGAAGGGAACGCCCCTTCCTAATAGCGAGTCGCAAAACCCTATTTTGCGAGTCACAAAAAATTGCGAGTCGCAAAATAGGGTTTGTACATACCCCATACTGTTTTGCATGCACAAACAGGTTTGCAAACGCGTTTCCGCATGCAAAAACCGTTTTACATCTGGCCCCTAGGGAGGTCTTCCCTTGGGACCTTGAGCACTTCACCAATGCTAACCAGTGCTAAAGTGCTTTTGCTCTCTCCTATAAACATGAGAAAGTTGGCTTTAATTGAATTTACTTGCAAGTCCTTAGTAAAGTGAAACTATAATTACCCAGCACCTGTAAATTAAATGTATCTAGCCGGCCTACAGCACTGATTGTGTCACCTATTTAGGTAGCTCTGTAAACATGTCTCAAGCCTACCAAAGCAGCATGTTTCTGCCGCTCTAAACTGCCATTTCAACCTGGCAAAATAAACCTATGGCCAGTTCCAAACCTACCTTTTTAATACATATAAGTCACCCCTAAGACAGGCCCTACACAAACCAGAGGGCAGGGTGCAGTGTATTTAAAAAATGGGACATGTACTTTTAAGTTTTACATGTCTAGATAGTGTAAAAAATCCTAAATTCGTTTTTCATTACTACAAGGCCAGTCTTTCTCATAGGATAACATAGAGGGCTGGATTCACAAAGGGCATTCACATTCGTGGTGGAGGCCCTGCAGTCATGGCAGGGGCCCCACAGCTGTTGTGGGACCTCCGCAATAGGTAACTGCAGCGTGAAGGTCCCGCCACAAGTTTGGGGTCCGCCACGAGTGCGGGCCCCTAGTCACGACTGTCGGCCCCCACCAGAGTGTGAAGGCCCTTTGTGAATCAGGTCCTGAGTTACCTCATTGTATATGTTGTGATAATTTTAATTTGGGAGCAGGTCGACAGTTTGAGTTTGGTGTCTGAAAAATTGTAATTAAAAAGTCCTCTTTATTGGTAAAGACAAACTTTTAGTCACGATTCTGAAAATGCCACTTTTAGAAGCTTGGTATTCTTTTTCCAACTATTTGGTGTCTGCTGCCTGTATCCTGGGTCACATGACTAGGTATATTTGGCAGTTGGTCTTTGTGTATTGCTCCCAGGTAGTGAGACATGGAGAAACTAGGTCTTTGCAGGATGGGCCACTCTGAGTTAATGAGGGGGAAGGAGCTGCCACCTACCACACTTGCACATCAAAAAAACACTGCCTGAGCACTCTCACAAATGGGTTTGACACTAGTTTAATGTGACCCCAGACAATCTAGGCCAAGTGGAGGGAGGCAGGAAATTCCAAGCAGCTCTGGGGGTGGAAACTTCTACTTCAAAGTAGGCCCAGGTAAGAATATTGGACCTCAGGCACCAACTTTTCAGTGCAAATCTCGACCTGTGGAAGACTCAGAAGAAGGATTGCTGTGCTGCTTTGCTGCATGGACTGTCCCTCTGCTGCCCTACTGCGCTGCCTGCTGCCATGCTGCCTCAATCCTGAGTGAGAATGACTGGACCTGCATCTTAAAACAAGAACCACAAGAAATACTCAGAGGGATACTTGGCTAGGATCCTGATAAGAAGCCTCAGGGAGAAAACCAACTTCCTTCAATTGCTACCCAGTACTTGGACTCTTCCCAGCACCTGGATTATGTCAACAATGAGTCCTACCCTCCCAAGTGGTGGCGCCCAGCCCTGGACCCTTGGAAGTGGGCCTGAAGGTGCCCTGCAAGTATGCATCAGAGTTGCAGCGCGATGTATCATCAACCATAAACCCCCCTTCGGAGCTGCTTTAAGACGCATCACCTCATCAAACTCTGCATCGGGACTGATGTGTGATTCATCTCTGGGAAACAGGACTTTGCGTTGCCAATCGCAGCCTTCCAGGAGTTGCCACTGTGTGACATATCCTCAATCGGGCCATCACATCACAAGCCCCTCATCTATGGTGTGCTAGATGATAAGGCATCACAGCTAAAGGTGAACTGAGCTTGCGCAGTTGCACTACGCAGAATTTTGCAGAGTTGCATGAAAACTCAGGAAGTCCATTGAATTTCGCAAGTGGGCGCAGTTGTCCACTCCACTCACCCACCCCTGTAAATGATTCCCAGCTCGTAATGCTAACACCTGCACAAACAGGACCATCTATCAATCAGGGACTAAAATTCCTTTTTAAACAAAATAACTCTTTTATATTATAGTCTCACTAAAAACAATGGCCTGGACATTAAAGTTTCCATACAGGTATTACGGATGTTGCTTCTTTTATGTTTTCAGATGCACTCTAACACAGGAAGCATATTTGAGTGGCGCTCAAAAGACATTGCAGCTTTCGTTTACTAAACATGGGATTCAAAGCAACGCTGTTAGATATTCCGAGCACGTTTTCAAGTGCAACCGACACCTAGACTGATTTTATATCCCTGATTCTGCCTTGCATATTCTTTTTAAAATCAAACATGAAGTGACAGATGTGTGAAAATATCTTTGTTGTGCTGCCTGTTAACATAACAGCTCACACAGCCACCCAGCATGATTTCTTACAACAGTGATGCATAAACAGTAAAACAAGTGACATTGAAGTGAGATATCTTTTTTGAGGAATCACTAAGCTAACACATTTTTTACAATTTCCTTTCTCTCTGTACGTACTAACATTTTCCCTGTTTGAGTGACTTCTAGTTGCCTTTTACTCCTCTTCCCAATTAACCAGCTCTCTCCTCTATTTCTTCATTCATCCGTTATAATAAGCCACTGGTTAATAGGATGTTCTCTTATAAGAAGCTCTCTAGTCATTGTTTTCTTTCCCTCGCATTTCTGACATAAGCTGCCCTCCCCTCCTGCCTTCATCTCCCATTCTCTCTGCCACACGCCCACATTCAGCCTGACCACTGTAATGGCATTGCATGCACAGTAAATCATAAGTGGGTCACTTACCTGCAAGGTAACATTGTTTGCTTCTGAATCTCCAGCACATCGGTACCTTGGGCCAGGCAGAGTCCTTCCAGCTGCCTACAGTGCCTGTGGCTCTTTCCCATGCGCTCTTCCACTTGCTGTCAGTGTGCATCAGGTAGGCAACAGGCAGGCCCCAGCGCACTGTTTAGGCTGGCGGCCATCCCTGGTCATGCCATCGCTGCAGCACACCACTGTAGATCCCTCACAGGAGCTCCCAGAAAGGCAGCTGTCGATCTGGTGCCACAAAGCTCCTCAATCAGGGCCGCCGCCACGCACAGGCGCTAGTGAATGCCGTTGCTGCTAGCATGCAGCCTTGCCCTCTGTGGGGTTGACTCAGACTCCCCTCCTCTGTATGTCCTTGCGAGGGAGGAGTTGGCGCTGGAGCAAGCAGGCTGCTGATTCGATGAGAGTTGAGATGTTTGGTAGTGAGTGGTTGCTTATCAATGCTGCGTAGGCAGAGTTTTTTCCAAACTACGCCCTCTAAGCAGAGGGCAGAGTGACAAAAACTCTGTGAGCTCCGCTGGCAGAGCAGAGTTTACAACCCACCCTTAATCACAGCTTTAAGGTCCTTGTAGGAGTGTGATGGTTAGTAGTTGTGTTGTTATTATCATAAGCAGCATGGTTGGGGCAATGTATGGTACAAGCTGCAGTGGCCTCCTGAGGCCAACTGCCAGCAATTCACAGTCATCTGACCCAGGATACAGGCTGCAGGCACTAAATAGTTAGGACATGAAAACGCCAATGTAAATTAAAACCTGACCTTACCATTAAGGAGGATTTTAAATTACAGTTCTTTTGAGAACAAACTTGGCATGTATACCTGTTCCCTATCAAACGTAAGCACTTATTAAATGTAATAAGGTAACCCAATGTTATCCAAGGATAGAGATAAGCCTCACAAGAGTGAACAATTATTATTATTTTGATTACCAGGACATGTAAAACTTAAAAGTGCATGTCCAAATTATTAAATACACTGCACTCTACCCATTGGCCTATTTAGGGCCTATGATAGTGTATTAAAAAGTGAGGTTTAGCCCTGGAAAAAGATTTATTTAGTTTGTCCGGTCAAATTTGCAGCTTAAAACTGCACTGTAGGTTGCAATGGCGGGCCAGATACACCTATTCAAGGGCTGCTTAAATGGGTTACTCAATAAGCACCACAGGCCCACAAGTAGCATTTAATTTACAGGCCCTGGATACATGCAGTAAAACTTTATTAAATGTGCCAATAGGGTGCAAGCCAGTCTTACCATGTTTAAAGGAATTAGCATAAGAAGTTTAGAACTGGTTAGCAGTGGTACAGTGCCCAGAGTCCCAAAGCCAAAACAAACAAAATTCAGAAAACAGGAGAGAAGGCAAAATGTCTGGGTGTGACTTTGCAGAGAGGGTGAAGTCCAACAGTTACTTATCTCAGCCCCAAAAAAGAATGTTTGATAATGATGACTAAATACAGTAGTAAATGTTATGAGATACCTTCAGGTAAAAAAGTTCAAATAATTATAGAACCGTACCCCATGTACGATGGGTACACCCATCGTACATGGGGTACGGCTCGTACGCCCATCGTACATGGGGTACGGCTCGTACACCCATCGTACATGGGGTACGGCTCGTACACCCATCGTACATGGGGTACGGCTCGTACACCCATCGTACATGGGGTACGGCACGTACACTTCATGATCGCAGGGGTACGGTGCGTACCCCTGCGATCATGGGGGGTACAGACTGTACGGTGTGTATTTGTGTGTGCTTTTCTGTACGACTCACCCTTACCTGATGTGGACCGTACAAATCGCGTCCTCATACCCCGGTCCGGATCGTACTCGTCGGGTCGTACGGCATGAGTACGAGTCGTACGGTTCACGGTTTCAGCCTTGCAATGCGTACGGATCGCGGCGATTCGGACGGATTCACGGAATACGGATCGTACTATGCGACTCAGATGGACGGGTACGATTCATAGGGAGAGGGCTCCGGATACAAATCGTACAGACGTTTTTTTTCCCGAATCGGAATCGACCCCTTAATGTTAAAGGCGCATAAGTTAATTATGAACTAGAGTAATCTAGCACGATCGGTGTCTTATGGAGGCTAGTATATACCTTAAAGTGCTCCAATAAAGAGACTCCCAGTAGGAAGTGTCTGCAATGTGTAAAGCAGCTCTACAAAGACACCCAAACAACATGACACTAACTTGGTAGAAAAAGCAGTGCTCTAAGACAAGTCCTGCCAATATCGTAGTATAAACGGGCAGAAACAGTCGCATCACGACATATAAACATGTCTATCCCAGTAGAAAATTGAAAAGCCAGCTCAAGACAGGAGTTAGTTCTGTATTACAGAAGACCAAGGTATATTATCATTAAGGCCCTTCACATTTGTCCCAAGGCGGTAAACCCTTCTGCTCCTTTTTAAAAAGGATTTTCGGGATGTTCTTTTTTGTGCTGACCTGTTCAGTAACGGTCCACCGCATGTCATTCGTGGTGTGGTTTGAAAGTATAAAGTGTTCGCTCAATTTTGTAGTTATGCGGCCGCATCTAATATTACTACGATGCTCGCATATTCGTAACTTCACCTTTCGTGTGGTCATACCAATGTAATTCAGCCCACAGGGGCAAGTAATCAGGTACACCACGTTGGTGGAGTTGAAGTTAGTATGTGTGCTCTGCGTCCACACTTTATTCGGTTTGAGATTTATTGTCTTAGTAGGGGACGTGAGATGACATATATTGCAGTTCGAGCAAGGGTAATGTCCAATGACTTTTGACAGACCCCACATATCTGTAACAGACTGGGGACCTCCTGCTAGGGACTCTTTTGGGCGTGTATTCACTAGAGTGTCTTGTTTGCTCTGGCCCATTTTAAATGAGAACAGGGGTTTGTTCCAGCTACTGTTGGTACTATTGATGATACGCCAATTCTTATTTATGATCTTTTTCATGGCGTCAGAGGCTGAGCTGTATGTAGTGACGCATGTCTTGGGAATTTCACTCTGTACCTTGGGCGTCTCCTCAAGAAGGGTTTCCCTCGGCTGGTTCCTCGCTGTTTTGTAACTTTTGCTAAGAACCGATTTGGGGTACCCCCGATCCTGCAGTTTGACCGTAAGGTCAGTTGATTGCTGATGGAAGTCATCAAGATAGGTACAATTTCTCCTAAGACGGAGAAATTGTCCGTAGGGAAGATTCTCACGCAAGGCTCTCGGGTGAAAGCTGGTGAACTCAAGCAGATTGTTCCTGGCAGTGGGTTTGTAGTGAGTCTTAGTTACGAAATGTCCATCCTGTTTAGATATTACGACGTCCAGGAAGATGACCTCATATTTATCAGCTGTATGAGTAAACTTGAGATTGGGATTCAGTGTGTTGATCCAGAGGAAAAAGTCCTGTAAGGCCTCCTCTGGGCCCTCCCAGACCCCCAACACATCATCGATGTATCTCTTCCATAAACTTATGGAAGATACAAATGGGTTATTATCGACTTGGATGTGTTTTTGTTCGAAATCGTGGACATATAGCCCGGCCACACTAGGGGCAAAGGTACTGCCCATAGATGTCCCAGTGGACTGGAGAAAGAGATTGCCTTGAAATTCAGAGTTGCACAATCCAAGATGAATTCCTTGGGTGTATTGTATTCCCAAGTGATGGTATTAAGAGCCTCACCCAGGACCTTGATGGTATCGTCCTGGGGAATGCTCGTATAGAGGATCTCAATATCCAGCGTGACCAGTATAGTTTGTTCCATGTCACATTGTAGGGTGTTTAGAAGATTCAGAAGACTCTTGGTATCCTTAAGCTACGTGGGGGTCTGCTGGATTAGCGGTTTGAGAAAATAATCACAAAACCGTGACAGCGGTTGCAAAAGAGAGCCAATACCAGCAACAATCGGGCATCCCGGGGGAGGGGTCTTGCCTTTGTGTATTTTGGGTAGGGTATAGAAGTATGGTATGGTACCCTCCCCCTCCGTTAGGAAGGCTGCCTCGTTCTTTGAGATAAAGCACTGTTCTTCAGCATCCGCAACTAAGTCGCCGATAGCTTTCTTCAAATCAAGTGAGGGATCAGTTAATAGGGGCTGATAGTTCTTAGTGTCACTCAATAGTCGTGTACATTCCTGTTCGTAATCTGCAGTGTTTAATATTCACGACCGCACCACCCTTGTCAGGAGTTTTATCGTGATAAGGGGGTTGTTGCGTAGTTTATCTAAGGTCTGAAATTCAGTGCCAGTCATGTTTTTAAATGCCGTGGGTGCCTCTAGATTTTCAATCTCAGTAAAGACTGCCTGCTCAAAAGCAATAATCTCAGCTGGTATTGTATGAGGTGGGAGTGAGAACATAGATTTTGCTCTCACGGCAGTATCCCCTTCATTCCGTTCCAAATTCTTTAATTCACTCTATTCAAATTGCACATATAAAAAAACCAGCTCCGCAGTAATCTGGTGTTGCAACACACCAGGGGGGCATTCGGCCACTCCTGGTGGGGCCCAATGATGAAGCATGTCACCAACCAGGTTGGTGAGTGAGGGCTTTCTAAAAAACCTAAATGGATTTTTTACACAGGTGATCATGAATGTGGGTTACTATCACATGCTCGCTCATGTTTTTTGGCATATTGCTCCTTAGTTGTTTCTTTGTTTACTTAGCACTAAACGAACCCTAATATATACACACACACATATAAATATATATATACGCCATTTACATTTAGGCAGCAGGAAATCACGCAACAACAGGATTGCATCGGGTGCAGGGCACTGAAGAAGGCACACCCCGCCAAAATGCATTTGCCGCCACCCTTGCTGTTGTATTGAACAATAAAGCCTGTCTCACCTGTTCCCCTCCGGGTCCTGCCTCGTTCTTTCTTCTGGAGGACGGTAGACGCTATAATTTTATGTGCTTGCCAGTTTGCACATTGCAGGAACCCTCGCCACATACCGGGTCTGGACTTAACCTGGCGTTGCTTCACAGCGGTGTTCATGTCCATGGATTGGATTGTCTGGTACCCGCCCCTGCTTCGGAGGTCCCTGAACAGCAGAGGTATTCTACCTCTTTTGGGCATTTTTGCATTGTCGAATTTAGCCACTGCTCATACGGACACCATGAGGCAAGGGCTGAGGCGATGTGAGGGGACTCGAGGGCGGACTTGGTTGTTTGTGAGATCGCCATTGTCATCATGGATCCTGCTACAGGCGCCGCTGTGGGATTCTAACTTCATTCCCTCCCTATTCCACCGGCCTGGGCTGCTCTCAACATGTGGCATCCTGGGAGTGGTAGTTCCAGGATTATACCACGAACTGCCACAGGTGTGCTGCATTGTCACAGGGAGGGGCAGACCTACACCATTTACATTTAGGCAGCAGGAAATCACGCAACAACAGGATTGCATCGGGTGCAGGGCACTGAAGAAGGCACACCCCGCCGAAATGCATTTGCCGCCACCCTTGCTGTTGTATTGAACAATAAAGCCTGTCTCACCTGTTCCCCTCCGGGTCCTGCCTCGTTCTTTCTTCTGGAGGACGTTAGACGCTATATATATATATATATATATATATATATATATATATATATATATATATATATATATATATATATATATATAACAGAAAGCTCCAATGGAATAGGGCATGTGCCAAGTAAGAATTGAACACATGTTTTTTTAAAAATGCGAACTTTCAGTTTGCATTTCGTTTTAAGTACTCACAATGCACTATGGGAGCTGAAGTTTGTATATTCCAGTCATGTGACCCAAATCTTTTAAAAGCACGCATGAATGCACTTTGCGGAACTACTACACCCTGTGATCAAGGCCACCTGCGCCGAAACGTTAGGGAAAGGAAGCATGCTGTGCTGTTGGACGCTGAATAAAGCCACGTCCCCAACAATGGGCCTCAATGTGCTTTTTTTGTTGTTTTGTTGCGCTATTCCATGCCCATTGATGAGGCCGCCCTGTAGGGTCGGGGGCTCAGGAACGGAAAAACTGTGCTTTGAACTTTAAGAGGAGCATGACCCACTTGCGCACTCAGCCTACTGAGGAATGCCACTGGTGTGAAAAATGTGTGTGCGCAAGGAGGTGATTCGAACAGGAAAACATCCTGCTATGATCGTGCTGGGGAACAAAGCTTTGTCAGGCCATGCATAGAATAACATCACTTTGGAGTATTTGCAACTCACCTGACTGGCTTCAACAGAAAACTCCAATGGAATAGGGCATGTGCCAAGTAAGAATTGAACACATGTTTTTTTAAAAATGAGAACTTTCAGTTTGCATTTTGTTTTATGAACTATGGGAGCTGAAGTTTGTATATTCCAGTCATGTGACCCAAATCCTTTAAAAGCACGCATGAATGCACTTTGCGGAACTACTTCACCCTGTGATCAAGGCCACCTATGTCAAACGTTAGGGAAAGGAAGCATGCTGTGCTATTGGACGCTGAATAAAGCCACGTCCCATACAATGGGCCTCAATGTGCTTTTTTTATATATTTATATATATATTACCTACTGGCGGTCGCCAGTAGGTATATATAGTTAGGATTTTTTCTCTATGGGATTTTTGAAAATTCTATGTCTAATAACTTTGGCGTTTGTGGACGGAATTGGCTGAAATTTTCAGGAAAATGGCACATTTTGTTTCTGAGCAGCCCTTGAAAATTTGGGGGGGGTTCGTCAAGGGGGGGCCGAGAAAAAAGGGGGGTCCTTAACGTGTTTTTAACATTGAGTTTTCCATAGGGCGGTTGGCCTCACTTTTAGCCCGAACGGCTGAATGGATTTGCACGAAACTTGGCAAAATTGTAGGGACTGGTAGCCCGATGTGCCTTTTGTAGGTCTCAATATATGTGCTACAGTGGATTTTGAGAAATTAACGTTTAAAAAAAGATATATATCTGTAACAGCGGACCGGGCAGCGCTCCAGTACGCGTACTTTTCGCGCAACGGAGCTTTGTGAAGCGAAGCTGATTGGTTCTCCGGCATCTGTAAACATTCCAAACAGTCCGTAGCGGCCGCCATCTTGTCTCTCGGTAGGATCGAGAGAGAAGAGGAGGCCAAAGCGAAGGGGCAAATGACCATAAGGGGGCATAGTAGATCCTCGCTGACCCCCTAGGTTTGATGTGAAGGTTTTAAAAGGGCCCCGCGGGGCAAAAAAAAAAAATAATAATAATAATCGAACGGCTGAATGGATTTGCACGAAACTTGGTAAAATATTAGGGACTGGTAGCCCGATGTGCCTTTGCTAGGTCTCAATATATGTGCTCCAGTGGATTTTGAGAAATTAACGTTCAAAAAAAGATATATATCTGTAACAGCGCTCCGCTTCGCGTAACGGAGGTTTGCGAAGCTGATTGGTCATTCTGTCACTGGGCTATAGTTGGGCTACATCTGGCTGATATTTGGGCTACATTTGTTTTTTTTGTCTCTGGCGGCCATCTTTGGGCTACATTGGGCTACATTGGGCTTCATTGGGCTTCATTGGGCTACATTGGGCTACATTTGGGCTCCAACATATATATAGGCCAATGTAGCCCAATATATATTTTTCAAAGTTAATTTTCGTAAAAACCACTGGAGCATATATCTTGAGACATAGCAAAGGCACATCGGGCTACCAGTCCCTACAATTTTGCCAAGTTTCGTGGAAATCCATTCAGCCGTTCGAGCTAAAAGTGAGTCCAACCGCCCTATGGAAATGAAGGAAATGAATGGGTAATTTGAAATTAGCAAATAGCTCATCGCAAACTAGGAATGGTAAAGAATCGCTATTTATTCCTTAAAGTTCGCTATTTAGGAAATGCAAAAAACTTTGATGATACATATGGCGGTTCATCTCTAACAAGATAAGAAGCATAGGGATAGATTTATGATGACTGGCGCATCACCAGGGATGTGTTAGTCATTCTGTGCCGCTGTTCCGTCACCTATGGTGTGCTGCATTTACAATGCGGCGCATCATGGGGCAAAAACAGCACAGATGCGTGATGTATCTGTGCCGTAAAGGTGGCGCATTGCTGGAGTTGTATCGCAAGTGTGATGAAGCTCCAGCAAGGGTCGGGGGTGCCCCTGTCGCAGGGTTTCTGTTCTCACACAGAACTGTGGACAGAGGATTGGAACCTCGGTGAATTAGGGTGTCCCAAAACTCACCTTAGTAATCAAAAACCCCTTAGCAAGCTAGGTACAGTGTCACATTGGATATAACAAACTCTCAATGTTTAGACAATCCAGAATATGAACTTATAGTACCTCAGGATACGTGGAACTCATGAACAGTCGGTCGTTATATATTTCTTAGAAACCAGAACATGGAGTTAAGAAGAACACATGTGTATTTGAAATGTTTATTTACTAATGCCGTCTTCTCAGGCGTAGTATCTTAGATAATACAAGTACACATATTATCAGTAGCAAAATTACCAGCATAGTTACTAGTACATAAAAAGCGAATGGTGACAGTATGTTAACATGCTGTAAATGAATAAGAGTTAGCAACACTTATAAGCAGCCGCGGGCCGTGGAGGGAGTTACGGTGGGGCAGGGAGGCGGGGAGGGGGAGGGGAAGGGTGGAGAGGGCTCCACCCTGCCCCTCCCCCTCCCCGCCTCCCTGCCCCACCGTAACTCCCTCCATGGCCCGCGGCTGCTTATATCTCACCCTCCCTAATACACATATTATATTATTTGCTAAGAAGGTCTCTTTGTGTTGGTTTAGGGCGTGCCCATACTTTAGTGTCTTAGATTTGAAGGAATCACATCAGCATACACCAGCTCTCTCTTCATGTGAACCGCATCAACTGTTGTGTATGTGTGTTCGGCAAAGCAATATAAAACCCGCCTCATGCCCAGAATTGGCAGAAGTTGCACTTATGTTATGAGTATGAAGTCGTGGAGATCAGACCTCATAACAATTCTGTATCGTGTTGTTCTTGAAACTTCAGCACTCGCTGTACAGATATAGTTTAACAAGCAAAGCAGATAGTAGAGCAATAACATATTATTCTCATGTAAACCACGATGAACTACTAGGTTGAAAGCTAAAGCAACAACTAAGTGTCGTGTGCAGAAGTTGCAAAAAAGGAAAAATGGCGTTTAAACCGGTAATGAGCCCATGCTAACTTAACACGGTGTAAAGATATCCAGGACCTAGATGACACCTCCCCATGATCCGGAAACGAACTGAATAAGATAATAGAAGTGCCATCTCATGAGAGCAGATTGCAAGTTTATATGTGGACGGTCCGCAAGGTAAAGCATTAAAAACTAGGAAAATTCAATGCTAAAGAAAAATAAAACAGCCAAGTACTTTATCGAGTCTTAAGCCAATAGGCAAGCTAAATAATAAAAACTTGACAAATAAGTCAATGAATTGTCAATGAAATGCTAGTACTCAGCATATCAAACATGAAAAAGGTCTATGACATAACTGTGTATGCAAAATAAGCTGCAACAGCCTCCAATAGGAAGTCACCGTCTTCATCCGAAAAGAGTTCAGCCATCCAATTTAAAAGCGGAAAAGAACATACGTGCTCTCCCAGCACCGGATCCTCTATCACCATCAGAGGACAGCTCGGTGGGTTTTCAAGAAAGCTCTGTTCCAAGAAAGACTGTGTTGCCGCCAGTAAATTCCAGGGACCAATTAGTCCATGCATCAATGCCACAGCCATAATCCTTTCGCCAGGACAAACCAACTCGTGAGTAATGATAGGAGTCATCAGCTGATTAAAGTCGACGTCAGGAGAAACCGGTCCGCAGAGACACAAATCAATGGCCCAATCGAAATCACAGGTCAGGCAGTGAAATACAGGCTGGACACAGGTGAAGTAGGAGAATCGAAAAGATAATCCATATGCCGTGCTTAATATCGCCAACGGCATTGTGCCATAATATTCTAGCATGCGATTGCGGAACAGTGTCAGCAGCTGCAGGGCGGGAGCTTGCACAGGAGGGACATCCATATTTAAAAATGTAAAAAAGCACAAGAGCGTCCGCTGGTAATGCAAGTAAAAATGGGAATCCACGAAGCAGAGTGGAAAAAATAGAATGAAAGAAAGCAGGGATGACTCCAAAGATTTTCTCAAATGAAGTCACGAGACCACTGGTAACAACTTTAAAAAAGTGCGCCAGGGCCTTTGTGGAGGACGCGTTAAAGATAGTCCGAACCATCTTGCTGAAATGGAAAGGCAAATCTGTATTGAAAAGGGTCTGCACCTCTGTACGGGTGTTCGCTATGTGAAGCACGAAAGTTTCACGGGCCGAACTCAAGGCCACCTCTCTCTGAGACAAAAGAGCTCTTATTCTTGCCATGCCGTTGAACTCTGCTCCCAAGGTTGGTATTTGTGGCGAGATTGAAAACTCCCTATGTTCATGTGTGGGAGGAAATAGAACATTTCTGCAGCAAATAACCCGTTCACTTACTGTTACGATAAAAGGAATACTTTTAATTAACCCAGAACAATCTTCATTATTGAGCATCAAATAACTACCATTTTCCGACAACTTGAACGTGGGGATTATAGCAGGAACTGGCGTGCCTTGCAACACGCAAGCCATATTTGGTTGGTGTTTGTTGCATGAACCGTGTAACTGTATGTGCCTACACATTAGTGAATGATGTGGCGTCTCAGTGCATTCCTCTCCATTCAGATAAACTTCTTGATCATCTTTGAAACATCTGTATGTGTATGGAAGCGACCAGACCTCATGAAGAAAAGCACTACCTAAAGGTTCATAACGACCTATTGGTATATATTTCATACAATTTGAAAACTTATATAAAGCAAAAGGCAGCGTTATTAAACCGTGGATAAGGCACGTTGCCAAAAAACCCGCAATCCTCTGCTGATGATGTCACTGAGCATGTCATGAATGATGTAATATGTGACATCATCAGCAGTGGATTACGGGTAATAGTATCTCTAGTTTACTCCCTTATAGATGTCTTTCTTTTAACATAAGTGTCTGTTTCCTTCCCTTATACTTACTGTTCTTTTTAAAAAAAAAAAATTTTGGTTCACTTCCGGTTCGCGTACCGGCGAGCGAACTGGGAAGCGAACTACGAGAAATAGAGGTTGGCACAGTTCCAAATATTGTACCAATTTTTTAATAACGGGGAGGTACTTCTGAAAAGAACTTTTTTTTTATTGTTTTTGTTGTTTTATATTTTTTTTATTATTTTTCTGAACATTTTTTTACTTTTTTTGAATTTTTCTGAACAGTTTTATATTTTTTGGGGTTTTTCTTGGAGGGGGCAATGAAAACGATTCATTGTAAAGGGCTCAACAGGAGCAACAAAACAAAAAAAAGTATTTATTATTTTGGGCGTTTCGTACAAACTTGCATATGATAGTCAATAGCTCTGTTGATCAGAGTGATGCTTCTTTCTCCGTAGCAAATGAATCCACTGCAATGTACGCAGACGTGTTTTACTTCACCAAATCTCATTTGTATATTTGGCACCATCTCCCTGCCCTCTGGTCCCGTTACTTCCGGTACAACAGATCTTCTGGCCATAATAGGGAGACTATCTAGGTCGTTCCGAAACTGTGCAGCACTGTAGTTGTTATGATGCCACCTAGTCATATGGCGATGCATTGTGCAGTGTCCGAAACTGTATTTTTTCTCGGTCCCTCTGGACAGTCTATCTTGACATATAAGGCAAGTTACGTATCTTGCATTTACTTTTTTCTGACCTTTGGGAATTTTAAAAAATTGCCAAATGAAGTTTTCTTTCCGGTGAGACGTCCTGGGCTCCTCAGGCAAAAACTGCCTCTCTTCGTGCTCGTCGTCCTGTTCCTCTTCTTCCTCTTCTTGTTGAATTATAACTTGAGCAGGTGGTCCACTCTTCCTTGGATGTGGTGGAGGTGGTGGGGAAGCACCAGCTGAAGCTACTAAAGAAGCCATTGCTCACTGGTAACAAAGGGTCTTTCTCTCACAATGATGAAAGTCAGAGTGAGGAAAGAAGGAGGGATTTTCATCATTTGGGAAAAACAAGAGTTCTCAACCAATGAAAAGTGTTCATTTTAGATTATATGACCTAGTCTTACATCATTAGGAAACCAAAAGTGAAATGAACCAATGAAAAGTGTTATTACCAAGTCACATGACCTGCTGTGTTTACGTTAAGCACTTTGCAGGGCCTCCCGGTTTGCTTCCAGAAACCTGCGCTTTGCGACTCGCTTCGCGTACCAGTTCGCTAACGTAGCACGTCATATGACGTATCACGCGACAACGTGAAACGTCATGCGGACGGGAGGCGTCACGATGTTGTTTTCTAACGCGGCAGTTGCGGTAAAGAAACGTTTACCGGCTCGCGGTCTATTTCGCGGCATCAAGGTCAGCTAACGGGAAGCTTCCCGATTCGCGAAGCGGGAACGAAGAAAAAAAAATATTTTAAAAAAAAATTATTCATAAACATATAAAATATATTTTTGGATTTAAAGAAGAATACATTTTACAGCTACAGATATTAGCTGTTAAAAAACCAATGAAATTCACTGAAAAAACCATAGGTTATAGACCATATATAGTTAGGAATTAGCATTTACAAAACCTTGAAAATTCACTGAAAAAACCATAGGTTAGAGACCATATATAGTTAGCTGGACATTTTATTGACATAAAACCAATGAAATTCCATATATAGTTAGTTGCACTAACTATATATCGCGCACCCGCAATCCACTGCTGATGATGTCACATATTACATCATTCATGACATGGTCAGTGACATCACTGATGACATCACTGATGACATCTCAAATGACATCACTGATGACATCACTGATGACATCTCATTTGACATCAATGACCACATCACTGATGATATCATTCATGTGACAATACAATGCATCTCCTCACATTTTAATATAACCTCTGTTTCACCCAGTGTTAAATACAGAGTATAATTTTTGAAACCATTGACACACCAATACTAGTTACTACATACGCACTCACTGATTCCTATGTCTACACACACATTCACTCATTCACCCATACAATCATTCATACATACAATCACTCATCTTTACAACACTATCATATGCACTCATACACCTATACAGACACTCACAGTCTGCCACTCATCCATGGAGTTACTCACACACCTAGTCAGTCCTGTAAAGAATCAATGACACTTCCATTTTCTTGTCTATACAGTTAAACATAGAGCACCTTACATTTTCAAACATATACTAACACATACTTACCTTCTTATACAATCATTGATACAAGTACACATTGATCTGCACAGAGTCACACACCTCCCAGCCAGCCACACACACACTCAGTCTCCCATACAAATACTTGGACAATCAATCAGTAACCCATATAGTTAATCATATAGCTACTGATCAACACATGCAGCAGTTTACAGAACAACAGACATAATGATGCACAAATTAAGACAGTTTAGTCACTAACCCATGCACTCAGTGAGACACATTTAATCACTCACTCATACATTCAGTCATGCACCTACTAAATCCTTTGTCCAGACACTTATACTTCCACTCATTCTTCAATATGTAAGACACATTTTAACTTTACAGAAACATACAGTCACTGGATGTTGTCATCAGTGATGTCATCAGTGATGTCATCAGTGATGTCATTTGAGATGTCATCAGTGATGTCATCAGTGATGTCACTGACCATGTCATGAATGATGTAATATGTGACATCATCAGCAGTGGATTGCGGGTGCGCGATATATAGTTAGTGCAACTAACTATATATGGAATTTCATTGGTTTTATGTCAATAAAATGTCCAGCTAACTATATATGGTCTCTAACCTATGGTTTTTTCAGTGAATTTTCAAGGTTTTGTAAATGCTAATTCCTAACTATATATGGTCTATAACCTATGGTTTTTTCAGTGAATATATATATATATGAAAAAAGTTTCTTTCCAAAGAAAATAACAGAGGCTGGGAGGGGAATTCAGTGAAGAAAACAGCTTTATTTCACGAGTCCCAGCGGCTGGGGATGATTTCGGCTTGGTTGCCTTCTTCAGCGCCCTTCGCTGTGAAGATGCCGTCCCTCATAAGCTCCTCCTGTTTAAAATAACTGCAAGTACCTGGGTCTCCTCCCCCTGTGTATATATATATTACCTACTGGCGGTCGCTAGTAGGTAGTTATAGTTAGGATTGTTTTCTATAGGAAATCCGCAACATTCTATTGGGAATAACTTTGGCGCTGGTTGAGGAATCTGCCTGTAATTTTCCTTAAATTTGCCTCGCTGCGCTCCGCTCCTTCCCTTAAAAGTTTGGGGGGGATTCGTCAAGCGGGGGCTGAGATGAAAGGGGGGTCCCAAAACGTGTTTTCCCCATGTTAATTTCCATAGGGCGGTTGGACTCACTTTTAGCCCGAAGGCTGAATGGATTTCCACAAAACTTGGCAAAATCGTAGGGACTGGTAGCCCGATGTGCCTTTGCTATGTCTCAAGATATGTGCTCCAGTGGATTTTGAGTAATTTAGGTTCAAAAAAATATATATATCTGGGCCGAGCCTAACCACACATCTGATCTGATTGGCTGTCAGCACTTCATCCAAGAAGTGTTGGCAGCCATCTTGGGACCAATATACATGATAGCACTTCATTAAAAAGCATTGTAGTTAATAGAGGGTTTTAGGACTTTAGTTACATTATAAATCATTTGTTGATGGTACCATACTCATTTTAGGAATTGTGGTGTGTTCTAAGGTGATTTTACCATGTGAAAAAGCCTTCTGCTGTGATATCATGAATCATGTTTGAAAGAAAACTAATATCTCATGATTTTCCCACAGTGGTTTGGAAGGGGATCTATAAGCTAAACTGAAAGCATAGTTTCAGTAAAGTCACATTATCTTTCTCAGTCATGTGAGAATGAAGTCTGACATTCTCAGTAAAACATGTACATCCAACAAGGACAGAGACTGTCAGTTGATTCCTTTGTGTTCTACTGCAGCCTCCTAGAGTGTTCTAAAGAACAACTAGAGCGCTAACAGTCCTACTTATTACAAAGGTATAGCACACCTGAAGCCATCGTGATGGGAATAAAGTGGTAACTCTTAAAACATTTAATTTAAAAAGGAACAAAATGAGGGGGTATATTATGCCATAGAAAGTATTATTAGTGCTGCAGAAAGAAAAATTAGGGCACATTTTGAGTGACTTCTCAAATCCTCTTGTATTTCATTAAAAAATTCTGACATGCAGTCTCCAAGAAGGCCACCAGAGACAAAAGAGCCTAAATGTAGCCCAAATATCACCCAGATGTAGCCCAAGTATAGCCCAATGACAGAATGTCCCAGAGTGTTCTAAAGAACAACTAGAGCGCTAACAGTCTTACTTATGACAAAAGTATGGCACACCAGAAGCCATCTTGATTGGAATGAAGTGGTAAGTCTGAAAACATTTAATTTAAAAAGGAACAACATGAGGGGTTCATTTTGCCATAGAAAGTATGATTAGTGCTTCAGAAAGAAAAATTAGGGATAATTTTGAGTGAATTCTCAAATCCTCTTCTATTTCATTAAAAAATACTGACATGCAGACTGAAAAATGCACTTTGAATACCAGCAGCAGACTTCCCTGGTGAGCAGTAGCTTTACTACAGTGATCGATAACATCCGACGCAAAGTGGACTCTGGCCAAACTACAGTTCTGGTCCTGTTGGACCTCACGGCCGCGTTCGATACCCTGTCTCCCGCCATCTTAACATCTCGGCTTAGAGAGGCAGGTGTTACTGGGCCGGCCCTGAGTCTCCTTAATTCCTTTCTCCTTGATAGGGAACAGAGAGTGATGCTCGGAAACTACCTCTCCCCTGCCAAGTCATTGCAATGCGGGGTGCCACAGGAGTCGGCATTAAGTCCGACCCTGTTTAACATCTACGTGGCCCCCCTTGCTAGACTAGTAAGATCGCAGGGGATGGAGGTGGTATCTTACGCCGACGACACCCAGATCATGGTGTCACTGGCTCATTCCTCTGTCAGGACATCCGCCTCCAGCTTCAGGTCATGCATGCAGCATGTGGCAGATTGGATGATCATCAACTCCCTTAAGCTGAACCACGACAAGACAGAGGTACTGGTCTTTGGGAAGGACCAAGATATTTGGTCGAGTGAGTGGTGGCCCTCTTCTCTTGGCACCTGCCCCAACCCCTCCCAATCAGCCAGAAATCTCGGCGTGGTATTTGATACCTCACTCTCGATGTCTCTACAAGTGAACCGAACCGTGGCCACTTGCTGGGGTGTGATCGGGATACTCAATAGAATCCGTAGCTATCTCTCCCTCCAGGCGCGCAAACAGATTGCAGTCGCTCTTGTTGGCTCCAGGTTAGATTATTGCAACTCTCTGTACATGGAGTCCAACAAGGGCCTTATACATCGACTGCAAATCGTGCAGAATGCTGCAGCGCGCTTTGTTTTGGCTCTTCCTAAGACATCATCTGCCACCATTGCGAGGAGGGATCTTCACTGGCTCCCTGTTCAGCACAGAATTTCTTTTAAAATTTTGTGTCTGACATATAGAGCACTCGCGGATGGCTCAGCGGGTGCTATCAGCTCTTTACTCACCCGCTACTCTCCAACAAGATGTCTCCGATCCGCGGGACTATTCCAACTTGTTGTTCCCCGATTTAGGCTGACCAGATGGGGAGCTAGGGCTTTTTCCGTTGTTGCCCCTCAGCTCTGGAACGCAATTCCAATTGAGATTAAAACCCTACCCTCAATTGATTTGTTTAAAAAGGCCTTAAAAACGTGGTGCTTTTCCAGAGCCTACTAATCATAGATTGCTTCGGTGTTGCTATGAGCTGGTATATATGAAGTAGGCGCCTTGACGCCCATTGGGCTAAGTTAGCGCAGGACAAGACTCCTTTCATTCATTCCATTCATCTAATGAGCAACAAGAGTGCTAACATTCAGAATTTATGGCAAATGTGTGACACATCTGAATGCCTTCTTGATGGAACCAAAGTAAACAAGCATTGAAAATGCAATAGATCTCGCCCTCGTTTAAGTTAAAGCCATTCTGTTTGTAATGAGGTGGCTTTTTAGCTTTGCTTTTATTAGTGTTTTTTAAACTTTCATGTAAATAACATGCATCTGTATGCATATATGTATATGTATGCATGCATTTATATTTGTATTTATATAGATATACAGATTATATATGTTTATATATGTATGTATATATATATGTATATATACATACACATACATATATATAAATGCATATGCATATATATGCATATATATATGTGTATATGTGTGCGTGTAGAGAGAGGTAGAGAGGTAGAGGTGTAGAGGTAGAGAGGTAGAGGTAGAGAGGTAGCGGTAGAGAGGTAGAGAGGTAGAGACTAGTAGAGAGAGAAGTAGAGAGAGGTAGAGAGGTAGAGAGTAGAGCGTGAGTAATAGAGAGTAGAGAGTGAGTAGTAGAGAGTAGTAGAGAGCAGTAGAGAGAGTAGCAGAGAGTGAGTAGTAGAGAGTAGTAGAGTGAATAGTAGAGTGAGTAGTAGCGAGTAGTAGAGAGTGAGTAGTAGAGAGTAAGTAGTAGAGTGAGTAGTAGAGAGCAGTAGAGAGTGAGTAGTAGAGAGTAGTAAAGAGTGAGTAGTAGAGAGTAGTAGAGAGTGAGTAGTAGAGAGTAGTAGAGAGTGAGTAGCAGAGAGAGAGAATAGTAGAGAGTAGTAGAGAGTGAGTAGTAGAGTGAGTAGTAGAGACTAGTAGAGAGAGAGTAGTAGAGAGTGAGTAGTAGAGAGTAGTAGAGAGTGAGTAGTAGAGTGAGTAGTAGAGAGTGAGTAGTAGAGAGAGAGTAGTAGAGAGTGAATAGTAGAGAGTAGTAGAGAGTGAGAAGTAGAGAGTGAGTAGTAGAGAGTAGTAGAGAGTGAGTAGTAAAGAGTGAGTAGTAGAGAGAGAGTAGTAGAGAGTGAGTAGTAGAGAGTGAGTAGTAGAGAGTAGTAGATAGTGAGTAGTAGGGAGTGAGTAGTAGAGAGAGAGTAGTAGAGAGTAGTAGAGTAGTAGAGAATGAGTAGTATAGAGTGAGTATTTGAGAGTAGTGGAGTAGGAGAGAGTAAGTAGTAGAGAGTAGTGGAGAATATTTCAAAGTTTGGCACAGCACCACTTGCACAATAAGTCCAATCAAATCATATCACTTAGAGTCCTTATTGAAGCGCTGAATCTTGGTGTACATTCCAATGCTTTTATTTTCCTTAAGTTTATGTACCACAGCCAGCCGAAACGTTTCGTTCTGTACAACAGAACTTCTTCAGGGCGTTCTTATTTCCTTCAAGTTATGCCGGTATCCTGTTGTCATATAACTAGATATTTCTTCCAAATGTTAGACGAGACGTAAGTACATTCTTATTCAAAGTGACTAGGTATCAATTTTACCCACACAATTCGGGCACACTTGAGTAATTTATAGCATCCTCAAAGTCAGTCTTTCAAAAATTCCAAAGTATAGGACATGATAATCCAAATCCAAATGTTTCTCAAGAAAAGTCATTTTCAATCGTTCGGAATATCGGTGTTTGGGCAGATATGACCCAGGGACCCCCAGTATGCAAGGGGAATTAGTCCCCCCTCTGCAAACGCGCCAATGGCCTGCGTTGCAGAGAGGTGTAAAAAGGGGCATAGCCTCATTACACCTCTGTGCAATGCAGGCCCCTGGCGCATACCGGAGGTTTCAGGTGGGCTAGTTGGCCCCAGGGACCCCTAGTATGCAAGGGGAATTAGTTCCCCCTCTTCAAACATGCACGGGGGCTGCGTTGCAGAGAGGCGTAAAAAAGGGTGTGGCCTCATTACACCTCTCTGCAATGCAGCCCCCTGGCGCATACTGGAGGCTCCTGGTGGGCTAGTTGGCCCCCAGGGACCCCCAGTATGCAAGGGGAATTAGTTCCCCCTTTGCAAACGCTGCAGGGGGCTGCGTTGCAGAGAGGTGTAACAAGGGGCATAGCCTCATTACACCTCTGCAATGCAGCCCCCTGGCGCATACTGGAGGTTCCAGGTGGGCTAGTTGGGCCCCAGGGGCCCCCAGTATGCAAGGGGAATTAGTTCCCCCTCTTCAAACATGCACGGGGGCTGTGTTGCAGAGAGGTGTAAAAAGGGGTGTGGCTTCCTTACACCTCTCTGCAATGCAGTCCCCTGGCGCATACTGGAGATTCCTGGTGGGCTTTCAGGTCTTTTATATAGTTAGGAATTAGCATTAAAAAAAACTTTGAAATTCACTGAAAAAAACATAGGTTTCAGGCCTTATATAGTTAGGAATTAGCATTTAAAAAACCTATGAAATTCACTGAAAAAACCATAGGTTTCACACCAGTTATAGTTAGGAATTAGCATTTAAAAAACCTATTAAATTCACTGAAAAAACCATAGGTTTGACATAAAACCTGACATAAAACCATTGAAATTCCCACGTTATAGTTAGTTGGACTCACTATAACTTGACTCACTATAACTTGCGCGCCTGCAATGCACTGCTGATGATGTCACATATTACATCACATATTACATCACTCATGACATGGTCAGTGACATCACTCATGACATCACTCATGACACCATCCTTGTGACAGAGTGACAGACCTCCTTTCAGTGTAATGTAACCCTTGAAACACATATTCAAAAATAGAAACTAAAATTTTCAAAAAAATAGAGATACCCATACCAGTTACAACAACCAATTCAGTAATACCACCATCTATATAGACATCCACTCATTCACCAACAGTTCTATATAGCCACTCATACATATATTCACTCATCATATGTAGTGAAACACCTATACATCCTGTTACACACCGACAGTCATCCAAAAGTTACTCACACACATAATCAAACATGCAAATAAACTATTGAACATCCATTTATTTGCATATACAGCTATACACACACTACCACCTTACTTCTAAGGAAACTTACACATACTTACTCTCGTAAACAATCACTTATAGAAACACATACTTATTTAAACAAGAACTCTTTCAATCTCTCACTCTTACATATACTCACTTATATACATCAATACTCACATATACTAGATTAAAACATATGTAGTTACTGATAAAGACACTAGTGAGACAGTCATTCACTCACTAACACACACATATACACACTCATCCACCCAT
Organism: Lissotriton helveticus; assembly: GCF_964261635.1. Taxonomy (NCBI): domain Eukaryota; kingdom Metazoa; phylum Chordata; class Amphibia; order Caudata; family Salamandridae; genus Lissotriton; species Lissotriton helveticus. The sequence goes on along the minus strand of NC_136062.1, from coordinate 167,950,880 downwards.
ACAGTCCTGCACATATGCTGTCTTCAAAACACATACAAACAGTGAGTCAGTCATTGATGCATCTATGTGCTAAGTAACATCCCCACCAAACCATACAGACACTCATACTGATACTAAAAAAACATCTAATGACCCATATACACACACATGTAGCTACTCACCTACCCATGCAGCCACTTATACACAAAGTGAAACACTGATACAAACATTTAAATATTTAAACAATGCTCGCTAATATATGTATTCACTAAGATACACTTAATAAGCCAGTTAACCAATCAATTTTATTTTTTTTAAACATCCATTAAGACACTCATTTAAACATTTATTCTTTCATCGACCTTTACATATACATATATAAAACATATTTATTTTTCAGAAAGACACACATTCACTGGATGGTGTCATCAGTGATGTCATGAGTGATGTCACTGACCATGTCATGAGTGATGTAATATGTGACGTCATCAGCAGTGCATTGCGGGCGCGCGAGTTATAGTGAGTCCAACTAACTATAACGTGGGAATTTCAATGGTTTTATGTCAGTAAAATTTCCAGCTAACTATAACTGGTGTGAAACCTATGGTTTTTTCAGTGAATTTAATAGGTTTTTTAAATCCTAATTTCTAACTATAACTGGTGTGAAACCTATGGTTTTTTCAGTGAATTTCATAGGTTTTTTAATAGCAAATTTCTATAGCTGTGAAATATAATATTTTTTATAATGAATCCTATATTGTATATTTATGTAATACTATTTTTTTATGTATATTGTTCATGTTTATTTATTTATTGATTTTTTTGCCCTGGAGCGCTCCCGCTGGGCGTACCGGTGAGCACAGTCTTGCGGCGCACCCCGGTGCACGTACCGGTGAGCGTCCCGTTAGCGCTATTGCCACGAACAAAAACATCACGTGACGTATCGCGTAGCCGCGTGATGCGTCTTATGACGCACGGCGTAAACGCACCCGGAAGCTCCCGAGCGCATACGATCTCGCTACGTAAGCGCCCCCAGGCGCGCACCCGGGCGCGCCCCGGGGCGCGTAGCGTAAGCTCGTCGGGTCATGTGACCTGAAAATAACACTTTTCATTGGTTCAGAACAGTTTTGGTTTCCAAATGATGAAAGCCCGGGTCATGTGACCTGAAAATAACACTTTTCATTGGTTCAGAACAGTTTTGTTTTCCAAATGATGAAAGCCCCCACCTTTTTTCCTCATTCTCACTTTGTTCTTTGAGTGAGGAAGACCTGTTTCTATTCATTGAGAAATGGCTACAGTAGCAGCAGCAGCAGGAGCATCTGCACCACCACCACCACCACCACCACCACCACCACCACAAGGACCACCACAACACCACATTGGTGGTGAAGAAAAGGAGGAGGAGGAGGAGGGGGAGGAGGAGAGAAGGCACTTCCTGCCTGAAGATAATGCCACCTATAACCCTAAGGAGCACTTTGTATGGGAGTTTTTTAAAATCCCAAAGGACCAAAAGAAAGTCAATGCGCCAAAGGTGACATGTCTCATCTGTGGCACTGTACTTTCCAGGGGGAACCCTGCCAAAAAATATTAATTTGGGAATCATACAATGCTTCGCCACATGCAACGCAGGCACCCTAACAACTATGCTGCGGCAGAGATCAGAGAACTGACCAGAAACCCTCCCCAATCTTCTCCCAGCACCTCCAAAAGCAATCAACCCACTCTATCGGGTCCAGAGACAAGGGAGATGGTCCCAAACATCCAACGCCAGTTTGCAGATTACAAAATAGTTTGTATGCTTTGCGGGAGTGCAATTTCCTATGGGGAGCAAAGCATCAAACTCATCAACCGTGCTGGAGACAACCACATCTGCAGAAAGAAACCTTAATTTTTTCCTGATTTTTTTTGCTCCAGTTGAGCCGTTTACAATTCCCAGTTTTTTGTTTATCCCCATAAAAATTACTAAAAAAATATAAAATTGTTCATAAAAGCCAAAAAAAGTAAAAAATGTTCAAAAAAACAATAAAAAAATATAAAACAAAAAAAAAGAATTAAAAGAACAGTTCTTTTTAGAACTACCTCCAATTTATAAAAAAATGCTACATTTTTTAAAAACTCTGTCATTCTATTTTCTCCAGGGTACGCGCACCTGTGCGCGTACCGGGTGCTCCCCCCGCGTAAATCGAAAAAAAAAGAGCCGTTTCTGCCTGTTACCATAGCAACTCCCTCCTCACTGAGGTCTCAGGTTCAAAAGTTTATTCTACAATGTTGCAAATGAACTCAACAAGGATGTTTGACCTCTCAATACACCAGCTTATCCTGTGCAATGTTTCTTTAAATGACTTTTTCTTAACCATTCAAATTAATTCTTTCACAGAACAGAACCATGCACCCTAACTTTCAGTTTTCAACTATCTGAATCCACCAATCATTGCTTGTGATTCAAGAGCACTGAAACTCCACAGTTTTTTTTTTTTGCAAACTCCTACTGTTCCAACTGCCATTTCATTCCCACACTTCATCTGACTGCACCAGAACCTCCTCTCACCATGTATTCTGTCTGGATTATTGGACATAGCTACATCCACTGGGCTCAAAGGTACGCAGCTATCAGAAATTTTCACAACCTTGATTTACCAAATGTGGACATCAAGTGGATTGGCCAGAGAGGATTGAGATGTCGCCAATTGATACCATTGGTGAAAACCTTTTTGCATCTGCCACACCCTCACCTCATAATTCTGCACTGTGGTGGAAATGACCTAGGCACTTTGACCGGGGTAGGTCTGGAAATGCTTTTAAAGGACACCGTTGGGCAATTGATGGCACTTTTTCCACAAACTGCCTTGGTATATTCCAATATATGCCAAAGACAGAATTGGAAGTGATCCAACCAATTTTGTCCACAATTTGAGAAAGCACGGAAACATGTGAATAAATCTGTTTCTGCTTACATGAGAGACTATGGAATGGGTTCAATATACAACAATAACTTGCGTTACAACATGCAAGATATCTACAGAGGAGATGGTGTGCACTTCTCAGATGAGGGGAATAGAATATTCCTCCTGAATTTAAGACTGTGCCTTGGAACCTACTTGTAGGTACCTAAATCAGCCACAGAACCCAAAAGCTCTTTTCAGGGCTACCCTACCTCTGATCACTCAAAATGAATATTTTACTCTAACTTTTTTCACTATTTTTCACCAAAGTATGCTCCCCGGTGCGCGTACCAGGCGCTCCCCCCGCGAAAATCGAAAACAATATTTTTTTTTTTGCCCCGCGGGGCCCTTTTATGGCCCCCACATCAAACCGAGGGGGTCAGGGGGGGGGGGGGGGGTCTACCCTGCCCCCTTTTGGTCATTTCCCCCTTTGTTTTTGCCACCTCTTGTGTCTCGATCCTACCGAGTACCAATAGAATGTTGCGGATTTCCTATGGAAACTAGGTCCTAACTATAACTACCTACTGGCGACCACCAGTAGATAATATATATATATATATATATATATATATATATATATTACCTACTGGCGGTCGCCAGTAGGTATATATAGTTAGGATTTTTTCTCTATGGGTTTTTTGAAAATTCTATGTCTAATAACTTTGGCGTTTGTGGACGGAATTGGCTGAAATTTTCAGGAAAATGGCACATTTTGTTTCTGAGCAGCCCTTGAAAATTTGAGGGGGGTTCGTCAAGGGGGGGCCGAGAAAAAAGGGGGGTCCCAAAACGTGTTTTTAACATTGAGTTTTCCATAGGGCGGTTGGCCTCACTTTTAGCCCGAACGGCTGAATGGATTTGCACGAAACTTGGCAAAATTGTAGGGACTGGTAGCCCGATGTGCCTTTTGTAGGTCTCAATATATGTGCTCCAGTGGATTTTGAGAAATTAACGTTTAAAAAAAGATATATATCTGTAACAGCGGACCGGGCAGCGTCCTAGGACGCGTACTTTTCGCGCAACGGAGCTTTGTGAAGCGAAGCTGATTGGTTCTCCGGCGTCTGTCAACATTCCAAACAGTCCGTAGCGGCCGCCATCTTGTCTCTCGGTAGGATCGAGAGACAAGAGGAGGCCAAAGCGAAGGGGCAAATGACCATAAGGGGGAATAGTAGATCCTCGCTGACCCCCTAGGTTTGATGTGGAGGTTTTAAAAGGGCCCCGCGGGGCAAAAAAAAATAATAATAATAATAATCGAACACCTGAATGGATTTGCACGAAACTTGGCAAAATATTAGGGACTGGTAGCCCGATGTGCCTTTGCTAGGTCTCAATATATGTGCTCCAGTGGATTTTGAGAAATTAACGTTCAAAAAAAGATATATATCTGTAACAGCGCTCCGCTTCGCGTACTTTTCGCGTTACGGAGCTTTGCGAAGCTGATTGGTTCTCCGGCGTCTGTCAACATTCCAAACAGTCCGTAGCGGCCGCCATCTTGTCTCTCGGTAGGATTGAGAGACAAGAGGAGGCCAAAGCGAAGGGGGAAATGACCATAAGGGGGCATAGTAGATCCTTCCTGACCTCTTAGGTTTGATGTACCATTTTGCCAAGTTTGGTGTAATTCCGTTCAGCCATTCAGGCTGTAGACGTATGTAAATGTCCTATGGAAAATTGCATGGGGAAAACACATTTGAAAGTGTTGAAATTTAGAACCAATTAAAATGTTACTTTGGTTTTGTATTTGTGTGTGATGAAAGTTAATTGGTTATGTATATATGTCAAATGAGAGGAAACCACAGCCATTTTGTGATACTACTGTCTGAGGTACATTTGTGAGGAATTTTTGGTGGTGAATTTCTGGTGTTTGATTTACACAGTACTAACACTTCTGCTACTTTTAAAAAGGTGAGTTGTTAATTTGTAAGGGGAACTATGTTGTACACTTGAAGATAATTTGAAAAATGTTTTCTGTTATTTATTTGCAGTCCTTCTGTTATACTAAATACTTGATGAAGTTAGTTTTATATTATGTATTACTAAAAACGATAAATGAAAGTGATTATTTTTTTCTGCAATTTACAGCAAGCAATTTCAAAATAAAATGGCTCACAATGAAGAGACCGTGGCAATTTCTTTTGAATTGTCCACTACATTGATTGAAATTGAGAGCACCAATAATGAAATATTGTCACAAGGAGGACATGACTTGTATGATTCCATTAGATTGATTGAAATGGACAGCACCAAGAATGAAATATTGTCACAAGGAGATGACTTGAATGATTCCACTACATTGATTGAAATTGAGAGCACCAATAATGAAATATTGTCACAAGGAGGAGATGGCTTGTATGATTCCATTAGATTGATTGAAATGGACAGGACCAATAATGAAATATTGTCACAAGGAGGAGATGACTTGAATGATTCCACTACATTGATTGAAATTGAGAGCACCAATAATGAAATATTGTCACGAGGAGATGACTTGAATGATTCCACTACATTGATTGAAATGGACAGCACCAATAATGAAATATTGTCAGAAGGAGGAGATGACTTGAATGATTTTTTTGATCAATCTCTTGATGGCGAATTTATCGAGTGTTTGGAGACCATAGAGTTACAAGAATCATCATTGCAGACTTTTAATGAGGAGATTCCAGATGAGATGATTGAAGAGGAAATTACTGATGAGGACATGTTACTAGTTGTTTCAAATTTAGAAAATTTTGAAGAATAAATTTATATTTAGAAATCAAAAATTGTTTGAGACATTATTTATTTTTATTTTTAATTTATGAGGTTGTAGCGAAGTGATTGTAGTATAAAATGAGACTTATAGTATAGAGTGCAACATTTTTATGTTACATGGTAAGTTTACTCATATTTACTTCCCTTCTGCCACTATATTATCTCCAATGTGTATTTGACATGTCTTCTTCATCTCCGGCCTCCTTTCTCTCACTGTGTGTCTCCGATGCATCTTATCGCTGGTATTTTGTGTAATTACAGAAGAGAGTAAAATAAAATAGTTCGGAACGTGAAAAGGGGGCAAAGTAGAGTACTCCTCACCCCCTAGGCCTTTTTAGGCGGTCCCAAAAGGATCAGTTTCTGCTTTCCTGAGAGATTATGGTATGAGTTCCATATACCACAATAACTTGCATTACAACATGCAAGATATCTATCTCCTATTACCAACTTTTGGAGATATTCGCGCTAAGCGCGAATATCTCCAAAAAGTAACACCTGCCCTGAGCAGTTCTTAGCCATGTTATCCAATGGGAGGTGGATAACATGGCTAAGAGTATTAGCTCGGTAATGCATGAATATCGCTGAGTTTTTAGCGATATTCATGCATTGCGGCCGTTTATTATCGCATTTGCGATAAACCTTGATAATAGTAAGGTTTATCTTCGATAATTTCTGACGATGCTTAGTGGTAAAAAATTGGTTGGTAAGCATCGTTAGCGATAAATATCGCTTAACTTTGGTAATATGCCCCAACGTCTGTTAACGTTCGATTCGAAGGAAATGAGGAAGTGTTGAAAAACATTGTCTGCGCCATCTTGCCTTTTTTGAAATGCCACACTTTTGTCGTGCACGGCAGCCATTTTAGATGTCTTGACCAGACCCACTCTCTGCACGCTGTCGATTCGTAGCATGGCTCCTCACCCTCGCAAGCATCTTCCCCAGGCACTGGTCACCCCCGCTCTCTGTCTTATGCATGGGCAATAAACCTCCCCCCATCTGCGCTGCTCTTCCCTGAGAATCACACTGTGCCCGCCCGACACCTCCCTTTCGCCCTATTCACTACCGCACCCTGTGACACTCCTCTTCCTCTGTGTCCGATTGTCCAGGCTATCAGCTAGCCCTGCAGATGTAGTTTATGGCCCCAGCTGTAAAGAATCACCCCTCTTCAAAGGAGTTATAGTAGATCAAGGCCCACACCCGATGAGATCCGTCACACCACACGTGTTCCTACTATCTGAAAACTATCCTGTATTGTGATTGGGGAGGGGACCGAGCCTGAAGCGGAAGATTCCAGGAATGACTCTTTGTACATCAAAGTTTTTACAATTATGTGTCACATAAAAAATATATAGCACTCCAACAAAGTAGTAGGAATATAAAACTTTAATAACATATAAATATATACAACAAAACAAAAACAGTAAAAACATTTAAACAACGAAGAGACCGTGGCAATTTATTTTGAATTATCCAATAGATTTATTGAAATTGACAGCACCAATAATGAAATATTCTTGTCAGTAGCGGTCTGTTGTGCGAATAGTTCCAAGGCAGCAGAACGCGCTGAAATCTGGATGTCACGAAGGTGATGTCTAGCAAGTTGCCGCCCAGCAAATAACGGCGTGGGGCGCCGCGGGGGTGAGTGAGTCCAGTAGGCACCACAGCTATTCTTACCGGCATTGCAGAATTACTGCTGGGGACAATGCCTGTGCTGGAGCAGGGTCACAGCAGAAACAAAAAGGATTCTGTTGAAGATGTTGTTGGTTTTCAATTTGAAAACAGTTCTGGTGTCAACTGCTATGCTAATGTAGTGGTTAATGTTTTGTTTTCTCTAGAAAATGTAAAAGAGGGGGAGGCAGTCCAAAGTTCCGTTAAAAGGGCAAAGGAAAGGATCGGTGGTTTGAACTATCAGTCAAAAAGGGGAGGGGGTGCAACAATTTTTCCTACCGGGTCACACTGTGCTTTCACCGGAAGTGAGGTCTGCAGGATTCTAGTAATTCAAAGTGAGGCTGGCGCCGACGTCCCGCGGATACAGTTTCGTCACTCCACGGGTGATCATGGCAGTCATTCCCCATCGGGGGTGGGAGACTCCCGCGGCTCCTCTAGAATCTTCAAGGTCGTGGAGGACTACGGTGGTGGAGTCAACCAGTGACCGGGCCATTTCTTTATGCTGGGCCCGCTCTTGCCAGGTCGACCGCCATTTTGAGAGTTCGGTAGCTACTGGCGATCGCGGGGTCAAATGAACGGACGGGCTCCACCCTGCCGGGCGAGACGTTGCAGCATGGCCACAGTGGAAGAACTCTTTTCCGGGCGCCTGGACCGCTGAGGGTGCAGCTGGGAAGCCTACACTGGGGAGGCGGGAGAGGCCTGTTCGCACCGTCTCTCCCTCCCAGTGCACCCCACGGCGTCTCGCTTGAGATTTGTTATGGCCGGACCAGGCGATGAGGACGAGGGGGGGGTCGGAGGCATGTGCAAGACATCCCCCCCCAGTGTTGTCGCAGCCATTATAAAAGAAAGAAGTGTCCCGTCCGTCTTCGGGCCGGGCTTCCGGTGGATGTCGGCCGGACGCCCCTGGCTCTGGCCCCATGAACGGGTTTCTTGGTTTATCGGCTGCAGCCGGATTCCGTCGGCCTCGGCCCCCCGACCGTTGGTGGCCGGACCGGAAGAGCATGTGGCGGGACTACCTGCAACTCTCAAGGGCCACCGCGGCCGGACTGGGAGAGAGAGGGGAGGGTCGAGGAGACATTCCCCCCCCCCTGCAACTGTTCAGCGTTGTAAAGGCAATCCCCTGGCCGGGTCCCGTTGGTCTCGGCCTCTCCTCCGGCTACACCCTACGTTAGGATCTCCTGGCCGAGGCGTGGCAGCAGGACCTGCCTTATATGGGCTGCTCCCGGCTGGGCGTAGCCGGAACTCTGCCCCACCTTGGAAGTTTCCAGAGTGGGGGCGGATGTTCTACTGACTTGCATTTTCCCTAGTCTATCGATTTTTTTGGCGTGGCAGGCGGTGGGACAGCGAGGGGTGATTTGGTTTCTCTTACTGTTTTTCTGGTCTCTCACCACTGGCATATTTTAACGTTTTCTTGTTTCTAGGACATTAATAGGTTTTATCATTACGTTATGTTATCGTTTCTTTGTTCGTTGTTTAATAAAAGTTCATGTTCATCAGTGGCCTACTGATTTTCGTTTTCCTATTCTTTTCTTTCCAGGTTGTTTCATGCTAAAGTTTCTGTTAACAGGATACAGTGATCACTTCGTTATTATTGCATATGTCCTTTTCACTAGGGGTGCTCTCTGGTCGGGCCAGATGACGTATGTCTAGTAAATGGTCCGGGTGAAACAGGTGCATCAATCAGTGGGGATAGGCATGATAGATTACAACGGGGGAGAAAGGTCCGCATTACGTACCCTTTCACTACTTGCAAAGATTTTCCTACGTTTATTTGCAAACAGGGAATACCTCCAAAAAGAACTAATTCCCAAACAGTCAATGTTCGGACAATCAATCAATCAATGAGGAATGAAATAGGTACGACGTGTTAAAGGCTTGCGTTACCTACCCTTCACTATCTGCAAAGGGAGAGAGAATATTCCTATTCTTCCTCGTTTGCAGGTAGAGAAGATCCTTAAGAGAATTAACATCGAACAATTCAATGCTCGATTGAAACAATCAACAAGGGGTACTGTGAACACAAATGAACGCCGCTTATGTACATACGCATTGCTATTTTCAACAGGTTGTTCCTAATGTTTCTATTTTAGCGAGGTCAAAAAGAGATCCCATTAGTGGCCTACTGATTTTGCTCGATTCCTTTTGTTTTTTTACACGATTTTTCGCTATCTGCAAAGACTAAACAGAGTATTGCGACTCTGTGCTTGTTTGTAAATAGAGAATGAACCAAAGAGAACAATCAATCAAATGGAGAGAGAAGCAGGCACGACGGATTACAAAGGGGGAAAGGGCTGCGTTAACTACCCTTCACTATCTGCAAAGAGAGAGTACTCCTAATAGAAATGAGGGGTGGGGGGCAGCAATCAAAGCAGATCAGTGTGCATAAACACGAAAAAAAAAATTCTTACCACGTACTTGACATTCGACAGCTTATGATATTTGCTATTAAAAAACCATTGAAATTCACTGAAAAAACCATAGGTTATAGACCATATATAGTTAGGAATTAGCATTTACAAAACCTTGAAAATTCACTGAAAAAACCATAGGTTATAGACCATATATAGTTAGGAATTAGCATTTAAAAAACCTTATTTTACTCACACAAAACCATTGAAATTCCATATATAGTTAGTTGCACTAACTATATATTGCGCACCCGCAATCCACTGCTGATGATGTCACATATTACATCATTCATGACATGGTCAGTGACATCACTGATGACATCACTGATGACATCTCAAATGACATCACTGATGACATCTCATTTGACATCAATGACCACATCACTGATGATATCATTCATGTGACAATACAATGCATCTCCTCACATTTTAATATAACCTCTGTTTCACCCAGTGTTAAAAACAGAGTATAATTTTTGAAACCATTGACACACCAATACTAGTTACTACATACGTACTCACTGATTCCTACGTCTACACACACATTCACTCATTCACCCATACAATCATTCATACATACAATCACTCATGTTTACAACACAATCATATGCACTCATACACCTATACAGACACTCACACTCTGCCACTCATCCATGGAGTTACTCACACACCTAGTCAGTCCTGTAAAGAATCAATCACACTTCCATTTTCTACTCTATACAGTTAAACATAGAGCACCTTACGTTTTCAACCATATACTAACACATACTTACTCTCTTATACAATCATTGATACAAGTACACATTGATCTGTACAGAGTCACACACCTCCCATCCAGCCACACACACACTCAGTCTCCCATGCAAATACTTGGGCAATCAATCAATAACCCATATAGTTACTCATATAGCTACTGATCAACACATGCAGCAGTTTACAGAACAACAGACATAATGATGCACAAATTAAGACAGTTTAGTCACTAACCCATGCACTCAGTGAGACACATTTAATCACTCACTCATACATTCAGTCATGCACCTACTAAATCCTTCGTCCAGACACTTATACATCCACTCATTCTTCAATATGTAAGACATATTTTAACTTTACAGAAACATAGTCACTGGATGTTGTCATCAGTGATGTCACTGACCATGTCATGAATGATGTAATATGTGACATCATCAGCAGTGGATTGCGGGTGCGCAATATATAGTTAGTGCAACTAACTATATATGGAATTTCAATGGTTTTGTGTGAGTAAAATAAGGTTTTTTAAATGCTAATTCCTAACTATATATGGTCTATAACCTATGGTTTTTTCAGTGAATATATATATATATATATATATATATATATATATATATATATATATATATATATATATATATATATATATATATATTCACTGAAAAAAACATAGGTTTCAGGCCTTATATAGTTAGGAATTAGCATTTAAAAAAACTTTAAAATTCACTCAAAAAACTATAAGTTTTAGGGGTGTTATATTTGGCTGGACATTTCACTCATACAAAACCATTGAAATTGCTCCTATATAGTTAGTTGTACTAACTATATTTCACGCACCCGCAATCCACTGCTGATGATGTCACATATTACATCATTCATGACATGGTCAGTGACATAACTGATGACATTACAAAACCCTTTATTCCTGAACCGGCTCAGCTCTCCAATAATTAATTAACATCCCTGACGCATTTCAAAGCACCTTGCTTCTTTTTCAAAGGGAAAACACAAACTGTCAGCCACAGATCTGCGCAGCACATTTTCCAGCCTTAAATGCATTTCTTTCATAAATTAACCTCTCTAGAGGCCTCACATTCTCAGGTGAGTAAATTCACATGCACTGGAAGTCTTTATGCTGTGCCAAATTCTCCCCCACCAGTGGGGTCCGTGTTTTGCTTGCAGTTACAATTTTAAAACAGTGTTAGTTTTTCGTTTTATGTTCAAGCCCTCCAGTGGGCCTCAGAAAGTCATGCCGGTTCACATTATTCCATTTCTTGTTTTGCAGACAGGTTAAGCACAGTTCCAACCTTGCAGACCCATATTCCTTTTAATGGTGGTGCAATCCTTCACGGCGAGGCTGCCGTGTGAGAAAATTAATTCCTGTTTCCTTCTGCTTAAGGACGCCACTCCACGAGAAATAAGTTTACAACACCCTTTATTCCTGAACCGGCTCTATAAAACGAAAAACTAACACTGTTTTAAAATTGTAACTGCAAGCAAAACACGGACCCCACTGGTGGGGGAGAATTTGGCACAGCATAAAGAATTCCAGTCCCAGGATGCATGTGAATTTACTCACCTGAGAATGCGAGGCCTCTAGAGAGGTTAATTGATGAAAGAAATGCATTTAAGGCTGGAAAATGTGCTGCGCAGATCTGTGGCTGACAGTTTGTGTGTTCCCTTTGAAAAAAAAGCAAGGTGCTTTGAAACGCGTCAGGGATGTTAATAATTATTGGAGAGCTGAGCTGTTTCAGGAATAAAGGGTTTTGTAAACTTATTTCTTGTGGAGTGGCGTCCTTAAGCAGAAGGCAACAGGAATTAATAATATATATCTATATATATATATATATATATATATATATATATATACACATACATATATAAACATATATAATCTGCATATCTATATAAATACAAATATAAATGCATGCATACATATACATATATGCATACTTATGCATGTTATTTACATGAAATTTTTAAAAACACTAATAAAAGCAAAGCTAAAAAGCCACCTCATTACAAACAGAATGGCTTTAACTTAAACAAGGGCAAGATCTATTGCATTTTAAATGCTTGTTTACTTTGGTTCCTTCAAGAAGGCATTCAGATGTGTCACACATTTGCCATGAATTCTGAATGTTACCACTCTAGTTGCTCATTAGATCACTGTAGTAAAGCTACTGCTCACTAGGGAAGTCTGCTGCTGGTATTCAAAGTGCATGTTTCAGTCTGCATGTCAGAATTTCTTTAATGAAATAGAAGAGGATTTGAGAAGTCACTCAAAATGTGCCCTAATTTTTCTTTCTGAAGCACTAATCATACTTTCTATGGCAAAATGAACCCCCTCATGTTGTTCCTTTTTAAATTAAATGTGTTCAGACTTACCACTTCATTCCAATCAAGATGGTTTATGGTGTGCCATACTTTTGTCATAAGTAAGACTGTTAGCGCTCTAGTTGTTCTTTAGAACACTCTGGGACATTCTGTCATTGGGCTATACTTGGGCTACATCTGGGTGATATTTGGGCTACATTGGGGCTCTTTTGTCTCTGGTGGCCATCTTGGGAGACTACATGTCAGAATTTTTTAATGAAATAGAAGAGGATTTGAGAAGTCACTCAAAATGTGCCCTAATTTTTCTTTCTGAAGCACTAATCATACTTTCTATGGCAAAATATACCCCCTCATGTTGTTCCTTTTTAAATTAAATGTTTTAAGAGTTACCACTTTATTCCAATCAAGATGGCTTCAGGTGTGCCATACCTTTGTAATAAGTAGGCCTGTTAGCGCTCTAGTTGTTCTTTAGAACACTCTAGGAGGCTGCAGTAGAACACAAAGGAATCAACTGACAGTCTCTGTCCTTGTTGGATGTACATGTTTTACTGAGAATGTCAGACTTCATTCTCATATGACTGAGAAAGATAATGTGAATTTACAGAAAATATGCTATCAGTTTAGCTTATAGATCCCCTTCCAAACCACTGTGGGAAAAGCATGAGATAATAGTTTTCTTTCAAACATGATTCATGATATCCCAGCAGAAGGCTTTTTCACATGGTAAAATCGCTTTAGAACACACCACAATTCCTAAAATGAGTATGGTACCATCAACAAATGAGTTATAATGTAACTAAAGTCCTAAAACCCTCTATTAACCACAATGCTTTTTAATGAGGTGCTATCATGTATATTGGTCCAAAGATGGCTGCCAACACTTCTTGGATGAAGTGCTGACAGCCAATCAGATTTCTCGCGTACCCCGCGATTTTTTAAATTTTTTGGGGGCCTGGGGGGTCCCTGTGGGACACCCTGAGCAGGCCTAGGGGGTCAGGGTTCTTCTACCCTGCCCGCTTTTTGAGTTCTACACGTTTGCTTTTCTGCTTTCCTGTGCCTCAGTCTACCGAGGTACAAGATGGCTGCCAACAAATTCTGTTTTGGAGTGTTGACAGACATTGGCAGCCAATCAGAATGCAGCTCGTACTCGGGAAGGTACAGAGTACAGTAAGCTTACAGTAAGCTTATATAGATATATATGTGTTTTTGAACTTAATTTTCATTAAAACCACTGGAGCAATTTTCACCAAATATAGAAAAGGCACTTCTGCGTACCAGTCCCTACAATTTTGCAAAGTTTGGTGTAATTCCATTCAGCGGTTCGGGCTGTAGCCGTGTCTGAACGTCCTATGGAAATTAACATGGGGAAACACGTTTTGGGACCCCCCTTTTTTCCCGGACCCTGCTTGATGAATCCCCCTAAAACTTTCAAGGAAGGAGCAGAACTGAGCTGGCCAAAATTTTGGAAAATTTCACGCAATTTCCTCAATCTACGCCAAAGTTATTCCCAATAGAATGTTGTGGATTTCCTATGGAAACTAGGTCCTAACTATATATACCTACTGGCTATCGCCAGTAGGTAATATATATATATATATATATATATATATATATATATATACATATATATATATATATATGTAAACCAGCAAGAGTTGGCCCTTATGGAAGAGCTACACGAGGTAGGTTGCATTCTTTCTTTATTTAATCACGAAGGCAGCACACAGATGTAAAAGACGTCATCAGAATATTACGGCCATTCACTGTCAGACGTGTTTCAAGTCTCTTTACCCTTCTTCAATGGCAACGGCAAAATATGTACCGTAGGACCGGTAAAGTGCAGCTGCATTATATTCACTCAAACTGCCCCAGTGGGCCTGACCACTTCTCAGGATTTCTGGTTTTCGTAGTTGCACACAATAACCTCAAGTGAGTCCGTCCTGTGGTGCAAACGATAAAAGTCACATTAGAACCACAGTGGGGTGATGTTCAATCTTTAAAAATAATCATGCTGCAGTTTTGCCCCTTTGTGAAGAAGACTACCTCCCTTTATGGTGATGTCAGGTTGGCCTCACCTCGGGAACGCTGCGCTCACAGCGGGGATTCTTCCGTGACCGGAACTGGCCACTTTAATTCAAACCAACAAGAGTTGCCCCTTATGGAAGAGCCACACCAGGTAGGTTTGATTCCTTCTTTATTTAATCACGAAGGCTGCACACAGATGTAAAAGACGTCATAGAATATTACTGTCATTCACTGCCAGGCGCGTTTCAAGTCTCTTGACCCTTCTTCAATGGCAACGGCAAATTATGTATGGAAGTTTGGCAAATTAGACTTCTTAGGGCTGTTCTCAAAACTGTTTCCTTTTATAAAAAGTGTCATCTGCGATCATAAATGATAAATTCAGACAGGCTTAATGGATTTTTCATGCCAATCAAAGGGTTGAGCATGGGAATCATTTTCTAAGACTATTGTGAGCCCTATATTGTGTTAGTGGTGTTATTGCTAGTGGTAAATGCATATTTACCACTACTATATACCTGCTTTCCAAGAGTGTCTCTGGGGGCACCTGTAATGCACTCACAAACATCAATGCACCATATGCCAGGCACCACATGGTGCCTGGCACACTGGGTATGAATGTTTGAAAACTGCTCTTTACCTTTGCGGCTTGTGCAGTGGCCCTTTTCCTGGGCGGCTGCTCAAGCTGCAATGGTAAACCGCATTTTACGACCACCGCCATGATGGTTGCATCGTAATTGGGCTGTTTGAACCGCCGACTCCTTGTCGGATGGTCCTGTGCCCGAAGTTTGGTCTAACCACCATCCTAATGACGCCCAAAGTCACAATTATTTCAGTATTCACAAACATTTGAAGTATCTTTTTTGAAATGTTGATCAATTGCCTATAGTAAAACGCTATAGCTGAGGTTGTAAATATGCAGCAAACAAACATAAATCAAGGACATGTGCAATGACTTGCTTTACTTGGAAATACTTTTATTCGTGAAATAAAAAAAATGCTTAATTGAACATTCAGGCTAAACCAAAGCACTGCATCTGCAGGTTGCCTGCTTTGCAGGCAGTCCACGGTCATGGGTTTGGAGCTTGCAGATGTAGGCTAGACGACCTACTAAAGTCATAGTTTTCACTCTCAAATGAGTGTCAATAAAAATATGTTTATCTATGCAGATCATACGCATATTGCAATGCACGCGCAAGTTTCACTCATTTTTTGAGATTCAAGCCCTTCATTCTACTTACTAATTTGCAGAGCTATTCCAAAGTACAAAAAATAGTAACGTATATTCTAAATAAATGGTTAAACAAAATGGCAACTCATGGGGGCGTTATTATAAAATACTTTTTAAATCAATGTAAAATATTGATCTCCGGTAACTTTAATTTCAAAACAGCTCTAATGTGATTTTCTTTCTGCCTCCCTTCTCTGCAGGTGATCCCTGTCCTCAGCCACAGCAGATCACAGAGGAGCATCTCCCCAGCTGTGTGCCACTCACTGTCACCGACTACTTCAAGGGATGCTGGATCAAATATGGAATCCTCATTGTTGCCCTCTGCTCTCTGCCTCTAGGTTAGAAGGGATCTTAACTTTGTCAGTTTTTCTTATAAAAACACTATGGGTTTTACCGTGTGGTACTTTTGCAAGTCTAGTAGGACTGCTGAAGAGGATTGTATAGACATTGCTGACAGAGGGCAGGATCTTGGGATGCGGGGATAGTGAATAGCATGTCTCTGAAAGTGTTGTCGCTATCACAGGGAATGACTTCATATGAAGTAACAATACATGGTATGATGCACTGTGAGGAATCACCATGGCACCTGAGAGGGCACTGCGCTTCAGGTGTTCCATGTAGATGGTGTGGGTACTTCTTAGGAGATATTTGATGTCCCCGAGACCTTTGAAAGCACTTGTAGAAAGCTCAACAAGTCCTTGAAGAGCGCACTTCAGGGTGTCACACAGCAGCAGCTAGTAGACTCAGGCCTGTTACAATTCATGAAAGGCACACGGACCCTTTCAATTGCAGTAATCCTCCATGTACACAACAGAGTCCTCTGGCAATGTGCACCACATAGTTCCAGGTTCTCCGGTCCCTCATCCCCACCCCACCCCGTGTTGAGGTATACCCGAGTGTGCTTTGAAGTTGGGGCAGTTCAAAGAGCCTCCCAAAGCACCACAGATGTCTCCACTAATTTCAGCCCTGTCTGCCATGAGGACGTTATCTTTAGTGGGGCCATGATCTGGCTCCAGTGGCAAGTGTCAAAACCTCTTCCTCCAATTTTTACAGCCGGCCCGCAGATCACAGAGGTTTGTCGCTCTCTCTGCATGCTCCGCGATTTAAAGCTGTTGCTGGAGATTGCCCAGATCTGCTCCCCCAACCGCCAGTGTGGACTGGAGCCAAGCATCAAGACACACACTGATTTTTAGATAACAGAAATGCCCACTTTCTAGTAGTGATACAAAAGGGGATGATGGACGGAGCGTTTGAGCAAATCAAACACTCACCCCCAGTCAACTGATCTGGGTTTAATCCATCACCATTCTTTAGCCCACTCAGCCACCCCATTTCATACATGGCTATATGCAAATCAGTCTGACCCTGTGCCTCGTGGGAACAGTCCAGCCCGAACTGCCAAGCCATGTCTTCCATGGACCGGAAACAAGCATCCTGGGACCGGTTTCGGATTCATAATCCTCATCAGCCAGGCTATCTTGAATCGAGTGGCCAAGTGAGCAAGGGACTCACGTCTGAGCATACCCTGCCACACTTAGGGCGAACAAAGCGATACAAAAGGGGATGATGGACGGAGCATTTGAGCAAATCAAACACTCACCCCCAGTCAACTGATCTGGGTTTAATCCATCACCATTCTTTAGCCCACTCAGCCACCCCATTTCAGACATGGCTATATGCAAATCAGTCTGACCCTGTGCCTCGTGGGAACAGTCCAGCCCGAACTGCCAAGCCATGTCTTCCATGGACCGGAAACAAGCATCCTGGTACCGGTTTCGGATTCATAATCCTCATCAGCCAGGCTATCTTGAATCCAGTGGCCAAGTGAGCAAGGGACTCACGTCTGAGCATACCCTGCCACACTTAGGGCGAACAAAGCGATACAAAAGGGGATGATGGATGGAGCGTTTGAGCAAATCAAACACTCACCCCCAGTCAACTGATCTGGGTTTAATCCATCACCATTCTTTAGCCCACTCAGCCACCCCATTTCAGACATGGCTATATGCAAATCAGTCTGACCCTGTGCCTCGTGGGAACAGTCCAGCCCGAACTGCCAAGCCATGTCTTCCATGGACCGGAAACAAGCATCCTGGGACCGGTTTCGGATTCATAATCCTCATCAGCCAGGCTATCTTGAATCCAGTGGCCAAGTGAGCAAGGGACTCACGTCTGAGCATACCCTGCCACACTTAGGGCGAACAAAGCGATACAAAAGGGGATGATGGACGGAGCGTTTGAGCAAATCAAACACTCACCCCCCAGTCAACTGATCTGGGTTTAATCCATCACCATTCTTTAGCCCACTCAGCCACCCCATTTCAGACATGGCTATATGCAAATCAGTCTGACCCTGTGCCTCGTGGGAACAGTCCAGCCCGAACTGCCAAGCCATGTCTTCCATGGACCGGAAACAAGCATCCTGGGACCGGTTTCGGATTCATAATCCTCATCAGCCAGGCTATCTTGAATCCAGTGGCCAAGTGAGCAAGGGACTCACGTCTGAGCATACCCTGCCACACTTAGGGCGAACAAAGCGATACAAAAGGGGATGATGGACGGAGCGTTTGAGCAAATCAAACACTCACCCCCAGTCAACTGATCTGGGTTTAATCCATCACCATTCTTTAGCCCACTCAGCCACCCCATTTCAGACATGGCTATATGCAAATCAGTCTGACCCTGTGCCTCGTGGGAACAGTCCAGCCCGAACTGCCAAGCCATGTCTTCCATGGACCGGAAACAAGCATCCTGGGACCGGTTTCGGATTCATAATCCTCATCAGCCAGGCTATCTTGAATCCAGTGGCCAAGTGAGCAAGGGACTCACGTCTGAGCATACCCTGCCACACTTAGGGCGAACAAAGCGATACAAAAGGGGATGATGGACGGAGCGTTTCAGCAAATCAAACACTCACCCCCAGTCAACTGATCTGGGTTTAATCCATCACCATTCTTTAGCCCACTCAGCCACCCCATTTCAGACATGGCTATATGCAAATCAGTCTGACCCTGTGCCTCGTGGGAACAGTCCAGCCCAAACTTTCTAGTAGTGGCATTTCTACGCGTATTTCAACAACGTTTACCACTGGCGAGGGGCAGTTGCTGCAAATCTAATGATAGGAAACATCATGAGGTTGCTCAACTGCAACCCACTATTGTAGCCTGAAGTGATTTCTATCATTTTGCCATTTTAGCCTACGGGAAGAGAAAACCCTAAAGGTAGTGAAAACAATCATGGGTAATCCTTATTGCCTGGGCAGGGGACACACATGTTTACCTGCCCTGTCTTTCACCTACTACTCGCTTCAAACTTTGTGACGTACCCTCGGGGTACTCGGTGGAATTGAAAGGTCCTCTCAGGATGACCAGTGACTTTAACATGCCAGTCTGAGTAAATTCTATTATGCGCTTCAGCCTGCAGTGGTAGGCTGAACACATATTTAGGAGCACCATCGGTGCAAGGCACCCACCAGCCTGCAATGACAGGCTGGACACACATTGAGGACACCACCAGTGCAGGTGCGCACTCTACCCTGCAATGGCAGGCTGGAATTGTGTTTAGCAATCCCACTGTGCTGAGTGCACACCAGCCTGCAATGGCAGGCTGGACACTTATTCAAATACACCATTGGTGCAAGTGCGCACACTTGAAACATCATCGGTGCGAGTGCGCACCAACCAGCCAGCCAAGGCTGATGCTTTTGAAGCCTCAGGTGAGCCCCACCTCTTAACCAGTGTAGGAAGAGCGCATCCACTTTCACATTGCACTTTCAGTGGGAAAGTGCCCCAGGCCCTAAGGGCCTCACAGGAGAATCTGTTATGCCCTGGATGTATCCCATAGGGAGAGCCTACCCCCTAGGTAGGGAAAACTCACATGGCGGTTCATCCCTACCCAGGCAGTGCCTACGCCGATGTACCTACCCAACCATTACCCCGCCACAGTTTGGTGGTAGTGACCGGCCCCTCAGGGTTAACTATGTAGTAAGATGGGTTATGAGATATTTTTGACAGGCTATTCAGGTGGGTTCCACAATTAGTGCGGCATCCTCCTATTAGCCAGTGTCGAACCTGCCCTGGGTATGTGGTGTACCTTGTAACAAGGCACTCACAGATACGACACCTAAACTAATCAAGTAAGCACTCTATCCTTGCATGTGCCGGAAGGGCGCGTGCACTTTCCCGCTGCAGTACAGTGGGAAGTACCCAGACTCCTAAGGTCAGGGAAAGAGAGTTGGCAAGAACCAGGATAACAAAAAGCTAAAAGTTTTAGGGAAATCCCCCTAAGAAGGGCCATGTCCAACATGTGTTTTCTATTTTCATATTTTGTTTTGAACACGTAGATCTGCAATTATAACTGGAAATTAGAATTTAATGAAGAAAGTGACACCTCTGTAAAGAATGGTACAGCATGGCACAGTAATGGTCTACTTCCACTTTCAGGACTTAGCTACCCCTGTAATCACGAGTTGACAGTATTGTTGACTTTCATTTTGTTCAAAAAATGCCACATGCATAGATACAAATGCAACACTGCAAATCCCAAAAATATAAAGGAAAACCAAGACCAGAGACCTGGTTTCACCAGAAATGGTGAAGGTTGCAGTGTCACCGCGATGACACTGTGCCAAATGGCACACGATATTTCTGATTGTATAGATGGGAATTGTGCAGCCCCCAGCTATGCGAACTTGTTCATGCACCGTCTAGAAGTTGACCACATTCTAAACAACCCAAGATGGAAAGACAAAATCTTAAAATTCTGGCGCTAAATTGACGAAATTTTTCTCATTTGGTTAGGTGCACCGACAGAAGTAAATGAATTAATTTCCTTTATTAACAACCTGGATGATCATATTCAATTTACGCATGCAACCAGCATTGACCGCTTACCTTTCTTGGATGTACTAGTGATCGGCAAAACAACAAAATTGTAACTGATGTATATATCAAACCCACAGATAGGAACAATTCCTTACATTTCGACAGCTGTCATCCCACATCACTGAAGAGACACTTACCCTATTCCCAGTTGCTTAGGGTAAAAAGAATTTCATCGGAAGAGAGTATCTACCAAAACAACCAACAGCAACTGATCACGAAATTCAAAGAGAGGAAATATCCCGACACTGTGTTGGACTCAGCCATAGAAAGAGCGTGTGCCATCGACCGCAGTAACCTTCTATCTCTCAGTCAAAAAGACAAAAGTGTTTAGAGATCAGTATTTGTATCTAAATTTTCTACCAAAAGCCACCAACTTAAAAAAATCATCCTAAAAAATTGGGAAATGATACAATATGAACCAGATTTCAAGGGCATTTTTGACCACAAACCCCTCTTTGCATAACAACGATCAAGGAACCTCAAAGACGTATTGGAAACCAAACCAAAAGAAACAACTATCAGATTCTCAGGTACAAAACCATGTTTGAACTGCAGTCACTGCAATAACGTCATTCAAGGCAATACATTAAACCATCCAACATCTGGGAAACCCATAAAACTATTCACCAATGCTACGTGTGACACCAAGAACTTGATCTATCTTCTAAAATGTCCATGTGGTCTTCCATATGTAGGAAAAACCGAAAGGAAAATCAAGACTCGCCTAACAGAGCACAAAAGTACAATCAGGAACAAGGTTATGAAATCGCCATTCGTTGCACATTATGTCAATCAAAAACACAACATCAGCCAAATAAGATTCTTGGTCTTGGAGGTTGTCCCTGTTAAACAGGGGACTGACAACAGAAAGAGACTACTACAACGCGAGATGATATGGATAAAGAAACTGGATGCTTGTCATCCAAAGGGACTAAATGACAGGATGGACTATAGTTGTTTTCTGTAAATATGTATATATGCTCTGCCTAGACCTTACAGTTGTCTTCCTCATTTTTCATCACTTCATCTCTCATTCTTCACGTGTCTCACCTTCCACTGACACTTCTTCTGTTTTCTTTGCCACACACTTTCATACATCCATTAGTGCACTTTCATTCAGTTTTTAATTTAAATCAGACGAGATGTAAGTTCCCTTTTCATACAGTCACATTAGCATTTACTTTTCAGGTAGACTCGCGAGTTTAGACATACTCGCCTAAGATGGCCGCCCCACCGCGTAGTCCTATTTTGTTGTTCACCATACTAGCTCAGACCAAACCAATTCACAAAGTTCGGCGCACGCACTTATTTTATTGACATTGTGGCAACCTCGTACACTTCACCCAAACGCATTTTACATCATATATTAACATCATCATTTTGCGTAACACACAGCATTTCGCAATTTGTTTTTCAATGTAAGATGGCTGATGGACATTTTGTCCCTTTTCTAGCCACACTTAAAACACCCACCCGGCAGGCACTCTGATCAACACACGCCATTCAGACCCTGAAACGTGTCTTAAAACCATTCACTCGAGCGGAATCGATACTAGACATTAATGCGGTAAGACTCGTTGCCACTGCTCACGCTGTACCTTGAACAATATAACTCACTAGCGCGTATGTCGTTACGTGAGCAGACCGTCCATATAACCGGGTCGTGCTTAGTTTTTAGCACCTTTGCTTCTAGTCACACTAGCGGTAAACTTTCCAGCATGCCTCACGGGATTGAACAAATTGCTTGTTGCACGTATTTTTGATCTGCAACAAACAGTAAGCACTACATGCACCGTATTCGGGACAGTCCGTTCTTCCTTGTTTAATTTTTCACCCATTATTTAATTTTTCACCCATTGATTCTTCTTTTCACGTACGTCTTCATCACAACACTTGTGTGCCTCCTTTTCACCTTTTCACCAGCCACAGCATTTTCTACATTTGTGCTGTTAAGTGGTGTGGCAACCATACCTGGTCTTTACCTAGTACTTTCTCTTTTACCCCACAGATCATATGCAATCCCCTGATGAAGGGCGAGGTCCCAAAATGCATAGGGATATATACGCATTGTAATGGATCGCACTTTGTTTGAAGGAATGATACTTAAGTTCATATGCACCCGTATTGGATTACCATACAAAACTCACATTGTGAAATCAACAATGTATCAATTATGTGAATAAATGAACTATGGACAAATGTCACATATGAAGTTGGATACATTTTATTATAAGATTGGCATCTTTACAATCAGAAATATCGTGTGAGAACACGTCTCACAAGGAGTGCCATTTGGCACAGTGTCATCGCGGTGACACTGCAACCTTCATTATTTCACGTTTTCACTCCCCTAGGTCAGAGGTAGCGTACCGTATGGCACCCAAAAGTTACAATTACTGAGAAACACCAAAGATATACCCAGTCTACAATATTTATCACCAGGTGTGCCGCACACCACACATTTTTTACACCAGAAATGGGACAGCTTCGAATTGCTTGTCCATCCTCCACTCAACTAGTCATTCATACCCTTTTTTCCAAATCTTTATTCATACCCTTATCTTTTCCCTCATCTCTGTCCCTCAGATGTGTAGGTGGGCTGCTGGTTGACAATCGTAGACACCAGCTGACACCGCACACGAACGTGGCGGCCCAGCGTTGATCTTAGCTTTTATCCTGCCCTTGGATTGACCCCAGCATTCGAATTTAAGTGTTTACGAGTTTCAGAATATATATTTTACTGCGAAATATCAAAGAACATTAAATTCTCTTCATTTGATTACATGTTTTAATTGTTTGTGACTCCCCCCTGATGTTCTCCCCTGATGTTCTCTAATTTTCTACCCCTGTAGTCACTTTCTTCATCGCTCTGGCTGTAGCTCAGTCCCGAAAGAAAGACTTCAAGAAAATACAGAAGAAACAGAGCCATGCCACTGAAAGGAAGGAGGAGTTTGCTGAAGGGGTGGAAGGTAAAGAGATGGGTTACACTGTCATGGAGTGGAGATAGAAAGCACTTCATGACAAAGAAATGCGTCTAGTAACTGCTCACCTATGCGTTGCCTACAATTTGTAGATAGAGTTAGTAGGAAATATTCCACTGATGTTTTGTTTCGAATTAAGAGGCCCACTGTACTGCATTGTACCTTGTCATGGGGGCTCAGCAACATTGGTAATCTAGTGCAGTATCTCAAGTAAAATAGATCAGAGTGGGGTAAACTGGACAAACTCCACAAAATGTATGCTTAGTTCTTGACTTGTAGCTCACAGATTAGTCAACCACACTCTCACTAAAATCATTCCTTAAACTGCACTCTATTTGACGTGCTAAAGCTTTAAACAGCCTTGAGGAAATCTAGATGTGCAATAGTTTTAGCTACCTTATTTGAAGTAACTTGTGTAAAGCATTTGAAATTTATTGTGTGACACATGTCCTAGGAATTGGCTTTGGTCATGTATAATTTGGAATGATTCACTTAGCATTACCACCCCACAACCAGTGAGCTGCTAAAAACTAGGGCTTAAATTAGTTTGAGACATCTGTCTTTCCCTTTACAGTATGTAGGAGTCTTAAGATAAGTCCTTTATCGGTATAGAAATTTGATCCTAAATGTAAGTGGACAGCTAGCTATATTTTTCTAGTACTACACGTAGAAGTGATTGTAATGTTTTTTTGCCCTGTGGAACACAGAGCAATAAGTATTGAACATAACATACCCCCAGTTTAGATGCTGGTATGTGCCATTAATGAATTGATTCTGTCTTAAAAGAATAATTGCCGTGGACCTTGAAAGAATAGTATCTTGATTCCTTTCACAATAGAAATGGATACATTAAATTGGCAATATTTTGGTTTGTGATCACTAATGGGTAATTCTGGTAAGATTTTAGTTTTCAACTTTATTAAGTATCGTAAAAGAATGCACCACTATTTATGTATACTGTTAGTACAAACAGAATTAAATAAAGATTGATTAACATTAGAATACAGTACTATTTCACACCAACTAGTGACCACATTTACTTGTTATTCATTTCAAAGACTGTTTTGCTGTTTATTGGTTTGAATCTAAAATCTGCAGCATAAGTTATCAAATGGTATCTAATTTGAAATAAAATTGAAGTTTTAGGGATATTCTTTTTAATGTAATTATTCAATATCATCATGAGAGTGTGGCCACTCAAGCAACCAAGTTGGCGGACTAGAGCGGAGTTTCATCTGGCAAAGAGCATTCTCAGCAGCGGGATGATGAGCTACGTGACCAAAGTCGATTTTAATATTTGGTGAGAGGAGCTGGAACATGCAGGACTGGGAGGCGGGGGAGTAGGACGTGTAGAGCTGTGTCAAATCATGCCAATCTACCTACTCGCAGCCTACTCAGGAGGTCAGACCTCGGAGCCCGACCGAGACAGGGGCTGCTGGAGAGCCTGAGGCTGACTCACTTACCAGTTGGCGAGTCAGACAGGCTTATCTTGGAAGAGCCCCTGAACCCCAACTTCTGACTAATCTACATAATTGCTGGCCTCATGTACAGACGAAGTGCACAAGGTCGGTGTGGAATGGCTGCGTAGTACAGCCAGGCAATATGGCGAGATGTGGCAGTGTGATATGCTGGATAAACCCAACCGTTCCGTGCAGTGTCTGGGCCTCACACAACTAGACGATGGACTGAATATATTTCCTTATTGTGGATTGCTGTGCTTGGAGAAACTGATTGTGAATTATACTGTATTTGTCCATTATAACGTTTACAACTGTTCTACAATGGGAAACCATTCTTGACTCTCCCATTCCCCTTTTAGACACCAGTTGCATGAGACACACAAATTCTGAGTGTTTTTTGGGCTACCCGCCTTGAGACCTAGAGATATACGGGGCCCATTTAGAGTTTATCTTCTTCATAATAACCCAGACAGACAAGAAGGCTCTGACATTGGAACAAGTGAACATTTTCTCTTTATTTACATGGCTACATGCTGGCCCGTTCTGTACTAAGTTGTATCTACATCTTCAATCATACCTTCCAGATAGTCAACAATTTTCAGTCTCTATGACTAGTAAGCCATACTGTGACACCACGTGTGAATGGCGAGCCCTATTCCTGTAATGTAATCCTGTTACCGGAGTTAGCATTGTGCTAATATTACCTCCTTTGATAGTGAAAATGTCACCTTACTGCCATGTTCACTGCTGCTGTTTATATATGCTTGTATACGATTTAATGAATTGTATTAAAGGGGAAAAACATAAATAAATACATTCTTAAAAATCAAGTGGGACTGATATTCCCAGACGTGGGTACCGTGCCCACTATGTCACTGGAACCAAGCTGTACCCAGCTGATGAGCTCATTTGTAGGCGAAACCGGTCCTGGGTTGCTTGTGTTTTGGTTCAGGTAGGATCTAGAATGGCAGTTCGGGCTGGACTGTTCATATTGGAGCAGAGGCAAGACTAATTTGCATATAGCTGGGTCCAAACTGAGGTGGCATGTTGTGCAAAATAATGATGGATTGGGATGCACCCCGAGTGATTACCAGTGGCTGAGATTAATTCAAGCATTCCATCCATCACTGTTTTGTATGTTTCTAGCATCAGATGCAGCAGCATGCCTAATAACAATCAAACAAGTCTTATTTCATCAAGCTCTTCCTGGCGTCACTAAGATGGCTACCATGAGGACCTTGATCCTCCTGCACAACAGCTTGTCTGACTGGCTATTACCATCAACCTGAACCCCCACACACATGTCCAGCTCACAAACTCTTTAGTACATTTTAAACCTCAGAATTAAAAAAAACAGATTCAGGGAACATTTCACCCACAAGAAAGCTTTCTCTGGCAATATGCCAAAAGTCTGGAATACTATACACATTCATATCAAACAGGCCCTTTCTCTCTCCATTTTATCATAATGCAGCTGAACAACTCTCGCTGGCTTGAAACAAATAGGCCTCTAGCTCTTACTTCTCCCCGGTGAAGGTACTGTTAATATATGTCTCTGGTTTTTAAGCCTCAAATCTCCTTTTTTGAGACTTTAACTACCATAATATTTGACAGCTTTCAAGGAGTCTTGTACGTACATGCCGGATTTCTCCTTACACTTATCTTACCTTCTTTTCATCAATAATATATATCTTTTTCAGGTCTGTGAGTCTTGTGTTAAAGGGAAACGCCATAAAAAAAACTATTAAATGAGACACAATTATCTAAACTCTGGCACTTTGTGGAAAAAGAAGATAACCAGCAAGGACAAAGGCAAATTATCTTAACATATGGGTCTCAGGAAACAACTTGTAATTCTGTATGCTTTTAGAAAAATAAAATATACTAAATCTATACATATATACGTTTCTAGGGTGTCCTAAAAATTGAAAGGATGTTTGTAACTTGAATGTTGTTCAAGTTACCAGCTATTCATTTTTTATAATTCTCTAGAAAGTGTATATTTGACAAGTCCAATAAGGATGAATTAATTCATGAACTTAGCACATGCAATCAAACACAATTAAAAAAAAAATCATAATGCTTTATAAGCCTTCATTATAGGCTACAGTGCCCTGCCAGATGCTGTTAATAAACTGAATAGACATTAAGCCCTTTTTGGAGACCTCATTCATTTGTACCATCTAGCATTCCATTAGCAACTATTTGGAGAGATTTGCGTCTAACATGTTGTATGGTGATTAAATTATTCCTGAGATGGTGGTTTAATCATTGTGCTACATCTCCTTATCTACTAGTGTGCTGGTAATGAGCACCACAGTAAATCTTTGCCTAGGTTTTATCAAGGTGGTCAACAAAGCGCTACTGATATGCCACAGTACCATACATTTACTTTGCTCTGGAACGAAAACGCTAGAGAAAAATCATCTATAGTTAGCTTTAAAGGGGACTTGGACTATATACTTAATCTACCATTCTGATTAGAATAAGACTGCATGATTACATGGATTAAAAAAACGACAGTAGGATGGGGAGTATATTTTTCAAGAAACACAGATGTCAGTTTTCTAGACCTACAGACACCAACAACTTTAGGGCCTGATTATGATGATGGTGGATGGACTTCTGTCCCTCTGCCACCATCTCGAGGATGGGGAACGCCCGCCTATAAGGTGACGGTCCCACATACGCAATTAAGATGTGACCGCCACCACAGCAGTTGCATCTACTATATTTAACATTGCAGCAGGTGCTGCTAGCTGCAGCATCGGCCGCAATGCTAAAAATGCACCTTTAACATTTCCCTGCACTACATGGCAGGCACTATTCAGTACCTGCCATATGGTGCAGGAAAATGTACGGGGTGCCAAAGGGGTCCCCCAGTGCTCTTGCCCCAGACGCAAGGATTAGGGGGGCCAGCTATGTGCCCCCAAATCTATTTCCTCCTGTTTTGTGGCTGGTTAACCACTGCAAAACGACCGGGGGAAAGGGATATCATAATCCCGACGGCTGAGCAATGCGGCTGCTATGACCACCACGTTTCCGCCCGCCATTGTACAATGGCGAGTGGAAACTGCAGTACAATGCCTGAGGGCCCGCCACCGACATGCTGTCGGTGGTGGGGCTTCCGCCATCGTAATTAGGCCCATAGTCAGTGTGACAACTTGAATCAGAGAATCAGTTGAACTGCAGTGGTTCCACAACCCACTGAGCAATGTATGAGCGATATGTTTTCAGTAAAGATCAATCCCATGAGACAAAGATAGTTAGTTTAATCCCAAAATTGCTCTCATTAACCGCATGCGCGCTAGCGATTCGCAAAAACCCTCGTTACGTGACAAGGTCAGTTTGTCACACGCGCAGCGCAGGTAACGCCCATGACGAGCTGACCTTGTCACGAGCGCTGAAGGGGTTAAATAATTACAAGCTCAAGGACATTAGAACACAAGAGGTGCATTTTAAGGGCCTGATTCACAAATGTAAACTAACGCTATTGGGTAAGTTTACTATTTTTTTCTATTCACAAACTACAAGTTAATAGTACGTTTACGACTGTGAGGCCTCCGCAGTAGGGCTGAGAACTCCACACATAAAAAGATAGACCGAAGAATGAGGCCCATAACATGAAAACAAATAAAATGGCAACATTCACCATAAGCATAATATAAAAAGAACTGCTCGAACACGAATGCGGTGATCAATCTGTACCAATTCTGACCTCATTCTGGTATTTCGGAGCTCTAATCTAATTCTAGCATTGCAGAAAATAAAACTTATTTCGAATTTCAGAAATGATTGACACCCACATATCTGTTTGAACAACTGAGCTTATGTTCAATGCAGGCGCAAGGTCTACTATTCTCGTCTCACGAGGCCGACTACACTGATAAATAAGTGAGTGAAGGCTAGATAACTCCCATCCCGGTAGCCTTCGGTTGGAACTGGAGATATGATTCTGTATTGCCTGACCCAGTGTCACCTGCCATGAAGATTCCACTCTACATTTCACACTCTGTGCTCGCTTTTTAGAAACATATTTAATTGTTGTTAATACTCTTAACATAAACAATTACCAGAAAGTGCCCTATTGCCCGTTCAATGATTTTATTTACACAAGACTGCTTATTTGTATACCAACAATAAACAAGAAATGTATTTGTCAACCTCCTAAAAACTCATAGAAAGCAATACAAACTAATGTAAAACAAAGCAGTTGGTATTTTGATTAAATAGTGCGAAATATATTAATTTAAATGTGATATATCATAATTCAGAACATAATGATATAAAATCCATAATATGCAGGTAATGTAATGGATGATGAAAGATGTTACCTAAATTATACACTCTCTCAAAAATGTGACAACAGATATCATGTATTTCTCATTAGTGTGTGTAAGAGTAATTCCTCTTACATAAATTACATTCCCTCAAACAGCTGTATCCATTGGCTGACATAGATTGTGTATACGTTGCACATTCTAAATTCTCTGCAATTTAGAGAAAAATAATCAATATATTCTTGTGTATTTTTCCATGTTCCATTGACCACAGCACATTTAATCTAGCCAGGACTAATTTTTAGATAATCACATTGTTATGAACACTATGTGCCTGATTCAGGAAGGTAACTTAGTCCTACATTTTTGCTTAGATTTACTTCTTTAGGCTATTCACAAATGTTAGTGTAAAGTTACTCAAACGTATAAGAATAAATGACACATGTAAATTTCCCAAAAGTGTTAGTTATTTTTGTGAACAACCGTCAAACCACTCCATTTGTTAGAGACATTTAAGTTATACTTATGAAGCAATTTTACACTTAGATTTTTGAATGAGCAAAAAGCAGTAAGCTTACTCAAAAGTGTAAATTACTCAAAAGTGTTAGTTACTTTTGTAAGCCAGGCCCTATGTTTTTTCTACTCTAGGTATCTCCCTGCTTGAGTTGCACATGTCAATCAGTCAATCCAAGATGAATATATGTGTACAATATGATTCACATTGATTGTTCTTCATTTGAGTACAATTTTTTAAATAAACATATATATATATATATATATATATATATATATATATATATATATATATATATGTATATTACCTACTGGCGGTCGCCAGTAGGTATATATAGTTAGGATTTTTTCTCTATGGGATTTTTGAAAATTCTATGTCTAATAACTTTGGCGTTTGTGGACGGAATTGGCTGAAATTTTCAGGAAAATGGAACATTTTGTTTCTGAGCAGCCCCTGAAAATTGGGGGGGGGTTCGTCCAGGGGGGGTCGAGAAAAAAGGGGGGTCCCAAAACGTGTTTTTAACATTGAGTTTTCCATAGGGCGGTTGGCCTCACTTTTAGCCCGAACGGCTGAATAGATTTGCACGAAACTTGGCAAAATTGTAGGGACTGGTAGCCCGATGTGCCTTTTGTAGGTCTCAATATACGTGCTCCAGTGGATTTTGAGAAATTAACGTTTAAAAAAAGATATATATCTGTAACAGCGGACCGGGCAGCGCTCCAGTTCGCGTACTTTTCGCGCAACGGAGCTTTGTGAAGCGAAGCTGATTGGTTCTCCGGCGGCTGTCAACATTCCAAACAGTCCGTAGCGGCCGCCATCTTGTCTCTCGGTAGGATCGAGAGACAAGAGGAGGCCAAAGCGAAGGGGCAAATGACCATAAGGGGGCATAGTAGATCCTCGCTGACCCTCTAGGTTTGATGTGGAGGTTTTAAAAGGGTCCCGCGGGGCAAAAAAAAAATAATAATAATAATAATCGAACGGCTGAATGGATTTGCACGAAACTTGGTAAAATATTAGGGACTGGTAGCCCGATGTGCCTTTGTTAGGTCTCAATATATGTGCTCCAGTGGATTTTGAGAAATTAACGTTCAAAAAAAGATATATATCTGTAACAGCGCTCCACTTCGCGTAACGGAGGTTTGCGAAGCTGATTGGTTCTCCGGCGTCTGTAAACATTGCAAACAGTCCGTAGCGGCCGCCATCTTGTCTCTCGGTAGGATCGAGAGACAAGAGGAGGCCAAAGCGAAGGGGCAACTGACCATAAGGGGGCATAGTAGATCCTCCTTGACCTCTTAGGTTTGATGTGGAGGTTTTAAAAGGGCCCCGCGGGGTAAAAAAAAAATAATAATAATAATCGAACGGCTGAATGGATTTGCACGAAACTTGGCAAAATTGTAGGGACTGGTAGCTCGATGTGCCTTTGCTAGGTCTCAATATATGTGCTTCAGTGGATTTTGAGAAATTAACGTTCAAAAACAAGATATATATCTGTAACAGCGCTCCGCTTCGCGGAGATAAAATTATATCTGTATTACCTAGCTGTTGCTAACACCAGTTAGCGACGGCTAGTAGGAGATAGCGACCATCTTGGGCCCCACTTTGCATGTGAGTGATATTTATCACTAATGACATGCAAAGTGGGCGTGCCAAGATGTTAGCGACTGGAAACAGTCGCTAACATCGC
Source organism: Lissotriton helveticus (assembly GCF_964261635.1). Classification (NCBI taxonomy): domain Eukaryota; kingdom Metazoa; phylum Chordata; class Amphibia; order Caudata; family Salamandridae; genus Lissotriton; species Lissotriton helveticus. Next base: position 167,918,990 of record NC_136062.1, on the reverse strand, counting down.
TATCTCCTATTATCAACTTTTGGAAATATTCGAGATAAGCGCGAATATCTCCAAAAGCTAGCACCTGCCCTGAGCAGTTCTTAGCCATGTTATCTAATGGGAGGTGGATAACATGGCTAAGAGCATTAGCTCGGTAATGCATGAATATCGCTGAGTTTTCAGCGATATTAATGCATTGCGGTCGTTTATTATCGTATTTGCGATAAACCTTGATAATAGCAAGGTTTATCTGCGATAATTTCTGACGATGCTTAGCGGTAAAAAAATCGTTGCTAAGCATCGTTAGGGATAAATATCGCTTAACTTTGGTAATATGCCCCAACGTCTGTTAACGTTCGATTCGAAGGAAATCAGGAAGTGTTGAAAAACATTGTCTGCGCCATCTTGTCTTTTTTCAAATGCCACACTTTTGTCGTGCACGGCAGCCATTTTAGATGCCTTGACCAGACCCACTCTCTGCACGCTGTCGATCCTTAGCATGTCTCCCCACCCTCGCAAGCATCTCCCCCAGGCAGTGGTCACCCCCGCTTTCTGTCTTATGCATGGGTAATAAACCTCCCCCCATCTGCGCTGCTCTTCCCTGAGAATCACACCCTGTGCCCGCCCGACACCTCCCCTTCGCCCTATTCACTACCGCACCCTCTGACACTCCTTTTCCTCTGTGTCCGATTGTCCAGGCTGGTCCTAGGGTATCAGCTAGCCCTGCAGATGTAGTTTATGGCCCCAGCTGTAAAGAATCACCCCTCTTCAAAGGAGTTATAGTAGATCAAGGCCCACACTCGATGAGATTCGTCACAGCAGAAGCGTTCCTATTATCTGAAAACCATCCTGTATTGTGATTGGGGAGGGGACCGAGCCTGAAGCGGAAGATTCCAGGGATGACTCTTTGTACATCAAAGTTTTTACAATTATGTGTCACATTAAAAATATATAGCACTCCGACAAAGTAGTAAGATTATAAAACTTTAATAATTTATAAATATATACAAGAAAACAAAAATAGTAATAACATATAAAAAAATTTAGGGAAAAACAACGAAGTAGCGGTCGGCTGTGCGAATAGTCCCAACGCAGCACAACGTCCAGATTTCCGGCGTGGGGCGTCGCGGGGGGTGGGTCATCAGTAGCAAACTGTTGTGCGATAGTTCCAAGACAGCAGAACGATGGCACCAAGGTGATGTCCAGTAAGTTGCCGCACTGGTTTTGGTATCCTACAATGCTGCTCCGAATAACGGCGTGGGGCGCCCCGGGGGAGGCGGCGTGAACGGGCCTCTCCAGGTGGAGTGTCATCTGTTGTAGTGGGGCGCCCCTTTACCGTTTCAGTTGCCATTCCGTCCGTTTTTGGTCCACTGTGTCAAAAGCCGCAATTCAGCTGAGTTGCGCCCACTCTTGCGGTGCAGCGATAGGCGGCTGTCACAGGACTCTCAAAATGGCGGCAGGCTCTTTCCTTTTTGGGCCTGGTCCACTGAAATGGCCCTGGGACACCTTGGAAATCGGACGCTTGTCTGCTAGGTCTTGGACCCCATTCTCGAAAGCGTCCCCTCCGCCTTGAGGATTTATCAAAAGTTTTGGGGGCCTCCGACTCCTGTAGGCTTCTGGTGGGGAGCGGTTGCCATGATTGCTCGCGGAATGACCACGACGGAGCTACGAGATGGTGGTGCTCTCATGCTGACGCCAGCTTCAGTCTGAAACATCCAGAAACAAGGTGGGGCTTTCATCGTTTGGGAAAAAAAAAAAGTTTTCATCCAATGAAAAGTGTTGTTTTTAGGTCATATGATCAAGCCTTCCATCATTAGGAAACCAAAAGTAAAATGAACCAATGAAAAGTTTTATAAACAAGTCACATGACCTGTTATGCGGCATAGGGTATAAAATGCGGAGAAAATACGTTGGCACGTGAGGCGGCGTCAGTAGCGGACCGATGTGCGAATAGGCCGAAGGCAACACAACGCGCCAAGATCCGGATGGCACCGAGGTGGTGTCCAGCAAGTTGCAGCACTGGTGTGGCCATCCTATAATGCTGAAAGTCGGCGTGGGGCGCCCCGTTGGCCTGTGAGTTTGCGTCAGTAGCGGACCGATGTGCCAATAGGCCGAAGGCAGCACAACGCGCCAAGATCCGGATGGCACCGAGGTGGTGTCTAGTAAGTGGCCGCACTGGTGTGGCCATCCTACAATGTTGAAAGTTGGCGTGGGGCGCCCCGTTGGCCTGTGAGATGGCGGCAGTAGCGGACCGATGTGCGAATGGGGCCAAAGGCAGCGCAACAATATTTTCGGAATAGAAGACACCACAAGGCGCTGAGATGCCAAGATCCGGATGGCACCGAGGTGGTGTCTAGCAAGTTGTGGCACTGGTGTGGCCATCCTACAATGGTAAAAGTCGGCGTGGGGCGCCCTGTTGGCCTGTGAGATGGTGTCAGTAGCGGACTGATGTGCGAATGGGGCCAAAGGCAGCGCAACAATATTTTCTGACTGACACCACAAGGCGCTGAGATGCCAAGATCCGGATGGCACCGAGGTGATGTCTAAGTTGCGGACCGATGTGCGAATGGGGTCAAAGGCAGCGCAACAATATTTTCTGTATGGAAGATACCACTAGGCGTTGAGATGCCAAGATCCGGATGGTACCGAGGTGATGTCTAGCAAGTTGCTGTACTGGTGTGGTCATCCTACAATGCTGAAACTCGGCGTGGGGCGCCCTATTAGCCTGTGAGATGGCGTCAGTAGCGGACCGATGTGTGAATGGGGCAAAGGTATCGCAAGAATATTTTCTGAATAGAAGACACCACAAGGCGCTGAGATGCCAAGATCCGGATGGCACCGAGGTGGTGTCTAGTAAGGTGCACTGGTGTGGTCATCCTACAATGCTGAAACTCGGCGTGGGGCGCCCGATTAGTCTGTGAGATGGCGTCAGTAGCGGACCGATGTGCGAATAGGCCGAAGGCAGCACAACGCGCCAAGATCCAGATGTCACCGTGGTGGTTTCATAGTTGAGAGGCACTTCATCTGCAGTGGGGCGCCGAGATCCGGATGGCACCGAGGTGATGTCTAGCAAGTTGCTGTACTGGTGTGGCCATCCTACAATGCTGATAGTCGGCGTGGGGCGCCCCGTTGGCCTGTGAGATGGCGTCAGTAGTGGACCGATGTGCGAATGGGGCCAAAGGCAGCGCAACAATATATTCTGAATTGAAGACACCACAAGGCGCTGAGATGCCAAGTTCCAGATGGCACCGAGGTGGTGTCTAGCAAGTTGTGGCACTGGTGTGGCAATCCTACAATGGTAAAAGTCGGCGTGGGGCGCCCTGTTGGCCTGTGAGATGGTGTCAGTAGTGGACCGATGTGCGAATGGGGACAAAGGCAGCGCAACAATATTTTCTGACTGACACCACAAGGCGCTGAGATGCCAAGATCCGGATGGCACCGAGGTGATGTCTAGCAAGTTGCTGTACTGGTGTGGCCATCCTACAATGGTAAAAGTCAGCGTGGGGCGCCCTGTTGGCCTGTGAGATGGTGTCAGTTGCGGACCGATGTGCGAATGGGGCCAAAGGCAGCGCAACAATATTTTCTGTATGGAAGATACCACTAGGCGTTGAGATGCCAAGATCCGGATGGCACCGAGGTGATGTCTAGCAAGTTGCTGTACTGGTGTGGTCATCCTACAATGCTGAAACTCGGCGTGGGGCGCCCCATTAGCCTGTGAGATGGCGTCAGTAGCGGACCGATGTGTGAATGGGGCAAAGGTAGCGCAAGAATATTTTCTGAAGAGGAGACACTACAAGGGGCTGAGATTCGGTTACCACCGAGGTGATGTCTAGCAAGTTGCCGCACTGGTGTGGCCATCCTACAATACTGCTCCGAATAACGGCGTGGGGTGCCCGAAGGGGGGGGGTAGGCGGCGTGAACGGGCCTTCCCAGGTGGAGGCTCGTCTGCTGTAGTGGGGCGCCCCTTTACCGTTTCAGTTGCCATTCAGCTGAGTTTCGGCTGCTCTTGATGCTACAGCGACAGGCGGCTGCAACAGGACTCTCAAAATGGCGGCCTGTTCTTTGGATTTGGGCCTGGTCCACTAAAATGGCCCTGGGACACCTTAGAACTCGGACGCTCGATTTTTTTTCCTTTCCTGTACATGCAAAAAAAGGTAAATGTCCGGTACGTTACACGCTTCATCTGCCACGATGAACTCTCCAGAGGAACCGAAAAAAAATATAGTTATGGTAACTATACCATGCATCGTCATATGGAGAGGTGGCACCAATTAATTATAGTGCTGCATAAAAGAGAGATTTGGAGGAGAACCCCTGACCTGCTAGTACATTCATCAAAGAAGTGGCACTGACAGCATCAGAGGCAAGGGAAACGGTCCCAAATATTTAGAAGAACTTTGGAAAGATTAAAATGACATGTTTAGATTGTGGCAAATTAATTTCATGTGGACAGATGAGTGTTACTCTAATAAATACAGCATATGAACATCATCATAGTCGATGGTTGGTAGAGACATTTTGACTATATCCTGGACCTGCCCGTCCTCGCCCAAAATGGCGCCGGAATAAATGGGACTCGTAACTCCTTGTTGTGTACTGGTTGCAGAACCTTGAAATCACGAGATACGTATGCAGTTTTGAAGCACATGGCGGGCGGGGACGAGAATTGATTGAATATTTCGACATCCCTATTGATATTAAGTTCTGATGTGTTATTGATTACTGTACTATTGAAAGTTCGAATTAACGTCACCCATGGTACTTGCCCGCAAATGTATATGTAGATAATTTTATTGTAACTGGCCCTGTCGTATTTTAATTATAAAATGTACGTCCACCGATTCCGTAACTGTTAGACACCTTAGTTCTTGCAACCTAATGGCCCGCCCGTTACGTTCCTCTACAGTGTAAATGTCTACTCATCATATACGATTACAGTTTGCTCCGTGGCCGGCCCACGTGGTTATAGGCTCGTATTTGTATAATGAAATTTTCACAATAAAGGTTTTTAAAAGAAAACATGGTAGTAGTATATACATTGGTAAAGTTTTTAATAATAGTCACTGTATTAGAATCATTAAAAGGCAAGTGAAATAAAGCAGACCAATTACATGAAGGGTAAAAGGTATAATACGAAGGAACGCAGTAAAGATAAATGGTCAAGGGCTGTTGTGTTTTCTACTCCTGCAACATAAAGTGATCGATAAGAATCTCATATTCAGGCGTATCGGCGACTAAGACAGCAGGTCGACCCTCTTTTGCTCAACGGCTCCGTCATGGGACGAAGAAACGCTCTTTTTCTCGAAAAAAGAATATATTTTACTTGCAGGACAGTTGTAAATTTTCCGGGAAAGTACATTAACCTGGAACATTATAACATATATTTAAGAAAAAATAATGTTCGGAAGTAATAAAAAGCGTAATTTTTAGGTCATATGACCAAGCCTTTCATCATTAGAATAAGAAAAGTCAAATGAACCAATGAAAAGTTTTATTAACAAGTCACATGACTTGTTATGCTTACGTTACGCGCTGCGCGCCCCGGATGACTTCCGAATGCGCTAACGCGGCGCGTCATATGACGCATTACGCGACAACGCAGGTCCAGAATATAGTCAAAATGTCTCCACCAACCAGCGGTCGGAACACAACCCCTTTCAGCAGGCTAAATAGTTCTGTTAAATGACAACAGAAGGGACAGGCAACAAGAACCATCAGTCAAAGAGGGGAGGGCTAGTTCTTCTCTACCGGGTTACATTGGGGCGCTACCGGAACTAATCGAATTGGTAGTCTACAGTGTTTCTGGATGTTTCAGACTGAAGCTGGGGTTAGCATGAGAGCAGCACCATTTCGTAGCTCCGTCGTGTTCATTCCGCAACCAATCATGGCAGCCGCTCTTTATCGTTATTTTGGGCGGGGTGGGTGGCGGAGCCGAGCTGTTTTGCAGCCATCATTGTGTGGAGTTCAGTTCATCTCACTAGTTTTGTATTTGTCATGAGGGGTTGTTCCTAATGTTTCTATTTTAGCGAGGTCAAAAAGAGATCCCATTAGTGGCCTACTGATTTTGCTCGATTACTTTTCTTTTTTTTTTTACACGATTTTTCGTTATCTGCAAAGACTAAACAGAGTATTGCGACTCTGTGTTTGTTTGTAAATAGAGAATGAACCAAAGAGAACCAATTCTAAAACAGTAAATACTTGGATAACAATCAATCAAATGGAGAGAGAAGCAGGCACGACGTATTACAACGGGGGCAAAGGCCTGCGTTAACTACTCTTCACTATGTGCAAAGAGAGAGTACTCCTAATAGAAATGAGGGGGGGGGGCACCATTCAAAGCAGATCAGTGTGCATAAACACGAAAATGTTTTCACTTACCACGTACTTGACATTCGACAGCTTATGATATTTGCTATTAAAAAACCATTGAAATTCACTGAAAAAACCATAGGTTATAGACCATATATAGTTAGGAATTAGCATTTACAAAACCTTGAAAATTCACTGAAAAAACCATAGGTTATAGACCATATATAGTTAGGAATTAGCATTTAAAAAACCTTCTTTTACTCACACAAAACCATTGAAATTCCATATATAGTTAGTTGCACTAACTATATATCGTGCACCCGCAATCCACTGCTGATCATGTCACATATTACATAATTCATGACATGGTCAGTGACATCACTGATGACATCACTGATGACATCTCAAATGACATCACTGATGACATCACTGATGACATCTCAAATGACATCACTGATGACATCACTGATGACATCTCAAATGACATCACGGATGACATCACTGATGACATCTCATTTGACATTACTGATCACATCACTGATGACATCATTCATGTGATAATACGATGAACCTCTTCAGACTCTAATATAACCTTAGATACACTCAGTGTAAACAGACACTCATAGACTGTCACTCATCCATGGAGTTACTCAGACACTTAGTCAGTCATGCAAAGAATCAATCACACCTCCATTTCCTCAACTATACAGTTATACACACCTTACTTATTCAAACATATACTAAAACATATTTACTCACTTATACAATCCTGGATACAAGTTCACAATGATCCATACAGCCACTCACACATTCACTGGCTCTTATGCACAGTTATTTATATATGTCAACTCTCACATGTACTGTGTTTTACATATGTACTTACTTTGACATGTAGCACTGAGATATCCATTCACTCACCAATACACTCATGCACACAGTCAACCGCCCATACAGCTGTTTCCACATGCACTTTTGAACCCATACATCTAGTCAATCAACTGCTCACACATCTATGCAGAGAGTCATACACCTCCGAGCCACCCACACACACACTCAGTCTCCCATACAAATGCTTGGGCAACCAATCAATAACCCATACAGTTAATCATATAGCTAATGATCAACACATGCAGCAGTTTACAGAACAACAGACATAATGATGCACAAATTAAGACAGTTTAGTCACTAACCCATGCACTCAGTGAGACACATTTAATCAGTCACTCATACAGTCAGCCATGCCCCTACTAAATCCTTCATCAAGACACTTATACATCCACTCATTCTTCAATATGTAAGACATATTTTAACTTTACAGAATTATACAGTCACTGGATGTAGTCATCAGTGATGTCATTTGAGATGTCATCAGTGATGTCATCAGTGATGTCATTTGAGATGTCATCAGTGATGTCATCAGTGATGTCACTGACCATGTCATGAATGATGTAATATGTGACATGATCAGCAGTGGATTGCGGGTGCGCGATATATAGTTAGTGCAACTAACTATATATGGAATTTCAATGGTTTTGTGTGAGTAAAATAAGGTTTTTTAAATGCTAATTCCTAACTATATATGGTCTATAACCTATGGTTTTTTCAGTGAATTTTCAAGGTTTTGTAAATGCTAATTCCTAACTATATATGGTCTATAACCTATGGTTTTTTCAGTGAATATATATATATACATATGTGTATATATATATATATATATATACATATATATATATTTTTTTGGGGTGGATTCATATAAGTTATTTTTGTTATATCAATAAGGCATTTGTGATTTCAAACAGCACATCAGTGCAGTAAATAATTGAAACGTTTAAATACCTTTGGGTGAGAAGAAAAACGTTGACAACTCATTCAAGCTCATGCAAAACCTCATGTTTCTTCCTGTCAGCTATGGAATGGCAAGGTGCAAAGGAGCCCCGGCGCCATGTGTTCCTGCAGTTACAGTCCAGAAAACTGCTCCGTGTGCTGGACGCCAGGAGTGCTGTGCTCCGAAGCATCAACTTGGAGAACCACCAGGAGCTGAACATCATCCAGTCCAGTAACAAAGGGTGCAGGGCTCTGCTGCTGAAAATCCCCAAAGAGTATGACCTGGTATGTGGACTACCCTTGAATATTTTGAAATAGGACCGCTTTGAAACTATTATTTATGGGGGTAAGAGGTTTAAGGCACCCCCGACATGTACAAGAATAAGTATATTTAGTCAAGGAATTATCCTTTGTCTGACCTGGGAGCTGAAGATGGCTTGCCTCCAATAAAAATAATGGGCTTGCAGTAGATGCTAAATACATGCAGGGATTATTTTTGGAGCCATAATGATGTTGGACAAAGAAGGAGGAGGGAAGGCATAGTGACGGCAAAACCGTGGAAGAATTTGCTGCTGCCCCTGTTGTAGAGAAGGAGTGTGGGCTGGGGCCACAGATGCAGCAGCCAGCTACCACCTCAGTCGCACCACACAAACCTCTAAGTCTGGTGTCTCTACTCCTGAGATCACTGGGTCTGGTATTTTCAGTCCAAGTAATTCCAGGTCTGGAAACATTGGGCTTCTCATAAAGGCTGAGAGTGGTGTCACTCTATCCTGTAAGGATGCTGCTATGGGCCACTTGTAATGAGGGTGTTTTGGGTGGTAGGGCCGGGAGAAATTTGTGTTGCTCTCTTGTAAGGACCATTACTTTGTATTACCCGTGTTATGCAAATTACCGCTATTATGGTATTATGCCAATTTACGTCATTACTCACTGTGAGCTGTAAACTTTTATGGTGAATATGCAGTTAGCTGTAAAAACGTACTATGATCGCTTGACAGTGGTGGCTGGCATCTAATGAAAGTAGTAGGGTCGGGGAAATGGTGCATAGCTACATGCACTATTGTGCTGCATGCGTAAAATAATAAAAAGCCACATATCTTACACATACGACACGTCCTCCTCGCTGCAACCAGTGATCGGCGTGGGACACAGCCAATTCCCTTAAACAATCCTGGTGCGGCTCTCATGCTGTTAACCAGCATAAGAGAAGCTTGATGCTCCAGAGAGCACTGGAGGCCTGTCCTTGGTCTAACCCAGATGTCTTAAGACAGGTTAGAGAGGTTAGACACAAGACAACCGGCCAAAGAGACATGCACACTTTGAACTGAAGTGCCCAGGCAGCTCACTCTCCTCCCTGCTGCTGCCACTCAGCATGGGCTGCTCCTTCTTGACACTCGGTTTGGGATGGGTGAATGAAAAGTAAAAAAGTAATAAAATAACTTTATTACCATTTTATTTTTCATCCATGGGGCTTTTAGGTAACAGAGCAGCCACCCCTGACACTTGAGAAAAATCTGTGTGTGTGTGAATGACTCTGATTCAAAGAGGTTTTGTTTTTGCGCTATTTCTTATGCAAAATGCATCCTCACGTCCAAAGTGGACACAAAGATGTATTTTGCCTTAGAATATAGCACCGAATGCCAGTTTTGGATTTCACGTTATTATGTGTAATTATGCGTAATTTTGCCAAAATATTAATTATGCAAAAGCAAATTATGTGAATTTTGCACATCACTGTTGGGGATGAGTGAGGTCCTGATTGTGAGTCAGGAGGAATAGAATTGCCATGTGGAATTCCATTCTACCTGATCACCAATAGGCTGGTGTTTCCGCAACGTAGTTCAATTTGGTGTTGGATCACTGGGCCCGATCTTAGTTGATAATTCTACTCAGTAAAATTGAATGTGGTTTTAGCTACAGCGCCAACCAAGTATCATCCCCCGATTTTCTGTCAGTCATGGTAGAACGTTAAAAGCTCTCCCTTGGCATATCTTATCTTCCCATTCCCTCACCTACTCCCCACAGCCCCTGACACCCACACCCAGCTCCCCGTACATTTTTCATCAGCAGCAAATGTATGCATTAAACTTCATATAATTGAGAATTCCGTGTGGTTTTACTACCGGTAAATCCATTTGAACATGGTAATTCCCCATTCCATTGGATACAGCTCATAACTGAACTGTAGTAATTTGGTGTTACCTACAGTAACATAACGTTTAGATGTGGATTTACTATGCATCATTACTGTGCAACACAAGGGGTAACTAGGCCCTTACTTAGAGTGTAAAAAATAGGAAAATAAATGGTCCTCAATATTTTCCTATTTTTCTTATGTTAATATGTGTCATCAAGCAGTGGACCACATCCATTGATTTTCCATAATTCTCTGATATATACATGAGTTCCAGTGGAGACTACAACCACTATAAGAAAGGTCTTGTGTAGGACTCAGTACCTTCATGGCAATGTCTGGTTTGTGTTCTGGGATTTATGGTTGTCAATTAGTGAAAGTGTTAGGATATCATATTACAAAATCAGAGTCATCTTTATTTCTTCAACTTGCAAACAGATATCTATCCTCGGTTTGCACCAATAAATAGCCATGTGAAAATCTGTCAACTGAGCTTTTCAAGGAAAAGTTCCTTTTCTCTATGTGTTCAGTGCCTATATTTTCCAGCTCCTTTTCTCTTTTTCACTTGTTAGATTACTAAGCCGACCATCTTCATTTAGGTAAGATCAGCATTTGCGTTTCTAGTTGACACTTTAAAGTAACAGGACCCTCTTTTTCTGTCTAAAGCATAGTTGAAAAATATATACAGGTAAAAATAGGACACACATCAGTGTGTTCTAAAATGCATTCACTGTTGAGAAGAACTTTGTATGTAAAGGCCCATACAATTGACAACCTCTTCAAATGTTGGTGAGGCACGTATTTGATATTTAGACGCTGTTTGTTTGCTTGTTGCTCCTGGCCGGTGCTGTCTGTTTCTAAGGGCTGCCTGAGCCTACGACTTGCGGAACACGCTCCGCGGGTCCCGCTGCGGAATCATCTCACCTTCACCGTCTGCCCGTGGTCTCCTGCCTGGCTGCTCTGTGGGGGCGTGTGAGGCTTCAGGGCTGCGAGCGCGAACCGGGACTCACCTTCCCAGGAGTCCCGGTCCCGGAGGCTGAGTCACCTGGCCCCGCTCTCCCTGAACGCCCCGCCCCCACCTTCCTACAACCTTAAAGGCACCTGGACCCTTCTCCTCGTGGGACGCTGTTTGTTTGCTTGTTGCTCCTGGCCGGTGCTGTCTGTTTCTAAGGGCTGCCTGAGCCTACGACTTGCGGAACCCGCTCCGCGGGTCCCGCTGCGGAATCATCTCACCTTCACCGTCTGCCCGTGGTCTCCTGCCTGGCTGCTCTGTGGGGGCGTGTGAGGCTTCAGGGCTGCGAGCGCGAACCGGGACTCGCCTTCCCAGGAGTCCCGGTCCCGGAGGCTGAGTCACCTGGCCCCGCTCTCCCTGAACGCCCCGCCCCCACCTTCCTACAACACGCCCCATTGGTCTTTGGCCCATATATATCAGAGAGAGACGCTGCGCGGGAGCGCGCGGGAGCGTCCGGGGCTAAGACCGGGCAAAGAGCGGGCCGTTCTAGGCCGTTAGAGGCCGGAAGAGACCAGACCGGGCCATTCCTCTCACTCCTGGCCTCTTGTGATATCTGCCCTTGCTTTCCCAAGTTTGCTCTTCGTGTCGAATCACCTCCATGGCTTCCAGAGGATCCCGGAGTAAGTCTGCCCAACAGCATGCTAACACTCTAGAAAATTTCTTCCCCAAAGCTAGCGCTGCAGCGAGGAAAAATCCCACAGTGACAGAGACACTGCTTGAGGCGAATACTGAAAATTTGTCTCAGGAAATTCTGGTTTCTCCGTCAAATGATGCCACTACTCCAATAACTCTCCATAATACTCACCTATCACTCCTGGATAGCATTGATGAGACTATCGAGTCAGTGCTCCAACAACTTAGGACCCCGACAACTCAATCAAGGGACAGTCAGCCCTTGTGTCCTTCCGGGGTAGTGGAAACCACTCCGTATGTGAACTGTGTGGAATCAATTGAGTCATTGGAGGAGGGCCCGGCCCTATTGGCAACAGACTCTGTGGGTCGTGCAAGGTCCCATGCACCGAAAAGAAAAAGGTCAAGAGAGATTACAGGATCAAAAAGGGCTAAAGTGGATACGACTACTCTAACACTGGATGCCAGCACGGACATGTCGGCATCTTTTGATAGTACTGGTTTGGGCTTTGAGTCTGACCAATTAGATTCACCTTTTGTCGCAGCTGAACCAGGGTGCTTAGGGCCATTCATATTTGGAGGGCCCCTACCCAACCCTGCAGATGCTCTAATTAGTTCACTTACGGTCATTTTCAAGAACTTGTTGGAACCGCTATCTGTAAAATTAGACTCTATAGTCGCTAGACTCACAGCTATAGAAAGTGCGCATATGCGAAACACTTCTGGTGGGGGGTTGGATGCAAGCGCACAGCTGGTTCCTCGAGAACCCGTGGGGAATGGTCATTCTACTGTTGAAACATCCACACAGGCCCAGACGGGGGTACTAAATAGCACTGTAGTTAATCATGCCCCCCCACTCCCTCCTTCACAAACCCGCAGGCCCCCTATCCCCGCACCAAGAAGATCTAAGCCACCAGTAGTACCTGAACCAAGGAGTGTGAGGCGTGACACTAATGCACCTTCTGGTCACATTACCAGTCCTAATACCAGGCGTAGGGTGGTGAATCTGCCTCCGGAGGCTGTGCCCTACACAGCAATAATGGTGGGAGTTCCTGAGCTCACTGGTGGTAGCAGAGAGCCACAGGACTCACTCCGTAATAAGGTAATTAGTTGGCTCAACATTAACAGACCCCTCCCACCCAATATCAAAGGCGATGTCCTAATGGTTAGAAGGATTCCATGGATTGGAGTCACTCCCAAGAATAGGGCTGGGGACTGTGTCATAATTAGCTTTAAAAGCCCACTAGTCGCCCCCTACATCTGCAACTGGCTGGTAAGGCCGGATAAGTCAAATATAGAACTAGTGCCCCTCTCAAATTTTTATCCACATGTGACCAACCTACCCACAGGGAGGGAGCAGGGCTGGACTAGAGTGGGCTTTGCAATTGATGGTTCACGGTACAGACCCAAGCATAACCCAATCCCCGCTCTTGGTAACTTTGTTCACCAGAACAGATTTTCTTGCCTGGACCATGTTGATTGACCACAATGGGGAGTTATACTTAAACACTCTGTAAAATCTCCCAATGTGATCGCAGTTAGAGGGATGGACTTCCTGAACCCTGTAGCTGAGGCAAAGATCCAGGATTTTCCCAATGAGGGGGGGATCTCCGAGGGATGTACCCAAATGCAAGTACAGGAACCACTCTACCCAAGCTCTCTTCCCATATCGCAACAGGAGGAGTGTGCTGTACCATCCATCTCGCAGCCTACCACATCTGGGTTGGGTGCTTTGGCAATGCACACATGCGATACTGTGTCCGCACTAAGCGAAGTCTCCCCACAGCCCCAAGGTTTACCACCAAGTGAAGTTTCCCCGCAATCCAGAGGCTCAGGGCTGGTTATTCAGTCATGGAATGTGGCGGGTATTATGAATAAGGTGGGTACTCCGGAGTGGGAGACCCTGGTTGATGGGAGTGACATTCTTCTCCTACAGGAGACGTGGGCAAGGGAACCGCATTATATGAGGGGGTATGATATTTATGAAATCCCGGCAAAATGGAATGGTAGGGGGAGACCTTCGGGCGGGCTGGCAATTTGGGTGGCGAGTCACATTGGGTGTCAGGTGGAAAGTGTGGATACTCTCTCCCAGGACATCCAGTGTGTTCGCTTCAACTGGCCTGGTAAAGGGTCATGGGCAATTGTAAATGTCTACTCTCGACCAGTTGCTGTGGGCAGTGAATCTACCACCCTAGTCGAACTCTCATCCTTTCTAGGTCAGTTACCAGCGGACTTGAAATTAGTGATGGGAGGCGACTTCAATTGCCATTTTGAACCTCTCGAGGGTCTAATGGATGGACCATTTACAGCTGAGGATGATTTTTGGGGAGTTCCCCCCTCCTCCTCGCCTCACCCTAAAGCATGGTCTCCGCTGGCAATACAACTCACCTCCCTTACGTTGAACTTTGGACTGAGGGCATGCAATGGGCGCACTCCCTCCGATACTCCATCGGTGTGCACATTTAATAGAAAGGGGCACGAGTCCAGGCTGGACTATATATTTATTGATATATCTTTATGGCCTAAAGTGCAAGATTTTAGAGTGGCATTTAGAACAGATAGCGATCACAATTCCCTCCTCTTGGAAATTCAGCACCCAACCGCCGCTGTAGGGCTGGCAACCACTGGTGTTGGAGGTGACCAGGGGGATATACTCCTCATCACAAGTAGACGACGGGTAAAATGGGGGAAGCTGGTCAATAATGAAAATGCCATGAATAAGTTATATGGTATAGCACTCCCCATGCTTCAGGAGGTGGATGCTCTCATTAGTCAACCTAAACTCTCCGACTATAATGAGAGACTTTCCGGCATCCACCAGACTTTGGTCAGGGACCTTGCAGACGTTTTTAACCCGGTGGTGCCCTTAAGAAGGAAAGCTACCCGTATTGCGACTTGGTACACTCCTACCTGTAGGAAAATTAAATCCGATCTACTTTCAGCCATCAAAGAAGGTAGTGATAGGGAGAGGGTTGCAACCCTGAGGAGGGAGTACAAGTCAGCATTGGCCAGCGCTAGGGCTGAGTGGGATTGGAACCACTGGCAGGAACTGTTTGAAGCCCTGAAGTGCAGAGACTCTAGGAAGTTCTGGGCTCTGGTTAACAACGGCACTGGGGTGCTCACACCTGCTGTAGAGCCTAACATTGCCCCCTCTGTTTGGGAGGCCCATTTCGGAGCGTTGTACCATGCAACCACACTATGGCCCGATGGGTTGGCGGCGGATTTCCCCTGTCCCTCAGAAATGTCCCTGGAATTTTCTCTAGGTGAGGTGAAGACAGCACTAGAGTGTCTGGCCCTGGGGAAGGCACCGGGGTTGGACAAGCTACCCGGTGATTTGTTTAGGTACCATCCCGACATCTGGGCCCCGTACTTTCTTATTTTATTTAACGCTATTTTAGGAGGTATGGTGGTTCCTCCCTCTTGGTTAGGGGCCGAAATCGTGCCAATCCATAAGAAAGGCTCCCCTCTGAACCCAACTAACTATAGGCCAATTAGCCTTATAGATGTCCCCCAAAAGCTCTTTGCGCGTCTTATTTTGAACCATCTATTAGACTGGGTAGAGGACAATGACATCTTGAGTCCTCTGCAGGCTGGCTTCAGGAAGAACACGTCGACCATGGATCAGATCTTCCGCCTTGTCCTCCTTTACTGGAAGACTGTGATCATCGAGGGGGGAAGACTGTACATGGTCTTCGTGGACCTGAGGTCAGCCTTTGACCTAGTCCCGCGCAGGAAGCTGTGGGAGGTGCTGGAAAAGCTGGGAGTTCCCCCCCAGCTACTTAACATCTTAGTCAGGCTGCATGAGAACAACTATGCGCAGGTCAGGTGTGGGAAAGATGGCAAATTATCATCTAGGTTCCCCGTTTCTCGAGGGGTGAGGCAGGGTTGTGTCTTGGCACCAACCCTGTTTTGTTTGTACATCAACCATGTCATCTCCCACCTGGAAAATGTCAACAACAACGACGCCCCTTGCCTGGCAGGAAGGAGGGTACCGGCAATTATGTTTGCCGACGATACCCTCCTTCTTTCCAAATCCCCCATGGGGATTCAGAGGATCCTGGATGGATTTGATCTTTTCTGTGCTCAGCACGGGTTGGAGATAAACACAGGGAAGACAAAGTACATGATTTTTAATCCACCCACTAAAACAAGACCTAATCCCACCTTGGGGACGGCCAGTCTCGAAAGGGTGTCCACCTTCATATATCTGGGGGTAACATTACAGGAACACTTATCTTGGGACCACCAGATAGCACGCTCAAGGGTAAAACTGTCTCAACTGTCTGGTGCAATTCTGAAGGTGGCCAATTCTTCGTCCTTTAAGCCTGTGAGCCCGGCCCTTGAAACCTACAGGACCCAGGCCAAGGCAGCGGCCACTTATGGCTGTGAACTTTGGGGGCATAAAGCGGCGAAGGTCCTGTCTACAGTTGAAAATAGTTTTTTAAGGCGCTTATTGACTCTTCCGCGTGCAACGCCACTTCTGCCCTCGAGAATGGACCTGGGGCTCCCCCCTATTGCAGAGGAGCTTGTGTCCAAACCAGTGAAGTTTTGGCACAGGCTCTGGTCCACGAATGAACTGCACCATTATAGGGAGGACCTTACCCACGTCATGAGCCTTAATTGTGGGGGAAAAATTCCTTGGCTTGCCTCTGTGAAAAATGAATTGACTACAATGAATCTTTGTGACCTTTGGGAGGACCCAGCGCGAGGCTGCCAAGCAATCTCGCGCAAAGCCCTGTCAAAAAATTTTAAGGACAGGTCTCTTGCACTCTTGGCAAATGCGCAACACAGTGGTACCCTTACTTTGCGATTTTTAGAATCCAAAAATTCATATATTTTTGAACCTTTTATGGATTTTATTTTTCCCATCCTGGCGAGAAAACTCTTTGTACAATGGAGGCTTGGCACACTGCCTACTAAAACTTTTACATCCAAGTGGTCTAACACGGCCGATAAATTTTGCCCGTGCTGTAAAACCCACTTGGAAGACGACCTTCATATCCTGTTTGTGTGCCTCGCCTACCAAAGGCCTAGGAAACGCTGGATAGCACCACTCTGTAAAAATCTAGGGTTCAGAGAGTACGCACAGGCATATAGGATCCTGAAAACCAGTACCCTGGGTCACATTGTGTTTGCCGTCTCGAAATTTCTTATGGCTATATGGCTGATTAGGAAAAAAAATATATGCTGAACCCTCTTGAACTTTCCAGCTTCCTAATTATTCCTACGCCGGGATGGAGTATTTTATAATATGTAATTTTCTTAATATAATGTGTATTTTACTGTATGTACTGTTTTTTACTGTCTCTTTTATGGTCTATATGACCGAAATAAAGAATTTTTGGAATTGGAATTATCTTCCCATTCCCTCACCTACTCCCCACAGCCCCTGGCACCCACACCCAGCTCCCCGTACATTTTTCATCAGCAGCAAATGTATGCATTAAACTTCATATAATTGAGAATTCCGTGTGGTTTTACTACCGGTAAATCCATTTGAACATGGTAATTCCCCATTCCATTGGATACAGCTCATAACTGAACTGTAGTAATTTGGTGTTACCTACAGTAACATAACGTTTAGATGTGGATTTACTATGCATCATTACTGTGCAACACAAGGGGTAACTAGGCCCTTACTTAGAGTGTAGAAAATAGGAAAATAAATGGTCCTCAATATTTTCCTATTTTTCTTATGTTAATATGTGTCATCAAGCAGTGGACCACATCCATTGATTTTCCATAATTCTCTGATATATACATGAGTTCCAGTGGAGACTACAACCACTATAAGAAAGGTCTTGTGTAGGACTCAGTACCTTCATGGCAATGTCTGGTTTGTGTTCTGGGATTTATGGTTGTCAATTAGTGAAAGTGTTAGGATATCATATTACAAAATCAGAGTCATCTTTATTTCTTCAACTTGCAAACAGATATCTATCCTCGGTTTGCACCAATAAATAGCCATGTGAAAATCTGTCAACTGAGCTTTTCAAGGAAAAGTTCCTTTTCTCTATGTGTTCAGTGCCTATATTTTCCAGCTCCTTTTCTCTTTTTCACTTGTTAGATTACTAAGCCGACCATCTTCATTTAGGTAAGATCAGCATTTGCGTTTCTAGTTGACACTTTAAAGTAACAGGACCCTCTTTTTCTGTCTAAAGCATAGTTGAAAAATATATACAGGTAAAAATAGGACACACATCAGTGTGTTCTAAAATGCATTCACTGTTGAGAAGAACTTTGTATGTAAAGGCCCATACAATTGACAACCTCTTCAAATGTTGGTGAGGCACGTATTTGATATTTAGAGGTTGTCCCCATGATATGTGTGCTTATTGACCTCCTGTTTTGAGCTGCACAGATATAAAAAGCTTCAAAGGACTCCCTGCATCTGCCCAGCTGACTGGCTTTCTGGCCTGTAACTGTACTGCCTAATCACTACTGTGCTCTGCAGGAGTAAGTTCCTGACCCCCAGAATGTGCATCTCAGTTCTTGGACTCTTGGTGTGGCATCAGTTGAGCCCTTTGTCCAAGAAAAGGAGACATCCTGTAGTTTTCGGTACTTTGTGACCGCAAACAGGCCTGTTGGAGACAAGATCTTGCACCCCCCAACCCCCCAAAGTCCCAGGGGGTCCGCAATGGGCACCCGCAGGGAGTCTCCGCATGCCTGTCTGTGGCGGGAAGGCATTCCCCATAGCCCATCCTAATATGGCTGGCGGTGTCTGATAGACACTGCCACCATATTAGACCTTTTCCACCACGGTCGCAAGGCGACCGCGGCGGAAAAGCGGCGGATGGCCTAACGGTCCGCCGCGGACCCCCCAGCCATCCTAATGTGGCGGGGGTAATTTCTGTGAGGATGGCGGACGGCCATCCTAATCGGCCCCTAAGTGTAGATCTATGGGAGCTAAACAAAAATGTGATTGTAGATCATTACCCTCTTTCGAAGATATCTGAAATGTTTTCTATGGTAAAGTGTGCTTCATATTTCTCTACATATTCAAAAGAAACAAATTGATGACGGAATACGGGACAATGCAAACATTCACCCCCAGTCCCAAGGATCTGGGTTGGTATACACCCGTTACAACGGATCTTTTACTCCGCACTACCATTACAACGCGACTATTACTCCGCATACCATTACAACGCATTGCGCTGGGGGGCGCTCTAGGATAGGGAATAAGTATAATTTACTATCCAACACCTTCCCTAGGGTCCACGGGGACTGGAGTTAGAATAGTAAATTATACTTACCACTATCCAGCGCCCCAAAGCGCTATGCGTTGTAATGGTATGCGTTGTAATGGTCGCGTTGTAATGGTAGGTAGTTGTAACGGTATGCGGAGTAACGTCATACATCCATCTGGGTTAAATCCATCATTCTTTTGCTCACCACACCACCCCAGTTTGGACCCAGGCATGTGCAAATCAGTCTTGACCCTGTACCTTGTGGGAACAGTTCAGCCCGAACTGCCAAGCCAGGTACTCGAAGGACCGGTCCTAGGATGCTTGTTTCCAGGGAGGACCTGCCCTGGCAGTTCGGGCTGGACTGTTCCTATTGGGAGGAGGGTCAAAACTGATTTGCATACTCTCAGTAAGTCTCACTAATGAAAGAAAGCCAAATACGTCCAAAAGAATACTGTAATCTCTCACTTCTTCCACACAGTAATGGAAGTTTCCCCAAACAACTATTTCCTCATTCCTTCAAACCAGAAAACAGAAACACCATTAGACTCCACACATAGAATAAACTCAAAACAATTGAATACTTTTGCTCAGGTCTTGAGTATACATACCCCAAACAAAATTTTGAATTAGAAACCAAAATTATTATCAACCTCCTCTACGTCCAGGCCGGCTGTTCCACTTTCACTCTCCAGGGCCGCTGCCTCGCTTGCCGTCTCTCTCCGCGAGTTGCTGTCAGCTTTCTCCGTTTCATACAGCTCTTCTCCCTGACTCACCGCAGCTGCAGCCCCGGTCTGTGCCTCGCTCCTCATCCTGCTGACGTCACCCTCTGTCTCCGGCTCAGCCTCTAGGAGCACAGCCTCGGTTACATCCGTCAAAGGAGTCGTCCGCTCTGTAATCCCAGCAGAATCAGCTGAACCGATCGACCCAGTAGCCTTCATGGGCGCGTTCTCAGTTCTAAGTGCCGGGAACGATTCGAACAATGTCGGCTGCCGCAGACTGTTTTCCCTTGAAGACTCGGGACCAACATCCGTATTCTTAATGGATCCTTTGCCAGGTATCTCTTTTTTTCTCTTTTCTGCCTCTTTGTTCTGCTTTCTTTTTTCCGTCGCAGACAGCTTCTCCTCTTCGCGCGTCTTGGCAGCCTCCCTCCGCGCTTGAGCTTGAGCTCTGTGACGAGCCTTCGCCCTGAGATTTGCTGCTGGTATCTTAGAGTCACTCCCCTGCACATCCTCGTCCTCTCTTCCAGTCATATCCTTAATAGCTTTCAAAAACCTTCGGAGCCATGACTCGCCTTGCTGTATCCCAGCTATTCTGAAAACGCTGGAATGTCTCTTTTAACGCTGAGCCAAATATCCGCCAGAAGGTGCTCGGCCTTTTCTCAGAGCCAGCATACACTCGTGTCGAGGGCCACTCCGCTTGATCAAGCCAATAAATATAGTCTTTAAACATCCCACTATATAATTCAAACTGGGACTACATCCACAACAGTTCAGCATTACTCAGCATCTGGGACGCAGCATACCACCTTTTCATCGCTTAGACCAAGGTTTCTAGCACATTGCTATGGGAGAGTGGTAGAGAGCTGCTACCTCCTACGGTCTGTCGGCGGCCATCTTGCCCCTCGCTGTTCCCCTAGAAGAGGAGGTTGATAATAAAAAGAAACATCCAGAAGCAGCAGTACGGGAGCAGACAACCGGATTAGAACAGATAAAACAGATAAGTTTACTGCCTGGAAGTGAGGGGGGGAACGACGCTCTGGAGGTTGAGCCAATGCCAGTACAGAATACACAGAATACACAGAATACACAGCAAGCCCTGATGAGTAAGGCACAAGAGGGGGGTAACCAACCATCTGAGAGTACTTTGCAAGATGAAGCTGTAGTGACACAGCAAGCACCTGGTAATAAGAAATTAACAGACATACCTCTCTCAAACAACAGCCCAGGAGACAACCTAGCAGACAAAACGAATAAGGTTAAAAATGGCAGTAAGGATAACACTTGCGATGGAGCCCAAAATCGTCCTCAAATAATGATTGAGGGGGTAGATAAGGGGGAAGCTGATAATAGGAGCAACTGCCTGCCCTTAACTACTGGCTCACCTAGCGATGACTGCTTTTTTACTGGAAACGACGATGATAAGGACGATAGTGAGGTGAATGAGGAGGAGGAGGAGAGTGAAGGGTCAGATCTAAGTCTTGATTTATCCACTAACTTAGATGATTCATCGTCATCGTCCACGGAGAGTTGCTCGGAGGTTTTGCAAGCAGATACCTCAGAATTAGAATTGGAACCAGAACATAATACTGTACTAAAACAAACCCAAGTGGGTAAGTTAAACAGAGCCAGGGGGAGGACTCGTAGGAGAGCTAAGAAGCGTCGGAGTACAAGGCAGTCAGGCGTGGCTAAAAAACTGGACTGGGACTGCGCAGCCACTTCACAACTGTACCAGGAGAATGCAACTGGTGGCTCTCTACAACCAAACAAGGTTCAGGCTCAGGCACCGGCTGAGGTTCAGGCGAAGACACATGAGAAAGATTATGCAGCTAGCTTTGAACTTTTGTTCTCAACCCTAAAGCAAATTCAGGGGGAGGCTAGGTGGGAGAGTCAAAGAGCGAAACATGCAAATAAGAAAATACAAGGGTCTCTGCGTAAAGTAAATAAAATGTATGCGGAAGTGACTGGTAGACTGGTGGAAGTGGAGGAGAGGACAGGCAAAGTAGAGGATGAAGTCACAAAGCTACAGGAATATAGAGAGGAGCAAGAAAAGACTTCATCTGACGTATTGTGGAAGCTCGAAGATTTCGAGAATAGACAGAGGCGCAACAATATAAGACTGCTTGGTATTGAGGAAGGGAAGGAGGGGACTGATGTACGTGCCTTTGTTGTTGAGTTGCTGAAAGGGGCTTTTCCGGAGATGGATAAGTGGGATTGGGACAAGGAGGTGCAGCGGGCACATCGTTTTCCGTTGCTACAAAGAAAAAATACAGGCTTTAAGTCAAGGGCCATACTTGTATATGTGGGAAATTTCTTGTTAAGAGAGGAGGTAATCACTAAGGCAAAACCAGTGGCCAAACGGTCATACAAAGATATAACTTTTTTTGCGCGCCCAGATTTCTGCCACACCACTGTGGAGAGAAGGTGGCGCATGAGGCAACTAATAACACCCTTTCAAAATGTGGGATGTGATGTATACTTGATGTTTCCCTGTCGACTCAAAGTTGGTTTTAATGGTCAGTTTAAGGTATTCTTATCTGAAATAGTGGCACAGGAATACCTGACTTACCTAAAAGAAGGGAAGGCACAGAGAGAAGGAAAAGCACAAAGCGACAGGGCTGCAGCTATAAGACAAACAGCCCATGTGACACAGCAAAAATGAAGGAAACTAGAATAAGAGAGGGAGCAGCTCGGATAAGTCTGGTGATGTAGGATTAAGGAAGGGATACCGAGATATTGGGAGAGTGGAGGGGGAGAGGCTTCCTGGGGGGGTTCGGCTGTCAGATATAGGTCAGCATTTACCTATTTGCCAGTAAGGGTGGGGGGGAGGGTAGGGGTTTGGGGGGGAAGGGGGGGTACAGGGCATGGTACAGCAGCAAAATGCAGAATTATCTACAGAAGTAGAGGTGGGAGATAGGGGAGATAAGATAAGAGATTTGGGGCTTGAAGGAAGGAAAGGTTTACTTGGTGGTGGGCACAGATTAAAAAAATTAAGTAATAATGGAAAAACAAATAACTTTAATACATGTATGAGTATATATGACAGTAAAATAATGAATTTTGCATGGGGACTAGATATGTAACATGGAACGTCTGTGGTTTAAATGATGCCCAGAAAAGATTAAAGGTTTCAGTTGCATTAAGGCAAATGAATGTGGATTTTATTTTTTTGCAGGAAACACATGTTATGGCCTCGCAAGAACATTTTCTGAAACAATTGGGCTTCCAGTTACTAGTAAGCTCACAGCAAGGTGTTAAAAAAAGGGGGGTAGCTATACTATCTAGGAATAAAAATTTGTTACTGAGAAAAAAGGCACAGGATCAATGGGGGAGGTGGGCAATGATCGAGTGTATGATAGATGGGGAGTGGACTACGCTGGTAACAGTATATGGGTCAACTGAGGATGACCCGGAGATCTTCCAGTTTTTGGCCGTGGAATTAGCCACCTGGGCACCTAGAATTATTATGGCAGGGGATTTGAATATTAACGGCTCTGATGGTCTGGGTCTGGGATCATTTGGTAAATACTCAGGCAGGAAGAGGCGTGTATACCAGGCCCTACAGAGTTTAGTAGCTAACAATGTTCTATTTGATGTCTGGGGGAAAAAGAGGGCGGAAGAAAAGGGATTTACATACTACTCCGCTCCACATCAAATTTGTGTAAGATTGGATTACTTCTTTGTCTCAAATACAGTCTTATTGGAATCAAAGATAGAAAGACTCCCACGGATCCTTAGTGATCATAATCCCCTAGTGCTCACAATAACTAAGTCAATAAAAATTAAACAGCAAAGAGTGTGGACTTTTGAAAGAGGGCTACTACAGGAAGATAAATATGTGAATCACATGAAAATATGGATTAAGGAATTTTTCGAGATTAATAGAGATAGTTCTGCTGCAGAAGTAGTATGGGATGCCTTTAAGGCTGGGGTCCGGGGGGAGACGCTGAGCTTTAATTCTTCTAAGCGTAAACAGGAGCAGATGCGGAACATAGAATTAGCAGGGGCAGTACTTAAGGCTGAAGAGAAACTGGAGGAGTGTGTACTGAATGGAATTCCAGTAGACAATGCTACGATAGAACTCCTAAAAGCTAAAGGGGATGCGGAGGGAGATATCGCTAGAAAAGCCGCAAAAATATATACAACAAAAAGAGAGAGATGTCACGAATTTAGTGAAACAGTAGGTAGGACTCTGGCCATACGGACAAGGCAGCAAGAAGCGTCGGGTATTGTGAGGGAGATCAGGGATACTGCAGGTAGGATCCATACAGACTCAGAGGAAATAAGGGAGGTCTTTAGAACTTTTTATGAGAAACTATATGATGAACCGATAAGGGGAGATGCCTGGAGAATCAGAAATTATTTGCAGGAAATTCCGGTGGTTATGTTTATGGATGAGGAGGCAGAAGGTTTGGAAGAGGATTTCCAGGGAGAAGAAATAAAAAATGCTATTTTTAATCTCCCCTCCGGTAAAGCAGCGGGCCCTGACCAAATTCCAATAGAATTTTACAAAATATTCTGGGACACTTTAGAGGGTGATATAATTAGGACAATGCAACAGGCACAGATAGGTGAATCTATACCCGGGTCATGGGGGGGCGCGGAAATAGTGATCATTCTGAAAAAAGGGAAGCCAACGGAAGAACCTGGGTCATATAGGCCCATTACTCTAATGAATACGGATACTAAGGTCTTCTCTAAAGTTTTAGCAACAAGATATGCTAGGATAATAGATAAGGTAGTGAGCAAGAACCAGCATGGTTTTATACCTGGAAGGGGCACTACCCATCATACGCGTAAGGCGATAACTCATGCTGCAGCAGTCTCAGGGGACCCGATGGCGATCATGTTGTTAGATGCAGAAAAAGCATTCGACCGGGTCTCCTGGGACTATCTGTGGCATACTATGGAAAGATCAGGGGTTAAAAATAGATTTATCAAAGCAATTCAGGCACTATATGTAGACCCAGTGGCCTCAGTACGGGTGAATGCAGGCTCTACAGGACAATTTCGGATAAGGAGAGGCACTAGGCAGGGATGCCCCTGCTCCCCATTGTTATTCGCCATGTATATGGACCCATTGATCCGGAGAATAGAGATGTGCGAATTAATAACACCATTACAGACGCGAACTGGCCAGTGCAAAATACTAGCATACGCCGATGATGTTGCAGTAATTACACCAACTCCAACGGAGGCAATCGCCCAAGTGGAAATTGAGGCCCTGAGGTTTGGGGAGATCTCTGGCTATAAACTCAACGCCACTAAGACACAGATAATTAAAAACTGTTACACTACTTGTGCAGATAGCCAAGTCACTCAAGCATGAACATATTTAGGGGTGACTATCTCGGCTGATTTAGACTGTCTAGTGGAAAAGAACTTAACACCTTTAATTAATAAAGTGCGGAAGGATCTGGACAGATTAGATAACTTACATTTATCTATAGTGGGGCGGACGAATGTAGTAAAGATGCTGGTTTTACCTAAGTTTCTTTATTTATTTAGAGCTATACCCTTATTATTTGAGGCCAAACTGTTTAAGAAGATTGAAGACATGATTAATAGATTTATTTGGGCAAAGGGGAAAACTAGGAGGGCACTTAGGTTTATGACACTCCCACGGGAGAGGGGTGGGTGGGCACTGCCAGATTTAAAGCTTTATTATTGGGCAGCAGCTTTGCAAAATATGGTAGGCTTGGTGGGGGGGCAGAGTCTGAAGATGGGAATGAGCTGGGGTCACTGGCAATATTTGGTTTGGTTTTGGGTGCAGAAGCTGAGAACGTGTTTTTAAAATACACGGAACCTAGTTATTTCAAAAGGACACGGTTTAAGACACTTATAGCGGCTCAGACAGTTTGGAAAGCCTTCGCTAAAAGATTTGGTTTGGGTAGATACAATTTTTATACCAGATTGAAAGGAAATCCAAATCTACCGGGGGAAGTTGTTGCTGGCCCTATACTCACAGAATGGGAAAGGAAAGGACTTGGTAGGGTAGGAGATATCTTAGGACAGCAAGGGGTCTATCAGTATTCGGAATTGCAGGCAAAGTATGCGCTAGATAATAGACAATTTTACAAATATTTACAAATAAGGAGTTTTTTGCATAATAAAAAGGAGGACCATCAGGATTCAGCAAAAAACCAATCATGGAAGTGATTCAAGTAGGGGAGGATTGTACAATAAAGAGATTTTATGCTGAACTCATAATTTCAAAGGAGGATGATACCGAAAAATGGGCAAGCAAATGGAAAAATAGTTTGGATGTCAATGAGGAAAGTTTCTACATGTCTTTAGAAAAGGGATATACACTGTTATGCTCAGCGCCTCTCCAGGCACAACACTATAAAACTATATATCATCTTTACCACACACCTGCAAAGATAGCTCAGTGGGGAGGCGCAACAGGAACTAGTTGTTTCCGGTGTGGAAGCTTAGACGCAGATCTGATACATGTGTTTGCAGCATGTCCCCACCTGCAATTGCTCGAAAAAGGCATTGAGGGCTTTATAAATAGAATATTAGGAACTGATATTCTTTTATCCCCCTCGATAATTTTATTGGGAGTGAAGGAGCAACAACAGGGTGGGGGAGAATTTCTGTTTGTAGCTATGTCTGTTCTGAGACTTTGCATTGCATCTGCATGGCTGGACCCTTTGCCACCTTATTTCATCATTGGCTGGCTAAATTATTAACAATATATAACTTAGAGACCGAGATTTATGCAAGGAAGGAGAAAAAGGGGAGGAAGATTGGTAAACAGATTTGGGACCCTATTACTCGATGGAAAGAAGGGAGTATGTAATGAAATGTTAGAACTATATATGCTCATTATGCACTGGACTATATAATCTGTGTCTTGCTACCTCGTTTTGTTTTGGTTTATTTGTTATCCATCTTGTAACACAAATTGGAGTTCTAATTTTCTTATTTATTATTTTTTGCATTTGTTGGGAATTCAGCATAATAAGTGGATGCTAGGTTTTTGTTAAATGTAATATATTGCCGTGCCCTGTACAAAAAAGTGGTGGAAAAACTTTTCAATAAAAAGATTTAAAAAAAAAAAAAGAAACCAATATTATTCAGAAGCCTTCAATACCAAAATATATCAAAAACAAAAGCTTAGTCTTCGAAAGGAATGAAACGGTTGATAAACTTTGTTCATGTGCACAACAAAATTCAATGTCTCTCCGATAGGATCGTAGAAAATCCGATTCTGTAGTTGACCAAGCAAGCAATAGAAAATACTGAAAAGGCAAATCATTTAATGACGAAGAAGAAAATACATTTTTTAAATATCCCTGGTTATTACCACATAACCAAATCCAGAACAGGAACGGTTATGAAAAGTCACTTGGCCTCCGATAGAATTCTGCCTCGAACAGGAAAAAGAAACTGATGAAGGTACCTTGCAGCAACTGTCTTTGGCAGTCCACAGGGCCGGACTGGGAACCAAAACAGGCCCTGGCAAAGTGCTTTGCCCCTTGACCGAGCTCTTTGCCAGGGCCGGTTTTCGGCCGTTTTTGTTACATGGCCTATATTGAAGCTATGCTGCAAAAACGGCCCTGTAACAAAAACAGCCCCCAGGGGCCCAAAACCGGCCCCCACCCTTGCGGAGCACCGGGGGATTGCCCGGTGCCCGAAACGGCCAGTCCGGGCCTGGCAGTCCAGCTTCTCCTTTTCATGCAGCTGCAGCAGCATCTGCTTGGAAATCCAAATTCTCCTCTGAGAGTGAATGACACTTGACAACCTCTCTGTTACCACGCAGGAAACCGGAGCAGGAGATGGAAACAATCCTAGTTCAGCAATCTGCCCAATGCCAACCAAGTGGAGTGGACGAAATTCCCCCCCCCCCCCCCCCACGGGTCTGGAACCATGTCAGAAAACTTCTGTGAACAGGACCAACAACTCAGAATTACGCACGCCTGCCGACGTGCAACATTAGTTTTTAATGGCAAAAGATAGGCGTGTCCAAAACTACAAACTACAATAACTCAGTAACTGACTGGTGTTGGTATCGATGGGAGGCTATAGCCGTTTTTCCTGATATTGGAAGTCTATATTATACAGTGCATATTGCCAAGTTCAATCTGGGACCTTCATCAAGAGTTGAGAAGACTATTAGTATGAAGGAACTGAAATTCTGAAGCCCTGAAAAAGCGAATTAATTTCCTGAAACACATGTTGGCTTGGCTGTTCTGTACCACTACTACGTGAAGAGAATTTTGTGATCAAGCATATCATGTACTTCAAATGATACCTCTACCAAATTTTAAGAAAACTTGTTTCGTGTCTGAACAAGGACGGATGGTAATAAAATAATTTTGCATGAACACTTAATATGCTAAGAGTGTGTTTTTCTCAGTGCATAACCTAATGTGTGTCTATTCCCTGAAAGGAAAGCAGGGATCTGGGATCGAGCGCCGGGCATTTCTCTAAATTTCCTCTGTTGTTGATATTACATATCCTACTGTATGTGAAGCTGATTTTATTGTATTCCTGAATATATCTAAGAAACCCTTCCCTTCTGTTTTTATATGCAATACTAATTTTGGGATGAAACATGGGATATAGTTTATATTCTGCCTAAAAAAGATGGTTGTTGTTTGGAGTAATTGTGTTATTTCAGTGCACTGCTTGTAACCTATGTTGTATATTAGTTACTACTGATTCTAACGCTTGGTCCTGCTTCAATAATGATGACACTGTATGGGAGGTTTAAAGTTGCTGTACTGTATTGCACTAGGAGTTGATTGCAGGACAGCATCATGTCTAATTAGAGCTGCGGCTCTCTTCCCCTGCACTGGTGGTCTTTAAATTTAAGGGTACCTGGCACAACACACACACATTTACAATAGTGCAAAGGCATGTGGTGGAAATTAGCATAGGTTTTGTTCCGGAGGGTACCATTCCAGTTAAAAAAGTATGGGTAGACTAACCTTAAATCATTTCGAACATTGTATGTATGCTGCAAAATATAGCACACAAACAAACTTTAAAAAGTTTGTATAAATGAAATTATTTCCCAAGTTAACACCTGCCTCATGAAGACATTATTTTTTTTGGTGCAAAGCGAAGTCTACAAATGTTTTAGAGAGGGTGTTGCATGTAAAACCACAAGTGATAGGGTTTGAATGCCCATCTACCACCCATGCGATGTCCCGGTGATACAGTTTTGCACTGGAAAGTTAATATTTATTAGGGCTTAGCAGTGGTTTCCATCACTTTTTGTGACTTTGCACCAGTGCAAATCACTGATAAATTTGCACCTGTTTGCTAACTTGTCAAACTTTGCACATATTAAATTGTTTATATTCGCCCAATGGAGCATGGTAACTATTCCTTGTATTGGTGGGTACAGCCTAGAATCACAACATTCAATTATTTCACTTGCAGCCATTTCCTAAGATTAGCCTCTTTCTAACAATTTTCTGAAACCTCCCTAAATGTGAACCATTTTTCACTGTAACTAATATTTCAGTAATTTCTGTTTTGCTGAAATGTTCAATTCACAAATATTGTGTGAAGTTGTTATATTTCCTTCATAAATATGTATCTGTTTGCATTTAAGAGATTTTTCCTATGGAGTTAAAACAGTCTTATGTGTCTAACAACACAAGTTGTTCTTCAAGTAAGCTACACATAATTATAGATTTTACCAAGGGTACTTCACAAGTGAAATCTTTAATTGTGTGTACCATTCTGCATATTTTCTAATGAGACAACCTTCAAATTGCAAAAGTATTGTAATGAAACTATGGGCCTACGGGAAACTATGATGTTGGCCGGGTCGCAAACTGACAGGCCATTTGTTGTGGTCCTATTGACGTCTGGTGCTGCAATCCGACCGCTGCATTATGATGCGCTGTGGTTGGAGGCAGTGGGCGGAGGGACCAACCGACGCTTCCAACGGGCTCCAGGACCCGTTCGACCATCGGTCAGAATGTAATACACTACAATGTGGCGGTGCCTGCTCAGGCACCTCTGTAGGGATTACGATGTTCCTTTCATACAGCTTTTCAATGGTGGTCCGACTGCCATTCAAAGGTTGTTGGATATGGACATTGGGGGCAACTAGCAGGGTCCCCACCCTTTACCAGCCTCCGCTATGAGGCCTGAGGTGCACCTGCGGTGCCCCTGTAACATCAATACCCCATGTGCCAGGCACCACATGGTGCCTGGCACATGGTTCATGGATGTTTGAAAACATCAATTTTACTGATGCGGCTTGTGCTGCAGACCTTTTCTGGCTGCAGCAAAAGCTGCAATGGAAAAATAGATGATTCCCACCGCCTCATTGGTGGTCGCATTCTAATTTGTCGGATGGAACCGCTAAGTAGTAGTTGGTCGGTTTCCATTCCAAGATGCGCGTCCGACCGGCATCCTTATTGGGGCCAATGAATATAATACTCTGCTTAAATTTTCTTAAAGAGTAAATGGAGAAAATTCCAACTCCTGCACTAACACTAAACTATATTTTGTATCTCTATTGCGTCACATTTTCTGATGGTCACTTAAAGTATAAGATTCAAAAATAACAAATAAAATATGATGAAGCCATGGTATTTTTTGCGACATCAGCAATTGCAAAATAAGTTTACAGTGCTAACTTTATGTTGCTCTTGTTCTTTATTGTCTAAACGTTTTTTTTAACCATTTAATGGCAGGTAGTGCCATTTCTAATGCCACCATCTATCAGTTTAGACATTCCCTAGATGCTTTCAATATCAATTTTTTTAATTGTCTTACCTGCTTCTCTGGCAAATTTTCACATTCCAACCATTACAATTAGTGAAATCATATCTCATTTGATTCCTTTTTCTTTGCTTTGGACCTTTACAAAATCGAAAAGTTGATATTTTTGTGTGGTAAATCTATGTGTTGTGCTATAGTGGCTATCGAGTAATCCGTGAGTCAGTTCTGGCAAAGGGAGGATGACTCCTGTTCAGACAACAGCAACAATCCCTGTCAGGGTGCACAGCAAAACTTACTAAATTAACCTGTGCTTAACTCTCCTGTAGGTTGACAAAAAACAGACAAGCTTAACTTCGAGACAATATGGAAAATATGTATGCAGCACTCAAAAAAGTAATAAAGTAAAAACACAACACAAGAAAATTCAACACTAATTTAGAAAACCAGAGTAAAATGTAATACATTTTTTCACACCAAAACGACACAAATATAATCAGTAGAACCAGAGTTGTGAATGTTTGAACTTTTTAGTGAAAACGAGCACTTAAGAGATAAAAGGGTCAAAGTCTAAAAATATGGCTGAATGCAATGGAGCATGGGTCAGATACTATAAGTGGATTGGACTGGTCGTTCCTTACTGTTGGACTCAAAGGAATTCTCAAGAAAAATGCTCTGGCAAGGTAAAGTTCAGCGTGCAATGCTACAAGCGGTGTCCGTGGAGGGAGTGTCATTGTCGCTGGACGTAGTAAACATTTCTGTGTTTGGACCCAGTCACTTTTCAGAAGTCAAAATCTCCAGCGGGACAAGGCAGAAGGCTGTAGCCCATGAGAGTTACTGGAGGCCGGATACCCCTTAGGCGAAGGATCGCTGAACAGGATTTGCTGCTGCGGTGAAGAAATATAAAAAGCAAAAGACACTCAAATGATGGACGGAACATTGAACACATTTTTTGTAACTGAAGATGTACTGTCATGGATAGGTAGACCAGGAGCCGGAGATGTAGTTAAGTAGATTTATTAGTTCATGTAAGTTGGTACTGGGTGCCCCACTGGGAGCAACATCCTGCTGCTCAGCTCCACTCAATCTAACCGATCACTCATTCAAACCATGCACACACACCCATCATTCTATGACATCACACTCATGCAGGCTGAGCAGCCAGGACTAGGAAGCATAGGATATAACACAAATCAAACATTCACTTGCAGTCAAGAGATCTGGGTTAAATCCGTTGTTCTTTTGCTCACTATACCACCCTGGCTTAGACCCAGCCATATGCAAATCAGTCTTGACCCTTCTCCTCATGGGAACAGTCCCTCCCGAACTGCCAAGCCAGGTCCTCCCTGGCCCAGAAAGGAGCATCTTGGCACCAGTTTTTGGGGTTCCACCCCGCATCAGCCAGGTTAGCTTGAATCCAGTGGCACAGTGAGCACGGGACCCACGTTCCCCGAAACCGGTTCAAGGATGCTTGTTTCGGGTAAGCAGTGGTAAAGTGCAGACACTCCTGAGGCCAAAAAGAACAAATGCAGGAAAAATAGGAGGAGTGAAGGCAAGAAGATTGAGAGTGACCATGCAGAGAGGTCCAGGTCCAATAGCACATGTACTGTAGGTATCAGCATGTACTATATTGTGTCCAGCATCCGCTCTATTAGCTAGTGGTCCTTGTACGCTTTTAGAAATTTTTTGATGACATTAAGTTCTGTACAAATCGAAAACATAGGCCCCTTTTGACACAGCAGGTACACTTTTAACTTTATCATTAGCAGTTCTCTTTTCCTCCTTGAATTTGGAAAGTCAGAATCATTTGTGTATGGTATTGTAGGTGTTGATAATGCTACAATAAACTGTAAACAATGAGGTGTGCTGTTCCTAACTTTAGGAAAGAAAGAAGAGAGAAAAGGAGGGAATAGCTATTATAATGAGCAAAGGCCCTCACACACCCTGAAAGGAGTCATGTTTCATCATAGGGCAGCTCCTCGTTGGGCCGATGCTGCAATGCCCAACAGGTCCCGCAAAGGGGCTCTTTGCTAGAGATCTTTTTTCTGTGGTCGTGGCCGTAGATTTAGTGGGTGTGTGTGGGAGTGTGGTGTATATACAAGGTGAGTACAGTGTGGGGAGTTTGTGGATTAAAAATAACTAAGGGAGCCCACTGAACTAACTTTAATTGGTCGGTTCGATGTCATGATTAAAAACAATATTACTTGCACATGGAGATCCTAATAGTCTTGTCAAGTTGCCAAGTGAGGATAACGTCGACATGTTTCATCCTCTGCGATGACCAGGTTCCTCTTCAGTATTCCGGACTGCTCCGGAATCCATGGATGGTGGGTCATCGCACTCAGAGTACCGTACGAACGAGTTTGACGAAACCCCACTGAGCATTTCTCTTTACTCCGGAGTCCTCAGCTCTCCTACCTGTTTCTTGGGTCCCTACTGAAGAGGAACTTGGTTGCAGTTGGTGTATTTGGAGAGGGTATTGTTATTAACTCTTACACATAGATATGAACCACCCCTGTTTTGAGTAGCAAGTATGGTTTCTAGGTCAGGTAGAAATGCCCCGATCTCTGTGACAACTTAGGGCATGAAACTTGTCGACTGTGATCGTCACTTGACAACTTGATGAGACTATTAGGATTGCCATGTGCAAGTAATACTGTTTTTAACCATGACATGGAACCCACCAATTAAAGATAGTCCATATTTGGGGTTTGGGTCCAGGACCTTCATTGCCCTAGGTCCCCCTTTGTTGATTCAAACTGTCTCACATTTTGATAATTCTAAATCTAAATCTTGTGAGTTACCAATACTACAACACAATAGACTTTTATTTGCTGCATTTATCAATTCTAAATAGGATTGTTATTTAATTTTTACTCACTTTTTGCTCTAAGCTTCAACCTAGTTGACATTCACATTTAGGAGTTTTTGACTTTCCATCTCCGCAATGGGAGGACTTTTCCGTTGTAGGCTTTCCTCCTCTGACAACTTGCCGACTCCTGAAGTTTGATCATCCATAACATGTACCCTTTTGTATCCTAGACATATATCCTGTTTATTTATTTGCTGATGGGTGATATCCTGAACCTATAGATTGTTTACTTGCTGGTGAAATCAAGTAAACCAGAAAAAAAAAACGAAAGCTGGCAAACTTGTGATAGAGGGATTGAGACTTAAGAAAGTTTTTGGTCTGGCCTATTAAGGACTTCTGTAAGTGTTTGCAATGACAGAAACAATAATAGCAATTCTGCCACCATTTCCAGTGAGAAAGAAAACACAATTGGTGTCCAATAATACCATAAAATGGAAGGGAGGAAGAGGAAGAGGTGTGGCGCCGCGGCTAGGGTACTGACTCCGGAATCTGGGGATCACGGTTTGATTCCCAGCACCGGCGGCAGATTAGCCCAGCACCATGTGACTCTGGGCAATAGCTTGCTTAATCTTCCCGACGGCCCCCAGCGCCTAGAGACCCTTACGGGTGATTGTGCGCTTTACAAATGTGGATTAATATTATTATTATAAAATAGTATAATGTTGCCCATCCTGTAGAGGAGACAAGTACAACTTCCAAAACCACTGCTGTTTGTGCAAGTGTTTATGATGTTGCAGAATATATCCCAATCAGAAACTCCTAAAGATGAAGCTCAACTAGGTTAAAGTCAACATTTTCAATACTGACCCAGACCTTCCTACGGGCAACTTGACAAGGACCGTGTCCTCTATTAGGGTCCAGGTTGCTTTCTGGAAAACCTTCCCACTCTCGAAAATGAAAATGCTCCCCTGACTTCTCTACCACTGTAAGAACCAGGGTTTATTTATGGTCGGATCATGATACATCCAGACGCCTTGAGTCCATCACTCAAAATCGGGTACAGCAACCCCCCCAGTTCGTAACTTCTATGTTGTAATCCTTGGTTCTTACAAACTGGACCGGTAATAGTGCCTGGATGAACACGACAAAGAATCTTATATTTCTGGGACGTAATTACCTACTGAGGAATGCCAAATAGGCACAACTAATCTCAACTGAACCAAGACCGTTTTCGTAGACATCTGGGCCAATACTATTTGAAAGACAGACATTTGTTCCCTCGAGTTAGAAGATTCGGGTTTTCAGAATATCAAATAAAGCCTTGAAAAAGCCCTGTGGGCGAAACGCGCGTCGGCTGCCGTGGTGCTATTTACTATTGATCTGAAAATTAAAAGCATACACCTAACTGAAGACTGTGATTGGACCACTGCATTTTCTTTTGGAAAAATACGGATTTTGGACGATAGGGTTTAGAGACATTGCGATATTGTTTAAAGAGCAATATAAATATATTGGATTAGAGAAATAATGATGGTGTGTGCTCAGGTGTTATTTATATAATTGTACTGGAAAGGAGATTAGGCAAATCCCCATGCACTCCATAGTCAATAAAATGTTTAAAGGTCCAGTTTTTGAAAATGCTATAGCTCTGACTCCGTTGGATAGATTTGGACAACAATTGGCTTATTTTACTCCCGGTGGCAAGCTCTGGTCACCAAGAGCAGTTGTAACAGACCTCCTCACCTCCAAAGTGGTTTAATCTACAGAGAGTACGTTCTCCTGCTGCCTGCGCCAACCTTCCCCCTTTTCTTTATTTCTGGATGCAGAAGTCCACGTCTTTTCCCAAACTGGTCCTCAGAGCCTGTAAGGGAGTTGGCTTCTCTGGCCATTGGGTGGCCCACTAGGAGCCCTGGAGTCAACTTGTACAGTGACCTTTTGGGGTGTCCAGGGGTTCCCCCTTCCAGTTGTTCATGCCTGTCGCAGTCCCAGGGTCCAGCAGCATGAAGTACCAATGTACCAACTGATCGAGAGTCTTACCTTTGTGCAAGATGTTTTACAGGGGGATGAAGCCAGGTACCCCTGGCCAGTCCTGGTGTCCCACAACATCTCTCCCCCCGTCCAAATCCTCCTGCACAGAATGCAGGGACAGCTCAAGATGGCGTCATTCACGAGTCACTGGTCACAGCCTGGGGGCTGAGCTCCACCCCTCCCTGACATCCCTGCCAAGGCCTTGGCCACCAAAAGTTCAAAGAGGAGTCCCCTACTGCGTTGGATCCAGATATCCGTCTTTGTTCGGTGGGCCTGGGCTGTCCCAAACTATGGTGCAGTGTAACAAGTAATTAACAGATGCAGATTATTTATCTCTACCCCCTTCCCTCCTCAGAGGATGAAGGAAGTGCTGTTAAATGGTCCTTCTGTGTGGGGCGGACAATATTCCTGAGGCTAGACAAAAATGTAATTAACTTGACACAGCAGGCTGACAAAAGGACTAGGCCTTTAACTTCCTCGCACAGGCTCCACCCCATTTTGATATGTCACTGAACTTTGTAGGCCAACAGTAAGTGAAACTACACTCTAAGGCAGTTTTCCCCCATGTGTATAATAAAGAATAACTGCAGACTAAACAATAAATCACACTGACTTTCCCTATGAGTGTACATTACCATTATGAGTCCTACTACAGGTTAATATCTAAACCTGCAGATTCCTCTATGCACTTGGCCACCTGTGGGCAGTTACTGGGCTATGCACCCCAGTAGTCTCACATGTGCAGCCCTCACATGTGTGCACACGTGGAAAGGATTGTGTTAAAATAGTAGACCACTGGTGACTCCTCAGGTTATTGAAGCAATCCAGCCTCTTAGTCGTATCTTAGTAGACATATACTGTCATATATGAACCCAGACATTCTGATGATAGCTTCCAGAGGCCATTGAAATAAAAAAAACACAAATCAAATGTGTGTGGACCAGAAGAATATGTTTGGGGGATCAGTGGCTATTATTTAATCTGATATCCTTTCAAAAAGAATCACTCTTGCAATCCAACCAGACTATAGTGTACACAACTTGGTAAAATTTAGTTTCCCCATTTTTCTCCTCTAAATAGATTGTTACTCCGGAATCTGGGGATCACGGTTTGATTCCCAGCACCGGCGGCAGATTAGCCCAGCACCATGTGACTCTGGGCAATAGCTTGCTTAATCTTCCCGACGGCCCCCAGCGCCTAGAGACCCTTACGGGTGATTGTGCGCTTTACAAATGTGGATTAATATTATTATTATAAAATAGTATAATGTTGCCCATCCTGTAGAGGAGACAAGTACAACTTCCAAAACCACTGCTGTTTGTGCAAGTGTTTATGATGTTGCAGAATATATCCCAATCAGAAACTCCTAAAGATGAAGCTCAACTAGGTTAAAGTCAACATTTTCAATACTGACCCAGACCTTCCTACGGGCAACTTGACAAGGACCGTGTCCTCTATTAGGGTCCAGGTTGCTTTCTGGAAAACCTTCCCACTCTCGAAAATGAAAATGCTCCCCTGACTTCTCTACCACTGTAAGAACCAGGGTTTATTTATGGTCGGATCATGATACATCCAGACGCCTTGAGTCCATCACTCAAAATCGGGTACAGCAACCCCCCCAGTTCGTAACTTCTATGTTGTAATCCTTGGTTCTTACAAACTGGACCGGTAATAGTGCCTGGATGAACACGACAAAGAATCTTATATTTCTGGGACGTAATTACCTACTGAGGAATGCCAAATAGGCACAACTAATCTCAACTGAACCAAGACCGTTTTCGTAGACATCTGGGCCAATGCTATTTGAAAGACAGACATTTGTTCCCTCGAGTTAGAAGATTCGGGTTTTCAGAATATCAAATAAAGCCTTGAAAAAGCCCTGTGGGCGAAACGCGCGTCGGCTGCCGTGGTGCTATTTACTATTGATCTGAAAATTAAAAGCATACACCTAACTGAAGACTGTGATTGGACCACTGCATTTTCTTTTGGAAAAATACGGATTTTGGACGATAGGGTTTAGAGACATTGCGATATTGTTTAAAGAGCAATATAAATATATTGGATTAGAGAAATAATGATGGTGTGTGCTCAGGTGTTATGTATATAATTGTACTGGAAAGGAGATTAGGCAAATCCCCATGCACTCCATAGTCAATAAAATGTTTAAAGGTCCAGTTTTTGAAAATGCTATAGCTCTGACTCCGTTGGATAGATTTGGACAACAATTGGCTTATTTTACTCCCGGTGGCAAGCTCTGGTCACTAAGAGCAGTTGTAACAGACCTCCTCACCTCCAAAGTGGTTTAATCTACAGAGAGTACGTTCTCCTGCTGCCTGCGCCAACCTTCCCCCTTTTCTTTATTTCTGGATGCAGAAGTCCACGTCTTTTCCCAAACTGGTCCTCAGAGCCAGTAAGGGAGTCGGCTTCTCTGGCCATTGGGTGGCCCACTAGGAGCCCTGGAGTCAACTAGTACAGTGACCTTTTGGGGTGTCCAGTGGTTCCCCCTTCCAGTTGTTCATGCCTGTCGCAGTCCCAGGGTCCAGCAGCATGAAGTACCAATGCACCAACTGATCGAGAGTCTTACCTTTGTGCAAGATGTTTTACAGGGGGATGAAGCCAGGTACCCCTGGCCAGTCCTGGTGTCCCACATCATCTCTCCCCCCGTCCAAATCCTCCTGCACAGAATGCAGGGACAGCTCAAGATGGCGTCATTCACGAGTCACTGGTCACAGCCTGGGGGCTGAGCTCCACCCCTCCCTGACATCACTGCCAAGGCCTTGGCCACCAAAAGTTCAAAGAGGAGTCCCCTACTGCGTTGGATCCAGATATCCGTCTTTGTTCGGTGGGCCTGGGCTGTCCCAAACTATGGTGCAGTGTAACAAGTAATTAACAGATGCAGATTATTTATCTCTACCCCCTTCCCTCCTCAGAGGATGAAGGAAGTGCTGTTAAATGGTCCTTCTGTGTGGGGCGGACAATTTTCCTGAGGCTAGACAAAAATGTAATTAACTTGACACAGCAGGCTGACAAAAGGACTAGGCCTTTAACTTCCTCGCACAGGCTCCACCCCATTTTGATATGTCACTGAACTTTGTAGGCCAACAGTAAGTGAAACTACACTCTAAGGCAGTTTTCCCCCATGTGTATAATAAAGAATAACTGCAGACTAAACAATAAATCATACTGACTTTCCCTATGAGTGTACATTACCATTATGAGTCCTACTACAGGTTAATATCTAAACCTGCAGATTCCTCTATGCACTTGGCCACCTGTGGGCAGTTACTGGGCTATGCACCCCAGTAGTCTCACATGTGCAGCCCTCACATGTGTGCACACGTGGAAAGGATTGTGTTAAAATAGTAGACCACTGGTGATTCCTCAGGTTATTGAAGCAATCCAGCCTCTTAGTCATATCTTAGTAGACATATACTGTCATATATGAACCCAGACATTCTGATGATAGCTTCCAGAGGCCATTGAAATAAAAAAAACACAAATCAAATGTGTGTGGACCAGAAGAATATGTTTGGGGGATCAGTGGCTATTATTTAATCTGATATCCTTTCAAAAAGAATCACTCTTGCAATCCAACCAGTCTATTGTGTACACAACTTGGTAAAATTTAGTTTCCCCATTTTTCTCCTCTAAATAAATTGTTACTCCGGAATCTGGGGATCACGGTTTGATTCCCAGCACCGGCGGCAGATTAGCCCAGCACCATGTGACTCTGGGCAATAGCTTGCTTAATCTTCCCGACGGCCCCCAGCGCCTAGAGACCCTTACGGGTGATTGTGCGCTTTACAAATGTGGATTAATATTATTATTATAAAATAGTATAATGTTGCCCATCCTGTAGAGGAGACAAGTACAACTTCCAAAACCACTGCTGTTTGTGCAAGTGTTTATGATGTTGCAGAATATATCCCAATCAGAAACTCCTAAAGATGAAGCTCAACTAGGTTAAAGTCAACATTTTCAATACTGACCCAGACCTTCCTACCGGCAACTTGACAAGGACCGTGTCCTCTATTAGGGTCCAGGTTGCTTTCTGGAAAACCTTCCCACTCTCGAAAATGAAAATGCTCCCCTGACTTCTCTACCACTGTAAGAACCAGGGTTTATTTATGGTCGGATCATGATACATCCAGACGCCTTGAGTCCATCACTCAAAATCGGGTACAGCAACCCCCCCAGTTCGTAACTTCTATGTTGTAATCCTTGGTTCTTACAAACTGGACCGGTAATAGTGCCTGGATGAACACGACAAAGAATCTTATATTTCTGGGACGTAATTACCTACTGAGGAATGCCAAATAGGCACAACTAATCTCAACTGAACCAAGACCGTTTTCGTAGACATCTGGGCCAATACTATTTGAAAGACAGACATTTGTTCCCTCGAGTTAGAAGATTCGGGTTTTCAGAATATCAAATAAAGCCTTGAAAAAACCCTGTGGGCGAAACGCGCGTCAGCTGCCGTGGTGCTATTTACTATTGATCTGAAAATTAAAAGCATACACCTAACTGAAGACTGTGATTGGACCACTGCATTTTCTTTTGGAAAAATACGGATTTTGGAAGATAGGGTTTAGAGACATTTCGATATTGTTTAAAGAGCAATATAAATATATTGGATTAGAGAAATAATGATGGTGTGTGCTCAGGTGTTATGTATATAATTGTACTGGAAAGGAGATTAGGCAAATCCCCATGCACTCCATAGTCAATAAAATGTTTAAAGGTCCAGTTTTTGAAAATGCTATAGCTCTGACTCCGTTGGATAGATTTGGACAACAATTGGCTTATTTTACTCCCGGTGGCAAGCTCTGGTCACCAAGAGCAGTTGTAACAGACCTCCTCACCTCCAAAGTGGTTTAATCTACAGAGAGTACGTTCTCCTGCTGCCTGCGCCAACCTTCCCCCTTTTCTTTATTTCTGGATGCAGAAGTCCACGTCTTTTCCCAAACTGGTCCTCAGAGCCTGTAAGGGAGTCGGCTTCTCTGGCCATTGGGTGGCCCACTAGGAGCCCTGGAGTCAACTAGTACAGTGACCTTTTGGGGTGTCCAGGGGTTCCCCCTTCCAGTTGTTCATGCCTGTCGCAGTCCCAGGGTCCAGCAGCATGAAGTACCAATGCACCAACTGATCGAGAGTCTTACCTTTGTGCAAGATGTTTTACAGGGGGATGAAGCCAGGTACCCCTGGCCAGTCCTGGTGTCCCACATCATCTCTCCCCCGTCCAAATCCTCCTGCACAGAATGCAGGGACAGCTCAAGATGGCGTCATTCACGAGTCACTGGTCACAGCCTGGGGGCTGAGCTCCACCCCTCCCTGACATCACTGCCAAGGCCTTGGCCACCAAAAGTTCAAAGAGGAGTCCCCTACTGCGTTGGATCCAGATATCCGTCTTTGTTCGGTGGGCCTGGGCTGTCCCAAACTATGGTGCAGTGTAACAAGTAATTAACAGATGCAGATTATTTATCTCTACCCCCTTCCCTCCTCAGAGGATGAAGGAAGTGCTGTTAAATGGTCCTTCTGTGTGGGGCGGACAATATTCCTGAGGCTAGACAAAAATTTAATTAACTTGACACAGCAGGCTGACAAAAGGACTAGGCCTTTAACTTCCTCGCACAGGCTCCACCCCATTTTGATATGTCACTGAACTTTGTAGGCCAACAGTAAGTGAAACTACACTCTAAGGCAGTTTTCCCCCATGTGTATAATAAAGAATAACTGCAGACTAAACAATAAATCACACTGACTTTCCCTATGAGTGTACATTACCATTATGAGTCCTACTACAGGTTAATATCTAAACCTGCAGATTCCTCTATGCACTTGGCCACCTGTGGGCAGTTACTGGGCTATGCACCCCAGTAGTCTCACATGTGCAGCCCTCACATGTGTGCACACGTGGAAAGGATTGTGTTAAAATAGTAGACCACTGGTGACTCCTCAGGTTATTGAAGCAATCCAGCCTCTTAGTCATATCTTAGTAGACATATACTGTCATATATGAACCCAGACATTCTGATGATAGCTTCCAGAGGCCATTGAAATAAAAAAAACACAAATCAAATGTGTGTGGACCAGAAAAATATGTTTGGGGGATCAGTGGCTATTATTTAATCTGATATCCTTTCAAAAAGAATCACTCTTGCAATCCAACCAGACTATAGTGTACACAACTTGGTAAAATTTAGTTTCCCCATTTTTCTCCTCTAAATAGATTGTTACTTCTATTGAGCACAAATCATCTACTTGGAAGGGGTAGTGGAAAAAATGGAAGGAAGTACAAGGCTGAGATGTACAGAGATGCTTTAAAATATCAAATTGCACACTCAGAATATTTGAAAGAGAATTTAGCCAAATTATTTGAAAAATTGTTGTCCAAGAAGCCTTCTTGGTATATCTTTCCAGTGTTTAATGGAGAGAGATCTCCTCAAAAACCATTTGTGAATGTTTCCCTTGTGTGGCAGATTCTGCAGTATAGGAATGTTTATTCGTGCCTGTTAAAACCTGCCTGTAAAGCATATGGCTTTCAACCCAATTTGCTTGGAAAATTGTCCTTTAAAATGGACTCATTTGGTCACAACTTCTCATGAGGAGGTGGGGGTTGGAGGGGGTTTGCTTACTTAGCACACTTCAACATAGCATTTATGCCACCACTGTTTCGGACGTCACTAACTGCCACTTTTTCTTAACATAAAGATGAGGGTAAAAGACATGAAATAAGAGCACCAGGACATGGCTCAGCAAAACTGCTGATTAAACACTTTCTTGAAAGCATTGCCGTGGATCGAAAAAAAAGCAACCATTTTCAAAACCGCATGACCTCATTGTCATCTTATCATCACATCTATTTAACTTCTCACCATTGACAACTTCCTCTCTGATCACTCCATGATCCCCATGACCAACTAAAATCATCCTCCCCACCCAAACTACTATCAGTAAAACACCCATGACCAAAGGGGAAAAGGTCCCACAACACAACCCAGGTGTAACTATCACCATGACCATATCAAACTCTCCTTTAAAACGGCCTTCAACATACTCCATAAATTATTTTCAATATATCACAGGTCACACAACATCCTAAGATATGTTCTTCACAAATAGGGCCCTTGACTCAGCCTGGATGATGCCATTCACACAAGCACTGAAAAGACAAATGTTTTCTCTCATGTGAAAATGGTGTTAATTTCTACAGTATTAAACCTCAATGCCTACAAAAAGCTCTGCCCTTGATATGATCAAATCTGCATACTACTTTGACTTAATTCCTTCTATTACATTTAAACCTAGAACCTATCCCACACTTTCCTCTCCTTTGTATCCCCTTATCTTGAACTATTTGAAGTCACCCTACTCACCTCTGAGCTTTTCTCTTTCAGTTCACTAACACTTTGGTTTCTACCATCTTCACTCTGCTGAAACAGACCTCACAGTTCAGACATTGTCACTCTGCTAATTAATATCATATTTCCTTTTTTCCGACCTCATTGATCTTTCAGCAGCCTTCAATGCTGTTAACCACCCTAATGCACTAGGCTTATGGGTAAGGCCGTAGTATGCTTCTATTTGGTGCTCTTTACTCTATCAGGTGATGTATCTCATAGTTAAGTTCAGTGGCCTTCCTTTACACTACTGCTGTTGGGGACATCATCACATGGTGTATATTATCAAACTCAAAAAGGTGGTGGAAGGAAGGCTTGCAATTTATCTAGCCCCTGGCAAATCGCTCAGATATCATCCCAAGATACTGTTCTTTTGTCCACCATGCAAGTCAGTTTGGACCCACCCATTTGCAGATCAGCCTTGATTCTGCTCCTTATGGGGCCTGTATTTTAGCCAACACAAAATATTGCTGATGGTATTCCTTCCATCAAACAATAAATGGTTTCTGATCACTAATTCTCAATTTCTAAGAAACCAAGATCATTTACTTCCATGCCTGTCTACACTATCTGTTCTACCCTTCTCTTTTACCCCAGTACCTCAATTCCGCTCAAAACCTACACGTTCAATTTACAATAGCAAGTGCCTCAAATTGATTGTTCGCTCTCCTGCTACTTTGGCATGGATACAATTACTCAGCATAAAAAACCCACACCAATATGTAAAAGTGATGTGTGGTGTTTAAACTTGATTAATGTAATGCTTACCAGGAGATTTCCCCTGCCTTGATTTCCCGCCCAAAATTCTCATTTTTACTCCCCCATATCATCAATACCCTCCCCCATTGCTCACCAAATTCATCATATATACAAAACAATGGTTCTGTTGGGGTTTACACAAATCTCTTTGTCAAATGGCAATTCTTCATACACAACCCTTCAAATATATTTCACAATATCATTCTTGGAAATATTATAATATAAAACATACACACCAAAATTTTTGATTTTCTCAGAGGAATTTTCTTATTTAGAAAATCAGGTATGAAATAATCATAGACAAACTTAAACAAGGGTTGTCCTAAACATCAAAAACATAATTTTCACAATTACAATCAAGTGCTCAAGTGAGTGATGGTGACAAGTGATGACAGTGTAATATAACAATAACATATATAATTTCACATATATATCAGTCCAAATTTCAAAAAACTCGTTCCAACACACATATATTATTTCATCAAGGTTGAAACTTAGTATGGACAGATCAGTGTAAGGCAACGTCGACGTTTCGACCCTAGTATATGGTGCAAATTTTCTGGCAACCGTATCGGGTCTTCATCAGGACAGACAACAAGGGACAACCTGGGGGGGAAATAAGGGTTTGTTTTAGTTCTAGGTGTGTAAAAGGGAATTCTAAAATTGCGAGCCAGTACCGAATCTGGCATAGCTCACCTGAGAATTTGGAGATTTTCCTGCTTTATGCCAATCTTCTGGGCAAGGAGAGTGTCAGCCGACACTCTCAGCAGTGAATCCGTCAA
This sequence comes from Lissotriton helveticus, assembly GCF_964261635.1. Classification (NCBI taxonomy): domain Eukaryota; kingdom Metazoa; phylum Chordata; class Amphibia; order Caudata; family Salamandridae; genus Lissotriton; species Lissotriton helveticus. The sequence continues at coordinate 167,874,723 of NC_136062.1, read as the reverse complement.
TGCGGAATCTGTGGGTAATATTAAAAATCAATACCCAGTTGGCCTTCGGTATCTATAGAAGACAACCATTCTTATCCGTACGTACCTTGTGCAATAAATGCCGTCAATTTCTTCACCAGCCGGTGAGAAAATGAAGATAAGGATTATATCAATTACCTGGAAGGAAAAGAAGATTGGAGGCCTTAAGAAAATATAGGTCTTTGTAAACTCAACATTGGTGATAACCCGTATTTGTTGTTGTTGGTTGTCTTCTATATTTTTTTTTTATTAGTCATTATCTTCTGACTTACTTGCTTTGTTCCTCTGTAATATCTCCAAAAGTTTTGTTCCTCACCCCCCCTCCGCCTTCCCCCACCCCTGAGTTCCCGCCCCGCTGATCCCACCCCCCCTACTGGCAAATAGGTCCGTAGGACCTATGTGTGGCAGCTGTGACTGACTGGGAACCCCGCGTCCCCCACTCCCCCTGTCGTTATACCAACCTATGCAGACAAAAGCACAAAAGAAGATTTTTCCCCCCTCAGTATATACATCTTTTCCTTACTTTATTATAAAGTCATTATGCATTTTGTTCATTTTGTATGCTTTTATGTCTTTTTATTTCCTTGCGACACCAGAGCTACCACTCGCTCTTTATCAGCCTGTGTCTGTGTCTGTGTCTGTGTCTTGCTCTCTTTCAGCCAGATCAAAAATTCTTGGGCCTTAATTTCAGAATAAAAAATTTTAAACTGTCCATCCCTTACCACTTTTAACCTACTAGGAAACATCAGGAACGCCTTGCATCCTATTTTTTGAAATGGCACAATCAACTCCCGCATTCTCCACCGCCTTTCTACTGTTGTATAGCAGAAATCAGGCCTAGCAAAGAACTCAACATCCTTATATCTGCACTTAGCCTGAGGTTTTGCCTTTACCATAATCTCCTCTCTCAGCAAGTAGTTACCCACATATATGAGTATCGCTCTAGGTTTATTAGGTGTACCCCCTTTCCTTTGTAAATGGGAATCTATGCGCACGCTGTATCTCAGTTTCCCAGTCCCAGCCTTCTATACCAGGGAATGCGCCTTTGAGTAGCTCAATAACATATGACCTCACATCCTGCCCCTCTTTTCCCTCCGCAATACCCAAAAGTCTGATGTTGTTTCTACGCTGCCGATTTTCAAAATCTTCCAATTTCCATAAGATATCTGATGTGGTCTTCTCCTGATCCTGCCTGAACTCCTGCCATTTCTTCATTTCATCCTCCAGCATACCGGTTCTTTCTTCCACCTCCGTTACTCTTCCTGACAAATCTGCATATAATTTATTCACCTTACAGAGAGATCCCTGTATCTTTTTACTTTCCTGCCTGGCTCTGCGGCTTTCCACTCTCGCCTCCATCTGTATCTGCTTCAACATCGAGAAAATCATTTCGAACCCCTTAGGTGGTGGTTGCTCTTGGGATTGACTCTGCCTCTGCCTCTGTACTTGTTCTAAATCTTGTTCTGGTGTCTCTATAATCTCTATAGCTCTTGCTCCTGCCTCCCCAACAGTCTCTTGATATAACTGCGATGTCGCAGAATAATCCCAATCCAATCGCTTTGCTATGTCAGTATGTATAGGACTTAAAACATTTTTTGATTTACTTCGTCTTTTTGTCAACATTTTTGACTTGTGCTTCGAGGATAATTTCTGAGCCGAACCCTCTCCTGAATCTGATGTGGCTACTGCCTCTGTCGCTAACCCAGACATTGTTAGATCGTTCTCTGTTTCCGCAGAACTCGAGGAGGATGCAGAGGAGCTTTCCCCTCCTCCCCCGTCCACCTCTACCTCCTCCTCCTCCTCTTCCTCCTCACCCTCATTCACAGAAAAAAAACATTCATCAGAAGGTGAACCTGGATTTACCAAAAGATGCATACTAGATTGCCCCCCTTTTTTTAAATATGGATCATCAGAGTCTACAGTACCCAATTCGCTCACTGTTTGCACAGCCCCAGACTTAGTGAGCCCTTGAGTAAACCCCGCCCCCAAATTATCTTCCGAAGTAACACCCAAGTCTTTAGCCTGTACTTCAGCTCTTATTTCCACTGCCGATGCCATATCCTTGTCCATGCATATAGATATTGCTCCCTCTTCAACCACACAATTGTCATTACTTACTGCCCCCTGTCCTTGTTCTAGCTCATGACATATTATTGTCAGCATCTGTGGGGTTCCTATGCTCACTGGGTTTGCAAGTGTTGCCAATCCACTCTGCTCCTTCGGTTTCAGCAGTACACTCTCTCCCCTCTTTGCGTCCTCAGTCTGCAATATTGATTCCTCCCCCGACTGCTTTGAAGTTTCTTGTCCCGCCCCCTGCTTGTTTGTTGTGTGCGTTGCCTCCAGACTTTCCAGCACTGCCGCAGCCGAGTCCTCTCTACCATGCGGATCCGCTGCAGACACCATCGCAGCACCGTCTCGACCCAAGTCCCCCAGAGCAGGGGCCGAGGTCAAACCATCCGCAACACACTCCCCGGGAGCCACCGCGCCAGCCAGCATCCCGCGGGCGCCAACATGTAAGAAAGCCTCATAGACCGTAGGCTGCCTCATGGTTGCCTGCTCAGTCGCTTTAACTCCTGTGGTGGACTTCTTGCTGAGCGCTGCCTTCTCCTTGCTTTTCTCCTTCTTCTTCTTCCTTTCCGTCATGCTGGTAGCTGTAGCGGCCCCGGCAGCACTTTTATCTTGGTCAGTGGCACAGAGATTATCACGCTCCTCCTGATTCCGTGTCACCTTCTTCGCTCTGAGATTAGCAGCCGGAGCATCCGAATCACTCCAGGCAGCTTTCTCCCTCTCCTCCCTCAGGTTCCTCAATATCTTCGGAGCCATCATTTCCCAGTAATTATACGATGATACCAGTGCCTTCCGATAGCAAAGCCGACTCCAACCAGTAAACTCAGCTATCAGCTGAGTTGAACGCGTCAGTGCCCACTCCGCCGCCGCCCTAGCACCAGTACTCCAAAAAGACGGATTCTCTCCGAATAAGATTAACTTGTGCTCAGCTGTGGAGGGAAATGCTGAAATCAAGCCTTTATCGTCCTTTTGTCCAAACACATACAACATGACCTTGTATATCAGGGAAATTCAACTGCTGTAGTGCCGGTCTGCATATTCTATTCGTTTTTTCCTCCAAAAGCCAGGAAGAGTGGAGAGACACGTCCTCTCCCTACAGCCTGCCAGCGGCCATCTTGCCTCCCGCTTCCATGACACTGTTAGAAGATGAGGTATATATCCAACACATGAAACAATGGATAGTGGAATACTTGACAATAAATAGGGACACAGCAACCGAAGGTATGGTTTGGGATAGCTTTAAGGCTGGAGTGAGGGGAGAGACTCTAAGTTTTGGTGTAAGGAGAAGGAAGCAGGAGCAAGAGAGAAATCATGTTCTAAGAAGGGAGATATTACTAGCAGAGGAAGAAGTAAGTGAGGGTGTAGTAAATCAGATAAACACACCCAATAGTAATGGGAATGTACTAGACTCTGCTATAATTAAATTAGCGAAGTTGAGATTGGAGGCAGAAGAATATATAGCATCTAAGGCAGCAAAACAATATGTGACCAATAGGGAAAAATGCTATGAGTTGAGTGACCGAGTAGGTCGAATATTAGCAGTTAGAGCAAGGCAAAAGTCAGCACTTGGGGAGATAAATGCAATTAAAGATAGCTGTGGAAAGGTGGTAACGGGCACGCATCAAATTAGAGAAGTCTTTAGGAAATTCTATACGAACCTTTATCAAGAAAGTCATGTAAAAGATTTAGGGGGAATAGCGACATATTTGAATGACTCCCCAAGGGTGGAGTTGGATGAATCAGAGAGAAAAAGATTAGGGGCCCGATGTAGGTAGCCCTTTACCGATCGGAATCGGCCGAAAATACCGATTTTCGGCCGTTTCCGATCGGTAAAGGGCTAAGGAGATGTAGGGGCACATTTTCGGTAATTTTACCGATTCGTTATCATTACCGAATCGGTAAATATTACCGAGTCGGTAATATTTACCGAATCGGTAATGATAACGATTCTGTACAATTACCGAAAATGCAATGTAGGTAGCCTATGTTCCGGCAGCACATGGCTTACAGAATCGGTATTTTACCATGGAATACAAATCCATGGTAAAAAACCGATTCCTGTGTACATGCACATCTGTGCATGTACACATGTGCCATGTGACAGACAGACGTGCCCTTAGGGCATGTCTGTGTGCCACATTGCACACATGGCCGTTTTGGGGGTGCTAGAGGGTGTCAAAGTGACACCCCCTGCACCCTTGTGAATTCTTAAATTACCGATTTGGTAAATACCGAATCGGTAATGCCTAATCATTCCTATGGGCTTCAAAGCCCGTAGGAATGAATGGGCATTACCGATTCGGTATTTACCAAATCGGTAATTTAAGAATTGTTAAGGATTCGGTAACGAATCCAGATGTTGGGACCTACATCCCATTTACCGATTTTTGAATACCGAATCGGTAGGATTCGGTATTTCAAAATCGGTAAATGGGATTTACCTACATCGGGCCCTAGATAACTTATTAGATCAACAGGAGATTGAAAGGGCTCTTAAGAGTCTCCCATCTGGTAAAGCAGCTGGACCAGACAAGATACCGCTAGAATTCTACAAGGTTTTTTGGGAAGAAGTAGGGAAGGATATGGTATGTGCTATGCAACAAACTCCTGGTCCGGCGCAGAAATTGTGGTCATTTTAAAGAAAGGAAAGGCACCTACAGACCCGGGTTCGTACAGACCAATAACATTAATGAATACTGATACAAAGATCTACTCAAAAGCACTAGCAACAAGATTTGCTAGTGTAATAACTCCATTAGTTACCATCAGCCAGCAAGGATTTATACCTGGGCGAGGAACCACTCACCACACACGGAAATTAATTACTCTTTTTGACAAGATGGAAGTAACAGGGGAACCATTAGCGCTATTGCTTTTAGATGCTGAGAAAGCATTCGATCGAGTGTCTTGGGACTATATGTAGAGTGTTTTAAAAAGGGTAGGATTTGGGAATGGCTTTCTCACGGCAATAAAGACACTGTACAGAGATCCGGTGGCCGCTATAAGAATAAACTCAGGGATAACTGAACAAGTGCAAATTAGTAGGGGTACTAGACAGGGATGCCCATGTTCCCCTTTACTTTTTGCCATGTATCTGGACCCATTAATACGCAGAATGGAAAGGAACGGGAATATACCTCCAGTTACTACACCTAGGGGGGACTGCAAGATACTTGCATATGCCGATGACGTGGCTGTTGTAACACCAGTACCCACAGAGGCAATCAGACATTTGGAACTGGAGGCTAAAAATTTTGGAAAAGTTTCAGGATATTCTCTAAACACTGGTAAAACACAAATTATAAAAAATGATAAGGCAATATGTCAAGATCCGCGGGTGGTGCAGACAGGAACATATCTGGGTATAACAATCACCGCAGATTTGGGAACGATAGTAGAATTGAATATAGACCCCATTATAAGGAAGGTGGGTAAAGATCTAGATAGGCTTCATAATCTACATCTCACAATAGTTGGTAGAGTAAATATTATTAAGATGTTAATTTTACCGAAATTCTTATATATGTTTAGGACAATCCCTTTATGGTTCGACAATCTTTTGTTTAAAAAGATTGAAGGTATGATTAATAGATTTATTTGGTCTAAAGGTAAAACTAGGAGAGCAGCAAGATTTATGGCACTTCCAAGAGAGAGAGGAGGGTGGGCTTTACCGGATTTGAAACTCTACTATTGGGCGGCTGCCCTACAATACATGGCTGGATTGATAGGTGGAGCAGAAGTAGAGGGAGAGGATGCCTTAGGATCACTAGCTATATATGGTTTATTGATGGGGGAAGAGGTAAAGAATATATTTTTTAAACACTTTGATACAGCTTACTTTAAAAGGACACGATTTAAGACCATTTTGGGAGCCTATAAGATCTGGAAAGCTTTCAGTAAAAAATATGGTTTGGGGAAAATGAATAGATATACTAGAATAAAAAACAATCTAGTATTCCCTGAGGATATATTCTCCGATTCAGTTTATATAGAATGGCACAGGAAGGGAATAATAAGAGTGGGGGATTTGATGGGTACGCAGGGGATGAAACAATTTGCAGAAATACAGGGGAAATATGATCTGGCAACAAGGCATTTTTTTAAGTACCTCCAAGTAAGAAGTTTTTTGGCGAACAAAAGGGGGGGTTTGAGTGGATTTGAGGAAAACTCCATACTTGAGGTGGTACATAATGGAGTAAACTGTACTATTAAAAGGTTTTATGCAGAGTTAATTGAAACAAAACCAGATGATATGGATAAGTGGGGGGAAAGTTGGTCGATGAAGTTGGAGACAGAATTGGAATGCTTCAATTTGTCACTAGAATTGGGTCAAAATATTCTGTGTTCTGCAACATTACAGGCACAGCATTATAAAACTATATATCGGCTGTACTATACTCCGGCAAAACTTGCACAATGGGGGGCGGTTACTGGAATTAATTGTCCTAGATGCAGAAGTTTGCCGGCCGATATAATTCATATTTTTGCAACATGTCCATGCTTATCTACAATATTGAAAGAAATACAGAAGTTTTTACAAAGAGCATTGAAAATAGTCGTCAACTTAACCCCTACGATCGTGATACTGGGAGTGAACTCAGATAGCACCCAGGGAGAGGGTTGTTATTTTATTTTTGTTGCAATGGCTGTATTTAGATTATGTATTGCCTCAGCATGGCTCGATCAGGCACCACCAGTATTTCAACAATGGCTAGCCAGGATCCTAAATATTTATAGTTTGGAAAAAGTAATATACTCTAGAAAAGGAAAAAAGAGGAGGAAACTAGGGTTGAAAATATGGAAGCCGATAACAAATTGGAAGGAAGAATTATAATGTATTATAAAGTATAGGCTCGTAATGTTTATTGTGCTAGGAGGTAGGACTCCTAAGTGTCTAGTAAGAAATAATGTTTTGTATGTTTTTTTCCCCTATTTCCTATTGCTAACCCCTTTTTTCTTGGTTTTTTCTGCTTTGTTTGGTCTCTACTATTCTCTCTTCACAGATTTGCTTTGTTACTTGTCAAATATAGTTAAAAATCCTATATATGATGTATATGTTCCTCTGTTTGTAATGAAGTATTAGATTTGTTTGGTTCGGAAAATATGTTTGAAGGTATATGGTAATTTGTTCCTCATCCCCGGTGTAGGGGGTGCAAAATGCGTTAAAAAATGTCAATAAAAAGAATTCAAAAAAAAAAAAAGAAAACGTTTTACATTAAACTTATTTCAAAGCTAAGCAAAGAATGTGTGTTAAACAACCTTCTAGATACATGTAATCTATGCATAAACAGGCTTGATACATCTTCAACAGCAACTTTTAAGAAGGTTTGACCAATTTCAAATGCTCTATTAATGTTACTAGTAAGTGAGATTAACTTGTTTTTTTCTTAACTTAACTAAATGAGTAAATAATGCAGGGATAATTAGATAGCAGTAAAATGAATGCTAATTTTTGTCTTGAAGTGAGAGATTGGGAACAACATTAATATTGAGATACAGGCGATTAACCTATGCATGGGTTTACCATATTAAAATATAGTAGGCATATGTTGGCTGTATACCCATTCACATGTTCTCTTTTTCTACATGATTTATGACCATCTCAGGTACTTCTGTTCAACGGGGAGGAAGAAAGAGAAGGGTTCCTCAGGCATCTCAGCAGCAAGGGTCTTTCTCTCAGCATCTCCCTACTGAAGGAACAGAACTTGCTGAAGGAAGCTGTCACCAAGAGGCAGAGAAACAAGATCCTGGAGACTTTTTTCAGACACTCCTTTGCACAGGTACTCTAGTTTGAATTGCAAACAAAACTTCACCAAGAAAACTACACTAGTCTTGTGTGCTGCAGTCCAGATATGACCATACATTCCATTTTGGTGTTCGCAGGACCTAGGACCCCCTAGATTGGTGCAAGCCATCCTCCTATCATGACAATTGTGAATTAGGAATCAATGTCATTAACATGCTTTCTCCAGCTCCATCCTTGATACATTTTTACATGTAAATGGTGTCAATTTAGTGAATATTGTCATGCTTCCAATTAAGGCCTAGGCGGTGGTCTGCAGCCTTCCATAAATTTGTTGTATAGTATCCCAGGATCTGTCACAGTGGGATCCCAAGTCCTTAACAGATTTTAAAAATTGATAAGGCTTCCTGAGGACCTCTTTACTGCTCAGGGTAGTCAATGTTTGCATATTATATTGTCTTATACGTTTCACATACTTCAAAATAATGAATAAAAACATATAATTTGGGAGAGGCAAAACAACATCACTGATAGAATACTTAAATATGAACGTTCATCTACTGCAAGAATTCTGTCTAGTCCAGGTTAAATAAGACAAACAAATTATTTGTTTTTGGTTGTCAATCCTTCAAAAGAAATAGAGTCAAAGGATGGTATATTGGGCTGCCTGTTACCCCACAAGAGTCACTGAAATGTCCAAGGACATACCCTTCATCTAATTCAATTATAACAGATAGCAGGATATTAGGCACTTACTTTGCAGGTCAGTCATGTTTGTGGAATCTGGGGTGGCCTATTGAATAAACATTTATTCATACTTTTTCATTAAAAAACAACAGGTCCTGAACATTGACAAGTCGGACAACACGAGGTTCCCCTCCGAAATTTCTCGGAAAGTGAAAGAGGCCCTGAAATGTGAGCTCAGCCGGACAGAATTTGCAGAGTCCCTCGGTTTGAAGCCACAGTCCATGTTTGTGGAATCCATGTTCTCTCTTGCAGATGAAGATGGAAATGGATACCTTTCCTTCAGGGAATTTCTGAACATCTTGGTTATCTTTATGAAAGGTAAGCACTCAAATAGACTTTACCAGCAAGGTGGCAATGTGAGAACTAGGTATCATTGGAAACAGATAAGATCATTGGCCTCTGAAAAACTGATCTCCTGCTGCGTTGACAGCTTGTGTAGTGATGCTGTTGGTCTCTTGCATTTATAAATAACTTTTGTTATAGACCATTGTTTCAAATTGGATTGTTGGTTGACTGGGACATGAGTCCTGGTCAAATAGCAACCACAATCATTGTCAGGGTATGAGGCAAACAAGCTTTAAATGAACCTGCGCTCATCCTCTGGTAGCTTGGCACAGAGCAGTCAGGCTGCACTTAGAGGCAATGTGTGAAGTATTTGTGCAACACTTTAAACTGTAAAACAGTGAAAAAAACGCACAAAAACATCCCACACTAGATTTAGAAATATAGAGTCAACTTTTATAAATACAACAAGACCAACATGACAAAATCCAATTAGGAGAACTGAAGATATTCATATTTAAGGTTTATGGTGAAAAATAGCACCAAATGCACAAGGCACAATTGAGGGAGATATGGTCACACTGGATTGGGATAAAGCCACAAGTTCAGGCCAACTGCAATGCAGCGTGGGTCAGATATATGGAACTATTTAGGCCCGCTGATCAAAGTACCTTAATTACTAGTTATGAAGCATTGTATGGCTCTGTATTGAAGATGTGTCGCACAGCAGAGGCGATGTGTCGGTTCTGAGATACGACGATGCTGAGGTGCAGGGTCATGAACAGTTGACCTCAAGGATACTGTTGACAAATCCGGCGATACGAACATGGTGTCGAGGATAAAAGGAGATGCATCGCTTCCAATGAGTGGTGATGCTGCAGTATGGAGTTTCAGCATCATCGTTAAGGCTGCCGTCAACAAGGGATGTGAGTAGCTTGTGCCAGGAAAAAGCATTGCGCATAAGCAATTTGAGTTTTTTGCGACGGGTCCAATCCAAGCAGCAAAGGTGATGCGTCGGTTCTGCTAAAGGATGCCGAGGTGCAGATGCAAGGTTGTTGGAAGCCCTTTATACCCCTGAGACTTCATATCAGGAGGTTAGCCAATTAGCCATTGGAGTCATTCTGGGTTCTAGGTTCTAGGTTCAAGAGATGCAGGTCCAGTGCTTCTCACCCCAGGCAATAGGGCAGAAGGCAACAGGTCAGCACAGCAAATCAGGAATCCAACAGAGTAGCAGTCCTTTTAGCAGCTAAGCAGTCCTTCATCCTGGCAAAGTATCCACAGGTCCAGTAATGAAGTGGTGATGTCTGCACTCAGACATGTGATCAGAGACAGGCTGCAGGTACCAAATGACTAAGTATATTAGTGGTTCCAGTGATTCACTGGACCCATCCCTGTGGGAACTCAAAATTCTCCTCTTGAAGAAGGGGATTCCACACAATTTAATTGTTTTTTCTGAATACAATTAGAATGTTTATTTGTCAAAGTTCATCTTATTATCCTTTTTTCATTTTTCAACATATGAGGCATTATCGATATTAGTTCATATCCAATGCATTTCGGGCATTCATATAGCCCTTCATCAGGGACGATACTTGTATATCCGGTCTTCAGCGGATAGGTGATTAACTAATTCTCCGGCAGCGCGGTAGCCGCAGGCAACTCTCGGCGAGCACACAAACGGCTATATGAATGCCCGAAATGCATTGGATATGAACTAATATCGATAATGCCTCATATGTTGAAAAATGAAAAAAGGATAATAAGATGAACTTTGACAAATAAACATTCTAATTTTATTCAGAAAAAACGATTAAATTGTGTGGAATCCCCTTCTTCAAGAGGAGAATTTTGAGTTCCCACAGGGATAGGTCCAGTGAATCACTGGAACCACTAATATACAGATTTCTAGAACGCCAGAGGGGTCGTGACGTTACTTGTGGAGAACCCTAAAATCAAACAAAAACAAAAACCCAAAAGACATTTAATATAGCTGTGCACCCATCCACATAACCACAACCAAATGACTAAGGCAAGAAAATGCCCGCTTTTCTAAAAGTGCCATTTTCAGAATTGTAACTTAAAATTCAACTTCACTATAAACAAGGATTTAAAATTAGGATTCCGGAGACACCAAACATAAAGCAATTATATCTTTCCATTTGGAGATTATGCTTTTACAATGTAATAAGTTAAACCAATGTTACCCAGTGGGAGATATTGGCCTTGCAGTACTGGCTAAAAAAACTATTTAAGGGTTTTTCACTACCAGGACAAGTAAAACTATGAGTACATGTTCTGCTTTTTAAATACATTGCACTTTGCCCTCTGCGCTGTCCAAGGCCTACTCTAGGGGTGACTTCTATGCATTAAAAAGGAGGGTTGAGGCCTGGCAAGAGGTTTAACTTGCCAGGTAAGCATGGCAGTTTAAAGTGTAGAATGGCAGGTCTGAGACATGTTCAAAGGGCTACTCAAGTGGGGGGTACAACCAATGCTATAGGCCCACTAGTTACAGGCCCTGAGCACATATAGTGCCCTTTACTAGGGACGTATGACTAAATTAGATATGTCAATTGTGGATAAGCTAATGTTACCACATTTTTGGGAAAGAGCACAAGCACTTTAGCACTGGTTAGCAGTGGTAAAAAGCACAGAATCCTATGGCTAGCAAAAACAAAGTCAGCAAAAACAGGAGGTCTGATGCAAAATGTTTGAGGAAACTGGTTTCCAGTTTCAAGTGGTGCATTCAGTAAATACCAGGTGGAATAAAACTTGTACCATTCACAAACTTTCAGCTGGTCAAACCATCCGGAATTCAACTAGGGAAAAGGGCCCTGTTTTCACCAGGACATGTGGATTTTGGTGCAGTATGCACCAAAATCTGCATGTGTCTGCACCACAATCCACATGTCATGCCCCCAAAACCAGGAATATGATATGATTATCGCATCTAAAAACATCCCAACACATTGGTGTTGCATTTTATCCAAGCGATAGTTATCAAGTCAAAAGACACTCATGATGAAAGCCAAAGTCATCAGACTACTTCCGAACACGTCCTCTAAATTGGTGCTTCCCAAACTGTGCATCGTAACTCACTTTTGGGTCACAAGCAGATTTTTGGTGGGTTGCAAAAGTCCAAGCAATAAATAAAGAAGACTTTACATTCTGAATTTATCTTGTCACATTAGCTGCACTTCAAAAAGTGGAGTAAAACTTGAGGCTACATCTTATGACAGATGGCTGCTTACTTTTCTGACATGGGAATTAGAGTTTACAAACTCCTCTCAATTAGCAGTCAGCGAAAGACAAGTAAAGTGAATTATGTGAAAATCTTGCACAGCGAGAGGGGCAGTGAAAGGTATGGATGTAGGAGATATCTTTTGTAACACACAACAAAATGTAAATACCTTTAAAACATGAACTGTGCACATTGAGCAGTGAGAGAAGCAATAATAAGGCACTTTTTTGCAAGTCTGAATTGTGAGGGAAACAATGCTTTTAATAGAATCAAAACAAATAAAGGCAAACACAAGGAGGTGATGGACAGAGCTCTGAAACTTTTCAGACACTCACCCCCATCCACAGATCTGGGTTGAATCCATCATCTTTCTTTAGCTCACTTTGACACCCCAGTTCAGACAAACTCATATGCAAATCAGTCTTGACCCTGAGCCTCATGGGAACAGTCCAGCTCGAACTGTTCCATTCACACCACAATGTATGTAAGACAGACACCTCCATACCCCTCTTGAAGCCTGTTGTGGTTTCAAGTATCTCATCATATCTGTGGAGTTCCAAGATGCAGAGATTAATGGTTGTAGCAATGGGGAATTTAGAAATTAAGTGAACTCTTTGGGGGACCTACCCAGTGTATGCTACTACCAAAAGAAGTTAGCTTCTATTTAAACAAACAGTAAGGAACACAGGGTTTTGGATGTTTATAGATTCAGAGAGGTGAACAAGGGCAATCACGTCAACAGTGGTTTGAAAGATTATTCAGGAATCTAGAAGTGTGAGATTATATGCCAGGGACCATTTTTGATAGATCAGCCTCCCCTCTCTTATTCCTGAATTTGACAATAGTGCATGGGTGATACAAGTTAGATCTGAAATCTGACCATACAGTGGCATAGCAAGGGGAGACAGGAGGGTGGGCGGTCTGCCAAGGGCGGCATGAGTTTTGAGGTGGCAGCCTCCCCCCAGCTCTTACCTGCCATCTCGGGGTGGCAACCAGCACCCCACCCCACTACTCAATGCGGCCGCCGCAGGGTGGCAAAAGCAGGGTCTGCCCCGGGCGGTCTAAAGTCTGGCTACGCCACTGAGACCATATTAGCTGGTATCTTGTGCCAAGCATGGAGTTTCTTCTGTGGAGTATGATGATTGGGAGTTTCTGCTAGACAGACTGTCCCTTCCAGAGAGATGTAGTTTCCATCTTAGTGAGGAAGTTGGGCAAGACTGGTAAGCCAAGCCAATTTGGCAGTGCAAATGTAAGTGGATAGAGATCAGGTTTTCAGATACATATGATAATCTTTGGGATATCACACTCTGTTACTAAGTTAAGAGTGCAGAAGTAGGGTGGGCTGGCCTCTAAAACAACGTAATATGCTGTATACGGCAGAACGGATCAATAGAGGTACCTTCTCTTGAAATTTGTGTATCCCAAAGCCCTCCCTGTACACTTCCGTCAGGCTGAAGACAACTGCATGCACATATGAGACTTGGTCGACTTGGTCTGAATGTCAAAGTCACTTCACCTAGGGGGCAGAGTGACGACAGTTTTTTGCGGTCAAAAAGGTGAAACGCCTCCTAACCCCATTTTGCGAGTCGCTAACCGATTAGCGACCCGCAAAATATAGTTAGCAACTATTTGGATGGGGCATACCAAGGGCATACTTCATAATAGCGAGTCCATAACCTATGTATGATTGTTTTGCAACCACAATTGCAGTTGCAAAACACTTGCAGTTTTCCACCCTTCTCAGAAGGGTAGTAAGCCATTCGCAAACAGGAAGGGGCCCCCAGGGGACCTCTTCCCCTTTGTGAATGGTGCGCAAATATTTTTTAGGAGCAGGCAGTGGTCCTAGGGACCAATGCCTGCCCTTAAAAGATTAAACTGCAAAGTATCATTTTTCTTATTTAACTGCATCCTGTTTTCCTTTATGGAAACCGGTCTGTATTTTTTTTTAAAAACAGCTTTATTTAAAAAGCAGTCACAGACATGGTGGTCTGCTGACCCGAGCAAGCAACCATCCCTGGGAGTGCCAGCCATTCCCGATGGGTTCGCAAATGATGACAGCCTCATTTAAATTCAGGAGGCATGCAATTTGCGACCCCATTGGGAATCGCAAACGGATTCTGAGACACTGTAGTAATTTGAATATTGGGACTCGCAAATTGCAGATCGCAATTTGTCGCAATTTGCGTGTCGCAAAATTCAGTAGCCGTACATCCGGCCCCTGGAGTTGTAGCATTGTGTTTCTGACTCAAGTTCCCTCTCTTTAATTCAATTTTCTGTTCAAAAGGCTCGCCAGAGGAAAAATCCAGGCTGATGTTTACCATGTATGACGTGGATGGAAATGGATTCCTGTCCAAAGAAGAGTTCTTCATCATGCTGAAGTAAGCAGATATTTCTATCTATAGCATAAGTGGGGATGGCCTATAGGTCTCGCTAAAATGTGGTTAAATCCGTCTACCAGTCTCTGTACGTCCTTCATTCCGACTCTCCTCATTGTCATCATTTTTTATGTGAAAGTTTCTATGCTGCATCCTATTCCCCTTCCTTTGCTCTTCATTTACAGAACATTTTGCATTATTAAAGGACGAAATAAACTAGAACTGTGAGCTGGTACTTAAAGAGCATGCACAGAGACATTTACGAAATAATGTTGGCATCTAGTAGATAGGGGAAGCAGTAAAGTCGACGTCACCTTAGATTTGTTCATTCAGAAATAATCCCTCTTTATCTGAGAGCACTGTGTGCTTCTTGAATTAGTCTGTTTTGATAATGATATAATAATGAAGCACAGGCCCATACTCCTGAATACTTCCAAGGTGATGCATTAAGAAAAAGTTATTCATGGTACACAGCAATTTATCATTCTTCCATTTTTCTAATACAAAATTGCAAATAACCTGGTTTTTACAGGCACTTCCTCCTTGACGTGATGAAGATTTTATTCTCTTAACTTTGGAGGATATAGAGGAATGAAAACATATTATCCCTAGATAGCAAGTCGGTTTCAGACAGCACCTTGCATCATTGTTTTGTGTGCAACAATTGGTGTTATACTATTCCATACAATTCCATACCTGTGTGTAGGGATGAATGTTTCATATGCCTGCTGTTTTACGCCTGTTATTCCCTAATCTGTTGTATTTCTTATGTCATTTATTTATTGTTAAGCGGTTAAGAATGGAAATTTTTAGACAACAAAAGAAAGAGAATATGCATCCAAGCCTGACCAGATCTGCAGAGTTTGACTCAGAGGTGACTTGGAACAAGTTTGTCGAAATATTCAGTTTTCTGCACGACGCTCCTGTTTCAAGGCGAACCAAGATCTCCAGTCAAGGGATGGCACATGTTTAGAAAAAGTACTCGGCTTTCTTCATATGAGGGGTTTTCAGTCTGGCATCTAGTTTATCATTCTTCAACAAGGGTTATGTTTTCTATAGTTTAATGGGTGCAAAATCCATGGAATAAAAACAAAAAAATTAAAACAACCAAATGTAATCAGGGTGGCCGGTGGCAACCAAAATATGCCTGCATGAGAGGTGTGATGTCAGAGTTATTAGCCCTCAGTATGTGGGATGCATAATAATTGGTGTTGTTTGTTAAATAAAGTCACCATTAGAAACCTGATGCACATTTATATTTTATATCAATCACTATCGGTTGTACGGCATTACAACGCGGGATTTACCCCGCATGCCATTACAACGCAAGTCGTTACAACGACTTGCGTTGGGGGGCGCTGCATAGTGGAATAGTTTAATTTTCTATTGCAACTCCAGCCCACGTTGACAGTAGGGAAGGTGTTGGATAGAAAATTAAACTATTCCCTATCCTACAGCGCCCTCCAGCGCAAGTCGTTGTAACGACTTGCGTTGCAATAGCAGCGTTGTAATAGCAGTGCGGGTAATGCCCACGTTGTTATGTATGTTTCCCATCAGGATCAGTCTCTTAACCTTATGACAACCCTGCCCCACCCCACTGCCTGGATTATTTACGTCTTATTAACAACGTTTAGCTAGACAACAACTTGTGAAGTCGGTTCTCAACACATTTCATATTTTTGCCAAAGTTCCAACTGGAATACAAAGACACTGTTTACGTTTTTTTGTTCAACATCATGCATGCTACAACAAAATCACCTCTCATTCAGCAACTTCTCCCGTACACCCGTAACTGGTATGGTAGATATCAATCGTAGTCTGATTATTAACATTCCATTTTTATCCCTTTACCACAGCTAATTAGGAGAGTGTGACTAATGCCAGACCTTATTTTATGTTTCACTAATAAAGACAATGATAGTTTACTTTTTACATACCCCCTGCATTGTGGTACCAGAATATCATAGTCAGAATATGGTCTGCCGTAAGTGCCGTGTCCTAAATGTTGCTTACTAAAATATCTTTCCATTAGAGTTAATAGAAGCAAACTCCAAATTGTTTTTGAGTTCCAATAGTCTAAACTTATATGCAGCCTTCAATACAGACTTTGAACAAAATATCTCTTCTTATCATGTCTCCTTAGAAGGAATTTTAAAGTTGCACCTCATATCACAGTATGCATTGCAGGCATCTCACCTGTACTCAAAGTTCCGCATGCCTGACTGACAATAGTGGAAGGCCTCTATTACAGTGAAATTAGACAGGGGCATATTACCAAGGGCCTTATCGCCGCTTTAGCGAGAATTTTTCCCGCTAAAGCGGCGATAATTTTATCGCCCTATTACCTAGCTGTCGCTAACACTAGTTAGGGACAGCTAATAGGCGATAGCGGGCATTTAGGGGCCCACTTTGCATGTCAGCGATAATTATCACTAATGACATGCAAGCCAAGATGTTAGCGACTGGAAACAGTCGCTAACATCGCTATCCCCTATTACCAACTTTTGGAAATAATCGCGCTAAGCGGGATTATCTCCAAAAGCTAACGCCTGCCCAGAGCAGTTCTTAGCCATGTTATCCAATGGTAGGTGGATAACATGGCTAAGAGCATTTGCTCGGTAATGCATGAATATCGCTGACTTTTCAGCGATATTCATGCATTTCGGCCGATTTTTATCGCTTAGGAGATAAGCCTTGATAATATCAAGGCTCCTAAGTGATAAAAATAGGCAAAGCTCGGCAATATAATTTTGCCCGCTAACCAAGCTTAGCGATAATTATCGCTATAGCTTGGTAATATGCCCCACAGTTTTTCCATTGCAATTACTAGGAGCCTGCACATCGACAAAGGTACCACCTGTGATAAGTGCACCGTTCTTGATGGACTAATTGATAAACACCCTTAAATGCAGTTCAAAGAATTCAGATGACCCAGTAGAGCAAGGTCTGCAAGGTCTTGCTTACAGCTGGCTCAGGATAATGTTCTTGTAAGGAGTGATCTCAAGAATATATCTTTTGCAACAACAGTTTTGTGATCTTGAAAAACAGTACTCTCAATAATTTATCTTTTGCAACAAAAGTATTTTGAACCACCAAAATGTATTACCACTTACAAACAACAGAACTTTTGTTTTTACCATCTTTCGAAATCTATGCATTTACACACATTTCTTCTGCGTGTTTTATTCTTTTTTTAACATTTATTGCATTCAATACCAATGACTACATACCAATCATTTGAATACATTTGATTGTTGTGCCAATACCCACTTTCCTAGCTACAAACTCTACTCTTTTGATCCATTTAAAAGATCTACTAGCTAGAGGAAAAATAATATTATTGCCAGTATACAGACGAGATTAATCTACCTTCTAAGAGAACATGGGCTCTTCACTGACCACATTTGGCAGGTTTGTCAGCATCTAGGTGGGCTAAATCAAGATTTCATAGACTTTAGTATACTGTGCCCTATCTCAAAGAACCTCCGTTTGTACCAAAGGGTTTCTTAAGCTACTCAATTACAACAGTCCAGACGTCAACAAAACAGAAGTAAAGCTGACCTAGTCCCGCCATCTCCCACTCACTGGGTGAGAAGCACTCCAGACAGTTGATGTTCTCATGGGAGGGAAAGAAGCAGGGCTTGGAAAGCGATCAAGTGGTACAGCTGCTCTCTTACTCACGTCTCTCTTATCTATGCTACATTCGATGATGCAGGGTATGAAAAGTTCTGGAAAGGTGCTGGAGGCGGGACTATGCATCTGACACTAAACTCGCATACAAAAAGGCTAAAAAGGACTACTATATTCTCTGCAAATTGGCCTGTACCGAAAATGTCACTTCGACTATTTCTAGTGCGCTGAATTCTTCTAAGATCCTTTTTAAAATGGTATACGAGCTTTCGAGCTCTGAAACCCAAGCCTTGCCTCCTGCACTAAATAATCAACAATGTGAAGACTTGGCCAAATATTTTCTCCATGAAGTAGAAAAAATATATTCTGAAATGAAGGACAGGAAACTGGGTAACCACCCACAACAAATATCCTCAATTCCTCTTGTAGCCA
Organism: Lissotriton helveticus; assembly: GCF_964261635.1. Taxonomy (NCBI): domain Eukaryota; kingdom Metazoa; phylum Chordata; class Amphibia; order Caudata; family Salamandridae; genus Lissotriton; species Lissotriton helveticus. The sequence goes on along the minus strand of NC_136062.1, from coordinate 167,856,191 downwards.
GGACCATCTCTTACCAAGCCAAAGAGGCATCAGAATCTAGGGCTACACTTGAATCCTGGTCCTCACTAGAAATGAACTTCTTTAAACGGATTTTAGATAGCATTAAATCTGGTTCACCTGGTGATCCTCTTCCAATCTCGGTGCTTCAACAGCTTGAGACGTCTTCACTCCTGATAATTATGGAACTTCTGAACGCCTCCCTAGATGAAGCAACAGTTCCTTCAGAGTGGAAGCATGCCATGGTGCTTCCTTTCTTAAAGAAGGCCAACGCTGATCCGGACCAGCCGTCCAACTACTGGCCTATTTCACTGCTTCCGTCCTTTTAAAAAATTCTCAATTAGCATAATTTGTTGAATCACAAAAACTTTTACATCCATCTCAGTAAGGCTTCAGAGCCGGTTCTTCGACCGAAACAGCACTCCTTGGAGTCACGGAAGGGCTGCAATACCATCTAGATTCAGGAGCTATGCTAGCCCTGATACTGCTGGACTTTAGCACAGTGTTTGATACGGTCCCTCATATCGTGTTAGTGGAGGCTTTACGAACCTTGGGTATAACTGGAATAGCACTTAATTGGCTTATTTCTTTTCTGACGGATCACATGTTCCAAGTCTTTTCTCCAGCAGCCTGTTCCAATAAGCATGTTTCCCCTTATGGGGTACCACAGGGCTCTATTTTAAGCCCTTTATTGTTCAACGTGTATGTCAAACCTTTGGCCAACATTGCAGAAGAGGCTGGGTTGTTCTTGTTTTCCTATGCAGATGACACCCAGATTATCTTCTCCCTCTCTGCTGAGAAAACATCTGCGACATCTGCTCTGCAGCTAGGTCTGCGAAATATAGCATCTTGGATGCAGGCTAATTTTCTTAAACTTAATGGGGAGAAGATGGAGGTCTTGATCCTGGGGAAGAAGAATAAAGATCTTTGGGGCCCCCAACATTGGCCCAATGAAATGGGTGCTGTCTCTGTACCTTCTCGCCATATTCACAATCTAGGCTTCATCAGACATGACTCACTATCTATGAAAAACCAAGCTGTAAAGGTGGCTGCAACTTGTTTTACCATACTGAAATGGCTCAAAAAGATTATCTGGATGCTGCTCAGCTCTACCCAGAGAACTGTGGATCAAGCTCTTGTCACCTCAAGACTGGGCTACGGCAACATCCTCTATTTGGGGACAAATAAGGAGGTAACCCGCAGCATACAGGTAGTCCAGGACTCTGCCGCCAGACTGATTTGTCAGGTTCCAAAAATAGCCTCAATCTCAGGCCCTCTGTGTGACCTTAATTGTCTCAGGGTGTAGAGCAGAATTAAGTTCAAAGCCCTGAGCTATATGTTTAAAATCAAATCTGGAGCGGCCCCTCAATACCTGCAGGCTCTGGTTCACCCCTACTTGCCCTCATGTGCGCTCCACTCTGCCACTCAGGTGTAGTTCTCTGTACCTAGAATTAAACTGTCACGTATGGGCAGTGGATCATTTGTCGACTTAGGCCCCACTTTATGGAACTCTCTCCCTGCGCCACTTCGCAATGAAATTGTATATGCAAATTTTTGTAAAAGCCCAAAAACGTGGCTGTTTAATCAATAATGGTTCCCTTGCTTTTGGTCCTTCCTAGCTGGTGCCGGGAAACCCTTTTTGGGTAGCTGTTGCACCTTACAAATAAAAAATACAATACAACACAATATCAGGGCATGGGGAATTTACATGAAGGTTGAGAAACTCCTGTTTTTTTTAGAAAGGGTGAACGTTAAAACAGTATAGAATTCCGACCTTTCTAATAATATGTCTTTCAGTTGAGGAATTACTATGGTCTGGACCAAGGTGTGTTTTGTTAAGCATGTGACATTAAAGACATCACACAAAAATCACAGGACCTAATAGGCAATATCATACATTACATGGATGATGATTATACAGGGATTGAATACTAAAGAACACCAACATATAATACCATGACACAGTATCCAAAAGGTTATCATACACTTGCTTTTCCTCCAGTTGTAACACATACTATCACCACCAGGGCTTTAGGGGTCACTCACAACTCAGGACAATGAAACCTCATAATCAACAAGTTAACACTTGCTATTATACTAACACTTTCCTCTTTTGCCTGATCAGTTTCATCTTGCAGCAGATACCTCAGTAGCAACTGAAGCCAAAACAAGCTTTTGTCTGGACTATAAGCTTTCAAGACTCAATACTGTCTCACCCTGAAACCCAACCTATTGTTTGACAATAAAGAGATCAAGGGGCAAACTGCTGGAGCTGCAGAAAATGTACATCTGGCAATGCTGAAGAGCTTGCGTCCAAGTGGCGGCTACCAACTTCGGCAAGTGGAGAAGTGGGCAAATGGGTGGTGGGAAAATTGTTTTCATAAAATCAAAACAATTAAGTAAATACAATACAAATGTATTTACTGTGGTTGCTGCTGCATCATCCTCACTCTGGTTTTCTTTCCTCATAACTCCAGGACCCCAGCTAACCAATCCTGGAGCTGCTCTCACAGCATCAGAGCAGCACCAGATTTGATGGGAGTGGCATCTATTAGCGCTCACAAGACCACTGGAGGTGTTTGCTTTCTCTAACCAGAGGTTTAAAGTGTGCATGTGTGTCTGGCCATTGCAAGATGGCCAGCCAAAGAGGCATGCTCACTTTAAACAAGTGCAAAAGGCAGCCCACTCTCTTCCCTGCTCCTACTGCCGTTTAGCAGCGGTCCGCTCCCGTCATGACACTCCATTCAGGACAGCGTGACGAAAAAGAAAGTTGTAATGAATTAACTTTATTACCATTTTATTTTTCCATCTATGGAGGCATTTCAGTGGGGCTATAAAGGAAAAGCAGCACCTGTTGCTTACTGGGAGATCCTTTTCATTATGACTGGGATTTTGTGCCGAAAATCTGAAGTCTTTTCAGCAGGTAGTCTGGAACACCAGCAGAAAGGGCATTGGCATAATCCAGATTAGAGCACATGTGACCGTTTCCCTTGCTGTCTGCGGCATAAAAGGAAAGAATTTTCTAAAAGTTTTAAGAAGGCTGAAACAACATCCTGCCAACTTCTTAATGTGCGTTGTGAAGGAAAGGCTCTCATCGAACCAGACCCCCAGATTTTTAACTGGCTTCCCGACGAAGGGAGGCAGTAAAACATTTGGTGGCCACAGCTTCTCTCAAAAGTTGGAAGGAAATTTACCAAATAGCAAGAGCTCAGATTTCTGATTGTTACACTTAAGTTGTGCATCCGCCAGCCATTTAAAGACAGAGGCTAAGCAGTGTTGGGCCAATAAAACAGAGTCAGCATCTTTGTCCCAAGTGAAGAGCAGCTGGGTATCATCCGCATAAGCCATCACCTTAGCCCCAAGTTCCTCTGCCAGGTAAAGCAGTGGAGTGACATAGATATTGAAAAGAAGAGGGCTAAGGGAAGATCGCTGAGGGACACCAATTGTCACAGGCTGAGGGGTGGAGAAAGACGGAGGGAGCCAAATCTGCTCAGCACGCTCTTCCAAAAAAGAGCTAAGCCTGCCCCAGATGGTCCCTGACACCCCAAGACCGGCTAGTTGGGCTAAAAGAAGAGCGTGCTGGACCGTGTCAAACGCCGCCGAGAGGTCCAGCAAAATCAGTGCGGCTCTCCCACCGGCCTTAAGACACTCCAGGATGGCCAGGCTCAGACACCTTCACTACAACTGAGTCAGTGCTGTGCGATGCCCGGAACCCTGATTGAGAAGGATGCAAAAGTGTCTCTCTTTCCACGAATTATGTAAGCTGTTAATGAACCACCTTCTCATACACCTTGGCAAGAGCCGGAAGGAGGGAGATAGGCCGGTAATTCCCTGGGCTAAAAGGGTCCAAAGATGTTTTTTTTTAAAGAACACAGTATCATAGCCTGCTTCCAGACCTGAGGTACCACAGATTTCTGGAGCGACATATTATTAATGGAATTTACTTCTATATTCATGCTGTCAGCCATTGCAGCCAGAAGCCTGGCAGAACATGAGTCTGAGTGTGAACCAGACTTGAGACACCTAAGAATTTTGAGCGATTTGGAAAAATCAAAGTCCGACAATGAGCGAGCCGAGACAACAGGCTGAATCTCCGGAAATCCCCACTACTGCCATCGTAGGGTGTAAATGTCGCCTGAATACTCCGAAACTTGTCCCTAGAAAAACAGTAGAGGGTATTACACCAGGCAGAGGAGGATGAAGTAACACTCGCTTCGGCCAGAGGGGACATGAAGCTCTTCACAATGGCAAAGATTTCTCTAGAGTTATTACTGGCAGATTAAATGCGGCAGCGAAGAATTGCCCTTTAGCCAATGAGATAGTTTCGTAGTATCTTTTTTGCTTATCTCTGAGCTTCCGCTTGGCTGCTGGGCAGTATCCACTCCGACGCCAAGCCGGTTCAAGAATCTTGCATTTATGCTTTGCAGACTCAAGTGCCAAATTAAACCAGGGTTTTGTAGGAGATTCCCTGGCCAGCCTGGCGGGCCGATGAGGGGTCACAGTGTCCACTGCCCAAGACACCCACCCGGTAAACCCTTCTAACCACTCCTCTAGCTCCCCTGTCAAAGTAGGTCTAGTGGATTCCAATTCCAGCTGAAAATCGAGTGGGTCGATTTTTCTAAAAGCTGGTTTATGGCGAGAATGCGCCAATGTCTCCATGTTAGACACTCCCCATGAAAAGTAGGATACAAAGTGATCCGACCATGAACCCAGGCAAGGATCCTTTAAAGCAATAGGGAAGTTGGTACAGAAGGGAAAGAGTACGTGGCTGGCCGACATGCTGATCGAGTTGCGCCAGATGTTATATTTCCAGTAGTGTTGTAAATGAATCTAGGACCCTAGTGTAAATTTTCCCGATTCATGCCCTTATATAGGTACGGATTATCCTATCCTTATATAGGCATAGAAATCATTACCATATTTAGACTGAGCCTATGCAGCCCAAATACGGCATGGCTACTTCCACCATGTTCCAAGAATCAGCAACGATTTCTTATAAAAACCCGCCTTGAGCAGCTAGGGACATCCCCTTGCCTGAATACTAATTTATCTAGGAAATCATGGAGTTTTCAAAGAACTGAGTCGTCTATGACGTTATTAAGTCCAATCACACGTCAAACTCGGCACCTTCATAGTATAAATATGCCTAGATTTGCCCAAGCAGACACACGGTGGTTTGTAGCAGATCGACTAACTACTTGCCCGACGCCCTGCAGCAGCAAGAGCCGAAGGAAGCCGACACTCCAGCTGACGCACTGAGAGACTCTGTCTTTTCTCCTGCCGAGAAATCCAGCGCAGAGCCTATTGGGAATATAGGAACTACACTACAGTAGGTCAAGTGCCTCCTTGTTATCTGGTCGATCCAAGTAAATATTAAGATCACTCAGAAGCATATAGTGGGAAAATATTACCGCCCTGGGAATTATGGCATCCCCACAGGACAGGAGGAATGATCCCACTGGACCAGGGGGCCTATAAATCAGTGAGCCACCAAGGGTGAAATGTGCTGAGAACCGGATACTGAAATCCAGCACCTCACAACCTACCCAGGCAGTAGTATGACCCAGGCGAAGGTCCCACTTATTCTTAAAGATAATAGCCACATCGCCTCCTCTCCCATCCGAGCAATCAGCTCCAGAAATGTTAAAGCCCACTGACATGGCGAAAGAGGCAATCAAATCAGAAGTAGAATCGAGCTAGGGGCCCATCAGAATTAGCAAATCAAGTGAGTTGTCCTCCAAGGGTCAAACACATCAACATGATGCTTCCTCAGCGAGCGAGCAATAATCATGGCTGCCAGAATGGGAGGGTCTTGGGCCGAATGACCAGGAGGGTTACCAATAGAAGCCAGAGGGGCAAACCACATCCCGAACAGGCATCTATCAAACCCTCAGCCACATCCCAGCTGTAAACATAGCGGCACGTCGTAGGACCCAAGGCCCGTAAATCGAACCTGGAATAGCTCCTTCTAAGCTCAGTCCCTGGGGACTTACGGGCAGCAAGTCTGGCACTGGCCACCTCCGGGGTGCTGACAGGCGCAGAGGGTCTTGCCTGCATTTAAATAAGCCTGTGTGCCAACGAACTAGTGTGCCAACTACCAAAATGGCGTCTCTCAGCGGCACCACGGGAATCCCGGAAGTGGTCTGCCCCAACTATCCCAAGCAAGCATACAAAGAAGCGGTAAGAAACAGATTTAAAATGTGTAAAAGCATCCAATTCAATTTTTTTAAATGCGGGTATGAGGAAATGGAGATTAAAACTGTGTGCAAATAAGCAAAAGCAGCAAATGAGCGAACGAGCGTAGCAGCAAATACAAAATGGCTAATCACCTGTCCTAAACACTTGAAGGATGAACACAGAGACAGCCACTGCCAATCATATTTCATTGTATCACTATTTGGATTTTTTGTGTTAAGGGTATGCAAGAACCCCTATTCTCTACCTGTGACACCCCATCATTTTAAATAAACAGCTATTCTTTCACTTCAGCTCTTTTCTCTCTGCTCAATTCTTTTCAAGTTGTAGGTGTTACTACATGATTGCTTTTCACCCATGTTAAATATTTTTCTTCAAATTACTTGCATGTTTGACATGTTTTGATGTTGTTTATATGTTGCTCGGGAATCATGCAGAGGGAGCATAGCTACATTCCAGTTCAGGCACCTGTGTTCAAAACCGATTTATTTACAAGGTTTTGTGAGTCATTTCTCCATGAAGTGCTTTTAAAAGTGATAGAGGTGGCCCAATACTAGGCTGGGGAGAATTTTATTTACACTGGAGTAATCAGAGTACTTTCAGTAATTTACATTACTCTTGTGATGCAAAATTACCGAAATAACACAATTACTCCATCTTGAATAATTAAGAGTAACTCGAGGCAAAAATCCTACCACAGGAGCGCAAGAACAGTGTACTAAGAGAGAGCGAGGGGCTGCTGGCTACCACTGTTCGTGTCCTGTACCATTTAGTGTTATTTTTTTAGTGCAAAATGCATCTTCTGGTCCATTTTAGATGCAAAGGTGCATTATGCGATAAGAACGTAGTGTTAAATGCTACATTACTTCTCTCATGGAATTCTGCATACTTACAAGTCATTTTGCGATAATACCATGTAATGTGCCAATTATGCCCGCCCCTATTCAATACTCAACAAGTTGCACTTTCATTTTTGTAAAGAAAGGCAGTTTTTCAGAAAGGATTTTTACATTGCATGTTTTGATTTTTCACCGAATTCAATTTGAAACTCAATGTAGACAAAGTAAATAACTGTTGACAAGCTGTCAAATATTTAAAATAGGTGCTGCCATACCCAACCAGTCCTGCTTTTCTAATGGTGCCTTGCTGCTGGTTTTAGACTGACCAATGCTTCAAAATGGAGCCACAAGCAATGCTAAAGCTAATATTTGTAATTGATACTTTGTATAATTCCAAGATCATCTAGTATTTAGTCACAACATGGCAGCCATCTTGGAACAGTTTAACATTAAGTATGCAAAATATCATTGTTCAACTGTAAAAAGACAGCCTTTCTATACCTGTTTCTCTCTAAAGAGCCACACCACCGCTTAAATCAATTTGACAAAAAGGACAATGAAAATAGATAAAAACTAAAACGTGTATATGTAAAACGTTAAAAAAAAACTATGAACAACTGTTATTTAGCATGACATCGTTTAGAAAAAACTTCCCACCCATCGCATATAATTAATTCTGATTTCTGAGGAAACAATACTGTTTGTTATTACAGAGCCACCAGACCCACGAAAACTGGAGCAGTATAAGCTACTAGCGGATTGTGTTGAATATAGGGCTCCTTCTAATGGTTGTCCACTCATTCTAGGTCCTTCATCGAGATGTCCAACAACTGTCTATCCAGAGATCAGACCAAACAGGTCATCGAGTCCATGTTTCGCGAGGCAGGTTTCCAGAATAAAGAGGAGCTGACCTGGGAGGACTTCCACTACATGCTGCGGGACCACGACAAGGAACTGCGCTTCACCCAACTACGGTTCAAAGGTTAGCATGAAAAGGTGACCATGCAGGTGGGAAACAGGGCTGCTGTTCCCATCTACTGGAAAACAGTAGAATTATTCCAGCCAATATGTTTTCAAAGGATGTGGCACTACGCATGAAGCACATGTTTATTTGACAAACCTCTCTTTGGACTTCCATATTAGAGTTGAACACAAAAAAAAGGGCAATTTTTCTTCCCTTTTGTATTTTCAAGTTGTGTTTGTTGTAAACTCAGTGTCCTCTTACTGTATGTTCATTTAGACAATAATTTCTGCCTCAGTCATTGAGGCAGAGGTTTCTGTCAGGCAGATCAAGGAAATATTGGCCCTCCCTCGCTCATTCCCACAGTTTTACACAAAGCCTCTCTCAGCTGTGTTTCGTCTGTGAGCTGTCCATTATTTTTATAGAGTCATGATTTGTACAGTGTTTCTCTCCCCTAACTGTGCAATATGGTTTTGGCTTGAGAGCCATGGTAGTTGATGGCTTTCGTTTTTAGTGTTATAAAACAGGGGCTAACCCAATTGTAGTCAAAGGACCTGGGTATCGAGTGTTATAGTCAACAGTTGGTCCTAGACAATAATTCAACATACAAATACATTTTGAAATAGTCTGCTACAAATAATTTCCTTAGGTCACCTTTGGATTAAATCACTATGGTTAATACAGAACAATGCATGAAAGATATAATAGCCCCAACATTTATCAATTGGTACAAGAGAACCACACCTGAAACCAATAAGTCTCCATAAAGTCCATGAGACTTTCTTATTTAATAAACATTTTATCAATCACAATTATAAAATACAATTATATACAAAAGGTTTCAATGTCAATACCGTGCACAGAAAAGAGTGAGAATAAGTGCTCATGTGATTGATCAAGGGGATCAATAAAGAAGAGTGAAAATGATTTATATACAGAAATGAGCCTGCCCTAACTCAAAAGCTTGCAAAAAATGTAACTCTTTTTCGCTGGCACATGAATGAAAAGTCCTCCTGTATTTCTTAATTTGGACCGATTGGCAAAGGAAAAGGGGAAGAGGGGAGGGGGGAAAATGTAGGTGCAGGCTCCAGAGGAAAAAATGTCAACGTTTCGACCCAGAGCGAAAATGGCGGGTAATTGGATTCCTCAAAGACGGGTCTTCATTAGGACGGGGCGGGGAAAGGGGGCGAAGGGTTTCTCAATGTGCACGACAATAAATTAAACCCAAGGTCAGTGGGGACCCTTGTATGGTGTGCCACCTGTGCGTTGTTAATCCGCACCCGAATGATTTGTCACTGGGCTGACTCTATCGCCATGAGTCGTCCCACGTTAGCGTTCATTAGTTTGTATAAGTTGTTTGCTCAAGTCGATTGCGCGACTCCGGAGGAACAAATCTTTCTCCTTCACAAGCAGTCGATAGCTCCGTACTGCCTCGGTGAACAACGCGGAATTCTTCCGAATCAGGAATTAGTGTAGTGATCTCCTTTGTGGAATGTGGTGTCTTCCATGCAAGGCTTGATGGTTTGTGGCTACAAAGAGAACGCCACACACTGCACCTCATGCCTGGAAAGTTCACAAACTCTGGTTGTGGTAGGCGCACCTGCTGCCAGGACACTATCAGATAGGAGTGTAAAAAAGAAAGCCAGTGCAATTCGCCCTTTCCTTGTATGCATCCAGGATCTGGAACATCATCCCTGTACCCTTCAGGACCATCCTGAGCTTGATACGCATCAATAAGAGTTAGTGAAACACATCTTTAAAGAACACCAGCACAACACGTGACAGCAATGAAACCAGCTACCTCCTGTTGACTGTATCCTTGCCTTTGACCCAATACAGTGCTTATCTGCCATTAAGCTAGATTTGCGTGATACAAATAGCACATGCATACAGAATAGTAGTTAGCGTCCGGTGTCCAACATCTTTAGTTTGTGATGACCCCAATCTACACTAAGGACCACCCATTGGGCTGTAACAGCCCCTCAGTCCACATCACCAGCTCACACAGACATACACTTGTTAGAGGAACACACAGCAAGAAAGCAGAGCGATGGAGGTTCTGGGAAACAGAAGGCTGGCTTGCATTGAGACTGCCTGTTGTTTTCCAAACATTCTTACTACCATCCCAAATATCTCTGCATGGGTACCACCTGCTTTCTTTCAGGGCAAATAACCATGCACAGATCAATCCACTCATATCATTAGGAAGAACAGACCTCCCTAATTTGCAGCTTCATATATTTGAGACTTTCTTCATAGGCTTTACGGCGGACATTCCGTGCACGGCTATGGTGGTAAAATCATCTCTACCCTAATGTAGCCAACGGTGTGCTGAATATTGAAGTGCCACTACAGCCGCAGATATTTTCCTTTGAAACAGCTTGTGTCCCTGTTCCCCCACCATAAGGGGGAAAACTTTGGGGTGGCCATTCCACCATGACCATGTGGCTTATGGCCACCATGCCCATGTGGCTTGCTGTTGCCACTGGAAGCACGCCAAGAAGTGCGGGTACATTTATATCTAGTAGTTTTTCTTCTATCATTTCATGTCTATTTATGTACAGCTCTGTGTAAGACTGCACAAAAGTGGACACCACACTTGCCCTGCCAGGGTAATTTTGGTGGGAGATCTGAAAAGGTTTTGTCTACACCCTGCACATGACTGAAGGAGTAAATGACAGTCCTGCTATCAGGGCATTGTTGCAGAATTTCTGTTCATGTCTTCCTCTAAATCCATACGTTTAGGTGACATTTGGCAGCTTGCACACTGCACCTTTTACTGCATGTGCTGTATCTGTTGAAGGTGTAGTGCATGTTGAAATGTCATGCAGGTGCTGCTCTTGGGAGTGCACGAAAGCCTTTACACTGCCCAGGAAATAGTGAAGAAAGCGAAGGAAAGTGTTCAAACAGGCAGTGAAAGGAAGATAGAGAAACAAGCATTTGCAATGCAATAGGTCTCGCATTTGCGAGAGTTAGAGCTATTGGCGTTGTAAATGATAATGTATTTTACCTATGTGTTTGGTTAGATTGCACTGGCCTTTTTGATACTATAAATATTTAGAGATGCAGTATATTATCCTGGGTGCTGTGTCGCAAGGGATTGAATAGCTATACAAATACTATAAAGTGGATGTACAGTCTTATTCAGGAATGCATGCAAGCCCAGACTATATTTTTAGATGACTTTGCAATGTCAAATAGTGCATTTCATGCTAAATGCAGGACTTCCCTTATTGTTTTTTAGTCAATCAATCAGGATTTATAAAGCGCGGCTAATCACCCGATACATATATACTCCAAAGCAGTAACTTAAGTTTGAGGTAAGACCAAAAAAAACAGTGAACACAGATGCCATAGACAATGCTGAACACATATTAGATGGCACCAGGCAGCCTGAAATGATGGGGCTGTAGAGCAATCGAATGGCAACATACTATTTTGCATAGACCTCCCAAAATCCATGCAATAGTTGAATAAATCTGAACACAATATAGACACTTAAAAATGTAATCTGTTTTTCACTGAAATAACGTGATGCCGAGTCACACTTTTGAGAAGGCAAGCTGCGCTGAATATTGAAAAACATCTCTCTGGCCCCCTTCCTGTTTCCAAGCAGAGGCTGCTTTTATGCAAGCTCGGCCATGCTAAAACATTTTCCATCCGCACATTCTCTGAAATGTGTGAGACCCCACTCTCTTCACTCACACTCTAGCACAAAGGTGTAAGTGATTTAATGTCTGAAGAGAAATGGGTGGCCTGGGGGCAGCAGCCTCTTAGAACTGACCATCTCCGAGTAGAAAGTAAGTAGAAACAAAGTGGATATGGCGAGCAGGCCCTGGGGAAACAAAGCAGCAGAAAACCTTGCCTCTGAGGCGGCTGTGAGAGGGAGGACGTGAGAGGAAGCAAACAATTTGTTGGGAGTTCTATTGCCTTTGGCATAGGAAATTAAAATACATTTGCATCAAGGCCACTGTTTATTATGTCAACAAGAGGAAGATAAACAGCCAAGTGAATCACGTAGATTACTTTTTAATCCTTTCATGCAAAATTACCATAGCTCAGAGGGTTAACGAGCATTGAATGACAGGTTTGAAACCAAATCTCGCCACCTCCGTTCCTGCCTCCCTTTCCACAGAGTTTATGTTTGAAGTTCATTAAGGGAGTTAACGACATTAAATGAAAATGCCTACTACAAACTGGGGCCCTGATACTAAAAATGAATATAAGCTGGTAATGTAGCTCAGTGAGATAATGCACCTGCAGCAGGAAACTGGGTGAAACATACTTCAGAAATGAATAGCAAAGGCCACGCTCCAAGCTTTCTGACTTAATCAGTAACTTCCCTCTACAACCAGTCTCAAATGCACATGCTGCAAACAGGTGTTTATATGTGTTTTTATTTGAAGCTTGCAGCAATTGTGAGGGCGATTTGGCTGGGGTTGATGGGCCTATGGGAGGGGGAATGAGGCGACGGAGGACGGGGTGAAAACTAGAGCACTCTGTGCAAAGGTCAAACCAAAATAAATAAGATTTGCAGCCACTTTCCAGCATAAGTATATAAATAGATTCATACAAAAGATACACAGTATCTGACCTTGAGTAATGTAATAGATGCGTGTGTAAAACACTCCAATACACTTAGCCGCTGTAGCTGTTGAGGACACTCCATGAATAAGAAACAAGGCAAAAGAAGGACGCTGCAACAGGGGAAGGTTACCAAAGAGCAGTTTAGCATAAAACCCCACTACTCCCAGGCGCCTCCCCTCCTCTCACGCAATGAAAAATGTTGAAGGGATTTTAATAGCTAGCATCATGTGGGGCGGGGGGTGCTGGCACATTTTCTTTCTAAATTGAGTGCTCGACTTAACGGTATGAAGAGCCTTTGAGAATAGATTGGATGTGAGATATTTCAGAAAATCTATAAAGCCAGGACTTTAAGTGGGATTAAAAAAACGGGGGGAGGGGGTCTCTCAAAGGGGCCTGGCCAATGTAATTTAGGGCGTGGCTTAAAGCACGAAAACTAAAAATATGTGCTTAGCATAGTGTGCTGCCCGACTTTTATTTTGCTGTTTCTGTCATTGAATCCAGATATATGATACAAAAGTAACATACCTACAACAAGGCAGGACTATTGGCTTTGTCAATGATTGTTAGCTGCATAAGATAAATAAGCAGCAACTATGGCTTGTATATAATATTGAAAAAGCTTCCACTTAAGGCCCTGGTGACACCACGACAATGTTGCATATTTATATATGCTCCCCACCAAAACTTGAAGTTCTCTTGTGAGAATATTCTGTGCTGGTGAGAATGTGTGCCGATCTGCCAAGCATCACGCATCTGGAGTTAGACTTACGCAAATTAGTCAATGTCCCCGCACTCTCGCACTGCCACCTCGTTTTCATGCAATTTGGAGTTTCTTCCAAGTAATATAAAAAAAAAATAATCATCATATGCGACAGTAGGAGGAAGTTACATTCCGAAGGCCAAACATAGCCCAAACCGCTGAGGTTTATGACCTCCTAGATCAGGCCTCCTTCAAAATGTTATGGAAATTTTGCAGAAGCCACCGCTCAACTCCTCTTATGTGGAGGTTTATCTTCAATACTTGGACTTTTAGAAATCGTTACTCAGCCTCGTGATATTTCCTTCCTTCCCACTTAAAATACTAACTTGACGAAGGGGAGAGAAAGTGTTCCCACATCTTGACCCTTTTTACTGAACAATTTATACAGTCCATCCTGCCAATGCCTTTTGGGAGTTAACCCAATCCATGAAGGTAGGTAGAGTGTTGGATTGCCATTTAAAACACATTTCTCTGCATGTGATTATTATTAGAATAAAGAGTAAGTGAGAGTTTGATTTCACCAGTCTTCCTTTTAGCCCTACACCTTCTAGGATCCACCCCCAAATCAGAATCAGGCTTACCTCTATATCTCTTTTCATTGTTTCTATTAATAGCTTACCTACTTCTTGCAGAAGAGTTGGATACCTGGACACTGCTAAAGTAGATGAGCGTCATCTGCATTCTCAAGAGTGTATTTCGGGCAACACCTTGTTTTCTGCCCTCCCAGTTTCGAGAGCTTTTTAGGAGAGAAGTAGACCCTGTACATGGTAAACATATGGTTTCTCCTGAGAGATGCAGGTCTCACAGAGGACTAAAGTGTAGACATTGATATTTCTGGCGAGGGCAGGTCCGCTTTCCAAATCTCCTTTGGCACTGTGAGGGGGCCATCTTCAGCTTGTACCAAAATCCAGTACTGTTTAGATACCCCTTTTTTCTGTGTCCGGGAACTTTGTAGTTCCTTTTTCTATTCTGTCTGTCTCCTATTTTAGATTGTTCCCGGGACCAACTCACTATTTGGTAATACTTAAATCTGGAGAGTCTACTGTTCGTAAGCCTTACTCGAGAATCCTATTAGCTCAATCCACCCTCCTCAAACAACTGTCCCCTTCTTAATATCCAAGCATCCACAAGTGGGATGGCTAATACATCTCATAAACACTGTGAGGTTTCGGGACACTTCCATATTAGAGCCATGTCACTGTGGTATGGAATACTCAGTATCCTTTTGAGTTCGATCCATACTTAGCATGCTGCACTTAGCACTGGGAATCAAATCTTTTTAAAATGGATGTACGTTGTTACAACGCATGCTTTTACCACGCATGCTTTTACAACGCAGGTTTTTCAACGCAAGTCGTTACAACGACTTGCGTTGGGGGGTGCTGGATAGTGAATAGTTTAATTTACTATTCCAACTCCAGTACCCGTGTATAGTAGGGAAGGTGTTGGATTGTGAATTAAACTATTACCTATCCTAGAGCGCCCCCCAGCGCAATTCATTGTAATGACTTGCATTGAAAAACCTGCGTTGTAAAGGCACTGCGTGGTAAAAGTTGCGTCGTAAAGGATGTTTCCCTTTTAAAATTATTAGGGTGACCAAATTTAAAAAGGAAATCATTTCCTTCATCAGGAAGATCTTTTGTTAGTGCAAGGTAACATGGGTATACCTGTTGATGGCCGTCTGTCAATAGTAGACTAACATTCTTCTAGTATAACGAAGATCTGCGAAAGAGAAAACAAATCCTCCACCAATCTGAAAGATCATGGCGTAAATTATATCATCCAGACACACTTGCACACTATAAAGACCTGTTAACGCTATACAAAAAGGCCATAATAGAGGAAGGGTGAATTCTATGAGGCCAGAATAGCGGAGACTATTAAAAGGTATGGCATTCTGTTCTTTACTGATCCTTCTAGCGAGTGGTTCAATGTATACGTTGAACCATAAGGGAGATAGTGGGCACTCTTGGAGAGTGCCTTTTCCTATTTGGAATTGCAATGTGAGAGAACCATTGGCAAAAAATCGGGCAGTTGGTGTTTTGTAGATAGTTCCTATTGCCTTAAGGAAATTATTGGCTACACTGCTTTGCTTGATGACTGCATACAGAATGGGCCAACTCACTCTATCAAAGGCCTTAGTGGTGTCAACAGTAATGATGGTCAGAGGGGAGTTTATTTCTGTAGCCACATCTTTCGCACTCACCCAATCACTCTAGTCGGAAAAGATTAACTCAAGGACTCTAATGAGAGCAGGAGTACATTCCGGATATCTGCTTTAGTGCATATACTGATGAAGAGTATTGGAATGTAGATGTCACAAACTCAGTACCATAAGGTGGAGTGATGATGGAACCATCGTTCAGAGTATAAGTGCTTGGTACTTGGCTACTGCATGACGAAGCAAGGGTGGGACTGCTTTTTCAGACCACAAATGCTTCGAACTTGTGCACTGCATGGTGGAGTATGGGTAGGATTGCTCCTACATGACCCAATTGCTTGAAACTTGTACACTGCACGTTGAAGTGAGGGAGGGACTGCTGATGTAGTACACAAGTGGTTGGAAGTGAATCAAGGACTGTTTTTGCAGCATTCAAGTACTTGGTACTTGTGCACTGAATGATGGGGTATGGGTGGGATTGCTCCTGCAGTACACAAGTTCTTGGTATTTGTGCACTATATGATGAAGTCGGACAGAGACTGCTCTTTGTGAGAAACTCCTCCCAACTGCCCTGATCACCTACATTTTTTGACTGATACTGGTGGTTACTGACTTTGTGTCCTGAGCTCTGCTAACCAGCCCTGGACCAGTGCTTTGTTTAAAAGGTATATTGTAATTAGGTGACATCCCAATTTGTTCTGACAATCTACTTGTAAGCTTCTAATATTTGGTGAGACATGTAGGTTTAGAGACCCCGGTGGATTTAATGGACTTAAGTGTGCACTTCTGTGGCGTCTGCTGCCATTTTAAACCCAGCTCTCCAAATTTGTCTTTGGAAGTAAAAGTCTAAAACTGCCTTTTTATTACATATAAGTCACCATAAGTTTCATATGGCCTGATGAGCGAAAAACTGCCAATTTAATTTTTCCTATTGTGATGTGCTAGCTCCATAGGCTTATATGGGAAGGATTTATTAAAGTCTAACTTTTGACAGGAGTGAGCTAGAACAATAAATCCAGGTATCAAAATAATAGTTACAATAAATCCAACAAATTGCCACGGTTGGATTTAGTATGACTATTGCAGGAAAGTAGTTTTGGAACTTGCTTTCCTGAAGTTACCCTACACAGTCCTGTAGCAACCTCTACTGAATAGGCAGCCTAGGCCAAGAAGCACCTGATTTGGTGCGAAGTGGTGTGGGCTGAAACAAAGAGACCATCTAGTGGGAGGAGATACATTTCCTGCAGATGCCAGGACAGGAAGGGTGCTGGATTGCCAAAGTGGTCTTCAAAGGGAGAATCTCAGATAGTAATGGAACCAGGTCCTCCCCCACTTCCTGCACCCCCAGCCGGATGGTAGCCACTGTAATTCATTTAGGAGAGGTGCTGGAAGGAGAGTGTAGGCAAAAGCAGCCACACCCGTGGGTTGGGTTAGGCAGACCTGAACTCCCAGGAGAGATTTTCTCTATTTTGATTTGGACTGAGATGTGCTTTCTGAGACACAGATATGCCACACTTCTGAGGAAGTGGTCCTCACAGAGAATGTATATCATTACATCGCATACTAATACCACGCATGCATTACAACGCGTGTATTACTACGCGATGTCAATGATATCGCATGCCATTAAATCGCATACTTTTACCACAAGTATGCCTTTACCACGCATGCCATTACAACGCAAAGGCATGCGTGGTAAAGCTATACTCGTGGTAAAAGTATGCAAGGTAAGTGACAACCCTACCCCTACACCTACACAACACACTACTCCCACCCCTACACTACCCCTAACCCAAAAACACTACCACACTACACTACCCACACTACTCCCAACCCTACACTACCCTAAACCCTAAAACACTACTACGCTACCCACACTACTCCCACCCCTACACTACCCCAACCCAAAAACACTACCACACTACCCACACTAGTCCCACCCCTACACTACCCTAAACCCTAAAACACTACTACGCTACCCACACCACTACCACCCCTACACTACCCTAAACCCTAAAACACAACTACGCTACCCACACTACTCCCACCCCTAAACTACCATAAACCCTAAAACACTACTACTCTACCCACACTACTCCCACTCCTACACTACCCTAAACCCTACAACACTAATACGCTGCCCACACTACTCCCACCCCTACACTACCCTAAAACACTACTACGCTACCCTCACTACTCTCACCCCTACACTACCCAACCCAAAAACACTACCACACTACTACACTACCCACACTACTCTCACCCCTACACTACCCTAAACCCTAAAACACTACTACGCTACCCACACTACTCCCGCCCCTACACTACCCTAAACCCTAAAACACTACTACGCTACCCACACTACTCCCACCCCATCACTACCCCAACCCAAAAACACTACCACACTACTACACTACCCACACCACTTCCACCCCTACACTACCCTAAACCCTAAAACACTACTACGCTACCCACACTACTCCCACCCCTACACTACCCTAAACCCTAAAACACTACTATGCTACCCACACTACTCCCACCCCTACACTACCTTAAACCATAAAACAATACTACGCTACCCACACTACTCCCACCCCAACACTATCCTAAACCCTACAACACTACTACGCTACCCACACTACTCCCACCCCTACACTACCCTAAAACACTACTACGCTACCCACACTACTCCCACCCCTACACTACCCCAACCCAAAAACACTACCACACTACTACACTACCCACACTACTCCCACCCCTACACTACCCTAAACCCTAAAACACTACTACGCTAGCCACACTACTCCCACCCCTACACTACCCTAAACCCTAAACTACTACTACGCTACCCACACTACTCCCACCCCTACACTACCCCAACCCAAAAACACTACCACACTACTACACTACCCACACTACTCCCACACCTACACTACCCTAAACCCTAAAACACTGCTACGCTACCCGCACTAATCCCACCCCTACACTACCCTAAACCCTAAAACACTACTACACTACCCACACTACTCCCACCCCTACACTACCCTAAACCCTAAAACACTACTACGCTACCCACACTACTCCCACCCCTACACTACCCCAACCCAAAAACACTACCACACTACTACACTACCCACACTACTCCCACCCCTACACTACCCTAAACCCTAAAACACTACTAAGCTACCCACACTACTCCCACCCCTACACTACCCTAAACCCTAAACCACTACTACACTAACCACACTACTCCAAACCCTACACTACCCTAAAGCCTAAAACACTACTACGCTACCCACTCTACTCCCACCCCTACACTACCCTAATACACTACAATAAACAAACACTACAACACTACACTACCCTAAAACCTAAATCACTACACTACATAAACATTACACTACCCTCCCTAATACACTACAATAAACAAACACTACAACACTACACTACCCTAAAACCTAAATCACTACACTACATAAACATTACACTACCCTCCCTAATACACTACACTAAACAAACATGACAACACCACAACACACACTAAAAGTTTTTTTAAAAACACACACAACACAAACATTACCACACTACATTTAAACTACCCTACACCCTACAAAAGTAACCCCCACCCCATGCACAAACCCCCTTACCTCTCTCCTCTCCAGCGTCGCCGTCGGACCCTGCTTCCTCGTTCCTGCTTGCTTCACGTCGTTGTGAGGAAACAGCCTAAGTTTCCTCACAACGACGTGGATAGCCGCCCCCGCCGCCGCCATTACACATTACATTGCATGCGTTGTAAAAGCGCATGTGATGTAATGGTATGCGTGGTTTTACCACGCGTTGTAACATCGCATGCGTTGTAATGCATGCGATGTAAAAGCAACTCGTGGTAAAACCCGCATTGTAATGGCTGTTCCTCCTCACAGAGGTTCGCACCTTGACCCCTTTGGTCAGGAGTGCCCTCCCCAGCCAGCTACAAACTGGAATAAATATGGGTGAGCTGCTTAGCATGTCAAATCCCTGTTTGGAGACATCCGAAGAAGAAGGATTGCCCTGCTGAAGCCTTAGTGTGCACAAAGAGAGGACTGCAGTCACAAGGACTGCACCTGCTGCACACTCAAGACTTTACAAAAGAAGACTTTGCCTAGTTTCCAGATTACAAGATTAAGGAGTTGACTCCCTGTTCAACAACAGGAAGAAAAGTGCTGGACGAAGTCACGTGCCTCTTCTCCAACAAAGACCAGCCCAACTTCATCTGGACTTTACTGGATTTGACCACCAGGAGCATTGTGGGAATTGTAGTCCCAAACCCCTGGACTGGGGGTGGGTGTTGTGACCCTCAACATCCCTCAAAAGACTTTCAAGAAAAAGTTCTGGAAGTTTGGAAACATTTGGACACCTTTTGGGAAAAAGATCCTGAAGTCCACCAACCTTGATGACAAGAGTCAAGTTGGCGATGTCGTACCACTATTTGACCTGATTTTGCAGGTTTGCTCTGTTGAAAACTCTGGAGCTCATCGATTTCGACGATGAAGACAAAGTCCTCCAGGGCTCACCGAAGCATAACAGTGCAGCAGGCCACTGTCATCGAACTAAAAGCAGAATTGCTGAAGAAGACCGCTCGACGTGGAGTGAAAGAGCTCCCAAATAGTGACAAAGTCACTATATTAAGATGGGGCTTTTCACTTTTAGGTGCTAGAAAGCACATTTTTTATTTCAACTTTAAAACACATATTTTTAGTTCCCGAAATTTGATTTTTGTCATTTTAGTGTCATTTTAAAGATAAAAAATAGTCTCTATTTTTAGGGCTAGGACTCCTCCCCACTGAAAGTGGGAGGAGTTTCGAGATCCTAATGTTAAAGAAGAGAAAAAAGAAGTATCTCCTAGGGCTTTGGCGAGACAAATTCCACACATTCTTTAGCGTGTTCTGTCATCTGGCCAGTGATTCGTCTTCGTTGTGTTGTCGTTTTAATAGGCTTGAAGTGATAGGGTAAATGTAGTTTTGTTCCGCCATCTTGGGCATATTTCGTTCGTGCTCGCGCAAAGAAGTACATTAATTATAATTAGGAGCTGTCAGGGTGCCTCCGTAAGTGAATCCAGATGGCCGGGCGCGTTCACCATTCAGCAGCGCTCAGCGCGCAGCTGCTGCATGCCAGGCCGGGAAAGGGCTTCATCAGCCTCACTCATCCGGATCACAAACTCGGATCCTCACCATGATGGAACACACCCCTTGCTGATCTAAACTGTTCCAGTTCAGACTGGGCTTCCACACGCAACTCTTATTTCAAAGTTCAGGTAAGGTAAACCGAACTGCAACGCCAAGCTATATTTGTTTTTTTGGTTTCGTAATTGAGGGCAAGACCGAACTTTGCAAAAAACACAGGCTGTGAACACATTGTGTGTGTTTTAATGTTGCTCTTCGTTGTAAATCCTTGACATACCTTTTTTCGCACTTTGGCTGCAGCTTGTATAAAGAGACTCGCCATCCTAAGTGTGCAATTCATTCCTTTCTTAGTTCGTCTCACCTCCTCCCTTCTTTTCTACTCTCCCCCCGCCCCTCTTATTTTCTTGCCATCGCTGGTTTCACTCTCTCCTCTCCGCTACTAGTAATACCCGATGCCAGCTAGCTCCGCCCCACCCCCCGTCCCTCTACCTCACACCGCGATTCATGCTCCCTGCGATTCCTTCTGCCCCTGCTACATCACCTCAGCCCCCCCCTCCCCTCGCTGCAGGCGATGCACCCCCCCGTTCACCAGCTTTTGCTCTATGTAATGGCCCAGGGTGGCCAGTTGTGCCCCTCCTCTGTTGCTACAGGTATACCCTCCTCTTTGCTCTATTCGCCCCTCCCCAATGCTGTCTGTGCTCTGATGCTCCGTGCAAGCACATTGTGTTCTTCTCCACTCCTCACATGTCCTAAAAGCAGAGCTCAATGTTCAGGAGCAACGTGCCCTCCCTGCAATACCCCACCCCGCCCTCCTTCCCATTCCTGCTTCCCGTCTTGCTGCACAAGCCACTGTGTGTACATGACAAGCATTGCCACATAAAATCCATAGGATGCATGGAATGTTAGTCTTTCCAGCAATGGGTACATTAGTGCCCAGAATATTTACATCAATCTGTCCCCTCTCTCTTGGCAGGCCACTTGGACGGTTAATAATAGGCTTCGTCCTCTTTCTTTTGCTGCTCTTCCCTCCATCCTTGACTCCAGCCTGGGCTCCTTTCTTCCATCTCTCCCGTCTAGCGCTCCCACTCTGCAGCCCCCAGCCCCAACCACCCCTTCCGTCCAGCCCCCAGCCCCAACCACCCCTTCCGTCCCACCCACTCAGCCTTTTTACCTCACAACCTTTTCTTAACCCACTACTCCATTTCTTGTACCTCCTTTATATTGCCCAGTTACTTTCTATCTCCCACGTGGCCTTGGCCTTTCCTCCACCCATACATCCTCTACTTCCCATGCCTACATCGTTTGCTAGTCTTAGTGAATTCTCTCCCTTGCCCTTCCCATCTGTTGATCCATTCCTCTGGCTCTTTCATTTCCTGTATTTCCACTCTCAGCCCCTCAGGGGACCAGCACCACCAGTCCATGCTGTATGATCTCCAGTTTTACTGACCATGACGGCGGTGCAGAGTGGCGGTGCAGAGTGGCGGTGCAGAGTGGCGGTGCAGAGTGGCGGTGCAGAGTGGCGGTGCAGAGTGGCGGTGCAGAGTGGCGGTGCGGCGGTGCATAGTGGCAGTGCAGAGTGGCGGTGCAGAGTGGCGGTGCAGAGTGGCGGTGCAGAGTGGCGGTGCAGAGTGGCGGTGCAGAGTGGCGATGCAGAGTGGCGGTGCAGAGTGCAGAGTGGCGGTGCAGAGTGCAGAGTGGCGGTGCAGAGTGGCGGTGCAGAGTGCAGAGTGGCGGTGCAGAGTGGCGGAGCAGAGTGCAGTGGCGGTGCAGAGTGGCGGTGCAGAGTGGCGGTGCAGAGTGGCGGTGCAGAGTGCAGAGTGGCGGTGCAGAGTGGCGGTGCAGAGTGCAGAGTGGCGGTGCAGAGTGCAGAGTGGCGGTGCAGAGTGGCGGTGCAGAGTGGCGGTGCAGAGTGGCGGTGCAGAGTGCAGAGTGGCGGTGCAGATTGCAGAGTGGCGGTGCAGAGTGCAGAGTGGCGGTGCAGAGTGGCGGTGCAGAGTGCAGAGTGGCGGTGCAGAGTGGCGGTGCAGAGTGGCGGTGCAGAGTGGCGGTGCAGAGTGGCGGTGCGGCGGTGCAGAGTGCAGAGTGGCGGTGCAGAGTGGCGGTGCAGAGTGGCGGTGCAGAGTGGCGGTGCAGAGTGGCGGTGCAGAGTGGCGGTGCAGCGGTGCAGAATGGCGGTGCAGAGTGGCGGTGCAGAGTGGCGGTGCGGCGGTGCAGAGTGGCGGTGCAGAGTGCAGAGTGGCGGTGCAGAGTGGCGGTGCAGAGTGCAGAGTGGCGGTGCAGAGTGGCGGTGCAGAGTGGCGGTGCAGAGTGGCGGTGCAGAGTGGCGGTGCAGAGTGGCGGTGCAGAGTGGCGGTGCAGCGGTGCAGAATGGCGGTGCAGAGTGGCGGTGCAGAGTGGCGGTGCAGAGTGGCGGTGCAGAGTGGCGGTGCGGCGGTGCAGAGTTGCAGTGCAGAGTGGCGGTGCAGAGTGCAGAGTGGCGGTGCAGAGTGGCGGTGCAGAGTGGCGGTGCAGAGTGCAGAGTGGCGGTGCAGAGTGGCGGTGCAGAGTGCAGAGTGGCGGTGCAGAGTGGCGGTGCAGAGTGCAGAGTGGCGGTGCAGAGTGGCGGTGCAAAGTGGCGGTGCAAAGTGGCGGTGCAGAGTGGCGGTGCAGAGTGGCGGTGCAGAGTGGCGGTGCAGAGTGGCGGTGCAGAGTGGCGGTGCAGAGTGGCGGTGCAGAGTGGCGGTGCAGAGTGGCGGTGCAGAGTGCAGAGTGGCGGTGCAGAGTGGCGGTGCAGAGTGCAGAGTGGCGGTGCAGAGTGGCGGTGCAGAGTGGCGGTGCAGAGTGGCGGTGCAGAGTGGCGGTGCAGAGTGGCGGTGCAGAGTGCAGAGTGGCGGTGCAGAGTGGCGGTGCAGAGTGGCGGTGCAGAGTGGTGGTGCAGAGTGGCGGTGCAGAGTGGCGGTGCAGAGTGCAGAGTGGCGGTGCAGAGTGCAGAGTGGCGGTGCAGAGTGCAGAGTGGGGGTGCAGAGTGGGGGTGCAGAGTGGCGGTGCAGAGTGCAGAGTGACGGTGCAGGGTGGCGGTGCAGAGTGGCGGTGCGGCGGTGCAGAGTGGCGGTGCGGCGGTGCAGAGTGGCGGTGCAGAGTGGCGGTGCAGAGTGGCGGTGCAGAGTGGCGGTGCAGAGTGCAGAGTGGCGGTGCAGAGTGCAGAGTGGCGCTGCAGAGTGACAGCAGAGTGACAGTGAGTGCAGAGTGACAGCAGAGTGACAGTGAGTGCACAGTGACAGCAGAGTGACAGTGAGTGCAGAGTGACAGCAGAGTGACAGTGAGTGCAGAGTGACAGCAGAGTGACAGTGAGTGCAGAGTGACAGTGTGACAGTAGAGTGCAGAGTGACTGTAGAGTGCAGAGTGACTGTAGAGTGCAGAGTGACTGTAGAGTGCAGAGTGACTGTAGAGTGCAGAGTGACTGTAGAGTGCAGAGTGACTGCAGAGTGCAGAGTGACTGCAGAGTGCAGAGTGACTGCAGAGTGCAGAGTGACTGCAGAGTGACAGCAGAGTGCAGAGTGACAGCAGAGTGCAGAGTGACAGTGAGTGCAGAGTGACAGCAGAGTGCAGAGTGACAGTGAGTGCAGAGTGACAGTGAGTGCAGAGTGACAGTGAGTGCAGAGTGACAGTGAGTGCAGAGTGACAGTGAGTGCAGAGTGACAGTGAGTGCAGAGTGACAGTGAGTGCAGAGTGACTGCGGAGACAGTGTGTCAGGGTGCACATTGTGTGAGTGTGCAGAATGAGTGTGCAGGGTAAACAGTGTGTGACTATGCAGGGTGACATTGGGAGTGTGCGGGTGAGCAGTGTGTGAATGTTACGGGGCAGTGTGTGAGTGTGCAGAAAACACCACACACACATACACCACACACACATAACGCACACACAAACCACACACCTCAGTCTCTCAACACCACACACTTGTCACCACTCAACACAACACACTCACCACCACACTCACTCCCCAGGCTCACCCCCACAGACTCACCACCACACACTCACCAGCACACAGAAAACAACACACACAACAACACACCCCCAGCCGTCAATGAATGCTTTCACCATGCACAAACACCAACAACCATCATCCATCTGTGCACGCTTTTACCAAGCACACACCCACCAGCCGTCAGTGCACCCTTCCACCAGGCACACACACCTCCAGCCGGCAGTGCACTTTTCCACCAAGCAATCGCAGTATGGTACACTTTACTTTTAAACATATTCATATAAAGCACAGCATGCCACCATTGGTAAAATTACAATTCAACAAACATACTTCCACTACACACCACATGCACACACTCCATAACACATGGCAAAAAGACATTGGCATTTACAATGCCATTAGCTCAAACTCAAATAAATCCGAGCCCGATTGCATTTCTAATGCTTGTTATAAATTGGTGTAGGATTTGTATTATGTTTTGTTTCTTACTTATTTATTGTTTTGGTGATATTAAATATTTACACACCCGTCTCCTAACTTAAGCCTGACTCCTGGCCTGCCAAGTTACCAAGGGTTGAGCAAGGATTAATTTATTGAGACTTGGCTGTACCTTATTTGGGATTGTGGTGTTATTACTAGTTGTAGGCACCTACCTGCACATACTAATAAACAACCTCCCAACACTTCTGCAGTAAATAAACTCTTAGTACTTGTGCACTGCATGAAGCAGTGTGGATGGGATTGCTCCTGTAGTACAAAAGTGTTTGGTATTTGGGGACTGCATAATGGAGTATGGGTGAGACTGCTCCTGCAGTACACAAGTAATTATTGGTACGGTACTGTGAGATGGAGAGAGGGTGGAACTGCCCCTGCATTGCACAAATTGTGCACTACACTATTATGTGAAATGATCACAATTAGCTTCATTTGTCTCCCTCCAGTACAGGTGCATATTGCAGTTTGAGAGTGCAGAATGCCCATCTATCGTCTGGGCATTGAGGTCAGGAGTGAGAATGAGAACAGTAGATCAGGAGGTGTTGGCTGATGATAATGAAGGCAGGGCATTTTCCTACAGTACCCGAGCTCTGAAGATTCGTGATTCTTGGCATTAATGTATCCTCTCCAGATTTTATCTTTACATTCTGAGATGTTCTATCTTCATTATCCAGTTATAAATTCAGGTAAACAAATACCACAATGCAATGAAAAAACCTTCATTGGATGAGCTATTCACTAAGTGTCAGGAAATCTGAAAGCTCTGCAGGAGGTTTGAATGGTGAGGTCCTGCTATTAAAGAAATGGATTAGTTAATAACACATTTTCACAGAGGTTCCCTCCCTCAAGAACAATTTCCAGTAACAATTTTGTATGGGGACATAAAGCTTCTGAACTGTACCAAAAGGTATGTAGACTGAAAGGATGTGGATTTAAACAGAAAATGTATCAAGAGACAGAAACCTCGTAGGCTCAGGCTTCCCATGAGTTTGCCCAAAGCTTTCACCAGCTCAGGCCTCAAACAGCAGAACTATTTCAGGTGTTCAGATGCCTGTTCGCGAACTGCATTTTGTAGTATGTTAATAGTACTACACTAGTACTACTAAAGTACTACAAATGCTTTTCACAAACCAACGTCTGGCAGTCTCTGCCTATCCTATCTTTCCTGTGCAAAGATGTCCATCAGAAATCAATGTCCTAACTGCATACATTTCTGCACACGTAGGTATATGTTTTAGCAGCAAATGTGGGAGGGATGGGGTGAGAGGCTGAAAAATGGGGAATACTTATTACTAAAGGCAAGGGGTTTAAGGAAGTAGTATGGAAGGGTTTAAGAAAGCTATGGAGGTGTTTATGGAGGGGCATGCACCTGCCCACAATAGAGTAAGCACTAGCTGCGAGACTTGTATTAGTTAGAGAATGGATTATAGATCAGAATGTTTTATATACCTATCAAGAGGGCTTTCGACCCCACGTGAGCACAATTGATCAAGTTTTTCGATTTACGATGATCTATTGGTCTACAGTGATTTTAGCAGGGGGAACTCTTTATGCAGCATTTGTTGATTTAAAATCAGCATTTGACTTAGTACCTCGCTATAAGCTGTGGGACCCATTAAAGGAGGCTGGGATGCCTTTAGAAATCCTTGGTTTTATTATCACACTGCATGAGGCAAAATATGCCCAAGTAAGGTGGGGGCAGCAGAGTGAATTAACTGATCGTTTCCCATGTAATAAAGGTGTGCGGCAAGGGTGTGTCCTTGCTCCTACCCTTTTTTCCCTATTTATAATTAGGGTCATTGCATATTATTCTAATTTTCCTACAGATGCTCCATCTCTTGCCGGAACAAGGGTTCCATTACTAATGTTTGCAGACAATACGTTAATTTTATCATAAACCCAGTCTGATCTGCAACGAGCCCTTGATCAATTTATAGTTTTCTGCAATGATCATGAGCTGATAGTGAATGTCGACAAAACCAAGTTCATGGTATTGCATAGATATAAATCTGTTAAACGCAGCGTAGTTATGGATAATGCATCACTAGAGCAAACAGATACCTTTACCTATCTAGGGGTAACTATGGGTAGGAAGATGAATTGGGCGCCCCAACTTGATCTTTTAGTTCTTAGGCGCAATCAGCTAGCGGGAGCACTATTAAAGGAATATAGATTGTCACATACTAAACCTACAGGGCCAGCTGTAGCAATTTCTAATGGGAAAATCAGATCTTCCATTATTTATGGCGCTGAACTTTGGGGGTTTGAAAATCCTTCAACCTTAGTCCAAGCGCAAAACAAGTTTTTAAGATCCCTGACTGCCCTCCCTCAATCAACCCCTATTAAGCCTCTGCTTTTAGACCTAGGTTGTATTTCCTTTGATGAGCTCGCAGGTTTTAGACCCTTAGCTTATTGGAGGAGACTGTGGACTACCACAGAATTGGCACCTTATGCTAATGCAATGATGCACGTCAGGAATACTAACTTGTCCTCTAAAATTAAATGGCTTCAGAAGATAAAGTATAATTTGTTCGAAATGGGCCATAGCCATCTGTGGGATGACCCAGTAGGGAATACATTCCCAAATAAAAATGATTATAAAGAGCTTTACTGGGATATGATAACTAGGAAGAACCTGTCAATGGCGAGTAGCACGTCGTTTACAGGTATCTTTTTTTACCATAAGTTTGTAACGAAAGCAAAAACATACTGGAATTTGATTACAAAAACTGGAGACAGGAAACTATATCATCAATTTTGTGTGGGTACTCTTCTGTTAAGATTGTTCGTTGCAAGATGGGATAAGGCCTCGAACACTAATTGCCCATTCTGCCATACTAGGGAAGAGTCAATATCTCATCTACTTTTTGTGTGCCCGGTTTATAAGGGCCCTCGCCGCAGGTGGCTCAAGCCATTGTATGCTAACCTTGGCTCTAGATCTTGTATGACAGTTATGCGCATCCTGATAAAGAATACTCGTGCAGATATAGTCATTGCTATTGCAAAATTTCTGAGTTGGTCCTGGGCATTGAGGAGGAAAACACTGGTGGCTGTGGAGGAATCAGATCTAGTATTTGATTGTGTTAGCGTAAATAGTCCTCTCTTTATAGAGTAATTGCAGAGAACTGTCTCATATGATTGATTTTATCATTCTTATCTTTATAGTATTTGCTAGGATTCGTCAATGTTTGGTATTAAATTTTGTATGAATTGACTGTTTTTATGGTGTTAAACCTTATTATTGACACTTTTATGTATGTACTGTGTCTTTTATGATTGTAAATTATCGAATAAAGACTAATGAATCTGAATCTGAGTAAGCACATTGATATTCAAAAACTGTCCTTCTGCGGTTACTACAGTCAAAAAGGACAAAAAACAGTCATAAATGTACTTCAACTCAGAGATGGAGTAATCCCAGCACCACACATCATTTACCACTGACAGTGCAACATCCTCCTATCAAACATAATGAAGGTAGGGACCCAGACCTGACTGGCCGTAGCGGGCCGCAGGTGTTTTCCCGAGAGGCTGGCAGGATGGGGGACGGTTTTGCATCAGTGGGGTCATTTTTTAGGTCCAGCTAGACGGTGCAGTTACTGTCTCTTTGAGACCTACTGTAATCAGTCTGTGTGCTTCAAATCCATCCCCTTTCATGCCATTGTTTTTCATTTGTCTTTGCCAATATCCTTTAAAAAATCTTTCTTGCTAGTGGTCAATCCTGCCACTTTGTCCCTCCTTTCTCTCTTCTGTTCCTCCCACAGAGCACAGACTTTATACTGTCTCATTCCACTATGTTTCTTTATCTGTTCTTTGGGGGACTATTTATTTCTTGCGCTGTTACTGTGTTTAGCTTCAGCACCCTAGTCCTTACATTCAAATATAGCATTCTTCTTTCGACCACCTCGTAATGCCACAGTTGTGTTACTGCTTTCTTTTTTACTGCTGCCTCCCCCACTGTGGCTCCCGCCTGTATTTTTTATTATTAGGCTTTGTGCACTTTTAGATCTCCACCATCATTTGGGCTTTTTCTAGTAGAATATTTGCTTGGTTTGAGGGGAATTTGGCTTTAGTTTTTAGGTTTTGCCTGCAAGGGGTTTACATCCTGCCCCCTTTCTTTCCTGGCTTTTCTTTAGTTCCTCTGCGGGCCACTTACTTTTCCTCCAGTTCTATTGGCTGTAGCATCTTTTCCTGCATTTACCAATCCAATGCTTGTTTAGTATTATATGTGTTATTGTATATGAATGTATTATGGTTACCGATTTTACAGACATTTTGTATTTCAACGAATCTATTTAATTCAGACGTACCCCGCCTTAAACTTTAGTGCAATATTAAAAAAACATAAAGGGCACAAGGGTAAATGGCCAGCCTATGCACTGAGGTACCATAGATAAACTTTGTAAACACATCGTTTTACATGTAAGAATGCAAACTGATAGCAGAGCGGTCCCGCCGTGATGTAGCAGGATAATAACAGCCACAAACTGCCTGAAAATCTACTATTGTGGAAAAAAAATACACTGGGCAGAAACCTAGCAAAGCCCCAGCCTCTTCATATAAGCTGCTGCTGTCATCAACCACATTTGCTCTGCTCTGCGCACCTCCTCTACAGTGTCTGCCATGAATGATCTTTTGGTAACCTATGCCCTAATTACAGCTTTTGTCTACTCTCCTTCCGTCTCAAAGTCCCCACCACCCTTCCTGCCCCCAACATCATCCATCCATCCCTGCAAACAACTCCCCTTTTAGGCCCAGACCTAGAAGCATGGAGGTCAGATCAGACAAAGAGTTTTTGTTTTGCAGGAGCAAGCTGTAACTATACTCAGTGGGTTTATGTCAGTATCAGACAAGAGTACATTGATATAGGTTTCCTGAAAGCATCACTGTATGCATTTCTAAGCTATGAGTCCTAGCCAATTCTCTGCATCAATGTTTCCTGGTGATACATTTTTATTTTAGAAAATAGCCAAGCCATATAATTAACCAGCCACTCCTTTTAATTTTCTCGACATCTTCATAATAAGAGATAAGAGGTTTTTTGATGTGATTGTCAGGGAGCTTTGCAACAAATTAAAACTCGCCGTAGAATTGAAGCTTAGCTACACAGCTTTATTCAGAGGAATTATAAATTCATGCAAACTCTCCAGTGCTTTCATCGTAAAATAAATAAATAAAAATAAGGGGGGCGTAACTTTTTTTCTTGAGAGCTAGATGACAGTGCTGCAGAATGCTAGTATTGCCAAATACCAATTATTCAGACTACAATATGACTTTGTGCTTTATCCACTGCACCATCCCTTAGTTCCCTTTTCAAGCTGGGTAATGCCTACCTCGGAAGGCTGTGTAGGAGAGTAGGGTCTGCTTCCTATGGTTACCCCCACTTTTTGCTGTGATTCTCTAGTTTTTCGACTTTAGTGTGGCTGTGGGCCTGCCAATCAGACCCATAGCCCAGCTGTTCTCGCTCTAAATTGATACCATGTACTTTAGGTACATACCAGATTGGTTACTGGATCACCCTTGTGAGCCCCTGTATAGTGTACCATAGGTACCCAGGGCATAGGTGCACCTTAGGCCGACCAGGCGTTGCAGCATGTATTGTGCCACCCCTGGTTTGCCTTCCAAACTGACACTACAGGTGTGTTCACACAGTCTGGGTAAGGTGGTGTAATCACCCCTTACTTAGATATAGTATCCCTATATCAATATATACATATAGACACATATACACCTATAAGTCACTCCTATGGCAGGCCTTAACAATCCTGGACACAGAGTGCTTGGTTTTATGTGAGATGGTGCCCTAGCATGAACTGAGCCTCCTTATAGCTGTTTATGATATAGCCATACCATATACTGTTAAATGCATTATAATCCTCGCGGTTAATGCTAACTTTGGTTTGGCAGTATCAAAACATGTTGTGTAAGGTGTCAAACACTTTGGAAGACTACCCCCCACCAGTCCTGGCGACGGGGGTAGCATTCCACCCTTCTAGAGGGAGAAGACATGTAGTTACTGGTTTACCCGATTAAAGTTAAACAGAGCCTCAGCATCACAAAATAGATGCTGCTGCTACAAACACGAGTCTGACCTCCTGCTGCTGGACGAAACTCCGACAGGGGAGGCCTGGACAATAGGTTTCCTGTCCAGGGAGGTGCTAGCACCTCCCCAGACAGGCTTTTAGTGTATTGGGGCAGGGAGGGCTGCATTCAGTGAATGCTTTCCAGACACTGCCTGGGGCACACAAGGTGCTCCATGCATAGCCCAGTTCAAATCGGTTGCTGGGGCACACAGCCCCAGCTCTGGCACTAAACTGGACAAAGGGAAAGGGGTGTAACCACCCCCTTCCCAGGTCCACCCCTAGGAGGGACCTAGCCAGATAGTCCAGCCCCCATCCTTAGTATAAGTATAGGAGTTGTGTCCCTAGGACTTTAGATTACCCTGGACAAATCTTTGAAAGACATATCCTGGACCTTCGACGTTCCATTCTGACTGGAAGATGGAAGATATCTCCCTTGTGGTCAAGGAGTGCCCACCCTGTTCAAACAGGCACCAACAGCAACCGGTTTGCATTTTCGAGGCTCCCGCCGGATCCTGAAGAATCTGCAACACAGGACACAGACTTCCGGACATGCAAGATCCGGACCCACATCCACAGCAAAGCTGAGACACGTGGCGGACACGAGAGATGTGGAACCGGAACTCCTGGACATCCTACATTTTGCAAGCTGCACTCCTTCAACAAGGTATCTCGAAGTTGTGCTTTAGGGTGCTTGAAGCCCCAAGCCTGAGCCCCATTTGCACTCAAGCCCAGGCCCCCACACTCCGCGAGTATTCCGTGGACCCCACTTTTGCATTTGAGCTTGACTCGTCTTCCCGGTTTCTTGCCCATTGGCTTGTGAGCCCCCTGAAGACCTTCCTTTACAACAAACTTGTGTTCCTGGTTGCTCCAGGCTTGCTCCAGCTTCCCTGCAAAGGAGAAGTGCCACAGACCTTGCTGGTCTGCAACAGAGCCAATCTTGACATCCTGCGTGGGTTGCAGTTGCCAAGGCTTGTTGGGTCCAATCCGGATTCCAACACTGCAGTCAACTAGATTCTGTGTGAGACAGCTCGAATCCAGTAACTGGTCATCATTGATGCCTCCTGGACCTCGTGGCTGAAGAGACAAGTTTGACTACTTCACCTGAAATCACCCGACATCGCCTGATTCCTTCCTGGTTCATTCCTGGTCACTGGCTAGTGACCCAGACTCTGTCCCTTCTGCTTTCAGGTTCTTCAGATGTTGGATCCCCCCTTGGATTCACCCGTACACTTTTCCTCTGGTCGCCTGCCGCACTTCTTTGCAGCTCTCCATAGAAAACAATGACGAAACCCGACACGAAAAGACACCTTTGCACCCGGCTTCCCTGGGTGAGGTAACACGAGTAATCCAGTGCTCCTGTGGGTCTTGACTCTCGAAGTGTCCTAGTTTAAAAGGGTTCTATCCTAGTCCATCCGGAAGTGCCCTTAAGTTGTATATTTGTAACTTTTATGTTTCCCATAAAATGTCAATGGTAACCCGCTTTCTATAAGGTTAACTTTACAACCACCATCAGTAAGGGTCGATTATACTAGTGCAAGGTGCCCACTAGAACTAGTGGACATCAAATGTCAGGCTAACTTCTCACAGGCTGGTTGTTCATATCTTTGAAATTCCAAGAGATACACCACAAAGAAGCACCATCTGCTAATCATAAACTTGAAACAAGTTTATTCACAAAAATCAGATTTGCTGTTCAAAAATACTCCTGTTGCAGCAATTCATATTAGCATAAACGTTATTAAATCATTCAATTAATGAACAGGCATCACAGCCAATGCGTTTCACTCAATTATGTCACAGAGTCTCAATTAAAAATGTAAAGTGCATAAGTATATGCACCCGTGCTCAATATCCCACATGCATATTGCAATGTGTGTTCCAAAATACATCTTTAACTGGGATATCTGAGGACCAGAGCTGCTTGTCTGAGGTTGATCCATACCCCTGTATGTTACATAATCAAGGTGACCGCATGGTGCCTCTCTTTGGTGCAACTTTTGCCAAACACCAAGTTGCTTAGTCTAAATTTCACCTCATGCCTCTTTAAAAAATACCACACACCGCCTATCTCTTCTTAAACTTTAGCAACTTCCAGTTCATCCCTACTTTCTCCCTTTGAGCTGTCTTTTAGCTCGTCCTCTTTTCTCCTTTCTTTCTGTTGCTATGGGTCAAAGTTTGCCGATGAAAAATAAGCACAACTACCGCCCGCAGCAAACCTTTGTCACAGAATATTTACTGTAAACCCTTCCATAAAGACACCAGCATTCTCTTACTCATTCTAACTCACAAACACTCCTCCACACCTAGGCTCAAATAACGTAAGAACATACAAGCTTTTCCTAATTCGGATTAACCCTGAGCGGAGTTTGCGGAGTTGCACTACATGGAGCTACGCGAAGTACAAAAAAACTCTGTTGCACTATGCGGAACTCCGCAAGCGGCGGAGTACGGTAGAAAAAGGCGGTCCGCAGTGAATGCACAATGCTGGATGCTTGTCCGCACTGTGCACTCAGTGCGAACAGCACCATGCACAGTGCAAGCTTACCTTTTCTGCCGCTCGAGTAGACTTTCAGCCGAGTGGTAGCTTTCTCAACACAAACGGGCAGTTTCTCAACGCGAGCGTTCGCGAGAATACGTGACCACTCGCAATGAGAAACGTGACCTCCCCGCGTTGAGAAATCTCACCAGGAGGTTAACTTGATGTTGGCGATCATGTACGAGGAAAAATCTCGATGGGAGGTGGATTTTCCTTCGCTTGCGCTCGCCAAATTGAGGTTGGTGAACACAAACGAGGAAAAAACTCTGCTCCACTGCACGAAGCAGAGTTTTTCGGAACTCCGCGAGCTCCACGTAATGCGGAGGGCGGAAAACTCTGCAAACTCCGCGAGCAGAGCCGAGTTCACTGCCCAGGGTTAATTCAGATCCCCAGGCACTACTAGCTGATACATTAGTAAGAATATGTAAACAAGCATTTACAATGCAATAGGCCTTGCATTTGCAAGAGTTTGAGCTATTGGCATTGTAAATGACAAAGCTTTTTTAGGTCGAGTCTGAGCCAGCGTGCACGCGCTGCTCTGGCGATCTGCTGTAGGTAGAGTACAGAGGAGAAGCCCCACCCACATTTCTCATTAGCTTGTGTCTTTGTCCTTCGTAAATGCTGGCGCATGATTCCTTAGTAGACTTATTAGTCCCTTCTTAGTATGGCCATGGCGTCATTTGTATCCTCCCATGGCTACTGGCCCCTTTACTTGGTTGCTACACAGTACGTGTACTTTTTCTTTATTCTTTAATGGTGACTGCTTGTTTGCAATGCAGGCCCTGCAAGGTCTCGCATTTAAATGCGAGACCTATTGCATTACAAATATTTTTTTATAGTTATGTCTTCGTTGTATGGTGCTAGCAAATCGCATATAGTTCAAAAGTATGCACTTGTAAACATCTTATCGCACGGCTCTTCAACAACATCCAATAGCGAGATATCTTAGACTGCTCATATGACCAATTGAAGAAAGGTTTACATTTAAGATCTACGCTGTCTACCAAGTGGGAAGATGAAAGCTAGGCCTTTTTTCACACGGGATTGTTAAATAAGTCTCTCTCTCTCACTGAGCCGTTCATACCATCGGAGGTTGCTAGTGAAATTTTTCTCTGAGAAAATTACATTCAGAATTATGTCGTTGATATGAGCATAAGAGTTTTATTACTAAAGTGCTGATTTAATTGACATGAGACACATCAGGCAATAATTCTATAAAAACTGCTTTTTGTTAGTTTTCTTTGTTGAGGCGAACTTATGTACAAGGTCTAACATTTGATGCTCATTGGATTTGTATTCAAACATGGCCTTCTCGTTTGTACAAATGTAGACATGGTCCATATTTGATTCCGTCTTCCTTTTTCATGAGCGTCAAGATCTTTCATTGTCCTGCTGTTTTTCAAGTGGACTCTTTTTGAGGGTCGGGGGCTGGGGTTTAACGTCATAGCCAAGATGGCAGCGCCCATGAACACACTGTCTGATTTTGCCCTGGATATGGAGTGCTTACTTAACGTTCTCCATGAAAAGAGAGAGCCTCCTGACTTGGGGATATTGCAGCAGTCAAGCAGCCTATGCAGGGAATAGTACTACAGGTATGATTACTACACTGACAAAACGTTTGCACAAATACAGCATGAGCAAATGATGGTTACTTGCTACAGTAGTGGTGGTCGCAGGAACATCTCAGTCACACACAAAAACGGTATCCAAACATTGTATAAGTAATAAAAACATTATGGACACACCTGCGTACTATTAGCAAACACACACCATGTCAATTATGGCAGAAGTATGCTAGCTCACAATTATGTACAATTATCACACAATGTCCTGAAAGGTAAAAGTCAGTAGACAGTTATGTATAGCATGCACATAGCATTGCTGTAGTAGACAAGAAGGAGATTATTCATTTTTTGCGTCAAAAGATAGTTATTCATCTTTATGTAATAGCATTCATTTCATGGTTGGAAATATACAGTTAGAAATATACAGTTAGAAACAGCACTGCATTGAATGTATTGACAACCACAAGAAACTTGGTGCAACAACAAACGTGAATAAATAGTGCAAGTGGTGACGCAAGTGGAAGGAGAGATAACAGCGTGGTCGGCGCACCATTTCTACTCTCCCTGAAACTATTTAGAGCAGCGCTTTCCATTCCCCTTCCCTGAATGCTATTACATAAAGATGAATAACTATCTTTTGACTTAAAAAATTAATAATCTCCTTCTTGTCTACTACAGCAATGCTATGTGCATGCTATACATAACTGTCTACTGACTTTTACCTTTCAGGACATTGTGTGATAATTGTACCTTCCTACCCAGTCCTGACCTGGTCTATGGGTTATACTCCTGTCTTATCTACAAGATTGTGAGCAGTTGCTGGGCTGCGAGAGTCCGTACCCTTCGGGCACTCTCATTCCTTGACCATATTCAATACGGTCCCCTCGTGGTGTCAATATATAGGACACATACGATGTTGAAGGAGTCCCTCTCTTACACAGAGGATTATATTAACTCTCTCATGGTTGGTCCTTCCTTACTTACTAATGCCCCTCCATCTACCTCGTCCAACACCCCCTCCACCACTTCCAAAACCCTTCTAGACAAATTGGAAAAGGTAAAAAAGAAGCAAATCCGTACAGACCTTCATGCGCGCATGCTCACTGACTACCTTAGGTCAGGTACCATCCCAGTGGGCCTACAAATACGCAATACTCCTGCCATTTTTATAACTGATCCCCTGTTCCGCACCAAATTTAGTCATCTGGCCACAACCTGCTCCAGACACTGGATGGTCCTGGGTATAGACACTGCCATCGAACATAGCCGCATGGAACTCCTGGAAATAGCTGATCTGGAAAAACAAATCCTGGAAGATCCATCATTGTCTGATGCAAAGAGCCTTTTAGAAAAAATTAATTCCACCATTGACACCTTTAACACATTTGAACTGAACAAGAAAACCAACAAAATCCAAAAAGACATTAACAACTATAAAGTGGAAAATACCTATCCATACCTGGACGAAGCTTTCTACAATACCCAATATATTCCACCAAAAACCCGCAACTGGGGCCGCTACGGAAATAACCAGCGCATCACCTTTTCAGATTCATCGAACACCTCAGCGGAAGATTCGGACTCAGATAACCGCCCAGGTACCTCCACTTCCACTACCATACCTCCTCCTTTGATTCCGGCTGTTTTTTTAGGGAGAGGCCGCGGCCGTGGACACCAACCACCTCAACATTGTCCCAACAGAAATCGGCAATATCAGCCACAACTTCCGGGAGAGCTTCAAACCCGCAACCGGTTTTACCAATGGGGGCAACAACCACAATAGAGGATGGAAACTCACCAGTAACTACTGATCTACAAATACCAATTTTCAATTTGTCAGATCATGTATTCAGCAGTGATGAGATTAACCTTCTATCACGTGGGCTCACATTCGTGCCAACTGAACGTACGGATTTCCTGGATCTTCAAGCCAGCCTTCTGAAATTCTTCAGACGGATTCGATTAAGACATTACTTCACAGACAAAACTGACTCTGTACCCCTGAATCCTTCACCCTTCAGACCGCCGTCTACTTTTAACCCTCCTTCACATACCATGCCACCAGAAATCTTGGCGTTTGAACGATTGGTACTGAAAGATGTGATGGACCTCAAAAATCAACCATATTTCACTCCGTATAACCTCCCGCTCACCGAGAAACTAGCCCTGAATACACTCAAAGAAAACAACGACATCATCATTAAACCGGCGGATAAGGGTGGAGGGATTGTGATTATGAGTACTACCAAATACGATCTTGAAATCAAAAGACAATTGGCGAACCAAGAACACTATCGACCTCTTCCCAAAGATCCTCTTGATGACATCCGAAAGAAAATACTCTCAGTCACCATGGCTGCCAAGGACAAAGATATCATCACCAAGAAGGAATTTGAGTTCCTCAACAACGCTAACCCCCGGAACTTTACGTCTTGCCCAAAATACATAAAGACATGTTGAATCCCCCGGGCAGACCAATTGTTTCTGGCTGCGGATCAGTCCTGGAGCCACTTCGGAAATACATAGACTCCATCATTAAGCCCTTTGTCCCTGAAACCGACACCTACATCAGGGATACGATGGACCTCATCAATACCATCGAGGATTTACCCTTTGACACCAATCTACAAATGATGGCAGGATTGGACATCGAGTCCCTTTCCACCAACATCCCGCATGACGAAGGCTTGCAGGTCATCCACAATTTACTCATCACAAGACCACAGCCCACACGTATTCCGACAGAATTCATTATGGATCTCCTACGAATAGCCTTAAAAAACAATTACTTTCTCTATCAGGATACATTCTTTCTACAAACCAAAGGAGTCTCCATGGGCGCATGTTTTGCCCCAAACTTTGCCATCTTGTTTGTCTATCACCTGGAAAAGACATTGATCTTGACACCAATGAATCCATTCTTTAACAACATCAATCTGTGGCGTAGGTATATAGACGACGTTCTATTACTCTGGACTGGCACAGCTGACACATTGCGGCCTTTCGTAGAATGGCTCAACCGCTCTCAAGAACACCTCACTTTCACCAGTGACTGCAAGCAAAATGATTTACCGTTCCTGGATGTAACTATCCATGCTGAAGAAGGGCACCTGGGCACCACCCTGTATCGTAAGCCAACTGAAAAGAATACGTTGTTGCTGTACTCAAGCTACCACCCACGCGGATTACGTGATGGTCTACCCTATGGACAATTCCTCCGAATCCGCCACAACTGTAAATGGAAAAAAGATTACTTCAGGGAAGCGGATGTTTTGACCAAGAAACTAATACATCGCGGCTACCCCAAGCGGTTGGTTACAAGAGCAAAGAAAAGAGCGTGGTATTGCCACAGGGAGCAACTTCTAACCACTCAACCCAAGAAACCAATGTCAAGGATCCCGTTTGTTTCAAAATTCAATCCCCACAGCAATAAAATAAACAAAATTATCAGAAGAAATTGGTCTCTGTTACGCTCTCATGAACAATTCAAAGATGAACCTTTGTTTTCATACCAACGAGGCAGCAATCTAGCCAACCATCTGGTACATGCCATAACCTGGCCACAAATCCAACAAGACAGGAACACCATCACAGCTGCTTTGGGCCTCGACCCTATAGTAGGACATTACAAATGCCAGTCTTGCAGCGTGTGCTGTCTCACTATCAACACCAAAGATTTTGTTGCCAACGGTCGAACCTGCAAGCTTAAAAAAACACACGAATTGTAGATCACAAAATGTAATCTACGCCATCAGATGCCCTTGCGATCTGATCTATATCGGACAGGCAACGCAAATGATCAAACAGCGCATCATCCAGCACAAAAGCCGCATCAACTGTAAAACCATGTCAGCCCCTTTGGTCTCACATTACTTACAAAATGACCATCTTGACACAGACATACAATTGCAAGTGATTGAAAAACCTACACTGCCTATCCGAGGAGGAGACATTAGAACCCTCCTGAATAAGGCTGAATGTAAATGGATGACAATCTGTGATTCCATCAACAAAGGCCTCAACACCATTGATGAATGGAACAGCACGGTCACCACTTGACTTCATTTCTACTTTCCCTGAAACTATTTAGAGCAGCGCTTTCCATTCCCCTCCCCTGGCTTCGATTCCCAGAGCCACAACCTGCTTCTGAACAGCCGACCACGCTGTTTTCTCTCCTTCCACTTGCGTCGCCACTTGCACTATTTATTCAAGTTTGTTGTTGCACCAAGTTTCTTGTGGTTGTCAATACATTCAATGCAGTGCTGTTTCTAACTGTATATTTCTAACTGTATATTTCCAACCATGAAATGAATGCTATTACATAAAGATGAATATCTATCTTTTGACTTAAAAAATGAATAATCTCCTTCTTGTCTACTACAGCAATGCTATGTGCATGCTATACATGACAGTCTACTGACTTTTACCTTTCAGGACATTGTGTGATAATTGTACCTTCCTACCCAGTCCTGACCTGGTCTATGGGTTATACTCCTGTCTTATCTACAAGCTTACAATTATGGCCATTCATTAGTAATTCATAGCTGGATGTATTTGTCCAGTGCTATTTAAGTCCCCTTGGCAAAAACAGCAGCATGCTAAGCATAAAAAAGCGCGATGGCCTAGGCATTTTTTTAATGGAATTTTCAGTGTTATGCTATACAATCTTTGAGCGTTTTGTCCACTATACGAATTGGTCCTTTTTAACAGCCCAATTGAACATCGAGTGGAGCCCATAATTGTATGGTATGTCATCTCTAATAACTGTTAGCTCTCCTCTGACCAGCCTCTACATACCCTGTACACCATATACCAATCTCTGCCTACCATATGCCCACTCTGTTCATCCTAAACTGCTGACTGCCCTCTCTGACCCAGCCTTGCTTAGAGTAACATCATTAAAGCTCTGCACACCATTAGCAGTGCTCACCTGTGCTTCAGGGAACAGAAGTTGAGAAATAACTGCAGTGGGTGATCACATGGGTCAAAAATGTATCTACCACTTTTCTCATCCCAGTCCGGGGCTGTGGGAGATTCTAGAGCAGGTGTCTCCAACCTTTTCTGTTTTAAGAGCTACTTATGTTCAATGATAATCCTATTTAGCTATTCATAATATTAGTGTGGCAATAGTTACATTTCAGACAAGATTACATTATTCGCCCATCCATATAAGATTAGCAGCAGTGATTACCTCAGTGCATCAAGCAAGATTCCCTGCAGTACTGTCAACATGGCTTTATCAATTTGGAATGCTTCTACAGAGTTAATAATTGACAGCCATAGCTGCACTGCCTTTTACCAAGGTAATAATTTTACTGATACGTCTCTCCAACCCTGATGTTTCAGTACTCAAAAATCAGCTTTAGATATTTTTGGAAAATTCAGCCATCTGTCTTCAAACATTAGCTAAGCTTATGAGTTCTGGAAATACACAGGGGGATATTCTCGAGAACGTGTGATAATTAATGCAAAATTAGCGTAACGCAACTCTTCACATCGCCGTCTAACACCGGAAAATAACGCTGTGTACATCGTATTCTGAACACGATGGTACCATGCGATAACATGTCAAATGACCATGTTAAAATCAACGTGATGCCACAAAAATGCGAAACACAAACGCAAAAAAAGCGGTGATGTCCCAAACCGCGATACAAAAATCAGCGATAACCAGCGACAGGCCTGCAATTCCCACGCGTCATGCCGGAAAATGCACCATAAAATCAGAGAAAAAAATGGTGAGATGACAATGTACGAGTACTACTACCCCACATCTGTGATGTAGAACAAATGTCCATTGTCCCGCATCAAATAGGCATTTCCTCACAGTCACACTGTACATTGACATGCAGTCTGCAGGTAAACTGTGCCAATGCGGAAAAATACATGGAATACACTGTGAAACCGCATCTCCCATTCACATTGCAGAGGGACAATCAACACCTCCTACACTCAGACGTGTCATTTCTATGATCAATCAAGTGTGAAACTATAGACGAATGTAGGGACAGTGACTCCCACTTAAGTACATGTTGCTCATGTTGTGGGACTGGAGTCACAGGGTGCATCCCTGCATCATGGTGGTACATATTTGACCCCAAATGAAGCACTGTTGTCACTTGTAGGTCACAACTGACAGCGTATATGTTATGATTTGGGACACATGTGAAACGCCGAAGAGTGGGATTTCGTACTATCTGTGACACACAGAACTGGCATTTTGAAAACGTGACACCCTAAACAGCCTCTCTGTACAGAGGTGACACACCCACCATCTATCATCAAATTATGAAATTGTTAGCACTACATGTCGCACTTACACTTGTCTGAGTGATGTGCTTGTACAGATGAGTGACATGCACTCTGGGAATATGTCTTGGAATGCATATTTTGCACATGCATGTGGTCATTTTGTACTGTCTCATGATTGCTAAGGACTGTCACAATGTGATATGCTCATGTGAAGAAATAGTCAATGATGGTGTTCCTATGGTCTATTGCTGCTGCGGCTGCAGTGGGGTGTGGTCAACGTGCCTCATCGTACTCATCACTGTCAGGTGCATCTGGCACTTGTTACCATGGGGCATTGGTGCGTACACATATGTTGAGCAACACACAACATGCAACGATCATCTTGCACACGATGTCAGGGCTGTACAGGAGCCTTCCACCTGTGATGTCCAGGCACCTGAAACGTGACTTCACGATGCCCCTGGTGCGTTTGTGGGCCATATTGTACTGCCTCTGGGTCTGTGTGTTCGGGGTTCAGAGGGGTGTCATCAAGTGCATTTCCTTGATCACCTGTGACAGTGCAGAGAGACATGAATCAATAGTTTGTTCTGCATGCTGTGTTGGTAGGCTCACTGGTACATTGGTGTGTGATATGTGTGACTTTGTGATTCCCGTTTGACATGCACTGCTTGTAGCAAATGTGCAG
Organism: Lissotriton helveticus; assembly: GCF_964261635.1. Lineage (NCBI taxonomy): Eukaryota > Metazoa > Chordata > Amphibia > Caudata > Salamandridae > Lissotriton > Lissotriton helveticus. The sequence continues at coordinate 167,813,949 of NC_136062.1, read as the reverse complement.
CATTAATGTGTATACGTAGCCTCATTGCTGCTCCTCCATCCCCCCGGGCCTATTTACAATTGTGTGTTGCGCAGTTGCATCACTTGCACTCCTACGGCACACCATTGTCATGCCTGTCTTTGCATGTCCACAAGCCTGATAAGACACAGTGATGTTGTGCGCTGAAAGTGGGCGGCCACGTGTGTGTAGGTCTATAGTAAGGATAGGGTGGACACAGATGTAGAGTTCATAGCTGGCTGAACTCGCCATGAGGTTGAGGGTAGACCTTTGGCTTATGTTACAGTAATAGCGACACACACAAAATTTGGCATGTATGATCCCTGACCCCGAGCGAACTGCGCTCCCTCATTTACCCCTTCTGCCAAGCCCGCACTCCGGAGGCATGTTGCATAGCAACATTGTCCATTGCAGGATGGGTGGCATCAACCATAGACTCAGACGCCACCAAAGTTCAACCAGAGAGTGTCCATGAATGTCGAGGCACAGACTTAGTAGCAGCGTAGCTGAAAAGGTATGCAGTCTGCGATGAGGCATGTACAATGATATAAACTCTGCAGTAAATAAATCAAGCCTCAGCTACAAATATGTGAACCACTCGACTGCAGTGGAGGCCGTAGGCAGCAGAGAGCTGGGTCACACAGCCATGAGTCGTTGGCACGCGATGCACAAAGTTAGTGGCACCAAAGCAGTTGTTGGTAGTGTTCGATCACCTCCGTAACGATGATTCTTTTTCCTCTGGACTGAAACGTGACTTCCTCTTACTCCTCTCCTTGCGTTAAATGATATGAACTCTGCCATTGAGAAATCAAGACTGTTTCAAATGTGTGAACTATTGGATTGCAGTGTGTGCCGAAGGCAGTAGTCAGCAAGGGGCCACAGACACGTGTGGTTGGAATAAACCCTGGGCGTAGTTCTACGCTCCGCCCACGGAGTGTACGAGTGCTGCCTACTTTGCATTTTGCAAAGTAGGCGTAGTAGGCAACAATATGCACGATCCGTGGACGGAGCGAAGTTGCCCGCCCCCCGCCTCCCTCCCGCCCTCTCCTAAATACCTAATTAAAGCTAAAGATACTACAAAAGTAAATTAAAGGCACTTACCTGGTCCGCGGCGTCCCGGGGCTCCCTCTTCTCTTTCGCGCTGCCGTCTTCAATCCCAATGCGCATGCGTGGCCGCCCGCAGAAATGCGCATGCGCGGGCGACCGTGCATGCGCATTGGGATGGACGACGCGGCGGCGCGAAAGAGAAGAAGGAGCCCCGGGACGCTGCGGACCAGGTAAGTGCCTTTAATTTACTTTTGTAGTATCTTTAGCTTTAATTAGGTATTTAGGAGAGGGTGGGAGGGAGGCGGGCGGCGCGTAGTGGGGCTACGCGAAGTGCATAGGTGGGCCTAGTTTCATGCCCACTTTGCATAGTGTATATTGGGTGAGCATGTTGTTTGGCATGTTGCATATAAGTTTGTAACATGTGTATTATCAGAGTTGTGAGTTGCATGATTGTGTAATTGGGGTGTGTGGTGTGTTCATTTGGTACTTACCAACGAGCCAATCATTTCTGTAGGTGCCATCCTGGAAGTGTCGGTTGACGATGGACTGTCGGAAGATGTAGGAATGATGCCCACTGCCTGGGTAGTTGGCGACAACATTTGTGAAGAGTCCCCGGTGGTCCACTATTGCCTGCACATTGATGAAATGCATGTGCTTACTGGTGCGGTAATTGTGTGCAGTGTCGGCAGGAGGCACAAGTAGGACATGTGTGCAGTCAATTGCCCCCAAAATGTGCGGGAAGCCAGCTATGGCGCAGAAGCCTTGCTTGGTCTACAGTTGTTTCTGAGCAGTGTGGGAAAAGTGAGGTGTTGGGGGTACCAAGCTGATGATGGCATCCAAGACAGTAGTGACGAACTTTGATAGGCCTGGCTGTGAGACTCCTCCGACTCTGACAGTTGTTGGATGGAAGGTACCAGAGGCCAACAGATGCAGCACAGCCAGCAACTTTGTCTGCGGAGGGATATTGGTTGTCTGCTGTGTTGGTACCGTCAGCCTATGGGCTATGATGTTCAGGATGCGGAGGATGGTTGTCCTTTTGAGCCTGTAGTGGGCAATGACATCCTCTGGTGTTAGGTCTGTGAGGCTGGAGCGTTTTCTGAAGGTCCGCTGTCTTTGTCTGGGCTGCCTCTGTGGTACTCCGGGAGGGGTGCGGGAGGGGTCCTGGGGGGATGGAGGGCCTGGGTGTAGTGGCGGTGGGTGTTTTGGCACTCTTGGGGCTCCGAGCTGCATGATCAGTAGCTCCATGGCATCTGTTGTTCTTCTGGTGTGCCTCTGGGCTGGGCTCCCTTTTATGGTGCAGGTTGTTGTCCATCTTTACACCAGGTAAGGGCAGGTGTAAAATTCCTACTGCTAACACGCCTTACTGCCTGTTTTGTGATCTTATCGCCTATCTGGCTGGTCGTTAAAAATGTGCGGAGTGGTGTTTTCACAGCATTTTGCATGGGAACGCCTACTCTGTATATCATTAGTGTTAGTTCCCGGGGTCATCTGTGGCGATGTTTTTGTGGCTGCTATCGCAGGTAAACTGATGATATGGGCTGTTAGCACCAGGTTGCGAATGGGTTGATACATTTATTGCCACTTTGGCTGCGATAAAGTGCTGATTTATCGGCGATAAGTCCTTGAGAATATGCCCCACAATTTTTTGTCTCAAATATCTGCTTTTCAATTTTGAGAGATACATATTAATTTGATCAAGCAAAAGCTTCTAATTTAGTAGGGCGGGCTGCACACAGGACAGCTGTTTACAGGTAGATGGAGAGAGTACTATGCTGCAGTTCCAGGGCTCCAGTAGCAATGACACCCTTCTTGGCACTAAGCTGGAGCACAATGGGAATGCTCTGATCGGGCACGTAGTTCTTCAGGAACATGGCTGACAAGTGCTAACTTCACCATTGGGAGCCTCAAGGTGATAGCCCTGCTCTTCTGAGTAGTTCTTCCTCCCCAGGCACTCTTGGGGCCTGTGCCAGGTACTCTAATCACAGGAGCACCATAGTGGATCCCGCAGGGTTACAATCATTACTTCACATTGATCGGGGCTGCACAGTATGGGTCAGTGATGCAGCAATAATGCCGTCTGGGGTCACTGGCACACAGAAGGTGCCACACGGAAAGTGTATATCATGGCATCAGCTAGGCCAACTAACCCTGGACACAAGTGCTTCAGAGGAGATGACAGGGATAGCATGGAGAGACTGCTCAGCCAACTTTGAAAAATTCCATGGTTCTTCCCATAGTTGTAAAGATGGTTCGTTGATTATGTTCACTCAAATCATGTATTCTGTGAGTGAGTGAGTTAGTGGTTGCTTCTCCTGTTCCTTCAAAATGTTCGCTCCTATTGCAGGATAGGCACACTTCTTCCCTCTTGCTCAGGGAGGACTTCTTAGCTCACAGGACAAGCCAGCAATTCCTCCTCCGGTTTGGACTCCAGATGACGTCCCCTCATGTCTGTGAAGCTGACTGTCAGGCAAACACCAGCACTGATTGAGCAGTAGTTCTCTGGGAACCCTGGCGAGCACCCAGTCCTCTGTTGAAGAGCGATTGGAACTGGAACAATAAGTTGATCAACATCTCCCACTTTTACACAGAGTGTGTAGGTAGGAATGTGGATTCTCTGTCTCCTTTTGCAGGACCAGTTGGATTCAGTTCCCCTTTCATATGTCCTTCTGAGGCGGTTTTCCATACTAAGCCTTTGTCTAGAGTGATGCTCTTCACAGCATGGCAACCTTCAGTTTGGAGCCCCCACAACAGAGGCACTAGATGTGTGAGCAGTCTGTACCTTGACTATCAAGAGCCTCATCTGACTGTGATCAGGAAGACAGATCGAGGACTGCTCCCCTTCTAAAGGACTCTTCACACACTGAAACAGGTACTGCAGTCCCACCCTTCACACCTTCCATCCACCAAATGTCATCTCACAAACACTAATCAGCAGCCCTCTATATCAGAGACAAGCTATTTTAATTTCTAAGGGGAAGCTAGTTGCCTCTTTCCCACCGAAATGTCTGGGTTCCCTCCTTCTTGGCTTAGTAATATCAGCAGTATGCTTCCACTGCCTGGGAAAGCGACTTCTCCTGTATCTGCACATGACCAGGCTAGGGACTATGAAAATGGAACCCTCAGGCTTGTGTTGCTTGTATCACTCTGGTTCACTTAGGCACTGTGTAGCAACACCACTACCATGCATGCAATATGTTTAGGGGTACAGAAGCTCAGTGCTATTATTCCAGGTTCACCATTATCAGGAAAACTTTGGGTAAATTGGGTAGTAGGCTCCCATTGGATGACAGAGATAAAAAGGCCTGGTCAGAATATAATTAGTGCAAACTAGGGTGTGCTTCTACCACCTCGTTGTGTATGTATGTATATGGTTTTTCTAAAGCGCAGACCTCGCCAAAAGGTAGCACTGTACAGTGTCAAAGACAAGTTTAAAATCAACAAGTGATAGGAGAGGTAGCTTGGTTGTTTGCAGGTAATAAATAGATTGTGATGTAGTGTTCTTTTAATAGGTGAGACTTCAACTTCTTCCTAAATCAGAGCAGTGTGGGTATGGTGTCTACATATATATATATGGTCTGGATCTTGATCTTGGGTGCATAAATGGAAAAGGACTCCTGCCAGTGATGGTTAGCTTGTCTGCAAGTGGGAGCTTTGGTCGCATTGACATTGTAATGAATGCATCTGGTATTGATATGGTGCAGGTGGCATGAGGAGCCAATGGAGTTCCATCAGGACGGGGGTGATATTTACTCAGGCCTTGTATGGGACATGGTGTGGCATGTAAGATGTCCCTAGGAGTGCCAGTATGGCGTTTTAGAGGCCATGGAGCATGGCGTTGCCACCACCCAGATATGCGAGTATCAGGGCTTGAACAGCAGTTCTGAAGTCTCTTTCTTGAAAAAATAGTTGCTCTTTCTTTAGAAAAGAGAGCTGTTTCCAGGCTGTCCTTGTGTTTTTAGCAATGTGTTTCTTGAGTGTGTGTATGTTTTTTAAGGTGAATGCGAGTGATTTGGCATTCAGAGAAAGATGGACTTCAAAGCCGTCAAGGTTTATGTCATTGAGTTAGGTATGAATTGTTTCTTGTTCTTGGTGAATAACAGAAATTCTGCCATGGCTGGGTTAAGCTTCAGTTAGGCAATGGGTATCCATGTCCAGGTCTGGTTGGTGTGCAGACAGTGTTTGAGGAGTTTGTTGTTTGAAGCAGAGGAGACTTTTAAGTTGAGTTGTGTATCATTTGCATATTGGTGAATCTTGATGCTGTTATCTGTGTGTAGAACACAAAGCTGCTCCAAGTAACGGTTTAAGATAACAGAATACAGTTTAGAACCCTGACAGATTCTACAGGTGCTAGGGATCTCATAGTGCCTGGAGATGCTCATGTGAACAAACGTATTTTCATTTGTAAGGCAAGAGGAGAATCAGTAAAGGATAATGCTGGTGAATCTCATTCGAGACTCCTGGGTGCACATGAGGGTGGGATGGTCTATTGTGTCTAAGGCAGCTGAGAGGTTCAATAGTTTCAAGAAGCAGGTGTCATCTTCATCTGTGGTGAAGAGGGCATTGTCTCCGATGTGTAAGGTACTGGTATCTGTGCTGCAGCGTGATGTGAACCCTGACTGGTAGTCTTGCAGGAGATCGTTATCATTTTCATGTCCAGCATCAGCACTGACCTGTTGTATCTCTCTCTGGAGCTTTGGCAAACCCACCCATTGCCACTGGTTGTTAGCGGCAGCATTCAGAAATGCTGGCTTTTTATTGGTCTATTACTGCAATTGTCCCTCCTTTGTGTGGCTCCTTCCTCCCATGGCAGTTTTACTAATGGTTTATTTTGGTTGTCCTGCAGGAGAAGGCAGTGCCTGATTTAGTTTTTGGTACTTCCCCTGAGTCACTCCTCACCACTCCCCCTCTTCCTTCAAGGTTCCTCGTAGTCTTCCCAACATCTGGATATATTTTTTTTTTTTTGGAGGGGGTGGGTGCATACTGCCACACACTCCAGCACTCAGTCTGCCCCGATGCATCATAATAAATGCAGTGCATGATAACACTTTCTTCTGTGTCAGGCTTTAGTTTTTCAACCCCGTTGGTGCAGCCAGTGCTGTGTATCTCTAGACACGTGTTTCAGGATAATTGTCCTTCTTCAGTAGAGAGAAACACTTTTTTGGGGGTGCTGTAGATGCTGCCCAAAGTCTTTTCAGGTCTCAGTACCACTTGCTGGGCGCAGGTGCATCTACCAGAGTTCATCAGCTCGTTAGCTCAAGGGAGCCTTTTCAAACAGGGGTCGGTGGGTGCACTCTGCCTCACACGCCAGCACTCAGTTTGCCCCGATGCATCATAATAAATGCAGTGCATGATTACACTTTCTTCGGTGTCAGGCTTTAGTTTTTCACCCCCGTTGGTGCAGCCAGTGCTGTGTATCTCTAGACACGTGTTTCAGGATAATTGTCCTTCTTCAGTAGAGAGAAACACTTTTTTGGGGGTGCTGTAGATGCTGCCCAAAGTCTTTTCAGGTCTCAGTACCACTTGCTGGGCGCAGGTGCATCTACCAGAGTTCATCAGCTTGTTAGCTCAAGGGAGCCTTTTCAAACAGGGGTCGGTGGGTGCACTCTGCCTCACACGCCAGCACTCAGTTTGCCCCGATGCATCATAATAAATGCAGTGCATGATTACACTTTCTTCGGTGTCAGGCTTTAGTTTTTCACCCCCGTTGGTACAGCCACTGCTGTGTATCTCTAGACCATGCCTGGGTGTAGTTTGCGAAGTAGGGCTACGCTAAGCTACGCGAAGTGCACTTTGCGAGCTACGCGTAGCTACGCGAACTGCGTAGTGCACTGTGAAAAATGCTGTTCGTACTGATTGCACAGTTCCGAATGCTTGTCCGCACTGTGCAATCAGTGCAAACTGCATCTTGCACAGTGCAAGCGGTCGTTTTCTGCCGCTCTAGTAGATTTCTACTCGAGCTGCAGCTTTCTCAACGCGGACTGGTAGTTTCTCATTGCGAGTGGTCACAAGCATACGCGACCACTCGCAATGAGAAACATGACCTCCCCGCGTTGAGAAGCTCGCGGGAGTTTTATTTTCCACGCTTGCGGTCGGCAACTTGATGCTGCTGATCGTGAATGAGGAAAAAGTCTCGCCGGGATGTCATTTTGCTTACTTGCGGTCGCCAACTTTACATTGAGGACCGCGAGCAAGCAAACAATTACGCTATGCTACGCTACGCGTGTTTGCACTGTGCTACGTACAATTTGCGTAGTGCGAAGTAGATCAAACTTTGCAAACTACGCGAGCGTAGCATAGTGCTTTGCTTACTCTGGACCAGCCACGGCCCATGTAGGGCGTGCCACTGGGTGGTGACGTGGGGCGGGGGAAGGGCAGAGTGGGGGGTTGTAAAATGTGGGAAACGGACGATTTCAGGAAAGTACCGGAAAAAAAATAATTTTGTTGCACGTGCTGCATCACATTTGGCGATGCAGCGCGTGCAATGATTTATTTTTTTTTTTTTTTTTGGTACTTACCTGAATTCGTCTGTTTCCGCATTTTACAAGCCCCCACCCTATCCCTCCCCCGCCCCACGTCACCGCCCGGTGAGCGGAGCAGAGACCATTGCACAAGTGGTGATTTACCTGTTGATCACAATTAGCTATTCCAGGGATAAGTAACACTGTTCCGTGTTTTACTGCCTTCATGCTATGACCCTCTCTGACCTTATGTCTTTCATTATCTGCTTCATAGATGACCCATGTCATCCACTGCCGCCTCCAGGTCACTAGTGCTTCCTACCCTGGCCTGTGCAATAGAACTACCCCTCGACTCCACAGATGTTCTAGGCTTAGGATTCAGACAGCAGAGCTATCCTTCGGCTGCTCAGATGTCAGTGGCTTAGGCTTCAGACAGCAGAGCTACCCTTGGCTGCTAAGATGTCAGAGGCCTAGGCTTCAGACTGCAGAGCTATCCCATGGCTACTCAGATGTCAGAGGCCTAGGCTTCAGACAGCAGAGCTATCCCACGGCTACTCAGATGCCATAGGCTTCAGACAGCAGAGCTACCCCTCGGCTACTCAGATGTCAGAGGCCTAGGCTTCAGACTGCAGAGCTATCCCATGGCTACTCAGATGTCATAGGCTTCAGGCAGCAGAGCTACCCTTGGCTGCTCAGATGTCAGAGGCCTAGGCTTCAGACTGCAGAGCTATCCCACGGCTACTCAGATGTCATAGGCTTCAGGCAGCAGAGCTACCCTTGGCTGCTCAGATGTCAGAAGCTTAGGATTCAGACAGCAGAGCTTTTCTGGTGAATACATGCGCTTGTTGCTCAGTGTGGCACCTAATTCATGGACACCGCATTTTGGGCCCGATGTAGGTAAATCTCATTTACCGACTCTAGAATACCGAATTTTACCGATTCGGTATTCTAGATTTGGTAAATGAGATGTAGGAAATAATTCGGTCATTTTTACCGAATCGGTATGATTCAGTAATTACCGAATCGGTAGATTCGGTAATTACCATTGATTCCTATGGGCATTGAGGCCCATAGGAATCAATGTCAATTACCGAATCGGTAAATACCGATTCGGTAAAATTACCGAATTGTCAAGGGGGACAGGGTGTCACTTTGACACCCTGTTGCACCCCTGATTCTGGCTTGTGTGCCATGCACAGATGTGCATGTACACAGGAATTCGTTATTTACCACCAAATGGTATTTTGTGGTAAATAACGAATTCTTAAGGGCCTGTGGCACTGTTTGCAGTGCCACCTACATCTAGATTTACCGATTCGGTAAATTTACCGATTCTGTACATTTTAGGCCCCCCACATATCATAAACCAAATACCGGTCGGTAATGGCCGAAATTGTCCGTTACCTACCGGTATTTGGTTACCTACATCGGGCCCTTTATCTTTCAAACACGCTCGCTGAGTAGCCCCTTATTCCCCCACTCCCCTTCCTGGTGTGTACACATGCTTGTGGAGCAGGAATGCATTACTCTCCCTCTCAGCGAAAGTTGTAGACAGCGGAGAGCAGAAGCATTCTTCTCCTCCAGGGTGTCTAAGGAATCATGAGTCCGGGTTCTCACAGTCACTGCTGCACAGTGGCTTCAGCCTGGGCCGTTGGAGCCATTGTCAGTACGTCTATCACTTCTGAGCCATGCGGCCCTGGGCTGCAGCAGTGCCTCTCTTATACATTTCAGTTACATTGAGACAGGTGGCTTGGAGGAGAGGTGAGTGCCGGTACGTTCTGTTATTGTTGTTTTTTTACACTAAGATAGCTGCCCAATCAGGACCTGATGATAACCTGATCCAGACGTGAGCTTTGTCTGTTCTGAGCAGCCCTCACATGCGCAGCACTTTTTCAATCAGCAGTAAGTTAAACTTGATTGAATCATCTAACTACGGGCATTGTGGATGGATGCCTTTGTAGAGAGTCGGACGGATGTGGAAAAGGACAGGGGTCTTCAGAAGGGAATTGCAGAGTCTGGGGGCTTTGTAGAAGGAATGACTGGAGAGAGCAAGAATATGGGGCACGTTCAGCAGCTCCGCAACACAATTTTGTTTTACCTCCACATCCAAAATGTTTCGAGGCTGTGGTTGTCTGTGATTGCCCCAAACATTTAGGGAAAGAATTAATCTAATCCTCAGAGACTGCTGCAGAGATCAAAGAAAGCACGAATTGGGGTTTCATAGAGGTTGATAAACCGTCTGACTCTGACTTCAAGACTTCTGAACACAATAAGACCACTATGTTAATGCACATAGTACATAGCTCAGAATGCAGGGTGAAGATCAGGTTTTGCAATGCTGTGGGGTCTAACTGAGCTTTTCATCCTTCTCAGGTCGATGAACTGCGCTGGTGCCTCATTATTAGCTAGGCAATACTGCTGTACTTTGCTTAGAAAAAAGCTTAAGCCTCAATTTTCTAGTGTTTAAATCTCCACCACGCTGTTGATTTCACTAATTTCCACAGATTTGCAAAAAGAGAATACCTCCTGCAAAAGCAGTCGCGGAACGAATTCATATTTTCTATTTTCAATAACATATGAGGCCCATCATTTACTGGGCAGAGCTCGACAGTGGCGGGCCTGTGGTATCAAAGCCTACCCTACAGTATATTGGGGTCTCCGTTAACTGGACTCGGTGTGACAGGGTGGGTGAGTGGTTGGTGGGTATGATCATGTTTTATAGCATTGCACATCATGATGGCCATGTCGGGTTTCCTTTCAAGTGACTAATTGTACCAATACAATATAATTTGGTGCATGGACAGCCTAATTAGGAAGATCAGCTGCACTCAACTGACAGGCGGCGGCAGGAAACGTTATTGTGTTTGTAGTTCCAGGCAGAGAGACTCAACCATGCCTAAGTTGGTTACTTTAGCCTTGAGAACTGCTTTCCTCAGCAGCATTTTGCTTTCTTTCTCACACTAACCATTGCCTAAATGGAATAGCTCGGTTCACAGGCCTGAACATGTTGTGTGGCTTTAGCCAGCAGACGCCAGCTAAGAAGTAATTTGTTTTTTGAGGACAGATATAATAACAATTTAATGATGTGCTACAAATGCAAGAGTGCAACTTTCTTCCTGACTTCCTCTTGCGCATGCTCTCCTCACACCATATATATATTTATATATACTTGGGGCAACCTTAGCGTTTGGATTTTTGCGGCTTTGCTCGGCCGCGGAGACGCCCCGCTGCTCGTGTGCAGACCCAATGTTGGAATTCTTCAGCATAATGGAACGGTGAGTCCGTGTTGATGGACATTACAATGAAAAGCCCAGCGGTGGCAACAGTTTCTTTCTGACCCACTTGGGTAATACTGGGACTATTTTAAAAGGCATCGCGACACCCACTGTGGTAAAAACATAAGGAACAACAAGTACCATCATGCTCGCTGGCATACGCCCACTGGGGCGGGACTTGTACATTTATCAGGTGTTCCCTATGATGGACTGCTGAAGCTCTTTCCTTTGCCCGTGAACAAGGACACATGGTGTTTGAAACGCGTTGGGCTATTGAATGGATTTTGAAGGGAATACAGTTACGCTGCTGTTGCTAGAGTCCTCAATTAAAGGTTTTAACTTATCGTGAGTGGCGTCTCTACTTGGGGCAACCTTAGCGTTTGGATTTTTGCGGCTTTGCTCGGCCGCGGAGACGCCCCGCTGCTTGTGTGCAGACCCAATGTTGGAATTCTTCAGCATAATGAAACGGTGAGTCCGTGTTGATGGACATTACAATGAAAAGGCCAGCTGTGGCAACAGTTTCTTTTTGACCCACTTGGGTAATACTGGGACTATTTTAAAAGGCATCGCAACACCCACTGTGGTAAAAACATAAGGAACAACAAGTACCATCATGCTCGCTGGCATACTCCCACTGGGGCCGGACTTGTACATTTATCAGGTGTTCCCTATGATGGACTGCTGATGCTCTTTCCTTTGCCCGTGAAGAAGGATACATAGTGTTTGAAACGCATTGGGGTATTGCATGGATTTTGAAGGTAATACAGTTACGCTGCTGTTGCTGGAGTCCTCAATTAAAGGTGTTAACTTACCGTGAGTGGCGTCTCTACTTGGGGCAACCTTAGCGTTTGGATTTTTGCGGCTCTGCTTGGCCGCAGAGACGCCCCGCTGCTCGTGTGCAGACCCAATGGTGGAATTCTTCAGCATTATGGAACGGTGAGTCCGTGTTGATGGACATTACGCTGAAAAGCCCAGCGGTGGCAACAGTTTCTTTCTGACCCACTTGGGTAATACTGGGAATGTTTTAAAAGGCATCGCGACACCCACTGTGGTAAAAACATATGGAACAACAAGTACCATCATGCTCGCTGGCATACGCCCACTGGGGCGGGACTTGTTCATTTATCAGGTGTTCCCTATGATGGACTGCTGAAGCTCTTTCGTTTGCCCGTGAACAAGGACACATGGTGTTTGAAACGCGTTGGGCTATTGCATGGATTTTGAAGGGAATACAGTTACACTGCTGTTGCTGGAGTCCTCAATTAAAGGTTTTAACTTACCGTGAGTGGCGTTTTTACTTGGGGCAACCTTAGCGTTTGGATTTTTGCGGCTTTGCTCGGCCGCGGAGACGCCCCGCTGCTCATGTGCAGACCCAATGTTGGAATTCTTCAGCATAATGGAACGGTGAGTCTGTGTTAATGGACATTACAATGAAAAGCCCAGCTGTGGCAACAGTTTCTTTCTGACCCACTTGGGTAATACTGGGACTATTTTAAAAGGCATCGCGACACCCACTGTGGTAAAAACATAAGGAACAACAAGTACCATCATGCTCGCTGGCATACGCCCACTGGGGCGGGACTTGTACATTTATCAGGTGTTCCCTATGATGGACTGCTGATGCTCTTTCCTTTGCCCGTGAACAAGGACACATGGTGTTTGAAACGCGTTGGGCTATTGCATGGATTTTGAAGGGAATACAGTTACGCTGCTGTTGCTAGAGTCCTTAATTAAAGGTTTTAACTTATCGTGAGTGGCGTCTCTACTTGGGGCAACCTTAGCGTTTGGATTTTTGCGGCTTTGCTCGGCCGCGGAGACGCCCCGCTGCTCGTGTGCAGACCCAATGTTGGAATTCTTCAGCATAATGGAACGGTGAGTCTATGTTGATGGACATTACAATGAAAAGCCCAGCGGTGGCAACAGTTTCTTTCTGACCCACTTGGGTAATACTGGGACTATTTTAAAAGGCATCGCGACACCCACTGTGGTAAAAACATAAGGAACAACAATTACCGTCATGCTCGCTGGCATACGCCCACTGGGGCGGGACTTGTACATTTATCAGGTGTTCCCTATGATGGACTGCTGATGCTCTTTCCTTTGCCCGTGAACAAGGACACATGGTGTTTGAAACGCGTTGGGCTATTGCATGGATTTTGAAGGGAATACAGTTATGCTGCTGTTGCTAGAGTCCTCAATTAAAGGTTTTAACTTATCGTGAGTGGCGTCTCTACTTGGGGCAACCTTAGCGTTTGGATTTTTGCGGCTTTGCTCGGCCGCGGAGACGCCCCGCTGCTCATGTGCAGACCCAATGTTGGAATTCTTCAGCATAATGGAACGGTGAGTCTGTGTTAATGGACATTACAATGAAAAGCCCAGCTGTGGCAACAGTTTCTTTCTGACCCACTTGGGTAATACTGGGACTATTTTAAAAGGCATCGCGACACCCACTGTGGTAAAAACATAAGGAACAACAAGTACCATCATGCTCGCTGGCATACGCCCACTGGGGCGGGACTTGTACATTTATCAGGTGTTCCCTATGATGGACTGCTGATGCTCTTTCCTTTGCCCGTGAACAAGGACACATGGTGTTTGAAACGCGTTGGGCTATTGCATGGATTTTGAAGGGAATACAGTTACGCTGCTGTTGCTAGAGTCCTTAATTAAAGGTTTTAACTTATCGTGAGTGGCGTCTCTACTTGGGGCAACCTTAGCGTTTGGATTTTTGCGGCTTTGCTCGGCCGCGGAGACGCCCCGCTGCTCGTGTGCAGACCCAATGTTGGAATTCTTCAGCATAATGGAACGGTGAGTCTATGTTGATGGACATTACAATGAAAAGCCCAGCGGTGGCAACAGTTTCTTTCTGACCCACTTGGGTAATACTGGGACTATTTTAAAAGGCATCGCGACACCCACTGTGGTAAAAACATAAGGAACAACAAGTACCGTCATGCTCGCTGGCATACGCCCACTGGGGCGGGACTTGTACATTTATCAGGTGTTCCCTATGATGGACTGCTGATGCTCTTTCCTTTGCCCGTGAACAAGGACACATGGTGTTTGAAACGCGTTGGGCTATTGCATGGATTTTGAAGGGAATACAGTTATGCTGCTGTTGCTAGAGTCCTCAATTAAAGGTTTTAACTTATCGTGAGTGGCGTCTCTACTTGGGGCAACCTTAGCGTTTGGATTTTTGCGACTTTGCTCGGCCGCGGAGACGCCCCGCTGCTCGTGTGCAGGCCCAATGTTGGAATTCTTCAGCATAATGGAACGGTGAGTCTATGCTGATGGACATTACAATGAAGAGCCCAGCGGTGGCAACAGTTTCTTTCTGACCCACTTGGGTAATTCTGGGACTAATTTAAAAGGCATCGCGACACTCACTGTGGTAAAAACATAAGGAACAACAACTACCATCATGTTCGCTGGCATACGCCCACTGGGGAGGGACTTGTACATTTATTAGGTGTTCCCTATGATGGACTGCTGATGCTCTTTCCTTTGCCCGTGAACAAGGACACATGGGGGTGTTTGAAACGCGTTGTGCTATTGCATGGATTTTGAAGGGAATACTGTTACGCTGCTGTTGCCTGAGTCCTCAATTAAAGGTTTTAACTTACCGTGAGTGGCGTTTCTACTTGGGGCAACCTTAGCGTTTGGATTTTTGCGGCATTGCTCGGCCGCGGGGACGCCCCGCTGCTCGTGTGCAGACCCAATGTTGGAATTCTTCAGCATAATGGAACGGTGAGTCCGTGTTGATGGACATTACAATGAAAAGCCCAGCTGTGGCAACAGTTTCTTTCTGACCCACTTGGGTAATACTGGGACTATTTTAAAAGGCATCGCGATACCCACTGTGGTAAAAACATAAGGAACAACAAGTACCATCATGCTCGCTGGCATACGCCCACTGGGGCCGGACTTGTACATTTATCTGGTGTTCCCTATGATGGACTGCTGATGCTCTTTCCTTTGCCCGTGAACAAGGACACATGGTGTTTGAAAAGCGTTGGGCTATTGCATGGATTTTGAAGGGAATACAGTTACGCTGCTGTTGCTGGAGTCCTCAATTAAAAGTTTTAACTTATCGTGAATGGCGTCTCCACTTGGGGCAACCTTAGCGTTTGGATTTTTGCGGCTTTGCTCGGCCGCGGAGACGCCCTGCTGCTTGTGTGCAGACCCAATGTTGGAATTCTTCAGCATAATGGAACGGTGAGTGCGTGTTGATGGACATTACAATGAAAAGCCCAGCTGTGGAAACAGTTTCTTTCTGACCCACTTGGGTAATACTGGGACTATTTTAAAAGGCATCGCGACACCCACTGTGGTAAAAACATAAGGAACAACAAGTACCAATAATGCTCGCTGGCATACGCCCACTGGGGCGGGACTTGTACATTTATCTGGTGTTCCCTATGATGGACTGCTGATGCTCTTTCCTTTGCCCGTGAACAAGGACACATGGTGTTTGAAACGCATTGGGCTATTGCATGGATTTTTAAGGGAATACAGTTACGCTGTTGTTGCTGGAGTCCTCAATTAAAGGTTTTAACTTACCGTGAGTGGCGTCTCTACTTGGGGCAACCTTAGCGTTTGGATTTTTGCGGCTTTGCTCGGCCGCGGAGACGCCCCGCTGCTCGTGTGCAGACCCAATGTTGGAATTCTTCAGCATAATGGAACGGTGAGTCTGTGTTGATGGACATTACAATGAAAAGCCCAGCGGTGGCTACAGTTCCTTTCTGACCTACTTGGTTAATACTGGGACTATTGTAAAAGGCATTGCGGCACCCACTGTGGTAAAAACATGAGGAACAACAAGTACCATCATGCTCGCTGGCATACGCCCGCTGGGGCGGGACTTGTTCATTTATCAGGTGTTCCCTATGATGGACTGCTGATGCTCTTTCCTTTGTCCGTGAACAAGGACACATGGTGTTTGAAACACGTTGGGCTATTGCATGGTTTTTGAAGGGAATACTGTTACGCTGCTGTTGCTGGCGTCCTCAATTAAAGGTTTTAACTTACCGTTAGTGGCGTCTCTACTTGGGGCAACCTTAGCGTTTGGACATATATATATATATATATATATATATATATATATATTCATTGAAAAAACCATAGGTTATAGACCATATATAGTTAGGAATTAGCATTTAAAAAACCTTATTTTACTCACACAAAACCAATGAAATTCCATATATAGTTAGTTGTACTAACTATATATCGCGCACCCGCAATCCACTGCTGATCATGTCACATATTACATCATTCATGACATGGTCAGTGACATCACTGATGACATCACTGATGACATCTCAAATGACATCACTGATGACATCACTGATGACATCTCAAATGACATCACTGATGACATCACTGATGACAACATCCAGTGACTGTATTTTTCTGTAAAGTTAAAATATGTTTTACATATTGAAGAATGAGTGGATGTATAAGTGTCTGGATGAAGGATTTAGTAGGTGCATGACTGACTGACTGTATGAGTGAGTGGTTAAATGTGTCTCATTGAGTGCATGGGTTAGTGACTAAACTGTCTTAATTTGTGCATCATTATGTCTGTTGTTCTGTAAACTGCTGCATGTGTTGATCAGTAGCTATATGAGTAACTATATGGGTTATTGATTGGTTGCCCAAGCATTTGTATAGGAAACTGGGAGTGTGTGTGGGTGGCTGGGAAGGTGTATGACTCTGTGCATAATGTATGGGTTCAAAAGTGCATGTGGAAACAGCTGTATGGGTGGTTGACTGTGTGCATGACTGTATTGGTGAGTGAATGGATATCTCAGTGCTACATGTCAAAGTAAGTACATATGTAAAACACAGTACATGTGAGAGTTGACATATATAAATAACTGTGCATAAGAGCCAGTGAATGTGTGAGTGGCTGTATGGATCATTGTGCTCTTGTATCCAGGATTGTATAAGTGAGTAAATATGTTTAGTATATGTTTGAATAAGTAAGGTGTGTTTAACTGTATAGTTAAGGAAATGGAGGTGTGATTGATTGTTTGCATGACTGACTAGGTGTGTGTGTAACTTCATGGATGAGTGACAATCTGCGAGTCTGTGTTTACACTGAGTGTATCTAAGGTTATATTAGAGTCTGAAGAGGTTCATCGTATTATCACATGAATGATGTCATCAGTGATGTGATCAGTAATGTCAAATGAGATGTCATCAGTGATGTCATCAGTGATGTCATTTGAGATGTCATCAGTAATGTCATCAGTGATGTCATTTGAGATGTCATCAGTGATGTCATCAGTGATGTCATTTGAGATGTCATCAGTGATGTCATCAGTGATGTCACTGACCATGTCATGAATGATGTAATATGTGACATGATCAGCAGTGGATTGCGGGTGCGCGATATATAGTTAATACAACTAACTATATATGGAATTTCATTGGTTTTGTGTGAGTAAAATAAGGTTTTTTAAATGCTAATTCCTAACTATATATGGTCTATAACCTATGGTTTTTTCAATGAATTTCATTGGTTTTTTAAAAGCTAATATCTATAGCTGTAAAATTTATTCTTCTTTAAATCCAAAAATATATTTTATATGTTTATTAATAAATTTTTTTTTAATATTTTTTTTGTTTCGCTCCCGGTCCGCGAACCGGGAAGCTTCCCGTTAGCTCAATTTGATTCCGCGATCCGGTCCGCGAACCGGTAAGAAATCAACATAGTGACGGTATCACGTTGCCGCGTAATGCGTCTTATGACGTACTGCGTTAGCGCACCCGGAAGTGCCCCGGGGCGCGGACCGAGGCGCGAAACGCAGCTCCCCGGAAGCGATCCGCGGCGCGAAAGCGCGACGTATCGCGTTGCCGCGAAATGCGTCTTGTGACGTATCGCGTTAGCGCACCCGGAAGTGTCCCGGGGCGCGGACCGGGGCGCGAAGCTTAGCGACCCGGAAGCTAACCGGGGCGCGTTCCGCAGCGCGTAACATGAGCGTGAGAGGTCATGTGACTTGTTAATAAAACTTTTCATTGGTTCATTTCACTTTTAGTTTCATAATTATGGAAGGCTAGGTCAGGTGACCTAAAAATAACACTTTTCATTGGTTGAGAAGTATTGTTTTTTCCAAATGATGAAAACCCCTCCTTCTTTCCTCACTCTGACTTTCATCATTGTGAGAGGAAGACCTATTTTGCTTGTTGGAAGACCTATTTTGCTTGTGTGAAAATGGCTTCATTGGTTGCTTCAGCTGGTGGACCCCCACCACCACCTCCACCTCCTCATGGGAAGAGAGGACCACCTCCCCAGGTGATTACCAACACTGAGGAGGAAGATGAAGAAATGGATGAGGAGGGAGAAGAACCACAATTCCTGGAAGAGTTGCCCCGGGTTTCCAGAAAGAAAGCCAGTTTCATCTGGCAGTTTTTTTCGAAGCCTCGTGGACAAAAAAAAGTCAACGCGAGGTATGTCACCTGCCTCATATGCAAGGAACAATTGTCCAGAGGGACGGACAAAAAATACAGTTATGGTAATCACACCATGCATAGGCACATGACGAGGAAACATCCCCTAAATTACAGCCGGGCGGAATTAAGGGATATGCTGGACAATCCTAGACCAACTCCTGTGGCCAGACCAACAATACCGGTTTCTTTAACACCAGAGGAGGCACGGGAAACTGTGCCAAATATCCAAGAAAATTTTGGGCATATGATACATTTATGTATGCACTGTCGTGCATTATTAGCTTGTGGCAACATGAGCATCAATGCACTCAACCTTTCATATGAACACCATGATTGCCCTAACCGCCCCCAGTAATTTTTTTTTGCTCCTGTTGAGCCCTTTTCAACGCCTGTTTTTTGTTGTTTCCCCCCCCCCAAAAAAACCAAAAAAAATATAAAATCGTTCAAAAAATACAAAAAAAACAAAAAATGTTCAAAAAATAAAAAAAAAATATAAAACAACAAAAATATTTAAAAAAAAGTTCTTTTCAGAACTACCTTCCCTTTCAAAAAAAATTGCTACAATGTTTACCACTCTGACAAGCTCTATTTCTTTTGGTTCGCTCCCGGGTTAGCTTCCCGGTACGCGGACCGGGAGCTAACCAAAAATTTTTTTTTTTTTTTAAAAAGTGTAAGTATAAGGAAAGTAAACAGAGAGTGATGTTAAAAGAAAGACAGCTATAGGGAGTAAAGAAGAGATACTGTTTAATAGATCTATTTACCGAAGAAAAGACAGAAGAGGGTATAATTGTGAAAAACAAAATAGATAACGAAGTGAAAGAAAAAAAAAGAGAGTATAACATTAACAAAGAAGAGTTTCTTGGAGAATGTGAGTGAATGTTCAAAATAAGATTAAAATATGGGGAATAACAGAGAGAAAAAATAGAAAACAGAAAACAAAAAATAACAGAAAAAGATTAATTGAAACAGCAAAGAAATGTAAGTAACATAGAGCCATATCATCAACATAGGCAATAAAAGTTTTGCAGCTTTTATTGGCAGAAATGTGTCGCTAAAGCCGCTTTTGCGGCAGAAAACTGCCGCTAAAACCACTTTTTAACCAGTTTTCTGCCAATAAAAAGAGCAATAATTTTATTGGCTGTGTTCATAATATTCCCCTTAGTGTGCTTCAACTACACAGAGAAAGCATTATGAACAAGTAGTGATAGAGTGATCAGTTAAAGACACTAAGAGTAATAGAGACGGAGTGAGTGAACAAGAGTGAGGAACTATGAGAAGAGAGGGACTGAGAAAAAGAGTGGAAGGAGTTGAGTAAGTAGATAATAGAGAAAGGAATGAGGGAAGTAGCAAAGGCAGGAAACTGAGGGTTAAAGAAATGAAGCAGTGGAACTAATAGAAGTTCAATGTGATAGAAATGTAACGAAAAGAGTACAAAATATTTACCTTATAATTGTCGTTAAATTACTCACTTTTTGTTTTTATACTTTCAATCTGTGAAAGAGAGAACAAACATTTGAAAAATATTAAAACATGTATTTAAAAATTACAAAAGACAAGGGCAAAGATTGAAGGACAAACAGTTTTTCAACAACTTTGACACTTACAGAAGCTTCTGCTTCTCCAGGCCCCCTACACAGTCCTAAAGATATACATTTTAAACTAACAGTATCTTGATGCAGATGAAGTGAGGCCTATCTTAAAACATGGTGCATATTTTGCATTGCTGTTGTTTCAGAAAAGTGTCGCAAGACACTAAAATTTTAAATAATTGCTTCAGGATGCCAATAAGATGTCTACTATCCAGAGTTTTGTTTCAGGTGAGGCCTACTCAGGGTTGCAGATGAAATTTCGAGTTGTTGAAGAGAATAGAGGACATAATACATGTGAAGGTCTACCAATGAAGTGAGTCATGTCCACTGTACTCTTCAACAAAGTCCAAACCTCCTATGTTTCCCTGGACAGACCTAAACTTGATCTGCACAATGTGATTCGTAATGATAGGAAACACAGGTGATCTAATTGAAATACATGCAATTTATTTTGCTCATTTCTCAATCACATCACTTGCGTTTCCTTTGCTTAGGTATCTCATTGTGCAGATGTAGTCTAGCATATGAAAGAATACGCAGAAGTGCAGCACTGCATGCAACAACTTTGACACTTACAGAAGCCTCACCTTCTCCATGCCTCCTACACAGTTCTACATATACATCATAAATGCAAACAGTACAGAATTAATTATACATGTTAAATGGTTTATTTTTGCTGTTCTCAGAATGTATCAAAATTCACTAAAAACAGTGACTTGAAGGTATTCATCATGTAACAGCGGGGAAAAAAAAACACAATCAAAATGATTGTGTTTAAAAAACCCATACAACATCAGAAATCAAAATTCAGAACTCCTTAAAGTTAACTTACTTTCCATGACGTCCAAGGATGTCCTATGAACAGCTTACACTCTTTTGTGCTGTTATTACTTTCAGCCCGCCACTTTCTGAAAGAAAATCTCCATCGTTTTTAAAAACACGTTACATGCAATAAATGACTTCTTGCTCTCTACCACAATTTTCCACAAGGCCAAATCTTGTCAGAGCCATTTATAACTCTTGGATTTCTTGTAAGCCAATCCCGTCATTTGGCATTTCCGCAACTTTCAGAATTAAAATGTTGAAGATCATTTTCACAATCCTGGAATAGTAATATCTTCCCCTTCTTGCTCAGTCATGTTCTACTTTTCCTATGACACTGATACAAGCAGACTTACACTACCTCTATGACTACTACAATTATTTAATTCTCTACATCACTTTTAATCACAAAGCAATGTAAAACAGTAGACAGCATTGCAGACTTACATTCCCTCTACTCCATGTTTTGATTGGCTGCTTCAATTAGTTTATAAAAAGATACAGTTTTTCTGAACTCATTCAAAGTGCACGTATTTCTCCATAATGTCCAGTCCTATGGTTAGAAGTTATGTCTCTGAACTACACTTATCCTCAAGGCCAAATTGTGTAGGAGCCATTAGAACTTCTTGAAATTCCACAGAGCACATCCCGAGATTCTTTCCCTAAAATTTTGGTTTTAAAAACACCAGGTAAGAGTTTTTAAGGTCATACGGCAATTTTTTTTTGAAAATTAAAACAGAATCATTGCAGAATGACCAGCCATTTCTAGACTTTAAATAAGCTGTGTAATGTCCTGATGTTATTGAAGGGCCGTCATGATATATAATTGCTGCAGTTACAAAAGTCCTTCCTGATATTGACAACTGCGAAGCTACAAAATTTTTAATTAAAGTTGTCAATTTTGTTCCATCAGGCCTACATCGTTGGAACATTAAAATGACATACTGGCCATATGTTCGTATAAATAATGTGGACATCATTTCAGATTTACATTGGCTACACTCCATGTTGTGATCAGCTGCTTTTACTAGCTTATTAAAGGAGACTGATTTACTGTCTGGCAAAGTTAAATATATAAATCTTTCTGAGTCTACACTAGTAGTACTTGATACCATACAGTTCTCGCAGTCATGCTGCCATTGATAAGAAAGCCCAAACAGCTGATCTACATCTACACCTTCAGCATGTAATACATCAAGCATATACATTAAAAACTCCTGACAATCTTGCTGAATATTTTGAGAGAATTGTGTTTGGCCTGAACATCTGTCTAACAGATTTCGAATTTCAGACACACTTTCTATGTTTCTTCTATCAGTGGTACATTTCTCTAACACAGAATTTAACAAACTGCAAAATCTTTGATCAGAATTGACCACAATCTCTTCTTTTACATTTTTTAGAGAAAATAAAACATTAACTACTACATTAGCATAGCAGTTGACACCAGAACTGTTTTCAAACTGAAAACCAACAACATCTTCAACAGAATCCTTTTTGTTTCTGCTTGTAATTTTAGGTTCATTGACTTTTTGTCTTTTTGCTACAACCTCCCCAGTATTGTTCTCATTTCTTCGTTTCCGGCCTACCACACGTTTCTCAAACAAAGGATACTGAGGCAAATGTGGCGCATACTCTCTTCTTAACCTATTGTATTCCTTAACACAATCTAGATCTGCACAAATGTTTGTGACATCACACTCAATCAAGTACAATCCCGATAAAGTTCTAACTCGTGACAATGCCACATATGCCATACCCTCCTTGAACACAGAACTGCCAATATTCACCAATGCACTGTCTACGCTTAAACCTTGCGATTTATGAATTGTCACCGCATATGCCAAGCAAACAGGAAACTGCTTACGGCGAACATATAAGTCTTTTACAAGCAAAAATCTAGCAGAACAACGACCAATTAGCTGTACTTCCTCAATGCCATCAAATTTAATTTTTAAAAATTCAATTCCATCTCTATTTCTGTATTTCACAAAATCAACAACATTACCCATTGATCCATTTACCAGACCTCTTTCAACATGTAAATTCCTTCTTAAAATTATACGGCAGTTCAAGCACACATTCAGAGTCTTTTCAAAACCTGCAGTTTTAGATATACTCTTCTCTAATGAATCCAATTTTGTTTTCAGATTCTCAGACAAAATAATTATTGATCCCATATGCTCTACTCTATCAATAGCTTCCAGTTTCACAATCTCTTGCTTTTCTAAATGCAACATTTTGTTGTTAAATTTGGCACATTCTGCAAGAGTTGGCATCAAACATATTCCAGATTTCTTCTCAGTAATTTTCTGAAAAATATTCTCAGGCACAACATCTTGTTCTGGATATAAATTTGACAGTAATCGTGCATGTAAAGCTTCTTTCCCATGCTCGGTCACTTTTCCAATTCTAACATCTTGTAGAATAGTCTTGTAAACTTCATCCTTCGCCTGACGCATATTTTCATGCAGTTCAGCATAATTGAAGTTTAACCATATATTGACGTTGCCAATGCTGCCTAGGCACTTCCTGGTATCTTCATGCGTGAGCATTTTGAACACAGGTTGCCCTTTCACTGGTGTCAGCTGCAAAAGATCTCCGAAAACAATGATGTGTTTGCCACCAAATAACACATCATACTCTGTTTTGAGAACTTCTTGCATCCTCAAATGCACAAAGGCAAGCATGACATTGGAAACCATGCTTACTTCGTCAATGATAAGAAGTTTCATTTTCCTCAAGATTCTTGAAACTTCAAAACAAGCATCTCCAGATAGCTTGTGATATTGTAATTTGTTGTCATGCTCCACTGGCAGCATCAGTAAACGATGTAAAGTAATCCCTTTAATATTATGTGCTGCCAGTCCAGTTGGAGCAGTGACAACACAAGACAGCGATGACTCTGTCCTTTCCTGCAAATAGCATGAAATTGCTTTAATGAGGAAACTTTTTCCAGTTCCCGCTTCTCCACTCACGTACAGTCGGACAGGCTTCAACGACGTACATGAGCACTCTTTCTTGTCATGACTTAATCCATGATCAATTTGCATGGTAACTTCGTCATATATTTTCCTCTGCTCAATGTTGAGTTGTCTTTCCAACTCTTCTAAGTTAACCGCATCCTCCTGAGCATGTGCCATGGCTCTTTCCACTTCATTCATGGCAGTGGCAGCTTCATTTTCGATAACAGGTCCTCCTAGTGGATCCTGACTCAATGAAGCAGAACTCTGACTGTCCTGAGAACTGTCTCTGGCAATCTCGGCTGCAATCGTTGCTTCCTGCTCAATTTCCGCATTCAACATTTCTACATATTTGGGAAAAGCAGGACATTCTATGGTCTCCTTGGCGGCATTGAAAGAGTCTTCGTAACAGAGGAAATCTCCAAGCAGTTCCTCTTCTGCACGCCAAGGCTTGAAAAGTTGCAAAAGTGCTAAATAGAAAAACTCCTTTTTTTCAGGAGATTCGCCACTCAATTTTCGATGGTTTACCAAGTGGCATTTTCTTTGCTTGACCAGACATCCCTCACTTCCTATTACAGCATACACTCCTTTCTCAGTATCTTCTTTGATGTTCCTCTTGAATATGTAATTTTGCAGAACCTCATACAGACAAACATTCTCGAGGTGACTGCTTCGATTTGGATAATATGTATCCAACATGTTTGTCTTCAAAATGTCGGTACTGTTTGGCTCCTTTTCCGCCAAATACTCAATTTCCCGCACAGGTTTGAGAACTCGATTACGCGTTGCAGCAAGACCAAGACTCGCCCAAACGATACTCCTGGACTTGGCATAGAGACTTGCTGAAGACAACCGGTCAGAACATTCGTACGCTCCGATTTCTCGATGCGACAACATCTTCAGACTGAAACTGTACAACTTCTTGCTGAGGCTCTTTTCATGGGAAATGTCCTCCCACATATCCTTCAATTCTGTCTTCTCTTTTTTGGTGATGTAAGACGTCACATACCGAGCCACAGCCATACAGTTATCAGCCACAAACTGTATATCCATGTTAGCATTCCACATGGACAAAATCACCGGGTTGTAGTCGTTGATGTACTTGGACTCTTCGTTCCTCTTCAAATTGTAAGTGTTTTTAGGTGATTTCTTCATGACATTGTGTCGCAGCGAAGACATCAAACTGTTTACTCTTCCTTTATAAATCACCGGTCGTGGAAAGCCGAAACGACATTTAGTGTAGAACCTGTCCTTGTTTCGGAATTTACGACGGCAGTACTTTCCACATCGATGGCTTTGGAAACGCAGAACTTTTTCTCTTAGGCTTTTCTTCTCCTTTGCGTTTGGAACAGCACACGTAGAATACTGTTGGATGAAACTCATCACTGAGTCTTCTGGATCCGTTCCAAATTTAGGTGCATCCTTGATCCACAGCAACATATGTATATGAGGAGCACCTCTTGCTTGGTACTCTTTTCTCCAGAAGAAATCCAACACCTCTCCAAGAGGTGGATTCTTCTTATTCATGATGAAAGACATCATAGCTTCAAATCTATGATTGAAGTACCTACATACATTGACTGGATCCAAAGAGCACAGTTCTCCGGGTGTCTTGAATTCGATGTTATCTACGTTAGCATTTGCCTCTCGTAGAAATTCAAGTAAGTCTTCCCAGCCATACTCGGCACAGCTCAGAGTGAGGAACCATGTGGGAGTACCTAAGTTCCTCAGCATACATTTTAAATCACCATGACGACGGTACCAGTACTCATTAGTACCACGCTGACACGCCATGAGATTAATCAGGTGAGAATCCAAAATACTATCTTGGACATTGACTTTATCCATAAAGTCACTTGCCGAGATGTTTTGCATGTGTATACCACTTTTCAAGATGTGGTTCACTGCATATGACAGTCCAGACAGATCGCTTTCAAACAGGAGATGAAACAAATAAGGAATGCATTGTCGAAACCTAGCATCTCCTGCATACAATCGCAAAGTCCGGTATTCAGAAGCAGGAATTTGATGAGGTCGCTCATCATATCTTCCTCCCTGACCTGTTGGAAAAAGCTGTGGGAAACACCGAGCTTCCAAACTTTCCTCCCAAACACTAATGGGACTCCCTTTGGCTTGTTTCATTTGAAACAACTCAATAGCATTCCCCATGACTTCCTTGGAATGCAAAGGATGAACACTATAATGTTCATATATTTCTTCACTAGTAGAGGGTTCTACTTTCTCAATTTGACCAGCACACAAATCGCTATCCTCTTTCTCACTTACTTCCTCTTCTGCAACATATACATTCTTATAGTATTTATTATTTTTTTTCAAATACAATGTTGCCTTTTTAACTTTCCTAACATCTACTAAATCTTGCCATATTTTCTTATTCTTTGTCGGAACCCCATTAACTAAGATAACCAGAGGTTCCTCTTCCACTTTTTCTACTCCAATTGTGTTAATGTTTTTCTTCAAATCTAGAGGCAAATAAACAACTCTTCCCTTTAATCCTCTCTGTAAATCTGATGGAGGCAATTTCCCTGTCTTTGGCTCCATTCTTACAATAGCCTGAAAGGGATGGATACTTTGAATCAAAATAGATTCATAAGTATTTAAATCCTTCAATTCAGAAGGAATCTCAACCAATTCCAGATTATTATGAACTGCTCTAGCAGGCATCTGGTTTTGATTTAATTTGCAAGAACAATAAGTACACACACGTTGATCCAATCCCAAATCAAAACAATTTTCTACCATCAAGTATGTTGCAAAATCCTTCCATTCACTATTATTTTCCCTTTCACTTTTTGCATATAAATCCACTAACTTAGTCTGATTCTTATAATAAGTGCGTCGACAACACACACAAGTGAAATTAGGCCTCTCACTTGATTTCACCTCAAACGTCGCAATTTCCCTCTGGAAATTATCTGTACTGGAAACCTGTACACTATCTTCCACATGACCCTCTTCTTCTTGCTCAATTTCAACATTCTCCTCTTTACTTCCAAAGTAACAAAACTCAATTTCTTCACATATATTCTTCACATCTATTTCAGAACCATGCAAAAGAGCAGCGCATAATTGTTTAAGCATAATTGCTGGACTCTTAGCATAATACAACATTCTAACTAATTTCCTCACTTTATTATGATGCACTGCTAGCATCCTGAAATGATGAAAAACACTCTGGCATACTCTCCTGGAAAGACAAGCCAGTGAATGACCATGCAAACCTGTCACTTCTCTCACTCTGCAAGGATCTAATTCTTGCAACAACTTCATTTTCTGCTTCAAACTTTTCTTATTAAATGACCGTACAAAATCACAAAGCAAATTGATGGAATCCTGTCGCACACTGCAAATACTACTACACTTCCAGGTGTACACAGGACCCTTAGCACGTCTTCCTAAAACCTCATTACCTAACACCTCTTCTGCCTCTGTTGTCACAAGTTTTTCTTTTTCAACTGGACAACCATCTTTCACTTCATAAGCACGACCACTGGTGTCAACTGCATGCACCAAATCATTATCCTGGAAATAACTCTCCTCATTAAAAAATGCCTCACAGCTTGAACTATGCATCCATTCTCCAGAAAAAACTTCACAAAAATTACTACGATTAACTATTCTCTTCCATCTACTATTTCTTTTGAAATCAAAAATTGCCTTGTTTAGCTTCCTAATTCTATTGATTATCAAAATAAATAACGTACGTTTAATTTCAAATGCCTGATCAATAACTTTCTCAACTTTTTTTTTTTTTTATAAAAAACTAGTTTATGTTGACCTTTCTTAATATTTTTTAACAAATTGCCAATTATCCTGTTCCGGAACATTCGTTTACGAATCTCCCTAAACTGTTGTTTCCTTCTACTATCATGCACAGAGTTATCTCTTGCTCTAGCAGTAACATTTTTCATTGGCCTTTCTTTTCCATTTGATTTCCTTCTCGTTTTATGGACTGAAACATTTTCTGTAGTAATATTTTTTTTATTACACATATTTCTTATAAAGTGTTTTGTGCTCTTACCCGGTGCTTTCTTCGTGACTTGACAAATCTTTTTGTTAGAGGACTGCTGCGTATTATTTTTCACCTGCTGTCTTTGACGTTTTGCAGCCTTTCTCTGTCTTTCTATTGTAGGCATGGTGAAATCTTGAAATGATCTGCAGTTGAATCTGTGGAAAAATATAATAAATAATGTTATTAACCATTATTACCAAACAGTAAATCAGTAACAGTGATAAAAAACTTAACACACTACTTGACATTTTAATTAGAAGATTTTTTAGTCGTTGGCAAATTTACAATACAGAAATACCAGAAAAGAAATGACATTTATATTTATGTTACCTATGCAATTTTATATGTGAATCTGAACTAATTTTATGAGCATATTTTAATATTTTATTGAAGACACTACACATAACCTGCTTTTGAATGTGTCTTTATTTTTAAATTAAACGGTTTACCTTTTTACTTTTTATTAATTATAAATTTTAAAAATAAATGTTTATATTTCCAAAGGCTCAAGCAGGTCAGCTTCCCATCCTATATCATATAATTCGGACAAATCTGCATCCTCATCACGCTCTTCTTCATCCTCATGATTTAAATCATCCAATGGATCAACATCCACTGATGTTTCAATTACAAGTTCAATGATGAGGTCAAAATCAACTGATTGCAGATTGTCGCTCATGTTGAGGTTGTCTTTATCTTTAAAGAAAGATAACAACAATGAGATGTTGCAGAGTAAGAGACAAATCTCACAGATTATAATAGTAAAATTGTTTAACAAGAGTAACATTTTGCAGCTATTATTTAGCCATGTCCAGCGATGCTGAGCAGGTGAAGCCTATGTCTAATTTTTCACTGAACAGGACTCATCTGTTCTTAACCTTGGATAAGCCTCACCGACTCTGTGTCCCCTGCACATACTTAAATGTAAAGGGGCAGATTTATGTTAAATGGCACATCCCCAGGCATGCACCAGTTAACGTGCACCACTGCTCTGCCACCCATGGTGTGCCGCATTTACAATCAGATAGGAGAAACCTGTG
Source organism: Lissotriton helveticus (assembly GCF_964261635.1). Lineage (NCBI taxonomy): Eukaryota > Metazoa > Chordata > Amphibia > Caudata > Salamandridae > Lissotriton > Lissotriton helveticus. The sequence continues at coordinate 167,785,270 of NC_136062.1, read as the reverse complement.
TCAAAACCCTGCGCCTGCTTGAAGCAGGCATAGGTCTTGACGCAACATTGTGGAGATGGTGCACCCCTGAGCCTTGCTGGAGATGCATCGCACTTGCGATACAACTCCAGCAATGCGCCACCTTAACGGCACAGATGCGTCAAGCATCTGTGCCGTTTTTGCCCCATGCTGCGCCGCATTGTAAATGCAGCACACCATGGGTGGCGGAACAGCGGCGCAAGATGACTGGCACATCCCTGGTGATGCACCAGTCATCATAAATCTATCCCTAAGCTTCTTATCTTGTTAGAGATGAACTGCCATATGTATCATCAAAATATTTTGCATTTCCTAAATAGCAAATTTTAAGGAATAAATAGGAATTCTTTACTATTCCTAATTTGCAATGAGCAAATTGCTAATTGCAAATTACCCATTCATTTCCATGGGCTAGGAGGCTCATAGGAATGAAGGTTGCAATTTGCGATTAGCAATTTGCTCATCACAAAATAGGAATTTTTTCAAGGGTGCAGGGGTGTCTCAAGAACACCCTGCTGCACCCCTGAAAAAGAAATTTGGGGGCATATGGCACACATACATGCCCTAAGGGCATGTATGGGCGTCATATGGGACCTTTTGTTTTTTGGAAAAAAATGCTTTTTGAAAAGAATTCGCAAATTACCACAAACTAGAAGTTGGTGGTAGTTTCCAAATCCTTAATATCATTTTTTACATATTTTTTGTTTGATACATTGCATTTAAGGAATCGCACATTTTGAATTAAGGACATTTTAAGTCATTTCCACATGTGCAGTGTTTTCAAATTATGATTTGAAAATCGTTTTTGGGGAAAAGTAATGGTTTGCAAATTTATGACAAGGACATAATGGTGTATGCTTCTCTATAAGGCATTTCAGTGTCTCTGATGTCATTTTTTCCATATTACATTATAAGACCTTTCCCCATGGAGCACATTCCTTGTAAATATGCTCCCATCTGTGCATGGCGAATTTAGATTTTGACTGTTTGAGTCACATAGCCATGTTAAAAGTGACCCAAAAAAATTGCAAACGTTTTAAAAAAACACATTCATGTGTCTTAAGGACATTTTAAGTCATTTCCCCATGGACAATGTTTTCTAAGTGGCGCAAAAGAGGCATACACCTATCATAAATCTGTCCCTAGCATTTTAAATGATTAAATCAAGATAACAATAAGATGTGGCCTATCCAGAGGTTTGTTTAAAGTGAGGCCTACTCAAGATTGCAGATTAAAGTTACGCTTGATGAAGAATACAGAGGAGATAATACATGTAAAGCTCTACCAATGAAGTAAGTGATTTCTACTTCATTGCGCCAGTCATCATAAATGTATGCCTAAGCTTCTTATCTTGTTAGACATCAACCGCCATATGTATCATATAACTATATTGCATTTCCAAAAAAGCGAATTTTAAGGAATAAATAGCGATTCTTTACCATTCCAAATTTGCGATGAGAAAATTGCTAATTGCAAATTACCCATTCATTTCCATGGGCTAGGAGGCTCATATAAATGAAGGTGCAATTTGCGATTAACAATGTGCTCATCACAAATTAGGAATTTTTCCAAAGCTGCAGGGGTGTCTCAATAACACCCTGCTGCACCCCTGAAAAAGAAATTTGGGGGCATATGGCGCACATACATTTTAACAACATTCCTTTACCTCAAAAACGATTTTCAAATCATAATTTCAAAACACTACACATGGGAAAATTACTTAAAATGTCCTTAAGACACATAAAAGCGTTTTTTGATTGCCTTTCCTGCATGGTTGGGTCACTTTTAACATGGCTATGTAACACAAACATTCAAAATCTAAATTTTCCATGCACATGTGGGAGCATATTTACAAGCAATTTGCGCCACAGAGAAAGGTCTTACACTAAAATGAGAAAAATAACATCAGGGACAGTCAATTGCCTTATAAAGAAGCATACACCATTATGTCCTTGTCATGAATTTAAAAACAATTCCTTTACCCCAAAAACGATTTTCAAATCATAATTTCAAAACACTGCACATGGGAAAATTACTTAAAATGTCATTAAGACACATGAAAGCGTTTTTTGATTGCCTTTCCAGCATGGTTGGGTCACTTTTAACATGGCTATGTAACACAAACATTTAAAATTTAAAATTACCATGCACAGGTGGGAGCATATTTACAAGCAATTTGCGCCACAGAGAAAAGTCTTACATTAAAATGGGAAAAATAACATCAGGGACAGTCAATTGCCTTATAAAGAAGCATACACCATTATGTCCTTGTCATAAATTTAAAAACAATCCCTTTACCTCAAAAACGATTTTCTATTCATAATTTCAAAACACTGCACATGGGAAAATTACTTAAAATGTCCTTAAGACACATAAAAGCGTTTTTTGATTGCCTTTCCTGCATGGTTGGGTCACTTTTAACATGGCTATGTAACACAAACATTCAAAATCTAAATTTTCCATGCACAGGTGGGAGCATATTTACAAGCAATTTGCGCCACATAATTCATAATTTTCTCCTTAAAGCACACTATTCTCTATCTAAGTTAAAGAAATATTTTCTCACCTTAGCAAATACTTTGAGTTTGAAAACAGTCTCAGAAACACACCAATTTGTCTTCAGCAGAGCAAAAGGTATGCACTCCAGAGTCTGCAGCTATCAAAAGCACAGAAATGCTGTAATTCTTCACACATATTTCTCATGTCACCCAATCAAAACTCTTCCCTCACTTTTTTTCAAATGAAAACCCTTCCCCCCTCTGCCCTTTCTGTCTTTTCTGCATGGCAACCACCTCATTGGAAGACTTCTGGTGTTTGCAAGTTCACACAACTTTGTTGCAATTGAACTCTGAACTCTCAGTGCACCTGCATATCCAGTGCATTCTTTCATTTAATGATTTTTTATTGACCATTCAAAATACATCTTTCAAAGAACACATCCGTGCACCCTAACTTTCTGTTTTCAGCAATCAAAATCCACCAATCACTGTTACTGCTTCATGAACACAGAAACTCCACAGTTTTTTCATTTTAAACTCTCATTTTTTCAACTGCCATTTCATTGCCACACTTCATCTGACTGCAGGAGAACCTTCTCTCACCATGTTTTCTGTCTGGATTGTTGGACATAGTTATATTCACTGGGCTCAAAGGTACGTTGAAAACAGGAAATTACCTAACCTCAATTTACAAGATGTGGAAATTAAGTGGTTTGGCCACAGAGGATTAAAATGTCACCAATTGATACCATTGGTGAAAACCTTTATGCATTTGCCCAAACCTGACCTGTTAATTGTGCACTGTGGAGGTAATGACTTGGGCACTTTGACTGGTGTAGGTCTGGAAATGCTTTTAAAGGACACCTTTGAGCAATTAATGGCACTTTTTCCTCAGACTGCCTTGGTATATTCAAATATATGCCAAAGACAGAAATGGAGGTGGTCAAACCAATTTTGTCCACAAATTGAGAAGTCGAGGAAGCATGTAAACAAATCTGTTTCAGCTTACATGAGAGACCATGGAATGGGCTCCCTGTACAACAATAACTTGCGATACTACATGCAAGATATCTACAGAGGAGATGGAGTTCACTTCTCAGATGAGGGCAACAGAGTTTTCACTCTGAATTTAAGAATGTGCATTGGTACCTACTTATAAGTACCTAAATGTACCATAAACCCAAAAGCTCTTCTCAGAGCTACCCTACATCTAATCACTCACAATTATTATTTTACTCTAACATTTTCACTAATTTTCAACAAAGTACGCTCCCCGGGGCGCTACCCGGTATGGGAACCGGGAGCTAACCTCGCGAAATTTTAAAAAAAAATGTTTTTTTTTCGCACATATGGGCCTCCTCAGCCACCCTCACAAAACCTAGGGGGTCAAGATAAGTCTACCGTGCCCCCTTCTACCCATTCTGAACATTATTTGCCCTCCATCTTGTATCTAAATTCGACCGAAACACAAAATGGTGGACTCCCGGAACGCTTAAGGTTCGCGAACCGGGGCGCTCAACGGTTCGCGTACCGGGTCGCTCCCTGGGAAGCGCACCATCAAAAAAGGTGGGAAAGTAGTTCACAGAAAAGCCACTGGAGACAATTTCACCAAATATAGATTAGCTCATACTACATACCAATCCCTACCATTTTCACAAATTTGATTGGAATTCCATTTAGTCATTTAGCCTGTAGACCTCTCTAAATACCCGGAGGTAAATTACTTCACAAAACACATCTGAAGTGTTGGAATTGACAACCAATGAAAATGTTACTTTCATTTTCTATTTTTTTTACCTGACATTTCATTGGTTATATACCTGAATATATATAAAGGAAGAGAAGAAAACACAGCCATTTTGACTACTACTTCTTGCTGTACATTTCAATAGTATTTTCACTAATTCCTTCAACTTCTTTCTAAAGGTAAGTTTTTATTTTTAAAACTGAAGTATATTGTGCACTATAAGTTAATATGGTAAACTTTTTCTGATAGATATATACTATCCCTCTGTAGTAGTTATAGATTTAGAGAGACTTCTCTGTTATAGTTATGGATGGAGTTAGGCTTCTCTTGTATAATTATGAATTTACTTACGTTAAATCACATACACATTTTTATATTCCTACTTCCATTCTGATACTATACACTGCCCAAAGATAAATTCACTGATAAAAAATGCCTATCTAAAATTATTCCCAACATTGCCCTATCTCTACTAATATATATTTTTTTAATTCAAATTTCAGGCAAAATGGAAGGCGAAAACCAAGTTTCTTTTGAAATGGACCTGCAAGACAGCAGCCAAGAATTGATTGATACAATTGATCAAATTGACATTGAATTTTTCGATGAAACTTGGGACAATGAACTACTGCAATGTGTACAAGCAGTAGATAACCTCCTTGCAAATGAGGACATTTTACACCCTCAGAGACTACAATGTATATTCCATGATAATTATGAAATTTCTGACAATGAAATGTTAGAAAGTTTAATAAATTATGAAACACAATCACATTAAAAAAAAATGCTTAAAAAATAAAGAAAATAAAAAATAATCAACAAAAACAACAATCAATTAACATACAGCATTTGAAAAGTCTATCATTCATTTTTCATTGCAGTACGCTGCCCAGAACGCTTCCCGGTTCGCGGACCGGGCGCTCCCCACGCAAAAAAAATTTTTTTTTGTTTTTTTTGCCCCGCGGGGCCCTTTTAAAACCTCCACATTAAACCTAGGGGGTCAGGGAGGATCTAGTATGCCCCCTTATGGTCATTTTCGCCTTTGTTTTGGCCTCCTCTTGTCTCTCAATCCTACCGAGAGACAAGATGGCGGCCGCTCCGGACTGTTTAGAATGTTGACAGACACCGGAGAGCCAATCAGCTTAGCTACGCGAAGTTCCGGTACGCTTAAGGTCCGCGGACCGGAGCGCTGCCCGGAGCGCGCTTACAGATATATATCTTTTTTTAAACGTTAATTTCTCAAAATCCACTGGAGCACATATATTGAGACCTAGAAAAGGCACATCGGGCTACCAGGCCCTACAATTTTGCCAAGTTTCATGGAAATCCATTCAGCCGTTCGGGCTAAAAGTGAGGCCAACCGCCCTATGGAAAACTCAATGTTAAAAACACGTTTTGGGACCCCCCTTTTTTCTCAGCCCCCCTTGACGAAACCCCCCCAAATTTCCAAGGGCTGCTCAGAAACAAAATGTTCCATTTTCCAGAAAATTTCAGCCAATTCTGTCCACAAACGCCAAAGTTATTAGACATAGAATTTTCAAAAATCCCATAGGGAAAAAATCCTAACTATATATACCTACTGGCGACCGCCAGTAGGTAATATATATATATATATATATAATGGGAAATCCGAAAGTGGTGGGAGGCAAGTAGCCTCACCAACTACATTGAGGAGGAGAGAGTACCCCGAGTATTGAGGGTCCATACGGTTCCCTCATATGAAAACCCGGACCCCCAATTACTAACAGACTGGTTCGAACATACCGCATCCTACTGTGAAGGGACCTTAAAGATACTTGTAAAATATGCGTGGAGTGACAGAGAAAGAGCATTGGCGGAAATTGCACTGATTAATGCCGTATTGGAGAGTGAAACAGAGCCGAGTCTAATGACCACCATAGGGCAGATGAGAGACCAAATGAAAGCCCGGCTTGTTAAATATGAGACCAAAATTAGACTTCGTAAACAAGAAAAATACGAACGTGACGCGAACGACTACCAGACTGGACGCGTATTAACATATGCGAAGAAATATGACGCTCCTCGCAAAGCCTTACAGAAAACAACAGGTGGCGGTGCTGGGTCGTCAAATACAACTGATGTAGTCACCTTGGAGTCCGATATCACCGAGAACGAATCCGAAGGGAACCAATCAGACCCTGAGGACCGGAGTGGCAAAAGAACATCAAAAGCAACCGAACCTGGAAGAAATAAGAGAACCCCTTTTCAGGAGGAATTCGAGGTAATAAAGAAATCCTGGCTCCGGGGTGGAAAGAACAAACCGCCGGATGCAGGGACCTCGGGAGCAGGAAAACAAGGAGGACAAGGAGAGCAGGAGGCGGCAAGAAGAGGAAGAGGCAGAGGCGGCACGGGAGCACCCTGTTGGTCGAATCGCAGCCGCAACAACAAGCAATAACATCCCCTATGTCAAGTGCCCCTGGCGGTCAAGCCAGCCTCACAGTAGTTAATTTAACCAAAAGAGAACTGACGACTGATGAAGAACAAGTCTTAAGCCTCGGATTAACGTTCTGTCCAAACAATGAGTTGGAGTACACACAGACTAAAATCGATTTGTTCCGCTTCACACGGAAACTAAAACTTCACAAACACTTTAAATTGCGTCCACATCTACAAGACAAGGGTAAGAAAGGATCTAGGATAACTGGAACCGATACCTTAAGTAGCAGAGATCTACATACTGTAGAAATATTAGAAGACCTTGAAATGGAGAACACTCAGAACATCGAAGAACTGGATGTGGCGCAAAGAGCAGAACTTCAAGGAGTGGAACAGGACAGGGAGGACAGTGGATTTAAACCAGTCTCTGTCTTTGTTCCCCAGTCCCCTTGGGATGCGGTGGACGTATTTAGTGAAGCGATGAACATCGATCTGATGAAATATTGAAAAGCGGACCACCACAATCTTGTACATAACATCACGGAACCACAGAAGAATGCATTAAAAACCTTAATGGCAGACACGAATATCCTAGTGAAACCCTCGGATAAGGGGGGGGAATGTGGTCTTAATGACAAGGGATTATTACAAGCAGGAAGCTCTGAAGCAACTCTCTGATGAGAAATTTTATAACAAATGTACCAGCGCTATTTACCAACAGAGCATCAATGAGTATGATGAACTAATCAAAAAGTGGTACGATCTTCAGATGCTTAGCAGGGACGAACATTTATTCCTGCGTACCAACTGCCCTATGATACCAACATTCTACCACCTCCCCAAACTACATAAACACCGAGACTATCCTCCTGGCCGTCCCATCATTTCCTCAATTGGGAGTCTAACAGAAAACATGTCCCGATTTGTTGATAACACCCTGTTTCCTTTAGTGTCTAATTTGGAATCATACATCAGAGACACAAAGGACTTTCTGGTAAAAATTCAGGACTTGGAATGGGAATAGGGGTACCTGTTGATGGTATTAGACATCACTAGTTTATACACTAGGATCGAACATCAACATGGCCTAGAAGCAGTTAAACATGCTTTAGAACAGCGTCAATTACATTTTGCCAGACATAACATCATGATCCTGGAGTTTGTCAAATTTTGCTTGACCCACAATATCTTCTTATTTGAAGATCAATTGTATATACAGACATCAGGGATGGCGATGGGCACCTGCTTTGCCCCCAGCTACGCGAATGTATTCGTGGGCTGGTGGAAGAAGCAGGTGCCCAGGAGCTGTAAAGTTGAGGAGCAAGAAGGGAGGGTAATATGCTGGCTTCGCTACATCGATGACTTGTTCATCATATGGAATGGTGGAAGCGATACAGCATATGAATATATAAAATTGCTGAATAACAACTGTGTGAATCTTCACTTCTCGCGTTCGGTTAGTCCGGTGGCAGCGGATTATCTGGATCTGAGAATATTCATTGAAGAAGGACATCTTCATACCTCCTTATTTAGGAAAGAAACTGCTGGCAATTCTAGACTCTTTGCCAGCAGTAGTCACCCTCCCCAATTGATCAATAGTATTCCCTACGGGGAATTACTTAGGCTCCGCAAGAACTGCTCCAGAGATTCTGACTTCGAGGCGACTGCCTCGGAGTGTGTATCCCGTTTTAAGATAAGGGGATACGGCGTGAAACTGCTGAAAAAGACTCTGGAAAGAGTGAGGAAAATTGATAGAGGGACCCTCCTCACCTCGAACCCTATACGGGGACGACGCGGGGAGAAGGAAACCAGCAATAAAGGGAAATTTAGGTTGATCACCCCATATTCATCAGGGGCGAAAGACCTAAGAATGATGCTCATGAAAAACTGGCACATTCTGTTGACCGATAATGTACTCAAGGAAGACCTACCTACCCTCCACTCCTCACGTTTAGCAAAGCAAGATCAGTGGGCGATATGCTAGTAACCAGCCACCTTGAGAAAGTAGCCCCTAGAGTTAACACCTTAAGAGAGCAAAAAGGCTTTTACCCCTGCGGCCGCTGCAAAGCGTGCGCAGGCAGTAAACGGGTCCTGTCGTACACAATAACAGAAACAGGGAGAAAAATGACAATCAACAAGTTTATCACCTGTAGTACACAATACGCCGTCTACTGCTTACAGTGCCCGTGTGGCCTCCGCTACATTGGAAGCACAATTAAGGAGCTCAAGTTGAGAATACTTGAGCACCTTAGATCTATAGAGAAGGCGGACCAGGCCTATCCGGTGGCTCGCCACTTTGCTGAGGCCCATGGGCGGGACCGTAACAAATTGCAATATTTTGGTATTGACATTGTGCCCCCAAATGTGAGGGGTGGTGACCGCCTAAGACGATTGCGGAGGTTGGAATCAAGATATATTATAGACCTCTCTACGAAACATCCGAAAGGCCTCAATAGTGGGGAAGAGATGGCATTTCATCTGGGAAAATAGGAGATACTGCTCATAACACTGAATTTAGAATTTGAATATTGTCGAATTATAATACTGCAATGCGACTTAGCTTGAGCTGGAATGTATCTCTTTCTGTTAGGTCTTCATTAAGGTACATTATTGTACATGATAGTTCTGTGCGTGTATATATATAATGTTTGACACTCGTCAAGTTAATTACAATCCTAACTAGATCTAGAGGATTCAATTTGCTTTTTATGATCATATCTTTCATGACCATGAATTTTGAAACCATGAATTTATGATTGTAATATAATGAAAGTGAGATTCCTAGCATTCGAAGATTATATTCAAGTGCAAAGGATTCACGCTGGGTCCATACTAATTGCAACTTTAAATGAGTTTATATATGTGATTGTTTATATATACGCTTATATATATGATTGTTTGAGAAAAATGCCATGATTTGATTTAGAGACTGTACTTAGTAGGATTAACTAACAGAGTTGATTGAAACAAGGAGTCGATATGCCAAATTCTTTTCCGCCGCTGTGCCAACTGCATCTTATATGCTTGTAAACAAAATGTGATTCATAAATTATGCTGGGCATGTTTAACATGTAAGATAAGTGACATTAGCCGATCCACGGCTTGATTTTTTGGTTCATTTCAAGAACTTGTTTATATCATTTTCATCATTATTCTCAGAAGGGGCGGGTGCCCATCTATGGGCTGTACTGCACTGAATTGAAGTACTGATGGTGACATATTACTTCTAGGTCATTTAAACATGGCGCGCCCTTTGAATGTTGTGATGATAGTCCTTTGTCTTTGACCATGTCCACAATGAGACAGCAGCTTTAAAAACATGTCGATATTGTTTTCGGTGTAACACACACTGACGAAGGCATGAATGAAAAAGAAACTTGCTAAAGCGCACTGCGGCTAAGCGGCTTCCTGGCGCTGGGGGTGGGAACCGGATTCTACAAAGCAACCAGGGGGACTAACCGGGAAAGGCCTGGGAGAAGAGGAAGGTTTTTAGGGCTTTGCGAAAAGAGGGATAAGTAGGAATAGAACGAATGGACAATGGGAGGCTGTTCCAGAACTGGGGGGCCAGAACCGAGAAGCGGGTGCCACCAGTTCGGGATTTACGGAAGCGGGGTACTTGAAGAAGGAAGAGAGATGAAGAGCGAAGGGTGCGAGCAGGGGGATAGGGAGTGATTAAAGAAACAATAAAAAGGGGAGCAGAATGGGTGTAAGCCAGAAAAGGCTAAGCAAGCCAATTTAAAAAAGGATCTGAAGTGCACAGGGAGCCAATGAAGGGACTTGAGTACAGGCGTGATGTGAGAGGATTTGGGGAGGTGAAAAATGAGACGGGCTGCCTGGTTTTGAATGGCCTGTAACCGTCGTGTTTCAAAGGCCGGAATGCCCACATAGAGACCATTCCCATAGTCAAGGCGGGAGGTGATGAGGGCCATGACGATGGATTTGAGGGCATTCATGGAGAAAAACCGGGAAATTTTTCAGATGAGGCGGAGGGACAAGGGCTAACACATTCAAGGCAGCACGCCAAACGCGTCTGTGTGAGCCCCTTCCGCATAATAAAATCAGCGTGATTGGCATAATTACCTTTCCGAGTGCTGTTTGTCCTCTTGTGTACACCAGGAGGAACTGGAGCGTTGTATATACATATATACACACATATATATATATATATATTTGTGAGTTGCGTGTCTATGCATACACTGGCCAGTTATTCCAAATATAGCAGTGTCATGGGGAAAGCCATGCAACAAAGCATACTCTGCTATGACTTTTATTGGTTATTCCACCCAACAATTGGATCCTAAAAAGAAGGACACGGGTGAGAAATGACATGGTGAGGTATTGAGGCACCGTAAGCAGATGGGATTTCAGAAAAGAAAAGTCAAAGATTATAAAATGCAAACAGTGCATTAAATCGCATGAGTAGCGTGCATCATGGCTGTGAGCACGTGTGGTGCTGTACGCTTGCATGGGCTGGAGCTTTTTGAAGATTGATAGGCAATCAAAGACAATTCAAGCCAACCAGTGTGTAAAGCATTACCTTCACATTTGTATATCCTAGACTCACTACTCTGTCTTTGACGGGAAACAACCTTTACAACACAACATTTACAACGCACTACCATTACAACGAAACTTTTACAACGCAACATCCAATACATCGCATGCCATTACAGCGCAACCATTACAACGCATGACACTACAACGCATACCACTACAACGCATGTCATTACAATGCATACCATTACAACCCATAATATTACAACGCATAGTACCCTTACACCATCCAACACTTACCCTACTGTTGCACCCCCTGGAGTTAGAATAGTAATTTTTACCACTACACTTTCCAACACTTACCCGACTGTTGCACCCCCCAGGAGTCAGAATAGTAATTTTTACCCCTACACTGTCCAACCCTTACCCTACTGTTGCACCCCCCTGGAGTTAGAATAGTAAATTTTACCCCTACACTAGCCAATACTTACCATACATGCAATGTAATGTTATGCATTGTAATGGTATGCGTTGTAAAGGTAGTATGCGTTGTAATGGAATGCGTTGTAAAGGTCGTTTTAAAAAATTTGTTGTAATGGCATGCGTTGTAATGGAATGCGTTGTAATGGATGTTGCGTTGTAAAGTATGCGTTGTAACGTCATACATCCTCTTTGACAGCACATCAAGGCCCCCTTTGCAGTAGTTAGTCCATCAACCTTTTTTCTGCAGCACCACCTCTGCATCACCACAGCACCATTATAGCATCTGCGCAGCACCACCTCTGCACCATCACAGCACCAACTCAGCATCAGAGCAGCATCTCCTCAGCACTGCACCAACTCAGCATCATTCAGCACCACCTTATTATTATTATTATTATTATAGGTTTGTACCGCGCTAGAATAAACTCCCGGGGGAGTATCTCTGCGCCTGAGACCTAAAGAGCGCTTTCAACAAGTCCAAAGGAAATGATTTATGACTGAAACAAAAAGGTCTTCAGTTGTTTCCTGAAACTCAGATGTTCTGTACATTTCCTGAGTGACAAGGGTAATCCATTCCATAAGGTGGGACCGGCTACAGACAAAGCCCTACCACCCTGTCTTACTTTCTTGGCAGCTGGTACTGTTAGGAGCAGCTGGTTACTGGACCTAAGAGATCGCATCGGGGTGTAAGGTATAAATTTGTCTGTCCAGTAGACAATTCCCCTAATCCATTTAAGCTCTTATGGATAAGGCAACAGATCCTCAATACCACCCCTTTCTGGACAGGGAGCCAATGCAATTTGTCCAAGAGTGGTTTGGATGGTGTTCTGAAAGGGGCATTTAAAACCAGCCTCGCTGCCGTATTCTGCACAACCTGGAGTTTAGCCTTAACTCCCTCGTTGGCAGACAGCAGGAGCCCATTGCAATAGTCTAAACGACTGAGAATCAGAGCCTGCACCAAGGTTTTTCTGGTGGCATCTGGTAGCAAGGGGAAGACTTTTTTAAGAAGGCCGATCACATGAAAGCAAGTGCCCACCACTGAGTTGGCATGTTGTTTCAGGGAGCGATCTCGATCCAGGCGTACCCCCAAGTTTTTCACGACCAGTTTGGGTTCAGGTACTGGCCCAAGATTCTGCGGCCACCAATCTGGGGTCCACAGGAATTTAGCTTCTCCAAGAAGCAGGACCTCTGTCTTCCCTACATTGCATTGAAGGCAGTTTGATGACATCCAATTGGCTACTGCCTTCATGCCGTTAGAGAAGGAGACCTTCACTTCGTTCGTGAGATGCCTAAAAGGATACAATAGCTGGGTATCATCCGCGTAAGATACGGGGATGAAACCAAACTCTCTCAGGATATTTGCATGGGGTGCCACATAGATGTTAAAAAGAGTCGGGCTCAGACAAGAGCCCTGTGGCACCCCCTTGGCAATCTCCATCTCAGCAGAACGAAAAGTACCCATACTAACCGTTTGAGTCCGGTTAGATAGAAAGCTTTTTAGCCAAGCTAAGGCTGTGTTCTTCAGCCCAATGTCAGCAGATCGTTCAAGTAAGATACTGTGAGAAACAGTATCGAACGCTGCTGACAGATCTAGCAGTACCAGAGCAACGGAAAAACCTCTTTCTTGATATCTGTGAAGGTCATCTGTTACTGATAATAACGCGGTCTCCGTACCATGTTTAGGCCTTATAACCAGCTCACCACCGGAACATGAATCGGCATTGCCATAGCATGACTCTGCACCATCTCTATTACTCAGCAACATCTCCCCAACAGCACACCACCACCTCAGCATCATTCCGCACCACCTCAGAATGAGTCAGCATCATTTGAGCAAAATCTTTTGAAACTCAGCAAACGGTGCGTAAACTCGCACTTTGTACTTATGGTGGTTGCTTATGAGAAGCAAGGCTGGCAGTAACTGCGCCTCTTTTCCTGCCAGCCTTGATGACTCTGAGTACAAAGTGGGTGTTTACACACTGCTTGCAGGTTTTCAAAATGCATAAATAAAAGGCATTGTTATTTACAATGCCAATAACTCAAACTCTTGTAAATGCTAGACCTATTGCATTGCAAATGCTTGTTTGTTACTGGAGGCCACTTTTGCAGTAGTCCTGCAATATCGCCCCTAGTAACAAAAGCAGCAGCGCTTTACACTCCCCCCACCCCTCCCAAAACTCCCTCCCCGGAGGACTTGTCCTACAAAATTCCCAGCGCTGCTTTGGGCTTCCAGTCCGGTCCAAGCACGGACTTAAAATAAAACCCCATACAAGATGTTAAATTAAATTATCCAAATTATTAAAAAAAATGAATACATTCCCTTTTAATTTTAATATACGGTAATATATAATATTTTATTTAACTTTTTTTTCAGTAAAAACATTTTTAAGAATAATTACACTGCTTTTAATCAATTTTATACAATAATTACGTTTCATAATTAGTAATACATGATAAAGATATCAAATGTCGCCAACTGTCCCATTTGTTTGCTCTTCCAAACTACCACGCTGCTGCCTTCACCACACACAATCAGCCAAAAATACTAGCTTTGCTTACCGGTTCGGAAAAATACATTTTCTTTTTTATTTGTAGAAAAAATATATATACCTTACAGCATTCCAGTAAAAAGCTATTTAATATTTCCATCTAATTCGCTCCATTCTGAAAGGGCGTATTTCGGGAGAGAAACCTCTTCCTTCGTCAGGGTTTCACAGGAGCCTAATCGCAGCACATAATAGAGGGCTCCAACATGCTTTAAATGTCTGAGTTATCTGACCGTTCCATAGGTACCACTCTTTCAACCAACCATTATTCTGCGTTTTAAATTTCAAACAATTTAATTATCTCTTATTGACATGTCTCTGAAAACATTCTTTTGGGATGCTAGATAAGATATATTTTTAAACCGCTTCCTCCATCTACTGGATAGTTTATGTAACACAGTTACGTAGTGAAAACTCAAAATGACTCTATAGAAGGTTTTACAAAAAATGGCAGTGTCGAAGCTATTGTCATCAAGTTAAAGCAAATTTAGCAGTAGCGGCCCATGATGGGAGTGCTAGCGGCCCATGGTGGGAGTGCTGCCGGGCGCTGATGAGGGGAGGGGGAGGGGCAAGGTGGGGGGTAGTTAACTCCGGAATACGGCCGTACAGAGGTAAGTACACAAACAAATTAATAAAACAAATTTCGTTGCGTGCGCTGCATCGCATTTAGCAATGCAGCGCGCGCAACCAAATCCGTTTTATTAATTTATTTGTATACTCAACTCTGTGCGGCCATATTCCGGAGTTTACTACCCCCCACCTTCCCCCTCCCCACGTCAGCGCTCGGCAGCACTCCCACCACGGGCCGCTACTGAAATTCAGCACAACAATTACAAGATTATTAGATATTAATATTAATTTATATTATAGTCCCCCACTATAGGAATACTGAAAGACTGAATTATTTGTTCAGACCTCTAGTTTCCATAATTTTTAACTTCAGCATATATGAACTCTATTTCCGTCTAAGTACACAAGCTTGTATTGTCTGACACGTTCTAGTGTTTTGCTCTGTGTTACACTCACACCAATGCACACCCATCACAGGCGTCACCAGTCAGGTGACCCTGCTAATAAAAGGGGCTGGGCGCACGTGCCCTGGGCGCACGTGCCCTGGGCCAGTTCCAGTACCCCCATGTAGTGATTGGCTGATCACCGTTCTAGTGTTTCGCCTGTTGTACCACACACTGAACACACACCCACCACAGGCATCACCAGTCAGGTGACCCTGAGAATAACAGGGGCCGAAGGCTCCATAACTGGCTTATGGCCAGTTATGCACCCTAAGTATCCGGGTCTGCGTGGTTCTTCATTAGAGTATGTGGGCCTAGAACCCGCTGACTCTTCATTGGCGATGAGGGGGCTGTGCCCGTACGAACAGCAGCCCAGCAGATGGAGGAAAAGGGGGAGAGTGCTGCCGTGTGAAAGGGACCCCCTGCGAAGAGGCGCACTGCCCGCCTAACGGTCCGCGGGCATGTGAAGAGCCCCGGGCCTGCATGAAGATGAAGGTGATCGGGAGCCCACCGCGCACCTAGTATGCCTGCACCACTGGGAGGAGGTGACCGACGCGCCCGATAGCCCACGGGGCGGGAGAAGGCCCCGCGGGTGAAAGAAACCGAGCGGGAGCCCCCGCATCGGAAGAGCCTGCTGCCCATGGGTCCGGCGAAGTAAGGGCCTGGGAGGGCAGAAGTTACGGCATGCGGGGCTGGACTGCCAAGATGCCGGCCGCCGCTGCAGACGAGGCCTGAGTCAGCATCGGGGGGAAGGTGAGCCCGGAGCGCGATCGGAAGGGGCAGCAAAGTGGATTTGAAGCGGGAGGTCGGAGAGCGGAGTAGCTCCCCACTCCACCGCCCCCACGAGGGAAAGGAACTCTGCCTCACTAAGGAGCAAGAGCTCTCCGGCGCCAGCTACAGCCCCGCGCAGCGAAGTAAAGTGTGTGAGGCTGCTGCAGTGGGGGTGAAGAAAAGAAAGCGGCGACCTGTGCCTGATCGGAGTGTCACCAGCACCCCCCTCCTGCGCAGCCTGTGAAGAGAAAAGGCCTGCTGCGAGAGGCTGGAAAGTCTAAAAGTGAACAGCTGGCCGCCGCATTTAACATGTCAGAAGGTACGGGAGTATCTGTCTTACTGCCGTGACCCCCACGCACCCCAGGAGGTGAGAAGCGTGAGGACAGCCAAACAGACAGTGCGCGGTCAGCGGTTGCTGGTAGAAGTGAATTCAAGCTGCAGGCGGGACCTTCGGCATTGAGGGAGCCAGCCGCAAAATAACTGTTGGTTCCCTCCCCCTCCTAAGCAACAGTGGTGCAGGGGGGAGACGTAGTGCGAGGACTGCGAGTGGCCCGCGCGGCCTGTAATGAAGGCAGGAGCGGCTGTGAGAGGAAAGCAGCAGTATTGTGTGGTCCAGAGCGTGAGTAAAGCTGCTGAAGCCCATCTGAAGACAGCGGGGACAATCCCAGCCCATGCGGCCTTACCACGACAAGGGCAAAATAGTAGGAATTTGGCCGGGCACGTAATAAATAAATAAAGTGCCTACCTTGTGTGGAGTGCCGGCGCAGCTTAAGTGAGGGTACGAGGAACAGCCAGGGTTGTGGTAGGGGCCTGCTGGTGAGGCCCTCAAAGAGCAGAGCAGGAGTACTGCTGAGAGAAACAACATGAAGGCACAAAGCTGCTGTTGGTTTGTGCTACCCTGCTATCTAGTGGGCTTGTAGGGGTGTTGCGCCATTAACTTTAAGCAATGGCCATCACGGTCAAATCTGTAGCATTGAGGCAGACAGAGGCAGCACACCCCGTGCCTTCCCTGAGCAAAGAAAAGTTACATATCAAAATGTAGTAGTTAAGATGGAAGGAAATGGAAGCTATGGCCACAACAAACATAACTAAATAAAAGACTGTGACATAAAGGGTACTCAGCAGGGACTGCACCGAATTACATGAGCTATTGAGCTAGGAGGCAACTGTGTGTCAGGAAGAAAGTAATGCAGCACAGGTGTAGCTGCTGCAGGCCGAACGTGCTTGGAAGACAGAAGGTAAAGGTGCCGGATGCAATGCACAGCAGCTCTTGGGAAAGCGACGGCAAGATAAAGCAAAGTGGACAAACTGTGCAACTGCCTACGCTGAGGTGGCAGACCACACAAGTACGCCTGTGAGGACATCTCAAAAAGAACCTACTGCCAAGGTTGCATAAAGTGTGGGGACACCTACTGCCAGAAGTGGTCACTACAGACGACAGTAAAGCACTGCACACAGACGCTGGGCAGAAGCCAAGACAACAGCCCAAAGCAGTAAGTCACTGAAGGGCGCAGTCAGAAGCGCGCCGAAGCAATGCGACTGCAGGGAGAAGACGAAGAAGTGGTTGTGCAGACCACCAAAAGCATGAAGACCCACAAAGAGGAAGAAGCCGACCTTGCAGATGGTCGCAAGGAGGAAGAAGCCGACCTGCCAGATGGTTACAAAGAGGAAGAAGCCGACCTGCCAGATGGTCGCAAGGAGGAAAAGGCTGACCTACCAGATATTCGCAAGGAGGAAGTAGCAGACCAGCAGGATGGTCGCAAGGATGACGCCGACCCACAAGAGGTCAGAGAGCGAAATGACCTGCGAAGAGGTTGGAAAGAGAGAAGAGATCTAACAAAGAGGTCCGACAAGAAGTACAGAGAAGACATCCATGAAGAGAATGACCCAGGAGATGTCCATGAAGAGGACCCCAGGAGAGGTCCGCGATGAGGACCAGGAAGTGACAGAAGAGAAGTCTAACGATATAACTGGAAGTCAAAAGCAAATGAACAAAAGAAGGTCCCGACGACAGGTCCAGTCACAGATCGAGGTGAAGGCAGTGTCCTCGGGGAGGACAAGACCTGGCAGACACATGCGGAGTGCACGCTACACGGAGAGGCCTGGTTAGGGCAGACCAGCCGGATACAAGACCAGACCTCGTCGCAAAGGAAGGAAAGAGAAGACAGAACTTGAGTGGCAAGACGCCATGGCGAAGGAAGAAAAGCAGAGGAGAAGGGTTAAGAGGTGTATGTGACAGGTCAACTCACACACCAAAATGGAAACACCCGAAGGGAAAAGTGCAAAGGTATATGAACATGGGAACACAGTGCCTGGAGAATAGCAGTATCACTGGGAGTACACATCGACTGGCAAATCCTTAGATTACCTGGTGATGACAAAGGCGAACAGGCCGGTCCACTGGTGACAACTACGTCTTTGATGGAAGGGACACAGGACTGTGGATATTCAAGGGGCAGAGGCCTCTGGGACACCGGTGGCAGCAGGTTCCGACATGAGAGATGGACTGTTAAAGCTCGCTCTGGAAATCCCGGGAGGATGAAGGTAGCATGCAAAGGAGCAGGTGCCAACAACACCCTTTCAGGTGGAGCTTGGGACACGTACAGGTGACCCGTAGCGACTCCTGCAACGTGATTAGAGCGACACGGCGGAAGTCCACCGGTCCAGTGGAAGCCTGGCAGAAAAGGGCCTCCGGGTTGACCGGTGAGAGGGGACACCCATGAGAGAGGGGTATCCGTGAGAGGGATGTCCTGCAACTGAAAGTCCTGTTGGAGATAGAGAAGCACCAGATGGAGGAACATATTTCAACCAGGACTGCGTGGTGGAAAATAACACATACCTGATCCACCATCATTCCATCTACACCATCCCTGCACTTGGAACAAGAAGTGAGAGGTTGTAGAGCATACTTCCACGCTGAGAGTCCCAGAAAGACTAGATCCACAGGGCACCCTGACATCGTGCCAAGGAGAAATAGTGGTCCTGGTGGCAAGACACCATCGTCAGCGGTTGGCCAACAGCGAAAGAGACTCCGTGGAAGTCATTGTTATTGTGTTGTAGTTTGTTTACAAATTATATTCTCTCCTACAGGTTCAGACTTCATTGTTTTGACCTTTAGTAAAGTTTGGGAGGGATGTAGTGATCGGCTGATCACCGTTCTAGTGTTTCGCCTGTTGTACCACACACTGAAAACACACCCACCACAGGCGTCACCAGTCAGGTGACCCTGACAATAAAAGGGGCCGAGCGCACGTGCTCATGGCCAGTTATACACCCTAACTATCTGTGTCTGCGTGGTCCTTCATTAGAGTATGTGCACCTAGCACCTGACGACTCTACACCCCACTACCGTGTCCGTGTGGTTATTTGTCCAGCATGTGGGCCTATGGCCCATGTTACCACAATGCAGCTTTGGTGGGATCCGAACCCACACGTGCAATGCACAATGTATTAGCATTGAAGAAAGCCCACACCGGCAGGCCTATTCCGAAACTGCCCGTCTTGTCACCCGAGAAGGGGAGCGGAGCAAGAAGCACGCTCCAGGTAAGAGCGGGCCATTAGAAAAGAAAGTAAACTGAAAACAAAGCTGCTGTTTGCTGCTACCGGGCAGGCAGCAGAGTTCTAGGGAGCGCTAAGCTATGGCTGCATCACCTGAATACTAGCTCCCCATGCAGGAGCCACGCAGCACCCGCAGCATCGAGGGGACAGACAAATCTGCCACAGCTCACACTGAAAGTAAGCACCAGCGTGAAAGACTGCAACCGCAACAGTACAGCACACAGCCCAATACTGGCATTCTCATGACCGTAGAGGCCCGGTGTCTCGCCCAATCACTGCCGCTGCCTGTGGAGCATAGGCCTGCAGCACCACCTGGTGGCCGTGTGGCTACAATGCGCCCACACTAAAGAAAACTGCACCAGCAGCACCAGCCCTGCGCTGGTCTGTCATCAACTCAAAACAAGCATTTACAATGCAACGGTTTCGCCTTTGGAAAAGTTAGAGCGATTGGCAATGTAAAGGACAATGCCATTTATTTATCTGTTTTCAAAACCAACACAAATACAAATGTTGTCATTTACAATGCCAATAGCTCAAACTTTTCCAAAGGCGAAACCGTTGCATTGTAAATGCTTGTTAAGGTTATGGCGCTATTGTAAAGCACTCGGACACCTTTGGTCAATGTCCGCGCTATATAAAACTGCAATGAATGAGAGTGAGCAGATGTCCCATATTTCACGAGGCCGTATTGGTTTTCAGAAGCTTGCTACGGTGATTTTAGCAACTTCAAATACAGATCGTATTATTTTAAAAGAGGGAGGGAGCATTTGACTTCCACGGGTGTGGCTCTAGTATGGAACGTAGGTCATCTCTTAAAACAGACTGCATCAGCCCATTTAAAGCAGTACAGGAACGGCTCTGGTGAATGATGGATGCAGGATGGATGCAGGATGGATGGATGGATGCATGAATGATGGATGCAGGATGGATGCAGGATGGATGGATGGATGGATGGGTGGATGCATGAATGAATTATGGATGCAGGATGGATGGGTGGATGGATGGGTGGATGCATGAATGAATGAATGGTGTATGGATGCAGGATGGGTGGGTGGGTGGATGGATGGGTGGATGCATGAATGATGTATGGATGGATGCAAGGTGGTTTGGGCTCGCTCGCTGCGCTCGCTCGCTGTGCTCGCTCGCTGTGGTGCAATATGCAAATTAGTTTACGCCCTACCACTTTCAAATGTCACCAGCCGCCCCTGAGCAGAGTGCTCTCATGTGCCACAACGGCATTCCTACTCCCATCCCACTCTGAAATGTAATGCCTGCGGGTTACAGCACAGAGGAAGCCGCCACGTCAGAGGGGGACCAGGCCTACCAATCGATCGCCGACCTCGAATGTATTCACACTCTCGCCCGTGACACCTGCACTCTCTAGGAAGAGGGCAAATGTCCGGGGTGGTGAATGTCACTCTTGCCACATCGATGGCAGACATAAGCTTAGGTATACTGTAAATACAGTATGACATCCCTTCTATTTCTGTTGGACCGTTTATGACACTCTGGTGAGATCCTTAACAGAAGACTACACAATGTACTATAGCATTCACTAGTTTTACAATGCTTCAACCCAAGTTACCTGCAATGCTAGAGCGCTCAATTGTACCACCAGCTCCTTACGTGACTATCTCACGCAGTCCGGTGTTTTACTTTACATCCTGGAACTTCTAGTCCTGTTTATCGCAATGGCAAAACGTGCACTACAAGTCCCAGATTGCAAAGCATAAACACAATGAAAGCGCTAATCCTGCATAGAACTGGAAACTTGTGAGTTTTAAACAGCGCCCTGCAGAACTGCCTAGGGTCAGCTAATGTGTTCTGATTTAATAACGGGAGTCACACAAGATCGCAACACAACAGGGACAATACAATCAGCATATGGAGTGGCTCTGACATCTTAAAATAGGTGTGGTTCCCACTTCAACTAAGCCTGACCCCAATCCTGCCGGAGCCGGATGCATGCACACAATACAATCCCTCAGGGACACAGTAAAAAAATATAAATTTTGGATCCGTTCATTTTGTGCATTCTGAATCTCACAATCAATTAATTACAAGAGAGAGGAAATCTTTTAGATACCGGTCACAAGTATGAAAGTTCCGTAATGGGAGAGGCAGGAGTACCAGACAAACTACGTAGAGTAAAAAGCAAGGTGTAATAAAAAAGGCAGTCATGGTGATGGGAAGTACTAGGTCATGAGACACATTCCTGAAAGTCTACAGGAAAGGGGATCTCCGAATTTTAACACACCCACGTCTCGGGTGGTTACGCTGAAATAAAAAGATGCTGTGCAGTGACGGATCTAATCTAAGAAACTGACACGCACTGGTGGGAAGCACCAGAGGGTATTTGACATACAGTCAAGCAGTCTGAAAATGAGTGTCTTACTTCTTAATCCAAGTTGGCAAGACATCTTGCACACAACGGACACTGGGTGGCTCAAGTATCTGGCAGGTAAAGCAAGTTGCGGTGTCCTTAATCTAGCAGAAAAAAACAGACTGGGGCATCCAAATGCCCTACGAAAAAGAAGACATTGTATTACTTTTCACAGCAGGCAGTGCAGTATGGTGGTGCACAAAACTGTTAAGTGTTGGAGATTTCCTGGATGCTGCAGGGAGTGTAGAGAAATGAGGTTCCTGGAAGGGAATATCCTGCAGCAGGGGAGTTCCCTGGAACTGTCAGACACTGCAGGCTGGGAAGGTCCCATGGATCTGCGAAGTAATACTGTCTGCACCTGCTGGCCCCTCTTACCTGCGCAAGACCGGGTCTTCCATATCTTGAGCAGAAGGATGATAATAGCCGCCAGGTGAGACAGATCTCCAGTAAGTCTGAAGACGTTCATGATGAGGGGGTTGCTGCGACCAGGGCCCTGGTGAAATAACGCTGACTGACTGCACACCTGGCAATGAAAGGGCCCGGTTCCGTACTGCAGCTGGGGTAGGTCTGAAAATGGCGAGCGACGAGCGACGTGGCCCGGGGACGTGGCCAAAGATAGGAAGGTGGAGAGAGGACTCTTGGAGCGCACCGCCCCCTCGGGACGCACAGCAGCATAGCGGACATCTTGAAACGGATCACATTGGCAAAA
The DNA here is from genome assembly GCF_964261635.1 of Lissotriton helveticus. Classification (NCBI taxonomy): domain Eukaryota; kingdom Metazoa; phylum Chordata; class Amphibia; order Caudata; family Salamandridae; genus Lissotriton; species Lissotriton helveticus. The sequence goes on along the minus strand of NC_136062.1, from coordinate 167,762,653 downwards.
GCAGTGTCCCAATGAGGTTTCAAGAGTGACTAAATCACCGCATATAACATGTAAACTATGAGGTATTTATGACTAACGTTTGCTGGAGTCAATTTGTTTCAGCATCACTTGACAAGGAAATAACATATGACTATAACTGTATTACTTATCAATATCAAGAAAGCAATACTGTTAGAAAACGGCAATTATTTAAGGAACGAGTAAGTATTAGGAGCGTGTTTTGTTATTGATTAATTATTGATTCTTTGTGTATGTTTTATTTAAATTACCACTTATGCAGACCCTACTTCTGTTTCATAATGGCCACTTTATTACGCAGACCTGTTGTCTGGTTGCCTAGGCATTTACCAAGCGTGCTTTCTTTTCGATCGGAGTTACAGGAGCGGCCATCTTGCACTGTCAAGGATTTTCACAAATATATATTGTTTAAAAAAAATCCCATTTGAAACTTAGTCTTATTTTGATTGTTTGCCAAACACCACATTTAATTAATAGTTTCCAATAGCGGTTTCACAATTAAATTACTATTGTATCCCTTATACTCATTTTGTAATCATCTCGTTAGTATTTTCAATGTTAGCAATCATTATTAGGGCGGGAGTGGACACGGACGGCGGGAGGGGGCGGGAGAGGACACGGACGGCGGGAGGGGGCGGGAGAGGACACGGACGGCGGGAAACGCACAGGACAGCGAGGGGGGGCGGAAAGGCACACGGAGGGGGCGGGAATGGACAGACTTTCAGTGAAAGGGGAGGGAACGGGAAAAAACGTAACTCCGCCCTGGGAAAAAATCTCGGGAACGCCCCCAAATCTGGTCCGGCCTTGACGGACAGATCTCTGTTCCAATGGCTAGCCTCCATTTATGGAGCTAGCCAATGGGACAGGGGGGCGTATTCCATTTTCCTTACTGGAATCAAGAGATTTCTCTGGAGGCGGAGCTAAGAGCTCCGCCCTCCAGCGAAACCTAAAAAGATATAGCACGCTCGTAAAATGAGCGCTGGACAACTCGAGCAACGTGTTGCTGCTAGAAGCTGTTTGGGTGAGCCAGGCCCCCAGTGAAGCACATAACAGCTACCAAAGTCTGAGCAGCAGGAAAATGACACTACATAACAGCACCACACCAATACCTGGGTTGAAGCGGCCACTGCACGAGCCTACATACTAGAGCTGTCACAATAAAAAGGAGAGCTACGCAGACACCGGTCGTGGCACATAGTGAGTGGCTCCCTGTCTCTCAGGCACCATTGGAAAGTACAATCCAACGGAAGATGCATACTTCCCGTGAGAACATTACACATACCCCAACCCCAGGCAGGGCGATGAGTGGAAGAAAATGAGTACGTCTCCTGACTACGTGAACACCACAGCACATAACGTCAGCAAGGCTGCCCTGATCCCCAGAGAAAGTAAGAACACTTCAACACAGACAGCTAGAACCAGCAAGCACTGCTCTCACAGCCTGCAGCTAGAGATCTGTTTACCCCAGTAAGGGCTCACCGAGTGTCAGCCTGAGAGAAGAAGAAAAGTCCCCAAGGAGATTAATGAGCACTGCGCGAACCCCAGTGGCTGTCTGATGCCACCAAAAGAGAAGAAATTGCGCAACACACACCGTCAGCAGTGAATGGACACCACTGCAAGCTAGAATATGGGAATGCCAACTGTTGGAAGAGGATGCCCATGAAGAGAACCGAGCGCATGAAGCCGGAGGTGCGCAGAAGGATGCACCGGCGAACCTGATAGCACGGGCAGGCGCCCAGGAGAGCGAGAACTCTCCACAGTAAAGAAGCGATGCTGAAGAGAGCAGGAGAGCCTCCACACCTCCACTGCACCAGCGAAGCCCCGCAGTGGGCCGAAGACAGCACAGAGTTTCCTCCCTCACACTGCCTTAAGATGGAGTCGCCAGAGGCCCAAGACAGGCAAGAGGAGAGATGCACACTCTACGTGCCAAGATGCCACCGCAACATGTGCTCTAAAGACAAGCAACACGTGGCCAGATGCCACCTCGAACCACAAGCATGGAGCACGTCACTCGAAGTGACCAAGCATACCTGAACGGAGGCAGGATCAAGCGCCACGACAGTGCAAACATGATGCCTTCGAGTGAAGAGCACAGTGAAAACCACTGGAAAGGGGAAGGAGCCTACAAGAGGTCCTCAAGGAGAAGAAGCACGGCCTACCAACAGAACAGACCTTTGACGGGTCAGCAGCAAATTAAAGACCGTCCCAAGAAACGGACAGGACCAGCGAGATGTCCATGTGGCACAAGCATGAGATAAGTGGCAGGACGCCACAAACGAGTAAGTGACCTTGTCGTAAGGAGAGAAGATCGTGGCTGGATGCCCCTCAGCGAAGGAGAAGAGTGTGGCGGATGCCACTCCACGAAGGGGGAAAGGAGAGTAGCACTACGCCACAGGACAAACAACAACCACAGGCGCGCAAGAGGGAAAAGGAGAAGAGCGACAGAACAGAGGACTCGTGCCAGCACTGGAGAAGGTGCTCATCAGCACAAGCCAGCCACCTTGGGTGCAGGGACATCACTGGAGACAGCTTTGTGGGAGGACCAACAGTAAGCCTCTAGCAAGCGCTGTCTGCGTCCAGGCACCACGCTTCACAGTTGGACCGTCTGCTCTCCTGTCACCGGCTGCTTGGCATCAATGGCACCACATCTAGAGAAGACAACCACAACTGGCCACAAAGTCCCTCCAGCCCTCCTCAATCTATGAGATCACTAAAAGCAAGAGATCGCTGCCTGTTTGTCCAACTGAAGGAAAGTTACCATGTTCATCATCCGAGTGCATCATCACCAAGAACATCAAAGGAGCATCACACCACCAGACTGGATCCAACCGTTCGAGACAGCCGGAGTTCAACGAGGCACTCCTGGCACTGTGGGACGCTTGCCACCCAGGAACCTTCTGTGTGCCCCAGTGAACCCGGATCCTCCAGAAGAAGAGCATTCCCACCATTGGACCATCCACCCTTGGGGTTACACGAGGCTCGGCCACGGCCCTGTTGGGAGTTCTGCAGCAACCCCTCGGCGCGGCCTAGGAAAGGCCCGTAGAGCCCACGTGGTCATGTAGCAATCCAGGGGCAATGGCCTCAATGGAATTCCTGTGGGAGGGGAATCCGGATCGGAGAGATGTGTCTGCAGCAGTTCCACGACAGGCACCAGAAAGCACAGAGGTCATAGATGAAGACTGGTCACTAAAAGACCACCTACGGAAGGCAGAGAACCTGATCCTTGATGGCGGGGACACCCAGACTGAGTCACACCCTCTGCGGCTACATGAGCAACTCGGGTGTGGTCCTCTTGACAGTTCCTCAGTGATGCCTTCGCGTGGCCTACATGAAGCCCGCACAGTCCACACGGTCCCATGGCAGCCCGGCAGGAAGGCCCTCCAGGAACCTCGTGTGAGAGGGAAGTCCAGGCAGGAGAGGCAAATCTGAAGCTGCTCAGCTATCGGGAACTGGAAAGGTAATCTAGTACGTCGCTTCCAAGGAACGGCATCATCCACTAAAGTCATCCTCAATAGCTGTAGGCTTGTAGTCCACCGGAACCTGAGCGCCTGTAAAATCTCCAAAGTGGACCCCACCGCCGCTCCAGATACACTGCTATTAGAACTATGTAAATAGACTTCCACACCGCGAGACCAGGCAGGTCTGAACTACATCGCCAAGGTAGACTAAAGCATCCTGACCATGAGGTCCAAAGCTTCACAGCTGCCTGGCATATGGCCTGAAGAGACTCACTTGGTGCTGTGTATTGTTTTTTTGTTTTCCTTATAGGTTAGACTTTTTGTTTGTTTCTTTTCATTAAAGTTTGGGAGGGTTATAGTGTCCTGCTGGACATGTTCTAGTGTTTTGCTCTGTGTTACACTCACACAAACACACACCCATCACAGGTGTCACCAGTCAGGTGACCCTGCTAATAAAAGGGGGCGGGCGGGCGTACGTACCCTGGGCCAGTTCCAGGACCCCCACTACCGTGTCCATGTGGTTATTTGTCCAGCATGTGGGCCTTGTGGCCCAATATACCACAACGCTATCACCATGACGAATGTCCTGGTATACATGTTCCAGAGCGAGAAATATTAGACCGACAGAATTCTCAGTAGGCTGCATATGTATATGCGAAGCAACTGTATATTTGAAACCTTTGTTTTGAATGGCAATTAACTGTGCCATTCAGGTTTTAAGTTGGCTGATCATGCTTCCCAAAAAAAGGTTTGTGCACATTCGTCCACATAATAATGTAACTCAGATAGATTGCCTGACAGTTAATAAGTAAGTGATTGAAAATGATTTTCGTTAATTTACAGTCATTGTCAAAACGCTATAGGTCTTTGAAACCAGTTTTTTTGTTATAATGTTCACAATTAAAAAAACAAGCATTTACAATGCAATAGGTCTTACAACTGCGAGATTTTGAGCTATCAGCATTGTAAATGGCAATGCCTTTTGTAGTATTAAAAGGCATTGTCATTTAACAATACCAATTGGTCAAACTTAGCGAAAAGCAAGACCTATTATATTGCAGAGCACGATGTCCGTTAAGAGGGTGACGCGCTCACCTTTAAAGTAAAAAATCTAAAAAAGAACGCTCAGTGTCCCTGAAGTGTGTGTCAATACTCAACAGTAAAGTTTATAAAATAAAAAAAAGAGGCAGAGCACGTTGTCCCTAAAGTGGGCACTGCGCTCAATAGTGAAGTTAAAAAAATAAAAATTAAACTGAGCGCGGTGTCCCTAAAGCCGGCGTCGCTCTCAGCATGCAAGTTTATTTAAAAGTTTATTAAAAATAATAATAATAAAGGTAAAAGAAAGCGTGGTGTCCCTGAAGCCGACGCACGTTGTTAAAAGTAATTAAAAAACAAAATTGTGAAAAGTTTTGCCTTTGTTTATTACATCCTCCAGAAAGAGATTAATTCTGTAAGTCTCGAGTGTTTTGAATCTATGTTGTACCTATAGGAATGGACACGTGAATTTAGTGACTCGTGATACACCATTGTGAAAATTTTTGTGCATCTACGGGTGGACGGATGAAAGCATTGTCTGGTGACATTAGTGCATCTTGTGGTAGGTAATTAATGTCATACATTGTCTGCATAGATGGGTAGGCAAAGCTAGGCAGGGACAGTGCGAGTGTTCCAACAGTCTTAAAAAAACCGACATTTTGCCTCTGCATGAGGCCTGTGCAGTGAAAATAAAGGCCTTTTGTGGTGTCTTTTGCTGTAATTCGATGCCATGGACAGAAGGAGCCCTAAGGCTGCTCTCTTACTTCTTCATAACATGACCAAAACATAACATATTCTTACTGATAATGACAGGTGTATTAAGTGCGTCCTGAGATGGACGTGCAGACTCATGCCCCGGGTTATGCCCCAGGCGGCAAGGGCAGTCCTTTCTGGGCACCTAACGGTTGTCAGTTACAAACAGTCATTCAAAGCCTAGTGCTGAACACATAGGGGGCTATTATGAGTCGATAAGGAACAGATCCCTAAATCTGCCCCAATGTGTGTTCAGAACCGCAGATGAAACACGTGCAAGACATTTTATGAGGGGTGTGTCAAGTGTTGTATGTAGTGGGGATATCTCGTGCCATTCGCTCATCACCATTTGATCACCCCTCCCCCAGTGAAACGCTTACACGTAACTGTTGTCAACTGAGTAGCTTTATTATTATACCAAAACACCATTTTATTTGCGGGTAAAACCGCCCACATTTACCATTTTATTGAATTTGCACATAAATGATGCGCTCCATACATATGCGCCACAGGTTAACATGTATTTACAATTCGTCATCTCTAGAGGCGAGTTGTACCAGCAGGACACAACATCACCCCCTTTTCCAAGCACCAGCTACTAGGGTAGGGCCAGAGAGTCCAGGACCACCAGCAGGACGGCCCCCTCTCCCGCCAGCCCAGAGCCGCCATAACTGCCTCCCCTGCGGCAGTGTCATCCATTTTCCGCCCAAAAAGAGTCCCCCGGCCTTTTCTCTCATCCGGGACCCCGCCACTCACTATTGAACTTAGGGATGGGTGGGTGGGCAACTGCTGATCCGGCTAGCCTGCAATCCCCGAGGCGAGAGACAAAAGAGGGCTGCTCCCTGGGGAGCCGTAATTTTATCAACTTGGGGGAGGGCTCTCACACGCCCATCCTGGCATCTCATCTTACGGCGAGACCCTCCCCATGACAAGCCTTGAAGAATGGAAACTTACACTCCGGCCCGGAATTCCCACTAAAGGTCCCCCTCCCCTAGCCGCGGGGGTGGCCTCTCATAGTGGGGATATCTCGTGCCATTCGCTCATCACCATTTGATCACCCCTCCCCCAGTGAAACGCTTACACGTAACTGTTGTCAACTGCGTAGCTTTATTATTATACCAAAACACCATTTTATTTGTGGGTAAAACCGCCCACATAGACCATTTTATTGAATTCACACATAAATGATGCGCTCCATACATATGCGCCACAGGTTAACATGTATTTACAATTCGTCATCTCTAGAGGCGAGTTGTACCAGCAGGACACAACATCACCCCTTTTCCAAGCACCAGCTACTAGGGTAGGGCCAGAGAGTCCAGGACCACCAGCAGGACGGCCCCCTCTCCCGCCAGCCCAGAGCCGCCATAACTGCCTCCCCTGCGACAGTGTCATCCATTTTCCGCCCAAAAAGAGTCCCCCTGCCTTTTCTCTCATCCGGGACCCCGCCACAGGGCAAGAAGCACCACTGGTGCTCTTACCCTCCCCCCGCACTAAAGCCCTGCTACTCTTCCCCAGTGCAGGGCAATAGCCCCCAGAATATTTTGCACACACTTCCAACCCTGCCCTGGACAGGTGCATCCCCCCTGCCGGTACTCATCTGAGCTCAATGCCTGCAGCAGGCTATGCCTGATAACACGTATCCGTGACCCCTTCAACAGTTTTTCTACCTCCCTATTCATCTTCCTCACCGACGTGTTCACTGCAGCTGATGGAATGTCACCCCCCCATACTCTCCGAGTGTGCACCTCTGACCAAATAATCGCAGTGTCCGGCAGTACTCTCCTGATCCATGTAAGTAGAGAGAATAAGGCCTCCTTGGCCCCCCTCCTGCCTCCGGGGATCATGTTTTCCGTTGCCCCTCAACCCCTAACCAATCATGAAAGACTCCCATGGCCCTTTGCGTCTTGTCAACCCCGGACTCTCCGAACCATTGCCCTGCTATGAAAATGACCGAATCTCCACACCAGCATACTTACGTCCTCTGACTTGTCATCACTGCATGCGAGACCAAAAGAGAACAGAGAAAAAAAGAGGTGCATCAGTACCTATCTGCCGCAAATACCGACTCTATCTACACCAGCTGCGGTCGCACATAGCGCTCAAAACTAGATGAACTCCACCTGCCCACCCTCTTAATTGCATTCGTTGAGAGTCCCAATACCGCTGCTGTAGTGGCCGCCCCAATGCGGAACGAATGTGATGTGAAATGAGCTATGTCCTCACCCAACAATTCCAGCGCCCGCTTACATAATTGTGTGAACTGGAACCTCATCAAAGGTGTACCATCTGCATGCACCAACAGCCTATCGTCACCAAAACCCGGCCTAATATGCAGGAACTTCCCCATCAACATCACCGGGCAGTAACCCGCACCCTGAACCGCTCTTAGTTGCACCCATACCCCTTTCCCCAGCGGGTCTGTCTTTGGCCTCCGCACTCTCACTTGCAGTAATTCTGCAGCAACCACCACATCCCCCACAGCAATTCCCCTTTGTCTGTCCATCTTGGAGCTCGGCACTAGTTCTGAGATGCGAAATGCCCCAAAGAATGCTAACGAATAGGCTAACCGCAACAATTGACCTCATAATGTGACCAACATACCTGTGGCAACACCCCCAAGATATTCACCAACCTGTTGGAATCTATAGGTCTCCTGCCATCCTTCTCCCTTGGCGCTAGTCGTTCCCAACCTTTCATAGCCCTTCTAACTCTGCGGTCCTTAGTGGGATCCGCTACCCCTTTTATTCCTGCAAAGAAGGCTATTGCCGACAATTGTCTGCGCACCAGAGTTAATGACCTTCCCTCCTCTCTCTGGCTGACTATGAACATGAGAACCCCCTGTGGTGTAAACTCCCCTGCACCCCCTTGGTTCTGCAGGACCGCTATGTACACCTGCCATGCCCTTTCATACCTACTCTTAGTCTTGGGTGCAACCGAAGCCGCTATGAGGTCGGAAGCAATGGGGCACCAAGCTTCCACAGGCTTTCCGGGAAGGCCGTCATCTGACCGTCTGCTTGTGGCCATCGCACTCTGAATTCTGTCAACTTAAAACAAGACAGAGAGTCAGCTACTGTGTTCACCACACCTGGCACATGTTTGGCAGTAAAATGCACATTACGCCTGAGGCACTCACGCACCAACACTTTCATCAAACGGAGTACCCACGGGCATTTTGCCCTTTGGTTGTTCACCGCCAGGACCACCGACATACTGTCTGACCAAAACACAATTCGTTTATTTTCCAACAATGCACCCCATATCTGAAGCGCCACTATTATGGGAAATAACTCCAGGAATGTGATATTGCGGACCAACCCCCTCCTGAACCAATCAGCCGGCCAATGCTGCATACACCACCTTGCTCCTAACACTGCACCGAAACAGACACTGCCCGCTGCATCCGTGTATAGTTCTAATTCTCTATTGTCCTGTGCTGGTTGTTGCCATATCACTGATCCATTGAAGTGCTCCAAGAAATCACTCCATGTGACCAAATCATCCTTCACTTCCGCTGTCAGCCGAGTGTGGTGGTGTTTCGCCTTCAAACCTGACATTGCCCTGGCTATATTCTTTGAAAAGACCCTGCCCACAGGTATCACCCGCAGTGCAAAATTAAGTTGCCCCACCAACACCTGCAACTGATGTAGTGTAACCTTGCGGCCCTTAAGCAGTCGTCCAGTGACCCTTGAAAACTTTTAATTTCGTCCTGCGGCAATCTGCACATGCCCTCCACTGTGTCTATCTCAATACCCAAGAAAGTCAATTGTGTCGTAGGTCCCACTGTCTTCCCCGCCGCCAGTGGCACCCCCAATGCCTCCGCCAACCGCTGGAAACCCACCAATGCTTCTTGACAATCTGACGAGCCTGGTGGCCCCATAAAGAAGAAATCATCCAAGTAATGCACAACCCCTTGCGTGCCCACCGCTTCCCGCACTGTCCATTCCAGAAAGCGACTGAATGTTTCGAATACAGCACATGCAATGGAACAACCCATGGGCATACACAGGTCCACAAAGAAATTACCATCAAAAGTGAAGCCTAGCAATCTAGTGTCATCCGGGAGCACCGGCAAGAGGCGAAATGCTGACTCAATATCTGCTTTAGCCATCAGCGCCCCCATGCCCAGCCTTCGCAATTTTGTAATCGCCGAGTCAAAAGTGGTGTAGCGCACCACACACAAATACGGATCCAACCCCTCATTGACTGACTTGCCAGATGGACTCGACAAGCTGTGTATGAGACGATATTTTCCCACCTCCTTCTTTGGTACCAGCCCCAAAGGTGAACAGACCAGGTCCTGCCTCAGCAATGCCTGGAAAGGACCCGCCACTCTCCCCAACACTATCTCCTTTTCAATTTTTTCCCGAGTCACTTCTGGGTTTCTTAACACTGATAGCTGATTGCGCGGGGGCACTGCACTTGGCACTGCGGCAGACAGGATGTGAAAATCAGATTTAAAACCTTCATACAAAAATTGTGCTTCTGCCCCCCTCTCATATCTGGCGAGCATATGGGCTAATACAGGCAGGTGTATGGGTGTGGGCAACCTCTGGGCATTATTGGGTAGGGCGGCCTTTTGGTGGAGCAGCAGCTGTGGGGGGGCGGTGTTCCTTGGCCTTACCCCCTTTCTTGAAACACTTAATCTCTGAGTGCCCGAGCACCCCACAGAAGGAACAAATGTGCTTGAACTTACATGCTGTGCCCCTATTACATTCATTCTTGTTAAATTGCCAACATGCTTGCTTCCTGTCACCGGCTCCCCTGTCTCCCCGAAAGGAATGTGTAGGTTTGCAATAAAACTCCCCATGCCATATATTAATCTCCCGTTGGTCCCATGCTACTTCCGGCCTCACTGCTTTCATCTGCCTGAACTTTGTGTCATATTGCAACCAAGCCGTCCCCTGAAATTCTGAAGCTGCCCCATGAATCAGTGACATGTAGCTTATCAACTGAGCCGCCAATGTAGGAAACCGCTCAACCATAATTGCTGCATAAATAGCAAACCCGGTCACCCAGTTCTTCAATGACCATTCCACGCAGACCTTCTTTTGTTTCAGTTCCCATCTTTACCCGACCTGGTCTTCCCCGGGACCACACCTGCATTAATCAAATCATAAACGTCCACATACTCTCCCTTAAAGATCTTCTCCCTTGTATCCGCAGGCACATGCCAAGTTATACTTGCTGACGCTGACATTGCCAATGATGCTGAACCGTATAACACTGGGCTGTGTGGTAGAGGAGTGTGCGCCGAAGCTACCGTCGCGGGGGGGGGGGCGCTGGTGTCACCGTAACTAGCCCCGCTCCCACAGCCCCTGAGTTACTCACCGGGCTCCCGCAGCCCCTGAGTTACTCACCGGGCCCTGAGCCGTGGTAGCCACCACCATAGGCGATTGCAATACCCCCCCTGACTGGACCCACACCTGAGCCACACCACCACCTTGTGTCGTTACCACCGGGGCCTGTATTGTTTCCACCGAAGCCCGCGCTGCCGTACCAGACGCAGCCCCCCCCTCAGCCTGTACCGCATTTGCCTGACTACCAAGTCCCCCGCTGGCCCTGTTGGCATTACCGCACTTTGTGTAACCCCCCCCGTAAGGGACAACCCGCCTTCTGCTAAGCCAGTTTGCGCGCCATCGCCAGTCACCCGCATATTATCCATGACCACCAGGGGCTGGCCCGCTGCCAACGCCTCACCTGGAAGGTTCACTCGCTGTTCCGAGACCCGCTTGGTCTTCTCCTGCTGCATGTCCTTAAAGCGAATAGGCGTCTGCCGTATGTGTTTTGGCAACGGAGGCTCCTGCAGTCAGCTTGTTCCTGCATCCTGAGATAGCGTCTTCAGGGCCCAATCGATACCACCTTTCCTAGCGACCTCCCACAATGCAACCAACAAGCGAAATTCCTCGTTGGCGCTGGGGCCTCCTTGCCCCCCCCGTGTCCGTTTGGGCGGCATTCCGCCTACTAAGAAAAGAAAGCAAAATTACCAACTGAACAATACCTGTGCGCCCTTTCGACCGGTCTTACACCCGGGCACCAGTGCTACTTACCGCCTTAGTGCCCCGTTATAACATACGTTGCTATCCCACACCATGCCCCAGCTCGCCTGCACCATGCCGCTTGATCGCCCACCTGCACCCACTTTAGTAATTGTCGAGCTCCTTTACCTTAGTGCATACCCCCATTATGCCCCTGTTGTTTTATAGTTCATATCCAGATGGCCCTAGGGACAGCGTAATGTGCACTCATTTCATCATTTTTTCAATTTTTTTTATATTTCTTATTAATTAAACATTTACTCCCTATCTGCATTATGACCGAATTCAGGAAAATTGCCCCCACGATTTGCCCGAAAAAGCCTGGCCACACCTTTCCCTTCGATGTCTTGCCCCGCCTCGCCACTATCTTGGCTGCACTCTGTTGCCACTTTCACGTTGCGTAATCTAAAGTTTGCTTTTGTAAGTGTTCCCTTGCGATTTCCCCATGCATCATTACCATTGCTTTTGTGAAGCATTCTGACACCTTCGTGTAAAACCCGCGCTACATACGATCGCGTGCCTACATAATTGACCCCCTGCCGAAGGCCCGCTATTACCGTTTATGTCGTGAAGCGCTCTGCCACCTTTAGGTGAAGTCCGCGCTATATACCATCAGCGTGAAACTAATTGTCCCCCTGCCGAAGGCCCGCATCATTACAGTTTTTATAGTAAAGCGCTCTGACACCTTCAGGTAAAGTCCGCGCTATATCAATCGCGTGCCTACATAATTGGCCCCCTGCTGAAGGCCCGCATCGTTACCGTTTTTAGTAAAGCGCTCTGACACCTTCAGGTAAAGTCCGCGCTATATCAATCGCGTGCCTACATAATTGGCCCCCTGCTGAAGGCCCGCATCGTTACCGTTCCGATAGTGAAGCGCTCTGACACCTACATGTAAAGTCCGCGCTATATCCTGTCACATGCATACATATTTTGCCCTCTGCCGAAGGCCCGCATCGTTACCGTTTCAATCGAGCAGCGCTCTGACACCTGTTGTGTCCTAGCAGACACAGGCTAGGGTTAAACTTGTAAGCCTACACTAAACACCCACCCACCACTGATATCACGACATCACGTGACACAGTCAATAAATAGAGCCGAGCGCTCGTGCTCGTGGCTCACTAACCAACTATCTATCTGGTGTCTGTGTCGCAATTATTACCAGCATGTGGGCCTAGGGCCCCACAACATAACATTTGTAGACGAGGAGTGGCAGAACCCCCGGCGTGCTCCTGCTAATGAGAAAGGGGGGAGAATGCAGCCTGCCTATGGGCAACCCCTACGTGGAAGCAGCGCCGTCCGCCAAGAGGCCCGAGGGGCGTGTGCCGTGCCCCGGGCCTAGTCCGGAATAAAGAAAAGCGGACCGGCCAGAGCCCACCGGCACCGGCCGCCACTGACCCCCGACACGATGACGCCATGCGGAGCCCACCCATCACGGCCGCAACTAATAATAAGGCCCGTAGGCCGGAGGTGAGCCCGGGGGCTGTGAATGGCCCCGGGGGTCGCAGATGCCAGGAGCGACCCCCCCCTGTGACTGCACAGCGAAGCGGAGCCCACCCGCGATAGCCTTGACGCAAGCCAGATCCGAGGTGAGCCTGCAGGCTGCTCAAAGTGGCCAGGGTGCGAGCGGAGGTCCGCGGGAGTCAACCCCGCCTCCGCGACCAACGCCGAAGTAATGAGAGCGAGGGGAGGGGGTGGAGTAGCTAACCACCTCCCGACCCCCTCTTATGAAAGCGGAGCCCACCCGCATGACCAGCGCGCCTTGCACAACAAACTTTAAGTAAGGCAAGACCAGCGGAGCCCACCCGCGGCCTGCCTGCAGCGTCCCCCGCCGCGCAGCGAGTGAGAAGTGCGGCGGCGGGGTGAAAGAAAACGGCCACAGCGTGTGAAGAGCTGCTGGGCGGTGTACTACCACAGCGGAGCCCACCCGCAGAATCGTGAGCCCTGGTGTCTGCCCTCCCCCGCACAGCGCAAGAACTGAGAGGCTGCTGCGGGCGGGAGCAACAAGCAAGAAATAGCGAGTGGAGCACCAGCACCCCCCGCGCAGCCCGCGACAAAGAAAAGGCCTGCCGCGAGGGGGGGGAAGTATGCAACAAGGAAATAAAATAATAAATAAATAAAAGGCTGACTCACCGATGAAAAGGAATCCAGCGGTGACACCCTGCCTCGCCCTGCTGCTGAGGGTGACTGATGCGGCGGCTCTGGGTGTGTGTGGCCGAAAGCAGAACGGCCGGAGAACAGCGCCAACACCCCAAGCGAAGAAGCAGTAACATGGGTAGCCCCTGCTCTACCTTGACTGAAAGGTGGATGCAAACGGGCCAGGGACGGTAACACGAGGACATTGCCCTGACACAGAGCGAAGCTCTACACCCCAGTCACCCAGCTGCACTAAAACCCAGCACCGGCCATAGAGAAGGGAAAGCTGGGACCAAGAAAAGAAACACTGCCATCTAGTGGGCGTTCTTTTGAACAGCAGCACAGTGAAGAATAAAACAATCCTTGGACAAACCAACGTCAAGAACTTAGTACCAGGCACGCCCGCATCAACGCAGACTAAAGACTGCAGCTCACACCTGGTGCTAAAGCAAAACAGGGACAAAAAAAAAAATCAAACCAGCACACTGCAAGCCAAGAGAAGTGTGCAAGAGAAAAGAAGCCAATGAAGCAACCACGCCAAGGGAAAGCCTACGAGGGAGAACAAGCCTGCAGCGACGCGAACGAAGACGGAGACCCATCACCACTGCAGAAGTGACGCCTGTGGCCACAGGTGTTCATCGCAAACGCAGGAGAGACAACAACCTCACCGTGGACGTCGAGGGAGAGTCAAGACGTCTACCGCAAGCAGCAAGATCCAAAGGCAACCAATGGAAGAGCGCAAGTGTACCCCGGACGCGGACAGTACAGGACAGCGCCTGAAAGTAAGGAAGCCACACCCCAAAGCACCAGAAGACGTGCAAGGCAACTACCCAAGTGTGAAGAAGAAAAGTGCGATACGCACGTGGAAGAGCGATGACGCCAAAGATTCTAATGAACCGCAAGGAACAAAGCTACACTGAAGATGTACCACGACGGTACCAAGTGAAGCAAGAACTTGCCACTGCAATGCACACTGACGTGCAACGGAAGAGTAACGCAAAGTTACCCCGCAGCCAAAAGGAGGCGAAGCAACCAAGCACGGTCAACGCCCCAAGAAGCTAAAGAGCCTCACCGGAAGCACGCACAAGAAGTCACCCACCGGAGAAGGTCCAAGGAGAGGTGACGTAACCCTCCGGTACCTGCAGAGCACACGAAGAGCGCAGGCGAAACTGCGCCAACGAGAAAGCACTGCAGCAGAAGCACATGGCGATCCCAATGGTCGCGGATAGCGAGAAGACTCACGAAGAGGAAGCTGTCCACCCCATCTGCTGTCAAAGAAGATCGCCCAAAAAGAAAAGGATGATCCGACAAACCAGAGGGGCGCCCAAACAAAAGCTGATCAATCAAAATGGTCGCCAGAGAAGAAAGAAATAATTCTGCCAGGAAGTCAGGATGAAGATGTCATGCCAGAAGACGTCCGTGAACCGAGAGATCAGAAGACCAGGAGAGACGGACGCAACAACAACAATAACTGGAAGTAATAGGAAGCAAGAAAGAAGATCGTAACGACCGGTCCAGTCACAGAAGAGTGGAAAGAAGACAGTGTCCTAAAGACAGGACAAGACCAGACGGAAACAGGCGGAGTGCAAGGTGACAACACCGTGTCGCGAAAAGGAAAGGGAGAAGAGTGGCACGATGCCATGAAGAAAAGAACTGAAGTAAGAAGTCATGTGACACGACACCATCAGGAACATCTGGAAAAGATGAAGAGAGGTGTAACAAGTCCACACACCTACAAGAAGAAGAAGAGGTGACACACCACATCATCGTGTACAGTGACCCGCACGTCCAGGAGAACACTGAAAACACCAAGAACAGAACAGGCACCCATTCACAAGACCCCGACCACCCGTGGACGGTAGGAGAGCACAGGCCGGACCATTGGCAACACCCACCTTTGGGATTGAGCGGAAACCTGGAAGCGGAGGGAGCTCAGATGGCCTGAACAAGGAGAACCGACCATTCCACACCAGCCCGTGGAGATCCAAGGGGCAAAGGCCTCAGGGACACCGGTGGCAGAGGGTCCCGACACGAGAGATGAATCCATCGCCGTTTAACCTGCACGTCCCAGGAAGAAGAGGAACTTGTGCGCAAAGGCAGGAGTCAACAACTACCCTTCAGGTGGAGCTATGGACTTTGCGAGGTAGTACCCCCATCGTCTCCTCCATTCACACGCAGACTGTGGAGTTGGAGAAATGCTGTGGAATAATACCCGGCCCAGTGGAAACCTGATGAAAAGGGCCTCCGGGACATCTCGTGGCAGGAGAACACCCGAGAGAGGGACGTCCTAGTGAGAAGAATGTCCTTCGAACACTCCATCCTTTGTAAAGTAAAGCCAAGCTGCCTACAGTGAAGAAACCGACGGACCAGCAGAAGACAACATCCTTCAAGTCCAACATCTGGTCATCCTGTTTGACGTTATCCTCAAAAGCAAGATCTCAGTGGACTGACCAATACACGTCCACGGCGCAAGTAAAGAAGAGCACGCCCACCGATAACCAGGACGTCAAGCCAAGAAGAAATAGTTTCAGCAGCAATTTCCACCGTCGTCATCAAGCAAGCAGCTGAAGAGACTCAATGTAAATTTGTAATTAGTGTATATTTATGTACTTCCTCCCACAGATTCGGACTTTTGTCTTTCCTTAATTTTTATCAAATTCTGGGAGGAATGTTGTGTCCTAGCAGACACAGGCTAGGGTTAAACTTGTAAGCCTACACTAAACACCCACCCACCACTGATGTCACGACATCACGTGACACAGTCAATAAATAGAGCCGAGCGCTCGTGCTCGTGGCTCACTAACCAACTATCTATCCGGTGTCTGTGTCGCAATTATTACCAGCATGTGGGCCTAGGGCCCCACGACATAACAACACCTTCAGGTAAAGTCCGCTCAATATACCGTCCCGTGCATACACAATTGGCCCCCTGCCGAAGGCCCGCATAATTCCCGATTCCATTGCGCAGCGCTCTGACACCGTGTGAAGCGCTCCCTATTATGCATGATGCTTCCTAGTAGCTAACGCCGTCCGCATCGCTGACATTGTGCCTCGCCCCCATACCCTCGCTACGCTAAGGCCTCTCACCTCGTAGATCGCACCGGCGCTGCAACAGATCGTCCCCAGCCCCGGACGGCCTGTCCTGCACAACTGCTGATCCGGCTAGCCTGCAATCCCCCGAGGCGAGAGACAAAAGAGGGCTGCTCCCTGGGGAGCCGTAATTTTATCAATTTGGGGGAGGGCTCTCAGACGCCCATCCTGGCATCTCATCTTACGGCGAGACCCTCCCCATGACAAGCCTTGAAGAATCGAAACTTACACTCCGGCCCTTCCCACTAAAGGCCCCCCTCCCCTAGCCGCGGGGGTGGCCTCTCAACACATGACACACCCCTCATAAAATGTCTTGCACGTGTTTCATCTGCGGTTCTGAACACACATTGGGGCAGATTTAGGGATCTGTTCCTTATCGACTCATAATAGCCCCTTCTGTGTTCAGCACTAGGCTTTGAATGACTGTTTGTAACTGACAACCGTTAGGTGCCCAGAAAGGACTGCCCCTGCCGCCTGGGGCATAACCCGGGGCATAAGTCTGCACGTCCATCTCAGGACGCACTTAATACACCTGAAATGGAAATACAACATACATTCCGAATGTGCTTGTCTGTTATGGCCTCAGCCAGGCTTCTCCACTTCACTGAATTGAGTCATCCTCGGCAATTCGTGAACAAGCTAGCGCCAAGTTTTAGGAGGAATTATAAAGCTAGAGAGTTCCATGGAGTGTGATTATGAGTTGAACTACACAGGGAAGGGTATTTACTCATCCGATATTAGACAAGCAACTTGATCAGTGTATGTATTTGATAACGTTTTATCATTTAAGGGGCTGCGAAAAGTGTTGCCTTTGTTTATTACACTCATAAATAAAAACATAAGAATAAAGATACCCCATCTCAAAGTTGGTGAGGCCCCCTGAGATTATGGTCACCTCTTTTGTAATCGCAAACATTGAAATCCAGATGCCTGCGAACCCCCCCACCCCCACCCCCCTGTCTCTACCAGGCACATCAGGTGTCAACTGCACACCTCAGGATATCCAGAATGAATCATAATAATACAACAGAGAGTATAACACCAATAAAAGCGGATGCCTTTCGGTTCGCAGTTGAAAGGCAACAAAGTGCAGTCATAGTCCAGAACTTTCAAGTGCAAAGCGCATCAACACCTCGTCAGGAGAAGTAGGCGCTATATAATGCAAAAATATTACAAATGCAATATGCGAAGGAATCTGACGTGTTTAGGGGAGGATTGGAAAGTGGTACAATAATTGGAATTTATTGTATAGTGTTTGATGTCACAATCACTGTGCGTTGGTGCTGCAGATAACATATGTTACTACTACGCATCACAACGTTTCTCAGACTGCGTAGGAGCAGGCAAAGTTCACAGAATAATTACTGCAACAGGTGCATTGACCCACCCAACTGTTGAGAGGCTTTTGTGTAAACTTATGGTGCCAGACAAAAGTTAGAACGCGAGGACGGCACACTTCAGGTACCTGAGACGGCAGCTTACAATGGGGTGGCGTGCAAAAAACGACATTGTTGAGGACAGAAAGCACACAAGTCATTTGGAATTTTGACATGAGTTGTGCCCAAAGAGATCATGACATTAGCACCGATCGGCTAGCGCCAAAACACAGACTCGCTCTTTCAAGTCCACGCTGCACATATTCCATTGTGCATTTCACTTCCAAGATAAACTCTCACGTTCCACAAGAAGCTGCGATATTCCAGGGGGATTATTTTACACCCGTTAGTTACTTTCCTATAATACGCCTCATGGCCACTGTGTCTTCCCGTCTGCCCCTCCGCCACTCCCTACTGCCTCGCCACGATTTCTGTCGACTGTTACCCCCTCCCCCTTTACATCGCCCCCTCTATAACTACCCGGCATAGTGTAGCATGGATGGATTTTTAGCCACACAATTCCTACATAAACACATTCATACATCCCTGTGAATTATCAATTTCACACAACGGGAGGCTTTATGTTTAATTATTTCCTTCGCCCCGTATAATAACCTTCTAAACATAACGATGTATTTATGTAGTGCAAGCATCAAAAACTCAGCTGCAGCTGTGCCCTTTGAGAAGCAGCACCCTCTCCGAGATTGGTAAAGGAAAGACGAACATTGTACTGGCAATCAGGGCCTATACTGTTTATACATACAACCCCGCCTACCAAGTAACACAACTAACATGTTTCTATCCTTAAACTGCAGAAAACCACACGGCACAGCACTGCCAATTGAAAAACAAGCATTAGCATAGCCAATAGGTCTCGCCTTTGGGGCCTTATTAGGGAGAGAGGTGGGACTGGATTTAGGTGGAGGGAGAGATGAGGAGTGGCTGGAGAGAGGGGGTAGTGGAGGTGGAGGAAGAGAGGGGGAGTGGAGGGAGGAGTGGAGGAGCAGGAGGAATGGAGGAGCAAGGGGGAGTGGGGGCAGGCGGAAAGGAAACTTTAGCAGGGCAGAAACCTGTACTGGGAGGATTCATAACTACTGTGCAAGTACACATTCATTATGCAGCAAAACACTGTTTCTTGTTTGGTATATGCGGAGAACTGAGTTCCCTCTGGGGCCACTTAATTCCGGGCCAAGGAACAGCAGCAGTCATCCTTCCCCGCCAGGCCTGCTAATGTGCTGGGCTCCGCATCAGAACCCCCGAACCCCTTCCCTGCACGGGTCCTATCTTTTGCTTAAGGAGGTCACCTCGGACTCCAGCGGGGCCATTCTGCAGAGTCAGGCAAACCGTCTTCACGTGCTCATGCAGAGGCAAAAGGAAAGCGAAATCAAAGATGAGTGGTGAGGAAGAAACTGCGTGCGCATTACAGGGGGGGGTTGGTCGGGTGGGGTTTAGTCCTTGTTCATGAAGCCAGCCAAAGGGAACGATGCACTGAAGGAGTCGAGGAGCGACCTCCAAGACGGACATCCCCCTCCCTGATACACACTGCCGAGCTGTGTCCCACCAGGGGGCAGAATTAAACAGTGAAAAACACCACAATACTGACAACTTCAGAACAGACTGAGCGTGTAAGTGCGCCAAGATAGGACGGCATCTCTCACAGCAGGAAAGCACCACCGCCCTCCCCACATCCATACCTCCATCCATCCGAGAGTGGCGCTGGGAGCATTAGTTCCTACAAGGCCTCTTCATTTACATAACTTGTCCCTTCGAAGCCACTGGAATATTTGAATTTAGAAAGCACCCAATTAAACCTATTATTATGCAATGTTCCATGTAAAAAGTATCAAATTCCTCCCACCAGCACTGGTGGCGACAATTAGTTTTCCACATCGCGTTCCACAAGCGTTTATAATATATATCAATGGGGACAAACAAATGTTGCTTTTTACATCACTGCTGGAAAGTGCAAAATAAACTTGGATCTAATATGCCATGCTGCTGCTGCAGCATTACAAATGCATTTAATCAGTGTGTGCCTCGCACTGAAAGTAAAAAAAGCAGCAGGGGTAGGGAAGAGAAGAGGGGGCCTGCACATGATTCCCTTGCGGGAGCAAGCAGGAACCATCTGTTAGTAATTAGCAGATGGTTTGAAACCTCGTTCCCGCCAAGGAACCGCCAAACTTGCAAGCGTTGCCATTCAAAGCAATGCAACACGTGCACTTTTTTGCCTGCAAAGCTGTGTCGATTACAAAAGGTCTTTTCTCTCTTAGTAATTAACAGATGGTTTGAAAGCTCGCTCCCGCAAGGGAATCGCCAAACGTGCATGCATTGGCATTCAAAGCAATGCAACTCGTGCAAGTTTTTGCCTGCAAAGCTGTGTCGATTACAAAAGGTATTTTTCCTAAGCAGCGCATGCGCACTGCGTACGCGAGACCTAATAAGGGTGGGAGAGTGGGAGAAGCTTCTCTTTATACTGAACTACCACAGCTCTCCGAAGAGCAGTGCTTGAGCGCTGGCTCACGCTCGACCTAAAACATGCTGCAGGGGAGATAACCACATCCCTTCAGGGCTGCAATTTTTAAATGCAGAGGACAGCGTAACTTTGTAAGTAAATCACCAATGTTGGGCAGTTTATTAAAGGTTATTTGCGGCGTTTCGGTACTTCTAAATCATTATCTTGTACTAGAAAGTGCCAATGTTTCTAAATGATTTTCCTTAACTGCCAGTGATTCGTGGAACATTTCTATACACATATGGCTCAAGTCCTAGAAAAAAAAGTGGGGGGATCCACCAAGTTAAACAGAATGGGTGTAACATCACTGCATGTAACATCAGGGTGCGTGACATCCCATGTGGCATCACAGGAAGTGGCATCCCAACCGATGACCTCACAGAAAGTGACATCAGATCTTAGATCCTCAAATACATTTATCAAGTCTATCAGGAGTACATTTGAGTGCATTACAATATTTAACAAATTTGATTTTGCACTGGTGTTGTGTCAAAATATTGACACAATCCCAACGCAAAATCTGGGCCTAAATTTATACATGTATTTTTTGTAAACCTTGACACAAAGATATTGACAACAATGAGAAACGTTCAGCTTGTTTGGTTGCAATGTATGTATTTTAATATATCTTATGGTGTTTAGGCATCTGCTGCAGAGATCTTTGTGTGCCCGCTAAATCTCAGCAAATAATAATAATGGTAAGAAAACTCTGAAGGATAACATATTTGCTGGAGAGACCTGTGTTTTGCCTAGTCCTAGTCTTGAATGAAAGTAGCATAGCGGGTTAATATGTCTCATGCAAAGCACATTATGCAACACGCAGATGACATATTTTTATTTCATGTAAATGGGCAATGGCTTACTGTTTTTAAGACAGATCGTTTTGTAGTTTGCAGTTCATAATTGTAATCCTTCTAATATAGCACAGTGAGGTACAAAGTACATGTGGCTCCTATATCTTGTAAACCTCACTGTCTTATGTAACACAGCCTTTATATTGATGTACACTCATATGATTTATTGTCAGTGTATAATCTGTACGTGTGATATAAAGCACTTTGACACTCTGCATTGGGATAAGTAGTGCTAAAGCACTATAAAAGAAATCAAACAAAATAGTGGTATTTAAATTGTTATTTGTGTAAATACTGGGGCAACAAACACATCTGACATTCTTACAGTGTATGCATCTCTTATATACAGGGACTGAACAAGTCAAAAGCATTTCTCTCTTAAGCACCTGTGAAGTGATAAGATGGGAGCTTTATGGCACAAAGAGGCAGTAGGAAACAGCTTCATGGGGCCCCCAGCAGGGCCCCAATGAGAGCAAGGCACTCGGTGGCTGCCTCGGGGTGGCAGGATGAACTGCACCCTAACATTTTGTGATGAGACCATGCATTCCCTTACGGAATGCATACTCCCATAGAAAATTATAGGATTGCGACCGAACAGGGTTCGGTCGCTGTTCTGTTGCATCCTTATTCCTGGAATGGAACCGATGACTGGAGGTCGTTCGATTCCAGTTCCAGAATGTTGCCGCATGGACTCGGGTCCGTCCAGCATCATAAAAGCTTGCTCATGCAGTGCCATGTCCTGAACTTATAAACGTTTTTGTGAATAATTACAAAACTCCATTGACTTTGTGTCCCTATAGTTCTTTAATCTTACAAGTCTTTAAACAGCTTTGACCTCTTTTATTCAAATGTGTTTATAAATTACAATTACCCGTAGCACTGTATGGGTGATTATAAAAAACCTTAGTTCTTAGTTTTTAATAACATATGCTTTAAAAACTAACCTGTGTGCATGCATTCCATTTTATTGTTTCCGTTTGATTGTTTACTTAAGCGGTGACTGCATGAATTATATGGCATTTGCTACAAGTATTAATGAAATTGCAAGATCAATATTGAAAAATACCACAACAACATATGTTTTTGAAGTATGTGCCTGTTTATGATGCACTACTTACATTTATAGTTTAATGTTTTCTATTGTGATATCTTTACAAGTTTCGAACACTTTTAAAAATCTGTTATATTTTTAATATTTGGAAATCGTTTTTCAAAGTTTTTTTATTCTTCTTTTCATACTAAAGTACACAGTTTAATACTTATTTTCCTCAACTATATTTCACAATCTTTAAAAAAATTCTAACCTTCATCAAGTCAGAACACTACTAAGCCAGACCTATTTCCTTTGCCAACGCTTGTTCTAATTTACCCATCAAAGAGAATTAAGATATTGATGTCTTCTGTAAGTGTACACAGCAATAAATTACTAATCGTCACCATGAATGTATCAACTAAATGCTTTGAATGCTAAAATATTTTTTATTGTCTTGGCAGGTGTCGAAGTACCTGAAGTGCTCAATCAGATGTGCAGAAGAGTCTCCTTTTTAAACACGGATGTCATACATAGGTAGGGAATCAGAGACCATCCACTATGAATGTTCCAAACACTGTACATAGGGCACAAATTCATGGCAGAGCAAAGCTGTCAGGGATCATAGTAAAATAAGTTCTATGTTAAGGGAAGAATCTCAAACTTACCAAGAACAACTGTAGTGTGAAAGAGTGAAGTTTGTATCAGCAGCATTGGATGCATTAAATGCCACCCTTGTTTTAGTGGAAAAACAAAGTGAGAGCCATACACTTTCTTGCTGAAAAGACAAAGGCTTCACCACGCCTCCCATGAACTGTGAAAATCTTCCATTACCACCAAATTGAAGAAATGGCACAACCATAGGTCCCTGGTCTTGCTATTTATTGTTATATCAACAATTATTAGTGAATCAACAGCTTAACACGCATTTCAGTAAAACACCTTGCTCACAACCATGTCTGAACAGCAAAGAGAGAAAAAATTCAGCTAAATCATGAACATAGAAACAGTACAGGCTTAATGTTATAGAACTTTCACAACCCTTCATAGAATCAACCTTATCGGGATTCATTACCTGTTAATGTTGTACAGTAACTTATGTACATTCTGCCATTAATCTGGTGTGTGTGTGTATATCTATATATATATATCTATATTACCTACTGGCAGTCCCCAGTGTGTAGTTATAGTTACAACCTAGTTTTCATAGAAAAGCATTTTTTGATTTTCTAATAACTTTGGCGTAGTTTGACGAATCTTTTCAAAATTCTCCCCAAAAAAAGTCAAGCAGGGGCTGAGAAAAAAAGGGGGCTCCCAAAACACGTTTTCCCCATGTTAGTTTCTATAGGACATTTTGCGACGAGCTACAGCCCGAACTGCTGAACGGAACTAACCCAAATTTGGCAGAAAGGTAGAGTGACCTTTTTTTTCAATGTTCATTCTGCCATTAATCGTGTGTGCGTGTATATCTATATATATGTCTAAATTACCTACTGGCGGTCGCCAGTAGGTAGTTATAGTGACAACCTAGTTTCCGTAGGAAAAGCGTTTTTTGATTTGCTAATAACTTTGGTGTAGTTTGACAAATCTTCACGAAATTCTCCCAAAAAAAAGTCTATCCAGGTCTGCTCCTATCCTGAAAGTTTGAGGGTGATTTGTCAACGAGAGGCTGAGAAAAAAGGGGGGTCCCAAAGCACGTTTTCCCCAAGTTAATTTTCATAGGAAATTTTGCGACTAGCTACAGCCCGAACTGCTGAACGGAATTACCCCAAATTTGGCAGAAAAGTAGAGCTTGGTTCAGAAAGCAACCTTTTTTTTTAAATGTAAATCTGTGCAGTAGTTTTTGAGAAGTTGAAAAAATAAGATTGAAAAAATCAATTGCCCATAGGAAATTTGTGCAAGGCTACAGCCGAAACTACTGAACGGAATTACCCCAAATTTGGCAAAAAGGTAGTGCTTGGATCAGAAAGCGACCATTATTTTAAATGGTGTAAATCAGTTCAGTAGTTGCTGAGAAATTAGAAAAATGAAAGTTTCGATATCTGGGTGGAGCCTAAGTCCTGTGCACGAGCTTCACTGTGATTGGCTGCCAACACTCCAAACCAGGAAGTATTGGTAGCCATCTTGTGACTCGGTAGAAGCGAGACACTAGAACACAGAGAAACAAAGGTATAAAACAAGAGAAGGGGGTAGGGTAGAAACACCCTGACCCCCAAGGCATGCTTGGGGGGTCTCAGAAGGCCCCCCAGGGTAAAAGAGAGCATTTTTATTTTTAAAAAAAAGAAAAATCGGCGCAATTCGCACTGGGGTCGCGGGTTCCTGCATTTTATTTTCATGAGACCCCAGTGTGAGCTAGGTCTCGGGGGATTTTTTAAAAAAAAGTAGTGGGGGCTCGCTGGGGCTGCAGGGGCCCTCTAGGTCACTCATGTTGGGAGGAGTGTTGCTCGGCCCCTCTCCTGGAGCCCTCCATGTGCTTATAACTTTGGCTTTGTTTGACGAATGTTTACGAAATTTTCCAAAACTTTTCTCCTTTATGATCAGCTCCTATCTTTAAAGGGTAGGGGTGATTGGTCAAGGGGGGCTGAGAAAAAGGGGGGGGGTCCCCAAATCATGTTTTCTCAATGCATTTTCCATAGGAAACTTTAGACAAGACTACAGGTCAAACTGCTGTACGTAATTACGCCAAATTTGGCAGGGAGAAAGGTCTTGGTCCAGAAAGCGCGCTTTTGTATAAATGGTGTAAATCCGTTCAGTACTTTTTGAGATATTAAAGGAAAAGAATATATATATATATCTGCCCGGTGCCTAACTCCCGAGCATGAGCTTGCCTATGATTGGCTGCTAACACTTCAAAGAAGGAAGTGTCCTCTGATTGGCTGCTAACACTTCAAACCAGGAAGTGTTAGCAGCCATCTTGTGCCTCGCATTGAGTGAAAATATAAAAGAAAGGTCCCGGGGACAATTTAATATACGGGAGCTCTGTGTAATGATGATATGGATGCAGTGAATGTTTAAGATTTATTAACAATAAAGGAGAAACAGGTGAGCGCCAAGCAGCACAACTTCCACTCCAGGACACCAGTAGGAAGATAACCCTTTCACGCTCCCTCTGCCCAACATCACCACTTCGCAGCTATGCCTTTAGAAGCCAGTTCGTCAGCACGCGGCTCTCTACCTTTGCGAGCTAGTTCACTGCTGTGCCTCTACGTCTGCGAGCTACTATGCCGCTGCTCCTTTGGGAGCATACGGCCCGCAGTTCTGCCTCTGTGATTCGAGCCCACGTGCCACAGTTGCGAGCCTGGGTGCAAACTGTTCATAAGTCACACTATATGAGCATTGAAAAGCAATTTTGTGATTCAGTCCGTCAGCTGGCATCTGTCCGAGGCATTTCTGAAAACATACCGGAGCTCTGTCTGTGAGAGATACCCCTTTCACGCTGCATCTCCCCACATTAGCAGGTAACGCACCCTCTTCCCACATCACCAGCATACCCCAACAACCTTCTTGGGCCCGCAAGTATCCCTCGGTGAACCATTAATAGGAAGATGCTTGTGAGGTTGTACAAATAGGAATCTTAGTCATGTATGGATTTACATATAAAACATTTTATTAAAACAAAACAACAACAAATAAAACTATGTACAGCCATGGCGTGTCATCGCAGTGAATCATAGCCTGCAAGACAAAAAGAAAGACAAGATAGTGCGCCCTGCGTCCAGCAAAGGAGAAAGAGAAAGAAAGAAAGAGAAAGAGGAAGACAGAGAAAGAGAGAAAGAGCAAGAAAGAGAGACAGAGTGAGATACAAGAAAGAGAGAAAGAGAGAAACAGTGTGAGAGAGAAGAAGAGAGAGAGAGAGAGAAAGAGTGAGAGAGAAGAAGAGAGCGAGAGAAAGAGTGAGAGAAAGAGTGAGAGAGAGGAAGACAAAGAGAGAAAGAGTGAGAGAGGGAGGAAGACAAAGAGTGAAAGAGTGAGAGAAAGAGAGAAACAGTAAGATACAAGGAAGAGAGAAAGAGAGAAACAGTATGAGAGAGAGGAGAGAGAGATAAGGAGTGAGAGAGAGGAAGAGAGAGAGATAAAGAGTGAGAGAGAGAGAGAGGAGGAAGGGAGAAATAAAGAATTAGAGAGAGTGGAAGAGAGAGAAAGAGAGAAAGTGTGAGAGAGAGAAAGGAAGAGATGGCGAGGGAGTGTTGACACTGGAGAAAATCTTCGCAGCTCACCTTTGTGCCACAAGTGTGTCTCCAACCACGTGCCGGGACATAGTGTACTATCAAGTTTAGTGATCTGAAAGATAGTATAGAATTAGCAATTGCAGAGTACATACAACCGTACACACGTAATTTTCTGTTTCGCCAATGCGCAATCAAGCTGCTGCACCCCACCCACTCCCACTGATCGGACGTGTCTGTGCGCTCTGGGGCGCTCAGGCTGGTGCACACTATCCACTCCCACTGCCCAGAGGTGACTGCCCGCTGCTGCAGAAAGAAGTCTCTCTGCTCACCTTCCGCCACCGGCATGTGTGTAAGAGGGTCGTGCCGAAGCAACTTTCTCAGTTTTTTTGATGGATTAAATCCAGAACTGTTGACTGGGTGTGAGTGTTTGATTGGTTCAGATGCTCCGTCCATCACCACCCCCTTTTGTAACTTTCTCAGGCCTTGAGGATGGCCAAGCATAATCGCAGATTGTAATCGCGTTCAGCTCTGGTGGTGTTGAGAGGAGGGTAATGTTGATTTGTGAATCACAGCCTGTTAGATAAAAAGCAAGAGAAGATTGTGCATCATGCGTCCATCAAAGGAGAGAGAAAGAGAGAGAGAGAAAGAAAGAGTGAGCGGAAGACAGAGGGAAAGAGAGAAACTGTGAGAGTGAGAGGAAGAGAGAGAGAGAGAAATAGAAAGAAAGTGAGAGGAAGACAGAGAGAAGGAGTGATAAATACAAAGAGAGAGAGAAACAGTGAGAGTGAGATAAAGAGAGAAAGAGAGAAAGAGTGTGAGAAAGAGGAACAGAGAAACAGAGGGAGAGGGAGAGAGATAGAGAAAGAGAGTGAGAGGAAGAGAGAGAGAAAGAGACAAACAGTGTAAGAGGAAGAGGGAAAGAGAAAGAGTGTGTGGGAGAGAAAGGAAGAGATGAGGAGGGACACTGAGTGCCCACACTGTGTACAAAATCCTCACAGCTCACCTTTACACCACTGCTCTGTCTCCAACCATGTACCAGGACCTAGTATAACTCTCAAGCTCCCACATCTGAAAGATGTGGGAGACCCTCAAACGTCCCTAGCTGGCCTGATTATATATAGACCCCCGGACTGTTCTCCATCCAAGACCCATGATCTTAAGGACTACATAGTCCAAAACACCCTCTCTCACCAACACTATATAATAGTTGGTGACTTCAACGTTCATGCTGACAGATCTGACTGCCCTCTGGCTTCCCAATTTATTAGCACACTTCAATCTGCAAATCTAGCCTTAATCACCTCCGGTACCACGCACCAGGCAGGTCATATGTTGGACCTTATTTTCTCCAACATTCCGGACACCACAACTAAACCCCCGTTACCACTTCTTTGGTCAGATCATTTTCTCGTCCCCTTCCTAATTTCCTTCCCTGCTTGTTCTCGAACAACAGGAAAACGCACTTATGTGCGCAGGAACTGGGACAACTTATCCTCTGAGACCTTATGTCCCGCGCTCACATCTGCCCCCTCTTTACTATCAGCAGATGTGAACTCTGATGCAATACTACTGAATCACTGGATTAGCAGTACAGTAGACTCTATTGCTCCACCCAAAATGGCCACTTCTCGAAGAGAATCCCCGTCTGCTCCCTGGTTCTCTGCAGAACTGATAGCTGAGAAAATCAATTGTAAAAGACTAGAACGTCAGTGGCGGGCAAGCTACTCCGAATCTGCAAAAATCTGCTATAAAAAAGCCCTGCGCAGCCTTCATCACTCCATAAAAAAAGCAAAAAAACTATTCTTTATATCCTCTATTCAACAAGCGGAACAACCCAGCAAAGAGATTTTCCAAATAGTTCAGTCCTTCCTCAAACCCAAGGCCATTGAAACTGAAATTATTCCGTCTAGTAAACTTTGTGAGGATATCTCGGATTTCTTTGACCAAAAAATCCTGAAGGTCTATGACTCCTTCACCCCCTCCGAACCTACAATTATGGCAGACCATGATATCATTGAGATGGCGACCCCTCCCTTAACTCGGTTCCTCCCAATCACCCACGAGGATGCAGTGAAAGAACTACTCAAATGCAAATCTGGTGCTCCTGATGATCCCTGTCCCCCCAAACTATGGAAAACGATGTCGGACGTCATGGCAGGGCCACTCCTACACATCTGGAACACGTCTATCGAGACTGGCACGTTCCCCGACTGCTGGAAACATGCCACTCTTCTTCCATTGAAAAAAAAACCTAATGGCGCCCCCGATGATCTGAGTAATCTCCGACCCATCTCCCTACTAGCAGCCCCGGGAAAAATGCTTGAAAAACTCATCCAACGCCAACTCAATAGTTTCATCGAAAAAGAGGCATACTACACGAAACACAGTCTGGTTTTAGGGCCGGTTTCAGCACTGAAACGGCCCTCATTGAGGTGGCTGAGTCAATCAGGTGGTCACTGGATCCAGGAGCATCGGCTATGCTGGTGCTCCTGGATCTATCTGCTGCCTTCGATACTGTGGATCATGGTAGAATGCTGCTCAGATTGAAGGATACTGGCCTAGAGGACACGGCACTAAGTTGGTTGCACTCCTATCTGACTAACCGCTCTCAGAAAGTAGCTTTGGGCGCCTTTTCCTCTGAACCTAAACAACTGTGGTGTGGCGTCCCGCAAGGTTCCGCCCTCAACCCGCTACTTTTCAATGTTTACTTGGCCCCACTTTTTACCTTAATCGCCAAATGGGGGGTCAAGGCGATTTCGTATGCGGATGATACACAACTAGTCTTCCCATACGCTGAGGTGTCAGAAGCAGCGTTCAGCAAAATAAAAGGATGTCTTAGTGACGTTGCCAGATGGATGAACACTAACACGCTAAAACTGAATGCTAGCAAAACCGAGGTCCTATTCTTTGGGAAAAGTACTCCACCCCCCCCTGACCTCTGGTGGCCCACTGAAATGGGTCCTGCTCCCACCCCTGGCACCAAGGCAAACAATTTGGGTGTGTGGTGGGACGAGACGCTTTCTTTCTCATCCCACATACAACATATCACCTCTAGCTGCCACTATAAACTCCGCAACCTCCGAAAATTCCTCTCCCTTTTACCAACTGACTGTCGCAAATCGGTGGTCCACGCGACAGTCACATCCAGACTGGATTATTCTAACGGCCTCTATCTTGGCCTCCCGAAATATCTGACACAACGCCTGCAGAGCGTGCAGAATGCGGCTGCGAGATTGATAAAACACGTGCCTTTCTAAACATCACATCTCTCCGCATCTTCACCAGCTGCACTGGCTCCCAGTGGCGAGCAGAGTAAAATTCAAAGCTCTCACCTTAGCGTACAGAGCACAAAAAGGGAACTGTCCCAATTATCTTAAACTCCGACTCCCCCGCTTCCACCAAGAGAGACACCTGCGCTCGAACTCGCAGATCCTACTGGCCGTACCACGAGCGAGAAGGGCGAGACTCGGAGGCAGATCTTTTTCGGTAGGCACTGCGAAGCTCTGGAACTCCCTACCCTCTGCCATCCAATCTGCCTCGTCAGAAGCCATCTTTAGGAAACTCCTAAAGACCTGGCTCTTTGCGCAGAAAGCCTAGTACCTCTCCCTGCATTTCCTCTTGGGTTCTGCGGTTTCTTTTTCAGCGCCGGGACACCTCCACGCGAGGTAGCTGTTCGCGCTATATAAATATCGGTATTATTGTTATTATTATAGTACAGAATTAGTAATGGCAGAGTATATACGACTGCTTACGCCTAAATCGCTGTGCCGTCTTTCTGCATCCAGGCTGCTGTACCCCATCCAGTCCCGCCACCCATAGGTATCTGCCCGACGCTGCGCACCCAGGCCTCACTGCTCACCTTTTCGCGGACAGGGGGGCACCCTCCACATCATGCAACTTCGTTCTGCAAGCTAACAGGTCTCCCATTTGGTCCTTGGCAGAGGACATACTAGTGCACCTATCATCATTGTAGGTTGTACACCCGCTCAGTGCTTGCAGTGCTAATAACTCAGTGACAAGTGTGGGGTAGGCCCTCGCTGTTGGGCTCAGGCCTACACTGCAGTGCAGCAGAGCGCACAAAACATGAGGTGTCCGGCCCACCGGGACGGGTCATCACCGTGACGGTGTAACTGTGCCAGCCACAGTGCGAGCAACTCTAAAATGGCATAGAGCACGTGCGCCCGGTCTTTTTTATTAGTAGGGTCACGTGTTCTGTGATGCCTGTGTTGCATGGGTGTGGGATGGGTGTATACCAGCCATGAGGGAGTGGCTGTGGCAACTGTGTTGCTAGATTGGGATAGATCAAGCACAGTTGGGCTATATTGTTTCCGATTATGCTGTAACATTTTGGTTTGTGCTAGTTGCCAGATTATAAATATATATAGAGCGTTCCAGCAAAGTAGTATGTAAAAGCACTTTACTAGACAAAGATTTACTTGGCAGCCTGCTGCAACATCAATTTGAATGCATTCAACGTCTGCTTGACGCTGTCCCTGCCTTTTCTTCTTTAAAGTAGCAGTACTGGGCTACTTTGGGCTACTTTTTGATTGGCTTTGGGCTAGAGAATGCTTAAAAATCTGGCAACACTGTGTGGCAAACTAACAACTAGACCTGTGACCAGCATATTACTACAATGAAAATCTGGGCCATGTAGCATTGTTGTCCTTCGCTGTAAGCTTAAGCAGATTGGGCTGGCCTGGCTTATGCCAGTCCAGCATGAGGCTGTGGAAAATGACTGCGGAGCTATGGGCGTGACTCCGTCGTGAGCTCTATGAGGAATCAACTGATGCGGTCATGCGGGTGTTGGAGTGCTGCGGTCACCCGGGTTGCAAAAGCCAAAGTGTCACTCTGTGAGCCAAGTCCCACAACATGGCCAACATGGAAGGTATGGGGAATTACTGTCCCTATATTCATCCATAGTTCCACACAAGAAAGATGGTGGACATGAGATATCTGTGTGGATATGAATGTTGATTGCACATTCAGTGGGGTGTTGCAGCTCTAGCAATAGAGAGATATGGAAAGTTGAAGTTTCAGTTTTTGGCACATGGAGGGCAGCCAATTAGAGACAAGCTCGTTGTCGCAGTTAGGCTGCGCCAACATATGTATTTATACAATCTTTCCGCCAATCCCCACGCCTTTATAAATTCACTATACACTCTCCTTGCAGTACTCTAATGATCCAGTCTCTAAGTACGTACTTGTACAGTGACCGAGACAAAGTTACATAACTAAAGTCTTCCCCCACTGTCAAAGGTTAGATGGTTGCCTACGCTGTCCAGAGCACTATGTAATGTGGTAGGGCCCAGGAGCAGCATGTTGCATACACAATGAACACACAGACACAGATAGATAGTGGAACTGGGTATGGGCACGTGCGCTTGACTCGTTTTTATTACCATGGTCACATGTCCAGTGACTTCTGTGGTGGATGCGTGTGGGGTGATTGTAAGCAAACCCTCCGGGAATGGTTGGTGCTGGCAACAAGTACAACAGTAATCATTGGATCAGACACAGATATTCAATCATAAAGGGTCAATGATTTGTGCTGCACTAATGTACGGGCACCAGATGTGAAATAATACAGAAAATATTCTATCCTAAAGGGTTCATGACTTGCGGTACACTGTGGTAGGAGAGCAGATGTGAAATTATACACAAAATATTGTATCATAAAGGGTCCATGAGTTGTGCTGCACTGAGATAGGCGCATCAGAAGCATTTAGCGTCTGCGCAGCCAGCGATGATGCGTGGTGCAGGCAAGCCACACTGGAAGCAATGCCTGTTGCCTACTGGACTGGGTTATCTGCAATCGCAACTCAATGGGAATTGTGAGCCTTGTAGTGTGCATCGTAGGCAGCAGTCAGCACAGACATCGAGGAATGTTTTAATCACTTCCTCTTGACAAAGTTCGAGGACATGGAGTACAATTCTCTCTGTAATAAATTAATGATGTCTCAATTTAAATTGTGAGCTCTACTGACCTCAGTGTAGGTGTATGGAACAAAAGATGAAACATTTATGGAATACACTGAGGAAATCTTGGTTCTTCTGAGTACAGTTGTAAAGTACGATATTCTGAAGCTAGAGTCTGAACTGGTCGTTCATCATATCGTCCACCTTTTCCAGTAGGGAACAGCTGTGGAAAAGAACGAGCTTCCAAACTTGTTTCTCACACACCCATGGGAGTTCCTTTTCATTTTTTCATCTGGAACAATTCAATAGTATCTCCTATCAGTTCTTTTGAATTTAGAGGGTGTATAGTATGATGTTCATACATTTCTTCTTTTCTTGAATTGACCACTTTTTCTATTTGTCCACTTGAAATATGTGTTCCATCTTCTAAAGTCATTTATTTTTCTTCAATATTTACAATTTTATAGTAAATATTGTTTTGCACCAGATATAATGTAGCCTTTAGGACTTTCGTGGCATGTACTAACTCTTGCCATATTTTCCGACTCTTAGTGAGTACACCATTAACAAGAAAGACTACAGGTTCAGTATCCTCTCTTTCTACACCAACAGTTTCAACATTTTTCTTAAAATCTAAAGGTAAATACACAACTCTTCCTTTCCAACCTCTTTGTACATCTGTTGCAGGCACCTTACCTGTTTTAGGCTGCATACGAATTATAGCCTGAAAAGGGTGCAGAGATGGTATAAGGATGGCCTCATATGTATTTAAATCTGTAAGTTTAGGAGGTATAGTAACTAATTCTAAGTCATTATGGACAGCTCTAGCTGGCATTTTGTTTCTTCTAATTTATTTTAACAATATTTACAAATACATTGTACAGTACCTAAATCAAAACGACCTTCCACAAACAGATAAGCAGCAAATTATTTCTATTTATCATTGTTTTCCTGTTCACTTTTTAAAAACACATCTACATTCCTAGTTTGAATTTTATAATGAGTACGTCGAGAACAAATACAAACATAGTTGGGATTTTCACCAGAAACTACTTTAAATGTTGTTGTTTTTTTTCAAACTTCACATCAGTACTATCTTCCATCTCTTCTTCAACATGTATACTTATCAAACTTTTATTTTCTGTACACTCCTCTCGACGAGCAAAGAAACGTAACTCTATATCATCACAAACTTGTTTTACATCCAATACTGAACCATGCAAAAGTGCTGTACTAATTTCATTTAGACATAATGCAGGAGTTTTCACATAGTATAATCTTCTAACTAACTTTCACATTTCAGAATGATGTACTACTAACATTGTTAAATGATTAAAACGACTTTGACATACTTTCCTAGAGAGATAAGCCAGAGAATGACCTTGCAACCCTGTATTTTTTCTCACTTTGGAAGGATCTAGTTTTTGTAATATATTAATCTTCTGTTTCACAGTTTTTTTCTATATTGTCTGTGGAAATTAAGTAAAATATCAACAGATTGTTGATGTATACTACAAATACTACTACAATCCCATGTACACACTGGAGCCTGGGTACCTCTCCCCTGACGTTCTTCAGCTATGCTTGGTCAACATTTCTAGGAACTATCTTTTCTTTGTTAATTAGAGAGATATTTTTCATAAGAACGACCACAGGTATCAACTGCATGCAGTAATCTATTTTGTTGAAAATAACAAAATATTGTATCATGTCCATGAGGTGTGCTGCACTGAGTTAGTGGTCCTGAACCACTCAGTGTGTGTGCACCATGCGATGATGCTATAATTGATATAAAAAAGTTCTTGAAACAAGGATACTAAAAGGATATTATGTAGGTTGTAGGGACGGTGTAGTTAGTTGTCTACTCCACTCTGTAATTACTGCCTGAAAATTCAATTTTAATTGAGAGCCCTCATGACCGCAGTGTAGACAGGAGTCTGCGGTGAGCAAGGGCTCACAGCCGCGTGTTGTTGAGTAGAGTTGCACAGTATTGGCAATTCAGCGTGTGTGTATTCAGCGATGATAAGTGGTGCACTGAGTTAGTGGCACCTGAAGCAACCAGCTTATGGGCACCCTGCGATGATGCGTGGTCCGGGCGCGCTGCACTGGGAGCAATATCTTTTGTCTATTGAATTCTGCTTTAATAAGGCCACGTGGCGATGACTTATGGTGCACTGAGTTAGTAGTATCTTTGGCGCTCTGCGTGTTTGTACCCTGTGATGATGCGTGGTCTATCCGGACAATTTGCAGTTCTGAAACTGTCTCCATTGAATGTCAGATGGCAACATTTCGCAGATTTCTTGACAGGGGTTATAAGAAACATCAATTGACCCTTGCCTTGAATAAAGCTAATAATCTGCTAAGAGATAACATGCTCCAGCCCCAATCTAGTACCAACTCTGAGAAGGAGAGTGTGGAGCAAGATGTACATTCTATTCGGCTGATCAGGACATTTAGTGCTCAAGAGAATGCTATCTGCAAGATTATTTATTCAGAATGGCCTATTGTTCTAACTGATAACATTCTTCGTCCCATTCTACCCAGCTTACCAGCTATCACCTTCAGAAGAGCTCCCTCCATGAGGGATGCCCTTGTGAGACCTATCCCTGAAGTACAAATCAAAAGTACCTGGCTCGCTGAGACAGTTTTTTTCAAATATAATTCTTGCCGTGCGTGCACCTTTGCTAAGAATAGCACTTCACTATAAAACAGCTTTTAGTGAGAAGGAGATAGCAATTCAAGAACATCTTACCTGATGTACCAAATATGCCATCTATAAACTTAAGTGCACCTGCAATCTGGAATACATTGGTAGCACCAAACTCCCAGTCTTACAACATGTTAGGGCCATCGTTAATTCTGACCACAATTATCCCGTCGCAAGACACTTCAAATCTGTTCATGAGAATAAACTAAAGGATTTGGAGTATACAGTTATAGGGTCAGTTCCCAACCCCTGACAGGGAGGGAATCGAGATTAGCTACCTAGACAACGTGAATCTCATTTCATTTTAGCTCTCGATACAAGAGTCCCTAACCGCCTAAACATGAATGAAGATTTGCACAATTTTTTATGATGGGCATGTTTTGCACTGTATCAGTATTACATGTGTATATACATATATATAAAAAAATATATATATATAGTTATATTCCTTTATTATGTGGTTTGTCTGTGATCTTTCTATTAAATATTGCACTCGCACTTTAGGATTGTTTAGGCTTAAACGATTCAGGGTTTTCCCTCGCTGCTAGTGATTCAATATGTTTCCACAGCATTATTTTGCACTTTTTTATGCACCTTATTTTTATACAGACTTCATTACCATGTGACATCTTGATTGCATTTATACACTTTTTATCATGCAATTTTGATACTTTGAGATTTTATCCATCTTTGGTCCTTTTTAGCATGCATATTGACAATATTGCACTTGCATTTTTATTGTGGAACATTTACTGTAGAACTGACTGTTATGAGATTTTATACATTTTCTAATCTTTTTTGGTCCTTTATAGCATTCGGTTTTTATATATTTGACCGGTTTTGATAATATTGCACTTGCACTTTATTGAGGAACATTTGCTGCTGATTTGACTGAGATGTTATATTTCGTATTTCTCTAGGTATCTTAGAATACTAATTAGTTTATGCATGATATGTATAGGAAGGTTTATGTCTATTTCAGTCACTATTTATTCTTGAGTGCATATTACTTTTTACGCTCTTCTTTTAGAGAACTGTCCCTAGGTATGTTATTCAACTTGGGCACTTGCCCACACTTCCTTGGAATACATTACCCATTGCACTGTAAACCGCTCTTTTGAACCTATATGCTTTTCTCTTGGAACAGTAGTATACCAAAGTCTGTTTTCTATATTTTTGAACCAGGATAGCTTGTTTCTTAAGCTGGTTGTGCCCACTTTTCACTATTTAATACATCAGAGTATGGAGGCACATCATGTGATCAAGCGCCCTGCGAGGAGCGAAACGCGTCATGGCAGGCATTGGTCCTGTGAATTTCACGGTTTGAATTCTTTGAATAAATCGTCACTGCTTCACTCACCTACGTGTTGTGGGAGTCCGTAATTTGTCTCTGGAGTCGGGAGGTCCGTGCCTGAGGTTCCGCTGAAAGAAGAGGGCGGATAGGACTCTTTCTATTATATATATATATATGTGACCAAGAGCCTGTGAGCTTGAAACGCGTCTGTTTTGCCCGAATAAAACATTCTAATCGTACCTGGCTGGTGTGGCTTGTCGTCCTTTGAAGAGAGAAGAGGATTCTGTGGATATATATATCACAATAAGTGGTCACTGACATCACTGATGGCATCACAAATTTTTGTAAATATTTCTGAGACAAATATATATACTAAGGTACTGCATATGTTGAAAGACTAATATTTCGGTACAACTAAAGAGCGATACTATTTCTAACATATGTCATTTGACTGGCTGTGTGCCTGTCTTCATCAGTGTGTGAGAGGATATCTAACTGGCTGTATGGGCATGTGAGTATTTATTGACAAAACCAACTGGGTATTGTCGGCATATGATACAGACAAAATACCAAAGGAGTCAATATGAGTCATTAGAGGAGATTAAGGGCATTGAAAAGGGGTAGACTCAATGCTGAGCTCCATGGAACCCCCTAATTCAGGGTTTTTTCTTTAGAGGAGAACTGACCAAAAGATATAACATGCCTCCTGTTCTCAAGGAACGACTGTAGTCAGGTCCTAGCCAAATGGCAGGTGCCAGCTTCACTGAATCATTGGAGAAGAACTGAGGCTCTGGCTGTGATACACTCAGGCTCTGATACAGATGCTAGACTCTCTTGCTGCATCTGTTCACTGGAGTCTCCAGCTGTATTAAGCCTATAAGCTTCCAGCCAAATGTAACACGAAACTCATTTGGCACATCTCTTTTATCCTGATTCCCTGGAGATGTCATCCGCATCCAATAGGCCTGCTCACAGAATTTGTCAACCAGCGTTGAAGTTCAGTATCATGGCTTAAGATGCTATGGTGTTTCTCCTCTTGGTGTGTTCACCCCCTCCACTTCAATCTCCAGTATCGCATCACGCTTCACATGGTGGCTTGAGTTTGCTCAGGGCAGTGCCAGATATCCAGTCACCAACTTTCACCTGAGCTGGGACAAGATAATGAAACTGTATTCAAAAGGATGTTGATTTATCTAGGTAACCTTTAACGTGGTGGGGATCATGAGGGAACCTTGCAGCAATGATTACAGGTAAATTGAGATCTGTAAATTCTAAGCTGAGAGTTCGACCTTAAAATTGTATAACGATAATAAGGATAAAATTCCATATGCAACTTCGAATGAGTATTTCTGCCTTGGAAATTTGGGAACAGTAAACAATAGGAAATTGGACCCAAGACCTAGGCAATTGAGAATAAGACATGTATGTTTGGGAGTAATCCAGCATAAAATAAATGTAGGAATTGGGCACATTTAATAATACAAATGAAATGTAAATACTCTTTATTGGGTGATAATTTGATTAGTGTTGATGTTTTGCTATCCTGAGGTGCCCACCACTGCAAAAGACACTTAGGGCCAGATGTACACCCTTTTTTGCAGCCTAGCAGGAGCCTCCTGTTTGCAACTGCAAAAAAGGGTAATGGCATGTACAAATGCTATTTTGCGAGTCTCTGACTCACAAAATAGCATTTGCGACTCCCGCTATTAGGAAGGGGTGTCCCTTCCTAATAGCGAGTCACCATGCCATGTACAATTGTTTTGCAACCGCAATTGCGGCCGCAAAACGAGCAGTTTAACTCCTACTTCAAGTGGGTGGTAAACCACTCGCAAATGGGGACTCCTTCCCCTTTGTGAGTATGTGAGAAAATATTTTTAAGATCAGGCAATGGCCCCACCAAGCTTATTGCGGCCTCAAGACTGCTGCGCCACTGCCAGTGATCTCTAATCCCTGGCGGATGGGGTGGTACTAGGGCGGTCTGGCCACCCTGGTCCTATTAGGCTGGTCAAAAGACCGCCACCACCGCGCCCCCAGGAGTCTGGCGGTCCGTGGAATATCAGACTCGTTAGAAGTCCCTTAGGCAAATTGTACAGCATATTGTAATGATGACCAGAATGCATTAGCCTAAGATAAAAAACAATTGAGTAACAAAGATTTTTTTTTTCCATTTTGATTCTGCTGTCTCATTTCTGCGGAATAGAGTTACATTTGCCTGTCAGACCTTTCTTTCTGAAACATGACATCTTGCTGCTTTAAATGCTAATTCAAATAAACCACTCTTTTATTAGGATTACCATAGACGAGGAAGCAGATAAAGGCAAGTCCCCAACAGAGCTGCATGGACAGGAACCACTACGGAGGAGATTTGGCAGGAGCCGGTAGGTTTCTCT
This sequence comes from Lissotriton helveticus, assembly GCF_964261635.1. Classification (NCBI taxonomy): domain Eukaryota; kingdom Metazoa; phylum Chordata; class Amphibia; order Caudata; family Salamandridae; genus Lissotriton; species Lissotriton helveticus. The sequence goes on along the minus strand of NC_136062.1, from coordinate 167,723,880 downwards.
AAATGTGTTGTACATCAACAATGCATCATAATATCAAAAACATCAAACTACCAACCATCAACAGCAGTCAAATCATATTATTTATTTTTTCTTAATATAATACAACTAAAAAATAATCAAGGATTTCTGAGCTTCAAAAGATGTTGGCGCAACAAATGTTCATGATTTTTAATTCAGCTCACAGACACAAATATTAACTTCAGTTTCTGTGGCTACCTGTCCTATGTCAGAAAAGTTGTACATTAAATTTGTTAAAAATTAAAGTCTTGCTACAGTAATTTCCATATTTGTAAAAGTGGCACATATTCAGATGGTTATGTATCCCTTAACGTAAAATATTTTATTGACTGTTCGCACTATACAGTCAATATTTTAGGTAGGGCAACTCGCTGTGAGGGTATCAAAGATCCTGGTCACCTATTGCAATGTAAATTGAATCTATCAATCTGGCATACTATGCACCTGTGGGGAAGTGTGCCTGGAATACAAACCTCAGGATTCCAGTGCCATGCCCTAAGCCTCCACCCTCAGAGAGACACCTGATCACGAACGTGGTTTGAAATGGAACTCCAAAATCTCCATTGAGGTAGGTACATGGAGGTAGAGGTATGGTGAAAGACAACAGAGCAGGCGGCATCTAAGCGTTGAAGTACAAATGTCTCAGGTAGGTACATTTTGTCAAGCAAAAGGGCATCAATCTCACACTCGTCACCATAATCTACGTAAGGCTTGATTATAGAGGAGATGGCAATAGGCCCACACCATGTTCGAGCACATACAGTAATACAGCCCTGGAATTACTAGGTCCCGTCAGAGGGATGCCAGTAACGAGTCAAGGTGTGCAGGTATCCCCTCTGCTACTTGGAGAGCTTGGCGACTGGAGCTGAATGTAGAAAGGTGCATGAATGGTAACGTAGCCGAGAAATGCTGAAACTGGAGAGCACCACAGGAGGACACCAGCAAGTTTATACAACAGTTGAGCAGAGTCAATGAGTCTGGAACACACAGACGTATTAGCTCATACATCCGGTAGTGGCTTGCAGAGGGTAGCACACAAGGAGAAAATGGAGAAAACAACAGAGGTGCATGCAAAAAGAACAATGGAAAAATAACTACAAACTTGGAATCATACAGCTAAGTAATTGCAGGACAACTGGCCATTACAACGGTTGATTCTTAAATTCCTTCCATCGAGGCATTGCTCTGATTGTCTCTCTGTTTATCTGACTAAGAAGGCTCACCTCTTCCATCTGTGAAGCAGCTAGCAATGACCAGCAGCCTTAATTCTTTCATTCTCCTTCTTCCTGCCTTTCTCCGACATGATTCCCAAGAGATCATGCTGTTCTCGGACCCCCTGTTCCCAGCAACCCCATTGGGTTTCTTGGAACTAGTAATTGTGTTTTCTTAAGCAGTGTTTTCAGAGCTATACGGAAGAAAGCATAGCTGGTAGACCTGAACAGTTCATGCCCACATATGGACTTTAATTAAAGCAAACAGAAGTGTGGATAGGGTTATATGCCTCTAGAGCATGTATATTTGTCCATCATGCAAGCAAGTTTTAAATTAAATCTGTTCTGTGAGGGAGAAAATATTGAGACCTTGTGTGTGACGCATTAGTTTTCTTCCCAAATCCCTTTATTAATCTAATGTCTTAATTCTGAATCATCTGTAGACAACTAATCTGAGTGGCTAGAAGGCTGATATAATGGTGGAGCCTGGTATTATTAGTGACCCAAATGGGTGCATAATAGAGAGAGAGTATGGATTTTAGTTTGACTATATGGTGGTAACAACTGCAGACTACTGTGCTGACTTGGGTGTTGGGAGGAGTGTCAACATCAATGGTGGCACCTAGTTTTTTTACCTTCACGGAGATTGCCAAGGTTTGCCCTAGGATGTCAGGGAATAGGAAGAGGGGGTAGGCTATGCCTACCTTTGGCCCCAAACAGCAGATTTATGACAGTGGAGTTATTACTGACAAATTTGATATACATATGAGTACCATCATCACATGAGTGAACACCAACCTAAATGTTCTTGGAGAATAAATATGTGTGATCTAATTTAAATATTATAATTAGAATATTTAAATATTTTGAATTAGTTATATCAAGTTTATAAAATTAGCATTTTTTTAAAAATATATCAAACCAATATTTAAGCAATTAAAAAGAATTACATGAATAATATTAACAGTAAAAAAAATAATAAGTAAAAAAATATATTACTAGAAACATATTTTACAATGAATACATTTTAAATAAAGAACAAAAAATACACACATTGGAAAATAAATTTGTTATAAAAACAACAATTGAAAATAAACAATAGTAGCAAAAATAAGTGATGTTACTCCAAATTAAGCAAAAATCGAAAAAGTGTTACAAATTGTACAGATTACGTTTACTGTTCCCACTCCACTAGATGGACACTCCACTAGAAATTCCAAGCAATGGGTGAAGGACTGTGGTAGATTAACTCTATGATTTATGTACTTTTTATTAATCCCTATTTGCTCATTATTATAATTTATCATGTTGCGTTGTGGTCCATATATGTATGCACTTGCAATTATGTGTCTCTTTTTTTCTTCTGTTTAGTGTCTGTAGGTACTCATTATGATCACGGTAAAACCGCCACCGACAGGCTGTCGGTGGTGGTCTCACCGCCATTGTAAGGCCATTTTCCAATCGCCAAATTAAAATGGCGGGTGGTTCCGTGGCAGTCGGACACTCTGACCGCCACGTATACAACGAGCTTCTTGAGCCCGCCGGCGTGTCGGAGGCCTTTCTATCCCCAAAATGGTGGTGTTGCCTACCAGGCACCGCCTTAGGGATTATTATGTCCCTCCACGCCAGCCTTTCGATGGCGGTTCTCGTGCCATGGAAAGGCTGGTGGGGATGGATATTGGGGGCCATAGCGGGCCCCCTTCAACCCGGGCCCTTGATTGTGGGTGTGAGGGGCACCTATATTGCCCCCAACAGATCCCTGTACCAAGTGACAGGCACTGCATGCTGCTTTTCCAAACAAAAGAAGAGTGTAAAGACTCTAAGTAGTACAACCAGAGCAGGCAGATATATGACAGATATACAACACCGATTTGGTTTGTATAAAAAGCCCTCACTCACCAACCTGGTTGGTGACATGCTTCATCATAGGGCCCCACTGGGAGAGGCCGAATGCCTCCCCAGTGTGCTTCAACGCCAGATTTACTGCGGAGCAGGTATTGTGAATTGGTGAGTGCTAAGTGATAGTAGTGGTAGTGAGGTTTAAAAATGTCTAAATTGTATCAAAAATTATTTATTACTTGATCAATGGGACATATTAAAAACAATGTGCTGGAAAATAAGCCAAATAGATTGTTTGGCTGTTTCCAATCAAAGTACAAGTGGGTCAACATGTTTCTGCCATAGGAGGTGTAATTTTACCCGGCATTCATCAGGACCTATAGTGGACTAAACACTAGCAGTATGGGCACGCTAAGGCCCACCCTAACCTAGGGACGTGAAAGTGAAAAAAATGTAAAAAAGTGCATGAAAAGGGAAAAATTTAAATATTAATTCCCTAAAAGGTACTCTCAAATGGGCAGACCAAAAAATTGAATGCACCTGTAAAGAAAGTGACGAAGGCATACATGAAGAGACAGAACAAACAATTAGGTTCCTCCGTTCAGAGGTATATCAGTTTGATCAAGTAGGTGAAGTAACTTGGTGCGCTGGTTGTTAAAAACACCCGTTCGGTATTTAGCCGTAAATTAAACACCCAACCTGGATAAGTGGGTATTGGTCTGCGCCAGGAGTGGGTACATAAGTGCTTAGTCGAACAATAGACAATGCAAGTGGCGATAAACACTTAATCAATGACCCAGATGAGAGTCGCGTGGAGGTGGCGGGATCAATGGACCAAAATGGCCAGTGGCCCCACTACTCAATTACAAATACAAGAAAAAGGTTAAAAGGTATTCTCACTTGAATGGTGAGAAACAATCACACCATGATTTCGGGAGGGGGGTGGTGGCGAAATCGGCACCCCCTTAGGAATAGAAAGAGATTTTCAGCGCTATTTACAATCAATGGGTACTTAGCTCAGTGTGTCGTTGAAGAAAGTGTTCAACTTACGCCCTCGACGCCAGGCACCCACTGGAAACCTGCAATCACCCTCAGTAACCGGATCCCGAAGATGGAAACTCGAGCCCGTCCGGCGGTATAAGTAAGCCGGAGAGAGAAAAGGCACTTGATTCCGAGGTGGGCGTGGCTAAGTCAGGAGACGTCACATCCACCAATCATGGGATATGCTGAGGTGAGTATGGGGGAGCTCCGGGCACACAACTAGAACGTAAACCGTTCATGGCTGCTCGAAAAAGAAAACATTATTCAGCGGATGGGGAGTTAACAGGGGTATTGGCAGTTTACCGCGGTGTTAGTGAATGGCAAAGAGAGCCCGTTCATAGGGTAAACGGAAAATGTAATGCCACTGTGGATTTAAAGAGGCTCACATCATATGTCAAGGGGGGACAACAGTATGAATAAGACATCTTAAGGCTAGGATCGTTCATTGCATGTTGAATGGGGGGGTTATGGGGGTTAAGCAAGATAAACTTGTGCGTGGTGCAAAGATGCCAGATGGGATGCTGCATCTTATGCGAACACAGGGGTAAAATCACAGTGGTTAAAAAACAGGGTGCCAGTAAAAACAGGTTCTACCTCGTGAGGCAGACACGCTGAATGTCATGTTTCCAAGGTTGTTTGGAAAGCGAAATGTTTTTCTGTTTAGAGTAAGTCGAAGTTCGTAGAGATCACTTATAAGCATGTTGGCTGATATGGATAGGTCATGGATTAGCAGTAACACAGTGTCAAGAAAAGGAAAAGAAAAGGAAAAGAAAAAGAAAAAGAGCGCCTTTACAGGCTAATGACTCGGACAAAGTTCATCTGAGTATCGATGACCATGGGATCTCGTCATTGAGACCCTGTTTATGGGTTCCCAGGCGGTACACCCATCTTTGTTCTTTCTCGAAAAGTCTGCGAGTAATATTGCTGCCCCCATTGATCTGCTCAATTATAGTCCACCGTAGATCGTTGGTGGTATGGTTAGTCTGGAGGAAATGGTCGCTCATTTTAGTAGTTGTTTTTCGACACCTTATATTACTCCTGTGCTCACAGAATCTTTGTTTGATCTTCTGGGTAGTCATTCCGATGTAGCGTAAATCACAGGGATATGTGATTAAGTAGATGACGTTGATGGAATTACAGTTTGTATGGACTCTTTGTGTCCATATTTTCCCTGGTTCTAAGGCTAGTTGCTTAGTTGCAGTTGCAGACACTGCAATTAGAGCACGGGAAATGGCCAACAATACTAGGCAAACCCCATGAGTCTGTGATGCTGCATGTCTCTGTCAAAGTACTTTCTTTTGGTCGAGTATGGACTAAGGAGTCTTTTAGACTTCGTCCCTTTCTGAAAGAAAAAAGTGGCTGTTGCCAGGTCTTGTTGGTACTGGAGACGATCCTCCAGTTCCTGTTGATGGATTTTTTTATTAGATTGGACAGGCTACTGTATGTGGTCACACACGTGAGGGGCACTTCCTGTGATTGTCTAGTCTAGGATTGTTCTCTAGGAGGACCTCACGTGGTTGATTACGTGCTCGTTTGTATCCTTTATTCAAAATGCTTGTCGGATATGCTCTTGCTTGCAGTTTTTGTGTGAGGCCCGATGACTGTTCCTTGAAGTCCTTCACATTGCTACAGTTACGCCTGATTCTCAAATACTGGCCATACGGTAAGTTCTCTTTTAATGGCCGCAGATGGAAGCTGCTAAATTCCAACAGATTATTTTTTGCAGTCGGTTTGTAATGAGTTTTTGTTGTCAAAGATGTGCCATTAATTGAAATGACAACATCTAAGAAAACAACTTCGGTTTGACTCACAGTGTGGGTAAATTTCAAATTGTGATCAACAGTATTGATCCATTTCAGGAATTCTTCCAGGAGGGCCTTGCTGCCTTTCCATATTAGAAGCACATCGTCGATGTACCGCCTCCAACTTTGTTGTTGACTTTTCGAGAAAGAACAAAGATGGGTGTACCGCCTCGGAACCCATAAACAGGGTCTCAATGACGAGATCCCATGGTCATCGATACTCAGATGAACTTTGTCCGAGTCATTACCAGTGTATCTATGCGGGCCATCATTACCCTGTAAAAGCGCTCTTTTTCTTTTCCTTTTCTTTTCCTTTTCTTGACACTATGTTACTGCTAATCCATGACCTATCCATATCAGCCAACATCCTTATAAGTGATCTCTACGAACTTCCACTTACTCTAACCAGAAAAACTTTTCGCTTTCCAAACAACCTTGGAAACATGACCTTCAGTGTGTCTACCTCACGAGGTAGAACCTGTCCTTACTGGCACCCTGTTTTTTAACCCCTGTGGTTTTACCCCTGTGTTCGCATAAGATGCAGCATTCCCTCTGGCATCCTTGCGCCACGCACAAGTTTATCTTGCTTAACCCCCTTTCAACATGCGATGAACCATCCTAGCCTTAAGATGTCTTATTCATACTGTTGTCCCCCCTTGACATATCATGTGAGCCTCTTTAAATCCACAGTGGCATTCCATTTTCCGTTTACCCTATGAACGGGCTCTCTTTGCCGTTCACTAACACCCCGGTAAACTGCCAATACCCCTGTTAACTCCCCATCCGCTGAATAAAGTTTTCTTTTTCGAGCAGCCGTGAACGGTTTACATTCTAGTTGTGTGCCCGGAGCTCGCCCATACTCACCTTAGCGTATCCCATGATTGGCGGACGTGACGTCTCCTGACGTAGCCACGCCCACCTCGGAACCAAGTGCTTTTTCTCTCTCCGGCTTACTTATATCGCCGGACGGGCTCGAGTTTCCATCCTTGGGATCCAGTTACTGAGGGTGATTGCAGGTTTCCAGTGGGTGCCTGGCGTTGAGGGCGTAAGTTGAACACTTTCTTCAACGACACACTGAGCTAAGTACCCATTGATTGTAAATAGCGCTGAAAATCTCTTTCTATTCGTAAGGGTGTGCCGATTTCGCCACCACCCCCTCCCGAGATCATGGTGTGATTGTTTCTCACCATTCATGTGAGAATACCTTTTAACCTTTTTCTTGTATTTGTAATTGAGTATTGGGGCCACTGGCCATTTTGGTCCATTGATCCCGCCACCTCCAAGCGCCTCTCATCTGGGTCATTTATTAAGTGTTTATCGCCACTTGCATTGTCTATTGTTCGACTACGCACTTATGTACCCACTCCTGTCGCAGACCAATACCCACTTATCCAGGTCGGGTGTTTAATTTACCGCTAAATACCGAACGGGTGTTTTTAAAAACCAACGCACCAAGTTACTTCACCTACTTGATCAAACTGATATACCTCTGAATGGAGGAACCTAATTGTTTGTTCTGTCTCTTCATGCATGTCTTCGTCACTTTCTTTACAGGTGCATTCAATTTTTTGGTCTCCCCATTTGAGAGTACCTTATAGGGAATTAATATTTAAATTTTTCCCTTTTCATGCACTTTTTTACATTTTTTTCACTTTCACGTCCCTAGGTTAGGGTGGGCCTTAGCGTGCCTATACCGCCGGGATTTAGTCCACTATAGGTCCTGATGAATGCCAGGTAAAATTACACCTCCTATGGCAGAAACATGTTGACCCACTTGTAATTTGGTTGGAAACAGCCAAACAATCTATTTGGCTTATTTTCCAACACATTGTTTTTAATATGTCCACTTGATCAAGTAATAAATAATTTTTGATACAATTTAGACATTTTAAAACCTCACTACCACTACTATCCCTTAGCACTCACCAATTCACAATACCTGCTCTGCAGTAAATCTGGTGTTGAAGCACACTGGGGAGGCATTCGGCCTCTCACAGTGGGGCCCTATGATCAAGCATGTCACCAACCAGGTTGGTGAGTGAGGGCTTATTATACAAACCAAATCGGTGTTGTATATCTGTCATATATCTGCCTGCTCTGGTTGTACTACTTAGAGTCTTTACACTCTTCTTTTGTTTGGAATAGTATATTTGGGGACTAAGAGTGTACTGTTACGTTCTCCCTGCCTCTCTTTTTGTTGAATTGTTACTGCATGGTGCCTGTCACATAGTACAGGGATGTGTTACACATCCCTTTTTTCCATTACGGCTGGTGCTGCAGCCAACGGCATCCGCTGCAATGTAAACCCTGGACAATGCGACCGCCACGGTGGAGGTTGTGCTTTAAATTGTCCTGTGGGACCCCCGACATTATGTCGGTTGGTCCCCATCTCCGTTAGGATGGTGGGCAGACGTGAGTCCTCCCCCATCCTAATCAGGCCCCATATGTTGCTGAATTGTTCTCATGAAACCTTAATAAAAGATCATTAAATTTACAGTACTGGCACTCCAGATCATCATAACCAAGTAACTTCAGAGAGGTTAGATTTAGTATTCCCACTCCAGTCTAAGCAGCAGTAGGGAAAGTGTTGATTTCCAAGAAATCAAATGTATTATCCATTCTAAGCACCAGTAGGGAAAGTGTTGGACTTTGCAGGTATTAGATTTACTATCCCAACTACAATCTAAGAAACAGTAAGGCAAGTGATGAACTTCGGAGTGGTTACATTTACCAATTTAAACAACAGTAGGGAGTGTATGGGACATGGGAATGGTTAGAGAAACTATTCCCAATCCAATCTAAGCAACAAGAAGAAAGTGTTGGACTTCAGAGAGGTTACTTATACCAATCCCAGTCATTGTCATTTTGTAAAACTACGCATTTAAATACCTAACAACATCACATTTTTAAAAAACATTTAAAATAAATGCATACTATATAAATAATATTTTTTAAATGATCAACATTAAATAAATTAGTATAAAAATATAACAAAATTCACTTCTTTCCCTTCTACCCAATATAAAGCTATAAACATCAAAAACAATTAAAATATAATAAATACACCAATAATGCAATGAAAACAATACTTCAATAATTTAAATATTAACAATAGTAAATAGAAAATGTATGTTACAAAGTTTTTTATTAAATAGATGTATTACCCAATAATAACTTGTAAAAATAAAAAATAATTTGCATCCAAATCATTAATTACAAAATGTACATAATGATTTAATAATTGCATATTGAAATAACATAAACATTAATCGATAAAGCTATAAAAATAACTTTCCATCCCATTCCTGTACAAATACAGCTACTACTAAATACTATAAATACAGCCACTATTAAAATTTGAATTACTAATTAAACTATAGAAAAATAAAATCTTAATCAAAAATCATGAACTAAATGTAAATAAAATAACAATTAATCAATTAACACATTTACATTATTGATAACCAATTCAATATTTAAGTTACTGTAAAAGTTTGCATCCTATTTACGTATGTACCCAACAACCGGTTTCTAAATTAAAAATTACTAACTAAACAATTAAAAAATAACATATACATTTTAAATAACAAATCAAAGTAAAATAAATAAAATAGCAATGAATCAACTAAGCAAATTGCATATTTATTAGCTGCATATTTAAATGAATCATGATTATAGCTGCACAGTCCTGCCAATTCTGATTCTCCTATAGAATATTATAGTGCAAAGAGATTGAGACAAACTTTAGATAATGTTTGTTACTAAATTGATATTTTAACCCCTTTTTATGATCTCATTACCAGAAATTTAATGTTATGGTACAAACTGTGCTCATTGAGACAAATTCTTGCAACATTTCCTGCTAGACTGGGATACATGAATATTTGTTTATAGGCAATAGCAGACTAACTTGATTATTATACATAGAACTACTGTACTGTTGCTTTTTCTGAAATGTGATCATGAACCTTTAGCATTTACCTGTTTAATATAGTTAGGTAATGCACAGGGCATATAGTGCCATTTAGAATCCATTGTATTTTAAATGCATGTAATTTCATAAGATGCTATGGCATTATTTAACTCTTTCTGAAATATGTGACGTCTGGAATAGGATTGTTTTTGTTGTTCTGCACCATTGCAATGAACGCTTCTGGGAGTTGACAATTGATATGTTTTTAATATTCATAAGCAACATGACTGAATACGTGGTAGCGATAATGGTATTTTACACTTGTTTGTTTATTGGGTTGTTGACTGAGGTGTGAGCCCAGGTCACGTAACAGCCGCAATCCCTTGCAGGGTGAAACACAAAAAGTCACTAAATTAACCTGTGCTTAACCCTGGGTAGCTTGGGACAAAAGGTAGTCAGGTTTAGCTTAGATGCAGTGTATAAAGTATTTTGCAGCACACAAACAGGAATAAAGTAAACACAACACAATACAAATTGAAAACCAATTTAGTAAAATAGAGTCAATTCTAATAAATTATTTGACATCAAAATGACAAATATCCAGAACTGGAGTTATACGTTTCCAAATATTTTAATAAAAGTAGTGTCCAAAATATGAAAGTGCCAACCTTGGACATATAGGGCCCCCATTGGGATGGCGGGTGGACTTTGCCAGCCCGCCATCCTCGTGCAAAACGGGACCACCCGCCATAGAAGCGGCGGTCCTGCCTTGGGCATTAGGATGCGCCAGCCACACTGGTGGGCGCATCCTGTATTTTTACCATTGCGGCGGGCGGTGGTGGAAGCGCCGCCCGCCGCAATGGTAAAAATGCACGTTGTGCATTTCAAAGCACAACATAACAGGTACCCCCCATGTGCACCCCCCACCCCCCGGACTCCCAGGGGGCCTGCAACGGGCACCCACAGGGAGTATCTGCATGCCTTTCCGTGGCGGCATTACCGCCACGGAAAAGCATGTCAGGAAGCCCATCATAATATGGCTGGCAGTGTCTCATAGACACCGCCACCATATTTAACATTTTCCGCCCCGGCCGCAAGGCGACTGGGGCGGAAAAGCGGCGGACGGTGTTTACGTCCGCTGCGGTCCCCCCCGCCATAGTAATATGGCGGGGGGAATGGGTGGCGGGCGAGCATTAATGTCGGGCAGATCGCCACCGCCACCATGGCGTTGGCGATCCGACCGACATCGTAATGGGCCCCATAGTCTTGTGAGACTGGGTCAAAGTTTAAAAAGTGACTTACCACGATAGAGTGCAGTTCGGACACACAAAGTAGATTGGGCCTAATCTGTACTTACCTTCAGAGTTAGAAGAAATTCTGAGAAAAAGTTACTCAAAAGGTAATGTTCTGCGCTGAAAGGCTGCAGGAGGAGGTTTACGAGGAGGGAGTGTCATTGTCACAAAGCCTTGGGTCGAAGCCACGGTGCAGATTTTTATGTTCTGACTTAGTTTCTGAAATGGAAAATTTCAAAAACCTCCAGCAGGATGAGGCAGAGGGCTGTAGCCGAAGACAGTTCCATGAAGTCGGATACCCCTCTGGTGAAGGACAACTGAAAAAGATTCACTGCTGGGGAGAAGAACATAGCAGGAGAAGCCGCAAAGTCAATCTGACTGGCAATGCACTTCGGGTGGATAGACGAGTAGGTGGGTCCCTGTCTATTCCCGGTTCTCAGAGCACTTTTGAGCCAAAATTTATCTAAGCCCACAGTTTTGGATTGTAGCTATCTGAGCACCTTTAGCACCACTTCCAAGCGTCTAGGACTAGTGGGGCACTATTTGAAGGGTGAGGAATCACTCTTGTTGAGTCCCGGTATGGGTTCAAGATGGAAGAAACCTTTTGTGTCTCTGTGGCTCTGAATAGGAAGCCAGCAAACTAGCCCTTGTGATTCACTCTGGAGGTCCTGGAACAGATATAGTTCCAGTCCTTGTACCCAGGTAGAATGCAGCAGAAGAGCAGGACAACAGGGCGGCAACCTAGCAGGGCAGCAGTCCTATAGAGCATCAGTTAAGTGTAATAAGCAGGGGAGTTTAAGGCATGGAAACAGGGTTTTAATGCCAAGTCGACAGTGTAGTTTAAAACTGCTTTCAGGCTGCAATAGCAGACCTGAGACATGTTACTTGTTAAGTGTGTGGAACAATAAGTGCTGCAGGCCCACTAGCAACATTTAGGCCATGATTACGATGTCGGTACTCCGTTGTGGTCGCAGGCCGACTGATCGCCGGTCGGCAGTCCCACCACCGCAATTACAAGTGACCACACACGGTGTGGTTGTAAACTCCTATTTCTTGAAGGGAGCCTGTGCTGCAATCGGAAATCGACTGCAGCACAAGCGCCCATTGAGAAATGGAAGGTTCTGTTAATCCCTGCACAGCACCTCATGGTACCTGCCACATGGTGCAGGGATTAACAGGGTGGCACCATAGGTTCCCCACGTACACCAACTGGAAGCCACTGATGGATGGTAAGGGGCCCCCAAAGTCTCTTTTCAACAGGTTTTTCATGTCAGAAAGCCTGACATGAAAATCCTGTTGAAAACCAACATCATAATCCCGATGGCAGAAACGCTCTGACTGCCTACATTATAATTGGGCGGTCGGACTGTAGACCTACCATTTCGGTGGTTAAGCCTCTGACAAGTGGTAGCTAACCGACTGATATTGTAATCGGCCCTTACATTTACAAGCCTTGGGTATATGGTGAACCACTCTACAAGGGATTTATAAGTAAATTGGATATGCCAATTGAGTATAAGCCAATGTAACCATGTGTTAGGGTAGTGAGAATTAACACTTTAGCACTGGTTAGCAGTAGCAGAGTACACAGAGACCTGAGGTCCAAAATAAGTGCTGCAAAACACATAGGGGAGTTGAGGCAAAAGGATTGACAGGTCTAACACAGAGGTTTAAAGTTTATTTTGCCTAAGTGGCATAATATCAAACACAAAATAAAATTGGAATTGAAATATTTAATAAACAAATATTTAATTTGCATTACAAATGTAATTAATATTAAAAACCTGTAATTTATAAATATTTTAACTTCCCAGTCTATTCCCAAACAAACACAACAACCCACTACAAACATATGTTACTAATAAAAAAGAGTAGAAAAATACACTAAAAAACAGAAAGTAAACTTAAATAAATAAAATAACACACAATGCAACAATGTTTATAATTAATACCCAATTAACTATAAAATGTGCAGTAAAAAATGAAAATTCAAAAACAATAACATAATGTAAGTAACTTTCCACTCCATTTTCCTATAAACCCAACAGCCCCTTAGTACATTAGAAATGTCTAATTACATTGAAAACAAATTAATTACACACTTAACATTTAAGAAGTACTGTAAAAAACAACTTGAAACATTATGTTAATAAAGTTAACACTTACTATTAATACACAAGCTAATATAGAAAAAATTTAACAATATTTATAACAACTATATTAAAGTAAACAATATTAAATACAAAAATATTCTTAAAACCAATATAATAAACATAACAAATGATGTCATTACCTTTAATATTCCGTTCAAGATTATTTCTGTAGAGACAATATTTTTGACAGAATATTCATGTCAGAAGATATTTTTGAATCGATAATTGTGTGTTCACCACCCTCTTATGTTAGTGTGCATTTGAAAAACATTAATTGAGAGGTTATGTGAGTATTTGATAAGAATATGGTCCTTTAGGTCTATCCATTTATTGGTATAGCATTCTAGGACTTTGGATTACTGGTTGGCCAGGGGGTGAAACCCCACAACTCTTGTCAGGGTGAAACACGAGCAAACCCCAAATTAACCTGTGCTCAACCCTCTGGTAAAAGCAGTCAGGCTTAACTTAGAGGCAACGTGCAAAGTATTTATGCAGCAGTTCAAACATTATTTGAGTCTACGGGGACAAAAATCCAATGAGTAGAATCTGAGTTATGCAATTTCAAAGATTTCAGATAAGTATAGTGCCTAAAAGCACAAAGCTCCACTCGTGGCTATCTGGTCGTCAAAGACCAGGTCAAAGTCACAAGTTCAGGCAAGTCACGATGGAGCTCCGGCTGGAAACAGAAACCAGGTTAGTCCCACTGAAAGAGTAACCTTCAAAAGGCCAGCATGTAGAGTACTGTTCACGGTGAAGGGGGCCATGAGGATCAGGGAGAGTGTCGCGGAAGGTTGTCGCTGTAGTGGGGAAATCATGTTGGGCATTGTTGACACCTCGTTCATGGATATTCGCTTTGGTGGTCACAGGAGGCTGTTGTTTCTATAGTGCGTATTACAGATCACGCATTGCTGGGCTTCACTGGTGGTCATTTTGGCCTGAAGACTCAGGTTTACCGGAGCTTTGTGATTGCGGGCAGCAGGACCTCGGTGCAAACAGTCACAAAGTGCACAAAACGTCAAGATTTCTCCTTTTTTTAAGGGGATCTCTACTAATACCACACAAAGGATCCAGTGTTACTTCCCAGTAGGCAGCATGCAGCAAGGCAACAGAGCAGCATTGCAGCAGTGTAGCAGTTCTTCTGGCAGCAAAGCAGCACAACACTTTTTCTTCTGTAGCATCTACTTGGTGCCAGCTTTTAAGTAGGAGAACGTTCTGGAGCTTTCAACCCCCAGAGGTGTTTGGAATTTCCTGCTTCCCTGCCCTGGCCTCAGCTTGTCTGGAGACACAAAATACTAGTATCAAACACTTTGTGAGTGTGCTCAAGCAGAGTCTTTGTGTGGTAGATATCAGCTCTGCCTCCTCTCAAGTCAGTGATGTCCCATCCCACAACAAGTGTTCCTCCTTTGTCTCCCTGTCTGGGAGAAATACACAAAGACCAATGGCCAGCCACAGTCATGTGACCCAGTTTACAGGCTGCAGGCACCAAATAGTTCAGACTTTGTGGAATAATGTGGCTCACTGGTTAGAGGCAGCAGGCCTGAGAGCAGAAGTCAGCCCGGGACCAGGGTTCAATTCCCGACGCGGCAGGGTCGTGGACCTTGGTCAGCGGACTCGAAAATTCTCGCTTCGGTGCTTACTCTAATCAGGGGTTCCACTCGGCAACTCTGGGCATTAGCTTGCCTAATCTCCACAACGGCCGCACCAATTCCGGGGATGCCTGGCTCCACCTTGGGGACTCCCAGCAAGGGACCATCCCACAGGGAAAGCCAGGACGGGTTCCCCAGAGTTATACAGCGCCGGGACGCCCCTTTGCTGGGGCAGCTGTGCGCTTTACAAGTATACTACATTTACATTTACATTACTTTCTGGAAGTAGCATTTTCAGAATTGTGACTTAAAATCTGACATTACCATAAAAGAGGAATTTAAAATACAATTGTTTGGACACCAAACTTGACATTCCTGTCTGATACCAAGTTATAGGTACCATTTAATAAATGTAATAAGGTAATCCAATATTATTCAATTGGAGTAGTAGGCCTTGCAGTAGTGAAAAATAAATGTAGCTGTTTGTCACTACCACAAAATGAAAAAATTAAAAGTACATGCCCAACTTTTAAAATACACTGCACCTTGTGGGCTATTTGGGGCCTACCCAAAGAGTGACTCGTATATATTAAAAGGAAGGTCTAGGCTTGGCTTGCCCGGTCAAAATCTAAATTTTCTAAATTGCACACACAGACTGCAATAGTAGGCCGGAGACATGTTGAAAACAGTACTTAACGGGGTGGCATAATTAGTGCTGCAGGTCCACTAGTAGCATTTACAGGCCCTGGGTATGTGTTGTACCATTATACCAGAGGCTTTCAACTAAATTGAAGGTGACAGTTAGGTGTAAGCCACTTTTATAATCTTTAAAGGAGAGAGCACACATATTTTAGGACTATGGCAAAGTGCATAGAGTAATAGGGCCAACAAAAACAAGATTGCAAACATGGAGGAGTAAGGCAAAATGTTTGGGGGAAGGCCACCCTACAGCTGACAAGTCTAACAAGCAATTAGTAGGCAATTGGTATTGTATGATCGGAACTTGTCTGTGTGTTACTTTTAGACATATTTTGTCATCGCCAAAGTCTTCCAAGATACACAATATCTGCTATCTTTGAGGGTAATAGTAGTAGTATCAAGTGACGTAGACATATGTTCCATTACCATTATTCCATTTAAAATCTTCTTCAAAATCCAAAACTACAAATATTACTGACAACCTTTGCCCATTGATTTTCAGTCAATATGGGTGACTGCAAAACCGTGACTGTTTATACTCATTTCTCACTGAAAGTCGTCATGAATGGTGGTTACCAGTCAGGCGCTTTCACCCACTATTTAAGATGACACAAGAGGGTTCTGCCAAAGATCCTACTAATGGTAAAAGGATAATCAGGTGGATCCTCACTTGCTAATAGTATCTAAAGATCATAATGCTACAGCAAATCATGGCTAATCATACTTTTGGGGAGTTTTTTAGCATGTCTGAGATAAGGCTTAGGATTATTGAAGACTTGTAGAACTCAAACTGATTCTCAGTTGTATGTGCTGAGATAGTACTTTGGCTACTATCCTGCATCTTAATTTACACGCTGGGCACTGCCCGAACTGGCGATGCAGACACAATCAATTTGTCATTGCTCCCTAGGTGATATGCAGTTGAATTTGTGATGCATCTTGGAGGACTTTCAGGGCCAAATACCCAAAGCAATGTATTACTCTTTTGTTTCATAACCTGCTGCTTTACGGTATGATAATAACAAATATGTTGACATTTCAATAGTAGCTCATAATGTTAAGCTCTAGTAAACCTACTGTTAGCCATGAGTCCTTCTAATATCTTGTGACCAGTTATCCCATCATTTCACTCACACAATTTATAATTTGAAAATGTGCAAAACATCCTGCTAGAGACCTAATTTCTTTAAATAAAATAAAAACTATTATTGTGGGTAGTTGCTTTATATCAAGCTAATCTTTTTTAACGGTAAGACAAAAAAGGATGAATATGGAAAGCTATGACTACTGGACCAGATAAGAATAAAATATATTTGTAGTCATAAAGTATTCTACCATATTTAAAATTCTTTTAGCAATTCCCAAAATGCATCTGTGCTTTCTAAGGATAATTTGCTCCCTTTTTAAATGCGTTATACTTTATTCATGTTTAAGAACAAACCCTCAAGATGGGGAATCCTACAATTTGATCTGGACTTAAAAATAAGTGAGAATCAAAATCCCTGTAGCTCACCATGATCTGTTAGGGAAGTTAGTGGGGTGCATTTATCAGGTGGTTAGCAAGATTCTTGCATTGACCACACAATGACATTATTAATCATTGGCTCCACCACTAGGGTGCTTGGTATGAACTCACAGATTGGTGCCAATACAGTGAGAGAAAGCTACCAATTTAAAAATTACCCTCCACTTGGTTGTCATTTTACTGATGGTTTAGGATAGACTGTTATGTAAGTATAATTGAGCTGTATTATTATATCATCATATCCTTTAGGAAAACCTGGAATCTGAGAATGTTTCCTCCATGCTGCTATGTTCGAGGAAGTGACCCTGATGTTTATATCTAAAGAGTAATAATAGGTCATCCACATAGATTCATTTCTTCAGTGCCACTAGACTAGAATGTTTGATCTTTGCAAGCTATCTATTGAATGCTGTTCTCATTGATTTGTTTTAAATTTTAGAGATTACCACCTCATCTGGAATAACATAGCCCCAAATATTTTGTTAATGTTTTCTTGTTCCCCCACTTTAAAACTTGTGTTTGTTAATAACATGTGCCATGCTATACTTATCTTTTGTGCATTGAATGCAGACCATTGCCACCAAGCATTTGGTGAAGTTAAATACCCGGCCAGCCTGTTCGCTTTTACTGGACTACATGGTTTCACTAACACTTACTCATCAATCATAAACCCCATGTAGAGGTTAATGGATCTTTGATGTCTACAGAGATGTAAGGAGCTGAAGTCAATATAAATCTTTATCAATTATCAATTCATTTAGTTCAGTCAATAAAGAGAGTTATGGTGAGTAGTTAAATGGTTTTATTTACAGAGTGTTTAGCTATGCATTATTTTATTAAATATCTTTAGTCAACTGTCATCATCAAAGGTTAATATAATTAAGGTTAATATAATTAGTCAATCGATATTTTATGAGGTAAATCAACATGTTAATCAATAAGGCCATTGATACAATAATAATGCAACATGTGTATTCCATAAAGAAACTCTAATCTAAGTAAGTTTAAGTTAAATGGAAGAAGGAATAAAAAGGTGCCAGTCCAGATACCCCTGAAGGGTTCTGATGAGAGAATCAAGCATAAGTATGAAGCTTTAGCGTAATAAGCCGGAAAGTATTCTCAGCTCAAATAACAGCAGATCAAGAAATAAGCTAGGACTTCCCATGAAGAGATGTCTAAGAAAGACTCAGTAAAGAGTCTCCTCTTAGAGAGTCCGGGATAAGGGAAACACCTACTGCTCTCAGTCTAACAAAACAAAAGCTGAAACTAGTCTAGAAACACGCATTAATATAAACACATAGTTTCAAATGTTGCAACACTAATATTCTTTCGTCTTCATGTTGACCAATAAGATTTCAGCACACTCCCGGGAAAAGTTTTACTCCCCATTTTCTCACCAAAGTACAATTGTCTTTTAACTATTTGTCATTAAATGCTTTGGCACATCCTTTCTTATTTCCCACGACTTCTTCCCATCAATAATCCTCCCTGTCAACTGCATCTTTTGTGGTCGGAACCATACTATCAGTCGTCTATTAGTTGCTTCTGAAATTGTAGTGTCTGCAGCAAAGAGAACAAAAACATCTTGCACAATAGTTGTTCAATGCGAAAAACAAGCATTTTACTATTAATGTCTTATTATTCATTCAAGGAGTCTTCAATTACGTCAAGTTAAGAATCCATGTTTCATTTCTATGTTGCAGACCTATAGTTTTTGAGTATGGCAGCCTACTACAGCTTTTGCATTTAACACATCTCATTTTTAAAAGTAAACTCTTCAAATTGTATTTTTAGTAAATCATTTTGCAAATAACTACATTTCTGTCAGAACTTTAATGTAGTACCTTTAGGAAAGCTGCAGGGGTCCTGAGTTAAGTATGTAGGAGGCCTGTCATCCTTTTACCATACTAACGTTCCTGCTTCCATCAATGTCAGAAATTGCCTCTACAGTGATGTATGTATGTATATATATATTTCTATGTCGCAAACCTATTCAAAAGGCAGCAGAGTACTGTGTATGATCAAAGACTAGTATAACATTAGAGAGTATGAGGAGAGGAAGCTGGGTTGTGGACCGTTAATGTATTGTTATGTAATGTCCTTCAAAGAGGTGTGTCTTCAACTCTTTCCAAAATCAGAGCAGTGTTAGGGTGGTTGTGATGCACACGGGGTGTTGTTCCAGATCCTGGGTGCATAGATGGAAAAGTCTTGTTGCTTTGTGTTTTTTATATTTGTTAGTCTGCAGTTTGATGGTGTCCAGGCAGCGAGCGTGCTGAAATCGTTCAGCAAAAGCACTATAATGCTTTCACTAAATATTGGGAGCCACAACTTCCGTGTATCCTCAATGCCAGATTTTGAATAATAACTAGGTGTCTCTGCTGCACCTCTGTCTATCTGAACATCTAAGAAGCATCGAGGCACATGATATAATTAAATTACAGCTGTTACTGAGCCAGAGTTTACTCTACAATATAATCACTGTGCAATATTGTGTATACTGCTGATCGCTCTCATGCATCTTCTTCTCTTCCAGGGCTGGGTCCTCTGAGGCTCACCTGTACACTGAGGCCAGGAAGGACAAGTACCAAAAGAGCAAGATTCACCAGAAAATCCAGCAGTTCAAGCGTTTCGTGGAGAACTACCGGCGGCACATTGTTTGTGTGCTCATCTTCTATGGCGTGTCCCTGGGTTTATTCATGGAGCGGGCATACCGTGAGCATTGGACAAAACCATTATAGAAATACATCTCATGGGTGGGGGATGGACCTTTCCAGTCCTCACAAATCCCACTTGTAGAGTGTAACTCTTGCTTATTCTAACCAGGGGTGGGCGTAGTTCGCGAAGTAGCGCTACGCGAAGCTACGCGAAGTGCACTTCGCACTACGCGAACTTCACGTAGCACTACGCGAGCTGCGTAGTAGCATGTTCGCACTGTGCAAGATGCGTTTTCAATGATTGCACAGTGCGGACAAGCATCCGGCACTGTGCAAGCATTGAAAACGGCATCTTGCACAGTGCGAGCTGTAGTTTTCTGCTGCTCGAGTAGATTATTACTGGAGCGGCAGCTTTCTCAACGCGAACAGGTAGTTTCTCATTGAGAGCGGTCGCGAGCATGCGCAACCACTCACAATGAGAAACCTGACCTCCTCGCGTTGAGAATCTCGCCGGGATGCCATTTTGCTTGCTCGCGGTCGCGAACATGACATTCAGGACCGCGAACAAGCAAAAAATGACCACTGCACTATGCTACGCTGCACTACGCATGTTCGCACTGTGCTACGTGCAGCTCGCGTAGTGCGAAGTTGCAAAAACTTCGCAAACTCTGCGAGCGTAGCGTAGTGCTTCGCCCAGGGTTAATTCTAACATAGGTGCTCATTAGGATGGCGGACGGACCTGCGTAGGAGGGACCATCCGCAGGGGCAGCGGCGGTCTCTCCGTGCAAATTAGGATGTGACCGCCACGCTGGCGGTCACATCCTGTATTTTTAACATTGCAGTGGGTGCTGCTTGAAGCAGCACCCGCCGCAATGTTAAAAATGAATGCTGTGCATTTGCATGCACAAAGCGGCAGGCACTGTACGGTGCCTGCCGCTTCGTGCACGCAAATGCAGGGGGGTACCATAGGTACCCCCCATGTGCACCCCCCACCCCACCTTCACCCAGGGGGCCCGCAACGGGCCCCCGAAGTGAATGTCCGTATGCTTTTCCACGGCGGACAAGCCGCCGCGGAAAAGCATGCCTTTCACGCCATCCTAATATGACTGGCGGTGTCTGATAGACACCGCCAGCCATGTTAAAGCTTTACCGACGCCGTCGGAAGGGGACCGCGGCGGAAAAGCTGCAGACGGAATGCCAGACCCACCAGCCATCCTAATATGGCGGTGGGTCTTTCGAGGCTCCGCGGCGGTTTTCCCGCATCCACCGGGCCGGCGGTGGCTTCCGCCGGCCCGGAGGATGCGGGAAAACCGCAATCATAATAGGCCCCTTAATATGGTGACAGTATTTCTTTATTCTAAAGCATATTGAATAAAAGTAGCTCTTTCAAGGCGCTGCTTGTTTACAGTAGGACAGCAACTGTGACGTAAAGCAAATTATTTACAATCACAAATAAACAGACCCCTTTATATCTCTTGATAACAAAATTTTGTCAGGATCTCAGAATCTCTATTTTATAACTACTATAATTCCCATTATGGTCAGTGAAGAGTAAATTATATAGTCTGTCTGATTGTTCTGTTTTTGATCATATTTCTGTTCATATTTTTCCCTAACCCTTCCATGGAGACAGCGATGATATTACCGGCTAATATTATTAACATGAATTTCATTATCTCAAAATCGCTCAAAAGATAATAATTAACTCCTATTCATTCAAGAAATGAATAAAATGATGATCTACACCAAATAGTTTTATCTCAACTACCCTTTCACCTGCATTGCATATAAACTATAATACAAATACCCTTAAAATAATGTTTGTTGAAAACATATTTCTTGGATTTGCATCCTGCAGAAACACATTTCTGGGTAATCGAACTAGTGATTTAGCTAGTATCCTTTTTGAATTTCCCAAACATAGTAAACCTTTGCCGCTCCACGTCCTAAATCGCTTTTCTTTTTTATGTTTCTAATATTCAAAGTGTTTGAACTTGAACCATTTTTTAATAGAGTTTATATAGCGTGAACTAGACCCGAGGCAACGGGTATTAGAGCGCTTCACATGAACACCATTGTCGTTACAGATGAACATGTTCAATTTTTTTTTTGTTAGGCGCGGGGAGATATTGAGCTTCGTTGCCCAGAATCTAACCCGGTTCCCCGGGTACGAGGTCGACTGCTCCAGCCGTAAGGCTACATCCTCTCCCCAATTAAAAGCAGTGGTGTCAATAGAAGTTCTGGCTTACGGATTTTCACTTCTTTCCATTTGTGCCACATTTAAGTAGTTAGAACACATATAATAACAAAGACATGCAAACTTATAGTGGGTAAACAATTCAGAACCTCTCCTAAGGCGCCTTGCAAGAATTACCAGTGAAAATCAGCTACACTAAAAAATTATCAAAGAGGATAACTAATCTCCTAAATCATGTGTGTTGCAGTAATTAGCAAGTTTCTGTGTGAGACTTTACTCCCCAGCAGGCATCCTCATAAGTTACAGGGCAATGACCTCCGAAAGGCCTACTGGCTTCAACATATGCTTTTCTTTATCAAAAAGCAGTGTTTTGTAAGCTTCAGCATGCTATTCACAATATACAATAAAGGGCAAATAGCTTTAACAAATATTTTTATTATCATTAAAAGCATGCCCAGAGGCTCTTATAGTAGCACGAGGCTCTAACTAGAGTGCGGCATAATTCAGCCAGATCCAAAGTGATTACAATGAAGTCTCCCTCTCGAGCCACAATTATAAATCAGTAGCCAGGTCTAAATATAACAAGGCACACATGGAATATCTGTCAATAGACACATGCAGAACAATTGGCCGGACCTAGGCCCTCATTTAGAGTTTGGCTGAGGAAGCACACAGCTGCAAATTGATGGTGTTCTGCGTGCCAACCTCACAGTGGCACTGCTCTGGTTTGAGTGATGGGAGGCGCTGTTTTTTCACCGTCAGATTCTCTCCTATCTTCCCAGTGTAAACCTCTGACCAGGCAGCCCATCCGCCTCTGTGCTATTAATTCAAAGTGTCATTCACCCGTCCCTATTTAGTGCTGGGTAACAGTCACTCTTTTTCTCCAGCTGGGAACCAGGTAGAAAAAATGCACGATGGCCTTATGCACAGTGAGAAAGAGCATTGAGCATCATCGATGTTGCTTTTTGTTTTCAAGAAACAATTTCACTTTGTGGCATCAAACATGGCAAGACGTCTTTCAGTTCCTTCAGTAGAGCTGTCACAGTGGCAGCTTGGTTGAAGGCATAGAGATCTCTAGCTGCCTGGAGATAAAAATATGGTGCACAATCCTCTGCAGGGGGCAAGTAGGCTATGGCCTGTCTTGCCCTGGCAGACCAGCGAGCTGCCTGCCACATGCTAAATGAGGCCCTTCATTTTTTTTATCATAAGCAAAAGCTTGGGGACTATTGCTCCCTCATCCTACAAGCATAAGCTTCACTGTAAGGCCTCTGTTCTGCATGTCATCTAAGCACAGGTGACCTCCTGATCTGAAGTGCATCATCTCCACAGCAGTGCCCCACAGGTGCTGAATGACAATTGACACTCCATTTGTGCACTCCCAAGCCATCTTGTCCTTCATCCTCTGGCAAGATGACATTGTGCAAAAATCATACAAAAGGTGACAGAAGGAATGCTTGCTAATAGTCTAACTACTGGCAATCACTCAGGTTGAATTTCAGCCCATTGTTGAGCCGTGGTCCTTGCAGGTAACAGCATTGGGGCGGTGGGGCCGTGTAAGGGGGATACCGAGGGACGATGCAGAGGGAAAATTAAATAAATAATTGTTTTCCCTCTGCATTGTCCCTCAGAATCCCCCCTTACACTGCCCCACCGCCCCACCGCTGTTACCTGCACAGACCACGGTTGCCATGTTTTTTTGCTCACTGAAACACTCCAGACATCAAATGAGTACTGACCCTACTCCTCATGAGACTAGTCCACACCAAACTGCCAGGAGAAGCCTGGTCCAGAAGGGGAAACAAGCAGCCCCAGACTGGTTTCAGCTCTGTTAGGCCTTATCTGTGAGGTATAGCTAGGATCCTATGGCACAGTGAGAAAGTGACCCACATCTGGCAAACCCATGGCCACTTAGTGCATTACATCAATCACATAACAGGTGATGGGAGGAATGCTTGAAAACAGTTGAACCAACGTCAATCCCTCAGGTAGCATTCCAAGCCATAATGTTACATCCACTGTGCCTACCCCAAGCAATTACCAGTGGTTAGACTTATGGCAAGCATTCTTCATCACCTTTTATGTGTTTGAATTAGCACACTATGTGAATAGTGGTATACCCAAGCATGAGTGCCATGCTCACAGTGTCACTGAACCAAACTACACCCAATGGAAGAGCCCTAATCAGGGCAAAACCAGTTACTGAAAAAATGATCAAAACATGGCTTTTCTCTAACCTCTAGGTGAAATCTTTCCCTGCATGCTCCTGTCAGTCTCAGCGCTGGGAGGCCACAGTGCTGGGGCAGACATGCCCTTTATAAGAACTTATAACTTATAACATAACATAACTTATGTTCTTATTCAGGGAGGACCTGGCTTGGCATTTTGGGCTAGACTATTCCTGTTGGAACAGGATCAAGACTGATTTGCATACGGCTGTGTCCAAACTGAAGTGGCATGCTTAGCAAAAGAATAATAGGTTGGAATGCTGCCCTGAGTGATTGCTAGTGGTTAACATTATTGCAAGCATTCCTCCTGTCGCCTTGTGTGTGCATAATCACTGAGTTCAAAAACACAAATCTATAGTGTTGGATCCTTCAAGGCTCCTGAGCAGGTCCAATCACAACAAGAGTCCATAGATAGGGCCACACATCACTAGGATTGATGCAGAGTCAGGAAAATGGTACCAGCACTCCTGGAGAGTTTGAGACAGTCCAAGGATACAGGTCAGGAGAGGGTGCACCTACAAAGCTCTTGACAAGTGTTGACAGTTGAGCTGATCCTTCATTCTTCATTTAAAGCTACTATTCAGTTTATGCTCCCTGTGCAGGAATTTATTAGTGTAGGCTATTATTCCAATTTTAATGGGTTGACCTATGACTGCAGATATTTATTGGCCCCGTTGAATACCAATCCCTTGGTATTGTGCTGATAAATAACTCATCCCTCACCAGGCCACTGATAAAGAGGAGCTAAGTCTCTCACCCCTAAACAGCATGCTGCAAAAGGTCCAAGATGGAGAATCCTCTAGAAATCAGAACCCTATCAGTGCTCTGTCTTTAACTTCACCCACAGAGATCTTCCTCCTCTCGCCAAAAACTTCAAAAAAGCATCCTACTAAACATGATGACGGACATCTGCATTCTTGCAACATTCTGAGATCTTCCTCTTCCCTATTTAACAGGGACGTGATGCTAACACCGCCTGAAGACCCAAATACCCTTACTGCAGAAGCAGAATGAAATCCCCCCAACCTGTTGGACAATGAAGCATATGATCTGTGATCTCGTAGACACTCGTTACCTCCACTCAGCAAGGCAGTCAAAGGGCAAACGCCATTAGTAAGAGACTCTTCCACACCATGCATTACATATACGTGGATGAAAAAAATCACCTATGACAAACTCTGGCCATATATGTGAAATCTACACCCAGAAACCCATATATGAGGCAGCAACTCTACTGGAAATTACTGGACTTGCCTGACTTGCCTTTCGCTGCTCTCTTTTTCAATAACTGAAAACACCACAAATGATGCATGCCATGAACGATGCGTTCCTTTTCAGTACACAAATGAATCATAATAAGCTATTTGCATTGTTATTCATCAAGCTACATACATTTAGTTTGGTGCCATCTGCCACAGTGCCATCTGTGTGCAGATGGTGTAGCGTCAGAAAACAGTTTTTCTCCCTCAGCCTACGTATTTGCACACAAGTTCACATGTGTTTCACACAGAGTGCGTGAACGCCTCATCTGAGTTACCTACAGGTAGCTGACCTTATATGATAAGTCGGGGTCTTGAAGTAGCCTTTCCGAGTTGTAAAGAGTATTGCTGCGAGTGATACACCATTTGGGAGTGTCCTTCTTTAAGACTTTAAAAACCAAAGGCCCAAAGGCAAAACTTCTCAGGGTTCTCATAAGTTGAACCCACTTTGCTACAGACAGTCTCTGATCTAAGGGAATGTGCAATGTAGTTGTAGTCTACCATTTTTGGTTGAAGGTTATGAGGATGAATGGAAAAATCATAGTTTGAGTGAGGTTATGATGGTATGACACAAAGTCACAATAACTGAGGAAGAATAGTTACATGTGACACTGGAATTGAAAATGTCAACAAGGTGAAGAGATTCATGGATGAAGAAATCAAAAGGGGGGAGTGAAGAGGTGGTGCCAATGGGCACCGAGGTGGGCACGTCCTCCTCTTAATAGGGATTCAGGTCAATCAAGCAAGGGCCACCTCACATTGGGTGGGTGTATATCCGGATGTCATTGGAATACACCTTCTTTGTTAAAATACCCCTCACACACCAAAAGGGCCCTTGGTGTCATGCTTCATCATCGGGGTCTTCCCGTCCCGCTGCGGGGCGGGGCAGTGCTACGACTGGCGGATACGCCGGAGCACCTTCAGGTGGAAGTGCTATGTGTTGGGAGTGAGTGTCAGTGGGGTCAGGAGTGATATAATAGTGAGTTGTTAAAAAATACCTGGCCTAGTGGAAAAAGAAATTTTAATAAACACTGGCTGGTATTGTTAAAAGAAAAGTGAAGCGGAGAGATGGAGCTAGTTAATGGGCTCTCTCTCCTATGTGGGTCAACATGTTTCGAGGCGCAAGGCCTCTTCATCAGGACCTTGGGGAGATCCCCCTGTCACTCACTAGTGTTTTCTCCACAGAGGTAGAAAAAGTGTATATACAAAAAAGTGCAAAAAGACTATGTGTGTAACTACAATTAATAATTACAACACTTTTATGCTACCACACTAATAATGTAGTATGCCTGCAAGATAAGAAAAACTGATTAAAAATTGCGCCGATCCCAGAATGCGCTTGACTCTAGGTCACCTGAAAAGAGAACACACACACAGATATACCGGTATGCAGTAAGGGATCAAGCATGAATAGTGAAGGAATTTGAAGCATTTCTTCAGACACACACAGTCACACACACAGAGTAAGTATTACATGAGAGATGTGAATAGCCAGGGGTGGAGGAATTCAAATACATACTTATCAATGGAGGAATCAATGCCTCATGAGCCAGCTTTAGACAGAAGGGTATAGTGGGGTCCCAACTGCAGAGGGGAAGAGAGAGGGGGTACAATGTAATTCTGTCCCATTTGTTGTATCACCAGGTAAGTGTATTGCTGGGATACATAAGTTCGTCCTATTGAGAACGGCTATGCCGTACTTACTGAGCCCCTCGCACGCTTGTGCTTCCTCCTTCGTCTGCTGCTTCCGTGGTTATGAGGGAGGATGGAAGCGGCGAGTTTTTATATACTCCAGTAATTGGATAATTGGTCAATTAGCTAGGAAAAGCCCGCCGAATTTGCAAAGGTCCAGAAGGGCAGTGAGGCGGGCGGCCATACTTGAATGGTTGGTAGGTAGGTCCACCCCCCGCTCCTATGTATGCAATTCAGATCTAAGGATCGTTAAATGTAAAGCTCCGGTCCTTACTTTATACTAAAGTTCGTTGCCGCTTCTAACCTGGGGTACTCGGGAAA
Source organism: Lissotriton helveticus (assembly GCF_964261635.1). Lineage (NCBI taxonomy): Eukaryota > Metazoa > Chordata > Amphibia > Caudata > Salamandridae > Lissotriton > Lissotriton helveticus. Next base: position 167,696,453 of record NC_136062.1, on the reverse strand, counting down.
GGTGAAGACTAGCTCGGCGCCGCGTAGTGCATTGTGCATTGTGCACTGCGCATGCGCCGGATTACTGGCGCCGCGCGCATGCGCGTCGTGGTGACACTGTGGCCCAATGCATGCGCATGCGTACAACTTCCCCCATGATAGTGTTCATGGAAGTCACGCGACTCCGTGCATTGGAACTGGCTAAAAAACGGGGGCATATTCAGGCATGGATAGAGTAACAATGTTAGGGACAGATTACAGGTTTGTTGGGCTACACCCATACTTTGGTAGTTTATAAACATGTACACTGTCAGTTAGTTAAAGGCTAGGGAGAGGCAGAACCATGGAGAGTTTTGGAGTCAAAAGCTAGTTGCTTGTGGTTGTTATTATTTGCAAATGCAATCCAGTATAGGACAGACTGGAAGAGGTAGAACCTAGGGGGTGGGGGGTGTTTTAGAAAGCAATATAGCGACAAAAATGTTATCCAGGACACTTTTATGAGGGCTCTGGTGTCAGCGGCTGTATCTCACACAGCAGACCCTAGGTATTCAGTTGGGCCCACGGAATGTCGTCATTCAGGCCTGTGCGGTGTGTCCCCAAACGGTACACCCAGCGTTGTTCTTTCGATAGAAGGTCTCTATCATTGGGAAAGGCCTCGATGACTGTCCATTTCAGGTCGTGGACACTGTGTCCAACAGTAGCAAAATGTGCTGACATTTTTGTGGTAGTCCTATTGCAGCGCACATTGCTGCGATGTTCACCCATTCGAATCTTCACGGGTCTGCTGGTCATGCCCACGTACTCCTTGTTGCAGGGACATGTGATAAGGTACACCACATTGCGGCTATTGCAATTAGTGAAGACTCGCTGTTGCAATAGCCGCAATGTGGTGTACCTAATCACATGTCCCTGCAACAAGGAGTACGTGGGCATGACCAGCAGACCCGTGAAGATTCGAATGGGTGAACCCAATGATAGAGACCTTCTATCGAAAGAACAACGCTGGGTGTACCGTTTGGGGACACACCGCACAGGCCTGAATGACGACATTCCGTGGGCCCAACTGAATACCTAGGGTCTGCTGTGTGAGATACAGCCTCTGACACCAGAGCCCTCATAAAAGTGTCCTGGATAACATTTTTGTCGCTATATTGCTTTCTAAAACACCCCCCCCCCCTAGGTTCTACCTCTTCCAGTCTGTCCTATACTGGATTGCATTTGCAAATAATAACAACCACAAGCAACTAGCTTTTGACTCCAAAACTCTCCATGGTTCTGCCTCTCCCTAGCCTTTAACTAACTGACAGTGTACATGTTTATAAACTACCATAGTATGGGTGTAGCCCAACAAACCTGTAATCTGTCCCTAACATTGTTACTCTATCCATGCCTGAATATGCCCCCGTTTTTTAGTCAGTTCCAATGCACGGAGTCGCGTGACTTCCATGAACACTATCATGGGGGAAGTTGTACGCATGCGCATGTATTGGGCCACAGTGTCACCACGACGCGCATGCGCGCGGCGCCAGTAATCCGGCGCATGCGCAGTGCACAATGCACAATGCACTACGCGGCGCCGAGCTAGTCTTCACCTTTCCCGAGTACCCCAGGTTAGAAGCGGCAACGAACTTTAGTATAAAGTAAGGACCGGAGCTTTACATTTAACGATCCTTAGATCTGAATTGCATACATAGGAGCGGGGGGTGGACCTACCTACCAACCATTCAAGTATGGCCGCCCGCCTCACTGCCCTTCTGGACCTTTGCAAATTCGGCGGGCTTTTCCTAGCTAATTGACCAATTATCCAATTACTGGAGTATATATAAACTCGCCGCTTCCATCCTCCCTCATAACCACGGAAGCAGCAGACGAAGGAGGAAGCACAAGAGTGCGAGGGGCTCAGTAAGTACGGCATAGCCGTTCTCAATAGGACGAACTTATGTATCCCAGCAATACACTTACCTGGTGATACAACAAATGGGACAGAATTACATTGTACCCCCTCTCTCTTCCCCTCTGCAGTTGGGACCCCACTATACCCTTCTGTCTAAAGCTGGCTCATGAGGCATTGATTCCTCCATTGATAAGTATGTATTTGAATTCCTCCACCCCTGGCTATTCACATCTCTCATGTAATACTTACTCTGTGTGTGTGACTGTGTGTGTCTGAAGAAATGCTTCAAATTCCTTCACTATTCATGCTTGATCCCTTACTGCATACCGGTATATCTGTGTGTGTGTCTCTTTTCCCTTACAGGTGACCTAGAGTCAAGCGCATTCTGGGATCGGCACAATTTTTAATCAGTTTTTCTTATCTTGCAGGCATACTACATTATTAGTGTGGTAGCATAAAAGTGTTGTAATTATTAATTGTAGTTACACACATAGTCTTTTTGCACTTTTTTGTATATACACTTTTTCTACCTCTGTGGAGAAAACACTAGTGAGTGACAGGGGGATCTCCCCAAGGTCCTGATGAAGAGGCCTTGCGCCTCGAAACATGTTGACCCACATAGGAGAGAGAGCCCATTAACTAGCTCCATCTCTCCGCTTCACTTTTCTTTTAACAATACCAGCCAGTGTTTATTAAAATTTCTTTTTCCACTAGGCCAGGTATTTTTTAACAACTCACTATTATATCACTCCTGACCCCACTGACACTCACTCCCAACACATAGCACTTCCACCTGAAGGTGCTCCGGCGTATCCGCCAGTCGCAGCACTGCCCCGCCCCGCAGCGGGACGGGAAGACCCCGATGATGAAGCATGACACCAAGGGCCCTTTTGGTGTGTGAGGGGTATTTTAACAAAGAAGGTGTATTCCAATGACATCCGGATATACACCCACCCAATGTGAGGTGGCCCTTGCTTGATTGACCTGAGATTCATGGATGACCTCATCTTGATGGTTTACATTGTGATGTGATCAAGTTACATTCAAAGCGAGATTCTGATAAAAAGGTCTTAGTGTGTCCTTCCTGAGTCTGTGTCAAAGAAGCATATCATGGAGTTAGTAGATGAAGTTCATTTGAGTAGAATATGACAAGAAAAAATGGGCGAGATAGTCCTTTTAGAGTGTGATTACTTATGTTCAGTTAGAGGAGATAATGAAAAATTGTCATGAATGTGCCAGAAGATTTGAGCAGTGTTAGACTTTTAATCAGTACCAGTGAAAAGCCCTTCAAGACTCGGAGAAAATGTGATGATTAGGGACCATTTCCTGTACTTGAGGAAAAGGGTAAATATTTGCTGGTGTAGTAGAGTTCATTTTTATGTGCCTACTATCTAGGTGTGGTAGTGTGTTGACAACCACATTTATTGACTGTGTTCAGCATACTATAGTATAGTCACAGATAGTCACAGATAGCGGTGTTCAATTGATATTGAATGACAAACTTGACGTCTTTTAAATGATCATGAGAAGATATTTCTATGTATAATCAGGCCAATGAACTAGTTGAACAAATGAATAGTGATTTAGAGTAGGGGCAATCCTCCCGCCATCCTCAACAAAATGACCCCCCGCCACATTAGGATAGCTGGGGGTCCGCGGAAGGCAGAAAGTCCGTCCGCCGCATTTCCGCCGGTCGCAAAGTCGACCGGCGGAAAAAAGTGCTTTCCTATGGTGGCGGTGTCTGCGAGACACCGCCAACCATATTAGGATGAGGGCAGGAGGGTGCCTTTCCGTGGCGGCAAGAAAGGCATGCGGTCTTTATGTTTGGGGGCCCGTTGCAGGCCCCCAGGATGATGGGGGGGTGGGGGAGGCACATAGTGGTACCTAAGGTACCCCCCTACATGTGCATGCGCAGAAAGGCAGGCACCGCGCGGTGCCTGCCACGTTGTGCATGCACATACACGACAAGCATTTTTAGCATTGTGGCGCGCGGAGTGAGAGCACTGCCCGCCACAATGTAAAAATGCAGGCTGTGCCAGCCACTGTGGCGGTCGCATCCTAATATCTCCCACGGGACCCCCGCCCTTATGGCGGGCAGTCCCGTTATCCGATAGGATGGCGGGCGGACAAAATCCACCCGTCATCCTAATTGCCCCCTTAGTGCTTAGTGGGCAGGGTACTTAGTTAGATAAGCAGCAGAGGACTCTACCCTCCAAATCTTCGGCCTGCCCCTCCCTCATTTAGAGATGAACAGTCCATAAGTATTCCATCGACGGAGCCACCATTGACTCTGTCGACAGAATACTTCCTCCAACAGCCGATGAAGGAGGAGCCATCAGAGGAAAGACATTATACCATCTGCCTTATTTTTGGCTGAAGGTGTAATGCCTTTTTTTCCTGTCGTTACCACCAGGTTTTGAGGGATAGAAAAAAACAGTAATGACCCCCACATCCTTGGGGAATACTACTAGAATACTCCGAGTGTGTGGGATAATTTATTTTGTTTTTCGAAAACAAACTCTCGCTTTGGGAGTTTGTTTTTGAAAAATGAAAAAGTCAAACATTAGGTGGACAGCCACCAAATCCAACAGAGGCCGTACACTAAATGTGTAATACATTGAAAGGGACTTCTGTGATGCCAGTACCTCTTGATGTACTGGTATGACTGCAGAGCCAGTGGTTATCTCAAAATTTTGTAGTCACAGTACCTTCATGATGACAGATTTGATGTCCTCGACTATATGACGGACACTTCTCCATCCTCAATCTCAGATAACAATTTAAAGTAATGAAAATGGTAAAAATAAAACCATGTTTCAGTATTTGCATATAACATTTCAAATGCTTTTGTGAACTTAATAATAACTTTTTTTAGCAATAACTATTTATATGTATTGCCTCAAGCTGCTGCTGTCTTTAAGATTGTTAAAAAACAGCTTCTACTATTACCCAGTTCGTTTGCAAGGTGATACCAATGGCTTAGACATAAAAAATATGTCACCTAAAATGCATTATAAATAGGGCTCCTAGTTTTGTGGTATTTATTTTATGAACATTTCCCTCTGTATTTATCCATGATTATTTTGTGTTTTGCGTATAACTGATGTTGTAAAACTGTACATTTCCAGATGTATTTAACTGATAGACGCACGCTCATACGTTGATGTCTGTCATGTTTTAGCTATGTAAGCTACCAAATAATACATAACAATACATATACTGGTAAAAACTAACACTATAACACAAATGTATATTGACACAAGCTGTTATTTAAAGAACTGTCATGCTGTTTTTTTAATTTCCCATGCTGTGCATCTGCTCACCTGTGGGTCTATAATTCATGAAAGACAGCAAGTCACTTTAAACAGCACATTTGCTACCAGTCAAGGCAAAGAGGGATTTTAAAAATCTTATCCTGGATCAAAAATGCCTACAAGATTTTGTGCTCAAATATTAGCCCTTTAATATGTTGTTATGGCCCTGCCTTCCCACTACTCTCTGTAGGTCTATCGCTATTGATGGATCCTAGAATTGAAAGCATGACTCGAGGGGGGCACATGTTTTCAGCTGAGGAACAGTTTTCTGCTCCAGCTGGGAGAAAATCACTCCCCAGCCTCTGACATGAAAGCATTAAAGTGTGATTATGCTAATTTCTCAGACTTCTGCTCCCCTTCCTCGTGTATTTCTTTGCTCTTTGATAAGGCTGGTCCATCAAGTTTTATATTAAAAATGTGAGTACAAGTAAATAGGAATCAAATATTACCTGACTTTTAGCACAGTTCTAAGCAGATACATTGTAACACATTTTATTAGTGGTTTTCATTACGATATCGACGTCCAAGTGGATACCCAAATGTATCACCTTAGAAATGGATACATTCATGTGCTAGTTTTTTTTTCCTATCATTTATCTAATCTTTATTTTTGTTTCTCTTCCAGACTACGCCTTTGAGTCACAGGACTCAGGGATTTCAGAGGTGTCCCTTGTGGGTATCATTATTTCGCGCGGCTCCGCTGCCAGCATCTCCTTCATGTACTCGTACATCCTGCTCACCATGTGCCGAAACCTCATCACTTTTCTGCGCGAGACCTTCCTCAACTGTTATATCCCCTTTGATGCGGCTGTGGACTTTCATCGTCTCATTGCGATGACAGCCATTGTTCTCACAGGTGCATTTCTACAATGTTTCACATTACTCGTCACACCTCTGGCAAAGATAATAGCAAGAGTAAAAACTAGCTGTCGTTGATGAATGTATGATGAAGGTAGATGCCTGGTGTATGATGATTTCATTTGCAGAAAGTGGTTGCGAATTGTGCACCAAATTTTTGTGAAATTAATCTGATTTGCAAACTGACCTTTGCATTGATAGGTTGGTTCTTAAATTAAAGAATTGTAGTGAGTCGCCGACTGCCCTTCCTAATGAATATTCATTAGGCAGTTTGCAATTTGTAGGCTCACTATAACTGGTCATAATTAAAGGGGGGGTTTGCTCCAATCAGCAGACCATCATGTGTAAATAAAGTAAATCTTTTTTAAATGGAGCACATTTTCCTTAAAGGTAACAAACATGCATTTAAATTTAAACATTAACATTTTGAAAACTTTAAGAGATGACAGTGTCCCATTAGCCGCAACAAACCTTTTTATAGATTTGTAAAAGAGGAAGGGGTCTCAAAGGGACAATTTTTATTTACAAATAAATTAACACCCCAACATAGGAGTCAGTACTCTTTCAATGTTTTCTGACTGGATTATAGATGCAAAACATTGATACATCTCATGCCAATTAGCAATTTGGAAGGGACACCTACAAAATACACCTTCCAAATTGTGAAAAACATTCATTTGCAATCCCATTTTAAGAGTTATTTTGGAGTCATTAAGGGCCAAATTACGAGTATTGCGGTCTGCGGACCGCCAGACTCGTGGTGAGGCGGCGGTCTTACGATCACCACATTACGACCCTAGTGGATGACCCGATGTTCCCTAGTGGTGGCGTTGCGGACGAGAGGCATCCATATGCTTGACGGGATCCACCGTGGTCCTGCCAAGCATATTGCGAGTTTCCTCCCTGCCAGGGAGAGGAAGCAAAGGAGGTCCCCTGTTGTGCCTCACACCCTGTGTGCATGCACAGAAGTTCCAGCACGGCAGTAACTTTTCAGTCCATGCCATGCCAGAATTGTTTTTGACAGTCCCATTGCTGTGCCTATTTTATTAGCACTGCCGCGGGAACACCAAAGGAATCGCACCCCAAAGACCAAAATGTCTTTATATGGAGGGAGGTTCTCATGCTGGTTTGGCGGTGCGGAGGCGTGGGTGATCCCGCCAACGTACTGCCAAACTCTGAATCGGCTCCTAGGGGTTTCACGGTAGTAAGAGCTATTTATCAGTCGTAAACACACTTCTTTTGCACTTCACAGCATTTGCAACCTCAGAATAGGTTAGCACTTTAGACCCTATGCTTCTAGTTGGTCCAGTATGTGGGATCATTGCAGTGCCATAGGAGCACACTGAAACAAGCAAGGCTTAAAGCTAATAAGTGCAGCACTGACACATGATGCCCTAGAATCCAGATATGTACGAGAAGCTGTGGAGTGGTCTTCAGTACTAATTGCATAAGAAGACGGAACTATTGAAAGAAGTGACACCTAAAAGCATCTAAAGCTAGTGCTGCCAGAGTGTGCAAGATTAAGATATTGCAGTACCGTGTGATGGAACCAGTGAGATAAAGATGTATATGAAGAAGGAGAGACTGCAATAAGTGACATTTAGATGTAAATAAGAGGGTTGCTGTCGAATGGTATGTGATACATGCAGGCATTGACTACTCATTTGCCCTCCTCCCTCAGTGTGGAATAAATGTCACGCGATTAAAACATTCGAAGTGTACAAAGGTCAGCTCTAAAGATCAAATGGGTGGCATTGGCAAAAGATTGACGTGTAAAGTAAAACAGCTTGGTTAAGGGTTCAATGGTTTTCTAAAAACAGGAATCTAAAATACTAAGACTTAACTTACTCTGGAGAGAGTGATGTTCCCCCAGAAACTTTTTTTATAGCGCTTCATATATAAAATCTATGTTCAATGCACCTTGGGAATCGGGTACGCATCTATGTGAAACTGGCTTCCTCGGTTTGAGGGATGAAGCCGGAAAAATAAATCAATAATGAAGATATGCCTCTCATCAATAAGAAGAAAGATTATGGCTCGCCATTATGCCAATAGGTATGGAAAGAGAATTTAAGATTCGACTTTGTGTAGTAGAAGGTTGTTTATAGCAAGCACTGTGAAAGAGTTTTAAAATAAATATGTGCATGCAAAGAACTGTTGGAGTCCATAGTAAATGTAATAATTTTTCATTACGAACAAAAGAGGGTTACTTTAGGGCTTGATGGGATAGCAACAACTGTACTGGTTTCAAACTCTTTGTTGATGAGCAAAGGAAAAAAAACTTACTTCTAGAAGAGCTGAAGTTTATATTAAAACAGTAATTCACTCATCAATGTTTTTCAGTGGCGCGCCCCACAACACAGGCAGCGGGGGCGGATCTATAGGTGCCCTTGTACATTAAATGGGTTTTTCCAGATGCAAGTGATGGCAATGGACAAAGTGACAGAATACGCTGGCAAAGCACCAGTTCTAAGTACTTGGGGGCAGATTTACAAGCCCCTTGCGCCACTTTTCCGTAACTTTTCCCATGTTTAATGTGACGCAAAAGTGGCGCACGGGTCTTGTAAATCTGCCCATTGGTTTGGCAGACAACTTTCTTTTATAACGCCCTGAACACTCACAGCACACTCCGTAAATCTGGACCAAGAACATTCATAGAAGGTTCAGGATTCAATGCTACATTGTAAAGTTTATTGCTACTGTGGTTGGTAACCAGGTTTTTTATGACGGTCCAAATATGTGTGGTGTCCATTGGGAAGAACCTGAATGATGACTGAAGGATGTTTTCTTTTCTTTACAGTGTTGCACACGGTGGGTCACACAATTAATATCTACATGTTCTCCATCAGCCCTCGTAGCATCCTGGCTTGCCTCTTCCCAAACGTTTTCATTGATGATGGGTAAGTAATGTCTCTCAACTTATTTTAAAGATTTCAACCAATGTTGCAGTATCAGTGGGGAACAATCATGAGAAATACCACAGATGTTCTTGTGTTAAGACACATTAAGATTTGTAAGTGATATTGTATTTTAAATGTCAATATCAAATGGCACTAATTACCATGCATAAATATCAGTATATATAACACATTATATTGTCTATCACTGTGTAAATGTTTTTGTTAGTATTTGCAGTTTAGTCAGAGACCCAGGAATCAGAGATTGTTGGCCCACTTGGGATGTTGTGCTTCAAAAAGCTACTATTTTGCCACCACTTTTCAAAGTATTCTTGGGGAGAGTAAGTCCCAGCTCGTCTAGGGAGGTGAAAGCTTACCTAACACACCACTAAAGGTATTGGAATAGTTCATTAGCCAATTTATGTGAATATTTTGCTATTCAATGTTGTTGTTAATGCACCACCACTTTCATTAGCCACAACTATTAGGAATAGAAAGAGGGGCTGACAGTGCAAAGTACCTTGTTGATTATGATGCTGTCCTTCAGCTGTCACCAGCCTTACAATTTGGCAACCACAGCCTTGAAACTCCATCTCTCATTAGGATTGTCTATTCTCCCAGTGTGCCTGAGCTGAAAGATGGGTGCTTCCCATACACCTCCATGAATGATTTTGCTGTCCGTGGTGTAAAGTATGATCATTGTTCTCCTTCATGTTTCAAACCTGATAATGAAATGAAGAGATCAGGTCATTGTGTATATGAGAATGCATAAGACATCGAGGCTAATGGCTATAGACCGTTCATTGCCTAAGATTGTGTTCGAGTCCTGTGGTCAAAGAAGAGAAAACCATGGCTATAGAGCCGAATTTCAGTGAACTATTTCTCGGTCATATTGTTGGTGTGTGTGACAGAGATCCCCTCCATGGGAACATTAGGGAGTCAACATCTTCCCCACTTTCATCTCTATAGAGTTGTGAAACATCGACATCTTCCTCCTGATACTATCTCTCTTTTATTGTACCGATTTTTTTCTATTGCCAAATTTAGGGGCCGATTATGATTGCGGATAATCCGGAAAAAGACCCCCACCAGATTAGGATGGCTGGGTGATCTATTTTCCGTCCGCCGCTTTTCCGCCGCGGTCGCCTTCCGACCCAGGCGGAAAAGCACTAACATGGCTGGCGGTATCTATCAGACACCGCCAGCCATATTAGGATGGCTGCGGTCATATGCCTTTCCACGGCGGCATTTCCGCCGTGGAAAGGCATACGGTGTTGTCTTCGGGGGCCCGTTGCGGGCCCCCAGGGGTGAAGGGCGGTGGGGGGTGCACATCGGGGGTACCTATGGTACCCCCCTGCCTTTGCGTGCACGAAGCGACAAGCACCACGCGGTGTCTGCAGCTTTGTGCATGCAAAGGTAAACATGCATTTTTTTAACATTGCGGCGTGTGCTGCTTCAAGCAGCACCCGCCGCAATGTTAAGAATACAGGATGTGACCGCAAGGGTGGCGGTCACATCCTAATTGGCACGGAGGGACCGCCGCTGCCCCTGCGGACGGTCCCTCCTCCTCTGGGGTGGTGGGCGGACGCAGGTCCATCCGCCATCCTAATAGGCCCCTAAGTACTGAATAATAACAGCGAATACAGGGACATATGGACTGATATTGAGATACAAATATTGATTGCGATACATGCACCAATAACAAATAATCCTAATATATAAGAAAAGAAAGCGAGGGGTGAGAAAATAAGCTAAAGAAAGAGGAAAGACGGGAAGAATGGCAAAAAGAAAAGAAGAAAGGGAAGATGAAACTACAAGTACGAGTAGGCCAGTCTAGCAAATCCCAAGTATAGTAATACAGGGAAGAAAAAAAGTGGAATGGAGTGCAATGATAGTGATGAGGAAGAATCAAGATTCAACGCAAATTAGGGGGGCGTCCTACAGAAAGGGGGACCATATTAGAAGAAAAATATCTGCTTTGTCCATTAAACTGTAAATTACCGTTTTGTAGGATGCAGTTTTGTACATCTCTGCAAGCTATTCCTCATGCAATGGTAATTGTGGAGAACACCAGTGGTTCAGAATAGAGCTCTTGGCAGCTATCAGAGCAATGGCAAGCAAACAACTGGCATGGCACGTCAGCTCAGAAAATTCAGATAAGTCATGCAGGAGAATTAGGGGGTCCAGAAGTGGCGAGGATAAATCCATAGATTCCAGGAGTGCAGACCCCATTGCTGTACAAAAGGGGCAAATCGAAGAACAGTCCAGTAAGATATGAACAATATCACAGGGCGCGTCATCACACCACAAGCAGGCAGAGTGATGGAGCAAACCTGCAAACGTAAGCTGTGCCGATGTCCAGTGGCAGAACTGAAGGATCTTAAAAAGACTAAGCAAGGCAAGCTTCACCCTTGCCTCCCAGAACCCCTGTTCAAGGTCCTCCAAACGTTCTGCACAATCCATCATATTCTACTTGCAGGCGAGACTTCCAGGTCATCCTGGGGCTAGCCAATTGTGGCTGAGAGTTCAGGTGGTGAATCAGGAGATTATAGAATCCAGACATCACACCTTTAAACTAACCCCAAGTATTAAGGTAAGAGAGAACTGGGGAACAAGGGATGATCCAGGGTTGGGGACACAGGTTGCTCAGAAGGCAGTGAAGTAGTTGTGTACAGTGCCTCTGTTGAGTATTCAACAGGCCACATTAGTTTCATTGCATCTCAAAGGGCTTGAGTTCACCACCAGAGATCAGGTGTGTAAGAGTCAGGATCCCAGCTCTGTGTCAGCAGCCCCAATCAAGCATGGCCCCTTATGCGCATAGCAGTATTGTTCCAAAGGGAAGCTTTGTCATGGAGATGTGCGTTCACTGAAAAGATTTTTTGGGTTCCCAACAAGGTGGCGTACATGACTTTCTGCATGTGGTTGGAGGACCCGGGTGTGGTGGGGCCAGGAAGATAGAGGGCCTGTAGCTTCAACGAGGCCTCCTGGAGTCTGTGTACAATTTTGACCCATAACAGGTGGTCTTGGACCCAAGAGTGTATGTTCACCATTTGTTCCAAATGTAGGGCTAGACAGTAATGCTCCACATAAGACAGGCACAGTTCCCCTGCTGAACAATGAGTGATAAGCTTGCAAATTGCCAGATGAGGTCTCGCTGAACCTCAGATGAAGGTCTTCATGGACTTAACTATCTGATGGAGGGTCAGGAGGGTATTAATTGGGGAAGCATGTCCGAACATGTACGTAAATCGCAGAAGAGTAACCATTTTCCTCACTTAAGTCCGTCCTTAGAGTGAGAGATTCAGGTAGGACCATTTCACAAAATTCAATTACATTCGATCCATAAGTGGGTCCAGGTTATTTCCAAGCATGTGCTCCAGGCCACTGTTAACTAAAATGCCCAGTTAACTAAGGTGGGCATTCTTCAACAGGAATGGGTAACCGGCGATGGCAGCGCATGTGGTGATCTGTGACAGAGGAAAGGCCTTGCTGTTTCCCCAGTTCACCTTGTAGCCAGATATTGCTGCAAAAGTATCAATGGTCTCCAGCACCACGAGGTTGGAGGAGGTTAAGGCCGAAAAGGTGAGTAAGATGTAACTTGCATATAAATTGAGGGACCTGCCGATGTGGGAATACATATGATCCAATCTGATTGGCACAAGCACCATCGCAAGGAGAAATAGCCAGGGGATGCTGCTGCAGAGCCATTTGTGCATTCCTGCAAGCACACACTCACCCTGGTGGGAACACAAGTCCCAGGGTGCACCTGCCATCTTCTCCTGCCACCGCCAACGAGGGGGAGGCACCAGCATCGCACTTAAAGCGCTACCTCACCTCTCATGGCGCGGGACGCTGCTGCAGCCATTTGTGCTGGGGATGACCTTGGGGGCACCTGTAAAATTGCCAGAGGGACTGAAGTCTCAGGGAACACTGCCCCCGCCGCTGCCCGCATTCCTGCAAGCCCGCACTCACCCTGGTGGGACCACAAGTCCCAGGGTACACCTGCCATCTTCTCCTGCTGCCGCCAACGAGTGGGAGGCACCAGCACTGCGCTTAATGTGCTGCCTCACCTCCCGCTGCGCAGGACGCGGCTGCAGAGCCATTTGTGCTGGGGACGACCTTGGGGGCACCTGTAAAATCGCCGGAGGGACTGAAGTCCCAGGGAATGCTGTCCCCGCCGCTGCCCGCATTCCTGCAAGCCTGCACTTACCCTGCCATCTTCTCCTGCAGCCGCCAATGAGAGGGAGGCACCAGCACTGCGCTTAAAGCAATGCGGGACGCGGCGGGCAGCACCCGGGCCATGGGCTGGCCCGTCCTTGCCCGTCATTGCCAGGCAAAAGCGGAGCAGGGCCACCCCCATTGGCTATTGAATTAACGTTGCATCTATACCGGTAAGACTTCTTTGAGACTCTTAATCCAGCTGTTTTTTCCGGCACACCCAGATCATTTGGCAGAAGCGATAGTACGCTCCCCTTACATACTACTTGGATTTGGTGGCGGACACAGGGAATTTGTAGCCCAGCGGCCCACAAGAACAATCTGTGGAACTTATTCGTGCCTCGTATTATGTTGGTCATCAGCTGAGACTCTTTCTACATGTACTTATTGACCCCTTAACATCCCCCTTTTTATAATTTTAATGTAAATGGTTACTTGGCCTACAGTTTGTGTTTTATGTATTCTCCTCTCTAAATTGCAATTCTTGTCTTGTGCTGCAGTCTGCTCTTCTCCTCTTAGGTTCACATTGGAGGTGACCCTTCTTTGATTTGAATATGCGTAAGTGCATTTGTGCAGTAATAAAAAAAATTCCCCAGGTGCCTTTCCTGGCCCCTTTGCCCCAAACCTCAATAGACAGGATGCTCCAGAGGGCTATAGGGGTGGTGTCAACGAAAATAGAACTGACGAAGGGGCGCCTGTCTCTAACCCCAGACATATTCAGACAGGGGACTGAGTCACCCATATCTCATACAATAATTCCTGATTCCCCACTGAGACCAACATAACCCCTGTCTGGAATAAATGAGTCATCATCACCATCCCCACAAAAACTCCCAGTGAAGCCAGTAACTCGTAGAGGTGGCTCCACCACTAGTACTTCTAAGAATATTAAACGTAAAGCAGGAAATAGGGTAGGAACCAAGAGAAGGAAAAAACCAGAATTTACAAACATTGTACCTGAATTAGTTAGTGATGGTAGTATGATTGAACCTCTCAGTAACCCTCAAACAGCTTCTGACTGTCCTTCTTGGGCGAGGAACCTGATAGTGGAGTTGGAGACCCAGATGAGAGCTATTGTAAAGGAAGAGCTTGTGCTCCTACTAAACCACATAGGCACAGGACAACTGACTGGGTTGAGCTGCAAAGGCAATTTCCCTGGAAATACTATCTCTGTTCTAGAGAAGAGGAAAGATGGAGCTCCCAGACAGATAGTATAGCCCAATCCAGCCCTAGCAAGCATGGTCCTACAAGGGTTGCACCCCCCGCTGTCCAAAGGAGTCCTGGAAGGGCAGAAGCTCTTAGTACTATGCCAGTTGATAATACCTCTTCACATACTGAAAAGCCTGGTATCCATCCATCCTATGATCCCAGGACAACAACTGGCCCTAGGAGCCCTATTAATGCAAAAGGAAGTAATCACTCTGCCCCCTCTAGGGAGGACTAACAAAGAAGAGGGCCCATCCGTATAGAGCTTAGGGAAGGCAGGGAAAGGCTGAATCCAGTAGAGGCAGAGGACATAGTACCAGCACTACCAACTATAAACCGACCCCCAGTCTCACTCCCTTTTGTTATTATATTAACACAGGTTCCTGAGATCAACAATGGCCAGAAAGAAACACAACTAGACCTAAGGAAAAAGTGACTTTTTTGGCTAACCAGGCACAAGCAGTTCACCTAAGATAGGGTTTGAAGAGTGGGATGGGTGGGCAAAAATCCAAAATCAATACAAGGAGACTGCATAGTTTTCAGCTTTAGCAATCCACTGACTGTACAAACTTTAGCAGGCCAGTTTGCCAGTCCCCATGCACAGCGGTTCGAGCTTATACTCTGGATTCTTTTTATTTTAACAATTACACCCTACCCTGGACTCCAATATACAGGGCCCCAACAAACAGGTTCCAACCCTATCTAATAGCATGTCAACCCCTTAGACCCCTCTATAACATCCCAGTGGCAAACTGATATGGGGTTCTAGATGAGGTGGCTTGACTCGTGCTGCAAGGTGGCCATAACTCTAGTATTGATATTTCAGGGGCCAAGAGGCAATCAGGAGTGAATACTAGTGGGCAGCAGACACAGTATATCCTCAGTAGCAATGGAGATGAACCAGGGGACCAACAGCTCTCATCTCAATGGGGAGTGTTACATTATGACGGGGTAGGTGTACACATGTTTAACAACTCACCTCCAACTTCTTCGGACCATTTAACTCCTAGCCTATCTAGAAGTGCCCCTCCAATGGAAGTTGTTAATGTAATCCCCATGGCCCAGCTAGATGTCATCTGCAGCCCTAGTAATAACAGTCATAATGCACATGGTGGCAACCATATTCCTGGCCATAAGTTAAGGATTCTATCATGGAACATCGCTGGAATAAAAAGCAAACTGCACTGCCCAGACTGGGGACAACTTGTAGGCACCCATGATTTGTGTATGTTCCAGGAGACATGGGCAAGAGAGGATATCGTAAGGGGAGGCTATATAGCCTTCAATGTGCTGGCGACCTCAGGGGGAAGAAGTAGACCCTCGGGGGCTTATGCACTTGGGTCGCTACCCACTTGGATTGAACTGTTGAGCAGTTGAACACCTCATCCAACGAGATCCAGTGTATTGTACTCACTTTTCCCTCCAGGATATAATTAGCCTTCATCAACATCTATTTCCATCCTGTAAGCATCACTCAGGAATCCCCGACCATAGACTTACTTAACACTTTTATTGACTCAGCTCCCCTGAATGCAAGGCTGATTATAGGGGGAGAATTTAATTGTCAATTTGAGCCCCTTCCTCCCCGCCCCCCACTGATGCTCCCTCTAGTGATGAGGACAGTCTTTGGCTAATCCCTGCTCCTCAAATTCCACCGGTAAAGGCCTGGACTCCCCCGGTACTCCAGATAAATGCAGCAACTGGTACCCACTCCCTGAGGGCTTGCAGCGGCCGTACCAAGTCTGACTAGCCAGGGAAGCTATCCTTTAATAGAACAGGACAAACCTCTCTGCTGGATTATGTCCTAGTGGAGACGAGCATTTAGCAGTGGGTTGTTTACTTCGCTACCATGACAGTGATCATAATGCCCTGATAGTGGAGCTGGAGCCTCCATAACTCTATAATCCCATGGCCATTGGTACTCCTGTAGGCACCAACCTAACACTTACCAACAATAGAAGGAAAATCAGAGGGGAAACACTCAAGCAGTCACCAGACAAGGCAGCCGCATTATATTCTCTAATCATCTCGCCTTTAATGGAAATGGAGTTGGCTGCTACGTCACTTAACACTCCACAAACCATTAGCAGACTAGAGGCTCTGCATGTAGAACCGTCAACTAGCTTGACTAATATTTTTAACCCTCTGACACAATCTAAAGCGAACAAGGGTGCCACGCAAGCTTGGTTTAATAACTCTTGTCACAAGGCAAAGGGTGCCCTCATAGATGCTATCAAACATAAGGATAGACCCTTAATTAAATCAAGCAGGGCACTGTATCAAGATAGTATCAAGCTAGCCAAGAAGAACTGGGAGCATGAAAGATGGTATGCCATCAAGACAGCACTTTCCAATATGGACATAAAGCGTTTTGGTCACTAGTGAGCACAGATAGCAGTGTAGAGCACTTAGCGTTAGAGCCAAATATTGCTGCAGCCACAGTCCTGTCCTTCACTGAGGAAGCCACAGAACCCAAAGATGAAGCATCTTTAGCAACTTTATGGAACTTCCATGAAGATCCCCAATGGTTTACTCTAACAGAAGTTTCAAACGTAACCAGGAAGCTTCCCCTAGGAAAGGCCCATGGATGAGACAAGATCCTGGGGGACTTATTTGGGGAAGAACCTAACATCTGGGGACCCTATCTCTGGGCAATATTTAATAGCATCTTGATTGGCATGAAGATCCCGGAAACCTGGTTAGGGGCTGAAATCTTCCCAGCTTTCAAGAAAGGTTCTCCCCTCTTGCCCATCAACTACAGGCTGATCAGCCTAAAAGAAGTCACTCAGAAATTATTTGCTAGGATTCTCTTCAAGCTTCTCCACTCTTGGATGGAAGAGCGTGAAATTCTGAGTGTGTATCAGGCTGGTTTTCGGATGAATGTCTCCACTATTGATCAGCTCTTCACATGCCAAACTGCGGGAGGTTCTTGAACTGCTGGTTATCCAGCCCTACTTGTTGTCATTGATTATGCAATTGCACACAGGTAATTTTGCTCTAGTCGGGTGTGGAAAATCTGGGGAATTGACCCCCCGCTTCCCAGTTAAAAGAGGAGTAAGGCAGGGGTTGTGTGCTGCCCCCTACCCTGTTTTATCTTTTCATTAATGCTCTGGTGGCCCAATTAAATGAAGTAGTGGACAATGACATCCCAAAACTGGTGCTTGGCAAGGTGCCAATAATGATGTTTGTGGATGACACCTTGTTGTTATCTAAGTCCCCTATGGACATACAAAGGATTCTGGACAGTTTTGCTTTATTTTGTAAAAATCAGGGGCTGGAGATTAACACAACAAAGACCAAATGTATGGTCTTTAACCCATCCAAAATATCTTGCCCAAACCCCTCCTTAAACGGCACCCTGTTAGAGAGAGTGACTGTCATTGATTACCTTGGTGTCACGTTCTCTGAAACCTTCGAATAAGGCCCACATCTAGACAAGGCAGGCTTGAGGCTAGCGCAGATGGTGGGGGGAATCACTAAAACCTTTAGGAACTCCCTATACAAACCGCCAGGCCCGGTGGCTGAGATATATAAAGTACAGGTAAGGAGTGCTGTAATGTATGGGGTGGAACTATGGAGTTACCGTTCCTCTGGCGGACTGGCCAAAATCAGTTGCGGCCCGTGGAGGGAGTTCCATGGGGCGGAAAGGCGGGGCGGGGGGTAGTAAACACCGGAATATGGATGATTGCAGGTAAGAAAACAATTAAATGAATAAAACTAATTTCGTAGTGCGCCCTGCATCGCATTTTGCAATGCAAGACGTGCAACTAAATTAGTTTTATTCATTTAATTGTTTACTTACCTGCAATCATCCATATTCTGGTGTTTACTACCTCCCACCCCAACTTTCCGCCCCACGGAAGGTACAGAGTCTAAATATCGAGTTTGTAATATTTACCTACAGAAATATCGAGTCTGAAATATCGAAGGTAAAGAATATCGAGGTCAAGAATATCGTTGGACAGAATATCGAACCTAAGGTAAGTAATATCGAATTTTTTTATAACGATGTAAGTAATATCGAAGTGAGTAATACTGATATCAAATATATCGATGTTACTAATTTCGATGTTACTAATATCGATATTTGTATTATTGTTATGTATTTCATTATGTATTTAATATGTATGTGTTATATGTTTTTTGTTAAGTATTTTACTTGTTTTAAATTATATGTGTACTATTTTTATATATTAATAATGTTATTTTTAAATCAATTTTATGTTTCAGTACTGGAGCAGGTTGTGGGTTTATAGGGGAATAGGGTGGTAAGTAATTTAAATATATTAAATTAATTATTATTTTTTAGGAATTACAAATGAATTTTAATTCATTTTTGCATTTAAGTTTTGTAGTGGGTAGTGGGCTTATAGGGGAATTGGGTGGGAAGTATTTTAATTATAATTAAGTAATGGTTTATGTTAATTTATTGGTATTGCTGATTAATTCATTTTTGAATAATTATTAATTGGCAATTAATTATTTTAATTGTTAAGATATTTTTTAAATTGGTAATTTATGTTTGTAATTGGTAATTCATTTCTTAATTGGTAATTAATGTTTATAATTGGTAATTAATGTTTGTAATTGGTAATTCATTTTTTTAATTGGTAACTCATTTTTTTAATTGTTAAGAAATTCTTTTTATTAGAAAATATGTTTTAATAATTGCTAATTAATGTTTTATAAAAAGTGTTTTTTGGAACAAAAAATAATTTTATTGTTTAAAGTTTTTTAATTGCGAATCAATTTTTAATAATAAATATGTTTTTTGTTTTGAAAAATATTTTATTGTTCAATATTTATTATTTGGTAACTGATATTAATTAATTAATATGCATTGTTATTTATTGTTAATTTATTGTAAATTAATTATTCAATTGTAATTATATTTGTAATAATTAATAATGGGTATTTGTAAATGATGTTGTTTGAAAAAACATTTAAAAATCTTTTTATTTACAAAACAAAACAAAATAAAAGCATCAGGTGACGTGTTATTTTCACAGTAGACAAATATGTAATACATATCACAAAGTAGTTCTTTTAGGATATCATTCAGGTATCACGTGGAATACAGCGCTACTGACATTTCACCAACTTCCGGAGGAGTACATATGTCCCCCGTATAGCCATTCCAAGATCCCCAGACCTTTCCCCACTTCCTGGGACACCCCCTTGCTATGTAGACTGACCTCTCACTGAACTTGCACGAGCCTAAGTCCTCCATCCATTTCCCAATCTGTGGCACCTGGCTGGCACCCCACAACTGAGCAATGTTACGCTTGTCAATCATGCACGCCAGGGTCACCCGTTGTTTCCCATGTTTGGTCAGGTCAGTAGGTTCCCAGACATTTAGAATGCAGTGCTGGGTCTCCAACACCAACACCAACCCCACTCCCATGACCACTCGGATCTTTGCATGGACTTTGACCCAGTAGTCCTGCACTCCCACACAGTGCCACAAGATGTGCATGAATGTTCCTGTCTCTCCTCATCCTCTCCTACACCCCCCACTCTCGGCCAATCCCATCCGCACCAGCCGAGGTCCCGTGGTGTACGACCGATGGAGAATCTTCAATTGTACCAACCTAAGCCTCATCTGAATGGCCACTAATTTAGGGGAGGAAACTGCCTCCATCCAGTCCTCGCCACCAACGGATCTCCCATATGGTTAATTAGCTTCTTGTATACTAATGAAATAGTTTTTTCCGGGACATGGCCGTCCAAAATCCGGTCTTCCAATGGGGAGGCCTCTGGAAGCACGGTGCCCCTGGGGACATTGGCCAGTAGGGCGTGTCGGATCTGGATGTAGCGGTAGCGCTCACTCTCCCGCAGATGGTATTTAGCTCCCAGGGCGTCAAATGTAAGGATCTCATCCTTCCCCCAGATATCCTTAATCTGTGAGATCCCGATGAGGTCCCGTCTGTCAAAACCCTTCGTTTTCCACAGGCTGCCCAATCTCTCTGAGCTCCACAACGGAGTCGCCAGAATAAATCTCCCTTCCCATCTGAGGAATCGAGTAGCAGCATGCCACACATGGACTGCGTGTGCCGATGGCCCTACAAGGGGAAACCGGCTGCTCCTAGTGTATAGAGCCTTAGTATAATCTCCCCCCCGGCATCTGACCGTGTTCCATCGCATATCCGGGTCAAGAGGAGACCCGTAGACAGCATGATTTATCGCCGCTAGCTGAGAAGCCCAGTAGTATTTCCGGAGGTCCGGTAATCAGATCCCTCCGTCATACCAGGGAAGAGTAAGCTTGGAGAAAGTTATGCGTGCTCTGCCTTCCCAAAGGAG
Source organism: Lissotriton helveticus (assembly GCF_964261635.1). NCBI lineage: Eukaryota > Metazoa > Chordata > Amphibia > Caudata > Salamandridae > Lissotriton > Lissotriton helveticus. The sequence goes on along the minus strand of NC_136062.1, from coordinate 167,675,787 downwards.
CTGATGCTGGTGGGACTCTATTTCTGCTAAATATGAAGAGGGCACCGGGTCCATTGTGTTTTGGAGCGCATATAAGAAGCGGGGGAGGGCTATCACCGCTCTGCCCAGCAAGGAGAACGGTAACGATTTCCGCCTTACCACATCCCTACGTAATCTAGCCAAAGGAGGACCCAGATTCTTATCATGTCTCAACTTCAGGTCCATTGTCACATATATGCCCAAGTAGCGGAATCCCACCAACTCAACTCGCACCGGGAAGGAGCCTGGGATGACCGGGGGATCTCCTCTGAGAACAATAAGCACTGATTTCATTCAATTAATGGCATAGCCAGAGTACCTCACAAATATGGCCAGAACATCCGAGAAACTAATCAAGGATTCCCTGGGAGTAGTAAGATAAAGCAGGATATCGTCTGTGTATAGGGAGATCTTATCTTCCCACTCCGGCGTCCAACGAAGCCCTTTGATCGATCAGTCCCAACGGACCCATGCCGCCAGGGGCTCAAGTGCCAATGCAAACAATAGTGGGGACAGAGGACACCCCTGACCCGTGCCCCTATTCAAGGAGAAATCGGCGGATTTATGGTTATTTACCACAACCCTAGCAAGGGGGCCCGTATACAAGAGGCGGACCCAACCTATGAACTCGTGGCCAATGCCCATCTTTACCAGGACTGCGAATAGATAGGGCCACTGAACCCTATCGAAGGCCATGGTCGCATCCAATGACAACAGGACCGCCGGCTCGTGTATACTCGATGCACCACCCAGGATACCATGCAGCCTCCACAGATTAAGAGTTATTTAACATTTAAATTATTAATTATTTTAAATACAAACATTATTTATAAGTATGTTATATTTAATTTCTATGCTATCCAAAGCTTTCCCTACTGTTACACTCTCTGGAGTGGGAATAGTAATTTTTATCCCTACGCTGTCCAATGTTTTCCCTACTGTTTCACTCTCTGGAGTTGGAATACCAATTTTTACCCACCCGCTATCCAACTCTTTCCCTACTATTTCCCTCACTGGAGTGGGAATAGTAATTTTTACCTTTCTGCTATCCAAAGCTTTCCCTACTGTTACACTCTCTGGAGTGGGAATAGTAATTTGGATCCCTACGCTATCCAACGTTTTCCCTACTGTTTCACTCACTGGAGTGGGAATAGTAATTTTTACCCACCCGCAATCCAACCCTTTCCCTACTGTTGCACTTACTGGAGTGGGAATAGTAATTTTTACCCCTACGCTATCCAAAGCGTTCCCTACTGTTGCACTCACTGGAGTGGGAATAGTAATTCCCCCCCCTATGCTATCCAAGGCTTTCCCTACTGTTGCACTCTCTGGAGTGGGAATAGTAATTTTTACCCCTACACTATCCAACGCTTTCCCTACTGTTGCACTCTCTGGAGTGGGAATAGTAATTTTTACGTTCCCGCTATCCAACGCTTTCCATACTGTTGCACTCTTTGGAGTGGGAATAGTAATTTTTAGCCCTACACTATCCAACGGTTTCCCTACTGTTTCACTCGCTGGAGTGGCAATAGTAATTTTTACCCACCCGCTATCCAACGCTTTCCCTACTGTTGCAGTCACTGGAGTGGGAATAGCAATTTTTACCCCTACACTATCCAACGCTTTCCCTACTGTTGCACTCTCTGGAGTGGGAATAGTAATTTTTACGTTCCCGCTATCCAACGCTTTCCCTACTGTTGCACTCTTTGGAGTAGGAATAGTAATTTTTACCCCTACGCTATCCAACGCTTTCCCTACTGTTTCACACTCTGGAGTTGGAATAGTAATTTTTACCCACCTGCTATCCCTACTGTTGTACTCACTGGAGTGTGAATAGTAATTTTTACCCCTACGCTCTCCAACACTTTCCCTACTGTTGCAATCTCTGTAGTGGGAATAGTCATTTTTACCTTCCCGCTATCCAACGCTTTCCCTACTATTGCACTCTTTGGAATGGGAATAGTAATTTTTACCCCTACTCTATCCAACGCTTTCCCTACTGTTGCACTCACTGGAGTGGGAATAGTAATTTTTACCCACCCCCTATCCAATGCTTTCTCTACTGTTGCACTCTCTGGAGCGGGAATAGTAATTTTTAAACCTACGCTATCAAACGCTTTCCCTGCTGTTGCACTCTCTGGAGTGGGAATAGTAATTTTTACCCCTACGCTATCCAAAGCTTTCCCTACTGTTGCACTCACTGGAGTTGGAATAGTAATTTTTCCCCCTATGCTATCCAAGGCTTTCCCTACTGTTGCACTCTCTGGAGTGGGAATAGTAATTTTTACCTTCCCGCTGTCCAACGCTTTCCCTACTGTTTTACTCTTTGGAATGGGAATAGTAATTTTTCCCCCTATGCTATCTAATGCTTTCTATACTGTTGCACTCTCTGGAGTGGGAATAGTAATTTTTATCCATACACTATTCAACGCTTCCCCTACTGTTGCATTTTCTGGAGTGGGAATAGTAATTTTACGTTCTACGCTATCCAATGTTTTCATTACTGTAGGTTTTTTTTGTACTTTAAATAGTAGTTTTATTTATTCATCTATTTAATATTTTTTGTATTATTTTAGATAATGTAGTATTTAAATATTTTTTAATATTTGAAAGTATATTTAATTTTTTTCATTTATTAAAATAATTGTTTACTTTTTATTTATGTTATATTTTATGTGTGTAAGTGTATTTGTACTTTATAATATTTGTAAATAATTTATAAGTAATTCAAATAATTATTACAAGTTATTTTTAAGTAAGTATATATTATTTATTTTATGTATATGTTTAATTAATATTTTATTATTATATATGTATTACTTATTAGTTTTAAACATTATTTTTTTTAACTATGTTTATTTTATTTATTAGTATTATTTACTTTATTTTACACATTTATTTTTAACAGAAAAAAAACAATATTTTTAATTACGATATTTTTAACATCGATATTTTGATTTCGATATTTTTGTACTTACCTTGTTGTAGATAGGATGTTGATATACTTGCCTTCGATATTCCAGTGTTGATGTTTCTGTAGGTCGATATTCTGTGAGTCGATATTCTGTCAGTGATTCTCCACGGAACTCCCTTCACGGGCCACAACTGGCCAAAATAGAGAATCAATTCATGAGAAAGCTCTTAGGCCTACCGCCAAACACCCCTCTTATCCCCTTTAGGAACCAAACCCATGGCAGAGGAAATTGGACTCAGACTACTGACTTTTTGGCGTAGAATGTGGATACTCTTGAACTAGCAGTCTATCAAATGGAACTCAAGGGGGTTTTGGGACTCCTGGGGGTAGGAAAATTGCCATGGTTCAAATACATAAAAGAAGTATGCGCCAGATTAGGCATGCCAAACCTATGGAGCTATCCTGAGGAAGTGTCCCCGACAATACTATGACTTGAACTAGTAAAACCCTATAGATCGCTCAAATTAGCTGATCTACAGGGGAACACCAAATTTGGGCACCTAACGGCTGAATACTTTAATATTAATGCCCAGTATCTCTTTGAGCCTTTCCTGGATGAAATACAGTCTTCCACGGCAAGGAAGCTGTAAATCCAGTTTAGAACAGGGACCCTCCCGGTTCATGCATTTACGAACAAATGGTCAAAAGATCCCACCATTGTATGTCCAACTTACAATAGCCCTGACGAGTCCGACATTTATGTTCTTTTTTTTTTGCCCTGGCTATAAATCCGCCAGACCGCATTGGCTCCTACCACTATGCAGAAATCTGGGCTGCAGGCAGTGTTTGGAGATGTATATAATTCTAAAATCTGATACACAACTCCCCCCATAGTTTTTGCTGTTTCCCGATTCCTTAATTAATGTGGCACAGGCGTAGGGTTCTGCTAAACACACCCCAGCACCCATAAATATCTCTCCTTGCACTATGATTTTTTTTAGCTTTTTAACATTTTAATATCTTTTATGTGGTTTTAATCATTCTTATTCTTAACTGTTGTAATGACATTGGATAAACCAAAATGCATTGTGGCTATTTATATATGCTCTAATTTAGCTATACATGTATTTGTATTTTCTACTTTTTATGGCCTCCAATGACCGAAATAAAGTTTGTTGAATGAATAAATGAAACTGCCAGGAGGAGAGTGAGAAACCCTGATGGGTAAAGAAAGCCCCCACAATTGGCCTGTGCCTAGGGAGAGTCATAAAGCCATCTCACTCTGGAGATGAAGTCATCACCAAGGCCACATTTCCGGAGCGCAGCAAACAGGTAGTGCCATTCTATCATATTAAAGGCCTTCTCAGCATCTAATGACAGCACCAAGAACTTATCTGGAAGGTCCGCTGATAGCCAAACTGCATGAACTAACGTGATACTGTTGATCGTTAGAAGCTTTTGGTTGCTGGTTGTAGTAGTCAGAGGAGCTTTTCGGTGAAATAATTTCTGGTACAGATATAGTGATTCTACGGACGTAGCTGCTTTTGCTTCTGCTTCTCAACAGCATACATCTGATTTTGAAACCTGAGAGCCAGTTTAGAATCCAGCCTCAGAGCTTGGCTCAACATGGTGTGACCTGGGCAAATGAAGTAATATCCCTGTGCTTAAATTTTTTTAAATGTCTTTGTGAAATTCCCATTTCATGTATATAATCTTGTTGATTGTCTCTCAACCAACCATATCATGTTGAGTGCTCTGTTGCTTCATAGCCAGGTTCCCATTAAATACATACTAACAAATACATGTGTGAATGCAAGAAAGACCTCCATTGGAAATTCTAGGAGATTGACCCAAGACATGTTACTGGAAGGAGGCCAGAGTCAAAGAAAGAAATCCATGGGTCCACCTGCAGAGATGATTTAGTTAAGGGAAACATAAAAGTAGACTACTTAAGTTAATATTGTTTTGACACTCTACATCAAAATAAAGTTAAATTTGATTTCTTGCACACAAATTGATAAGCATATTCCCACAGGGTCATATTCTTCTGAATCCATAATGCCATATATTTGAAAGATAAATCTGGTATGTCATTTTAATGTTCACGGTGTCGTTTGGTGTCATGGTGATAGGTTTATCCCTCTAGCAAGCATTCCTTCAACATCACCCTGGTATCTAATCTGATCATAAACACATATGTGTAAATTGTACAGGCCACCCTGGAATCACACTGATAGATTATTGTCCTGCTTCAAATGAGACAAATGTAATTAGATAAATCATCAAAGTTGGCACTTAATATAACAAATGAATGACTACAAATTGTAAGATTTATTTTTATTAAAAAATTAATAAAGTCAATCCAAATCTAAAATGCTGTGACACAGATTAATTGGTGAAGTGAATGGTAACAATAGTAAATAAAGCAAACATAACAACATGCAATGTGGTACTTCATCATATACCCCAGTACAATCATGTGTGTATAACAAACTTTCCTGAATTGCTACATTGCTGGTAAAATGATCAAATTTCATCAACACATTTCTGTCTCAAGCCTCATACTAAACACAGTACTTCTTTAACACTTACAGACTTATTTAGAGTTTAGTGGAAGGGGAGCGCAGTCGTTAACTGGCAGTGTCCAGCCCTGCCAAACTTCCTGTTCATCTGCTCTATTTAGAGTCGGGTAAAGCACCAGGTTTATATTGATGAAGCCTCTGCTAGCTTCACCACTGTAAACCTCTGGCAGCCCATCGGTTAGTGGGTGACCATGTCTCAATGGCAGCCTACTCAATCTATTGAAGGATGGACTAACTTCAACCATCTTTCCTGCCCTTGTCTGCCATGTGATGCATGGTGAACATGGGCTCAGAAAATGAAGAAAGTCCCCTTGTGCAGACAGAAAACTCCAAATGCATCACAGCCATGATATTTTAGTTTAGAAAAAACAAACACCTGGTTTAGAAGTTTGTTATCACTAAACAAAAACATTTCCAGAGTGGGCACTTTAAACATGGCCCCCACTCAGCAAAGTTTCAGTGCTGTGAAGGGAGCCACTACCATTTTGCCTGCTGTGATAGCACTGAGATCCCTACCTACTTCAAGAGGATCTTTGAATACGTTGGATGTTCCCCCAAGGTGGCGGAGGCCGTGGCCTCTGCCTGTGGTTGGCCGGTTATTCTCTAATATCAAATGGACAAAGAGGTATTTGTGGATTTTATATGAGCCACATGTGATCTGCTATACATTTGATTTTATACTTTATATATTTTTCTATTTTCTATTTGGAAATCATGTGTAATTGTTTTATCTTTATATAAACACTAGTTTCCCAAATGGCAAACTATCTGGAGAGTCTTACATGGACCCTTGTAAGAATTCATTGATGCTTAATTTTCAATATCGTGTGTTTATATAAACCAACGTGAAATGGATTAGAGACCGGCACCACGAGGTTTAACCGCTGGTTTCATTAAAGAATCCTCAGTTGTGCGAGTCCACTTTGTGTATATAAGATGTCAGCAGTCAGCCTTAATACGCAAACCGTGCATTCAGCATATTTGTCATGCTGTGCGGAGTCATATTTTCCTTTTGAATTACAGTGATTACAACAAATGCGGTGTCTAACTCTAATCCCTACCATACTGGTAGCTCTTAAAATAGGCATTGCACATATGTTTGATTACAAATGTAATTTCAAAATCGTCTTACCCTTCTGAACTTATTTTATTAGGTGGGTCCTTCCTGATCATACCATTTGCCTCCCACTTTCTCAGACAAACCAGGAACAGTGATATGCTACTACCATTGCTCAATCTACACCCAAGGCAACAGAGGCAGCCAAAACTACTGGCAAACTTCATAAACCCTCTGAATCCCACTGACTTCCTATTAATAATGTGACACCATCGGTACAGGGAGCCCCGGTGAAGGTAGAATTGCATACTATCTTTTGTTTGACTGGGATTCACTCTGAGAGAATGGTTTCAGTTTCATGGTGATTTCAAAGCTCATGGCAGACTGGAGGATTAGGTCGCCTCTGGTTTACTTCTACATCAGGACAAGATAGTGTGTATCTGTCATTTGGAGCATAAGTATCAGAACTGCAGTAATAAAGCAGAAGCTTTTTCTCTGCTCTGTCATAGGGAAACACTTACTTCCCCAGTCTTTTCCTCATTTTGCTCGGCTCTTGAGAGAACATACAGATGTCTCCTAATAGCGTCTTAAGCAGGGGACGTGTTCTAAAAGAAGAAGTGGGGGGACTAACCTAGTTAATCAGCATGCATGACATCACAGCGTGTGACATCACAGGAAGTGGCATCATAAGTGACATCAGATCTTAAGCCCTCACATATATGTTTACCATGTCTATCATGAGTACATTGAAGCTCATTTCGAGTACACATGCAAACCCTCCGGATTTAGGCAGAAGATTCACACGTTTGTAGGCTACACATAAAACAATACACGTTAGTGGAGGGCAGTGGGGTATAAGGTGCACACAGTATTGTGACTATGTAATCTGAAATATAAATCCATTTGAAACTGCTTCAAAGGAAATTAAAACAATGACCACCCCACGTTGTCAATTTAGTGTGTGCAATCCTACACACCCTCATAATCTGAACACAAATTCAATTTCCTGAGCACAAAATATAAAATCCGAAGCATAAGTCCATGCAATAGTTATTTTCAAGGGTTTGTTCTTGATCTTTATTCTGTAACTCGTATCTTCGGAAGACTTTTTGAATCTCAAAAACACACTTCAGTTCTTCAATAATACAACCAACAGCCACATTTCTTGCCAACACGTGTTTCGTCTAATGGTGATAGCTAAAGAATTCATCAGGGCTAGAACAAACAAATGTACGGCTAAGTTATCCTATATGACGCACATATAAATCTTTGTGTTTAACCTAACCTCCACCAAAAAAGAATTGAAAAGTATGGAACACCCAGTGCTCCACAAACAACCTAAAACAAAGTCAGAGTACTTACAACCGCTGAAGTGAAAGGCAGAAACACTTCAGGATGTCTACAGGAAAAACACTATTGCAAAGACGCCCAATCGGAGAGAGAATCCCTTCCAAACATAAAGGAAAAGAAAAGAGAATCATATCATATAAGTCACCACTCAACAGATCCAACTTGATGTGACAAAAATTCAAACTACCACTAAATAATCCCAAAGTAAACAAGATAGAGAACCCTGTACACCACACATTTCACCAAAACGATATGTCACAAAAAAAGTCACTGCAAACTGCTATATCAATTCAGCACAACAGGTTTGGACTGCCTCTATCATGGACTGCCTTCATCTGATATGATGAACAATATAAAACCTATGACAACATGCAAATATACATCATGTAATTATGGACCTATTAATTTTCATGATCTTATCAAACATTTTGTATAGTTAATAAACATTCTATATTTTACTAGTTAAAACATAACCGCCAAACCACACGCACCAGACCAGGTGCTTTCAGTCACTAATATCAGTATATAATCATCAATCTTTGTGCGGTTTCAGTACTATCAGCCGGTTTCCTAAATAGTCATATAAGAAAAACGTAATATCTCAACTCTAAACATGTCCATTACTGAGTTAAATCAAGTCTCAACTGTTTCAAAACATCTAGGCATATGTATCCTCCGTTCATACACCTCCCGCAAATACCTGTCATTATTGTATGAGCTAGCTAGAATTCAAATTTTTTATGATTCAAAAAATACCCAACCTGAACATACTGGGTGGACGCTGTCCACCCGCGTGTACCCCCAACTTGTGCCCTGGCCTTAAGAAACAGATGTAAACATTAGTTTCTTCAGGAATATCACAATTGAACGCAGTGACTAAGTCATAAGTTTAAGCTGGTATTTTCCTGATATTCCAAACATGCTAATGTCAACTCTTAAAAAAAAAAACTTCCCTTGACCTTGCAGAGCTCTATTGATGTACATTTTAAAACCTATACAGAAAACAGTCACTTCACAACTTCAAAATCTCATTGAAGAGAATTAATGTCTACATGACCGCAAGCAAGATTTAGACTGGGTTGCAGCACTGAATTGGAGTTAAACCTATTATATTGGACCTCTCTGCTGCAACATTACCTAACTTCGGGAACTCACTGTGTTTGGTTTTAAGGGAAAGATACTAGCCTGGATCACTTCCTTCCCCTCAACGTGTTGACAATCAGTTTTTCTTGGAAATTTTTATTCTCAGCCTAAACATCTCCCATGGGTGGCTCTTCCCGGGGGGTCTATACTTTATTCACTCCTGTTCATCCTCTTTCTGAGTCTATTAGTCCATTTGTTCTGGACCTTCAATATTAGGTCATACTTCTGTGCCAAAGACATTCCAGCTTACTAATTTCACACATTATATTGGAAGCCACAGAAGAGATGGATGAAATTAAATATTTCGATGTTAAATTATAGTAAAACTGAAGTCCTTCCTATTTTTTGACTATATCAATAGATGGGACTATTTTCATGGCACCTTTCTCTTGACACCTTCCCCAGATGCAGTCGCTTCCACTCATGATATATGTGTCATCCTGTACTCCAACCTCTCAGTTGAATCCCAGATTTCTGCAGGAGCAAAACATTGTTTCGATCAGTTTTAACAAATTCATAAGATTTTCTGTTTTCTTTCATTTCCTCATAGCCTGCTAGTTGCCAATGTTTTCATCCAGTTTATGATAGACCGTGGCAACTCTGCTTATCTTGGTTTGCCTAAGGCATTTGATCATCTTCAAAAGCTTCAGGATGTGTCAGTTAGGCTTATATTTAATTTAAAAAAACGTTTGCAATCAATGTCGTTTGCCTGATGCTTAACGTTTTTCATGGTACCCCACCAGATTTCTTTCTGAAAATTGAAAGAAATATATTCTCTTTCTTGATTTGAAATCCTCCTCCAGCCTAACCTTTTCTGGTCTGAAATTTAAACTCTGTAATTGGGTTGGTACGATCTCTCCCATTCCTGGGACCCTCTTTGTGAAACTCACTGCCGTTACCCATTATATTTGAACATGACCACTACCGATTTTCAATGTCAGATATTATCTGCAAGAGGCTGTGCTTTACAAGTAATCTAAATTAAAGAGAGGTAAGCAATTGAATGGTGGAAGATGAGTTGCCGTCTCTTCTGCATTTTACCTCTCGCGAGTGTCCAGAGGCCTGAGGAAGATAAGAGTGTGGCACCACCAGCGGTCTCCTACTCTGTCAGCCACTCTCTAACCAGGAATTCCCAACAGTGACCACTTCAAGTGGGAGATGGAAAGGGTGGGGGGCACAGAAGAAGGCAGTTAACTATTCAGACAGGGTTATGATAAGGGTAGTGGTAAGGTGGAAGGAAACAATGTGTTGTAATGTCTATTATTTAGGTGGGGAACAAAGGATAATAACGACTATCGTAGAATTGGCAGACACAAATCCAGTTATTCTATTTTTTTAACATTTGTGGAATGGGGTAGTGCGGAGGATGGTATGAGAAAGTATCTTTTCCCTTGGGAGGAGCAGAGTTGAGATTTCGAGAATGTGGTTGAGCTAGATGGCAGGACACCTAGTGCACTTATATTGTAGGTACCACACAGGGCGCAGGCCTGGGTGATGTGGGGACATGCTGTGCACAGCTCTCCCATGACTCCTCTCTCCCTGTGCTACGGATCTTCACAAGAGGATTCTGCGGATAAAATATCATAACATTGTAGATGGGTAACTAAATAAAGGGGGGAATTTTACCTAAGGTTCTGAGTGCTATCATAAACAAGCCTTGAAAAAACATTCCCTTTATTCATGTTTACACCAATCTATAATTATTCATAAATGTTTTGCTTATAAATAAATGTGTCCATTGTGTTTTTGATTAGGTCCGAGTTACCCCAGAGGTTCCAGTGGTGGTTCTTTCAGACGGTACCAGGTAGGTCCATATGATTTCCCCAAGGGTACCAAGAGAAATGTCATGCTAATGTGCAGCGAGGTTCCTGACGTTTTAGGTGCATAGAGATACCAGTATGCTCACATGTGAGGATGCAAAATTGTATAATATTTTTCAATTTGTGGTTGCTGTAAATTGGTAAGCCAGACTCAAGGTCATTTATCACCCAGCCTTGCATCTCTACCAATCACTAAAAAAAGTAATTATAGAATATCGCTTTGTTTGATGATGTCATTTTAGGTTTTGAAGTTTATTTAATAGTAATGTGAGGAGATGTAAGTTTTGTTACAATAAATATATACTTTCTACTTTACAAATAGGCAACGTGCAAAATTTCACATTGTAATGTTTCTTAGATATAAACTCAGACCTTCACTAGCGCCTGGAAGCTCCTTCCACAAATCAAGCATCCGTATTCAATCTATGCTACTCAGGGGCATATTCACAAGGAGCTATCACAGAATTAACTGCACATTTACGGAGCCAAAGCCATCATAAATTTACCCCCAACCCATTCACAAGCAAGTGCTAACAGCCCACAGCACCAGTTTTCCCGCGAAAGCAGCAGCAAAAAACATCACCACAGAGGCCCCCCCCCAAATGTCGCCAATGAGATGCAGAGCAGGTGTTCCAGTGATAAAATCTGTGACAACACCACACCTCAACATTGACAATGACCAGATAGAACCGCGAAAAAAACACAAAACATGCAATGAGCCGCGTTAGCAGCAGGAAATTTACATCTGCTCTGACCTGGTGCAAAGACGGACCAGAGTCTGCACCACGAAAGGGAGCACAGCCCACAGCCACACCTGAAGGCAAACAGATGCTATGGAGCAACTGACTATGCAGCACAGACACCCAAGAGGGCGACAACACCCACCTACACCACAACCATGCCCATAGCATCCCCCCCCGGGTCCATCCCCCAAACCTGGATCAAGAAACTGCACACCAACACCACGAATCACAAAACAAATATGTCACCTGAGGTCACACGAGCAGGACAATCAACATGCATGCGTGGTCAGAAATGGAGAACCAGTCATACAGCAATGCAATCACCAACACAAAACACAATACAAACAAAAAAATAAACAGCCATTCGGATGAGTCCTAGCAGGTCCACTCTGGACAATCTGTAGGACACAGCCTGGAAGACGAAATACAACAGAAGAAGGTGGGCCATGTGCCCAATAAAGGAAAGAGAGGGAGAGAGCAAGGGAGAGAGACAGAGTGAGACTGCACAAGCTGCACAAGGCTTTACAGGGCACCTGGCACCACATGCCAACGTGTGTGTGTAAGGCCATCCATACACCATGAGCCTGAGGCCGTGTCCCAATCGCAGCCACAAAGCCACATCTCATTCCGAAACTGCAAGTAGTAGTCCGACAAACCTCTGGGATGAAAGCTCTATTGTCCCAATGCAGACGGCGGGAGGACACCTGCACTTTGTGCCTGGAACACCCTTAGATGCCATGGCAGATGTGGACTACTTCAACATCAGGCATAGCGCAAAAAAACTATCCGCCTCATCCACACCCCACACACAGAAGCCCCTGCTGGAGGTACCCCTGCATGGGATGGCCTTGACTCACACGAAAACAGCAACCCATGCTGCCCAACATTGCACATACATACGAACCATTGCTCAGAGCCGTGGCATTTTCTCCACACAACTGCCGCAGCACAGAAGAGTGCGGGTTCCATGAGACGCACCAAGGCAATGGTAGGCCGTACCAGGCACATGCACAACCCCCGTCACATGGAGCACTACTGTGCACGCATGCTGCATTTACTGGGCGCATTGCCACTGGCAGGTTACCGGCTCAGCTTCCGCATTGCCTACATCACCTGCGTCCAGCCCTGGTTTCACTGCCAAACATGCACATTCGAGTGTCCCATGGAAGTCTGCCTATCCATCAAACCATAGATGAATTGAACTATGACTTGAGTGCGTGTCCCCTGTTGGAACACAAACAGGAGTGTAACCGAGACAGCCGAGCATGGGATGCCTTGACATCCTGTGTATATATTGGCAGTTGAGCATGGGAGATTGCACAATTCCTCGTGTGCAGTGACCACATAGAGGCGCTACCATATTGGGCTGCATTGTAGATTGGTGAAACGGCGTGGGCTAGGCACACCTGCCCGGACCAGTTAATGTATTGGCTCACCGTGGTGTTCCTTGAACACGACAACTACGTACTATTGGAACACATTGCATATGAAGCTGCGCGGGCATTCATGGACGAGTAACTACGTCCCTGCAGCCACATTCGACTGTTACCCACAACACAGGTCCCAACGACATGTTGCTACTTGGAGATTGCTTACATGTCCCACCACAACGGAGGACACGCCTGCCATCGTCCCATCCCTGGATGCATATGCATGTAACAACGTGTGTGTACACACCCCTGTGCAAGGTGAGATAGGTCCATAGTCCTAGCGACACAGCTTTATTTGGCAACAATTCCAATTCGCACACACTGCTGGGGGACAGCATACACAGAACTGTGGCATGACATGTGAACATGTCGGACCTTTTCACCTAAGCACTGTCAGCAGAGCAGACAAAATGCGCACCCCTGTGGCAGAGCACCTTGCTGATCCCATGGGCAGTGAGTCGTGCCCCCTCACACGGGGCAATGGACAGAAGCCAAACAACACATGACTCATCCAGCATGGCAAGGTGGGCTGGGAGCATAGCCATCCGTGATGATTATCGTCCATTTTTGCAACTACAATGTCTGAACCTCGACATGTACCCATGCTGCGTGCAAGTGTCTTAAGCATGTCCCTGCCTGTAGTGGTAGTTGCCTCATCCGTACTGACATGCACATACCAATTATGTTCATGTCACCCCACTGGTGTCTAACTGTGTTGTGTGTTGATTTGATTGTCCACTTGTGTGCCACAATGAGTATCGTCCCTGCAGAGGGAGAGACTGACTGACGCATGTGCAATGGTGGAGTGTCCCTTTTGCAAGTTCAACCTCCAAGAGCCAGACATTGTCATGGGATAGGTGCTGGCCGACATGTGCACTTACGTGACTACAAGAATGTGAGTATGGTGGGCAACCTCTGACCATGTAGAGCACTGTCATACATCATAATGTGGCCACACAGAAGTATGTAAGTGGGTTTACGACATGCAGTTCTGTTGTCACATGTGATGTAGGGCAGCACTCCTGGGCTGCTACAGATTCGGTCACTCCTACCCACAGCCCCATTCAACACGTGGACATGGGGCTATATTGTGGGGGGTCGTGAGATTATTGTTGATGTGCAATGGGGACACAGCTAGTACTCACCTTCAAAGTCATTCAATTTCACATGTGTCTCAGGGATACACATGCGCATAGACCTAAGTTACCATGGTGTACCTTCATGTGCAATCATCATCCCCACATCCAGCCATACTTACATACGTGAGAGAACATAGTAATGATACATGTGTGTCATTCAGAATGTTTTATTCGGGTGATTGATGGAGCTCGTGCTATACATGGCCATCCAAGCCCACATCACATGGAAGCTCAGTGGTCGGCCAAACACAGTCCTTTGGGGATTGAGCAGTGATTAGGAAGTGGATTCCGCAGCAAGATTGCCGTGGAATTGGTCTGCAGTGAAGAAATGGCTGTCCGTGTCAGGGTCCGGGTGAATGTCACAGAGTGTTCCAGATGTCAGTAGGAGGTGTTTCCCAGGGCATGCTGCGTAGGTCATCACCAGGCAAGGACAGGGCACATGTAATGTAATGTAATGGAGTTTTATAGAGCGCACTTCTGCCCCGAGGCCTCGTAGCGCTTAGGACGGGAGAGGAGAGGTGACTGTCAGAAGGTACGCGTTAATGAAAAAGAAGGGTCTTCAGCCGTTTGCGAAACTTGAGTAGATCTGGTTCATTACGGAGGGAGAGGGGTAGGGAATTCCAGCGTGAGACGGCATTCCACGAGAACGAGCGTCCTCCCCACCTTGCTCTTTGATTTTACGGATTGTTGCCCGGCATGTACCCTCAGAACGTAGGGCTCTTGGCGGATGCTAAGGGGAGACTAGGGAGCAAACTAATGCTGGGCCAGTGCGCCACATGGCTTTCTGGGCTATACACATCACCTTGAATTCAATCCGAGCCTGCATTGGCAGCCAATGGAGTGTTTTCAGGGCGACTGACCCTGAGTGTCTACGAGAAAGTCCGAACAATAGGCAAGCTGCAGAGTTCTGAGTAACCTGCAGTTTTTTTATGGTACCAGCCGGAGCACCTAAATACAAGGAATTCCCGTAGTCAAGACGGGACAGGATGATAGCCTGCACCAAGATCCTCCGGGCATGGAATGGGAGGAGCGGCAAGATTTTCCTCAGCATCCTCATCAGCCCGAAACATGTTGCCGAGAGTTTGGTGGCTTGGTGGTTGAATCCTGGCAGTGATGGATGCTACTGCCACCTCCTCACACCGTAATTCCCCTCCCCTTCTTACTCCCCTGATACGGGTTCTGTGTCTGGTGTGTCCAGTGTGTGTGATGGATCACTGTGTGCCACTGACACAACAGACTGTGAAGGTGATGGGGCAGCATCACTGTGTGCCACGGACACATCAGGGCTCGGAGCTGTGTGTGTCGAAATTTCCGCAGCAGTCATCTTGGAACGGCTCAGTGGCAGCAATGGCAATATGAAGTACTGCAGAGCATTGAGGTTCCCAGTTGCTACTCCCTGGTGTACAGCTGTGGCAGACAGACTTCAGCCTGCCTCTGCTCCATGGTCTCTAGTGTCCTCCGCCTCTGTGTCAACTCTGTGCTCTGATCGCTGGTGCCTGTCTTACCACACATCTCTTGTATTATGCTCATTGCCCCAGCGAGATCAGCCAAGGTCTATGTTGGAGAATAGTGCATACAGGTGGTGTCTGTTAGGGACTGTACATGGTCCCTGATGGGACTTAGACACCCACGTATGGCATTGAGTTTGGCTGCCACAAGTCCAAAGCCCACCCGCAGATGGTCAGCCAACTCCACCTGGCAACGCCATCTGTTATTGGTACTCCATGAATTGGTTGGGGGCACTGGGAGACAGCCGTGGAGGTGTGTGTTTCCTGCATTGTGGTCTGTGCAGGTGGTGGGCTCACTTCAGGCAGCTGGCTATCTGCGATCCCTTGGAGGGTGTCGGTGCAGATGACCAGGGTGTCCTCTTCATTGTCACTGAAGATGTGTCCGGTCTGCTCTGCAAGAGGTGTTATTTCTCCCTCTGCAATGTGAAAGGGTGGATTCAGGGTTACAGAGTCGTACATGTATGTTGGAGATTAGCTGATGTATACGTTCTGACTGTATGCCAATGTACATTGTGGCTGTTTTGGTGTAGCTGGCTAGTTGATGGCAGTCAGTGTGTTTGGTCGACTACATGACGGATGTGTGGTAGTACCCGTCCTTTATCATCACACAGTGTCAGGCAATGCCAGATATGAGTGGACAGTTACTACGCACGTAGAGGACATGTTGTTAGTCGTGTACTATGGTGCTGGTGTTGCACTTTGTACCACATTGTCGTCATTGCTGTTTTTCTGTGATTGCTATGTGTGTGCTGCATTGTGATGTTGGTGATCTGGAGAGGGCCCCTTTGTGCACATTGTGGATGGGGGCCTACTTGGCGTTTCTATGTGTGCTGTAGTGTGTCAAGGCTCTCAGTGACATGTTCCACGATCATTGTGGGAGTGCAGTGTGCTACATGTATTTGTGCTTGCGTGCCATTGTGCCCATCTCCCCCTGACCCCCCGTCCCTGGTCGTTACTCACCCTGTTGCTGTTGGGTGAGGTCGTATAGTGCTGGGTCCAGGCCCCCAATTACTGCCACCGTCTCCACACTGCTGACTGTGGCCACCATTTCCTCCAGCTCATCAGTCACCTCCTGTGTCACAGGACTCCCACCTCCAGTCGCCCTGGCTACCTTCCTGTTGGCGGGGAGCTTCTCCTTGGTTTGGATGAGCACTTCATGCCAGCGCCTCTTTACCTGCTCTAGTGTCTTCCTTGCCACTCCGACATGCATTGACGTTGTTGAAGATGGCCTGCCATATTTCAATTAGGGTTGACAGTGCCGCAGTGGAGGTGCCGAACAGTTGTTGGTAGTGTCCTATGACCTATGTGACGATGGTCCGGTCTTCCTGTGGACTGTACCCAGTCTTCCTCTTCCTCTTGTCCTTGCCCTTCCCCGAGCACGGGGTTCCTTGCTGGTCCTCAGTGGGGCTTGTGGGGTTCGGCTTGTCCGCTGCACTAAATCCCGGTGCATCAATGGCGCTACGTAGTTTGAATTTTATGTTTTTTTTCCTCTCTTTCTTTTATAGTACGTTTTCCCCTCTGGCGCATGGGATTAGCAGGCCTGTGGCTGGTTCGCTCTGATTTTTGTACCGCAATTGGCCTCATCGCATGTTTTTTTGTATTCGCGTTTCGCATTTTTGCGATGCGGTGTAGATTTTCATGCTGATTTTTGACGCGTTATCTGATGACGTCGCATGCTACCGACTTATTGTGAATTCCACGTTGCCAAGGGGTTATTTTACAGAGATAGGCTGTGATGTTGAAAGTTGCGTTACCCTACTCTTGCGGTAGTTAACACACGTTCTTGTGAATATACCCCACAGAGTGTTGCCAAATACCTCTATGACATCTTTCCTACAATAAATTGCCCTTCATTTAGTGAACCCTTTACTGATTGGCCTTTGTTCTCTGACAAAAAGTGCAGATCTCCCCATAGCAAGATGATTGCTTAGCAATAAATCGGTGTGTCCCTCTCCTCAGTTCCCCTCCCACCTGACGTTATTTTTTAAGGAATTAGGGCTAAATTGTTGGACAACATTCTTATTTATATGGTGGAGCCCTGCTCCTTTCCTTGATCACGGCAATTGCACTGACAGTGGTGATAGGATCTAAAACTGACAAAGCATTGCACCTTCAGAAAGTAAGCTGATCACACCTACTCGAAAAAATGCTGCAGTCACAAGGTTCACTTTTATTGCCACTGTCCTCCAGTGCCACAGCACCTAACGCCCTCCTACATATTCACTCACCAGAGCAAGAGCCGCCAAGAAGCCTGGCGAGGAAGTGGCAATTGCAGGAGGCGCTAGACAATGTTGCACTTTAGAAATAAAAGATATCCGAAAAAAGGACAGCTATTAATTGCTCTGGTTCTGGGTAATATAGTGTTGGAGTCTTGTTATAAACATTTTTAGAGCACATTTGGTTCATATGTGTGGTCTCCCAGGGATTATTCTTTGATGTAGAACTGAAAGTAAAGTGTTGTATGTTTAGAGAATTTTGGCATCTGATCATTGTAGTGTGCAGCAACGAAATCTGGGTACCATAAGATTTCAAAAAAAGTATTAATATTATTATTAATATGTTAGTCTAAACGTGTAAAATGCATGATGGGTAGTGCAACACGGCCACTGTCTTTATTTCAGCAAACCCGCAGTATCACCATACCAAAAATTATGGAACCAGGGGGCAGATGTATCAAGCGGTATTTTTGTCGCAAACGCTGCAAATCGCAAAAAAGCAGCGTTTGCGACAAAAAATACAGGAAATGCGATGTATGAAAAAAATCGCATCGCAAAATTAAGGAATCACAAAGTTTGCGATTCCTTACTTTTGCGCTAACGTTTAAGGAGTCACAAAAAGCGATTCCTTAAATGGTATGTAAGAAACAAGAAAGTTTTGCGAATTCACACTAAGAAATCGCATATTACCACCAACTTGTAGTTGGTGGTAATTTGTGAATTCTTTTACAAATGCACTTTTTGCAATTTGTAAAGGTGGCATGTGACGCTCATACATGCCCTTAGGTCATGTTTGTAGGCCATATGCGCACACATGTCAATTTCAGGGGTGCAGCAGGGTGTCCTTAAGACACCCTTGCACCCTTGAAATTATTCTCAATCTGCGATTAGCAAATTGCGAATCGCAAATTGAGAATCATTTCCCATTCCTTCCTATGGGCCTCCTGGCCCATTGAAATGAATGGGAAATTATTCCTTAATTGCGATTAGCAATTTGCTAATCGCAATTAAGGAATTTTAAGAAATCGCTAAAAAATTGCGAATTTCTACATACATACCATTTTGCAATTCTCAAATAGCGATTCCTTAAAAATTGCTATTTGAGAATCGCAAAAGGGTATCTTGATACATCTGGCCCCAGATGTACAAACATTAATAATACCGATTATCAAACTGCGATACTTTTGTGAATCGCTATTTGTTAATTGCTATTACTAATGTATTAAATTTAAACTTGCCCCTGATTTCAAAATTAGCAATTCCAAGTGGGTCGCAAATATACCTACCTCTTTGATATTGACAAGGTAGGTCGCAATTTGTGACCCACTAGAATGCGTTGCCATCACAAGGATGGTGGCCTGCTGGGGTCAGCAGACCACCACACTGTGATTGCTTTTAAATAAAGCAATCATTAAAAACAATGCAGCCGTTTTCCTTAAAGGAAACGGGATTCCTTTAAAAGCAAAAAATGAAATATTTCATTTTTATTTTTAAGTGTAGGGTATAGTCTTCCTTACACATTCTCAAACTGGAAGGGGTCTCAAAGGACCTGCAAACTCTGCGATTCTGTTAATCGTGCCATTTTGCGGCAACAAAAATGCCTTCGACATCTAGCCAATGGGTCTTAGAAAAATTGTTTGTTCACTGTTGAAATTCTGCTACATGATCACAACTTAATGTCTTAAAGTAAACTCTTTTTGCTGTGTCCATTCCCCACAAAGTTCCCTACATTCTTGTCAATCTCACTACTGTCATCAAAGTGCTTACTACTATAGAGGCATATTAGTAAAGTGGATAATACCAACTACTGTGAGCGATGCTTGTGTCATGGTTACCAAGACAGTTACTTTTTATGTTTCTAGGTGTTGGCTAATTATCAATGTTTAATCTCAATTAACCTTTATGTGTTTTTCTAAGCATTCTTCAAGATTTTCAATCAGGATGTTTTAATCCCGGTCTAAATGTGTGGCACTGCTACTGAACATATATCAGAGGGAAGCTTAACCATTGTTATTCAGCTATAAGCCCACTAGGCAGACAAATGAAGTGTCCTTTATTTTGTATCTACAATAGGACTGACTGGGATTCTCCTGCTGGTCGTCCTGGCTTTCATGTACGTCTTTGCTTCCCATCATTTCCGACGCATAAGCTTCCGCGGCTTCTGGATCACACACCATTTCTACGTGTTGCTCTACATGTTGGTAAGTTGGTCCGCAGAAAGTTTATTCGCAGTGACAAAGTCTCTAATGTGATTCCAGGTTGATTCCAGGTGCATAAGGAATAGGGAGGTCAGGTGGGAGATGTAATAGAAACAAGGCAATTAAACTAAAAAGATGGGTGTGTTTGGCGCATCCCGAAACACATGCTAAAACGACTTATGCAAGATGGAAAGTAACCTGTTGCATTATGGGTTATGTTTTTATTATACATTGCGGATGGTGAATAGATCATCACCAATTATAAAAGTTTCTCAAATTTCAACGATACAAAAAAACAACAGGATTAGCCATGCAGCCTGTTTCAAATTACTTAGGATGTACAACTATGCTTTAAATTATAGAGGTGGTATTTCTGATTGTCTTCCAAGAAGACAAGTTTCTATCTACTCACAGGCACAGTCTTTTTTTCTTCTTCCAGATCATGGTTCATGGTAGCTTTGCTTTGCTCCAGAAGCCCCAGTTTTACGTCTATTTTGCCGTACCTGCGCTCATCTACGTGGGGGACAATCTGATCAGTCTCAGCAGGAAAAAGAAAGAAATCAGTGTGATCAGGGCAGAGCTCCTCCCTTCAGGTATGGCCGAAACTACTTCAAATCCAACATAGGCTCGATAATTTACTCTCTTACAGCAGCACAAAGAATAGTGGAAGGGCTATGTCATGGTGGGGAGGCACGTTTTGTGAGAAAAGGTGTGGTATAATGAAGGAGATGTATCCTGGTGGACGGGGGCGGCATGTAGTAGAGGTGTGGGAGATCCAGGGCCAGCACAACATTAAGGACATTCCACTTTAGGGGTACCACACAGAGCATCTAATGGGGGGGCTTTTATCAGGGATTGTGATACATTTGCATTTCTCACAATGTGGCAATTCACAGAGAAAAAGGAATATGCTGCTTGTGTTCAACTGTTGTACAGACTGAGCTGAGCACACTGCCAAAGTCGTTGTATAAGGAAATTGATTAAAATGATGACTAGGTGGTGGGAGCGCGCAATAATGTCTAATAGTCTCAATTTCATGCAAGAATCAATTACCTTCTAGTTTATTGTGAGAATCAGGGAGGATCTCAAGACTGATACAGCTACTTATGAAGCTCTGCTTGGCATTGGGTACAGTGTGATGACACGTTTTTAACATCTTTCATTGAAATGGATAGTCTGGGCTAGCAGGTGAACACATCATTGATTTTATTTAACACCTAGAATGACAACACCTAAAATGTGTGTGCGTGTCTGTGTGTGCAAGTATAAACATGTATATGTGCACATATATATACATTTTTGCGTGTATATGTTGGACTATGTCCTCTCTGCTGGGTCATTACCAATCGTTTTGCCTTCACCCCATGTATTCTGAACCCATTGTTCGTGGCTATTTGGACTGAATTAAATGCGACTATGTGCCAACCGCTTAAGTAGCCCCTTAAACCTGTCTCAGACCTGCCTTTACAAGCTTTATGTGCAGCTGTAAACTGCTGTTTCGACCTGGCAAAATATCCCTTTTTCCAGGGCTAAATATTCCTTTTGAATACATAAGGGTCACCCCAAAGGTAGGCCCTAAAGAGCCCATAGGGCAGGTTGCAATATATTTAAAAAGTTGGACATGTAACTTTAACTTTTACATGTCTTGGTAGTAAAAAATGCCTACATTCATTTTTCATCATTTAAAGGCCTGCCTCTCCCATAGGTAAACTAATGGGTTACCTTATTACATTTAATAAGAGATTATGTTCAACTGCGAGGAGGTAGGAAAGTGGGGCTTGGTCTCTAAATATTTGTGATTTAAAACCCTGTGTTGTAATTTTATCAAGAAGTGTTCTTTTGTAATGAAAAGTCCCTTAATGTGTTCCCTGTACCCTTCCACGTGTCCCTCTGCTCCCTTGCCTTTCCCTTAGAGATGGTATCTGCCAACATTCCAATGATCGCTGGAATAACAGTTAGGCTTGGTTGTGAGAGAAATTCTCTGAACAGCTGCTGTGGCTGAGAGGCTGTCGCAGTATTCGGACTTCTTTGACACAAGTTGTGGAGGGTGAAGAGAAAATAGTGGCTTTTGCCTCTGGGGAATGAAAAAGACGCTGAATACAACTATTCATTGGTGGAGCGTGAGGCTCTGCAAGTGCTTGGGCTATTGCCCATTTTATATTTTTCTTATGGGGCTTGCCATTTACAGTTCACACCGACCACTAACCCCTTTTGTATATTTTTTCAACTAAAGGGAGGGAGAATACTACTCCACGGGTTAGACTGGTGCCCCCCAAAGACCTGTGGAACAGAATAGCTGAGTTAGCCCATGAGGGCTACTTAGGTAGGAGCCTTACGAAATTTAAGGTTAGAGCAATGTACTGGTTCCCTAAAATGGACTATATTGTGGAAGGGAAGGTCAAAGAATGCACAAACTGTGCCATGAGTGACACAACCAAGAACACAAGAAGTGCACCGTTGTACCCAGTGAGTGCACCACTAAACCCTTGGGCTAAACTTGGCTAAGATATTATTGGTCCTTTAAATCCATCCTTGGGGACAGTAAGGTTCATGTTGATACTAGTAGACTTTTACTGACTGAGTATGACCAAAGAGGTTAGTAATATGAACACTCAGGGCCATATGTATCATCATCCAGCTTTGCGATTCTCAAATAGCGATTTTTAAGAAATCGCTATTTGAGAATCGCAAATAGGTATGTATGTACAAAATCGCTTTTTTTTGGCGATTTCTTAAAATTCCTTGATTGCGATTAGCAAATTGCGAATCGCAATTAAGGAATACTTTCCCATTCATTTCTATGGGCCAGGAGGCTCATAGGAATGAATGAGAAGTTATTCTCAATTTGCGGTTCGCAATTTCCTAATCGCAAATTGAGAATAATTTCAAGAGTGCAGGGGTGTCCAAAGGACACCCTGTTGCACCCCTGAAATATGCATGGGTGCACATGTGGCGCACATACGCGTCACATGGCACTTTGAAAAATGCAAAAATGTGCATTTTTCAAGGAATTTGCAACTTACCACCAACTAGAAGTTGGTGGTAATTTGCGATTCCTCAAGGACATTTAGCGATTATATTTGGCTTCTTACATTGCATTTAGGAATCGCAAAATTTGCGATTTCTTAAATGCAAACGCAAAATAAGGAATCGCAAATTTTGCGATTCCTTATTTTGCATGCAGATTTGTGTGATACATACCATTTTGGGAAAATGCGTTCGCAAACGCCGAAATTCTGCGAATTTCGGCGTTTGTGAACGCATTTGGGCATGATACATACGGCCCATAGTCTCTTATAATCATTTTAACTGAAGCGTTTATGACAGAAGGAGTGTCAAGCACTATTGCAACAGACAATAATTTGCAATTTACTTTAAAAATTAATAGAGGAATGTTTAGAAAAAATGTCCATACAGCATCTCGCAGCAGCTGTGTACTGCCCTAGAGCAAATGGTTTAGTAGAACAGGTCAATCGAATGATTAAAGAATGCATTCCATTGGCACATATGTCAGGGAGGCCTGCTGTCGAAGGCTTATAAAAAATGCTTTGGTCTTACCACACAACACCAAATTCGGTCATTATGATTTTCCCATTTTTGGCACTCAAGGGCACATATCTGGGTACTCAAATGCCTCCAAATTGGCTTGGGGAAGGATAATCCAGATGGGTGTGCAGAGATAAAATGGGCAGCCATGTCAAACTGTATAAAGAGATGTATAAAAATAGATATGACCAGAGACATGGAACCAAAAGTAGTAATAGGAAGGTGGGTGATTTGGTGTTGGTTAAACTGAATGACGCTCGTCAAAAGGGTGGCAGCAAACTTTCTAAACAACTGAAAGTAGTGGAGGTGAGGGAAAATGTGGTGACTCTAGAGGATGGTAGGACATGGAGCATGGACAGATTAACATCTTATCATCATTCTCAGGATATTGAGGTCCTTTGAGAAAATCCTGAAGGTGTTGATACCCAATACAAATTACCACAGTAGTAGAGCCCATTATGTACCTGCTTGACACAAAGATTATATATTTCATTGAGTATATGAAGGGAGAGGAATAAACAGTATTACTAATATCACAGTATATCAATCACAAACCATTAAAATCAGTTCTGTTTAATACAATCAATTTGTCTGCCATCAATTCAAGGAGGGAGAAGTATTATAATTTTATCAAGAAGTATTCTTTTGTAATTATAATTCCCTTATAATGTGTTCCCCATGTGTACCCTTCAACTTGTTCCTTTACCTCCTGCCTTTCCCTTAGACATGGTATCGCCAACATTCGAATGACAATTAGGCTTTGTTGTGAGAGAGATTCTCTGAACAGCTGTTGTGGTTGAGAGGCTGTCACAGTATTTTAGAATAAAGTTCCATTCTAAATTTAATTGGAGTGCTTTGTACTTTGTAACACCCAGTTTAATGCTAAAGTTGGATTTTAAGTCAGAATCAGAAAATGCCACTTTCAGAAAATTGGCTTTTTCTTGTCCTAAACATTTGGTGCCAGCTGCCTGTACACTGGGTCACATGACTAGGTGGAGTTGGCAGGTGGTCTTTATCAATTACTCCCAGAAAGTGAGACAAAGGTGGAATAGGTGTTGTCAGGATGGGCAGACTCTGCCAGGATGGGAGGGTGGTGCTGTCACCTACCACATTTGCACATCAAAAAGAATCTGCCTCAGAATACTCACAAAGGGTTTCATACTAGTTTTTTGCCCCCAAACAAGCACACCCCTTTAGGGGAAGAACTCTAAAAACTTCTACAACTTCAATGAGGGCTCCAGGTGTAGGAAATGGACCCTTAGACCCAACTCTTAGTCTTCAGATTACTTCTGGATCTGGGAACTCTGCCATGAAGAAGGACTTCCCAGCTGTGAAGTCTTTTCTGCTGACCTGCATGCTGATCAAAGATAGCTTTGCTTCCCAAGGTCTGCTGTTGCTGCACCACGACTCTTCTCTTGCTGTAAGCTGTACTGCAGACCCCAGCCTGCATGTGTCGACCCAGGACTCCAAGGGATCTCCAAGGGTTGGTCGGATGGGCCCCTGTTCAAGTCACAGGAACAAAACAGACTTCTTCAATGTCAAATCACAAGGACATAGCAGACTTCTTCAATGATGACAGAACATTTTAAAAAATAAATCTTTATTGACATTTTACTAAGTATAGTCAAAACAGATTAGACAAATATCAGAAAATTACATTTTGTATCCAGCGACCTCCCTCCTCCCCTTCCCTCCCCCTCCCATTGCTGACCAGTACTAGTAAAAACAGATTTCTTTGTCAAATATTGCAACGGATAGAAAGCAGGATACAAAATATGCCTTATCTTGATCCAATTATCATTATAGCCTAAAATAAACCATATTCAAAATGTATTATTCATAATTCATATGGGGCCAATTCAATAGGGGAGCCCAGATAGCTGATCCGTTAGCTTTCGCCTCAACACCCTTTTCCAGAATAGACAAGCCTCTCCAATCTATATATATGGGAATAAATCTTTCAAGCCATTGTTGACCAGATGGAGGAACAGGATCAAGCCAATGAGTGACTAAACAGAGTCTAAAAACTCTCATGGCAATAACTAAAAAGGACTGACTCTGGCTTAAAGAAAGAGGGAATAGCACAGCCAGTACAATCAATTGTGGTGATAAGACAATTCCTCTGCCCAGCATGGGTGACAAAATGCTACTAACATCATGTTTCAAAGTATCTAGAGCTGTGCATGTTCCAAACATAGGGACACTATCTGCTGCTTGATACTGACACCGGGGGCATGTAGAGCCTGGTCCCCTACCCCATTTAGCGATCATAGCTGGTGTATTATACAAATTAAGCCATGTTTTAAAGCATTGTAATTGTAAATTTGCCGCAATGAATGATGTTTGGGCCAAATATGTAAATGTACAGGAATGTACAGGAATTTTATATAGCGCAAATCACCAAGCGGTCTCTAAGCGCTTGCTTAGGGAACCCGTCCTGGTATTCCCCTGTGAGATAACCCTGGCAGGGTATCCGCAAGGTGAAAGCCAGGCATCCCACCGCGAGGGGCCGTTGTGGAGATTAAGCAAGCTATTGCCCAGAGTCGCAGAGTGTGAACCCGTGAATCGAATAGGCACCGGAGCGAGAATTGTCGAGTCCATGGACATTTTAGGACTCAAGACCCCGCCGAGCCGGGAATTGAACCCTGGTCCCGGGCTGACCTCTGCTTCCAGGTCTGCCTCCTCTAACCAGTGAGCCACACTTCTCCACTTCTCCAAATATCGTGAGTCTTCTATCTCTCACGATTCAATCTGTAGCAGACTCTGCCATCGATCTGAATATTTGGTCAAGTCATCTTGTGTCAAATCCTTCAGAGTTTTATACTTCCCGCCTAATGAACTTGAACCTTTAAATAGGGCTTCCATCGATCTCACCCTAGAAAAACCAGAAGCACCCCGTATTCTTGCCTAAAAAACCTGGAGATATTTAAAAAAACTGATTATTCAACTCAAACCTATCTCTAATAACGTCGAACAATAATACCTCAGACTCATTTGTAACATCTCCAACTATCCCAACTCCTTTATCATACCAATACCTCATATGTCCATCATTAAAGATACTTGGAAGAGAATTGTTCTTAAATATTGGTGTACAGGCAATAATGTGCCAAGTTTTTTCCGCACTGAAGTCCAGACCTTAAATGCACAAATTAGAATTTTAAACTTGACCCTTTTATAGTAATTACATTCTATGTGCCGCGTGAGGCACCCTCTAGCCTCAGTCCCTATATTCAACTAAAAAATAAAAGCAGAGGAACATAACATCATTGAATCATCCTTTTCATTAGGCAATATCCCCATTTTTTGTAACACTGGGGCCCAGTAATATAGTTGAAGATTGGGCACTGCCAACCCCCTCTGTCTCTAGACAAAGTAAAAAATGTAATTGCTCTCTGAGGGCGACAGTTAGCCCAGATAAATCTGGAGAATAGTTGATTCATAGTAGTAAACCATGAGTTGCAGATAATCAATGGAATAGCCCTAAAGAAATATAAAATCTTTGGTCAAAAAATCATTTTGATGGCATTACATCTCCCCACCATTGTAAGCTTAATGTTCTCTAAACAACTACATTTGGTTGTGAATTTAAAAATGAAGGGTTTCAAGTTGTTTTCAGTAATTTTAGAGACATCTGCCATGATTTCTACTCCCAAATATACTGTTTTCTGGACCACTCGTGTATCATTTATCTGAAGGCCATTACCAACCAGAACCTATGTTTTTTTTTTATTCAAGCGATAGCCGGATAGCTTCCCAAAAATATCAGCTTCATTTTCAATCTCGCCTAAAGCATTCATGGGATTTGAGGTAGTAATCACAAGATCATCGGCATAAGCCAATATTTTTGTGCTCCCCACCCTTGCTCTGCACTACTGCAATCAGGTTGCTAGCTTCAATCCTTCGAACAAGCGGAACTATACATAGTGCAAATATTAGGGGGGAGCATGGACACCCCTGACGGGTCCCTCTGCTAATTAGTTTCGGGTCCGAAATCGTTCCCACGATTGATATTCTTGTCACGGGATTTCTATACATTGTTTTAATAGCCGTAATAAAAATTTCTCCTAGCCCACTTTTCTATAAGGTTGACCATAAAAAAGAGCAGGAGAACCTATCAAAGGCTTTCTCTGCATCAAGCAGGATGAGCCCGATAGTGTCCCCGGTAATACCTGCCACACCAAAAAGAGCAATAACCCTGCGAATATGATCTATTTGACTGCGTCTAGGTACAAACCAATGCTGGGTTGAGGAGACTAATTTCTTGATAATAGCCATAAGACGCACAGCGAGAATCTTCGCAAATATTTTGACATCGCTATTTATTAAGGTAATAGGGCGATAAGACGCCATTTCATTAGCTGGTTTACCTTTCTTGGGAAATAAAAGTATATTAGCTGTTCCCCAAGACCCCGGGGAACCTTGCCCATTCTGGGCTTCCAAAAACACATCCTTCATTATTTCTTGTATGGAGGAGGCATAAATGTTATAAAACTCTCCAGGAATGGCATCTGTTCCTACCGCCTTTCCATTTACCAATGAGCTAATAGCACCATAAAGTTCCTTTATTGTCACAGGTGTCTATAAAGCCTCCCTCTCATCTGCAGATAATTTCTCACCTGAGACCCCCGCTAGATAGTTATGCATTGCTTCTACATCATTACTGGTATCCTCACTATACAATTTCTGATAGAAACGTTGAAAGGCAGCTCGAATTTCCTGAGGTTCAGTCACTAACCCTGCCCCCAGATCCTCTATTGCAACTATACCCTCTTGAGTTATCTTCTGTCTTGCTCGGATAGCCAACAGTTGACCCACTCTTTCACCACACTCATACAATTTGGACCACCAAGCACAATATTTCCCTGCTGCCCTATTTGCTGACCTTTCTATAATTGAGGATTTAAATATAGCCACCTTGGCTTGTGCCTGTTCTATTTCTCCGTTATTAGTGAAATCCTGTATCAACTGGGTTTCAGCTTCACTCAATTTCCGATATTGTTCCTGGAGATAGCTTTTCTCTTTTGCTTGCGCTACCCACCCGTATCTAATTGTTTCCCCTCAAATCCCAGGTTTGAATGCATCCGAAATTGTCTCTACCTACGCGCTTCCCCTATTTTTTCTAAAAATCTCGTAATCCACACCCTCATGTGTTAAACATAGTCATCCTCGTAAAGAAACACTCTATTAAAGGTCCAACAAGAAATGGGGGGCTTTAATGCTTGTGATGAGATCTCTAATACTAATGGATTATGGTCGGACATCACCCGAGGGAATTTTATTATGTTGGATCTTATCAATATCTCCTGAGACACCCAAAAATAATCAAGCCTAGAATGAGTCTGGTGGGGAGCCGATAAAAAAGTATATCCCGCATCCTGGGGTTTTAGTATAGACCATGGATCGGAGAAACCATGGGTATTACACAGATTAGAAAGCGCTTTGAAGACTTTGGGTTTGCGGCCATAATAGGCCCTTCCACCTAGCTTCACACGTTCATTATTTAATTTTAAATTAGCATCTCCACTTAAAATTAGGGGTAGAGGTCAACCAACTAGCTCCACATTCAGCCACTCAAATAGGGTTGGATCTTCAAATACCGAGCCATATACAGAACATAAAGTAAAAGAATAATCCTTGGTACAGCACTGAGTAATAACCCATCTGCCACATTGGTCTGATTTAGAGCGCAGAAACCTAAGCCCTGTTCCATTCCGAACCATAACCGCAATCCCTCTTGTACGTGTTCCACTTGCTGTAGCAGAGACCAGATGGTGAACTATGTCTGCCTTTAATTATTGTATATCAACATTAATCCTGTATTTTTTCAGGAGGTTATTCAAGCCACATATAATAATTGAGGCAATTCTCACTTTACCTCGCACCATTTGTAGTACAGAGCAGGCCCACTCTGATCCTCTTCCTGCTTCTTACTAATGCTAACATTTCTAATTAAACCGACTGGATCAACACTCTCCATTGACCACCCCTACACCCACCCCAGTTTCCCCCATCGCCCCCCTTCCCTCTCTCCCTAGGCAAAAAAGTCCGTAGACCCTCCTGATGCCTCCTGCATGAAGCTGCCCCACGCCCCTCATCAAGCTCCATCCAACAAGAAACCCAAACCATGAAGAAAACCCCTGTTAGTGAAAACAGTTAGACAGGCTGACCCCTTTTTACCATCTGAATTCCGCACATATTCGTACCAGCTGCTCTGGTCTCCCCATATCTATCCCTCTGACCCCTTAGAGATCCTAGTCTCTGAAATTTCACGTAAAAACTCCTGAGCCTGTATCTAAGAAGAGAATACTCAGGTTGTGCCCTTGTATATAATTTTAAGCCGCGCTGGGCTGAGTAGATAGGCCTCCCTGTAGTGTAGTTCCTATACCCCTGATAGGCTCTGCGCATTGAAATAATATACACTATAGTTTTGACATAGGACTGAGGTCAGTA
The DNA here is from genome assembly GCF_964261635.1 of Lissotriton helveticus. Taxonomy (NCBI): domain Eukaryota; kingdom Metazoa; phylum Chordata; class Amphibia; order Caudata; family Salamandridae; genus Lissotriton; species Lissotriton helveticus. The sequence goes on along the minus strand of NC_136062.1, from coordinate 167,645,670 downwards.
TGTCTCTATCGAGTACATTAAACTTAACTACTTGTGTGTGCAGGTAACTCAGAGGTCACTTGAAACTTCTTGGATGAACAAGAAGGGATTAGTTTCTGACAACCGCATAAACATGACAACTTTGTTTTCCTTAGAGTCGGAACAATATCTTCAGGGTTGTGGAAACAATAGATTACAGTTTTACTCAGTCAATTGTGCATGCTTCATTTCTACAGAGTTGCACAGAAATAGGAAGACGGGCGTTTCAATAAAAAGGGTTTATTGAACAGTCTTCTTTTTCATGCAAGAGATATGAACTGCTACAATCGTAAAACAGAATGTGAAGTATAATATGTACAGCGTTAGCAGTAAGATAAAATAAGATGCAATAGCATGGTCTGTAGCTATGACATATATAAAAATACATACATAAATAACACAGGCTAAAATACTCAACAGATGCTTCTAAAATAATCCTACCCCAGTGTACCTAACCTAAGTGTAGTACGAGGGAAGACATAGGTGCTGTTTTAGCTATAGTTTAGTTTAGTTTAGTTGTGCCAAGAATTGCCAAAAGTTTTTTTAGGTTCTAATCAGCTCCATACCTTAGAATGAGACTCGATCTCTAACACCCCTCAAGGAGAGTCAGAAACACTGGAGCTGGATTCTCGGCGAGGAGGATGGCAGTGTCTGGTCAGTGCGTCAGTTGGGGACTTGACTTCCTTCGGGACTTGCTGTGGTGAGTTGCGTCGTGCAAGTAGGTAACCGAACCGCACCGTGCCTTGCCATAGCAAGTGAAGGTATATTTATACCTTGAAGATGTTTAGGAATGGCAGTATTGACGTACAAGTCGCGCATAAGAACGTCATGAATGAACCCCTAAGGAATAGATGTCCATGCATAATAGATGAGTTCTTGGAGAAATCAATATCCAGGCAAGGGGAAGTCCAAAGGCTTAAGAGTCTAGTTTTCCAAGACCTTGTTGTGAAGAAGATGAACGGATGTAGTTGATCATGCCTGTATTTGGTTAGCATGAGCAATGCCTAAATAAGGGCTGGATTTCTATGCCTAAATAAGGGCTATGTGAATTATGCCTATATAAGGGCATGAATCAGGAAATCTATATACAGTATCTAAATTGTAATTAGCAAAATTAGTTGGCGAAGCCTCCACCTACTGTCCACCATAATGTGGCAGAAGTCTGGCCTAACAAAGAAGGTGAAGCCCTCAGTTGACTGCCGTGCCTCAGGGCGAGCCTTGTCAAACACGGCTTGTCGCAGGAGAACGTTACCCCAAACAATTAGTATAGCTCTAGGCTTTTCATTAACATTATTACATCCCTGCTTCTTTTTAAGCATGAGAGGGAAATGATGCACGTTGTATCTCCTTTTCCTAATCCCAATGCATAAGCTCAGGAAAGCCCCCCTTCAACAGGCGCAGCACAATACCTTTGATATGCTCTCCTTCCGCGTTTTCAGGGATACCATGAAGTCTTAGATTATTGCGCCGTTGGCGATTTTCAAAACCCCTAAGTTTCCACATAACGCCCATCATACAAGATTCATTTGCGGTGGCTTGTCGAGCTGAGTTCTCTGTACCAGTTTCTACTGCTACTACCCGTTCTTAAAGGGCGGTCATTATCTCTGTAATCTCAGCACAGGACGTATTCATTTTTTGTATTGCACCTTGTTGCATCCTTGCTGCAAGTTGGGCACGTTTATGTTGATGTCTATCTTCCCCCTGCATCTGTTTAAGGGTTGCATATATCAGACTCATCGAGGGATTCACAAGCTTGTCAGACTGTTTTGCTAATCCGCCTCCAGAGTCCCCTTCAGCGTGCCCTCCATCTTCACTTAAAGGTTGAGTTCTCCACTACCTTTAGTCCTCTTCCTTCTTTTTACTAGGGAGGGTAGTTGCTATTGTGTACTAGGGTTAGAGAGAGACCTGTGTGAGTCTGTACCAGAGTTGTCCAAATCTGTTAACTCACTGGGATTAGATCATTCTGAATCCTAATTAAGAGCCAAAAATGTCTCTCCACATTTCGGTGTCTTAGGAATCGCCCCCAGAGTACCAATAGTTTGGGAACATTTTATCGAGTTGCCATCCATTGCTTCCTTTGCGCTACCATCATTGTCATTATCTGTTTTACCACTGGCTAAGGCTTCATGACCCTTTACATCTCCCTGTACAGGATTACAGGCCCTTATAGCAGCCACACTGATACTAGCTGCATTAGCATTCAAATTATTACTCACATTGCACTCCACTGGGTCGATGGTAATCTCTTCCACTGCGGTTAGCAACCCTTCAGACAAAGCTGGGGTAGACTCTTCCTCCGCGTTCTTTGATTTCTCCACCAGTTTGCCTCGGCCAGTGAACATCCCTGGAATCACTCGTTGTTGTTATGCAGGGCCAGCCACTTCCGCGATTCGCAGCTCTCGATCTTTGGCTTTCCCTGTCTCCACCTAACTACTTCCTGCCATGGGAGTAGCGTCTCCAGCTTTCCTCCTGCTCGATGTCTTCCGCAGAGCAGGCAGACCCTTGTGGCCTCCTTTTGCACCTCCTGTCGCTTCACCATTCTTGTTCTGATCCCGCGGGGGCCTCCGCTGTTTTAGCGGCATGTTCCAAAGAGCAAATCGGGGCCAGCGTCTACCGCCATACCACTCGAAAAGCACCTTCAGGACCACACAAACTAATGAGTAAGTAAAATGGGAAGCGGTTCCAACAATCCTCTCTCCTTGCAATTGCTGTTTGTTCACAACAGCTAGCGGGCTCGTTTAGACATCTATAACAGGGGTTTCATCCTCAAATTATGGAGTGCTGGGTGAGTGGCTTCTAGCAGTGCTCACACAGCCACCATCTTGCCATCTGTCCCAACCTCATATGTCTTGACACAGTCCGATGCCCACAGCAGCCCATTGTAATACACCTGATCCCCACACCGATGCATTGTAGCACAAGTCTACACAAGCCCCACTTCCTTCCTCGATAATGATGCGGGCCTCGCATCATAGCTCCTCATCGGCAGTCATCAGCTCGGCCACTGCTCAACGCATCTCAATGCTGCAACTCGCATCGCAGCTCCTCGTTGTTGGCCTGTGAAGCTCAACGCAAGGACTTTGTATCAATGCTTAGACCACATGATACTTTTCAGTCAGCCTGAACTTGTGACTTAGACCCAGTCTACCATGACCAGATGACCGCGCTTGGAGCTTTTTTTTTACTTCTCTGGCTTGATTTCTACCACACCTTTAAAATTGCATTTTTCCTGTTAGGCTAATTGGACTTTCTGTTGTTTTCGTGTCAAATAATGTTTAAAATTTACTCTATTATTCTAAATTGATGTGGGATTTTTCTTTTGTTGTATTTTCATTTTATTATTGTTTGTCTGTTGCATAAATACTTTATAAACTGTCTCTAAGTGAAGCCTGATTGCTTAACTTAGCTTCCAGAGGGTTGACCACAGGTTCATTTGGAGTTTAGTTGTGTTTCACCCTGACATGAATTGTGGTTGTAACGCTTCAACCAGTAAACCAAAAACCCAATTTCCTAGAGTGTGTGTATATATATATATATATATATATATATATATATATTCACTGAAAAAAACATAGGTTTAACAGAAGTTATAGTTAGAAATGTGCATTTAAAAAAACCTTAGAAATTCACTGAAAAAACCATAGGTTTCAGGGGCGTTATAGTTAGCTGGACATTTCACTCTTACAAAACCAAAGAAATGTCACTGTTATAGTTAGTTCAGCTAACTATAACTCGCGCCCTCACAATGCACTGCTCATGACGTCACATATTACATCATTCATGGCATGGTCAGTAAATCAATTATGACATCATTGATGACATCTCAAATGACATCACTGATGACATCACTGATGATATCATCCACGTGATAATACGATGCACCTCCTCACACCCTAATATAACCTTTGATACATCCATTCTAAAATACAGACTACCATTTTTGAAACCCTAGACACAACAATACCAGTTACTACATACCCTCTCACTGATTTTTAGGCCTACACACACATCTACTCATTCACCCATAGAATCACTTATATATGCAGTCACTCATCAATACAACACTATCATATGCACTCATACATCTATTCAGACACTCACATACTGCCACTCATCCATGGAGTTACTCACACACCTAGATAGACATGTAAAGAAACAGTCACACTCCCATTTACTCACCTATACAGTTATGCACACACCACCTCACTAACTCATACAGATAGTAGTGCATACTTACTCTCTTATATAATCACTGATACAAGTACACACTCATCCATACAGCCACTCTCGTAATCGCTCACTGTCACATATAGTTAAATATATACACCATCACTCACATAAACTGACTTTTACATATGTAGGTACTTACATGTACCACTGACACCTCCATTCACTCACCAACACACCCATACACACACTCACCCAGTCATAGAGCTGTTTCCACATGCACTCTTGAAACCATACACCCAGTGAATCAACTAGTTACACATCTATGCACAGAGTCACATACCTCCAACCCACCCACACACACACTCTGGCACCCATAAAAAATACTCGGGCAAACAATCAATAACCCATATAATCTGTCATGTAGTTACTGACTAACCCATGTACCAGCGTACACAACAACAGACACACTGATACAGACATTCACACAGTTTATTCACTAACGCATGCATTCAGTAAGACATGTTTAATCAGTCACTAACACAATCAGTCACACACCTCGTAAATCCTTCATCCAGACACTTATTCACCCACTCATTCTTCAATACACCTTGGCATATATATAAAACATATTTAAACTTTACAGAAACATACAGTCATTGTATGATGTCATCAATCAATCAATCAATCAGAGCATTTGTATAGCGCACTACTCACCCGGAGGGTCTCAAGGCACTGGGGGGGGGGTCCGCTACTGCTCGAATAGCCAGGTCTTGAGCTGCTTCCTGAAGGCGAGGTGGTCCTGGGTCAGGCGGAGGTGGGTCGGAAGGGAGTTCCAAGTCTTGGCGGCCAGGTAGGAGAAGGACCTTCCTCCTGTGGTGGCTCTTCGGATGCGGGGGACGGCGGCGAGGGCGTGGCTGGTCGATCGAAGCTGGCGCGTGGGAGCGTAGAAGTTGAGGCAGCTGTTGAGGTATCCTGGTCCTTGGTTGTGTAGGGCTTTGTGTGCGTGGATGAGGAGCCGGAAGGTGATTCTCTTGTTGACCGGGAGCCAGTGCAGGTCTCTCAGGTGTCCGGAGATGTGGCTGCGGCGGGGGATGTCCAGGATGAGTCGTGCTGAGGTGTTCTGGATCCGCTGGAGTCTCTTCTGGAGTTTGGCGGTGGTTCCGGCGTAGAGGGAGTTGCCGTAGTCCAGACGGCTGGTGACGAGGGCCTGGGTGACCGTCTTCCTGGTCTCGGTGGGGATCCATCTGAAGATCTTGCGTAGCATTCGCAGGATGTGGAAGCACGAGGGAGACGGCATTGACTTGTCTGGTCATGGAGAGGGAGGAGTCCAGGATGAAGCCCAGGTTGCGTGCGTGGTCAGTTGGTTTGGGTGCGCTGCCCAGGGCGGGGGGCCACCAGGAGTCGTCCCAGGCGGAGGGTGAGGATCCCAGGATGAGGACTTCCATCTTGTCTGAGTTCAGTTTCAGGCGGCTGTTCGACATCCATTTGGCTACTTCTGCCATCCCTTCGTGCAGGTTGGCTCTGGCGGTGGCGGGGTCGTTAGTGAGGGAGAGGATCAGCTGGGTGTCGTCGGCGTAGGAGATGATGTTCAGGTTGTGCTGGCGTGCGATGGCTGCGAGGGGGCTCATGTAGACGTTGAAGAGAGTTGGGCTGAGCGAGGAGCCTTGAGGAACGCCGCAGATGACTTCGGTGGCCTCGGATCTGAATGGGGGGAGGCGGACTCTCTGTGTCCTTCCGGTGAGGAAGGAGGTGATCCACTCCAGTGCCTTCTCCTGGATTCCGACGTTGCTGAGGCGCTGTACTAGGGTGCGGTGGCAGACAGTGTTGAAGGCCGCGGAGAGGTCCATTAGGATGAGGGCCGCTGTTTCTCCGTTGTCGAGCAGGGCTCGGATGTCGTCTGTGGCTGCGATCAGGGCGGTCTCGGTGCTGTGGTTGGCCCGGAAGCCAGACTGCGAGAGGTCGAGGGAGCCGTTCGTCTCGAGGAAGGCGGCCAGTTGCTTGTTGACGGTCTTCTCGATGACTTTGGCTAGAAACGGGAACAGCGAGATGGGGCGGTAATTCTTGAGGTCGGTAGGGTCTGCTGATGGTTTCTTGAGTAGAGCGCTGAGTTCGGCGTGCTTCCAGCTCTCCGGGAAGGTGGCGATGTCGAAGGAGGTGTTGATGATGTCCCGCAGGTGGGGTGCGATGACAGCGTCGGCCTTGTTGAAGACGTGGTGAGGGCAGGGGTCTGTCGGAGATCCGGAGTGGATGGAGTTCATCGTGCGGATGGTGTCTTCGGTGCTGATCGGGGTCCAGGCGCGGAGGGTGGTGGTGGGGGGCGGTGGTTCGGTCGTGGCGTGCGTTGGTTGAGTGCTGAAGCTGTTGTGTATGTCCGCGATCTTGTTGTGGAAGTAGGAGGCGAGGGAGTTGCAGAGGTCTTGCGAAGGGGTGATGTCGTTGTTTCCGGCGTTGGGGTTGGAGAGCTCTTTCACGATGTTGAAGAGTTCCTTGCTGTTGTGTGCGTTGTTGTCCAGTCGTTCCTTGAATGCGGTTTTCTTGGTGGCGCGGATCAGCTGGTGGTGTTTTCGGGTGGCGAGCTTGAGGGCAGTCATGTTGTCTGGTGTTGGGTCTGTGCGCCAGGTTTTCTCGAGTGCTCTGCAGTTCTTCTTGGAGCTCTTGAGTTCGTCGTTAAACCATGGGGCTTTCTTGCTGCCGGGTCTGCTCGGCGGGGTCTTCAGCGGGGCGAGTTCGTCTGCGCAGTCGCTGATCCATTTCGTGAGGTTGGTGGCTGCTTGACTGGGGTTCGTTGTGCTGGTGGGAGGGTTCTTGCTCAAGGACGTAGTCAGCTGGTCTGCAGTGATCTTGTTCCAGCTTCTGCGGGGAGCCTGTTGCTGGTGATGGTGGAGCGTGGTCCTTCTGAAGCTGAAGTGGACGCAGCTGTGGTCCGTCCATTGGAGTCCCGTGGCGTGGCTGAAGGCGATGTCCTTGCTGGAGGAGAAGATCGGGTCGAGTGTGTGTCCGGCGTAGTGGGTGGGGGTGGTCACCAGCTGCTTGAGTCCCAGGTTTGCGAGGTTGTCCAGCAGGGTGGTGGTGTTGCGGTCGTTGTTGTTCTCCAGGTGGAAGTTGAGGTCCCCGAGGAGGATGTAGTCGGCTGAGGGGAGGGCGAGCGGGCTGATGAAGTCGGCGATGTCCTCGCTGAATTGTGTGCGTGGTCCCGGGGGTCTGTAGATGAGGGTGCCTCTGAGGGTGGTCTTGGGGTTGACGTGGATCTGGAAGTGCAGGTGTTCGGCGGGTGCGATGGTGTCGTCGGTGTTGGTCGTGATGCGGATGGTGTTTCTGTGGATGATGGCGATGCCTCCTCCTGTCTGGTTGACGCGGTCCCTCCGGATGATCTTGTAGCCGTCCGGGATGGTGATGGCGATGTCGGGCGCTGAGGAGGCGTTCATCCAGGTTTCCGTGAGGAAGGCGACGTCTGGGTCTGTGGTGTCGAGCAGGTTCCAGAGCTCGACGGCGTGTCTGTGGACGGAGCGGGTGTTGAGCAGGATGCACTTCAGGTGGTTGCTGCTGGTGTTCTGCTTGGTGGACGCTGGTGCAGTGCAGGTCCGGATGCAGGAGAACTTGCAGGACTGGCAGATGAAGGGTCCGTGGGTGCGTCTCGGGGTGGCTCGGTAGCATCCAGGGGTTCGGCCGGCGTTGAGTGCGTTGAGGGTGGCGGCGTCATACGTCCGGCAGGTGGGCTGGGGTCTGCGAGGGCCAGGGGTCCTGGCGCTGGGCGCGGTCCAGGCGCGGACGGGCATAGACGGGCTTACCTTTGGCGCACCTTCGGCGCTCAATCGGTGCTCCCGCTGCGCGCGTCCGCTGCGCGGTCGCTCTGGGGGCGTCATAAGAAGGGAGCAGTGAGGGCGGGTCAGCTGGGAGGCGGGAGCGTCTTAGCCAATCGGCTGGCGGGGGGGGGGGTCTGCAGGCAGCGGCGGCGGGAAAACCGGGTGCGGGCTTCTCTGGCGGCCCTGCGGCGGCTGGGGCGCCGGGAGCAGGCGACGATGGAGGTCGGGCGGCACAGGCAGCTGGAGGGCGCAGGAGCAGGAGCGAGGCTCGTGGGGCGACCAGGCCGGTGAGAGCGCAGTGGTTGCTCCTGAGCGGGAGATGAGGGTCCCCTTAAGAAGGGAGCAGTGAGGGCGGGTCAGCTGGGAGGCGGGAGCGTCTTAGCCAATCGGCTGGCGGGGGGGCGGGTCTGCAGGCAGCGGCGGCGGGAAAACCGGGTGCGGGCTTCTCTGGCGGCCCTGCAGCGGCTGGGGTGCCGGGAGCAGGCGACGATGGAGGTCGGGCGGCACAGGCAGCAGGAGGGCGCAGGAGCAGGAGCGAGGCTCGTAGGGCGACCAGGCCGGTGAGGGCGCAGTGGTGTCATTTGAGATTTCATCAGTGATGTCACTGACCATGCAATGAATATTGTAATATGTGACGTCATGAGCAGTGCATTGCGGGGAGCGAGTTATAGCTAGCTGAACTAACTATAACGGTGGAATTTCTATGGTTTTGTAAGCGTAAAATGTCTAGCTAATTATAACGCCCCTGAAACCTATGGTTTCTTTCAGTGAATTTCTAAGGTTTTTTAAATGCAAAATTCTAACTATAACTTCTGTAAAACTTATGGATTTTTCAGTGAATATATAAATATATATATATTCACTGAAAAAAACCATAGGTTTCAGGGACGTTATAGTTAGTTGGACATTTGGCTCATATAAAACCAGAGAAATTCGCCAGTTATAGTTAGTTGAGCTAACTATAACTCGCGCGCCCATAATGTACTGCTGATGACGTCACATATTACATCACTCATGACATGGTCAGTGACTTCACTGATGACATCACAGATGACATCTCAAATGACATCACTGATGACATCATCCAGTGAATGTGTGTTTCTGTAAAGTTTAAATATTTTTCATATATATCTATGCCAAGGTGTGTTGAAGAATGAGTGGATTTACAAGTGCCTGAAGGGATTATTTAGTAGGTGCGTGACTGACTGTATAAGTGAGTGATTGCACGTGTCTTACTGAATGCATGGGTTAGTGACTAAACTGTGTGAAAGTCTGTATTAGTCTCTCAGTTGGTGTGTAAGTGGCTGCATGGGTTGGTCAGTAGCTACATGAGTGTCTATATGGGTTATTGATTTGTTGTCTGAGTATCTGTATGGTTGCCTGAGTGTCTGTGTGGGTGGGGGGATGTGGCTTTGTGCATAGATGTGTGAGTGCTTCATTGGGGGTATGGGTTCAAGAGTGCATCTGTGAAGGGCTGTATGTGTGTGTGAGTGTGTTTATGGGTATATTGGTGAGTGAATGAATCTCTCAGTGGTACATGTGTGAGTAACTACATATGTTTTAAGGCAGTATATGTGAGTGTTGGAGTATATAAATGACTATACGTGAGAGTAAGTTATTTGAAGAGTAGATGTATAAATGAGTGTCTGATTGTATCAGTGATTGTATAAGACAGTAAGTATGTGTTAGTATCTGAAGAAATAAGTGATGTGGTGTGTGTATAAATAACTCAGTTGGTGTGTATAACTGTATACATGAGTAAATGAGTATGTAAATCATTCTTTGCATGACTGACTAGGTGTGTGAGTAACTCTATGGATGAGTAGTAGAGTGTGACTGTATGTATAGGTGTATGAGTACATATTATAGTACTGTATTGATGAGTAACTGTATGTAAAGTCACTGGATAAGTTATAGTTAGCTGAACTAACTATAACTGTGGAATTTCTATGTTTTTTACGAGTAAAATGTCCAGCTAACTATAACGCCCCTGAAACCTATGTTTTTTTTCAATGAATTTCTAATGTTTTTTAAATGCAAAATTCTAACTATAACTTCTGTAAAGCCTGTGGTTTTTTCAGTGAATATATATATATATATACAGACACTGACAAGTACATTGGGGATTTTAAATTAATGGCAAATACACGGACCCTACCGAAGGGTGCAATTTCGGACTACAACACCCAGCATACCACGCACTGAAGGGTGGTTGCTTATTAAAGGGAAAATTAGGTTGCAGTCTGCTCCGTGATTTGGCCTTTCCCCGCCCTATGATTAAGATGCAGGAGCATTGAAACGCGTTAGGGAGTGTTAATTGGGGAAAGTGAGCCGGTTTTGAAAATAAAGGTTTGAACTATCCTGCTGTGGAGTTGCGTCTTCGAGCTCAGGGGCAACTTTGGGACATGTTGGCACACGGCGGCTTCGGCCGTGGAAGATTGCACCGCCTGGCTAACTGGGAAACAGGTCTGCATGGCTGCTGGAAAAACGGCAGCCAGGTTCCAGCACAGAGGAATCGAAATTGAAGACCGGAGCATTTTCCTAAGACCCACTGAAGGGCTACAGACACTGACAAGTACATTGGGGGTTTTAAATTAATGGCAAATACACGGACCTTACCGAAGGGTGCAATTTCGGACTACTACACCCAGCATGCCACGCACTGAAGGGTGGTTGCTTATTAAAGGCAAAACTAGGTTGCAGTCTGATCCGTGATTTGGCCTTTCCCCGCCCTATGATTAAGATGCAGGAGCATTGAAACGCGTTAGGGAGTGTTAATTGGGGAAAGTGAGCCGGTTTTGAAAATAAAGGTTTGAACTATCCCGCTGTGGAGTTGCATCTTCGAGCTCAGGGGCAACTTTGGGACATATATATATATATATATATATATATATATATATATATATATATATATATATATATATTCACTGAAAAAGCCATAGGTTTCAGGCCTTATATAGTTAGGAATTAGCATTTAAAAAACCTTTAAAATTCACTCAAAAAACTATAAGTTTTAGGGGTGTTATAGTTAGCTGGACATTTCACTCATACAAAACCATTGAAATTGCTCCTATATAGTTAGTTGTACTAACTATATTTCGCGCACCCGCAATGCACTGCTGATGATGTCACATATTACATCATTCATGACATGGTCAGTGACATCACTGATGACATCTCAAGTGACATCATCAGCAGTGGATTGCGGGTGCGTGAAATATAGTTAGTACAACTAACTATATAGGAGCAATTTCAATGGTTTTGTATGAGTGAAATGTCCAGCTAACTATAACACCCCTAAAACGTATAGTTTTTTTAGTGAATTTTGATGGTTTTTTAAATGCTAATTCCTAACTATATAAGGCCTGAAAACTATGTTTTTTTCAGTGAATTTCAAAGTTTTTTTAAATGCTAATTCCTAACTATATAAGGCCTGAAACCTACGGTTTTTTCAGGGAATTTGCAAGGTTTTTAAATGCTAATTCCTAACTATATAAGACCTGAAAGCCCACCAGGAATCTCCAGTATGCGTCAGGGGACTGCATTGCAGAGAAGTGTAATGAAGCCACGCCCCTTTTTACACCTCTCTGCAACGTAGCCCCCGTTCATGTTTGAAGAGGGTGAACTAATTCCCCTTGCATACTGGGGGCCCCTGGGGGCCAACTAGCCCACCTGGAACCTCCAGTATGCGCCAGGGGGCTGCATTGCAGAGGTCTAATGAGGCTATGCCCCTTGTTACACATCTCTGCAACGCAGCCCCCTGGCGCGTTTGCAGAGGGGGAACTAATTCCCCTTGCATACTGGGGGTCCCTGGGTCATATCTGCCCAAGCGCCGATATTCCGAACGATTGAAAATGACTTTTCTTGAGAAACATTTGGATTTGGATTATCATATCCTATACTTTGGAATTTCTGAAAGACTGACTTTGAGGATGCTATAAATTACTCAAGTCTGCCCGAATTGTGTGGGTAAAATTGATACCTAGTCACTTTGAATAAGAATGTACTTACGTCTCGTCTAACATTTGGAAGAAAAATCTAGTTATATGACAACAGGATACCGACATAACTTGATGGAAATAAGAACGCCCTGAAGAAGTTCTGTTGTACAGAACGAAACGCGTCGGCTGGATAAACTTAAGGAAAATAAAAGCATTTGAATATACACCAAGATTCAGCGCTTCAATAAGGACTCTAAGTGATATGATTTGATTGGACTTATTGTGCAAGTGGTGCTGAGCCAAACTTTGGAATATTCTCCACTACTCTCTACTACTTACTCTCTACTACTCCGCTACTTTCTAATACTCACTCTCTACTACTCATTCTCTACTACTCTACTACTCTCTACTACTCTCTCTCTACTACTCACTCCCTACTACTCACTATCTACTACTCTCTACTACTCACTCTCTACTACTCTCTACTCTCTACTACTCACTCTCTACTAGTCTCTCTCTACTACTCACTCTTTACTACTCACTCTCTACTACTCTCTACTACTCACTCTATACTTCTCACTCTCTACTACTCTCTACTAGTCACTCTCTACTACTCTCTCTCTACTACTCTCTACTACTCACTCTACTACTCACTCTCTACTACTCTCTACTACTCACTCTCTACTACTCTCTCTCTACTACTCTCTACTACTCACTATACGATTCACTCTCTACTACTCTCTACTATTCTCTCTCTCTCTGCTTCTCACTCTCTACTACTCTCTACTACTCACTCTCTACTACTCCCTCTCTACTACTCTCTACTACTCACTCTCTACTACTCTCTACTACTCACTCTTTACTATTCTCTACTACTCACTCTCTACTGCTCTCTACTACTCACTCATCTACTTACTCTCTACTACTCTCTACTACTCACTCCCTACTACTCACTCTCTACTACTCTCTACTACTCACTCTACTATTCACTCTACTACTCTCTACTACTCACTCTCTGCTACTCTCTCTACTGCTCTCTACTACTCTCTACTACTCACTCTCTACTTTCTATTACTCACTCTCTACTCTCTACCTCTCTACCTATCTCTACTTCTCTCTCTACTAGTCTCTACCTCTCTACCTCTACCTCTCTACCTCTACCTCTCTACCTCTACACCTCTACCTCTCTACCTCTCTCTACACGCACACATATACACATATATATATGCATATGCACTTATATATATGTATGTGTTTATATATATATATACATACATATATAAACATACATAATCTGAATATCTGTATAAATACAAATATAAATGCATGCATACATATACATATATGCATACATATGCATGTTATTTACATGAACGTTTTAAAAACACTAATAAAAGCAAAGCTAAAAAGCCACCTCATTACAAACAGAATGGCTTTAACTTAAACGAGGGTGAGATCTATTGCATTTTCAATGCTTGTTTACTTTGGTTCCATCAAGAAGGCATTCAGATGTGTCACACATTTGCCATAAATTCTGAATGTTAGCACTCTAGTTGCTCATTAGATCACTGTAGTAAAGCTACTGCTCACCAGGGAAGTCTGCTGCTGGTGTTCAAAGTGCATGTTTCAGTCTGCATGTCAGAATTATTTTAATGAAATAGAAGAGGATTTGAGAAGTCACTCAAAATATGCCCTAATTTTACTTTCTGAAGCACTAATCATACTTACTATGGCAAAATGAGCCCCCTCATTTTGTTCCTTTTTAAATTAAATGTTTTCAGACTTACCACTTCATTCCAATCAAGATGGCTTCTGGTGTGCCATACTTTTGTCATAAGTAAGACTGTTAGCTCTCTAGTTGTTCTTTAGAACACTCTGGGACATTCTGTCATTGGGCTATACTTGGGCTACATCTGGGTGATATTTGGGCTACATTTGGGCTCTTTTGTCTCTGGTGGCCATCTTGGGAGACTGCATGTCAGAATTGTTTTATGAAATAGAAGAGGATTTGAGAAGTCACTCAAAATGTGCCCTAATTTTTGTTTCTGCAGCACTAATCATATTTTCTATGGCAAAATATACCCCCTCATTTTGTTCCTTTTTAAATTAAATGTTTTAGGAGTTACCACTTCATTCCAATGAAGATGGCTTCAGGTATGCCATACCTTTGTAATAAGTAGGACTGTTAGCGCTCTAGTTGTTCTTTAGAACACTCTGGGACATTCTGTCATTGGGCTATACTTGGGCTACATCTGGGTGATATTTGGGCTACATTTGGGCTCTTTTGTCTCTGGTGGCCATCAAGGGAGACTGCATGTCAGAATTTTTTAATGAAATAGAAGAGGATTTGAGAAGTCACTCAAAATGTGCCCTAATTTTTCTTTCTGCAGCACTAATCATACTTTCTATGGCAAAATGAACCCGCTAATTTTGTTCCTTTTTAAATTAAATGTTTTCAGACTTACCACTTCATTCCAATCAAGATGGCTTCTGGTGTGCCATACTTTTGTCATAAGTGTGACTGTTAGCGCTCTAGTTGTTCTTTAGAACACCCTGGGAAATTCTGTCATTGGGCTATACTTGGGCTACATCTGGGTGATATTTGGGCTACATTTGGGCTCTTTTGTCTCTGGTGGCCATCCTGGGAGACTGCATGTCAGACTTTTTTTAATGAAATAGAAGAGGATTTGAGAAGTCACTCAAAATGTGCCCTAATTTTTATTTCTGAAGCACTAATCATACTTTCTATGGCAAAATGACCCCCCCTCATTTTGTTCCTTTTTAAATTAAATGTTTTCAGACTTACCACTTCATTCCAATCAAGATGGCTTCTGGTGTGCCATACTTTTGTCATAAGTAAGACTGTTAGCGCTCTAGTTGTTCTTTAGAACACTCTGGGACATTCTGTCATTGGGCTATACTTGGGCTACATCTGGGTGATATTTGGGCTACATTTGGGCTCTTTTGGTGGCCATCTTGGGAGACTGCATGTCAGAATTTTTTAATGAAATAGAAGAAGATTTGAGAAGTCACTCAAAATGTGCCCTAATTTTTCTTTCTGCAGCACTAATCATACTTTCTATGGCAAAATATACCCCCTCATGTTGTTCCTTTTTAAATTAAACGTTTTAAGAGTTACCACTTTATTCCAATCAAGATGGCTTCAAGTGTGCCATACCTTTGTAATAAGTAGGACTGTTAGCGCTCTAGTTGTTCTTTAGAACACTCTAGGAGGCTGCAGTAGAACACAAAGGAATCAACTGACAGTCTCTGTCCTTGTTGTATGTACATGTTTTACTGAGAATGTCAGACTTCATTCTCACATGACTGAGAAAGATAATGTGAATTTACAGAAAATATGCTTTCAGTTTAGCTTATAGATCCCCTTCCAAACCACTGTGGGAAAAGCATGAGATAATAGTTTTCTTTCAAACATGATTTATGATATCCCAGCAGAAGGCTTTTTCACATGGTAAAATCGCCTTAGAACACACCACAATTCCTAAAATGAGTATGGTACCATCAACAAATGATTTATAATGTAACTATTAACTACAATGCTTTTTAATGATGTGCTATCATGTATAGTGGTCCCAAGATGGCTGCCAACACTTCTTGGATGAAGTGCTGACAAGCCAATCAGATCTCACGATGAGATGTGTGGTTAGGCTCCGCCCAGATATATATGTGTTTTTGAAGTTAATTTTCATGAAAACCACTGGAGCAATTTTCACCAAATATAGAAAAGGCACTTCTTCGGACCAGTCCCTACAATTTTGCAAAGTTTGGTGTAATTCCATTCAGCGGTTCGGGCTGTAGCCGTGTCTATTCGTCCTATGGAAATTAACATGGGGAAAACACGTTTTGGGACCCCCCTTTTTACTCGGCCCCCGCATGACGAATCCCCCCGAAACTTCCAGGGAAGAAGCGGAGCGGAGCTGGCCTAAATTTTGGAAAATTACACGCAAATTTCTCAACCGGCGCCAAGGTTATTCCCAATCGAATGTTGCGGATTTCCTATGGTAGCAAGGTCCTAACTATATATACCTACTGGCTATCGCCAGTAGGTAATATATATATATATATATATATATATATATATATATATATACTCTCTAAAAAAACATAGGTTTCAGGAACGTTATAGTTAGTTGGACATTTGACTCATATAAAACCAGAGAAATTCGCCAGTTATAGTTAGTTGAGCTAACTATAACTCGCGCACCCGCAATGCACTGCTGATGACGTCATATATTACATCACTCATGACATGGTCAGTGACATCACTGATGACATCACTGATGACATCTCAAATGACATCACTGATGACCATGGGCGTAGGAGACACAAAATTTCTGGGGGGGCAGGGACAACCTTGTGGACTTTCCAGTGACCCTATACAAATCGCCCATGGTGCGAGATCGTACGCGCGTTAAACGTATACAATCGCATAGTTATGAAGAGAAATATTGAGAAAAGCAAGGAAGTAGTCACAGTCTGCAAGTATGCTTTATTTTTATTTACATTCACAATAAAGACCAAATGGGAAGAAAATATGTATATGTATCTTGCATCTTCATGCACCAAGAAAACAAAGGCGGGACAAAAAAAGGAATAATAAACTAAACGCTCTTAGCGACATTCCTACATCTCAAAATGCAATTGGACAAATTAGAAATAGTTTTTCTTGCTGCAGGAATCTGTCTTAAAATTATGAACTTTATTTTGAAAAGCCAAATAATTTCTTGCGCCGTTCATTGCAGAGGACAAATGATTTCGCTATTCTATGCAGGTCAACTGAGTCCATCATCTCTTTATGTATGTTGCATATGACAACATGATTCAGTCTATTTTGAGACATAGTTGATCTTAACCAATTTTTCATTCGGCGGAGACCACTGAAACTTCTCTCAGCCTCACAAGACGATACTGGTATAACTAAAAGAATCTTTAAAAGCTTCTCAACCTGTGAAAAGAAAGCTCTCTCTGGTGGAAGCATTTTTCGGAGAATGTCTGCCAGTTCTGGGACTGAAGTGTACTTGAACATACTTAATAACATAGTCAATTGAGCAGAGAGCAGCAAAGGTTCTGTTTCTTTGTTCTGATCAAGAGAGTCAATGCCATTGCCTGTTAAAAGCACTTGTTCAAGGTTTTCATATGTTTGGATGCCTTCCTGGTCAAAACGCTGAGTGAGATGAAGAGAAACATTATCTAAAAGTTCAAAATACTGAGGGCAATAGTAGTCCCTAGCGGTTGCAGGATGAAAAGTTTTTGTGCTCCATCATCTATCCGTTTAGGGATTCGGCGCAGTCGTGGCACTTCAATGGCATTAAGATGGTACTTAGCAATCATGTGGTTATTGGCATCAAGCAGACTGTCAAACGACTCTTCACTACGGAGCTTTAGTATTGCATTTTTTGTTACATTAAAAGCATCTAGTAGCCCTGATATTGTTTGCTGGCGTCCTTGCAAGTCAATATTCAAACATTTCAGAAGTTGCAGTACTTGGAGAGCAATCTGAAGACGTTGGACAGTTGCTCCTCTCTGAAACTGTGCCAGTATACTACGAGCACGAGCAGATACATCACCACTGGACTTGGATGTTGATAAGTGTTCTAGGGTTTCCAGAATAGGTTCATAACTATCCATTACCTTTTTTACAGCTTTTACATGGACCGTCCAGCGTGTTGGACACAGAGGCTTTATTTTTAACACATTTGCAGGGCCTTCTACGCTGTGTTGGATGAGGTCTGAGAATATTGTACGGCATGTCATAGTTTGCCCAAACAGATTACCAAGTTCGTGGACATAAAGTAGTGCATCTTCCATTATGCAACATTTATGTGCTGCAGCCTGCATCACCAGATTTGTACAATGTACTCCACAATGGACATAAAGAGTAAGTGGTTGTTCTTGGCGTATTAATGCTTGCGCACCATGGTATTTCCCTGCATATTTGCTGCACCATCATATGTTTGTGCTCTCAACTTTGACAGAGAAAGACCATGACGGCATAAAACATCTTTGACAATTGTAGCAATTGCAGTACCAGTGGTATTATCAGCCTGATACAGTCCATTAAAATCATCATGAGGATGCAGATCTTGGTCAATGTAACGAATACAAAAGCTTTCTTGTTCCTGACCAGCTATATCCTGTGTCCCATCAACAATTACTGCGTATGGATTGTCACCAATATTTTTGCAGATTTGATGCAAAATTGCATGGGACAATAATTGAAGAACTTCATTTTGGATGTCTGGGCTGAGATATTCTGCTCGATTTGTAGTAATCCTCTGTTTCAAAGAAGGTACATCCTCTGCTCGTGCACTAAGAAATTGACAGAAATTCCCATTGCTGTCATCATGTGGCACCTCGTAGTGCAAGGCCTTGTTTTGCCAGAAGAGCTATGGTATAAATGATTTTGTTAAGACAAAGCCAGGCTTCTTTCTGTTGTTGTTGGGCTTGCTGTGATAACTGTTGATTGATTGATTGGCCTCCTTTATACTGTACTAGTTGACTCACAGCATATGAATGAGCATAACTGTTCTGGTGCTTTTTGAACCTTTCTATTGCCTTCTTCAAGTTGGTGTAACCGGTGCTGCAAAATGCCTCCTCTGTGTTCTTGGAAAGCTCAGTCAATGTCAGTGACTTAGACTTTGCACAGTGAAAGCATAATACTCCTGCCACTCTACTGCTGTAATGAAGCCAGGGGAAATCCTGGAACCATCTTCATTGAAAATGTAGAATGTGTTTTTTCTTCATTTGTGACTGTGTTACAATGATTTGAACTGGCAATGTGTTCTCGTGCGGTTGGTTCGGTGCCACTGTGCTTACAAGTGTTTCCTCTGTATCCTGAAGACTAGTTGTTGATGCATAAGAACTGTTGCTTGATTCGTCTGAGGCAGTGACAACTCCACAAAATGTTCCTGGGAGCGGTGTGCAATTACTTGATATTTCTAAATGTGTGGCCCCAACTCCATATTGAAATGCAGGCTGCAGTTCTGACATATCATCACTATGAATCGAGTTAATTTCTGAGTTGTCTGAATATAGGTTCACTTCACTGGGCTGTTTCTTGGCAAAAAAAATCCGTATATCCATTCTAAAAAAAAAATGAACAAATACGTTTGTAGCAGTTGCAATTTGGGGACATACAGAATATTTAACTGCAGTTTAAAAGTTGCAAACAATCTTTTGTGTGCACTCTCCCATGTAATCAACACAGGGAGTGTTAGGGTCAAAACCTGCCTCCAGAATAAGGATCCTCTTCCAATGTAGTGCAACAGTGAGGGGAAATGATGCATGTGCAAAGGCTTCCCAGTTGTTTTATAACACCTTTAGGTTTCCACAGCAAGAAGAGCATTCTAGTCAGCATCTTACCTGACTAAAGTGTTTCAGCAATACATAAGACACTGCAGTATATGTTTTATGGTAGCAAAGGAACATACCTGAAAAATCTCTTTTAGCTGTAGTTGAGAGGCAATGTGGCCAATCAGGTTTTCAAAAGAAAAGTATTGTTGTACTTGTAGCAAAAATAACCTGTTGCGGAAAATTAAATTGTACTACAGAATTGTTCAGAACATAGCATAGAAAGAAAAAATGCACAAATAATGTGATGCTGAGAAAGGGAGTGCTTTACCACAATCTGACAAAAAGTATCCAAACAGATTGGCCAAGAAATCATTCTTTTTTTACACTAGACAACACTATAGTGCACTTATTTATTAGCAGTAGTAGTGGCAGCCGTAGCCCTCTTTTGCGATTTTCTTGATCCACTCACTGGCTGTAAGTTGCTGGTCGGAGTGACTACTGGATTCCGACAGCTGATAGTGCTGCGTTTCCTTCTGCCATGGGACTCTGGAGACTTACCATCAGACAATGGTTCAGGTGAGCCAGAGCTCAGTCTGTGGACTTGGAAGAGGTGCTAGCTACTCAAATTCGGTACTAAGATGATCCAGCTCAGTTGCTAAATGGTGACAAGTACAAAGAAATGAAACTGAGGAACTTGAGACAAAATCTTCACTAGCAGTATCCTGAGCCAAGATACCATCAGGTGTAAATATCCACATAGTTTTGAGAGCAATAGAGAATTGTGAAACACAGACCTATGAGAGAGTGTGAGTGTGTGTGAGATGCACGAAGGCTCAAACATGGTGCATGGAACCTCTAGCCTCTATTGTACCAGTACTCTGCCATAGCCTCCCCTTGCTCCCAAAATATGTAAGGGAGTGAGTACGAAATTGCCAGTTCCCAGACTTAAAAATCAAATAAAAAATTGTGCAAATACTATGTTCATTGTTTGTACGATAGGTGTGACCCCTGCAAAGGTGTGGCCAGAAAGAGCAAAACTTCCCTATTTTTAGTACTTGTTTGGCATTTCACTGACCAGTTACAAACTACTACGCTATCTAATTCAACCAATAGCCGCACATGCTTATTTAGGGTTTAACATGAGTTATTGACATTAAAATACATTCACAAAGTGGGATATGTTTCCAATCACTGAATGTCCCAAATACGCTTAAAAGTGGAATCACACGCCATTTGTCTCTGAGCCAAGCAGTTTCTGTCATCAGTACTTTTCTCTTTTCCGCAGTTCAAATATGAATAGCAAAATATCCTAGTTTGTAAATGTTTTGCACATAATTATAGTTGTACCATATTTGCTCCATAATTCATCATCTGCTAAATAATCTGACAATTTTAACTAAAAAATGGTTAGTAGCTCACAGGGATCAAAAATTACTGATAAAATGTAACTTATGTTGCTGCAAAGTGGAGGGCCTTTGCAAAGGTTGACTGGTCACCTTTCTCATTGCTGCATTTGTATTTTACACTGGTACTAACGAGGCAAAATCTTTGCAGAGACTGGAGGTATGTGTGAAAATGTCAAAATTCAAGAATTTTAACCAAAACTAAAGTCATGCGTTTTTCACATGTATTATAAAAAAACATGTAATGTGTGTCACAGAACATATCCAATCTCAACAGGATTTTGTTTTTCTGGATCATTCTATTGTTTCATGTCAGCTGATTTCATTGCTGTTTTAGTAGTAGTAATTCGCCCTACCCCCCTTCCTGGACGATGTCACTGTCATGTCATACCTGTGAAATAAGACCAATTAAGTACGGAATGGCTAGTTTCACTGTTGTCTAAGCTGCATGCCAATACATTTAGTTCACAGCAGCACCAACCCACATGGCTGGGCTTCACCTTTACCCATAACTTAATCAACCAGGGTTCTCTTGGTGGAAAGTAAACAACACTTTAACATGCTGGGTGGAATCAAGGCCCTTTCTTAGCTACACCTAGGGGCAAAATCAAGGACATATTACTCCCACTGTTAGATTGTGCTCAGCAAAGGAGAACGCCCCCAACGAAAGCTCACCTCTTGAAGGGGAGAATAACACATTTCATTTTAAACCACTAAACTTCGTGACTTTTCAAATACTGCAAACGTCTTGAACATTAAATAGCAAGCCCCGGATTTCAAGACACAGACAATCTAATTGTAATGTTAACCTCCGTAAATAAATATTGGATTAAAATATTAGGGCAAGAAGAGTGCAAAGGTTTGAATGACCGAAATATTTTGTGACCTAGCTAATGTTTTAATGGCAGTCCAGGGTGGTCTGAGCGCACTGAATCCCTCTTTCAGAGACAGGCTTTGCAGATGAAGCCAAGCTAGCAGCAGGCCCTGCTGTGCTCTGCATTGATGTGTCGTGGCAGTGCCTGTCTGAGAGATGGAGATCAAGTTATCATGGGCCCCAATTCCCAATCATGTTAACATGCACTTCATAAACTAGCCGGAAAAGCTGACCACATGGCGGCCCCAAAGGTTAAGTACACATGGTTAAGGGCAGACCTCCGCAGATCCTAAATACATTGTGCTCTTGTGAGGCAGCTGGCCGTGCTGAAAAGTATCCTGGGAGTGTTTTTAAATGCTTAGATGCTCTTCTTATATTCAACAAATTGTTTTAAAAAAAACACTTTTCTTCTGGGGAAACATTTTTCGAGTTCAAATTGCTTCAAACAAATAATAGAAAGTCACCCATTGGATAATTGGGGTTATTCTCCAATGAAGCGGCCTTGGGGTTCCGCTGATATTTACACCCCTCCACCTGGCCTCGAAGCAACTGTAATGTTGTAACCTATGGGATTGGAGAGAGGGGGGAGAGGTTATGCTTGTGCATGTCAGTGTGTGGGTAGAGTCCATTCATCTCCTAACTCAATAGACCAAATTATATGTAAATGGCACCAGAAACTATGAATTAAATTTTATTGCACAACATCCAGCGCCTGGTGTTCAGTATAGCGACCTCAGAAGGATGAAATGCTGAGTCAGCAGTGATATGTACATCAGCACATATATAACTTAGATGGCAGCAGTAAGTCTTTTGTCGTTTATTTTCAGCCCATAATGCAGGAGCGCGCACCCAATAAAACAGCACTGAGATTGTGACATGATGAGAACATCTAAGCCGACACAGCTCCTCCTTTTAGCAGCGCACTGGTTGCATTGCATCATTGTGTTATGTTGGGTAATGTCATTGCTGGACAGCTCACTGGAGCCCCCCCATACACCCGCGAAGGCCCCATTTTCACCTCCCCCCCAACCGCCTGCGCCAGTAATGCCGGCCGTGACTGCATATTTTTCTAAACTGCATCCCAAGGTTTGATTTAACAAGGCTAAAGATATCCTGAACCTTGAAGGTATTGTCTGCACTGAATATTTTGAAAGCAGGAATACTTAAACGGGCTCGGAGTGATTATTGTGAAAATAATGGTGCTGCTGAACCGGAGGAGAGAGTTGAAGCGGCTGGTGCGCATCTACAATATTTCACCAACCCTGGCACGTGATCACAAAGCCTGCGCCAGCCTCAGTGCCCCAATGAGAGGTGGCACGCGGACGGTACTTCAATGTCTGGAATTATGGTTGTCATTATTACTAGTGATAACTGGTAATTCCCCAATCCCCACCCTTCCCTGCTACCCCTCATCTCACCCACCCCCATCCCTTGCTAAACGTGTGTTGGAGAGGTGCTTGTAATGTGTGGAATAAATTATTGGCCAGGGATGATTACAGGACATTTTACGATTATCACAACTTTATGTTAACTAATAATTTACACTTGTCGGACCACTGATTAATAAAAATGCAAATGGGCCTAGAATGAATAATACATATGCAAACACATGCTATTGACGTTTGTTTCTGCGTGTATATGCATGTATCTGTGTGTGCATTTATATTTTTCGAAAGGGCTGTCATGGCTGCCCTAAAATTTAGCAGATGGCAAAGGTTTTCGTGAGGCCTATTTGGAATGGGGGGATCTGATGCAAACAGAGCACTTTCCCCTTTTCTGCTGTTAGCAAAATGATTGTAAGGATATTTACAATCATTGACCCTCTGTGAAATTCAAGGTCACAGCTTTTGACCCATAGGTTGGGTACAGATGTGTGCAGACGGAGAGGTACTTTTGAGCTACAGAAGGGGCCGAGGGTTCCGCATCACCGAGAGAAGCGAGGCAGAGCTGAATAGAGAGACGTAGAGGACCAGGAGAAGGATCTTTGTAGATCAAAGGGCAAACAGAGTTTGGAGACAGAATTCAAGAGGATGGAAAGGAGTGTGGGGTAGCTGCGTTCAGAAAGAGAAATCACAAGAAGGTGTGAAGAGAACACAACTGGGCTCTGAGGAGGTGAAACAAAAGGACTAGCGTGCTGGTGAGGGATCAGGCTTGTGGTACTTTGAAGAGAGTGCCATAAATCAATAGTGCACTTTCCCTGCCAAATCTCTGTTTAGCCTACTCTATATGTAAAGGCATGCTTCATGAATGCGTACTGAAAAGCATTTCTGTGCATCCTACCATATTATTGCACTCCGGTTATTACATGAAGATAATTGTGTTTTGACTCTATCCAGCATTAAGCAGCCCGTGGGGAAAATGAGCAGTTATTTTTGCATGGTAATGTCATATGCACATTTTGTTATTCCCTTCAGCCATTAACAGGGCAAGTCAGGTTCGCTTGCTGTGCTCGCTCGCCATAGTGCACTCAGTCACAACTTGTACACCCCACACCCCCACCACTTTCAAATGTCACCAGGCGCCACTGGCAATGCAGCGTAACAGCCCTTGCCCCTACTTACAAGTTAACCGAACGTCAGTCACTTCAATGGGAGCGTGCTGCTGCCTGCAGCCCTTCCGTCTTCAAGCTAGCAACAGACACGCGACGAGGAGTCCGAGGACGAGGTCAGGTCAGCCAGCAAATCAACCTGAGCACTGGCTACAGGCAGCTGAGGTGAGAACTAAATAATTTCCGGAGCCTCAGGGGTGCTGCGCCACACAGAGTTCAAAAGGGCAGAGGCAGGGGGGCGAGTGGCCTCTGACGTCACCTTATGCTGTGACTATCGGTTCATTGGCGGCTCACAGACAGGTAACTGGAGAGGCGCCAGGTCAAGTGCATGGCCATTAGGTCACGCAGCACCTCTCGCACTTTTTTACGCGCGCTAATGGCCTGCCAATCTCCCTCTCAGGAGGTAGAGGGGAAATTTGTTTGACCCTCGTCCCCCCCACCGTTGTCCCCTGTGTCCCCCCACTCCAAAATATGGGGGGATATGTCCCCCGCGTCCCCCACAGTTCCTACGCCCATGCTGTTGACATCACTGATGACATCATCCAGTGAGTGTGTGTTTCTGTAAAGTTTAAATATTTTTCATATATATCTATGCCAAGGTGTATTGAAGAATGAGTGGATTTACAAGTGCCTGAAGGGATTATTTAGTAGGTGTGTGACTGACTGTATAAGTGAGTGATTGAATATGTCTTACTGAATGCATGGGTTAGTGACTAAACTGTATGAAAGTCTGTATTAGTCTCCCAGTTGGTGTGTAAGCGGCTGCATGGGTTGGTCAGTAGCTACATGAGTGTCTATATGGGTTATTGTTTTGTTGTCTGATTATCTGTATGGGTGCCTGAGTGTCTGTATGGGTGGGTGGGGGGTATGACTTTGTGCATAGATGTGTGTGATTCACTGGGTGTGTGGGTTCAAGAGTGCATCTGTGAAGGGCTGTATGTGTGTGAGTGTGTGTATGGGTGTGTTGGTGAGTGAATAAATGTCTCAGTGGTATATGTGTATGTAACTACATATGTTGTAAGGCAGTATATGTGAGTGTTGGAGTATATAAATGACTATACGTGAGAGTAAGTAATTTGAAGAGTGAGTGTCTTTTGGTATCGGTGATTGTATAAGGCAGTAAGTATGTGTTAGTATCTGCATAAATAAGTAATGTGGTGTGTATAAATAACTCAGTTGGTGTGTATAACTGTATACATGAGTAAATGAGTATAATTCATTGTTTGCATGACTGACTAGGTGTGTGAGTAACTCTATGGATGTGTGGTAGAGTGTGACTGTACGTATAGGTGTATGAGTACATATTATAGTACTGTATTGATGAGTAACTGTAAGTATAAGTCACTGGATGTGTGTCTAGACATAGGAAATAGTCGGTGGAATGTAGTATCTGGCATTGTTGTGTGTATGGTTTCAAAAATAGTAGTCTGTATTTTAGAGTGGGTGTATCAAAGTTTATATTAGAGCATCAGTATGTGTATCGGATTACCACGTTCATGATGTCATCAGTGATGTTATTTGAGATGTCATCAGTGATGTCACTGACCATGTCATAAGTGATGTAATATGTGACGTCATCAGCAGTGCATTGCGGGCGTGCAAGTTATAGTAAGCTCAACTAACTATAATTGGCGAATTTCTCTGGTTTTATATGAGTCAAATCTCCAACTAACTATAACGTCCCTGAAACCTATGTTTTTTCAGTGAATTTCTAAGGTTTTTTAAAATGCTGAGTCTTAACTATAACGTCTGTAAAACCTATATTTTTTTCAGTGAATTCCAACGGTTTTTTAAATGTTAATTTCATATTTTAATATTCATAAAACCTATATTTTTTCCAATTGGTTTTTAATATTTTCCAACTCTGTTATCCTTTTTTTTTACTTTAAAAATTATGTAATGTTTTATATCTTCCCCCAAAAATATGTATATCATTTTTTTTGCTGAGAAAACTACAGTCCCGTACTGGTAGTCTACTAAGCGCGACCAGCACGCAAATCCTATTCACCACATTTAAATTATGCACATTTCGTATCCAACGGGTTTGTGGCACCGCGTAACAACATATACATATGAGGTCGCACCAGCTGCTACTTTGGTATGTAACAGGTATGCACTACCAAGCCACGCGTTACGTCATATACGTATGGGGTCGCGCTCGCTGCGCATTGTATATGCGAAGAGTGCATGCTGCCACCCCCTGTGATACATCATAGACATACGGTATCCCGCCACGTACGCCATTCCCTCATTTTTTTTGTCTCAAACCTATATCTAAATAACTTTAAAGTGTATACGAGAGCAAGCGATAATCACAAATATTTTAAACATTTATATATTTCTAAATGTAATAAACGTATATTATAGTAAATATATTTTCTCAAAATCACGTCGGGTGGGGTTTTTTTGCGCGCTGGGTGCGCGATTGCCATGTGAACATGAAAAAAAGCATTTCATTTGCTTCATAACATTTCCCATTGTAATAATTGGAAAACGCCACCTACTTTAGTTAATCTCTGTACTGCATTTGATGAGACACACCTCTTCTGCTTAGAGAGCTTTTTTCTAAACTTTTTGCAATGTACACATATCTTACACTACACACAACATGCAACCATCATCTTCATCAATAGTCATACTTTGTAAAGTAGCCTTCCACCTGTGTTAGCCATACACCTAAAAGTTACATAACCGAAGTTTTCTCCACTACCAGAGGTAACATGGTAGCATACGCTGTTCACAGCACAATGTCATGTTGTATGGCCCAGAGGCAGTATCATGCATAGATAATGAAGACACAGACACAGATAGATAGTGGAAGTGGGTACGGGCACGTGCGCTCATCTTCTTTTTATTACCAGCATCACGTATCCAGTGACTTCTGTGCTGGATGCCTGTGGGATGAGTGTAAAGCAGCCTTCAGGGAATGGTGCTGCTAGCATCAACTACAAGAGTAATCATTGGATCACACACAGAGATTCAATAATAAAAGAATCAACAATTTGTGCTGCAGTAAGGTAGGGACAGTAGATGTGAAATAATACAGAAAAAATTATATCGTAAAAGAACCACAACTTGTGGTATACTGAGACACAATCAATAGATTTGAAATAATACACAAAACGATTATATCATAAACACTCCATCAGTTCTAGTGCACTCACATAGCCGCATCAAAAGCATTCAGCATGTGCACAGCCAGCGATGATGTGTGCTGCGGGCGGGCCTTACTAGGAGCAATATCTGTTGTCATCAACACTGAATCATCTGCAATAGCGACTCGATCTGAATTGTGAACACTTCTGTCTGCAGTGTAGGCCAGAGAGAACGGTCAGCAACGGCCCAGAACTTGAGCTACACAGTTTGTCATACGAGAAGCAACAACAAGCATGTGCGGAGCCAGCGATGATGCGTATGCATGGTGCGGACAGAGCGCACTGCAGCAATGTCTTCTCCTACAGGACTGCGTCATCTACAATACCGACTCAATCTCAAATGTGAAAACTGCCGTCTGCAGTGTAGGCCAGACAGAGCGATCAGCAAGGGTCCACAGCCACGTGGCATTGACTTGAGCTGCCCAGTTTGCAATACGCGAAGCAACAAAGAAAGCATGTGCGGAGCCTGCAATGATGCGTATGAGTGGTGCAGACAGAGCGCAATGGAGCAATTTCTTTCCCTAAAGGACTGCGTCATCTACAATACTGACTCAATCTCAAATGTGAACACAGCTGTCTGCAGTGTAGGCCAGAGTGAGAATTCAGCAAGGGCCCACAGCCACGTGGCATTGACTTGAGCTGCCGAGTTTGTCATACGCGAAGCCCAAAAAAAACTGCGTGCGTAGCCTGCGATGATGCGTATGCGTGGTGCGGACAGAGCGCACTGCAGCAATTAATTTTCCTAAGAGACTACCTCATCTACAATACCGACTCGATCTGAATTGTGAACACTGCTGTCTGCAATGTTAATTGAAGCCAGTACTCACACAGACATCCATGAATACTTTTTCTCACTTCCTCTTCACAAAATACAACTACATAAATTACAGAAAACTATGCAGTAAATAAATTAAAACATTTCGAATTCCGATTTCTGCTGTCCACAGTGTAGACTATTCAGTGTTCCTTTGCACTTGCAAGATACATTTGGTCATTGTAGTAAACCTATAAGTCATCTAAAAAAATGTCTTCAAGCAAGCATGCTAAAAGGATAATGTGTATATTTCAGTAGACGTTCTAGTTACTTGACTACTGGATTCTGTAATTAAACAATCATCACTCAATCTCAATTGTGAACACTTCTGTTGGCAGTGTAGACCAGAGAGAGCGGTCTTCAAGGGCCCACAGCTACATAAAGTGGACTTGAGCTGCCCAGTTTGTCATATGCGAAGCAAGAAAAAGCGTGTGCAGAGCCTGTAATGATACTTATGCATGGTGCAGACAGAGCGCACTGGAGCAATTTCTTTTCCTACAGGACTGCGTCATCTACAATAGTGATTCGATCTCCATTGTGAACACTGCTGTCTGCAGTATTAATAGAAGGCAGTGCTTACACAGACAAACATGAATACTTTTTCTCACTTCCTCTTCACAAAACACAACATAAATTACAGAAAACCTTCAATAAACAAATTAAAACAATTCGAATAGCAATTTCTGCATTCCACAGTGTAGACTATTCAGTGTTCCTTTCGACTTGCAAGGTGAATTTGGTCATTGTAGTAAACCTATAAGTCATCCAAAAAAAAATCTTCAAGCAAGTATACTAAAAGGATATTGTGTATATTTCAATAGACGTTCTAGTTACTTGACTACTGGATTCTGTAATTAAACAATCACCACTCGATCGGAATTGTGAGCCCTGCTAACCGCATTGTAGGCCAGAGGAACTATTCATTAATGCATCACAGCCACGTACCGTTAAATGCGAAAGCATGGAGTTGGTTGCACCAGGTCGGAGGGGGAACACGGAAATAATCACAGACTTTAACTTCTGACATCCTCAATCATACAATCAAGACCCCGTTTCATTGTTCGGACCTGCTGTATCACGGTGTACTCCACCGACTGGTGTCCACCACGCATATTAATCATGTGCAACAGTTAGCTACGGAAGCACCGAGTCTGATGCACCTCAACGGAGGGAGTTCTATGAAAACCAAGCAACAAGTAATATCGGACATCTTCCATTGTAGAATCAAGACACCTTTTCACTGTTGGGACCAAGGGTTGGTTGCACCTGATTGGAGGTGGTACACAGAAATAATCAGAGAATGTAACTTCTGACATCCTCAATCATACAATCAATACCCCGTTTCACTATTCGGTTCTAAGCTTACAGCCCCCAAGCTTGCGTGCTTTCTTAAAACCACGCCATCTACCACAATTATACCAACATTCACATAGCTTTCTAACGGCAGTTATCTGCTTCTCAATAACATTCACTCCTACAGAATGTGAGCTGGCATACCGTATGTCCTTACTGTTTCAAACCGAGTAACTTCCTTTGGTAATGTCTATTCCCACCCACACAAAGTAACTCCCATACTTCAACTTGGCCTTCAATCCCTACTTTGAAAACAGATTTCATTAAACTAACCAAACTAAAGTGCTTGTGTTCAGAACAGAAGTGTCGCTCACGTCTGCCAAAGAAACTTATCGACTGCAGATAGCACGAACTTCAAGTAAAATACACTCCCCTTTAAATACAAACCTCCCATCACAGTTTGTGAATTGTTACACAATTTTCAACACATCTCACACTCAAGGTCTGCCACACTTTTTTAACATGCTCTCCTCTCACAGCCGTTCAAACTGTTTTTGGTATAATACCAGACTTCATTCATTCAATCATCTCTGGAATAACTGGAACAGTGCCCATAATTCTCGCTCTGTTTGTGGCCATCCTACTTCTATTTTTGCTTGGAAAAAATGGCTACGCTCCCTGTGGTAACAAGCATGCCTGACAGAATACGGCTCTACGCAAAGCTACATCAATATTGTCAAAAAATGGAACAATTTTTCGGCAGCCTGCCTCTATCTATTATCGGAGCCAGCTACAACATGACAGGTATTTACACATATGCAATTTGCGTGCAACCATCTTTTTGTTGCAAAACTTGCCCATTCGACTGGCGAATGGATCTATGCCTTGCCAACATCCCAACAATCGCTCCCGATATCCAGCAGGTAATGGAGTATCTTGAAAACCATGAACTTAATTTTTCGGACATTGGAGCAATGGCGGATGCCATGCAAAAAAGGTATCGTGGCGGAATGGGAATTCTGGGCAGCCGCAAAAGATCTCCTGCAATGTGCGACCTTTGGCAACATTGCAGATTGCCTACCAATTCAAATGGCTGCTCCAACATTCGAGGAACATTACAGTCCCTTCGAGGATATGAATTGGATGGCTTCGCTTTTCTCACACGATGGCAACAATAACCTCTTGGAACATTACGCATCTCAAGCCGCTGAAGAACTTCCGGACTGCAATCTCCAAGAATTGTAAGAAACTCACGTTATTCTTGGATTGATTTCTTCCATCTTTTTTTACTTTTTTCTTTATTTTTTTTTAAACACCTCAATTGTACTACTTTCATATAATAACTTTCTAAGGATGCTCATGCATTTGAACTCTGTTTTCATTATTGCCCCTTACGTTTCCACTCTAACCAGGGATCGGTGATGTATGGCCTAGGCAAATACGCTATTTACTTGCTAAATTAGCCTAAACCTGACATCCATTTTGAAACAATGTCGATTCTTTGTGAATACGTCTCTCTGCCTGCCTGTTATCCACAAAGGCCTTTCACACAAATGTACTCTTCCTCAGTCTGTGCTCACAAGCTGGTGATCAAGATAAAAAGAACACAACATTGTTTAGGAACTGGTTGGCACAGTGCGGTAACCGTATCCTACCTTTATTTTCATTATACAATTTAGTCATTCATGTCTAATAGCTATTGTTCATGTCACCTGGAACTGTAACATGTAATGTGGAATTCACTGATGCAGGAGCTTCGGTTTGAATACAGCAGAAGCAGTTGGAGTTTGCCTCAGCTCTCTGCACAAGAATTTTGAAAGAGCTGAATACAATAATGTATGGTTCGGCCAGAAGGGTACCGAATGTGCTTCTCAGAAGCGCAATGTTTGAATGCCGCCTCAAAGTTCCAATGTAAGTAGAACTATTACCAATTCTGACATGCACCAGAATTGAATCTACTGTACAACAGATTCCTGACTGTTATACTGTTGATAATTTTGTGTTACAAAAAAGCAGTACCAGGGAACCTAAAAAGTGTGATGATTACATTTTGTAAAATCTTTTTTTTCTTTGTTTTCTCAAAGGATACATGTGGTAATTGTATCCTACCTTTATTTTCTTATAGAATGTAGAGTCATTCCAGTCTAATAGATATTGTTTATGTCACATGGAACTGGAACATGTAATGTGGAATTCACTGATACAGGAGCTCACGTTTGCAACCAGCAGAACAGCTTAGAGTTTGCCTCAGCTGGATGCCTTAGCTACTGCACCAGTGGGTCCATTTATGGCACTTAAATAAAGACACTTTTTATATAACTTTCATACTCCATCGTTTTATTACACACAGCCGCTTTCTTAGACACACCTGATTTCACCATTTGTCTTCTGTGGCATTGCAACATTCAGCATTATATTCTTCAAAATTATCTCCTTACTCCTGCTTGCTAAAATACTTAATTCGAGTCTTCAGACCGGTAGGGGTGAGTAGTTCGATTCCCACTTCCTGTATGGTATAAACACATACTAACACTACTTACACAGGCATGCTACAGCGGCCAGTATCCTACAGCGCCCGCACATCACTTTACAGCAATCAGCTCATGACGTAGACTCACAGTATCATCCCCGAATCTTCAGAGCGGTACCAGTGAGTAGTTTGCTTCCCACTCCCGCTGTGGTCTAAACACATACTAACACAACCTGCACAGCTATGCTACAGCGGCCAGTATGCTACAGCACCCAGAGAACATCAGCTTACAGCACTCAGCTCACAGTTTTGGCGCACGGTTTCATCCCCGAGTTTACAGGTCCCTAACATCAGCACCATCTCACTCTAGGCAAAGCAGCACTTTCACAAGTAAGGGTAAATACTTTGCATACTTTGCATACTTTGAATATTTGTATTGACGATATTCACGAAGTGCACAAACAAACAGGTACTCTAAATTGCAGAATCGATTTGATGCTTCATAATCATAAACATGATAGCATGCCGTATTCTGAACTGCATTTTCCAGAAACACGAACTACTACGTGATGTCGAGGGCTGAGACGCCCGCAGAGAACTACATTTCCCATCAGCCGCGTGAACACCTTTGTACGCGATGCCATCATTGCAGCCTCACTCCCAGACATGTTTGCCGGCGTGGTTTTTCAGGGAAGCGCTAACTAAAGTGCCGGTAAGCCGAGGCTTGGAACTCTTTGTCAAATGAAAATTTGCTTTGAGGTATTGACAACAAGATTTAACACTGGAACCTCTTCCTATTACAGCTAAACCGCATTATTCATCGCCCTGCGAATAAGTTCCCCGTGTTCTGAGGACAACTAAGGTATGTGTAACACGTGTGTATCTAGCCAGCAATTGTACAGCCCGGATTTTGCAGTCACTGAAGAGCTAAACATCGCCCACATCTCCCTTTAATACAGGTCCAGAACACCCTGGCTTCAGGGAAGCCTTTGAATTACATCTACAGGAGATGCCCCTTTGTGTCACAGATTCAGTAAGCGTTTCTTTTTGACTGGGCACAGCTTTTTACGACATTCTCTCTAAGCATTGACGGTTCATAATTTGTTTTTTTCCGTATTTTTTTATATAGATTCAATTGTACGACATAACTTCATATCCACGGATGTGGTCTCCGATGAGTTAGGTAAGTTGAGGTTGAGTGTCAGGTGGTAGGCAGCTCTTGTAATTCTAAGCTTCTTGTTGTAGACTCTCACACACGTTTTTTTCCTCTTCTTTTTTTCAGTTTTGTTCGGTCCTGATGAGAACCCCAAACCAGTGGGGGTTTGAAACGCGTAGACCCTTTTTTGCTCCTAACACCAAAAATAAGCTTGTTTGATTTGCATAGGTGTGTTGCCTGTTTGTTAATGAATCATAACATTGTTGTTTCAATTAATTGGTTTTTATGTTATATACATAACAATAAGTTGTCATTTAATGATTTTTACTGACTTTTGGTTTTTTGGTGTGAGCGTGAGCCACTGCATAGAAATAAGCCCCGGTGGCCTTTAGGACTTTTGTTGTTTGTTTGTAAATAGTCTGAGTGCTGAATGAATAAAAATGCTGAATGAGTATGATGGAGTGTTTTGTATGAATATAATGTGATTTGATCTGCTTGTTTTTGTATTTTTCTTCTAATTGTTTTTTCCCTGATCTGTTTGTACATATCAAACCAAAGTCATTTTTTGATATAGTAATAAAGGCAATTAATAAGCCTAAAGGTACATTGCTTCACTGTCTTTGCATACTTATTACGAAAGATAGCAATTGATTATCAGTATTGGCATTTGCTTTGTTGGTTGGTTTAGTGGACTCAGTCTTACTGATTGGAGTCAAGCCTATTGTTGTTATATGGTATTTATAGCGGTGGTCACCCGCAAGGCTTTAACAGCGTGAAGCAGATGAGGAAAAGGTGGTGACATTTGAGGACAGTTTTGGTGTAGGTGACAGGGTACACTTGATTGATTTTCTTTGTTTTATTTGTCTATTGATTTTTCTTTTCATTATTTTTATTTTGACTATGACGGAAGCTGAAACTTTTGCTTATAGTGAAGACCACATTAAGAAACTTTTGAGCGCCCCGCCGGTGTTCACTTCAGCCACCTTAAGTGTGACAGCCAAAAACCAAAACGAATCTGACAAATTGTTACGTCTTAGAAAGAAACAAATAAGAACGGATCTACACCATCACTTCTTGCTACTACATCTAAGAGAAGGTACGATACCTTCAGGTCTACAAATCAAAAACATCCCGGTAGTTTTCACGGACGACCCCATATATAGGAAAGGTTTCAGTCTTATAGAACAAAATGCAGTAGGGACCTAATGGTCTTTACAGTTGAGACAGCACTCAGAATTTCTAAAAAAAGAACTGGACGAAATATCTGCATTGCAAACTGAAATTAAAAATAATCAAGTAATTACAGATTCTAAAGCTCTGCTGGACAAAGTAGAGAAACAGATCTTGGACTTGAAAGATTACACAATCAACCAGAAAACCAACCAATTTGAAAAGGATAAAAGGAATTTTTCCTTAGATACTGTGTACCCCTTTTTACAAGCCGACTTCTACACTAGTTGACTCGCGGCGATTCTTATCCGATAAGCAGGGGAGATCAAAAAATCCGTTTATTTTTTTTATGAGACTTCATCATCTTCCTCAGGTGGGGAGACTGATAGCACTGAAGGTCGACCGAATAGGAATAAAAAATGGAATGGACAGCAACAACCAGGATCCTCTTCTTTTTTAGGAAGAGGCCAGTCCAAACCCAGAGGACGCACCCGATACAACAACCAACCCTGGGAAATGACAACCAGGAAACAGCATTACAAAAATTAGGGTCTTCCTCTATTTTTAACTTATCGGAAAAATATTTAACACCAGCAGAAAAAGGAATTCTGGCCAAAGGATTATCCTTTGTCCCCACCAAAAGGACTGATTTTATTAAAATGAAAAACAAATTTATTGATTTTTGCCATAAATTATGGCTGAGACTGTTTTTTTCTGAGGTAGCAACGCAAGCACCATTCGAAGTAACAGGGTTATGAAACAAATCTTCCTTCTGCCCACCAGCGAACAAAGTACCAAAAGAAGT
The DNA here is from genome assembly GCF_964261635.1 of Lissotriton helveticus. NCBI lineage: Eukaryota > Metazoa > Chordata > Amphibia > Caudata > Salamandridae > Lissotriton > Lissotriton helveticus. Next base: position 167,610,736 of record NC_136062.1, on the reverse strand, counting down.
AACAGTCTTTGAAAAAAACGGTTTATCAGCAATCTCTGAAATGGAGAAAAAAACTAAGTATGTGAAACACAATATCTCCCACGAACAACAATAAGCATTAGTTTCCCTGAAAAATTATCGTTCTATTACGTTGAAACAGGCGGATAAGGGGGGTTCAATTGTGGTTTGGAGCACAAAGGACTATACAAATGAAGTACACAAGCAATTGAGTAATCCCGAATGTTACAAGAAAATCTCTAAGTATCCAACATTATAACTACAAGGAGAACTCTTTTCCATTTGGGAGGAGGGTTTTAAAAAAGAGATCTTGGGTCCTAAAGAATATAAATTCCTGCAAAACAAACACCCAAGAGTTCCGGTGTTTTATGTTTTGCCCGAAATCCATAAAGATGAAAGTAGCCCGCCGGGAAGACCAATTGTGTCGGGCTGCAGTTCTTTATTAGAACCAATTTCCAAATACATTGATTTCTTTCTTAAGGAATTCATGGGGTCGGTTAAATCATACCTAAAAGACACGACGGATTTCATCAATAAATTGGAAAATGTATCTTTCAATATTGAGACAGTCTTGTTGGTAACTATGGATGTAACTGCTTTATGTACGCAGATTCCACAAGACGAGGCAGTGGCAGTCCTCACTCATTTTCTGGAGAAACGTGAAAAACCCAATAGAGTTCCAACAGAATTCATTACCAAACTAGCTTCATTTGCACTGAAGAAAAAATATTTTTCTTTTGGTGAAGAGTTTTTCTTTCAAATTAAGGGAGTGGCGATGGGGTGTCCTTTTGCCCCTGAGTTGGCGGTACTATTTATGTCTATGTACGAGGACACCTTCATCTACCAGAACAACCCCTATGGACAATATATTAAGACCTGGCTGCGTTATATTGATGACGTTTTTCTAATTTGGTCTGGCGATGAAATCCAACTTGGAGCTTTTCACAACGGGCTCAACCAGAGGACAAATTATATTAAATTCAGCATCTCCCATTCCCCCTTCAAGATGCCATTTCTTGATGTGGAAGTTCATTCATCAAATGGAGGTCTGATTACAACATTGTTCAAAAAGAAATCTGATAGGAACAGTGCTCTCATTTTCTCCAGCTACCACCCGAGGAGCTTAAGGGAGAATTTGCCCTATGGGCAGTTTTTAAGAATCCGACGTAATTGTTTCCATAGGGAAGATTATACAGCAAATGCCAACAATTTGGCTTGTAATCTGCGGGAACGCAGTTACCCGAAAAAATTTGTAAAATCCTCCATGAAATGTGCATGGTGTACCCCGAGGGAAACTTTACTAGAGAGACGGGAGAGAGCACCAACACAACGCCAAGTGTGCATTACGACTTTTTGTCCCAACTCAAACAATCTTAAAAAAGTGATTCTACAAAACTGGCATTTGATCAGCAAGTTGGACCATAATTTGACTACTGCGCCTCTCTTCGCTTTCAAAAAGGAAAGCAGCATCGCCAACCATATTGTAAGAGCGGCAATCAAAAATCCACCCAAACAAACATTAAGGGAAATTATGGGCTTGCAACCCATAAGAGGACACCACAAATGTGGTACATGCGTATGTTGTGATCAAACCCTAGAAGGAACACTGTTTTCACATAATAACATAAATTGGAAACATGAAGCTTTTACAAATTGTAAGTCAAGATGGGTTGTGTATGGCATCCGATGCCCATGTGACCTATTATATATAGGGAAAACAAATCAAGAAATACGCCAAAGAATCACCCAGCACAAATCACACATTAGAAAATCTGTTGAAACAGCTCCCCTAGTGCACCATTGGATGAAAAAGTCACAAACTGAAAGAGACGTACAATGGTCAGTAATTTCCAAAGTAGAACGCGATCCCAGAGGAGGGGTCATTGAACAGAAACTTTCACAGAGGGAGGCAATGTTAATACTAAAATTTGACTCTGCAGTCACGGGGCTAAATGAAACATCTGAGTTATTCAGAGTATAAGCCCTGACAAACTGGCACACGCTAGTTACTCTGACCAGTAATTGCGGACATACTTCAAATAAAATACACTGGCGGTTATTCCACCCATTTTCCAAGGGGTTTACCTCCTTCAGAGGGTTTGACCTCATCTGCACTGATTATTTGTATTGACGATATTCACGTCGTGCACATTCAAACAGGTACTCTGAATTGCAGAATCGATTTGATGCTTCATAATCATAAACATGATAGCACGCCGTATTCTGAACTGCATTTCCCAGAAACACGAACTACTACATGATGTCGAGGGCTGAGACGCCCGCAGAGAACTACATTTCCCATCAGCCGCGTGAACACTTTTGTACGCGATGCCATCATTGCAGCTTCACTCCCGGATATGTTTGCCGGCGTGATTTTTCAGGGAAGCGTTAACTAAAGTGCCGGTAAGCCTAGGCTTTGGAACTCTTTGTCAAATGGACATTTGCTTTGAGGTATTGACAACAAGATTTAACACTGGAACCTCTTCCTATTGCAGCTAAACCGCAGTATTCATCTCCCTTCTAATAAGTTCCCCGCGTTCTGAGGACAACTAAGGTATGTGTAACACGTGTGTATCTAGCCAGCAATTGTACACCCCGGCTTTTGCAGTCACTGAAGAGTTAAACATCGCCCACCTCTCCTTTTAACACAGGTCCCGAACACCCTTGCTTCAGGGAAGCCTTTGAATTACATCTACAGGAGATGCCCCTTTGTGGCAGAGATTCAGTAAGCTTTTCTTTTTGACTGAGCACAGCTTTTTGCGACATTCTTTCTAAGCATTGACGGTTCATAATTTGTTATTTTTCCTTTTTTTTTTTTTTTTACAGATTCAATTGTATAATATAACTTTCAGGAAATCCACGGATGTGGTCTCCAATGAGTTAGGTAAGTTGAGGTTGAGTGCCAGGTGGTAGGCAGCTCTTGTGATTCTAAGCTTCTTGTTGTAGACTCTCACACATGGTTTTTTCCTCTTCTTTTTTTCAATTTTGTTCGGTCCTGATGAGAACCCTGAACCAGTGGGGGTTTGAAACGCGTAGACCCTTTTTTGCTCATAACACCAAAAATAAGCTTGTTTGATTTGCATAGGCTTGTTGCCTGTTTGTTAATGAATCATAACATTGTTGTTTCAATTAATTGATTTTTATGTTATATGCATAACAATAAGTTGTCATTTATTGATTTTTACTGACTTTTGTTTTTTTGGTGTGAGCGTGAGCCACTGCATAGAAACAAGCCCCGGTGGCCTTTAGGACTTTTGTTGTTTGTTTGTAAATAGTGTGAGTGCTGAATGAATGAAAATGCTGAATGAGTATGATGGAGTGTTTTGTATGAATATAATGTGATTTGATTTGCTTGTTTTTGTATTATTCTTCTAATTGTTTTATCCTGGTCTGTTTGTACATATCAAACACAATTCAATTTTTGATATAGTAATAAAGGCAATTAATAAGCCTAAAGGTGCATTGCACTGTCTTTGCATACTTATTACGAAAGATAGCAATTGATTATCAGTATTGGCATTTGCTTTGTTGGTTGGTTTAGTGGACTCAGCCTTACTGTTTGGAGTCAAGCCTATTGTTGTTATATGGTATTTATAGCGGTGGTCACCCGCAAGGCTTTAACAGCGTGAAGCAGATGAGGAAAAGGTGGTGACATTTGAGGACAGTTGCGTGGAGATTCTTCTCTCACAGCAGTTCTTCATCAGAAAAACAGCTGCTAGAAGAGCGATGCATCGATTTCTTCAGTTCTTTTTTGGTTTCTTTAAGCTCCCAGCAGCAAGCACAACCTTCAGAGGTCCCAGAACTGGAACAGGCACCTCCGGGCAAGTCAGAACTCCTAGCAGCAGAGTTCAGGGGAGCTGGGGGTGAAGTGTTTGTGTCCCTGAGACTTCAAAACAGGAGGCCAGCACACGCCCTTGGAGATCTTCTTCAAGCAGGTTCAAAGTTCCTTATCTTTGTCCTCTCCTTGATAGAAACCGCAACTGCAGGCCAACCCAACCCAGCACACAGCAAAGGGGCAGTACTCCTCCTCGCAGCTCTTCAGCACTTCTCTTTGGCAAAGGTTCCTTCTCATGAATCCAAGAGTAATATAAATCTCTGGTGTTTTAGGTTTAATTCCTATACCCCAAAATGTCTTTGTTCTCTCTGTGCAAGGGTATCTGAGCCAGTCCAAACCAGTTCTGTCCTCACTGGTGCAGTATGACAACAGAGGGTGGGGACAACAGAGGTGCAAGGGAGACAGGCCCTATTCAGGTGCAAGGAAATCTCCTCCCACTACTCTAAATGTCAGCCAAGGTCTATTCAGCTCAGTTCTGAATCATCCAGGAAGGGCCAGGCACACCTCAACCCCCACCTAGCCCCCATTGGCTGTCTACAGTGAATGCACATCCCCGGGCCCTGTCACTCCAAAACCAGACAGTCAATACACAAACAGGCAAAGGCACACAGAATGGTTAAACAAGAAAAGGCCTACTTTCTAAAAGTGGCATTTTCAAACACACAATATAAAAATCCTCTTTAATAAAAGATGTGTTATTAAATTCTGAGTTCAGAGAGCCTAAACTTTATTTCTCTATCTTGTCCCAATGGGAAGATATACTTGTAAGATGTTACAAAGCCTCTCCCATTCGATCCTATGGGGTAAGATAGCCTTCCAATAGTAAAAAACGAAATCGGAAATATTTCATTATCAGGACATGTCACACATACCAGCACATGTCCTATCTTTCACATACATTGCACCCTGCCCAAGGGGGTAACTTGGGCCTACCATAGGGGTGCCTTACATGTAAGAAAAGGGTATGCTAGGGCCTGGTGAGTGGGTATACTTGCCAAGTCGACATGGCAGTTAACAACTGCACATAGACACAGCAGTGGCAGGTCTGAGTTACATTTTAAGAGATACTCATGTGGGTGGCACAATCATTGCTGCAGGCCCATTAGTAGCATTTGATTTACAGGCCCTGGCACACTTCAGTGCACTTTACTAGGTACTTACTAGTAAATCAAATATGTCAATCAGGGAGAATGAATTGTAACAACAATTTACACAGGGAGCACTTCCACTTTGACACTGATCAGCAGTGGCAAGGTGCCGAAAGTTCTAAGCCAACATAAACTACATCCAGCACAGCATAACAAAATACTGGAGGTAGAGGCAAAAAGTCAGAGGAAACCACGCCAAAGATGCCAAGTCTAACATATATATATATATATATATATATATATATATATATATATATATATATATATATATATATATATTACCTACTGGCGGTCGCCAGTAGGTATATATAGTTAGGATTTTTTCTCTATGGGATATTTGAAAATTCTATGTCTAATAACTTTGGCGTTTGTGGACAGAATTGGCTGAAATTTTCAGGAAAATGGAACATTTTGTTTCTGAGCAGCCACTGAAAATTTGGGGGGGGTTTGTCAAGGGGGGGCTGAGAAAAAAGGGGGTCCCAAAACGTGTTTTTAACATTGAGTTTTCCATAGGGCGGTTGGCCTCACTTTTAGCCCGAACGGCTGAATGTATTTGCACGAAACTTGGCAAAATTGTAGGGACTGGTAGCCCGATGTGCCTTTGCTAGGTCTCAATATATGTGCTGCAGTGGATTTTGAGAAATTAACGTTCAAAAAAAGATATATATCTGTAACAGCGGACCGGGCAGCGCTCCAGTTCGCGTACTTTTCGCGTTACGGAGCTTTGTGAAGCGAAGCTGATTGGTTCTCCGGCGTCTGTAAACATTCCAAACAGTCCGTAGCGGCCGCCATCTTGTCTCTCGGTAGGATCGAGAGACAAGAGGAGGCCAAAGCGAAGGGGCAAATGACCATAAGGGGGCATAGTAGATCCTCCCTGACCCCCTAGGTTTGATGTGGAGGTTTTAAAAGGGCCCCGCGGGGCAAAAAAAATAAATAATAATAATAATCGAACGGCTGAATGGATTTGCACGAAACTTGGCAAAATATTAGGGACTGGTAGCCCGATGTGCCTTTGCTAGGTCTCAATATATGTGCTCCAGTGGATTTTGAGAAATTAACGTTCAAAAAAAGATATATATCTGTAACAGCGGACCGGGCAGCGCTCCAGTTCGCGTACTTTTCGCGTTACGGAGCTTTGTGAAGCGAAGCTGATTGGTTCTCCGGCGTCTGTAAACATTCCAAACAGTCCGTAGCGGCCGCCATCTTGTCTCTCGGTAGGATCGAGAGACAAGAGGAGGCCAAAGCGAAGGGGCAAATGACCATAAGGGGGCATAGTAGATCCTCCCTGACCCCCTAGGTTTGATGTGGAGGTTTTAAAAGGGCCCCGCGGGGCAAAAAAAAAAAAAAATAATAATAATCGAATGGCTGAATGGATTTGCACGAAACTTGGCAAAATATTAGGGACTGGTAGCCCGATGTGCCTTTGCTAGGTCTCAATATATGTGCTCCAGTGGATTTTGAGAAATTAACGTTCAAAAAAAGATATATATCTGTAACAGCGCTCCGCTTCGCGTACTTTTCGCGTTACGGAGCTTTGCGAAGCTGATTGGTTCTCCGGCGTCTGTAAACATTCCAAACAGTCCGTAGCGGCCGCCATCTTGTCTCTCGGTAGGATCGAGAGACAAGAGGAGGCCAAAGCGAAGGGGCAAATGACCATAAGGGGGCATAGTAGATCCTCCCTGACGTCTTAGGTTTGATGTACCATTTTGCCAAGTTTGGTGTAATTCCGTTCAGCCATTCAGGCTGTAGACGTATCTAAATGTCCTATGGAAAATTGCATGGGGAAAACACATTTGAAAGTGTTGAAATTTAGAACCAATTAAAATGTTACTTTGGTTTTGTATTTGTGTGTGATGAAAGTTAATGGGTTATGTATATATCTAAAATGAGAGGAAACCACAGCCATTTTGTGATACTACTGTCTGAGGTACATTTGTGAGGAATTTTTGGTGCTCAATTTCTGGTGTTTGATTTACACAGTACTAACACTTCTCCTACTTTTAAAAAGGTGAGTTGTTAATTTGTAAGGGGAACTATGTTGTACACTTTAAGATAATTTGAAAAATGTTTTCTGTTATTTATTTACAGTCCTTCTGTTATACTAAATACTTGGTAAAGTTAGTTTTATATTATGTATTACTAAAAACGATAAATGAAAGTGATTATTTTTTTCTGCAATTTACAGCAAGCAATTTCAAAATAAAATGGCTCACAATGAAGAGACCGTGGCAATTTCTTTTGAATTATCCACTACATTTATTGAAATTGACAGCACCAATAATGAAATATTCTCACAAGGAGGAGATGACTTGAATGATTTTTTTGATCAATCTCTTGATGGCGAATTTATCGAATGTTTGGAGACCATAGAGTTACAAGAATCATCATTGCAGACTTTTCATGAGGAGATTCCTGATGAGATGATTGAAGAGGAAATTCCTGATGAGGACATGTTACTAGTTCTTTCAAATTTTGAAAATTCAGAAGAATAAATTTATATTTAGAAATCAAAAATTGTTTGAGACATTATTCATTTTTATTTTTAATTTATGAGGTTGTAGCGAAGTGATTGTAGTATAAAATGAGACTTATAGTATAGAGTGCAACATTTTTATGTTACATGGTAAGTTTACTCATATTTACTTCCCTTCTCCCACTATATTATCTCCAATGTGTATTTGACATCTCTTCTTCATCTCCGGCCTCCTTTCTCTCACTGTCTGTCTCTGATGCATCTTATCGCTGCCATTTTGTGTAATTACAGAAGAGAGTAAAATAAAATAGTTCGGAACGTGAAAAGGGGGCAAAGTAGAGTACCCCTCACCCCCTAGGCCTTCTCAGGCGGTCCCAAAAGGATCAGTTTCTGTTTTCCTGAGAGATTATGGTATGAGTTCCATATACCACAATAACTTGCATTACAACATGCAAGATATCTATCTCCTATTCCCACTTTTGGAGATATTCGCGCTAACACCTGCCCTGAGCAGTTCTTAGCCATGTTATCCAATGGGAGGTGGATAACATGGCTAAGAGCATTAGCTCGGTAATGCATGAATATCGCTGACTTTTTAGCGATATTCATGCATTACGGCCGTTTTTTATCGCATTTGCGATAAACCTTGATAATAGCAAGGTTTATCTGCGATAATTTCTGACGATGCTTAGCGGTAAAAAATTCGTTGCTAAGCATCGTTAGCGATAAATATCGCTTAACTTTGGTAATATGCACCAACGTCTGTTAACGTTTGATTCGAAGGAAATGAGGAAGTGTTGAAAAACATTGTCTGCGCCATCTTGCCTTTTTTGAAATGCCACACTTTTGTCGTGCACGGCAGCCATTTTAGATGCCTTGACCAGACCCACTCTCTGCACGCTGTTGATCCGTAGCATGGCTCCCCACCCTCGCAAGCATCTTCCCCAGGCACTGGTCACCCCCGCTCTCTGTCTTATGCATCGGCAATAAACCTCCCCCCATCTGCGCTGCTATTCCCTGAGAATCACACTCTGTGCCCGCCCGACACCTCCCTTTCGCCCTATTCACTACCGCACCCTCTGACACTCCTCTTCCTCTGTGTCCGATTGTCCAGGCTATCAGCTAGCCCTGCAGATGTAGTTTATGGCCCCAGCTGTAAAGAATCACCCCTCTTCAAAGGAGTTATAGTTGATCAAGGCCCACACCCGATGAGATCCGTCAAACCACACGCGTTCCTACTATCTGAAAACCATCCTGTATTGTGATTGGGGAGGGGACCGAGCCTGAAGCGGAAGATTCCAGGGATGACTCTTTGTACATCAAAGTTTTTACAATTATGTGTCACATTAAAAATATATAGCACTCCAACAAAGTAGTAGGAATATAAAATTTTAATAACTTATAAATATATACAACAAAACAAAAACAGTAAAAACATTTAAACAATGAAGAGACCGTGGCAATTTCTTTTGAATTATCCACTACATTTAATGAAATTGACAGCACCAATAATGAAATATTCTCACAAGGAGGAGATGACTTGAATGATTTTTTTGATCAATCTCTTGATGGCGAATTTATCGAATGTTTGGAGACCATAGAGTTACAAGAATCATCATTGCAGACTTTTCATGAGGAGATTCCTGATGAGATGATTGAAGAGGAAATTCCTGATGAGGACATGTTACTAGTTCTTTCAAATTATGAAAATTCAGAAGATGTTGCCTGGGTGCCGCACTGATTTGGGTATCCGGTTTGGGGCGTCCCGGGGGGTGGGTTGTCAGTAGCGGTCTGTTGTGCGAATAGTTCCAAGGCAGCAGAACGCGCTGAAATCTAGGTGGCACGAAGGTGATGTCTAGTAAGTTGCCGCCCAGCAAATAACGGCGTGGGGTGCCGCGGGGGGGGGGAGGGAGGCAGTCCAAAGTTCCGTTAAAAGGGCAAAGGAAAGGATCGGTGGTTTGAACCATCAGTCAAAAAGGGGAGGGGGTGCAACAATTTTTCCTACCGGGTCACACTGTGCTTTCACCGGAACTGAGGTCTGCAGGATTCTAGTCATTCAAACTGAGGCTGGCGCCAGCATGGGAGCGCCGACGTCCCGCGGCTACAGTTTCGTCACTCCACGCGATCATGGCAGTCATTCCCCATCGGGGGTGTCTGCGGGGGTCGGGGACTCCCGCGGCTCCTCTAGAATCTTCAAGGTCGTGGAGGACTACGGTGGTGGAGTCAACCAGTGACCGGGCCATTTCTTTATGCTGGGCCCGCTCTTGCCAGGTCGACCGCCATTTTGAGAGTTTGGTAGCTACTGGCGATCGCGGGGTCAAATGAGCGGACGGGCTCCACCCTGCCGGGCGAGACGTTGCAGCATCGCCACAGTGGAAGAACCCTTTTCCGGGCGCCTGGAGCGCTGAGGGTGCAGCTGGGAAGCCTCCACCTGGGGAGGCGGGAGAGGCCTGTTCGCACCGTCTCTCCCACCCAGTGCACCCCACGGCGTCTCGCTTGACATTTGTTATGGCCGGACCAGGCGATGAGGATGAGGGGGGGGGTCGGAGGCATGTGCAAGACATCCCCCCCAGTGTTGTCGCAGCCATTATAAAAGAAAGAAGAAATGTCCCGTCCGTCTTTGGGCCGGACCTCCGGTGGATGGCGGCCGGACGCCCTTTGCTCTGGCCCCATGAACGGGTTCCTTGGCTCATCCGGTGGGGCAGGCCTTGGCGTGTGGTGCCTCTTCTGGGCCTTTCGTGCAGTGGCCTCTCCACTCCCAGGCCCTCCATGGATGCTGGCCCAGACTGGGAGAGAGAGGGTATAACCTGCAATTCTCCAGGGTTACCGCCACCGCGGCCAGATCCCGTCGGCCTCGGCCTCTGGTTGATGGTGGCCGGACTGGGAGAGAGAGGGGAGGGTCGAGGACACGGACATTTCCCCCCCTGCAACTCTCCAGTGTTGTCAATCCCCCTGGCCGGGTCCCGCTGGCCTCGGCCTCGGCCTCTCCTCCGGCTACACCCTACGTGATGATCTCCTGGCCGACGGTTGGCAGCAGGACCCGCCTTATATGTGTTGCTTCCGGCTGGGCGTAGCCGCAAACCTGTTGCACTTTGGAAGTTTCCAGAATGGGGCGGATGTCTGCTGACTTGTATCTTTCCCAGTTTGCCGTTATTTGGGCGTGGCAGGCGGTGGGACAGACACGTTTTGGGGCAGTGAGGGGCGATGAAGCCTCGTTGCCTTGTGGCCGTTGCAATGTCACACTTGGTTTCTCTTACTGTTTTCAGGTTTCTTATTACGGGCTTACTTCTAACGTTTCTTGTTTCTAGGACAATAATAGGTTTTATCATTACGTATTGTTATCGTTTCTTTGTTTGTTATTTAATAAAAAGTTCATCAGTGGCCTACTGATTTTCGTTTTCCTATTCCTTTCTTTCCAGGTTGTTTCATGCTAAAGTTTCTGTTAACAGGATACAGTGATCACTTCCTTATTATTGCATATGTCCTTTTCACTAGGGGTGCTCTCTGGTCGGGCCAGATGACCTATCTCTAGTAAATGGTCCGGGTGAAACAGGTGCATCAATCAGTGGGGAGTAGATAGGCATGACAGATTACAACGGGGGAGAAAGGTCCGCATTACCTACCCTTTCACTACTTGCAAAGATTTTCCTACGTTTATTTGCAAACAGGGAATACCTCCAAAAAGAACCAATTCCCAAACAGTCAATGTTCGGGCAAACAATCAATCAATGAGGAACGAAATAGGCACGACGTGTTAAAGGTTTGCGTTACCTACCCTTCACTATCTGCAAAGGGAGAGAGAATATTCCTATTCTTCCTCGTTTGCAGGCAGAGAAGATCCTTAAGAGAACCAACTTCGAACAATTCAATGCTCGATTCAAACAATCAACAAGGGGTACTGTGAACACAAATGAACGCCGCTTATGTACATACACATTGCTATTTTCAACAGGTTGTTCCTAATGTTTCTATTTTAGCGAGGTCAAAAAGAGATCCCATTAGTGGCCTACTGATTTTGCTCGATTCCTTTTGTTTTTTTACACGATTTTTCGCTATCTGCAAAGACTAAACAGAGTATTGCGACTCTGTGCTTGTTTGTAAATAGAGAATGAACCAAAGAGAACAATCAATCAAATGGAGAGAGAAGCAGGCACGACGGATTACAACGGGGGCAAAGGCCTGCATTAACTACCCTTCACTATCTGCAAAGAGAGAGTACTCCTAATAGAAATGAGGGGGGGGGCAGCATTCAAAGCAGATCAGTGTGCATAAACACGAAAATGTTTTTACTTACCACGTACTTGACATTCGACAGCTTATGATATTTGCTATTAAAAAACCATTGAAATTCACTGAAAAAACCATAGGTTATAGACCATATATAGTTAGGAATTAGCATTTACAAAACCTTGAAAATTCACTGAAAAAACCATAGGTTATAGACCATATATAGTTAGGAATTAGCATTTACAAAACCTTGAAAATTCACTGAAAAAACCATAGGTTATACACCATATATCGTTAGGAATTAGCATTTAAAAAACCTTATTTTACTCACACAAAACCATTGAAATTCCATATATAGTTAGTTGCACTAACTATATATCGCGCACCCGCAATCCACTGCTGATGATGTCACATATTACATCATTCATGACATGGTCAGTGACATCACTGATGACATCACTGATGACATCTCAAATGACATCACTGATGACATCACTGATGACATCTCATTTGACATCAATGACCACATCACTGATGATATCATTCATGTGACAATACAATGCATCTCTTCACATTTTAATATAACCTCTGTTTCACCCAGTGTTAAATACAGAGTATAATTTTTGAAACCATTGACACACCAATACTAGTTACTACATACGCACTCACTGATTCGTACGTCTACACACACATTCACTCATTCACCCATGCAATCATTCATACATACAATCACTCATCTTTACAACACTATCATATGCACTCATACACCTATACAGACACTCACACTCTGCCACTCATCCATGGAGTTACTCACACACCTAGTCAGTCCTGTAAAGAATCAATCACACTTCCATTTTCTAATCTATACAGTTAAACATAGAGCACCCTACGTTTTCAACCATATACTAACACATACTTACTCTCTTATACAATCATTGATACAAGTACACATTGATCTGCACAGAGTCACACACCTCCCAGCCAGCCACACACACACTCAGTCTCCCATGCAAATACTTGGGCAATCAATCAATAACCCATATAGTTACTCATATAGCTACTGATCAACACATGCAGCAGTTTACAGAACAACAGACATAATGATGCACAAATTAAGACAGTTTAGTCACTAACCCATGCACTCAGTGAGACACATTTAATCACTCACTCATACATTCAGTCATGCACCTACTAAATCCTTCGTCCAGACACTTATACATCCACTCATTCTTCAATGTGTAAGACATATTTTAACTTTACAGAAACATACAGTCACTGGATGTTGTCATCAGTGATGTCATCAGTGATGTCATTTGAGATGTCATCAGTGATGTCATCAGTGATGTCACTGACCATGTCATGAATGATGTAATATGTGACATCATCAGCAGTGGATTGCGGGTGCGCGATATATAGTTAGTGCAACTAACTATATATGGAATTTCAATGGTTTTGTGTGAGTAAAATAAGGTTTTTTAAATGCTAATTCCTAACGATATATGGTGTATAACCTATGGTTTTTTCAGTGAATTTTCAAGGTTTTGTAAATGCTAATTCCTAACTATATATTGTCTATAACCTATGGTTTTTTCAGTGAATATATATATATATATATATATATATATATATATATATATGAATTCTCCGATGCCTTACCCAAAATTGAGGCGCACACAAACGCTGAACTTAAGGTGGCAGGCCTTTAATGAGCAGTACAGGCAGGATGATGCTGGTGGGTATATTTTGACAGCTGCAATCGCGATGTGCCTGACGCGTTTCGAAGGCAAAGTCCTTCTTCCTCAGAGGCGGTCGCGGTCAAAGATGCGTGCTTGGTTCCACATCCATTAATGCTCGCTGTACGCCCCCAGATGGGCGGGTCCAATGTCCCAGAGCATCATGGATATTGTAGTCCCAAAGTTAAACCGCTGATGGTGCACTCATTTCTGTCCTTTTCAAGCCCGTATATGGGCCCCCACCAACAACGTGCCTTGATCCGCAGTCAGCATTCCACATGGGCGGCTTGGCATATATCCAGCCGCGTGGCTCCCTTGTTAGCGGGGTGGTGCAACTCGACGGCGGGCTGCCGCCAAATATGAATGCTCCGTTGCCTTACCCAAAATTGTGCCGCACACAAACGCTGAACTTAAGGTGGCAGGCCTTTAATGAGCAGTACAGGCAGGATGATGCTGGTGGGTATAATTTGACAGCTGCAATCGCGATGTGCCTGACGCGTTTTGAAGGCAAAGTCCTTCTTCCTCAGAGGCGGTCGCGGTCACAGATGCGTGCTTGGTTCCACATCCATTAATGCTCGCTGAACGCCCCCAGATGGGCGGGTCCAATGTCCCAGAGCATCATGGATATTGTAGTCCCAAAGTTAAACCGCTGATGGTGCACTAATTTCTGTCCTTTTCAAGCCCATATATGGGCCCCCACCAATAACGTGCCTTGATCCGCAGTCAGCATTCCACATGGGCGGCTTGGGACATTTGACCCACCCATCTGGGAGCGTACAGCGAGCATTAATGGATGTGGAACCAAGCACGCATCTGTAACCGCCTCTGAGGAAGAAGGACTTTGCCTTCGAAACGCGTCAGGCACCTCGCGATTGCAGCTGTCAAATTATACCCACCAGCATGATCCTGCCTGTACTGCTCATTAAAGGCCTGCTACCTTAAGTTCAGCGTTTGTGTTCGGCTCAATTTTGGGTAAGGTAACGGAGCATTCATATTTTGCGGCGGCCCGCCGTCGAGTTTAAAAATCACGGCAAATGGAAAATATCCGGAGTAGCAGCAGTGGACCACAAGAACCAGCAGGACTTGAGAGACAGCCAGCCCCCTGAGGCATCCACTAGAGGGCCTGAACTCTTCACAAAAACCCTCCACTGTGCAAGCTGCTACACCCACTATGCCGAGGCCCCTTTGAGAAAGGTCTCAGTGAAGACCGAAATGCATTAGGAAATGCCTCTCTGCAGCCAGCCATTAAACGCTTTTAAATTCATGGAAAGGAGCGACTCAATTTCTTCTCTGAAGAGAGAAACCTGTGTGAATAAACAAAGGTCTGATCCTGCCTCGAGTTACGCACCTCCAGAAAGAGTGCCGCGCCCGAACCCTGGATCAGTCAGTGTGTCTGCGTGAGCCAAAGGGCAGCGAGCAGCCACCGAGGACTGGACCTCGGTTGTGTCCTTGTTACCGAAAAGTGGAAACAGGGATTCCATGTAAAATAACTGCAGTTTTAAAAATCACGGCAAATGGAAAATATCCGGAGTAGCAGCAGTGGACCACAAGAACCAGCAGGACTTGAGAGACAGCCAGCCCCCTGAGGCATCCACTAGAGGGCCTGAACTCTTCACAAAAACCCTCCCACTGTGCAAGCTGCTACACCCACTATGCCGAGGCCCCTTTGAGAAAGGTCTCAGTGAAGACCGAAATGCATTAGGAAATGCCTCTCTGCAGCCAGCCATTAAACGCTTTTAAATTCATGGAAAGGAGCGACTCAATTTCTTCTCTGAAGAGAGAAACCTGTGTGAATAAACAAAGGTCTGATCCTGCCTCGAGTTACGCACCTCCAGAAAGAGCGCCGCGCCCGAACCCTGGATCAGTCAGTGTGTCTGCGTGAGCCAAAGGGCAGCGAGCAGCCACCGAGGACTGGACCTCGGTTGTGTCCTTGTTACCGAAAAGTGGAAACAGGGATTCCATGTAAAATAACTGCAGTTTTAAAAATCACGGCAAATGGAAAATATCCGGAGTAGCAGCAGTGGACCACAAGAACCAGCAGGACTTGAGAGACAGCCAGCCCCCTGAGGCATCCACTAGAGGGCCTGAACTCTTCACAAAAACCCTCCCACTGTGCAAGCTGCTACACCCACTATGCCGAGGCCCCTTTGAGAAAGGTCTCAGTGAAGACCGAAATGCATTAGGAAATGCCTCTCTGCAGCCAGCCATTAAACGCTTTTAAATTCATGGAAAGGAGCGACTCAATTTCTTCTCTGAAGAGAGAAACCTGTGTGAATATATATATATATATATATATATTTGTTAGACTACTCCCGGGTCTTGATCACATGGTATAAAGGGTGGTCAGTTGGTTTGCTTTTAAAACATGAACTGAAGACATAAACAGTGAGGAAGAACTTTAAATAAATTTGATTAGAAAGCGTGTATCCACGGCGGTGATCAATGCACTTATTAACTCAGTCCATAATAATTTTTACAGAAAACAACTGAAAAGTTCATTGATCATTCATTAGTGTTCTGAATTGTTCACCCACTTAAGAATTGTCCACAATATTCTGCGAATCTGCTGATTAATAGCAGCAATTTAATCTTCATTATTAAAGAGACAGATCTCTGCTGAAAGTTTTCTGCTGTTGCCAAAAAACTCACCAACATGCTGGGGAATTTTCCCCTGCAAACCCTAGCTGTGTGCTGCCATCCAAAACCAAGCACATGATAGGCACTTTCACCATCAACTGGTAACATAGCCTTCACTTGCAGCTATTATTCATCAGTTGTACAGAATATTGATGTCGCCGAGCAGGATATGAAATTTATTTCCAGAGGATGGAAGTTGATATTGATATTATGTTATATACAGCTACAATGAGCTATGAAAGATCCATTTAAGTATGAATATTGTGAGCAAAGGACTTGATACACTAACAAAGAATTATGGTAATCGTAGTCATACAACCAACCTGGCGTTGAAATATTTACATTATGAATTATTTGACCACTATTATTGTGGACAATTCTTAATTGGTAAGAGCATTAATCTTTTCAGTGGTTTTTGTAAAAACAATTATGGACTCTGTTATTAAGTGTAATTATCACCACCCTGGAAGCACGTTTTGCAAACAAGTTTAAAGTCCTTCCTCACTGTTTATGTCCTCTCTTCATGTTTTAAAAGCAAAGCAAAAAAACTGACCATCCTTTACACCATGTGATCAAGACCTGGGAGGGGTCTGAACGCATCTTGGTGGATGCCTGCTGGAATAAAATACTTCATACCAACTCATCAGATAGTGTGGCTCGTATTACACTTTTGGATTCTGGGAGTGTTTTGTCTTTGGATATATAGTACAGTGACGCCTGAGCATAGGAGCCCCGACCTGTGAGGAATGGCATTTTATTTTGGCATCGCATGTAAGGTAAAAAATAGATGTATACATACATTTGAGTGTAAATACAACCCTCACCCCTAACTCAATAGCACTCTTCCCTATGATCACTATAGCCACCTCAAGCTTTGTCGATATACGCTGTCTTGTGGTAGATAAGTTGTAGTGTCTACTTGACATCTGTATAACTGCAAGATGATCAACAATGTTAACAGCCCTTTGTTCTCTAGACATAACAATCAATATGTGCATATTGGAACTCTAATACTATATGCATGACATTCATATATACATATGCAACAAAGTCCAATCTGAGAATCCTTCCTTTTCCATCACAGTAACCCTTAATAAAATGTAACAATCCCAGTTTTTAGAAGACTTTGGATATATCTTCATGAAAGTAGTTCTCTGTTTCCTTTCACCAACAACAACAACATTCTGAATACTTCTCTGTATTCCCAATGTCTATTACTACAAATCCTTAGCAAGCAATAGGCCTAGGCTAGAGAAATTAGAGATCCCTGTAGTAATGTCCTGCTGCAGCAACATGCTATTAAATTGCTTGGCAAAGGAAGCCATAAACCACTAGGGAAGTTATACTCCAAGGTGTTTTCCTTCTCTCTGGTGTACATGAATGTTTGTGGTCTTCTAGGAATTGTAGTCCATTGTCAAAATGTCGCTGCATAGCACATTCTCTTTGCACACGCAGTCCCACTCCAGGCAGCACTGGTACTCCGTAATGATCTGCAGCCTGTAGTTTGCTGAAAGCAACTTAACACAACCGAGTTTGGAGTACAGCTTTATTACACTAGAGTTACACTAAGCAGTATCTGTATACTCTATCTGTATAGGTTGGAGTGTGACAACATGGAAATCCATTGAATCATCATGTATCTTTCTATAACTAACCGTGTGAATAAATGAAAAGGTAATTTTCCACTTTGTTTCAGGAGTCACTAATCTGAGATTTCAGCGGCCCAATGACTTTGAATACAAATCTGGGCAGTGGGTAAGGATTGCCTGCTTATCCCTAGGAACCAATGAGTACCACCCCTTCACCTTGACCACTGCTCCCCATGAGGACTTTTTGAGCCTGCATATTAGAGCTGCTGGCCCATGGACAACCCGCTTGCGGGAACAGTACTCCACTGAGAGTGTTGCTGAGCTTGGCGGATATCCCAAGGTAGGTGCCTTGTATCAATAAGTGTCATAAAGTTCATCCTCTGCAGCCCCATAGATGCTGTTAAAAAGCTGATATCAAATGTAAATGAGTGTAGTGGTACATCTGGCTTTTTATGCTTTGTCCATGTTGTTGTTCTCATGCTATTTCTTCCCACTATCCAAGTGTGTAAAGAGGTAAATGTGATCATCAATTTGATCTGTAAAGAAAGTATTGTCTTTGTGATCTACAGGAATGATCTAGACAAAAGCAAGTTTTATTTGGACTGCAGTATAACTCATGGTCTGCTGCAGCAGCACCAAGTGGACCGGATTTTCTTGATTGATTATTTGTGCTCAGAGACGCCAAGAAACAAATCCATTTCTGGTGTAATGGCCGGTAGAAATACCAATACGGCCAAACTCAAGTTTTCATATGTCCTAATCAAGGAATTACTGGCTGTATATCGGCTGTATTGGGCCGTTGATTTGGAGAAGTATTCAAAACATTATCCAAAGCCTTGGGCTCAATTGCAGTGTAACTCAGAACACTTTTCTGTCTATAAAATGATACTTTATTTTGTCCTATATCTGTGTGGTCGCCTGTATATTTAATGAAAGCCAGCTGCATGTTCCTATGCATCTTAAACCTCATATTAAAAGATGGGTAGAGATTATTTCCTTGAATTACATTATGGTATGTTATGAAGGATTTTGACATTTTAGCCCACCTCTTATCAATCTACATACCTTAATTGCATGGACACAGAAGCATTTCATACACCCTTAGGTCTTAGGGACGTAAAAAGGCCTGCTAATGACCATACAAATTAATCAGTGGTTTGATGTGGCCTCTGCTCACATCAAGGAATTGATATATTGAATGTGTTGAAGTGGTATGCAGACAGTACAACAACCAACACATGATGTGGACTGTCATGAAACAGATCCCTGAAGCCTTGAGATCAGGAGGCATCCTGACCTATTCAATTCTGTATTATGTGAAGATGTGTGCCTCTGAAATCATACACACCTGGGCCCTGCTATGACTCAGACCATCCTTACTCTGATTCCCCAAACCCAGCCTAATTGCATATCATATTTCCACCGGTATGCCCCATTAGAGAATTACTATTGGAATGGAGTCAAAAGAACATTCTTACCTTCAAAGCATTCTAAATCTATCATAAAATATAGTACAATATTTTACAAAATATTTCTAAGTAGATTGCTGAATTACAAACATTTATAAACATGTCAAAGATTGATCCTTTAGATAACCAGTCTTAACCATGTCAGCCAACACATTTTACAGTGTCTTTCTCCACCGCTTCTTCACGGCCATATTATGACTTCTTGCCCTACGTTGTTCTTGAATCTTAAGTAAAGGTTTTCGGAGCACTGTTTTCAAAAGTTTCCTTAATAGATTTCGATATCTGCACAGTGACAAGCTTCTTCCTCTTATTAAATGAACTCTGTATTTAGAATTCCATATCTCTGACTTGTTGTGCTCCCCAGAGTTCTCACTCCGCCACAAGTACTGGAACATCCATAAGGCACAAATAATCATCCTACTTGTGATGACAGTGGACAGTGATATGTAATTCATTATATCTTTAGATGTAATTAGCACCAATATGTGACAATTACAAACTTATAGGTGCATTGAAATGTAAACAAGCTCTTGTGCCTTTGCAATGTTTCTGCTTGCTGATATTTTTTATTGACTACTTTTCTGTTTAGATCTACCTTGATGGACCCTTTGGGGAGGGGCACCAAGAGTGGAACAAGTTTGAGGTATCTGTGCTTGTGGGAGGAGGCATTGGGGTAACGCCCTTTGCTTCTATTCTCAAAGATCTCGTCTTCAAATCCTCTGTCAATTCCAAGATTCTGTGTAAGAAGGTAAGGATATTGTAACTAAATACAAAAATAATGAATATGTATTAACAGTAGCAGTAATCTAAAATGACTAATACTGAAATAAACTTCAGAATTTATGTCCATTTCCATATTTAAGGAAAGCTTTATTTTAAACTTTACATAGAACCATAGTGACATAATAAGTGCTGTACTTTGTAAGAAGTAGGGATGTGCAATTTTTAAATTATGCTGGCTACAAAGTTCATGACTTTGTAAAAACACATCTTTGTGCACTTCGTACGATTATGTTGGAGGATTGAAATTTCTCTCAAAATTATTTAGTGGGAGATTATTTCATAAAAGAATTTGTGGGAGTATTATCCCATTAGAGATTTGTTGATTTCTTCTCACACATTTTTTAACTTTGCCAGCATCAGAAAATTGAAGAAGTTGGTTAAGTTTGTAAAAACGAATTCCATGAATGGGGCATGGGCACCTTTTGCCTACTTAACACATTTCTAGTTTCTTCCTGCATCGGGAGGGGGGGCGTAGTGGAATCTCCCTAACTTGGACTGCCATTATTAATGCATTGCCGTCCCGAGCAGGGAAAATGTGGGATGGTCAGGATATAGGGTGAGATGACTGTCACTATTTACCCAGTGGTCCTTCAGGAAACAGACTGCTAGGTCACTGGTTTCCACCTTTAAAACCAGTTAGGCTCCAGCCACAGAAACCCTATGATTGCCAGGATGGAGGGATGAGCATCAGACTACCAACTCTTCATTTGCATTCTCACTCTGCCTTCTTTTTCATTGCATCCCGTGACCCATATTATAGCAGGTGCTCCCGTCTGATATTAAAATAGGCTTTCTGTGGATGGTATTGAAGGGAGTTTGGAGCTTAACTTGGATCGCTATCTTCTCCCTGCAATGCCCAAACATTTACAACTTCGAAGCTGTCAATTGGGCGAAGCTTACACTTTGAGAATAGAAACTACCCCCTTTTGAGTATTCATATTGAATCGGTGATACATGCTTTCCAGCTTGGAAGGAGGAGGGGGATACCTACTCCTCCTTCTTAAATAGAAAGAATCGAACAACTACATGTTGTATATCAGAAACAATTTTCTGGCTCGCAGTGTATCATTACTACATTGTGTCTTGCCTTTTTGTGTTCTCAAACCCACAAAATTTGAGAACCACAGGCTTTGAAACTACAAATGTGCTTTATATATCAGGCCCAAAGTTTCTTGTAAGTCAGTGTGAGATAGTTCTCTGTTTCTCGCTTGGTCTCTGGGAGCAATTTCAAGAGTTGAACTTGCAAAAGAGAAAGGTGTCTACAGCTGTCATTAAAATACTTGGCTGTTAAGACTATGAGAAGGTAAGTCTTGGCTAGCAGGAGGTAGCAAATAGGTGTACAGTTTTTGAACTGTCCCCATGGCTAGGAGGTATTTTTTAAGAATGTCCCATGTTTTATGGTTAGACCTTTCTACCTTCTTTAGTCTCATAGAGAGTCAGGAGAGTGGCTATCATATTAGCTGACTGTCACAGTTTTTCATCTCACCTGAACCTTGTGGCATAGCCCAGTTATTGTTTGTTAGAGGGAATATTATTTGCAAACAAAATATTTTTTTAATTATAATTGGGCAAAGCCAGCATTTAAATAACACATATACTAAACCTGAAGATTTGTAGTAGGCAATCATACTTAAATGTTATAAGCCTAAAATGTTATTAAATATGTGTTGGTTTAAGTTAGCCTACATGTCAGTGCAGTGCTAACTGAAAATAATGCATTAACAACCAATGGCGTTTTTTTCTCATTTAGATTGTTGTTTGCCCAAGATGTTTTTCTTCTCTTTGTTACAGATGTTGTAATTTTCCAGAAGCCCTATGTTAGCTAGTGAATACATACTAGTTTTTTATTGCAAAACTGATAGTCAGGTTCTCACAGGGGGGTAGAGGAGGCAACAGGGAGAATGAGTCATGAGTAGAGCAGTCTAGGCCAAAGAATGCAAACAATGTAACTTTTCAAGGTCTGATGTCTAAAGACTAACGTACAAGTGTGCGAAAATGTGGAGTTTGCCTATTTTCAGGATTTTACTGAAACACTATTGGAGAATGCAGGAGATATAAGAAAATAATGTTGCAACATAGAATATCGTGTGTTTCTATTGGTGCGTGTCCCCAGAGTAGCAGCCAGATGAGGAATTACGGATTCCTTTCCCAACTCTCTGAAAGGACTCATCTTTGAGTTTTATACTTCTCTACATGAGAGGTTGCTTAGTCTATTTTTCATTGATTGTCTGCTGAGTTAGAGCTGAGAATATTTTCCACCTTTTCCACCGTGACAGGCAGAGGCTTTATGCTTATGAATTGATTTCTCTCATAAGAACTCTTTATTGATTATCTGAACTGACCCTTTATTGTCACCTCATTCTAATATATTTAGATTCGGGAACTCCCAATAAGAAACACTTTTGTTCCATTATAACAATATAAGTAATCAACCAGAGAGAGAGAAAGAAGTATAAGGAGTCACTCTTGATCCCCCCTGATGGTAATATCAAATAAGCAACAAAAGAGTGCAACCAAAAGAAGAGAAAAGAAGAGCCGACAAAAGAAGTCACTCTTGTTTGTAAAAAGAACTCTCACTCACCAACCTAGTTGGAGACATGCTTCATCATTGGGTTCCCACCAGAGAGGCCGAGTGCCTCCCTGGTGTGCTATAAATTATAATGCCTGACTACAGCAGAGCGGGTTTTCTTGAGAAAATAAAGAGTTAATTTTTACAGGCATTGAATTTATGCCAGTTTGATGTCATCCATTTCTACCCCTCCCCTAGATATTTAGTAATGTTGTTAGGTATCTGACATTTAAGAGAGTCTGCAAAATGGCTATGCATAAATACACACTGCCTTTGCAGCTGTTGTTTGTCAGGATATATTGTTTTAAATATTGTGCTGAATAAAAACAATTGCCTGAATATTGACTACCAAAATACAAATAAGGTAAGTATACAGGCAAAATGTAGATTAACAATGAACTCTTTACTGTTCTAAATATATATGTCATCAAGGTATGCATAGTAACCCTACACTTATAAAAGTTTACCTTCATGATTTTTTAGTAGTAAATAATGAAGTATTGATATTTTCTTAGCACAATCTTTAAAACGAAATATTAGAATGGAATACCCTTTAGGTGATCTGATGAGATTTTGTCGCAGTTTTGGGTAAATATGCAACAGGATATGATACGTGATTGTTAATGTTAAAGCAGTTTTACTTTCTCATTTACTTCTCATTACCAGGCATCTTTTGAATGCATTTCACCTTCTCACATTTGATACAAGAAATGGCAATTTTTCATTTAACCTCAGAGTGGGTTATGTCTTTTCAGGTTTACTTCATCTGGGTGACCCGGACCCAGCATCAGTTTGAGTGGGTGGCTGACATCATTCGGGAGGTGGAAGAAAATGACAAAAATGATCTGGTGTCCGTCCACATTTACATCACACAGCTAGCCGAGAAGTTTGACCTACGCACAACCATGCTGGTAAGATGGCATAGACAGGCCGGTGAGGGAACCAAATCTTCATTATCACATTCTACCTCAATGATGACAATATGATAATTTATTCATGAGGAGAAGACAAAATAATCCATTATCAAACTGGGACTTATGGTAATTTTGCAGAAGTGCTCATATCCTTTCATGAAGCAATAGTTATTAATAGAAACAAAGAGGGATGGGTATGTGTTAGACCTGTCTGGCCTTTTGCGTAGTCCCTCTAATTTATTATTTATTTTGTCCCCTTTTAGCCCCTCATGCCTTTATTTATTTTTGTGTCCACTAGATTTTTCAAGGTGTTGGTCTAGGGGATAGGTGCTCTTTCGCCCTCATAGTTCTTCACCTCAGGCCTAGAGGCCTTCCTGACAGAAATTCCCTTGGAGTCACAAAATGGTGGCTACCAACTGTCACCACTGACAAACCTAGAACCTGTCCCATAGGATAGAGTAGGACATTCCAGAACCTTCTGGTCCCTTCTGGACCTCTGAGGGTCAGCCTATAAAAGGCGGAATGCTGGTCAGCCATTTTGTCTTACCAGAGAGAGTCAGCTGGAGGACAGGCTGTAGCAGAAGGTGGGGGTAGGATAGTCAAAGGGTTGACCTCCTAGTCTAAGGACGCTGCCTTATTGATTCACCACCCTTCCTCCCTTGGGTTACTTGACTTGTCCCCGCTGCTTGGGATTACTGGAGACCCTGGGTGCCTGACCAACCCCTAGTCTGGAAGTACGGGGGTGTGAGAAGGAGAAGGAGACTGCGGCGCTGTGGAGCGCAGTCCTCTGCCTAGCTGGAAAAGACTGTAGACAGACTCTGCTGAGGGTTGCTAAGCAGAAGGGGAGTACCATCTAGCCCTTCCAATCGATCCCCCCTCCTCTGGTAACGTGGGTCTGAACTGTCTTGAGATCTCCAGAGTGATAATCCTGCACTGGGACGATATTAAGGATAGTGCCCCAGAGCAACTCGACTCCCAAATTACTCCTTACCCTCGCTTGTGTCAAAATCCTGTGGGTACTGAGGGAAATTATCGTGCCCCTGCCGGGCGCCCCCTGCCTTCACCTCCAGCGGATTCCTGGTTTATGGCAGAGAGGCTCGGAGAAGCCGTTGAGCGGTAGTGTCCTGGTACCACTTCTGCGTGGAGGAGAGGGAGAAGCGTCTCTCCTTGGTGTCAGCGCAGTGGAGGCGGGTCCGGTGGGAGTGTCCTGAGGCCCGAGGTGAGAGGCGGCGCCAGCGTGGGCGTCCCGCGCATGTCAGGAGGAGTAGTGCGTCCCTCGACCGGCGCGAAGGAGAGGTGAGGAGAAGCACCGGAGGAGTCTGTGGGGAAATCCCCTCGCGGGAGCTCCGTGGGAGGAGCGGCTGACTGGGGACGGGAGCGGAGCCCTTCCCACCCCCGGGAGAACCAACGCCGAGATCCCTGGCACTTGTGGTAAAAGGACTGAACCCTCCCGCTTGCAGGGCCGATTCACAGGCCGGAAGCCAGCCAAAGTAGCGGAATAGGTGAGGAGAGGGAGGGAAAGTAACGGAGGAGATCTGCAATCCTTTTGGTAACTGGTGAGAGTGAAGATTCTCCCCCAAAGCTTGGAGTGGGGAGGACTTATAAACAGCGACTAAACTGTCCTCATGTAGTCAGGCCTATAAGGAATCGGGCTAGGTAACAGTCGATGACTAAGAGAGGTTGATTGCATATACTCTGTAAAACCTTGGGAAACAGCTGAAGGTTGAATTAAACTCTTGAAAATTACTGCCAGAAGTATCTGAAGTGGCCAAATAGCCCTGTTTACAGGCAGAAGGAGGAAAGTTAGAGTTGAGAAGCTGTATATGCTAGCCTGTATTTATGAAGGAGCCAAATCTAGAAAATATTCCTTTAAAAGTATAAAACACTTCACAGAAGTCAAGTCTAACAAATTTTGGAGTCTAATGTAATGTGCTGTTGGTGCTGATTAATGATTTAAGTTAGCAACTTTAAAAGTATTATTATTTCCATGTCAAACTGTAATGTACTAAGCTGTGAATTCTAAAGACAAGAGAGCAAATATTATTTTTATAAACAAGCTCATATTTTTCCAAACATTGGTGTAGCGTCCTTTTTGAGTGAAATTGCGTTGATTTACTGCTGGGTGGTTTGCAACCTTTACACATGTGCCTCTAAGTGATAGTGTCTTACCCTAGGCCAGGCTACCCTAGGTGACCTGACATATTTAGGTTCCAACAAGTTGGTGGCAGCGGTGGGATCCTGACTGTGGTTGCAACTACTCTGTAGTAATTGAGCGTAATTCACTAGCCTACACCAGGAGTTTTCTCCTAGCGGCCCTCCTAATTCTTATTTTTGTTTTTTTCAAATTTGTTCCTGGTGGTGGGGTGGAGGTAGCTTCAGGTTGCCTTGCAACTCTATTCTTCTTGTGTGTGTAGCTTTGAATTGCCTGTGGTAAAATGGAGTTTGCACTAGAAAAACTAGACACCTATTCGGTGGCTCAGCTAAAAGATTTCTGTCAACAATTGGGAGTGTTCTTTAAGCGTGGTGCCAAGAAGGGGGAACTCCAGACCAGTTTGAAGGCTTGAGTGGAAGCACGCAATGAGGAGGGAACGGTGGAAGAGGAGGAATCGGACAGAGGTACTGTCATTGATAGGACTGCGGAATGTTCCCCGGGGGTGGGTGAGATGTCAATCAGCTCCAAGGCAACATCACGGGAGGGCAGCAGTGTGTCATCGAGAGGGTTGTCAGAAACCGAGTTAGCTGACAGGAGAGAGGATAGACTGTTAAGGTGGGAAATAGCAAAAATGGAGTTGGAAGAAAAGAGGGAGGGGAGGAGGTTAGAACAGGAGAAGGAAGAGCGGAGAATGGCTCATGAATCAAACTAAAAGAATTAGAAATCCAGGCCCTGCAACGGGGACCCTTTCCAACTCCAAATGGTGGCAGCGAAACCAGAGAACCAACCAGGGAGTCCAGACCCTACCTGCCTAAGGATATAATTGCCAGCTATAGTCAGGGGGATGACATAGCCAAGTGGCTGGCAGCCTATGAAGTCTCCTTAAGAGCCCATGGGATCCAGGAGAAGCACTGGGGGGGTGGGTTGTATAAGTACATGCCTCCTACTGGTCGGGACACCTTGCTGGCCTTGGAATCAGAGAAGCAGAACAACTACCCCACCATGAAGCTAGCATTGGTCAGGAAGTTTGGGCTTACCCCGGAAAGGTATCGCCAGAAGTTCAGGGGGAGCCACAAGTTAAGCACCCAGTACTGGGTGGACTTCCTTGATTATGCAAGAAAGGCATTGGAGGGCTGGGTAAAGGGCAGTGAGGTGAGGGATTATGAGGGGTTGTATGATCTATTTTTGAAAGAGCACCTCCTCGAGACATGCTTTCCCGAGCTGCCCCAACACCTGGTGGACAGCAAGCTGACCAATCCCCGGAAGCTTGCAGAGGAGGCGGACATCTGGGCAAGTACCCGGGTGTCCTCAAAGGGGACTGGAGGGGATTCCCAAAAGGCCGGACAGGGCGCCCCCCATAAGAAGGAGGGGGGAGATCAAAAAAGGGAGTTCTCTAAAGGTCCCCAAAACAATTTCCAGGGAAAGGGAACAGGTTTCACCCCTAAGGCAAACCCGCCCAGGAACCCTAATCCTGGCCAAAGCCAGCAGCCAAGGGTTCTCCACTGCTTCGAATGTGGTGGTGTTGGACATTATAAGGGAGATGTCAGATGCCCAAAAAGACCACCCCCTCCCACCGGAGGAAAACCACAGGGAGTAGCTAGTGTAGCGCTCTGGGAGGAGTTGCCCTTAGATAAGGGGGGTGAGTGGGCGGGTGTCACCTTAGTGTCCCTGGGAGAACGGGAGATGGTTCCTAAGATCCAGGTGCCCCCAAATACTGTTAAATATGGGCAATGGATCACCATCAATGGCCAGAGAGGGGAGGCTCTGAGAGATACAGGAGCCAGTATGACTATGGTGAGAAGTCAACTGGTGTCTCCAGAGCAGGTGGTTCCCAATGTACTCCACCCCGCCGCGATGGCTGACGGCAGAATGGGCCACTATCCCGTGGCTGAGGTTCCCTTTGAGTGGGAAGGGGTTGCAGGTTCACTTCGAGTTGCCGTAAGCCCTGCCGTGCCAGTTGATTGTCTGCTGGGGAATGATATGGAGCACAATGCTTGGAGAGAGGTGGAATACCGGACGCATTCTGCGATGCTGGGTACACCTGACTGGGCCTGTGTGAGCACAAGGTCTGCGACTACCCGGAGAGGGAGTTCGCTTGGGTTGGAGCCTGGAACAATGGCCCAACCCGCTGCCAAAAAGGGACAGACCCGAAGACAGGAAGAGCCTGCTTCGGCTTCCGCACCCCATGTGACAGATCGGCCACCTGCGGTGGTGGACCAGGAGTCCGTGGAGGGGGAAGTAGACTCTCTGGAGGATTTACCCATCCCTGCTGAGTGGCATGTGGAGGGAGGACCTACCAGAGAGGAATTCTGTAAGGGGCAGAGGGAGTGCCCTACCCTTGAGGGACTGAGGCTTCAGGCTGAAGCCCAGGCAGCAGGTGATGTTACGGGACACTACCATATTTACTGGGAGGATGGACTCCTCTACAGTGAACCCAAGGTACCCTTACCTGGTTCATCAAGGGCCTTGGTAGTCCCGCAACAATATCGAGCCTTTCTGCTGGAATTGGCTCATGCTATACCCTTGGCAGGACACTTAGGTCAGGACAAGACCTTTGCTCGGCTTGTCCTCCACTTTTACTGGCCTCAGATGAAAGTGGCGTCCAACACCTACTGTCGGACATGTGTATCCTGCCAGGCCAGTGGGAAAACAGGGGTGAAGCTGAAAGCTCCTCTGGAACCACTTCCCGTCGTTAGCACCCCCTTTGAAAGGGTGGGCATCGACATTGTAGGGCCATTGGATCCACCAACAACAGCTGGTCACAGGTTCGTCCTGGTTCTGGTGGATCATGCCACACGGTATCCAGAGGCAATTCCCCTAAGGACTGTCACTGCACCTGTGGTGGCTAGGCCCTAATGGGGATCTTTACCCGAGTGGGTTTCCCCAAAGAAGTTGTGTCTGACAGGGGGACCAACTTTATGTCAGCTTACATGCGGGCAATGTGGAAGGAGTGTGGAGTGACCTACCGGTTCACCACTCCTTATCACCCCCAGTCGAATGGACTGGTTGAGAGGTTCAACAAAACCTTGAAGGGCATGATCAGAAGTCTGCCCGAAAGCCTGCGGAGGAAATGGGACGTCCTCCTACCCTGTTTGCTATTCTCCTACAGGGAAGTGCCACAGAAGGGAGTGGGCTTCAGCCCCTTTGAACTTCTGTATGGGCACCCTGTACGTGGTCCTCTCAGCCTGGTGAAGGATGGTTGGCAGAAGTCTCCCAGGAAACCCCCCCAGGATGTGGTGAGCTACATGCTGGCCTTCAGGAGCCAAATGGCGAAGTTTTGGAAGCAAGCTTCTGACAACTTGGAGGCCAGCCAGGCAGTCATGAAAGAGTGGTATGACCACAACGCTCACCAGGTGGAATTGGAGCCTGGCCAGAAAGTGTGGGTGATGGAACCTGGAGAGCTTAGTGCCCTCTAGGATCGCTGGACAGGCCCATTTGAAGTGTTGGAAAAGAAGGGTAAGGCCACATACCTGGTGGACCTTAAGACCCCTCGACAGCCCCTACGGGTGCTGCATGCCAACCGACTCAAACCCCACCATGAGAGGCCCGAGGTCATCTTAATGATGGTGACTGATGGGGGAGAGGAAGCGGAAAGCGAACCTCTCCCAGACTTGTTCTTGTCTCAAGAGAAGGATGGATCAGTGGAGGGAGTGATTCTCTCTCCCACTCTAACTCCTAAACAGCGGGAGGACTGCCGCCAGATACTGGAGCAGTACTCTACGTTGTTCTCCCTTGTCCCGGGAAGGACTCACCTGTGTACCCATGATGTGGACACAGGGGACAGCCCACCAGTGAAGTCAAAGACCTACCGGCTGTCCGACAAGGTGAAGGCTAGCATCCGTGGAGAGGTTGCCAAGATGCTAGAGCTAGGAGTTATAGAACCTTCCAGCAGCCCTTGGTCCAGCCCGGTGGTGCTAGTGCCAAAAGCCGCTCCACCAGGCACCACACCAGAACTGAGGTTCTGTGTGGATTACCGGGGACTGAACTCAGTTACAAAGACTGATGCTCATCCGATCCTTAGGGCGGATGAATTAATTGACCGGCTAGGAGCTGCCCAATACCTAAGTACCTTTGACCTCACTTCAGGGTACTGGCAGATCTCCTTGACAGATGGAGCAAAGGAAAGGTCAGCCTTCTCCACGCCTGATGGACACTTCCAATTTTGTGTGATGCCCTTTGGGCTCAAAAATGCCCCTGCCACATTTCAGCGGCTGGTGAATCAGGTCCTCTCTGGAATGGAGAGTTTCTCCGCTGCCTACCTGGATGACATTACTGTCTTCAGTAGCAGTTGGGAGGACCATTTGCAACATTTGCAAGCAGTTCTCCAGGCCCTGAAACAAGCTGGATTGACAATCAAGGCCAGCAAATGCCAGATTGGGCAGGGGTCGGTTGTGTACCTTGGACACTTGGTGGGTAGGGGGACAGTGCAGCCCCTGCAGGCAAAGATTGAGGCAATCATGGCCTGGGAACCCCCCAAGACACAGACTGAGGTCCGAGCTTTCCTGGGCCTCACAGGCTACTACCGTCGCTTTGTGAAGGGGTATGGCACTATTGTAGCGCCCCTCACAGAGCTCACCTCCAAGAAACAACCTCGACGGGTAGTTTGGACGAACGCTTGTCAGCAAGCTTTTGAGAAACTGAAGCAGGCAATGTGTGCAGCACCGGTCCTGAGGGCCCCAGACTTCTCCAAGGAGTTCATTGTCCAGACAGATGCATCAGAACATGGCATTGGGGCAGTGTTATCGCAACTGAATGAAGAGGGCCTGGATCAGCCTGTAGTCTTCTTATCCAGGAGACTGCTTCCCCGGGAACAGAAGTGGAGTGCAATTGAGAGGGAAGCTTTCGCGGTGGTGTGGGCTCTGAAGGAAGCTGCGGCCATACCTGTTTGGCTCGCACTTCCTGGTTCAGACTGACCACCGACCCCTTCGTTGGCTAATGCAGATGAAGGGGGAGAATCCCAAGCTTTTGAGGTGGTCCATCTCCCTACAGGGAATGGACTTCCGGGTGGAACATCGACCTGGAGTGGACCACGCCAATGCAGACGGTCTTTCCAGGTATTTCTGCCTTAGTGATGAGGACTCCCAAGGGGTTGGGTAGCTCTCCCCACTTTCAGCTGGGGGGGACGCGTGTTAGACCTGTCTGGCCTTTTGCGTAGTCCCTCTAATTTATTATTTATTTTGTCCCCTTTTAGCCCCTCATGCCTTTATTTATTTTTGTGTCCACTAGATTTTTCAAGGTGTTGGTCTAGGGGATAGGTGCTCTTTCGCCCTCATAGTTCTTCACCTCAGGCCTAGAGGCCTTCCTGACAGAAATTCCCTTGGAGTCACAAAATGGTGGCTACCAACTGTCACCACTGACAAACCTAGAACCTGTCCCATAGGATAGAGTAGGGCATTCCAGAACCTTCTGGTCCCTTCTGGACCTCTGAGGGTCAGCCTATAAAAGGCGGAATGCTGGTCAGCCATTTTGTCTTACCAGAGAGAGTCAGCTGGAGGACAGGCTGTAGCAGAAGGTGGGGGTAGGATAGTCAAAGGGTTGACCTCCTAGTCTAAGGTCGCTGCCTTATTGTTTCACCACCCTTCCTCCCTTGGGTTACTTGACTTGTCCCCGCTGCTTGGGATTACTGGAGACCCTGGACGCCTGACCAACCCCTAGTCTGGAAGTACGGGGGTGTGAGAAGGAGAAGGAGACTGCGGCGCTGTGGAGCGCAGTCCTCTGCCTAGCTGGAAAAGACTCTAGACAGACTCTGCTGAGGGTTGCTAAGAAGAAGGGGAGTACCATCGAGCCCTTCCAATCGATCCCCCCTCCTCTGGTAACGTGGGTCTGAACTGTCTTGAGATCTCCAGAGTGATAATCCTGCACTGGGACAATATTAAGGATAGTGCCCCAGAGCAACTCGACTCCCGAATTACTCCTTACCCTCGCTTGTGTCAAAATCCTGTGGGTACTGAGGGAAATTATCGTGCCCCTGCCGGGCGCCCCCTGCCTTCACCTCCAGCGGATTCCTGGTTTATGGCAGAGAGGCTCGGAGAAGCCGTCGAGCGGTAGTGTCCTGGTACCGCTTCTGCGTGGAGGAGAGGGAGAAGCGTCTCTCCTTGGTGTCAGCGCAGTGGAGGCGGGTCCGGTGGGAGTGTCCTGAGGCCCGAGGTGAGAGGCGGCGCCAGCGTGGGCGTCCCGCGCATGTCAGGAGGAGTAGTGCTTCCCTCGACCGGCGCGAAGGAGAGGTGAGGAGAAGCACCGGAGGAGTCTGTGGGGAAATCCGCTCGCGGGAGCTCCGCGGGAGGAGCGGCTGACTGGGGACGGGAGCGGAGCCCTTCCCACCCCCGGGAGAACCAACGCCGAGATCCCTGGCACTTGTGGTAAAAGGACTGAACCCTCCCGCTTACAGGGCCGATTCACTGGCCGGAAGCCAGCCAAAGTAGCGGAATAGGTGAGGAGAGGGAGGGAAAGTAACGGAGGAGATCTGCAATCCTTTTGGTAACTGGTGAGAGTGAAGATTCTCCCCCAAAGCTTGGAGTGGGGAGGACTTATAAACAGCGACTAAACTGTCCTCATGTAGTCAGGCCTATAAGGAATTGGGCTAGGTAACAGTCGATGACTAAGAGAGGTTGATTGCATATACTCTGTAAAACCTTGGGAAACAGCTGAAGGTTGAATTAAACTCTTGAAAATTACTGCCAGAAGTATCTGAAGTGGCCAAATAGCCCTGTTTACAGGCAGAAGGAGGGAAGTTAGAGTTGAGAAGCTGTATATGCTAGCCTGTATTTATGAAGGAGCCAAATCTAGAAAATATTCCTTTAAAAGTATAAAACACTTCACAGAAGTCAAGTCTAACAAATTTTGGAGTCTAATGTAATGTGCTGTTGGTGCTGATTAATGATTTAAGTTAGCAACTTTAAAAGTATTATTATTTCCATGTCAAACTGTAATGTACTAAGCTGTGAACTCTAAAGACAAGAGAGCAAAGATTATTTTTATAAACAAGCTCATATTTTTCCAAACATTGGTGTAGCGTCCTTTTTGAGTGAAATTGCGTTGATTTACTGCTGGGTGGTTTGCAACCTTTACACATGTGCCTCTATGTGATAGTGTCTTACCCTAGGCCAGGCTACCCTAGGTGACCTGACATATTTAGGTTCCAACAGTATGTTATAATCATTCTCCTCATCATGACCTCAGTTCCGCCATCACTCTGCTACTCCCTCCTTCTTTCCCAAATATATCCAAGCATCTGGGAGTGTATAAAAATTTGCATTTTGATGCGATGCTAGGAATGCAGGATTAACAGTAGGTTTCATGGAAGCTTACATATAACTACGCTTATAAAAATATGTAATTTTATGTAATTTTATTGTATTTTCCATTTTAGTTTGCATTGATGAGTATCACAAATGTGTTTACGATATTCCATTTCTTTGTTCTTTGTCGAGGCATTTCTCTAGTAAAGAGTTTTCACAAGCAGCAATACAACATTCAATATATATTATAATGCTGACACAACTGAACATATAAGTATGTATACATTTATTATGCATGTACACATTATATGGTATTTTTATAGCACAAACCTTGCCAAAAGGCAGCAAAGCGCTGTACAAAGTCAAAAACAAGCATAAAGTCAACAGTTAAGAGGAGAGGAACTGAGTTGAGGGTGGTATTGCATTGTAATGTAGCGTCCCTTTAAGAGATGAGTCTCCAACTCTTTCCTAAATTAGAGCACTGCTGGCGTGGTCCTGATATATACGGGGAAGCTGTTCTGCATCCTGGGTGCATAGACGTAAAAGCTGCATTTTATTTTATTCTATAGTGAGATGGCGTCATAACTATGGGTCATCAGGGTCTAGTAAAGATGGTAGGGCCTGGCTTGTCTAGAGAGCTTCTGAGAAATTGTCTTCAGTCAGGGAGGCATTATAAATGGTAAGTAGGGGTAAGTAAGAGACCAGCCCCAGAGAGAGCGCTAATGAAAGACAATGTAAGACATCACCTTCATAAGGAATGATTTTGAGGAAGTTGAGTATGTCAACAAGATCTAGGAAAGACTAGGAAATATAGGGTGTTGAAGGCAAACTATTGAAGACTTCTACAGGCAGTTGAGTGAGGAATAGGCGTACCTGGCAGGGGGTGATACAGTGCTTGATTGTGTGAAACAGCATTTTGTTTTTGTTGGTGGCTTTATTGATGGCGTTGGAATAGTACTTTGGTTGATGCGCTGAACTGTCTGCATGTTGAGAAGAGGGACTTCAGCATCAAGAGGGCCTCAGGAATTCTGTTTTCCAATAATTTCATTTCCTGTCTTTGGATGGATCACTTTTTGTCAGCAAGGTCTTTAGAGTTCCAGGGAGCTGAAGGCGTTGGCTTGCACTTGTGTTCTGTAATTTGGGTGTGTATGTTTGCAACAACTTGTTGAAGTTCGTTACCAGGATGTAGGCTTTGGATGTGGAGCTGATATGGTGAGAGGTGAATTCAAGTTGTAGGTTGTCTGTGGAACAGTCTTTAAAAGATCTGAAGTTTTTGTATTCTCTTTTCTGTTGACCTTGGAATGTTAGTAAGAAGCCAAGCATGAAAATAGAGAAGTCAAAGTGTTCGGTCGAGTCCAGGAATATGGGTCATTTTCACCGGATTGTTAGTGATAGTGTAAAGACAAGGTTGAGGATGTGATTTTTTTTTGCATGTCAGTAGCTTAATGGAGTTGAGTGTCACTTGCTTGCCTAGTATGCTGGACCAGGAGGGCCTATGGATGACAGTGAGGCCTCCTCCCTTTTTGTGTGTACGGCACACACAATGGATGCCTTAGCCTGTGGGAAGAAGGACACCTTGGATGTGCAAAGATGTGACCATGAACCATGTTTCTGTGATGATGGGAAATCCAAAGATGTAACTTCCTGTGCAGATGGATGATTGTGACGTAATAACCTGTTCAGATGAACTATGGGAAATTAAGCGATCTTCTTTTAAAGATGATTTTGTCAGGAAACCAGTGGTGTCAATTCTTGTGCAGATGGATGATGGGAAATCCAATGATGTCACTTCCTGTGCAGATAGATGATGGGAAATGCAGTGGTGTCACTTTCCGTGCAGATCGAAAATGGGAAAATATATGAAAGCAACAACAAGAACATTCTCTAGATATGGATACAAACTGTTTCAGCAACATTGCACAATCAAAGTGTTGAAACCGTCACAGTTCTTGAAAGAAGGGATTAGAGGGGGAAGAGAGATATAACAAGCATTGACAAAGCCAATAGTTCTCAGCTGCGAAAACTATTGGCTTTGGTATTAAGAATTAGAATATTAGAATTAAACGTGCAGCCATCTCAGGCTGGCACACGGGGATCAATCCACATTTTACATGTCTGATTTAATTTAACAATTACAAGAAGTAGTTTTAGAACTTACTATCCTGAAGTTACCTAAAGCAGTCCTGTAGCATCCGCTTCTGATTTGTCAACCTTTGACAGCTTTAGTCAGGCTGCTCCATGAGCAGGTGTGAAGAGGCCTGGGCCTGCAACAATACAGCCATTTGGTGGGAGGAGCTATCCTTACTGGAGAAGTCATGGAGAAGAAGGGGCTGGGTAGACAAGCTGGAATTCAAAGGCATGAGCTTCTAAGGAAAACAGATATGTCACAGGACCAACACCACCAATACTTCCAGAGAGTTTCTAGACAGATGGAAGACCCCTAGTTAGAATAGGATAGAGGCTGGTAGGGGACTGTAGTCAGCTGTTAGCCACACCTGTGGTTTGAGTTACACAGACACAGACACCAAGGAGAGAATTCTCCCATTTTAATTTTTGGGAGAACAGTGCATTTTGGGTCATAAATATGCCACACTTCACAGAAAGTGGTCATAGCAGAGGGATGAACCTTTACCCTTATTGGTTAGGGTAGCTCCACCTCCTGCCAGCCAAGCACGTAGGATAAATATGGGAGAGCTGCAAGAGCTCCCCAGAACACTTCCTGGAACAAGAGAAGAAGAAGACCCTGCTGGACCCTTGAATTGAACCAAAGAAGGCTTGCACTAAGAGGGTCTGTACCAGCTGCAGTCACAAGGCTCCACAAAGAAAGGACTGCACCTTACTCAAGGGAAAAGTAATGGACTTCCTGATCAGCTAGAGGTACAACAGAGATGGATAAAGTCACCTGCAAAGTCAGAGAGAGGGGATTATCCCCGCTGACCAGTTCCAACTGGATTTTCCTGGACTGCGCAGGTGCATTGTGGGAAATTGAGTCATAGCCTCCATGAGGCAATCCAGAGTCTCTGAACCGTTGGCTTGTGCTACAGGACCCCTGTTTCCCCAAAGGAATCAAGAAATTGCAAGACATCAAAGTTTGGACATTACTTTAAAGTTTTGCAAAAAAACTCCAGGAGCAGACAAGCTCCATTTTTAGAGTCAAGCTGCCGATATCGACTCGCTGATTGACACTGCTGGTTCATTCCGCTGAAAAGCTCCAAGTGGAGCTCAATTCGTTGTCAAAAGGGTAGTCGTCAATGACCGCTTCGGGACTCTCCTCGACGTCGATGCCAAGTACTTAATGCCCGTCTTTTCACTGGGTGGCCGAGCTGCAGCAAGTCACCATTGTCAACTTGAACTCTGTATCCCAGAAACCTGAGGAATCGTTGTCGAGAGAAAAGCTCCAAGAAAAAGACTAAAGACCTAAGCTAGATTTTGGCTGCACTAGTACCACAGTCACTTTTCGGCTGTCTTCCCGCCCGCCGCCATGGTGGTCCACCTGCTTGATTCAGATGTTGGCTGGTTAGACCGCCACAGTCCTGCTACCTCTGCCAGAATCCTTCTCATGTGTAAACGGCATCAGAGGCAGTAGCTGCTGTCAGAGGGAGTCCCACCAAAATTCCATCAGTGCATTTTACAATGTTAAAGAAACTGTGGCAGGGGAACCTCCAAGCTCGAGTTGGTAGGATTGAAGGAACTGGAGTGAAAACCTACGTTATTTTGGGGTCCCACCAATCGTTCTGTCTTGAACGCCATTGACCAGGTCCATTCTGTGTTGCAGCTAGTTCACCACAATGTACAGCCACCCGTTGTCCCCTGGATCTGAGATAGACTTGTGTGGTGGGTGTGGAAATACATTCAGTAGTGTGTGTATGTTGTTGGTGTGCAATGCTATATGTAAAACATATGTGCACTACACATTACCAACATATGCATATTGGCAGATTTACAATATATGTGTATTGAGCTAAAACTAAGTTGTACTTACCTGTCTCCACACCACCATGGCCTCACTCCGTCAGGACAATGCTGCCAGCACAACGTGGAACATCTAAATCTACTTCGCGGAAACTTGCCGACATGACAGCAATGGAGCAAAGAAGACTGCTGCGTTCTCCTGTGTACTGCTGCAACATCTATATACGGCTGGCAGACCTCCGGCAGCTAAATTGAGCACTTGGGACCACCGCCGCTGCGGGGTTGCAGTAGTACAGCCAAGATCTAAATCAGGCCTTAAGTTCTACGGTAAACATTTGACCTTGCCCTAGCCATCAGTCTATCTGACCTGTGCTCCTTCACAGTCAGGCTAAAAATTTGAGTATGTCCCAGTCCAGCATGACCAGATAGCCTCGAGTAGGGCATTACGCTTTTTGGAACTAGAATGCCCTGTTATTACTTTGATCTTTAAGAATTCATATGTACGGTTTCCTACATTAGATGTTTGGCCTTTTGGTGTTGTTTTGAAGATAAAAATATTCTTTACTTTTATAAATTGGTGATGGATTTTTTTTATTGTGTTGTGTCTTACTTATTTACTGTTTTGGTGCTATTAAATGCTTTTAACATACCTATTTCCTATGTTAAGCCTGTCTGCTTATTTGCTAAGCTACCAGTGGCGGTTTCTGGTGCAGGGATGAGGGGCCACACTCCTAGAATTTCACAAGTGTTATTATGATGGTAATTGAAACAAGCAACTACAATCCAATTTGTAAGTATGGGCGAATTTTACGGATCTGTGGTCCGCGAATTCGCGTGAAATCGCAAAAAAGTCTGCGAATTCACGGATTTTGCCACAAACTCGCAGGTTTTTTTTGCGATTTCCATCTACTCAACTGGAGTACTTTGTACTGGCTAATCAGTAAGTGCTACCCCCTTGGGTAAATGTATAATGCTTTTCCTACACTGCAGCTGCATAAAGGGCCAGAAGATTTGTCTCCACTGACCGTTTGTGCCTGTAACTTTGCCACAGCGCCAAAAGGCGCCGAGGTCCCTTGAGTGAGCTGTCCATCATAGTTGGGAAAGGGCGGGAAGACGTTTGATACCGCTAGTGTGTGGTGCGGGGCTTCTATGCGTGTCATCAACATGCCTCTTCTGTATAAAGCGAGCAGGGCAGCAGGTGAGGAGAAAGCAGCCTCCTGGTCACAGGAACTACACGGGGATTGCGCTCAAGAAACTCATGGATTGAAGACCTCCCTCGAGTATTACAGCTAATTTTTGACGACAAATATGGGGTTAAAGCAAACTTGCCCAGCCTCGACTGTGCTCACTAATGTTTTGCGCTGATTAAAACATTACTGAATTTGAGCTTCAACTCGGGCACCTGCTTTATTTATATATGTAAGTGCTTTTTGTTGAGGTTTAATTTTTGTGACAGGAGCCTCGTGCCAGAATGAAACCTGCCCTGCATAGTTATCCACGAAGATGCCACCGTTTTGTGCAATACCTCTACTCAACTGGAGTACTTTCTACTGGCTAATCCAGTAAGTGCTACCTCGTTGGGTAAATGATAGTGCTTTTCCTACACTGCAGCTGCGTAGGGCCAGAAGATTTGTCTCCACTGACCATGTGTGCCTGTAACTTTGCCACAGTGCCAAAAGGCGCCGAGGTCCCTTGAGTGAGCTGTCCATCATGGTTGGGAAAGGGCGGGAAGACGTTTGATACCGCTAGTGTGTGGTGTGGGGCTTCTATGCGTATTAACATTCCTCTTGTGTATAAAGGG
Source organism: Lissotriton helveticus (assembly GCF_964261635.1). Lineage (NCBI taxonomy): Eukaryota > Metazoa > Chordata > Amphibia > Caudata > Salamandridae > Lissotriton > Lissotriton helveticus. Next base: position 167,572,259 of record NC_136062.1, on the reverse strand, counting down.
TCAGAGAGCGAGCAGGGCAGCAGGTGAGGAGAAGGCAGCCTCCTGGTCACAGGAACTACACGGGGATTGCGCTCAAGAAACTCAGGGATGCAAAGACCTCCTTCGGGTATTACAGCTAATTTTCGACAGCAGATATGGGGTTAAAGCACACTTGCCCAGCCTCGACCGTGCTGACTAATGTTTTTGGCTGACTAAAACGTTACTGAATTTGAACTTCAACTCGGGCTCCTGCTATATCTGTAAGTGCTTCCTGTTGAGGTTTAATTTTTGTGACAGGAGCCTCGTGCCAGAATAAATCCTGCCCTGCATAGTTATCCACGAAGTTGCCACCATTTTGTGCAATACCTCTACTCAACTGGAGTACTTTCTACTAGCTAATCCAGTAAGTGCTATTTAGTTGGGTAAATGTAAAGTGTTTTTCCTACACTGCAGCTGCGTAAAGGGCCAGAAGATTTGTCTCCACTGACCATGTGTGCCTGTAATTTTGCCACGCGCCAAAAGGCGCCGAGGTCCCATCATAGTTGGGAAAGGGCGGGAAGACGTTTGATACCGCTAGTGTGTGGTGTGGGGCTTCTATTCGTGTCAACATGCCTCTTGTGTATAAAGGGTCGGAGAGTGAGCAGGGCAGCAGGTGAGGAGAAAGCAGCCTCCTTGTCACAGGAACTACACGGGGATTACGCTCGAGAAACTCAGGGATGCAAAGACCTCCCTCGGGTATTACAGCAAATTTTCGACGGCAGATATGGGGTTAAAGCTTGCCCAGCCTTGACCGTGCTCACTAATGTTTTGGGCTGATTAAAATGTTACTGAATTTGAGCTTCAACTCGGGCACCTGCTTTATTTATATCTGTAAGTGCTTCCTGTTTAGGTTTAATTTTTGGCCCACAGGAAGCCCTTTCAGAGTTAAGGTAGGTGCCCGAGTTGAAGCTAACTTTGTAACTATTTTAGAATGGCGCCGGCTAGCTGCCAGAGTTCCTTACTTGCAAGTTGCAACTCTGGCAGCATGCCGGTGCCATTCTACAAAGTTAGCTTCTTCAACTCGAGCACCTGCCTTAACCGAAATCCACCCGCGAGAGGATTTTCAGGTTTTTCGGCAATTTCGCGAGATTCGCGGATCCCGAAATTGCCGAAAATCTGCAAATTCCGCAAGCGGAACTGATTTTCCGCCCATAGTTACCAATTTGCCTTATAAATGCATGCATTTACTACCCAATGCCTTGGCCTGACAAGTCCGCTCTCCGAAACGGATGAAATGCAATTTTCCATAGGCACATGCACTGGTGGAATATGTGACAGAATATTGACGGACAGAAAATCGACCTACAAAAATATCGACACAGAAATATCGAGAAAAAAATATTGTATTCAAAAATATTGATGTTAAAAATGTCATTTATTTAAATTTTTTAATAATAATCTAAAATTAAGTAAATAATACATATAATTAAAAGAAATATAGTTAAAAATATTAAAACATATTTAAAAATATTAACTGATACATAGTGCTACAGTAGGAAAAGCGTTGGATAGCGTTGGGGTAAAAATTACCATGCTAACTCCAGAGAGTGCAACAGTAGGGAAAGCGCTGGATAGCGTGGGGTAAAAATTACTATTCCTACGCCAGTGAGCGCAACAGTAGGGAAAGCGGTAGATAGCATAGGGGTAAAAATTACTATTCCCACTCTAGAGAGTGCAACAGTAGTAAAACCGCTGGATAGCATAGGCAAAAAATTACTATTTACACTCCAGTGGGTGCAACAATAGGAAATGCATTGGATCGCATAGGTGTAAAAATTACTATTCCCACTCCAGAGAGTGCAACAGTAGGGAAAGTGCTGGATAGCATAGGGGTAAAAATTACTATTCCGACTCCAGTGAGTGCAACAGTAGGGAAAGCACTGGATAGCATAGGGGTAAAAATTAGTATTCCCACTCCAGAGAGTGCAACAGTAAGGAAAGCGCTTGGATATCATAGGGGTAAAAATTACTATTCCCACTCCAGTGAGTGCAACTGTAGGAAATGTGCTTGATAGCGTAGGGGTAAAAATTACTATTCCCACTCTAGAGAGTGCAACATTAGTTAAAGCGCTGGATAGCGTAGGCAAAGAATTACTATTCCCACTCCAGTGAGTGCAACAGTAGGGAAAGTGCTGGATAGCATAGGGGTTAAAATTACTATTCCCAATCCAGTGAGTGCAACAGTAGGGAAAGCGCTGGATAGCGTAGGGGTAAAAATTACTATTCCCACTCCAGAGAGTGCAACAGTAGGGAAAGTGCTGGATAGCATAGGGGTTAAAATTACTATTCCCACTCCAGAGAGTGCAACAGTAGGGAAAGCGCTTGGATATCGTAGGAGTAAAAATTACTATTCCCACTCCAGTGAGTGCAACAGTAGGGAAAGCGTTGGACAACATAGAGGTTAAAAAAACATACTTATAAATTAAATAAATATTGTAATTAAATAATGATTTATTAATAAAGTTAGAAAGAAAAAAAAACTACATATATGTCCAAAATAATAATTAATTTACTAATATTAAATACTTTCCACCCTATAAACACACAACACAGTTCACATAACATTTCACACAATTAAATTAATTTTCATTTAATCAATTAATAAACATTTATTTCCAATTAATAATTTAAAAATAAATTATAAATAATGAGTAACAAAAAAACGTATCAATACCAATACATATTTAATTAAAATTAATAACAAATTCATATTTAATTAACAATAAATAAATATTAACATCAATACATAATATATAATAAGAGCTAATAACCAATTAATAATTCATTAACAACAGCATTAATGATCAATACTCAATTTTTCTTAATTAACTACTTAATTACAAATAATGTACTTCCCACCCTATTCCTCGATAAACTCACAACCCACTCCAATAATAAATTATTACAAATAAAATAATTATCAATTAATAATAATTAATTACCAATTAATAAATAATTGGCAATAAATTAATTATTAATATCAATAATTAAAAATGAATAGTTACTTAATTAAAATTAAATTACTTCCCACCCTATTCCCCTATAAACCCACAACCCACTACAAAAATAAACACAAAATGTAATTTAAAAAAATTAATAATTCCTAAAAATTATCATTTAATTTACTATAATTAAATTACTTCCCACCCTATTTCCCTATAAATCCACAACCCGCTATGGTACTAAAACGCAAAATGTACTTTAAATTTTTTTACTAATTTCTAAAAAATGTATATATATTTTGTTTAAAAACAGTACAATACTTCACAAAAAATATAGCACACATGCATATAAAATACATACTAAATTACATAAAAAGCTCATATAAATATCGATATTATTAACATCGATTATTTAACAATTGATATTACTAACATCGATATTTGCAACATCGATATTTCTTACCTTAATTTTAATATTCTGGTTGTCGATATTCTTGATTTCGTTAATTTGTCCCTACGATATTTAAAACTCGATATTACTGTGCTTCGATATTTAAAAATTAATATTTTGCCTGTCCACCATGCTGGTGGGCATGGGCCAGATGAATCATTGTTTTGGCACCAGTGAATTTTAAGCAGTGTACAGACTAACTTGGTGCCAGCCTGGGTCTGCAATACTTGGGATCCTGAGGGACCGCGTATTAATGACACAATGAAGCGTCACATTTTGAAGCAGCCCGGGCATGAACAGTATAAGTCCTTTACTTTCCGGGGCTGCTTTTCATTTGTTTTAAGCTGCCTCCCACAACTCCTTCCTTTCCCAAGTTGTCAGCAAACATAACTGACCCCACACAACCCTGTGACGAGTTGGGGAGGGGAGGTGTTTTAGACTTTGCAAGACTGCTTGCAATTTGTTAGAGCCCTGATGTCATAGAGCCATAAGAATCAACTCCTGGCTCTGTGAGGCCGGGTCATGTGCTGTAAAGAGATACACTGCACAAGTTTCTGCGCCTCGGCTATCTGTTTAGAGTATTTCAGCAGCACAGCAGCGCATCAAAAAAATCCATCTCCCGCACCCTTTTGTACCACTTTGTTCACCATAAGTTGGCAGGGTATGCTCAGACGTGAGTCCCTTGCTCACTTTGCCACTGAATTCAAGCAAGCCGGGCTGAAGACGGCTGAAATGCCAGAAACCGGTCCTCGGAAGCTTGTTTCCGGTCCAGGGAAGGCATGGCTTGGCAGTTCGGGCTGGACTGTTCCCATGAGGCACAAGGTCAGACTGATTTGCATATGGCCATGTCTGAACTGGGGTGACAGAGTGGGCTAAAGAACGGTGATGGATTAAACCCAGATCTGTTGAGTGTGAGTGTTTGATTGGTTCAGATGCTCCGTCCATCACCACCCCCTTTTGAATCGGAGGACAAGCCTGTTGGGTAAGTAGTCTTTTTCCTCTTTCCCTCACTTCCTTCTCCTTCCAAAGTTCCTTTTTGATCTTCTCCTAGCTCATGTGCTGGTGCTTTAAGTGCACCAGTGCTATCGGTAGGTTAGAGGAGGACGCACAAGCGTCTGATCCCCTTCTGCCCCAGGGGCACGCAAAGCAGGCGCAAAAGCCCTTTGCGCCCCTGGGGAACCATCAATAATACAGCCCCAGGAAACCAGCTACACAATCCCTAACTGCTGTTTACGGCTGCATTTGGGTCATGGTAATGTGTCTGTATTGCTCTACCCATTCTTGAATTCCTTGCTTGTTTTAATCATGTGTACCGGATTGTTTGGACAACACGAGCACGATGAAGGATCCATCAAGTGAATATTATCACACTTGGGGGTCGATTCCGATTCGGGAAAAAATGCTCCGAATAGCCGTTCGGAGCATTTTTTCCATACGAATCGCTCCCTGCAACGTCCCCCGTACGTACGACGAAGTACGATTCGTACCAGGAGCCGTACTCCGTACGAGTCGTACAAGACACCGTACGACTCTAATCTCCCTACGATTCTCCCTCGGAACCGGCTGTACACGACATCTGTACGGTTCGCGGCTGGTTTTTACGACCCAGCAAGTACGATACGTGTCGGGTACGCACCGTACGACCCTTTTTCTACGGGAGCTGAAAACAGCCGTAAAAGCAGAGTTCGCGCCGAAACAGGTACGGAACGGCCCCCCCGGGTATGAGCCATACCCCCATTGTACGATCGGGGTACGAGCCGTACCCCCATTGTACGATGGGTGTACGAGCCGTACCCCATGTACGATGGGTGTACAAGCCGTACCCCCATTGTACGATGGGTGTACGAGCCGTACCCCCATCGTACAATGGGGGTACGGCTCGTACACCGATCGTACAATGGGGGTACGGCTCATACACCCATAGTACGATGGGGGTACGGCTCGTACACCCCATGATCGCAGGGGTACGGTGCGTACCCCTGTGATCATGGTGGGTACGGACTGTACGGTGTGTATGTGTTTGTGTGCTTTTCCGTACGACTCGCCCTTACCTGACGTGGAGCGTACGAATTGCGTCCTCATACCCCGGTCCGGATCATACTCGTCGGGTCGTACAGCATGTGTACGAGTCGTACGGTATGTGTACGAGTCGTACGGTTCACTGTTTCAGCCTTGCAATACGTACGGATCGCGACGATTCGTACGGATTCACGAAATACGGATCATACTTCGCGACTCGGACGGACGGGTACGATTCGTACGGAGAGGGCTCCGGATACAAATCGTACGGACGTTTTTTTCCCCGAATCAGAATCGACCCCACGGTGTTTATATAAATAATCATCAAGGATTTTGCAATAGTGCTGGCCTTTTTTTGTATTTAGGGAATCAGGCACTGACTGTTTAGGGCTGCTTTGTGAGTAAGCAGTTGCAGTCGGGCACCGTTCGTGTAATATGCAAACTCCGCTAAATATTTATAGATAGTTATTGCAGTATCCCCACTTTCATAGTCATCTACAGTGCAATGTTCTGCCTTAAGTTTTTTAATGTTTGAGTAAAATCCTTTTTTTAAAATTATTTTTATTTGCTTTTCTCATAATTTGCACAATTACATTATTTGAGATACTTATCATTGAGTCTACTGTTCCATTCAAAATATTGAGTAAAATACTTAACTCATTAAGTACCTTAGCTCTGAAAAATATATGCCCATTTAAAACCACCAACATATATACCACACATTCATATTTATTCTTTGCAAAGTTGAAAAAGTGATTTAAAGCCTCATTAGAGGACTAAGGGGCGGATTACGATGGTGGGCGGACAAAGTCTGCCCGCCATTGCAGCTGCAAAAGGGACCGCCTGCCATAGGTGCGGCGGTCCTGCTATACGAATTAGGATGCGTGCACCACACTGGCGGGCGCATCCTGTATTTTTACATTGTGACGGGCGTCAGGGAGGTGGATTACATGGCTAAGATAACTCTGCCCTATCAGCAAGGTTTCGCTGGTTGCAGTGTGATTATCGCTAGATTTCCAGTGATAATCACACTGTTTTCCATTTAACGCATGGATTCGTATCGCTTGGGAGATAAGCGTTGCTGATAGCACACTATCTTCGCAATAGAATCCAGCGTTAGCCTGCAATAATTATCCTTGCACTAAAAGCGCTAACCGATAATTATCCCAGGACCTTGCTAATATGCCCCTTATTTCGGTCTTGCTTTCCACAGTGAGTGAATGATAAATTACCACAGGGGCAATTACATATAAGAAAGTGTTAGAATCTAACTATACGGTAGTGCCTATAAAAAGCTTGCAGATATGGGTTTGTGATATTTCTGGGTTAGCGTTTCTGGTATTTCCGGGTGGGCTGCAAGTATTGAGAGCATGGGTAAACCAGGTCAATATATAACATGCATTAACAAAAGTTTGGTCTTTGTAAAAGCTCTATGGTGATTCTTCTTTACGGCAATTGCTAAAATGCAGGGGTGATTACCCATTATTTCAGGGGCGATATACGATTGATTAACAGAATAATTTCCAGATTCCTTGTATGCTAAGAGTAAGTACCCTAGGATTGCATTGGCTTGCTAATTGCTCGGTTCCTCACAGCCCATGCTGGCGTTTCCTTTTTCTCTTTCAGTATATCTGTGAACGTCACTTCCAAAAGGTGCTGAACAAGAGCTTGTTCACGGGCCTCCGCGCCATCACGCACTTCGGGAGGCCGCCGTTTGTCCCGTTCTTCAACTCGCTGCAGGAGGTTCACCCCGAGGTGAGTGGACATTTTGACATCAGGTTTGATTCCTCTGAAATACATTCTCTTGGTCTAGATCATTAATAAGCGGCAAGGAGCCGATTCCTTGAACCTCAATATTCTGTCCTATATTTGTGGATTCCACCTAATTCACTGCCATAAAAGTAGATCTGAAGTCTTGTATTTACTATTTTCTATTAACGTTTTTAATCTACATCTGGACTACTCATTGCCTGCAAGGACCTACACTCTCCCAGGAATCACCTTTGGATATTTAGACATCAATGCTCCTTCTGGCTATTTGGGCTCATATCACCTTGCGCTCCGAAGTGTTTACATCCAGGGTCTTTGAGAGTTCCTCGCCTGCTGGGAGCATTATTCTTGAGATGTCCCTGTCTCCATAGAACCACTCTCAGCGTGACAAAAGCACACTATTGTCTTTCAAATAAATGAACAAAGTTATAACCTGTCCTCGAAGATCAAGCAGTAGTCAGGGGATAAGAAGATACTGCTAACCATAATCCTAATTTGCATTAATAGCAAATACCTGCAGCTAAATGCTACAGTAAGGCAAGTTTACTGTGATTTAGATTCAGCACATCTCAGTGGAATAAACATGGTTTGCAATGTGGCTTTATTAATACTCTGCCAGACCTCGACCTCTGCCAAGCCTTAATGTGCGCTGTGGACAGCTAAGACACAAAGGGCCTCATTATGTTTGGCATGAAAAGTGAGGTGGAAATACCGTGCACTGTATTATCATACAGAGGATATTATCACTCCATTTACTGCATAATGTAATGTTGGGGGTTGAATGAGGAATAACATGTGGATCATAAGCAATGCATGGTGGGAGTGCAAGTTCTAGTTTGCTCAGATAACTTTTACCGATGAATCTCACAGTTTCTTTGTGTTTTAATTGGTATGTTTTAAGTGACATTTTTACCTAACTATAACATTACTATAACCTAGTTTTTTTTTAAGTGAATTGCTAAATTTTGTTTTGTCATAAAGTAAAATAGTAATACCAGACCTAACCATAATGTCACTTTGACCTTTGTTCTTTCAGCAAATTTCACAGGCTTTTTAAACGTAATTTAAAATCTTATTACCCAGCTTACTATAACATCACTGTCACCATTGGTTTTTTTCAGTACATTTCTAGGTTGATTTTTTTAACACAAAGTATTATCCTACTAGCATACCTAACTATAACATTACTGGCATAGGGTTAGGCCATCACCTCCCCAGCATCCCTGACCAACCAATGAAAACAATCATCACAATATAAAGGGATGTCATTTTAAATAATGGTAATGTACTGACCAAATCAACACATAAATGCCAGGCCTATTGGTTTTGTCAACAGTTGACCACATCAATATATCAGACAAGCCTATTCGCTGTGTCAAAGTGTCATATACAAGGCAGGCCTATTGTATTGTCAAGGGTTCACATCGTAGACAAGCCAATGGGTTTTGTCTTGGGGCCATCATATCATTATTCAAAACAATCTATTGGCTTTGTTAAAAGGTGACCACATCAATATACAAAGCATGCATATGGCTTTGTCAAGGGGTCACCACATCAATATATCCAGGCAGGTTTACTGGATTTGTCTGAAACAGTTAACACTGACAGGGTCTTTCTTTTACACAGGTAAATGAGATAGACAGCACAACCACCCAACCACATAATGCAGCTGTAGGACCAACCACAAGGGTTCCCTGCAATCCTCAGCTTAAACACATGAATAACGTTTTCTGGTGTCACGTAATACAGGCTCCAGGTAACATTAGGTTTCTGTTAATAAATATTTCCTGAGAGTCCATCGTTATTTTGCTCACCATGCCACCTCCGTTTGGACCCAGCCATATGCAAATCAGTCTTAACCCTGCACCAGTGGGAACAGTCCAGCTTGATCTGCCAAGCCAGGCTGACAAAAAATAGTTTTTCATCGTTACAGTTCATTTTATACTGATACTGTTGACAGGATTCTCTATTTGAACCCCAGTCCTCCTAATGTAGAAGCTTGAAATTACGACACTGCACAGGACCAAAGTATATGGCTATTTGGCCCACGTGGTCCTGAAACCATGACTGCATCACTGGTAATTCTCCTCCTTTGCCCAGTGCTTGGAACACTGGAAAGCAAAGTATAGTAGGTTTTGAAAGCTCATTCAAATATACCCAGCTATGTGCCCCTATGCTTTTAGGATTGTACACTACCTTGACAGTTTATATGATATTGATAAATATCCTAATAAAACCTGGCTAGTTTATAACACAGGTCTGTCATATGTAAGTGCTGTAAATAACAGGTGTTACTATTACCCAGAATAACAGTCCACCATGTGTCCTCCTTGAAGGATGGAAGGCAGAGTCAGCCTTATCAGGATTCTATCTGCACATCACAGCATCAAGTGTTCAACTTATTGAAGCACATTACCAGCTCAAATCCAATTTCTGATAACTATGGACTAGAATACAGGCAAAGTCTTTAAAACAAGCATGGTAAGGCTCAGTATAGTTTGAAATATAGGGGCATATTATCAAGGATGGTGTTAAAAATTATCGCGGGTTTAGCGGCCGAAAACTACAACTAAAGCGGCGATAATGGTCTTGATAATATGCCCTTGGGAATTCCAATAGAAGTCCAGGTTCTGGTGTGAACATGGGCTTCTATTGGAATTCTCCAGGGCATATTATCAAGCCCATTATCGCTGCTTTAGCTGCAGTTTTCCGCCGCTATACCGGCGATAATTTAACGCTGTCCTTGATAATATGCCCCTTTGTTCATTTGTACTTTAATTGAGTATCTCTAAAACTTGATGGTCTCACTTTGGAGAAAGGTAAGGCAGACACAGACAGATGAAAATAGAGACATAGTAAATGCAGGAGATATAAATAAGAAGAAGGAATAGGTGAGAAAGAGAGAGAGAGAGAGAAGTGGGACATGGGGGCTATAGTGGAGATAGACATTTGAGAAGAAAGAGACTGGGAAGAAAAATATAGCACATGGAAATGGAAGTAGATGGGTCACATGAGGAAAGAGGAAACAAAATGTAAGAGACCAGATGAGCTAGAGTGAGAGAGCAAGATAGAGATGGGCAGGGAAATGAAAGAGTGTGGATAGAAAGAAAAAAAGAGAGGACAGAAAGAGTATCCTCCGTACCTGATTCATCTTATTTTATATTAATTTCTTTTCTGCATCCTCCGTTTTAATTAGCTAGGATTCTAAACCCGCATTACCCATTAAATAACAAAATGCTTTTTAAATAACAAATGATTGATCAGCTTGCAATCTCATTCAATTCCTGAAGCACCATTTTAGTTCAATGTCAATGGCATTTCCTTCCTTCATGATGCCCATACCTTAACATACTTTAATATTCCTGTTTTTCTATAAGGTGCTTGCTGCTGAATTCTTCCTACAGTCAGTGTCTCTCTGAATGATGACCTCCAGAGGTTCAGTGTACTGGGGATGATATTGCACCAATGCTTTAGGTTTCAACCACAAACAGCTTTAGTTCCCTGCCTCACTCGTTGTCTTGCTTCCCATTTTACCTTTTTATTTATTTATTTACTTATTTATTAGTTTGCAAGTTTCAGGGAGCTGCAAACTGCTGTCAGGCTTTTTGCTTCCTTTACTTGCATTCATGCGCACTTTGTTTGCTAGTTCCCCCATTTTATTGAAAGTTTTAACATGGCCGTTCCCCATGTTTGAATGGTAAATATAAAATGTTCACCAATCATTACAATGCAATCACATGCATACATCAGGATGCACATGTGCACCTCACCGGCCTCTTAGAATATATCTTCAATAGGAAATCAATTTAAAAATTGCTGGCCATGTATGCACATGCACCATGATGCATGTGTCACAAGTATATGGCAATAAAAAAGCATTGGTGGAGCCAATAGCTCGCTTTGTAGAGCTGAGTCTCATTGGCTTTGTCAGTGCTACCCAGTAATTTTACATCTTCCTTTTTCACATCAGCTTTACTATTGGCTTCACCTTGCTGCCTTTTTCATCAATCACTGTATGTTCAGGCTGGTTAAGATGTAATATACAAACATCCAGGCTCTTAGTAAGACCAATGGTGGCGAGGCTACTGCATTTCAGGGCTTAAGACTGCATCTTGCGCTTAACCCATGCTGCTGGCCTATTCACTGTTGATAATGTCATGGTCTCAATTTTTCTGGATTTCACAGCTCAATTACAGAAATAACTGGCATCTTTAGTGAGCGTAAAATCTAGGTCGCGTGACCTCCATATACAGTATGCCTTATTGGTCCCAGTGCATTCGAGGATTCAAACTAAGGACAAAACCTTCTTTTTCACTGACCCCGCAGAGGTTACTGACTGGCTGGAAATGTACGACGGGGAGGCATACTTCCCAACAACCCTACAGTGGTGAGACAGTATGTTTGGAAGCACCATTGCACAAAACTACAACATGGATACTGCCCCTCGCACCTGCAGATGAGAGTGGAGAGATAACATGCAAAAGAGGCCGTTGCAGGCCTGGGGGGGCTCTGAAAAGGAACTGGAGTTGGTGTCAGCTCCAGGGGATGATTCACACTCTGAGGCAGACAGTCATTCAGGCTCTGATGACCAGTCACTCCTGGTACAGCGGACAAATAGATACAACTCTTGGAAGCTGCTCTTTGAGGCACCATCCCTGTTACCATGTTCTGCCTCAAAGGGCCTACATTTCTCTGTGTATCTTTTGCAGGAATAGGGCGAACAGACCAAATGAACAGTAACGGATGTGTCAGATTATTCATTTTTGTACTTCTCCCTCCCTTTTCATTCTTTGGCTGAGTGGGGTTCTTCTCTGCCTTATGAATGAGTGCTTGTCAAATTATTTTACCAGTTTTGCTGTATTTGTCCTGGTAGGCTTGTTAGGGCTGAAGACCCGTTTGTACCCACTTACTTGGTCTCGGTGGTGGGGGAACCGCCCAAGTCTTCCATACCCTCCTTATATATAAAAAAAGGAGACACAGGAGCCTTCGTCTGCAGGAGGAACCAAGTTTTATTTGAATAGCCCGGGCTATGGAACAGAGTCCAAGCTCGTCGGAGACAAGACAGAGGAGGCTGCAGCTTCCCTCTGCAGCTTTCAGGCCTTTTATACACATTTCCCAGCTTAAGAAACCAGTTTGGGTGGAAGCCTGGTGCCCCCGAGTCAAATGCAGTTACACCATTCTTTGTTCAGGCAGGACGGGGCTGCAGCAGATGGTACAAAGATTACAGACAAGTCTTGCAAAACAGGATATGTACGTGACAGAACAGACAGATCTTGAACAACAGGATATGTGAAAGAAACAAGTTCTGGGGCGGTGGCGTGACCAAGTCTTGCAAAACAGGATGGATGTGTGCAGGAGTTCAGTCCGAGGGTGGTGAGGCCAATTCTTTGTTCCCTTTTTCGGAATTGGCTCAACCACAAGGAGCAGGAAGGGCAGGGTGGTCGTGACAGTTAGAATTTCATCAGGCATCAGTAGAAACAACCAGGAGGGCCGTGCAGAGGTGTTTGCCACGAAAGGCAATGCAAAAATAATGGAGTCCTGACACAAAATACATGCCGACAAGAAGGACGCTTTTCCTCAGACCCTCCTTTTGCCATTGAGTGGCAAATACTCTAGGAAGCGTTGATATTCATGAGATCATATGTTTCTTGTTGGAGCATCATCTTCATATTGGTGTCGTAAATGTTAGAGGGTTGAGGCTTGAGAGCCTGAACACATGTTGCACAGAGCATTGGCAGGCACTGAATGCAGAAACAGCAGGAGACTAGGGCAGCCACTCCCAGAGCAAGGAAGATGAGACCCTCCATCCCCATTGGGAAAGGCGGCCCCAGATCCAGCCTGTGAGGGACCAGTTGCCTTCATCCTGATGAATTTCAGAGGAAAGGTGATGCAGACATTAGATGGCATCATATACTGTGGGTGCGTGATCTGGAATAAACACACAGCAGCTCGAGCCAATCAATTTACACACACCTCCACGATCGGCGAGGATGATGTCAAGGACCATACGATTTTGAAGTGTTACAAGGCGGTTTGCCTGCAACTCTGCAGTGATGTTGGAGAGGGACCCAGCTGTTTCTGTGATGGTGGCCTCAAGGACCCTGGTCAGTCCTCGTATAGCCCAACTGTTTGCCATGGGGACCCAGAATGGGAGGAAACCCTTAAAGAAGTCCCCGGCTTCCTGGCCTACTGAATCTTCAGCCGATATGACATCCCTACGTGAGCGGTGCAAAGTGCCCTTCATCAACAGGTGGTGATCTCCATGGGTAGAAGACGTTTGTGGAAGGCCAGAAAGCAGGTACAAGACCAGTTACAGGGGAGCCAAGTGTAGGCTGCTGTGCCACAGACAAAATAAGTGTTGGGGGACGCCACTAACTTTGGAGGAGACGTAGAGTTTAAAGTTTTAATGATGTCACAGATGCTAGTACCAACTTTCTTAGTTCCCAAGCCATAGATGCAGACACGGCCCGCACATTTATAACATTCAGAGTGTTTCGTACATCAGATAGTAGCCTTCTGGGGCGAAATTTGGTAAATGTTTGTCGAGAAGTTGAGTTAAATACCACCATCTCACCAAGTTCATCCGTTGGTAATAGCAATGTTGATGAGCCGGTCGGGCAAAAATGGGTGTTGGTATTGCCAGACCTGTTTCGCCAGAAGTCATCTCAAAATGTTCCAAGGACAGAATTGGCAGTACGATTGATAGCATAAGCCTCCTGCATCAACATCCACCATGCAAGACAGGACCCAGAAATGGAAAAAGGATAAGGAAAGAATGGGACAGGTTGTGTCATAGCATGCGGCATCAGACAAACATACCCAACAGTTAAGAGTATTTATGATCAGCTGATGATGATGTAACATCTGGACAAAGGTGTTATTGAAATATCCTGCACGGCGGGGTAATTCGCGGGCGGGTAACGTGAAATACTGATGCTCTGCAGAAGTCGGGGTAGGAGTTAGTGGGGTAACAGGATAGTAGATCTGTAACATCCAACCGATGATAGACAAGATGATTGAGACAAACAGCGTCACCCCGGGGGCCACGAAGCACTTGCCATGTAGGAGACTGACATATCGTTTCTGAACTTGGGTGTATTGGACGGCTGCCATTGTACTAAGCCAGCGACCTGTAGCGGCTGTCTGTGATTGGTGGTTGCTTCACTGGATGCAGGTGCCAAGAGCCCTAGTGGCATACCTTAGTCTGATATACCAGCACCGGTCTTAGCCGGGAGATCACAGCCATACAGCCTATAGGTACCTGAGCGAAGTCAAGGGCAAGCCTTCCTTCTGGAACGTAAGTTATATGGGGTAGAAGTAGGATCAGTATGGTCAGGGAATAATCGTTCCTGATGCTGAGCAGTGTGAGGGGAGTGTTCCACCTTTCCCTTTAATATACTGGCACTCTCTGCTTCCGTAGATGTGAAATGTAATCTTGCGTCGCTGAATGGAACAAACGACGGGACTATTTTTGTCTCTAAGTCTCCTCGTCCTTCTCTCACCCACTGATCATAGGGAAGAGGCAGAGGCACTCGTCTGCAGTGCGTCGCATGGATCCAGTTCTTCCGACCTTTAACTTTCACGGCAGTGCGGGTGGCCAGTAACACCTGACGGGGCTGTGTCCAGCGGGTCTCGAGGCTCTTAGTACGTTGAAAGTTGCGAATCAGAACCCAGTCGCCAGGTTGGATAAAGTGTCCTGGGCCCTCGCTTTTATCAGGAATGGCCTCATGCACCTGGTGGTAAAGAGTACGAAAGGTGTTAGTCAAACTGTACAGATAATCAGTCAACACAGGGTATTCAACATCAGACAGTTTCTGGGGCTGTGGAACACAATTCATAAGGAGATAGTCCTATACTGGTATGGGTTGTTGTCCTGACAGACAGCAGAGCCAGGGGCAGAGCATCAACCCAAGTGACACCTGTCTCGGCTACAATCTTGGCCATTTTAGTCTTTAGGATGCCATTGTATGCCTCCACTAGACCTGCTGACTGGGGGTGGTTAGCTGCATGAAATGTTTGTTTCACACCCAGTGCTGAACAGACATACTCCTTTATTTGAGCCGTAAAGTGTGTCCCGTTGTCACTTCAGACCAAACGGGGCAAACCAAATTGTGGGAAGTATTCTTTCAATAGTATTTTGGTTGTAGTGATAGTGGTGCAATCTTTGACAGGGTAGGCCTCCACCCATCGGCTGAAGGTACAGACCACCACCAGGACGTATTTTAAATTGTTACATCTGTCCAACTGGATATAATCCATCTGGAGGGCTTTGAAAGGAAAGGTAGGGGGGAGAATCCTCCTCCAGGGGTCACTGTACCTTTTCACCGGTTGTACATAAGGCAAATCATGCATGTTTTGACCATCCTCTCAGCATATGATGGTGTCTTTGAGTTATACCAGGTGGGTTCCAGCAACTTATATATCCCTTGCGCCCTAATGTGAGCAGGGTCATGGGCCATCATTACTACCGGTAGCATATGACTGTCGGGCAACATCCATTGTCTCTCCATGGTGTTACGGGCCCAACAACCATCTATTTCCTTTACCGCTAAATGATCTGTCCACATTCTCAGCTCCTCAGGGGTAGCATGGGACTGAATATCGATCACACTCTGTACTGTATCTTCAACCATGCCCCCTCTGCCACCCACCTGGCGGGTCCTCCCACATACATTCCTTCCTTTTTCTTAAGAGCTGTCTGTCTGGCTGTCTAGTCAGCCAGGGCATTGCCTTTTCCAACATCATCCGTCACTTTCTTATGCGCTTTACATTTTATAAACTACCTTTCTGGGAAATGTCAGGGAGTCTAATAATCGGTAAATTAAGGGGCCATGTTGAATTTTCATCCCATGTGAAGTAAGGAAATTCCTTTCTTTCCACAATCTCCCAAAGTTGTGAGCCACCCCAAAGACATACTGACGGTCAGTGTAGATATTAACCGTTTTCCTTTGCTTAACTCACAGGCTCTAGTGAGGGCCACTAATTCTGCAGCCTGAGTAGAGCACTGCGGAATCTGAGCTGTTTCTACTACTGGCTCCAATGTTGTGAGGGCGTAGGCGGCTAATGTGTTACCATCTGGCCCACTGAGACATGATCCGTCCACATACAGACCACTTCTGGGTCTGCTATCAGGGTATCCTGTAAGTCAACCCGCCCCTTCGTCTCCTCCTCTGTCCTCAATATACAATCATGTGGATCTAAACAGGCATCCTGAGTATCCAGTGGGGGTAAGGTGGTGGGATTCAGTACAGTGCATCTCTTGATGTTAATGTGGCCGGAAAAGAGTGTCAATTCATATCCTGTGAGTCGTGCGCTAGTGAGGTACTGTGTCTTGGTGTTATGAAGGAGGGTATCCACAGAATAGGGAACCATCAGAGTCAAGGGGGAGTTCATGACGATCCCCGCACTCTGACGGACTATGCGTGCGGCCGCAGCTGACGCCCATAGGCATCCTGGGAGAGCCTTCGCAACAGGATCTAAGGTGGCTGAAAAATAGGCACATGGCCGATGGTGACCTCCGAATATCTGGGTGAAGACAGCGCATGCACAGCCGTCTGTCTCATGTACAAAAAGAAAAAATTGTCTGTTATAATCAGGAGCGACCCCTGACCTTGTCAGGTAGGTCGTCCCCCCTCCTCCCCCGCTGCAGCTGCACCAGCCCTTGTGCCTGACCCATGCTCCAGCTGCCCATTCCTGGGTGCCGTTTTTTTCTTTCCCTTGCCCCCCCTGCCCACAGCCCGCTTTCCTGCCGCTGCTGCCCCTGCAGGCCCGCCCCCCCCGCACCCATTGGCTAAACCCCTGCCTCCCGCCTCCCAGCTACTCCTCCCTCCCAGCTCCCTTTAAATCTGGCGACAGCGTGCTGTGAGGAGAGCGAGCCCTGAGCTTGCCAGGTAGGTCGCTCCCCTCCCAGCTGCAGCTGCACCAGACCTTGTGCCTGACCCTTGCTCCTGCTGCCCATTCTTGGGCACCGTTTTTCTTTCCCTCGCCCCCCCTGCCCACAGCCCGCTTTCCCGCCGCTGCTGCCCCTGCGGCGCCGACCCCCCACGCCCATTGGCTGAACCCCTGCCTCCCGGCTCCCAGCTACTCCTCCCTCCCAGCTCCCTTTAAATGGAGGCAGCTACGCACCAAAGGCATGCCTAAGGCAAGCCCATCTGTGCCCATCCATGCCTGGACCGCGCCCAGTGCCAGAACCCCTGGACCCCGCGAACGCCACGACACCAGTCTCCACCACGACGCCAGCACCCTTCACGCATTCAACGCTGGCTGAAACCACACTTGCTTCCAGGCCGCCCCGAAACGGACCCACGGACCTTTCTCCTGCTGCACCTGCAGCTTCACCTGCGACAAAACCACCAAACCTCCAAGGACTGGATCCAACCACCTCCGCTGCATACTCCTCAACACCCGCTCCGCAGGCAAACACGTCGTCGAGATCTGGGATCTGCTCGACACCTCCACCCCAGACGTGGCCTTCCTGACCGAGACCTGGTGGAACGACTCCTCGGTGCATTACATCGCCATAGCCATACCGGACGGCTACAAGATCCCCCGCAGGGATCGCGCCAACAGAACCGGAGGAGGAATAGCCATCGTCCACAAGTTCACCCTCAAGGTCACCACCCACGCAGACGACACCCTCAACGCCGCCGAACACCTGCACTTCCGGATCCACACCAACCCCAACACCACCCTCAGAGGAACACTCTTCTACAGATCCCCCGGACCCTGGGCTCAGTTCAGCGACTCCATTGCTGACCTCGCCAGCACCCACGCACTCGTCTCCATGGACTACATCCTCCTCGGGGACATGGACTTCCACCTCGAGAACAACAACGATGCCAACTCTGCCACCCTGATCGCCAACCTCGCCAACCTCGGCCTCAGACAACTCGTCACCGCACCCGCCCATGCCACCGGCCACACGCTGGACTCCACGTCGCCTTCAACCACACCACCGATCTCCACTGGACGGACCACCGCTGCATCCATTTCACCTTCAAGAAACCAACCACGCACCACCACAACCAACAGCTTGTAGTGTAGTTCCTATTTTCCCAATAGGCTCTACGCATTGGAATAATATCTTCAATAGTATAGACGTAGGACTGTGGTTAACTAGGTCTTCTACTGACGATATTAGACTTAAAGTTTATGTGTGCCAGCTAGCTCAGAGTTCACTAGAAACTTTCTCGAATAGGCAAGGAGGAGTTTAACCTCCCTGGATAGACAAGAAGGGATTTAGTTTCTGACAACCATAGAACATGACAACTTTGCTCTCCCCTAATCAAGAGTATATCTCTAGAGTCGTGTGAAAACAAAAGACAACTTATTTTACTCAGTCAGTACGTGCATTCTTAGTTTCACCAGATTGTAGAGAAAAGGAAGAGACGGGCGTGTTCAATAAAAAGGTGATATTTATTGATCAGTCTCTTTTCTCGTACAAGAGAAATGAATCGCTATTATTGCAATACTTATAGTTAAGTACAGTGCATACAGTAAAAGCAGAATTATGAAATAATACTGTAAAAGCATTGATATGGTTTCTTAGCCATATGATACTTTAAAATGGATAAAATAGATACATACATATATACATTGACTAATCGTACTCAACTGGTGCTTCTAACTACGCCTACCCCGGTGTAACTGACCTAAGCCTAATACGTGGGCGGGAGTAGATAAGTAGCAGTTTAAGTTAAGTTTGCTTTGCCAAGAGTCTGACTCAAGAATTCTCTGTAAGGGGTTATTCAGTTCTGTACCTGGGATTTAGAAGGCTGGAGGGCTGGTATCTCTATCTCAGGACTTGATATCCCAGCTGCCTGCGAGGGCGGCTGGAAACGCCGGAGGCTGGATTTCTCGGCAGGAGGAAAGGCAGCGTCTCTCTCTCAGCGCGTCAAAAGGGAGGGGCAGCGTCCGTGGGCTTTCTCGATCAGCTGGGCTCCTCGGCAAGTCGCGCTGCTTCAATCTCGTCACCACCACCGTGTGTTGCTTAGGACAATGTCGGTAATATTTATACCTGAAAGGTGCCGAGATTGACGTAAGGATGGACATAAATACGTCAATAAGGATGTCATAAGAACTGGTCATTCTTACATTCTTTACTGGAGTTCTTGGCTAAATCAAAACAATAGCTGCAGGGGATTTCCCAGGTTGCTGGAGGTTTGATTTGTTTTGAGAACTCGGTATGCTTTCTATGGGGGCTGGAGGAATAGTGCTTGCCTAATGTGATAGCATGCGCTATGACCTAATCAGAAAGCGGGTTTCTGTGCCGTTGTATGGCCACTATTGATTTATTAACCGGGCAAGGGTCAGAAGCAGGAATATTGATACAGTTCCCATAGGAAATACATCACAAACTGCCTCGCCACTGCTGTAGCAAAGTCACCGAAGACCGGCTGATCACCACCCACGCCCAGAACCCACCCACCGACCCCACCAACCCAGACGCCGCAGCCCGCAACCTCAGACAGTGGATCGACGACTGCGCCAACACGCTTGCCCACTCAAGAAACCCTCCAACAACCACTCCAGCAAGAGAGCCACCTGGTTCACCAATGAACTCCAGACCTCCAAGCGAGCATGCCGGAAACTGGAGAAAATATGGCTCCAGGAACGCACACAGCATAACCACGCAGCCCACAAGGACGCCACCCAAAGACATCACCATCTCATCAGATGAGCCAAAAGACCGCCTGGATAACAACGCACACAACAGCAAAGATCTCCTCAGCATCGTAAAGGAACTCTCCAACCCCAGCGCCAACAACAACGACATCCCGCCCTCTCAAGAACTGTGCGACTCACTAGCCACCTTCTTCCACCGCAAGATCGCTGACATCCATGACAGCTTTAACACCACGACTGCCCGACTACGCCAGACTCTACCTCCCCTGTGAACAGTGCCATCCGCCTGATCTCCTGGTCCAACGTCAACGACGACGAGATACCAAACGTCATGAACTCCATCCACCCAGGATCTCCATCAGACCAGTGCCCACACCACGTATTCAACAAAGCAGACTCAGCCATTGCACCCCAACTATGGAAGGTCATCAACATCTCCTTCGAAACAGCGACATTCCCAGATAGCTGGAAACACGCCAAAATCAGCGCCCTCCTCAAGAAGCCCAAGGTGGACCCAAGGACCTCAAAAACTTCCGGCCCATCTCCCTGCTCCCATTCCTGGCAAAGGTCATCGAGAAAATCGTCAACAGAC
Organism: Lissotriton helveticus; assembly: GCF_964261635.1. Lineage (NCBI taxonomy): Eukaryota > Metazoa > Chordata > Amphibia > Caudata > Salamandridae > Lissotriton > Lissotriton helveticus. The sequence continues at coordinate 167,551,843 of NC_136062.1, read as the reverse complement.
AGTTGGCCCGCCACCTGGAAGACAACAACATCTTGGACCCTTTCCAGTCCGGATTCAGACTAAACCACAGCACCGAGACAGCCCTCATCGCCGCCACAGACGACATCATGCGCCAACTAGACAACGTCAAAACATCAGCACTCATCCTCCTGGACCTCTCGGCCGCCTTCAACATGGTCTGCCATGGCACTCTAAAGACATGCCTCTAAGAAGGCGGAATCCAAGAGAAGGCCCTTGACTGGACCACGTCCTTCCTCTCTGGCAGAACCCAGAGCTTCTGCCTCCCTCCCTTCCGATCCGAAGCCACTGAAATCATCTGCGGCATCCCCCAGGGCTCATCCCTCAGCCCGACACTGTTTAACATCTACATGGCCCCCTCGCACAAGTGGCCTGCCATCACGATCCTCAACATCATTTCTTACGCTGATGACACCCAGCTCATCCTCAACAAGGACCCAAACACTACCAAAAACAATCTCCAGGAGGGAATGAAGGCCGTCGCCGACTGGATGAGGAGCAGCCGTCTGAAGCTGAACTCAGACAAGACGGAGGTACTCATCCTTGGACCCACCCCCTCAGCCTGGGACGACTCCTGGTGGCCAACCACACTGGGAGCAGCACCAACACCCACCGACCATGCATACAACCTAGGATTCATCCTCGACTACTCCCTCTCCATGTCTAAACAGGTCAACGCCGTCTCCTCCTCCTGCTACAACACCCTCCGCATGCTCCACTGGATCTACAAGTGGATACCGACCGAAACAAGAAGAACGGTGACACAGGCCCTCGTCAGCAGCAGACTGGACTACGGCAACGTACTCTACGCAGGAATCCCAGCCAAACACCTACGTCGACTACAACGCATCCAAAACACCAACGTCCACCGCCGCAGCCACATCACCCCCCATCTGAGAGACCTACACTGGCTCCCCGTCGACAAGAGGATCCCCTTCAAGCTCCTCACCCAGGCACACAAAGCACTCCACAACGCCGGACCAGCCTACCCGAACAGCAGGCTCAGCTTGCACACCCCCACCCACCAGCTCCGCTCCGCCAGCCTCGTGGCTGTCCCCCGCATCCAACGAACGACCTCCTGCAGCAGATCCTTCTCCTACCTCGCCGCCAAAACCTGGAACACCCTCCCTACCCACATACAGCAGGCCTGAGACCTACTCACCTTCAGAAGACTCGTCAAGACCTGGCTCTGCGAGCAGTAGCAGCACCACCCTCCCCACAGCGCCTTGAGACCCTCACGGGTACGTAGCACGCTCTACAAGTACTATGATTGATTGGTTGATTGAGTACTGAGGACTGGAGTAGTACACAGAGCTCTTTTTAAATCCTGGAAGGCCTGAGTATGCTCTCTAGTCCATGGAAAGGAACTTTCTGATATGTCTTTAGTGGTGAGGGCAAGAAGAGGTTTGACTATGGGCGAAAAATTGGAAATCCACTGTCTGCAGTATGAGGTTAGACCTATGATGGCTCGCACCTGCTTTTGTGTCCGTGGGGCTGCCATAGCATTGTTAACGGCTACACGATCAGCGGTGAGCTGCCTTGCCTTCTTTAAGAGGAGATGACCTAAAAAGGTCACCTTCTCTTGACCAAATTGGATCTTTTTTAAAGAGACCTTGTGGTTATGGAGGGCAAGGTGGTGTAACAAACAGAGTAGCCTCTTTACATGTTGGGGCGGAATTTGCAGTAAGGAGGAGGTCATCAACATACTGCAGCAGTGTGGAATTATCAGGGAGTTCCAAGGTATCTAGTTGACTTTTGAGAGCTTGACTATAGCTACTGGGGCTCTCGGTGAAGCCCTGAGGGGTGCAGCAAAATCTAAAGCTCCGCCCACCAAGGGAGAAACCAAAGAAATTTCTGCTGTCAGGATGTATAGGAATACTTAAAAAGGCATTCTTCAGGTCTATGACAGAAAAGTGGGTGGCGTCAGAAGGGACCATCGTCAAGAGGGCTGTAATGTCAGGGACAACAGGGTATTGGGAGATCGTTATTTTGTTAAGGGCTCTCAGGTCAATCACAAATGTGTATATTTTAGTGGAGAGAGCATCTCCATTGGTCTTTTTAAGAACCGGAATAAAGGGACTGTTACAGATATTACCTCATGTCTCCTCCACTACGCACTTGTCCATCAATTCAGATATTATGGTTAAAAGGGCCGCTTCTCCTTCCGTGGGCAGTCGATACTGTCGAAGGCCGGGAAGGATGGTGCCGGGCTGAATCCGTACCACATGAGGGGGTATTATTGAGACAGCCGACATCAGTGTCTGATGATGCCCAGAGGGAGGAAGGTAAAGACTGCAACTCTGGTGGGAGGGGACCGGACAGATACATATAGGAGGCTGTGGTGGGGGAAATTGTTAGGGATACAACTTGGGGACTACATGATATGGTCGCCAACAGAGCTTTCAGTAAATCCAGGCCTCAATACGTTTTCACTGCAACCTGTAGCGAGGACCAAGTGAGCGTCAACATGTGCAGGGCCAATATCGAGAGGGAAGGGTTCAGAGACAGGGCTGGTCACGGGTGTTCCTGCAAAACCCACAGAGATATTCATTTTGCCAGAAAGGGATGCCTCCGGGACTGACAGACGTGCAATAGAAGACCTGGTGGCCCCAGTATCCAGAAGAAAATTCTGATCGTTCCCTACGACTGACATTTGAATATACAGGCCCTTTTGATCCACTGGAATTTGCACTCTAATAATACCCCTTTCCTGGCTGTCCTATGCTTGATAGAACCCTGTCTCATCAACTTCATCATAATTATCATTGTAATAAGTGCGTGTTGCTTCGTATGCATCAAACCTATTGGCCTGGTGTTGCCGGACAGGGGCGTCATCCCTGGATCTATGCTCTTTGTCCTGTGGACGGGGCGGGCCATGGTCCCTAGTTGGCCTCCCTCCCTAGGAGCACGAGGCTGAGTCTTTCCTGTTCGGATGTTTTCAGCTAATACGGGACACTCATCTATCCAATGGCCATACCCTTTACAATAAGCACACTGATCTGTTTGGTGGGCTCTCGTGTGTTAAGGGCCTGAAGGGGTAGACTGGCGAGTCCTCGGAGGGGGTTGGGGCTGTGGTCTGAAATTCCCGCGGGCATCGGGACCCCGGGGAGGGTAAGCCTGCTGAAGAAGTACCTTAGTCTTAAGATGCCTAGCCTTCTTAATTTTCTTTTCTCTATCTTAATTCTCCCTATTCTTGTGACACTGTGCCATAGCCAAGATACCAGTCATAGTCTGGGCAGACCATGTACTCTCAACCTTCTTGAGCCTGGCGGAAATCTCAGGAAGCAAGTTGGTGACAAACTTATCGACAAATACTGGGCTAGAGCCTGGGATCCGGGGGTCCGAACCACTGTCCCTTGTATTCTGTTTCAAAACGGGTAAAGAACCACACTTTCAACTTTTTTGTTGCCTACAGGCATTTATCTTCATCCCAGTTAATAAAAAAATTCATAAGTGTTAATATTTTACCTGGCAAGGTCAGGATGGCAGCTTCTTGTTTGCTCCCTCCTGCCCTTGATCTTCCATAGCTTCTAGATTAGCCTATTTACCTCCCAGGTCTACTTCATGGTAGGTATGTTGAATTTTATCCCACATTTCAGTAGGAACCACCGTACCAAAGAGCAAGTCTTCAAGAATAAGTGTACCAGCAGATATTATCTGGCCTAATTCTTTGTAAAAGGTAGCCGGATTTTTTCGAGAATCTGATAACTGCCCTTTCAACTGCATTACCTCTGACCTTTTCCAAGGGACATGAACCCATAGCCTATGCCAGTGGGCTTCAACTGGCCCTCGGCCATTATTTAGGGCATTGGTGAGTGCATTAACAAAGACAGGGGCCGCCTCTCTCATTGGCATAGCTTTCTTTACAGAGGGTTTGGGGAAGGCGGTCATATCACGGTAAGCTATCAAAGCGGACATAGCGCCAAATATCCCTTCTTCCTGCACATCGCCTCTTTTTATTTGTGACCTGAGGTCTACTAATCCGATGGGTATCTGCATAAATGAATTATCGTATCTCTACATAACCAAGGTACATATGTATTCAGCCCAGGTGGTCTGTTCCATAATCGTTCACTGGGAAAAAGTGGACCATATTTCTTTAAATGGATAAATATTCCCGCTATTTATCCAACATTCACACTGTTGCTTTTGCAGGTCATCCTCTTGAAGGGACGAAAAGCTGACTGCAGAGCGCAAGAAAGCCTGTCGGGGCTACAGGATCACCCGGATGGACCGCATCAACCAAACCGGAGGAGGCATCGCCATCGTCCACAGAAACACCATCCGCATCACGACCAACTCCGACGACACCCTCACTGCGGCCGAACACCTTCACTTCCAGATCCACACCGCCCCCAAACCCACCCTCAGAGGCACTCTCATCTACAGACCCCCGGGACCACGAACACAATTCAGCAAAGCCATCGCAGACTTCGTCAGCCCACACGCCCTCACCTCCTCAGACTACATCCTCCTAGGGGACCTCAACTTCCACCTGGAGAACAACAAGGACTGCAACACCACCGCCCTGTTGGACAACCTCGCCAACCTCGGACTCAAGCAACTGGTGAATACCCCCACCCACTACGCCGGCCACACGCTTGACCCCGTCTTCTCCTCCAGCAAGCACATCTCCTTCAGCCACTCCACCGGACTACACTGGACAGACCACAGCTGCGTCCACTTCAACTTCAGGAGAACCACGACCCACCACCACCCGCAACAAGTTCCCCGCAGAAGCTGGAGGAAGATCACCGCCGACCAGCTCACCACCACCCTCAGCCAGAACCCGCCCACCAACATGACGAACCCCGACAAAGCAGCCTGCAACCTCACACAATGGCTCACCAACTGCGCCGACGAACTCGCACCACTGAAGATCCCTCCCAGCAGACCCGGCAGCAGGAACGCCTTGTGGTTTACCACGGACCTCAAAAACTCCAAGAAAACCTGCCGCACCCTCGAGAAAGCCTGGCGCCACGACCAGACAACAGAACACATGACTGCCCTCAAGAACACCACCCGCAAACACCACCAGCTGATCCGCACCTCCAAGAAGACAGCATTCAAAGAAAGACTGGACAACAACACCCACAACAGCAAGGAGCTCTTCAGCATCGTCAAAGAGCTCTCAAATCCCGACGCCTGCAACACCGACATCACTCCCTCGCAAGACCACTGCGACTCTCTTGCCTTGTTCTTCCACCGCAAGATCGCCGACATCCACAACAGCTTCGGCGCACAAACTACGCACCCAACCGCCGAACCAGCGCCCCCAACGACCACCCTCTGCACCTGGACCCCTGTCAGCACCGAAGACACCACCCACATGATGAACACCATCCACTCCGGCTCCCCTGGCGACCCCTGCCCACACCACATCTTCAACAAAGCAGACTCCATCAACGCACCCCAACTCCGGAACATCATCACAGCTCCTTCGCATCCACCACCTTCCCGGAGAGCTGGAAACATGCCGAGCTGAGCGCCCTCCTCAAGAAACTCACCGCGAACCCCACGGACCTGAAGAACTTCCGCCCCATCTCGCTCCTCCCCTTTCCAGCCAAAGTCATCGAGAAGACCGTCAACAGACAACTCTCCGCCTTCCTCGAGACCAACGGATCCCTCGACCCCTCACAGTCCGGCTTCCGAGCAAACCACATGACCGAGACCGCCCTCATCGCAGTCACCGACGACATCAGGTCCCTGCTCGACAACGGGGAAACGGCTGCCCTCATCCTCCTGGACCTCTCAGCAGCCTTCGACACCGTCTGCCACTGCACCCTGATACAGCGCCTCAACAACACCGGAATACAAGGAGCGGCCCTTGAGTGGATCATCTCATTCCTCGCCGGAAGAACCCAGAGAGTCCGCCTCCCCCGTTCCGATCCGCGGCCACCGAAGTCATCTGCGGCGTCCCGCAAGGATCCTCACTCAGCCCCACCCTCTTCAACGTCTACATGAGCCCTCTCACAGCCATCGCCCGCCGACACAACCTCAACATCATCTCCTACGCCGGCGACACCCAGCTGATCCTCTCCCTCACCAACGACCCCGCCACTGCCAAAGCCAACCTCCAGGAAGGAATGAGAGACGTCGCAGAATGGATGAAGATCAGCCGTCTGAAACTAAACTCAGACAAGACGGAAGTCCTCATCCTCGGACCATCTCCCTCCACGTAGGACAACTCCTGGTGGCCCCCTGCCCTGGGCAGCGCACCCAAACCAACGGACCACGCACGCAACCTGGGCTTCATCCTGGACTCCTCCCTCATGATGACCAAGCAAGTGAACGCAGTCTCCTCATCCTGCTTCAACACCCTGCGCATGCTCCGAAAGATTTTCCGATGGATTCCTACAGAAACCAGGAAGACTGTCACCCAGGCCCTCGTCACCAGCCGTCTGGACTACGAGAACACCCTCTACCCTGGAACCACAGCCAAACTCCAGAAAAGACTCCAGCGCATTCAGAACGCCTCAGCACGACTCATCCTGGACATCCCTCGCCGCAGCCACATCTCTGCCCACCTGAAAGACCTCCACTGGCTCCCCGTCAACAAGAGGATCACATTCAGACTCCTCACCCACGCACACAAAGCTCTCCGCGACATGGGCCCGAAGTACCTCAACAGCCGCCTCACTTTCTACACCCCCACCCGCCAGCTCCGATCCGCCAGCCTCGCCCTCGCCTCCGTCCCACGAATTCGGAAATCCACCGTCGGAGGAATATCCTTCTCCTACCTGGCAGCCAAGACATGGAACTCCCTCCCCACTCACCTATGGCTGACCCTGGAACACCTCTCCTTCAGGAAACAACTAAAGACCTGGCTGTTCAAGCAATAGCGACCCCCCCCCTTCAGCGCCTTGAGACCCTTACGGGTGAGTAGCACGCTATACAAATTCTTGTGATTGATTGTGATTGATTGATAATCTAAAGTAATCCTGCTAAACCGTAGACCATGGGGAAGAAGGGAAGGGGCGGGCAGGGGTAAAGCCGCAGGGATTGGGCGGATGGGGACTCGTTTTCATTCCCATGGCGAGGACAGGGGTAGTGTGAGCAGTCAGTGTCATAGGCGTCGAAATAGGGGGGGTCGGTGTGACGGGGGAACAGGAGGAGGGGAAGGAGTGTGCAGCACGGCGGGGGCAGCTGTATGCCAGGCAGGTTGTGTCAGCGCAGGATACATGGGGGCATAAGCAGGAGGACTTTCCAGCATGGTATCGAGCAGGGAATCGCCCTCTTCTCCCCCTTCCATAAAGCTTTTTCCTCTCTCTTCACGGGCCGGGTAGCACTTCTCCACCCGCGCCCTATGTTCGCCGCTATCTCTACAGATTTTTCCATTCGGTCCTGTAAGTGCTCCCTAGCATGGTAAGCCATTGACATCCGCTCCCGCTTCCTTTCTAGTGCCTTTTCCCTCTTTGTTCTCTTCTCAATTTCCTTCCTCCACAACCTGACAGACTCAAACATCAAGGGACGAATCTTCCATTTTGATAGCGGGTCCTCTAGATTTGCCAGAACTTGCGGGTCAAAAGACCCATAAGGCGGCCATTGTAATTCTGAGTTACTTCGTTTAGTGTATTTGGTCCAAAAAGGGGAAAACATCATAGCAGAAGGACCATGTTTAGTATACATGGTGTGACCAAGGGTCCCCTCTGAAGGAAGCAGACAGGCCACCTCCAGCTGGGAGTCCTGCGCACACATACAACAACATCATTTCTTAAACTTACTACTGGCCGGCATGCTTGTAAACAGATAACCAACAACAGCGGGTTTTCAAAAACTCACCTCGCTGGCTTGGCTTTTGCAAAAGTCAATAACAGCAGAATCATACAGACTCGGTGGGTGATCAGTTCACCCTTACCTGACAGGGGTAGTACTCTTCTGCAGACGTAGGGCTGTGTCCTGTTCTAGAAATCATTTTGTTAGGGGACTCCAGCCAGGACGGGGTCACGTGACCCAGACCGGGTGGGGAGGAACAGCGGGCGAGTCATTCGGCTACCGGACTGCAAGAATCCCTCGGGTAGGGTACCTCTGTCGGAGTCTCTCCGTGCACCTCCTCACATCCACCGGGCCTGACCTTCGTGCTTGTGGAGTCCCTATTCGGGCGCCATTTGAAGAACGGTTTATACCCACTTACTGGGTCTCGGTGGCGGGGGAACCACCCAAGTCTTCCATACCCACCTTATATATAAAAAGGAGACACAGGAGCCTTCGTCTGCAAGAGGAACCAAGTTTTATTCGAATAGTCCGGGCTATGAAACAGAGTCCAAAGCTCGTCAGAGACAAGACAGAGGAGGCTGCTGCTTCACTGGCGCCCCAGAGTCAAAATGCAGTTACACCATTCTTAGTTCAGGCAAGTTAGGGGGCTGCAACAGATGGTACAAAGATTACGGACAGGTCTTGCAAAACAGGATATGTACGTGAGAGAACAGACAGATCTTGGACAACAGGATATGTGAAAGAAACAAGTTCTGGGACGGTGGCGTGACCAAGGGCCATATGTAGGTAATCTCAATTTACCTATTCTTAAATACCGAATTTTACTGATTCGGTATTTAAGAATAGGTAAATGGGATGTAGATAATTATTTGGTAAATTTTACCGAATCTGTAGGATTCGGTAATTAAGAATCGGTATTTACCGATTTGGTAATTCCCATTAATTCCTATGGGCCTAGAGGCCCATAGGAATGAATGGGAAGCCATTCAGTATTATCGATTCGGTAAATACCGAATCTGTAATAGGGGGAACATTTTCAAGGGTGGCAGGGTGTCACATTGACACCCTGTTGCACCCCTGAATAGTGCATGGGTGCACATGTGGCACACATACATGTCTTAAGGGCATGTATGTCTGCCACATCGCACTGTTGTAAAAGCAAAATAATTACTTTTTCAAAGGTTTTTAGATATTTACCACCAACTTGTAGTTGGTGGTAAATAACGAATCCTTAACTCAGGAATTCACTAACTTGAGTGCTCCCTACATTATGGATTCAGTAATTTACCGAATCGGTATGTTATGAATTTGGTAATTTACTGATTCCTTAAATTAGCGATTTGGTAAAATACCGAATCCAGGAATCATGCCACCTACATCTCAAAAGCCAAATATCGGTGGGTAACGGCCGAAATTCGGTAATTTCAGCCGGCACCGACCGGTATTGTGCGACCTACATCTGGCCCCAAGTCTTGCAAAACAGGATGGATGTGTGCAGGAGTTCAGTCCGAGGGTGGTGAGGCCAATTCTTTGTTCCATTTTTCGAAATTAGCTCAACCACAAGGAACAGGAAGGGCAGGGTGGTCGTGACAGTTAGAATTCCATCAGACATCAGCAGAAACAACCAGGAGGGACGTGCAGAGGTGTTTGACATGAAATGGTAATGCAAAAATAATGGAGTCCTGACACGAAATAAATGCCGACAAGAAGGACACTTTTCCTCAGGGCGGTTACATTTTGTAGTTGTTGCTCTTATTAATATTTGAGAATGGAGCTGGGTTTCCTTTGTATGCATGTGCTGTGGGACTGGGGTTGGGGCTGGGTGGGGACTGCCTATCATGTATTTTTGGTGACATGATGACTTGGACCAAGGGAACATTAAATTACTCACATACAATGTCAGAGGATTAAATTCTTCCAGTAAATGCTACTATGCGCAGGCTTCATTAAGTATAGAGTTGCGTAGATAGCCTTCCTACAAGTTACTCATTTCATGAAGAGGAAGGAGCAGGCACTATTGAGAAGGTGGTGTGGGCTTGTGTATTTGCTGGCCTATTAGGCCTTTGCATGGGGCATGCTGATTTGGATCAGTTAGACCCAGTTGTACCCATTCGGGGGTCCCCTTCCAGCATCTTGCTGGGATGGTAGACTCAGATGGACGATTCATTATTATAGGGGTAGAATCGATGGTAAAGATATGCCACTGATTAATGTGTAAGCCGCTAATGTTTTGATCAACACTCCATTTTCTCTGGACTGGCCCCCTTCCTCACCACGGTGGTGACTTAAATTGCGGAGACATGTGTTTAGACAGGTCCCTCCACTCTCCGTGTCTAATGTCCACAAATCAGCTAGAGCCTTCACAGATGGGCTGGCCCGAGGGGAGGTAGTGGACTCCTGAAGAGTGCTCAACCCACTGACACAAGAATTTTCTTATTACTCCTGTGTTCTCGACTTGCCTGTCCGAAATAGATTCCTGTGCTGCACCCGTTTACACACAAAGGTTACACACACTGAGTATTTGGCTAGTATGTACTCTGACCACAAACCCCTTTTGCTCATCCTCTGCTGGGATATTCCTAGGCCGCTATCCCTAGATGGAAACACCAGGTGGCATTACTAGAAGACCCTGTCTTTTGAGACTTGCTGGGCATGGCTAACAGCAAATATTTCCATGATAACACCAGGATAGCCATGTCCACACTGATAGAGTGGGAAACGTTTAAGGTAGAGGACTGTAGACACTGCATAGCCAGCCAAGTGGAGGTTTATGTGCAACTTCACGTGGAGCTACAGAAGTAGGAGGAAAACCTGAATGATCTAGAGAGAGGCCCCACTGGAGCCCTGTGCAAGTGATTGCTTATATGCTGAAAGAGAGAAGGTTTCAGAGATGCTCGTTTGGTAGGCAATTGAAGCATTGTTGGAAATATAACTTGAATCTGCCATTGTAGTGTTACCTAACAGCAATAACTCTTGTGCTAACTTCATTGAATATCATTCGAAGTGCTCCTTCCCACTTGGATGTCAAGCTCTAGGGAGATTGTTATGTAGTTACAACTGCCTTGGCGGTATATCCTGCATTCTGCAAAACTGAACCCATGCTTCATTTCAGTGTCTGTGCACGCTTTGTATGAGCATAAAATAATAAAAATTGTTTCACAAAAAAAATCCAGGCTTTTGGTAGCCAAGCTTGCTGCTGTCTATTTTTCATACTTCTCCAAGGGCCAGATGTACAACCTGCAAAATAGCGCATCGCATATTGTGAGTCATTTGCGACTCGCAATTTGCAATGCGCTATTTTGCATGTACAACAGTTGTATTTTACACTGTTTGCGATTCCCAATGGGGTCGCAAATTACGAGGGTCAAGAATATTAATGAGCCTCTCGCACTTTGCGAGCCAGTTGGGAATGACAGGCCCTTCCAGGGATGGTGGCCTGCCGGGCTCAGCAGACCACCAGGTCTGGGACTACTTTTTTAACAAAGCAGTTTTTTTTGTTAAATGCAGCTCATTTTCCTTAAAGGGACCACTGTCTCCTCTTAAAAAATATTTTCCAACATACAAAGGGGAAGGGGTTCCCTGGGGACCCCTTCCCCTTTGTGAGTGGTTTAACCACCCACTGAAGTAGGTGGTAAACTGCGAGTGTTTTGCGGACGCAAATACGGTCGCAGAACACTAGTATATAGCACGTTGACTCGCTATTAGGAAGGGGCTCGTAAAATAGCATTTGTACATGCTATTACCCCTTTTTGTGGCCCCAAACTGGAGTTTCTCCCGTTTGCGGCCGCAAAAAAGGGTTGTACGTTGTAAGTAGATTAGGTAGGCAGCAGGACATGTCTTCAAGTTATTAAGATAGATTTATTAAGATACACAGCAGAGCAGTAAACCTCACAGCTGACCAGACCATCAACTGCCAAGAATCCTCACATACCAGATAAAACACTCTTAGGTACTATGGGAGATTGGTAAGATAGGAACACTAAGAAAGGACTACTGACACCAAGTAGCCATATTGAATGAATTATAAATATACAACATATCTTCCTTTATAAATAAAACAAAAATGAAAGACTCAAACACATAGTAAGAGTTAAAGACTCAAACACAAAGTAAGAGATAAAGCATGGAGAAACACGAAGAAGAACACGTAGGAGGTCAGCGACCTCATGGACTTCCAGAACACGAAGAAAGAGAATCAGGATCAAGATGAGAATGATTATGAAAATCATGATGACCACCTTCTCCCCTTCGATTGACAAAACATGAAGAGCCAGTCTACTCTCTACAATCGGTCATTGTGGCCAGCAAAAACGGGAATAGACAGTTTACTTTCTCCAATCAGTGTTTGTCCGTCGCGGCTTCCCCCTCATTGTTGAAGATAGAACAGTTCAACAAAAGCCTCCAATTCTCAAAAAGTTCTGGAAGGATGTTCCCGAAGACAAATTTGGAGCCAGTTCACTTACAGTCCAAAACCAGCTTAGGACCAGGTGTATAGGTTCTGGATCGTTTCCTCGGGTTGTGAGCCTCCGGTTGAAGTACGGGCCACTAAGTTCCTTTATAAATTTTATTTCTTTTGTGGACAAACTGTCTCAGTACTGTGGGCTATACAGCCCGGTTCAAATCGCGGAACATTTATCCCGGTTCAAAGAACCACCTTGTCACAAACTTTGTCGTTATACTGGAGCTCTTTTCCGTCACGAATCTTAGTCGTGAACTCTTCCGGTCCTGGAACACACTTTGTCCACACCGATGTTGATTCTGTGACATCCGTTGTCCCCTTCTGGACAGGTCGGAACCTTTGTTCACTTTTTTTCTGAGACCTTTGTCTCCTCTTTGAACCTTTTTTCACTTTTTCTCTGAGACCTTTGTCTCCTTTTGAAACCTTTGTTCACTTTTTTTCTGAGACCTTTGTGGCCTTTTGGAACCTTTGTTCACTTTTTATTTCCTGAGACATTTGTCTCCTCTTGGAACCTTTGTTCACTATGGACCCTTTGTCTCCTTAGACCACAGGACGCTCCATCTAGGTCTTGGAAAAACCTGTTGTGGCACTGGGTTGTTTGCCCACTTCCACTTGAGACCACTGCCGGATTCTGGGACCTTTGTCCCCGTTGTGGGATCTCTGTACCAGCTCTCCATCGTGATTCTGTGACGACCACTTAAGACCACTGCCGATTCCGGGACCTACGTCCATCCTAGTTCTGCCGGTCCTTGGTCCCATTAGATTCGCATTTCACTTGCAATAGTTTTCTCCAGGTCATTGTTGAAAAGCCACTTTCCAAATTGTCCAATAACATATCTTTTCACAAAATACAAAGTCTCTCTGAATGGTGGCATGTGACAAAAACTCTGTCATATATTTTTCCTTAGAACTGCCTCCTTGCTTTTTAGCTTTTCCCTGTCATGGTTCTAGACGTTGACCTTGTATTTGTAATATATTTTTCACAGCATTGTAATCCACTAGCTCTTACATTACAAACACTGACCTTTGAAGTAACGATATTTGGTAATTTAATTAAAAACTATTATTGTACTCCATCTAATGCCTCATTGGTATGTGTACTTTAACTTCTTAAGGTAATTATAAGTATGTGTGCTATGACTGTATCACCACTGCATAATTACATCCACAAATAATTTTTAATAAGTGAAAATATTTTTGAAGCTGAACAAGCTCTTCAACGTGTTGTTTTACAAATAATACCGCCCAAGTCTATTAGATGGCAGTATTGTAAAACATTCTCACTTTCAACTCTATTATGGTTGGAATGTAGAATGGATTCAATAAAGATCTGTTTGACATTTAGATAATGGTGAAGCTATATCCTAGGCAAAACAACGTTGATGACTTTCCAATTGACACAACACATGTAATTCCATCAGAGCACAGGAGTAATGAAGAAAGCAAAGGTAAGCCAGTCACACAGCAATTACTCACAGATTACGTTTCCCTCTTTTAAATGCTCGTGGGAGCCGCCGGCTTTAACCTCTTGTCATTCTGAAATTTCGCTCCGTGGAGTTGAGTTAACAAACAGATTTCTTCTGTTTCAAATTAATCACTGCGTTACCCTGGAAACAAACAACAAAATGGCTGTTCACGTTGCGTGCCAATGCGGAGTTACGCACTAAGATTCCTTCTGGGTCAGAGGACGGAAGCAGGAAGATGCAAAGACGCTGGGTGCCGCAATGAAGACTCTGCTCCTCCACCGGAACCCACGGAGGTTGTACGACGTCATCATTGCAAGGGTTGGCAGCCCCTCAAGCGGATCACTTTGCTTGGACTATGTGGAGATGTCTAATGGCACCGGACAGCAAGTTTCAGTGAGCTCCAGGTATTTTCCTCTTGCTGCGTGCTACAGTTGGAAGGACAATATATATAGTAACTTGCGGCAGATTTCTTTTTGGTTTAAATTTCCTCAAGACTATTTTCTTCTATTTCTTTATTATTATTTTTTCTTGTAAATCACCCATTTTTGGCAGCAACTGCGGCGAGTGTCATTAACAGTACTTGGCTTTGATGTCGCCTGTTTCCAAATCAAGTACTAGTTAAGCTTAGAATACTAACAGCAAATAAGGAATCATTCTGGCAGATTTAAAAGGGTTACCAGTTTCTTTTCTTATAGAAGATTTTCCTGGAGTCTCCAATTTAATTACCTCAAGATTATTGCTGCAGTGGGACGATGTCTTGTTTGGATTTCTCTGTTACTTGTAGCTACTTTCTTCTTATTTTCTCGCGTTTCACAGGGTTAGGTTGCAGCTGATTTGTCTTACACTTCTTTGGTTGATTTTTACCCTGTAACTTGCGGGTAATTTCTTCAGGCTTGCTTGTGTTTCCAAGGTTTTAGGGAGCTTTTAACTTGTCTCTGGCCGCAGTTAGGCGGGTTCTTTGTTGTGAGGTCTTACTCATGCTGCGCTGTTCTTCTTGGTCTTCTTTCTGGTCTGCTCCTCTGGTCTGGTCAGCGCAGAATGTCGCCAAAATGTTGTAAGTAGATTAGGTAGGCAGCAGGACACCTCTTCAAGTTATTAGGATAGATTTATTGAGATACACAGCAGAGCAGTAAACCTCACAGCTGACCAGACCATCAACTGCCAAGGTTGGAATCCTCACATACCAGATAGAACACTCTTATGTACTATGGGAGATTGGTAAGATAGGAACACTAAGAAAGGACTACTGACACCAAGTAGCCATTTTGAATGAAGTATAAATATACAACATGTCTTCCCTGATTCTCTTCCTTCGTGATCTGGAAGTCCATGAGGTCGCTGACCTCCTACGTGTTATATGTTTTCTTCTTCGTGTTTCTCCATGCTTTAACTCTTACTATGTGTTTGAGTCTTTCATTTTTGTTTTATCTGTAAAGGGAGAAGATATGTTGCATATTTATACTTACTTCAATATGGCTACTTGGTGTCGGTAGTACTTTCTTAGTGTTCCTATCTTCCCAACCTCCCATAGTACCTAAGAGTGTTCTATCTGGTATGTGAAGATTCCTGCCTTGGCAGTTGATGGTCTGGTCATCGGTGAGGTTTACTGCTCTGCTGTGCTATCTTGTAATATCTTAATAAATCCAACTTAATAACCTGAAGACGTGTCCTACCTAAACTACTTACAACATCGTACA
Organism: Lissotriton helveticus; assembly: GCF_964261635.1. Classification (NCBI taxonomy): domain Eukaryota; kingdom Metazoa; phylum Chordata; class Amphibia; order Caudata; family Salamandridae; genus Lissotriton; species Lissotriton helveticus. The sequence continues at coordinate 167,536,487 of NC_136062.1, read as the reverse complement.
TCTGGCTCCAAGCCTTAAATACTTTGCCCGGCTCACTTGGAGCCTGTGACATTGTGGGGCTTGTGTCCAATTGCGGAGGACGTATGGAGTCCTGAGTAGGGAGAACATTAAGACAGGGAACCAGCATGAAGAAAAAAGTAATACAAATAAAATATAAAGGAAGACTGAATGAGAGCTGGCTGAACTGAAAGAGAGGTGCTTGAGGTTAAGGGAATTAGACAAAGGGAGACACATTATGGAGAAATAACCTGTTCGTGGATTCCACATCCCACCCTGTTTTGATATGCATCCTGTGTTTCCTTTTTCTAGGTTCGAAAGATTGGGGTTTTCAGCTGTGGCCCCCCAGGGATGACCAAGAATGTGGAGAAGGCCTGCCAGCAGCTCAACAAGCAGGATCAAGCCCGCTTCACACACCACTACGAGAACTTCTGAGCTGGCCTCCTGTCTGAGCTCACAGTGCTGCACTCTCCCAAGCTATGTACAGCAACTGATGTCATAATGAGCACTGAGGCCTGTAACAGCTTGGCTGACACTTATTGCAAACACAGCCACACGCCATTGTTTTACTGCCATGTACAATAGCAAAATGAAGTAATAAGAACAAATTGAGCTGGGGCTATGAATCCTTACAGTCTAGTCAACTCCGTACATGACTCTCAGGGTCTTCTGTTTCCCTGCGGATATGATTCGCTCACCTGGCCTATTGAAACACATTGAAATTGAATCAAAGCACAGCCCATGATGGCGGCCGCCTTTCCCAGGAAATGCATCCACCTGCTTGAAGAAAATTAACCTTTGTGTCTGTACTCATAATATTCAGAAAGTCTTCATCTGCGGCTGCTCTGGCCTCTGTTGACAGTTGATATACCTAATCAGAGTGAGAAAGTTTATTCGCATTGGATGGAAAGACGTATGATCAATAGTGTAAAATGTCACCAAAAAGTGTCTCTCTTTTGCAGTTTTGTGAACAATTGAAATGCTTCCCTACACAGAGACTCTTATGCTTTCTAAGATGTGCAAGAAGTTGTCAAGTCTGTTTGAAATGTAGCACACCACTGACAAATCGTTAGTGCTGGATCTTGTGTCACGTATGGGTATTTGACAATGGAATACATGTTTCCTGCAGGGCAAATAAGGGGAATTCTACTGGTGAAATAGCAATATCGGTTTTAACCAACATACACCTTTAATCACCAGTAAGCAGTCTGGATACCTGGTTACTGGATTTGGCCACAATATTATCCATAGCAGTTCGAAAATGTTCAATTTCGTATACCTGAGACTGCATGTAGTAGAAACCAGTTGGCATTGACCAACTGGATTCTCCAAAAGGGCTTATATTTCAAACACCACACATGGTTTAAATTCTACCAATGGAAGGATAGCTTTAAAGTGACAGAGTCAAATAAAATGTATCAAATAAAAAATTTACCAACTCAATATAGTTGATATTGAAATCCAAGACAATGATGTTCGTTTCGCAAAAAGAATAGCTTGTTTTCCCATCTTCTTGGCACATACCTTGTTCCCTCCAGTCATTTTCTCCTTTCTGTTAACATGTACCTGGCAGACCTAACTTTCCTTTATTTCTTGACAGTTTTGTTTGTCTCTAGCATTTTTCGTCTCTAATTTGTATTTCCCTCTCCCATTTCTTCAACGCACAGAAACTAGCTCCCACCTCCTTCCTTTACCAATGACACAAAAATATGTTACTCTTTGATGGCCATTACATGAATGTATATATTCGTTTATAATAGTTTGTGGAAAGAGGAGCAGCCCAATCCCTCTAGTATCCTTTCCGAGCCCCCAAGCTCAAGAGAATTAGTCCCTATGTGGCATAAGCTTATTGGCATGAAGTAGGGGCGTCAGTGAAGAGTGTGGCCTACTCGGTGGACACCCAGGAACAAGTATGAGGCATTCTTAAAAAAGTAACGTTCTCATAGTCTTTTGCTGATAGGGAGTATCAAAGGGTGAGGTGGTGGAGAAGTAGCTGAGGTTTTAGGACCCCCTCCTCTCACAGGGGCAACATGGAGAAACTACATGAGGGATGCCCGCGGGACTTAGTCCATCTTGGGCTGAGGTCTGTAGGAAGGGTTGAGGATGTTATGGGTTAGCAATACATCCCAATCCCAGAAGGTGTATTTTAGGTAGGAGTGAAATTTCTGTTATGCCAGCATATTCTTGAGTAAATTTGCATTATGTTTTTTTTGCACATTTCTGAAATTTATGTTTGTGGCAAAGTTTGAACACAGGAGCATGAGAACAATGGAAATGACCAGCGTGCGAGCTCCTATTGTTCATGTTACGAGTTTTGTACACTATATGTTGGGACAAAATGCATCCTTAAGTCCATTTTGGACATGGAGATGCATTTTGAGTTAAAATATAATTCGAAATTCCGATTTTGCACAAGTTTGCACAATTGTTGTGGAATTTTCCAATAACTGCCTAAAGCAAATTATGCAAAATGTGTTCATCCCTGATGTCTTCCCTTCTGGACCTTCAAGTCCTATCCTGAAGGATCTGCAAGGGAATGTACAATCAAGCCCCTCCACATGAAGCCGCTCCAACCATAGTGACCACATCCGTGGCCCTGTTAACGCCATTGAGAAGCGTGGCTCAGTGGTTAGAGGCGGCAGACCCGGAAGCTGAGATCGACTGTGGACCAGGGTTCGATTCCCCGCCTCGGCGGGTCTCGGGCTCAAAATTCCACGGACTCGACAATTCTCGCTCTGGTGCCTACTCAACTCACGGGGTCACACTCTGCGACTCTGGGCAATAGCTTGCTTAATCTCCACTACGGCCCCTCGCGGCGGGATGCCTGGCTTTCACCTTGTGGACACCCTGCTGGGGTTTCTCACAGGGGAATACCAGGACGGGTTCCCTAAGCAAGCGCCGGGACGCTTACGGGCAGCCGTGCGCTTTACAAGTCCAATACATTTACATTGAGGCAAAACAAGTAAAGTTGACAGCGTTTGTTAAGGATAGAATGGCTTTCTAGTTTTGCACATTCCGAATGCAGTTGGCACAAGTCCATATTGAAGCAAAGCTATGAACACAATGCCAAACACACAAGATTTTTTTTTTATTTACCAGCTCCATAAAAGTACACTTCAGGCTGCACTGAGGATTGTTCGCTAGATGTGGTAACTAATTAGCAAATCAGGTTTTGTGGGTGCAACCCTTGTGCTCACTACACCCGAAATGCTGAGGTAAAGTTTTTGGAAAAATGCCGAGCATGATATAATTAAACCTGGTGATGAATCATGCTGTGTTTAGGTGGTGAGGAGACGCATGCCATTGAACTCACATGGGAAATCTGTCTTCATGACTGATGAACTGTTGTGCATATAAAAACACAAATCGTTGGTTCACCTTTAACAGGCTAAATCAACGTGCGAAATATGAAAAGGAGGATGGGTGGAGGGGATAAAGAAACACATTATTGTTTGTCTCTCTTATAAAGAAAAGAGATTGAAGGCAGACCTGATGCTTGTGAGATGAGCTCGTGAAACGGCAACAGGAAAGAGGAGAAGACGGATCCCTGTGTGGACGCATAGAAGAAAATATAGAAAAGCAACCGAGAGATGGAGGAAGACAAGAAAGACAAATGGGGTGAATTGGAGTGTAAAGTATGTTATGTTATGTTATGTTAGGAACACTTAATATCGCGCGAATCACCCGGGGGCATCTCGGCGCTTACTTAGTGACAAGAGGTCGCAGAAGTGGGGCTAGGACTATGAAGATTAGAAGAGAAGTGCTTTTAGTTGTTTCCTGAAGATGTTATAGGAGGGACATTCTCGTAAGGCAAGGGGCAGAGAGTTCCAGTAGCGTTGGGCGAGAAAAGAGAAAGCCATACCACCAGTGCCATACCACTAGTCCCTTGGATTCCATTTCCCACCCTTTTCATCGCTTACACATAGATTAACTCTGTTCCATAACTTCTATGGTTCCTATAAAACTTACAGATATCCTAAATCCTTCCTCTTGAAGGGCCTCATTTACAAGGCCCATAGCGGCACTTTTCTGGTGCCGTAGCGGCACTTTTCTGGTGCCGGAGTGGCACTTTTTTGACACTCTGGTGGTGCAATGTACTGTAGCATATTTACCAGGCCACGCAAAGCCACTTTGCGTGGCTTTTCAGGGCCTTGTAAATATGTGCCCCTTTCATGCAGAACACTGCTTGAAAGGGGTGTCCCATGGGTGATGCTGTGGGTGTTCCGACGTAACGCCATTCCAGGGGTGGCGTTATGGAGGAGCAAGGAGGAGAAATATCCCTATTCCTCCTTGTTTTTCCTCTTTGTATGAGTGTGCTGCATCACACATAGAAAAAGGAAAACACCTCACAAGATTGTTTTTGTGCAGGAAGGTGTCCTTTTCTGCACAGAAAACAGTCAACCCTACTATGCAGACACCCTTGCATCATGGTGCAGGGGTGCCTGCATTGGTACATGGCAGCCCATTGTGCGCCTGTGCTGAGGATAAGGATAGGAATGCACCATATCTCACAGACATGGTGCGTTCCTGCCTTTTCGTTTGATGCAGGACAGCATTGCAAGATTCCTTGTGGCACTTCCCTGTGCCAAAGCCACGTAAATGAGGCCCATAGTTGTACCTAGATTTGCTATGAGTGCAAAGGTTCTCACTTGACACAAAGCACAAACAACAACATTGATTAACTTTCAAACGCAGAACACATTTTGCTTTGAAATGTCCATGTGGCTTTTGCATTCTTTAGCACCAAACCCATGCCAATGAATGAAATCCATGTATAACAAGGTGAGAATACAGTAAACTGCTCTAGGATTTGACATAAAGCTGAATCTTCTAAAGTAGTATCGCATGTTTTCCACTGAAATCCTAGTGCCAAATGAAACCAGGCAAAAACAATAAGCAAGCTGAATATTTCATGGTATTCAAAAGCACAATATATAATTTCTGCAAACTTACATATCCTATTGAGCTCAACATTGGATGATTGTCACCACCTAGATATGTGTACTATAAATGTCATGCAAAACCACTAGGGGCTTAGCTTAGTCAATAATATTCAGGGGTGTCAGCTCCAGATTTCCCATACATCACGCTGACATATAGGAGTCTATTTAACACATTCTCACTCAGCCAACATTGCTGATCTGCACTGCATGAGAAGAAGAGAGCAGGAGAGCATCATATTTACAGAGATATTGCACTGTATTCCCCTCTTCCTAGCTCTTGTGCACAATCAGGTAGGATGTTGCACCACACTACAAGGGTGGCTGTGTGAGTCTAGTATACGTTTGTTTTAGATAGGTACCCTTCTAGTACAAAATACAATGCTTACACTAATTTTAGAACTCATCCCATTATGCATATGTGCTGTAGAGTGCAGCACACTAGCAAAGTCGGAAAAGAAAGGAGAAGTAAAAGAATTTCTCCTTAATAGTGCTTATTTGAAATGGGTGTTCTTTTTTAGGCAAACCTCTGCATACTGTTTTTTGGTAAATAGGGCTTTGCAGCAAAAACCATGGGTGGTTGCAGGGGAACACCCGTGGAACACCATCTTGGTGCTAAGTAATGCATAACAGCGCAATGCACTTTTTTGCATTACTTTCATGAGAATTTCCATCGCAAAACACGTTTTACAAGGGAAAGTAAATTGGAAAAAATTATTTTGCATAGATTTGCTTCACTTTTGTGAAGAAAACACGGCCTCAAAAGCTTAGTAAATATACCCATGATCTAAAAATACATTATACGACAAGAAGGGGGCACAATAGGAGATCAATAGACAATGAAAAGGAGAATATTGAGTTCGAGAGGGGAACTAGGAACTAGATGAGAGAAAACACATTATTTTGTGAGATAACCAACATTTTGTACAATCCTGTGAACAACCAAGACACCTCACCATACACGACTGAAAGTACTTGTACCCAACTATTTATCACTAAATGCATTTATTATGCATATAACACCCCCCATCCCAAAGGTATGTCTGTGAAAACCACATTGTCACACCTGCTCTGTAGTGCAAACCTTAATATTGAGGCAAATAGCATTTTTTCACGTGACTACTGCTGATGCATCGTCTGTGCACAATTATTTGTCAATATGAAATGGATTTTTTTTCGAACCAGGCAATGCAATGCTCCAGGTTTCCTGACTCTGGGAATTATTCACAGCCACCTCCCAGTACATCATTTTTTTGAATGAATTGGTACCTCTGACATGCATCAGCCAAATGCAAATTGATCTTTGCTTTGCTACAATAGGAACAGTCAAGCCCAAACTTCCAGTTCCAGCCTATTTAGGCTGTATCAGTGAGTTATAGCTTGAGTTCTGTGTTACTGAGAGCACAGGACCCAAAACTGGACATACCTGTCCCACTTTAGCAGACGTCACAGAGTAAAAGCAACAAAAGATGGGTGAAATGCTTGGAATAATCTCAGTCCCTAGTAATTACTCAGTCCACTTCCAAGTCCATCTTTTTTTATACATCCTACAACCTCAGACAGGAATCAGCCATGTGCAATTCAGCCTTGGCCCGTCTTCCATATGATCACTCCAGCACGAACTGGCAGGGAATGTCCCAGCTGAAAAAGGAATACTAGTAAGTCGAGACCTGTGGTAAAGTGAGTACTTGCTTCTAAGCATTCCCATCAAAATACAAAACATAGTCCCCTGGCCTCTCCCCACTGTCTCATTTCTGTTCTCGTTCACTCCAGTCTTTCTTTATCCCCCCATCTCTATTAATGGACCTACATTGTTTCTCTTAGCTCCATCTCAAATTCTTTCTTTATCACATAGATCTGAGGCCTTTCTTTCTCACCCCACTTGCCTCCTTTCTTTAATACAGATCTATAATACAGATTTGATTATTTCACCCCTGAGGCGGAAGCCGGGGGTTCTCCGATCTTTCCCTTTCGCCTTCGGGCATTTAACATACTGTTTGCCAGAATTGTGTTTTAAAATTGTAATTATTTTAAACGGTGCTTTTTACTTGCTGGCAGGGCTGTTCCCTCGGCGCGAGACTCACGTCGCCCCGAGGCCCTTGACAGCTACTCCCTGACCGGCTCAGCCGATCCAGGGCTGACGCTGGGAAGCTACGAGGGGTGACGCCATCTTGGGAGAGGAATACGGGAGCGGTCCAGTAGTTGGACGCTTCCCGCCCTCCCAGTGCATTTAAGGAGCCCTCCCTAACTTGCTCTTAGATTTGATTATTTCACCCCTGAGGCGGAAGCCGGGGGTTCTCCGATCTTTCCCTTTCGCCTTCGGGCATTTAACATACTGTTTGCCAGAATTGTGTTTTAAAATTGTAATTATTTTAAACGGTGCTTTTTACTTGCTGGCAGTGCTGTTCCCTCGGCGCGAGACTCACGTCGCCCCGAGGCCCTTGACAGCTACTCCCTGACCGGCTCAGCCGATCCAGGGCTGACGCCGGGAAGCTACGAGGGGTGACGCCATCTTGGGAGAGGAATACGGGAGCGGTCCAGTAGTTGGACGCTTCACGCCCCCCCTCCACCCTGGATATAAAGAACACTTCCTCCCGTCCGCGCAGCGGGCGGGCGCAGCGGGCGCGCCGACGGCGCGCCGACGGCGCGCCTAAGGCAAGCCCGTCTGCGCCCGTCAGCGCCAGCTCAGCGCCCAGTGCCAGTACCCCTGGTCAATTTGGCCCAAATGTACATTCCAGGATTGTGTATAGCCGCGACCAACTCCTGAGCCTTGATGGGGTGAAGGGATTTGATTGCCGACGCATTATTTTAGGCAATGAGAGGCCTGTCATGCCCAGGGTTTGTGTAGTTTGCCGCTCTTGTGTACCTGACATCGCGTGGACACCAATTAAGGCCCTATATATTCCCCAGAACGTGAAACAGCATGGAGAAGATTATATTATTAACTGCCTCCTATTCAATGCCAGATCTCTGGTTAAACACAGTACCGAGTGTGCTGACCTAATTTTAGAGAAAAAGGCGAAAATTGCATTTATCATGGAGACCTGGACGGACGCGGCCTCAGGACCGGACTTGGTCATTGCTACACCTATAGGCTACTGTTGTCGTGTTCTAGACAGAATAGGTCAAAGGGGGGGCGGGATCGCTATTATTTATCACGCCTCGATCCAAGGCACATTCCAGATAGCGACCTCGCAGTCGTCAGAAGCACTGGGATTTAAGTTTTCTATTTCCAACCATTGCACCTTCCAAGGCTGCCTTTTATATAGACCACCCGGTCCTAAAACCCAATTCCTAAATGAGGTGGGCACCTATCTGGAAGAAGCCCTCTGTGTAAAGTCCTTCACCATGTTGGGCGACTTTAATTTTCATCTAGAGGGAGACTTAGACCCTGATACAGCAACGCTAGCTGATGCAATGCTCGCGGTGGGATTGAGTCAGGTGGTAAGTGGAGCTACACACGTCAAGGGACATACCTTGGACGGTATTTTCACAAATAATCCTGACCTCCATTTTAGCCATGTGGAGCCTTTAGCCTGGTCTGACCACTCAGTAGTCCTTTTTAAAATACAGCTGCTCGAGCCTAACAAAGCAAGAAAAGACAGAAAGCCGGCCAAGCTCGTTAGGCCGTAGAAGGATCTGGAGGGTAAAGTATTGGAGGATTGTTTGTTAACCTCCACTTTCTTGCCCCCTACAGATATAAACAAAGCCGCTGAAAGTTATACAAATTGGTTAAATCTCGCCTGTACTTCCCTAGTCCAACCTAAACTCTGCCGCCCCACGCGTATAGTACCATCTGCTCCTTGGTTTACCCAGGAGCTACGTGACTATAAGGTGTCGTGTAAAAAACTAGAGCGCCAATGGCGTACAAAGTACTTACAGTCAGATAAAATGATACTTAAAGCTAGTCATAAGACATACAAAGAAATGATTAAAAAAGCAAAAAGCGCTTATTTCTCCGCTAAAATTGAGGGCGCGAAGAACTCTACTAAAGAACTCTTCGAGACTGTGACTAACTTAAGTACTCTGAAATCAGTCACCATTCCTCCTAGTCTGGAGCTGTGCGAGACTCTTGCTAAATTCTTCTTGGGAAAGGTGGAGCAAATCTTTGCCGGCCTGGAACATCAAGTGAGGTTAACTCTCACTGAAGGAACTCACAAAACTATACAAACAAACCCACAGCATCCAGAATTTGTGGAGTTCAGGCCAGTAAAAGTAGAAGAAATAACAAAGTTATTATTAAGAACTAAATCGGGCTCACCTTATGATCCCTGCCCAGCCTTTGTGGCTCAATCGGCAGCCACTCCCATTTCTCTTATGCTAACTGAAGTTTTTAACAAAATGTTTAAAGGGGGAGAATATCCACTGTGTTGGAAGCAAGTCTCTATTGCACCTTTGCTTAAAAAATCAACAATGGACATCTTAGATCCCAACAGTTACCGGCCCATAGCCAGACTCCCACTACCGGCCAAACTTATTGAGAGGGCCATGAACGCTCAGCTCTGTGAATTCCTTCGATCCTCTCAAAAGCTGGACACAGCGCAACACGGATTTAGGGAAGGCCACAGCACTGAGACTGCCCTCATTAAGTCCACCGAAGAAATCAGGAAGGTGATGGATGCGGGCGGACGGGCAGTCTTAGTGCTCCTCGACTTGTCCGCGGCCTTCGATACGGTCCACCATAGCATCTTGGTGGACTGTCTTGAGGGGTGCGGAATTCGAGGAGCTGCACTGAGCTTGTTGAAATCTTTCCTCTCGGACAGGGTTCAGGTGGTAGCCCTAGGAGACTTTGAATCTACTCCTTTCACACTCCCAGGAGGGGTTCCTCAGGGCTCCTCCCTGAGTCCCACCCTTTTTAATATATACATTTCCTCCCTCACCCCGGTGATTCGGTCATTTGGCTTCGAATTGATATCTTATGCAGATGATACCCAAATTGTGGTATCTCTGCTCCCGGGTCGAGAGGAAGGAACAGCAGCAAGATTCCAGGAATGCATGAGTGCAGTAAGTTCATGGATGGCTAGGAATTGCCTTAAATTGAACTCCTCGAAAACAGAGGTTCTTCTCTTTGGCAATGAGGCCAACTTATGGACCCCTAACTGGTGGCCTCAAGAAATGGGAGAACCACCCATTCCAGCCACAACAGTAAAAAATCTGGGGGTACTCATTGACAAACAACTTTCCTTTAAAGTACAAGTCAATGCTCTTTCATCCTCCGTGCATTGGATATTAAAAACTATTAGGAAAATCCTCCCCTTCCTCTCCACTAGCAGCAGGATAACTGTCGTGACAGAGCTTGTGCTGTCACGCCTTAATTACTGCAATAGTCTGTATCTGCAAGCACAGCAAGGGATCCTGAACAAGCTACAGACGCTGCAAAATGCTGCTGCCCGCTTAATTACGGGTCTACCCAAGTTTGCTTCTGTCACCGGGGAACTGAGAAAATTGCACTGGCTCCCAATACGGAAACGTATGATGTTCAAAGCACTGTGCATAGTGTTCAAGGCAGTGAATGGACTAGGTCCGTCTTTCCTTCAACAACACTTCCAGCTCTATAAACCAGGTCGACATCTAAGATCATCCAACAAATGGCTTGTCAAGACTGATCGTATTAAGAAAGTTCGATGGGGAGGTCGCAGTTTTATCTCCGGAGCATCTGCTATCTGGAATAAAATTCCCCTCCCCCTAAAACAAAGCACTGAACTGGTGATATTTAGGAAGAACATTAAAACATGGCTTTTTAACCTATAGGGACTAACATCATATGGAGAAAGTATATCATTTCAGCGCCAGGACACCTGCCCGGTAACAGTGCGCTTAATAAATGGTAAAAATGAATAAATAAATACTCCTTCCTTCCGTCTCACTCTTCTCACATCTACTTATTTTTTCCCTCTTGAATGTATTTCAAGCATGCAAGTATCTCAACACTTTTCATCCCTTCTTTTCTATCAAAGGTCACCTAGTTTTTCCTATCCCCCCTTTTCTCCCATCTTTCAATTTTAGTTTATCACCAAAACATGAGTGAGTTGCCTGACTAAAGCTGTAGGCCAACACGATTGTGCTTTGGGAAGATCTGCAAATGTGCTACACTTCTAATGTATTTGAACCTTTGCAAAAGATGTGCAACAAAAAGCGAATTAATGCAAATGATAAGGTGTCGATAGGAGGGGCTTAGCCAATTGGTGAGATATAGGCTATGTACAAGAGCTACATTGCCCTCATGAAGCACCATGTGAATATTGCAGAGTACTTACACATACCTATGTTTACTTACGGTGCACACCACAGAAATCACTCCTGAATCCTTATTAATTTAGATCGCTCCTCAGATGTTACACTCAAGGCAGCCTGGAAGAGATTTGATAATGCCATGCATTTTTGTATCATTTATATAATGATATTTGCATCCACCTTCCATCCCAAGGCAGCCTGAGGGCTTAAAGGTATCCACCGTCCTATAGAAAAATAATTTGTCTGGGACTATTGCCTATTCATGAGTTGGCTTGACATACTTGTCCTCTGTACAAATATGTGTTGCACCCTTTTCTACTAATTGTTGTGCTTTAGTTTGGGTAACAAGGAATAAATCTTTTATTTCTGCCAATATCAGTGCAAGATAGCATAACAAACAGAGAAACACGTTTAAGGTTTCAACCAAAGGAAACCCCTAAATATTTATAGGTCTGACAGAATAAAATCTGGAAGACGGCTGCACAGAGGTAAGTACACAAACAAATAAATAAAACAAATTTCGTTGCGCGCGCTGCATCGCATTTGGCGATGCAGCGCGCGCAATGAAATTCTTTTTATTTATAAGAAGTATAAGTTTATTTATTTATAAGAAGTATAGTGGGTCACAGACTGATCTGCCAAATAAATGTAAATTAGCAGGTCATGATTCGTAATCCACTAGCAGTGGCTACAATCACAGGAATGGTGGTGTGCAAGGCTCAACTGATCACCATCCCTGTGATTGCTTTTCAAAATTGAAAACTTTAAAAAAAAAATTGAAATCAACTCAATTTCCTTAAATGAAACAAGACTGCTATTAACAACAGTTTTCAATTTAGAAAAACTTCTGCAAGAGTTGGCTGTGATGCTCTGGACCATTGATACTCAGAGTTTGGGCCGGGGGCCGCTTGCAGCTCTCCTGACCTTTACATGCAGCCCTCTGGTGTACAGCAGCACTCAGCTGATGGTTACTAGAGAGATACTAACAATAAGAAGGATGTTAAATAAGCAGGCAAGCATCTATTTAAAAATTAATTGGTATTAAAGAAAGGACGTAACATTGAGCCCTGCACCGCTTAACTTTAAAAGCACCTTCATTTTTAAAGCAATCTTGCAGCAAAAGTATAAAAATATGATGAAACCTATTCAAATTTCAAAATTGGATTTAATTAACATGCAGGACCTTTTCACTTTAGTACAGCAAATAATATCAGGGCATTAAGAAGTATTATCATAAAGTGAAACATTTAAAACATGAATTTAGAAACATTAATTCTCCCCCCCCCCTGACAACAATGCCAATAGTGAACTAAAGAGGCAAGTTAGTTGTTAAGTGCACCCTTTAGGTGACCTGGGTTCCTCTTTTACAAGTAAAACATTATTGTTTATTAAATCAAACACAGGAGGTTTTGTACAGCATGCATCTTGAAATCATGTATTTCGAGTTCCTCGAATTTGTAATAATAAAGAAAAAGAATGGAAAGTGAAATAAAACTATTGTCTAGGATAACACAATTTGGTAAAGTGGGGAAACCGTGATAAATCCCAGCTTTTCTGGTTTCACACTGTGTAATTCAGCAACTAGATGCATATGCTTTGCTTCCCCTACACCCACTTTACTGTCAATGCTCCCCACACCACCCGGCCCAACCGCACCCCACTGGCATCAATACGGCCCTCGGTCTTATCACAGACCACACCTTTTGGCCCTTGGAAAATGTTTGCGAGAACCCATTCTCTGGACCATGCCTTTTGACCATAAACCTGTCACCTCAATTTGCATAGCAGAAGTGGTCTAAAGGGGACCACTTCCCTTTTGTGAATGACTCACCACTCCAACTTGGGAGTTGATAACTTATCAATGGTTTGCAAACGGGTAGGGTATAGAGTCTGGTACTATTCCCAAAAGACACCCTTCCAAAATCCGATTCAGTATCCTTTTCTGAACATAGTTTATGAGTTATTAAAACTTTACAGACTCCTAAAATAGCTTTAGTACGTATTAAATAACTTTTTAGCTGTCACAAACGCTCGGATTTTGTAAATCAGTGTATGTGTACCAGTAGCGCCACGTAAAAGGTGCATTGTGGCACAGTCATTCCCTTTGCTCTTGCGCTGCTATATTAATAACAGGGCACTAGATGGCAGCAGGTGCTCGTTATAAGCATAAATGGCAAACAAATTTGATACTGGTGGACTAACTGAAAATATCTGCCATGCCAATGAAATACAGCTGATGCATGAAACCAGCCCCTCGACAATGCTGGCTATTCAGAGTTCCATTGCTGGCTATTCAGAGCTTGGAGATTTTCAGCTAACAAACGCCAGGATGAAACATCTTTTACATTTAAAGTGCTTCGAGAGCCCAGTCACTACCCTAAGAACCCGTGCGGCAACATGTTTCAAATTGGAAAAATAAGCTTCAGAATAAGCCCTTCACCCACCCTTTGTATTTGTTTCAACGTGAATATCTAAATACTATGAACCTGGGCTAGAAACGGTATTTTTCATTATTTCATCATTCTGCGTTTTATACTTCTGACATAAACATACCCTTTTGATGGCAGCCATTGGTGGTTTGTAAAATACGTCTGACACAGTAGTAACTTTGGGGCAGATTTACAAGCCCATTGCAAATATCTTTACGACACTGTTGCGTCACTTCTGTGATGCAGCGGCATCGTAAACAATGCACCAGTAGGCAACATATTTACAACATGACGCATCTAGTGAGATGCGTCACGTTGTAAAGCCCTGCCCTACATTATACCTGCATCAGGTATAATGTATGCAGGGTGGGCGTTCCGACGTTGGAAAGCCTCATTAAAGTGACGCAGTGAAACTGAGTCACTTTTACGACGCGACTGCATCAAAACCTCAGGAGTGACGCAGCATGTTAGGAATAGGCATTCCTATGCATTGCTGGAGTTGCGTCGTGGGCATCCATGGTGGCGCAAGGCCATATTTCTGTGAAGCAAAATAACTGGTGCAGCTCTGCTAATATGCAGAGATGCTCCAGCCATTCTAAATCTGCCCCTATACGTGCAAGAGCACACCTTGGCTGGCACCACAGATGGGAGCAGTAGAGCCGGTCTTGGACTGCTGATGACCGGAAATTCAGCACCTGTGGGAGAAGCAGTTGCCCCGATCAGGGTCGGATTGGGATCACAATTTGGCCCGGGCACTGACGAAAAAAGTGGCCCACATTTGCGGGGCGTGGCCCACATTTGCAGGGCGTGGCCCACATTATCGGGGCATGGCCCACATTCGTGGGGCATGGCCCACATTCATGGGCGTGGCCCACATTCGCGGCCATGCCCTTTCATGAAACACACAAGGAATGTAAGTGGGAGGATATTGTACTTGGGAAGGACACAGGGCCAAGGTGACACTGTCCTACATGCTGAGCACCTGAAAACCAGACAGCCCCCTTTCTATTACCAAATTATTCCCAGCCCCTCCAGCGCAGGAGCATCTGAAAACAGCGTGGCCCCTTTCTATTATTCCTCAGCCCTCCAGCACAGGAGCATCTGAAAACAGCGAGGCCCCTTTCTATTACAAAATTATTCCTCAGCCCTCCAGCGCAGGAGCAACTGAAAAAAACAGCGAGGCTCCTTTCTATAAAAATGTTATTCCTCAGCCCTCCAGCACAGGAGCATCTGAAAACAGCGAGGCCCCTTTCTATTACAAAATTATTCCCAACCCTCCAGCACAGGAGCATCTGAAAACAGCAAGGCCCCTTTCTCTTAAAAAATTATTCCCCAGCCCTCCAGCACAGGAGCACCTGAAACCAGTGAGGCCCCTTTCTCTGAAAAAATGATTCCCCAGCCCTCCAGTGCAGGAGCATCTGAAAACAGCAAGTACCCTTTCTATTAAAATGTTATTCCCCGGGCCCTCCAGCGCAGAAGCACCTTAAAACAGCAAGGCCCCTTTCTTTTAAAAAATTATTCCCAAGCCCTCCAGTGAAGGAGCATCTGAAAACAGCAAGTACCCTTTCTATTAACATGTTATTCCCCAGCCCTCCAGCAGAAGCACCTGAAAACAGCAAGGCCCCAGCTATTTCTAAATTACTCAACCCTCCCCAGCCCTTCACTGCCTCAGGGCAATGGCATGGCAGGAGAGGGGCTAAAGAAAAAACATAGCTTCTGGGCCATCCAGGGGCTGGGGGGAGGGGAGGGTGGCTAAAGTGACGCTGGTGCGGTTTCCCACATCACCTGGCCCCCATAGTGAGACCCATTATTCCTCGTCCACTATGCCCTGAATGAAGGGCTGTGGGCAGGTGTGAAAGCAAACACTGTTTCTGGGCTGCGTGGGCCCCAGGGGGCCAGGTGAAAATGGCTCATAGGCCTGAGCAACACCTGGCCCCTGGGAGGCTGAATCTGGCATACAATCACCCCTCCCCAGCCCACCATCAGCATAATTGCCTGGCAGGGCAGGGGGTCAAGGAGAGGCCACAGCTGATCACCACTGAACTGGCCCATGTTCTAACTAGATGATCTTGTCAGTTTGGTCTCCCCCTACTCAGAGGGGAGCTTACAAATACAGCTCCAGGCTAACTAGATGCTCACCCCGTCGGTTTGGTCTCCCCCTATGGGCTTATGGTAAGGGCGAGATCATCCCGATGGGGAGATTAAAACGACGGAACACCGGGCGAAGCTGCTTTTCTCTCCCTGTCAGTGCTCTCTGTGGACTTTGAAAGGGGGAAAACCGGCCCACAGAGTGCACTGAGACACTGGCCCTTCGGCCCATGCCCGAGTGCCCGCAGTGCCAATCCGCCCCTGGCCCCGATGCCTGTTCCAGAAACAGCAAAAAATCTGATTACGTTCCTATTTACTGTGACTGTAAAATGCATTGGAAACAAATCTATACTGAACAGCTCCATGAACTGATCGCTTCTACCAAAAAAACAGAGGGCCTCATTTATGAAAAGTGAAGCATCGCTGCGTCAAAACAGTGATGCGTCACTTTTCATTGCGCTCTCCTTGCGACATACTGGATGTGTCATATTAACAGTTTGATGCATCATGTCGCAAGGAGTTACAGATATGTCAGTATTTTCTGACATATCTGTAGGCGCAAAAATGACGCATTGCTGGAGTGTGTCACGAAAGTGACCCAACTCCATCAATTGGTCATTTCACATGGGCAAGCCCCATTTCAAAGTACCTACATCAGTCATACGCCTGCTGTGAGGCAGGCGTAAGATATTGATGCATTTGCGTCCTTGAAGTGACGCAGTGGAATCTCAAAGATTTCACTGCGTCAGTTCTACAAGGCTTACTTGACTCAGAACGCCCATCCTGCATATATTATACCTGGCGCAGGTATAATGTGGGGTAGGGGTTTACAAAGTGACGCATCTACCTCGAAGCGTCACTTTGTAAATGTAACGCAACATGGGGCATTTTTTACACTGCTGGTGGGTCACAAAAAGTGATGCACCGGCAGCGCAAAAGTGACGCAAGGGCTCATAAATAAACCCCAATGGGGCAAATTTACAAGAAAGTGACGCATCTGTAGAGATGCATTACTTTCCCTGCGCCACCATGCAAAACCCTTGCATCACCATGGATGTGCGACACCATGGCACAAGGACTGACAGATGCATTAGAAATTCTGGCGCATCTGTTGACGGAAAAGTCACTCATTGCTGGAGTCGTGTCCCTAGCATGGCGCAACTCCATCAATGCGTGCTGCGGCCTATTCCCAATACACTGCGTCACTCCTTACTCCTGCAGAAAGCAGGTGTACAGTTTTGACGCAGTGGCATCCTAAAAGTCGCGCAGTGAAATCTAGTAAATCTAGTAGATTTCACTGCGTCACTTTTACGAGGCTTTCCTGCGTGGCAACGCCTACCCTGCATACATTATACCTAACGCAGGTGTTATGTCACGCAGGGCTTTACAACGTGACTCATCTCCCTAGATGCGTCACATTGTAACTGGGCTGCAACTTTTACACCGCCGCTGCATCACAAAAGTGACCCAAGGGGCTTGTAAATCTGCCCCGAAGTTATTTTGGTAAACATTTACTTCTAGACTGTGAGTTTGGGTATCTCCGTTCAGCAATATCATATGATAGTGATACATACACTCTGCGGCAGTGTTCGAAGTGGGGGGAATGACAGCGCATAGAGTGCCCCTACTTTTTTTAATTTAATAGAGTTCATTCCACTGTCTTTGTATTTAAAAAATGTGTTTCAGGACAGCAGAAATAGCCAAGGCCTATAGATAAGGCTCGGTCGTTTGTGACCGTTCGGGGAGGGCAGGGTAGGTAGAGAGGGTAAAGTACACTGCTTCTTCCTTCTTGCCCAGAGGAGACAAGGACAGTGTCCACTTCTGCTCTGCCGCTGTCATCTTCCCTCCTCCCCTTTCTTCCTCTTCTTCTTATAACCTCTCTGTCTTTACCTCGCTACTCCTCACTTTCTGAATGAAAACCGTGACTTCCAGAACGGCTCTTACCCTCTCTTTCATCTCCTTTCCTTCATTCGTTCACCTGTGCAAAGGATACAAAAAATAAAAACACTTTTGCTGAAAATGTTCTTTTTCTGACAACTTTCTATTCCAAAGTTCAGCCTCGGATGGAGAGAAAAAAAGTTAAAAATAAGAAAAATAACTAAATGAAGCAAAACAGAGTGGTCACAAAGTGGCCAGATTGGTTTTATTCAAACACAAACACATTATCACTACTTTACAGAGTTTGCCACTAAAGCGTTTCTTTCATTTTCTCGTCTTTCTTTGAACAACATTGTTTTCCCCTGGTGGGTAAGAGCACCATTCCTGGAGTGGAAAACTTTTAATGTGATCCCTATTAGCTGTTTTCCTTATTTTAGTTTACAAAATGTGTAGCGCTGCTCTTTGTTCACATATGTGGTCTTTTTAAAACATACTGCTTACTTTTTGTAAGGATATAAGCAATGGGCATTGAAACGGGTCCCTTCCGGGCCCTGTAGCCATATCCTTAACTTTTCAGGCAAAATCACTCATTGATTTCTGAATAATGAGTGTAAAAGCGTTAAGATAACCATGTTGTTCTTGCTTACATTTGACATGGTTTTCTTAATTTTGCATTCCCTATGAGTGTTTGCTTTTTCCGGGACGCCATTAATTTTTATTTATAGGCAGCATACTATTCTTGTCTAGTGCATAATTTGTATTGAGTGGCACCCAGGTGTTTATAGCGGGCACAAGTGGGTTGTAGTTGAAGGCAGTGCAAGTGTATATCAGTGGGGCAGTATGGTGTTCAGTGGGAGAGAGGATGTGGCACTATGGCCAGAGCTACTGAATTTTGAATTAGGTACCCAGGTTCAGCCTTCTTGATCAGTCCCCTAGACCACTCTACTGAGGGAGCACATTCCATGCTAGACCTTAGAAGCCCCGGTGTCTGAGCATCAGCAGATGAACCATAGCGGTGGCACATTTGGGTTAACCTTGAACCACAATCCATAGTAAAGTTCACCTCAGGTAGGCCTATGCAGCAGCACACCCTAGGGTGACAGTGACTCTGTCACTGAGGTCACAGGAGGCCAGTCTAGCTTACCCATTGCAACATCCATTAGCTGTGTTTCAGCAGTAGTAGTGTAACTCACCAGGGATTGGCAATGCAGGATTTGCACAAACGCCAAACTAAGTTCTCAAAATTCACTGTATCTCTGCTTCATGCACAGGCACTTTAAACATGTGCTGCCTACTTTGGGGACACTGGAAATATGCAGCAATGAAGGACAAAATGATGTTGCAGTGTTGACTAAATTATGCAGCAAAAAGGCTGCAGCTTAATGTGGTAAATTTTCTGATACTTTATTATTTTTATATTTTTACACATACTAACAGTATCTGCAAAGGTTTTGCCCCATTATTACCAGTGCAACATGCAGATACAGCAGTGAGAAAGGTGACCAGTCAACCTTTGCAAAGGACCCTACACTTCGCAGCAACATAAGTCACATTATTTAGTAACTTTTGATCCGTTTGCGCTACAATTGTTTTGTTAAAATTTTCATATTTTGCCGCAGATTATGTATTATGTGGCAAATATGGCAGACCCATAATTATGTGGAAAACATTTGCAAACTAGGATATTTTGCCATTCATGTTTGAACTGCTCTTGTGGAAAAAGGGAGAAGTGCTGATGACAGAAACTGCATGGCTCGGAGACAAATGACTTGTGATTCCATTTTTAAACGCGTTTGGGACATTCTGTGATTGGAAACCTATCCCACTGGGTGAATGTATTTTAACGTCAGTAACTGATTTTAAACCTTAACTAAACGTGCATCCAGGTTGAATGAAATAGTGTGATAAGCTGTAACTGGTCAGTGAAATGCCGAACAAATACTAAAAAATTGGGATGTTTCGCTTTTTCTGGCCACACATCTGACTCTGCCCACTGATCCAATCCTCAGGTTATTTCCGCCCTATAGTTCTCCGCTCACAGTACCCTACTTTATTTTCCCACTTTGACCACTGGTCTGGGGGAGAGCCCCACTCTTACTTCATGTATAAGACACACTAACCACTTGGATGTCTGAAAACGTCTTAAGACTCAACTCACAGAAAACTTGAACCACAGAAAGCAAAATTCATCCTCAATGCTCTTAAACAATAATGTAAATTCCATCTTTGGAAGTGTTGTCAAAAGTAGCCTTTCACCATCACTCTCACCACCATTAAACAGATTGTTTATTTCCTTAGATTCTTCACTTACAATATCCCCTCATTTCAGCCTAGTCTTTTAAATACTCCATCCACTCTCTTATAGCAAGCATTGGTAATGCGTTGGTTTCGCCTAAGTAATAAAGAGCTGTTTTTGTCAATCATCGTCCAGGAGAAGGAATGAGCTCCCTTACAGACGAGAGTGGAGAGGATGTGACACAGTAGCCACGTAAGCTGACTCAGGAACTGGGGATCCCGGTTCGAGTCTCTGCGGTGCCACGCAACATCCTGTGATTCATTGCAAATCACTTAATCTCTCCAGGTGATACATTGTTATATAAATGTGCTGCAAGGATAAAAGTTAGAATTGTATGAAAATATAGTTCCACTAAAGAAGATGTTAACAGTATTTCAGGGGTGGGAAACTCATAAGGGAAGCAGACAAAGAACAAGCATTGATGAATGCAGTAAAATATGCTCCAGCCAATAGAAATGGAGGAAAGGTAAGTGGCAGGCACAGGAACCAATGAGAAGCCAAGAAAGAGAGGATTAAAGTTTATATTAAAAGGAATAGATTTCTCAAGCACAGCGCAAGCACTGTGCAGGGGAAAGCTAAAAAATAAGCAGATTACCACCCCTGAAAACTGCTGTTCAAATTCTGGGAATTTCAAACCTAGACTTTGGTAAAAAGAAATTGCAGGTGCCATACAACCCTCTTTCTCCCAGCTCAAGGTTATTTTACGGCAGGCAAATAGACTTTCATTCAAACCAAAACATTGAACATATAACACCAGCTTTATGAAATGTACACTAAATTCCTATTCAAGCAAGAATACAATTCAAACTATGATTATAACTTAACTGGTTCTGTGCGTCGGAAGGCCGGAGCCGTCCGACGTCACAGTGGGCATGTGCATTGGATGGCTCCCAGCCGCCCTAGCACCGACCCATGGGGGAAGCCCTGGGTCGCCCTTTAAGGGTCCCCCACCGGGGAAGGCAGGGGAATCCGTTCCCCTGCCTCCCCCCGCCGCTCCTCCACGTCATCTAATGGCGTCAGCGCGCGAGGCGCACTGATGTCATTAGAGGATTCTCAATGCGGTGTGAGCCATTTGCTTCTAGTGTATTGGGCAGAGAGGAGGTGAGTTTCTCCTCGGGGGAGGGGGTATTTAAATAAAAGAGTCATTGGAGGAAACAAAAGGGCTTTCCTCCCCCCTGATTCCTCTTTTTTGCATTCCTGCTGCACGCTCGAACGATCGCTCAGCAGGAATGCCCAATAGACACCGGGGAATTTTTATTTGAAATTGAATTACTGTTTGGGGAGAGCGGCTCCTTAGGCAATGTTTTTTGGCTTTGTCTACCCTCTGGGGGGGGGGGGGGCAGATGTCACCATGTTTTTTTAAAGTGGCCCACTGGACCACCAGGGAATAATTTGTGGGGAGTGGCACCTTGGGCAATGATCGCTACCCTTTGGGGGCCATGTTTTGGGCTGTCTGCCACTATGAAGGGGGGCAGATCTCCCCAACAATTGTATATAGGGCCTACTAGACCGCCAGGGATTTATTTGTGGAGAGTGACTCCTTGGGCAAGGGCCACTCTCCTTTGGGGGCAATGTTTGTGGCTGTGTCTCGCCATGTTTTTTACGATTGGGCCCACTAGACCGTCGGGGATTTGTTTGTGGGGAGTGGCCGTTTGGGCAAGGGTTGCTCCCCTTTGGGAGCATTAATTTGGCTGTTTCTACACCCCTGGGGGCTGATCAGCTGATTTTTTTTGTATGGCCGCTAGGCCACTGGGTATTTGTTTGTGAGGAGTGGGCCCTTGGGCAAGGGTTGTTCCCCTATGGGGGCAATCTTTTTGGCTGTGTCTGCCCCCTAGGGGGGCAAATCTCGCCTTTTAAAAAAGAAATTGGGCCCACTAGACCACCAGAGATTGGTTTGTGGGGAGTGGCCCCTTAGGCAAAGGTCAATCTCCTTTGGGGATCATTCATTTGGCCGGTTCTGCCCCCCTGATGGGCAGATCGGCTGATTTCTTTTTTTTTATAGCCACTAGGCCACCAGGGTTTTTTTTTATGTTGGGGAGCGACCCCTTGGACAAGGGGCACTCCCCTTTCAGGGAGGATGATTGTGGCCATTTCTGCCCTCTTTGGGTTGCAGATTAGCAGTATGTTTTTAGGCACATCTGCGACAGAAGCCCTAGAAAACAGTTTTTATTTTGTGTCGGAGAGTGGCTTCAAGGGCAAGGATTGCTCCCCTTTTACGGGGGTGAATATTTTATTTATACTCTTAGGCCCACTACCCCTTAGCTTGGCTGCTGGATTGTGTGTTTCCTGGTGCATTATTTGCATATGTGATTGTACTGTTTTTTTCTCCTTTTTATTCTAGTGTAAAGCTTTTGATTCCTGTTTGCGGTTTCGACAGTGATTGTTCTGCAGTTTTGCGTAGTTGCATTTTTTTGGTAAGAAAAACATTTTTGTTGTATTTACTCCAAATGAGTATTATTGTCATGCATGAATGACATTTTTAGTATGTGGTGTCATAATGGCAGCATATTTAGTTAGTGTTTTGAACATGAAATTCTTTGCGATGTGTTTTGCATTGTCTAATGTGTAATTTTCTTTTCTTTTTCCTTTTTAGTGGGATATTGTTGATCCTTACTGTGTCTGTGCAGAGAAGGTGGTGGTGAGTCTAGCTGCTTCTGGCTAGTGAGTAGTATAGTTTGGAGTGTTTAGGTCTTTGCAATAAAGACGCATTTTGTTTAATACTTATTTTACAAAGTGTTTGTTGTTATTGACTTGTTTGACAAGTTACCTTTATCAGTAAGGATTATGGCTAGCTGTAGAATTACTGCTCAGCAGGTGGTTGGTATGCTTTTTGGATCTTAATCTGAGCAAGATTATGAGACTGATAGTGCATCTGAGGGAGAGGAGGGAGTGCAAGATTCTGGCAGTGAGGTTTCTGTCCACAAGGAATCATCTGATGATGAAGCTACTCTCAATGCAGATGAAGCTACTCTCATTGTGGTTGAAGTGCCTGTTTAAGAGGAGGACACTGATGTGCTCATGCTGCAGCAAGAGACATCGGTATTGCACTGTGAGGCTGTAAGGCTTCCTACTTTGCCAATACAGTTTTTTCAGTTTTTTATGGGTGATGTTTTTTTGGCTGAGATTGTTGAGCAGATTAATTTTATGCTGAACAGTTTTTGAGGGACAACAGTGCCAGACTTAGACCCTGCTCTAGAGCCACCCGGTGGACTCCCACCAATCTGGATGAGATGAAGAAGTTTTTGGGTTTGACTTTTTGATGGGCTTGATAAGGAAGCCATCCATAGCTTCATATTGGTCTACCAGTCCCTTGATGGCAATGGCCATATTTCCAGCAATTATGAGTCGTGATCAGTATTTACTTTTGCTTCCGATGCCGCATTTTCTTGATAATACTTTGGTGTTGCCACAAGATCACCCTGACTGTGACCGTCTTTCTAAGATTTGGTCTGTTCTTGATCACTTTGTAGATCGATTTTCAGAGATCTATACTCCAGGGTAAGAAGTAGCTGTTGATGAGTCTTTGGTCTTGTTCAAGGGCCGTTTGGTTTTTAGGAAGTACATCCCAAGCAAGAGGGCATGTTATGGAATTAAGATGTATATGTTGTCTGAGAGTAGGACAGGATATGTCTATAATTTCCGGGTGTACAAAGGATAAATTCCACTATTGACCCCCCTGGTTGTCCGTCCACTTTTGGAGTTTCTGAGAAAATTGTGTGGTATCTTGCTAGAGGACTGTTTAACAGCAGCCACCATTTGTACCTTGGTAACTTCTACACTGCTTCGCAACTATTTAAGGAATTGTTCAAAGAATACACTTTTGCTTGAGGCACAATCTGTTCTTACCGTAAAGGTTACCCAAATGAGTTTGTTTGCAAAACGCTTCAGAGGGGACAGTGCAGTGTCTTGCGTAGTGAAGAACTGCTAGCTGTGAAATTTGTGGACAGGAGGGATGTGTACATGCTGACTACCATTCATGATGAAAGTACTTTACCTGTGACCGTTTGGGATCAAGTTGCTGAAGTGCACAAACCTGTGTACATTGTAGACTACAGTAAGCACAAGGGTGGTGTCGATAGAGTAGATCAGAGGTTGGAACCTTACACTGCTGTTCATAAGGCTTACACTTGGTATAAGAAGATGACCATCCATCTCTTCAATTTAGCAACTTTCAATGCTTTTATTGTGTTCAAGGCGTGTTCTTCTCCATCAAATGTAACTTTTGTTCAGTTTCAGGAGTCTGTGATAGGCAGCCTGGTTGTTGTGGAACAGGCAAGTGTTCCTAGAGCTGGAGTGGTGGAGGATGTGACTAGATTGAAAGATCGCCACTTTCCTGATTTAATTCCTCCCACACTAAAAAAAAACAATCCCTGTGAGAGATGTAGAGTCTGCTTGCGCAGAGGTATGTGGTAGTAGAGTCGTATGCACTGTGCCAATTGTCCTTCTAATCCTGGGCTGTGTGTGCCAACATGTTTCAGATTGTATCACTCAAAAGAGTTTTGGGATCAACCGTGAGTCTAAAGTGTACTGCCTGGTCTGTATGGTTTTATATAGTTGTTGTTCAGTTTCAATTTTGGCAATAGAAAGATGTATTTACTTACTGCTGTTGTTTTTGTAGTTATAGTTCTTTTTCTAGTTGCAATTGGCTTGTGTTTTCTTTCTTGTAAAAAAAATTACTGATGATGTGAGTGGACTGGTGCTTGGCTGGCAGTGTGAGTGAACTGGCGCTTGGTTGGTGATGTGCATGGACTGGCCCTTGGCTGGCAGTGTGCGTGAACTGGTGCTTTGCTGGCGGTGTGTGTGGACTGGCGCTTGGCTGGTGGTGTTTGTGGACTGGGGCTTGGCTGACGGTGTGAGTGGACTGGCGCTTGGCTGGCGGTGTGCGTGGGCCGGTGCTTGGCTAGCGGTGTGCATGGGATGCCCCTTGGTTGGCAGTGTGTGAGTAGTGACTTGCTGCTGGTCATTACACACTCTGCTAGTCAAACCCCACTGCAGACACTATGTCAACCACCAGCCGGTGTGATTGCTGGTCAGTCATGTGGGTGTATGAAAGTGATGGGCTCTTGAATGGTCTGTTGATGTGAATGTTGTAATGTGATGGGCCCGCGGCTGGCGGTGTGAATGGACTTGTGTGTCACGTATGAAAGGTGTGTGAATGGCCTGTAAAGAGGTTGGTGCCTTGCCGTGGCATTACAGCTCACGAGCTGTGAGTCATTAGTTCCGGTTTTTAACCTTTTAAATATTAACAGTGAATTTCGTTTATGTGAAATCTCTTGTTAATAAAATATACATTTTGAACCTTCCACTCACTCTTGTGCCAAATCCAACCATTTTGTGTGTGTACTTGAGGAACAGGTGGATAGGCAGCCATATTTGTCTAATTTGTCTTTATGTGCTTAGGTAAAGTCT
This sequence comes from Lissotriton helveticus, assembly GCF_964261635.1. Taxonomy (NCBI): domain Eukaryota; kingdom Metazoa; phylum Chordata; class Amphibia; order Caudata; family Salamandridae; genus Lissotriton; species Lissotriton helveticus. Next base: position 167,511,216 of record NC_136062.1, on the reverse strand, counting down.
GTCTCTAGAGAAAATTTACCAACTTTACATATTTCTGTAACATAAAAAAAAAATGGGGCTTGCTGGGTGGTGTGCCTCTCATGGATCCCAACATGCTTTTTTACTCATGCCATGCAAACCTCAAATTGGGACAATAGTCACTTATTTTCCTTGCATTACTGTGTCATAATATTCTGTTGTCAGAAAAACCACAATTTTCCTATCACCCTGCATTCCCCCGGGTCTCCCGATAAATTTGGTACCTCACTCCAGGGGTGGGTCAAGTACCTGCGACATGCAAGGGCCCAAAACTTATTGAGACAACAGCAAAATTGCTTATCACAAAATAACCTAGTTTTGCAAGGGGGGTCCCATGAGTTTTTGGCCTGGGCTCGGCGGCATCTAGGGAAACCTACCAATCCCACACATTTCTGAAAACTAGTCACCTAGGGGAGTCCAGCGAGGTATGGCTTGCATGGTTCCACCAACGTTTTCCTACCCAGATTCACCAACAAACCTTAAATTAACTGAAACAAATCCCTTTTTTCTCAAATTTCTGTGTGGGAAAGTTCTGGAATCTGCATGGATCCACAAATTTCCTCCTACCCAGTGTTCCCCCAGGTCTCCCGATCAAAATGGTCCTCACTCGCACGGGTGAGTCAAGTACCCGTGACAGGCAAGGGCCCAAAACCTATTGAGGTGACATCAAAATGACCTATTACAAAGCAACCTAGTTTTGCAAGCTGGGTCCCATGTGTTTTTGGCCCCGGTCTTGGCGGCATTCTAGGGAAACCTACCAAACCCACACATTTCTGAAAACTAGACACCCAGGGGAGTCCAGCAAGGTATGGCTTGCATGGGTCCCCCAACATTTTCCTAACCAGAATCCCCAGCAAACCTCAAATTTAGCTGAAAAATCACTTTTTATCTCAAATTTCTGTATGGGAAAATTCTGGAATCTGCGTGGATCCACAAATTTCCTCCCACTCAGCATTCCCCCAGGTCTCCCAAAAAAATGGTACCTCACTCCTGTGGGTGGGTCAAGTACCCTCGACAAACAAGGGCCCAAAACCTATTGCGGTGACATCAAAATTACATATCGCAAAACAACCTGGTTTTGCAAGGGGGTCCCATGAGTTTTTGGCCCCAGGCTCAGCGGCCATCTAGGGAACCCTACCAAACCCACACATTTCTGAAAACTAGACACCCGGGGGAGTCCAGCAAGGTATGGCTTGCGTGGGCCCTCAACATTTTCTACCCCGAATCCCCTGCAAAACTCCAATTAAGCTCAAAAAATACCTTTTTTCTCAAACTTCTGTGTGGGAAAGTTCTGTAATCTGCATGGAGCCACAAATTTCCACCCACTCAGCGTTCCCCCAGGTCTCCCAATACAAATAGTACCTCACTTGTGTGGGTAGGCATAGTGGCTGAAACAGGAAATGGCAGAAATCGTACTGTGGAGACTTCAAAATTACCTATAACAAAACTACCTGATTTTGGAGGGGCACCTGGGGTTTTGGCCCTGGGATCACCACCATCTAGAGAAACCTACCAAACCCACACAGTGCTGAAAACTAGACACCCTGGGGAGTCCAATGAGGTATGGCTTGCATTGATCCTCCGTTTCCCTACCCAGAATGCCTTGCAAACCTCAAATGTAGCTGAAAAAAACACATTTTCCACATATTTTTGGGTGTAATCACCATGTCGGCACAAATGTCCTACCCCACAGCGTTCCCCTCAGTCTCCCGAGTAAAATTATACCTCTCTTGTGTGGGTGGGGCATGGGCCTGTGACTGGGAAGAGCCCAAAACATGGGGATTAAGGGCATAGCACCGAGAATTATAAGCGCTATTTTTTTTAAAAATATGTTTTTAGACAATTCTGCCTTGGACACCCACAGTGGGCGGAATTTTGTGGATCCACACATATTCCAGAACTTTCCACTACAGAAATGTGAGGAATATGTTTTTTTTTTAAAAAAAAGGTTTTTGGTTTGTAAGAGATTCTAGGTAGTAGAACGTGGTGAGAGCCAGTCAAGTCACCCCATCCTGGATTCCCCTGGGTATCTACTTTATAAAAATGTATAGGTTTGCTAGGTTTCCCTAGGTGCGGGCAGAGCTAGGGTTCAAAATCTACAGCTTGGGACTTTGCAAAAACAGGGTCAGTTTTCACTGTGAAAATGTAGCATGTGCAGGTTGCATTTTGGGCCATTTCCTGTCACGGGCACTAGGTCTACCCACACAAGTTGGGTACCATTTTTCTCAGAAGACTTTGGGAAACGCAGGGTGGGTGGAATTTCGTGGATCCAAGCAGATTCCAGAATTTTCCACCACAGAAATGAGAGGAAAATGTGGTTTTTTGGAGCAATTTTTAGGTTTGCAAGGGATTCTGGGTAACAGAACCTCGTGAGAGCCAGTCAAGTCACCCCATTCTGGATTCCTCTAGGTGTCTACTTTTCAAACATGTATAGATTTGCTATGATTCTCTAGGTGCCGGCAGAGCTAGGGTTCAAAATCTACAGCTAGGCACTTTGTAAAAAAAGGGTCAGTTTTCACTGTGAAAATGTGGTGTGTCCACGTTGTGTTTTGGGCCGTTTCCTGTTGCTGGCACTAGGCCGACCCACACAAGTGAGGTACCATTTCTCTTGGAAGACTTTAGGGAAATGCAGGGCGGGTGGAATTTTGTGGATCCAGGCAAATTCCAGAACTTTCAACCAGCACAGAAATGTGAGGAAAATGTCTTTTGTTTTTTTACAAGATGTTAGGTTTGCAAGGGATTCTGCGGACCAGAAACTGGTGAGAGCTAGTCAAGTCACACCATCCTGGATTCCCCTGGCTGTCTAGTTTCCAAAAATGTATAGGTTTGCTAGGTTTTCCTAGGTACCGGCAGAGCTAGGGTTCAAAATCTACAGCTCTGCTCTTTTCAGAAAAAAGGATCAGTTTTTACTGTGAAAATGTGGTGTGTCCAAATTGCGTTTTGGACAGTTTCCTGTCGCGGGCACAAGTGACGTACTGTTTTAATCGAGAGACTCTTCTTGCGTAGAGAAGACAAGGACAGTGTCCACTTCTGCTCTGCCGCTGTCATCTGCCCTCCTCCCCTTTCTTCCTCTTCCTCTTACAACCTCTCTGTCTTTATCTCGCTACTCCCCACTTTCTGAATGAAAACCATGACTTGGTTAGAACAGCAAACTGCAGACCAGCCCCAGATCACAAAGCAAGGGTTAGTCTTTATCCAATAGTCTCTTCAGTTGTTCCTTCCTTAGCAGAGGTTCCTCTTGACCATGAAATGGGTCCAAGCTTTTTCAGTCTCAATCCATTCCTGTTTCATTCCAACGTTCAGAGGTTTCAGCTCCCATAGTTATACCCCTAAATGTCTTTGAAGTTCATTGTGCTCAGGGATTCCTGACCCCTGCCTAAATCAGTTCTGAGAGTCTCCTTCCCAGTGTTAGATTCAGACAGAGAATCCACATTCAGCAGAGACACACAGAAATGCTTAAAGCACAAAACTTAGCCACTTTCTAAAAGAGTGGTTTCTGAACACACAGTGACAAAACCCCTTTCATAGAAAGATATGTTATGACACTGTGAGTTCATACATACTAAACTTCACCTCTCCATTATAAACTGATAGGAAACTAGGCTAACAAAACACAATAACCAGCCTCCCCCATTCTGTCCTATAGGCAGAATGGTCTTTCACCAGTGAAAATTAAATGGAGTGTTTTTCACTGTCAGGATATAGCACACACCTCAGTATATGTCCTGCCTTTCACTTGCACTGCACCCTGCCCAGGGGTTACCCGGGACCTACCACAGGGGTGCCCAATGTGTATGCAAAAGGGAAAGTAAGGCCTGACAAGTGGGTGCACTTGTCAAGACAACATGCTAACTTAGCAAACTGCGTGCAGGCCCTACACAGCAGGCCTGAGTTCCCTTCTCCACGCCCCTTTGCATTACTAGCCCTGGCACACACAGTGCACATCAGTAGGGACTTTACTAGTAAGGCAAACATTGCAATCATGGCCAACCAATTACCATTACACTTTACATAGTGAACACTTATACTTTCACACTGAACAGCAGTGGCAAAGTATCCAAAGCATCTAAAAACAAAGGAGGTAGAGGCAAAAATTCTGGGGTAATCACGCCAAGATATGCCAGGTCTAACACCCACAACAAGAAAGGTCCAGCGGATGTAACGGTATATTGCTTTCAAACAGCTGTCACCATTAGAAGTAGTTACAGGTGAAAACGTTGGCACAAATGGCTGTTTTTCAACTAATTTTCAATTTTTCCTTTGTTTAACTGGTAGTTTCTATAAGGAATCTTTGAAGGATCTACACAAATGACCCTTTGCTGAATTCAGAATTGTGTTTTCTTTACTAAAATGCATAGCTTCCCAGGATCCGTTATTGCTTTCATACCCATTTTTACCATTAACTGGAAGAAGGTTGAAAGCACAAAATATAGCAAAAATAGTCTATATCCTAGTAACATGTCAAAACGGTGTAAAAGATTTTGGCTTTCTGACAAATTTCTGTCAGTCCCTAAAAGCTGGGAAAATGGTGATTTCAGCCCCACAAACTCTTTGTTGATTCCATTTGCAGGGGAAAAAACCAGACAATTTCATTTGCAGCACTTTTTCCCCATTTAAAAAAAAGAAAAACATGTGGCTGTATTTTGGCTAATTTCTGGGTCCCCTCCAAGGGAATCCACAAACCCTGGGTACCTTTAGATTCCCCATGATGTTGGAAGAAAAGGACGCAAATGCTGACGTGGATACCTAATGTGGTCAAAAGGTTATAGGGGCCTAGGTGCGAACAACCCCAAGAACCGAAAAAAGGCTTAGCACAGGGGGAAAAAGGCCTAGCAGTGAAGGGGTTAAAAGGCAGGGTGCCTCAGGAATCAATTTGTCCAACAATGCTGTTCACTATTTCAGGAGGCCATGGAAAATGCAGTAACCGAACCTGTTGATTGGAAGCACCTTGCTTCAAAATTTCCTTCTTGCATGGAAACAAATCTTCTACCACAGAGCAACATTTGTGTGGACTCTACCCACAGATATTAGAAGTATTCTAACCCTTACCACATTTAGGAAACGTTTAAAAACCACCTTGTTCACCAGTACCTGATCTAAGTCTTCTTTCTCTGTATGGCTGACCACGTAATTACCTAGTTACTAAATATTAGTTGTTGCTATTCCTGTTTACTATAATGTCATTTCAGTTGTGATCTATGTAAAACTAGCTAATACCCCTGTAGTACAGATGTGCTACATAAAATAATTAACGAAATAAGCAAACACATAAATAAAATGTAAACAATTAGTAAATAGATAAATAAATAAGGGTATACCAGATGCCACACTTATGCTCTGTATATGCATCTGCACTACTCTAATGCATGACGGTAATTCTAGTTTCTGGCAGTGAAAGCTGGGTTGCCAACCAGACCTCTTACAGCACTAACAAATAGATTCTCACATCGCTGCCATGCTTTAAAAGAAAGAGGAAAGACGAAATTTGTGCGCATGTAAAGTAACCCTCTAGCGCTGTCATTACATAACTGAACGAGACAATAGGAAGAGCACACACGGGTGAGCACTTAACTGAATATGTTATGCTTACTGTACTGTTAGTAACTTTGTAGATATTAAACTATGACTATTATATGCCTTTTATGTCTATGTTAGTGCTCCACCTCCTTTTGGAATGTGTGGGCGCTATGAGTGAAGTTGAAAGGATGTGATAATGAGGAAAGGGGCTGAGAGGGAGGTGAAGGGGGCAAAGAGAGAGTTAGCAGATGACAGGTGTAGTGAAAGCAAAGAGAGGAATATGTTCCTTCGACAGGGCGTCAGGACGGTCATCTTCAGAGACAGGAATGGAGTGAGTCAGCCAGTCCTACCGCACCCGGGTATAATGATGAGAAACTAAAAGTCACAAAATCAACCTCCCTCTTTATAATGGGCTGCATTTACATTGTATCCAGATGTTTATTATAATTTGCTGTAATGTGGGGAAAAACACAAAACGATTAGAATTTAATTAAGTAATGAGGGGGCATAAAAGTAAATGATGGAGGTGGCCGGCCACAGGCTATCTGAACATGCAAACTACCTGGACAGATGGAAACGGTGTTGTGCAGCTAAAACTGCACAAAAGTTCACTTTTAATCACTGTGTGCCATGCAAAGCACAATAGCAGTGAGAGCCTGGAAAGTCCCAGGTTTTGCGATGGTACATGCGGGAGGGGGGAGGAAAGACTGAAAAGAAGGAAAACAAATGTAGAGGGAAGGGATGCGGAATGAGTGAGGGGGAGGACAGTCACGGTGTGCCGCCAGGCAGCTGGGATCCGGGAAGAGACACGGCTAGAAAGCAGTACTGAAAGAGTGGCAGATGAAAATGGATTGACATGGCAAAAGGGGCAAGATACTAAATAGAATACAAAACAACACAGGGATGCAGCGCGAACCGTACCAAATATGTCTTCACTCTACTAACAATGTATTTTACTAGGCCCATTTCAATAGTAATCCTTAGTCTCACAATGAGCTCAATAATTTCCTCTGTTTCCACAGACTATGGTCCTCCGATGGATCTTTTTGTTGAGCTGACAGGGACTGGAATACTAGGAAATGAGAACAATTATTCTATGAGGACCTGGAATAAAATACTTGTTACCTCAGAAAAACCTTTCTCAGTCACATCTACAAATGCTTTGAAACAAGAAATATGACCGAAAGAAGAAGACAGAATCGCTAAAGATAATTCAGGGAAAACATTTACCTAATGCCTTATATTGCATGGACAAGTCAAGAAAATACATTTCAAATTCAGATTTAATGATAAAATATTAGTACAAGTAGCCTCACAACCTGAAAAAGAGCCATATTTGACAGATGGAAAATTCTCTATGGAGAGGATAAATTTGAGTTTCAGTTATTAATAACACAAACCAAAGCACAGTTGATCACTTCAAATTCATCCTCAGTTAGATCTGGTCAAGTATGTTCTGCACCACCTTATGCCACAGTCGGACACAGATAACATCTCAGCTGAAAGGTTATTTCCCTGCACTCTTTACCAGCGGGCATAGTACAAGATTCAAGGTGCAAGTTAGTTATAGTTCAGTTCATTAAAGTCCATTCCACCCAGTGTGGATTGAAAGTGGCATAAAAAAGACAAAAGGGATCAAAGATCTGTCCGACAGCATGCCAGGCATGAAGGGAAAAAGACAGACAGCCACCAACTCCTCCTTCAATGGGGCAATTATACCTCCAAATGTTCCAGGTTTACACCCCTTAACCTATCAATTCCATCAGTTCATGCTGTTCTCATTGGTCACTCATAATGGGCTGTTGTGGGGTAACCGGTGAATCACACAAGTCCGAAAGAATGAAGTAATCTTTTTTTGCAAATTTCATTAAGATTCATTAAGTTCAATTGTGTTCCCATTTTGTCATTTCATGGAAGTAGGTGGAACCTTACTTTGCTCACCTTCCGTCCATTCCCAGGTGCTTTTCCACAGGGTTTGCAGCAAAACTGTTACATTTCTATCAAACAGGCTTCTTAGAGAGAAGTGAATCCTTTGGTAGCAAATACAGAAATGAAACTCCACAGAAAGTTATCATAGGGCTTAGGTGACAATCGCACATGGTTTTACATTAGCTCAGAGTAAGAGATGCATTTTAGGCCTACATGAAAATTAGCTGAATCACTACCACTTAATTTCACTATAAATCACACATTTCATAACTGCGTTTCGATTCTCTCCATTATAGCAGTTATAGTTTTCTTTCAGGTACTAATTCTCAATATTAGGTACTACTAAAATTTTCTAAAGCCTTATTTTTACGTTATCTTTTCACAACAAATTATTAACGTGTCACTTTTAATCCATGTGTTATTATATAGTCGTTACAGAAGCACAGTAGTGCACTACATCAAATCTCTCTAATTTAAACGATTTTGCATTACAAGAATGTCATTATGCGTGTATGTATTTCAGGTACGATGCACATTTTAATGTTTTTATCACACAACTCTCTATATTAACAATGTTTTATTTTCCTCACAACGTACATTCGTTCATGTGTAGTTCTCATTGTATCTCTTTATTTTTACATTTTCGAATCATCATTTACGATCACTCTGCATGCTTTTACGATGCAGTACGCATTCTCATGTTTTTCTTTTTAATTCAGCAGTTTAACCTGTCTTCATCAAATACATATTTGCCGTAATGATAGTTTACAGGTGAGAATTGATAAAGGTAGAAAATCAAATAATATCTACGCTCCATCAATAGTGATGGAGAAAAATGAAATACAAGAAGATAAAACTTTCCCATTTTAAAAAGGTGCTATTAGACGCAGGCTGTTTGTGCGATAATCTCCCCAAATATCATCGAGACTCGTGTTTGTGCACCGCTGCCAATTCAATCTGAGGAGGGGGGGGGGGTTGAGAAGCACACAGAGCACCCCTTTTCAAACTGTAGGAGCCAAACTGATTCTAGAGGCCAGGCCGTATGTACGGGGTCCATGTGAGCTGACTAGAGATGTCTGCCCTGTATTATGAATTAGGAGGCCAGATCAATGTGCGTTGATTTCAGTAGTATTTCATGTCTGTTAATGTTTCTGGCAGTGAAAGCTGGGTTGCCAAGCCGTCCTCTTACAGCACTAACCAATAGATTCTCACATTGCTGCCACCGCCATCATGCCTAATTAAACCAGGATCTGTACTATTACCAATACTGCATAAATGAAGCAACTCTGCTCTGCGCAAATATCCTGCACAAACATGCGCACAGAACACAAAATCCCTCGAAGCAGCCTGAAGATCAGAAGCAAATGAGCATGCACTCAATAGAGACACGTTTTATATTCGACATGCGTAAAAAGGACACTTCTAATGTTGATATCAGTACTATGATTCGAAATATGATTTAATCACTTTGCAATGCAATCGGTCTCACTTTTAGGACCTTTTAAGTACTTTGCGATGCAGCATATGATCACACATTACTGTTTATTAAAAGCTATCTTTTTACAGTTGGGAGCTCAGGTTCAGATACACTGGTAGGCAAAGCTGAAATACACACAGCAGCTCAGATAAGCTTGGTGTCAGCGACACGCTATTAGCCTGCACCAGATCACCTGGCCTATAAAATTGCCAAAAGCTCTGACGATGCAATAACGTTTGTTCAAGTTATGCCCTGGTGATTCTCCTAAATGTTCCCCATCTTCCAGATAACGAGATGGATGGTGCCTCACTCGATGCAGAGGGAACGGGTGGGGGGAGGGAAATGATGCGTTTGTGCTCGGAGGGTGGGGAAAGGGCTCAACACGAACTGAGAGGGGGAAGCAATAAAGCATCGCATGAGAGTGGCCCACTTTGAAGCTCGAAGGTGGCCTCCTGTGGTGGCCTAATAAAAATAACAATGAAGCGGCGCACTCTGAACAAAAGGAAAGGCAGCCATTAGCCGAGTAAGAGCATTAGCAGGCATGGACAAAAAATTCACTTGATGCATACAGAAAGGATGGGGGTATGAAAATGCTGCATTTCTGCTCGGAGGGTGGGGTACGGCTTCTAACAGCAGAGGGAAAGTAAAAAAGCATAAGAGCGGCCCGCTATGAAGCTCGGAGGTGAGCGCACTCAAGAAAGGAAAGGCAGCCATCAGCTGAGCACCTGCGCTGCTCGAGGACAGCTAAAAGAATAGTGCTCACAAGTGTAATAAATAACAGGCAGCTTAAGACCACAGGTAACAGAGGCAGTCAGTATGGTAGGTTACAAAATTTGAAAAGGAGTAGAAAGCAATTTCGCTAATGAAAAGCGAGTATTTTCCAAGGACATTGGTGCATTGATAAAGGGCCTTCAGGTGTGACATGTGAAATTAACCGAGCTGCAAATACACTACATATGTGCTAGGCAGACTGTTAAGAATGAGAATATTCAGAATAGTGTTGAGAACAGAATTATAACAGGTAGAAGGATGACCGTGATTATTAGCAACTGAACATAGCAAATAGAATATATAGCATGCCTTGAGGGACAAGGATGAACTAAATGAAAGCTGTTTTTAATACAAACAATGTTGTTAACATCAGTGGCATTAACTAAATAATCAACAGGCGGATCTGAAAATGGGAATTTTTGCAAATATGTTGTTTGAATGAAACAGTATGGCAATAAAACAATTTCACAGCTCTGTATTAATTAGTTTTTCCTTTTCAACAGGGTTTCTAAATCTCCTGACAATAAGTGATTTAAAATTTGAACTGTCTCTGTTCCCAAATAAACAATTTTAGAGATTCTTTCCATATCTGTTTATAAAAGCCGTGCTCTTGTGTTGGTCTTTATTTGTGAGGTCTATTGTCCCTATTGTTTTTTGCCATCCTTTTTAGGTTTCGCCTGGCGTCCGCTGCGCAGCAGCGTTCGCGCAGTGAAATCTGTTGATCTACAGTATGGGGCTTTGTCCCGCCTCTGTCTTCCATTGGCTAGCTCCATAAATGGAGGCTAGCCATTGGAAGAGATGGGTGTCTGTTACTCTTTTCCCTGTCCCGACGCGATTCGGGGGCGTTTCTGGGTCTTTTTTTAAGTCCCGCCCTCTCCTCTTCCCATTGGCTAGAATTTTACCTTCCAGCCAATGGGAAGGGGAGAGCACAGGCTCTTTCCGTGTGTTCGTTATTTATTATTTTACTAGGATATATATCCCAGAGGATGCGACGCTATTTGAACATAACAGCTGCCGCCTTTGGAAGTGGACCACTAGGATTGGCTCAAAATCCAGCGTTTCTGAAAAAAATCGCCCCCCCCTCCAACCCCGTGCATCAAAAAGGAATGTGACCATGAGTCATGTAAAACAGCAAAACAAATAGACGTGGTAATTTTATGTACGAGAATGCGTCAATACTGAACGATTTACCCTGTACGTAGTTTATGTTTTAAAAAGGCATATTTAAGCAAATGTCTGTACTCTTAAAATTAACCGGACTCTAGTAGATTGGCTAACCATTGAGTTCAGACTGTGGGAAAACGTGGAAGCTCTGTGCTTGTTAGCTGGACGAGGTCCCTCTCAACTATGGCCGCCATGTAAAGGAGGCTTCCTTAGTCCTCTCTCCATTATGAACATCCCGCCCTCGCTCTGCGTCATCGGCAGCAGCAACGATCGTCCAACACTGGTTGTTGCTGTGGCGTTTGCAGGTGAGAGAAGAGGTTTGTAGGTTAATGCAAGCATGGGATGTATGTAGCGTCGGCCTGCTTTCGTTTGAGATCGTGTTGCTGACAGAGTGGTTCTGTTTGTGTCCAAAGAGCTGCTCTGCTCCTCCTTGGCAGCTGGATGCAATAGAACCTACTGTTAGACACTCAGAGTTCTTAGAGGGTTAATAACAATAATAATATTTTTGAAGACCCCACCCCTCCCCCGTTCAATATGGAAAGAGAACTCCATTGCTAGTTAACCCCACCCGCGTTATGGACGGCCGAGGATGCGGGTTTACTTCACTCCAGAAGTTAAAGTGATGCGAGCAAATGTCTTTATTTATGCATTTTTATTTAGCGCGAACTTTACCCAAAGGTGTCAGAGCACTTTACAATAGAATATTACATAAGGACTTCAGAGTACATGAATCACATAAAAAGAGAGTTGGTTGTGTGCAGATAAAACTCATTGTTATCCTCCTAACCTCCGTTTCTAGTCCCAAAAACCTTACATGAGAAGTGTATGCATGAGAGCTAAGGTTTGATATTATAATTACGTATATAGATATATCCCAAATGTACTTTGCAGCAACTCGGAGAGGGGGAGGTCACTGCTTATTGTACAGAGCTAATCCACTGTTACAATGGATAGTGCTCTGCAGTTTCAAGATTCTATGCGTGAATGGGTAAGGTAGCCGGTTTTGAGGTCTCACCTGACAGCGCACATGCACGTTGCTGCAAGGGATGTTGCTTACAGTAAAGGGCTTGGAGCCCACCCATTGCTTATTATTTGTTTCCTTTTTTGTCAGTCTTATTTGCTGATTCCTAATTGCTCAGCGTGGATCTGGCATCACTTCCTTTTCAATGTGTGGAGCACAGACCAAGCACAGATTGATTCATTTTAATTAGTTTCCGACCACTGCTTGTTATAACACTCCGTTCCCATTAAGCCGCAAAAATACTAATGCAGCATGCCTCCCTTTTATGCAGCATCCATATATAATAAAAAATTAAAATTAACCGTCACAATCTATAATTTCGGCAATTTAAACAAAAAATTGAATGGCAAGTTTTTGTTGCACTCTTTATTTAATTAGTATTCATAAAACGTGTATTTATCTGTGGCCATATTTGGGTATATAAAACATATGTAATTCTCACAGCAGTACTCATTGTGTTAACCTTAGTTGGACAACAGGCTTATTCATCCTTTTGAAATTTAAATTACTAATGTTGTCCACCACATAAGGATGAAAGGCTAGAGTTCACATAACCGGATTTGAACCTGTGACTGTAAGATGAAACACAGGCCCATATTGTCGAGGCATTACTCCACTAAGCCAGTACACTTTACGGTTGAGGGTTGTAAAAATATAACAATATGCTTTGTTGTCAAAAGTTCCATATTTGAGAATAATTTATACAAAAAACCCAACGTGAAACTTTTATATTTTGATTATACAACACAATAGCAGATTATATTTGTATTTACTTTCATGTTTTGCCTTTTGTGCTCCTTATTACTTATTATTATTATCACGTAGCCCTCTTCCGTGCGGATGTTATTCGCATGAACAAAGGATCCCGTGTGAACACGGCTGTGAGGCTGCTAGTGGAATCTGTTGTTTTTATTCTGACTTTAGTTGAAACTATCCCCAGATGATTATATCCCAAATGTACTTTGCAGCAACTCGGAGAGGGGGAGGTCACTGCTTATTGTACAGAGCTAATCCACTGTTACAATGGATAGTGCTCTGCAGTTTCAAGATTCTATGCGTGAATGGGTAAGGTAGCCGGTTTTGAGGTCTCACCTGACAGCGCACATGCACGTTGCTGCAAGGGATGTTGCTTACAGTAAAGGGCTTGGAGCCCACCCATTGCTTATTATTTGTTTCCTTTTTTGTCAGTCTTATTTGCTGATTCCTAATTGCTCAGCGTGGATCTGGCATCACTTCCTTTTCAATGTGTGGAGCACAGACCAAGCACAGATTGATTCATTTTAATTAGTTTCCGACCACTGCTTGTTATAACACTCCGTTCCCATTAAGCCGCAAAAATACTAATGCAGCATGCCTCCCTTTTATGCAGCATCCATATATAATAAAAAATTAAAATTAACCGTCACAATCTATAATTTCGGCAATTTAAACAAAAAATTGAATGGCAAGTTTTTGTTGCACTCTTTATTTAATTAGTATTCATAAAACGTGTATTTATCTGTGGCCATATTTGGGTATATAAAACATATGTAATTCTCACAGCAGTACTCATTGTGTTAACCTTAGTTGGACAACAGGCTTATTCATCCTTTTGAAATTTAAATTACTAATGTTGTCCACCACATAAGGATGAAAGGCTAGAGTTCACATAACCGGATTTGAACCTGTGACTGTAAGATGAAACACAGGCCCATATTGTCGAGGCATTACTCCACTAAGCCAGTACACTTTACGGTTGAGGGTTGTAAAAATATAACAATATGCTTTGTTGTCAAAAGTTCCATATTTGAGAATAATTTATACAAAAAACCCAACGTGAAACTTTTATATTTTGATTATACAACACAATAGCAGATTATATTTGTATTTACTTTCATGTTTTGCCTTTTGTGCTCCTTATTACTTATTATTATTATCACGTAGCCCTCTTCCGTGCGGATGTTATTCGCATGAACAAAGGATCCCGTGTGAACACGGCTGTGAGGCTGCTAGTGGAATCTGTTGTTTTTATTCTGACTTTAGTTGAAACTATCCCCAGATGATTATTTTATTTTAAAAGTGCCTGCCGTTATAAGGAATACCATCAATGACCAGTAATTGTTTACGGTAATATGCTCACATTTTGTTCCGTAAGTATGCAACGTTTAGAGTGATAGAGCTCTTCGGTTCTATCGGTTCTATCGTTTTAGCTCATCACTATCATTTCAGAAAGAACAAATCACTTGGGCCTTGGTTTTGCTCCTCGTCCCCCCCCCCATTTCTGTGTGTGTGTTTGTGCTCTGTGTGTGTGTGCAAATGCAATAGGTCTCGCATTTGTGAGAGATTAAGCTATTGGCATTGTAAATGACAATGCCATTTATTTATCTGTTTTCAAAACCAACACATAAATACAAAATTTGTCATTTACAATGCCAATAGCTCTAACTTTTACAAAGGCGAAACCGTTGCATTGTAAATGCTTGTTTTCTTTGGATTGTGCTCTCTTAAAACTACCCTATCAGGAAAGAAATAAAAGTAAGTGTATATACTTTTGCGACCACATTGCTGCCTTGCTATATCAGGTAAATAACAGGTTTCTCTTTTACCTAACTCCAAGACCCTGCTTCATTTAAATGCAGGAAAACACTCCAGGAAACCATAGCAATTCACCCAAAACTCAAGATAACAAATGTGTTCATTGTATATGTGGGTGTTTAGACAAAATATCAGGAACAAATATTGTGTGGACAAGAATATGGAGGTCGGACATAGTTTCCGCGCCATGCAAAATGGCGTTGTTTCTGTGAGATGCGCTCGAGCGCTGAGACGTTTCATCTTCGCTCGCTTATTTGCTAGTTCACAGTGAATTCTTTGGCACCTGAATGCCTTGTTTATACTGCACCTTCGGATGACTGGCTGTGGTACAGTTGCAGTGCCTTCTCCTCCCTGGAGCTGCGGCGGTTCATTTAGTCTTCCGATGTGAGATGCCGCCATTTCATGTGCGTACCACTCACTTTCCATACATTCCATTCCAGGGCCCAGAGCTGAAGTAACCAGCTTTTCATGCTTTCCTCAGAAAAAGTTCAGCAGCTCTTTCTGAATGGACTCTTGACTTTCTGCATTGGTTCTGGTTTTCTATACGAGGGAAAAGAAAAGAAAAAGCAAAAGAAAAGTAAGAAAAGAAAACCAAGAAGAAAAACAGCATGTAAATGCCTAATTTACCAGGTTCCTCTGGCATTACTTTTTTGTCTTTCTTGTACTATAGCTTGAGGTGTCTTGTTGCTTTGGCAAGATGTCTGCTAACATAGTGCTATTCATCATTTTATACAACATATTATGGCCTGTGAGTTCCAGGATGCCCAAAAACTTGTACAACTGAAGGATTTTGGCTCAGGAAACTTATCAGGGTTTCTAATATTCAGGATGTCAATGAACCTATACTGACGCTTGATTCTGAGGGGTGGAATCATACCTCCCACACTGGTTACTGGTGTGGGGGTATTGATTCCACAATGTTTGACACCAAACATGATAGGGTTACTTTCAGCCATTTTAGAGTTGGTCATCACACGGTCGCATAATGCCACTCTATATGTCGCAAATGGCTGCTGCACTAAAAACCCGGGAGAATGGACTCCGTAGGTTTGCAGGGGTGTCCTGCTCATGCAGTGGCACACTCTCACTTAGAACCAAGCACCCTGCCTTCAGGATTGTTAAGGCCTGCTATAGTGGTGACTTATAGCTTTTAAGTGTAGTGACCCTTAGATATAGTAAACCTATATCTTAAGTAAGTGGTGCATGCACCAACTTACACAGACTGCAATGGCAGACCTGGAGTTCCATTTTGCATGGTCCCTCATGGGTGGCATAATACATGCTTCAGCCCATGGGAGGCCTCTGGGGTACCTATGCCCTGGATACATGTGTACCATATACTAGGGACTGACAAGGGTACCCCAGTATCCACACAGTGGCGTTTTCATGTTTCGTATGTTTGAAATGGTAGTGAAAAATTCTACTTAATGGTGAGGTTGGGTTTAAATTTACTATTTTAAAAATGGAACTTTTAGAAAGTGAACATTTATTTGAACTTAGAGCTCTGTGTGGCGGACAGCTTGTCTCCAATAAACATCTGAGCTAGGCTGGATTATAGCTACACTTGTGCATTCCCTCTAGACAGTCACAACACAGGATACTCAACTGCATCTGCATTCATCTGCATTCTGATGGGTCTTCCTGGACAGGCTGGCAGAGAATTCTTTTGAAGTCACCCCCACATCAAAGGCACTTTTGGGTATATGTCCTGGGTTTCTGACCCCCTACAAGTAGATACTTTGTTGGACCTGTAACGAGAAACTGCTGGCTCTTCATATGCATATGGCCAGAAGGACTGCTGTGCTGCCAGGAGGAACTGCCACTTTGCTAACTCCTCTGCTGTGTTGGCCTGTTGCTTGCTGAGCTGCAGGAGGGACAGTCACTTTTAGACCTGCTTGTGGTGCTGACCTGCTGCCTGCTACCTGCTGCCTGTACTAAACTACAAGGGTTCTCCAAGGGCTTGCTGGCTTGCACCCTGTGCAGGAGGTCTCAGGATCATCAAAGACCTCTTCCACAGGGTAACTATTGAATCCGGCGAGTGGAGTTTGACATGGATCTGTTTGTGATCCGATTGCCGCCTCAATCTGAGAACAAAGAGCAACACTTCCCCTTTGCCAAGGACGCTGCACTCCTCTTTTCTGGAACAGGTGTTGCCTATGACACTCAAGTTGTTTTGGCTGTGCTTGTGCCGATCTAAGTCCTCATCACACTCCTAGCGCATCAGCGCCTTACAGCACGGCTCTACTGCGACGCATTGCCTGTGTGACCAGTGCCTTGTCCGAGGGCACAAGGTTTGTCAGCCATAAACGTGCACGCTGTTGTGACCCAGATCAGCCAACGACACTGGCCCCGCTCACAAGGACTGCTGACAACTCAACTGAAAGGTACTGTTCTGAGGAGTCAACCCCATAGTTTCCAGTCACCGACCTTCACGCTAGTGATGGTTTGGCATTTGTTGAATTTCCCCAGTCCTGAGGGGCCTGTATTGAAACAAACCTTTTGTGCCATTTTGTGCACTCCTTTGTCTTGCCACAGTGAGGAAGCAATGCTGCTCAGTGACCACACGATCATACTTGCCACTAGCACAGGG
Source organism: Lissotriton helveticus (assembly GCF_964261635.1). Lineage (NCBI taxonomy): Eukaryota > Metazoa > Chordata > Amphibia > Caudata > Salamandridae > Lissotriton > Lissotriton helveticus. Next base: position 167,494,155 of record NC_136062.1, on the reverse strand, counting down.
TTTATCTTAATGACTGCAAAACCTGTTTTGTTCAGCACTGTGATGACCATGGCCCTTTTAATGTGGTAAAGTAAAAAAAGTATACTTGGTGGGTGATCTTGTCATTTTGGTCTTGTTTGTTTATAATACATTAGCCTATTTTTATAAACCTGTGTGGGGTCTTTTTGTGGTGTATTCATTTGTGTTACTTTGTGTATGTGTTGCAAAGATAATTTACACACTGCCTCTTTAGATAAGCCTGACTGCTCTGTGCCAAGCTACCAGAGGGTTATTTTAGTTGTGAACCTAGCCTGACTAGAGTGGTGGGTTCTGCCTGGCCTGGGTGTATACCTTTGCCAACCAGAAACCTAATTTCTCACATTTCTAACATTGGTGATCAGCAGATGAGGATAGGACTTGTGTTTGAGCAATATCATACAGTAACTCATTGTTTATTACTGCACTTAGACCATGTAGATATTTTTTTCAATTCTCCCTAGTTGACCTTTGTAATTTTTGTGCTTCAATATGTCTACCTCTGGGGAAGTAGCCACTCTACCTGCAGTAGAGGAGTTTTATCTGGTGTAGTTAGAGTCTTATACCATGGCTACAGGGAATTTCAAGTCTCCATGAAAGGCTTGAAGAGAAAGGTGGGGCTTCAGAACGCTTTCAGACCTTGGGCAGAGGCTCATGTTACAGGGATGAGAGCCTAAAGGAGGATGAGCCAGAAATTCCTATGGAGGAGGATGACCTGATTCTTGAGACTGAGATGACTCGAGACCTGCATGAGGGGAGGGCCCATGACTTGCCAAGGGGGTGGGGGTAGAGTATTCCCAACGCAATGCAAGGGTTCACACACGTTTTCTGCTTTCACTGAGTGTTGCTGTACTGCGGGTCTACCAGGACCATTGTGAGTACCTGGAATATCTTCATCCATGGAGACACTCCCAGAATGTGTACCTACAATGCTTCGGCTTGATGCAGGAAAGAAAAGAATTTGTTAACCCTTTTTTTCCCAGCAGATGGATACTCGGGTACCAGGTTCGAGAACTAGTATTATTTCATACTAATATTCATTTTTCTTTCTCTGCATGGCTTATTAATTAATTGCATTTATACTTTTTTGCTTCACTTGCAAATTAGAATAATTAGAAGGTGAAAGATTCCATATGTACCCAATACTATGCTGCCATACTAGATTGTAAACATGTAATTAAGTATGTTCTATGCTAGCCATGCTGAATTGGTTCCTACTTGTGTTTGAATGACTTTCTTAATCATGCTATCCTTGTCATTTCTGACATGTTGACATGCTGCACATATTGACTTGGTTGTGCGTACATGGGTATTACCTGCATTACATTGCTGGATTCTACCTGCTTACTTATTTTGGCCATGATTTTTCCTGCGACTGATTTTGTACAATTAATTTTGGCCTTTGGCATTAGAAGGTGGTGCGTGTGTTTTAGACGAAGGTGTATGTTTTATCCCTTATGCAATCATTACTCAAGGTTACTCTTGGTAAGGGTTATGTTTTCACTCATACGTTACATGCTTTTACTAGTGCTGGGATTTCTTTTTGTATGCATCCCAAACAAATCTTTATTGGTGATGGGTTAGGTATCCGGTTACACAAACCTTAGTTACTATGTGTGTTTATGGTGTTGGGATATGTTGTTGCTCTCAAATTATTTTGAAGGGGTATATTGCGACAACAAGCTTTACTTGCGTTTTCCCGTGGCGGGCGTGTTGTTTTGCTCGAACAATTTTACATTTGCATTACATGTGAGGGTGCATACTAGTTGTGACTTTTACTGGTAATAGGCATTTGTCTTATGCTCAAACATTTACATTTTAATTTACATTACATGCGATGGGACATATTAGCTTTGACTCCACACAGTGCTTAAGATGGTCATCTACATTAAGCGCAAACCTTTCCAGAATTTTCATTTTACTTCTGCATTACATGTGATGGGGGATATTAGTTCTGGCTCCACACAGTGCGTACGTTTTACTGGTGATGGGCATCTGCATCCAGCTCACACCTTTCTAGCATTTACATTTTACATCTGCATTACATGTGATGGGATATATTGGATATATCCTCACGTACTACTTACGTAAACTGGTCTTGGACACTTTCGCCCAAACCGTGATACAGTTACATTTTACGGGGAGGATGTCTTGTATCCTGGTTCTCCCCATATGATTTCTGGGAATGGGGCATTTACTGTGCACCACCCATTCCTAGGGCATATTTGTTGCACCTATAGGGGCACTTGTATTTTGCCCAGTTGCTGAAGGGATGACTGTGTGTGTTTGTGTGTGTATGATTTCGCTCTGTATTTCCACTTTCCTTATATGTCTGTTTATGATGATGAGTGTTTCCTTCTTATTTGAAGTGCTGTTTGTAATCTTCTCATTAAAGGAGGGAGATGTTTGTTATCCTGCTCTTATTGCCACGTATATCCTCCTTTTTATACTGCGCCTTGCTGCTCAGCCAGAGTGTGTGTGTGATGTCATAAAATGTTTATGTGTGCCTGGTTGAGTGAATGTCATTTGGAGTGGGTTGGCTGAGCAGGTGGGATGCTGCTCCTGGTGGGGCTTCTACCTTACTACTTACAATACATGTAACCTATTACTCCTACTTGAACCTGAAGAATAAACCTTCACCTCGTGTCATCATTTATGCTGACAACCCTCATTCTTACAATTCTACAGAGGGAGCAGTGTTTCCAGGTACCTGCCCCCAGCAGACTTGGACGACAGGAGGGTGGAAATAAAGTTAAAACTGGAGTTGCAAAGCTAAAGCTGGATAAAGTGCAAACTCTAGAGGAGAGTAGGATAGTTCTGGAGGAAAGGAAACTTACAAATGAGCCCAACCTCAGAGAGCTGGATATGAGATCGCTACAAGTGGGTTTCAGCAAAAGTAATGGTGGCAGCATACCTGCAGTGTCTTCACATGAATTAAAGGTCAGGATACTGAAGGATGCGGTGCCCTGTTATGTTGTGTGGGATAATGTGGACAAGTGATTGGAGCCTATGCAGGTGCTTTAAGAGTGCACAAGGTCCCAGAGGAGTTCTGGTGTGGTAGTATATGGAGGCATATGCCCACATTGGGGTGGGCCTGAGGAAAAGTGTTCTTCTGATCGGCATCATTTGTACCGAAAGTCCATTGCTTTTTCATTGCCATCTCGTGTCAAACACTTCCATACGACCCACCTGGTCATTTCTGCTGATGCCTGAGGAAAATCTAACTAACGCGACAACAGCCATCTTGCAGCCTGCATTTCTGCCCAGAAACTGTTGCACACCCAACCCCTCCTGTTCTTGCAGTTCAACAGAAAGCCATGAGACACTCACACCCTGTGTAAATGATTTGTTTTCCATCTCCTGCTCCCAGCCTGGTCACCCTGATCAGGTTATCTGGACAATGGTCTGACTGCTGGGCCTTGATCAGCGACCGACGACATCTGATCACTTCTGGACAACGGAGAAACAGTGGCCCTCATCCTACTCGATCTTTCCGCCGCTTTCGACACAGTCTGTCACAGCACCCTTATACAACGCCTCAGCAACATCGGCATACAAGGAAAAGCCTTGGACTGGATCATCTCATTCCTCGCTGGGAGAACCCAAAGAGTCCAACTTCCCCCATTCAACTCAGAGGCCACTGAAGTCATCTGTGGCGTACCTCAAGGATCCTCACTCAGCCCCACCCTCTTCAACGTCTACATGAGTCCTCTCGCCTCCATCGCGCGTCATCACAACCTTAACATAATCTCCTACGCCGATGACACCCAGCTAATCCTTTCCCTCACCAAAGATCCCAACACCGCCAAAACCAATCTTCACGAAGGCATGAAAGAAGTAGCCGAATGGATGAAACAGAGCCGCCTAAAACTCAACTCAGACAAAACGGAGGTGCTCATCCTAGGATCCTCCCCCTCAACTTGGGACGACTCTTGGTGGCTTCCCGCTCTGGGCACAGCACCCACACCCACAGACCATGCACGTAACCTTGGCTTCATCCTAGACTCCTCTCTCTCGATGTCCAGACAAGTCAACGCTGTCTCATCCTCCTGCTTCAACGTACTTCGCATCCTCAAAAAGATCTTCCGCTGGATCCCCCTCGAAACAAGAAAGACTGTCACCCACGCTTTGGTCACGAGTCGACTGGATTATGGTAACACACTTTACGCCGGAATCACAACAAAATTACAGAAAAAACTCCAACGCATCCAAAACGCATCAGCTAGACTCATACTAGACATCCCGCGCCAAGATCACATCACCGGACATCTAAAAGACCTCCACTGGCTTCCCGTCAGCAAAAGAATTACTTTCCGCCTTCTTACCCACGCACACAAGGCCCTCTACAATCTAGGACCCGAATGCTTCAACACTCGACTGTCCTTCTACAAACCCACCCGTCAACTAAGATCGTCCAATCAAGCCCTCGCCGCAGTCCCGCGCATCCGGAAATCCACCATGGGTGGCAGATCCTTCTCCTTCCTGGCTGCCAAGACCTGGAACTCACTCCCCACCCAACTCCGCCTCACTCAGAACCACATCTCCTTCAGAAAAGAGCTCAAAACCTGGCTATTCGACAAATAATCTACCCCTCCCCTAGCGCCTTGAGACCCTCTGGGTGAGTAGTGCGCTATACAAATGCCCGAACTTGAACTTGAACTTGATCAGGGTGATTAAACAATGACCTGAAAGACCGGGATTTGATCAAGGTGATTAAACAATGACCTGAAAGACTGAGCCTTGATAAGGCAGAGTGAACAATGATTTGTTTACCAAGCCTTGACCAGGTCACCATCTACAAACGTCGTCTGGATCTGGTTATCAACTGCAAACACTGCCCTGATTGAACAATGAACTAACAGCCAAAAGACTAAGATGAAATAGTATAAAAGGCTTGTAAGCTGCAGAGTAAAGCAGCAGCCTCCTCTGTCTTGTTTCTGACGAGCTTGGGACTCTGTTCCATTGCCCGGGCTATTTGAATAAATCTGGGTTCCTCCTGCAGACAAAGGCTCCTGTGTCTCCTTTTACTACGTATGAAGGGTATGGAAGGCTTGTGTGGTTCCCCGCCGCGAGACCTAGTAAGTGGGTTCATCCGGTTCTTCAAATGGCGCCCGAACAGGGACTCCACGAGCACGAAGGTCAGGCCCGGTGGATGTGAGGAGGTGCACAGAGAGACTCCGACGGAGGTACCCTACCCGAGGGATTCTTGCAATCCGGTAAGCCGAACGATTTGCCCGCTATCCTCCCCACCCGGTCTGGGCAACATGACCGCGTTCTCGCTGGAGTCCCCTAGCAAATAATTTCTGGGTCAGGACACAGCCCTACATCTGCAGAAGAGAACTACCCTGTAAGGTAAGGGTGGACTGATCATCCACCAAGTCTGTATAATTCTGTTATTGACTTTCGCAAAAGCCAAGCTGGTATTAACTTTTGCCAAAGTTAAGCAAGCGAGGTGAGTTTTTTAAACCCGCTGGTGTCTGTTCCGTATGATTCTGCTGTTATTGACTTTTGCAAAAGCCAAGCAAGCGAGGTGAGTTTTAAAACCCGCTGGTGTCTGTTATCTGTTTTCAAGCATACAAGTCAGTAGTAAATCCTGCAGACGAAGGCTCCTGTGTCTCCTTTTACTACGTATGAAGGGTATGGAAGGCTTGTGTGGTTCCCCGCCGCGAGACCAAGTAAGTGGGTTCATCCGGTTCTTCAAATGGTGCCTGAACAGGGACTCCACGAGCACGAAGGTCAGGCCCGGTGGATGTGAGGAGGTGCACAGAGAGACTCCGACGGAGGTAACCTACCCGAGGGATTCTTGCAATCCGGTAAGCCGAACGATTTGCCCGCTATCCTCCCCACCCGGTCTGGGCCACATGACCGCGTTCTCGCTGGAGTCCCCTAGCAAATAATTTCTGGAGCAGGACACAGCCCTACATCTGCAGAAGAGAACTACCCCTGTAAGGTAAGGGTGGACTGATCATCCACCAAGTCTGTATAATTCTGTTATTGACTTTCGCAAAAGCCAAGCTGGCATTAACTTTTGCCAAAGTTAAGCAAGCGAGGTGAGTTTTTTAAACCCGCTGGTGTCTGTTCTGTATGTTTCTGCTGTTATTGACTTTTGCAAAAGCCAAGCAAGCGAGGTGAGTTTTAAAACCCGCTGGTGTCTGTTATCTGTTATCAAGCATACAAGTCAGTAGTAAATTCAAGAGATTATGTTGTTGTATGTGTCCGCAGGACTCCCAGCTGGCTTGTCCCCTTCCTCCAGAAGGGACCCCTGGCCATACGATGTATGTAAACATGGCCCTTCTGCCATAATGTTTTCCTCATTCTGGGTAAAATATACGAAACAAAGTAACGAGGAATTACAGTGGCCACTTTATGACTCCTTTAATTCCCAAGTTCTCGCCAACTTAGAGAAACAATTAATGAAAAGAAAAACGCGCCCGCCTATGTTTGTATCTTTCCGATTTTGGAGGAAAGAGATAGAGCAGAGAGCTAGAAAGCAGAAGGCTTAAGAAAGAAAACAAGAACGTATGTCAATGGCCGACCACGCCAGAGAAAATTTACAAAATCAAATGACAAAATTTGTAGAAATAGCCGATAGGGAGCATGGGGCCCGGGTACAAAAATGTTATCCAGCTCATGAGGAGAAAGGAAAGGGCCAAATGGAAGGGGAGAAGAAGGTGATTCCTTGCTTGATACCATGCTAGAAAGCCCTCCTGCGTATGCCCCAATGTACCCTGCCCTGACGCCTCACACCCCGCATGTCTTCCCGCCACAGCCCACTCCTGCCCCCACTGCCTCTCTTACTGTTCTCCCTGTCACACCAACCCTCCCAATTTTTCCTATTACACCGACCACACCCGCTAACCCTGTCCTCGCTACGGGAATGACAACAAGTCTCCATCCGCCCAACCCCTGCGGATTCGCCCCTACACGCCCTTTTCCTACTTTCCCTTGGTCTACAGTTAAGCAGGATTTATATAAATTGTTGAATTCCCCCCCGACTGGCTCTGTAGTGAGCTTTTCGTCCCTTCGAGAAAATGACCTACAGAGGCAACAGTGTGAATGTTGGATAAATAACAGGAATATTTATACCTTTAAAGAAATATGGTCCACATTTTCCCAGTGGACGATTATGGTACAGACCACCTGGGCTGAAAACCTGTGTACCCTGGTCATGCAAAGATTTGAGAATGCGCTTATGCAGATACCCACCGGATTAATGGACCTTAGGTCGCAAATAAAAAGAGGCGATGTTCAGGGAGAGGGGATGTTTGGCGCTCTGTCTGCTTTAATGGCTTACTGTGATATGACCGCTTTTTCCAACACCCCTCTAGAAACAGCTATGCCAATGAGAGAAGCGAACCCTGTCTTTGTTAGCGCACTTACCGATGCCCAAAATAATCGCCGAGGGGCTGTTGAGGCACACCTGCGCAGGCTTTGGGTTCATGTTCCTTGGAAAAGGTAAAGCAGTTAAAAGGACAATTACCAGATCCCCGGAAGAATGCGGCTGCCTTTTACAGAGAATTAGTTCAGATTATATCTGCAGGTACTCTCGTTCTTGAGGATATAGATTTACTTTTTGGTACAGTTGTCCTCATTGAAATTTGGGACAAAATTCGACATACTAACCATGAAGTAGCTTTTTTTTGCAGAGTTTTATATAGCGCGAACTTGACCCAAACTGAATTGGGTATCAGAGCGCTTTACATAGCACCAGTTACGTTACATGAGGACACACATTAATTTTTGTTAGGCACGGGGAGATTAAGTGATTTGCCCAGAATCACAGGATGTTTGGCGTCGTTACCGAGACTTGAACCCAGATCCCCAGGTCCGAGGCTATGGAAGAAGCAAGGGTTGGAGGGACTAAACCAGAAGCTGCCATCCTGACTTTGCCCGGTAAAATAATGACGTTTATGAAAACACTTTTCCTGGAAACTGTCATTAACTGGGATAAAATAAACGCCTGTAGGCAGCACAAAGATGAGAATGTGGCTGACTTCTTTACCCATTTTGAGACAGAATACAAGGGACATAGTGGTTTGGATCCCCAGATCCCATGGTCTGGCCCAGTGTTTGTCGATATATTTGTCTGCAACTGTCTTCCTGATATTTCCGCCAGGCTTAAGAAAGTTGAAAGTACATGGTCTACCCAAACTATGACTGGTATCTTGGCTATGGCACAATATCACGAAAATAGGGAAAATGAACATAGAGACAAGGAAAGTAAGAAGGTTAGGGATCGTAAGACTAAGGCACTTCTGCAGCAGGCTTACCCTCCCCGAGGTCCCGATGCCCGCGGGAATTTCAGGCCTAAACCCCAACCCCCTCCGAGGGCACACCAGTCTACCCCCTACAGCCCTCAATGTACGGGAGCCCTCCAAACAGATCAGTGTGCTTACTGTAAGGGGTACGGCCATTGGATAGATGAGTGTCCTGTGTTAGCTGAAAACATCCAAACGGGGAAGCCTCAGCCTCGCGCTCCCAGGGAGGGGAGGACGACTAGGGACCTTGGCCTGCCCCATCCACAGGATAAAGAACGCAGGCCCAGGGATGACGCTCCCATCCGGCAGCGCCTGGCCAATAGGTTTGATGAGTACGAAGCAACACGCACTTATTACAATGACGATTATGATGAAGTTGATGAGACAGGGTCCTACCAAGCATAGGACAGCCAGGAAAGGGGTATTACCAGAGTGCAAATTCCAGTGGATCAAAGGGGCTCGTATGTTCACATGACAGTTGTGGGGAATGATCAGATTTTTCTTTTGGAGACTGGGGCCACCAGGTCTTCTATTGCACGTCTGTCAGGCCCGGAGGCACCCCTTTCTGGCAACATGAATGTCTCCGTGGGTTTTCCAGGAACACCTGTGACCAGCCCTGTCTCTGCAACCCCTTCCTCTCGATATTGGCCCTGCACATGTTGACGCTCCCTTGGTCCTTACTACAGGTTGCAGTGAAAACTTGTTAGGCATGGATTTACTGAAACCTCTGTATGCGACCATATCATGTAGTCCCCAAGGTGTATCCCTAACAATTTCCCCCACCACAGCTTCCTATATGTATCTATCAGGTCCCCTCCCACCAGAGTTGCAGCCTTTACCTTCCTCCCTCTAGGCATCATCAGACACTGATGTAGGGTGTCTCAACATATCCCCACATGTGGTCCGAATCCAGCCAGGCAGTATCGACTACCCGCGGAAGGAGAAATGGCCCTTTTAACAATAATATCTTATTTAATGGACAAGGGCGTAGTGGAGGAGACACGTGGCAATAGCTGTAACAGTCCCATTATTCACGTTCTTAAAAAGACCAATGGAGATGCTCTCTCCCCTAAAATATACAGATTTGTGATTGACCTGAGAGCCCTTAACAAAATAACAATCTCCCAATATCCTGTTGTCCCTGACATTACAGCCCTCTTAACAATGGTCCCTTCTGACGCAACGCTCTTCTCTGTCATAGACCTGAAGAATGCTTTTTTAAACATTCCTATACATCCTGACAGCAGACCTTTTTTGGGTTTCTCCCTTGGTGGGCGGAGCTTTAGATTCTGCCACGCCCCTCAAGGTTTCACCGAGAGCCCCAGTATCTATAGTCAAGCCCTAAAAAGTCAACTAGATTCCTTGGAACTCCCTGATAATTCCACCCTATTACATTATGTAGATGATCTCCTCATTGCTGCAAATTCTGCCCCAGCATGTCAAGAAGCTACTCTCTGTTTGTTACGCCACCTTGCCCTCCATAATCACAAAGTCTCTTTGAAAAAGCTTCAGTTTTGTCAAGAGAAGGTGACCTATTTAGGTCATCTCCTCTCGAAGGAGGGAAGGCAGCTCACCGCTGATTGTGTAGCCATTATCAATGCTATTATGGCCCCACGAACACAAAAGCAGGTGCGAGCCTTCATAGGCCTAACTTCATACTGTAGACAGTGGATTTCCAATTTTCCGGCCATGATCAAACCTTTTCTTGCACTCACCACTAAAGACATATCAGACAGTTCCTTTCCATGGACTAGAGAGCATGCACAGGCCTCCCAAGATTTAAAAAAGGCTCTGTGTACTGCTCCAGTCCTCGGTACTCCTGATTATATCAAACATTTTTTCTTTTTGTACATGAGACAGATGGCTGTGCATGCGCTGTCTTGACCCAGATGTTCGGAGGTCACCATCGGCCATGTGCTTATTTTTCAGCCACCTTAGATCCTGTTGCAAGGGCTCTCCCAGGATGCCTACGGGCGACCGCTGCGGCTGCCCTCATGGTCTGTCAGAGTGCGGGGATCGTCATGAACTCCCCCCTGACTCTGATGGTCCCCCATTCTGTAGATACCCTCCTTAATAACACCAAGACACAGTACCTTACTAGTGCACGACTCACAGGATATGAACTAACACTCTTTTCCAGCCACATTACCATCAAAAGATGCACTGTACTAAACATTACTCCCACTGGATAATCAGGATGCACGCTTAGACACACATGACTGCATAATAAGGACAGAGGAGGAGACGAAGGGACGGGTTGACTTACAAGATACCCCGATAGCAAAACCAGAAGGTACACTGTATGTGGACGGATCATGTCTCAGAGGGTCAGATGGTAACCTCTCGACATTAGGGCGAATAGTAGAAACAGCTCAGATTCCGCAGTGCTCTGCTCAAGCAGCAGAATTAGTGGCCATCACTAGAGCCTGTGAGTTAAGCAAAGGGATGACAGTAAATATTTATACTGACATCCAATATTCATTCGGGGTGACCCACAACTTCGAGAGGTTATGGAAAGAAAGGAATTTCCTTACTTCCCATGGGACCAAGATTCAACATGGCCCCCTAAGTCACCGATTGTTAGACTCCCTGACACTCCCCAGAAAGGTGGCCATTATAAAATGTAAGGCCCATAAGAAAGTGACAGATAATGTTGGGAAAGGCAATGCCCTAGCTGATCAGACGGCCAGACAAACAGCTCTTAGGAAAAGGGAAGGAATGTATGTAGGAGGTCCCGCTAGGTGGGTGGCAGACGAGGGCATGTTTGAAAACACCGTACAGAGTGTGATTGATATTCAGTCCCATACTACTCTTGAGGAACTAAGGGTGTGGAAGGAGCAATTAGCAAAGGAGGGAATTGATGGTTGTTGGGTCCGCACAACTATAGAAAAACGATGGATGTTACCTGACAGTTACGTGCTACCAGTAGTTACGATGGCCCATGGTCCTGCTCACATCAGTGCAAAAGGGATATGTAAAATGTTGGAACCTACATGGTACAACTCTAAGATACCAGCATATGCTGACAAGCTGGTTAAAACATGCATGATTTGCCTAATGTATAACCCTGGAAAAGGCACAGTTACTCCTAAGGGAGGATTCTCTCCTCCTACCTTCCCTTTTGAAGTCCTCCAAATGGATTACATCCAGATGGACCGATGTAACAATTTGAAATATGTCCTAGTGGTGGTCTGTACCTTCAGCTGATGGGTGGAGGCCTACCCCGTCACAGACTGCACCGCTATCACTACCGCCAAAGTGCCTCCCACGATTCGGTTTGCCCCGCTTGGTCTGGAGTGACAACGGGACCCACTTTACGGCTCAAATTATGGAATATGTCTGTACAGCATTGGCTATAAAACAAACATTTCATGCAGCTAACCACCCCCAGTCAGCAGGTCTAGTGGAGGTGTACAATGGCATCCTAGAAACGAAAATGGCCAAAATAGTAGCCGAGACAGGTGTCACTTGGGTTGATGCTCTGCCCTTAGCCCTACTGTCCACAAGAACAATGGCCCACACCTTAATAGGGCTATCCCCCCATGAAATTGTGTTCGGGAGGCCTGCCAAAGTATGGGGTGTCCCACGGCCTAAGAAACTGTCTGATGTTGAATACCCTGTATTAACTGATTATCTGTACAGTCTGACTAATACCTTTCGTACTCTTTATCACCAGGTGCATGAGGCCATACCTGACAAAAGCGAGGGCCCAGGACACGTCATCCAACCTGGGGATTGGGTCTTGGTGAAAAATGTTCAACGGACTAAGAGCCTCGAGCCCCGCTGGACACAGCCCCGTCAGGTGTTACTGGCCACCCGCACCACAGTGAAAGTAGAAGGTCGGAAGAATTGGGTGCATTTGTCGCACTGCAGGCGTGTGCCTCTGCCCCTCCCCTATGATCAGTGGGTGAGAGAAGGACAAGGAGACTCAGAAACAGAAACAGTCCCGACATCAGTCCCATTCAGTGATGCCAGACTGCCATCTACATCCACGGAAGTAGAGAGTGACAGCATACTGAAAGGAAGGGTGGAACCCTCCCTTAACTTTGCTCAACACCAAGAACAATTGTTTCCCGACCATACTGGTCCTACTTCCGACCGATACAACTTGCGACCCCAAGGGAAGGCTTGCCCTTGACTTCGCCAAGTGCCTATAGGCTGTAGGACTGTGATATTCCCTGGCTGAGAGTAGTGCTGATGTGTCAGACTAAGGTACACCATAGGGCCCTTGGCAACTGTGCCCAGTGAAGCAACCACCAATCACAGACAGCCACCAGAGGTCCCTGGTTTAACACAATGGCAGCCGTCCAAAACACCCGAATCCAGAAACAAGATGTCAATCTCCGACATAGTAAATGCTTCATGGCCACCGTGGTGACGCTGTTTGTCTCCCTCATTCTGTCTATCCTGGGTTGGCTGATGCTAATCTACCATCCTGTTACCTCACTAACTCCTACCCCGACTCCTGCAGAACACCAGTATTTCACGCTACCAGCCCACAAATTACCTTGCCGTGCAGAATACTTCAACAACACCTTCATCCAAGTGTAGCATCATCACCAGCTGATCATGAACACTTCCAACTGCTGGGTTTGTGGACTGATGGCGCATTCCATGATACAACCTGTCCCATTCTTTCCCTACCCCTTTACCATCTCTGGGTCTTGTCTTGCATGGTGGATGTTGATATAGGAGGCCTACACTGTCAATGGTACTGCCAATTCTGCTCTTGTAACATTTCAGGATGACTTCTGGCGGAACAGGTCTGGCCAAGTCAATGCTCCTTATTGCCCGACCAGCTCATCCACAACGCTACTATCACCAGATGAACTCAGTGAGATGGTAGTATTCAACTCAACTAATTGACGAACATTTTCCAGATTCCGCACAAGAAAGATACTGCCTGATGAACGAGACATTGTGAATGCCATAAATGTACAGGGCCGTGTCTGCATTCATGGCCTAGGGACTAAGAAAGTTGGTACCAGTACGTGTGATATCACAAAAGCTTTAAACTCCACATCTCCTCCGAAGCTGGTGGCATCCCCCAACACCTATTTCATCTGTGGCACTGCCGCCTACACTTGGCTCCCCCGTAACTAGTCTGGTTCCTGCTATCTGGCCTTCCTCCTTCCACCAACGTATTCTACCCATGGAGGTTATCACCTGTCAATGAAGGGCGCTCTGCGCCGCTCACGTAGGGGCGTCATATCAGCCAAGGATACAGCAGGCCAGGAAACCGGGGACTTCTTTAAAGGTTTCCTTCCTTTCTGGGGCCCCATAGCCAACAGTTGGGCTGTACGAGAACTGACCAGGGTCCTTGAAGCCACCATCACAGTAACAGCTGGTGCCCTCTCCAACATCACTGCAGAGCTGCAGGCGGTCCGCCTCATAACGCTCCAGAACAGAATGGTCCTACATGTCATCCTTGCTGATCTTGGTGGTGTGTGTAAATTGATCGGCTCCAGCTGCTGCTTGTATATCCCAGACAACGCACCTACAGTGTACGATGCCATCCAACGTCTGCATCGCCTTTCTTCCGAAATTCATCTGGATGAAGGCAACTGGTCCCTCACAGGCAGGATCTGGGGCCTCCTTTCCCAGTGGGGGTGGAGGATCCTCATCTTCCTTGCCTTGGGAGTAACTGTCCTGGTCTCCTGCTGTTTGTGCTTTCAGTGTCTGCCAGTGCTCTGTACAATGTGTGTCCAGACCGTCAATCCTCCACCCTCTAACATTCATAACACCAATATGATGATGATGCTCCAACAAGAAACCGACGGCCTTATGAACATTGACATTTCTTAAAGTATTTGCCACTCAATGGCAAAAGGAGGTTCTGAGGAAAAGTGTTCTTCTGATCGGCATCATTTGTACCGAGGCTCCGTTGCTTTTTCATTGCCATCTCGTGTGAAACACTTCCACACGACCCATCTGATTGTTTCTGCTGATGCCTGAGGAAAATCTAACTAACGCGACAACAGCCATCTTGCAGCCTACATTTCTGCCCAGGAACTGTCACACTCCCAACCCCCTTGTTCTTTCAGTTCAACAGAAAGCCATGAGACACTCACACCCTGTGTAAATGATTTGTTTTCCATCTCCTGCTCCCAGCCTAGTAAACATCCTTGACGCCGTGATCAGGTTATCTGGACAATGGTCTGACTGCTAGGCTTTGATCAGGGTGATTAAACAATGACCTGAAAGACCGGACTTTGATCAAGGTGATTAAACAATGACCTGAAAGACTGAGCCTTGATCAAGCCAAATGAACAATGATTTTTGTACCAAGCCTTGACCAGGTCACCATCTACAAACGTCGTCTGGATCTGGTTATCAACTGCAAACACTGCCCTGATTGAACAATGAACTAACAGCCAAAAGACTGAGATGAAAAAGTATAAAAGGCTTGTAAGCTGCAGAGTAAAGCAGCAGCCTCCTCTGTCTTGTTTCTGCCGAGCTTGGGACTCTGTTCCATAGCCCAGGCTATTTGAATAAATCTGGGTTCCTCCTGCAGACGAAGGCTCCTGTGTCTCCTTTTACTACGTATGAAGGGTATGGAAGGGTTGGGCGGTTCCCCGCCGCCGAGACCCAGTAAGTGGGTTAATCCGGTTCTTCAGGACATACTTCGTACACTAGAGGTGGGGAATCAGACATGCTACAATGCAATGAAGACCATCTTGACACCTGATATATGACAACAGAGGTTCATAGCTAGTCCCAAGCTATCCACACAGAGTTGGGTTGACTGTTTAGACTATTCTGGTAAAGTACTGAAGGGCTGGCTGGGGTGCTGCACAGTAAATGATTATTCAGTGCTGAACATCTGATTCAGCACCAGAGTGTCTAAGAAAACATCTGGGAGGACTGACAAAAGGGTAGGCCAGGGTTCCCACCAGGAGAAGGAAGGGGGATATAAAAATACAGAGTTCTCTAAAGACCCCCACAACAACTCACAGGGGAAAGGGCCTGGTTCTCATTTCCAATCTAGACACCGAAGAAAAACTACCACGATAAAAGTCAGCAGCCAAAGCCCGTTAAGTGTTATTAGTGCTGCGAGTATGGAAACCACAACCGGGATTCCAAGTTTCCAAAAAGAGCAAACCTCCCACTGGAGGAAAGATTCCAGGGGTGGTGAGTGTAGTGATGGGGGACGATTTTGTCACAGTTAATGGGGGGGAGTTTAGTGAGGGTGCCCTATTGTCCCTGGGTGACAGTGAGATGGTTCCTAAGATACATGCACCCTCTAATACTGAAAAGTATAGGCAATGGGTCACCATCAATGGACAAGGTGTAGATGCTCTGAGGAATACAGGAGCCAGCATGTCTATGGTAAGGAGTCAGCTGGTTTCTCCAGAGTGGGTAATTTATAATGCATTCCACCAGGTTGTGGTGGCTGACTATTCTGTGGCCCTGATTATATTTCTGTGGGGGGGAGGGGTTCAGGTCTTTAGAACATTTTGTTGGCCCTGCCATGCATTTGGACTGTTTCTTATGTAATGCCTTTGAGCACACTACCTGGAAGGAAGTGGAGCTCAGGGCTCATGTGGAGATGATTGGATCTGTGCTACGACACGGTCCATGGCTGCCCAGGATTCAAGTAAGAAAGGGTTGGAGCCTGGAAAAATGGCCCAATCAGCTGCAAATAAATGGAAAGGGAGGGTGCATGGAAAGACCGCCCCTGAATGTGCCTATAGTGAAATGGATGGAGCACCTACAGTGGCTGTCCCGGAGTCCACAGAAGAGGGCATTGGTCCCCTTGGTGACTTGTCTGTCATTGTTGAATGGCAAGCAGAAGGAGGACCAACTGTTGATGCCTCTGGTAGTCACTATATTTACTGAGAGGACAGCGTACTTTACAGTGAGCCTAAGGTTCCCGTACCTGGGACAGCAAGGACCCTAGTGGTCCACCAATGCTACCGAGCCTTCCTACTGGAGCTGGATCATAAGATACACCTGGCAGGACACCATGGCCAAGACAAGACCTATGCAAGGCTTGTCCCATACTTTTATTGGCCCAGGCTCAAGGATTATTCAGATGCATTCTGTAGGACTTGTATGGCCTGCCGGGCTAATGGGAAGACATGGCAGAGGCCTGAAGACCCCTTAATCCATTGCCCGTCATTGGCACACCCTTTGAGAAGGTGGGTATCAACATTATAGGACCTATGGATCCCTAGACTGCGTCAGGCAACAGGTTTATCCTGGTTCTGGTGAAGCATGCCACTAGTATTAAGAGTAGGCCTGGGCCGTAAATTCCGTTCCGCTCCTGGAATTTTGCTAATTTCGCATTCCGCGGACAACGCAGAATTGCCTAAAATTCGCAAATCCGTGGCTTCGCGGAATTTTTGGGTTGTACGCACTTTCAAAATGCGTGTTTGCAAGATATTTCTCCCTGAGCATGCAAACAGCGTTCACGAACAGGAAAAAAGCATCACGAATGGGCGGAACAAGCAATTCCGCTTGTTTGCTAAACTTTTGTATGCTCGCGGAGATTTTTTACTGTTTCGCGAAGCTTTGCGTAGCATGGCTATGTAAATTCCACCCACCCCTAATTAAGAGGCCATTCCTCTGAGAGCTGTGATTGCACCTGCAATGGCAAAGGCCCTGATAGGGAATTTAGACACGTGGGTTTCCCCAAGGAAGTTATGTCTGTCATTGGCACACACATCATGTCTGCATGTGTGCAGTCCATGCAGAAGGAGTGTGGAGTTACTCACATTCTCTCCACCCCTTACCATCCACAAACCAATGAGTTTGTTGAGAGGTTCAATAAGACCCATGAAGGCACAATAAGAGACCTACTTACGGCCTTGTGGAAAAAGTGGGATATCCTCCGGCCATGCCTGCTGTTTGCCTACAGGGAGGTACCACAGAAGGGAGGGTCCTTTAGTCAATTTGAGCTTATCTTTGGGCACCCTGTTAGAGGACCCCTGAGTTTGGTCAAGGAAGCTTGAGAGCAATCTCCCAAGAAATCTCCCCAGGTCGTAGTGAGCTACATGTTGGCCTTCAAAAGCCAAATTGCTAAGTTGTGGAAGTTAGTTTTCAGCAACATAGAAACAAGCCAAGCTGTCATGGAGGAGTGGTATACAAAAATTCTACCACTCTGGATTTGCAGCCTGGTCAGAAAGTGTGGGTAAGGGAGCCAGTGAAGCCCAGAGCTCTCCAGGAATGCTGGGCTGGCTTATATGATGTGATTGAGAGAAAGGGGGAGACCACCTACCTTGTGGATTTCAAGAAAGCTAGGTAACCCCACCGAGTGCTGCATGTCAATCGCCTCAAAACTCACTTTAAGAGGTCTGAGGTCACCATGCTGCTGGTGATGGATGGCGAACAGGAAGAGGAGAGTTAACCTCTCCTTGACCTCTTAGTCTGCATGGAGAAAGATGGGTCTGTGGAGGGAGTGATACTTCCCCCCACTCTAACTCCTGAACAACAGAGAGACTGCCGCCAAGTGTTGGTACAGTAAGCCTCTCTGTTCTCCCTTATCCCTGGCACTACTCACCCGTGTACCCCTGATGTGGACACAGGGGATAACCTCCCTGTTAAGAATAAGTCTTACAGGCTGTCAGATATGTGGATTAAGGCTGAAGTGTCCAAAATGTTAGAGCTGGGAGTGATAGAACCCTCCAGAAGCCCTTGGTCCAGTTCTGGGGTTCTGGTACCAAACACTGTCTCAGCTGGCACCACACCTGGATTGAGATCCTGGTTGAATTATAAAGGGCTTGAATTCTGTGACTAAAAAAGTTGCTCATCCCATCCTTAGGACGGATAAGCTGATTGATCGGTTAGTGGCTGCCCAGTATCTCAGTGCCTTTGATCTTACTCAGGGTACTGGCAGATCACCCTAACAGAGGGAACAAAGGAGAAGTCAGCCTTCTCTAAGACATGGTGAAGGTGCAACCCTTTGGGTCAAGATACAAACCATCATGGCATGGCTGCCCCCCAAAACCTAGACTGGGGTCAGAGCTTGTTTGGGCCTCACTGGCTATAATAGAAGATTTGTAAAGGGCTATGGCACCATTGTGGCCTTCTGACTGAGCTGACTTCCAAGAAGCAGCCCAGGATTGTCAATTAGACAGAGGCATACCACGTTGCATTTGATTCTCTGAAGCAAGCCATGTGTACAGATCCTGTACTCAGGGTTCCTGACTTCTCGAAGGAGTTGTTCATGCAGACAGATGCCTCAGAGCATGGCATAGGGGCAGTACTATCTCAACTTTATGAGTAGGGCCTGGACCAACCTATAGCATTCATCTCCAGGAGGTTACTCCCCAGGAAACAAAGGTGGCATGCTATAGAAGGAGAAGCGTGTGCTGTACTTTAGACACGGAAGAAGCTGAGGAAATATTTGTTTGGCATTTACTTCCTGATTCCGACTTACCAAGGGCCCCACAGGTGGCTCATGCAAATGAGGGATGAGAAGCCAAAACTGTTGAGGTGGTCCATTTTCCTACAGGGTATGGACTTCAGAGTGGAACACAGACCAGGGGTAGACTACTCCAATGCTGATGGTTTATCCAGGATTTTCCACTTAAGTGGAGAGAAATTCCTAGAGACTGTATAGTTCTCACCACTTTGAGCTATGGGGGACACGTTAGATCTGTCAGCCTTTGGGTGGTATTCCCCCAGACTTTTTGCTGTTGACCTCCACGTTTTGCTGAATCTTTTTGTTCTGAACACTTTACCAGTGCTGGCCAGTGCTAAAGTGCATGTGAATGTGCTTTTTCCCTAAACGTGTTTGTGACTTGTGTATACTTATAGGTATATTTAATTTTCTTGTAAGTTCCTTGTAAACTGGTAGCCCCTGTACCCAGGGCCTGTAAGTTAAATGCTACTAGTGGGCTGCTGCACTGATTGTGTCATCCACAGAAGTAGCCTTTCAACCCTGTCTGAGGACAGCCATTGCAGTGCTTGTGTGCGCCTGCTTACTGCCTCTTGAACTTGCCATTTAAAAGTACCTGCCAAGCCCTGAACTCCCCTTTTATTAAATATAAGTCACCCCTAAGGTGGACCCTAGGTAGCTCTAAGGGAGTGTGATATGTAAATAAAAGGGAGGACATGTACCTGTATGTTTTACATGTCTTGGTAGCCTATTCAATTTTCACTACTGTGAGGCCTACTCCTAGCATAGGTTAGCATTGGGAATGCCTTAATACACGTTTAAGCTGTAATTCCTGATCAAAGAGGAGTAGCTTTTTCATGTTTCGTATGTTTGGAATGGTAGTGATAAATCCTGCTTACTGGTGAGGATGGATTTATATTTACTGGTTTAGAAATGACAATTTTAGAAGGTGGACATTTCTCTGCACTTACTGCTTTGTGTGCCTGACACACTGTCTCAAATATACCTGTGGGCTGGACTGGATGATACCATCATTTGTGCATTTCCTCTAGACAGCCACAACATAGTACACTCAACTTCATCTGCATTCATCTGCATACTGATGGGTCGCCCTGGGCAAGAGGGTGGGGAGGAGCTAACACTTCATGTGAATAGGTAGTGTCCCCACACAAAGGGCTGATTTACCTCCATTGCTAGGCTGCCAGACAGAACTGAGCTGAAAGGGGAACCTGTGCACTTCTGAGAATTCTTTTGAAGTCACCTCACATCAAAGACACTTTGTTGGACCTGAAACCAGGCCCTGCTGGCTCTACATCTGCACAAGGCCAGAAGGACTGCTTTGCTGCAAGGAGGGAATACTATTTTGCTGAATGCTGTGTTGGCCTGCTGCTTGCTGAGCTACATGTGCGACAGCCACTTTGCAACCTAACATTGCTGTGCTGGCCTGCTGTCTGCTACCTTTGTGCTGTGCTGTGCTGAACAACAAGCGTTCTCCATGGGCTTGCTGGCGTGCCCCTGTTCAGGAGGTCTCATGATCTTCAAAGACCTCAACCCCTTCCACTGATGTGGAACTCTGTAACTGGTGAGACCAGTGAGTGGGGTTTGACACAGATCAGCTTGTGAGCCGATTGCTGCCTAAATCTTAGCACAAGGACCAACACTTCTCCTTCGCTGAGGACTCAGCACTCCGCTTTTCAAACAGCGTTACCTATGAGGCTCAAGTTGTACCAGCTGTGCCCATCTAAGGCACTGTTGCACTCTAAGCTGCTGCACCGTCTTCCAGTGTGGCTATACTGCAGCATGTTGCCCGGATCACCAAGGGCGTGTCCAAGGGCGCGAGGTTCAACTGCTGTCAATGCACACATTTTTGTGACCCAGATCAGCTGACAACAAAGGGTCCACCAAACTCAATTGAAACGTACAGTACTGAGAAGTCAGACTCCCGAGGTTCCAATCACTAACCCTCACATTCATGGGTGGTTCTCCTTTTGTTGAACTTCCCCGGTCCTGAGTGGCCCGTATAACAACGTACCTCTGGTGCCAATTTGCGCACTGCTTTGCCTCACCATGGTGAGGAAGCAACACTTCTTAGTAACCACACTATCGTACATGCCACTAGCACAAGGTTTAGTTTAATGACCACAAAACGTGTTTTGTTAAACAATGTAATTACAGTGGGTATTTAATGTGATAAAAGGAAAAGTGTACACTATATTTTTGTCATTTTGGTCTTGTTGTGTTTATCATACAATAACCTATTTTTATAAACCTGTGTGGAGTCGTTTTGTGGTGTATTCATTGTATTTCTCAGTGTGTGTTTCACAAATACTTTACATAGTGGCTCTTTAAATAAGCCTGGCTGCTCAGTGCCAAGCTACCAGAGGGTGAGCACAGGCTATCTTAGTTGTGTATCTAGCTTACACTGACTAGATTGGCGCATTCTGCCAGGCATGGGTGTATTCCTTAGCCCATCAGAACCTCATTTCTAAAGGTGTCCACTAATGTAGTCTTGCTTGATATGGTCATGCTTACCATACTAATATAATTGGTAGCTCTGGATGATTTTTACTGAATATAAGTAGCTCTTATTACAGAAAATTTGGAGACCTCAGCTTTAAAGTATAATCTTTAGTAGTTCCATTCAGATGTTAGCACTGCTGTGTTTTCGACATGTAAACCTGTACTCGCTTATCAGGCTACTGGCCTTTTCACAGTAAAAATTACAATGCGGTGTGTAATAAATTGTGATGCTGTTTGAGAGAAGTTAAACCCTACTAAGCAGAAATCCCAATACTTGTCAAGGTGAAGTCACAAGCAAGCCCAAAATTAAAGTGTGCTCAACCTCCTGGTAGCTTGACACTTAGCAGTCAGGCATAACTTAGATACAATGAATAAAGTACTTGTGCAACACTTCAAACAGCAATACAGTGAAAAAACCACCACAAGAGAATCCCACGTCAATTTAGAAAAATAGAGTAATTCTTAAAAAGTCAAACAAGACCAAACAACAAAAATCTAATCAGTAGAACCAGAGATGTGTAGGTTTAATGATTTCAGTGAAAATAGCACCAAAAAGCACACAGCTCCAGTTGTGGATATTTGGTTAAGTCAGTCCAGAACAAGTCACAAGTTGAGGCTGACTGCAATGGAGGGCGGGCCGGCTAGGAACTCAGTTAGGTCTGCTGAACAAGAGTTTCCATAGGCCCTGATTACAGAGTGTTGTGAGGTACCGCTCTGAGGATGCGTTGTGCAGCCAAGGTGATGCATCAGTTCCGAGGGGCTGGTAAGCTACAATGTCAAGTCCTGAGTCATCGTCGAGGATCCCAACAACAAAGGATTGCAATGGGAAGTCAGACGTTGAGGATGCGTCTTACAGTCAGGGCAATGCGTCGGTTCTGAGGAGCTGTCAGGTTGCGATGAGAGAACTTGCGTTGTTATTGAGGCTGCCATCGATGAGAGATTTACAATGCGAGGGCCTGCATTGGCTACTCATAGGCAGCATTTCTGATGCAGGCTGCAAGTTTGATGCGGAATCCTCATGTCTGGTAAATCGTCACAGCAGAGGCGATGCATCTGTTCTGCTCTGGGTTGCACTGCTGAGCAAAGGAGATGTGTCGGTTCTGCTGGATCCATAGAAAGACTGACAGAGCACCTTCAGGCCTATTTCCAAGGAGTCGGGACTAAGGTGACACCACTTGGCAGGGAATCACAGATGGCAGAATCCAGGTGCTGGGTTCAAGGTTGTTGAAGCCTTCTGTTTAAACTGCTCTAGTCCGGAGGCCTGCCATCTAGCCCTTGGAGTCACTTCGGGGTCCTGGGTTCACCAGATACAGGTCCAGCCCTTCTCACCGAGGCAATAAGGCAGTGGGCAACAGGTCAACACAGCATGGCAGCAGCCCTTCAGAGCAGCAGTCCTTCAGAGCATCAGTACAGTAGAGTGGCAATCGGTTGAGCAGTGTTTCTTCCTGGCAGAGTATTCACAGGTCCAGAAGTGTGCTGAAGAGCTGGTATCTGAGTTCCAATATTTATACCCTGTGCCCTTCCTCTGGAGTGTGGGAGAAGTTAAAGAATTTTTTTTTGAAGAGCAGCAGAATCAATCTTTCCTGCCCTGCTCCAGACTAACTACAGGGGGAATGCTGCCCTTGGTGTGAAGGCAGGACACAGCCTATTCAAGTGTAGGTACGGCTGGGCCCAGCTCCACGCTCCCATCCTGCCAGTAATAGTCCATCTAAGCACACCCATGCTCTCCATTGTGTGGCTGTCTAGGAGGAATACACAAACCCCAACTATCAGCTGCACCCAGTCTTGTGACTTAGAGACAAGCTATAGGCACTAATTAACAACTTTCTAAAAGTGGCATTTACAAAATTGCAATGTACAATTAGACTTCACCATGAGAGGAGATGTTTCATTACAATTCCAAACACACCAAACATAAACTGGTTACCTGCTACCATTTGGAAATTATCCATTTAGATTTTGGGAAAAGTAGACCTTGCACTAGTGACAAAAATCAAATTTAAGAGTTTTTCACTACCAGAGCATGCAAAACTTAAAGTTACATGGCCTTAAATATGCTATACTCTGCCCTCTGGGCAAACACTAGGGGTGACTTATATGTATTAAAACGGAAGGTTTGGGTCTGGCAAGTAGTTTATTTTAACAGGTGGAAATAGCAGGTTAAAATTGCACACACATACTTAAATGGCAGGCCTGAGGCTTGTTTACAGGGCTACTAAAGTGGGTGGCACAATCAGTGCTGACATGGCCATATGCAAATCAGCCTTGACCCCGTGCCTCATGGGAACAGTCCAGCTCGAACTGCCAAGCCTTGTCTACCCTGGACGGGAATCAAGCATCCTAGGACCGATTTCTGTCTATCAGCCGTCATCAGCCAGGGTAGCTTGACTCCAGTGGGGTGGAGAGCACGGGACTCACGTCTGAGCATACCCATCCCACTCTGGGTGACAAATGCAAAAACAACAGTTGATGGACAGAATGCAGAACAATGTCATACATTCACCCCAGTACAGAGATCTGGGCCTAAATCCATCATTTTTTTGCTCACCACACCACCCCTAGGACACCGGTCCTAGGATGCTTGATTCCGGTCCAGGGAAGTCATGGCTTGGCAGTTGGGGCTGGACTGTTCTCATGAGGCACAGGGTCAAGACTGATTTGCATATGGCCATGTCTGAACTAGGGTGGTTTGGTGAGCAAAATAACAATGGATTAAACCCAGATCTGTGACTGGGGGTGAATGTTTTGCCATTGTGCAGCATTCCGTCCATCATCTTGTGTGTTTTGCAGCTCACTAGCAGCATTTAATTTACAGGCCTTGCCTACATGTAGTACCACTTTACTAGCATTTACATGTACATTAAATGTGCCAATTGAAATAAGCCAATGTTACCATGTTTTAAGGAATGAGCACATGCACTTTATCAGTGATTAGAAGTGGTAAAGTGCACAGGGTCCTAAGGCCTGCATAAATGAGATAAACGAAAATAAGAGGAGGAAGGTGAAAAGCTTAAAGGTAAGACCATCCAAAGCTGACAGGTCTAACACACCATTTTTACTTTCAGAACATGTAAAGTTACTAAAACACCTGTTCTTCTTTTTAATATGAACTGCCCTGGCATTAGGGCATAGTAGAAGTACCTTCGGGATGACTTATACATATTAAGAGGGACTTTTGGAGATTTGCCGTTTAAAACTGAGCTACAGGCCAAGAATGGCAGACTGGTAGTCACGCTTTGCTTTGTCACACTCATAGTGGCACAATAAATGCTACAGTCCAAAGGTACAGTTTATCGCACAGGCTCTGGGTGCCCATGGGACCATATACTAGGGACTTATAAGTAAGTTAACTCTTGCCAATTGTATATGAGCCAATTAAACATAAACCTTTTAAAGAGTCAGAGCATTGGCACTGAGACCTGTTTGGCAGGAATCAGTCTACTTACAGAGTTGAAAAACCAAGAGTATCAGTCCAAAAACGTGGGAGTGATCAAACAAAAAGAGGCATTTTCTTACTCATACACTATTACCGCCCGGATTCTCGTAGGTGTCAGGCTATGCAGTGCAACACCCAAAGATGCTGTGCTGTGTTGCATTGCAGAGAGGGAGCAGGAGAGCCATCATATTTACATAGAAATAGCTCTCTCCTCCCATTCCCCTAGCGCTGATTTTAGCTGCCGAGCTTCACGCCGTAGAACTAGGGTGTGTCCGTGAGTCTAGCATAGGTTTTGTACAGAAAGGGTATCCTTCTTGTACAAAATACTATGGCTAGACAAGTGGAAATGCTTTTCCTAATTTGCACGTGTGCAGTACAGTGCAGCATACATGCAAAGTCGGATAAGCACAGAGAAATGATAACATTTCTCTGTTTAATGGCTGCTTTTCAATGGCGTTAATTTTGGCGCTAAACCCCTTCGACTGATGTTTGAGAATAGAATTTTGCATCAAAAAGCATCAATGGTTGCACAGGTACGCCCATGTCCTACCCATATAATGCCCCCTTGACGCAGAGTAATGCAAAGCAGCATTTTGTGCTTCTTTGCTTCACTTTGCCACACAAACCAACGCAAATACCAATTTGCATTGATTTATAAATCCCAAAAATGTTAAGCATCGGTTTAGCATTGCAAAAGAAACGTTAACCCGACGTTAACCCTTTGAGAATCTGGACCTATGTGTTTTAATGTTTTCCAGGAAGTTAGCAATAATGTCTCCTTCCTACTACCACAAGCAAATTTTAACAGAGGGGGGAGTAAAATGGCCTGCGATCGGATTTCAGAGAGTATTAGAAATACATGTATAAATGCTTCACCACGAGAAGGGAGGGCGGACAATTCAAAATAATCCGAAATAACTAATTAAACTGGAGCTGGAAACTCTCTTCATCAATATGCTGATGGCCTGACTACTGCTAATTTGTAAAATAAGTTTTTATAGCATTAAATCTGAATTTTTAAGGCACAGGTTCCCTGACTCTGAAAGTCATACATTGCAGTTGAAAAATTCAAGCACATTAATATTTCTATTTTAATTGACTTCACAAACAAGGATACATAAGAAAATATAATGTATTCATATGAGACGAAATCAAACTCGCTGCATGCCAGCTAAACAGCCAGAGCTACTAATTTGTTGCCTAGCTGTCAGCTCCTCGGCGCCAACATTGACGTCGCAATATCTCTCTCGAAAGTGGAAAAACATGCGCTGCTGCCTGTTATCAAGTGCTTCCTGAGACACACAAAAATCAAGATATGATACTTTATTAAAGGGCAACACTAGTGCACCTCAAACCTCCTTGGATTGGTTGAAGCAGCAGCACTTACAAACCCCTTTGTCATACATGGAACTCCCTTACTGAGACTTATTTCGTAATTTGCTAACACAATCAATGAGAGTGAGAGAAATCCCAGGGCACGAGGCTGCCAGGCACGCTCAGTAGAGTGCTCGAGGGGTCAGTGGAATCATTCAGTACCAGGGCCAGAGCTTCTCCCGCCTGTGGGCACCAGGTGCCGAGCTGTTTGCAAGGGCCTGTTTCGGCCGATTTTCTTACCGGGGGGCCTTGGACAAATAAAGTTCTGCAGTCGAAGGATAATTACAGGTAAGTGGGCCAGTACCATCACAGATATTGACCAACAAAGACTCATTGCTCTTGGTCCTGGCTCAAGCCCACACATACCAACATGCACGCATGAGCGCACACACATGTACAGACACACACTGATCACACACTGATCTACCCCATTTCCCATGCGAAAGAGTGAAAAGTGAGCTCGTTTTGGTACAGGTCCTTGTCTGCAGGTGTCCCAGGCATTTTTGTGCACGTGATACACGATGCCCTAATTCCAAGTATTTGTTATATCGAGCCTACGTAGCTACCGCAGGAATTTCTGCGGGTGTGGAAACTACCTTAACCGTAATAGTTAGCAGGCGTCTTGATCACATATATAATGTTTCTGGACAGTATCCAACATCTCGGACCTATAGCTGCCAGAGACAGCGTCCCCGGCACATCTGGGTCTGCAGGACAAATCCGATCGATGCGAGAAGGTTTCTGGCCCCCACGGAGCCGGGGTTTGATGCATTGTTTGTGTTTATCAGCCGAGGCTGCCTGCCTTTATCTCTTGAAGGATCCTGTTTCCCGCCCTAGATGGATAAGTCACAATGACACAACAACAGAGGGTGCCAGGTGCAATGTGGATAAGAAAGAGCCATTCGGAGTATTTGTAACATGAACTGATAAACTATTTATACCATGTTATGAAGATGGATATCAAGGGGTGTAATCGTTTTCAAGGCTCTGCTGGCAATAAATCACTCCTCTCTGCTGGAGTTTCACAGTATGAATGTGCACACAGACAGAGCCCAGAGCCATTTGTTTTCCATTTCCAAAAGCAGTGCTTTCCGAGGTGAGGGTTGTGCTCTCTTAATCATTAGAACCATCATTGGGCCTGTGGTCGATCTAACCTTGCCCTGACTTATGATTTGAAGTACCAGCACTTGTAGTAACCACCTGCCCACCGAGCCCCCCCCCCCCGCCGGGATTTCACTTCTCCCTGAACGTGAGTACCCCACTCTGGGGAGGCCGGGAAAGAAAAGGTACAGCGAGGCCAAAATCCTAAAAAGTCATGTGACACTTTACTTTTAGGGAAGCCTTCAATGGCCTGCAGAGGCCAAAAACAAAAGAACCAACAGCAGACAGGCCTGTACCCACCTGCAATTTGTAAACAACATGGTCGGTATGGTGGTGTGAGGCAGAGCTGACAAAAGTCTTTGAGGCAGATCAAGAGGTAGAACTCGCCCTTCCTGCCTCCCCTGGTTGACAAACTCTGGCAGGAGCCAGAATAACAGACTGCTGTAAACATACACCAGCATTTACCTTCAGGACCAAATATGACAAAAAAAGTATAGTCAAACTGCCTACAGGAGGTTGCCTTCCCCAGCTATATAGGAGTCCTACACATAAGCAAGCTATGTAACTTCAACTCGTTATCTTTTAAAAAGAAGGACAAAAATAAAATAAAATGAAAGTTGAAGGGGTCTTGGGAAGAGATCCAAGGCTTGTACTTGGACAAAGAACCATCTTGCCTGGAAAAATACAAAGGCATGGTTTATAGCAGAGAAAAGCCCTAATTTTACCCAAATGCTGTCTGGAGGAAATGGGCACCAAACACTTTGGTTGATAGGAACAAGGAGTCCACAACATCCAAAGGCTGAAAGCAGCCCCGACATGACACTTCAAGAGCCAGGGGCAACTTCTGGTTCCAAGAAGGAACCGGAAAGGAACCAGGGAGTGACTCACCAGATGTTTAAAAAAAACTGTTCAAGAGTTGGGAAGTCAACATCTCTATTGACTGAAGGTCGGTTCCCTTGAAATCAAGGAGCAGAGTAGGACAGCACAACGAAGATACAAAGAATAGAGTGGAAGAAGAAAACAATAACATGGACTGTCTAGACCGGTATCCATTAAATCCAGGGAGCCCAAGTAATTCATGGAGAAACCAGACATAGGATAGTCTGGAGTTCACTGTGCTGAATGTCAGTCAAGGCAGAAAGACACTCACCTTCTTGAAATACAGGACAGATGTTGTTTGTGGAGCACTATGACTTATATTAGCAACTGGATGAACTTGAACCAACTTAAGTTAAACCCGAACAAAACAGAGTTGATCCTGACTGGCGGTAACAACAGCCCTTGGAACTCCAACTTTTGGCCTATCCACTTGGGACCTCCTCCCGCCCCGGCAGTAACGGCGAAGAGCCTAGGGATAACGATAGGCAAGGATCTATCTATGAATCCACAAATCAACTCAATGGTCTCCACTTGCTTCTTTATGCTGAGGAAAATAAAGAAGATAAAAAGATTCCTCTCAAAAGAAGCAGCCATTTTGGTAGTCCAGGCGTTAATCATTTCCAGACTGGATTATGCAAACTAATTGTATGCCGGTATCCCAGCCTATCAAGTGCAACGCCTACAACTGATACAGAACCATGCAGCCAGGCTTATATTCCAACTTTCTTCTCGCCTCCATGTCAACCCCCTGCTGCACAACTGCATTGGCTCCCTGTGAGCCAACGTTGTGCATTTAAATTAGGCTGTATTGTCCATAAAGCTCTGACGGACACCGGCCCGGTATTCATATCCAGTAAGATCAATAAATACAGTCCCTTCCGCACCCTTCGATCATCCTGCCAACGTCTCTTGAGCACCCCAAGATATAAACAAAATAAACATGGCGGGCTGTGTTTCTCAACGTTGGCTACCCAGTTTTGGAACTCTCTCCCTCTCTCCTTACGACTAACCGACAACCATCATCAATTTAGGAAGCAGCTTAAAACTTGGCTATTCATGTCCGCCTATCTCATCTAATCCACTTTTTTGCTGTAGCGCCCTGCCCTGTCGCGCTATAGAAATAATTTTTAACATGACATAACATAACAGCACTAACAGGATTTGGAGCAGCTCTGACATCTTTCTGCATCTTACTCTGGCAGCACAGAGTTTAATGTCCTGAATGTCCTGCAGTATAGCCTGGTGACAGAATGGACACTGAGAAGCTGAAGTAGGACATAGAAATTTCCTGCAGTCTCTTCAAATTGGATTAAGTAACCTGATTCTACAACTTCACAAACCCAAGCATCCACGATACGAGAAGTCCATAAGTCAAAGAAGAATTACACATGGCTCCAGAATGACCCTGGTTTGGAAAGGTCTATAGCCAGTGAATTTACTAAATAAACCTAACTAAGCAGACTTTGGCATAGTGCTATTCTGGGTAAGGTCATGGAGAGGTGTGTTTCGAGCAGATTTTTAAAGAATCATGCCCACCCTCATCCCGGTAATGCAAGAGCTGTCTAGAGCCTCTGGAGGATGATAAAGGCCCTAACTGACTGAGGGATCAAGATTATGTCCATCACCAAGAAGGCCAAAAGGCATTATCAACTTGCTATCTTCTATCGACTTCTCAATGAGATCTTCCAACTGGTTGACAAACATCTCAGTCCAGGTAAAAGAGAGATGAGGCAGCAGCACCTTCTGCGATCGAGAATGCATTTAGCTGGCACACCTGCCTGCCACTGTAGATGCAACTGCTTCAGCACAGAGGCATTCAAAGGAAATTTCAGAAAAAAATAGTATTTCATTGATACTTATTCTGGAGACTTCTAGGGCCCCATATTTCGATATACTGCCCCCAGCAGTAAGGACTCAGTCAATGTGCCAACCCGAAACAGATTAGTTGGACTGCAGCTAATATACCCGTTGAGCAATATTTGCAAAATATGCGTTTCTAGTGACGATCAGTCCCATGAGACAAGACAGGGGAGTGGAAACCCAAATCCATTTTCATGAATGAATCACACATTCAAAGACCACTAGAAACAAGAACGTGCATTTCAAATGTTTTTTTAAGACTGATCTAGTACACAGGATGTGAATTGTAGTTACACATAATATAAACAAAAAGGTAGCTAAGAAATTCATCAATACTTTGATCTGCAAGAAATATTCTAACAAAGTTTCTATTTCTCTCTTCTTCCAGTTTATTTTCCTTTGTAAAGTTTTACCTCTTCTCCCTCAAGAACACCATAAAACTGTAATGCAGTGCTGTAGCCGCTGTGATTACTACAAGTGTCTGTATCTCGTCCTACATAAAACTATATTCCAGGTATTAGCTCATGCAGAATAGTGCTGACAGTTTCTTCCATGGTTTACCTTCTCACTCCTCAGGACATCTCTGCTCTCCCACTGGCTTCCAAATGCTAAACATTCTGGCCCCTATTTCCGAGAAACTAACGCAGTGCGTTGCCGCAAGTCATTTTGCTGCACCACGCCTTGTTAGTTTCGAAGTACAGGGATGGGACAAATTTACAACATAATGTCGCATCTCTGTGATTTTCTCTGTGCTGGCGCACAAACTGCTGCCATGCGCTGGCCTTACCATTATTCAAAGCGTCCCTTCCAGTTTACGGGTCTTAGTGATGTAAAACACTTCCCACTTGGCAGGGATCAGAAGAATTCTCATTTCAGGCACTGGTAGCAAATCCAGTTAGGATTTTTTGGGGCAGATTGTTTTTTTGCGGGAAGGGGCACTTTCCCCGCACAAAAACAATCAATTGAGGCCATTACCTCTTCCAAAACGTGCTTTAGAAAGCAGCACGCATTGAAAGAGGGAAAAAAAGAGGAGAAATACAATTATTTCTCCTTGTTGCATCTCGCTACACCATCCCATAGGGTGGCGTAGCATTCTGGCGCATTAAGAGGTTTACGAATACTTGTCAATCTGGAAATGGATCAGTGGAATTGGGTGTTGCATGGGAACACCCAGAGCAACACACATATCAATCCCCTAACACGCAAAGTGTTGCGTAAAAAGGGGCAATATTTGCAAGCACGCGCAAAGCCACGCAGGATGGCTTTACGTGTGCTTGTAAATATCACGCAGCAGGTTGCACCACAGGTGCGTCTCGCAACGTGATGCACCGGCGGCGCAAGGGGCTCGTAAATAAGCCCCTCTATTTTTAAAGCTCTTTGTCTTTTATCAAGGCCTTCAAAATAAGGCCCAATTTCAATTCAAGAGCCTATTGTGGCCTATTTCCTTAAATGCAATCTTCAATCTAGGTCTGGCTATTTCATTTTGCACCAAGGATTATCGGAGCTCACATGGGGAACGATCTTTCACCCACCTAGCAAAAATTGTCTTCAGAACTGCTGTGCAAACCCTCATGCTCTCGAATATTGATGGTAGTAATGCCCTGATCCAACTCCTCCCAGGCTCCATCCACCCTCGCATCCTTTATGCACATCCAAGGTGCAGCAAGTCTCATCCACAGCCTTGTGGATTACATCACCCCCATCCAGCTGGAACTGCATAGGCTCCTCTTACCAGCCTGCACAAGCTCTGTGATTTACAAAGCCATCATGACTAACACCCAAGCTTATTGCACAGACAAACTCACCATCTCTCATGTTTCTTGACATGCCTGCAGCCAGGACACCATCGGAGTGCAGACACAGGAATGTAAAAAGAGATAAAAACAAGACCCCATGCCTTTTGAATCTATTTATACAGGTGTTGGAACAACATATCGATCTGGAACCGTCGCAACTTTGCTTAATTTAGGAATGAGTTGAAGACTCGCCTCTTTAAAGAACACTACATCAGACTGCATTAACAGTACACAACCCAGCTTCCTCTCTAATAACATATTGACTGTATGCTTGTTTTTGATCATGTACAGCGCTCCACTATCTTTTTTGCTAGGTTCGCCCCAGAGGTGTCATGACTACGTAAGGTGAGAGTTTTAAGGATGTGGAGATATCCCTGACAAGCAGTGGTACATGTGAGTGTTAGCCCTATAAAATGCTAGCAGTGGGTGACTCTGATGTAGAATAAAGCCTGTCTCCAGACACATTTCCAGACTGTATCTCTACTAAGTGATGGCCTGAAACCTCTCCTTTGCTGCCTGAGAAGTAAGAGTGGGGAGGAAAGGGAACAGTTAAGTGAGAACAGGAAACTTTTTTAGGTCAAAGCCTACCAGACATCACAGCTGTCTGGATTGCTAATGACTTCTCGTGGGCATTCTGAAAGCTTCCCTGCTAATGTATTCGCCATTGCTTACTATATTGGCTTTGTGGGCTGTAATTCACATGTGCTTGCTTTTTTATTTTCTGGCTGTATGTGCTTTTTAGGCTGTCCAACTTGAGTTCGTCCCCCCATGGAAAACACTTGTTTACTGTATCCTTCAGATTTCTCGCTTTCTGTAAACAGGCCTTTAAATCTTATGATCTTGTTTTACTCTTTGAGGCAGATAAGCTTTAGTTGTTCCTAATTAATGCATTTCTGTTTGGTACATGTTTTGATTAAATCTTTGTTGTAAGACAATTGATAGTAAAATATCGTTTAGAAAAATAGATGTATTTACCAAAGGTTGCACATTTGCACCCACATAATGTAAACATTTATTGGCGGGAAGAAATAGGGTCGCAATGCACAGCCAGTTCGCTGTCATTCGATCAGCAGTCCAGCACCTGATTTAAGAAAAAATGCACTTTTCATTATTACATAGCAGCAGCAGGTTTCATCCATGCAGTCAGATACATCGTATTGCGCATGCGTGCCTGTATCTGCTTTAGGAAGCCCACCGCGACTCCTCGATCTTAGTACCGGCAGCTTGGGGGTTAATAAGCTGGTGGAGGACAGAGAAGGGAGGAGTGCACCCGCGAGGAACATATATCAGATGCGCTCCGCTGCCCCAGATTGTTTTGGAGCCTTTAAACACATTAGTGAAGCACCATAGTTCCCAAATCTGTGTGGCAGGCGCACTCAACTGAAGAGAGACCCCTGCGTTGCGAAACAGCCTACAATAAATCAACGCCCAGACGCAGAATATTTCTGTTGTGTGAAAAATGAAATCCATGGCAGCTCAGTGAATCGCGCGGCTGCATTGTTTAATGAAGCGGCCTCCCCTGGCAAGATATAATAGAGAGACGAGCAGCTTTGGAGATAAGGCACTAATTGAGATGGGGCGTCCTGGACGCCAGGCGCCATATGAAAAGGGGGGGCCCTCGGCCCCCCCGCACGCATGGCGGCGCGGCGACCGCCTCACCCCCTCTCCCCTCGGGTCCTTCGACGGTGGGGGCGTGCCCTGGGGGCGCGGCCCACCGCCGATTGGCCGGCGCCCCTCCTGACCCGGAATCAATGGACTGGTTCCGGGTCGGGGGGGGCGGGCGTTAGGAGGGGCCACCCGGCCCCTCGGGAATAAGAGGTAGGGAGCGCCCAGGAGACCCCCTTGTCCCTGGACGCTCCCTCGCTGAACGTTGTGCCCCGCGTTCGGGGCTTCTTTGTTTTATTGATTTTTGTCTTTTCTTTTGCAGGTTCCGGAGTCCCTTCTACTACAGATATCTGCCGCGTGGAGTCAGCGTCTTGTGAGGGGGAGCTTTCCGGGGAGCAGTGACTCGCCGTGAGCCGGTGGCCGGATCGGGTCATTTCCTTTGTTACAGGTTCCGGTGTCCCCCTTTTATTTCAGATATCCGCCGCGTGGAGTCGGCCGTCTGGCGAGGGGGAGCTTTCCAGGGAGCAGTGACTCGCCGGGAGCCTGCGGCCGCATCGAGTCGGGAGCGTGGTTCGGGCCGGTTCGAGGTCCCGTAAGGTATTGTGAAGGGGGTGGCCCTGGGACGGCGCACCGGTCAGCCGGTGGTATTTTGGGCCCTGCAGGCAGCCGGTAAGGGGGAGGAGCCGCACTGAAGGAAGCGGCGGGCATAGCGAGGCAGCAGTGAGCGGCTGTTGTGGGGAACGATACCGCGGTACAGAGCGAGGTCACGGAACGATACCGGCTGTCGATTCAACCGCATCTTTAACGCGGTACAGAGCGAGGTTTCATATCGCGGTACAAAGAGAAGTTTTTCCCGCCATTTTAGGGCAGAGCGGAGAGGTTGTTCCAGCGGAACAAAGGCAGCACTTTCTGAAGCTAAGCAGGGTCGACCAGGGCAGGACCTGGAGGGGAGACCCGAGTTTAGTGGGGCATATTACCAAGGTGATAAAGTGCAATATAGTACAAGTGGAAAAGTTAACTGTCTTATGAAATTGAACAAATGATACTGGACAACTGTTTTCTTTTCATGACTGTTTTGAAGAGATAAAGCGTAGCGCCCTTTTTAACTGTTATTCGGGACCGTTTTTTGCAATAAGAGGCACCTGGATTAGGGGAACTGTTATAGGATTGTGTTACTGAAGGAAAAGATATTTGAGACTTCATTACTGTTCTGTTTTTAATAAGGAGTGATAGTGAACTGTTCTGTAAGGCGGCCTTTGTCTTTTGCTATTAACAAGGGGGGTTCAAACCTCCATTATATCTGAACTAAGTTTTCTTGAATGTGCCCCTGCTTTGTCACACGGTGTTAATGCATTTCTCTATTCCAGGCCTCTAACGACTTTATTGGTGCAATTCATTGTTCTGAGAGGACGTAAGGAGATTAAACGCGCAGCCTAGTAGGGGACGTGATCACAGACCAATATCGCCGGCGAGTACACGGGACTGGTCGGTAAGAGGGGTACGGGGGGCTAGCATTCATCGCTCCTGGTGGCCGCCGGGTGGGTCTACATTAGGTTTACTCACCCCTTACATAAGCGGACAAGCCGCTAGTGTTGCGGTCGCCGTTGCATGGTGCTGAAAGCCCCCTGGTGACCCTCCATCTGAAAGGTACACACAGTTGAATTGTTGGGAACTACGTAGGCAGCGGGTAAGCATCATGCCAGGTCCAAGGGGTGGAAAGAGGGGGTCCAACATGGAGGCTATGATGCGGGCTATGATGCGGGAGATGAGCGACATTAGGCAACAGCTAGGACAAATTAAGGAGCGGGAAGCTCGGTTGGAGGACAGAGAGGGCGAGGCACCGGGCCCGTCCGGGAGACCGATCCGCAAGAGGGTGGCACCAGTGCCAAGAGGGGAATTTGTCACCCCGCAAGGGAAACCTAGGTCCAAAAGACCCAAGGAGGCGGTCCCCACCCCAGGCCCAGTGGATCCATTACCCGCCGCACCGCCCGCGGTGGTCCCACCCCCGCATGTGCCTACACCCATTGCCCCCGTGGTGCCGGTGCCGGCAGGTCAACCAGTAGACGCTGGGTCTGCTCCCGCACCGGTTCCCACAATCCCGGGTACAGGCTGGCCTCACCCGGCGCCCGCCCTGCCACCTGTGCCAGGACCATCGGGCATAACCCCAGTGGTACCTGTTGTCCCGGGGGGTAATGTAAATTCAATGCCACCCGAATTCGTATCTCAGTTAACGGCCATGATGCCATGGCTCCAAAAAGGGGGAGCCTTCCCGAATTCTGCAGACCATGCGGCAGAGGCGGCAAGGTTTGTAGAAAAAATCAGATCGGCACCGATCGCCGACAATGTTGCATTGCCAATTTCTTCTCCCCTTGCAGGTACAAGTGTTCCCCAGCTGGACGGAGTTAATGGGCAGCCGCCCCCGGTGCCCGCACTTGGTAAGGAAGTGGCATTGCCGCTCTTAGGGGACGGTGTGATACCTTCCAGGAGCGAAAATCTAGCTCAGCATGTGTCAGTAGCTGTGAAAGAAATGATTTGGGCTGATAAATACGTGTACATTTATTCTTTATTGTTGGATAATAGGGAAATGGAGCAGGCAAAAGCACTGAAAGAGTGGATGCTCCCAAGTGAATGGAGGGCGCAGTGTACTAGATTCAGGGTTGAAGAAAATCTCAATAATTGGATGCAAGCATGGGCTGTTTTCACTGCAATTAAGGCTGAGCGTCCTCCAGATCTGCAGGCTGCATTGGCTTGCTACTCGAGCAGGATTGTGGGGTGGAGTCAACAGTACTCTGGGGATGCATGGAAGGGTTACGATGTCAATTTTAGGAAGGCGTTGGAATTCAATAGATCGTTGCCATGGGACTCTGTAGATTCCTTGGCTTGGCACAAACAGTTCTCTGACACTGCACCCCCCCCCCAGTTCGGTGCGGTCAAGGTGTTCACTAGACCGCAGCAGCCCTTTCGGCCCCCCCAAACGAGTGAAGTACCTGGGAAATTTAGGGCAGGTGGGCCAGAGAAGAAAGGGGTGTGCTGGGATTTTAATAGGCGTACCTGCACAAGGGCCGCGTGTAAGTTTAGGCATGCATGTTCCTCCTGTGGGCACCCCTCTCATCCAGAAACTGCCTGTAGGTCCAAGCAAGGTAACACAGGACAGAGGGGTAGGGGAAAGCCACTATAAGTCAGACAGGTTACGCCCCCCCACTCCAGTGGATGTGGTGGCAATGATTCCATTGTTGAACAGATATCCTGACCACAAAGCGGCCACCCTACTCCAGGAAGGTTTTTCTAAAGGTTTTAGGATCCCGGCCGGGGGATACACAGGCAGTGCGCACTGTAGAAATCAATTATCAGTCACACACAATCCGGCTGTTGTGGCCGCCAAAATTGACAAGGAGCTTTCCTTAGGCAGGATATCTGGCCCTTTTCCTGCAGTGCCACTACCTAATTTTGTGTGTTCCCCACTGGGAGTTGTCCCCAAGAAAGAGAAGGGGCAATTCAGATTGATTCATAACCTATCAGCGCCAAAGGGGGCGTCACTGAATGATGCCATTGACGAAAGTATCTGTAGTGTTAAGTACGCCTCTTTTGATCAGGCTGTTACCTTATTGCAGGCCGCTGGACCCGGGGCGCTGATGGCGAAATCAGACATAGAGTCCGCCTTCCGCCTCCTCCCAGTCCACCCGGCGGACCAACATCTTTTAGGTTTCACCTTTAGGGATAGGTTCTACATGGACAAATGCATGCCTATGGGTTGCTCTATTTCTTGCGCCTACTTTGAGATGTTTAGTTCATTTCTTGAATGGGCCATGAGATAAGTGACGGGCCATCAAAGGGTCATGCATTACTTAGATGATTTCCTCTTCCTCGGTACAGCGGGTTCTCAGGAGTGCGCACTAGCATTGCAGGAATTTTGCGTGCTCATGCGGGCTTTTGGGGTCCCGCTTGCGCCTGGGAAGACGGTGGGCCCGACCACCTGCTTGGAATTTCTGGGCATCGAGATTGACTCAATGGAGAGATGTTTTAGACTACCTAAGGACAAGGTGTGCAAATTCAAGACGTCGCTACAGTTATGCCTCCGGAAGGAGAAGGTCACTTTGCAGCAATTACAGGAGGTGGTAGGGCAACTGAATTTCGCACTAAGAATCATCCCAATGGCTCGCCCCTTCTCTCGCTCCATCGCGCACGCGATGAAGGGGCTGAGGGAAAAGCACCACCGCACGCGCCTATCGTCTGAAATTCGCCAGGATATGCTTATTTGGATGGCATTCCTGGAGGATTTTAACGGTAGGGTGGTCTGGCCCGACCCGCTCACGACATCAGCGGAGTTGGGACTATGGACTGATGCGGCCGGTAGTGTGGGCTTTGGTGCCATCCTAGGGAATAGGTGGGTCGCTCAACAATGGCCAGAAGAATGGAACACATGGGGTTTGCTCAGCTTTGGAGATAAGGCACTAATTGAGATGGGGCGTCCTGGACGCCAGGCGCCATATTGGGGTTTAAACACAGAAAAACTCATGAGGTTTTTCTGTGTTTCTGTTGAAACTGAGTTTACCTACAGCGGCCTGTGGTGTCCCTGCCAGGGAGTCTGTTCAAGATTGTTATTATTCGAGCTCCAGTCCCATATTCTTTGAAGAGAGGGTATCATTTTCTGGAGATCGTGTCGACTATTTAAACTCCAACCTCCCCCGCCCCCCCATTACACTAGGAAAAGTTGTAACGTTAGGGAGCGGATTTACAATTCTAACTCCAACCCCACACACATTAAGGAAAGAAAGGGTTTAATTTTAGGAAGGTGAGCTTTACTAATTATTCTAACTCAAAGGGAACACTCATTAGGAAAAATATTTTAAGTCAGATTTGTTATTCTTACTCCAACTCACACTCATTAGTGAAATAATTTCATTTTGGGGACGACATATTTGCTATTCTAACTACAATCCCACACATATTGGCAAAATTCCTTTATACCGGGTTGGTCAGATGTACTTGTGTATCACCATCAACCCCAGACTCAATAGCGAAATAATTTAAAGTTAGAGCAGTCACAATTATTTTCCTTAATCCAAACCAACCCAGATTCATGTTAATGTTTAAACTTGTGGAAAATCGAAATATGCTGACTCCTACATAACTTTTTTCATGATGAAAAAAGCCTGGGGACATCTCTTGCAGCACAAGGTGGTGGACTTAATCACATAGAGGTACCTCTGATACGCACAATAGCCTTTGTTATCCTGCCCTACAGGGTGCCACCAGCCCACAAAACCTTTATCTTTAAAGTAACAACCCAACCTCGCACCAGACAGCCTGTTTGTTTTGAGATCTGGGCAACAGGTGTTATGGAACATGAGCCCAACTCAGATGGGGCCATGACATTAGCCTCGAATGCAGCCTGTATGAGGTGAAGGGTAGCAGAGGAGTCACCACTATTGAAGTGTAAGGGGTCAGATGTAACATACTATGTCTCGCAGACATGTGCTCTCATACAGAGCCTGCTGGAGTGACAAGCGTCTCTCCTGTGTTTCCTCATCTGTAGTAGGGGTTATAGGTGCTGGCACTGGCCATGCTGGGAAACGGTCTGCCAAGGTCTTGGAGTTGTGTGCTTTACTGGCAGAGGACCGAAGTGCAGAGATGTGGCAGACTTAGCCAACACATTTGTTCCATTATCAGAGCTTGAGACACGGTGGCCTTGAGTGTGATAGAGACTTGGTGTAAATTCTACTTTGCACCCGATAGTGACACCGTAGTTCGGGTAAGGAAGGTGTGGTGCTTAGTAATGCACATTAACTGGTTGGTACTGGGATGCCCTTAATGGAGGATGAAGCCCCAAGATACAACTTGGGATGATCCAGTAAATAGCATTTACCCCCCGAAGACTGGGAGGAAACCAGTGGAAAGCCTACTCAGTAGACTACTGGCTCAAGACAAGGTGGCTGGTGTCTAATGGATGGCACAACCCCAAACTCATGACTATTATGTGGGACATAATCATCACCAACTTTACTGACTGGTGCAAGGCAGGCAGGTCGGAAAAGGACTATTAACACATATTTCTACAGAGAGTGGATGTTGTATCTCCAAAAAAGATGCTGGGTGTTGGACCCGGCCCTTTTGGCAGGTTCACCCCGAGACTTTTTTGCTTTTTCCTAGCCTGTTTCTGGAACCTGGTGGTGGTGATTTTAGGCCTCTGCTCACTTTTTCACTGTGGTACAGTGTAAAGTGCGTGAGCTCTCTGTGTATGTGTGGTGAGTGACCTGCCCTCCCATAGGAATGAATGGGGGATATGTATGCCCATGGTAGTTCCTGATGTGTGGGGAGTGCAGGGTTGAGTTTGATATGTGTGAACTCGTGAGATTGAATGCTGCGTAATGGTGCATGCGGCATGATTGTGTCTAGTCTAGAAGTGCCACTTTTAGAAGTTGGCATATTTGTGTAGTCTGTGGCTGGCGTGTGATTGGCTGGTGAGCCGGGCCCTGGAGTGCCTGGGCCTGCTTGTGGATTGACTGTCTGGTTTGAGGATGACAGGGGCTGGGGAGCCCCAGGAGGTTGTGTGAGTCAGCCCGTGGATGAAAGGCTGCATCTGCTGCCAGGGAAGTGGGAGGAGATGGCACCTAGGAGTGAATAGGGCTGTGAGAAAAAATTGAGAGAAGACCCCACAGATTCCAGGGAACAGGGTACTAGTAGCACTGTAAGTCAAAAGATTCCAGGGAACAGGGTACTAGTAGCACTGTAAGTCAAAAGGGCATTCCCTGGACACTAATATCCAAAAGGGCAAACTCTTGCCACCAATGTTGTAACATTCACTCATCCCAAGCATTCAAAGTGTCAGCTAAATCACCGGTCACAAACTAGATCATAATAATTACAGTCTATTTTATTAAAAATATATATGTTAAAATTCAGTAAGGATTCTGATTGAATCTACTGAACACATCAATCTAAACACATCTCATGAGAAAATTACGGGAAACTTTAAAAAAAGAAACAGAAGAAAAGCATGATACATTTTCATATGCAAAATATAAAAAGGAGACAATACATATATATTTAAAAAGAAAAACACAATACATTTTTCAAATCCACAAGAGTAGTCCTACAGTATATCGCAAATTAGATAAAACAAACAACATAACCCCTCTGCATTCAATAAAGCTCTTAATATTGCTACGGATTGATTGATTAAAAAAAACCTTATATAGATGTTCGGAGTGCTCCTAGTACAGTACAATGAAAATATCTCAGGGGCCCCCTAGGTAAATTTGAATTCTATGCAAAAAAGTGCGTCGACGCGTTTCGGTGTTGTAGCCCGTTGATATGGTCACACCTTCCTCAGGACAGTTTTTTTTATTGGGGTCTTCGAGAGCAAAACGTCTGTGTCCTCTCTGTGTAGTAAAAGAGAATCAATAAGTGCATGTATGTAATTCCATGTCAGTACCTTGAGTGGTATCACATGCGTTGTCAATTTCAACAAGGACGTTTCTCAAATTACGACATCATATCTCTCTTGTTTCTTTCTAGTACGTGCCTGTATGTCGTTGCATATCTGGACCATGAACTGATGTACTATCGATTTTCACAGGGGCAAATATTAATTTACAACTTGCCTATACATCTTTCTCACATATCTTATCATGATTCTCTTGTATATGTATTGTGATACATTTAATAAAATGACAGTGTTCTCCAATTATGTCATCTCTCGTCCCTCCATTATGGTATAGTGAGTGACCAGTTTTGCTTTATAAAAAGGTCCTGAAATATATCTCTGTCTACTGACCTCTAGAGTGTGTTGTATGGATTCCTTGCGTTCACTCGATCTTTCACTACTTCATACTTCGTAAGCAAAAAAATCCTGTTGTGGGGGAGGTTTAAAATTAGGTCTGAACAATAGCTCCAGTTTCATATTTAAAGATTGGGTTATAAGCAGGTAGGTAAATATTACCTCTATTTGTCGGCCAAACAAGACTGAATATTCAGTTCTTTTGTTGCTTAGCTTTTAATAGCGCTCGATTTGATACTCTTGTTGGTTCCCTTCAAGGTTATTTCATGTGGGTTCCTATTTGTAATAAAAGAGGAGTAGATTTTATTTCTTGTTTCTGTTGTTACTACTCTATCTTTGAAGTCTTTCCCATTCTTTCACCCTTACCTTAAAATATTGGATAGTCCTCGTTCCCTGTGGTTGGACTGTCTTTCCGGATCGCCTCTCGCGTCCTGGTACAGACTTACTGAATTCGATGGTTTCTACAGTGGGAAAACAATATATTGCCACCAATTCTAATATATTTTTTATATTCACTGTACAGCTATTACTCTCTATTTACCCTTCTATATTATCTTTAACTTGTTTTGATTGCCCAAACTCATATCCCGTGTCTAATACGCAGTATTTAAATACGAAGCGAAAATCACTGTGTTTCGCCGTAAACGGGAGCTTATCTGTGCCTCTGGCGGATTCTATCAACCGTTCTGTTCCCTCCACTTTTTTTAAATAAAGAACGAAGAACTCACACCTGGTATAAGGTGGAGATACTATCGTTGGTTCACCCTTCCCTTCTTATACGCAGCGACCTACCGCTTGGGTGTCCTAATCTGTGTTTTGCAGAGGTGTATGGTTAACCTATCTTTGCCACAGTATAGCCGAGACCCTCCCGGGGGACAGAGTAACTTTCTAAATCGGTTAGTTGCCGTTCTCCCGCTTACCTCTTTTACATCGGTTCTTTACTTCCACGGGTACGTCTCGTCTATCTTCATTCTTTAGTGAGGGCATGTCCTTCGTCTATTTATATGGCTCTTACCTCATTCCTTACAGCTGAAATATTCGGCTATGGCTATCCGCTAGCGCGTGCGTAGAGGTCAGTGTTTTTCCTCTGTAGTGCGGCGGCCATTTTAACACTATGTTTTCCCTCATTACCCCTCAATTTTGAATAGGATAATAGTCATTTTAAGGCTTGATTATTTTGCCCCAAGCTGTTCCTCAACCATGACCTGTCCCCTACATCTATCCCTGCATATTCAGATATTAAAGTATATGCAAATTTCCCGAGGAGCATCATCAGTTCCTATAACGTCGGGGTGATATGATACTTTATCTCCTGAAACGTATCTCCCAACTCCTCTACAGTTTAGTTATTTAATTATATTCTTTTATTAATAGCGATTCTCCAACCTCCTCCACTGACTTTTGGGACTCCTCCCTCTATTTTGGCTATATTCCGAAAAGGTCGGAATAACGGTAACTAGTATGTGGCTTTATCGTTGCAGAATTCTTGGACAGTGCCTCTGCAGTTTAAAATGTTATGAAGTGTACGGTGCCCCATCTGTTTGTGTTCAAACATAGATAGGGTGTCCGTAGGTATCTTGGCACTTGCCTAGGGCCTCTCATATGTATTTGTATACCATTACATTATCCCTTATTCGAGCTTTCTTTACCGTTAAGGGATGCAGAAACCCTCTTTCCTATAGAAGATTATAGGGACTACTTTTTGATTACATATAAATCAGTGAAGCATGGGATCCCTTAAATGAGGGCATCCCAGTCTTCCCTTGTGTTCAGCCCATTTTTGATTGTATTGAATTTCACCATAAACCATTGTTCTTGCTGTTTACGTCTCTTTACACTATTTCCCATTCTCGTCTGTTCCTTAATCTTTTCAAGAATTACCCACTTTATGTCTGACTCACTATGTTGTTTCTCTTGCCAATGTTTTACTAGAGGTGCATTTTCTTTCTTAAGTCTGATAGCAGATTTATGCTCTCCTATTCTCACCCTGAGTTCCCTGCCTGTTTCCCCTATGTACCCTAGGCCACAGGGGCACAGGATCAGGTACACCAGGTTTTTACTCCTACAATTATTAAGGGTGGTGATCCTGTGTGTTGCTGAATTAAGACAGACCTCTTTTGTGGCCAGACATAGATTGCAGACGCTGCACGATCCACATTTGTGGTTCCCTATTGCTTTGTCTCCTGTTAGGGTCAATTGTGTTTCCACAACATGTTCTCTATATGTGTGGACTAAAGTGGAGCGCAAGTTCTTATTTTTTCTGTATGCATATAGAGGTCTGGGGAGCTTACTT
The DNA here is from genome assembly GCF_964261635.1 of Lissotriton helveticus. NCBI lineage: Eukaryota > Metazoa > Chordata > Amphibia > Caudata > Salamandridae > Lissotriton > Lissotriton helveticus. The sequence continues at coordinate 167,450,896 of NC_136062.1, read as the reverse complement.
TCTGTTCCTTCATTTAGGATTTTCCAATTGTGGTTTATCACATTCTTAACCTGATTCACTATGGCTGAGAATTGGCTGACCATGACAATTTTATTCATAGTTGTGTCCTTCTCCTTCTTTTCCAGGAGACTCTCTCTGTTGTAATAGCGGGCCCGCTTTAGAGAGTGGCTAATTAATTTTTTCGGGTATCCCCTCTCCCTAAACTTTTCTTTAGTAACTTCAGCATGCCTATAAAAGTCATCTAGTGACGTACAGTTTCTTCTTAATCGGAGAAATTCTCCAAATGGTATGCTATCTTTCTGACTTTTAGGGTGGTAACTTTTGTAATGAAGTACTGTGTTGCGGTCCGTTTCGTTCTTGAACAACTCCACCATTAGCTGATTATTCTCACTCTTTACACTGATGTCTAAAAAGTCAACCTTTTTATTACTGTATGATGCTGTAAATTTGAGATTATTATCCCCAAGGTTAATCCATATTAAAAATTATTTCAGTACTTCCTCTGACCCTGACCAGATGAAAAAAATATCATCTATAAACCTTACCCAATTCCTTATATTTTCATAGAAGGGGCTGATCTCGTTATACACATGCCTATCTTCAAATTTACTCACTTAGATGCAGGCCAGACTTGGGGCGCAAGTTGCGCCCATGCTGGTCCCTTTGCGTTGGATATACAGGTCTTTTTTGAAAAGGAATATGTTATTCAATAAAACCATAGATACACACTGGACTATAAATTCTTTATTGGCCCCTGCTATCTCATTTTCTTCTAGTAGAGTTCTAATTACATTTATTGTATCTTGTTGTGGTATATTTGTATATAGTGACTCTACGTCTAGAGTCACCATATACTCCTGATCTTCCCGGAAGGGCAAGCCCTCCACCCTGGTGATCATGTCGGAGGTATCTTTTATGTAGGATTTTTGTTGTTGGACTAATGGCTTTAGATTCCTATCTGCATACTTGCTAAGGGGCTCTAATAAGGAGTCAATAGAGGCCACTATTGGTCTTAAAGGTGGATCCTCCATACTCTTGTGAACATTTGGTAATCCATAAAAGGCGGGTGTTTTGGGGCTCTCATTGTATAAGAATTTAAATTCCTCCTCACTAATCGTCCCATTAGCTTTAGCAGTGTATAGGAAGGACTCTACTTCATGTTTTAAGGTCTCCAGTCTACTTTGAGATACTTTGGTGTAATGTTCTTTATTGGACAGAAGAGATATTGCCTTCTGTTCGTAATCCAATGTGTTAAAGACTACAACCCCCCCCCCCCTTTGTCCGCTGGCTTGATAGTAATAAGCATGTCCTGGGCCAGAGAGTCTAAGGCTTCTTTCTGGTTTTTAGAGATATTGTGTGCTTGGTAGTGTTTTTTCTCAACTATCTTTCCAATTTCCATCTTTACCATACTCTCAAAGATATCTATGTTTTCTACCATACCAAAGCTTGGGGTGAAGGTAGATTTGACCCTCAGACCAGAGTCTACAGTGGGATCCCTCTCTGGCCTATTCTTCAAAAATCTACGTAGCCTTATTTTTCTAAAGAAGGATCGTAAGTCTTTCTCTAATTGGAATTCATTGATGCCCGCCGTGGGGACAAAACTAAATCCCATTCTTAAGACTTCCTCCTCAGTTTTTGTCAGGGTTCTACAGGATAAGTTTATAATTGGAGTGGTCCCTATCTCCAATAAACCTTGTTCCGGGTCCTCTTGTATTCTTGAGGTGCTTGGTTGTTTTGGAACTCCTGATCCTGGTCTCTCATGGTTGGTGTCCTTGAGAATGAGCCCCTTCCCCTGTTTGAGAATCCCCGTTGGGATCTCTGTGGGCACTGATCTAAAAAATCATCATACTCTCTACTTGGATGATTATATGTGGCTTCTTCTCTCTGTGGTATATCCTCTTCCCCCCCACTGCTTTCTGATGAACCTGAAAAATTCATGTGTCTAGGTCGTTTTTGTTGAAACCTGACCCTGGGCCCTCTTTCCCAGTTCTGTTCTGGTTTTTCCGTGTAGTAATCTTTTTTGAGGAAGGGATAAATTACCTCTTGGCTGAACCTATTGATATCCTTTCTTAACTTTTGGGTCTTTTTATTGTTTAAGTATTCGTAATACCCATTCATGTCTTGGTTCTTTTCTTCTATCTTCTTTTTAGCATCTTCTAATATGTTAGTGTCCATTAGGGCCTTTTCCAGTTCTTCTATCTCCCTATTTTCTATCAAGATGGTGCTCTGTGCTGTTTCTATTATTAAGAGCATCCAATCCCTGCTACACCTGTTTGAGATGAATGTCCAGGTTTCTAAGAATTTGGGATTGTTAACAAATAGCCCTGGCTCATTGCGTATCTGGAGCCCAACTGGGATGGTCCCTGCTCTAACATACTGTGTCATGAATTCAGCATGTAATTCGGTACGAATAATTTTCTTTTTAAGGTTCACTAACTGGTTCCATTTCTCTCCCCCATTAGGGATCACAGTTATTTGATTACCATTTCTATTGGAGCTCAAAATTTTTGTCAGTTGTTCTTCACTAAAGCCAAAAGGTCTTTAGTGCATCCATTTTATAATTGGATCACGAAAAGTAGGTTTCTATCAAGACCCACGAAGAACTTAGTTCAATCTCTCCAGCATATAGCTGTGCACATCAGTGAGAAAAAATTGAGAGAAGACCCCACAGGTTCCAGGGAACAGGGTACTAGTAGCACTGTAAGTCAAAAGGGCAATCCCTGGACACTATTATCCAAAAGGGCAAACTCTTGCCACCAATGTTGTAACATTCACTCATCCCAAGCATTCAAAGTGTCAGCTAAATCACCGGTCACAAACTAGATCATAATGTTTACAGTCTATTTTATTAAAAAATATATATGTTAAAATTCAGTAAGGGTTCTGATTGAATCTACTGAACACATCAATCTAAACACATCTCATGAGAAAATTACGGGAAACATTTTTAAAAAAACAGAAGAAAAGCATGATACATTTTCATATGTAAAATATAAAAAAGAGACAATACATATATATTAAAAAAGAAAAACACAATACATTTTTCAAATCCACAAGAGTAGTCCTACAGTATATCGCAAATTAGATAAAACAAACAACATAACCCCTCTGCATTCAATAAAGCTCTTAATATTGTTACGGAATTGATTGATTCAAACAAACCTTATATAGATGTTCGGAGTGCTCCTAGTACAGTACAATGAAAATATCTCAGGGGCCCCCTAGGTAAATTTGAATTCTATGCAAAAAAGTGCGTTGACGCGTTTCGGTGTTGTAGCCCGTTGATATGGTCACACCTTCCTCAGGACAGTTTTTTTTTATTGGGGTCTTCGAGAGCAAAACGTCTGTGTCCTCTCTGTGTAGTAAAAGAGAATCAATAAGTGCATGTATGTAATTCCATGTCAGTACCTTGAGTGGTATCACATGCGTTGTCAATTTCAACAAGGACGTTTCTCAAATTACGACATCATATCTCTCTTGTTTCTTTCTAGTACGTGCCTGTATGTCGTTGCATATCTGGACCATGAACTGATGTTCTATCGATTTTCACAGGGGCAAATATTAATTTACAACTTGCCTATACATCTTTCTCACATATTGTGATATTTCTTGCAGAATTCTTGGGCAGTGCCTCTGCGGTTTAAAATGTTATGAAGTGTATGGTGCCCCATCTGTTTGTGTACAAACATAGATAGGGTGTCCGTAGGTATCTTGGCACTTGCCTAGGGCCTCTCATATGTATTTGTATACCATTACATTATCCCTTATTCGAGATTTCTTTACCCTTAAGGGATGCAGAAACCCTCTTTTCTATAGAAGATTATAGGGACTACTTTTTGATTACATATAAATCAGTGAAGCATGGGCTCCCTTAAATGAGGGCATCCCAGTCTTCCCTTGTGTTCAGCCCATTTTTGATTGTATTGAATTTTACCATAAACCATTGTTCGTGCTGTTTACGTCTCTTTACACTATTTCCCATTCTCGTCTGTTCCTTAATCTTTTCAAGAATTACCCACTTTATGTCTGACTCACTATGTTGTTTCTCTTGCCAATGTTTTACTAGAGGTGCATTTTCTTTCTTAAGTCTGATAGCAGATTTATGCTCTCCTATTCTCACCCTGAGTTCTGTGCCTGTTTCCCCTATGTACCCTAGGCCACAGGGGCACAGGATCAGGCACACCAGGTTTTTACTCCTACAATTATTAAGGGTGGTGATCCTGTGTGTTGCTGAATTAAGACAGACCTCTTTTGTGGCCAGACATAGATTGCAGACGCTGCACGATCCACATTTGTGGTTCCCTATTGCTTTGTCTCCTGTTAGGGTCAATTGTGTTTCCACAACATCTTGGACTAAAGTGGAGCGCAAGTTCCTATTTTTTCTGTATGCATATAGGGGTCTGGGGAGCTTACTTTCTGTTCCTTCATTTAGGATTTTACAATTGTGGTTTATCACATTCTTAACCTGATTCGCTATGGCTGAGAATTGGCTGACCATGACAATTTTATTCATAGTTGTGTCCTTCTCCTTCTTTTCCAGGAGACTCTCTCTGTTGTAATAGCGGGCCCTCTTTAGAGAGTGGCTAATTAATTTTTTCGGGTATCCCCTCTCCCTAAACTTTTCTTTAGTAACTTCAGCATGCCTATAAAAGTCATTTAGTGACGTACAGTTTCTTCTTAATCGGAGAAATTCTCCAAATGGTATGCTATCTTTCTGACTTTTAGGGTGGTAACTTTTGTAATGAAGTACCGTGTTGCGGTCCGTTTCTTTCTTGAACAACTCTACCATTAGAGGTCACTAGACAGAGATATGTTTCAGGACCTTTTTATAAAGCAAAACTGGTCACTCACTATACCATTATGGAGGGACGAGAGATGACATAATTGGAGAACACTGTGATTTTATTAAATGTAAAACAATACATATACAAGAGAATCATGATAAGATATGTGAGAAAGATGTATAGGCAAGTTGTAAATTAATATTTGCCCCTGTGAAAATCGATAGTACATCAGTTCATGGTCCAGATATGCAATGACATACAGGCACGTACTAGAAAGAAACAAGAGAGATATGATGTCGTAATTTGAGAAACATCCTTGTTGAAATTGACAACGCATGTGATACCACTCAAGGTACTGACATGGAATTACATACATGCACTTATTGATTCTCTTTTACTACACAGAGTGGACACAGACGTTTTGCTCTCGAAGACCCCAATAAAAAAAACTGTCCTGAGGAAGGTGTGACCATATCAACGGGCTACAACACCGAAACGCATCAACGCACTTTTTTGCATAGAATTCAAATTTACCTAGGGGCCCCCTGAGATATTTTCATTGTACTGTCCTAGGAGCACTCCGAACATCTATATAAGGTTTTTTTGAATCAATCAATCCGTAGCAATATTAAGAGCTTTATTGAATGCAGAGGGGTTATGTTGTTTGTTTTATCTAATTTGCGATATACTGTAGGACTACTCTTGTGGATTTGAATTTTTTTTTGTGTTTTTCTTTTTTTAATATATATGTATTGTCTCCTTTTTATATTTTACATATGAAAATGTATCATGCTTTTCTTCTGTTTTTAAAAAAAAAGTTTTCCGTAATTTTCTCATGAGATGTGTTTAGATTGATGTGTTCAGTAGATTCAATCAGAATCCTTACTGAATTTTAACATATATATTTTTAATAAATAGACTGTAAACATTATGATCTAGTTTGTGACCGGTGATTTAGCTGACACTTTGAATGCTTGGGATGAGTGAATGTTACAACATTGGTGGCAAGAGTTTGCCCTTTTGGATAATAGTGTTCAGGGATTGCCCTTTTGACTTACAGTGAATAGGGCTGTGCCTGCCTGCCACAATGCTGGCTCCACCTCCTGCTGGGCGACTGTCGCCTATGCCCCTCACCCTGAAAGAAGTTCCCTATAACCATTTCTAGCTGGTTCTCACACTGCCTGCACCCTAAAGACTTCAAAGACTTTTCTCTGTATAAGAAGGGGCTGTGTCCCCTTCCAAAATGTTCTTGTTTCTGACTTGAATCTGCCAGGGGCGTGCTGCTGCTTGGGCCCAGGGGAATCCCTGGGCCCTGCCCAGCCCCTGGACATCTGATGGACTTTCCTGTTCTGGGAGCTGCTGGGCTCCACCTTATGCCCTGGGCCCTGCCCAGCCCCTGGACTCCTGAAGGACTTTGCTGGACTTGTGGACCCTTACTTGTCCCTAGCGCTGGGAGTGCTTTGCTCTCACCCCTAGCGCCTGGTGGCGCTCTATTTCTGCCTTAAGCGCTAGGAGCGCTTTATTTTGCTGTTGTAGCGCTTGGAAGCGCTTGATTTGCTATTTTAGTGCATGGAGCGCTTTAAATTTCCTTTAGCGCTGGGGAGCGCTTTATTTATACTGGGACCTTGTTGGCCCTCTAGCGCTTGGTAGCGCTTTTATTTCCCGTTTATTTACTCAATATTCGGGTGCCACCCCGTTATTATATATTTGCAGCCGGTGCCCACCCGGCATTGCCCTGTGTTGATTTCACCGCCGCTGGCCCAGAGATCGATATAGAGGAGCTGCGCCCGCCTCCCTGCCAAGGGCGGCGCTGCCATTGGCGGCCCTCAGCACAGGAAGCCAGGCAAGCAGTGGCGCGACGTGGGCGGGACCTTGGGACCCCAGGAAGCAGCTCGCTGGCCAATCCCTGCGCGGCCGGCGGGAAGAGCTCCGGCGAGAGGAGAAGGAAGCTGCCTGCCGGGTCCCCCGGGGCTCACGAGTGAAGGGAGAGCCCCGGGGAGAGAGAGACGTCCGGCGCGAGGGCAGTGAGGCTCTCAGAATGGAGGGAGAGCCCTGCAGCCGGTGAGAGGAGCCCCGCAATAGAGACAGATCGGTGAGTGGGGCAGAAGAGAAGGGAGGGGCGCCGGGACACATTGCCGGTGTCCGCCCCCCCCAGTGGCGCGATCTTGCGCGCCTTGTGCTTGTGAAGCCCACCAGGGCTTATGGGGCATTTTTACCGATTTCGAGCCCACAAGGGCTCCAGGGGGCATTGTCCTGTCGAGTCCCCAGGAGGGGGACTCCAGCAAAGCAGCGCCACCGTTGCTCAGAGCCCCGAGAGGCTCAAGCTGCCCCAAGTGTGCCCGGGTCCCCCGTGAGGGACCCCACCACCTAGTGAGGCTGTATCTTAGTGTCAGAGCCTGTGTGGCTCCAACGTTGGGCACGTGTTATGCCAGAGCCTGTGTGGCTCCAACATGTGTAGAGTGTTTTCAGAGCCTGTGTGGCTCCAGCAGTGGGCGCAGTTCGCGCCTAAGGGTCAGTGAGGACCCTGTCGCAGTTTGAAGTTCCCAGCTGCCCAGCAATTAGTGGACAGCTGCACCGTTTAGGTCTTGTGTGGTTCCCAGGTGCCCAGCAAGTAGTGGGCACCTGCTACGTTTAGGTTTTGAGCCAGTGGCGCACCCCTGACTGGCGCTGCATGGCAGCGCGCCCTGACATTCTGGACACAGGGCTCTTTAGTCCCTTTATTAGATAGGGGCTGGTATGTGATTTTATTTAGGCGCAATGTGGTTATCTATGTGATGGTATTTGCCTAATGTGAGTTTTGCGCAATTGTGTGGTTTTTCCTTGCACCTCTGAATGTTTAGGCATCATGTGTTTTTGCGCTATTGAGTTATGTTCTGGCACCTCTGAATGTTTTTATGCATCATGTGTCTTTCTTGTTATTACACCGCTGAATGTGTTTTTATGCATCATGTGTTTTCTTTCCTTGCACCTCTGAATGTTTTAGGCATCATGTGTTTTCCTTCCCTACACCGCTGAATGTGTTTTAGATGCATCTGGTGTAATGTGTTCTTGCGGATATCCCTAATTGTATTGTGATACTTAGGTGGTTGTTCTTTTTAGTACAGGTGGTCCTAGTGAGGTCCTGGTCCCCTGCGTGACATTCTCCTAAGGTGGTTAGGGTTGCATAGGTGGTACTTACCTGTTCCCAGTAGTTACTGGATGTGATCTATAATTGTTATTTTATGCTACAGTGATGTTATATCCTTTATTCTAATTTCTGACAGTATTTCTATTTCTAAAAGTGTTGATTCTGACAGTGGCCCATGTGGCCCTGTCCTGTAAATAATCCCTTATGAATATTGCCCGTGCCAGTTGGCACAATGTACATGTGTGATTTCTATCTGATGTGTTTTGACAATACAGAAGTTATTTTAATATAATCTTGTGTGGCGTTCCTTTTGTGGTGTACCTAGTATGTTGGTGCTGTTGTGTGCTCGCGCAAATGCTTTACACATTGCCTCCGAGTTTAGCCTCACTGCTCGTGCCAAGCTACCAAGGGGGTGAGCAGGGGTTATCTTGGCGTGTGACTCCATTGCCCTGACTAGAAAGGTGGTTTCTGCCTGGCTTTGGCGTCAGCCTTAGCCTACCAGAAATAGCCAGTTCTAACACTGGGGACATAACTATCCCAAAAGAAGATCCTTTTTAGAGACTGATCACTGTACAGATATTTTCCAATAGATTACCACCTATGTTCCTTTCCCTATAACTAAGAAAACGCACGGCCTGACTCATAACAGATGAAAAAAAAATAAAAAATTAACCAAGGCACTTGTGCCACTTGTGGATCCTTCTGAGGCAAGATAAGAACAGATGCATGGCAAGGAGGAACCCTTGTCATGCCCCTCCACTCCAACAGATGTCATTCTTCTCACCATGCAATCCTCCTGACAGGTGTGGAAGCCAAAATTGTGGACGAGGAGATGGATATCTCTCTCCTTCAGTAAGACTTGAGGAATGTTGTTGACAGGGTGATGGAAGTGGAGGGCTGCAATTTGGAGGTGGAGAACTCAGTCAAGGAGCTCAAAACAACTTGAGGTTTGTGGGTTCTCAGACAGATCTGAGGATCTGAATCCTGAAGCATTCTTTGTGACTTAGCTCAAAGGATGGTGCCCACAGGTCTGCTGTTTCAATGTTTTCTGATAGAGAGGGCACATCACTCATTAAATCCCAATCGCCCATCACTCATGGGGCATCTTTCAATTACCTTAGTGCTCGCTTATTAAACTATAGGGACCAGGATTTCATGTTTCACACAGGGAAAAAGAGAGCAAGTATGAATGACAGATCTGAACAAACAGTAGGAAAGCACTTTGATCATATTAAATTAAAGCTATAAGCTATGGGTTTTTCATTTTTTCTTTTTTTTAAAAGAATTTTACATACCACAAACTGAAACTGAAGGTATCAAAGCACTTTAAATGAGCACCAGTTACATTACAGGTGGACACATTCATTTTTAGTATGCACAGGGAGATTTAGTGCCTAATTACAATGTGCGACACCTTCCTTGTCCCGGGACTAACCTACCTCTGGTCGTCAGTCCCGACCACCTAATTAGGATGCGATAAACACTGTTCAGTCGTATTCCTACATTTCTCTGTTGAAGCATGATTTACGGACGTACATCAGCCGTAATACATGCTCCCATAGCGAAATGGGAGGTGCTGTTCATCCCTGCACCCCATGGCAGGTCTGCCATGAGGTGCAAGGATCAACAGTGGGGCACCATAGGTGTCCCCTCTGCCCCAAACACACACAAGGGGCCCCAGCTGGTGGCCCCCAAAACATGCTTTCCGACATGGTTTCCATGTCGGACAGGCCAGCATGGAAACAATGCCGGAAACAGTGTGTCATAATCCCAAGGGCGGAAAGGCTTACTCTTTGGGATTATGAGCCGGTTCCGAGTGCCGACGGGCTCCTTGAGCCCACTGGAAGCCAGTTGGAATGATCGACCAGTTTAGCTTCCGACCATCAGCATTGTTACGCGGCGGTCAGAAAGTAAACCGGGGGCGGGGAGGGGGGGGCGATAACGATGCAGCCTGCAAAGGCTCCAACCGTTGGTCAGAGCGTCTAAGTCTTTCCGGGCCACTTCGTAATCGGCCCCTAGGTAATTTGGCCAGAATCACAGGATGTTCAGCGTCCCTGTCAAGACTCAAACCAGGTTGCCCAGCATAGAGGTCGACCACTCTTGCTGCTAGGCCACATCTACATATATGCTGCAGTACCAGATGAAAATGTAAATCATTCCACAAAACAAAGGCCTTTTTAAAAAAAAAAGCCCAAATAGGCCTGGACTGGGCTGAAGAGCAAAGCAAATACAAAGAGATGATGGATGGAACACTGAAACTTTTCAGACACTCATCCCCTGTCACAGATCTGGGTTGAATCCATCATCGTTCATTAGCTCACTTTGCCTCTCCAATTCAGACCCAGCCATATGCAAATCAGGCTTGACCCTGTTCCAGCCCGAACTGCCAAGCCAGGTCTTCCCTAGACTGGAAACAAGCATCCTGGGACTGGTTTCAGGGTAACACCCCTCATCAGCCAGCTTAGCTTGAATCCAGTGGCAAAGTGAGCAAGGGACCCACATCTGGGCATACCCTGCCAACTTAGAGTGAACAAAGGAAACACAAAGAGATGATGGACGGAGTGCTGAAACATTTAAGACACTCATCCCCAGTACCAGATCGGGGTTGACTCCATCATCGTTCTTTAGCTCACTTTGCCACCCCAGTTCAGACCCAGCCATATGCAAATCAGCATGAATCCTGTTCCTCATGGGAAAAGTCCAGCCCAAACTGCCAAGCCAGGTATTCCTTGGACTGGAAACAAGCATCCTGGGACCAGTTTAGGGGTAACACCCCTCATCAGCCAGCTTAGCTTGAATCCAGTGGCAAAGTGAGCAAGGGACACACATCTGGGCATACCCTGCCAACTTAGAGTGAACAAAGGAAACACAAAGAGATGATGGACGGAGTGCTGAAACATTTAAGACACTCATCCCCAGTACCAGATCGGGGTTGACTCCATCATCGTTCTTTAGCTCACTTTGCCACCCCAGCTCAGACCCAGCCATATGCAAATCAGCATGAATCCTGTTCCTCATGGGAAAAGTCCAGCCCAAACTGCCAAGCCAGGTATTACTTGGACTGGAAACAAGCATCCTGGGACCAGTTTAGGGGTAACACCCCTCATCAGCAAGGTTAGCTTAAATCCAGTGGCAAAATGAGCAGGAAGAGCAACACTCCTTCCCAACGAAAAAGACATAAAAAGTGCTAAATGAGGATAAGCCTTATGCAAAGGCTCAATGTCCAAAGGGACAACAATCTTGTCATAGCTGGAAGCCGAAACAGCAATGTAAGGAGGCAAATGGAATCTCTGTGGCAGAAATAGATGCCACTTCTACCAAAGACACTTTAGGGTCCAAAATTGATGATTATTCTGTGAGTGGCCGTAACAGTTATGATCCACACACGAGACAGGTGGTAACAGTTATTGAAGAGATGACCATAGATGACTCTTGAGTTTTTTTTTACTTTAAGCCAAGATGGGATACTGGGGAGAAGGAGGAGTAAGAAGGGCACAAAATAAGCAATTATGTGTATCCCCCCACATGTAATATTCACATATTTAGTTTAGTTACTGTCTAGTAGAGTTTATATGTGTGTTTTTTGTTAGAAATTAGGCTGTTAGTTATGGGAGGTGTGAGCCCTTCTCAAGCAACGGCCATAATCCTTGCCAGGTTGTACCACAAAAAGTCACCAAATTAACCCCCGCTTAACCCTTTGGTCGCTTGGCGCAAAAGCAGTCAGGCTTAATTTAGAGGTAATGTGTAAAATATTTATGCAACACTTAAACAGTAATGAAATGAAAGCATCACACTAGAAAAATCCCTCACAAATGTAGAAATAATTGAGTAAAATTTGATAAATTATTTGACACCAAAATGACAAAATTCTAATTAGTAGAACCAGCGTTAGGATTTTTTTTAACGTTTTCAGTGAAAAATAGCACCTAAAAGATCAAAGTGTCAACTGTGGACATCTAGCCGGGTGAGACTGGGGCAAAATTATGACCGACCACGATGGAGCGAGGTTTGATACAAGAAGTTGATTGGGCCCAGTCTCCCCATACCATCGGACTAACAAGAGATTGCAAAAAAAAATGTCTGAGATGGTAAAGTTTAGCGTGGTGAGGCATCATCGTCAGGGAGCAGCTGGACGCGGGGAACAGCCTTTGCAACGCGCTAGCATTACAACGCTGCTATTACAACGCAAGTCGTTACAACGACTTGCGCTGGAGGGCGCTGTTGGATAGGGAATAGTTAAATTTTCTATTCCAACACCTTCCCTACTGTAACGTGGGCTGGAGTTGGAATAGAAAATTAAACTATTCCACTATCCAGCGCTTACAGCGCAAGTCATTGTAACGACTTGCGTTGTAAAAACAGCATTGTAATGGCACGCGTGGTAAAAGCCCGCGTTGTAATGTCATACAACCCTGGACGCAGCTGCAGTAAGGATTTCTATGTTCAAATTTAGTCTATTTTTTGGAAGTCAATAATCTCTAACGGAACGAACCTGCAGGCTGTAGCAGACAAGAATTCAACTAGGCCGGATACCCATTCTGCAATGAGCTGCTGAACAGGATTTGCTGCTGTAGAAAAGAACGTAGCAGGATCTGCTTAGAAGTCAGGCTGACCAGCGATGCACCTTGGGCGCATTGGCAAGCAGGTAGGTCCTGGCCTCCTCCTTATTCTCAGACCACTTTTAGGCAGACAATTTTCTGTCCCAAGTTTTGGATTTGGACTATACGGGCACCTTTAGCACCACTTCCAAGACTCCAGGACTTGAGGGGCACCACTTGGAGAGTGAGGACTCACTCAGGCTGGTCCTAAGTGAGGGTTCAAGATGTGACATACTGATGAGAGAAGAGCCTGAAAGGTCGGCCTGGGCTATGAACAGACCATTGATTCTAACTGAAACTCAAGGTCGCATCTGCCTTTCTTGTAGGATGAGCACATTCTTGCAGGCGCCATGCCTATACTCCCGTGCACCAGAATGAAAGGGAGGCACCTTTACTGACCTACCCCGGAATAACTTGAGCTGAGTTTCGAATCAATCAGTTGTGCCTTATATGGGTTTTCCTGTTGGTTTCCCATGAACTGGTACTTTTCCATGTACGGAGTTTCTATGAGGTATGCTGAAAGTATATATGCACTGTTTTGAATGTAATCCAGCAGTCTCCTCTGCACACCTTTGAGAGCTGTGGCGAGAGGGAGGCTCCCCTATATAGGGCGCTTTTACAAAATAAACGATTGAACCTTCTCCATTGCCGGCTGACTTATTCTTGGTAAATAAGGTATATGGGCTATTGGTAAGTATAGCTCTATGGTCTAATTTTTTAGTACTTCAGTCCTCTGAAGTATACAACAGGCCACAGACAGCAGGCAAGTCCTCTGAGACTCCTCAGCAGGTCCAGAAGTGAACTGAAAAGTAGGTCTGAAGGTCCTATTTTTATACCTGGTGCCAGCTAAAAAGTAGAAGCAACTTCTGGAGGTTTTCTCCCATAGATGTTTTGGGAATTTCCTGCCTTCCTGCCATTCTCCAATGGGTCTGGGGATCACAAAAAGCTAGTGTGAAGCTTTTGTGTGTGTGTCCTGTGGAGGGTTAGGCCTTTATGAGTTTTCACTACCAGCACATTTAAAACTTAAAAGTACATCCCAAACTGTTTTAATACAACGCACACTGCTCTATGGGTTATTTAGAACCTACTCTAGGGGTGGCATATGTATTCGTGAGAGTTAGAGCTATTGGTTTTGTAAATAATATTGTTTTTACCCATGTGTTTTGGTTTGGAGTGGATGTATGTGATGTGGAGTGGAATTATGGGGGTTGGATTGGAATTGTTAATTGTGGAATTGTATGGAGTGAATTTGTGGAGTGTAATTATGTGGCATGGTGTGCAGCGTATTTATGTAGATAGTAATTATGTGGTATTGAGTGTACTGGAATTGTGTGGAATGGGATTGTGTGTCATGGAGTGTAATTATGTGGAATGGTATTTTGTGTTGTAGAGTGGTATGTAGTGGAATTTAATTATGGGGTGTGCTGTTGAATTTTGTAACATGATGTGGAATTCTGTGGTGTGGACTAGATGTATGTGTTGTGTTATGTAATTGTGTTGTGTAATTGTGTTGTTGAGTTGAAATATGTGGTATGTGTGGAATTATGTGGTGTGGATTGTGGAATGGAAATGTGTTGAGTTAAACTGTGTGGAATGGAAGTGTGTGGCGTTGAGTGAAAGTGTGCAGATTGATAGTATGTGGCATGGCGTGGAGTGTATTTGTGTGGTTTGTGATACCAAGTTTAAAAGCGATTAAACATAATTGCAAAGAAATGCAGCCTTTTATTGCACACAAATTCAGAAAATAAAACACGGTATTCCTGAAGAAGCTCTGTTTCTGCATGGAAATAAACATGAACGCCCTTTAGTAAGATGTAGTGATTGTGACTTAATGCAGAATAACGGTGCTTTAACAGTCCAAAGGCACAGCCCTTCCTAAAAGTAGCTAGGGTGGGCATGGTCTTATTGCCAGACTAGCTCCCCATTTGAATGGAGTCACTGCACCACGCTTGCCGCTTTTACCCCTTTCATCTGCCCCATTCCCTGAGGGAGGCGCTTCCTAGCGACTGGCATAGCAGGGCACTGCACCATCAAATGAATAGCATAGCAGCCAAGACTGCGGCAGTGGGGAGGCACTTTTAATATGTTCCACTATAATGGTTGGTTTGGCGGTATTACAATTTAGCACCAGTGGTATTCCTATTTCCCATTCCAAAACATATGCCATCAGGGGCACCTCATGTGGCACATGCTGTACCATTTCAAAGACTGACTTTATGACTCTAGTGCTGAAACACTGAATGCTACCCTTATGATGGGAGATATAATTTGCAAGTACATTTTGTATAATTCATTGGGGAGCCCAGGCTTGCGACATACAAGTGCTGCTGTGTAGTATTTATGAGATGTGCGATATTATTACTATCACTACATATTAACCAATAAAGTGGATGATTTCTTGTGAAAGTGGCTGCATTACACACCTGTTTGATAAAGCAGGAAATAGAAATGGTGGCGAAATGCAGATGTTGACCAACATTTTCAACGAATATAAATGTACTAAAATTACATAAAAAGCACTTCATGGAACCTGTTGCTGGATTCCTGTCTTTGTTCCTCTCCCCGGTTTGCCGTGCTTGGCGACGGAGGACCACCCACTCACTGGAATTTGACCGCTGCTGACGGGGCCGGGACTGCGAGACCCAGAGTGCACAGCGCTCTGCCATCATAGCGCACCTGGTGTCTCTTCCCGCCCCCAGCTCCCAATCAGCTTGATAAGGCTCGCGGCCCCCGCTCTGCGGGGGCCGCTCGCAGCCTCGGACTGCTGAACCTGTTGCTGGATTCCTGTCTTCGTTCCTCTCTCCGGTTTGCCGTGCCTGACGACAGAGGACCACCCACTCACTGGAATTTGACCGCTGCTGACGGGGCTGGGACTGCGAGACCCAGGGTGCACAGCGCTCTGCCATCATAGCGCACCTGGTGTCTCTTCCCGCCCCCAACTCCCTCTTATAGGCACTATTATCCCCACGCACGCGGAACGCGCGCGGGACTGAGCCCGGGGCTAAGCCCGGGCAAAGGGTGGGCCGTTTGAGGCCGTTCGAAGTCCGGAGAGACCGGGACCGGGCCACCCCCCCTTGATTTGGTACACTCGCGTCCTGGACCTCACGTCTCCTAAAGACTGACTTACAAACTCCCTTAGGATGACTACAAGGGAAACCCGCAGTAAAAGCAACTCTGCGACAGCAGTAACAGCCAAAGGTATGCTTGAAAATTATTTTGCAAAGGCAGGTTCCCAACTGACGAAATCACGGTACTAGAAAGGCGTATTTCACAAGAACTAGATTGGGCAAGAAGATCCTCTATGGGACCACTGGCGCACGCTAAGTCCCCTGTTCACGGAGACCCCAACATATCACCCACTCTCAATACTGACCCAGACACCGAGACACCCGGTGTTGCAAATTCCCCAGTGAGCCCACATACATCAAACTTTACCTCACTTAGCATTACAAAGGACCTCATTGAAATTGCGGATATGAGCATGTTACACCTTCCAACGATACAACCACAGCCTAGTCCGTAAACTATTATCCCCCTAGTAAAATTATTGACAATGATACAGCTAACAATTCATTGCAGGGGGCATGAGAGGGGGCAATTCCCAAAAGGAAACCTAACACCAAAAAAGAAGGGGAAAAAAAAGACTAAAGCACCCAAATTAAACCCCATCCCTGAAGCCAACAGATCGGGTACAGCCACTACACAGATCAGGCCCTCAGAGGCAATAGACATAACAACCCCTGATGCTCTGCTCACAGAGACCACAGAGCACTCTATTAATTATTCTAGTGAGGATATCACTTTAGGAGACATAGGCACTCTCATTAGATCCCTACTAAGTCCTCTAGAAGCACGTCTAATTAAAATGGAAGCTAGGCTTGTGACCATAGAAAAATCGACAGTCCAACTAGGTGACAGTTTAAAAGTAGATATTGTGGGTGGCAGAGGGGCTCCAGAGACTAAAAACAAAAGGGAACCACTAATAAACTCCAGAAAAGATAAGGGAGTAGTTCCTCTGGCGCAAAATGCGAAACTAACCCCTTCAATAATTACGCCTGCTGTACCCCAGACCAAGGAACAAAACCCCAGCACATCTGCAACTCAACAATCACTACACCCCCTTCCTCAGGCCAACACCAAAGATAATAATAAGAAGGATAATAAACAAGCCCCCAACGACTCGCAGTTAAAAACTCCATTAGCAGTCAAGGCTCCTGGGAATGCCAGAAAACCTAGAGCGGTCCACTTACCCCCGGAAGCCAGCCCATATACAGTAATTTTAGTAGGGGTACCAGAGCTGAAAACCACCACCAGAGAATCAACAGCTTCCCTGAAGAACAAGGTGATCAGCTGGCTATCCATGTATAGACCTCTACCACGGGGCACAACCGGTGAGGTCCTGATGGTTAGAAGGGTCCCGTGGGTAGGCAACTCAAAGAAAACCATTGTTGGTTGACTGTGTGCTGATAAATCTCAGAGACCCCAGGGTGGTCACCCTCATCTGTGGCTGACTCCCGGATGATCAAGAAACTACTATTAAGTCATTACCCCTCTCCTTCTTTTATCCGCCATTGATCTATGAAGGGGATGCGGAGAGATGGAGCATTCCTATCGAGAGGGGGGACGAGTGGGATCACCCCGGGAGAATAAACCCCAACTACCATAGTACTCAACATCAAGTGTTTCCCGCACCAATCTGGGAGGAGGAGGGTTGGGAAACGTATCATGGGAGGGGAGGCGGCTGGGGGGAAAGAAACAGAAGAGATTATCGCCCCAGATTCCATCACCCAACATACTTCCCAATAACTAACAGATATAGTGCGCTAGAAATGGTGGATTGACAGGTGAGGCCGCATGGCATGGAGTTTCTCCATTGCCATAGAGAGGCCTCAGATAGATCCATCACACCCAGCTCCACACAACAGACAATAGTAAAGACAGGTCAGAAAAGAGAAGTGACTATTGCAAGTGACCTTAAAATGCTCACTAGTGATCATCTCGATGGTCATAGGGACAAAAGAGAACTAAGAATAGTCGAGAAAGTACCATCAAACCCTACGCCAAAGGCAGAGGATCACGCTCCCCCCCTATTACCATCAGCAAATGACAAGCCGCATTTCCTGAAAATACTTTCGTGGAATGTGGCAGGCCTGGGAAATAAGTGGGACCAACCGGAATGGTCACCATTCATCGATTCCAAAGATATATGTCTCCTCCAAGAAACCTGGGCGAGGGAAGACCATCACCCCCAAGGTTTCACATCATTCTACACTCCAGATAAATGGGGGGATAGAGGCCGCCCCTCTGGTGGCCTTGCAATATGGGTAGCAACTTATTTGGGATGCAAAGCTATGCGTCTCATGCTGACCTCAGATGACATCTTAGCAGTGCAGCTCGATTGGTCGAACTCTCGCAGACTGATCTTGAAAAAATGTTTATTCAAGGCCAGTAAACGTAGCGCGAGAATCGACCACTATCGAAGAACTTTCAGATTTCTCAAATGAATTGCCATCAGGGATTCCAATCGTCGTGGGTGGGGATTTTAATTCACATTTTGAGCCTCTCGCAGGTCTCATAGACGGCTCTTCACTAGGATGCAAGCTGGTTAGTCCCCCAAACGGTAGCTCCTCCGCCTAGAGCATGGACTGCACTTGCATTACAGATCACTGCCCTAACCCTTAAACATCGAATTAGGGCGTGCAATGGTCGTACCAAATCCGACAATCCCAGCAAACATACTTTTAACAAATTAGGAAGGGAATCAAGAATAGACTATGTTCTAGTCCAGCTGTCTTCATGGCATCACATAGTTGATTTTAGAGTGCTACCGAACTGATAGTGATCACAATGCCTTCGAATTAGACTATGTGAATCCTGGAATGGAGGGGAGGGACCATGCACTTGGGGCGTTAAACCCCAACCCAGGCTTACGCCTTGAGAACAACAGAAAGAGAATCAGATGGGAAAAATTGGCCTCCAATGGGGAAAAACTAACATCCCTCTATATAAGAGTAATCCCAACACTAGAAAAAGTTGGATGCCTTAATTGGGAATCATCCACCCGGGAAACACACGCAATAATGTGCTCCCTACCTGAGGAATTATCTAGGAATCTGGCTACAGTCCTCTCCTCTAAGACCCAAAACAGAGGTGCTGACCATCACCAGCCCACATGGTACAATGCTAGTTGTCGCAAGTCAAAGGGGGACCTTCTCTTTGCTATTAAAGAGGGCAAAAGTAGATCAGAGATACAGTCCAGAAGAGGGGCTTATAAGAAAATGGTCAATAGTGCTAAGATGGAATGGGATCAGAATAAATGGGAGGAACTCTCCACCTCCCTAGCTACAAAGGATACCCGGAAATTCTGGCGTATAGTAAATAGGGGCTGCGGAGATCTAGCTCCGGCAATAGAATCAAACATTGCACCAAGTGCATGGCAAGAACATTTCTAGTCACTCTACACAGAGGAAAATGGGGACTGAGGCTATTCTCCCCCTCCAGTTCCTAATCAACAAAGAGTAGAACTTTTCACAGGAAAGGAGGTCACAGCAGTGATCACAGGCCTACCATCGGTCAAGGCCCCAGGTTTGGACGGTCTTCCTGGTGACCTGCTCAAACAGGAGCCTGAAGTATGGACCCCCTATCTATTGGTACTATTTAATGCTGTTCTGAGGGGCATGGATGTGCCTTCCACTTGGCTGGGAGCAGAGGTGGTCCCTATATTCAAAAAGGGTTCCCCTCTCCTCGCAGCCAACTACAGGCCCATCAGCCTCATAGACGTGTCCCAGAAACTCTTCGGGAGACTCATATTAAATCAGCTCCAGAGCTAGCTCGAGGAGCATGCTATTTTGAGCCCATATCAGGCAGGTTTCAGAACAGGGATATCAACAACTGACCAAATATTTCGTCTCAACCTCATCTACTGGAAGACCGCATTAGTCGAAAAGAGCAGCTTGTATACTGTGTTTGTGGATTTGAGAGCTGCCTTCGACTTGGTCCCCAGATCAAAATTATGGAGAGTTTTGGCTGAAATGGGTGTTCCGGCAGAAATTTTATCCATCTTAACTAAACTCCACCAGAATAACTTTGCACGTGTCAGGTGTGGAAGAAATGGGGACCTTACATACAGATTCCCCGTTGACAGAGGGGTTAGACAGGGTTGTGTGCTCGCACCGACCCTGTTCTGCCTCTTTGTGAACGGGGTGATTGCCCATCTGGCCAGGATTCCAGACATTGATGCCCCCAAGTTGGATGGCAGCTGGGTGCCCGCCATTATGTTTGCGGATGACACCCTGCTGCTATCTTAATCCCCCACGGGAATCCAAAGGGTATTGGATGGATTTCTCAATTTCTGCACAGAAAGGGGACTCGAGATTAACGCACAAAAAACAAAATACATGGTCTTAAATCCCATTCAATCAACACGCCCAAATCCCCTGCTCGGTTTGGTCCGCCTGGAGAGGGTCAATACTTTTGTGTACTTGGGGGTAACCATAAACGAAAAAATGACCTGGGACACACACATAACTAAATCTAACTTGAAATTGGTGCAGATAGTGGGAGGCATAACAAGGATGGTTAAGAATTCGACATACCGCCCACTGAGTCCAATCATCCAAATTTATAAAGCACAGGCCCGGGGGGCAGTTACATATGGGGGCGAACTCTGGGGTCATACCACCGCCCAGAAACTCATGCTTACTGAAAATAAATTCATCAGGCAGCTGGCAGCTCTTCCCGTAAGTACACCCCTGCTCCCCTTGAGACTGGACTTGAACATCAGGCCGATCGAGGACGAATTGGGACTCAAGCCACTAACATTTTGGCGAAGACTATGGAGTAGCATCGATCTTATTAAATACAGGATAGAGCTCCAGGAGTTTTTAAACACACCAATAGCTAACTCCATTCCCTGGTTATCCTACATAAAAAGATCATTTGAGACACTTGGCTTACCAGAGTTATGGAATGACCCGCTTAATGCATGCACCAGGATTACACTGCAAGAACTTTCAAAGGCTTGCTACATCTCAAAATTGACAGTGGCCGTCAATAACACGCGGGCGGGCTCTCTGACCAATCTGTTTATCCAAAACAAAGACTCTTACTTCTTTGAGTGCACTTTGGACGGAATGACCCCACCGCTTGCGAGGAAACTTTTTATGCAGTGGAGGTATGGAACCCTCCCTCTAAGGTCATTCACGAGCTCATGGGTCTCGCCTCCGACCACCGAGCGATGTCCAGGCTGTGATCACCATCGAGAAAATGACTCACATGTGGTATTCTTTTGCCAATCCTATCGTAAAATTAGGAAATACTGGCTTATTCCCCTCCTCAAAAATATGGGCTTCAAAACTTTTTTACCCACATATAGAACTTTGATGACTGATTCCTCCCCACAAACTGTTTTTGCAATGGCAAAATTCCTAACGGCGATGTGGCATGCATGTTCTCGCATTATTAAGCTGAATGCTGATTTTTAATCATGTATTACCAAATTTTACTTAACAATTCATAACTTGATTATTTATCTAAGACCAAGTTTTAATTTTCATTGTGTAGTGTAAATGCCTTGCTGTTTATATGAGTGTTCATCTTTTATGATCTAATTGGTCAAAATAAAGATTTTTGAATTGATTAAAACTACATTGTCAGTACATGTGAATAGGACATTCAAGTCATTTGCAAATTACAAAATTTTTCCTCACTGGCTGCATGTCGCACCTGAGACAAACAGGAACCGCACTGGATCAAGCAAAGTAAAGATAAGAATAATTTAACAAATGCGGTAATGGCCCTTGGTACGCTCCTACCTAGATGGTGCAAATATCTGCATAAAGTAAAGACTAGAAATGGGTTAAAAATAACAAAAGTTAATACATATGCAATTTACAAAAGCCAAGTGCCTGTATGCCAAAGTTCAAACAGTGGTGTGGCGTCCGAAGCACAGGAGCAGGATGCCGTTTTACCAACCTCGTGTGTTTACGCGATGTATTAGAGATAGAGAAAGGACTTTCTAGGGAATAAGAACTAGGAAGTGACCCTCCGGGTTTGGCCATTTAGGAATGGTAGAGTTAGAGCTATAGAAATCGAACTAATAACTGTGAGCAACAGTAGTTCACCACCGCTAACCCACCACAGGAACAGTCAAGAGCCTTCTGGTCTACTGTGAGGCTGTGGTCCATGAGCCTTTTCCGTGTTGTGACTGCGCCATGAGGGGGTAGGTGGGAGGTCGTGGGGGAGCCTTCCACTAGTTAAAGTAAAAATCTTCCGCCTCTCATCTCATAGCTGCCAAGGTTTCAGATTGCTATGTGTGACATTTTCATAATTTCAGTGTAATTATGAGTGACATTTCAACGACTATGAGTGACACTTTCTCGCGAGCAAAATCAAGCAATGAAGACACGGGAAACATTTAAATATCAGAAATTACACCCATTGAGCAATGAGATGGTCTTTAGAATCATGTGTTCAAACAATGTATGTAGTTAAGCCAAAAGGGCGTGCATCATAACAAATATAAACCCATGTCCATCTTGTGTGGGGAAAAGTGATGAGGCCAACAGGATATCACAAGGACCATGGCACAGTGAAAATCTCAATGTAGAAATTAATGTGAGTGGGCAGGATTTCTTTACATAGGAAGAGGGCTCCTACGACACAACATGTAATAAAACATAATGGTGAATGGGTAGTAAGCAACATCATAAATATGCTTGTATGTTATATATACATGACTGTTAGAACAGTTTTATGTGTCATTGCGCATAGTACTCTCCAGTAACGTTATGCATATTTCATGCCATCTAATAAACAGCCAACAAAAAGTAAAGTTATCTCCATACGCCAGTATGATAATGTATCCCTCTTATTTGTACACTCTTTAACTGCAAGCATAAGAAGAAAGCTTTAAAAAATGTGTTCGAGCTGCATTAATGATCATAACTGACAGAAAAGCCATGATAAAAATAAATTAAGATAATTCACTCAGACCCGAGTCAGGTGGGAGACTCCCGATTACTAAAGCCAAAAACGGCTTCATTTTGGCTGTCTCCCGCCTGAAATGTGTAAAGTCTCTGCCTCAAATTACAACACACCAGATATTGATACAGCCCACTGCTAATATGATAAGCATACGGACATGGAACCCAATTCATCCATACATGAAAATAGCTCTCATTATGTGTATATTTTGCCACAGAAACGAACACCAATTGAGGAAGTACTGATATGCACACTTACAAGTGTCAAGTCCAGAGTGTGACCCCGTGGAGATGGTTTAACGGCATTTAGCATGCTGTAGAGAGCCCAGAAGACTCTTTGAGTGCTGTTGTTCTGCTGTAAATCAATCAGTCAACCTGTAAACGGGCCTTTATTTTCAAAGGGGTTGAGACCACTGGTTCCAGGTACGAGTCTATTGGTAGAATCCGCAAGAGCTGATGTGGTAACTCAGCTACAAACAATAACATATGCGGAGGATTCAGACAGCATGACTGACGGCAATTTATTTCGCCTGATTTCATGGAATATAGCTGGTTGCTTACGGAGATTAGAGGACCCGGCATGGTTAAAATTTGTGGAATCCTTCGACATAGTTTGTCTCCAGGAGACATGGTGTAGGGGGTCTTCCGGTCTGGATGGTTACCAATTTTTTAACGTTCCTGCAGAACCCTCACAATCTGGAAGAGCTAAGGGTGGCCTTATGACAGCCATCTCTGTAAAACACGATAGAATAAAAACTGATTCACTGGTGACATGCCCTTGGTTCCAATTGCTTGTGATCAAGGATGTATTCTTGGTCCCCTTGCTTTTAATCAATTGGTACTATAATATATTTGATGCCCAAACCACAGTGGTTATACAAAAATTACAGGATGAATTAGTTAAAGTAACAAATACCATATTTCCTTTGTTTATAATGTGGGTGGGTGATTTTAATTGTTGTTTGTGTAAGTTTAGTGGCTGAAGAGTCTGTGGCTTGGTGGACCTAAATGATCAGCCGGTTGCTCATTTTAAGCACTCAAAGCAAGGCGAGGCCTTAAATAACATCATAATAACTAATGACCTTTGTGTTCTAGATATGCCCAGTTTTTCAAGAACTTCAAGTATCCCTACTTTTCATGGCGTGGGAGGCCAGATGAGTGTTATTGATTTTGCCTTAGTCTCAAGAAAATATATGCACCTCATTAACGATTTCCAGATTCAGGCTTATCCAGCAAGTGATCACAATCCACTTATTTTGAGCCTGTGCCCTACCTTTAAGAGAATGCAGGTTGTGGAACACCCAATTAAATTTAGTCAGAATCAGGGGGTTGCCTTAAGGTGGGATAAGGTGGATTCAAAACTCTTAGAGCTAGAGATTTTTAAGACAGATAAACAAAGGCTAGAAGCCTGCCTAACGCCTTCAAATGAGCCAGAGGTTATAATTGATAACTTTGAAGCTCTTTTAGCAAATGTGGCCTCCCATATTCTGAGACCTATGAGAGAAAAAAAGGGTAACATCCATAAATGGTTCGACTCAGAATGCTCCAGAGTGCAATCTAGCCTAACGAAGGCATTACGTCAAGTGCCTCGTGACAGGGGTTTGGTTAGAATCGCAAGGAAAACTTATAGAGATGCCATCACTAAACGTAAAACGACCTAAAAATTCAGGCATGGGATGATCTGGGCAGAGCCTCGGAACTAAAGGATAGTCGACTCTTTTGGGAGGTGATAAATCGCCCCTTCCTAAAAAGTGAAGATAAGGACACCCTACAGACACACATCCCAGGGGGTACATGGGAGGCACATTACGGGGGTATTTTTAACCCAAAGGGGGCTCCCCTCGTAACTAGCTTCGAGGGGCCGCCCGATACTAAGTGGGAATCAGCAAATGCGCTTAGCCTCTCACTGACTCTCCCTGAGGTAGAGACCGCACTCAAAAAGGGTATACCACAGAAAGCATATAACTAACAAAACGGTATTGGAGGGCTAAAGGGCCATTTAAAGACCAGTCTAAGTTCTATCCCCTTAAAGGAACAACATGAACAACAAACAAACTTAGAGGTCTAAATCAGAAGACTAATCTGAATATCTTTCAAAATACCTTCATGTCTAATAAAGTACATTAAGATAAAGAAGTGGCTAACAACTACGAATAACAGACCAGATCGCCAAAAATGGACCACCTGTGATTGCTGATCAAGACCCGTTAGGGATTCCCATCGTTGGCATGGGGTAATGACCTACAATCACTAGATTAGACCAAATGATGATGATCCAATGGGAACATAATCGCAGTTTCAACAAATAGCTGCGAGAGGGCCCTCTCGCAGCTATTTGTTGAAACTGCGATTATGTTGTAGCACTGTTCTTGTTTTTAACATAGGAAGGGGCTTACGCCCAATAAAAGTAATTTTTGTTAAAGCTCCCTATCCTGTTTTAACTATCACATTCATCTTTATATAATTTTTGCACTGCACTCTCCCATCAGATCATCATCATTTGGTCTAATCTAGTGATTGTAGGTCATTACCCCATGCCAACGATGGGGGTATGCCGTATGTCTCAATGATCAAGAGACAGAATACCCTGGCAGGATTACCAAATGAGAATATTGATCTATACAAGTCATTGATGGGAATCCCTAACGGGTCTTGATCAGCAATCACAGGTGGTCCATTTTTGGCGATCTGGTCTGTTATTCGTAGTTGTTAGCCACTTCTTTATCTTAATGTACTTTATTAGACATGAAGGTATTTTGAAAGATATTCAGATTAATCTTCTGATTTAGACCTCCAAGTGTGTTTGTTGTTCATAGCACTGAAAGCCCCAGGGCCGCATGCGGTGCCTTTGGACTTTTTTAAACATAATACAGAGGTGTGGGCACCCCTTTTATTATTATTGTTTAAAGCAGTTGTAGTAGGTCGCATTCCGACATCATGGCAAGAGGCGGTATTGGTCCCGATATTTAAAAAAGGCAACAAATGTGACCCTTGTTGTTATAGACCAATATCGCTAATAGATGCGTCCTGTAAATTAATGGGTAGAGTGATTCTGGCTCGTTTAGAAACCTGGGCCGAATCTAACGGTATTATTGTTGAATCCCAATATAGTTTCAGGCGGGGTAAGGGCACCACTGAGCAGTGCTTAAATTTGGCGCTGATCATGGGTAAGTACATGAGAGCCAAGCGTGGCTGTATCCACCTGGCTTTCATGGACTTATCCAGTGCCTTCGATACTGTTTGTAGGGAAAAACTATGGCAAATGATGGAGTCTATGGGGTTTGAGGAGCCATTGGTTACATTACTTCGTAGACTCCACGCTGCCACTACAGTAAAGATCAGATTTGGGCCTACAGGGGAGATGACAAAACCCATACCATCAACTGAGGGGGTCCGCCAGGGGTGTATACTGGCTCCTTTTTTGTTTCTGGTATACACCAACGGGTTGGAAGCCTTTTTGTTGGGAAGCTGTGCTGATTTTCCCCACGGTAAATGGTAAACGTATACCGATGTTATCGTATGCGGATGACACGGTTTTAATGACCCTAACTGCAAATAGCATGCAAACCTGCTTAAATGCTTTTGATACCTTTATGCAGCGGTTAGATCTGAGGGTCAATTTCGCAAAGTCATTCACCATGGTCTGCGTCCCGAAAGGGGTAAAATCTCGCAGGCTCGTGGTGAAGGACTCGATCATAGCGAAAGTTGATAATTTTAACTATCTGGGGAACCTATTTAATAAAACCTTAAGTTGGGATTCGTTAATATCAGCGTGTGTGCAAAAAGCTACCCAAACTGCTGAGGCCATCTTTCGTTTTTCCAGCAAACTGGGTCAGAGGCCGGTTTCAGAATTAAAATCCCTATACAAAGCTAAATGTATCCCGGTTGCAACATATGGTGCGGGAGTATGGGGTACACAATCCTGCAACAACATCCAAATTATGGAAAACAAGTTCATAAAACGCCTCTTATGTGTTCCAACAAGCACCTCTAACATCTTTTGTCACACTGAGGCGGGATTTGAATTTGTTAATGATACCATCCATGTCTCCCCTTTGCTGCTTTGGACTAAGGTTTGGTGCTCTGATGACCTGAAACTTACCAAGGAAATACTACAGGACTGTCTTAAGCTTGAGCATTTTGATAAAATCCCATGGTTACTATATGTTAGGGATGCCCTCTTTGAGATAGGCCTGGGCCATATCTGGTTTGAAAGTCGAGACTATCGGTGCTGAGACAAAGCAATTAATTAAAGAGGCTTATCGCTCGGAATTAGGCATGCTGCGAAGTAGTGAGAGCGCGGTCTACCACAGGGGAAGGTTGCTCTATCAACCTTATCTATCATACATAGGGCAGACACAATGGCACTTTTATTTAACTAGGTTTCGTTTGAACACACTACATTTTCTATTTGCATTTCCACAGCAGGTGGGCTGGTGCGAGAGTTTATCCTTGTGTGCTTGTAACAACAAAGTTTCTCAAAATACTCTCCATCTTATACTTTTTTGTTCCTTGTACAAAGACCCAAGGAGTAGATTTATTAGACCAATTTTGTCATCATTTGGATCCCGCTTTTATAAAGAGGGATATGAACACTTACTCTCATTATCAACCCCAGCAATATGCAATGCTGTTCTTAGTTTTATTAGAGTAGCACTTAGCATCAGAAACCGATATTAATTATTGACATGGATTGCTGTTTCCTACTTATGCGACTAGTTTAGAGTTTGGCATCATTATCTATTGTATTTGTACTGGTAAACTGTCTCTTGTTAACTTATTTGATTTCTTTTATATTCATCTGTAAATCATGTAATGATAATATCATAATGTTTAGAGATAAGTGCATGATTCTTTTAAATTGTGTAGTTTGTTTATGTCATACTTTTATGATTCTGTTTTTATGAATCGAAATAAAGTTTTCTAAAACGAGACCGAGAAGGGGGGCGGCAAATGTGCGTGACTCCCTGGTCAGTGAGAGCTGCTAGGCAGGCACCCCGGTCGGGGACTCACACCTCTGCAACAAGGAACAAGGCTGGTAGGTGCTAATTATGTCACGAGTGAGCTACACCTGCGGAAATCTGCTTTACACTCGGGTTCAGGCTGCTGCTGTCCTCACATGATAAGCATACGGACATGGAACCCAATTCATCCGTACATGAAAATAGCTCTCATTTTGTGTATATTTTGCCACAGAAACAAACACCAATTGAGGAAGTACTGATATGCACACTTACAAGTGTCAAGTCCAGGCTGTGACCCCGTGGAGGTGGTTTAACGGCGTTTGGCATGCT
The DNA here is from genome assembly GCF_964261635.1 of Lissotriton helveticus. Taxonomy (NCBI): domain Eukaryota; kingdom Metazoa; phylum Chordata; class Amphibia; order Caudata; family Salamandridae; genus Lissotriton; species Lissotriton helveticus. Next base: position 167,423,110 of record NC_136062.1, on the reverse strand, counting down.
GTAGAGAGCCCAGAAGACTTTTTGAGTGCCGCTGTTCTGCTGTAAATCAATCAGTCGACCTGTAAACGGGCCTTTATTTTCAAAGGGGTGGAGACCGAGAAGGGGGGCGGCAAATGTGCGTGACTCCCGGGTCAGGGAGAGCTGCTATGCAGGCATCCCGGTCGGGGACTCACACCACTGCAACAAGGCTGGTAGGTGCTAATCATGTCACGAGTGAGCTACACCTGCGGAAATCTGCTTTACACCCGGGTTCAGGCTGCTGCTGTCCTCACACAGTGGTGGTCAGTCATGGCGCTCCGTGACCCGTCCTCTGCACTATCTCCCTCGCCGGCTCGGAAATTTGAGCTGAATCATGCTGCAGTGGCCTTGATTATAATGGCCTACCGGACGGCGGAGACTGTGGCTGAGCTGCCCGAAGATTGCGGCGGCCTTCCTGTAGAATAAACTCCCCACTCTAACAGCCAGCAGGACGTGACATAACCCCGCGGCGCCCTCCAAAGTATCTGTTAGGCACCAGCGCGGTGACGCCAGGAAGGCGGACTTAGCGCCGCACGGTGCTGCCGGTGATACACTGTAGCAGAGAGCAGGGGGGATTACTGTCTCAAGACCACAGAAGCAGCGCGTCAGCACAGGCAGACCCTAGGCAGTACCTGCAGCCAGCTGGCACACTCAAGTTTGCAGCCATCAGTGAGTGTGCACCTGAGACTGCCACTATGCATTATGCGTGACAATGCATTTCAGTGCGGTGATGCGGAGCACCTCACTGAAATGCGTGAATGTCACACATGATGCGTGATACTTGACAGGACTGTCGTTTCCTCTCCACGCTGCTGCCGTCACTGCCATGGTCGCTGCGGTCCCCATATGTTGGTGGGAGAACAAAAGCAGCAATAATGAATGTGGCAGCAGGCAGGCAGGGAGGCAAGCTGCCTGCTGCGGCGTCACTACAGTGCCGATTGGGTGCCGAGTTTTAAACGTAAGAGGAGGCAAGATACGGCCACCTGGTAGTCAAGTGGGTTTTACAATGGTTGGCCCAAACAGAAGATACAAACAGTTAACAAACAATAACAATGAGTGACAGGCGGGAAGTAGTGGTGGAGGGCACCCACAGACAGTGAAAGGGGCACCAAAGACACGAGCAAGGAACAAATAATAACACAACTGACAGCAAAACATTAAACCGGGTGCCGTGTTGTAAATTATTAAATCGGGTGCCGTGCTAAACATAAAGCGCAGCGCCCGTGTATGTAAACGTTATGTGCGTCCTCTGTGGCTAATTTTGATCAGGAAATAAAATAAGTAATCCTCAAAGGAACTGATTATCACCTATAGCGTAAGTAAACTGTTAGTCGGTGCTGCCTTGACATGAAACAGAAATGCTGTATGGGACCACCAACCAATAAGGAGCCAGGACAGTAGAGCAACACAGGAGTGAACCAATCCCAAGCAGCAGGAGGGATTACACCCCGTATAGAGTTTTCTCCATGTCTTCCAGACTGCGCATACGCGCTGCCTGGGCTCAACCTAAAAAAGAAGATTTAGTCCTGGCAAGGCCTTTATTTCGCCAGGTCGAATTGGTAATTTAAAACTGCACCCAGGCTGCAATGCCAAGCTTGAGACATGTTTTAAAATGCTCAACAGGATGTGGGAGCAAACCGTTGACCTCTCAGGCAAGGTTCGCCCCTGGAATTCTGGGAAATGCAGTCTCTTGTAGCTCGCTCCGATATTTTCGAGTGTTTCGCCAAGGTTGACGCAGATACTGCTGATCTATAGACACGTGTTTCTTGTTTATTAACCATCATCAGTAGATAATACAGTCTTGTATTTTGGGTTTTGCTGAGTAGGGTGCCAAACATTATATCAGGTCCGGTACCTCTCACTGGCGAGCAGGTGCTTCATCCACGATGACTCACGGGAGTACTTTAAATAGACAACAAGATGTGGTGGCACACCGCTGACCTCTGAGGCAAGGTTCTCCCATGGCATTCTGGGAAATGCAGTCTCTTGTAGCTCATTCCAAAATTTTTGAGTGTTTCGCCAAGGTTGGCGCAGATAGTGCTGATATCTAGACATGTGTTTCTGGTTTACTAACCGTCATCAGTAGAGAATACAGTCTTGTATTTTGGGGTTTGCTGAGTAGGCTACCAAACATTATATCAGGTCCGGTAGCTCCGGTAGCTCTCACTGGGGCGCAGGTGCTTCATCCACGAGCTCGTCAGCTCAATGACTCACAGGAGTACTTTAAATAGTCAACAGGATGTGGGAGCACACCGCTGACCTCTCAGGCAAGGTTCACTCCATTTGGGAAGCTTGAGGATGATTCTGGCTGCCGGTGAACTTTATGGTCTGTAGTACTTTGAGGAGATGGGTGGTGGTTCCAGTGTAGAGTGCATTTCCGTAGTTCAGTCGGCCTGTGACGAGGGCTAAAGTCACTATTAACCTGGTGCTGATAGGAATCCCTCTAAAAATTTTGCAAAGCATGCAGAGGGTGTAAAAGCAGGAGTAGGCTGGTGGGGGTAGGTGAGGATCCGAGTGTAGTGGGCAACCGTGTGTCCTCCTAAGCGGAGGTGTTCCTTTTGAAGATGATAACTTATGTATCGTCTGTGTTCAGTTTCAGGCAATTGGATCTCATCCAGTCGGCACTGTTGGTCATGGTGTTTTGGAAGTTGCATCTGGTGGTGGCGCTGTCTTCCGTGAGGGAGAGGATGAGTTGGGTGTCATCCAATTAATATAGCAAAACACACAAGATGATGGACGGAATGTTGCACAATGGCAAAACATTCACCCCAGTCACAGATCTGGGTTTAATCCATCGTTATTTTGCTCACCAAGCCACCCCAGGTCAGACATGGCCATATGCAAATTAGTCTTGACCTTGTGCCTCATGGGAACAGTCCAGCCCGAACTGCCAAGCCATGCCTTCCCTGGACCGGAATCAAGCATCCTAGGGCCGGTTTCTGGCTATCAGCCGCCTTCAGCCAGGATAGCTTGACTCCAGTGGTTTAGCGAGCACGGGACCCACGTCTGAGCATACCCTTCCCACATAGGGGTGAACAGCAAAACACACAAGATGATGGACGGAATGTTGCACAATGGCAAAACATTCACCCCCAGTCACAGATCTGGGTTTATTCCATCGTTATTTTGCTCACCAAGCTACCCCAGTTCAGACATGGCCATATGCAAATCAGTCTTGACCCTGTTCCTCAGTGGTACAGTCCAGCTCGAAATGCCAAGCCATGCCTTCCCTAGACCGGAATCAAGCATCCAAGGACCGGTTTCTGTTTATCAGCCGTCTTCAGCCAGGATAGCTTGACTCCAGTGGCTTAGTGAGCACGGGACCCACGTCTGGGCATACCCTTCCCACATAGGGTGAACAGCAACAGTTGATGGACAGAATGCAGAACAATGTCATACATTCACCCCAGTACAGAGATCTGGGCCTAAATCCATCGTTTTTTTCCACACCACCCCAGTTCAGACATGGCCATTAGCAAATCCGCCTTGACCCTGTGCCTCATGGGAACAGTCCAGCCCGAACTGCCAAGCCATGTCTTTCCTGGACCGGAATCAAGCATCCTAGGACCGGTTTCTGGCTATCAGCCGTCTTCAGCCAGGATAGCTTAACTCCAGTGGTGTGGAGAGCATGGGACTCACGTCTGAGCATACCCATCCCACTCGGGGTGACAAATGCAAAAACAACAGTTGATGGACAGAATGCAGAACAATGTCATACATTCACCCCAGTACAGAGATCTGGGCCTAAATCCATCGTTTTGTTGCACTACACACCACCCCAGTTCAGACATGGCCATATGCAAATCAGCCTTGACCCTGTGCTTCTTGGGAACAGTCCAGCCCGAACTGCCAAGCCATGTCTTTCCTGGACCGGAATCAAGCATCCTTGGACCGGTGGTTGGAGTGGAAGCCAGACTGGGAGGCATCGAGAAGGTTGTTTCCTTACAGGGGATTGATGAGCTGGCAGATGATGGCTTTTTCCAGAACCTTGGCCAACAATGGGAGCAGCAAAATGGTGCAGTAGTTCTTGAGTTTGCTGGGGTCGGCAGATGGCTTCTTCAGGAGGGGTTTTACTTATGTGTGTTTACAGGCATTGGGGAAGAATTCCTTCTGTCCCTGATTGAATGTGTGGTGGGGGCAAGGGTCTGTCGGTATTAGGATTGCGGTCAAATCATACACCTGCGAAGTGGGTGTATGGTTAGCCTTCACCCCAGGTGATATTTGACTTCAACCTACAAAGTCACTGCAGTTAAATGTCCAACCAAAAATGGCTACATCTAAGGCTGAAGGAGATGTGTTTCCTCACAGTCATTCTGAGTAGCCCCCTCCCCAAATAGCAGTAGTGAAACCCTTTCTATAACAGCATCTTTAGACCCTTCTCCTACACTTCCTTTTACTCTATCAACCAATTTCCATCTTATCCTAGGATTCTGGATTTCTTTCCTCTACCGGTTACTCTGTCCTTTTCACCCTACCTTTATTCTCCCCCTCTCATTTTCTTCTCTCTTTCCTTCTCTCCTTATCTATTTTTCTCTAGCCTTCCTTCCTTTTCTAGTCAGAGAATAGTCCACCGGGCTTCTTCTCTGCTCCACTTTCACATCTCACCAGTCTCTTGCTTCCTGTACTACTGGCCACTAGTCAGTGAAGCAGTCAAGGAGAAAAATGAGGATAGTAGGCATCAATCACAGGGCCCTGGCGTGGCCACCTACACCTCTAGCCCAAGTGCATGTGTAGGAGAGAATCTTTAGGATGGAACCCAACCAGTGCTGACATTCCCTTCATTTGTAGCTCTCAAGCTATGCTCTTTTAGCACCCAACCTCATTTGACATTAGCTAATTTTACTCACAAATTATTATTTTTTTACTCCTGATGAATCCAACAACCCAGGTGCTGAAAAATGTCAACAAACTCAAATTTAGGCTTTGCTAGAGAAATAACAAAAATATTTTATTACTAAAAATCACAAAATATTGGAATTGTCAATACTTTATTCCTGAGAAAGTGAAATGAGCACAACAAAAATATTGTTTAAGGGATCAAGATTTTCAAAGATTACCATCTTTTTTCAAAAGGTGAACTAGGCGAACTTTCAAGAAAGTGGGAAATGTCTATCCTTGTGCTGAAATGGAAGTGAGTAGTGAGAGTACTCTTTCTTATTTTTTCGGTAATATTACCAACCCAGCCCATGCGAAGAATTTCTAACACACATTCTCCCCCTTTACCGTGCATGTGAAGTGACTCACATAGTGACACTGTGAGGTGAAGAGAAGCTGCCCTTGTGGTTAGGTGGAACAGGTTGTAGTCATCTGTTTCTCTGACAGGGCCCATCCCTCTAGAAAGCTCTTTCATTTATTGAGTTCTCTTTTTGTACTCTGGTATGATGGTGAACATTACACTATTGGATAGTCTTTTCTGAGCCATATGTCTTTGGCATTGCCTTCTTAGGATACAGCGGTCATCAAGGTTGATGTGCAGCTTTCTATGAAAGATCATTCAATGGAGAATGACCTGGGTTTGTGCAGGAGGAACTTCTGACCATATTATATCATACCATTCCATGACATTTATGCAGAACTTTAAACCTGGGCTTGCCTGTTCCACACTAGGCACTGGGATAAATTATTGTCTTTAGGCAGTCTTTAAAAGGGGCTTGATCACCTATCAGTCGAATATTGAGTAAGAATTGATAGCCGAGTTTGGATCCACATCTAGCAACCCTCTGATTGTTGGAGAATGTGTTAAATTCACTGTTGTAAGGTTCTAGGTTTGTTGGTAGTCTATCTTGATCATATCTTTGTGGGTATATTCTGCTAGATGATTTTCTGCTACTGGATATTCCTTCAACAGAAGGTTTACCACTTCTTTGCAAATTAAAGTTTCACAACCTTTCAACATCATTGAATATAAGTAGGTAGATATATGACCTTTTTTACTTTAACAGCTCTCAGCAGCGGAATGCATAACAAAGACATAGTGATGTTAACAGAACATGAGGCTCTGATACCTTGTATCATTAGGGGAGCAATCTACCATCATTGGGAGATGGAAGACCAAGAGCTAAACATATATATATATAAGCGATATTGTGAGACATTTCTCTCCACTTGGGCGGGGCCTTAATTCTCCCTGCTCACGCTACACAAGGGGCTTGGACCTATGGTTGATGGGGTCTGGGGACTGGAGGCTGCACCCCGAGTTTCAAATTCTGCGGTTTCATGGACGCTTTGCAGCGCACCTTGCCCTCTGCTATTTTCTTGTATTTACCAAGACCGCTCCACTGCCATACTCACCTGGGAGCTACTAATGCATCCTGGGACATGGAGTCCGCTGACTCACTCGGACCCGTCACATTGAGGATTTGCTTGCTGAGGGGCGGAGCTGTGACATTGTACCTATCACAAGGTGGCAGGGTGCTTCATTAGGCTGCAGAACGCCAGGACTTCCGCACAGACTACCGCAGGCGCTGATGAGGCCATACTGGCCGAAATGCATACGCCAATTGCTTTTGAATAAAGGTGTTGCCGCTTCTCATCCCCTCCGAGGCTGCTGCTTCTTTCTTTGAGAGGAGGTATTTTCTGCATTTGCCTGCGCGCTATCCAGAAGCGCGGTTCAGTAGCCCCCTCATCGCAAGTGGCCAGGAGACTCTGGAACCTGCTTCGGCATTCTTCTTTTCTACAAGTTATTGTAACTCTCACTGGCTCGCCGGCAGTCCTCGCACCTGAAGCGATATTGTGAGACATTTCTCTCCACTTGGGCGGGGCCTTAATTCTCCCTGCTCACGCTACACAAGGGGCTTGGACCTATGGTTGATGGGGTCTGGGGACTGGAGGCTGCACCCCGAGTTTCAAATTCTGCGGTTTCATGGACGCTTTGCAGCGCACCTTGCCCTCTGCTATTTTCTTGTATTTACCAAGACCGCTCCACTGCCATACTCACCTGGGAGCTACTAATGCATCCTGGGACATGGAGTCCGCTGACTCACTCGGACCCGTCACATTGAGGATTTGCTTGCTGAGGGGCGGAGCTGTGACATTGTACCTATCACAAGGTGGCAGGGTGCTTCATTAGGCTGCAGAACGCCAGGACTTCCGCACAGACTAGCGCAGGCGCTGATGAGGCCATACCGGCCGAAATGCATACGCCAATTGCTTTTGAATAAAGGTGTTGCCGCTTCTCATCCCCTCCGAGGCTGCTGCTTCTTTCTTTGAGAGGAGGTATTTTCTGCATTTGCCTGCGCGCTATCCAGAAGCGCGGTTCAGTAGCCCCCTCATCGCAAGTGGCCAGGAGCCTCTGGAACCTGCTTCGGCATTCTTCTTTTCTACAAGTTATTGTAACTCTCACTGGCTCGCCGGCAGTCCTCGCACCTGAAGCGATATTGTGAGACATTTCTCTCCACTTGGGCGGGGCCTTAATTCTCCCTGCTCACGCTACACAAGGGGCTTGGACCTATGGTTGATGGGGTCTGGGGACTGGAGGCTGCACCCCGAGTTTCAAATTCTGCGGTTTCATGGACGCTTTGCAGCGCACCTTGCCCTCTGCTATTTTCTTGTATTTACCAAGACCGCTCCACTGCCATACTCACCTGGGAGCTACTAATGCATTCTGGGACATGGAGTCCGCTGACTCACTCGGACCCGTCACATTGAGGATTTGCTTGCTGAGGGGCGGAGCTGTGACATTGTACCTATCACAAGGTGGCAGGGTGCTTCATTAGGCTGCAGAACGCCAGGACTTCCGCACAGACTACCGCAGGCGCTGATGAGGCCATACCGGCCGAAATGCATACGCCAATTGCTTTTGAATAAAGGTGTTGCCGCTTCTCATCCCCTCCGAGGCTGCTGCTTCTTTCTTTGAGAGGAGGTATTTTCTGCATTTGCCTGCGCGCTATCCAGAAGCGCGGTTCAGTAGCCCCCTCATCGCAAGTGGCCAGGAGACTCTGGAACCTGCTTCGGCATTCTTCTTTTCTACAAGTTATTGTAACTCTCACTGGCTCGCCGGCAGTCCTCGCACCTGAAGCGATATTGTGAGACATTTCTCTCCACTTGGGCGGGGCCTTAATTCTCCCTGCTCACGCTACACAAGGGGCTTGGACCTATGGTTGATGGGGTCTGGGGACTGGAGGCTGCACCCCGAGTTTCAAATTCTGCGGTTTCATGGACGCTTTGCAGCGCACCTTGCCCTCTGCTATTTTCTTGTATTTACCAAGACCGCTCCCCTGCCATACTCACCTGGGAGCTACTAATGCATCCTGGGACATGGAGTCCGCTGACTCACTCGGACCCGTCACATTGAGGATTTGCTTGCTGAGGGGCGGAGCTGTGACATTGTACCTATCACAAGGTGGCAGGGTGCTTCATTAGGCTGCAGAACGCCAGGACTTCCGCACAGACTACCGCAGGCGCTGATGAGGCCATACCGGCCGAAATGCATACGCCAATTGCTTTTGAATAAAGGTGTTGCCGCTTCTCATCCCCTCCGAGGCTGCTGCTTCTTTCTTTGAGAGGAGGTATTTTCTGCATATATATATATATATATATATATATATATATATATATATATATATATATATATATATTCACTGAAAAAAACATAGGTTATAGACCATATATAGTTAGGAATTAGCATTTACAAAACCTTGAAAATTCACTGAAAAAAACATAAGTTATAGACCATATATAGTTAGGAATTAGCATTTACAAAACCTTATTTTACTCACACAAAACCATTGAAATTCCATATATAGTTAGTTGCACTAACTATATATCGCTCACCCGCAATCCACTGCTGATCATGTCACATATTACATCATTCATGACATGGTCAGTGACATCACTGATGACATCACTGATGACATCTCAAATGACATCACTGATGACATCACTGATGACATCTCAAATGACATCACTGATGACATCACTGATGACATCTCATTTGACATTACTGATCACATCACTGATGACATCATTCATGTGATAATACGATGAACCTCTTCAGACTCTAATATAACCTTAGATACACTCAGTGTAAACAGACACTCACAGACTGTCACTCATCCATGAAGTTACACACACACCTAGTCAGTCATGCAAAGAATCAATCACACCTCCATTTTCTCAACTATACAGTTATACACACCTTACTTATTCAAACACATACTAACACATATTTACTCTCTTATACAATCCCGGATACAAGTTCACAATGATCCATACAGCCACGCACACATTCACTTGCTCTTATGCACAGTTATTTATATATGTCAACTCTCACATGTACTGTGTTTTACATATGTACTTACTTTGACATGTAGCACTGAGATTTCCATTCACTTACCAATACACTCATGCACACAGTCAACCGCCCATACAGCTGTTTCCACATGCACTTTTGAACCTATACATCTAGTGAATCAACTGCTCACACATCTATGCACAGAGTCATACACCTCCCAGACACCCACACACACACTCAGTCTCCCATACAAATACATGGGCAACCAATCAATAACCCATATAGTTACTCATATAGCTACTGATCAACACATGCAGCAGTTTACAGAACAACAGATATAATGATGCACAAATTAAGACAGTTTAGTCACTAACCCATGCACTCAGTGAGACACATTTAATCACTCACTCATACAGTCAGTCATGCACCTACTAAATCCTTCATCCAGACACTTATAAATCCACTCATTCTTCAATATGTAAGACATATTTTAACTTTACAGAAACATACAGTCACTGGATGTTGTCATCAGTGATGTCATTTGAGATGTCATCAGTGATGTCATCAGTGATGTCACTGACCATGTCATGAATGATGTAATATGTGACATGATCAGCAGTGGATTGCGGGTGCGCGATATATAGTTAGTGCAACTAACTATATATGGAATTTCAATGGTTTTGTGTGAGTAAAATAAGGTTTTGTAAATGCTAATTCCTAACTATATATGGTCTATAACCTATGGTTTTTTCAGTGAATTTTCAAGGTTTTGTAAATGCTAATTCCTAACTATATATGGTCTATAACCTATGGTTTTTTCAGTGAATTTCAATGGTTTTGTAAATGCTAATTCCTAACTATATATGGTCTAAAACCTATGGTTTTTTCAGTGAATTTTCAAGGTTTTGTAAATGCTAATTCCTAACTATATATGGTCTATAACCTATGGATTTTTCAGTGAATTTTCAAGGTTTTGTAAATGCTAATTCCTAACTATATATGGTCTATAACCTATGGTTTTTTCAGTGAATTTCATAGGTTTTTTAATAGCAAATATCTACATGTATGAAAGTAATAATTTTTATTAGAAATTTTAAAATGTGTAAATATTTTTTTTTTATTATGTGCCCCGGTACGCGCCCCGGGGCGCTCCCGGGGCACGTACCGGTGAACGTACCGGGGAGCGTTCCGTGAGCGCTGCTCTCGCGAACGAAAACAACATGATGACGTTTCGCGTAGTCGCGTGATGCGCCGCGTAAACGTGACGCATCGCGTAACCGCGTAATGAGTTTCTTCGGCGCGCTCCGTAAACGTACCCGGAAGCGCTCCGTGGCGCGACCCAGAGCGCGAAACGTAAGCGCGCCGGGGCGCGTAGCGTAAGCGCGTCGGGACATGTGACCTGAAAATAACACTTTTCATTGGTTCTCAACTTTTTTTTCTACAAATGATGAAAGCCCCCTCCACTTTTCCTCATTCTTACTTTTTTCTTTGAGAAAGCAAGAGCTATCTGTGAGACATGGCTTCAGTAGTAGCTGCAGCTAATGCACCCCCACCACCACCACCACCCAGAAAGGAAGGTCCACCACCACAGATCCTTCCAGGAGTTGAAGAAGAGGAGGAAGAAGATGATGAGGACCAACAAACCATAGCATACTTGCCTGAAGAACCAAGACAAAGCCATGTCAAAGTTCATTATATATGGCAGTATTTTTCCATTCCTGCTGGGCAAAAAAAAGTGAATGCCCCGAAGGTGACATGCTTAATTTGCAAAGAGGTCATGTCCAGGGGCAACCCAAATAAAAAATATTCATTTGGGAACTACACAATGATCCGCCACACAAGCTGAGGTACGGGATCTGGCTCAGAAAAAAAGAGACCATCAGGCCAGCACCTCCTCAGGTGAATCTTCATTTGCAGCACCAGAAGGGCGCGAAACAGTACCAAATATACAAGAAAAATTTGGTGTAATAAAAATGGTCTGCATTTTTTGCGGAAAGACCCTCTGCTATGGGGAACTAAGCATTCACCTTATTAATGCTTCCATCGACAACCACAACTGCAGCAAGAGAAGAAAGCAGTAGTTTATTTTTTTATTTTTTCTCCTCTCTAGCCACTGTTAATTCCCAGTTTTTTGTTTCTTGTTTTTGTTGAGCCCTTTATAATGGCTGTTTTTCGTTGTTTCCCCCCCAAAAAACCAAAAAAAACATAAAATTGTTCAAAAAATACAAAAAAAACAAAAAATGTTCAGAAAAATTAAAAAAATATATAAAACAACAAAAACATAAAAAAAGTTCTTTTCAGAACTACCTCCCATTTTTAAAAAATTACTAAAATTTTAAGCACTCTTGACTTCATTTTTCTCATTGGTGCGCTTCCCGGTGCGCGCACCGGAGAGCGCCCCGTTAGCGCAATAAAAAAAAACAAAAAAAAAACAAGAGAAGGAGAGCAAAATAAGAAGAAAAATAGTAAAGGATGTGGAATGAGAGGTAGGGATAGAACCGGACTAAAAGAACAATCCTGGGGGAAAGTGTTAAAAAAACAGTGAGCAAAAGTAAATAGGAAAAAAACAAGATGTATGATAGTGACTAAGGTTAAAACATGTGGAATAACAGAGAGAAAAAACAGAAAGCAGAAAAGAAGAAGTGACAGAAAAGGAATGATTGAAACAGCAAAGAAATATAAATAACATAGGGGCATATTATCAACAATGGTGCTAAAATTATCGCTGCTTTTATCGGCAGAAATCTGCCGCTAAAGCCGCTTTTGCGGCAGTTTTCTGCCGATAATGACTGCTTTTATCGTCAGAAATCTGCCGCTAAAGCCGCTTTTGCAGCAGAAAACTGCCGCTAAAGCCGCTTTTGCGGCAGTTTTCTGCCGATAAAAGCAGCGATAATTTTATTGCCTGTGTTGATAATATGCCCCTTAGTGTGCTTGAACTACAGGGAGAAAGCATAATGAACTATTAGTGAAAGAGTGATCAGTCAGAGACAGTGAGAGTAATAGAGACGGAGTGAGTGAACAGGAGTGAGGAACTATGAGAACAGAGGGACTGAGAAAAGGAGTGGAAGGAGTAGAGTAAGTAAGTAATAGAGAAAGGTATGAGAGAAGTAGCAAAGGCAGGAAACTGAGGGTTAAAGAAATGAAGCAGTGGAACTAATAGAAGTTAAATGTGATAGAAATGTAATGAAAAGAGTACAAAACATTTACCTTATAATTGTCATTAACTTAGTCACTTGTTATTTTTATACTTTCAATCTGTGAAAGAAAGAACAAAAATTTGAAAAATATTAAAACATGTATTTAAAAATTAGAAAAGACAAGGGAAAAGATTGAAGGACAAACAGTTTTTCAACAACTTTGACACTTACAGAAGCCTCTGCTTCTCCATGCCCCCTACACAGTCCTAAATATATACATTTTAAACTAACAGTATCTTGTTGCAGATGAAGTGAGGCCTATCTTGCAACATGGTGCATCTTTTGCATCACTGCTGCATCACATAAGTGATGCAACAGCGTCACAAAAGAGGCGCATGGCCATCATAAATCTGCCCCTAACATTTTAAATGATTGATTCAGGATGCCGATAAGGTGTGGCCTATCCAGGGGTTTGTTTGAGGTGAGGCCTACTCAGGGTTACAGATGAAATTTAGACTTGTTAAAGAGTACATAGGAGATAATATATGTCCATGCCTACCAATGAAGTGAGTCATGTCCACTGCACTCTTTAACAAAGGCCAGACCTCCTCTGTCTCCCTGGACAGGCCTAAACCTGATCTGCACAATGTGATTCGTAATGTTAGGAAACACAGGTGATGTAATTGAAAAACGTGCAATTTCTTTTGCTCATTTCACAATCACATCACTTGTGTTTCCTTTGCTTAGGTATCTCATTGTGCAGATGTAGTCCAGCATATGAAAGAGTACGCAGAAGTGCAGCACTGCATGCAACAACTTTGACACTTACTGAAGCCTCAGCTTCTGCATGCCCCCTACACAGTCCTAATTATATACATTTTAAACTGACGGTATCTTGTTGGAGATGAAGTGAGGCCTATCTTGCAACATGGTGCATCTTTTACACTGCTGCTGCATCACAAAAGTGACGGAACAGCAGCGCAAAAGAGGCGCACAGCCATCATAAATCTGCCCTTAACATTTTAAATGATTGTTTCTAGATGCTGATAAGGTGTGGCCTATCCACAGATTTGTTTCAGGTGAGTCCTACTCAGGGTTGCAGATGAAATTTAGGCTTGTTGAAGAGTACAGAGGAGATAATACATGTGCAGGCCTACCAACGAAGTGAGTCATGTCCACTGCACTCTTGAACAAATGTCAGACCTCCTCTGTCTCCTGAAACAGGCCTAAACCTCATCTACACAATGTGATGCGTAATGTTAGGAAACACAGGTAATGTAATTGAAAAACGTGCAATTTTTTTTGCTCATTCCACAATCACATCACCTGTGTTTCCTTTGCTTAGGTATCTCATTGTGCAGATGTAGTCTATCATATGAAAGACTACGCAGAATGTGAGCACTGTATGCAACAACTTTGACACTTACAGAACCCTCAGCTTCTCCATGCCTCCTACACAGTTCTAAATGTATATCATAAATACAAAAAGTACAGAATTAATTATACATGTTAAATGGTTTATTTTTGCTGTTCTCAGAATTTATCAAATTTCACTAAAAACAGTGACTTGAAGGTATTCATCATATAACAGCGGGGAAAAAAAACACAATCAAAATGATTGTGTTTAAAAACCCATATAACATAACCAATCAAAAATCAGAACTCCTTAAAATTAACTTACTTTCCATGACGTCGAAGGATATCCTATGAATAGCTTATACTCTGTTGTGCTGTTATTATTTTCAGCCCGCCACTTTCTGAAAGAAAAGCTCCATTGTTTTGACAAATATGTTACATACAATAAATGACTTCTCGCTCTCTACTACACTTTTCCCTAAGGCCAAATCGTGTAAGAGCCATTTATAACTCTTGGAATTCTTCTAAGCAAATCCCATCATTTTCTTTTTCCGCAACTTTCAGAAAGAAAACGTTCAAGATCACTTTCACAATCCTGTACTAGTAATATCTTACCCTTCTTGCTCACTCATGTTCCACATTTCCTATGACACTGATACTGCTTACTATGAAGCAGACTTACACTACCTCTATGACTACTACAATTATTTAATTCTCTACATCACTTTTAATCACAAAGCAATTTAAAACAGTACATAAAATTATACCAACCCCTAGAATCATTATAGGCCAGTTACCTACCCTAAGTTCTTTCTTCTGAAAACAGAAAGTAAGAATATTTTTAATAAGATGTGTAATAAGTGGATGTTGTCAAAGGACCATCATGTCATATAATAGCTGCAGTTAGAATTTTTTTTCTAAAATCAACGAGTGTGTAGCCACAACATTTGAAATTAAAGTTGAAAACTTATTTTCATCAGGTTTATATAGTTGGAATTTTTAAATGACATTATAACCAAAAATGTGTTCAAAATATGTTGACAGCATTGCAGACTTACATTACCTCTACTCCATGTTTTGATTGGCTGCTTGAATTAGCTTATTCAAAGAAACAGTTTTTCTGAACTCATTCAAAGTGCAGTTATTTTTCCATGACGTCAAGTGTTATGGTAAGAACACCGTTTGCTTTGGGAAATACTCTGTTGTCCTTTAACTAATCCGTGCCCACCACTTTCTGTAAAAAAACCTTCTTTTTTTCAGGAATTAGTTAAAACTGAAAAATAACTTTTGACTCTGTACTACACTTATCCTCAAGGCCAAATAGTGTAGGAGCCATTAGAACGTCTTGAAATTCCTCAGAGCAAATCCCGAGATTCTTTCCCTAAAATTTTGGTTGTAAAAACACCAGGTAAGAATTTTTAAGGTCAAAAGGCAATTTTTTTTGAAAGGTAAAACAGAATCATTGCAGAATGACCAGCCGTTTCTAGACTTCAAATAAGCTGTGTAATATCCTGATGTTGTTGAAGGACCGTCATGATATATAATTGCTGCAGTTACAAAAGTCCTTCCTGATATTGACAACTGCGAAGCCACAAAATTTTTAATTAAAGTTGTCAATTTTGTTCCATCAGGCCTACATCGTTGGAACATTAAAATGACATACTGGCCACATGTTCGTATAAATAATGTGGACAACATTTCAGACTTACATTGGCTACACTCCATGTTGTGATCGGCTGCTTTTACTAGCTTATTAAAGGACACTGATTTACTGTCTGGCAAAGTTAAATATATAAATTTTTCTGAGTCTACACTAGTAGTACTTGATACCCTACAGTTCTCGCAGTATGTTGCCATTGATAAGAAAGGCCAAACAGGTGATCTACATCTACACCTTCATCTTGCAATACATCAAGCATATACATTAAAAACTCCTGACAATCTTGCTGAATATTTTGAGAGAATTGCGTTTGACCTGAACATTTGTCTAACAGATTTCGAATTTCAGACACACTTTCTATTTTTGTTCTATCAGTGCTACATTTCTCTAACACAGAATTCAACAAACTGCAAAATCTTTGATCCGAATTGACCACAATCTCTTCTTTTAAATTTTCTAGAGAAAACAAAACATTAACCACTACATTAGCATAGCAGTTGACACCAGAACTGTTTTCAAATTGAAAACCAACAACATCTTCAACAAAATCCTTTTTCTTTCTGCTTATAATTTCTGGTTCATCCACTTTTCGTCTTTTTGCTACAACCTGTCTACTATTGGTCACATTTCTTCGTTTCCGGCCTACCACACGTTTCTCAAACAAAGGATATTGAGGCAAATGTGGCGCATACTCTCTTCTTAACCTATTGTATTCCTTAACACAATCTAGATCCGCACAAATGTTTGTGACATCACACTCAATCAAGTACAATCCCGATAAAGTTCTGACTCGTGACAATGCCACATATGCCATACCCTCCTTGAACACAGAACTGCCAATATTCACCAATGCACTGTCTACACTTAAACCTTGCGATTTATGGATTGTCACCGCATATTAAGCATGGGCGGATTTTGCGGATTCGCAATCCGCGAATTTGCGGATTTGCGTATTTGCGGATTGCGAAAATCCGCAAATTCCGCGAATTCTGGCGGATTTGCGTATTTTTGGGGGGGGGTGTGTTCGCACGGGTTTCTGCAAGTTCGCGAGGGTTTTGTACAATTTCGCAAATTGTGAACTTACTTGTCGGGTCGCCAGTTTTGCGAACTTGTTGTTTCTACGTGCCCAGCCTGTTTGCAAGGCTTTCTTCATCACTGCCACCCTCTGTCACCACTGGCACTCTCTTTGGTCACCCATGCCACCCTCTGGCTCACCCATGTCACCCTCTGTGTCATCACAGCACCCTCTGGTTCACCAGTGTACATTATTGGGGCAAAGCAAAGCACTGCCATCCTCTGTCAACACTGGCACTCTGGTTCACCCATGCCACCCTCTGGCTGGCACACCCATGCCACCCTCGGTGTCATCACAACACCCTCTGATTGACCAGTGAGTGTACATTATTGAGGCAAAGCAAAGCACACCTGCTAAGTGCTTTAAGTTATGCAAACCGCAACACCTGCCCTGCCTCAACTGACATTAATGAAGGCTGGCACCTGCTTGTCTGCTCCCTTTCCTTTTTGTTGCATTGTAAACAATTTTTAACAGGATGCAATGGCATACTTGTAACTATTCTGTGACTGTCAGAGCAGGGTCACACAATAGTTGCAAGTAGGCAACCGGATTCTGGAGGGCCCCTTCAGGAAGCACTACAGGGAAATGGTTACAAATGATGAGCTCGAACTTTTGCACCTGCTCGTTGGTTTTGCTTTTGCAAAACTTGTTTTTCGGTAATTTCGCCCTATTCGCGAGGCGCGACGTCGTGCGAAATCGATCGTGTAAGCCGCGAACTCGTGCGAGTTACCCCAAGGATGAGTACGGGCGCCGCCATTTTGTTTGCGTGACGTATTTCCGTTTCCGCCCGCTATGTGTAATCTTGCGCGATGAGCACCTTGCGAATACAAGTTCGCACGAGTTCGCGAGAGAAATCGCGTGCGAACTTACTTACACGCACGTGTTCGGGCGGCCATCTTGTTTTTCATTCATTCCTATGTGTCTGGGCATGGTGTTTCTATCCTCTGTATATCTCTGCCATCCTTTGCTTGTTTTATTTTTTTTTTGATCTATTAAACTTTTTTTCTATCCCTCTTGTTTTCTAGGTCTATATTTTTGTGTTTTAGTCTACTTTTGTTTACTTTTCAACTACTTTTTTAAACTTTTATTTCCTTCTTCTCTACTCTTATTCTTTTTCATTTTATCTCCTTACCTGCCCAGAACATGGTGAAGACTAAGAGTAAGACAGCTGTCAAGCTGGCCAAGACGGGCACCGCAGCCCGTGCCCGTCTCCCGTGTGGCCGCTTGAGGGCGGAAATGGTGGTGCCCCGGGAGATCTTCAGCCCTGAGGAGGTGGGCTCACTGGTTTATTATGTGCAGCGCCGTCTCCCCAGGACCATCGCGGCAGGCGGCAGGATCGCTGCCAGTTACACCAACAGCCAGGAGCGTCGGAAGCGGTGGGGGCAGGTGTGCCGGGCCCTTTTTAACATCACGGGGGTCCAGCGCACCTATAATCAGGTGACCCACCGCTGGACCGATATCCTGGACCGGGAGCACGACCTGCTCGACCTGCTGGGAGTGGAGGTCCCCGGGCTTGGTGAGTAGTAGTAGCAATTTTTTCATCACTCGTCACTACTCTGTTTTTTCTCCTGCTCTGTGTGTTATATAATATTGCAAATGTTTGCTTTAACTTTTTTACAAAGAGCAATAATGCTGCTGATTACATTGATAGGAGAGGTAAATTAATATTTCAACATCTTCTGTGCATTTCAGGTGCACTGCTCTCCTTCTCTGTGGCGGTGCCACTGCTTATTTGTTTTCTATTTTGTGTTCATTTATTTGGGCTGCCTTAACTGACGCACAGCGACGTAAACGTGGCGCATCCCTGCGAGTCATGTAGAACGTGATGCATCTAGGGAGATGCGCCACGTTAAGACCTGGGCCTGCGCCACAATGGGAGCGTTCCCACGCAGGGGGAGGGGAGGGGTGGCGGTCAGGCAGATGTGCGCCTCGCAAAAGTGCCTGCGTGAAATCTACAAGATTTAACGCAGGCACTTCCGCGACGCTGCTACGTCAATTCTTTATGCCTGCTTGCTTGAAGCAGGCGTAAGGACTGATGCGGTACGTTGAGTATTGGGCAGCCCTGAGCATTGCTAGAGTTGCATCGCGCCTGCGACGCGACTCTAGAGATGCACCCCTCTTTCGTCACGAGATGCGTCACGCATCTGCCTACCCTTGCGCCAGGGTTTGCCGCATTGTAATTGCGGCGCATCTGCCGTGACGCAAGGTTAGTTTTGCATTACGCATTTGTTCTGGTGCACATCTGGAGGTGTCCAGCTCAGAACTCGTAAGTATGCCCCTAAGTGTCAGATTAGCAATTACCTGCGCATCCCTGCAAAGTGTGAGGCACGCCAGCACCACCCATGGTGCGCCGTATTTTCAATGCGTCACGCCATGGTGCCAAAACGTCACCGAAGCGTTACGCATCGGTGCCGTAAAGGCGGCTCATTGATGGAGTTGCGTTGCAACGATGGCGCAGCTCCAGCAATGCTGCGTCAAGCCGTAAGTCTGCTTCATGCAGGCGCAGGGTTTCAGTGACGCATCATTGTCCTAAATGACTGATTGAAATTTTATCTATTCCCCATAGCCACTTTTAGCATGCGTTCCTGCGCAGGAACGCCCTCCCTTGCGCTGGAACGCTCCCTTATGGCGCAGGGCTTCAGAATGGGATGCATCTCCCATATGCGTCACGTTGTTAATATACGCCACACCATGGCGCCTCTCTTGTTGTGGCGCTGCGTCACAAAAGTGACGCAAGAACGGAGCAAAAGAGCTGCAAGGGGCTTGTAAATCTGCCCCTAGAGTAGAGGCTCAGGTGCAGTCCTTCCTTTGTAGCCCTCTTTTTGGCTGAAATAGTTGGTTCTTGTTCTTTCTAAATGTTTGATTTGATTGACAAGGACATCGACAAGCAGCAATCATCAATTTTTTCTGTTCTTTCTTTCATGTTGTACATCAGGTCCGCCCAGGGGCAAGCGGACAGAAACAGTGGATGCAGTGGCTCCAAAGGAGGAGGATGCAGGCCAGGGCGGCGAGTGCTCCTTTGCTGGCCCCAGTAAGTTTTCATTTAAATATAGAGGACCTATTGTTGTCCAAGCGTTCCTAATTTAATTTTTTCGAAACAGTGTTTAGATAGGAGCAAAATCAATAATACTTCTGTTGCAGGGACAAACCAAACTATGGACACCAAAGACCAGAGTCATAATATTTCAGAGTGGTGTGTTTGGCACACTGTATAAACCTGGTAGTGTCAGCGGCACGGACTCCTCCTTGCAAAAATTACAAAACCTTTCGCTCAGTCACTCTAGTCTGGAGGACCAAAAACCACAGAGTCTATTCAAGTTTAAAAGCTTTAGTAAAAGTAAAAGTAAACACATATATTAAAATAAAGTTAGCTGGAAAAGGAAAAGTGCTTGGTGCTGAGTTGATGAGTAATGTAACACATTTCTTGTGGTCGAGCCGAGCTTTCACCTGGTTTAGTTGATGTTGCTCTTGTCTGTAGAAGTCCAGCGTCTGTCTGTTCAGAGAAAAATGACGTGTGTTAAAATTAAGCAAGCATTCATCAATTGTGACAAAAAAAAGCAGCAAGACAACAGCCTTCCCTGGAAGGAGGGACATTTTTACTTTAGACTAGAGTAGACAGTCAATTATTTTTTCTGTTGTTTTCAAATTTCTTCATTCCTAAACCAAATACTAGTGAGTGGTGTAATCTAACAGTATTAAATATATTTTTTAGGTGGAACATCTGGTGGCGGGGCCAGCTCGGACGTGATCGTGATCGACTCCGAGTCTGAGGACTACTCTGTGGAGGATGCGGCGCCAGAGGACAATCAGACTGTGAGGAAGCAGGCAGTGGTGGTGGCGAGTACAGGTAAGCTGGATCATGGTACTATCTGACTCTTAGATAGCATATGATGTGTATCCAGTGCTGGCCCAGTGACAAATTACAATATGGTAATTACAGCAGGCTGGGACCGACAGACAGATAGAGGCAGAGAGAGAGGAAGACAGAAGGAGAGAGAGAGAGAGGGAGGGAGCCAGAGGGAGGGTGAGGGAGGGAGACAGAGAGAGAGAGACAGCGAGGTAGAGGGAGACACAGGGAGACAGAAAGAGGGAGACAGAAAGAGGGAGACAGAGAGAGAGAGAGAGAGAGGTAAACAGACATATCGCCTGGGCCTGGTGCAGATGATACGGTTGCTGGTGTGGTTAACGGCTCAGAGGAAAAGTCACTCACTTCTGCCAGATCTCTTTCATATGAAAGAGCACCAAACCATAAGTGCCCCACCTTGCCCCTCCATGCAGACGCCCATGATACTGGCCTGAATAGATTTGTACTGCGCTGGCTAGTTGCTAGTTGTACTGTGACACAACTTCCTGCTGAATCATTTTGTGTTAATCATATTTTTAAAGAGCATTGGTTACAGATTATGTCTTTCTTTCTTCATATAGTTGGTAATACTAAAACTGCAAAACCGAGCAGGAGTATGCTGGCTGTACTGGCCCGGCAACGGAGGCTGGATGCCACTGTTGCGCAATATCGCCGGCTGGTGGAAATGGAGGGGGACGACACGCACTCAAGTGCATCAAATGTAACATCTTCTGCATCCTCCTCCGTGACCCCACGTTCTGCCGCTAAGCGCAGTGCTCCAGCCAACCAGAGCCGTGCTGGAAGACGCCACCGCCGAGCAGCAAAGGCTGCACCTCCTCACAGTACTGTAAAGGCTCGTTTGCGCCGTGCACTCCGCAGAGTGTCCAACCTGGAGGCGGAGGTCAAGAAATGGCAAGAGTACCAAAAGGTGATGGAGGGCCTCCGTTTAGATGACGTCATGCTCCGGGAGGAGTACGATGCCCTGGCCCTAAGGCATGATGCCCTGGAGGCCAAAGTGAACAACCTGCATCCGTAGAGTGTCCCTTGCCCCTTTTTTAGAGACTTTTGGGGGGTGGGAATTGGGAGTTGGGTTTTTTGGGGATTTTTGATGGACTATTTATTTGGGGTTAGGGAGGGTCTTGCGGGAGATTATTTTGTTAGGGATATAAATATACTTTTTCAAACTTTATCTGAGCATACCTGTTTTTTACTACTTTTGAGCCTGGTGGGTGGTGGTTTTGCAGTAAGTTCGTTTTACTGAACACTGTCATCGTGTTGGTTCACGTGTAATAGGCCAAATGTTTTCCAAAGTAAATGCCTGTCACAGAGTTTGTTAATTCAAGAGCCCTAGGACTTTACTGCTAGTACCACTGTCACTCTCTCGCCTCTCCGAATACTCCATTATACTACCTCCCATCCAAACGCTTACCTTACCTGTAATTTGTGTTTGAGGGCTGGCTCCACCTGGAATTCACAGTGTCCTAAGGCGTTCTGCAGCAGGGCCCCAACTGGAGTTTCCCGGCGTGGATTTTCTGCAAAACAAAAGCAATCTACATTAGAAATGTGGCAGCGGTGCTCACACAACCCAAAAACCTAGAAGCCCCACAGACAGCACCCCTGAGACAGGCAAGCGAGCAATAATAACGCCTAAACGTTCACGTGTAATAGGCCAAATGTTTTCCAAAGTAAATGCCTGTCACAGAGTTTGTTAATTCAAGAGCCCTAGGACTTTACTGCTAGTACCACTGTCACTCTCTCGCCTCTCCGAATACTCCATTATACTACCTCCCATCCAAACGCTTACCTTACCTGTAATTTGTGTTTGAGGGCTGGCTCCACCTGGAATTCACAGTGTCCTAAGGCGTTAGGGGACTCGTCAACGTAAGTTTCTTCATTGTGCAGAATCCAGGCATCAGCATTATGGGTAATGGATAGGGTGAGTCTGGAGGAGGAGGACTCAGGATGGACGACCAGGACTGAGTTCTTGTCAACTAACTGTTGTGAACCTGAGGAATGCTGCGGCATCAAAATCAAGACAGTTCTGTTGATGGGCTTGTTGTTTTATTGGTTGATTACAGTTTTGTTGGGAATGTGATGAAGCACTTGCTAAAGAAAGACAGACACACAGGAATAAAAGTGAATAAGGAGGACTAAATTTACAATTAATTAATGAATGATTGACTCATTTTCAGAACTCGCTGTCAGGGAAGCAGAACTCGTCCTCATACTCTGCTAAATCATCAGTCGGGGTTACTTCTGGTAACTGAGGAGAACTTTCCTCAGGTAGGCCGGTGTCCTCTTCTTCCTGCGTGGATTCTCGTACTCTGTAATCTGGTGGTATGAAGTGCTGGTTCATCTTTATCAAGGTGAGCCGCTCCACATTTGCGGGCAAGAGGCGGGACCTTTTGGAAGTCACAATGCCACCAGCAGAACTAAAAACACGTTCTGAGGACACGCTTGCGAGTGGGCAAGACAAGTAATTGATAGCCAGGTTGGTGAGCTCTCGCCATATTTTTCTTTTCCCATGCCAATGCGCCAATGGGTCCTCAGTAAAATTGACCTCTGTTGAGTCATCCAGATAGGCCTGCACCATTGAAAGAATGTCCTCCCGCATTCCTGTACTTTGCACTTCTGTGTCCTTTCTGGGACAAGGAAACCCTAGCTCACTTAGCCAACCCGCTTCAGACATATCGCCTGGGCCTGGTGCAGATGATACGGTTGCTGGTGTGGTTAACGGCTCAGAGGAAAAGTCACTCACTTCTGCCAGAGGCACAGATGCAGAAGTGCTTTTTTGGGACGCCTGATGGCCTGCTGATTCACTAGTAGTACTGTCTTCTCCTACAGTTTCCTTCCGCTTTCTTTCAAAACGAATGGCTGACTGAGCTAGCCAACCTTTGTACTCTGTAACATCCGATGTTTCAAAAGGAATTATTACTTTGCCAAACAATGGCTTTTTGTAACGTGGATCCAGAATAGTAGCACAAATGTAGTGCTGTTGTTTCTTGATATTTACAAGCCGTTTATTGCTAACTAGGCGTTGTAATAATCTCTGCGCCAACTCATGTGCTTCGTTCTTTCCAACGTCCTTTAATTGTGAAGACACCACCTTGACTTGGTGCTCGAGCTTCAGCAACAATGGGATAGCTTTGCTCAAAGAACAGTCCTCCCTGCTGACGTCACGCGTGAAGACCTCAAAAGGACGAAGCATGTCTGTCAGGCTTTTAACTAGCTGCCATTGCTCCACCGCTAGCATCATTTCTGTCGTATCACCACCCAGGTTGTAGAAATACTCATTGACTACTGGAAACAGCTCATGCAGACGCTCAAGCATGTAGAAGGTTGAGTTCCAACGTGTTGCCACCTCCTGGATAAGTGCTTTCACTGGCATTCTACGTTCATTTTGCTTGCGCCTCAGCTTCTTCCGGGCCTTAAAAGAATGGTTGAAATGTGTGCATATTCTTCTGCTGATGGTCAGTGTTTTGTCGACTGCAAGTTCTTTTTTCAAAAAATTTAGCACAACAAGGTTGATACAGTGCGCCAAACACGGCACTCTGAAATAGAAACCGTCCTCCATGGCCCTAACTACATTGCTGCCATTATCTGTAGAAACATAACCAACCTTGCATTTTCTTAGGGGCAGCCATTGCGAGACCTTTTTGTTAAAGTCAGCCAAAATGTTGACTGCAGTATGACTTTTCTCCATGCCAAACATGGCTAATGTTGCATGTTTACGAGCACCCTTAAAAATCTCGACCAAGTCACCACCTGCATTTATCTGTTTTATAACCCCTGAAAAAGAGACCCAGTGTGCAGTGATGCACATGTAATCAAGGGATTGGCAACTGGTCCACATGTCTGTTGTCAGGTGTATAGTGTGAACAGCACTCTTCTTCAAAGCTGCCCCCACCAACTCAAGCACCTCTTTATGTAGTGCTGGAACAGCAACCCTGGCAAAATAGAACCGGCTAGGAACCTTCCATTTAGGGGCCAATGTTGCCACGAGTTCAAGGAAACCCACACCTTCGACAAACGAAAAAGGGAGAAGGTCCACCGCTAGCATTTTTGCCAGCTTAATGTTATACAGGCGTATAGTTGGGTGGTTGCGTTGAAATTGCACATCTGAGGAGAACATGGCTGAAATGGTGTGCTGGACAAATTTACGGGATGATGCTGATGCCTTCTTCGACCCACTTCTGCTCAGTGTTGACATTTTCCGCATTGGTGTGTCTCCCAGACTCTCAGTGTGCCTCCTATGTGTTCCGGAGGGTGTGGTGCTGCCAGGGGTACTGGGTGCAACCGGACACATGTCTGACGCTTCTTCTACCTCCCCGTCATCTTCAGATGAAACACCTAGTATGGGTATATTTTGGCCACTAGCCCTTTGGGATCGCTTTCCCTTGACGTTTGCTAGATGCGGAAACCATTCGACAGCGTGCTTTCTTTCAAGATGACCTATCTGGCCTCCGGTTCCATAGTTGGTACCAGTCTTACCACGGCTAACGCTAGTCTTACAAATGCAACAAACGGCTATGTTATCATACTTTTCATGGACACTAAAAAAGTTCCAAACTGGGGACTGGAAACTTCTGGTTTTGCCGCACGAGGTGATACTGCTGCCAATGCCAGATGAAGCAGTGGTGGATGAGCCTTGCAGACATCTACTGGGTTGTGCAATTATTGCAGCAACCTTACTTGAGGGAGTCGAGCTGGATGGAGTCCCCCTCTGGGGAGAAAATATGGGAGCTGTAGGTTTTGTTTAACTTGTTGTACTACTTGACTGCGTTGGTGGTGCTACCAGTGGCACGTCGCCAGGGTCACGCTCAGCATGACGTCGGGATAGGGTATAAATGTCTGTCTGCTGCATGGCCGGTGTGGCTGGACTGACATGTGTGATGACTAGGTCATTGCTGTCATCCTGTTCAACAACATCAGAATGCACCACTTCATCAAGTCCGACGTTCGGATCCATAAGTATGAGCTTTCCGGGGCCCTTCCTTTTAACATTTGATACCTTTCGCAGCTCCTGGTGTGCCTCCCTCTCAGACGTCAGAGATGGTTGCCAATCTAGATCCAGATCATCATCTGATGGAGCGGGGCTTGAAGAGGAACTTCTACACACCCTCCTTGATCTTTTCCTTGCTGGGGAGCTGGGAGAAAATGAATCATCAGGAGGAGTGGCTTCGTCTTCCTGACATGATACCCCGGCTCCAAAGTCAATTTCCTCCTGTGCCCCTACTTCTGGAAGAACAACCATTGTGGGCACTTGCACCGCTCCATGCGCCGCTACATGGGCATCTTCACTGACCTCTACTTGCAAGTCTCCATGGACCTCTCCTTCTCGGTCTTCTCCTTCTCGGCCTTCTCCTTCTCGGCCTTCTCCTTCTCGGCCTTCTCCTTCTCGGCCTT
Source organism: Lissotriton helveticus (assembly GCF_964261635.1). Lineage (NCBI taxonomy): Eukaryota > Metazoa > Chordata > Amphibia > Caudata > Salamandridae > Lissotriton > Lissotriton helveticus. The sequence continues at coordinate 167,397,382 of NC_136062.1, read as the reverse complement.
CTCCTTCTCGGCCTTCTCCTTCTCCTTCTCGGCCTTCTCCTTCTCGGCCTTCTCCTTCTCGGCCAGCTCCTTCTCGGCCAGCTCCTTCTCGGCCAGCTCCTTCACAGCCAGCTCCTTCACAGCCAGCTCCTTCTCGGACAGCTCCTTCTCGGACAGCTCCTTGCGCATGTACTTCTGCTTGTACTAGTAGCCCATGCAGTTGTTGTTGCGGCTTTGGTTGTTGAATAGTACTTGTGAGATGAGTTACAACCTGTGTTGATGGTGTGCTGCTACTTTCTTGCGATGAACCAACATCACTGGTCGTTGGTGATTCAACAACTAAACAGGCTACCTGTGCAGCACTCATGGTGGGCATTTGTTTTTTTTGTTGTTTTTCCCCCAAAAATTTATTGGTTGAGCCACCAGTCTCCTTGGTAAGTGGTGCCACTTGCTTCTTCTACTCCTTAGTAGAGACATCTTTCTTGCAAGAGGACCTACGGGCACCTCTTTTTGGAGCCATCTTCTTCAGATGTCGGAACAACAGGCCGCAGCAGGACTTCTTCCTGGCACTGATGCTCAACGATGATGCGGAGTTTTGTGCACCTAAAAGCAAACGAAGGCAGAGGAACATCAGTAAATATATGTTGCATATGTAGCGCTTCAATAAACAGTTTGCAAGTAGGCATTTATGAATACACACGTGCACACCACACAATATGGAAATTTCAAAATTAGGATTTGCTAAATTTTTGGGAAACAGGAATTTAACATTGATCCAAGAGAGCACACACAGAGAGGGTTGTACTTTCATGTACCCCTGACTCCGCCTGGGCACAATGGGTGAAAGCAAGGCACAATGGGTGCAGGCCTATGTCTCAAAGCTCACTGCCTGCCTTCAAAATGGCCGCTTGACCCCCATCCACATGGCCAGGACCATGCCTCAAAATGGCCACCACCAACATAGCCAGCCCCCAACCCCTACTCCAAAAAGTCAAAAAACACAACACAAATCAAATCACCACAATCCAATGCCATCCATCAAGTTTCAGAAGGCTTATGCTGCCTGCTGGTGGTTTTCCGGTGCAAAATTGCAATTTTTACAATTTCGCGAGTGCGAGATTGTTGCTTCACGGCGCGAACGTGGCGAAAAACCAGCAAAATCCGCGACCAGACCGATTCTGGGCCCCCTGGGCATAATGGATGACATCAGAGCACACTGGGTGCAGGCCTATGGCACAAAGCACACAAACTGGCTTAAAAATGGCCCCTAGACCCCCACCCACACGGGACCAGGCAATAAAATGGCCCCCACCCACATAGCAAGCCCCCAACACCACCCCAAAAAGTCGTAAAACACACAAAAATCACCACAATCCAATGCCATCCATGCCCTGGCCAGAATCATGTTAAAAAAAAAATTCAACAAAACAGTTGTATCATGCATGCACCCATAACTAAGCCTGGTGGTTTTCAATTCATGTGCAGATTTGTAATTTTTACAATTTCGCGAGTGCGAGATTGTTGCTGCGCGGGACACGAGCAGTGCGAACACAAGCAAAAACATCCTCAGCTCGCGAACTTGCAGATTTTCCCCCCCAAAAAGTCGGGAAAAAAAGCAACACACACAAAAATCACCACAAACAAACAACATCAACTTACTTCTTTGTGAAATCAAATTTCGAATCCAAAAGTAATCCAAAAGGCCTCAAATCCAAATATCCAGCAGCAACCACAAAAAGTAATCCTTCCCAGTCAAGATCGAAATCAAAGTGGCCAGGAAATGGACTAAGCAATGGGAGGAGCTTGCTGGACAGGAACAGGAAGTTGGAGACTGGGGCACTTCCTTCACCCCACCCCTATGGGAGTAGCTTGCTGGACAGGAACAGGAAGTTGGAGACTGGGCCACTTCCTTTACCCCTCCCCTTGTAATTTTTGTACTTTCGCGAGTGCGAGATTGTTGCTGCCCGCGCCGCGGGCCGCGAGCAGTGCGAACACAAGCAAAAAATCCGCTTCGCGCAGATTTGCGTATTCTTGCCACATCCGCGAGAGTTCGCGGATTGCGGATTTTCCGAAAATACGAAAAATCCGCGAGCGTAACGGATTTTACGCCCATGCTTACCGCATATGCCAAGCAAATAGGAAACTGCTTACGGCGAACATATAAGTCTTTTACAAGCAGAAACCTAGCAGAGCAACGACCAATTAGCTGTACTTCCTCAATGCCATCAAATTTAATTTTTAAAAATTCAATTCCATCTCTATTTCTGTATTTCTCAAAATCAACAACATTACCCATTGATCCATTTACCAGACCTCTTTCAAAATGTAAATTCCTTCTTAAAATTATACGGCAATTTAAGCACACATTCAGAGTCTTTTAAAAACCAGCAGTTTTAGATATAGTCTTCTCTAATGAATCCAATTTTGATTTCAAATTCTCAGACAAAATAATTGTTGCTCCCATATGCTCTACTCTGTCAATAGCTTCCAGTTTCACAATCTCTTGGTTTTCTAAATGCAACATTTTGTTGTTGAAGATGGCACATTCTGCAAGAGTTGACATCAAACATATTCCAGATTTCTTCTCAGTAATTTTCTGAAAAATATTCTCAGGCACAACGTCTTCTTCTGGATACAAATTTGACAGTAATCGTGCATGTAAAGCTTCTTTCCCATGCTCGGTCACTTTTCCGATTCTAACATCTTGTAGAATATTCTTATAATCTTCATCCTTAGCTTGACGCATATTTTCACGCAGTTCAGCATAATTGAAGTTTAACCATATATTGACGTTGCCAATACTCCCTAGGCACTTCCTGGTATCTTCATGCGTGAGCATTTTGAACACAGGTTGTCCTTTCACTGGTGTCAGCTGCAGAAGATCACCGAAAACAATGATGTGTTTGCCACCAAATAACACATCATACTCTGTTTTGAGAACTTCTTGCATTCTCAAATGCACAAAGGCAAGCATGACATTGGAAACCATACTTACTTCGTCAATGATAAGAAGTTTCATTTTCCTCAAGACTCTTGAAACTTCACAACAAGCATCTCCAGATAACTTGTGGTATTGTAATTTGTTATCATGCTCCACTGGCAGCATCAGTAGACGATGCAAAGTAATACCTTTAATGTTATGTGCTGCCAGTCCAGTTGGAGCGGTGACAACACAAGACAGCGATGACTTAGTCCTTTTCTGCAAATAACATGAAATTGCTTTAATGAGGAAACTTTTTCCAGTTCCCGCTTCTCCACTCACGTACAGTCGGACAGGCTTCAACGACGTACATGAGCACTCTTTCTTCTCATGACTTAATCCATGATCTATTTGGTTGGTAATTTCGTCATATATTTTCCTCTGCTCAACGTTGAGTTGTCTTTCCAAGTCTTCTAAGTTAACCGCATCCTCCTGAGCATGTGCCATGGCTCTTTCCACTTCAATCATGGCAGTGGCAGCTTCATTTTCGATAACTGGTCCTCCTAGTGGATCCTGACTCAATGAAACAGAACTCTGACTGTCCTGAGAACTGTCTCTAGCAATCTCGGCTCCAATCGTTGCTTCCTGCTCGATTTCCGCATTCAACATTTCTAGATATTTGGGAAAACCAGGACATTCTATGGTCTCCTTGGCGGCATTGAAAGAGTCTTCGTAACAGAGGAAATCTCCAAGCAGTTCCTCTTCTGCACGCCAAGGCTTGAAAAGTTGCAAAAGTGCTAAATAGAAAAACTCTTTTCTTTCAGGAGATTCGCCACTCAATTTTCGATGGTTTACCAAGTGGCATTTTCTTTGCTTGACCAGACATCCCTCACTTCCAATTACAGCATACACTCCTTTATCAATTTCTTCTTTGATGTTCCTCTTGAATATGTAATTTTGTAGAACCTCATACAGACAAACATTCTCGAGGTGACTGCTTCTATTTGGATAATATGTATCCAACATGTTGGTCTTCAAAATATCTGTACTGTTTGGCTCGTTTTCCGCCAAATATTCAATTTCCCGTACAGGTTTCAGAACTCGATTACGCGTTGCAGCAAGACCAAGACTCGCCCAAATGATACTCCTGGATTTGGCATAGAGACTTGCTGAAGACAACCGGTCAGAACATTCGTAAGCTCCGATTTCTCGATGCGACAACATCTTCAGACTGAAACTGTACAACTTCTCACTGAGGCTCTTTTCATGGGAAATGTCCTCCCACATATCCTTCAATTCTGTCTTTTCTTTTTTGGTGATGTAAGATGTCACATACCGAGCCACAGCCATACAGTTATCAGCCACAAACTGTATATCCATGTTAGCATTCCACATGGACAAAATCACTGGGTTATAGTCGTTGATGTACTTGGACTCTTCGTTCCTTTTCAAATTGTACGTATTTTTGGGTGATTTCTTCATCACATTATGTCGCAGTGAAGACATCAAATTGTTCACTCTTCCTTTAGACATCACCGGTCGTGGAAAGGCGAAACGACATTTTGTGTAGAACTTGTCCTTGTTTCTGAATTTACGGCGACAGTACTTTCCACAACGATGGCTTTGGAAGCGTAAAACTTGTTCTCTTAGGCTTTTGTCTTCCTTTGCCTTTGGAACAGCACATGTAGAATACTGTTCTATGAAACTCATCACTAAGTCATCCGGATCTGTTCCAAAATTGGGTGCATCTTTGATCCACAGCAGCATATGTATATGAGGAGCACCTCTTGCTTGGTACTCCTTTCTCCAGAAGAAATCCAACACCTCTCCAAGAGGTGGATTTTTCTTGTTCATGATGAAAGACATCATAGCTTCAAATCTATGATTGAAGTACCTGCATACATTCACTGGATCCAAGGAGCACAGTTCTCCGGGTGTCTTGAATTCGATATTTTCAATGTTTCCATTTGCCTCTCGTAGAAATTCAAGTAAATCTTCCCAGCCATACTCGGCACAGCTGAGAGTGAGGAACCATGTGAGAGTTCCTAAGTTCCTCAGCATACATTTTAAATCACCATGACGACGGTACCAGTACTCATTAGTACCACGCTGACACGCCATGAGATTAATCAGGTGAGAATCCAAAATACTGTCTTGCACATTGACTTTATCCATAAAGTCACTTGCCGAGATATTTTGCATCTGTACACCACTTTTCAAGATGTGGTTCACTGCATATGACAGTCCAGACAGATCGCTTTCAAACAGTAGATGAAACAAATAGGGAATGCATTGACGAAACCTAGGATCTTCTGCATACAATCGTAAAGTCCGGTATTCAGAAGCAGGAATTTGATCAGGTCGCTCATCATATCTTCCTCCTTGACCTGTTGGAAATAGCAGTGGGAAACACTGAGCTTCCAAACTTTCCTCCCAAACACTAATGGGACTTCCTTTGGCTTGTTTCATTTGAAACAACTCAATAGCATTCCCCATGACTTCCTTGGAATGCAAAGGATGAACACTATAATGTTCATATATTTCTTCATTTTTAGAGGCTTCTACTTTCTCAATTTGACCAGCACACAAATCGCTATCCTCTTCTTCACTTACTTTCTCTTCTGCAACATATACATTCTTGTAGTACTTATTGTTTTTCTTCAAATACAATGTTGCCTTTTTGACTTTCCTAACATCCACTAAATCTTGCCAGATTTTCTTACTCTTTGTCGGAACCCCATTAACTAAGATAACCAGAGGTTCCTCTTCCACTTTCTCTACTCCAATTGTATTAATGTTTTTCTTCAAATCTAGAGGCAAATAAACAACTCTTCCATTTAATCCTCTCTGTAAATCTGATGGAGGCAATTTCCCTGTCTTTGGCTCCATTCGTACAATAGCCTGAAAGGGATGGATACTTTGAATCAAAATAGATTCATAAGTATTTAAATCCTTCAATTCAGAAGGAATCTCAACCAATTCCAGATTATTATGAACCGCTCTAGCAGGCATCCGGTTTTGATTTAATTTGTTACAACAATAAGTACACACACGTTGATCCAATCCCAAATCAAAACAATTTTCTACCATCAAGTATGTTGCAAAATCCTTCCATTCACTATTATTTTCACTTTCACTTTTCGCATATAAATCCACTAACTTAGTCTGATTCTTATAATAAGTGAGTCGACAACACACACAAGTAAAATTAGGCCTCTCACTTGATTTCACCTGAAACGTGGCAATTTCTTTCTGAAAATTATCTTTACTGGAAACCTGTACACTATCTTCCACATTACCTTCTTCTTCTGGGTCAATTTCAACATTCTCCTCTTTACTTGCAAAGTAACAAAACTCAATTTCTTCACAAATATTCTTCACATCTACTTCAGAAACATGCAAAAGAACAGTGCATAATTGTTTAAGCATAATTGCTGGACTCCTAGCATAATACAACATTCTAACTAATTTCCTCACTTTATTATGATGCACTGCTAGCATCCTGAAATGATGAAAAACACTCTGGCATACTCTCCTGGAAAGACAAGCCAGTGAATGACCATGCAAACCTGTCACTTCTCTGACTCTGCAAGGATCTAATTCTTGCAACAACTTCATTTTCTGTTTTAAAGTTTTCTTATTAAATGTCCGTACAAAATCACAAAGCAAATTGATGGAATCCTGTCGCACACTGCAAATACTACTACACTTCCAGATATACACTGGTCCCTTAGGACGTCTTCCTAAAACCTCATTACCTAACACCTCTTCTGCCTCTGTTGTCACAAGTTTTTCTTTTTCAACTGGACAACCATCTTTCACCTCATAAGCTCGACCACTGGTGTCAACTGCATGCACCAAATCATTATCCTGGAAATAACTCTCCTCATTAAAAAATGCCTCACAACTTGAACTATGCATCCATTCTCCTGAAAAAACTTCACAAAAATTACTACGATTAACTGTTCTCTTCCATCTACTATTTCTTTTGAAATCATAAATTGCCTTGTTTAGCTTCCTAATTCTATTGATTATCAAAATAAATAACTTTCGCTTAATTTCAAATGCCTGATCAATAGTTTTCTCAACTTTTTTTTTTCTCTCATAAAAAAACACTTTCTGTTGACCTTTCTTAATATTTTTTAACAAATTGCCAATTATCCTGTTGCGGAACATTCGTCTACGAATGTCCCTAAACTGATTTTTCCTTCTACTACCATGCACAGAGTTATCTCCTGCTGTAGCAGTAACATTTATGATTGGCCTTTCCTTTCCGTTTAAATTGGTTCTCTTTTTCTGGACTAAAACATTTTCTGTAGTACTACTTTTTTTTCTACAAATGTTTCTTAGGAATGATTTTGTTGTCTTACCCGGAGGTTTCTTGGTGACTTGACGAGTTTTTATTGTAGAGGACTGCTGCAAGCATTTAGTAAGCTGCTGTCTTTGACGTTTTGTAGCCTTTCGGTTTCGTTCTTTAGATGGCATTATGTACTTTTGAAATGATCTGCAGTTGAATCTGTGGTAAAATATAATTAAAAATGTTATTAACCACTATTACCAAACAGTAAATCAATAACAGTCGTCAAAAATTTAACACACTACTTGTCATTTTTACATACAATAATTTTTAGTGCATTGGCAAATTTAGTAGTCACAAATAGTAGCAAAGAAATGGAATGCTTCTACATTTGACCTGTGCTGTTTTATATGTGAATCTGAACTAATTTTATGAGCATATTTGACTATTTTATTAAAGACACTACACACAAGCTGTTTTTGAAGTTGTGTTTAATTTTAAATGAAACGGTTTACATGTTTACTTTTCATTTCCAGTAACTTTTAAAAATAAATGTTTATAGTTCCATAGGCTCAAGCAGGTCAGCTTCCCACCCTATGTCATACAATTCTGACAAATCGGCATCCTCATCATGTTCTTCATCATCCTCAGGATTTAAATCATCCAAGGGATCTACTTCCACTGATGTTTCAATCACAATTTCAATGATAATATCGAGATCAACAGATTGCTCATTATCACTCATGCTTGATGTTGTCGTTATCTTTAAAGAAAGAGAACAACAATGAGATGTTGCAGAGTAAGAGACAAATCTCAGAGACTATAATTGTAAAATTGTTTAACAAGAGTAACATTTTGCAGATATTATTTAACCATGTCCATCGATGCTGTTTCAAACTGGCGTAAGGATTTGATTCAGCAATGCCATAAATGTGACTCAGTAAAATCTTCTTAATTTTACTGTGTTAGTTTTACAGGGCTTTCATGCAAATGACTGGCCACCCTACAACAAAACGCTCACATGAAATCTGACGCAGGTTTCATGTGGCACAGGACTTTACAGGATGACACATCTGCCTAGATGCAACAAGTTGTAAATATGTCGCAACATAGCAAATCTTTTGCACCGCCGCTGCGTCACAAAAGTGACGCACAGCGGCGCAAAAGAGGCACACGGCTATCATAAATCTGTCCCTAACATTTTAAATGATTGATTCAGGATGACGATAAGGTGTGGCCTATCCAGAGGTTTGTTTGAGGTGAGGCCTACTCAGGGTTGCAGATGAAATTTAGGCTTGTTGAAGAGTACAGAGGAGATAATACATGTGCAGGCCTACCAATGAAGTGAGTCATGTCCACTTCACTCTTAAACAAAGGCCAGACCTCTTCTGTGTCCGTGGACAGGCCTAAACCTCATCTGCACAATGTGATTCGTAAAGTTAGGAAACACAGGTGATGTAATTGAAAAATGTGGAATTTCTTTTCCTTATTTCACAATCACATCACCTGTGTTTCCTTTGCTTAGGTATCTCATTGTGCAGATGGAGTCTAGCATATCAAAGAGTACACAGAAGTTGAGCACTGTATATAACAATTTTGACATTTACAGAAGATTCAGCTTCTCCATGCCCCCTACACAGTCCTAAATGTTTACAGTTTAAACTGACGGCATCTTGTTGGAGATGAAGTGAGGCCTGTCTTGCAACATGGTGCATCTTTTGCATCACTGCTGCATTGGTTTCATGTGGCACAGGACTTTACAGCATGACACATCTGCCTAGATGCATCAAGTTGTAAATATGTCGCAACATAGCAAATCTTTTGCACCACCACTGCGTCACAAAAGTGAGGCACAGCGGCGCAAAAGAGGCACACGGCTATCATAAATCTGTCCCTAACATTTTAAATGATTGATTCAGGATGACGATAAGGTGTGGCCTATCCAGAGGTTTGTTTGAGGTGAGGCCTACTCAGGGTTGCAGATGAAATTTAGGCTTGTTGAAGAGTACAGAGGAGATAATACATGTGCAGGCCTACCAATGAAGTGAGTCATGTCCACTTCACTCTTGAACAAAGGCCAGACCTCTTCTGTGTCCGTGGACAGGCCTAAACCTCATCTGCACAATGTGATTCGTAAAGTTAGGAAACACAGGTGATGTAATTGAAAAATGTGGAATTTCTTTTCCTCATTTCACAATCACATCACCTGTGTTTCCTTTGCTTAGGTATCTCATTGTGCAGATGGAGTCTAGCATATCAAAGAGTACACAGAAGTTGAGCACTGTATACAACAATTTTGACATTTACAGAAGATTCAGCTTCTCCATGCCCCCTACACAGTCCTAAATGTTTACAGTTTAAACTGACGGTATCTTGTTGGAGATGAAGTGAGGCCTGTCTTGCAACATGGTGCATCTTTTGCATCACTGCTGCATCGGTTTCATGTGGCACAGGACTTTACAGCATGACACATATGCCTAGATGCATCAAGTTGTAAATATGTTGCAACATAGCAAATCTTTTGCACCGCCGCTGTGTCACAAAAGTGACGCACAGTGGCGCAAAAGAGGCACACGGCTATCATAAATCTGTCCCTAACATTTTAAATGATTGATTCAGGATGACGATAAGGTGTGGCCTATCCAGAGGTTTGTTTGAGGTGAGGCCTACTCAGGGTTGCAGATGAAATTTAGGCTTATTGAAGAGTACAGAGGAGATAATACATGTGCAGGCCTACCAATGAAGTGAGTCATGTCCACTTCACTCTTGAACAAAGGCCAGACCTCTTCTGTGTCCGTGGACAGGCCTAAACCTCATCTGCACAATGTGATTCGTAAAGTTAGGAAACACAGGTGATGTACTTGAAAAATGTGGAATTTCTTTTCCTCATTTCACAATCACATCACCTGTGTTTCCTTTGCTTAGGTATCTCATAGTGCAGATGGAGTCTAGCATATCAAAGAGTACACAGAAGCTGAGCACTGTATACAAAAATTTTGACATTTACAGAAGATTCAGCTTCTCCATGCCCCCTACACAGTCCTAAATGTTTACAGTTTAAATTGACGGTATCTTGTTGGAGATGAAGTGAGGCCTATCTTGCAACATGGTGCATCTTTTGCATCACTGCTGCATCACAAAAGTGACGCAACAGCGGCGCAAAAGAGGCGCACGGCCATCATAAATCTGCCCCTAACATTTTAAATGATTGATTCAGGATGACGATAAGGTGAGGCCTATCCAGAGATTTGTTTGAGGTGAGGCCTACTCAGGGTTGCAGATGAAATTTAGGCTTATTGAAGAGTACAGAGGAGATAATACATGTGCAGGCCTACCAATGAAGTGAGTCATGTCCACTGCACTCTTGAACAAAGGCCAGACCTCTTCTGTGTCCCTGGACAGGCCTAAACCTCATCTGCACAATGTGATTCGTAATGTTAGAAAACACAGGTGATGTAATTGAAAAATGTGGAATTTCTTTTGCTCATTTCACAATCACATCACCTGTGTTTCCTTTGCTTAGATATCTCATTGTGCAGATGGAGTCTAGCATATCAAAGACTACGCAGAAGGTGAGCACTGTATGGAACATGGCTATGTAACTCAAAGAATCAAAATCTAAATTTGCCAAGCACACATGGGGGCGTATTTACAAGGACCTTGCACCACAAGGCAATGTCTTAAATTAAAATGGGAAAAATAACATCAAAGAAACTCAAAGGCCTTGTAAATATGACCCAAGCAACCTATGAAACTCTAGCAGTACATATCAAGAAACCTAATTGATTTCAAAAAACGTTTTTAAACACATCATGTAAAGTAATTATATACCTACATTCATGGGGAAGTGACTTAAAATGCCCTAAGACACATGAAAGCATTTTTTTAAGGCCCTTGCACCATTTTAGCGTCACTTTTAACATGCCTATGTAACATGGCTATGTAACTCAAAGAAACAAAATCTATTTGTAAAACACTTGACACAAAGCAACATTTTAAATACACAACTTTCTTCATAATTTTCTCCTTAAAGCATATTATTCTCTATTTAAATTAAATGAATCTTTTCTCACCTTAGCAAATACTTTTTGAGTTTCAAAACAGTCTCAGATACACACCAATTTTTCTTTAGCAGAGCAAAAGGTATGCACTCCAGAAGCTGCAACCAACAATGGCACAGAAATGCTGTAATTCATCACACATATCTCTCATGTCACCCAATCAAAACTCTTCCCTCACTTTTTTCAAATCAACACCCTTCCCCCCTCTGCCCTTTCTGCCTTTTTTCCATTGCAACCACCTCCTGAAAGACCTCTCATGTTTGCAAGTTCACACAACAATGTTTCAATTGAACTCTGAACTCTCAGTACACCTGCGTATCCAGTGCAATCTTTCATAAAATGATTTTTTCTTGACCATTTAAATTACATCTTTCTAACAACCCATCCATGCACCCTAACTTTCTGTTTTCAGCAATCAAAATCCACCAATCACTGCTACTGATTAATTACTACAGAAACTCCACCGTTTTTTTCATTACATACTCCTACTGTTTCAACTGCCATTTCATTACCACACTTCATCTGAGTGCAGCAGAACCTCCTCTCGCCATGTTTTCTGTCTGGATTGTTGGACATAGTTATATCCACTGGGCTCAAAGGTTTGCTGATAACAGAAATGTACACAACCTCAATTTACAAAATGTGGAAATCAACTGGATTGGCCACAGAGGAATAAGATGTCACCAATTGATACCATTGGTGAAAACCTTTTTGCATTTGCCAAAACCTGACCTGTTAATTGTGCACTGTGGAGGAAATGACTTGGGCACTTTGACTGGGGTAGGTCTGGAAATGCTTTTAAAGGACACCTTTGAGCAATTGATGGCACTATTTCCTCAAACTGCCTTGGTATATTTAAATATATGCCAAAGACAGAAATGGAGGTGGTCAAACGAATTTTGTCCACAAATTGAGAAATCGAGGAAGCATGTAAATAAGTCTGTTTCAGCTTACATGAGAGACCATGGAATGGGCTCCATCTACAACAATAACTTGCGTTACTACATGCAAGATATCTACAGAGCAGATGGAGTTCACTTCTCAGATGAGGGGAACAGAATTTTCATCCTCAATTTAAGACTGTGCATTGGTACCGAAACACAAAATGGAGGACTCCCGTAACGCTGCCGGTTCGCGTACCGGGGCGCGCACCGGGAAGCGCTCGCTCAAAAAAGGTGGGAAAGTAATTCACAGAAAAACCACTGGAGACACTTTCACCAAATATAGATTAGCTCATACTACATACCAATCCCTACCATTTTCACAAATTTGATTGAAATTCCATTTAGCCATTTAGCCTGTAGACCTCTCTAAATACCCTGAGGTAAATTACTTCACAAAACACATCTGAAGTGTTGGAATTGACAACCATTTAAATGTTACTTTCATTTTCTACTTTTTTTACCTGACATTTGATTGGTTATGTACCTGAATATATATAAAAAAAGAGAGAGAAACACAGCCATTTTGACTACAACTTCCTGAACTACATTGCAAGATCATTTTCACTCACAACTTAAACTTGTTTTTAAAAGGTAAGATGTTATTTTATAAATTTGAAAACATTTTCAGATAGTTATATACTATCCCTCTGTAAGAGTTAGACATTGAGAAAGGCTTGTTTATTATAATTATGGATTGATTTAGGTTTCTGTGGTATAATTATGAATTTACTTAGGCTTTTTCACAGGCACTTTTTAATAGTACTACTTCACGCCTCAAAAGTACCTGTCTGAACTTAAACCCAACAGTGCCCTATCTCTACTGATATATTTATTTTTTATGCAAATTTCAGCACAAAAATGGAAAGAGAACAGAACGTTTCCTTTGAAATTGTCCTAGACATGAACAATGAGGAAATCATTGAACCCATTGACTTGGAATTCATGGATGAATCACGAGACCATGAACTTCTACAATGTGTAGAATCTGTGGATTTCTTACTTCAATATGAGGACGGTCAAATGTGGGAAGTTATGTTCAGTCAAAAAGAAGACATATCGGACAGTCAAATGTTAGACGTTCTATTACATTTTGAAAAAGAATCAGAAAAATAAAATTATATTTAATAATAAAAAATTGTTTGAGTCTTTAATCATTTTTATATGTAATTCATAAACTCGTACCAAATTGATTATAATGTAAAGTCAGACTTATAGTATACTGTGCACAATCACAAAAATACATTTATATTTAATAATCATAAATACTGCTACTTAAATAAAAAACAACAAAAAAAACAACAAAAAGAACAATCAATAAACATACAATATTTCAAAATATCATAGTCTATCATTCTTTTTTCCTTATAGTACGCTCCCCAGACCGCTTCCCGGTGCACATACCGGGCGCTCCCCAAGCTCCCCGCGGGGCCCTTTTAAAGCCTCCACATCAAACCTAGGGGGTCAGGGAGGATCTACTATGCCCCCTTATGGTCATTTCCCCCTTTGTTTTGGCCTCCTCTTGTCTCTCGATCCTACCGAGAGACAAGATGGCGGCCGCTCCGGACTGTTTAGAATGTTGACAGACACCGAAGAGCCAATCAGCTTCGCTTTGCGAAGTTCCGTTACGCGTCAGGTACGCGAACCGGGGCGCTGCCCGGAGCGCGCTTACAGATATATATTTTTTTGAACGTTAATTTCTCAAAATCCACTGGAACACATATATTGAGACCTAGCAAAGGCACATCGGGCTACCAGTCCCTACAATTTTGCCAAGTTTCGTGAAAATCCATTCAGCCGTTCGAGCTAAAAGTGAGGCCAACCGCCCTATGGAAAATTGCATGGGAAAAACACGTTTTGGGACCCCCTTTTTTCTCGGCCCCCCTTGACGAAACCCCCCCAAATTTTCAGGGGCTGCTCCGAAACAAAATGTGCCATTTTCCTGAAAATTTCAGCCAATTCCGTTTTCAAACGCCAAAGTTATTCGACATAGAATTTTCAAAAATCCCATAGAGAAAAAATCCTAACTATATATACCTACTGGCAACCGCCAGTAGGTAATATATATATATATATATATATATATATATATATATATATATATATATATATATATTGCAGTATTTCATCAAGAAGGCATTCCAATCCAGTAGGAAAGATGAATTGCGGACCCAAAGTTCTTTGTGCCAAATAAACTTTATTTCGAAACACCCTGCATCGCCGCCATGGCGCGTTTACGCCCCACCTGGGCCTTGATCACATGACGCCTTGCGTTAGTGGAAAGAGATTTTTAAAGTGCCAGTGCAATCAATTAGAGTCAGCTGATCTGTACCTTGATAGACAACGAAGATAGTGTTGTGAATCTATCTAGGACCCTAATTAGATACCCCCGATTCATGCCCTTATGTGGATATAATAAAACATATCCTTATAAAGGCATAGGAATCATGTCCATATCTAGTCATAGCCTATGCAGTCCAAATACGGCAAGGCTACTCCCATAGACTCCTAGAAACTACAACGCGTTCTTTAAAGAAACCAAGCCTCCAGCAGCCCGGAATTCCCCCTGCTTTTGTTTTGATTTGCACAAGAACTCCTGGAGTCCAGAAAGAACTGTTAGTTTTTTAGTGACGTCTTATGTCCAACCTTACGTCAAACACGGCACCTTTCAGGTATAAATATGCCAACGTTGCCTTAAGCAAACACACAGTGGTTTGGAGCAGAGCGGCTATCTACTTGCCCGACGCCCAGCTGATGCGAGAGCCGAAGAAAGCCGACCCTCCCTTGATGCACTGAGAGAGACGCTGTCTTTTCTCTTGCTGAGAAATCCAGCTCTGGTGTTTCCAGTCACCCTTGCGGGTTGCTGGGAGATCGAATCCTGAGAGAGAGATACAAGACCTCCTACATTCTAGAACCAAGGTACGGAGCTGACTAAACCCTTAAGAGATTTCTTGATTCAGATTCTTGGCAAAAAACCAACTTAACTTAAACTGCAACTTACTTACTCCTTCCCACGTATTAGGCTTAGGTCAGGTACACCGGGGTAGGCGTATATTAGAAGCACCAGTTGAGTACGTTAGTCAATGTTTTTATGTATGTATATATTTTATCCGTTTTAAAGTATCATATGGCTAAGAAACCAAATCAATGCTTTTACATTATTATTTCATAATACTCCTTTTACTGTACGCACTTTACTTCATGATACGTATTGCAATTGTGGCAATTCATTTCTCTTGCATGAGAAAGAAGACTGCTCAATAAATAACAACTTTTATTGAAAACGCCCGTCTCTCTATTTCTCTGCACTCCTGGTGAAATTAAGCATGCACAGTTGACTGAGTGAAATAGCTGTCTATTGTTTTCACACGACTCTAGAGATATACTCTTTATTCTGAGGGAGCAAAGTTGTCATGTTTATGTGGTTGTCAGAAGCTAATCCCTTCTTGTCTATCCAGGGAAGTTAACACCTCCTTGTTTACTCGAGAAAGTTTCTAGTGACCTCTGAGCTAGCTGGCAAACCTAATTAAGTCTAATATAGTCAGTAGAGACCTAGATGACCTCAGTCCTACGTCTAAACTGATGTTTATATTATTCCAATGCGCAGAGCCTATTGGGAATATAGGAACTACACTACATGGCGCCCAACGTTTGGTAAGGAGATAATCTAACGCAAGACATTAGAGTAACTCAGTCGTGCTTTTTCACACAGACCCTTTTTCCCGTAAATACTCCAAAAGACGTCTGTAGTGGGTAAAAGGTTAATATCCGCCGGAACTTAGTAGGAAGAGATTCCTATGTATTAGTTTTTGGTTTAGTCAACGTTGAAGGATACAGTGTTCCAAAATATTGTGCACCTAATTTTTGTTTCCCTTGAAACCTGATCTGCAAACAAAAAACTTTCTGTCAGTAAAATGCCGGAAGGTGAATAAGAAAGAGATGTTTTAGCATCTCAACTGTTGTTAGATGACACAACTCTCCAACAGAATGACCCGAATGCTACAATAATTTCGGTTAATGTAAGAAGAACTATAACTCTTAAACTTATAGAAAATGGACTATCATCACGAGGTGGTACAGTCATATTCGTGGTAGAGGCCCACGAATATCGGCAGACAGAGGTATTCTATTCATGGATACATTTTCCAGCAGCAAACGCTGTAACACAAGATTTCCACTATTACAAAATAGAGGAACCTCCGGATGAATACGCTCCTTTCGAGGACGTTGAAATCCCACTAACTTACCAAGAGTACCTGCTCTGGTTTAATGGCGCCCTAAAACATCAAAATCACATCACCAGGTTCGGTCCACTAGGTAGACCAGGAGCCACATGGCCGGTTCTAGCCAGCTACACACCACATCCCGACATAGAAAAAATGTCAGACCGGGAACTTTTAGCTCAGCTAAAACTATTAATTAAAATACATACACAATTGGTCCAATATGTCATGCGGACTTCAACAGTCCAACCAACAATAAAAACATATAAAGAGAAATAGAGGCCATTGACATAGTTCTATGAAATCAAGTTCTGTTTTAAACAAGTTACTATTTCTGAAACATATAGCTACTCCACTTTCACATAACCACTTTAATACTGTGCCTCAGAACAAACTGAAAGGCACATGCATCGGAGTTGCTATTTAGCAGCGCTGACTGAAAACAAGGGCATTCCCTTTTCGTTAATGCCTTGAAGGCCGTTGGACCTCCCTGGGTATTAACAAATGATAAATGCCTGACCATGAGTACTGGTATTCATACTGCACCCATATGAAAATGAGCATGATCAAAAGTGTTTTTCTGATACTTCATCTTTAAATGACTGTGACAGCGTCATTTTGTATCCAGAGCTATGGCTCAGAATAGGATTGTTGCCATTAGCCCTAGTAAATGCCAATTCAAAAAACAAAATGCGGTACTGAAATGAAATGAATGAGTCTAATACTATTTCATTGCAGAAGAAGCCACAGAATAACATTGCGGAGCTTCCTATAAGTGGTAGGGCAGAAACCTTTATGTTGAATATAAATTGCAAGCAAAGCGAAAATGAATCATATATGGGAGGGCTGCGCAGGGAAGGGATTTCTTCCCCCACAGGAAAATTTGAGAAAAAAATGAGTGGGAATGATGCATTTTCAGGATACCTTTCAAGAAAATCTGCTAAGATTATTATTTTTTTTTTTAAAGGTGCGAATGAGTTTACAAAGAGACACATGTCTCCCTGCACTCACTCAGATACATCACTCAACACACAAACTCGTTGTTCCTCTCACCTTGCACTCCCAGACTCACACTGCTTCACTCACCCAACACTCACCAAGTATACCACTCATCCGCCACTCACAAGGGCACATTACTCATTCAGTGCATTCACACCGTTCATGCCACACTCATGACAGCACATCACTCATCCAGTGTACTCATACAGTCACACAACTTATATGGGCTCACACAGGCACACCATTCATAACACTAACAAAGGCACACCCTTCACTTTACACTCAGTCTTACCATTACTCCCCCTGCATTCATACATGCACACCACTCACCTCCACTCACACAGTTAAACAATTGACCGTACATTCATACAGGCATGTCACTCACTAGCCACCCTTGTGAACCCACATTCAGAGCCCATGCCGCCGCAGCGCTAAGCTGTACCTGGCCCCCACCGACTCGAGCAGAGTTCAGTGCGTTGTGGAGGTGTTGCCTCGACCAGTACAAAAGTTAGGAAAATTACCGAAAGCTGTTTTTTTTCCCTCCACTACAGGACCACAAACTCCAATTGAATGTATAATTCATTACATTTCCAGGTCTTTCTGTGACCCCCGTGCGACATTTTGAGATGTGAACTATTACTACGTAGCCGACCTCACAAAAGCCACATGCTTTCATAATCCAGATGTAGCTGCTCACTGTGCCAGCATTGTCAGCAGGTTTTATGTGAAGAGATAAATGAAAGGGACATCAATAGCCCCAGAAACACTCGTGAACACAAATGCAGTGACCAACTATGTCTAGCAGCAGTGAAGATTTAAAAAGCACACTTTTTTAATGCAATGTGCACAACACATAAAATAGATAACAAACATGCAACATTGTTTCAAAATGAATTGGACATTTTACATGTAAGGTCTTTTTGTCTGGAATCTCATGGCTTTTCACAGCTGGGACTCAGCTGTTTCCCACTAACAAATAGCATGGTTGGTACCACCATCTAATGTTTGTAGCAGCATGAAAGGGTGATTACATAGCACTGTCTGAGTTTAGTTTTCATGCTGTACGGTAGGGTTTTATAGCTTTTCCCCTTCAAAGAGTGAGCCCGTCCATGCTTCAATAATAGTGATATCGCAGGTGTTTTAAATGGCTGTATCCGAAGTAATGTAAATTTATAAAGCACACATGGTGGGCGTATTCTACTATAAAATAGCGAACTGCGGGTATTTTCAGGTTTTGTATTGCACGCTTAACTTGGACTAAATATACATTTTCAAGATAGTGCAATATTAATTTATACAGTTTAACTTACGCTTATTAGGACTCTCCAAGACTAGGCCCTTGCAATACTACCACCGCAAAGAAATATATAATAAAACGCTAAGTTATCAAAAAGATCATTTATGTCGTCTGATAATGAAAGAACAGGCTAACATACAACCTATCGAAGTCTGGGAAGCGTTCAAGACACCTTAAGTTATAGGTTATTTATTTTTGCTGGTAACTTTAGAACATACATTTTAAAACGTACACTGCAAAGCTTGTTGGCGGAGATTAACGTATGCAGACACGACAAAGTTTGTGTGTGTTTTACGAGGTTCAAAGAGGTACACACTGGTTACTGAATGTAAAAGGTTCATACTACATAAAAAGGTGGCCTCTAGAAATTCGACAACTTCAGGCCAGCCCAAACAACGCAAGCACAGGCGCCCATGTTTTAGTACATACTTTGAAAGGCACAGACATTCAGGAATGCACTGCTTTACACGCAAACACGATGTATTTCACTTCAGTGAAAACTAGATAAAAAAGCATTAGAAATGCAATAGGTCTCGGATTTTTTTGAGTTAGAGCTAATGGAATCGTAAATGTCAATGTCTTTTAGCCATGTGTTATGGAGTGTATGCATGTGGTGTGTAGTGGAAATATATGTGTTGGATTGGAATAGTAGGAATGGTGGCATGCTGCGCTTTAGTTAAATATGTTTAAAAGTAAAGGGCACCATATTGCAATTGCTACAATAGTTAATTGTGGATGAGTTAACAATTGATGTGTGCACCGATGGATGGTGGTGTGTGTGCCTGTAGAAATTGTGCACTGTTGGCTGGTGGTGTGTGTGCTTGTTAAAAGCGTGCACAGATGGCTGGTGGTGTGTGTGCTTGGTGAAAGCGTGCACTGGCAGCTGGTGGCGAGTGCGCCTAGTGAAAGCATGCACTGACGGCTGGTGTTGTGTGTGACTGGTGAAAGTGTGCACTGACAGCTGGTGGTGTGTGTGTGTGTGTTTGGTGAAAGCATGCACTGATATTTGGTGTTGTGTGCGTGGTGGAAGCCTGCACTGACGCCTGGTGGTGTTTGTGCTTGATGAAAGCCTACATTGATGGCTGGTGGTGTTTGCGCCTGGTGAAAGCGTGCACTGACGGCTGATGGTGTGTGGTTGTGTGTGTGGTTGTGTGTGTAGTGGGGAGTGTGTGGTGGTGAGTCTGTGAGGGTGAGTGTGTGGTGGTGAGTGTGCGGTGGTGAGTGTGTGGTGGTGAGTGGTGATGAGTGTGGTGGTGAGAGGCTGGTATGTGTGTGGTGTGTGTGAGTGTGGTATGTGTGTGGTGTGTGTGTGTGTGGTGTGTGTGGTGTGGTGGTTTGTGTGTAAAATGTAAATGTAAATGTTTGTATTTTATATAGCGCACTTCTACCCGGAGGCCTCGTAGCGCTGTATTCATACCGCTGCGGAACCCATCCTGGCTTTCCTGTGAAATGTCCACTCCTGGGCACCCCCAAGGTGAAGCCAGGCATCCACAGCGCTGCTGGGGCCGTTGTGGAGATTAAGCAAGCTATTGCCCAGAGTCACAGAGTGGGACCCATGATTAGACTAGGCACCGAGGCGAGAATTATCAGGTCCGGGGAAATTGAGCCCAAGACCCGCCGAGGCGGGAATCGAACCCTGGTCCCGGGCCAGACCTCTGCATCAGGGTCTGCCGCTCTAACCATTGAGCCACACTTCTCCACATGTGTGGTCTTATGTATGTGTGTGGTGGACTTAGTTTGAGTGTTCGTCTCCTGCACACTCACACAGTGCCCCTACACACTCATACACTGCTCTCCCTGCACACTCACACTGTTCACCCTGCATAGTCACACACTGTTCATCCTGCACACTCACACACTGTGAACCCTGCAAACTTACACACTGTTCACCCTGCACACTCACACACTGTTTACCTTGCACACTCACACACTGCAGTCACTGTCACTCTGCAGTCACTGTTACTCTGCAGTCACACTCACTCTGCAGTCACTCTGCAGGCACTCTGCAGTCACACTCACTCTGCAGTCACTTTCCAGTCACACTCACTCTGCAGTCACTCAGCAGTCACTCTGCAGTCACGCTCACGCTGCAGTCACTCTGCAGTCACACTCACTCTGCAGTCATTCTGCACTTGCACTCACTCTGCACTCACTCTGTACCTGCACTCACTCTGCACTCACTCTGCACACACTCTCCAATCACACTCACTCTGCAGTCACTCTGCAGTCACACTCACGCTGCAGTCACTCTGCAGTCACACTCACTCTGCAGTCATTCTGCACTTGCACTCACTCTGCACCTGCACTCACTTTGCACTCACTCTGCACCTGCACTCACTCTACACGCACTCTGCACTGACACTCATTTTGCACTCACTCTGCACTTACACTCACTCTGCACTCACTCTGCAGTCACACTCACGCTGCAGTCACTCTGCAGTCACACTCACTCTGCAGTCATTCTGCACTTGCACTCACTCTGCACTCACTCTGCACCTGCACTCACTTTGCACTCACTCTGCACCTGCACTCACTCTACACGCACTCTGCACTGACACTCATTTTGCACTCACTCTGCACTTACACTCACTCTGCACTCACTCTGCACCTGCACTCACTGTGCACTGACTCTGAACCTGCACTCACTCTGCACTCACTCTGTACTCTGCACTCACTCTTTCTGCACTCACTCTCTGTGCACTCTGCACCTGCCCTCAATCTGCACTCACTCACTGTGCACCTGCACTCACCCTGCACTCACTCTGCAACTGCACTCACTCTGCCCCTGCACTCACTCTGCACTCAGCACTCTGCACTCACTCTGCACTCACTGTCACCCTGTCACCCTGCACTCATTTTGAACACACTCTACACTTACTCACAATCTGCACTCACTCACTCTAACTCTGCAGTCATTCTGCACTCACTCTGCACTCTGGACTCACTCTGCACTCTCTTTTATTCTGCACTCACTCTCCCTCTGCACTTATTCTGCACTCACTCTCCCTCTGCACTTATTCTGCACTCACTCTACACTCACTCACTCTGCACTCACTCTCACTCTGCACTCACTCTCACTCTACACTAATTCTGCACTCACCCTGCACTTACTCTGCAACTGCCCTCACTTTGCCCCTGCACTCACTCTGCACTCAGCACTCTGCACTCACTCTGCACTTACTGTCACTCTGCACTCACTCACACTCTGCACTCACTCACTCTCACTCTGCAGTCATTCTACTTTCACTCTGCACTTATTCTGCACCCACTTCTGTCATTCTGCACTCACTCACACTCTGCACTCACTCTCACTCTGCACTTACTCTCGCTCTACACTCACTCTCACTCTGCACTTACTCTCACTCAGCCTTCACTCTCATTCAGCACTCACTTTGCACTCACACTGCATTCACTCTCACTCTGCACTCTGTGCACTCACTCTTACTCTGCACTTACTGTGCTCTCATTTTGCTCTCACTCTGCTCTCACTCTGCATATTCACACACCCCGCACACTTGGAGACTGATTGCCATGGACACCTAGATATCATACACTGCTGGCCCTAGACACCCACATACTGCTTACCCTGCACATACAAATTATACGTAAAATATGTGTTTGTAACTTTGATTTACAGTCTGTGAAAAAAAAAAACTTTTTACAAGTAAAAGTTGTTTATTGATATAGAAAAGGAAAACGTGTTCATTGACACAGTTGTAGGTAAGAGCCGACATTATTAAATGTAACGATATGAAATATTGCAAATGTATGAATAAGTATATAGTTGTAGGTAAATGTCTATATTACTAAAATGTACCTTATAGGAAATACAGTAACTTGTTTCATTATGTAGTTGTATGTAATAGTACACATGAATAAAAGTGACTGTATATGGAATACTGCAAAGTCTTTTAAGCAAACAGTAGTGCTGTGATATACATGTGCTGCTAATTATCAATTTTGCATTTTGAGCGCCTCCAATTAGGAAAGGGAAGAGTTTTCTAGTACTATCAGTTTGTCCAATTTAGCTGTATGTGGCTTTCAGATTATTACTTCTCAGACCCAGGAATAACGAATGTGGGGGAGCTAGGATACGGAATGGGTTTCTATGGGTTTTAGATTGCGCTGACTTGACCGGATGGCGTCAGAGCGCTTCACGATAAGAGCAGAGCTGATACATGGGAACATTGCAAGTGAACAAATCACAAAAGAAACGCTAGGACGCATGGGAAAATTGCTAAGAGTGGACAGCGAAATGCAAGTGAACAAATTACAAAAGGAACGCTAGGACGCATGGGAAAATTGCTAAGAGTGGACAGCGAAAATATAGAGGTAGCAATCGGTACAGTACAGGAGGAAAAGGGATTGCACGGACTTGACCTGAAGGCGTCAGAGCGCTTCACAATAGGAGCAGAGCTGATACATGGAAACATTGCAAGTTAACAAATTACGAAAGGAACGCTGATAAACAGCCGAAAGGCGTCAGAGCGCTCTTGCAAACCTCTGTACCATATATTAAAAAGGACAGGGGTGTTAAGTTCTTACAACTAAGTCTTCGATATCATAACTTTGTTTTCTAAGACACTATATGACAATGTTCCATTCAAATAATTTTTCTCGTACTGACTTGTACATCCTGCCCACAGCTTTCAGCCGACCTTGCAGCCGTTTCTCGTACTGAGTGGTACATCCTGCCCATTGCTTTCAGCCGAGCTTGCAGGCGTTACATGAAAATGTAATAAGTTTCAAAGCAGCTGCCACGTTTTATATTACAGTACAGGAGGAAAAGGGATTGCGCGGACTTGACCGGAAGGCATCAGAGCGCTTCACAAAAGGACCAGAGCTGATACATGGGAACATTGCAAATTAACAAATTACGAAAGGAACGCTACGACGCATGGGAAAAGTGATAAGAGTGGACAGCGAAAATATAGAGGTTGCAATCGGTACAGTACAGGAGGAAAAGGGGATGTGTGGCGGTTGCCAAGATTACAAAGTACAAGTAGGGGTAAAATACTGCAATAAATGACAGACTCTCCAGCACAAGAAAATAAAAATGTTACGTAGGCAAGGGGCACCTGGGTCGAGTGCAACGGGGGTGGCTGCGCTGTAATCGTGCTCAGCTTTCCACTACACAAACAAGATTTGGCCGGGAGCCAGCATGTGCACACACACAGTTGAAATAAAACAAACTGGAGAGTGGTGCACGCGCGGCCAGCATCTGTCTTCAATTACCGCGTGCCCTGACAGCTGGTAATTGAAGAAATATGCCCTTCTGCTGCGCGTGTCCGCACGGAATATGCACTAGGCGGAGCAACTCTAAAGCCTATGGCCTATTGCGTGCTCTCTTGTAAAAACACACGCATGCGAGGGCCAATTGCCATGCAGCTGGCAAAAAACCCAGCAAAAATCACGAGCTTTCTGGAATTCGGTAGGTACGATTTTCGAAGCCCTCAGAAAAGGACTCTTAGGCCACGCGCACTTCGTGGGACCTAGGCCGAGCCCTAAAAAGTGATCCGTTTTTTATGCATGCCTATCCCCTTTTCAGAACTGAGCCAGGACACTTTTTCCAAGGAGGCTTCTGATCTCTGCAAGCTTTGCTCTTCTAAGAATGAAGCAACCCTGCACATTGTGTGCACTTGTAAAGTCCTTCTAGAAGGAAGACGATTCTGGTTAGCCAGATATTTCTGCAGCAAGCTTGTTTTTTCTCTTGTGCTAATACTGGATACTTACGTAAAAAAATCTAATTTCTGATTGTAGCCCTTAGGAGGGTGCCAATGACAATTTTATATTGCAGTAGGAATTTCTTCGAGCCTCGTTATGCATTAGCAGCACCAGGATTAGCTAGGGCACAGATACGGCCCGCCAACTAGGAGACGGGGGCTGTGACGGCCTCTCGGGTTCCCCCCTCCCTCGCTCTCCTGAAGCCGGTATAGTAGTGGCTGACAGCGCGCATGTACGGGCTGGTCATAAAAAAGACCAGCCCAAACCCGAACATGCTCACTAAACGCCGCTGTCAGGGACAGTCAGACTGTCACTCAAACAACAATTCTCTCAACTCCGCCACTCTTGCACTGCCGCAGCCCTGCCCCCACCCCTTCAGTGGCCGATTGCTGCACGCGTGTGTCCCAGCAGCACGAGAGTGGAGGAGTTAAGAGAATTGCTTAATTTGCCTGCTATAATGAATTTGGGGCGAAATGGCTAGTGGGGCAACGTCCCAGTGCCCCCAATGGACGCACCGCCACTGGCAATGCCTGAACTGGGGTGGCGGAGTGAGCTAAAGAATGATGATGGATTAAACCCAGATCATTCGACTGGGGGTGAGTGCTTGCATTGTTCAACACTCCTTCCATCATCCCCTTTGGTTTTGCTTTGTTCACCCTTAGTTGGCTTGGTATGCCCAGACAAAGGGTCCCTTGCTCACTTTGCCACTGGTTTGAAGCTAGCCTGGCTGATGACGGCTTATTAGCCAGAAACCGGTCCCAGGATGCTTGTTTCTGGTCCAGGGAAGACATGTCTTGGTAGTTCGGGCTGGTCTGTTCCCATGAGGCACTGGGACAGACTGATTTGCATATGGCCATGTCTGCACTGGGGTTGCGGAGTAAGCTAAAGAATGATGATGGATTAAACCCAGATCATTTGACTGGGGGTGAGTGCTTGCATTGTTCAATACTCCTTCCACATTCCCCTTTGGTTTTGATTGGGGAAATGCAGCAGAAGGGGAGAACAGAGCTGGATGGAGAAATGCAGCAGAAAGGGAGAGCAGTGCTGCATGGGGAAATGCAGCAGAAGAGGAGCACAGTGCTGGATGGGGGAGTGCAACAGAAGGATAGAGCAGTGCTGCATGATGAAATGCAGCAGAAGGATAGAGCAGTGCTGCATGGGGAAATGCAGCAGAAGGAAAGAGCAGTGCTGCGTGGGGAAATGCAGCAGAAGGAGAGAGCAGTGATGCATGGGGAAATGCAGCAGAAGAAGAGAGCAGTGATGCATGGGGAAATGCAGCAGAAGAAGAGAGCAGTGATGCATGGGGAAATGTAGCAAAAAAGAGAGCAGTGTTGCATCAGGAAATGCAGCAGAAGGAGAGAGCAGTGCTGCATCGGGAAATGCAGCAAAAGGAGAGAGCAGTGCTGCATCGGGAAATGCAGCAGAAGGAGAGAGCAGTGCTTCATGGGGAAGTGCAGCAGAAGGAGAGAGTAGTGGTGCGTGAGAGAGTGCAGCAGGAGAAAGCAGTGCTGCATGAGGAAATGCAGCAGATGGAGAGAGCAGTGCTGCATGGGGGGAATGCAGTAGAAGCTGACCTCTGTGTGCTGTACACTTGAAAAATTACTGGTGGAGCAAGCAGGACATGCTGGTAACTGATTAGAATCAGGGCCTCCAGCCTCCAAGGCGCGTGCCACGTTCAAACTAAGTCCCATAATGGGATTCGCTGAAGGAACCGTAAAGAGCAGCACATCTCCGGGTGTGCAACTCGTATTCCACATTGTTATTTATATATTTTTCAATTTTTTATATGCTGCTGCCAGCAGCCAAAAGCCGGCTCTACCCACATCACAGCAGGTCTCTTTCTAAACCTTTGCTCATTTAACACTCGTGCCCTTTTATCTCTCTTTCTAAGGCGGATGGGATACTTTAGCAGCAAGGCCCCTGAAGAGCTCACGTTGTAACAAGGCACCACTCGTCTGGGCTTTCTGTTAGAGGCCTACAAACCCTCGCGCGCCAGTGATCCGCTGCGCCCACCAGCAGCACCTTCTCGTGTCTGCCTAATAACACGCACTGACAGGAAGGTCCAGAAGGGGTGCTCTTGAACTGCTTCTCGTCAGCACCCCTCCTTCACGGGGCTTAAGAAAGTGTGACGAAATCCCACCTGCAGCCCTAACACATCACATTTAGCACAGAGCAGACGGATATAGGGTAGGACACTGGAAAATTATGAAATGCGTGGGTTACTAGGTTCGTGTATAAACGTTACGGTCTTAAATGGAAAGTCACACTAATCATTACTGATCCACACTAAAAGTAAGACTTATAAAAGAGCACATGCACCAAACAAAAACAGATATTGCCCGAAAATCACTGCTCCCCATAGTTGGAAAGTTGTAAGCCCCTCATACTTCTAGACTCCAATCTAACTGCACCTCAGTGGCGTAACAACAGCCCCCGCAGCCCCTGTGGTGTGTGGGGGCCGAGCTCCAGGGGGGCCCCTCGGGCACGTGCATATGTGGCAGCTGAGAGCTCATGATTTAGTCTGGAGCTAGGGCCCCCCTCTTTGCAGGACCCTTTGAGTTTTGTTATGCCACTGCTCCGCCTGCTGATCTAATGACAGCTGTGACAGCCCCCTTGCAAAGTATGGCATTCCTAGTTAGGATGTACCCTTACACTCTTGAGGTCCAGCGTCAATGCACCTTGTTTTACTAATGATAGCTTCTCCTTGAGAAGAAGGCTGGCTCCTGCAGCTCTTAGTTAAAAACACAAATCTCTGTTTTGCCCTGCTCCCTTCCCTCCATTTCCCTGTTGCCCAAACGTTTTGATTTTCCACTTCCTTGGGTCCTTTCTCCTGGCTCACAGCTACATAGGCACAGCAAGAGTATAATGGACCCAAATGCAAACAAGAGAGCCGGAGTAATAATTGTGATTTAAATGTTCCCTCACACTTTTGAGCCCTGGTGCCACTGCACCCGCAGTATGTCGTATAGCTTCAGCCCTGTACCTCAGCCTGTCTCCTCTGCCCACTCCTAGGGATCTGTCTAGCCATTAATCCACTACGTGGATTAATTTCGTACCTGAGCAGGAGCAGACAGCAGCTGAGGCGAGGCGGTGCGGCGGCAGGGGTTCCCGGTTTCCCGATAGAGTGCCGCATCTGAGTTGCATTTGTGGAACCCCGTGGAGCCCCAAGAGCAGGTAAAGCATAGGACGGGCCCCCTTGCTATCTCGCGGCCTCGCATGCCGTTTGTCTACCTGGCGGTTTGTTGCAGTGTGCAGCCGCGTTGCTGAGTCGCAGAGCTGCGGAGCCGCTGAGAGCTTGCCTGGGCTTCAGCTCTGTTTTGGCTTCCCCTGGCATGTCAAGAAAAGTAACCTTCAGCCTTTCAGCCCCCAATGGTTTTTCGGCAGCAGTTCTTAGCGGCAGTTTTCAGCAGCATCTAGTCTACCTCCTCCCAGCCCTAGAGAGGCACCTTGGTGCCACAAAGTACATAACCAGCCACTCAATCCACGCTGGCTCCCGTAACCTCTCCTCCCTCTCACTCCAACAAGTTCCAATAGCACAGAGGATAGGCTGAGCTTCCGCCAACCCCACAGACCCACTGAATCAATTCCACTCCATGTCTTTTCACCCAAGCTGCAAGTAGTAGCATTTAGGTGTAGCGAGGCAAGGCGGAGGCGGAAGAGGTGTGTAAGCGGCAAGAGGCGCGAGGAGAGTGGCCGTGCCCGAAATAGAAGCACAGAAGAGATCCGGTGAGAGACAGGAAAAGGAGCAAGTGGCATCACCATGAGGTCCAGAAGAGAAAGAAGACCTATAACAAGGCCACCATCAAAACGAAAAAGGAAGGAAATGGAAGTAACTCAAGAGATCCCAGAAAATGACAACCTGAACGGAAACAGCATCATGGACAGAAAAAGAACTAACCCAAGCAAAAGTAACTCAAAGGACATAAAAAACTGCTCAAATGAAAGCCCGATAAACAACAACGGACAAAGCCCAATATAAAAAATAGAGCAAAACAAAGCAAACCAGCCAAAAGACACGCTTAAAAGCTTCAAAAGAAAAAACCTGTATGAACTAATAAACATAGAAGGATAACCCCCAAGGAAGATTACGAACTACCACCAACCAAAAATCTATTCGAAATCTACATTTCTAAAAGACCCCGCCAAAGCAACTTACTCAAACAACTATTCCATAATCGGTCTACAATCCCCACTGCGTCCCATTGGGGCAGACAGCTCTTTGCCTCAAAAATCAAACATAACAGTTGCAGAAATACATACGTTCCCAAATCAAATGGAGACCACAGCCCACCCAATAAGCACAATGTAAATGTAAATGTGTGTATACTTGTAAAGCGCACTATCACCTGAAAGGTATCTTGGCGCTGTATACCGCTGTGG
The DNA here is from genome assembly GCF_964261635.1 of Lissotriton helveticus. Lineage (NCBI taxonomy): Eukaryota > Metazoa > Chordata > Amphibia > Caudata > Salamandridae > Lissotriton > Lissotriton helveticus. Next base: position 167,368,561 of record NC_136062.1, on the reverse strand, counting down.
AACCCTTCCTGGCTTTCCCTGTGAGATGCCCCCTTACTGGGCACCTCCAAGGTGAGGCCAGGCATCCTAGCGCTTTCGGGGCCGTTGTGGAGATTAAGCAAGCTATTGCCTAGAGTTGCAGAGTGGGACCCATGATTAGAGTAGGCACCTAGGCCAGAATTATCGAGTCCGTGGACATTGAGCCCAAGACCCTGCCGCGTCGGGAATTGAACCCTGATCCCTTGCCAGACCTCTGCCTCAGGGTCTGCCGCTCTAATCGGTGAGCCACACTTCTCCAATGGAGACTGGAGTGCAACGGGGGCAAGCTGAAGATACCATAGGAGCAATAGAGGGAGACACTAGCCAAAACAACTCGCCAAAAGGCTCAGGTGATCAGGAAAAAAATCCCAGGGGGCCTGCGCCTGAGGAGGAGATAGTGAGCAAATTGGCCGCAGAACCAGAAGGGCTCCCAAACCACCAAAGCCCCAACACTTTAAGAGGCTAGCCATCCCCCACCCACAATCCCCTATTAAATCAGCACGCACCGATTATATATGATGGAGAGTTCACAAAATCCTTTGCAAATAATAACCCTCCACATGACCAATTGACAATACAAAGCGTCACTCCAGCACGGCAGAAGCAGGAAGAGAAAATCGATCCCACAAACCTCCCCCCCACACTGGCCACTCGAGGAACCATGTACCACAGACAGCGACATGCCCTTCTTGGCATCACAAGAATGGGATGACTTAGTGGCATCTCATAATGTCAACCCATCCCTAAACAGCATCATAGAAGAGCGCTCCCACCAGTCCACTGAGGGGAGTAGAGGCCCCACTGAAACTTTTTGGGCAACCGTGCTTAACACAATTCAGCTGTCATCAACAGCACTACAGTACCAATCCGATAAACTAGATTTACAGCTGACTGTCTTGCAATTGCTAGAAGAAGCCACTACCGGGATATAAAGAAAACTTGGGGACCTTAATGGCCTCAAAAAAGAGGACAAGAGGCAGGAAAATTGTCTCAAACAGTAAGAACAGACTGCGTCTGCTCCCCAACAGTCGACAACCTATCCACATTACTTATGATGCTGGGAAACCTCATGGGGGATCTAAAATTAAACAATTTAACGCACCCCATAACAGAGGCGAAGTCCGGTAGATCAACCCACTGCAATAAACCACCAGGAATCACCAATGATAACGAAGCAGTTATCAAGCAAGGGGACTCATCACCAAAACCCAAAATTTCATCAGAAGAGTCCCCACAGAACATCTCAATCAAAGAAAGGGCGGGCTCAGAGACCCTTACGAACGTGCGAGCACGCCGTAAACAAAAAAGAAAGGGTAGGAACAGAAAGTCAACAGGAGCAGACTGCAATGATGTGAACCAGCAAATGATCACATCCTGGGGTAAGGAGCATGCAGGAGCAACTATGATCTACATGGATGGTCATCACCTCTACACAAAAACTCACTAGACGCAACAATCTTAAATGCAGAAGAGACCGCCACACCGACACCCTTCAAAGAGAACACAAGCAAACTGACAGAGCAGAAGCACTTCGGCCAAGCTAAAAACAACCGACCCAGCAACTTACCTGAACCGGAAAATTAAATACAAAGTAAAAAAAGAACACTCGCAGACAATCTGCCAGTAGTAAAAACACAACCGGCCATGGAGGTCACAGAGCAGGCCTCTGTGGAGTCCGCCAAAATCAACATGGAGGTCACAAACACTGACCCACCTAAAAACAGCATTACACACAGCAAGGAAATTACCGTCCAGGAATCAAAGACGAAAGCAAGTACACAAAGCAGGACTAAGCCAGCCATTGTACAGGCAAAAGAGGGCCCTCACGGAGTCAGCACAGAAAGTAGTGACACAATAACCAAAACTCAACCCCTACACGGGGTCAAACAACACAAGCTAACAAAACACCAGGGAACACTGACCCCTAGAAAGAAAAAGTCAGACATTATTCTGTTTATTCCGGAATTCAAATCTAGAGGAAGAGTGGACACCCTAAACAGGGGTAACATACTAAGGCTTATCCACTCAATTGAAAAATTAAAAAATATTAATACAACAGACTTGCTTGCAATTGAATTTCATCCTTCCCCTGACCTACAAGGTCATGAAACGACTAAGACAATATGGGAAACAAACGACTTAGCAGATTTAATGCTAGGGGAAATGATCATATTTTCTCAATGGGGAATATAGCTCGAAGCAGGGAAAAGACCAGCCTACCCCGCCCCACTTCTAGAAGAAAGAAAAAAAGAACGCTTACAAACAGTCAAATCAATACTGAAAGGAGCACGTAGTTATTCCCCAGGACCCAATAGCAACCCAACACACCTGAAACATTTAACAACTCAGCAACCTGACTTAAACAGGGCAACCATACGGCGGACAATAACCATAGAAGACACAAAGTGACAAAGAGCATCAGGCCAAACCCTCATGAAAGCTGAAACACCTAAAATTAAAATATGCATTTGGAATATCAACGGTCTCTCTGACAAACTGGAGGACCCAGAAACAACAAACTACTTAAAATCATTCAATCTGATCCTACTCCAGGAAACCTGGGAAGAGGATGAAGTACACCTACAAGGATACACAACTCAAACGTACCCAGCAACCAGAGTCTCTTCCTATGGTCTATGTCTATGATTGATTATGGTCACAGCTCAGGTGGCCTGGCGTCACTTGCCTCAATACGAACCATCGGAACAATGGAAAAAATCAATGTAAAAATCACTCCCCAAGTGCGATACAGGCACTAGTAATAACAACCGGAAACAATCAGGTTGCTCAACCACTATACATCATAAACACATACATACACCCGAAGCACAGACAAAAAGGGGCAATAGAACTCATTAGCGAACTGGTAAAACTCATGGAGGAAAAAGATATGGAGAACATACTCCTAGCAGGTGATTTTAATCTTCACCTCCTTGGAGAGAAATCAGATGATGAAATATCAATGGAAATGGATATCGCGTGGGGAATACCAATCCATTCTACAGCCTATCGAAATAAACAAACAAGATGCTCAAATCAACTACTGAGAGACATAGAGCAGTTAAACTTTAGAGTACTAAATGGATGATTTATAGAGGATACACCGCCAGCATCAATTTCTCCTCAACCACTTCTTCTCATCTCTACTTCACCCTTGCTACACTGCCATTGTTCGAAATATTAAGCTCGTTCAAGGTTGGAGAGAACGGCCAAAGTGACCATTTGCCACTAGAAGTGATACTAGGCGTGACCAGCAGGAATGATGCGGAAGTAAGGAGAAATATTGGCACAGAGTACACCACTAACTACGGACGAATAAGGTGCAAGACAGACAAAGTAGCAGAATTTATAATCAGTGCAAAAACTATCTTGCACCAGATAACAAGCTTGACAAAGAACCCACTAGAGGCCTGGGAAGAATTTGTAACGGAACTCGGAATTACACATGCCACAGAGCAAAAAACCCAAAAAGGGAACATGCCGTGCAAGACATTCGGCAATGTAACAACCTCAGAGATAAAAAGCCTAAAACGGAAAATAAATCAGATCCTTAGGCAGCTCCGTAAACAACCAAATAACGAAGCTCTCCAAAAGGAGCTGCGAACCCTAAAGGCACAGAAAAAGAAGAAGACATTGGAAAGGAAAAGGCAATTGAACAATGAACTCTGGGCAAAATTAGTGTACAACTCGAAGCAGAAGAACAGGGTTACATTTTGGAAAACAATCCACAGCCTCCAACGGCCAGGCCACATAGGCATTAACTCAAACATATTTGAATCTGAATGGGCACACTACTTATCAAACCACTTTAATGTTAAAAACCCAGAGGGGGACCCACCAAGAGGCGGAACTCGGTTAATCGAAACGCATCCTGATACCAACAAAATTGGAATACACAAACATGAAGCAAATGACGACTACATAACGACATTACCCCCGTGTAAGACCACAAATCCGGATGCGGAAGTGACAACAAGCCTCAAACCATCTGCAAACAGAAAGGAAAATAATCACGCAGCAACAGCGGCTAGGATCAGGCCACAAATTTCAAAAGGCAAACCAGAGGCTGCTCCCGGCCCCAATGGAATCCCGCCAATAATGTACAAGCAAGATGCCGACTTCTGGAGCGACACACTGGAGCCAGTCTTCTAGGAAATTAGGGAAACAGCAATAAGTCCAATATCCTGTAGAGGTTCTATAATAAGTCTGATTTATAAACAGGGCGCAAAGAGCAGTCCAAACAACTATCGACTTATTGCCCTAATCGACACAGAGGCAAAGTACTACACGGGACTCATCTTGAAGGAACTAACATCCTGGTCAACCCTAAAGCACATCATCCCAGTTAACCAAACCAGATTCTATAGAGGCCAGGGCACAATACCCAACATCACGGCGCTAACTCTTCTGACAGATGCGGCAAAAACTGCCAAGAGCGCGCTATTTCTATGTTTCATAGATTATAGCGCTGCATTTGACCACTTAGACCTGAGTAAACTTTGGCAGAAGCTGGAAAAATGTGGGATTCCCGGGCCACTCCTACAGCAGCTGATATTATTACACACTAACACTTGGGCCAAGATCAACCTGGGCTCTGGAATGCACCTTTCAAGACAAATCAAAACCACCAAAGGCTTGAAGCAAGGATGCGTCCTAGCCCCCATGCTGCTCAACCTTTTTCTCGCAGATCTCCCTGGAGAATTGGAGAAAATCAAATTGCATGCTCCGCGGCTGGGCAACATCTCACTTTCAAATCTCCTATATGCAGACGACCTGGTCCTAATCAGTCAGTCTCCTATTGGACTTCAACATCTTCTGGACGCCACCAACAAATTTTCTATAAATAATGCATTAAAGATCAATTAAAACAAACCAAAGTCATGCCAGTGAACTATAACAAAACAAAGAAACTCGCATGGTTCCTGGACGGACAGAAGCTAGACCACGTAGACACTTATAAATATTTAGGCGTACTTTTAGACAGTAGAGGTACGTTTAAACACCAACTAGAGACTATCCGCTGGAAGTGTACAACATTCTATCTTTCAATGAAGCCCTTGAAGAAAGTTCACCCTGACCGGTCACTGGACCCCCTTCTACAGGTGATTAGAGCACGTTTACACCCCATGCTCACATACAGCAGCGAACCCATGCAAGGGAAAGACGCCGCAACACTAGACAAAGCTATCAGCTGAGCATACAGGGCAATTATCCATCTGCCTAATTACGTCTCGCCTGCTCAAATCCGCCTCGAATTTGGTCTAGAGAGACAAACGGTGGAGAGAAGAGGCACCTATATAAAAAGCTGGCGAAAATCAGAGTCACTGAGCAAGGATCTTTAAATGTCCAACTCTGGACTGAACTCTCTACCCGAGAGAACTCACCCGCAAGGAAGTACCTAAAAGAATCACTGGAGACCTTGGGTCTAACAAATGTCTGGGAGTCATGCACAGACATCAAAAGTTTAAAAAAATTGGTAACAAAAGCAACCAAAATGATATCCTCTATATAGGACACAGAAACCCTGACCAAGAGGGCTCATGGATGGACAGTGCTGAAAGACTATAACGCTCTGAAACCGCAGGAATACCTAAAAACTAGTCTTACGCAGATGACAAAAACACATTTTTAAACCTGCGCCTCGGCATCCTACCAATATTACCCCACCTGGCACCTTGGAAAAGGGAAGGAGAACAAAATCTCTGCCGACTCTGTAGAGCAGGGAAAGAGGAATTAATACATCAAAAACTTTGTTAGACAGAGCACAACCCAAAAGTTTGTTACCACAATGACTTAAGTAAGTCAAGCACATGTGACATCATAAATTGCACAACTCAAATATTGTCCAAAAAACAGAAAAGTCTTTTATTTTCAAATCTTCATCACAGTTGACACGTAGACATAGAGAAATTCACAGCCGACACGTGTTTCGTCTTTGGACGACTTTTTCAAGGCTAAGGCAAACTGTATTGACGTTATGATTCCACGACGTTTCCTGAGTAGTTAAAAAGAGACTTATATAGAAAGAACCAAGCTTCTGTACCGGTTGAAGCTGTACAAGACAAAACCTGTTCCAAATGTGGTGATCAAAGTAAGATGAGTAAAGTCCTAAAGGTACAGAATCACGTAGTCTATATTGGTAAGACGGTCCAGTCTGGTCTATAGTACTTAATCAGTATGGTTCACTGTTTAGCAGAAAGAACTGTTGTATCTCGGACAGCGTAGAAACACGGAGTTCCTGGTGAGGAAAGATTCCCCGAACTGTAATGGAAAATTTAAAATGCAAATAACTTTCGTAGAGCAGACAAGTACGGTAAACAGTCCTGTTGCTTTTAGAGTACAAAAATAAAACGTTCAGTTGAAGCGGCAGCGACACCACCAGTACGGGAAGAGCCACCTGATAATGGCGAAGGAAGTAATACCCCCGGGGCTTGAATAGCCTGTACGGGAAATAAGGCGTTCCTTATTTCGAGTTTTATTGAACCAAAAGAGCATAACTAGTTGTAGGCAGGCTGTGATGCATTGCTTTAATCCCGAAGAGACTCAGTTAAATTGCAGACTAACAAAATATTTTGATACAGTGGCTAGAAGACTCACGAGATAGCCACATGGCTCACCTAAAGCGCCAGCACCTCAATCGCACAGCCTGCCAATTTACTTGCCAAGCTGCAATCACCCCAGAACATACGGGGCACATTGATCCTACAACTTTTTTTAACGGTTTATACTAAAACGCAACTGAGACTTTTATGATGTTATAGAGCATGATCACCTTCTTTTCTTTACACTATAAATGTAAATAAGATTTTTATAATGGAAGTTTTAATATTGTGAGTTTTTATTAACTGTACAATAAATAAATCAAATCAAATCACTCCTCTGGATCTTCAGCCCTAGGCCTGAGGCCCAAAGCAGGCTGCCTGTTCTTTTGTGTAAAAGAGCAAACAATAACTAAACACACAAACATTCCACCTCACTGTTGCTTGAGCCGTGTTCCCTGCTCAGCAAGGATGACCTGAATCCAATGCTAAGTAGGAAAATGGGCTACTACTCCTTTTTTTCATATTAAGACAGACATATTTGGGGTGCAGTGGCACCTAAACCAATGGTTCAGTGCCATTACACTTTCTGTACCAATGGTAGTGATGAGCCCCACATGTCACCCTCTGTCCTGGGCATCTCTCAGAGTAAACTCTTTCTGTCCATTTGTAAACAAATACAATTACCCGACATAGCACCCCTCAGAGGTGCCATCTCTTTGGTTCTCACGCCATTCCTCTTTCTCTTGGGTCATTAGTCTGAGGCCCCATGGTTCTGGACGAGCAGCGCTATACAGTTTAATGCAACCCTGCCAGCCTATTCCCTGTCATCCCTGTGAACTCTGCCATCCCCTCTACTCACTTGAAAGGACATCTGTCTATACAGACATGTCGAAGTGGGAAGGTTTTTTGGGGAACTAAAACCAAACGAGGTTTGGCAAAGCCAATAGGTCTGGAGTCATCCTTTGGCAATTCTTGTTTTGTTTTGTCATGGCTTTTGCAAAATGTTATTGTTTGGAAAGCTGCCAGGTGTTTGTCAAACTGAAAAATGATTGCCCAAAGGCAAAAATGCTTTTGAGTCTAAAAAAGCACACATTACCATAGTTTTCTCTAACACTGAATGGAGCTACTTTGTATGTGGATGTGATCCTTGTGAAAGAGCACCATGCCTTCTGATTGGGAAGTCAGCCAATGGTTGAGGTGGGGTGATGAGTTGCACGTTGATACATGCTCGAGTATGTGGGAGACAAATGTGAATGACAACCACAGACACATGCATGAAGTGTGACTAAAAATCCCAGAGGTAGCTATGCAATACACATAGATTTAGTAAAATCAAAAGGTCTTGGCTAAAACAGACCTAAAAAAGCCAATCGTTATACCATTGGCTGCTAGCTTCTTGCCTTTGGGACATAAAGCTTTAAAGAAAGAAGATAAGAAAGTAAGAAAAAAGGAATGCAAGAACAAAGGAAAGTAATGAAAGCAAGATGGAATGAAGAAGGAAAGAAAAAAAAATGAAAATGGAAGCCAAGAAAGAAAGAACGAAATAAGAAAGGAAAGCAAGCAAGAAGGTACAAAGGAATGAAAAAGGGAAAGCAAGCAAGAAGGAACAAAGGAATGAAAAAAGGAAAGCAAGAAAGAAGGAATGAAAGAAAAAAGGAAAGAAAGAAAGGATGAACGAATGAAAAGAAAAGGGAATGAAAGAATGAAAGAAAAAGGAAACCAGGAAAGAAGGAAAAAAGAATAAAGGAAAGAAAAAACTAATGATAGAATGAACAACAACAAGGAAAATGGGGAAGACGGAATACAAGAATAAAGGAAAGAAGGGATAAAAGAACAAGCATTGGCATAGCCAATAGGTCTCCCCTTTGGGATCTTCTAAGTTTTTAGTTATGTTTTATATTATTGTATGTGAAATTCTAATAAATGTGGTAAAACTTTCCAATACAATAATATAAAACATACTAAAAAGTGATAGGGGGCGCAGAGAGTAGAGGCAGGGTGCTGTGGCATAGAGCTAAGCAGGCAGAAGGTACTGGAAACACGGGGTGAGAGCGGGGGGAGGGGGAAAGGGGGCAGATAGTAGAGACAGGGAGCAGGGTGATGTGGCATAGAGCCGGACAGGCAGAGGGCACCAGAAGCACGGGGTGGCCTGTTTGTCTCTGATGTCAAACACCGGTCTGTGGGAGGGATAGCGCTGCAAGAAATCTTAAAAAATGCATAATCCCATTACACTGCAAGGTTAATTAGGTGTAAATTTAGTGTACGTGACAAATGGAGGCCTAACTGCAACTTTGTTTTAAGCAGAGTTCATGCTCTTTACATAAACTTGTGATCATCAAACTTGGCTGAACAGTGATATGGATCAGCAACCCAATGCATTTCATCTCAGTAAACAGCTTGAAGTCTAGAAAAAAATATTCCTTTGCAGCAATTAGCTTTAATAACGTGGATGTGCTCACTCATATTTAATTAAGTGCAAACATAAACAAATGGCCAGCAGTGAGGAACATGAAGGCACACGGGTGACAGTGTGCCAAATGAATCCCCAGGGAATAGTCTGCTACAATTACACAACTGAGGAACAGGGAGCTTGAAGTGGTTCAACTAGTTGAACCCGTCAACCATTGCAACTAAAACTGGAATGGTTTTCTTGCTGTGCAAAATCAAACACTCTTCTGGAAAGGTTCATCATCTACAAACTGTGATGTGTGCCCACAGCTGAAAAAGTAAACATTTTTGAGTTCCTCCATGAACTCTTAGCTGAACATTTAGAAAGCACAAGAGTCCGCTATTTAAATAGACATTCCTGCAGTGGTCTAAATTTGATGAATGAGGCAGGACAAAAAAATTCAAATACCGCCCAGGCGGGAGCGCCTTGCTAGGAAAAACCCATGTTTACTGCAATCAATAAAAGTGCTGCCTCGTGGAAATAATGTGTCTATGTAGCATACTATAAAAGAACCAACCTGCCTACTATGTAAGCAAAACCAAGGTTCAGAGAACAAGAAAAGACATCCAATCAAAACACCTGTTTACGTCGATTTCCAAACACCACTCAATAGAGGGGAAATTTAACAATTAGCATCACACAGGCCACCCTCTTCACATTACTTACTGCACATGCAATGCAAAAAATAAATTGAACAGCAGGTTATGAACATATAACCAGGTCTTTAAAATGAACATATTGTTTGTTACACAACTCAGTTCGTAATCTCGGGTGAAACTTTGTAAAACTGTGCATTTCCGATCACTGACCGTGCATATATCAGGGAACTTTAGCTCATCCGACACGGAATATTCTTGCCATCCACACTGAACAAGAGTAAACACAAGGCAGACGTGAGTGATAAATACAGTCAACAAAGCCCACAGTCGAGAGCCTATGGGTCAGCAATTTTTAGGACTCAAACGCACAACTTCATCTTCTTTAGAAACAAAAATGTATGCAATCAAGAACTGCCCATATTCTCAACTAGCTGGGCACTGTAATAAACGTTCTGATCAAGTTAAATGTGTGCTGCCAAGCTTGGGCTCTCATTTGCAGGAGACACGTTAGTGCGCTGACCTTAATTGCGAAGTAAAAAAAAAAAGTGGACCTGGTAAAATGGTAGAGTTTGGTGTGCCACCAAGTATTAACAACGATGAGTGAAGATCCGCATGTTTTAGCATCCTGGGGCTACAAGGGCAGAGTGACTCCTACTGCAACAAGCATTGGCCGTACGGCTGTGAAAGTAAGGCTGCCGCGTGGCCGTGAAAGTGAAAGTAATCGCGATCGCGCGCTGTACGGGTTTCCGACGAGAGTGAATGAGCCATGACGAGAGAGGAAAGTGAGATGGCGCCAATGCAGGTAACTGTGCGCGTAACCACCCGCTCTAGGCCACACACAAAAGTGTGTGGTGAGCTTTTTGTAGCCCACTTACTAAAAGTCTCGCCAGGGCAGTGCATGCGCTGGCTCAGGAGAGACGTAAAAAGGAAGACAATCAAAAAGGAATGAAAAGAAAATGGAAAGTTCAAAGGAAGGAAAGATGGAATGAAAGAAAAAGGGAAAGAGAATGAAAGAAAGAGAAAAGGAAATAAAGGAAATGTGAATGAAAGAATGAAAGAAAGAAAAAGGAAGAAAGAATACCAGAATGTGTGGCAAACTAAACATGATAAAGGCTTTTTTTCTTGGGCAAAGTTCATTAACCACTTAATGCTGGGCCTTTCTGTCACCAAGTGCTGAGCCCTTTTTTGGGGTAGTTCACTCTAGGGCAGCATAACGTTTTGTCCACATAAGGTATCCATCCCAAAGCTGACTCCGCTTTTTCCAACACCCTGGTGATTCTCAATGTACCCAGGGTTTGTGAATTCCGGTGGTGGAGACCAAGCAAATAGGCAAAATATATCAACATTTTTAGGGGCATATCTACAAGCCCCTTGCGCCACAGGACCATCACTTTGTGTGATGCTCCTGTAGCCTAAATCAGAAAATTATATCTTCGAGGCCACACAGAGCCACCATGCATGGTTTTAAATGGTCTGATAGATAAGGAGTAAGGCAAAGCAGCGCAAACCACTGCTTTGCCTTTATTCTGCACTAGGGCGTTTCCTGGGCATTGTGGTGGGTTTTCCCATGCAACACCCATGGATTTTGACAGTTCCCCAGATTTACGAGAAGCGCCAAATCCCTTTGCCTCCTGAGGTGAGGCGTAATGAGGAGAAATACCTGGTGCAAGGGTGTCGGCGTTGGAGCAAGAAAGTCAAAACAGCAGATGCACCGTATTGCATAAATACAGCCCATTCCTGTCCTTTTACTTTTGCGTAGGGCAGCGCAGCAAGCTGCGTGCTGTGCTGCCCTACCACAAGTCCCCATAAATGAGGGCCTGAGTTTTTGGGAAAAATAGAAATATTTACTCTGAATAAAAGTGTCTGATTATTTTCCTACAAATGGGCTCAACAAACATGTTTGCTGTGCTAAAGTCACCATCTTCCTAACATTCAGGAACTTGCACAGCTGAATCACAAACCTAATTTTTTACCACAATTTTGGCATTTTTGCTTATTTTTTATTTTTTTGTGTGCTCTCAATCTACTTCCAGTTTGCGGTGGAAACCAGTGTAAAACCCTTGGATTATCCTGTAAAGCAATAGATATCTGAAAAGTAGAAAAAATAGCAAATTCAGCAAGAGGTCATGTGTGTAGATCCCTCAAGATTTTCCCAAATTAGCTAACTGTTGACATAAAGAAATTGGAAGGGAGTAGGAAAAACGGCCATATGTGACAACGATTTCATTTGTAACTTTTTGTCACATGGTCAATGTTCATAAGCATATGTTATTATGTTTACTAGACCTTCTTGTTTCAATACTGTATAGGGTTTGTAGGTCCTCCCAGAATCCAAGGTACCCGGAGCCAACAACTGAGCTGCGCCATGCAATGTTTTTTCATTGTGTATCAAGTATAGACCAATTTATATGGTGAATGATGTAAAGTGAAAATTGGGTATCAAGGAAACCTATGTATTTCTGAATTGGGCACAAGAGATGGAGTTTAGGAGCAGTGGTTAATTGTACATCTCTGAATTTTTTCATAACCGTACTAGCACGTGATTTAAAGGGTATTTTTCAAAATGTGGTCTTTTTTACCCTTTGGCTTATATTTGGAAAGCACAAATGAAGCAATATCCAATTGATAATAACAAATGTTCTACTATTGTATATTCCAAAATGTCTTCTGATACAAATGCTACCTCACTAGTGTGGGTACGCTTAGTGTCCGCACCAGGAAACGGCTAAAAAATCAAACTTTTTTCACTCAAGACTGACTCTTTTTTGCAAAGTGGGTAGCTGTGGATTTTGGGTCTTAGCTCAGCCAGCAGCAAGAGAAACCTAGCAAACTTGCACATGTTTGAAAACTAGATTGAGGGTGGGGTGATTTGCATGGCTGTCACCATATTTTTTTACCCAGAATTCCTTGCAACCCTCAAACTTTGATAAAAAGACATATTTTCCTCACATATGTGTACGGAAAGTTCTAGAATATGCAGCCATCCAAAAACTTCAGTCCTCCTAGCATTTCTCCAAGATAAAAATGGTATCTCACTTGTGCGGTACGCCTAGTGCTCACAGCAGAAAACAACCGAAAACATAACATAGATACATCTAAGCATGGGCGGATTTTGCGGATCTGGCGTACGCGAATTTGCGAATTTACGGATTCGCAATCCGCAAAATCCGCGATGTGCGGATTTTTATGTTTTTTGTGTTGGCGAGCGTTTGCGAGGATTTGTGGACCATTTCGCAATCGCGAACTTACTTTTCGGCTCGCAACGGCCGCGACTATGTTGTTTCCATGTCTGGTTTATCATCACAGGTTCACAGCACCCTCTGTTTCACCACTGCCACCCTCTGGTACATCCTCACAGCCACCCATTAGGTTTGTTTATCACTGTAGATTATGGGGGTGAAAAAAGCAAGCACACCTGCCCTGCTTCAACTGCCATGAATTAATTTGGGGTTGATTAATGTGTCAGTGATTTTGAAACTTCCAGTCTGGCTGGCATCTGCTTCCTTCCTTATCTGTAATTTGCTTTCTGTTGCAGTGAAAGCAAGCACACCTGCCCTTCTTCAACTGCCATGAATTAATTTGGGGTTGATTAATGTGTCAGTAATTTTGAAACTTCCAGTCTGGCTGGCAACTGCTTCCTTTATTATCTGTAATTTGCTTTCTGTTGCAGTGCAATTTTTTTTCACAGGACCTTTATGGTCTACTTGTAGCTATTCTATGAGCCTGCTGTTTGGGTCATAGCAGGGTCATAGAATAGTTGCAAATAGGCAACTGAACTCTGGAGGGGCCCCTCAGGAAGCACTAGAGTGAATGGTTACTAATGTTAAGTTTGAACTTTTGCACCTGCTGATTGCTTTCAGTTTTGCTAAAATCGTTTTTCTGCAATTTCGCGCGATTTGCGGGGCGCGAATCCGTGCGAGATCGATTTCGGAAGCCGCAAATTCGTGCGAATACACTATTTTTTTTTGCGGCGTGTATGTTCGCGTGATTTTTTGCGTGTTCGCAAGGCGCTTGTAGCGATACGTTTGCGAAGTTACCCTAGCGGTCGTACACGGGCGCGGCCATCTTGTTTGTGTTACGTAATTCCGTTTCCGGACGCTATGTGTAATCTCGCAAAGTGTGCGGCTCGCTAGTACAATTTCGCGCGTGATCCCGAGGAAAATCTCGCGCGAACTTACCCACGCGGTCGTGAACGGGCGCGGCCATCTTGTTTCTCATTCATTGCTATGGTTCTGGGCATTCTTTCTGTATCCTCTCTGAATCTCTGCCATCCTTTGCTTGTTTGAAGTTTTTTTGATCTATTTTACTTATTATCTATCCCTCTATTTTTCTAGCTCTATATTTTTGTGTTTTCTGCTACTTTTTGTTAATTTTAAACTACTTTTTTAAACTCTTTTCTTTTCTTCTTCCCTATTCTATTTCTTCTTTATTATTTAACTTCATTTCTGCCCAGACCATGGTAAAGGGAGCCGGGAAGCACCCTGAGAAGGGAAAGGGTCCCGCACCCCGTGCCCGGCTCCCGTGCGGGTGTTTGAGGGGGGAGACAGTGACAGCCCGGGAGATTTTTAGTGCGGAGGAGGTGGCCGCACTAATATTCCACGTCCAGCGCCGCCTCCCCAAGACCATCCTGGGAGGCGGCAAGATCGCTACCGGCTACGGCATCCGGGAGCGCCGGAAGCGGTGGGAGAAGGTGTGCCGGGCCATGTTTAATCACTCTGGGGTCCGGCGCACCTATATCCAGGCCACACACCGCTGGACGGATGACATGGACCGGGAACGCGACTTGCTGGACGCGCTCGGCGTAGAGGTCCCCGGGCTTGGTGAGTAGTAGTAGCTATTTCTAGCTATTTCATCACTACTCTGTTTTATCCGGCTCTGTTATTTGCAAATCTTTGTTCTTTACCAAGAGCAATAATGCTGCTGATTACATTGTAGGTAAATTATATTTCAAAATCTTCTATGCATTTCAGGTTCACTGCTCTCCTTCTCAGTAGCCTTGCTACTATGCTTATTTGTTTTGTATTTTGTGTTCATTTCATTGGCCTGAGAAATTATGTATGAGTGTAGTGTAAAGAACTGCGTAATGCTAGACACTAAGGGTCATATTTTCAATTACCGGCGCATCCCTGCAAAGTAGCAGGGATGCGGCAGTAATTGTGCGCCATGCCACCACCACCACCCATGGGCCCAAAACGTCACAGAAGCCTTACGCATCTGTCCCATAAAGGCGGCGCATTGCTGGAGTTGCGTGCCAATGATGGCGCAGCTCCAGCAATGCTCTGGGGTGCCCTATCTCCCCAATGCTGCATCAAGCCGTACGTCGGCTTCAAGCAGGCGCAGGGTTTCAGTCACGCATCATTGTCCTAAAAGTGACTGATTGACATCTTGTAGATTTCCCTCAGCCACTTTTAGGATTCGTTCCTGTGCAGGAACGCCCTCCCTTGCGCCGGAACGCCCCCTGATGGCGCAGGGCTTTACAACGTGATGCATCTCCCATATGCGTCATTTTTTTTTTGATATACGCCGCACCATGGCGCCTCTTTTGTTCTGCCGCTGCGTCACAAAAGTCACGCAACAATGGAGGAAAATGAGCCACAAGGGACTTCTAAATCAGCCCCAACAGACTGAAGTCCAGTACTTCCTTTAGACACATGGCTATAAGAAGAAATAGTGGTGGTGGTCGGTGGATTGATAGTTTGAGTATTCACTGATCTGCAAGCACGATGGACTTTGTCTGTCACTTCGCGTGCTGCGGACTGCTGCCTGCCAGGCCTAGGCAAACCTTTTTAGTAGTCTGTTTAGTGAGTTACATAGGAACTTTCAAAGTCAACGGTCCGCAAATCAGGCAATATGAATAACGTAGTATACCACATGAGATTGGTCAATATATCCCGTGGAATAGTTGTCTATCTATTTGCTATTTCGCCAAAATATTTTGTTATTGTTCTTTTGAAATGTTTGATTTGGTTGACAAATATCATCCATGTTTTCTGGTCTTTCTTTCTTTCATGTTGTACATCAGCTCCCCCCAAGGGCAAGAGGACACAGGAGGAGGAGGAGGGTGCTGTTCAGGATGCAGGCCAGGATCGGGCAGGCGAGGGCTCCTTTGCTGGCCCCAGTAAGTTTTAATTTTATTATAGAGTACCTATTTTTTCCTAGCGTTCCTCATTCGATTTTTTCTAAATCGTCTTTGATCTTGTAGACTGGATCTAAATTCTTATCCTGCCTCGACAATGACTCCCTGTGGTATTACTAGATTATTCTTATTAGTCTGTCTGTGTAGCTTACTAAGATTGCACATTTGGCAATTCCATTGGACTCCCATTCTAGTCAGCAATAGCTCTATGCACTGAGTGCAGTCCTCTGGGATTGTCCATAATGTCTTTTCAAGTCTTCTAAATGTTTATGCTTTGACAATTGCCAACAATAAAAAGGTGAATGACCACCAAGAAAGAATAAGATACTACTTAACTTTTGGTTTGGATAGGAGGACAATCCATTCTACTACTGTTGCAGGGACAAATCTGCACAAACCAAACTATTAACACTAAATAGTGCATTGTTTATCAATTATAATAGGCGCAGATAGACTTTCTTTCCACATACCTCAGTAATATCAGACTTTGAAGAACCCCCAATCTCCTTACTGACTAGATAGTGTGGCAGAGTCATTTAGCTCCCAAAGTCACCGATGATTGATCCTCAATGATGACTAGATTATCCAACGCAGGACAAGAGTACGGAGTCAGAGTCAAGAAGTGTCAGAGGCACTCATGCTTGCAAAAATTCCAAAACCTTTAGCTCATCCACTCTAGTCTGGAGGACCAAAAACCACAGAGTCTTTTTAAGTTTAAAAGCTTTATTAAAAGTAAACACATTTATTAAAATCAACTTTGTCATAAAAGTAAACATTTAACTGAAAATGGAAAAGTGCTTAGTGCTAACGATTAATTGGACACATTTCTTGTGGTCGAGCTGAGCTCTCACCTGGTTTGAACTTGAGCTTGACCCTGATCGTGTTCTTAGAAGTCAAGCTTCTGTTAGGAGAAAAAGTGATGTGTGTTGAAAATAAAAAGCAAGCATTCATCAGTTGTGCCAAAAAGTGCAGCAAGACAACAGCCTTCCCTGGAAAAAGGGACATTTTTACTTTAGAGTAGACAGTTACAAATTATTACATTGTATTTCGTTTTTTAACATTTCTTTATTCCACCTAGACCAAATATTATATAGTAGTGAGTGGTGTATTTCTAACATTCTTAAATGTACTTTGTAGGTGTAACATCTGGTGGCGGGGCCAGCGCGGAGGTGGTGGTGTTGAGTGAGGACTCTGGGGAGGAGGCGGTGCAAGTGCCGGACGTTCCTGTGAGGGTTCACACGGTGGTGGCGGGAAGAGGTAAGCTATATATTCCTTACTTATTGAGATTGAAGACTGCATAGTGTGCTTTCTGCACGGGTGTATTATAAATCAACCAGGTAGTAGCCTCCTCTAAATGTACTTCAACTTAGCTGTGAAGTTTTTGGTGAGAAGAATCCCAATAAGATCTTAGATGAACTTGATGGATGGGATGAACGAAAAGCGAAAGAAGGGTGTAAGTAAGTGTGGAAGGACGAGAAATTTTATGATGGCTGGCAAAGAAGAATGATATGTGTTTGCTTTGGTCCCCGAGGTGGCTGGGAAGGAAAGAATATGGTATGGTGCATGGCTGGGTCAATGATGAAGCAAGGATGGGTGGAAGGAGAACAGCCTGGGAGGGTGAAACAGAAACTGTATGTGTGCATATACTTTGAATGGATGGATGCCTGGAGCATGGTATTATCTGACTCTTAGATAGCATATGTGTATCTAGAGAGAGTAGATGGTCACTGGATGAACTAAGTGTTACCTTGAAGAGCATGTAACACCGCACCCGCACGTCCCTTCCAGTGTAGGGAAGGCAAGGAAAAGAAGTTGTAAATTTGTCCAAATACTACCATGAATAGTAGCAGTAGTTTGTATTGCAACTGCAAGCACAGCATATATCCGGTTATTACGGTGGACACTCCGTACCTCTCTTAATAACTTTAGTTTAGTAGTAGTACGTCATTCATGTGTGGGTGTATCACTGTTCACTCAATAATAAGCAAAGCACCTAAAGTCATCCCATATGTCATCAAATACATCCCATGTGAAGTGATAGATAATCAAATTATTTAGCTTCTTCATTTTCCTTTTCTAGTACTCATTTGCACTGTAGGGTGAAAGCTAAATTAATTAAACAGTAGCCCTTGTAACAGAGTATTCTCAGTGCCACCCGTAATAGAAAAGTAATAGCTTCACCACCTGCATGTACTGGACCGGTACAGTAACGCAAGTCTGACTCACTCATCATGGTGTGCGTCTGGTTTTCTCGGGTGCAAGTTCACTGCACTGGCATTATGCCGGCTTGCATAAGATAACGTACCAATTGTCCTAAACAAGAGAGAAGAAGAAGAATAAGACTGGTGTACTGTCATAGTCGACTGTAATGGAAGTCCATAGTGGTCGTAGAATTTGTTCATTAAACTGCCACTAATGTTAGAGCAAGGATGCAGAAGTGGGAGGTTAGATAGATACTGTCCTCAATAGTTATGTACTGTGCTTTCAATTTGCTACTTGTACTGTGACACAACTTCCGGCTCAATCACTTTGTGTTATTAATGTTAAGGAGCATTGGTTACAGACTATGTCTTTCTTTCTTCATATAGTTGCTCCTTCCAAATCGACTAGAACATCACGGAGGGAGCAGGCTCGAATGGCCCGGCAACGGAGGCTGGATGCCACTGTCGCCGAATATCGGCGGCTGGTGGCCCTGGAGGAGGAGGACACGCAGTCAACCAGTGGAACCACAACATCCTCCACTGGGACAGCTGCATCCTCCTCCGTGCCCCCATGGGCTGCCAGCCAGCACAGTGCTCCAGCGGTACGGAGCCGGGCTACCAAAGCCAACCGCCACCGCCGAGCAGCATAGACATCAGCTGCCCCCCACAGGAGTTGCAAGGCACGCCAACGCCGCTTATCCCTCAGAGTGTCCTACCTGGAGCAGGAGGTCCATAGCTACAAGAACTTGGTGGAGGGCCTCTGCTTCGACCATGCCACCCTCCACAAGGAGTATGATGCCCTGGCCGCTAAATTCAACAGCACCCTCCAGTAGTGTAGTGTCCCTTGCCCTTTTTTTAGAGACTTTTGGGGGTGGGATTTGGGAGTTGGGTTCTTTTTGGGACTTTTGAAAGACAATCGTTGGGGTTAGGGAGGGTCTTGAGGGAGATTATTTTGTTAGGGCTACATAAATATACTTTTTTAAACTTTATCTGACCATACCTGTTTTTTACTGCTTTTGAGTCTGGTGGGTGGGGGTTTAACAGTAAGTTTGTTTTCCTGAAGAGTCCTAGGACTTTAGTAGTACTACCGTCAATCTCTCGTCTAGTCCTAATACTCCATTATACTACCTCCCACCAAACGCTTATCTTACCTGTAATTTGTGTTTGAAAGTAGGGCTAGGCCCAGGTCTGGCTCCACGGGAAATGGGGATTAAGGTTGGCAATCCTGGGCGGATGAAATGTCCTCATTGCGGTGGTACTAGTGGTGTGACACAGTGGCAGTTGCATGCATATGGAAAAAAAGAAAACGAAACCTGGTTTGTCCTTACTGTAGCATTACAACGGTTACGGTACGATAGAGAATATAGCAGGTGACAGTACACTAGAACAGTGCCACAATGTAGCCTAACAAATGGTTAAGTATTGCAAGTATAACTAGTACTTGCGTTGAATTTATTTGACATTGGCTCCTACTACTACAAGAAATAGTACTGAAGCTGAGTAAGTCTAGAATATATCCTCGGATTCCTTCACCAGCCTGTTGCTATGACCTTATCCTCCCCAGCAAGTGTGTGGAATTATTGATGTCATTTAGTCACACATCAAGCAAAACCACACAGCCCGGGGGAAGAGGGTTAGGGTTTGGAAAATGGATGGGAATGGGGGTTTCTTTTTGGGTTGGTTTTGTTGAGAGAAGAAAAAAAAAGCACAGCATGGACAACAATAATTGAAGATAAAGAAATCTTTGGGTACAAACTAAAGCTAACCACAAATCTTTTAAGTGACATAAAGGAAGTGCATGCCCTACTGCATGCATTGTTACTGAAAAGTAAGTAGTACTAGAATGTGACAGTACAGGGCTGCAGCGTTTTCACTAGCCTATCTCTGCACTCAGAGAAACACTTCTTACATTAAATTAGGTTTAAAAATTAGCCGAAGTAAAACCTATAGAATGGCTGTAGGGATCAATTTGAAGCAGTGAGAGATCCAAGAAATGCAGTCACACTCATAGAAGAAAACAATGGATACTGTATCTGTATGTTGTTGGAGCTGTCCTGTTGAATTTGGTAAGTAATTTGCATGCAGCAAACAATTCCTCTTATTAGCGGCACTCCTCCATTCCAGCTGACGCTTTGTCCATCAATGTTGGTGACCACTGACAGAAGACACCATGTCCACTGCCTGCCTGGCGGATGTTGAATTGCGGCTCGTTAATGTGAAGCCTGACTCCATCTTTTTTCCCCATTGCACAAACTGAAACCCGGCCTGTAATTATTGAACGGAAAACAGTAAGTGCTATTACAATACCACTGATAAATAAATATAAGGTATGTACGCTGTGTGGTGCAAAAAGTCACACTTTGATTTTCCTAATCGACAGTACAATATTTTTGAAAGTGCGTACTCTGTCTGAGTCACCTTTTGAAGGATAAATAAGTATGGCCAAATTAATTTAGCGGATCTTTCCCCTCAAGCTTTGTGTTTACTGTAAACTGTGTTTTAGAACAAAATTAGACCTTCCCAGCAGTGCTCCCACCCAGACCCTTACTAAAGCCAGTCGCAAAAATGTAGAAGACCCCCAATCAGATCTCAAAAAACTAGGCCTAGCAGAAAACTGGTGACAAAACGTACTTTGAAATTAAAAGTAGGCCCAAATACCCCCTTACCCACCGTGGATTGTATTCAAACCACTTGCAAGCAAGCAAAAGTATCCATAGCCATCATCGCTCCAAGAGTGCTCTAAGACCCCAGAACTCAGTTGCAAAAATCTAGAACTCCCCGAAACACATGCAATCCTGCTGCTAGGGCTAACCCTAACGAACCCTAAGTTACAAAAAGTGCCAAAAGGCTTTTCCTTATGGATTTTGTCCAAACCACTTCTATCCGGTATTAGACCTTCACAGGTATGCCCCAAGACCCGCCAACCCACCCGCAAAAAAGCACGCAACAACACCCCCAAACAGCCAAAAAGCAAAATCTCATACTTACAATATCTCTCGGCCTTCGGTCCAAACGCGCTGTGCAGCTAGGTCATCATCATAACTCCTGTTTTCCACCACGGATTTCCTGAAAAGCAAATGCAATCAAGATTAGACTGTCGCAGCAGTACTCCGACAGAGACCCCGAAACCCACCCACAAACACCAGGAATCCCCCCAAACAGGCCCCCGAAAACGCTACATTGAGCAAGATGTCAGAAGAAATAGCAAAAAAAAATTCTGCATGGATTTTGTCCAAACCACTTCTATCCGGTATTAGACCTTCCCAGGAATGCCCCAAGACCCGCCAACCCACCCGCAAAAAAAAGCACGACAACGACAACACCCCCAAACAGCCAAAAAGCAAAATCTCATACTTACAATATCTCTCGGCCTTCGGTCCAAACGCGCTGTGCAGCTAGGTCATCATCATAACTCCTGTTTTCCACCACGGATTTCCTGAAAAGCAAATGCAATCAAGATTAGACTGTCGCAGCAGTGCTCCGACAGAGACCCCGAAACCCACCCACAAACACCAGGAATCCCCCCAAACAGGCCCCCGAAAACGCTACATTGAGCAAGATGTCAGAAGAAATAGCAAAAAAAAATTCTGCATGGATTTTGTCCAAACCACTTCTATCCGGTATTAGACCTTCCCAGGAATGCCCCAAGACCCGCCAACCCACCCGCAAAAAAGCACGACAACGACAACACCCCCAAACAGCCAAAAAGCAAAATCTCATACTTACAATATCGCTCGGCCTTTGGTCCAAACGCGCTGTGCAGCTAGGTCATCATCATAACTCCTGTTTTCCACCACGGATTTCCTGAAAAGCAAATGCAATCAAGATTAGACTGTCGCAGCAGTGCTCCCAGACCCCAAAACTCACCCACAAACACACGGAACCCCGCTTAAGAGCACCTCAAAGGCAAGCAAGTCAGCAAAAACGGCAAGAAATTTCCGCCTCATATTTGGTCCAAACCACTTTTATCCGTTATTAGAGCTTCACAGCAATGGCCCCAGAGTCCTCAACTCACCCGCAAAGAAGTAGAACACCCCCACAAGTGCTGAGTCTTTCTTCATTGGGCGTAATCCAGCCCTCTGCTTTGAGGGAAATAGGAGTCTGGAGGAGGAGGATGGAGGAGCATGTTCTTCTGAACTTATGAACCTGAGGAATGTAGACTGCGGCACCTTCAAATCAATAAGCAGACAAGTGAAGACAGTTCTGCTGATGGGCTTGTTTTTGTGATTAGGTGATTAAAGTTTGAATTAAATTAACTGTGCAAAACAAAGAAAGACAGACACACAGGAATAAAAGTGAATAAGGACGAAAAAGAAAGTTATTGATTCATTGTCTCATTTTCAGGGCTCGGTGTCAGGGAATAAGAATAAGAGTTCGTCATCATACTCTGCGAATTTAGGCAGGATGCGGTCAGTGTCACCGAACAGAGAACAAATTCCCTCATCTACGTTGCTGTCCTCCTCGTCTTCATGCGGCGTGGTTTCTCGTACTTTGTAATCTGGTGGTATGAGGTGCTGATTCATCTTTATCATTGTTAACCTCTCCACATTTTTGGGCGAGAGGCGGCTCCGTTTGGGAGTTACAATGCCACCAGCAGCACTGAAAACACGTTCAGAAGACACACTTGCGAGTGGGCAAGACAAGTAGTTTATAGCCAGGTTGGAGAGCTGGGGCCACAATTGTTTTTTCCCATGCCAATACTCCAATGGCTCATCATTAAGAAAGACCTCTGTTGAGTCATTCAGATAGTCCTGCACCATCGACTCAAGGTCCTCAACGGTTCCTCCACTTTGCTTACTTTTTGCTGTGCCTGTGACCTTTTTTCGAGAACCATACCCAAGCCAAGTTAGCCAATCCTCTTCAGCAGCCAATGTTACTCTTGTGTGTGGTGCAGATAATCGGTTGCCGGTGTCTTTAACGGCTGAGAGGTCACTTGTGCCACAGCCACAGGTGCAGAAGTGGATTCTTTTGACTGGGGATGGCCTGCTGATGCTGATGCTGATGTACTGCCTTCTCCTTCAATATCCTGCCGTTCTTTTTCAAACCTCTTGGCTGACCTGGCTAGCCAAAGTTTGTACTTTTTAACATCTTCATCAGCAAAAGGAAAGAATGCTTGGCCTGCCAGCGCCTTTTTGTAGCGTGGATCCAGAATAGTAGCACAAATGTAATGCTGTTCTGAGTTGATCATTTTAAGACGTTCATCACCACGTAGGCGCTCTAATAATTTCTCCGACAAAACAAAAGGGTCTTTGTTTTTTCATCTTTTTCTAACTCAGAAGACACCGCCTTCAGTTGGTGCTCCAGCATGCACAACAATGGGATAGCTTTTCCCAAATTACAGTCCTCCTTGCTGACTGCACGCGTGAAGACCTCAAAAGGACGAAGCATTTCTGTCATGCTTTTAACTATGTCCCATTGCGCCGCATCCATCCTCAGGTCCTTCTGAGCTGTACCCTGTTTTAAGAAATAGTGATCGAGTACCGTATACTGCTCATACAGACGCTCAAGCATGTAGAAGGTTGAGTTCCAACGTGTTGACACCTCCTGGATGAGTGCTTTCACTGGCATTCGACGTTGATGTAGCAGGCTCCTCAGATGCTTCCGGGCCTTAAAAGAATGGCTGAAATGGTTGCACATTTTTCGGCAGGTGGCCATTACCTCGCACGCTGGACTGTCTTTATCACTCAAGAATTTTTGAACTACCAGGTTGATACAGTGCGCCAAACACCGCACTCTGAAATAGTCACCCAGCACCATGGCCTTAACTACATTGGCGCCATTATCCATGGAAACATAACCAATCTGGCGTTTTTTTGGGGACAGCCAGTGAAAGACCTTTTTGTTAAACTCGTCCAAAATGTTTCGTGCTGTGTGACGTTTCTCCAAGCCAAACATAGCTAGTGTTGCATGTTTCCGAGCAGCTTTAAAAACTTGGTCCGGGTCAACACCTGCGTTTAGCTTTGCTTTAACCCCTGAAAAAGAGACCCAGTGTGCAGTGATGCGCATGTAATCAGCGCCTGCGCCACTGGTCCACATGTCTGTTGTCAGATGTATAGTGTGAACAGCACTCTTCTGCAAAGCTGCCCCAATCACCTTCAGCACATGTTCATGTAGTGCTGGAACCGCAACTCGGGCAAAATAGAACCGGCTAGGAACCTTCCATTTAGGGCAGAGCGCTGTCACTAATTCTAGAAAACCTACCGCTTCTACAAAAGAAAAAGGGAGAAGGTCCAGAGCTAGCATTTTAGCCAGCTTAGTGTTATACAGACGCGTCAGTGGGTGGTTGCGTTCATATGGCGCGTCTGAACAAAACATGGTTCTAATGTTGCCCTGGACCAAGCATTTACGGGATGATAATGACTTCGTTGACCCAATTATGCTCGCTGGTGAACTTTTTCGCATTGGTGTCTCACTCGCTCCAACACTCTTAGTGTGCCTCACATGGGGTGTGCTGCTGACAGGGGTACTGGGTGTAAGTGAAGTGTTTGACACGTCTTCTTCCTCCTCGTCATCATCAGATGAAACATCAATGTTTTCTTGACTTCCAATTCGGGCTTCCTTGATCTCCTTCAGGTGCGCAAACCATTGGACAGCGTGCTGTCTCCTAAGATGACCTCTCTGGCCTCCGGTACCATAGTTGGTACCAAACTTACCACGACTAACTGCAAGCTTACAAATGCTACAAATGGCGAACTTTTCCCTTTTTGGGCAAACAGTAAAGAAGTCCCAAACTGGGGACTTGAATTGTCTGTGAGGGCCGGAGGAGGCGGCGATACTGGTGGTGGTGGTCATGCTGCTAATGCCAGATGAAGTGGAGGATGTGGATTGCCGAACTTTAGTACGTTGTGCACTTTCACCGCCACTAATTAAGGTCGAGGTAGATGGAGGTCCCTTCTTGCGAGAAAGAAATATGGAAGCGGTACGAGTTGGTGTACTACTTAACTCAAATGATTGTGGTGTTTCCACTGCCTCCTCGTCGACAACATCATCATCATCACGCTCAGCAGCTCTTCGGGCAAGGGTCAAAATGTCTGTTTGCTGCATGCCCGCTGGGGCTGCAGTGACCTTTATGATGACTGGGTCGTCGTTGTCAGAGTCTTCATCAGCAGCAGTATCCGCCACTTCTTGTTGAACCTCATCACACTCCATAACTCTGAGACTTTGGACGAGCTTCCTTTTACGCTTAACTACCTTTGTCAGATCATGGTGTGCCTCACTCTCAGACGGCAGTGGTGCTGGTTCCCAATTTTGATCCGTATCATCAGAAGGAGGTGTGCTTGAAGAAGATGTAGACACCACCCTTGATCTCTTCCTTGCTAGGGGTGTGGAAGACAATGAATGATCATCAGGAGGAGTGGCTTCCTCAAATGATACCTCGCCTTGATTGTCGATTTCCTGATGTGCCCCTACTTTGGGAGGAACAACTATTGTGGGCACTTGTGACCCTCCATGCACCTCTGCTTGCGCATCTCCTTGCGCTGCCTCTCCTTCCACATGTACTTGGGCTTGTACTTGCACATGTGGTTTTTGTTGCGGCTGTGGTTGTTCAACACTCGTCAGATGAGTTACAACAACCTGTGTTGATTGAAGGACATTGCTGCTACTTTCTTGCGATGAGCCAACATCACTGGTCGATGGTGATTGAACAACTAGACTAAGTGCCTCTGCAGCAGTGAAGTGCTTGGACTTAAGTTGGCGTGGTGGTGGTGGTGGCACTGAGCCCAATGGAGCGGGGGTGCTGCTCCCAGCTTGGTCCCCAGCAGATCCCGCTGCTGCTGCAGGCATACTTTTTTTTTACTCCCAAAAAAAGGGGCGGCCGGCACACCAGTCTCCTTGGTAACTTGCTTTTTCTGCTCCTTACTGGCAACTTTCTTGCTAGAGGAGCTACGGGTAACTTTTTTTGGGGCCATCTTCTTCAGAGCAGGTCAGAACAGCAGGCAGCAGTTGCACGAGTTGCAGAGTTGTCTGTGTCCAGACGTGACGTCGCGTGACGTTATGCTGCACACACACACCGCTGCAGGACTTCTTCCTGGCACTGGTGGTTCTCTTGAGTCTTGTGCACCTAAAAGCAATGGAAGACAGAGGAACATCAGTTCAGTTATACACCCCAAAAAATCGAAAAACACAGAAAAATCAGCACAATCCCATGCCATCCATGATGTTTACATTCAAGACACCCCACAGAAAGACTAGTCCCATGCAACACTCACTACCCCTGGGCATAAAGGTTGAAAGCTAAGCAAAATGGTTGCAGACCTAAGAACACTGCCTGCATTCAAAATGTCTGCCTGCCTCCCAGCACATGGCCAGGGCCTGCCTGTTGCAGCACTCAAAATGGCCCCCACCCACATGGCCAGTCCCCATGAACACCGCAAAAAATGGAAAATCACACAAAAATCAGCACAATCCCAAGCCATCCATGGCCTCAATGATGTTTAAATTCAAGAAGACACCCCACAGAAAGACTAGGCCCATGCAACACTCACCACCCCTGGGCAAAGGGCCCCACCAGCAGCCCCAAAAAAACGACAAAAACCACAAAAATCAGCACAATCCCAGCCCATCCATGGCCTCAATGGTGTTTAAATTCAAGAAGACACCCCACAGAAAGACTAAGCCCATGCAACACTCACCACCCCTGGGCAAAGGGCCCCACCAGCAGCCCCAAAAAAAGACAAAAACCACAAAAATCAGCACAATCCCAGCCCATCCATGGCCTCAATGGTGTTTAAATTCAAGAAGACACCCCACAGAAAGACTAGGCCCATGCAATACTCACCACCCCTGAGCAAAGGGCCCCACCAGCAGCCCCAAAAAACGACAAAAAAAACACAAAATTCAGCACAATCCCAGCCCATCCATGACCTCAATGGTGTTTAAATTCAAGAAGACACCCCACCGAAAGACTAGGCCCATGCACCACTCACTACCCCTGGGCATAATGGATGAAAAGTAGGCAAAATAAGTGCAGGCCTCAGACACTGCCTCTCTTCAAAATGGCCCCTTGCACCCCAAGCACATGTTGCCTGTACCAGCACTCAAGATGGCCACCACCACCACCCACATGGCCAGTCCACATCAATAGTACACCCCAAAAAACCCGAAAAACACCCAAAAATCACCACAATCGAATGCCATCCAGGATGTTTACATTAAAGAGAGTGAGACCCCACAGGCATACTCAGTCCATGCACCACTACCCCTGGGCAAAAGGCCACACCATCAGCCCCCAAAAAAAGACAACAAACACAAAAATCAGCACAATCCCAGCCCATCCATGGCCTCAATGATGTTTAAATTCAAGAAGACACCCCACAGAAAGACTAGGCCCATGCAACACTCACCACCCCTGAGCAAAGGGCCCCACCAGCAGCCCCAAAAAATGACAAAAAAACACAAAATTCAGCACAATCCCAGCCCATCCATGGCCTCAATGGTGTTTAAATTCAAGAAGACACCCCACCGAAAGACTAGGCCCATGCACCACTCACTACCCCTGGGCATAATGGATGAAAAGTAGGCAAAATAAGTGCAGGCCTCAGACACTGCCTCTCTTCAAAATGGCCCCTTGCACCCCAAGCACATGTTGCCTGTACCTTGCACCCCAAGCACATGTTGCCTGTACCAGCACTCAAGATGGCCACCACCACCACCCACATGGCCAGTCCACATCAACAGTACACCCCAAAAAACCGAAAAACACCCAAAAATCACCACAATCCAATGCCATCCAGGATGTTTACATTAAAGAGAGTGAGACCCCACAGGCACACTCAGTCCATGCACCACCACTACCCCTGGGCAAAAGGCCACACCAGCAGCCCCCAAAAAACGACAAAAACCACAAAAATCAGCACAATCCCAGCCCATCCATGGCCTCAATGATGTTTAAATTCAAGAAGACACCCCACAGAAAGACTAGGCCCATGCAACACTCACCACCCTTGGGCAAAGGGCCCCACCAGCAGCCCCAAAAAAATGACAAAAAACACAAAAATCAGCACAATCCCAGCCCATCCATGGCCTCAATGGTTTTTAAATTCAACAAAACATTTGCATCATGCACCCATAACCAACCCTGGTCCTACTGGATACTGTGGCTGACCACAATATATTTTATTTAATGTTCTGAAAAAGTTCCAAAATTGAAGTTGCAGCAACTGTAATGCCCCAAACAAACTTACTTGTGAAAGTTGATTTCTAATCCAAAAGTGATCCAAAGAAAGTCAAAAAGGCCTCAAATCCAAATATCCAGCAGCACCCAGAAAAAGTAATCCTTCCAGGTCAAGGTCCAAATGAAAGTGACCAGCACATGAAGAAAGCACTGGGAGGAGCCTGCTGGACAGGAACAGGAAGTTGGAGACTGTGGGGCACTTCCTTCCTCCCCCCCCAAAAATGGACTCCTTGCAAAAACAAAGTGCATGCAAATGTCAACCTGAGGAGTGATTCTGATACAAATCATCATTTTCTGAAGGTTTATGCTGTTTACTGGTGGATTTCTTGTGCAGAATTGCAAAATATCTATTTCGCGAGTGCGAGATTGTTCCTGTCCGCCGCACCTACATGTTCGCAATTGCGAACTCTCGCGAGGCGTGCTGTGCAAGGTGGCAAGCCGCGATTACGTATTCGCGGGCGCCAAACTCCCGCGGGATCCCGCAGCAAGATCCAAAATGGCGCAGCACTCGCAAAATATGATTGAGAAAAACAACTCGGCAAACGCTTAATGACGGAAAGTGAACACCGTGCACCACGCCGCGCGTCGCAATATTGTATCACCAAGCAAAAAATCCGCCGCGAGCGAATTCACGGATTTTCGACAAATTCGCGAGAGTTCGCGGATTGTGAATTTGCCGAAAATCCGCAAAATCCGCGAGCGGAACGGATTTTACGCCCATGCTTAGATACATCACATATTCTTACTCAAAACTGACCCTTTTTATGCACTATGGATCGCTGTGGAATTTGACCCCTAGCTCAGCCAGCACCTAAGGAAAAATAGCAAACTTACACACTTTTGAAAACTAGACACATAGAGGAATCCACGGTGGGGTGATTTGCATGGCTCTCACCAGTTGTTTTTACCCAAAACCCCTTGAAGACATCACACTTTGACTAAAATCACGTTTTCCTCACATTAATCTGACATAAAATACTGGAATCTGGAGGGAGCCACAAACGTCCTTCCACCTAGCATTACCCCAAGTCTCCCAATAAAAATGGTACCTCACAAGTGTGGGTAGGCCTAGTGCCCGTGACAGAAAATGGACCAAAATGCAACATGGATACGTCACATTTTCCCACTCAAACTTGACCCTTTTTTTTACAAAGTGGTTAGCTTTGGATTTTGGGCCCTAGCTCAGCCGGCACCTAAGCAAACCGATCAAACTTGCAATTTTTTTTAAACTGGTCACCTGGGGGAATCCAGGATGAGGTGGCTTACATGGCTTTCACCAGTTTTTATACCCAGAATCCCTTGCAAACCTCAGATTTTGACAAAAAAATACAACTTCCTTACAATTTTGTTGTAGAAAGTTCTGGAATCTATGGGAAGCCCCAAACGTCCTTTCAACCAGCATTCTCCCAAGTCTCCCAATACAATTCTACCTCACTTGCATGGGTGCACCTAGTGCGAACAACAGGAAACTTCCCAAAATGCAACATGGAATCATCACATTTTCTTACTCAAACTTGACCCTTTTTAAAAAATAAAAAAGGGTATCTGTGGATTTACCTAGTCAAACCAAGTAAACCTGTACATTTTTGAAAATTATACATCTGGGGGAAACCAGGGTGGAGTGACATTTGTGGCTCATTAGTTTTTCTTTACCCAGAATCCCTTGCAAACCACATATTTTGACTAAAAAACATATTTTCCTTACATTTCTTTGATGGAAAGGTGTGGAATCTGTGGGGAGCCACAAGGTTACTTCCATCACGCATTCCCTCAAGTCCCCCGATATAAATGGTGCCTCATTTGTGTGGGTAGGGCTAGTGCCCGTGACACAAAACGGCACAAAAAGCAACATGGAAATATCAAATTTTCCCGCTCAAAACGTACCCTTTTTTGCAAAGTGGGTAGCTGTGGATGTTAAGCCTTAGCTCAACCGGTATTTATAGAACCCTAGCAAAATTGCAAATTTTTGAAAACTAAACACCCGAGGGAATCGAGGGTAGAGTGACTTGTTTGGGTTGTACCACATTTTGTACCCAGAATCCCTTGCAAACCTCAAACTTTGACTAAAAACATTTTCCTCACATTTCTCTGATGAAAAGGTCTGGAATCCATGGGCAGCCATAGACTTGCTTCCACCCAGCATTTACCTGTGTTACCCGACAGAAAGGCTACCTCAATTTTGTGGGTAGGCCTAGTGCCCATGACACAAAATGGCCCAAAATGCAACATCCTTCCACCCAGCTTTCCCCCAAGTCTTCCAATAAAAATGGTACCACACTTGTATGCGTAGGTCTAGTGCCTGCTTCCGGAAACATGGGCCCTAGCTCAATCAGCACTTGGTGAAACCTACAAACTTGCACATTGTTGAAAACTAGGCACCTGAGGAAATCTAGGGTGGGGCGACTTGAGTAACTCTCAACAGGTTTTGTTACCCAGAATCCCTTGTAAAATTCCTTCCACCCAGCATTCTCTCAAGTCTACTGATAAAAATGGTACCTCACTTGTGTGGGTAGGCCTAGTGCCCGCGACAGGAAATGGCCTAAAACATAACATGGATACATTGGATTTTTGCATTCAAAATGGTCAAGCCTGCGCGAGGCATGGCGTATTCCATCTGTGGTGTTTGGCCACGCCCATTACTTGTAATTGGTTCTTTGTAGTGCCCCATGTAAAATCTTGCTTTTGAATGATCCCTTTGGTGTCTTTGTCCCGCCTTTTGGTTGTTTGTCTCCACCTTGACGACTGGCCCAGTTACATGGATCAGTTCACTTTTAACCACTTAAGCACTTTTGGTGCACTACTTTTTGTTTTGCCTCAGCTCGTGCGACGTGCCTTCACCACCACCCGCCCAATGCTGCCTTTCATGCTTGTTTTTTGCCTCTGCTCGCATGCCGTTGTATACCATCTCCCGCCCGTTTTCAATCTTGTTTTTTAAATGTCCTGGCACTGCTAAAAGTTAAACTAAATGTGAGAAAGCAGTGCAATGCGGGACAGAAACCAGGAAGATTTCCTAGATGATGTAGGGACGAGTATGATGGGAGCTCGCACCGTCTTCCTGGGATGTGCTGGTTTTAGATTGCCCATCGCCGTAGCAGTCTCACTGGCAGCAACAAGTGGTGGTTTTCATGTCTTCTGCTTTAGGCTGCCTTGCTGGCAAAAATAAAACTGTACCCTACAGCCAAGCTCTTTCTCGTCCTCCTCACAGTGCTTCAAAATCAAGCGACAGCAGGGGCTGAGACCACCGGCTGCTGGCAGCATGCTGTGGCTGAGTGGTGCCCTCGCCCTTTTCATCATGGGGCTTGTTTAATCTGCAGTCATGCTCTGTTATGCCTCTTTGTCACCATTGTATTACTGGGTTTTATTTATATGCTGAGAATACTCAGTTTATCTTTGCTGTTCCTCGTTTTGATGGACAGCATCCATCTGGATAGTGTCACCCCCTTCTCACATCAGGTTGAGGCCAAGGTAAATCATCTCACTCAAATACAGCTCTACCCTTCTCATGGCTTCCAGAACTAAGCATTTGCAGTGCAATAGGTCTCCCATTTATGAGAGTTTGAGCTATTGGCATTTTAAATGACAATGCCTTTTATTTAGGTTTTGGTTTTTAAAATATAAATAAAAGGCATTGTCATTTACAATGCTAATAGCGTAAACTCTCACAAATGCGAGACCCATTGCAATGCAAATGCTTGTTTTGGAAAGTAAGTGTGAGAAAGTGCCCTCTTTCTGCATAGCTGCCCCCATTTTTGCTGAATTGCTGATGTGCTTTGACTAAGTGTGTCCTGGGCTCCTGCTAATCAGGTACCCTGACCTATGTTCTTCCCCTAAAACTGCATTGAAGCCAAACCCAATTGGCATCTCTGGTCACAGGTCAGCCCCTGGTAAATGGTACCACAGGTACCCAGGGCAGTGTGACCAGAGAAGACCTCTAAGGGCTGCAGCACTTATTGTGCCACCCTTAGAGGTCCTGTACCTTCAAACTCACACACTACCTTTGCAGGCTGCGTGTTTTGGTGCAGAACAAAGTGAAGAGTGACATGGCACACATCCTTGTGTGCCATGCCTAGCTACAACCCACTGCCCTGTCATAGGTGAATAACCCCTCTAGCTGGGTGCATTATACCACTGGTGAGGGTACAGGTGCAGGAGCCCTGTACCCCTACAGTGTCTAAGTCCATTCTTAGACATTGTAAGTGTAGTGCTGATATTAAGAGTATGTGGTGCTGGGAGTTTGTCATTACGGACTCCACAGCACCATAATGGCTACACTGAAAACTGAGGAGTTTGGGATCAAACTTCTCAGCACATTAAACCCACACTGATGCCAGTGTGGGATTTAATGAAAAATGCACAAAGATTGAATCTTTGAGATGCCCTCTGCAAAGTAACCTACCACTAGTGTCCAGGCTGAGTGGCTGCTTTCAGCTGTCACCACCAGACATGTTTCTGGACCCCTGGATCAAGAGCCTGCTGCTCTCTGGGGCCTAAAACAATGCACATCCTGGGACGAGGTGCCAAGCCTCCTCTCCCAGGATGGGCAGGGTTCACGAAGGGGAAGCTTCAAATGCTTGCTGCCTTTGTGAGTTCCCCAGGCCACTTGCTGCTTTCAGTAACTGGTTCTGACCCACACTTTGGGTGGGAGAACCGGCGAGAAAAACAAGTGAGGAAGAGACATATGCCTACCCCTGCCAACTCCACCCCTCAGGTGGGGGAGGCGAGGTAAAGCACAGCTCTCAGTCCCCGCCATCTTACAGATGGGGGACCCAGTCAACCAGGGACAGGCTCATGTCCCCCTCCCACTGGAGGGTGGCGTAATAGGGGGTGTACCCAGGCCAGGTAAGGGACCTATTGTTCCCTATCTTTTACCTAACTGTAATGCCCCCAAATCTAGTTTTTAGGGCCACCCCTGAATCTAGCTACCTCAGACAAGAACTTGCAACAAGAAAAGAATAAGATGGATCAGACAGCCGTGCCGAAGCTAACAAGAGGTAGACGCCCACTGACTTGGCCCCAGCCCTACCGGCCTGTCTCCGCCCTGAACCTGCTCCTGCGAAATCCCAGTGTGTCCTGCAGCCAGCAACCTCGAAAACCCAGGAGACCTGCCTGTCTTCAACCACAAAGACTTTGTCTCTAGTGAACACAGGATTTGTTCATCTGCAACCTCTGGCCTGACTCCGCGAATCCGCACCACTCTGCACCTGCCGTCCACGGTCCGAGCTCGAGTGGGCAAACAACACGAGTAGGTCCCCCCCATGATCCTGACCCAAGATCCAGTGACTCCTGACCTGCCTCAAGCCTCCAGCCGATGCCTGCTGCTTAAGTCCGGAAGGTCCCCACAACCGCAACCAGGAGCTGGTAAAAAGATCCGACCCCAAACTGCACCCTGCACCCGACACCCCACGCCTTGGGTGGCCAAACCGACGGTGCCTAACAAACCCCCAACTTCCCAACTTACCTCTCAAACTGGTGGTCGCACCCAGAAGACCTTCGTCCCCAAGCCTGCAGTGCCTTTTCAAACCGGAGGTTCTCTTTTGCAATCAACAGGGTGCCCGACGTCGAAACAGCACACTGCACCAGGCCACCCTAGTGCCGCTGAGGGTGCACCTTTGGTGCTACTTTGTTTCCCCATTTGCCCTGAGCTGAAGTCCAGGAGATTTGCTCCCACAACCAAGTGGCCTGCTAGTCAGCAGCTACCAACCGGAGACCCGATATCCCCCATTGGATAACATCGGGCCTCAGCACTCTGCACCCAGCAGCCCTAGTGCTGCTGAGGGTGTAACAAGAGTGCATCCTTGACCTTGGGGGACCCCTGAGTCCACCCCCAGAACTTCAACTCCCACTACCAAATAGTTACCTTTAAACCGATAACATTATTTTCCTGCATAGGATAACATTGACTGTTTTTCCTGGAAAAGTTTCTAAGTGTGGAGTTTAAAAACCTAAAGAAATTGTTTAAAATTGTACTGTTTAACAAGAACGATTTTACTTCCCTGTTTACAGGAAATGTCCCAAATTAGTATCTAGGTATACTACTCTGTGTAAGAAAAGTAATCCAAAAAGAACTTACCTGGTATTTTACTGAAAAGCCATTCAAGTCTATGTACTGTATTTACAAAGTATTGCATTTCTCTGCAACCATACTGTAAGTCAAAACAAAGTCCATATGCAATTACAATTCAAACTGTTTACAAACTAGGGGCATATCATCAAGAAGGGCGTTAAAATTATCTCCGATTTAGCGGAAGAAAACTGCAGCTAAAGCGACGATAAGGGGCTTGATAATATGCCCTTGTGATTTCCCATAGAAGCCCAGGTTCACACCAGAACCTGGGATTCTATGGGAATTCTCCAGGGCATATTATCAAGCCCATTATCGCCGTTTAAGCAGCAGTTTTCTGCCGCTAAATCGGCGATAATTCTAATGCCGTTCTTGATAATATGCCCCTATATTACTACTGTAAGGTATATATGGCTTACCTCTGCCAGGCTTGCTTGGTTCAAGAAAATAAAATAACTAAAAGAATATTTTTATACAAAAACAATTGGTCTGAAGTTCAGTCTTTGAGTGTGTGGATTCATGTGCTGACTGAGTGTGTACAACAACTGCTTAACACTGTCCTCTGATATGGACTTACTGCTTGACCACACTACCACAAATAGAGAGTGAGGTGCTATCTAACTTTACCTCTGTCTACCTCTGGTGTTCCACTGGACTCTGTGCACACTGTACCTCACTTTGGTATAGTATATACAGAGCCACCTCCCTACAGTAAGTAGCTCTGGATTTTGGTCCTTAGCTCAGCCAGCACCTAAAGAAAACAAGCAAACGTGCATATATTTGAAAACTAGGAACCAGGGGGATCTAAGGTGCGGTTTCTTGCGTGGATGGTTTCTTGCGTGGCTCTCACCAGTTTTTTTTTTACTCAGAATCCCTTCCAACCTTAAACTTTGATAAACAGCACATTTACCTCACATTTCTGTGATGGGAAGTTCTGGACTCTGCAGTAAGCCACAAACCTGCTTCCACCTACCATTCTCCCAAGTCTCCTAATAAAAATTGTACCTCACTTGGGTGAGTAGGTTTGGTGGCCGTGACAGGAAATGGCCAAAACGCAACATGGATCAATCACATTTTCCCACTGAAAAATTGACCAATTTTTTTGCAAAGTGGGTAGCTTCATATGTTGGGCTCTAGAACAACTGGCACCAAAGGAAATTTAACAAACTTGCACATTTTTAAAAAGTAGACACCCGGGGCAATCCAGGGTGGGGTGAGTTGTATGGCTCGCACCAGTTTTTCTTTACTTGTAATCCTTCGCAAACATCAAACTTTGACTAAAAACACATTTCGGTGATAGAAAGTTGTGAAATCTGCCGGTTGCCACAAACCTCTTACCACCCATATTTCCAGATAAAAATAGTACCTCACTTGTGTGGGTAGGCCTAGTGCCAGCAACACAAAAAGGCCCAAAATACAATATCCTTCCACCCAACTCACTCCCAACTTTCCAAACGAAAATGGTATCTTACTTGTATAGCTAGGCCTAGTGCCCATGACTGGAAATGGCCCTAGCACGCAACATGGATACATCACACTTTTCCACTCAACTGATATTTTGGGGTAAAAATGGGTAGCTGGGATTTTTGGGCCCAGGTTCAGCTGGCACCTAGGCAAACCAAGCAATCCTGTATGTTTTTGAAAACCAGTCACCTGGGGGAAACCATAGTGGAGTGACTTATGTGACTTACACAAGGTTTTTTTAACCTAGAATCCCTTGCAAACTACAGACTCTGGCTAAAAAACACATTTTCTTACATTTCTGTGGAAGAATTGTCCGGAATCTGTAAGGAGCCATAACCTTCCTTCCACCCAGGAGGGGCGCTAGGTGGCGCACGTCCATGATGGCCGCACACCTTTGAGGCTCTGGAGGCTTGGTGACTTAATCCATTATTTATCCTTGCTCTTACCATAAAAAACTACTCTGTGCCACTGTCCGCCTGCACCCTGGACTATCCGGAGGCTCTGGGGTGTAAATCTCATATTCCCAATAGCGACCCGCTGGACGCCCTGCATCTCCACTTACCTGTATCTCCCACAGCGATAACATCCTGGGCTTGGCTATCTTTCCATACTTGCGAGAGGGCTGGAGGCTGCTGTTCCTGCAACTGACTGTTGGCGGTCTTGGCTGCACTGTATTCTGTGAGTCCTACATGTCGCCCAACTGAGGCCTATTGCTGGTGCCACACTTTGCTGCACCCATAGTTGCGCACTGTCAGTCTGATACTCTACGAGAGGGGTAGTTGCACAGGGGGGACTGCGAAGCTACGCTGCGCCAACTACACGCCCATACGGTGTTGCTATTACTCAAAAGGAGGTTGGTACCATCATACACCATACTTGCCCGCAGTTAATGTACCACCCAGAGGCGCTGACCCCTTGCGGACCTGTAAGCTCTTGTTCGGCATCGCTACATCTATGCCTCGGTAGGTTTGATGATCAAGCAACACCTCTTTACTCATGCTTCTGTGTTATATCTACATTTGCACCTGTTGCTGATGCCTATCCACTCCCCATAGGGGCCTGATATTTACCCAAGTCACCACTTGCCTTTCAAATAGATGGTCTAAAGTTGTATCCACGAGCTCCTCTGAAGATTAATACTACAGCATCGTCGTGTCACTGCACCCTGTCATCTCCATTTTTGTGTGGTTGCTGAGTGCTTGATCTCCGCGGCAAGTCTCCCAATTAGCTCCTGGATGTGGAACCCCCAATACCACTTCAACAACACGCACCCATCATGCTCAACAAATGGGGAAACCTGATGGCCGCCAACCCAGACTCACCTTCGACACCATAAAAGCCGCTACACGGTCTACCTCAGCTGATTCCGACATACAAGCCATGACCAGTCGTAGGCGCCCTCGCCGTCCATGGAAGATGACGTTAAAACACTACTCCTGGCTATGCAGCACATCCTCATTGACCTTTCTGGGATAGGGGACACGATAAACAGCCGACTAGATTTTCTTGTCCAGAAAGTCGACAAACATGAGGGGCAGTTGAAGGAGGCTGCGCGCCGCATCTCGGAGAAGGAGGATGCTACCTCTCAGATGCAGCAGCAGGTGTTGCAAATGGACAAGGTATTAAAATTAATCGCGGCCAAAAATGAAGACTTAGAGGCTCGAAGCCACCGGAACAATATTCGAGTGATAGGCGTACTGGA
Organism: Lissotriton helveticus; assembly: GCF_964261635.1. Taxonomy (NCBI): domain Eukaryota; kingdom Metazoa; phylum Chordata; class Amphibia; order Caudata; family Salamandridae; genus Lissotriton; species Lissotriton helveticus. Next base: position 167,331,215 of record NC_136062.1, on the reverse strand, counting down.
AAGAACAAACACGGGGCACATGGAGGACTTCATTGAGCGCTTCCTGACAGGTACCTTTGGAGTGGACTCATTCTTGTCACAGCTGGTGGTGGAGCGTGCACATCGCTCCCTGGGTCCCCGACCTCCGCAGGGTGGAACTCCACGACCCATTGTTGCCCATCTCCTGAATTATCGAGACCGTGATGCTACACTTAAGAAAGCTTATGAGCAGAAGTCACTGCATTTCGAGGGCAATTAATTCGCCATCTACCATGACTTCACTATGGCTGTTAAGAAAAAACTATGCAAGGCTCAGATCGAATATATGCCCTCATGTACCCTGCATGACTTGGGATTAAATATCATGGCAAACACACCTTCTGCACTAATCTGCAGCAAGTGGAGGATTTCCTCAAGAATATTCAATGACGATCGCCATGAGGAGACCATGCTTCCAGATCTCCTTCTCCATTCCGGACTAACCAAATCAATAGACACTATCACTGTATGCCCCAGTTTTGATCCCCCCACCTCTGGTGGGTCCTGCTGTACTTTGTTGCTGCACTGGTGGGATTCACACGGTCCGTCCTTCCGTGGTGGGGTCATAGTTGACATCCGAGATGGGTCTCTTCTTCTGCGTGATTGACGAGGACAGCTAAGTGCCCTACGGGCTTTGTACATTATATGTGGCTTATGATTCAATAGTTGTTTTCTTATTGATAGGTTTGTACTAGACTTTGCCACGCACCCTTCCCCCCACCGCTCTATCCCCCCTTCACCTTGTGACACTGGGGACTGCAATGCAATATGAGTTGGGAAACGAGAAGGTTTCGTAGCCCAAGTGTGCCGCCCCTATGGGGGATTCCCCATACTGATTCTACCCTTATTTTTGTTGTTGTTTCCTTTCCCTGATTGGTTGGATTTCTTTGACTAAGACAGAACAGTCATGTTATTTGAGGGTTATGGGAGGGCAACTTGGTACCGGCATGATTGGAGTGCTATTGTGGGTGGGGGTTGAACTGTTGTTAGCTAATCACTCAAATGCTGACTCGCTAGGGGAGTTGTTGGGGGGAGGCGATAAGCTGGGAATGTTATATATTGCCTTTACGTATTTGAGACAACAGCGGATCGACATGTTAGCAAATGTTGGCAGAGGCACACAATTTATGAACTCTGTCACATTCACTATAGCGCTGTATCACATTCGGAATGGCATCACACACTGAACAGCTACGAGTTAAATTGATCACATGGAATGTCAGAGGCCTTGGCGACCCCCGAAAGCGTAGACAAATACTGGTGTATCTTGATAGACATCATATACAAATTGCAATGCTTCAAGAGATGCACATTGACCCCCAACACCCTAACTGTTTTGGTAGCAAATGGGCCTCTCCCCGAGTGTTCTGCTCCTTTTCTCCTTATTCACACAGCACACTCATCTTAGTAAAAAAAAAGTACACCCTTCATACTAGGAGGTACCTCTAGTGACCCCTCGGGTCAGAGTAGTATGCTCTGGGGTACGCTGGGCACACAATCGGTCACCCTCGCTGTTGTTATGGCCCCAATACGGACTACCCAGACTACTTCACTACTCTACGGGGACAGATAATTAAGGTAGGGTTCACTCATGTTATATGGGGCGGAGATTTTAACACTGCCCTGCACCCATCCATGGATAGATCCAACCCTCTTCCACATCATTACACCAACACTCAGATTGCCCTTTCTCGTTTATTTCTAGACCACGGGCTCATCGATGCATGGCATTATGTTCATCCAACAGACAGGGAGGGCACCTTTTATATGGCTGGACACTCGACCTGGTCATGCCTAGATTACTGGGTCTCCTCCCGGGGGGTGAGTCCTTGGATCCAATTGGTAGAGCACATGGCCAGAACATATTCTGACCATGCGCCGGTGTGCCTGGGGATAGCACCCCTAATTTAATTGCCACTCCACGATGCTGGAGATTCGTGCCAGAAGCATTGTTGGATACTGTTTTTCAGGCAGAAATTGGGGAAGAAATTGCTGATTTTTTTGCCAGAAATAAAGGCTCTGTTACACACGTGGGCACGATCCGGGAGGCTTTTAAAGTTACTATATGTGGCTCGTGCATGTCTAAAAGCTTTGGGGTACTCCAAGATATTCGGAGAAATTTGAGACGTTTCAAAAATGAGCTAAAGGAACTTGAATTAGACCTGTGGAGTGTGGGGCGGGTGCCCTGAGGGCCTCGCTTCGGGAAAAACTAACAGACTATACTACCACTGCGGAACGGGAAGTCAAATTCAGAGGCAAATACTTTGTTGCACATTTTTACGGTGAGGGTGGGAGACCCGGCCGGGCACTGACAAATGAAAGTAGAAAGCCCTGCTTTTTTAATTATATATTAGACGTGATTGATGGGGATAGGGTGCAACATAGGGATAGTCGTGAAATTTCAAATACATTTACTGAATTCTATGTCAATCTGTGTAGCTCACATCACACTTCTCCCCCTGACCCTTCTCACTATCTTGAAGATATAACGTTGGGATGGCTGGGCGATCATCAGCGGGAATCTTTGGCGGCACCATTCGAGGATGACGAGCTTCGTGAAACTATCATGCAGAAGAAAACAGGAAAAGTACTGGTGTCCGATGGGCTACCCATAGATTTCTACAAAACTTATATTGATCACCTTCTCCCAGTGCTGAAAGAGGTATTCCTGGAAGCCCAGAAAACTCAGATCCTGCCCGCATTGATGAGAGAGGCACTCATTACATCATTACTAAAGCCGGGAAAACCTGCGGACCGTTGCGATTCCTATTGTCACCTCTCTCCCATCAACTCAGACGCCAAACTACTCGCCAAATTACTGGCAAATCGCCTCAGTCTCCTGATGGAGAAACTAGTCTTACCGGCTCAAGCTGGGTTTATCCTTGGCAGGGCGACCTCTCACTACCTTAGGATGCTCTTCTCTATTCTACAAAAGGTAGACCCACAGCTGGCACTCGTGGCGGTCTTCCTGGGTGCCACAAAGGCCTTTGACTCTGTAGAATGGGACTACCTCTTTACTATACTTCAATGTATGGAGCTACCCATGGGTTTCTTGATCTGGATCCGACTTTTATATACCTCACTGAAAGGGAAAGTCCTGATAAATGGACATATCTCTCCATCGATCTCTCTCTCTCTTGTGGCACCCAGCAGGGGTGTCCGCTATCTCTCCTTCTATTCACCCTTGCCATGAAGCCTCTGGCGGCTAAGGTCCGGCAACATCACCAAGAAAGAGGCCTCTCTTGCTTTTGCTGCCCAATCCTCATTTCTTTATATGCCGATGATGTTACCCTATATATTAAACAACCTCACCAAAACCTTAATCCGCATCTCCGGGAATTTGTCAAGTTTGATGGCCACTCCGGCATCCATATCAACTGTGCCAAATCCCAAATGTTTCCGTTGACTGCTTCAGCCACACCTTTCGATACCAAATTCCCCATTGAATGGTGTTCTGATGAAGTGAAATACCTAGGGATATGCGGCATGACAAACCACGAGGAAATGATGAGGCTCAACTATGGGCGTGCGTTGGACCATGTTAGTGGCTGCATCACTAGATAGAATGCACTTCCCCTGACTATGGCGGGCTGCATTTCACTCATTAAAATGTTTGTATCTTCTTTTAAACATCCTATACGACCCAGGACGTCACTTATTTTCCTCTCTCCGACCAGAGGTGATTAGATTAGTGTGGGGAGGCAAACAACCACGCATACAATGGAACACACTCATGCGACCCTACTCACAGGGGGGCTTTGATATTCCTAATTTTGAATTGTATTACATATGTGCCCAAGCGCATTGTGCCCACTTTTGGTTTCACCCTCCTTAATATACACCTCATGTTGCTACCAAGCACTGGCTCGCAGACCCCATTCCGCTGGAAGGTGTCATGTTGTCCGTGGTTGAGCCACGTGGGCCCCGCCCGTCCTCTATAGATTGCACGATCAAAGCTGGGCAGCGCATTGCTGATTGCCTAAAGTCACCCTGCCTATACTCATTACTCCTACTTGCATACCAACCAAAGATGCCATTATTGCAGGAGGATGTGTTTAAGAGGGTTGTAAATACCCAACAAATCCACTGCTGGGGCGAGCTATACCTGAATGGCGAATTTCGCACTCTCCAACAACTCTATCCCAAACCCCCACCTTCTGCAATGGAAAATTTTCTGTATGCCCGACTCATGCATGGGATCAAAGACTGCACCCCTGTGTACCCATTGGAGCCCGCTGTGGTAGCCCCTTTGCATCATGTCCTACATGCACCCAGTACTTCTCACTTAGTGTCTACATTGTATCACACTTTATATGTTGATACTAAATACTCTCAATACGCAGCTCTGGATAATTGGTCGGCTGAACTGGAACACGCCATCTCTGATACACAATGGACGTTTTGTTGTAATCAAACGGAACAAGTCTCCTCCAACAGCTGACTACGCATTACTCACTACAAATTCATCCATCGCATTTAATATACTCCAGTCAGACTTCACAGATTTGGACTACGTGACACAAACAGATGTGATAGATGTAAGGCGCAGGCCCGCTGACTTCCTTCATTTAGCTTGGGCATGTCCAGCCGTTCACACATACTGGCAACAGGTCTTCACAGCTCTGGACTGCATGACTTCTATATCACTTTCGACATCTCCTCTTGTGTCCTTACTGGGCTACACTGAGCAGATTCTGGAAAAACATTGTAAATTTGTATCCTTTGGCCTAGTCCTAGCCAAACAGCGAGTGGCATGTCAGTGGGGTTGGGGAGGGGAACCCAAATTCAAGGAATGGCTTGGAGACATGACATTATGGGAGGATCAAACATGCACGTATGCTGAGCTTCTGCCGGTCTCTTCACGCCCTCGGGACATCTGGGGTCCACTTCAGACATACCTGCTAGAACATCCAGATATCATTGAGCTCGAGTCCAGATAATCACTCTTATCGTAATACGATTATGCCTAAACACTACATGATATGGTCTTTCATTACACAACCCCCTGTGTATGTTACCCGACTTATTGGACTCTACAGTATTATATGATGTTTCCATCAAGTGACATTCCTGTAAAATACCACTGCAGTACAAATTGCGGTGGATATTCGTCCTATGTGCATGAATAGACTTGAATCATATTGTGATACATGTCATTTGCTTTACCTTGTTTTTCTTTATTATTGTGGTAAAACATGCTGTTTGGCTACTGCATATGCTGCAATTTGTTAATGTGCAATATAAATAAAATAAAATAAAAATAAAAAATCTTCCTTCCACCCAGCATTCCCCCATGTCTCTTGATTAAATGGTGCTTCACTTGTATGGGTAGGCCTAGTGCCGTGACTCGAAAAGATTTTCCCATTTAAAACAGACCCTTTTTCTGCAAAGTAGGTAGCTGTGGATTTTGGGCCTTAGTTCAACCTGAACCTAAGGAAGCTTAGCGAACTTGCATATTGTTGAAAACTAGGCACCTGAGGAAATCCATGGTGGGGTGACTTGAGTGACTCTCAACATGTTTTGTAACTCAGAATTCCTTGCAAACCTCAAACTTTGACTGAAAAAACACTTTTTCCTCACATTTCTGTGATTAAAAGTTCTGGAATCCGCAGAGAGCTGCAAACAGTGCCCTCACTTGTGTGGGTAGGTCTAGTGCCTGCAACAGGAAACAGCCCAAAACGCAACCTGGATAAATCACATTTTCCCACTCAAAACTGAACCTCTTTTTATAAAATGTGTAGGTTTGGATTTTGGGCCCTAGCTCAACTGGCACCTAGGCACACCTATCAAACTTTGAAAACGAATCAATTGGGGGAATCCAGGGTCGGGTACCTTGAGTGGCTCGTGCCAGGTCTTTTTTTTTTAACTGAGAACCCCTTTCAAATCTCAAGCCATGACAAAAAAACATTTTCCTCAAATTTCTGTGATGGAAAGGTCTTGAATCTGCGGTTAGCCACATACTTTCCTCCACCTAGCATTCCTCCAAGTCTCCTGAGAAAAAAAAAAACATGGATACATCAGAATTTTACACTCAAAACTGACCCTTTTTTGGGAAAGTTGGGTAGCTGTGGATTTTGGGCCCTACGTCAGGCGGCACCTAGGGAAACCAAGCAAAAATGCATATTTTTTAAAACTGGATACCTGGAGAAATCAAGGGTAGGGTGACTTGCCAGGGTATTACCCACAATCCCATGCAAGACTCAGATCTTGACTAAAAAGACACTTTTCGCTCAGATTCCTGTAAAGTAAAGTTCAGGAATCTGCAGGGAGCCATAAACTTTCTTCCACCCAGCTTTCACCCAAGTCTCACAATTAAAATGGTGCCTCACATGTGTGGGGAAGCCTAGTGCCCACAACATGAAACACCCTAAAACACAACATTGATATATCATATTTTCCCATTCAAAACTGACCCTTTTGTGCAAAGTGGGTAGCTGTGAAATTTTGGCCCCAGCTCAACCTACACCTAGGGAACGCTAACAAACTTGCACATTTTAAAAAAGAAAACACCTAGGGGATTCAAGGATTTGGTGACTTGCGTGGCTTTCACTAGGTTTTTATCCAGAATCCCTTGCAAACCTCAAACCTTAACCGAAAATTCACATTGTCCTCACATTTCTCTGATAGAATTGTCTGGAATCTGCAGGCAGCCACAAACTTCCATCCAGCATTTCCCTAAATCTCCTAATAAAAATGGTACCTTACTTATGTGTATAGGACTAGTGCCCACGATAGGAAAGGGCTCAAAACACATCACAGACACACCACATTTTTACACTATAAATGGGCCCTTTTTTTGCAATGTGTGTAACTGTGGAGTTTGGGTCCTTGCTCAGCCGGCACCTAAGCAATCCTAGCAAACCTGCACCTTTTTGAAAAGTAGATAACCAGGGGAGTCCAGGGATACACTTGGCTCTTTCCAGATCATTTTACCCAGAAGTCTTTGCAAACCTCACAATTCTGCTAAAAAAACACATTTTCCACACATTTCTTTGTGGAAAAATCCTGGAATCTGAGGGAAGCCACTAACACTCCTACCACTCTGAATTCCCACAGGTATCCTGATAAGAACAGTACCCCACTTGTTAGAGTGGACCAAGTGACCACAACTAGGGTGGGCGGAACTTCACTCCGCAGAATTCCACAGAGTTGCAGAAAAACTCAGTGAGATTCTGAGGAATTCCACCAACATGCAGAAAATATACCACTCAAGCTGCTTGCACTGCAATTTAGGGCTGGTAGCGGTAGCCGGAAGCGCCCTAAATTGCAAAAATCAGTGCAAATGGTACCATGTGTTGTACAAGAGCATGTGGCATTTGTGTTGATTTTGCTGCCACATTAGTAGAAAATGTACCTGTGTGTCAGCAAATCTACTCCAATGACGGCCCTCTGACCGCAACTACTCACAAACTTCTGGGAACACGGCGACCGTACTAGGGGACGCCATAATTGGACCATAACTCTGTGTTAAAAAGTGACACGGAGTGGTCAAGATTCAACCAATTCTGCATGCAGAACAAAACATTGGCCCACCCATTACCACAACACAATGCCTGAGAGATAAGTGACAGGGGTAGTTATTGTATGTGAGACTGTGCTTTGGTGCCATCCATACCGACCTATGAATGACTGACATTTTTGAAAACTCGACAACCAGAGGAGTCCAGGGTGGTCTGCTTTGCATGAATCCCACGAGGTTATCTTATCTAAAAATGCCCTGCAAATCTTAAACCTGGTCTGAAACCACACATTTTCCATCTATTTGTGTAATGGAAACGTCTGGAATCTGCAGGAAGCTACAAAATGTATACCACCTAGTAATTCCTCACTTGTACCAATAACAAAATGCCTCTCTTGTGTGACTGGGCCTAGTGCCTGCCACAGAAATGGTCCAAACCAATGTTAATGGGAGTCCCATGGCAAGGGCTCCTATTGACCTTGGTATGATCTGCTTCTGTAGAGTTGTGTGGAGTCTAGAATGTATTTTGGGCCTCATGATGAGTCGAACAGTTCCGGTGGGGTAAACAAATTATTCAGGAGAAGTACACTTTGTACTTCCCAGACTATCCTTTCAGTCCTCCCTAGTGCTGGCCAATGGCCGACAGATGCTTTGGGAAGAAATTATAGGGTAAAGAACCACTGGTGAAACTTGAGTCCAGAATAAATGTGTTGTCTGTTTAATAACTCAAAATTAATATAATGAACCTTTTCATAAGTTAATAGAGAACTGTTTCAAATATCTGTTATCCTGTGACATTCCTTTTGAAGTGTCCTTTGTCTATCTGAGAAAGTCAGATAAACAAAGGACTTCCGCAATAAGAAGTTACAATAGCACTGGCAGGAGACAGTATCTCATAAAGCATGGAATGTGGTCTGTGCACAATTCAGGTATAAAGCTTCCTGCTGTAACATCAGATTCTAAATTAAAACAAAAACATTGGCAGAGAAGGGTACTAGTTTGTATGCGGACGTGCTCCTTATGGAAGAGTAACATTTAGTGATTCAGAGTGAAGTTATTCAGTGGCTGAAGTGGGCTTACCCTCTGTTGTTGTATGCTGTAGTGTGAGGAAGCAAAATTTGTTACACCAACAGACAATAGGATGAAGAGGGGTGGCTGAAAGCCCCTTTAAATAAGTATACTGTACAAATATTTTTTTTAATTAAAAGGTGTATGAAAGTGCCTCTTTTTGCATGGTTATCCCCCACTTTTTGCCTGATGTGAGTTCGAACCATAAACACACTGGGTCCATGCTAACCAGGTTCCCAGTACCAGATCTCTTTCCCTAAAACTGTACCATGATTGGCACAACGTCATTTACCCCTAGCACATGGTACCCCTGGTACCTAAGGCATGGCCACTAAAGAGGGTCCTGTGGGGCTGTAACACTGATTGTGCCACCCCAGAACCCCCTCACCAAGGTTATTCACTCTGCCACTGCAGGCTGCATGTCTTGGTGCCAAAAATCTGGAGAGTTGGCATGGCACACAGTCCTGTGTGCCATGCTTTCCTGTACACTGCATAAGGTATAGGTAAGCCACCCCTTCTGCAGATTTTCAGTCCTAAGGTAGGGTGCACTATATCCTAAGTGTTAGCATATCTGCATGAGCTGAGTGGCCCCTACACTATCCAGTCTATTCTGTGAGTTTCTAAGTGAACAGGGAAGCCATAAATGTACACTTGTCAACACGAGTTTCCTAGCTCCATGATGGCTTCACTGATATCTAAGGTGTTAATAACTCCTCACTGATGACAATGATAGATTTAATAATATATTCACACAGGACACCCTTTTAGAGGGCCCCCTGAAAACCTACCAAGCCCTGGTTTAGTTTCTGACTTGTTTTTAGCAGTCTGCCACCACCAGACCTGATTCTGGCCTGCAGGGATGAGAGCCTGTGCTCCCAAGAGGACAGAGACAAAGCCTGCTCTAGTTGGAGGTGTTGCATAACTCTCTAGGACAGGATGGCCTTCCTGGGTGCGAAGCTTCAAAGGCCATACCGCCTTTGAAACGCAACCCAGGAACCTCCAGATAGTGGGGGAGGCCAGAATCCCCCTTTCCTGCTCCTCTTTTGGTGGGGGGATAGGAGGGAAAACTAGTGAGACTTGGAGATCTGCATACCTTCAGCATGCACCACCCCTAAGGCGGGGCAGGCGAGGTAGACCCCACTTTTCACCATCTTGAAGATGGGTAAAATAGCCTGTCAGGCATATGCCCACCCCCCACATGGAGTAAACATTTAGGCGCCCTTACCCTATAGGTGAGAAGCCCATTGGGTACTAGCTGGCTCCCCCTCAACACCCCCTAAATATAGTATTTAGCTGGCTCCCAGAGACCTTGACTTCAGATTCCACAGACCAAAAGAAGACAAAGGAAGAAGGTGTGATGCTGAACCATGAACTGAGCCCTTCTGCAGAAGAAACCGGCGCCAAACTTTCCCAACTGCGAAAGGTCTTGACATCTCTGGTCTGCCATCCCTACCAGAAACCTGTGAAGCCTCCACGAACTCCAGAGCCATGCCAGCCTTCGCCAATTTCCTGGAGCCTCCCTTTGGACTAGTGGTACTAATCCCCAGCACTTCGCATCAATGCGCTTCACCTCATCAACTGAACGGTCGAGCCACCAGCCCGGTAACCGACTCCTTCACTGCATCCACTAGCCTGAGGGTTCCTTACAGTACCTGCGACCTACAATGGATACAGCCCCGCTCCTGTGAGCCTCTACCCGCTTTCTGGTGGCATCGACTGCGTGAAAGCAGAAACTTAGGCAAGATTGCCAGACCGCGACGGACTGCTATCACTGCACATGTAGGTGAACATCGCCAAGACCTCTGGCACCTTCAATCCAGGCAACTCATAACTGCCTGCTGTTCCTGAGCCCTTGGTCTTTCAAAACTCTGGCTCCCCTGGAGTAGAACATGCCCTGAACTTCAGGGGACCACTGTCCTCCAAACCTCTATGGTGGAATGTTGCTTCCACCAACTGCGACGGTAAATGTGTTGGCTGCATTCCGCTATATAACCCTATGCTTTTCTTCCCCTTGACCACGATGTCTGACGATAGGGACTGCTGTTGCTTAAAGCCTGTAAACATTTGTGTCTTGAACTGCATTTGGTTAAAAATTGACATACAAAGCATTTATTAACTGTTGAACGAAGTTTTTGCTTTCTACAAATATATATAAAGATACAACCTTTTTTTTAACAAACTGGTCTTGGATTTATTCTTGAGTGTGTGTCTCATTTATTACCTCTGTGTATGACACCAAATGCTTAGCACTACCCTCTGTTTAGCCTAACTGGTCGCCCACACTACCACAAAATGAACATTAAAATGATTTGCTTTTACCTCTGTATACCTATTGGGGATCCACTGGACTCTGCACAGTATTCTTAATTTTAGTACACTGTATAGAGAGCCAGCTTCCAACAAAAGATCTTGGCTAACAACACACCTAAAATGCACCCATGCTTTTTTTAATTTTACATAAACAGTTACCATATATTGTGCAGCATTCCTTCCATCAATTGTGTTTTTTGCATTTGTCAGCCTGAGTGGGACGGGAATGCCCAGACATGGGTCCTGTGCTCTCAATGCCAATAGAGTCAACTAGCCTGGCTGATGAGGGGTGATGCCCCAAAACCGGTTTCAGGATGCTTGTTTCCAGTCCAGGTAGGAACTTGCCTGGCAGTTCAGGCTGGATTGTTCCCATGGGGTACAGGGTCAAGACTTATATTCACATGGCTGGGTCTGAACTGGAAAGGCATGGGGAGCAAAAAAACAATTAAGCTCCATATCTCTGTACTGGGGTGAATGTTTGACATTTTTCAACATTCTATCCATCAATTGTTCTCTTTGCATTTGTCAGCCTGAGTGGGATGGGTATGCCCTGATGTGGGCCATGTACTCTCCATGCAACTGGAGTCAAGCTAGCCTGGCTGATTAGGGGTTATGGCCCGATACCGGTCCCAGGATGCCTATTTCGAGTCCAGGGAGGACCTAGCTGGGAGTTCGGGCTGGACTAATCCCACGGGGAACAGTGTCAAGACTGATTTGCATATGACTGAGTCTGAATTGGAAAGGCATGGGGAGCAAAACAACAATGGATTTAGGCCCAAATCTCTGTACTGGGGTGAATATTTGAAATTGTGCAACATTCAGTCCATCAATTGTTCAGCCTGAGTGGGAGCGGAATGCTCACCATGCCACTCGAGTCAAGCTAGCCTGGCTGATGAGGGGTGATGCCCCAAAACTGGTCCTAGGATGCTTGTATCCAGTCCAGGGAGGACCTGGCCTGGGAGTTCGGGCTCGACTGTTCCCATGGGGAACAAGGTAAAGACTGATTTGCATATGGCTGGGTCTGAACTGGAAAGGCATGGGGAGAAAAAAAAAACTATGGATTTTGGCACTGATCTCTGTACCAGGGTAAATGTTTGATATTGTGCAGAATTCTGTCCATCAATTGTTCTTTATGCATTATTCAGGTGCATGAAACATTTTGCTAACCAGATAGAAAAATACAGCATGGCAGTTTTTACAATAGCATAGCAGACCTCTGGAAACAGAACATAGTATGGTATGGTGTAAGCAAGGTTTGTCATGAAAATTGATAGTAGTTCTGCAGCTTAAGTGTACATAAACACAAGGGAGAACAGGGTAGTACAGTGAGTAATATATTATCTGTCAGTGCAAGGGAAGCACTGTTTCTTCAAAGGCAGTATTGCAGTGGTTCTTAACCTTTTGACTTCTGTGGAACCCTACAGTGCCACTTCTGGAAGCTGAGGATGCCAGCATTAGCAATTAATATGATTTGAACCTCACAATAATACAAACAAAAACAGAAACAAGTACACATCAAACAAATAAACAAATATGGCAAATGAAAAAATATAAAAAAAATCGGAAATTACATTTTAATGGGAATGTTGGAGCTTTTCAATATATGGTTTTCATTCTAAAAGACAAAGCGATATGCTTGATTCTAGCATATCAATTCATCGTATGCATGCTCTCTTACCCTGAGGCCATCTTCCAAGGGTCTAGGACTTGGCTGGTAGTACTTGACAGGTAGGACTCAGAGACAGCAGAGTCCAGCTGCTGGGTTCAAGGTTGATAGAGCCTTCTTTTCCTGAGGATCCAGTCAGGTGACCAGCCAACTAAACCTTTGAGTTACTTTGGTGACCTTGGTTCAAAAGATACGGGCCCAATTCTTCTCACCCAGGCAATAGGGCCGCAGGCAGCAGGTCAGCACAGCAGGGAAGCAGTCCTTCAGAGCAGCAGTCCAGCAGAGTGGCAGTCCTTTCAGCAACACAACAGTCCTGGCAGAGGACCCACAGATCCAGAAGTGTTTATACCCAGTTCTGCCTTTGCAGTGAGATAAGCTCCTAGAGGTTTCCCTTTGAAGTCCCCGGGTATCCTGCCTTCCCTATCCTGGCTCCTGACCAACTAAAGGGGGTATGTAGCCCTTTGTGTGGAGGCAGGACAGAGCATATTCAAGTGTAAGTAGGATTGTGCCCAGCTCTGTCATCCCATCCTGCCAGTGATGGGCCATCCAGGCACACCTAAGCTCTCTATTGTCTGTGACTTACAAGCAGAAATACACAAAGCCCGTCTGTCAGCTACACCATGAGACAAGCTACAGGCACTAAATGGCAAAGGCAAGAAAATACCAACTTTCTAAAAGTGGCATTTTCAAAATATTATTTAAAATCAGACTTCACCATACGGATTGATCATTACAATTCCAAAGACCCTAAACATGAACTGTTTGCCTACTCTCATTTGGAAGTTACAACTTCTTACATGTAATAAGGAAGTTCTAATGTTTTTCCAAGGAAGAGGTAGGCCTTGAAGTAGAAAAAAAGAATTTAGGAGTTTTTCACTACCAGGGCATGTTAAAATTTAAATCGCGTGTCCTACATTTTAAATATACTGCACCCTGCCCTCTGGACTGTCCATGGCCTACACTAGAGGCGACTTATATGTATTAAAAAGGAAGATTTGGGCCTGGGAAAAAGGTTTATTATTTTTGCCAGGTCGAAATGTGATTTTGAAGCTGCACACACATTATGTAATGGCAGGCCTGACACATGTTTAAAGGGCTACTTAAGTGGGTGGCACAGTCAGTGCTGAAGGCTCACTAGCATTATTTAATACGTACCAGCGCTTAACGCGAGTTCGCGAGCGGAAAGCTGATTGGCTCTCGGGTGTCTGTCAACATTCCAAACAGTCCGGAGCGGCCGCCATCTTGTGTCTCGGTAGGATCGAGACACAAGAGGTGGCAAAAACAAAGGGGGAAATGACCAAAAGGGGGCAGGGTAGACCCCCACTGACCCCCTAGGTTTGATGTGGGGGCCATAAAAGGGCCCCGCAGGGCAAAAAAAAAAAACGATTTTCGCGGGGGGAGCGCCCGGTACGCGCACCGGGGAGCGTACCGGGGAGCGTACCATACGGAAAACCCAGTGAAACAGTAAAATAATAATTTAAAGTGCTTAGAGGTAGGGTAACTGTGAATAGAGTTGTTGTGTTGTGTGGGTGATTTAAGTACCAACATGTAGGTACCAATGCAGAGTCTTAAATTCAATGTACACCGTCTCCTCTGTAGATATCTTGCATGTTGTTACAGAAGTTATTGTGGTATATGGAATCCATACCATAGTCTGTCAGGAAAGCAGAAACAGATACTTTAAGCACTCCTTGAGAAAGCCTATGGGATCATGGGTAGTCTACCCTGGTCCCTTATGATGTTTTGAAGTATTACATTTTACTCTCTTCTTAATCTAAGTTTAAGTTTAAGTTTAAAATATTTATTAAGCGCAACATACACCTGAGCGGTTTCTTGGCGCTGAGATAGCAAACAGCCAGCTAGGCAGAGTCAGTCGCTAAGACATAGACTGAAAAGGGGAACAGAGTTTAAGACGGAAAAGCCTGAGTGAATAAAAATGTTTTCAATGCTTTACGGAAAATGGAATATTGGGTGAGAGACCTAAGGTAGAAGGGGAGAGAATTCCAGAACATGGGGGCAAAAGTGGAAAATTTCGAGCCACCCTGTTTTTTTTTCCGGTAGCGAGGGACTGCTAAAAGATGTTGTGCCGAGGAGCGGAGGTCTCTACCAGGGACATAAGCTTTGATGGCTGAAGATATAAAAAGAGGGGCCAGGCCCGTCCTGGCCTGAAACGCCATGCAGCCTAATTTAAACAAGGCGCGTTCCCGAACGGGAAGCCAGTGAAGGGTCTTCAGGAGGGGAGAGGTATGATGGAATTTGGGAAGACCGAAGGCAAGGCGGGCCGCCTGGTTCTGCACCAGTTGCAGTTTGCGCAGGCTGTACTGAGGGATGCCATTGAACAAGATGTTCCCGTAGTCCAGGCGGGACAGGACCAGTGCGGACATAATTAGTTTGAGTGCAGAGAAGGAAAAAAAATGAGAAATAGAGCGGATAGTACGGAGAGTAAGAAAGCAGGAAGAAACCACCGAACCTATCTGGGAGTGCATAGTGAGTTTGTCATTTAGCTTGATGCCAAGAGTCTTAACAGAGGAAACTGGGGTAGGAGGAGAACCAAAGGAGGGGGGCCAAAATAGAGAATTCCAGGGACTGGAATAACCACCCGTAACCACGAGTTCCGTCTTATCGGGATTGAGCTTCAGGTGGTTGAAGTTCATCCAGTCCCTGATGAAAGATAGAATAGATTGGAAGTTAGAGATAGAGTCAGAGGAAGAGGACAGGGTAAAGAAAAGCTGGAGGTCATCGGCATAGTTATATACCGTGACCTCCAGCTGCTGTAGAGCAAAGATAAGAGGCGAGATGTAAAGGTTGAACAGTAAAGGAGACAGAGAAGAACCCTGGGGAACACCGCACTGGACCTGGCAGGGGGTAGCTGAAAACTCCCCAAGATGAACCGCCTGGGTCCGGTCCCTCAAAAAGGACGAGAGCCAAATAAGGGCTGAGCCTCCTATGCCCGCCGCCCTGACACGGGAAAGTAAGATGGAATGATCCACCGTGTCAAAAGCGGCGGACAAGTCAAGGAGGACCAGCGCCTGAGATTTGCCTACGTCCATACCCTCTCTGAGGGTATCTAGTACTGACACCACCACTGACTCTGTCGAGTGCTTGGGTTGAAACCCAGCCTGACACGAGGCCAGCCTCCCATTCTCCTCGACAAAGGAGCTGAGCGCAGATGTAACATGTCGCTCAAGCACCTTCCCCAAAAAGGGTAGAAGGGAGATGGGGCGATAGTTGGCTATCACGGAGGGGTCGGCTCCTGGCTTTTTTAAAATGGGAACGATGGAGGCGGATTTTAGTGATGGAGTGACAACCCCTTGGGCCAGTGAATCGTTAAGGAAGCCAAGAGGAGGCAAAGTACAGACAGAATAGACCTGTCGTAAGATGTGTGTCGGGCAGATGTCTGAAGGGGAACCGGATTTGATTTTGGGAAGGAGAGACAGGAAAAGTTCCTCAGAAAGAGGGGGAAAAGAATTGAAAAAGGCTGGGGCGGGGGTGGCAGGGGGTCAACAAAGAGAGGGGAGGGAGGGGGGATGTTGGATTTAATTGTCGCAATTTTTCCTACGAAGTAGGAATTCAGCGAATCGCAGAGTTTCTGGGAGGGAGGGGGTTTGAGTGAAGTCCTGTCGGAAAAAGCCAGGTCGTGAGTGATGGCGAAGATCTCCTTCGGTTGATTCTCGGCCGCCAAGATTTTGGCCGAGAAATAGGCTTTCTTGGCCTCAGTGATGTTTTTTTTGTAAGTCCCTAGGAGAAGGACATAACGGGTCTTGGAGGTGGAGGAATAGTCCAGTCTCCATTTGCGTTCTGCCCGTAGAACCGTAAGCTTCAGTTCTTTCAGATCATTACTGAACCACCGATTGGCGTCTTTAGGGCACCTAATCGAGGTGCGCCGAAGAGGAGCCAAGCAGTCGCTTCCATTCGTAAGCCATGAATCGATGGCTTTGGCTTGAGCTGCAGAGTCCAGGCCCAATAAGGAGGGAGAGGAGGCCAGAAGTGAAGTCGTACGGTCGGACAAATTGACCTTGCCCCAATTGCGAGCCCATGAGTTTTTAGCGTGAGTAAGTGTCTTGGTCAGACAGAGACTAAGGGAAAACGAAATTAAAAAGTGATCGGACCAAGTGCAAGGGGTAACAGACAGTGCAGACAGGGGACAGTTGAGAGACCAAACTTGGTCTAGGATGTGGCCATGAGTGTGGGTGGGAGTGTGGACGAGGGAAGTGAAATTAAGAGAAAGGAGGGTTTCCGAAAATTCCTTCGATGAGGCGCATTCCTTAGGGTCCATCGGCCAATAATTGAAGTCCCCGAGGACTAGAACCGAGGCATAGTTGACGGCCAGGGTGCCGAGTAAATCTTGAAAGGCCGGAAGAAAAGATGGGGTTGGTTGAGGTGGGCGGTAGGCAAGCACGATGGCTAGGTGGGGGGAGAGAGAGGTGGAACGGGCCACACAAAATTGGTGATGATATTGTGCATTAGAGACAGACAGTGAGAGAAAGGAGGCTGGAGATCAAAAAGAGATGTCAAATACACATTTGAGATAATATAGTGGGAGAAAGGAAGTAACTATGAGCAAACTTACTATGTAACACCAAAAAGTTGCACAGTATACTGTAAGTCTCACTTTATATTATAATCATTTAGGTACTACTTCATGAATTACATATAAAAATGAATAATGTCTCAAACAATTTTTAATTATTAAATATACATTTATTGTTCTGAATTTTCATAATTTAATAACACTTGCAACATTTCATTATCCGGAATCTCCTCCAAATTTGTATTGCATGATTCCATATTATCTAAACAGTCAATGAATTGTTGGTCAAGAGACTCATCCAGGAAGTCAAGAAAATCTTCTTGAAGAATCTCCTCATCGGTAATTTCGAAAAGAATCTCCTCATTAGTAATTTGGAAAGAAATATTGATGGTCTGTGGTGTATCTTCCATTTTCTTGCTGTAAATTGCATAAAAAATAACTATATCAGTAGAGTTAGGGCATTGTTGGGTTTAAGTTCAGACAGGTACTTCTGAGTTTTTAACAGTGAAGTTATCTTTGGGCAGTGTATGGTATCAGGCAGGAAGTAGAAATATAAAAAAGTGTATGTGAAGAAGCCAAGTAAATTCATAATTATACCAGAGAAGTCTAACTCAATCTATAACTATAACAAAGAAGCCTATCTTAATCTATAACTATAACAGAGGGACAGTAAATAACTATCAGAAAACGTTTTTACAAATTAACTTAAAGTGCCCCTTACAAATTAACAACTTACCTTTCAAAAGGAGTTGAAGTTTTCAGAGAAAATCCTTTAAAGATGTACCTCAGGTAGTTGTAGTCAAAATGGCCGTGTTTCCCTCTCATTTTTCATTTATATTCATGTACATAACCAATCAAATGTCAGGAAATAAAAATAGAAAATGAAATCAACATTTTAATTGGTTGTAAATTCTAACACTTCATATGTGTTTTTGTCATGTAATTTACCTCAGGATATTTAGACAGGGCTACAGCCCAAATGGCTCAATGGTATTCCACCAAATTTGGGAAAATGGTAGGGACTGGTATGTAGTAGGGCCTATTCTATATTTGGTGAAAGTCGCTCCAGTGGTTTTTATGTAAATTAACTTTTAAAAAATTTTGGGAGCGTTTACCGGTGCGCGCCCCGGTACGCGCACCAGCAGCGCAACGGGAGTCCTCCATCTTGTGTTTCGGTACAATTGAGAGACAAGATGGAGGACAAACAACGTTGGGAATGGGTAAAAGGGAGCAAGGTAGACACCCCCTGACCCCCTAGGTTTTCTGAGGGGGGCTTAGGAGGCCCATATAGGCCAAACATTTTATTTCTTTTTTTTACTTTTTCGCGGGGGGAGCGCCCGGTACGCGTACCGGGGAGCGTACCGGGGAGCGTACTTTGGTGAAAAATAGTGAAAAAAGTTAGAGTATAGTAATCATTTTGAGTGATCAGAGGTAGGATAGCCCTGAAAGAGCTTTTGGGTTCTGTGGCTGATTTAGGTACCTACAAGTAGGATCCAATGCACAGTCTTAAATTTAGGAGGAATATTCTATTCCCCTCATCTGAGAAGTGCACACCATCTCCTCTGTAGATATCTTGCATGTTGTAACGCAAGTTGTTGTTGTATATTGAACCCATTCCATAGTCTCTCATGTAAGCAGAAAAAGATTTATTCACATGTTTCCGTGCTTTCTCAAATTATGGACAAAATTGATTGGACCACTTCCATTTCTGTCTTTGGCATATATTGGAATATACCAAGGCAGTTTGTGTAAAAAGTGTCATCAATTGCCCAAAGGTGTCGTTTAAAAGCATTTCCAGACCTACCCCAGTCAAAGTGCCTAGGTAATTTCCACCACAGTGCAAAATTAAGAGGTCAGGGTGTGGCAGATGGTAAAAGGTTTTCACCAATGGTATCAATTGATGACATTTCAATCCTTTCTGGCCAATCCACTTGATGTCTACATTTGGTAAATCAAGGTTGTGAAAAATTCTGATAGCTGCATACCTTTGAGCCCAGTGGATGTAGCTATGTCCAATAATCCAGACAGAATACATGGTGAGAGGAGGGTCTGGTGCAGTCAGATGATGTGTAGGAATGAAATGGCAGTTGGAACAGTAGGAGTTTGCAAAAAAAAATGTGGAGTTTTAGTGCTCTTGAATCACAAGCAATGATTGGTGGATTCAGATAGTTGAAAACTGAAAGTTAGGGTGCATGCTTCTGTTCTGTGAAAGAAGTAATTTGAATGGTTAAGAAAAAGTCATTTAAAGAAACATAGCACCGGATAGACTGGTGTATTGAGAGGTCAAACATCCTTGCTTAGTTCATTTGCAACATTGTAGAATACACTTTTAAACCTGAGCGCTCAGTGAGGAGGGAGTTGCTATGGTAACAGGTAGAAAGGGCTGAGGGGGGAAGGGTGTTGGTTTGAAAATAGAGAGGGAAGAGTTTTAATTGGTTAACATGAGGGATATGTGTGTAGAATTAGAGGTTATCTGTGCCATTCATGGTTGCAGTGCCTGGAGTACATACCTTTTGCTCTGCTAAAGAAATATTGTTGTGTGTGTCTGACACTGTTCCCAATCTCCCAAAGCAGTTGTAAAAGTGAGTAATGATTCATTTAATATAGATAGAGACTTGTATACTCTATGGAGAAGATTTGGAAGCAAAATGTGGCTTTTTAATGTTGCTTTGTGTCATGTTTTTTGATAATGCTTGGTAAAAAGTTTTTGCTTGGTATCAACATTTGCAAGATAGAGGAATTGTATTTTGTGAAATTGTAAGGTTTCAGTAGTGAAATTGAATCCTTGTACATAGGACCTGCGGTCTGCTTCTAAAATGTTATTTAAAAAACGATTTGGGGGCAAATGAATGGCTTTTACATTTTTGAGAAGGAATAAATAGTGTCTGCATGGTTAAATAAATATATTTGAACCTTTCACAATCATGTCACCTGTGTTACCTCAGATTAGGAAGCACATTGAGCTTCTTTCTTGTTGGTTTGTGTCATGTTTTTTGATAAGATAAAAAGATAGAGGATTTGTATTTTGTGAAATAGTGAGGTTTCAGTAGTGAAATTGAATGCTTGTACATAGGACCTGCACTCTGTTTCTAAAATGTTATTTAAAAACGATTTTGGGGCAAATGAATGGCTTTTACATTTTTTAGAAGGAATAAATAGTGTCTGCATGATTAAATAAATATATCTGAACTTTTCACAATGATGTCACCTGTGTTACCTCAGATTAGGAAGCAGATTGAGCTTGTTTCTTGTTGGTTTGTGTCATTTTTTTTGATAAAGCTTGGTATCAACATTTGCAAGATAGAGGAATTGTATTTTGTAAAATAGTAATGTTTCACTGGTGAAATTAAATGCTTGTACAGAGGATCTGCGCACTGTTTATTAAATGTTATTTAAAAAACGATTTTGGGGCAAATGAATGGCTTTTACATTTTTGAGAAGGAATAAATAGTGTCTGCATGATTAAATAAATATATTTGAAGCTTTCAAAACGATGTCACCTGTGTTACTTCAGATTAGGAAGCAGATTGAGCTTTTTTCTTGTTTAATTGTGTCATGGTTTTCGATAATGCTTGGTATCAATGTTTGCAAGAGAGAGGAAATGTATTTTGTAAAATAGTGAGGTTTCAGTAGTGAAATGGAATGCTTGTACATAGGACCTGCGCTCTGTTTCTAAAATGTTATTTAAAAAACGATTTGGGGGAAATGAATAGCTTTTACATTTTTGACTAGGAATAAATAGTGTGTGCATGATTAAATAAATATATTTGCAGTTTTCACAATCGTGTCACTTGTGTTACTCTAGATTAGGGAGCAGATTGAGCTTTTTTTTTCTTGCTTTTTGTTAAGTTTAATAATAATGTTTGGTATCAACATTTCCTAGATAGAAGAATTGTATTTTGAAAAATAGTGAGGTTTCAGTAGTGAAATGGAATGCTTGTAAATATGACCTGCGCTGTGTTTCGTAAATGTTATTGGAAACACGATTTTGGAGCAAATGAATGGCTTTTACATTTTTGAGAAGGAATAAATAGTTTCTGCAAGATTAAATAAATATATTTGAACCTTTAACAATCATGTCACCTATGTTTCCTCAGATTAGGAAGTAGATTGTGCAGATGAGGTGAGGCATGTCCAGGGGTGCAAAGGACGTGAGGTCTGTGTCCATGAGTGCAGTGTAGAGGACTCACGTCCTCTGACTCTTGGACAAGACTCATCTCCTCTGTGGCCCCTGGACAGGCCTCAATGTATTGGGTATAATTGATGGTAACAGGGTGGAGATGAGGTGAGGCGTGTCCAGGGGTGTAGATGAGCTGAGGCCTGTCTAGGGGTGCGGATGAGGTGAGGTCTGTTCAGGGTTGCAGATGAGGTGAGGATTGTCCAGGGGTGCAGAGGAGGTGAGGCCTGTGTTCAAGAGTGTAGTGGGAGAGAAGCCTGTCCAGGGGTGCAAAGGAGGTGAGGCCTGTGTCTAAGAGTGCAGTGGGGGAGAGGCTTCATGAAGTCCATTCCACTGCCCTCTTAGACACAGGCCTCAACACCTCCGCTCCCCTGGACAGGCCTCACCTCATCTGCACTCCTGGTTAGGCCTCACCTTATCTGCATCCTGTTACCATCAAATATACCCAATACATTGAGGCCTGTCCAGGGTGCACGGAGGAGGTGAGGCTTGTTCAAGGGTCAGAGGAGGTGAGTCCTGTCCAATGCACTCTTCGACACAGGCCTTACCTCCTCTGCACCCCTGGACAGGCCTCACCTCATGTGCACAATGTACTTACTAATCTGAGAAAACACAGGTGACATGATTGTGAAAGGTTCAAATATATCTATTTAATCTTGCAGACACTATTTATTCCTTCTCAAAAATGTAAAAGCTATTCATTTGGCCCAAAATCGTTTTTCCAATAACATTCAAGAAACAGAGCGCTCGTCCAATGTACAAGCATTCGATTTGTAAGCATATTGTGCAGATGAAGTGAGGCCTGTCCAGGGGTGCAGAGGAGGTAAGTCCTGTCCACAGCACTCTTGGACACAGGACTTATCTCCTCTGCACCCCTGGACAGTCCTCACCTCATCTGCACAATCTGCTTACTAATCTGAGGAAACACAGGTGACATGATTGTGAACTGTGCTAATATATTTTTTTAATCATGCAGATGCTATCTAATCCTTGTCAATAATGTAAAACCAAGTCATGTGCCCGAAATCTTTTTTAAAATAACATTTACAAAACAGAGCACAGGTCATATGTATAAGCATTTGATTACACTACTTGAACCTCAATCTTTTAGAAAATACAATTCCTTTATGCACCAACATTTCTTTAAGAAGCATTATCAACAATGTATTAGTCTCTATTATATTCTCTTCCTGACTTACTCTATTTTTCCACCTGTCCCCTTGTAACACCCTCTCTCTGACCTTCTTCCTTTTTACATCCTGACTCTGTGTTACACTCTCTTACACTCTCTCTTTTACTTACTTTCTCTTACACCCTGTCTTTAATTTTCTCTCTCTCTCTCTTTTTTACAGCAATTTGTAAGTCATACTTTCTGTTACATCCTCTTCCTGATTTACTCTGTCTTACAACCTTTCTCTTTGTAACATTCTCTCCCAGACTTACTCCCTATTACACCTTTTGGCTGTTTTACACCCTCTCTCCCTCTTTCTGACTTTTTTATTCTCTTCCTCTCTTCCTGTTACACCCTCTGTCTGACTTACTCCTTGTTACATCCTCTCTATGATTTACTTCCTCTTACACCCTCTCTCAAACTTACTCTCTCTCTCTCCCTTTTACAGCCTCTCTCTGTTTTAGTCCCTTTTACATACTCTCCTCTTCTAACACCCTCTCTCTGTCTTACATCCTCTTACACCCTCTCTCTGTCTTACACCCTGTTACATCCTTTTTCTGACTTACTCCCTTTGTCCCTTTCTTTAACTGACTCCCTCTCCCTATTACATCCTTTTTCTGTCTTACAACATATTATACACTTTTTCTGTCTTACTCCTTCTCTATGTTTTACTCCCTCTACCTGTTTCTTTTTCTGACTCTCTCTGTCTTTTTGTGTTAGTTCCTCTAGCTCTTTTTCTCTGTCTTAATCCTAGTTACATAGTTGCTGTGATATAAACTTAGATATGTTGTAAACTAGTGTTTATATCGTTTGCTTATTGTCATTGCTTTGTTGTTTGGTAATAGTGGTCTAAAATGTGTTATTTTTTTCTTTAACACAGATTGAAATCAAGATTTCAATAGTAAGGAACTATGCCCTCAAGGCAGAGGAGAAGAAAAGATGCCAAGCGGAAAAAATCAAAAACAGCAACGGAATTAAAGCACTCGTCTACAACAAATACTTCAAAAAACAGGAAAAAAGCTCCTGGTAAGACAACTAAGTCTTTCTTTCGGAACATATGTAGATAAAAAAAAATGTTGATGAGGATGTGAATATACAGAAGGAGAGAGCAAATTTGAAAAGGAAGGAGAGGCCCCCCAAAAATGTTACTACTGGAGCAGGAGAGAGTATTATGTATAGGAATAGAAGGCAAAACCAATTTAGGGACATTCGTAAACGAATGTTTCGCAATACGGTGGTTTTAAATTTGTTAAAAAATATTAAAAAAGGTAAACAGAGAGCTGCTTTTTATAAGAAAAAGAAAAGTGTAGAGAAGATTGTTGATCAGGCTTTTGAACTTAAGAAAAAATGATTTATTTTAGTAATCAATAGAATTAGGACACTTAACAAGACAATTGATGTTTTCAAATCAAAGAGTAGATGCAAAAGAGTAATTAATCTGACTAATTTTTGTAAAGTTTTTTCTGGAGAATGGATGCATAGTTCAAGTTGTGAGCCATTTTTTAATGAGGAGAGTTACTTCCAGGAGAATGATTTGGTGCATGCAGTTGAAACCAGTGGTCGAGCATATGAGGTGAAAGACGGTTGTCCGATTGAAAAAGAGAAACTTGTGTCTAAAAATGCAGAAGAGGTGTTAACTGATGAAGTTTTAGGGAGACGTACTAAGGGTCCAGTGTACACTTGGAAGTGTAGTAGTATTTGTAGTGTGCAACAGGATTCAATCGATTTGCTTCGTAATTTCTTACTTACATATAGTAAGAAAAGTCTAAAACAGAAAATGAAGATGTTGCAAGACGTAGATCCTTGCTGATTGAGAGAAAACACAGGTTTGCAAGGGCATTCACTGGCTTGTCTTTCTAGAAAAGTATGTCAGAGTGTTTTTCTTCATTTTAGGATGTTAGCAGTGCATCATAACAAAATGAGGAAATTAGTGAGAATGTTGTATTATGCAAAAAGTCCAGCACTTAAGCTTAAACAGTTAAACAGTGCTCTTTTGCATGGAACTGAATTAGATGTGAAGAAGATTTGTGAAGATATTGAGATTTGTTACTTTGGTGAAAAAGAGGACAGTGTAGAAATTGACACAGTAATAGAAGGTAATGTGGAAGACAATGTACACATTTCAAGTACAGAAAAGTTTGACCAGGAAATTACCAAGTTTAAGGTGAAATCAAGTGAAAGGCCTATTTTTACTTGTGTGTGTTGTCGACAGACTCATTATAAGATTCAGACTAGGTTAGTTGATTTATGTGCAGAAAGTGAAATGGAAAATAATAGTGAATGGAAGAATTTTGCAACTTTTTTGTTGGTGGAGAATTCTTTTGATTTGAGTTCTGATCAGCGTATTTGTAAATATTGTTATAATAAATTAAATGAAAACAGAATGCCTGCTAAAGCTGTTCATAATAATCTTGAGTTGGTAGACATTCCTCCTGAATTGATGGATTTAAACACATATGAATCTATTTTGATTCAATGTGTGCATCCTTTTCAGGCTATTGTTCGCATGGAGCCTAAGATAGGGAAATTGCCTCCTTCAGATTTACAGAGAGGATTAAAGGGAAGAGTTGTTTATTTGCCTCTAGATTTCAAGAAAAATATTGATACAATTGGTGTAGAGAAAGTGGAAGAGGAACCTCTGGTTATTCTAGTTAATGGGGTTCCGACAAAGAGTAAGAAAATCTGGCAAGATTTAGTGGATGTTAGGAAAGTCAAAAAGGCAACGTTGTATTTGGTCAAAAACAATGAGTACTACAAAGATGTATGTGGTGGAGCAGAGGAAACAGCTGCAGAAAAAGACAGTGATTGTTCAGCCGGCCAAATTTAAAAAGTTGATGTGTCTAGAAGTGAAGGAATATATGAACATTATACTGTTCATCCTTTGCATTCCAAACAAGTAATGGGGAATGCAATTGACTTGTTTCAAATGAAAGCAGCAAAAGGAAGTCCCATTAGTGTATGGGAAGAAAGTTTGGAAGCTCGTTGTTTTCCACAGCTATTTCCAACAGGTCGAGGTGGACGATATGTCGATCGCCCACTTCAAATTCCTGCATCTGAATACCGGACTTTAAGATTATATGCTGAAGATCCAAGGTATCGTCAATGCATTCCATATTTGTTTAATCTACTGTATGAAAGTGACTTGTCTGGGCTTTCTTATGCAGTAAATCATATACTGAAAAGTGGAGCACATCTGCAAAATGTTTCGGCGAGGGACTTTATGGAGAAAGTCAATCTGCAAGACAATATTTTGGAATCTCATCTAATCAATCTCATGGCATGTCGTTTCGGGTTTCCACGACCAGTGATTTCTAAAGGAAGAGTAAATATTTTGATGTCTTCTCTGCGACATACTGTGACGAGGAAATCACCCAAAAATACATACAATTTAAAAAGAAAAGAAGAGTCCAAGTACATCAACGACTACAACCCAGTGATTTTGTCCATGTGGAATGCTAACATGGATATTCAGTTCGTTGCTGACAACTCTATTGCTGTGGCTCGATATGTGACATCTTACATCACAAAAAAAGAAAAGACAGAACTGAAGGAAATGTGGGAGGACATTTCACATGAAAAGAGTATAAGTAAAAAATTATACAGTTTCAGTTTGAAGATGTTGTCGCATCGAGAAATTGGAGCATATGAATGTTCTGATCGGTTATCATCAGCAAGTCTCTACGCCAAGTCTAGAACAATTATTTGGGTGAGTCTAGGTCTTGCTGCAACACGAAACCGAGTTTTGAAATCTGTACAGGAAATTGAGTATTTGGCAGAGAAAGAACCAAACAGTACAGATATTTTGAAGACAAACATGTTGGATACATACTATCCAAATAGAAGTAGTCATCTTGAGAACAGTTGTTTGTATGAAGTTCTGCAAAACTATATTCATAAGAGGACCATCAGAGAAGATATCAATAATGGAATATATGCTATCATTGGGTGTGAAGGATGTCTAGTGAAGCAGAGAAAAGGCCATTTGATTAATCATCGAAAATTGAGTTGCGAAAATCCACAGAAAAGGGAATTTTACTATTTAGCTCTTTTGCAACTCTTTAAGCCATGGCGTACAGAAGAGGAACTACTTGGAGATTTTCTCTGTTACGAAGATTCTTTTAATGCAACCAAGGATACCATAGAATGTCCTGATTTTCCAAATTATCTGCAAATGTTGAACGAAGAAATAGAGCAAGAAGCCACAATTGCTGTAGAGATTGCTAGAGACAGTTCTCAAGACAGTCAGAGTTCTGCTTCATTGAGTCAGGATCCACTAGGAGGACCAATTATCCAAAATGAAGCTGGCAATGGATGAGGTGGAAAGAGCTATGGAACAAGCTCAAGATGATGTAGTTAACTTAGAAGATTTGGTGAAACAACTAAACCTTGAGCAGAAACAGATATATGACGAAGTCACAGAACAGGTTGAACAGGGATTCAGTCATGAGAAAAAAGAGTGCTCATGTACATCATTTAAACCTGTCCGACTGTACGTGAGTGGAGAAGCGGGAACTGGAAAAGGTTTTCTGATTAAAGCAATTGAAACTTATCTGCAGAAAAGGACTGAGCGACGCTGTCTTGTGTTGTTACTGCTCCAACTGGGCTTGCAGCACATAACATTAAAGGGATTACTTTACATCGTTTACTGATGCTACCAGTTGAGCATGATAACAAATTACAATACCACAAGCTATCTGGAGATGCTTGTTCCGAAGTTTCCAGAGTCCTGAAGAAAATGAAACTTCTTATCATTGATGAAGTAAGCATGGTCTCAAATCTAATGCTTGCTTTTGTGCATTTGAGAATGCAAGAAATTCTTAGAACAGACTATGATGTCTTATTCGGAGGAAAACACATTATTGTTTTTGGAGATCTACTGCAGTTGACTCCAGTGAAGGGACAACCAGTGTTTAAAATGCTCACACATGAAGATACCAGGAAGTGCCTAGGAAGCATTGGAAACGTTAATATATGGTTACATTTCAAATATGCAGAACTGCTTCAAAATATGCGACAGGCAAAGGATGAAGATTATAAAAATATTCTAAAAGATGTAAGAATCGGAAAAGTAAGTGAGCGTGGGAAAGGAGCATTACATGCACGATTAATTTCAAATTTGTATCCAAATGAAAACATTCTTCCTGAGAATATTTTTAAGAAAATTACTGACAACAAATCTGGGATATGTTTGATGCCAACTCTGCAAGAATGTTCCATCTTCAACAACAAAATGTTAAAGTTAGAAAATGAAGAGATTGTGAAACTGGAAGCTATAGATAAAATAGAGCATATGGGAGCAACAATTATTGTGTCAGAAAATTTGAAATCAAAATTGGATTCATTAGAGAAGAGTATATCTAAAACTGCTGGTTTTGAAAAGACTCTGAATGTGTGTTTAAATTGTCGTATCATTTTGAGAAGGAATTTAAATGTTGAAAGAGGTCTGGTAAATGGAGCAATGGGTCATGTTGTTGATTTTGTGAATTACAAAAATAGAGGTGGAATTGAAATTTTAAAAATTAAATTTGATGGCATTGACGAAATAGAACAAATTTGTCGTTGTTCAGCTAGATTTTTGCTTGTGAAAGACTTATATGTTCGCCGGAAACAGTTTCCTGTTTGTTTGGCATATGCGGTGACAATTCATAAATCTCAAGGTTTAAGTGTAGATTGTGCTTTGGTGAACATTGGAAGTTCTGTGTTTAAAGAGGGTATGGCATATGTGGCATTATCACGAGTCAGAACCTTATCAGGATTGTACTTGATTGAGTGTGATGAAACAAAGACTTGTGCAGATCTAGATTGTGTTAAAGAATACAATAGGTTAATAAGAGAGTATGCTCCACATTTGCCTCAATATCCTCTGTTTGAAAAACGTGTGGTAGGCCGAAAAAGAAGAAATGAGAATGATTGCAGTGAGGTAGTAGCAAAAAGACAAAAAGTAGATGAAACTGTAATTGTAAGCAGAAAGAAAAAGGATTCTGTTGAGGATGTTGGATTTCAGTTTGAAAACAGTTCTGGTGTCAACTGCTATGCTAATGTAGTGCTTAATGTTGTTTTTTTTCTTCAAAATTTACAAGAACAGATTGTTGAAAATCGGGATCAAACATTCTGCTGTTTATTGAATTCTGTGTTTGAGAAATGTAGCAGTGATAGAGCAAAAATAGAAAGTGTTTCAGAAATTCGAATCTTTTAGACATATGTTCTGGTCAAAATCAATTTTCACAGAATATTCAGCAGGATTGTCATGAATTTTTAATGTATATGTTTGATGTATTGGAAGATGAAGGTGTAGATATAAAAAATCTTTTTAGCCTTTCTTATCAATGGCAGCATGACTGCGACAACTGTAGTTTATCAAGTAGTACTACAATAGACACCAAAAGATTTATATATTTGACTTTACCAGACTGCAAATCAGTAACTTTTAATAATCTAGTTAAAGCAGCTGATCACAATATGGTGTGTACCCAATGTAAGTCTGCAATGCTCTCCACATTATTTATACAAAATTATGGTCAGTATGTCATTTTAATGTTCCAACGATGTAGACCTGATGGAACTAAATTGACAACTTCTATTAAAAATTTCGTGGCTTCTCAGTTATCAATTTCAGGAAGAACTTTTGCAACTGTAGCTATTATTTATCATGACGGTCCTTCAACAACATCAGGGCATTACACATGCTATTTAAAATGTCGAAAAGGTTGGACTAACTGTAATGATACTTATTTGACTTTCAAACAACGTTTGCCTTTTGACTTAAAAAATTCATACCTAGTGTTTTTAGAACCAAAATTTAAGTAAAGGTAATTGGCCTATGAAGACAGGAGCAGTTAATAAAAGTTAGTCTGCTGTTTAAAATTATATTGTGAGTAAAAGTGATGAAGATAATATAAAAATTATAGTTCTCATAAAGGTATGGTAAGTGGATCGCATAGTAAGTGATATCATTATTATAGGAAATGTTCAACATGAGAGAGCCAGAGATGGAATTATGAATATTTAAATATTGAGAATATGTTGTTTGAGCCTTTTTTTCAGAAAATATATTGATACATCTGACACTATTTGGCCTTAAGGAAAGGTGAAGGAATGAGCAAAGAGTCATGACTGAACACAAGGAGTATATGAAAACATTGAAACATATTTCAGATGTTCTTGGAGCTTTTCTTCTAGAAAGTCGATGAAATTCCAACAAAAAGGACCTTCATGAAGTACTTTTTGGCCTAAAGGAAAAGTAAGTGAATCAAAGATTAGTGTACATATGTGATTTGTAAGTTTATATGTTTTTTTAAACACAATCTTTTTGATTGTGTTTTTTTTTCCCGCTGTCATATGATGAATAGTTTGAACTCACTGTTTTTAGTGAAATTCAATATGTTCTGAGAACGGCAAAAATAAACTATCTAACATGTTGTACAAATTATTTCATAGTTTGTATTGTATAATTTATATTGTACTCCCATTGTCTCACACTCATTTATTTTTTCCTCTCTCTTTCAGCTCTATTTACTCACTCACACTGCCTTTCTCTCACTCTGTTTCACACCCATTCGTTTACTCAACTTCTTTCGCAACCCCTCATTTCCATTTCAACTGTCTGCATCCCCTCTCTCCCTTGCACCACTTTTCGGCTCTCAGTCTTTCTCTTTTACTTCCCTTTTCCGTCTTTTCCTCTTTTGCTCTTTTAGTAATTCCTCTTTACTCACTCACCAGTATTGTCACACTCTATCACTATAACTCACCCACTCTCCCTCGCTTATCTTTGTTTGCTCCTTTCTTTTGACCTCTTCTCTCTATTTTCCGTTCACTACCTCTATGTCCTCAGTCCCTCACTCTCCTTGTGTTATGTTTACTTGTGTTTATCTACCTTCTATCATTTCTCTTACAACAACTTCACTGCTCCTCTCTCATCGTTCTTCACCCCATTTCTTTTAGTCCGGTTCCATTACTACCCCTCATTTCTTATCTTTCAGTGTCCTTCTCTTTACTTTCATCACCGAATCACATTCTCTCAGTACCACTGCTTTAGTCCTCTTCCCCTCTCTTTCCTTCTTTTGCTCCCTTACTCATTTTCCTTTCCTCACTCATTGTACTCCACTTCACTCTGTCCTTCCCTTAGTCCCTCTGTCTACTAACTTCCTCACTCCTTTTCCCTCAATCCTTCTATATTATCCTCACTCCCTTCATCCCGTCACTCTGCTACTCCCCTTCACTCACTCTCAGTCATCTTCCATTCCTCATTCTTGTAAATGCATCCTCAATCAGACTCCTTTCCCTCTCAGTCATTCCTCTTTTACTTACTCCTTTTTCCTGATTTAGTTTTGCTGACTCACATTCTTTTAGTATCTTTCTTATCTTCAGTTCATTTCTCTCTTCTTCTCTTCCTCTCTGTCAGTGAATCTATACGCCTTACTCTTAGTAATTTGCTCTCCTTCTATTTCTTTTACCCTCTTTTTGTCCTTCTACATTACTTTATTTCCCTTTCTGTGTCTTTCACTCGTACTTTATTTCTTAATACACTGTTATGATTTTTAACCTCTTCATTTGTATCTTTTATTTTAAAATATATATTTTACTAATTATACCTTATTTTTTCTTCTCTCTTTCACAGATACAAAGTGTAGTAAAAAAATTTAATTAAAGTTACATTAATTATATGGTAAGTGTGACTAAAAAAATGTAGTTTGTCGTCACCCTTTGCTTTAACCTCACTATTATTCTCTCACCCTACCTCACTCCTGTTTCCTTACTCTGCTTCCCTCACTTATTCTTATCCTCCATGTTTACTCCCCTTTCCCTAACTCCCCTCCCACATTCAACTTCTTTCAGTCCCCCTGCTTTATTTCCCTTACCCTCTGTTCCCTTCCTTTGCTCCTAGTGATACAAAAGGGGATGATGGACGGACCGTTTGAACAAATCAAACACTCACCCCCAGTCAACTGATCTGGGTTTAATCCATCACCATTCTTTAGTTCACTCAGCCACCCCAGTTCAGACATGGCTATATGCAAATCAGTCTGACCCTGTGCCTCATGGGAACAGTCCAGCCCGAACTGCCAAGCCATGTCTTCCCTGGACCGGAAACAAGCATCCTGGGACCGGTTTCGGATTCATAATCCTCATCAGCCAGGCTATCTTGAATCCAGTGGCCAAGTGAACAAGGGACTCACACCTGAGCATACCCTGCCACACTTAGGGCGAACAAAGCGATGCAAAAGGGGATGATGGACAGACCGTTTGAACAAATCAAACACTCACCCCCAGTCAACTGATCTGGGTTTAATCCATCACCATTCTTTAGTTCACTCAGCCACCCCAGTTCAGACATGGCTATATGCAAATCAGTCTGACCCTGTGCCTCATGGGAACAGTCCAGCCCGAACTGCCAAGCCATGTCTTCCCTGGACCGGAAACAAGCATCCTGGGACCGGTTTCGGATTCATAATCCTCATCAGCCAGGCTATCTTGAATCCAGTGGCCAAGTGAACAAGGGACTCACATCTGAGCATACCCTGCCACACTTAGGGCGAACAAAGCGATACAAAAGGGGATGATGGACGGACCGTTTGAACAAATCAAACACTCACCCCCAGTCAACTGATCTGGGTTTAATCCATCACCATTCTTTAGTTCACTCAGCCACCCCAGTTCAGACATGGCTATATGCAAATCAGTCTGACCCTGTGCCTCATGGGAACAGTCCAGCCCGAACTGCCAAGCCATGTCTTCCCTGGACCGGAAACAAGCATCCTGGGACCGGTTTCGGATTCATAATGCTCATCAGCCAGGCTATCTTGAATCCAGTGGCCAAGTGAACAAGGGACTCACATCTGAGCATACCCTGCCACACTTAGGGCGAACAAAGCCCTTCCTTTGCTCCCTCACTCATTCCCTTTCCCTTACTCATTTACTTCACTCCTGTCACTCCTTCTCTAAGTCCGTCTGTCCTCACAGTTCCTCACTTTCGTTCCCTCACTCTGTCTCTCTTACCGTCGCTGTCTCTGTCCCCTCACTCTGTCAATACTCTTTCGTCATGCTCACTCCCTACAACTCACCCACACTCCCTCACTTACCTTTCTTTGCTGCTTCACTCACTCCCTTTCAGTCACTCCTTCCTTTACTCTCTCCTTTCTCTCTGTCACTCCCCATGTCTTACCCGTATTCACTTTTATCCACCCTATTTCACCCCTCTACTTACAGTCACTGCTCTTTTCTAACCCTCCCTCACCGTTGTTCTTTTACTCCGGTTCCGTCACTACCCCTCATTCCCCATCCTTTACTGTCCTTCCCTTTACTTTCAATACCCACTCACATTCTTCCAGTACCTCTGCTTTAGTTTTCTTCCTCTCTCTTCCCTTGTTTTGCTCCCTTATTCATTTTCCTTTTCTCACTTACACCCTATTACACCTTCTCTCTGTCTTACTATCTAATACACAGTCCCTCTATGTTGCTCCCTCTAGCTCTCTTTCTCTTAACATCACTCTCTCTGTGTCCTTCCCTCATGCTCACTCTTTTATTTTTTGTAAATTTTTTTCTTTGGTGCGCGCCCCGGTACTCGCAACGGGGAGCGTACCGGTACGCGTACCCTGGAGAAAAAAGAATGACAGAGTTTTCAAAAAATTTAGCATTTTTTTATAAATTAGAGGTAGTTCTAAAAAGAACTGTTTTTTTATTCTTTTTGTTGTTTTATATTTTTTTATTGTTTTTCTGAAAATTTTTCACTTATTTTGGCTTTTATGAAGAATTTTATATTTTTTTTGTATTTTTTATGGGGACAAACAAAAAACAGGGAATTGTAAACGGCTCAACTGGAGCAAAAAAAAAACAGGAAAAAATTAAGGCTTCTTTTGGCACTGGTGGTTGTCACCAGCAAGGTTGATGAGATTTATACTTTGCTCACCATAGGTAATTGTTTTGCCACAAACAATGCAAACGATTTTGTACCGACCAAACTTAGTTTGTATGTTTGGCACCATCTCCCTTGCCTCTGGACCCGATGGAGTGGGTTCTTTGGTTGTTGAGGTTCGGGAAGACGATGGGGGAAGGTTTCTGCACAGTTCTCTCACCTCTGCTGCAGGATAGTTGTTGGGATGCCATCGTTGCATGTGGCGAAGCATTGTGTGATTGCCAAATGAATATTTTTTGGCAGGGTTCCCTCTGGATAGTACAGCGCCACAGATGAGACAGGTCACCTTTGCAGCGTTTACTTTTTTGGAAACCCTTGGGATTTTATAAAACTCCCATATAAAGTGCTCCCTAGGTTTGTATGGGGGATTGCCTTCTGGCAGGAACTGCCTTCTCTCTTCCTCCTCTTCCTCCTCCTCTTCTTCTTGACCACCAATGTGATGTTCTGGTGGTCCTTGTGGTGGTGGTGGTGGTGGGGCAGATGCTCCAGCTGCTGATAGTACTGTAGCCATATCTCTAAGAAAAAAGAAGGTATTCCTCACTCAAAGAACAAAGTGAGAATGAGGAAAAAAGGTGGGGGCTTTCATCATTTGTAAAACAAAACTGTTCTGAACCAATGAAAAGTGTTATTTTCAAGTCACATGATCCGGGCTTTCATCATTTGGAAACCAAAACTGATCTGAACCAATGAAAAGTGTTATTTTTAGGTCACATGACCCGACGCGCTTACGCTACGCGCCCCGGGGCGCGCCCGGCGGTGCTTACGTTGCGCGATCGTATGGGTTCGGGCGCTTCCGCCGTGCGTCATAAGACACATCACGCGTCTACGCGATACGTCACGATGTTGTTTTTGTTCGCGGCAATGGCGCTAACGGGACGCTCACTGGTACGCGCACCGGGGCGCGCCATAACACTGCGCTTACTGGTGCGTTCACCGGTACACGCACCGGGAGCGCACCAAGGCAAAAAAATAAAAAAAAGAGAAAAATATACATTAAAAAAATAGTATTACATAAATATACAATATATTATTTATTATAAAAATATTATATTTCATAGCTATAGAAATTAGCTATTAAAAAAACCTATGAAATTCACTGAAAAAAACATAGGTTTAAGGCCCTATATATAGTGTCATGTCATGAGTGATGTAATATGTGACATCATCACCAGTGCATTGCACGCGCAAGTTATAGTGAGTCCAACTAACTATAACGTGGGAATTTCAATGGTTTTATGCGAGTAAAATTTCCAGCTAACTATAACTGGTGTGAAACCTATGGTTTTTTCAGTGAATATAGATATATAGATATATAGATATATATATATCTAATAACGACATTTGTAAAAGCGCGAACAGCTATCTTAAGCAGAGGTGTCCCTGCGCTAAGCAAGACAGAAAAGTGAGCCACAGGAACTACTCACGCTAACCTGAAAAGGCCAGGTTTTCAGTGCTTTCCTGAAAAATGGCTCAGATTCTATCTGCCGCAAAAAGTTAGGCAAGGTATTCCATAGCTTAGAGGCAGCAACCATAAAGGATCTCCCTCCAATCCGCACTTTCTTAAACCTCGGAATACATATTAGGTTTAAAGAATTCGATCTCAAGAGCCTATGCTGTTTATAGGTACATAAGCGTTGTTTCAAGTAGCTCGGGCACTTACCATGTAGGGTGCGGAAAGCAAAGGTCAGGGCCTTAAATTCAATTCACAGGCAACCAATGGAGTAACTTGATGTGTAGGGAGATAGGATGGCGGAAGGGTATCGCCTAATCATTCTCGCAACCGCATTTTGGACCAAGTGCAGCCTTTTAATCAAATATGCGGGTACGCCTACATATAAACTGTTCGCGTAGTCTAATCTAGCTGTCACCGTGGCATGGATAACTATGTGGCGACAGTCCTCAGGTAATAAATGGATGAATTTTCATAAGCTTTTCAGTTTACCAAAGCAGGTCGAAGACACCTGCATGATCTGAGCTGAAAGCGAGAGATCCATCTCCCATTTAACCCCCAAATTTTTAGCAGACTTTGCCGGGGTGGGTGGAGGACCCATTTCCTGCGGCCACCATAGGTCCGCAGGCGGCGGGAGAGTATTGCCAAAGAATAGTACCTCAGTTTTCTCGGTGTTAAGCTTCAATTTGTTTTTATTCATCCATAAGGAGATATCTGTCAAGCAACCCTTGAAGTTCTTAAAGGCGTTATCCGCTTGATCTTTGAAAGAGAACAACAACTGGGTGTCGTCGGCCTAAGATATAGACTTCACACCCCAATTGGCTATAAGCGAAAACAATGGGGCCAGATAGATATTAAAAAGGAGCGGGCTGAGTGCTGAACCCTGAGGGACTCCACACCAGACCTGCTTTGCGTTTGGATTTGTGAGTTTACAGGGCAATCTGTTGTATCCGGTTGAAGAGAAACGAGTTAAGCCAGCTCAAAGCCAGCCCCCCCAAGCTAATATCCTTGAGTCTGTGCAGCAATATTGCATGGTCTACTGTGTTGAATGCAGCTGACAAGTCAAGGAGCACCAGCATTGCTGATGCCCCTGCATCCACTGCCATTCTTATTGATTCTGATACCTCTAAGAGGGCCTTTTCTGTCCTAAAGCCCGGTCTAAACCCAGATTGGGTATCATGCAAAATGCCAGATTCCTCAACAAAGGAGGATAGATGCCTTTGAACCCACTTCTCCGGCATTTTTGCGGGGGCTGGGAGAAGAGAGAAAGGGCGATAGATGCTCAAATCGCCGGGCACTCCATTAAGTTTTTTCATGAGCAGTAGAACAATGGCGTGTTTCCATGACTCAGGGAAAGTACCAGTTATTAGGGAGGTATTCCAGATGTGTATCGACATCTTTACTGTGAAATGAGCCACTCACTTCCAGAGTTTTGGGGGGCAGGGACCCTCTGTTGAACCAGATTTGCAGCTAAGAATCAAAGCCATACCGTCTTGCAGCGTAATCAATTAGCTGACCGAGGCTTGTTAATGGTAGCTCTCATTCGTATCAGTTTTAATCGTTGCAGCATAATCCGTAAATGCATTGTAGATTGGAATTTTATTATCAAAGAAGCTTGTGATATTCTCACATAGCGAGGGAGAGGATTGGGCTTCAGTTTGAAGTTCTTGAGGCTTAAGGAAGGCCCTCACTACCTTGAATGATTCCCTACTTGAATTTTCTGCTAACTTGATGCTCTTTGCTATGTAGATATACACAGCAGTATTGTGTCTCCCCTGCTCTCCATCCGGGTTAACCTGTCTTTGTAGCCTTGCTCCCCACCCGTAGTGACAGAGCCGGCCCCCCATGGTGGACTTTAAGATGTTCTGCTTGGTGAGGTGGGGAATGGGATTCCAGAGGAGGAGTCGAAAAGTGCCGTGCCCACCACTTTTAACATTTTTCGCCTTGTAACTGCATCTTTCAATTTTAAGTCTGTATGCGTGCTCACTGGATGACGTGATCTGCCCTTTTGTCACGTGAAAATAAACAATGTTCGAGTTGGTGCGAAATTGCACACCAAATCCAGGGGCACAGCGGAATGCCACATATTCAGTAACTTTTTCCATTTGTTTACCATACTAATTAATCCAAATTCAATCCATGTACTCCAAAACTTTTAATTTCATTCCATTTTATTTTGATCTTTCCACACGTGATTTGCGTTACGTTTTTAAACAGCTTCTCATGCCTTGGATATGCAAATCCATGCCTTTTTCCAGGCACGCAAAGACGTAAACCATCCTCGACTGTTAGTGATAATGTTACCTAATGCATTTCGAGCTTAAAAATAGCCCTTCCTCAGGGGTTCACTAAAAAAATAAAACAACGTGGCTGTTAAAATTTAGTTGCAAATTACTGTGCTTCACATGCCAAACACTATACCATATTTCAAAACGACCTATTTATAGCGCTCTCCCTCTAAACCCGGTGCTACTACGCTACCATTATTCAACATGAAGAATACTTGAACCACCCTCCTTGCTCCTTATTTGAACCTTCCTTCATCTTACAAAACATCCCCACTGTTCGATCCCTTTCTAATTAATCCAATCCATTTTCTCCCAATTCTATTCGTGGTCCCTTGGATAATTCAAAACTATACCCCGCCCACCTTATTGATGTTATCGTATGCGCTATAACACTGAACCCTTAATTATATGTTTTGCAGATTACTTTGCAAAATATACAGCATTAAAAACATTACAACAATAATAGTGTCCAAAAATTCAATGCAACCAAACAATACATGCAAAACGTTCTTCTATGTCTTAGATGTGCTTCTCAGGTGCGTTCACATATTCTTTAAGGACAATTGTTCATGATATTGCTTGGGTGCTACTGGCATAGGGCAGTCTTTATGAAACAGTCGAAGAGTGCCGTGCACACCACTTTTAACCTTTTTCGCCTTGTAACTGCATCTTTCAATTTTAAGTCTGTATGCGTGCTCACTGGATGACGTGATCTGCCCTTTTGTCACGTGAAAATAAACAATGTTCGAGTTGGTGCAAAATTGCACACCAAATCCAGGGGCACAGCGGAATGTCACATATTCAGTAACTTTTTCCATTTGTTTACCATATTAATTAATCCAAATTCAATCCATGTACTCCAAAACTTTTATTTTCATTCCATTTTATTTTGATCTTTCCACACGTGATTTGCGTTACGTTTTTAAACAGCTTCTCATGCCTTGGATATGCAAATCCATGCCTTTTTCCAGGCACGCAAAGACGTAAACCATCCTCGACTGTTAGTGATAATGTTACCCCATGC
The DNA here is from genome assembly GCF_964261635.1 of Lissotriton helveticus. Classification (NCBI taxonomy): domain Eukaryota; kingdom Metazoa; phylum Chordata; class Amphibia; order Caudata; family Salamandridae; genus Lissotriton; species Lissotriton helveticus. The sequence continues at coordinate 167,293,141 of NC_136062.1, read as the reverse complement.
ATTTCGGGCTTAAAAATAGCCCTTCCTCAGGGGTGCACTAAAAAAATAAAACAACGTGGCTGTTAACATTTAGTTGCAAATTACTGTGCTTCACATGCCAAACACTATACCATATTTCAAAACGACCCATGTATAGCGCTCTCCCTCTAAACCGGGTGCTACTACGCTACCATTATTCAACATGAAGAATCCTTGAACCACCCTCCTTGCTCCTTATTTGAACCTTCCTTCATCTTTCAAAACATCCCCACTGTTCGATCCCTTTCTAATTAATCCAATCCATTTTCTCCCAATTCTATTCGTGGTCCCTTGGATAATTCAAAACTATACCACGCCCACCCTATTGATGTTATCGTATGCGCTATAACACTGAACCCTTAATTATATGTTTTGCAGATTACTTTGTAACATATACAGCATTAAAAACATGACGACAATAATAGTGTCCAAAAATTCAATGCAACCAAACAATACATGCAAAACATTCTTCTATGCCTTGGATGTGCTTCTCACGTGCGTTCACATATTCTTTAAGGACAATTGTTCATGATATTGCTTGGGTGCTACTGGCGTAGGGCAGTCTTTATGAAACAGTCAAAGAGTGCCGTGCACACCACTTTTAACCTTTTTTGCCTTGTAACTGCATCTTTCAATTTTAAGTCTGTATGCGTGCTCACTGGATGACGTGATCTGCCCTTTTGTCACGGGAAAATAAACAATGTTCGAGTTGGTGCGAAATTGCACACCAAATCCAGGGGCACAGCGGAATGTCACATATTCAGTAACTTTTTCCATTTGTTTACCATACTAATTAATCCAAATTCAATCCATGTACTCCAAAACTTTTAATTTCATTCCATTTTATTTTGATCTTTCCACAAGTGATTTGCGTTACGTTTTTAAACAGCTTCTCATGCCTTGGATATGCAAATCCATGCCTTTTTCCAGGCACGCAAAGACGTAAACCATCCTCGACTGTTAGTGATAATGTTCACCAATGCATTTCGGGCTTAAAAATAGCCCTTCCTCAGGGAATTACTAAAAAAATAAACCAACGTGGCTGGTAAAATTTAGTTGCAAATTACTGTGCTTCACATGCCAAACACTATACCATATTTCAAAACGACCCATGTATAGCGCTCTCCCTCTAAACCCTGTGCTACTACGCTACCATTATTCAACATGAAGAATCCTTTAACCACCCTCCTTGCTCCTTATTTGAACCTTCCTTCATCTTTCAAAACATCCCCACTGTTCGATCCCTTTCTAATTCCCGAGGAGGACCCTGCTGCCTCTTTCCTTGCCCAGCAGGAGGGCAAGATAGCAAGAATGACAAGGGCTTCAGTATCTTGGAGAGGTGCCTGACTCCTTGACTGCTGGCAGAGGAGCTATGTCCATCTTCACGCCTTTCACATCAATAGACCCCTTCGCCTATATCCAGTAACTGCAAATCTTGCCCCTCCCCTTTCAAATGGCCTCCTGACCCACTGGTCCCCACTGCCCACTGATCCTTACAATCCACTCACCTGCTCACTCAACCCAGGACTCCTCTGCTAATGTACCCAGGCCAATTATGCAGCTCCTCCCTGTCTTTCATTTCAACCTCCCCTACCCAAGAACACGCCTGGCCACTGGCATATTATGCAGTATTTCTTTCACCAATCATTTATTTCTGGTGCTTCCTATACAAGTTCTTTCCAGGCTGTCAGAGGGTGTCTTTCAGACCCACAAAGGCATTGCACGCGCCTCACACAAAATCTGACCCAAAGCAGCATGCCATAAACTTAGAATGCATGCAAACGTGGAAGTAATTCCCAGGACAGTTTTGAATTCTAGGATAACATTTCCCTCATACAACAGTGTCTTTTGATTTCTTATATCCTAAATGTAGTAGTTGCCCTTCAATATTCACATTAAAGGGGTGAATTTCAATAAATATCTGCATTGTGATTATGAAAGAAAATCATAAAAATTACATATGTGGTTAACAAACAATATTTTCTAGCAAACACTGCAATTTGAACATGGCCGGTGCCTGATTGATTTTTGACCATATCTTGGAAGTTTATTGAGTTGATTAATGCTGATAGAAAAAGGTTTCTTATGACTGCTATCTGAACATTGTTTGACTGGTACTAAAGTTTACTTGGCAAATTGAAAAGGACTGGGCACAGCAGGTTGGCTAATAGGAAGTACTATTATCTGTAGTGCAGAAAATAATTTCAAGTGTCTTGCAAGCGAGGTCAGCAAATCTATTCATTTAATAAAAACCCTGCATTCAAATCTTTCCACGTCTCCATACAAAATCCTAGCTCTTTTCTCAAGAGCTTAATTATAAGAAATGTACTCATAAGTATAATGTACTTATAAGAAATGTACTTAGCTGGCCTAATGGCAGTTTTTATGTTTCTAGATGTAGTATGCTAGCAAACTCTGGAGAGTTGTGGGAACAAATTCGAAGGCAGCACTTTTTCACACTCTGCAGGTGATTCCTTTCATCTTACACTCCTCTTCTCATCTTTACTTCACCCTCTTGCACTAATGCTGCTCTGCTTCTCACAGTGCCTCTTGTGGCTAATGATGTCCTCCTTTCCTAACCTCTGCTTCCTTGTGCCTTTTGCCATCTTCTCCCCCTCACTCTCCTTTCTTGTACATCATGCTGTCTTCTCTTTCTCACTCTGCTTCCTTGTGCCTCATGCCATCTTCTCCTCATCACTCTCTTTCCTTGTGCCTCATGACATCTTCTCTTCATCATTCTCCTTCCTTGTGCCACGTGCTGTCTTCTTTTCACCCTCCTTCCTTCTGTCTAATGCTGCTCTTTCCTCCTCATTCTGCTCCTTTAAGACTTATGCTGCTGTACTCCTCATTCTTCCTCACTCTTCCTCCTTGTAGCTTATGTTCCTCTTCTCTTCACCATGCCATATTGTGGCTAATATTGCTCTTCTTCTCACACTGACTCTTGTGGTTAACTGTGTTAGTCACCATACCACATAATTCCACTACACAAATACACTACACACCACACAATTCCACAACTAACAATTCCAACGCAACCCACATAATGCCACTCCACACCACAATCATCCATTCAAGTTCAAGTTCAAGTTCATGCATTTATAAAGCGCACTACTCACCCAGAGGGTCTCAAGGCGCTGGAGGGAGGGGTTTACTTTTTATCGAATAGCCATGTTTTCAGTTCTTTTCTGAAGGAGATGTGATTCTGAGTAAGGCGGAGGTGGGTGGGGAGTGAGTTCCAGGTCTTGGCAGCCAGGAAGGAGAAGGATCTGCCACCCATGGTGGTTTTTCGGATGCGCGGGACTGCGGCGAGGGCTTGATTGGATGATCTTAGTTGGCGGGTGGGATAGTAGAAGGACAGTCGGGTGTTGAGGCATTCGGGTCCTAGATTATAAAGGGCCTTGTGTGCATGGGTAAGAAGGCGGAAAGTAATTCTTTTGTTGACGGGAAGCCAGTGGAGGTTTTTTAAGTGACCGGTGATGTGCTCTTGGCGCGGGATGTCTAATATGAGTCTCGCTGATGCGTTTTGGATGCGCTGGAGCTTTTTCTGCAATTTTGTTGTAATTCCGGCGTAGAGTGTGTTGCCATAGTCCAGTCTACTCGTGACCAGTGCATGGGTGACAGTCTTTCTTGTTTCGAGGGGGATCCAGCGGAAGATCTTTTTGAGAATGCGAAGGACGTTGAAGCAGGAGGATGATACGGCGTTGACTTGTCTGGACATTGAGAGGGAGGAGTCTAGAATGAAGCCAAGGTTACGTGCATGGTCTGTGGGTGTGGGCGCAGATCCCAAAGCGGAAGGCCACCAGGAGTCGTCCCAAGCTGAGGGGGAGGATCCTAGGATGAGCACCTCCGTCTTGTCTGAGTAGAGTTTTAAACGGCTCTGTTTCATCCATTCGGCTACTTCTTTCATACCTTCGTGAAGGTTGTTTTTGGCGGTGTTGGGGTCTTTGGTGAGGGAAAGGATTAGCTGGGTGTCGTCGGCGTAGGAAATGATGTTGAAGTTGTGTTGACGTGCGATGGAGGCGAGGGGACTCATGTAGACGTTGAAGAGGGTGGGACTGAGTGAGGAGCCTTGAGGTACGCCGCAGATGACTTCGGTGGGTTCTGAGTAGAATGGGGGGAGACGGACTCTCTGTGTTCTCCCGGCTAGGAATGAGATGATCCAGTCCAAGGCTTTTCCTTGTATGCCGATGTTGTTGAGGCGTTGTATGAGGGTGTTGTGACAGACAGTGTCGAAGGCGGCGGAGAGGTCGAGTAGAATGAGGGCCACTGTTTCACCGTTGTCCAGGAGTGCTCGTATGTCGTCGGTCGCCGCAATGAGGGCGGTTTCAGTGCTGTGTTTGGCTCGAAAGCCGTTCTGTGAGGGATCCAGGGAGTTGTTGGATTCAAGGAAGGCTGCTAGTTGGCTATTGACGGCTTTCTCGATTACTTTGGCCGGGAAAGGGAGGAGGGAAATGGGTCGGTAGTTTTTCAGATCTGAGGGGTCTGCTGTTGGTTTTTTCAGAAGGGCGCTGAGTTCGGCGTGTTTCCATATTTCTGGAAAGGTGGCGGAGTCGAAGGAGCAGTTGATGACATCGCGGAGTTGGGGAGCGATGATGGAGTCAGCTTTGTTGAAGATGTAGTGGGGGCAGGGGTCAGAAGGTGAGCCAGAGTGGATTGAGTTCATGAGGCGAATGGTGTCTTCAATGGTGATTGGGTTCCAGGAGTTGAGGTAGTTAGTTGGAGGGGTGGGATCTGAAGGGGGTGGGGTGAGTTGGTCATTGGGAGTATTCTTGAAGCTGTTGTGGATGTCGGCAAATTTGTTGAAGAAGAAGGAGGATAGCGCATCGCAGAGGTCTTGGGAGTTAGTGATGTCGTTGGATGCTGCGGGAGGGTTGGTGAATTCTTTGACGATATTGAAGAGTTCCTTGCTGTTATGAGAGTTGTTGTCGAGACGGTCCTTAAATGCTGATTTCTTGGCGGATCGAATCAGTTGGTGGTGTTTGCGGGTGGCTGTCTTGAGGGAGGCCATGTTGTCTGAGGTTGGTTCTTTTCTCCAATTCTTCTCCAGGGTGCGGCATGTCTTCTTGGATTTTTTAAGGTCATCATTGAACCAGGGAGCTTTTTTGCTGGATGATTTCGACTGGTGTTTTTTCAGGGGTGCTAGTTCGTCCGCACTGTGGGTAATCCATTGCCTGAGGTTGGTGGCCGCTAGGTCTGGGTCCGTTGCCAAGGTGGGAGTGTTTTGGCTGAGTGATGTGAAGAGTTGTTCGGTGGTGATTTTGTTCCATTTTCTTTGGGGAATGGCTTGTGGACGGTTGTGGGTCAGGGTTGTTTTGTAGCTGAAGTGAACACAGCTATGATCCGTCCAGTGGAGGGCTGTAGTATGATCGAAGGAGATGTGCTTGCTGGAGGTGAAGATAGGGTCGAGCGTGTGTCCGGCTATGTGAGTGGGGGTGTCAACAAGTTGTTTGAGTCCGAGATTGGACAGGTTGTCCAGAAGGGTGGTGGTGTTGTTGTGGAGAATGTTGTCAAGGTGGTAGTTGAGGTCTCCTAGAAGAATGTAGTTCTCGGAAGCGAGGGCGTGCGGGCTGACGAAGTCAGTGATGTCGTCGCTGAATTGAGATCGGGTGCCTGGGGGCCTGTAAATGAGGGTTCCTCTAAGTGTGGTCCTGGGGTCGGTGTGGATCTGAAAGTGGAGGTGTTCGGCGGTTGCAAGATTGACGTCAGAACTGGTTGTAATTTTGATGGTGTTTCTATGGACGATGGCGATGCCTCCTCCAGTTTTTTTATTGGTGCGGTCTTTTCGAATGATCTTGTAAGTGTCCGGTATGGCTATGGCGATGTCGGTGGCAGAAGATGCATTCATCCATGTTTCAGTAAGGAAGGCGATGTCAGGTGACGCAGTGTCGATTAGGTCCCAGAGTTCGGTTGCATGTCTCCACTCCAAACAATAAACACATGGGTAAAAGGCATTGTCATTTACAACACCAATAGCTCAAACTCAAAAAACGTGAGAGGTTTAATGTTGTTTCCTAACTATGACATCCCTGTAACCTTTGTTTTTTAAGTAATTGCTAAGGTTGTTTTTTGCTTTATTTCCTACCTGTAACCTGTAGCATTTAGGAGTGCTTATGCGAGTGAGTGCATAAGTGTCTCAGTGGGTGTCTGAGTGAGTGTGTGAGTGTCTCAATGGGTGTGTGAGTGTCTGTGTGTGTCTGTTAGTGGCTGTATAAGTGTCTCAAGGGCTGTGTGAGTGGGTGCATGAGGATCTGAGTGGGCCTGTGAGTGGGTGCATGGGTGTCTGAGCGGGTATCTGAGTTGGTGTCTCAGTGGTGGCATGAGTGTCTTAGTGAGCGTCTCAGTGGGTGTGAGATTGTCTGAGTGGGTTTTTAAGTTCCTGCATGAGTATGTGAGTCAGTCTGTGAGTGAGCGAGTGAGTGCATGAGTGTCTGAGTGGGTCTGTGAGTGGGTGCATTAGTCTCTCAGTGGTTCTGTGAGTGGGTTTGTGAGTCTCTGAGTGGGTCTGTGAGTTGGTGTGTGAGTGGTTGTTTGGGTCGGTGAGTGGGTGCATGAGTATCTGAGTGGGTAAATGTGTCTGAGTGCATCTGCAAGTGGGTGTGTGAGTTTCTGAGTGGATCTGTGAGTGGGTGTATCAGTGTCTAAATAGGTCTGTCAGTGAGTATGTGAGTGTGTGGGTATGTAAGTGGGTATCTACATGTCTGTGTGGGTGTGTCAGTAGCTGTGTGAGTGACTCGGCCACAAAACAAACACACTGGCCCTTTTATTCAACAAGAGTCCACTGTTTTGCACACATTATATACCCAAGTGGAGTACTTTGTACTGGTTAATTACTAAGAGCTACCTCCTTGGGTAAATGTCTAGTATCTATTCTGTACTATAGCTGCATAATGGAGCACAATGAAATGTAACAAGTGACCTTGCGTGCGTTTTGGCAATGTGATTGTTCCTGGTGCATCTTTATCCAGAAATATGTGATAACATGAATCCTCCTCCCGGCCCACACAGTATAAGTCAAAACAATACCCTTTCAGGCACAGAGTGGCACATACATTATGCAAAAAATAAGCAAAGAACTCTGAGTAGCACCCAAGTTTAGGTGAAGAGCAGCTCCTATGTAGAGCACCCTACAGCATGTGTGCAAGGGTATTATTTTGACTTATGTCTGGACAAAGCTAATCCTCTCGGAAAAGCTATAATGATAGCGAAAGGTGTGTTAGGGGCTGCTTTTATTCATTACAGGTTGGCTTGGATGGTATTTTACTAATCCAAAGCTGTAATACTGTGGCTGGAGTGGTGAAAGTGGTGTCATTTTACAGCTCAGCATGGACAGCACTGTGCTAATCCTATGCTTAAAGACTTAGACGTAGAAATGGCAAAAAAGTTGTCCCTTTCTATCTGGGCATGAATAGCATTGTACTAATCATATGCTTAAAACCTTTGACAGAAAAGCAGATATTTAAGGTGAGCAAATTCAGAGTGTCGGTGGTGTTGTAGGGTGCTCTACATAAGAGCTGGCTCTACCTAAACTTGGGAACTACCCAGAGTTCTCTGCTTTCTTTGTGCCCAGTGACCAGATTTGAGCTACCAGTCCGTAGCAGGAGGACTTTGTACCTGCGCTGATAATTGCATGACTTCCCTGTGCCAAAAATTATTACTTATCATTTATAGTTTTCAAACTAAAAAACATACATTTAAAATACCTATATAGCAAATATTATTAAAAAAATACCACAAACCCAACAAAAGTAATATGTAAATGTTAGTATTATTTATTTCATTTTATAAAGAATTAAAATAATTCAAAATACTAAATAATTACCACTCAACATAAAGAAAAAAAGGTTTTTTTCATTCTAACTACAACTTGAGGGGAAGTAGAGGAAATATTGATTAGGATGTGTTAGATTTACTATTCCCACTCCAATCTAAGGAACAGTAGTGAATTTATTGGATTTTGTACGGGTTTGATGTACTGTTCCCACAGCAAGTAAGCAAATGTGTTGGACTTTGGAGTGAACAATTTTAATCTGAGCAACAGTAGGGAAGGTATTGACTTTGTAAGGGTTACGTTTATTATTCTCACACCAGGTAAGCAAAAGCAGGGAAAGTGTTGAGCTTTGAATGGGCTAGATCAACAATTCTCTTTCCAATTTGACAACAGTAGGGAAAGTGTTGGACTTTGGCGGGGTTGGAGTTACTATCCCCACTCAATTGTGAGCAAAACTGGGGAAAGTGTTGGATTTTGGAGGGGTTAAACATACTATTCCATAAGACAATAAAAACGTAATTTTAAAAAACTAGTTTAAACTATATATTTAAGAAATTAAAATAAATACACTTCTTTCATACTACCAAAAAACAAATAACAATAATTATTAAAAAATATATAAATGTTCCTCTCCCCTCTCCCCTCCTCCCCTCTTCCTTCTTTCCCGAGGTTAGTGTGACGGGCTAGTTTTGTTGATGTCGCTATTCCGGTCCCCCTGTTCTGTATCCAATGTGCTACTGGGTGGTGGGAATGCAAAGTTGTTACTATTTGCATATTGATTTGTGTTCATCACATCTGTTTTTATACCGATGTCTACATTGCTGACACTTCTGCATTGCTGCCCTTTATCCTTTTGTTGCTAATGATCGGTTTTGGGAATCCGGATACTTCTTTGTTGTCGCTGAGCCTGTCATACGCCTTATTGTTATAATATAAAATTAACCTTATTTTGCTCCTGATTGCTGGCCGTCTAGATCCTCTTGCCTCCCCCCCCTTTTTACGATTATATTGCACGCACCTCTTTACGTCTGATTCTGTAACTTTTCATTTGTATTCTTTGACTGCTTTATCGTATCGTGGCCGGCCGGATCGGTTGTAGGCCCTGCTTTGTATATCCTTTCTGTACTAATAAAGGTTTATTAAAAAAAATATATATATATATATAAATGTATATGAAAACAAACAAACAAGCAATATTAAGACAAATGCCCAATATAGAACTATTTTTCAAATTTTATAAATAAATAAACGGACACATGAAGTAACATAATTTAAAAGATAGCAAATAATTAAGCTAACAATGAATCAAATAAATAATTTACGTAATTAAATATCAAATAATAATTTGAATCATATAAAACAATCATTAAAAAATACATATTTTTAATACCTTCCCACCATATTCCCTACAAACCTATCATCTCAGGCTATATTCTGTCTCACAATATTCTTGAGTTGACAATATTTTTGTCATGATATTCTTGTACAACAATATTTTTTCTTTGATATTCTTTGATATTATGGTAGCATGTTAAACATGGATCATAGTAAACTAAAGGTATCATCGTGACAATCTGTTTAAGGGATGGTAGAGCATGGATAGAAAGGAGGTGAGCAGGTGGCAAGTGGAGAAAGAGAGGCAATGGGCATGCTGAAGAGTGGAGAGTTAAGTGCAAGATATTTTTGATCAGTAGATTATTTTGTAGAAAAATGTAGAGATCATGGAGCGAATTGGTAGAGATCTCATGGGCATGCAAGTGTCTAAATTCATGTAGAAGTAGTAGGGTTATTTGTTTTTCTAAAATATTATTGATGAATAATTTTTGTCTTGACAGTAGCGTTGTTCTAGGACATTTTTAAAGAATATTAATTATGTGAATTTCTTCAGTGGCTTGATTTCTATGTGTAGGTCATTCTAGAGTTTTCCTCCAGACACTTTTGGGGATTTGCCTTCGAATCTTGTTAATCTCCATTTTGAGTTGATCAGTTTGGAGGTGTGGCATAACACAGTTGATACTTGATGGAACTAGACAAGGTTTGTTAATTATCTGAGAGTTTTTGTGTGATGCCTTTCCACTAAAGATAGAGGACCCTGTGTTGTATTTAGTGTTCAGTGGTTTGTCAAGATAGTTGTGCCGTGGGGGTGTGGCTTAGCGCTGGATGCGGATGGCGGTGTTAGAGTGACGCTCTACCAAACGGGCAGAAATATCCACGCCATGCTGTTCACCTTTTGCCTTCAGTGAGGGGTTTCTGTAACAGGAAGATGCCTTTACCTACACTGCATCCATTTTAAGAATTTCTACGGCCGGCATCTCTGCTTTTCAATCACGTCGCGCTCCGCATCCCGAGGCGCCGAGCATGACCAACATTTTGGGTCTGACGTTTTGCTTCTGAGGAGACTCGTTGGTGAGGAAAAACATAACACGCTTATGCCTCAGCATTTCTTTAACCTTCTGGCATTCTGTGCTTTTGGCAATATGTGGTCACAGCATCTAAGACGCCTCCTGTGCACCATTTTCTGCTTATGAAGTCTTGCTTATGGCCAGTTACTGTTCTCTCTGGCTCTGCTTCTTCTACATTACGTTCTGGCTGTTATTGCAAGTGCTATTATACTGATTCCTTTGAAGCTGAAGTTATTACTCTATGTGTTACTCCTTGGTTGGTCATGATTCTTTCTACTTTGCCCTCGTCAGTGCACCTCAAGAAACCTTTGGTTTAGGTTACTGTATGAGGTGAAACGTATTTAATTGACGTGTTTCCAGACCCAGAGCAGGCTTATTATATCTTGGAAGGGTAAAGTCACAACTGTCAAGACTTTCACTTATGGCAAATCATCTTAGTTATTTTACATGTATGAATAAAGACTGCTTGAACTGAACTTTGTCGTGCCTCATCCATTAACGCCTTCTTTCAGGTTGCAGTTTTGTCCTCACCAAAACGTAGTATCATTTGGGTTCAAAGTATCATTTTTGTGCCTCTCTTATGGGAAGACTGAAAAAGTTGGGACCCTCAGCGCCACGTATCACTCACACGTTTATCAAAAATTCCAGAATTTTCTCTGAATTTTCTAGGATGGAGAATTCGCTGAATTCTACGTCTAAAGCTCCCCCTCCTTTAAATTCAAGTACTTCTACAACAGGTAAAATCACTACCAAAAGACTTAAGAAAGATCCACCCTCTCCATCAAATGCCTTTTCGCCTGTTTCCTTAGAGGTACTGCTAGTAGAGATAAGGGCACTTTGCCCCTTCATGGAAGATACCTCAACAAAGTTGCAAGTCTTAACGGAGAATTGGTCCCAGATGAACGAATGTCTTACGACCGTGGAGCAGAGTGTTTCCTCCTTTTCTCACGCACATGAGAAAGTTAACACTCTTCAGTCTCAGATTGCACAACTGCAGCAACAGGTCAAAGATTTGAGAAATAGAAACAATCTTCGCATTTATGGGTTGCCGGAAGGCTCAGAGGGTCCAGACCCTTTATCGTTCTTCAAATCCTTTCTTCCTAAAGTGCTACATTTGCCTGAAGGTACTTCACTCAACATCCAATGAGACCACAGACTTGGTTATCAATGTGCTGATACCTCCTCCTCTCGGAGACCGAGAGGGGTTATCATGTACTTTCTCTAGTATACGGATCTACTCAAAGTGCTCTCAGCTGCCAAGACTATCCAGCGTATTTCTTGGTCCGGCTCTACATTATTCTTCGCTCAGGATTATGCTAGGTCTACAGCTAATAGACGCAAAGAGTTTTTGAACGAGACCTGCCTTATGTGCCATGGGTGCTAGATATGGTCTCTTCTACCCCTGCCTCTTCAAGGTTACTTATAACAATAAAATGACGACCTATGAAGACCCTGTTAAACTGCAGAGTTTCATTCATTTTAGCAAAATCAATTCTATGGACATCTCCGGAGGTTCTTCTTCCCAAGCTGTTGAATTGATTCTCATGTTTATTACATTGAATGCTCTGCTTGGTGTTATAAGTCCTAGGCATTAATGTCTAATTCTTCTATTTAAATTATTTGTTTGTTCCTTTAATGATATTGTGTCTATATCATGCTTGTTCTATTTTTCGTGTAGTAATAATTTCAGTTGCCCTTTTTTCCTCCTCTCCCTTATAGGTCCCTGGATGCTTGCATTCACTATGTACCCTCACCTTATTTGACTTCTTGTGGTTTGTTCTTGTCCTCGTTTTGTTGATTCTGGACATGCCATTCATTCCTCTTGGCTTCACCTACACCCATCACTTTGTGATGTCTTCTGAAGTTGGTATGTTGTCTCTCTTGCACTGTCAATCTTTTTTTCCCTCCTCTTTTTTCTCTTTTCATTTCCTATTCTGGTATTACATCTTCTTCCTCTATTTCCCTTTATCTTCTCTTCCCTCTCCTGGTTCATTATTTTGTTCTTACATGAATATTTATTTTCCCTAATTAACTTCTTCTATTATCTTCTCTACTTGCATTTTTCTCTTTCACCTTCTTCTGTTTTCCCCTCTTCGTTTCCTTTTTTCTTCTTGTTGACTCTCATCTCTCTACCTAAGTTTCTCACTTCTCATTTTTCTTGGTTTCATTTCCCTAGCTTATTTCTATTTCTATTGTTTTAAATCATCATAATTTCATTATCATTGCATTTTATGCTCAGATAGTTGTTATAAATCTTACCTTTTGTTCTTTGAATGTCTTTCTGGGCCGTCTTGTCTTTGCAAGTTTCTTGTTGACCTTATGTCCTTGAAGTGAAAGGTGTCCCGATATCTTTGTTTAAAGTTTATGTGCCTACTAATGGAGATCCTCTGTTTTGGTCTTCTTTATTTCAGCAAATTTCCACATGTATTGATGATAATTTTATCCTTGCTGGTGACTGCAACCAAGTGTTGGATCCCTACACAGCCCAAAGTTCACTGGTCTCCTTTAAACCGAATAAAGCCCACAAATTATTCACTCAAACTATTCAGCAATATAAATTTATTGATGCCTGGAGAATTTGTAATCCCACCACTTAAGAATTCACGTTTTTCTCCCCTGCTCACCACACTCAATCCAGATTAGATTATTTGTTTGTTTCACACAATATATCCCAAACTTTGCGTAGCACTGATATTGGCTCTATTTTGGTCTCTGACCATGCTCTTATTTCCATTCAATTGGATATAGTTTCAAAATCCACCTTACCTAGAAGATGGAGAATTAATAACACTTCTTCTTGATAAACATTTTCATTCCTCTTTTGTCTCCTTTTTTAACAAATATTTTTTCTTTAACCAGACCGACAATCTTCACTTTTCTGTTGTTTGGGATGCATTTAAAGCAGCTGCCAGAGATGTCATCTTTGGTTTTGTTTCCAAAAAATGCAAAAAATGCCCGCAAAGTTACCAGTGAGCTTTTGGCAGAGATAAAGAGACTAGAGCACTCCTATTACTCTTTAAAATCCAAAAATTGTCTCTCACAACTTGTTAAGAAAACGTTTTAATTTAATAAAGCATCAACAGATAATGCCTCGTTATATCTCCTGAAGTCTAGCGCAAAGTTCTATGGTGGTCAAAATAAGGCTAGCAAACTTTTGGCAAATTATTTAAAAATTAAACATAACAAGTTAGATATTGACACTATTTTTGATGAACACAACACACCATGTACTAAGGATCCAGAAATACTAAATGAACTCCTTCTTTTCTATAAATCATAATATTCTCCCGAGACCACACCCTCAGAATCCGATATTACATTTTCTCCCAGGTATACATAAATCTTTTAACACTCAGATTGATTTTACCCACTTAGAAATTGATCTATCACAACAAGAACTTCTTAGAGCTCTACAGTCACTTAAGAAAGACAAAGCCCCTGATGGATTTATGGTGGAATTTTTTATTCATTTCGCTCCTGTCCTTCTTCCTAAACTACTCATTCTCTTAAATCTTTTTACACAATCTGGAAAATCTTCAGGGTCCTTTTTAGAAGCTCTAATTGGTCTAATACCCAAAGATAGGAAGTATCTGAAATATTGCAAGAATTATAGACCTATTTCTCTTGAAAATATTGATTATAAAATGTTTTCTAATGCTCTGGCTATTAGACTTGAATCATTCCTCGCCCATTTATTAGGCGTGGAACAATCTGGTTTTGTTAAAGGATGTCTTCTTTCTGATATACCCATTTATTCCTTGATGTTTTATCAAAAGGTCTACACTTACCCCATTCATTAGCTGCAATAGCTTGGGACGCAGAGAAGGCATTTGATCGAGTAAATTGGTCATGCCTCTTTCACACACTGCAGTGGTTCTGTTTTGGTCCAAAACGTATTTCTTTTATTTCTATTCTATATTCTGATCCTTGAGCATCCGTTTTAGTGAATGGTATTTCATTTCCATATTTTGAGTTAAAAAGTGGGGGTGCGTCAAGGTTGCCCATTATCTCCTTTCCTTTTTAGGTTTCGTGTTTGGCAGCACATGTGCTACATGCACTGTCTCAGCGAGTCTTAAAGTAATCTGTATATGGCTTTACCTCTGTGTAAATTCTCCTGCCCCTTGTGATTGGTTTAAGTTTGGCATTGCTGGTGTTTTCTTGATTTTGTTTGGCTGTTGGCCCTATGGTCACTTCTGTGTAGTCCCGAGGCAGCGGCGACTAACTACAGTTTTCTTCCGCTTCTTGGCTCGCACCTAATTTCCTGATGGACGTGTCAGACCCTGCCGACAAATCGTTGGGTGCGTTGTCCCCCTCCCCGTCAGTAGTACGTTGCTACGTACTTCTGACAGACAGCCGACAGACCACATCCTCTCATAAGTGGACATGCAAATCGTCTACGAAGCAGTGCCCTTTAACTTGTCATCATATTACACGGAAGCACCATGCGGCGTTCCTTCGAACACAAGACGTAGCACATCCGTTAGTTTATGCGCGCGCCGGGGATATATTGAGTCCTGCTGAACCACGCGCCCGAACGTTATTACCGCGGCTCGAGGACGCATTTTCTTAGTCAAGAACCCATAAAGGCGGCTAACGCCTGGTGGGAGCGGTGACTCATGCAGTCAGTACGAAGGATCGTTCTGCAGTGCTACACAGAGGGTTTCATGAGGTAAGCCCAGCAGAGCAATGACCCCTGAGCGTTAGCAGGAGGTGGGAAGTGACTGTACCGAGGAGACCGCTGGGCACCATTCACTCGGATGGCTCCTCAGTGGTTTGTGCCTACACGCGCTTAATGTGTCCGAGACGAGCAGAAAACTGAGTTTAAGATCTTGTCGAAGAGCGTGAACAGGGGCTGGGAGGCAGGCGGAGGGTATGACTGTGGTGGGCTCATTAGGGGCACTCCTCCATTGCCTCAGTACGTCATATGCTGCACCTGTGTAATTTGGTCACAAATGGGTCGCTGTAGTCGGTAAATTGAAAGCGTGTATTGTGCTTCGGCATGGGGTAGATTTGGGATATCAGGCCGCATACGGTTGAAGGTGAGTCTGCTGACACAGCAGCCGCCAGAGGTCTGTTCTGTGAACTCCGAGGGCAAAGTTAAGGAGGGCAGTAAGCTTTGGCGGGATCATCATCATGCAATAGAAAACAGACGAATACACATTTCTAAGGCGCAAGAGAGGGGCTTCAGTTCCCCCCACAAACATGATGAAGGGGGCGAGATAGAAAATCATTTCTAGAAACAGAAAAGAGTTCAAGAAGGTGACTAAAAAGAGCAAACTATTAGGAAAATATGCATTTCAGAGGTGTCTTTTAAGTGGTCTGAAGGTGGTAGAAACTAAGTTAATGTAAACTAAATATTCAGAAAGCAAAATATCTGTACAATATGATGCGTCCTATCATCAGATTGAGAAAAGAATGAAAGTAATGTTAATGATGTCTGCTCAATTCACTCAACATGAATGGGTAGTAGGTATTCTGTATGTGCTGATAAGACAGATTGAAGATTAATGTAGAGATCTCTGTATAGCTTTTGTTCAACAGTATGATCCTTAGTGAGTGGAGCTCAGACTTCTACCTTTCTGAGGTTGACATGCAGAGTATCAAGGGGTTGGGTGTTGTCTATTTGACATACTCTGCTTTTATCAACCTTATAAGGATTTTTTCGTAAACATACACATATGCATTAAATTAAATATACATACTAATAACCTTATTGAAATATGAACTGTTACATTGTGCATTTCGTCACATTTAAAATGGTGCTTTTCAAAACCCCTTTACAGCATTGATAGTTATTTTAAACAGAAGACTATTTTGGGGGGTAAAAGAGAACACAATTACCTGAATTTAGTTAAAATGATACCTAAAGTGCCACATTTTAAAGATTAACATCCCTGGTTATGATTTATCGTGTTTTAGGATTCTTGTTTTCTAAATGATGCCTCACCATAAGAGCACAATTTTGCTAAACCGGACAACTGTTTCTGCTAGGCGCATCAGTAGCACTTTTAGCAAGTAACGGCTATTTATTTATTTTATTGTTGGTGTTTTTTTGCTCCCCAGACTTGAATACTTTGATAATGTAGAAAGCAAAACTGCTACCAACGGCAAGCACTTCGAAGGGGACTAGATTTAAAAAAAAATAAAAAAATAGAGACTTTCTACAAACCTAGAAATAGGACTACCATTTGCATTCATGGCCGGACATGGAAATGATTAATTAACAGTGCTAAACACAGAAAATACAGGCAATGAGGCATAAGGGGTCATCATATGCTCTCAGCATCATCTGTGCTATTTAGTTTTCTGTTAATGGCAGCGAACCAATTAAGTATCAGAACACATGGAAACTTGCCTCCTGTGTTTAGTCGCCTGAAAACCAAACGTGTTAAATGTTGTGAAATCTGCCAGGACACATGGTGAAACAAGCATTTGCAATACAATAGGTCTCGCATTTACGCGAGTTTAAGCTATTGGCATTGTAAATGACAATGCCTTGTATTTCTGTTTTAAAAACAAAAATTAAAGGCATTGTTATTTACAATGCCAATAGCTCAAAATTGCGTAAGTGCGAGACCTATTACATTGCAAATTCTTGTTAATCTAGCCTTGGAACCTTTTTTGTCCAGGATTCGTCAAAATGTCGACATGAAGGGATTTGAAACTAAAGACACCCAAGTTAAGTTAGCAGCTTATGCTGATGACATCTTATTATTTCTCTATGAACCCCAATCATCTATTTCTGCTTTGTTAAATGTGAAATATTGCCTCTAACTAAATATACATTTAAAGATGATTTAGTTCCTCCAACTTTGCTTAGAACTCAAAACATATTAAATATTTGGGTCTTCATTTCACTCCTTTAATCTCGTCAATGCTATTTCTTTGTATGGAGAACTGTTTACCAAAAAATTCCTCTCTAACCACTAAATGGCATCTGCTATATCTTTCTTGGTTGATTCGTTTAGATACCATCAAGATGATGCTAGCTCCATTCGTTTTATTCACTATTTCCAATATCCCTGTTCCCATCCATTTAAAACTTTTTACAAAAATTTACTCTATATTATCATCTTTCTTGTGGAACATAAAAGCGTCCCACATGTCCTTGTTGCGATTGACAAAACCCAAAGCAGGAGGTGGGGTTCACTTTTCTGATTTCCACACTTACCACAGATCTTTCTTAGGTTGCCAAGCTTCAAGATGGCTCTCTGACTCTTCGCTGGATTGTCCTTTGTGGGTAGTGCTTGAACACTCCTTTGTTTCCCCTTTTTCTTTTAAGGAATTTCTCTCCTTTACCCATAGACCACCATCTTTATCTACTCCTATAGTTAAATACACTTGCAAACTTCTGGGTCTCGCCCCATCTCCATCGCCTACCGACCTAGGTTCCTTTCTTAATTCCGCTTTATGGCATAACCCATCTATTTTAATTGGCGGGAAACCTTTTTATTAGAAATCTTGCAGAAACAGAGGCTTAATTTGGACACATCAACTGTTTTCTCAAAATAGGACTTGTCTTTCTCTGAGGCTAGTCAACGATTTCATTTACCTACTTCTTTCCATTTTAAATATAATGTAATCTCGCAGGCCCTTTCAACTGTATACACTCAAATCCAATTGCACCCAACAATTCCCCCGGTAAACAGTCTACGGTCTTTTTTACTTTCATCTCCTCAAGCATCCAATATTTATGTTCATATATGATCCTCGCAGCTCCTTAGAGCAAAGATCAAGGTTGAACTCTCTTGGGAGTAGAATCTTGGGGTTGACTGGCCTTCTTCTCTATGGAACAAAATATGGTCTAAAATTAGGAAAACTTCTTGAGCAGCAAATGTTGCGCACACCTTATTCTTTGTCTATAACAGGCTTTTCCTACACCCTGCTATACTACACAAGCGACATGTCTCGGTACCAGATATCTGTTGGCCCTGCACATATCCACAAGCTGATTTAAAACACCGGCTTTTTACTTGCCCTCTTTTACAGAACTTCTGGACATCTGTCTGGGTTGAGATTAACTCTATCTTCAACTCGAATTACCCTTTCTCTATCACACATTTGTTCTTAGGTAGCTTATCTCTTATTTGGGAGGATCATACCTCCAATATCTTGTTGGCAGCCGCCTTTCAATAGATCACTAAAAACTGGAAAGATTTTACAAAGCTATTGTTTCAGGCTTGGTGGTATGCAGTTTGTTATCATCATAGATTGGATACAGCTTGTGTTCATCCCATTCATCTAGCCATGAAGCGCACCATTGTATGGTCACCTGTTACACTGTTCATTGGTGGTAGTGCTAAACGCTCTTCCTCTCTGTTTCCTGCTCAATAAGAAGTTGCTCGACCTCCATGACATTCCATTCCCTTGATTTTAAAATCTTATAATAAGTTGTTATATTTTGGTTAAGCTATGTTGCTACATGGTTGTTATATACAATGCAATCTCTTTTACATATGTATATATATATATATATATTGATTTTGTAATGCCTTTTTAATTCCAACCTAGATATGTTTATTTGATACTTTTAACTTTTAGATTTCCCTTTTCCGTTTCTTTACCCCACTCTTATTGTATTCGATTGTATCACTTGTTTTCTTAATAAACCTACTTTCTGAACTTTAAAAAAAAAAATAGTTGTGCCATGAAGGAGGAAACATAATCATATATATTCAGTCTCAAAATGATCCTTATGGCTTGTTTTTTCAATTATTAATGGTTCTGGAATGTCTTTGTACTCTAGTGTTTTATGAATGCATGTTTGGCGTGTAGTTGTGTTTCCTTAAGAAGTGGAATACTACTCGTGCCTTGGTATGCTGTGCTAGTGGTATTCTGAGAACCAGTGTACAAAGACATAGAAGAATAAATAATTCTACACATACATAAGATAAATGAGGCTGAGGCCCTGACGAAGGTCACACTCACTTGATGAAACACGCTTTGGGTGTCTGGAACATTATATACTGGAAAGAAGTGTGAAATAAAAGAAAACTAATTTGGTGGACCTTTGATACTTTGTTGATTCTATAAGTGGTGTGGAATATACAATCAAACTTGGAGAGCATGGGAGTGGACCCTATTTCTGGGATGTACTCCTTGTCTGTTATATACTATGAAAATCACATATTTATTTGCTCTACTCGTTTTCCCTAGGGTCGCCTTGGTGACATTCTTTTAAACTCTGTCCTGAGGATGGCCTTGTGGACCTTTTAGCTTTAAGAGACCAAAACGTCGACAACACATCCACTCTGACCAATATTTAAACAACCATAATTTGTTTGAATGGACATTTTACCCTGAAGAAATGATAGTTTAAGGAAAATGCATTGGTTGGATGGAATTATCAGCTACCAATGATTGCTAGTCAATGAATTGTGATTAATATCCTGTGATTATTAGGTGACAGTTGTACTTTTATGACCCTTCACGATCATCCACTGAATTATGATACATATCTGCGTTCATTGTATATATTGTACCAAATCATCTTCTATATTGTATAAATATATTTTTAATAAGCTACCTATTGTACGCCTTATTATACTCATTAATTCGCTGGAGTTATTTCAAGATTGTTAGTAGTTGGATGCATTTGATATCTACCACATAGAATGATTCAAAACGTTCAAAGAATTCAATGCAAGTTACCATTTCCATTTTCAACAGCTCTATTCGACAAACTTAGGTCATAAAAGCAGCTACAAAAATACAAGTAGAACTAATTGAATAAAACAGCTGTCAAATGGAAGAAACATTCAATTATTGGATAAAAAAGGGAGTACTTCTTTTTCCTCTTTTGTTATATATTTCTTTCAAAGAGGTGCACACCCTAATTAAAACCATCTTTAAAACTCTTAATCATAAGACAAAATGGTAGTACATGCTAGACCTGTCTTCGGAAGAATATGATGAATACACTTATCATAAAACTTGATAAAAAATCCTAAACTCAATGCAAGTTACTCTTTCAGGGACTTATTCTTTCTCTACTTTGTACCTCCCTGCTAAGCACCCACAACCAGGTACACAGATGGCAGACATTTCAGTTGTTTTATTATTGCACATTTGGTAAATGTGTGCGCTACAGTTCCCTGGATACCCCAACTTGAGATTTGCAGGGATGTTCACTCTCCATCAGTGCAAGAAAAGAGGAAATGGTGAATGAATGACTGTGAATCGATATATCCACATATATTTACAGCCCCTCTGCATTACATCCCAATACAGTGACTTAGGGTCCGGTATCTTCAAAAGCAATCAGAAGCAAGGACAAAGATTGTTCAGGGTGCATAGTTGTCCACGTATACCTCAGAAATGCCCGTCAGCCACAGCAACTCAATTTGGATCTCACGGTTATTCACCTGTCATAATTTTGCCTACTAGCTCTTTTTGGGCAGAGGTTTAAAAAGGACTTGTTGAGATGAGATTTACCTGGCATTGGATTCCTGTCCTTTGAGTGATGATTTCAGCGACATTGTATGATTTAGAGATGTATTTCTTTCATTTTCCTTTGTTTTAAACTGTTCATATTTTGAATAGCTGTATTACCCTTGTCCCCACTGAACGGGCAATACACTTTAAAAATGTTCTAACAAGAAAGGAAATAAAGAAACAAATGCATTGCTTACAGTTACCCAAGTTTACAATTTAAAGAAACAATTTATTTGTGTTATGATGCAATTATGTAACCCACCTGGATATTACCAGGCACTTTCGAAGCAGAACATAGTGCAAAAACATAGAGGGGGTGGAGGGGAGGTGTACTTAGACCTTGTAGACATGACATGTCCAGAAGTCGCTGCAGACAACTTTATTGTTTTTCAAATGAACCTTTAATGAAGCTGCATTACCAGTCAGTGGTGTCACCGTGCTGTTTAGTGTTGGAGAGAACGAACATAACAATTGGTATGCGCTAAGACAGTCTCACAGTGTCTGCATTTATATACAGGGACAGAACAAAAGCACAAGCATGCCTCTCATAAGTACCAGTGAAGAGAAGGCAAGCTGTGTGCCTTTGTTTCCCTCTGTGGCATTTACATTTAAATGTAAGGTTCCAGGTGGCCCCCAGTTAGCATATACAAACAAAAGGAGGCCAATGGCACCCTAACTTCGGCCCAGCTAGAGATGAAACAAGCATTTGCAATGCAATAGGTCTCGCATTTGCGAGAGTTTAAGCTATTAGCATTGTAGATGGAAATGCCTTTTATTTGTGTTTTAAAAATCAACACATAAATAGGCATTGTCATTTGCAATGCCAATAGCTCAAACTCTCCTAAATGCGAGACCTATTGCATTGCAAATGCTTGTTTTTTTAAGGGAAGGATTCTTACTCCTGCTGAAAAAATACATCCAATTAAGGCCAACAAGTAACATTATGAATCAGTTAAATGTTCAATAATCGACATTATTATCATCAATAGGTAGAAGATTGTCATCAGTGTAAACATACTGAAGCACCAAAGAAGACTCGAACGGAGTCAGAAATACAAAATCTGATTATTATTTTTTTTAATGGAAGAGCCCTGTAGGCCTCCACATACAGAGACAGAAAATAAAAAAGACATTAGAATGCAGTGGTGAGGGCACATATGGATCACAACGCAATGTAACAATCCCTTTGTTTACCATGCAAGTCAACTCTACCGTGCAACCAGGCTCTGCAGTGCAACCCAGGTCTGCAGTTCAACACAACCCATAATAAATCAGGCACCTCAACACAGTCTTGAAAACAACTTAAAGTACCAGAAGGATTACAGAGCCATCACAACATAAGAAAATGATATCATTACTCACGTTTAATAAGCTACCAAAAGCTAGTAGTGACTTCACTGCTCCACCCGCTTTTTGCAACATCTTCTATTAAGTCTCCCTTACCTCTACGACCTCACTTGTCAGAAGAAGCGAAACCTATCTGTCAACAGTCAGATCCACAGAAATTTGGCCTCTCGAGTAAGCCCACAGAAAGTGATGAGAGACGCTATTACTCCAAGGCCAAACCGGAGCCTGGGAGAAAAACGTCTGAGGTGCAAACATTGTTTTGAATTGTCCAAGCGTCGGCGTGATCAGTACATCTAGATCTTCTTTTTATTTTGCCTTTTGTGCCTTGTAGTTCTATTTTTGTAAATTGAAAAACAAAATTACAAGTCCAGAAGGTGAAGAAAAACAGAACTGAAAGAGCTACCGACGCCTGAGGTGGTACAACTTGTGAGTACCGTGACAGGATTGAAACACCTATTTATTAGATGAAATAATGTTACCTGCAGCTGATCAATAAAAAGCCAATCACAAGTTACCCCGGAGTTCTCTGAGCTTATGAAGGCGCCCTGGCCTGCAGTCTAGTGCCTCTGTTCGGCCATGGAACTCTTTGGTGCCTGCAATGGCTTAACAAGCAACAAACACGAGCGCCTCGCGCGGCGGGGAGGTGAGGAGGGGTGCGGGTGCGATTCACTCGCGGGAGCGATAATTGCGACCAGTGAATCTCCTGACGTGCACGCGTTGCCATTGAAGGCAATGGAACGCGTGCACGTGCTTGGCTGAAAAGCCAAAGCGACGGCAAAATGTAATTTGGCTTGGCAGCGCATGCGCACTGCGAAGGCGAGACCTAAAAATGGCTCCCTCGCTGCCTGCACGTTGCTGCTGGGAATGGAAAGCAGACAACGTGTAGGCACTGCTGAAGGTGTCCCGGTGTCTGAAAATTACACTGGGACAAGTTCAGCATATTTCTGTGGGGCCCAACTTCTTGGAAGGTGGGACGGCATCCACCCTGTGAAAAGAGTGGGGGATGCTGTGTACCTGCGTGTACCCCTGACTCAAGCCCTGTGCGAGACTAAACCAGTTCACAATTTGTTTGTCAGTTGTAAGACCTAAGCAGAATTCATATCACAACCAAAACACAAAGCAATAAGGACATTAAATACATTAAATGACCTTTCTTCGACCATGAACCAGAGTTGTCAGCCACTCTGTAAAGAGTAATGGAGAGGGCAGATATCACAAACGCAGTTTAGGGAGGTATCCTGTAGAGCCAAGTTCTCATCTTGAAGGACATGAATGCTGCATGCTTGGCAGAGCATATAGTTACTCCCACTACTTTTAAAGAAAGAACAGAGCAAGAAAAACAACACAGACAAATCCCACATTCCTTTCCTCTCGCGTTGAATGCAGGCTGACACATAGGTTGAACTGGTCAGAGGGAACACTCTGACCTCTGTGGTCAGAGACGAGGATGAAAGTCCTCTGAAACTGAGATTGTTGAAGAAAAAACACCCAACTGCCATAAATGAGTCAATCTGAAAATTGTCTCTCTGTTGCCTGACAACGGAAGTAATTAATCTCCTGATTTCAATGGCCCCTGCCCACTCAACTCCATCTGTATTTCAGGTGGGTGCGTTGTCCCCCTCCCCGTCAGTAGTACGTTGCTACGTACTTCTGACAGACAGCCGACAGACCACATCCTCTCATAAGTGGACATGCAAATCGTCTACGAAGCAGTGCCCTTTAACTTGTCATCATATTACACGGAAGCACCATGCGGCGTTCCTTCGAACACAAGACGTAGCACATCCGTTAGTTTATGCGCGCGCCGGGGATATATTGAGTCCTGCTGAACCACGCGCCCGAACGTTATTACCGCGGCTCGAGGACGCATTTTCTTAGTCAAGAACCCATAAAGGCGGCTAACGCCTGGTGGGAGCGGTGACTCATGCAGTCAGTACGAAGGATCGTTCTGCAGTGCTACACAGAGGGTTTCATGAGGTAAGCCCAGCAGAGCAATGACCCCTGAGCGTTAGCAGGAGGTGGGAAGTGACTGTACCGAGGAGACCGCTGGGCACCATTCACTCGGATGGCTCCTCAGTGGTTTGTGCCTACACGCGCTTAATGTGTCCGAGACGAGCAGAAAACTGAGTTTAAGATCTTGTCGAAGAGCGTGAACAGGGGCTGGGAGGCAGGCGGAGGGTATGACTGTGGTGGGCTCATTAGGGGCACTCCTCCATTGCCTCAGTACGTCATATGCTGCACCTGTGTAATTTGGTCACAAATGGGTCGCTGTAGTCGGTAAATTGAAAGCGTGTATTGTGCTTCGGCATGGGGTAGATTTGGGATATCAGGCCGCATACGGTTGAAGGTGAGTCTGCTGACACAGCAGCCGCCAGAGGTCTGTTCTGTGAACTCCGAGGGCAAAGTTAAGGAGGGCAGTAAGCTTTGGCGGGATCATCATCATGCAATAGAAAACAGACGAATACACATTTCTAAGGCGCAAGAGAGGGGCTTCAGTTCCCCCCACAAACATGATGAAGGGGGCGAGATAGAAAATCATTTCTAGAAACAGAAAAGAGTTCAAGAAGGTGACTAAAAAGAGCAAACTATTAGGAAAATATGCATTTCAGAGGTGTCTTTTAAGTGGTCTGAAGGTGGTAGAAACTAAGTTAATGTAAACTAAATATTCAGAAAGCAAAATATCTGTACAATATGATGCGTCCTATCATCAGATTGAGAAAAGAATGAAAGTAATGTTAATGATGTCTGCTCAATTCACTCAACATGAATGGGTAGTAGGTATTCTGTATGTGCTGATAAGACAGATTGAAGATTAATGTAGAGATCTCTGTATAGCTTTTGTTCAACAGTATGATCCTTAGTGAGTGGAGCTCAGACTTCTACCTTTCTGAGGTTGACATGCAGAGTATCAAGGGGTTGGGTGTTGTCTATTTGACATACTCTGCTTTTATCAACCTTATAAGGATTTTTTCGTAAACATACACATATGCATTAAATTAAATATACATACTAATAACCTTATTGAAATATGAACTGTTACATTGTGCATTTCGTCACATTTAAAATGGTGCTTTTCAAAACCCCTTTACAGCATTGATAGTTATTTTAAACAGAAGACTATTTTGGGGGGTAAAAGAGAACACAATTACCTGAATTTAGTTAAAATGATACCTAAAGTGCCACATTTTAAAGATTAACATCCCTGGTTATGATTTATCGTGTTTTAGGATTCTTGTTTTCTAAATGATGCCTCACCATAAGAGCACAATTTTGCTAAACCGGACAACTGTTTCTGCTAGGCGCATCAGTAGCACTTTTAGCAAGTAACGGCTATTTATTTATTTTATTGTTGGTGTTTTTTTGCTCCCCAGACTTGAATACTTTGATAATGTAGAAAGCAAAACTGCTACCAACGGCAAGCACTTCGAAGGGGACTAGATTTAAAAAAAAATAAAAAAATAGAGACTTTCTACAAACCTAGAAATAGGACTACCATTTGCATTCATGGCCGGACATGGAAATGATTAATTAACAGTGCTAAACACAGAAAATACAGGCAATGAGGCATAAGGGGTCATCATATGCTCTCAGCATCATCTGTGCTATTTAGTTTTCTGTTAATGGCAGCGAACCAATTAAGTATCAGAACACATGGAAACTTGCCTCCTGTGTTTAGTCGCCTGAAAACCAAACGTGTTAAATGTTGTGAAATCTGCCAGGACACATGGTGAAACAAGCATTTGCAATACAATAGGTCTCGCATTTACGCGAGTTTAAGCTATTGGCATTGTAAATGACAATGCCTTGTATTTCTGTTTTAAAAACAAAAATTAAAGGCATTGTTATTTACAATGCCAATAGCTCAAAATTGCGTAAGTGCGAGACCTATTACATTGCAAATTCTTGTTAATCTAGCCTTGGAACCTTTTTTGTCCAGGATTCGTCAAAATGTCGACATGAAGGGATTTGAAACTAAAGACACCCAAGTTAAGTTAGCAGCTTATGCTGATGACATCTTATTATTTCTCTATGAACCCCAATCATCTATTTCTGCTTTGTTAAATGTGAAATATTGCCTCTAACTAAATATACATTTAAAGATGATTTAGTTCCTCCAACTTTGCTTAGAACTCAAAACATATTAAATATTTGGGTCTTCATTTCACTCCTTTAATCTCGTCAATGCTATTTCTTTGTATGGAGAACTGTTTACCAAAAAATTCCTCTCTAACCACTAAATGGCATCTGCTATATCTTTCTTGGTTGATTCGTTTAGATACCATCAAGATGATGCTAGCTCCATTTGTTTTATTCACTATTTCCAATATCCCTGTTCCCATCCATTTAAAACTTTTTACAAAAATTTACTCTATATTATCATCTTTCTTGTGGAACATAAAAGCGTCCCACATGTCCTTGTTGCGATTGACAAAACCCAAAGCAGGAGGTGGGGTTCACTTTTCTGATTTCCACACTTACCACAGATCTTTCTTAGGTTGCCAAGCTTCAAGATGGCTCTCTGACTCTTCGCTGGATTGTCCTTTGTGGGTAGTGCTTGAACACTCCTTTGTTTCCCCTTTTTCTTTTAAGGAATTTCTCTCCTTTACCCATAGACCACCATCTTTATCTACTCCTATAGTTAAATACACTTGCAAACTTCTGGGTCTCGCCCCATCTCCATCGCCTACCGACCTAGGTTCCTTTCTTAATTCCGCTTTATGGCATAACCCATCTATTTTAATTGGCGGGAAACCTTTTTATTAGAAATCTTGCAGAAACAGAGGCTTAATTTGGACACATCAACTGTTTTCTCAAAATAGGACTTGTCTTTCTCTGAGGCTAGTCAACGATTTCATTTACCTACTTCTTTCCATTTTAAATATAATGTAATCTCGCAGGCCCTTTCAACTGTATACACTCAAATCCAATTGCACCCAACAATTCCCCCGGTAAACAGTCTACGGTCTTTTTTACTTTCATCTCCTCAAGCATCCAATATTTATGTTCATATATGATCCTCGCAGCTCCTTAGAGCAAAGATCAAGGTTGAACTCTCTTGGGAGTAGAATCTTGGGGTTGACTGGCCTTCTTCTCTATGGAACAAAATATGGTCTAAAATTAGGAAAACTTCTTGAGCAGCAAATGTTGCGCACACCTTATTCTTTGTCTATAACAGGCTTTTCCTACACCCTGCTATACTACACAAGCGACATGTCTCGGTACCAGATATCTGTTGGCCCTGCACATATCCACAAGCTGATTTAAAACACCGGCTTTTTACTTGCCCTCTTTTACAGAACTTCTGGACATCTGTCTGGGTTGAGATTAACTCTATCTTCAACTCGAATTACCCTTTCTCTATCACACATTTGTTCTTAGGTAGCTTATCTCTTATTTGGGAGGATCATACCTCCAATATCTTGTTGGCAGCCGCCTTTCAATAGATCACTAAAAACTGGAAAGATTTTACAAAGCTATTGTTTCAGGCTTGGTGGTATGCAGTTTGTTATCATCATAGATTGGATACAGCTTGTGTTCATCCCATTCATCTAGCCATGAAGCGCACCATTGTATGGTCACCTGTTACACTGTTCATTGGTGGTAGTGCTAAACGCTCTTCCTCTCTGTTTCCTGCTCAATAAGAAGTTGCTCGACCTCCATGACATTCCATTCCCTTGATTTTAAAATCTTATAATAAGTTGTTATATTTTGGTTAAGCTATGTTGCTACATGGTTGTTATATACAATGCAATCTCTTTTACATATGTATATATATATATATATATTGATTTTGTAATGCCTTTTTAATTCCAACCTAGATATGTTTATTTGATACTTTTAACTTTTAGATTTCCCTTTTCCGTTTCTTTACCCCACTCTTATTGTATTCGATTGTATCACTTGTTTTCTTAATAAACCTACTTTCTGAACTTTAAAAAAAAAAATAGTTGTGCCATGAAGGAGGAAACATAATCATATATATTCAGTCTCAAAATGATCCTTATGGCTTGTTTTTTCAATTATTAATGGTTCTGGAATGTCTTTGTACTCTAGTGTTTTATGAATGCATGTTTGGCGTGTAGTTGTGTTTCCTTAAGAAGTGGAATACTACTCGTGCCTTGGTATGCTGTGCTAGTGGTATTCTGAGAACCAGTGTACAAAGACATAGAAGAATAAATAATTCTACACATACATAAGATAAATGAGGCTGAGGCCCTGACGAAGGTCACACTCACTTGATGAAACACGCTTTGGGTGTCTGGAACATTATATACTGGAAAGAAGTGTGAAATAAAAGAAAACTAATTTGGTGGACCTTTGATACTTTGTTGATTCTATAAGTGGTGTGGAATATACAATCAAACTTGGAGAGCATGGGAGTGGACCCTATTTCTGGGATGTACTCCTTGTCTGTTATATACTATGAAAATCACATATTTATTTGCTCTACTCGTTTTCCCTAGGGTCGCCTTGGTGACATTCTTTTAAACTCTGTCCTGAGGATGGCCTTGTGGACCTTTTAGCTTTAAGAGACCAAAACGTCGACAACACATCCACTCTGACCAATATTTAAACAACCATAATTTGTTTGAATGGACATTTTACCCTGAAGAAATGATAGTTTAAGGAAAATGCATTGGTTGGATGGAATTATCAGCTACCAATGATTGCTATTCAATGAATTGTGATTAATATCCTGCGATTATTAGGTGACAGTTGTACTTTTATGACCCTTCACGATCATCCACTGAATTATGATACATATCTGCGTTCATTGTATATATTGTACCAAATCATCTTCTATATTGTATAAATATATTTTTAATAAGCTACCTATTGTACGCCTTATTATACTCATTAATTCGCTGGAGTTATTTCAAGATTGTTAGTAGTTGGATGCATTTGATATCTACCACATAGAATGATTCAAAACGTTCAAAGAATTCAATGCAAGTTACCATTTCCATTTTCAACAGCTCTATTCGACAAACTTAGGTCATAAAAGCAGCTACAAAAATACAAGTAGAACTAATTGAATAAAACAGCTGTCAAATGGAAGAAACATTCAATTATTGGATAAAAAAGGGAGTACTTCTTTTTCCTCTTTTGTTATATATTTCTTTCAAAGAGGTGCACACCCTAATTAAAACCATCTTTAAAACTCTTAATCATAAGACAAAATGGTAGTACATGCTAGACCTGTCTTCGGAAGAATATGATGAATACACTTATCATAAAACTTGATAAAAAATCCTAAACTCAATGCAAGTTACTCTTTCAGGGACTTATTCTTTCTCTACTTTGTACCTCCCTGCTAAGCACCCACAACCAGGTACACAGATGGCAGACATTTCAGTTGTTTTATTATTGCACATTTGGTAAATGTGTGCGCTACAGTTCCCTGGATACCCCAACTTGAGATTTGCAGGGATGTTCACTCTCCATCAGTGCAAGAAAAGAGGAAATGGTGAATGAATGACTGTGAATCGATATATCCACATATATTTACAGCCCCTCTGCATTACATCCCAATACAGTGACTTAGGGTCCGGTATCTTCAAAAGCAATCAGAAGCAAGGACAAAGATTGTTCAGGGTGCATAGTTGTCCACGTATACCTCAGAAATGCCCGTCAGCCACAGCAACTCAATTTGGATCTCACGGTTATTCACCTGTCATAATTTTGCCTACTAGCTCTTTTTGGGCAGAGGTTTAAAAAGGACTTGTTGAGATGAGATTTACCTGGCATTGGATTCCTGTCCTTTGAGTGATGATTTCAGCGACATTGTATGATTTAGAGATGTATTTCTTTCATTTTCCTTTGTTTTAAACTGTTCATATTTTGAATAGCTGTATTACCCTTGTCCCCACTGAACGGGCAATACACTTTAAAAATGTTCTAACAAGAAAGGAAATAAAGAAACAAATGCATTGCTTACAGTTACCCAAGTTTACAATTTAAAGAAACAATTTATTTGTGTTATGATGCAATTATGTAACCCACCTGGATATTACCAGGCACTTTCGAAGCAGAACATAGTGCAAAAACATAGAGGGGGTGGAGGGGAGGTGTACTTAGACCTTGTAGACATGACATGTCCAGAAGTCGCTGCAGACAACTTTATTGTTTTTCAAATGAACCTTTAATGAAGCTGCATTACCAGTCAGTGGTGTCACCGTGCTGTTTAGTGTTGGAGAGAACGAACATAACAATTGGTATGCGCTAAGACAGTCTCACAGTGTCTGCATTTATATACAGGGACAGAACAAAAGCACAAGCATGCCTCTCATAAGTACCAGTGAAGAGAAGGCAAGCTGTGTGCCTTTGTTTCCCTCTGTGGCATTTACATTTAAATGTAAGGTTCCAGGTGGCCCCCAGTTAGCATATACAAACAAAAGGAGGCCAATGGCACCCTAACTTCGGCCCAGCTAGAGATGAAACAAGCATTTGCAATGCAATAGGTCTCGCATTTGCGAGAGTTTAAGCTATTAGCATTGTAGATGGAAATGCCTTTTATTTGTGTTTTAAAAATCAACACATAAATAGGCATTGTCATTTGCAATGCCAATAGCTCAAACTCTCCTAAATGCGAGACCTATTGCATTGCAAATGCTTGTTTTTTTAAGGGAAGGATTCTTACTCCTGCTGAAAAAATACATCCAATTAAGGCCAACAAGTAACATTATGAATCAGTTAAATGTTCAATAATCGACATTATTATCATCAATAGGTAGAAGATTGTCATCAGTGTAAACATACTGAAGCACCAAAGAAGACTCGAACGGAGTCAGAAATACAAAATCTGATTATTATTTTTTTTAATGGAAGAGCCCTGTAGGCCTCCACATACAGAGACAGAAAATAAAAAAGACATTAGAATGCAGTGGTGAGGGCACATATGGATCACAACGCAATGTAACAATCCCTTTGTTTACCATGCAAGTCAACTCTACCGTGCAACCAGGCTCTGCAGTGCAACCCAGGTCTGCAGTTCAACACAACCCATAATAAATCAGGCACCTCAACACAGTCTTGAAAACAACTTAAAGTACCAGAAGGATTACAGAGCCATCACAACATAAGAAAATGATATCATTACTCACGTTTAATAAGCTACCAAAAGCTAGTAGTGACTTCACTGCTCCACCCGCTTTTTGCAACATCTTCTATTAAGTCTCCCTTACCTCTACGACCTCACTTGTCAGAAGAAGCGAAACCTATCTGTCAACAGTCAGATCCACAGAAATTTGGCCTCTCGAGTAAGCCCACAGAAAGTGATGAGAGACGCTATTACTCCAAGGCCAAACCGGAGCCTGGGAGAAAAACGTCTGAGGTGCAAACATTGTTTTGAATTGTCCAAGCGTCGGCGTGATCAGTACATCTAGATCTTCTTTTTATTTTGCCTTTTGTGCCTTGTAGTTCTATTTTTGTAAATTGAAAAACAAAATTACAAGTCCAGAAGGTGAAGAAAAACAGAACTGAAAGAGCTACCGACGCCTGAGGTGGTACAACTTGTGAGTACCGTGACAGGATTGAAACACCTATTTATTAGATGAAATAATGTTACCTGCAGCTGATCAATAAAAAGCCAATCACAAGTTACCCCGGAGTTCTCTGAGCTTATGAAGGCGCCCTGGCCTGCAGTCTAGTGCCTCTGTTCGGCCATGGAACTCTTTGGTGCCTGCAATGGCTTAACAAGCAACAAACACGAGCGCCTCGCGCGGCGGGGAGGTGAGGAGGGGTGCGGGTGCGATTCACTCGCGGGAGCGATAATTGCGACCAGTGAATCTCCTGACGTGCACGCGTTGCCATTGAAGGCAATGGAACGCGTGCACGTGCTTGGCTGAAAAGCCAAAGCGACGGCAAAATGTAATTTGGCTTGGCAGCGCATGCGCACTGCGAAGGCGAGACCTAAAAATGGCTCCCTCGCTGCCTGCACGTTGCTGCTGGGAATGGAAAGCAGACAACGTGTAGGCACTGCTGAAGGTGTCCCGGTGTCTGAAAATTACACTGGGACAAGTTCAGCATATTTCTGTGGGGCCCAACTTCTTGGAAGGTGGGACGGCATCCACCCTGTGAAAAGAGTGGGGGATGCTGTGTACCTGCGTGTACCCCTGACTCAAGCCCTGTGCGAGACTAAACCAGTTCACAATTTGTTTGTCAGTTGTAAGACCTAAGCAGAATTCATATCACAACCAAAACACAAAGCAATAAGGACATTAAATACATTAAATGACCTTTCTTCGACCATGAACCAGAGTTGTCAGCCACTCTGTAAAGAGTAATGGAGAGGGCAGATATCACAAACGCAGTTTAGGGAGGTATCCTGTAGAGCCAAGTTCTCATCTTGAAGGACATGAATGCTGCATGCTTGGCAGAGCATATAGTTACTCCCACTACTTTTAAAGAAAGAACAGAGCAAGAAAAACAACACAGACAAATCCCACATTCCTTTCCTCTCGCGTTGAATGCAGGCTGACACATAGGTTGAACTGGTCAGAGGGAACACTCTGACCTCTGTGGTCAGAGACGAGGATGAAAGTCCTCTGAAACTGAGATTGTTGAAGAAAAAACACCCAACTGCCATAAATGAGTCAATCTGAAAATTGTCTCTCTGTTGCCTGACAACGGAAGTAATTAATCTCCTGATTTCAATGGCCCCTGCCCACTCAACTCCATCTGTATTTCAGGTGGGCTTTTCTTTCTTTACTTAGTTATCCATTAATTTAATATCGCCTCCATATCCACGTAATGGTATGTGTTCTATTTCTCATTCTCCTTCCGGCCATTACACACGTTGGCAGTTGACCTCAGACGGGTAAGCGCACAACTCCGGTCGCTCAGAGATCACACCAAAATGCTTACCTCAGGGGACAGACTGCAAGTGAACACTCTTCAAACCAAGAGCTCTCCCACGGTGTAGTGTGCTACCGGTCAGCTCATGCACCCCAGTCTCACGTCAGGGGTATGTGTTGCTCCATACATGCAGGTATAAGACAATACTTGCATTGTCACCATGACAATAAGTGCTGTAAACACCATCAAATATGAGTACATGACAAATGCTGTAACCACGAGAGGAGTGTGAAAATAGGTTTAAATGATCAGAACAAGCCACTATGCCCCATTCATAGTGTCCTCTCTGCAACGTCATAAAGAATCCTACCTGCTCTCCCACTTAACAATGTCACCAGGTCATCATCATTGCTACTGCCTTATCCTCCACTCTGGTAGTTACCTCCTGAGAACCCTGTGTCATGCAGATTATTTTATTGTTAGAATAATAAATTAGACAGGAGAGATAGTCAGATTAAGGCGATGAGTGCATGCAGCTGTAGGGGGCCCTCCCTGCAGAAGATGGACTGTGAACTGCAGTTTCTATGCTGGAAGACAGTGCATAGGGAGGATGGGAATACCGCAGGCTCTCTGCAGTGACAGGAGGGTGGTATAGAGCACTGCACAGACAGGGTTGGGTTATCAGCATATCCAGGGTCATAATATATTTAGCCAGGTGTTATTCTTTCATCTGAACTAGGCCTGATTCACAATTATGCTGTAAGAAGGAGTCAGCTGAATTGGAGACTAGGGAGCATATTTACTAGAAAATGATACAGCGTGGCACTGCAAGTGATCGTGTTGTGCCAAACTGCATATTGAGGATAGTGCAGGGATAACTCGTGTTTACAGCAATGCGATACAGCCCTGTGCTTTCCTCTGTTCTGGCGCACAATTGGCTGCCTAGCTACAATGCAGGGACGCTTGCACCATGTGTAAGAGGGTCTGCATTGCAGGGATGATTGTTTTTTACAGAAAGGTGAACCTTCCTGTACAAAAACAATCATTGATGAAGTTTTCCTCCTTCTGTGTGTGCTGCAGAGTAAAAAAAACTAGAGGAAATAAAGGTATTTATCCTCGTTGCACCACTTTAACACATCACCTGTGGAGATGTATGAATCTGATGCATTCCCAGCTAAACAAATCCTTATAAATCCAGGAATCTGTCAGAATTCATGGGTGTTGCGTGGAAACACCCACAGCAACACCCATAGAACTCCCCTTTCATGCATGTAATGTGTGAAAGTGGGCCATATTTTCAAGGTAATGAAAAGTCACGTATGGTGGCTTTGTGTTGCCTTGTAAATTTGGCACAGCATTGTGCACCGCCAGAGTCTAAAAAAAAGTGATGCTCTGGTGGCACAGGGGCCTTGTAAATATGCCCCCAGGTAAGTGTTAAGACTTGCGCTGCCTGCGCTGTCTTTTATTATGTGAGCCTTAGGCAGATACCATAATGCTATATTGAAGGGCTTCTTTGTTTAATTTATCAAAAAGGAGAACACGTTCCCAAGCATTAGCATTTCGCATTGCACATGAATCACACCCCATACCTTCGACAAGTCGACAGAGTGATGAGCCACCTTGAAGGTTGCTGGTCTAGTTGTTTGTTCCCACTTGGTAAGAAAATTAAAAAAACATAATTTCTGCAATGTAACTTCATGATTCCTATTGGCTTCCTAGATGCTACGCATGTCAGTGCACTGAACCTAGCCTAAAACAGACTGTTCTGGCATTTGTGACTGTTCCTATTTTCATGTGATTCTTAGACCGCTCACCCTGACATTTCTTTTGTGTAACAATGAGCATTTATGAATCAACAATATATTCCTTTACCTGTGCCTTTTCCTGTGAGTTTTCCTGATGATGTCACAAAGGATATTGTGATATGAACTTTGATCCCTTCTGCTGATACAGTACCACAGAGAGAGGTGGCTAATTTCCTTATTTTTTGTGTGTTTCCTTGGTGTTAGAGGGACCCATGGATTAAGCTATGAATTCAGGGTTTTTTGTTTTTTTGTTTTATCTCATTCCCCCTACCAGTTTCCAAATGCACAGGTTAGTGCAATACATGGGTCTATGGTGAAGGTACATACCGAGGGTAATTTAAAAGGTGAACAAACTGATCATAGCCACACACAGATTACTAATAAATATTGTCTTGTCCTCTTATGTGCACCTCACAGAGGATCCCTCACAGAAAAGACAACCCTGCTGCATTACCAGAGGGCACGAATACCCTATGTAAAAGTGTAAACATCCTCAAGCGACACATCCATCCTTGATGATGCCGCCCTCTTAGTCATTTCTCCCTCTCTCTTTATTCTGCTTTTCACCTGGGACTAATACTCGCAGACTCTGTCGAGTTTTGGGGATTTAACTATCAGGGGGATCAGGTAGAAAATATTCGCTCCTTCAAAACCCAGTATCCAGGTGAGTGCATCTTGACAAGTGTGAGAGAGTAGTTAGCCCAAGAGGGAGCAGGGTTGTTGTAGTATTTTCGATACATCCAGTGTTGAACTGGTCTTTCAGGCAGTCTGTCTCTCTGACACTGGCAGATGGGCCAGTTTGAAAGAGCCAGTGCGTGGGCTGTTTTTTATGGTCCCATGGGTTGTCACAGGGCCAAAAAAAAGAAACATACACATTGGTCCCTTCAAACCTATTTTTTTAAAGAAATGAGTGGAAATATACAAACGTATCAGGGTATTGCTTTGAATAAGAGTTACGAAACAGACCGACATGTACCACTGTCAATAGCTTTTATGGCAAATTCATTAGACAAATAGTTGACCAGCATGTGGAAATTAGCCTTTTTAGGGGCTCACTGGTGCAGGGGTTCACCCTCATCTGTCCACTGGTCCTTAAACCAACAAAATAGAGATTGGCACGGAAGCTGGAATATCAAATCACAAGTATATAAATCACTCATGGGTGGGACTACATCAATACAACACGGACACTGTATGGGATAGTACAAGGAATACAGAAACCAAGGGTCTTTTATACCCTGTCGTTGCACAGTAAGCATGGAGTCTCAAATAGAAGGTACAGGCATACAGAGGAATAGATACTGGCTAACATGGACAGGTAGAAACCCTTTTGTCAGCAGAGTGGGAGGCGAGATAGAACTGCTTGCATCAGTTGAAATAGCCTGACAGTTACATTTTAAAACAGGTACATTCTAGCTCAGACATTGCTCTGGCTTAGAATAGAAGGAGTTAACTAAAGCTGATGATTCAAGCAGAATAGAAAGGCAGGCAACAGAATCACATGGCTTAACAAAATGGATGCCACAACTAAAATGGCTTCAGCTTATGCTAACGGTAATTTATGTGATTTCCACAAGCAGAGACATATCTTAGTCAATAATATTAGGGGAATGTGAGTCTGAAATTTCCTAATAAGCAACATGGTGTGCCCAACTTAAAAGGATAGTGCTGTATGCAAACAGTGTTGTAGCACGCGACTGTTAGAGTGTACATTACTCGTTATTTTTCTTTGTATTCCTGCATCCTATAAACGCCATTCCGTGTTCTGTAGGTCTTGTTGATGAATCAAGTGTTTGTAACACCATTCAGCAAAGGAGATGCGGGCATGGAGGTCGTTGAGGATGAGCTCAATGTATATGCTTCATTTTGATGAATAATAGATTTCTCCTGACAACGTACCAGTTCTCCTGGATACTTCTTCTTTTGGCAATAGGATTTGTGAATTGGAGCTGTTTTTGCCAGTTTCTCGAAATGGAATTGAGCCACCATGGCTGTCGGAGCCCACCTCACTCAATGCTCTGCTGCCACAACTGCTTCGTATCTGTGGCCACCTAGCTTCCTGTTTGGGCTGAGCACACGCTTCTCTGCCACTGATTGGCCCTACCCCGCTGATAATTTCGTTAAGGTTGTTCCTGGACGGAGGCACTTCGTCAAACCGACATTCTCATTGGAGGCATAGCGGACCAGCTGTTCCTTCCGTTTGCCTCATTGGTCGACTGCTGACTTCGACTGCTCCTCCTCTATTGCTCACCTCCCCGTCTGTGCACGGAAATGCTTTTAAGCAGCTTCTGTCTCTGTCTGTGCACAGTACTAGGGTATTCACACGCCTGCCACATTTTAAGGTCCTTACCTTGTGGTCCAGGTGCAGCGAGCTGAACCTCTGGATGCCACATTGGGTGAAGAATAACACATAACTGAAGCATTGCTGTGTGATCCTAGTACTTGGTACCTGTCCTTCATTTGTAGAGTGTTATTACTCCTCTTACTTACCTCAACTATTCAAGTTATTCTACTCTCTACATACCATGCCTGGAGGAAGTAATTCACACTAGCAGCCTCCTAAATTTCTAGATAGTCCTGGGAATCCGAAACTAGAGTGGTAACATTGGATCAAAGTATTTCAGAGCTATCTAGTGGCTGTAGACTGTGTAGAGTATAGTATAGCAAGGAAACAAGCAATTCTGTATGGTAGTTTGGACACTGAAGGGCAAAAGTTTTTTGACAATCTACCTGTGATCCCTGCTCCTGGGGGAGAAGCTGCTGGTGATGCCGGGAATGTTTTTATAGAGGCTGAGAAATGACTTGAATAACAATGTACTGCCAAACCCAATGTTGTATTAGAGCATTTTAAATTCCACTCCAGGAAACAATCGCCTGAAGAGAGCACTGAACAGTATGTGTCCAGTTTGTGCATTTTAGCCAGAACTTGTTGTTTTAAAAATGCTAGTGATCAATACTTAAGGGATCAGATTGTACTCAGTTGTCATTCAAAGAAAGCTCAGGAACACCTTTTGTGCTGTACTAATCCTACCCTAGAACAAACCGTAAAAATTACTCAAGGCATTGAACGTTCTGTTTCCTCTGTTAAGGCCTTAACACATGCCTCCACTGCATTCACCATGATTAGCAACAGTATAGAGGTGAATGCAGTAAAGAATATTAGGAGTAATAAGGTCAACAAAACCAATGGCTATTACAGGTGTGGCTCTTTTAACCACTTAGGTAACAATTCAAGTTGTCCTTCCATGGAGAAGAGGTGCAACAAATGTAGGAAATGAGGTCATTTTATGAAGGTATGCAGTAGTTCTGCTCGCAATGCGGATAGAGTGAATTGCGTGCCTGATGTATGCCAGCAAATTACTTATGAGAGCGATGAAAGTGTTAACAATATCATGATTTTAACTTTAGAGAGCAAACCTACTGATTCTACCACTGTTGTAGTTAAACAGGATGCTGCAAGGAAAAATGGTTTCCATTAGAACTGTGTGCTTACAAAACATTGCGGGTTTACCAGTAACAATGCTTTCCGAAGGAACCTTTAAATTGCTTTGGTGTAACAAGCTACTGGAAACCCGTGACATCAAAGCTATAGCTTAAGGTGAGTCTGAGATCCTTACAAAAGGGTATTTTGTGGATGCGCAAGAGTGCTCTGGCAGATCCATTTCTACAAAGTTTAATGTAGCTTGAATGGACGTGATATCATGGGCTGGATAGACCATGGAAGACTTGGCATCATTCTAAGACCAGGTACCACTGTGCAGGTTATGATTGTTGAGAACATTTCCTTAAAAATTTATGAAATTCTACAAAAATATTTTCAGGTGTTTTCTGACAAAATTGGTACAGTTATGGATTTCAAACACAAAATTGTATTTAAACCTGGTGCTATTCCTGTGAAACATAAAGTCAGACATGTTCTTCTTTCTATCAGGCAAGATCTGAGATTTCATTTAGATCAGTTGTGTGAAGATAAGATTATCGAGCCTGTCAATGCTGCTGAGTGGGATAGTGCTGTGGTTATCACTAAAAAAAGATGGAAAAATGTGTCTGGGTGCGGACTTACGTGGTCTGAACAAGAATATTTTAATTGATTGCTACCCCCTTCCTAAAATTAATGAGCTAATTTCTACCCTGGACGGGGCTACCATTTTCAGCAATATTGATCTCAGAGCAGCGTAAAATCAAGTCAGGCTTAAAAAAGATCTCAGGCCCTTTGCACTTTCATCACACCCTTCGGCACTTTTAAGTATCTACGCATGCCGTTCGGTCTTGCATCAGCTGCAAGTCTATTTCAAAAGCTGATGTTTTCCTTGTTCAAGGATGTACAGGGCATTTTGGCTATCCAAGAGGAGATCTTCATATTCCCCAAGGACATCCGTGAATACAAATGCATCTTGGACAATGTGTTGAAAATATTGTCCAACCATGGAATGATTGTGTCAAAGAATAAGTGCGAGTTCCTGACTGACAATGTGGAATATTTAGGTCACCACATAACTGCACAGGGTATGAAGCCCAAGAAGGATCTTGTTAAGGCCTTGAAGGAAGTTCCTGCACTTAGTAATAAAGGTGAGTTAACGTCTTTTTTAGGCTTGAGTGATTACTATGCTAGAATTGTCAATGGGTATGCCACTCTGATGGAACCACTAAAGAAAATGCTAACGAAAAAAGAGAGTTTTTCTTGGGACACTGTGGAACAGAGTGTTTTTCAATAGATATAAAACATTCTATCCAATGTTCCTGCTCTTAAGTCTAATGTGAATGGGCATAAGTGTATCATTACCATGGACACCAGTACTGTAGGGCTTGACGCTGTTCTGTGTCCAAAGGTTGGCTATTCTGAAACCACTGTTGCATTTGCTTCCAGAGTTTTGACCTCAGCAGAGAGAAAGTATAATACTATTGAGAGAGAATCTCTCGCTTGTGCATGAGCTATTTCTAAATTTAAAACCATATGGGGGATTGCCTTCACTCTATGTACAGATCACAAACCTCTTACGTATTTGCTGGGGGACAAAGGAACTTTGTGCTTCTTCAAGACTTATTAGAATTGGATGTATGACGTTACCACGCAGGCTATTACAACGCCTGCCTTTACAACGCGGTTTTTACATCGCAAACCTTTACAACGCATAGTGCTTTTAGGCGCTGGATAGTGATTTATTTAATTTACTATTCCAACTCCAGTCCCCGTGGATAGTAGGGAAGGTGTTGGATAGTAAATTAAATATATTCCCTATCCTAGAGCGCCCCCCAGCGCAATGCGTTGTAATGGTTTGCGTTGTAATCACCGCGTTGTAAAGGTAGTGCGTTGTAAAAATTTCGTTGTAAGTGATGTTTACCATTAGAATTCTATTGAAGCTACAAGCGTATACATTTGATGTCATGTATATTCCTGTGACTATCAATTACCGGCTGCCTATCTCGTTTACCTATTCCTCTAGATGAAACTCATCATTATGACTTACTCGAAAATGAATGTATTCTTGCAAATGTAGATGTGATGCAGCTGTGCAAAGGCACTATTTCCAAATGGGAGTGGGTTACTGCCTGTTGCAATGATACTGTTTTAAGCAAGGTGAAGGAATTTGGTCATCTAGGTTGGCCCCTTGTTAAGAATTTCAAGGGGGGGCTGTTTGTATTTTGCCAACAAGCTGATCAACTTACAGTTGAAAAGAAACTGACTTTCTTATGCGTGGTGACAAGATTGTGGTTCCCAGTCAGCTACGGGCCAACATTTTTGCATTAGTCCACAAAGGTCATTTGGCAGCCGCTGCTGCCAAAATGACTTTGAGGTGCTACTTTTGGTGGCCTTGCATGGACTCTGATGCTGACAAGTTTGTATACAACTGTCAGGAGTGAATTTTGTCTAACAAGCACTGGAAGTCCCACGATACACCCTTGGTCACAATACCATTACCCGAGGGTCCTTGGCTCAAATTCTCACTTGATTTGGCGGGCCAGTGGGATCTCTACCTTTTGATAACAAGTACGTAAGCGTTGTCATAGATTATTTTTCTACATAGATTTACTATGACTTTGTGCAAGAGACATCCACACAAGATGTCATCAAGTTTTTTAATAAGATTGTAGCCTTGGAAGGGTACCCTGATGAACTCTGCACTGACAATGGTCTACAAATAATAATTTCACATGCTATGGAAACCTTCTTAAAGGATAGGGGTTTTAAACACTACAATATTCCCCTATATTCACATCATTCCAATGGGGCTGTTGAGAGAGCAAATAGATTGATTAATGGGGTATACTTACTGCTCTCACTCACAACAAAGATGTTGCCAAGTTCATCCAAGACAAGATTTGGGCGTACCATAATACACCACATAGTGTTGCTATAGTTTCTCCTTTTGTACTGTTAAGGGGTAGACAAGCTCACACTGGTTTGTGTCCCATGTGGCTTAAAGATATGGCGCCTAACAGATTGGATGAAGTTGTGAATTATAAGGATGTAGAACCTAGAGTTAAAAAATCACAAATGAAAACAAAAAATGTTCACGATAAGAAAAGGAATGTGTGAACACCACATATTGTGGTAGGGTCATGGGTCATGATGAGGAATATGAAACCAAGAAGATCTAAAGTGGATTTAAACTTCAATGGCCCTTTCAAAGTCACCAAGGTTGCTTACTCATCTGTACTTTTGGAGGATGGACGATGGGGAGCTATAAAGAACTTGGTTCCTTTGAGTGATTTCCAAAATAAGATTGTTAGAAGTCATTTGCAACAACCTCCTAAAAATGCCATGTTTCTACCTCCCCTAGATTCTTGTTTCAATGATTGGAACAGTGTTCAGTCTGGTGTTCACCAAACTCATGTTCTTGGTGCAGTGAATCAACATACTTCTGATCAGGGTGTTATTTCTCATGTGAATCCAAGAGTCATGGTGGATTCCGACAGAGCTCATCCTGTTAATGATTGTGTTACTACTAGAAGTGGTAGAGCATCTAAAAAAAATTGCATTTACAAGACTTTACCATGTAAAACAATTTTATTTTTGGAAGAGGGGAGATGTGTTGTCTTCTAACATTGTTGTAGCACTCAACTGTTAGAGCGTACATGCCTCGTGTTATTTTTTTCTTTGTATTCCTGCACCCTAGAAATGCAGTTCTGCGTTCTGTAGGTCTCGTTGATGAATTGGTTGTTTGTAACGCTATTCAGCAACAGCGTTGCTGGCACAGAGGTCGTTGAAGGATGGGCTCAATATATATGCTTCATTTCGACGAATAAAAGATTTCTCTTGACAAAGTACCTGTTCTACTGGATTCCTTCCTTCCATACAACAGATAGGAGGCAGGATGTGCCAGCAGAGGTGGGGGTAATTGGCTGGGATATAGGCAGTAGTTCCGAGTTATTTGGAAAATGACATGCTTGGTATCTTTAATATATACTTAACGACATAAGACACAACACAGGTAAAAACAGCAACTAAGTGCATCTGAGTTTTGTACGCATGATGGTCACTTCAGTTGAGTGTAATGTGTACTGTACCTGTAGGGCAACGTGTGAGTTTAGCTTGATCTGGATGTGTCACTGAGGTGGGAATGCTGGGCCCAGTGGTTCTTAAGCTTTTGACTTCTCTGGACCACCACTTAATTAGTACTGGAATTCAGGGGCCGCCAATGAATCATTATCGGAATTCAGAGACACTACTGAGTCACCAGAGACCCTGTCTTAAGCAATCTTGAAGATTTGAACCTCTAAACAGTACAAAACAAATACAGATACAAATCATACAGCAAATGAATACATAAATGAGGGAATATTTTATTTCATTCACAAGCAAGTATAATTCTAATGGGACGGTCAGAGCTTCTCTAAATTCAATTAGGACCATCCACCATTCATACTTTATTATGTTTGATATTCTTGCACTTCTCCCACAAATCAGTCTGAGGATACCAACTTAATTTTTAGACTCCAATTTCAAATTTCTCCACAACTAAAAATGTGTAAATGTTTTAAGTTTGCTTCTTTGTTTATGTATACATATGTTAATATTGATTACATTTTCCAACAGTAGTGATCGCCGATGCCAAGGTCCATGTACCAAAATGTTGAGAACCACTGGCTTAGCCTGGTAGGTGATTTACTGCAGTTTTGTGTGCATGATGATGCCAAAAATTATGTTGAAAATGTACATTTGTTTCAGGTGTCCTACCCATGAAGAAGCAGGTTCGACCTGTGGGAAAGAAGCATAAGGAGACACAATGCAATCTCAGTCGTCTCAAACACATAGACCCCACATCAGTCATTTTGCTTGGTCAAGACACTGAGCGATTGATTATCCTACTTATGATTGTTGTTCGGGACAAGAACACCCGACATGCAGCACCTACATGAAAAGTAAGGCTGTCCGACATGTTCCCCGCTGTAAGCAGAGCTGCTCTGTAACTGCTCACCCCTACATGTTCAGAGCTGTGTTGATAATGTTCCAAGGAGGTCATGAGGTAAACAAAAACTGCATGTGCAGAGTTTAGTGATTTGGGCTTAACAGAATCAGTAGCTGGAGGAGTGTCATCCCAAATTAATAAGCAATTCCCGCTCATGGCGATGGCCCACCAAACCTCAACTTGATCTTGGGAGCTCACTACCTTACAGCATCAAGCTTCCACCTGAGATTAATATTCAGTCAATTACCATCCTCAATACTCAATGCACCAAGAACGGCGGTCCAGAAATTGGCATCAAATGATGGGTAATACTGACATCCAACAGTTAGTCTTTGTGTAACTGTTAATAGAGCCTCATCTGATATTTCAGAGGATATCAT
The DNA here is from genome assembly GCF_964261635.1 of Lissotriton helveticus. Classification (NCBI taxonomy): domain Eukaryota; kingdom Metazoa; phylum Chordata; class Amphibia; order Caudata; family Salamandridae; genus Lissotriton; species Lissotriton helveticus. The sequence continues at coordinate 167,249,779 of NC_136062.1, read as the reverse complement.
TTTCCCCACACACACATATATAGCAATTCGTTTCTGAAAGATTGACATTTTTGGAGAAATTCCACTAGTGTTTCGAAAGCAGAAAATTACCCGTCCAAAATGAGATTGCCAGCCACCTAAATAATAAAATAAGCCTTGAGGGTTAATGCTACAGTTTCCAGATAGTGCACAAAAACACACTGAGCGATTTTACCAGGTTTGTACCTTGAAGCCCACAGGTCACAGAGGGTCTCTTCAATAAAGCCAGTGATACACTGAGATATTTTACAAGGAATACACATCTGTGGTCTAGAGTTAGTGCTCTGGAGCAGGCACATTAACCTCTATGCTATTCTATGAGGATTCAAACGTGTTCCCGGAATACACACAAAAGTTACTCTAACAGGTGTATTAACCTGTATGAGGCATGCTAGATTTTTTTTACATCTAACATTGCAGGTTTTAATAAATGTATAGTCGCATTTTTGAGAGTCGACTGAACACAGAATAAACTTTTCATGTGTTTTAATGCAGGATTTGGTAGCAGCCTTTATCAACAAGCAAATTAATTACCATTGATAGTACTGTGTAAACGTTATATTTAATTATATTACAAACTCTGGCTAGACAGGTTCCTTTATCTAAAAGAAATCATAATCCAGTATACTGCTCAGAGATAATCACAGCCTTGGCATTACCACAGAGACCCGCAGCCCACTATCACAGGGTTATATAGGCAACACGCTGCGATAAAGCCTGTTTGGAACATGCCTATAGAGTGCTCTAAGGATTCAGTATATAACTTAGAATGCCTGACTTCAGCTACTAGTGTGCAGTACCTACATATGCGTTTTCATATGCGGTGGAGGTTGCAGTGGTGTGCCCAGAGTCCTGACTAAATGCCACTGCTCCATGTGGTGCGCAGCTCCAACATACACACACTGATCAAAAGTAGGCAGAGTAAATCACTCAGTTCTTGCCTACATGTCACACACACACACACACCTGGGAAGCTCCCACCTTCAGTCCAGCAGTGATGAACTACATAACTGTCTGTCACTAGGTTGACAAGGAACTGGCCTATAGATAATGTTTCAGTGAAGCACCTTTGCCTCTGAGTGGGCATACCAGGTAACCCAGAACCAGGTGCATGAACAGGACGTACCTTTCAAATGGGTAACCTGGTATCCTGGGTTCAGCCATCAGAGCACTTGAACAGTTCTACGCTGGAAATGATTAGTTATGTCATTGACTGGTCTATCCAACCATGCTGGAAACCAGATAAGTTCAGCAAGTATGGCCACATCCATAGCCCAATCTCTAATTTGTCCTGATCCATAGTCCAATCCCGAAAGAGGATCTGGGTGTCATTAGCACGCATCTTGGGCCATGGTCACAAGAATGCGAGAGAATTTTCATGAAAATCAAACAAGCCTTTGCAAATTCTACTGAAATGGCCTATTTCGATCCAAAGCTTTGTACAAAGGGCTGTTGTTGATGCTAGCCTCGTTGGGTTAAGTGCTATTCTGGTACAACACAGAGGACACCCCCATGCTGGAAAGCATATTGCGGCATATGCCAGTAGAAGTTTCTCCCAAACAGAACATGCTTACTCGCAACCTGAGAAAGAAAGTTTGGTCATGGTATGGGATTGTGAACATTACCTGGAATTCCTGTGTGGAAAGCCTTTTACACTGGTAACTGATCGTTTATTGGATCCAACCCCTGCTGACTATTTGTCCAGTGTCGATAGAAGGTCAAGGTACTCCATCTAAAATAACTGTAATCTACATAAATTTCATTGTAAAGTCAAATAATCTTTAATCCAGCTGCCATATTGTTAGCCCAGATCATCACTGCCACAATCCATGATAGTGACATGCTGAAGTTGGAAGATATAATTACACATCAGTTATGAAACCAACATGCTCGAGCACTCACCAGTGATGGGGAATTCCAGAAGTACAAAAATGTTAAAGATGTACTGTCTATAGGAAGATGTTATAAATGAGGGAACAATAGAGAAGTCAAGGATTTTCTGGAGCATCTGAATGTAAAGCATCAGAGGAGTATACCTTTGTGGTCACAGGCTAATGGACTTGTTGAGCTTTCTATGAGTACGCTAAAGAAAGCAGTACAGTGTGTTACTATTCAGGCGCAATTTGTAAACTGTGTTAATTTCCACACTACTACTCTATTGTTCAATCCCTCACTCAACCACAGGTGAAAGTACTGTGACTTTGATATTCAGGAGAGCAATAACAACCAAGTTACCTTAATGGACCAACTAAAGAGAATGCAACTTGAATGAGGGACTTGGTTGATAAGGAAAAGATGAAAGCCTCCTCAAACTGAATGGCGAGAAGACGGAGGTCCTTGTCCTAGGACAGAAGCCAAACCTGTGGACTTCGAGACACTAGCCAGCAAACCTAGGTCCCCTCCCTGTACCAGTGAAGCAGGTACGAAATGTGGGCATTGTCATGGACAAGGGCCTGACAATGCAATGTCAAGTTAGCAAAGTATCTGCTACATGCTTCACCATTATACGTTGGCTTCGCAAGATCTTGTGGATGCTGCCTGATGACACAAGAAGGACGGTGGTGGGCGCCTTGGTCACCTCCAGGTTGGACTATGGCAACATACTCTACCTGGGGGCGGCCAAGGCTGTCACTCGACGTCTGCAACTAGTCCAAAATGCTGCAGCGCGCCTTCTCAGCGGCTGCCGCAAAACTGACCATATATCCAACCGCCATGGGATCTACACTGGCTGAGGGTCGAGAACCGAGTGAAATTCAAGGCCCTCACTTACATGCATAAGATCAGGCATAAGGTGGCTCCGAGTTATCTACAGACCCTAGTAAAACCTTACTTTCCTTCCCGCTCCCTCCGCTCCTCCTCTCAATGCCTCTTCTCTGTCCCCAGGATTAAGCTCTCCACAATGGGAGGTCACTCCTTCTCTTATTTGGGGCCTAAGTTGTGGAATTCCCTTCCTCTGGCCATTCGGTCTGAAGACAGCATTATATGTTTTCGAAAAGCAGTTAAGACCTGGCTTTTCGATCTATAACTATTTGGCCAACCATCTCTTGTTAGCTGCAGTATCTTAGCGCCGGGAGACCCTCACGGGTAGCTGTCGCGCTCTATAAGCTTAAATAATAAAAAATAAATATGCTGACAAGAGGCTAGATGCAATGAAAATTGAGTTTAAGACAGGAGATCTCATGATTGCCCGCCAACTTTGAAGGAGAAAATCTGATGCTCCATATGGTGCCGCACCCTTCCATGTTGCGTCCACCAAGGTCATATAGTGACTGCCCAGAGTCCTTGGATATCTGTTACCAGAGGCTCTGCTTACTTCCAGCATGTTTTATTTATTGGCCTTCTGATTAAGATGGTTAAAAAAAAGACTGAATCTGAAGACCCAGTAACTACTATTACTTCTTCACTGTCTTCAAAGATCTCTGACAGAAAAGTTGACAGTTCCCAGTAACCAGATCAGGTCGAAAAATTAAATCAGCAAGAAGGTTGACTAAAGAAGAAATGTGATTTATATATATATATATATTTATATATATATATATATATCCGATAAGGGAGGAAACATTGTTTTGATGACGCGAGAGTATTATTGCACAGAGGCATTACGACAATTAAGGGACACTACTTGTTATACAAGAATCAGCAAAGAGGAGTATAACAGTAGTATCACAAAGTATCACAAATTGCTTGAAAAATGGGTAGCAGAGGGTATGCTTGACACAAATTAACTCAAATGTTTAACTTGTCAACAACCGGTTACACCGACCTTCTATCATTTGCTCAAGATTCATAAAAATTCGATCACACCACCAGGAAGGCCTATTATTTCATCCAGGGAAAGCCTAACTGAAAAAATTTCACAATATTAGGACTTTATTCTGATAGATCACGTAAAAACTTTACCATCTTACATTCGTGATACCACTGACTTTATAAGAATATTATCTGATATTGTATGGGAACCAGATATGTTAATGATTGTCATTGATGTCACAGGATTATATACACATATTTCACATGAACAGGGTATACATGCAGTGCAATATTTTCTTAAAACTCGCTCACTAAGATTTTCCAAGCACAATGAAATGTTACTTGAGTTTTTATCTTTTTGCCTCAACAATAACATTTTCCTGTTCCAAAAACAATACTTCAGGCAATGTAGGGGGACGGCGATGGGAACCTGCTTCGCCCCCAGCTACGCGAACGTGTTCGTCGGCTGGTGGGGGAAGCAGGTCACCTGGGCTGACGAAAATCAGCATTGGGTCTCATCAATTATTGGGTGGCACCGATATATTGATGACCTTGTCATCTTTTGTAAAGGTCTTAGAAGTGAAGCTGAGTCTTTCATTAAACAATTGAATACTCAGTCAATCTGCGCTTTAGTGGCAACATAAGCGATATCGAGGGAGACTTTTTAGATTTAAAAGTTTTCATCAAAGAAGGAAAAATATGTACCTCCCTATACCGAAAAGCCACAGCAGGGAATTCGATCTTAGAAGCTAGCAGTTGTCACTCTAAATCTTTAAAGAATAGCATTCCGTATGGGGAATTGCTACGTCTCAAACAAAACTGCACATTAGCCAATGATTTTGAAACCGCAGCCCATGAGTCAATGTCAAGGTTTAGAGTAAGGGGATACTCGGACCAGATTTTAGAACAATCATATGAAAAAGTCCAAAAAATCCCGAGAATCAATCTCCTTAGAGATAAGGGAAAACAAAGCAGTGAGGATGAAAAGACACCACGCTTTATAACAACCTTCTCTAGTGCCTCTAAAGAAATCCATCAATCTGTAACACGTAATTGGCATATCCTTAAGGCAGACCGCATCATTGGAAAAGACATTTCGAATCACCCAAAAATTACATACAGAAAGAATCGATCATTGAGAGACCTTTTAGTACACAGCCACTTCGATTCAATCCCACGGACACCAAGACTAGGCAATTTGACTGGATTTTTTCCATGTCAAAATTGTAAAGCATGTAAGGCAAGCACCAAGCAATTAAACTATGAAATTCTGGGGACACTGATGATTAATAAATTCCTGACATGTACAACCCCTTTCAGTGTATACTGCCTAGTGTGTCCTTGTAAATTGTACTACATCCGGAGCACGATCCACCCAGTAAAAAAGAGGATACTTGAACTTGCTAGAGCTATCCAGCATAATGACCCAAACTATCCCGTGGCGAAACACTTTTTCAAAGAACACAAGAGTGATCGCAATCTCTTGTGTTTCTTTTGCTTAGACCATGTGCCTATCAAGGAAAGGGGAGGAGACAGAGAACTTTTGTTACGCCGTTTGAAATCGAGATTCATTATTGATCTCAAAACGAGAACTCTGTCTGGTCTCAACACAGAGGAGGAATTAGCTATACATCTGGGCAAGTAGTTCTCTGATCACCTGTACCCCTAAGATTAGGGAAAGTATTTGCAACACTGAGTCCACTGAACATTCTGTTTTCCTTTACATATTTGGAAATTGTTTCATTTGTTAACAATAGAGTAAGACTCAATGCTATTGATTTTTAAGAAATTATGAGATGTTTAAAATGAAAGAATTTTGAGTTGTGTATCAGGACCTGAATCTAACACACTGTGTCTGTTCTTATGCCCATTCAGGCCTTAATTTATATTTCAAAATTATTATGGTGATTAATTCCATAATTAATGGACAAGTTTGAATTGATTATCTTGATTTGTCTGACCATGTGCCCATACAGGGCTTAATTTATTATTTGGTTGCGATGGCCATAGGTCTTAGATTAATTATTGGTTACATTTAACATATTCTAAGATGGCCGCGCTAAAAGACATGAACTGTGAGTGCATCGTTTATTGTAATGAAATGGTGGAAATGACGCATTTTCCTGTCACTACCTGAAACTTTATTTAAAAAAGTGAAATAACTGTTGGGCAGTAACAGCTGGAGGAAGGCGCGAAGCCGAAACGCGTCCTGCTATGCTGCAAATGTGAAAGTAAAATATCTATGAAACGTGAGCTACAGAGTGCGGTCCGTTCCTTTGCTTCGTGAAGGTAAATTGAGCGTGGATATATATATATATATATATATATACTTATATATATATATATATATATATATATATATATTACCTACTGGCGGTCGCCAGTAGGTAGTTATAGTTAGGACCTAGTTTCCATAGGAAATCCGCAACATTCTATTGGGAATAACTTTGGACCTGGTGGATGAATGTTTGTGAATTTCTCAAAGAAGATGGCTCGGTCCGCTCTGCTCATTCTGTGAAAGTTTTGGGGGGATTGGTGAAGTGGGGGCTGAGATAAAAGGGGGGTCCCAAAACGTGTTTTTCCCATGTTATTTTCCATAGGACGTTTAGACACGGCTACAGCTCGAACGGCTGAATGGATTTATAAGAAATTTGTTAGAAAGGTAGAGTGTGGGTCGCAGATCACGCTTTTGTTTAAATGGTGTAAATCCGTTCAGTAGTTGCTGAGAAAATTAAAGTTGAAATCAGTTATATATCTGTAAGCGCGCACGGGTGCGCGCACTTATGCGGGTGTGCTCGAGCGGCATTCTGATTTGCTGTTTAACGTCTGTCAACATTCGATTCGGAGGAAATCAGGAAGTGTTGTCCTCCATTTTGTTAGTGCGAGTGAATATATAATACAGAACAAAGGGTTAGTACATGGAAAGGGGAGAAGGTAGAGATTGTCTCGCCGGGTACGTTTTCTAAGGGGGTGCAGTATGGACCCTGAACGCGAAAAGACCATTTTTTTGGGGGAGAAAACATTTGCGGGGTGCATGCATTCGGTCGCGCACCCCTATTTACAAGACTGTGAAAAACTATAGTGGTGAGAATGGAAAGGGAGCAGGGTGGAGAGTGTTTGATTTGGTAGGTTTCTTGAGGGGTTTATTAAGGATGAGGAAAGTCTAAAAGTAGCTTTTTATCGTAAATAAGTTACGAGGTGCGCGTACTCGGTCGCGCACGGCGATGAAAAAACATAAAGAAAGATGGAGATAAATTACAAGTTTGAGTGTTTAGATGTAAGGTGGCTCTTAAAAGAGCCCTTGTGTTAATTGAGTTTTTGTAGAACTTATAAGTAAGTTTCGATGCAGAGTCTCATGTTACAGAGGAAAATTCTATTTCCCTCATCCATGAAATGAACACCATCTCTCCGATAGATGCCTTCCATGTTGAAACGTAGGTTGTTGTTGTACATAGAACCCATGTTATATTCTCTGAGGAAAGCAGAAACAGATTTATTTACATGTTTCCTTGCTTTCTCAATCTGTGGACAACGTTCATTGGACCAATTCCATTTTTGTCTTTGGCATATATTTGAATACACCAAGACAGTTCGAGGAAAAAGTGACATCAATTGAAGAAAGGTGTCTTTTAGAAGCATTTCTAGACCTACACCTGTTAATGTGCCTAGATCATTCCCACCACAGTGCACAATTATCAGGTTAGGTTCAGGGAGATGCATAAAAGTTTTCACCAATGGTATCAATTGGTGACATTTTAATCCTCTTTGCCCAATCCACGTAATCTGCACATTTGGTAAGTCAAGGTTAGAAATTCGTCTGTTTGCAGCATATTTTTCACTCCAGTGAATATAACTGTGTCCTACAAGCCAAACCTTAATTTTCAAGGTAGATGCAGTAGTACTCCGATGGGTTCTGGAAGTGGAATGGCAAGTAGATGGTGAAAGTCACGATAAAAAAGTGTGTGAGGTTTGGTGTTAATGAAAAACTGAACATGATTGGTTAATTGATATACATCAAGATTGAAGACTACGCTGTATGTTACAGTTTTTTTTACAAACAAATCTTCTATTGGTCGTGGAAAAAAAAGAAATGTAAAATAAGAGTGGATAGGCAGGTGTGTTTGGAGGGAAATTACCGTTTTTGCTTGGATTTAGAACGTTGAGATATCAACTTTTGACCTCTGCCTTCAGCCAGGTGCAGAATGAGCTGTTACCATGGTAACAGCCAGAGAAGGCAGAGGGTGAAGGGTGACCGTTATGTGACTTTGAAAATATTGAAAGGATAACCAACTGAAATGTTAATTTGAATATGAAATTGTGCGGGCACAAATATGATTGGTTGAAGAGACATATATGAGTGTGTATTGACAGAAAACCTATGCCATTATTCTTTGGTTGCAGTGATAGAAGTATTATTGAGAGCTCCGTCAAACGACTATCGTATTACAACTATCATTGTTCTACATCTGATAAAGCATTGGTAAAGGTGAGTGTATAACTGATTGTTTCATGATGTACCGTTAAATGTGGTTTGATCACTATATTTGATTTTTTGAGTTTGTGTGTGTGTAAGGAAGCACATTTTTGAGTTACATACAGCTTGAGATAATTTCAACCAATGTTCCATTTTATAATATCAATGTTTTGGAACATTGTATCTTTGTAATTATTACATAAAAATTACGATTAATTAATTTGATTAAGGATAGTGGAGTTCAGTCATGTTTTTAAGTTATGAGGTACTGTTAGGTCTATGAATTAAATGACACTTAGAGACTGATCTGCAACAAAATTAGGGGGGGAGGGAAGGACGTAAAAAAATAATTTTTTGTAGGGGAACATGAACGTGTAATCAGTAGGTAGAGTAAAGGTGGAGGGGATCAAATAATGGGTAAAAGAAGTGCAAGGCCAAATTAATATTGGAATAGTTCTTTATAGAGGTGTGAAACGCTCAGGTGCGGCTCTGTGTGTATCTGGGATGTGTGTTATTTTGGGTTTCCACAGCAGACTTGAGGGGGGGGGGGTTGAAGTTCTGTAAATTTAATGGAGGTTGTGCGCCGTTTCTTCACTTTCTTTTAAGTCTGAATTATAGTTTAGGATGTATTTGTGGTAAACTAAATAAAAAGAATATAAAATGTAATGAAATAGACAGAAATTAATAAACATTTGGGAGCGTTTAGACATAATTTGTAAAGTTGGTTACCGATCAAAAAAAAAAGGAATTGGTAGAGCATTGATAATGCATGTAGAGAGAAAAATTGTTGATTAAATGTAATATTGTTGAAAAAAAAGTGGTAAAGCTTTAGGTATTTTAAAATTTAAGTTTGATGAAAAAAATTACAGTATGGCTTAGAGCCGAGGGATGCAGTGGTGGGGGTGGGGTGAGAAGGAAAGGTGTCCCAGTATAATCAAATGAAAAATTGTGACCATGAGTTTGTACAGAGGTTCGTGGAGTATATGCTTTTAATAAATTGAAGTAGAAGACCAAATATATATAGAGGTTTCTGTGTACCATAATGTGAGAGACCATTTTTATCTGACTCTTGATTTCCATATCAGTTGCTTTGTGTTATCTTAGTGTGTGTATGTGTGTGTGTGTGTGTGCGTGCGTTCAGTCTGAGCTGAGGAAGTTTGTTCTGCAGGCAGAGACAGTTGTTACAGTGGAGATGAAAGGGTGATACGTACTGAAATAGGATATAGCGTGTGCTCTGTGGATGCGGGGGATCTGTGATTAATACACTGAGTGAACCATAACTGCGGCCAAGTTTTGTTACAGTAATAAATAATTTTTTTGTCAGAGGTACGATTGATGCTATGGTTCACAACTCGTAAAGAAAGGCTTGAGTGACCGTCGCAGGCCAGCGGGTTAAAGTATGAGAAATTCAGGTTGACAAAAGAAAACATGATTTGAGTGCAGTTGAGATTACGTGAAACACATGAATACAGTTTTAGGATATATTATTTCAGTTGTAAATATGAGTTAAAAGGGGGAACGTATATTTTTCAAATTTTTATTCAATAATGCAGTGTTTTGATACGAAGATTTTTATTTAATACAAGTAAACATTATATAAAGAAAATAGTGGGAAAAGTTAGTAGTTCATAGAACACAAATGATGGAAATGTAGTATGAAGCAAAATGAATAACGTATAAAAAAAAAATGAAAAAGCCTCGCAATGAAATATATTTAATTATATTGCATGCAAGAAGGTGTGCTTTGATTTTAAATTCTGTAATCATATATGAAAATATAATTGGTTAAATATCACTTCATTAACAGTTAATTTTCATTATACGAAGCAGTAATAAGCTTGTTGTATGGTATTGTCAAAGGAAATGAAAAACGCGCCAAAAGGTAGATTTTGACTTGAGGTGCATGTATGTTATCTGTAGGAACGTTCGAAAATCAGGACTCAGAATAACTATTGTTTTGATATAATTTTTTGAAAGGTTTCAGTACACAATGTGTGATACAGGTTGATAAGCAAGGGTAATATCAGGGTAATTATAAACTTTTCAATTGTGAATGAAAAATCTTTCAATAGCCATCAATTAAAAGCAGCACATGTGTGTGAGGCGGAAATAAGGAGTAGAAAGGGAGAATGGTGATAAACCATATACAATCATATAAAAAGTCATTGTAACTATAGACATTTGTGAAGGCACATTTAATGATATTTTACGCAGCCTTGGTATGACAACATTTTAAATCAGATAAGATAACATAAGGTAGTGATTTGTTGTAATTAGAGCATCATGAAATGTTTTGAATAAAATCGAGGAGGTGTGAAAAGAAAATTAAGTCCACATAATTATAAAAATTCACACCAGCCGGAAATTGCAATGTCCAATGTTAGTAAAGTCAATAGGTCATCTTTTATATAACATATAAGAATAAAAAAAAATAAGTAAAATTAGGAAGGTAAAAAAAAGTCAAGACGTCAATGGTTTGCAGAACAGCTATACTTCCATTGAATAGGCAAAGTAAGTGACAACTGCTTCTAATAGAAAGTCATTGTTATCATCCGAAAACAAGTCAGCCATCCAATTTAAAAGAGGAAATGAACAAACATGGTCATTAATTAGTGGAGCCTCTAGTTGCATCAGAGGGCAAGTCGGTGAATTTTCAATGTAGCTGTGTGCCAAGAAATCTTGCGCCGCTGCGAATATATTCCAATGACCCAGAACTCCATGTATCGCTGCAAAGGCCATAATCCCTCCGTCGGAACAAAGCTGTTCATGATCAAGTAACGGATTCATGAGATGATTGTAATTCACTTCAGGAGACACCGAGTTGCAGAGACATAAGTCCAGGGCCCACATGAAATCACAGCTCAGGCAATGAAATACAGGTTGCACACAGGTGAAATAGGAAAATCGAAATGATAATCCATATGATGCACTCAAAGTCGCGAGTGGTAGGATGCCATAGTATTCAAGCACCTTGTGGTGAAATAGTTCTAAGTGTTCCAGCTCGTTTCCAAAGGCGGGACGGACCTCCATTTTGTAATAACGAAAATAGGAATAGAAAGGCTGCAGCTGCTGGTAATAGATGAGGATGTCCAGAAACATAGATCAGAGAGTATGGAGTGAGAGTAGCAGAATGTCTTTAAATAATTTGGTGGAAGAAAAGCACAAAACCATTGGTTAGTAGTTGTAAAAAAATTAGTGCAGCTGGGAAGTGGAGGAGCGTTAAAGATTATGAGAGTCACCTTAGAAAATTGTAAAGGAAGGTCACTATTTAATAAGATATGCAGTTTTCAACGAGTGTTAGCTAAGTGAATGAGATATGTTTGTGAACAGATGTTTGGGTAGCTTGATTTTGGGACAATAAGGCTGTTGTTCAAGTTTTGGGATGGAACTTTGAGTTCAAGGTCGTTTTTTGCGCCCAGATGCACACATGAAGGTTCTCATGCGTGGGTGGGTGAAGTTAATTTTTAGAGAGAAACATATGCAGAGTGACTACTTCAGACAAAAGCTTGTCATTTAAAAAGTCAAACTAATTAACATTGCTTGAAAATAAATAGTTACTGTTGAGTGTTATGGTAAAATTAAGCATTATAGGGGATACCGGTGTACCTTTGAAAACACATGCAATATTACAGCGCTTTATGTTAAACAAGTTATGCAATTGGTAGTGCTTGGATGTGTACGATTATGTGCGACATTGATATTTTTGACAGTGTGGGCCTCATTTATGAAAATTTTGCACTATAGATGCGTTTCTTTTTCTCATGTTAAAAGTGACACACCGGTGGCGCAAGGGCTTCATAAGTAAGGCTCTGTGGGGCAGATTTATGAAGGCCTTCATAAATCTGCCCCTGTGTACTTATGACAAATGGAGAAATGACGTAATGAAATGATGTTAGGTGAGTGTAGTGTAATTACGGGACGAAAAACCTTTAAAGAGAATTACATTTAGTATGGAATAATTTTTAATTTTGTCCACAAACTAAGGTATAAAAATATAGTAACTGTGTTAGCGGAACTGTAAGTTGAAGTTTGATAAAGATTAATGAAATAAGTAAATTTTGGGGAATTTAATATGTGCAGATAATAATCTTTGAGAAAAGGTAATAGTCTACAAACTTGAAAATAGAGGTACGGAATCCAATGCGCGCACCAAGTAACTTTTTATGGAGAAAAAAAAAGTTTTGTCCAAAATCAGGGTCTATACTGGACTACCTGATAAAACTTACTCGGTTACATAATCTGTACCTTCTGTCCTTTCCATGTTCTAACCCTTTGATCAGTACAATACATTCACTCGCAGTTACAAAATGGCGGCGAACACTTTCGGATTTCCACTGATTCTAATGTTGGCAGATGTTGAACAGCAAATGAGAATTTTATAAAGTGTATATTTTTGTAATTTTAAAAAATAGGCAAAGTAAGTAAAGTTAAAGATCTGAAACTATCTTTAAGTGTCGTCTGCCTTTGCATCATTAAATTTTACTTATAAAGCATGTGAATCACAGTCTTGTAAATAGGGTTGCGCGATCGAGTGCGCGCACGACGTAACTTTTTACTGAAAAAAAAAATGTTGTTTTGGCGTTCAGGGTCTATAGTGCATTCCCTGAGAAAAAATAGTCGCTTAGATAATGTGTGCTTTTTTCTCTTTCCATGTTTTCACCGTTTGTTCAGTAGAATATATGCAGTCGCATTAAGAAAATGGCGGCAACACTTCTTTATTTCTTCCGATTGGAACGTTGACAGACGTTGAGCAGCTAATTATAATAAATGCTATAAAAAACGGTTGCAATGCATGTATATTGTTAAAAAGTCAGCGATATTCATGCAATACCGAGCTAATGCTCCTAGCCATGTTATCTAGGTCCCATTGGATAAAATGACTTGATCAGTACAATATGTTCACTCGCAGTTACAAAATGGCGGCGAACACTTTCGGATTTCCACTGATTCTAATGTTGACAGATGTTAAACAGCAAATGAGAATTTTTAAAACTGTACATTATTGTAAATTTAAAAAATAGGCAAAATAAGTAAACTGAAAGATCTGAAACGATCTTTAAGTGTCGTCTGCCTTTGCACCATTAAATTTTACTTTTATAGCATGTGAATCACAGTCTTGTAAATAGGGTTGCGCGATCGAGTGCGCGCACCATGTAACTTTTTACTGGAAAAAAAAATGTTGTTTTGGCGTTCAGGGTCTATAGTGCACTCCCTGAGAAAACGTACTCGCTTAGATAATGTGTACTTTTTTCTCTTTCCATGTTCTCACCGTTTGTTCGGTAGAATATATGCAGTTGCATTAAGAAAATGGCGGCAACACTTCTTTATTTCTTCCGATTGGAATGTTGACAGACGTTGAGCAGCTAATTATAAAAAATGCTAGAAAAAACGGCTGCAATGCATGCATATTGTTAAAAAGTCAGCGATATTCATGCAATACCGAGCTAATGCTCTTAGCCATGTTATCTAGGTCCCATTGGATAACATGACTAAAAACTGCTCAGGGCAGATGTTTGCTTTTGGAGATATTCATGCTTAGCGCAAATATCTGCAAACTTCGTAATAGGCGATAGTAATGTTAGCGCCTGTTTCCAGTTGCTATCATCTTGCCACGTTCACTTTAGGATATCATTAGTGATAATTATTACTGAGAAGCAAAGTGGCGCACAAGATGGTTGCTATCTGCTAATAGGTGTTGCAAACTGGTGTTAGCGATAGCTACGTAATAGGGAGATAATTTTATCTTCGCTTTGTTGGCTCTTGAAGGCAAAAAAGTGGAGATAAACTCCCTTGATAATATGCCCTATTTGGGAGAATTCAGAAAGTGTGAAGCGTTATTATGTTAAAAAATTCCCTGCACATAATGTATATGTATTTACATAATAAATATAGAAAGTAAGGTTGTGTTGTAGTGCTTATCAAAAATATTGCATGTAGTTTCTTGGTAATGTTTGTTAAATTACATTGTATATAGTGATTGATTTAAAAAAATGTAGGGGGAAAAATTTGATAAAAAAATGTGGTTCACAAAGATATCTTGGGCTTTATTTATGAAGGTGTTGCGCCGCCCGTGCGTTATTTTTAACATGGAAAACAGTGACGCACCGGTGGCGCAAAGATTGCATAAATAAGGCTTCTTAAACATAGACTTTATGATATATATTGGATAGAAAATTAAGGAATGTATATGATAGGTATGATATTTGGTAAAATGGGTGTATGTTGTGAAATATATATGTGTGTATTATGTTAACTAAAATTCAGTTGTGTTTTTTTTTTAGAGAGTGTTTGGTGCTGAAAAGCAATAACCTGACGTTGAACGTGACAGTATAGAAACAGAAAATCTTTTTTTACAGGTGAGTTGATAAAATTAAAATGATAAGTTATTTGTGAGAAGATTATCATAATATGCATGTTTTTAAAAAAAAAATTAACACTGCTTCTGTTATACATAACGGTTTAAATTTGTACTTTAAACATATCTAAACATGCTTGTAGTACATATGTATTTTGAAATACAATTTTATACTCAATTGTTACCATCTTTTGATTGGCCAGGTTCATGTGTTATTTTATATACAGTTTGGGTTTATCTATTCTTTGACTGTAAGAGTTTGCTGTTTACCTTGGTTAATTTTTGCTAAGTCATCATTAACTCTCAACTTTATGCTGTATCATTTGTGTACAGTAATGATTGAGTAATTATAGAGGTATATTATGATATGGCTGTTGGCGTGATGGACAATTCGGATGCATTTTTGTGACTGTACTATCTATTTGCATTCTATTATATGCATTTGCAGAAGTGTATTATGATGAGGTCAGTCGGACGCCATCGAGGGAGTAATGGTAGGGCCTGGGAGCGAGGGAGGGGGAGGTGTAGGGTACAGAGATCTAAAATATGATACATAGATAAATGTAGGAAAGTATATATTTTAATTAATAAAATAATTTTTCCAGTGTACACAGCATCGCAATTTGGAATGTAGTGCACACTGCAAAATTTATTCAAATAATTAAATTATGTATTTACTACATATTATCTGTATCCTGGTTTTTAGGTCCCTCCAGCAAAGATCTTTCTCTCTTTGTCTCCCTGACGCACCATAATTGCCTCCACGAGTTGCGACTCATTGTGGTTTCATATGATTATGATGAAATGTTTTACATTAGATGAAATTTACATGACGAGTATGTTGTTAAAGGTAAAAGCAACTGCCTCTGTGGGAAGTAGCAATCGGTTTAGTGATTGTTTGATTGGTATACTGTGAGTTATTCTTTCACTTTGCATACAGTTTGAATGACAGTTTATAGTGGTAAAGTTAAAAATAGATCTGTACAATAAAATTAGAAAGTGTTTAAATAGTTCTACAGCCTGAAATGCAGAAAGCAAATTTCACAGTGAAATATATTTCTGTAGCACAATTGTAATTTACAAAATTAAATAGAAACCTGTTAATCTCTAGGATAAAAGTATCTGTTTCTTAATAAAATAAAGATGAAGGTATTATAATAATCAATGTAGTTAATGACTTTAAAAGTATGAAAGGGTATGTAGTGAAAAGATTACTCAAGGTAATCATTGGTTAACTAATTATAAAAAAAATATATTCTAGTCTTTATATTTTTTTAAAAGGAGACAGAAGATAGAAAATTAATAAAAACATGGAAGATTTGAATGAAAATGAGAATATCAATTTTGAAATGGCACAAGAAGTCCTAGAAGAAATACTTGAAGGAGTATTTGAGGATGGACAGCACATTTGACAGTGCATACTTAGAGATGGTGGAAGAAGAGAATGTGGAAGAGGAAAATAACAATGAAATATCAGATGAAATAATGCTAAATGTGATTCTAGAATATGAATTATTAAATGGATAAAATTATTTATGATTAAATAAAAAAAAATTAAAAATATTATTGTTGTACTCTTAATTAGTATTCTCTTTTTTAAGAATGACAGTAAAAGTTGTGCAAAGGTGGATAAAAGATTAAAGTTATAAAAATAAAAAGTATTAGCAACATCGACAATGCTTGAAAGTCAGAATAGTACTTATATGTCTCAAGAAAAATAAATAAAAGAAAACATGTGTAAGGCTAACATAGATATGGAGTGTCACAAATTTAGAAACAATATTCAATTTAGGATTTGCTACTCTGACCAGAGACTGTTTCTTTGTCTTTATTCAAGTTATAAAATCAAGTATTGCTTATAATTTGTATGGTATATGGAAGTAGAGGTCTATAATATTTTTTAACTTTTTTCAAAACAGGTTATCATTGACATCAGAAACATCAATCAGTATGCCGACGAGAAATGAGAAAAGAAAGCTGTATAAAAAGACGTACCATTTGAAGAGAAAAGAGGGACAAGATTTACGTACACAACAAAGGACGGACAAAAACAAGAGTGCTCCTGGTAAGAGCAGTAAGGAATTTTAAAAAAAATTGTGTCAGAGAAAAAGTCAATTGGATAATATTGCTAAGGAAAAACAGTTTTCAGGATCTACAAGGAGAAATGGACAAAAAAAGAAAACTGTGTTGGAAAAGAGTGGTGAAGAAAATATGTACAGTAAAAGACATACAAATCAATTTGCGGAAATAAGGAAACGTATGTTTCGTAAGAGAGTTGTTATGAATTTATTACAAAAGGAAAACGTTTCTAAAAGGAAATCTGCTTTTTATAAGAAAAAAATATATATAGAGGACGTTGTGGATGATGCGTTCGAGACGAAAAAAAAATTGTTTATTTTAGTGCTGAAAAGAATAAATACACTAAATAAGGCAATTCGAGTTTTAAAAGCTAAGAGTAAATGGAAGAGACACATAAATAGAAGTAATTTTTGTAAAATCTTTTCTGGTAAATGGATGCATACTTCAAACTCTGAGCCATTTTTTAATGAAGAGAGTTACTTTCAAAGTAACGAGTTGTTGCATGCAGTTGACACCAGTGGTCGAGCGTATGAAGTAAAGGATGGCTGTCCTATTGAGAAAGAGAAAATTGAGGTCAGAAATACAGAAGGGGAAATAGGTGGAGAAGTTTTACAGGGATCTGTTCATGCTCCTGTTTATAGTTGGAATTGTAGCAGTATTTGCAGTGTGCGACAGGATTCAATTGATTTCTTTCGCAATTTCTTACGTAAGTACCCTAAGGAAAGTTTAAAGAAAAAAATTGTACTGTTGCAAGAATTAGATCGGTGCAGAGTGAGAGAAAAAATAGGTTTGCAAGGACATTCTTTGGCTTGTCTTTCAAAAAAAATATGCCAGAGTGTTTTTCACCATTTTAGGATGTTAGCAGTGCATCATACCAAAATGAGAAAATTAGTCAGAAATATGTATTATGCAAAAAGTCCAGCACTTAAATTGAAAGAGTTAAATAGTGCTCTTTTACATGGATGTGTATTAGATGTGAAGCATATTTGTGCAGAGATTGAGGTAAGTTATTTTGGTCGAGGTGAAGAGAATGTACAAACTGATGTAGTTATAGAAGGAAATGTGTTAGAAAATGTTGGACATTTTAATACTGAAGAATTTGAACAGGAAATAACAAAATTTAAGGTCATTGCAGGTGTAAAACCAAATTTCACTTGTGTGTGTTGTCGACGCATTCATTACAAAAGTCAAACTAGGTTAGTTGATTTATATTTAAAAAGTGAAGATGAAGATAATACTCAGTGGAGAGAGTTTGCAACTTATTTGCTGGTAGAAAACTATTTTGATTTGGGTTTTGAACAACGTATTTGTAAATATTGTTATAATAAATTAAATGAAAATAAAATGCCTGCTAGAGGTGTTCATAATAATCTTGAGTTGATAAATATTCCATCGGAACTGAAGGATTTAAATACTTATGAGACTATTTTGATTCAATGTGTACATCCTTTTCAGGCTATTGTTCGTATGGAGCCTAAGACTGGGAAATTAAATCCTACAGATTTACAAAGAGGATTAAAGGGTAGAGTTGTATATTTGCCACTTGATTTAAAGAAAAATATAGAGACAATTGGTATTGAGAATGTAGAAGAGGATCCTCTTGTTATTCTAGTTAATGGTGTACCTACAAAGAGTAAGAAAATCTGGCAAGATTTAGTGGATGTTAGGAAAGTGAAGAAGGCAACGTTGTATTTAGTTAAAAACAATAAATACTATAAAAATATGTATGTAGAACAAGAAGATGTTAGTGATGAAGAGAATAATGATTTCTCTACTGGACAAATTGAAAAAGTCGACATGTCCAGAAGTGAAGAAATTTATGAACATTACAGTGTTCATCCACTGCATTCCAAAGAAGCATTGGGGAATGCAATTGAGTTATTTCAGATGAAAAAAGCAGAAGGAAGTCCTATTAGTGTGTGGGAAAAAAGTTTGGAAGGTCGTTGTTTCCCACACTTATTCCCAACAGGTGAAGGTGCGCGATATGATGATCGTGCTATGCAGATTCCTGCATCTGAGTACCGGACAACAAGGTTATATGCAGAAGATCCCAGATTTCGTCAATGTATTCCATATTTGTTTCATCTTCTCTTTGAGAGTGACTTATCTGGTCTTTCTTATGCAGTAAACCATGTCTTAAAAAGTGGAGTGCATCTACATAATGTTTCAGCTAAGGGTTTCATGGATAAAGTGCATCAGAAAGATAGTGTTTTGGATGCTCATCTAATTAACTTAATGGCATGTCAGCGTGGTACTAATGAATATTGGTACCGTCGTCATGGAGATTTAAAATGCATGCTATGAAACTTGGGAGCACCAACATGGTTTGTAACTCTAATCTGTGCAGAGTACGCCTGGGAAGATTTACTTGAATATCTTCGAGAGGCGAATGTAAATATTGAAAATATAAACTACAAGACACCAGGAGAATTGTGTTCGTTGGATCCAGTTAATGTTTGCCGATATTTTAATCATCGATTTGAAGCAATGATGTTGTTTCTTACAAACAAGAAGAATCCACCGCTTGGTGAAGTTTTGGATTTCTTCTGGAGAAAAGAGTATCAAGCTAGAGGTGCTCCACATATTCATATGTTACTATGGATCAAGGATGCTCCCAAATTTGGAAAAGACTCAGATGAAACTGTACTGTCTTTTATTGAGGAATATGCCACTTGTGACATACCTAACAGTACAAGTGATAAAGACTTAAGAGGAAAAGTGTTACGGTTTCAAAGACATCGTTGTGGAAAGTACTGTCTGCGCAAATTCAAAACAAAGGATAAGTTCTATACAAAATGTCGTTTTGGATTTGCACGACCAGTACTTTCAAAAGGAAGAGTGAATAATTTGATGTCATCTTTGCGACATAACATCACTAGAAGATCACCCAAAAATACTTATAATTTAAGAAGAGGAGAAGAGTCCAAATATATAAATGACTACAACCCTGTCATTTTGTCCATGTGGATTGCCAACATGGATATACAATATGTTGCGGACAACTCTATTGCTGTGGCTCGATATGTAACGTCTTACATCACAAAATCTGAAAAGACGGAATTGAAGGAGATGTGGGAAGATATTTCCCATGAAAAGAGCCTAAGCAACAAATTGTATACATACAGTTTAAAGATGTTATCACATCGAGAAATTGGAGCATATGAATGCTGTGATCGATTGTCATCAGCAAGTCTTTATGCGAAATCTCGAAGTATCCTGTGGGTGAGTTTAGGTCTAGCAGGAACACGAAACCGTGTATTGAAAACTGTGCAAGAAATTGAATATTTAGCACAGAAAGAACCCAATAGTACAGACATTTTGAAAACAAATATGTTGGATACATACTATCCAAATAGAAGTACTCTGCTAGAAAATATTTGTCTGTATGAAGTTCTTGAACAATACACATTTAAAAGGAATATTAAAGAAAATGTTGAAAAAGGTATCTACGCTGTAATTGGACAAGAAGGATGTCTGGTGAAACAAACAAAAGGACATTTGATTAATCACCGAAAACTGAGTTGCGAAAATCCAGACAAAAGAGAATTTTACTATTTAGCTCTTTTGCAACTCTTTAAACCATGGCGTACCGAAGAGGAACTACTTGGAGAGTTTATAAGTTATGAAGATTCTTTTAATGCATCTAAAAGTAGTATAGAATGTCCTGCTTTTAGTAATTATCTGAAAATGTTGAACGACGAAATAGAGCAAGAAGCAACAATTGCAGCGGAGATGGCTAGAGAAAGTTCACAAGAAACACAAAGTTCAGCATCGTTGAGTCAGGATCCACTGGGAGAACCAATTATCCGAAATGAAGCAGCCACTGCCATGGATGAGGTGGAAAGAGCAATGGAGCAAGCTCAAGAGGATGTAATAAACTTAGAAGATTTGGAGAAGGAATTTAATCTTGAGCAGTGACAAATATATGTGGAAGTGACAGAGCACATTGAGCATGGTTTTCGTCATGAGAAAAAAGAATGCTCATGTATGTCATTTCAAACTATTCGACTATATGTAAGTGGAGAAGCTGGTACAGGGAAAAGTTTTCTTATAAAAGGAATTACTGCATATCTACAGAAAAAAACTCAGTCATCATTATCTTGTGTGGTGACAGCTCCAACAGGATTGGCAGCACATAATATTAAAGGTATTACTTTACATCGTTTATTGATGCTGCCAGTTGAACATGAAAACAAATTACAATATCACAAGCTATCTGGAGATGCTTGTTATGAAGTTTCAAGAGTTCTTAAAGAAATGAAACTTCTTATTATTGATGAGGTAAGCATGGTATCTAATTTAATGCTTGCTTTTGTACATTTAAGAATGCAGCAGATACTTAAAACTGACTATGATGTTTTATTTGGAGGGAAACATGTCATAGTTTTTGGAGACCTACTGCAACTAACTCCTGTAAAAGGACAATCTGTATTTGAAACTGTGACACATGAAGACACCAGAAAGTGCCTTGGCAGTATTGGAAATGTAAATATATGGTCACATTTCAAATATACTGAACTGATTCAAAATATGTGACAAGCAAAGGATACTAAATATGGAGATATTCTTCAAGATATAAGGATTGGAAGACTAACTGAAGATGCAAAAGAAACTCTACAAACTCGATTAATATGTAAGTTGTTTCCCAATGAAGAAAATGTACCAGAAAAAATATATAGTAAAGAGGTAAAAGATAAGTCAGTTATATGCTTGATGCCAACTCTAAAAGAATGCTCAGTTTTCAATGAGAAAATGTTGAAGTTGGAAAATCAAGAAATTAAGAAACTGGAAGCAAAAGATAAAATAGAGTATGAAGGAAGTACTATTGTTTTGTCTGATAATTTAAAGTTAAAATTGGATAGTCTACAGACATCTATATCTAAAACTGCTGGTTTAGAGAAGAATCTGTATGTATGTTTAAATTGTCGGATTATTTTACGGAGAAATTTACTTGTAGAAAGAGGTCTGGTGAATGGAGCAATGGGTAATGTTGTTAGTTTTGTAAATTACCCAAATAGAGATGAGATTGAATTTTTACGAATAAAATTTGATGAAATTGAGGAAGTTCAACTAATCAGTCGCTGCTCAAGTCGTTTTTTACTTGTAAAAGACTTGTATGTCCGTCGGAAACAATTTCCAGTTTGTTTAGCATATGCAGTGATTATTCACAAATCGCAAGGTTTAAGTGTAGATTGTGCTTTGGTAAATATTGGAAATAGTGTATTCAAAGAGGGTATGGGATATGTTGCTTTATCACGAGTTAGAACTTTATCTGGGCTTTATCTAATTGATTTTGATGAGACAAAGATCAGTGCAGATTTAAAATGTGTACAGGAGTATAATAGGTTAAGAAGAGAATATGCTCCACATTTACCTCAATATCCTTTAATTAAAAAGCGTATAGTTGGTCAGAAAAGGAGAAATGAGAAACAATGTAGTGAAGTTTTAGAGAAAAGAAGAAAAAAAGATGAGACTGCCATTGATAAGAGTAAGAAAAACATAAGTTCTACAGAGATTGTTGGATTTAAATTTGAAAATAGGTCTGGTGTCAACTGCTATGCAAATGTAGTGGTTAATGTGTTTTTTTTTCTAAAAAGGTTACAGGAACAGATTAGAGAAAATCAGGAGCAGACATTTTGTTGTTCTTTAAATTCTGTGCTTGAAAAATGTACTAGTGGTAATAGTGAAGTAGCAAGTGTTTCAGAAGTAAGGAATGTTTTAGACATATGTGCAGAACTAAATCAATTTTCTCAGAATATTCAGCAAGATTGTCAGGAATTCATTATGTATATGCTTACAGTTTTGGAAGAAGAAGGTGTAGGTATTGATAGTCTATTTGGCCTTTCTTATAAATGGGAACATATTTGTGATAATTGCTCATTTACAAGTAGTACTGACATACACACAGAAAGATTTATATATTTAACATTACCAGATTGTAAAACAGTGTCCTTTAATAAACTAGTTAAAGATGCATATCAGAACATGGTCTGTTCTCAATGTAATTCAGAAATGTTATCTACGTTATTTATTCATAGATATGGACAATATCTTATTTTAATGCTTCAACGATGCAGAGCTGATGGAACTAAATTGTCAACTTTAATTCAAAATTTTGTGGCTTCTCAAATATCTATTTCTAGAAGAACATTTGTAACATTTGTAACTGTAGCAATTATTTTTCATGAAGGGGCATCTATATCATCAGGACATTACATAGCTTATTTGAAGAGTGCAACTTGTTGGACGCTGTGCAATGATAGTCAATTAAGTTTTAAGAAACGTTTGCCTTCTGAGTTAAGAAATTCTTATCTGATATTTTTGCAACCAAAATTTCAGTGAAATTAGTTGGACGACTCAGAGTAATACTGTAAAGATATGAAAATGTGTCCTTTAGAAATATGATGTGATTAAGGGTGTTCAAATATGGAAATGAAACTATTATGTGACAAAGTGATAGCATCAGGTAATGTTTCTGGAAGACGAGACGTTGGAATTAACTTATACTATTTTGCAATACGGAAAACAATGAGATATGGAAATGTTGACTTAAGATAAATGTTTTTAGAGTATACTTACTTGGAAGTTTGTGGAGATGTACTAAAAAAAAAATGATTTAACTCATACCATTTGGCCTTGCGGAAATGTATGAGATATATTAATGTGGAATACGGATAAATGTTTCTAGAACATACTTACTCGCGAGTTTGTTGAGAGGTACTCAAAAAAAAAGGACTTATCTGATAGTATTTGGACATGTGGAAAATAATGAGTAATCAAAATGTTGACTTCAGATAAATGTTTTAAGAACATAGATGCACGGTTATTTGTGGAGTGGTATTTTAAAGTAACTGCTATACTTTAGTTAGTTTATAATTGTGAAATATGTGGTGTACTTACTCAAGAAATTGCGAATTAGAGAAAAACATTTAAGACATGTTTTTTTCTAGGTATTTATAGTATGTATAGAGATCTTTTATGGGTTTTTTAAATACAATCATTTTGATTGTGGTTTTTTTTCCCCACTGTTACATGATGATTACTATTGAAATCACTGTTTATAGTGAAAATCAATTTATCTGAAGACAGCAAAAATAAACCAGTAAATATGTTATTTAAGATATTTTGTTACATTTGATTTAGAAGTATGTATTATAACAGATTTCTTTATTGTCTTCCACAGAAATTTCATTTTTAAGGTAAGCACAACTAATCATATCTGAAAGTTTTGGGTATCTATCTCTTACTCTAATTTTCTTCATCCTCTTCCTTTGATAATGGTGTTTAGATATGGTTATTTTCTTTAACTCATGCTTTTACTTTTACATCTTTTTTGTTAGCATTCTATTCAGTCTTTCTATGTCTTCAGTTTCTAACTTACGTTGCTTTACAGAGAGTTACCTTCAATGATCTTTTATTGGCTTTCTTTCCTGAATCTTAATTTCTTTATCTTACTATATCTTACAATTTTTTCCCTTACTCTGCTATCTTTATTTATGAATAATTTCCAATCTAAAATCTATAGTTTACTTTTCTCACCCTACTTTATTTTTGTTTATATGTCTCTGTTATACTACATGTTTGTTTGTATTTTATTCATCTTCTGTTACTCTACCTTTTGACTCTTTTTCTCTTAGTGTTGATTCTTTATTTTATCTTTCTCTTTAAGATATTTAGGTACTCTTACTCTGTTTATTTCAGAGATTGTTTGGTTTGTGTATTATCACTAATCATACTCTCATTTTGGCTATCAGTTTACTTTGCTTCAGACTGTGATTCTTTGAGTGCTTTTATTTCTTTCAAAATATTCTGTCTCGGTCTCTTTCTGTCCTTCTGTTTTTTGTTTTTTCACGTTTTGGTTAAATCAATTCTACTTAGCTTTGTTTAATGAAATAACACTATAACCATATTTTTACTTTCTTTCACAGATACCATGTTTTTCAAATATTTAAACATTTTCATTTATTACTATTTCTTAGGTAAGTATAAATAATAAAAATTCTTTTTAAACCCTGTGTTATTTCTTTGAGTATCCTGGTCATACTAGTGTTGTGTTTTATGTAAGCATTTCCATGGAGGATCAGCTGCACAGTTACAAGGAGTGTCTAAACAAATTACTGTAAGAAATGAGCAACATTTCAGTCACTCAGTTTACTAATGTTGATGTGTAAAAAAATTGCTGGTAAATGTAATGTATTACAGAACTTTTCAGGAAATTATCAAGGGAGTTTTATTCTGCATTTTTAATTGTAAAAGGCAAGATAGTGCAAATAAAATTGTCTCAGTAGTATGTAGCTGATGCTAACACCAGTTAGTGACAATTAATTATAGATAATAACTATATTGGGATTTGCTTTGTTTGTCTGTGAAATTTAATATAATTGACATATAAAGATAACATTGCAAAATGTGAATGTAAGTGTTGTTGTTTTCATGGCTTTAGGTAGGGTCGGATTGGGATTTCATATCTTCCCGGGCAGTGACAAAAAAAGTGGGCTAAATTCATGAGACGTGGTCCATATTTAATGGGTGTGGCCCACATTCAAGGGGCGTGCCCTTTTATGAAACACCATTTGCATATACAAGGCAGAAAGTGGAAGGAAACTGTTGCTCCATAGGACACAGGACCAAGGTGACAATGGTAACATGGTGAGCAACTAAAACAAATAGCAAGGCCCTTTACTGTCACAAAATTATTTCAGCCCTTTAACACAGAAGCATTTGAAAAGCAAAGAAGCCGGCGCTATTACTAACCGACTTAGGGGCATATTACCAAGCAATAGCGATAATTATCGCTATTGCTTGGTTAGAGACAAAGATTTACCGCTGAGCTGCGGCGATTTTTATGGCAGATAAACCTTGGTATTACCAAGGTTTATCGCAAATGCGATAAAAAACTGCCGCAATGCATGAATATCGCTGAAAAGTCAGCGATATTCATGCATTACCGAGCTAATGCTCTTAGCCATGTTATCCACCTCCCATTGGATAACATGGCTAAGAACTGCTCAGGGCAGGTGTTAGCTTTTGGAGATATTCGCGCTTAGCGCAAATATCTCCAAAAGTTGGTAATAGGAGATAGCAATGTTAGCGACTGTTTCCAGTCGCTAACATCTTGGCACGCCCACTTTGCATGTCATTAGTGATAAATATCACTGACATGCAAAGTGGGGCCCAAGATGGTCGCTATCTCCTACTTGCTGTCGCTAACTGGTGTAAGCGACAGCTAGGTAATAGGGAGATAATTTTATCTCCGCTTTCTTGGCTTTTAAAGCCAAAAAAGCGGAGATAAACCCCCTTGATAATATGCCCCTTAGTCCTTCCCAGGCCTTCAGCTTAGAAGTACTTGAAGAGAGGTAAGGCTCCTGCAATTAGTTAATTAATTAGGCCTCCAGGGCTCGGCAAAATATCCTGGCAGGGGAGCACAAAACATAGTCAGGTAGGCAGGGGAAAGTTGAGGTGTAGCTGGTGCATGGGAAGTGCCCTCCCAGTGTGTTGTGGCAGATTGAGTGTTTACCATTTAATGTAGTATTATCTATGTACTTGTGGATAGTACTCTTGTTACTAGTACACTTCACTTTTTGTTGGCATCACAGTGTATGCAACCTCTCATTTTTGTTTGTTTTAGAAACTTGCTGCATGGGCCGCTTGAGCCCCAGGAGGGCCGAGGTGAAAATGTCTGAAAGGTCTCAGAAACAACTGCCCCCCAGGGAGGTCGATTCTTGGTAACAATGAGCTCTCCCCAGCCCAGCATCAGCTTCATTGTTTGGTAGGGCAGGGGTGTTCCGTCGCACAGGGAGGCTGGTTTCATTTTCGCAGTCTGTCTCTGTGTACTCTGTGGGTCGGCTTTTTATTTTCTCCCCTTTTCAAGTGTACTCTAAGTGGACTGGGGCAGGGGACAAAAAAACGGCCTACAGAGGGTCACGAGGCACTGGCCTTGCGGCCCATGTCCGCATGCCCACTTTGGTAACCCGCCCTTGACTTTCAGCACTGGTTTTTAAAAGTAAGGAGTTTTTTTAAAGAAGGTGTTGGATGTTATTCTGTATGCAGATGAAAGCACCTAAACTAGAAATATGCATGTAGTATAGTGTGGTGCGCGACTGGAGGTATGTTGTATGTCTTATTGCATGTACATATGTAGTTTAACAAATACTTTCATACAAAGAAGAAGCAAAGACTATTGCCTTTCAGAATAGGTGCTAGTATCTTTAAGTTGAAAAGCAGTAACCATGGAATTGTTGAATATGTTAATTAAAATATTGCTGTGTAAAATTTATGAGACAATGAAAGAACGTTAATCTGATTTAATAATTTTCATTCATAGACTTTTTAACAGAAACTGTTTCATAATAAGCCTTGATGGTGTTTTTACTTTTTTTATCTAAAACAATGTCTTCTGTTCATTGTGGTAGGAAGCTTTTTTTAGGATTCCAATGCGTGGGAGGGGTGCTCCTGCTGCACTAAAATTCTAGGCCATTTTAGCATGGACTGTCAGCGTTATCATAGGGGAGGAGCGCACAGCTCTCTGAGATGGATATAGTTACACATAAAAGGGTAGTGACGTCTGTGGAATTTACAGATGGTTAGGCAACCTTGAGTGCGCCGTGCCCTTGGCACCTTATTATGCGGAGTAGGGAGCCGCGGTGTACAGTTTGGGAATCATTAGTTTTAGAATTAAACTTTGATAATTGTATCACTCCTAAGCATTAAAAGTCGCTGCTGGTCTACGAATAATTATTGAAAGTAAGCTAAGATAGTGATAATTTTTGTTAGAAGTATACGGTAAGTAGATTTCTAAAGGAAAAAAATGGGACATTAAATGAAAATAGAAGGAGCATTATGCTTTCACTTCTAATGATGAGAGTGCATGTTAACAGAGAATTACAAAACAGGCAGTCTGAACATAATTTGAATAAATATGTAATACTATCCCTGTGACAGTTAACATTACCGCGTGAAAACAAGTGTTCTTTTTATATGCACTAATGTGTGCTATGTAAATATGAGAGGGGGTTGATTTAGTTTCATTTTCACACCTCCACGTTAACACTGCCAAATGCTTCATCAATGTTGCCCGTGGCACTCGTACGATAAATAAGTTTATTTAAACTGTTTTTGTAACAGGAGCCGTGTACGAGATAGTATTTTTGCCTTTTAACAGGATTTGCAAGTAGTTTAACATACGTCTACTATGCATGTCATTAACTGTCTGTGCGCAACACATGTAAAGTGGTTTTATCGCAGGCGGTGTTATGACTTTCTCGTAATTTTAGATATAAACGCATATAACATACGTTTCAATTTGAATTTTGAAAAACATAGGGGCATATTACAATGGACAGTGAATGCATTTTCATCGACAGGAAATTGGCGATAAAGCGGCGATAATGGGTTTCATAATATGCCCTATGGAAATCCTATCGAAGCCCATTTAAGATGCGAAAACATGTAATATGGGCTACACTAGGAATTTTATACAGCATATTATCAAGTCCATTATCGCAGCTTTATCGGCAGTTTCCAGTCGATAGAAGCGGCGATATTGTATCGTCCATCCTTGATAATATGGCTCATATTATGAAGGCAATTATCGGCGCATTTTAAACTGCGTTATGCCGATAAAAGTGAAGTGAAATTATCACGTCTTCATAATATGTCCCAAATATTGCCGCATTTTTTAATTATTGTTCCTAAAATGCGGCAATAAATAAACTTATGATTAGAGCCTTTTTTGGTACAATGAGGTAGTTCTGAAAAGAACTGGGTTTTTTTTTGGTTTTTTTAACGTTTTTCGTCCTTTAAAATTTGTGAAATAGGAATCCAATTTGTGAAATGTAAAACAGGAACATTTTAAGTTGATAAAAAATTAGATGCATTCCAACCTTTTATGCTCATTAAATCTTCTTTGAATAAGAATGAGGCTCTGCTCTCCGTACACAATCAATCCGTTGCACTTGTTGCATTTTATATGAACTTCCTTTAAAAAGGGTTTCAACTCCATATGTTCAAGTGATGGAGATATAGGTCGTCCGGTCGATGAAGTACTGGCCACAGATGGTGGTAGTTCTGTGGCTAGAGCTCTTGTCGCTGCCTGTGCATATTGCACAGGGTGAACTTGGCTCATAAGTCTCTTCATCGTATGAATTGAAAAAGAATATTTTTTGGATGGATTTCCTCTGGAAAGTACTGAGCCACAAATTGTGCACGTTACTTTCGGAGGATTGACTTTTTTTGACCTTGTGGAAAGGTAAAAAATTGCCAAATAAAAGATTCCTTTTTTTTTCTTAAAGGAGGATAAAGATTTTCTTCGGACTCCGAAGAAGAATTGCGCGCAGTCGCCATTTCTGGATAGTGTCCGGAAAGATGAAAAAGGTTGTTTTCGCTTCAGCGCCAAATAGATAGTGAGGGAAGTTGGTGGTTTCTGCAAAAATTGCGGAACAGAAACTACTATGAACCAATAGGAAGTGTTATTTTCAAGTCACATGATTTGACATGCGCGTATTAGGACGTATACGCGGTGACGGAATCCGGACACGTACGTGATTTAGAAGTATCGGTCTAATTTGATAAAGTTTTAAAATGTGAAAATGAGGAAATATATATATTGTCAAATATTAAATACCTTCATATGGGGTCACTAGAACAATGCCGATAAAAAATATCAAACTTTTTTTTTTGTTTCAAGAGTGCGCGCACGCTGTCGCGCACCCCGGTACGTTTTACTACATGTGACAAATCTGAAAACGGTAAAATAAAGTTAAGGTGAAGACTTTGTAAAGCTTTTGAGACTTGCATGGAGTTCTGAAGCAATTCTGACAGTGAAGAAAAGTTTATAATGCTATGAAACTATTTTTTGATAATCTAAAATATAAATCTAGAATATATTTAAAAATATTTTATATTTCCCAAAATATTATAACCTAAGTAATATAATGAAATAATATATTTTATAAACAGCTTATAGTTAAGAAGTAGCCTTTACAAAACCTATGAAATTCACTGAAAAAACCATAGGTTTTACACACGTTATAGTTAGGAAGTAGCATTTAAAAAACCTATGAAATTCACTGAAAAAACCATAGGTTTTACACCAGTTATAGATAGCTGAAAGTTTTACTCACATAAAACCATTGAAATTCCCACGTTATAGTTAGTTGGACTCACTATAACTTGCGCGTGCAATGCACTGCTGATGACGTCACATATTACATCACTCATGACATGGTCAGTGACATCACTCATGACATCACTGATGACATCATCATTGTGACAGAGTGAGAGACCTCCTTTCACTGTAATGTAACCCTTGAAACACATATTCAAAAATAGAAGTTAAAATTTTCAAAAAAATAAAGATACCCATACCAGTTACAACAACCAATTCAGTAATACCACCATCAATATACACATCCACTCATTCACCAACAGTTCTATACAGTCACTCATACATATACTTACTCATCATATGTAGTGATATATCTATACATCCTGTTACACACCGACAGTCATTCAAAAGTTATAGACACACATACTCACACATGCAAATAAACTATTGAACATCCATTTATTTGCATATACAGCTATACACATACTACCACTTTTCTTCTGAGGAAACGTACACATACTTACTCTCTTAAATAATCACTTATAGAAACACATACTAACTTAAACAGGAACTCTTACAATCCCTCACTCTCACATATACTCACTTATATACATCAATATTCACATATACTAGATTAAATTAAATTAAAACATATGTAGTTATTGACAAAGACACTAGTGAGACAGTCATTCACTCACTTACACACACATATACACACTCATCCACCCATACAGTCCTGCACATATGCTGTCTTCAAAACAGATACAAAGAGAGAGTTAGTCATTCATGCATTTATGTGTTAAGTAATACCCCCACCAAACCATACAGACACTCATACTGATACTAAAAAAACATCTAATAACCCATATACATACACATGTAGCTACTCAACCAACCCATGCAGCCACTTATACTCAAAGTGAAACACTAATACATATATTTAAATATTTAAACATTACTCACTAATATTTATTTATCAAAAAGACACACATTCACTGGATGGTGTCATCAGTGATGTCATGAGTGATGTCACTGACCATGTCATGAGTGATGTAATATGTGACGTCATCAGCAGTGCATTGCACGCGCAAGTTATAGTGAGTCCAACTAACTATAACGTAAAAAACTTTCAGCTAACTATAACTGGTGTAAAACCTATGGTTTTTTCAGTGAATTTCATAGGTGTTTTAAATGCTACTTCCTAACTATAACGTGTGTAAAACCTATGGTTTTTTCAGTGAATATATATATATATAGATATTACCTACTGGTGGTCGCCAGTAGGTATATATAGTTAGGATTTTTTCTCTATGGGTTTTTTGAAAATTCTATGTCTAATAACTTTGGCGTTTGTGGACGGAATTGGCTGAAATTTTCAGGAAAATGGCACATTTTGTTTCTGAGCAGCCCTTGAAAATTTGGGGGGGGTTCGTCCAGTGGGGGCCGAGAAAAAAGGGGGGTCCCAAAACGTGTTTTTAACATTGAGTTTTCCATAGGGCGGTTGGCCTCACTTTTAGCCCGAACGGCTGAATGGATTTGCACGAAACTTGGCAAAATTGTAGGGACTGGTAGCCCGATGTGCCTTTTGTAGGTCTCAATATATGTGCTCCAGTGGATTTTGAGAAATTAACGTTTAAAAAAAGATATATATCTGTAACAGCGGACCGGGCAGCGGCCCAGGACGCGTACTTTTCGCGCAACGGAGCTTTGTGAAGCGAAGCTGATTGGTTCTCTGGCGTCTGTCAACATTCCAAACAGTCCGTAGCGGCCGCCATCTTGTCTCTCGGTAGGATCGAGAGACAAGAGGAGGCCAAAGCGAAGGGGCAAATGACCATAAGGGGGAATAGTAGATCCTCGCTGACCCCCTAGGTTTGATGTGGAGGTTTTAAAAGGGCCCCGCGGGGCAAAAAAAAAAAATAATAATAATAATCGAACGGCTGAATGGATTTGCACGAAACTTGGCAAAATTGTAGGGACTGGTAGCCCGATGTGCCTTTGCTAGGTCTCAATATATGTGCTTCAGTGGATTTTGAGAAATTAACGTTCAAAAAAAGATATATATCTGTAACAGCGCACCGCTTCGCGTACTTTTCGCGTTACGGAGCTTTGCGAAGCGAAGCTGATTGGCTCTCCGGTGTCTGTAAACATTCCAAACAGTACGTAGCGGCCGCCATCTTGTCTCTCGGTAGGATCGAGAGACAAGAGGAGGCCAAAGCGAAGGGGCAAATGACCATAAGGGGGCATAGTAGATCCTCGCTGACCCCCTAGGTTTGATGTGGAGGTTTTAAAAGGGCCCCGCGGGGCAAAAAAAAAAAATAATAATAATAATCGAACGGCTGAATGGATTTGCACGAAACTTGGTAAAATATTAGGGACTGGTAGCCCGATGTGCCTTTGCTATGTCTCAATATATGTGCTTCAGTGCATTTTGAGAAATTAACGTTCAAAAACAAGATATATATCTGTAACAGCGCTCCGCTTCGCGGAGATAAAATTATATCTGTATTACCTAGCTGTTGCTAACACCAGTTAGCGACGGCTAGTAGGAGATAGCGACCATCTTGGGTCCCACTTTGCATGTGAGTGATATTTATCACTAATGACATGCAAAGTGGGCATGCCAAGATGTTAGCGACTGGAAACAGTCGCTAACATCGCTATCTCCTAGGGACTGGTAGCCCGATGTGCCTTTGCTATGTCTCAATATATGTGCTTCAGTGCATTTTGAGAAATTAACGTTCAAAAACAAGATATATATCTGTAACAGCGCTCCGCTTCGCGGAGATAAAATTATATCTGTATTACCTAGCTGTTGCTAACACCAGTTAGCGACGGCTAGTAGGAGATAGCGACCATCTTGGGTCCCACTTTGCATGTGAGTGATATTTATCACTAATGACATGCAAAGTGGGCATGCCAAGATGTTAGCGACTGGAAACAGTCGCTAACATCGCTATCTCCTATTATCAACTTTTGGAAATATTCGAGATAAGCGCGAATATCTCCAAAAAGTAACAGCTGCCCTGAGCAGTTCTTAGCCATGTTATCCAATGGGAGGTGGATAACATGGCTAAGAGCATTAGCTCGGTAATGCATGAATATCGCTGAGTTTTCAGCGATATTAATGCATTGCGGTCGTTTTTTATCGTATTTGCGATAAACCTTGATAATAGCAAGGTTTATCTGCGATAATTTCTGACGGTAAAAAAATCTTTGCAATGCATCGTTAGGGATAAATATCGCTTAACTTTGGTAATATGCCCCAACGTCTGTTAACGTTCGATTCGAAGGAAATCAGGAATTGTTGAAAAACATTGTGTGCGCCATCTTGTCTTTTTTCAAATGCCACACTTTTGTCGTGCACGGCAGCCATTTTAGATGCCTTGACCAGACCCACTCTGTGCACGCTGTCGATCCTTAGCATGGCTCCCCACCCTCGCAAGCATCTCACCCAGGCAGTGGTCACCCCCGCTCTCTGTCTTATGCATGGGTAATAAACCTCCCCCCATTTGCGCTGCTCTTCCCTGAGAATCACACCCTGTGCCCGCCCGACACCTCCCTTTCGCCCTATTCACTACCGCACCCTCTGACACTCCTTTTCCTCTGTGTCCGATTGTCCAGGCTGGTCCTAGGGTATCAGCTAGCCCTGCAGATGTAGTTTATGGCCACAGCTGTAAAGAATCACCCCTCTTCAAAGGAGTTATAGTAGATCAAGGCCCACACTCGATGAGATCCGTCACAGCAGAAGCGTTGCTATTATCTGAAAACCATCCTGTATTGTGATTGGGGAGGGGACCGAGCGTGAAGCGGAAGATTCCAGGGATGACTCTTTGTACATCAAAGTTTTTACAATTATGTGTCACATTAAAAATATATAGCACTCCGACAAAGTAGTAAGATTATGAAACTTTAATAATTTATAAATATATACAAGAAAACAAAAATAGTAATAACATATAAACATTTTTAGGGAA
This sequence comes from Lissotriton helveticus, assembly GCF_964261635.1. Classification (NCBI taxonomy): domain Eukaryota; kingdom Metazoa; phylum Chordata; class Amphibia; order Caudata; family Salamandridae; genus Lissotriton; species Lissotriton helveticus. The sequence continues at coordinate 167,216,024 of NC_136062.1, read as the reverse complement.
AAACAACGAAGTAGCGGTCGGCTGTGCGAATAGTCCCAACGCAGCACAACGTCCAGATTTCCGGCGTGGGGCGTCGCGGGGGGTGGGTCATCAGTAGCAAACTGTTGTGCGAATAGTTCCAAGGCAGCAGAACGCGCCGAAATCTAGATGACACGAAAGTGATGTCTAGTAAGTTGCCACCCAGCAAATAACGGCGTGGGGCGTCGCGGGGGGTGGGTCATCAGTAGCAAACTGTTGTGCGAATAGTTCCAAGGCAGCAGAACGATGGCACCAAGGTGATGTCCAGTAAGTTGCCGCACTGGTTTTGGTATCCTACAATGCTGCTCCGAATAACGGCGTGGGGCGCCCCGGGGGAGGCGGCGTGAACGGGCCTCTCCAGGTGGAGTCTCATCTGTTTTAGTGGGGCGCCCCTTTACCGTTTCAGTTGCCATTCCGTCCGCTTTTGGTCCACTGTGTCAAAATCCGCCATTCAGCTGAGTTGCGCCCACTCTTGCGGTGCAGCGATAGGCGGCTGCCACAGGACTCTCAAAATGGCGGCATGCTCTTTCCTTTTTGGGCGTGGTCCACTGAAATGGCCCTGGGACACCTTGGAAATCGGACGCTTGTCTGCTAGGTCTTGGACCCCATTCTCGAAAGCGTCCCCTCCGCCTTGAGAATTCATCAAAAGTTTTGGGGGCCCCGACTCCTGCAGGCTTCTGGTGGGGAGCGGCTGCCATGATTGCTCGCGGAATGACCACGACGGAGCTACGAGATGGTGGTGCTCTCATGCTGACGCCAGTTTAGTCTGAAACATCCAGAAACAAGGTGGGGCTTTCATCGTTTGGGGGGAAAAAAAAGTTTTCATCCAATGAAAAGTGTTGTTTTTAGGTCATATGATCAAGCCTTCCATCATTAGGAAACCAAAAGTAAAATGAACCAATGAAAAGTTTTATAAACAAATCACATGACCTGTTATGCGGCATAGGGTATAAAATGCGGAGAAAATACGTTGGCACGTGAGGCGGCGTCAGTAGCGGACCGATGTGCGAATAGGCCGAAGGCAATACAACGCGCCAAGATCCGGATGGCACCGAGGTGGTGTCCAGCAAGTTGCAGCACTGGTGTGGCCATCCTACAATGCTGAAAGTCGGCGTGGGGCGCCCCGTTGGCCTGTGAGTTTGCGTCAGTAGCGGACCGATGTGCGAATAGGCCGAAGGCAGCACAACGCGCCAAGATCCGGATGGCACCGAGGTGGTGTCTAGTAAGTTGTCGCACTTCTGTGGCCATCCTACAATGTTGAAAGTCGGCGTGGGGCGCCCCGTTGGCCTGTGAGATGGCGTCAGTAGCGGACCGATGTGCGAATGGGGCCAAAGGCAGCGCAACAATATTTTCTGACTGACACCACAAGGCGCTGAGATGCCAAGATCCGGATGGCACCGAGGTGATGTCTAAGTTGCGGACTGATGTGCGAATGGGGCCAAAGGCAGCGTAACAATATTTTTTGTATGGAAGATACCACTAGGCGTTGAGATGCCAAGATTCGGATGGCACTGAGGTGATGTCTAGCAAGTTGCTGTACTGGTGTGGTCATTCTACAATGCTGAAACTCGGCGTGGGTCGCCCCATTAGCCTGTGAGATGGCGTCAGTAGCGGACCGATGTGCGAATAGGCCGAAGGCAGCACAACGCGCCAAGATCCGGATGTCACCGTGGTGGTTTCATAGTTGAGAGGCACTTCATCTGCAGTGGGGCGCCGAGATCCGGATGGCACCGAGGTGATGTCTAGCAAGTTGCTGTACTGGTGTGGTCATCCTACAATGCTGAAACTCGGCGTGGGTCGCCCCATTAGCCTGTGAGATGGCGTCAGTAGCGGACCGATGTGCGAATAGGCCGAAGGCAGCACAACGCGCCAAGATCCGGATGTCACCGTGGTGGTTTCATAGTTGAGAGGCACTTCATCTGCAGTGGGGCGCCGAGATCCGGATGGCACCGAGGTGATGTCTAGCAAGTTGCTGTACTGGTGTGGTTATTCTACAATGCTGAAACTCGGCGTGGGGCGCCCCATTAGCCTGTGAGATGGCGTCAGTAGCGGACCGATGTGCGAATGGGGCCAAAGGCAGCGCAACAATATTTTCTGAAGAGAAGACACCAAAAGGTGCTGACATTCCAAGATCCGGATGGCACCGAGGTGGTGTCTAGCAAGCTATGCAGTTGAGTTGTGTGCGCACTTGCGGCGAATAGGTCGAAGGCAGCATAACAATGTTTTCTGAATAGGAGACACCACAAGGCGTTGAGATTCGGTTACCACCGAGGTGATGTCTAGCAAGTTGCCGCACTGGTGTGGCCATCCTACAATACTGCTCCGAATAACGGCGTGGGGTGCCCGAAGGGGGGGGGAGCCGGCGTGAATGGGCCTTCCTAGGTGGAGGCTCGTCTGCTGTAGTGGGGCGCCCCTTTACCGTTTCAGTTGCCATTCAGCTGAGTTTCGGCTGCTCTTGATGCTACAGCGACAGGCGGCTGCAAGAGGACTCTCAAAATGGCGGCCTGTTCTTTGGATTTGGGCCTGGTCCACTAAAATGGCCCTGGGACACCTTAGAACTCGGATGCTCGATTTTTTTTTCCTTTCCTGTACATGCAAAAAAAGGTAAATGCCCGGTACGTTACACGCTTCATCTGCCACGATGAACTCTCCAGAGGAACCGAAAAAAAATATAGTTGTGGTAACTATACCATGCATCGTCATATGGAGAGGTGGCACCAATTAATTATAGTGCTGCATAAAAGAGAGATTTGGAGGAGAACCCCTGACCTGCTAGTACATTCATCAAAGAAGTGGCACTGAGAGCTTCAGAGGCAAGGGAAACGGTCCCAAATATTTAGAAGAACTTTGGAAAGATTAAAATGACATGTTTAGATTGTGGCAAATTAATTTCATGTGGACAGATGAGTGTTACTCTAATAAATACAGCATATGAACATCATCATAGTCGATGGTTGGTAGAGACATTTTGACTATATCCTGGACCTGCCCGTCCTCGCCCAAAATGGCGCCGGAATAAATGGGACTCGTAACTCCTTGTTGTGTACTGGTTGCAGAACCTTGAAATCACGAGATACGTATGCAGTTTTGAAGCACATGGCGGGCGGGGACGAGAATTGATTGAATATTTCGACATCCCTATTGATATTAAGTTCTGATGTGTTATTGATTACTGTACTGTTGAAAGTTCGAATTAACGTCACCCATGGTACTTGCCCGCAAATGTATATCTAGATAATTTTATTGTAACTGGCCCTGTCGTATTTTAATTATAAAATGTACGTCCACCGATTCCGTAACTGTTAGACACCTTAGTTCTTGCAACCTAATGGCCCGCCCGTTACGTTCCTCTACAGTGTAAATGTCTATTCATCATATACGATTACAGTTTGCTCTGTGGCAGGCCCACGTGGTTATAGGCTCGTATTTGTATAATGAAATTTTCACAATAAAGGTTTTTAAAAGAAAACATGGTAGTAGTATATACATTGGTAAAGTTTTTAATAATAGTGACTGTTTTAGAATCATTAAAAGGCAAGTGAAATAAAGCAGACCAATTACATGAAGGGTAAAAGGTATAATACGAAGGAACGCAGTAAAGATAAATGGTCAAGGGCTGTTGTGTTTTCTATTCCTGCAACATAAAGTGATCGATAAGAATCTCATATTCAGGCGTATCGGCGACTAAGACAGCAGGTCGACCCTCTTTTGCTCAACGGCTCCGTCATGGGACGAAGAAACGCTCTTTTTCTCGAAAAAAGAATATATTTTACTTGCAGGACAGTTGTAAAATTTCCGGGAAAGTACATTAGCCTGGAACATTATAACATATATTTAAGAAAAAATAATGTTCGGAAGTAATGAAAAGCGTAATTTTTAGGTCATATGACCAAGCCTTTCATCATTACAATAAGAAAAGTAAAATGAACCAATGAAAAGTTTTATTAACAAGTCACATGACTTGTTATGCTTACGTTACGCGCTGCGCGCCCCGGATGACTTCCGGATGCGCTAACGCGGCGCGTCATATGACGCATTACGCGACAACGCAGGTACAGAATATAGTCAAAATGTCTCCACCAACCAGCGGTCGGAACACAACCCCTTTCAGCAGGCTAAATAGTTCTGTTAAATGACAACAGAAGGGACAGGCAACAAGAACCATCAGTCAAAGAGGGGAGGGCTAGTTCTTCTCTACCGGGTTACATTGGGGCGCTACCGGAACTGATCGAATTGGTAGTCTACAGTGTTTCTGGATGTTTCAGACTGAAGCTGGGGTTAGCATGAGAGCAGCACCATTTCGTAGCTCCGTCGTGGTCATTCCGCAACCAATCATGGCAGCCGTTCTTTATCGTTATTTTGGGCGGGGTGGGTGGCGGAGCCGAGCTGTTTTGCAGCCATCATTGTGTGGAGTTCAGTTCATCTCACTAGTTTTGTATTTGTCATGAGGGGTTGTTCCTAATGTTTCTATTTTAGCGAGGTCAAAAAGAGATCCCATTAGTGGCCTACTGATTTTGCTCGATTCCTTTTCTTTTTTTTTACACGATTTTTCGTTATCTGCAAAGACTAAACAGAGTATTGCGACTCTGTGTTTGTTTGTAAATAGAGAATGAACCAAAGAGAACTAATTCTAAAACAGTAAATACTTGGATAACAATCAATCAAATGGAGAGAGAAGCAGGCACGACGGATTACAATGGGGGCAAAGGCCTGCGTTAACTACCTTTCACTATCTGCAAAGAGAGAGTACTCCTAATAGAAATGAGGGGGGGGGCACCATTCAAAGCAGATCAGTGTGCATAAACACGAAAATGTTTTCACTTACCACGTACTTGACATTCGACAGCTTATGATATTTGCTATTAAAAAACCATTGAAATTCACTGAAAAAACCATAGGTTATAGACCATATATAGTTAGGAATTAGCATTTACAAAACCTTGAAAATTCACTGAAAAAACCATAGGTTATAGACCATATATAGTTAGGAATTAGCATTTAAAAAACCTTATTTTACTCACACAAAACCATTGAAATTCCATATATAGTTAGTTGCACTAACTATATATCGCGCACCCGCAATCCACTGCTGATCATGTCACATATTACATCATTCATGACATGGTCAGTGACATCACTGATGACATCACTGATGACATCTCAAATGACATCACTGATGACATCACTGATGACATCTCATTTGACATCATTCTTGTGCTAATACGATAAACCTCTTCAGACTCTAATATAACCTTAGATACACTCAGTGTATACAGACACTCACACACTGCCACTCATCCATGGAGTTACTCACACACCCAGTCAGTCATGCAAAGAAACAATCTCACCTCCATTTCTTCAACTATACAGTTAAACACACCTTACTTATTGAAACATATACTAACACATATTTACTCTCTTATACAATCCCTGATACAAGTTCACAATGATCGATACAACTACTCACTCATTCAGTGGCTCTCATGCACAGTTATTTATATATGCCAACTCTCACATGTACTGTGTTTTACATATGTACTTACTATGACATGTAGCATTGAGATATCCATTCACTCATCAATACACTCATGCACACAGTCAACTGCCCATGTAGCTGTTTCCACATGCACTCTTGAACTCATACACCTAGTGAATAAACTGCTCACACATCTATGCATAGAGTCACACACCTTCCAGCCACCCCTACACAAACTCAATCTCCCATAGAAATACTTGGGCAACCAATTAATAACACATATAGCCTCTCGTATAGCTAATGATCAACACATGCAGCAGTTTACAGAACAACAGACATAATGATGCACAAATTAAGACAGTTTAGTCACTAACCCATGCATTCAGTGAGACACATTTAATCACTCACTCATACAGTCAGTCACGCACCTACTAAATCCTTCATCCAGACACTTATACATCCACTCATTCTTCAATATGTAAAACATATTTAAACTTTACAAAAACACACAGACACTAGATGATGTCATCAGTGATGTCATTTGAGATGTCATCAGTGATGTCATTTGAGATGTCATCAGTGATGTCATCAGTGATGTCACTGACCATGTCATGAATGATGTAATATGTGACATGATCAGCAGTGGATTGCGGGTGCGCGATATATAGTTAGTGCAACTAACTATATATGGAATTTCAATGGTTTTGTGTGAGTAAAATAAGGTTTTTTAAATGCTAATTCCTAACTATATATGGTCTATAACCTATGGTTTTTTCAGTGAATTTTCAAGGTTTTGTAAATGCTAATTCCTAACTATATATGGTCTATAACCTATGGTTTTTTCAGTGAATATAGATATAGATATATATCTATATATCTATATATATAGATATATAGATATATACATATATATACATCTATATCTATATATTATATATATATATATATATATATATATATATCCACCACAAAAGCTTGCCTGGAATGAGGGAGCCACAATCAGGGAAATTCGATTTTGCCACTTTAATGATGATGAAAACAGCGAAGGAACAGCTTGCTGCCTCACAGAATTAATGTCCAGCCCTGATGCGTTTCGTGCTATCTGCCGCACTTCTTCAAAGGGTTAAGGACTTGCTGCTGATGAAACCAGTCATTTATCCCTACACTCGTTTATACTTCAAAACCCCCGCCCTTATGGGCGTGGCCATGAACATGGCCCGATGGTTATTGTAGTGCAGGGGTTATCCTCGAGTGAGTTGCTTGTTTCATGTTCGATGCAAAAAATAAAATCCCCATGGGTTGTGGTTATGACAGTAATGAAAGTGCAGACACGCCAGCCTACTTAAGGTTACTATTTTGTTTCACTTCACAGGACTACGTTGACCAAGAGTCCCGGTGTTGCCAGACTCCACCCACTCAGGGAGAACGACGCCAGCTGTTCAAACTAAAACGCGTTTGACCAGCGTGAAGAGAACATGGTGTTGAACTGCGCACAGTCCATGAGGAAGGGGCGTTTGTGGCCCCGAAACGCACGGACCCAATTTTAATTCAAGGGAACCTGTGAACATTGCAGAGGAGTCTAATACAGACCGGAGGGTCGGATGAAGCTGTGAGCCCTCCCGAAGCGCTTGCGCAATTTGCTCTACTATATTCAGGCGGCCAGCCTTGGTCGCGGAAGGAGCTCCACTCTGATGGCGGAACATGTATCCTGTCCTAAGAGACTGAGGCGAGATCAAGCACACTCGCCTGTCAGCGCAACATCCATCTGAATAAAACGTGATGCCCGCAGCTTCCCTCCCATCCTACTTAAGGATTTTAATGACAGTAATGAAAGTGCAGACACGCCAGCCTACTTAAGGTTACTATTTTGTTTCACTTCACAGGACTACGTTGACCAAGAGTCCCGGTGTTGCCAGACTCCACCCACTCAGGGAGGACGACGGCAGCTGTTCAAACTAAAACGCGTTTGACCAGCGTGAAGAGAACATGGTGTTGAACTGCGCACAGTCCATGAGGAAGGGGCGTTTGTGGCCCCGAAATGTTTCGGACCCAATTTTAAATTAAGGGAACCTGTGAACATTGCAGAGGAGCCTAATACAGACTGGAGGGTCGGATGAAGCGGTGAGCCCTCCCGAAGAGCTTGCGCAATTTGCTCTACTATATATATATAGAGGGGAGGAGCGGACCCACAACAGCTTTTACAGAGCAAGCAGGGAAGAGCACAGCAAAAGTTTGCATTCTGGTGTTGGGTCTGAGGAAGGCGAAAGCCGAAATATATTCGCCGCCACTGGAGCTGTTTTAAGTAATTAAAGAATCTCCTACCTGTTCCCATCAGGCCTCCGCTTCTTCTTTCTGAGGGAGGTTTCTTTGGACATAAATTGTGCGCAAGCCAGAGGCGCACTTCGGATGGCCCCGCCACGCTTTGGGTCCGGACCTGGACTGGCTTGCCTCACGGCACTTTGGACGTTTCAGCGATGGAATCGTCTGGCACCCGTCGCTGGTACGGGAAGACATGAGCAGTGGAGGTATTGCACCTCTCTCATGGGCAATCTGCAACCGCATGTTAGCCCCTGCATATTGAACTTCCGTTTCTGGTGGTTGTGGCGGTACGAGGGGACCGGAGGAGAGACTGCAAGAGCTTGGGACAGTTTGGTGTTTCTTTACTTCCTGCTCCAAGGGTTCCGCAAAAACATCGTTTGTAAAACACCTATGCTCCCCGTATCCCTTCACCGACCCGAGTTGCTGATAACATATGGCATCCTGGGAGTTGTAGTTTGCAGAATCATGGACGAGCTACAACAGGTGAATTGTATTAAACAGGGGGAGGAGCGGACCCACGATAGCTTTTATAGAGCAAGCAGGGAAGAGCACAGCAAAAGTTTCCATTCTGGTGTTGGGCGCTGAGGAAGGCGAAAGCCGAAATATATTCGCCGCCACTGGAGCTGTTTTAAGTAATTAAAGAATCTCCTACCTGTTCCCCTCAGGCCTCCGCTTCTTCTTTCTGAGGGAGGTTTCTTTGGACATAAATTGTGCGCAAGCCAGAGGCGCACTTCGGATGGCCCGCCACGCTTTGGGTCCGGACCTGGACTGGCTTGCCTCATGGCACTTTGGACGTTTCAGGGATGGAATCGTCTGGCACCCGCCGCTGGTACGGGAAGACATGAGCAGTGGAGGTATTGCACCTCTCTCATGGGCAATCTGCAACCGCATGTTAGCCCCTGCATATTGAACTTCCGTTTCTGGTGGTTGTGGCGGTACGAGGGGACCGGAGGAGAGACTGCAAGAGCTTGGGACAGTTTGGTGTTTCTTTACTTCCTGCTCCAAGGGTTCCGCAAAAACATCGTTTGTAAAACACCTATGCTCCCCGTATCCCTTCACCGACCCGAGTTGCTGATAACATATGGCATCCTGGGAGTTGTAGTTTGCAGAATCATGGACGAGCTACAACAGGTGAATTGTATTAAACGGGGGAGGAGCGGACCCACGACAGCTTTTACAGAGCAAGCAGGGAAGAGCACAGCAAAAGTTTCCATTCTGGTGTTGGGCGCTGAGGAAGGCAAAAGCCGAAATATATTCGCCGCCACTGGAGCTGCTTTAAGTAATTAAAGAATCTCCTACCTGTTCCCCTCAGGCCTCCGCTTCTTCTTTCTGAGGGAGGTTTCTTTGGACATAAATTGTGCGCAAGCCAGAGGCGCACTTCAGATGGCCCCGCCACGCTTTGGGTCCGGACCTGGACTGGTTTGCCTCACGGCACTTTGGACGTTTCAGGGATGGAATCGTCTGGCACCCGCCGCTAGTACGGGAAGACATGAGCAGTGGAGGTATTGCACCTCTCTCATAGGCAATCTGCAACCGCATGTTAGCCCCTGCATATTGAACTTCCGTTTCTGGTGGTTGTGGCGGTACGAGGTGACCGGAGGAGAGACTGCAAGAGATTGGGTCAGTTTGGTGTTTCTTTACTTCCTGCTCCAAGGGTTCCGCAAAAACATCGTTTGTAAAACACCTATGCTCCCCGTATCCCTTCACCGACCCGAGTTGCTGATAACATATGGCATCCTGGGAGTTGTAGTTTGCAGATTCATGGACGAGCTACAACAGGTGAATTGTATTAAACAGGGGGAGGAGCGGACCCACAACAGCTTTTACAGAGCAAGCAGGGAAGAGCACAGAAAAAGTTTCCATTCTGGTGTTGGGCGCTGAGTAAGGCGAAAGCCGAAATATATTCGCCGCCACTGGAGCTGTTTTAAGTAATTAAAGAATCTCCTACCTGTTCCCCTCAGGCCTCCACTTCTTCTTTCTGAGGGAGGTTTCTTTGGACATAAATTGTGCGCAAGCCAGAGGCGCACTTCGGATGGCCCCGCCACGCTCTGGGTCCGGACCTGGACTGGCTTGCCTCACGGCACTTTGGACGTTTCAGGGATGGAATCGTCTGGCACCCGCCGCTGGTACGGGAAGAAATGAGCAGTTCAGGTATTGCACCTCTCTCATGGGCAATCTGCAACCGCATGTTAGCCCCTGCATATTGAACTTCCGTTTCTGGTTGTTGTGGCGGTACGAGGGGACCGGAGGAGAGACTGCAAGAGCTTGGGACAGTTTGGTGTTTCTTTACTTCCTGCTCCAAGGGTTCCGCAAAAACATCGTTTGTAAAACACCTATGCTCCCCGTATCCCTTCACCGACCCGAGTTGCTGATAACATATGGCATCCTGGGAGTTGTAGTTTGCAGAATCATGGACGAGCTACAACAGGTGAATTGTATTAAACAGGGGGAGGAGCGGACCCACAACAGCTTTTACAGAGCAAGCAGGGAAGAGCACAGCAAAAGTTTCCATTCTGGTGTTGGGCGCTGAGGAAGGCGAAAGCCGAAATATATTCGCCGCCACTGGAGCTGTTTTAAGTAATTAAAGAATCTCCTACCTGTTCCCCTCAGGCCTCCGCTTCTTCTTTCTGAGGGAGGTTTCTTTGGACATAAATTGTGCGCAAGCCAGAGGCGCACTTCGGATGGCCCCGCCATGCTTTGGGTCCGGACCTGGACTGGCTTGCCTCACGGCACTTTGGACGTTTCAGGGATGGAATCGTCTTGCACCCGCCGCTGGTACGGGAAGACATGAGCAGTGGAGGTATTGCACCTCTCTCATGGGCAATCTGCAACCGCATGTTAGCCCCTGCATATTGAACTTCCGTTTCTGGTGGTTGTGGCGGTACGAGGGGCCCGGAGGAGAGACTGCAAGAGCTTGGGACAGTTTGGTGTTTCTTTACTTCCTGCTCCAAGGGTTCCGCAAAAACATCGTTTGTAAAACACCTATGCTCCCCGTATCCCTTCACCGAACCGAGTTGCTGATAACATATGGCATCCTGGGAGTTGTAGTTTGCAGAATCATGGACGAGCTACAACAGGTGAATTGTATTAAACAGGGGGAGGAGCGGACCCACAACAGCTTTTACAGAGCAAGCAGGGAAGAGCACAGCAAAAGTTTCCATTCTGGTGTTGGGCGCTGAGGAAGGCGAAAGCCGAAATATATTCGCCGCCACTGGAGCTGTTTTAAGTAATTAAAGAATCTCCTACCTGTTCCCCTCACGCCTCCGCTTCTTCTTTCTGAGGGAGGTTTCTTTGGACATAAATTGTGCGCAAGCCAGGGGCGCACTTCGGATGGCCCCGCCACGCTTTGGGTCCGGACCTGGACTGGCTTGCCTCACGGCACTTTGCACGTTTCAGGGATGGAATCGTCTGGCACCCGCCGCTGGTACGGGAAGACATGAGCAGTGGAGGTATTGCACCTCTCTCATGGGCAATCTGCAACCGCATGTTAGCCCCTGCATATTGAACTTCCGTTTCTGGTGGTTGTGGCGGTACGAGGGGACCGGAGGAGAGACTGCAAGAGCTTGGGACAGTTTGGTGTTTTTTTACTTCCTGCTCCAAGGGTTCCGCAAAAACATAATTTGTAAAACACCTATGCTCCCCGTATCCCTTCACCGACCCGAGTTGCTGATAACATATGGCATCCTGGGAGTTGTAGTTTGCAGAATCATGGACGAGCTACAACAGGTGAATTGTATTAAACAGGGGGAGGAGCAGACCCACGACAGCTTTTACAGAGCAAGCAGGGAAGAGCACAGCAAAAGTTTCCATTCTGGTGTTGGGCGCTGAGGAAGGCGAAAGCCGAAATATATTCGCCGCCACTGGAGCTGTTTTAAGTAATTAAAGAATCTCCTACCTGTTCCCCTCAGGCCTCCGCTTCTTCTTTCTGAGGGAGGTTTCTTTGGACATAAATTGTGCGCAAGCCAGAGGCGCACTTCGGATGGCCCCGCCACACTTTGGGTCCGGACCTGGACTGGCTTGCCTCATGGCACTTTGGACGTTTCAGGGATGGAATCGTCTGGCACCCGCCGCTGGTACGGGAAGACATGAGCAGTGGAGGTACTGCACCTCTCTCATGGGCAATCAGCAACCGCATGTTAGCCCTTGCATATTGAACTTCCGTTTCTGGTGGTTGTGGCGGTACGAGGGGACCGGAGGAGAGACTGCAAGAGCTTGGGACAGTTTGGTGTTTCTTTACTTCCTGCTCCAAGGGTTCCGCAAAAACATCGTTTGTAAAACACCTATGCTCCCCGTATCCCTTCACCTACCCGAGTTGCTGATAACATATGGCATCCTGGGAGTTGTAGTTTGCAGAATCATGGACGAGCTACAACAGGTGAATTGTATTAAACAGGGGAGGAGCGGACCCACGACAGCTTTTACAGAGCAAGCAGGGAAGAGCACAGCAAAAGTTTCCATTCTGGTGTTGGGCGCTGAGGAAGGCGAAAGCCGAAATATATTCACCGCCACTGGAGCTGCTTTAAGTAATTAAAGAATCTCCTACCTGTTCCCCTCAGGCCTCCGCTTCTTCTTTCTGAGGGAGGTTTCTTTGGACATAAATTGTGCGCAACCCAGAGGCGCACTTCAGATGGCCCCGCCACGCTTTGGGTCCGGACCTGGACTGGTTTGCCTCACGGCACTTTGGACGTTTCAGGGATGGAATCGTCTGGCACCCGCCGCTAGTACGGGAAGACATGAGCAGTGGAGGTATTGCACCTCTCTCATAGGCAATCTGCAACCGCATGTTAGCCCCTGCATATTGAACTTCCGTTTCTGGTGGTTGTGGCGGTACGAGGTGACCGGAGGAGAGACTGCAAGAGATTGGGACAGTTTGGTGTTTCTTTACTTCCTGCTCCAAGGGTTCAGCAAAAACATCGTTTGTAAAACACCTATGCTCCCCGTATCCCTTCACCGACCCGAGTTGCTGATAACATATGGCATCCTGGGAGTTGTAGTTTGCAGAATCATGGACGAGCTACAACAGGTGAATTGTATTAAACAGGGGGAGGAGCGGACCCACAACAGCTTTTACAGAGCAAGCAGGGAAGAGCACAGAAAAAGTTTCCATTCTGGTGTTGGGCGCTGAGTAAGGCGAAAGCCGAAATATATTCGTCGCCACTGGAGCTGTTTTAAGTAATTAAAGAATCTCCTACCTGTTCCCCTCAGGCCTCCACTTCTTCTTTCTGAGGGAGGTTTCTTTGGACAAATATATATATATATATATATATATATTCACTGAAAAAAACCATAGGTTATAGACCATATATAGTTAGGAATTAGCATTTACAAAACCTTGAAAATTCACTGAAAAAACCATAGGTTATAGACCATATATAGTAAGGAATTAGCATTTACAAAACCTTATTTTACTCACACAAAACCATTGAAATTCGCATATATAGTTAGTTACACTAACTATATATCGCGCACCCGCAATCCACTGCTGATCATGTCACATATTACATCATTCATGACATGGTCAGTGACATCACTGATGACATCACTGATGACATCTCAAATGACATCACTGATGACATCACTGATGACATCTCAAATGACATCACTGATGACATCACTGATGACATCTCAAATGACATCACTGATGACATCACTGATGACATCTCATTTGACATTACTGATCACATCACTGATGACATCATTCATGTGATAATACGATGAGCCTCTTCAGACTCTAATATAACCTTAGATACACTCAGTGTAAACAGACACTCACAGACTGTCACTCATCCATGGAGTTACTCACACACCTAGTCAGTCATGCAAAGAATCAATCACACCTCCATTTCCTCAACTATACAGTTATACACACCTTACTTATTCAAACATATACTAACACATATTTACTCTCTTATACAATCCCTGATACAAGTTCACAATGATCCATACAGCCACTCACACATTCACTGGCTCTTATGCACAGTTATTTATATATGTCAACTCCCACATGTACTGTGTTGTACATATGTACTTACTTTGACATGTAGCACTGAGATATCCATTCACTCACCAATACACTCATGCACACAGTCAACCGCCCATACAGCTGTTTCCACATGCACTTTTGAACCCATACATCTAGTGAATCAACTGCTCACACATCTATGCACAGAGTCATACACCTCCCAGCCACCCACACACACACTCAGTCTCCCATACAAATACTTGGGCAACCAATCAATAACCCATATAGTTACTCATATAGCTACTGATCAACACATGCAGCAGTTTACAGAACAACAGACATAATGATGCACAAATTAAGACATTTTAGTCACTAACTCATGCACTCAGTGAGACACATTTAATCACTCACTCATACAGTCAGTCATGCACCTACTAAATCCTTCATCCAGACACTTATACATCCACTCATTCTTCAATATGTAAGACATATTTTAACTTTACAGAAACATATAGTCACTGGATGTTGTCATCAGTGATGTCATCAGTGATGTCATTTGAGATGTCATCAGTGATTTCATCAGTGATGTCACTGACCATGTCATGAATGATGTAATATGTGACATGATCAGCAGTGGATTGCGGGTGCGCGATATATAGTTAGTGCAACTAACTATATATGCGAATTTCAATGGTTTTGTGTGAGTAAAATAAGGTTTTGTAAATGCTAATTCCTTACTATGGGGGTCATTATGATGGCGGATTTTCCGCATACTCCGGGCCGGCGGAAGCCACCGCCGGCCCGGAGTATGCGGGAAATCCGCCGAGGAGGCCTGCAAGACCCACCGCCAAATCAGGATGGCTGGTGGGTCTCACAATCTGTCCGCCGCTTTTCCGCCGCGGTCGGAAGGCGACCACGGCGGAAAAGCACTAACATGGCAGGCGGTGTCTATCAGACACCGCCAGCCATATTAGGATGTAGGGAAAGTAATGCTTTTCCGCGGCGGCTTTTCCGCCGTGGAAAAGCATACGGACAATCACTTTGGGGGCCCGTTGCGGGCCCCCTGGGTGAAGGTTGCGTGGGGGGTGCACATGGGGGGTACCTATGGTACCCCCCTGCCTTTGCGTGCACGAAGCGGCAGGCACCGTGCGGTGCCTGCCGCTTTGTGCATGCAAATGCACAGCTTTCGTTTTTTACATTGCAGCGGGTGCTGCTTCAAGCAGCACCCGCCGCAATGTAAAACATACAGGATGTGACCGCCAGGGTGGCGGTCACATCCTAATTGCCATGGAGGGACCGCCGCTGCCCATGCGGACGGTCCCTCCTACTCAGGGGTGGCGGACGGACGCAAGTCCGTCCGCCATCCTAATCGGCCCCTTAATATGGTCTATAACCTATGGTTTTTTCAGTGAATTTTCAAGGTTTTGTAAATGCTAATTCCTAACTATATATGGTCCATAACCTATGGTTTTTTTCAGTGAATTTCAATGGTTTTTAATAGCAAATATCAAAAGCTGTTAAATGTATTCTTCTTTTAAAGGAAAAATATATTTTATATGTATTTAATATAATTTTTTTATGTATATACATTTTTTGAGGGAACGAATTTATCAACTATCATGCTGAAGAAGAGTGTGGGGAAAAAAAAACAAAGAGGAGGACTGAGAGGAAAGAACAATCAGTTCAAAAATACAATTGCTTTAAAGCATGAAGTGCTTTTCCACACATTTACATTTAAATAACCCATATTAGAACATACAAAATATCTACAGAGGAGACGGTGTACATTGAATTTTAGACTCTTCATTGGTACCTACATGTTGGTACTTACATCACCCACACAACACAACAGCTCTATTCAGAGCTACCCTACCTCAAAGCACTCTAAAATAATATTTTACTATTTCCCTTGGTTTTCCCCTTGTTACGCTTTCCGGAACGCTACCCGGTGCGCGGACCGGGCGATAACCGTGCGAAAATTTGAAAAAAAAAGGTGTTTTTTTTACATATATGGGCCTCCTCAGCCACCCTCAGAAAACCTAGGGGGTCAGGATATGTCTCCCGTGCCCCCTTATAGCCATTCCCAACATTGTTTATCCTCCATCTTGTGACTAAATTCGTCCGAAACACAAGATGGCGGACTCCCGATACGCTACCGGTGAGCTACCCAGTTCGCGTACCGGGTAGCGCTTCCACCGCGAAAAATCGAAAAAAAATTAATTTTATTTTTTTCCCCCGCGGGGCCCTTTAATAGCCCCCACATCAATCCTAGGGGGTCAGGAGGGGTCTACCTTGCCCCTTTCATTCATTTCCCCCTTCGTTTATTTCCACCTCTTGTCTCTCGATCCTACCGAGAGACAAGATGGCGGCCGCTCCGGACTGTTTAGAATGTTGAGAGTCACCGGAGAGCCAATCCGCTTCTCCTCGCGAAGTTCCGTTACGCGTCTGGTACGCGAACCGGGGAACTAACCGGGACGCTGTCACAGATATATATTTTTTTTTGAACGTTAATTTCTCAAAATCCACTGGAGCACATATCTTGAGACCTAGCAAAGGCACATCGGGCAAACAGTCTCTACAATTTTGCCAAGTTTCATAGAAATCCATTCAGCCGTTCGAGCTAAAAGTGAGTCCAACCGCCCTATGGAAAACTCAATGTTAAAAACACATTTTGGGACCCCCCTTTTTTCTCGCCCCCCGCTTGATGAAACCCCCCCAAGCTTTCAGGGGACGCTCAGAAACAAAATGTGCCATTTTCCTGAAAATTTCAGCCAGTTCCCTCCATTAACGCCAAAGTTATTCAACATAGAATTTTCTGAAATCCCTATTCAAAAAAATCCTAACGATATATACCTACTGGCGACCGCCAGTAGGTAATATATATATATATATATATATATATATATATATATATATATATATATATATATATATATATGTATATATATATATATATATATATATATATATATATATATATATATATATATATATATATATATATATATATATATATATATATAACATTTCTATGGCAAAATAAAACCCCTCATTTTGTTCCTTTGCAAATTAAATGTTTTAAGTGTTAACACTTTATTCCAATCAAGATGACTTCAGGTGTGCCATACTTTTGTCATAAGTAAGACTGCTAGCGCTCTAGTTGTTCTTTAGACTCTGGGACATTCTGTCACTGGGCTATAGTTGGGCTACATCTGGCTGATATTTGGGCTACATTTGTTTTTTTTGTCTCTGGTGGCCATCTTTGGGCTACTTTGGGCTACATTGGGCTACATTGGGCTACATTGGGCTACATTTGGGCTCTAACATATATATAGCCCAATGTAGCCCAATATATATTTTTCAAAGTAAATTTTCGTAAAAACCACTGGAGCATATATCTTGAGACATAGCAAAGGCACATCGGGCTACCAGTCCCTACAATTTTGCCAAGTTTTGTGGAAATCCATTCAGCCGTTGGAGCTAAAAGTGAGTCCAACCGCCCTATGGAAAACTCAATGTTAAAAACACGTTTTGGGACCCCCCTTTTTTCTCGGCCCCCGCTTGACAAAACCCCCCCCCAAACTTTCAGGGGACGCTCAGAAACACAATGTGCCATTTTCCAGAAAATTTCAGCCAATTCCGTCCATCAACGCCAAAGTTATTAAACATAGAATTTTCAGAAATCCCTATTCAAAAAAATCCTAACTATATATACCTACTGGCGACCACCAGTAGGTAATTTATAACATTTCTATGGCAAAATGAAACCCCTCATTTTGTTCCTTTGCAAATTAAATGTTTTAAGTGTTAAAACTTTATTCCAATCAAGATGACTTCAGGTGTGCCATACTTTTGTCATAAGTAAGACTGTTAGCGCTCTAGTTGTTCTTTAGAACACTCTGGGACATTCTGTCACTGGGCTATAGTTGGGCTACATCTGGCTGATATTTGGGCTACATTTGTTTTTTTTGTCTCTGGTGGCCATCTTTGGGCTACATTGGGCTACATTGGGCTACATTTGGGCTCTAACATATATATAGCTCAATGTAGCCCAATATATATTTTTCAAAGTTAATTTTCGTAAAAACCACTGGAGCATATATCTTGAGACATAGCAAAGGCACATCGGGCTACCAGTCCCAACAATTTTGCCAAGTTTTGTGGAAATCCATTCAGCCGTTCGAGCTAAAAGTGAGTCCAACCGCCCTATGGAAAACTCAATGTTAAAAACACGTTTTGGGACCCCCCTTTTTTCTCAGGCCCCCACTTGACGAAACCCCTCCAAACTTTCAGGGGACGCTCAGAAACAAAATGTGCCATTTTCCTGAAAATTTCAGCCAATTCCTACCATCAACGCCAAAGTTATTCAACATAGAATTTTCACAAATCCCTATTCAAAAAAATCCTAACTATATATACCTACTGGCGACCGCCAGTAGGTAATATATATATATATATATATATATTACCTACTGGCGGTCGCCAGTAGGTATATATAGTTAGGATTTTTTCCCTATGGGATTTTTGAAAATTCTATGTCTAATAACTTTGGCGTTTGAGGACGGAATTGGCTGAAATTTTCTGGAAAATGGAACATTTTGTTTCTGAGCAGCCCCTGAAAATTTGGGGGGGTTCGTCCAGGGGGGGCGAGAAAAAAGGGGGGTCCCAAAACGTGTTTTTAACATTGAGTTTTCCATAGGGCGGTTGGCCTCACTTTTAGCCCGAACGGCTGAATGGATTTGCACGAAACTTGGCAAAATTGTAGGGACTGGTAGCCCGATGTGCCTTTTCTAGGTCTCAATATATGTGCTCCAGTGGATTTTGAGAAATTAACGTTTAAAAAAAGATATATATCTGTAAGCGCGCTCCGGGCAGCGCTCCGGTCCGCGGACTTTAAGCGTACCGGAACTTCGCGTAGCTAAGCTGATTGGCTCTCCGGTGTCTGTCAACATTCTAAACAGTCCGGAGCGGCCGCCATCTTGTCTCTCGGTAGGATTGAGAGACAAGAGGAGGCCAAAACAAAGGCGAAAATGACCATAAGGGGGCATACTAGATCCTCCCTGACCCCCTAGGTTTAATGTGGAGGTTTTAAATGGGCCCCGCGGGGCAAAAAAAACAAAAAAAAAATTATTTTTTTTGCGTGGGGAGCGCCCGGTCCGCGAACCGGGAAGCGTTCTGGGCAGCGTACTGCAATGGAAAATGAATGATAGACTTTTCAAATGCTGTATGTTAGTTGATTGTTGTTTTTGTTGATTATTTTTTATTTTCTTTATTTTTTAAGCATTTTTTTAATGTGATTGTGTTTCATAATTTATTAAACTTTCTAACATTTCATTGTCAGAAATTTCATAATTATCATGGAATATACATTGTAGTCTCTGAGGGTGTAAAATGTCCTCATTTGCAAGGAGGTTATCTACTGCTTGTACACATTGCAGTAGTTCATTGTCCCAAGTTTCATCGAAAAATTCAATGTCAATTTGATCAATTGTATCAATCAATTCTTGGCTGCTGTCTTGCAGGTCCATTTCAAAAGAAACTTGGTTTTCGCCTTCCATTTTGCCTGAAATTTGAATTAAAAAAATATATATTAGTAGAGATAGGGCAATGTTGGGAATAATTTTAGTTAGGCATTTTTTATCAGTGAATTTATCTTTGGGCAGTGTATAGTATCAGAGTGGAAGTAGGAATATAAAAATGTGTATGTGATTTAACGTAAGTAAATTCATAATTATACAAGAGAAGCCTAACTCCATCCTTAACTATAACAGAGAAGTCTCTCTAAATCTATAACTACTACAGAGGGATAGTATATATCTATCAGAAAAAGTTTACCATATTAACTTATAGTGCACAATATACTTCAGTTTTAAAAATAAAAACTTACCTTTAGAAAGAAGTTGAAGGAATTAGTGAAAATACTATTGAAATGTACAGCAAGAAGTAGTAGTCAAAATGGCTGTGTTTTCTTCTCTTCCTTTATATATATTCAGGTATATAACCAATGAAATGTCAGGTAAAAAAAATAGAAAATGAAAGTAACATTTTCATTGGTTGTCAATTCCAACACTTCAGATGTGTTTTGTGAAGTAATTTACCTCAGGGTATTTAGAGAGGTCTACAGGCTAAATGACTAAATGGAATTCCAATCAAATTTGTGAAAATGGTAGGGATTGGTATGTAGTATGAGCTAATCTATATTTGGTGAAATTGTCTCCAGTGGCTTTTCTGTGAACTACTTTCCCACCTTTTTTGATGGTGCGCTTCCCATGGAGCGACCCGGTACGCGAACCGTTGAGCGCCCCGGTTCGCGAACCTTAAGCGTTCCGGGAGTCCACCATTTTGTGTTTCGGTCGAATTTAGATACAAGATGGAGGGCAAATAATGTTCAGAATGGGTAGAAGGGGGCACGGTAGACTTATCTTGACCCCCTAGGTTTTGTGAGGGTGGCTGAGGAGGCCCATATGTGCGAAAAAAAAACATTTTTAAAAAAAATTTCGCGAGGTTAGCTCCCGGTTTGCGTACCGGGTAGCGCCCCGGGGAGCGTACTTTGTTGAAAATTAGTGAAAATGTTAGAGTAAAATAATAATTGTGAGTGATTAGATGTAGGGTAGCTCTGAGAAGAGCTTTTGGGTTTATGGTACATTTAGGTACTTATAAGTAGGTACCAATGCACATTCTTAAATTCAGAGTGAAAACTCTGTTGCCCTCATCTGAGAAGTGAACTCCATCTCCTCTGTAGATATCTTGCATGTAGTAACGCAAGTTATTGTTGTACAGGGAGCCCATTCCATGGTCTCTCATGTAAGCTGAAACAGATTTGTTTACATGCTTCCTCGACTTCTCAATTTGTGGACAAAATTGGTTTGACCACCTCCATTTCTGTCTTTGGCATATATTTGAATATACCAAGGCAGTCTGAGGAAAAAGTGCCATTAATTGCTCAAAGGTGTCCTTTAAAAGCATTTCCAGACCTACACCAGTCAAAGTGCCCAAGTCATTACCTCCACAGTGCACAATTAACAGGTCAGGTTTGGGCAAATGCATAAAGGTTTTCACCAATGGTATCAATTGGTGACATTTTAATCCTCTGTGGCCAAACCACTTAATTTCCACATCTTGTAAATTGAGGTTAGGTAATTTCCTGTTTTCAACGTACCTTTGAGCCCAGTGAATATAACTATGTCCAACAATCCAGACAGAAAACATGGTGAGAGAAGGTTCTCCTGCAGTCAGATGAAGTGTGGCAATGAAATGGCAGTTGAAAAAATGAGAGTTTAAAATGAAAATAACTGTGGAGTTTCTGTGTTCATGAAGCAGTAACAGTGATTGGTGGATTTTGATTGCTGAAAACAGAAAGTTAGGGTGCACGGATGTGTTCTTTGAAAGATGTATTTTGAATGGTCAATAAAAAATCATTAAATGAAAGAATGCACTGGATATGCAGGTGCACTGAGAGTTCAGAGTTCAATTGCAACAAAGTTGTGTGAACTTGCAAACACCAGAAGTCTTCCAATGAGGTGGTTGCCATGCAGAAAAGACAGAAAGGGCAGAGGGGGGGAAGGGTTTTCATTTGAAAAAAAGTGAGGGAAGAGTTTTGATTGGGTGACATGAGAAATATGTGTGAAGAATTACAGCATTTCTGTGCTTTTGATAGCTGCAGACTCTGGAGTGCATACCTTTTGCTCTGCTGAAGACAAATTGGTGTGTTTCTGAGACTGTTTTCAAACTCAAAGTATTTGCTAAGGTGAGAAAATATTTCTTTAATTTAGATAGAGAATAGTGTGGTTTAATGAGAAAATTATGAATTATGTGGCGCAAATTGCTTGTAAATATGCTCCCACCTGTGCATGGAAAATTTAGATTTTGAATGTTTGTGTTACATAGCCATGTTAAAAGTGACCCAACCATGCAGGAAAGGCAATCAAAAAACGCTTTTATGTGTCTTAAGGACATTTTAAGTAATTTTCCCATGTGCAGTGTTTTGAAATTATGAATTGAAAATCGTTTTTGAGGTAAAGGAATTGTTTTTAAATTTAAGACAAGGACATAATGGTGTATGCTTCTTTATAAGGCAATTGACTGTCCCTGATGTTATTTTTCCCATTTTAATGTAAGACTTTTCTCTGTGGCGCAAATTGCTTGTAAATATGCTCCCACCTGTGCATGGTAATTTTAAATTTTAAATGTTTGTGTTACATAGCCATGTTAAAAGTGACCCAACCATGCTGGAAAGGCAATCAAAAAACGCTTTCATGTGTCTTAATGACATTTTAAGTCATTTTCCCATGTGCAGTGTTTTGAAATTATGATTTGAAAATCGTTTTTGGGGTAAAGGAATTGTTTTTAAATTCATGACAAGGACATAATGGTGTATGCTTCTTTATAAGGCAATTGACTGTCCCTGATGTTATTTTTCTCATTTTAGTGTAAGACCTTTCTCTGTGGCGCAAATTGCTTGTAAATATGCTCCCACATGTGCATGGAAAATTTAGATTTTTAATGTTTGTGTTACATAGCCATGTTAAAAGTGACCCAACCATGCAGGAAAGGCAATCAAAAAACGCTTTTATGTGTCTTAAGGACATTTTAAGTAATTTTCCCATGTGTAGTGTTTTGAAATTATGATTTGAAAATCGTTTTTGAGGTAAAGGAATGTTGTTAAAATTTATGTGCGCCATATGCCCCCAAATTTCTTTTTTCAGGGGTGCAGCAGGGTGTTATTGAGACACCCCTGCAGCTTTGGAAAAATTCCTAATTTGTGATGAGCACATTGTTAATCGCAAATTGCACCTTCATTTATATGAGCCTCCTAGCCCATGGAAATGAATGGGTAATTTGCAATTAGCAATTTTCTCATCGCAAATTTGGAATGGTAAAGAATCGCTATTTATTCCTTAAAATTCGCTTTTTTTGGAAATGCAATATAGTTATATGATACATATGGCGGTTGATGTCTAACAAGATAAGAAGCTTAGGCATACATTTATGATGACTGGCGCAATGAAGTAGAAATCACTTACTTCATTGGTAGAGCTTTACATGTATTATCTCCTCTGTATTCTTCATCAAGCGTAACTTTAATCTGCAATCCTGAGTAGGCCTCACTTTAAACAAACCTCTGGATAGGCCACATCTTATTGTTATCTTGATTTAATCATTTAAAATGCTAGGGACAGATTTATGATAGGTGTATGCCTCTTTTGCGCCACTTAGAAAACATTGTCCATGGGGAAATGACTTAAAATGTCCTTAAGACACATGAATGTGTTTTTTTAAAACGTTTGCAATTTTTTTGGGTCACTTTTAACATGGCTATGTGACTCAAACAGTCAAAATCTAAATTCGCCATGCACAGGTGGGAGCATATTTACAAGGAATGTGCTCCATGGGGAAAGGTCTTATAATGTAATATGGGAAAAATGACATCAGAGACACTGAAATGCCTTATAGAGAAGCATACACCATTATGTCCTTGTCATAAATTTGCAAACCATTACTTTTCCCCAAAAACGATTTTCAAATCATAATTTGAAAACACTGCACATGTGGAAATGACTTAAAATGTCCTTAATTCAAAATGTGCGATTCCTTAAATGCAATGTATCAAACAAAAAATATGTAAAAAATGATATTAAGGATTTGGAAACTACCACCAACTTCTAGTTTGTGGTAGTTTGCGAATTCTTTTCAAAAAGCATTTTTTTCCAAAAAACAAAAGGTCCCATATGACGCCCATACATGCCCTTAGGGCATGTAGGTGTGCCATATGCCCCCAAATTTATTTTTCAGGGGTGCAGCAGGGTGTTCTTGAGATACCCCTGCACGCTTGAAAAAATTCCTATTTTGTGATGAGCTAATTGCTAATCGCAAATTGCAACCTTTATTCCTATGAGCCTCCTAGCCCATGGAAATGAATGGGTAATTTGCAATTAGCAATTTGCTCATTGCAAATTAGGAATAGTAAAGAATTCCTATTTATTCCTTAAAATTTGCTATTTAGGAAATGCAAAATAGTTTGATGGTAGATATGGTGGTTGATCTGTAACAAGATAAGAAGCTTAGGGATACATTTATGATGACTGGCGAAATAAAGTGCACATTACTTACTTCATTGGTAGGCCTTTACATGTATTATCTCCTCTGTATTCTTCATCAAGCGTAACTTTAATCTGCAATCCTGAGTAGGCCTCACCTTAAACAAACCTCTGGATAGGCCACACTTTATCGTCATCCTGGATTAATCATTTAAAATGCTAGGGACAGATTTATGATAGGTGTATGCCTCTTTTGTGCCACTGTGCGTCACTTTTATGATGCAGCGGTGGTGCAAAAGATTTGCTATGAGGCGACAACATTACAAATTGATGCATTTAGGCAGATATGTCATGGTGTAAAAAAAACGTACCACATGAAACCGATGCAGCAGTGATGCAAAAGATGCACCATGTCGTAAGACAGGCCTCACTTGGGGCCATATGTATCAAGCTAATTAGCATTCGCAAAGATCAAAATTCTACGAATTTTGGCCTTTGCGAATGTTAATTAGACAAATGGTATGTATCAAACAAGTTTGATGCAAAATAAGGAGTAGCAAAATTTGCTATTCCTTATTTTGCAATTGCACTGAAGGATTTGCAAATTTTGTGACTACTTAAATGCAATGTATCAAACAAAAAATATGTAAAAAATGACATTAAGGATTTGGAAACTATTGTGGTAAATTGGTGGTAATTTGTGAATTCTTTTCAAAAAGCTTTTTTTTTAAAAAACAAAAGGTCCCATATGACGCCAACACATGCCCTTAGGGCATGTATGTGTGCCATATGCCCCCAAATTTATTTTTCAGGGGTGCAGCAGGGTGTTCTTGAGACACCCCTGCACCCTTGGAAAAATTCCTAATTTGTGATGAGCAAATTGCTAATCGCAAATTAAACCTTCATTCCTATGAGCCTCCTAGCCCATGGAAATGAATGGGTAACTTGCAATTAGCAATTTGCTCATCGCAAATTAGGAATGGTAAAGAATCGCTATTTATTCCTTAAAATTCGCTATTTAGGAAATGCAAAATATTTTGATGATACATATGGCAGTTCATCTCTAACAAGATAAGAAGCTTAGGGATAGATTTATGATGACTGGTGCATCACCAGGGATGTGCCAGTCATCTTGCGCCGCTGTTCCGCCACCCATGGTGTGCTGCATTTACAATGCGGCGCAGCATGGGGCAAAAACGGCACAGATGCTTGACGCATCTGTGCCGTTAAGGTGGCGCATTGCTGGAGTTGTATCGCAAGTGCGATGCAGCCCCAGCAAGGCTCAGGGGTGCACCATCTCCACAATGTTGCGTCAAGACCTATGCCTGCTTCAAGCAGGCGCAGGGTTTTGACACAGGTTTCTCCTATCTGATTGTAAATGCGGCACACCATGGGTGGCAGAGCAGTGGTGCACGTTAACTGGTGCATGCCTGGGGATGTGCCATTTAACATAAATCTGCCCCTTTACATTTAAGTATGTGCAGGGGACACAGAGTCGGTGAGGCTTATCCAAGGTTAAGAACAGATGAGTCCTGTTCAGTGAAAAATTAGACATAGGCTTCACCTGCTCAGCATCGCTGGACATGGCTAAATAATAGCTGCAAAATGTTACTCTTGTTAAACAATTTTACTATTATAATCTGTGAGATTTGTCTCTTACTCTGCAACATCTCATTGTTGTTATCTTTCTTTAAAGATAAAGACAACCTCAACATGAGCGACAATCTGCAATCAGTTGATTTTGACCTCATCATTGAACTTGTAATTGAAACATCAGTGGATGTTGATCCATTGGATGATTTAAATCATGAGGATGAAGAAGAGCGTGATGAGGATGCAGATTTGTCCGAATTATATGATATAGGATGGGAAGCTGACCTGCTTGAGCCTTTGGAAATATAAACATTTATTTTTAAAATTTATAATTAATAAAAAGTAAAAAGGTAAACCGTTTAATTTAAAAATAAAGACACATTCAAAAGCAGGTTATGTGTAGTGTCTTCAATAAAATATTAAAATATGCTCATAAAATTAGATCAGATTCACATATAAAATAGCATAGGTAACATAAATATAAATGTCATTTCTTTTCTGGTATTTCTGTATTGTAAATTTGCCAACGACTAAAAAATCTTCTAATTAAAATGTCAAGTAGTGTGTTAAGTTTTTTATCACTGTTACTGATTTACTGTTTGGTAATAATGGTTAATAACATTATTTATTATATTTTTCCACAGATTCAACTGCAGATCATTTCAAGATTTCACCATGCCTACAATAGAAAGACAGAGAAAGGCTGCAAAACGTCAAAGACAGCAGGTGAAAAATAATACGCAGCAGTCCTCTAACAAAAAGATTTGTCAAGTCACGAAGAAAGCACCGGGTAAGAGCACAAAACACTTTATAAGAAATATGTGTAATAAAAAAAATATTACTACAGAAAATGTTTCAGTCCATAAAACGAGAAGGAAATCAAATGGAAAAGAAAGGCCAATGAAAAATGTTACTGCTAGAGCAAGAGATAACTCTGTGCATGATAGTAGAAGGAAACAACAGTTTAGGGAGATTCGTAAACGAATGTTCCGGAACAGGATAATTGGCAATTTGTTAAAAAATATTAAGAAAGGTCAACATAAACTAGTTTTTTATAAGACAAAAAAAAAAGTTGAGAAAGTTATTGATCAGGCATTTGAAATTAAACGTAAGTTATTTATTTTGATAATCAATAGAATTAGGAAGCTAAACAAGGCAATTTTTGATTTCAAAAGAAATAGTAGATGGAAGAGAATAGTTAATCGTAGTCATTTTTGTGAAGTTTTTTCTGGAGAATGGATGCATAGTTCAAGCTGTGAGGCATTTTTTAATGAGGAGAGTTATTTCCAGGATAATGATTTGGTGCATGCAGTTGACACCAGTGGTCGTGCTTATGAAGTGAAAGATGGTTGTCCAGTTGAAAAAGAAAAACTTGTGACAACAGAGGCAGAAGAGGTGTTAGGTAATGAGGTTTTAGGAAGACGTGCTAAGGGTCCTGTGTACACCTGGAAGTGTAGTAGTATTTGCAGTGTGCGACAGGATTCCATCAATTTGCTTTGTGATTTTGTACGGTCATTTAATAAGAAAAGTTTGAAGCAGAAAATGATGTTGTTGCAAGAATTAGATCCTTGCAGAGTAAGAGAAGTGACAAGTTTGCATGGACATTCACTGGCTTGTCTTTCCAGGAGAGTATGCCAGAGTGTTTTTCATCATTTCAGGATGCTAGCAGTGCATCATAACAAAGTGAGGAAATTAGTTAGAATGTTGTATTATGCTAAGAGTCCAGCAATTATGCTTAAACAATTATGCGCTGCTCTTTTGCATGGTTCTGAAATAGATGTGAAGAATATATGTGAAGAAATTGAGTTTTGTTACTTTGGAAGTAAAGAGGAGAATGTTGAAATTGAGCAAGAAGAAGAGGGTCTTGTGGAAGATAGTGTACAGGTTTCCAGTACAGATAATTTCCAGAGGGAAATTGCGACGTTTGAGGTGAAATCAAGTGAGAGGCCGAATTTCACTTGTGTGTGTTGTCGACGCACTTATTATAAGAATCAGACTAAGTTAGTGGATTTATATGCAAAAAGTGAAAGGGAAAATAATAGTGAATGGAAGGATTTTGCAACATACTTGATGGTAGAAAATTGTTTTGATTTGGGATTGGATCAACGTGTGTGTACTTATTGTTCTTGCAAATTAAATCAAAACCAGATGCCTGCTAGAGCAGTTCATAATAATCTGGAATTGGTTGAGATTCCTTCTGAATTGAAGGATTTAAATACTTATGAATCTATTTTGATTCAAAGTATCCATCCCTTTCAGGCTATTGTAAGAATGGAGCCAAAGACAGGGAAATTGCCTCCATCAGATTTACAGAGAGGATTAAAGGGAAGAGTTGTTTATTTGCCTCTAGATTTGAAGAAAAACATTAACACAATTGGAGTAGAAAAAGTGGAAGAGGAACCTCTGGTTATCTTAGTTAATGGGGTTCCGACAAAGAATAAGAAAATATGGCAAGATTTAGTAGATGTTAGGAAAGTTAAAAAGGCAACATTGTATTTGAAAAAAAATAATAAATACTATAAGAATGTATATGTTGCAGAAGAGGAAGAAAGTGAGGAAGAGGATAGCGATTTGTGTGCTGGTCAAATTGAGAAAGTAGAACCCTCTACTAGTGAAGAAATATATGAACATTATAGTGTTCATCCTTTGCATTCCAAGGAAGTCATGGGGAATGCTATTGAGTTGTTTCAAATGAAACAAGCCAAAGGGAGTCCCATTAGTGTTTGGGAGGAAAGTTTGGAAGCTCGGTGTTTCCCACAGCTTTTTCCAACAGGTCAGGGAGGAAGATATGATGAGCGACCTCATCAAATTCCTGCTTCTGAATACCGGACTTTGCGATTGTATGCAGGAGATGCTAGGTTTCGACAATGCATTCCTTATTTGTTTCATCTCCTGTTTGAAAGCGATCTGTCTGGACTGTCATATGCAGTGAACCACATCTTGAAAAGTGGTATACACATGCAAAACATCTCGGCAAGTGACTTTATGGATAAAGTCAATGTCCAAGATAGTATTTTGGATTCTCACCTGATTAATCTCATGGCGTGTCAGCGTGGTACTAATGAGTACTGGTACCATCGTCATGGTGATTTAAAATGTATGCTGAGGAACTTAGGTACTCCCACATGGTTCCTCACTCTGAGCTGTGCCGAGTATGGCTGGGAAGACTTACTTGAATTTCTACGAGAGGCAAATGCTAACGTAGATAACATCGAATTCAAGACACCCGGAGAACTGTGCTCTTTGGATCCAGTCAATGTATGTAGGTACTTCAATCATAGATTTGAAGCTATGATGTCTTTCATCATGAATAAGAAGAATCCACCTCTTGGAGAGGTGTTGGATTTCTTCTGGAGAAAAGAGTACCAAGCAAGAGGTGCTCCTCATATACATATGTTGCTGTGGATCAAGGATGCACCTAAATTTGGAACGGATCCAGAAGACTCAGTGATGAGTTTCATCCAACAGTATTCTACGTGTGCTGTTCCAAACGCAAAGGAGAAGAAAAGCCTAAGAGAAAAAGTTCTGTGTTTCCAAAGCCATCGATGTGGAAAGTACTGCCGTCGTAAATTCCGAAACAAGGACAAGTTCTACACTAAATGTCGTTTCGGCTTTCCACGACCGGTGATTTATAAAGGAAGAGTAAACAGTTTGATGTCTTCGCTGCGACACAATGTCATGAAGAAATCACCTAAAAACACTTACAATTTGAAGAGGAACGAAGAGTCCAAGTACATCAACGACTACAACCCGGTGATTTTGTCCATGTGGAATGCTAACATGGATATACAGTTTGTGGCTGATAACTGTATGGCTGTGGCTCGGTATGTGACGTCTTACATCACCAAAAAAGAGAAGACAGAATTGAAGGATATGTGGGAGGACATTTCCCATGAAAAGAGCCTCAGCAAGAAGTTGTACAGTTTCAGTCTGAAGATGTTGTCGCATCGAGAAATCGGAGCGTACGAATGTTCTGACCGGTTGTCTTCAGCAAGTCTCTATGCCAAGTCCAGGAGTATCGTTTGGGCGAGTCTTGGTCTTGCTGCAACGCGTAATTGAGTTCTCAAACCTGTGCGGGAAATTGAGTATTTGGCGGAAAAGGAGCCAAACAGTACCGACATTTTGAAGACAAACATGTTGGATACATATTATCCAAATCGAAGCAGTCACCTCGAGAATGTTTGTCTGTATGAGGTTCTGCAAAATTACATATTCAAGAGGAACATCAAAGAAGATACTGAGAAAGGAGTGTATGCTGTAATAGGAAGTGAGGGATGTCTGGTCAAGCAAAGAAAATGCCACTTGGTAAACCATCGAAAATTGAGTGGCGAATCTCCTGAAAAAAAGGAGTTTTTCTATTTAGCACTTTTGCAACTTTTCAAGCCTTGGCGTGCAGAAGAGGAACTGCTTGGAGATTTCCTCTGTTACGAAGACTCTTTCAATGCCGCCAAGGAGACCATAGAATGTCCTGCTTTTCCCAAATATGTAGAAATGTTGAATGCGGAAATTGAGCAGGAAGCAACGATTGCAGCCGAGATTGCCAGAGACAGTTCTCAGGACAGTCAGAGTTCTGCTTCATTGAGTCAGGATCCACTAGGAGGACCTGTTATTGAAAATGAAGCTGCCACTGCTATGAATGAAGTGGAAAGAGCCATGGCACATGCTCAGGAGGATGCGGTTAACTTAGAAGAGTTGGAAAGACAACTTAACGTTGAGCAGAGGAAAATATATGACGAAGTTACCATGCAAATTGATCATGGATTAAGTCATGATAAGAAAGAGTGCTCATGTACGTCGTTGAAGCCTGTCCGACTGTACGTGAGTGGAGAAGCGGGAACTGGAAAAAGTTTCCTCATTAAAGCAATTTCATGCTATTTGCAGGAAAGGACAGAGTCATCGCTGTCTTGTGTTGTCACTGCTCCAACTGGACTGGCAGCACATAATATTAAAGGGATTACTTTACATCGTTTACTGATGCTGCCAGTGGAGCATGACAACAAATTACAATATCACAAGCTATCTGGAGATGCTTGTTTTGAAGTTTCAAGAATCTTGAGGAAAATGAAACTTCTTATCATTGACGAAGTAAGCATGGTTTCCAATGTCATGCTTGCCTTTGTGCATTTGAGGATGCAAGAAGTTCTCAAAACAGAGTATGATGTGTTATTTGGTGGCAAACACATCATTGTTTTCGGAGATCTTTTGCAGCTGACACCAGTGAAAGGGCAACCTGTGTTCAAAATGCTCACGCATGAAGATACCAGGAAGTGCCTAGGCAGCATTGGCAACGTCAATATATGGTTAAACTTCAATTATGCTGAACTGCATGAAAATATGCGTCAGGCGAAGGATGAAGTTTACAAGACTATTCTACAAGATGTTAGAATTGGAAAAGTGACCGAGCATGGGAAAGAAGCTTTACATGCACGATTACTGTCAAATTTATATCCAGAACAAGATGTTGTGCCTGAGAATATTTTTCAGAAAATTACTGAGAAGAAATCTGGAATATGTTTGATGCCAACTCTTGCAGAATGTGCCAAATTTAACAACAAAATGTTGCATTTAGAAAAGCAAGAGATTGTGAAACTGGAAGCTATTGATAGAGTAGAGCATATGGGATCAACAATTATTTTGTCTGAGAATCTGAAAACAAAATTGGATTCATTAGAGAAGAGTATATCTAAAACTGCAGGTTTTGAAAAGACTCTGAATGTGTGCTTGAACTGCCGTATAATTTTAAGAAGGAATTTACATGTTGAAAGAGGTCTGGTAAATGGATCAATGGGTAATGTTGTTGATTTTGTGAAATACAGAAATAGAGATGGAATTGAATTTTTAAAAATTAAATTTGATGGCATTGAGGAAGTACAGCTAATTGCTCGTTGTTCTGCTAGATTTTTGCTTGTAAAAGACTTATATGTTCGCCGTAAGCAGTTTCCTGTTTGCTTGGCATATGCGGTGACAATTCATAAATCGCAAGGTTTAAGCGTAGACAGTGCATTGGTGAATATTGGCAGTTCTGTGTTCAAGGAGGGTATGGCATATGTGGCATTGTCACGAGTTAGAACTTTATCGGGATTGTACTTGATTGAGTGTGATGTCACAAACATTTGTGCGGATCTAGATTGTGTTAAGGAATACAATAGGTTAAGAAGAGAGTATGCGCCACATTTGCCTCAGTATCCTTTGTTTGAGAAACGTGTGGTAGGCCGGAAACGAAGAAATGAGAACAATACTGGGGAGGTTGTAGCAAAAAGACAAAAAGTCAATGAACCTAAAATTACAAGCAGAAACAAAAAGGATTCTGTTGAAGATGTTGTTGGTTTTCAGTTTGAAAACAGTTCTGGTGTCAACTGCTATGCTAATGTAGTGGTTAATGTTTTATTTTCTCTAAAAAATGTAAAAGAAGAGATTGTGGTCAATTCTGATCAAAGATTTTGCAGTTTGTTAAATTCTGTGTTAGAGAAATGTACCACTGATAGAAGAAACATAGAAAGTGTGTCTGAAATTCGAAATCTGTTAGACAGATGTTCAGGCCAAACACAATTCTCTCAAAATATTCAGCAAGATTGTCAGGAGTTTTTAATGTATATGCTTGATGTATTACATGCTGAAGGTGTAGATGTAGATCAGCTGTTTGGGCTTTCTTATCAATGGCAGCATGACTGCGAGAACTGTATGGTATCAAGTACTACTAGTGTAGACTCAGAAAGATTTATATATTTAACTTTGCCAGACAGTAAATCAGTCTCCTTTAATAAGCTAGTAAAAGCAGCTGATCACAACATGGAGTGTAGCCAATGTAAATCTGAAATGATGTCCACATTATTTATACGAACATATGGCCAGTATGTCATTTTAATGTTCCAACGATGTAGGCCTGATGGAACAAAATTGACAACTTTAATTAAAAATGTTGTAGCTTCGCAGTTGTCAATATCAGGAAGGACTTTTGTAACTGCAGCAATTATATATCATGACGGCCCTTCAATAACATCAGGACATTACACAGCTTATTTAAAGTCTAGAAATGGCTGGTCATTCTGCAATGATTCTGTTTTAATTTTCAAAAAAAAATTGCCGTATGACCTTAAAAACTCTTACCTGGTGTTTTTAAAACCAAAATTTTAGGGAAAGAATCTCGGGATTTGCTCTGTGGAATTTCAAGAAGTTCTAATGGCTCCTACACAATTTGGCCTTGAGGATAAGTGTAGTTCAGAGACATAACTTCTAACCATAGGACTGGACATTATGGAGAAATACGTGCACTTTGAATGAGTTCAGAAAAACTGTTTCTTTTTATAAACTAATTGAAGCAGCCAATCAAAACATGGAGTAGAGGGAATGTAAGTCTGCAATGCTGTCTACTGTTTTACATTGCTTTGTGATTAAAAGTGATGTAGAGAATTAAATAATTGTAGTAGTCATAGAGGTAGTGTAAGTCTGCTTGTATCAGTGTCATAGGAAAAGTAGAACATGACTGAGCAAGAAGGGGAAGATATTACTATTCCAGGATTGTGAAAATGATCTTCAACATTTTAATTCTGAAAGTTGCGGAAATGCCAAATGACGGGATTGGCTTACAAGAAATCCAAGAGTTATAAATGGCTCTGACAAGATTTGGCCTTGTGGAAAATTGTGGTAGAGAGCAAGAAGTCATTTATTGCATGTAACGTGTTTTTAAAAACGATGGAGATTTTCTTTCAGAAAGTGGCGGGCTGAAAGTAATAACAGCACAAAAGAGTGTAAGCTGTTCATAGGACATCCTTGGACGTCATGGAAAGTAAGTTAACTTTAAGGAGTTCTGAATTTTGATTTCTGATGTTGTATGGGTTTTTTAAACACAATCATTTTGATTGTGTTTTTTTTTCCCCGCTGTTACATGATGAATACCTTCAAGTCACTGTTTTTAGTGAATTTTGATACATTCTGAGAACAGCAAAAATAAACCATTTAACATGTATAATTAATTCTGTACTGTTTGCATTTATGATGTATATGTAGAACTGTGTAGGAGGCATGGAGAAGGTGAGGCTTCTGTAAGTGTCAAAGTTGTTGCATGCAGTGCTGCACTTCTGCGTATTCTTTCATATGCTAGACTACATCTGCACAATGAGATACCTAAGCAAAGGAAACGCAAGTGATGTGATTGAGAAATGAGCAAAATAAATTGCACGTATTTCAATTACATCACCTGTGTTTCCTATCATTACGAATCACATTGTGCAGATCAAGTTTAGGTCTGTCCAGGGAAACATAGGAGGTTTCTACTTTGTTGAAGAGTGCAGTGGACATGACTCACTTCATTGGTAGACTTTCACAGATATTATCTCCTCTGTACACTTCAACAAGTGTAAATCTCATCTTGAACTCTGAGTAGGCCTCACCTTAAACAAACCTCTGGATAGGAGACATGTTATTGGCATCCTGAAGCGACACTTTTCTGAAACAAGAGCAATGCAAAAGATGCACCATGTTTTAAGATAGGCCTCACTTCATCTGTATCAAGATACTGTTAGTTTAAAATGTATATCTTTAGGACTGTGTAGGGGACCTGGAGAAGCAGAAGCTTCTGTCAGTGTCAAAGTTGTTGAAAAACTATTTGTCCTTCAATCTTTTCCCTTGTCTTTTGTAATTTTTAAATACATTTTTTAATATTTTTCAAATGTTGGTTCTCTCTTTCACAGATTGAAAGTATAAAAATAAAAAGTGAGTAATTTAACGGCAATTATAAGGTAAATAGTTGTACTCTTTTCGTTACATTTCTATCACATTCACCTACTATTAGATCCACTGCTTCACTTCTTTAACCCTCAGTTTCCTGCCTTTGCTACTTTCCTCATTCCTTTCTCTATTACCTACTTACTCAACTCCTTCCACTCTTTTTCTCAGTCCCTCTGTTCTCATAGTTCCTCAGTCTTGTTCACTCACTCCGTCTCTATTACTCTTAGTGTCTGTGAATTACTTTCCCACCTTTTTTTTTGGACCGCTTCCCGGGAAGTGGCCCGGTTCGCAAACCAGCAGCGTTACGGGAGTCCACCATTTTGTGTTTCAGTCGAATCAAGATACAAGATGGAGGGCAAATAATGTTCAGAATGGGTAGAAGGGGGCACGGTAGATGTATCTTGACCCCCTTGGTTTTCTGAGGGTGGCTGAGGAGGACCATAGTTCTTCACTCTTGTTCACTCTCTCTGTTTCTATTAATGTCACTGTTTCTGACTGATCAAAAATTTTTTTTTTTAAAAAGAACAGTAACTATAAGGGAAGGAAACAGACAGTTATGTTAAAAGAAAGACAGCTATAGGGAGTAAACTAAGGATACTGTTACCCGCAATCCACTGCTGATGATGTTACTGACCATGTCATGAATGATGTAATATGTGACATCATCAGCAGTGGATTGTAGGTAACAGTATCTCTTGTTTACTCCCTAGAGCTGTCTTTCTTTTCACATAACTGTCTGTTTGCTTACCTTATACTTACTGTTCTTTTTTTAAAAAAATATTTTTTTTGGTTAGCTTCCGGTACGCGTACCGGGTAGCGCTCCGGGGAGCGAACTAAAAGAAATAGAGGTTGGCAGAGTTCCAAATATTCTACCAATTTTTTTATAACGGGGAGGTAGTTCTGAAAAGAACTTTTTTTTTAATGTTTTTGTTGTTTTATATTTTTTTTATTATTTTTTGAACATTTTTTTACTTTTTTTGTATTTTCTGAACGTTTTTATATTTTTTTGGGGGTTTTTTGGGGGGGGGGAACAAAAACGATCCATTGTAAAGGGCTCAACAGGAGCAACAAAAAAAAAAGAATTTATTTTTTGGGGCGTCTCGGACAAACATTAACATGATTCTGAATAGCTCTCATAATCAAAATGATGCTACTTTCCCTGTAGCAGATGAAATCGCCGCAGTGCACGCACACTTGCTTCACGTGCCCAAACAACATTTGAATGTTTGGGATCATCTCCCTCGCCTCTGGTCCCGACACCTCTGGAACAACCGATCTTCTTGCCATTGGAAGGGGATTTTGTTGCTCATCACGTAGCTGGGCAGCACTATAATTATTTGGGTGCCACCTACTCATATGCCGATGCATAGTGTGATTGCCGTAACTGTATTTTTTTTCAGTTCCCCTTGACAATCTATCACCGCATATACGGCAAAACACGTAGCGTGCATTCACTTTTTTTTGCCCCTCAGGAAATTTATAGAATTGCCAAATGTAATTCTCTTTTCGATTGTACCTCCTGGGCTCCTCTGGCAAAAACCTTGGCTCTTCCTCCTCTTCCTCCTCTTCCTGTTCTTCCTCTTCTTGCAAAATTACTTCAGCAGGTGGTCCTCTCTTATTTGGATTTGGTGGAGGTGGTGGGTTAGAACCAGCTGAAGCTACTAATGAAGCCATGTCAAAGTGTAAATAAAGGGTCTTTCTCTCACCAAGATGAAAGTCAGAGTGAGGAAAGAAGGAGTGGTTTTCATCATTTGGGAAAAGCAAAAGTTCTAAACCAATGAAAAGTGTTCATTTTAGATCACATGACCTAGTATTACATCATTAGGAAACCAAAAGTGAAATGAACCAATGAAAAGTGTTATTACCGAGTCACATGACCTGCTGTGTTTACGTTACGCGGTCGGCGCCGCGCCCCGGATCGCTTCCGGTTCGCGTACCGCTGCGCTTCCGGGTACGCTAACGTAGCACGTCATATGACGTATCACGCGAGAACGCGAAACGTCATGCTGACGCGACGCGTCACGATGTTGTTTTCTAACGCGACAGTTGCGCAAACGGAACGTTTACCGGTTCGCGGACCGGGTCGCGGCTCCGAATTGAGCTAACGGGAAGCTAACCGGTTCGCGTACCGGGAGCGAAACAATAAAAATAATTTTAAAAAAATTGTATTAAAAACATGTAAAAAATATTTTTCGATTTAAAGAAGAATACATTGTAAAGGTTTCGATATTTGCTATTAAAAAACCATTGAAATTCACTGAAAAAACCATAGGTTATAGACCATATATAGTTAGGAATTAGCATTTACAAAACCTTGAAAATTCACTGAAAAAACCATAGGTTATAGACCATATATAGTTAGGGATTAGCATTTACAAAACCTTATTTTACTCACACAAAACCATTGAAATTCCATATATAGTTAGTTGTACTAACTATATATCACGCACCCGCAATCCACTGCTGATCATGTCACATATTACATCATTCATGACATGGTCAGTGACATCACTGATGACATCACTGATGACATCTCAAATGACATCACTGATGACATCACTGATGACATCTCAATGACATGACTGATGACATCACTGATGACATCTCAAATGACATCACTGATGACATCACTGATGACATCTCATTTGACATTACTGATGAAATCACTGATGACATCATTCATGTGATAATACGATGAACTTCTTCAGACTCTAAAATAACCTTAGATACACTCAGTGTAAACAGACACTCACAGACTGTCACTCATCCATGGAGTTACTCACACACCTACTCAGTCATGCAAAGAATCAATTACACCTCCATTTCCTCAACTATACAGTTATACATACCTTACTTATTCAAACATATACTAACACATATTTACTCTCTTTTACAATCCCTGATACAAGTTCACAATGATCAATACAGCCACTCACACATTCACGGACTCTTATGCACAGTTATTTATATATGTCAACTCTCACATGTACTGTGTTTTACATATGTTCTTACTTTGACATGTAGCACTCAGATATCCATTCACTCACCAATGCACTCAGTCAACCGCCCATACACCTGTTTCCACATGCACTTTTGAATCCATATATCTAGTGAATCAACTGCTTACACATCTATGCACAGAGTCATACACCTCCCAGCCACCCACACACACACTCAGTCTCCCATACAAATACTTGGGCAACCAATCAATAACCCATATACTTACTCATATAGCTACTGATCAACACATGCAGCAGTTTACAGAACAACAGACATAATGATGCACAAATTAAGACAGTTTACTGACTAACCCATGCACTCAGTGACACACATTTAATCACTCACTCATACAGTCAGTCACACACCTACTAAATCCTTCATCCAGACACTTATACATCCACTCATTCTTCAATATGTAAGACATTTGAGATGTCATCAGTGATGTCATTTGAGATGTCATCAGTCATGTCATCAGTCATGTCATTGAGATGTCATCAGTGATGTCATCAGTGATGTCATTTGAGATGTCATCAGTGATGTCATCAGTGATGTCACTGACCATGTCATGAATGATGTAATATGTGACATGATCAGCAGTGGATTGCGGGTGCGTGATATATAGTTAGTACAACTAACTATATATGGAATTTCAATGGTTTTGTGTGAGTAAAATAAGGTTTTGTAAATGCTAATCCCTAACTATATATGGTCTATAACCTATGGTTTTTTCAGTGAATTTTCAAGGTTTTGTAAATGCTAATTCCTAACTATATATGGTCTATAACCTATGGTTTTTTCAGTGAATATATATATATATATAACATTTCTATGGCAAAATGAAACCCCTCATTTTGTTCCTTTGCAAATTAAATGTTTTAAGTGTTAACACTTTATTCCAATCAAGATGACTTCAGGTGTGCCATACTTTTGTCATAAGTAAGACTGTTAGCGCTCTAGTTGTTCTTTAGACTCTGGGACAATCTGTCACTAGGCTATAGTTGGGCTACATCTGGCTGATATTTGGGCTACATTTGTTTTTTTTTTGTCTCTGGTGGCCATCTTTGGGCTACATTGGGCTACATTGGGCTACATTGGGCTACATTTGGGCTCTAACATATATATATAGCCCAATGTAGCCCAATATATATTTTTCAAAGTTAATTTTCGTAAAAACCACTGGAGCATATATCTTGAGACATAGCAAAGGCACATCGGGCTACCAGTCCCTACAATTTTGCCAAGTTTTGTGGAAATCCATTCAGCCGTTCGAGCTAAAAGTGAGTCCAACCGCCCTATGGAAAACTCAATGTTAAAAACACGTTTTGGGACCCCCCTTTTTTCTCGGCCCCCGCTTGACGAAACCCCCCCAAACTTTCAGGGGACGCTCAGAAACAAAATGTGCAATTTTCCTGAAAATTTCAGCCAATTCCGTCCATCAACGCCAAGGTTATTCAACATAGAATTTCCAGAAATCCCTATTCAAAAAAATCCTAACTATATATACCTACTGGCGACCGCCAGTAGGTAATATATATATATATATATATATATATATATATATATATATATATATATATATGAAATGCATCATGCCACAAACTGAATAAAAGTTTTCTCTATGGAATTCCAGCTGTGTCCTTGGTCTACTTCAAGCAAAGTGGTCCTCTTCTTCATATTTCCGTGCCAGCCAGGAGCACCTTTCAAGGACCCGTCCAGTGAAGAGTCCTGGGTTTTAGCTGGCAACGAACTCTGTGCAAATCAAGTGATTGATTATCCCGGGACCGCCACGAGAACAGGCCAAGCAAGCGGCTGCTGCCAGGA
Source organism: Lissotriton helveticus (assembly GCF_964261635.1). Classification (NCBI taxonomy): domain Eukaryota; kingdom Metazoa; phylum Chordata; class Amphibia; order Caudata; family Salamandridae; genus Lissotriton; species Lissotriton helveticus. The sequence continues at coordinate 167,177,071 of NC_136062.1, read as the reverse complement.
GGCAGCCTGTGACTTCACATGAGGGAGGACTCACTGCAGTCGCTCTCCACGGCCCGGCCCAGCCTGAACTGTGATTGTGGCTTGGACATTGGGGACCTGAGGAAACCCTGAACACGCAAGTGCGAAGGACACCTGCCACTACAATGCCCCGCTCAGAAGGCATCTCAAGCGCTCATTTGCAGCGTAAACTTACCCTGTCACGATATTTCCATCCTGCTGCATGCTGGTAGCTGTGGTCTCACATTTGAGCACAGCTGCTGTGAGTTAACAGGGTCAGCGGCTCCCCTATTAATGAGAGGGCCGAAAAACTAACTGAGTAGGGAGAAGGTGCATTCTGGTGGTGTACGGCATCCGAGGAAGGCTAATCTAGCTGAAATGCATCACGCTGCACCACAAAGTGAAAAAAGGTTTCTGATGGAATCCCCGTGGTGTCCTTGGTCTACTTCAAGCAAAGTGGTCCTCTTCGTCATATTTCCGTGCCTGCCAGGAGCACATTTCAAGGACCTGTCCAGTGAAGAGTCCTGGGTTTTAGCTGGCAACGAACTCTGTGCAAATCAAGTGATTGATTATCCCGGGACTGCCACAAGAACAGGCGTAGCAAGCGGCTGCTGCCAGGAGGCAGCCTGTGACTTCGCGGGGGAGGGCTCACTGCAGTCGCTCTCCACGGCTCGGCCTGAACTTTGATTGTGGCTTGGACGTTGGGGACCTGAGGAAACCCTGAACACGCAAGTACGGACGTCACCTGCCACTACATGGCGCCCCTCATAAGGCATTTCAAGCGCTCATTGCAGCGTAAACTTACCCTGTTATGATATTTCCATCCTGCTGCATGCTGGTAGCTGTGGTCTCACATTTGAGCACAGTTGCTGTGAGTTAACAGGGTCAGCTGCTCCCCTTTTAATGGGAAGGCCGACGAACTAACTGAGGAGGAGTTATTTATTGAAGACAGCTACAAGTGAATCCGGCAAACTGTACCTCTTCTCATGTGGCAGACGCGTTTTGGGTGTTCTTCCCTTCCTCAATGGCAAATTACTTCATACATCCAGGCGGTTTTGAGCACTTTTTAAACTTGCTTAGACCAGCCCCGGTGGGTGGGGCCATACACATGGCCTTATAGTCCTCGTAGTCCAACAGTAATATTTCTCCAGAGAGTCCTTCCTGCATATATGCTCAATATTTCCTCATTTAAACCCCAGTGGGTTGATGCAAATGAACTGCTTTGAGGTGTTGAATTCCTTACGTTGTACATCACAAAGAACGGTCTCCCACGAAAATAATGACGCTGGTGTACGGCATCTGGGGCATGCACGCAGTAGAATAAAGATGTGTAACACTAAGCTGCATGTGTGGCTTGGTCATTGGCGGATACCCATCCTGGAAAGATGCTATACCCACCTGGAAAAGGATCTCTAATCCCTCTTAAAAGTGCTAGTGGATTGCTGCCTGCACAAAGAAACACAGAGCAGCTTGAAAACAGCTGCTCTGTATCTCTCTAGAATGGGCTGCCTTGGGGGTAGCGTGAATTTGTGGCTCCCCAGAGGGCAGCAAATTATTCCTGATAGGGTGCACTTTCCATGTTTGCAGACAGCACACCGGCTTTAAGTTGCACTGTGGGTAGACATGAAAAGGGTGCTCTATCTATAAAGCAGTCCCTGGTGATGTAAGGTCCCTATTAAAAGTGGCTCCCTGACAATGTAACAATGGTGTGTTAATACCACACTTGGGTTAACCATACTTCCTGCTTCTATTACTGCACCATTACTGGGCCATGAAGAATTTTATAATTGGAATAGGAAACTCCATGGGGAAAGTGGGATTATCTCAATATTTTCATCATTGTGCAAATATATACAGATGAGGTGCTGATCATACTCACCACCTATGATTACATGTGCAAGCTCAACATGGTGGGATCTCTAGCCTGCTGGCGAGATTATAAGTAGTGGGGATAATTCCAACGACTGTGCAAATAGAATTGTGCAGGGACTGCAATTCTGAGTAGTGTGCTACCTACCACATGCAGTAATTACCACATTCACGTAATTTTTCAACAAATACTGCAACAAGTATAGAGGGGGAGGGGACGTGCAGAAAGAAAGACAAATCATTTGAAAATAGATGTGTTAAATACTGGTTCCGCATATTATGTATCATTAAAACTTTGAGACCTCAGAATTGGAGGTATTTGCAACACATGGCAGATATCCTATGAGGTGATAATTGTATTGTTTGCTCTGGTACCTCTCCCTATTACACCTTCCTCACTCCTAGCACTCCTCTGTCTTTAAGTACTTTTCTCATTCTCTTGGTCACACCATTATTTTTTATGTTCCAGGATTTACTTCTGCCCTTAGTTCTTTCCTTACTTAGTCGTTTGCAGTCAAATAACCTCCTCTCTGCAATACTCACTTGTTTGTTACAACCTCTTTCACCTCAGTGTTCAAATGATCTATAGCTCAGCCACTGCCCAATCCCTGGACCCCTTCTCCTCTCATCACTCTGCACTATCCTTTTCCTTCAGTTTCTTAGAAACCCATAGCTCTAAATCATCTTGTGTAAATCCCTGCAACATGTGGTAGGCACCTTACAGTGCCTAACATACGATGTAGGATTCTTCGGGGGGCACCATGGGTGCCCCCCAGGTCCACAACCATAGGCCACCGAAGGGTGAGGGCCCTGCTAGGGGCCTCTGTCATCACTTTCAGACAGCATTTTCATGTTGGTAAACCAATGTGAACAGAACTCTTAGCGCCGGACTCAAGAAGGTAGCTCTACAGGAGGACTAACCTAGTGCTTGTATCTAACCCGTACTCCATTGTGATTGGCCTGAACTTGTGACATTCCCTCAGGTTAGTGCAACCAGATAATCAGGAGTGGCGCTTTCTGCTTCTATGCACTATTATCACTAAGAAATGTGATATCTATTTTTACTGATTGGATATTATTTTATTTATTAAGATTTACCCTATTTTTCTAAACTGGCTTGGGAATTTTCTAGTGGTGTGTTCTTTCTTCATTGCTGTCTGTGGGCAGCATACCTACTTTACACATTGCCTCTAAGTTAAGCTTGTCTGCTCTGTTTGTAGCTACCAGGGTGTTAAACACAGGTTAATTTAGTGGCTTTTTGTGGTTCACTCAGACAAGGATTATGGTTGATGCCTGAGTGGAGCTTCCAACCCTCTCAACTAACAACCTAATTTATTATACATGCCTTAACTGGATTCACTCCAGTGGTTGGTCCTGTCCTCTGGCAGGCTAAAGTCAGAATATTTGTAAATCCCACAGCTTTTCTGAGATTAAAGGAGATGTCCATTTAGATACAACCATTGTGTTCCAGAACTTCAGAGACAGCACCTAAGGGTCAAGACTCACTACAGCAGAGAACACTTACAGGTGTCTAGTCCAGGTCCAATTGCAACTGGCCAGATGGAAAATTCAGGAGAAAGACATTTTGCAGTTTGAGTGTCCCCGTAGACACACAAAAGATCGGCCAACTGATCCTTGGAGTGGATTACTCACAAGAATTTTCCACGGGTCCAGAAAGGGTTCTGAGTATGGTGACTTGGAATGTCCTATTTATGGTTGGTACTAGCCAATGGGTGGGGGTGACTCCTGGCCCCTCCTTAATCAATTTGGTAACATTGCCAGGGGCAACCCTGCCTACCTTTTCAGCCCTTCTGCAAACACTCCCACAGTGCACTACACTCCTAAAAAAACATTTCTCCAATTTGCAGAGCTGTATCTCACTCTGAGGTGGACCCAGGAAATTAGTAGCCCTCTTCTTTGTGGCCACTCAAAGCTGGTTTTGGGGCTTGCTTGGCTGCCATTGGATTTGGATCTAGCTTAGCTGGGGGAACATGGGGGTTACCTTTTTCCATGTCTCACCTTATATTTATGTGTGAAAGGACAGGCCCTTTACAAGTTGATGACACTCTTGGTCCACACAAACGAGTATTCCTGCAGACACCTCCCTACACCCAAGCCAATGTTTCTGCTCTGGGAACAGTTTTTACATTTCATTAATGTTAAGCACTGCCTGAGAAGCTAATGCAAATTTACCTCTAGTAGCTACGGGCAGGGCAAATGCGGCATTCTAAAAGTCAAATTTCCTAAATAGTTATTAAAAATGCAACTTCACTATTGAACTGGATTTTTTATAAATATTAAAATAGTGATTGAATCATTTTTCAAGCTGGTCCCAAACCCAAGATAGCAGAATTGATATTTTAATCTGTATTCTAGTTTTATCATAGGACAGCCAGAGCTTTCCACAGTGAAAATGCCTTTTGGGGGCTTGTCACTACAGGGACGTGGTAACATAAAATGTCCACATGCCCCACTTTTAAATACCGTTCACCCTTCCTTGTGGACAAAATTATATGCATAGAGGTGACTGCTCAACTAATAAGAGGAAGGTTTAAGTTTTTATTCCATGCGTGTAGTTTCTATACTATACACCATGGCCTTAAAGAAGAGTTAAATACGCCAGTCAGGGTTTATCCACATTTTACATGTCTTAGGGTCAATTAGTTTCAGTTGCTGTTTTGCTAAAAAAGCTTTGCTAAAGTGAAGCCCTCTTACCATTTAATTGACATAGTTTTAGCAATATCGGCAAAGTCCTAACCTGCCAGCTTTCCCAAAGCTAGTTCAATTTCTTGTTCCCGAGCTGCCTTGCAATTAGTCAAGTAACTCCTGTACTGAAGAAGCCCACAATGGACCCAGAAAAACTCAGTACCTTTCAGTCTATCTTCATTTTTTTGCCCTGTAAGGAGATTGAAAATTGCATTGCACTCACTAACATTCTTAAAATGCTTATGGGCATCAATGCAATAGTTCTCAACTTGTTCACCTCTAACCTACCTTATTGATCACAACGGATCAAATTTAACAACTGATATCCAGCTCAGATATTGTGAAAAGGGGATCTCGCATGGGTACATTCTGTCATCTCCTCTATTTCATTTGTATATAGATCTGCTGGCAGTTCTATTCAAGAACTCTGTAATCTCTTATCATCAATATGCCGATGGTATTCAACTGCTCCTCAAGCTTTACTCTCCTACCAACATGTAACTAAAACATTACAAACTGTGTAAGAGTGGATGATACCTCGCTAAATGAAACTCAAGCCTAAACTTTTTTTTTTTTTTTTTTACTTAATCTTCGGACTTGTCACTACTGGTCCAACCCTGGATTAACCCATGGCTTATGCTTGACTACAAACCTAACATTATTGATGGTGCCAAATTGCTGAGCTTCATTTTTTTTTAAACTTACCTGCAAACGCAAATAGATTCAATGGCCAAAAATGCACTTTTCCAAATGTAACTTGTGTGGGGTTTCACCAATCCATACCAGCACCACAAGGCACCTGTCCAGTATCTTGTGTTGTCAATAATTGATTATTGCAAATTTGTTCTGAATACCACCCCAAAAGACACCTTGCTCCTCTAAAGGCAGTTCTGCATGTAGCACTGCTCTTTTGCACTGGAATCAAAACGTTTGAGCACATCACTCTGCGTCTAGTTTCACTTGAGTGACTCTCAAATAAAGCAGAAGCACTCTTCAAAATAACATCGATCACTCACAAGTTGCTAGGCACATCTGCTCCTCAGTACTTGATTTCCAAGCTGAAATTGTGCGAGGGTTTCAGGTTGTAATGTTGTGTGGAATTGCTTCTCTTAGACGCTCAAGCTTTCTAAAAGGAACGTACAATTGGCCAATCCTTCGCTGGTAGTGCCACCAAAATGAATGTATGACATTACAACGCATGCTTTTACCACGCATGCTGTTACAACGCAGGTTTTACTACGCATACCATTACAACGCATTACACTTGGGGGTGCTGGATAGTGAATAGTTTAATTTACTATTCCAACTCCAGTCCCCGTGGATAGTAGGGAAGGTGTTGGATAGTAAATTAAACTTATTCCCTATCCTAGAGCGCCCCCCAGTGTAATGCGTTGTAATGGTATGCATAGTAAAACCTGCGTTGTAACAGCACTGCGTGGTAAAAGTTGCGTTGTAATGGTTGTAAACCCACCAAAATATGGAACTCTCTCACATCAGCATTATGCACCACCTACTCTTTGACGATCTTCCAAAAAGGAGCTTAAACGTCTCCTTTTGAAAGACTCTTCCATTCTGTTCCTAGTTAAGAGAATTTCTTAGTGCTTTTCCCTTCTGTTTCTCTCTTGAGCCTACTTCCACACTTCCCTTGCTATGAATTCCACCTAAGCTCCTCACCTTCTCCTATTCCCTACCATCTTTATAGCATTTTCACTAGATTATATATAAAGACTTTAACCCGGGATCAGATCCAACCCATCCCCTGCATCTTACAAGAAGCATGCCAAATGGCTAATCTTGAGTAAACTTGTACTGCTTCTCAAGCCCCCTCTTTCTACAGATGTGATACTTATTTGATACCGTTGGTTCGATTTATTTTATGCTTTTCTGTTCACTTGTTACCTCGATCTTTTTACCTTCTGAAACTGTACTGGGCCCCTCCAGACTGGCTGACTCCCCTGCCCCTGACCTTGATTGTTTCCCCCCTTTTTTGACAGTGTGTTCATTTAACTACATCATTTGTGCCATTGTGTTGGTTTATTCGAGCTTGCACCACTTTGCACAGCGCTCTGACACCTGTAAGAGTCATGTTCGCGCCCTATAAAACCTTTCAAATAAAATAGATTCTAATTGTGTAGCTTCACGTCATTGCACTCCTATGCAGTCAGACTGCAGCTACATCTACTCACATGGCACCTATTCTTTTTAGTACACTGCATTTTCCGCTTGCATTTGTCGTTCCCTCATGTATGTACACTGTATTATTACGTTGTTGCACATCATCCATTGTCACTTACTGTCACCAAACTTTGTCCTTCTCCTTAAAGAGTGCTCTAATGGACTGGGCTACATTTGTGTTCTATAAAACCATATAAATAAACAAATAGTGTGTATGGTAAAGACCTCCCCTTAATTCTCATGTATCCACTCCTTTGAACTCATTGGGGCTCAGTTGCCCTTCCTGCTTTACGTATATCAGAGAGCTTGCTGTTTGATCACTGTTTTCAAAAGTAAATTGGCAATTAAGACTAACAACACTTCTGTAATTTAAAGTCTGGTAAAATTACTCAGTGAAATAACTTCACTGAACAATCAGGGAACTGCACTAATATAAAATGTAAGGGAGTGATGCTGACTGGATGGATCTGAAATTAGTTGTTAATTGGAATGCTATTATTATGTGGTTAACCATATACTTTAGGGAATGCACTGAGCTTAGAATTGGACTTTTTATAATGTAATTGATTTTTAAGTGTAGAAAATGAATTGACTTTTTAAGCCACCACGTGCTATCGCCAGTGTGCTTCATATATTTTTCATTGGCTGTAAATGTTAATATTCTAAACAAATTAAAAGTCGGATGACTTGACTTAATACAGTGATACACTGAGCCTCAACCCCTTTCCCCCATGTTTACATTCCACTGTAGGCCACCAGGAGTGCTATCCTTATTTGTTTGCACTGTTTCCAAGATATACTGATATGGTTAAGTGTTATAATCAACTGTATTTTGCAGCCAGACATACTAAATATTAGAGATCGTTTAATATAGGGGAAGGGAGTATGTAATGCTTCATGAATGTCAGTAAAGGCAAAATCCGTTTGTAGAGTCCAAACTTTAGCAAGATATGCAAATAAACGCGCTAAGCGTGCAAATGTGAGGGACTGGTAACTAGTTCTTTTGTTCAGGGCTTACTTTAAGGCTTAGTCTGAAAACACCTGTGAATAAATAAATGCCCAATACTTAGATATCAGATAGAAGTGGAGCAGGAAGCATGCAGGAGAAGATCTGGGAGGATACCAGGCCCATAGATCATTTTCATTACGCCACCATAATCATGTGTAATTCCCGTCATGTCACATTAAATTTGCTATGAAAAATTCAAGGAATTGTTCCATAATGGCACGATTAGTAATTTCAGGTGATTTGGGGAAAAATGATATCATTGGAGCAAGGGAACAATGAGAAGAAACAAAACATGAGCTGCTGTTGTTCACAGCACTTGTGTTTTTAACACTTCCATTTTAGCGTGAAATGCATCCCTAATGGGTTTTATGCTAAAATATAGCACTAAATGGCAGGTTTTCATTACACAAAATTCTGCTGAAATTTCGCACACCTAGGTGCCGCTGATCCCTGTACCTGAGCCGGGCATTAGGCCAGAATACTTCAGGGCCCACATTAAGCCTATCAACAGGAGCGATGAGGGCAAACAGGAACAGTGAACCCTATTACAAGTAATACACTGCCTCTAGGGCAGCCACAAATGTATGCTGCTCTAGGGCAATACATTAGAAGAAGATGGACTGGATGAATGGACAGCCGGTCCCTGTTTATGAGTGACGGCACCTGCCTGCAGGGGGATGTCCTTGGGACCCCGCCCCCTTGCTGGGTCTGGTGGCTTATGTGGACTAATGGATCCATTGTAGGGGTCTCTGTTCGACATCATGGTCACAGGTTCAAATCATGGCGGGTTTAATCAGACTTTCATCCTTCTGGGGTCAATAAAATGAGTACCATTGAGTTGGGTAACAACATCTGTTATTCAGTGTCAAGCTACCCTTGGGTGAACGTGTGCTTTATAAATACATGCTATGTTTATCGGGGGGGCGGGGTGATGATTGTGTGCCACTTTCTTGTGGCACACAGTCAGTGTGACCCATGAAGGCCTCTTAGCCGCTGCACCTGTGTCTATAATAGGGTCCGGGATCAGAGGCGTGGGGTTTCCTTCACTAGCATGGGGCAATAGTAATGAGAGAACACCCCTGAAGAAAGCGCCTGTGCTCTATGTGCACAGGCGCACTCTGTATTACAGAAGAGGGCACACAAGTGCCTTCTCCTGTATTACCATTTACTATGTTTAATACATTTTCCCATGGTCTGAACAAACAGTTAATTTGCATTTTAAGAAAACCCTAATGCTTTTTGTAGATCTAATTTCAATTAAGTTTGAAAACTTAATTGAGTGGAGTCAAGAGAGTCTCTGGGAAGCATAACAGCAGAGTGCTGCCATGTCAGAAGGGTAGGAAAAGTCTGATTTACAGGCTGGGAATCTGCTTTCGTTAGGAAAGGCTTCTTCCTGCATTACACTTTCAACTGGCACAAAGTAGTCCTTGACTTCTGTGTTGTGAGGTTGAGGCTAGTGTCAATTTAGAAACCAATGGATGTAACATTTTGTTTCTCACTACCCAATGAAAGCTTTGTAGCTTCATGAAATTGCTAAATGTACTTCCTCACTACATTTTCATTGGGACTTTTGTGTCAATTTATGATGCAAAATGTAAATGTATGCATGAAAAATTCAGCACTTTTGCCAGTGTACATTGAAAAACTCAGCAAAATGTAAACTTGTAGAGCAAAGGCTGTATACATTTTCATATTTGGCGGCTTTTATTTTATATGCTTCTATAGCGATAGACCCCCAAAGGGGTATCTCCGCACTTTGCCTTACAGAAAGAACATATACTGTGCCAGGTCATTACTGAGAGTTGCTGGGAAATGGGGGGGGTTTAACTACTGTTAAAAAGATAAGTTTTAAGGGATTTACGGAAGGACAAATGCTTGGTTATTTGTTTAATGTAAGGGGGAGGGAGTTCCAGAGAGCAGGCCCAGCATAGGCCAGAGCACGACCTCCTTGTCGGGATTTCTTTATTTTGGGGACCTGTAATAATTGCAGGTTACTAGAGCGCAGTGAGCGGCCTGGGGCATAGGGTAGGAAGGCTTTTGTAAGGTATTTTGGGCCATTTCCTGACAGACATTTGTGAATTGTACATATAATTTTGAACTTGGTGCGTTGCCGCACTGGTAACCAGTGAAGTTCCGCCAGAAGTGGACAGGAGGGGGTCCTAGATGGTACATTGAGGACTAGCCTCGCTGCCGTATTTTGGACTACTTGCAGTTTCTTGAGCTGGCCTTCGTTGGTGGATAAAAGAAGGCCATTGCAGTAGTCCAATCTACTAATAACTAGTGCCTGGACTAGGGTTTTTCTATGGTTATCAGTGAGATAGGGAAACACTCTTCTCAGTAGTATTATGGCCCTAAAGCATGTACCGGCAACTTGGTTGACATGGTCTTTAAATGTCAGGGATTGATCAAATAGTACTCCCAAGTTTTTCACAGTCTGCTTTGGGATGGGGACTGGACCCAGTTCTAAAGGCCACCACTCATCAGACCATACTGTCGCTGCAGCCCCAAACAGTAACACCTCGGTTTTAGCCACATTACATTGGAGGCAGTTCTCAGTCATCCACCTTGAGACCGCCCTCATGCCATCTGCAAAGGATTTTTTCAGGGCATGTGTTAAGGTTTTAAAAGGGAATAGAAGTTGGGTGTCGTCGGCGTAGGACACCGGGGTAAACCCAAAGGACCTCACTAAGTCGGCCAGGGGGGCCACATACACATTAAACAATGTGGGGCTTAGGCATGAGCCCTGTGGCACTCCCCTGGTGAGCTCCCTAGAGGTGGATTTATGGGAGCCCATCCTGACTTCTTGAGAGCGGCCGGAGAGAAAACTCTCCATCCAGGACAGAGCTGTACCTCCCAGTCCCACATCCCTCAGACGTTCGAGAAGCACTTCGTGAGACACCGTATCGAAGGCAGCGGATAAATCCAACAGCCCCAGAATCATAGACCCCCCGCCGTCCAGTGTCATCCTGATGTCATTGGTCACTGCTAATAGGGCTGATTCGGTGCTGTGGTTGGGCCTGAACCCAGATTGTGAGGGATCCAGGCCTTCCGTTGCCTCGATGTGGTTAGATACGTGGGTGTTCACGTGCTTCTCTGTCATCTTACCGATGTAAGGTAGGAGGGAGATGGGCCGGAGGTTCGAAAGATCTGTCCAGGGGGAGGCCGTTTTTTTCCTAATTGGGTTTACCACCGCAATCTTCCATTCCCTTGGTGGAGTTCTGGACTTTTTGGTTCCGTCCAGAGGTGTCAGGGACAACACCCGAAGACCCCGGAGTTCAACCTGTCTCGGTGCACAAACAAACAGAAACACGGGTTTCTCGATGGTGGCGTCAAAGACCAAAGGTTTATTACTGCAGGGACACAGAAGTCACAGAAACTACACATGGGCAGTATCTAGGAGCCTGTTCAATTTGTACAAAGAGGGTTGTTCCTTATATACTAAATATTCTGCTCGGGGCAAATTCTTTACATGTTACCACAGTTCTAAACATTCGTGTCTTAAACAATAAATATTTGGCGTTGCACAGGAATCGTCAACAGTATCTGATGTCAAAACATTACGAATGAGGGGTTCCCACTATTCCATCATAATCCCATGTCAATTTCTCATTCAAGACCCGGACCGCCTCATCGTAAATTTCGTTACCTCCCCCTAATAAAGGCCCAGAAGGAAAGGAGCAGAGCCAGGTGTAGAAGATAGAAAGACAGGATAAGAGATGTTTGTGGGTCGTAAATGGGCACGGTTACCAGTTTCGGCCGCCTAATCATGATCAGGCCAACGAACACAAGAACCAGTATAGCAGGACTGGCCTCAGGCTGGGGAGGCAGTTCTTGCCGAGTCATGCTGCTACAGCGTTGCTGGCCTAAGGTGCACGTGTCACTAGCAAGGTGAATCGCCGGTTAAAGCCTACGTGTCCTTTAATGAAAAGAGGTCATTGCGTGTCCATTGACTATGTGAGGGCAAGGAATACAAAATGGCTTCCGTGTTCTAAGATGGATGCCACGGGTAGAACAGAAATGTGTTTGTAACTGGAGTGCTCTTGCTCGTAGCATAGCAAAAACAGCAGGATATACTAAATGGATCATTTGCGGTTCACTGATACCAAAATTATGTATTTACGACAATGTTACAAACACGAGTAAAATCGTCACGGAACCTCAGAACCCTCCTTTTGCCCTTACATAGGCAATTACTCAGTCTATGTCAGAGTCAGAGTCTAATTCTATGCTCATTAGGTCAGTGACATGTTGTTGCACCATCATCTTGTCTCGCACCTTTTCTCTAAATGCAGGTGGTTTTCTGAAACAGGTTGCAGCACAGAGACTACACAAAGCGGGACCACATTGGATGATAAGGCAGCACGAGAACAGAAATACTAGGATGGCACCAATGACCATCAGAACCTTCCATCCCCACGCTGATACCAGAGTCCAAAACCACTCCATGAAGGACCAGTTTCCCTTGTCTACGTGTATGGAGTCGGAAATCTTGTGTAGCTTAGAGATCGCTTCATAGACTGTTGGAGCATTATTTGGAATAAAGACACAGCAGCTCGATTGGATCATTCTTCATACCCCACCTCGATCTGCAAGTATTACGTCTAGAACCATTCGGTTCTGCAACGTCATGAGACGATCCGCCTGAAGCTCAGCTGTTAAGTTACTAAGGGCACCAGCAGTTTCTGTAATAGTAGATTCAACTACCCGTGTTAGTTGACGTAGATTTCTACTATTGGCCATCGGCCCCCAAAACGGAAGGAAACCTTTGAAGAAGTCTCCAGCTTCCTGACCAGCGGTATCTTCCTTGCTGAAGACACCTCTTGCTACTCTGGTCTTGTGATAATCTGAAGAAGCAGTGTATGTCGGAGGTAACAATCGAGCAATATAACATGAACCTGAGAAGTCAGCAGGCAGCCATGTATATGCTCTGTCCTGACAGATGAAGTAAGTACCCCTAGCAGTAAGGAAGGCAGGGGAGGAGTTAGACGGAAATACGTAAGTCTCAACGCACTCACTCCTCCCTAGCTGAGCTCTCAGATTTCTCCCATTTCCTTGCAAACAGACCTGACCTCGGTGAGGCACGACCCAAACTGAAGTGGAGCTTTTACGCTTGCTTTCTCCCAAACTAAGGCGATACTCGGTAGAGTTCCAACTCAAATACACCCGTAATTCATCTCTAGGGTAAGATGGAGTATTATTGACGTCTTTAATCATGTCAATAATTCCCTGGACTAAAGCTTTGTTGGCTGAGTTGTATTTAGTGGACCGTGGTGGACGCGGAGGATAGGTCTCAAGGGCATATGAAAAAATGGTCTGAAAGGCCTGAAATGATCCATTGTAGCTAAAAGGCAAGACTAGATAGGGAATGCCTTTATCCATAGTGTGAGGTATCAAGCCACACACCCAGCAGTCTGTAGTATTAACTACCAGTTGGTGTTGATGCAAGAGCTGTACAAATGTATTGTTAATAAATTCTGAGCGTCGAGCTTGTTCGTGTTCAGGAAATGAGTGAAAAGAATGCATAGAAGAAACCGTAGAAGTAGTAGGATCAAGGGGAGGTACTGTAGTTACTGGCATAAAAATCAAATGTACACCAAAGACGATTCCACCCACCAACGTTATCAAAACAATTAAAAATGTAACTGCACATTGCATTAGAAAGCATTTGCTGTGAAGTATTCTGTACAGTCTATTTCTGCGAACATAAATTACATTTTCTCGTTGTAGCTCAGGAAGCTCCATCTTCTACGACCGTTCGCGACCACAGATGATGTGTACGTAGATGAAAATGCCTCTATCAGCCCTGGGAGTTCCCAGAACTAACAGAAAGATCGACCTTGTGTCTGACCCCCGCAGATTCAACTAGGCACACAGCCACGACCCTACGGCTACCCAGACGGCAAGGCAATTTTAAAACAAAAAGAAACAATACAAAGTATTAGCAAACTTCCTGGCTGGAGGCAATGTATAGAAAATTCAAATCTGAAAATAGGCAGTTTCCTGCTTTATTTGTCCATATTGCGAGGTCGCAAGTTGTATCTCAGTTTTGCAGGAGCTGTCTGATCTGGAAACAATGTATTTTCAGCTGACGTTGCAATGTTCACGTTTTCAGATGACAAATGTTCTTTTGGTGCAGATGGCAAATGTTCGTTGGGTGTGGATGACAAATGTTCAGGGTTCAAAAGAGCAGTTTCAGGAGGAGAGTCAGAATTTGGTGAATCCGTGATCAGTTCTGCATCGCTGAAAGGTATGAACCTGGGGACTTGTTCCGTTTCAGAGGCACCGATTCCTTTCTTTACCCAGTTGTCGTAAGGAAGTGGCAGAGGCACACGTTTGACATGTGTCGTATGGATCCAGTTCTTCCTTCCGGCCACACGAATAGCAGTTCTCGTTGCTAGTAGGACTTGGAAAGGGCCAATGAATCTGGGTTGAAGATTTTTCGTTCTTGCAAAATTTCTAATGACCACCTGGTCACCCGGTTTCAGCTGATGGCCTGGACTCTCCGGTGGCTTTGGCAATGCATCGAAAACCTGTTGGTGAATAAGACTCAATTTAGCAGTCAAGTCGAAAAGGTAATCAATTAACATTGGGTATTCCAGCTGTTTGAATTCTTTTGGTCTAGGTACCCCCCAAACATTTGCAGGACGACCAAAAACTATTTCATAAGGACTAAGCCCTACTCTAGAATGTACAGTTGCTCTTGTTGATAGCAAAGCCAAAGGCAATGCGTCTGGCCAGGACAAACCCGTGGATGCTTGTATCTTAGCAAGTTTCAGTTTAAGGGTGCCATTGTAACCCTCGACTAAACCCGCGGACTGGGGATGATTCGCACTATGAAACTTCTGTCTAATCCCTAGGCCGGCACACACACTCTGCATAACTTTCCCTACGAACTCACTTCCGTTATCTGACCATACAATCCGTGGCATTCCGTATCTGGGGAAGTATTCTTTAAGAAGAATTTTGGCAGTGGATAAGGCAGTATTGTCCTTTAGCGGGTATGCTTCGATCCATCTGGAGAAAGCACAAACTACCACTAGGACGTATTTCAGATTATTACAACGATCCATGTGAATGAAGTCTAGCTGGATCACTTCGAAGGGGCAGGAAGGAGGAGCGAAATGACCTGCAGGTGTGGGGATTCCCTTGCCAGGATTATGCATCAAGCATACCATACAATTTCTCACCACTCTCTCTGCACACTTACTAATCCCATCATTCTTCCAGACCGGAGCCAACATCTTACAAATCCCTTTTGAACTGATGTGTGCTGTTCCATGTGCCATCGTTACTACTGCAAGCACATACGCATCAGGCAACATCCAACGCTGTTGTTCCGACAAGTCAATCCAACACCCACTCGAGTCCAATTTACCCGTGCTCTCTCTCCATGCAAGTTTTTCCTCCTCAGTCGCCTCTTTCTGAATTTCTTTCACGCTTTCCACTGTGTCTTCACACATTCCAGACTCAGAAATCCATCTTGCAGACGTTGCAACATACATTCTACTCATCATATTTCTAGCTGTCTGTTTTGCAGTCTCATCGGCTAAAGCATTCCCACGACCAACATCATCCGTGATTGCTTTATGAGCACTGCATTTCACAATCGCAACTTCAGTCGGCAAGGTTAGAGATTCCAACAAGTCATTAACTAGCTGGCCATGTTGAATCTTAGTCCCATGGGACGTAATGAAACCTCTCTCTTTCCACAAACGGCTAAAACTATGGGCCACGCCGAACGCGTACTGGCTATCTGTGAACACATTCACTCTCTTTCCCTTAGCTAAAACGCACGCTCTTGTTAGCGCGATCAATTCTGCAGCCTGGGCAGAATTCTGACTCACTCTTGCAGTCTCCACAATCGTACTCAAAGTCGTTACTGCATAAGCAGCAGTCACATCACCATTCTCTAATTTGAAGCAAGACCCGTCAACATACAACGTGCCATCTGGATCTGATAACGGAGTGTTTTTTAGATCAATTCGTCCTTTTGTTTCTTCCTCAGTTTTGAAATAACAGTCGTGTGGTTCGGAATCACTCGACTCTTGGCTAGTCGGCAACAATGTTGCTGGATTCAATACACTGCATCTTTTGATCTGAATGTGACTAGCTAACAGTGTCAGTTCATAACCTGATAATCTAGCACTGGTAAGGTGCTGCGTCTTGGTTCGGTTCATGAGTGTATCCACAGCATGAGGAACCATAACCACTAGCATGTTGTTCATTACTAAACCAGCAGATTGTCGAATGGAGGCTGCAGCTGCGGCTGTAGCTCTCAAGCAACTAGGCAATGCTCTGGCTACCGGGTCTAACGTTGATGAAAAATACGCACAAGGGCGTTGTTTATCACCAAATTTCTGCGTCAAAACACTCAATGCACAACCTTCTCTCTCGTGGACATAGAGCGTGAATGGCTTACTGTAGTCGGGTGTACCCAATACAGGTGCTGAACACAGTGCATTTCGTAACTCAGAAAAACTCTGCTGACATTCAGCAGACCATGGTACCGGACTCGGAACACCTTTCCCAGTCAAGGCTACCAATGGTTTTGCTAAAAGAGAAAAATTTGGGATCCATTGCCTACAATATGAGGTAATACCTAAAAAGGCACGTACTTCTCTCTGCGTGCTAGGAACATTCATCTGTGTAATTGCTTTTATTCTCTCTGGGGTCAACTTCCTTCCCTCCTTTGACAAGAGATGACCTAGGTAGGTCACTTCTTGGCAGCAGTATTGCATTTTTGAAGGTGACACCTTGTGATTCAAATTTGACAAATGATGCAATAAAGAAATCGTAGCTGTTTTGCAAGTTTCCTTGTCATCAGCAGCCACTAGAAGATCATCAACATATTGTATTAAAGCAGAACCAGGAGGAAGTACGAAGGAATCTAACTGGCTTTTTAATGCTTGACTGTAAATGGATGGGCTTTCACAGTAGCCTTGTGGAGCGCGTTTAAACCTGAAGCTTCGTCCTCCTAGAGAGAAACCGAAGATATCTCTGCTTTCTTCGGCTATCGGAATGCTGAAAAAGGCATTTTTCAAGTCGACAACCGAAAACCATGCTGCTGTAGCAGGAATCAACGTTAACAATGCAGTAATGTCTGGAACCACAGGAAACTGTGGAATCACAATTTTATTAACCTCTCTGAGATCAATTACAAACCTATATACTGGAGGTTTTGTAGGGTCAGTTCGTTTCAAAATAGGCAGTACAGGACTATTACAGACATTACCTCTAGTTTCTTCTATAACGTCTTTCTCAATCAGATCATGCACTATCAGTAGGAGCGCACGCTCACCTTCACTAGAGATTCTGTATTGTGGAATTCGTGGAAGTTTGACATTTGCTTTCAAAGTTACTACATAAGGTGGAATTTCCAATAGACCTACATCATTAGGACCAGTCGCCCAAAGAGTATCAGGGAGTGAACGCAGCTCTGGTGGGAGCGCATCCATCGACAAGTACATCGGAGAGATTATTCTTTTACCCAACGTAAGCTGTACTCCTGCTGGAGAACAGTACAATGTCGCGTACAGGCGTTTTAACAAGTCTAAACCAAGCAGATTTTCGTTACAACCTGTCGTCAAAATCAGGGGTGCTTTCAATTGACAGGGTCCAACAGAAATAGACAAAGGACCAGAAACAGGATTATGAACAGGGGCGCCCGAAAAACCTACTGAAACGTTTGTTGAGCCAGACAAAGGTGCGCCAGGGAGTTTCGCATGTATGATAGAACTTTTTGCTGCACCAGTATCCAACAGAAACGGTTCGACTATACCTGATGCTGCTACTGCGACATAAGGCCCACTCTGATCTACTGGAACTGATACTACTCCCTCTCTTTGTCCATGGCTGTCCTAGTACTCACTTTGCTGAACTTCCTCACTAGCTTCATAATAGTCTTCAACATGATACTGTGGAGACCTATTCTGTTGGGCAGATTGTCCATTTCGCTGGTCGAAATAATTAGAAGGGCGATCACTCGTCTGCGGAGGCATAGCACCTCTTCCTCGACCTCTAGAATTTTGCATAGAACTACCACGACCTCTCTGAGCTGCCGCAGCATTATTTTGTGCCCGAACTGGACACTCATTTTTGTAATGACCTTCCACTTTGCAATAAGCACATTGATTCCATTGGTATTGTGGCCTTTGAAAATTATAATCCGTTCTTTGATATGGCCCTTGCTGTATATTAGTCTGATTCGTGCGAGGCGGATAAGCTTGCTGTAAAAGTACTTTAGTTTTTAAATCTTTCGTCTTTTTATCAGATTTTTCTTTCTCCTCTTTGTCCCTATTTTCATAGTACTGGGCAGTCGCAAGTATTTGCGCAGTCGTAGAGACAGCCCACGCACTTTCAGAATTCTTTAATTTACCACCAAGTTCTGGCAACAGGTTGTGCACAAATTTATCAACAAATAATCTCTGGCCTCCTTCTGTGCTCATATCCTGACCACTATGATCCACGAAAGTCTCCTCGAATCTTGTGAAAAAATCGGAGACGCTTTCGTCTTTCTTTTGTTTGCACGCGGACAATTTGTCCCAGTTAACGCGCAATGCTGGCATCAAGGTTTTCATTAAATCGATTATTCTACCAGGCAAATTAGCAATTAGGGGTTCTGGTTTGGAACCTCCTATTTGTTGACCATCTGCTGCAATTATAGCTGCCCAGTCACCACCTAGGGCAACTGGATGATTCTCTTTACGAATTTTAGCCCAAATTGGTTGCGGTACTACATTACCAAATAGCAGATCTATGTCAGCAAGATTCAATACACAAGCGTCAACTGTTTGAGCCAACTCTTTGTAGTACCCTGCAGGATTTTTACGCGGATCTGGCAAGGCCTGTTTCACTGCTAATACTTCAGCTCGCTTCCATGGAATATGTATCCATACTCTCTGGAATTGGGCCGGAGCGGCTGCAATACCAAGGTTTGCATTAGCTTGCACAGCTTCACGCCAAATTGGTGGAACCTCTCTCATTGGGTATTGACGATTTTGTTTCGTACTGCGTTTCTCTAACTCTCTTGGTGAACGAAGGGATGAGTCGGTCCTATAACTTAGAACCAGTTCCATCGCTTCTTTTATATTTTGACCAACTATCATACCTGCAGCAAACTCTTTCTGAACATTAATTAATTCTTCTAGATTTGATTCAGTGTCATCCTCTTCCAATTCCTCACGTAGAAGGAAACACATTTCGTCGAACACATATCGTTGTGTCGGTTCATTCCATTGCATAAATGTATCTAATACATTTTGTATACTATATCTTCCAACTTTTGAAACCCATCTAAGAGCAGTGGAATCTAATATTCCTCTTTCTTCAGTACTGGGAAGCTGGCTACGTCTCTGCACAGAGTCAGAGGTAGGAGTCTTAATCAGAGTTTTATAGAAGGGAGATAGAATATTAGAGACAGAATCAGTGATTCTCCGACGAACAGAAAGTGGAGTCATAATATTAGCAGAAGCAGTAAATAGAGTAGCAGTTGGAACAGATAGATTAGGAACAGTAGGAGTAGCAGGCAAAATAGCTTGTGAACTAGCAGGTGTGAGCGACACAGGCATAGGCAAAGAAGCCGGCAACCCTGGAAGAGGGGTTGTCGAAGGAACATGAATATTGACCACAGGAGGTACAGGAACTTGATTCAGGGGAGCGGGAACAGGGACACCAGGTTGTCCAGCAACCGGTAATTGAACATTCGGTATAGGTGGAGCCGTAGCACCCTGTGCATACGGTGGGGGTGATCGTAACAAATAAGACAACAGGGGATCCTTTTCAGGGTCCTCTACTATCTTAGCCGTACTCGATGGCAAAGCAGGATAGCACTTGTCTATCGCTAAATTACGCTCTCTATTGGCCACCTCCATCGCTTTCTCAGACTCGTTGAGTTGCAGCTGCTTAGCAGACTGTTCTAAAGTCAACTCTTGCTCTTTCTGTTCTTTCTTCAACTTTTTAATTTCTCTCTGTTTAGATTCTTTTCGCCAATAACGGAAAGAATCAAACATTGCCGGCCGGGCTTTCTTCTTGAACAACCTTCTTTCTAGATTATCGAGAACTTCAGGTTCAAAACTACCATGTAGTGGCCAACTAAGGACACCATCTTTCTCTGTGAAGCGGATCCATACCTCGTTATAAGAGATAGGGCCCACACCAAATTTGCAATATAGGTCATAAAGGGGAGTTCCAATCGGAGGAACCAAACACGAGTCCTCCAACTGGGAATCACTGTTGCAACTAAAACAAGACAACATACAATTTTTCCGACTTACCATTTTATAATCCGGAACACAAAACAAACAAGACACAAACAGAAAAGATGCGCACTCGAACCAAGAACTTAGGCCTACCAGAACTGACAAATGTATCGATACCTGAACTGAACAGAATGATTATCGTAACCAGAATAACCAGTGATAATCTTACAGAACTGAACTGAACTGAGAACTAAAAGGATTATCCAAACAGGAGCAACCCTCACAAAATACTTAACTGAGGCACTGAAGACGTCACCAAGGAGAAACCCGTCACGTCTCGCCGTACTAAGGACTGCACCTCGGGTCCAAGACAGGGCGACGGTCAAGGCAACGGACCACTGCAGCCGTCTGAACGGGAACCCTCGTGGAAGAGAACATCGGGGCCACTTTTGCGATATGCCGGGATCGATGAAGTGGGGCGCCTCCCTCTGAAATCTTCACACGAAGCTCCTCGAACTCTTCAGGCTTTTGGACCGGTACCGAATGACGTCGTCCCACGTTGGGCGCCAATTGGAGTTCTGGACTTTTTGGTTCCGTCCAGAGGTGTCAGGGACAACACCCGAAGACCCCGGAGTTCAACCTGTCTCGGTGCACAAACAAACAGAAACACGGGTTTCTCGATGGTGGCGTCAAAGACCAAAGGTTTATTACTGCAGGGACACAGAAGTCACAGAAACTACACATGGGCAGTATCTAGGAGCCTGTTCAATTTGTACAAAGAGGGTTGTTCCTTATATACTAAATATTCTGCTCGGGGCAAATTCTTTACATGTTACCACAGTTCTAAACATTCGTGTCTTAAACAATAAATATTTGGCGTTGCACAGGAATCGTCAACAGTATCTGATGTCAAAACATTACGAATGAGGGGTTCCCACTATTCCATCATAATCCCATGTCAATTTCTCATTCAAGACCCGGACCGCCTCATCGTAAATTTCGTTACCTCCCCCTAATAAAGGCCCAGAAGGAAAGGAGCAGAGCCAGGTGTAGAAGATAGAAAGACAGGATAAGAGATGTTTGTGGGTCGTAAATGGGCACGGTTACCAGTTTCGGCCGCCTAATCATGATCAGGCCAACGAACACAAGAACCAGTATAGCAGGACTGGCCTCAGGCTGGGGAGGCAGTTCTTGCCGAGTCATGCTGCTACAGCGTTGCTGGCCTAAGGTGCACGTGTCACTAGCAAGGTGAATCGCCGGTTAAAGCCTACGTGTCCTTTAATGAAAAGAGGTCATTGCGTGTCCATTGACTATGTGAGGGCAAGGAATACAAAATGGCTTCCGTGTTCTAAGATGGATGCCATGGGTAGAACAGAAATGTGTTTGTAACTGGAGTGCTCTTGCTCGTAGCATAGCGAAAACACCAGGATATACTAAATGGATCATTTGCGGTTCACTGATACCAAAATTATGTATTTACGACAATGTTACAAACACGAGTAAAATCGTCACGGAACCTCATTGGAACCTGTCCTTTGGCTAGTGAGGTATTCATAACAGCCTGAATGGAGGGTCCAAGGAGGGTGATCAAAGGGGCCACCATTTTGGCAGGGAGGTAATCATTGGGAGAGCCTGATTTTATATGGTTGATAAGGAGTGGAAGATCTTGGTCTCTGACTGATGGAATGGTGAGTAGAGAGTTCATATTCTGTGAAGGTGGTTTATTATAGTGGAAAGTAGTGGAGCCTTCAACCCTAGACGCCACTATTTTATTGTATATGAGATTGATTTTATTCTCAAAGTACATGGAAATCTCATCACACAATTCTTGTGAGGCATCTTCGGGACTCTCGGTGGCTATGGGTTTCACAAAGCTCTGCAGGATTTTAAACAATTCACGTGAGCAATTACCTGCCTGTGCCAATTGTATAGAGATATTGTTTTTCCTTGCTTTCTTGATGTTTTTATAATAGCTTGATTGGGCTTCTAGAAAGATTTCCACATTTTTTGATGACCTCCAGGCTTTTTCTAATCGTCTGCATTTCTGTTTTTCTTTCCTGAGGTCAAGGGTATACCATTTTTCCTGTTTGGAAGGGGAATACTGCTTGTGTAGTTTCAGGGGGGCCAAAGTGTCGATTGCATGTTTAAGTGAGTTATTTAACTTCTCCAGTGCTGTCTCTGTTGAGTCAGCATCTGTAAATGTAGGTTGTTGCCAGTTTTCACGCCAATTTTCCACAGATATTTTGTGCTATTGGCGGCGGAAAATCGGCGGGCGCTGCGTTCTGTGCAATCGCTTGGTCAGTCTTGTGAAGTGGAATTCAACTAGAAAGTGGTCTGTCCAGCAGACTTCTTTGGCGGGAGAGCATCTAATATTGGTACAGTTAGTAAATATGGAATCCAGAGTGTGGCCTCCTGTGTGCATAGCTCCTCTATTTATTGCCACTAAACCAAGATTAGACAGGTCAGCCGTGAGTTGAACTGTTTCGGAGAGTAGTGGGTTGTCAATATGTATATTAAAATCCCCGAGGAGGATGAAGTCCTCCTTGGCTTTAATGTGTGGGGCTACTAGCTCCAAAAGGGACAAAGAGAAGGCAGGATTGGGAGCTGGTGGGCGATACACCAGAGCACCTCTCCAGGAAATGTTTCCTGGCAGGCTGATTTTAAAGGCCATAATTTCCAGTAGGGGGCAGCACCTTTGTTCTAAAATTGTAACCTTATATGTATCTTTAAATATAATGGCTAGTCCCCCTCCAGTTTTGTTCGGCCGATCAGCGTGTACAATCTTGTAGCCTGAGGGGACCCCTAACGTGATTGCTGTTACCGTGTGGGGTTTCATCCATGTTTCGGTGAAGAAACATATATCAGGCTGCTTAGAAGAGATAAGGTCCCAAATCTGTAGTTGATGCTTTGGGAGGGACCGTACATTTAAAAGGAGACATTTAAAATTCATGGGAGATGTATTTTTTGAGGTATTATCACATTTGAGATGCCTAATCTCAACTGATTGAAACCGGCATTGAAGACACGAGAAACTGCCCTCGAGCTGTTTACTAGGTAGCCGAGTAGTGCAGTTCCCGGTGGTTTGTAACTGCCGAAGGGTTTCAGAGGAGTAGACAATGTGTCTCATACCTGTAGTGATTGAATCCATGGTGGATGGGTGCAATGCCCCTATGCCTCGTACTGTCGCGGACGGGCGCAGACGGGCAGGTCTTTGGCTGGTCTTTGGCTGGTCTTTGGCTGGTCTTTGGCTGGTCTTCGGCGTCGATTCGGCGCCGCTGCGCACTCTTAAAGGGGCGATGGCTAAATAGGCCCTCGAGGAGCATTCACTAGAGCGCTAACCGCTCAGGAAGTGCCCCCGCAGGAAGTGGCTGGCTCTCCCTGACCCGCCCTCCGCGCAACGGTACTAGCTACCGCGTCGGAACGGGGCGGGGCAGGAGAAAAAGACGAACTCAGCCTTCACAGTATACAGTAGGTATTCCCTCCCCCTTGTACTCAGGGTAGGGGCGATAATGTAATCGCGCTAAACTGCAAGTGTGCCAAAATTATAGTGCGTGAAATTTTTAAATGTGTGTCTTTAAAAATAGAGTGCACCAGTTAAAACATCGTTAGTTAAATCAACAATGGTTTTTGTTTAAAAATATGCAGGCAAATCACAATCTTACATGCATAGCAACTGATACAGCGCGAGGCACAATCTCGTTACCTTCGGCAGGCTAAGCAGAATGGAGACTCTGCCACCGTCTCCTATCCGCAGCTCGCAGATGTCAAGGCTCCGCCTAAATAGGCCCTCGAGGAGCATTCACTAGAGCGCTAACCGCTCAGGAAGTGCCCCCGCAGGAAGTGGCTGGCTCTCCCTGACCCGCCCTCCGCGCAACGGTACTAGCTACCGCGTCGTAACGGGGCGGGAGAAAAGACGAACTCAGCCTTCACAGTATACAGTAGGTATTCCCTCCCCCTTGTACTCAGGGTAGGGGCGATAATGTAATCGCGCTAAACTGCAAGTGTGCCAAAATTATAGTGCATGACATTTTTAAATGTGTGTCTTTAAAAATAGAGTGCACCAGTTAAAACATCGTTAGTTAAATCAACAATGGTTTTTGTTTAAAAATATGCAGGCAAATCACAATCTTACATGCATAGCAACTGATACAGCGCGAGGCACAATCTCGTTACCTTCGGCAGGCTAAGCAGAATGGAGACTCTGCCACCGTCTCCTATCCGCAGCTCGCAGATGTCAAGGCTCCGCCTAAATAGGCCCTCGAGGAGCATTCACTAGAGCGCTTACTGCTCAGGAAGTGCCCCCGCAGGAAGTGGCTGACTCTCCCTGACCCGCCCTCCGCGCAACGGTACTAGCTACCGCGTCGGAACGGGGCGGGGCAGGAGAAAAGACGAACTCAGCCTTCACAGTATACAGTAGGTATTCCCTCCCCCTTGTACTCAGGGTAGGGGCGATAATGATTTTGATTAAAGTGAAAATTATCGAGACAGTTATCTCACAATAGGCAAAAGCTGACAAAGGTGAATTTAAGCTGGGAAAGATCACAAATTTAAGGAATTGTAAAAACCGAAAACGTCCGTAAACCACATTGGAATAAAAAAAAATAAACATTTGCACAACCCCAATTCTTTACAGACTCACTCTGACAATAACGAATTCTCCCCAATTAATTTGTTCATCCTGGTTGTCACTATATATCTCCTTGCCGCCTTTCACGTCCTCATGCTAGTTCATGTAAACGTTAATTTTCAAAAACCCTCTAAATTGACTTTTCATTGCACACGTGGCTTATTCTGCTAATAAAGAAAGGCAAGTGGGCAACAATCATGCAGCAAATACAATGTTTGAAATACCTCTACAGAAAATAAGAAACTGGAAAAATGCTGACAGACATAAGAGTAAATGGGTATCAAAGCCAAAGTCTTTGGAAGGAGAAGGTATTAGTGGTGGAAATGATTTATTGTGTTGACATACTTTATGGACTTTTACATAAGATTTTCCAAATTTGAGAGAAGAACAAGAGAAATAGCATTCAGACGTTGATAGGACTGTGTGTCAACGTAGTCAACGTTATAAACCTTCTCTAGAGGATATTGAGAAATATATTGAGGTCATAGATAGTTTGAAGAAGAAGGATCCAGAAGTAAAGAAAGTGCATTGGTCAAGAATTATTAGAACAACCTAGAGCACAGATGAATTAGTGATTGTATATTATGAGCGATTGATGCAGGTTTACTGACAATATAGAGGGATAGAGGTCCCTTCTATAGACTGTGAATCAGGGTTTGTGTCAAATTATGTTTTTGGATTGAAACCAGAACTGAGCACACAGCTTCAATAACGTGTGGTGTGCTGACAAGCTAGGTCAATGCTAATGCAAAATATCATATTGATTATTGTGGGTCTAAAAATAAATTGACAAAAGAGAAATTAGAGGTGGCAAAGACTGAGTTTTTTCAGTAAGGAGGGCACGCGTTGATACCCCAAATCAACCATACCATTCTGATAGGGTTTAAGCTCTAGTCTTACAAGTGGTGGAGGCAGCGGTAAAGGTAAGTATAGCAGCTTCAGTATTTGTGGTAACAATATGGAGTTGAACTTTGGAGTGTGCCACTGATGTGGATAAGGTGGTAACTAGTAAAACAGTTTTAAATTGAATATGGGGGTGCAGGAGCCTGTCAGTGAAAAGCACCTGTGATGCTTCTGATGTCACACAATTAGACAATGGCGGTGTCACCAATCCCAGCCCAACATATACTTGTGCAGAACAAAGGGCAGCTCTACAGATCTATGCCATCAGCACCATCCTTACGGCAACATTGTGTTGAAGTACAATTTTCACAGAATTGACAGGTCCAAATAGATGCAGCATAACAGCTTGCAAGACTGTCAGTGATTAGTGCTTAATTTCCACAATTTGCAGCTAGTCTAGGGGTACCCCAATGACGTTGTCATACTGTGGGAAATTGGTTTGTTAGTTGGGGGTAAGGAGAATCCCACTATAACAACAGCCACAATCTGTGTCAGGGTAAACTACCAAAAGTCACAAATTAGCTGTGCTGAACCCTCTGGTAGCTTGGCACAAAAGAAGTCAGGCTTAACTTAGAGGCAATGTGTAAAGGGGCAGATTTACAAGCCCCTTGCGCTGCTATTACTCCCCTTTTTGTGACGCACTGACAGCACAATACACTGGCCTATATTTAGAAGGACAGGAAAAGCCACCCTGCGTTGCTTTTCCTGTCCTTGTAAATATGGCCCATTAACACGCAGCACTTTGCGTGAAAGGGGCGTTCCATGGGTGTTGGTGTGGGTGTTCCCACGCAACACCCATGGAACGAGACACAATTCCAGATTTATGAGGAATCGTAAATCTAGAAATGCATGTAAATGCTACGCCTCCCCGGGGGAGGCGTAGGGAGGCGCAACAAGGAGAAATGTATTCATTTCTCCTCGTTTTTGTTTCCTGTTTCTACGTGTGCTGCATTCTACAGCACACATTGAAAGAGGAAATCACCTCAAATGATTGTTTATGTACAGGTAAGGTTCCCTTCCTGCACATAAACAATCATTGAAAGAATGTTGTTTTTCAACTTCTATGTGTGCTAATGCAGCACACATATAAGTTGAAAAACGGCATTTCAGATTGTTTTTGTGCAGGAAGGGAACCATT
Organism: Lissotriton helveticus; assembly: GCF_964261635.1. Taxonomy (NCBI): domain Eukaryota; kingdom Metazoa; phylum Chordata; class Amphibia; order Caudata; family Salamandridae; genus Lissotriton; species Lissotriton helveticus. Next base: position 167,150,450 of record NC_136062.1, on the reverse strand, counting down.
CCTGCACAAAAACAATCTCCCCACTACGCAGGCATCCTTGTACCATGGTGCAAGGGTGCCTGCGTCAGCGCATGGCAGCAGTTTGTGCACCAGCGCAGGGGGAAGCACAGAGATGCAACATATTGTTGCAAATAGGTCACATCTCTGTGCTTTCCAAACTAATGCAGCGCAGCGCAGCAAAATGACTTGCTGCACCGTGCTGCGGTAGTTTAATGTAAATCTGCCGCAAAATATTTATGCAGCACGTAAACCGTAAGAAAATGAAAACACAATACAAGAAAAAATCCACACCAAGCTGGAAACATAGAGCACGTTTTATTAAATAAGTTAAGACCAAACGACAAAAATGCAATCAAGAGAACTGGGGATATGCAGTTTTAAAGATTTTGATAAAAGTAGCACCAAAAGGCGCAAATCACTAACTGATGTTATCTGGTCACGGTGGACTGGGACAAAGTCACAAGTTCAGGCTGACCACGAGGGAGCGCAGGCAGGGTAAAGTACCAAGACTGGCCCGCCGAGGATTGTACCTCATGTGCTTGGTGCACGGTCTGGGCAGCGTGGCTTTGCGAGTGTTCGTGCTGTCTGGCATCGGTTCCAGTGTAGCTGCGAGGCTTCGCAGGGATTTGTTTTGCTCTGCATCGATTCCAATGAAGATGCCAGCTTTGCACCGAGGTTTTTGGTATCCTTTTGCGCCAGATTTGATGAAGCTTGCAGTGGTGCGACAAGGATTGGTGGGGCTTTGCGTTACTTGTCACCGAATTTGATGGAAACTACATTTAGGTCAGGAGAAACTCTCTCTGAAAACAGCCAAGGGCCTATGAAGTTTGCTGTGCCTCTGTGGCTCAGAACAGGAGGTTGGTGAACTGATCCTTGAAGTCATTCAGCCTGTGATGAATGGAGCAGGTCCAGTCTACTTTCTCAGTAAGCAGGACAGGTCTGAAGAAGCAGGGCCTCTTTCTTCTGTAGTATCGGCAGGTCCAGACGTGAACTGCAGAGTGGGTCTTAGGGTTCCATTTTTACACCTGGTGTCCTCTTTAAAGTGGCAGAAGCAGAGGTGTCTGGTGTTTCTTGCCTCACTGCCTTGGTCCCAGTCTGTCTGGGAGCACAATAGACTAGTGTGAATTATTTTATTTTTGAGCTGGCCAGTGCATTTGAAGTGCAAGTTCGGTAGGTGACAGCTGCGTACCCCATCCTACTAGAGATGGCCCATCCTGCCAAACCCAGACCCTCTATTGTAATGCTGTCTGGGAGGAATACACAAAGGCCAACTGTTAACTATACCTAATCATGTGACGACACAGGAACAGGCTGTAGGTACTAAATGGATAGGTGCATGAAAATGGCAACTTTCAAAATTGTGAACTAAAATATAACTTTATTAATAATGAAGATTTAAAATTACAATTCCTCAGACATAAAACATGACATTCCCCTTCTGCTCCCAATCAAAAGTTATCATTTAATAAATATACTAAGTTAACCCAATGTTGGTCTTCCAATAGTGAAAAAGGAATTTGACTGTTTTTCACTACCAGGACATGTAAAACTCAAAATTACGCACCCAACTTACTAAATACAACACACCCTGCATGATGGGCCCGTTTAGGACCTACCCTAGATATGACTCATATGTCTTAAAAAGGAAGGTTTACTCCTGGCAAAAGGTTTATTTTACCAAGTTGAAATGGCAGTTTAAAACTGTACACTTAGTCTGCAATGACAGTCCGGGTACATGTTTAAAAAGCTGCTTGAGTGGGTGGCATGATCAGTGCGCCAGGCTAACTAGTAGCAATTGATTTACAGGCCCTTATTAACTCTTGTAAGGGACTAACAAGTACAATAAATGTGTCAATTGGGTGTAAGCCAATTTCACCATGTTCAGATGAGAAAGGACAAGCACTTTAGCACTGGTTAGCAGTGGTTAAGTACACAGAGTCCTAAGGCCACCATAAAGGAATACAGAAAAGCAGGAGGAGTGAATGTAAAACGTTTGGGAATGATCCTGCAGGGTCCAACCCATACACTTTGACAGTGCCTGAGGAGGGAGGAGGACCTTATTAAACATACTAAGGTAACCCAATGTTGGTCTTCCAGTAGTGAAACATGAATTTGGGAGTTTTTCACTACCAGGGCATGTAGAACTCAACATTACGCACCCAACGTATTAAATACAACACACCCTGCCTTATGGGCCGTTTAGGGCCTACCCTAGATGTGACTCATATGTCTTAAAAAGAAAGGTTTACGACTGCCAAAAGCTTTATTTTACCAAGCCGAAATGGCAGTTTAAAACTGCATACTTAGTCTGCAATGGCAGTCCTGGTACATGTTTAAAAGGCTGCTTGAGTGGGTGGCATGATCAGTACGTCAGGCTCACTAGTAGCAATTGATTTAATGGCCCTATTTAACTGTAGTAAGGGACTTACAAGTAAAATAAATGTGTCAATTGGATGTAAGCCAATTTCTCCATGTTCAGACGAGAAAGCATAAGCATTTTAGCACTGGTTAGCAGTGGTAAAGTACACAGAGTCCTACGGCCACCATAAAGAAGTACAGCAAAGCAGGAGGAGTGAAGGTAAAAAGTTTAGGAATGATCCTGCAGGGTCCAACCCATACACATTGACGGTGCCTGAGGAGGGAGGAGGACCTCATTACTAGGCGCAGTTCTTGAGGATGACCAGAGTGGACGATATGTGGAAGGTATAATTAATGGTTATGACATACCCTACCCTTCCTAGTTGATACCAGTGCTACCTGATCTACATGTAGACAGGTGACAGTTCCTAACGTATCACAACTGGGAAATAAATGACTCCTTAAGGGTAGTAAGCACTATATAAAAGGCAATTTAAAGATGTAAGCATTGCAAATATACTAGTGGGTCATCAAATTTCAGGTTCTGTTCAAGTAAGGTAGGCTTAGCTACAAATAAGCATGAATATCTGATTAGTGAAAGAAGTCCTGTGAACCTGCTGGTTAGAGATATACTTTGCAAATTGAATTGTGTTACTTATTTTACACGGGATGGTGTCTACATTCAGACAAATGACCCTGATGTTGAGTTGAAATTCAAATCACAGTCAGTGAATGTCAATGCGTTTCCAGTTCTCACACAAGAGGGCATACCTCCAGATTTAATACAGACTGTGCTAAAAGGACGTTTAGGATTTGACAGGTGGAGAAAGAAATACATTGGGTGTATTAAAAGTAGGAGTGGTGGATATACTTTATTCCACCGGCAGAATTTGCTTAGTTTTGCCCACTTCGCGTTCCACTTAGAATGCAGAGTTCCAGAGTTTAGGGTTTAGGGTAGTGTAGGGGTGGGAGTAGTGTGGGTAGTGGGGGTATGGGTAGTGTTGTAATGTCGTAGTGTTTTAGGGTTTAGAGTAGTGTAGTGGTGTTTGGGTAGTGTAGGGGGTGTGCTAGGGGTAGTGTTGTAGTGTTTGTGTTTTGTGGTGGTTTAGGGTTTAGTGTAGTGTTGTAGTGTTTGTGTAGTGTAGTGTGTTAGGGTTTAGGGTAGTGTTGTAGTGTGTGTAGTATTTTAGTGTTTAGGGTAGTTTTGTAGTGTTTCTTTGTGTATTGTTTTAGGGTTTAGGGTAATGTGTAGTGTTTGTGTAGTGTAGTGTTTTAGGGTTTAGGGTAGTGTTGTAGTGTTTGTGTAGTGTAGTTTTTAGGGTTTAGGGTGGTGTTGTAGTGTAGTGTGTTAGGGTTTAGGGTAGTGTTGTAGTGTTTGTGTAGTGTCGTATTTTTGGGTTTAGGGTAGTGTTGTAGTGCTTGTGTAGTGTAGTGTGTTAGGATTTAAGGTAATGTTGTAGTGTTTGTGTAGTGTTTTAGATTTTAGGGTAGTGTTGTAGTGTTTGTGTAGTGTAGGGTTTTAGGGTTTAGGGTAGTGTTGTAGTGTTTGTGTAGTGTAGTGTTTAGGGTAGTGTTGTAGTGTTTGTGTAGTGTAGTGTTTTAGGGTTTAGTGTAGGGTTGTAGTGTAGTGTTTTAGGGTTTAGGGTAGTGTTGTAGTGTTTGCGTGGTGTTTTAGGCTTTAGTGTAGTGTTGTAGGGTTTAGGGTAGTGTGTAGTGTTTGAGTAGTGTTTTAGGTTTTAGGGTAGTGTTGTAGTGTTTGTGTAGTGTAGTGTTTTAGGGTTTAGAGTAGTATTGTAGTGTTTGTGTAGTGTAGATTTTTAAGGTTTAGGGTGGTGTTGTAGTGTAGGGTGTTAGGGTTTAGGGTAGTGTTGTAGTGTTTGTGTAGTGTAGTACGTTAGGTTTTAGGGTAGTGTTGTAGTGTTTGCGTAGTGTAGTGTTTTAGGGTTTAGGGTAGTGTTGTAGTGTTTGTGTAGTGTAGTGTTTTAAGGTTTAGGGTAGTGTTGTAGTGTTGTGTAGGGTTTTAGGGTAGTGTTGTAGTGTTTAGGGTAGTGTTGTAGTGTTTGTGTAGTGTTTTAGGTTTTAGGGTAGTGTTGTAGTGTTTGTGTAGTGTAGTGTTTTAGGGTTTAGAGTAGTATTGTAGTGTTTGTGTAGTGTAGTTTTTTAAGGTTTAGGGTAGTGTTGTAGTGTAGGGTGTTAGGGTTTAGGGTAGTGTTGTAGTGTCTGTGTAATGTAGTATTTTAGGGTTTTAGGGTAGTGTTGTAGTGTTTGTGCAGTGTAGTGTTTTAGGGTAGTGTTGTAGTGTTTGTGTGGTGTAGTGTTTTAGGGTTTAGTGTAGTGGTTTAGGGTTTAGGGTAGTGTTGTAGTATTTGTGTAGTGTAGCTTTTTAGGGTTTAGGGTGTTGTTGTAGTGTAGTGTGTTAGGGTTTAGGGTAGTGTTATAGTGTTTGTGTAGTGTTTTAGATTTTAGGGTAGTGTTGTAGTGTTTGTGTAGTGTAGTGTTTTAGGGTTTAGGGTAGTGTTGTAGTGTTTGTGTAGTGTAGTGTTTTAGGGTTTAGCAAAGTGTTATAGTGTAGTGTTTTAGGGTTTAGGGTAGTGTTGTAGTGTTTGTGTACTGTTTTAGGGTTTAGTGTAGTGTTGTAGTGTTTGTGTAATGTTTTAGGGTAGTGTCGGAGGGTTTTGTAGTGTAGTGTTATTGTAGGGAGAAGACTGAGGGTAAAGGTAGGGTTGTGCAGGGCTAGTGTAGAGTCACTTACCTTGCAAACTTTAACCACGATGGCATTTCGTTGTCATTGACATCGCGTAGTAATACCCGCGTTGTAACGGCACGCGTGGTATTAGTAAGTGATGTAATGACATACATCCCATAGGGAGTAGTCTATCCACTTATACCACAGTACAGACACTCTCATGAAGTTGAGAAGGGTATTCCCCACTGATTGAGAAGAAGGTGCAACAGAGTATCGCAAGGGACATTTTGGGGAGCCAAAGTAACCCCTCTACAATAGGAACTCGGAAATTAGAGGAAATAAGATTTGAGAAAGACTAACAGTATAGTTATCCCATTCTGTCTAGTATTGTTTCAAATTACAGAAGATGTAGAGTGGTTCACAGTGATTGGTTTATGTTCATTATTATTTTCCATTCCTCTTCACAAGGAAAATCAGTATCTTTTTGCCTTCAAATTTAATGGTGTAGGAAATATTACCTCACTGTAACCACCCATCTCTACACAAGCTCTCAAGAAATTTCTAGAGGCACTGAGATTACCCTGCGATCCATTATATTGATGATCTCGTGATTGCTACAAAAACATGAGAACTTCTAAATTAGACAAAATGACAGTACTGTCAGACAGATGCTACCAATTTGGGACATTAGGTTCTGATAGGAGTGAAAAAAGGTGTTAAAAGAACCTATCTCTAGAATTCTGAGAATGAGTCCACCCCAAATGCAGAAATACATGAGGTTGTTCTTGGGGATGGTGGGCTACTGTCGTCAGTGGATTTCCAAATTTTCCCTAACTACTAACCCATTTCAGAGACTGACTAGATAACTGATCCAGTGCCCTCGTATGGCGAAAGCTTGACAGCCTTTCTGGGGCTCAGACATACATTATGTACATTACCCTTTCTAGGAATGCCGATTAGGAGAAGAGCTTATTTTTATATTGTCACAAAAGAGAAGTGTGCTCTATTTTCTGTTCTTAGCAGCACTTCAGTGGAAAACAACCTGTTACCTGTTTCTCTGGAACCCTAGATCCAGTTGTTGTTGCTCTTGCTGGATGTTTGGGATAATTTGCAGCTACTGCTGTAGTCACCACCCAGTGGATTTAGGTCATTTGTGCACTGTGTTTGTGTAGCATTCAGTAGAGACACTGTTGATCCAAAGCAGCATCCAACACCTAACTAATGCGATAGTAACCAAGTACGAGCTAATAATTTTCCAGTTAGTAGTGCACATGTGCAAAAGTAGAGAATGATATTGACAGTGATGATAAAAAACATGATTGTTTGGTAGTAACATAATTGTGTACATAACAAGGACCTAACATACAACCTATGCCATTAACTGAAGTTGACTTGGTTCTTTTATACTGATGGCTCTTGTTTAAGAGATTTTCTAGGACATTTGCATGCTCCATATGCTATTTGCACATTTATGTATAATGATAAAGCAACATATTTGTGCATTGTGTTTCCTGCTGGGGCACTGATTCTAAATGGACCACAAATTCCTGATTTATTGTATTTTTGTAGGGCTATTATTTAAAATTGCAGTATTAAAATATGTAGCACATAGACGAGTGAGTGATGATATCACTAAAAGAACTAATTATGCATATGCACTTGGACATTACTAGGCAGCACTGCGTACCTCATTGCCAATGAGGGAGGATAATAACAGTACTACTATATTTTTACTTGTGTATCAATGCAAACATGGGATGAGTTGAGGGAAGTAGAAGATGCAATGTTGGATGAGGAAAAGAAAGAGTGGGAAAAGGTGAAATATAAACAAGGCCAAGATGGCTCCTGGAAAAGTAATGACAAAACATTTACCATGCCAATTTCACTTTTACCACAAATGGTAAGATTGTTTCTTGAGCCTACACATGTGAAGAAATTAGCTGATTAGCACATTTAAGTGGTATTGGTTCAGATCCCACTTTAGGATTAATATATACATTCATTTCTAGTGGTGCACAGTGTGCCAGCAAAATCACCTGGAAGGAAAACTTGTGTAACATTGAGTCATCTGAGAAAGGCAATTGGTTCTTGCAATGAAATGCAGGTTGATTTTGTGGAAGCGCCTCCATGTAATAATCTAAGGTACACATTAGTAGTGGAGTGTATGTTTCTAACGAGGCTTGAGGTTTATCTGACAAGGAGATGTGTTGCACTGACAGGTGCCTAGATATGGAATGCCATTAACAGTTGAATCAGACAGGGCTAGGCACTTTAAAATGGCATTGTGAACATGACCTGTGATGCATTGGGCATTTATTCAGATACATCACTGCAGTCACCACCCACAATCATTGGATGTTGTTGGGAGACTGGATGTGGCAATCAAAAATAAACTGGTGAAAAGCAGGCATCAACTTCTCTGAAAAGGTTAGATGCATACTCTTTGGTGTGACTGAGTATAAGGTGTGCTCTGAGCAAAAAGAATAGTCTAATCCCACATAAAGCAGTGATGGGTAGACCAATTAGAATCCCTGGTATCCCTTCTGCAGCCCTGCCCACTATTACTGATGACTTGATCCTGGACTATTGCAAGTGTTTGGCTGACACAGTGTGCTTTATCTCTCACCAGGTGCAACTTGCCATCCCCTCTATGCCATCAGTTGCATGTCACGAGCTACTACCAGGAGATGGATGTTTATGTTTATGTTTTTGTATAGGATTTATAGAGCGCAGGAATCACCCCGTAGGGGTACCTCTGTGCTATAAGATAGAGAAGGTACAGGACACGCATAAATCAGACATCCAAGCGGACCCCAAGATTTTTTGCTACCGGGTTCAGGATTGGGGCGGGGCACAAGACCAAGCGGACCCCAAGACCTTTTGCTACAGGTCTCAGGATCGAGGCGGGCCCAAGACAGCCGGCCACCAATAGGGGAGCAGGTTATTTGAGTCCGGCCAAACAGCAGGATTTCGGTCTTGGCCGCATTGAACTGGAGACCGTTCTCAGTCATCCAGGAAGATATGGCTAACATGCCCTTAGTTGAAATGATGTTCAACTAGCTCAGTATCCTTATCAAAGGACAAGAGCAGTTGGGTATCGTCAGCATAGGAATAGGGAGTAAAACCATACTCTCTAATAATCTTGGCATGGGGGGGCCACATAAACATTAAAAAATGTTGGGCTCAAACAAGAGCCCTGGGGCACCCCCTTAGTAAGCTTCAAAGTTTGGGAACAAGAGGGGCCAAGATCGATTGTCTGGTGGACGTTGATCTAAGAAGCTAGTGAGCCATTTAAGTGTCTGTCCCTGCACTCCAGACTCTCTCAATTGATAAACCAATCTCTGATGAGGGACAGTGTTGAAGGCTGCTGTCAGTCCAATAGAATCAGCAGCACAGCCTTGTTGTTGTCCAACTCCATTTTTATATGATCTGTAACACTAATAAGGGTAGTCTCCGTAGAGTGATGGGATCTAAACCCAGACTGGGAAGGGTCGAGGATACCTTGAAATTCAAGATAACCCATCAACTGAGTGTTAAACTACCCTTCTACCATTCTGCTCAAAAGTGGCAGAAGCGAGATGGGGGGATAGTTGCCAATCTCTTCAGTGGGTAGATGAACTTTCTTCTTGATTGGTAGCACTTGAGTGGCCTTCCAATCAAGAGGGAGTACCCCTTCATGCAAAGATGTATTGAGGATGTCACACATGAGAGGCACCAGGAAAGGAGCTAATAGGGCAAATACATGAGCTGGCATAACGTCTAGAGGAGATCCAGATTTCGCTGTTCTTGGCATGACTTCAACCTTAAAGCCTTCAACCTCACTTCTTAAAGTACAGGGGTGTGAATTAGAAAGAACCCTGAGAAAGGGGCCCTGAGGAAATTGATCATTGCTTAGGTTTATTTTATCATCAAAATGTTTCGCTATGCTGTCACAGAAACCCTGAGTAGGGAGCATCTGCTGGGTACAGGCTATGGGATTGGTGAAAGTGTTAAGAATTTTAAAAAGTTCTTTTGTTGAATTACCTGCCTGAGTAATTTTTGATATACTCTTGGACTTTCTTGCCTTTTTAAAACTTTTATGATAGGAGGTTAGAGCTATTTTATAGGTAAGTTTCTCTGCTTCTGAGTGGCTTTTAAGCCAAGTTTTCTCCAAGTGTTTGCATATAGATATTTCCTTGCTTAAATCATGCGTATGCCAATCTGCCCATTTTTTATGAGTATTAATGTGTTGCTGTTTCAGGGGGCAAGAGTATCTATCACTAGAGTCATAGCCTCATTGAATACCGTGAACTTCTTTTTGGTATTCATGTGTTCCTTGAAGATAGGGGGGCACAAACGTTTTGCTGAAGGAGTCAGACGTGACTCTATGCCATTGCCTTCGGAGACTACTAAGGGAGTGTGAAGGAGTATGATTTCTAAAACCGCTATTAATCTGGAATGGAATTAAAGAGTGATCTGACCAAGTCACTGGACAGGGAGGATCAGAAGATAAGAGGGGCGAGTTAGTGAATTTGAGATCCAGGGTATGCCCTCCCGAATGGGTAGGGCCAGTATTGATCTTTGCAAGGCCCAGAGAGGCCATATCTGCCAGAAAATTAGCCGCTTCTCTTCTCACGATTTCTTCACTGTGAATATTAAAGTCCCCTAGTGATAGAAAGTGTTTGGAGGTGATGGTATGATGGGCGATTTTCTCCATCAAATTTAAATTAAAATCTTTAAGTGGCCCTGTCGGACGATATATGAGAGCTCCTGTGAGGCTGTCTTGGGGGGTCAACTCAATTTCAAATATACAAATCTCCAAGTCGTTATCAGAGGCGGAGTCTATAACTGCAATTTTCAACCCCTCTTTGTAATTTATAGGAATGCCACCGCCCCCTTTCTTTTTCTATCTAGTCTGAGAATCTGGTATTTGTCCAGAAGGACAAGGCAATATCTGGTAGTGAGGAGGATTTAAGCCAGGTCTCCATAAGGAAGCCTAAATCTGGCAAGTCAGAGTTCAGCAGATCCCATAGTTCCACATTATGTTTAGGTAGCGATTGTACTTTTGCTAAAAAAACACTCCAAGAAGGGGTCAGGTTAACAGGGTTATGTCTCACTTGCCTGAGAGGGGGCGCACCCACACCTGCCCTCAAGTCAGAGCAATGTTGCCACCCCTTTAGTTCGGGAGAGACACTTGTATCATCTCAGCTCTGAAAATGACAGTGTAAGCAGGCGAATGGTGCTTCAAGATTGGCAAAGGTGGAGGTTAAAGGGCACACCAGACCACGTCAGACCAGAAGAAGTTGGGATGCCGTATATCGGCACCAGGAATCTTTGTCTGGGGCTGAACGGGCAGGGGTCCTGGCTCCTGGCGACATCCAGGACGTGCGCAGATGGTCTTGCCTTAGGTGCGCCTTTGGCTCGCCAACAGCGTGCCCGCTGCGTGCGGTCACTACGCGACGGCACCATCAGCTTCTTCAATAAGAGAGGCAGGGGAGAATAATGCTGAAGACTGGAGCGTTACCTCTCTGAAATGGCTGACAGAGAATGTCCAAGAAGCATGTAAGAAGGATCTCCTTACAGCAGAGGTAGAATGCAATTTATAAAGTTTAAGTTTTCTTGGCAGTGAATGTCAGGTAATGAACTGTCCAAGTGTAACGGACTACCTTCTTTGATTCATGTCTCTTGGAGAGTGTGATTACCAGACGACTTTTATCTTGAGTTGTTGAATCAGAGAGCCAGTCTCAAATTTGGGTATAGAGGGAGCGGTGACAGAAGAGACAGTGAAATCAGGGAAAACAAAAGTGAAAAACAATGTTCTAATGCAAATATATAAAACAGCACTTTGAGTGGAAGCTCAGCTGCTCAGAATTGAATTCAAGAAATGAAGTTTGCAAAGAAGAGTTGTGCAAAGTAGTTCTGCACTTGATGGCTCTCAAGTAGCTGAAGAAACCAGAAAAAGTGCTACTGAGGAGCCTAAAGTGATCACTAAAGAATCCTTAGAGGGCAGTGTGCCATGTAAATCAGAGAGAAAGAGAAACCCAAACAATTAGTACACAGCACCTAAGTGGGCCTATTTGGGAGTAACTGATCTAATTGACAGTAACTTGGAAGGTCTTCAGTTTTTGTTTGAAGAGCCAAAAGAGCCACCATAGTGTGAAAAAGAGCCTGAGAAATCCTTAGACGCTGAATAAGTGTTCCTGAGAACATGAAGTAAACTGTTGACGGTTGAAAATGTTTTCATTTAAACTAATCTTTGATGTACTTTGTTTTTGAACAATTTGGAAAGACTCTGTTTTGATTAAGAGATCAGAAGAGAACATCTCCACAATTATGTTTTCCGAAGTAGTTTTAGAGGTTTTAATTGTGGCTGTTGTTATTGAATTCTAGTATATACATTTCCTCGTGTAGGGTATCTATCATACACTTCTAATACGAATAGTACTAAGCATGATGAATTAGAGTAGTAATAATGGGAATGATTATTTAGAAAATATTCACATGTTAAAGAATTATAGAACGGTCATGTTACTGATGTTATATTTGTACACATCTCCAGCTCCAAACGTTTGTTTCTGAAGTGTGAAATACATGCAATTACTTTGTTTTATGCTCTGTCCTATTAAGTATATAACTTTTGCAACATACTTCCTTCCTACTCGCCGCACCGGCGCACGCACTGTTTCCTGCACCCACACCGGTGTTTGGAGTTAACACGAGCTGACTACACCACTACTAAAACCAGAATTACCTTAAAATGGCCCTCGCCCTTTCCGGTTTTTCAGCACTTTACGATAATTGAAGGGTAGATTTAAACGCGACTTCTGAGCTGCTCTCATTATCGATGGAGCCACGGTCAGGGGCAGTCAAGGACAGGGATTCTCCTAGTTGTTGTGAGTACGGCACAGCCAAGCCAGATCTGAGGGTTACATTAACAACTTGACCAGGTAAGTCATACGAAGACAACCATGATTATGACAATGTGTTTTTTTTGTTTGTTTTTATCTTCTACCTTTATTCAGGTTGCTATTTAAGCACAACACCCCTAAGGTCTTGGAGGCTCATGGTGCTAACAATTTGTTTGGCAGCAAGTATGCACCAACTTTTGTCTTCTGTATATATACTATAAATGACTCTTTTAAACCCTTGAGCATTACACCATCCTAACAGATATTTGAATAGACTGTGTGTTTTATGTTACATGTGTGTTTGTCTTGTGTCTGTCTTTTTTCCTTTCAGGGCACCTCACAGGAATAGGATGACATATTATGTCTAGACAGTGTTGCCCTCACTTTTTCTAGGTCACTGAACCAGCATTTGGACATTTCACAAGTATAATACCATTTGCTCCTTTTTTTGTGTTCTCCTCCCTTTCAATTACAGGTATACATTGCAGGTATCAACAAATTAAAAATTAGGCACACATTAGCCTCGGATAGCCGAATTAAACTAAATTAAGTTTAACAGTGATGTTCAGTGACATCTAACGTGAGTAAAGTGGGGATTGTGCAACCCCGTCCTGAAGAAGAAGCTCTGCTTCGAAACATGTTGATGCACTCTTGAGGTGTTGTGCATTATCATACATATACACCTAGACACCACCCTTTTAACAGTGCCAGCACGGAGGCCCATTAAAATTTATTAGACCCCACGTGCCAGGCCCTTTTTAATTTTTTCACCATCCTCACTTTTTCAAACCCACCACTCATTTAATGACATAACCCCTCCACACACCACCCATAGTCATAAACTAAGTGCTCCCATGTACTCCGTTGGTTAGTAGCACGCCGCACCCCGTAGAGGGGTGCGAAGACCCCAATAATGAAGCATGACACCAAGGGTCCTTTTGGTGTGTGAGGGGTATTGAAAGAACACTGAGTGCTCTCCACCACAGTGGGGACCACTCTAGAAACATTTGTGTGTGAATTCGGCCATGACCATCTACATATTTACCCTATGCACCTCAGTTGCCAGTCTCTGCCATGCTATCCACTAGGTCACCTTCTAGACACTAGGGAAAGCCTCCAGTTTACCTGCACCAAGTCGGATCATGCAGTGCTGTTTAAGGGAACTCACAGAAGCATTTATCCTCAAAATAATGACAGGGATTACTATGACCTCTTCAAAGCATTCCACATATCTCACTATGTAGGGGTTAATACACCATGTTGGTTCCCTAGTCTTAGAAATGTATTGTAGGTGTGCTACTTGGTGTCCTAGTGTGTTGAGACTGGCTGCGAGTTGTATGAGCGATGGTGTCCGGCTGTTAAGGTTTGCCCTCCTTATTGCGACTTTGATTTTCAGGAAGTTGTAGAGTTCTATGCTTTGTAGGTTGTGTGCTTCCTTTAGGGTGTCAAAGGTTAAGTCCGCGCCCTGTTTCTGAAGGTCTTGGGCAATGGAGATACCATGGCCATACCATTCGTGCATGTCTAGAACCTTATCCCTGTATCTTAAAGTGGGGTTGTGCCAGATGGATTCAAATTGACCTCCCCTGATACTTGTTATCAGTAGTTTGTCTACCTTCAGGAGAGCTGTTTTCGTGTTCCTCAGGACGGGGCTGTCCTTGACTGCTGGGTGTCGGGTGGCGGTGAGGAGGGTGATGGGGTTCATGCCTTTTAGTAGCCTTCTCTCGAGTGTTGTGTATTCCGGTCTTGAGTCCAGCCAGTGTAGCCCCTGTCTGGCTATACACGCTACCTGGAATCGTTTGAAGTTTGTTATGTTCAGACCGCCCTGATCTTTTGAGAGTCTCAGCTTGTGTAGGCTTATTCTGGGCTTCTTCCCTCTCCACAAGAAGTTGTTCAGTATCTTGTCTACTCTCTTGTGGAAGTCTTCTGTGTTAGTCAGTGGGAGCATGGTTAGCATATAGTTGACCATCGGTGTGAGCATGATTTTTATGGCTACTACCCTTCCCCACCAAGCCCTCCGCCCCAAAAACACCAAACTCAACGATAAGGTCACAAATTTCTGGGGAGTTTTAGCAGGGAAGGAACTAAGTGAGGACGAGAAAGCAGAACTATGGAGATCTACTTCTAGGAAAAAGATAACGGCAACGCTAAACCAGACCAAATTTTGGCTAGTGCACAAGGCATACTGGACTCCGGCCCGCCTGGCCTCCATGGGAATCCGAGAGAGTGATGCATGTTGGAATTGTGATAAAGGGAGGGGAGACTTAGAACACCTTCTGCTCAGTTGCCCTAAGATTAGGGATTTCTGGGGAAGAATTGGAACACTCATCAATGAGATCACAGGAGTAGCCATACAAATAGACTTCCCAAGTCTAGCCCTAGGCTTTGCATCCCCTTCCATCACAACGGCAGAGGATCGTGACCTCATTGACCTATTGTTGACGGCCGCAGTCAAAATAGTCCTAAGTAATTGGAAGGACACGTCGAAAGCTGCGCCCCAGGCATGGCTCAACTGGGTCACGTTCCTAAGGGGGGCAGATAACATCACAGCGAAACACTCGCCGAAAACTCACAGGCAGTCAAACATGTGGGGACCCCTAGACCTCTACCTATCATCGCATAAACCACCATAGGCGCAGAACCTTGACAACGACGAGGGGCACACTCTGCGGATCCACGCGCTAACAAAAGGGAACCAGTTTGCAAGGCGCTTCACCTCTTTCATTTCCGACTTCTATCCTTCTCTGTCCCCTCTATGGTCCGGGGCGGGAGACAGGAAACCAACCTAACATCGAGAAGGGGGGGCAGCAGGATACAACGACAAGCTGGACTTGGAAATCTGACTTCCGAACTATTCGAACTCGACCTATCGAACTACCTCAAAGACACGGAAGACCAGTGGCCAAACCCCCCCACCCCCGTCGCCCCCTTTTTCTTTCTTTCCTTTTCCTTTTTCTCTTCCTTCTTCCTTCTTCCTCCACTCATGTATATTCCATGCTCCATGTAAATATATATTTTTTATACACAATAAAGAAATACAGAAGTAAAGAAATGTATTGTAGGAATGAATATAATCCTGAGCACACCTAACACCACAGGAACATTGTGTTTTCCTTGAAAGGTATGTGCCAGAAAAGAGACTGGATGCCGGACCAGCCTGCCTTGATCCATGTTTGTTGTTTTTTTTTGTACTTGTATAGCGCACAGCTACCCACAGTGGAGATTCATATGTTTCTGGCTAAATCACTGGACCCCTCCTGAGGCGACAAGCCGGGAGGTAGATTGTGCTCTGAATTGTGTTTGCATGTTTATTTGCTGAATGCGAGCATTTTAAACGGCGATTTTTAAAACCTTTATTTTCATTATTTGCACCTACCAGAATTCTGCCCTCACCAGACCTTGACCCTCCCTGCACATAGACGGTAACAGCCGATTTGTGGGCTGAATACCGAGTCCAAGGAAAATCATTCATAGACGGCAGACATCTTAGGTGGGAGGCATGAGCTTCAACAGCGCTCTAGCCTTCCCTACATAAGGAGCCCTCAGAAAGGAACGCGAGATTCGTATGTTTCTGGCTAAATCACTGGACCCCTCCTGAGGCGACAAGCCGGGAGGTAGATTGTGTTCTGAATTGTGTTTGCATGTTTATTTGCTGAATGCGAGCATTTTAAACGGCGATTTTTAAAACCTTTATTTTCATTATTTGCACCTACCAGAATTCTGCCCTCACCAGACCTTGACCCTCCCTGCACATAGACGGTAACAGCCGATTTGCGGGCTGAATACCGAGTCCAAGGAAAATCATTCATAGACGGCAGACATCTTAGGTGGGAGGCGTGAGCTTCAACAGCGCTCTAGCCTTCCCTACATAACGATAGCGGACGCGATTTGTGGATGCGCCCTCATCAGCGCCGGAGTCACGCCTGAGTCAGCCCGTCTGCGCCCGTCCGCGTCCAGACGCTCGAGCTTACTGCTTTAGGTTAGTTTGGTTACCATGGTAGGAAATCGCCTTACTTATAGTTCCTTTTGTCTTCGCTCGTTATGTCCCTTTACCAACCCTCGGTGCCTTCACTCGATTCTCCCTATTAACACAAGGCCCCATTGTAAATCATGTGCTTGGAGTACGTCTCCCACACACATCGAGAATCCCCAATCCTCACACAAATTTGAAATGTTTCTCCTTAATTGTCGTTCCTTACCGAAACACCACACTGAACTTTCCATGTTGATAGAAGAGCTCAATCCTGAGGTTCTCTTCTTGACAGAAACCTGGCTTAAGTTAGAAAGTGACCCGACTACTGTGTGGGCGATTCCCCAGGGCTATACTCTCAAACGATTAGATCGCCAGTCAGGTAGAGGTGGTGGTCTGGCTATTGTTTATAGAGACACATATAAATGCCGCATCACCTCTTCCACCATTCCTGTCTGTGAGATCCTACACTTTACCTTAGAATTCTCTCCTACCACCACTTTTTCTGGCATGTTAGCCTATCGACCTCCAGGTGCCCTTAGCAACTTTGTCTCTAATTTGACAGATATCGTCGCCAATGCTTTGTTTACCTCGGCAAATTTCACTTTGCTGGGCGATTTTAACATACATCTGGACGACCCCTATGACACACCAGCTAACAACCTTCGATCTAATCTCCAGGCCATTGATCTACGCCAGAAGGGCTTTCTGGTAACACATAATAAGGGACATCTATTGGACCACATCTATAGTAATTTAGATAATTTAAAGGTTGAGACTCCTATCCTACTACCCTGGACTGATCATTTTTTAATACCTTTTTCCTGGTCCATAAGCCCCCTCCCCACCCCTCACAGTCTCAATAAACATAAAGGAAGGAAATGGTCTTCACTCTCGCTCCCTGACTGGGAAAGGGCCCTCACTAAACACCCACCCCAGAGGTCCACTAATCCCAACACCGCCACAAATAATTTCGATAACTGGATCTGTTGTACTCTCGATCAAGTCCTCCCCATGATCCCCCTGAAATCAATAATAAGATCCAAAGTCGCTCCATGGTACACGCCCGACCTTAGAACTATGAAGCAACCCTGCCGCAAATTGGAAAGAGCTTGGAGGCAGGACCGCTCGCAACAGAGGAAGGCTGAATATAGAGCTGCCATAAAACTCTATAAAAACGAAATAAAAGCTACACAATCTCACTTCTACGAGTCAAAAATTAACCTGGCCGCTAACGCCCCGAAGGAAATATTTAAAATAGCGAAGTCTTTAATCTCTCCCTCCTCTGAGCGTCCATCACCAGACGGCGCACAAACCCGCTGTGACGATCTTGCCACTTTCTTCTCCCAGAAAATCCAGGCCATTTACTCTTCATTTACCATTGGTAATGATGCCACAGAACCCATCTTCACTACTGTTGCCAACCATCCCTGTCTGCTCAACAAATTTCCACTCCTCGACCTCTCCACATTAGACAGGTTGATCCCTAAGATCACATCGGGATCCCCTAACGACCAAGCACCCCCTCTGACTCTTATTGGGGTCATGGACGTCATCCGTCCGGTCATTCTAGATGTCCTTAATGCTTCCATCACCTACAAATCCGTTCCACCTCCTTGGAAGTGTGCGATGGTTAGAGCTTTATTGAAATAGCCTACACTGGACCAGAACAACTTGGCCAACTATCGCCCCATCTCCTTACTTCCTTGGATGAGCAAACTGCTTGAGAGGCACGTTAATAACATCTTAGTGGATATTTAGAATCCAACAGTCTGCTTCGTGCCTCTCAGACAGGGTTCCGTCCTCGGCACGGAACTGAAACTGCTCTGTTGGCGGTGACGGAAGAAGCCAGAGCCGTGCTGGACCAGGGAGGAAAGGCCGCCATCATACTACTTGACCTCAGCGCCGCATTCGACGCGGTCAACCATGCCATACTATTACAACGATTGAGTGGTTTGGGCGTGTCGGGTGCGGCCCTGGAATGGCTTACCTCCTTCCTGGATGACAGATTCTTCCAGGTGTTTGAGGGCGAGACAGTTTCCCCTAAGCATCCACTTAGGTGTGGGGTGCCCCAGGGCTCCTCCGTGAGCCCCACTCTTTTTAATGCCTACATGGAACCTCTAGAAAGGATAGTCCATCCCTTTGGTGTGCGTATTGTTACCTACGCAGACGACACCCAACTGGTGGTCTCTCTTGACCACTCCGAGGGATCATCTTCCACCTTAGGTCCCTGTCTAGAGGCTGTTGCCAGATGGATGCAATCTTCCTGTCTTAAGCTCAACGGGGAAAAAACAGATATTATGCTGTTGGGCAACCCTCCTCCATCTGTCCTTGCATCCATCTGGCCCCCATGTCTCGGCCTGCCCCCCCCCCAAGTCTCAGATTAAGAGCCTTGGAATTTGGTTAGACAAGGCGCTTGATTTCTCAGCCCAAGCTACCAAAACTGCCTCCACTTGCATTGGGCTAATGAAAATGCTCCGCAAGGTGCTCCCTCTGCTCCCATTCCAGGCCAGGAGAGTCATGGTCCAGGCCCTGATTCTCTCTCGCCTGGATTATGGGAACGCCCTTTATATAGGAGCCCCGGTAGCAGTTATCCACAGGCTTCAAGTTACACAAAACTGTGCCGCCCGGCTACTGTATAACATCCCCCGCTGGCAGTCAGCCAAGAAAGCTCTGAAAGAGCTTCACTGGCTCCCAGTGGCGGCCAGAGTACAGTTTAAGGCCATATGCATAGTGCACAAATCATTCCATCGCACTGGCCCGGAAATTCTGCACCCTGTGATTACGCCTTACGCACCGTCCAGAGCCTTGCACTCCAGTTCTCTTCAGCTTGTAACCACAACCAAAATTAACAAGGCCCACTGGGGTGGTCGCTCCTTTTCCCATACCGCGGCCAAACTTTGGAATTCCCTCCCCCTCTCTCTTCAAGAGAACAATAATCATATGTCCTTCAGAAAGGTTTTAAAAACGCACTTGTACGCAAAAACATGTTGATCTACCCTGAGCCCGCCACAAACAATCAGTCTAAAGCGCTGCGAGGCCTCCGGGTAGTTACGCGCTATATAAGTGCAATTTTTCATTTCATTTTCATTTCATTTCATTTCCCGGCGCTTGTACGAATACCGCAAGGGAACCCTTCCTGGCTTTCCCTGTGAAGTGTCCACTCCTGGGCAACCCCATGGTGCAGACCAGGCATCCCTCGCGTTGTGGGGGCCGTTGTGGAGACTAAGCAAGCTATTGCCCAGAGTTGCAGCGTGAGACCCATGATCAGAACAGGCACTGAGGCGAGAATATACAGTCAGGGGAATTAATGAGCCCGAGACCCGCCGAGGCGGGAATCGAACCCTGGTCCCTGGCCAGAGGTCTGCATCGAGGTCTGCCTGCTCTAACCATTGAGCCACACTTCTCCACGTGGGGTCTCTGTACTCCTTTCGCTGTTCTCTTAGCCCTACACCCTGAGCCGGCGGCTAACAGTGGAAACCCTTCAGTGTTCCTTCGGTCGCATGCACACCAGCGACGGTCAGTGGTTCTTCCTGCACACCAAGCACTCCACCTTTCCTACTGGTGACGCAAACCAGATGACCCCCAGACATTCCTTTCGTTTTTTGGATGCAAACCAGATGACAATGCTATCGGCTCCCCAGAACCAAACCCACTCTCTGTGAAGTTTGTCTTTGACTGTCTCATATCCGTTAGCATGAGGCCAGAAGGACGGTGACTCCTGTACAGTGATTCGAACAAGTGCATCACATAATACTCCACACTGGAAGTGTAGCTGAAAGCAAGTCATTATTAAAGAGGTTAGGAGATCACTATACAGAGTGATCCCTAGTTTAATATCAAACTAGGAGCAGGAACACACCTCTCTAAACGAATCCCGACCTCCAAAGGGTTAAAACAAGGCTGCGTACTAGCACCTCTAATATTCAATCTTTTGATAGCAGACCTACCAGGGAAACTGGATAAGTGCACATCTCATGCGCCAAAATTGGGGAATATGCGATTGTCAAACCGCTATAAAAAATAAAATAAAAAATTGATATTTAAAGGGGCAAGGCCTGGATCAGATAACCAGCTACAAATATCTTGGGGTACTTCTGGATCATAAAAACTTATTTAAACCAAAGCTGGAGTCTCTCCGGGGAAAGGGAAACATGACTTACCTGGCCAACAAATCATTGAAGGAAAAACTGACAGATTTAACACTTTACCCTCTTGCTACAGGTATTGCGAATCTCTTAAAGGAAAAGATGTTGCAGCTCTTGACATAATAGTAGCCAACTCCTATAGAGCAATTTTCAATCTACCAAAATATGTTTCACCGGCCAAAATACAGCTGGAATTTGGGCTCCAAAAATAATTGGTGGAAAGAAGAGGGCATAAGATCCGTAGTGCCGAGGTTGGATTTTTAAACTTCCATCTTTGGCTCAAGCTACTCCGCCATGGAAAATCACCAGCTGGGGAAAATTTGTTTGACTTCCTTAAAATACTGGGCTTTTCGGATCTTCGATGAACCGCAACCGATCATTTATCCTTTAAAAATTGTGAAAAAAATCAACACAAATTGTATCTGCCATAGAGGACTAGGAAACGCTTGCTAAAAGGGCGCACGGCGGGATAGTGCTCAGAGATTACGAAGTATTGCAACCGCAATTCTACCTCAAAACAGGAGATAAAATAAGACCTTGGGAAAGGAAAGGAAGTTTGCAGTCTAGTCACCTATGCGGAAACGGTACGGAGGACATCATCCATGTCATTTGCATTTGCCACAATTTAAAGGATATAAGAAGTATATCTTACAGTCATACCAGCACTTTAAAACCAATGATGGCCAAAAAGCGCAAAACTACACACTTTTAATTACACCACATAAGGACTGCTGCCCAATTCATGACCATTATAACCAGCTTACCTTTTCCTAAAGCACAAGCACTTTAAGACTTGCTGACGAGCACTAAACCGAATTCTGTAATTTTAAACAATGTTTAAAGAGGGTTTTAATATTATTTTATTTATTGCAAAGGTTTAAATTAATCATGCATAATAAAAAATTAATTATACTTACTTAATTGAATATATAGCTATATTACACTGTCATAGATTTAGTAAAAAAAGAAGCCCATGCCCTTTTAAGTGAAGGCTGTGATCGGGCAATGATGTCATTTTCTATGACATTACTCCCTGTGACACCACTGTATAGACTAATTGGTCTATTCATTTTTTTCCTTAAGACTTGTGCCCTTGACAGCACAGCCCTATTGTGAAGCCTCCCATTTTCTTGCCAGACAAGGCTGTAAGCTCAGTAGTCCTGCACTGTGATGTAGACTCCCTGTCTAGACAGAATTAATAGAACTTGTTTAAGAGATGTATCCTTCTGCACAGGCTATCATCTGTATCTTTGTGTATCTGCTTGGCAGCTTCAATGGCATGCTCAGGCTGAGGAACACATTCTCGGAGGCGTTATCAGATGGAGTGTAATTTCTGTAACCTACTTATGCCCACAAGATCAGGAATGTGCTGAGGGTTGCAGCACCTTATCTCACAAACCTTCTGTCCACTGATAAAGAATTGTGCGTAGGCTAAACTGAACGAGTATATCGATTGTTTGCAGTTTTTACTCGCTCGCCATGTAAGCTGGCACTGTTCCAGGATCTCTGGAATCAAAAGAAGTCTGACGATAAATTTTTATGATTTCAGGTCCATGTAAAACAGCAAACAACTTCAATGTTTAGGGGAGTAAGTACCCAGTGCAATGATCTACCCTGGACATATTTTCTATAAAACAAAACAAAACAAAAAAACGAGAACATGCAAGCATATGCACACAGAAAAGCACATACACACGCACACTGCTAATAAACTTATTTACAAGCTCCCCTTGTGCTGCCTGTGCGTCACTTTTAATATGGTGATAAGTGATGTACCAGCGGCACCAAGGGCTTGTAAATAAGCTCCTTAATACCCAAACACATAGAAAATTCCGAATATACTTCACACAGAACAAATATAAAAGAATAGGCAGGGCCAGACTGGCCTTTTAGTCCACCCGGCATTTCCAGCTTGGAAATGCCGCTCCCGTTCAATATTATTCTTTACCTTGTGATATAGTTAATTTTTATCTTCAATAATTTGTAGACTCACAACGCATCAATTGTGTTTTACAGCCGATATGTATACATTATTCTTTCACACCATTGTATTGTATTTTACCGTGCTACCTCTGCTATGATATATTGGACAATGTAACTTTTCAAGATGGTGCTGATGAGAAATGTTCAGACATCCATGGTCCTTTATTTATGTTAATTATGTTATGTTTGTTTAAAGTCTTTCCTGACAGGGAGAGGCTTTCAGGTTCGACAGGGAGACTGCTACTCTAGGGAGATTGGCTTGGGCCAGGGCATGCCTCAGGGCTCGTCCCTGAGCCCAACCCTATTTAATCTCTATGTCTCCCCGGTGGCACGCATCGCTGAAGGTCATGGCCTGCACATAGTGTCTTATGCCGATGACACGCAGCTGGTCATCTCCCTATCGCGCGCGCCCGGTCTTGCGATGGACAGGTTCAGGGCCTGAATGCAGGAACTGGCTACCTGGATGTCCACTAATTGTCTTAAGTTAAACGGCAGCAAGACTGAGGTGCTCGTGGTAGGGGGGAGCCCGTCTGCTTGGTCATCGGCATGGTGGCCATCCTGTTTAGGGGATGTCCCTACACCCTGTCAAGAAGCAAGAAACCTGGGAGTGTGGTTTGACGCAGAACTGTCTTTTGGACCTCAGATAGGCCGGGTGGTGGGGGTCTGCTTCAGCGTCCTGAAAAGCTTGCGGAAGGTTTTAGATCTCCTCCCTATGATAGCCCACAGGACGCTGGTGCATGCCATCGTCATATCGCGCCTGGATTATGGCAATTTGCTTTATCTGGGAGCCACCGGTAAGGCCATCAACCGCCTTCAGGTGCTGCAGAATGCAGCGGCTCGCCTGATCCTGAAATTCCCTAAGAGATCAGCGTCTAAGGCAGCCCTCCAGGCCCTGCATTGGCTCCCTGTAAGGAGTAGGGTCGAATTTAAGGCCCTCTGCACATGCCACTGCATTTTGGGAGGTAAAGCACCAGCTCCATTACAGGGCTTGATCACCCGGTGTGTACCTGCGCGCGCTCTGCGCTCCTCCTGCGCAGGGCTACTTAAGGTCCCCAGGATAAAAAAGGCACGCATGGGGGGCAGGTCCTTTAGGTATCTGGCCGCGAAAAGCTGGAATGCGTTGCCACTGGACCTCCGCCTGGAGCCATCTGAACCTGGCTTCGGGAAGAAATTAAAAACCCACCTCTACACGCAGTAAGCCGGGTTGACCTTGCAGTTGTGACTCTGCTGATTCCACTCACCACAGCGCGGGGACACGCCTTTTGTGCGTA
Source organism: Lissotriton helveticus (assembly GCF_964261635.1). Lineage (NCBI taxonomy): Eukaryota > Metazoa > Chordata > Amphibia > Caudata > Salamandridae > Lissotriton > Lissotriton helveticus. The sequence goes on along the minus strand of NC_136062.1, from coordinate 167,127,150 downwards.
ACCAGGCGCTATATAAACTTCCCTTATTATTATATTATTAAATGTCCATCTTACACTAACACATGTTATTACGAGAATGTTTGATCTTGAAACGCATTGAGTGTGTGTCAGTCCCTAGAGTGTGCATGTTCTCTTTGACATCATCAAGTGGTTGTATTGGATTATCGGGTTTCCTACACCAGGCACAAAAGGCAAAATCTTTCAGAATGGAGGCAAGGCTCGGACTTTTTGTGATATATATATAATGTATAAAAAATGTAACAATGTTATAGATGTTAGCAATACTATATATATGTATATATATATATTTTTTTTTTAGATGTCATCAGTGATTTCATGAGTGATGTAATATGTGACGTCATCAGCAGTGCATTGTGGGGGCGCAAGTTATAGTTAGCAGAACTAACTATAAAGGCCGAATTTCTATGGTTTAGTACAAGTGATGTGTCTAACTAACAAAAACGTCCCTGAAACCTATGGTATTTTCAGTGAATTTCTAAGGATTTTAAACGCTAGTAGTTAGCCCCCAACGTCAACCTTGGGGGCCAACTACCCCTTTTATTAGCACAAGTAAGTCCCACACAGCAGGATTGCTAACTTCCTATATCATGCCTGCCGTCACCCTGCACTACTGTGCAAATGCACCCCCTAGCACGTTAGAAGTTGGGGGATTAAGTCCCCTTCACCAGAGAGGTGTAAAGAGGGCAGTGGTCTCAGACCACCTATTTGCAGCGCAGCCCTGTGGCGCTTACTGGAGGTACCTGGTGGGCTAGATAGTCCCCAGGGACTCTCAAGATTCAAGGTGAGCTATTCCCCACCTTACAACGTGCCACAGGGCAATTTAGTACAGTGGTGCAGGGAGGGGGCGGGGCATCCGGCGATTTGCCGGTTCCTTTTTTAGTGCTTTTTTTGTTTTGCCTTTTTAGGGAGGGGGCTGCGTGGCCCTCCTTCCCTGGGCCACTTTTGAACCCAGGGACCCCATCAATATTTTTGTCCACCATAAGCGTGGAAGGGTATACTCAGATGTGAGTCCCTTGCTCATTGCACCATCAGGATTCAAGCAAGCCGGGCCGAAGACGGCTGAAATGCCAGAAACCGGTCCCCGGAAGCTTGTTTCCTTCCTAGTGTAAGAATTGGCTTTTGTAGTCTGGTCTGCCCTGTTCCCATGATGCACTGGGCCAGGGACAGACTAATTTGCATACAGCCAGGTTCTGAAACTGGGATGGTGCAATGAGCTAAAAAACGGTGTTGGATCTAGCCCTGATCTCTTGACTGGGTGAGAGTATTCTGCTTAATTCAGAGACTCTGTCCATCACCACCCCTTGTTGTAAATATTTTTGTCCACCATAAGCGTGGAAGGGTATACTCAGATGTGAGTCCCTTGCTCATTGCACCATCAGGATTCAAGCAAGCCGGGCTTAAGACGGCTGAAATGCCAGAAACCGGTCCCCGGAAGCTTGTTTCCTTCCTAGTGTAAGAATTGGCTTTTGTAGTCTGGTCTGCCCTGTTCCCATGATGCACTGGGCCAGGTACAGACTAATTTGCATACAGCCAGGTTCTGAAACTGGGATGGTGCAATGAGCTAAAAAACAGTGTTGGATCTAGCCCTGATCTCTTGACTGGGTGAGAGTATTCTGCTTAATTCAGAGACTCTGTCCATCACCACCCCTTGTTGTAAATATACCCCATCCCCTGGTGCCTAGCAGCCTTGCTATTTTTTAAAATTATGCAGATGGGGATGCGGGGCCCCCATCCAAAGGCCAATTATGGCCCCAGGGACCCCATCCCCTGTGGCCTGGCAATCCATTTTTTTTATTTTGGGGGAGAGGGGATGCGTGGCCCTGGGGACCCCATCCCCAGGGGCCTGGCCATCCTTTAAATTTTTATATTGGGAGGGGGCCGCGTGGCCCCCTCCCGGGCCACTTCTGGCCCCGGGTACCCCATTTCCTGGGGCTGCCTTTTCCGTTGGGACCATGGGGAGAGACCCAATGCCCCCACGGTCCTGCCGGCTCCCCACCTTCTGCGGGAGCCGGCATTGCTTTTACACAAGGGGAGCTGCTAACATGCAACTCCCCTTGTAGAAAAGCAATCTGCTTTGCTTTATTGAAGAGAGAGCAGGTTTCCCTGCTCTCGCCTCAATGAAGCAAAGCAGCGTTTGCAATGACAGGGCGGGAGCTGCACGGCTTCTGCCCTGTCATTGCAAACAGCGGGGTGGGTACCCCGGGACACTACAGGAGCCGGCCTGGAGGGTGGCAGTCCCCAAGGCCATCAAGGGCTCCAGGAGGGGGGCTACGCGGCACCCACCCAACATTTGAAAAGCCCCGGGGAGGTTATGGTCCCCGGGGCATGGGGGAGGAACGGAAGCCCCGGTGATTTATTATGAAAGACCTGGGGAGGTGCCGGTCCACGGGGCAGCGTGGGGGGATTGGGACCCCCCATGCTTTTTTTTTACTGCCCCAGGCAGGTGGCGGTTCCCTGGGCTGCGAGGGGCCGTAACGGACCCCCAATTTCAAATTTAGAGTGCCCAGGGAGGTGGTGGTCCCCAGGGCTGCGGGTGGGGGGGGACGGAAGCCCCAGCGATTTAATATGAAAGCCCCGGGGAGGTGGTGGTCCCCGGGGCAGCATGGGGTATTGGGACCCCCCATGCTTTTTTTTTACTGCCCCAGGCAGGTGGCGGTTCCCTGGGCTGCGAGGGGCCGTAGTGACCCCTCATACATTGTAATAAGCCCCGGGGAGGTGGCTATTGTTTTTTCGGCAATGCCCCTGAAACCTGGCCCACCCAGGAGCCTCATTAAAATGAAGCGCAGGCTTTATTTAAGAAATTTGTTTAGGTGGGATTCGTGACCCCTGCGCAAATTCCGCAGATTTAAAAAAAAAAAGTTTTTTGGGGCCCTGGGGGTCCTCGTGGGACCCCCTGAGCAGCCCTAGGTGTTCAGGGTGTTTCTACCCTGCCCCCCTTTCTTCTTTTTTTATCTTTTTTCTACTGTTTTTTTGTGGCTCGGTTCTACCGAGTCACAAGATGGCTGCCAACACTTTGGAGTGTTGGTAGCCAATTGGAATGCAGCTCGTGGTCGGGAGGGTTCATGAACCCACCGCGCCCCTAGATATCGAAACTTTTATTTTTTTAATTTCTCAGCCCCTACTGAACGGATTTCGGATTCACACCATTTAACAAAAAGGTTGCTTTCTGAACAAAGCACTACCTTTTTGCCAAATTTGGTGTAATTTCGTTCAGCAGTTCGGCTGTAACCTTGGCTAAAGTTTCCTATGGAAATTAGATATCGAAACTTTTATTTTTTGGAATTTCTCAGCAACTACTGAACGGATTTACACAGTTTTAAAAAAGGTCGCTTTCTAAACCAATCGCTACCTCTTTGCCAAATTTCATGTAATTCCATTCCGCAGTTTGGGCTGTAGCCTTGGCTATAGTTTCCAATGAAAATTAACATAGAGAAAACAGTTTTTGGGACCCCCCCTTTTTTCTCAGCTCCCACTTGACGAATCACCTCCAAACTTTCAGGATAGGAGCTGACCTGGATAGACCTTTTTTGGGGAGCATTTCGTGAAGATTCATCAAACTACGCCAAAGTTATCAGCAAATCAAAACACGCATTTCCTATGGAAACTAGGTCCTAACTATAACTACCTACTGGCGACCGCCAATAGGTTATTATTAGATCTGGGGGTGTCTAGTTGGCAGAGGTAGGTACCAATGTCCAAATAAGGACCCTTGCTTCCAATCAGGGTAAGGGGATACACCCTTTAGATAAGCCCTGCTCACCCCCTTGGTAACTTCGCACGAGCAGACAGGCTTATCAAAGGCAATGTGTAAAGTATTTGTACCAACACTCACAGTAACACAGTGAAAATACCACAAATGGACTCCACACCAGTTTAGAAAAATAAAGTATTTTTATCTAGACTACACAAGACCGAAAGACAAAAATCCAACTTACACAATTCAAGAATATGATTTTAAAAGAGTTCTAGTGTTTGCGTCAAAATAATTCACAGTTGCGTCAGTTTTAGCCCAAAGTACCTGTAGATGCGACACAAGTTCCTAGCGGCAACTGCAGCGTCGAAAAACAAGCGATGCGTCACTTCTGAGACCCTGGGGAGGCGATGCGACAACCCCGCTGCACGCAGCAGGCTTGTTGCGACAAATCCGGTCTGCATGGGGAGCGATCCGATAGCTTGTATGGATTCCGGGGGCAGGTTCTCCGGTAGAAGCGTCTCGCACAGGCACAATGTGATGATCTCTGGGACGGCGACGAGCTTCGGTGCGGTGGCGATGCACGGCGCAGTGTTGATCTTCTTCTCTCGCGGCCCCTCGATGCATGGACTCTGCACCGATGTTTGCAGCAACGGGATGCGGTTTGCAAGCAATCGGTGCGATGTTTCTCATAGCGATCGCAGGCTCTGCAACGATACTCACAGCGACAGGAATCTTCCCGCACCGGGGCGATGCACTCCGCAAGCGAACGATGTGTAGGTTCTTGCAGTGGCAATAGGCGCTACGACGATCTTCGAGGTGAGAGGAATTTTCTTGCACTGTCGATGATGTGCTCTGCAAGTGAACATGCGTGCAAAATGTAGATCTTCTTCTTCTTTTCTTCTTGTCCAGCTCCCAAAACAGCATGCACAACCTCCAGAGTCCCCACAAATGGATCAAGTACTCTAGGAATGGCAGAACTCACTCAGCAGAGTTCAGGGGGGAAGCTGGGGGTGAAGTCCTTTTGTTCTTGGGACTTCCTAACAGGAGGCCAGCTCTACTCAGGCCCTTGGAGATCTCTTCAAGCAAGGGGACACACTAACAGCAAAGTCCTTCCCCTCTCCCTGGCAAAAAAGCAACTGCAGGTCAGCCCACAAACACACAGCAGGACAGTCCTTCCTCTTTAGTCTTCCATCTTTCTCCTTGGCAGAGGTTCCTTCTTGATTCCAGGATGATCTAATTTTCTGAGGTCTGGGTATCCCTTTTTAGACCAAAATTGATGGCAATTGAATGAAGATTGATGGCAGCTGAAATGCGAGCAAAACGAGGCACAAAACCGGATGGTGGGGACGTCCTTGTGTGCCCTTTTGAATGCTTTTGGGCGTTTGTTGATTCATATATATATTTATATATATATATATATATATATCTATATCTATATATATATATATATATATATATAGATATAGATATATATATATATATATATATATATTACCTACTGGCGGTCGCCAGTAGGTATATATAGTTAGGATTTTTTCTCTATGGGATTTTTGAAAATTCTATGTCTAATAACTTTGGCGTTTGTGGACGGAAGTGGCTGAAATTTTTAGGAAAATGGAACATTTTGTTTCTGAGCAGCCCCTGAAAATTTGGGGGGGGTTCGTCAAGGGTGGGCCGAGAAAAAAGGGGGGTCCCAAAACGCGTTTTTCCCATGTTAATTTCCATAGGGCGGTTGGCCTCACTTTTAGCCCGAACGGCTGAATGGATTTGCACGAAACTTGGCAAAATTGTAGGGACTGGTAGCCCGATGTGCCTTTCCTAGGTCTCAATATATGTGCTCCAGTGGATTTTGAGAAATTAACGTTCAAAAAAATATATATATCTGTGACAGCGTCCCGGGTAGCGCTCCGTTTCGCGTACTTTTCGCGTTACGGAGCTTTGCGAAGCGAAGCTGATTGGCTCTCCGGTGTCTGTAAACATTCCAAACAGTCCGTAGCGGCCGCCATCTTGTCTCTCGGTAGGATCGAGAGACAAGAGGAGGCCAAAGCGAAGGGGCAAATGACCATAAGGGGGCATAGTAGATCCTCCCTGACCCCCTAGGTTTGATGTGGAGGCTTTAAAAGGGCCCCACGGGGTAAAAAAAAACCAAAAAAAAACTTTTTTTTTCGTGGGGTGCGCCCGGTTCGCGAACCGGGAAGCGGTCTGGGGAGCGTACTATGAGGAAAAAAGAATGATAGACTTTTCAAATATTGGATGTTAATTGATTGTTTGTTTTGTTGATTTTTTTTTATTTCTTTGTTTTTTAAGCAATTATTTATTATTGTGATTGTGTTTCAAAATTTAATAAAATGTCTACCATTTCACTGTCTGAAATGTCGTTATTTTCATTGAACATAGCTTGTAATGTTTGAGTGTGTAAAATGTCCTCATTTTCAAGGAGGACATCTACTGATTGCACACATTGCAGTAGTTCTTGGTCCCAAGTTTCATCCATAAATTCAATATCATTTGGATCAATGATTTCTTCGTTGGTCTCTGCAAGGACAATTTCAAATAATACTTTCTGTTCGCCTTCCATTTTGCCTGAAATTTGCATAAAAAAAAATATATTAGTAGAGATAGGGCACTGTTGGGATTAATTTTAGATAGGCAGTTTTTAACAGTGAATTTATCTTTGGGCAGTGTATAGTATCAGAGTGGAAGTAGGAATATAAAAAAGTGTATGTGATTTAACGTAAGTAAATTCATAATTATAAAAGACAAGCCTAACTCCATCCATAATATAAACAAAACAATGGTCCTAGACTAATGATTAGAATGACTTAATCAACAGAACACATTTATGAAATTAGAAATGCGACTCAATCTGCATTTGTAGAATCAAACTACATGGGAGAAAAGGTTATTGAGTAGGTAATGAACACCATAACCACATTTCAAATTTATGTTTATCAAAAAGACAAAATGACACAATTATTTACAATGTCAAAAAATTGAAGCTAATATACGGCGCAAGAACTAGAAAAGCTTAAGTCAAGGGTGAATAAATAAAAGGGGGTGCTCAAGTGAAGAAGAAGAAAAAGCAAAGGCAGAAATGATATACGTTTCTAATATATTTACAAAAACCAAGCGGTATTATTCCCACTTTTTTAAGTAGGCCTGTCCAAGTTGTTCACGGAAAGCAATGGGGTGATGGGGGGCAAAAAAGGGGGGTACAGGCACATAAATTAAAAAGTGTTGACGTTTCGACCCTGGTGCTCTAGGGAGTGTAGCTTCCTCGGCTGCGGGTCTTCATCAGGACGTGGGGGAGGGGGGGGGAGATCTGGCCGTGATCACACTTGTTGACTGGATCAGCCAACTGGGATATGAGAATGGAGTAAATTTTAATTGGTGATCATTTTGATTGGATATAGTTACATATGGGTTGATCGGTACATTACCAATGACAGCTGGTCGGGTGCAACTCCCTCCAAGCTGGCTAGGATTCACCTGTCAGGTAAATGCAAAGAGGGGACATAAGTGAGAGCCCATCTCCCAAGGGCTACAGACTATTAAGTATCTAGTCCACCTCCAAAGACTCGTGAACTCACCTAGTTCAGGTTCAGATGGTCTTGTATAGGATTAGGATTGTAGTATGAGGGTAGGACCTGTGTGGGACCAATGGAATCAATTAGTCTCCAAGAGAGTGTCCATTACTCGCTAGAAATAGCGGACTACAATGCACTATGTATCTAAAAATAATGGCAACATACACTTACCACTATTGTATAGAGCCAAAGTGTCGTACCGGCGCCTCCAGGGCACTCCGGCAGGGTGGGGAATTGTTTGGCCACCGCTAGTATAATTGACTACAAACAATTGGCGTCAAATTAGAAAGTCACCGCGTTGTTCCCGTGACCGATCAGGTACTGGAGTTACCTGTTGGAAAAGATAAAGGCAGGGAAGTTCGGTTAAGTACTTCTTCTGTCTTCATCAAGCTAGTTAAAAATATTCTAGGTTTCATGCACGGGAAGGCCTTTATTTATTATGGTACCTTCGTTATTTAGGAGGGTTCAGTAGCTGCGGGCAGTCGTCACCGTCAGTGTTCCCAAACAGAGGAAAAGGGCGGCTGACAACGGAGCTTACTTCCGCGTTCAGCATACGGTCACAAGGGGTGCCTCCCAACCAATAGGACCCGACCGTGTCCGAATCTCGACACTGAGAACGGACTAACATTAGATAGCGGAATGAAACCGAAGGTATTGGGTTTGAATAATTGTAAAAACAGGACTGCTCCGAGTATTTGCATAACTCCAATTGGATATCGTTACTGACAACCATGTGCAGCGTATGAAGATACAATTGGTCACAATATTTTGTAAAAATAACATATGTATTTATCTATTAAAGAACATATGGATATACCCTTGTTTTTCATAGCTATCTTCATTTGTGTAATTCACACCAAATTATGTACATACATTGTGTTACACACGAATACAATACACAAAGAGACAAATACATGTTTCGACAGAAAAATTCATTTCATATGTGGTAGGGACCATAATCAAGTGATTACTGTTCGATACAATGATTGCTGTGGGTCACATGATCACAATACATAGCCAGAACAATATCAACCATTTCTGATGGATACCATTTGTCTTAGGACCTCTTCCCGGTCATTGAGGCCACGATTCACTGTATCAAATAGATGCATCCAACGGCATTCTCGAGTGCTTAGAAGTTTTGCATAGTTACCACCACGTGGATTTTTTGTGACTTTCTCAATTATCCACCATGTAAAACTTTCAGGTTGGTGGTTGAATTGCAAAAAATGATCCACTAGTGGTGCACCTGCTACCTTGCAGCGTATTTTGCTGCAGTGCTGTAATATGCGTGTTTTAGTTTTCTGAGTGGTCTGTCCGATGTACATGAAACCACACGGGCACAATATGGCGTAGATAACGCCCATCGTGTTGCAATTGGTGTGTTGTTGGAAGGTATGGGTGTAGTTGTTATAGGTACACGATTTCCTTTCAGATGTCATTTTGCATGCCTTGCAGCTTCCACATTTGGAATGCCCTAGCACTGGGGGGATATTCCAAAGTGCTGTTTGGTTATCGGTGTTGTTTTGTGACAGCATGGAGTGTACCACAAAATCTTTAACACTTCTACCTTTACGGAAGGCGTGCATCGGGGGTTCAGTTATGCCTATCTCTTCCGCTACTAAATGCCAATGTGTGTTGATGGATTGTTTGATCTCAGTACTACGTGTATTAAAGGTGGTCACACATATAAGTCTGTTATCCGTTTTGTCTATTCTAGGTTTAGGTTGTAACAGGGACTCTCTGTTATTGAACCATGCTCGTTTTCGTGCCTTTTTAACCATACTTCTAGGGTAGCCTCGGTCTGTTAACCTTTTCATTAGTACATCAGATTCCCTAAAATAATCTGGTTTCTTTGTGCAATTACGCCTCAACCTCAGGAACTGTCCAAAGGGTAGGTTGTCCCTGAGGTTGCGGGGATGGTGGCTTGAATATCTGAGGAGCGTGTTCTTCTCAGTGGGTTTTCTGAAAAGTGTGGTATACAAAGAGCCATCCTCCTCCTTTATCGTTAAATCCAGGAAATTGATCGAGTTATTACTATTCTCGATGGTGAATTGTATGTTTTTATCCCTTTCATTTAGCCAAATGTGGAAGAGCATTAGTTCATCCACCGTGCCCCTCCAGATAAGGAGCACGTCGTCTATATATCGACGCCATTCTACTGTCTTAGTTCTGTATGGATTATTATCATTCAGGATCCATGTGTGTTCAAAGGCATCCATGAAGATAATCGCTAGGTTGGGAGCAAAGCTTGCCCCCATCGCTACTCCACTTGTCTGTTCATAAAATTTACCATCAAAGACAAAGTAATTTCTTCTCATGGCTATTTCCAACAGGGACAGAATGAAATTAGTTGGTACCCTATGTGGACGTGTTCTACTCTCTAATGCCATTTTGATCGTAGTCATTGCTGCTAGCTGTGGAATGCTTGTGTACAAGGACGAAATGTCCATGGTCACAAGTAATTCTTGAGTTGGATCAAAGGGCTTACCATCTATGAGTTGTATAACTTGCATGGTATCTCGTAGGTAGCAAGCAGTTGATTCCGCAATCGGCTTAAGGAAGATGTCTATAAATTTACATAGTGGTTCTAACACTGACCCACACCCTGAAATAATTGGCCTCCCTGGTGGTGTAACTGAGTTCTTGTGTATTTTGGGGACCGTATATATAGTCGGGACTCGGGGATAAGCATTATTGAGGTATTCATATTCTGATTTGGTAATTATCCCATCCTGCTGTGCTGTGTCAGTTAGTCCTCTGATTAACTTGGCTATTTCATTAGTAGGGTCATGCGGAAGTCTCCTGTAGTTACCCTCTTTGGCTAGTTGGGAGAGAATCTCTGCCTTGTAGGTATCTCTTCCCTGGATGACGATTGCCCCACCCTTGTCTGCGGGCTTAATCACTATTTCATGGTTGTTATTCAAGTTGGTTAGCGCCCGCCGTTCATTCTTAGATATGTTATATTTGACATATCTTTTGTCCTTTAGTAGATTAGTGACATCACCCAACACCATTTGTTCATATGCCAAGATCCTTGGTGGCATCATGTGTGTTGGAGGTGTGAAAGTAGACAGGGGTCTTAATCCAGTACTACTTGTTATGCTATTGTGAGGTGTTTTATTGAAATAATATTTCAACCGGACTTTCCGGAAGAATTGGAAAAGTTCCAATTTCAAATTGAAGCTGTTTGGTAGGTTAGTCGGGACAAACGACAACCCTTTTTCCAACACTTGCTGTTCTTCACATGTGAGATTGTAGGTGGATAGATTGACTAAAGCGGTATTTGGTATAGGTGTTGTATTCCTCTCTACCATCTGTAGTGTTTTGTGCGAGTTCGTATGTCGCCATGGGACTCCTGTCCGAAATGTACTTGTTTCCCTCTCCCTTGGTTCCAGGTTTGTTGTCCCCTGTTCTGTTTCCATGGCGCTCGGCCACGTCCCCCCGGGCGTCCCCAGGGGCGTCCCCGGCCTCGTTGGTCTGCCCATGTGTCCTGTTCTAAAAAATGCTGGTCCCTTTCTTGTCCTGCAGTGCTAGTGGATGGTTGATCTGTCTCGGAACCACTGCTAACTGATGAATTGCAGAAGGTATTGTATCTACGGTATCCCCCTCTACCTCTAGTAGTATACGTGCCTCTTGTTTCCTGGCTGTAGTATCCCTCGGTTAGATAAGGGTAAACTTTCTTTTTATCAAACGCCTTGATGTCATTTGCTAGTTTGTCCAATTTGAAGGTTTGTGTGTATGTATCAAATTCTTTTAGAGTTTTATCTAATTTTTCCAAGGTTTCCTTAGCGTTTTTTAGGGCCGTATCTTCAGTGATCTCCCTCCTCAACTCAGCTATTTCTTTAGTTAACCTTGTAACCTCTTCCAAAGCAGTTTCAACCCCAAGCACCATCCAGTGCCTGGAGCAATTATTTGATATAAAGCTGAATTTCCCTTTAAATACCGGATTGTCCACAAATATTGCAGGTTCGTTACGAACCTGGAGACCAACTGGGATTACGTTGGCTTGGAGATATTGAGCCAATGTATGTCCGTGGAGTCTAGTTCTTACAAGTTTTTTTTCCAATCGTTCCAACTTATTGATTTTATCGCTAAGTGTGGGGTCTATTAAACTAACTGGCCTACCTAGGAAGCTTCCACCTCCCTGTTCGCCAATCAGATTCTTGATGTAGTCTTCGCTGTATGTTAGGGTTTCATTGTCAACCATTTCTAGAAAAGTTGTTGGTGCATGAGATTACACAACAACACATGTAATACAAAACAATTAACACGTCACAAAATACAAAATACAACCCTCGCAGGAGTACCTGCACAAGAGACCATTAAATCAATGGGGTAACACCCATAAAATCAAAGGAGCTGGGTATTAATGATATAAACAAAACAATGGTCCTAGACTAATGATTAGAATGACTTAACCAACAGAACACATTTATGAAATTAGAAATGCGACTCAATCTGCATTTGTAGAATCAAACTACATGGGAGAAAAGGTTATTGAGTTGGTAATGAACACCATAACCACATTTCAAATTTATGTTTATCAAAAAGACAAAATGACACAATTATTTACAATGTCAAAAAATTGAAGCTAATATACGGCGCAAGAACTAGAAAAGCTTAAGTCAAGGGTGAATAAATAAAAGGGGGTGCTCAAGTGAAGAAGAAGAAAAAGCAAAGGCAGAAATGATATACGTTTCTAATATATTTACAAAAACCAAGCGGTATTATTCCCACTTTTTTAAGTAGGCCTGTCCAAGTTGTTCACGGAAAGCAATGGGGTGATGGGGGGCAAAAAAGGGGGGTACAGGCACATAAATTAAAAAGTGTCGACGTTTCGACCCTGGTGCTCTAGGGAGTGTAGCTTCCTCGGCTGCGGGTCTTCATCAGGACGTGGGGGAGGGGGGGGGAAGATCTGGCCGTGATCACACTTGTTGACTGGATCAGCCACCTGGGATATGAGAATGGAGTAAATTTTAATTGGTGATCATTTTGATTGGATATAGTTACATATGGGTTGATGGGTACATTACCAATGACAGCTGGTCGGGTGCAACTCCCTCCAAGCTGGCTAGGATTCACCTGTCAGGTAAATGCAAAGAGGGGACATAAGTGAGAGCCCATCTCCCAAGGGCTACAGACTATTAAGTATCTAGTCCACCTCCAAAGACACGTGAACTCACCTAGTTCAGGTTCAGATGGTCTTGTATAGGATTAGGATTGTAGTATGAGGGTAGGACCTGTGTGGGACCAACGGAATCAATTAGTCTCCAAGAGCGTGTCCATTACTCGCTAGAAATAGCGGACTACAATGCACTATGTATCTAAAAATAATGGCAACATACACTTACCACTATTGTATAGAGCCAAAGTGTCGTACCGGCGCCTCCAGGGCACTCCGGCAGGGTGGGGAATTGTTTGGCCACCGCTAGTATAATTGACTACAAACAATTGGCGTCAAATTAGAAAGTCACCGCGTTGTTCCCGTGACCGATCAGGTACTGGAGTTACCTGTTGGAAAAGATAAAGGCAGGGAAGTTCGGTTAAGTACTTCTTCTGTCTTCATCAAGCTAGTTAAAAATATTCTAGGTTTCGTGCACGGGAAGGCCTTTATTTATTATCGTACCTTCGTTATTTAGGAGGGTTCAGTAGCTGCGGGCAGTCGTCACCGTCAGTGTTCCCAAACAGAGGAAAAGGGCGGCTGACAACGGAGCTTACTTCCGCGTTCAGCATACGGTCACAAGGGGTGCCTCCCAACCAATAGGACCCGACCGTGTCCGAATCTCGACACTGAGAACGGACTAACATTAGACAGCGGAATGAAACCGAAGGTATTGGGTTTGAATAATTGTAAAAACAGGACTGCTCCGAGTATTTGCATAACTCCAATTGGATATCGTTACTGACAACCATGTGCAGCGTATGAAGATACAATTGGTCACAATATTTTGTAAAAATAACATATGTATTTATCTATTAAAGAACATATGGATATACCCTTGTTTTTCATAGCTATCTTCATTTGTGTAATTCACACCAAATTATGTACATACATTGTGTTACACACGAATACAATACACAAAGAGACAAATACATGTTTCGACAGAAGAATTCATTTCATATGTGGTAGGGACCATAATCAAGTGATTACTGTTCGATACAATGATTGCTGTGGGTCCATGATCACAATACATAGCCAGAACAATATCAACCATTTCTGATGGATACCATTTGTCTTAGGACCTCTTCCCGGTCATTGAGGCCACGGTTCACTGTATCAAATAGATGCATCCAACGGCATTCTCGAGTGCTTAGAAGTTTTGCATAGTTACCACCACGTGGATTTTTTGTGACTTTTTCAATTATCCACCATGTAAAACTTTCAGGTTGGTGGTTGAATTGCAAAAAATGATCCACTAGTGGTGCACCTGCTACCTTGCAGCGTATTTTGCTGCAGTGTTGTAATATGCGTGTTTTAGTTTTCTGAGTGGTCTGTCCGATGTACATGAAACCACACGGGCACAATATGGCGTAGATAACGCCCATCGTGTTGCAATTGGTGTGTTGTTGGAAGGTATGGGTGTAGTTGTTATAGGTACACGATTTCCTTTCAGATGTCATTTTGCATGCCTTGCAGCTTCCACATTTGGAATGCCCTAGCACTGGGGGGATATTCCAAAGTGCTGTTTGGTTATCGGTGTTGTTTTGTGACAGCATGGAGTGTACCACAAAATCTTTAACACTTCTACCTTTACGGAAGGCGTGCATCGGGGGTTCAGTTATGCCTATCTCTTCCGCTACTAAATGCCAATGTGTGTTGATGGATTGTTTGATCTCAGTACTACGTGTATTAAAGGTGGTCACACATATAAGTCTGTTATCCGTTTTGTCTATTCTAGGTTTAGGTTGTAACAGGGACTCTCTGTTATTGAACCATGCTCGTTTTCGTGCCTTTTTAACCATACTTCTATGGTAGCCTCGGTCTGTTAACCTTTTCATTAGTACATCAGATTCCCTAAAATAATCTGGTTTCTTTGTGCAATTACGCCTCAACCTCAGGAACTGTCCAAAGGGTAGGTTGTCCCTGAGGTTGCGGGGATGGTGGCTTGAATATCTGAGGAGCGTGTTCTTCTCAGTGGGTTTTCTGAAAAGTGTGGTATACAAAGAGCCATCCTCCTCCTTTATCGTTAAATCCAGGAAATTGATCGAGTTATTACTATTCTCGATGGTGAATTGTATGTTTTTATCCCTTTCATTTAGCCAAATGTGGAAGAGCATTAGTTCATCCACCGTGCCCCTCCAGATAAGGAGCACGTCGTCTATATATCGACGCCATTCTACTGTCTTAGTTCTGTATGGATTATTATCATTCAGGATCCATGTGTGTTCAAAGGCATCCATGAAGATAATCGCTAGGTTGGGAGCAAAGCTTGCCCCCATCGCTACTCCACTTGTCTGTTCATAAAATTTACCATCAAAGACAAAGTAATTTCTTCTCATGGCTATTTTCAACAGGGACAGAATGAAATTAGTTGGTACCCTATGTGGACGTGTTCTACTCTCTAATGCCATTTTGATCGTAGTCATTGCTGCTAGCTGTGGAATGCTTGTGTACAAGGACGAAATGTCCATGGTCACAAGTAATTCTTGAGTTGGATCAAAGGGCTTACCATCTATGAGTTGTATAACTTGCATGGTATCTCGTAGGTAGCAAGCAGTTGATTCCGCAATCGGCTTAAGGAAGATGTCTATAAATTTACATAGTGGTTCTAACACTGACCCACACCCTGAAATAATTGGCCTCCCTGGTGGTGTAACTGAGTTCTTGTGTATTTTGGGGACCGTATATATAGTCGGGACTCGGGGATAAGCATTATTGAGGTATTCATATTCTGATTTGGTAATTATCCCATCCTGCTGTGCTGTGTCAGTTAGTCCTCTGATTAACTTGGCTATTTCATTAGTAGGGTCATGCGGAAGTCTCCTGTAGTTACCCTCTTTGGCTAGTTGGGAGAGAATCTCTGCCTTGTAGGTATCTCTTCCCTGGATGACGATTGCCCCACCCTTGTCTGCGGGCTTAATCACTATTTCATGGTTGTTATTCAAGTTGGTTAGCGCCCGCCGTTCATTCTTAGATATGTTATATTTGACATATCTTTTGTCCTTTAGTAGATTAGTGACATCACCCAACACCATTTGTTCATATGCCAAGATCCTTGGTGGCATCATGTGTGTTGGAGGTGTGAAAGTAGACAGGGGTCTTAATCCAGTACTACTTGTTATGCTATTGTGAGGTGTTTTATTGAAATAATATTTCAACCGGACTTTCCGGAAGAATTGGAAAAGTTCCAATTTCAAATTGAAGCTGTTTGGTAGGTTAGTCGGGACAAACGACAACCCTTTTTCCAACACTTGCGAAATGTACAACAAACCTGGAACCAAGGGAGAGGGAAACAAGTACATTTCGGACAGGAGTCTCATGGCGACATACGAACTCGCACAAAACACTACAGATGGTAGAGAGGAATACAACACCTATACCAAATACCGCTTTAGTCAATCTATCCACCTACAATCTCACATGTGAAGAACAGCAAGTGTTGGAAAAAGGGTTGTCGTTTGTCCCGACTAACCTACCAAACAGCTTCAATTTGAAATTGGAACTTTTCCAATTCTTCCGGAAAGTCCGGTTGAAATATTATTTCAATAAAACACCTCACAATAGCATAACAAGTAGTACTGGATTAAGACCCCTTCTTTCGGAAAGTCCGGTTGAAATATTATTTCAATAAAACACCTCACAATAGCATAACAAGTAGTACTGGATTAAGACCCCTGTCTACTTTCACACCTCCAACACACATGATGCCACCAAGGATCTTGGCATATGAACAAATGGGGTTGGGTGATGTCACTAATCTACTAAAGGACAAAAGATATGTCAAATATAACATATCTAAGAATGAACGGCGGGCGCTAACCAACTTGAATAACAACCATGAAATAGTGATTAAGCCCGCAGACAAGGGTGGGGCAATCGTCATCCAGGGAAGAGATACCTACAAGGCAGAGATTCTCTCCCAACTAGCCAAAGAGGGTAACTACAGGAGACTTCCGCATGACCCTACTAATGAAATAGCCAAGTTAATCAGAGTACTAACTGACACAGCACAGCAGGATGGGATAATTACCAAATCAGAATATGAATACCTCAATAATGCTTATCCCCGAGTCCCGACTATATATACGGTCCCCAAAATACACAAGAACTCAGTTACACCACCAGGGAGGCCAATTATTTCAGGGTGTGGGTCAGTGTTAGAACCACTATGTAAATTTATAGACATCTTCCTTAAGCCGATTGCGGAATCAACTGCTTGCTACCTACGAGATACCATGCAAGTTATACAACTCATAGATGGTAAGCCCTTTGATCCAACTCAAGAATTACTTGTGACCATGGACATTTCGTCCTTGTACACAAGCATTCCACAGCTAGCAGCAATGACTATGATCAAAATGGCATTAGAGAGTAGAACACGTCCACATAGGGTACCAACTAATTTCATTCTGTCCCTGTTGGAAATAGCCATGAGAAGAAATTACTTTGTCTTTGATGGTAAATTTTATGAACAGACAAGTGGAGTAGCGATGGGGGCAAGCTTTGCTCCCAACCTAGCGATTATCTTCATGGATGCCTTTGAACACACATGGATCCTGAATGATAATAATCCATACAGAACTAAGACAGTAGAATGGCGTCGATATATAGACGACGTGCTCCTTATCTGGAGGGGCACGGTGGATGAACTAATGCTCTTCCACATTTGGCTAAATGAAAGGGATAAAAACATACAATTCCCCATCGAGAATAGTAATAACTCGATCAATTTCCTGGATTTAACGATAAAGGAGGAGGATGGCTCTTTGTATACCACACTTTTCAGAAAACCCACTGAGAAGAACACGCTCCTCAGATATTCAAGCCACCATCCCCGCAACCTCAGGGACAACCTACCCTTTGGACAGTTCCTGAGGTTGAGGCGTAATTGCACAAAGAAACCAGATTATTTTAGGGAATCTGATGTACTAATGAAAAGGTTAACAGACCGAGGCTACCCTAGAAGTATGGTTAAAAAGGCACGAAAACGAGCATGGTTCAATAACAGAGAGTCCCTGTTACAACCTAAACCTAGATTAGACAAAACGGATAACAGACTTATATGTGTGACCACCTTTAATACACGTAGTACTGAGATCAAACAATCCATCAACACACATTGGCATTTAGTAGCGGAAGAGATAGGCATAACTGAACCCCCGATGCACGCCTTCCGTAAAGGTAGAAGTGTTAAAGATTTTGTGGTACACTCCATGCTGTCACAAAACAACACCGATAACCAAACAGCACTTTGGAATATCCCCCCAGTGCTAGGGCATTCCAAATGTGGAAGCTGCAAGGCATGCAAAATGACATCGGAAAGGAAATCGTGTACCTATAACAACTACACCCATACCTTCCAACAACACACCAATTGCAACACGATGGGCGTTATCTACGCCATATTGTGCCCGTGTGGTTTCATGTACATCGGACAGACCACTCAGAAAACTAAAACACGCATATTACAACACTGCAGCAAAATACGCTGCAAGGTAGCAGGTGCACCACTAGTGGATCATTTTTTGCAATTCAACCACCAACCTGAAAGTTTTACATGGTGGATAATTGAGAAAGTCACAAAAAATCCACGTGGTGGTAACTATGCAAAACTTCTAAGCACTCGAGAATGCCGTTGGATGCATCTATTTGATACAGTGAACCGTGGCCTCAATGACCGGGAAGAGGTCCTAAGACAAATGGTATCCATCAGAAATGGTTGATATTGTTCTGGCTATGTATTGTGATCATGTGACCCACAGCAATCATTGTATCGAACAGTAATCACTTGATTATGGTCCCTACCACATATGAAATGAATTCTTCTGTCGAAACATGTATTTGTCTCTTTGTGTATTGTATTCGTGTGTAACACAATGTATGTACATAATTTGGTGTGAATTACACAAATGAAGATAGCTATGAAAAACAAGGGTATATCCATATGTTCTTTAATAGATAAATACATATGTTATTTTTACAAAATATTGTGACCAATTGTATCTTCATACGCTGCACATGGTTGTCAGTAACGATATCCAATTGGAGTTATGCAAATACTCGGAGCAGTCCTGTTTTTACAATTATTCAAACTCAATACCTTCGGTTTCATTCCGCTATCTAATGTTAGTCCGTTCTCAGTGTCGAGATTCGGACACGGTCGGGTCCTATTGGTTGGGAGGCACCCCTTGTGACCGTATGCTGAACGCGGAAGTAAGCTCCGTTGTCAGCCGCCCTTTTCCTCTGTTTGGGAACACTGACGGTGACGACTGCCCGCAGCTACTGAACCCTCCTAAATAACGAAGGTACGATAATAAATAAAGGCCTTCCCGTGCATGAAACCTAGAATATTTTTAACTAGCTTGATGAAGACAGAAGAAGTACTTAACCGAACTTCCCTGCCTTTATCTTTTCCAACAGGTAACTCCAGTACCTGATCGGTCACGGGAACAACGCGGTGACTTTCTAATTTGACGCCAATTGTTTGTAGTCAATTATACTAGCGGTGGCCAAACAATTCCCCACCCTGCCGGAGAGCCCTGGAGGCGCCGGTACGACACTTTGGCTCTATACAATAGTGGTAAGTGTATGTTGCCATTATTTTTAGATACATAGTGCATTGTAGTCCGCTATTTCTAGCGAGTAATGGACACGCTCTTGGAGACTAATTGATTCCGTTGGTCCCACACAGGTCCTACCCTCATACTACAATCCTAATCCTATACAAGACCATCTGAACCTGAACTAGGTGAGTTCACGTGTCTTTGGAGGTGGACTAGATACTTAATAGTCTGTAGCCCTTGGGAGATGGGCTCTCACTTATGTCCCCTCTTTGCATTTACCTGACAGGTGAATCCTAGCCAGCTTGGAGGGAGTTGCACCCGACCAGCTGTCATTGGTAATGTACCCATCAACCCATATGTAACTATATCCAATCAAAATGATCACCAATTAAAATTTACTCCATTCTCATATCCCAGGTGGCTGATCCAGTCAACAAGTGTGATCACGGCCAGATCTCCCCCCCCCTCCCCCACGTCCTGATGAAGACTCGCAGCCGAGGAAGCTACACTCCCTAGAGCACCAGGGTCGAAACGTCGACACTTTTTAATTTATGTGCCTGTACCCCCCTTTTTTGCCCCCCATCACCCCATTGCTTTCTGTGAACAACTTGGACAGGCCTACTTAAAAAAGTGGGAATAATACCGCTTGGTTTTTGTAAATATATTAGAAACGTATATCATTTCTGCCTTTGCTTTTTCTTCTTCTTCACTTGAGCACCCCCTTTTATTTATTCACCCTTGACTTAAGTTTTCTAGTTCTTGCGCCGTATATTAGCTTCAATTTTTTGACATTGTAAATAATTGTGTCATTTTGTCTTTTTGATAAACATAAATTTGAAATGTGGTTATGGTGTTCATTACCTACTCAATAACCTTTTCTCCCATGTAGTTTGATTCTACAAATGCAGATTGAGTCGCATTTCTAATTTCATAAATGTGTTCTGTTGATTAAGTCATTCTAATCATTAGTCTAGGACCATTGTTTTGTTTATATCATTAATACCCAGGTCCTTTGATTTTATGGGTGTTACCCCATTGATTTAATTAACTCCATCCATAACTATAACAGAGAAGTCTATCTAAATCTATAACTACTACAGAGGTATAGTATATAACTATCAGAAAAAGTTTACCATATTAACTTAAAGTGCACAATATACTTCAGTTTTTAAAATAACAACTTACCTTTAAAAAGAAGTTGAAGGTATTAGTGAAAATCCTATTGAAATGTACACCAGGAAGTAGTAGTCAAAATGGCTATGTTTCCTTCTCTTCCTTCATATATATATTCAGGTACATAACCAATCAAATGTCAGGTAAAAAAAAATAGAAAATGAAAGTAACATTTTATTTGGTTGTCAATTCCAACACTTCAGATGTGTTTTGTGAAGTAATTTACCAGGGGTATTTAGAGAGGTCTACAGGCTAAATGGCTAAATGGAATTCCAACCAAATTTGTGAAAATTGCAGGGATTGGTATGTAGTATGAGCAAATCTATATTTGGTGAAAGTGTCTCCAGGGTTTCTTCTGTAAATTACTTTCCCACCTTTTTTAATGGAGCGCTTCCCGGTGAGCGCCCCGGTACGCGAACCTGCAGCGTTACGGGAGTCCACCATTTTGTGTTTCGGTCGAATTAAAATACAAGATGGAGGGCAAATAATGTTCAGAATGGGTAGAAGGGGGCACGGTAGACGTATCTTGACCCCCTAGGTTTTCTGAGGGTGGCTGAGGAGGCCCATATGTGCGAGAAAAAAAAAAATGTAAATTTCACGCAAAAAAAACCATTTTTTTAAAAAATTTCGCGCGGTTAGCTTCCGGTTCGCGTACCGGGTAGTGCTCCGGGGAGCGTACTTTGTTGAAAATTAGTGAAAAAAGTTAGAGTAAAATAATAATTGTGAGTGATCAGATGTAGGGTAGCTCTGCGAAGAGCTTTTGGGTTTATGGTACATTTAGGTACTTATAAGTAGGTACCAATGCACAGTCTTAAATTGAGAATGAAAACTCTGTTCCCTTCATCTGAGAAGTGAACTTCATCTCCTCTGTAGATATCTTGCATGTAGTAACGCAAGTTATTGTTGTACATGGAGCCCATTCCATGGTCTCTCATGTAAGCTGAAACAGATTTGTTTACATGCTTCCTCGATTTCTCAATTTGTGGACAAAATTGGTTCGACCACCTCCATTTCTGTCTTTGGCATATATTTGAATATACCAAGGCAGTTTGAGGAAATAGTGCCATCAATTGCTCAAAGGTGTCCTTTAAAAGCATTTCCAGACCTACACCAGTCAAAGTGCCCAAGTCATTACCTCCACAGTGCAAAATTAACAGGTCAGGTTTAGGCAAATGCATAAAGGTTTTCACCAATGGTATCAATTGGTGACATTTTTATCCTCTCTTGCCAAACCACTTAATTTCCACATCTTGTAAATTGAGGTTAGGTAAATTTCTGTTATCAGCATACCTCTGAGCCCAATAGATGTAACTATGTCCAACCATCCAGACAGAAAACATGGTGAGAGAAGGTTCTGCTGCAGTCAGATGAAGTGTGGCAATGAAATGGCAGTTGGAAAAATAAGAGTTTAAAATGAAAAAAACTGTGGAGTTTCTGTGTTAAGGAAGCAGTAGCAGTGATTGGTGGATTTTGATTGCTGAAAACAGAAAGTTAGGGTGCATGGATGAGTTCTTTGAAAGATGTAATTTGAATGGTCAAGAAAAAATCATTTTATGAAAGATTGCACTGGATATGCAGGTGCACTGAGAGTTCAGAGTTCAATTGAAACATTGTTGTGTGAACTTGCAAATATCAGAGGTCTTTCAGGAGGTGGTTGCTATGCAAAAAAGGCAGAAAGGGCAGAGGGGGGAAGGGTGTTGATTTGAAAAAAGTGAGGGAAGAGTTTTGATTGGGTGACATGAGAGATATGTGTGAAGAATTACAGCATTTCTGTGCTTTTGATAGCTGCAGACTCTGGAGTGCATACCTTTTGCTCTGCTGAAGACAAATTGGTGTGTTTCTGAGACTGTTTTGAAATTCATAAAGTATTTGCTAAGGTGAGAAAAGATTCATTTAATTTAGATAGACAATAGTATGCTTTAGGGAGAAAATTATGAAGAAAGTTCTGTATTTAAAATGTTGCTTTGTGTCAAGTGTTTTACAAATAGATTTTGTTTCTTTGAGTTACATAGCCATGTTAAAAGTGACCCTTAAAAAAACGCTTTCATGTGTCTTAGGGCATTGTAAGTCATTTCCCGATGAATGTAGGTATATAATTGATTTATATGATGTGTTTAAAATCGTTTTTTGAAAAATATTAGGTTTCTTGATATGTACTGCTAGAGCTTCATAGGTTGTTTGGGGCATATTTATAAGGCATTTGAGCCTCTCTGATGTTATTTTTCCCATTTTATTTTAAGACCTTTCCCCGTGGAGCAAGGTCCTTGTAAATATGCCCCCATCTGTGCTTGGCAAATTTAGATTTTAATTCTTTGACTAAAATAGCCATGTTAAAAGCGACCCAGAAATGGTGCAAGGGCCTTAAAAAAACGCTTTCATGTGTCTTAGGCCATTTTAAGTCATTTCCCCTTGAATGTAGGTATATAATTGATTTATATGATGTGTTTAAAATCGTTTTTTGAAAAATATTAGGTTTCTTGATATGTACTGCTAGAGCTTAATAGGTTGCTTGGGGCATATTTATAAGGCATTTGAGTCTCTCTGATGTTATTTTTCCCATTTTAATTTAAGACCTTTCCCCGTGGAGCAAGGTCCTTGTAAATATGCCCCCATCTGTGATTGGCAAATTTAGATTTTAATTCTTTGACTAACATAGCCATGTTAAAAGTGACCCAGAAATGGTGCAAGGGCCTTAAAAAAACGCTTTCATGTGTCTTAGGCCATTTTAAGTCATTTCCCCTTGAATGTAGGTATATAATTGATTTAGATGACGTGTTTAAAAACGATTTTTGAAATCAATTAGTTTACTTGATATGTAGTGCTAGAGTTTCATAGGTTGCTTGGGGTATATTTAAAAGGCATTTGAGTCTCTCTGATGTTATTTTTCTCATTTTAATTAAAGACCTTTCCCCGTGGTGCAAGGTCCTTGTAAATACGCCCCCATCTGTGCTTGGCAAATTTAGATTTGAATTCTTTGACTATCATAGCCATGTTAAAAGTGACCCAAAAATGGTGCAAGGACCTTAAAAAAACGCTTTCAAGTGTCTTAGGCCATTTTAAGTCATTTCGCCTTGAATGTATTTGAATAACTGCTTTACTTGATGTGTTTAAAAACGTTTATTGAAGTCATTTAAGTTTCTTGATATGTACTGCTAGAGTTTCATAGGTTGCTTGGGGTACATATAAAAGGCATTTGAGTCCCTTTGATGTTATTTCTCCCTTTTTAATTAAAGACATTTCCTCGTGGTGGAAGGTCCTTGTAAATACACACCCATGTGTGCTTGGCAAATTTAGATTTTGATTATTTAACTTACATAGCCATGTATGCCTCTTTTGCATCACTGTGCGTCATTTTTGTGACGCAGCGGCAGTGCAAAAGATTTGCTATGTGGCGACATATTTACAACTTGATGCATCTAGGCAGATGTGTCATGCTGTAAAGTCCCGTGCCACATGAAACCGATGCAGCAGTGATGCAAAAGATGCACCATGTTGCAAGACAGGCCTCATTTGATCTGCAACAAGATAAGAAGCTGAATCTCTTTGTAAATGTCAAAATTGTTGTATACACTGCTCAACTTATGTGTACTCTTTGATATGCTAGAGTCCATGTGCAGTATGAGATACCTAAGCAAAGGAAACACAGGTGATGTGATTGTGAAATGAGGAAAAGAAACTCCACATTTTTCAATTACATCACCTGTGTTTCCTAAGTTTACGAATGACATTGTGCAGATGAGGTTTAGGTCTGTCTACGGACACAGAAGAGGTCTGGCCTTTGTTCAAGAGTCAAGTGGACATGACTTACTTCATTGGTAGGTCTTCACATGTATTATCTCCTCTATACTCTTCAACAAGCGTAAATTTAATCTGCAACCCTGAGTAGGCCTTACCTTAAACAAACCTCTGGATAGGCCACACCTTAATGTCATCCTGAATCAATCATTTAACATGTTAGGGACTGATTTATGATAGGTGTATGACTCTTTTGCGTCACTGTGCGTCACTTTTGTGACGCAGCGGCGGTGCAAAAGATTTGCTATGTGGCGACATATTTAAAAATTGATGCATCTAGGCAGATGTGTCATGCTGTAAAGTCCCGTGCCACATGAAACCGATGCAGCAGTGATGGAAAAGATGCACCATGTTGCAAGACAGGCCTCATTTCATCTCCAACAAGATAAGAAGCTGAATCTTCTGTGAATGTCAAATTTGTTGTATACACTGCTCAACTTATGTGTAGTCTTTGATATGCTAGAATCCATCTGCACTATGAGATACCTAAGCAAAGGAAACACAGGTGATGTGATTGTGAAATGAGGAAAAGAAACTCCACATTTTTCAATTACATCACCTGTGTTTCCTAAGTTTACGAATGACATTGTGCAGATGAAGTTTAGATCTGTCCATGGACACAGAAAAGGTTTGGCCTTTGTTCAAGAGTGAAGTGGATATGACTTACTTTATTGGTAGGCCTTCACATGTATTATCTCTTCTGTACTCTTCAACAAGCGTAAATTTCATCTGCAACTCTGAATAGGCCTCACCTGAAACAAACCTCTGGATAGGCCACACTTTATCGTAATCTTGAATCAATCATTTAAAATGTTAGGGACAGATTTATGATAGGTGTATGTCTCTTTTGCGTCACTGTGCGTCACTTTTGTGACGCAGCGGCGGTGCAAAAGATTTGCTATGTGGCGACATATTTACAACTTGATGCATCTAGGCAGATGTGTCATGTTGTAAATTCCTGTGCCACATGAAACCTGTGTCAGTTTTTATATAAGTGTTTTGTTGCAAGGTATGCATTAATTTGCATGAAAGCCCTGTAAAACTAACACAGTGAAATTTAGAAGATTTCACTGAGTCAGCTTTATAGCATTGCTGAATCAAATCCTTACGCCTGTTTGAAACAGGCATAAGAAGTGATGCACCATGCAATGTGAGGCTTCCTCCTGTGCATTGCAGTAGACATGTTGCGCTTATGACGTGATTCCTGGAATGTGCTGCTTTTGCGGCACAGATGCGTGACGCATCTGTGCTGTTTTTGCTGAATGGTGCTCCACATTGTAAATGTGGCACACTATGGGTGGCAGAGCAGCGGTGCACATTAACTGGTGCATCCGTGGGGATGCGCCACTTAGCATAAATCTGCCCCTGTACATTTAAGTATGAGCAGGGGACACAGAGTCGGTGAGGCTTATCCAAGGTTAAGAAGAGATGAGTCCTGTTCATTGAAAACTTGGACATAGGCCTCACCTCCTCAGCATCGCTGCACATGGCTAAATAATAGCTGCAAAATGTTACTCTTGTTAAACAAATTTACTATTATAATCTCTGAGATTTGTCTCTTACTCTGCAACATCTCATTGTTGTTCTCTTTCTTTAAAGATAACGACAACATCAACCATGAGTGACAACCAGCAATCAGTTGATTTAGACCTTATCATTGAACTTGTAATTGAAACGTCAGTGGAAGTAGATCCCTTGGATGATTTAAATTCTGAGGATGATGAAGAACATGATGAGGATGCCGATTTGTCAGAATTGTATGACATAGGGTGGGAAGCTGACGTGCTTGAGCCTATGGAACTATAAACATTTATTTTTAAAATTTATAATAAATGAAAAGTAAAAATGTAAACCGTTTTATTTAAAATGAAACACACCTTCAAAAACAGGTTATGTGTAGTGTCTTCAATAAAATATTAAAATATGCTCATAAAATTAGATCAGATTCACATATAAAACAGCACAGGTAAAATGAAGAAGAATTCCATTTCTTTTCTGCTATTTCTGTATTCTAAATTTGCCAAAGCACTAAAAAATATTCTATGTAAAAATGTCAAGTAGTGTGTTAAGTTTTTGATGACTGTTATTGATTTACTGTTTGGTAATAGTGGTTAATAACATTTTTAATTATATTTTACCACAGATTCAACTGCAGATCATTTCAAGATTTGAGCATGCCAACCAAGGATAGACTTAGAAAGGCTGCAAAACGTCAAAGACAGCAGGTCCATGAAATAATGCAGCAGTCCTCTATCAAAAAAACTTGTCAAGTCACCAAGAAAGCACCGGGTAAGACCACGAAAACATTCATAAGAAACATTTGTAGAAAAAAAAGTAGTAGTACAGAAAATGTTTTAGTCCAGAAAAAGAGAAGCAATTTAAACGGAAAGGAAAGGCCAATCAAAAATGTTACTGCTAGAGCAAGAGATAACTCTGTGCATGATAGTAGAAGGAAACAACAGTTTAGGGACATTCGTAGACGAATGTTCCGCAACAGGATAATTGGCTATTTGTTAAAAAATATTAAGAAAGGTCAACAGAAAGTGGTTTTTTATAAGAGAAAAAAAAAAGTTGAGAAAGTTATTGATCAGGCATTTGAAATAAAGCCAAAGTTATTTATTTTGATAATCAATAGAATTAGGAAGCTAAACAAGGCAATTTATGATTTCAAAAGAAATAGTAGATGGAAGAGAATAGTTAATCGTAGTAATTTTTGTGAAGTTTTTTCCGGAGAATGGATGCATAGTTCAAGTTGTGAGGCATTTTTCAATGAGGAGAGTTATTTCCAGGATAATGATTTGGTGCATGCAGTTGACACCAGTGGTCGAGCTTATGAGGTGAAAGATGGTTGTCCAGTTGAAAAAGAAAAACTTGTGACAACAGAGACAGAAGAGGTGTTAGGTAATGAGGTTTTAGGAAGATGTCCTAAGGGTCCTGTGTACACCTGGAAGTGTAGTAGTATTTGCAGTGTACGACAGTATTCCATCAATTTGCTTTGTGATTTTGTACGGACATTTAATAAGAAAAGTTTGAAGCAGAAAATGATGTTGTTGCAAGAAGTAGATCCTTGCAGAGTGAGAGAAGTGACAGGTTTGCATGGTCATTCACTGGCTTGTCTTTCCAGGAGAGTATGTCAGAGTGTTTTTCATCATTTCAGGATGCTAGCAGTGCATCATAATAAAGTGAGGAAATTAGTTAGAATGTTGTATTATGCTAAGAGTCCAGCAATTATGCTTAAACAATTATGCACTGCTCTTTTGCATGGTTCTGTAGTAGATGTGAAGAATATTTGTGAAGAAATTGAGTTTTGCTACTTTGCAAGTAAAGAGGAGAATGTTGAAATTGACCCAGAAGAAGAGGGTAATGTGGAAGACAGTGTACAGGTTTCCAGTACAGATAATTTTCAGAAGGAAATTGCCACGTTTCAGGTTAAATCAAGTGAGAGGCCTAATTTCACTTGTGTGTGTTGTCGACGCACTTATTATAAGAATCAGACTAAGTTAGTGGATGTATATGCAAAAAGTGAAAGGGAAAATAATAGTGAATGGAAGGATTTCGCAACATACTTGATGGTAGAAAATTGTTTTGATTTGGGATCAGATCAACGTGTGTGTACTTATTGTTGTAACAAATTAAATCAAAACCAGATGTCTGCTAGAGCGGTTCATAATAATCTGGAATTGGTTGAGATTCCTTCTGAATTGAAGGATTTAAATACTTATGAATCTATTTTGATTCAAAGTATCCATCCCTTTCAGGCTATTGTAAGAATGGAGCCAAAGACAGGGAAATTGCCTCCATCAGATTTACAGAGAGGATTAAAGGGAAGAGTTGTTTATTTGCCTCTAGATTTGAAGAAAAACATTAATACAATTGGAGTAGAAAAAGTGGAAGAGGAACCTCTGGTTATCTTAGTTAATGGGGTTCCGACAAAGAATAAGAAAATATGGCAAGATTTAGTGGATGTTAGGAAAGTCAAAAAGGCAACATTGTACTTGAAAAAATATAATAAGTATTATAAGAATGTATATGTTGCAGAAGAGGAAGAAAGTGAGGAAGAGGATAGCGATTTGTGTGCTGGTCAAATTGAGAAAGTAGAACCCTCTAAAAGTGAAGAAATATATGAACATTATAGTGTTCATCCTTTGCATTCCAAGGAAGTCATGGGGAATGCTATTGAGTTGTTTCAAATGAAACAAGCCAAAGGGAGTCCCATTAGTGTTTGGGAGGAAAGTTTGGAAGCTCGGTGTTTCCCACAGCTATTTCCAACAGGTCAGGGAGGAAGATATGATGAGCGACCTCATCAAATTCCTGCTTCTGAATACCGGACTTTACGATTGTATGCAGGAGATGCTAGGTTTCGACAATGCATTCCCTATTTGTTTCATCTCCTGTTTGAAAGCGATCTGTCTGGACTGTCATATGCAGTGAACCACATCTTGAAAAGTGGTATACACATGCAAAACATCTCGGCAAGTGACTTTATGGATAAAGTCAATGTCCAAGACAGTATTTTGGATTGTCACCTGATTAATCTCATGGCGTGTCAGCGTGGTACTAATGAGTACTGGTACCGTCGTCATGGTGATTTAAAATGTATGCTGAGGAACTTAGGAACTCCCACATGGTTCCTCACTCTGAGCTGTGCCGAGTATGGCTGGGAAGACTTACTTGAATTTCTACGAGAGGCAAATGGAAACATTGAAAACATCGAATTCAAGACACCCGGAGAACTGTGCTCTTTGGATCCAGTCAATGTATGCAGGTACTTCAATCATAGATTTGAAGCTATGATGTCTTTCATCATGAACAAGAGAAATCCACCTCTTGGAGAGGTGTTGGATTTCTTCTGGAGAAAGGAGTACCAAGCAAAAGGTGCTCCTCATATACATATGCTGCTGTGGATCAAGGATGCACCTAAATTTGGAACGGATCCAGAAGACTTAGTGATGAGTTTCATACAACAGTATTCTACGTGTGCTGTTCCAAATGCAAAGGAGAAGAAAAGCCTAAGAGAAAAAGTTCTACGTTTCCAAAGCCATCATTGTGGAAAGTACTGTCGTCGTAAATTCAGAAACAAGGATAAGTTCTACACCAAATGTCGTTTCGGCTTTCCACGACCGGTGATTTCTAAAGGAAGAGTAAACAGTTTGATGTCTTCGCTGCGACATAATTTGATGAAGAAATCACCTAAAAACACATACAATTTGAAGAGGAACGAAGAGTCCAAGTACATCAACGACTACAACCCAGTGATTTTGTCCATGTGGAATGCTAACATGGATATACAGTTTGTGGCTGATAACTGTATGGCTGTGGCTCGGTATGTGACATCTTACATCACCAAAAAAGAAAAGACAGAATTGAAGGATATGTGGGAGGACATTTCCCATGAAAAGAGCCTCAGCAAGAAGTTGTACAGTTTTAGTCTGAAGATGTTGTCACATCGAGAAATCGGAGCTTACGAATGTTCTGACCGGTTGTCTTCAGCAAGTCTCTATGCCAAATCCAGGAGTATCGTTTGGGCGAGTCTTGGTCTTGCTGCAAAGCGTAATCGAGTTCTGAAACCTGTGCGGGAAATTGAGTATTTGGCGGAGAAGGAGCCAAACAGTACCGATATTTTGAAGACCAACTTGTTGGATACATATTATCCAAATCGAAGCAGTCACCTCGAGAATGTTTGTCTGTATGAGGTTCTACAAAATTACATATTCAAGAGGAACATCAAAGAAGATATTGTGAAAGGAGTGTATGCTGTAATTGGAAGTGAGGGATGTCTGGTCAAGCAAAGAAAATGCCACTTGGTAAACCATCGAAAATTGAGTGGCGAATCTCCTGAAAAAAAGGAGTTTTTCTATTTAGCACTTTTGCAACTTTTCAAGCCTTGGCGTGCAGAAGAGGAACTGCTTGGAGATTTCCTCTGTTACGAAGACTCTTTCACTGCCGCCAAGGAGACCATAGAATGTCCTGCTTTTCCTAAATATCTAGAAATGTTGAATGTGGAAATCGAGCAGGAAGCAACGATTGCAGCCGAGATTGCCAGAGACAGTTCTCAGGACAGTCAGAGTTCTGTTTCATTGAGTCAGGATCCACTAGGAGGACCTGTTATCGAAAATGAAGCTGCCACTGCCATGAATGAAGTGGAAAGAGCTATGGCACATGCTCAGGAGGATGCGGTTAACTTAGAAGACTTGGAAAGACAAGTCAACGTTGAGCAGAGGAAAATATATGACGAAGTTACCAAGCAAATTGATCATGGATTAAGTCATGAGAAGAAAGAGTGCTCATGTACGTCGTTGAAGCCTGTTCGACTGTACGTGAGTGGAGAAGCGGGAACTGGAAAAAGTTTCCTCATTAAAGCAATTTCATGTTATTTGCAGAAAAGGACTGAGTCATCGCTGTCTTGTGTTGTCACCGCTCCAACTGGACTGGCAGCACATAACATTAAAGGTATTACTTTGCATCGTCTACTGATGCTGCCAGTGGAGCATGACAACAAATTACAATACCACAAGTTATCTGGGGATGCTTGTTGTGAAGTTTCAAGAGTCTTGAGGAAAATGAAACTTCTTATCATTGACGAAGTAAGCATGGTTTCCAATGTCATGCTTGCCTTTGTGCATTTGAGAATGCAAGAAGTTCTCAAAACAGAGTATGATGTGTTATTTGGTGGCAAACACATCATTGTTTTTGGAGATCTTCTGCAGCTGACACCAGTGAAAGGACAACCTGTGTTCAAAATGCTCACGCATGAAGATACCAGGAAGTGCCTAGGGAGCATTGGCAACATCAATATATGGTTAAACTTCAATTATGCTGAACTGCATGAAAATATGCGTCAGGCGAAGGATGAAGATTACAAGAATATTCTACAAGATGTTAGAATTGGAAAAGTGACCGAGCATGGGAAAGAAGCTTTACATGCACGATTACTGTCAAATTTATATCCAGAACAAGACGTTGTGCCTGAGAAAATTTTTCAGAAAATTACTGAGAATAAATCTGGAATATGTTTGATGCCAACTCTTGCAGAATGTGCCATCTTCAACAACAAAATGTTGCATTTAGAAAACCAAGAGATTGTGAAACTGGAAGCTATTGACAGAGTAGAGCATATGGGATCAACAATTATTTTGTCTGAGAATTTGAAAACAAAATTGGATTCATTAGAGAAGACTATATCTAAAACTGCAGGTTTTGAAAAGACTCTGAATGTGTGCTTAAACTGCCGTATAATTTTAAAAAGGAATTTACATGTTGAAAGAGGTCTGGTAAATGGATCAATGGGTAATGTCGTTGATTTTGTGAAATACAGAAATAGAGATGGAATTGAATTTTTAAAAATTAAATTTGATGGCATTGAGGAAGTACAGCTAATTGGTCGTTGTTCTGCTAGATTTTTGCTTGTAAAAGACTTATATGTTCGCCGTAAGCAGTTTCCTGTTTGCTTGGCATATGCGGTGACAATCCATAAATCGCAAGGTTTAAGTGTAGACAGTGCATTGGTGAATATTGGCAGTTCTGTGTTCAAGGAGGGTATGGCATATGTGGCATTGTCACGAGTTAGAACTTTATCGGGATTGTACTTGATTGAGTGTGATGTCACAAACATTTGTGCGCATCTAGATTGTGTTAAGGAATACAATAGGTTAAGAAGAGAGTATGCGCCACATTTGCCTCAATATCCTTTGTTTGAGAAACGTGTGGTAGGCCGGAAACGAAGAAATGTGACCAATACTAGGGAGGTTGTAGCAAAAAGACGAAAAGTCGATGAACCTGAAATTATAAGCAGAAACAAAAAGGATTCTGTTGAAGATGTTGTTGGTTTTCAATTTGAAAACAGTTCTGGTGTCAACTGCTATGCTAATGTAGTGGTTAATGTTTTGTTTTCTCTAGAAAATGTAAAAGAAGAGATTGTGGTCAATTCGGATCAAAGATTTTGCAGTTTGTTAAATTCTGTGTTAGAGAAATGTAGCAGTGATAGAACAAAAATAGAAAGTGTGTCTGAAATTCGAAATCTGTTAGACAGATGTTCAGGTCAAACACAATTCTCTCAAAATATTCAGCAAGATTGTCAGGAGTTTTTAATGTATATGCTTGATGTATTGCATGCTGAAGGTGTAGATGTAGATCACCTGTTTGGGCTTTCTTATCAATGGCAGCATGACTGCGAGCACTGTAGGGTATCAAGTACTACTAGTGTAGACTCAGAAATATTTATATATTTAACTTTGCCAGACAGTAAATCAGTCTCCTTTAATAAGCTAGTAAAAGCAGCTGATCACAACATGGAGTGTAGCCAATGTAAATCTGAAATGATGTCAACATTATTTATACGAACATATGGCCAGTATGTCATTTTAATGTTCCAACGATGTAGGCCTGATGGAACAAAATTGACAACTTTAATTAAAAATGTTGTTGCTTCGCAGTTGTCAATATCAGGAAGGACTTTTGTAACTGCAGCAATTATATATCATGATGGTCCTTCAATAACATCAGGACATTACACAGCTTATTTAAAGTCTATAAATGGCTGGTCATTCTGCAACGATTCTGTTTTAATTTTCAAAAAAAAAATTACCTTTTGACCTTAAAAATTCTTACCTGGTGTTTTTAAAACCAAAATTTTAGGGAAAGAATCTTTGGATGTGCTCTGAGGAATTTCAAGAGGTTCTAATGGCTCCTACACGATTTGGCCTTGAGGATAAGTGTAGTACAGAGACATAAGTTCTTACCATAACACTTGACGTCATGGAAAAATAACTGCACTTTGAATGAGTTCAGAAAAACTGTTTCTTTTTATAAGCTAATTAAAGCAGCCAATCAAAACATGGAGTAGAGGGAATGTAAGTCTGCAATGCTGTCTACTGTTTTATATTGCTTTGTGATTAAAAGTGATGTAGAGAATTAAATAATTGTAGTAGTCATAGAGGTAGTGTAAGTCTGCTTCATAGTAAGCAGTATCAGTGTCATAGGAAATGTAGAACATGAGTGAGCAAAAAGGGTAAGAAAGATATTACTAGTCCAGGATTGTGAAAGTGATCTTGAACGTTTTCTTTCTGAAAGTTGCGAAAATACAAAATGACGGGATTTGCTTACAAGAATTCCAAGAGTTATAAATGGCTCTTACATGATTTGGCCTTGTGGAAACGTGTGGTAGAGAGCGAGAAGTCATTTATTGTATGTAACATATTTCTCAAAACGATGGAGGTTTTCTTTCAGAAAGTGGCGGGCTGAAAATAAAAACAGCACAACCGAGTGTAAGCTGTTCATAGGACATCCTTCGACGTCATGGAAAGTAAGTTACTTTTGAGGAGTTCTGATTTCTGATTGGTTATGTTATATGGGTTTTTTAAACACAATCATTTTGATTGTGGTTTTTTTTCCCCGCTGTTATATGATGAATACCTTCAAGTCACTGTTTTTAGTGAAATTTGAAACATTCTGAGAACAGCAAAAATAAACCATTTAACATGTATAATTAATTCTGTACTGTTTGTATTTATGATGTACATGTAGAACTGTGTAGGAGGCATGGAGAAGGAGAGGCTTCTGTAAGTGTCAAAGTTGTTGCATACAGTGCTCACATTCTACGTAGTCTTTCATATGATAGACTACATTTCCACAATGAGATACCTAAGCAAAGGAAACACAGGTGATGTGATTGTGGAATGAGCAAAAAAAATTGCACGTTTTTCAATTATATTACCTGTGTTTCCTAACATTACAGATGACATTGTGTAGATGAGGTTTAGGCCTGTTCCAGGAGACAGAGGAGGTCTGACATTTGTTCAAGAGTGCAGTGGACATGACTCACTTCGTTAGTAGGCCTGCACATGTATTACCTCCTCTATACTCTTCAACAATCCTAAATTTCATCTGCAACCCTGAGTAGGACTTACCTGAAACAAATCTGTGGATAGGTTACACCTTATCAGCATCTAGAAACAATTATTTAAAATGTTAAGGGCAGTTTTATGAAGGCTGTGTGCCTCTTTTACGCCGCTGTTCCGTCACTTTTGTGTAAAAGATGCACCATGTTGCAAGATAGGCCTCAGTTCATTTCCAGCAAGATACTGTCAGTTTAAAATGTATATAATTAGGACTGTGTAGGGGGTATGGAGAAGCTGAGGCTTCAGTAAGTGTCAAAGTTGTTGCATGCAGTGCGTACTCTTTCATAAGCTGGACTACATCTGCACAATGAGATACCTAACCAAAGGAAACACAAGTGATGTGATTGTGAAATGAGCAAAAGAAATTGCACGTTTTTCAAATACATTACCTGTGTTTCCTAACATTACGAATCACATTGTGCAGATGAAGTTTAGGCCTGTCCAGGGAAACAGAGGAAGTCTGAACTTTACTGGTTGGCCTGCACATGTATTATCTCCTCTGTACTCTTCAACAAGCCTAAATTTGATCTGCAACCCTGAGTAGGCCTCACCTGAAACAAAAGTCTGGATAGGACACACCTTATTGCCATCCTGAAACAATCATTTAAAATGTTAGGAACAGTTTTATGATGATTGTGCACCTCTTTTGCGCTGCCATGCGTCACTTTTGTGAGACAACAGCAGTGCAAAAGATGCACCATGTTCCAAGATAGGCCTCACTTCATCTGCATCAAGATACTGTTAGTTTAAAATGTATATCTTTAGGACTGTGTAGGGGGCGTGGAGAAGCAGAAGCTTCTGTAAGTGTCAAAGTTGTTGAAAAACTGTTTGTCCTTCAATCTTTTCCCTTGTCTTTTCTAATTTTTAAATACATGTTTTAATATTTTTCAAATGTTTGTTATCTCTTTCACAGATTGAAAGTATAACAATAACAAGTGAGTAAGTTAACGACAATTATAAGGTAAATGTTTTGTACTCTTTTCGTTACATTTCTATCACATTCACCTACTATTAGTTCCACAGCTTCATTTCTTTAACCCTCAGTTTCCTGCCTTTGCTACTTCTCTCATTCCTTTCTCTATTACCTACTTACTCTACTCCTTCCACTCCTTTTCTCAGTCCCTCTCTTCTCATAGTTCCTCACTCTTGTTCACTCACTCCATCTCTATTACTCTTAGTGTCTTTGACTGATCACTCTTTCACTACTTGTTCATTATGCTTTTTCTGTGTAGTTGAGGCACACTAAGGGGCATATTATGAACACAGCCAATAAAATTATTGCTGTTTTTATCGGCAGAAAACTGCTGCAAAAGTGGTTTTAGCGGCAGTTTTCTGCCGCAAAAGCGGCTTTAGCGACACATTTCTGCCGATAAAAGCTGCAAAACTTTTATTGCCTATGTTGATAATATGGCCCTATGTTATTTACATTTCTTTGCTGTTTCAATTATTCTTTTTCTGTTACTTCTTCTTTTCTGCTGTCTGTTTTTTCTCTCTGTTATTCCACATGTTTTAATCTTATTTTGAACATTCACTCATATTCTCTAAGAAACTCTTCTTTGTTATTCTTCTACTCTCTTTTTTTTCTTTCACTTCCTTATCTATTTTGTTTTTCACAATTATACCCTCTTCCATCTTTTCTTCGGTAAATAAATCTATTAAACAGTATCTCTGGTTTACTCCCTATAGCTGTCTTTCTTTTAACATTACTCTCTGTTTACTTCCCTTATACTTACTCTTCTTTTTTTTTTTTTTTTTTTGGGTTCGCTCCCGGTTCGCGTATCGGGGAGCGAACGGGGAAGTGAACCAAAAGAAATAGAGGTTGCCAGAGTGCTAAACATGCTAGCAATTTTTCATAAAGGGAAGGTAGTTCTGAAAAGAACTTTTTTTTTATTTTTTGTTGTTTTATATTTTTTTTGTGTTTTTTTGGAGGGGGGGGAAACAAAAATGATTCAGTACAAAGGGCTCAACAGGAGCAACCAAAAAAAAAAGAAAATTTAGTTTCGGGGACGTTTTGAACATTGATGATGTTCATATGCTGTATTTATTAGAGTAACACTCATCTGTCCACATGAAATTAATTTGCCACAATCTAAACATGTCATTTTAATCTTTCCAAAGTTCTTCTGAATATTTGGGACCGTTTCCCTTGCTTCTGATGCTGTCAGTGCCACTTCATTGGTGGATGTACTGGCAGGTCGGGGGTTGTCCACCAAATCTCTCATTTGTGCAGCACTATAATTAAGCGGGTGCCACCTCTCCATGTGTCGATGCATGGTATAATTACCAAAACTATTTTTTTTTCGCCCCCAAGATGGAGGTTCCTCGGCTGCAGTGGAGGGCCCCTTGGTTTTTCACTCGCTATGCAGCTGAGGCGCAAATAAGTTTCAGATAGTCTAACAAGCACTCCTCAAAACTTTGAACTATCAGAGTTCATGAGTTTCATGCTCGATCGATTGAGCTAGCCGGATCGGGCACCAAAAAGTATAAAATAGTTATGTAAATAGTTATTTAATAAAATGTTTTACCCTGTTACTTTGCTGGTGTGTTGTATATATTTGTAATATTTGCATAGAGTTTATCGTTATTTTGGGCGGGGTGGGTGGCGGAGCCGAGCTGTCTTGCAGCCATCATGGTGTGGAGTTCAGTTCATCTCACTAGTTTCGTATTTCTCATGAGGGGTTGTTCCTAATGTTTCTATTTTAGCGAGGTCAAAAAGAGATCCCATTAGTGGCCTACTGATTTTGCTCGATTCCTTTTGTTTTTTTACACGATTTTTTGCTATCTGCAAAGACTAAACAGAGTATTGCGACTCTGTGCTTGTTTGTAAATAGAGAATGAACCAAAGAGAACCAATTCTAAAACAGTAAATGCTTGGATAACAATCAATCAAATGGAGAGAGAAGCAGGCACGACGGATTACAACGGGGGCAAAGGCCTGCGTTAACTACCCTTCACTATCTGCAAAGAGAGAGTACTCCTAATAGAAATGAGGGGGGGGGCAGCATTCAAAGCAGATCAGTGTGCATAAACACAAAAATATTTTTACTTACCACGTACTTGACATTCGACAGCTTTTGATATTTGCTATTAAAAAACCATTGAAATTCACTGAAAAAATATCAGGCACGTCACATATCGAGCATTAACTTTTTTCTGTCCTTCAGGAAATGAAAAAAACTGCCAAATGAAACTAGTTTTATGATGAGATACCCGGGGCTCCTCTTGTAAAAACTGTGTTTCCTGTATCTCCTGTTCCTCTTCTTCATCCTCTTCCTCCTCTGTGTTGGTAATGAACTGTGGAGGTGGTCCTCTCTTCCTATGAGGAGGTGGTGGTGGTGGTGGGGGTGCACCAGCTGAAGCTACTAATAAAGCCATTGCTCAGTGATCACAAAGGGTCTTCCTCTCACAAAGATGAAAGTCAGAGTGAGGAAAGAAGGAGGGGTTTTCATCATTTTGGAAAAAAAATAGGTCTAAACGAATGAAAAATGTTATTTTTAGGTCACATGACCTAGCCTTACATCATTAGGAAACCAAAAGTGAAATGAACCAATGAAAAGTTTTATTAACAAGTCACATGACCTGTTACGCTTATGTTACGCGCTGCGGAACGCGCCCCGGATCGCTTCCGGGGAGCTGCGCTTCGCGCCTCGGTTCGCGCTCCGGAGCACTTCCGGGTGCGCTAACGCGGCGCGTCATAAGACGCATTACGCGGCAACGCGATACGTCGCGATATCGCGATGCGCCCCGGATCGCTTCCGGGGAGCTGCGCTTCGCGTCTCAGTTCGCGTACCGGAGCACTTCCGGGTGCGCTACCGCGGCGCGTCATAAGACGCATTACGCGACAACGTGATAGATCGCGCTTCCGCGACGCGTCACGATGTTGATTTCTAACGTGGCAGTTGCGCAAACGGAACGTTTACTGGTTCGCGGACCGGGTCGCGGCACCACATTGAGCTAACGGGAAGCTTCCCGGTTCGTGAACCGGGAGTGAACCAAAACATAATAATAAAAAAAAATATTAATAAACATATAAAATAAATTTTTTGATTTAAAGAAGAATACATTTTACAGCTATAGATATTAGCTTTTAAAAAACCAATGAAATTCACTGAAAAAACCATAGGTTATAGACCATATATAGTTAGGAATTAGCATTTACAAAACCTTGAAAATTCACTGAAATACTTGGGCAATCAATCAATAACCCATATAGTTACTCATATAGCTACTGATCAACACATGCAGCAGTTTACAGAACAAAAGACATAATGATGCACAAATTAAGACAGTTTAGTCACTAACCCATGCACTCAGTGAGACACATTTAATCACTCACTCATACATTCAGTTATGCACCTACTAAATCCTTCGTCCAGACACTTATACATCTACTCATTCTTCAATATGTAAGACATATTTTAACTTTACAGAAACATACAGTCACTGGATGTTGTCATCAGTGATGTCATTTGAGATGTCATCAGTGATGTCATCAGTGATGTCACTGACCATGTCATGAATGATGTAATATGTGACATCATCAGCAGTGAATTGCGGGTGCGCGATATATAGTTAGTGCAACTAACTATATATGGAATTTCAATGGTTTTGTGTGAGTAAAATAAGGTTTTTTAAATGCTAATTCCTAACTATATATGGTCTATAACCTATGGTTTTTTCAGTGAATTTTCAAGGTTTTGTAAATGCTAATTCCTAACTATATATGGTCTATAACCTATGGTTTTTTCAGTGAATATATATATATATATATATATATATATAATTGTTAACATTTATAACATTGTTACATTTATTATTGATGTTTTATAAATCCGATAAGTGATATATCACCAATTTAAAACGTACTTTTTTGTAATAATTTTGATAAATGTAAAAAAAGAAGCAGAGAACTCAGGGGTTGCTCTTATTCATTTCAGGTTGGCTTGGATGGTATTTTACTAATCCAAAGCTGTAATAATGTACCTAGAGTGGTAAAAGGATTTGGCCATTTTACAGCTCGGCGTGCATAGCACTTTGCTAATCCTATGCTTAAATACTTTGCTGTAGAAATGGCAAAAGACTTTGTCCCTTTCCATCCCGGAGTTGATGCCACTGTGCTAGTCCTATGAGTAAAGACTGATAGAAAAGCAGACATTTGAGGTGAGCAAATTTAGAGTGTCACTAGTATTGGGAGTACTCTATACTGGAGCCGCTTTCCACCTAAACTTGAGAACTACCCAGAGTTCTCTGCTTCTTTTTTTACATCATTTATGCACCACTCTATGCCTGAAGGGTTTTGTTTTGACTTATACTGGGTCCTCCCTTGTGTCTGGACAATGCTATACCTCTCTGAAGAGCTCTAATGAGAGCACAACACGTGTCAGGGGTCACTTTTATTCATTTTGGGTTTGCTTGGAATTGTATTTTACCATTCAGAGCTGTAATACTGTGCCTGGAGTGGTAAAAGGCTTTGGCCATTTTACAGCTCGGCATGGATAGCACTGTGCTAAACCTATACTTAAATCATTCATTGTACGATCAAAACGGAGCAGCTGCCTGTCTCGAGTAGCTCTGGACTGACTAACGTAGTCTTGAGGCTCAACAAGGTGAAGCCTGACACAGACTACGCAGTGCTTAGGTAGAGACATTTGCACTTTCCAGTCGGAGAGGCTGCCAGTTCAGAAGGAGACTCTACCGATTCACGCGGTCTTGTCACCCAACTAGTAACGGCCACACCAATTAGGCTGTGTTTTCTTAGGACCCGGCTTTTCTTCTGTGGCCTTTTTCAATGTGTCTTCCTCAAATGCGCAGCCCAGCTAATTCGCTCTAGTTCTCCTTCGCTGAACACAACCAAACGGTGTTTCCTCGCCTTCGTGAGTTACACTGCTCTAAGGTGGCTGACAGGTGAGGAACTCCGGCCGGGACCTCCCTGGCCAAGGATTGCCTTGTGGCTCTGGTCCACTGGATTCTACCCCCTCCTTGGACCTTTCTGCTCACCTGTGATTATGTCGACTGTGGTCCTCGTCTCTCCAGCTCCCGCAACTGAAATTGAGCTCTTTCTTGAGCAACCGTGATTAGTGTTTCTGACTGCGGAGTCTGAGTCAACATGGTCGATGCTGGTGGAAGTACTTTGTTGGCTATTGAGGAGACTGGCTCAGGTTCATTTCCCTCGACCGTCACCTACCCAGCCGGATATTGGGCATGGTTCTCCTCATCTCTCTGCTGTTGTCTCGTTCCTCTCCCTCCTTCGGATGAACAATTGACAAACGACAACCCTTTTTCCAACACTTGCGAAATGTACAACAAACCTGGAACCAAGGGAGAGGGAAACAAGTACATTTCGGACAGGAGTCCCATGGCGACATACGAACTCGCACAAAACACTACAGATGGTAGAGAGGAATACAACACCTATACCAAATACCGCTTTAGTCAATCTATCCACCTACAATCTCACATGTGAAGAACAGCAAGTGTTGGAAAAAGGGTTGTCGTTTGTCCCGACTAACCTACCAAACAGCTTCAATTTGAAATTGGAACTTTTCCAATTCTTCCGGAAAGTCCGGTTGAAATATTATTTCAATAAAACACCTCACAATAGCATAACAAGTAGTACTGGATTAAGACCCCTTCTTTCGGAAAGTCCGGTTGAAATATTATTTCAATAAAACACCTCACAATAGCATAACAAGTAGTACTGGATTAAGACCCCTGTCTACTTTCACACCTCCAACACACATGATGCCACCAAGGATCTTGGCATATGAACAAATGGTGTTGGGTGATGTCACTAATCTACTAAAGGACAAAAGATATGTCAAATATAACATATCTAAGAATGAACGGCGGGCGCTAACCAACTTGAATAACAACCATGAAATAGTGATTAAGCCCGCAGACAAGGGTGGGGCAATCGTCATCCAGGGAAGAGATACCTACAAGGCAGAGATTCTCTCCCAACTAGCCAAAGAGGGTAACTACAGGAGACTTCCGCATGACCCTACTAATGAAATAGCCAAGTTAATCAGAGGACTAACTGACACAGCACAGCAGGATGGGATAATTACCAAATCAGAATATGAATACCTCAATAATGCTTATCCCCGAGTCCCGACTATATATACGGTCCCCAAAATACACAAGAACTCAGTTACACCACCAGGGAGGCCAATTATTTCAGGGTGTGGGTCAGTGTTAGAACCACTATGTAAATTTATAGACATCTTCCTTAAGCCGATTGCGGAATCAACTGCTTGCTACCTACGAGATACCATACAAGTTATACAACTCATAGATGGTAAGCCCTTTGATCCAACTCAAGAATTACTTGTGACCATGGACATTTCGTCCTTGTACACAAGCATTCCACAGCTAGCAGCAATGACTACGATCAAAATGGCATTAGAGAGTAGAACACGTCCACATAGGGTACCAACTAATTTCATTCTGTCCCTGTTGGAAATAGCCATGAGAAGAAATTACTTTGTCTTTGATGGTAAATTTTATGAACAGACAAGTGGAGTAGCGATGGGGGCAAGCTTTGCTCCCAACCTAGCGATTATCTTCATGGATGCCTTTGAACACACATGGATCCTGAATGATAATAATCCATACAGAACTAAGACAGTAGAATGGCGTCGATATATAGACGACGTGCTCCTTATCTGGAGGGGCACGGTGGATGAACTAATGCTCTTCCACATTTGGCTAAATGAAAGGGATAAAAACATACAATTCACCATCGAGAATAGTAATAACTCGATCAATTTCCTGGATTTAACGATAAAGGAGGAGGATGGCTCTTTGTATACCACACTTTTCAGAAAACCCACTGAGAAGAACACGCTCCTCAGATATTCAAGCCACCATCCCTGCAACCTCAGGGACAACCTACCCTTTGGACAGTTCCTGAGGTTGAGGCGTAATTGCACAAAGAAACCAGATTATTTTAGGGAATCTGATGTACTAATGAAAAGGTTAACAGACCGAGGCTACCCTAGAAGTATGGTTAAAAAGGCACGAAAACGAGCATGGTTCAATAACAGAGAGTCCCTGTTACAACCTAAACCTAGAATAGACAAAACGGATAACAGACTTATATGTGTGACCACCTTTAATACACGTAGTACTGAGATCAAACAATCCATCAACACACATTGGCATTTAGTAGCGGAAGAGATAGGCATAACTGAACCCCCGATGCACGCCTTCCGTAAAGGTAGAAGTGTTAAAGATTTTGTGGTACACTCCATGCTGTCACAAAACAACACCGATAACCAAACAGCACTTTGGAATATCCCCCCAGTGCTAGGGCATTCCAAATGTGGAAGCTGCAAGGCATGCAAAATGACATCGGAAAGGAAATCGTGTACCTATAACAACTACACCCATACCTTCCAACAACACACCAATTGCAACACGATGGGCATTATCTACGCCATATTGTGCCCGTGTGGTTTCATGTACATCGGACAGACCACTCAGAAAACTAAAACACGCATATTACAACACTGCAGCAAAATACGCTGCAAGGTAGCAGGTGCACCACTAGTGGATCATTTTTTGCAATTCAACCACCAACCTGAAAGTTTTACATGGTGGATAATTGAGAAAGTCACAAAAAATCCACGTGGTGGTAACTATGCAAAACTTCTAAGCACTCGAGAATGCCGTTGGATGCATCTATTTGATACAGTGAACCGTGGCCTCAATGACCGGGAAGAGGTCCTAAGACAAATGGTATCCATCAGAAATGGTTGATATTGTTCTGGCTATGTATTGTGATCATGTGACCCATAGCAATCATTGTATCGAACAGTAATCACTTGATTATGGTCCCTACCACATATGAAATGAATTCTTCTGTCGAAACATGTATTTGTCTCTTTGTGTATTGTATTCGTGTGTAACACAATGTATGTACATAATTTGGTGTGAATTACACAAATGAAGATAGCTATGAAAAACAAGGGTATATCCATATGTTCTTTAATAGATAAATACATATGTTATTTTTACAAAATATTGTGACCAATTGTATCTTCATACGCTGCACATGGTTGTCAGTAACGGTATCCAATTGGAGTTATGCAAATACTCGGAGCAGTCCTGTTTTTACAATTATTCAAACCCAATACCTTCGGTTTCATTTCGCTATCTAATGTTAGTCCGTTCTCAGTGTCGAGATTCGGATACGGTCGGGTCCTATTGGTTGGGAGGCACCCCTTGTGACCGTATGCTGAACGCGGAAGTAAGCTCCGTTGTCAGCCGCCCTTTTCCTCTGTTTGGGAACACTGACGGTGACGACTGCCCGCAGCTACTGAACCCTCCTAA
The DNA here is from genome assembly GCF_964261635.1 of Lissotriton helveticus. Classification (NCBI taxonomy): domain Eukaryota; kingdom Metazoa; phylum Chordata; class Amphibia; order Caudata; family Salamandridae; genus Lissotriton; species Lissotriton helveticus. Next base: position 167,083,924 of record NC_136062.1, on the reverse strand, counting down.
ATAACGAAGGTACGATAATAAATAAAGGCCTTCCCGTGCATGAAACCTAGAATATTTTTAACTAGCTTGATGAAGACAGAAGAAGTACTTAACCGAACTTCCCTGCCTTTATCTTTTCCAACAGGTAACTCCAGTACCTGATCGGTCACGGGAACAACGCGGTGACTTTCTAATTTGACGCCAATTGTTTGTAGTCAATTATACTAGCGGTGGCCAAACAATTCCCCACCCTGCCGGAGTGCCCTGGAGGCGCCGGTACGACACTTTGGCTCTATACAATAGTGGTAAGTGTATGTTGCCATTATTTTTAGATACATAGTGCATTGTAGTCCGCTATTTCTAGCGAGTAATGGACACGCTCTTGGAGACTAATTGATTCCGTTGGTCCCACACAGGTCCTACCCTCATACTACAATCCTAATCCTATACAAGACCATCTGAACCTGAACTAGGTGAGTTCACGTGTCTTTGGAGGTGGACTAGATACTTAATAGTCTGTAGCCCTTGGGAGATGGGCTCTCACTTATGTCCCCTCTTTGCATTTACCTGACAGGTGAATCCTAGCCAGCTTGGAGGGAGTTGCACCCGACCAGCTGTCATTGGTAATGTACCCATCAACCCATATGTAACTATATCCAATCAAAATGATCACCAATTAAAATTTACTCCATTCTCATATCCCAGGTGGCTGATCCAGTCAACAAGTGTGATCACGGCCAGATCTTCCCCCCCCCCCCCTCCCCCACGTCCTGATGAAGACCTGCAGCCGAGGAAGCTACACTCCCTAGAGCACCAGGGTCGAAACGTCGACACTTTTTAATTTATGTGCCTGTACCCCCCTTTTTTGCCCCCCATCACCCCATTGCTTTCTGTGAACAACTTGGACAGGCCTACTTAAAAAAGTGGGAATAATACCGCTTGGTTTTTGTAAATATATTAGAAACGTATATCATTTCTGCCTTTGCTTTTTCTTCTTCTTCACTTGAGCACCCCCTTTTATTTATTCACCCTTGACTTAAGCTTTTCTAGTTCTTGCGCCGTATATTAGCTTCAATTTTTTGACATTGTAAATAATTGTGTCATTTTGTCTTTTTGATAAACATAAATTTGAAATGTGGTTATGGTGTTCATTACCTACTCAATAACCTTTTCTCCCATGTAGTTTGATTCTACAAATGCAGATTGAGTCGCATTTCTAATTTCATAAATGTGTTCTGTTGATTAAGTCATTCTAATCATTAGTCTAGGACCATTGTTTTGTTTATATCATTAATACCCAGGTCCTTTGATTTTATGGGTGTTACCCCATTGATTTAATTAACTCCATCCATAACTATAACAGAGAAGTCTATCTAAATCTATAACTACTACAGAGTGAGGTTCCGTGACGATTTTACTCGTGTTTGTAACATTGTCGTAAATACATAATTTTGGTATCAGTGGACCGCAAATGATCCATTTAGTATATCCTGGTGTTTTCGCTATGCTACGAGCAAGAGCACTCCAGTTACAAACACATTTCTGTTCTACCCATGGTATCCATCTTAGAACACGGAAGCCATTTTGTATTCCTTGCCCTCACATAGTCAATGGACACACAATGACCTCTTTTCATTTAAGGACACGTAGGCTTTAGCCGGCGATTCACCTTGCGAGTGACACGTGCACCTTAGGCCAGCAACGCTGTGGCAGCATGACTCGGCAAGAGCTGCCTCCCCAGCCTGAGGCCAGTCCTGCTATACTGGTTCTTGTGTTCGTTGGCCTGATCATGATTAGGCGGCGGAAGCTGGTAACCGTGCCCATTTACGACCCACAAACATCTCTTATCCTGTCTTTCTATCTTCCACACCTGGCTCTGCTCTTTTCCTTCTGGGCCTTTATTAGGGGGAGGTAACGAAATTTACGATGAGGCGGTCGGGGTCTTGAATGAAGAATTGACATAGGATTATGATGGACTAGTGGGAACCCCTCATTCGTAATGTTTTGACATCAGATACTGTTGACGATTCCTGTGCAACGCCAAATATTTATTGTTTAAGACACGAATGTTTAGAACTGTGGTAACATGTAAAGAATTTGCCCCGAGCAGAATATTTAGTATATAAGGAACAACCCTCTTTGTACAAATTGAACAGGCTCCTAGACACTGCCCGTGTGCAGTTTCTGTGACTTCTGTGTCCCTGCAGTAATAAACCTTTGGTCTTTGACGCCACCATCGAGAAGCCCGTGTTTCTGTTTGTTTGTGCACCGAGACAGGTTGAACTCCGGGGTCTTCGGGTGTTGTCCCTGACACCTCTGGACGGAACCAAAAAGTCCAGAACTCCAATTGGCGCCCCACGTGGGGCGACGTCATTCGGTACCGGTCCAAAAGCCTGAAGAATTCGAGAAGCTTCGTGTGAAGATTTCAGAGGGAGGCGCCCCACTTCATCGATCCCGGCATATCGCAAAAGTGGCCCCGACGTTCTCTTCCACGAGGGTTCCCGTTCAGACGGCTGCAGTGGTCCGTTGCCTTGACCGTCGCCCTGTCTTGGACCCGAGGTGCAGTCCTTAGTACGGCGAGACGTGACGGGTTTCTCCTTGGTGACGTCTTCAGTACCTCAGTTAAGTATTTTGTGAGGGTTGCTCCTGTTTGGATAATCCTTTTAGTTCTCAGTTCAGTTCAGTTCTGTAAGATTATCACTGGTTATTCTGGTTACGATAATCATTCTGTTCAGTTCAGGTATCGATACATTTGTCAGTTCTGGTAGGCCTAAGTTCTTGGTTCGAGTGCGCATCTTTTCTGTTTGTGTCTTGTTTGTTTTGTGTTCCGGATTATAAAATGGTAAGTCGGAAAAATTGTATGTTGCCTTGTTTTAGTTGCAACAGTGATTCCCAGTTGGAGGAATCGTGTTTGGTTCCTCCGATTGGAACTCCCCTTTATGATCTATATTGCAAATTTGGTGTGGGCCCTATCTCTTATAACGAGGTATGGATCCGCTTCACAGAGAAAGATGGTGTCCTTAGTTGGCCACTACATGGTAGTTTTGAACCTGAAGTTCTCGATAATCTAGAAAGAAGGTTGTTTAAGAAGAAAGCCCGGCCGGCAATGTTTGATTCTTTCCGTTATTGGCGAAAAGAATCTAAACAGAGAGAAATTAAAAAGTTGAAGAAAGAACAGAAAGAGCAAGAGTTGACTTTAGAACAGTCTGCTAAGCAGCTGCAACTCAACGAGTCTGAGAAAGCGATGGAGGTGGCCAATAGAGAGCGTAATTTAGCAATAGACAAGTGCTATCCTGCTTTACCATCGAGTACGGCTAAGATAGTAGAGGACCCTGAAAAGGATCCCCTGTTGTCTTACTTGTTACGATCACCCCCACCGTATGCACAGGGTGCTACGGCTCCACCTATACCGAATGTTCAATTACCGGTTGCTGGACAACCTGGTGTTCCCGCTCCCCTGAATCAAGTTCCTGTACCTCCTGTGGTCAATATTAATGTTCCTTCGACAACCCCTCTTCCAGGGTTGCCGGCTTCTTTACCTATACCTGTATCGCTCACACCTGCTAGTTCACAAACTATTTTTCCTGCTACTCCTACTGTTCCTAATCTATCTGTTCCAACTGCTACTCTATTTACTGCCTCTGCTAATATTATGACTCCGCTTTCTGTTCGTCGGAGAATCACTGATTCTGTCTCTAATATTCTATCTCCCTTCTATAAAACTCTGATTAAGACTCCTACCTCTGACTCTGTACAGAGGCGTAGTCAGCTTCCCAGTACTGAAGAAAGAGGAATATTAGATTCCACTGCTCTTAGATGGGTTTTGAAAGTTGGAAGATATAATTTACAAGATGTATTAGATACATTTATGCAATGGAATGAACCGACACAACGATATGTGTTCGATGAAATGTGTTTCCTTCTACGTGAGGAATTGGAAGAGGATGACCCTGAATCAAATCTAGAAGAATTAATTAATGTTCAGAAAGAGTTTGCTGCAGGTATGATAGTTGGACAAAATATAAAAGAAGCGATGGAACTGGTTCTAAGTTATAGAACCGACTCATCCCTTCGTTCACCAAGAGAGTTAGGGAAACGCAGTACGAAACAAAATCGTCAATACCCAATGAGAGAGGTTCCACCAATTTGGCGTGAAGCTGTGCAAGCTAATGTAAACCTTGGTATTGCAGCCGCTCCGGCACAATTCCAGAGAGTATGGATACATATTCCATGGAAGCGAGCTGAAGTATTAGCAGTGAAACAGGCCTTGCCAGATCCGCGTAAAAATCCTGCAGGGTACTACAAAGAGTTGGCTCAAACAGTTGACGCTTGTGTATTGAATCTTGCTGACATAGATCTGCTATTTGGTAATGTAGTACCGCAACCAATTTGGGCTAAAATTCGTAAAGAGAATCATCCAGTTGCCCTAGGTGGTGACTGGGCAGCTATAATTGCAGCGGATGGTCAACAAATAGGTGGTTCCAAACCAGAACCCCTAATTGCTAATTTGCCTGGTAGAATAATCGATTTAATGAAAACCTTGATGCCAGCATTACGCGTTAACTGGGACAAATTGTCCGCGTGCAAACAAAAGAAAGACGAAAGCGTCTCAGACTTTTTCACAAGATTCGAGGAGACTTTCGTGGATCATAGTGGTCAGGATATGAGCACAGAAGGAGGCCAGAGATTATTTGTTGATAAATTTGTGCACAATCTGTTACCAGAACTTAGTGGTAAATTAAAGAATTCTGAAAGTGCGTGGGCTGTCTCTACGACTGCGCAAATACTTGCGACTGCCCAGTACTATGAAAATAGGGATAAAGAAGAGAAGGAAAAATCAGATAAAAAGACGAAAGATTTAAAAACTAAAGTACTTTTACAGCAAGCTTATCCGCCTCGCACGAATCAGACGAATATGCAACAAGGGTCATATCAAAGAACGGAATATAATTTTCAAAGACCACAATACCAATGGAATCAATGTGCTTATTGCAAAGTGGAAGGTCATTACAAAAATGAGTGTCCAGTTCGGGCACAAAATAATGCTGCGGCAGCTCAGAGAGGTCGTGGTAGTTCTATGCAAAACTCTAGAGGTCGAGGACGAGGTGCTATGCCTCCGCAGACGAGTGATCGCCCTTCTAATTATTTCGACCAGCGAAATGGACAATCTGCCCAACAGAATAGGTCTCCACAATATCATGTTGAAGACTATTATGAAGCTAGTGAGGAAGTTCAGCAAAGTGAGTACTAGGACAGCCATGGACAAAGAGAGGGAGTAGTATCAGTTCCAGTAGATCAGAGTGGGCCTTATGTCGCAGTAGCAACATCAGGTATAGTCGAACCGTTTCTGTTGGATACTGGTGCAGCAAAAAGTTCTATCATACATGCGAAACTCCCTGGCGCACCTTTGTCTGGCTCAACAAACGTTTCAGTAGGTTTTTCGGGCGCCCCTGTTCACAACCCTGTTTCTGGTCCTTTGTCTATTTCTGTTGGACCCTGTCAATTGAAAGCACCCCTGATTTTGACGACAGGTTGTAACGAAAATCTGCTTGGTTTAGACTTGTTAAAACGCCTGTACGCGACATTGTACTGTTCTCCAGCAGGAGTACAGCTTACGTTGGGTAAAAGAATAATCTCTCCGATGTACTTGTCGATGGATGCGCTCCCACCAGAGCTGCGTTCACTCCCTGATACTCTTTGGGCGACTGGTCCTAATGATGTAGGTCTATTGGAAATTCCACCCTATGTAGTAACTTTGAAAGCAAATGTCAAACTTCCACGAATTCCACAATACAGAATCTCTAGTGAAGGTGAGCGTGCGCTCCTACTGATAGTGCATGATCTGATTGAGAAAGACGTTATAGAAGAAACCAGAGGTAATGTCTGTAATAGTCCTGTACTGCCTATTTTGAAACGAACTGACCCTACAAAACCTCCAGTATATAGGTTTGTAATTGATCTCAGAGAGGTTAATAAAATTGTGATTCCACAGTTTCCTGTGGTTCCAGACATTACTGCATTGTTAACGTTGATTCCTGCTACAGCAGCATGGTTTTCGGTTGTCGACTTGAAAAATGCCTTTTTCAGCATTCCGATAGCCGAAGAAAGCAGAGATATCTTCGGTTTCTCTCTAGGAGGACGAAGCTTTAGGTTTAAACGCGCTCCACAAGGCTATTGTGAAAGCCCATCCATTTACAGTCAAGCATTAAAAAGCCAGTTAGATTCCTTCGTACTTCCTCTTGGTTCTGCTTTAGTACAATATGTCGATGATCTTCTGGTGGCTGCTGATGACAAAGAAACTTGCAAAACAGCTACGATTTCTTTGTTGCATCACTTGTCAGATTTGAATCACAAGGTGTCACCTTCAAAAATGCAATACTGCTGCCAAGAAGTGACCTACCTCGGTCATCTCTTGTCAAAGGAGGGAAGGAAGTTGACCCCAGAGAGAATAAAAGCAATTACACAGATGAATGTTCCTAGCACGCAGAGAGAAGTACGTGCCTTTTTAGGTATTACCTCATATTGTAGGCAATGGATCCCAAATTTTTCTCTTTTAGCAAAACCATTGGTAGCCTTGACTGGGAAAGGTGTTCCGAGTCTGGTACCATGGTCTGCTGAATGTCAGCAGAGTTTTTCTGAGTTACGAAATGCACTGTGTTCAGCACCTGTATTGAGTACACCCGACTACAGTAAGCCATTCACGCTCTATGTCCACGAGAGAGAAGGTTGTGCATTGAGTGTTTTGACGCAGAAATTTGGTGATAAACAACGCCCTTGTGCGTATTTTTCATCAACGTTAGATCCGGTAGCCAGAGCATTGCCTAGTTGCTTGAGAGCTACAGCCGCAGCTGCAGCTTCCATTCGACAATCTGCTGGTTTAGTAATGAACAACATGCTAGTAGTTATGGTTCCTCATGCTGTGGATACACTCATGAACCGAACCAAGACGCAACACCTTACCAGTGCTAGATTATCAGGTTATGAACTGACACTGTTAGCTAGTCATATTCAGATCAAAAGATGCAATGTATTGAATCCAGCAACATTGTTGCCGACTAGCCAAGAGTCGAGTGATTCCGAACCACACGACTGTTATTTCAAAACTGAGGAAGAAACAAAAGGACGAATTGATCTAAAAAACACTCCGTTGTCAGATCCAGATGGCACGATGTATGTTGATGGGTCTTGCTTCAAATTGGAGAATGGTGATGTGACTGCTGCTTATGCAGTAACGACCTTGAGTACGATTGTGGAGACTGCAAGAGTGAGTCAGAATTCTGCCCAGGCTGCAGAATTGATCGCGCTAACAAGAGCGTGCGTTTTAGCTAAGGGAAAGAGAGTGAATGTGTTCACAGATAGTCAGTACGCGTTCGGCGTGGCCCATAGTTTTGGCCGCTTGTGGAAAGAGAGAGGTTTCATTACGTCCCATGGGACTAAGATTCAACATGGCCAGCTAGTTAATGACTTGTTGGAATCTCTAACCTTGCCGACTGAAGTTGCGATTGTGAAATGCAGTGCTCATAAAGCAATCACGGATGATGTTGGTCGTGGGAATGCTTTTGCTGATGAGACTGCAAAACAGACAGCTAGAAATATGATGAGTAGAATGTATGTTGCAACGTCTGCAAGATGGATTTCTGAGTCTGGAATGTGTGAGGACACAGTGGAAAGCGTGAAGGAAATTCAGAAAGAGGCGACTGAGGAGGAAAAGCTTGCATGGAGAGAGAGCACGGGTAAATTGGACTCGAGTGGGTGTTGGATTGACTTGTCGGAACAACAGCGTTGGATGTTGCCTGATGCGTATGTGCTTGCAGTAGTAACGATGGCACATGGAACAGCTCACATCAGTTCAAAAGGGATTTGTAAGATGTTGGCTCCGGTCTGGAAGAATGATGGGATTAGTAAATGTGCAGAGAGAGTGGTGAGAAATTGTATGGTATGCTTGGTGCATAATCCTGGCAAGGGAATCCCCACACCTGCAGGTCACTTCGCTCCTCCTTCCTGCCCCTTTGAAGTGATCCAGCTAGACTTCATTCACATGGATCGTTGTAATAACCTGAAATACGTCCTAGTGGTAGTTTGTGCTTTCTCCAGATGGATCGAAGCATACCCGCTAAAGGACAATACTGCCTTATCCACTGCCAAAATTCTTCTTAAAGAATACTTCCCCAGATACGGAATGCCACGGATTGTATGGTCAGATAACGGAAGTGAGTTCGTAGGGAAAGTTATGCAGAGTGTGTGTGCCGGCCTAGGGATTAGACAGAAGTTTCATAGTGCGAATCATCCCCAGTCCGCGGGTTTAGTCGAGGGTTACAATGGCACCCTTAAACTGAAACTTGCTAAGATACAAGCATCCACGGGTTTGTCCTGGCCAGACGCATTGCCTTTGGCTTTGCTATCAACAAGAGCAACTGTACATTCTAGAGTAGGGCTCAGTCCTTATGAAATAGTTTTTGGTCGTCCTGCAAATGTTTGGGGGGTACCTAGACCAAAAGAATTCAAGCAGCTGGAATACCCAATGTTAATTGATTACCTTTTCGACTTGACTGCTAAATTGAGTCTTATTCACCAACAGGTTTTCGATGCATTGCCAAAGCCACCGGAGAGTCCAGGCCATCAGCTGAAACCAGGTGATCAGGTGGTCATTAGAAATTTTGCAAGAACGAAAAATCTTCAGCCCAGATTCATTGGCCCTTTCCAAGTCCTACTAGCAACGAGAACTGCTATTCGTGTGGCCGGAAGGAAGAACTGGATCCATACGACACATGCCAAACGTGTGCCTCTGCCACTTCCTTACGACAACTGGGTAAAGAAAGGAATCGGTGCCTCTGAAACGGAACAAATCCCCAGGTTCATACCTTTTAGCGATGCAGAACTGATCACGGATTCACCAAATTCTGACTCTCCTCCTGAAACTGCTCTTTTGAACCCTGAACATTTGCCATCTGCACCAAAAGAACATTTGCCATCTGCGAACGTGAACATTGCAACGTCAGCTGAAAATACATTGTTTCCAGATCAGACAGCTCCTGCAAAGCTGAGATACAACTTACGTTCTCGCAATATGGACAAATAAAGCAGGAAACTGCCTATTTTCAAATTTGAATTTGCTATACATTGCCTCCAGCCAGGAAGTTTGCTAATACTTTGTATTGTTTCTTTTTGTTTTAAAATTGCCTTGCCGTCTGGGTAGCCGTAGGGTCGTGGCTGTGTGCCTTGTTGAATCTGCGGGGGTCAGACGCAAGGTCGATCTTTCTGTTAGTTCTGGGAACTCCCAGGGCTGATAGAGGCATTTTCATCTACGTACACATCATCAGTGGTCGCGAACGGTCGTAGAAGATGGAGCTTCCTGAGCTGCAACAAGAAAATGTAATTTATGTTCGCAGAAATAGACTGTACCGAATACTTCACAGCAAATGCTTTCTAATGCAATGTGCAGTTACGTTTTTAATCGTTTTGATAACGTTGGTGGGTGGAATCATCTTTGGTGTACATTTGATTTTTATGCCAGTAACTACAGTACCTCCCCTTGATCCTACTACTTCTACGGTTTCTTCTATGCATTCTTTTCACTCATTTCCTGAACACGAACAAGCTCGACGCTCAGAATTTATTAACAATACATTTGTACAGCTCTTGCATCAACACCAACTGGTAGTTAATACTACAGACTGCTGGGTGTGCGGCTTGATACCTCACACTATGGATAAAGGCATTCCCTATTTAGTCTTGCCTTTTAGCTACAATGGATCATTTCAGGCCTTTCAGACCATTTTTTCCTATGCCCTTGAGACCTATCCTCCGCGTCCACCACGGTCCACTAAATACAACTCAGCCAACAAAGCTTTAGTCCAGGGAATTATTGATATGATTAAAGACGTCAATAATACTCCATCTTACCCTAGAGATGAATTACGGGTGTATTTGAGTTGGAACTCTACAGAGTATCGCCTTAGTTTGGGAGAAAGCAAGCGTAAAAGCTCCACTTCAGTTTGGGTCGTGCCTCACCGAGGTCAAGTCTGTTTGCAAGGAAATGGGAGAAATCCGAGAGCTCAGCTAGGGAGGAGTGAGTGCGTTGAGACTTACGTATTTCCGTCTAACTCCTCCCCTGCCTTTCTGACTGCTAGGGGTACCTACTTCATCTGTCAGGACAGAGCTTATACATGGCTGCCTGCTGACTTCTCAGGTTCATGGTATATTGCTCGATTGTTACCTCCGACATACACTGCTTCTTCAGATTATCACAAGACCAGAGTAGCAAGAGGTGTCTTCAGCAAGGAAGATACCGCTGGTCAAGAAGCTGGAGACTTTTTCAAAGGTTTCCTTCCGTTTTGGGGGCCTATGGCCAATAGTAGAAATCTACGTCAACTAACACGGGTAGTTGAATCTACTATTACAGAAACTGCTGGTGCCCTTAGTAACTTAACAGCTGAGCTTCAGGCGGATCGTCTCATGACGTTGCAGAACCGTATGGTTCTAGACGTAATACTTGCAGATCGAGGTGGGGTATGCAGAATGATCCAATCGAGCTGCTGTGTCTTTATTCCAAATAATGCTCCAACAGTCTATGAAGCAATCTCTAAGCTACACAAGATTTCCGACTCTATACACGTAGATAAGGGAAACTGGTCCTTCATGGAGTGGTTTTGGACTCTGGTATCAGCGTGGGGATGGAAGGTTCTGATGGTCATTGGTGTCATCCTAGTATTTCTGTTCTCGTGCTGTCTTATTATCCAATGTGGTCCCGCTCTGTGTAGTCTCTGTGCTGCAACCTGTTTCAGAAAACCACCTGCATTAGGAGAAAAGGCACGAGACAGGATGATGATACAACAACATGTCACTGACCTAATGAGCATAGAATTAGACTCTGACTCTGATATAGACTGAGTAATTGCCTATGTAAGGGCAAAAGGAGGGTCTGAGGTTCCGTGACGATTTTACTCGTGTTTGTAACATTGTCGTAAATACATAATTTTGGTATCAGTGGACCGCAAATGATCCATTTAGTATATCCTGGTGTTTTCGCTATGCTACGAGCAAGAGCACTCCAGTTACAAACACATTTCTGTTCTACCCATGGTATCCATCTTAGAACACGGAAGCCATTTTGTATTCCTTGCCCTCACATAGTCAATGGACACACAATGACCTCTTTTCATTTAAGGACACGTAGGCTTTAGCCGGCGATTCACCTTGCGAGTGACACGTGCACCTTAGGCCAGCAACGCTGTGGCAGCATGACTCGGCAAGAGCTGCCTCCCCAGCCTGAGGCCAGTCCTGCTATACTGGTTCTTGTGTTCGTTGGCCTGATCATGATTAGGCGGCCGAAGCTGGTAACCGTGCCCATTTACGACCCACAAACATCTCTTATCCTGTCTTTCTATCTTCCACACCTGGCTCTGCTCTTTTCCTTCTGGGCCTTTATTAGGGGGAGGTAACGAAATTTACGATGAGGCGGTCGGGGTCTTGAATGAAGAATTGACATAGGATTATGATGGACTAGTGGGAACCCCTCATTCGTAATGTTTTGACATCAGATACTGTTGACGATTCCTGTGCAACGCCAAATATTTATTGTTTAAGACACGAATGTTTAGAACTGTGGTAACATGTAAAGAATTTGCCCCGAGCAGAATATTTAGTATATAAGGAACAACCCTCTTTGTACAAATTGAACAGGCTCCTAGACACTGCCCGTGTGCAGTTTCTGTGACTTCTGTGTCCCTGCAGTAATAAACCTTTGGTCTTTGACGCCACCATCGAGAAGCCCGTGTTTCTGTTTGTTTGTGCACCGAGACAGGTTGAACTCCGGGGTCTTCGGGTGTTGTCCCTGACACCTCTGGACGGAACCAAAAAGTCCAGAACTCCAAGAGGTATAGTATATAACTATCAGAAAAAGTTTACCATATTTACTTAAAGTGCACAATATACTTCAGTTTTTAAAATAACAACTTACCTTTAAAAAGAAGTTGAAGGTATTAGTGAAAATCCTATTGAAATGTACACCAGGAAGTAGTAGTCAAAATGGCTATGTTTCCTTCTCTTCCTTCATATATATATTCAGGTACATAACCAATCAAATGTCAGGTAAAAAAAAATAGAAAATGAAAGTAACATTTTATTTGGTTGTCAATTCCAACACTTCAGATGTGTTTTGTGAAGTAATTTACCTCAGGGTATTTAGAGAGGTCTACAGGCTAAATGGCTAAATGGAATTCCAACCAAATTTGTGAAAATTGTAGGGATTGGTATGTAGTATGAGCAAATCTATATTTGGTGAAAGTGTCTCCAGGGTTTCTTCTGTAAATTACTTTCCCACCTTTTTTAATGGAGCGCTTCCCGGTGAGCGCCCCGGTACGCGAACCTACAGCGTTACGGGAGTCCACCATTATGTGTTTCGGTCGAATTAAAATACAAGATGAAGGGCAAATAATGTTCAGAATGGGTAGAAGGGGGCACGGTAGATGTATCTTGACCCCCTAGGTTTTCTGAGGGTGGCTGAGGAGGCCCATATGTGCGGGAAAAAAAAAATTTAATTTCGCGCAAAAAAAAAACATTTTTAAAAAAAATTTCGCGCGGTTAGCTTCCGGTTCGCGTACCGGGTAGTGCTCCGGGGAGCGTACTTTGTTGAAAATTAGTGAAAAAAGTTAGAGTAAAATAATAATTGTGAGTGATCAGATGTAGGGTAGCTCTGAGAAGAGCTTTTGGGTTTATGATACATTTAGGTACTTATAAGTAGGTACCAATGCACAGTCTTAAATTGAGAATGAAAACTCTGTTCCCTTCATCTGAGAAGTGAACTCCATCTCCTCTGTAGATATCTTGCATTTAGTAACGCAAGTTATTGTTGTACATGGAGCCCATTCCATGGTCTCTCATGTAAGCTGAAACAGATTTGTTTACATGCTTCCTCGATTTCTCAATTTGTGGACAAAATTGGTTCGACCACCTCCATTTCTGTCTTTGGCATATATTTGAATATACCAAGGCAGTTTGAGGAAATAGTGCCATCAATTGCTCAAAGGTGTCCTTTAAAAGCATTTCCAGACCTACACCAGTCAAAGTGCCCAAGTCATTACCTCCACAGTGCAAAATTAACAGGTCAGGTTTAGGCAAAAGCATAAAGGTTTTCTCCAATGGTATCAATTGGTGACATTTTAATCCTCTGTGGCCAAACCACTTAATTTCCACATCTTGTAAATTGAGGTTAGGTAAATTTCTGTTATCAGCATACCTCTGAGCCCAATAGATGTAACTATGTCCAACAATCCAGACAGAAAACATGGTGAGAGAAGGTTCTGCTGCAGTCAGATGAAGTGTGGCAATGAAATGGCAGTTGGAAAAATAAGAGTTTAAAATGAAAAAAACTGTGGAGTTTCCGTGTTAAGGAAGCAGTAGCAGTGATTGGTGGATTTTGATTGCTGAAAACAGAAAGTTAGGGTGCATGGATGAGTTCTTTGAAAGATGTAATTTGAATGGTCAAGAAAAAATCATTTTATGAAAGATTGCACTGGATATGCAGGTGCACTGAGAGTTCAGAGTTCACTTGAAACATTGTTGTGTGAACTTGCAAATATCAGAGGTCTTTCAGGAGGTGGTTGCTATGCAAAAAAGGCAGAAAGGGCAGAGGGGGGAAGGGTGTTGATTTGAAAAAAGTGAGGGAAGAGTTTTGATTGGGTGACATGAGAGATATGTGTGAAGAATTACAGCATTTCTGTGCTTTTGATAGCTGCAGACTCTGGAGTGCATACCTTTTGCTCTGCTGAAGACAAATTGGTGTGTTTCTGAGACTGAGAATTCATAAAGTATTTGCTAAGGTGAGAAAAGATTCATTTAATTTAGATAGACAATAGTATGATTTAGGGAGAAAATTATGAAGAAAGTTCTGTATTTAAAATGTTGCTTTGTGTCAAGTGTTTTACAAATAGATTTTGTTTCTTTGAGTTAAATAGCCATGTTAAAAGTGACCCTTAAAAAAACGCTTTCATGTGTCTTAGGGCATTGTAAGTCATTTCCCGATGAATGTAGGTCTATAATTGATTTATATGATGTGTTTAAAATCGTTTTTTGAAAAATATTAGGTTTCTTGATATGTACTGCTAGAGCTTCATAGGTTGTTTGGGGCATATTTATAAGGCATTTGAGCCTCTCTGATGTTATTTTTCCCATTTTATTTTAAGACCTTTCCCCGTGGAGCAAGGTCCTTGTAAATATGCCCCCATCTGTGCTTGGCAAATTTAGATTTTAATTCTTTGACTAACATAGCCATGTTAAAAGCGACCCAGAAATGGTGCAAGGGCCTTAACAAAACGCTTTCATGTGTCTTAGGCCATTTTAAGTCATTTCCCCTTGAATGTAGGTATATAATTGATTTATATGATGTGTTTAAAATCGTTTTTTGAAAAATATTAGGTTTCTTGATATGTACTGCTAGAGCTTAATAGGTTGCTTGGGGCATATTTATAAGGCATTTGAGTCTCTCTGATGTTATTTTTCCCATTTTAATTTAAGACCTTTCCCTGGGAGCAAGGTCCTTGTAAATATGCCCCCATCTGTGATTGGCAAATTTAGATTTTAATTCTTTGACTAACATAGCCATGTTAAAAGTGACCCAGAAATGGTGCAAGGGCCTTAAAAAAACGCTTTCATGTGTCTTAGGCCATTTTAAGTCATTTCCCCTTGAATGTAGGTATATAATTGATTTAGATGATGTGTTTAAAAACGATTTTTGAAATCAATTAGTTTACTTGATATGTAGTGCTAGAGTTTCATAGGTTACTTGGGGTATATTTAAAAGGCATTTGAGTCTCTCTGATGTTATTTTTCTCATTTTAATTAAAGACCTTTCCCCGTGGTGCAAGGTCCTTGTAAATACGCCCCCATCTGTGCTTGGCAAATTTAGATTTTAATTCTTTGACTATCATAGCCATGTTAAAAGTGACCCAAAAATGGTGCAAGGACCTTAAAAAAACGCTTTCATGTGTCTTAGGCCATTTTAAGTCATTTCGCCTTGAATGTATTTGAATAACTGCTTTACTTGATGTGTTTAAAAACGTTTATTGAAGTCATTTAAGTTTCTTGATATGTACTGCTAGAGTTTCATAGGTTGCTTGGGGTACATATAAAAGGCATTTGAGTCCCTTTGATGTTATTTCTCCCTTTTTAATTAAAGACATTTCCTCGTGGTGGAAGGTCCTTGTAAATACACACCCATGTGTGCTTGGCAAATTTAGATTTTGATTATTTAACTTACATAGCCATGTATGCCTCTTTTGCATCACTGTGCGTCATTTTTGTGACGCAGCGGCAGTGCAAAAGATTTGCTATGTGGCGACATATTTACAACTTGATGCATCTAGGCAGATGTGTCATGCTGTAAAGTCCCGTGCCACATGAAACCGATGCAGCAGTGATGCAAAAGATGCACCATGTTGCAAGACAGGCCTCATTTGATCTGCAACAAGATAAGAAGCTGAATCTCTTTGTAAATGTCAAAATTGTTGTATACACTGCTCAACTTATGTGTACTCTTTGATATGCTAGAGTCCATGTGCAGTATGAGATACCTAAGCAAAGGAAACACAGGTGATGTGATTGTGAAATGAGGAAAAGAAACTCCACATTTTTCAATTACATCACCTGTGTTTCCTAAGTTTACGAATGACATTGTGCAGATGAGGTTTAGGTCTGTCCACGGACACAGAAGAGGTCTGGCCTTTGTTCAAGAGTCAAGTGGACATGACTTACTTCATTGGTAGGTCTTCACATGTATTATCTCCTCTATACTCTTCAACAAGCGTAAATTTAATCTGCAACCCTGAGTAGGCCTTACCTTAAACAAACCTCTGGATAGGCCACACCTTAATGTCATCCTGAATCAATCATTTAACATGTTAGGGACTGATTTATGATAGGTGTATGACTCTTTTGCGTCACTGTGCGTCACTTTTGTGACGCAGCGGCGGTGCAAAAGATTTGCTATGTGGCGACATATTTAAAAATTGATGCATCTAGGCAGATGTGTCATGCTGTAAAGTCCCGTGCCACATGAAACCGATGCAGCAGTGATGGAAAAGATGCACCATGTTGCAAGACAGGCCTCATTTCATCTCCAACAAGATAAGAAGCTGAATCTTCTGTGAATGTCAAATTTGTTGTATACACTGCTCAACTTATGTGTAGTCTTTGATATGCTAGAATCCATCTGTACTATGAGATACCTAAGCAAAGGAAACACAGGTGATGTGATTGTGAAATGAGGAAAAGAAACTCCACATTTTTCAATTACATCACCTGTGTTTCCTAAGTTTACGAATGACATTGTGCAGATGAAGTTTAGGTCTGTCCATGGACACAGAAAAGGTTTGGCCTTTGTTCAAGAGTGAAGTGGATATGACTTACTTTATTGGTAGGCCTTCACATGTATTATCTCTTCTGTACTCTTCAACAAGCGTAAATTTCATCTGCAACTCTGAATAGGCCTCACCTGAAACAAACCTCTGGATAGGCCACACTTTATCGTAATCTTGAATCAATCATTTAAAATGTTAGGGACAGATTTATGATAGGTGTATGTCTCTTTTGCGTCACTGTGCGTCACTTTTGTGACGCAGCAGCGGTGCAAAAGATTTGCTATGTGGCGACATATTTACAACTTGATGCATCTAGGCAGATGTGTCATGTTGTAAAGTCCTGTGCCACATGAAACCTGTGTCAGTTTTTATATAAGTGTTTTGTTGCAAGGTATGCATTAATTTGCATGAAAGCCCTGTAAAACTAACACAGTGAAATTTAGAAGATTTCACTGAGTCAGCTTTATAGCATTGCTGAATCAAATCCTTACGCCTGTTTGAAACAGGCATAAGAAGTGATGCACCATGCAATGTGAGGCTTCCTCCTGTGCATTGCAGTAGACATGTTGCGCTTATGAAGTGATTCCTGGAATGTGCTGCTTTTGCGGCACAGATGCGTGACGCATCTGTGCTGTTTTTGCTGAATGGTGCTCCACATTGTAAATGTGGCACACTATGGGTGGCAGAGCAGCGGTGCACATTAACTGGTGCATCCGTGGGGATGCGCCACTTAGCATAAATCTGCCCCTGTACATTTAAGTATGAGCAGGGGACACAGAGTCGGTGAGGCTTATCCAAGGTTAAGAAGAGATGAGTCCTGTTCATTGAAAACTTGGACATAGGCCTCACCTCCTCAGCATCGCTGCACATGGCTAAATAATAGCTGCACAATGTTACTCTTGTTAAACAAATTTACTATTATAATCTCTGAGATTTGTCTCTTACTCTGCAACATCTCATTGTTGTTCTCTTTCTTTAAAGATAACGACAACATCAACCATGAGTGACAACCAGCAATCAGTTGATTTAGACCTTATCATTGAACTTGTAATTGAAACGTCAGTGGAAGTAGATCCCTTGGATGATTTAAATTCTGAGGATGATGAAGAACATGATGAGGATGCCGATTTGTCAGAATTGTATGACATAGGGTGGGAAGCTGACGTGCTTGAGCCTATGGAACTATAAACATTTATTTTTAAAATTTATAATAAATGAAAAGTAAAAATGTAAACCGTTTTATTTAAAATGAAACACACCTTCAAAAACAGGTTATGTGTAGTGTCTTCAATAAAATATTAAAATATGCTCATAAAATTAGATCAGATTCACATATAAAACAGCACAGGTAAAATGAAGAAGAATTCCATTTCTTTTCTGCTATGTCTGTATTCTAAATTTGCCAAAGCACTAAAAAATATTCTATGTAAAAATGTCAAGTAGTGTGTTAAGTTTTTGATGACTGTTATTGATTTACTGTTTGGTAATAGTGGTTAATAACATTTTTTATTATATTTTACCACAGATTCAACTGCAGATCATTTCAAGATTTGAGCATGCCAACCAAGGATAGACTTAGAAAGGCTGCAAAACGTCAAAGACAGCAGGTCCATGAAATAATGCAGCAGTCCTCTACCAAAAAAACTTGTCAAGTCACCAAGAAAGCACCGGGTAAGACCACGAAAACATTCATAAGAAACATTTGTAGAAAAAAAAGTAGTAGTACAGAAAATGTTTTAGTCCAGAAAAAGAGAAGCAATTTAAACGGAAAGGAAAGGCCAATCAAAAATGTTACTGCTAGAGCAAGAGATAACTCTGTGCATGATAGTAGAAGGAAACAACAGTTTAGGGACATTCGTAGACGAATGTTCCGCAACAGGATAATTGGCTATTTGTTAAAAAATATTAAGAAAGTTCAACAGAAAGTGGTTTTTTTATAAGAGAAAAAAAAAAGTTGAGAAAGTTATTGATCAGGCATTTGAAATAACGCCAAAGTTATTTATTTTGATAATCAATAGAATTAGGAAGCTAAACAAGGCAATTTATGATTTCAAAAGAAATAGTAGATGGAAGAGAATAGTTAATCGTAGTAATTTTTGTGAAGTTTTTTCCGGAGAATGGATGCATAGTTCAAGTTGTGAGGCATTTTTCAATGAGGAGAGTTATTTCCAGGATAATGATTTGGTGCATGCAGTTGACACCAGTGGTCGAGCTTATGAGGTGAAAGATGGTTGTCCAGTTGAAAAAGAAAAACTTGTGACAACAGAGACAGAAGAAATTGAGTTTTGCTACTTTGCAAGTAAAGAGGAGAATGTTGAAATTGACCCAGAAGAAGAGGGTAATGTGGAAGACAGTGTACAGGTTTCCAGTACAGATAATTTTCAGAAGGAAATTGCCACGTTTCAGGTTAAATCAAGTGAGAGGCCTAATTTCACTTGTGTGTGTTGTCGACGCACTTATTATAAGAATCAGACTAAGTTAGTGGATGTATATGCAAAAAGTGAAAGGGAAAATAATAGTGAATGGAAGGATTTCGCAACATACTTGATGGTAGAAAATTGTTTTGATTTGGGATCAGATCAACGTGTGTGTACTTATTGTTGTAACAAATTAAATCAAAACCAGATGTCTGCTAGAGCGGTTCATAATAATCTGGAATTGGTTGAGATTCCTTCTGAATTGAAGGATTTAAATACTTATGAATCTATTTTGATTCAAAGTATCCATCCCTTTCAGGCTATTGTAAGAATGGAGCCAAAGACAGGGAAATTGCCTCCATCAGATTTACAGAGAGGATTAAAGGGAAGAGTTGTTTATTTGCCTCTAGATTTGAAGAAAAACATTAATACAATTGGAGTAGAAAAAGTGGAAGAGGAACCTCTGGTTATCTTAGTTAATGGGGTTCCGACAAAGAATAAGAAAATATGGCAAGATTTAGTGGATGTTAGGAAAGTCAAAAAGGCAACATTGTACTTGAAAAAAAATAATAAGTATTATAAGAATGTATATGTTGCAGAAGAGGAAGAAAGTGAGGAAGAGGATAGCGATTTGTGTGCTGGTCAAATTGAGAAAGTAGAACCCTCTAAAAGTGAAGAAATATATGAACATTATAGTGTTCATCCTTTGCATTCCAAGGAAGTCATGGGGAATGCTATTGAGTTGTTTCAAATGAAACAAGCCAAAGGGAGTCCCATTAGTGTTTGGGAGGAAAGTTTGGAAGCTCGGTGTTTCCCACAGCTATTTCCAACAGGTCAGGGAGGAAGATATGATGAGCGACCTCATCAAATTCCTGCTTCTGAATACCGGACTTTACGATTGTATGCAGGAGATGCTAGGTTTCGACAATGCATTCCCTATTTGTTTCATCTCCTGTTTGAAAGCGATCTGTCTGGACTGTCATATGCCATGAACCACATCTTGAAAAGTGGTATACACATGCAAAACATCTCGGCAAGTGACTTTATGGATAAAGTCAATGTCCAAGACAGTATTTTGGATTGTCACCTGATTAATCTCATGGCGTGTCAGCGTGGTACTAATGAGTACTGGTACCGTCGTCATGGTGATTTAAAATGTATGCTGAGGAACTTAGGAACTCCCACATGGTTCCTCACTCTGAGCTGTGCCGAGTATGGCTGGGAAGACTTACTTGAATTTCTACGAGAGGCAAATGGAAACATTGAAAACATCGAATTCAAGACACCCGGAGAACTGTGCTCTTTGGATCCAGTCAATGTATGCAGGTACTTCAATCATAGATTTGAAGCTATGATGTCTTTCATCATGAACAAGAGAAATCCACCTCTTGGAGAGGTGTTGGATTTCTTCTGGAGAAAGGAGTACCAAGCAAGAGGTGCTCCTCATATACATATGCTGCTGTGGATCAAGGATGCACCTAAATTTGGAACGGATCCAGAAGACTTAGTGATGAGTTTCATACAACAGTATTCTACGTGTGCTGTTCCAAACGCAAAGGAGAAGAAAAGCCTAAGAGAAAAAGTTCTACGTTTCCAAAGCCATCGTTGTGGAAAGTACTGTCGTCGTAAATTCAGAAACAAGGATAAGTTCTACACCAAATGTCGTTTCGGCTTTCCACGACCGGTGATTTCTAAAGGAAGAGTAAACAGTTTGATGTCTTCGCTGCGACATAATTTGATGAAGAAATCACCTAAAAACACATACAATTTTAAGAGGAACGAAGAGTCCAAGTACATCAACGACTACAACCCAGTGATTTTGTCCATGTGGAATGCTAACATGGATATACAGTTTGTGGCTGATAACTGTATGGCTGTGGCTCGGTATGTGACATCTTACATCACCAAAAAAGAAAAGACAGAATTGAAGGATATGTGGGAGGACATTTCCCATGAAAAGAGCCTCAGCAAGAAGTTGTACAGTTTTAGTCTGAAGATGTTGTCACATCGAGAAATCGGAGCTTACGAATGTTCTGACCGGTTGTCTTCAGCAAGTCTCTATGCCAAATCCAGGAGTATCGTTTGGGCGAGTCTTGGTCTTGCTGCAAAGCGTAATCGAGTTCTGAAACCTGTGCGGGAAATTGAGTATTTGGCGGAGAAGGAGCCAAACAGTACCGATATTTTGAAGACCAACTTGTTGGATACATATTATCCAAATCGAAGCAGTCACCTCGAGAATGTTTGTCTGTATGAGGTTCTACAAAATTACATATTCAAGAGGAACATCAAAGAAGATATTGTGAAAGGAGTGTATGCTGTAATTGAAAGTGAGGGATGTCTGGTCAAGCAAAGAAAATGCCACTTGGTAAACCATCGAAAATTGAGTGGCGAATCTCCTGAAAAAAAGG
Organism: Lissotriton helveticus; assembly: GCF_964261635.1. NCBI lineage: Eukaryota > Metazoa > Chordata > Amphibia > Caudata > Salamandridae > Lissotriton > Lissotriton helveticus. The sequence continues at coordinate 167,062,765 of NC_136062.1, read as the reverse complement.
AGTTTTTCTATTTAGCACTTTTGCAACTTTTCAAGCCTTGGCGTGCAGAAGAGGAACTGCTTGGAGATTTCCTCTGTTACGAAGACTCTTTCACTGCCGCCAAGGAGACCATAGAATGTCCTGCTTTTCCCAAATATCTAGAAATGTTGAATGTGGAAATCGAGCAGGAAGCAACGATTGCAGCCGAGATTGCCAGAGACAGTTCTCAGGACAGTCAGAGTTCTGTTTCATTGAGTCAGGATCCACTAGGAGGACCTGTTATCGAAAATGAAGCTGCCTTGTGTTGTCACCGCTCCAACTGGACTGGCAGCACATAACATTAAAGGTATTACTTTGCATCGTCTACTGATGCTGCCAGTGGAGCATGACAACAAATTACAATACCACAAGTTATCTGGGGATGCTTGTTGTGAAGTTTCAAGAGTCTTGAGGAAAATGAAACTTCTTATCATTGACGAAGTAAGCATGGTTTCCAATGTCATGCTTGCCTTTGTGCATTTGAGAATGCAAGAAGTTCTCAAAACAGAGTATGATGTGTTATTTGGTGGCAAACACATCATTGTTTTTGGAGATTTTCTGCAGCTGACACCAGTGAAAGGACAACCTGTGTTCAAAATGCTCACGCATGAAGATACCAGGAAGTGCCTGGGGAGCATTGGCAACGTCAATATATGGTTAAACTTCAATTATGCTGAACTGCATGAAAATATGCGTCAGGCGAAGGATGAAGATTACAAGAATATTCTACAAGATGTTAGAATTGGAAAAGTGACCGAGCATGGGAAAGAAGCTTTACATGCACGATTACTGTCAAATTTATATCCAGAACAAGACGTTGTGCCTGAGAATATTTTTCAGAAAATTACTGAGAATAAATCTGGAATATGTTTGATGCCAACTCTTGCAGAATGTGCTATCTTCAACAACAAAATGTTGCATTTAGAAAACCAAGAGGTTGTGAAACTGGAAGCTATTGACAGAGTAGAGCATATGGGATCAACAATTATTTTGTCTGAGAATTTGAAAACAAAATTGGATTCATTAGAGAAGACTATATCTAAAACTGCAGGTTTTGAAAAGACTCTGAATGTGTGCTTAAACTGCCGTATAATTTTAAAAAGGAATTTACATGTTGAAAGAGGTCTGGTAAATGGATCAATGGGTAATGTTGTTGATTTTGTGAAATACAGAAATAGAGATGGAATTGAATTTTTAAAAATTAAATTTGATGGCATTGAGGAAGTACAGCTAATTGGTCGTTGTTCTGCTAGATTTTTGCTTGTAAAAGACTTATATGTTCGCCGTAAGCAGTTTCCTGTTTGCTTGGCATATGCGGTGACAATCCATAAATCGCAAGGTTTAAGTGTAGACAGTGCATTGGTGAATATTGGCAGTTCTGTGTTCAAGGAGGGTATGGCATATGTGGCATTGTCACGAGTTAGAACTTTATCGGGATTGTACTTGATTGAGTGTGATGTCACAAACATTTGTGCGGATCTAGATTGTGTTAAGGAATACAATAGGTTAAGAAGAGAGTATGCGTCACATTTGCCTCAATATCCTTTGTTTGAGAAACGTGTGGTAGGCCGGAAACGAAGAAATGTGACCAATACTAGGGAGGTTGTAGCAAAAAGACGAAAAGTCGATGAACCTGAAATTATAAGCAGAAACAAAAAGGATTCTGTTGAAGATGTTGTCGGTTTTCAATTTGAAAACAGTTCTGGTGTCAACTGCTATGCTAATGTAGTGGTTAATGTTTTGTTTTCTCTAGAAAATGTAAAAGAAGAGATTGTGGTCAATTCGGATCAAAGATTTTGCAGTTTGTTAAATTCTGTGTTAGAGAAATGTAGCAGTGATAGAACAAAAATAGAAAGTGTGTCTGAAATTCGAAATCTGTTAGACAGATGTTCAGGTCAAACACAATTCTCTCAAAATATTCAGCAAGATTGTCAGGAGTTTTTAATGTATATGCTTGATGTATTGCATGCTGAAGGTGTAGATGTAGATCACCTGTTTGGGCTTTCTTATCAATGGCAGCATGACTGCGAGAACTGTAGGGTATCAAGTACTACTAGTGTAGACTCAGAAATATTTATATATTTAACTTTGCCAGACAGTAAATCAGTCTCCTTTAATAAGCTAGTAAAAGCAGCTGATCACAACATGGAGTGTAGCCAATGTAAATCTGAAATGATGTCAACATTATTTATACGAACACATGGCCAGTATGTCATTTTAATGTTCCAACGATGTAGGCCTGATGGAACAAAATTGACAACTTTAATTAAAAATGTTGTTGCTTCGCAGTTGTTAATATCAGGAAGGACTTTTGTAACTGCAGCAATTATATATCATGATGGTCCTTCAATAACATCAGGACATTACACAGCTTATTTAAAGTCTATAAATGGCTGGTCATTCTGCAACGATTCTGTTTTAATTTGCAAAAAAAAAATTACCTTTTGACCTTAAAAATTCTTACCTGGTGTTTTTAAAACCAAAATTTTAGGGAAAGAATCTTGGGATGTGCTCTGAGGTATTTCAAGAGGTTCTAATGGCTCCTACACGATTTGGCCTTGAGGATAAGTGTAGTACAGAGACATAAGTTCTTACCATAACACTTGACGTCATGGAAAAATAACTGCACTTTGAATGAGTTCAGAAAAACTGTTTCTTTTTATAAGCTAATTAAAGCAGCCAATCAAAACATGGAGTAGAGGGAATGTAAGTCTGCAATGCTGTCTACTGTTTTATATTGCTTTGTGATTAAAAGTGATGTAGAGAATTAAATAATTGTAGTAGTCATAGAGGTAGTGTAAGTCTGCTTCATAGTAAGCAGTATCAGTGTCATAGGAAATGTAGAACATGAGTGAGCAAAAAGGGTAAGATATTACTAGTCCAGGATTGTGAAAGTGATCTTGAACGTTTTCTTTCTGAAAGTTGCGGAAATACAAAATGACGGGATTTGCTTACAAGAATTCCAAGAGTTATAAATGGCTCTTACATGATTTGGCCTTGTGGAAACGTGTGGTAGAGAGCGAGAAGTCATTTATTGTATGTAACATATTTCTCAAAACGATGGAGGTTTTCTTTCAGAAAGTGGCGGGCTGAAAATAAAAACAGCACAACCGAGTGTAAGCTGTTCATAGGACATCCTTCGACGTCATGGAAAGTAAGTTACTTTTGAGGAGTTCTGATTTCTGATTGGTTATGTTATATGGGTTTTTAAACACAATCATTTTGATTGTGTTTATTTTTCCCCGCTGTTATATGATGAATACCTTCAAGTCACTGTTTTTAGTGAAATTTGATACATTCTGAGAACAGCAAAAATAAACCATTTAACATGTATAATTAATTCTGTACTGTTTGTATTTATGATGTACATGTAGAACTGTGTAGGAGGCATGGAGAAGGTGAGGCTTCTGTAAGTGTCAAAGTTGTTGCATACAGTGCTCACATTCTACGTAGTCTTTCATATGATAGACTACATTTCCACAATGAGATACCTAAGCAAAGGAAACACAGGTGATGTGATTGTGGAATGAGCAAAAAAAATTGGACGTTTTTCAATTATATTACCTGTGTTTCCTAACATTACAGATGACATTGTGTAGATGAGGTTTAGGCCTGTTCCAGGAGACAGAGGAGGTCTGACATTTGTTCAAGAGTGCAGTGGACATGACTCACTTCGTTAGTAGGCCTGCACATGTATTACCTCCTCTATACTCTTCAACAATCCTAAATTTCATCTGCAACCCTGAGTAGGACTTACCTGAAACAAATCTGTGGATAGGTTACACCTTATCAGCATCTAGAAACAATTATTTAAAATGTTAAGGGCAGTTTTATGAAGGCTGTGTGCCTCTTTTACGCCGCTGTTCCGTCACTTTTGTGTAAAAGATGCACCATGTTGCAAGATAGGCCTCAGTTCATTTCCAGCAAGATACTGTCAGTTTAAAATGTATATAATTAGGACTGTGTAGGGGGTATGGAGAAGCTGAGGCTTCAGTAAGTGTCAAAGTTGTTGCATGCAGTGCGTACTCTTTCATATGCTGGACTACATCTGCACAATGAGATACCTAACCAAAGGAAACACAAGTGATGTGATTGTGAAATGAGCAAAAGAAATTGCACGTTTTTCAAATACATTACCTGTGTTTCCTAACATTACGAATCACATTGTGCAGATGAAGTTTAGGCCTGTCCAGGGAAACAGAGGAAGTCTGAACTTTACTGGTTGGCCTGCACATGTATTATCTCCTCTGTACTCTTCAACAAGCCTAAATTTGATCTGCAACCCTGAGTAGGCCTCACCTGAAACAAACGTCTGGATAGGACACACCTTATTGCCATCCTGAAACAATCATTTAAAATGTTAGGAACAGTTTTATGATGATTGTGCACCTCTTTTGCGCTGCCATTGCGTCACTTTTGTGAGACAACAGCAGTGCAAAAGATGCACCATGTTCCAAGATAGGCCTCACTTCATCTGCATCAAGATACTGTTAGTTTAAAATGTATATCTTTAGGACTGTGTAGGGGGCGTGGAGAAGCAGAAGCTTCTGTAAGTGTCAAAGTTGTTGAAAAACTGTTTGTCCTTCAATCTTTTCCCTTGTCTTTTCTAATTTTTAAATACATGTTTTAATATTTTTCAAATGTTTGTTATCTCTTTCACAGATTGAAAGTATAACAATAACAAGTGAGTAAGTTAACGACAATTATAAGGTAAATGTTTTGTACTCTTTTCGTTACATTTCTATCACATTCACCTACTATTAGTTCCACAGCTTCATTTCTTTAACCCTCAGTTTCCTGCCTTTGCTACTTCTCTCATTCCTTTCTCTATTACCTACTTACTCTACTCCTTCCACTCCTTTTCTCAGTCCCTCTCTTCTCATAGTTCCTCACTCTTGTTCACTCACTCCATCTCTATTACTCTTAGTGTCTTTGACTGATCACTCTTTCACTACTTGTTCATTATGCTTTTTCTGTGTAGTTGAAGCACACTAAGGGGCATATTATGAACACAGCCAATAAAATTATTGCTGTTTTTATCGGCAGAAAACTGCTGCAAAAGTGGTTTTAGCGGCAGTTTTCTGCCGCAAAAGCGGCTTTAGCGACACATTTCTGCCGATAAAAGCTGCAAAACTTTTATTGCCTATGTTGATAATATGGCCCTATGTTATTTACATTTCTTTGCTGTTTCAATTATTCTTTTTCTGTTACTTCTTCTTTTCTGCTGTCTGTTTTTTCTCTCTGTTATTCCACATGTTTTAATCTTATTTTGAACATTCACTCATATTCTCTAAGAAACTCTTCTTTGTTATTCTTCTACTCTCTTTTTTTTCTTTCACTTCCTTATCTATTTTGTTTTTCACAATTATACCCTCTTCCATCTTTTCTTCGGTAAATAAATCTATTAAACAGTATCTCTGGTTTACTCCCTATAGCTGTCTTTCTTTTAACATTACTCTCTGTTTACTTCCCTTATACTTACTCTTCTTTTTTTTTTTTTTTTTTTTTGGTTCGCTCCCGGTTCGCGTATCGGGGAGCGAACGGGGAAGCGAACCAAAAGAAATAGAGGTTGCCAGAGTGCTAAACATGCTAGCAATTTTTCATAAAGGGAAGGTAGTTCTGAAAAGAACTTTTTTTTTTATTTTTTGTTGTTTTATATTTTTTTGTGTTTTTTTGGAGGGGGGGGAAACAAAAATGATTCAGTACAAAGGGCTCAACAGGAGCAACCAAAAAAAAAGAAAATTTAGTTTCGGGGACGTTTTGAACATTGATGATGTTCATATGCTGTATTTATTAGAGTAACACTCATCTGTCCACATGAAATTAATTTGCCACAATCTAAACATGTCATTTTAATCTTTCCAAAGTTCTTCTAAATATTTGGGACCGTTTCCCTTGCCTCTGATGCTGTCAGTGCCACTTCATTGGTGGATGTACTGGCAGGTCGGGGGTTGTCCACCAAATCTCTCATTTGTGCAGCACTATAATTAAGCGGGTGCCACCTCTCCATGTGTCGATGCATGGTATAATTACCAAAACTATATTTTTTTCGGTCCCTCTGGAGAGTTGTTCGTGGCAGATCAGGCAGGTAACGTATCTGGCATTTACTTTCTTTTTATGTGGAGGCAAAGAAAAAAATGCCAAATAAAATTGACTTTAACATGAGACGTCCTTGGCATTTCTTTCAAAAAAACCCTTGTCCCTTGCTCCTGTTCCTCGTCTTCCTCTTCTTCCTCCTCTTGTTGGAAGATGACCTGGCCAGTTGGACCTCTCTTCTTTGGTGGTGGTGGACGTGGTGGGGAGCCACCAGCTGCAGCTACTACAGATGCCATGAGTAAGCACGCAAAAACAGGTCTTTCTCTCATAAAAATGAAAGTCGGAGTGAAGAAAAAAAGTGGGACTTTCATCATTTGGGAAAAAAAAATGTTGTAAACCAATGAAAAGTGATTATTTTACGTCATATGATCAAACGTTCCATCATTAGGAAACTAAAAGTAAAATGAACCAATGAAAAGTTTTATGAACTAGTCACATGACCTGTTATGCTTACGTTACGCGCTCCGGGGCTCTGCGTTTCGCGCCTTGGTTCGCGTTCCAGAGCGCTTCCGGGTGCGCTAACGAAGGGTGTCATAAGGCACATTACGCAGTAACGCGATACGTTGTGATTATGAGACGCGTCACGATGTGGCTTTCTAACGTGGTCAGTGGGGGCTGTTTGAGGATCTGACTGCATTGGAAAGCAATGTGATGCTGTGCGTCGCCCCCAAGATGGAGGTTCCTCGGCTGCAGTGGAGGTCCCCTTGGTTTTTCACTCGCTATGCAGCTGAGGCGCAAATAAGTTTCAGACAGTCTAACAAGCACTCCTCAAAACTTTGAACTATCAGAGTTCATGAGTTTCATGCTCAATCGATTGAGCTAGCCGGATCGGGCACCAAAAAGTATAAAATAGTTATGTAAATAGTTATTTAATAAAATGTTTTACCCTGTTACTTTGCTGGTGTGTTGTATATATTTGTAATATTTGCATAGAGTTTATCGTTATTTTGGGCGGGGTGGGTGGCGGAGCCGAGCTGTCTTGCAGCCATCATGGTGTGGAGTTCAGTTCATCTCACTAGTTTCGTATTTCTCATGAGGGGTTGTTCCTAATGTTTCTATTTTAGCGAGGTCAAAAAGAGATCCCATTAGTGGCCTACTGATTTTGCTCGATTCCTTTTGTTTTTTTACACGATTTTTCGCTATCTGCAAAGACTAAACAGAGTACTGCGACTCTGTGCTTGTTTGTAAATAGAGAATGAACCAAAGAGAACCAATTCTAAAACAGTAAATGCTTGGATAACAATCAATCAAATGGAGAGAGAAGCAGGCACGACGGATTACAACGGGGGCAAAGGCCTGCGTTAACTACCCTTCACTATCTGCAAAGAGAGAGTACTCCTAATAGAAATGAGGGGGGGGGCAGCATTCAAAGCAGATCAGTGTGCATAAACACGAAAATATTTTTACTTACCACGTACTTGACATTCAACAGCTTTTGATATTTGCTATTAAAAAACCATTGAAATTCACTGAAAAAATATCAGGCACGTCACATATCGAGCATTAACTTTTTTCTGTCCTTCAGGAAATGAAAAAAACTGCCAAATGAAACTAGTTTTATGATGAGATACCTGGGGCTCCTCTTGTAAAAACTGTGTTTCCTGTATCTCCTGTTCCTCTTCTTCATCCTCTTCCTCCTCTGTGTTGGTAATGAACTGTGGAGGTGGTCCTCTCTTCCTATGAGGAGGTGGTGGTGGTGGTGGGGGTGCACCAGCTGAAGCTACTAATAAAGCCATTGCTCAGTGATCACAAAGGGTCTTCCTCTCACAAAGATGAAAGTCAGAGTGAGGAAAGAAGGAGGGGTTTTCATCATTTTGGAAAAAAAATAGGTCTAAACGAACGAAAAATATTATTTTTAGGTCACATGACCTAGCCTTACATCATTAGGAAACCAAAAGTGAAATGAACCAATGAAAAGTTTTATTAACAAGTCACATGACCTGTTACGCTTATGTTACGCGCTGCGGAACGCGCCCCGGATCGCTTCCGGGGAGCTGCGCTTCGCGCCTCGGTTCGCGCTCCGGAGCACTTCCGGGTGCGCTAACGCGGCGCGTCATAAGACGCATTACGCGGCAACGCGATACGTCGCGCTTTCGCGACGCGCCCCGGATCGCTTCCGGGGAGCTGCGCTTCGCGTCTCAGTTCGCGTACCGGAGCACTTCCGGGTGCGCTACCGCGGCGCGTCATAAGACGCATTACGCGACAACGTGATACATCGCGCTTCCGCGACGCGTCACGATGTTGATTTCTAACGCGGCAGTTGCGCAAACGGAACGTTTACTGGTTCGCGGACCGGGTCGCGGCACCACATTGAGCTAACGGGAAGCTTGAACCAAAACATAATAATAAAAAAAAATATTAATAAACATATAAAATAAATTTTTTGATTTAAAGAAGAATACATTTTACAGCTATAGATATTAGCTTTTGAAAAACCAATGAAATTCACAGAAAAAACCATAGGTTATAGACCATATATAGTTAGGAATTAGCATTTACAAAACCTTGAAAATTCACTGAAATACTTGGGCAATCAATCAATAACCCATATAGTTACTCATATAGCTACTGATCAACACATGCAGCAGTTTACAGAACAAAAGACATAATGATGCACAAATTAAGACAGTTTAGTCACTAACCCGTGCACTCAGTGAGACACATTTAATCACTCACTCATACATTCAGTCATGCACCTACTAAATCCTTCGTCCAGACACTTATACATCTACTCATTCTTCAATATGTAAGACATATTTTAACTTTACAGAAACATACAGTCACTGGATGTTGTCATCAGTGATGTCATCAGTGATGTCATTTGAGATGTCATCAGTGATGTCATCAGTGATGTCACTGACCATGTCATGAATGATGTAATATGTGACATCATCAGCAGTGAATTGCGGGTGCGCGATATATAGTTAGTGCAACTAACTATATATGGAATTTCAATGGTTTTGTGTGAGTAAAATAAGGTTTTTTAAATGCTAATTCCTAACTATATATGGTCTATAACCTATGGTTTTTTCAGTGAATTTTCAAGGTTTTGTAAATGCTAATTCCTAACTATATATGGTCTATAACCTATGGTTTTTTCAGTGAATATATATATATATATATATATATATAATTGTTAACATTTATAACATTGTTACATTTATTATTGATGTTTTATAAATCCGATAAGTGATATATCACCAATTTAAAACGTACTTTTTTGTAATAATTTTGATAAATGTAAAAAAAGAAGCAGAGAACTCAGGGGTTGCTCTTATTCATTTCAGGTTGGCTTGGATGGTATTTTACTAATCCAAAGCTGTAATAATGTACCTAGAGTGGTAAAAGGATTTGGCCATTTTACAGCTCGGCGTGCATAGCACTTTGCTAATCCTATGCTTAAATACTTTGCTGTAGAAATGGCAAAAGACTTTGTCCCTTTCCATCCCGGAGTTGATGCCACTGTGCTAGTCCTATGAGTAAAGACTGATAGAAAAGCAGACATTTGAGATGAGCAAATTTAGAGTGTCACTAGTATTGGGAGTACTCTATACTGGAGCCGCTTTCCACCTAAACTTGAGAACTACCCAGAGTTCTCTGCTTCTTTTTTTACATCATTTATGCACCACTCTATGCCTGAAGGGTTTTGTTTTGACTTATACTGGGTCCTCCCTTGTGTCTGGACAATGCTATACCTCTCTGAAGAGCTCTAATGAGAGCACAACACGTGTCAGGGGTCGCTTTTATTCATTTTGGGTTTGCTTGGAATTGTATTTTACCATTCAGAGCTGTAATACTGTGCCTGGAGTGGTAAAAGGCTTTGGCCATTTTACAGCTCGGCATGGATAGCACTGTGCTAAACCTATACTTAAATCATTCATTGTACGATCAAAACAGAGCAGCTGCCTGTCTCGAGTAGCTCTGGACTGACTAACGTAGTCTTGAGGCTCAAGAAGGTGAAGCCTGACACAGACTACGCAGTGCTTAGGTAGAGACATTTGCACTTTCCAGTCGGAGAGGCTGCCAGTTCAGAAGGAGACTCTACCGATTCACGCGGTCTTGTCACCCAACTAGTAACGGCCACACCAATTAGGCTGTGTTTTCTTAGGACCCGGCTTTTCTTCTGTGGCCTTTTTCAATGTGTCTTCCTCAAATGCGCAGCCCAGCTAATTCGCTCCAGTTCTCCTTCGCTGAACACAACCAAACGGTGTTTCCTCGCCTTCGTGAGTTACACTGCTCTAAGGTGGCTGACAGGTGAGGAACTCCGGCCGGGACCTCCCTGGCCAAGGATTGCCTTGTGGCTCTGGTCCACTGGATTCTACCCCCTCCTTGGACCTTTCTGCTCACCTGTGATTATGTCGACTGTGGTCCTCGTCTCTCCAGCTCCCGCAACTGAAATTGAGCTCTTTCTTGAGCAACCGTGATTAGTGTTTCTGACTGCGGAGTCTGAGTCAACATGGTCGATGCTCGGTGGAAGTACTTTGTTGGCTATTGAGGAGACTGGCTCAGGTTCATTTCCCTCGACCGTCACCTACCCAGCCGGATATTGGGCATGGTTCTCCTCATCTCTCTGCTGTTGTCTCGTTCCTCTCCCTCCTTCGGATGAACAATTGAGGATCAGCTGACGACAGAGCCTGTCGGGATCTCCGGATGGCTGTCGAGTTGAGCTGGCCTGAGGTTCGCCCCACCTGGCCATCCCCTTGCTTTCCAGGTTTGGGCCGCTGCTGTTTGCCCTGCTCCCGGACTCTTGCTTTGCTGTCTGTGGTGCCACTGGGATGCATGAGTCTTATTTTCCCATGATCGGGTTGCAGCGGTAGTGACTGCCACGGCGATGTGGTCTGGTGCCCCTTAGCTTGTAATGACTTTTAGAGGGGAGACGCGCCCTCCTCGGCCCCGCTGCTGCCTCGCTTTTTTCAGGAGATGCTACCTTGTGTGCCTTTCTGTTGTTTTGAATTCCCTTCATTTTGTGTTGGAGGTTTATGGACCCGTGTCGCAATCCCCCACCTTGACGGCCTAAACTAGCTACAAAGTTTGCTTCAAGTTGCCGATCCTCGTCTTGGTGTCGCCTGCCTTTACATGACATCACTTAGATATTGTTAAATTATGTTTTTCTTTGGGGAGAATTTTATGTGCACATTTAAGAATATTTATATAAGTGTATATATATATATATATATATATATATATTCATATATATATATATATATATATGTATATATATATATATATATATATATATATATATATATTCATATATATATATATATATATATATTATATATATATATATATATATATATATATATATATATATATATATTACCTACTGGCGGTCGCCAGTAGGTATATATAGTTAGGATTTTTTCTCTATGGGATTTTTGAAAATTCTATGTCGAATAACTTTGGCGTTTGAGGACGGAATTGGCTGAAATTTTCAGGAAAATGGCACATTTTGTTTCGGAGCAGCCCCTGAAAATTTGGGGCGGTTTCGTCAAGGGGGGCCGAGAAAAAGGGGGGTCCCAAAACGTGTTTTTCCCATGCAATTTTCCATAGGGCGGTTGGCCTCACTTTTAGCTCGAACGGCTGAATGGATTTTCACCAAACTTGGCAAAATTGTAGGGACTGGTAGCCCGATGTGCCTTTGCTAGGTCTCAATATATGTGTTCCAGTGGATTTTGAGAAATTAACGTTCAAAAAAATATATATATCTGTAAGCGCGCTCCGGGCAGCGCCCCGGTTCGCGTACCTGGCGCGTAACGGAACTTCGCGAAGCGAAGCTGATTGGCTCTTCGGTGTCTGTCAACATTCTAAACAGTCCGGAGCGGCCGCCATCTTGTCTCTCGGTAGAATCGAGAGACAAGAGGAGGCCAAAACAAAGGGGGAAAGGACCATAAGGGGGCATAGTAGATCCTCCCTGACCCCCTAGGTTTGATGTGGAGGCTTTAAAAGGGCCCCGCGGGGCAAAAAAAAATAATTTTTTGGGGTTTTTTTTTCTTGGGGAGCGCCCGGTACGCGCACCGGGAAGCGGTCTGGGGAGCGTACTATAAGGAAAAAAGAATGATAGACTATGATATTTTGAAATATTGTATGTTTATTGATTGTTCTTTTTTTTTTTATTTTTTTTTTTATTTAAGTAGCAGTATTTATGATTATTAAATATAAATGTATTTTTGTGATTGTGCACAGTATACTATAAGTCTGACTTTACATTATAATCAATTTGGTACTAGTTTATGAATTACATATAAAAATGATTAAAGACTCAAACAATTTTTTATTATTAAATATAATTTTCTTTTTCTGATTCCTTTTCAAAATTTAATAGAACGTCTAACATTTGACTGTCCGATATGTCTTCTTTTTGACTGAACATAACTTCCCACATTTGACCGTCCTCATATTGAAGTAAGAAATCCACAGATTCTACACATTGTAGAAGTTCATGGTCTCGTGATTCATCCATGAATTCCAAGTCAATGGGTTCAATGATTTCCTCATTGTTCATGTCTAGGACAATTTCTAAGGAAACGTTCTGTTCTCCTTCCATTTTTGTGCTGAAATTTGCATAAAAAAATAAATATATCAGTAGAGATAGGGCACTGTTGGGTTTAAGTTCAGACAGGTACTTTTGAGGCGTGAAGTAGTACTATTAAAAAGTGCCTGTGAAAAAGCCTAAGTAAATTCATAATTATACCACAGAAACCTAAATCAATCCATAATTATAATAAACAAGCCTTTCTCAATGTCTAACTCTTACAGAGGGATAGTATATAACTATCTGAAAATGTTTTCAAATTTATAAAATAACATCTTACCTTTTAAAAACAAGTTTAAGTTGTGAGTGAAAATGATCTTGCAATGTAGTTCAGGAAGTAGTAGTCAAAATGGCTGTGTTTCTCTCTCTTTCTTTATATATATTCAGGTACATAACCAATCAAATGTCAGGTAAAAAAAAGTAGAAAATGAAAGTAACATTTTAATTGGTTGTCAATTCCAACACTTCAGATGTGTTTTGTGAAGTAATTTACCTCAGGGTATTTAGAGAGGTCTACAGGCTAAATGGCTAAATGGAATTTCAATCAAATTTGTGAAAATGGTAGGGATTGGTATGTAGTATGAGCTAATCTATATTTGGTGAAAGTGTCTCCAGTGGTTTTTCTCTGAATTACTTTCTCACCTTTTTTGAGCGAGCGCTTCCCGGTGCGCGCCCCCGTACGCGAACCGGCAGCGTTACGGGAGTCCTCCATTTTGTGTTTCGATAGAATTGAGACACAAGATGGAGGGCAAATAATGTTGAGAATGGGTAGAATGGGGCACGGTAGACGTATCCTGACCCCCTAGGTTTTCTGAGGGTGGCTGAGGAGGCCCATATGTGCGAAAAAAAAACTTTTTAAAAAAAAATTTGCGCGGTTAGCGTCCGCTGCGCATACCGGGCAGCGCTCCGGGGAGCGTACTTTGGTGAAAATTAGTGAAAAAAAGTTAGAGTAAAATAATAATTGTGAGTGATCAGATGTAGGGTAGCTCTGAAAAGAGCTTTTGGGTCCTGTGGCTGATGTAGGTACCTACAAGTAGGTACCAATGCACAGTCTTAAATTGAGGATGAAAATTCTGTTCCCCTCATCTGAGAAGTGAACTCCATCTGCTCTGTAGATATCTTGCATGTAGTAACGCAAGTTATTGTTGTAGATGGAGCCCATTCCATGGTCTCTCATGTAAGCTGAAACAGACTTATTTACATGCTTCCTCGATTTCTCAATTTGTGGACAAAATTCGTTTGAACACCTCCATTTCTGTCTTTGGCATATATTTGAATATACCAAGGCAGTTTGGGGAAATAGTGCCATCAATTGCTCAAAGGTGTCCTTTAAAAGCATTTCCAGACCTACCCCAGTCAAAGTGCCCAAGTCATTTCCTCCACAGTGCACAATTAACAGGTCAGGTTTTGGCAAATGCAAAAAGGTTTTCACCAATGGTATCAATTGGTGACATCTTAATCCTCTGTGGCCAATCCAGTTGATTTCCACATTTTGTAAATTGAGGTTGTGTAAATTTCTGTTATCAGCAAACCTTTGAGCCCAGTGGATATAACTATGTCCAACAATCCAGACAGAAAACATGGTGAGAGGAGGTTCTGCTGCAGTCAGATGAAGTGTGGTAATGAAATGGCAGTTGAAGCAGTAGGAGTATGTAATGAAAAAAACTGTGGAGTTTCTGTAGTAATTAATCAGTAGCAGTGATTGGTGGATTTTGATTGCTGAAAACAGAAAGTTAGGGTGCATGGATGAGTTCTTTGAAAGATGTAATTTGAATGGTCAAGAAAAAATCATTTTATGAAAGATTGCACTGGATACGCAGGTGTACTGAGAGTTCAGAGTTCAATTGAAACATTGTTGTGTGAACTTGCAAACATGAGAGGTCTTTCAGGAGGTGGTTGCTATGGAAAAAAGGCAGAAAGGGCAGAGGGGGGAAGGGTGTTGATTTGAAAAAAGTGAGGGAAGAGTTTTTATTGGGTGACATGAGAGATATGTGTGATGAATTACAGCATTTCTGTGCCATTGTTGGTTGCAGCTTCTGGAGTGCATACCTTTTGCTCTGCTAAAGAAAAATTGGTGTGTGTCTGAGACTGTTTTGAAACTCAAAAAGTATTTGCTAAGGTGAGAAAAGATTCATTTAATTTAAATAGAGAATAGTATGCTTTAAGGAGAAAATTATGAAGAAAGTTGTGTATTTAAAATGTTGCTTTGTGTCAAGTGTTTTACAAATAGATTTTGTTTCTTTGAGTTACATAGCCATGTTACATAGGCATCTTAAAAGTGACGCAAAAATGGTGCAAGGGCCTTAAAAAAATGCTTTCATGTGTCTTAGGGCATTTTAAGTCACTTCCCCATGAATGTAGGTATATAATTACTTTACATGATGTGTTTAAAAACGTTTTTTGAAATCAATTAGGTTTCTTGATATGTTCTGCTAGAGTTTCATAGGTTGCTTGGGGCATATTTATAAGGCCTTTGAGTCTCTCTGATGTTATTTTTCCCATTTTAATTAAAGACATTTCCCCGTGGTGCAAGGTCCTAGTAAATACGCCCCCATCTGTGCTTGGCAAATTTAGATTTTGATTCTTTGAGTTACATAGCCATGTTAAAAGTGACGCAAAAATGGTGCAAGGGCCTTTAAAAAACGCTTTCATGTGTCTTAGGGCATTTTAAGTCACTTCCCCTTGAATGTAGGTATATAATTGATTTACATTATGTGTTTAAAAACGTTTTTTGAAATCAATTAGGTTTCTTGATATGTACTGCTAGAGTTTCATAGGTTGCTTGGGGTATATTTAAAAGGCATTTGAGTCCCTTTGATGTTATTTTTCCCATTTTAATTTAAGACATTTCCCCGTGGTGGAAGGTCCTTGTAAATACGCCCCCATGTGTGCTTGGCAAATTTAGATTTTGATTCTTTGAGTTACATAGCCATGTTAAAAGTGACGCAAAAATGGTGCAAGGGTCTTAAAAAAAATGCTTTCATGTGTCTTAGAGCATTTTAAGTCACTTCCCCATGAATGTAGGTATATAATTGCTTTACGTGATGTGTTTAAAAACGTTTTTTGAAATCAATTAGGTTTCTTGATATGTACTGCTAGAGTTTCATAGGTTGCTTGGGGCATATTTACATGGCCTTTGAGTCCCTTTGATGTTATTTTTCCCATTTTAATTTAAGACATTTCCCCGTGGTGCAAGGTCTTTGTAAATACGCCCCCATCTGTGCTTGGTAAATTTAGATTTTGATTCTTTGAGTTACATAGCCATGTTCCATACAGTGCTCACCTTCTGCGTAGTCTTTGATATGCTAGACTCCATCTGCACAATGAGATATCTAAGCAAAGGAAACACAGGTGATGTGATTGTGAAATGAGCAAAAGAAATTCCACATTTTTCAATTACATCACCTGTGTTTTCTAACATTACGAATCACATTGTGCAGATGAAGTTTAGGCCTGTCCAGGGACACAGAAGAGGTCTGGCCTTTGTTCAAGAGTGCAGTGGACATGACTCATTTCATTGGTAGGCCTGCACATGTATTATCTCCTCTGTACTCTTCAATAAGCCTAAATTTCATCTGCAACCCTGAGTAGGCCTCATCTCAAACAAATCTCTGGATAGGCCTCACCTTATCGTCATCCTGAATCAATCATTTAAAATGTTAGGGGCAGATTTATGATGGCCGTGTGCCTCTTTTGCGCCGCTGTTGCGTCACTTTTGTGATGCAGCAGTGATGCAAAAGATTTGCTATGTTGCGACATATTTACAACTTGATGCATCTAGGCAGATGTGTCATGCTGTAAAGTCCTGTGCCACATGAAACCGATACAGCAGTGATGCAAAAGATGCACCATGTTGCAAGACAGGCCTCACTTCATCTCCAACAAGATACCGTCAGTTTAAACTGTAAACATTTATGTCTGTGTAGGGGGAATGGAGAAGCTGAATCTTCTGTAAATGTCAAAATTGTTGTATACAGTGCTCAACTTCTGTGTACTCTTTGATATGCTAGACTCCATCTGCACAATGAGTTACCTAAGCAAAGGAAACACAGGTGATGTGATTGTGAAATGAGGAAAAGAAATTCCACATTTTTCAATTACATCACCTGTGTTTCCTAACTTTATGAATCACATTGTGCAGATGAGGTTTAGGCCTGTCCACGGACACAGAAGAGGTCTGGCCTTTGTTCAAGAGTGAAGTGGACATGACTCACTTCATTGGTAGGCCTGCACATGTATTATCTCCTCTGTACTCTTCAACAAGCCTAAATTTAATCTGCAACCCTGAGTAGGCCTCACCTCAAACAAACCTCTAGATAGGCCACACCTTATCGTCATCCTGAATCAATCATTTAAAATGTTAGGGACAGATTTATGATAGCCGTGTGTCTCTTTTGCGCCGCTGTGCGTCACTTTTGTGACGCAGTGGTGGTGCAAAAGATTTGCTATGTTGTGACATATTTACAACTTGATGCATCTAGGCAGATGTGTCATGCTGTAAAGTCCTGTGCCATATGAAACCAATGCAGCAGTGATGCAAAAGATGCACCATGTTGCAAGACAGGCCTCACTTCATCTCCAATAAGATACCGTCAGTTTAAAATGTAAAAATTTAGGACTGTGTAGGGAGCATGGGGAAGCTGAATCTTCTGTAAATGTCAAAATTGTTGTATGCAGTGCTCAACTTCTGTGTACTCTTTGATATGCTAGACTCCATCTGCACTATGAGATACCTAAGCAAAGGAAACACAGGTGATGTGATTGTGAAATGAGGAAAAGAAATTCCAAATGTTTCAATTACATCACCTGTGTTTCCTAACTTTACGAATGACATTGTGCAGATGAGGTTTAGGCCTGTCCACAGACACAGAAGAGGTCTGGCCTTTGTTCAAGAGTGAAGTGGACATGACTCACTTCATTGGTAGGCCTGCACATGTATTATCTCCTCTGTACTCTTCAACAAGCCTAAATTTCATCTGCAACCCTGAGTAGGCCTCACCTCAAACAAACCTCTGGATAGGCCACACCTTATCGTCATCCTGAATCAATCATTTAAAATGTTAGGGACAGATTTATGATGGCCGTGTGCCTCTTTTGCGCCGCTGTGCGTCACTTTTGTGACGCAGCGGCGGCGCAAAAGATGCGCTATGTTGCGACATATTTACAACTTGATGCATCTAGGCAGATGTGTCACGGTGTAAAGTCCTGTGCCACATGAAACCTGTGTCAGGTTTCATGTGGGCGTTTTGTTGCAGGGTGGGCATTCATTTGCATGAAAGCCCTGTAAAACTAACACAGTGAAATTTGAAGATTTCACTGAGTCAGCTTTATGGCATTGCTGAATCAAATCCTTACGCCTGTTTGAAACAGGCATAAGGAGTGATGCACCATGCAATGTGTGGCTTGCCCCTGTGCATTGCAGTAGACATGTCGCGCTTACGACGTGATTCCTGCAATGTGCCGCTTTTGCGGCACAGATGCGTGACGCATCTGTGCTGTTTTTGCTCAATGGTGCTCCACATTGTAAATGCGGCACATCATGGGTGGCAGAGCAGCAGCGCACGTTAACTGGTGCATCCCTGGGGATGCGCCAGTTAACATAAATCTGCCCCTTTACATTTAAGTATGAGCAGGGGACACAGAGTTGGTGAGGCTTATCCAAGGTTAAGAAGAAATGAGTCCTGTTCACTGAAAAATTAGACATAGGCCTCACCTCCTCAGCATCGCTGGACATGGTTAAATAATATCTGCAAAATGTTACTCTTGTTAAAAAAATTTACAATTATAGTCTCTGAGATTTGTCTCTTACTCTGCAACATCTCATTGTCGTTCTCTTTCTTTAAAGATAACGACAACATCAAGCATGAGTGATAATGAGCAATCTGTTGATCTCGATATTATCATTGAAATTGTGATTGAAACATCAGTGGAAGTAGATCCCTTGGATGATTTAAATCCTGAGGATGATGAAGAACATGATGAGGATGCCGATTTGTCAGAATTGTATGACATAGGGTGGGAAGCTGACCTGCTTGAGCCTATGGAACTATAAACATTTATTTTTAAAAGTTACTGGAAATGAAAAGTAAACATGTAAACCGTTTCATTTAAAATTAAACACAACTTCAAAAACAGGTTGTGTGTAGTGTCTTTAATAAAATAGTCAAATATGCTCATAAAATTAGTTCAGATTCACATATAAAACAGCACAGGTCAAATGTAGAAGCATTCCATTTCTTTGCTACTATTTGTGACTACTAAATTTGCCAATGCACAAAAAATTATTGTATGTAAAAATGACAAGTAGTGTGTTAAATGTTTGACGACTGTTATTGATTTACTGTTTGCTAATAGTGGTTAATAAAATTTTTAATTATATTTTACCACAGATTCAACTGCAGATCATTTCAAAAGTACATAATGCCATCTAAACAACGAAACCGAAAGGCTACAAAACGTCAAAGACAGCAGCTTACTAAATGCTTGCAGCAGTCCTCTACAATAAAAACTCGTCAAGTCACCAAGAAAGCTCCGGGTAAGACAACGAAATCATTCCTAAGAAACATTTGTAGAAAAAAAAGTAGTACTACAGAAAATGTTTTAGTCCAGAAAAAGAGAACCAATTTAAACGGAAAGGAAAGGCCAATCAAAAATGTTACTGCTAGAGCAGGAGATAACTCTGTGCATGGTAGTAGAAGGAAAAATCAGTTTAGCGACATTCGTAGACGAATGTTCCGCAACAGGATAATTGGCAATTTGTTAAAAAATATTAAGAAAGGTCAACAGAAAGTGGTTTTTTATAAGAGAAAAAAAAATTGAGAAAATTATCGATCAGGCATTTGAAATTAAGCGAAAGTTATTTATTTTGATAATCAATAGAATTAGGAAGCTAAACAAGGCAATTTATGATTTCAAAAGAAATAGTAGATGGAAGAGAACAGTTAATCGTAGTAATTTTTGTGAAGTTTTTTCAGGCGAATGGATGCATAGTTCAAGTTGTGAGGCATTTTTTAATGAGGAGAGTTATTTCCAGGATAATGATTTGGTGCATGCAGTTGACACCAGTGGTCGAGCTTATGAGGTGAAAGATGGTTGTCCAGTTGAAAAAGAAACACCAGTGACAACAGAGTCACAAGAGGTGTTAGGTAATGAGGTTTAGGAAGACGTCCTAAGGGACCAGTGTATATCTGGAAGTGTAGTAGTATTTGCAGTGTGCGACAGGATTCCATCAATTTGCTTTGTGATTTTGTACGGACATTTAATAAGAAAACTTTAAAACAGAAAATGAAGTTGTTGCAAGAATTAGATCCTTGCAGAGTGAGAGAAGTGACAGGTTTGCATGGTCATTCACTGGCTTGTCTTTCCAGGAGAGTATGCCAGAGTGTTTTTCATCATTTCAGGATGCTAGCAGTGCATCATAATAAAGTGAGGAAATTAGTTAGAATGTTGTATTATGCTAAGAGTCCAGCAATTATGCTTAAACAATTATGCACTGCTCTTTTGCATGGTTCTGAAGTAGATGTGAAGAATATTTGTGAAGAAATTGAGTTTTGCTACTTTGCAAGTAAAGAGGAGAATGTTGAAATTGCCACGTTTCAGGTGAAATCAAGTGAGAGGCCTAATTTTACTTGTGTGTGTTGTCAACACACTTATTATAAGAATCAGACTAAGTTAGTGGATTTATATGCGAAAAGTGAAAGTGAAAATAATAGTGAATGGAAGGATTTTGCAACATACTTGATGGTAGAAAATTGTTTTGATTTGGGATTGGATCAACGTGTGTGTACTTATTGTTGTAACAAACTAAATCAAAACCGGATGCCTGCTAGAGCGGTTCATAATAATCTGGAATTTGTTGAGATTCCTTCTGAATTGAAGGATTTAAATACTTATGAATCTATTTTGATTCAAAGTATCCATCCCTTTCAGGCTATTGTACGAATGGAGCCAAAGACAGGGAAATTGCCTCCATCAGATTTACAGAGAGGATTAAAGGGAAGAGTTGTTTATTTGCCTCTAGATTTGAAGAAAAACATTAATACAATTGGAGTAGAGAAAGTGGAAGAGGAACCTCTGGTTATCTTAGTTAATGGGGTTCCGACAAAGAGTAAGAAAATCTGGCAAGATTTAGTGGATGTTAGGAAAGTCAAAAAGGCAACATTGTATTTGAAGAAAAACAATAAGTACTACAAGAATGTATATGTTGCAGAAGAGGAAGTAAGTGAAGAAGAGGATAGCGATTTGTGTGCTGGTCAAATTGAGAAAGTAGAAGCCTCTAAAAATGAAGAAATATATGAACATTATAGTGTTCATCCTTTGCATTCCAAGGAAGTCATGGGGAATGCTATTGAGTTGTTTCAAATGAAACAAGCCAAAGGAAGTCCCATTAGTGTTTGGGAGGAAAGTTTGGAAGCTCGGTGTTTCCCACAGCTATTTCCAACAGGTCAAGGAGGAAGATATGATGGGCGACCTGATCAAATTCCTGCTTCTGAATACCGGACTTTACGATTGTATGCAGAAGATCCTAGGTTTCGTCAATGCATTCCCTATTTGTTTCATCTACTGTTTGAAAGCGATCTGTCTGGACTGTCATATGCAGTGAACCACATCTTGAAAAGTGGTGTACAGATGCAAAATATCTCGGCAAGTGACTTTATGGATAAAGTCAATGTGCAAGACAGTATTTTGGATTCTCACCTGATTAATCTCATGGCGTGTCAGCGTGGTACTAATGAGTACCGTCGTCATGGTGATTTAAAATGTATGCTGAGGAACTTAGGAACTCCCACGTGGTTCCTCACTCTCAGTTGTGCCGAGTATGGCTGGGAAGATTTACTTGAATTTCTACAAGAGGCAAATGGAAACATTGAAAATATTGAATTCAAGACACCCGGAGAACTGTGCTCCTTGGATCCAGTGAATGTATGCAGGTACTTCAATCATAGATTTGAAGCAATGATGTCTTTCATCATGAACAAGAAAAATCCACCTCTTGGAGAGGTGTTGGATTTCTTCTGGAGAAAGGAGTACCAAGCAAGAGGTGCTCCTCATATACATATGCTGCTGTGGATCAAAGATGCACCCAATTTTGGAACAGATCCGGATGACTTAGTGATGAGTTTCATAGAACAGTATTCTACATGTGCTGCTCCAAAGGCAAAGGAAGACAAAAGCCTAAGAGAACAAGTTTTACGCTTCCAAAGCCATCGTTGTGGAAAGTACTGTCGTCGTAAATTCAGAAACAAGGACAAGTTCTACACAAAATGTCGTTTCGCCTTTCCACGACCGGTGATTTCTAAAGGAAGAGTGAACAGTTTGATGTCTTCACTGCGACATAATGTGATGAAGAAATCACCCAAAAATACGTAAAATTTGAAAAGGAACACAGAGTCCAAGTACATCAACGACTACAACCCAGTGATTTTGTCCTTGTGGAATGCTAACATGGATATACAGTTTGTGGCTGATAACTGTATGGCTGTGGCTCGGTATGTGACATCTTACATCACCAAAAAAGAAAAGACAGAATTGAAGGATATGTGAGTGGACATTTCCCATGAAAAGAGCCTCAGTAAGAAGTTGTACAGTTTCAGTCTGAAGATGTTGTCGCATCGAGAAATCGGAGCTTACGAATGTTCTGACCGGTTGTCTTCAGCAAGTCTCTATGCCAAATCCAGGAGTATCATTTGGGCGAGTCTTGGTCTTGCTGCAACGCGTAATCGAGTTCTGAAACCTGTACGGGAAATTGAGTATTTGGCGGAAAAGGAGCCAAACAGTACAGATATTTTGAAGACCAACATGTTGGATACATATTATCCAAATAGAAGCAGTCACCTCGAGAATGTTTGTCTGTATGAGGTTCTACAAAATTACATATTCAAGAGGAACATCAAAGAAGATATTGATAAAGGAGTGTATGCTGTAATTGGAAGTGAGGGATGTCTGGTCAAGCAAAGAAAATGCCACTTGGTAAACCATCGAAAATTGAGTGGCGAATCTCCTGAAAGAAAAGAGTTTTTCTATTTAGCACTTTTGCAACTTTTCAAGCCTTGGCGTGCAGAAGAGGAACTGCTTGGAGATTTCCTCTGTTACGAAGACTCTTTCAATGCCGCCAAGGAGACCATAGAATGTCCTGTTTTTCCCAAATATCTAGAAATGTTGAATGCGGAAATCGAGCAGGAAGCAACGATTGCAGCCGAGATTGCTAGAGACTGTTCTCAGGACAGTCAGAGTTCTGTTTCATTGAGTCAGGATCCACTAGGAGGACCAGTTATCGAAAATGAAGCTGCCCCTGCCATGATTGAAGTGGAAAGAGCCATGGCACATGCTCAGGAGGATGCGGTTAACTTAGAAGACTTGGAAAGACAACTCAACATTGAGCAGAGGAAAATATATGACGAAGTTACCAACCAAATAGATCATGGATTAAGTCATGAGAAGAAAGAGTGCTCATGTACGTCGTTGAAGCCTGTCCGACTGTACGTGAGTGGAGAAGCGGAACTGGGAAAAGTTTCCTCATTAAAGCAATTTCATGTTATTTGCAGAAAAGGACTGAGTCATCGCTGTCTTGTGTTGTCACCGCTCCAACTGGACTGGCAGCACATAACATTAAAGGTATTACTTTGCATCATCTACTGATGCTTCCAGTGGAGCATGATAACACATTACAATACCACAAGTTATCTGGAGATGCTTGTTGTGAAGTTTCAAGAGTCTTGAGGAAAATGAAACTTCTTATCATTGACGAAGTAAGCATGGTTTCCAATGTCATGCTTGCCTTTGTGCATTTGAGAATGCAAGAAGTTCTCAAAACAGAGTATGATGTGTTATTTGGTGGCAAACACATCATTGTTTTCGGTGATCTTCTGCAGCTGACACCAGTGAAAGGACAACCTGTGTTCAAAATGCTCACTCATGAAGATACCAGGAAGTGCCTAGGGAGTATTGGCAACGTCAATATATGGTTAAACTTCAATTATGCTGAACTGCGTGAAAATATGCGCCAAGCTAAGGATGAAGATTATAAGAATATTCTACAAGATGTTAGAATCGGAAAAGTGACCGAGCATGGGAAAGAAGCTTTACATGCACGATTACTGTCAAATTTGTATTCAGAAGAAGACGTTGTGCCTGAGAATATTTTTCAGAAAATTACTGAGAAGAAATCTGGAATATGTTTGATGCCAACTCTTGCAGAATGTGCCATCTTCAACAACAAAATGTTGCATTTAGAAAACCAAGAGATTGTGAAACTGGAAGCTATTGACAGAGTAGAGCATATGGGAGCAACAATTATTTTGTCTGAGAATTTGAAATCAAAATTGGATTCATTAGAGAAGACTATATCTAAAACTGCTGGTTTTGAAAAGACTCTGAATGTGTGCTTAAATTGCCATATAATTTTAAAAAGGAATTTACATGTTGAAAGAGGTCTGGTAAATGGATCAATGGGTAATGTTGTTGATTTTGAGAAATACAGAAATAGAGATGGAATTGAATTTTTAAAAATTAAATTTGATGGCATTGAGGAAGTACAGCTAATTGGTCGTTGCTCTGCTAGGTTTTTGCTGGTAAAAAAGACTTATATGTTCGCCGTAAGCAGTTTCCTGTTTGCTTGGCATATGCGGTGACAATCCATAAATCGCAAGGTTTAAGTGTAGACAGTGCATTGGTGAATATTGGCAGTTCTGTGTTCAAGGAGGGTATGGCATATGTGGCATTGTCACGAGTCAGAACTTTATCGGGATTGTACTTGATTGAGTGTGATGTCACAAACATTTGTGCGGATCTAGATTGTGTTAAGGAATACAATAGGTTAAGAAGAGAGTATGCGCCACATTTGCCTCAATATCCTTTGTTTGAGAAACCTGTGGTAGGCCGGAAACGAAGAAATGTGACCAATAGTAGAGAGGTTGTAGCAAAAAGACGAAAAGTCGATGAACCAGAAATTATAAGCAGAAAGAAAAAGGATTTTGTTGAAGATGTTGTTGGTTTTCAATTTGAAAACAGTTCTGGTGTCAACTGCTATGCTAATGTAGTGGTTAATGTTTTGTTTTCTCTAGAAAATTTAAAAGAAGAGATTGTGGTCAATTCGGATCAAAGATTTTGCAGTTTGTTGAATTCTGTGTTAGAGAAATGTAGCACTGATAGAACAAAAATAGAAAGTGTGTCTGAAATTCGAAATCTGTTAGACAAATGTTCAGGTCAAACACAATTCTCTCAAAATATTCAGCAAGATTGTCAGGAGTTTTTAATGTATATGCTTGATGTATTGCAAGATGAAGGTGTAGATGTAGATCACCTGTTTGGGCTTTCTTGTCAAAGGCAGCATGATTGCGAGAACTGTAGGGTATCAAGTACTACTAGTATAGACTCAGAAAAATGTATATATTTAACTTTGCCAGACAGTAAATCAGTGTCCTTTAATAAGCTAGTAAAAGCAGCTGATCACAACATGGAGTGTAGCCAATGTAAGTCTGAAATGTTGTCCACATTATTTATACGAACATATGGCCAGTATGTCATTTTAATGTTCCAACGATGTAGGCCTGATGGAACAAAATTGACAACTTTAATTAAAAATGTTGTGGCTTCGCAGTTGTCAATATCAGGAAGGACTTTTGTAACTGCAGCAATTATATATCATGATGGTCCTTCAACAACATCAGGACATTACACAGCTTATTTGAAGTCTAGAAACGGCTGGTCATTCTGCAATGATTCTGTTTTAACTTAAAAAAAAATTGCCTTTTGACCTTAAAAATTCTTACCTGGTGTTTTTACAACCAAAATTTTAGGGAAAGAATCTCGGGATTTGCTCTGAGGAATTTCAATCTTACACGATTTGGCCTTGTGGAAAAGTGTGGTAGAGAGCGAGAAGTCATTTATTGTATGTAACATATTTGTCAAAACGATGGAGCTTTTCTTTCAGAAAGTGGCGGGCTGAAAATAATAACAGCACAACAGAGTGTAAGCTGTTCATAGGATATCCTTCGACGTCATGGAAAGTAAGTTAATTTTAAGGAGTTCTGATTTTTGATTGGTTATGTTATATGGGTTTTTTAAACACAATCATTTTGATTGTGGTTTTTTTTCCCCGCTGTTATATGATGAATACCTTCAAGTCACTGTTTTTAGTGAAATTTGATAAATTTTGAGAACAGCAAAAATAAACCATTTAACATGTATAATTAATTCTGTACTTTTTGTATTTATGATATACATTTAGAACTGTGTAGGAGGCATGGAGAAGCTGAGGCTTCTGTAAGTGTCAAAGTTGTTGCATACAGTGCTCACATTCTGCGTAGTCTTTCATATGATAGACTACATCTGCACAATGAGATACCTAAGCAAAGGAAACACAGGTGATGTGATTGTGGAATGAGCAAAAAACAATTGCAAGTTTTTCAATTACATTACCTGTGTTTCCTAACATTACGCATCACATTGTGTAGATGAGGTTTAGGCCTGTTCCAGGAGACAGAGGAGGTCTGACATTTATTCAAGAGTGCAGTGGACATGATTCACTTCGTTGGTAGGCCTGCACATGTATTATCTCCTCTGTACTCTTCAACAAGCCTAAATGTCATCTGCAACCCTGAGTAGGACTCACCTGAAACAAATCTGTGGATAGGCCACACCTTATCAGCATCTAGAAACAATCATTTAAAATGTTAAGGGCAGATTTATGATGGCTGTGCGCCTCTTTTGCGCCGCTGTTCCGTCACTTTTGTGACGCAGCAGCAGTGTAAAAGATGCACCATGTTGCAAGATAGGCCTCACTTCATCTCCAACAAGATACCGTCAGTTTAAAATGTATATAATTAGGACTGTGTAGTGGGCAAGCAGAAGCTGAGGCTTCAGTAAGTGTCAAAGTTGTTGCATGCAGTGCTGCACTTCTGCGTACTCTTTCATATGATGGACTACATCTGCACAATGAGATACCTAAGCAAAGGAAAAACAAGTGATGTGATTGTGAAATGAGCAAAAGAAATTGCACGTTTTTCAATTACATCACCTGTGTTTCCTAACATTACGAATCACATTGTGCAGATCAGGTTTAGGCCTGTCCAGGGAGACAGAGGAGGTCTGGCCTTTGTTAAAGAGTGCAGTGGACATGACTCACTTCATTGGTAGGCATGGACATGTATTATCTCCTCTGTACTCTTCAACAAGTCTAAATTTCATCTGTAACCCTGAGTAGGCCTCACCTCAAACAAACCCCTGGATAGGCCACACCTTATCGGCATCCTGAATCAATCATTTAAAATGTTAGGGGCAGATTTATGATGGCCATGCGCCTCTTTTGTGCCGCTGTTGCATCACTTATGTGATGCAGCAGTGATGCAAAAGATGCACCATGTTGCAAGATAGGCCTCACTTCATCTGCAACAAGATACTGTTAGTTTAAAATGTATATATTTAGGACTGTGTAGGGGGCATGGAGAAGCAGAGGCTTCTGTAAGTGTCAAAGTTGTTGAAAAACTGTTTGTCCTTCAATCTTTTCCCTTGCCTTTTCTAATTTTTAAATACATGTTTTAATATTTTTCAAATTTTTGTTCTTTCTTTCACAGATTGAAAGTATAAAAATAACAAGTGACTAAGTTAACGACAATTATAAGGTAAATGTTTTGTACTCTTTTCATTACATTTCCATCACATTTAACTTCTATTAGTTCCACTGCTTCATTTCTTTAACCCTCAGTTTCCTGCCTTTGCTACTTCTCTCATTCCTTTCTCTATTACTTACTTACTCTACTCCTTCCACTCCTTTTCTCAGTCTCTCTGTTCTCATAGTTCCTCACTCCTGTTCACTCACTCCGTCTCTATTACTCTCACTGTCTCTGACTGATCACTCTTTCACTAATAGTTCATTACGCTTTCTCCCTGTAGTTCAAGCACACTAAGGGGCATATTATCAATACAGGCAACAAAATTATCGCTGCTTTTATTGGCAGAAAACTGCCGCAAAAGCGGCTTTAGCGGCAGTTTTCTGCCGCAAATGTGGCTTTAGCTGCAGATTTCTGCCGATAAAAGCAGTCATTATCGGCAGAAAACTGCCACAAAAGCGGCTTTAGCTGCAGTTTTCTGCCGCAAAAGCGGCTTTAGTGGCAGATTTCTGCTGATAAAAGCAGCGATAATTTTATCACCTATGTTGATAATATGCCCCTATGTTATTTACATTTCTTTGCTGTTTCAATCATTCCTTTTCTGTTACTTCTTCTTTTCTGCTTTCTGTTTTTTCTCTCTGTTATTCCACATGTTTTAATCTTATTTTGAACATTCACTCACATTCTCTAAGAAACTCTTGTTTATTATTCTTCTACTCTCCTTTTTTTCTTTCACTTCCTTATCTATTTTGTTTTTCACTATTATACCCTCTTCCATCTTTTCTTCGGTAAATAGATCTGTCTTTCTTTTAGCATTACTCTCTGTTTCCTTCCCTTATACTTACTCTTCTTTTTTTTTTGATTTTTTTTTTTGTTTCGCTTCCGGGAAGCGAACCAAAAAAATAGAGGTTGCCAGAGTGCTAAACATTTCAGCAATTTTTTTATAAAGGGGAGGTAGTTCTGAAAAGAACTTTTTTTTAAATTATTTTTGTTGTTTTATATTTTTTTATTCTTTTTCTGAACATTTTTTTACTTTTTTTGTATTTTTTGAACGGTTTTATATTTTTTTTGTTTTTTTGGGGGGGGAAACGAAAACGATTCATTGTAAAGGGCTCAACAGGAGCAACAAAAAAAAGAATTTATTCTCTGGGGCGTTTCGGACAATCATGATTATCAATTGCTAAGTAGATTAAATTGATGCTACTTTCTCTGTAGCAAATCAACTGACCGCAACGCACGCACACTTGTTTGATTGTCCCGAACCTCATCTGTATATTTGGGAGCATGTCCCTCGCCTCTGGTCCCGTCACTTCCTCCACATTTGATCTTCGGGCCACAGGAGGGGGTTGTCCTGCATGTCACGTAGCTGCACAGCACTGTAGTTGATAGGGTGCCACCTCTCCATATGAATTTGAATTTGAATTTGAATTTTAAAATATTTATAGAGCGCTCTTATACCGAAAACGGTTTCATGGCGCTAGATAGCCGAGGATCAGTGGGAAGCGGATTAAACTGCAACGGATCTGGAGAACAAGAAGGTCTTCAATTGCTTACGAAACTCCAGATAGGAGGAAGACATCCTGAGGGCAGGTGGCGATGCATCGTATAATTGCCATAACTGTATTTTTTATTTGTCCCTCTGGACAGATCTTTTTTTGCATATAAGGCAAGTTACATACCGGGCATTCACTTTTTTTTGGCCCCGGGGATATTTAAAAAATTGCCAAATAAAACCCTCTTTGACACGGGACGTCCTAGGCTCTTCTTCCAAAAACTGCCTCCTCTCTTGCTCCTCTTCCTCTTCTTCCTCTTCTTCCTCCTCTTGATTGAGGATTACCTGAGGAGGTGGTCCTCTCTTCCTAGGAGGTGGTGGTGGTGGTGGGGGTGCACTAACTGAAGCTACAACACTTGCCATTGCTAAGTGATGAAAAAAGGTCTTCCTCTCACAAAGATGAAAGTCAGAGTGAGGAAACAAGGAGGGGTTTTCATCATTTGGGAAAAAAAATAGTTCTGAACCAATGAAAAGTGTTATTTTTAGGTCACATGACCTAGCCTTACATCATTAGGAAACCAAAAGTGAAATGAACCAATGAAAAGTGTTATTAACAAGTCACATGACCTGTTATGCTTACGTTACGCGCTCTGCGCCGCGTCCCGGATCGCTTCCGGGAAGCTGCGCTTCGTGCCTCGCTTCGCGTACCGGAGCACTTCCGGGTGCGCTAACGCGACGCGTCATATGACGCATTACGCGACAACGCGATACTTCGTGATTACGCGACGCGTCACGATGTTGTTTTCTAACACGGCAGTTGCGCAAACGGAACGTTTACCGGGTCGCGGCAAGAAATTGAGCTAACGGGAAGCTACCCGGTTCGCGGACCGGGAGCAAAACAAAAGAAATATTTAAAAAAATACATAAAAAATTGTATTAAAAACATATAAAATATATTTTTCGATTTAAAGAAGAATACATTTTAAAGCTTTTGATATTTGCTATTAAAAAACCATTGAAATTCACTGAAAAAGCCATAGGTTATAGACCATATATAGTTAGGAATTAGCATTTACAAAACCTTGAAAATTCACTGAAAAAACCATAGGTTATAGACCATATATAGTTAGGAATTAGCATTTACAAAACCTTATTTTACTCACACAAAACCATTGAAATTCCATATATAGTTAGTTGCACTAACTATATATCGCGCACCCGCAATCCACTGCTGATGATGTCACATATTACATCATTCATGACATGGTCAGTGACATCACTGATGACATCACTGATGACATCTCAAATGACATCACTGATGACATCACTGATGACATCTCAAATGACATCACTGATGACATCACTGATGACAACATCCAGTGACTATATTTCTGTAAAGTTAAAATATGTCTTACATATTGAAGAATGAGTGGATTTATAAGTGTCTGGATGAAGGATTTAGTAGGTGCATGACTGACTGTATGAGTGAGTGATTAAATGTGTCTCACTGAGTGCATGGGTTAGTGACTAAACTGTCTTAATTTCTGCATCATTATATCTTTTGTTCTGTAAACTGCTGCATGTGTTGATCAGTAGCTATATGAGTAACTACATGGGTTATTGATTGGTTGCCCATGTATTTGTATGGGAGACTGAGTGTGTGTGTGGGTGTCTGGGAGGTGTATGACTATGTGCATAGATGTGTGAGCAGTTGATTCACTAGATGTATGGGTTCAAAAGTGCATGTGGAAACAGCTGTATGGGCGGTTGACTGTGTGCATGAGTGTATTGGTGAGTAAATGGATATCTCAGTGCTACATGTCAAAGTAAGTACATATGTAAAACACAGTACATGTGAGAGTTGACATATATAAATAACTGTGCATAAGAGCCAGTGAATGTGTGAGTGGCTGTATGGATCATTGTGAACTTGTATCCGGGATTGTATAAGAGAGTAAATATGTGTTAGTATGTGTTTGAATAAGTAAGGTGTGTATAACTGTATAGTTGAGAAAATGGAGGTGTGATTGATTCTTTGCATGACTGACTAGGTGTGTGTGTAACTTCAAGGATGAGTGACAGTCTGTGAGTGTCTGTTTACACTGAGTGTATCTAAGGTTATATTAGAGTCTGAAGAAGTTCATCGTATTATCACATGAATGATGTCATCAGTGATGTGATCAGTAATGTCAAATGAGATGTCATCAGTGATGTCATCAGTGATGTCATTTGAGATGTCATCAGTGATGTCATCAGTGATGTCATTTGAGATGTCATCAGTGATGTCATCAGTGATGTCACTGACCATGTCATGAATGATGTAATATGTGACATCATCAGCAGTGGATTGCGGGTGCGCGATATATAGTTAGTGCAACTAACTATATATGGAATTTCAATGGTTTTGTGTGAGTAAAATAAGGTTTTGTAAATGCTAATTCCTAACTATATTTGGTCTATAACCTATGGTTTTTTCAGTGAATATATATATATATATATATATATATATATATATTCCAGCTCCGAAGTACCCAACGTACAAAGGAGCACCCGGACCTCAGCTGCACAGAAGGAGCCTTGCATGGTAAGCACGCCTCCAGCACAACGATATCCTTTAACTGTTCAAACTGCCCTGGATGCCTGACGCGTTTCGAAGTGTCCCCACTTCTCTTCAGAGGCTTTGGCAGTTATGAAGGAGCGCTTGAGGCACCACACCCCTTCTTGCTTAGATGCACGCCCTGGATGGGACTTATGGGACTTGTAGTGCCTCACGTCGCGCTAATGTTCAGTTGGTAACTTTTCAAGCCCACAGATGGGCCTCGCTGCGTGGAATTCGTATATATATATATATATACATACATGCATACATATATATATATATATATATATATACATATATATATATATATATATATGTATATATATATATATATATATATTCCAGCAAAAGTTTTGGCGCCAAGCTGTAGTGGCCTCTTTCAGCGGCGGGCCACGGACGGGATCGCCAATCCCTTCACATACCAACACACTCGTTCGCGATTCACAAGAACGAAGTCCAGGCCACCAACAGTTTTCAAAATCCGGATTTATTCACAGCTTTACTCGACGCGTTTCGGGAATTGCCTTCCCTTTCTCACTTGTGAATCGCGAACGAGTGTGTTGGTATATATATATATATATATATATATATATATTCACTGAAAAAACCATAGGTTATAGACCATATATAGTTAGGAATTTGCATTTACAAAACCTTGAAAATTCACTGAAAAAACCATAGGTTAGAGACCATATATAGTTAGCTGGACATTTTATTGACATAAAACCAATGAAATTCCATATATAGTTAGTTGCACTAACTATATATCGCGCACCCGCAATCCACTGCTGATGATGTCACATATTACATCATTCATGACATGGTCAGTGACATCACTGATGACATCACTGATGACATCTCAAATGACATCACTGATGACATCACTGATGACATCTCAAATGACATCACTGATGACATCATCTAGTGTCTGTGTGTTTTTGTAAAGTTTAAATATGTTTTACATATTGAAGAATGAGTGGATGTATGGAAGACTGAGTGTGTGTGTGGCTGGCTGGGAGGTGTGTGACTCTGTGCATATCAATGTGTACTTGTATCAGTGATTGTATAAGAGAGTAAGTATGTGTTAGTATATGTGTGAAAAGTATGGTGTTCTGTGTTTAACTGTATAGATGAGGAAATCGAAGTGTGATTGATTCTTCACAGGACTGACTAGGTGTATGAGTGCATATGATAGTGTTGTAATAATGAGTGACTGTATGTATGAGTGATTGTATGGGTGAATGAGTGAATGTGTGTGTAGACGTAGGAATCAGTGAGTGTGTATGTAGTAACTGGTATTGGTGTGTCATGATGTCATCAGTGATATCATTTGAGATGTCATCAGTGATGTCATTTGAGATGTCATCAGTGATGTCATCAGTGATGTCACTGAAGTATGGTGTTCTGTGTTTAACTGTATAGATGAGGAAATGGAAGTGTGATTGATTCTTTACAGGACTGACTAGGTGTGTGAGTAACTCCATGGATGAGTGGCAGTGTGTGAGTGTCTGCATAGGTGTATGAGTGCATATGATAGTGTTGTAATAATGAGTGACTGTATGTATGAGTGATTGTATGGGTGAATGAGTGAATGTGTGTGTAGACATAGGAATCAGTGAGTGCGTATGTAGTAACTGGTATTGGTTTGTCATGATGTCATCAGTGATGTCATTTGAGATGTCATCAGTGATGTCATCAGTGATGTCATTTGAGATGTCATCAGTGATGTCATCAGTGATGTCACTGACCATGTCATGAATGATGTAATATGTGACATCATCAGCAGTGGATTGCGGGTGCGCGATATATAGTTAGTGCAACTAACTATATATGGAATTTCATTGGTTTTATGTGAATAAAATGTCCAGCTAACTATATATGGTCTCTAACCTATGGTTTTTTCAGTGAATTTTCAAGGTTTTGTAAATGCAAATTCCTAACTATATATGGTCTATAACCTATGGTTTTTTCAGTGAATTTCATTGGTTTTTTAAAAGCTAATATCTATAGCTGTAAAATATATTCTTTATTACGTGACGTATTACGTAGCCACGTGAGACGCCTCATGACGCGTCGCATAACCGTGACGTATCGGCTCTGCAGCGCAAACAAAACCCGTAACGTAAGCGTGCCGGAGCACGCTTACAGATATATATATTTTTTTTAACCTTAATTAGACAAAATCCACACGTGCACATATCTTGAGGCCTTGCAAAGGCACATCAAACAAACAGTCCCTACAATTTTGCCAAGTTTGCTGGAAATCTATTCCCTTAATTTTTTTTTTACTGTTTCTCTTGGTTTTCCCCTTGTTACGCTTACCGGGACGCTACCCCGTACGCGAACCGGACGCTCCAAAAACACAAGATGGCGGACTCCCGTTACGCTGGCGGTTAGCTGCCCGGTTCGCGTACCGGGAAGCGCCTCTACCGCAAAAAATCGCGGGGGACTTTAATATCCCCCTCATCAATCCTAGGGGGTCAGGAGGGGTTTACCTTGCCCCCTTTCCTTCATTTCCCCCTTCTTTTTTCACCACATCTTGTCTCTCGAACCTACCGAGAGACAAGATGGCGGCCGCTCCGGACTGTTTACAATGTTGACAGCTACGCTGCCGGTTAGCTGCCCGGTTAGCTGCCCGGTGAGCTGCCCGGTGAGCTGCCCGGTTCGCGTACCGGGACGCGCCTCTACGGCGTAAAATCACAAAAAAAAAATATATATATTTTTTTTGCCCCGCGGGGCACTTTAATATCCCCCTCATCAATCCTAGGGGGTCAGGAGTGGTCTACCTTGCCCCCTTTCCTTCATTTCCCCCTTCGTTTTTCACCACATCTTGTCTCTCGATCGTACCGAGAGACAAGATGGCGGCCGCTCCGGACTGTTTAGAATGTTGACAGACACTGGAGAGCCAATCAGCTTCTCTTCGTGAAGTTCCGTTACGCGTCAGGTACGCGAACCGGGGCGCTAACCGGAGCGCTGTCACAGATATATATTTT
Organism: Lissotriton helveticus; assembly: GCF_964261635.1. Lineage (NCBI taxonomy): Eukaryota > Metazoa > Chordata > Amphibia > Caudata > Salamandridae > Lissotriton > Lissotriton helveticus. The sequence goes on along the minus strand of NC_136062.1, from coordinate 167,028,423 downwards.
TTTTAAACGTTAATTTCTCAAAATCCACTGGAGCACATATATTGAGACATAGCAAAGGCACGTCGGGCAAACCATATCTACAATTTTGCCAAGTTTCATGTAAATCTATTCAGCCGTTCGAGCTAAAAGTGAGTCCAACCGCCCTATGGAAAAATGAATGGGAAAAACGCGTTTTGGGACCCCCCTTTTTTCTCGGCCCCCCTTGACGAAACCCCCCCAAACTTTTAGGGGCTGCTCAGAAACAAAATGTGCCATTTTCCTGAAAATTTCTGCCAATTCCGTCCACAAACGCCAAAGTTATTAGACATAGAATTTTCAGAAATCCCATAGAGAAAAAATCCTAACTATATATACCCACTGGCTATCGCCAGTAGGTAATATACATATATAAATATATATAATCTGCATATCTATATAAATATAAATGCATGCATACATAAACATATATGCATACATATGCATGTTATTTACATGAAAGTTTTAAAAACACTAATAAAAGCAAAGCTAAAAAGCCACCTCATTACAAACAGAATGGCTTTAACTTAAACGAGGGCGAGATCTATTGCATTTTCAATGCTTGTTTACTTTGGTTCTATCAAGAAGGCATTCAGATGTGTCACATATTTGCCATAAATTCTGAATGTTAGCACTCTAGTTGCTCATTAGATCACTGTAGTAAAGCTAGTGCTCACCAGGGAAGTCTGCTGCTAATCATGGTTTGCAGCCATTTTCCCGCATTTTTTATCCCGCAGACTTTCAGTCCGCATACCATTATCCCGCAAGGTCATTGACCTCGCATACCATTATCCCGCATTTTTTCAAAACGCATGTGCATTTATCGCGCATGCCTTTACAAAGAATTATGTTTTAAAGGCATGTATGGTAAATGCATTTGCGTTGTGAAAACCACGATGACGAGAGAGGTAAGTGGGTTTGTGTTAATTTTTTCGTGGGTTAGTGATTGTGTAGTGTAGTGTAGTGTTGTGTAGTGTAGTGTTGTGTTAGTGTAGTGTAGTGTTGTGTTAGTGTAGTGTAGAGTTGTGGTGGTTGTTAAGTGTAGGGTCATGCTGGGGGTAGTGTTTTAGGGTTTAGGGTTGTGTTGTAGTGTTTGCGTAGTGTAGGGTCATGCTGGGGGTAGTGTTTTAGGGTTTAGGGTAGTGTTGTAGTGTTTGCGTAGTGTAGGGTCATGCTGGGGGTAGTGTTTTAGGGTTTAGGGTTGTGTTGTAGTGTTTGCGTAGTGTAGGGTCATGCTGGGGCTAGTGTTTTAGGGTTTAGGGTAGTGTTGTAGTGTTTGCGTAGTGTAGGGTCATGCTGGGCGTAGTGTTTTAGGGTTTAGGATAGTGTTGTAGTGTTTGCGTAGTGTAGGGTCATGCTGGGGGTAGTGTTTTAGGGTTTTGGGTAGTGTTGTAGTGTTTGCGTAGTGTAGGGTCATGCTGGGGTGTAGTGTTTTAGGGTTTAGGATAGTGTTGTAGTGTTTGCGTAGTGTAGGGTCATGCTGGGGGTAGTGTTTTAGGGTTTTGGGTAGTGTTGTAGTGTTTGCGTAGTGTAGGGTCATGCTGGGGTGTAGTGTTTTAGGGTTTTGGGTAGTGTTGTAGTGTTTGCGTAGTGTAGGGTCATGCTGGGGGTAGTGTTTTAGGGTTTTGGGTAGTGTTGTAGTGTTTGCGTAGTGTAGGGTCATGCTGGGGGTAGTGTTTTAGGGTTTTGGGTAGTGTTGTAGTGTTTGCGTAGTGTAGGGTCATGCTGGGGGGTAGTGTTTTAGGGTTTTGGGTAGTGTTGTAGTGTTTGCGTAGTGTAGAGTCATGCTGGGGGTAGTGTTTTAGGGTTTTGGGTAGTGTTGTAGTGTTTGCGTAGTGTAGGGTCATGCTGGGGGTAGTGTTTTAGGGTTTAGGGTTGTGTTGTAGTGTTTGCGTAGTGTAGGGTCATGCTGGGGCTAGTGTTTTAGGGTTTAGGGTAGTGTTGTAGTGTTTGCGTAGTGTAGGGTCATGCTGGGGGTAGTGTTTTAGGGTTTAGGGTAGTGTTGTAGTGTTTGCGTAGTGTAGGGTCATGCTGGGGGTAGTGTTTTAGGGTTTAGGGTTGTGTTGTAGTGTTTGTGTAGTGTAGGGTCATGCTGGGGGTAGTGTTTTAGGGTTTAGGGTAGTGTTGTAGTGTTTGCGTAGTGTAGGGTCATGCTGGTTATAGTGTTTTAGGGTTTAGGGTTGTGTTGTAGTGTTTGCGTAGTGTAGGGTCATGCTGGGGCTAGTGTTTTAGGGTTTAGGGTAGTGTTGTAGTGTTTGCGTAGTGTAGAGTCATGCTGGGCGTAGTGTTTTAGGGTTTAGGATAGTGTTGTAGTGTTTGCGTAGTGTAGGGTCATGCTGGGGGTAGTGTTTTAGGGTTTTGGGTAGTGTTGTAGTGTTTGCGTAGTGTAGGGTCATGCTGGGGGTAGTGTTTTAGGGTTTAGGGTTGTTGTAGTGTTTGCGTAGTGTAGGGTCATGCTGGGGCTAGTGTTTTAGGGTTTAGGGTAGTGTTGTAGTGTTTGCGTAGTGTAGGGTCATGCTGGGGGTAGTGTTTTAGGGTTTAGGGTAGTGTTGTAGTGTTTGCGTAGTGTAGGGTCATGCTGGGGGTAGTGTTTTAGGGTTTAGGGTTGTGTTGTAGTGTTTGCGTAGTAAAGGGTCATGCTGGGGGTAGTGTTTTAGGGTTTAGGGTAGTGTTGTAGTGTTTGCGTAGTGTAGGGTCATGCTGGTTGTAGTGTTTTAGGGTTTAGGGTTGTGTTGTAGTGTTTGCGTAGTGTAGGGTCATGCTGGGGCTAGTGTTTTAGGGTTTAGGGTAGTGTTGTAGTGTTTGCGTAGTGTAGAGTCATGCTGGGCGTAGTGTTTTAGGGTTTAGGATAGTGTTGTAGTGTTTGCGTAGTGTAGGGTCATGCTGGGGGTAGTGTTTTAGGGTTTTGGGTAGTGTTGTAGTGTTTGCGTAGTGTAGGGTCATGCTGGGGTGTAGTATTTTAGGGTTTAGGGTAGTGTTGTAGTGTTTGCGTAGTGTAGGGTCATGCTGGGGGTAGTGTTTTAGGGTTTTGGGTAGTGTTGTAGTGTTTGCGTAGTGTAGGGTCATGCTGGGGGTAGTGTTTTAGGGTTTTGGGTAGTGTTGTAGTGTTTGCGTAGTGTAGGGTCATGCTGGGGTGTAGTGTTTTAGGGTTTTGGGTAGTGTTGTAGTGTTTGCGTAGTGTAGGGTCATGCTGGGGTGTAGTGTTTTAGGGTTTTGGGTAGTGTTGTAGTGTTTGCGTAGTGTAGGGTCATGCTGGGGGTAGTGTTTTAGGGTTTTGGGTAGTGTTGTAGTGTTTGCGTAGTGTAGGGTCATGCTGGGGCTAGTGTTTTAGGGTTTAGGGTAGTGTTGTAGTGTTTGCGTAGTGTAGAGTCATGCTGGGCGTAGTGTTTTAGGGTTTAGGATAGTGTTGTAGTGTTTGCGTAGTGTAGGGTCATGCTGGGGGTAGTGTTTTAGGGTTTTGGGTAGTGTTGTAGTGTTTGCGTAGTGTAGGGTCATGCTGGGGTGTAGTGTTTTAGGGTTTAGGGTAGTGTTGTAGTGTTTGCGTAGTGTAGGGTCATGCTGGGGGTAGTGTTTTAGGGTTTTGGGTAGTGTTGTAGTGTTTGCGTAGTGTAGGTTCATGCTGGGGGTAGTGTTTTAGGGTTATGGGTAGTGTTGTAGTGTTTGCGTAGTGTAGGGTCATGCTGGGGTGTAGTGTTTTAGGGTTTTGGGTAGTGTTGTAGTGTTTGCGTAGTGTAGGGTCATGCTGGGGTGTAGTGTTTTAGGGTTTTGGGTAGTGTTGTAGTGTTTGCGTAGTGTAGGGTCATGCTGGGGGTAGTGTTTTAGGGTTTTGGGTAGTGTTGTAGTGTTTGCGTAGTGTAGGGTCATGCTGGGGGTAGTGTTTTAGGGTTTTGGGTAGTGTTGTAGTGTTTGCGTAGTGTAGGGTCATGCTGGGGGTAGTGTTTTAGGGTTTTGGGTAGTGTTGTAGTGTTTGCGTAGTGTAGGGTCATGCTGGGGGTAGTGTTTTAGGGTTTAGGGTAGTGTTGTAGTGTTTGCGTAGTGTAGGGTCATGCTGGGGGTAGTGTTTTAGGGTTTAGGGTAGTGTTGTAGTGTTTGCGTAGTGTAGGGTCATGCTGGGGGTAGTGTTTTAGGGTTTAGGGTAGTGTTGTAGTGTTTGCGTAGTGTAGGGTCATGCTGGGGTGTAGTGTTTTAGGGTTTAGGGTAGTGTTGTAGTGTTTGCGTAGTGTAGGGTCATGCTGGGGGTAGTGTTTTAGGGTTTTGGGTAGTGTTGTAGTGTTTGCGTAGTGTAGGTTCATGCTGGGGGTAGTGTTTTAGGGTTTTGGGTAGTGTTGTAGTGTTTGCGTAGTGGAGGGTCATGCTGGGGTGTAGTGTTTTAGGGTTTTGGGTAGTGTTGTAGTGTTTGCGTAGTGTAGGGTCATGCTGGGGTGTAGTGTTTTAGGGTTTAGGATAGTGTTGTAGTGTTTGCGTAGTGTAGGGTCATGCTGGGGGTAGTGTTTTAGGGTTTTGGGTAGTGTTGTAGTGTTTGCGTAGTGTAGGGTCATGCTGGGGTGTAGTGTTTTAGGGTTTTGGGTAGTGTTGTAGTGTTTGCGTAGTGTAGGGTCATGCTGGGGGTAGTGTTTTAGGGTTTTGGGTAGTGTTGTAGTGTTTGCGTAGTGTAGGGTCATGCTGGGGGTAGTGTTTTAGGGTTTTGGGTAGTGTTGTAGTGTTTGCGTAGTGTAGGGTCATGCTGGGGGGTAGTGTTTTAGGGTTTTGGGTAGTGTTGTAGTGTTTGCGTAGTGTAGGGTCATGCTGGGGGTAGTGTTTTAGGGTTTTGGGTAGTGTTGTAGTGTTTGCGTAGTGTAGGGTCATGCTGGGGGTAGTGTTTTAGGGTTTAGGGTTGTGTTGTAGTGTTTGCGTAGTGTAGGGTCATGCTGGGGCTAGTGTTTTAGGGTTTAGGGTAGTGTTGTAGTGTTTGCGTAGTGTAGGGTCATGCTGGGGGTAGTGTTTTAGGGTTTAGGGTAGTGTTGTAGTGTTTGCGTAGTGTAGGGTCATGCTGGGGGTAGTGTTTTAGGGTTTAGGGTTGTGTTGTAGTGTTTGTGTAGTGTAGGGTCATGCTGGGGGTAGGGTTTTAGGGTTTAGGGTAGTGTTGTAGTGTTTGCGTAGTGTAGGGTCATGCTGGTTGTAGTGTTTTAGGGTTTAGGGTTGTGTTGTAGTGTTTGCGTAGTGTAGGGTCATGCTGGGGCTAGTGTTTTAGGGTTTAGGGTAGTGTTGTAGTGTTTGCGTAGTGTAGAGTCATGCTGGGCGTAGTGTTTTAGGGTTTAGGATAGTGTTGTAGTGTTTGCGTAGTGTAGGGTCATGCTGGGGGTAGTGTTTTAGGGTTTTGGGTAGTGTTGTAGTGTTTGCGTAGTGTAGGGTCATGCTGGGGTGTAGTATTTTAGGGTGTAGGGTAGTGTTGTAGTGTTTGCGTAGTGTAGGGTCATGCTGGGGGTAGTGTTTTAGGGTTTTGGGTAGTGTTGTAGTGTTTGCGTAGTGTAGGTTCATGCTGGGGGTAGTGTTTTAGGGTTTTGGGTAGTGTTGTAGTGTTTGCGTAGTGTAGGGTCATGCTGGGGTGTAGTGTTTTAGGGTTTTGGGTAGTGTTGTAGTGTTTGCGTAGTGTAGGGTCATGCTGGGGTGTAGTGTTTTAGGGTTTTGGGTAGTGTTGTAGTGTTTGCGTAGTGTAGGGTCATGCTGGGGGTAGTGTTTTAGGGTTTTGGGTAGTGTTGTAGTGTTTGCGTAGTGTAGGGTCATGCTGGGGGTAGTGTTTTAGGGTTTTGGGTAGTGTTGTAGTGTTTGCGTAGTGTAGGGTCATGCTGGGGGGTAGTGTTTTAGGGTTTTGGGTAGTGTTGTAGTGTTTGCGTAGTGTAGGGTCATGCTGGGGGTAGTGTTTTAGGGTTTTGGGTAGTGTTGTAGTGTTTGCGTAGTGTAGGGTCATGCTGGGGGTAGTGTTTTAGGGTTTTGGGTAGTGTTGTAGTGTTTGCGTAGTGTCGGGTCATGCTGGGGGTAGTGTTTTAGGGTTTTGGGTAGTGTTGTAGTGTTTGCGTAGTGTAGGGTCATGCTGGGGGTAGTGTTTTAGGGTTTAGGGTAGTGTTGTAGTGTTTGCGTAGTGTAGGGTCATGCTGGGGGTAGTGTTTTAGGGTTTAGGGTAGTGTTGTAGTGTTTGCGTAGTGTAGGGTCATGCTGGGGTGTAGTGTTTTAGGGTTTAGGGTAGTGTTGTAGTGTTTGCGTAGTGTAGGGTCATGCTGGGGGTAGTGTTTTAGGGTTTAGGGTAGTGTTGTAGTGTTTGCGTAGTGTAGGGTCATGCTGGGGTGTAGTGTTTTAGGGTTTTGGGTAGTGTTGTAGTGTTTGCGTAGTGTAGGGTCATGCTGGGGGTAGTGTTTTAGGGTTTAGGGAAGTGTTGTAGTGTTTGCGTAGTGTAGGGTCATGCTGGGGTGTAGTGTTTTAGGGTTTTGGGTAGTGTTGTAGTGTTTGCGTAGTGTAGGGTCATGCTGGGGGTAGTGTTTTAGGGTTTAGGGTAGTGTTGTAGTGTTTGCGTAGTGTAGGGTCATGCTGGGGATAGTGTTTTAGGGTTTAGGGTTGTGTTGTAGTGTTTGCGTAGTGTAGGGTCATGCTGGGGGTAGTGTTTTAGGGTTTAGGGTTGTGTTGTAGTGTTTGTGTAGTGTAGGGTCATGGTGGGGGTAGTGTTTTAGGGTTTAGGGTAGTGTTGTAGTGTTTGCGTAGTGTAGGGTCATGCTGGGGTGTAGTGTTTTAGGGTTTAGGGTTGTGTTGTAGTGTTTGCGTAGTGTAGGGTCATGCTGGGGGTAGTGTTTTAGGGTTTAGGGAAGTGTTGTAGTGTTTGTGTAGTGTAGGGTCATGCTGGGGGTAGTGTTTTAGGGTTTAGGGTAGTGTTGTACTGTTTGTGTAGTTTAGGGTCATGCTGGGGGTAGTGTTTTAGGGTTTAAGGTAGTTTAGTTGTTTAGTGTATGCTAAAGGCATATTCGTTCTAAAAGTTTTCGTTATTTTAATTTGCGGCCTAATAGTACATGCGGGATTTTTTTTGCGGACTGATGGTATGCGGGATTTCGTCATATATTCGCTAATCATACTTTCTATGGCAAAATGAACCCCCTCATTTTGTTCCTTTTTAAATTAAATGTTTTAAGAGTTACCACTTTATTCCAATCAAGATGGCTTCAGGTGTGCCATACCTTTGTAATAAGTAGGACTGTTAGCACTCTAGTTGTTCTGTAGAACACTCTGGGACATTCTGTCATTGGGCTATAGTTGGGCTACATCTGGCTGATATTTGGGCTACATTTGTTTTTTTTGTCTCTTGTGGCCATCTTTGGGCTACATTGGGCTACATTGGGCTACATTTGGGCTCCAACATATATATAGCCCAATGTAGCCCAATATATATTTTTCAAAGTTAATTTTCGTAAAAACCACTGGAGCCTATATCTTGAGACATAGCAAAGGCACATCGGGCTACCAGTCCCTACAATTTTGCCAAGTTTGGTGTAAATCCATTCAGCCGTTCAGGCTAAAAGTGAGGCCAACCGCCCTATGGAAAATTGCATGGGAAAAACACGTTTTGGGACCCCCCCTTTTTTCTCAGCCCCCCCTTGACGAAACCCCCCCAAATATTCAGGGGCTGCTCAGAAACAAAATGTTCCATTTTCCTGAAAATTTCAGCCAATTCTGTCCTCAAACGCCAAAGTTATTCGACATAGAATTTTCAAAAATCCCATAGGAAAAAAATCCTAACTATATATACCTACTGGCTATCGTCAGTAGGTAATATATATATATATATATATATATATTCTTAAATGTGTACCTAAAATTCTCCCCAAAGAAAAACATAATTTAACAATATCTAAGTGTTGTCGTATTTTAAGCTGATGCACAGCAGCACAGGAGCAAAAACTAAAAAACACACAGTTGTGACTTCACCCTTGTAAAATGACGCACGTAGAAATCACACCCTGGGGCATATTCTCAAGGAGCTATCGCCGAGTTAATGTCACTTTATCGCAGCCAAAGTCGTGATCAATTTATTACCCCATTCACAAGCTGGTGATAACACACCAGTTTACCTGCGATAGCAGCCGCAAAACAAAATCGCCACAGATGACCCCGGCAACTATAGCTAATGAGATGCAGAGTAGGCGTTCCCGTGCCAAAAGCTGCGACAACACCACTCCCAACATTCTCAATGACCAGCCACATCGGTGATAAGAACTTCAAACATGCTATAAGGCATGTTAGGCTAGCAGCAGGAAACTAATACCTGCTCTGACCTGGTACAAAGTCGGACGACAGCCTGCACCACAAAAGGGAGCACAGCCCAGACCCGCACCTGAAGAACAACAGATGCCAAGGAGACACTGAACATGCGAGCCGGTCACCCAAGAGGGCCACAACACCCACCGCCATCACCCCCAGGACCACACCCCACCCCCTGGGCACTCACCCTGGGCACACCCCACCACCGCCCGGACCAAGACACGGCATATCAATGGCCCGAAAACATGAAAAAAACACCCATCTGATGTGGCACAATTGTAGCAATCAACACACATGTGAGTACAAAACATCCTGAGTCATTCATGCACCATTGAAAGACCAAACAATATGCCACATACTAATTCGTCTCAAAACAACTATTGTGAAGAGTCATGGTGGAGCATCCCTGGACAATCTGTGAGTCACAGCCTGCAAGACAATATCCAAGATGAGAAGGTGTGTCAAAGGACAGGGAAAGAGAGAAAAAGGGAGTAAGAGACAGACTGAAGAAGGAGCGCAATGCCAATCGTGCCCTTGGCCCATGCAGATATGAAAACAGCTGCGTGTGTCTCGAAATTTGTGTACCCCAAATCACAGGCCAGGCATCACTGTCAGCGCGAAGGCAACATCACATCTCAGAAGTGCAAGCAGTAGTCAGAATAAAACTAGGAAAGAAAGCTCCATTGTTCACACACACAAATCGGAAGGCCAACCGACCCTCCGACCTTGGTCCTGAATGCGGCTGGCCTGCATGAGATACCAAACTAGCTTCCGACGACTCCCACACCACGAACAGCGCTAATGAAAAACCAACCTGCCCACACCCCACACACACTTGTCCCTGCATGACCTACACCTGCAAGGGCTGCCCTTGACACATGGGTCAATAACTACCCATATGTCCAAACATTGCAAACACGTTGCACACACATACGACTCATTGCCCTGAGCTGTGGCATATCATCCACAGAACTGCTGCTGGTCTGAGGAGTGCCAGCGCTACGAGACCAACAAACGCAATGGCAGGCATTCCCGGGCACATGCACAACCCCTGTCACGTGGAACTGTAGCATGCACAAGTGCTGCATCTGTTGAGAGCACTGCCGTTGGCAGTGTTGCGAATCAGTTACCATCTGAGTTTCCGTCTTGTTTACGTCACCTGCGCCCAGCCCTGGTTTCACTGTCAATCATGCACATTCGAGTGGCCCATGGAGGTCTGCCTATCCGACGCAACAGTAGCTGAATTGGATTATGACCTGACAGTGCGCCTCCTGTTGGCGCACGAACAGAAGTGTCCCCGGGATACCCAAGCATGGGATGCACTGATCTTTGGCGTATGTGCCAGTAGTTGTGCATGGGAGATTGCACAACTCCTCATATGCAGTGACCACATCGAGGCTCTACCCTATTGGGCTGTGGTGCGGATAGGGGTAACGGCGTGGACTGAGTACATCTGCCCGGACCAGTTAATGGATTGGGTCACTCTGGTGTTCCTTGAACACGACAATTAATTAATTAATTAATTAATTATGTGCTTATATAGCGCTGGAATCACTCCCGAAGGGGTACCTCCGCGCTTCGACCGCTGCGAAACCCTTCCTGGCTTCCCTGAGAGATGGTCCCTTAATGGGTATCTCCAGGGTGAGACCAGGCATCCCCGGCGGTCTGGTGGGGCCGTTAGTGAAGATGAGGCAAGCTAGTGCCCAGAGTTGCCGAGTGTGATCGCTGATCAGAGTGGGCACCGAGGCGAGAGAATTATCGAGTCCGCTGACCCTGGTCCAGAAACCTGCCGCGTCGGGAATCGAACCCTGGTCCCGGGCCATCCTCTGCTCTCAGGTCTGCCGCCTCTAACCAGTGAGCCACACTACTCCACTACTCACACTACTCCACAATGACATACTATTGGTACACATTGCCCCTGAAGCTGCGCTGGCATTCATGGACGAGGAACGTAACATCGGATTGTCACCCCCAGCACAGGTCCCAACACCTTGTTGCTTCGTGGGGAATGCTCACTTATCCCACCACAACAGTGGACATGTCTGCCTTCGTCTGGACTCAGAATGCATGTGCGAGGAACTACGTAAGTGTACACAAACCTCTGCAAGGTGAGGCACTTCCATGGTCGGAGCAGCACAGCGTCGTTTGGCTACGTTCACAAATCGGACATACTGCTGGGGGGGAGTATACACATGGCCACTGTAGCACGACATGTGACCTTATTGGACCCTCCCACCTGATCACTGTCAGCAGAGCAGACAGTCGGAGCAGTCCGGTGGCACAGCACTATGCAGACCCCATGGGCTGTGAGTCGTGTCCCCTGACACGGGACAATGGGCAGACACCAAACATGACATGACTCGTCTAGCAAGGCAAGGTGGCTTAGACCGTTGCCATCCGTCACGATTGGTATACATTTTTGCACCTCCGTGTCTTGCACCTCAACATGTCCCCATGCTGCGAGTAAGTGTCTCATGGTGGACGGGGGCCTGCTTGGTGTTTTTAAGTGTGCTGAAGTGTGCCAAGGGTATCCGGGACATGTTCCACTGTCATTTTGCGTTTGCGGTGTGCTACACATGATTGTGCATGTGTGCCATTGTGCCCATCTCCCCCCGTCCCTCAGTCCCTGGTCATCACTCATCCTGTTGCTGTTGGGTCAGGTCATTTCCAGCTGTGTCCAGGCCCCCGATTCCTGCCACTGTCTCCACATTGGTGACTGTGGCCATCATTTTCTCCAGCTCATCCAGCTCCTCCTGAAGCGCAGGACTCCCACCTCCAGTCGCCTTTGCTGCCTTCCTGTTGGCAGCGAGTTTCTGTTTGGTCTGGCTTTGCATATCATGCCAGCACCTCTTGACCTCCTCCCTGGACCTCCTCGCCACTTCGACGGCATTGGCGTTGGTGATGATGGTCTGCCATATTTCAGTTTGGGTTTCCAGGGCCGCAGTGAAGGTTATGAACAGTTGCTGGTAGTGTTCTATCACCTCCGTGACGATGATCCGCACTTCCGGCTGACTGAACCCCGTCTTCCGCTGCCTCTTCTCCTTGTCCTTCCCCGAACACAGGGTTCCTGGCTGGTCTTCCGTGGGGCTTGTGGGGTTGGGCTTGTCCTCTGAACTCGGTACGGGTGCATCCATGGTGCTATGCAGTTTTAATTGGTTTGGGCTTTTTTTTGTTTTGGCTTTTATAGTGCGTTTTCCCACATTATGCGTGGGTTTTGTAGGGCTGTCGCTGGTTATCGTTGATTTTGGTTTCGCGCTTTGGAGCATCGCAACTTTTTTTGGCATTCGTGTTTTGCATTTTTTGTTGGTCGCGTTGGATTTTGTGCAGTCATTTGGCGCGTTCTCAGGCTAGTATCGCATGGTGCTTCCGGGTTGGGAATTGGACATTAAGACGATGGTATTTTCCAGCGATAGACTGCGATATGCACAGTTGCGTTAAGTTACATTTGCGATGGTTATCACACATTCTTGAGAATATGCCCCCATATGTTTTCAATCTTGCTTTAATTGTGGAAGTGAAAAAGACAATATAAAGTTTAACTGTAGTGCTATTATATTTATAAAAATATACATACATATATATTCACTTATAAAAACAAAGGTTAAAGTGATGTTTAGTTAGGTGAAAATGTCAGTTTATACAGTACATATTTTAAACTGAAAAAAACACTGACATTTAGCAGTTTTGTTGTTTACTGAACCAACTAAAAGTTATGTCCTGGAAATAAGCTATTACCATTCTTAACTAAAGCATAACTTTAACCTTTTTTCAGTGAATTTCTATGTTTTGATAACGTAAATTAAGATGTCCATTTCTGTGTGGCATAGGGTTGGGCGCAGTTCCTGACCTGCACCCCAGGCCAATCTCTTGTGGCTTCCCCATCTACTGCTGGTGCTCAAATCAGGCTGCCCACAGATTTCAGCCATGAGTGGCATGGGGACGGGTGCAGGGCCTGTCTCCAGATCAGGTCTTGTGTCCAACCTCCTGTGTGTGCCTTACCCCTACTGCCACCACCTTTTGCCATGAGTGGCATGGGGTTGGACGCATACAGTAGAATATATGTGATGCAACAATATAAAGAGTGTCATTTTAGGTAAGGGCGACCTGCTAACTTTGTCAAAGGGTCACAACACCAAAATATAAAAAACTGGTGTATTAGCTTTATCGAGAGGTCAGCACATCAAAATATGTCAAGAATACCATTGTCTTCATCAAAAAGTCACCAATTCCTATAATCAATTTTACACCTTGTAATGTTTAATAAAACTGAAAAAAAAATCAACATGTCGGAGTCTTTTTTTAAACATTTTTTCAAGCCACAAAATGCACCCCTTGAAACCATCACAAGGTATCCTTGCACTCCAGCTGAAGGGCATACAGCTCCACCTCGGAGTGCTCTTAAAAAGTATCTTAAAATCAAAGACCCAGGAGACTTTTTTTTAATGTTGCAGGGGGTTGGTTGTTGGTGTTACCCACTACAACTTCTATGGACACCACCAGAGAAAGTAATATAATTGAAAAAGCCCTAGGGCATTATTGGGTGCTCCTTGCATTGAGCAGTGAATAATAAATGGGCAGTTCCTCTCACTCCATTATTATTCTTTTTTTTAAAGATTTTTTAAAGTGGGTGCCCATGTGCCAACCTGGGGCACCCACAACATATTCCAATGTTGGGGTTAGGGGGAGCCCATGGCCCCTGCAAGCTCCACAGGCAGCGCCCATTACAGTTGCCAGTTGGAGTTGTTTTTTTATTTTTAAAGTAGGAGCCCTGGTGCGCACACGGGGCACCCACCACTGCCAAAAAAGTTTAGGGCTGTGGTCCCCACAGTCCCAGCCATATTCCCAAACAGCACTTATTGTGGTGACGGTGGGAGCTTGCTCTCTTACTTTGCTCCAACTGAGGTGGGAGCAGCTTCTATCCCTACTCCCACCCAGGTAGGTGAGAAATTTTGCATGGTGTGGTCGAGAGTCTTAGTTACATTACCGCACAAATTTTAGTTTCTTGAGATAATTATAATTGGTGAATTTCAGTAGTTCACATCAAATGTGAATTTATTGTATACTAGTGTAGGTGTTTGGAAAATGACATAATCTAGATTGGCAAGAATCCATGCCCCTCCTCTTCTCTAATCGCAGCATACAGGGGGACTGCAGAGGATCAAACCTACCTTCTCAGGAGTAGAAAATCACCAGCTGTTGTGAAGCTCAGGTAATTAAACTCAGATGAGATGCAGCAATGGAGATCCTGTGCCACAGTTAGTCGATTCTGCCAGACACCAGTGGCTTACCTAACAAGCAGAATTTGGTGCCCACCCATCCCAAGTTATCAAATGAATAGTCACCAGTTAACCTTTCTCACATGAGAGAGTTTCAGGAAAAAATAAATTTTAACTACCGAGTCCACATGAGTGTAGTTCGAGCTGCAAATACTTTTTTCTTTTCTGTGTTCCTGCATGACATGATATAAGATAACTGAGATTTGCAGGTGCTGTTACAGAGTGTGACATCATTATGTCATGAAGCGCAATGGTGTGGAATGTTTGTTGTGTGGATGTTGGAATGTATAAGACAGTGGTAGGAGCTGAAGATCGACGGTGGCAAGTACCTCTTAATCCCGTTATGAGACAATTGCTCCATTGCATCACAGAGGAGCTTTTTTAATACTCTCCCTTAAATGATCTTCGCATGGATCTCGTATCTTCTCACTACTAGCGACAAGCTGGTAAACTGTATTCCAGGGTACAACAAATCAGACATCAGCTAAGGTGGAATTTCTGGGTCCTGTTCCACACTGAAGAAGCCTATTTGTTAAGACTAGCATCTATATTTGCAATGTATCAGTCATTGCTCCAAATCCGTCTCAGATCTCTGAAATATATATACATTCAACTGCAGAAACTGTAGAGGAAGGATCATTGTCGGACCCCTTATGTCATGGCCTGACCAAGCCCAGCTGTGAAAGGATGAGGATTATGTGTGGGGCTAGATTCTCCACCATGAAAAAGCATCCTTGCTACAGAAACAACGGGGATGTCATTGTAACGCACAAGCATTCCATCATAGGTGCTGCTAATTCACTATGCCAAAGAGAAAACTCAATTGTTGTCCACTCTTCTTTGGCAAGTGGTGTTACAGGGGCGGGTGCAAGTGTGGACAGACACTAGTGGTGGTGTGAAGGCATAGTTCATATGTAAGGTGCTGATTGGTGTATCATTAGTGATATATTAGTTATCCTCTTTCATCTTGCAAAAACGTTTGATGCTTATTTCCGAGGCAACATTTACTACTTTATTTTTTGTGTCAATGTGTTATTATTTTGCATTCCAGGAAAAGCTGACCATGATGGCATATAGTTTTGTATTTGTTGTGTCATTTTAGGATTTTGGCAGTACATCTATTGTAGCTGTCCTGAATATTGCTACATGTCTAGCATTCCCATTTCTCCATCATTTTTTCTGCCAGTATATATGGAACCATCTATAAAGTGGGGGCAGGAAAGTGGAATGACATTTTCTTTTACCGATACAGAAGTATCGGAGGCCGAAGTATGTTCCAATCAAAGGGAATTGTCTTTATTGAAAGACTGCCTGGTGGGTGAGGGCATGAAGTAATTTAAATTACTACCTGCTTTGACTGAAACCAATTTGAATACTTTTGACTATGCTGTTAAGCAATTAAAAACTAGGTATTGATGAAAAGCTAATACAGTAATGGAGCTGTCTAGGTTTTACTTGTAGAAGCAAGTGATTGGTGGAAGTACTGACGAGTATGTGGCTGCTCCTTGATCTCTTCCTACAATTTGTTAGCTTGAGAGATTAATTGTGATCATATGTTAATGGATGAGACCCAACAGTAAAAATATAGATAATATGCTACTCTCAATGATGCTGTTGACAAAATGTACCGAGTACTCAAATAAACTTGTGAAGAATCGGAGCTCCACATAAGTCTGTAGCTGAAGTTAGTGTCATTATTAAGAAGGATAAAGGGAGGAAGCACAGGGACATTGTATCATGTTACAGATGTGGCAGCTCTAGTAACATTGGGAATTGACATCATTGATCATTAAAAAAGGACAATTTGGTAGGGTGTGCAAGGGTCAAAGGGATCACGAAGAGTGTGATGACCCTAAAGGTCTAAATTCCAATGTTGCTTTGAATTTTGAAACAGAGAGAACGCGTAAAGGATTAACCAAGTACATCATCTCTCTTTAAAGATAAAGATTATGGTGGACTTGAGTGTCTGGTTAACAATTCCAGGGAGTTATTCCAGGAAATGTGGAAGGAAAGGAAGTTATTACCAATAGACATATTCCCAGGGAGCTACATTGGACATAGATGAATATCTTAGTAGGCCCAGGGAAAATCTCTGGTACACCAGTGTTCCATTTGTTAGCCACACATCACATGCAAATCTGAGAACATCATATACCTGATTACATGCCTTTGTGGTCTGTGGTATGTTTTCATGACCAATAGCAAAATCATGATACATATAACTGAGCACAGAAGCAACATATGTTGCATATTAACTATGACCTTGCAGCAGGGGGGCGTGGCTTGGTGCCTGCGGTGGATGGCGGCATCTGGGTGAGGCGCTCCGGATGGTCCAGGCATTACCGCATCTCAAGATACCGTTGGGTGACACCAGAACCGTTGCGGGACGTCGGAAGTGCCATGGATTAAAGTGAGCACCCCAGCGCTTCTTTATCTGTAGCGAAAATGCTTTAATTCTGCAAGTGAGTGCCCCGCACATCTGAGAAAAGTCGCGGCCTCCATTTTGTGACGTTCGAAATTGGGAAACGCCGCTGGAATGGCCGCGTTGCGGTTTTTCACTCCTTTCCATGCAGTTTTTGACTTTCTGCTCGCTTTTTATATTAATTAAGGTACGAGCACTCCATACAACTGTGATGTAATATTTTGGCTCCATTGAGTTGTCTCTTTAATATTTTTATGACTACTGTCAATTCTGGAGGCCATTTTGAGTTTCCCATTGTTTTCTCACAGAGAATATCATTACGGACAATGGAACTTTTTGTACAACACATCGCTTATATGCTTCATTAATCCTCAATATATATGCTACATGCATCATCTTTTTTATGCCACGCATTTTCTTTTTTTCACGAACCTATGGCATATACTCTGCATGAAGCTATAGTGCATTCAACAGTTCCTCACACATTTATCTCTCTTAACCTTCCCTACCTACATAGAGACAATTGTTGTGGCTATTGCAGCTTGGCAGCTGTGCTGGTGCCTGTATGGGAAGAACAAAGGGTATTGCATCTTCAACAACACAACAAAATCGTGCTTTCATTAAAAACTCTACGATTTTTTCCGCTTTTTCTCAGTTTGTGTATTCTCAGGAGTCTGCACCAAATTCTTTGGAAGTCAACATGGAATCCCTACCTGCTCCATCGGGGAAAGCACTCACTAAGCTTTTAAAGCAGAATCCTCCCTCTCCTCCTAAATCAGCTTCTCCGGTTTCTTTGGAGATGTTGTTGGATGAGATCAAAGCTCTTCGGCCCTTCAAGGAGGAAACTAACTCTAAGCTACAAATTCTTACGGATAATTGGTCCCAAACCGACACAAGAGTTACTGTTGTTGAACAAAGCATTTTCAACTTTAACGCTGCAAATGCAAATGTTTCCCAGCTCCAAACTCAAGTATCATCCCTCCAGAAGCACATTGAAGTCCTTGAAAATCATAGTAGGAGAAACGATCTACGTATTTATGGTCTACAGGAGGAAGTTGAGGGCTCCGACCCCCTTGCCTTCTTCACTTCCTTTCTACCCAAGGTGTTGCATATGGCAAGGGTACTTCCCTTAACATTCAAAGGGCACATAAATTGGGTGGTCCATCCTCCAACATGTCTTCATCACGCAGACCCAAAGGAGTAATTATATACTTTCTGGAATACACAGATCTGTTGTCGGTGCTTTCTGCAGTCAAATCAGCTCAACGAATTACCTGGTCCGGCTCAACTTTGTTTTTTGCACAGGACTATGGCAAACCTACTGCAGCCAGACAAAAAGCATTTCTTAATTTGAGACCAGCTCTCTGATCTCTAGGTGCCCGCTATGGCCTTTTTCACCCTTGCCTGTTCAAGGTTACGTATAATAATAGAACAACAACTTATGACGATCCAGTAAGACTACAAAGTTTTATCAATTCATGCAATCCAGCTGCGATGGACACTCAACAGCCTTCAACATCGGATAATATTTAAGCTTGTTCATCTCTTGAATTTTTCCAATTCCAAACCCCTTCTGGGTTAATTGTTTCTCCTCTCCCTTGTTCTCTTATTTCTCCACTGTTTTGCTTATATTGTTCTTAAACTTGCTCAGATCTTAATCTGATCCGATATGTAGCTGTACACTTATGTTGTCTCCTTATATTGTCTTGCTCTGGCTTCCTGTTTTTCCTCATTATCCCAACTTTGTCTGATTTATTGGCTTGTTGCTTTCTCTTTGTTCTTTTACCTTCCTTTAATTGGTATCCTCTGTTTTTTCTGCATTGTATATTGTTCGCTCACTCAGCCTGGTTTATCATTATATCATTAATGTATACGTCTTTGTTGTATTTCAATGCATCCTGAGTCCTTGTTTCAATTTTTCAACCTAACCCTTGTTTTCACCCTTACAGATTTCGTATTCCTACAGCGTGATCTTTTCTGGATCCTCTTGTTTCGCTGACCCTGGATGTGTCGCCTACTCCATGTGGTTCCATCCCCCCTCACGTTTCTCCCTGATTCTCCTTTTATGTAGGAATGTCATTTATTCGTGCGTTGTTTGTTGTGTGTCCTGTTTTATGTTTTATATTACATCCTCTTTTATCTTTCTTTAACTATCCAGCATGCACACAAGTTTTTTCTCTTATGACTTTCCTCTTTTTCTTTTCTTGGCTATGTTTACATTTCTTTTATCAGATGCATTATTCTAAGATCAGTTTACTCTTCTTACTTTATTCTCTTTTTCTCATGTTTTGCAATGTTTTTATGCAGTTTTAGAATTTACTGTTATAAGTATGACTCCTTTTATTGTTACTCATTCTATTGTATTGAATCAGACTATAATTTTGAAGAGAATTCTAACATACTTAGCTAGGTTAAATGCTGACATTGTCTTTTTACAAGAAACTCATTTTACGGAAATTAAATCTATGAACTTAAAAAGAGGTTGGGTGGGTGAGGTTTATTTTTCTCCTGGGGATGGTAAGCGAAATGGAATTGCAATATTATGTCGCAAAACTCTTCTAGCTACGGTATTGTCGCAAGAAGCTGACGTGGAGGGTAGATGGCTTATCATTAGAATATCGTTGAAAGGTGTTCCAATATCCCTCCTTAATGTTTATGCACATACAGGCGGGGACACTTCCTTTTGGCCTGAATTAACTGTACGCATATCCAGTTGTATTGAAGATAACTTTATTTTGGCTGGGGATTTTAATTAAGTATTAGATCCTTATGTAGACAGGAATTCTAAAACCCACTTCACTCCTAACAGGACACAAAAATCATTCAGACATACTATTTATCAGCACAAATTGCTTGATGCCTGGCGTTTATGCAACCCAACCACTAGAGAATACTCTTTTTATTCCATCAACACATCACACCCAATCCAGAATTGATTATATTTTTGTTTCCGATAACATTTCACAATCCCACACAATTGCAGATATTGGTCCCATCTTTTTATCAGACCACGCTCCCATCTCCATAGGTTTTGATATATTGCCCAAGAACACTGCTCCTAGACGATGGCGCTTTAATAATGCTCTCCTCTTAGACCCCAAATCTTCAGAGTCATTCACTTCCTTCTTCACTGATTATTTCAAAAGAAATAATACTGACTATCACCTGTGACTATTTGGAATGCATTTAAACCATCAGCGAGAGATTATATTATAAGTTAAGTGGCTATAAAATGGAGAATTGCACGTAAGATTACATCAGATCTTCTCCGAGACATAAAGGCACTTGAACATTCATATTATACCTCTCATTCGGAGAGCTGCTTAGCAGCCCTTCTCAAAGCTAAATTGGAATTTAATAAAAAGTCAATGGATGACGCCTCCTTGTTTTTGCTGAAATCCAGTGCCAAATTTTATGGGGGTAAAAATAAAGCTGGGAAGATATTAGCTAACTACTTAAAGATACACCAAAATAAACTAAATATTGATTCTGTCTTTGACGAACATTCAGTTTTACTATTTAAGGATGTCGACATATTAACTGAATTTTCCCTTATTTATAAATCTTTATACTCTTCAGAAACTGCATCTACGGACCACTCATTAGAGCAATTTTTTTCGGACATCCCAAAGCCACAGCAGACATCCTCAGATTTAGTACAATTAGAATCGGATCTCTCTCAGCAGGATTTACTTAATGCTCTGCAAAATCTTAAAAAAGACAAGGCCCCCGGCCCTGACGGCTTCACCGTAGAATTGTAATCTCATTTTTCTAAGCTACACTCCCTCATTAGTTTTTTTCTCTCTTCCCATAATTCCTCTGGTTCTTTTTCTGAGGCTCACATCTGCCTTATCTCTAAAAAGGGAAAGGACTCCAAATACTGCAAAAATTATAGACCTATTTCACGCGTTAACATCGATTATAAAATCTTTTCCAAAGCATTAGCCCTACGTCCAGAACTGTATTTACCGACTATACTAGGGAAAGAACAATATGGCTTTGTCAAGGGTCGAGTTATTTCTGATAATACCCGACTCTTTTTTGACATTTTATCTAAATCATCCCATTTTGATTACTCTCTAGCGGCAATAGCGCTAGATGCTGAAAAAGCTTTTGATAGAATTGAATGGAAATATTTATTTTATACTTTAAAATGGTTTGGCTTTGGCCCCGATTTTATAAATGTAATATCTCTCTTATATTCTAATCCTCGTGCAGCAATTTGTACCAATGGTTTAATATCCCCCCTTTTTTATGTGGGCGGAGGAGTACGTCAAGGTTGTCCTCTTTCTCCTTTCCTTTTTAATTTGGCCCTTGAGCCGTTTCTCTCCAAATTACGCCAAAATCCCAAAATCTATGGGTTTCAAATACCAAACACCCATATCAAACTTGCAGTTTATGATGATGATATTCTGCTTTTTATGTCCAAACCTGAAGAATCAATCCCTGCCTTTTTGGCAGAAGTGGCAATGTATTCTTCCATCTCAGGCTGCTAGTTGAATAGTGACAAATGCGAAATACTGCCTTTAACAAAATATACATTTAGCTCTGAATTTCAAACCTCCCATTTTAAGTGGAGTCCGAACAACATCAAATATCTAGGCCTCCACTTTAAATCTTCCATTTCAGAAACAGTCACCTTATGTATGAATAAGTGTATTCAAAAGATTTCAGATTTAACTGCCAAGTGGCACCCTCTTTATTTGTCTTGGTGGGGTCGTCTGGACAGCATAAAGATGATGTTATCGCCCATAGTTTTGTTCACTATGTCCAATATCCCAGTTCCAATTACAACTAAATTACTTAAAAAAGTAAACTCCAGTTTGTCCTCCTTTTTATGGGGTAACAAAATATCTAGAATGTCCCTGCTCAAATTAATCCGTCCTAAATCGGAAGGAGGAGTTAATTTTCCAGATTTCCATGCTTACCACAAAGCTTTCCCATTACGTCAGGCCTCTTTATGGTTGCTTGATTCCATTGATGAGTGTCCTTTATGGACATCAGTAGAACACCTTTTTCTATCTCCTTACTCATTCTATGAATATCTATCCTTTTCCCGCAAACCACAATCCATCTCAACTCCCATTATAAAGCATACTTCCACACTACTTGAGACACCCTTACACTCTATTTATGATTCTAACCAGTCCCTCCTAAACACCACCATTTGGCATAATAAGCATTTACTGATCCGTAATAGACCCTTTTATTGGAAGACCTGGAGGGAAAGAGGCTTAATATGGATCTCTCAATTATTTTCAGACTCGCAGTTCATTCCTTTAGATACGCTTAAGCAGGCATTTAATTTACCTACCTGATTTCTTGCTAAATATAATTTACTTAGAACAACTGTGCTTGATTCCCTTTCTTGCTTCACCACTACACTTAACACTTCTATGCACTCAAATCCCTCCACTGACCTTCAGACCTTATTACTGACCACTCCTAAAGCCTCTATTAGTTATAAATACCTTCAAGGTAATGGCATCAATAGACCGAAGACAAAAATAGAGGAAGCTTGGGAACATGACCTCCTTACATGTTGGCCATTATCACTATGGAATGGCATTTGGACTAAACTACGTAAAGCCTCCAGAGCAGCAAACATTACCCAAACATTATTCTTTATTTACAATAGACTACTACTTACTCCAGCCACTCTATTTAAACGCTTCCCGTCTGCCCCACAGGTGTGTTGGACTTGTTCCTCCCATGATGCTGACTTACTCCATATGTTCAGAGGTACATCGCTTTTGAACACAAGTATGGTCTCAAATTAATTTAATTTTTGACACTAAGTTTCCTTTTTCTTTTACACACATCTTTTTAGGTAGTCTTTCACCAATTTGGGATGCTAAACTTCAACATGTCAAGATTATTGACCTATTATTGGCGGTTGCCTTTCAACAAATGACTGTGAATTGGAAAGATTCATCACAAATTTCCTTTAGGGCTTGGTGGTACAGTGTTTGCCATAATCATAGGTTGGACACTGCTTTTGTATACCCTCCTCATTTGGCCGTCAAGCTTGCTGCCTTATGGTCCCCTGTTACAATTTTTATTGGCATTTGTGCCAGAAAATGTTCATTGCCTCCACCCTCTCAGCAGGAGGTTCCTAAACCACCCTAGATTCCATAATAGTTCCATGTGTTTCTGCTTTATACCTAGTTGACATGTGTATTTCATCTGTTTTATATTTTTTGGTCTTATTTTTAGTCTTGTTTTTAGTCTGATTCTTTTATTTTATACATAATGAGCTTGAAATGTAAACTTGTACATGTTATTTTATATAATGCCTGTAAGTCACTGTGAATTCTTCTTAATAAAGTTATTTGAACTTGAACTATGACCTTGCATTCCTAAGAAAACAACAAATTCAAAGACAACACTGCTAAGAGAGAACAACATTGGATTTACATACAGGGCACTAATTTACACAGATTAAGTGATGAAATCCCATGTCATTAAATAATACACTATAGCATACGTCAGAAATCTGAAAATGTATATGTACTTCCATAGGCTTGTATGTGAAGAAATGTAGTTTGTATCAAAATGGTGGAAGAAATTCACTATGGGTATAATTGACGGCTACTGGATAGTTAGATTAATTCCACTATGACATGATAACTAAATGTCATTGAGGGAGACAGTAGGACAGCTCTAAAGCACAAGATATTTGGATGGCGGGGTGAGCGTACTAACCTTCCAAGTAGCAGTGGGGCGAGTCATGATACATTCCACCACAAGACTTAGAGAGTAGAATTGAATATATACATTGTTGTGCCCTGGGACACGTTGGTAAATTAGTGAACTAGTAGCTAAGTCGAGAAGGGTGTGGGTTTGGCACACCACATCCCAGGATATACTGATGGAGTTGGAGAGCTCGAATAGCCTTCAGTTTTCGGTCAGATATTTGGATAGCGGGTTGAGTGCAAAAGCATGTTGATATAAATTATTGTTTTCACTTTCTGGAGTAACCTACCGCAGACTGTTTCACATTAATTAAGTGTGCAGAGTGTTTTTAAACTGAACCAAAAGCTCATGGGTATGAATTACTATAATCCGATGACAGATGTTTCTCCCTTCTAACCTTCACTATTTTGTTTTTACTATTTCATAACAGAGAAAACATCTAGGAACCCCAGCAAGTATCATTGAATTTAGTGACTATGAAGGGGATGTGGCATTCCCAGATACTGACTTGGATGGTCCTGAGGAAGGTAGACGACCCATGAGGGCGTCAAAACATGTTGACCAAAAGTTGAGCTGGTAGGGTAATGACGACCCACTGATCATCTTTCCTTGATTTTAATCCTGACAGAAATAACCCCCAAATAAAATAAATAGATTGGATATCCATTCCAGGCAGTTTTAACTATGCATTTGGTTACTGCTGGGTCCCTATTGATCTATTACCTCTTCCTTAGTCCCACCTAACATGTACAACCACTACAGAAGGTGTCGCAGCTGCCACTAGGGTGTGGGTGAGGGCTTTTTAAAACATCAGATGAAGAGTCTTATTTGAGTATGATCATGATATTTTTCATATTGCATCCTCCCTTGTGTGTCAGACGATATCAATAGGAAGGCTAGTTGATGACCTTTTTCTCTTTCCTCTTGGTTGTGCTAGGTAGAGGGTTCAGGAACTTCATTTTGAGCCCTTACTTACATGTGTGAAAATAAAAGCCTAAGTCCCAAAATGTAGCATAATCTTTGCTTTCTGTGAATTGTAGTTTTGTTTTTCCCATTACAAATACGTGTATAAATATGCCAGCAAAGTGCAGCAGGCTAATCACTAGGGACTGAATCCATATCATCAACTATAATACATTTTGCAGAAGACTTGCAGCACAGGGGTAAATGTTACTTTGTGTCATTCGAAAACACATTGGGACCAATCCTGATTCATCATCCTGTGCTTCAGGGCAATGTCTCCATAGCAGCTTTAATATCAGTGAGCTGTTTCCACATTACTGTCAGTTTAGTTCTAACTGGTGTACATATACGGAATATACATACTTACCAGTATAAATATTCATATCAAATCAAATCACATCAAACAATCATTTGTAGAGCGCGCTACATACCTGTGAAGGTCTCAAGGCGCTGGAGGGGGGGCTGCCGCTACTCGAAAAGCCAGGTCTTGAAAAGTCGTCTGAAGGCCAGCAGGTTCTGGGTCTGTCGTAGGCCGGTAGAGAGGGTGTTCCAGGTCTTGGCGGTGAGGTAGGAGAAGTATCCGCCGCAGGCGGTGGCTTTCCGGATGCGTGGAACTGTGGTGAGAGCGAGGTTGGCTGAGCAGAGGCTGCGGGTGGGGTTGTAGAAGCTGAGTCGACCGTTGAGGTATGCTGGTCCGGCATTGTGTAGGGCTTTGTGTACGTGGGTGAGGAGTTTGAAGGTGATCCTCTTGTCGACGGGGAGCCAGTGCAGGTCTCTCAGGTGGGGTGTAATGTGGTTGCATCGGGGGACGTCAAGGACCAGTCGTGCCGAGGCGTTCTGGATGCGTTGGAGCCGTCTCAGGAGCTTGGTTGTTGTCCCTGCGTAGAGGGTGTTCCTGTAGTCCAGTCTGCTGGTGACGTGGGCCTGGGTGACGGTTTTTCTTGGGTCAGAGGGGATCCACTTGAAGATCCTGCGGAGTATTTGGAGGGTGTTGAAGCAGGAAGCGTTGACGGCGTTGACCTGCTTGGTCATGGTGACGGCAGAGTCGAGGATTATCCCCAGGTTACGTGCATGGTCGGTGGGTTCTGGGGCTGTTCCTAGCGATGTTTGCCACCAGGAGTCGTCCCAAGCTGAGGGGGTGGAGCCGAGGATGAGGATCTCCATCTTGTCTGAGTTCAGCTTCAGTCTGCTGTCCTTCATCCATTCGGCGATGGCCTTCATTCCTCTGTGGAGGTTGGTTTTGGCGGTGCGGGAGTCTTCGGTGAGGGAGATGATCAGCTGGGTGTTGTCGGTGTAGGAGATGATGTTGAGGCTGTACTGTCGGGCGACGTGGGCGAGTGGTGCCATGTAGATATTGAACAGCATCGGGCTGAGGGATGATCCCTGTGTAACGCCGCAGATGATCTCGGTGGTCTTGGTGCGAAGGGTGGGAGGCGGACGCTCTGGGATCTGCCGGAGAGGAAGGATGTGGTCCAGTCCAGGGCCTTCTCTTGGATTCCGGCGTCGTGGAGGCGTGCTGTTAGGGTGCAGTGGCAGACTGTGTCGAAGGCGGCGGATAGGTCCAGCAGGATGAGGGCTGCTGTTTCTCCTCTGTCCATAAGGATCCTGATGTCGTCGGTGGCGGCGATGAGGGCGGTCTCGGTGCTGTGGTTGCTGCGGAAGCCGGACTGGGAAGGGTCCAGAATGGAGGCTGAACACGATGCAGCCCACAAATGCTCTGGTCAATGGTTGGAGCCTTCCGGGACGCATCATATCAGCCCTTCAGTTTACTTTCCGACCGCCGCATTATTATGCTAGCAGTCGGAAAGTAAACTGGCTGGTCATTCAGGCTGGCTTCTGATGGGCTCAAGGAGCCCGTCGGCCAGTCTGAACTGGCTTGTAATTACCATCGAGCCGTTCAGACGTATTCCCTCGCCCGAGGTTTGTAGTTATCCTGGTTATCACCCTCGGCTGTCCCGACCCAACCACAGCTGTTAAACTACCTCCTCACAAGCGCCGTCACTCTTATTCTAGGATCGCTTGCACATTGGCTTTTTAATGACAGACCTTTACTGGTTAACATGCCTTGTCGCATTCCACGGATCCCACAATAGGATCACTGCCGCTCCACCTGTTTCAGTTGCTCATTTATTGGGCTCCTCGTGCGATGCAATATCTTTTTAGCCGTTCTCAAATGCGCCGCAACTACATAATGAGCAATTACATCCCACCCCATTCGGATTCACCGTACGGTTATTTTCACGGTCAGTAATACGACTCGTTCACTTTAGCAACCCTTCCTATGCTCACTGTCTTTAGTACTGGCTCACCTTTCCTTTATCTTTACGTCCTCGCTTGGACCCCACATCCACCATGAGTAACTGCTGTATCACATCATCGGGCCATTTCACGAACCTTGTTTTTTCCTTAAATAAACTCCTCTGCCTGCTATGCACTCCAGCATGTCCGTGAATTGAGTATTGCCTGGTCAACTCTGAACAACCATTGTGGTTTTTACTCGCTGTTCCTTTTCTTCAGCCTCACACTCATGTCTGCCTTTTCTATCCCCTTCTTCCTAACAGGCAGTAACACAATTCAGGCATGTGAATCACAACAAGTCCTGATGATGATCTCATTATTCGTTGTAAGCGTTTGAAACATCGTCGACCACCTATATAGTTTCACTCAGTCGACCATTGTGTCTTATTAGAGTGCTAACTATTGCGGATAGCTTTTTTTATATATTTCCATCTGACCTTGAGGTTCCGCCAAACAGTTGCCTGAAAAAAACTTTCTGTTTATATTTAACCCACTTTTTTCTTTGTGTGATTTCTTTGTAAACTGGATACAGGATTGTATTCCACTGTATTGTCTGTTCTTTTTCATGTGAATTGGATGCATGACTGTGTCCCACTGTATTGTTTGTCCTCTACATTACGATTACTTTTTGAATATTTTGACTGATTAAAATGTGTCCGGCTGGACACCAATGAATATAGTGCTCATCGAAGACTATACTTTATCTGCATGTTCCTATAGTTCCTTTTAAGGACCCCTGTTGCTTCAAAAACTATTACCCAAGGTCCTTAATTACCTATTGGGTTCCCTTGTACCCCCTTTACTTGTAATCCCAAAGGGCAGGCCTTTCCACCTTTGGGATTATGATGCACGGTTTCTGGCATGGAAACCATGTTGGAAAGCATTGTTGAGGGTCACATTGGGTGCGTGGCCTTCGGTTGGGGGCAGAGGGTATGCCCCCCTGTTGATCCCTGCACCCCGTGATAGGCACCTCAAGGTGAAGGCCGGTTTGCAGCTGAAATACATGATCCCATATGGAAATATAGGAATGCGACCGAACAATGTTTGGTTGCATCCTAATTAGGAGGTCGGGACCGCTGACCAGAGGTCGGTCGGTCGGTCCCAGGACCGGGATGGTGTATTTAGCCATTTAGTTGTTTATTTTCTTGTTGCTTTTGGTTACCTGAATAAAACATTCTGGGTCGGATGTACCTGGTGAAACATCTTGGGACAGCTATGTCTGAGTGACGCATCCTGCGCTGAACGCATAAAGGTATTTTGCACATGGAAAGCCTTCACTGTGAAGAGTAGCTGGCTCTCAAGCATTTTTCATTTAGAATTTGATATTGTAAGTTTGTGATCTTGTTTCCCTTCAGGGAAAGTGGGTTGGAAACCCTCCAGATTCCTTCGGAAACTTTTCACATCTGTTATCCAAACCTGACAATTAGAACATCCTTTCATCTCCATCGGGTCCTTCCCACCCACAGCCACATACATCAAAATCAAATTCGGTTCAATAATTCAATAGGACCCCAAACAGCTGCAGATGAAATCAACCTTACCCAATATTGAACAATAAAAAATGTGCTCTCTTCAAAGTCAAAAAGACAGCTTCACTGATACAAGTGGTACTATCTATCCAGGACACCCATTCATGAACATCTCCTAGGCACTCAATATCAACTGCCAAGACAAAAATTCACATGAAATAAAACAATTCTTTGGAAAACTGTCAACCTTCTTTATCAATACATGGGCAACATCAATGACAGTAGTTAAAAGGACAACCCAATCATTGAAAGCAAAACAGAGCCAATAGAGAAGAACAGATAAACTCCACACTTTGCTTCTCACACCAAGCTCTTCAACCACCACCATGTCATCATCCTAAGATTCTGGGGCACCTTCCAAGCTAACAACAACCTCTCTATCAAAATATTTGAATTGTGTGCAAAATCTAACCAACCACTCTAAAAGCAATAGCTCAAAATGTTCTGACCGTAAAGAAAACAGGGACTAATTGGTGTCCTCCACACGAGTCTTCCTCCGTTTGTTTGTATCCTATCTTTGTCACCATCCTCATTGACGCCGACCTGGCCCATTCCTCAGCAACTCCCTTCAATTCTAGTTTGGATTGGTTCAAGGGTCTCTCATGTTGCGACCCTTGACCCCACCAGGTAGGTCGGTCCCCGACCGTACATCATCGCCTGTGTCTCCCTGCCCCAGCTGCTACTGCTGAGGAAGTTCGAGGCCATCCACCACCCGCAGGCTACCACCTGCGCCTCATCCCACGTGGCCAGTGGTAGGCCGTAGGTAGGTTTGTTCATCCTCTGCTGTATTGCTTTTATTGTATTGCCTGTATTTTTATTGTTGTGTCGGTGACTGATGTTGTCTGTCTTCCCCGCTGCCTGTACGTGGTCCGTGCCCCTTTTTCTTCCCTCTGTTCCCCTCACTGTCCCTATGCTCTCTCTGCCTGGTCTTTCCTTCTGTACACCTCGCTGTCCCCGTGTCTCTGTCCGGTTTTTTCTTCTGTTCCCCTCGCTGCCCCGTGCCTCTCTGCCCGTTCTGCCTACTGTTCTTAGCTGCCCCTGTAATTCTGTGTTCTGTATTTTGCTCCTGTGCCACTTGTTTTTCTGGTACTTCTGTGCCCTTCTGCCCTCTGTGCCACTCGTTTTTCCCTTGTTTTTGTGCCCCTTTTGCCTTCTGTTTCACTCGTTTTTTGTGCCCTTTTGCCCTCTGTGCCACTCGTTTTTCCCTTGATTGTGTGCCCCTTCTTCCTTCTGTTACCTTAGTTGTCCCTCACCCCCTCGCCGCTGCGTCCCCTGCCGCCCCGGCCCACTGACGGCCCACTGCCAATTTGCTGCCCCCGCCTCCCAGCTGCTCCTCCCTCCCACCTTCCCATATATGCCGGCCGCTGCGCGACCGTGCCTTATGCAAGCCTGTCTGCACCCGTCCGTGCCTGGACCGCGCCCAGTGCCAGAACCCCTGGCCGCCGCACCCGCCACAAGGACCGCCACCAGTACGACGCCAGAACTCTGCACGCTCTTAACTCCGGACGGAGCTACACCTGCTTCAAGGCCACCCCGAAACGCACACACGGCCCCTTCACCTGCCAGAACTGCAGCTACACCAGCCTCAGAGCCGACGAACCTCCCGCCAAAAAAAGACCCCAACCATCTCTGATGCATACTACTGAACACCCGCTCCGAAACGCAAGCATGCCGTCGAGCTCTGGGGCCTGCTCGACACAACATCCCCGGACGTCGCCATTCTGACAGAGACCTGGTTTAACGACTCCTCCGCACCTGACATCGCCATAGCCATCCCAGACGGCTACAAGATCACCCGCAGAGACTGCACCAACGGAGTCGGAGGAGGAATCGCCATCGTCCACAAGAACAGCATCAGGGTCTCGACTAGCACCGACGACGCACTCAGCAACGCCGAACACATGCATTTCCAGATCCACACAGACCCTAACTCCACCCTCAGAGGCACCCTCGTCTACCGACCCCCCGGACCCTGCCCCCAGTTCAGTGACTCCATCACTGAATTGATCAGCACGCACACCCTGACCTTCACCGACTACATCCTACTTGGAGACCTGACCTTTCACCTTGAGAATAACAATGACAACAACTCTACAACCCTGATTGATAACCTCGCCAACCTCGGACTGAAGGAACTCGTCACAATGCCCACCCACTCCGTAGGCCACACGCTCCACCCTATCTTCTCCTCAAGCCTGCACGTCTCCGTCAGCCACACCACCGAACTCCTCTGGACCGACCACCGCTGCATCCACTTTGCCTTCCAGAAGCCTACCACACAACACTGCACCCAACAGATCCCCCGCTGCTCCTGGAGCATAATCACCAAAGACCAACTGCACGCAAACCTCGCTCTCAGACCACCCACGAACCCTCCAACACCGACGACGTTGTCCACAGCCTCAGATGCTGGATTGAGGACTGCGCCAACACCCTCACCCCGCTGAAGAAACCCCCCCACAAAGATACCAGCAAGAGGGCCCGCTGGTTCACCCCAGAACGCCAAGCCTCCAAGCAAGCCTGCCGGAAAGTAGAGAAGAAATGGCACAGTGAACAAACTCAGGACAGCCATGCAGCACACAAGGACGCCATCCGCAACCACCACCACCTCATCAGGGCAGGCCAAGAGGACCTCCTTCAAAGACCGCCTCGACAACAACGCACACAATAGCAAGGAGTCTTCAACATCGTGAAGGAACTATCCAACTCCAGCTCCAACACCAACGACATCCCGCTGTCGCAAGCCCTGTGCGACTCCCTCAACACCTTCTTCAACCGCAAGATGGTATGTAACCTTTACAACGACCTACCATTACAACGCAACTTTTACAACGCAAACTATTACAACGCATTGCTCTGGGGGGCGCTATAGGATAGGGAATAGGTTAATTTACTATCCAATAACCTTCCCTACAATCCACCGGGACTGGAGTTGGAATAGTAAATTAAACTATTCACTATCCAGCACCCCAAAGCGCTATGCGTTGTAATGGTATGAGTGGTAAAAACCGCGTTGTAAAGGTAGGCGTTGTAAAAGTATGCGTTGTAACGTCATACATCCCCGCAAGATAGCAGACATCCACGACAGCTTCAACACCCAGATAGCCCCAACAGACAGCAACACAACAGACCCTCCGCACACCATCGACCACGACCCCCTGCTAGCCTGGGCCAGCGTGAGCATCGATGACACCATCAAGAGCATGCGCACAATCCACTCCGGCTCTCCGTCAGACCCATTCCCACACCACGTCTTCAACAGAGCAAGCAGCTCCATCGCCCCCCACCTGCGCAACGCCATCAATCTCTCCCTCGAGACCGCGACCTTCCCAGAGATCTGGAAACACGCCGTGATCAACGCCCTACTCAAAAAACGTAAGGCAGACCAAAGAGACCTCAAGAACTTCCGGCCCATCTCTCTACTCCCCTTCCCGGCCAAGGTCATCGGGAAAACCGTCAACAGACAGCTAACCCGATACCTCAAAGAAAACAGAATCCTGGATCCTTCCCAGTCAGGGTTCAGCAGCAACCACAGCACCAAGACTGCCCTCATCACCGCCACCGATGACATCAGGACCCTGCTGTACAATGGCGAGACTGCAGCACTCATCCTCCTAGACCTCTCTGCCGCCTTCGACACCTTCTGCCACCGCACACTACGCGCACACCTCCAAGCCGCAGGGATCCGAGACAAGGCTCTGGATTGGACCACCTCCTTCCTCTCCGGCAGAACCTAGAGCGTCCGCCTCCGCCCATTCCGTTCCAAAGTCTCCGAGATCATCTGCGGCGTACCCCAGGGATCCTCTCTCAGCCCGACACTGTTCAACATTTACATGGCCCTGCTCACACACGTAGCCCAACAGCATGACCTCAACATAATCTCCTACGCCAACGACACTCAGCTGATCCTCTCCCTCACCAAGGACCCCATCACCACCAAAGCCAACCTTCACAAAGGAATGAATGCCGTTGCCGACTGGATGAAGACCAGCCGTCTGAAGCTGAACTCGGACAAGACGGAGGTCCTCATCCTCAGCTCCAACCCTTCAGCCTGGGACGACTCCTGGTGGCCGACGACACTGGGGGCAGCCCCGACACCCATCGACCACGCACGCAACCTGGGAATCATCCTCGACTCAACGCTCTCAATGACCAAGCAAGTCAACGCCGTCTCCTCCGCCTCCTTCAACACCCTCCGCATGCTCCGCAAGATCTACAGATGGATCCCGACAGATACAAGAAAGACAGTCACCCAGGCCCTCGTCAGCAGCAGACTCGACTACGGAAATGCCCTCTACGCGGGGGCCCCGACCAAGCTCATCAAATGACTACAATGCATCCAAAACACCTCGCTTGACTGATCCTCGATGTACCATGCCACGGCCACATCACCCCCACCTGAGAAACCTGCACTGGCTCCCCGTCAACAAGAGGATATCCTTCAAGATCCTCACCCACGCACACAAGGCACTCCACAAGACCGGCCCAGCCTACCTTGACACACAGCTCTCCTTCTACATCCCCAACCACCATCTACGCTTCATTGACCTCTCACTCACCACCGTTCCACGCATCCGAAGAATAACCACCTCGCCTCCAAGACATGGAACACCCTCCCACTGAGCCTTATGACAGACCCAGGACCTGCTGACCTTCAGGAGGATACCTAAGACCTGACTGTTCGATCAGTAGCGTTCCCCCCCCCGCGCCTTGAGACCCTCGCGGGTATGTAGTGCGCTTTACAAATGACGGATTGATTGATTGATGTCAACATGACTCCTCAATTGCTATGCATACTGTTGGCACGAGGTCACATTTAAACCAATAAACCCTGGCAGGAACACCCCATTTTATATGCTCATGTTTAAAATTGACATATTTTCTTGAATATTGACATTTGACACACTTTTGCTTGAGTGCTTGTACGAATATTGTTCCAAGAAATAGCTTTGCTTACATTTGCACATTTTTGTAAGCACATATTCAAAATCCTTCAACATGTTGTATGAAAGTGGGACTTCGGCATGGCAACATGGTGATATTTATTATATAAATCACCCCTTTGTTTAGTTAGAGGAACATTTCGGTGGCACTGCAAGGTCGACCTATGCCAGAATTTCAGCCTAGTGGATTCCGGTTTACCTCCTGAGAGAAATGAAACCTGGCTCTCCATCAAGACAGGTTTCCTGATGACACTTACCCACAGGTAACTGGGGAGGTAGGTCAGCCTACAAGGAATCTGGCAGATTCACCTCCACTAGGCAAACTAGGATAGGTAGCGCTAGGTACAAGCAAATTATAACAGTATTTATATGCTTGCATATATTCTCTGTAAACAGCACAATGGTTGAATAATTCATCTTCTTCGCCATTCTTGTATTGCTGATCACACTATTCTGTTTCCTTCTATTGATTATTTAAGCAAACGTAATTACACAAGAACCATAATGCTTCAGTAAATACTGAAAAGCGTTGTTGTGTATTGCTTGTGTATCTCTTTGGAAATGCATGAGTTACGAAATGAAAAGGTTCTAGGTCTGTTACCACAGTTTCCTGGGGGAGTAATGTTCTGAGGCTGAACATTCCATCTGTCACCTTGCCTGGTACTGGGTTTCGTTGGTGAACTGCGAGCTAGCAGGACTAAGGCTAACATATCCTGATGGTGTGCATAGAATCAGCCTTGCAAAGTTTTGACGTTTATGTTGTCCAACAAAAGCAAAGAAGGAGCTATGTAACACTGTCATTCAAAGAGAAATGGGTGACTACAAGCTTCTCTACTATTCTTGCAATGATGATAAAAAAATATACCCTTTCATGAGGTATAAGTAAAAGAATACCATGTTGCCCTTGACTCTTGAATGCCACAAGTTTTCTGCACCTTAATGTAAAGAAAATTGAATTTCTGTTGCCAGATTACAAAACATTTTTAACTGGTGCTATTTCATGTCTTTGGTGTTAGTTAAGGCAGTGATGGCTCATAACACCTTTTACACGGCATTATGATAACCGTTTCCTGAGGCCGTTATGTGTGACAAGAACATCAGTGCATGTTTGTTATGTGGCATTTTTTTGTGGTGCTAGTGTGTTCTGCTACTGTTTTGTGCTTCTTCATTTTTGCCATGTAATATTGAAATATGGTTTTGTTATGTTCACTGTGGTTGTTGTGTTGTTTTCCATTTTGACTGTTCTGTTGTGCCTTGTTATGTTTTAATTGTATTGCCATTTTGGTTTGTGGATGTTATCGCATAATATTCAGTCGATTACTTTAAATATGTCAACAGTGCTGCTATATCTTCAGACAAAAGCAGTAAATGGCTAAAAATTCCTGTGACAAACAACCGTTTGCCACCAGCCTAAGGTGGTAAAATAGTGTTGGCGCAGCTCATCAGCTCCTTAAGACAAAAATTAGGTCAAAAATATGGCAGAGACTGTGTCTCAACTTAACTCTCACATTGCTCACTTTATGTGCTACATCCCCTGCTCTTGAGTAGCTACGGCACCCTCAAACTTCTCCAACTCAAATCCTTTCACTATTCCTGGATCAGCCAATTTTTCCCACGCTCCAAGTGAAAATGTCCAGCAAGCATTCTTAATTTCAATATGACAGGCAATTTACAGATCAGGACTGGGTTCAGCGCTTCCTGCCATTGTTTCTGCCTACTCAGGTACATCTTCCCTCTGATTCAATCTACATCCATAACTTTGCTCAGACACTTATTCATGATGGGAAAGTCCCTAAATATCTCAGCAAACAACGAGAGTACTACACTGCTTGGTCTACCTGTGCTGGTGATCAGACAAAATATTTTTTTTCAAATTAACTATGACTCAAAATGAAGTTTGGGAAATCTGCCTTTTCTGCATGCTTTTGTTGGACATTATTTTTGCGATGACTTTAGAACTTTGTGCACTTTACCCCTGCTATCCAGTAGTAAAGTCGCTGTGCTCCCTCTTTAAACATGGTTGAATTGGCATATTCCTAATTGGTATATGTTGCTTACCTAGAAGTCCCTGGTATATGGTACCAGATGTACGCAGGTCCTGAAAGCTAATTGCCACTTTTAGACTGCAACACCTATTGGGCCATCCAGAGCAAACATTTGTATTTGTATTTAAGTAGACTCGTAGAGTGCACGGCTGCTTCAAACGAGCAGTGCCAGGATTCTGTATAGAGAAGTACACATCAGGTAAATTAGAGGAATATATAAAAACATCTTTATTTGGTGCTCAAAAGTGATGTTTGTTTTGGTTTATCCAAAAACCTAGATTTTTCACTTTAGGCTTAGGAGAAGGAAAAGAGCCCATGGAAACAGGCCACCAGGCAGAGACTCTACTACTATCACCTCCATCTTTCCACCATTGAGCTTATGGCATTTAGGACACATCCACTTGGCGACAGAATTGTGGCAAAGTTTCAGCTGAGGAGCACAATGACCTGCGCCTTGGGAGAGAGATATATTCAGCTGCATATCATCCGTATAGGTAAGGAAGGTGATGTCTACTTGGGACGAATATTATCTTATCTAAATCTTGTAAAAAGTAGGGTCTGGGAAGAGCCCCACGGAGCCCTCTGATAAAGATGGTGTTTTAGAGCAAAACAGTGTAATAGTAGCTTGAAAAGAATAATTTTGAGAAAAGAAGCCAACCAAGTCAGTGCTTCGCTGCAGATCCCACTATCAAATAATCTGCTTAATAAGATATTGTAGGAGACTGTATCGAAGGCAGTACTTAGATCCAGCAGGATGGCTCTTTGATCAAAAGCTAATCATAAATTCTCAGTATGTGAGAGAAGAGCCTATTTAGAGCTATAATATGAGTGGAAACCCGACTAAGATTGATGTAGTAACTGGTAACTTTCAAGATAACTTGACAGATGCTTGTTAATGTGTCTTTTCACTATCTCAGCATGTAGGGGGAGCAGGGATATTCCTCGCCTCTGAAGGGAAGGTAGAATATATGTTATTTACTTTTTGGAAAGAAGAAAGCGGCAAATTAGTTGACGAGGGAGCTGATAGATTAGTGGTAGAGGGGTACTTGAGGGACTTTACTATAGAAAAAAATCTTCTTAGAGAAGTTAGATGCTCTTTAGATTTTAACTGCATAATATTCAGCATGCATTGGTCTAATTGCTTTATGATAAGTCTTGATGGCTGCATTAGTAGTCTTGATTATTAGCTTTACGCAATGCATGACTTTCAAACCAGGGTGCTACGGATTTTTATCTTGAAGTAGTTGATTATGTTAGAGGGACACATTCATAAAGTGTAGATGTGAGCCAGGTATTAACAGCTAAATCAGACTCAGGCACATTAGAAGGCAGCTGCGGTTAAAGAGTCACAAAAAAGAGCAAATTGAAGTTTTGACCTTCATCTAGTCAGCATGGGTACACTCCGTTAACACAAATATGGAATGTGGGATGGCAAAGTGATACGTCCATGCCAGAGAAATAGGGGCATCTGGCAGTAGGTTATGTACATTTGAAAGAACTGGATCTAAGATGTGGCCCCACAGTACATCAGGAGTATTATTCATTGCACTAATTCAATAATTTCCATGCCATTTAAAATGGTCATCACAGAGGTTCGGGTTTTATTATCAAAGTGCAAGTTCAGATCACCTAGTGCATTCAAATTAGCAAATTGAAGTGCCTGAAGATCAATGCTCTCCAGAAAAGTGTTAGTGAAATTGAGTGTCGAACCCAAGGCATGGTACATAAGTACTTCTATGAAAGAGTTATTTATAAGTTTTACTATGAAAATAAGAGATTTGGTTTCTGAGTCCTTTTACTCTGAGACTGAGCATATGACCTCAGGAAGCCAACTCCAGTTTCTCACTGGTTGTCTTTCTGATGTCACTCAGAACATCGTGGTGAAACACATTCCTGTAAATCACTGTCACCCATCTATAATTCTATGTGTCTCTGAGCTTCTACTGGTGAAAGTCCTTGAATCAAGATGTGTGTAAACGTGAGGACTGACTGACATACTTTAGTCAATGCAGAGGACAGAAACAGGCAGGCGTCTTGTCTCACATCATGCTTACAAGCAGGAAATGACAACTAACTGTCTGTCTTTCATACCTTTATCATGCCTGAAACGAGCCCAGTTGTTCGAGTTAGATTTTCAACATTTGAGAGCGATATATTGCTCAATAATAGCGTTCTACATTTGTATAGTTAACACAACAAACCGACTAATATGTTGGCACTCAAATACTTGGTACTATTATTAATCAGCTCAATGGTACCGATTTGATTTTATTAACCTCAGAAGCATGAAAGGTTGAGACAAGTCTAGTATTCTTAGAACCTGTGATCTGTAGCTTGCACAATAATTTCTGCAGCGTGTGAACAGCTCTTTGTGCTTTTCCACAAGGCTACATTAAAATATTGGAATGTGTAAAAATTGCATGCAATTGCTGGTATAACTTTTAGAAAGATTACGGGAGAATTAAGTCACAGTATATATTAAACTCGTAGCAGCGGCTGTCCTTCAATTCTGATGGCTCTGTAAATCTCATTGAATTCGGACATCCTTCTAAAAGCTTTCAGAATAAATTGATATAGGAAGGCCAAAGATGTCACTTGAAAGTTGAGCTGTTAGATGTGCTCAGAAAGTCATTAGGAGGATTAGAGCTCTTAAGGAACAGTAGAAAAGCTATTTGAGAAAATGATGTATTAAGTCAGTGCTGAAAACACAGCACTTTTCATGAGTGTATCTGAAGTTTGAATTATACTTTGACATAGCCAAGAGGCTAGACTTGAGCATGGTGCATGCAAATAGAAGTACGCTTTCATATAGACAGAACAGAAAACCTGATTGGACGCATAAACACACAGAGCGGCCCCCCGTGTATCACAGACAACATAAAGAGATATACAAACACACATGGATAATGCACATATATTATACCAGGCACTTATGCACAAATACGAACAAAAGCAAATGGATGTTTTATAGCTACAGGAATTCTTGGGCAGGATAGAAGATATGTGACTGCATTCATCATCCATCGCTCTATGTCACATCCACCCAGTTGTGAGACTAGAAAATAGCATATATATTTTACATGAGGAATCCTTCTGTCTCGGGCAAAGGTAACATCAACAAAAATAATGGATGACCAAACCCTCCATCTAGAGTGAATGAACAGTTAAGGCAAGCTAGGGAGGTACATTAATATTTAGGCACTCAGACTGTACCCTCAGTTTGCAAGAACCTTTCCTCTGCCCACATATGTTATCAGAAAATCGAAAAGTGATTTACATTTTCTACAGGATACTGTCTCCATGAAATGATTCTACTGCAGACAGATTCAACCACTTGGGCAGCAAAATGTCTCCCACTATAGAATAAATGTCAAATTATTGTGGATTTTCCTTCTCTATCTTGGAGAAAATGAAAAGGCTCTGCAATGTCAATCAATCATAGAGCTCATTCCATGTCTTCGCTGCTAGGTAGGAGAAGGTGCAACATACGCAATTGCTACAACTGATGTGAGGGGTGAGGGTGAGAGAAGGAGCACGTAGCAGAGGTGTCTGTTGGGCTGATGGGAGCTCAAGCGTTGGTTCCAGTAGGTGGGTCGGCAGTTGTGTAGGCCTTTCTGCATGAGCCTGGCGCTTAAACTGGCATTTTGTCTGTGCAGGGAGCCAGTGGAGTTCCCTGAGGTAGGGGGTGATGTGAGTTTGTGTACGGAAATCCAGTAAGAATATGGCTCCGGCATACTCTGTAGTCTTTAGTCATCGAAGAAGGTGAACTGCGATCCCTGCTTAGAGAGTGTTGCCATAGTTTAGTCGCTGGAAGTGAGGGCCAGGGTGATGGTGCATCTTGAACTTTGGGGTGGCCAATTGAATATATTGTGAAGCATGCGGAGGATGAAGAAGCAGGAGGAGGAGACCGAGTTGCCCTGAGTTTCGTGGGTTGATTGTTGTCCAGAATGATGCCTAGGTTCCTGGCATGGTCAGTGGGGGTAGGAGTAGGTCAGAATTCTAATGGCCACTAGGATGTGTCCCATTGGGGGCTTTTGTTTAAATCAGTACCTCTGACTTGTCTGTGTTAATCTTCAGGCATGTGTACTTCATCCAGTTAGTGACGTATGTTAAGCAGCAATGGAACTTGATGATGGTGTGGGTGGTGTCTTCGGAGAGGGCGAGGATGAGTTGTGTGTTGTTGGCAAAGGACAGGATGTTGAGCCTGTGGGTTTTGGTGATGCTGGCCAGAAGTGTCATATAAGGTTTAAAGACGATGGGGCTGAGTGAGGATCCTTGGGGCGCTCCACAGATGATTTCCTTGGGTTCCGAGGTAAATGAGGGAAGGTGGACATTTTACATTCTTCTGGTGAAGTAAGAGTTGATCCATCTGAGAGCAGTTCCTTGGATGCCTATGTTGTACTGCCTTGTGATGAGTGTGTGGTAGAGACGACATTGAAGACTG
This sequence comes from Lissotriton helveticus, assembly GCF_964261635.1. Taxonomy (NCBI): domain Eukaryota; kingdom Metazoa; phylum Chordata; class Amphibia; order Caudata; family Salamandridae; genus Lissotriton; species Lissotriton helveticus. The sequence continues at coordinate 166,989,512 of NC_136062.1, read as the reverse complement.
CTGAGAGGTCTAGGAGGATCAGGAGTAGGGCTTGGATGTTGTCACTAGCCGCAATGAGGGCTGTCTTGGTGCTATGATTGCTGTGAAATCTGTATTAGGAGATGTTGAGTTGGAGCAGGAGGTTCCATTCCAAATGTGAGGAGAGCTGTTGGTTGATGTCTTTTTCTAATCCCTGGGCCGGGTATCGGAGCATGAAGATTGGTCTGTATTGTTGAGTTTGCTGGGGTCTGCCAATGTTTTTTTTAGTGAGGGCATTGACTCCTGTGTGTTTCCAGTCCTCGGGGAAGGCGGCCATGGCAAATTAGGTGTTGAACAAGGTGGTGAATATGTGGCTGATTCTGGCTTTACCTAGGTTGAAGGTGTGGTGAGGGCATGGTTTTGTTGGGGCCACTGAGTGGACCAAATCGATGATGGAAGTGGCGTCCTGTGAAGTGGAATGGCTCCATTGGGTTAGTGAGATGTCTGAGGTGGTAGCATGGTCTTTGTGCTGCTTGAAGAAGTTGGTGGTCTTGGGCATCTGTAGAAGTAGGTGATCTTGTTGAGGAAGAAATTGAAAATGGTAAACTTGCTGTCAATATCATGCAATTAGATGGGTAGATGTATGAAATACAGTTACTTTATAGTATTGATTGACGTTTGGCAGTTAGTTCGAAGTTTTCACCATGCACTTGGGAATAAGTGTTGTGTCAGTTTTGCGGCCAGAATTATCACAAGAGTTTCCCCCCAGTGAAATGTTTTGCCTGAGCAATTTCTCCCAGGTATTTTCTGGAAGAAACTCTGTGGTCAAAAACCAGAGACCAATCGCAATTTGAGAGTATCTGCTGATTTAATTTGGGCACAAGCATCGTTTGCACCTTGTTGGTATTTATGGTATTGATAAAGTGACTTTATTGACATGATTCTTTAAATGAATTTAATGCATATACTATAAAGAGGTGTTGTTACAATTTGCATTGGAGCAAGGGTTAAACATTATAGTTAAATATTACGTGCTCTCTCTGTGATATGTATTCTGCTGCTGCTACATTATCAAGTAGTGAAAATACAGTTAATAATTTAGACGTGAAAGTAGAAAAATGAAAGTCAATGTAGAAAAAATAATTTATTGTGAGTTTTATATAGAGCTATAGGTTACATTACAGTTAGTTTAGAGGACTGACAATATTCAATTATATGACAACACAAGAATGAGGGGGTGCTGGAGTTCAAGTGAATGGACAGCTCATCGTCCAATGTTCTGTATTTGCGACATTGTTCAGTAAGGAGTCCCCTAAGAAAGTAAGTCTGAATTGTTCAGTCTTAATGAGCTTACTGCAAAGTAAGTAGTTTGGCTGGGATTTCAGAGGGGGGTTGAGGACTATTCATTGCCCAGATCCCGGCACTCCCGGAAATCTGTCTAAGTGCTATGAACTCTTTGATAATGGTTGATAGATCAGGTGAGTGGATGCTGATTAGAGGGTTCTGGCTGACAAATAGTGAGGGCTCAGTTTCTCAATTTAGTATAGGTGTGTGCCTCCAGTGTTCCTTTTGGACTGTGCAGGCAACTTTCAATCTGATCGCAGCTTTTGCTGGAAGGCAGCATAGCGTACTCAGGATGTCCTTAAAAGGGTTGTATTTAGAGAGATTTAGACACTATCTGACTGCTTGGTTCTACGACCTCAGTAGACTGACGATGAGTTTCATGAATAGGCCAGTGCAGATGACGTTGCAGTATTCCAGGTATGGCAAGACTATTGCTTGATCTTTTGGGGGCAAACGTCAAATTCAATTTAAATATATAATTTTTTGGGACAATTGAAGGATTAGGAGAGTCCATGGGCCTTTGGTCAATATTTATGTTGAGGGCTGGTGTCCATGTGAAATGTCCTATTACCGTAATCTCCGCTTTGTTAACATTCATGCAAATGAAAATCTTCTTCATATAGTGGAGTAATGGTCCAAGTATGAGGTGCTGTAGTTAGGATTATCAAGATAGTTGGCTTGAAATGTCTTGATGTTGTCTTGAAGTGAAAGTGCCTGTCATCGATATACTTTTGGAACATGGTGTTGCCCAAGTAGGTGAGCCAGTGTCAAATATGAACGTTGAACAACAGGCAAGAAAGACACGATTCTTAAGAGACTCCTCGGGGAATCAGGTGCAAGAATGACTTAGCTAACCCAATGCTACGTTTTTGGCTGTTCTTGAACATCCAGCAGTACTGTGCTTTATGCCATGCAGAGGTCCTGGGATATAAATCCTGTTTTCTTGTCTTCATTCAGTCAAGCATGAAAATCCACACAACTAACTACAGCAAATACTTGCGCCTTGATAATCATAATGAGAATTATGTTGCAGTCACACAAGGAAATGCCATTACAGCTGTGGACTAGTGAAGCTCTAGTCTATTTCTTGTTGTGCACCAGACACAATATGTATAACCCCATATATGAGAATCACCACGTTTATTAATACATTTCAAATCTACCATGTATTGGGAATACTAATTATTTGTCTTCTCTACAGTGAAACAGATTTCTCCAAGCTTTACCAACACACAAGTGCAGCAGAGGCAGCAAAAGTGCAAGCTTTCCTAACACACTCCTAACACACTCAGGTGGCACATCCAATGTGCAGTTAGTTACAATAGTTAAAATGCTCTCTGAGAGCTAGAGGTGAAAACTGATGGATTTAAACACTAAGTAATAGGTTATAAAGAAACCAGAAGCCTAAGTTTATTATTCTATGAAAAAGGGTGGGGGTGGTCGCAATAACTCGCACAAATGGAATGCTCAGTAATTTGAGTCTGTAGCCCCAATCAGCATCAACTTTCTTTTAACACACCATAATATGAACCTTTGTAGCTCCACAGAGCAGTTCTAACATGGACACTTATTTGTCCCCTCCTCATCCTCATCCTTAACCTTAGGCACACTTGAAATTTCAGGATGCCTTTCCTTGTGTAATAAGTCATTTGGGGGGGGGTAAAGCAGTGTGAGATGATAAGTGAGGTAATCATGCTAGCATTAAGGCAGATGAACCTCACCTTATTCAAACATATTGCTAGATGAACTAGACACGAAATGGCCAATGCAGTCTGTTAGCAATTTAATCACACCGTAGAGATGGGTCCGATGGAGTAGAATGGCAAGTAAGGCAGCAATGTGATCTTCAGTGGCTTACATTACAATAGAGTCATCAATACCACCTCAAAGGCCTTAGATGTTTCAGAAGTTGATCCAATAGCTTGGAAAGAGTTGATTATAGACTGACTACAATTTGTTTTTGAAAATAACATGTTTTTCCGCCATTTTTAGAGGAACCATCTCCATGAACTTGGGAATAGCTAGTTGTCTGAAATGATATGAAACGAGTTGCGAAATAGTCTAAAAAAAGCCTTTTTATGGCAAAAAGTTACAGTCTGAGAAATGTCCTTTCTGCTCTCTTCCTAGAAAGTCTCCTTTCATAAAAGATTTCTGCCACTTCCATTCACCCCACCTCCATCCTCCTGAGGGCCTTCATGGATTTTTCACAGAACCAATGCTGAATTTTGAAGGAGTGTGGTACTGTGGAGTTGAAAGGAGGATGAAGTTGGGGTGAAGTTTGTTAGGGTGTGGAGAGAGAACTGTGGACAGCTGAGTATTTGGGGTGTTTATTTGGGGAGTGTAAGATGATGCTTAATACATTTTTTATTTATTTATATGCAGCAATCGCTGTGAAGGTATTACATTTTGCAGACTACTGAGATATCTAATAGGTAATCCAATATTTGATTATGTACAATTCAGTGCATCCTGGGTAAACGTTTGAATTCACTTGCATTCCTTTCGAAGCCTGGAGTGCAGTAAGTGGGAGTAAGAAGATGTTTTTGCTTAATTGTTCAGATAAAGTGGACTTATTACTTAGATTAAGACAAATAAAAACAATACTAGATTTGGGATGATGAACTGTGAATGGAACGGTGCCTGAGCTGAGTGCTAGTTGAGTTCTTAGGAAAGTCAAATCCAACACTAGTCTAACAACACGTTCCGTAACGCAAGTCGTTGTAATGACTTGTGTGCCAAAGGGACGTGTGGTAATGATGCATTTGTTGTAGTGCCCGTTTTGTATAGGCACGGGTGGTTTAGACTTCATGTTAAATGGTGTTTTCCTGGTCCAAAAGACCCAACAAAGCTGAGATGTGTTAATGGTTGAATTGGAGCTTATATAACACATAATCAAGGGGGTTAGAAAATTTAATTGGATAAGAAGAGGAAATTAGGGATGAGTCTGGGGTGACATCCCTCAGCATCACACACATTTTTACATATGAATTGCATACCTTTGCCACAAATAAATCTTCATATTTTTACTTTTGAACTGGTTTATAGAAACTACATAACATTTATGAAATATTAGATTATTACCCATCCAAAATTCCTACCATTACTCTATTACTCTGTAGATTGATGTCACCTTCATTCAATTATTCATCATTTGTCATTTCATGTTTTGTCTTTTTTGCTTGAGGTCAGGATTGACTATATTGCCATTAGGTGACCCACTATGCAGGTATCAGAATCGAAAGAGTTTTATCTAGTGGCAAAGCATTGAATATAACATTTGTAACTTTTTCTTAAACTGTAATTAGCAGACTCAATTAAAGATAGATAAGTCCTAGAAATGTGTACTGGTTGGTCTCAGAAAAACAAACATTGCATGCTTCAGTCACTAATTCAGTGGAAAACCTTCTCAACCAAGTTATGATGGTATTATCAGAACATGCTGAGAACCATCATAGAATCTTGAACTAACTTCTTCAAAACAACTAACTAGGACTAAAGTAATGCAAGGTAGAAGGTCTTCTCTTGGTGTGTGTGACAAATTCTGTTCCGCCGGCGGAGTTTGCAGGGGTTCGCCCGCACCGTGCTATGCTTGAAAAGTGAGAACTGACATCCCCTAGCATGATTTTCCAGCACTAGCTATTACGGCACCTGCTGAGATTTTCTCAACGTGAGCAGAAGTGATCATTAGAGGTGAGAAATTCAACTCAAGCAGCAGCAAAAAAGCAATGCCCTCTGGCAAGCCGCGTACGAACTGAATTTGCAGCCCGGAACAAACTCCTAGTGCTAAAAATCAACACGAGCAATGCAACATGCCACTTCTGCCTGCTTGCAGAACTCCACGGAATGTTGCAGAGTTTTAATGTAACTCTGCAGAATTCCATGGAGTGACATTCTGAGAGTTCTGCCAACCCCTGGTCCTCTCACAAATATTTTAGAAATGGCTAGTCAGGCAAAGGATCCTAACGCACCCTATTCTAGTCGACTAGTCTCAAAGAATTATATGCCAACTGGGGAATGTTAGTTGTGGCATATCGTCTGAAAGACATCGATCTATCCTATTACACACCGACCTGAAGTTAAAAGAGTTGGCCTTGGTTTGGGGATACTTTGTTAGGGACATGAACAGATTTGTCACCACATTCACAGCCCTTGACAAGGCACACAAATTTTGCCTGGGGAGGTCGATACATGGGATGATTGGCCGGATGTTTCGATTATCAATGGTTCCAGAGATGCTTCCCTTCAGGAATACAAGAGAACTGGAGCGACAGTGGGACAAGGGGAAGCTTTTTCCCATCTAGACAATGTGGTCATGGTTGAAACTCCAGAGATGGCTACAGAGAACAATCTCAGGAGGTTCAGGATCTGGTTTCTCAGGTACTTATTATCCCTTCATCAGACATGGCGGTGGGAGACAGACTGTGTTATCTCTTGAACAGGGTCAGCCCATAAGATGGGATGTGTGGGTCATGGACACATGGCTTCAAGCTGTATTTCTATGGTATTCAACAGGTGTTTCCCAAACTTCTGATTTTTTTCCTACCAGATCAGAATTTTAGAGATTTAGAGTCTTTTACGCAAGGATACAATATGCAAAATGGTTCCTCAACCCTACAGGTTTTACAACAATGCTTTTCTGGTGCCAGACTGGTCTTGACTTCATTGCCTGGATTCTCCAGATTGCATTTCAAGATGGAAGGGATCCATCATTTGTGAAATTTAATCCAGAAATAAGATCAGATGGTCTGATTGGACCTAAAAGATCCCTATATTTCCATTCCACGTTTTTCTACCCACAGGCAGTTCCTCAAATTCAAGTGGATTAATCCATGATTCAAACACAAAGTCCTACCTATTGGTCTCTTCTCGGCTTCTTGGTACTTCATGAAGGTGATGAGGCCAGTAGCAGAGTCCCCCAGGACGAGGGGTTTCACCTCATTGTTTCCTTGAATGACATAATTATGTTGGCACAAAATCTGGCCACAGTTCAGTTGCATTAATAAAATAGACTAAATGCTACAGGACACAAACAACATTAGCCAGCAGCTGTAAGCTCTCTCTTAGATCCTTGTTCTTGTGCTTCTGTTGTAGGATTTTTGCCACATAATTACCTCCTCCCTCCCATTGTCTGTTTCTCACCACCCCACACCCTCCTCCTGGTATCCATTTCTGAAAACCCCACCCCCACCACTCGCTCTCCATTTCTGATCACCCCCACCCCCTCCTTCCATCTGTTTCTCATCCTCCCACCCTCTGTTTCTCACCACCCCACCCTTTCCCCTCATATTCCTTGCATCCTCCACATTCCCGCAATATTTTAGGACATATTGCACAGCAAAGCTGACTGCTGTGCAACATAGCTTAAAAGGGAAAAAAACACTATGGGATGGTCAACGCTGGCCGCATCCTAGGTTTTTTGAAACTTTCAATCCATGTTGCACAGCAGCTCGCAACATGTAAACAAACATTGACAAAGTCAATATGTCTTGCACAGGGGAAACCTATTTACTGTGCTTTTTTCTATTTTGTTTGTTGTTGACAGCCTTGTGTTTAAGTTAGGAAGGGTGCAGGTCTACCAATGCTAGATTATAGGGTAATGGACATGAATGGACATTTTTGTATGGTTGAGTCCTGAGGGCTAAAACATTTTCTCATTTTACTTGCGTTTTTTTGTGAATTTTGTCTGGATTTATCTTCATACTCTAGTGCATTTTACTCTTTTGGACCTAGTTTGCTGTAGGCATTTGATGTATTTTTTTGGGGGATTTGTGGATGGCCTTGTAATAATGCCACATTTCGTTTTTTTGTCTGCATGGGACATGTGTCTGTTGGGAATACATGGGCCTGGCCCATGTAGCCAGACATTTGTGCATTTTTTTTCCCCATGTGCTTTGCGATGATTTGTGTCTGTGTCTTTGTGCATGCATGCGTACTTGTGTGCGTGTGTGAGATGGTTGATTGATTTTCTGCAATTTTTAAAAGCATTATGTGGAGGTAATTATTACCTTGTGCTGTATGAGTTTGGGACATTTTATAATGTTCATTAAAACAAATAAAATCTGTTTCCATTGTGCAGTGCTGTTGAATTTACTGTTACTGCTTTATTGGTGGTATGCAAGGCCCACAGACAGATCCAGTCACATTTTGGATGAATATTGGCAATCCTTTTTCTGCAACTGTGCAACGTTTGTTGGTGGAGAGGAGGAAGGGGCTCCTTTCCGGATAGTTAAGCCATTTTTCTTTGTTTTCCATGCTTCCTTCTTTGCTGGCCATGCAACGACAGCCATTGTGTGCAGCTAGTGTGGGTTTCCATGTCATAGGTGGCCATTTTGTCTCTGTTCTCCCTATCTCTTTCAGTGCTGGCCAATGTCATGAGGGGAGTGACCACCAATTTCTTGAGTCAGTGTGTGTTTCTGATTATTCATCATTTATTGTTATTTTCTATGATATATCTATTTGCGCTTGTGGCTGATTGTAGTAATCTGTAATACAAAGTTATTTTTTTAAATTCATGTATTCGATTACTGCCTGATTTCCTTTTGCCCCAGAAGAATACCAGGCATTATTATTAATTCATTTATTAAAATGTAACTGTTCCTAATAGGGGCCCCATGGCTCTGGCAGGACACAAACTATTTATGTGTATTCACTTTTTGCCTGTCCCCCTTCCTTCCACAGGAGCACCATAGGTCCTGCAGTGGCACCATCTATTTATTAATTATATATTCAATTTTACCTGCCCCCTCCCACTCCCACAGAGACCCAATGAGCCCCTGGATTACATCAGGTATTCATGTATTCAACTTTTCCTATCCCTACCTCCCATTTGGGGCCTAATTGTCCCTGAAGTGACACTATTAAATAAATATTTATATGGTATTTGGCTGCCCCCTCCCTCACATATGAGTTATGGGCCCTGGGGGAACACCAGCTAATTATTAATTAATGTATTTGGTTTTTGCCCACCTCCTGTAGGGACCCCATGGGCCCTGGAAGGTTACCAAGCATTTTAGTATGTTATTCAATGTTTGTCTATCTCCCATCTCACATATGAGCCCCATAAACCCTGGGGGGACACTAACTATTTATTGATGTATTTGATTTTTGCCTCTCCCCCACAAGGGTACCTGGGGTTTTGAAGGGACACCAGTTATTTTACATAAATTAATTCTATTTTGTACCTATCCTCCTTTGCCTCCTATGTGCAATTAATCAAAATGTGGTTGTCGGCGTACTTTAAGATAGGCAAGTTTAGACTCCCTAGCTCTGGAGCTTGTGCGCTAATCTTGACTAGAGTTGGTGGTAAATCTGCCAAGAGTAAGTTGATAAGGATGAGAGCAAGCACACATCCCTGCCTTAGGCCCTGATTTATTGGAATCTCCATGGGCAGGTGGAAGCCATTCCACAGCTTAACACAGACCCATGTGTCAGTGTGGAGAAGAATCAGGGCATGTAGCAGAGACCGCAGGATGTTCTGGCTGGCCAGCTTCTGTCAGATCTTCCTACGATTGACCCAGTTTGACGGTCCCCCTGAATTCGATATGGCAGAGATAGAGAGACTGACGGTTGTACTTGCATTGATCTATTAGCAAAGACAGGGCTAATATGTTCGTTGTTGTCCCCATACCTTTTGAGAAGCCAGTTTGGTTAAGAGGGCTTAAATGCTGTTCCGTGGCCCAGATCATTTATTCTTCCAATAAGCACCCTGTGAAGTACAACAACTGTATCCCTAAGTCCGACACTGTTTAATATCTATGTGTCGGACCTTGCTATTGTCATCAAAGCATTTGGGATGAGCCTAACCTCCTATGCCGATGACACCCAATTGGTATTGGCCATTAAAGGGGATGGTGAGGAGGTGGCCACACGTTTCACAAGAGGGATGGTGGCCATAGGTGACTGGATGGCCACCAACTGTCTTAAGCTTAATTCAGAAAAGACCGAAGTGGTCATTTTCGGTCACCTTTCTCCTGGCTGGTCATCAGTTTGGTGGCCAACATCGTTTGGAACGCCTCCCAGCCCAGCTCTTAAAGTTAGGAATCTCAGCGTCACTTTCGATGTGGGTCTCAATTTCATGGCGCATGCTAACAAAATTGCAGCCACGGCTCACATGAAACTCAAAATGACAAGAAAAATTCTACCTTTTCTACCGGATTCAGCCAGGAAAACCCTGATCAGTTCATTGGTGCTGTCCGCCTTGGATTATTGCAACGCCCTCTTCCTACAGGCCCAAAATCGAGTGACAAACAAGATGCAGTCAATTCAAAACGCAGCAGCCCGGCTGCTTTCGGGACTTCCCAAGTTTGCACCTGTTTCCAACACCATCAGGAAACTTCATTGGCTCCCGATACGCAGTCGAATTAAGTTTAAATCGCTGTGTATTGTCTACAAGGCACTTAACAATCATGGCCCCCACTTTCTCAAACATAATCTTGTACGTTGCATACCAACTCGTTCTCTCCGCTCCACCCATCACAATCATTTAGTAGTATCACGCACTAGAACAGTCACCTGGGGCGACAGACGCTTTTTGGTTGCCGCCCCAAAACTCTGGAATTCCCTACCCTCTCATATCAGGACTAGCCCATCCCTGCTAATATTTCGTAAACAACTTAAGACTTGGTTGTTTGATCAATAGTTAGGAAGATTCGGTTGGTTCTCCTGGATGTTGACCTATGCCCTCAGCCAGCGCCGAGACGCCTACGGGTATCGCCGCGCTTTAAAAATGACAATAATTAAATAAATAAATAAACTGTACGGCGCGGAGGGCTATCAGCTATCCTTTGTAAAGGGGGGAAATTATCAAGCCCTTCCATGAATTTGGTATAACATTCAAAGTTATGATGCTATTAATCGTTGTTTCATGCTTGCTGCCCAAAACCCCTGGCTCTCTTTACAGATCACTGGGGGGATTCCTTGGGGCCTTGTGCTCCTTCTCCTCAGCCCCTAGCAATCTGTTTTTTAATAATCTCCACTTACATCTTCAAGGGGCTGATGTTGCTACAGTCACTTACTGCTGTAATTCTCATTTATTTAACTAAATGGTCCTACTAGGGGATTTTTGGTGCTTTCTGGACAGAGCGTTGCTTGGATTCTGCCACTTCCGGTTTTATATGTTATAAAGGCATAGTTGAAGTAGCTTGACAGGAACCCGATGAAGGTTCTTGCAATATACTTACATTTTCTATGGCGTTTGTTGGGCCATTAAGCCTATTCACAGACTTCCAGAATCTCTCATGTGGGGAGGTGCATCAGGAAAAGAAGTCCAATCCCATATGTGTTTAATGATATTCTTTAATATCAATATTTCATTTTAAAAAATTCACAATCCAGCCAACACGTTTTGTTTCATCACCTCCTGGAACTTTGTCAGGGCTTCAAATTGTATTGTGTTCCAAGATTACTGATTGTTGATTGTGTTCTCAGTCAGTGCTCCAGCATTATTTGCTGGCCCCTATATATTCCAATGGGCATCGTCGAGCCCATATAGGATACCATGTTAAATGTATATCTGGAAGTGTCTTGCGGTCTTAGCATCAATAATCTTGGAACATAATACAATTTGGATTGGATTTCTTTTCCTGGTGCACCTCCACACATATTAGGAGTCGAGGATCTGTTGAACAGTGGCACCAAGTGGCGGCAAGTGCCAGAGGATTTGTACACGAGACACTTTACTTTTCTGGGGCAAAGCGTGAGGTGTAGCCTAGATAGTCTGCCTCTGGGTTGGTCTTTTCTTTAGTTTTGATATCATATTACAACTTTGCTCAGAATGTATAGTTGGCCTATCTCCTTAGCAGTCTGCTGCATATCTTACAGGCCTCTTTCATCTTTGCCAAAACAACTCTCAGGGCTTTATCATATGGTCTCTCTTAAGTATGCCCTTAGCAGTTGGCTTTAGTTGCGTGTTAGACCTTTTAATTCATGAGAGACAGGGATCCTTGTGTTCCAATCTGTTGACCAGGGCCCGTAACTGGTGCAACATATTTCCCTGCAAACCTTCTGGTGAACTGGGCTCAGTTAGTTAGATTGACCTGACCTTGCACTGTACACTTCTGAAGTGTTTTCTTTTGCAAGCTCCAGAATATTGGGAACTGGGGCAATTGACCATTTTATCATTGTATTGTTCATTGTGTAAGCTGATCCATATGTTTCTACTGCTGGTATATGGTGCGTGAGGTTCATAGGAAGAGTCAGCTCCTGTACAGGTGATCGCTTTCCTCTCTTGGAGCTATTCGGCAATATCACTACCAACTACAGTATTCGGGAAGAGGGAGCAGCACAGACCAGTGAACTGGGTTGTGAAAAAAGGCCTCTTTATTGAAACATGTGAACATTACAACATAACCTGAGCCTTTGCCTCACAAAACTATAGTCTCACTATACATTTTTTGTTTTTTTTTTGTTTATTGAGTTTCTATACCACTTTAAGCATCAGCAAGTAGAATAATCGCAGTCCTTAGATATATGCATGCATGGTATCAACATCGGAATATCAAAGCAATGTAGTATGAAGTCCATTACAATAAAATCAACAGGGAATGTCACATATCCAGGGCATCATGCAAAATAGACAAAGCTAACACAGGAGGTAAAGAATAAAATGAGTGTCTTGCATTACATATAATGTCCTAGGTAGAGCGTGCATAAACAAAATGTACATGTCATCAAATATATTTGCATATCATGTTAGCAACTAGGGATCAGGTTGTGTGGGTCAGCATGTGTGGGATAGTGCGGGTTATGGTTGGTGTTAATCGGGTGCTCTAGAAGATACATCTTGAGTGGATCTCAAATGTCTCTGGGGCGAGAGGCCAGGAGAAGGAGTTCAGGATATGAATATGTTTGGTTTTGCCAGACAACCAAGTCACCAATCCATTCCTTAAAATGTAGGTGCTCTGCCTCGACCCCATCTGCATGCCACTCGCCTTCTGGCCAATAATAGGCTAAAGGAGACAAATCTGCAATGTAATATAGCTGAAGAGAGAGCAGGGGAAATGGTGAAAGTGTTAAGGATGTCATCAGTTCTAGTGCGGCGATCACTTGCTGCCAGTAGGCCAGAAGAGAGCTACATTCCCAGGCGAGATGGAGGAAGTCTGCAGCTTCTGAACCGCACCTGTCACATTTGTTAGTGTAAAGCAATTTATATGTGTGTAGCTTCACTGGGGTATAGTATAAACGGTGTAGGAACTTATAGTCGGTAATGCGTAGCCGACTGCTGGAGGAAACTTGTTCAGTCTGCTTGCAGCAGTATACCCATTGCCCCAGCTCTAAGGACCATTTGTCCCGGGTAGTGCAGGGGATGTATGACATCACAACGCATGCTTTCACAACGCATGCCTTTACAACGCGGTTTTCACAACGCATGCCTTTACAACGCATAGTGCTTTGGGGCGCTGGATAGTGAATAGTTTAATTTACTATTCCAACTCCAGTCCCCGTGGATAGTAGGGAAGGTGTTGGATAGTAAATTAAACCTATTCCCTATCCTAGAGCGCCCCCCAGCGCAATGCGTTGTAATGGTTTGCGTTGTAAAAGTTGCGTCGTAATGGCACTGCGTAGTAAACGTTGTGTTGTAAAGGATGTCTCCCAGTGCAGGCAGCCACTTATGCTGGTAGTGCAGGCAGCATAAGTGGGTGGATAAGCTATGATATAAGGTGGCTACTAAGTGTGAGGCAGTGTCAGTAAGTAGTATTTGACGCAGAGGTGTGACGTCTGGGTGTTCAAGAGGATATTCAGGGGTATATTCCTTGAGGCCCTGCCATAGTCGCACATATAGGAATATGTCTATGGGGGAGGGCGGAGCTTTGGAAAATAACTGCTGTGATGTGCGAAACTGGCCATTTAGATAGAGATCACCCCAACAAGTGATGTTGTATTTGGCCTTAGTGTTTTTTGAAAACGCTTTCTTGCAGGACTGGCATCTTTGGATGGTAAGTAAGGGGAAGTAGAGGCGAATATAGAATAGGGGCTTGAAGTCGAGTGGAAATACGCTGCCAGGCCCTCACCGTGCAGTCTACCCAGGTCGGATTGTTAGCGTGTGGTGCAGATGTACTCAACAGAACCCCATCTAGCGGAACGACGTCTGCCAGCCAGTGTTTGGTCGCTACATGACGCGTGTATCTGGGGGGGTGGAACCAGTAAAGGGCATAATGATCTTGGGCACAGATATAGTACAGCTCAAAATTGGGAACGTTAAAACCCCCCTGAGAGTAGGTGCGAGCAAATATGTCTCACTGCAGTCTTGGGTGTTAGCCGCTCCATATCAATCTGGTTAGCTCCGATCGAAGTGAGGAGAAGAAGTGGCGGCCTGGGTCATAAGTAAAATGTAGAAACAAATATAGGAGTTTGGGAAGGAAAACCATTTTTACCATTTTTTGACCCGGCATAGTGAAGGGGAGAGCGTTCCATCTCGTTATGCAGCTCAAAATATGCTCCAACGTTCACCAATAATTGAGCCTCATCAATTCCTCGCAGTCAATGGTGACATGTACCCCCAAGTATTTTAAATCAGTGCTGCACCATTCAATGGGAAAATTGGTGGTGAATGGCGATACAGAAGTAGTAGGTGGGAAAAGTTGAGATTTGGCCCAATTGATGTGGATACCGGAGAGGCCACCAAACCGGCCAAACTCATGAAGTAACGTGTTAAGATTTTGCATCAGCTCCCTGACATGAAGGTTATATCATCTGCATAAAGGGAGATGAGGATAGGGCGAAGGAAGCAACGAAGGGTCTTGTCTTGATGATGTTGCTTGATGTTGGCAGCCAGGGGTTCCACGGCAAGGGCGAAAAGAAGTGGGGAGAGTGGGCAACCTTGCTGCGTGCCTTGGGTGATATCAAAAGAGGGGAAGGTATGTCTATTGATTAGAACCCACACCATTGGAGAGGAGTACAGGAGGCATATCCACGCTAAAAAACATTTGGGAAGTCCCATGCACTGGAGAATGGTGAACAAATAGTCCCACTTCACAGAATCGAAGTCTTTAGTGGCATCAAGAAAGACAGCCACTAGTGCCAGTTGGGGATAAACATTCTATAATATGGGAAAAAGAGTACGGGGTTGTGGGACGTTGCCCTATCGGGGAAAAATCCAGCTTGATCTGGCAAAACCAGTTTGTCCATCAAAAGACTGAGTCGATTGGCTAGCATCTTGGCAAGAATCTCTGTGTCAGTATTAATAAGGGAAGGGGGCCGGTACGAGTCGCAAAGATCAGCAGGCTTGCCTGGTTTCAGTAGAGAGGTGATAAGAGCCTCTCTCATTGAGCAAGGAAGGATTTGTAATTGCTGTGCCTCCATATAAACCTCTTTTAACACAGGAAGCCATTGCTCAATGTAAGTTTTGTAAAAGTCAATGGGGAGTCCGTCAGAGCCCGGGGCCTTCCCAGATTTCATTTACAAAATTGCGAACCGCAACTCGTCATTGTCAAACGGCGCCACCAAAAATTCTCTTTGATTATCCCCGAGCCACCCTAGTGCTATATTCTCAAGATAAGTCAGGGGGTGCAGTCCTGTGAGTGCTTTAGAGGTCATTGTAAAATTCAGTGAAAGTATGTAGGATTTCAAGACTGTCCCTGTGTCGTGTTTCAGTACTGTCAACTATATCGAGGACATAGTTGTAGAAGCGGGGCAGGTGAATTTCCATCGCGAGTGCCTTGCCGGGTCTATCCCCCTCCGGATATTTACGAGCATTGAAATATTTGGCTCGGAAGCGAGCCTCCCGTTCTGCTATGGCCTTGTATTCAGTGAGTTTGTCTCTCAGTGTGACATTTTGAACATTGTTGCATCATGCCACACAAATGTTTCCAGTTGTTTCAATTTCCTTACAAAATGGCGCAGGCTGCGGCGGATGTCCCGTGCCTCGTATCGTGACATTGAAAGCTTCCCAGATTGTGCATATATGCGTGACTGAACCTTTATTGCACCTAAAAAAGTCAGCTATTTCTTCCCAGAGTTCCGCCTTAAAGACGGTGTCTAGAAACCCCTCAGGTATGAGCCACCAAAAGCGTGGAGTGGCAATAGAGTTAGGGGAGAGACCAATAGGCGAACAGGGGCATGATCTGAATAGGTCTGGGCCAGGTGTTCCTTTGACAGAATTCAGGAGGCAACACCTCGGGAGACAACCCAGTAATCCAGCCGAGACCAGGAAGAGTGCGCTGTTGTGTAATAGGTGCCTTCCCTCCCATCTGGGTGTATGTAACACCATGCATCTATAAGCCCATGGTCTGGGAACATTTGTGCAAGTGTGTCATGATTCTTGGTGTAGTGATGAGGGAGCTGGTTAGCTCTATCAACTTCAACACATAAGGTGGTGTTAAAGTCACCTCCCCAAATGACGTGTGTGGATCCCACTTTGAGTATTTGACCCCAAAGAGTAGTGAAAAAGTCAGGATCATCAGTGTTTGGTCCGTAGCAGCAGACGAGTGTGACTGACTGCGTGCCCAATGTCCCGCCTATGTCTCGCCTAATAGGAAGGATGTGTTTTTTTAACTAGTATCAGTGTGCCCCTTGAGCAATTAGAATAGGAGGGGAACACATGATCGGCAGCCCATTTGGTCCCGAACTATGGGCCTCATTATGATAGCGGATAATCCGCATACTCCGGGCCGGCGGAAGCCACCGCCGGCCCGGAGTATGCGGATTATCCGCCGCAGTGACTTGGAAGACCCACCGCCAGATCAGGATGGCGGTGGGAGTGCGTGTGGACCAGCGGCGGACGGCAGGTCCGTCCGCCGCTGATCCGCGGTGTAAGGAGGGATATTTGGTGACGGTGTCTGCAAGACACCGTCAACCAAATCAGGATTTGCACAAACACATGTTTTTCCGCGGCGGCTTTTCCGCCGTGGAAAAGCATGTGGACTTTGGCTTTTGGGGGCCCGTTGCGGGCCCCCAGGGTGTCGGGGGGTGGGGGGTGCACATGGGGGTACCTATGGTACCCCCCAACATTTACATGCACAAAGCGGCAGGCACCGCGCGGTGCCTGCCGCTTTGTGCATGTAAATGTAAAACATGCAGTTTTAACCTTGCGGCGGGTGCTGCTTCAAGCAGCACCCGCCGCAATGTTAAAACATACAGGATGTGACTGCCAGGGTGGCGGTCATATCCTAATTTGCACGGAGGGACCGCCGCTGCCCCTGCGGACGGTCCCTCCACCTCTGGGGTGGCGGACGGACGCAAGTCCGTCCGCCATCCTAATCGACCCCTATGTGTCTCTTTGAGCATGGAGAGGTATATTTGGTGCCAATCAAGATATGTGAGGATTTGTCTGTGTTTACGTGGATCACCTAGGCCCCTGACATTCCATGTGAGCAGATTTATGCATAATGACTCAGCTTGTGGGAACATTACCAGGAAATAGGTAGGAGAAGCGATGTGTCATATATGGAGTTATGTGCGCAGTTATTCCGATGTGTGTTGGCATGGCCATCTGCTGTTGTGTCAGGAAAGTTACATTATGAGGTAACAACAATACCCAAACCACCCCCACCCACAACAGCACCCCAATTGTGCTGGTATTGTTTAGCCTACCCAAAGACCAAAATAACTGTAACATTACAGTCCAGGTCAAACGCGACCAACATAAGATCAAGTTACATGGAGGATCACCCATATGGGGGGGTCGCTGGTGGGCCACAAGACTCATCCCTTCTCCCAAAACAAAACTGCATAACAGCTTCCCCAACAGCCAGGGGATGAGGGGGGGGGATAAGGGAGGTTTCTTAGCATAATTCAATAAGAAGTTAACGTATTACATTAAGCCCACCGCTTTGGAACACCGTGCACCGTGGTGCCAAAGTACACTTATCTGCCACCTGTGAGTTGCATACAGTTCAAACCACCAAGAGTTATAATGTTCCTCATGACTTATATAGGCAGGATGAACATATCATTATATGCAACATGGGTTTATAGATGGCGTAGTATGTGAGGAAACCACTGCGCATTGATTACTTGGCATCATTGTCTATTTTGTGGGACCATCTGCAATGGGAGATGAAGATCTGGATTCACAGTCATTGGAGTCTCTTCGAGGCGAACGGCGTTTGACAGTCCTGGGGAAATCTACACCCTGCTGCAGGTTTGTGTAGATGGTATGTTTGCCCTGGTATGGTACCCGCAATTGTGCTGGATACATGGGAGCATATTCAATTTGCGCCTTCCGGAGCTTCTGCTTCACCACCAAAAACTTACGCCGCACCTCCTGAACCACAACGGTAAAGTCTGGATAGATGGTGTATTCCGTGCCTTCAAAGGGCAACGTTTTTCTCTCATAGGCCAGCTTGAGTGCAGCGTCCTGGTCACGATAATTGAGGAGGCGAGCCACAATGGGGCGTGGAACACCACCCAGTGGCGGTCTGGGACCTAAGGAGCGGTGTGCACGTTCCACTATAAGCTGGGAAGAGAAGGCGTCTTTTCCAAATGTATCTCTCAGCAGGCATTGAATAAAGTCTTCCATGCAGCCAGTATTGGTGCTTTCAGGGATGCCTATGACGCAGATGTTATTACGGCAGTTGCGAGCTTCACAGTCCTCGTTCTTGGCAGTGATTCGTTTTTAGAAGTTTGTCCATTCGCGTCATTTGCTGTTGCAGCTGGAACGTGGTGTCTTCAGTGTCCGAGCTGCGTCGCTCAGTCTCTAATTTGTTCATCATGTTAATCCACTTTCAGGACCAGAATATCAAGGCGACTATTCATACTGTCCATTTTACCGGAAAGGGTTGTAAAACTATGCTGCATAGCCAGAAGCAGTGTTTTCACTTCGTTATCTGAGGACGATGTTTGTACCTGCGTCTGCTCATTGCTGGATTGTATAGGATCCTCCGAGAATGACCGCATAACAGTTTTTTTTGCGTCAAAAACAAGCTTCGGTTGGCGCCCATCTGGTTTCCCCATTGTAGCTGAGAGAGGGCAAGAGATCCGCTGTATTTCTGACAGTAGAGAAGGACATCTCCGTGCCAGTCTCCGTGGCCAACAGGATCAGGTATCTGTCCCAGGAGCCGAAGATTTTGAGCATTAGACACTGTGACAATGGGGTGAACGAAAGACTGAAGTTGGCGTAGACATTTACCCCAAACCAATCGCTGGGGCAACCTAATGTTGTGTAACCCACGTCAGGCTCAGTAGACAGAAGCAGTCCATGTTAGAGCAGGTGGTGGACAAAGGGCGGGTCAGCAGTCTGCTCCTCTGTGGCGCCTGAATGCTCCCACAACAGCGATAGTTAAATTTTGTCTGACCCATAGTGTGCTGCCATAAATCCAAGTCTTGATCCCCCCCATTGGGAGTCCAGGTCCATCTCTAATCGGGCCCGGAATTACTCATCTTATTGGGCCCAGGCATTCCCTCTGAAATGTAAATGCACCTACCTAGTGATGTATTTTTCATTGATTATGGCTACTGCCATCTCTGGGAACTTTTCACAGTATACAGTAGCATATATGAGGATGGCTGCAGTCCAGTTCTTAATAGTCACCTGACCTCTCAAGCATTTGGCTATTTCTAACTTCTCCTCCTTGGGGCCCTATTTTGTTCTGAGTTCTCTATGTAGTAGTTTAAGGATCTCGACATACTCCCCTTTCCATTTCTTCTCTTTTGTCTATGGCATGAGGAGTGCCCCCAATTGTTTTTCTCTCCCCATGTATGGTACACCCCATTGGCCTGCACAAACCCTGACCCAGGCCCAACAGCCCTTGAATGCCCTGGTCCGTCCCCGGGGGCCCCCCACAAAACCCCTGCATAAGGCATCCCTGGCTCCGGTGGTAACTCTGTCCAGCCAAGAGTACCTCCCCCATGCCATGTCCTGCCCCTCCCCTTAGGCCCAGATGAGACACCTATGTCTCCTCCATCTCCCCCTCAACTACTGGCTGTATAATTCCCTGAAATCTACCTCGGACCAAGGTATCTCCTGTTCTCTCATGGTCCTCAGATGGCTGATTTTTGACTCTAGGCCTCCGGTCCCCCCTTCCTGCTGACCTATGGGGCCCTCTGTAAACCCCCTTTTCCTCTGCGTGAAGCCGCATGCACCTCGGCAGCTGCCTGCCCATGCTTTCATGCCGTGAGGCCTCGCTGACCTCCTGTGAGGCCTCATGCTATTCGGCCATGCCTCCAGAAGCATCCTGCTAGGCCTCAACTGTGTTCCAGGAGGCCCACACTGCGGATCACTTCCTGCCTCAGGCGATGCCTCCCCTTCCTTGTGGACTTCGCTCCAACTCCTGCTGCGGCCCCAACGATCGAGAGGGTCAGAGCCTAAGCCAGCCCTCCGACTGCCTCCTGAGCCGGCGCCTTACTGACCGAATGTTGGGCCGCTCCACACACCTGAAGCCGCCCCTCCTTCTCATCTGACACTGGGCTGGTGGCCTGCTCCCGAGCCCGCAGGCCAGTACAGCCGCGGCCACTCCCCAGCGGACTTCTATGGAGGTCGTCCAGACGCCGCACCTGACCCGTCCTTCAGGAGGTCGCACCTTCCTGATACAGCCAGCAGGCGGACTGCCTGCACCACATGATTGTCTGCCACCATAGGTATGTGCAGGGAGCACCTGCCTAACCACGCCACTGTTTAACTGGGGGTTAAAACCAGCCCAAGGTGCCAGCCACCGTCCCACCATGTTAAAATGGTGGCTGGCACCCAAAATGGAGGGCTGTATATGTTGTGCTATACTGGAGCCCAAAGGAAGCCCAACCCACCATGCAGTCCTCTGGGCTTGACCGCTTCCCCAAAGAACACAGGGGGCAGGACTCCCTCTGATCGTCTGCCCCCCAAATCCCCATTTGCCAAAAAAACATCATCTAAAAAATCTGACATTTTTTATAAGCAAAGTGAAAGCATTGGTATTGGAGAGTACAAATGTAATAGATGGGTATGGGAGCAGAGAGGTTGATGCCACGGTACGATAAAAAGAGGAGAAAGAAGGAAAAAACAAAGGAGTCTAAGAAGGTTGCAGCAACAAAATGGAATATAGAAGGAAATACAGGTGTGAGGGTTAAAGGAGACTAAAGTAAACTAGGGAAGTAAGGAAAATAAGAAAAAAAAGACAAATGTAACTACAGCAAAGCATGATGCATGTTAAACTAGGTGGGAATAATTGTTAAATTTAGTAAGAATAGATGCAAACATGACTTACTTGTACTAGAGGGAATATCTGGTGAAGGACTGGTGGTTGCAGCATTAGGCCTCCTGGCCCACTTTGTCATTAGGGCTAAATAGAGGAAAGAAAAAAACACATTAAATAAATTATAGCACAGAAAATCTACTGCTTAAGTTACCAGTCCTATTCCTCCATTTAATCACCATTTTATAAAGAGTTCCCTATCCTAAACGTTATTAACTACAAGAGATAGTGCGCCACCACTAGCTACATACATGTTCACTATTTTCACAATAAAGCTACATGCAATTCACCAGTCTTGCACTGCACCTCACAGAGATGGAGCATGTACAGCAGCACAAGATAGTCAAAATGAGCCCTACCACCTTAGCGACCGGACTGTCCTCCTCACTTCCTGTGCTGCAACCTAAGCATAACCAACATACCTTGCTCACCGTGGAACAGAATCCCAATATCGGGCTGACACCCTTCTTGACAGGCCCCATAAGTCCCACAAGCACCCCCAACCTATATTGTCATCAGTGCTAAATTTTAAGGGGCCTGAATCACAAAAGTGACTTAGATGTTTAGGTAAGTTCACACAAATTTACAACAAAAGTGTATACCCCAGAGTAAGGCAATTGGCCTACTCTTGTGTAGGTGGGGGATGTCTTACATAAACTTCTCCCAGAAACGTCCTAAATCCCTCTTCTTCCTCCCTAATCCCAATTGTAGTAAGGGAAAACTTGAAAAATAAAAGCACAGTGGTTTAAAAGGAGAGAAAAGCGATGCGGAAATACAGAAAAAAATAGAAAGCTGGGCAAAATTGGGATGAATAGGGCTGGATTAGGAAACAGAGTGTGGGGAGACCATTTACACTTCAAGTTCAAAAGAGCCACGTGTGTTTATAATGCAACATTACGTTTAGCACTATTTTTTTAACCAAAAATCCTGCTTTGTGTCATTTTTAGCAGAAGATGCACTTAGTGTAAGTATGTGCAATTTCTGGAAAAGTTTGTGTATTTATGTAAAGGCAAATTATGTGAATATTGCTCAGCCTAAGTTAAGATGTGTGATCACGTAGACTTTCTTAAAGGTGCTACGACAATTTTGATCATTTGGGTATTCCTCTGAAACTGACTTTGTGAGAAAGTAAAGATGTGTGTGCAAAAAGGCTTTCTTAAAGAAGCAGCAAACATATTTGTCATTAGACTATGTTGTTTCTCTGCAAATGCCACATTTTTATTTGCCCATATGCACTCATTTCGAATTTTTAGATTGGGTCTAATGGCAGTAGTGTGTTCATGCACTTAATTACGTACATACGTGCTCAAAGGAAATGCCTCAATAAATGTTGGCAAAACTGGCAAATTTCAGACCAATTAGCAAATACAAGTACACACATACATTTGTGCCTTGTTGTATAATACTATTATATCCAACTCCCTCTTCTTTCATAACACTTTTCAATTAACTTTAACGAACTTCTCTTATCATAGAGCAATGAATGCCAGTTTAATCACATAGCAAAAAAGGCTACTTTACAACCCTTTGTCTAGCTTAAAACAATCGTTAAAAACAAAATACAATAGCTAGACATATTACCATTTCTTTTATTTTCATCATTCATTTTCTGCTACATCAGATACTACTTTGTTACTTGTGCCACTGTAGTTGTTGCCTACACAGTAACAACATTCTGTTTATCTGCTTGTAAATCGTAGAATCGCATTGTGTATTTATGTTACCTTGTGATATATCCCGTTTAATTTTTTTGTGATGTTTTGTGATGAACTCCAGCATTTTTATAGCTAGTCAGCATTCTTATCAGATTACCTTTCATCGTTTTCTAATACTGAAAGATGAAGCGAATGGGAGATCTGCACCTCGTCTACCTCTATGTGACTTGCTGACGCCCTACCCACTTGCAAATCGTAAGCTACATCGCCACTGACGATCCTGCAACTTCACTTTCTACTCAGATTTCCAGATAGTGCAGTCACATGTGGAGCACAGCCTGCCCTAGCACATAAAGAGAACCTCTGAAGTGGTACCTTTCGCCATCCAGAGAGAGTGTGGACGCAGGCCTAGACCACTTATCCAGCTCACAACATTTAATTAACTGGGGTACTGATATTTCCAGGAGGGAAGAAATAATGGGTGTTAGAAGTAATTGGGGAATAATAACATTCACGAATTTGATTTATTCTGCCAATTACTGCATGTGTTCCCCGATATTTAGCCCAAAACTTTGCCTGCTTGCAGCAGGTGAGATTTTTGGATGAAACACCTCGAAGCTGCTGTATTCTCATTTTTTTTAATTCAGATGGTGCCAGTAACTCCTGTTACCGAGTCACCGACCTCATCCCTGTTATCAGGGTCCGCTAAAACCGTCTCCTCGGCAAGGTGGCCAAACTTTCAGCTTCCTTATGGCTGTAGCCCAAGATATTGCTATATTAAGAGCTTTTCTTTCTAGGACACTGAAGGCATCCCCACTCCCACACATGCAGTCACTTGCCCAACTAGTACCACAGACATCCCTTAACAAAAAGCCAGACATGTCGACTTTGTAGATGTTTGCTACCTTAAGAGTTTGAAATGTAAACAAGCAGAAAATTAGTTCATGCAAATTATACCTCAAACTAGCTACCTCTGGTCTCTCTCTTGCGGACACTGCCTCCGTGAATATAAATATTCATCCTGTGTGCTGCTTCCCTGCAATTTAACTGACACCTTTAAGAGGAAAATAGCAAGATGGTGAGAAGTAATGAGGGGAGATAAAATACTGAGCAGAAAAAATAGATGCAGCTGGAAAGCGGTAGCGTGGTATTTTGGTTGCGTGGGAAGTAAAATCTAAAAGTTGGGGAGGAGCCAGCATTAATGAATGAAAAAGGAGGGAACAAGAAAATGAATGATGAGGAACAAAGAAAGGAGAGGAGAGGAGCAGACATGAAGAAATAATTGCAGAAATGGAAAGAAGACAAGGGTGTGGAAAAATAGAAATAAGTTAATGAAATCAGAAAAAGGCTTATGGAATAATGAGTGGAAAATGAGGAAATGTCAAGAAAAAAGAAGAGAATTAAATGGAGATAAAGTATAGCACTGAGTGACAATGAATTAAGAATGGTGGAAAGGCAGAGAGCCAGAGAAGAAAATGCAGAGGCAGGGAGGGGAGAAATATGGATATAGAAATATGTGCAGACGTGTCCTCGGGTGCTCATTTGCATTAACGTCCTGTTAATATTCTCATTTGTATTCCAATCTGGTATAAAAGTCGACAATCCAGGAGGTAAAAGTTACCAAGAAGCGAGATGAGATAACGTACCTGTCCCCGGCTCCTCGCGACGAGCCTCTGCGCACCATTAATCCAGTGCGCGCGCCATCAATCAACGGATTAAAATAGCACCTGCAGCTCTCGACCTGAAGTGTCTCGCTCTCGCGCACGTTAAAGGGCGCATCTCAGTTTTACTCCAATGCGAGAGCGTGAAGTTTGTTCCACAATTAATAGCTCGGTTGAGACAGGTTTTCTGTGGCAGCTTGTTAGCTAAGAAAGGGGCCTGCAGCCTTATTTATCACCGTGCAGCCATGATATGGCGTGTGATTCGGATGTAACTGCGGCAGACAAAATTAGCAGGACACAAACATATTTCTAATACAACCCAATCATCTTATTCAAACAGCTGTAATGCCCCCATTCAGAATTACAGAAGTTTTCTAAGAAACCAGACCATACCAAGTAGACTTGTTTTCTCACGGTTTGCTAATGATCTGGCCTCGTGATTGGCTAGTAAATCCTCCAATAGAATGACCCTCAAAAAGAGAACACCCCTGCCTTCTAATGATGTGCTACTTCCCACTGTAAAGGGTCCTTCTTTCCAGAACACCGACCACTGCTCATGCAATGAAGGGTAAAGTGTGTAACCTGTGAAGCCCAAACTCATCTTGAGTGTGTTGGCACGGCTACAAGGCTATTAACCATGGAGATTATTATAAAGGAAACCTGCCCCCCCCCCCTTTAACCTCCCCCACGTGAACCTCAAAGAACAGTAGCGTAGCAGAGATACCATGGGCCCTGGTTTAGTCAAGGAGGATAGCCCCTTTGACTGGTCTTGAGGTATTAACATACAGCATTGTCTGGGATCAATGTGTCCCTCAGCCCTCTGGGCCCCGGTGCCACTGCACCTGTTGCACCAATGGTAGCTAGCTACACCCTGCCAAAGACAGTCCATGTGGCAACTAGTAAGGCTTACATCAGTAGAAAAGTGATGAAGCACCTCAATGGAGCTCTCCGGGGTATAATTATTCGAAATAAGAGTAGAAGGTCCATTGTACTATATTTAAAGCTCCCCATTTTGAGCTGGCATTGTTTTTCTGATTCAAATAATTAGAATAAAGAGGAGAAGTATTCATAGAAGTAAAGGGGTCAGTTCGTACATCTTATCAGGAGCTTCCTTCTGCACTGGGTCCTTGAACCCATATTTCTGCAAAAAATCACAGACAAATAGAACCCCACGAGGACAGTGATTCATCCCTCCTACATAAAGCCTTTAAGAACACAAGATGGCACCTGTTAAACCTGACATCCTTAGCATAGTATTCCTCCGGACTCTGTGGCTTCACTCGCTGATTTTTGCAGAACTCCTCCTTGATGGCATTAGGACTCTGTGAACTTTCCCTTTGCTAACCAGTGGCACAGTCCGTGTGCTCGCTCCTTTAAATATGGTAAAATTGACATATACCCAATTGGCACACTTAATTTACTTATAAATTCCTAGTAAATGCTAATACCTGGACTCAGGGAATGTAAATTAAATGCTACTAGTGGCCTGCAGCACTCATTGTGTCACCTACTAAAGTAGCCTGTAGTGCAGTTTTGAAGTACCATTTCAACCTAGCAAAAGAAAGTTTTTTTGTCAGGCTTAAACCTTCCTTTTTAAAATGTTTAAGTCATCCTAAGGTAGGTCATATCCACCCCTAGGGCAGGGTGCATAGTATTAAATAGCAGAAGATATGCTTACGTTTTACATGTCCTGGCAGGGTAAAAAACTCCCAAAGTTGTTTTCCCTGCAGTAAGACTATCTCTCCATACACTAATCCTGGGTTACTTTATCACACTTATTAAGTGATAACTTCAGCTTTGGACTAGATAGAGAAATGCTGCTTCCACTCAAATGAATTGTTATTTAAAATACTCTTTAATGATGAAGTCAGGTGGTAAGCTACCATTTTGAAAATGCAACTTTTGGAATATTGGCATTTTTCTGCCCAAGCCAACTTTGCCTTTCTGCCACTGTCCCGGGTCAACTGACTGTGAATGGCTCTCCTGTTGAGGTATAGTAGCGAGCCTCAGCAAGGCCTACCAGTGCAAGGGATTCGCCCTTCTCTGCACATAGTTGTCAGACCAATAGGAAGAAGTTGGCACAGAATCTGGAATAGAAAATATAGAGTTTATTAAACCTCATGAGGTGGAACTACATTCATACAGCACCCTTCGGTAATGAATGAAGTAGTACACTGAATGGAAGGAGCTTGGTCCTTTTATACCCACACAGGGGCTCAAATGAAGGTGGTACAAGTACAAAATGCTGGTTGTAGGTACATATAAGGTCATACAGAAAGTGTACAGGCAACAAGTGGGAAGAGCTAACAGTTTGCTAATTCTGGTGGACACATCCTGACAGTTACAGACTGGGGACAGCTGCAAGCTCAACTGTGCATGTGAGAAGCAGAAAAGGCTAAATATATCTCGTCTCTAGGCAGATTTGAAGAGCAGTTAACAGGAAGGTAGGACAGAGCACATGGTAGCATATGGCAAACAAAATGGCTGACAGAAATACAAAATGGATTCCACAAAACGGACAAGATAGTCTCTAAATACAGGATGTCTTCTGCTAATGCTTAACCTAATTGCTGCCAAATTACAACAGACGACCCTTTCAGCATTAGCTGAAGACATTCGTGTATACGGGGTAATCTAGATACGCATCCTGTACATTGATGCTCATCATCTCAGTGATTTCTTTATTTAACATTTATTGTGCTTTTAATTCTGCAATATTTCTTTTGGCAGGTGTACAAGCAGTGATACACATGGAGCAAAACATAGGACCACATTGTATACAAGTACAGCATGTAAATAGTATCACCAGTAGTATACATAGAATAGTCAGTAGCTTTCAGCCCCAAGTAATAAAGAGTGTCCATATCCAGTTCAAAAATCTCCATGTACCAGTCTCTGTGTGAATTTCTGCAGCAATCTTATGCAGTTTTGAGATTGCATCATATACTGAAGGTGAGTGATCTGGTATAAACACACAGCAACTGCTACCGATGATGCGACGTGCACCACCTCGATGAGCCAAAATCGCGTCAAGCACCATTCTGTTCTGGAGTGCTACAATCCTTGCAATTTGCAGTTCCTCTGTAATGTTCCCAAGTGCCATAGCTGTTTGATTGGTGACAGCTTCCACAACACGAGTCAATCGCCTTATCTTTCTGCTATTCAATGCAGCACCCACAAAGAAGAACAAGCCCAAATTGAAATCGACATATTGTTGCAAAGTGGTATCAGTCTGATCAACCTCATCTGTACTTATTGTTCGTTTGTAGCTATTCTTGCAAATGGCATTATACAACTTTAAATTTCGGTGATACGATGGAGGGGCCAAAACACAGGTGGTAACAAAAATTATATGTAACATACCCCGGACCACCCAAGAGGTAATTGATAGTATCCTTTATTACACATACAAAATAAGTATTGTGCAACAATGTGAAACTACTGTTAATAGCTCCTTCAATAGTCAATGTCAAAGTACATTCACTCCATCCTACTGGAATTCTCCCAACACTACTTATACACAATTCTGCTTTAGCTCTGGTCACAGAAATTACAAAAGGTCCATTGTCTTTGATGTTCCTCATATTTGTGAAGACATATGGTGTTGAAATATTGTCCGGTGGATACTCTTCCCATTCCCATTTAGTCCCTTTAGCTTGAGGATAACCATCTTTATCTTGATAGCATACTTTATTCAGACGAAAGATAATTCCTCCTACTGAGGGCTTTCCGAAAGCAAACAAAAGAGCATACCAAGCTTGACATGATCCATTATGGGAAAACGGTAGAGGAATATAAGGTGTTCCTCCTTTCTTTTGGTGTGCAGGTATCATTCCACACACCCAACAGTTGGTGCATTCGTAGCATTGTGTGTATGATGCAACATATGGATGAATGTGTTATTTAAGTAAGATTGTCGATGCTTCTGCTCATGGTAGGAAAGCGTAAAATAGTGATGTTCCATTGGAGCTGGAGTAGTGGCAACGAAAAGCTGTTGAGCAGGAGCCACTTTCTCAACAAACCAGGTGATTATCGCCATAACCACCAGAGCAATAACAAACCCTACAGCACAAATGATTCTTTTGTTATTCATTTCAGCAACAGCGATAATTGATCTTTCTAAAAAAAACTTGTTGAAAACAATCGTTGGAGCTCTTATCCCAGGGCAGCTATTGATTTCTTCACCACGGGCCAAGACGGGTGTCACTACACTACGCAGGGCTGATCCCCCCCCCCTTGCCACTTCGGCTCTCCATTTCACTAACCCAGGGCGGTAGCTCAACCAGTCTTTTTCAGCACTGCAGATTCTTTCCTTGGTCTCAAGTGGTATCGCGATGCTCCAGGAATCGTGTGGTCTGGGAAGACTTCCGCAGATTCTTCGGTGAGATAGCTTGACCTTTCTCCATCTCCAGAATCTCTCGATGGTCTGTCAGCACAGCAGGTTCCACCAAGGCAGGCAACACACGTTTGCAGTGGGTGCTATGGACCCAGTTCTTCTTACTCGTCACTCAAACTGCTGTCCTTGTCGCAAGAAGCACATGCTCTGGTCCTCGCCACATCGGCTCCAGGCTGTACGATCTATCGAAGACCATGACCATCACTTAGTCGCCTGGACAGAGTTCGTGGGCATCACCTGTAGATCTGTCAGAAGCGCTTCTCGAACCTATTGATGAATAGAGATCAAACTGTCGGTTAACTGTGCCAAATAATCATTCATCAGAAGATAAGGAACATCATGTATGGGGCGTGGCTTAGGAACTCCCCAAATGTTCATCGGTCTCCCAAATACTATCTCATACGGTGTAAGCCCAGATCGTGAGTGTGGCACCGATCTTATGGACAATAATGCCAAAGGTAGTGCATCTGGCCATTTTAAAGAGGTGGAAGCCAGTATTTTCGCCAACTTCAATTTTAAAGTAGCATTGTATCTTTCCACTAATCCTGCTGATTGCGGGTGGAAGACTGTATGGAACTTCTGTTTGATCCCTAATCCTTTCAGAACATACTCAACAACTTGCCCAATAAAATGAGGTCCGTTGTCACTCCACAAAAATTTACAAACACCATATCTAGGGAAAAACTCCTTTAGAAGCACCTTTGCTGTCTGAGAGCAGTATTATCCTTCGTAGGGTATGCCTCTATCTATTTAGTGAAGGCACATACCACCACTAGGACATATTTCAGATTATTGCAGTGTACAAGTTGGATGTAATCCATGTGCAAAACTTCAAAAGGTGCGGTTGGTGTAGCAAACCCTACTGTAGGAGTCCGTGTCCCTTTTCCAGGATTATACTGGCAACAGATCAAACAGGACTGTACCACTCTTTTAGCTGTGATGGCAATTTCAGGATGCTCCCAGACTTTTGTATGCAATTTAGTTATTGCTAGAGCTTCAACATGTGCCAGCCCATGTGCCATTTGAACCATAGGTTGTAAATAGGCTGCAGGCAATTTCCATTTATTCATTTTGTTGTTACGCCAACAGCCTTCATCATCTAACATTCCTTCTTTAGAGCATTGCTCAAGCTCTTCCACAGAGGCAGATCTCTGTATATCCAATACTTCCTCTCTAGCGTCATGCCAACGCTCAGCTTGAGACTTCACTACGTACATGGAAGTAGTGCTTCGCTGCATCGCAGTCTTACGAGCTACGCGATCTGCAAAGGCATTGGATTGTCCTATTTTGTCAATGATTTTCTTGTGTGCGCAACACTTCATAATGGCAACTTTCTTTGGGTATGTAAGTGCAGTCAAGAGATTATGTACTAATTCTCCGTGCATTATCTGCATCCCGTGGGATGTAAGAAAGCCTCTTTCCTTCCACAGTAGGCCAAAATCATGAACTACTCCAAAAACATAGCGGCTATCCGTGTAAATGTTCACACATATGTCAGTGCTAAGTTCACACGCTTGTGTCAAAGCTATTAGTTCAGCTGCTTGAGCCGACTTCTGAGGTATGCGAGCTGTTTCCGCTACTGTTTCCACTACTCAAGCGTGGTAATTGCATAAGCAGCTGAAGTCGTGCCATCTGGTAACTTCAAACAGGACCCATCAACCCACAGTTCCCCATCTACATCTGGAAGGGGCGTATCTTGCAAATCAATGTTACCCTTTGTCTGTTCCTCAGTAAGGAATATACAATTGTGAGGTTCCTTTGACTGGGACTGAGTCACAGGATAGGGCAACAAAGTGGCTGGGTTCAGTGTCGCACACCTCTTCAAGGCGATATGAGGTGCTAACAGTGTCAATTCTTATCCTGTCAGACGAGCACTAGTTAAGTGTTGTGTCTTAGTCTGATTCAAAAGGGAATCTACTGCATGGGGTACTAGCACCAACAGTTTGTGTGCTAAAACTATCCCTTCACTCTGATGTATGGACACAACTGTCGCTGCAACTGAACGGACGCACCCAGGCCACGAACGAGCAACAGGATCGAGAACTGCAGAAAAATATGCACAGGGACGCTGCTGGTCACCGTGTGTCTGTACTAAAACTGACAATGCACACCTATCTTTCTCGTATACATAGCGTGTAAAAGCCTTTGTGTAATCTGGTGTGCCTAACACTGGTGCAGAGCAAAGAGCCTGTCTTAACTGACGAAAAGCATTTTGGCATTCATCTGTCCATGGAAGAGGGATCAGAGTGTTTTTAGTCAAAAGCGCTAGCAGGGATTTAACAATGTTTGAAAAACCCAATATCCATAGCCTAGAAAACAAAGTCAAACCTATGAATGCACGGACATCTTTCTGTGTGGAAGGTACTGATGTGTCTAATATTGATTAAATGCGATCTGGTGTCAGTGCACGGCCCTCCGTAGACAGAAGGTGACCTAAGTAGGTTACCTTCGGTCTACAATATTGCAATTTCTTTTGTGATACTTTATGGTGGTGTGTAGCAAGAAAAGAAAGCATAGACAAAGTACATTTTTCACACTGCTCAGGCGTATCAGCTGCCAACAAGATGTCATCGACATATTGTATGAGAGCCTCCCCTTCAGGTAAAGTAAAGGAATCAAGCTGTCTCTTCAATGCTTGACTGTAAATACTAGGACTCTCAGTACAGCCTTGAGGAACTCTACAAAATCTATACGATCGATTATTCAAAGTGAAACCGAACAAATATCGGCTTTCAGGATGAAAAGGGATCGAAAAGAAAGCGTTCTTCAAGTCTATAACAGAGAATGTAGTTGCTGTCGGAGTAATCAAAGTAAGTAGTGTCGTTATGCCAGAAATCAGAGTGTCGGGCGAGCAACAGGCTCGAAGCAGAAACCAGCTCCTCAGAAGAGTAGACAGTGCCTCCCTCTGTTCCTACGACACAACACCCTCTGCGGCTCGTAAATACACACAGAGCGGGCCGTGACGCCAGAAAAGAGAGAGACCTAAAACCCTTAGGTCTCTGTGTTGGAAGACAGGGTACTTTAGACAAGGGACGCCCAATAGGAAGCAGCAGCCTGCAGGGGAGAGAAGAAAACAGACACACAACAGGGTTTCTTAGAACACTACTATAAAAGAACAGGGTCACCTACGTTTTCCTGTAATGAGTGTGCTGCAAGGCTCTTACCTGCCCAACTTGTATATCGCACCCAAAAGGTATCCACAAAAAAGCAATAACATACGAACCAAAAAAAGGCAGGGTGGATATGTAGGTCTCTCTTTTCCAAGGAAGGTATCCTCGGAAGAACAAATGAGTCCAAACACAGTCTCTCTTTCTCTGTCCAATATGCAGAGTCCAAAAGTAAGTTTCTTTAAAGTTCGTGATAATTCTCACTGAGTTCGTAAAGTAACAAAACACAACGTGAACTCCAATGGAGCCGCTCTCGGGCGTGTCCCACCGAGAAACAGCTGACAGACGCTAACACTCGGCGTCCTTCACTCCGGAGAAAGAAAAAGTATTTTTTCCTGTTGGGCCACTGACCCGTCGAGAGATCACAACGGGAACTCCAGCCTCAGGTAAGAAGACGTAGGGCCTCAGCAGGGGCTTACGGGTCGGGGATTTGGACAGGAATGTCAACAACGGAGATCCACAATCAGTGGAACGGAAAGGGAGGTGAACAACTCCGATGAGCTCTGCGGCGGGGGGAGTTGACACAGCGCCGGGATAAGGAAGTAGAATGAGAGGCCACAAAAACCCAGCGCGGCCACGCGAGGCTTCTGCAGCGGATGCGAAGACAAGTAATCACGAACCAGTTCAATGAGTAACAAAAGCAGCGGTGATCCAAGGGTCGGGATACAGGCAGGATTCAAACTGAAAACCAAGCACCGTCGATAGGGGAAGGACGACATAAGAACCTCCCCATCGGTATCTGATTGGTGCAGGAGGATCATAGTCATCTGCAGAGTGCCTCACGGCATTCTGGTACTTGTAGTCACTGTTGGGGCAAAATACACCTAACAACACACTCAGAACATGCCCTAAAGACTCCGCGTCCTAACACAGAGGGTACTGCAGTACTACAATCTTGTTTACTTCTCTCAAGTCAATGATAAATCTGTAAATCTTAGTGTCAGTACCTTTTTTCAAATTAGGAAGAATCGGACTATTGCAAACATTGTAAGGAACTTCTTCCACGACCCCTACTTTGATCAAATCATGTACAATGCGTGTGAGTGCTTCTTCTCCTTCTCGAGAAATCTTATACTGAGGCAGTCTTGGCAATGAAGCACCCTCCTTGACACTAATATGCACTGGCGGAATAACCATTTGCCCTACATCGGTGTCTGAAGTAGCCCACAAAGTACTAGGGAGTGAAGCTAATGCAATGTCCTCTTTAACAATACAAGATCTCTCAATCACAGGGTAGTTGTCATTCAAAATAACCCGTAATCCTTCCGGAGAAGATCGTATCGTAGCCCTGAAATATTTGAGCATTTTAAGACCCACAATATTATCTGGTGTGTTTGGAGAGGCAAAAACGGACATGGAGCAATAAACTTATCAACATGGAATGCAAGTCGTTGTGACAGTGGGCTAAGGGAAGGTGTTCCATCGTAACCTATCGATATAATAGTTAAGCCAGACAGGGGAGCCCTAGGAACCAAGTGTTTAGACAAGGCGCTACGAGTAGCTCCTGTATCAACCAGAAACTGATCAGTAGAACCCAAAACATGTGCTGTAACATAGGGACCCCTCTGATCTACTGGAATGTCAACTGATTCCTTACCCCATCCTAGGAAATCCTATGCATAAACAGAATCTTGAAAATCAGACGGCACATAGTCGGACATTTGAAATTGGTTCCGTCTATCAAAAGTGTTAAACCCATCCTGCCCACGTGTATTAGCATCAAACCTAGCGCGATCATTCGTGCTTCCTCTAGGCCCTGAATATCCTGAGGGATTTCTCATTTGTCCCCGACCATGTGGACACTGCTGAACAAGCAGTACTGGACAATCAGAAATCCAATGTCCAAATTTCTTGCAGTACGCACACTGATCAACAGACAAATTCGAACGAGTATAGGAAGGAAAGGACGAACCATAAGATCCACGTCCACCTCTATCATTACCTCTAGAAGGCGGGCCATAAGCTTGAGCCAACATAACCTTTGTTTTCAACTCTTTAGACTTTTTATCCTCATTACTTTTAGCTTCTAATTCTTGTCGCTCATAATACTGAGCCATAGTTAGGAGAGAAACCGGAGAAGAGGTAGTCCATGAACTTTCACTCGCCTTTAGGCGACTAGCTATTCCTGGCAAAGGGTTTGCGACATAATTATCGACAAACAGATACCTACCCGTGTCATCTGTAAATGACTGGCCACTAAAATCATAGAATGCTTCTTCAAAGCGTGTGAAGAAGTCAGAAACTGATTCATCTACCTTTTGCTTGCAACACGCTAACACTGTCCAAGCTATCTTTTTAGGGGGAATGATGGTCTTTAACTTAACTAATATAGATGCCGGAAGATTTAAAATGAAATGACACGGTTTCTGTGCAGGTTCCCTATCTTCATGTAACTGCTCTAAATCTTTCCACAATGCTCCAAATGTCGCACGATCATCAACTTTACGCACAGTTCTCCACATATTAGGCGGTAATATTAGTCCAAAAAACAAATCAATATCAGGCAAAGTCATAGTACTAAAGAGCTAATGGCACCCTCAACTTCCTCATAAAAGGCTGCTGGATTCATTCGCGGATCAGGCAATGCTTTTTTTAAGGGCCATAACATCTGCTCTAATCCAAGGAGTGTAAACCCAATTATAAATAAAATACTCTTTTGCATCAATAGAAGTCCTATCATCACTTGTACCCGTTCCTTTAGGAGGAACATATAAAGGCGCGGCTTCCCGCATGGGTTTCACATTAATTACAACATTCTTATCTGCTTCAGAAGTAGAAGTTCGTGCCATGCTGATTTGGGATGTTTGTACAGCTGAATCTGCTGCCTTTTTCTCCTCTCGCAAACGGGCTGCTTCAACATGCACTTTAACCAAGCGTCTGATCGTGTCAGCTCCCTGGGAGAAGACAAAAAGACCTTCCCCTAGTTTTTTACAATCAGATGCTACATCATCGGGCTCTATTTCTTCCGAATGTTTCCTAAATCGTTCAATGACCTCTTCGGCAAATGTTTCGGTAAAATATATTTGCTCCCTTTCCTGCCAACCTTTTATATTATCTAAAAGTTCAGAAGCAGTGGCAGTACTATGAACAGCTTTACGCGCAGCAGATCTAATCTCAGACACACGTTCAGCAGATAACATTGAGTGAGTTTGTCTAGCTTTGTCCTGGTCTGTAGGAGAGTCCTCATCTGATTTATAGGGAGCAAAAGGAAGAGTATACGAAGGTGGACAACGATCTAATAAGAGAGAATCATCTTGGGGTTTATTAAGAATAGGATAAAGAGGTCTACGAACGGTGTATTGGCCAATTACCTTTAAATGACGCTCCCTATCTTCCCTTTCTTTAATTTCTCTATTTTTCATTTCCAATGGTTTCGCATGAATGCTCTTAAGTTGTTCTTTTTCAATCAACGCTTGATCACGCTTCATTCGCTCACACACTTCTTTCTCCCACATTCGCACACAGTCAAACATATCTTGCCTAGCCTTTCGCTTAAACATCCGTTGCTCCACATACTGAATCTTTCGCAAATCAAATGACCCATGCATAGGCCAACGCAACTCAGGATCTTTACGAGTGTATTTGTTCCATAACATTCTGTACGTTTATGGAAGAAATACCATACTTAATATACATGTCCCTATTAGGTGTCCCCTCCTCGTCGAGTTTCAAACTGGTACCACTACAAAAGCAACACATCCTACGAAGTGTGCTGGAAACAGGCATGCCAAAAATAGTGCAGAATATGCAGTATTATAATCAAAGTTGCGCCGTTCAAACAAATTCAAATAAAAAAAAATCTCCTCATTACCTGCCTATATGAATTGCAATGCAAATATAATTATCAAACAAATACTCATATTGGCCAATCTTACAAACAAAAGCCACAGTAAGTGTTACTAAACTACCTTACCAATCAAAGGCAAAAAAAAACAACAGCAAGTGCCGCAGAACGGCTCTTACCAATCAAATGGTGTCCAGGTTCCAACTGCCAAGTTCTCAAATCGACCAAATGGTCTCTGCACGGCGAATCAACAGAAGAGATCTCAGTCGAGGACCGGCACCACCTGGATGGTCAGATCAGAAAGAAAGGAAAAACGCCGTGGTTGCCAAGACTCGGGTTTCCGCAAGCAGCGATCGCATCCAAAACAAGATTCCAATCCTTCGTCTCGACCACTCCTTCGGGCATCTGAGTCGCCGATGAGCCCCGCGTTGGATGCGCCAATTTGTAGTAGTTAGCCTCAGCAAAGCCTACCAGTGCAAGGGATTCGCCCTTCTCTAAACAGAGTCCTCAGACCAATACACAGCACAGAAACTGGAATAGAAAATACAGAGTTTATTAAACCTCATGAGGTGGAACTACATTCACACAGCACCCTTCGGTAATGTATGAAGTAGCGCACTGAATGGAAGGAGCATGGTCCTTTTATACCCACACAGGGGCTCAAATGAAGGCGGTACAAGTACAAAATGCTGGTTGTAGGTACATATAAGGTCATACAGAAAGCGTACAGGCAACAAGTGGGAGGAGCTAACAGTTTGCTAATTCTGGTGGACACATCCTGACAGCTACAGACTGGGGCCAGCTGCAAGCTCAACTGAGCATGTGCGAAGCAGAAAATTCTAAATATATCTCGTCTATAGGCAGATTTCAAGAGCAGTTCACAGGAAGGTAGGACAGAGCACATGGCAAACAAAATGGCTGACAGAAATACAAAATGGATTGAACAAAAGGGACAAGATAGTCTCTAAATACAGGGGGCCTCATTTATGAGAAATGACACATGGCTGTGTGAAAGCAGCGATGCGTCACTTCTCAGTGCGCACTCCTTCCGACATACATGATGCGTCATATTTAATGTATGATGCATCATGTCGCAAGGAGTTACAGATACGTCAGTATTTCTGACGTATCTGTAAGGGCAAAAGTGACGCATTGCTGGAGTGTGTCACAAAAGTGACGCAACTCCTGCAATGCGCCCTTTCACATGGGGCAAGCCCCATGTTGAAAGACGCAGTGAAATCTAATAGATTTCAGTGCATCACTTCTACGAGGCTTTTTGCGGGGGAACGCCCCCCTGCATACATTATACCTGACGCAGGTTTAATGTAGCGCAGGGGTTTACAAAGTGACGCATCTGCTTAGATGCGTCACTTTGTAAATAGTGCGCAACAGGAAGCATGTTTTATGCCGCTGATGCGTCACAAAATGTGACGCATCGGCAGCGCAAAACTGGCGCAAGGCCTCATAAATGAGGCCCAGGATGTCTTCTGCTAATGCTTAACCTAATTGCTGCCAAATTACAACAGAGGGTTGGGTATTGCTTCTAGAAATGGGAACAAAGGATGCCTATGTGTGAGGAAAATCTTCCTGACAGGATGGCTGCCCTGTTGCACTTCAAGGGTACTGACACTAGGTCTGTCCTTGACTTTGCCACCTTAGACCGTTTGGAACCAGGACCAAGACCAGGGAAGGGAAGACCTGACCGGAAGCAGTTTTGGGGGTAGGTCAGTGCTTAATGTGAGTTGGTGGTTTCTTAATTGTCAACACCAGCACGGGCTGCAGCATGGTGCTTCTTAATGTCTCATTTAGAGAGGAGCATAACAACAGTTGTTTATTAATTTAATGCACTTTAAACATTACTAATATCTGCTGACAAAGCCATACTTATACATTTGGGACTCTGGGATAGTCAGAATTGTCACACTTGTAGATGTGTGCTGGTTAGTAGTTGTGTTGTTCCTGTTATTGGCAGCACTGACAACAGCAATGAGCAGTGTAAGCGGAAGTGACCTCCTGAAGAGGGCTTGGCACTTCTATTTTTGCAAATTAAGCACTGGGGTAGGTAAGGGAATTCCCCCACCAAAAGGCTGGTATCAGATATAAAAGTGGCACCTTTAGGGCATTTCATCAGTATCTGTGTAAGATTCAGAAGAAGTATTACCTTGCTTTCTGAAGAAGGAAGATTGGACCTATTTGCCTTGATCTCAGGCTCTTTAGGGTGACTCTTAGGGTCAGCGGGCTGAACTCTTGTTTGAGCTAGAGGGACAGAACATGCCATTAGAGACCTCCCTGCAACTTACCATTAACAAATGAACCTGCCTGGACCTCACTGAGCCCTGCTGTTGGCTGCTGCTGGAGTGAGTCATGATCCACAAGAGCTGTCCTCCTTGGAACCTTGGCTGGCATCAGACTATACTCCTCCTGAAGAAAAGGTTTGAGATCCTCAATACTGTGAAGTGACCTCTGTGTGCCGAGAATCAACTGCCTGTGAAGACCACCAAAGCGAAGCTCCAGCAAGACTTGCTCTTCACACCGACGGCAACAGTCTGCTTCGACCACCA
The DNA here is from genome assembly GCF_964261635.1 of Lissotriton helveticus. Classification (NCBI taxonomy): domain Eukaryota; kingdom Metazoa; phylum Chordata; class Amphibia; order Caudata; family Salamandridae; genus Lissotriton; species Lissotriton helveticus. The sequence continues at coordinate 166,951,883 of NC_136062.1, read as the reverse complement.
ATGTGAATGTCCAGTGGCAACAGGCTCTTGGTAGTACAAAAGCGTCCGTCCCCAAAACCTAACCTGCTCCTTGAGGAATCTAGCATATCTTGTCATTGAAATTCTGCAAACAGGCAAAGTTGCACAACCATTTTTCTGACCCTGGACACTAGTGCCCCAATATGGGAGCATGGGAGATAACTACTTCTAGAATTACAGCCCCAAGACTACCTTATTTTGTTGGCATTGTTCTCTCAGCTAAAGATAGTCCAATAACGACAGTTCCTTGCTTCATTCATGTGCACAGAAACATAATTAATGGTCTTGAATAGAAGAAAATTAAAAATTAAGGGCATGGGGATAAAACACTGATTGATTATTGTGCCTGTATCATAGGAATAAGCTGGCACTTTTTGGTGCCTACTATATTGAAATTCTATCGTAAGGATAGCATCTGTGGGAAACCAACAATTTGTTGTGTAAGGACACATTGGTACAATCCACAGAGGTATTTAAGAATATTTGAAATAGTACTACCAAGTATTTTTCATATATTAATACATGCCTTTGTGAATTGGCCCACTATTTTGTACGGGGGACCTGTTTGTTACAGTAAGCACTTTGGCATCATTTTATGAGCAAAAATAGGTTTGGAGCTGAAAGTCATTGTGGCTCATCATCCTTCCAAGGGCTGACATTTGATGTAATATGAATCCTGTGGAATAAAATATACTTTCCCATAGGAAGACGGGCCCACGTTTTGATTGAATGTGAATTCGAATTCTGGTGTGATTAGGTAAATAAAGAGTCTGTGTGCCTGGGAGAATGAAATGTAGGATTGGTCGTAGAGACAGTGAGGTTTACCAAGTTGTTGACTGAATGAGCTGTCTGAGGTAACTCAATGTATTATTATTGAAGAATGCATCCTTCAGTTAGGTGAAAGAGAGGGTTAAGGGCCAGATGTAGGTAGGCTATTACCAGTCGGTAATGTCCGAAATTGGCCGTTACCGACCGGTAATAGACTTTTGAGATGTAGGTGGTATATTTACCGATTCGGTAAATAACGAATCGGTATTTACCGAATCATCATTTACCGATTCGGTATTTATTGAATCGGTAAATGAGATGTAGGAAGCACTGCAAACAGTGCTTCTGGGCTTTAAGGATTCGTTATTTACCACCAACTATTAGTTGGTGGTAAATAACGAATTCCTATGTAAATGCAAATATGTGCATTTACACCTGTGCCATGTGACAGACATACATGCCCTTAGGGCATGTATGTGTACAACATGTGCACACAAGCACTAATCAGGGGTGCAACAGGGTGTCAAATTGACACCCTGCCACCCTTGACTGTTTACCCATTTTACCGAATCGGTATTTACCGATTCGGTAATTGACATTCATTCCTAAGGGCCTCAAGGCCTGTAGGAATGAATGGCAAATACCGAATCGCTAAATACGAATCTTAACGATTCAGTATTTTTTACCGACTTTTTACCTACATTGCATTTACCAATTCGAAAATACCGAATCGGTAAAATTCGGTATTTTCAAATCGGTAAAATACAATTACCTACATCTAGCCCATAGTTATTGAAAGGCTGACAGTGTGTTAAGTAAAATTGTGAATATGCCCTAAACAAGAATACTTTGTGTAGTGTCTGTTAAGAGTAGCTGTTCAGTGGAGGAGACAACAATGAAGGAGTGCCTTGAGGGTAACACACCATGTCAGACGGTAACACGCCATGTCAGGATTTTTAAAGGATGGTTAGAATTCCATTAAAGTAGTGTTCTATTTCAGAAAATATGACCATCTATCTGACCATTGAAAAACCATTGCTTGGTTTCCAATTAGAGGGATGATGCAGGACAGTTTTTATAATCTTATTTGGAAATTGCTGAGAAGTCTTGACTAGAAATACCTGATTTTTAGTTCTGGCAATTGGAAGCTGGACTTTAGGGGAAATAATTAACTCAATATTGTGTTCATGACTGATATCTCCTTCTCAAGGACGTCTTGCACTTCCTCGCAGAGAAGATCGGAACACCTACTCATTAGATTAGATTTGGCTGAAAGTAACACGTTCCTGACATGTGACTAAGTTCCACAGACATTTCTTTGTGTGTGAGTACCTTGAAGGTGATTCTCTTTTCTACAGGGAGCCAATGGAGGTAGCGTAGGTGTTGGGTGATGTGTTCCTGTCGGGGGGTTCCGAGGACAAGCCTTGTTGCAGTGTTTTGTATGGTCTGTAGTTTGCCGATGAGAGACTTGTTGATCCCGACGTGGAGGGCGTTTCCGTAGTCCAGTCTGCTGGTTATGAGTGTGTGGGTTACTGTCTTCCTTGACTCGGGGGGGATCCATTTGAAGGTCTTTCAGAGGATGCAGAGGGTGTTGAAACAGCTGGAGGCGACGGCGTTGACCTGTTGAGACATGGAGAGGGAGGAATCGAGGATGATGCTGAGGTTTTGGGCAGTGTCGGTGGGTGTGGGAGGGCTGCCGAGGGTGGTGGGCCACCAGGTATTGTCTCATGCGGAGGGGAGGGTCCGAGGATGAGGACTTCTGTCTTCTCCAATTTGAGATTCAGGCAACTGTTGCTCATCCATGATGGGACGTCCTTCATTGCTTCCTGGAAGTTGAGCCTGCTGGTGACGGGGTCCTTGGTGCACGTTCTTTCATGAAACACGTCACAGAGATCTGTGACGTGATCTCTTCTCTCACCCCGGACGTCATCTACCGCACAGAAACTTGGCTTCACCCCGCGTCTGGACCAGACATCGCTACTGCCATTCTCAAAGGTTATAGGATAACGCATTGGGACCAAACAAACGAGCACAGTGGTGGAATCGCAATCATCTACAAGGATACCATCCACTGCATAACATCCTCCCATGCCCCAACACCAGTAATAGAATACCTCACCTTCCAACTCCACACAGATGGGAAAAGCACCATTAGAGATGACCTTGCCTACAGACCACCAGGACCACGCCAACGTTTCTGCAACACCTTCCTGGAAACCATTGCCCCTACTAGCAATCGACTCCGAACACTACATCTTCTTAAAGGACCTAAACTTCCACCTCGACGACCCCAGCAACGCCAGCTCTGCCGACCTCCTGAAAAGCATGAGAAACATGGGACTCAATCAGCTTGTCACCAACCCCACCCAAATCGCAGGACACACTCTTGACCCCATTTTATCTCCAGCAACGGAATTAGATACATCCACACCAATCACCTGATCTGACCACCTGAGCATACAATTCCCCATCGCAGGACCCAACTGTACCAGTGTAGGACCCCACAGATCCACATATAGAAACTGGAAAAAGATATCAGAAGACCAGTGGAATGACAAACTCCACTCCCACACTCCACACATGACACTGAACAAGCAGCAAAGAGCTTCCCTTGGTGGATCATGAAATGCACTGGCACCATTGCCCCCGCCAAGACAACTGAGGCTAAAGAATATAGCAGAAGAGCAAGCTGGTTCACCGAGGAACTAACTCCACCAAATACAACTGCTGTCAACTCGAAAGGAAGCCACCCATCGTCAAAAAAACAGAAGCTTGCACCACCTACAGGACCGCCATCAACCAGTACCACTGTCTCCTGAAGGAAACCAAGAAAAACGCCCTATCAGACCACATGGAAGCTCAGCGCAAACCACAGCAATGAACTCTTTGTCATCATGAAGGAGTTCATGAGTCCTGCAGCCATCGAGAATGACTAAAATAAAATCACAGCCCCCTACGAAAAACATTGAATGCCAACACTCCGCTGCAGACATCATCAACCAGCTCAAATCCATGAAAACAAACACCGAACACCTTCTCACCCACTGGGAACTCTTCACCACGCAAGACACTATCTCCATCATGAACACCCTGCACTCGGGGTACCCACAGACCCATGCCCCCACCATGTCCTCAACCTCGGAAGCAAGTCTATAGGTGACGCGCTCAGGAAGGTACTGAATGCCTCCATCACTGCGGCCTCCTTCCCTGAGATCTGGAAACATGCTGTAGTGGAAAAAAACTCATGGAAAAGACACCAACCCTGCCGATTTGAAGAGCTACTTGCTCAACTCACTTCTTCCCTACCCAGCAAAAGTCCTCAAGAGAGCAATCAACCAGAGTCTCGCCCAACACCTAGTAGACCACAACCTCCTGCACCCATCCCAATTCTGTTCTTGAGCTAACCACAGCACTGAGACAGCCTTGATCATAGCCAAAGACGACATTGAGGAAACAGCAGCCTCATCCACCTGGACCTGTCCGCTGTGTTTGACAACGTCTCCCACCACATCCTGATCAACAGACTTCACCATATCAGTATTCAAGGCAACAACCTCAAATGGATCACCACTACCTCACCGGCAGAACCTGAAGGATCCATCTCCCACCATTGACCTTTACAGTCCAAGAAGATCATCTGCGGAGTCCCCCAAGACTCATCCCTCAGCCCGACCCTCTACAACACCTACATGGCCCTACTTGCCGACACCGTGAGATCAAACAGACTCAACATCATCTACTATGCCAATGACACACAGCTCATTCTCTCTCTGTAGTAAGATCCCTCCAACACCAAAGTAAACTTCCACACATGCATGATGAAAATTGCGGACTGGATGAAGGATAACTGTCTCAAACTCAACTCGGACAAAATGGAAGTCCTCATCCTTGGGAACAACACAGCGCCATGGAATGACTCCTGGTGTCCCTCGAAGCTCGGCACACCCACCAATCCAACAGACCACGCCCGCAACCTCAGCATTCTCCGGGATAAATAGCTGTCCATGAAAAAACAAGTCAATGCACTTTCTTCAGCCTGCTTCCACACCCTTCACATGTTTAGCAAAATCTTCAGGTGGCTCCCGGGAAACACAAAAGGACCATCATATAGGCCCTCATCACTAGCAGACTCGACTATGGACACACAATTTGCGTAGGAATCACTGCACGCCTACTGAAGAGACTCCAAACAATACAGAACTCTATGACAAGACTCATACTTGACCTCCCCAGAAGAACCCACATCTCACCCCATCTCAGGAAACTGCACTGGCTCCCGTTTCAGAAGAGATGCTAGTTCATGCTGCTGACCCATGCCTACAAGGCTCTGTACAAAGAAAAACCAGCATACCTCAACAAATACCTAACCTTCCTCCAGCCGTCATGACACCTCCGATTAGCCACCCTTTTTTACCAAACACCTCATTTATTCGTCCAGCCAAAAGTGGAGGATGCTTCTTTTCACACCTGGCAGCCAAGGCTTTGAACAACCTCCCCCTGCACCTCAGGACTGCCCCGTCCCTTCAACAATTGAGATGAGATCTAAAGACCTGGCTATTTGGGTAATCAACCTCCATGCAGAAGCGAACAGCTCCAGTTCCTCAAGACCCACACGGGTGATTTACTGCACTCTATAAATGATTGATTGATTTAGGTATGTTGCTCTGCTCCTTGCTCTTTTGCATTAAACATAAGTTAGACTTTGGGCTTCCCAACACGTTGTGTTTTATTTTTCACAACTTTATAATTTTTCCATGATTGCTTCTTTTCAATATTAGATCGAGGTATATATTTAGCGTATAATTCATTAGTATAATATTATTGGTTACCCTTTTAATCTGTACAATGTGGTTTCCTGTTATTTTATGTCTATGCTATCTTGTTCGTTATGTACTTTGAAGCTTGTTCCGTTGACATGATAATGCTATATAAATACACCAACCAACTAAACAAATAGCATACTCGAACCCTTTGATTTCAGAATGTCTGGTACATCAACATCTACAGCCGAGATCAGGCAGTACCAGCAAGGGAGTGGGACACTCCCAGAGAGTTGGCATCGGTTTGCCAGGCTTTTATTGGGCATACAACGGGCCTCTCAGGTCTTCCTCTGAGGGGTGGGGTATGGAGTAGAGGTGCAAGCATATTCTTCCAGGAGTTCCCTACAGGATACGTTTTCTGTGTAAATCCAGTATAGTTCACCAAGTCTGAGTAGAGTCTATTTTCCCTGTCTCTGTGCACAGAGTATGCAGTTGATTGCCCCTAAGCTGCCGGAACAAGGGAGGATGTCTCAGAGACATAAACGTAAATATGGACTGTGAGAATGAGGTTCCCAAAAAGGCAAATTGGCCTCAGTGACTGTGTACTTGCATAATCATGTAGTTATGAACTATAATGTATGATTTGTGTGTTCCTAAGCTGTGCACTTTTATGCCGTCTTTTTAAGTTAGCGCTGTTTGATATTTATATTACAAACCATCGTCGTCGTATTGTTTTTTTATTTGTTTTTTTGTGTGCAATTTTCAGGATTTTTAATAATTGTGCAAAAAATATAGGAACTTTGAAATTAAAGAACATTGAATGTGGGTAAAAAAAATAGCGTAACCATACGTTTTCCACTATTGAGCAAGACATGAATGCAGCATTTTTTCTACATTACAGCAAAGAGTGATTACTTCCACTATAGGTGTGGACATTAGTTTATAACATTGTTGCATCTCAGGTCATGTTCTCATATTAGCTAAATCAGGGATTCAGTGGACATCATCAAGAAGCTAGACAAAAAAGAGTTTTCCTTTCCAGCTTCTATTCACTTCCATCAAATCTTGACGCACTAAAGGCCATTGAGCACGTACTAAAGGCATCATTGAAAGGCCATTGAGCCACTCGTGTGTCACCGGAAGGCCAGTGTGCCTGCCTATATTTACAAGGCCACATAGAGTCATCCTGCATGACTTTTCATGGCATTTTGAATATGGGTCCCTTTCATGCAATACTCTGCGTGAAAGGGGCATTCCATGGGTGTTGCTGTGGGTGTTCCCCTTGCAACATCCATGGAACCTGACACATTCTCAGATTTATAAAGTTTTGTTAAGCTGGAAATGCGTCAGAGTCCTACGCCTCATCTGGGGAGGCCTAGGAGTGGTGCACCGAGGAGAAATACTTTTATTTCTCCTTGTTGTTTCCTATTTCTATGCGTGCTGCAGAAAGAGAAAAATGCCATCAATGATTGTTTTTGTGCAGAAAGGTACCCCTTCCTGCACTAAAACAATAATTCCCACAATGCAGGCACACCTGCAAAATGACGCAACAGTGCCTGTGTTGGCGCATGGCAGCCAGTTATGCAACAGCACAAGCGAAAGCACACAGATGCATCATTTCGTTGTTGATACGATACATCCCTGTGCTTTTAAAATGAGGCAGCTCGGAGTAGCAAAATGGCTTGTAGCGTCGTGCTACATCCTTGTTTTGCAAATGAGGCTCAAACTCTTTAATACCTATGGAAGTGTTCATTACTACCACCACCACTACCACAGTAACACTGTGTCAGGTTATGAACAAATGAAATAAAGTCCTTTCTTCCCTTTCCATGCCAACAAGTAAGATCCAAACAAAAAACTGGCTGAAACAGGGGTGTGTGTTGGCTCCTTGTCTCTTCAATATATATACCGACGACCTCGAGAAACACCTTCAACAAGTTCAAACCCCCCAAAACTGGGCAAAACACAAATCACCAGCCTTCAATATGCAGATGATATCGTCCTCCTATCACAAACCCCGATAGGCCTGCAGCGATCAATGACCCAACTAGGAGCCTACACCACCACAGCCCAATTAACAATTAATCTCAAGAAAACTAAGGTGCTGTGCTTCTCAAAACAACATAAAAAAGGGTCAAAAGGCAAATTCATCTGGAACTTAGGTGACAATCCAGTATCCCAGGTGGAATCGTACAAATACTTAGGGTTTCAACTTGATCAAAACCTTAACTTTAAACAACAGCTGAATCAAGGGAAAATGAAAGCAAAACAACTTCTCTACGCCTTCAAAACTTTACATAGAAAACTAAAAGGCTGCTCAACAGGTCACTGAAGGTAATTGCAGCAAAATGTATACCAACAATATCTTACGGGTCAGAAATAATGTACACAAAAGATGCAGCCGCCCTAAACCAAGCCCAATCGAGCTTTTTCAAGAGGTTGTTCTCAATCCCTCAGCACATCTCTCAGGCCCAGATACGACTGGAATACGGGCCTAAAAAACAGAAACCAGCCAGACAAGGGGTGGTTGTCAAATACTACTGGCGGATGAGGCAAGCTGAAGATAACACACTAGCCCACTTGAGGAAAATAATTTTTCGATCAACAATCATTTTTAACAGGACTCCGTTAGTTTTTGCATTGCCATCTCGTGGCAAACACTTTTACAGAACCCACCTGGTCGTTTTTCCTGATGTACAAGGAAAATTCTATCAGCACGACAAAAATCCATTTTTGCAGGCCTGCATTTCTGCCCAGGAACTGTCACCCGCCCAACCCCCTGTTCTCTTCAGTTAATCAGAAAGTCACATGGCCCTCACCCTGAGTGAATTATTCATTTTTCCTCTCCTGCTCCCAGCCTGATAAAACATCCTTGACACAGTGATCAGGTTATCTAGACAATGGTCTGACTGCTAGACTCTAATCAGGGTAAATAAACAAATGACTTGAAAGACCAGGTTTTGATCAGGCAATTAAACAATGACCTGAAAGAAAGAGCCCTGATCAAAGCATAGAGTGGACAATCCTCTCTGTACAAAGCCTTGACCAGGTCACCAACTACAAGTATAGAGTGGACAATGCTCTGTGTACCAAGCCTTGACCAGGTCACCAACTACAAGCATCGCCTTGATCAAGCTATCAACTACAAACACTGCCCTGATTGGACAAAGGACTGACAGGCAAAAGAATGGAATGAGAAATGTATAAAAGGCTTTTTAAGCTACAGAATAAAGTAGCAGCCTCCTGGGTTTTGTCTCTGACTAGCTTGGGACTCTGTTCCATAGCCCAGGCTATTGAAATAAATCTGGGTTCCTCCTGCAGACGATGGCTCCTGTGTCTCCTTTCACTACGTATGAAAGGTATGGAAGATTTGGGCGGTTCCCCGCCGCCGAGACCCTGTAAGTGGGTTAATCCGGTTCTTCACACTCCTGCTGGGAAGAAATCGAAAAGCAAGCGAGGCTAAATAATTCCATCGCCTCTGTTCTAAAAGAATCACTTAAGGACCTATACCTTGAAGAGGCATGGCATACAAATACCTCTTATTCTGGCTTTAAAAATGTAGTAAACAGTGCAACCAAACAAATTTCGCAGTTAATGGATAAAACTGCATTCTCAAAGAAAAATCATGCTTGGGCAGTGATTCGATCTTATCAGACGCTTAAACCACAACCATACCTGTTAGAACACTTTTCACAATATAAAAAGCATTATCTGACAATGTTACGGCTGGAGTCATTCCCCACGACGGATTTAACCCCAAAAATAGAAACATGTATGGCTAACAATAGAATGACGTCTGTGCGGACAAGGAGAAGAGTCTTTTACATCTCCTATGCATCTGCACCTCACTTTTAGAAATTCGGAAAATGGTCCTCCGCGAGCAGTTGAGAAAAAACCAGCTACGGACATGCAGAGCCGCAGTCACACAATGCCTTGGAGGCCGCTTCATCGAACTATCTTGTAAAGCCATCACGCTCTGGAAAATGGCAGCCAAAGAATTAGATAACAAACATGAATGAACTAGAGCGGCTCCGTCAAGACTGCCTGGACCTTTTTCTTCTTGTGCACTGACATCATTTCCCGTCTCCTTGCTCACAGTACCGCCTTGCACTGCTCAAAATCGCATTGACTATATATGTATTATTTGCGTACTATCTATTGATGATGATACAGTACATGACAGCATCGTGTTTTAATCTTCTGTACCTTTTGAAAACCCTCATTTTTTAATATCCTTGTACTATGTGCTTTAGTCACTCTTTTATGATTTTTAACGAAATCAAATAAAAGTATTTTTGACTGACTGACCCTTTCCATGCCACTAAAGAACTCAATAATTTCCTAGCACTTCGAAAATTCGATTATTTCAACAGTCTGCTGGATGAGTCTCCCTCGGTATCCTTTCTCTCCACACAACTAGGTTCCAAATTTCAGAACACAAACAGTATTCAATGTGCCCAGGCACACGCTAACTCTTCCCTTTGGTCAGTAGTTCTCAGAAAAAACAGGACACTCTACAATCTGTTGACAATTGTGTTGAAAATGTTTCATGGTATTGCCCCACAACACCTCACTATCATCTTGAAATGCTAAACTCCCTACACAGATCTACAATCATCACACCCTACCATATTGTTCACACTAAGTCCACCATATGAAACTTCTAAGTGTTGGTCTCTTCATCCTTATCACTAGAAAGCCACACCTCTCAATGAACTTACCATCCACACTTGATGGCTTTAAAATCAGTGTAACTGTATGCGATACCAGAGAATAAATATCTGAATACCCACATCATAATCATACTAATCAATTCTAGCTTGAGACTAAACTTTATTGCTTGTTTTCTGTTGTCTTGTATTGCTGATCATCTCTCACAAATCAGTATCTATGTACATTTGTTTCGATAACCTACTTTGGTTTATATTGCCTACCACGTCAAACTGTTTACATTTTCTGCCCTTTTGTTTGACACACATGCCCAAAGTATCAGAGTGCTCTTGGTAAATAAATAAATACAATAACATATCATAAATAAATACACTTCTGGGTGATTGGGTCGTTACACATTTCCTTTCATATATCTAAAGCCTTAATGATCAAAAGATGGAATTTTCTGGCATTTTGTTTTGCATACAGAGCTGTATTCCCTATGGAGTCAATCAATCAGGTTTTTTTTTTTTTTTCCGAGTTTTATATAGCGCGAACTAGAACCAAACCGAACCAGTTATCAGAGCGCTTTACATAGCACCAGTTACGTTACATGAGGACACACTTTCATTTTTTTTTAGGCACGGGGAGATTAAGTGATTTGCCCAGAATCACAGGGGATTTATTGGCGTCGTTACCGAGACTCGAACCCAGATCCTGAGGTCGAGCACCTTAGCCGTTAGGCCAACCCCTCTCCCCAAGTTGTACTTGTAGAGCTTGACTTGTTTTCCAGGAGGGTATCCAGGCGCATGCTGCAGGTCTCAGTCGAAGAGCCAGATCTTCAGCCCATTCCTGAAGTTGGTCAGCGAGAGTTGGGGAGTGGAAGTGGAGGGAGAGTGTGTTCTAGGCTTTGGTGGCGAGGTGGGAGAAGGAGAGTCCTCCGGTGTAGCAGCGTCATGTGTGAGAGATCTGTGCGAGGGTGAGGTGTGTGGAGTGGAGGTCCCTGGTGGGTCAGTGGGAGTGCAGATGGTGCTTCATGCATGCAGATCCTTTGTCGTGGAGGGTTTTGTGGGCGTGGGTCAGGAGCTTGAAAAGGCATCTCATCTGAACTGGGAGGCAGTGGAGGTCTTTCAGGTGCTGGGTGATATGTGTTCTCCGGGGCAGGTTAAGGATCAGTGTGACAGCTGCGTTATGGATCATCTGGAATCTTTGCATGAGTTCTGTGGTTCTGCCCACATAGAGTCCATTGCCGTAGTCCAGTTGGCTGGTGATAAGGGCCAGTGTTACCATCTTCCTTGTCCTACTAGGGAGCCACTCGTAGATTTTGCGCAGCATGTGGAAAGTGTGGAAGCAGGCTGAGGAGATGGCATTGACCTGATGTTTAATGGAGAGTTTGCTTTCGAGGATGATGCCAAGGTTGGGGGCATGGTCTTTTGGCATGGGGGTCCGAGTTCCAACGGCCACCAGGAGTCACTCCAGGGGGATCTGTGTTGGCAGAAGATCAGGGTCTCAATCTTGTCCGTGTTGAGCTTGAGGTAGCTGTTCTTCATCCAAGCTGAGACATTTTTCATGTAGTTATGCAAGATGGTCTTCGCTGAGGTGGGTCGGCTGAGAGTGAGTGGCCTAGTAGCGTGTCATCGGCGTGTACTCATGGAGTACAAGAAGCATACAAGGACTGTTTGTATCAGATGCAGATGTTTTGCATGTCTGTGGGTATCCACTGCTAATGACTGGAGGAATAGGACTGAATATTGTATTTCTGAAATGAAAGGATGAGCCTGGAAAGAATGAAAATCCCTAACAGAAGTCAATTAAAGTAATCCTGCATTGGAGTGCCACGTTAACATTCATGGATATTGTAGAAGAGAGAGTTAGTAATTCTAAGTGAGAGTGAAAGAGAAAGGAGGTTTTCATTAAGCTGGGTGCATGACAAGGTCTTTGCCCCTTCAGCTTTAGACTAGAGGTGGGTGCAGGAACTTGGCTCTGGAATAGAAGTGGGTGCAGGGGCATGGCTACAATGCCTGAGTGAGGGGTGGGTGAATACAATCTTCATTTGAGTGGACCCTCAATAAGGAAGAGACTCCTGCTGGCAGACGAAACAGACCCAAGGATAAGAGAGAGGTGGACAGTTAAGAATAAGGCCAGACACTGACTAGATTTCCCTGGCCAACCCTAATCCGATTAGCCTTCAATAAATGCTACAAACAGAAGATAGGGAGCTGCCAACGAACCCAGACCATATGACGTTTATGGGACCCTTCTCTATTGCTAAGGAGTGGTTCATGCTCAGGATTCAAATCCTCCCAAAACAGAAAGATGAATGGATTTCTGCCAGGGACTCCAAGTGTGACCTTTGAGCCCTGAGGTGATTTAGGAGGGACTGCCCTCACACTAGCTCATTTGAAGCCAAGCTGTATCGCTGCTATCTACTGCCACAGATCAGGTGTTTGACATGTCAATGCTTCAAAAAATGAGCGAGGTAGAAAGTACCCCTGCTTTTAGTTAGGTAGTGTGTTAACCTGCCTATTCCAGAAAGGCATTGCTTTATATACTTCTAGCTCAATTATATCTGCTGCATGAAGGACATTGAATATGTGTAAATAAACTCCATATGGTCAGGTTTTGTACTAATCCTAAGCACCAGATCCGCTGAAGAAGTATTTTTTTTCCATCATTCACCGCTTTGCTAGTGACCACATATAACAGAAATTGAAAGCCAGTGGTAAAAGTAGGGAAAGTAACATGACTTGAGAGAAAAAACATGACTCCACCCTCTGCCTCGTCACTTCTGGGGGCAAAGAAGGCTGCAGTGGATCTCTATAAGATAAAGCAATATCATAAGTAACTTGTCAACGGATTGCTGAGCATACTTGTGACAGTGAAATGATTTAGAAGAGAGAGCTAGCACCAGGCTGTCTTTGTTTTTGGCAGTATGTTTCTTGTGAGTGAGGTTAGATATAGGGAGAATCTAAATGACATGACAGTCAATGAAAGTTGGGGTGCAAAGCCATCAAGGTTCCCATCACTGAACCTACCTTGTTCTATATCTTGTTTGCTGTTCTTTTTAAATAACAGGAATTCTGTCTTGTTTGGGTTGAGCTTCAGGTAGGTGCTGGGCATCCAGGTCTCGATGATGTTTGAGTAGTTGGATGTCTGAAGCAGAGAAGACTTTCAACTAGAGGTGTATATCATTGGCATATTGGTAAATATTTATACGTAACTTTTAATTGGCCAAAAACAGCCTCTTTACAGTATGGGGAAACTAAAGTGGGTGGGGGAGGTTATTCAACTCTACCCCCAGCAAAATTTATCAACAAGGGGTTATAGCCACCAAGATAGAGCTGACATAAAGGAGACTCTCTTTAGGAGGTGGAGTAGATTCCTCCCTGAATATAGCTCCTTGGCCCACAAACTCATCCGTGGTTACCGTTGAAACTCCAGCTGTCACACAACCTGATACTGTTGGCAAGTCTACTGCCACCAAGGGCTGCCACTGTCGCTGGCTGTTTCTGATTCTGTTGCTGGCTGAGATTATGGGATCCTGCATGTGCCCAGTAATGTGAGTGGGGTTGGTGACCAGTTGTGAGAGGCGGAGGATGGCCCTGCTCTTGAGAAGGTTAGATGGGTTGGTGTCAGTATGGCAGTCCAGGTGGAAGTTTATGTAGCCTAAGAAGAAGAACTTTTGAGTAGTTGGCCAGTAGTTGGCCAGGGGGTGATAAAGTCAGAGCTGGCCTCACAGAACCCGGGTTGAGATCTGGGGGCCTGTAGGCAAGAGTGCCTCTGATTGTGGTTTTGATGTTGGTGTCGATTTGGACATTCAGGTGGTCTTTGATGGAGATGGTAGTTTGCGGTGGCTATACAGTTGAGATATTCTTTGTGGATGATGGCAATTCCACCTCCTTGTTTGTTGGCGCAGTCTCAGTGGGTTATCTTGTCTCCTTTCGATGTTGGTTGCTTATGCTGGGTTGAGCCTGGTTTCTGTGAGGAAGACAGTGCCCAGAGTGAGGGAGGAGAGGGTGTCCCAGATCTCGATGATGTGCTTGCAGAGTGAGCAGGAGTTGATCATCAAGCAGTAAAGCTGTCCTGTCGTTGAGGGTGTGGGAGTGGGAATTGGTTGGAGTACAGTGGATTTGATGGTGCAGTCAAAGGGGCAGTAGTGGTACGAGAAGGGTCCTTCTGTGGATCCAGGTGAGGTGCAGAATCAGTTATGGTTGTGAAGTCCATGCTGCTGCTTCCATTAAGTAGGTTCTTGTTTAGTGGGAGGGGCGCTGGGGTGGGGGAGCTAGGAATGGCACAAGGGGAGAAAATGTAGCCTAACGGCTAGAGCTGTCAACTTTGGAACTGGGGTACCAGGTTCGAGTCTCGGCGTCAGCTTAGCATCCTGTGATTCTGGGCAAATCACATAATCTCCCCGTGCCTACCAAAAAAAAGGAATGTGTCCTTGTGTAACATAACAGGTGCTCATTATCTTGCAGGCACTAGGGGCATGATTTGAATGGTGCAGCAGATGCAGTGGCACGGGGCCCAAAAGTTGACAGAATTAATTGATGTAATAGCATTATTATGTGTTTAGAGGAGTTCTGACAACTTTTGGGCCCCGTGCCACTGCTGCACCATTCAAATCATGCCCCTAGTGCATGCAAGATAACTGCACTGTGACTGTGACTGCCTGTTTAGTAGTGAAATACATAAATATTGGTGGGCAGATTTACAAGCCTCTTGCACCATTTTTGCGTCACTTTTCCCATGTTAAAAATTATGCAAAAGTGGCGCAAGGGGCTTGTAAATCTGCCCGTGGGTTTTTAGAGGAGTTATGACAACTTTTAGCCCCGGTGCCAGTGCACCTGCTGCACCATTCAAATCATGACCCTATTGACTGTAAGGTAACTGCACTTGTGAGTGCCTGTTTAGTATTAAAATATTGCAATATTTGGTGTTTAGAGGGGTTCCTAGAGCTCTGGGTTGCGGTTTGACTGCACCTGCTGCACCATTGAAAGCATGAACCTAGTGCTTGCTAGGTAACTACCCTTGTGACTGCTTATTTAGTGGTTAAATATAGCAATATTTGGTGTTTCGAGGAGTGCTGACAACTTTTGGCCCAATGCCACTGCACCTGCAGCCTCATTGAAATCATGACACTATTGTCTGCAAGATAACTGCACTTGTGACTTGGTTAGTTGTAAAATATAGCAAGTTTCGGGTGTTTAGTGGAGTTATGCCAACTTGTGGCCCTGGTGCCACTGCACATGCTGCACCATTTAAATCCAACCTTTTTAACAGCAACGCAACTGCAATTGTGTCTGCCTGTATAGTAGTAATATATAGCAATATTAGGTGCAATGGGGAGTTCTGACAAAGTTTGGGCCCGGTGCCACTGTACCTGCTGCACCATTCAATTCATGTCTGTAAGGTACTGCACTTGTGGCTGCCTGTTTGGATGTAAAATATAGCATAGCTCTTGTATAATAACTTTATTTTTAACAGGCAATGTTTACTGCAACATTTAGAATGTTATCAAAATGACCAAATAGTTTAAGTTAAACAAATCAATCTGATAATGTCTATAAAGTGCAAAGAAAGGTACTGAGTCATGAATAGGAAATACCACAAACGTTCTAAGGCTTAAGCTTCTGCTCTACACAACTAAGTAATAAAAAGCAAGCATTGCAGCATCCTGTTAAAAGCTGTCTGCCTTTTCCATGGGAAGAGATCTTTTGTCAACAGTAAATGGGGCATAAACAGTGTGGACAGTTTTTGTAGAAGTACAGTAAATGCGTGCAACCAGGGGAAGTTAACAAAAATGAAAAGTTCCACACAAAAGCGAATGAGCACAGATAGGAACCAATAGGAGCTGACAAGAGGTTTTGCAAGCACTGTGCAGGCGAAACCTAAAAAAGGTATTAGCACAAAGTAGTTTTGGAAGAAATAGAAGGCAGTTAAGAGGAGAAAAAAGCTTAGCACAGAGCGGTTTGGGAAGAAGAAGGCAGTTAAGAGGTTTTGGGAAAAAGAAGGCAGTTAAGAGGAGAAAGAAAGATTATCAGGAAGCGGTTTAGGGAAAAAAGAAGGCAGTTAAGAGGAGGAAAAAGGATTAACACAGAGCAATTTTGGAAAGAAGAAGGCAGTTAAGTGGGATGGAAAAGGAGAGAGGCAACGTTATAGGGAAAAAATTTACAAACATCAAGTTGATTAGAGCGTGAATGAGAATGATGTGAGGGGTACCGTTAGACAGAGACAAAGGTATCGAGCAGGAAGCTTGTGTAGCCAGCACCTGGGAGAGCTGCCGGGGTCCTGCTCAATGGGGTCACCCTGCAGCCTCCATTAAGTGCGTTCCTGGGTGGGGGAGGGGCCAGTGGGAGGTAGAGGGCACGAGGGAGGAGGAGGTTTGGCTGAGAGCGGGAAAAAATAACTTCAAGAATTAGGAACCTGAAAACAGAATAGGATAAGTGGGAGGAAGGAGGAGGCAAGACATTATTTGGGGAAACAAAGAGGCGGTTAATAATGGAGCAAAGGATACATTATTGGGGGGAAAAGGGCTGACAAAAGAAGGCGGTTAGTAGAAGAAAAAGGATTAACACAAAGCAGTTTTGGGAAAAGGAATGCAATTAAAGAGGAGAAAAAAGAATGTACACTAAGCGATTTTGGGAAAAAGAAGGTAGTTAAGAGGAGAAAAAAGGATTAACACATAGCCAGTTTTTGGAAAAAAGAAAGCAGTTATGAGAAGAAATAAGGATTACCACAAGGCGGTTTTAGGAAAAAGAATGCGGTTAAGAGGAGATTAAAGGATTAGCACAAAGTGGTTTTGGGAAAAAAGAAGGCACTTAAGAGGAGAAAAAGGATTAACAGAGCGGTTTTTGGAAGAAGAAGGTAGTTAAGTGGGTATGGGAAAAATAAGGCAATTAAGAGGAGAAAAAAGGTTTAAAACAAGGTGTTTTGGGTAAAAAAAGGCAGTTAAAAGGGAGAAAAAAGGATTAGCACAATGCAGTTTTGGGGAAAAGAAGCCAGTTTAGGGGAGAAAAAAGGATTAACACAGAGCGGTTTTAAGAAGAAGACAGTTAAGAGGGATGCAAGAGGAGAGAGGCAATGTTATAGGGAAAAAACAGCAGGTTGATGTGAGCATGAATGAGGACAATATGAGTGGTACCGTGAGACGAAGGTATTGAGTAGCAGGCTTGTGTAGCTAGGAGCTGGAGAGCTGGCCCCGGACCTGCTCCATTGGGTTGTGCTACAAACTCCATTAAGTAGGTTCCTGGGTGGAGAGAGGGGCGCTGGGTGGGGTCAGCGGTAAGCTGGAGGGAGAGGGCATGAGGGAGGAGGAGGTTTGGCTGATAGCGGGAAAATTCCCCAAAATTTAAGAATTAGCAGCTAAGATTGAAGAAATGTTATTGAGGAAACGAAGGAGTCGGTTAAGCGAGGAGAAAAGGATATGTTATTGTGGAAAAAATGGTTGACAGAAGAAGGATGCTAGGTGGAGAAAAAAGGATTGACACAAAGCTGTTTTGGTAAAAAAAGGTAGCTAAGTGGAGAAAAGAGGATTAACACAAAGTGGTTTTGAGAAAAAGAAGGCAGTTAAAATGAGAAAAAAGTATTAACACAAGGCAGTTTGGGGAAAAAGAAGGCAAGTACGAGGAAAAAACGATTAGCTCAAAACGGTTTTGTGAAAAAAGAAGGCAGTAGGATGTGTACAAGGCTAGGGTTATACGCTGTTTGAATACTATGTCAGTGTTTGGGTCGTCTAGGTCTGTGTCTGGGACTTAGAATTATGGGATGCTGTGTGAGGCAAATGATTATATTTTGCCTGGTACCTTTTAATAGAGCAGGGGATCTGCCCCAAGGCACATCATAGTCCTATCAATCACACACAAGCTATTACACTTGTCTTTAGCCACCCTTTGCTGGGGACTCCTGAGCAATGAAATGCCCTGAAGCCCTGATTGAAGTAGAGGAAGGCAGGAGAAATGCTGGTACTCCCCCCGAGTGACTTCTATTAAAGATAATTTTGCTAAGAAACTAGTGATGTCAGCTCATTTTCAGATGGATGATGGGAAAAGCATTGTTGCTACTTCATCTGCACATGTATAATGGAAAATGAAGTCCTTGTTCCCTGTCTTCTCCTTTTAAAGATGGTCTTGGTACGAAATTAGTGGTCACTTCCTGTGCTGATGGATTATGACGA
This sequence comes from Lissotriton helveticus, assembly GCF_964261635.1. NCBI lineage: Eukaryota > Metazoa > Chordata > Amphibia > Caudata > Salamandridae > Lissotriton > Lissotriton helveticus. The sequence continues at coordinate 166,933,514 of NC_136062.1, read as the reverse complement.
AATATTTCCCCATCTAAAAGTTCTTAGCATAGAAACTTAACATGATGTTAAGCAGAATTCCAGCCCAATATCCTGACACTTGAAACATGAATTGCTGGTGTGGTACTAAAATATCAAAGTTTTAATTTCGACCTGCACACATATCAACTGCACAATATGAACCACCACCATACCCTCAAGCTAAATGGATGTGAACGTAAATTAAATCTACACTTCTCAGCATCTGCTTATTGACAATTTAGTGGTAGTCGATATTGTGGAGCAAACATATGTGCAGGTCTACAATTTCTGATGTTACTGAAAAAGCGCGTTGGTGCTCTTCCATTGTAGGGGTGCAGCATAATCACGGATAGTCCGCACCCACACATATATTCCTTTGTTGTGATAACATTTGGTTATTAGGTTATGTTCAGTAATAACATGTGATCATGTAATGATAGAAATGTTTGTGCCATTCAAAGAATGAACGTGGCATTTGTGTTCCGAATAATGAAATCATAAATAGTTGCTTACATTCGCTTTCAAAAGTGGTTTATTAGTAGTAGTGTATTTGATTTAAATGTGGCCCATATTAAAGTTGCACGTAGACATGACTAAGTGTGCTAATATGTAGAAAATCATAAGTCGCTTACAATGAAAATTGTATTTATTATACCTATGTAAAATGAAAGGCCTAGATGACATGTTCACTTATGTGTGTATTCGAAGAGCCTATGTGTTTCACTCTTATGTGAGCCTATTTCTGTAGGCCTGAAATGTATTTTCCCTGGAGGCTCTCATGCAGTTGGTGAATTTCTCACGTTTCTGTTGCAAGGGGAGAAAGTCGTCTTTGTTAGTTAGAATAACGTCTTTTGTTTTAGGAGAGTTAGGCTCAGAAGGATGTGATACAAATGTGCAAGGAGCGCTGATAATCTGGAGAAGGTGTTCTTTCTCACTGAGGGAGGCTTGGGAATCAAGGTCATCGAGCCAGGGGCTGAATTCAAACTCCAAGTGGAAGTTTACCTTTGAGATGTGTCCAGTGCGATGAGGTGATCTGTGGGTGTGTTTTACATTTCTGTGTTTTGTATTAGGGATAGTATCCCGGGGTGGAGACAGGAGAAGGGGGTGAGGAGATTTAAGGAGAGAGAAAGACTTTCTGAAAACGAGCTCTGTAGCTTTATCTACTTGACCCATAGACGTGAGTGTACTTCTTAGAAAGTCTTCACGGGCTGACACCTTTTTCTCCGCTTTCCTGGGAAATGCTAAGTAGTGATGTCACAGTAGTGGTAGTGTAGGGACAGCCTAATGCTTCTGATTCATTCACCACAGATGAAAACCAACCTTGACGTGGGGGCAATCGTTGCCTGTGTTCTGCTTCTGGAGATTGTCATTCTTTTTATGATTCATCACATATAGCTAGCCCGTAGGTTCAGATTTGTATTAGTTCCCATGTATTTCTACAACCTCGTAATGAGGTGCTTGTTTATCTAGTTGTTTTTGGCTATGTAATAAACCCACTAACTTGAAATCCAGAGCCTGTGATTCTTTGGAGTCATGGATATCGTATGTTATAGTTTGTTTTAATGCATTAGTTCTCCCCTCTAAACTTCACAGCAGGTAAAAGAAGGTCCATTGACCAGGAGTTCCAAAGTAAATGTGTTGTGAGGAACTCAGCCCTATCAGTTGGTAGCAGGGGATGGTTACCTCTGCAGAGAAGTCAGGAATAGTAGGGAAAGTCTATTCATAGAGCCCAAAAAAGCCAAAAGGATGAAAGTTAAGAGAAATGAAAGCGGAGGACGACGGGCTTTTGTGGAAGCCAATGGAGAGTGACGGTGTGGCGGGAACAGCAGTTCAAGGAGGAGTGAGTGTGAATAGCGATGTGTTAGATTGCAGTGATCATTTGATTCTGTGTTGTCTGGCGGAGTTGGGTTGAGAGTCGAGTGGTGTCCATGTGATACGATTTGTTTTGTTTGATGTCAGGCTCAACGAGTAGCTTAAGATCCTGGGATAAATTTGTGTTGTAGAAGACACCCAGTGCTGTAAATGTCTGACCAGTGATTATCGGAGTCGTGAGGCGTCATCGACAAGCCCACTGGAGATAGGGAATGTGTGTGAGAGAATTTGTGAGAGTTGGGTGGAAAGCTAGTGCACAAGGGCAGACCACAGTGATTCAAGTGCAAACGCAAGTTGTGGGTGACTGGGTCTGTCAGAGATTTGAGCAAGTGGATCCTATCAATTTTTTTATATGACTGTCCAACCGTTTGAGAGTAGACGGTTTGAAGCGGCTGTTCGGTTGTTTCACGGACGGTCAGTTGCCAGAGGTGAGGCAGACAATTACTTGTGAGACTGTCCGGTCGGTTATGTGACTGTCCAGTCGTTTGGTGACAGACACTTATTTGTTTCTATAAGTGAAGTGCGTGAATGTGTAAGGAAGGGATTGTGAAGGAAAGGAAACTGCTGCGTGAGGAGAAGTGACGTCAGAAAGTGCCACGCTGCAATAGGTTGGTCGGTGAAGAGCTGTGCTCGGATTGGTGGATTGTCATAAGGAAGTAAAAACAAGAACATCTTGTGCAGAAAAGAGGTGATTCAATCATGCAATGTTTTAGAGTGCTACATGACCTTTGTTGGGGAGATATCAATCAATCAATCAATCATAGACATTTATAGAGCTCTCTACTTACCCGGAGGGTCTCAAGGCGCTAGGGGGGGTGCTGCTACTGCCCGAACAGCCAGGTCTTGAGCTTCTTCCTGAAGGCGAGGTGGTCTTGGGTCAGGCGCAGGTCGGTCGGGAGGGAGTTCCAGGTCTTGGCAGCCAGGTAGGAGAAGGACCTTCCTCCTGTTGTCGTTCTTCGGATGCGGGGGACGGCGGCGAGGGCGTGACTGGCTGATCGGAGGTGTCGTTTGGGAGCGTGGAAGTTGATGCGGTTGTTGAGGTAGCTCGGGCCTTGATCGTGTAGGGCTTTGTGTGCGTGGGTGAGGAGACGGAAGGTGATTCTCTTGTTGACCGGGAGCCAGTGCAGGTCTCTTAGGTGTCCGGAGATGTGGCTGTGTCGTGGGATGTCGAGGATGAGTCTGGCTGAGGCGTTCTGGATCCGTTGGAGTCTCTTCTGGAGCTTGGCGGTGGTTCCGGCGTAGAGGGCGTTGCCGTAGTCCAGTCGGCTGGTGACGAGGGCCTGGGTGACAGTCTTCCTGGTCTCGGTGGGGAGATATATTGACTCGAGTGGGTGAGGAAGAACCACCTGAGGACACACCAGCACACGCTTTGGCCACGAATATAGAACTTCATACCATGTAGGGCTTCAGAATTGACATAAGGTTACAGAGGGAGAGGGAAAGTTGGGTTTTCCACGTTATGGTTCATTTGGATTGGATGTGCTGTCCTGGTTGAGGAGAGTGATAGCCTCATTGTGACCTCAACCTAGACTGACACAGTTTGAGGCATTGGATGCATGGATAAGTACAGCTTATGTGAGGAAAAGGGACCATAGTCAGGAAAGAGTGAAAAAGTCGATAAGGGCGTTTCAGGATGCACAATGGGATGCACAATTTAAGAATTGGAGAGTAGACACCATTGAGGGAGAGAGGCTATTCCCACTGTTAGTGAAGGTAGGAGATGCCCTGATGAGGAAGGAAGAAGAAGGTGATAGTGACACTGATGATAGCTTGTTGGATAGGTGGCTAGCAGAGTGTCCTCCTCCATACAGTCATTCTTCGGAGGAGGGAAAGCGAGCGCTTAAGGAGGGAACAGGAGAAACATAAACGAGTCTGTGGTGATCTGTATTGTTATCATTTCATTACTCTATCCTGTGATGTCATCCATCGGGTTTCCATGTACTGAAGATTCCTCCCCAGTGTTCCCTGTTTGGCAGTTGCAGCTGCTGTGTCTTCCCCTCAAGCTGGACGGCTCTCTTCTCCTGAATAAATCCCAAACTACAATCTCCTGCCTCCTCCTCATCTTTACATTGGCGACGGAGGATGGTCAGCTGTTCTTCAGCTGTCGTTTCAACTTTCAAAACAACTTCTTCACGTAAAGCGCTTTGAGTTTCAGGACATTTTCTTCCTTTACGATCTACATTCATGTGAGTACATTTACGAACTATTTTACCCGCTGTACTCGTTGAGAGCCGTCGCAGCCACAGGACTCTTTTCTTTTCAACTGACTTTGCCACAATCTCTGCCAATTAAGTTCCCCTGCGCGCTACCAAGCTGCGCGTCACCCTGCTGTGTGTAATCAGCTTCATCCCCTGCACCAGTCCTCATCCTCACGGCTTCTACCAGCTGACTCTCACAAGACTTTTCCGACGTTTTTTTCAAGACCTTCCTACCTTTACTCCTGCTCTTCCAGCGCTGCGTGTGCCTCCAGCGTTTGTTCTTCCCCCTTCGAGCTGCGCTTCAGTATGATGACGTGGTAGAATTCTCACCCTACCACAATCAAGCGCCATCACGCATCACGCACGCTGATCACGCTGGTCACCATAACAACCGTCAAGACGTTCTACCTATTACCGCCTTCTTCCTGCTTCTCAGCGTCTACACGTCACAAAGGATTCAATTGCTGTGCTCAAGTCTTCATTACCTCTGCCGTGCTTTTCAGCTTCTACACGTCACAAAGGCTTCAATTGCTGCATTCAAGTCTTCGTTTCTTCCGTGCACAGCTAACCAGTCATTGAGTCATTGAGCCTTTGCCTTCGCTGATGCACACAGCCTTTGACGCTTCGCTTTATTTATTCATTACGCTGATGTGCACAGCTCAAGCACACAGCAGATCAAGCACACAGCAAACTATTTCTTTCTTCTCACGCTGATGTGCTCAGCTTTTACATACATATAAAAAAAAAATAATAAACTACGTTTTCGCGCTGATGCGCACAGCCTATACTTACCTTATCAACGCTTAAACGCTGACGTGCACAGCATCTGCACACTGACGTGCACAGCATCTGCACACTGATGTGCACAGCATTTACACGCTGATGTGCACAGCATTTGCACACTGATGTGCACAGCATTTACTTACATCAAAAGATTTAAGATTTTTACACGTCTTCATTGTTAATTGCAAAGTTTTATTCTGAAGTCCTATTTACAATAGTTACTCTTATTCTATAAATACATATTTTTTTTTATTTTATTTCATTGAATCGAAACTTTCCAATACAAAGGGAAAAATAGAAGATCTCACAATGCAAAGTGTTTCTCCCCCAGCTCCATTTCTTCAGACTCCTGGAGATCCTCCTCTCGAATGGAAGCTTTGGTTGAGATCTTTCATGGCCTATTTAGGTGCAATTGATGGCCTCAAATATCGTGCAGAAAGAAAAAAGAATTTAATGTACTATCATCTCGGTGTAGAAGGCCAAAACGTTTTTGACCATCTACCTCCTTATGTTCCACCGTCTGGTGAAGCTCCAGATGAATTCGACATAGCTATAGCCAAATTGGACAAGTACTTTGTCAAGACTAAAAACATTTGTACATCGCTACAAATTTTTCACCAGGGCTCAAAAACCCGAAGAAAGCATTGACACTTTTGTTACTGCTTTAAAAATACTTGCTTCCAAATGCGAATTCGACAATTTCACCTCTCAACTTATTAGGGACCAACTTGTTGCTCACTGTTCCTGTAAACAAATCCAAGGGAAACTATTATCCTGCAAAGACCCTTCTCTGGATAAGGCCATTGATATAGCCAAAAGTATTGAGACATCCTTGGAGGATTCTAAACAATTGGAAGTTTCCCTCTCCAATACTTCTATTTCCAGTGCAGTTTCCACTAAAACGCCTGCTCCTATTAAGACTTCTAATTTTATTCCTCGTGACTCACGTGGTTATTTTAGAAGAATGGGAAATACTAGTACTAGAAGACCTTTTATGCCCAATAGACAATTCAGCCAAAGTACTTTTTGTTTTAGATGTGGTTCTTCTTACCATGTTTCCAACTTCAAAAATTGTCCGGCCGCCAACCAACAATGCACTCAATGTGGCAAAAATGGTCATTTCTCAAGGGTCTGTATGAGATGTAGAAGAGGTAGTGTGCGATGTGTCATGAATGAGAATGACTCCTCTCCTGATTTAAACCCCCTTGAGCAGTCAACTGAATATTCAGAATGTGATGTAGCTACTCAGGAGTATATAGTTGTTGTGAAAGACAATGACAGTGTCAGTTGCATCTTTCATGTTCCTGATCCTGAAGTTGACACTATCATTGAAAAACATCATGTCCAACTGCTCGTAGACACCGGTGCTCGCATCACTATTGTTTCCCATGACAAATATTCTCATTTTTGGTAAGCCAAGTGTTTACTTCCCCCTGATGTTCTCACTGTGGCTTTTGAAGGAAGCAAAATTAATCTTTTAGGTTATTTCTGGGCTGAAATTTCCATCTTTGGTAAATCTATCAAAGGGAAAGTTTACGTTGCCAAGCGTGGCATTAATGTCCTAGGTCTCATACATCAGGCAGAATTTGGCATTACTATTAAACCTGGTTTACCCAACCCTGTATTCATTGAAGGGTGCAATCTTCCTTGTTCTACCTCTTCATCTTCTGTCCCTGTATGCAACATTTTGAATGGCAAATTGTGGGAGCGCAAATATGAAAAAGTCTTTGAAGATCGTCTTGGTAAGATCACCAATTTCCAACATTTTATCAAAGTCAAAGATTGCATTACCCCGGTCAAACACAAACTCAGAAATGTCCCACTCAGTATTAGAGAAGATTTGTCAAAACACCTAAAATCACTATGCGAACAAGGAGTTATAGAAAAGGTAGAATCGACATTATGGCTTTCCCCCATTGTCCTTGCTAGGAAAAGGTCCGGTGACCTTCGGATGTGTGTGGATTTGCGCAGTCTTAATGAGGCCATCTGGGTCGATGGTTTTCCTCTTCCTCGTATTGAGGATTTGATAGCAAAAGTAGGATCATCTACTTGGTTTTCCAAACTCGATTTAAAAGCGGCTTACCACCAGCATCCTCTCTCACGACATCTCACCGCTTTTGTAACACCAGATGGTGTATTCCAATTTTGTCGCCTCCCTTTTGGGTTGGCTTCTGCCGCCGCTGTTTTCCAGCGTATCATGTCCGAAATGTTTGAGGAACTCTCTAATGTAGTAGTTTTCCAAGATGATATTCTTATATTTACCCAAACTGAGAGCGAACATGACAAAGTCATTGACCAAGTTTTTAACATCCTGGAACGAAGAGGTGTAACTCTACAAAAGAGTAAGTGTGTTTTCAAAACCAGAGAGGTAGAATATCTTGGTCATACTATTTCTGAGAGTGGCATCAAGCCCAGATCAGGTCTGGTCAAAAGCATCATTGAAGCTCCTGCCCCTTCTAACAAAGAACAACTTTTATCCTTTCTTGGTCTCTGTGAGTTTTACTCAAAATTCATGAGAGACTATGCCAAGACCACTGAATGTTTTAGAATTTTACTTAAAAAAGGTGCCACCTTCAGCTGGTCTGATGAATGTGAAAAGGGCTTTCAGCTCATTAAAGAGCACATCACGAATGCTCCTGCTCTTCAGCCTTTTAATGGTAATAGAGAAACTGTAGTTAATGTCGATGCCTGTGAATATGGCTTAGGAGCTGTCCTCTCACAACTGGCCTATGGTAAGGAATTTACCGTGGGATTTGCCTCCAGGACTCTCCGTCCTGTTGAAAGGAAATACTCAGTAATAGAGAAAGAACTGCTAGCTTGCGTGTGGAGTATTGAGAAGTTCAAATCCTACTTATGGGGTAGACCATTCATTCTTCAAACCGACCATCGACCTCTTGTCGACATTTTATCAGGCAGAAATGTCAATCGCACAACTGCACGGTTGGCTAGACTTTCCACTAAATTATTGGAATTCAACTTCAAAGCTATCTACATCCCTGGTGGAAAAAACAAACGGGCAGACTGTTTGTCCAGGTTACCTGTACAAGAATCTGATGAAAATGATTGGGAAACTGAGATTGAGGAATGTTTTGTGGCCAATATTTCCCAAAATTCCATTTCTTTTGCTGAGAATGATTGGATCAAGGCTGTTGAAAATGATGTTGTTCTCAAGGATGTAATTTCGTTCATACAAAAAGGTTGGCCCAAAGAAAAATCTCTTTCTCCCGAACTTCAAATCTATTGGAAAATTAACTCAGAACTTTCTTTAGAAAATGGCAAAATTGTTAGGGGTGATAAATTCATTCCCCCTTCTGTTTATCGAGAGAAAATCATTGCTGATGCCCATTCTGGACATCTAGGGGCCACCATTACCAAGAGAAATGTCAGATCGAATTTTTGGTGGCCAAAAATGGACAATCAAATTGTGGAGGCCATCAAACTTTGTACACGTTGCAACACCAGTGACAAGGTTCTTATCTTAGAAGGTGTTTGTGATTCTATTGTTCCCCCACCTGTTAGAGCTTGGCAAAAAATTGGTCTGGACTTTCTAGGTCCATTTCATGTTCTTCCCAACACTTCCAAATACTTCCTGGTCCTTGTTGATCATCTTTCTAGGTGGGTCGAAGTTGAACCTATCAATGTTCCCAACTCTAAGAGTGTCATTGATTGTTTAAGCAAAATCTTCCTGAGGGAGGGTTGTCCGGAAGAAATTCTCACTGACCACGGGGTACAATTTATCTCTAAGGAAATGGGTGTTTTTTTGAATAATTGCTGTATTAAACATACCAGAACTCCGTTGTATCATCCCCAGAGTAATGGCAAAACCGAGAGGTTTAATAGAGTTATTGTCGAATGTGTGCAAGCTGCTTTCAGGTCAAATAACTGTATTTTCCAAGCTGTAAAAGATCTTATATGGTCTTATCGGATTTCCCCCCATGTTGCCACGGGCTTCTCTCCTTTCGAACTGATGAGAGGGAGGAAAGCTTGCTCCCAGGCTTTCCCCTTTTGGATGGTCAAAAGTCTCCACCGGGGCTGTGACTTGGAAGAGGTGTGGGAATGTGCTAATAAAAAATCTGCCAGTTCACTGCCTTGCAATGTGGAATCAAGTAAGAAGTCTTTTCACAGTATTCGTGCTGGCGATTGGGTCAGAATTAAAAATCCTGTCATGGTTAAGAAAGGTTTTTCAAAATTTCTTGATTCTCAACAAGTTGTGGAAGTTCGCAAGAATGCTGTCAAATTGTCAAATGGCAATTGGTGGAGCACTTCTCGTGTTGCTAAAGACCCCTCCCGTGCAACTGCTCTTTCATCCAATGTCAATGTTAGTAATGGCTTAAAGAAAAGTTCAAATGTAAATGTTGGTAATGGTTTAAGGAAAAGCTCAAGAGCAACTGTTAGGCCTAACAAATTTCGTGATTTTATCTGATTTGCTTCATTGTAACTTTTACTGTGTTTTCAGGATTGTTTTTTTTTTTTCTTTAAAAAGGGGGGAGGTGTGTGGTGATCTGTATTGTTATCATTTCATTACTCTATCCTGTGATGTCATCCATCGGGTTTCCATGTACTGAAGATTCCTCCCCAGTGTTCCCTGTTTGGCAGTTGCAGCTGCTGTGTCTTCCCCTCAAGCTGGACGGCTCTCTTCTCCTGAATAAATCCCAAACTACAATCTCCTGCCTCCGCCTCATCTTTACAGAGTCCTAGTGCGAGAGTAGTGGGAAGGATGTCAACAGGAATGGAGGGTACAGGATTGCAACCATCGAGAAGCCCAGAGATGAGCAGAGCTAATGTTATTACACAGTTACCTGAAGCCCTTATGGTGCCGGTCACCAATGGTCCCATAGTGACAGTATATGATCCAGGTCAAGCAGAGAACAGTAGTCAGACACAGTTACGAGCAGTAGGAGAAGGTATCAGTTCTGGAGGATATGGTACATTGAGTGGGATTGACCCTCTTTTGTGACCAATAAAGGCTAGTACAACATTGCCAGTCACTGCAGACTCTTCTGGAGGACACACTGAGTCGAGAGCAGTAAGATTAGTGTTGTTGGCAGATTCATGGTCTGATTTAAGAATGTGGGAACTCCCAGTCAGAGGTCCCATGGGAAGAGTGACGGGAGGAGTTGATCAAGGAATTTTTTGGGGAGCCTAAATGTTCCATGAACCATAGTAGAAGGGAGTCACCGAGGAATTCGGAGCAGTATAAGTTGAGTCAGGGAACGATCATGGCTGCCATAAGGTCCACAGTGCTAGATGTGGTACGGTTGAAGGCAAAAGCGGATGAGATGATAAGTGGAAACTTGCCTTTGGAAAGGATGGAACTTTATGACCAAGATGAGTTGTTGTTTGTGGCAAAGGATGTGACCTGTAAGGTGAGGAAAGCTCACGAGAGACAGACAGAATTATCACAAAGGTATGACTTGTCTAAAACAAAGATGTTACAGGGAAGCCATAGGCTAAATTATAGTGATCAGGAAATGGAATAGAAAAAAATCATAGGATTGAAAACACACATTTGAGAATTGATCGTAGGAATACTTGCATGGAGCATGCTTGACAAGTGGGAAGAGAGGTGGTCTAAGAAAAAGAGTGTCAAAAAGGGTATAAGAGACACGCTGCCTCCAGGTGGAGGGACAGTAGGAGTGGGCGCTTACCCATAACGAGAGGTAACGAGTGGAGGGCATGTGCCTGTGCCTTGGAGTACAGGTGATTTGGCTGCGTTTACAAATGATTTTCCTCCGCTGAGGGAAAAACCTTTCGAGTGGTACAAGCAGGTTGATCGCTTTGTCAAGATCTCAAAGGTACTGTGGATTGATTTGAATACATTGTTTGACATTGTAGTACCAGGTGATTTGTGGTCAGCTTGTAAAATTGCTATTAACTGGCCGATTTCAGAACCAGAGCATTACCCTGTTACACATGGTCTTTCACCAGTGGTTATAAAAAAGTTTGAGCAGGTAATCACATGGTTTCAGTCTAGAATTTCACCACAAGATATCGATTGGGTTAAGATAGATTGAATAACCCAAGAGCCCAAGGAATCGGTTCATGCCTATTATGAATGGCTCTTACAGGCCTTCAAGAAGTATAGTGGGTTGGATACCCTAGATTCTAAAGACATGGGACAGTTCGTCTCCAAATTTTTCTTAGTCTTAAGACCCGAGATTAGCTTCATGATCAAACAACATCTGATCTGCTGGCAGAATAAATCCATGGATGAAATTCTGCAGTTTGCCAGGTATTGTAGTGATGAAGTAGATTCAAAAGCTCAAGTATAAGCTAATGCTGGTTCAGATGAGGAATGCAGAGAGGATAGACCAAGCACAGCCTAGTGGGGGAACACTGGAACGAAGACAGGGGAACAATCAAAGAGGGGTCCAAAACACGTAAGGACAAGGAAGCGGAAACCTGTAGACCCCAAGACAGAAGTGGATGTCAGTACTCTGAAGAAGACTACTGCATGTCATTTTTGTCACAAAATTGGGCATTGGAATCGTGAGTGTAGGTTAAATCCTGCTTATCAGGTATAAGATGAGGAGATAGTGCAGGCACCTGAGACGGTAAATGAAGCAGTACGACCCAGGTCTGTATAAGGGGGAAATTTGAGTCCATAAGTGCAAGTTCCCCAACCACTGTGAATTCCACAAGGAAACAGAACGTACCAGCAGATGCTACTCATCGAGATATTCAATGAGATTGATCCGGACCTGTTACAATGAGGGTGCCTGACGGGGAGGAAGACTGTACCCTGGCAGCAATCTTGGAGGTATACCACAAAGGACCGTATGTAGAGGCAGATGTTGACTCTCAACCCCATCACTTTCTTGGTTGATACTGGTGCTACCTATTCTACTGTAAGATAAGCAGTAACCCCAAACCTACTCCTCTCGGAAAAATCAATCCAAGTTGTAAGAGTTTCAAATAAGAGAATGACTAACCCACTGACAGATCCCTGTGAGAATAGGAACATTTCATTTCATGGTTGACACGAATTTGTGGTATGCGACTCGAGTCCGGTCTGCTTATTGGATCGAGATCTCTTGTGTAAGTTGAACTGCACCACCGACTGCACACCCAAAGGAGTTGAGTTGCAGACTAACGATGATGACATTACATTCAAATTGGTGAATCAGAATCTCTGCATAGAGATGTTCCCTGTGTTGACAGTCGAGGAGTTATCATTCGACTTGAGGGATTCCATTTCCCTGGAAGTGTGGGATTTCACAGTGGAAGAGATAGGATTGATCAAGGGGGTTGAGCCAGTTAAGAACCAGGTTAAGCCAAATGCTCAATTCCTAAGAACACCCCAGTACAATCTGATACCAGAACGGCGGCAGGAATGTATCCTGTAATTGAGTCCATGATCGAGCAGGGAATTTTGAAAGAGATAATGGGGAGCCCATGTAATTCCCCTATAATTGGACTGCAGAAGCCGAGTGGTTTAGGATCATGCAGGACCTGCAAAAGGTCAACACAATTGTAGTTCCATGTTGTCCTGTGGTACCAAATCCATTAGTGATCCTATTTCAGATTCCACGTGAAGCCGAATAGGTCACGGTGATTGATCTATATCAGGCATTTTTTCCATACCCAGGCAAGAGGAGAGCCAATTTGTATTTGCTTTCCGTCTGGAAAATCATGTGTTAATGTGGTGTCATATCTCTCAAGTGTATACAGATAGTCCATCGATTTTCAATCAGATTTTTGAAGAAGAATCTTGAGAGTCTCGCACTGCCACAGAATTCAGTTCTTGTGCTGTACATTAATGACAGCTTGATTGCGTCTGAAACAGAAGATACAGGATTGATATTGTTGCTTTGTTAAATCATTTAGCAGAGAACGGACACAAGGTGTCCCCGAGCAACCTACAGTACTGTCGGACTGAGGTTCAGTATTTGGGTCATCGAATTGAGAAAGGCAATGGAAGACGTTACCAGACCGCATTGAGGCGATCATGAACATTACTGCGCCTACTACCCACAAGGTAGTTAGGATGTTTCTAAGAATGGTTGGGTATTGCCATCATTGGCTTCCCAACTTTTCTCTGAAAGTGAAACCTCTGCAAAGATTGATACACAAGGATGTGAGTGATCTGGTACCATGGGATAACAACAGTTTGGTTGCGTTCATGGAGCTGAGAGAAAGCCTTTGTCACGCTCCGGCTCTAGGAATGCCTGCTTACAACAAGTCCTTTTCACTGTTTTGCTTTGAGCAAGAGGGTTGCATACTGTCAGTGCTCCCACAGACTCATGGAGGTGTCCGTAGACCAGTTGCCTATGTCTCTGCTACCCATGACCTAGTAGCTTCAGCGTTGCCTGGATGTGAACAAGTCCGTTGCTACATACAGGTTGGATCATTGAAAGTTGTGAAAGTATTGTGATGGGTCGTCCTCTTATTGTATATGTTCCACACTCAGTTGAGTTCCTAATGACGAGAACTAAAATTCAGCATTTGACAAATAGCAGACTCACACGCTACGAGCAGGGCATACTTGCCTTAGAGAATGTGACTCTGAAAAGATATTACTTATTGAATCATGTTACTTTGATGATTTAACTAAATGTTGATGATGAAGATTGTGAAGATCATGACTGTCTCGATGTGACTGAACTTTGTACCAAACCAAGACCTGACATTGTCGTTAAACCTTTGCCCCAATCTGATTAGATCTTTTTTGAAGATGGTTCATGCTTAAGGGAGAATGTGCGTCACCTGAGAGCAGCGTTTGCTGTATTCTCCCTTTCTGGAATTGTGGAGGCTGCTTGTTTACAGAAAGTATACTCCACACAAGTGGCTGAAATCATTGCCTTGACCCGTGCCTGCTTGGTTGCTGTTCAGATCCAAGACACCATTTACACCGATAGCCAGTACAGTTTCGGGGTGGTTCATGACTTCGGACAGCTATGGTCACAGAGGTTTTTTTTTTAACATCATCAGGGTCCAATCAGGAATAGGGAACATGTGACGAAATTGTTAGAAGCTTTGCAACATCCAAAAGAAATTGCAGTGGTTATGTGTGCAGCACACGGGTAAGGGAAGGACTTTGTCACCTTTGGAAATAGGTATGAGGATGTAGCTGCCCGCTTTTGTGATGGACAAGGGTTTATTTTAACAGCAGAATATATTGGAGAGAGCACAGAAAGAACCAAGCTTAGCATGATGTAAGCCATAGCAGACACTTGGGATGAGCTCAAGCGCCTGCAGAAAGTAGCGTCAGAGCAAGAAGAAGCTGGTTGGATTAAAGCAGGTTGTGTGAAAATGGATTATGGCATTTGGATGCCAGCTGATGGTCGAGCAGTGTTGCCAGATTATTACTTGTTAGAAGTTTAAACACCATTTTTCCTTTCTGCTGCCTTTGCACAAAGCACACATTATTACAAATGTTTACAGTTTAGAGGACTGTTTTGCTTAACACGAGAATAATATGTTTTTCTATACCAGCAGCTTGGCTTGGTAGGCTTTGTCTGAACAGTGAGTGCCGAGGTCTTCAAGGTTATTTCAACACAGTGGTTGTTGTTCGGTCTGATCAGCGCACGTTCTAGACATAACATATATGCAGCTGTGGCCACCTCTGGTTTTGGCGCGGTTAAAAATGCACTGCGCAGGCATGCTCAAACACACTTTGGAGAACATTCGCATGCAAAGAGCTGGTGTAGAAAATTATGTGATCCATTTCTACTAGGACCAGAGGTATGGGGCCGCCCTTGTAAACTCAAGAGACCTTCTGTAGATATAAAATAACCTAATAGCAAGGGAGCGTGAAATCTAGGAGTAATCTAGTCTATTTCCATTTAGCATTTTAACATGCTTTCTCCTTTTGTATTTTATGGAATAGTAACTATGCTGATAATCTTGTTGCTTATAATATGTCTGCTTGTATTAGCTAAGATACTGTGCCTGAGAACACGGCATTAGAAATAAATATTTCAAACTTGCCTGTGTCTTCATGTACTCCCTGTTTTGGACTAGCATGAGTGTATAACGAAAGAGTGTCCATGTGTTCCACATTGCCTGAGGTATTCTAAGTTCCATGTTCTGGGTTGTCTAATCATTGGGGGTATGGAAGAACCAATGAGACACTGATTGCTAGTCTGGTAGGGGATTTTGGCTACTAAGGTGAGTTTTGGCACACCCTAAGTCACTGAGGTTCCAAGTCTCTATGCACAGTTCTGTGTATGAGCAGAATTCCTACTACAGTGCGGGTGTTCAGACGGCTGTATGACGATACGAGGGCCATTTCAACACGGTCTGTTAGATCGCGGTTTTCCTGGAGGTGCGCTGGACTTAGGAATAGTGTGAATTACTACTCCAACTCTAGTCTACATACATTGGGGAAGGTGTTGGAAACAGTAATTTACACTATTCCTTAGTCAACAGCGCCCTCCAGTGCAAGTCGGTGTAACGACTTGCGTAGTGAAAACCACAATGTAATAGTACCACGTTGAAATGAATGCGTGGTAAACACTGTCTCCCGTTCAGTCAGACGTGGTTTAACCCATGGTTTTGTATGTTTGCTAAGGCAGTATGTCACAGATGTATTATGTGTTACAAATGTATGCTGGAAAGAAGACTGTGATTGCATTGAGTCACAGTGGAAGATCGGGGGGACCTTTCAATAGGATTCAGCTTGATATAATTGAAATGCCTAGGTGCAATGGATTGAGGTACATCTTAGTTGTGGTGTATGTCTTCTCACAGTGGGTGGTAGCTTATCTGACAAGCAGGTGTGATAGTCTCACTGTAGCAAAGTTGTTGCTAAGGGAAATTATACCACGGTTCAGATTTCCAACCTCATTTGAGTTGGATGGAGGAACGCATTTTCATAGCGAAATCATGAGGATGCTTTGTGCTGCCTTACAAGTTGATCAGAGACAGCATTGTAGCTACAGGCCCGAGGCATCTGGGATGGTGCAGCAAATAAATGAAACTCTCGAGATGAGAATGGCAAAAGTGTGTTCATCTACATCTCTGGAATGCCAGATGCATTGCCTTTGGTGTTCAGGAGTATCCGTAGTATCCCCGACAGGAGGACAGGTCTCTTACCTCACAAGATCTTGATGCGGAGGGTGGTACGTCTTCCTTCAGTGCTGTTGAGAGAGGGTCCTGTTTTACCATATAACAACTACCGTGGGCTATCTTTGTCATTCAACAAAACATGGACCCCTACATAGGCCCTGCCACCCTAACTTGTAGGCCTTTTGTTAAATTGACCAGAGTTCTGCTATTTTTCTGTACAGCAGGCTCTAGGCTTGTCTGACCCAAAGTCTCATCTAGCTTCTCTTCTGCGAGGCACTTCTGCTCCAAACTGGATAGCCCCCACCCTACCCATGTGCAAAATTCACTGTTTCACTGTTTCACAGTTCACCATCCCTCTCTACTCTGTCCACATGTAGCACACCACATCCTGGGTCTGTACATGAGAATAGAGAAGTTCCCACGGCAGCAGCGTCAAGCTGGGGTGATGGATGTGGCAACGAAGATATATAT
Organism: Lissotriton helveticus; assembly: GCF_964261635.1. Lineage (NCBI taxonomy): Eukaryota > Metazoa > Chordata > Amphibia > Caudata > Salamandridae > Lissotriton > Lissotriton helveticus. The sequence goes on along the minus strand of NC_136062.1, from coordinate 166,917,180 downwards.
ATATTGTGGACATTGTCGACCTGCCGGGGCTCATCTGGGGGCTCCGTTCAGCAGGAAATTGCACGCTCATATACCGGCACTACATTATCCATAAGGCTTTGCCTGAGTGCACACGTGACAGCCGATGACTAGGCGTGTCTACGCTGTGCATTTATGCAGGAAGTGACCAGAGTGCTGTTCACGCCACTTGCCCTGAGGAAGAGGATGACCTTGAAACGGGCCGGCGATCCTGGCTTGAACTGTGAAAGACAGTAGGCTGACACTGCCCTTATCCGTCAATAAAGATGTGCATGGCTTGAAGCACTGTGTTGCTGGTTGAGTGCTTTTCGCAAGGATCGACACAAGCCAGAGCAGTAATATATAGGCGGCGGTCGTGCCGCCGAGAAGCACCACCCTAAGAACTTGGGGGCTCCTGGGGTTACATCTACCAGCCCCTATTGCGGGACCAGCAATAAGGAATTGTGCACATTGTCGACCTGCCGGGGCTCATCTGGGGGCTCCGTTCAGCAGGAAATTGCACGCTCATATACCGGCCCTACATTATCCATAAGGCTTTGCCTGAGTGCACACGTGACAGCCGATGACTAGGCGTGTCTACGCTGTGCATTTATGCAGGAAGTGAATGGAGTGCTATTCACTCCACTTGCCCTGAGGAAGAGGATGACCTTGAAACGCGTCGGCGATCCTGGCGTGAACTGTGAAAGACAGTAGGCTGACACTGCCCTTATCCGTCAATAAAGATGTGCATGGCTTGAAGCACTGTGTTGCTGGTTGAGTGCTTTTCGCAAGGATCGTCACAAGCCAGAGCAGTAATATATAGGCGGCGGTCGTGCCGCCGAGAAGCACCACCCTAAGAACTTGGGGGCTCCAGGGGTTACATCTACCAGCCCCTATTGCGGGACCAGCAATAAGGAATTGTGGACATTGTCGACCTGCCGGGGCTCATCTGGGGGCTCCGTTCAGCAGGAAATTGCACGCTCATATACCGGCACTACATTATCCATAAGGCTTTGCCTGAGTGCACACGTGACAGCCGATGACTAGGCGTGTCTACGCTGTGCATTTATGCAGGAAGTGACCGGAGTGCTATTCACGCCACTTGCCCTGAGGAAGAGGATGACCTTGAAACGCGTCGGCGATCCTGGCGTGAACTGTGAAAGACAGTAGGCTGACACTGCCCTTATCCGTCAATAAAGATGTGCATGGCTTGAAGCACTGTGTTGCTGGTTGAGTGCTTTTCGCAAGGATCGACACAAGCCAGAGCAGTAATATATAGGCGGCGGTCGTACCGCCGAGAAGCACCACCCTAAGAACTTGGGGGCACCAGGGGTTACATCTACCAGCCCCTATTGCGGGACCAGCAATAAGGAATTGTGGACATTGTCGACCTGCCGGGGCTCATCTGGGGGCTCCGTTCAGCAGGAAATTGCACGCTCATATACCGGCACTACATTATCCATAAGGCTTTGCCTGAGTGCACACGTGACAGCCGATGACTAGGCGTGTCTACGCTGTGCATTTATGCAGGAAGTGACCGGAGTGCTATTCACGCCACTTGCCCTGAGGAAGAGGATGACCTTGATACGCGTCGGCGATCCTGGCGTGAACTGTGAAAGACAGTAGGCTGACACTGCCCTTATCCGTCAATAAAGATGTGCATGGCTTGAAGCACTGTGTTGCTGGTTGAGTGCCTTTCGCAAGGATCGACACAAGCCAGAGCAGTAATATATATATATATATATATATATATATATATATATATATATATATATATATATATATATTCACTGAAAAAACCATAGGTTATAGACCATATATAGTTAGGAATTAGCATTTACAAAACCTTGAAAATTCACTGAAAAAACCATAGGTTATACACCATATATAGTTAGGAATTAGCATTTAAAAAACCTTATTTTACTCACACAAAACCAATGAAATTCCATATATAGTTAGTTGTACTAACTATATATCGCGCACCCGCAATCCACTGCTGATCATGTCACATATTACATCATTCATGACATGGTCAGTGACATCACTGATGACATCACTGATGACATCTCAAATGACATCACTGATGACATCACTGATGACATCTCAAATGACATCACTGATGGCATCACTGATGACAACATCCAGTGACTGTATTTTTCTGTAAAGTTAAAATATGTCTTACATATTTAAGAATGAGTGGATGTATAAGTGTCTGGATGAAGGATTTAGTAGGTGCATGACTGACTGTATGAGTGATTGGTTAAATGTGTCTCACTGAGTGCATGGGTTAGTGACTAAACTGTCTTAATTTGTGCATCATTATGTCTGTTGTTCTGTAAACTGCTGCATGTGTTGATCAGTAGCTATATGAGTAACTATATGGGTTATTGATTGGTTGCCCAAGCATTTGTATGGGAGACTGAGTGTGTGTGTGGGTGGCTGGGAGGTGTATGACTCTGTGCATAGATGTATGGGTTCAAAAGTGCATGTGGAAACAGCTGTATGGGCGGTTGACTGTGTGCATGACTGTATTGGTGAGTGAATAGATATCTCAGTGCTACATGTCAAAGTAAGTACATATGTAAAATACAGTACATGTGAGAGTTGACATATATAAATAACTGTGCATAAGAGCCAGTGAATGTGTGAGTGGCTGTATGGATCATTGTGCACTTGTATCCAGGATTGTATAAGTGAGTAAATATGTTTTAGTATATGTTTGAATAAGTAAGGTGTGTATAACTGTATAGTTGTGAAAATGGAGGTGTGATTGATTCTTTGCATGACTGACTAGGTGTGTAAGTAACTCCATGGATGAGTGACAGTCTGTGAGTGTCTGTTTACACTGAGTGTATCTAAGGTTATATTAGAGTCTGAAGAGGTTCATCGTATTATCACATGAATGATGTCATCAGTGATGTGATCAGTAATGTCAAATGAGATGTCATCAGTGATGTCATCAGTGATGTCATTTGAGATGTCATCAGTGATGTCATCAGTGATGTCATTTGAGATGTCATCAGTGATGTCACTGACCATGTCATGAATGATGTAATATGTGACATGATCAGCAGTGGATTGCGGGTGCGCGATATATAGTTAGTACAACTAACTATATATGGAATTTCATTGGTTTTGTGTGAGTAAAATAAGGTTTTTTAAATGCTAATTCCTAACTATATATGGTGTATAACCTATGGTTTTTTCAGTGAATTTTCAAGGTTTTGTAAATGCTAATTCCTAACTATATATGGTCTATAACCTATGGTTTTTTCAGTGAATTTCATTGGTTTTTTAAAAGCTAATATCTATAGCTGTAAAATGTATTCTTCTTTAAATCCAAAAATATATTTTATATGTTTATTAATAATTTTTTTAAAATATTTTTTTTGTTTCGCTCCCGGTCCGCGAACCGGGAAGCTTTCCGTTAGCTCAAATTGATGCCGCGACCCGGTCCGCGAACCGGTAAGAAATCAACATAGTGACGGTATCGCGTTGCCGCGTAATGCGTCTTATGACGTACTGCGTTAGCGCACCCGGAAGTGCCCCGGGGCGCGGACCGAGGCGCGAAACGCAGCTCCCCGGAAGCGATCCGCGGCGCGTCGCGAAAGCGCGATGTATCGCGTTGCCGCGTAATGCGTCTTGTGACGTACCGCGTTAGCGCACCCGGAAGTGCCCCGGGGCGCGGACCGAGGCGCGAAGCGCAGCGACCCGGAAGCTAACCGGGGCGCGTTCCGCAGCGCGTAACATGAGCGTGAGAGGTCATGTGACTTGTTAATAAAACTTTTCATTGGTTCATTTCACTTTTGGTTTCATAATGATGTAAGGCTAGGTCAGGTGACCTAAAAATAACACTTTTCATTGGTTGAGAAGTATTGTTTTTCCCAAATGATGAAAACCCCTCCTTCTTTCCTCACTCTGACTTTCATCATTGTGAGAGGAAGACCTTTATTACTATATCAGAAATGGCTTCAGTAGTTGCTTCAGCTGGTGCACCCCCACCACCACCTCCACCTCCTCATGGGAAGAGAGGACCACCTCCCCGGGTCATGACCAACACTGAGGAGGAAGAGGAAGAAATGGATGAAGAGGAGGGAGAAGAACCACAGTTCTTAGAAGAGGTGCCCCGGGTTTCCCATAAGAAAGCCAGTTTCATCTGGCAGTTTTATTCGATCCCTCCTGGCCAAAAAAAAGTGAATGCGAGGTATGTCACCTGCCTCATCTGTAAAGAAAAATTATCCAGAGGGACGGATAAGAAATATAGTTATGGGAACCATACTATGCACAGGCACATGACCAGGAAGCATCCACTCAATTATAGCCGGGCGGAAATACGGGATTTGCAGGAAAATCCAAGATCAACTCCTGTGGCCAGATCAAGAATATCCATTTCATTGACACCAGCAGAGGCACGGGAAACTGTGCCAAACATACAAGAAAATTTTGGCCACATGATCCACACTTGTATGCACTGTCGTGCGTTGTTAGCATGTGGCAATATGAGCATAAATGCTATCAACCTGGCGTATGAACATGATAATTGCCCTAACCGCCCCCAGTAATTTTTTTTTTGCTCCTGTTGAGCCCTTTTCAATGCCTGTTTTTTGTTGTTTCCACCCCCCCAAAAAAACCAAAAAAAATATAAAATCGTTCAAAAAATACAAAAAAAACAAAAAAAAATTTAAAAAATATATATATATATATAAAACAACAAAAATATTTTTAAAAAAGTTCTTTTCAGAACTACCTTCCCTTTCAAAAAAAATTGCTAGAATGTTTAGCACTCTGGCAAGCTCTATTTCTTTTGGTTCGCTTCCCGGTTAGCTTCCCGGTACGCGGACCGGGAGCTAACCAAAAAAATTTTTTTTTTTAAAAAAAGAGTAAGTATAAGGAAAGTAAACAGAGAGTGATGTTAAAAGAAAGACAGCTATAGGGAGTAAAGAAGAGATACTGTTTAATAGATCTATTTACCAAAGAAAAGACGGAAGAGGGTATAATTGTGAAAAACAAAATAGATAACGAAGTGAAAGAAAAAAAAAGAGAGTATAACATTAACAAAGAAGAGTTTCTTGGAGAATGTGAGTGAATGTTCAAAATAAGATTAAAACATGAGGAATAACAGAGAGAAAAAATAGAAAACAGAAAACAAAAAATAACAAAAAAAGATTAATTGAAACAGCAAAGAAATGTAAGTAACATAGAGCCATATCATCAACATAGGCAATAAAAGTTTTGCAGCTTTTATTGGCAGAAATGTGTCGCTAAAGCTGCTTTTGCGGCAGAAAACTGCCGCTAAAACCACTTTTGCACCAGTTTTCTGCCAATAAAAAGAGCAATAATTTTATTGGCTGTGTTCATAATATGCCCCTTAGTGTGCTTCAACTACACAGAGAAAGCATTATGAACAAATAGTGATACAGTGATCAGTCAAAGACACTAAGAGTAATAGAGACGGAGTGAGTGAACAAGAGTGAGGAACTATGAGAAGACAGGGACTGACAAAAAGAGTGGAAGGAGTTGAGTAAGTAGGTAATAGAGAAAGGAATGAGGGAAGTAGCAAAGGCAGGAAACTGAGGGTTAAAGAAATTAAGCAGTGGAACTAATAGTAGTTAAATGTGATAGAAATGTAACGAAAAGAGTACAAAACATTTACCTTATAATTGTCGTTAAATTACTCACTTTTTGTTTTTATACTTTCAATCTGTGAAAGAGAGAACAAACATTTGAAAAATATTAAAACATGTATTTAAAAATTACAAAAGACAATGGAAAAGATTGAAGGACAAACAGTTTTTCAACAACTTTGACACTTACAGAAGCTTCTGCTTCTCCAGGCCCCCTACACAGTCCTAAAGATATACATTTTAAACTAACAGTATCTTGATGCAGATGAAGTGAGGCCTATCTTAAAACATGGTGCATCTTTTGCATTGCTGTTGTCTCAGAAAAGTGTCGCAAGACACTAAAATTTTAAATAATTGCTTCAGGATGCCAATAAGATGTCTCCTATCCAGAGGTTTGTTTGAGGTGAGGCCTACTCAGGGTTGCAGATGAAATTTCGAGTTGTTGAAGAGAATAGAGGACATAATATATGTGAAGGTCTACCAATGAAGTGAGTCATGTCCACTGCACTCTTGAACAAAGTCCAAACCTCCTATGTTTCCCTGGACAGACCTAAACTTGATCTGCACAATGTGATTCGTAATGATAGGAAACACAGGTGATGTAATTGAAAAATGTGGAGTTTCTTTTCCTCATTTCACAATCACATCACTTGTGTTTCCTTTGCTTAGGTATCTCATTGTGCAGATGTAGTCTAGCATATGAAAGAATACGCAGAAGTGCAGCACTGCATGCAACAACTTTGACACTTACAGAAGCCTCACCTTCTCCATGCCTCCTACACAGTTCTACATATACACCATAAATGCAAACAGTACAGAATTAATTATACATGTTAAATGGTTTATTTCTGCTGTTCTCAGAATGTATCAAAATTCACTAAAAACAGTGACTTGAAGGTATTCATCATATAACAGCGGGGAAAAAAAAACACAATCAAAATGATTGTGTTTAAAAAACCCATACAACATAACAAATCAGAATTCAGAACTCCTTAAAGTTAACTTACTTTCCATGACGTCAAAGGATGTCCTATGAACAGCTTACACTCTTTTGTGCTGTTATGTCTTTCAGCCCGCCACTTTCTGAAAGAAAATCTCCATCGTTTTTAAAAACATGTTACATGCAATAAATGACTTCTTGCTCTCTACCACAAGTTTCCACAAGGCCAAATCTTGTCAGAGCCATTTATAACTCTTGGATTTCTTGTAAGCCAATCCCGTCATTTGGCATTTCTGCAACTTTCAGAATTAAAATGTTGAAGATCATTTTCACAATCCTGGAATAGTAATATCTTCCCCTTCTTGCTCAGTCATGTTCTACATTTCCTATGACACTGATACTGCTTACTATGAAGCAGACTTACACTAACTCTATGACTAGTACAATTATTTAATTCTCTACATCACTTTCAATCACAAAGCAATGTAAAACAGTAGACAGCATTGCAGACTTACATTCCCTCTACTCTATGTTTTGATTGGCTGCTTCAATTAGCTTATAAAAAGAAATAGTTTTTCTGAACTCATTCAAAGTGCACTTATTTCTCCATGACGTCCAGTCTTATGGTTAGAAGTTATGTCTCTGAACTACACTTATCCTCAAGGCCAAATTGTGTAGGAGCCATTAGAACATCTTGAAATTCCACAGAGCACATCCCGAGATTATTTCCCTAAAATGTTGGTTTTAAAAACACCAGGTAAGAGTTTTTAAGGTCATACGGCAATTTTTTTTTGAAAATTAAAACAGAATCGTTGCAGAATGACCAGCCATTTCTAGACTTTAAATAAGCTGTGTAATGTCCTGATGTTATTGAAGGGCCGTCATGATATATAATTGCTGCAGTTACAAAAGTCCTTCCTGATATTGACAACTGCGAAGCTACAACATTTTTAATTAAAGTTGTCAATTTTGTTCCATCAGGCCTACATCGTTGGAACATTAAAATGACATACTGGCCATATGTTCGTATAAATAATGTGGACATCATTTCAGATTTACATTGGCTACACTCCATGTTGTGATCAGCTGCTTTTACTAGCTTATTAAAGGAGACTGATTTACTGTCTGGCAAAGTTAAATATATAAATCTTTCTGAGTCTACACTAGTAGTACTTGATACCATACAGTTCTCGCAGTCATGCTGCCATTGATAAGAAAGCCCAAACAGCTGATCTACATCTACACCTTCAGCATGCAATACATCAAGCATATACATTAAAAACTCCTGACAATCTTGCTGAATATTTTGAGAGAATTGTGTTTGGCCTGAACATCTGTCTAACAGATTTCGAATTTCAGACACACTTTCTATGTTTGTTCTATCAGTGCTATATTTCTCTAACACAGAATTTAACAAACTGCAAAATCTTTGATCAGAATTGACCACAATCTCTTCTTTTACATTTTCTAGAGAAAACAAAACATTAACCACTACATTAGCATAGCAGTTGACACCAGAACTGTTTTCAAATTGAAAACCAACAACATCTTCAACAGAATCCTTTTTGTTTCTGCTTGTAATTTTAGGTTCATCGACTTTTCGTCTTTTTGCTACAACCTCCCCAGTATTGGTCACATTTCTTCATTTCCGGCCTACCACACGTTTCTCAAACAAAGGATACTGAGGCAAATGTGGCGCATACTCTCTTCTTAACCTATTGTATTCCTTAACACAATCTAGATCCGCACAAATGTTTGTGACATCACACTCAATCAAGTACAATCCCGATAAAGTTCTAACTCGTGACAATGCCACATATGCCATACCCTCCTTGAACACAGAACTGCCAATATTCACCAATGCACAGTCTACACTTAAACCTTGCGATTTATGGATTGTCACCGCATATGCCAAGCAAATAGGAAACTGCTTACGGCGAACATATAAGTCTTTTACAAGCAAAAATCAACAGAGCAACGACCAATTAGCTGTACTTCCTCAATGCCATCAAATTTAATTTTTAAAAATTCAATTCCATCTCTATTTCTGTATTTTACAAAATCAACAACATTACCCATTGATCCATTTACCAGACCTCTTTCAACATGTAAATTCCTTCTTAAAATTATACGGCAGTTCAAGCACACATTCAGAGTCTTTTCAAAACCTGCAGTTTTAGATATACTCTTCTCTAATGAATCCAATTTTGTTTTCAGATTCTCAGACAAAATAATTGTTGATCCCATATGCTCTACTCTGTCAATAGCTTCCAGTTTCACAATCTCTTGCTTTTCTAAATGCAACATTTTGTTGTTGAATTTGGCACATTCTGCAAGAGTTGGCATCAAACATATTCCAGATTTCTTATCAGTAATTTTCTGAAAAATATTCTCAGGCACAACATCTTGTTCTGGATATAAATTTGACAGTAATCGTGCATGTAAAGCTTCTTTCCCATGCTCGGTCACTTTTCCAATTCTAACATCTTGTAGAATAGTCTTGTAAACTTCATCCTTCGCCTGACGCATATTTTCATGCAGTTCAGCATAATTGAAGTTTAACCATATATTGACGTTGCCAATGCTGCCTAGGCACTTCCTGGTATCTTCATGCGTGAGCATTTTGAACACAGGTTGCCCTTTCACTGGTGTCAGCTGCAAAAGATCTCCGAAAACAATGATGTGTTTGCCACCAAATAACACATCATACTCTGTTTTGAGAACTTCTTGCATTCTCAAATGCACAAAGGCAAGCATGACATTGGAAACCATGCTTACTTCGTCAATGATAAGAAGTTTCATTTTCCTCAAGATTCTTGAAACTTCAAAACAAGCATCTCCAGATAGCTTGTGATATTGTAATTTGTTGTCATGCTCCACTGGCAGCATCAGTAAACGATGTAAAGTAATCCCTTTAATGTTATGTGCTGCCAGTCCAGTTGGAGCGGTGACAACACAAGACAGCGATGACTCTGTCCTTTCCTGCAAATAGCATGAAATTGCTTTAATGAGGAAACTTTTTCCAGTTCCCGCTTCTCCACTCACGTACAGTCGGACAGGCTTCAACGACGTACATGAGCACTCTTTCTTGTCATGACTTAATCCATGATCAATTTGCATGGTAACTTCGTCATATATTTTCCTCTGCTCAACGTTGAGTTGTCTTTCCAACTCTTCTAAGTTAACCGCATCCTCCTGAGCATGTGCCATGGCTCTTTCCACTTCATTCATGGCAGTGGCAGCTTCATTTTCGATAACAGGTCCTCCTAGTGGATCCTGACTCAATGAAGCAGAACTCTGACTGTCCTGAGAACTGTCTCTGGCAATCTCGGCTGCAATCGTTGCTTCCTGCTCAATTTCCGCATTCAACATTTCTACATATTTGGGAAAAGTAGGACATTCTATGGTCTCCTTGGCGGCATTGAAAGAGTCTTCGTAACAGAGGAAATCTCCAAGCAGTTCCTCTTCTGCACGCCAAGGCTTGAAAAGTTGCAAAAGTGCTAAATAGAAAAACTCCTTTTTTTCAGGAGATTCGCCACTCAATATTCGATGGTTTACCAAGTGGCATTTTCTTTGCTTGACCAGACATCCCTCACTTCCTATTACAGCATACACTCCTTTCTCAGTATCTTCTTTGATGTTCCTCTTGAATATGTAATTTTGAAGAACCTCATACAGACAAACATTGTCGAGGTGACTGCTTCTATTTGGATAATATGTATCCAACATGTTGGTCTTCAAAATGTCGGTACTGTTTGGCTCCTTTTCCGCCAAATACTCAATTTCCCGCACAGGTTTCAGAACTCGATTACGCGTTGCAGCAAGACCAAGACTCGCCCAAATGATACTCCTGGACTTGGCATAGAGACTTGCTGAAGACAACCGGTCAGAGCATTCGTAAGCTCCAATTTCTCGATGCGACAACATCTTCAGACTGAAACTGTACAACTTCTTGCTGAGGCTCTTTTCATGGGAAATGTCCTCCCACATATCCTTCAATTCTGTCTTCTCTTTTTTGGTGATGTAAGACGTCACATACCGAGCCACAGCCATACAGTTATCAGCCACAAACTGTATATCCATGTTAGCATTCCACATGGACAAAATCACCGGGTTGTAGTCGTTGATGTACTTGGACTCTTCGTTCCTCTTCAAATTGTATGTGTTTTTAGGTGATTTCTTCATGACATTATGTCGCAGCGAAGACAAAAAACTGTTTACTCTTCCTTTAGAAATCACCGGTCGTGGAAAGCCGAAACGACATTTAGTGTAGAACTTGTCCTTGTTTCGGAATTTACGACGGCAGTACTTTCCACATCGATGGCTTTGGAAACGCAGAACTTTTTCTCTTAGGCTTTTCTTCTCCTTTGCGTTTGGAACAGCACACGTAGAATACTGTTGGATGAAACTCATCACTGAGTCTTCTGGATCCGTTCCAAATTTAGGTGCATCCTTGATCCACAGCAACATATGTATATGAGGAGCACCTCTTGCTTGGTACTCCTTTCTCCAGAAGAAATCCAACACCTCTCCAAGAGGTGGATTCTTCTTATTCATGATGAAAGACATCATAGCTTCAAATCTATGATTGGATCCAAAGAGCACAGTTCTCCGGGTGTCTTGAATTCGATGTTATCTACGTTAGCATTTGCCTCTCGTAGAAATTCAAGTAAGTCTTCCCAGCCATACTCGGCACAGCTCAGAGTGAGGAACCATGTGGGAGTACCTAAGTTCCTCAGCATACATTTTAAATCACCATGACGACGGTACCAGTACTCATTAGTACCACGCTGACACGCCATGAGATTAATCAGGTGAGAATCCAAAATACTGTCTTGGACATTGACTTTATCCATAAAGTCACTTGCCGAGATGTTTTGCATGTGTATACCACTTTTCAAGATGTGGTTCACTGCATATGACAGTCCAGACAGATCGCTTTCAAACAGGAGATGAAACAAATAAGGAATGCATTGTCGAAACCTAGCATCTCCTGCATACAATCGCAAAGTCCGGTATTCAGAAGCAGGAATTTGATGAGGTCGCTCATCATATCTTCCTCCCTGACCTGTTGGAAAAAGCTGTGGGAAACACCGAGCTTCCAAACTTTCCTCCCAAACACTAATGGGACTCCCTTTGGCTTGTTTCATTTGAAACAACTCAATAGCATTCCCCATGACTTCCTTGGAATGCAAAGGATGAACACTATAATGTTCATATATTTCTTCACTAGTAGAGGGTTCTACTTTCTCAATTTGACCAGCACACAAATCACTATCCTCTTCCTCACTTACTTCCTCTTCTGCAACATATACATTCTTATAGTATTTATTATTTTTTTTCAAATACAATGTTGCCTTTTTAACTTTCCTAACATCTACTAAATCTTGCCATATTCTCTTATTCTTTGTCGGAACCCCATTAACTAAGATAACCAGAGGTTCCTCTTCCACTTTTTCTACTCCAATTGTGTTAATGTTTTTCTTCAAATCTAGAGGCAAATAAACAACTCTTCCCTTTAATCCTCTCTGTAAATCTGATTGAGGCAATTTCCCTGTCTTTGGCTCCATTCTTACAATAGCCTGAAAGGGATGGATACTTTGAATCAAAATAGATTCATAAGTATTTAAATCCTTCAATTCAGAAGGAATCTCAACCAATTCCAGATTATTATGAACTGCTCTAGCAGGCATCTGGTTTTGATTTAATTTGCAACAACAATAAGTACACACACGTTGATCCAATCCCAAATCAAAACAATTTTCTACCATCAAGTATGTTGCAAAATCCTTCCATTCACTATTATTTTCCCTTTCACTTTTTGCATATAAATCCACTAACTTAGTCTGATTCTTATAATAAGTGCGTCGACAACACACACAAGTGAAATTTGGCCTCTCACTTGATTTGACCTGAAATGTGACAATTTCCCTCTGGAAATTATCTGTACTGGAAACCTGTACACTATCTTCCACATTACCCGCTTCTTCTTGGTCAATTTCAACATTCTCCTCTTTACTTCCAAAGTAACAAAACTCAATTTCTTCACATATATTCTTCACATCTATTTCAGAACCATGCAAAAGAGCAGCACATAATTGTTTAAGCATAATTGCTGGACTCTTAGCATAATACAACATTCTAACTAATTTCCTCACTTTATTATGATGCACTGCTAGCATCCTGAAATGATGAAAAACACTCTGGCATACTCTCCTGGAAAGACAAGCCAGTGAATGACCATGCAAACCTGTCACTTCTCTCACTCTGCAAGGATCTAATTCTTGCAACAACCTTATTTTCTGCTTCAAACTTTTCTTATTAAATGACCGTACAAAATCACAAAGCAAATTGATGGAATCCTGTCGCACACTACAAATACTACTACACTTCCAGGTGTACACAGGACCCTTAGCACGTCTTCCTAAAACCTCATTACCTAACACCTCTTCTGTCTCTGTTGTCACAAGTTTTTCTTTTTCAACTGGACAACCATCTTTCAATTCATAAGCACGACCACTGGTGTCAACTGCATGCACCAAATCATTAACCTGGAAATAACTCTCCTCATTAAAAAATGCCTCACAGCTTGAACTATGCATCCATTCTCCAGAAAAAACTTCACAAAAATTACTACGATTAACTATTCTCTTCCATCTACTATTTCTTTTGAAATCATAAATTGCCTTGTTTAGCTTCCTAATTCTATTGATTATCAAAATAAATAACTTACGTTTAATTTCAAATGCCTGATCAATAACTTTCTCAACTTTTTTTTTTCTCTTATAAAAAACAACTTTCTGTTGACCTTTCTTAATATTTTTTAACAAATTGCCAATTATCCTGTTGCGGAACATTCGTTTACGAATGTCCCTAAACTGTTGTTTCCTTCTACTATCATGCACAGAGTTATCTCTTGCTCTAGCAGTAACATTTTTGATTGGCCTTTCCTTTCCATTTGAATTGCTTCTCTTTTTATGGACTGAAACATTTTCTGTAGTAATATTTTTTTTACTACACATATTTCTTATGAATGTTTTTGTACTCTTACCCGGTGCTTTCTTCGTGACTTGACAAATCTTTTTGTTAGAGGACTGCTGCTTCTTTTGATTCACCTGCTGTCTTTGACGTTTTGCAGCCTTTCTCTCTCTTTCTTTCGTTGGCATGGTGAAATGTTGAAATGATCTGCAGTTGAATCTGTGGTAAAATATATTAAAAAATGTTATTAACCACTATTACCAAACAGTAAATCAATAACAGTGATCAAAAACTTAACACACTACTTGACATTTTAAATAGAAGATTTTTTAGTCCTTGGCAAATTTACAATACAGAAATAGCAGAAAAGAAATGGAATTTATATTCATGTTACCTGTGCTATTTTATATGTGAATCTGATCTAATTTTATGAGCATATTTTAATATTTTATTGAAGACACTACACATAACCTGTTTTTGAAGGTGTCTTTATTTTTAAATTAAACGGTTTACACTTTTACTTTTTATTTATTATAAATTTTAAAAATAAATGTTTATAGTTCCATAGGCTCAAGCAGGTCATTTTCCCACCCTATGTCATATAATTCGGACAAATCTGCATCCTCATCACGCTCTTCTTCATCCTCAGGATTTAAATCATCCAAGGGATCAACATCCACTGATGTTTCAATTACAAGTTCAATGATGAGGTCAAAATCAACTGATTGCAGATTGTCGCTCATGTTGATGTTGTCTTTATCTTTAAAGAAAGATAACAACAATGAGATGTTGCAGAGTAAGAGACAAATCTCAGAGATTATAATAGTAAAATTGTTTAACAAGAGTAACATTTTGCAGCTATTATTTAGCCATGTCCAGCGATGCTGAGCAGGTGAAGCCTATGTCTAATTTTTCAGTGAACAGGACTCATCTCTTCTTAACCTTGGATAAGCCTCACCAACTCTGTGTCCCCTGCACATACTTAAATGTAAAGGGGCAGATTTATGTTAAATGGCACATCCCCAGGCATGCACCAGTTAACGTGCACTGCTGCTCTGCCACCCATGGTGTGCCGTATTTACAATCAGATAGGAGAAAGCTGCGTCAAAACCCTGCGCCTGCTTTAAGCAGGCATAGGTCTTGACGCAACATTGTGGAGATGGGGCACCCCTGAGCCTTGCTTGAGCTGCATCGCACTTGCGATACAACTCCAGCAATGCGCCACCTTTACAACACAGATACGTCACGCATCTGTGCCATTTTTGCCCCATGCTGCCCCGCATTGTAAATGCAGCACACCATGGGTGGCGGAACAGCGGCGCAGGATGACTAGCACATCCCTGGTGATGCGCCAGTCATCATAAATCTATCCCTAAGCTTCTTATCTTGTTACAGATGAACCACCATATGTACCATCAAACTATTTTGCATTTCCTAAATAGCGAATTTTAAGGAATAAATAGCAATTCTTTACCATTCCTAATTTGCAATGAGCAAATTGCTAATTGCAAGTTACCCATTCATTTCCATGGGCTAGGAGGCTCATAGGAATGAAGGTTTAATTTGCGATCAGCAATTAGCTCATCACAAATTAGGAATTTTTCCAAGGGTGCAGGGGTGTCTCAAGAACACCCTGCTGCACCCCTGAAAAAGAAATTTGGGGGCATATGGCACACATACATGCCCTAAGGGCATGTATTGGCGTCATATGGCACCTTTTGTTTTTTGGAAAAAAAGCTTTTGAAAAGAATTCACAAATTCACAAAGAGTTTCCAAATCCTTAATGTCATTTTTTACATATTTTTTGTTTGATACATTGCATTTAAGTAATCGCAAAATTTGCAAATCCTTCAGTGCAATCGCAAAATAAGGAATAGCAAATTTTGCTATTCCTTATTTTGCATCAAACTTGTTTGATACATACCATTTGTCTAATTAGCATTCGCAAAGGCCGAAATTCGCAGAATTTTGATCTTTGCGAATGCTAATTAGCTTGATACATATGGCCCCAAGTGAGGCCTGTCTTGCAACATGGTGCATCTTTTGCATCACTGCTGCATCGGTTTCATGTGGTACGTTTTTTTTACACCATGACATATCTGCCTAAATGCATCAATTTGTAATTTTGTCGCCTCATAGCAAATCTTTTGCACCGCCGCTGCATCATAAAAGTGACGCACAGTGGCGCAAAAGAGGCATACACCTATCATAAATCTGTCCCTAGCATTTTAAATGATTAATCCAGGATGACGATAAGGTGTGGCCTATCCAAAGGTTTGTTTAAGGTGAGGCCTACTCAGGATTGCAGATTAAAGTTACGCTTGATGAAGAATACAGAGGAGATAATACATGTAAAGGCCTACCAATGAAGTGAGTGATGTGCACTTTATTTCACCAGTCATCATAAATGTATCCCTAAGCTTCTTATCTTGTTACAGATGAACCACCATATGTACCATCAAACTATTTTGCATTTCCTAAATAGCGAATTTTAAGGAATAAATAGCAATTCTTTACCATTCCTAATTTGCAATGAGCAAATTGCTAATTGCAAATTACCCATTCATTTCCATGGGCTAGGAGGCTCATAGGAATGAAGGTGCAATTTGCGATTAGCAATTAGCTCATCGCAAATTAGGAATTTTTTCAAGGGTGCAGGGGTATCTCAAGAACACCCTGCTGCACCCCTGAAAAAGAAATTTGGGGGCATATGGCGCACATACATGCCCTAAGGACATGTATTGGCGTCATATGGCACCTTTTGTTTTTTGGAACAAAATGCTTTTTGAAAAGAATTCGCAAATTACCACAAACTAGAAGTTGGTGGTAGTTTCCAAATCCTTAATGTCATTTTTTACATATTTTTTGTTTGATACATTGCATTTAAGGAATCGCAAAATTTGCAAATCCTTCAGTGCAATCGCAAAATAAGGAATAGCAAATTTTGAATTAAGGACATTTTAAGTCATTTCCACATGTGCAGTGTTTTCAAATTATGATTTGAAAATCGTTTTTGGGTAAAAGGAATGGTTTGCAAATTTATGACAAGGACATAATGGTGTATGCTTCTCTATAAGGCATTTCACGGTCTCTGATGTCATTTTTCCCATATTACATTATAAGACCTTTCCCCATGGAGCACATTCCTTGTAAATATGCTCCCACCTGTGCATGGTGAATTTAGATTTTGACTGTTTGAGTCACATAGCCATGTTAAAAGTTACCCAAAAAAATTGCAAACGCTTTAAAAAAACACATTCATGTGTCTTAAGGACATTTTAAGTCATTTCCCCGTGGACAGTGTTTTGTAAGTGGCGCAAAAGAGGCATACACCTATCATAAATCTGTCCCTAGCATTTTAAATGATTAATTCAGGATGACGATAAGGTGTGGCCTATCCAGAGGTTTGTTTAAGGTGAGGCCTACTCAGGATTGCAGATTAAAGTTACGCTTGATGAAGAATACAGAGGACATAATACATGTAAAGCTCTACCAATGAAGTAAGTGATGTCCACTTCATTGCGCCAGTCATCATAAATGTATCCCTAAGCTTCTTATCTTGTTAGACATCAACCGCCATATGTATCATATAACTATTTTGCATTTCCAAAATAGCGAATTTTAAGGAATAAATAGCGATTCTTTACCATTCCTAATTTGCGATGAGCAAATTGCTAATTGCAAATTACCCATTCATTTCCATGGGCCAGGATGCCCATATGAATGAAGGTGCAATTTGCGATTAGCAATTAGCTCATCGCAAATTAGGAATTTTTCCAAAGGTGCAGGGGTGTCTCAAGAACACCCTGCTGCACCCCTGAAAAATAAATTTGGGGGCATATGGCGCACATAAATTTTAACAACATTCCATTACCTCAAAAACGATTTTCAATTCATAATTTGAAAACACTGCCCACAGGGAAATTACTTAAAATGTCCTTAAGACACATGAAAGTGTTTTTTGAAAGCCTTTGCAAGTTTTTGGGTCACTTTTAACATGGCTATGTAACTCAAACAGTCAAAATCTAAATTTACCATGCACAGGTGGGAGCATATTTACAAGGAATGTGCTCAACGGGGAAAGGTCTTTTAATGTAATATGTGAAAAATGACATCAGAGACACTGAAATGCCTTATAAAGAAGCATACACCATTATGTCCTTGTCATAAATTTACAAACCATTCCTTTTCCCCAAAAACGATTTTCAAATCATAATTTGAAAACACTGCACATGAGGAAATGACTTAAAATGTCCTTAAGACACATGAAAGTGTTTTTTGATTGCCTTTCCAGCATGGTTGGGTCACTTTTAACATGGCTATGTAACACAAACATTTAAAATCTAAATTTGCCATGCACAGGTGGGAGCATATTTACAAGCAATTTGCGCCACAGAGAAAGGTCTTACATTAAAATGGGAAAAATAACATCAGGGACAGTCAATTGCCTTATAAAGAAGCATACACCATTATGTCCTTGTCATAAATTTAAAAACAATTCCTTTTCCCCAAAAACGATTTTCAAATCATAATTTCAAAACACTGCACATGGGAAAATTACTTAAAATGTCCTTAAGACACATAAAAGCGTTTTTTGATTGCCTTTGCAGCATGTTTGTATCACTTTTAACATGGCTATGTAACACAAACATTCAAAATCTAAATTTTCCATGCACAGGTGGGAGCATATTTACAAGCAATTTGCGCCACATAATTCATAATTTTCTCCTTAAAGCACACTATTCTCTATCTAAATTAAAGAAATATTTTCTCACCTTAGCAAATACTTTGAGTTTGAAAACAGTCTCAGAAACACACCAATTTGTCTTCAGCAGAGCAAAAGGTATGCACTCCAGAGTCTGCAGCTATCAAAAGCACAGAAATGCTGTAATTCTTCACACATATCTCTCATGTCACCCAATCAAAACTCTTCCCTCACTTTTTTTCAAATGAAAACCCTTCCCCCCTCTGCCATTTCATGCCTTTTCTGCATGGCAACCACTTCTTGGAAGACCTCTGGTGTTTGCAAGTTCACACAACAATGTTGCAATTGAACTCTGAACTCTCAGTGCACCTGCGTATCCACTGCAATCTTTCATTTAATGATTTTTTATTGACCATTCAAAATACATCTTTCAAATAACTCATCCATGCACCCTAACTTTCTGTTTTCAGCAATCAAAATCCACCAATCACTGTTACTGCTTCATGAACACAGAACCTCCACAGTTTTTTTCATTTTAAACTCTCATTTTTTCAACTGCCATTTCATTGCCACACTTCATCTGACTGCAGGAGAACCTTCTCTCACCATGTTTTCTGTCTGGATTGTTGGATATAGTTATATCCACTGGGCTCACAGGTATGCTGAGAACAGAAAATTACCTAACCTCAATTTACAAGATGTGGAAATTAAGTGGTTTGGCCACAGAGGATTAAAATGTCACCAATTGATACCATTGGTGAAAACCTTTATGCATTTGCCCAAACCTGACCTGTTAATTGTGCACTGTGGAGGTAATGATTTGGGCACTTTGACTGGGGTAGGTCTGGAAATGCTTTTAAAGGACACCTTTGAGCAATTGATGGCACTTTTTCCTCAGACTGCCTTGGTATATTCAAATATATGCCAAAGACAGAAATGGAGGTGGTCAAACCAATTTTGTCCACAAATTGAGAAGTCGAGGAAGCATGTAAACAAATCTGTTTCAGCTTACATGAGAGACCATGGAATGGGCTCCATGTACAACAATAACTTGCGTTACTACATGCAAGATATCTACAGAGGAGATGGAGTTCACTTCTCAGATGAGGGCAACAGAATTTTCACTCTGAATTTAAGACTGTGCATTGGTACCTACTTATAAGTACCTACATGTACCATAAACCCAAAAGCTCTTCTCAGAGCTACCCTACATCTGATCACTCACAATTATTATTTTACTCTAACTTTTTACACTAATTTTCAACAAAGTACGCTCCCCGGGGCGCTACCCGGTACGCGAACCAGGAGCTAACCTCGCGAAATTTTTAAAAAAAATGTTTTTTTTCATATAAGCCTCCTCAGCCACCCTCACAAAACCTAGGGGGTCAAGATAAGTCTACCGTGCCCCCTTCTACCCATTCTGAACATTATTTGCCCTCCATTTTGTATCTTAATTCGACCGAAACACAAAATGGTGGACTCCCGTAACGCTTAAGGTTCGCGAACCGGGGCGCTCAACGGTTCGCGTACCGGGTCGCTCCCTGGGAAGCGCACCATCAAAAAGGTGGGAAAGTAGTTTACAGAAAAGCCACTGGAGACAATTTCACCAAATATAGATTAGCTCATACTACATACCAATCCCTACCATTTTCACAAATTTGATTGGAATTCCATTTAGCCATTTAGCCTGTAGACCTCTCTAAATACCCTGAGGTAAATTACTTCTCAAAACACATCTGAAGTGTTGGAATTGACAACCAATTAAAATGTTACTTTCATTTTCTACTTTTTTTACCTGACATTTGATTGGTTATGTACCTGAATATATATAAAAGAAGAGAATGAAACACAGCCATTTTGACTACTACTTCCTGGTGTACATTTCAATTGGATTTTCACTAATCACTTCAACTTCTTTCTAAAGGTAAGTTGTTATTTTAAAAACTGAACTATATTGTGTACTATCAGTTAATATGGTAAACTTTTTCTGATAGTTATATACTATCCCTCTGTAGTAGTTATAGATTTAGATAGACTTCTCTGTTATAGTTATGGATGGAGTTAGGCTTCTCTTTTATAATTATGAATTTACTTACGTTAAATCACATACACTTTTTTATATTCCTACTTCCACTCTGATACTATACACTGCCCAAAGATAAATTCTCTGTTAAAAAATGCCTATCTTTAATTAATCCCAACAGTGCCCTATCTCTACTAATATATATTTTTTTTATCCAAATTTCAGGCAACATGGAAGGCGAACAGAAAGTTTCATTTCAAATTGTCCTGCAAGAGAGCAGCCAAGAATTAATTGATCCAAATTATATAGAATTTATGGATGAAACTTGGGACCAAGAACTACTGCAATGTGTGCAAGCAGTGGATGACCTCCTTCAAAATGAGGACATTTTACACCCTCATAGATTACAAGCTATGTTCAATGAAAATGACGACATTTCAGACAGTGAAATGTTAGAAATGTTATTAAATTTTGAAACACAATCACAATAATAAATAATTGCTTAAAAAATAAAAAAAATAAAAAATAATCAACAAAACCAACAATCAATTAACATACAGTATTTAAAAAGTCTATCATTCATTTTTCATTGCAGTACACTGCCCAGAACGCTTCCCGGTTCGCGGACCGGGCGCTACCCACGCAAAAAAAACAAAAAAAATGTTTTGTTTTTTTGCCCCGCGGGGCCCTTTTAAAACCTCCACATTAAACCTAGGGGGTCAGGGAGGATCTAGTATGCCCCCTTATGGTTATTTCCCGCTTTGTTTTGGCCTCCTCTTGTCTCTCAATCCTACCGAGAGACAAGATGGCAGCCGCTCCGGACTGTTTAGAATGTTGACAGACACCGGAGAACCAATCAGCTTCGCTACGCGAAGTTCCGGTACGCGTAAGGTCCGCGAACCGGAGCGCTGCCCAGAGCGCGCTTACAGATATATATCTTTTTTTAAACGTTAATTTCTCAAAATCCACTGGAGCACATATATTGAGACCTACAAAAGGCACATCGGGCTACCAGTCCCTACAATTTTGCCAAGTTTCATGCAAATCCATTCAGCCGTTCGGGCTAAAAGTGAGGCCAACCGCCCTATGGAAAACTCAATGTTAAAAACACGTTTTGGGACCCCCCTTTTTTCTCGACCCCCCCTGGACGAACCCCCCCCAAATTTCCAGGGGCTGCTCAGAAACAAAATGTTCCATTTTCCAGAAAATTTCAGCCAATTCCGTCCACAAACGCCAAAGTTATTAGACATAGAATTTTCAAAAATCCCATAGAGAAAAAATCCTAACTATATATACCTACTGGCGACCGCCAGTAGGTAATATATATATATATATATATATATATATATATATATATATATATATATATCTATATATATTTTATCCCTTTACATTATTACATAATTTCTGCTAGCCCTATGCAATTTACGACAAGGGCTCGGCCTGAATATATAACCTTTCACCTAGTCACGACAAGATAAATGTTCAAACCGGTATAAGTGACGTAGGTAGAAGTGGCGTAAGATGACATGTAGGCACTTCTCCCTGCATTATGAAGTATATAAGGGAAGCCCGTAAGGTTCTCGGCGGACTACCTCCCTGTCTGTATTAGTAGGTGACAGACTGTGTAGGTTTTCCCCAAGAGCTCTTGCTCTGTTTTACTTTAAGTGTACTGTTCTATTTTATATTCTACCATATGAAATGCCGTATCTGTTGTTATTTTTAACAATTGGTTTCTGCCTTTTTACATTTCAAATGTTTATATGGTCATTGCAGGACTGCTCACTTTTAGGTAGAATTTCAGATCAAATGTGTTGTGCACTTCGAGAACCTTTTCCTTGAATTATACTGTTGTCCTAGTGCATTTGTAAAGGTGTCTTTGAGGTTTAGTGTCCCTCTCTCTCTCTCTTCCAAACAGTTCAATGCTTTCATGCAGAAATGC
Source organism: Lissotriton helveticus (assembly GCF_964261635.1). Classification (NCBI taxonomy): domain Eukaryota; kingdom Metazoa; phylum Chordata; class Amphibia; order Caudata; family Salamandridae; genus Lissotriton; species Lissotriton helveticus. The sequence goes on along the minus strand of NC_136062.1, from coordinate 166,894,971 downwards.
CTTCTGATCCATGTGACTCTCTGTGAATGTGAAGTCACTATATTTTGTATTTTGCATTAATAATGCCTTTCTTTCGACACTGTGCCTCTTAAATAAATCTGTTAAACCTTTTGGCTTAGTTTCCATGACTCACACATCGGTTTCCTTCATTTTTAGTGCAAGCGTTCCCAGCCACCCCGCCTCAAGTTAAGGTGCCCCTTTTGTCCCTAAATCACTCCTTTGATCATTCAGTGAAGGTCCCTGTGCCCCCTAAAAACGCTCCCTCAAACATGATAAACATGACAGATGATTTGATCCTTGATTATTGCAAAGGACTGGCTGACATGGTCCTTTCTGTGTCTCATCAGGTTGAAGCTGCGACTGCCCCATCTTCAAAGGACCTGTGACATGACTTGTGCCTGGGTGACTGAGTGCTAGTCCACAAGCATGTGAGGAAGAGTTGCCTTGATGCTGCTGGAAATGTCCATATCAAGTGATCTTGGTGACAAATACAGCTGTGATGTGCGGATGGTTGCCAAACTGGATTCTCACATTCGCAGAGTTTCAGGGTCCTCAGAAGAAACAGCTCTACTCCCAGAAGAAAATTCAACTGTTGTTGCGAGACCACAGGAGGGGATAAACCAAACTGTGAGGGCTGCGGACGAAGCTGGTTGCTCAGCAGAGCAGGCTGCGGGGGGTCACGCTACACAAGGCCCAGCTATTGACTCTGAGGGAGACGGCAACATTGCAATCTGTATAGAGTCAGACTCAGCTGGAACAACTGGTGCGCAAGGTGGTCGGCGCAGAGGAGTCGAGCAACGCTTTCAGAGGAATCGTGGCCTGGGAGACAAAGGAGGTTGAATCTGAGATTGGCACCTGAAAGAGATCTTCCTCCTGTGTCTGAAACATCCAAATCAGAGCTAAGTGATGCAGAACAAACTCAAGAGAGCCCGAGAAGGTCAAGAAGAGCAAGAGTGCCTTGTCAGAGGTACGCTGCACCAGAGTGGACTTACCTGGTCACAGATGCCGCGACCAGTGGGGACCGGGAGACTGAGGTTTATTCACAAGTGGTCAGCAGGACCCCAGAATTGAAAATTTACATTACGCTGATAGCCACTGGTCTGGAAATAGAGAGGGTGTTGATTGTGACAGTACCCAGACCTCCAGTTTTGAGCAGAGTGCGAGTTCTAATTTTGCAAAAATTGTCCTTAGCAACATTTGGACATCAGCCAACAGTTCAGGAGATTGAAGCAGTTTGTCTTGACATTTTGCAACGTGTCCTTATTGAAATTGGTTCTGAGCTAATAAGAGTCCGTTGATTGAACTGTAAACTGTAAATAGGCTTGCTTTCAAAAGAAGATAACCTAGGCCTGAGTGGAAGAAGAATACATTTCGGGACCTTCTGTAGAAGAAAAAAGAGGGCTAGGGAAGTCTTTTTGAACTGTGTGAATGAAAGTGCAATGAACGGCGTTTAATTTCCAGAACTTCAATGAACTGTGTTTGAACAGGATAACAGCGATCAGAGGCCGAGAAAGAGACTTTGTCTTGATCCTCTTGCAGTAGACTGACAATTGATAATGGAGTCTGGAAATACAAATCGTAAATCTCATTGTGTGATAAGTACACTCATATTAGGAGTGATAATAGTAATAGCGGTAGTCGTTATTGTGTCTGTAAAAATTTCACATGATGCAGAAGTTGAAGGGGTGGAAGCAAAGGGGGCAGCCACACACGTTACTTCTAGCACAAAGGAGGGTATCATAGGAGGTGAAAAAGCTATGTTAGATCAGACTAGCTGTATGTTACACATAGATTTGTATAAGGGTGATTACACACTTAATGCTTATACAAAACTACTGTTTGAGTATGTAAATATGATGGATTTGAGAGATTGCTATGTGTGTATGCAATTGCCTGCGCCTGTAGAGGGAGGTATTTGTTATCATCATCTTCACTTGACATATGGTATTACGTATAGTTTGTTACTTAGTATGTTCTACGGTAAGGGTCATTATGAATATTACTTTTCTAATTATGATGTAGTGCTTTCAGAGGTTACAGCTTATAAGCAACTGAATAAGTATGATTATTAGAAGCAGGAAGATAGAGTGGTAAAGTATTTTATACCTACTGTCACATTAGATACAGCTTATGCACATTGTCACAATTTGACATGTATGTTAACTGACATAGAAAAGAAATTTGTAGATCAAGTAGAAGATAGACATAGACAGTTGTCAGTGAAGGCTAGCAGTAGAGTGGATAAAACTGCATGCACCAAGGAAGAATTCACTCACAAGGCGAGAGGGAGTTCTGGTCCAATAGCTTTGGATTTTGAACAGAGAGGAAAGCTTTGCATTAGGCAGGTACAGACATAGTATGATAACTTTTTGTGGGACTGAGTGTGTATGATCATATCTTTACAATTGAAGCAACTGTAAAGAAATTCTTGCAGACTGCTGTGAAAGTGATGCTAATTGCATATTTTTTGTGTGGAAAAAATGCTTATGTGCGATTGCCATTGAATTGGTATGGTACATGTTATGTTGCTGTTTTGTTTCACAAGATTTATCATGTAGAGGATCTAGGACCTTTGGCAGGTGGAGTTCACCATAGAGACAAACGAGGTACAAGTGCAGATGAGATTGCTGGAGATGTGTTTGGAACAATGATACCAAGTCTAGGAGTGGTTCCCAATGATATTAAGTTTAGGAGGCTGTCCCCTATTGTGGATAAGTTGTTAGCAAAAACAGTTCAGTCTTTGTTGCTTGTAGAAGTAGAGATGGTGTCGATAAGCGCTATGGTGTTGCAGAACAGCCTTGCTTTAGATGTCTTATTAGAAAAAGAGTGTGGAGTCTGTAAAATGTTTAGGGTCCAACAGTGATGTACTTATATACCTGATAACACCAAAGATCTGAAGAAGTATATAGGTAACATCTCTGAGATTCACCATGAAGTTCATGATTTGGCCACTGAAGGTGTTTGCGTCAAGGTAGGAAAAGGTTTTAGAAATGTTGGAGTTGGTTTGCCAACCTTGGAAAGGGAATCCTTGGTTATATGTTGTAGTCCCTTCATCATAGTCGTGGTTTGTGTGATCATCTTGTTGGGTACCGTGAAAGCCTATAAGTGGCATAAGGCAGGTCAAGCTGAGAGATCACTTAGGGAGTGTGAAAGGAGAATGGAGAGACTGCAGGACAGTCACTATGAGAATCTCAAGAATTTAGAGAAGTTGTGACAGGGAAGGCTGGTCCCAAGTTCTGTTTAGGTCGGTTTTTTCCCTAGGGAGTTGTGGTTTGTTATGATGAAACTTATCATCAGCGGAGTGGATTGATAGAGCGTGGTAGTACTCTTCCATTGTAGGGGTGACTCATAATCACGGATAGGCCTCACCTACATATATTCCTTTGTCGTGATAACATTTGGTTATTAGGTTATGTTCAGTAATAACATGTGATCATGTAATGATAGAAATGTTCGTGTCATGCATAGAATTAACATGGCTTTTGCGTTCTGAATAAAGTAATCAATAATAGTTGCTTACTTTCGCTTGCAAAAGATGTTTATTCATAATGTTGCATTTGATTTAAATGTGCCCCATATTACAGTTGCATTGAGATCTGACTAATTGTGATAATATGTAGGATATCATAAGTCGCTTACAAAGAAAATTGCATTTATCGTACCTATGTAAAATGAAAGGCCTAAATGAGATGTTTACTTATGTGTGTATTCAAAGGGCCTACGTGTTTCACTCTGATGTGAGCCGATTTCTGTAGGCCTCAAATGTATTTTCTCTGAAGGGTCTCGGTCCAGATGGTGAATTTCTCATGTTTCTGTTGCAGGTGGAGAAAGTTGTCTTTGTTAGTTAGAATAACGTCTTTTGTTTTATGTAAGTTACGCTCAGAAGGATGCGATACAAAATGTGCAAGGAGCGCTGATAAACGGGAGACAGTGTTCTTTCTCACTGAGGGAGGCTTAGGAAACAAGGTCATCGAGCCAGAGGCTGAATTCTAACACTGAGTGGAAGTTTACCTTTGAGAAGTGCCCAGTGAGATGAGGTGTTCCGTGGGAGTGTTTTACATTTATGTGTTTTGTATTAGGGATAGTGTCCTGGGGTGGAAGCAGGAGGAGGGGTTGAGGAGATTATGAAGGGAGAAGGAGTATCTGAAAACGAGCTCTGTAGCTTTGGCTACTCGACCCATAGACGTGAGTGTGCTTCTTAGGAAGTCTTCCCGCACTGACACGTTTTTCTGCTCTTGCCTGGGAAATGCTTAGTAGGAATGTCACAGTAGTGGAAGTGTGGGGACAGACTAATGCTGTTGATTCATTAGGCACAGATGAAAACCAAACTTGACATGCGGGCAATCATTCCCTGTGTTCTGCTTCTGGAGATTGTCATCGCACAAAGCCAGCCCATAGGTTCTAATTTGTATTAGTTCCTATGTATTTCTACAACCTCGTAATGAGGTGCTTGTTTATTTAGTTGTTTTTGGCTTTGTAATAAACCCACTAACTTGAAATCCCGAGCCTGTGATTCTTTGAGGTCATGGATATCGACAAAAGGTCCATTGACCAGGAGTTCCAAAGTAAATTTGTAGGGAGGAACTCGCCTATCATTACTATTGTGAAATACAACCGGATTACTATATCTCAATCAACTAGTGATAGAATCATATATATACCTCTAGGATGTTTGGCAATGTGTTCCAGAATCAGATAACTTATTTCTTTGGTGTTGGAGAAATGTTTGTCCCTGAAATGTCTGGCTACAGGATATTTGGGATCGAAGTTGGTAATGGCCCTGCTGTGTTCCAGAATTCGCTTTATTTCCATGCATGTGGTACTGCCAAGATACCAAAGGTTGTAAGTGCACTCTATGGCATATATGATGTAGGCGGTGCTATAAGTCAGGAATTGGCTTATCTCCTTGCTGATACAATTGTAAGTGACACGTTTGCGAGATATGCTGTTATTGCAAGCTTTGCAATGGCCGCAAGGATAAAAACCCTTGAGGTCATGTCGTTTTTTGTGGGGTTAGATGGTAATAACACTGTGTACCAACATGTCTCTGATGTTTTTACCTCTTCAATACGTGATGCTAAGTCTGTCAGAAATGCTGTTGCCTATGACGGTTCTTTAACTGTTGGGTTCTAGAGGTTTTTATTGTTAGCCTCCCATTTGTTGTAGTAATACACATCTGTCGCTAGAGGCCTCTATTGACAGATAAATATTTGTAGTGCAAAAAAACATGTTAAAAGTGAGTTCCCTTCAATGTGGTTAAAAAAGAGAGGTTTTTAAAATTTGAACCTCTAAGATAAAAGCCTTTATCTTAGTTTCTGATCTTATTTTGTTATCGTTAGGTCTTACATTTTCAAACTTAGATTCTCATTTCTCCATTTAGCCCATCCCTTAGTGATATCATTCTATGTAGGGATTACATTTTCTTGCAGTTATAGATGGCACGTAATAGACCCATATTCTCTATTATAAACAAGTGTCTAAGTCCTCCGTAATGTTCAAACCGTTAGGGTGTCTGGAATCCAGTTCTAAAATATACCTGGTTTCCATTTTACGGAGTCTGTCCTCCCTATCTCCTCCTCTCTTATTGGAAGGTATACTGTCTATTAGATAGTACTTTAGGAATTTTGGGTCACCTTGATGAAACTCATTAAAATGTCGGGTTACCGGGTAAGTTGGGTCTCGGTTTTTAATTGCTCTTATGTGTTGCAATATTCTCTTATGCCCCTGCAGCTTGGTACTTCCCACATACCTAAGCTCAGAGGGGCACTCGAGAACATATACGACATATTCTGTTTTACATGACAGCACTTTGTTAATCTGTTGGTCACCTTTACCAAATGCCATTTTAAAACTGGTTGTATTTACTCCATTTTGACAGGCCTTACAGGTCTTGCATTTGTAGAAGCCCTTTCTTTGGTTAAGCCAATTCTTTTTTGGCTGTTCAATTGGGTTATTTACCACCAGTCTGTCTCTCATGTTGGGTGCCCTTCTGTTTGTAATCGACGGTCTGCTTGGTATCTTGTCACTCAAGACTGGATCATTTTTAACCAGTGACCAGTTTCTCTGAATTATGTGGCTGATTTCCTTGTTTTGTTTGTTATACCCCACTATCATTCTGAATTCGTTGTTGGGTTGGTCTAATGTTTGGACCTGTTTTACAGCAGTATCATTTTTGTTGTTTGGTTCCAATTCTGGTAAGGTGAGTTTTAAAAGCTCGCTTCTGTCTACCGAGTTACTCTTCTGTATTGCAGCATCAATACATTTGACCGTGTATCCCCGTTCTAAAAATCTTGATTTACTTTCCAGTTGAGCTTTTCTCAGTTCTTGCTTAGTGCTACATATGCGTTTTATGCGTAGCATTTCCCCGTAGGGGATGCTCTGTACCAGGTGTTTTGGATGGTTGCTGCTTGCGTGTAGGACTGAATTGACTGCAGTGCATTTTCTATGCATTTTAGTCTCAATCTTACCGGCCTCTATATATATTTCCACATCCCAAAAAAATAACCCGGTGTGCACTGATGTCCAAGGTGAAACGTAAATTAATGTCATTTTGGTTTAACTCATGAATAAAAACTTTTGCTTCTAATTCTAATTCTGATCCATGGCAAATTATAAATAAATCATCAATATATCGCCACCAGCATTTTACATGGTGTTTGAGTGTATTTTCAAATATATCTATATATATATAACTGATGATCACCAAGGACAGCAGGCCTGCTGCCTTAACTGTTGTTAATCTGACAGACAAACTACTCACCGACACTGAGTGCGAACTTCTGGAACTGGGCTTAACATTTTGCCCTAGCAACAACATGGAGTTCACCCAGACAAAAATCGATCTCTTTCGTTTTACAAGAAAAATGAAACTACATAAACACTTCAAAACGAGACCACAAAGTAAAGATGTAACTAAGCAAGGGGTTAGATTGACAGCTACAGACGCTTTGAGTGGCAGGGATCTGCCAGGTCTTGAAGCCATGAACTTTCTTGGAATGGAGCAAGAAGGAAATCCTCAAACCATAACTAATGAGGACGTGGTACAACGAGCCTTGTTACAAGGCATTGAACAAGAAAGGGAAGAAACCCAATTCAAACCCAAATCTACTTTCGTACCTCAATCGCCATGGGATGCGATTGACGCTTTTACGGAAGCAATGACTCTGGATCTGATTGATTATAGGAAGAAAATGACTCCCAGCAGCCATAACATCACAGAATCACAAAAGAAAGCCCTGCAAGATCTTATGGGGGATAATAAGATCGTGATCAAGCCCTCCGACAAGGGGGGCAACGTGGTACTGCTAACCAGCGAATATTACCAACAGGAGGCCATGAGACAGTTATCTGACCGCAAGTATTACTCTCCAACTACCAACAAGATCTATGAGGAGAGCATTGCCAACTATGATAACTTGATTCGAAAGTGGTACAATCTACAAATGCTGGGGAAGGATGAACACTTATTCCTACGGAGCAATAGCCCTATGCTTCCAACGTTCTACCATCTTCCTAAGCTCCACAAAAGTGTGACAGCACCGCCCGGACGCCCTATTGTTGCATCTATTTATGGACTGACGGAAAATATGTCCAAGTTCGTGGATTCTGTTCTTTTCCCCCTTGTTACTGGCCTGGATTCTTACATCCAGGATACGAAAGACTTTTTGAACATTATCGAAGGTATGAGCTGGCAATCCAACTATTTACTTATGGTGATGGATATTACCAGTCTCTATACTAACATTGACCACCAGCAGGGCCTGAATGCTGTTAGACATTTTCTGGAAAAGCGCCAATTGCGCTTTACACAGCACAATCTTATGATTCTGGAATTTGTACAGTTTTGCTTGAATAACAACATTTTTTTATTTGGTGAGCAATTGCACAGGCAAATCTCTGGTACAGCGATGGGCACCTGCTTTGCCCCCAGCTACGCGAACTTGTTCGTTGGCTGGTGGGAGGAGCAGGTGCCCAGGAGCTGGAAGGGGGGACAAGACTACGGCAGGGTGGTACATTGGTACCAGTACATAGACGATCTTTTTATCGTGTGGCAGGGGACTACCGCCAGCGCTGAAATGTACATCAAAGATCTGAATAATAACTGCTACAATTTGCACCTTTCAGGTACAATTAGTCGAGTGGCAGTAGACTACTTGGACCTGAGGGTGTACATTGATGAGGGCCGGGTACATACTTCCCTGCACAGGAAAGAAACGGCAGGGAATTCCATTCTATTTGCCAAAAGCAGTCACCCGCCTAAGCTTATTAAAAGCATCCCCTACGGGGAACTCCTCAGACTCCGTAGAAACAGCACACAGGAACATGAGTTTGAGAAGGCGGCCCATGAATGTCTGGAACGTTTCAGACTAAGGGGCTATGGCGACTCCCTATTACAGAGTACACTAAAAATAGTCAGGAAAATCCCTAGGATAGAACTGCTAAAAAAGAAAAAGAAACCAACAGAAGATGATCTGCAGACTAGGACCACCAGCACAGAGGTTAATAAGTTTAGGATGATAACACCTTATTCCTCTGGAGCAAATCACCTCAAGGCCATGATGAGAAAGAACCGGCATATCCTGCGTACAGACAGTATACTGAGGGAAGATCTGCCTCTCTATCCTCTAGTTACCTTCAGTAAGTGCAGGTCGTTGGGGGATATGTTGACACTTAGTCATTTCAGCACACCCACCAACAAACCGAACAAACTGAAGGACATGAGTGGGTTCTACCCTTCTACCCTTGTGGCCGCTGTAAAGCGTGTGCCGCAAGCAAAAGAGTTCTCCGATTTGAAAATCAGATGACGGGTAGATCTATGACTATAAGGAAATTTTTGACATGCAGTACTGTCTATGCAGTCTATTGCCTGGTATGCCCGTGTGGCCTCCGCTACATCGGGAGTACCATTAACCAATTGAAATTGAGGGTGCTTGAGCACCTCAGAGCCATTGACAAAGTTGACCCATCCTACCCAGTAGCGCGTCACTTTTCTGAGTTCCATAATAAGGACCGTACCAAATTAACATACTTTGGGTTGGATCATGTACCCAATAACATCAGGGGTGGAGATAGATTAAGACGACTCAGAAGACTGGAATCAAGATATATTATTGATTTAGCTACGAAACATCCGGGGGGCCTTAACAGCGGGGAGGAAATGGCCATCCATCTAGGCAAATGAATTTCCTATATTGGTTTTGGGCCTTTTGTTGATACCCTGCCTTATAGTCTTTGTTGTGATAAGATACAAGCCTTGAGGATGGCCTCGGAGTAGGAGTGTCTGAGTTACACGACTCTAGTAAATAAGCACAGTAAACTGAAGCAAGAAAAAGTTTTTTGCGGACCTTTTACCATGAACTTGTACAGCCCATTCATTAACCTGTGTATATATGTACATACTTTCTGAAATTTTGAAGGAATATGAAGTTAGGATAATCTTCATATGTATGTTCTGTATATATACTTTCCTGTAATATTTTCCAGGTGCAATGTATATATGTGGATATATGTGTATATATGGCTATGGATGCATTTTCGCTTTGATTCTTCTCATGCTGATATAAACCTTATCCTGATTACAGTAGACTAACAATGTAAGGACTCATGCTGATCCACGGCTAGATACTGATACATAGTATAACTTGTATAATTATTGATTTTGGCATTTACCTCTTGTTTTTCCAACGGATACACGGTTTGATGATTTAGGAAGGGTAACTGTTGTGTTGATATTTACACCTTATCCACTACAAGATGGCGCCCGTATTCGATCTTGGGTTTATCCTTCATCTATGTCTGCTACCTCTAGGAGGGTTTATAATGATATCATGTGCCTAGTGTCATTGACACTGACGAAGGCTGACGCCGAAACGCGTTTGTTTGTTGACTTTTGCAAATTAAACTGAGACCGCTGAGAAATTTACCACCTCCTGAGTGCTGTTGTTCCTTTCGAGTAAGGGGACCTTGAGCGTTCATATATATATATATATATATTACCTACTGGCAGTCGCCAGTAGGTAGTTATAGTTAGGACCTCGTTTCCATAGGAAGAACACTTTTTGTTTTGCTTATAACATTGGTGTTGTTTGATGAATCTTCATGAAATTTTCAAAACTAATTCCTTGTTCATATCAGCTCCTATGCTAGGGGTGATTCGCCATGGGGAGCTGAGAAAAAGGGGGTCCCAAAACGTGTTTTCTCTATGTTAATTTCAATGGGAAACTTTAGACAAGGCTACAGGTCGAACGGGTGAACGGAATTACCCCAAATTTGGCCGGGAGAAGGGTCTTGGTCTAGAAAGCAGTCTTTTGTTTATTTGGTGTAAATCCGTTCAGTAGTTTTTGAGAAATATTGAAATTTACAGATATCGATATTTGGGAGTTCTGCCATCTGATTGGCTGAGGCGTTACGAGCACGAGCTTGCTGCTTATTGGTTGCGAGCGCTGCTAGCGGTTGCAACTAGGAAGTGTTGGCCGCCATTTTGTGATTCCGTTGAAGCAAGTAAGGGGAAAAAAGGATGAAAAAAGTAGGAAAAGCTCTGTAAGCTTTGTGGGGGAGTGCAAAGCGAAGTAGTCACTCCTACCGGTCTGAAAGTGCGGTGTTGCTCAGAGTGACTTGGTGCTGATATGATATGCTGCTACACTCGGGTATGAAACCGAGAGCCTAAACCGTGAGCTCATTGCTGTAAAGTGATGTACTCTGGTCTTTGCAGCATACGTGTGCAAGTAGTGTTAGTAGGCGTTTATATCACACAGGGAGTGGGTAGCAAACTACTGACCGCTATCGTGGGTTTATACTATACCAGAAGCGGAAAGTGAAGTACTCACGCCTACCGGTGTGAAGACTTGGGGATCAAACCGAGGTGCTTGCTGGGCTCTGGGCGCTGTAGTATATGTGTGTTAGTAGGCGTTTATACTAACAGGGAGTAGAAAGGGAAATACTGACCGCTACTGTGTGTTTATACTATACCAGAATCGAGGTACTCACGCCTACCGGTGTGAAGACTCGGGGATCAAACCGAGCTGATTGCTGTAAAGTGATGGGCTCTGGGCTCAGTAGGATACTAGCCGCTATAGTATAACTGTGTAAGTAGTGTTAGTATGCGTTTATAGTATATAGGGAGTGGGTAGCGAACTACTTTCTCCTACTGGTCTGAAGACCGGGGGATTAAACCGTGAGCCTAAATCGGGAGTTCATTGCTGTAAAGAGATGTGCTCTGGGCGCTGTTGTATACCTGTGGAAGTAGTGTTAGTTTGCGTTTATATAATACAGGGAGTGGGAAGCGAACTACTCACCCCTACCGGTCTCAAGACTCCTGGATGAAACCATGAGCTCATTGCTGTAAAGTCATGTGCTCCATGTAGTGTTCCAATATAAGACATAGTAGAATGTTAGTATGTAATTCTACTATTATGTAAGTATGTAATGTTAGAATGTAGCGCTGTCATGATGGAAACCTTGGGGAGTTTGTACACGGTGCTGGAAAAGACGGTTGCCTTGCTGTCTGCTCCTGTTGGTGGGTGTTTAAGGTGTCTTGTTTTCCTGCAATAAATCTAATTATTGCATCCACTGCTGTCTGCCTCTTCACTACATAAATTTGGCAACGAGTGGGAGAAGGTAAAAAGAAGGCAGCACTCAGCAATATTTCAAAGTTACTTCCGCTGTGCTGAAGACCAGTTTTCTTCATGTAGCTGTTTCTACTCATCCCAGGGTCGTCGGCTCATTAAACTATGTCATGCGACCTCTGGTAGGATTTATATTTTTAGATTTTGCGCTTCCTCTGCCTCTTCACTACACTCTGGTCGCTGTACTACATGTGTGTAAGTAGTGTTAGTATGCGTTTATAATAACTAATGCATCATGGTCCTAGGGAGCGCGACCTCCCAGGCACAGCTCATACAATGTCATGGGGCGTGCATCCACAGGACATTTATGTTTGCTATTAAAGGGCGGATGCATGGCTTCCACCCTGTGATAGCAAATTCTTGTTTGACTAGTTGAAGCGAGAGGAGGAAAAGCTCGTATCACTTTAATAGAGCGGCTCCGGATGGTAAAAATAGAGAAAAAAAAAGCGGGGTCTCACTCATTGATTTAAAAGAGGCTCCTGGTGGGTAATCTTTCGTGGATAATCCTAATAGTATATTGCAGGGTCTCTGTAGGACTGGGGATCTTAATGTCACATGTAAATTAGACGCGGAAGGGCACAGAGACGTTCCGCAGCCTAGGGGATCGCCTCCTCCCCGGGTATTGTTTACTAATTGTTCGGGAGGCTTCGAGGCCAACTCAAGTCCGGGGATCGCCACCCTCCGGGGTTTACTTAAATATGCAGTGTGGGCATCGGCAGTCCCTAAAGCCGCGGTGGTCCTAGGAAGTGCCCTATTGGTTTTGTAATCACACGGGCATTACTCATGGTGTTATAAAGTGATACACGCATAGAACCCTTGCAGTTGTAGAATTACCCAGGCTTCATTTATGTAATAGTCTGTTGGTTTATATTTGATAGGTGCACCGCAGAATTACAAATGTTTTCCCTCATAACCTCCTATAAACAGACGCTTTTCACAATAAACTACAGGCAAGTGTTGTCAGAAAAAGAAGACCTATACACTCACTTATTTATTAGAAAAAAAAGAATCTTCATTAAACAACACAAATAAATGGAAACGCAAGTTTATTAGAACAAACAACAGTTTAACATGAAATACATGGGTGGACTCCTCCGGAAGCAGCGTACAAAACCTGAAAGACAAAAATGAAACATAAGCATGTGTGACATGTGGAAGAGGAAAAGAAAGGTAGTCCGAATGAAAGGAAGATAGTGAGAATGGGAGGGAGAGGGAGTGGGTGGAAGGGAGAAGGGGAGGGAGAGTCAAAAGAAGAGCGGGAGGAGGAGACAGAGCGCGGGCCAACTGCACCAGCCCTCAGTGTTTAGGTCCCATCACCCGTTTGTCTAGGACACTGGGGTCCTTGAGAAAGAGTGTGGTCGAGCAAGTCCTTAAAATGAAATATATGAATGAGGTCAGAGATTACATTATTAGCTACTGGAACATCGCTTGCCTGCACCTAGGGTGCTGCACCCCAGCACTCTCAACTGCACTGTGCTCAATTGTAGGTCCTGCGCACTGAGGCTTTACTGCTCACCTGACATCACCGGTGTGTCCAACGACGTGCCAGTGCAAGCTCCGACTCCGGGGTACCTTTGTTGGGTGGGAGAGCAGGTCTCTGGTCGGGGTACCAAGATAAAAGGTGTCAGAATGCCAAGGGCATCGTCACGGGGTGAGCACCCACTCCGCCCATTTTGGCTCAATCAATTCAGTGTCTGAAAAGGGACAAATAATTTAATGGTGGAAACGTCTGGAGGTAAATGAAGGTTTATTTTAATCTTAATAGAAACCACCAGTTGGGTGCATCCTTCGTTTTTGAAGTACGATCTACCAACTGTTAGTGGTAATCGTGGTTCAAAGAGGAGTTGGAGTGCACAAGAATACACAAGGTTAAATAATAATATGTTATACTAACGTTTACATACAAAGTAACAGAGAGCATGCTAGAAGTATAATGTGTGCTTGTAATGAAGTGGCGAAAGCCTGTGTGCATGTACACTTAGTAATGAGCTCACTACAGTGCCCTGAAAGCCAATGCCACTTGTCTGTTGGGCAATACTGCCATCTGGCTAAGGCCTACAGTACGGTCCAGCAGGTCCTTAAAATGAGACCGAGATGAGACTGAATCAGGTCAGAGATCACATCATTACGCACTGCAACATCGCTTTTTAGCACCTGTGCACCCAGGCTGATGCAGCCCACCCCTCCTGCAGCACCGCGCTCTACACGTGTCTGTAAGGTAGCACTGCTCGCTGGTTCAGGCCTACAGTACGGTCCAGCAGGTCATTAAATTGAGACAGAGATGTGAGTGAATGAGGTCAGAGATCACATCACTACGCACAGCCAAATCTCTTGTTCGCACCTGCTCACCCAGGCTGATGCACCTAACCCCTCCCGCGGTATGGCCAGAGATTAGATTTTTAGCTACGGGAACATCGCTTGCCTGCACCTGTGCACCCAGGCTGCTGCACCCCAGCCCTTTTCCCCGCACTGTGCTCAAGTGTAGGTCCTGCGCACCAAGGCTTCACTGCTCACCTGCCCCCATCGGTGTGTCCAACGATGTGCTGGTGCAAGCTCCGAGTCCGGGGTACTTTTGTAGGGTGGGGGAGCAGGTCTCCAGTCGGGGACGGTGTCTTGATACTAAGATGGAAGGCGTCAGAATGCAGAGGGCATCATTAAGGGGTGAGCACCCACTCCACCCATTTTCAGTCAATTAATTCAGTGTCTGAAAAGGGAGAAATAATTTAATGGTGGAAACGTCTGGAGGTAAATGAAGGGTCATTTCAAGCTTAATAGGAAACACCAGTTGAGTGCATCCTTTGTTTTTGTAGTACGATCATCTACCAACTCTTGGTGGTAATCGTGGTTCAAAAAGGAGTTGGAGTGCACGACAATATCCAAGGTTAAATAATAACATGTTATACCAAGGTTCACATACAAAGGAACAGAGCGCATGCTAGAAGCATAATAAGCGTGTGTAATGCAGTGGCAGAAGCCTGTGTGCATGTACACTTAGTAATGAGCTCACTACAGTGCCCTAAAAGCCAACGCCATGTGTCTGTAGGGCAGTGCTTCCCGCTGGTTCAGACCTACAGTATGGTCCAGCAGGTCTTTGAAATGAGACAGAGATGTGACTGAATGTTAATGTTAGAGATATTTGTAGAGCGCACTGTTGCCCAAGGGCGTCCTGGCGCTATAAATGATGATCCCCTGCAGGCACAGTTGGAGTGCCAGGACTTTATGTGTTGAACAACCAAGTTTTTAGGGCTTTTCTAAAAACGAGCAACTCAGTTGTCTCTCTAAGTGAGATTGGGAGGGCATTCCATGCCTTGGCTGTGCCCACAAAGAAACTTCTACCACCCCAGTTGGCTTTCTTTGCCAATGGAAACCGAATCAATTTGGCACCTGAGGAACGTAGAGATCTGGACGGGACATACCATTTTATATTTTGGATCAGATGTTTAGGACCCACACCATGTAGGGCTGTATGGGTAATGCACAGGACTTTGAACAACACACGTTTTCTAACCGGCAGCCAGTGTAGGTTTTTAATTTCTGCCGAGATGGGTTCGTGTTTTGACGTGCCCGATAGAATGAGGTCAGAGATCACATCACTATGCAAGACAACATCGCTTTTTCGCACCTGCGCACCCAGGCTGATGCAACCCACCCCTCCTGCAGCACTGTGCTCAAAACGTGTCTGTAGGGCAGCGCTGCCCGCTGGCTCAGACCTACAGTGCGGTCCAGCAGGTCTTTAAAATGAGACAGAGATGTGACTGAATGAGGTCAGAGATCACATCATTACGCACGGCAACATCGCTTGTTTGCACCTGCGCACTCAGGCTAATGCACCTCACCCCTCCCACAGCACCCCCCTCAATTGGAGCCGTTGTGCACCCAGGCCCCACTGCTCCCCTGCTGTCATTGTTGTGTGTGCAAACAGTATGAGCAGAAGTGTTCACAATTCAGTTGTAGTGTTAATTGCAGGATGCTGTACACCTCATGGATTCCTTTTGAAATACGACAAGCAGTAGGGTTAACAATTTAGAACCAGTGTTGATTGCCAGGATGGTGTACACCTCATGGATCCCTTTTTTTATTGCGCATTGTGGTATGCAAAGTGGATGCGGCCATATCACCTGAGGCAGTGTGGAAGAACTGGGACATGTGGCATGTCGTTGTCCTATTGATAGGTGCGTAAAGTGGGATGGGCTTGCGTACACCAGGCCAGCGTAGGGGTGTGAATAATTGTTCCGGGGATCTGGGCGCTGTTCAGTTCCTGCCTGGCCAGGAAGTGTACTCATGTGTGTTTCTTTTGCAGATTTGACATTGGAGAATGCGCAATTTACATTAATGTATCATGTATCGGGAGGGTTGCAACTATCGCTAATGAGATGCTGTTCGAAAAGATTGAATGGCGAACATCACATGTCGTTGTCAAGGTTGTGGATATGCGCAGACATGCATGTCAATGGTGTGCAGTATTATTAAAAGTGTTGCTATCACGAAGCGTACATATATGAATGTGCTTTGATGGAGGGAGGATCAGCAGTGAGGCTACGTCATACACAGTGATAACGCTCATTACAGTCAAGCAATGTATGTCAAACGTGAATGTGAAAGTCTCACATATAACACTTTACTATATTGGTAAAGCCTGACAACAGAGTGTACAGCAATACACATTACTGTTTACTGTTTGTCACATGTGATCTAGGATGTGCACTCTGCCTGTGGCTGATGATAAGCCTTAGAGCCACTAATACCCAGGCCGAAAGGCAGCACAATAATGTGCACACGCACACACCAGGGGCATTGTGTAACACAGATTTGTTTTTTGATGTAACGTTTCAGATGCATGGCCATCACACGTGGAAGGCTTAATGTGCAGACCATGAATATTGATCAAGATGATCGTGGCATGTTGTGTGTAGTATAAGATGTGTGTACACAGAAAAAAAACTTTTCAAAAAAGCTGTTTAAGGTGAAGAGGTGTCTCTCATCAAACGCTGTAGAGAGAATGGCTAAAATGGGTCCGAAAGTTACAATGGGAAATGTTATAAAGCAATCAAATGCTTTTTTTTACGGTCACATGGCAATCGCACACCAAGCGTGCAAGGAGGCCGCACCCAACGCGATTTTGAAAAAATATATTTATCATAATATAAGATTATTACAGTTAGAAATATATAAATGTTTCAAATATTTTAGATTATCGCTTGCTGTCATATACTGTTTACAGTTATTTAGATATACTTTTGAGACAAACAAAAAATATGGGAATGGCGAACCTGTTGCGACACCATACATCTGTGACGTAACACAGGGCCTGGCGGCGTGCACTCGTCGCATACGCAATGCGCACCAGGCGCGACTCCATACGTACATGACGTAACGCGTGGCTTGGTACTCGTACCCATCGGATACCAAAGTAGCAGCTGGGGCGACTTCATTCATATATGATGTTACGCGGGACACTGTGTCACGAACCCATCAGATACGAAATTCGCATCATTTGAGTTTAGCAATATGGTGGTTCGGTTTCGCTTGGTGATGGAGCTTGGTACGCTACCGGTATGGGAGTGCAGTTTTCTCAACAGAAAAAAAGAGACATCCTTTTGGGGGAAGATATAAAACATTACATCATTTTTTAAGTTAAAAAAAAAGTATAATAGAGTTCCGAAATAATTAAAAATAAAATAGAAAAAATATAGGTTTTATAAACATTAAAATATGAAATTAACATTTGAAAAACCTTTGAAAATTCACTGAAAAAACCATAGGTGTTTACAGACTTTATAGTTAGGAATTAACATTTAAAAAACCTTAGAAATTCACTAAAAAAACATAGGTTTCAGGGACGTTATAGTTAGTTGAACATTTGACTCATATAGACCAGAGAAATTCGTCTGTTATAGTTAGTTGAGCTAACTATAACTTGCGCGCCCGCAATGCACTGGTGATGACATCACATATTACATCACATCATATTACATCACTCATGACATGGTTAGTGACATCACTCATGACATCTCAAATTACATCATCCACGCGAAAATCTGATGCATATTCTGATGCCCTAATATGAAGTTTGATACACGCACTTTAAAATACAGACTACTATTTTTGAAACCATACACACAACAATGCCAGATACTACATACCACCCACTATTTCCTAGGTCTGTACACACATACAGTCACTTATACATGCAGTTACTCATCAATACAGTACTATAATATGCATTCATACACCTATACATACAGTAACACTCCGCTACTCATCCATAGAGTTACTCACACACCTAGTCAGTCATGCAAAGAATCAATCACATACCAATTTACTCATGTATACAGTTATACACACCTACTTACTGTCTTATACAATCACTGATACAAGCAGACACTCATTTATACACACAGTCTTCAAATAACTTACTCTCACGTATAGTCATTTATATATATATTCCAGTACTCACATAAACTGCCTTACAACATATGTAATTACTCACACACATACCACTGAGACGTTCATTCACTCACCAACACACCCATACACACACTAACTCACCCATACAGCCCTTCTTAGATGCACTTTTGAATCCATACAACCAGTGAATCACCCACTCACACATCTATGCACAGAGTCACACATCCTCCCACCCACCCACACAGACACTCAGGCATCCATACAGATACTCAGACAACAAATCAATAACCCATATAGACACTCATTTAGCTACTCACCAACCCATGCAGCCGCTTACACACCAACTGAGCGATTAATACAGACTTTCACACAGTTTAGTCACTAACCCATGCATTCAGTAAGACATGCTCAATCACTCACTTATACAGTCAGTCACGGACCTACTAAATAATTCATTCAGGCATTTGTAAATCCACTCATTCTTCAATACACCTTGCATAGATATATATGAAAAATATTTACACTTTCCAGAAACACACATTCACTGGATGATGTCATCAGTGATGTAATTTGAGATGTCATCAGTGATGTCATAAGTGATGTCACTGACCATGTCATGAGTGATGTGATATGTGATGTCATCACCAGTGCATTGCGGGCGCGCAAATTATAGTAAGCTCAATGAACTATAACAGGCGAATATCTCTGGTGTTATACGAGTCAAATGTTCAACTAACTATAACCTCCCTGAAATCTATGGCGTTTTTGAGAATAGATATATATATATCAATTCAAAAACGCTGCAAGGCTCTCCAATGGATCCCACCGGAACACAGCAACCACGGACTCGAAATTGCATGAAAAGCAGTATTTTATTCTGCAAAATTAACCGGCAAATTCACTTGACCTAGTCCCTTGGTCACGAGTGCACTTAGTGAATTGTCATTGGTTTAAATAAAACATGTGATAAATAGAATCATTAAAAAGGAAAACAGACTATCGCTGTTACACATCTTACAAACAAAGACAGTGCTATAATCATACGGAAAAGTATCTCGTAAAGCCTTTAAAGTTCATTTTTGCATTCAAGCCATAGAATGATATTCTTGAAAGTTAAATCAGGTGAATAAACGTGCTTCTTGACCCCGCAATGATAACGTTTATTTGTCTTGGAGCATTGTCGCTGATGATATCTTACGTGAGTTCGATCTCGCGCTTTTCAATGTCATTGCCCTAGTGGACTGTTTGAAACCTCCAACTTTATTGACTGTCAGCGGAGACACCAATCACGCCCCAGTGGGCTTCTTTTGCTTGAACTCCAAAATGTAATCGACTATAAGCGGTAGTCCATGTTTTTAAACCTACGGAGTCCCTTTCAATGAACATCCCTTTTAAATTTTCAAGGAAAATTACAATCTTAATCATTGCCCAAGTGGGCTTATGCATGCAAAGAGTGTATGAACTTCTCAAAGGCTTACATTGAAGCTATAGATATTTTCGCTCTTTAACAGTTCTTCAGGACACCGTATTCTGCACTATCTGAAAAAATATAAACAAAAAAAATGTTAAAACCCAAACACTAACAGTGAATAAAAGATTTCTAACAAGCATAAAATCACGAGCAATTTGTACATATTCCTATACTAGAATAAACATTCGGAAAGATTGAAAACAGTAAAAACTTAGATTACTTTCCTTTCAAATGTGACACCTTAATTCTCTAATTCCTACAATGTCAAACAATTGACAGAAACACAATAGTTAAAATTAATCAGAGTAACATAGCAGTTACAACAGTTGTCTGTAGAGGATTTAAGGGCTCTACCCAAGATGTACTGAGAGCTCTTCATCACAGTTGTGTCCTACAGGGATTAGTGTCCTGTACTGTATGATCAATCTTGATTCAAGCCTGCGTAAGCACTCCACTCTGTTGCCACCCCTTTCATTTGGTTTGATCGTATCTAATACACAAAAACTGAGTAGATTTGTATTTTGGTTATGATGGCTTTGGAAATGACGCGCAATTGGGTACTGTTTGTCCCCATTCTTAATTGCCTGTAGGTGTTCTAAGATCCTTATCTTCGCTTTATGGACCATATTGCCTATATATTCCTTTTTGCAAGGGCAAAAAACCATAGGAAATCCGCAACATTCTATTTGGAACAACTTTTGCGCCGGTAGACGAATATCTCCAAGAAGATGGCCTGCTCCGCTCCGCTCCTTCCCTGATAGTTTGGGGTGATTCATGAAGCTGGGCCCGAGAAAAAATGGGGGTCCCAAAACGTATTTTCCTCATGCAATTTCCTATAGGACCTTTAGCCGGGGCGACAGCCCGAACGGCTGAAAGGAATTACACCATACTTGGCAAAAAGGTAGAGTTCTGTTCGCAGATGGGCCTTTTTGTTAAATGGCGTAAATCTGTTCAGTAGTCCCTGAGAAAATCAAAAGTAAAATCATAAGTATATCTAGAGGTGCATATGGTAAGCTTACTGTAAGCTTACTGTACTCTGTACCTTCCAGAGCACGAGCTGAATGCTAATTGGCTGTCAACTGTCTGTCAACACTCCAAATCAGAAAGTGTTGGCAGCCATCTTGTGCCTCGGTAGACTGAGGCACAAGAAAGCAGAAAAACAAACGTGTAGAACGCAAAGAGGGGGCAGGGTAGAAACACCCTGACCCCCTAGGCCTGCTCATGGAGTCCCACAAGGACCCCCAAGCCCCCCCCCCCATTTTTTTTGGGACAAAAATCGCAGGGTACGAATACCGTGCGAGTACCGTACGCGTACCTTTCCGAGTACGAGCTGCATGCTCCTTTTGGCTGTGAACACTCCAAAGCAGGAAGTGTTGGCAGCCATCTTGTGCTCGGTAGACCGAGGCACAAGAAAGCAGAAAAACAAACTTGTAGAATGCAAAACAAGGGGCAGGGTAGAACAGCTTGACCCCCAAGGCCTGCTCAGGTGGTCCCACAAGGACCTCCAAGGCCCCCAATTTTTTTTTTTTAAACCCGGGTCTGCTTTTTTTCAAATTACCCCCCACGGGGAACAAATCCCGGGGGCATAGTGAAAAGAAGTGTGGGGGGGGCCAATCCCCCCCACACTGCCCCGGGGACCACCACCCCCCGGGGCAAAGCAACGCAGCCCCCTGGCGCATACTGTAGGTTCCAGGTGGGCTAGTTGGCCCCCATGGACCCACAGTATGCAAGGGGAATTGGTTACCCCTCTGCAAACGCGCCAGGGGGCTGCGTTGCAGAGAGGTGTAAAAAGGAGGGTGGCCTCATTACACCTCTCTGCAATGCAGCCTCCTGGCGCATACTGGAGGTTCCTGGTGGGCAAGTTGGCCCCCATGAACCCCCAGTATGCAGAGGGAATTAGTTCCCCCTCTGCAAACGCGCCCGGGGTCTGCATTGCAGAGAGGTGTATAAAGGGGCGTGGCCTCATTACACCTCTCTGCAATGCAGCCCCCTGGCGCATACTGGAGATTCCTGGTGGGCTAGTTGGCCCCCAGGGACCCCCAGTATGCAAGGGGAATTAGTTCCCCCTCTGCAAACGCTCCCAGGGGCTGCGTTGCTGAGAGGTGTAAAAAGGGGCATGGCCTCATTACACGTCTCTGCAACGCAGACTCCTGGCGCATACTGGAGGTTCCCGGTGGGCTAGTTGGCCCCCAGGAACCCCCAGTATGCAAGGGGACTTAATCCCCCAACTTAGAACACTCTACAGGGCGCATTAGCACAGTGGTGAAGGTAGGGGACGGGGCTTGAGGTGATGCGAGTGCAAACATGCCCTGAGGCGCGTTTTAAGTTGGGGAATTAATTCCTGTTCAATCCAGAGGTGCCCTAGGAGGCAACTAGTCCAACAGGTATCTCCAGTAAGCGCCACGGAGCTATGTTGCAGAGTATTGTAAAAAGGGGGCGTGCCCTTTGAACGACTCTCTGCAACACAGCTGCCTGGCGCATACTGGAGGTACCTGGAGGGCTAGTTGGCTCACAGGGGACCTCAGGATTGAAGAGGAATTAATTCCCCAATCTAGCTCACTACTATTCCTGAAAAGTAAATGTAACTGTCCTTACCAGTAACTTGAATTTCCTTCCATAGGATATCATTGCCTGCTATATAAAATATAAATAAATTAAAAAAATATTAAATAAAAAAACAAAATGACAATTTCAATATTTTTAAAAACATTTTTTTCAATTTATATTAAAACTGTGTAATGTAATTTAAAAAATAAAATATCTAAAAATAAATAGTTTAAAATAATGTAGTAAATCAGCATAAAAAAATATAACAATTAATACATTTAAAAATTATCATTTACAAAACCTTTGAAATTCACTGAAAAAAACATAGGTTTCAGCCACGTTATAGTTAAAAACTAGCATTTAAAAAACCTTAGAAATTCACCGAAAAAACCATAGGTTTCAGCCATGTTATAGTTAAAAATTAGCATTTAAAAAACCTTAGAAATTCACTGAAAATACCATAGGTTTCACACACATTATAGTTAGGAATTAGCATTTAAAAAACCTTAGAAATTCACTGAAAAAAACCATAGTTTTCACCCACGTTATAGTTAAAAAATTAGCATTTAAAAAACCTTAGAAATTCACTGAAAAAACCATAGGTTACAGCCATGTTATAGTTAAAAATGAGCGTTTAAAAAACCTTAGAAATTCACTGAAAAACCATATGTTTCACCTTCGTTATAGTTAAAAATTAGCATTTAAAAAACCTTAGAAATTTACTGAAAAAACCATAGGTTTCACACACGTTATAGTTAACTGGACATTTCACTCATACAAAACCATTGAAATTCCCCCGTTATAGTTAACAATAACTCGCGCGCCCGCAATGCACTGCTGATGACGTCACATATTACATCACTCATGACATGGTCAGTGACATCACTCATGACATCACTGATGACATCTCAAATGACATCACTAATTACATCACTGATGACATCATCCAGTAAATGTGTGTCTTTCTGCAAAATAAATATTTTTTATTTTATGTATATCTAAACGTCGACGGAAGAATAAATGGGTAAATAAGTGTCGAAATTGATGTTTTTTTATGAAAATGATTGCGTAAGTGACTTATTAAGTGCATCTTAGTGAATACATCTATTAGCGAGTAATGTTTAAATATGTAAATATCTGTATCAGTGTCTCACTTCGTGTATAAGTGGCTGCATGGGTTGGTGACGAGCTACATGAGTGTCGATATGGGTTATTAGTTGGTTTTTTGAGTATCAGTATGAGTGTCTGTATAGTTTGGTGGGGGGTATTACTTACCGCATAGATGCATGAATGGGTGACTCACTGTTTGTATGTGTTTTGAAGACAGCATGTGTGCAGGACTGTATGGGTGGAAGAGTGTGTGTATGGGTGTGTTAGTGAGTGAATGACTGTCTCAATAGTATCTTTATGAGTAACTACATATGTTTTAAACGAGTATATGTGAGTATTGATGTATATAAGTGAGTATATGTGAGAGCGACAGATTGTAAGAGTTCCTGTATAAATAAGTATGTGTATCTATAAGTGATTGTTTAAGAGAGTAAGTGTAGTGGTGGGTGTATAGCTGCATGTGCAAGTAAACAAATGTTTGATAGTTTATTTGCATGTGTGAGTAACTTTATAGATGAGAGTCGGTGTATAATAAGATGTATAGGTGGATGAGTACATATGATGAGTGAGTACATGTATGAGTGCCTATATAGAACTGTTGGTGAATGAGTTAATGTTTATGTAGATTTTGGAATTACTGAATAGGTTGTTCTAACTGGTATTGGTATCTCCATTTTTTTGAAAATTTTTGTTTCTATTTTTGAATGTGTGTATCAAGGGTAATATTACGCTGAGAGGAGGACTGCCACTCTGTCACAAGGATGATGTCATCAGTGATGTCATTTGAGATGTCATCAGTGATGTCATGAGTGATGTCACTGACCATGTCATGAGTGATGTAATATGTGACGTCATCAGCAGTGCATTGCGGGCGCGGAAGTTATAGTTAACTATAACGGGGGGATTTCAATGGTTTTGTATGAGTGAAATGGCCAGGTAACTATAACGTGTGTGAAACTTATGGTATTTTCAGTGAATTTCTAAGGTTTTTTTAAATGCTCATTTTTAACTATAACGCAGGTGAAACCTATGGTTTTTTCAGTAAATATATATATATATATAGTGATGTTAGAAATTGTCTTGTAAGGCCTGAAAATATTTACGCACACCAAGTAAGGTGGTGAATATGACACTGCACGGGTTAGTACAGCCCAAACATGCCTCACCAAGGTGTGGATGTTGCAGAATATGCAAACCTTAGCACCATAGAGGTAACAACACCTCTGTCTTGTAAAAGCTTCATAAGCAAGGCTTAGCATCATGAAGTCAGCATACTAGTTTCCAGGCTGCTATTTGTAGATGATGAGCAGAATATGGATGATTTAATGATCGCGGGTCGATCACGAGCTGGCACCGCTCTTTTCCACTCTGACTTGCAAATCCATGTGCGATCAAGCTGGGAAATAGCAGAAAGCTGCATTTAGTTGAGAGTCGGATATCAATTCAATATTGTGTTACAGTAAGAGTGGGGAGGAATTGTCCTCTTCGATTCAATACTCTGGACGAGGAGATCCCATGGACCAGATCTGTGTTTGAAGAGAGGAGTTTAAATTTCCTTTCTTGAGTGGAAGAGAAAAAATCCAATCTTGCTCCTGCCTTTTCTTTTTCAACATGGCAATGTCATGGCTATGCCTGTTGGCTTTGCTTCCTGCAATAATTTGTGTTTTTTCATCCATCCTTGTAAGTAACGCAGAAAGTCTCGATGATGATGTGGCCCAGTAGGAGTAGTCACTTTTGTTAAGATGTGGTAGGTGTGATGTGGGTATAGTCGTGTACAGTTTATAAGAGTCAGGCATCATGTGCAGGATACAATCTACTGGATTAAGGTGTGTAATTGGTCCCGAAGTTTAATGCCAAGAAAAGCAACCACATTTCTACCAGCAAATATATGGAACAGCATCTTTATGATGTAATGAGGAGCACGCTTGCGACTCTGGGGGTAACCCAAGATATGATAAAGCTTTCATCAGGAGAACCAAACCACGCTCTCACTTCTGTTATCCGGCGAATACTGTTGTGTATAACGGCACTTGTGTTACACGTTTTAAACATGTGAACTTTGTATTACTACCTTACACTCGCGAACTTTCGATAAATTCACCTTTATCCAGTTATGAAGTTCAGAAAATGTCCAGGTTAAAGTTTATATTTGCCTCTGTGAAGCCTCTCTTCACATTTGCTCTCGTGAAATTTATTTTATATGTTTTACCGCGATGCGAGATAATTTGCACTCCAAACAAACCAAGCAAAGAAGGAATTTTTATTGACCTTTTCTTGTCAAACGTTCCTTTTGCATAGGTTTTCTATGCACATCAAGTAGTGCACGATTTCCTTTGATGTCATAAGCTGAGGTAGCGTCATAGTTTTCACTCTGAAATGAAAATGTTTCAAACTTTGTGTTTCAAACTTTGTGAAATTGAAAAGTGTTCTATAGACGTTTGCAAAGCAATTCGAGACAACAAAAAAGTTCGTACCTTGCCAGACCTCTGACTTGCACCTGTAAAAGGCACCACCAGTACGAGACGAGGAGATTTACAACTGTTTTAGAGATTGTAATATGGGGTGCATTACACCTCTACAAAACAATGCACGTATGGGGAAACTGTGCACCTGTTATACATCTACAAAACAATGCAAGTATGGGGAAACTGCGCACCTGTTACTAGAAACTCAAGTTTGGGAAATTGGCAAATGTAATAAATGCCTATATGAAATAAGTCAACTGCTGTGCTCAAACGTATACGTCTAAAACGTGTAAGTCTGGGAACCTTTGCTATTCTGCAAGACAACACAAATAATGAATGGCATATTTGCAGCTGCATAAAACAACCCTTTCCTAGATATTCGGCCCATAAGCAATGGTAGCCGTGCCTAGTCTCTGTGTAAGACAACACAAACGTTCACCTGCATGGCCACCATGTAAATGCCTTGGGCTAACTGCTTGGCCACTAGATGGCAGTGCGGGTATTTTGAAGCCGTTCTATAATAACTGCTATATTTAAGATGAGAAGCATGTTAATTCCAGACGCTTCAGATTTTACATTAAGAAGTCATCTCATTTCATGTTGTTTTTTTGTATCATCTGTGATGTTATAACAAAAATGTTCATCCCAGAAGCCTTCCACAAATTGGAACTTTAGACCGCGGGAAGTCACTAAAAAGATAAAAGCTGAATTATAGTGACAGTGTAACTGTAATTTCCCGTGTATGCATCACATAACATGAAATGAATTTTCTTTTGGCTCCTAAACAATACGGTGTCAACATTAGTCAGTTCAGTTATACTCATTCTATAACAATTGGATGGTCGAGAGATTTGTTTTAATCATTTTAAGATTAAAAACCATGGCCTGTTTAATATACACAGATGTATGCAGAGCGTGCCTTAACCCACTGAGCTATCGAATGGCTAGAGATTGGTCCCAAATCATAGTTAGGGTCACTAGAATTATGTGGCAGGGGAGGACCAAATTATGTCGCAGGGGTGACTAAATGGAACATGCAGCGGAATGCAGCACATTTTGTGATATATTACTTCATTATTTTGCCATTTTTTGTAAACCTGATAACAATGTCTGGATAAAGGTTTCACCTCATTATCAGCAGTGTAATACTCAAAAACAGCACTGTGAAACTCAAATTTGACAAATCGAGCCTCGAGTACTTCGATCCACTGTGCGTCAATACGTTGCTACATGTTTAGTATCTTTTGATCCTTTTGTGCTAGAGAAAATATTTGTTTCTGAAAATCTTCAGATTATGCAGCATATGCTAGATTATGTGGCAAATGCAGCAAATTCATAGTGCCTAAAAAGATGCATATCTGGAATTGCATAATTCCAGTGGCCCAGCCCTTCCGTGTAATCAGCAAGTCTGCTAAAAGTAGCCAATATCCTGGTTTACCAAGTGCACCTTCAGCCATACGTGGTGTTGCCATCTGATCTGAGTCTGCACCTGTAAAAGGTATCTTTTGCACCACTTGCCAGTCAGTACCTCTATTCACCAGTACCTCTAAAACAGGCCTTTTTGTTTCAAGCCTATAACAGGTGAATATGATGTGTTGAAGTCAGACTGCCTCTTTAGCATGACTCTATTCTTGCTGAGCAAGTGCAAAGCTTACTCGAGAATGAGCCTGAAGTTAGCGTGGGGCCGGTTTGCTTTCACTGTAGCCAGTGCTTAAATTGCATAAAAGAACAGGTAGTCCAAAGTTTTGCTCAGAAGCCTGCAGCCAGTGCTCCCTAATGGCGGGGGTATCGAATACCAAAGCTGTGTAGACAATTCCACCTTATGCCCCTTTATTACACCAGCAGACACTCCCTGACCCTTTTATATCACTCTTTCAGGTTATTTTTCGTTCCTGCTTAGTTTTTCACTGTTTCCACCTCCTTCTCATCCTCCTTCTTTCCACACTTTGCTTTTTTCTGTCTGTTGCTCTGGTCAAAGTTTGATTTAAACAATTTCGGTTCCCCAAAAATTAGTGCAGGCAGGCCCCAGATGCAACCACCAACTCAAATTAAGCACTATCTGCAGCCCCATAATGCTTCATTCCTGTTTAGATGAAACCACTGGTGTTGGACTTTGCCCTTTTTGCAAGGTCATCCCTGAACTTTTTGCCTTCCTCCTGTACTTTCTCTGACCTGTTTTTGTTGGTCTAATGACTCTGGGCACTTTACCACTGCTGATCAGTGCTAAAGTGCATATGCCCTCCCTATTGTAAATTAATGTATGAATTAGTGATTCCATTATTGGCCGGTTTGGTTTACCTGTCAGACCCTAGTAGAGTGCACCAGGGGTGCCCAGGGCAGGTAAATCCAAATGCTGTTGCTGGGCTTGCAGCACTGGTTGTGCCACCCACAGAAGCAGCCTGTAAAAGTGTGTCTAAGGCTTGCCATTGCAGAGCCTGTGTGCAGTCTAGTACTGCCAAGCTGACTGGGCAAGTGCACCCACTTGCCTGTCCGTAAACTTTCCCTTTTCTTCATATCAGACACCCCTATGGTAGGCTGAAGGGCAGGGTGCATTGTAACTATACGGTAGAACATGCCCTGGTGTGTGTGGCATGTCCTAATAGTGAATTACAGCCATTTCCGTTTTTCACTATTGCAACCTGTTCTCCATAGGCCAGAATGGGCAGTTAGATTATTACATTTTATAATCCTAACTGACTCAGGGAACATGGTAGAAATTCGAGTTTAGTATGCCTGAACTCAGAATGATAAAATACATCTTTTAGTGAAGTTGGTTTTAACATTCTGTGAAAATACCACTTTCAGAAAGTAGGTATTTTCTTGTCTAACTCTCCTACCCTGGCTCTGCTAGGTTGTGTATTCCTTGTCTGGAGTTTGAGTGACAGGGCTGGGGTATTCCAGGAGACAGGGTGAGTCCGCCCAGTGGTGAGTAGAGAGGTCTGCATCTAGATGGGAGGGAGGAGTTGCACCTGGGACCTGAATAGGACTGTGCCTGCCCCCCACAGTGCTGGCCCCACCCCCTGTGGTGCGTCTGATGTATCTGCCCTGCACTGTCTAAGGAGAGAAGGAATCATGTCAACAGAGTGCTCCAGGGATGTGCCTTTTCTCCACAATGCCGGCTTCACCTCCTGTGTGGCGTCTGATGTTTCTGCCCTGCACTGTGAAAGGAAAGAAGGAGTCATGTAAACAGAGTGCTAAAGAACTGGTTTGGACTAGGCAAAGGCCCCTCTGCACTCAGAGGACAAAGGATTTTGGGATATAAATATTGGGACCCTGATCCCAAGAAATTAGATCACTTTTGGACAAACAAGAAGAAACCTTTGCTGAGGAGTGGAACCAGAAGAAACTGTGGAGAGACTATCCCTAATGCTGAAGTGCTGCTTGAGGGATTGGCCTGCAGTGGTTGCCTGAGAGGAGAAAGGGACTTTGTGAACTTTCATCAGCTTGTAAGAATCTCCAAGGGCTTGGAACAGAGCTCGCCTCCTGCTGAAGTCTCAGGGACAACAGACTTCAACCCCCAACTCCCCAGAGTTCTTTGGAACTGCCTGCTGCTGTTTTGGACCTTCTGAGGGACTGCATGTCGCAAGGAGCTGGAAGCGCGACTCAAGAGGAAGCGTGTAGCCGTTGCTGTTGTCGCATCCTGGATGTCGCCGCTGTAGCTGTCGTATTGTACCGCATCAAGAGGAGCGTCTCGCAACGAAGAGGAAGTGTGTCGACATCACTGCCGTCACATCTTGGATGTCACCGCTGTAGGTGTCATATTGCACTGCATCAAGAAAAGCGGCTCTCATCCACAGAGAAGCGTGCCACCATCGGAGCTGTTGCCGTCGCATCTTGAATGTCGCCGCTGTAGTTGTCACATTGTGCGGAAGCGTCTCACAACGTCTGAGAAGAGTGTTGCAGCCGAAGCTGTTGTCGTCACATCGCGGAATAAGGGTGTCACCGCTGAAGCTGACGCATCGAATCGAGACTACTCGCATCGTCGGAGAAGAGTGCCGGATCTGGAAGATCTTCACGTCTTTATTTCTTTGCACTGGAACACTTTTGTTGTGGAAGCGCAACGCATCGAAAGGTACATTGACTCAAAGTGTCGCATTTTAAGAACTGAACAGAGCTAAGCTAAAACTACCATTTTAAGTACAGTATTGTGGATTTTTGTCATTTATGGTCTTGTGTTAAATCTATATAAAGAATACTTATTTTTAATATACAACTTGTGTGGTGTCAATCTGTAGTGTTGTCACTTGATTACTAGATGTGGTCACTAATGCTTTACACACTGCCTCTGAGATAAGCCTGTCTGCTCGTGCCAAGCTACCAAGGGGGTGAGCAGGGGTTATTTTAGGAGTGTACCCCTTACCCTGACTAGAGGCAAGGGTCCCTATTTGTCACAAGTACCTACCTGTGCCAACTAGAGACCCTCCAAATCTAACAACTGGTATCACAAGAACAGAAAAAAATGTGAAAGTAATGCCGGAGCCTCGTCTACTCTATACTGACAAAAAAGTAGGCTTATTTTATGCTCAAATGCAGAAAAATGCCTGTGTTGCGTCTACTCTCGCATCCGTGGATAACAAAACATGACTCTAGCCAAGGGATACCTACAGCTATTCTGATTGAAAACCAGAAGCCTATCAGTGCTGTCCAAGCACAGGGACCTACTAGGGTTGGCATCAAGTGTGACCAATAAAATCGCTGCTGTTTGAGGATCACTGCAGGGTGAATCCTGCTTTCTGGGATTGTTTTCAGTTCATGGTAAGTAGAAGTGATCCGTTCTGCTTAGTGTGGTCAGAAGAATTATAATGAACCCTGCGCTACATGTGACAACACATTACCATAGAAAAACTTTATACTGCAGTTGCCTCTCATGTCATATTTGGAAACCCCTCTTACAAATGTTACTATTATTATTATTTAGATCTTGTAGAGCGCATGGCTGCCCGGAAGCAAGAAAGCTTGATGAGAAAGCTCAGAATAGCCAGGTTTTCAGCTCCTTCAGAAAGGTGAGCAGAGAGGTGCAACCGCCCAGCCGGGTGCGCCTGACTCTAGGAATGGTGAACAGAGATTGATTACTGGAATGTAGAGAGCGGGAGTATGGTAGGGAGAGAAAAGGTTTTGCCATTAGGTCCGGAGTGGGAATGTATTTTGTGCATATAGCAGAGTGCCAAGAAAGTGATACGTTTCTCCACGGTGAGCCAGTGGAGGTCGTGGAGAAGGTCGGACGCAGAGGAGTGTTCAGGAAGCTGGAATATGAGCCTTGCAGCCGAGTACTGAACCACTTGGAGGTACCTGATCACGGACTGTCTGATCCTAAATATAAGATGATAACATAATCTACCTTGGATGGAATCAGAGCCTGAATGACGGTTCTCTGAGTAGGGAAGGGAAGTTTTTACAAGATCTTTCTAAGCCACCTCATAGTGGCGAAACACGAGGAGGCCAGCTTGGTAGCCTGAGGCTTTATGGACAGGGTGGAGTCTAACCAAAAACCAAGGTTCTTAACCTTGTTGGTAGGGACAAAGGTCCCCAGCACGCAGTCCTTAATTTGTAAAATATCAAGTGCAGGTGCTCAAATGTTTGTTGGAGGCCACACCTACTTTTCTCTGGCTCCACCCACTTCCTTCACCCACTACCCAAATCTTCAACTGGAACTGCTAACCGTCAGATGATATACCGTACACCTTATCTCTCGAGCTTAATGCTGCTAAAACACAGCACTCTTGTCTCTTCTGACATGAGGTACCCATGTGCAGTAGTGCCCATTTGTCTGCCTCTCTCTATCCAACTGAGGGAACACGCTGATCTTTTGCTAACGCACATTACCCTATTCTGGGTTCTTTTAGCAATAAACTACTTTCTACAGTTCAATCTTCAGATTACAATAGTGGCGACAAAAATATGAAAAATTTTGTAATGGATCACTGAGCTGTCTGCGGAAGAAAGAAGTGGTGAATGCCAACGGCCAGCATGAGAGAGCAGGTGTCCTGGTGATGGATATATATTTAACATGCAATTAGTGGATAAAGGCAAAGGAGAGTGGTCATGCTTTGTTTCAGGTTAAGGCAAACAAAGGTGGGATGCAGAGGTGAATGACATGTGTTCCATCATCATCCCTCATTGCCAGGGTTCTGTGTAATGAGAGTTGAGCTGTGTCTTCTTTCAATTGCTCTGAGAAGGACTTCATTGCTCTAGCCCTTGAAGGTCACCTTGGGCTTATTAACACTAAAGGAAGTGTGAGGAAAGTTTATTGATGCCCAATTACACATAAACTAATAACAGGGGATGTTGAACAGTATGTGACCTGTGGGCAGAATGATAACATGCATACATTGAGGACTGTGCCCATTACTGTTCTAGAGGATGCCTGGCAAAGAATCCATGGCCACCAAGGAGCCCCTGGAAAGTTTTAGGAATGGGCACATATTGATTACCCTTGGGTGTGTAAGCGATGTTGTGTCTCTCGGTACTCTTAAAGATGGGAGGAGACACGACACGAGAGGAGCCAGTGACCACAGACTAGGGTCGTACACATGCCTTTGGTGGCGATGAAGCAGAAAACCTATGTTTTTAATCCTGGCCACCAGACTGGATCGTATTTTGGGACCATGAGGAATCCCCTCCCGGGCCTCTCAGTTCCTCATTGACTACAACGGATGCATCCTAACACACTAATGCCTTAGCTTAGAGTACTATGTCCACATTTACTGAGTGAGATTTTTGATTGTCACTAACTAAATAATGAACTTAAAAATGAGTTAAAAAATCAACTATATAAGTACCTGCACATGGGCGGAAAACTCAGCAAAACCTATTTAAGTCAAAACAATTTCATGCAAAATAAAGTTTTCACTTACGAATGCTCCAGGAAAAAATGCTCCAGAAATCAGAATGGTCTGAAATGTTTAGAAACTTCCTAAATTGCCAAAGTTGTATACTTAGGCCAACTTAACCAGGTAAAAAAAATGCTCATTTTGGAATAGTTGCAGTTTTCTCGGCTGATTTGGTAGTGGTTGTGCGGGAATGCATGGCCTGGCATTGAGTCTGAATATTTTGAGAAAAATATTATTTTGATGTCAAAAGAACATGATGGACAGCCGGCCCGGCCGAGACACACACTGACTGCAGACAGTGCACTGCCCCTGCCCTGCGGTGCGTTAGGCAGATCTGCTTTATTAACGGATTTGGGCACTAGGCCTGCCAACCTGCCTGCCTGCCTGACCTGGCTGTTGCTGCGGCGCCTATGGTACCATACTGGTAGTAGTAGTGGTGGGGTGGCTAGTGTAGTGGCTACTAAAAAGTAGTAAGTACTGCTGTGTGCTGCCAGTCCTGAGTACTCAGCGCCAACATCGTCATCAGGTCGCGCTGGGCTGGCACTCGGACTGAGATGACTCGGTCGGTGGTGGGGTGTGGCCGCACTGGCCGTGGTGCGGCTGGTATGCTGGGGCGTGGCACTGCAGCAATGCGCAATCTGGAAAAATTAAACTGCGCACGCTGCCTGCTGCCACCCAGCACCAACCCTCGAACCAAAATCCAGCCCAAATCAATGTCCCGTGTCCGACCTGCCTACCGCTTGCCAGCCGGGAACACTGAACTAACTAAGGGCCACCACCTCCCCATCAACATATTATATAAGATTGAAAACAGATTAAGAAGAACTAAGAGATTCATCACATCATCATGAATCTCCATTCTCCTTTAAGTTGCCTGGCATCATTTATGATGATCATCAATCATCATGGCATGGCAGGCGCCGGCGGGCGAATGGCGGCTACGCTAGGTCGTACTCGCTACTACACTGTCTACTTGTTAAGTTTACTAACTTACTGCTTACTTCTACTACAACTTAAACGTGGCGGTTTGTTCGCTGACGTGGTGGGCCGGGTGGCTGGCCCGGATTACTTAAAATCTGTACGTGTTTACGTTAGAAGTAAAAGACATTGTTTATTTGTTTTTTTATATTATTGCGATAATCACTGCCAATTCTAATGAGTTAAATTGTCACCATGTTCTGCTCATTTCCTTCAGTTCATGTGATAACTTTTAATTGTGCCATAGATCCGCGCACATCGTTGTCCCTTGTGAACTCCCATCAGCAGAGCAAAATAAATGCATGGTAACCCAACATAAAAAACACAAAACATTTAAAGGCCAGAGGTGAACTACTACCGGCCGTAGACGCATGCAGACAAACTGCGTGCTTTCTGCAGTAGACTTAGTTTATTAAGTCTAGCAACTTACTTTATCATTGAGTGGGGGGTGTAGGGTCAAGGGAACAATGGGGGGGCAGTCATCAGTCAGTGTTCGAAACCAAACCACAACAAAGCCAGAGCGCGGACACACACTGACTGCAGAGTGCTGCAGACAGTGCACTGCGGTGCGTGAGTTATTAACTGATAAATAAGGGCACACTCGGCCAGGCGGGCCTGATAGCCTGCAGTGTTTGTCTCACCTGGTGCTGCAGCTGTTGGGCTGTTACTGTACTATTGGTGGCTAGTAGCTGGCTACACTACTACTGCTGCGAGCATGCGATCCTCCACTAACGTCATCGTCGCGTTGGTGGGGAGTTCAGTTGAATGGCCGTTGAAGTGTGAACCAGTCACGATGACTCAGTGGTGGGGTGCACGGATTCTAATTTCCAAGGGGACGAATCACCTTGGAAATTAGTTTAAATTTGGGGGTGCCTGATAGAATTCGTGCTTCTGCGTTTTGCACCATTTGTAATTTGTTATGGACTCTTTCTTGGGCATTGATGAGTAGACCATTGCAATAGTCTACCTTGGACATGACCAGCATGCTAATAAGAGTCCTGCCAGCACTGGATGGTAAGAAAGGTAGACGTTTTTTTATCATCCTGATGGTATAGAATCATGATGAAACAACTGCGTTTGCATGGTGCATGAATGATAACTTGTCGTCAAACCGGACACCTAGGTTTCTGACCTTAGTGACTGGGGATGGAGGTGGACCTAACTCAGATGGCCACCAAGTGGGGGACCAGCTGGGAAGGAGGTTGCCAGTAATCATCACCTCCATCTTGTCTGAGTTTAATTTAAGGCAGTTGTTTGCCATCCAGGTGCTGATTGAAAGCATTCCCTCTTGAAAGTTTGCCGCGACTGTTCCTCCATCCCCGGAAGCTTGTTTCCTTCCCAGTGTAAGAATTGGCTTTTGTAGTCTGGTCTGCCCTGTTCCCATGATGCACTGGGCCAGGGACAGACTAATTTGCATACAGCCAGGTTCTGAAACTGGGATGGTGCAATGAGCTAAAAAACGGTGTTTGATCTAGCCCTGATCTCTTGACTGGGTGAGAGTATTCTGCTTAATTCAGAGACTCTGTCCATCACCACCCCTTGCTGTAAATATTTTTGTCCACCCTAAGCGTGGAAGGGTATACTCAGATGTGAGTCCCTTGCTCATTGCACCATCAGGATTCAAGCAAGCCGGGCCGAAGACGGCTGTAATGCCAGAAACCGGTCCCCGGAAGCTTGTTTCCTTCCCAGTGTAAGAATTGGCTTTTGTAGTCTGGTCTGCCCTGTTCCCATGATGCACTGGGCCAGGGACAGACTAATTTGCATACAGCCAGGTTCTGAAACTGGGATGGTGCAATGAGCTAAAAAACGGTGTTTGATCTAGCCCTGATCTCTTGACTGGGTGAGAGTATTCTGCTTAATTCAGAGACTCTGTCCATCACCACCCCTTGCTGTAAATATTTTTGTCCACCCTAAGCGTGGAAGGGTATACTCAGATGTGAGTCCCTTGCTCATTGCACCATCAGGATTCAAGCAAGCCGGGCCGAAGACGGCTGTAATGCCAGAAACCGGTCCCCGGAAGCTTGTTTCCTTCCCAGTGTAAGAATTGGCTTTTGTAGTCTGGTCTGCCCTGTTCCCATGATGCACTGGGCCAGGGACAGACTAATTTGCATACAGCCAGGTTCTGAAACTGGGATGGTGCAATGAGCTAAAAAACGGTGTTTGATCTAGCCCTGATCTCTTGACTGGGTGAGAGTATTCTGCTTAATTCAGAGACTCTGTCCATCACCACCCCTTGCTGTAAATATTTTTGTCCACCCTAAGCGTGGAAGGGTATACTCAGATGTGAGTCCCTTGCTCATTGCACCATCAGGATTCAAGCAAGCCGGGCCGAAGACGGCTGTAATGCCAGAAACCGGTCCCCGGAAGCTTGTTTCCTTCCCAGTGTAAGAATTGGCTTTTGTAGTCTGGTCTGCCCTGTTCCCATGATGCACTGGGCCAGGGACAGACTAATTTGCATACAGCCAGGTTCTGAAACTGGGATGGTGCAATGAGCTAAAAAACGGTGTTTGATCTAGCCCTGATCTCTTGACTGGGTGAGAGTATTCTGCTTAATTCAGAGACTCTGTCCATCACCACCCCTTGCTGTAAATATTTTTGTCCACCCTAAGCGTGGAAGGGTATACTCAGATGTGAGTCCCTTGCTCATTGCACCATCAGGATTCAAGCAAGCCGGGCCGAAGACGGCTGTAATGCCAGAAACCGGTCCCCGGAAGCTTGTTTCCTTCCCAGTGTAAGAATTGGCTTTTGTAGTCTGGTCTGCCCTGTTCCCATGATGCACTGGGCCAGGGACAGACTAATTTGCATACAGCCAGGTTCTGAAACTGGGATGGTGCAATGAGCTAAAAAACGGTGTTTGATCTAGCCCTGATCTCTTGACTGGGTGAGAGTATTCTGCTTAATTCAGAGACTCTGTCCATCACCACCCCTTGCTGTAAATATTTTTGTCCACCCTAAGCGTGGAAGGGTATACTCAGATGTGAGTCCCTTGCTCATTGCACCATCAGGATTCAAGCAAGCCGGGCCGAAGACGGCTGTAATGCCAGAAACCGGTCCCCGGAAGCTTGTTTCCTTCCCAGTGTAAGAATTGGCTTTTGTAGTCTGGTCTGCCCTGTTCCCATGATGCACTGGGCCAGGGACAGACTAATTTGCATACAGCCAGGTTCTGAAACTGGGATGGTGCAATGAGCTAAAAAACGGTGTTTGATCTAGCCCTGATCTCTTGACTGGGTGAGAGTATTCTGCTTAATTCAGAGACTCTGTCCATCACCACCCCTTGCTGTAAATATTTTTGTCCACCCTAAGCGTGGAAGGGTATACTCAGATGTGAGTCCCTTGCTCATTGCACCATCAGGATTCAAGCAAGCCGGGCCGAAGACGGCTGTAATGCCAGAAACCGGTCCCCGGAAGCTTGTTTCCTTCCCAGTGTAAGAATTGGCTTTTGTAGTCTGGTCTGCCCTGTTCCCATGATGCACTGGGCCAGGGACAGACTAATTTGCATACAGCCAGGTTCTGAAACTGGGATGGTGCAATGAGCTAAAAAACGGTGTTTGATCTAGCCCTGATCTCTTGACTGGGTGAGAGTATTCTGCTTAATTCAGAGACTCTGTCCATCACCACCCCTTGCTGTAAATATTTTTGTCCACCCTAAGCGTGGAAGGGTATACTCAGATGTGAGTCCCTTGCTCATTGCACCATCAGGATTCAAGCAAGCCGGGCCGAAGACGGCTGTAATGCCAGAAACCGGTCCCCGGAAGCTTGTTTCCTTCCCAGTGTAAGAATTGGCTTTTGTAGTCTGGTCTGCCCTGTTCCCATGATGCACTGGGCCAGGGACAGACTAATTTGCATACAGCCAGGTTCTGAAACTGGGATGGTGCAATGAGCTAAAAAACGGTGTTTGATCTAGCCCTGATCTCTTGACTGGGTGAGAGTATTCTGCTTAATTCAGAGACTCTGTCCATCACCACCCCTTGCTGTAAATATTTTTGTCCACCCTAAGCGTGGAAGGGTATACTCAGATGTGAGTCCCTTGCTCATTGCACCATCAGGATTCAAGCAAGCCGGGCCGAAGACGGCTGTAATGCCAGAAACCGGTCCCCGGAAGCTTGTTTCCTTCCCAGTGTAAGAATTGGCTTTTGTAGTCTGGTCTGCCCTGTTCCCATGATGCACTGGGCCAGGGACAGACTAATTTGCATACAGCCAGGTTCTGAAACTGGGATGGTGCAATGAGCTAAAAAACGGTGTTTGATCTAGCCCTGATCTCTTGACTGGGTGAGAGTATTCTGCTTAATTCAGAGACTCTGTCCATCACCACCCCTTGCTGTAAATATTTTTGTCCACCCTAAGCGTGGAAGGGTATACTCAGATGTGAGTCCCTTGCTCATTGCACCATCAGGATTCAAGCAAGCCGGGCCGAAGACGGCTGTAATGCCAGAAACCGGTCCCCGGAAGCTTGTTTCCTTCCCAGTGTAAGAATTGGCTTTTGTAGTCTGGTCTGCCCTGTTCCCATGATGCACTGGGCCAGGGACAGACTAATTTGCATACAGCCAGGTTCTGAAACTGGGATGGTGCAATGAGCTAAAAAACGGTGTTTGATCTAGCCCTGATCTCTTGACTGGGTGAGAGTATTCTGCTTAATTCAGAGACTCTGTCCATCACCACCCCTTGCTGTAAATATTTTTGTCCACCCTAAGCGTGGAAGGGTATACTCAGATGTGAGTCCCTTGCTCATTGCACCATCAGGATTCAAGCAAGCCGGGCCGAAGACGGCTGTAATGCCAGAAACCGGTCCCCGGAAGCTTGTTTCCTTCCCAGTGTAAGAATTGGCTTTTGTAGTCTGGTCTGCCCTGTTCCCATGATGCACTGGGCCAGGGACAGACTAATTTGCATACAGCCAGGTTCTGAAACTGGGATGGTGCAATGAGCTAAAAAACGGTGTTTGATCTAGCCCTGATCTCTTGACTGGGTGAGAGTATTCTGCTTAATTCAGAGACTCTGTCCATCACCACCCCTTGCTGTAAATATTTTTGTCCACCCTAAGCGTGGAAGGGTATACTCAGATGTGAGTCCCTTGCTCATTGCACCATCAGGATTCAAGCAAGCCGGGCCGAAGACGGCTGTAATGCCAGAAACCGGTCCCCGGAAGCTTGTTTCCTTCCCAGTGTAAGAATTGGCTTTTGTAGTCTGGTCTGCCCTGTTCCCATGATGCACTGGGCCAGGGACAGACTAATTTGCATACAGCCAGGTTCTGAAACTGGGATGGTGCAATGAGCTAAAAAACGGTGTTTGATCTAGCCCTGATCTCTTGACTGGGTGAGAGTATTCTGCTTAATTCAGAGACTCTGTCCATCACCACCCCTTGCTGTAAATATTTTTGTCCACCCTAAGCGTGGAAGGGTATACTCAGATGTGAGTCCCTTGCTCATTGCACCATCAGGATTCAAGCAAGCCGGGCCGAAGACGGCTGTAATGCCAGAAACCGGTCCCCGGAAGCTTGTTTCCTTCCCAGTGTAAGAATTGGCTTTTGTAGTCTGGTCTGCCCTGTTCCCATGATGCACTGGGCCAGGGACAGACTAATTTGCATACAGCCAGGTTCTGAAACTGGGATGGTGCAATGAGCTAAAAAACGGTGTTTGATCTAGCCCTGATCTCTTGACTGGGTGAGAGTATTCTGCTTAATTCAGAGACTCTGTCCATCACCACCCCTTGCTGTAAATATTTTTGTCCACCCTAAGCGTGGAAGGGTATACTCAGATGTGAGTCCCTTGCTCATTGCACCATCAGGATTCAAGCAAGCCGGGCCGAAGACGGCTGTAATGCCAGAAACCGGTCCCCGGAAGCTTGTTTCCTTCCCAGTGTAAGAATTGGCTTTTGTAGTCTGGTCTGCCCTGTTCCCATGATGCACTGGGCCAGGGACAGACTAATTTGCATACAGCCAGGTTCTGAAACTGGGATGGTGCAATGAGCTAAAAAACGGTGTTTGATCTAGCCCTGATCTCTTGACTGGGTGAGAGTATTCTGCTTAATTCAGAGACTCTGTCCATCACCACCCCTTGCTGTAAATATTTTTGTCCACCCTAAGCGTGGAAGGGTATACTCAGATGTGAGTCCCTTGCTCATTGCACCATCAGGATTCAAGCAAGCCGGGCCGAAGACGGCTGTAATGCCAGAAACCGGTCCCCGGAAGCTTGTTTCCTTCCCAGTGTAAGAATTGGCTTTTGTAGTCTGGTCTGCCCTGTTCCCATGATGCACTGGGCCAGGGACAGACTAATTTGCATACAGCCAGGTTCTGAAACTGGGATGGTGCAATGAGCTAAAAAACGGTGTTTGATCTAGCCCTGATCTCTTGACTGGGTGAGAGTATTCTGCTTAATTCAGAGACTCTGTCCATCACCACCCCTTGCTGTAAATATGAGTTTAATTTAAGGCAGTTGTTTGCCATCCAGGTGCTGATTGAAAGCATTCCCTCTTGAAAGTTTGCCGCGACTGTTCCTCCATCGTTGTGAGCCACTAACACTAGTTGCGTGTCATCGGCGTATGAGGTTAGTCGCATGTCGTAGGACTTGATGATCTTTCCAAGGTCTGACATGTATATATTAAACAAGGTCAGGCTTAG
This sequence comes from Lissotriton helveticus, assembly GCF_964261635.1. Taxonomy (NCBI): domain Eukaryota; kingdom Metazoa; phylum Chordata; class Amphibia; order Caudata; family Salamandridae; genus Lissotriton; species Lissotriton helveticus. The sequence goes on along the minus strand of NC_136062.1, from coordinate 166,854,925 downwards.
CGATGATCCCTGCGGAACACCGCATGGGAGTACAAACAAAGGAGAATTAAAGTCACCCAGGGATACTGATTGGGTGCGGTTGGCTAAGAAATAGGCCAGGAGGGCCTTGGCTCTGTCTCTAATGCCTAAGGCTGCAAAACGGTCGATCAAGGTTGGGTGAACGACCGTGTCGAATGCTGCTGAAAGATCCCGCAGCACCAGGACTGCGGCACCGCCCTGGTCGAGAATCATCCCGATCTCATCGGATGCTTGTGGAGGGCTGTTTCGGTGCCATGACCTTTCCTGAAGCCAAACTGGGTGTCATCTAGGAGGGTGTTATATTTGATGAACTGGGCCAGCTGAGAGTTCATCACCTTTTCGAAGATTTTTGCAGGAAAAGGGAGACATGCAATAGGTCTATAGTTTTTGGTTTCTGAGCGGTCGAGGTTATTCTTTTTTAGTAGTGGCTTGATGACAGCTTTTTTCCAGGTGGACGGATAGATTCCTCTCTTGAACATGGAGTTGCAAATGTTTGTTAGGATGGGAGCTATAGTGTCTGGAATCAGTTGCAGCGTAGTTGGGGGGCACAGATCATTAGGGGAGCCAGATATGATGGTAATGATATAGTCAATGATTAAGTCTACAGTGACCTGACTGAATTCCGAAAAGATAGAGGTAGAATTATTATCGGCGGGGTTGTGGTCCAGGGGATTGGGAAGGTTTTTATCATTGCTAGGGGCGAGACACATATTGTTGGTTGTGGATTGTGCTGAGAAGTTAGAGTAAATGAGGCTGACTTTTTCTTGAAAGAAAGTGGCCAAGGAGTTGCAAAGAGTCTGTGAGGGGATTGTGGGAAGTATGGTCCCTGATCCTGACAGTTTGGTCACAACCTGGAACAGCTGTTTGACAGAGTCTTGTGCTGTTTCAATTTGGTTAAGGAAGTGCTTGCTTTTCTCTGCAATTAGAAGGAGTTTGTATTTAGTCATAGTCTCCTTGTAATGTATTTTATCTGTGGCATTGTAGTCTCGACGCCAGCGTCTTTCTAAGTCCCTGCATCTTTGTTTCTCCAGTCTTAAAGCCTCGGAGAACCAAGGGGCGGAAAGGGCTTTTCTATTTTTTGACAAATGCAAAAACAAGAGTTGATGGACAGAATGCAGAACAATGTCATACATTCACCCCAGTACAGAGATCTGGGCCTAAATCCATTGTTATTTTGCACTCCACACCACCCCAGTTCAGACATGGCCATATGCAAATCAGCCTTGACCCTATGCCTCATGGGAACAGTCCAGCCCGAACTGCCAAGCCATGTCTTTCATGGACTGGAATCAAGCATCCTAGGACCGGTTTCTGGCTATCAGCCGTCATCAGCCAGGATAGCTTGACTCAGGTGGTGTGGAGAGCATGGGACTCACGTCTGAGTATACCTATCCCAATCGGGGTGACAAATGCAAAAACATCAGTTGATGGACAGAATGCAGAACAATGTCATACAGTCGCCCCAGTACAGAGATCTGGGCCTAAATCCATCATTGTTTGGCACTACACACCACCCCAGTTCAGGCATGGCCCTATGCAAATTAGCCTTGACCCTGTGCCTCATGGGAACAGTCCAGCCCGAACTGTCAAGCCATGTCTTTCCTGGACTGGAATCAAGCATCCTAGGACCGGTTTCTGGCTATCAGCCGTCATCAGCCAGGATAGCTTGACTTCAGGGGTGTGGGGATCATGGGACTCACGTCTGAGCATACCCATCCCACTTGGGGTGACAAATGCAAAAACAACAGTTGATGGACAGAATGCAGAACATTGTCATACATTCACCCCAGTACAGAGTACTTGAGTGGAAAGCCTTTTGGTAATGTTTTACCACTGTCTTTTATTGTAGCAGTGACAGCTTGCATTATTTCGCTGTCTATTTTTGTTTTTGAACGAGTGATTGCCGCTACGGAAGCCGTTTGCACAGCTGCCTTCTCGGCTTCATCAGCCAATAAATTCCCTTCAACGTGAACGCCATCAAGTTGATGACTCACTCAGTGTATGGATAACGTGAGTCTTTTGTAGTTTTTTCTGTAAAAGAACTACTTGTTCCAAAAGCATTTTATACTTGATTGTGCCACCTTTTGCGTCTTTAAATCCATTTTGAACCCAGTTCTGCAGATATTCATTGTAAGACTGGATGCAGTAATACGAATCACACACTATGAGTGTGAAGAATTTGCGATCGGTATTTTCAAGCGCCATCTTGAAAGCCTGCAGTTCAGCTCGCTGAGCTGTACAGTCTCCTAGAGATTGAGTTTTTGTGACCATGGGCCTGAATTTACCATCACGCCAGCGACCTTTAACAATCGCGCACGCAGCACTATAAGCTTGTTTTCCCCCAATTGCGGGCTGTGCTGATCCGGCTGTATAAATTATACAGCCGTAATGTTCTAGAGGCAGAATTTCAGTGGGCAGAGGACATTCTTGTTCATATTGGAGAAATTCTTGTGTCTTCAAGTATGGATCAAAAACGTATTCAACGTCTGTTGCAGCAAGAGAATTAAGTGTATCCATCTCAGATGTAGAGCTTTTGCATTTGGAATGCTTGCCCTTGTTAGGTACAGCAGTAACGACTTTTATGCGTCTACCCTGCACAAGGGCAATGTCTTTTGCTACCGCAGTCTGAACCGCTGTCAGAATTTTTTCTGCTGAAGTGAATTTAATTTCAGCTTGTATGTACAAGTGTGACTTGTAAACTATTGGTACCTTTTCACCTTCATTAAAGGTTAGATATGTGAATCCGCATCTCCCTGGGATGATTCGGATTACAAGGTTATGTTCATTTACGTGTGTCTGTAAATGTGTTGTTGCCAACATGTCTGTTTGAACTGAACGCAACATTTCTGTGTGTTTTTGAGTCCAATTAGTTGGGTTGAAATCAGGTTTAACTAGTCGTAGAGATGTTTAGCCCTTTTTGCGTAGTTTAGAATGTAAGTTCTTCCAAAATTCAGGAATCCTAGAACTGACTGTACGTTTTCAGCATTTTTGGAGGTTGGAGCAGCGCACATTTTTCTAAAAAGTTTGCTGCCAGGCTTTTGCCTTCACTTGAAAGTTCATATCGTGAGATTAGAACGTTGAAATGGGCAATACTTGATTTTTTAAAGTTGAATTTATACCCTTCAGAGGCAAAACCAAGTGTTATGGTGTTCACTCTGTTCAAGTGTCTGTCCAAGTCATCATCTGTAAGATAGATGTCATCGACATAAGATAATGACTCATCATCATACGTTTGTAGTAACTCTGTTACTCTGGCTGAAAATAATCCAGGACTGTTCTTGAATCCCTGGGGGAGACAACAAAAGTGTAGAGGTGTCCCCATTATCGAGAAAGCGATCAAGTACCTGCTTTCAGGTACAATGTTTTGACAGAAGAAACTGTTTGAAATATCTAATGTCGTTTTGTATTTTTTGCGCACAATGTTATTCAGAAGTGCTGCTCTGTGTGCATTTTGTAATGCAAAGGTTTTGCAACAGGAATTTAAATGTCTGTAGTCCAAAACTAGACGATATGTATTGTCAGGTTTGGAGACAGGAAACATAAGATTGTTCATGGACGAGGTGCATGTTTCAATCGCCCCTTGGAATTCAAGTTGATCTAGTATCTCCCTGACCTGCTTTTTAGATTCTTGTTTAACTGGATACTGCTTCTGAGCAGTTGGTTGATTTTTTAGCTGGATCTTATGGTGAGGAGAATCCTCATCCCATACCACATGATTTTTATATAATGCTGGAGCCTGGGCCACAGCCCATTTTCTGGCACAGGTGTATTTTTTATGAATAGGAATATGAATTGAGAAGGCTGGCATAATGATCTCTTCGCCATATGGGCACTCCCTGAACAATTCAGGCGGCCAGTCTTTTTCAGCCAGAAGAATGTCATAACCCTTAGATAGTTTTTCCCAAAAGAGTGCTTTTATTTTCCTAGTTATGTCCCCCTCTACTCGGAGTGTGACTTTAGTATCCTATTTAGTAACCTTAGTATCTGCCGTTTCAACCTGAATGCATTCATTCAGATTCACTGTCTCCAGTGCGAGGCATGCCCTCTAACGAAAGCAACAAAAACGATTGCATTGACTGACATATGAGTATGGACACAAACAAAACATACCAACTGCAACACCAACAACTGCGTGTATCTACTCACATGCCCCTGCAACCACTGGTATGTCTGCATGACGAAACGCACCATCAAAACCAGAATTGCAGAACAGCGGAGTAATATCCGCAGCGGAAAAACCACTACAAAAATGTACACACACTTTGCGGAAGCAGCACACTCCCCAAATGACCTGCAATGGACCATCTTAGAACACTACAAAAACATCCCCAAAGAATCCCTGTTCAAAAAGGAACAACGCTGGGTTTTTAAATTGTCCACCCACACACATGGACATAATGATATACCTTGGGCAGCCCTGAACCACTAATCCCTTGGCCCCCTCACGACCTGGATGCCACCACCCGAAGACCCCCGGGCTGAGCTCCCGTCTGCCCCTATTAGTAACCAACCTCACCACCCTCCTCTATCGAACACATGGGTAACTATTTGACAACCAGTCACCCATTAGTGATGAGTCAGTTTCAACCAAGCAGGCCGTCGACTATCCTGATACGGGGTTGTCTCTATAAGGGTGGGGCCAGCTGACCCTCTACCTCCAACCACCCACCCTTCCACCCTGGGAGCCTCAGCTCTAGATCACCTTGGCTTATACCTATGAGCACCGCACCGCAACCCAGCACTTCAAACCAGGTAAGGCTCGACCAGTCTCGGCACAACCGCTTCCTATTATGCTTCCCACTTGGGAGTTAGACATTTTAATACTTCATCTTATACATTTTTTAAGAATATCACGTCACCTCAGGAGCCATCTACGGCTGAATCACTCAGCCGCCATCTTGCCCCATCGCTCAGGTTCAAAGGGACAAGTAGAAGCCGATGAAGCACAACTTACGAACATCCAGTGGAAACTGGAAGAGAGTGAAAATCGCCAGAGAAGAAATAATCTGTGTTTCCTGGGTATTCCGGAGGGAAAGGAGGGGTCGGATGTGCGATTATACATGTTGCAGTTATTGCAGAAATCCTTATTGGAATTGGAAGGCAGGAACTGGCCTCAGGAAATACAAAGGGCGCACAGAGTTCCGTTACCTATCCGACAGCTAGCTCTCCCAGATGCCAAATAAGGGTGTTTCTGGTCTACTTCAGAAATTACCTACTGAGACAAAATGTGTTCAAAAAGGCAAGACCGGAAGCGCAGCTCACTGCGGAAGGGTTTTCGTTTTTCACTAGCCCAGACTTTTGCCACAGCACCATGGAACGTCGCTGGCGTCTGTGCCAAATAATCAATCACTTTCAGGAGAAAGGGGCACAGGCTTTTCTTCAAAATCCGGCCCGACTGAAAGTAATCTGGAACGATCAGACTAGATTCTTCAAGTCGGAGATCAAGGCAAAGGAGTTTTCAAATGCAGGGGGAGATGACTTTTTCCTCTTTTTTGTTTCCTTCAACTTGTCTTCAGCGCAGAAACTTCCCGACTAGGTCCAGGAAGGATCTTGATTTATTGGGGTTGTCTTTTTCGGGTGTTTTGATTGTTTGCTTTCTTTTTTTTTCTTCTCCTCATGGCTCCTAGTAAGGTGGGGTAGGTAACAATAGATAAAAAGTATGATGAGGTATTAAAGGCACGGATGGGACTATAAAGACACACCAATGTATCACACAAGTCTCCATCGGGAGGGCACCACCGTTCATCAAGCACAGACCTAGGTAGGTCTGTCGCTTCACAAGGCAGGGAGGGGGGGAGCGGGTGGGAGGTTTTGGAGGGTAGGGGGAGAAGGAAGGGTTAGAGAGGGGAGTTAAAAATTCAGAAAGGCAGAGCATTATCGTAAGTTGAAGAGGCGGATTGGATTCAATATGAAGGAATGGTTCAAGGGGCAACCCAGGCATCAAGCACATTTTAGGGATTGGTAGGTTGACTATTTGTTCTGTAAATATTGGGGGCTTGAATGATAGGGGTAAGAGAGGTAGGACAGGTGAGGTGCTACGAACATTGGGTGCGGATATCATAATCCAACAAGAAACCCATATTCCTTGGCAAAAGAGAGGGCTCAATGTGATCCCAGTGTATATTCAGGTAATCAGCTCATCAAAGTCTACCACAACTAGAGGCATTGCAATCCATGTCTCTAATTGGATGCCACCCATCAATCGAACTCTGTCGGATAAATGGGGCAGGTGGGCGATTGCCTCAATACCTAGTGGATTAATATTATGTACGATCTAGGGGTCAAATTTCGATGATCCGGATTTGCTGTCAGAACTAGAACTCGAACTGGCATCCTGGCCATCCTCCCTTATTATATGTGGTGACTTTAATATCAATTTAGATATACATGGTTCCGTTAGGGGAGGGTATCAGGAAAGGAAGCACAAGTTATTAAAGCATTAAAAGCTCTAGTGGAAAGTCATTGGCTAGTGGATATGTGGTCTCATAAAAAATCTGGGGACTCAGGGTACACCTATTTTTCGTGCCCACATAGGAAGTATGTCAGGCTTGACTACTCTTTTGTCTCCGCCTCTCTTATAAAAGGGGCTAACATCAGGAAATGACCTAAGGTCCTGTCGGCTCACAACCCTCTGTTGCTGGAAATTAAGGCTCAGGGACATGAAAGATCTTTTATAAAAATGGTCCTTTGATCTGATACTCTTGACCACTGAAGGATTTATAGAACATGTGAGGGGGTGGACCAGGCAGTTCTATGATATGAATAGGTTCAGCACCTCGAGGGAAATTGTGTGGGATGCGTTCAAAACAGTGCTTGCGGGGGATATAATCAGCTATGTGGGGTTTCATACGAAAAACCAGAGAGAGGCATTACAAAAACTAATGGAGGAACTACCTAAATATGAGGAAGAACATATATTAGCTATAGTTCAAAAGCAGGAGGAGCTACAAAATGAACTAGAATTAAAAGTCATGAGCACCAAGGCTAAAATTAATGGATTTTACAATAAAACAGTTGCTGTAATGTTCCAAACCCGTGTTAGGGATAACTATGAATATGGAGAGATGACAGGGAAACAATTGGCACTCCAGTTAAAACAAAGGGCAGCAAGAAACAATATCTCAAGGCTAAAAAGGAAGGATGGTAAAATGGCTACTGAGCCACAGGATATATTACAAATATTTGCTGAATTCTATGAGGATTTGTATAGCTCCAGGAGTAATATACTAACGACAGCAGGCACGGAAACCAATAAAACGCCCCCAATTATTCAAGAACTAGAATAAGATCTCTCAATAAACGAGGTTATTGAGGAACTCCAGGCAATGGCTTCCGGTAAGGCGGCCGGCCCAGATGGGATCCCGATGGGGGTGTACAAAGTTTTACAGATAGAGCTAGCACCCCTTTTGTTAACCTGTTCCTGGCAGTCCGGCAGAAGGATATTCCACCGCAATCTTGGCAGGAGACTTACAGTCATCTTTCTGAAAAACAGAAAAGCTGCAGAGGATCCAGCCTCATATAGACCCATCTCTCTGATAAATGCTGATGAGAAGTTATACTCCAAGATTATTGCGCTTAGATTAGCAAAAATAATCGCCTCCCTGATGAGTCCATGGCAACATGGCTTCATTCCAGGTAGAGGAACAACGGACCATGTACGCCGCGTAATATCATTATTTGATATTGCTGAAGCTTCAGGAGATCAGATGTCACTGATACTACTGGACGCACAAAAAGCCTTTGATCAGGTCAAGTGGGCATACCTGGGGAACAATCTAAGAACTAATGGCTTTGGCCACGTATATAAACAGGCCTAAGAGCAATGTATGTAAAATCTTACGCGAAGATACAGCTGATGGGGAGGGAATCGGAAAGGGTTAAGATCGCTCGTGGCACAAGACAGGGCTGCCCCTGCTCCCCTATCCTTTTTGCGCTCTATATTGACCCCAAAACAGATCAATGCTAAACGATCAGGCCATCAAATCAGTAGTGGTCAGGAGATATAACTCCAAAGTGTTAGCTTATGCTGACAATATATCAGCTGTTACCCCAGACCTATTAGACGTTATAAGAAGGATTGAAGACCTTGCTTTGGAATTTGGTAGGCAGTTGGGCTACGGTTTAAATACAGATAAAACAAAGATTGTCTTCTCTAAATCCACTCTATGTCAGGATCCACGGAGGATGGAGGCAGCTACATATTTAGGTATAAACATAGCTGCGGAGGTTGGGAATATATGGGATATCAATTTGGCGCCTCTCATAAAGAAGATAGGTGAGGATTTTAAAAGAATGGATAATCTACATCTCTCCATAATAGGTAGAGGTAATGTCTTAAAGATGACAATGTTCCATAAACATTTTTATCTACTCCGATGCATACCGCTAGAACAATCAAATATATATTTTTTTAAATAGATGGGTTGTTCTCACAACTTAAATGGAGCTATAAGAAGATTAGGAGATAACTGAAATTAATGAATCTACCACAAGATCATGGGGGATTGGCCATTCCCGATTTATTATATTATTATTGGGCTATAACGTTGCAGCAAATGACCATTTTATTGAAACCTAAAATATGTTCAGAACCAACATTGACAGGTCGGGATAGGGAGACCCACCCCCCCCCTTCCATTTATGAGTAAGCTATAGGTGACGCAGCACCAGGAATTGCATTGAGGCAGCTGGAGGGCAGCTATTATAGGAGAACTCGCTTCAAGCCCCTAAGACATAGCTTTCCAAACTTTTCATGAGAACATTTTGAAAAAAATAGTGGGGAAATAGTGCATTTTCAAGCAAATTTGAGAAAGCAGGAAGGTTAATAAAGCAATTGTGAATCTGTTCTAACAAAGACTGTGACTGGCAAAACTGGGTGTAAGCAAAGTTAGGTTTGTGCCTGAAACAAGAATATAATCATGCACACATTGACACATACCCCAGTGATTTACGGCACAAAAAGTGGGAGTGCAAACACTGCCAACCCTTTCAACCTTCCACAAAGTCTGCCTGCTGCCTTGCTTAATATGAGTTATACAAAAATCCGTTCAGGAAGGGGGAACTGTGAGTGGTAAAACAATCATGCAACTTATCAGCCGGTCTCTGCGCAATGAACTCAGGTGGGACCACTTTCCTCAGCCCAGCGTGCCAAAAGGCAACAGAAAATAAGACGAGTCATATGTTTTTTCATTCAGCACTTTGAGGTAAAATTAACTGGATATAAGAGAGAAGGACAAATAAATATATGTCAAAGAAATTGTAAATATCAAAATGTATGGAGAAACAACATATCTCACGAAAACCTTTCATTGATTTTAAAACAAAATATATAATTTGTAATATAACACACATACATTTGCAAAATAGATTAATTCCTCCGAATCTATAGATAGATATATAAATAGCAGATGCATTCCATTCACGATTATGTTTTCGAAAGGACGACATTGCTACCCTAGCAAGCCTGCTTTTCTTAACAATTATAGCACGCACACATAGCTGCCAAGGTTTTAGTTTGCTATGTGTGACATTTCCATAATTTCAGTGCAATTATGAGTGGCAATTCAACGACTATGAGTGACACTTTCTCACAAGCAAAATCAAGCAATGAAGACGAGGGACAAATATAAATGTGAGAAATGACACCCGTTTGAGCAACAAAAAAACTGTAAGAAGATCTTAAAACACCTGCAAAGCACTAGAATGTAAAGGGCACTAACCTAGTGCCCTTGTAATGGGTGGGGGAAAAGTGTTTTCTACTTATTCACTGTGTCTCAACTTGGTCGTTTTTTTTTGCATTTTGTTACAATTAATAACAACAAATTATAATGCAAAGAAAATTCCAAGCCTGGGTGAAACATTCATACCAGATAATGAACATATTGCAGTCTCTCGTGCCCCGTTTCTCCCACAACAGACATCTGATGAAGTAAGTATATTTTACTGGCGGCAGTACAGCATTTCTGTATGCCACTTAGCTCTAAAAACTGAGTTGTTAATTCAAGAAGGCATAGCAAATGACAAAGTGGACAGCTTCAGGGACCCCTCATGGAACCGATAAGATGTACACTGCTTAGGTTTGGCAGCCTTTACAGTAGGAGGCTTCCAAAAGACCAAGGGCCTCCTGCAAGGGGATACCACAACGGCACACTTTGCTCCATGCCGAGACGCAGTAATCTTGGTGGACACCAGCTCATGTGGGCCTGAGCAGTGCTGGTCTAGAGAGACTACAGAGGTATAAAATACTTCATTTACTATGCTAGGAGGGCATTCACCAGGACTGAACAGTATTACTAAATAGAGAAAAAAGGCATAGTGATATACTGGGGATTTAGACACTTTATATAGGTCTACTGTCTACTGTTCCACCTTCCAAGCGGTTCCTGAGCGCATACCTCTTGTGCACAATCACCTCTCGGAATGTGTGACAGCAAAACATCAGGTGTACAATCTCAATGTCGAATGCTACCCCTGGGCTGATAACCATGAGGACTGCCTTCTAGGACACTCAAACCTGATATCCAGCTTGCTTACAGTCGGTGAGCAGTGAAACACTCTCCTGCCATTCGTCATCATCGTACACAATCAGACAGCGGACGTGTGCAGCCAATGAGGCTCGCTAACCACGTTCCAATGCGCATCACTCAACAGAAGCAGGCAATGAGCATTGAGCTCTATTGTCGCGTTCGTCCCTGCTGTCCCTTCTCATGCAGGTGCAGCCTCACTCTCGAGCAGGGACTCCAATTCTGCTGTGAAGCACTCTGGCTCTTTCCCCTTGTGCATTCTGGCTCTCTACTCAGCCGTACTGCGTCACTGAATACGTCCAAGAGAGTATTTGCCCTAATCTGCCCAGAGACGTCATTGTCACACAACACACTCACAAATGGGAGGAGACACAGCACTGTGTCGCCGCACACTGTTTGGAAAGCCCTGCCCTAAGAGCAGCCTGGAATGTTTGGTGTAAGGCTTGTAGAATTTCGAAAATCCCAAAGGTATAGATACTTATTGCTATGGCAATCATCAATATTCCCGGCCACACTCTACGACAAAATAGGTAGAACCTGGGAACAGGCTGGAATGAATAATCTAGGAAATATTTTTTCCAGGAACAATATGGTGTAGATCCTAGGACATTCTTTAAGTATGTACATATCAGGGAGACAAAAAAAAAACGGTTGTTTCGCAGCTTACTAGTCTAGCTCGAATCTCGCTGTTAGAATGTCAATTGTACAGGCAGCCCCGTTTTAATGATTTGTATTTAGTACTGATGAGTGCTAACCCTGATGAAATACTGGCAGATGCGAGTCCAAGATGGCGGAGTGAGGACTCTGCTTGCGGCGGACTAGGAGCATTCTCCCTCCTCTCGGCAATATCGGCAACACTAACAGATCTACAAAAAAAAAACGCCCGACCCTGATCGCCTGATTTACCGAAATTGAGCGGCTTCTGAGCAGAGAAATATATGCGGAGCAAACAGAGCGCAAGCACCAAACGAGACGGGGATGTGACGGAGCAGAACGGCAGAATGGCAGAACGGCAGAACGGTGAAAAGCACACATAAAGTTTTATTCTGACTCACCGGCGGCGGCTGGCTGACCGATTGAAGCATTGGATTCGGTTCAGAGTCCGCTTTCCGGTCTAACCGCTTCTGGTCCCCAGCCCCTCCGCAACTGCCCCGACGGTGTAAAGGAGAGAGTCCTCTCAACGGTAACAGCTGGGCGGGGCGTTACTGACCGTTACTGACCGGCAGCTTCAGTGCAACGCACCGACTGCCGCACTGATTATCGCTGTACTGTACTGTCTGTCTGAAGAGCAGTGCCTGGACTGATAGAAAAAAAAAACGCTGGAAATCTCGCTGCAACTTTGCTGCAACTGTCTTCACGGTCAAAGGCTGACGGATGCTGTGGCATACTACGAGGATTTGGCGAGCAGTGAAGGTCTGGCTTGAGAAGCGGCTCACTCGCTCTGGGAACATCGCGTTTGGCCTGGCCAAACCAAGGCTTTCCACCACAATCGTAATTACAGCTACAGAAGCAGACTCAACGGCAGCCCCGGGGGGGGCCGAGAAATTGGTAGTGAGCGTGGTAGCGAACGCGGATATAGAAGCAGAAATGGCAGTGCAAGTCTCGTCAGCCCAAGGAGGGAAAGACAATCCCAATAAATCCGCTATCATCAAGGGAAGCGACAAGAAGTTGGCAGGTAAGAAGGCCCTGCCTCCTCCATTACCTAATTGTGGAACAGTCCCTAAAAAAATTATGTCAAAAAAAAATATAGACACTAATGAAAGTGCTAAAGTCGGGACAAATACAGAGGAAGATGGAGGTTTATCCAATAATAATGGTCATAATTGTAACACTCCTATCTTGAATGAAGACAATAAGACTCAGGAGATAATAGAGTTGGAAAGTCCCGAGACAACCATTGGGGTAGAAGTGGCAAATGAGGTGTTAAATGAGAGACTCTTACCACCAAACATCGCTAAATCATCAGTATCAGACGCTACTTCAGATTGTGCTTCCAAAACTACAGTAAACCCTTCAAGGATGGAAAATACCATAGGCAATGGCAAAAATACAACGGAAAAGATTAATAATCTCGTCACGGGATCTATGAATAATCACGGGACAGAACAAATTCTGGAACTTAATGAGGAACACCTCTCTTCTGAGGATTGTGAATATGACACAGAGGAGGTATTGAACAAGCCTACGAATAAGACTCTGAATAAGCTACCTCCACGGAAACGCAGAGGTAAGGCAAAATCGATTCATAAAAAAAAAGGTAGAACTCTGACCAACCTGGTAGCAGGAGCAATCCCCTTGAATACAAGAAAAGTTGCTACTGACAAAAGCCCGTTAAGAAAGTGAATGGAGGCCAAGGGATTAGTTAAAAACATGACTCTAAGGCTCTCAGGGGGTAGTCCTACAGACAATGACAATGGGATACAGCAACTTCAAGACAATGGGTCCTACTCAATGACGCAAACTCCTAATCTTATCACCAACGAACAGACTAACGAACAAATCACAGGGGGAAATAAAGTCCTTCCAGTTGCTCCCCCATCGGATCCAGCAGCCTCAATAGACTTGGGCTCGGGCTCGGGCTCTGAATTAAACCAATGTTACACTGACAGCAGGCAGGGTAAACTAATGGAAGAGCCCAAGCTGGGTAATGCCGACCACCCCCAGTTAGATGCTATCCTAAAGCTCCTTGTAAGTCAAAGAACAGAATCGGAGGCTCACTATCAGCAGTTAAAAAACGACAATATAAGACTGCAAACTTCAATAACTGATATAGCCTCCATATTAAAGGGAGTCACACAGGAGATAACAGAGCTCCAACAACGTACAGTTTTGGTTGAAGAAAGAACACAAAGGGTCGATGCCAATGTGGAGCGACACGACACAGCACTAACTCAGCTACAGGGGAAAGTAGAGGACCTGGAAAACCGCTTAAGAAGATCAAATCTCAAACTGTATGGAATCCCGGAAGGGGCAGAGGGGTCCGACCCCAGGGCCTTCTTGGTGAAACTGATGTCCCGAGCATTCCCTGAACTCTCCGACTGGGACTGGGACTCCCAAATTCAAAGAGCTCATCGGCTTCCACTGGGCCAAAAACGCCTTAATAGCAAATTCCCGCGCCCACTTCTGATTCACTTTGGCAATTTTTTGCTACGACAAGCGGTGTGGCAAAAAGCTAAACCCAACACTCCTATAACTATTGATAACTTTACTATTTTTGTGCGCTCGGATTTAAGCAAAGCTACGATGGACAAGAGATGGGAAATGCGCAAACTAATAGACCCAATTAACAAACTGGGGGGTTTAGCATATCTGCAGGAACCAGCTCGACTCAAAGTGATCATGAAAGGACACACAAACTTCTTTAATGAAGTACAGGAAGCGCAGGCGTTCTTAACCAGCGTCAATAAGAGTAAACAGTCACAGAGTTGAAATGAAAGGAGGGGGGTTATATCTATCTTTACATTTTGGACACACAGACTAAACAGTTATGTCTAGCTGACGTTATCATGAGGGAGCTGGGGGGGGAGAAATATATAAAAAAAAAAAAAAGGGGGGGTGGAACGAATCAATACTATTAGTAGATACAAAGTAGATACACAGTCACCAAGGTGGAGGGGGGGAATGTCCTAGGCTTTCAGCCGTAAGTGCTGCCCCATCAACGGCAGCAGTAGGTAAGCGGGGGGAGGGGGAGGGTAGGTCTTCGCAGCTTGGGGTGGGTATGTGTGGGGTGGACGGGTGGAGGAAGGCCCGGGGGAAAAGGGGAAAAAAAAATATTTTCAACCTGGTAGAAAGACTTGAGAAGAGATTTATGTTTGCAAAGTACTTTTTTCTGTATGTGGGAGAACACCAAACTATGCTGATAATAGTTACCATGGACTATACCTACTACTTTAAAGATGCAAAGTATTAGATGTTTGGCATGGAACGTCTCAGGGCTAAACAATAAGCGTAAGAGACACTTAGTCGCTGAAGAATTAAACCTATATAACCCCCACCTAGTATTTTTGTCAGAAACCCATGTCATAGATTGTGATAAGAAGCTGTTGAATCAATTGGGTTTCGAGATGATAATCAACTCAGCAGCTGCCTCTCATGTTAGAGGGGTGGCTATACTAAAAGACAAAAGATTTAAGGTAGAAATAACTAGGACGCAATCTGACAAACAGGGGAGATGGGCAATCACTCAACTATGTCATAACAATATGAAACTTGTTGCATGTGTCGTATATGGACCAAACAGAGAAGACCCTAGAATATTTGAACAATTAAATATAGCCCTATTAGACTGGGAAGGAGAAGTTATAATTATGGGTGATTTTAACTGTATTATGAATTGTCAGACGGATACAACACGCCCAGGTAATCATATCCGAATGCCCAGAACTAGAACATCTATCTTAAATTTATGTAAGCTACATAATGTTAGAGATGTTTGGAGTTCACTATATCCAAAGACCCCAGGCTATACATACTATTCTGCTCCTCACAAACTATGTTCACGTTTAGATATGGCTTTAATATCAGATTCGTTGATGAGTTCTATAACAACAATGGTCATACACCCACGTATTGCATCTGATCATAATCCTATTATGGTTGAACTAACTACCTTTCAAAAACGTAATCCTCCTAGAGCCTTTACGTTTCCAAGGAATTTAATATCAATTATGATTTTCATTACACAACTGAAACAACATATTATAGAATTTTTGATCTTTAATAGAAACACTGCCTCTTGCTTAACAGTCTGGGACACATGTAAAGCCAGTATTAGAGGGTTCGTACAGACGTATGTCCTAAAACAAAAACAAGAAAGACGCAAATTTAATCTAACTCTGACTTCGGATATTGCTGCAGAAGAGACGAAACTAGTAGAGGCTTTATGTGGAAATCTGTCAACTCTGGCTATTAATACAAACCTTAGCCAGCTAAAATGTAAGACCAAAGAAACTTTACTAAAAAAAAGGAGCGCACAGATTCACAAATACAAATTTACACAATATGAGGGGGGCAACAAAATTGGCAACATTTTAGCATTTAAAGTAGCAGAGGATAGAGCTGATTCTACGGTTTCACAAATCATAGGAGTCGACAATAAGAGATATAACCGGACAGACAATATAATACAACAATTTGCTAAATACTATGAAATTCTGTATACACCGGAGAACTCGCCTAATGGCAATACAATTGATAACTATCTAAAAAAAAATTCAACGAATAAAATAACAACTTATGAAGCAGAAAATCTGGCTTTAGAAATTACTAGAGAAGAACTAAAAGAAGCTATAAAATCATTACCATTAGGTAAAGCTGCTGGGGAGGACACTATCCCTTTGGAATTGTATAAATCATGCCTGGAAGAGCAAATACCCCTTCTTCTAGAAGTAGTCAATCATATAAGTAGAACAGGTTCCGCTCCGCACTCTTGGAATAAGGCGAAAATTGTTTTTTTTCACAAAAAGGGCAAACCTAAAGAGGAGATGGGCTCATATAGACCTATCTCCTTAATTAATACTGACGCTAAGATATTCGCAAAATGTTTAGCCAGAAGACTCGCACCACTACTACCTAAAATAGTAAGTACACAACAACACGGGTTTGTAATGGGGAGGGACACATCAGCCCATGTAAATACGGAAATAACAGCCTTTGACATAGCAGAGGTAGAGTCTACTCCCTTAGCTATGATAATGCTTGATGCTGAAAAAGCATTCGATCGGGTGGGGTGGGACTATCTATGGCATATAATGGGATATATGGGGTTTGGCGGAAATTTTTTAAATGGGATCCGGGCACTTTATGACAATCCATCCACATGCATTAGCTACTGCGGCATCACGTCAAAATATTTCGCAATCAGGAGAGGCACACGTCAAGGGTGCCCCTTATCACCTTTATTATTTGCCTTATCATTAGAGCCGTTTTTAAAGGCACTGGATAACCAACCAGAAATAATACCCTTTAAAACCAGTGGGCAAAGCTTAAAAATAACTGCATACGCGGATGACATCGCTATTTATTCGACTGAAGTCACTGACTCTGTGAAAGCAATTAATCTGGAAGCTTCCAAATTTGGCATTGTATCTGGCTACAAATTAAACACTCATAAAACTCAAATAATAGCTAACTTTGATCCCCCCCAACCAATGCCTGAAATTTGTAAGACGGCGACCTATCTAGGTGTACAAATCACCTCAAATATCAGAGAGGTAAATAAGATTAATTATAATAAACTAATGAAAACAACTACTTCGAACTTAAAAAAATGGCACCGACTCCCGCTAAATTTAATGGGCAGAATAAATTTAATAAAAATGAAAATCATACCAAAATACTTATATCTATTTAGATCAATCCCTTTGGCACAAAATAGGCTTTTTTTTAAACAACTAGATAGTATCTTCTGTAACTTTATTTGGGGATATAAGAAAGCCAGGAGATCGCTAAAGATGTTAAAAAATCAAATCGGATCAGGTGGCCTTAATTTTCCCGATCTGAAACTCTACTTCTGGGCCTCATTTATAAGGCGTATCAGATCCTTACTAGATACAGAGAATCTGCTTTTCTACCACCATCTACTTTTAAAAGGTGATTCCAAACAATTTTTACTTCGCATTACAGACCCCAACTTCTACAAAAGGGTTAAATTTAAGACTGCACGGGATCTAGTAAAGATTTGGAAAGATATACTTATCCATTGTAAAAGCACAATATTTCACACCCAATTAACCATATGGGACAATCCTGGACTACCTTACATATTTAGCGATGGGGAATCCCGAAGGTGGCAATCTAAAGGAATCGAGGTACTTGGGGACATATATACGTCTTAAGGCATAATGGAATTCCGCACCCTATAACAAATATATGGATTGTCCGACACACATGAGTTTAAATATAGGCAAATATACGACTTTTTAGTGCGGAAGAACAGAATTCAAATTTTATCGAGCGGGGGTATCTGGGATATTTTAAACTCTAAAAAGGAGAAATCAATAATTAGTTCGGCATATAAGATCTTCATAGATTTAAGCACGGATGACAACGAAGTATTAGCTAATAAATGGAATGTAAAATTGGGAACCAACATAACAGGAAAACAAATAAGCAATTCGTACACTAATATTCATTATTATGTAAGATCCTCTAGCCTACGATTCCAGCAATACAGAACCATATATATGCTATACTATACCCCAGAAAAGATCTCTAAATGGACTCTAAATAACAATGTGGGAGAGAAAACCAAGTGTCCAAAATGTGACGAATATGCAGCAGATCTTATACATATGTTGTTTACATGCCAAAAATTAGGGAAGTTCTGGGAAGAAGTGGGAAAAATTTTAGTTATAAAAAATGTTTACAGCATACCAATAACAGCCCCTATGGCAATACTAGGTCTACATACCACAAATCAACCACACTCCGTATTGTTATCTATCTTACTTTCCTGTGCTAAACTAATTTTAGCTAGAGCCTGGATCAGCCCTAACCCACCCAACGCCTTGGAATGGTGGTATTTGGTTAATGAAACTAAAACTATGGAACGTATGTTAGCAGAACTTAGAGGTGTCAAATCGATGCAGAAATATGAGAAAATCTGGGGGAAATTAGAATTGAATTGAATTGACATTTAGCTTTGATTTATATTTAGTACTGTTATTTTATAAGACGAGAACAGACTATGTATGTATATGATGAATTTGCTTAAATTGAAAAAATTATCTGAATGTTTTTGTAATCTTATACCAGGTGATAATAAAAATAAAAATAAAAAAAAAAGAACTACTAACAAAAAACTGTCATTTTAAATTAGAATGAGGCTTTTAGTGAGGAGGACGAATCTTGTGAACAATGATGGCTGGTTTGCTCAGAGTCAAATTTGCCTGTGTATATGAAAAATTAATTTGACATATTTTGTAAAAACTATTGTAAATAATTGGAGAGTTAATAAAGATTCAAGGATTTTAATGATTTTAAAAAAAAAACAAAAAAAAAAAAAAAGAAATACTGGCAGATGCATCAAACAAAATAGCCCCCGGTAAAATAGCGAACCGGTAAAACTGGCCGTTACCGAACGCAAAACCTGAAATCCCAATGCATCAACCCCAATTGCGGAAAAAATAAAGAATCGCAAAATAACCCCCGCGGTAAATTACCGAATCGCAAATTAGCCAATCGGTAATACTGAGAATGAAATCAGCCCTGGGAAATACTGAATCGCTATTAAAAAGTCGCTACGATATGCACCAAAAATCGCAAATAAGGAAAATGCACCAAATCGCTATTTTGCATGAGCAAAATAAGGGGAAGCCCAACCAGGAGATAAAGTTGGTGGAAGGAATAAAAACAATAAAACAGACAGGTGTATACAATCAGAAACCCTTCAAATATGCCTCTGGAGAACCTGTATGTTTTCCAAAATGGCTGTCCTCTACTTGCGTGCTAGGAGGATGAGAATCAACGCTGCTGCACAATGCAGGAGGAGGATCCAGGACAGGGTTTTCAGGATTCGCATCACATTGCTGGGCCAGACAGAGGAACTAATCTATGACAAGTACAGACTGAATCGGGCAATGATCATGCGCCTCATTGCTGACCTGGAACCACTACTGCAGCACCAGACCCATAGGACCAACGCCATCCCTGCCCACGTCCAGGTCCTGTGCAGCCTGCACCTGCTGGCGTTTGGAAGCTTCCAGGGGGTCATAGCAGAAGCCGGAGGCGTGTCGCAAAGCGCACTTTCACTTCTACCACAAATTTCTAGATGCCATGCTGACATTGATTCATAACCACATCACCTTCCCCACAACCCCACAGCATTTGAACCGCACCAAACAGGACTTCTACCAGGTGTCACCATTTCCCCATGTGATAGGATGCATTGACTGCACGCATGTCCCCATCTGCCCCCCTCAGCCAACGAATACATCTTCCGCATCCGGAAGTCCTATCACTCCATTAACGTGCAGGTTGTCTGCAATGCCAAACACATTATTACGGACAATGTAGCACAATTTCCTGGAAGCACACACGACGCATACATTTTTTGACACAGTGGCATCCACAGGCGTCTGCTCAACGGTAAATTTGGAGAGGGACACCTACTAGGTACATACTAATGCCTCATCGTTAACTCCATCCTCACAAATGTAATTGTATTCATGCTGCAAACCCGTTGCTCCCCACCCTGCAGGTGACAGCGCCTACGCGTTGCGTGAATATCTCCTCAATCCCTACCTCAACCCAGCAACACCTCAGGAGCAGCGCTACAACTCAGCACATATCAGTACCAGGAATGTGGTAGAGTGAACCTTTGGCATCCTCAAGAGTCGCTTCCGGATCCTACACAAGACAGGAGGTGCCTTGCAGTATGACCCGGTGACCTGCTGCCGGATAATAGCAGTGTGTGCCATGCTGCACAACATTGCCACAAGAAGGGGGATACCAATAGAGGTGGACGGAGATGACGACTTTCGTGCACAGCAACCTCCCCCCCCCCAACACCAACAGGCACACGTGCCTAACACAGCTGAAGTTCAAAGGAGGCGGTCATACATCACACGACATCACTTCAGAGACAGGTAAGAATGAACCATCACAACATAATCTGGTGTGCAAATGTTTAATGCACATGAGCACTTGTCAGGGGAATATTAATGAAACGTCTACATGGCGCAGACTCAAAACATAGGTGAGGATACATGTCCGTTGTCATCACGGGAGTATCTTGTAGTAGTGTAGGTGGCCCATGGTTACATCACCATGGCCAAGGACCCCATGCACATGGCTATTTGCTCCTCCCCTCCCACGTACCCCCAGCCTCCTGTCGCGTGACTCCTCCACATCACCACGATGTGCGTCAGTGGCTGTAGAGCTGCACGAACTGCGCCTCCTCTCGCTGGCCTCCGGCACAGAGATGATGCTGTCGCTTGATGCAGCCTCACTCCCCTCCTCCACTCCCAAACTTCTGGCACTAAAAGTCCCAAATTGCAGATGCTCCACTGCAGTGGTCACTTTGCCCAAGGCCTTTACCACATCTCCACAGTAATGATCCAGGTCGACCTGCAGGGACACAGATCTCCGTGACAGTACAGCTGTGCTGTTGCAGAGCTTTGTGATGGCCCTAATGGAGGCATTGGAACGGAGCAAGTTCTGGTGATGCCTCCTGCGCTCGCTCTGTTGCCCTGCTATGACGGCACGTGTGAGCTCCAGTAGGCACAGTTTTATGTCTCTGTTACCCTCAGCAACGGCTGTGGTCATTTCACGCACAGAGTCTGTCATGGTGCCCATTTTGTTTGCCAATTTTGCAATGTTGATGTTGATAGCACCGATGTGTATCCCCTGCAGGTGCTGAACCCGCAGCATCCGTGACTCAACCATACCGTAGCCATGTGTTGGCTCCTCAGATCTCTCTGCAGCTCTTCCCAAGGGCCTGCCCCGCTGTCGGACTCGGACACCTGCTGGTGTTTGAGCTGGCGGAGTGACAACTGACTGCCGTAAAACATTTGTGGCTGCTGGCCTCTGCTCCATCTCCATCACCTTCAGGCAGGGGACATTTGCCCTGCGGCTTGGTGGTGTTGTCCGCGGTGGTGGTGGTGTTGTCCGCGGTGTTGGTGGTGATGGTGTTGGTGGTGTTGTGGGATGACGTCCCTACGGAGTCTCTGCAGCGGTCCCTGCCGGGGTTTCTGAGATTTTGAGGTCTACGCTGTCATCTGATTCCAGGGGTGATGCATCTGTGTGTGAAACAGCGTATTGTTATTATTTTGTCTGGATGTATATGTGTTGCATACTTTCAACAACATAAATGACATATTTGGACTGACTATTGGCCCTTTGCTGCTGGTCTCATTTCATTTACATTGGGGATCATACATGCACACTTTGATGATATGACTACATCTCCCATGATGCAACACTTTGGTGAGGGTATATGCGTTAGGCACTATGACATGTGCACTGTCATTGGCCTAGGGGAATGGGCAGGGGTAGACAACACGCTGCGTATCTGCACTGGCATGAATCTTACCTTGTTCTCCTGCCGCAGCGCCGGAAGTGTCCAATTGGGTGACCCCCACAACTGCTTCAGGCTCAATGGTACCCTCAACAAGTGTTGGGTGTGACGTTGGATGTTCCCCCTCCTGTGCCAGCTGAATCCTTCGCCCTTTTCCTGAGGTCATACCAACTCTTTTTCAGGTCGCCTATGCTGCGGTGGGTGACTCCTACAGCATTTACCCTCTCCTTGATGCGCAGCCAGATCTTGCGCTTCTCCGCCTCAGGCACCTTTAGGGACAGCTTGCCAAACAGCCTGTCATGTTTACTGCTCACCCCCTCGATTAAAAGTTCAAGTTCTGTGTCTGAAAACTTCCTCTTCCTCTTTCTGGGCGTGTCCTTGTTCTGGGATGCATCCTTCTCCATCCTGGAATGCAGAGGAATAGCTGATTTGTGTTATCACTGTTTCTCTCCTCAGCTCCTGTGCTCTGCCTCCTCCTCTGAGCTCCTCAGGGCACTGAATGAAGCATGGGCTGGGATACTTCCTGGTTGTGATGTCATCAACCTGCTTCCAACGTGACCTTTTTTTGCGAATTCGCTAATAGCGAAATCGCAAATACCGATTCAGTATTTGCTAATTTGGTATTTGCTATTCTTTATTTTGGACTCTCGCTATCGTGGTTTCGGTATATTTTACGGATTTTTAGCGATTCGGTATTAAATACCGAATCTGTTGATGCATCAAGGAATGCGAGTCCTTATTTGCAATTCCTTATTTTTCGCAAATAAGGACTCGTTTTACTGAATTTTTATGCATATGCCCATAAGTCAGGTCGGAAAGTGCGTAGGCGGATAAACTTGAGAATCAGGATGTTGATCTGTGTAGATCTTTAAAGCTGTCTAAAATGATATTTCTATCTGCTAATCTCAAAGCCCAACACTTTAAAACAGTATTCAGATTTTATTTTATGCCAGCAAAATTGATCGTGTGGGGGAAATGGGAAAACTACTATTGCCCAAGATGTGGACAGGGTCCTGCAGATATGGTTCACATGTTTTCCAATTGTAGCAAATTGCATGTTTTGAAACAGAGGATTGAAACTTTCTTGTATCAAATCACAGGGCGGGCGGTCCCATTAACTCCAACAATGAGATTTTTTGGCTTTGATGAGTTTACAGATGGAACTGACTCAAGTATATATATGTTTCATGGGAACAGCAATTTTCCGTATAATGATTGCCTCAAAATGGAAAGGTGTAGGCCCTCCGACATAACAGGTGTGGTATGCTAGACTTTTTCATGTGTACAACTTGGAGATGGCATTGTAGAAATGTAAAGGTAGGAGAGCAAAGAAAAGGGGTCATCAAGTATGGGGGCCTTTGATGGAATAATAGGTAAAATAGGAATATTTAATTAAGTTATCTGGCTGAAAGGTGTTTCCTTCTACAACCTTGTCTCTTTCATCTCCTCTTCTTTAAAATATTTTCTACCTCTTTTAATATTTTATTTTTGTTATCCCCTCCATTTCTTTGTTTCTTCTTTTCCTTTTGCCTCCCCGTTCTTTGAAGAAATAGATAGGGTAAATTAATAGGAAGTTAATTATGGTAGGAATAATTTATATATGTATAATGTATAAATGGAAAAATGATGAATTGTATTTGGTCATTATGTTTTGATTTCTGGATTAATTGAAATTACTGCTTTTCTGAATAATAACAACAACAAAAAATAATAAGTATCTTGTATGCTTATAAATACCATTTTTGGCCATTGACGCTGCTGTAAAAACAAACATTTACAATGCAATAGGTCTCGCATTTACATGAGTTTAAGCTATCGGCTCAAACTCATAATTAAAAGGCATTGTCAGTTACGATGCCAATATCTAAAACCCGTGTAAATGTGAGACCTATAGCATTGCAAATGTTTGTTTTATAAGCGAGGTCTTATGCCATATTAAAAAAGTCTGGTAAGATGCACATATTCTGGTTGAACCAGTCTCCTGCAAGAACTTCTCAAGACATTTTTATGCAAAGCGCGAACTTCCACAAAAAAAAGTAACAAAATAAAGTGGCAAAAACTATTTCGGACTGAAAGCATCATTTTGGAAAATGCTCATCTAAATTTGCTGGGAAATACATAGCGTGACACACACACCTTTCATGTTGGCCTTTAATCTGTGTACTACATAATAAATCAATTCGTAGATGTTTTACTTCGAGTAAATTATGGTTCTAGGTGTGTTGAACAGCAGTCGGCGAGAATAAATTATGTTAAAGCCTGGCAGAGAGAAACGTCATCAGCAAAGCTGCTATTCGTTTTCACCATCTCAAGCACTTCTGGACTGTCTGAACACATCAGTTTGCCTTTCTATTCCTGTTTATCTAACTTGCACTAATGGAAATATATTTTTTAGGAGGAATCAAATAAATATTCATAGTTAATGCTCAGCTAGTATACGCAGTCTAATTCTGCTCGACACACACCCATAGCCGCTCGTGAATGATCTTCACAACTTGAAACATCTGCCACTGATGCCTGCAATGACTGTGCTGAAACACAGTGCATGCCAGGCATTGCTCTTTCTAGTGTACATTTATTTTCTTTGTGAACTGGAAGTTGCAGCTTAATTTTGCATGTTCAAAAAGCCAACAAAACGATAAAATGTTGGATGCCTGCTAATTAGCAGACCGTTTGCTGTGTTTCTTCGCGGTGATCAAAGTGTACTAAAGTGTGCCACACGCTGCCTATCTGCAGGCTGCCAGCATTCACTTGTCACATACACATCACGCGCCGGAGTAGCAGTTCTCCTGAACCTGATGTGATTGGACTTTATTATCACATACCTTTTAAATAAACAATAAAGAACATACATTACCACATCATTTAGATTTTCAGGACAGATGAATAGTGTAAACAGCCGTTAATTTCCTGGAAAGAAAGAAATTCAGTGGTAACAGGCTTAGCAGGGAGACCGCATAATAAAGTACTCCGTGCAGCCTAGAGATAAAAGCTAGCTTTAATCTTCTAGAATAAAACGAGGGGGGAGATTAGCGTTGAAGTCTCGGAGGAGCACATGACAGCGAGCATAAGCTGAAACTCCTCGAAATAAAAGAAGCAGCAACAGGCAGAAGACAAAGCACAGGTAGAAAGTTACAATTTACACAAGTGCGGAGATGAGCATTGAAATCTCGGAGGCGCACACAGCAGCGAGCATGAACAGAACGTGCGGGTAGAAAGCTACAATTTTAAAAAGTCGTCCCAAAAGGAAAACATAAGCACAAAAGTAGACAGGAACTGTAGTTAGGCGGTGCTGCTTCCAGAATGAACGGAAGTGATGCATCAGAACTACAGCCAATTATAAGCCCTGTATGAAAAACAATGCCAGTGTTTACAAGGAGGCAGGAGAAATTCCCCGTCAAAAGGTGGATTTTCACCTCTTTAACAGATTACTTGATGTCTCGGAGAGACAGCGCATGCCCGCTGCCTAGGTGAGACCTAAACAAGATCAACTAAGTGGCAGAGCAAAACCTCTCCATATACTGCCTTTTAACTCTGATTGCATGAGCACTGACTAACCGTTAACGGTAATGCCCGCCCATGGGCATAGATTTACTACTGTTTTGCGCAGGTGCTCACACGAGGCAAAGAAAATACTAAGAGACACTAAATAATGCACACAATTGTACAGTTCAACATTAACATGCAAATGTATTTGAGCTGAAATGTGATGATTGTCCAGTTCTCAATCACATTATGTTACTTAGCGTGAAATCCCTGATGATTCATGAAGTGGGTATAATTGTCATCAACAGCTCAAACTCTCGTAGAGCTACTCAGAGAGTCATATCTGCAAAACTCACGTGAAATAGCATGAGCTGGCTATGTATTTAAAACTAGTGCCAAATGAAATCAGATGCAAGCAATGGTCAAAAGCAACTTGTGTGATATTTTCATGTAATATGTTTCATTTTCACATAAATTAGATATATTACATGATTTACCTTTGGGCGGCCATTTATTCAAGGGTGTTCAGGAACAAAAAACTATTGCAAGACTCCAGTCCTCTATCTTTGCATAACGGTGAAACGCCAAGCTGTATTTTTGCATCATCAATCAATCAATCAATTACTTAATCAGTATTTCTAAAGCACATCCTAACACCAGCGAGGGTATCCAGGTGCAAAGAGGTTAGCTGCTCGGGAGGGATCAGTTGGACAGCCAGGTCTTAAGTCCCTTTCTAAATTCCCATGGGAGGATGAGGTCTGGAGGTGGATGGCATCCGCCAATGCTGCCTTGGCAGATGCAGGGGGTGTGAGTGAGGAAGATGGAGGCAGAGCACAGGTCTCTGGAGGGTTGGTAGAAGTTCAGGAGGTGGTTGATGTATGCTGGTCCTTGATTGTGCAGGGCTTTGTAGGCGTGGGTCAGCATCTTGAATTGATTGCTCTTGTGGACAGGTAACCAGCTGAGTTTCTTGAGGTATGGTGTGATGTGGGTCCCCCTGGTGAGGCCAAGAATAAGTCTGGCTGCTGAGTTCTGTATGGTCTGTGGTCTTTTCAGGAGCAGTGTGTAGATTCCTGCATAGAGTGTGTTGCCGTAGTTCAGGCAGCAGATGACGAGGGCTTGAGTGATGATGTGTCTGGTATTGACTGGGAGCCATATGAAGATGTTTCGGAGCATGCGAAGAGTGAGGAAGCAGGCTGTGGTGACTGCGTTGATCTGAAATTTAATGGTAAGCCTGCTGTTCTGGACAATGCTGAGGTTTCGTGCATGGTCTGTAGGAGTTGGTGATGGTCCTAGTTCCGCGGATGTATGACGGTAAAACGCGTACCTTTACGACGCAGGTTTAACAACGCAAGTCGTTACAACGACTTGCCTTGTGGGGCGCTGGATAGTGAATAGTTTAATTTACTATTCCAACTCCAGTCGCCGTGGATAGTAGGGAAGGTGTTGGATAGTAAATTAAACTATCCCTATCCTAGAGAGCCCTCCAGCGAAAGTCGTTGTAACGACTTTTGTTGTAAATCCTGCGTTGTAACGGTAAGGCGTTGTAACGGTTCCGTTGCAAAGGATGTTTCCCAGTTCCGCAGGCCACCAGGAGCTGTTTCACAGGGAGGTGTTGTTCCCAAAGATCAACATTTCTGTTTTGTCTGAGTGAGTTTAAGGCAGTTATCTTGCATCCAGTTAGCAACACTGGGCATGCACAGGCGGACATTGGTCCTCATGGTAGAAGGGTCTTCAGATAGAGAGAGGTAGATCTGGGTGTCCTACATAGGCTATGATGTTCAGTCAGGAGTTCTGACGATGTTGGCCAAGGGGGTCATGTAGATGTTGAACAGAGTCGGGCTCAGTGATGAACCTTGGGGGATGCCGCAGATGATGTTCTTGGGTTTCGAGGTTAAAGGTGGTAGGTGGAAGGCGGATTATCTGGGTTCTCCCAGTGAGGAAGGATATGATCCATTTGAGGGTATACTCTTGGATTTCGATCTGATTAAGCCTCTTGATCAAGCAGTAGTGGGACATGGTCTCGAAAGCTGCTGAGAAGTCAAGGAGGATCAGAGTTTCCATTTCTCCCCCGTCTAGATTGATTTTGATGTTGGTGGTAGCTGTTATCAGGGTGGTTTTATTGATGTGGTTTGTGTGGGATCCAGAATAGGATGGTCCAGAAGAACGCAAGTTGGCAGATGTTGACCTTGGTAGGAAAGGGGAGCAGAGAGATGGGCCGGTAGTTCTTAAGCTCTTTGGGGTCAGCGGACCGTTTCTTGAGCAGGTGGTCTGACTTCGGTGAGTTTTCATTCTACAGGGAAGGTGGCCGAGGTGATGGAATAGTTGAAGATGGCAATGAGCGCATTGCTGATAGTCTTGTTTCCGGGGTTGAATATGTGGTGGGGAAAGGGGTCCTTGGGAGCTCCAGAGTGGACTGAGTGCATGATCTCTGTGATGGCGAGGAGGCTAATGATGTCAGCAGTGGTTGGTTGGGGTTCGAAGTGTTTGTAGATGGTGGTGACCTTGTTATGGAAGAAGTCCGCCAGTGGCGGCTGCCGTGGATTAATGGAGGGAGAGGAGAGAGGCAGGAGGGAGGGGAATGAGAGGTAAATAAAAAAACTAAATTAAACTTACCTCCGCGCCGCGTTCTCCCTCTCTTCGTCCTCCTCATCGTGTCTCTCCTCTGGAACACAGAAAAGGAATCCCCCAGACTGAGGCTCTCTTGAGCGCCATGGTCCTGTTCTCAGCCAGGAAATTGGGACTGGGTATGTTCTCCACCCAGGCTGTGATGCAGCCAGGGTGGAGAACATGCTAAGTGAACATTAATGTTTGGTTGGCCCAAGAGGGCCGGCCAAACATTCTTTTGCAGGCCCGATACGGCCAGCCAAACATTCATGCGCAATTAGGGAGTGAAACCACTCCTGCCCTCTCCTGAGCTGTCAGAAGAGCAGCCCGGCCTAGCAAAGCTGCTGCACCCGCAACAGAAAGAAGTAAAATTATAATAACTTTCAGTTATTATCA
The DNA here is from genome assembly GCF_964261635.1 of Lissotriton helveticus. NCBI lineage: Eukaryota > Metazoa > Chordata > Amphibia > Caudata > Salamandridae > Lissotriton > Lissotriton helveticus. The sequence continues at coordinate 166,826,881 of NC_136062.1, read as the reverse complement.
TTTCATTTTTCCTTACACTGCTGAAAAGCATTGGCGTGATGCACCTCCACCTTAGTGGAGGAGTCGCCACTAAAGTCCGCCATGGAGTCACAAAGATCTTGGGAAGGGTTGATAATGTTTTCAGTTGCTGAACTCCTTGATGTAGGGTTCTTTACTGGTTGGAGCTGGCTTTGATGCGGTCGTTTAGGGTGTTCTTTTTAGTCTCTTTCAGAAGTTGGTGGTAGTGGTTGATCACTGTATTGAAGGTGGTGTAGTCCGTAGGCTTCTTGCTGGTGCGCCATTTCCTCTCTAGTCGTTTGCTGCTATGATTACGTACGGTAATCCCCATTACTCTTAGTCCTACTCGTCCTCGACCCAGTCATCACTCATGAGGTATTCCACACGACAGGAAACAAAACAGGAAACGCTTTCTGACTCCACCCACCCTCCTGTCAGGTGCTATAATACACCTCACCACTAGAAGCAAATCCTGATGTACCAAGCACCAAAGGCCTGGAAAGGGAGGGCGGGCGGGTCGTATGACTGGGTCGAGGACGAGTAGGACTAAGAGTAATGGGGATTACCGTACGTAATCATAGCATTACCTCTACGTCCCTCGTCCTCGACCCAGTCATCACTCATGAGGCATACCAAAGCAACCCCACAAAGGCCTTTGGCACACCACAAATAGAAACAGAACAGACACCAAGGCGTGCAGCAAGACACAGTGTAATAACAAACAGAAATAAACTGAATCACACAGATGGGGGGATCCCCACAGCTTGCAACACACCAGAACCAAAATTAGGGCGGCCAGACAGAGCACAAGTCAAGCGAAAATGTCGCACAAAAGTGGACTCGGACGCCCAGGTACCCGCCCTACAGATCACCTCAAGGGGAACCCCACGGAAAGCAGCCCAGGAAGCAGACACACCCCTGGCAGATCTCGCCTGAACCCCAGACGGGCAAGGCAAACCAGAGCCCTGGTAAGCCAACAAGATCACAGCCCAGATCCAGCGACCCAAAGTAAGACGAGAGGCAGCCTTACCCCTACCAGCCAAACCAAAGGTCTTAAAGAGGGAGTCAGAAGACCGAAACCCAGCAGAACGACCAACATAAACAGACAACGCCCTCCCCACATCCAAAGAATGTAGCAGGACATCAGAAGGAGAGGAAGGAGAAGGACAGAGAGAAGGAAGAATCAACTCCTGGGAGGAATGGAAACGTGAACGAATCTTAGGCATAAAACCGGGGTCCAAGGAAAGGACCACAGCGTCATCCAGAAACCACAAAAAAAGGGGGAGAACAACGTAAAGCCGTAAGCTCACCCAACCTCCGAGCAGATGTAACAGCCACCAAAAAAGCAACCATGAAAGACAGGAATTACAACTCCACGGACTCCAAAGGCTCAAAGGGAGGGGACTGCAAGGCACCCAGAACCAAAGAGAGAACCCAAGGAGGAACCGGAGAGCGGACAGAAGGAGCAGAAAGAGAGAAATTCCCAAACAGACGGGAAGCGCGGCAGGATCCACGGAGGGGCCACCGCCAGATGCAACAGCAGAGGGAACCAGGAGCGGCGAGGCCAAAAAGGGAGAACAGCCACCACCCGAGCCCCCACCCGCTGAACCTACAGCAAGAAGCAGGGATCAGAGGAAAAGGGGGGAAAGGCATAGAGGAACCAAGGAGGCCAAAGGACAGACAAGGCATCCACTCCCCAAGCCCCCGACTCCGGAGACCAGGAGCAGAACAGGGGAAGCAGGGCATCGGTCCGGGAGGCAAACAGGTCCAGCACAGGAGTCCCGAACCTCCGACAGAGCAAGCGGAAAATCCGAGGGGCCAGACACAGGGAGAGGGAGGACGGGAACCTCCGACTCAAGGAAACCGCAACCACGGTGTCCACATCCCGAAAAGCAGAGCAGAGAGGCCCACCAGATGACACCCGGCCCAACTCGCAACCGCACGGGCCACCAAGCTCAGGGAAAGGCAGCGGGAACTGCCCTGGTGGTAGACGTAGGCCACGGTCACAGTGTCGCCTGACCTCACCAACACGTTGCACCCCAGAAGACGATCCTTGAAAAGGCGGAGAGCCCTCTCCACCGCAGATAGCTCCCTCCAAATCGAAGAAAGGCGGGACTCCGAAGGAAGCCAGCGGGCCTGCACCGCCCAAGGGCCCAGAGACGCACCCCAACCGGAAGCGCTGGCATCCTGTCGTCAACACCAAGGGGGTTGAGGGCGGAACCACATGCCCTCCGACAGATGCGAAGAATCCAGCCACCACTGGAGAGCAGACACCAACTCCGGGAACACAGGCACATGAATCGAGAAGTCCCGGACAGGAAAGGGCACCCACCTCTGAATATGCCACAACAGAGGCCGAAGATGAACCCGGGCCCAGGGAACCGTGAACACAGTGGCAGACATGTGGCCCTGAACCACCAGCCATTGCAGGAGAGGAGCAGAATCCCGGGAAAGCAACCTCCTCAGCAACAAATGAAGACGCAGAATCCTGGAATCTGGGAGAAAGACCGTGCCCCGCACAGATCCGAACACCGCCCCAAAGAAGGTTCTCCGAGTAGCAGGGTCCAGGCGACTCTTCGGTAGATGGACCAGGAAACCATGATCCCCGAGCGTACGCACGGTCAAGGAAAGGTGGCGAGACACGAACTCCGGAGACGGAGCCTGCAGCAGCCAATCGTCCAGGCATGGAAACACGGACACCCCCAGGAGATGGAGATGAGCCACCAAGGGAGCAGCCACCATGGTGAACACCCTGGGGGCGGACCGGAGACCGAAGGGAAGGACGCAGAACTGCCAGAGACGACCCTGCAGGCAGAAGCGCAGGAACTGCTGATCCACCAACGCCATCGGAACATGAAGGGAGGCATCCTGGAGATCCAGCGAGGTGAACACCCAACCCTCCTGGATCAGGGGAATCACCATCTGCAAAGTTTCCATCATGAATGGGATCTTCCGTACAAACAAGCACAGGGCCCGAAGATTGACGACAACACGGAAGCCCCCCGTGATCTCCGGAACCACAAACACGATGGAATAAGTCCCCAACCCACGTTCCAGGGGGGGGACTGGGACAATCGCCCTCTAGACGAACAGCAACTGAACACCCTCCTGCAACGCCAGACGGCGAGACGGGTCCGAAGGCAAAGGAGTCACCACCACACCCGAGGGAGGAGGAGGAGACAGGAATACCATCCGGTAACCCCGAGAAAGAACATCCAGCACCCACTGGTCGGAGGTCGCCAGCAGCCAAGCATGGAGGAACAGCCGCAGTCTCCCACCAACCGCAGGCTGACCACCAGCGAGAACGGGCACCGGACCGGCGTAGTCAGGAACGAGGAGCGCCAGACCCACCACCCGGATGGGGCTTCTCCTGGAAACGCCTAGGAAAGGTCCTACGAGCACCACGCCGGCCCCGAAACGAAGACTGCTGAAAACCTGGAAGGCTGGCGAAAGGACCGGGCTTTCGAGAAGGAGGACCCCTTAAGAGAAGGGGCAGGATGGAAGGACAACGAATGCTTCCTCTTCAGAAAGACTCTATGGAGCATGTCCTCCAGGGCGTCCCCAAAAAGAAGAGTACCAGAAAACGGCAACCTCAAAGCCACAGAACGCTGAGCAGCAACCGAATCCCAACCACGCAGCAGCAAATTCCGACGGGCAGCCACAGAGGAACCAGAAGACAGAGCAGAAGCCCTGACCGAGTCAAAGGCAACGTCCGAAAGGAACTCCAACTGGCGTGCCATAGACTCCAGCAACTCTGGACAAGTGCCCCCCTCCTGCATAGTAGAAAACAAAGTCTTGAAGACAGCCAACAAAGACTGCGGAACACATGCACCATACACACCCCACCGAAGAGCCAGGTGAGAGCCAGCATAGGACTCCATAAGAGCAGAGTCAATCTTCTTATCCACCCCATCCTTCAGGATATTATCATCAGCCAAGGAAGGGCGACCCACCAGAGAAGCAACAATAGAATCCACCTGCACCGAACCAGGCAGGGCAACCTCCGAATCCTGCAACGGATAAAGCTCCGACATGAACCTGGGCAGAGAAATATGGTCCGGGTCCTTCCACTCCTTAAGGAGGACATCCATGACAAAGGGGTGGACGGGCATGGAAGAAGACACAGGCTTCCGAAACTGCGGCAGAACAGAGTCCTGGGAGGTGCTGGGCACAGAGACCTCTGGAAACCCATATTCTCCCCAACATGACAAAGGAGAACAGGCATCAGGTCCTTGGAAATGCACTTGCCTTGCAGCTCCGCTGCGCCGAAAGAGGACTCATCAGAGGATGCAGAGGACGAAATATCCGAATACAGGGGAGCAGCAGCCTCAGAGCGACCCCCAGAACCCATACTGGAAGCCATGAGTTCAGACAGCGTCTCCAAAACTAGGCGCTGCAGAAGCTTAGAGTCACCCAAACTGCCACTCCGAGCAGCAGGGGCAGAATCACCACCATCAGAGGAGGAGGAAGAAGATCGAACAGGAGAGACATGCTTTCTCTTCCCGTGATGCTTCCCCATAGCAAAGCAGCAAATCACGAGTCACAGCAACCCAGTAGACAGAGCAGACGTGAGACACCCAGCGGAGCCACAAGCAGCCGAAGGAATCGAAGAACAGCAGAATCCCGCCAAATAAATACGAAGAAACACACACCCATCAGCTGAGCCACAGAGAGGAACAGTCGAGGAAGAAGGAGGGGGAAGGAGGGGCCGAGCAGCGGCCGACGAATGAAATAGCAAAGGAATCGATGACATCACCTCCATCCACCAAACAGGACGGAAGACAAGCAACCCGGAGCCTACCCGGGTGCTAGCACAGGCCAATGAGGGACAGAATCCAGGACCGGCCTCCCAGCCGACTTCCGCACTTCCCGGAGCCTCCAGCCCCCCCGCAGCCGAGGAACGGACATCCAGAAACGAGCTCCGAGGCAGAAACTGAGCTCCGAGGGAGAAACGGCCCGCCAAGAAACGGACATCTTGAAAGGGCACCGAGGCAGGAACGGCCCCCCCCCCGTCCCAGGGGGCGATCGTACCCAGCAGAAATAACACCGGCATAGAAATGGCCGAGGCGCGAGGAGCCGCGGCGCGCCTCACAGGCACACCCATCCAGCGGAGCCCCTCCTGCAACAGGCAAACCCGACGAAACACGAGCGAAGCCGGTGAAAAGTCCGAACACCGGACTCAGGGACAAAGGACCACAGCCGCATGCGAGAAGCCATAGCCACGCACCCAGCGACCAGCCAGCACAGTGAAAGGCAGAAATCCCCGGGGACCCGAGAGGCCCCGCAACCCAGGTCCCCAGCAATCCAGGAAAGCACAGGAAGCCCAGCAGCCCGGTTTCCACATCCCACGGAGGTCCACGAGCACCCCCAATGCCCAGCAAAGGAGGAAACCACAGGACAGGCGTAGCAGGTAAGAGCCCGGCACTCACCCAAGCGTCTCCCATCAGAATCCAACCGACAGGAAACAAAACAGGATTTGCTTCTGGTGGTGAGGTGTATTATAGCACCTGACAGGAGGGTGGGTGGAGTCAGAAAGCGTTTCCTGTTTTGTTTCCTGTCGTGTGGAATACCTCATGAGTGATGACTGGGTCGAGGACGAGGGACGTAGAGGTAATGTTGAGTTTTGTGGTTTTTAGTTCCCCGGTGTACCACCATGCAAGAGCAGCATTATTTTCTTTGACATAGCCATGACATCATCAGCATGCGATAGGTAGTAAATCTGATGCAGCACAAATTTGCCTATTTGTAAAGGAGATTTTTGTGTAGCATTGTGATGGTAAATCTGCCCCAAGTTATTGCACCAAACACTTCTGAATTCTTGGAACCAGGAGCACAACAGGCAGGAAACACTATCAACACGTGCAGGTATAGGAACCCACAACTCCTATCTCTGTCACCATGTTTCACAACTAAGTCTTCGGATATTAATTTAGACCCTTTTATGATTACTTTGTCACAAAAAGAAATACACAACTTGTGCAACGTAACATTTTAAAAACGATTTTGAGCGCTAACATTTTAAAAACGATTCTGAGCGCAAACATAAAAAGATTTGTAGAAACGCAGAAGCAAATAATTTGAACGATCGTGTTTGATAATATGTAAACAATACGCAAGCTGTTACACATTGGAAGGCAATTCCTCCCCGGGCTGGATGGCTCTGATGCTAGTGCAAACCTTTTCGAAAAATGCAAGTCTGCGATTTTCTGCAGTAGCTGCCTCTGTACCTTACATTGTACATACATTATACATTCACCCGATAGTTTCTTCCATACACTAAAAGGCAGTGCTTCTTCTTTAAAATACCAGACAAAAGTGACTTTATTCAGAAAGCGATGGTATAAGGAAATCTGCATACAATGTGTGATGAAAGTAAATCAAAAAAAGAAAATCAAGTTAATGTTGAATACTCAAATACAATAATAGAGTAATTTTTCCAGAATGTTTTTAATTTGCATTTATAATACTGCCCTTGCAGAAATTGTTATTGCGAAGGTAATGCACATGCACTTCTTATAGAAATCAAATAACTGTGAAATATGCAAACTTCAACTGGAAACAACCCCTAACAATTCCACTTTTTCAATTTTTTACACACAATATGAGGTCTCCTGAAAGTTTACATATATAGACAAGGATTTGCAATGCAATAGGTCTTGGATTACAGAGGTTTGAGCTGTTGGCATTGCTAATAATAATGCAACACTAGCAGCTCAAAGATTCAGTAATGTGAGACCTATTGTATTGCAATTTTTTTTTATATATAGCACGAACGTGAGTGAAATGTGTGTATTCATGTTGCATTGAGTACAGTGTAATTATCTGTTGTGTTATGTGGCACAGAGTAGTATTGTGTGGAGTGTATTTATCTAGCATTAAGTAGAGTAATTATTTGGCGTGCAATTATGTAGTACTGAGTGGTATGTGGAGAGTATTTATGTTGTATTGAATACAGTGTAATTATGTGGTACTGAGTGGTGTTATGTTGAGTGTAGTTATGTACTCTACTCAATGCAACATAAATACACCCCTCATGCTACTCACTACCATACAATTACAAACCACATATTTACACACTAATCAATGCAACATAAATACTCTCCACATCATAACACTCAATACCACATAATTACACAACAAATATTTTTACAACACATATTTACACTCTACTCAATACAACATAACTACACTCAACATAATGCCACTCAGTACCACATATGCTTGTTTCAAGGGTTGTGGTCAGTTTCAGATATCGTACTGCAGTTTGTTTCAAGTACTGTGATCAGTTTCAGGTTTTGTGGCTGATTAGAGGAACTGTGGTCTGTTTTATGTTGTGTAGTTAGTTTGAGGCAGTTAGGTGCTAGTGTTGTATTATTATTAGCAATGCCAACTGAGACAGATCCGAAAATAATGAAAAGGCAGAAATAGGCACTAGAAAGATGCTGGTAGAGGGGGCAGCGAGAGGCGGCAAAGTATTAAAGGATAATAAGGAAAACAACAGGGGGTAGGGGTATAATCACTTTTGAGTAAAGAAAATGAGAAAATAAGCAAACCATCTAGCTGCAGAAGAGCTAAGAGAAACATGGGGCGAGCGAGAGAGCACGAGAAACCGGCGGATGGAAGATGCCCTTTAAAGAGCATAGGAAATAAGAAAGTAAATGACACAACCGGATGAGTAAGAGAAACAGGAGGGATAAGATCACCTTTGAGTAGGGAAAATGAAAGAATAAGTCAAACATCTGGGTAGGGCGGAGAAACGGCAGTGTGAGTAAGAGAAGCAGCAGAGGGTGAGATTCACAGGTTCGGGAGGGGGCATTAATGGGAGAACCTGGGTAGACATTGGAGACAGGAGATATAATTGAAAAAAGGGTAGAAAGCGATACAGGACGATGTACAGAGAGGGACGCCCAGAATAAGGGAGGCAAAGGAAAGGTACGAGTCAGAAAAAGAATGGGAGCGATGCAAGGAGCAGAGAGAAGAAAGGCAATCGAGCGTGGAGACAGACAGAAAGGGAGAGACAGGAGAGAGGCAGAAACTAGGAGGGTCAAGTGTGAGTGGCAGCGAGGTGAGGAATGAATGCCAGGAGGGACAAGGGTGACTGTCAGGCCATGGGGGTGAAGGGTGAGTGCCAGAGAGGGGAGGAGAGAGTGCCAGGGAGATGAGACGTAAGAGTCAGGAGGGTCAAGGGTGAGTGCCAGGAAGGGGAAGGGTGAGTGCCGAGAAGGGAAAGTATGAGTGCTAGGGGTGAGGAGTAGCTGCCAGGACAGGGGGGTGAAGGGCTAGTGCCACAGAGGTGAAGGTTGAGTGCCAGGTCAGGGGGATGAAGGGTGAGTGCCAGGGAGATGAAGGTTAAGTGACATGGAGCTGAGATGTAAGAGTCAGGAGGGTCAAATGTGAGTGCCAGGGAGGGGAAGGGTGAGTGCAAGGGGTGAAGGGTAGCTGCCAGGCCAGGGGGATGTAGGGGTAGTGCGATGGAGGTGAATGGTGAGTGCCAAGGGGGTGAGTAGTGAATGCCAGGGGGGACATGGGTGAGTATCAGGGAGGTGAAGGATATGTGCCAGGGAGGGGAAGTATGAGTACCAGGAGGTTCGAGGGTGAGGGAGGTGACAGTTGAGTGTCACGGAGAGTCAATGCTGAGTGCCAGAGAGGGAGAAGGGTGAGTGCCAGGTGCAAGGAATGACTGCCAGGCCTGAAGGGTGAAGAGTGAAGGGGGGGAGTGAGGGGTGAGTGACAGACTGCAAACAGTAGTGAGATGGGGTCTAGAAGGAATTGCGGAGATCATCAACCGGTGTGTGACAGGCTTGGACTCACCAGTGCCAGGCCAGACTTGGGTGGATGCAAGAACCTCTGAAAGGCGGGTGCCAAGTCACTCGTAAACTTAGTACAGGAGTGGGGTGCGCAGGAGAGAGTAACATCTTCGAACAACAAACTATTCAAAATCCTGAAAACTCCACTTTATGATCTTGCAACCTTATGTGTAAAATAATGAGCAAATGAATGGGCTTACGTAGTGGACTTGCAGCTTGTTACAGCAAGTTATTGCATTGCAAATAAGCCAAAGGTAACACAATTTGAATTAGTAATGGTAAGATTTGCAATGAACTAGCAACAAGTTGAAAAAGCACCCCAGAATTGAACAGAGGATACATAATAAAAATGGGGGCAATATTGGTCTCCTTTTCACAGCTGGCAGCCAAAAAAACAGGGTGTTGTGTAGGACTCGAATTCTGGTGGAATCAGTATTTGTAAAAGAGTCAATTTTTCATTTAAAAAAAATGTAAACAACTAGTGTATGGTAACATGCGAGTGCCATTGCCCTTTTCCTAAGACACAACCTTTGTTAAACAAACCAATTAGAATGACTGCTTGCTGTTTAAAACTGAGTGGGGCACAAATGCAGTTTAGTATTCTGGTTCTTGTGGTTGTGTGTGTGGTTGTGTGTGTGTGGTTGTGTGAGTGTGGTTGTGTGTGTGTGAGTGTGTGTGGTTGTGTGTGCGTATGTGGTTGTGTGGTTTGCGTGTGTGGTTGTGTGTGTGGTTGTGTGTGTGGATGTGTGCGTGTGGTTGTGTGTGAGGTTGTGTGTGTGTGGTTGTGTGTGTGGTTGTGTGTGTGCGGTTGTGTGTGTGTGGTTGTGTGTGTGTGTGGTTGTAGTTGTGTGTTTGGTGGGGTGTGTATGTGGCTGGGTGGTTGTGTCCTCGTTGTGTGTGTGTGATTGTGTGTGTGTGGTTGTGTGTGTGGCTGTGTGTGGTTGTGTGTGGGTATGTGTGTGGTTGTGTGTGTGATGTTGTGTGTGGTGTGATGTCGTGTCAGGCATGAGTGTGATGTGCTCTGCTGTGTGTGATGTGGTGTCAGACCGGAGTGTGATTTGTTCTGCTGTGAGTGATGTGGTGTCGGACCTGAGTGTGATGTGCTCTGCTGTGTGTGATGTGGTGTCAATCATGAGTGTGGTGTGATCTGCTGTGTGTGATGTGGTGTCAGACTTGAGTGTGATGTGCTCTGATGTGTGTGATGTGGTGTCAGGCATGAGTGTGATGTGCTCTGGTGTGTGTGATGTGGTGTCAGGTCTGAATGTGATGTGTGCTCTGCTGTGTGTGATGTGGTGTCAGGCGGCATGAGTGTGATGTGCTCTGCTGTGTGTGATGTGGTGTCAGGCATGAGTGTGATGTGCTCTGCTGTGTGTGATGTGGTGTCAGACCTGCGTGTGGTGTGCTCTGCTGTGTGATGTGGTGTCAGGCTTGAGAGTGATGTGCTCTGCTGTGTGTGATGTGTTGTCAGACCTGAGTGTGATGTGCTCTGCTGTGTGTGATGGGGTGTCAGGCATGAGTGTGATGTGCTCTGCTGTGTGTGATGTGGTGTCAGGCATTAATGTGATGTGCTCTGCTGTGTGTGATGTGGTGTTAGGCATGAGTGTAATGTGCTCTGCTGTGTGATATGTGGTGTCAGACTTGAGTGTGATGTGCTCTGCTGTGTGTGATGTGGTGTCAGACCAGAGTGTGGTGTGCTCTGCTGTGTATGATGTGGTGCTAGGCATGAGTGTAATGTGCTCTGCTGTGTGTGATGTGGTGTCAGACGTGAGTGTAATTTGCTCTGATGTGTGAGATGTGGTGTCAGACCGGAGTGTGGTGTGCTATGCTGTCTGACCTGATTGTGATGTGCTCTGCTGTGTGTGATGTGGTGTCAGGCATGGGTGTGATGTGCTCTGCTGTGTGTGATGTGGTGTCAGACCTGAGTGTGGTGTGCACTGCTGTGTGTGATGTGGTGTCAGGCATGAGTGTGATGTGCTTTGCTGTGTGTGATGTGGTGTCAGACCTGCGTGTGGTGTGCTCTGCTGTGTGATGTGGTGTCAGGCTTGAGAGTGATGTGCTCTGCTGTGTGTGATGTGTTGTCAGACCTGAGTGTGATGTGCTCTGCTGTGTCTGATGTGGTGTCAGGTATGAGTTTGATATGTGCTCTGCTGTGTGTGATGTGATGTCAGGCATGAGTGTGATGTGCTCTGCTGTGTGTGATGTGGTGTCAGACCTGCGTGTGGTGTGCTCTGCTGTGTGAAGTGGTGTCAGGCTTGAGAGTGATGTGCTCTGCTGTGTGTGATGTGTTGTCAGACCTGAGTGTGATGTGCTCTGCTGTGTGTGATGGGGTGTCAGGCATGAGTGTGATGTGCTCTGCTGTGTGTGATGTGGTGTCAGGCATGAGTGTGATGTGCTCTGCTGTGTGTGATGTGGTGTTAGGCATGAGTGTAATGTGCTCTGCTGTGTGTGATGTGGTGTCAGACTTGAGTGTGATGTGCTCTGCTGTGTGTGATGTGGTGTCAGACCGGAGTGTGGTGTGCTCTGCTGTGTATGATGTGGTGTTAGGCATGAGTGTAATGTGCTCTGCTGTGTGTGATGTGGTGTCAGACGTGAGTGTAATTTGCTCTGATGTGTGTGATGTGGTGTCAGACCGGAGTGTGGTGTGCTATGCTGTCTGACCTGATTGTGATGTGCTCTGCTGTGTGTGATGTGGTGTCAGGCATGGGTGTGATGTGCTCTGCTGTGTGTGATGTGGTGTCAGACCTGAGTGTGGTGTGCACTGCTGTGTGTGATGTGGTGTCAGGCATGAGTGTGATGTGCTTTGCTGTGTGTGATGTGGCGTCAGTTATGAGTGTAAGTGCTCTGCTGTATATGATGTGGTGTCAGGCATGAGTGTGATGTGCTTTGCTGTGTGTGATGTGGCGTCAGTTATGAGTGTAAGTGCTCTGCTGTGTGTGATGTGGTGTCAGGCATGAGTGTGGTGTGCTCTGCTGTGTGTGATGTGGTGCCAGACCTAAGTGTGATGTCCTCTGCTGTGTATGATGTGATGTCAGGCCTGAGTGTGTGATGTGCTTTGGTTTGAGTGATGTGGTGTCAGACCTGAGTGTGATGTGCACTGCTGTGTGTGATGTGGTGTCAGGCATGAGTGTGATGTGCTCTGCTGTGTGTGATGTGGTGTCAGACCTAAGTGTGATGTCCTCTGCTGTGTGTGATGTGGTGTCAGGCCTGAGTGCGATGTGCTCTGCTGTGAGTGATGTGGTGTCAGACCTGAGTGTGATGTGCACTGCTGTGTGTGATGTGGTGTCAGGCATGAGTGTGATGTGCTCTGCTGTGTGTGATGTGGTGTCAGGCCTGAGGGTGATTTGCTCTGCTGTGTGTGATGTGGTGTCAGGAATGAGTGTGATGTGCTCTGCTGTGTGTGATGTGGTGTCAGACCTGAGTGTGATGTGCTCTGCTGTGCGTGATGTGGTGTCAGGCCTGAGTGTGATGTGCTCTGCTGTGTGTGATGCGGTGTCAGGCATGGGTGTGATGTACTCTGCTGTGTGTGATGTGGTGTCAGGCATGAGTGTGATGTGCTCTGCTGTGTGTGATGTGGTGTCAGACGTGAGTGTGATGTGCTCTGCTGTGTGTGATGTGGTGTCAGACCTGAGTGGGATGTGCTCTGCTGTGTGTGATGTGGTGTCAGGCATGAGTGTGCTGTGCTCTGCTGTGTGTGATGTGGTGTCAGGCATGGGTGTGATGTACTCTGCTGTGTGTGATGTGGTGTCAGGCATTAGTGTGTTGTGCTCTGCTGTGTGTGATGTGGTGTCAGGCATGAGTGTGATGTGCTCTGCTGTGTGTGATGTGGTGTCAGACTGGAGTGTGATGTGCTCTGCTGTGTGTGATGTGGTGTCAGACCGGAGTGTGATGTGTTCTGATATGTGTGATGTGGTGTCAGACCTGATTATGATGTTCTCTGCTCTGTGTGATGTGGTGTCAGGCATGGGTGTGATGTGCTCTGCTGTGTGTGATGTGGTGTCAGGCATGAGTGTGACGTGCTCTGCTGTGTGTGATGTGGTGTCAGACCCGAGTGTGAAGTGCTCTGCTGTGTGTGATGTGCTTTCAGGCATGATTGTGATGTGATCTGCTGTGTGTGATGTGGTGTCAGGCATGAGTGTGATGTGCTCTGCTGTGTGTGATGTGGTGTTAGGCTGTGTGTGAGTGTGATGTGCTCTGCTGTGTGTGATGTGGTGCCAGACATGAGTGTGGTGTGTTCTGCTGTGTGTGATGTGGTGTCAGACCTGTGTGTGATGTGCTCTGCTGTGTGTGGTGTGGTGTCAGACCTGAGTGTGATGTGCTCTGCTGTGTGTGATGTGGTGTCAGGCATGGGTGTGATGTGCTCTGCTGTGTGTGATGTGGCATCAGGCATGATTGAATTGTGCACTGTTGTGTGTTATGTGGTGTCAGACCTGAGTGTGGTGTGATTTGCTGTGTGTGATGTGGTGTCAGCTATGAGTGTGGTGTGCTCTGCTGTGTATGATGTGGTGTCAGGCATGAGTGTGATGTGTGCTCTGCTGTGTGTGATGTGGTGTCAGGCATGAGTGTGATGTGTGGTCTTCTGTGTGTGATGTGGTGTCAGGCTTGAGGTGATGTGCTCTGCTGTGTGCGATGTGGTGTCAGACCTAAGTGTGATGTCCTCTGCTGTGTATGATGTGGTGTCAGGCCTGAGTGTGATGTGCTCTGGTGTGAGTGATGTGGTGTCAGACCTGAGTGTGATGTGCACTGCTGTGTGTGATGTGGTGTCAGGCATGATTGTGATGTGCTCTACTGTGTGTGATGTGGTGTCAGACCTAAGTGTGATGTCCTCTGCTGTGTGTGATGTGGTGTCAGGCCTGAGTGTGATGTGCTCTGCTGTGAGTAATGTGGTGTCAGACCTGAGTGTGATGTGGTGTCAGGCATGAGTGTGATGTGCTCTGCTGTGTGTGATGTGGTGTCATGCATGAGTGTGATGAGCTCTGCTGTGTGTGATGTGTTGTCAGACCTGAGGGTGATTTGGTCTGCTGTGTGTGATGTGGTGTCATGAAGGAGTGTGATGTGCTCTGCTCTGTGTGATGTAGTGCCAGACCTGAGTGTGATGTGCTCTGCTGTGCGTGATGTGGTGTCAGGCCTGAGTGTGATGTGCTCTGCTGTGTGTGATGCGGTGTCAGGCCTGAGTGTGATGTGCTCTGCTGTGTGTGATGTGGTGTCAGGCATGAGTGTGATGTGCTCTGCTGTGTGTGATGTGGTGTCAGACGTGAGTGTGATGTGCTCTGCTGTGTGTGATGTGGTGTCAGACCTGAGTGGGATGTGCTCTGCTGTGTGTGATGTGGTGTCAGGCATGAGTGTGCTGTGCTCTGCTGTGCGTGATGCGGTGTCAGGCATTGGTGTGATGTACTCTGCTGTGTGTGATGTGGTGTCAGGCATGAGTGTGATGTGCTCTGCTGTGCGTGATGTGGTTCAGGCATGAGTGTGATGTGCTCTGCTGTGTGTGATGTGGTGTCAGACCTGAGTGTGATGTGCTCTGCTGTGTGTGATGTGGTGTCAGGCATGAGTGTGATGTGCTCTGCTGTGTGTGATGTGGTGTCAGACCTGAGTGTGGTGTCCTCTGTTGTGTGTGATGTGGTGTCAGGCATGAGTGTAATGTGCTCTGCTGTGTGTGATGTGGTGTCAGACCTGAGTGTGATGTGCTCTGCTGTGTGTGATGTGGTGTCAGGCATGAGTATGATGTGCTCTGCTGTGTGTGATGTGGTTTCAGAACTGAGTGTGATGTGCTCTGCTGTGTGTGATGCGGTGTCAGGCATGAGTGTGATGTGCTCTGCTGTGTGTGATGTGGTGTTAGGCTGTGTGTGAGTGTGATGTGCTCTGCTATGTGTGATGTGGTGCCAGACATGAGTGTGGTGTGCTCTGCTGTGTGTGATGTGGTGTCAGACCTGTGTGTGATGTGCTCTGCTGTGTGTGGTGTGGTGTCAGACCTGAGTGTGATGTGCTCTGCTGTGTGTGATGTGGTGTCAGGCATGGGTGTGATGTGCTCTGCTGTGTGTGATGTGGCGTCAGGCATGATTGAATTGTGCACTGTTGTGTGTTATGTTGTGTCAGACCTGAGTGTGATGTGATTTGCTGTGTGTGATGTGGTGTCAGGCATGAGTATGATGTGCTATGCTGTGTGTGATGTGGTTTCAGAACTGAGTGTGATGTGCTCTGCTGTGTGTGATGCGGTGTTAAGCATGAGTATGATGTGCTCTGCTGTGTGTGATGTGTTGTCAGACCTGAGTGTGATGTGCTCTGCTGTGTGTGATGTGGTGTCAGGCATGAGTGTGACGTGCTCTGCTGTGTGTGATGTGGTGTCAGACCCGAGTGTGAAGTGCTCTGGTGTGTGTGATGTGGTGTCAGGCATGAATGAATGGTGCTCTGCTGTGTGTGATGTGGTGTCAGACCTGAGTGTGGGGTGCTCTGCTGTATGTGATGTGGTGTCAGGCATGAGTGTGATGTGAGTTGGTGTGTGATCTGGTCTCAGACCGGAGTGTGGTGTGCTCTGCTGTGTATGATGTGGTGTTAGGCATGAGTGTAATGTGCTCTGCTGTGTGTGATGTGGTGTCAGACCTGAGTGTGATGTGCTCTGCTGTGTGTGATGTGGTGTCAGGCATGAGTATGATGTGCTCTGCTGCGTGTGATGTGGTTTCAGAACTGAGTGTGATGTACTCTGCTGTGTGTGATGCGGTGTCAGGCATGAGTGTGATGTGCTCTGCTGTGTGTGATGTGGTGTTAGGCTGTGTGTGAGTGTGATGTGCTCTGCTGTGTGTGATGTGGTGCTAGACATGCGTGTGGTGTGCTCTGCTGTGTGTGATGTGGTGTCAGACCTGTGTGTGATGTGCTCTGCTGTGTGTGGTGTGGTGTCAGACCTGAGAGTTATGTGCTCTGCTGTGTGTGATGTGGTGTCAGGCATGGGTGTGATGTGCTCTGTTGTGTGTGATGTGGCATCAGGCATGATTGAATTGTGCACTGTTGTGTGTTATGTGGTGTCAGACCTGAGTGTGATGTGATTTGCTGTGTGTGATGTGGTGTCAGCTATGAGTGTGGTGTGCTCTGCTGTGTATGATGTGGTGTCAGGCATGAGTGTGATGTGTGCTCTGCTGTGTGTGATGTGGTGTCAGGCATGAGTGTGATGTGCTCTGCTGTGTGTGATGCGGTGTTAGGCATGAGTATGATGTGCTCTGCTGTGTGTGATGTGTTGTCAGACCTGAGTGTGATGTGCTCTGCTGTGTGTGATGTGGTGTCAGGCATGAGTGTGACGTGCTCTGCTGTATGTGATGTGGTGTCAGACCTGAGTGTGATGTGCTCTGCTGTGTGTGATGGGGTGTCAGGCATGAGTGTGATGTGCTCTGCTGTGTGTGATGTGGTATCAGGCATGAGTGTGATGTGCTCTGCTGTGTGTGATGTGATGTTAGGCATGAGTGTAATGTGCTCTGCTGTGTGTGATGTGGTGTCAGACTTGAGTGTGATGTGCTCTGCTGTGTGTGATGTGGTGTCAGACCGGAGTGTGGTGTGCTCTGCTGTGTATGATGTGGTGTTAGGCATTAGTGTAATGTGCTCTGCTGTGTGTGATGTGGTGTCAGACTTGAGTGTGATGTGCTCTGCTGTGTGTGATGTGGTGTCAGACCGGAGTGTGGTGTGCTTTGCTGTCTGACCTGATTGTGATGTGCTCTGCTGTGTGTGATGTGGTGTCAGGCATGGGTGTGATGTGCTCTGCTGTGTGTGATGTGGTGTCAGGCATGAGTGTGATGTGCTTTGCTGTGTGTGATGTATCGTCAGTTATGAGTGTAAGTGCTCTGCTGTATATGATGTGGTGTCAGGCATGAGTGTGATGTGCTTTGCTGTGTGTGATGGGGCATCAGTTATGAGTGTAAGTGCTCTGCTGTGTGTAATGTGGTGTCAGGCATGAGTGTGGTGTGCTCTGCTGTGTGTGATGTGGTGCCAGACCTAAGTGTGATGTCCTCTGCTGTGTATGATGTGGTGTCAGGCCTGAGTGTGTGATGTGCTTTGGTGTGAGTGATGTGGTGTCAGACCTGAGTGTGATGTGCACTGCTGTGTGTGATGTGGTGTCAGGCATGAGTGTGATGTGCTCTGCTGTGTGTGATGTGGTGTCAGACCTAAGTGTGATGTCCTCTGCTGTGTGTGATGTGGTGTCAGGCCTGAGTGCGATGTGCTCTGCTGTGAGTGATGTGGTGTCAGACCTGAGTGTGATGTGCACTGCTGTGTGTGATGTGGTGTCAGGCATGAGTGTGATGTGCTCTGCTGTGTGTGATGTGGTGTCAGGCCTGAGGGTGATTTGCTCTGCTGTGTGTGATGTGGTGTCAGGAATGAGTGTGATGTGCTCTGCTGTGTGTGATGTGGTGTCAGACCTGAGTGTGATGTGCTCTGCTGTGCGTGATGTGGTGTCAGGCCTGAGTGTGATGTGCTCTGCTGTGTGTGATGCGGTGTCAGGCATGGGTGTGATGTACTCTGCTGTGTGTGATGTGGTGTCAGGCATGAGTGTGATGTGCTCTGCTGTGTGTGATGTGGTGTCAGACGTGAGTGTGATGTGCTCTGCTGTGTGTGATGTGGTGTCAGACCTGAGTGGGATGTGCTCTGCTGTGTGTGATGTGTCGTCAGGCATGATTGAATTGTGCACTGTTGTGTGTTATGTTGTGTCAGACCTGAGTGTGATGTGCTCTGCTGTGCGTGATGTGGTGTCAGGCATGAGTATGATGTGCTCTGCTGTGTGTGATGTGGTGTCAGGCATGGGTGTGATGTACTCTGCTGTGTGTGATGTGGTGTCAGGCATGAGTGTGATGTGCCTCGCTGTGTGTGATGTGGTTCAGGCATGAGTGTGATGTGCTCTGCTGTGTGTGATGTGGTGTCAGACCCGAGTGTGATGTGCTCTGCTGTGTGTGATGTGGTGTCAGGCATTAGTGTGTTGTGCTCTGCTGTGTGTGATGTGGTGTCAGGCATGAGTGTGATGTGCTCTGCTGTGTGTGATGTGGTGTCAGACCGGAGTGTGATGTGCTCTGCTGTGTGTGATGTGGTGTCAGACCGGAGTGTGATGTGTTCTGATATGTGTGATGTGGTGTCAGGCATGGGTGTGATGTGCTCTGCTGTGTGTGATGTGGTGTCAGACCGGAGTGTGATGTTCTCTGCTCTGTGTGATGTGGTGTCAGGCATGGGTGTGATGTGCTCTGCTGTGTGTGATGTGGTGTCAGGCATGAATGAATGGTGCTCTGCTGTGTGTGATGTGGTGTCAGACCTGATGAGGTGCTCTGCTGTATGTGATGTGGTGTCAGGCATGAGTGTGATGTGATTTGGTGTGTGATCTGGTCTCAGACCGGAGTGTGGTGTGCTCTGTTGTGTATGATGTGGTGTTAGGCATGAGTGTAATGTGCTCTGCTGTGTGTGATGTGGTGTCAGACCTGAGTGTGATGTGCTCTGCTGTGTGTGATGTGGTGTCAGGCATGAGTATGATGTGCTCTGCTGTGTGTGATGTGGTTTCAGAACTGAGTGTGATGTGCTCTGCTGTGTGTGATGCGGTGTCAGGCATGAGTGTGATGTGCTCTACTGTGTGTGATGTGTTGTCAGACCTGAGTGTGATGTGCTCTGCTGTGTGTGATGTGGTGTCAGGCATGAGTGTGACGTGCTCTGCTGTGTGTGATGTGGTGTCAGACCCGAGTGTGAAGTGCTCTGCCGTGTGTGATGTGCTTTCAGGCATGATTGTGATGTGATCTGCTGTGTGTGATGTGGTGTCAGGCATGAGTGTGATGTGCTCTGCTGTGTGTGATGTGGTGTTAGGCTGTTTGTGAGTGTGATGTGCTCTGCTGTGTGTGATGTGGTGCCAGACATGAGTGTGGTGTGCTCTGCTGTGTGTGATGTGGTGTCAGACCTGTGTGTGATGTGCTCTGCTGTGTGTGGTGTGGTGTCAGACCTGAGTGTGATGTGCTCTGCAGTGTGTGATGTGGTGTCAGGCATGGGTGTGATGTGCTCTGCTGTGTGTGATGTGGCATCAGGCATGATTGAATTGTGCACTGTTGTGTGTTATGTGGTGTCAGACCTGAGTGTGATGTGATTTGCTGTGTGTGATGTGGTGTCAGCTATGAGTGTGGTGTGCTCTGCTGTGTATGATGTGGTGTCAGGCATGAGTGTGATGTGTGCTCTGCTGTGTGTGATGTGGTGTCAGGCATGAGTGTGATGTGTGGTCTGCTGTGTGTGATGTGGTGTCAGGCTTGAGTTGATGTGCTCTGCTGTGTGCGATGTGGTGTCTGACCTAAGTGTGATGTCCTCTGCTGTGTATGATGTGGTGTCAGGCCTGAGTGTGATGTGCTCTGGTGTGAGTGATGTGGTGTCAGACCTGAGTGTGATGTGCACTGCTGTGTGTGATGTGGTGTCAGGCATGATTGTGATGTGCTCTACTGTGTGTGATGTGGTGTCAGACCTAAGTGTGATGTCCTCTGCTGTGTGTGATGTGGTGTCAGGCCTGAGTGTGATGTGCTCTGCTGTGAGTGATGTGGTGTCAGACCTGAGTGTGATGTGGTGTCAGGCATGAGTGTGATGTGCTCTGCTGTGTGTGATGTGGTGTCATGCATGAGTGTGATGTGCTCTGCTGTGTGTGATGTGTTGTCAGACCTGAGGGTGATTTGCTCTGCTGTGTGTGATGTGGTGTCATGAAGGAGTGTGATGTGCTCTGCTGTGTGTGATGTAGTGCCAGACCTGAGTGTGATGTGCTCTGCTGTGCGTGATGTGGTGTCAGGCCTGAGTGTGATGTGCTCTGCTGTGTGTGATGCGGTGTCAGGCCTGAGTGTGATGTGCTCTGCTGTGTGTGATGTGTTGTCAGAAATGAGTGTGATGTGCTCTGCTGTGTGTGATGTGGTGTCAGACGTGAGTGTGATGTGCTCTGCTGTGTGTGATGTGGTGTCAGACCTGAGTGGGATGTGCTCTGCTGTGTGTGATGTGGTGTCAGGCATGGGTGTGATGTACTCTGCTGTGTGTGATGTGGTGTCAGGCATGAGGGTGATTTGCTCTGCTGTGTGTGATGTGGTTCAGGCATGAGTGTGATGTGCTCTGCTGTGTGTGATGTGGTGTCAGACCTGAGTGTGATGTGCTCTGCTGTGCGTGATGTGGTGTCAGGCCTGAGTGTGATGTGCTCTGCTGTGTGTGATGTGGTGTCAGACCTGAGTGTGGTGTCATCTGTTGTGTGTGATGTGGTGTCAGGCATGAGTGTAATGTGCTCTGCTGTGTGTGATGTGGTGTCAGACCTGAGTGTGATGTGCTCTGCTGTGTGTGATGTGGTGTCAGGCATGAGTATGATGTGCTCTGCTGTGTGTGATGTGGTTTCAGAACTGAGTGTGATGTGCTCTGCTGTGTGTTATGCTGTGTCAGGCATGAGTGTGATGTGCTCTGCTGTGTGTGATGTGGTGTTAGGCTGTGTGTGAGTGTGATGTGCTCTGCTGTGTGTGATGTGGTGCCAGACATGAGTGTGGTGTGCTCTGCTGTGTGTGATGTGGTGTCAGATCTGAGTGTGATGTGCTCTGCTGTGTGTGATGTGGTGTCAGGCATGATTGAATTGTGCACTGTTGTGTGTTATGTGGTGTCAGACCTGAGTGTGATGTGATTTGCTGTGTGTGATGTGGTGTCAGGCATGAGTATGATGTGCTATGCTGTGTGTGATGTGGTTTCAGAACTGAGTGTGATGTGCTCTGCTGTGTGTGATGCGGTGTTAGGCATGAGTATGATGTGCTCTGCTGTGTGTGATGTGTTGTCAGACCTGAGTGTGATGTGCTCTGCTGTGTGTGATGTGGTGTCAGGCATGAGTGTGACGTGCTCTGCTGTGTGTGATGTGGTGTCAGACCCGAGTGTGAAGTGCTCTGGTGTGTGTGATGTGGTGTCAGGCATGAGTGTGACGTGCTCTGCTGTGTGTGATGTGGTGTCAGACCCGAGTGTGAAGTGCTCTGGTGTGTGTGATGTGGTGTCAGTTATGAGTGTAAGTGCTCTGCTGTGTGTGATCTGGTGTCAGGCATGAGTGTGGTGTGCTCTGCTGTGTGTGATGTGGTGCCAGACCTAAGTGTGATGTCCTCTGCTGTGTATGATGTGGTGTCAGGCCTGAGTGTGTGATGTGCTTTGGTGTGAGTGATGTGGTGTCAGACCTGAGTGTGATGTGCACTGCTGTGTGTGATGTGGTGTCAGGCATGAGTGTGATGTGCTCTGCTGTGTGTGATGTGGTGTCACGCATGAGTGTGATGTGCTCTGCTGTGTGTGATGTGGTAAGATTGGGAGTCAGCGGGCAATCCCGTTGTCTAGATGGTAATGTTATGCACACTTTCACTAGAACCTGCTTGGTTCTCTTCTGGTAAATTCGTAAACAATAATAGTCCATTCAATAAGATTATTCTCGTTTCAAACTCTCATATTTATTAATTTCATCTTTTTAATTACTGCGAATCCTTTTGTTTCCATGACATTTCATATTAACATTTCCCATTTACCCAATGCATTTCGGGTCTATGGTGACCCTTCTTCCGGGGTCTCTATTAGAAAAATCAAGAAAAAATGCAATCAGCCTCATAACCATCTCTGTATATATACAACTACATCCCAATACATTGGTTAACACTCTATCTTTATATGCAAACGAAAAAATCATGTCATCTAATCATATGGCAATCCCTAAATAGCCCAGCTTGAAAATATTCACCCTGTTTCATTAAGGTTTAAAACCGAAAATGACCGTTGCATTAGAAAGAGCTTCTAGCGCGACTAGGAGAAAGTTCTACCTACGCGCTCTCAAGAAATATGTCCTACCATGTTCTATGAAAATAATCAAATGAACCCAAAACTTCTCGAGCTTAACAAACGCCCTGCTTTTCATTAGCGCTTACTTACTAGGAAATGCGAACGTCCTCAATTTCCGAAATGCCAACCAATCCGCTACTTCCACACATTTGGTGTATGGCTATATAAAGCTCTATGCGCTGTGATTGGATAAACATGCGATCACGTGACCGCAACCACGGACTCGTATTCAGCCCTCATCTAATTCCTGAACAAAGTCAAATAAATATAGATAGCTGGTATAAAAAATACCACACTGGTATAGAACATAAGTGACAATGATGATGAACAATAAATGAAAGAATTTCGTTACATTTCTGAAAAAAAGTTCGCACATCGAAAAACAATGCTGCATGTTAATCATAGTTATGTTTCCACAATATATATAACTCTGAGTTCATACTGCTAATACTGAAAAAAGTATGCTAAAATAAACAGTTACAAAAAAGAAAAAAATAATGTCGGCCATTTTGGATAGGGGAATTCTCACTCTTAATGTTGTGCATGGAAATATTGTCGGCTCTCCCAAAATCTGTTTATAGAAAGCAGGATAATTCTATCCTGTCATTCAGTCCATTAGGTTGTAGGCTGCCCATCTTCTTTATCCAAAAATATTCGGATCTCAGTCTTTGCTTATGTGAGTCTCTCTCAGGATGATGTTTGATGACTTCCAGTATGGTGAAGCGTAATTGTGCAACATTATGTCCTGCTTCCAGCCAATGTGCACTCACTGTAGATTTCAAATTTTTCAACCGAATGTTGCTCTTATGCTCTGTTATTCTAACTTTTATTTTTCGTTCAGTTTGGCCTATATACAATTTTCCACATGGGCACTTGATGCCATAAATAACATTTTTCGTGTCACAGGTTCCTGAATGTAACAAGGTCATCTTCTTGCCAGTCATTGGGTGTGTGAACATCTGTCCTACCATCACATTGTTACAATGGACGCAATTTTCGCATCTCTGCATGCCTTTGTGGTTGATTTCATCCGGTTTGTTTTTCTTTTTTAAAAGTTCTTTCATGTTTTTTGACCTGTTATATGCAAACGTAATCCGATCAGCAACTAGTGATTCTAGATCAGGTTCTTGTGCAATGAGTGCCCAATGTTTCCTCATAATGTTGGCTATCTTCACTGATTGTGTAGAATGTTTCAGAACACATACTGTCATTTTTATTTCACTTCTCTCTTTGGTCACAAGTAAAGACTCTCTCTTCATATTCAAGACTTTAATTTTGGATTCCTCCAATAATGGTTTA
This sequence comes from Lissotriton helveticus, assembly GCF_964261635.1. Classification (NCBI taxonomy): domain Eukaryota; kingdom Metazoa; phylum Chordata; class Amphibia; order Caudata; family Salamandridae; genus Lissotriton; species Lissotriton helveticus. The sequence goes on along the minus strand of NC_136062.1, from coordinate 166,803,968 downwards.
GGGTAACCTCGTTGTAGGTACTTTTGGATCTGTTTGTCGATGGTGGAGAGTAGATCTTGTGGATCAGAGGTGATTCTTTTTTGACGGATAAATTGAGACATTGGAAGATGTTTCTTTAAGGAGTGATGGTGAAAGCTCTGGTAGTGTAAGCCACTATTTCTGTCCGTTTCTTTAGTGTACACACTGGTTCTTATCCTGTTCTGTTCAAGATGAATTTTCACATCTAAAAATGCCAATTCTTTCTGGTCCATTTGGTAGGTGAATTTAATGCGGTCATGAACTGCATTGAGTCTTTGAATATTAGTGGTTAGTTCTTCCTGTTTACCCTTCCAAATGAGGAAGATGTCGTCAATATATCTTTTAAAGACCATTAACCCAGTTGTCCAGTTCATGTTGTGAATTATGTTATCATGCTCAAATTTTGCCATAAAGGTGTTTGCGTAGGACGGTGCCCCCGCAAACCCCATGGAGGTCCCACTGCACTGTTCATAGAAATTATCTTCCCAGTTAAAGTAACTGTGTAATAGAGCAAACTGCAATAGTTCCAGCATAAATGTTTTTTCTCCACCACTTACTTCATTATTCAGTAAACACCATTCCATCGCTTCAATTCCCTCACTGTGTGGGATTGAGGTGTACAGAGCTGTCACGTCAATAGAACACAACCATATTTCTTCATCAATTGGAATGTTTACTGTGGATAACATATTGAGAAATGCGGTGGTATCTTTTATGTGTGTGCTCCATTTCTGTACTAAAGGTTGTAGGAACCAATCCAGGTATTGACCCAGTGGTTCCGATAATGATCCACATGCCGAGACTATAGGTCTAAAAGGAGGTCTCTTGGGGTCCTTGTGTATCTTTGGAAGCATGTAAAATTGAGGTCTCCTCGGATGTTTGATATTTAAAAATTGGTAGGTCTTCAAAGTGACCCATTTCATCTCTAAGGCTTTATCCAGAATTGTTTTGAGTGTCATTCTAAAGATTACTGTCGGATCTTGATCCAGCTTATGGTATATATTTTCATCTTGAAGATGAGCCTGTACACTCTCTTTGTAGTAGGTAGTATTCATCACCACTATTGCTCCCCCTTTATCTGCCTTTATTATGGTAATGTCGTTGGCGTCTCTCAGGGTTTGTAAAACTTGCCATTCTTTTCTGGAAAAATTACTGGTGGTACCACTGGAATATTTGATTTTCTGAATTTCAGACATTATCCAGTTCTACTTCAATTGTTTTCAGTTCTTTTGACAACTCTTCCACGATCAGCAAAATAAGATCCAAACTACATTTGTTCAAGATTTGGTACCATTTCATTAGGAAAGCCTTGTTATTCCTGCATAACATAGGTTTAAGGGCTATTCTTAAACCCCTAGGGATTCGTTGGTTCCTGTGGTAATGTATTAAAGTTGTCGCGTGCAATCTTTGCTTTATTTCTCGTTTGCTTGCATATTCCAGTTGTTTTACCAGTTGATTTACTGTGCTCGGCTGTGGGCTGAAGGCTCTAGTTTCCTTGATCAAACTATAAATTCCTTCCGCTTCCTCTGCAGTGTATGCTAAAGTTTCTGCCTTGTTAGATGTGATCTGCGCTATTTCTTCTAAATTCATATTTACGGTGCTTAGATGGGGGGTAGACTGTGAATTTGACTAAAACTTTATTGAGTCCATCCAGCACTCTAATTTTTTGTATGTTCTTCTTGTTTAATCCATTCGTTGTTGTGCAACATTAACCCAGTGTTTAGTCTAAAAACACTTTGTGAACATATGAAAAGATTGGGAGTCAGCGGGCAATCCCGTTGTCTAGATGGTAATGTTATGCACACTGTGTGATGTGGTGTCAGACGTGAGTGTGATGTGCTCTGCTGTGTGTGATGTGGTGTCAGACCAGAGTGGGATGTGCTCTGCTGTGTGTGATGTGGTGTCAGGCATGAGTGTGCTGTGCTCTGCTGTGTGTGATGTGGTGTCAGGCATGGGTGTGATGTACTCTGCTGTGTGTGATGTGGTGTCAGGCATGAGTGTGATGTGCCTCGCTGTGTGTGATGTGGTTCAGGCATGAGTTTGATGTGCTCTGCTGTGTGTGATGTGGTGTCAGACCCGAGTGTGATGTGCTCTGCTGTGTGTGATGTGGTGTCAGGCATTAGTGTGTTGTGCTCTGCTGTGTGTGATGTGGTGTCAGGCATGAGTGTGATGTGCTCTGCTGTGTGTGATGTGGTGTCAGACCGGAGTGTGATGTGCTCTGCTGTGTGTGATGTGGTGTCAGACCGGAGTGTGATGTGTTCTGATATGTGTGATGTGGTGTCAGACCTGATTATGATGTTCTCTGCTGTGTGTGATGTGGTGTCAGGCATGGGTGTGATGTGCTCTGCTGTGTGTGATGTGGTGTCAGGCATGAATGAATGGTGCTCTGCTGTGTGTGATGTGGTGTCAGACCTGATGAGGTGCTCTGCTGTATGTGATGTGGTGTCAGGCATGAGTGTGATGTGATTTGGTGTGTGATCTGGTCTCAGACCGGAGTGTGGTGTGCTCTGTTGTGTATGATGTGGTGTTAGGCATGAGTGTAATGTGCTCTGCTGTGTGTGATGTGGTGTCAGACCTGAGTGTGATGTGCTCTGCTGTGTGTGATGTGGTGTCAGGCATGAGTATGATTTGCTCTGCTGTGTGTGATGTGGTTTCAGAACTGAGTGTGATGTGCTCTGCTGTGTGTGATGCGGTGTCAGGCATGAGTGTGATGTGCTCTGCTGTGTGTGATGTGTTGTCAGACCTGAGTGTGATGTGCTCTGCTGTGTGTGATGTGGTGTCAGGCATGAGTGTGACGTGCTCTGCTGTGTGTGATGTGGTGTCAGACCCGAGTGTGAAGTGCTCTGCTGTGTGTGATGTGCTTTCAGGCATGATTGTGATGTGATCTGCTGTGTGTGATGTGGTGTCAGGCATGAGTGTGATGTGCTCTGCTGTGTGTGATGTGGTGTTAGGCTGTTTGTGAGTGCGATGTGCTCTGCTGTGTGTGATGTGGTGCCAGACATGAGTGCGGTGTGCTCTGCTGTGTGTGATGTGGTGTCAGACCTGTGTGTGATGTGCTCTGCTGTGTGTGGTGTGGTGTCAGACCTGAGTGTGATGTGCTCTGCTCTGTGTGATGTGGTGTCAGGCATGGGTGTGATGTGCTCTGCTGTGTGTGATGTGGCATCAGGCATGATTGAATTGTGCACTGTTGTGTGTTATGTGGTGTCAGACCTGAGTGTGATGTGATTTGCTGTGTGTGATGTGGTGTCAGCTATGAGTGTGGTGTGCTCTGCTGTGTATGATGTGGTGTCAGGCATGAGTGTGATGTGTGCTCTGCTGTGTGTGATGTGGTGTCAGGCATGAGTGTGATGTGTGGTCTGCTGTGTGTGATGTGGTGTCAGGCTTGAGTTGATGTGCTCTGCTGTGTGCGATGTGGTGTCAGACCTAAGTGTGATGTCCTCTGCTGTGTATGATGTGGTGTCAGGCCTGAGTGTGATGTGCGCTGGTGTGAGTGATGTGGTGTCAGACCTGAGTGTGATGTGCACTGCTGTGTGTGATGTGGTGTCAGGCATGATTGTGATGTGCTCTACTGTGTGTGATGTGGTGTCAGACCTAAGTGTGATGTCCTCTGCTGTGTGTGATGTGGTGTCAGGCCTGAGTGTGATGTGCTCTGCTGTGAGTGATATGGTGTCAGACCTGAGTGTGATGTGGTGTCAGGCATGAGTGTGATGTGCTCTACTGTGTGTGATGTGGTGTCAGACCTAAGTGTGATGTCCTCTGCTGTGTGTGATGTGGTGTCAGGCCTGAGTGTGATTTGCTCTGCTGTGTGTGATGTGGTGTCATGAAGGAGTGTGATGTGCTCTGCTGTGTGTGATGTAGTGCCAGACCTGAGTGTGATGTGCTCTGCTGTGCGTGATGTGGTGTCAGGCCTGAGTGTGATGTGCTCTGCTGTGTGTGATGCGGTGTCAGGCCTGAGTGTGATGTGCTCTGCTGTGTGTGATGTGGTGTCAGACATGAGTGTGATGTGCTCTGCTGTGTGTGATGTGGTGTCAGACGTGAGTGTGATGTGCTCTGCTGTGTGTGATGTGGTGTCAGACCTGAGTGGGATGTGCTCTGCTGTGTGTGATGTGGTGTCAGGCATGGGTGTGATGTACTCTGCTGTGTGTGATGTGGTGTCAGGCATGAGTGTGATGTGCTTTGCTGTGCGTGATGTGGTTCAGGCATGAGTGTGATGTGCTCTGCTGTGTGTGGTGTGGTGTCAGACCTGAGTGTGATGTGCTCTGCTGTGTGTGATGTGGTGTCAGGCATGAGTGTGATGTGCTCTGCTGTGTGTGATGTGGTGTCAGACCTGAGTGTGGTGTCATCTGTTGTGTGTGATGTGGTGTCAGGCATGAGTGTAGTGTGCTCTGCTGTGTGTGATGTGGTGTCAGACCTGAGTGTGATGTGCTCTGCTGTGTGTGATGTGGTGTCAGGCATGAGTATGATGTGCTCTGCTGTGTGTGATGTGGTTTCAGAACTGAGTGTGATGTGCTCTGCTGTGTGTGATGCGGTGTCAGGAATGAGTGTGATGTGCTCTGCTGTGTGTGATGTGGTGTTAGGCTGTGTGTGAGTGTGATGTGCTCTGCTGTGTGTGATGTGGTGCCAGACAAGAGTGTGGTGTGCTCTGCTGTGTGTGATGTGGTGTCAGACCTGTGTGTGATGTGCTCTGCTGTGTGTGGTGTGGTGTCAGACCTGAGTGTGATGTGCTCTGCTGTGTGTGATGTGGTGTCAGGCATGGGTGTGATGTGCTCTGCTGTGTGTGATGTGGCGACAGGCATGATTGAATTGTGCACTGTTGTGTGTTATGTGGTGTCAGACCTGAGTGTGATGTGATTTGCTGTGTGTGATGTGGTGTCAGGCATGAGTATGATGTGCTATGCTGTGTGTGATGTGGTTTCAGAACTGAGTGTGATGTGCTCTGCTGTGTGTGATGCGGTGTTAGGCATGAGTATGATGTGCTCTGCTGTGTGTGATGTGTTGTCAGACCTGAGTGTGATGTGCTCTGCTGTGTGTGATGTGGTGACAGGCATGAGTGTGACGTGCTCTGCTGTGTGTGATGTGGTGTCAGACCTGAGTGTGATGTGCACTGCTGTGTGTGATGTGGTGTCAGGCATGAGTGTGATGTGCTCTGCTGTGTGTGATGTGGTGTCAGACGTGAGTGTGATGTGCTCTGCTGTGTGTGATGTGGTGTCAGACCAGAGTGGGATGTGCTCTGCTGTGTGTGATGTGGTGTCAGGCATGAGTGTGCTGTGCTCTGCTGTGTGTGATGTGGTGTCAGGCATGGGTGTGATGTACTCTGCTGTGTGTGATGTGGTGTCAGGCATGAGTGTGATGTGCCTCGCTGTGTGTGATGTGGTTCAGGCATGAGTGTGATGTGCTCTGCTGTGTGTGATGTGGTGTCAGACCCGAGTGTGATGTGCTCTGCTGTGTGTGATGTGGTGTCAGGCATTAGTGTGTTGTGCTCTGCTGTGTGTGATGTGGTGTCAGGCATGAGTGTGATGTGCTCTGCTGTGTGTGATGTGGTGTCAGACCGGAGTGTGATGTGCTCTGCTGTGTGTGATGTGGTGTCAGACCGGAGTGTGATGTGTTCTGATATGTGTGATGTGGTGTCAGACCTGATTATGATGTTCTCTGCTCTGTGTGATGTGGTGTCAGGCATGGGTGTGATGTGCTCTGCTGTGTGTGATGTGGTGTCAGGCATGAATGAATGGTGCTCTGCTGTGTGTGATGTGGTGTCAGACCTGATGAGGTGCTCTGCTGTATGTGATGTGGTGTCAGGCATGAGTGTGGTGTGATTTGGTGTGTGATCTGGTCTCAGACCGGAGTGTGGTGTGCTCTGTTGTGTATGATGTGGTGTTAGGCATGAGTGTAATGTGCTCTGCTGTGTGTGATGTGGTGTCAGACCTGAGTGTGATGTGCTCTGCTGTGTGTGATGTGGTGTCAGGCATGAGTATGATGTGCTCTGCTGTGTGTGATGTGGTTTCAGAACTGAGTGTGATGTGCTCTGCTGTGTGTGATGCGGTGTCAGGCATGAGTGTGATGTGCTCTGCTGTGTGTGATGTGTTGTCAGACCTGAGTGTGATGTGCTCTGCTGTGTGTGATGTGGTGTCAGGCATGAGTGTGACGTGCTCTGCTGTGTGTGATGTGGTGTCAGACCCGAGTGTGAAGTGCTCTGCTGTGTGTGATGTGCTTCCAGGCATGATTGTGATATGATCTGCTGTGTGTGATGTGGTGTCAGGCATGAGTGTGATGTGCTCTGCTGTGTGTGATGTGGTGTTAGGCTGTTTGTGAGTGTGATGTGCTCTGCTGTGTGTGATGTGGTGCCAGACATGAGTGCGGTGTGCTCTGCTGTGTGTGATGTGGTGTCACACCTGTGTGTGATGTGCTCTGCTGTGTGTGGTGTGGTGTCAGACCTGAGTGTGATGTGCTCTGCTGTGTGTGATGTGGTGTCAGGCATGGGTGTGATGTGCTCTGCTGTGTGTGATGTGGCATCAGGCATGATTGAATTGTGCACTGTTGTGTGTTATGTGGTGTCAGACCTGAGTGTGATGTAATTTGCTGTGTGTGATGTGGTGTCAGCTATGAGTGTGGTGTGCTCTGCTGTGTATGATGTGGTGTCAGGCATGAGTGTGATGTGTGCTCTGCTGTGTGTGATGTGGTGTCAGGCATGAGTGTGATGTGTGGTCTGCTGTGTGTGATGTGGTGTCAGGCTTGAGTTGATGTGCTCTGCTGTGTGCGATGTGGTGTCAGACCTAAGTGTGATGTCCTCTGCTGTGTATGATGTGGTGTCAGGCCTGAGTGTGATGTGCTCTGGTGTGAGTGATGTGGTGTCAGACCTGAGTGTGATGTGCACTGCTGTGTGTGATGTGGTGTCAGGCATGATTGTGATGTGCTCTACTGTGTGTGATGTGGTGTCAGACCTAAGTGTGATGTCCTCTGCTGTGTGTGATGTGGTGTCAGGCCTGAGTGTGATGTGCTCTGCTGTGAGTGATGTGGTGTCAGACCTGAGTGTGATGTGGTGTCAGGCATGAGTGTGATGTACTCTGCTGTGTGTGATGTGGTGTCATGCATGAGTGTGATGTGCTCTGCTGTGTGTGATGTGTTGTCAGACCTGAGGGTGATTTGCTCTGCTGTGTGTGATGTGGTGTCATGAAGGAGTGTGATGTGCTCTGCTGTGTGTGATGTAGTGCCAGACCTGAGTGTGATGTGCTCTGCTGTGCGTGATGTGGTGTCAGGCCTGAGTGTGATGTGCTCTGCTGTGTGTGATGCGGTGTCAGGCCTGAGTGTGATGTGCTCTGCTGTGTGTGATGTGGTGTCAGACATGAGTGTGATGTGCTCTGCTGTGTGTGATGTGGTGTCAGACGTGAGTGTTATGTGCTCTGCTGTGTGTGATGTGGTGTCAGACCTGAGTGGGATGTGCTCTGCTGTGTGTGATGTGGTGTCAGGCATGGGTGTGATGTACTCTGCTGTGTGTGATGTGGTGTCAGGCATGAGTGTGATGTGCTTTGCTGTGCGTGATGTGGTTCAGGCATGAGTGTGATGTGCTCTGCTGTGTGTGATGTGGTGTCAGACCTGAGTGTGATGTGCTCTGCTGTGTGTGATGTGGTGTCAGGCATGAGTGTGATGTGCTCTGCTGTGTGTGATGTGGTGTCAGACCTGAGTGTGGTGTCATCTGTTGTGTGTGATGTGGTGTCAGGCATGAGTGTAATGTGCTCTGCTGTGTGTGATGTGGTGTCAGACCTGAGTGTGATGTGCTCTGCTGTGTGTGATGTGGTGTCAGGCATGAGTGTGATGTGCTCTGCTGTGTGTGATGCGGTGTCAGGCATGAGTGTGATGTGCTCTGCTGTGTGTGATGTGGTGTTAGGCTGTGTGTGAGTGTGATGTGCTCTGCTGTGTGTGATGTGGTGCCAGACATGAGTGTGGTGTGCTCTGCTGTGTGTGATGTGGTGTCAGACCTGTGTGTGATGTGCTCCGCTGTGTGTGGTGTGGTGTCAGACCTGAGTGTGATGTGCTCTGCTGTGTGTGATGTGGTGTCAGGCATGGGTGTGATGTGCTCTGCTGTGTGTGATGTGGCGACAGGCATGATTGAATTGTGCACTGTTGTGTGTTATGCGGTGTCAGACCTGAGTGTGATGTGATTTGCTGTGTGTGATGTGGTGTCAGGCATGAGTATGATGTGCTATGCTGTGTGTGATGTGGTTTCAGAACTGAGTGTGATGTGCTCTGCTGTGTGTGATGCGGTGTTAGGCATGAGTATGATGTGCTCTGCTATGTGTGATGTGTTGTCAGACCTGAGTGTGATGTGCTCTGCTGTGTGTGATGTGGTGTCAGGCATGAGTGTGACGTGCTCTGCTGTGTGTGATGTGGTGTCAGACCCGAGTGTGAAGTGCTCTGGTGTGTGTGATGTGGTGTCAGGCATGAGTGTGACGTGCTCTGCTGTGTGTGATGTGGTGTCAGACCCGAGTGTGAAGTGCTCTGGTGTGTGTGATGTGGTGTCAGGCATGAATGAATGGTGCTCTGCTGTGTGTGATGTGGTGTCAGACCTGAGTGTGGGGTGCTCTGCTGTATGTGATGTGGTGTCAGGCATGAGTGTGATGTGAGTTGGTGTGTGATCTAGTCTCAGACCGGAGTGTGGTGTGCTCTGCTGTGTATGATGTGGTGTTAGGCATGAGTGTAATGTGCTCTGCTGTGTGTGATGTGGTGTCAGACCTGAGTGTGATGTGCTCTGCTGTGTGTGATGTGGTGTCAGGCATGAGTATGATGTGCTCTGCTGTGTGTGATGTGGTTTCAGAACTGAGTGTGATGTACTCTGCTGTGTGTGATGCGGTGTCAGGCATGAGTGTGATGTGCTCTGCTGTGTGTGATGTGGTGTTAGGCTGTGTGTGAGTGTGATGTGCTCTGCTGTGTGTGATGTGGTGCTAGACATGCGTGTGGTGTGCTCTGCTGTGCGTGATGTGGTGTCAGACCTGATTATGATGTTCTCTGCTCTGTGTGATGTGGTGTCAGGCATGGGTGTGATGTGCTCTGCTGTGTGTGATGTGGTGTCAGGCATGAATGAATGGTGCTCTGCTGTGTGTGATGTGGTGTCAGACCTGATGAGGTGCTCTGCTGTATGTGATGTGGTGTCAGGCATGAGTGTGATGTGATTTGGTGTGTGATCTGGTCTCAGACTGGAGTGTGGTGTGCTCTGTTGTGTATGATGTGGTGTTAGGCATGAGTGTAATGTGCTCTGCTGTGTGTGATGTGGTGTCAGACCTGAGTGTAATGTGCTCTGCTGTGTGTGATGTGGTGTCAGGCATGAGTATGATGTGCTCTGCTGTGTGTGATGTGGTTTCAGAACTGAGTGTGATGTGCTCTGCTGTGTGTGATGCGGTGTCAGGCATGAGTGTGATGTGCTCTGCTGTGTGTGATGTGTTGTCAGACCTGAGTGTTATGTGCTCTGCTGTGTGTGATGTGGTGTCAGACCTGAGTGGGATGTGCTCTGCTGTGTGTGATGTGGTGTCAGGCATGGGTGTGATGTACTCTGCTGTGTGTGATGTGGTGTCAGGCATGAGTGTGATGTGCTTTGCTGTGCGTGATGTGGTTCAGGCATGAGTGTGATGTGCTCTGCTGTGTGTGATGTGGTGTCAGACCTGAGTGTGATGTGCTCTCAGACCTGAGTGTGATGTGCTCTGCTGTGTGTGATGTGGTGTCAGGCATGAGTGTGATGTGCTCTGCTGTGTGTGATGTGGTGTCAGACCTGAGTGTGGTGTCATCTGTTGTGTGTGATGTGGTGTCAGGCATGAGTGTAATGTGCTCTGCTGTGTGTGATGTGGTGTCAGACCTGAGTGTGATGTGCTCTGCTGTGTGTGATGTGGTGTCAGGCATGAGTGTGATGTGCTCTGCTGTGTGTGATGCGGTGTCAGGCATGAGTGTGATGTGCTCTGCTGTGTGTGATGTGGTGTTAGGCTGTGTGTGAGTGTGATGTGCTCTGCTGTGTGTGATGTGGTGCCAGACATGAGTGTGGTGTGCTCTGCTGTGTGTGATGTGGTGTCAGACCTGTGTGTGATGTGCTCCGCTGTGTGTGGTGTGGTGTCAGACCTGAGTGTGATGTGCTCTGCTGTGTGTGATGTGGTGTCAGGCATGGGTGTGATGTGCTCTGCTGTGTGTGATGTGGCGACAGGCATGATTGAATTGTGCACTGTTGTGTGTTATGCGGTGTCAGACCTGAGTGTGATGTGATTTGCTGTGTGTGATGTGGTGTCAGGCATGAGTATGATGTGCTATGCTGTGTGTGATGTGGTTTCAGAACTGAGTGTGATGTGCTCTGCTGTGTGTGATGCGGTGTTAGGCATGAGTATGATGTGCTCTGCTATGTGTGATGTGTTGTCAGACCTGAGTGTGATGTGCTCTGCTGTGTGTGATGTGGTGTCAGGCATGAGTGTGACGTGCTCTGCTGTGTGTGATGTGGTGTCAGACCCGAGTGTGAAGTGCTCTGGTGTGTGTGATGTGGTGTCAGGCATGAGTGTGACGTGCTCTGCTGTGTGTGATGTGGTGTCAGACCCGAGTGTGAAGTGCTCTGGTGTGTGTGATGTGGTGTCAGGCATGAATGAATGGTGCTCTGCTGTGTGTGATGTGGTGTCAGACCTGAGTGTGGGGTGCTCTGCTGTATGTGATGTGGTGTCAGGCATGAGTGTGATGTGAGTTGGTGTGTGATCTGGTCTCAGACCGGAGTGTGGTGTGCTCTGCTGTGTATGATGTGGTGTTAGGCATGAGTGTAATGTGCTCTGCTGTGTGTGATGTGGTGTCAGACCTGAGTGTGATGTGCTCTGCTGTGTGTGATGTGGTGTCAGGCATGAGTATGATGTGCTCTGCTGTGTGTGATGTGGTTTCAGAACTGAGTGTGATGTACTCTGCTGTGTGTGATGCGGTGTCAGGCATGAGTGTGATGTGCTCTGCTGTGTGTGATGTGGTGTTAGGCTGTGTGTGAGTGTGATGTGCTCTGCTGTGTGTGATGTGGTGCTAGACATGCGTGTGGTGTGCTCTGCTGTGCGTGATGTGGTGTCAGACCTGATTATGATGTTCTCTGCTCTGTGTGATGTGGTGTCAGGCATGGGTGTGATGTGCTCTGCTGTGTGTGATGTGGTGTCAGGCATGAATGAATGGTGCTCTGCTGTGTGTGATGTGGTGTCAGACCTGATGAGGTGCTCTGCTGTATGTGATGTGGTGTCAGGCATGAGTGTGATGTGATTTGGTGTGTGATCTGGTCTCAGACTGGAGTGTGGTGTGCTCTGTTGTGTATGATGTGGTGTTAGGCATGAGTGTAATGTGCTCTGCTGTGTGTGATGTGGTGTCAGACCTGAGTGTAATGTGCTCTGCTGTGTGTGATGTGGTGTCAGGCATGAGTATGATGTGCTCTGCTGTGTGTGATGTGGTTTCAGAACTGAGTGTGATGTGCTCTGCTGTGTGTGATGCGGTGTCAGGCATGAGTGTGATGTGCTCTGCTGTGTGTGATGTGTTGTCAGGCATGAGTATGATGTGCTCTGCTGTGTGTGATGTGGTTTCAGAACTGAGTGTGATGTACTCTGCTGTGTGTGATGCGGTGTCAGGCATGAGTGTGATGTGCTCTGCTGTGTGTGATGTGGTGTTAGGCTGTGTGTGAGTGTGATGTGCTCTGCTGTGTGTGATGTGGTGCTAGACATGCATGTGGTGTGCTCTGCTGTGCGTGATGTGGTGTCAGACCTGATTATGATGTTCTCTGCTCTGTGTGATGTGGTGTCAGGCATGGGTGTGATGTGCTCTGCTGTGTGTGATGTGGTGTCAGGCATGAATGAATGGTGCTCTGCTGTGTGTGATGTGGTGTCAGACCTGATGAGGTGCTCTGCTGTATGTGATGTGGTGTCAGGCATGAGTGTGATGTGATTTGGTGTGTGATCTGGTCTCAGACTGGAGTGTGGTGTGCTCTGTTGTGTATGATGTGGTGTTAGGCATGAGTGTGATGTGCTCTGCTGTGTGTGATGTAGTGCCAGACCTGAGTGTGATGTGCTCTGCTGTGCGTGATGTGGTGTCAGGCATGAGTATGATGTGCTCTGCTGTGTGTGATGTGGTTTCAGAACTGAGTGTGATGTGCTCTGCTGTGTGTGATGCGGTGTCAGGCATGAGTGTGATGTGCTCTGCTGTGTGTGATGTGTTGTCAGACCTGAGTGTTATGTGCTCTGCTGTGTGTGATGTGGTGTCAGACCTGAGTGGGATGTGCTCTGCTGTGTGTGATGTGGTGTCAGGCATGGGTGTGATGTACTCTGCTGTGTGTGATGTGGTGTCAGGCATGAGTGTGATGTGCTTTGCTGTGCGTGATGTGGTTCAGGCATGAGTGTGATGTGCTTTGCTGTGTGTGATGTGGTGTCAGACCTGAGTGTGATGTGCTCTCAGACCTGAGTGTGATGTGCTCTGCTGTGTGTGATGTGGTGTCAGGCATGAGTGTGATGTGCTCTGCTGTGTGTGATGTGGTGTCAGACCTGAGTGTGGTGTCATCTGTTGTGTGTGATGTGGTGTCAGGCATGAGTGTAATGTGCTCTGCTGTGTGTGATGTGGTGTCAGACCTGAGTGTGATGTGCTCTGCTGTGTGTGATGTGGTGTCAGGCATGAGTGTGATGTGCTCTGCTGTGTGTGATGCGGTGTCAGGCATGAGTGTGATGTGCTCTGCTGTGTGTGATGTGGTGTTAGGCTGTGTGTGAGTGTGATGTGCTCTGCTGTGTGTGATGTGGTGCCAGACATGAGTGTGGTGTGCTCTGCTGTGTGTGATGTGGTGTCAGACCTGTGTGTGATGTGCTCCGCTGTGTGTGGTGTGGTGTCAGACCTGAGTGTGATGTGCTCTGCTGTGTGTGATGTGGTGTCAGGCATGGGTGTGATGTGCTCTGCTGTGTGTGATGTGGCGACAGGCATGATTGAATTGTGCACTGTTGTGTGTTATGCGGTGTCAGACCTGAGTGTGATGTGATTTGCTGTGTGTGATGTGGTGTCAGGCATGAGTATGATGTGCTATGCTGTGTGTGATGTGGTTTCAGAACTGAGTGTGATGTGCTCTGCTGTGTGTGATGCGGTGTTAGGCATGAGTATGATGTGCTCTGCTATGTGTGATGTGTTGTCAGACCTGAGTGTGATGTGCTCTGCTGTGTGTGATGTGGTGTCAGGCATGAGTGTGACGTGCTCTGCTGTGTGTGATGTGGTGTCAGACCCGAGTGTGAAGTGCTCTGGTGTGTGTGATGTGGTGTCAGGCATGAGTGTGACGTGCTCTGCTGTGTGTGATGTGGTGTCAGACCCGAGTGTGAAGTGCTCTGGTGTGTGTGATGTGGTGTCAGGCATGAATGAATGGTGCTCTGCTGTGTGTGATGTGGTGTCAGACCTGAGTGTGGGGTGCTCTGCTGTATGTGATGTGGTGTCAGGCATGAGTGTGATGTGAGTTGGTGTGTGATCTGGTCTCAGACCGGAGTGTGGTGTGCTCTGCTGTGTATGATGTGGTGTTAGGCATGAGTGTAATGTGCTCTGCTGTGTGTGATGTGGTGTCAGACCTGAGTGTGATGTGCTCTGCTGTGTGTGATGTGGTGTCAGGCATGAGTATGATGTGCTCTGCTGTGTGTGATGTGGTTTCAGAACTGAGTGTGATGTACTCTGCTGTGTGTGATGCGGTGTCAGGCATGAGTGTGATGTGCTCTGCTGTGTGTGATGTGGTGTTAGGCTGTGTGTGAGTGTGATGTGCTCTGCTGTGTGTGATGTGGTGCTAGACATGCGTGTGGTGTGCTCTGCTGTGCGTGATGTGGTGTCAGACCTGATTATGATGTTCTCTGCTCTGTGTGATGTGGTGTCAGGCATGGGTGTGATGTGCTCTGCTGTGTGTGATGTGGTGTCAGGCATGAATGAATGGTGCTCTGCTGTGTGTGATGTGGTGTCAGACCTGATGAGGTGCTCTGCTGTATGTGATGTGGTGTCAGGCATGAGTGTGATGTGATTTGGTGTGTGATCTGGTCTCAGACTGGAGTGTGGTGTGCTCTGTTGTGTATGATGTGGTGTTAGGCATGAGTGTAATGTGCTCTGCTGTGTGTGATGTGGTGTCAGACCTGAGTGTAATGTGCTCTGCTGTGTGTGATGTGGTGTCAGGCATGAGTATGATGTGCTCTGCTGTGTGTGATGTGGTTTCAGAACTGAGTGTGATGTGCTCTGCTGTGTGTGATGCGGTGTCAGGCATGAGTGTGATGTGCTCTGCTGTGTGTGATGTGTTGTCAGACCTGAGTGTGATGTGCTCTGCTGTGTGTGATGTGGTGTCAGGCATGAGTGTGACGTGCTCTGCTGTGTGTGATGTGGTGTCAGACCCGAGTGTGAAGTGCTCTGCTGTGTGTGATGTGCTTTCAGGCATGATTGTGATGTGATCTGCTGTGTGTGATGTGGTGTCAGGCATGAGTGTGATGTGCTCTGCTGTGTGTGATGTGGTGTTAGGCTGTTTGTGAGTGTGATGTGCTCTGCTGTGTGTGATGTGGTGCCAGACATGAGTGCGGTCTGCTTTGCTGTGTGTGATGTGGTGTCAGACCTGTGTGTGATGTGCTCTGCTGTGTGTGGTGTGGTGTCAGACCTGAGTGTGATGTGCTCTGCTGTGTGTGATGTGGTGTCAGGCATGGGTGTGATGTGCTCTGCTGTGTGTGATGTGGCATCAGGCATGATTGAATTGTGCACTGTTGTGTGTTATGTGGTGTCAGACCTGAGTGTGATGTGATTTGCTGTGTGTGATGTGGTGTCAGCTATGAGTGTGGTGTGCTCTGCTGTGTATGATGTGGTGTCAGGCATGAGTGTGATGTGTGCTCTGCTGTGTGTGATGTGGTGTCAGGCATGAGTGTGATGTGTGGTCTGCTGTGTGTGATGTGGTGTCAGGCTTGAGTTGATGTGCTCTGCTGTGTGCGATGTGGTGTCAGACCTAAGTGTGATGGCCTCTGCTGTGTATGATGTGGTTTCAGGCCTGAGTGTGATGTGCTCTGGTGTGAGTGATGTGGTGTCAGACCTGAGTGTGATGTGCACTGCTGTGTGTGATGCGGTGTCAGGCATGATTGTGATGTGCTCTACTGTGTGTGATGTGGTGTCAGACCTAAGTGTGATGTCCTCTGCTGTGTGTGATGTGGTGTCAGGCCTGAGTGTGATGTGCTCTGCTGTGAGTGATGTGGTGTCAGACCTGAGTGTGATGTGGTGTCAGGCATGAGTGTGATGTGCTCTGCTGTGTGTGATGTGGTGTCATGCATGAGTGTGATGTGCTCTGCTGTGTGTGATGTGTTGTCAGACCTGAGGGTGATTTGCTCTGCTGTGTGTGATGTGGTGTCATGAAGGAGTGTGATGTGCTCTGCTGTGTGTGATGTAGTGCCAGACCTGAGTGTGATGTGCTCTGCTGTGCGTGATGTGGTGTCAGGCCTGAGTGTGATGTGCTCTGCTGTGTGTGATGCGGTGTCAGGCCTGAGTGTGATGTGCTCTGCTGTGTGTGATGTGGTGTCAGACATGAGTGTGATGTGCTCTGCTGTGTGTGATGTGGTGTCAGACGTGAGTGTGATGTGCTCTGCTGTGTGTGATGTGGTGTCAGACCTGAGTGGGATGTGCTCTGCTGTGTGTGATGTGGTGTCAGAACTGAGTGTGATGTGCTCTGCTGTGTGTGATGTGGTGTCAGACCCGAGTGTGAAGTGCTCTGCTGTGTGTGATGTGCTTTCAGGCATGATTGTGATGTGATCTGCTGTGTGTGATGTGGTGTCAGGCATGAGTATGATGTGCTCTGCTGTGTGTGATGTGGTTTCAGAACTGAGTGTGATGTGCTCTGCTGTGTGTGATGCGGTGTCAGGCATGAGTGTGATGTGCTCTGCTGTGTGTGATGTGGTGTTAGGCTGTGTGTGAGTGTGATGTGCTCTGCTGTGTGTGATGTGGTGCTAGACATGCGTGTGGTGTGCTCTGCTGTGTGTGATGTGGTGTCAGACCTGTGTGTGATGTGCTCTGCTGTGTGTGGTGTGGTGTCAGACCTGAGAGTTATGTGCTCTGCTGTGTGTGATGTGGTGTCAGGCATGGGTGTGATGTGCTCTGTTGTGTGTGATGTGACGTCAGGCATGATTGAATTGTGCACTGTTGTGTGTTATGTGGTGTCAGACCTGAGTGTGATGTGATTTGCTGTG
This sequence comes from Lissotriton helveticus, assembly GCF_964261635.1. Lineage (NCBI taxonomy): Eukaryota > Metazoa > Chordata > Amphibia > Caudata > Salamandridae > Lissotriton > Lissotriton helveticus. The sequence goes on along the minus strand of NC_136062.1, from coordinate 166,787,763 downwards.
TGTGATGTGGTGTCAGCTATGAGTGTGGTGTGCTCTGCTGTGTGTGATGTGGTGTCAGGCATGAGTGTGATGTGTGGTCTGCTGTGTGTGATGTGGTGTCAGGCTTGAGGTGATGTGCTCTGCTGTGTGTGATGTGGTGTCAGACCTAAGTGTGATGTCCTCTGCTGTGTATGATGTGGTGTCAGGCCTGAGTGTGATGTGCTCTGGTGTGAGTGATGTGGTGTCAGGCATGAGTGTGATGTGCTCTGCTGTGTGTGATGTGGTTCAGGCATGAGTGTGATGTGCTCTGCTGTGTGTGATGTGGTGTCAGACCCGAGTGTGATGTGCTCTGCTGTGTGTGATGTGGTGTCAGGCATTAGTGTGATGTGCTCTGCTGTGTGTGATGTGGTGTCAGGCATGGGTGTGATGTGCTCTGCTGTGTGTGATGTGGTGTCAGACCTGAGGGTGATTTGCTCTGCTGTGTGTGATGTGGTGTCAGGAATGAGTGTGATGTGCTCTGCTGTGTGTGATGTGGTGTCAGACCTGATGAGGTGCTCTGCTGTATGTGATGTGGTGTCAGGCATGAGTGTGATGTGATTTGGTGTGTGATCTGGTCTCAGACCGGAGTGTGGTGTGCTCTGTTGTGTATGATGTGGTGTTAGGCATGAGTGTAATGTGCTCTGCTGTGTGTGATGTGGTGTCAGACCTGAGTGTGATGTGCTCTGCTGTGTGTGATGTGGTGTCAGGCATGAGTATGATGTGCTCTGCTGTGTGTGATGTGGTTTCAGAACTGAGTGTGATGTGCTCTGCTGTGTGTGATGCGGTGTCAGGCATGAGTGTGATGTGCTCTGCTGTGTGTGATGTGTTGTCAGACCTGAGTGTGATGTGCTCTGCTGTGTGTGATGTGGTGTCAGGCATGAGTGTGACGTGCTCTGGTGTGTGTGATGTGGTGTCAGACCCGAGTGTGAAGTGCTCTGCTGTGTGTGATGTGCTTTCAGGCATGATTGTGATGTGATCTGCTGTGTATGATGTGGTGTCAGGCATGAGTGTGATGTGCTCTGCTGTGTGTGATGTGGTGTTAGGCTGTGTGTGAGTGTGATGTGCTCTGCTGTGTGTGATGTGGTGCCAGACATGAGTGCGGTGTGCTCTGCTGTGTGTGATGTGGTGTCAGACCTGTGTGTGATGTGCTCTGCTGTGTGTGGTGTGGTGTCAGACCTGAGTGTGATGTGCTCTGCTGTGTGTGATGTGGTGTCAGGCATGGGTGTGATGTGCTCTGCTGTGTGTGATGTGGCATCAGGCATGATTGAATTGTGCACTGTTGTGTGTTATGTGGTGTCAGACCTGAGTGTGATGTGATTTGCTGTGTGTGATGTGGTGTCAGCTATGAGTGTGGTATGCTCTGCTGTGTATGATGTGGTGTCAGGCATGTGTGTGATTTGTGCTCTGCTGTGTGTGATGTGGTGTCAGGCATGAGTGTGATGTGTGGTCTGCTGTGTGTGATGTGGTGTCAGGCTTGATGTGATGTGCTCTGCTGTGTGTGATGTGGTGTCAGACCTAAGTGTGATGTCCTCTGCTGTCTATGATGTGGTGTCAGGCCTGAGTGTGATTTGCTCTGGTGTGAGTGATGTGGTGTCAGACCTGAGTGTGATGTGCACTGCTGTGTGTGATGTGGTGTCAGGCATGAGTGTGATGTGCTCTACTGTGTGTGATGTGGTGTCAGACCTAAGTGTGATGTCCTCTGCTGTGTGTGATGTGGTGTCAGGCCTGAGTGTGATGTGCTCTGCTGTGAGTGATGTGGTGTCAGACCTGAGTGTGATGTGGTGTCAGGCATGAGTGTGATGTGCTCTGCTGTGTGTGATGTGGTGTCATGCATGAGTGTGATGTGCTCTGCTGTGTGTGATGTGGTGTCAGACCTGAGGGTGATTTGCTCTGCTGTGTGTGATGTGGTGTCAGGAATGAGTGTGATGTGCTCTGCTGTGTGTGATGTGGTGCCAGACCTGAGTGTGATGTGCTCTGCTGTGCATGATGTGGTTTCAGGCCTGAGTGTGATGTGCTCTGCTGTGTGTGATGCGGTGTCAGGCCTGAGTGTGATGTGCTCTGCTGTGTGTGATGTGGTGTCAGGCATGAGTGTGATGTGCTCTGCTGTGTGTGATGTGGTGTCAGGCATGAGTGTGATGTGCTCTGCTGTGTGTGATGTGGTGTCAGACCTGAGTGTGATGTGCTCTGGTGTGAGTGATGTGGTGTCAGGCATGAGTGTGATGTGCTCTGCTGTGTGTGATGTGGTTCAGGCATGAGTGTGATGTGCTCTGCTGTGTGTGATGTGGTGTCAGACCCGAGTGTGATGTGCTCTGCTGTGTGTGATGTGGTGTCAGGCATTAGTGTGATGTGCTCTGCTGTGTGTGATGTGGTGTCAGGCATGAGTGTGATGTGCTCTGCTGTGTGTGATGTGGTGTCAGACCGGAGTGTGATGTGCTCTGCTGTGTGTGATGTAGTGTCAGACCGGAGTGTGATGTGTTCTGATATGTGTGATGTGGTGTCAGCCCTGATTATGATGTTCTCTGCTGTGTGTGATGTGTTGTCAGGCATGGGTGTGATGTGCTCTGCTGTGAGTGATGTGGTGTCAGGCATGAATGAATGGTGCTCTGCTGTGTGTGATGTGGTGTCAGACCTGATGAGGTGCTCTGCTGTATGTGATGTGGTGTCAGGCATGAGTGTGATGTGATTTGGTGTGTGATCTGGTCTCAGACCGGAGTGTGGTGTGCTCTGTTGTGTATGATGTGGTGTTAGGCATGAGTGTAATGTGCTCTGCTGTGTGTGATGTGGTGTCAGACCTGAGTGTGATGTGCTCTGCTGTGTGTGATGTGGTGTCAGGCATGAGTATGATGTGCTCTGCTGTGTGTGATGTGGTTTCAGAACTGAGTGTGATGTGCTCTGCTGTGTGTGATGCGGTGTCAGGCATGAGTGTGATGTGCTCTGCTGTGTGTGATGTGTTGTCAGACCTGAGTGTGATGTGCTCTGCTGTGTGTGATGTGGTGTCAGGCATGAGTGTGACGTGCTCTGCTGTGTGTGATGTGGTGTCAGACCTGAGTGTGAAGTGCTCTGCTGTGTGTGATGTGCTTTCAGGCATGATTGTGGTGTCAGGCATGAGTGTGATGTGCTCTGCTGTGTGTGATGTGGTGTTAGGCTGTGTGTGAGTGTGATGTGCTCTGCTGTGTGTGATGTGGTGCCAGACATGAGTGCGGTGTGCTCTGCTGTGTGTGATGTGGTGTCAGACCTGTGTGTGATGTGCTCTGCTGTGTGTGGTGTGGTGTCAGACCTGAGTGTGATGTGCTCTGCTGTGTGTGATGTGGTGTCAGGCATGGGTGTGATGTGCTCTGCTGTGTGTGATGTGGCATCAGGCATGATTGAATTGTGCACTGTTGTGTGTTATGTGGTGTCAGACCTGAGTGTGATGTGATTTGCTGTGTGTGATGTGGTGTCAGCTATGAGTGTGGTGTGCTCTGCTGTGTATGATGTGGTGTCAGGCATGTGTGTGATTTGTGCTCTGCTGTGTGTGATGTGGTGTCAGGCATGAGTGTGATGTGTGGTCTGCTGTGTGTGATGTGGTGTCAGGCTTGATGTGATGTGCTCTGCTGTGTGTGATGTGGTGTCAGACCTAAGTGTGATGTCCTTTGCTGTCTATGATGTGGTGTCAGGCCTGAGTGTGATGTGCTCTGGTGTGAGTGATGTGGTGTCAGACCTGAGTGTGATGTGCACTGCTGTGTGTGATGTGGTGTCAGGCATGAGTGTGATGTGCTCTACTGTGTGTGATGTGGTGTCAGACCTAAGTGTGATGTCCTCTGCTGTGTGTGATGTGGTGTCAGGCCTGAGTGTGATGTGCTCTGCTGTGAGTGATGTGGTGTCAGACCTGAGTGTGATGTGGTGTCAGGCATGAGTGTGATGTGCTCTGCTGTGTGTGATGTGGTGTCAGGCATGAGTGTGATGTGCTCTGCTGTGTGTGATGTGGTTCAGGCATGAGTGTGATGTGCTCTGCTGTGTGTGATGTGGTGTCAGACCCGAGTGTGATGTGCTCTGCTGTGTGTGATGTGGTGTCAGGCATTAGTGTGATGTGCTCTGCTGTGTGTGATGTGGTGTCAGGCATGAGTGTGATGTGCTCTGCTGTGTGTGATGTGGTGTCAGACCGGAGTGTGATGTGCTCTGCTGTGTGTGATGTAGTGTCAGACCGGAGTGTGATGTGTTCTGATATGTGTGATGTGGTGTCAGCCCTGATTATGATGTTCTCTGCTGTGTGTGATGTGGTGTCAGGCATGGGTGTGATGTGCTCTGCTGTGAGTGATGTGGTGTCAGGCATGAATGAATGGTGCTCTGCTGTGTGTGATGTGGTGTCAGACCTGATGAGGTGCTCTGCTGTATGTGATGTGGTGTCAGGCATGAGTGTGATGTGATTTGGTGTGTGATCTGGTCTCAGACCGGAGTGTGGTGTGCTCTGTTGTGTATGATGTGGTGTTAGGCATGAGTGTAATGTGCTCTGCTGTGTGTGATGTGGTGTCAGACCTGAGTGTGATGTGCTCTGCTGTGTGTGATGTGGTGTCAGGCATGAGTATGATGTGCTCTGCTGTGTGTGATGTGGTTTCAGAACTGAGTGTGATGTGCTCTGCTGTGTGTGATGCGGTGTCAGGCATGAGTGTGATGTGCTCTGCTGTGTGTGATGTGTTGTCAGACCTGAGTGTGATGTGCTCTGCTGTGTGTGATGTGGTGTCAGGCATGAGTGTGACGTGCTCTGCTGTGTGTGATGTGGTGTCAGACCTGAGTGTGAAGTGCTCTGCTGTGTGTGATGTGCTTTCAGGCATGATTGTGGTGTCAGGCATGAGTGTGATGTGCTCTGCTGTGTGTGATGTGGTGTTAGGCTGTGTGTGAGTGTGATGTGCTCTGCTGTGTGTGATGTGGTGCCAGACATGAGTGCGGTGTGCTCTGCTGTGTGTGATGTGGTGTCAGACCTGTGTGTGATGTGCTCTGCTGTGTGTGGTGTGGTGTCAGACCTGAGTGTGATGTGCTCTGCTGTGTGTGATGTGGTGTCAGGCATGGGTGTGATGTGCTCTGCTGTGTGTGATGTGGCATCAGGCATGATTGAATTGTGCACTGTTGTGTGTTATGTGGTGTCAGACCTGAGTGTGATGTGATTTGCTGTGTGTGATGTGGTGTCAGCTATGAGTGTGGTGTGCTCTGCTGTGTATGATGTGGTGTCAGGCATGTGTGTGATTTGTGCTCTGCTGTGTGTGATGTGGTGTCAGGCATGAGTGTGATGTGTGGTCTGCTGTGTGTGATGTGGTGTCAGGCTTGATGTGATGTGCTCTGCTGTGTGTGATGTGGTGTCAGACCTAAGTGTGATGTCCTTTGCTGTCTATGATGTGGTGTCAGGCCTGAGTGTGATGTGCTCTGGTGTGAGTGATGTGGTGTCAGACCTGAGTGTGATGTGCACTGCTGTGTGTGATGTGGTGTCAGGCATGAGTGTGATGTGCTCTACTGTGTGTGATGTGGTGTCAGACCTAAGTGTGATGTCCTCTGCTGTGTGTGATGTGGTGTCAGGCCTGAGTGTGATGTGCTCTGCTGTGAGTGATGTGGTGTCAGACCTGAGTGTGATGTGGTGTCAGGCATGAGTGTGATGTGCTCTGCTGTGTGTGATGTGGTGTCATGCATGAGTGTGATGTGCTCTGCTGTGTGTGATGTGGTGTCAGACCTGAGGGTGATTTGCTCTGCTGTGTGTGATGTGGTGTCAGGAATGAGTGTGATGTGCTCTGCTGTGTGTGATGTGGTGCCAGACCTGAGTGTGATGTGCTCTGCTGTGCATGATGTGGTGTCAGGCCTGAGTGTGATGTGCTCTGCTGTGTGTGATGCGGTGTCAGGCCTGAGTGTGATGTGCTCTGCTGTGTGTGATGTGGTGTCAGGCATGAGTGTGATGTGCTCTGCTGTGTGTGATGTGGTGTCAGACGTGAGTGTGATGTGCTCTGCTGTGTGTGATGTGGTGTCAGGCATGAGTGTGATGTGTGGTCTGCTGTGTGTGATGTGGTGTCAGGCTTGAGGTGATGTGCTCTGCTGTGTGTGATGTGGTGTCAGACCTAAGTGTGATGTCCTCTGCTGTGTATGATGTGGTGTCAGGCCTGAGTGTGATGTGCTCTGGTGTGAGTGATGTGGTGTCAGACCTGAGTGTGATGTGCACTGCTGTGTGTGATGTGGTGTCAGGCATGAGTGTGATGTGCTCTGCTGTGAGTGATGTGGTGTCAAACCTGAGTGTGATGTGGTGTCAGGCATGAGTGTGATGTGCTCTGCTGTGTGTGATGTGGTGTCATGCTGAGGTATTGGGTTTTTCAGAACCGGTACCGAACCGGTAACCCAGCGGTCTCAGGGAACACACCCAAAGACCTCGAGTACTTTCCTGATTCAGACCACAGAAACTCAGAGTCTTCTAGGTGAAGTCAAGGATCGATTTTATTGGCTGCAACCAAGGTAACAGGCGTCCTAGAAGTACAACAGCACGGGATGTATATTCTCAGGAGACTGCTCAAATTCACAAAGTCAGGCTTCTCTTTTTATGCGAAATATTGTGCTTTAGGCAAACATTCTTCACATTTTACTATACCATCGAAATGTTTCCATTACAAAGGAAAAAGCAGAGTCATGGTGACAAGTCATATTTCTGTTTGTTCAGCCCATAACAAATTACCCGGCAAGGCCCAGCATTTCCATCAGATACCGGCGGACCCCCCCAAAAAAAGGGCACCTCCCCATCATAAAGCAAGTGAGAGAGAAAATAGCAGAGACAGGTGTGAGCAAGATTCGGCAGGGTGTGTGTGCGATGCAATGTTTTATGGCCAGTTGTGCCTTGATGCTATCTCGTTCGGCCACTGGGAGAGGAACTGACCAAACAGGATCGGCCCGGGGCAATGGTTCCAACTTGTCCAAGTCAATTAAGGCGTACGTGTCCTTTGGAATCGAATTTGGCTTAATTCGCTGCCTATGTGAGCGCAACTCACAAAATGGCTGCCGTACACAAAATGGAAGTCAAGGGTTCAGAACTAGAATGACGATTTCGAAGTGAAATCGTTACTTGAGCAAGACGAAAATACTTGTACATAGTGTACTAGCCATTCTCGGTCTTTTGATACCAAATTCGTCATGTTACGACAAAGTTTAATTCTCGAGTCCAGAATTATTACACGAGTCCAGAATTTTCAGAACCACAATGCATGAGTGTGATGTGCTCTGCTGTGTGTGATGTGGTGTCAGACCTGAGGGTGATTTGCTCTGCTGTGTGTGATGTGGTGTCAGAAATGAGTGTGATGTGCTCTGCTGTGTGTGATGTGGTGCCAGACCTGAGTGTGATGTGCTCTGCTGTGCGTGATGTGGTGTCAGGCCTGAGTGTGATGTGCTCTGCTGGGTGTGATGCGGTGTCAGGCCTGAGTGTGATGTGCTCTGCTGTGTGTGATGTGGTGTCAGGCATGAGTGTGATGTGCTCTGCTGTGTGTGATGTGGTGTCAGACGTGAGTGTGATGTGCTCTGCTGTGTGTGATGTGGTGTCAGACCTGAGTGGGATGTGCTCTGCTGTGTGTGATGTGGTGTCAGGCATGAGTGTGCTGTGCTCTGCTGTGCGTGATGCGGTGCCAGGCATGGGTGTGATGTACTCTGATGTGTGTGATGTGGTGTCAGGCATGAGTGTGATGTGCTCTGCTGTGCGTGATGTGGTTATGTTATGTTATGTTATTTATATTTTTATAGCGCACAGATGCCCCAGCCAAGGGGCGTCCTGGCGCTCTAGACAGGTACTATAACATAACACACAAAGGGAAAGAAAAAACAAGAGGCAGCTACTTGGAAGCAAGAAACAGGAAAGTTTTAATGGCCCGCCTGAAGGTGAATAAATCATTCAGAGCTCGGATGTGTACCGGGAGCGAGTTCCACAGTCCTGCAGCAAGCACCCGGTACGAGCGGCCACCCATTCTGCTAAGTTTAAAATGGGGGCAGACTGCTAGGTGAAGAGCCTCTGATCTTAGTGATCTCGGAGGGATGTAGGGAATGAGCAAATTGGCAAGTGCCGGCGGCGAAGAGAGTTTCATAATTTTAAAGGCCAGACAGAGCACCTTAAACTTGATCCGCTGTCTGACCGTTAGCCAGTGTAGGGCCGAGATGGTACCCGACACAGAACAATGTCTGGGAAGACCCACAATGGCCCGTGCCGCGGCATTTTGAACCCTTTGGAGCCTTGATGCCTCGGCCTGGTTGACCCCTATCATCAGCGAGCTCCCGTAGTCCAGTCGGGATAGAATTGATGCCTGGACGACGAGCTGCCGGGTCGGGGGGTCAAAGTATTTCAAGACCGGCTTTATGCCACGCAAGATTCCGTAGCAGGTGGCTGCAACCCTCTTCGTGTGGCCTATGAAGGTGAACGCAGGATCCAACCAGATTCCTAAGTTTTTCGCTTCGGAAACTGGGATAGGAATAATGCCCAGCTCTGGAGGCCACCACTGGTTTCCCCATAGCTCAACATGTTTCCCCAAGACCAACACCTCAGTTTTGGTGGCGTTCAACTGAAGGCAATTGGTACGAAGCCAACTCGCTACAGCCACAAGACCCACTCGGAATCTGGGGGCCTCCACTTCAGGGTCTCCACTAAGTGTCACCGCCAGCTGCGTATCATCCGCATATGAGGTCATCGTCAGACCCCACTGTTTGACGACTGCAGCTAGCGGTTTCACATAGAGGTTGAACAAGGTGGGGCTCAACGAGGATCCCTGTGGGACCCCCAGGTGGATTGGCAAGGTGGTATTGCCACTTTAAAGGTTCGCTCCGAGAGAAAGGATCGAAACCACTGGAGGGCAGTACCTGCTACTCCAGCTTCCTCTAAGCGTTGAATCAGTATCTGGTGGGACACAGTATCGAATGCAGCGCTCAGATCTAATAGCAGGAGCGCTGCCGTACGTCCGGAGTCAAGCACCAGGCGTAGATGCTCGATGATGTAAAGCAAAGCAGTCTCGGTACTGTGTCCTGGCCGGAAGCCATTCTGGCTGGGGTCCAGTATCTGATTACGAGCCAGATGTTCTGACAAGATCGAGTTAACATGGGCTTCGGTAACTTTAGCCATCCAAGGCAATAAAGATATAGGGCGATAATTTTCTGGCAAAAGTGGGTCGGAATTTGCCTTTTTTAAAATAGGGGTCACTACCGCCTGCTTCCATAAAGCGGGAATCGTTCCAGTTGACAACGACATGTTGATTAGATTTAGAATGGGAACTCGACACAGGTCGAGGTTCAGGCATGAGTGTGATGTGCTCTGCTGTGTGTGATGTGGTGTCAGACCTGAGTGTGATGTGCTCTGCTGTGTGTGATGTGGTGTCAGGCATGAGTGTGCTGTGCTCTGCTGTGTGTGATGTGGTGTCAGACCTGAGTGCGGTGTCTTCTGTTGTGTGTGATGTGGTGTCAGGCATGAGTGTGATGTGCTCTGCTGTGTGTGATGTGGTGTCAAACCTGAGTGTGGTGTCCTCTGCTGTGTGTGATGTGGTGTTCGACTGGAGTGTGATGTGTTCTGATATGTGTGATGTGGTGTCAGACCTGATTATGATGTGCTCTGCTGTGTGTGATGTGGTATCAGGCATGGGTGTGATGTGCTCTGCTGTGTGTGATGTGGTGTCAGGCATGAATGAATGGTGCTCTGCTGTGTGTGATGTGGTGTCAGACCTGAGTGTGGGGTGCTCTGCTGTATGTGATGTGGTGTCAGGCATGAGTGTGATGTGATTTGGTGTGTGATCTGGTCTCAGACCGGAGTGTGGTGTGCTCTGCTGTGTATGATGTGGTGTTAGGCATGAGTGTGATGTGCTCTGCTGTGTGTGATGTGTTGTCAGACTTGAGTGTGATGTGCTCTGCTGTGTGTGATGTGGTGTCAGGCATGAGTGTGACGTGCTCTGCTGTGTGTGATGTGGTGTCAGACCCGAGTGTGAAGTGCTCTGCTGTGTGTGATGTGCTTTCAGGCATGATTGTGGTGTGATCTGCTGTGTGTGATGTGGTGTCAGGCATGAGTGTGATGTGCTCTGCTGTGTGTGATGTGGTGTTAGGCATGAGTGTGATGTGCTATACTGTGTGTGATGTGGTATCAGTCATGAGCATGATGTGCTCTGCTGTGTGTGATGTGGTGTCAGACCTGAGTGTGGTGTGCTTTGCTGTGTGTGATTTGGTGTCTGACCTGATTGTGATGTGCTCTGCTGTGTGTGATGTGGCATCAGGGGTGGGTGAGCTCTAATGCAGTGAGGCATTGCCCCCACTCTGAGCTTGGCTGCCTGCCCCATTTTTGTCATGATGCACCTTTTTAAGTTTTAAAACAGACTTTATTTGATGTAAAGATAAACATAGTACAGCAGATAAAACATAGTATATAATTATAATATAATACAAGTAAATCATACAGGGATGGGAAAAAGTTGAAGTTAAAGAAGGGAGAGAAAAGGGGGGGGGGATATCAAATTGTAGATCAGGTCTTATAATTAAAACACAATTATGTTACAATAATGCCTACTGTAATAACTTAGTCTTTGACCATAAGATAAAATAGATTACACAAATGTTAATAACTAGCAAACTCAAGGAGGTTTGGATATTTCTTCATTGCGAGGTTTATGCAAGGGTAAGGTATGAGCAGACACATTGAGAAAATTAGTAATAGCTAACCACAATTTGTCTAGTTTAATAGCAAGTGTGATAGGGTGAACTTAAACCCTATTCAGTCTATGGTTGTAGCAAATTTCATACCACCAAGCTTGAAATGAAGCATTTGAAGTGTTTTTCCATGACTTGGTAATTTGTTGAAATGCTACAGCTATAAGTAAATTGATGAAGCAGATATTAGAGATGCTGCCTAGAACAATATTTGGGAAAGAGAAAGGGATATGGGAATGGAAAATATTGTTAATTTGCTGCCACACTCCGATCTAGAAATTATGAATAGATGGGCAAGTAAATAGCATATGCTTAAGATCTGCTGAAGAGGCAGGGCAAGGCCAACAGGTAGAGAGGATAGTGTGATCTATATGATGTAATTTAGCCGGTATGAGCAGAAGTCTATTATATAGGAAAAATAAAGTTTGAGAGGTGTTTGCTTCTCTAGAAGACTTCCTTATTTTGGTCCAGATTTTGGTCCATGTTAAAATAGGAAAAGATTCACCTACATCAGATTCTCAGTTACATTCTAACTTAGATTTATCACGAGTGATAGGAATATCCCTTAATTTCTTATATATTTGAGATGTCGAAGGGGAGGCTTGTAAAGATGATATTGGGATAGGGAAGGAAGGCGTAAGAGTAGGAGAGGGCATAAAAGCATTATAAGAAGTTTGAGCGGCTGCAATCAACGACATATATTTGGAATAGTAAGAAGGAGGTAGAGAAAAGCAAGATTGGATTACTGAAAAGGGGATACAGGTACCATCATGAAAAAGTTGATGAGTCCATTTAAGCCCAAAATCTAACCAATCTTTCCAAAAAAAGAGTCCTGTTTTGAAGTTTAATATGTTTATTATACCAGATTGGGGATTGAAAAAATCGAGTATGTTCATCTAGGCCATCAAATAAGAGAGGTAAAGATTTTACGGGCATTTTTGAGAATGAGGAGGGATAATGTTGCTGGAGCATGGGATAAAGAAACATTTTCTTCAAAGGTAAAGGGGCGGAAAAAGGAGTTTTCGATCCCTACCCACAAAGGTTGAAAATCAGAGCCACTCATATTCTCAGATAGTAAAAAAGAAGAATGTTTAAGAAAACATGAACTACGATAAGAAGAGAAATCAGGAAAATTAACTCCACCCATGTGTTTAGGTTGTTTAAGTTTGGAAAAAGACAACCGAGCTGTTTTGTTCTGCCCTACAAAAATTGAGAGAATACTGTCGATATTTTTATAACAGGATTTGGGATTATTGATTGGAAGATTAGACACATAAAATTATTGGAACTAGCATCATTTTTATAGAGTCTAATCTACCCCATCAGGATAAAAATAGGGGATGCCAGTGTGTTGTGGAAGTAGTTAAAAGTAATTGTACATTTTTCAAATTTAACGCAACAGTATCTTTAATAGAAGGAGTTAACCATAGACCTAGGTATTTGATCTTAGTTGGGCGCCAATGAAAAGAAGAAGCCAAGAAATCAGAGTGAAAGCAATGTTTGTTTAAAGGAAGGATTTCACATTTATCTTCATTGAGTTTGTACCCTGAAACTAAAGCAAAATCCGATACTTCTGATAAGAAAGTCGGTATGGATGTTTATGGATTGGAAATAAATAAAATAATGTCATCTGCATATGCAGAGAGTTTTACGTTTATCACCATATGGGAAACCTGTGATAGCATTATTCAAACAAATTTTTGTTAAAAAGGGTCCTAATGCCAGAATAAATAAAAGTAGAGAAAGCGGACAGCCTTTTTGAACTCCTCTGTGAAGAGGAAAAGAGGAAGATACAAGGCAATTAGCGAGAATAAAGGACCTGGGAAAATAATAGAGTAAAGAGACATAAGGAAGGAACTTGGGGCCAAAACCAAACCAAACAAGTGTTGAAAAAATAAACTGCCAATTAACTCTATCAAACGCTTTTTCAGCATCTAACGCAACAACTGCCAATGATTGCTTATGAGATTGAGATTTGCTAAGGACATTAAAAAAGAGGCGGGTGTTGTCCGCTAGATGACAGCCCTTAAAGAAACCACATTGCTCTTTTCCAATTAATTTTTGTAGGATATTATCTAAACGAAGGGCGACAATTTTTGAAAACATCTTATAATTTAAATTGATTTAAAACATGAGTCTATACTTCTTACACAATGTGTGATCTTTGCTTTCTTTAGGGAGAAGACAGATCAAAGCTTCCTGAAAAGAATCTTTTGATTTCTGGGATGATATAAAGAATACAAATAACTGATGTAATTTGGGAAGAAGAAAATGAGAAAAATGTGTGTAAAATTCTATTGTAAAGCCCTCAGGCCCAGGAGCTTTCCCTTTTTTAAACGATTGAATGGCTTTAAGAATATCTTTAATTTGTATATCTTCTTCCAAGAAAGAAATATCCACCTCATGAGAAGAGGGTGGAGGATTGGAAGATAAATATTGTGAAATAGCAGTCGGTTGAAAAAGGGATTCAGGGATATAAAGTTTTTGATAAAAGTTAGTGAATTCTAGTAGAGTATCTTCATTTTTATTGACTGTAGTGTTAGATGAGATTAAAATAGACTCCATTTTAGTGTGCTCTTTTCTAATCTTGAGATAATTAGCGTGCTATAGTACTTGGTACTAGATTTAAGTAGGTATAAATTCTCAGATTAGGTGGAGAGTTTGTTAAAAGAGAGTTTGACAATGATAAGTTCATTCAAATCAGACAGATTTTTTGTTAAATATTTTTTAATTTGTGTGTCAAGTATAATTGTATTGATTGAGGGATGTTCGTCGTTCTTGAGCTGCGAGGCAGAGGCTAGAGGCAGCTTTAACCCCTTCGGTGCTGCGCGAATTTCGCTGCAGTGCTGAAGGGTTTAAAACCGTATTGGCTCATGACGGAAATGTTCCGTCATCAGCACCGGAGCACCGACGCTGATGACGGAACCGTTCCGTCATGAGCATGCAAGGGGTTAAAAGTATCCCAAATAAGTTGAGGATATATCTGAAGATATTCATTTTCTGTAAAAAATATGGTTGCAAAATCAAGAAAGGCGATTGTAAATTTAGAATCTAAAAGGAGGGAATTATTAAATCTCCATCTCTTAGTTCCCTTGGTGGGAGGGAACAAATCAAAACTTAAGGAAACCGGGGCGTGATCGGAAATTAAAATAGATCCTATATCTGATTGGAAAATGTATTGAGTTAGGGCTTTGGAGATAAAAATATAATCTATCCAGGATTGAGATGAGTGTACTGGTGAGTAATACGTGTATTCTTGTAGAGTAGGGTGGCATAGTCTCCAAGAATCAACAAGAAACCTTTGAGATATGATAGAAGTAAATTGAGTGTGTGTGGAAGAAGGTGGAAATCTAGAATTGGACCATCTATCTATAAAGGGGTCCATAACCATGTTACAATCACCCCCAAAGACGAACTATTCATCAGTATAAGTCATCAAAGTAGAAAGGATTTGAGGCCAGAGCAACTTATCTTGGTTAGTGGGAGAGTATACAATAAAAATGTTTAAAGGAATCTTGTTAAGTAATAAAGACACTGAAACCCATCTACCTTCAGAGTCATCTAAACGCTTATGGCAAAGAATAGCAAACACACCAATGATGGACAGAATGTGGATCAATGTCGCACATTCACCCCAGTCCAAAGATCTGGGCCCAAATCCATAGTTTTTCCACTCCACACCACCCTGGGTTAGACAATGGCGATATGCAAATCAGCGCTGACCCTGTGCCCCATGGGAACAGTCCAGTCCGAACTACAAAAGCCATGTCCTTCCCAGAACGGAAACAAGCATCCAAGGACCGGCCGGTTTCGAGGTAACACCTCTCTTCAGCCCGGCTAGCTTGATTCCAGTGGTGTGGAGTGCCTGGGACTCACGTCTGAGCATCCCCAGTACACTTAGAGCGGTAACTGCAAACACAACAATGATGGACAGAATGTGGATCAATGTCACACATTCACCCCAGTCCAAAGATCTGGGCCCAAATCCATCGTTTTTCCACTCCACACCACCCTGGGTTAGACAATGGCGATATGCAATTCAGCGCTGACCCTGTGCCCCATGGGAACAGTACAGTCCGAACTACAAAAGCCATGTCCTTCCCAGAACGGAAACAAGCATCCGAGGACCGGCCCGGTTTCGAGGTAACACCTCTCTTCAGCCCGGCTAGCTTGATTCCAGTGGTGTGGAGTGCCTGGGACTCACGTCTGAGCATCCCCAGTACACTTAGAGCGGTAACTGCAAACACAACAATGATGGACAGAATGTGGATCAATGTCACACATTCACCCCAGTCCAAGGATCTGGTCCCAAATCCATCGTTTTTCCACTCCACACCACCCTGGGTTAGACAATGGCGATATGCAAATCAGCGCTGACCCTGTGCCCCATGGGAACAGTCCATTCCGAACTACAAAAGACATGTCTTTCCCAGAACGGAAACAAGCATCCGAGGACCGGCCCGGTTTCGAGGTAACACCTCTCTTCAGCCCGGCTAGCTTGATTCCAGTGGTGTGGAGTGCCTGGGACTCATGTCTGAGCATCCCCAGTACACTTAGAGCGGTAACTGCAAACACAACAATGATGGACAGAATGTGGATCAATGTCACACATTCACCCCAGTCCAAAGATCTGGGCCCAAATCCATCGTTTTTCCACTCCACACCACCCTGGGTTAGACAATGGCGATATGCAAATCAGCGCTGACCCTGTGCCCCATGGGAACAGTCCAGTCCGAACTACAAAAGCCATGTCCTTCCCAGAACGGAAACAAGCATCCGAGGACCGGCCCGGTTTCAAGGTAACACCTCTCTTCAGCCCGGCTAGCTTGATTCCAGTGGTGTGGAGTGCCTGGGACTCACGTCTGAGCATCCCCAGTACACTTAGAGCGGTAACTGCAAACACAACAATGATGGACAGAATGTGGATCAATGTCACACATTCACCCCAGTCCAAAGATCTGGGCCCAAATCCATCGTCTTTCCACTCCACACCACCCTGGGTTAGACAATGGCGATATGCAACTCAGCGCTGACCCTGTGCCCCATGGGAACAGTCCAGTCCGAACTACAAAAGCCATGTCCTTCCCAGAACGGAAACAAGCATCCGAGGACCGGCCCGGTTTCGCATTTGCATATCGCCATTGTCTAACCCAGGGTGGTGTGGAGTGGAAAAACGATGGATTTGGGCCCAGATCTTTGGACTGGGGTGAATGTGTGACATTGATCCACATTCTGTCCATCATTGTTGTGTTTGCAGTTACCGCTCTAAGTGTACAGGGGATGCTCAGACGTGAGTCCCAGGCACTCCACACCACTGGAATCAAGCTAGCCGGGCTGAAGAGAGGTGTTACCTCGAAACCGGGCCGGTCCTCGGATGCTTGTTTCCGTTCTGGGAAGGACATGGCTTTTGTAGTTCGGACTCGACTGTTCCCATGGGGCACAGGGTCAGCGCTGATTTGCATATTGCCATTGTCTAACCCAGGGTGGTGTGGAGTGGAAAAACGATGGATTTGGGCCCAGATCTTTGGACTGGGGTGAATGTGTGACATTGATCCACATTCTGTCCATCATTGTTGTGTTTGCAGTTACCGCTCTAATTGTACTGGGGATGCTCAGACGTGAGTCCCAGGCACTCCACACCACTGGAATCAAGCTAGCCGGGCTGAAGAGAGGTGTTACCTCGAAACCGGGCCGGTCCTCGGATGCTTGTTTCCGTTCTGGGAAGGACATGGCTTTTGTAGTTCGGACTGGACTGTTCCCATGGGGCACAGGGTCAGCGCTGATTTGCATATCGCCATTGTCTAACCCAGGGTGGTGTGGAGTGGAAAAACGATGGATTTGGGCCCAGATCTTTGGACTGGGGTGAATGTGTGACATTGATCCACATTCTGTCCATCATTGTTGTGTTTGCAGTTACCGCTCTAAGTGTACTGGGGATGCTCAGACGTGAGTCCCAGGCACTCCACACCACTGGAATCAAGCTAGCCGGGCTGAAGAGAGGTGTTACCTCGAAACCGGGCCGGTCCTCGGATGCTTGTTTCCGTTCTGGGAAGGACATGGCTTTTGTAGTTCGGACTGGACTGTTCCCATGGGGCACAGGGTCAGCGCTGATTTGCATATCGCCATTGTCTAACCCAGGGTGGTGTGGAGTGGAAAAACGATGGATTTGGGCCCAGATCTTTGGACTGGGGTGAATGTGTGACATTGATCCACATTCTGTCCATCATTGTTGTGTTTGCAGTTACCGCTCTAAGTGTACTGGGGATGCTCAGACGTGAGTCCCAGGCACTCCACACCACTGGAATCAAGCTAGCCGGGCTGAAGAGAGGTGTTACCTCGAAACCGGGCCGGTCCTCGGATGCTTGTTTCCGTTCTGGGAAGGACATGGCTTTTGTAGTTCGGACTGGACTGTTCCCATGGGGCACAGGGTCAGCGCTGATTTGCATATCGCCATTGTCTAACCCAGGGTGGTGTGGAGTGGAAAAACGATGGATTTGGGCCCAGATCTTTGGACTGGGGTGAATATGTGACATTGATCCACATTCTGTCCATCATTGTTGTGTTTGCAGTTACCGCTCTAAGTGTACTGGGGATGCTCAGACGTGAGTCCCAGGCACTCCACACCACTGGAATCAAGCTAGCCGGGCTGAAGAGAGGTGTTACCTCGAAACCGGGCCGGTCCTCGGATGCTTGTTTCCGTTCTGGGAAGGACATGGCTTTTGTAGTTCGGACTGGACTGTTCCCATGGGGCACAGGGTCAGCGCTGATTTGCATATCGCCATTGTCTAACCCAGGGTGGTGTGGAGTGGAAAAACGATGGATTTGGGCCCAGATCTTTGGACTGGGGTGAATGTGTGACATTGATCCACATTCTGTCCATCATTGTTGTGTTTGCAGTTACCGCTCTAAGTGTACTGGGGATGCTCAGACGTGAGTCCCAGGCACTCCACACCACTGGAATCAAGCTAGCCGGGCTGAAGAGAGGTGTTACCTCGAAACCGGGCCGGTCCTCGGATGCTTGTTTCCGTTCTGGGAAGGACATGGCTTTTGTAGTTCGGACTGGACTGTTCCCATGGGGCACAGGGTCAGCGCTGATTTGCATATCGCCATTGTCTAACCCAGGGTGGTGTGGAGTGGAAAAACAATGGATTTGGGCCCAGATCTTTGGACTGGGGTGAATGTGTGACATTGATCCACATTCTGTCCATCATTGTTGTGTTTGCAGTTACCGCTCTAAGTGTACTGGGGATGCTCAGACGTGAGTCCCAGGCACTCCACACCACTGGAATCAAGCTAGCCGGGCTGAAGAGAGGTGTTACCTCGAAACCGGGCCGGTCCTCGGATGCTTGTTTCCGTTCTGGGAAGGACATGGCTTTTGTAGTTTGGACTGGACTGTTCCCATGGGGCACAGGGTCAGCGCTGATTTGCATATCGCCATTGTCTAACCCAGGGTGGTGTGGAGTGAAAAAACGATGGATTTGGGCCCAGATCTTTGGACTGGGGTGAATGTGTGACATTGATCCACATTCTGTCCATCATTGTTGTGTTTGCAGTTACCGCTCTAAGTGTACTGGGGATGCTCAGACGTGAGTCCCAGGCACTCCACACCACTGGAATCAAGCTAGCCGGGCTGAAGAGAGGTGTTACCTCGAAACCGGGCCGGTCCTCGGATGCTTGTTTCCGTTCTGGGAAGGACATGGCTTTTGTAGTTCGGACTGGACTGTTCCCATGGGGCACAGGGTCAGCGCTGATTTGCATATCGCCATTGTCTAACCCAGGGTGGTGTGGAGTGGAAAAACGATGGATTTGGGCCCAGATCTTTGGACTGGGGTGAATGTGTGACATTGATCCACATTCTGTCCATCATTGTTGTGTTTGCAGTTACCGCTCTAAGTGTACTGGGGATGCTCAGACGTGAGTCCCAGGCACTACACACCACTGGAATCAAGCTAGCCGGGCTAAAGAGAGGTGTTACCTCGAAACCGGGCCGGTCCTCGGATGCTTGTTTCCGTTCTGGGAAGGACATGGCTTTTGTAGTTCGGACTGGACTGTTCCCATGGGGCACAGGGTCAGCGCTGATTTGCATATCGCCATTGTCTAACCCAGGGTGGTGTGGAGTGGAAAAACGATGGATTTGGGCCCAGATCTTTGGACTGGGGTGAATGTGTGACATTGATCCACATTCTGTCCATCATTGTTGTGTTTGCAGTTATGGCAAAGAATAGCTACACCATTACGTTTCCCTGAACGTGGGGATGCAAAAACATAGCCTACCCAATGGCGGTGGCATTTGGTTATTTCAGTATTTGTCACATGAACCTCTTGCAATAAAACAACATCACCTTTTAAACCTGCAATATGTGGTAAAACACGTTGACGTTTCATGGGAGAACCCAAACCTTTAACGTTCCAAGATATGATTTTTACCTCCATCTAAATATATAGATTACATCGTAAACTTTGATATAATCAATCAATCAATCAATATTTGCTTTATTCGATTTAGGTATTAAATCATAAAAGCACAAAAAAATATCATTCAACATTTAAAAATAAGCATTCATGATTTAAAAAATTATCAAGCTATAAACTGATTAAAATCCATTATAGTTACCATAGGTATGAAATAGCAGATAAATTTCAAAGTGTGAGCCGCATGCTCAGGTCGTAACAAAATCTCTTATAAATCAGTTAGTTTCCACAAGGATTGGACCTTGCACCGATGACCTTGTTCTGACCACCCCTTTCAGATATTTTGCAATGGGATTAGTGACAATTTCATCAGCTAGAGATTGAAGCCTTATAAATGCAGGTCGACATTGCCTCAAGCCTAGCATCTTCAAATAAGGCAGTGTAAAATTTACAAAAAAACAATGTGGATTGTCGAATAAATAGATACAGTGTCACAAGGACAGGGACAGAGTGAACGTGACCAATCATTTAATTGGGGAAAAGTGACCAGGTTGTGAAAGTTGCCTAAGCGTAGGCGCGGCAGTAAGAACCGATCATAATTACTTGGGGTGCAAAATAAATATGGTTGTATCCCTGTTTGAATCAAGATTAATTGATTGGCTCTGACTGACTATTTCATAATATTAGAAGACAGCCTGAACATCTCCAGGTAATTTAAACATGTTTTTAGATCCGTCCTCGTGATATGAAACATATAGCCAGGATTGGCAAACAACTCAATGTGATCAAGATCACAACAATTTTTTTAATATAAGCGAGCCAGGGAATATAATTTATCTGCTGCAGTTTCAAACAGTCTAATATCACTTCCTGATTTGGGCCTGCAGACACACCTGTACAGACCTTATGCCACAATAAAATCAACTGCATTTTAATAAGATCAGACAGGTATGGCAGTCCCAGTTATAGAGAAATGAAAAGTATAGAAAAAGAAGATTATAAAGTAGGAAGAAAAGTTAAGGTGAGATAATAAAATGAGATGATTTAAAGAGATAGAAGAGAGACCGGCAAATGGAATAAGAAGGGAAATTAGGGAGATGAAGAAAAAGTAGAAGATGAAGCAAGTAGACAAGGAAATAAAGGAAATATGAGTTAAATAGGTACAGAACAAAAAGATATAAAAAAAAAATAATAATGGAGCATACCACAAAAATACACGGAAACATGGGGTTGGTGGAACCACATAAGGAAAACAGCACGGTCAAGCGGAAAAACTCCAAGACGAAAACGGAAAAGGGAGACATCATCCAGGTGAAAAAGTGGGATCACATAACCGAGGACCACATTAAACTGCATCTAATAAAAGAAAAGAGAAGTGATTACAGGACATACAATAAATAACAGTAACATATATCAAGAAACATAAAATACAAACTCATAACAGAACAACAAAAAGAGGCTCAAACCAACGATGAATGAGGAACTTCCATGTCTTCTTCTTTGTAGGTGTCCAAGAAATGTTGTACATGAGCCGGATCTCAGTAGGTAGTGGTTTTGTTGTTAAAAGTCACCTTCATAAAACAAGGATGAAACAACCCATATCGAGCATTCAGACTATGGAGAGCTGGTCTCATGTCTAAGAATTTTTTCTGTCGATCTACAGTTGCTTTAGTCCTGAGCAAAAAAGAGATTGGTACCTTGCCAGGAGATTTTCCCTTTACTTCTGGCAGCATGCAGGATTTTAAGTAAGTCTGTATATTCTAAAAAATATAGAATGACACCTCCTGGTTTAGTGGTGGAGGATGCCGATTTTGGGATTTGACCCAAGCGGTGAGCTCTTTGGATGTTCAATTTTGGAGAATCAGGCAGATCCAGAAGAGTTGGGAGAAAGGATTGAAAAAAGGAGACAAAATGTGGGCCTTCAAGTCCTTCCATAAGACCATAAATGTGTAAATTATTACGCCTATTGCGGTCTTTCAAGTTTTCCACCTGTTGCTTAAGGTGTGAAATCTCCAACTACAAAGGAGGAATCTGACTGGTAACAGCTTGGATAGAGTCAACACGTTGTGTCAGATGTAAAGTTTGTTGATCCATTCGGGACAATTTATCTTCACGTTTTTGGAGATGGATATATGTTTCCTCCATGTAGGGCTTGAGAGAGCGAATTTCTTGAAGAAGTAATTCTATAGATAATGACGCTGTAGAGTTAGAAGGTGATGGTAGATCCTTCTTGACATGTTTAGATGACACAGTGGTTAAAGTAGAGGGAATTTTAGATGGTTGTTTGGAATTGTTACGAGGCATAGTAGGTGTACCATTACCTGTGTGAGAAAGACTAGGTTCAATATCTTCCATG
The DNA here is from genome assembly GCF_964261635.1 of Lissotriton helveticus. Classification (NCBI taxonomy): domain Eukaryota; kingdom Metazoa; phylum Chordata; class Amphibia; order Caudata; family Salamandridae; genus Lissotriton; species Lissotriton helveticus. The sequence continues at coordinate 166,766,315 of NC_136062.1, read as the reverse complement.
TTTTCTTGTAAGACACTGAAAGGGTTATAATCAACCACTGAATTATTGTCCATAGGAAATTCACAATTGGGTGTAGAGCGCACCTTTGCCATAACACACTGATATCAGCAGCTCCTATGGGAAATCAGTGAAGTGAGTAGAGTAATTCACCTTTGTGCTAAAAGGTCAGAAGGCAAGAAAAAGGGGGGAGAAAAATAGTGTTGCCCTTCATTTCCTTCAAAAGCATATAATGAAGCAAGAATGAGGATGAATTACTTAATTGAAAGATAATTTTTATAAACATTTCTCAAATGGCATGAGTAGAATTGAAAAATCAGCATAGGCGTTATAAATGATGTAGGCAGCATGAGGGGCACATTATGGCACGTAAAATATGAGACAGAAAGCCCTGGCGGCACCGCGGAGATAAATAAAAAGGCGGCCGCATGAATGCAAGCGCGTCCGAAAATGAGGCGGAGAAATGTGGAAAGGGCTCACCCTGGGCAATCAAATGGGGCTCAAACTGTAGTGCTGGGCATCATACAGTCCTGACAGCAAGAATGGGGTCCAGAAAAGGAGAAAACACGCCTGGAGGAGACTCGACTCCTCACGTCGTTCTGGAGTTCCGCACCAGAGCGGCCATTTTCCTTGGCTCCGAAGCCACGCCCCCATGATGCACCTTTAAGTATGGAGCTGAAGGGAAGGCAGAGATGTGGCATGCAATAACAGTCCGCTGCTGACCTCAGTGTAGGCGCATGTGCATCTTGTTCCACTATCCACCGTGCTTAAATCAGAAGCATGCCTGCTGTGAGAGGGAGGGAGTTATTGACAGAAGCAGGCAGTGACGCTGAATGAATTACATTTTAAGAACTCAGCTTGAAGCTTGGCGTCCATGTGCGTTTGCTGTGGAGATGTAGAAGTGAAAGTGCGACGTCCATGAAGCGGGTACTGTGCTAAACCATGAAAACACTGCATTGTGCCATGAGGGGCAGGGCAACTTCAAATTGCCCCTACAAGTCCTCACATTGGCTGTGGATTTTACGAGATTTGTGAAACCAGACAAAAAAAATTAACCGAAAGGATGGCTGAAATGTTAAACTTTATTTAAATGATTAATAGCCTTATGTTTCTTAAAGAGTTACAAGTCTCACAGTGATTGGCTGCTGTGACAGTGGCAAGGGAAGTGGTTGAGGATAGAGGAGGGGTGGGGAGCTGAGAGGCTGGGACAGGAGAGCACGTTGGATCAACAGTGAACAGCGGGAGGGGTATGATTGGGGGACGACAGAAGTACCAGCTGTTGGCTGAGCACATTCTGAAAGGCAATACATTGTTTGTTAGTCTGAAATAAATAATTGTAAAAGTGCGGTAGTGGGTTGTGGAGGAATGCAGCACCATTCATAAATATTTAAAGGTGCGCTTAAAGTTAAAGCGGTGCAGTTTATAAGTAAAGGGGCGAGTTCATGGTAATTGTTAAAGCGTGTTGCTCCCCTTTGCCATGTCTTACAGTTCCTTTGAAAGCTGTGCCTTAGAGAAAAATTAAAGAAAGAGGCACTGCTATGCCGCTCCTTGAATTTAAAGTGAAAGTGGCCCTGTGCTGAAACAAAGAAAAGCACGTGTCATGCTGTGTAATAAGCGGAAGTGTGTCGACCTGCAAGCTACCAAACGAGACCTAATAAGAAAAGAGTGTTCACAGAGTACCATGACTAAATGTGAAAGTAAGAACACATGTAGCAGGGTCAGTCCTCATGGGAGGATACAATAGTCTAAAAGGAGTGACTACTAAGTCTATTCACGAATTAAAAGCCAGCATTTACAAAGGATCGTAAGAGGAGTCAATTGAAAAGATGGTCGGAGCTTCCAGTCCATACCTGAATACAGCATGTCCCAAAGAGACAGCTCACGTGCTGCCTGTGTAAGACCTAAAAACTATGACCACCACAAACACAATAGTAGAACTAAATGGTGGCACTGATCGGGGGATACTTAAAGGCTACAATATAGCATCCACTATCAAAGAGTCATATTACCATATCCAACAAGCTGATTTTTAAAACAACATCTAAGAAAAGCTAAAAATATTCAGCATGCCATAGGATTTGCACTTTGTTTTATTTAAAAACAAAATGACCAGCCAAGAAACAAGAATGGAGAGGGCAAGTTGTTTGTTCTGTCACAAATGTGTAACTTCTCTTACTTGTAGTACTATAATTATATTTACGATTCCAGGTACCAGAGGAAAACAAAATAAAAAAAGACCAGAAAAGCTACAATGTGTTTCTATGAAGGAGACTAGCAAATGGTCAAGATATTGTGCCCATGTGACTCCACAGGCAATTATTTGCGTACTGCACTGGGGATCAAAAAGAACACATTTGAGATTTATTTTACCAACTTCCAATATCAAGTATAGAGCAAAACCCTGTGGAGGAAAACACTACTTCCCACGTACTAATATGAGTCCCTGGGGAAAGCTGGCAATCCAAAGCATTCATTGATTCATTTCTCTGAGACTAGTTCACTGCTCATCAAAATTACAAATGAGGGAAGGCGCACAGCTGACAAATCTTTAAAGAAACTTTTTCCTATTGTGTAATGGGTGGGCCAATGGAAATGTCTGCGACTAAGACATTTCAATGTATGTGCACATTCGCCCAACCCTCTCCCAAAAACAGAATCTGTTTCTAAATTAGTTGAAGCTGCCAGGATTTTCTTTGAGAAAACAGGACGTTGGCCTGGTCACCCTGGCTAGCAATGAATACGGACAATGGGGACAAATGAAGGGGTGCCATTTAGGGGCAAAAAGGAAACCTGTTTAAAGATACAGTAAGAAAAATAAGGACCATCAGAAATAGATGAGCCTCGCTGGTTCTCACAATCAATCCCAGAGAAAGAGTACTGTAGCCCAGGGGATGGCTCAGGAGTTCCACGCCTCCGGCTAGCCTTGTGACCTGTGACTCCGCCCTCTCCTCGACAGTTGTAGAGGACGCATGAATGGCGAAAGGAGCAGCGAGCTGGCGCTTATAAGTAATGAAAAAACGGCAAGAAAACGGCACTGAGCGGAGAACCTCGTCACCCTGACATTTGGAAGTGCGAGCTGGTGCCCTCGAGGAACTGCATGAAATTGACTGGAATAACTGTCCCCCGGCGTCTTCATGCCTTGATGTCCAGGCGTTGATTAAATGGATCGAGATCTCCAGCTTATGTTTCTTGGCTTTGCTGCAGTGGAGAGGCAGAGAGACAGGATTCGTTTTTGGAACATAAGGAGCAGCGTTTAACCTTGACTGGAAGGGAGAAAAAAAAAAGGGCTCCTAAAGGCTTTATGGCAAGTGAGAAAATACGGACTGGACTTCTGCAAAAAGAAACATGGTGAGGCAAGGAGGGGTGATATAAGGAGAGCACTGGGTGTTCCTTTTGTCTTTTTGCCCATTTTCTTGCCACTAAAACCTGTTTGTGTTAAGGCATCAAAAAGAGAAGAAAAAAAAAGAGAAACATTTTTTTTTTTTTTTGGAGCTTGCTGTTAGGGCAATGGGGAAGCAATTGAAGGATAACGAGGAGTCTAATAAAACTACCAAGTCTGAAACAATGTCCCGTCATAAGACTAAGACCCGTTTAGCCTTGGCTAGAAAAGCAGCTCGGCTGGCAGCTAAAGAGAGAGGTAAGGCCGTACCTGCTCTGGGGCAAGACACAACGTTAGAAACACAAGAAAGTTCAGAGGACGAACATCAAGTCTCTTTAACCTCTCCATCTAACGAAAGTGTTGGAGAAATTGCTATGAGAGGTGTCTGTGTGGAGGAGATCGAAAACACTACAATTTCTCGAGACAATGTGGAAGAAGACGTGTTAGCAGTAGAGGCGGATACAGATTCTCTGTCTGCATCTCCGCCCAAACCCGCTCAGGAAGGGCAAAATAAATTGTTTCCTTTGTTTGTTAAAAAGGCTCCCCATGGTCCGCAAGTATCGTTGGTCCAGCTGGAAAAGACTCTGAAATGCTAGCCCTTTCTCTAGGCTCTCCCCCCACACCTGTGGTAGTGCACGGAAACATCAACTCTCCGCCGAAAATGTCCGAAAATGGAATACAGTCAGCACAGCCAAAGTCAAAAACTATCCAACTGTCCCCTCCAGAAAACTCGGAGGGGGCACCAATGGCAGTTCCAAGTAGACCGGGCCCAGGTGAGGAGGGAAGCTGGAGTAAAGCTATTAAATCTCCCTTAACTATCTCAGAGCAAGAAAAGGCTTCAACGACAGCTACATCTGTAACTCCAGCAGTCCAAGCCAGGGGGAAAGGTGATAGCTCGGATAAGGAAATGAATTATCAGCTCGATATTCGCGAGATGTTAAACTTAATTCTCGACGAGATTCGTGCGGTAAAAGTAAATCAGCAAGTTGAGATAGCCGCCTTACACTCCCGACTAGAAAAATTTGAAGAGTCAATGTCAGGACTTCCTAATAGATTGTATGAGGCGGAAGAAAGAATCTCGGCTCTGGAGGACCACATAAATCAAGCTAGAGCGGAAGCTAAAGAGACAGCCAGTAAAAAGAGTTTGATGGAACGCAAACTTGAGAATAAACTCGAGGAATTGGAGAACCACTCTCGTAGATCCAATCTAAGGATAGTGGGGGTCCCTGAGGGCCTTGAAGGGTCAGACATGCTCTCATGGGCCAACTCCTTTATTCACCAAAAATAAATAGATGAGCCTCGCCATTTTTATAAATTGTGGGCGTGATAGTTTATAGCACCATTAGAATTACAAGTAGGCTAGGTCACTCAATGGTGCCCGTTACCTGCAGATCTGTATTCTTCTCTCACCCGCTTCATTCAAATGCCCCACCCCGGCAGAAACTGCAGCCCTTTGATACCCCAACAATCAAAACATTTAGCCAACAGAAAAAGAACATGCTGCCACAGCCTCGCACTGATTGGATATTACATATATTCCTTGGACGGGTGACCGTTGATTTAGAAGTGTCACATCTTTCATATTTTTTAATAATTTTTGGTGCCGCAGTACTCTGCTGTACCAGCACAAACCATCAACCTTCCATACTGTGAGACCATGCAAGCTTCAGTTTGTGAAGCTTGCATTTGCCTTGCGGTAACAGTCTCCGGCAAGAGTCCCGCGGTACCTCACAAGCGGTACCTGTGAATCGAAATTTCTTTTTAAATCTTGACCTTTGAAGGGGTTCCTTTGGATCCCTCTAGTAGTGGCAGTTGACCAGGGCACACCTAACCTGCCAACTTATTGTGATTTTGTTTTAATTTCAGGACACAGGGATCTCATCCCCCAGGGCCCCATCAATGATTAAATGGAGAGGGGAGGCTGCACAACTCCCTTTCCCGATGCTGAATTCAGCTCCAGGAACACCATGCCCGGGCCGAACACTTTTGGAAATGGGCAGGGAGCAAACATCCGCCCTGCCCGGGGCAATATTGGCTGCAGGGAACCCATCCAGGGGCCTGTTTAATTGCTAAATGGGGAAGGGGTCCGCACAATCCTCTTTGCTTGGGATGATTTTGGCCACCGAGACCCCATCCCCTGAGACTGGGAATTCAAAGGGTGGGTGCCCTGGTGCCCACCAAGGGTGGGTGCCCTGGTGCCCACCCAGGGCACCCAGCATTTACTCTGGCCCTGTGGGTGGGAGCATAATTCCAGTGTGTTTCTCTGCCCGCATCACTACGGGCAGCAAAACGGATCTAAGACCACTCCCAGCTAATTGAAGAATCTTTAAAGCTGCCATCAGCTGCAAACAGACTTTGTGTGTGCTCCCGCTTAGGGTCGGGGGGTTTAAATTGTTCCACCAAATAGGAACAAACACAGGTTTTCCTGCCAGTGGCAATTCGGACAGGGAAACAACTATGTCCCACAGATGGGTGCCCCATGGTGCTGGAAGATGGGATTCTCAGACCCATTATTGACTCTGCAAGGGGTTGTTTGCCCCTCTTTCCTTTGCTATTGCTGATGGGTCTCTGGGGCCAACATAGGCCTGAAGAGAGGGGCTGTGTGACCCTTCCCCTTTTTTAACTTCAACCTGGCCCCGGTGTATGGACTCCCCAGAGCCTAAATTGTCCTAGGAGGGGGGCCACGTGCGTTCCTCCCAGCCATAAGGCCAGGCTGATGGGATGGGGTCCTCAGGGACAAAATACACCTTGTGGCCCTCCTCTCCATTACTATTGTGGCCGGGCCCGGGGGATGGGTGCCTATGGATGAAATAGATTCATGGAGGGGGGCTGCATGCCCCTCTTTTAAGGGTGAGCCTAATCAGCGCACAAGCGCTGCTTAGGATCTGACCTTTTGGAATCGGTCAGAACTTTTTGGAAAACTCATACATGTACTACGCTGTTTCCAATGAGTACTCGTGCATGGAGCGAGCAGCTGCTTTGGAAACAGATGGCGGCCTGCTCGGTCCCGCAAGGTGGATGCCTTACATGAACTGAGCCTCGAAGCCACGCCCCGTTCCCCACTGTGAGCTTAAAAACGTAGAAGGCACCAGCGACACGTCTGTCCGCTCTGCTGATTTATTGCTCTCTTATCTCGCGCTAGCAGAGGATGCCTCAAGCTCAGCACTTGTTTAACTTTGGCTGGGCCCTGGAGTTGCAGTTCCCGTGGCCATAATCAGCTCAGGAGAGGTGCTGCATGCCTCCATCCCCATTATAATTAGGCCAGGCCTCAGGAAATGTGGTCTCTGGGGTCACCTGGACCCCCTTTCCTTCTTAATTTTCGAACAAGCCGCAGAGGATTTGGTGCCTGGGGCTGAAATCAGCCTGTGGTGGAGGGCCTCAGGCGCCCCACTCCCCCATAATTTTGAATATTTCGTGAAGATTTGTTAAATTGAACCAAAATTATTAGCAAAACAAAAAATACTTTTGCTATGGTCCTAACTAAAACAACCTACTGGTGACCTCCAGTCGAAAATACATATTTCTTGACTGAAAAAAACAAAGGTTACAGGACCGATATAGTTAGGCTCTGGTTTCACTTGATCAAAACCAGTGAAATTCAGCAGTTATAGCAAACTGAGCTTACTATAACTCACGCCCCCTCATTGCACTTCTTATGACCTCACGTATCACATCATTCATGACATGGTTTGTGACATCACTCATGTCATCACTGATAACATCTCAAATCACATTATCCAGTGACTGTGAGTGTTTTTATAAAGTTTATGAGTGTGAAATGTATATACCAAGATGTATTGGTGAATCACTGGGTATATGAGTGCCTGTATGGATGATTGAGTGGGTCCATGATTGACTATAGAAGTGAGTGACTAGGTGTCTCAGTATGGGTATATGACTGGTTGTGTGAATGTCTGTATCAGTCTGTCAATTGGTGTCTAAGTGGTTGTACTGGTGTGTGAGTGGGTATGTGAGTGGTTGTATGTGTGATTTATTGGTTGTCTGAGTACCTGTATAGGTGTCTAAGTGTCTGGGTAGGTGGGTGAGGGTGTGTGTGACTGCCTGTATGGATGAATGAGTGGATGAGTCAGTGGCTGTATCAGTTAGTGGATGCATGCATGAGGGGCTGTATGGGTAAGTGAGTACAATCTTTTAAGTTAAGATGTCGCATGTTTATATACTTGCATCCCTCACAACTTGGGATTACAGGCCTGTCAACATTTCCTTAAAGAAAGATCAGTATCCTATACACTCCACACTGACATGTTGATCTCAATGATGCTCAGCTGTCTCACACAGAATTTCTTTGTTTTTGATGGGAAGATATTCAGGCAAACCCTCGGAACATCTATGGGGACTTGCTTTGCTCCTTCCCTTACAGGTCTCTATTTAGGGTATTGAGAAGAAGTTGTAGTCATGAAAATGGAAGCTAAAAATACCAAGGTGGTAACATGGGCACGCTACATAGACGATATTTTTGTTGTGTGGGATGGCAATGAGGGAGAGGCTAAGGAATTTGTGAGTGCTCTGAATAATAATGCGTTCAATCTGAAATTTACAAGTCAATTTTCTGACACATCCCTGGAGTTTTTAGATCTTAATCTCATTGTAATAGTTGGCAAGCTCGAGAGTGATCTCTTTTGGAAAGAAACAGCAGGCAACAGCCTATTACATGCTAAGAGTTGCCACCCAGAAACCCTTATCCAAAGTATCCCCCTAGGTGAATTTTTACGAGCAAAGCGTAATTGTAGCACGGAGGGGGATATGTTGTAGAGGAAACTGCTATGACAAAGAGATTTCTCCAGAGAGGGTATACCAAAGCCACCATTAGAAAAGCAAGGATTGAAGTGAAGAACAGAAGTATATCAGACTTACTTTCCATTAAAGATATCCCAGTGGCGGATTCTGATCAGAAGATCAGATTCATCACTACCTTCCACAGACAAGCCAAACAAGTGAGACACAGCCTAGGAAAATTCTGGCAAGTTAGATCCCTGAAGGACACATTATGTAGGACCCTTGAAACATCTCTGACTAAGAAGTCTGACATTAGAGGCTTTTTTACATGCCGGAACTGTAAGGCGTGCAAATATAGTAAAACCTGCAAAGAGGGCAAACTATAATCAGCCTGCAAACCCTATGTCATTGAGAAACATCTGTCATGCAACACAGGCCATGTAGTGTAGTGTATGCTCTCAAGTGTCCTTGCAACAAAACATGTAAAGGAAGCACAAAACACAAGGCGATAAAATGTGTACTAGAGCACCTGAAAGCCATAAGAAACAGTGACAAACAATACCCGGTCGCCAGACATTTTCAAAAATTTCGCAATCAGGATGATAAACTGTTAACTTTCTGTGTCTTAGACACAGTGAGTGTGAATGTGAGAGGAGGCAATCAGGTACAAGATCTAAGACGCCTTGAATCAAGGCTGATTATCCAATACCAAAAAATGGCTCCAGGTGGGCACAACTGTAATTAGGAACTGTCAGTCCACTTGTGCTAGGGTGTTTTCTAAGTTTTTACTGAATGTCAATTCATATTGAGGGAACACACTAGCTCTTGAAATGTTCTGGTATAAATATTGAGTTTTAATGTAGTCAAATTTGATAAACCGGAGTGGTTTTTGGTAACTGTCCCTATATATTGCATAGATATCATTGCTGGGTGATTACATTTTTAACCAAATTACATGGGTATTGATATAACTGTTGCCTCGCAGCACAATGTACCTAGTTGGCCAATTTTTAATTGAATGTATATTTCAGTAATTCAGACAATGCCATTTTTAATAATAGTGATTATTATAAAAACTATAATGATCGAATAAAAAATTTAATCAATATGTCTGTGTGACTTTCTTTTAACATTGTTTTGATGATTGTATTTTGTGGGCTGAATAACAATTAAAGAAAGTCTCAGCTATTTTCTTTTAAATAAAACCAACATATCTCTGAGTCTTTCTTTTAACTTTTTTTGCCTACAACATGCATTCATAAAATGAACTCACAAGCGGGACTTGCAGTCCAGCAGCTGAAGAGAGCAAAGAGATCTAGCGCGGGGTGCTTTTAAAACATATGATAAGTTCTCCTAGGCTCATAAATGTAATGAGCGAGGAAGCTTGCTGTTTTTATTATGTTCTTGTGGGCTGCTGCACTCCTTGCTGCAACATTCAGAAAAATGCTTGGTGGGGCCCTGCCTCTTCTAGAGGAACCACAAGCATGAAAATATGCTATTTTAAAATGCCCTAGGACATTATAAGGCCCTAATTCCTAGTACAGGGAATAATAAACGAGCGGCTCCTGCTGCTCATTTATTATTCTGGTTTTTTTTTCAAATTATATTTGTGTGCCTCAGTGCTGTTGAAAATAGCAATGTGTATGTGTTCACAGCACCCCTTGTTGTAAGCAGAACGGATATCGCTAAAACACTGACTGTGTTATCCCGCTAGCATAGACCCATGCACACACGTACACGACAGCCATTTTAGGCACCATGGTCTCTCAGTTTGCGGTCGATCACCAGCGCCCCTTCCCTGACCCTGCAAGCTTCCCCCATGCACCCTGACCGCCCCTGCTCTCACATGCACAAGTCATGAGCCCTCCCCTCCCACATGACTCTGTCTCTGAGAATCGCACCCCGCGCCTGACCAAACACCTCCTGTCCCTCCATGAATACCCCCCCTTTGATGACCTCTTCCTCTGAACCTAATTGTCTACATGGACCGCTGGTCATCCCTTAGCCTGAGGATACAGTTCATTGCCCACTACTGTATGCACTCGCCTCTCTTGAAAGGAGCCACTATTGATCATGACCACCCCACCCCACCCCCTGAGATTCGATCAGGAGCACACATTCCAACGGAATCGACAGCACACTCAGCTGCATGACAGCCCCTCCTATTGTATGGAGGATAAGGGCCCCTACTGTAGCCACGTGTTGGAATATCTTCGTACTTCACAATGTCTTGATTGTAATGAAGGATGTGTGTGTGCCTTAAACCTGTGTATAAAAGACGAAGCCTCAGAGAAACTTGTTAGAGCACCTCCCGAAGACACTATGCGAGTGTCCCAAATGACATGCTCTCCTCATGAGAAATAAACCTTTTTCCTTGTCTTCCTGCTTCCAGTGCCCGTCTCTTTATTTGGTAATTATTCAAGATGGGAACGAAGAGTCGCCCTGCACAAGCAGCCTGGGCATCCGGTGTGTTATGGGCTGACTTTTCTACAATTGGCGTCCCAACGCGGGGTCCATCAGCGACATAAGGTCCGGTAAGAGAGGTCCAGACGATGGGGTGAACATCTAAATGATTGGAGTATACCTGCCTTGAGAGGGCCCTCGTCCGGCTGCCGATTGAATGAACTTCACCGATTCCGAACGGACCTCTCTCAAGTGACCTATTGTCCTGACTGGAATCCCACAGGACTGCTGCGGTAAAAACATGGAGAAAGAGAACGATCGGGCGCTGGAAAAAGGAAGGCGAAGAACTGTCCACATGGTCCGGTCCGGGTAAGGTCGTGACACACGACAAATTGCGAAATTGATTGATTGATTGTTTGAAAATACTAGTATTACTTATTGATTGTTTCTGAGAGATTCTCTATTTGCAAACAAGCACAGAATCGCCATACTCTGTTTAGTCTTTGCAGATAGTGAAGGATAGGTAATGCAGACTTTTGTCCCCATTGTAATCCGTCATACCTATTTTTCTCCCCATTGATTGATTGATTGAATCGAGCATTGAATTGTTCGAAGTTGGTTCTCTTAAGGATCTTCTCTGCCTGCAAACGGGGAAGAATAGGAATATTCTCTCTCCCTTTGCAGATAGTGAAGGGTAGGTAACGCAAACCTTTAACACGTCGTGCCTATTTCGTTCCTCATTGATTGATTGTTTGCCCGAACATTGACTGTTTGGGAATTGGTTCTTTTTGGAGGTATTCCCTGTTTGCAAATAAACGTAGGAAAATCTTTGCAAGTAGTGAAAGGGTAGGTAATGCGGACCTTTGTCCCCCGTTGTAATCTGTCATGCCTATCTACTCCCCACTGATTGATGCACCAGTTTCACCCGGACCATTTACTAGAGGTAGGTCATCTGGCCCGACCAGAGAACACCCCTAGTGAAAAGGACATATACAATAATAACGAAGTGATCACTGTATCCTGTTAACAGAAACTTTAGCATGAAACAACCTGGAAAGAAAGGAATAGGAAAACGAAATCAGTAGGCCACTGATGAACTTTTTATTAAATAACGCACAAGGAAACGATAACAATACTTAATAATAAAACCTATGAGTGTCCTAGAAACAAGAAACGTTAGAAAAAAGTCCGTAATAAGAAACCTGAAAACAGTAAGAGAGACCAAGCGTGACATTGCAACGGCCACAAGGCAACGAGGCTTCATCGCCCCTCACTGCCCCAAACATGTCTGTCCCACCGCCTGCCACGCCCAAATAACGGCAAACTGGGAAAGATACAAGTCAGCAGACATCCGCCCCTATTCTGGAAACTTCCAAAGTGCAACAGGTTTACGGCTACGCCCAGCCGGAAACAACACATTTAGGGCGGGTCCTGCTGCCAACAGTCGGCCGGAGATCATCACGTAGGGTGTAGCCGGAGGAGAGGCCGAGGGCGACGGGACCCGGCCAAGGGGACTGCTACGACAACCCTGGAGAGTTGCAGGGGGGGGAATGTCCGTGTCCTCGACCCTCCTCTCTCTCTCTCCCAGTCATGGCAAGGAGCGTCCGGCCGCCATCAACCAGAGGCCCGGCCCAAAGACGGACGGGACATTTCTTTTTTCTTCCATAATGGCTGCAACAACACTGGGGGGGGATGTCTTGCACATGCCTCCGACCCCCCCCCCTCATCCTCATCGCCTGGTCCGGCCATAACAAATGTCAAGCGAGACGCCGTGGGGTGCACTGGGAGGGAGAGACGGTGCGAACAAGCCTCTCCCGCCTCCCCAGGTGGAGGCTTCCCAGCTGCACCCTCAGCGCTCCAGGCGCCCGGAAAAGGGTTCTTCCACTGTGGCGATGCTGCAACGCCTCGCCCGGCAGGGTGGAGCCCGTCCACTCATTTGACCCCGCGATCGCCGGTAGCTGCCGAACTTTCAAAATGGCGATCGACCTGGCAAGAGCGGGCCCAGCATGAAGGAATGGCCCGGTCACTTGTTGACTCCACCACCATAGTTCTCCACAACCTTGAAGATTCTAGAGGAGCCGCGGGAGTCCCCGACTCCCGCAAATACCCCCCGATGGGGAATGACTGCCATGATTGCCCTCGGAACGATGGAAATGTAGCCGCAGGACGTCGGCGCTCCCATGCTGGCGCCAGCCTCAGTTTGAATGACTAGAATCCTGCAGACCACAGTTCGGATCAGTTCCGGTGAAAGCACAGTATGACCCGGTAGAAAATTGTTGCACCCCCTCCCCTTTTTGACTGATGGTTCAAACCACCGATGCCTTCTTTTGCCCTTTAACGGAACTTTGGACTGCCAAAGGAAGCTCTGGGCCAACCACGAGTTAGTAGAGATTTAGACTATGCCTGGTTCTGCCTGACTGCACCCAAAATGGCGCCGATGCAAATGAAACTCTCAACTCCTTATTGTACCCCGATTGCTCAGCCTTGGTGTCATAGGATATGTATGAAGTTTTTAAACATATAGATTGATATAGGATGTGTACTGATTATGAGTTCGGACAATGGATTGATATAGGATGTATACTGTCAGCTCGGACAATGAATTGATATGAGATGGGTACTGATTAGGTGTTCGGACAATGAAGGACAATGAATTGGCATAAGATGGGTACCGATTGAACATTCGGACAATGAATTGTTGTTGAGTTTGGCGCATCATGATTATTGAAAGTTCGAAATTTCGATGCTTATGATATTCGCTCACACTAAAGATTCAATATGATTTTTATTGCACTTGGTGCACTTTTTATGAAATTAACGACCACTGACTCCATTAAGTTTTCTACTAATAAAGTATCCCCACATCTACAGTTCCAGCCTGCTCCGTGGCCGGCCCACGGGGTTGTAGGCCCGTATGTGTGCACCGACATTCTTATTAAAGATTTTTTTTTGAGAAAGCAAATATAGTTGTCCGCGTAAATTGATAAGTCTTGAATGAATGATCACTATTTTCGATATAACTAAAATATAGGTGAAGTGACTCAGCTTAATTAGATAAGGGTTAAAGGGTATAGTACGCAGAAATACTGCAAACATGAACGGTCCAGGTTTTTGTTGTATGTACTTTGCACATTTTGTACAGCCTAAAGCAACCGCTAAAAGACCCTGGAATTCAGTCTATACTTTATATGCCACCTGTATCAGGAAAATTGTGCTAAAATGCCCCTCAGTCGCCCCGAAGGAGTGCCACCTGGCCTCCCTACATACGGTCCATAATACCACACACCGGCTTCCGATAATCTTCTCTCACACACTAAAAGGTTCATCTGGGCTTAAATGCCGAGTTGGCAAGAACTGCGTTCCGTGGAGATGGACCGGGTATGTAGTAAGTAAATGCCTTTTTGGGGTAATGCGCGCTGATGTGTTCTTAAATGTTGCCCCCGCCCCCCTTCTTTTTCCCTCTTTCTGCAGGTCACTTTGGAACATCGATTAAAGATACAACAAGGAAAATGGTGATCTAACGAACGACGAGACGGGAAAAAGGCGTTTGATTATGGTACCTGACCACGACAAACCCCGAATATTGCAACGAAAAATAACATACAATAATGAATACATTCCTACTTTTAACTAAGTAGGGAAAAGTTTAGGGTATTTCGAGGTAAGGGTTACACAAGTATCCTCCGCCGAGAGGACTAGGGATATTGCCAATATTTGAAAAACCTACTACCTCCTTTTTCGCATCCTCATAGACATGTAACTAAAAGCTGCCCCATTGTTCTCCAATTGACACCAACTGTTGTCTCAGCCTGGAAACGCACTTGCTAAAAATGACTCGAATAAACCGCCGTGAGCATTAGACCGACCAGGTTAGTTCATGACCAATTGCCAAAGGCGTAAGTGTGTACAATCAAAGCCACCAGTAAAAGGCAGCCAACGAATAAAAGAGAAGAAAAAGGCAAAAAGAGCTTAGGATGATAAGGATGCGCAGCATACAGAAAAGGATAATTTTGGCCAATAACTGTTTTATGTTTTGTCTTGGATCTTTGTATGTAATACCTGTACTGTTTCCCCCGTCTGAGTTTGTGTGTACGTGATGTATGGATCTACGTCGTCCCTCCGCTTGTGTTTACGCATTACTTAACCCCTGCTGTTCTATGTTGTGTGCGCACTGAATGGACCATTATTGTACACGTTTCTCTCTCTCTCTCTCTCTCCACGACATACGTGTACCGAATGGTTCGTTTAGAGTGCGAGTCTCTCTCTCTCTCTCTCTCCCTCTCCCTCTCCCTCTCCCTCTCCCTCTCCCTCACCCTCTCCCTCTCCCTCTCCCTCTCCCTCTCCCTCTCTCTCTCTCTCTCTCTCTCTCTCTCTCTGAAGGTCCCCCTGTTCCCTCCTCCCTTATGCGAGAACGTTGTGCCCCACCGGCACAAACCTAATTGGGACTCCTCGAACGAAAAGGTGTTCAGCAAAATTGACCAAAACGATTGTGACTTGCCATATTACTACCTCTCCTTTCTGCAAAACGATAGAACCCGAGTTGGTAATGAAGGAAAGGACAGGTAAGACGACGGATGTCCCCTAATCTGGCCTTTTATAAGGGAACTATAACGTCAATGGTCTTCTGTTTCTCAGTTCGTTAGAAATGCGATCCCCAATGCCCCGATTGCCCCACCCCCCACCCCCCTGCACCTAAGTGCGGATGTCCAGAGTACCCCACTTCTCCCGATCGACCCCAGCTCTCAGTCCAAAGCACCCACGCGCCCCCGATCAACCCTAGCCTCATGTCAGCTACCCACGAAACATAATTGATGACCTTGATTAATGGTCATTCCCCAGGAAAGCCATGTTTTACACCTGCCCCTTCCCCCTTCTTCATGACGATAACGCCCCTGCTTGCAAAAGTTAGCCGACCCCGAAGGGAGATGTAAGATGGTCGATACTTGGGTTAAAGGGAAGGACGAGTCTCTACATAAGGACTCGATTTTGAATGTGACGTAATACATTGTGTATAAAAGTCTAACTTCTCTCATCATATGTCGCGAATGAACGCTAAGCAAATCTATGAATTCAATAAGCAATGCCCTTCAACAGACTCCATAAGTGACGACCTATGACTGTGACCAATGAACTTATTCCCCACCTACATGGGATTGGGGACGGAATTGAGATGTATAAATGTCTTCTCCTGCCAGTTTTTCTAAAAACTTGTTTTCTACCCATTCAAAGATACAATCACCGGAGGAGAGGAGCTGGACGTGACGCACAGCCTGGCCACAGATCATGGAGCACGTGTGACGACCAAAGGTGGAGCCGCAGAGCAACGAGACGCGGGACGAGGCATAACTTTCAATACTCAGCAGATGGAGGAATGAAGGGCTGCCCTGAAGCCCTCGACTCGCTGACCCACTCGTGCCTGAAGTCCCCCGTCCCCTTTTGAGTCCGACTGTTGGGCTTGCCTGCTCGTTGTCCTTTGCTCCCTTGGTCCCTTGGTGTGTTCAAAGATCTGGCCCTGCTCCGCCCTCTCTTCCCCCGATTATCCAACAAACTCACCCTTTTCGCATAAACTTTTGACTATAGAATGAGGTTTTTGCTAGAGAAAAAGAAAAAACATGCAGGTGCTCAGCTTGAGGCACCCCTAAGAAGATAAGTTAGGAAACAGGACTGTGATCTAACAGCAGAGGACTGATCGCACCCTGCAACGTGTAAGGATGAATCCGAGCTGGACCTATAGCTCCACCGCCGGTGCTCAGCAGCGCCAACAAAAGAAGACGGACTCTGTTAAAAGACATTGCGACAAAGACCCTCCCCCTTTCCAGAACTTTCTACTCACTCCTTGACAAATTGCTTGTATCGAATTGAATCCCTCCCTCAACCATTTTTTTGTATTGCCTTTTAAAATGTTTTCATCGGTCACTCATGTAGTTAGTTTTTCGAAAGTCTCCTATAGTACTGACAAGACCCGGAAGGTATCAGAGCGTTCTTCCTGTATGTTGATGTCACCAGAGAGAAAATGTGAACTTGATTTTTCAGAACATTTTTCCTTGATTCTACACCGACTAAATATTATGCCGATCTCTAGGCTTGTATGAAGAACCCAACAAATGTAAATTAACATGTATTGCATTCTGCCTATCGCATCGACTATGTAGAAGTTGAACTTGCTTATGTAAAAAAGCGGCGACTGTTGAAAATAGCAATGTGTATGTACATAAGCGGCGTTCATTTGTGTTCACAGCACCCCTTGTTGTAAGCAGAACGGATATCGCTAAAACACTGGCTGTGTTATCCCGCTAGCATAGACCCATGCACACACGTACACGACAGCCATTTTAGGCACCATGGTCTCTCAGTTTGCGGTCGATCACCAGCGCCCCTTCCCTGACCCTGCAAGCTTCCCCCATGCACCCTGACCGCCCCTGCTCTCACATGCACAAGTCATGAGCCCTCCCCTCCCACATGACTCTGTCTCTGAGAATCGCACCCCGCGCCTGACCAAACACCTCCTGTCCCTCCATGAATACCCCCCCTTTGATGACCTCTTCCTCTGAACCTAATTGTCTACATGGACCGCTGGTCATCCCTTAGCCTGAGGATACAGTTCATTGCCCACTACTGTATGCACTCGCCTCTCTTGAAAGGAGCCACTATTGATCATGACCACCCCACCCCCTGAGATTCGATCAGGAGCACACATTCCAACGGAATCGACAGCACACTCAGCTGCATGACAGCCCCTCCTATTGTATGGAGGATAAGGGCCCCTACTGTAGCCACGTGTTGGAATATCTTCGTACTTCACAATGTCTTAATTGTAATGAAGGATGTGTGTGTGCCTTAAACCTGTGTATAAAAGACGAAGCCTCAGAGAAACTTGTTAGAGCACCTCCCGAAGACACTATGCGAGTGTCCCAAATGACATGCTCTCCTCATGAGAAATAAACCTTTTTCCTTGTCTTCCTGCTTCCAGTGCCCGTCTCTTTATTTGGTAATTATTCAAGATGGGAACGAAGAGTCGCCCTGCACAAGCAGCCTGGGCATCCGGTGTGTTATGGGCTGACTTTTCTACAGTGCCTACTCGGGACATCTGTGTAATTTTTCTATGGATGGGGCAGCACAAGGTGCCCCGAGGTGCCCACAGTCCTTCTGGGTACCCTGTCTTCAACGATCATGGGTGCTGGAGGGAGCCAGGCCTTTTTTTTTAAGTATTGGGTAGACAGGTGGCGGTTCGTCCATTGGGGGCGTTGCCCCACAAGCCATGGACGACCATCACTGACTGCGTCACTGTCTGGCACTGCGCATACCCATTACCGACAGTCATAATAATGCAAATGCATTTGAGGTCGCCGGTCGGGACGTCATCGCGATCGCGGAAGGACTGGTGGGGGGCGGGCCTGCGGCAGTGAGTGGCAGGCTGGCAGATAGCAGCAGCGTAAGCGTGGCAGGGAGGGCAGCAGCAGTGTGTGCGCTGCGCATTTAGGACAAGTCATTTTTATGACTTGCCCACGCATGCGCACACACGCAGTAGCCCCTTCCCTCCTCCTCCTCCCCTAGCACTCAAACAAGCAGAGACCCGGGGGAGCCGGGTCTCATTATGGGCAGTATTACCCCTGCTCTTTAGCCAATCCTGGCGCAGTGGCGATGTTAATCCTGCGCCAGGATTGGCTGACTTACCGCGCACGAGGATGGTGGTCTCAGGAGAGTGAGGTGAGCGCGCAGACCTCGTCAGGTCAGACCTCGTGACGTGACTCGTCGTGCCTGTGCAGAGTCATTGCCTCCTTCTTGGTGATGAAGTGTGAGAGTGTTTGTCGTCAGACAGTTCTGATGAAAGGCAGCACGTAAGTACTTAAAGTTGTGATTTCAAACTAGTTTTCAGTTAACCCCAACTCTGAAAGTGCCTGAGAACAGGCAGGGCGTGTAACACTTTGCTGCTGCCTTCAGGAAGCTTCCTTTTCAGAAGCATGGAGGGCCCCTCCCCCGCTTCGTGAGACGGAATAATAAGGAGTTCAGAGCATGTGCTTTAGATTCTATGTCAGGACAGGAGGCTCCGATTATGCTTTCTCATTTCTTTATGAAATGCTCAGCAGCCAATAAAAAACAGAACTACAAATCCCATGAACACTTGGGAACAACCATAGAGGATACACTATATAAGGTCCAAACACTAGTCCTTCTTCCTCTTTCTTTGCTGCTCCGCAGCCAGTTAAGTCTATTTCCATTTACTTCTGCTACATTTGAAAGTTGGTTACATTGTTGCATGCGCTTACTTTCCTAAAGTACTCCGCTGCTTTGTTTCAGGTTGCGCTGCATTGTTTCAGCTGTTGCGCGGTGCTCGCGTGTGTTGTACTTTCGGCTCCTACTTTGTGCCGGTATTTCTTGTAACGCTTGCTCGCGGCGTCTTCTTGGGAGCGCGTGTCGCCTCCCTGCGCCTGGCCGCTTGTGCCCGGTAGCTTAGTGGAGCGGGAGCAGGGGTCGTCGGCTCCTTGGGGGAGCGCGAGCGCTCTCGAGCCGGTTGTGGCAGTGGCTGCAGCGTCGCGCATGCGCGCTGCGTTTATTTCCGGTTGCTGGCTCTTTCCTCGCGCCGGTTCGCTGACTGAACGCTTCCCAGCGCTCTTGCCCACAGCCCTGCCCTTTCGACCCCGTTTTGACGCCGGAGCACAGGAAAGTGTTCTGGTTGTGATTTCATGTGCATAGGCTCTGCCTAGAGTGATTTCTAGTTGGCAGGCTTATCTCCCTCCACATTCTAATCTATTTGCTTAGTGTTTGGTTGTTTCCAGCCTTACTCAAGCCTGCTTTGGGGTTGTCACTCCCCCTTTACTGGTATCTCTGATACTCCATATTGTTACAGTCTTGTGGGCATTGACTTTCTGCACACTGGTGCAATGGCTGATTTCTATGACGCAGATGCAGACTGTTATTATGATGAGGAGGAGGATACTTCTCTTGAATATGACTTGGTCGAGGAGTTGGATAAAGGTGTTCAACTTTCTGTTAACAAGGCACTTGTGAGGGCTATTAATCCCCTAAAACGTCATCTCAATGCCTATGCTATTCAGCAGGGCTGGTTGCCGCCTTCCCAAAAGTCCGCAAAGTCCCCTCATAACCCTCACAAATCAGACTTCCAGAGACTGGCGAAGGTTTTATCTTCAGACAAGCCCAAATCTTCTGCGTCTCTTTATACGGAGGATTCCGACCATGGTCAAGCCTCTTCAGATCATGATTCCCCTCCTACGAAACGCCTCCGTAAGGAGCATTTTGTTGACGCTCCTGAGCGTCCCCGCCTTCTCAATTTCGAACCGGAGGACATTGTTCATCCAAATTCAACGTCATGGTTACCCGCTCCGGCGGTGGCGGCTTATCTTGAGGCGCATGTTCGCCATCCCTTTGAGGCGCCTGTCCGGGCTCGGCTTCGCTCTGAGTGCCCGAGACCGGACCTTGCGGACCATATTGCTGAGACTCCGGAGGTGAACCCTATGATGGTCACCTACCTTAAAAAATACTCTAAGGATCCGAAGAAAGGCCTGGACCGCTCCTGGCGGTCTTGTCAGGATAAATTGATGGACATGTTGGGTCCCCTAGCTAAGATCCTAGACCTGGGTTTCAAGGCCAAGGAGGCCTCGGCGACTGTTAATCCTGACGAACTCATAGAGTGGGCCCAGAGGGCCGTGTGCATGTTTGGAAATGTTAATTGTGCCATTTCAGCAGAACGACGTCGATCCATTCTCCTGAAACTGGATCCGAAATTGGCAGAATTAGCTACCTCTGAGGCCGGTCCAGAAGCGCAGGGCCTTCTGTTTGGACAGCCTTTCTTAAAGGAGCTGACTAAGTTTGTGTCCGCCTTCAGCGGCATCGATAAAGCGCAGGCCTCCTTGCGCCGGGCCATGCGTCCGGTTTTCTCCAAGGCCGGACGACAAAGGGGACGATCGTTCGGCCGTGGATCTCAACAACAGTCCCAGAGGGGTGCCTCGCAGCAACGTGGTGGTCACTACGACTCTGGCTACTCCACCCGCGCCAACTTCTATCCTTCCCGTAAAGGAAAAGGACAGTACGGCAAAGGACGTTCTGGTGGCCACCAAGGCCAATATCAAGATTCCGGAGCTACAGGTGAGCCTCATTCAAGCTTGCGATGTGATGTTGGGGGGCAGAGTGCAATATTTTCTGAACAATTGGCGTATGATCTCCAACGATGCTTGGGTGTTAGAAACCGTTCAAGGGTTCAAGATAGAGTTCTATCACCCAATACATCAAACCCGTCTGCCGACCCCTATGCTTTTTTCAAGTCACTCTCAGACTTGTCTGTCGGAGGAGATAGAATTGCTCCTCAGCAAAGGGGCGATTGTTCCTACCCAACGCCATCCACAGGGCTTTGTCAGCTCAGTCTTTCTGGTCGAGAAAAAAGGAGGCGGGTCTCGCCTGGTTCTCAACCTGAAGGACTTCAACAGCGGGGTGATCTACAGGCACTTCAAGATGGAGGGCATCCATCTTCTGCGGGATCTCCTACGGGAAGGGGATTGGATGGTCCGTCTGGACCTGAAAGATGCGTATTTGTCTATCCCGATTTACAGGCCCCATCGCAGGTTCCTACAGTTTCAATGGCTGAATCAGTGGTACGAGTATCGAGTTCTCCCATTCGGCCTTTCGTCAGCACCATGGTGCTTCACGAAATTGTTGAGGCCAGTTGTAGAGCATCTTCGTTCCAGGGGGGTCCGATTGATTATTTACCTGGACGACATTCTTTTTATGGCGGATTGCCCTCTCAAGCTTCTGCAACATCTGGAGTGGTCTGTCACTCTCTTGCAGTCTCTGGGTTTTCTAGTCAATGTTCCGAAATCGGTTTTGGTTCCCACTCAGTCTATCGATTTTCTGGGGTTTCAGATAGATTCATTGACTT
Source organism: Lissotriton helveticus (assembly GCF_964261635.1). Classification (NCBI taxonomy): domain Eukaryota; kingdom Metazoa; phylum Chordata; class Amphibia; order Caudata; family Salamandridae; genus Lissotriton; species Lissotriton helveticus. Next base: position 166,744,908 of record NC_136062.1, on the reverse strand, counting down.
GTCAGCTTCTCTTGCCCAATCAGAAACTCCGCTACATCAGGAGAGAGTTGACGTCTGTTATTTCCAAACAGACTGTGTCATTGAGGTCGTTGGCACGTGTGGTAGGTCTTCTAGCGTCCTCCATTCAGGCAATTTTTCCGGGCCCTCTCCATTACAGGGCGATGCAACGCCTGAAGATTCAACATCTCCGGAAAGGCCTCCGATACTCGGATCAAATTCCTCTCTCAGAAGAGGTGCGGATGGAGATGCAGTGGTGGCTAGACCACATGGAGGCCTGGAATGGTCGAGCCCTGTTCGGGTCGTCTCCGGAGCTGGTGATCGAATCGGATGCCAGTCGATGGGGTTGGGGAGCCCGTTGCGGGTCAGTTTCGACAGGGGGTCGTTGGTCTCCCCAGGAGTTGTCTCTCCATATCAATTGTCTGGAACTCCTAGCGGGTTCCTTTGCGATTCGGTGTTTCTCCCCCCTACAGGCGAATTGTTGCATTCTTCTCAGGATGGACAATGTGTCGGCAGTCCGCTATATCAACAAATTGGGCGGGACACGGTCCAAGATATTAGCGGAGATTGCCAAGGATTTTTGGCATTTTTGCCTCCACCGGAAGATCACGGTTATTGCAGAGTACCTCCCGGGCCGCGACAATCAGGTTGCGGATTGGCACTCCCGACATCTTCGGGATTTCAGCGACTGGAGACTTCACCCTCGAGTCTTCCGCGCCATTCTTCGGCTTTGGGGTCAGTGTCACCTAGACCTTTTCGCCTCTCGCCTCAATACACAGCTTCCCCGGTTTTACAGCTGGAGACCGGACCCCTTAGCTCTGGCCACGGATGCTTTTCTCCAACAGTGGCCGTCGACTCTTTGTTATGCATTTCCCCCGTTCATGATGCTTCCCAGAGTCCTTGCTTACACCAAACGATTTCGAGCGGAGCTGATTCTGATTGCTACCTTGTGGAAAGCTCAAGCGTGGTTCCCGGTTCTCTTGGAAATGTGCTGTGCACCTCCCCTCCTTCTTCCCCTGAAGCGGAATCTGTTGCTGGATCCCCTCGGAGATCCGCATCCCCTCATTCTCGCCGGCACTCTCCAGTTGCTGGCATGGCGAATCTCGGGGATCGTTGGTCGATCCCAGGAATTTCTAGCGAAGCTGCCACCTTCATTAGTAACGCCTGGTCTCCCAATACCCACAAGCGGTATCGAGGAGCCTGGAAACGCTGGAGTTCAACGGGAGGTTGATCCCGTTTCAGCGGATATCAGTCTAGTCATTAATTTTTTGACCTCTTTGGCCACTTCTGGTTTGGCTTATCGGACCGTTAATAGTTTTCGTTCTGCCATTTCGGCAGGCCATATCCACGTTGATGGTAAGCCTGTTGGTGAACATCATTTGCTGTCCAAACTCCTAAAAGGTATTCGCCTCGCGAAACCTCCCACACCGAAATATGTGTCTTTGTGAGATGTTTCGATTGTTCTAAAATTTTTGAAGAATTGGCCTACTAATCTTTTGTTATCTCGCAAACAGTTGTCGGCAAAACTGACCATGTTACTGTGTCTAGTTTCTTGCAAACGTGTTTCGGATATTCGTGCTTTGGATCTTGCGGGTCGCTGTTTCACCCCTGAGGGGGTTACTTTCAATCTCTCTAGGAGGACTAAAACCAACACCTCCTCCATAACGTATCCTTCTTTTCCGGATCATCCCAATCTTTGTGTTGTCCAGTGTTTGAAAGATTACGAGGTGAGTACCGCTTCTTTACGCGCTGACATGCAAGGTCAGTTGTTGATCGCCTTACAGAAGCCTTTCCGTCCTGTTGCACCGGCTACTTTAGCTCGCTGGGTGCGCTGGCTCATGTCCGAGGCAGGCATTGATGTTTCTGTGTTTGGTGCACATTCTGCTAGAGGCGCGATGGCCTCAAAGGCTTATTCCATGGGTGCTACTTTGTTTGACATCATGAAAGCTGCAGACTGGTCTTCAGACTCTGTTTTCAAGCAATTTTACTATAAACCAATTGTTACTGTTGCTTCTGTTGTGGTGGACGAGCTTTAAACAAGCATAATCGGAGCCTCCTGTCCTGACATAGAATTCAAAATTTGCAAACATTCGTGACAAGCATTTTCAATTCTATTAAGGACTAGGAGGCGAGGATTATCCCACCCTATAGTAACTATGTTGCATTATCATGTATTGTACAATATTGCATACTGTTGCAGTTTTTTATTTCCTTGTTTCTTTCCCCCCCTGATCTGCTTTGATTATTCTCTCCATTATTTGGATATTACGGCTATATGTCTTTTGCAGGTTCAGACCAGAAGTGATATGGTTATTCTGCCTCGAGAGTTTCCTCTGCCTCCTTGTTCACGGACCCAGGATGTCTCCATCTTCTGCTTCAGGATCCTTTGGATTTCGGCAGCTTGTTTGGAACTTTTGTTGTTGCTGTACCTGGGATTGTTTTTTGATGTGGAACTGTTTACCCAAAGAAAGAGGAAGAAGGACTAGTGTTTGGACCTTATATAGTGTATCCTCTATGGTTGTTCCCAAGTGTTCATGGGATTTGTAGTTCTGTTTTTTATTGGCTGCTGAGCATTTCATAAAGAAATGAGAAAGCATAATCCTCGCCTCCTAGTCCTTAATAGAATTGAAAATTCTTGTCACGAATGTTTGCAAATTTTGAAGTCTCTGCTGGTTTGGGTACAGCCAGGGTCAGGGCCCCAAAGAGAGCCAGCTTATATCAAGGGAGCATGTGCTGGACTGCCATATGCTGCGCACCCTCCCTGGAGTTCACCGTCTGGTAGGTTTCCAAAAAGCACACCGCTGAGGAGAGGGCACAGCACAGCCCATGCTGCTTCACCAAATATTACGTATTATTTCGGTACGTTCTATCCCAGTGAAAATCCAGTTAAGACTAGAGTCTGTCCAGCGAGCTCCCACGCGTTCCGTGTGCTCGTGACACCGCCGTGCAGCCGAAAGGAGGCTGATGGGCGGCGGACTGCTGCTCGCATGGCAATGTCATTTCTATTCCTTCCTTAGCATCTAAAAGGGAACATCGTGTTCAGGTGAGGGCGGGGCGGAAGGGGGGAGGTGAGAATCAAAGGTAGAACCTTATGTACTTGAACCAGGAGTGGGTCCGAACCATTACATGCTTGCAAAGCTCCTTGGCCTCGTTGCGTTGAGGGTGGAATGCACTTTGGGCGGTAATTCCGAGTACCGCCAGACGATATGTAACTTTTAACTTTCGTACATATAGCTGTCAGTGACACAATTTTATGTGCGACACATCAGCTGCTTCTACATTTCTTGCCAAAAGCACTTTGCACTCTGGGACTTGCAGTCTTCTTTAACGGGGTGAGACTAGAATGTACCAATAAGCACGGGACTTTTGATCTTGTGTAGTGAAGTTGGAGTTTGTGATGGCTTCGCAGACGATTTAGCAGAGTAAAGGCAGCTTTTCCATAGTGTAACTATTGTAAAAAACTTCTGTGTCATTCAAAACCCCACATATATGTCAGCATTTCTCATTAAGCCCAGGTTTTGCAATTGCGCATGGTAGCATGTTATGATTTATTGAGCTTTCAACGCCAGTGTTGCCTCATTTTGAGAATATACCCTTTGCATATGTCTCCGAATTTCACAGCAATGTGTTTTTTTATTTTCTTGCTGCTTTGGATTGCCTGCTTGAAACTTGCACTGCGGGGTTCTGCAGTATCCCTGGTCCGCTCTACGTTGCATGAAATGCTCAGATAAAAATACAAATCTTTCCTTGCCTGGAGGGAATATTGCACCATGGAAGGACACCCACAGGGCTGCGGACAGCCATTAATTTCCTATGCCTAATCAGGTAATGGTATGCATCAAGTCCACCCCCTCAAAAAGTCCTGGTGTCTGCAAAGGCATGACTTGGCAGTGGATCTGTCGTAACATATGCTGCTGACAGCTATACTGTTGTGGATCCTACAGTATACCATGGCTTCTATTTATTTCAGAATAACCCGTGCTCATATCACAGTTTCATTAACTCAGAGAGAAATTCTGAATTGCTATTTGCGTTCAGAAAGTTGTCACGACAATTTACGCCCACCACTTGCAAATGTCACCGTCCGCCACTGATTGGGGGCACGTGGCCCCCTTTCCCGACAAAACAGTGGTCCCATGGATCCCATTCCCTTAAAACTTTACTTTTTTAAGTGGCGGGTTGTGTACTGTCCCCTCCTCAAGAAGGAGATGTGCTGACCCCCAAACGTGACTGCTGGTGCCCCCCATCGGCAACCACAAACTCAAATTCAGCATTGTGTACTCATGTCACCAATGTTTTGGTATTCGTGCACACATTGAGGCACTACAAAAAAGTATCAAAAACGTACACACTATCACTGATAATTATAGTTTTGAAGGTTCATCTGCTTATGGATGAAAAACCTTGTTGGTGGATGGGGTATAAAGTTGTGAAGGTGATATATAGCCCCTGAAGTATATTGATTAATCAGTATTGACGTGTCTTAGTTTGTAAAACAAAATAGAGCAAGTGGGAGAGATTGTGAACATTTTAAATATGTTTGTATAAGCACGTTATCCTGCTTCAGGCATGTTTGTTTTCTTTCACATGCTAATACTGGCCACAGGATGTGCCTGTCTCTGATATTATGTTGCACTACAATTTGGCACTCGAGATGCGAAGTGTGAATTCGTTTTCTCAGGTGAAAGCTGTTCACATTATTCATGAAACCATTTTCAATTTATTTTGAGCTCAGCTAGGCATTTGTTATATTCTTGGTAATAACTCTGACATGTGATTGATATGTACTATTATGTGTTAGAGTGCCTGGACTGTGAGTAGATGCTTCGTAGCATGCAGCTATCCTTACCTTCAGCTGCTGCAGCGCCAGAACCATGGAGACTAAGGCTGCGTCAATCTGAATATAATTACTGGGATCCTTTGTCCACAGCTTTCTTGGAAGCCTCCTTCATCACAAGTTGCGTGCTCCCAAATTACGCTTTCGTCACGTAGAAGCAAATATCATGGAACACACAAAGGAGCAAGCCCTGCAGGCATGTGCAGCCTTGAACCTACATGAAGGAAAGAACCAAATCCAGAGGGTTTAACGGATGCACAGGATTGACCCCTTTACTGATTGATAATCTTCATTACATCAAGCCTAGGTCTTCCTGGCACATTCCATGCTGAGTGAGCAGTTTCCCTGCTTGACAGAACACCGTTCCGTAGATAAAACAAAAAAAGTTCAACTTAGAGGGCCCCCCAAAATCCAGAATACCATAAATGAGTAACTAGATATCTGCACTTCCTGACATAGCAGAACTAAAAAACAAGATCAATTGTCACTCCAAATGGATGTAGGGCGGGCCAGGACCATGACAGGAAGATCTGGACTCGGAGTAATGAAGATTACCGGTAAGAAACTGGGCCAATACCATCTTGTCTGTCTTTCTGCCACAGTCCTGCCACAGAGTGAGTCAATTTCCAAGCAGTTGACAATTGATCATAGTACAAAATCAAAGAAAATACAGAAGACACAATGATTTCTGCAGCTGTGAAAGTAACTAATAATGAATTTGGGATTAAACATTATGTACAGAAGACAAAACTCAGGTACCAAACTCTGCCCTTGCTCCAACGCATACATGAAGAATATAATGCATCATGAATGTGTAGGGAGAAGCCCAATTGGCAAATTGCCCATGATAGTTTGATGGACATTTAGAGTACGACTATGTTAATCTAAAGAGGATGGATTAGAATAAAAGACCGGTAATTCAATGCGCTCCTCGCGATAGAACTGAGAAGGAACCTTAGGGAGAAAAGGAGGACTGGGCCTCAGGATAACCCTGTCATCAGATAATCTCATAAATGGATGAAAAGCGAGAAGAGTGCCTATATTACCAATCCTCCAACCTGAACAAGTGGTGACTAGGAACAAAACATTAAAAGAGAAGTACATAAGATTCACAGACTGTAAGAACTCAAAAGGACTGTTCATCAATGCATGGAGCACCACAGGGAGATCCCAAGATGGTACAGGATAATGGGTAACTGGGCCTTGCAAAAAGATAGACTGTGAAAGCCTAGAGCAGGGGTCTTCAAAGTGTGGGGCGCGACCCCCAGGGGGGCCATGGAGTGATTGAATGGGGGTCGCGCATTCCCGGTCACACTTCTGCCCATTGGACAACAAGGGATTCAGCCCCCGTAGTGTGTCTCAGCTCGAGCTGCTGTGGGCTCCGCTGGGCTGTGTCTGCAGTCTTATCTCCAGCACAGCCTGGCACGCCAGAGTTTTTCACAGGTCGTTAAAGACCATTTGTATATTTACATATGTGCTGTAAAAGTGTAGGCACAGCCCGCTGAGCTATCTTTTGACTAGTGGCCATTCTGAAATGCGGCTTTAGAGCCCGACCTTCCCAAAGTTCCTTAATGGAATACCTGAACTGCATATCGGCAAAAAAAACCACAACCAAGTTGAAGATGTTTTTTCCTCTCGAAGATGCATGATTAGACTGCAAGACATTACACCACTTAATATATAATATTTACATTATAATTACCAGGCAGAGACTAAGGGTTTATGCCACAATGGATGAGTTTTCGCCATATGTTAAGCTAATAGCCCTTTATCTACTGTGGACATTCAGAATATCAGAAAGCAGTGTCCTAAATGAAATACGTGTTGCTAGGAAACATGTTGCAGCCTTAAGAATATTAGTGGGCTTGCAAAACAGCTTTGTACAAAACAGAAATTGTTGACGACATTAGCAAATTGTAACCTATCACCGACTGCATAACTTGGCCTTGAATCCTAAACACAAACACTAATTGTGTTAATTTATACATTTTGTGAGACATATTGCATAATTATTTAAAACTGCTTTGAGTTATCCTTCTGACGCTTTAGTAAAAGAGATCACCCTGGTCTCAATATCAAAGACCTGTTCCCCACCATTACTTTATTTCCTGCATGGAGGATCAACAAGCATTGGCATAGCCAATAGGTCTCGCTTTTGGGACCTTATAAGTATTTAGTTATACAGCACAATATCCTTGGTGCAATAACATCAACTGTTGCATCGCTAAAAACGTATAAGGTCCCAAAGGCGAGACCAATTGGCTATGCCAATGCTCGTTTTTCTAGTTCCAGTACCCCTTGGGTCCCAACTCTGCCTATTCCTTACATTTGATTTTTACATTTACTGCAGTAGCGTGAGAATGCATTACATGAAATGAAATATAAAGTAGGGATGCCAGAAGAAAAATACCAGCCATTTGATGGTTAGAGAGCCTGCAAAGGCCTCCTCTTGACACTAAATAGGATTGTAAATAAAATCATATGCATTCATTCGTAATGTGACTTTTCTGTCTTTGTTCCCTTTAATTATCAGTCATGGATCATTGAGGCAGCCCGAGAACACAATTAAAAGTGCTTTCTATTTATATTTGTTGTTCCAAGTACGCACAGATGAGTGCTGAAATATACAGCTTTAGGTGACTGCTTATTTTTGTACCGTCTGGGACATCAAAATAATGACACTGGAAAATAATAATGAGCAGGCAACCCTAACCATAGGACTGGAAGTGTGTTGCAGGATCAGCATATTTATTTCCTCCACCCTCAATCCCTGATTAATGTCATAATAGCAATAGTTTAACTTATATCTTAAACCCTACGCCACCGTCAATAATATGCTTAGTTACATCAAGAGTCTGGGAATGCACCCTGCATTCAGAGAACTCACTTCTAATTCTCGCACTTCACTTTCACGCTCACCCTGCACTCACAGCGATCACAATGCACTCACACTGATCACCATGCACTCATATCATTCACCCTCTCACCCTGCACTCACAGTGATCACTCTGCACTCACAATGCTCTTGCGTTTTTCACCCTGTACCTCAGCCTGCAGTCACACTACTGATCTGCACTCACCCTGCACTCATGTGACACCTCATTCACCTGCCCTCTGACTGCTCAATTTGCAACTCGCTCAAACAAGCCCATCACTAACCATGCATTCATTCCTCCCACTCTGCACTTACATTCGCACCCAAATTCATATGGTCCCCTCACTCACCATGCAGTCACTCCTCTTTCCCTATTCTCACACTGTTGCATCGCTCACCGCGTACTCACATGGTCACTCTTGTTATCCACAGAGTGCCGAGGGTTAATGTGCCTGCTACAAAGAACATGTACTATGCAGATCACAGAACTGAGTGTGAGTAAACTATGAGTAGCACTATAAAAAAGGTTTGTCAGAAAGGTGCTACAGAGAGATGAGGTGCATTGTTGGTGAGTGGAAGTGAGGGAATTTATGGAGAAGGAGGAAACGGGGGATGGGGCACCAAAAAAGACTTGCGCTGTGTGTGACCAGTGCTAGGGCCAGCCCTGCCTGGGAGTGTAGGCCCCCCACGAAGTTTGGGTCTAGTGGCTCCCATGCTTCTGCCTATTACTATTATTATTTACATTTGAAGTGTGCTACTGTTACCAAAAGGTGTCCTGGGGCTAATAGCCATCTTCTGCCTGAAGGCAAATGAGAAACATACAGTGATTAATTTGTAATAAAACATGTGCCAGGGACCTCACCAGTAGGCCACTGCAACTTTAACCACCCACCCATTGCCTTGCCTGTTCGGCCAATGACAATACCTATGTAACTTCCAACCATAACACTGTGCAAGTGTGACTATTTCAAGCCCCCACAGCTATAAGAATGGCATGGAGGTCAGGAATTAATCGTTTTTAATGTATATTGAATTAATAAACAGCTGTTCTGCTCATCTGTAAATTACACAGATAGAGCCACAATGTGGCAGACGGTCATAGTGCCAGTGTGCACAAGTAGGTGCCAGTGCGGAGCACCGGAAACCACCTGCTCAAATTAAGCACTGGTGCTGAGGTAACAGGGGAGAGGGACATTGTGTTGAAATCTAGTTTGTGAACTGAACATCATCTGCGCCATCTTGTCCATTTCCTCAGACTCACGCACAAATATGCACAGCAGCCATTTTAGGTGCCATGGCCTCTCTGCCTACTGCCGATAGCCAGCGCGTCTCTCCCCCTCACTCCCCAGCCTCGCAAGCATCCCCCCCGCACCGTGACAGCCCCCGGTCTCTCCTGCTTGGGCCCTAAACGCACCTCCAGCGCGACCCTGCCTCCGAGCCACATCCCGTGCTGAACCCCCACACTCTTTTCATCTCATTAATAAAACAGGCCCTTTGATAACCTCTTCCTCCTTGCCCGATTGTCCGGCCTGATCCCAGGCCGTCACTTAGCCCAACAGATGCAGTTTATTGCCCCTACATTAGGACCTCGCCTCACTTCAAAGGAGCGGGGATTAATCAATGCCCTCACACCCCTAGATCCGACCGATCGCCCGCATTTCTGTTCCCAGCGGAATGTCCAGCTGCGCGATAGCCATCATGCTGAGATTAGGGGTGGGGACTCCTACTGTAGATATGTGTGGGAACGGGCCTGAACCGGGGATTCCAAAGATGCCTTTTCCGTACTTCAAAGCAATACCACGGATGTCACAAATGTAATAAAGCCATAAAACTGTGTATAAGAGGACAGGCCTCAGAGATGCGGTTAGAGCACCTCGAAACGATACCTCGTTGTCCAATCTGATGTGTTCTGCTCCATCGGAAATAAACTCCTGTTTCCTGCCTTCCAGTCTCCAGCGCCTGCCTCTTTATTTGGTAACCGTGAGTTGGGTGAGAAGCGGCTAACGCCGGGCAAACCTTGAAAAGGGGTAATCGACCTGATCTGCCTGACCCCTTTTTCTACAATTGGCGTCCCAAACGTGGGGCCCATCAGCGACACGTGGATCCAGTGGGAGAGGTCCTGACGACGGAGTGAACGACTGCAACGATCGGGAAGTGCACCTGCCCGATAGACCCTCATCTGGCAGCCGATCATCCGAACTTTACTGGTTCCGAGCAGACCTCTCTCGAGTGATCTACGGTCCTGACTGGGAACCATCAGGAGTGCCGCGACAGAAGATAGAGGACGATCGGGCGCTGGAATCGGAAGACAGGAAACTGTCCATGCGGTCCGGGTAAGGTCGTGTAACACGACAAACTGTGAAATATTTGATTGATTGATTGGAAAATACTAGTATTACTCTCCAAATTGTTGGTTCTCTTGGAGATTCTCTGTCTGCAAACGGAGAGGAATAGAAAGTATTCTCTCTTCCTTTGCAGGTAGTGAAGGGTAGGTAACGCAGGCCTTTGCCCCCGTTGTAATCCGTCGTGCCTATCTTTCTCCCCCACTGATTGATTGTTTGCCCGAACATTGTTTGTTCGAGGATTGCTTTCTCGAGAATTCTCTGTCTACAAACGGGGAAGGATAAAAATATTCTGTCCTCCTTTGCAGATAGTGAAGAATAGGTAACGCAGGCTTTTGCTCCCGTTGTAACCCGTCGTGCCTATTTCTTTCTCGCCACTGATTGTTTGATTGAACGGACATTGATTGTTCGATATTGGTTCTTTGGAGGTATTCTCTGCTTACAAATAACGTGGAATAGAGATATTCTTTCTAGTCTTTGTAAGCAGTGAAAGGGTAGGTAGCGCAGGCTTTTGCCCCCGTTGTAACCCGTCGCACCTATTTTATTCCTCATTTGAGTGATTGATTGTTTGTCCGAACATTGACTGTTTGGAATTGGTTCTCTCTTTGGGTATTCCCTATTTGCGAATACTGTAGAATAGAAATATTCTGTCTAGTCTTCGCAAAGTAGTGAAGGATAGGTAGTGCAGACTTTTGTCCCCATTGTAACCCGTCATGCCTATCTTCTCCCCATTGTTCAGTAGTTGGTTCAGCCCGGACCACTTATTAGAGGTGGATCATCCGGCTCCTCTGGAGGGCACCCCTAATAAGGATATGTTTTTAAAGTATGGACTAGTCGCCGTAGCTTATAGTAAGTTATGGCATAAATATACTAAAAAGGATCAGGAAAGTCAGTGGCCACTGATAGGATCCTTCGATGACGCAAAAATAAGCGTGCTGGAAACAGCCCTTTGTAACAATAAAACAACGCCCACTATGCTTGATAGTTTCGGCATGTGGCGCAAAGAAGCAGAGCAACGAAAGAAGAGAGAAGAAGCAAGAACAGGAAAAGAGTTACGAAAGGCAGCCCACCTGACCGCTAAGAAACTAGAAGAAGAAATAAAAGAAAGAGAGGAGGGCAGACAAAAGCAGGAATCTGAGTCGGCAGGCCAATGCCCTGTTAGGACCCCCTCTACGCTCTACCCTGAGCTGCCCTCCAAACAACGGGCGAACGATGAGTTACTGCTAGGTCCTCCGATCATCTACATGCCCCCCCCATGCCCCCTCCCAACCTCTAGTACAGCACCTGCCAGCTCCGAGTGCAAATGAGAATGACCTTGGAGCTAGTACCCAAGCCCTCACGGCCTCCGCACCGGCCGCATTAGTAACGACATCAGATGAACTCGAGACTAGCAAGCAGCCACCAGCCAGACTGAATAGATTGAGCAAAGATGAGCGGGATGGAATTGACAAGAAAGTAAAGACACTGGTAGAACGGAAGGAGAGCGAAGAATACACGATAGATATGCACAATTCACATGCCGGTAGCCACAGACGGCATTTCATTTTACGGTTTAGCTACCACACCCTGAACGCATATGAGGATAGGTATCAGAATCAGGGTCCTGCTAAACTGACAGCTTTATATAGAAAAGTCAATGTTGGAGACGAGGCTGAGCACGACGTGACGGACCTCTTCATGCAAACGCTTGAGGTCTTCCGCCACCTCACGGAACAGAAACCAGAAGTTAAGATTACAGTCCCTGAAACGACTGGGTCCTCATCAGAAGTAGCCAACACTATGATGCCTATCAGAGAAACCGCCCCCTACTGGGTTCCCCCGCAAGGTCAGGGAACAAACGACGATATCAACCACGCAGATGCGAAGGGGAGGGTTGTGTACAACTGGGTTTATCAACCATGGGATCGGCAAGATATTTTAACTTTTAGGCAAACCCTGCCCGATTTAAGAAAGAACCCGACAGCATTTTATACCGAACTAGGTACAGCCTTGAGTTCAACAATAATGACTCTAGCGGACATTGACTTGTTTTTCGGGTTATGTCTGCCGGCTGACGTGTGGAAGCAAATCCGGAAAACCGACCACACAGATCTGTTCGGACATACCTGGAATCAACTCAGTGAACTAGATAGACAGCGAGAGCCCGGAAAGAAACCTGTAAAAGACATACTGGAACTCCCGGACAAAATAGTTCAGAAGCTAAAGACATTGATCCCAGAGAAGAAGGTAGACTGGTCGATAGTCACGGCTTGCCGTCAGAAACCCCAGGAAGACGTATCAGAATACTTCTCCCGATTTGAGACGGTGTTCTCCGACTACAGTGGCCAAGACATGACCACTGCAACCGGACAACACCTATTCGTGCAAAACTACGTAAAGGGTCTATCGCAAGAGGTCTCCCAAAAGTTACAGACGAGCGAGAAAAGTTGGGGGGCCTCCAAACCTGCAGCTATCCTTCAGATGGCTCAGTACTACGAACACCAAAAGAACGAGAATGATAGGGCGACTGAGAAAAAGAAAAAGGACTTGAAAGAACGAGTGATGATTGCTCAATTGCAAGGAGTGACGACAGGAAGGGAACAGTATAGAGGAAACTACCAGTCGAATGCCCCTAGAAATCCACCCCCTAGAGACCGCACACCCACACCCGGCGCTCCACGAACAGACCTCGATGAGAACCAGTGTGCGTTTTGCAAAGGATTTGGCCATTGGAAGTCTCAATGTCCGGTTCTTCTGGAAATGATTAAAAATAAAGAGACGAGGGACATGACGAATGGCCCCAGGACTAGAGGGCAGGGACGAGGGCACACCCACGACACCAACAATGACAGACCTGGCAGACCGAACACGTTTGACCGTCCCCGGCAGAATCAGTGCCAACAGTCTGACTGCGACAATGCCCGCGACTTTGCATAGGACTGCCAAGGGCAAGGAAGGGATCCAGTCGAGCTCTATGTTGACCAGCAAGGTCCTTATGTCACCGCTAAGGTCCTAGGTACGAAGTCTCCATTCCTGGTAGACACTGGCGCGACACGTAGTGCGTTATCTAAACGACTGATTCCAAGGGCACCCTTGTCTGGCTCACACATAACATCAATAGGCTTTGATGGAACGCCCTCCACTAACCCCTTATCCGCACCGGTTTCCTTCGACTTGGACAGTAACCCCACTGACACGACGTTTCTACTTTCCTCCAACACCCTCGATGCCATTATGGGACTTGACTTACTGAAGCATTTCCGAGCTACTATCAGGTGTTCACAGGACGGAGTTCGAGTCATTCTGTACGATAACCCGACTCTGCTCAGACCTCATCCCGCACGACACATGTTCTCCATCTCTGACGCTGACGCATCCTTACTTGACTCTCTACCTCTGTATCTGTGGGCTAAAACTGACGCTGACGTAGGACGAATGATGATCGACCCCGTGCGCATAACTGTTCGCCAAGATGCGATACTCCCAAAACTCCCACAGTATCGGATATCGCCCGAAGGTGAGAAGGCATTGGTAATGATAATCCAGTCCCTGGTAGAGGCAGGAGTGGTAGAGGAAGTAGTCAGCAATATTTGCAACAGCCCTATCCTACCCATTGTGAAGAAGCAGGGCGAGGGAGATGAGAAAGCGTACCGCTTCATCATCGACCTTCGAGAGGTCAACAAGGTAGTTGTACCTCAGTACCCCGTAGTCTCAGATATCGCCACCATTCTGACCCTGATTCCTTCCACAGCCACCACCTTCACTGTAATAGACCTCAAGAACGCTTTCTTCTCCATCCCCATCCACCCAGACAGCCGCTACCTTTTCGGCTTCACGTTAAAATCCCGCTCATATAGATTTTGTAGAGCTCCCCAAGGTTACACAGAAAGTCCCAGCATCTATAGCCAGGCCCTCAAGAGGCAGCTGGACGCCGTTCAACTACTGGAGGGAGTGGTGTTGATACAGTACGTCGATGACATCCTTTTGGCGGCCGACACCACTCCACTTGCAGTCACAGCCACCATCCAACTCTTGCACTTCCTTGCGGAAAATGGCCACAAGGTCTCCAAGAAGAAGTTGCGATTCTGCCAACCCCAGGTCACCTACCTAGGCCACCTCTTGTCCAAAGACGGGAGAAAGCTTACACCCGATCGAATTCAGGCCATTCTAGAAACCCCTGTCCCAAAGACCCAGAAACAAGTCCGCTCCCTGGTAGGCCTCACCTCCTTCTGCCGGCAGTGGTTGCCAAATTTCAGCCTCATTGTAAAGCCACTACTTTCCCTACTAGCCAAAGATGTCCCCTTCCCACTCGCACTTTGGGAGAGGTGTGGCTCCGCGGCCAGGGCGACTGACGCTGTAATCTGGGGACCACGGTTCGATCCCCGGCTCCGGCGGCAGGTTAGCCCAGCACCATGTGACTCTGGGCAATAGCTCGCTTAATCTTCCCGACGGCCCCCAGCGCCTAGAGACCCTTACGGGTGATTGTGCGCTTTACAAATGTGGACTTAACTTGGACCCCCGAATGCCAATCTTCCTTCAAAGAACTTCGAGACGCCCTTTGTTCTGCGCCAGTCCTAGGAACCCCCGATTACACCAAGCCCTTCTCTCTCTACACTCACGAAAGGGAGGGGTGCGCTTTGTCTGTCCTGACTCAAACTATTGGCCCTAAGCAACGACCATGTGCCTATTTCTCTGCGACCCTTGACCCCGTAGCGAGAGCCTTGCCTGCCTGCCTTCGAGCCGTAGCTGCCGCTGCTGTCTCTATCTGACAAAGTGAGGGGATCGTACTCTCGAATTCCCTCACGGTATTAGTGCCCCATGCTGTTGACACCCTCCTAAACCAGACTAAGACGCAACACCTGACTAGCGCACGACTGACCGGATACGAACTGACTCTGCTTGCACCCCACATCACGCTGAAAAGATGCACCACACTGAACCCAGCCACCTTGTTGCCTCTGCCCGGAAACGACCCAAATGTCCCCCCTATACATGACTGTGTGACCCTCACAGACGAACAGACTAGGAGTAGAGTTGACCTCCGAGACACCGCCTTCACAGACCCTGACGGAGAGCTATGGGTAGACGGCTCTTGCATAAAACTCCCCGACAGCACCACCTCAGCTGCCTATGCAGTTACCACAGCCCGAACTGTAGTTGAAACCGCCCGCATCACGCAACGATCCGCACAGGCGGCAGAACTGATTGCCCTCACACGAGCATGTATTATAGCGACAGGGACTGCGGCAAACATTTACACGGACAGCCAGTACGCCTTCGGAGTGGTTCACCATTTTGGACTCTTGTGGAGAGAAAGGGGATTCCTGACGTCCCACGGCACGCCCATCCTCCACGGAGATCTAGTCTCCGCCCTGATTGAAGCAGTTCTCCTCCCCAAACGATTAGCTGTAATCAAATGCCAGGCACACAGGAAGGTGACAGACTTAGTCGGACAGGGAAACGCGCTGGCCGACATCACTGCCCGAACCAAAGCTGAGAATAGGACGACGACACGCATGTATGTGACCAGGTCACAAGCAGAAAAATGGACTGACGCTAGGGAAACGATTAGGGACATCCAGATGGCCAGCTCACCACACGAATTGACTGAATGGACACGGGTGGGATTGAAAGACGATGAAGGCTGCTGGCGGACAAAGGACACTAACAAATGGTTGCTACCCAATTCATACCTGATCCCCATACTGACTATGGCTCACTCCCCTGCACACATAGGATCTGCCCCCATGATCGAACTCATCTCCAAGGTCTGGCACAACGACAAAATCCCCGACTCAGCCCGACGCCTGGTCCAGCAATGCCTTATCTGCCTGCAACACAACCCTGGGAAAGGAACTGTGGTACCCCGGGGAGGGTTTGGGGTCCCCGAACATCCTTTTGAGGTCCTCCAGATGGACTACATCCAACTAGAAAGATGCCAAAGCCTGAAATATGTATTAGTCATTGTGTGTGCCTTCAGCAAATGGGTAGAAGCCTATCCAACTCGTGATAACACTGCCATGACCACTGCCAAGGTACTACTGAAAGAGTTTTTCCCTCGCTACGGTCCTTGTCGAATTCTATGGAGCGACAACGGCCCCCACTTCATAGCTGAAGTTATCCAACTAATCTTGAAAGGGTTGGGTGTAAAACAGAGGTTTCATGCAGTCTTTCACCCCCAATCTGCTGGCCTAGTTGAGCGACACAACGCCACACTGAAACTAAAACTGTCGAAGATAGTGGCCACCACATGACTTAAATGGCCAGATGCCCTCCCACTGGCATTGCTATCGATGCGCTCCACTCCCACTAAGCACCATTTGACCCCCTACGAGGTTGTATTTGGGCGACCGATGAACCTCTGGACTGCCCCTAAACCGACCTCCATTCACGACGTCCCGGACGTCCTATTGTCTGATTACTTGTGCAAATTGACTAAAACGTTGTCTGTCATTCATCAGCAGGTGCAGCAGGCCATCCCCGATGCTTCCAGGGGTCCGGGTCACGATATCCAACCGGGGGATTATGTGCTGATCCAAAATTCCCAACGGGCAAAGAGTCTGGAACCCCGGTGGACGGGCCCCTGGCAAGTACTGATCACCACCCGGACGGCTCTTCGAGTGGAGGGGAAACGACACTGGCTGCACGCACACCACTGTAAGAAGGTCTCCTCGACCCTGGCCACGACAGAAAGCGTCCGCACCCAAGAAGAACTGCTGAACAAAGACCGGCCATCACTGAACTGTTATCCTGATACCGAGGCACTCGAACTTGCAAAATTCTCTGATCCCACTGTGCCATCCAGGGAAGGGTATTTCCTGCGTCGAAAGGAGGGAGCTTCGGCTAAGTAGACCACAGACTAAGTTGAATCTCAGAACGGTAGCCTAAACACAACCAAGGGTTACCCGGAGAGAAGCTAAACGAAGTCTGCGGTTCTGCCCACTACCGAGCACCTCGAAGATGATGGAAGCGCCAGATAAGAAGATGATGGAAGCAACCGGAAATACCCACTACCGGAACCCAAAGACTGACAGTATACACAAATCGAAGACAATTGCCCTTTTCATTGTCCTCCTCTTTTGCCTCCTCCTCATGACTTCCTTCTGGATCGTGGAAGAGAGCGCACCCGCTCATCAGATATTGCTGACCACTGCACAGCCAACCACTATGAAAGAGCATCACCTGATCTCCCTTTCGCCTCAGCTCCGAGAAAGGCGTAAGGAGTTCTGGAACAAATCCTTCGTGCAACTGTTGCACCAACACAACCTTGCCGCCAACACCACAAACTGCTGGATCTGCGGGTTGCTCCCGCATGCCACCGGACACTCCATCCCTTTCATCCCTTCCCCTTTCTCAGTTCACGGCTCCTGCCTTGCCTGGTTGATCCTCTTGCAAGAGAGCTACAAGGACAACGCCACTTCTGGTCAAACAGTGTCACACTTCTACCATGGGTTCTGGCTGAACAAAACCGGAAGAACATCTGCTCCCTTTTGTCCTTTGACCTCTGGTCCCTCCTTCCATATGGACATCCCTGCCAAGGAACGAGTTGAAATGCAGGTGTTCCATAATCCATCCAGACCCACCTTCTCCTACCTACGGAAACGAACTGCTGCCACTCTGACTGTGGCTCTGTCTGTTAATAATGTCACGGGCCTCGTGTGCCTCGAAGGCCTGGGAACACAGCTGGTGGGTCACAGTTCCTGCCACATCACCAGAACATTGGACTCAATTGATCCCCCCTCCTTTGTTGCTTCTCCGAATATGTACTTTGTTTGTGGCACCAAAGCTTACACTTGGCTTCCAAAAGGTTGGGGGGGTACTTGCTACATCGCCTTCATTCTACCTCCAACGCACGTGGCCCCAGCAAACCATCACCGGCAGAAGCGCGCAAGAGACATTGAACAAGCCGACTCCACCGGAGCACAGTTCCTGGATGCAGTGAAGGGACTTGTTCCTCTGTGGGGCCCAATGGCAGACAGCTGCGCCATCCGACACCTGACCCAGGCAGTAGAAACGACCATGAACATCACGGCTGGCATCCTCACTAACAATACGGCCGAGCCTGGTGGCTCTTCAGAACCGCCTTGTTCTAGATGTGGTTCTAGCTGACCGTGGAGGAGCATGCCGCATCATCGGGTCCAGCTGTTGCACCTACGTGCCAGATAACTCGCCCTCAGTCTACAAAGCAATCGAGCACCTCCACAGACTTTCCTCAGAGGTTCACCAGGAGCAGGAAGGATGGTCACTTGGGAGCTGGTTCTGGGGTACTTTGAAGGACTGGGGATGGAGGTTGTTTACATTTATATTGATACCGGTCGTGGTACTGTGTGGGTGTTGCCTAGGTATTCAATGCTTGCCACCTTTGTGTTCACTCATTGCCAACTGCATGTGCCCTAAGACTTTGGACTTCGGAACTGAGCACATGAGTCCCCTCTATGAGGTGGAAATACGTGGCCTTAAGGGGATAGATCCGAATTGACAAGTTGGCGAGACATGTTAAAAGGGAGGACTGTTGAAATCTAGTTTGTGAACTGAACATCATCTGCGCCATCTTGTCCATTTCCTCAGACTCACGCACAAATATGCACAGCAGCCATTTTAGGTGCCATGGCCTCTCTGCCTACTGCCGATAGCCAGCGCGTCTCTCCCCCTCACTCCCCGGCCTCGCAAGCATCCCCCCCGCGCCCTGACAGCCCCCGGTCTCTCCTGCTTGGGCCCTAAACGCACCTCCAGCGCGACCCTGCCTCCGAGCCACATCCCGTGCTGAACCCCCACACTCTTTTCATCTCATTCATAAAACAGGCCCTTTGATAACCTCTTCCTCCTTGCCCGATTGTCCGGCCTGATCCCAGGCCATCACTTAGCCCAACAGATGCAGTTTATTGCCCCTACAGTAGGACCTCGCCTCACTTCAAAGGAGCGGGGATTAATCAATGCCCTCACACCCCTAGATCCGACCGATCGCCCGCATTTCTGTTCCCAGCGGAATGTCCAGCTGCGCGATAGCCATCATGCTGAGATTAGGGGTGGGGACTCCTACTGTGGATATGTGTGGGAACGGGCCTGAACCGGGGATTCCAAAGATGCCTTTTCCGTACTTCAAAGCAATACCACGGATGTCACAAATGTAATAAAGCCATAAAACTGTGTATAAGAGGCCAGGCCTCAGAGATGCGGTTAGAGCACCTCGAAACGATACCTCGTTGTCCGATCTGATGTGTTCTGCTCCGTCGGAAATAAACTCCTGTTTCCTTCCTTCCAGTCTCCAGCGCCTGCCTCTTTATTTGGTAACCGTGAGTTGGGTGAGAAGCGGCTAACGTCGGGCAAACCTTGAAAAGGGGTAATCGACCTGATCTGCCTGACCCCTTTTTCTACAATTGGTTCAAAAAGGTGTGAAAGAACAAAGAAGAGATGTGAAAGACGAATGGGGGGACTGGAGAGGTGTAAGATACAAATAGACATCAATTTGAATGGAGAGACTTGAGGTGAATGAGAAGTGCAGATGGGCAAGGGAAGTGACGGGGCCAGAGGGGCATGACATAAATACGAGAAACTGTTAGAGATGAGGGCAGTGAAAAGACAGAATGGCAAGAGGTGATTAAGGGTGAAATGAGAAGTTGAATGGGGAGAGTTCAGAAGTTGTAAAAAGGGGTGAAAGAAAATGGCCTGCAAAGTGAGAGAGGGATCCGGGATTGGGAGAGGAGAGGAGAGAGGGATGGAAGGGAGTCGTGAGAGGAAAGCGGAATGAGTAAATTGCTTAACTCTGCACAAGACCGCCAGGTTTTTAAGGGACCCCTGCTGCTCTTGGCCAGGGCAAGGTGAGCTTCTTATGTGGCAGCATGTATTCCTGGGGAGTGGAAGGCCCATCACAAAGGTTGACTAGACATCTTTCTGATGTTAATTGCTGTATTTTGGTTATAAACTGGTACTGATGGGGTGAAATATTTCCTCAGTTTTACAGAGTGCAAAAAATGTCAAAATAACTAAGTAATTCTATCCCAAAGAACGCAGCATCACATAACATTATTTAAATTTTCTTCGCACACAGTTTAGTCAAGTCTGTCGTATAATGTGGTCCTCACCTGCCTCATCATTCCAGGAGCCCTGCCTACAGGTTTAGAAATGTTTGTCAGGAGGGGGTCTTTACAACTGAAAATGTTGACAGGGGGGTCTCGGCACCCAAAAGTTTGAAGACCTCTGGCCTAGAGGAAAGAGCTGAAATGGAAGTGTTGGAAAGTCATCCAGTGCCCTGGGAACTCCCAACTTTTTGCTGACTGATACTGGTGGTACCTGACTCTGACTGACCCTGGGCTCTGCTTAACCAGGCCCAGGGCCAGTGCTATGCTGAAAGAGACACATTAGAATACAGTTAAAACTCCTACATACACTAGGGTACACAGTGGTATGCTGGGGTACCCCAGTCATTGGCATGACCTCCCTATAGGCCTCTAGTATATAATAGGGCAGGGGGATTGAAACTACCTAGAAGTCCCTATTACCCTAGGGCATGGCAGTTTAGAGGCCAGCAGCTCTCTTTGCATGTGTGCACTGCTGAGGCCTGGGGTCAGTTTTAAAATAGCCCTTGGTGCCAGGACTGCTTTTAAAAGTAAATTGTGCCCAAACTTGTCTTTGGTGTTTGGGCCACTTACAAATGGATAACCTACAATGTTGTGGCATATTAGGGACCCCAGGGTCTCCCCTAGGTATCCCAGGGGTGGGGGGTCAGATATTTAAAAGGTAAACCCTTATAAAATGAGTTTTTATATGCCTGGGTAAAGTGAAATTTCACTTTTCACTCCACACACAAAGTGCTGCTCAAATTCGACTTTGATACTAGGAGCACTGAGGAGGGAGAATCTGCAATATTTCTACAGATTCAGAACCCCAAAAGTCTCCCCTAGTTGCACATGAGGTGGGGTTCCTGTAGATATAAGGCAAGTACTTATAAAATATGTTTTGTAAGTCCTGCTGCTGGAAAAATAGCCCAAGTCCTTTTTCCCATTGCAAATCCCATGGTACCATGGTTAACATTGTAGGTAGTTATTGATTAATAACGCTTGATAAGAGAGGGATAACCATGCCATGCAAAGACTTCCCAGAATGGTATTAAGAATTCCAACAATATCATATTGTTGAATTTCTCCTAAAGTGTACATACAAGAAGTTATAAGACGTTCTTGTTTGTTTGTTTGTATGTCCAAATTCAGCCTTCCAGTGCCCTGCCCTGATTAGTCAGATTTAAGTGGATTAGCCAGGCTGCTTTGAAGAGGTGATAAAGAGTCCCTGGGGTTAATCAGTTCTGCTAGCTGGGCAGTGTGCTGTTCCATAGGAATGCCAGGCCAGGGGGAGGAGTCATAAACTGTGTTCTTCGATAAGGAGAGCAGAGACCAGTGTCATTTACAGCTCTGAACTTCCCACCTTAGGCAGATAGTAGGATTAAGGAAGGTATGAGCAGATGCAGGGGGGATAGTCTAAGACAATTAGCCATCCTAGGGGTGTGTTTAGCCAGCTCTTACCTCATTGCTGGAAAATCAGCCATTATGGATTTGGAAGATTTGATGCACTCTGGGACAAAATAATGCCACACTCTACAGGATGTGGTCATATCTTGGAGGAGTTACCCTGCTCCTATTGGTCTGAAGTGACTTCCAACTTGACCCTGAAAACTAGGAATATGTATCTGAGAGGGGCAGAGCCCTCCAGATCAGCTGCTTTAAACTTACTGAAGCAAGAAGTGCCCTGTTGAGAAGTTTTGCTGTGCAAAGGTTTCTAAGGCCTGACCTCTGAAGACTGCACCATCTGAAACTACAGCCCTGTGGATTATCTTGCTGAAAAAGAACTAAAGAGTGGACTCCCTGAAAGCTACAGGGTAAAAGAGCTCATCTGGAACATAACCAACTAAATCTACACCTTGGAGAACTACAAGTGGATTTGTAAGGGTGTTGTATAAGTGCATTGTGGGAACTGAAGCCTTGACCACTGGATTAGGGCCAGCACTCTCCCGAGCAGCCTCGCCTGTCTGCCGGCCTCCTGCCCCAACTCTGTGTCCCCGTTCAGGGTTCGAGCCAGCAGTCTCTCCTGGTGCCGCTGCTCCACCCTTCTGTTCGCCCGCTGTGCTCAGAGGCCCCCCTGCGTGACAGCACTTTGTATTTGTTTTGTTTTGTTTTTATTTTACTGTTTCTCTGATTACTGTATTCTGCACTGTGTGTTGCCATTTTTCCTGCCGCTGCTTCCACTACGGCCCCGCTCACCAATCCAGCCCGCTCCCGCCCCCTCCCTCTGCTCCCGCCTCCTCCCCTTCTTATGGTGACCGCTGCGGGGGAGCGCATGTGAAGCCTTGACCACTGGATCTGGGCCAGCACTCTCCCCAGCAGCCTCACCTGTCTGCCAGTCTCCTGCCCCAGCTCTGTGTTCCCACTCAGGGTTCGAGACAGCAGTCCATCCCAGCACCACAGCTCCACCCTGCTGTTCGCCCGCTGTGCTCAGAGGCCCCCCTGCGTGACAGCACATCGTATTTGTTTTGTTTTCTTTTTATTTTACTGTTCCTCTGATTACTGTATTCTGTGGTGTGTTGCTGTTTTTTCCGCTGCTGCTCCCCCTATGGCCTTGCCCCCCGATCCAGCCTGCTCCCGCCCCCCTCCCTCTGCTTCTGACCCTCTTCCCTTCTTATAGCGACCACTGCGGGGGAGCGCGTGTGAAGCCTTGACCACTGGATCAGGGCCAACACTGTCCCCAGCAGCCTCACCTGTCTGCCAATCTCCTGCCCCAGCTATATGTCTCCACTCAGTGTTTGAGCCAGCAGTCCTTCCCTGTGTCGCTGCTCCACCCTGCTGTTCGCCTGTTGCGCTCAGAGACCACTCTGCGTGACAGCACTTCGTATTTGTTTTGTTTTTATTTTACTGTTCCTCTGATTACTGTATTCTGCGCTGTGTATTGCCATTTTCCCGTCTCTGCTCCCCCTGTGGTCTTGCCTACCGATCCAGCCCACTCCCATCCCCTTCCTCTGCTCCCGCCCCCTCCCCTTCTTATGGCGACTGATGTACAGGAACGCCGCTGGCGCGCCAAAGGTGTGCCTCAGGCAAGCCCGTCTGCGCCCATCTGTGCCTGGACCGCGCCCAGCGCCACTCCCCCTGGCCCCCGCGACCACCACAATACCCGACGCAGCTACAACGCCAACATCCTCCACGAAGTCAACGCCGGCGAAAATTCCACCTGCTTCCTAGCCACCCCGAAGCTCACCCACAGACCTTTCACCTTCCAAACTGCAGCTACACCAGCCAGCCCCCACCTTCCCGGAGAGCTGGATACACGCCAGATCAACGCCCTACTCAAGAAACCTAAAGGGGACCCAAAGGACCTCAAGAACTTTCGACCCATCGCCCTGCTCCCATTCCCGGCGAAACTCATTGAGAAGACAGCCAACAGACAACAGACAACTGACCCACTTCCTGGAGGAGAACTACGTCTTGGACTACTCCCAATCCGGCTTCCGCAGCAACCACAGCACTGCAACCACTGCCACGGACGACATCAGGACCCTACTGGACAACGGCGAAACCTCATCCTCCTGGACCTCTCGGCCGCCTTCGACACCATCTGCGACCACACCCTGCACACACACCACCGCGTTGCAGGGATCCGAGACAAAACCCTGGACTGGATCACCTCCTTCCTCACCGGCAGAACCCAGAGTCCGTCTCCCCCCTTTCTGATCCAAATCCACCACGATCACCAGCGGCGTACCCCAAGGATCATCCCTCAGCCCGACCCCAACATCGGCAGAGCACACCACCTCAACATCATCTCATACGCCGACGACACCCAGCTGATCCTCTCCCTCACCAAGGACCCGGCCACTGCCAAATCCAACCTCCACGAGGGAATGAAGGCCATTGCAGACTGGATGAAGAGTAGCCGGCTGAAACTGAACTTGGACAAAACGGAGGTCCTCATCCTCGGCTCCACCCCCTCCGCATGGGACGACTCCTGGTGGCCCGGAATGCTGGGAGCTGCCCCGACACCCACCAACCACGCACACAACCTGGGGTTCATTCTGACTCAACGCTCTCTATGACCCAGCAAGTTAACGCTGTTTTCTCCTCCTGCTTCAACACCCTCTGCATGCTCCGCAAAATCTACAGATGGATCCCCACCGAAACCAGAAGGACGGTCCCCCAAGCACTCGTCAGCAGCAGGCTGGACTACGACAACGCCCTATAAGCAGCCACACTGCAGAAGAGACTCCAATGCATACAAAACGCCTCAGCACGCCTCATCCTCGGTCTCCCTCGCCACAGCCACATCACCACCCATCTGAGAGACCTGCATTGGCTCCCAGTCAACATAAGGATCACCTTCAAGCTCCTCACGCACGCGTACAAAACACTCCACAACACCGGACCAGCAACGAACGACACTCCTTCTACACCCTGAACCGTCAGCTTCGCACCGCCGACCTCACCTGCGCCACTGTCCCACGCATCCGCTGAATGACCACCGGCAGCAGATCATTCTCCCACCTCGCCGTCAAGAAATGGAACACCCTCCCCGCCCACCGGCCTAAGACCCAGGACCTACTAACCTTCAGGAGACTTCTCAAGACCTGGCTGTTCGACCAGTAGCTGCTTCCCCCAACCCCTTAGTGCCTTGAGACTCTCACGGGTGAGTAGCGCTCTCTACAAATGTTTGATTGATTGATTGATTGATTGAAGTCCTCAACTTTCAAGGACCATCCTGGAGCTTCCAGACCCTTGGAGTGAGTTTGAGAAACTTTGGGACTCATTGAGGAACTTCAGGAAGAAGTTTAAGAAGTTTGGCGAACTTTGAAGCAACCTTGAAAAAAGCTCCATAGAGGGACCGACTCAATCTGGCCAGCCAGGCTGCATGCCTTCAACCACGAGCCGGCCAAGCCAAACAGGTTCATCCTGCTAAAAGCTCTATCGCTCCAACTTCCAGAGATTGACCAGGACTAAAAGAAATGTGTAGCCGGCAAACCCTCACCGGATCCGGCTACATGAGGAGCATACAGAGACTCCGCTCGTAGAAAATGAGACCAGGAGCAACAGTAAAAGGCAAGCCGCCTGCCTTCCATTGTGTGCTGGCCTGGATTCCTGGGTTGCCCCACTGAAGCAAGCTTGAGAAATGTTCTACGTCCGCTCCAGGGAAGTTACCCGGGACCTTGTCACAAGTCAAGCCGGCGAAACCTTACCGAATCCGGACTCGCTGGGAGCTTTGAGGGCCTCGAGGAGAAAAGCTCCAGAAAAAGATTCTAAGGGGCAGATTTATGAAGGCCTTGCGCCGCCGGTGCGTCACTTTTTCCCATGTTAAAAATGACGCACCGGCGGCGCAAGGCCTTCATAAATTTGCCCCTAAGTGTGAAGGTAGAAACTGAGACTGGGATCTTTCGCGAGCTGTAGCCGCCCAGGGCTCCATCTCGCCCAGCCTGAAACTTTGATTTTGCCCCAGTCTATCAGGAGCAGGTATCACAATATGGTGCTATAATCTTCTAAGTGCTATATTTTATTAAATCTTTGAAAATTCATAACTCCGGTTCCCTACATTGGATTTTTGTCATTTTGGTGTCATTTTGAAGATAACAATATTTCCTATTGTTATAAATCGGTGTTCGATTTTTATTATGGGTTGTGTCTTAATTATTTACTGAAATTACTGAAATTGTGTTTTTAAATGCTTTACATATCTGTCTTTGAAGTTAAGCCTATCTGCTCGCAGCCACTTTACCAAGGGTTGAGCATAGGAATGATTTTCTAAGACCTATGCTGAGTCCTATCATGAGTTAGTGGCCTTATTGCCAGTGGCAGACCTACATTTGCCACTACCAATAACCCACTTTCCAACAGGAAGCAAGCTCAGCTCCCAGGAAAACATGAATCGCAGCCCCTTGGGAACAAATTGGTACAGCCAGACCTACAGAGAAAACATCCTTTAAAAAATTCAATATATTGATAGGATCACAAGAAACAGGGGATACATCTTTACCTCTACACCAGATTTCAAAATTACGCCAACAGTGAAAATAAACTTTTTGGGTATAAGGTTTCATAGACAATTGAATGGAATAACCACTTTGGAAGAACAACCTTGAGCCACAAAAGTAAGCCTCTAAAGTGCCAGACCCCCTGACAGAGATGCCTGAGGGAATCCGGCTGAAGCCACGAAAACTTTAATGGAGAACGATGGATCGGGAATCTCTAATGAGACCAAGCCTGAAGCTCCAGCAAAAGAGGAAACGCGGGTCTCCTGGGCCACTCTTGGACCGCCAGGAGAATCTCTGCATGATCTTGGTGGATCTTCCTCAACACCCTGGGAATCAGTGGAAAGGGAGATAATGCACAAAGAAGACCCCAAGACCAGACGATGACGAAGGCTTCGAGTGCCTAGGCTTTCCTGGTGGGAGTCAGCCTGCAAAAACTAGGAAGAAGCAAGTTATTCTGCGTGACAAAAAGATGGCGGCTGAACAATGGGACTGGACAAGATTGGGAACAAAGTAAGGACTGCGGCAGAAAGACAGGCGACAAGACAATACATCTTCCTTCCCTGAGGAGGGTACTTGAGGATGGTAGTCTTTTTAAATTATAGCAGCATGTGTTCGTTCCGGCGAGAGGTATTGACAGCTCACACTAAAGTTTTAATGTGAAAGAGAAACTTAGAGGTTATGATGCACCCACAGACGCCTTGGGAATGAGCTATCCCAGTTCCAGCAGTTAATACACGCAGCCTATCCGTGCAGATATTAAAAAGACTATTAGCCATCTTGTGTCCTTTGAGTAGCCAAGTAATTACTTCAACATAGATCGGATTAATCCCTTATGAAGCCATTCGGTAACAGTCAGCACGGGACCGTAATGATATTTTCAAGAAGCTGACAGTCATTTAAATGCAAACACTGTGCCATTCACACGAAAGCGGCGTCGTGGGAGGTGTCTGTCATCAGTATGTAAGCCTTGCCACATTTGCGCGCCAAAACAGCTTACCCAGCATCAAAGCCCACAGCCCCAATGAAGGGAAGAACCTGCAATGAAGGTTAATTTCTCAATTTGTGAAATGTTATAGACGATGAATTGAAACAGAGAGGGGACAAGGCTAGAAGAAGGGCTCCTAGTTAAGGAATTAAACGACGCATTGTAAACATGTAATTGCTTTATCGCCTTCGAGCACAGCAGGGAATTCATTATGAATTTAAAGAGGGGGAGGGGAAAGGGATAAAGCACGAATTACGGGTAGAAGGAACGGGCGCAGGTTTTTCTAAAATAAAAAAAAACGGTGAAACAACGAAAAGGCATTCGCTCATCTGCAATCTGCTTAGGACGCAGCGCTGTGGGAAGGAGATGTTTCAGGTCACGAGATAGGTCTGAAATATTGACGAAAAATAATGACCAACCAACATAAAATGACTGATATCTGCAACTCACACTCCTAACAATGTGAGGCATCGCCATCTAAAAGTACAATTTCTGAAACGCCCATGCTTTGAATTTCATGTTTTGAAAAAAATCATGATATTTGGGGCTCCTGGGGGTGTCACTAGCACAGTGTATACACCCCCGGGCAGCTTCGGGCATATGGTATGGCCCAGGGACAGGTAGGTGTTCGTGATTGGCTCACGCACATCAGCACGAGCCTGATGTGCGAACGTTGTGTGTTGCGCAATTTGAGCCTGTCCTTAGGTTAGGTAGGAGGGTTTAAAATGTTGGAGCTGCGTCAAGAATATTTTATCTCTTGGTCGGAAGGCTAGAATATTAAATTGTGTCATGGAATCCGCCTCTTTAGTAAAAGAAGCGTTGCGGATGTTTTGTGAGGCCTGGAGGGGGGATTTAATTATGCCCGGCGTGCTTTCTTCGGCCTGGGCAGGTTTTGAAAACAAGGGGAGCGTCAGGCGGCGGGCAGGGTGAAAGCGGCTGTGTATGCCTGTATTTCCAGTGTAGGCTCGCCGGCTTCGGGGGTAAAAGGCAGCCTCTCCATAGCATTAAACTCACCACTGGTGGCAGGCAGGCAGATCTGGAGCGCCGAGATCCAGGGTCGCTTGTCTACTCTCCCCTTCACCCGTACCATGATGGAAGGCGTTCAGGGTCATTATATTCAGAATTTACCTGGGTTGTTATTTGTATAAGTTAAGAGAGCAGCATGTCTGATTCTTGAACAGTGGCTTAATCACATCCTCCTGGAAAATCTATTTTACCGACTCAGTTTTTTTTTCCTCTTCACGCATTACTTTCTCGAATTCACACTTCTTGTCTCATTCCCTCTTTCATATTGACTCTTTTGTAACGTTGTTGACAACGTGTGCACTACGAGTCCTCATTTAATTAATTGTGGAAACCATGACGGAAGTTTGTTATTAAAATGCTGTAGGCAGTCCTGCGCCACCAATTTCCAGGTACACATTTATACCAGCAATGTGGTGTCCTCGTCTGTCTCTAACCAACAACAAACCTGCCCCTGCACCAGCTCACTTGTCAGGATGTAACTCAGCATTGCAGAAGATTTATATGCAATTTTTTTGTGTGCATCATTACCAATGTTTAGTATTCATTTTCACAGTCGATTTCACATATAAAAACTGATATAGTATAGTTGCTTTTGAAACAAATTCTCTATGATGTGAAGACGTGTTTTTTTCTGATATATGTTAACTAAGCCTCAATCAGGGTTCGATTGGTATCAAAAATCGGCTCTGGTACACCAAAAATAAGTGGCTCATATTTGCGTATTGCCTTACAGCAAAACAGTTTCAGCGAAGTTTTATGAAAAGAAAGGGGGTGGGGGAATGTTTTATTAACTTCACTTAGATTTAAAAAAATGCACAGATCAGTTCACACTGCTGAGCCACACATGAATGCAAGTGAGACCACTTCTGCTCAGGCCCTCTGCCCCCACTCAATCAGCATACATTAATGGGCCAGCCCAGCGAGAGAAAGGGAGTGATACCTCCGCCTATCTGCCTCTAGAAAGGCCCCTCAGGCACCCACTGAGCCGCTGGCGGCATCCTAACATGACATGACAGACAGCCTGCAGGCTGCCCAAAAAAGCAGCTCATAGCTAGAACTCAGCCATTTATCAAGTGCCCACATTACCAATCCCACCCTGGTAATTTAGAAATTTCTAAGATGGCAGCCACCCGTCATTCATGTCCCCCCACCCATGTCTCTCCTCACAATTTCTGCAGAAAATAGGCAAGTTGAGATGTATTAATTTGTTACTACTGTTATTCTAATTCTGCACGCAGGTCCTTCTTTTGGTTCACTGCGGCCAAACCATTCATATAACACATTATTGTTCAGGTATCTAGTTTTGTTCTAGCATTTTAAGGCATTAGCATAGAGGATGCTGAATAATTATTCATCTAGTGGGTTAGCGCTTAGATGTTAAGGCAATATTAACCCTGGGCAAATCACTACACTACGCTTGTGTAGTTTGCGAAGTTTCCCCTACTTTGCACTACGCAAATTGCACATAGCACAGTGCAAACACGCGTAGTGTAGCATAGTGCAGCTGTCATTTTTTGCTTGCTCGAGGTCCTCAACGTCAAGTTGGCGACCGCGAGCAAGCAAAATGACATCCCGGCGAGACTTTTTCCTCGTTCGCGATTAGCAACATCAAGTTGCCGATCGCGAGCGTGGAAAATGAACCTCCCGGCGAGATTCTCAACACGGGGAGGTCAGGTTTTTCATTGCGAGTGGTCGCGTATGCACGCAACCGCTCGTGATGAGAAACGACCATTCCGCGTTGAGAAAGCTGCCGCTCGAGTAAAAATCTACTCGAGCTGCAGAAAACTACAGCTCGCACTGTGTAAGATGTCGTATTCAATGATTGCACAGTGCCGCATGCTTGTCCGCACTGTGCAATCATTGAAAACGGCATCTTGCACAGTGCGAACAGGCTACAACGCAGTTCGTGTAGTGCTAGTGCTACGTGTAGCTTGCGTAGTGAAAAGTGCACTTCGCGTAGCTACGCGTAGTGCTACTTCGCGAACTTCGCCCAAGGTTAGGCAATATGACATTTATTTTTAGCTCTGATTTTCTGAAGAAATTAAACTTTTCCCATATCACAGTGTTTCTATTTGATTTAAAAAATAATGTAAAAAAATCCCATGATTTTGGGGGAGATTTTCCTGCTTTACTTGGGATGCTGTCCGTTTCTCTCTAGCGTTTGCTGTCTACTTAAGACTTAAAATAATTTCAGATTTTTGCATTCTCTGCATAGTTTTCTATGAAAGCCTTCATGGTATTGACACTGTATTACTTCATTTTTGAATTCAGAAATAAAACCCCAGAACTTTTCATTGATCTAGAACTCAGTTATTGATTAGCCCTATTTATTAAATTGGCTGTGTTTAATAATTTTGATTCTTCAGGAGTGTTGTGTAGCTTCTTAGTACTTATGTTATTATTCTGTGCATTTACCTTTAATGACTCACGGTGTTGCGAGATATAGAACCTTGTAACATGTCATTGGGCTCTAGGTCGAGGCATAATTCTGTTCACTCTGCCTCGACCTGGAAGCCGTGCTGCCTTGCATCTACCTGCTCTTCTACATTTAACTTGAAGAATAAAACTGGATTTACAAACTACTTGAACTTGAAGGATTATTTATTACCACAACAATTGGCGACGATTGGACAGCGACCATTTCCTACCATTTTTTCACACGGCAATTGTAAAGGGGAAGTTTTCACTACTAACGCTGTGCTGAACTACCACTTTTGCAGGGTAAGAAGATACATTTTCAACATTATTTATTATTACTGGCTACGATCCTTGATCAAACAACTCAACGCTGGAAATAGCGTCTTTTTAACAATATTTCTAAGGTAAGATTATCTTATAACAAAAGTTGGCCGACCGTTACCAACCGCCTCGTACTGCGTCTTTCAACTACCGGGACAGTTCAAACCTCGAGCCTTCCCTTGCGTACTATCTGACGCTGTGGAGTGTATGAAGTCAAACAAGGAATGCAATGAGGTCAGCATGTACGGTCACGTTATGTGACCCGGCGTAGTGACCATTTTGATGTGTTTCAGTCACACATAACAGATTAACAGGAATTCACCGGAACAAGCATTAGACTTCAGCTCGAAGTGAATCCTGCAACTAAGAAAACACTTTTTAGCTACTGTGAAGGAACGAAATATGAACAGGTGAGATTGTCGGGGCACGACAAGGTCACGGTTAAAGAGAACATTACTGTGGCATTATTTTTCTTGTTAATTTGAACCTTTTGTGTTATACCTTTGTAAGTTGTTTCTTTTATCTGACATTAATTTTTTTAAACTGGTAATTGATCATCACATGGAACAAGGAGATCAAAGTGATATAGTAGTTCAACAAAACATGGCGCAGCAGAATTTTACCATTAGTCCTCCTCATTCTTTTTGGGCTTCTGGCTCTCAGCCTAATGTAAAATGGTAGGAGTGGAAAGAGTACTTTGTCAATTACATATGTGCTATAGATGAGGATGGTAAAATGAAACCAGAGCAAAAGAAAATAATTCTCCTTCACTCTTTAGGCCCAGTCGGATTAAAAACATATTCTCGCATGCCTAAAATTACTGACGCTGATGTAGATGCCTTTGAATGCACACTTAAAGACATGGATAGGTACTTTGCCCCAAAGGTGTGCATTGGTGTTGTAAGACACAAGTTCTTCCAGAGAAAACAAAATAAAGAGGAACTTGTAGATGAATGGCTTGATGATTTAAAGAAACTGGCTATATATTGCAAATTTGGGGATCTCAATGACGATCTAATTCGCGACCAACTAGTCACGCATAACAACAATTCACCTATTCAGAATCGCTTATGGGTGAACGGAAAGGCTCCTCTGGAGGATGTTTTAGCCATTATGAGAAAATCTGAAATGTCGGGGAGATGTGCTAATGTAGGGAAAGATTCAGAGAGAGACTTAGATAAGATTTCAACAGGTGTTTTTAAGTTGCAAACTCCGGATAAAAAGCAAGTGCAACACAATTATGGACGATGGTCGAACCAAACACTAAGGAACTTAGGAAACAACAAGAAACAGGAGGAACGTAGATGTTACCACTGTGACAGAAGAGAACATTAAACTTTGAGCAAACTATGCCCCGCTTTAAAAAAGAAATGTGGTATTTACGGACTTTTAGCTAAATGTGTTGTAGGCGTAGTAATATAAAGTATGTATGTAATGAAGAGGAATGTACGGAAATGAATACTAATCTGAACAAAATTGCATCAAGAATGTACAAGGTAACTTTGTTCTAAATGTTAGGGAGGATTCACTGAAAGGCAAACCTATGTGTGAGTTATCCTTAGGAGGTGTTACAGTAAATGTTTATGCTGACTCTGCGTCACCCTACACTATTGTTAATGAAGAAGTGTGGAAAACAAAATTTGTGGGGAAAATTGGTCACCATCTGAACACTATGGATGTCAACCCTGTCAATTTCACTGGTGAGAGGATAGACATGCTGGGTTTCAGATGGGTCACTTTTCTTTTTAAAGGGAGGTCATCTAGAGGTAAATTTTATGTTGCCAAGGTGGGACCTTCTGTATTAGGTTGGCATGATCGGAAGAATTTACATATTATTTTAGGTCCTAATAGTGATGAAAAAGTACTGATAATGGATGAAACAACTAAATTAGGTGATGTGGTGGGTAAAATGTCCTAATGTATTTGGTAAATTATTATGGGCACTAAAAGGATTCGAACACCGGATTATACTCAAAGAGAATGCGGAACCTGAAGTTCATAAAGCTAGACCAATTCCGATATTAATAAGAGATGAAGTTAACAAGGAATTACAGGATTTACTATCTAAGGGTGTTATTGAAGAGATGGACACATTGCAATGGATTTCTCCGGTGGTCATCGCAAGAAAATCAAATGGTAAAAGCCGTTTCTATATATTGACCTCCGCCACCTTAACAACAATATTGTTATTGAAAGATTTCACCACCCAAAAATCAATGAGATGGTATCTTCTTTGAGGGGTTTCCCACCATAGACCTTTCCACAGCATATCATCAGGTCATGCTGGAACCGGAGTCCAGAGAACTTACCTCTTTTATCACCCCTTTTGGGTGCTTCCAGTTTAGACGCATGCCCTTTGGGCTTGCATCAGCCACAGCTTTTTTTCAGCGACTGATGCACACACATTTTGGTAAGATGAAAGGTGTCTGTTTTTTCCAAGACGATATATTGATTGCAAGCAATAGCAAAGATGAACATAACTCTATCTTAGATGAACTTCTGCATATACTACAGGTTGCTGGTTTAACTGTGGAACTCTCCAAGTGCAAATTTGCACAAAGGAGTGTCTCATATTTGGGACACATCATAAGTGAGGAGAGGTGATGCCAAAGCCTTCACTTCTTAACACTATTGTCGCCTATAACACCTTCTCCCACTTCCAAAGAGGAAATCAGATCGTTTCTGGGTATGGCAGAATATTGTGCCAAATATATACCTAATTTTGCGTCAAAAGTTCACAATATAAGGGCTCCTTTAAAAAAGAATGTGAAGTTTGAATGGTCAACAGAATGTGAGAGACAATTTTCGTTGATTAAAGTCGATTTACAACATGTGAATGCTTTGAATAGCTGTGAGCCAAATTTAGAGTGCTTGTTAACTACCAATGCTAGTGACAAGGAGTTAGGGGCAGTTCTTTCACAGACTTGCAAAGATGGTAGAGAGAAAATCAATTTTTTTGCTTTAGAGCTTTAGCTTGGGCAGAAAGTAAGTACCCCATTTTTGAGAGAGAAGCCTTGGCTTGTGCTTGAGGCTTAGAACATTTTCGTGCATTTGTTTGGGGTAAACCCGTAGTCATCCGCACAGATCATCGACCCTTAGTGCGTATTTTGACTATGGAAGGAAGCGTGGGAGCCTCTGCTCACTTAGCCAGGATTTCGATGAGGATGAAAGAATATATCTATAAAATCATTTATATACCAGGTAAAGACAATATTATTGCAGATTGTTTATCCAGACTACCAGTTCCTTTAGAAGAATGTGTGGATGACACTTGGGGTAATTTCAGTGTAGCTTTTATCCAGGATTCTGATACACCAGCCATTTAAAAAATGGAATGGGTGGAGGAACAAAATAAGGACAGGGATTTACGGCTTGTTTTGAATTATATTTGTAAAGTATGGCCCAGGAAACACAATTTCACAGGTGATGTGAAATGCTTGTGGGATGTGAGTATGGAATTATCCTTTGACAAAGATGTGTTGAACGGTGACCGAGTTATTCCTCCCAGAATCTTACGCAATTGGGTTTTGGAGTTGCGCCACGTGGGACATTTTGGAATTGTTAGAACAAAATTGATTGTTAAAGGCATCTTTTGGTGGCCTGGAATCGACAGAGATGTTGAAAATTTTGTGATAGGGTGTTCTGTTTGCTCTTTCGCAGACAAAACATTGAAAACCTTAAGACCCTCAATGAGCGAAGGGTTAAGTCCCAGTCTTCCATGGGAGACTATTGCCATTGACATTTTTGGACCTGTGGGAGATTTGAAAGAGTATGGTTTGGTTGTAGTGGATCTCTTCTCCATGTGGCTTATTGTGAAAATTGTGGACAGAGTAGACACAGAGGTTGTTCTTGAATTTTTTAATAACATTTTTGTTTTAGAGGGATTAACTGTTTCTATTTTAAGTGATAATGGGGTACAATTCATGTCGAATATGGCCAAGAACTATTTTGAGAAATGTGGTATAAAGCATAAAATTACATCATTATACAACCCTGTGGAGTGCTTTAAGTAAAAAGAGACTTAGAATCTTTCCATTTGAAAAGTAAAGAATATTATGATGTACTTCATGGCACTAAAAATGTTTCTGTTACAGTGGGCGATTGGGTTTGCATCAAAAAACCTTTTAAGGTTCCTAAGGGCGAAAGTAAGTTTGAAACGCCGCAACAGGTTGTTGAGGTTCTACGCAATTCCATCAGACTTAGGGATGGTAGGGTGTGGAATCTTAAAAATGTTGCTCTTGAAGTAAATCATCAAACTACTGACAGCACAAAAAAGTCAGTTTCCTATTCAAATTTTGATTGGGTGGAAGACTATTTTGATAACAGTACCTTACAGTCTCATTTGCGTTCTGATAGTTCTCTACCTTCGCAACTCACTCATGGTGCACAAGCTTTAGACTCTGATGTTTTCACCACTAATGACACCTCTGGTGTTTCTTTTCTTTCTGTAACAGGTGAGGAAGGTTCTTCCATCAGTTTGAAACCTAATCATCAGTCTTGCAATACTCATGATGACAATTGTAATTTTTCTAAGAGGTAGAGGGTTCTTCCTAGTTGGTTAAAAGAGTATGTTATGCAATTATTTTCATCTTGATAGTATTTTTGTTTTCGTTTCTTCCTTGATTTCTCTCGTTTTCTTTTTACTCTCTCCTTTCCACTGTACTTTTTCTATTCTGAAGAGAGGGGGATGTGTTGTGTAGCTTCTTGGTACTTATGTTATTATTCTGTGCATGTACCTTTAATGACTCGCTGTGTTGTGAGATATAGAACCTTGTAACTTGTGATTGGGTTCTAGGTCGATGCATAATTCTGTTCACTCTGCCTCGACCTGCAAGCCGTGCTAACTGGCATCTGCCTGTTCCTCTACATTTAACTTGAAGAATAAAACTGGATTTACAAACTACTTGAACTTGAAGGATTATTTATTACCACAACAGGGAGGTGCTTTAATGCAGGGACACATTGCCTCCTGGAATTGAGGTTTAACACCATACCAATCCAGGGAATGTGGGCATTCTGGTTGAGATAAAAGTTTGGGGTACTTATAATTTTGGGTTACCCCACACCCATGGCATTTATCTCACTAAAGCCAACAGTGTGTTGTAAAATCTGTATTCCTACATTTGTATCCCTCACTTGAAATACAACCCAACCAGTACTTACTGCGACCTGAGGTTGCCGGTGGGGGCCTTCAGTCCTCATTTTTGGCAACCACCACTGATTTTTCCCTGTCAATATTTACGGAGAGCAAGAGAGGGAGAAGCACACAGGGGGGAAAGAAGGAGAAAGAGAAGGACAACAAACTGTCACAAATGGATAAAGCAGAAACCTAGTCGACTGATGTAAAAGGGCAGGGTAGTGTATGGCAGTCGATTAAAGGGTATTGAGGTAGATTCCAGACTACGAAGCCTTGGTATTTCACGTGCCAGTGCCGGCCTCGGGTTTCTGAGCAGAGCTTTGAGCACTGACACTTATGCTTCTACATAATAAACACTGAACCCAGCCACATACACAGTATTCCCAGCAAAACTGAGTCTGTGCTGTGAGCCAAGTTTGGAACACACCATTGACAAAGTCTCAAAATCATCACCTGATATATCCTGCCAGCAAGAGCCGCCTTTTTAGGGCTTGCCTACGCAGCGTGCATGCGCTACATAGGAAAACGACCTCTTGAAATCGATTCGGTTTTGAGGCCAAAAATGTGCACACGTTGCATTGCTATGAATGGCAAGGCGTGCACATTTGGTGATTCCCTTGCGGGAGCGAGCTTACAGATGGTTCCTGCTGGCTCCCGCATGGGAAACAGGCACAGGCCCCCTCCTCTCTCCCCTCCGCCTGCTGTCTCCTCCTCTTTCAGCACGCGTGCTTGTTTTTAAAGAAATTAAGCACTGCCCCTATCAATATTGCAGATGTCACAGAAGCACCAACCTTTTGCTGCAGCTGCCATTATGTTGTCACCAATAGCCTTAAAGAAATTGGACGTCTGGGGTCCCCCGACTAGTTAATGTGCCTGTGCTGTCTGCCTCTACAGAGAACTTGGCTATCTCCTTTGTTCGAAATCATGCGTGTCTTCCCTCTAAACCATTACCCCTGCATGTTACCTGCATTATTGTCTATGCTCTAGCTGTTACTCAATGCATCTCCCCGCTCTTTCATTCAAAATGTGCCATGCGTGCTCGGAGAGATAACCGCAAACCCGGCCCAGGGACGGCTGCAAGTGACTGTCGGCTGACAGATCCAGGCACCGACCAACCACAGCGCAAGCAGAGACGTCCGTCACAGGCTCAGTAGGGCCCTGTGCTGTGATTGGACAAATGTATTTCCCACACAATTGGGTGACATTTTTCGCAGTTGTGCGGGAAAAACCCATGCGTGGTGAGGGCTACTTTTTGGGCTACTTTTATGTGTGTGTGTGTGCTCAATTTACTGGCTAGGGCGGGCGCCAGCCTCGGTGAGCCGTGGCGTCCGCCTATCACAGTGGTGCAGAGATCCGTTGGCAAGTGAGCACGCAGCATGTGCTAACATCAGTGCAATCAGGGTTTGCTCGTGCGGTGCGCACGACCCCACCCACTCCCTACCCTCCATCAAGCTTACTCAACTTAACTTTTATCTGCGCTGCCAGCATCCTCGCAGTTTACCTGGAGCTCTAAGCAGAACGAAGAGACCGACCAGCTGTCCTGTTCTCCAGCCTCAGTGAGTACCTATCAAGCTGGAGATTAGGTGGGGTGAGCAACTTTCAGCGAATATTAGAGCAGTTTAGGTGTGGTCAGGAACTTCCAGGGTTTGTTACATGGCGGGGAGGACACTCCCCCCTCCTATCTCTTCCCCAGACCATGCTCCGCTCTCGGAGGGCGTCGGGTTTGAAGCAATCAGTAGTTTGTGGTGGCAACACTTAGGGGCATATTATCAACAACTAGTGATATTTATCGCTAAAGAAGCTTAGCGACATTTTTTTCTATCGCCGTGCATCGCCGGATTTTATCACAAAGATAACGTGCTATTAGCGACGTTTATCTCAAATGCGATAAAATATACGGCGATAGCGGCTAAATGCGTGAATATCACTGGAAATCCAGCGATATTCAGTCATTATCGCTAATAGGGTCTTAACCTAAATATCCACCTCCCATTAGATATACAGGTTAAGAAGTGGTCTGAGCAGGCGTTAGGTTTTGGCGATATTCGCGCTTAGCGTGAGTGTTTTTATTGCTACTCCTGCGTTGATAATAGGCAATAGTGATGTTAGTGACTGCTTTCAGTCGCTAACAGGTTGGGTACGCCCACTTTGCATGTCATTAGCGATAAATATTGCTGACATGCAAAGCGGGCCCCAAACCACTCGCTATCACCCAAAAGCTGTCGCTAACATCAGTTACCCACTCCCTACCCTCCATCAAGCTTACTCAACGTAACTTTTATCTGCGCTGCCAGCATCCTCGCAGTTTACCTGGAGCTCTGTGCAGAACGAAGAGACCAACCAGCTGTCCTGTTCTCCAGCCTCAGTGAGTACCTATCAAGCTGGAGGTTAGGTGGGATGAGGGACTTTCAGCGAATATTAGAGCAGTTTAGGTGTGGTCAGGAACTTCCAGGGTTTTTTTACACCGCAGGGAGGGCACTCCCCCCTCCTATCTCTTCCCCGGACCATGCTCCGCTCTCGGTGGGGGTTGGGTTTGAAGCAATCAGTAGCTTGTGGTTGCAACACTTAGGGGCATATTATTAACAGCTAGCGATATTTATCGCTAAAGAAGCTTAGCGACATTTTTTTCTATCGCCGTGCATCGCCAGATTTTATCGCAAAGATAACGTGCTATTAGCAACATTTATCTCAAATGAGATAAAATATCCGGCGATAGCGGCGAAATGCGTGAATATCACTGGAAATCCAGCGATATTCAGGCATTATCGCTAATAGGGTCTTAACCTGAATATCCACCTCCCATTGGATATACAGGTTAAGAAGTGGTCTGAGCAGGCGTTAGGTTTTGGCGATATTCGCGCTTAGCGTGAATTTTTTTATCGCTACGCCTGCGTTGATAATAGGCAATAGCGATGTTAGTGACTGCTTTCAGTCGCTAACAGGTTGGGTATGCCCACTTTGCATGTCATTAGTGATAAATATTGCTGACATGCAAAGCGAGCCCCAAACCGCTCGCTATCACCCAAAAGCTGTCGCTAACTGATGTTAGCGACAGCTTGCTTATAGGGCGATGAAATTATCGCCACTTTGCGGCCAAAAATGTCCGTAATAGCAGCGATAATCTCATATCGCCCGCCTTGATAATATGCCTCTTAGTTTTTAAATATCAAACCGCTTGAAAGTTGCTAGTTGGGTGTACAAGTAAGGCACATCACTTTCTACTCAAATTGGAGTGTGACACATTTTACAAAAGTAAAACAAAAAATACACAGAAGGTGACATATTGTAATTTAGCAGCCTATGCTGGGCAGTATGGAAATCAAGTTACGGTCATGGTCCCAGACAACTGACGTGAGCCGGTACAGAATCAGGGAAAGGGTTTCTAATGCCACCGCACAAATAGGCTCCGGGGAGTAGGCTGATGAGAAGTGTTGAGAGTGGGCAGGCGACTTGTTTCCTATCACAGTGAGGCTGTTTTTAAAAGACACACATAGCGCACTATGTAAACTTAAGTTCTACTGCTGCTAACATTTGTTCTTTGTGACCCAGTCATGGTATGGCAATTTTACACTGTCAGTGCAATTTCTCGGTGGTTCTGAAAGCAGCAGTGGTGACCACAAGTGAAAAATAATGTAGGATTAGATTGTGGGTATACAATCGTTTGTCAGTAGGATCAGGTGATTTGCATCAGTTTCATTTTCTTGCTTAAATGAGTGTCATTTCTTATGTTTATCTGTTTACATGAACTTAATTTCTTGATTTTGCTCGCAAAAAAGTGTCACTCTTAGTGTCATATATTTAACAGTTGAATGTTATTTATAGGTACTCTGAAACCTTGAAAATGTCACACATAAGCACTCTTAAAACGTAGCAACTATGCAGTCTGTTTTCATGTTGAATAGTGCCCTTCCATTTCTGACGCTTTGCAATAGTTTAAGATCTTCGTAGAGTTTCTCGTTGCTGAAATGGCTGTAATTTGTTATATATGTTTCCCTCATCTTCGTTGCTTGATTTTTGCTTGTGAGAAAGTGTCACTCATAGTCGTTGGATGTCACTCATAATTACACTGAAATTATGAAAATGTCACACATAAGCAATCTCAAACCTTGGCAGCTAAGCACTGTGTCACTTTTCTCTCGGGTCTCAGACTGTCAGACCCAGCCTGGTGGTGCAGCCATGTGCTTCAGTGGCCGTCGACTCGTGGGGCCTGGCCGCAGCATGTAGACGGAAGCACAAATTGAAGTAAGTACAGTTATAGTAAGAGTAGGAATGAGTGCTATATGATAAGTAAAGCACTCTGAATCTGATGTTCTGTATAGACTTGTTATCTTTCATGTGAACATTTGTTGTTGTAAAGTGTTCTGATAACTTTGGATCTAGCTATTGCTATATAATAATCTCAAATAAATAAGTGAAGGTTGCTGTGCTACGGTCTGTGTGTTACCTGTTCTGTGTGAGGGAAGTGCACACTGCTGCTGCCGCCACATCCTCTCTCATAGGTGGTACTAATATTCAATTTTGGCAGAAAACTGCACATTTTGGAAGTTAATAAGTGTACGATTTTATGTAATTACCTGTTAAAGTACCCCCCAAACAAAATCGAAGTTAAAGGAGTAATTATTTTAACATGGGTTTGTCTCTGAATCTCCCTCTTATTTGTTTCCAAATGGTGACAAATATGCTGTGGATGAAATAGAAGTCGAGGTTGTCAGACTCCAGTCGGGAAGGAGTGAGGGGTCTTGAGGGCTATGGGGTAAATGGGGACTACTAGCATTAACTTTGGGAGTTGCTTAAAATACAAATTAGAGGTAGCAGTAATTAGCACATAACACTATTTCTGGTTTTCTCAATCTGTGTTTTTTACTATTGTAGCTTTAGCAGTGCCTGTTACATGTTGCAATGTCACAGTGGTGATGGGTCATGAAAATGAGTAGCATTAACACAGGTGCCCAGTTAACCCCCTTTCACTATCTGTATATTGAATAGAATTTAGATTCATCCTTTAAGTGGTTTCTGATGACTATTTCTGCGTAATTTGAGAGTTGCGAGTTTGGGCTGGTTTTTGGGCTGTAACTGGTCTGGTAGGGCTTATTTTGGGCTTATATTTGAGCGGCTTTGGGCTTGGGACGGGTCTAAAAATCTGACAACACTGTCTGTCTGCTACCTCCGGCGGAGGGCGCCCTGGCCCAGCCCAGCCTAGTTCAATCCATCTCCAGTTATGGGTAGAAAAGCTTTAACACCCGGCGTATACAACTACAACTAACGACACATACAGCTAGCGCAAAGACAGATTAATAGAAAAAAATCACTTAATTGAGGGAACCCATGGGCGGCAAAGGTAGATAGAAATAACAAACGGCCATGGACGAGGCCACTTAAGAAATAACTAGCAAACAGGGGCAGGGCGAGCACTTAAATACGGACCCAGACAAAAACATGCACCTGTGTTGTAAAAAGGATCCAGGAAACAGGAAAAGTAATTCAAAAGATTTATTCTATGACACAGGAAACAGGTCCGTCCTCATCAGCAACAGTAGAAGTACTGCCTGAGGTAGAACCAAGTATAGAATGGAATACTTAACATTCTAATTCTATCTACTTGAATATACACAAGATACCACACAACACATCCCCCTTCTATACAAATAATAATTTGGTTAGGAATCTAATAAATGTATACATATAAAATCTAACAACTATTATATTGCGTTAACATTCTATGTATCATGTTTCATCCAAATAAAATAATAAATTCATCCTAACACCAACCCCCCTTAAATAAAATTAACAACAATGGTAACCACAATAAGTTATCCTACTACAAAATCTTTTAACCACATAGGTGCATTTTTCTTCCTTCCACAACTTTTTTCTAAACTTCCACCTCTTGATACAATACCCCCCTCATTAAGCTCATTATCCACATTGCAATTACTGGTAGGCAATTGTTCCTGAACGGATCCATTAATATCTTCAGACCAAAGGGGATCAATAAGAACATCCTGTTTGATTCTCTCTTTTAAATTTCCCTTTCACAATGCCACTCTTTTCAAATTCCAAACTCTACCATCATCCACACGAATGGCATTGTTCAGAATTTCAACAACTTTTATAGGCTCAGAAAATTTACTCAACCCCTTTATAACTGTTTTAGGTTTCCTAATTCTCACCCAATCCCTCACTTTGATTTTAGGATCAGAGACATTTTTGCGTAAATCATAAAATTCCTTTTTTTTTTTTTTCCATACGAAGTCTTTCCTTAACCTCCTGAGCTGACCACTCTGAAACTGAACAGTTTTTTAACCAAGAAGGAGTAAACTTACATCGAGTAGATCTTCCCTGCATCATTACTAATTTTAGTAATTCTATATGCCCATACTGCCTTCTTTACTGCAATTTTCCAGTCGAGATTGTTGTTAAAAGCACCTTGAATTACACCTTTAAGTACTGTATTAAACCTTTCCACAGTTCCATTTCTGCTAGGATTGTACAAGGCAGTAGTTTTATGTTTTATACACTCTGTCAAAATATTCTTTAGCAGCAAGAGAAGTAAATTGTACACCGTTATCACTTAAACGTGTAATTCGAATACCTTCTGATATAAATGTCTGATCTAAAAATTCTAGCACTGTGTTAGTATCGGCTCTATTTACAATCTGAACAACAGGCCACTTGGTGAACAAGTCCATCAAAACGAGAATGTATTCTTGAAATTCACCAATTGGTCCCATTATATCGATGGCAACATTATCCCAAGGTTGATTAGGGATACTCACATTAGACATAGGAGGATTGAGAGTACGTAAAGTCTTATCTGAAGTAGAACAAAATGTGCAATCATTTACAAAGTTTTCAATTTGTTTGTC
Source organism: Lissotriton helveticus (assembly GCF_964261635.1). NCBI lineage: Eukaryota > Metazoa > Chordata > Amphibia > Caudata > Salamandridae > Lissotriton > Lissotriton helveticus. The sequence continues at coordinate 166,702,128 of NC_136062.1, read as the reverse complement.
AATGCATGGCCACCAAAATGAATCCTTTACTACATTCTTTGTCCTTACCATACCAAAATGACCTTCATGACATAGATTTAAAATAGTATTTCTCATTCCCATGGGAGGAATGACTTTGCAACCTCTTAAAATAATGTCATTCTCAACAGACAATTCAGATCTAACCTCCCAAAAGGCTCTGTATTCTTTAGATAATAACTCTTTTCATGGCCACCCCTCAGACATATGTTTCATAACGTTCAAAAGATCATTGTCTTTGGATTGTTCCACTACCCAATCCTTATGCTTAATGGCAGATAGACCAGAATCATGTACTAAAGCAACTTTAAATTTGCACCACGGGTTATCTTCACAAGTTTCCAGAGGGTTAGATAAATGAGACAAAAAATCTGCAACTAAATTGTCTTTTCCTGGCACATATACTATTTTACATATGTAATCTTTCAGTCTCATTGAAAGACGTGCCAGTCTTGCTGAAGCAGAAGAAATTCCTTCAGTGGAAAGCAATTTAATCAACGGTTGATGGTCAGTTCTTAAAACGATTGGTATGCCCCAAATGAAAGCCCTAAAGTGATCAAGAGCCCAAGCACAAGCCAGTGCCTCACGTACAATTATAGGGTATTTCTCTTCTGAAGGTGAGATTGACCTTGATGCAAATAATATGATTTTTTCCTTACAATCACCATTTGCTTGGGTAAGCACAGCTCCAAGTCCTTTATTACTTGCATCCACTGTGATAAATGTATCAGAACATGGGTTAAAATTTGAAAGATGAGGTACTTTATTTAATAACTCGTTGCTATGTTGAAATTCATCTTCACATAAGGAATTCCAGTTGAATTGTACGTGTTTCTTTAAAAGTTGCCTGATGTTAAACACTTTCCCTGCAAAGTTCAGTACAAATTTTGCATAATACTCTGCCATCCCCAGAAAGGATCTTACCTCATCCTTGTTACTTGTGGATGGAATGTTCAATATAGTATTAATTAACTCAGGTTTAGGTTTCACACCTTCGGCAGAGATTATATGACTTAAAAATGAAACATTCCTTTCAGCAAACTTACACTTACTCAACTCAATAGTTAGGCCCTTACACTCTAAAATGCTCAAAACGTTTTTAAGTGCTTTGTTAATGTTAAAGTTAAAAATGCTTATAGAGCGCATGGCTACCCCAGTGACCCAGCGCTTGCAGACAGTTTGAAAGCAAGGCAAACTAATTCAAGGGGGAAACGTGTAGCGCCACTTAGGAACCCTAGGTAGAAGGGAACAACCAGGTTTTGATAAGTTTTCTAAATGACAGATAGTTATTTGTAGCACGCACCTCCGAGGGGATCGAATTCCACAGTTTCGGGGCCAAATACCTGTGTCATATTGGTTCTTACAATCACTATGAATCAAAATATCGTCTTGGAAAAACGATACTCCCTTTTCTTTCCCAAACAAATTGTACATTAGTCTTTGGAAGACAGCAGCTGCTGATGCCAGTCCGAATGGCATGTGCTTTTACAGAAAACACCGGAAAGGTGTAATAAAAGCTGTTATCTTCCTTGACTTTTCTGATAATGAAATTTGATGATATGCCTTTGAAAGATCAACGGTTGATATCCATAATGATCCATTAAGGCATGACACCATTTCTGTAATTTTTGGCAACGGGAATCTGTCTATAAGAATATTATTATTCATGTGGCGAAGGTCCACACACAAACGGATTTTACCATTACTCTGACGTGCAACCACAATCTGAGAAATCTAGTCTGAGGATTCAATAGGTTCAGTTATATCTAACTCAACCAGTTTTTTGAGTTCCTTTTCCACCCCATCTCGTAATACGATGGGTACCATCCTCATTTTATAGATTTTAGGAACATCATCATCCTCAAGAATAATCTCATGTTCAAATCCTGTGAGGGTACCTAATGTTTCTTTAAAAACACTTGGAAATTTTGCTTGCATTTCCTTCCCAATTGATGCTACTTCATCAATAATCAAGACTTTTTCTACACTGTTTGCATCAAGTATAATATGCAGGTTCCCTTGATCCTTCCAACCAAGCACGATGGGCCGTTTTTTGCCATGTAAAGTTTCCCCTGAGCACTCCTGTTTTTAAACTCAAATGATAGCCATATGTATCCAATTATATTGATACTTTCACCAGTAAAACTTTCTGGGTTAATATCTGGTGGGGATAAATACTCACCTATTTTATCCTTAAACTTACTAATCTAAACATCTTGGTTAACTATAGTAAAAGGTGAGCCTGAATCTGCATAAATTCTTACGTTGACTCCACCAATACTCATGTCGCACTCTGGCTTACCTTTTGTATTTTTATCATCGATATTCAACACTAATCTCCTTTCCTGAAGATTTAAGACTGGAGATTTATCATTCTCCTCATTTTTATCATTCTCACTGCTGCTAGTGCTGGCCTCATGTACGCATTTTACTTTCATCTTTTTCCTGCGACAACTTTTCGCAAAATGACCAATTATGCTTCAGTTCATGCACCTTTGCTTGAGAGCAGGACACAATTTACTATGTGCCAGGTGTTCTTTGCTACCGCAATGATAGCATTTCCATTCAGAGCTGTTCTGTCTCCATTCTGAGTTGTTTGGCTTCCATTTTGGATCATACTTTTTATTCTTATCATTCTTTTTATGTCTAACTTTACATACTTCAACTCTTTCTTTGTTGGGTTGCTGTATTTCATTTGCGCACCTTCCTGACATTTCTGCTCTGCGCACTAAATTAACAACATCTATTAAAGGATTATCTCCATTAATCCATAAACGATCTTGTATTGAGCTATTGTTGCTGTGCAGTACCACCTGGTTCCTTATAAAATCATCGTGATTGTCGCCAAACTTACAATCAATGGCTAGCTTTTTTAGTTCTGCTACAAAATCACCAATAGATTCTCCTTTAAGTTGTTTGCGTTGAAAGAATTTATATCTTGTAACTCCGATGCATACTTTTGGAGTTGAATATTTGTCTAAATCACTCATTGCAGCTAGATACACATTCGCAACACCACTGACGGTAGTTTCTGGCATTCTGTTGTAGGTTTTCAATCCTTTTGGACCAAGAAACAGTAACAACATTCATTTATTTTGCTCTGCTGACATTTTTTTGTTCTCATCAATTGCAGCAATATAATTATCAAACTATTAGTTCAACTCTGCCCATACCATTGCTGGTTCACTACCTAAAACCCAAAAGCTGTGAGGTGAATTGATTGTAAAGTTTTGTTGAGCCCTTTTAATATTATTTCTTCCTTGTAATAATATATAGAATGTGCTTTAACACTGTTTGAATTACTGAAGTAATGTTTCCTTATTCTTCCTTTTACTTTACTTAAGCAACTCTTAAATAACAATTATTTATGTAAAAATTGGACTCTCACCTGTTTCCTGTGTTCGTTGGTTATATTTTCCAATGGGTCCCGGGAGGACATGGCACGAGCCAGTGTCCCCTGGGATAGTTCGCGCGGTGGGACTTCCCACGCGGCGCGATTGGGCAGGGCGGGAAGTGGGAGGGGCTAGTTGGTGCGCGCGGTGGGAGCGGGAGGGTGACGTCACTCGGCTAGAGTGAGGGAACGGTGGCGTTGTCGTGTTTGCGAGTGCCGCTCCTGTCAGCTGTTTTGTTAGATATTTCTGTGTGAAATTCCTTACGGCGAGTTGGTGCGGAGGTGAGGAGAGACCATGTCCGCCGAGGACATAGCATTGGAAGCAGTTCGTGCGCTGGTGGCAGTCGGGCGCACTGATTTATTGCGGCCGGGAGCTACTGAGCACTGTGCTGAGGAGGCGAAGCGCCCGAGGAGAATGGCAGCGGAAGGGGTGAGTCGCGCGGTGGCAGCTTGTATGCCTGTGACAAGCTGACAATTAGACAATGTTTTTGTGGCCCCAACAACATCTTTGAAGCCGCGACGAGCGCACTCCTCAGGAAGAGGTGTTAGGGGCAGAAAGGTCAATGTGCATTCAGCATCTGCGCGAGGTGGTCTGAGGGAAGGGCAGTTACTGCTAGTGCCCCAGACTAAGAAGAAAGCTGGAAAGAGAGGGTGAAAAACCGACACCAGTGGTGTGATTAATCAGCAGCATTTGGATGTAAGCAAGGAAGTCACGTTCCCTGATTATGCCACAGGAGGCAGAGTGCCTGCACAGTCACCAGAAGTTTATAGGTTACAGAAAGACGCGGCCTTTTCAGGTGGTTTTCCCTCTGTGAGTTATAACAGTGGCCAGGTTAACGCCAGAATTGACATAGCGCCTGAGGTGTTGGTAGGGGGTCCTGGGAACTCGCTAGTAGATTACCCCACAGACATTGAGGAGGAGGAAATGGGCGATGTGGACTCTGAGGAGGTGAGAGGCACCAGTCGAGGTGGGATGATTACGCCTGCACACAGTAGTCAGACTCAGGATTGCGCAGAGTTTCAGGAGGATTTAATGCCTCAACCCAGAGGACCCCCGAGAGCATATATTCATGAGGAACCCTTGCAAGAGTAGGACAAAAATGACTTTTTCGCCTTTGCATCTTTGCAGGAAGAGGAGGCTTTTGTGGTCAGGGGGGGTGGGACAAATTCTTTGTGGGGGGGGTCACTGTCAGAGTGAAGCTATTAACAGAGGCAGTGAGGTGGTGGCAGTTTTTCCGGAATCCCGGCCTCCACCGCTACACCCTCCGGTTGATTTTGACTCAGATTTGGGCCCACAGCAAGGACAGTGGGTATGGGTCCAACACACTGAAGTGCTGAGAAAGGTGTTGTCTGGATTACATATTGACAAGGTCACAGGTAAGTTGACAGCGGTTCCTGGCCGAAGCGGCGGGAACTTGGTAGCGGACTCTGGCCATAGGGCTGTGGCTCAGAGTTCTATTCCATTTTCAGCGAAGCAAGGTGCGACTTTTGACAAGGCAAAGCATACCCGAGGCGGATCTGGTGCGGATCCAGGGTTATCAGCCGGGCGTGCTCAGCAGCGGCCGGTGTCCAATTGGGGGTTTTACGATGGTGGTGTTGGAGATGGCGCAATGCCAAGCACAAGTTTTGAAGGGAATATGGTAAATGATGGTTATGGTTTTTCTCATGATGGTGGTGATAAAGAAAATATGGATAATTCAAGGGAATGGTTGTCGAGGGAGGCGGCTCCTGGCTTAAGCGGTCAGGAGTTTAGGGGGGTGGGTAGGGGACATTTCACGTCTTCTGGTGTGTTTCAGAGAGCTGGAGCGGACTCCTCTGCAGACCGGGGGCGGCGTGGTGGACATCATAAGCGTGATGGTCTAAAAGAATTTCAACAAAGGGCTACACAGCTGCCTTCAGGTAAGAAAGACTGGTGGGCTGTGTGGGCACGGCCTTTGTTGAGCGGCTCAAGTGTGGTGCCAGGGGTGAGTGATACTGAAGGGAATGCAAATGTTCAGTTTGATTTACATAAGGTTCCGCAGGAAATGCCACAAGTCAATACGGGGTCATGTGGTCAAGGGGAATTGGATGGGGGGCACGTCCTGTTTCATCTGTAGACAGTTCTGTGCAAAGTGGGGTTCAAGGGTGTGGTCGGTCCAGATTGCCCTATATGGGATTGGCCATGCCTTTGGGCACACACTTGTCGGAACGGACGAGACAAAAAAATTGGAGCCATGACTATGTCGATGTGTTCCGTCTATTGCATAGAGATCTCCAAGCTCGAGAGGGATCAAAAGAAGAAGAGATGGAGTTGTCCTGTCGCCCTAAAGTGCCTAAGACTATAGAAAATTGGACAGCCGCTTTTATAATCTATGCTAGTGTATACTGTGAGCGGTATCCGGAGAGGGCGGTGGCAATGTTCAAATACATTGACATCATTAGAAGGGCTCATCTACAGGTGGGAGGCTACGCCTGGCTTAACTACGACGAAGAGTTTCGGGCCAGAGTGAATCTTTTCAACGACAAGCCATGGGGGAAGTGGATCAGGAGCTCTGGCTTCAATGGATGTCGGTGCACCACTCCTCGGCGACTGTCCATACGGCGAGTGGTCTTCCCAAAACATATCGGCCCTTTCTTCAGCGTCCCGCTCCATTGGGGGCGGGAGGAATCGGAAGAGCTCAATTGCCTGCCACGGGAGCTTGTTGGAGCTTCAACCGCGGTGCCTGTGTCAGGCAATTCTGTAAATTCAAGCACGAGTGTGCTCAGTGTGGGGGAGACATGCCATATTTCAGTGCTTCCCCAATCATCACCAAGAGGAACAGGGTAGGGGGCAGAGAGGCAGAGGGGCCCTTCTACCTTTTGTCCCTAAAGGCTCCTACCCCAGTTATGCTTCAGGCCATGTTGCCTTGTCTGGAGGATTACCCGGATAGGGCAGCAGCGGTTAAGTTGTTTTGGGGATTTAGTGTCGTTTTTCGCATTGGATACCAGGGCCCACGGGAACAGCGGTGGGCTGACAATCTGAAATCGGCAAAAGAATTGCCTGCTGTAGTTTGTGACAAGTTGTGTAAAGAAGTGAAGCTGGGTAGAATAGCGGGTCCCTTTCAGCAGTGTCCTTTGCCAAAGTTGAGGGTCTCGCCTTTGGGAGTGATTCCAAAGAAAGCCCAGGGCGAATTTCGTCTCATTCACCATTTGTCTTGGCCAGAAGGTCAGTCAATAAATGACTTCATTGCATTGGAGGATGTAGCGGTTTCATATGCCTCAGTGGATGATGCGTTGCGTCTGGTGCGGATGGCGGGGGTGGGTGCTGAATTGGCCAAAAGTGATATTCAAGCGGCTTTTCGGTTGTTGCCCATCCACCCTTTGGATTTCGAACTGCTCGGAATGTATTTTGAGGATGACTTTTATGTAGATCGTGTATTGCCCATGGGTTGCTCCATTTCTTGCTCTCTGTTTGAGACTTTTAGCACATTTTTGGAATGGTGCGTAGTGCAGAGGTCGGGTCATACAGTAATTTGTCATTACTTAGATGACTTTTTGTTTATTGGTCAGGCAGGGAGTGAGCAATGCAGCAAGGTGTTGGACTGTTTTCAGACTATGGCAAGGGACTTCGGAGTGCCATGGGCTCCGGATAAAACGGAAGGTCCAACCACTAAATTGGTCTTTTTGGGTATTGAAATAAATACCGACGCAATGGTGGCTAGATTGCCTTTGGACAAGGTACAAGAGATCAGGACCTTTTTGCGGCAAGTTCTTACTGCAAGGAAATTGGAGCTCAGGCAGGTTCAGCGGCTGCTGGCTTATATAAATTTTGCCTGTAGAGTTGTGAGAGCAGGGCGCACTTTCTGCAGACGTCTTGGTTTTGCTATGTCGGGTGCTTCTCTGCCACACCACCACTTACGATTGTCTAAAAAAGTTAAGGAGGACTTGGTCATCTGGTTGCGGTTCTTGGATGAATTCAATGGGGTATCGATCAACTTCGTGGAAGACGACAAGTGCAGATTTTTTCGGATGCTGCAGGGGCTCAAGGATTTGGGCTGTTTTGGGAAGGGCGCTGGTGTGCGGAGTGTTGGCCTGCACATTGGCTGTCGCAAGGCCGTAGTATCCCCTTCCTAGAATTTTTTCCTTTATTAGTGGCATTGCAGGTATGGGGTGAGGAGTTCTGGGATCGCAGTGTACTTTTTCACATTGACAATATGGCACTGGTAAGTTTAGTCAATGGGCAGAAAGCTAAGGATGTGCGAGTACTGCAATTGTTGCGGGCTTTTATGTTACAAACGCTTAAACTAAACATTGTTTTTAGAGCCAGGCATATACCGGGTGTGAACAACGCAATCGCTGATGCTCTGTCCCGTTGTAATTGGCAGAAGTTTCGTTCTCTGGCGCCAAAAGCAGACAGTTGCAAGACGGCAATCCCTTTGGACATCTGGGACCTGGGGGAGTGAGGATTGCGGAATTGGTCGAACACTCCATTGCCCAGTCCACTAGACGAAGCTACCAGCAAGCATGGTCTGAATTTCTAAAGTATGTTTCCTCGCAGGATCAAGGTGGTGCGGCTGTGGGTGATGAACAGTTTATGTTGCATTTTGCGTTACATTTCATGGATAAAGGTTTGTCGCACACGACTATCGCAGGCAAACTTGCGGGCATTTTATTTTATAGCCAATTATTTTTTGGTCAACCAGTACGGGTGGGGTTTTTGTTGAGCAGGATGTTAAAGGGTTTAGGTAGAAGCAAAGTTCATTCCTTACATTTGAGGGAGCCTATTACTTTTGAATTCTTACGTTCCATTTTAGTCGTTTTGCCTAGTTTTTGTTATAGTGCATGGGATTTGGTGAGGGTCAGGTTATGCATGATATGGCTGTTCTTTGGGGTTTTTCGGGTCTCGGAGTTATTGGGGTTACGAAATCAGACTGGGATACAAACGTCTGATATACAGTTATTAAATGAGAAAATTCTACGGATCAGGTTACGACAGTCAAAGACAGACCAAAGAAATGTAGGAACTCGGATACAGCTGGGAAGAAGCGGGGTGGCGGGTTGTTGTCCTTTGACAGAATGGGAGTCTTTTTTAAAGTCACCTGTTTTTAGAGCTGGGGTCATATTTTGTCATGTAGATGGGAGCCCGGTATCTTGTTTTCAATTGTTAGCAGTTCTGAGAAAAAGTTTATCACTGGTGGGTAAAAATCCACGGTGCTATGGTACATATTCGTTTCGTATAGGTGCCGCTACGGAGGCTGCCAGATTGGGTTGGGGGAGGGAGGAGATCCAGCACATTGGGCGCTGGAAATCTGACTGTTGTTATAGGTATGTTCGTCAATGAATACAATATGTTTCTGTTATGCTAGTCACTTTTCTTTCTTATCGTAGGTCGAGTATTGTCTTTTCCCCGGAAAAAGAGAACATGGATTGTGGGCCACTCTTTGGTGAAGTGGTCATCAGTTTTCGCAGAACAACAGATATGTGGAAGGGCATTGGGTTTGCGTGACAAAGAACATGAGGTATTGTGGAAAGGGATTGGGGGGCTGAAATGGAGAGACCTTTTCCCGTTATTGTCCAAATTGGCTCAGGAATGGGGGTTTCCGGATCTTTTACTCATACATTTGGGTGAGAACAACCTGGTCGAACTATCTGGTCTCACATTGATTCAACAAATGAAATGGACTTAGCGGTCATAAAAAACAATTGGGTTGGCACGGTGGTGGTCTGGACGGAATTTGTGTACCGACACCAATGGCGAGGGGCTCGCACGTATTCGGCAGTTGAGAAGGCTCGCCGGAAGCTGAATAGAGCCATGAAAATTTTTTGCACGGCTATGGGCATTACTGTATTGACTCACGAACATCTGTCAGGCAAGGAGCTTCATTTGTTCAGAAGGGATGGAGTACACTTGTCTCAATTGGGGCAGGCGTACTATCTAATGGATCTCCGGGATTTGTTGGTGGGGTTTTGGGGTGCTGATTTATGGTGTTCTAACAGGGAGAGTTGAATTTCTCTGTTGAGAGGGGAAGGTGGAATGGGGGGCAGGAAAACACTTTGGGTTTTCCTGTGTGTCGTGTTTTTGGGGTTAGGATAGTCTAGTGCGGACGTATCCTTTCTCTATGGGGGTGGGGGAGGGTAGGTGGAAAAGGGAAAGGAAAAGTTGGAAGGAAAAACATTGGGTTGGTATTAAACAGTTTTTGGAGTTTTGGCAAATGATGAAATCGTTGGGGAATGGTAATGCAAAAACCAGTTGGGGAAAAGGTTTTGGAAAATATACAAAGGTTTGTTTATTTAATAAATGCAAGGTTTGGAGTTTGTCTTTGACTGTCCTAAAAATAAAGTGACCTTTTATGCTACTTAGCATATGCGTGGTGTGTCCTTATTACGCGAAGTTGTAATGAGCGTTGCCTAAATTATTCTCTAGACGATAGAATTAACAGCAGAATAAAAAAAAAAATATTCAAAATGGCTTCCTACATCCGGTCAAATTGCGTGACGTTGCTGACTGTTTGCTCTTCCTCCGTGATGACGTACTTGGCTTATCGTGGTGAGGCAATTGCCGGCTTTCCTGCGCGCGGTAACGATCGCACAGCTTTAGAATGATGCCGGTGCAGTGCGTGAGTGTTCCAAGGCTGCTTAATCTTGAATGATGCAGAAACATTAACGATGTGTACAGTATAAGCAGACCGATTGTCCCACGCTACGCTGTACTAATCAGATTTGTACAATGGCGCATTTTATCTTCCCGAGGCAAAATCAAAGTCAGAGTACGAATTTACAAGTCTTTCCTTAAGTTGATTATCCTCTTATTTCCTCATGTTAACTCGATATAGCGCACGGATGTCTAACGCTATATTTGAAAAAGAGATTGTAAAAAAACAACGAAATTTCACAGTACCTTAAAATATCGTCTCGCGATTAATATTTTCTTTCGTTCTTTATTCCTGTTCCCAATAATTGTGTTTATATCTTCCAAATGTTATTCTCCATAAATCTTCTTTGAAAATGGTGGGTATTTTTCCTCCAACTCGTCGCCAGTAAATTGTTGTATTAGGGATCCAGGAAACAGGAATAGTAATTCAAAAGATTTATTCTATGACACAGGAAACAGGTCCGTCCTCATCAGCAACAGTGGAAGTACTGGCTGAGGTAGAACCAAGTATAGATTGGAATATTTAACATTCTAATTCTATCTACTTGAAAATACACAAGATACCACACAACAACCGGTAAGCACAACAATATCAAGCATAGATATAGGGCAGAACAAGCACCTGGGCGTAGAGCAAGCGAGTGAACAACAGGCATCTGCCCACAGTAAGTACAGGAACAACAGGGGTCTGAGATGCCCGCAGCACAGAAGCAACAAGCACATATAGGGATTGCAAGCATAGACAAACCAATCACCTGAGATGGTAGCGACACGAGAAATGACAAATAGACACAGGCAGGGCATACACTGAACAGCTAGCGGACATAGAAAGCACTGAAAGAGCTAACGGGCATAGAAAGCACAGAACGACAAACACCTGCAGGCACAACAACCATAAATCAAGCAGGCGTGGACATAACAAGCACCCACAGGCACAGCAAACGGGAAATGAGGCCGAGGAGACACGTTCTGAAAGAGGACACACCAGGGGCCACGGAAACAACTAGCTCCCGAGTCCACAGCAAGCACACAAAAAAACGAAAGTCATCTGCAGATATAGCATGAGCACACAAGGACACGAATCCACCAGGGCAAGCAGTTTATAAGGGTGTAGCAGGTGCATAACAACAGGAGACACAACAAGCTTACCTAGAGGGTTAGCCCCTGATGCACAGCAAGCAGGGGAAGGTAAACCCGCAGGCTCACACGCCCCCCCCCCTAATCAGTAGGAGGGTATTGTGATTCCATTCACATAGCACTACGTGCCCCTGATGACGCGTTATGTGGGGCAGTAATTTTGCTGTTGCTCTCAGCTGTGCAACCTTGCTGTGGTGAGCGTGTGTGCACGTGACTGCACAGCAATGCTGCAGCTTGTGCATGCTGTGCTCTCCTTGTGTTTTTGTGTAAATGAAGCCTGTCCTCCTGCTGCACCCGCCGCACCTGTTTTGTATGCGAGATAAGCAAGTGTGTCCTTCCGTCATCCTTCGATGTTCAGTGTTATGGGCTTTGGGCCAGTGGAGTCATCGAATGCCAACAAGGAAATGGCACCCTTTTGTCTAGGTTGGGTAGTAAATGACAGCAGCAAGCACTATGCAATGGTTCCTCACTACTGCTGGTCAGGTGCAACTGCACCTGCTGCACTTGATAGGCACGCCTCGCTGGCACTGCTGGTGCTGTCTGTGGTACAGACCACCCTCTCTCCAGCAGGGTCAGTGAAGGCTGTCCTAGGGTTTAGTCGGACCCGTACTTAAACAAGCATTGGCGTTGCCAATAGATCTCGCCTGTGGCACCTTATAAGTGTTTAACCATGCAACAGTTAATATTGTTGCACCAAGGGCAGTGTGCTGCATAACTTAATACTTATAAGGTCCCAAAAGCGAGACCTATTTGCTATGCAATGCTTGTTATTGATTCAGGCTGAGGAGCAAAGGTAGAACTCCACCCAACTCTCCCATTATATCAGTGTCGCTCCTCTACCTATAAATGTCACTCTTATTGCGTTATAAACGAAGTGGAGAAAGCAGCGCAAAAACCGAGCATCTCAAGATCCAACGGTGCAACTGTGGTGACACTGGGATAGAACACTAGATTGTCACGCCACGTCTCTTTTGTCCTGATATTGCACATTGGTCGCCTGGCCGTGTAGAGACTGGCAGGTTAAGTGGGGACAGCTTTCTCCTGTCTCCCCATTCCCTCTCAGTAATGACGATAACAATCAAACTCTTCAAATGCAGTTAACTGGTCTGTAAAACGGCATTATGAGTAAAAAGCGCCAATAGAAGAAACGTACATCCCTTAACTGTTACCCGGTATGGAGTGTGGAATTATAATTCTGGCAATGAGCACATCGTGCTATTTCTGGAAAATATAATACACTGGCTCAGACCCTTTTCGGCAGTATTTCTTTTTAATTTCCAATTATGTGAGGAGAAATTGTTTAGGGAGCTCAGAGCTGGAACAGTGTGAGCCATCTGAATTCATAACAAGTGGTGCAGGTGCCCACAGGCCCTTCAAAGGCATCAGTGTGAATCAGCTACAGGAGCAGAATGAGAACGGTGCTGCCGGGAGTGACCTCAACAATCGTGATGTGTGACGACATTGCTGCAGAGTGATTTATAGGGTGCCAACAAGGGCTGGATTTAGCGCTGGTGGCACCCGGTTTAACAGACTTTTTCTGCCCTCCCCCCTCCCCTTCCAATTACCTCCTTCTCCATGGATTGCCACACTACCACCATCTAACAGTTTCCTCATCTCTTCACAGCCCCTCTCTGACATGTCTTTCCTTTGTCTTGTAGTGCAACCTATACCAGTTTAGGGTATCAAAACACTATATACTACATACACGTTATACAGAGACAATGAATCACAGGTGATGTAAATCATTTTATAGGAAATTTCACTGAATATGATTTCAAGATTTAGGAATCATATGTCACCCTTAGTATATTTTAAGTGTGTTTGCTCTGGGGAAACACAAACTCAGAATTTAAAACATACCACAGTAGATGGGTTTCGCTTTACTACTAAGAATGTATATAAATGCAAATAAACCCTTTTTTGCAACAATATGATTATGAAAGACTGGAGAAAGAAACATAACTTTCTAACCAATATAATGCAGTTTGCGTACAGCTCTTTGATGACAGATCAAAGGTCACTGAGCTATATGAGGATTGTAACTTCTGAACTGCGAGTAACATAAGGATCTGGAAGGGGGAGGAAAATCCTCTTACTGTTTAAGAAATCGCAAGTTAGTGCAACAATTCGAACCGCCAAAAAAGGGTGTGTCTCCAAGAAATACTAAACGAAAACAGAGAGTGTTACCAAAATTAGAAGAACTATCTGAAAATGTTAAACTAAGATCTGTGAAACCAAAGCTTACTTCAAATCAAAAAATTAAAATTACTCCTTCCCTGGGGTCTTACTTTAAGGTTCAACAATCAGTGCAAGTAAGAGGTGGCCATTTCTCTGTTCAGAACGAGTCCATTGATCTACCCTCAAGTGCCGGAGCCCGCTCAAGCAGAACACCCACACACAAGGAGGATTTAGGAAACCTGAAAGGCGGAGAGACATGGAAGACTATCAGAATCGAAATGTCAACTGAATCTACGCCCCTGCCTAATACAGCCTCGAAAACTGCACATTTAATGGAGGAAACATTCCCACAAACTAAATCTCCAGAGAGAACTATAGAACAAGAAACAACGACAACAGAGCAAGAATTAATCACAACTGAAAAAGTTATGGAGAAGTTTGCGGGGAAAATAATGGCAGTAATGACAGAAAAATGTTCAGTCTCTGAGGAGAATCAAAATAAGATACGCGAGGTCTGTGAAGGTTTGGACCAAAAATTAAATGACTTGGGAGAGAGAGTTACTGCAGTAGAAGCAGCAGTGGAAACCCTCAGCAAAAAGGTTAGCAAAAATCAAAAAGAAATCCGAAATCTAAAAGACAGCGAGCGAACAATTAAAGAAAAATTGGAATCACTGGAAAATCAAGGAAGAAAAATCAACCTTAGAATTTTAAATGTACCGGAAAATTTGGAAGGTTCAGGTATAAAATCGTTTATCGTCTCTCTCCTTGAAGAATTTTTCCTGTGGACAAAAAGCTGCAATCTGATGGAGGACATTCAGAGGGTCCATAGGGATCCTTTCAGAAAAAGTAAAGAAAGGAAAAACCCAAGAAAAATCTTGATTAACTTTATGACCTACACCCTAAAAGAAAAGAATACTGAGTGAGGGCTTAACATGGAATACAAAACAAAGACAACTGGTCTTTCAAAATCCGTTCGGACATATGTAAAGCCACACAAGACAGACAGTGGGAACTGGGGCAATATATGCAAGAACTGAAAACACTTGGGGCAACCGTTCAGATGAAATTCCCAGCAGCACTAAAAATTATGTGGCGAAACAAAATGCACACTATTAGGGAACCTCAAGAGGTAGAAAATCTTGTAAATCAAATAAAAGACCAGATTCAAAGGGAAAAGTCTGCTTAGCTTAAACATGAGAGAAATCTCTCCAGAAATTCCGAAAATCTGTCTCTAATTAAAGAAGGAAGGAAAAAATTCGAAGTAATTTAAGTAAGCAAAAAAAACTGGTGAAACAGAGCTCGAATCGGGTGGAAAATTCCATCCAAAAGAAGAAGGGAGGCTTCCTCAGGGGGGGAAAAACAAACCTCACAAAGACGCTATAATGTAAGAAATGTAAAAGCACGGGTGGGGAGCAAACTAGGGAAAAAATCAGAAAAAAATATCCTCATAAAACAAAAAAAATTGGGAGCTAAAAGGGTGTCAAACAAAATACATAAAAAATGCCTTAACACAGTCCAATTTCTAAAACTCTTTAAAAAGAAATGACGAGAAAAAAAATAGTAAATATCCTCTCATGGAACATTAACGGACTAAGAACTCCCAACAGAAGGAGAAAAATCTTGGAATATATAAAGGAGACGGAGAGTGAGATTATTATACTTCAAGAAACTCACCTTGTTAGCACTGAGTGGGAACAGATAATAAAAAGATTACATTGGGTAGAGACTTGCATATATACTACCCAAGATTGTAATGTGAAGGGGGTAGCAATTATCCTAAAAAAATCCTTAAAGGCAAAAGTCGAAAGTAAGACAGTAGACAATAAAGGAAGATGGGCCGTAGCGAAAATAAGAATAGAAGGAAACATACTCAACATAGTAGGATACTATGGCCCAAATCTGGATGACCCTACACCTCTCCAAAATCTATATTCGGAACTTCTATCGACATCTGACCCCATAATAATAGGAGCAGATTATAATAAAATACTTGATCCAAAAATAGATAGATCACCCCCAAACAATCAACTTAACCTACCCAAGATGAGGGAATGGTTAAGCATCTATAGAAAAGACTTAGACCTAGAAGATATGTGGCCGCAAAAAGGAGAAAAAATGTACCCTTTTACTTTCCACAATAAGAAACTAGGACACAAATCAAGAATATACTTTTTCCTTTTAAATAGATCCTTACAAAATATAGTTAATCGCATTGAACACCTTCCTGCACACTTATCTGACCACTCAGCGGTAAAATTAACTTTATTTTTACCCAAAGATATAACTCCTTCTAGATGGACAGTAGATCGATACCTACTTAACAACCAAAAATATGTCAACCAGCTAGAAATTGCCTCATCACACTATTTTGAAGATAACACTATGGGCACCTCGAAACAAACAACTTGGGATGCTTACAAAGCCGTGATAAGGGGTAAACTACTTAGTTTAGGGGCACACAAAATAAAAACTAAGAAACTAGAAATTAAAAAGATGGAATTAGACATTAAAAACGCGGAGTTACAACTAGAGAACGAAACCTCCCCAGAAACAAAGGAAGAACATCGAAGATTAAAAGAAAAGCTAACAAATTATTTGGAAAACATCGTGAGAGAAAAATGTGAAAACAGTAAATTAGCAAATTATGAATATGGGGAAGGGTGCGGAAAATTACTGGCATGGAAAACAAAATGCGAACAATCTAGGAATAATATACCATGCATCCAGATATCAGAACAATTACCACAAACATCTGAAGATAATATAATAAGACAGGAGTTCTCAAAATTTTACTCCGGCATATACAAAGAAGATATAAATCCAACTAAAGAACAAATTGGTAAATATTTAGAAGCTACTCCCCTGCCAAAATTAACAAACGAAGAAAAGATAGAATTAAATCAAAAGATTAAGCCTGAGGAAGTTAGAGAAGCGGTAAGCAACCTAAAAAGAGGAAAAGCTGCTGGGCCAGATGCTCTTCCAAATCAATTCTATATAACACTAAAAGAGCCCCTAGTCGATAAACTAACAGATCTAATGAATAACATATACTTAGATCATGAAAAAATCCCAGATACCTGGAACGATGCAATAATTAGTATTATCTTAAAACCTGGGAAAAACCCAAAATGATGTGAGTCATACAGGCCAATATCGCTACTTAACTGCGACTATAAAATTTTTACGCAAGTTATAGCAAAAAGACTCGCTAAGGTAATGCCAGGACTGATTAACTTAGATCAGAATGGGTTTATAAAAGGGCGGCAAATTCATGAGATTACTCATGAGGTATTTGCAGCAATTGATATTGCCACTACCAAAAAACTTCCCCTCACTATAATTACCTACGACGCCGCTAAAGCGTTCGATAGGGTAAATTGGGCTTTTCTAAACGAAATTTTAGGAAAATACAGTTTGGGGGAAAGTGTGACCCACACAATAAAAGAAATATACAAGAATCCAAGGGCTAAAATAATAGGTAACAGCAGTTTGACTAATAACATCAAAATACAACGTGGTACAAGGCAAGGTTACCCGTTGTCGCCGCTACTTTTTATTCTTTACATTGAACCACTGGCCACTCTGATTAGGAACCACCCACAAATCTCTCCTTTTAAACATCAAAGCTGGTCAAAGAAAGTAGCACTATATGCTGATGACTTAATGGTATTTACCACAAACTATGAAAGTGCCTACCAAGCATTGGATGATATGATGAACGATTTTGGTAAAGTCTCCGGCTACTCAACAAATAAAGAGAAAACTGAAGCAATGAGCTGGAACTGTAACCCAACTACACCTTATAGTAGGGACAAACTAAAATATCTAGGAATCACCCTGGTAAAAGAAATGGAGAAAGTCCCGCAACTAAACTTAGCGATAATCGCTAAAGAAATGAGAAGACTACTCAAAACATGGTCAAGCCTACCATTAACCTTTCTGGGAAGATCCAATGTAATAAAAATGTCTATTATTCCAAAATTCACATACCTTTTCAATACCATACCATTGGATTTCCCATAAAAAAGATTCAATGCGAAATTGCAAGCTTTATCTGGGCTTCAAAATCAACGAGAATAGCCTGGAGTAAACTAAGGAGGAAGAAAGATCAAGGAGGAATAGCTAGCCCAGATTTATTTGAATATTATAGGTCCTTTCAATTTAAGAACTTCAGATCATTATTGCGGAAGTACCAAGATTACCCAAGTTTCATGCAAAACATGACGGAAAAAACAGACTATTTCCTTTTTAAATTCGGACATCCGAAATTTTTCAAAAAAATAAAACTGAAGATTTTACATAACGCCGCCAGAATTTGGTTTCAAGTCAGAAGTTCAGTAAATATACCGTACTACAGTACAAAAGCGCCAATATGGGATTCCCCAGGGTTACCGGAATGCTTAAAAGACTCTTTAGCAGTACCACTTAAAGCAGCAGGAATAGAACTATGGGGGCAAATATTAAAAGGAAATGAGATAATCCCATGGAACATGCTATATGAACTCACAGACGGTAAGATATCGAAATTTAAATATTACCAGTTATCAAATTGGGCCAAATCGCTACAAGAGAAAAATACCGGAAACGAGACACTTGAAAGCGAAATGATAAAAACCAACATAATAAGAAAGGAAATATCAAAGTGGTATTGGACACTTATTGAAACAGGAGAAAAAGATTTATTAATCTCGGAAAAAATCTGGAGGAAAGACATACCTGATCAAGAGATAGATTTACAACTGGTATGGCAAAACTCTATGGAAAAATGTTGGTCCTGTATAAAATCAGCACCATTAAGGAGGAATCACCTGTTTACAGTCCACCGTGCCTACTGGACCCCAAAAAAATTGTTTAAATTCAAAGGAACTAATGTTAAACTCTGCCCCAAGTGCGGAGAAGTGAGAGCGGATGACATCCACATGTTTCAAAAATGCCCCGCAATAACCAAATATTGGGAGGAGATCGGTAAGACACTGAACACAGTACTGAAAATCAACATAACTGTAAGTACTTCTCTTATAATTTTTGGGATACACAACAATACAGGTACTGATAGAAATAAATTAAACAAAAAACAAGAAAGTTTACTGTTTGTTTTAATGTTATTAGCGCGGAGAGAAATATGCATTAACTGGGTTAAACCAGTCTCTCCAAGTCACACAAACTGGTTAAGTTACACCATTAAAATCAATACCCTCGATAGAAACAGGAAACACTCGAAAAGAACAAACTTTTGGGAAATTTGGGAACAGCACTTTCAAATTAATTAAAATCCTCTACTGGGTCATGGACAAACAAATCCAATGATTACCGCGATAATCCATAATACCAGGTAGAAATGATTTCTGCCGAGTAGCCAAACTGGCTAGCTCCCCTCCACTAACCAATGGTATTATTGGAAACGATAAAGGATAAGTGGAGAAAAACTGATGGATCATAACAGCGAAAGGGATACTTCCCAAAAACAACTTCGGAAAGTGATGGCGCTGTGAAGGTAAAGGCAATTAAAAAGATCATCAGACTCCCGAAATCTCCTTATCTATACAATCGCAAAATGAGGATAAAAAAAAAAAAAAAAAAAAAAAAGGATCCCTGACAAAAGCAGTACCGCACTTAGCCATCCTCATAAAATACAGTTCTGTGATATGAATGTTCTTTGCAGCAGGCATATTAACCCTCTGCACTACTTTATGCTAAGACAAAACTGCAGTAGACAAAACTCAAATCGCTCTCCAACAGGACCATTAATCACCAGAGATATCTTGACATTGTTATTGTTGTCTTAAAACTCCTGGGCTCACAAGGAACTCTGCAGCAGATGCTTTTAAACTCCTACGTTATTTTTAAACACAGCACCCCCACTCTCCTCCCCTTGAGCTCAGCGCCTTGTAAGGCAGCACCGTTCGCACCACCCTATAGCAGGCCCTGATGCCAATGCACTTTCCCATCAGTCATACCACACAGATGGCTTATCAGCAAAGGACAGGAGTGGTGTGCATTACTGCAGGGCATATATGATTTGACTTGGGTTATGTAGCGTTGGGGCTAAAAGTTGAGTTGCTTAGTGTCAACGTACTTATGCCTAGAGGTAGTACCACCTCAAAGAAGCTCTAAAGTGGCTGTTTAAGAGTAGTCTATGTTACAGTTTTGTCTCTAAGGGGTGGATCTAATTGTTTTTAACAGTGGAAGAGCTGGAGCAGCAGTATTTCAATTCCAGAAACAATTTCTAATGGTTGTTAATGCTGCACAAATAACTACACACCATATCCCTACCTCAGCAGCAAGCAACATAACCAATATGCACAAACATTCTTGTCACGCATTAACACTTCCAAGAATCTGCGTTTTAGGTTTCGCGGAGACAGTGCATGTGCTGTCACTTGTGAGAAACCTTTACTTACAAAGGGCTTAGAGCTCGCTCATTGCATACCATTGGTTAGCTTCCTCATCAGTCTCAGTTCCTTGCCTTGCTTTGGTCAGCATGTGCCAACTTTGCTTCTCTTAGTGTGTTGACCTTTCTCTGAAGCATGGCCAGATTACTTCTTCCTTGACTAGTGTGTGTCCTTCCACTAGCCGTGCTTTAGGAGGCACTTTATTTTTCTTTTAGCTTGTCCAATTACTCTCGCTTTGTTACTTGACCCACATACCTCCAATACCCCTTCCAATTTTTTCCACCTAATCTCAGTGGCTCATTAAGTTAGATATATGCGAGTTCTGCTAATTTAGGCAGTTGACTTCTGATTGGCCTTAAACCAAACTGTATGGGATTTAAGTTTTCTCGCACTTAAAACAGCCACCACTCCAATGCAAGTTATGTATGTAATTAAGTCCTACCATCTTATAATATTTTATTTCTCTTTTAGCTGTTGCAATTGTTATTTTGTACGTAGTTTACTTGAGGGTAGGGTTGACCCATTGTTCCTAGCAAGTACACCACTGTGTGTCCTGTACTGTGCTTCACTTCATCAAATGGATGCATTCTGAGACTGGTATCCTGTGTCTACCTGCCGAGTTGGAAAAGCAAAACCCTTTACTGGGTACAAGCTGTCCTCATGACGAGAAGCTGAAAGGGCTGCAACTACCACAAGCTAGGTTTCAGAAGCTCCTTCAACTCAGGATATCAAGACTACAAGCCTCAATTCTATCCCCAGAGAGGTAGAGGCTTTCGAGGCCATGGACACAATCCCACAAACAAGTACGTCTTTCTTCTGCCCTTCCCATAGGAGACCGTCTCTAACTATTCGTATCAAAGTGTCAATCCATAACATCAGACCCATTAGTGTTAATCACTGTCCAAGGTTATGCTATGGCACTATCTTCCATGCTTGTTCAAACCGTGTTTCCTTGCCCTTCAAAATTATCTTTGAAAATGTCCAACCTCTTTTCTCTAGGGATAGAGTCTGTCTTACAAAAGCAGGTTATTAAAAATTACCTTTCCCGATCCCTCAGGTTGCTTTAGCTCTCTCTTTCTCCTCCAAAAGAAAAATACATTAATGAGACCAGTCATCTGTCAGAGACAGTTCAACCAATTTGTCGTTTATTGGCATTTCAAGATGGAGACTTTTATACATCTCAGAGATTCTCTATCCCCAGCTTGGCTGGAAGGTTTGTTTGCACTTTCAAGACACCTCACTGTACCCATTCTCTCTTACCACAAGAAATCTCTCTCTAAAATTTCAGTGGAAAGGTCAAAAGTATCACTTTTCCTCTCCTCCTTTCGGACTTTCCTCAGCACCATGTATTTTTACCACGTTAATGAAACTCAAAGTCGCTTTTCTCAGAGCAGAAGGCATCCAGCTCAACATCTTTTTGGATGATATTCCTATAATGAGCCAAAATCTGCTCACTCTCCAAACACAGGTGCAGCTCATATGCTCCCACTTTTCACACCAGGGTTTTCTTATCAACACAGAGAAATGGATGTCGAACCTTACAAAACAGATTGAGTTTTTAGGTTGTCCTATAAACTCTTCCAGCACGACAGCAAGAATTGTGGGTCTTCTCCCATCTTCCATACAGGCTATTTTTACAGGCCCTCTTCACTATCAGGCTCTTCAAAGAGTAAAAATTCACCACCTACACAGAGGCCTCACTTACTCTGCCTCTGTCAACTTAGATCCTGAATCCCATCTAGGGCTTCAATGATAGATAGACCATTTAGATTCCTGGAACATCAGAACCATCTTCGTGTGAGGCCCGATCGTGTGACGGGGTGGGCGTCCGTTGTGGACCAATCTCGACTGGCGGTACAAGGTAACGCCTGAAGTCCAGATTGCATATCAACTGTTTAAAGATGCTGGCAGGCTCATTTGGAATCAAAAGCCTAGCAAAAAACAGGGCACACTACTCTATTCTTCTTCGTATGGGCAACATTTCCACTGTCTGTTACATCAACCATCTGGGTGACACCAGTTCAAAGTCTCTGGGGGTACTAGAAAAAGTTCTTTGCAATTCTGTCTATTAAACAGCATTTATGCACATGCAGAATACTTGCGAGGAGATCTAAACCTTGTAGCAGACTGGCATTCCAGCCACTTTAGAGATTTGAGTGATTGGAAGCTTCATTCTTCGGTGTTCAAATTTCTGCTATGTAAATGGGGTCCAGAGAGACCTTTTTGACTCCAGACTGAATTGTCAACGTTCTCACTTCTTCAGTTGGTGGCCAGATCCCTTAGCTTTATATGCTTTTCTTCAGGACTGGTCCCTTTCAACCAATTACGCATTCACTCCTTTTCTAATGATCAGCAGGGTCTTGTCTCAGGCCAGATACCATCAAGCAACACTGGTTTTGGTGGCACCCATCTAGCAATCACAAGTTTGGTTCCCTCCTCTTCGGGAACTAGTGATCAGTTTCCCAGTTAAGTTACCTTCGTTCTTCCCCCTTCTCCTAGATCCCTATGTCTTCCTTACAAGCTGGTACTAGACAATTCACTCATTGTCTCGGAAGATAGCAGGAGCTCCCAATCTTTCCCTCTCATTTTGCCAGGTGCATGACCCTACATCAATATATCCTGGGCTCCCGGTACCACAAAAGCTTACAAGTCAGCTTGGTCTTTAAGGGCAAGCTGGTGTGTGAGAAAATGTGTCAATACATTTTCAGGGTTTATAACCTATATTGTTGATTTCTTGGCAGCCAAAGCTAGTGGGGAAAACATACCTTACTATAAATCTTTACAGATTTGCCATATCTACTAATCATCCTTATATCAATGGAAAACCAGTGGGAGAACATCCACTCGTCTTTCGAGTGTTAAAGGGAGTAAAACTGTCCAATCTTCCTGTTTCTAAGTACAGAATGTTGTAGGAGGTTAATGTGGTTTTAAATTGATTTATTTCATGGCCGGATACTTCTATCCTTCCACTGCAAATGCTATCAGCAAAGCTCACCATGCTTTTGTGTCTGATATCTATCAAACGTTTGTCTGATGTTAGAGCTCTGGATATTTCCTCTCAACACAGAAATACTAAAACAAATGTAATGTCAGTTTTATATCCCTACTTTCCTGATCAACCCAACCTTTGTATTGGACAATGTTTCAAAGTATATGAACAGATCACAGTTGGTCTCAGAACGTCCTCAGACACCCAGCTTCTGATTTCTTTCAGAAATCCCCTCAAACCAATATCCACGCATACCCTTGCTCACTGGGTTAAGTAGGTCTGGTAACTGGACGATATTGATACTTCCATTTTTGGTGCCCATTCACCTCCAAAGCTTTTTGGGCAGGCTACCGTCTAGAGGAGTTTACGATATCAGCTGATTAGTCATTTGAGTGTTTCTTCACAGTGTGTGTAATTTTTCTTCACAGTAATTGCAGAGAAATAACTCTACATCCGTAACTAATGGCACCACCTCCCCACCATCATTCTATAATTACAAGAGAATCACCTGGTAATGAGGAATAACATATAGGCTTGAACTTACCATGCCTTTTTATAAATGTTGATCCCTATTATTGGGCCACTTGACGGCCATGAGTTCCAATGACGTGTGACACCACTGGGTATCTTCTGGTGTCAGTGGCGTACCTAGTTGTTGTGCCACCCATGGTGGCCACTGCATTTGCCACCTGGCAGCTGCATGTAAAAGCGAGGGGGGAGCTGGCGATTCCCGTCGCGATGGCCTATCACACTGCCGCAGGTAAGAGGGGGTAGGCCGCCACCCCCAAAACGTGTGCTGCCTGGATCATAGCAAGGGAGAGGTGGGGGGCGATCTGCACTAGTTTTGAGGGTGGCGGCCTCTCCCCCCAGGCACCTGAGGCTGTCGCAGGGCCGCAAAGTCAGGAATCACCAGCATTCCCTGCTCTTATATTCAGCCGCCACGGGCGACAAACACAGGGGCCGCCACAGACGTCATAAGGCCTAGCTGCACCACTAGTTGGAATGGTATCTCCTAAAGACATACTATTCTGCCTTACTAGAAAAAAGACAGCCCTTAAAGTGAGCTAACTAATCTAGAGTAATGTAACTCATTACCACGCTTGCTTTTACCACAATGTAACACAAACCATTGACCTTAATATTCCCACAAAATGTTAGTCTATTTTTGGCACGTGAGTTAGCCAAAGCTGATTCACCACGAAATAATGAGGGGCTTCAACCCAGATTGCAGTGACAGACAAGTCGGAAGGGGTGGATCTCATAACGATGCTTTTATTATGAATCTATTAGAGGTACAAAAAAGTTATATACAGCAGAAGAGCCTGGCCTCAGAGGCATGTGCGTCCTGATGCACTGCACCCGCCTGCTGCTGGAATCCCAATCGATCCCGAGGCTCGAATTATGTTCAGTTCTTCTGCCCTCCAGTGACTGCCTGCTCAATCCTCTGCCTGGTACAGAGAACAAATCAACATTTAATGAATTGGGCAATTAGCATGATGAGATGAAATTTTAATTGTCATTTCATTAGCATATTAATTAAGCAGAGAGGAACTTAAGATATTAATTGACAATAAGTCAATCCAATGAGCCCGATCTCTCCATGTCTTCTCACCGTTAATTAAAATGTCATGAATGCTGCACTGTCAGGAACGGCTCCATCCAGCAGTATGTCATCTTGGGCTAAATGAAGGAGAATTGTCGCTCTCACTCACCTGCTTTACCAACTGGTGGCAGCCGAAGACAGACTCCTGTGGGAATGAATTGCCTTAGGCTGTAGTGGGCTACCAGTCTTCTTCCTCTTTGTTTAATGTTTCATGTCACTTCCGTGTGCGAATTTGGTGCAATGCTGATTCACAGTTTTGGAGTCCAAACTCTCATCAATCCCAAAAAATCTACATTTAATGCAGTTAGGTGCTCGCTATCAGCAGTGTAGGGGCCTCATTTATGAGAAATGACGCATTGCTGCGTGAAAGCAGCGATGCGTCACTTCTCAGTGCGCACTTCTTGCGACATGATTGATGCGTCATATTTACAGTATGACACATCATGTCGCAAGGAGTTACAGATACGTCAGTATTTCTGACGTATCTGTAAGCGCAAAAGTCACGCATTGCTGGGGTGTGTCACAAAAGTGACGCAACTCCAGCAATGCGTCCTTTCACATGGGGAAAGCCTCATGTGAAAGGTCTTGCGTCAGTCTTACGCCTGCTGTGAGGCAGGCGCAAGATTTTGACACAACAGCGTCCTAAAAGTGACGCAGTGAAATCGCATAGATTTCACTGCGTCACTATTACGAGGCTTTTTGCGGGGGAACGCCCCCTCTGCATACATTATGCCTGGCAGGTATAATGTAGCGCAGGGGTTTACAAAGTGACGCATCTGCTTAGATGCGTCACTTTGTAAATAGTGCGCAACAGGAGGCATGTTTTACGCCGCTGATGCGTCACAAAAAGTGACGCATCGGAAGCGCAAAACTGACGCAAGGCCTCATAAATGAGGCCCTAGGTATTTATTTACATATATGGTGATAGAATACTAATGACCATTGGGCTAGACGGCTTCACTTTGGTCATAGTGATTAATCCTGATAGGTGCACTGCGGTATAGTACAGTGTACTTATAGTGCGACGAGGGGTCATCATGCGACTGAAAGCCCTATGAATATTACTTTAAAATTGCATGACAAACAATATAAGATAGACTGCTGCATTTAAACAACGACAAACCCTTACATTTAGAATGGCAGAGGGAATGAGAGAAGAAATTGGGCTCCCTACATTTGCAATCTCCAAAATGAATATCAATTTCACAACAGGCAAACGTTTCCAGTATGAGGTTAAGTGAAATGCTTCTGTGTGTCCTCGTTATGGGATAATGCCTCTTTTTTATGGACACACCTTGGTTCCTGATGTCAAGATAAATGTCACTAGGATATTTATACAAATATAAGAGATGACCTCACACACCTCCTTGGTAGTCATTCTTCATAATCGGTCATCCCACTCTTGCCAAAGAATCCTCTAATGGTATGTGGGCCCTCAGCTATATCTAAGGTACTTGCAGGGAGGTAGAGCAACCAGCTTGGAAATAAAAATCTCATCATCTACCTTAAGGGCATTCCTCTTTATTAAGCGAGTGATGAAGAGAAGGCTAAAAAGGGAAATGGGATGGGTAAGAGACTTATATGGTTCATACCTTCAACTAGGTCAACATGTTTCAGCTCTCCTGGTGACACAAAAAGGGTCCACAGCTTTAATGAGGACCAGAATCCTACTTCCCCTAGGATGAGTCCCTGGCTACATATAAACACACCAGCATACATGCACACAGTACCAATGAGGATATTTTGCTCTAGAGTGAGGATTCGCTTATCAATTAGTATTCATAAAGTCCTGTCAGATAAAACATAAAAATAATATTAAATTGAAGACAATGAGACAGAAGATTATGATAAATGGCAAAAAGAACATGCTTGCAAACAAAAAGTAATAGAAGCACTAGTCTCCTCTTATAGACATGCTGTGGCTACTACGTGTACACTGAAAACATGTGATCACACTGCAAACAGAATGAAACGGTGGGTTCTCATTGCAACTCACTACAAAGAGTGAAGACTCAAGTATGTGTGTAAACACCATGCAATTCAGTCCACACATTAGCTTACACTTACAATGGGACATTCAAACATTATGGAGGAGTTAATGAGGGGGAGCCTTGTAGTCATCCGCTGTAGAAAATGTTTTATTAATTCCTTGTAATTGGGCAGGGCAGTATGCATAATTAGAAATGGAAATTTAGTGGCGGATTACGAGTTTGGCTGCCAGACCACCACGTCCACTATGACACCGCTGCTCTGGCGATCTACCACCTGCCGCATTACGAGTTGTGCTGTCTGAAACGCCAACCGAGGCGGTGTTCCCATTGGGACAGCAGTGATACTGTGGTGAACTGCAATCTTGGCAGTGTGCCGCTGACGCCGTCAGGTCCATGGTCCACCTACCAAACGTATTACGACTACACAGTTGTATTCACAGTCTAGTAGTGGCGGTTAACAAAACGGATACCCAACAGTGGGTGACCGTAATGGTGCATGTAAAAAAAACACCAAAACAGTGACAATCGGATGAATATAAAAACGACACACCTGATGTGTTTTGGCATGTGGACACACCTGCAAATCACACTATAAAACACACCCCATCCCTGACCAGCATCCTATGCGTCACAACTGCAGCACAGCAAGACAGACAGACATTTCTCTGCTACCCACTTTCATCTTCCCATTTAGCACTTTCCACCACCTGAAATTTTTGTTTTGCACCTTTTTAGCTCTATCACTTGTTAGCTTTTCAGTCATATACTCATCCACATTTTATTTTTATCCACGCCTGTGAAATAAAAGAACACTCTGCACTGAGCAAGATTTGACAGTCATGGTGGATGAAATCATTAGAGTAGACACCCATACTTTTGGAGCCTATGTCCAGCATAGTCCTCTTAGCAGGAAAACTGAAATGTTGGACAGGATTGTCAACAGAGTGAATGCTGTCGGTATCACCCTGCACACAAAGGCCAACATTAGGAAGAGGTGTGATGACATCAGGCTGAGATTGCGTACCAAGTACAGCAACCAACACCAGGAGGCTAAGAGTACTGGCAGTGGCCCTCTCAGTGCACCATTACAACTCTTTCCCTGGGAGGAGAAGTTCTTGACCATCCTGCATTCTGTGGGTTTAACGGGAATAAAGGGGGAGACCACTCTGGTAAGTTACACTTCAATAACTCGCACAGTAATACAATGTCCTGTTTACTCTTACCTCTGCTTTTGGTATTGTGTTCTCTATCTGCTTTCCTAACATGCAATACTGAAAGTATCTGAGATGCTGGTTTGACCGTGGCAATGTGTATTGCTGCATGTAAGAGTATATGTATCCAACTCCAACACATGCCACATGTTACAATGCTGTCTGTGAGTGCATCACCATCAAAATATCAATCCAGGACCCATGATATGGGTTAAAATGTAATTGTTTGGTCCATCTCAAGTGCATGTTGCCAACAGGTATGGTAAAATAACTATACAAAAACAAATAAATAGGCAGTAAGGGAAAAACAAGTTGCCGTTTGTATTCGTCGTTATGCTGGCGGCGGGTTGAGAGACACGGCGTCTTACTATAGCCATTGAAGAAGTAACTTTTTCAATACATGGAGTGTCACATATCAAAATGAACACCAGTGATCTGAATTGGAAGGACGTCACACTGTCTGAGGATTTTAAGTGTCCGAAGCAACTGTGGACTTCCATGGAGGAGAGATCATTTATCTGCGCAAAGTCCAAAATATGGTGACCGGTTATATTAGAGATCACTATAAGATTGGTGGATTCGGTTCAGTGCCCTGAGGAAGGCCCATTGGGTCGAAACGCGTTGGCTGTATTGTGGCTGTTTTGTCTGACCATCTCACGCCATGAACGATTCAATGATTCATTAAAAAGATCATATTTCACATCATTGAAGAAACTGGATAGTGTTACCTATTTTGCATTTAGGCATTTTTGTAAAATTTATGTTGACTCTCTGTGTGCTTTTTGAGCATATGGTACAATAACTGTTTGTCAAGTACTGGTAAATTGTGAATGAAGTAATTACAACTACCATTAGGCCATGTGACTGGAACTCAAACCAAGTTGCTAGCCTCCTATTGCCTCTTCTCGCTTGTTAGCCATGTGACTACTGATCTAAACTTATCATACAGCTTACCATATGTCAAGTCTTGGTAAGTTCAGGTACAAAAGCTACAACTACTAACATGAGACCCTTTCACTACAACCAATATGATAGACTTATATTACCCCTTCTCACTTGTCTTCCATGTTACTACTGATCTACACTTATCATGCAGCTTACCATTTGTCAAGTCTTGGTAAATCTAGTTAGAAATTACTTCAACTACCATGACGCCCTGTGACTGGAACTCTAACCATGCTGTTAGACTCCTTTTGGCCCTTCCCACTTGTCTACCATGATGCAACGAATCTACATGCATCATGTAGCTTACCATTTGTCAAGTCTTGGTAAATTCAAATACAAAAGCTACAACTGCTACCACGAGGCCCTCTCACTCCAACTTTTACCAAACTGCTAGATTCTTTTGCCCCTTCTCACTTGTCTGCCTTGTCGCTACACTTATCATGAAACTTACAATTTCTCAAGTCTTGGTAAGTTCAGATACAGAAGCTACTACTACTACCATGAGGCCCTGTGACTGAAATGCTAGCCAAGCTGCTCAAATCCTAATGTCCACGATAACGCCACGGTTGCGTGCCTGGGTGGCAGGTTGCAGTAGCACACCCATTTCTAGAGGCCAATGTTGGGGGCCTCAGAGACTGCGGTCCTTCCCAAGAATCAAAACCTCCGTTTTGTCGCCATTAAGTTTCAAAAAGTTGGCGTTCATCCAAACCATAACTTTATTTAGGCCACATCTAAGTGCAGATTGTTTTGCTGGTGACAAAGAGAAGAGTATCTGGGTGTCATCAGCGTATGAAAAGAGCGACAGCCCAGATTCCTCCACTATAGCTGCCAGCGGTTTGATGTAAATGTTTAACAGCAGGGGGCTGAGAATTGAGCCCTGGGGACCCCGAAGGGCAAGGGATGAGATTTGTATTTAGAGGTAGGTGAAAAAACCTGCAAGGAGCGGTCAGAGAGGAACGAGCTAAGCCAACTCAAGGCGGTTCCCGTGACCCCAGAGCGTTGAAGGGCCTTTAAGAGAACGGTATGGGAGACCGTATTGAAGGCCGCGCTCAGGTCAAGTAGCACTAAGGCCATGGTCTTTAAGCATGGGCGTAAAATCCGCTCCGCTCGCGGATTTTTCGGATTTTCGGCAAATCCGCAATCCGCGAACGCTCGCGAATTTGTCGAAAATCCGTGAATCCGCTCGCGGCGGATTTTTTGCTTGGTTGCGGCGCGCGGCGTGGTGCACGGCGTTCACTTTCCGTCATTTTAGCGTTTGCCGAGTTGTTTTTCTTTGCGAGTGACGCGCCATTTTAGATCTTGCTGCGTGTTCCCGCGAGAGTTTGTCGCCCGCGAATACGTACTCGCGGCTTGCCACCTTGCACAGCACACCTCGCGAGAGTTCGCAATTGCGAACATGTAGTTGCGGCGGAAAGGAACAATCTCGCACTTGCGAAATAGAGATTTTGCAATTTCGCACAAGAAAATCACCAGCAAACAGGATAAACCTTCAGAAAATTATGATTTTTATCAGAATCACTCCTCAGGTTGACATTTGCATGGCCTTTTTTTTTGCAAGGAGTCCATTTTGGGGGGGGGGGGGAGGAAGGAAGTGCCCCACAGTCTCCAACTTCCTGTTCCTGTCCAGCAGGCTCCTCCCAGTGCTTTGTCCATCTCCTGGTCACTTTCATTTGGATCTGGAGCTGGAAGGATTACTTTTTGTGGGTGCTGCTGGATATTTGGATTTGAGGCCTTTTTGACTGTCTTTGGATCACTTTTGGATTAGAAATCAACTTTCACAAGTAAGTTTGTTTGGGGCATTACAGTTGCTGCAAGTACAATTTTGGAACTTTTTCAGAAAATTAAATAAATTATATTGTGGGTAGCCACAGTATCCAGTAGGACCAGGGTTGGTTATGGGTGCATGATACAACTGTTTTGTTGAATTTAAACACCATTGAGGCCATGGATGGGCTGGGATTGTGCAGATTTTATTGTTTTTTGTCGTTTTTTTGGGCCTGCTGGTGTGGCCCTTTGCCCAGGGGTGGTGAGTGTTGCATGGGCCTAGTCTTTCTGTGGGGTGTCTTCTTGAATTTAAACATAATTGAGGCCATGGATGGGCTGGGATTGTGCTTATTTTATTGTTTTTTGTCGTTTTTGGGGGGCTGCTGGTGTGGCCTTTTGCTTGCCCAGGGGTGGTGGTGGTGCATGGACTGAGTGTGCCTGTGGTGTTGTCTCACTCTCTTTGATGTAAACATCATGGATGGCATTGGATTGTGGTGATTTCTGGCTGTTTTTCTGTTTTTTGGGGGTGTACTGTTGATGTGGTCTGGCCATGTGGGTGGTGGTGGTGGCCATCTTGAGTGCTGGCTGGTACAGGCAACATGTGCTTGGGGTGTAAGGGGGCCATTTTGAGGAGAGGCAGTGTCTGAGGCCTGCACTTATTTTGCCTACTTTTCATCCCTTATGCCCAGGGGTAGTGAGTGTTGCATGGGCCTAGTGTTTCTGTGGGGTGTCTTCTTGAATTTAAACATAATTGAGGCCATGGATGGGCTGGGATTGTGCTTATTTTATTGTTTTTTGTCGTTTTTGGGGGGCTGCTGGTGTGGCCTTTTGCTTGCCCAGGGGTGGTGGTGGTGCATGGACTGAGTGTGCCTGTGGTGTTGTCTCACTCTCTTTGATGTAAACATCATGGATGGCATTGGATTGTGGTGATTTCTGGCTGTTTTTCTGTTTTTTGGGGGTGTACTGTTGATGTGGTCTGGCCATGTGGGTGGTGGTGGTGGCCATCTTGAGTGCTGGCTGGTACAGGCAACATGTGCTTGGGGTGTAAGGGGGCCATTTTGAGGAGAGGCAGTGTCTGAGGCCTGCACTTATTTTGCCTACTTTTCATCCCTTATGCCCAGGGGTAGTGAGTGTTGCATGGGCCTAGTGTTTCTGAGGGGTGTCTTCTTGAATTTAAACACCATTGAGGCCATGGATGGGCTGGGATTGTGCAGATTTTATTGTTTTTTGTCGTTTTTTTGGGCCTGCTGGTGTGGCCCTTTGCCCAGGGGTGGTGAGTGTTGCATGGGCCTAGTCTTTCTGTGGGGTGTCTTCTTGAATTTAAACACCATTGAGGCCATGGATGGGCTGGGATTGTGCAGATTTTATTGTTTTTTGTCGTTTTTTTGGGCCTGCTGGTGTGGCCCTTTGCCCAGGGGTGGTGAGTGTTGCATGGGCCTAGTCTTTCTGTGGGGTGTCTTCTTGAATTTAAACACCATTGAGGCCATGGATGGGCTGGGATTGTGCAGATTTTATTGTTTTTTGTCGTTTTTTTGGGCCTGCTGGTGTGGCCCTTTGCCCAGGGGTGGTGAGTGTTGCATGGACTGAGTGTGCCTGTGGTGTTGTCTCACTCTTTTTGATGTAAACATCATGGATGGCATTGGATTGTGGTGATTTCTGGCTGTTTTTCTGTTTTTTGGGGGTGTACTGTTGATGTGGACTGGCCATGTGGGTGGTGGTGGTGGCCATCTTGAGTGCTGGCTGGTACAGGCAACATGTGCTTGGGGTGTAAGGGGGCCATTTTGAGGAGAGGCA
Source organism: Lissotriton helveticus (assembly GCF_964261635.1). Lineage (NCBI taxonomy): Eukaryota > Metazoa > Chordata > Amphibia > Caudata > Salamandridae > Lissotriton > Lissotriton helveticus. Next base: position 166,670,105 of record NC_136062.1, on the reverse strand, counting down.
GTGTCTGAGGCCTGCACTTATTTTGCCTACTTTTCATCCCTTATGCCCAGGGGTAGTGAGTGTTGCATGGGCCTAGTGTTTCTGAGGGGTGTCTTCTTGAATTTAAACACCATTGAGGTCATGGATGGACTGGGAATGTGCAGATTTTATTGGTTTTTGTCGTTTTTTTGGGCCTGCTGGTGTGGCCTGCTGGTGTGGCCCTTTGCCCAGGGGTGGTGAGTGTTGCATGGGCCTAGTCTTTCTGTGGGGTGTCTTCTTGAATTTAAACACCATTGAGGCCATGGATGGGCTGGGATTGTGCAGATTTTATTGTTTTTTGTCGTTTTTTTGGGCCTGCTGGTGTGGCCCTTTGCCCAGGGGTGGTGAGTGTTGCATGGGCCTAGTCTTTCTGTGGGGTGTCTTCTTGAATTTAAACATAATTGAGGCCATGGATGGGCTGGGATTGTGCTTATTTTATTGTTTTTTGTCGTTTTTGGGGGGCTGCTGGTGTGGCCTTTTGCTTGCCCAGGGGTGGTGGTGGTGCATGGACTGAGTGTGCCTGTGGTGTTGTCTCACTCTCTTTGATGTAAACATCATGGATGGCATTGGATTGTGGTGATTTCTGGCTGTTTTTCTGTTTTTTGGGGGTGTACTGTTGATGTGGACGGGCCATGTGGGTGGTGGTGGTGGCCATCTTGAGTGCTGGCTGGTACAGGCAGCAACATGTGCTTGGGGTGTAAGGGGGCCATTTTGAGGAGAGGCAGTGTCTGAGGCCTGCACTTATTTTGCCTACTTTTCATCCCTTATGCCCAGGGGTAGTGAGTGTTGCATGGGCCTAGTGTTTCTGAGGGGTGTCTTCTTGAATTTAAACACCATTGAGGTCATGGATGGACTGGGAATGTGCAGATTTTATTGGTTTTTGTCGTTTTTTTGGGCCTGCTGGTGTGGCCCTTTGCCCAGGGGTGGTGAGTGTTGCATGGGCCTAGTCTTTCTGTGGGGTGTCTTCTTGAATTTAAACACCATTGAGGCCATGGATGGGCTGGGATTGTGCAGATTTTATTGTTTTTTGTCGTTTTTTTGGGCCTGCTGGTGTGGCCCTTTGCCCAGGGGTGGTGAGTGTTGCATGGGCCTAGTCTTTCTGTGGGGTGTCTTCTTGAATTTAAACATAATTGAGGCCATGGATGGGCTGGGATTGTGCTTATTTTATTTTTTTTTTTGTCGTTTTTGGGGGGCTGCTGGTGTGGCCTTTTGCTTGCCCAGGGGTGGTGGTGGTGCATGGACTGAGTGTGCCTGTGGTGTTGTCTCACTCTCTTTGATGTAAACATCATGGATGGCATTGGATTGTGGTGATTTCTGGCTGTTTTTCTGTTTTTTGGGGGTGTACTGTTGATGTGGACTGGCCATGTGGGTGGTGGTGGTGGCCATCTTGAGTGCTGGCTGGTACAGGCAGCAACATGTGCTTGGGGTGTAAGGGGGCCATTTTGAGGAGAGGCAGTGTCTGAGGCCTGCACTTATTTTGCCTACTTTTCATCCCTTATGCCCAGGGGTAGTGAGTGTTGCATACTTGCATGTCCCTAGTCTTTCTGTGGGGTGTCTTCAATGTAAACATCATGGATGGCATGGGATTGTGCTCATTTTTCTGTGTTTTGTCGATTTTTTGGGGTGTATAACTGAACTGATGTTCCTCTGTCTTCCATTGCTTTTAGGTGCACAAGAAGACTCAATAGAACCACCAGTGCCAGGAAGAAGTCCTGCAGCGGTGTGTGCAGCATAACGTCACGCGACGTCACGTCTGGACACAGAACCCTCTGCAACTCGTGCAACTGCTGCCTGCTGACCTGCTCTGAAGAAGATGGCCCCAAAAAAAGTAACCCGTAGCTCCTCTAGCAAGAAAGGTGCCAGTAAGGAGCAGAAGAAGCAAGTTACCAAGGACACTGGTGTGCCGCCCGCCCCTTTTTTTGTGAGTAAAAAAAAAAGTATGCCTGCAGCAGCTGCAGCGGGATCTGCTGGGGACCAAGCTGGCAGCAGCACCCCCGCTCCATTGGGCTCAGTGCCACCACCACCACCACGCCAACTTAAGTCCAAGCCCTTGAGTGCTGCAGAGGCAGCCAGTATACTTCTTCAATCACCATCGACCAGTGATGTTGGCTCATCGCAAGAAAGCAGCAGCAATGTCCCTCAATCAACACAGGTTGTTGTAGCTCATCTGACGAGTGTTGAACAACCACAGCGGCAACAACAATCACATGTGCAAGTACAAGCCCAAGTACATGTGGAAGGAGAGGCAGCGCAAGGAGATGCGCATGCAGAGGTGCATGGAGGGTCACAACAAGTGCCCACAATAGTTGTTCCTCCCGAAGTAGGGGCACATCAGGAAATCGACAATCAAGGCGAGGTATCATTTGAGGAAGCCACTCCTCCTGATGATCCTTCATTGTCTTCCACAACCCTAGCAAGGAAGAGATCAAGGGTGGTGTCTACATCCTCTTCAAGCACACCTCCTTCTGATGATACGGATCAAACTTGGGAACCAGCACCACAGCCGTCTGAGAGTGAGGCACACCATGATCCAACAAAGGTACTTAAGCGTAAAAGGAAGCTCGTCCAAAGTCTCAGACTTATGGAGTGTGATGAGGCTCAACAAGAAGTGGCGGATACTGCTGCTGATGAAGACTCTGCCAACGACGACCCAGTCATCATAAAGGTCACTGCAGCCCCAGCGGGCATGCAGCAAACAGACATTTTGACCCTAGCCCGAAGAGCTGCTGCGCGTGATGATGATGATGATGATGTTGTCGATGAGGAGGCAGTGGAAACACCACAATCATTGGAGTTAAGTAGTACACCAACTCGTCCCGCTTCCATATTTCTTTCTGGCAAGAAGAGACCTGCGTCAACCTCGACCTTAATTAGTGGCGGTGAAAGTGGAAAACGTACAAAAGTTGGCCAATCCAGATCCTCCACTTCATCTGGCATTAGCTTCATGACCACCACCACCACCAGTATCGCCGCCTCCTCCAGGTCCCACAGACACTTCAAGTCCCCAGTTTGGGACTTCTTTACTGTTTGTCCCAAAAATCCAAGGTTTGCCATTTGTACCCTTTGTAAGCTTGCAGTTAGTCGTGGTAAGCCAGGTAGCAACTATGGTACCGGCGGCCAGAGTGGTCATCTTGACAGAAAGCACGGTGTCCAATGGTTTGCGCACCTAGCTGCGATCAAGAAAGGCCAAAATCAAGGAAACGTTGATGTTTCATCTGATGTTGACGAGCAGGAAGAAGACGTGTCAAACACTTCCCTTACACCCAGTACCCCTCTCAGCAGCACACCCAATGTGAGGCACACTAAGAGTGTTGGAGCGAGTGAGACACCAACGCACAAAAGTTCACCAGCGAGCAAAATTGGGTCAACGAAGTCATTATCAGCCCGTAAATGCTTGGTCCAGGCCAACATTAGAACAATGCTTACTTCAGACGTGCCATATGAACGCAACCACCCACTGACGCGTCTGTATAACACTAAGCTGGCTAAAATGCTAGCTGTGGACCTTCTACCTTTTTCTTTTGTAGAAGCGGTAGGTTTTCTTGAATTAGTTGCAACGCTCTGCCCTAAATGGAAGGTTCCGAGCCGGTTCTATTTTGCCAGAGTTGCGGTTCCAGCACTACATGAAGATGTGCTGCAGGCGATTGGGGCAGCTTTGCAGAAGAGTGCTGTTCACACAATACATCTGACAACAGACATGTGGACCAGTGGCCCAGGCGATGATTACATGTGCATCACTGCACACTGGGTCTCTTTTTCAGGTGTTATAGCAAAGCTAAACGCAGGTGTTGACCCGGACCAAGTTTTCAAAGCTGCTCGGAAACATGCAACACTAGCCATGTTTGCCTTGGAGAAAAGTCACACAGCAGAAAACCTTTTGGAAGAGTTTGACAAAAAGGTGTTGTCAATGCTATCCCCCCTAAAACGCAAGATTGGTTATGTTTCCACGGATAATGGCGCCAATGTAGTTAAGGCCATGTCACAGGGTCACCATGTTAGAGTGCCGTGTTTGGCGCACTGTATCAACCTGGTAGTTCAAAAATTCTTGAGTGATAAAGAGAGTCCAGCGTTCGAGGTAATGGCCACCTGCCGCAAAATGTGCAACCATTTCAGCCATTCTTTTAAGGCCCGGAAGCATCTGCGGAGACTGCTACTTCAACGTGGAATGCCAGTGAAAGCACTCATCCAGGAGGTGGCAACACGTTGGAACTCAACCTTCTACATGCTTGAGCGTCTGCATGAGCAGTATACGGTACTCGATCACTATTTCTTGACAGAGGCTACATCTCAGAAGGAGGACCTGCGGATGAGTAAGGCGCAATGGGCCATAGTTAAAAGCCTGACAGACATGCTTCGTCCTTTTGAGTTCTTCACGCGTGCAGTCAGCCAGGAGGACTGTAATTTGGGAAAAGCTATCCCATTGTTGTGCATACTGGAGCACCAACTGATGGCGGTTTCTTCTGAGTTTGAAAAAGATGAAAAAAAAAAAAACCATTTCATTTTGTCTGAGAAATTATTACATCGCCTACGTGGTGATGAACGTCTTAAAAACATCAACTCAGATCAGCATTACATTTGTGCTACTATTCTGGATCCACGCTACAAAAAGGCGCTGGCAGACAACGCATTCTTTCCTTTCGCTGATGCAGATGTTCAAAAGTACAAACATTGGTTAGCCTGGTCAGCCAAGAGGTTTGAAAAAGAACGGCAGGTTATTGAAGGAGAAGCCAGTACATCAGCATCAGCATCAGCAGGCCATCCGCAGTCACAAGAATCCACTTCTGCACCTGTGGCTGGGGCACAAGTGACCTCTCAGCCGTTAAAGACACCGGCAACTGGATCATCTGCACCACACACAATGACAACACTAACAGTGGCTGGGGAGGAGGATTGGCTAAGTTTGATGGGGTATGGTTCTCTAAAAAATGTCACAGGCACAGCAAAAAGTAAGCAAAGTGGAGGAACAGTTGATGACCTTGAGTCGATGGTGCAGGACTATCTGAATGACTCAACAGTGGTCTTTCTTAATGAGGAGCCATTGCAGTATTGGCATGGCAAAAAACAATTGTGGCCACAGCTCTACAACCTGGCTATAAACTATTTGTCTTGCCCACTCGCAAGTGTGTCTTCTGAACGTGTTTTCAGTGCTGCTGGTGGCATTGTAACTGCCAAACGGAGCCGCCTATCGCCCAAAAATGTGGAGCGGCTGACAATGATCAAGATGAATCAGCACCTCATACCACCAGATTACAAAGTGCGAGAAAGCACGCCACATGAAGACGATGAGGACAGCAACGTAGATGAGGGGATTTTTTCTCTGTTCGGTGCCACTGACCTCATCCAGCCTGAATTCGCAGAGTATGATGACGAAATCTTGTTCTTATTCCCTGACACCGAGCCCTGAAAATGAGACAATCAATCAAGAACTTTCTTTTTCGTCCTTATTCACTTTTATTCCTGTGTGCTTTGTGTCTCTCTTTCTTTGTTTTGCACAGTTAATTTAATTCAAACTTTAATCACCTAATCCCAAAAAGAAGACCATCATCAGAACTGTCTTCACTTGTTTGCTTATTGATTTGAAGGTGCCGCAGTCTACATTCCTCAGGTTCACAAGTTCTGAAGAACATGCTCCTCTATCCTCCTCCTCCAGACTGCGATTTCCCTCCAAGCAGAGTGCTGGATTACGCACAATGAAGAAAGACTCAGCACTTGTGGGGGTGTTGTACTTCTTTGCGGGTGAGTTGACGGTTTTGGGCCCATTGCTGTGAAGCTCTAATAATGGACAAAAGTGTTTTGGACCAAATATGAGGTGAAAATTTCTTGCCGTTTTTGCTGACTTGCTTGCCTTTGAGGTGCTCTTTGGCGGGGTTCCGGGGGTTTGTGTGTAATTTTTGGTGTCTGTCGAAGCACTGCTGCGACAGTCTAATCTTGATTGCATTTGCTTTTCAGGAAATCCGTGGTGGAAAACAGGAGTTATGATGATTGATGATGACCTAGCTGCACAGCGCGTTACTTTGGACCGAAGGCCGAGAGATATTGTAAGTATGAGATTTAGCTTTTTCGCTGTTTGGGGGTGTTGTCGGGTGTTTTTTTGCGGGTGGGTTGGCGCCGGCGGGTCTTGCCTGGGGCATTCCTGGGAAGGTCTAATACCGGATACAAGTATTTTGGACAAAATCCATAAGGAACAGCCTTTTTTTTGCCATTTCTTCAGACATCTTGCTCAATGTAGCTTTTGGGGGGCTTCCTGCTGTTCGTGGGTGGGTTGCGGCCGGGGTCTCTGTCGAAGCACTGCTGCGACAGTCTAATCTTGATTGCATTTGCTTTTCAGGAAATCCGTGGTGGAAAACAGGAGTTATGATGATTGATGATGATGACGACCTAGCTGCACAGCGCCGCGTTTGGACCGAAGGCCGAGAGACATTGTAAGTATGAGATTTAGCTTTTTCGCTGTTTGGTGGTGTTGTGTCGCGTGTTTTTTTGCGGGTGGGTTGGCGCCGGCGGGTCTTGCCTGGGGCTTTCCTGGGAAGGTCTAATACCGGATACAAGTGTTTTGGACAAAATCCATAAGGAACAGCCTTTTTTTTGCCATTTCTTCAGACATCTTGCTCAATGTAGCGTTTTGGGGGGCTTCCTGCTGTTCGTGGGTGGGTTGCGGCCGGGGTCTCTGTCGAAGCACTGCTGCGACAGTCTAATCTTGATTGCATTTGCTTTTCAGGAAATCCGTGGTGGAAAACAGGAGTTATGATGATTGATGATGATGATGACGACCTAGCTGCACAGCGCCGCGTTTGGACCGAAGGCCGAGAGACATTGTAAGTATGAGATTTAGCTTTTTCGCTGTTTGGTGGTGTTGTGTCGGGTGTTTTTTTGCGGGTGGGTTGGCGGGTCTTGCCTGGGGCATTCCTGGGAAGGTCTAATACCGGCTAGAAGTTAGTTGGACAAAATCCATAAGGAAACACCAGTTTTGGCACTTTGTAAGTTAGGGTTCGTTAGGGTTAGCCCTAGCAGCAGGATTGCATGTGTTTAGGGGGGTTCTATTGCAACGCGGTTCTGTTGTTGTAGAGCACTGTTGGAGCGATGCTGGCTATGGATACTTTTGCTTGCAGGCAAGTGGTTTGAATACAATCCACGGTCTGTATTTGGGTCTACTGTTACTTTCAAAGTACGTTTTGTAACCATTTTTCTGCTAGGCATCATCAAAGTGTGACTTTTTGAACCACACAGCGTACATACCTTTTATTTATTTATCAGTGGTATTGTAATAGCACTTCCTGTTTTCCGTTCAATAATTACAGGCCGGGTTTCAGTCAACATCCGCCAGGCAGGCAGTGGACAGGGTGTCTCTTCTGTCAGTGGTCACTGGTCACCACCACATTGATGGACGAAGCGTCAGCTGGAATGGAGGAGTGCCGCCAATAAGAGGAATTGTTTGCTGCATGCAACTTACTTACCAATTTCAACAGGACAACTCCAACAACATACGCAATACAGATACAGTATCCATTGTTGTCTTTTATTCTATGAGTGTGACTGCATGTGCTTACCTTTACTTTGTAACCAAAGATTGTCTGTAAACTCTGTATCTTCAATTATTGTTTGTCCATGCTCTGCTTTTTTTTTCTTCTCTCAACAAAACCTACCCAAAAAGAAACCCCCATTCCCATCCATTTTACAAACCCTAACCCTCTTCCCCCGGGCTGTGTTGTTTTGCTTGATGTCTGACTAAAATGACATCAATAATTCCACACACTTGCTGGGGAGGATAAGGTGATAGCAGCAACAGGCTGGTGAAGGAATACGAGGATATCTTCTAGACTTACTCAGCTTCAGTACTATATCTTCTAGTAGTAGTAGCCAATGTCAAATAAATTCAACGCAAGTACTAGTTATACTTGCAATACTTTACCATTTGTTAGGCTACATTATGGCACTGTTCTAGTGTACTGTCACCTGCTATTTTCTCGATCGTACCGTAACCGTTGTAATGCTACAGTAAGGAGTACAAACAAGGTTTCGTTTTCTTTTTTTCCATAGGCATGCAACTGCCACTGTGTCACACCACTAGTAACACCGCAATGAGGAAATGTCACCCGCCCAGGAATGACAACGTTAATCCCCATTTCACCTGGAGCCAGCCCTGGGCCTAGCCCTAATTTCTAACACAAATTACAGGTAAGATAAGCGTTTGGTGGGAGGTAGTATAATGGAGTATTATTTCGGAGTAGACAAGAGTTTGACGGTTGTACTACTAAAGTCCTACGACTGTTCAGGAAAACAAAGTTACTGTTACACCCCCGCCCCCCACCCACCAGACTGAAAAGCAGTAAAAAACAGGTATGGTCAGATAAAGTAGTTGAAAAATATATTTATTTATCCCTAACAAAATAATCTCCCTCACCCACCCTAACCCCAACGATTGTCTCTGAAACGTCCCAAAACGATCCCAACTCCCAAATCCCACCCCCCAAAAGTCTATAAAAAAAGGGCAAGGGACACTCCACTACTGGAGGGTGCTGGTGCTGGTGCATGATGCGGCATGGGCATCATACTCCTTGCGGAGGGTGGCAAGCTCGGAGCGGAGGCCCTTAACCAAGGTCTTATACCTCAGGACCTCCTGCTCCAGGTTGGACATGCGGACTCGTAGGCGGTGTTGGCGTTCCTTGCAGCTCCTGTGGGGGGCAGCTGGTGTTTCCGGTGCTTGGCGGTGGCGGTCGGCTTTCTTAGCCCGGCTCGGTCCCGCTGGTTTAGTCACGGAGGAGGATGCAGTCGAAGATGTTGCCCCGCTCGACTGCGTGTCCTCCTCCTCCTCCAGGGCCACCAGCCGCCGATACTCGGCGACTGTGGCCTCCAGCCTCCGTTGCCGGGCCAATCTAGCCTGCTCCCTCCTTGTTGTTGATTTGGAAGAAGGAGCAACTATATGAAGAAAGAAAGACATAGTCTGTAACCAATGCTCCTTATTAATAACACAAAGTGATTGAGCCGAAAGTTGGGTCACAGAGTACAAGTAGCAAATTGAAAGCACAGTACATAACTATTGAGGACAGTATCTATGTAACCCTCCCACTTCTGCATCCTTGCTCTAACAGTAGTGGTAGTTTAATGAACTAATTCTACGACCACTATGGACTTCCATTACAGTCGACTATGACAGTACACCAGTCTTATTCTTCTTCTTCTCTCTTGTTTAGGGAAATGGGTACGTTATCTTATGCAAGCCGGCAGAATGACATGGACACAGCACAGTGAAGTTGCACCCGAGAAAAAAAGTTGCACACCATGATGATGGAGACAGACTTGCGTTACTGTACCGGTCCAGTACATGCAGGTGGTGAAGCTATTACTTTTCTATTACGGGTGGCACTGAGAATACTCTGTTACAAGGGCTACTGCTTAATTAATTTACCTTTCACCCTACAGTGCAAATGAGTACTAGAAAAGGAAACTGAAGAAGCTAACTAATTTGATTATCTATCACTTCACATGGGACGTATTTAATGACAGATGAGATGACTTTAGGTGCTTTGCTTAATATTGAGTGAACACAGTGATACACCCACACATGAATGACGTACTACAAGTAAACTAAAGTTATTAAGAGAGGTACGGAGTGTCCACCGTAATAACCAGATATATGCTGTGAATGCAAACGCAATACAAAGTACTGCTACTATTCATGGAAGTATTGGACACATTTACAATTTCTTTTCCTTGCCTTCCCTGCACTGGGACGGACGTGCGGGTGCGGTGGTACATGCTCTTCAAGGTAACACTTACTTCACCTGGCGACCATCTACTCTCTCTAGATACACATTTGCTATGTAAGAGTCAGAGAATACCATGCTCCAGGCATCCATTCATTCAAAGTATACGCACACATACAGTTTCTGTTTCACCCACCCAGGCTGCTGTCCTTCCACCCATCCTTGCTTCATCATTGACCCAGCCATGCACCATACCATATTCTTTCCTTCCCAGCCACCTCTGGGTCCAAGCAAACACATATCGTTCTTCTTTGCCAGCCATCATACAAGTTCGCGTCCCACTTACTTACACCCTTCTTTCGCTTTTCGTTCATCCCATCCATCACGTTCGTCTAAGAACTTATTGGGATTCTTCTCACCAAAAACTTCACAGCTAAGTCGAAGTACATTTCGAGGAGGCTACTACCTGGTTGATTTGTAATTGTAATACACCCGTGCAGAAAGCACACTATGCAGTCTTCAATCTCAATAAGTAAGGAATATATAGCTTACCTGTTTCCGCCACCACCGTTTGATCCCCCACAGGAACGGCCACCAGCTCTTCTACCGCCGCATCCTCCCCAGAGGCCTCCGAGTCCAAGTCCAACACATCAGCCACCTCCGCGCTGGCCCCGTCACCAGATGTTACACCTACAAAGTACATTTAAGAAAGTTAGAATACACCACTCACTACTATATAATATTTGGTCTAGGAGAAATGTTAAAAAAACAGAATACAATGTAATAATTTGTGACTGTCTACTCCATAGTAAAAATGTCCCATTTTCCAGGGAAGGCTGTTGTCTTGCTGCACTTTTATGCACAACTGATGAATGCTTGCTTTTGATTTTTAACACGCACCACTTTTTCTCCTAACAGACAGAAGCTTGACTCCTGAGTCCTAAGAACACGACCAGGATCAAGTTCAAAGTAGGTGAGAGTTCGGCTCGACCACAAGAAATGTGTCCAATTAATCGTCAGCACTAACCACTTTTCCGTTTACAGTTAAATAGTTTTATGACAAAGTAGATTTCAATAAATGTGTTTACTTTTAATAAAGCTTTTACACTTAAATAGACTCTGTGGTTTTTGTTCCTCTAGACTAGAGTGGATGAGCTAAAGGTTTTGGAATTTTTGCAAGCATGAGTGCCTCTGACACTTCTTGACTGTGCTGTGACTCCGTACTACTCTCTTGTCCTGCGTACGATAATCTAGAGATCATTGGGGATCTATAATCGGTGACTTCGGGAGCTGAATGACTCTGCCACACTATCTAGTCAGTAAGGAGACAGTGCATAGAGGTATTGCTGAATATAATGGGAGTCCAATGGAATTGCCAAATGTCCAATCTTAGTTAGCTACACAGACAGACTAATAAGAATAGTCTAGTAATACCACAGGGAGTCATCATATTCGAGGCAGGATAAGAATTTATATCCAGTCTACAAGAAGATCAAAGACGATTTAGAAAAAATCGAATGAGGAACGCTAGGAAAAAATAGGTACTGTTTAGTAAAATGTAAACTTACTGGGGCCAGCAAAGGAGCCCTCGCCTGCCCGATCCTGGCCTGCATCCTCAGCACCCTCCTCCTGTGTCCTCTTGCCCTTGGGGGGAGCTGATGTACAACATGAAAGAAAGAAAAACCATAAAACATGGATGAGATTTTTCAACCAAATCAAACATTTCAAAAGAACAATAACAACATATTTTGGAAAAATAGCAAATAGATAGACAACTATTCCACGGGATCTATCTCATGTGGTATACTACGTTATTCGTATTGCCTGATTTGCGGAACGTTGACTTAGAAAGTTCCTATGTAACTCAATAAACAGACTACTAAAGAGGTTTGCCTAGGCCTGGCACTGCAGGCAGTAGTGCACAACACGTGACAGACAAAGTCCATCCTGCTTGCAGATCAGTGAATACTCAAACTATCAATCCACCCGCCACCACCGCCACTATTTCTTCTGATAGCCATGTGACTGTCTAAAGGAAGGACACTGGACTTCAGTCTGTTGGGGCTGATTTATAAGTCCCTTGCGGAAGTTGCGGCTGATTTTCCTCCATTGTTGCGTGCCTTTTCTGACGCAGCGGCAGAACAAAAGACTCGCCATGGTGTTGGTGCGGCGTATATATTAAAAAAAAAAACACATATGGGCATATGGGCGATGCATCACGTTGTAAAGCCCTGCGCCATCAGGGGGCGTTCCGGCGCAAGGGAGGGCGTACCTGCGCAGGAACGAATCCTAAAAGTGGCTGAGGGAAATCTACAAGATGTCAATCAGTCATTTTTATGACAATGATGCATGACTCAAACCCTGCGCGCTTGAAGCCGACGTACGGCTTGATGCAGCATTGGGGAGATAGGGTACCCCAGAGCATTGCTGGAGCTGCGCCATCGTTGGCACGCAACTCCAGCAATGCGCTGCCTTTACGGCACAGATGCGTAAGGCTTCTGTGACGTTTTGGGCCAATGGGTGGTGGTGGCATGGCACACAATTACTGCCGCATCCCTGCTACTTTGCAGGGATGCGCCGGTAATTGAAAATATGACCCTTACTGTCTAGCATTACGCAGTTCTTTTCTTTACAGTACACTGATACATAATTTCTCAGGCCAATGAAATGCTTCTGAACACAACATACAAAACAAAGAAGCATAGTAGCAAGCAAGGCTACTGAGAAGGAGAGCAGTGCACCTGAAAATGAAATGCATAGAAGATTTTGAAATATAATTTACCTCAATGTAATCGGCAGCATTATTGCTCTTGGTAAAGAACAAAGATTTGCAAATAACAGAGCAGGATAAAACAGAGTAGTAAATGTACTACTACTACTACTCACCAAGCCCGGGGACCTCTACGCCGAGCGCGTCCAGCAAGTCCCGCTCCCGGTCCATGACATCGGTCCAGCGGTGGGTGGCCTGGTTATATGTGCGCCGGACCCCAGAGATCTTGTACATGGCCCGGCACACCTTCTCCCACCGCTGGCGGCGCTCCCGGATGCCATAGCCGGTCGCGATCTTGCCGCCTCCCAGGATCGTCTTGGGGAGGCGGCGCTGGACATGGAAGATCAGTGCCGCCACTTCCTCCGCGCTAAAGATCTCCCTCGGGACCACTTGCTCCCCCCTTAAACGCCCGCACGGGAGCCGGGCACGGGGTGCGGGACCCTTCCCCTTCTCAGGGTGCTTCCCGGCTCCCTTTACCATGGTCTGGGCAGAAATAAACTTAAATGATAAAGAAGAAATAGAATAGTGAAGAAGAAAATAAAAGAGTTTAAAAAAGTAGTTTAAAAGTAACTAAAAGCTGCAGAAAACACAAAAATATAGAGCTAGAAAAATAGAGGGTTAGATAATAAGTAAAATTAGATCAAAAAAACTTCAAACAAGCAAAGGATGGCAGAGATTGAGAGAGGATAGAGAAAGCATGCCCAGAACCATAGCAATGAATGAGAAACAAGATGGCCGCGCCCGTTCACGACCGCGTGGGTAAGTTCGCGCGAGATTTTCCTTGCGAGTACGCGCGAACTTGTACTCGCGAGCAGCACACTTTGCGAGATTACACATAGCGGGCGGAAACGGAATTACGTCACGCCAACAAGATGGCCGCGCCCGTGTACGACCGATAGGGTAACTTGGCAAACGAATAGCTAGAAGCGCCTCGCGAACACGCGCAAGATCACGCGAACATACACGTCGCAACAAAAACAATTTTGTATTCGCACGTATTCGCGGCTTCCGAAATCGATCTCGCACGGATTCGCGCCCCAAATAACGCGCGAAATTGCAAAAAAAACGATTTTAGCTAAAATGAAAGCAATGAGCAGGTGCAAAAGTTCAAACTTAACATTAGTAACATTCAAGGTAGTGCTTCCTGATGGGCCCCTCCAGAGTTTGCAACAATTCTATGACCCTGCTATGACCCAAACAGCAGGCTCATAGAATAGCACCATAAAGGTCCTGTAAAAAAAAAATTTCACTGCAACAAAAAGCAAATTACAGATAAGGAAGGAAGCAGGTGCCAGCCAGACTGGAACTTTCAAAATTACTGACACATTAATGAAACACAAATTAATTGATGGCAGTTGAAGAAGGGCAGGTGTGCTAGCTTTTTTCAACCACCATAATCTACAGTAATAAATAAACCTAATAGGTGCCTGTGAGGATGTACTAGAGGGTGGCATGGGTGTCCCAGAGGGTGGCAGTGGTGAAACAGAGGGTGCTGTGAACCTGTGATGATAAACCAGACGTAGAAACAACATAGTCGCGGCCGTTGCAAGCCGAAAAGTAAGTTCGCAATTGCGAACTTGTCCCAAAATCGGCGCGAACACGCGCCAACACAAAAAACGGAAAAATCCGCAAGTCCGCTAGAGTTCGCGGATCTTCGCGGATTGCGAATCCGTAAATACGCAAGTTCGCGGATTGCCAATCCGCAAAATCCGCCCATGCCCTCATCGATGTTATGTCGGAGCATTTCAGTAACCCCGAGCAGGGTAGACTCAGTAGAATAACCGGTCCTAAAACCGGATTGGGTAGGGTGAAGGAGCCCATTAGTCTCAATGAAATTGGACAGGTGTCCATTGACATGCCTCTCGAGAATCTTAGAGAAAGCAGGTAAAAGAGAAATAGGGCAAAAATTGGAAAGAAGGGCAGGGTCAGCATTAGTTTTTTTTAACAATGGGACCACCATTGCATGCTTCCAGCTTAAAGGAACTGTTGAAGTTGTTAGAGAAGTGTTAAGTAGTTGAAGAACGTGAGTGAGAGAAGGAGGATCAATTTGTCGCAGAACTGAGATGGGCAGTATATCACATGGGGATCCCGATTTAATGTGGCCAAGATGATGGGTGAGTGCTTTCATGTCAAGTGGTGGCCATGACTCAAGGGTGGGCACATTTGTTGAAGCGATGCCCTTTTCAGCAGATATGACAGATCAGTCCGCAGACACAGTAGGAAAAGGAGCAGAGGCAGGGGAGGAGCTGGCCAGGGAAGAATAAATCATCTCAACTTTATTAACAAACAATTGCGCAAGATCTTCGCATTGTGTGGAATTAAGTATCGGGGAAGATTGTGTGGTGGTTGAGCCTGATAAGTTCTTGACCATATTAAATAAAGTTTTGGGACCGTTTTTTGCCTGTAGAATTGTTGCAGAGACATATTTAGCTCGCGCAGCACGGCGGAGAGAGTGATAGGCACGCTTGCTAGTATTGTAGGCCAATTTTGCTTCAGTTGTATAGTTCTTATGCCACCGGCGCTCTAAGTTTTTACATTTAGTTTTCTCTTTCTTTAGTTCCTCAGAGAACCCGGGGGCCGGGGTTCGATGGTTGTTAAACTTTCTAACAGTGATGGGGAGACAGATATCAAGGGCCGATTGGATCCATCCTTGAAAAGCTACTAGATCAGAGGTAACATTATTGTGAAAAGTGGGATAGTTTATAGACAGCAATGAGTTAAACTTAGGGATGTCAAGCTTCGTCCAATTCCTGGAGGGTGTAGCAGAGATGTTGGCGTTACTGTGTGCAAGACTGCGGATTTCCAAGCTAAAACCTACCAGGAAATGATCCGTCCAACTAAGAGGGGTGGCCGATCTGCAGTGTAGCGAAGGTAAATTAGGAAAGATGGAATCGAGAAGATGACCTGCGCTATGTGTGGGCCCACTATTTAAAAGACAAATGTTCATAGCTGCTAAATAAGTGATGAACGTGTTGACTGTATTACAGCTATTGTCTTCAAGATGGAGGTTGAGGTCACCTAGGATAGAAAAATTAGATGTTTGGAACAGCAGTGGGGACACGCAGTCGGGAAACATTGTTGCCCATGCGTCGGCCAGCCCTGGGGGACGGTACACTAATATGCCTGAGAAGCTCCTCCATTTTAGCTTCTGTTTATCACCTCTGCGAGCGATCATGGCACGCACTGCAGGGGAAAGGGCCCCTTCTTTCACTTCAGAGGAGCTGGATGCCCTGGTGATGAAGTCCTTACCCTGTATGCCAAGTACTATGGTTCACTATAGGAACAGGGAAGATTCTCAAACACATATTGAACTCTATTTCACTGCTTCCTTCCTAGTCCTATAGGCTACAGCATGTCTCTGAGTGTCATAGTGTAAGTATTATGTTGAATGCATACATTGTGTGGCCTCTACATAGGGCACACATGTGATGGATAATGGGGCCCTGGACTTTGTGGAGAAAAGGGCACCATTTGACTGTGTGATAAGGGTGATTTTTAATTGTGTTACATGCATATCTCTATGCAGGGCTCAAGTTCACAGTTGCTACAATAAGTTCTCAAATCACACCATGGTATTTGTGCATTGTTATGTATAGGCTTCACACCATAATCTATTCCTGTATACTAATGTAATCATTTGAAGATGATGTTATCCAAGTGTGCCATCCCACATACCACTCAGGTCACACCACACTTTGAAAAAAAACAGTTGTCTGGGAGGTAGCTATACTTTACAGACCCCTTCTGAATGCCACACAACTGTATGTTCACATATGAAATGGCAGAAGTCTAATTTTTCTATTTTGAATCAGTAGAAATATGAGGTTCATTTGGGATAATTAGCCTCGCCTATAGAAGGTAAGACCTGACTGTGGCAGGCGAACTGATGCATAGAGTAAAGTCTTTATAGACCTTATGATCCATGGATGTTCCCAAAAAAGAGTTATCTGTACCACTTGTGGCCCTGATAGCTGTTACATGGATAGTATGAGGCATGGTAACTTAGGTGATACCCTGACCCAATACTTCATTCCATTGACTCACAGTGTCAATGTTAGTCTGCCACTAATGACTGTCCCCTTACTTACACAGTTCTGTTGACACTTTTCTAATAGTGTAGCTTCTACTGTACAGACCTATTGCACATCTGAGACTTGAACAGTGTATAAAGTGGATTTACATTTGAATAGATGTAGTAAATGTGATTCAACTGCTTGGCTAGTGTATTCCCTATAACACTACACATACAACAATGTGCTGATTGTCATTCCTGTTACAGTGCCACATAAGGCAAAAGGATGTCCTGTGATGGCAGTACAAACAACGCAAACTTATTATTACTTACTAGGCTACTCAAATAAGTAGTCCACATGTCCTCATAGCCCCCAGAGAGATAGCTCTTAGTGGGTTCAAACTGTAAGAAATGGGGACAGGTCCTTTCCTAAAACTGCACCGGAGCTATGGAACTCACTGCTGCTACGACTTCGCCAGGAAACAAACCACAAAAAGTTTCTGAAAGATCTCAAAACATGGTTATTATAACTCAGTTTCCTCCCACTAGCTGCCTGTGTTTGGTAAAGCGCTATGAGACCGAAGGGTGAAATATACGCTTAAAAAATATCTACTACTACTACTACAGTACCACACATACCAGCCCTTACATTGTGACCTTAGTCTTAGGATATTGTGTGTCCTTACTGTTGGACTTGGCCCTTTTTGCAGAGATAACCAGAAACATGTTGCTTCCTCCTCCTATTTTTTCCTGTTGTTGTTGGCTATAGGATTCTGGGCACTTTACCACTGCTAATCAGTGCTAACATGCATATGCTCTCTGTGTAAACTGTTGTTACAATTAGTTATTTGCCTGTAGACCGTATTGACTGTCTGGTTTTGGAGTGACAGGGGCTGGGGTTGTGTATTCTCTCAGACAGCCACCAGGTGGAGGGTAGATGTATGTACTGCCTTCCCTTAATGAGTTAGGGCAGGGCTTAATATACCTAGGCTGCATTCAGAGTAGTGGGAGGAGCTAGCACCTGAATAGGAGGTTGTATGACATTACAACGCATGCTAATACATCGCATGCCATTACATGGTGGTTTTTACAACGCAAGTCGTTACAACGACTTGCGTTGGGGGGCGCTGGACTTAGGAGTAGTATAATTTACTATTCCAACTCCAGTCTACATACAGTAGGGAAGGTGTTGGATAGTAAATTATACTATTCCTTGTCCTAGAGCGCCATCCAGAGCAAGTCTTTGTAACGACTTGCGTTCTAAAAACCGTGATGTAATGACATCGCGAGGTAACGACCGCGTTGTAAACGACGTTTCCCGAATAGGCCTGGTCTGCGTTTAGAGTGGTGGGAGAACATTTTCCTTGCACCTGAATAGGACCTGTCTCCCTTGCACAATGCTGTCTCCACCTCCTGTGGTAATACTGCACCACTGGTGATAGAATTGATTTGGACTGGGCTCAGAGACCCTTGCACAAAGAGAACAAATGCATTTTGGGGTATAAGTATTAGACCTAACATCCCAGAATGTTAGACTTCTTCCGAATCAATAGGAACCCCTACCAAGGAGAAGAGCTGGAGAAACTGAAGGAGAAGTACTGCCCCTTTGCCGTGTGCTGTCCGGGGTTGGATTGCAGTAGCTGATTCTGCCAAGGAAAGGATAAGGACTTTGCTGTGCGCTGTGTCACCTGCTTGAGGAAGCTCTCCAAGGGCCTGTGTGGGCTGGCCACTTGATCTGAAATCTCAGGGACACAAAGACTGTTGCTCCAGCTCCCCTGAACCCTCTTTCTGAGAGTTCTAACCTGCCAGGAAGTGCCTATTCCAGTTTTGTGCCTCTGGAGATTGTCCCTGCTCTTGGGAGCTAGAAGAAACCAAAGAGAAGCAAGAAAAACCTGTTTCCTACGTCGTTGACAATCGGACCTGCACCGAGGCCCTGGGCTTCGCTCGTGAAGTGAGCGTTGCACTGCCCGGCCTATACTGCAGCTCCAACGCCCTTCGACGCCCATGATGCCTGCAGTTAGCAGCCATGCACGACGTCAGGGCTCGCCCCGACTCCATCATTGCCAGCGCTTACATCCTGTTATTGCGGTGCCGATATTCGCTGAGGTTGACTCCACCAACTCGCTGACTTTGCATCGTCATCGGAACTGATGCCTCATCACCAATGCAAACGCCTTCCTCTGTCCTAGACATGACACGTCACCTCCTCGCAGACAGGAAGCCTCGTCTCCCCCGTGGCAGCCAGGGAACCAGCCTCAACCTCGCCACAGACACCTCACATCCACAGCACCGTGCATCATCATAGAACATGTTCCAAGGTTCTGTTTGTTTCGGGGTCTATGTGACTTGGTGCCCGACACCGCGCTCGTCACGGTCAGCGCCATACTTTATTGATGTCACAACATCACAATAGCTTCAGGTGGAGATATTTATTTTCTACGAGTTTTAGTTTTGCAATAACCTTTCTAAAGTCATATTTTTAATTGTGTATGTTGGATTTTTCTCATTTTGGTTGTGTTGACTTTAGATAAAGATACTTTATTTTTCTAAACAAGTGTGGTGTCCATTTGTGGCGTTATCACTGTATTACTGTGTATTTTTAGTACAAATACTTTACACATTGCCTTTGGGATAAGTCCGTTTGCTCGTGCCAAGCTACGCAGGGGGTGAGAAGGGGTTATCTAAAGTGTGTTTCCCTTACACTGACTAGAAGCAAGGGCCCCTATTTGGACAAAGGTACCTACCTCTGCCAACTAGAGACCCCCATTTCTAACACCTAGGTGTAACACTCTATGGACCATGTGCATCAATGCCATTGACCTGGCAGCAAAGGGGTCTGGATGGTCAAGCACAGGTAGTTTACCCTTCAGAAGGTGAAAATGGTGTGCTTTGTAGGCCTGGGCAGTGAACTTTGCTCAGTTCGTGGAGTTTGCAGAGTTTTCTGCACTAGGCACTCCGCGGAGCTCGCGGAATGCAGAAAACTCTGCGATGTGCAGCAGAGTTTTCCCACGTTCGTGATCGTGAACGTTAAGTTTGTGATCGTGAGCAGTAAGTTAGCAAGTGCCACCTGCCGCTCGGGTAGAATTTCTATCCGAGCAGCAGGAATACCAACGCAAACTACTTCACCACGTGCGGAACTTCGCATAGTTTTTTTACCCATGTAGTTCCACATAGTAAAACTCCACAAACTACACCCAGGCCTAGCTGCTGTGTGCCATGATGCCTCACATCACATTACATGTAGGATGGCCCTGGTCCACATGATGTTAGTGGGCTGCCACAGTCAGTGTAAGTAATGACCAGAGTTGAGGTTAGTCATCAAATGACCACAAAAGTGTATATCCATGCCTTGGTTGTGCTTAGCAAGGCTTGTGCTAGTTTTCTACATAATGTGTATCATGTTGACAGGTATCCTCAAACTCCCAATTACAAATGTTTTCTACATCTATTGCATCCATACAGGTCAACGCCTATCAGAAGAAGGCCATTTGGAGAGCCATCGCCCGGAAGGTGCCGACCGGGGGCATTGTACAACTGGTGTAGTTCTCACTGCTGAAAGAGGTGGTAGGACCTGTGGCACTGGACCCCGAAGATCGTGGAGGTCCAGCTTGGGAAGTCCTTCCAACAAGGAATGGATGTGCACTGGACCCTGACTCCTCTAATGGCCCGCATACTGGCGGTGGGTGGCCTACCTAGACCCTAATGGGCAGTTAAGAGCCCAACAGCAGTGACAAGGGGATGAGCGCTAGCCTGAGTAATACATTTCATATTGCCAAATTTGAGTGTTTCAGACGGGCACCAAACGCAAAATGAGTCATTGCTAGTCTTAGTATGGTAGTAGGAGCATGCTGCTGTGCTGTGGCCATTGACTTTCTGGCCTGGAAGACAGCAGAGTCCTGTCCACATCAAAATCTCTCCTTTTGAGCAGACACCTGGCTAAGTGAAGTGAGTAATCACCTAATTTTCTCAGTAATACTGGGTGACGAATGTACCACACAGGGAACTAGTGTTGCTTGTGTGAGTATTGATGGTCCCTCACTACTGTCTCTCATTTGATGGTGGCCCTATTGCACGTGACATGACATAGAGTTCTGAGTACATGCTGTGACTGTAGAACAGTTCCTATTGTTAAGTACTGGTTATACAGTGAAATGAGGGTGCAAACATCACTGGTGCTATAAGCAATAGTGCCTAAATGTTGGCCAGTGTGCGTTTGCCAGTTAATGGTTCCTCTGCAGTAGTGTTTCAAAACACTCATTCACTGACTGGTGACATGTGTCAGGGAGTGAGAAATTGACCTGTAGGGATCATATGTGAGTGCCTACACCAATCTGTGGGGCGCTACCTCAAGGACGGCAGTGGAGTCCTGGAAAGGGAGCACACATTCCCCAGTCTCACATGTGCCTGAAATCCAAAAGGTTTGCTCTTCATTTTGGAAAAAGACAATCGTCCTGTGATGGTTAATTTTGATCGTTAAAATGCTTCAGCTGAAGCTTTATTGAATCTCCTGTGCTATGACGTTCCAGGGGGCCTGCTTGCCTGAATGAAATGCAAATGTGCACTTTGAGTTAATCTGCAAGTGTGAAGAGTGCTTGGGAGCCGGTTCTGGATTTTATTGATCCAATCGCACCGAGCTTTGTAGTGAAGAGGAAGGGGATTTCCTTGCACCTCAAAGGGCCTAGTCTGCCTCTGACAAAGCCGTCTCCACCTCCAGCCAGGAATTCACACCAGAGAAGGCCCAACTGGTTCTTGCCGGACACCCTCTGCCTGGAAGATCAAAGGATTTTTGTGTACAAATACTGGGTCCCAGACCAATGAACTTTAGAACTCATCTGGATCAGGAAGGCTCCATAGAAGAAGAGCCAGAGAAACTGCTGAAAGGAACGACTGCTTTGCTGCATGCTTCGATGGGCTGACCTGCAGTGGCTGCTTCTGTCTTGGGCAGTGAAAGGACTGGACTCGACTTTCTGCAACCAACTTAGTGAGACTCTCCAAGGGCTTGAGGTAGAGCGAACCCGTGTGCTGAAGGCACCGCAGAGGGTACCGCTGCAACTCCTCACCGCGACCCTGGTCTCACTGATGACGCCTTCTGACGCCATCACCGAGCCGCTGCTCGCACCGTGACCTGTGGGCACCGCACTTCACACCGCCTTGCTTCATGCTGAAGCTTTGGCACCTCACAGGGCACCGCCGTCACGCCGCGACCCTGGTCTCACCGACGACGCCTGCTGATGCCAACACTGAGCCGCTGCTTGCACTGCGACCCCGCACTCTGCACCACCTTGCTACACAACGACACCTTGGCCTTCCTGATGCCTCCACTTCCCACCAAAATCGACGCCACTGCCTGCTCTGTGGTTCGGGGCACCGTTCGTAAGTTACACAACGCACCGGTCAGTCAGACTATTTTTGGATTTGTTGTTCATTACGCCAAGATAGCCCCGGACGGAGCTATTGACATCAAGGAACTATTTTTAAAGCATATTTTGATAAGTGAAGATTTTGAAGTATAGTAATGTGGATTTTTATCGTATGTGGTCTTGTCTATAAAAATTGGATATTTTTCTAAACTGGTGTGGTGTCCTTCTGTAGTGCTTACACTGTTTTACTGTTGGTTATGTGCAAATGCTATACACACTGCCTCTTAGATAAGCCTTGCTACTCGTGCCAAGCTAAGAAAAACCAAAGGTGGTGATGGACGGAGCGTTGACAATACAAACACTCACCCCAGTCAACTGATCTGGGTTTAATACATCACCGTTCTTTAGCTCATCCGCCACCCCAGTTCAGACATGGCCTTATGCAAATCAGTCTGACCCTGTGCCTCATGGAAACAGCCCAGCCCGAACTGCCAAGCCATGTCTTCCCATGACCGGAATCAAGCTTCCCAGGACCGGTTTCTGGCATTACAGCCGTCTTCAGCCGGGCTTGCTTGACTCCAGTGGCAAAGTGAGCAAGGGACTCACGTCTCAGCATACCCTGTCAACTTAGGGCAAACAAAGAAAAACCAAAGGTGGTGATGGACGGAGCGTTGACAATACAAACACTCACCCCCAGTCAACTGATCTGGGTTTAATCCATCACCGTTCTTTAGCTCACTCCGCCACCCCAGTTCAGACATGGCCTTATGCAAATCAGTCTGACCCTGTGCCTCATGGAAACAGCCCAGCCCGAACTGCCAAGCCATGTCTTCCCATGACCGGAATCAAGCTTCCCAGGACCGGTTTCTGGTATTACAGCCGTCTTCAGCCGGGCTTGCTTGACTCCAGTGGCAAAGTGAGCAAGGGACTCACGTCTGAGCATACCCTGCCAACTTAGGGCGAACAAAGAAAAACCAAAGGTGGTGATGGACGGAGAGTTGACAATACAAACACTCACCCCCAGTCAACTGATCTGGGTTTAATCCATCACCGTTCTTTAGCTCACTCCGCCACCCCAGTTCAGACATGGCCATATGCAAATCAGTCTGACCCTGTGCCTCATGGGAACAGTCCAGCCCGAACTGCCAAGCCATGTCTTCCCTGGACCGGAATCAAGCTTCCCAGGACCGGTTTCTGGCATTACAGCCATCTTCAGCCGGGCTTGCTTGACTCCAGTGGCAAAGTGAGCAAGGGACACACGTCTGAGCATACCCTGCCAACTTAGGGCGAACAAAGAAAAACCAAAATTGGTGATGGACGGTGTGTTGACAATAAAACCACTCACTCCCAGTCAACTGATCTGGGTTTAATCCATCACCGTTCTTTAGCTCACTCCGCCACCCCAGTTCAGACATGGCCATATGCAAATCAGTCTGACCCTGTGCCTCATGGGAACCGTCCAGCCCGAACTGCCAAGCCATGTCTTCCCTGGACCGGAATCAAGCTTCCCAGGACCGGTGTCTGGCATTACAGCCGTCTTCAGCCGGGCTTGCTTGACTCCAGTGGCAAAGTGAGCAAGGGACTCACGTCTGAGCATACCCTGCCAACTTAGGGCGTACAAAGAAAAACCAAAGGTGGTGATGGACGGAGCGTTGACAATACAAACACTCACCCCCAGTCAACTGATCTGGGTTTAATCCATCACCGTTCTTTAGCTCACTCCGCCACCCCAGTGCAGACATGGCCATATGCAAATCAGTCTGACCCTGTGCCTCATGGGAACAGTCCAGCCCGA
Source organism: Lissotriton helveticus (assembly GCF_964261635.1). Classification (NCBI taxonomy): domain Eukaryota; kingdom Metazoa; phylum Chordata; class Amphibia; order Caudata; family Salamandridae; genus Lissotriton; species Lissotriton helveticus. The sequence goes on along the minus strand of NC_136062.1, from coordinate 166,646,449 downwards.
ACTGCCAAGCCATGTCTTCCCTGGACTGGAATCAAGCTTCCGAGGACCGGTTTCTGGCATTACAGCCGTCTTCAGCCGGGCTTGCTTGACTCCAGTGGCAAAGTGAGCAAGGGACTCACATCTGAGCATACCCTGCCAACTTAGGGCGAACAAAGAAAAACCAAAGGTGGTGATGGACGGAGCGTTGACAATACAAACACTCACCCCCAGTCAACTGATCTGGGTTTAACCCATCACTATTCTTTAGCTCACCCCACCACCCCAGTTCAGACATGGCCATATGCAAATCAGTCTGACCCTGTGCCTCATGGGAACAGTCCAGCCTGAACTGCCAAGCCATGTCTTCCCTGGACCGGAATCAAGCTTCCCAGGACCGGTTTCTGGCATTACAGCCGTCTTCAGCCGGGCTTGCTTGACTCCAGTGGCAAAGTGAGCAAGGGACTCATGTCTGAGCATACCCTGCCAACTTAGGGCGAACAAAGAAAAACCAAAGGTGGTGATGGACGGAGCGTTGACAATACAAACACTCACCCCCAGTCAACTGATCTGGGTTTAATCCATCACCGTTCTTTAGCTCACTCCGCCACCCCAGTTCAGACATGGCCATATGCAAATCAGTCTGACCCTGTGTCTCATGGGAACAGTCCAGCCCGAACTGCCAAGCCATGTCTTCCCTGGACCGGAATACAGCTTCCAAGGACCGGTTTCTGGCATTACAGCCGTCTTCAGCCGGGCTTGCTTGACTCCAGTGGCAAAGGGAGCAAGGGACTCACGTCTGAGCATACCCTGCCAACTTAGGGCGAACAAAGAAAAACCAAAGGTGGTGATGGACGGAGCATTGACAATACAAACACTCACCCCCAGTCAACTGATCTGTGTTTAATCCATCACCGTTCTTTAGCTCACTCCGCCACCCCAGTTCAGACATGGCCATATGCAAATCAGTCTGACCCTGTGCCTCATGGGAACCGTCCAGCCCGAACTGCCAAGCCATGTCTTCCCTGGACCGGAATCAAGCTTCCCAGGACCGGTGTCTGGCATTACAGCCGTCTTCAGCCGGGCTTGCTTGACTCCAGTGGCAAAGTGAGCAAGGGACTCACGTCTGAGCATACCCTGCCAACTTAGGGCGTACAAAGAAAAACCAAAGGTGGTGATGGACGGAGCGTTGACAATACAAACACTCACCCCCAGTCAACTGATCTGGGTTTGATCCATCACCGTTCTTTAGCTCACTCCGCCACCCCAGTGCAGACATGGCCATATGCAAATCAGTCTGACCCTGTGCCTCATGGGAACAGTCCAGCCCGAACTGCCAAGCCATGTCTTCCCTGCACTGGAATCAAGCTTCCGAGGACCGGTTTCTGGCATTACAGCCGTCTTCAGCCGGGCTTGCTTGACTCCAGTGGCAAAGTGAGCAAGGGACTCACATCTGAGCATACCCTGCCAACTTAGGGCGAACAAAGAAAAACCAAAGGTGGTGATGGACGGAGCGTTGACAATACAAACACTCACCCCCAGTCAACTGATCTGGGTTTAATCCATCACCGTTCTTTAGCTCACTCCGCCACCCCAGTTCAGACATGGCCATATGCAAATCAGTCTGACCCTGTAACTCATGGGAACAGTCCAGCCCGAACTGCCAAGCCATGTCTTCCCTGGACCGGAATCAAGCTTCCCAGGACCGGTTTCTGGCATTACAGCCGTCTTCAGCCGGCCTTGCTTGACTCCAGTGGCAAAGTGAGCAAGGGACTCACATCTGAGCATACCCTGCCAACTTAGGGCGAACAAAGAAAAACCAAAGGTGGTGATGGACGGAGCGTTGACAATACAAACACTCACCTCCAGTCAACTGATCTGGGTTTAATCCATCACCGTTCTTTAGCTCACTCCGCCACCCCAGTTCAGACATGGTCATATGCAAATCAGTCTGACCCTGTGCCTCATGGGAACAGTCCAGCCTGAACTGCCAAGCCATGTCTTCCCTGGACCGGAATCAAGCTTCCCAGGACCGGTTTCTGGCATTACAGCCGTCTTCAGCCGGGCTTGCTTGACTCCAGTGGCAAAGTGAGCAAGGGACTCACGTCTGAGCATACCCTGCCAACTTAGGGCGAACAAAGAAAAACCAAAGGTGGTGATGGACGGAGCGTTGACAATACAAACACTCACCCCCAGTCAACTGATCTGGGTTTAATCCATCACTGTTCTTTAGCTCACTCCGCCACCCCAGTTCAGACATGGCCATATGCAAATCAGTCTGACCCTGTGTCTCATGGGAACAGTCCAGCCCGAACTGCCAAGCCATGTCTTCCCTGGACCGGAATACAGCTTCCAAGGACCGGTTTCTGGCATTACAGCCGTCTTCAGCCGGGCTTGCTTGACTCCAGTGGCAAAGTGAGCAAGGGACTCACGTCTGAGCATACCCTGCCAACTTAGGGCGAACAAAGAAAAACCAAAGGTGGTGATGGACGGAGCATTGACAATACAAACACTCACCCCCAGTCAACTGATCTGGGTTTAATCCATCAACGTTCTTTAGCTCACTCCGCCACCCCAGTTCAGACATGGCCATATGCAAATCAGTCTGACCCTGTGCCTCATGGGAACCGTCCAGCCCGAACTGCCAAGCCATGTCTTCCCTGGACCGGTGTCTGGCATTACAGCCGTCTTCAGCCGGGCTTGCTTGACTCCAGTGGCAAAGTGAGCAAGGGACTCACGTCTGAGCATACCCTGCCAACTTAGGGCGTACAAAGAAAAACCAAAGGTGGTGATGGACGGAGCGTTGACAATACAAACACTCACCCCCAGTCAACTGATCTGGGTTTAATCCATCACCGTTCTTTAACTCACTCCGCCACCCCAGTGCAGACATGGCCATATGCAAATCAGTCTGACCCTGTGCCTCATGGGAACAGTCCAGCCCGAACTGCCAAGCCATGTCTTCCCTGGACTGGAATCAAGCTTCCGAGGACCGGTTTCTGGCATTACAGAAGTCTTCAGCCAGGCTTGCTTGACTCCAGTGGCAAAGTGAGCAAGGGACTCACATCTGAGCATACCCTGCCAACTTAGGGCGAACAAAGAAAAACCAAAGGTGGTGATGGACGGAGCGTTGACAATACAAACACTCACCCCCAGTCAACTGATCTGGGTTTAATCCATCACCGTTCTTTAGCTCACTCCGCCACCCCAGTTCAGACATGGCCATATGCAAATCAGTCTGACCCTGTAACTCATGGGAACAGTCCAGCCCGAACTGCCAAGCCATGTCTTCCCTGGACCGGAATCAAGCTTCCCAGGACCGGTTTCTGGCATTACAGCCGTCTTCAGCCGGGCTTGCTTGACTCCAGTGGCAAAGTGAGCAAGGGACTCACGTCTGAGCATACCCTGCCAACTTAGGGCGAACAAAGAAAAACCAAAGGTGGTGATGGACGGAGCGTTGACAATACAAACACTCACCTCCAGTCAACTGATCTGGGTTTAATCCATCACCGTTCTTTAGCTCACTCTGCCACCCCAGTTCAGACATGGTCCTATGCAAATCAGTCTGACCCTGTGCCTCATGGGAACAATCCAGCCTGAACTGCCAAGCCATGTCTTCCCTGGACCGGAATCAAGCTTCCCAGGACCGGTTTCTGGCATTACAGCCGTCTTCAGCCGGGCTTGCTTGACTCCAGTGGCAAAGTGAGCAAGGGACTCACGTCTGAGCATACCCTGCCAACTTAGGGCGAACAAAGAAAAACCAAAGGTGGTGATGGACGGAGCGTTGACAATACAAACACTCACCCCCAGTCAACTGATCTGGGTTTAATCCATCACTATTCTTTAGCTCACTCCGCCACCCCAGTTCAGACATGGCCATATGCAAATCAGTCTGACCCTGTGTCTCATGGGAACAGTCCAGCCCGAACTGCCAAGCCATGTCTTCCCTGGACCGGAATACAGCTTCCAAGGACCGGTTTCTGGCATTACAGCCGTCTTCAGCCGGGCGTGCTAGACTCCAGTGGCAAAGTGAGCAAGGGACTCACGTCTGAGCATACCCTGCCAACTTAGGGCGAACAAAGAAAAAACAAAGGTGGTGATGGACGGAGCGTTGACAATACAAACACTCACCCCCAGTCAACTGATCTGGGTTTAATCCATCACCGTTCTTTAGCTCACTCCGCCACCCCAGTTCAGACATGGCCATACGCAAATCAGTCTGACCCTGTGCCTCATGGGAACAGTCCAGCCCGAACTGCCAAGCCAAGTCTTCCCTGGACCGGAATCAAGCTTTCCAGGACCGGTTTCTGGCATTACAGCCGTCTTCAGCCGGGCTTGCTTGACTCCAGTGGCAAAGTGAGCAAGGGACTCACGTCTGAGCATACCCTGCCAACTTAGGGCGAACAAAGAAAAAACAAAGGTGGTGATGGACGGAGCGTTGACAATACAAACACTCACCCCCAGTCAACTGATCTGGGTTTAATCCATCACCGTTCTTTAGCTCACTCCGCCACCCCAGTGCAGACATGGCTATATGCAAATCAGTCTGACCCTGTGCCTCATGGGAACAGTCCAGCCCGAACTGCCAAGCCAAGTCTTCCCTGGACCGGAATCAAGCTTTCCAGGACCGGTTTCTGGCATTACAGCCGTCTTCAGCCGGGCTTGCTTGACTCCAGTGGCAAAGTGAGCAAGGGACTCACGTCTGAGCATACCCTGCCAACTTAGGGCGAACAAAGAAAAACCAAAGGTGGTGATGGACGGAGCGTTGACAATACAAACACTCAACCCAGTCAACTGATCTGGGTTTAATCCATCACCGTTCTTTAGCTCACTCCGCCACCCCAGTGCAGACATGGCTATATGCAAATCAGTCTGACCCTGTGCCTCATGGGAACAGTCCAGCCCGAACTGCCACGCCATGTCTTCCCTGGACCCGAATCAAGCTTCCCAGGACCAGTTTCGGGAATTACAGCCGTCTTCAGCCGGGTTTGCTTGACTCCAGTGGCAAAGTGAGCAAGGGACTCACGTCTGAGCATACCCTGCCAACTTAGGGCGAACAAAGAAAAACCAAAGGTGGTGATGGACGGAGCGTTGACAATACAAACACTCACCCCCAGTCAACTGATCTGGGTTTAATCCATCACCGTTCTTAACTCACTCCGCCACCCCAGTTCAGACATGGCCATATGCAAATCAGTGTGACCATGTGCCTCATGGGAACAGTCCAGCCCGAACTGCCAAGCCATGTCTTCCCTGGACCGGAATCAAGCTTCCCAGGACCGGTTTCTGGCATTACAGCCGTCTTCAGCCGGGCTTGCTTGACTCCAGTGGCAAAGTGAGCAAGGGACTCACGTCTGAGCATACCCTGCCAACTTAGGGCGAACAAAGAAAAACCAAAGGTGGTGATGGACGGAGCGTTGACAATACAAACACTCACCCCCAGTCAACTGATCTGGGTTTAATCCATCACCGTTCTTTAGCTCACTCCGCCACCCCAGTTCAGACATGGCTATATGCAAATCAGTCTGACCCTGTGCCTCATGGGAACAGTCCAGCCCGAACTGCCATGCCATGTCTTCCCTGGACCGGAATCAAGCTTCCCAGTACCGGTTTCGGGCATTACAGCCGTCTTCAGCCAGGCTTGCTTGACTCCAGGGGCAAAGTGAGCAAGGGACTCACGTCTGAGCATACCCTGCCAACTTAGGGCGAACAAAGAAAAACCAAAGGTGGTGATGGACGGAGCGTTGACAATACAAACACTCACCCCCAGTCAACTGATCTGGGTTTAATCCATCACCGTTCTTTAGCTCACTCCGCCACCCCAGTTCAGACATGGCCATATGCAAATCAGTCTGACCCTGTGCCTCATGGGAACAGTCCAGCTCGAGCTGCCAAGCCATGTCTTCCGTGGACCGGAATCAAGCTTCCCAGGACCGGTTTCTGGCATTACAGCCGTCTTCAGCCGGGCTTGCTTGACTCCAGTGGCAAAGTGAGCAAGGGACTCACGTCTGAGCATACCCTACCTACTTAGGGCGAACAAAGAAAAACCAAAGGTGGTGATGGACGGAGCGTTGACAATACAAACACTCACCCCCAGTCAACTGATCTGGGTTTAATCCATCACCGTTCTTTAGTTCACTCCGCCACCCCAGTTCAGACATGGCCATATGCAAATCAGTCTGACCCTGTGCCTTATGGGAACAGTCCAGCCCGAACTGCCAAGCCATGTCTTCCCTGGACCGGAATCAAGCTTCCCAGGACCGGTTTCTGGCATTACAGCCGTCTTCAGCCGGGCTTGCTTGACTCCAGTGGCAAAGTGAGCAAGGGACTCACATCTGAGCATACCCTGCCAACTTAGGGCGAACAAAGAAAAACCAAAGCTGGTGATGGACGGAGCGTTGACAATAAACACTCACCCCCAGGCAACTGATCTGGGTTTAATCCATCACCGTTCTTTAGCTCACCCCGCCACCCCAGTTCAGACATGGCCATATGCAAATCAGTCTGACCCTGTGCCTCATGGGAACAGTCCAGCCCGAACTGCCAAGCCATGTCTTGCCTGGACCGGAATCAAGCTTCCCAGGACCGGTTTCTGGCATTACAGTCATCTTTAGCAAGCTACCAAGGGGATGAGAGGGGTTATTTTAGAAGTGTAACTCCCTTATCCTGACTAGAGCGGTGGTTTCTGCCTCGCTTTTTGTGGTGACAAAGATTTAGTTTGTTTGAGTGATAGTGCAAAGAGGTAACGACTGGGCTTTGAAGTGGGTGCTTATAATCAGAATTGTATTTACACAGCCCTTCGTACCCCTAAGGAGGTGTTGAAGGGACATTTATGTTTCAAAAAAATTGCATTACATAGAGTCTGGTATTACTAAAATTCACATTTCGGAAGCACCATTTTATTCTTAAACTATTTCCACATTGTGTAGCAGTCTATCTTATACTGTGTGTAATACAAGTATAACATCATGACTTACATATTCACAATGCTTTCTGTAAAGGCTGTGACATTGTGGCACTAAAAATACACAAGTCACTATTCTCTACTGCACCAACCAAGGTTTAATTATGTTGTTCTCTTCTTACACACAGACCTCTGCAGTGCATTAACTAATAGAGGTTTCATAATGTACTACAGCCTATTTCCCACTGAGTAACAACTTTTTAATATTTATTTTTCATTTAAGCTGACCATTATTTTATTTGTAGCCACCTCATGATGAAAGACCTATAAAACTTAAAGAATGTTTTGGGTTTTATTTATAAGAGGCTTGCACTGCCAGAGTTTCACTTTTTTTGATGCTCCAGTGGTGCAAGCATCTCAACCATACCTATGAGGTGGTGCAAAGTCAGCCTGCATGGCTTTGCATGGCCTCATAGCTAGGGAGTAAGACAAAGCAGCGCAAGTCACTCCATTGCTTTACTCTACATCAAGGAGGCATTCCATGGGCGTTTCAGTAGGTATTCCCATGCAACACACATAGATTTTGATGCTGCCCCAGATTTACAAAATCACGTAAAACTGGGGCAGCTCCAAAACCTTACTCCTCCCCAGCGTACTACTTGACTTTCATGACATCCTGAACTGTCATAAGTAATAGTTAGATTTGTTTAATTCTGCGCCTTGTGTGAGCATTGTATAAATCTCACACTTGGGTCCATCATATTTGGTTACTTCGTTTTATAATGGTATGGAACAAGTGCCAAAGTACGCGAGGTGATCAACTATCCTAGTATGAACCTAAGGATGGAGTGTAGAGAATGCTTAAGTAGAAGCCTATGAGGGAACCGTGAAGGTGGTGTGATATGTGGAGATCTTCAATGCTTTTAGTGCATTTGTGAGGGTCAGGTGTGAAAAGGCTGCTGCAATAAACCAATGTTACATGATATTTCACATACATTCAGGGAACACAGAGGAGAGGGAGCCGAAGTCAGGGGAGACACAGATGGTCACGGCGGTTCTGGACGTGATGCATTAGACACGGAGAGACCCAGTGACCAGCAGGATGTGAGGAGTGCCCCGGAGGAGATCAGCACAAGATCATCACCATCTGGGTCATCCTCTGCTGGACACTCCCGAATGATGGCGGACCCAACAGGATTAGTTAATGTTAATGTTAATGTTATATGTGCTTGTATAACGCTCGGCTGCCCCAGCAAAGGGGCGTCCCGGCGCTTTCTGCATGAAATATTGGACGGAGGATTGGGTCAGGGAAGAAAGAAGGGAGAATACTGTTTAACAGAAGAGGTGTGTTTTGACTGCTTTTCTGAAAGATAGCAGATCTTGGATCCCTCGGATCTGGACTGGGAGGCCATTCCAAAGTTTGGCAGCTAGATATCTAAATGAACGGCCGCCCATCCTGGCTAGTTTGATGCGAGGTACGGTTGCTAAATTCTGTCCTTCTGATCGTAGAGTACGTCGAGGGATATAGGTTGACAGGAGTGGGCAGAGCATGGGGGGAGAAGCCGTTTTTAGGATTTTGAATGCTAGGCATAGCGTTTTGAAGTCAATCCTTTTCTCCATAGGAAGCCAGCGGAGTTTGGTAAGGACGCAAGCCACTGACGTATGACGGGCAAGTCCTACCAGAGCCCTGGCGGCGGCATTCTGGACTCGCTGGAGTCTAGTTTTTTCTGCTACGTTAGTTCCTAGCAGGGTGGAGCTGGCGTAGTCCAGCCTTGAGAGAATGGCTGCTTGGACTACCATCTGATGGGTTTGGTGGTCAAAAAATCCTAGGATAGGCCTAAGATTCCGTAAAATGCCGTAGCAGGTGGCCGCCACTTTTTTTGTATGGTGGGTAAAACTCAGGGCGGAGTCTACCCAGACTCCTAGGTTTTTGACGAAGTCCTTGGGTTCGGGCGGTTGGCCGAGGGTTTCTGACCACCAGTTGTTCCCCCAAGTGTCTGTCTTTTTTCCCACCAACAGCACCTCCGTTTTTCCGGCGTTGAGCTGAAGGTAATTCGCCGTCATCCATTCTGTGATGTCAACGAGAGTTTGTTGGAATTTTTGGGTGCCGTGGCCGCTTTCATCATTTAATGCCACCACCAACTGTGTGTCGTCAGCGTAGGTCACAAGAGACATTCCGTGCCTCCTGGCTACCTCAGCCAGGGGTTGGACATACACATTAAACAGGGTGGGGCTGAGAGCCGACCCCTGGGGCACACCCTGCTCAATGGGGCATTCTTTGGAGAGGTAAGGGGGGGTGGAGACTCGGAATGATCTGCCTGATAGAAAGTCTCTGAACCAGCCAAGGGCATGTCCTGATATCCCGATCTCCCTTAGCCTGGACAGCAGAACTTTGTGTGACACCGTATCGAAGGCAGCACTGAGGTCAAGTAAAATCAGTGCTGCCGTTCCGCCAGAGTCTAGAATGGTACGGAGATGTTCTGTCACACTTAGTAGGGCTGTCTCGGTGCTATGTTCAGCCCGGAATCCATGTTGTGACACGTCCAAGATGGAATTAACTGACAGGTATTTAGTCAGAATGGTGTTTACATGGGTTTCTGCTATCTTGGCAGGCCTTGGAAGGAGTGATATCGGTCTAACGTTTTCGGGTATGTTAGGGTCCAGGGTGGGTTTTTTGATGATAGGTGATATCCAGGCTTGTTTCCATTTGGAGGGGATTCTGGCTGTGGAGAAGGACTTGTTAATAATGTCTCTCAGGGGGCCTAGAACTGTGCTGTCGGCTTCTCTAAAAGTTTCAGGTTTGAGAGGGTCTGCCGGTGAGCCAGATTTGATTTTATTACAGATTTTTTTTAAATCTTCCTGGCTAAGTGCCGGGATGTCAGAAAGGTTAGGTCTGTTAGGACTATCCGAGGAAATAAGGTGGGGAGTGGTGGGAAAGGTACTGTAGATTTTCTGGATTTTCTCTAAAAAGAATGCAGCCATATTATCGCATAGTGCGGGTGAGGTGTTAGGGTTAGCCACTGTTTTTTTAGCACTAAGCTCTTTGAGGATTTTAAAGATGGTTTTAGAGGCATTGTGGCTGTTCTTAATCTCGGTGGCCTAGTAGGCTGCCCTGGTCCTATGGATACTACGGTGGTAGTTTTTTTGCGATTTGATATATAAGATTTTGAGGGCAGGGTCGTAGTTTCTTCACCAGCATCTTTCGGATTTTTTGCACTCTTTTTTCAGAGCCGAGAGTTCATTGTTATACCAGGGGCTGGATTCGTGGGTGCGTGCTTTGATCCATTTGGTTGGGATCAGGGTGTCTAGGGCTCGGTTAATCCATTCGCAAAATTGATCGTATCCTTGGTTCGGATCATCGCTAGGTGAGGGGGGCTAGTAATAAGGAGTGCATGGAAGTTCTCTATACGGAGCTTCCTCCAGGGTCTTTTCTGAACCTGCTGAGTAGGTTTAGCAGACAGGATGTTATTACAGGGTATTGACATGATCACTAGACAGTGGTCAGTCCAGGTCATGGGGATGGGCGTTTTGACCTGTGCATTAATTGTGTTGGAGAAGATGGGGTCCAGAAGATGTCCCCCACTGTGAGTGTGGCCCTTCACAAGTTGGTCTAGTTGAAGGGCAGCCAGATCAGCTAATAAAGTATTAATCTTCAAGTCTCCAGTACAGTCAAAGTGGATGTTCAAGTCCCCAGTAATAGTGAAGTTGGTAGTGTCAGTGATCTGTGAGCATAGGTTCTCAAGGAGTGAGTTAGTAAATTTAACGTCTGCTCCCGGGGGCCTGTAGATCAGGAGTCCGACCATGCTGAACTGGGGGTTGATTTTGATGTTATAGCGCGCGCATTCGCTATCTTTAATGTCTGCTTTAATTAGCTGACACGTAAGGTGCGATTTAGTCATTATAGCAATCCCAACACCTCTAGAGTTTCTGTTTAAGGTGTGGGTGATGTATCCTGTAGGGGTGGCCAGGTTTACGACAGTGTCCATGTCATCCTGGAGCCACGTCTCAGTTAAAAAAAGGATATCAAGGGAATGATTAATAATTAGATCGTGGATTTCGGAATAGTGTTTCGGCAAAGATCGTACGTTCAGCTGGCCAATTTTGATAGTTAAGGGTTTGGTTATTGGAGGGGGAATTTGCTGAGCTGGGGTTGGAAGGGTGAAACCGCATGAACATGCCGGAGGAGTAGTAGTGAGTGCAGGATTAAAACGAATGTGTCCGCACTCAGGGCGGTGTAGCTCTAGTAGCTCTAGTCTTGAATACACTATCTTACTGCACCGGATTTTGACAATGTTTCTGGCGTCTTGCGCTTCCTTAGCGCTGACGGGTGCAGACGGGCTGGACTCTGGCTCGACTCCAGCGCGATCTCGGCGCGCCCGCTGTACGCGTCCGCTGCGCGGAGCCATGTCCTTCCCTTTTATAGTGTCCACTGGGGTGCCCTGAGGCGATTCTCAAGCTAAGATGGCCGCCGGGTTTTAGGTGTGACGAGGTGCCTTGAGCTTCTAGTCAGCTGGAGCAACCTCGGTGAGTGCGGGGTGCGGGGGGGGGCTTATTAGCTCAAGCCGATCGTTACCGCGCTAAGGGAAGCTTATGGATCGCAGTGTTTCGTTTTCAAGCACGTGCACCACAGAGTCAAGCAGATTTGCTTTGAAGTAGGCAGAGAGGCTGCAAGTGAATGCACGTGCTGTTGGGCTAGGGAGATACTTTGGAGGACAGTGAATATAGTTCAATCACGCTCTCCACAATTTTAAAATCGTTTTTAAAAACAAGTTACACACACAAAGAAAAACAGTTAAAATCGCAACTACCTCCCGGCTATCCGCCTCAGGAGGGTTCCACCTTCATCCTTGTCCGCAACCCACAGTTCCATTGCCAGCCTCCCTGTTGTCCTCTCACAAGTTGGCCGTTCCAGCACCCATAAGGGGGAGCATTCTCCTGTGCTCCAGGCATCTCGGCCTCTCCCCCTGTTAGCTCCACTGCCCTGAGTGAGGGGGGCCTTGACTTCCTGAGGAGTATCTCTGTGGGTCTGACTACAGTCCTGAATGCCATTTAGGAGCAAGGCTAGTTAGTGTATATGTAACAAGGACCCCCTGTATTCAAAAAGAATAAGATTCCTAGACCAGGGATAAACAATGCTTGAGAAATAACAATCTAGGCAATCATAGAGAACATAGATCAATGTCAATATTAAACCAGGAAATTAAGCTACAACAGTGAAGTAAAATTCAGTATTTTATTGGGATTTAAGCAAAGAATCACATTTCAAGACTTGAGAAAAGGTACTAATTAAAAAATTCTACATTTAGAGAATTGACATAATAATAAAAACATTTTGTGTATTAAAACATTTATTTTTGGTACACAACAAGTAAGAGGAAAATGAGTGGCAAGTTGGTGCTCTACGCGCGTTTCGGCGACCAGCGCCTTCTTCTGGAGCAGCCACGAATGATTCTATAAAGTAAAATTTAATATACAGAAAAAAGAATTACTATCAAAACTAATTAAAAACAAATTATGCAGTACACATTTTACAGTTTCTTTTGTAGCCTAAAACCTTGTCAGATTAATAGATATTTCACATGTCATGGTACAATCATATTAGCATTTTCATTTCCTTGCGACACTTACCATTGTCATATTTCTCTAAAGGTACGATGACCTTTGAGTGGAGGTGACAGATACCTAAAGAAGACAGGTGCACTTATTATATAATTGTATGGGGATTCAGGGGGGACGCCCATTGTGTGTTCTCTAAGAATTAGAGACAATATTTAGCTCGTTTTTTCAGTTAAGTATTTTCTACATTTATGGTAGGTAGGTGAAATACAGACAGAAAAAATTCTGGTTGGATTACATCCTGTGCGATCAATCTATTTTTCTCAATAATCACGTGTTTGACCATACTATTTTTATCAATAATCACACGTTTGACTGTACTTACATGATCGGAGTTTTTTTGGATGTGTTGAATAAGTTGTTTTGATAAAACTGAACCCACATCGATATTCTTTATTTTGAGGGTTTGTACTAAAAAAAGAAATAGGGTAAAAGAGCTTTATAGGTATAGGGGTCAGGTTACATTTATCAATATAGTTCATATCTATTACTATTTTAAGCCTAAGATGTCCAGTTAACTTCTGAATTGCTGTCTTTATAGCCAGATGCTCTCGGATCGCTAATGTACATTTTCTGTTTTAGGAAACATGAAAAGTTCGTGAGATCTCAGACTATGTAGAGGTATTATGCATACCATAGTTGTAGATATACGTAAGGTTTTGGGACTGTTGTACTTTATTTCGATGTCCGTTGTGTTACAACAGTTTGTTTAAAACAAATAGTATGGCGATTTACCTGATAAACTCAAAATAGTATGGCAATTTACCTGATAAACTAAAAAAAAGTGAGGTTACTTCTGCCGTCCGGAACCATTAAATTGTTGGAGTCAGATAAGGATATCTTGACAAGACGTGAAAATGATGTATCCTCCTGATATGGGGATCTTTGATTAAAGAAAACTTTTTTCTTTTTGCACTACAAACAAGAAAATTTAAATATGTTTTGTATTAGGGATAGGCGATATTATTAAATTGGTTTTTATCAACTGTAAGTCGTTTTATAAAGTTAAGTTCTCTATTTTGTGTTATATATTACCTTACATGAGGTGCTTCAGTCTTGGCGAGGTAATGGTATTTATTGATTAAAATAACTCCCTGTCTGGAAAAAACAGAGAGAAAAAGAGGGGGTGTAACTACTCCGTTTTTAAAGCAAGGGGACTGCTGACCTCGCAGGCGCTCCACTAAGGACTTACCCAAAAAGATATAACAGGGCTCCAAATTTCCGGCGGCAGGACAGCGACTTCTCACGATCAACGCGGTGATGGAAATGTGAAACGATGCCGAGGTTGTGTTTAAATAGAGCCTGAGGCAAGTGAAATGGAGATCAGGTGAGTAAATAGTAAAGAGCGAGAGAGGACTGTATTTGACCAGAGATGGAAAGCGGACTTTGTTGAATAAAGGAAGAGTAGGGATAGCACTTCCTGTTCAAATGAAAAAAGGCGGACTACGATGAAAGAAATGAAAAAAGGACTGTACTTGTCCAGAAATGGAGAACAGACTCGTTAAATAAAGGAAGACAAAGAAGGAAACTATGTTGAATAATATGAAAAAAGGAATGAGACTTCACAGTAGACAGCAAAATGTGCGATAAGGGAACTATGTAAATTAATTTCAAAAGGATATTTTTGGGTAAGGTTAGTCAATGATACTAATTAAAAATATACTCATAATTAAAAGGATGAAATACAAATTCGTAAAAGAGAAGGGATAAAATAAGATTTGTAAATATAATGACATTTTCGGGACTGCTAATAAGGTTGAAAGGGGGCAGGGGAAGGGATATTTATATGTGGCCCAGGGGCTCACTGTTCATTACTAAAGGGAGATGGAGGTACTGCGACGCGTCAGCGACCCTGAAATATTTTACTCTAATGTCTTTATTAGGCCAATAGAGGCTTCAGTGAACTGGCTATTTTATTGCCAAAAAGTAGAACGGGGGCTATGTCTTCTATGGAGTTTACAGATATTTAGCCTCCTAGAAATTTGGCCTCCTATATGTTATTTCTAGGCCAGTGTGGTTTAGACTTACAGTATCTACTACCTTGAAACAAGGAGGGGAGTCACAATATGGATCACCAAGGAAACAAGTCATATGTGACTGGATATTTTAACATATGGCATGTTCCCCCCCGCCCTGGGCACCGCACCTAAACCAACGGACCACGCACGCAACCTGGGCTTCATCCTGGACTCCTCCCTCTCCATGACCAGACAAGTAAACGCCGTCTCCTCGTCTTGCTTCAACATCCTGCGCATGCTACGTAAGATCTTCCGGTGGATCCCCACCGAGACGAGGAAGACGGTCACCCAGGCCCTCGTCACCAGCCGACTGGACTACGGCAACGCCCTCTACGCCGGAACCACCGCCAAGCTCCAGAAGAGACTCCAGCGGATCCAGAACGCCTCGGCCAGACTCATCCTCGACATCCCCCGACGCAGCCACATCTCCGGACACCTAAGAGACCTGCATTGGCTCCCGGTCAACAAGAGAATCACCTTCCGTCTCCTCACCTACGCGCACAAAGCCCTACACGACCAAGGCCCGAGCTACCTCAACAACCGGATCAACTTCTACACTCCCAAGCGCCTCCTCAGATCAACCAGCCAGGCCCTCGCCGCCGTCCCCCGCATCCGAAGAGCGACAACAGGAGGAAGGTCCTTCTCCTACCTGGCCGCCAAGACCTGGAACTCACTCCCAACCGACCTGCGCCTGACCCAAGACCACCTCTCCTTCAGGAAGAAGCTCAAGACCTGGCTGTTCGAGAAGTAGCAGCACCCCCCCCCCCCCAGCGCCTTGAGACCCTACGGGTGAGTAGTGCGCTCTATAAATGACCTGATTGATTGATTGATTGATTCCCAAGGAATTTCGCTGTTCATTCCTTTTCGGAAGGTGTCAAAGACAAAAATCCAAAACACCTCCCGTTTCTTTCTTATGGCTAAACCTCCATGGGTATCTGGAGTGTTGATTTTTTCAAGGATGCGCCATGTAAAGTCTTCTGCTTTATGGCCTTTGTCCAATAAATGTTTAACCATAGGGGCAGCAATTTTCTTTATCCGAATAGCTGAACGATGTTCGTTTAGGCGTGTCTGGATCATACGTGATGTCTCGCCTATATATCCTAGAAGACACGGGCATTGTATAAAGTAAATGACATTCGATGATCTACAGTTACTCATTTCCTTAGCATATGTTTTGTGTCCATTATGAGTAAATTCTTCTCCTTTCAAGATACTGGTGCAGGAAGAGCAGGAGGAGCAAGGAAAGGTTCCTTTGATGGGTTTATTTGTTATGATCGACCTTTGAGTCGAATTCCCTCCAGTGATTGAATTTTTAAAACGTGAGTGGACGATATGCTCTTTTATGTTTTTGTTTCTTTTATAGGCAAATAGTGGTTTTGCCAATTTTTGTTCAGTGGAGCAGTTACTATTTAAGATGTGCCAATTAGAATTTATGACTCTTTTGATTTTTGCATCTATTGTGGAGTGTTTTGTGATGCAGACAACCTGTTCAGTTGGTTTCGGGGTTTTAGATCGGAGTAAACAGTCTCGGTCATAATAACGTGCGCGTTTGTATGAATGTCTAACCAGTCGATGGGGATATCCTCTTTCGATGAATTTGCTTCTCATAATGAGGGCTTGTCGGTCAAAGTCAGCTAAATTGCTACAGTTTCGTCTAACTCGCAAAAATTGCGAGAAAGGGATGCTGTCCTTTTGCGACCTGGGGTGAAAACTGTTGTAGTGAAGCAAGGTGTTTCTTGCTGTAGGTTTAACATGTAAATCTACCTTCAAAGTGCCATCTGCGTTCATGATTTCTATATCTAAGAATTCTATTTTGTCCTGACTGATATTTGAGGTAAAATGCAGGTTAGGGTCAGCTGCATTAATCCATAGGATGAACTCCTCTAGCGTCTCCCTCCCATCGGTCCAGACAAAGAAGATGTCATCTATATATCTGGACCAATGGGAGACAGACTCAAAGAAGGGGGCCATCTCATTTTGGACGTATCTTTTTTCGAACGCAGCCATGAATATATTGGCAATTGAAGGCGGTACTGAAGCCCCCATACTCACGCCCTTGATCTGGCGGTAAGTATTGGATCCGAATTCAAAGATATTTTCTGTCAATACCATTTCTAAGCAATCTAGAAGAAATGATTTTGGACAAGGGATATTGTGCAGGTCAATGAACCATTCAGTAGTTCTAAGTGCTTCTGTTATTGGGATATTGCTTTAAAGGGATTCCACATCCATGGTGACAAGTAAGTCATGGGTGGAGTTAAATGCTAGTCCCTCTGTCTTTTTAATCATATCGCCTGTGTCACGCACATATGATTCAATTCTTGGTATAAATGGGCGTAAGTAGTTATCTATTTATTTTGACAGGGGTTCCGTAGCGGTGCCTATAGTAGAGACTATTGCGCGATAGGGGGGATCATTGAGATTCTTATGGATTTTGGGGAGTCCGTAGATACATGCAGTTTTGCCTGAGTTAAAATTTAGAAAATCAAATTCCTTTATATTTATTACTCCATCTTCTAGTGCTTTTTTGGTCATAGACATGATTCTTTTAGATAGATTTAGTATGGAGTATGTTTGGACAGGACAATAAAATTCACTGTCACTCAACATTTTCAGCATGTTGGATTCATACATGTTAGTATCTAAAATAACAATGCCGCCTCCCTTATCACAATTTTTGATCGTAAGATCTTTATTAGAGGCAATAGATATTAAGGATTGGTGTTCTTCTTTGTTCAAATTATAAATGGGTTTTGGGATGAATTTCAGTACTTGATCTAACTTTTTTAGTACTACCACTTCAAAGGTCGCTACTTCCGGTCCTAATTGCTCTAGCGAGGGACTAAAAGTAGAGGGTAGGCTTAGAGGTTTTACAAGTGCTGTTTCTACCTCATTATCATTTGTGATGCCAAAGAACTTTTTTAGTCGGATTTTACGAAAAAATGAGATGATGTCACAGTGGAGTTCAAATAGATTGGGTGTGGAGTGAGGTACATAAGACAGACCCTTTGATAATAGTGTGGTATCAGAGGTACCTAGTTCAAATTTGGAGAGGTTGAAAATGGGAATTATATCCCTTGCTTCCTTGCTTCCAGTATTGCCTGCTTCTGGTTTCGCATTTAGGAGCAAGGCAACACGCTGACTCAGGTGGTTGGCTACCTGGAAGCGATTCATACTGCCATGTCTACCATACAGAGACATTGTCAGGCTCTGGCCTCCTCCCTTATGGCAATCTCCACCCATCCTAACCTTCCACCCTCCCTCATGCCCCTTTCTCATTCACATTCCCTTTCATATCTCAAGAACAAGCACACCCAAGCATGCACACACTTCAACAGACACAAGCAACCCACACAAATGCAAGACTTAAAAAAACTCCAACATAAATGGACACAGCAGATGCTCACCTCCCTCAGCACCCTACCACCATCAGCATAACCCCAAGCACCACAGAGACACATACAGAGCCCTCCACTGACACACCCATACCCACAGCCACCACACTAACAACCACAGCCACCTCCACACACCCAGCATTTATGTAGACACCACAGCCACAGACCCATCCACAATACCATATCCCTAGACACTGCATCAACAGCCACAGGCCCGCCACAACTCCCATATCCTCAGACACAACACCAACAGTTACAGACCCCTCCACAACACCCATATCTCCAGAAAATGCACCAACAGCCACAGACCCCTCCACAACACCCTGCACATCCATGACACTTCCACTAATAAAACACAAACACTTACAGTCACACACACAACAGACACCAACATAACACACAGTGCAGACAGCAGACCCATCTTTCCTCCAAAACGAACTCCATTCTGAACAGACCTACCCATTTTCCCTGTGAATCTGTCATGTTTGTCATTGCCCTTTTACTTGTGAAACCCGACCCACCCCTCCCAAAGTCTAAAGAACTCCTCCCACATCCAAACACATCCCTCCCTCTTACCACTTCACCTCTGAAAAACAGTCCCCCCACACCCTGTACTCAGCCTAAAAAAAGTAAAAAAACTTCCTAAACCTAAAGCTAAACCCAGCCCCAAAGCCCCCAAAACCCAAAAGCCCTCTCCCAAGGATAAACCCATCCCTCCATAAACTTCTGCCCCATCCCCCCTTCCCAAGTACCATCTTCAAGGTTCTTGCTATGCCCAATAGATGCTCCTTCGTGAGGAGGTTCTCTGGCAGTTACAGTAAGGGTAAGCTTGGTGGCTGTGGTCCCGGAAGAGATGAACAGTAGGTAACACATCAGGCAGCTAACCTTGAGGTAAGTGTGACAACAGGCACCACCTCTCACGGGATCTACATTATGAAAAATATTCGTCTTTAAAAAGTTGTTTCAATGCACAGTGAACTTCGTAAGTTATGCACCTAACTCACCTATTCACACTTTAGTGTGTGTGCATAGTTCACGCAATTTCGGGGCAATTTCATCCTGAACCACTGGTCCTGAAGATAGCCAGGTATTTGGGAGCATATTGGCTGAAACATGTGGGCTACATAACTTTGAGCATTTTCAGGATCTTTTGAGACGTGTGAGACCATATTCTCTCATCCACGTCCAGCGATTCGCTTTTAACCCTACCCCTGGAGGTAGTTTTAAGTTTCAAAAGAAAGTTTATTAAAAGTATAATAAAAAAGAAGCATCGGGTATGGAGGTAGTTTTAAATGTCTCTCTTTCACGGTATTTCACGGTATTCACTTCCCCACTCAAAAACGTAAACAAAAAACAGGTCTGCAATAATCAGGCATCTAAGCACACCCAGGTGGCACTCAGCCCCCTGGATGGAAACCCAATGATAACACATGATTTTATAAACCAAAAGGGTTCCCTGCAAGGGAGACGTCTTTGATGACCTTTACTGTTTAGTTGATCAAAGCTGTATTTTGAGTGTGTTCCCTTTGTTTGTTGACTCAGTTGAAGGGGAGATGGACGAGGGCCTCGGTTTTCTCCTCCCTTTCCATTTTGCTAAGACAATGAATAGACTGGCCTTTGTTTTTTTTGGATTGCTTTAAATCCATTCTTTAAAAACGTTTACAGTTTGGAAGACATTAGTCCTGCTGTTACTTTCCCATTTATTTGATATTATTGTGCAGTTAGTGATGTGTGAGTACAGTTGTGTTTGTCTGATCCCTGACTGCTGAACCAGTTGAAGTTTTTAGGATCATGTAACCTTGGAGTCAGTGCTGGAGTTAGACAGGACAAGGGGAATTGTTGGCTGGATGTCTATATGGGTGGATATCCAGATGGGGCAGACATTGCATTGGTTTACATGTTATGCAGTAAGTATTTCAGCTTGGCCTGGTAACTGTCTTCATCATTTAAGTTTTACTTCTCCCTATGATGTAGGGTGGATGTGTCTGATGTGTTGAAGTTAGATATTTGCTTATCCCCATATGGAGGGTGTCAACATGTCATACCTTTGTGGAGTTCTGTATGGATATGTGTCCATTTTGCAGTGTGTACCTTACAGCTGCTTCATCTAGATGTGTGCCACATGCTGTTAGTACTATGCTTTCTGTCATAAGTTGTGCTTACCCTACACATGCATGACATTTGGTTATGCTATTGGTTGTCCCTGATATACTTCAATTACCAGGTCCAGTGCACATGGAGTTTGTCAGACATGTGCGAAATTTACTTTGCCCAAGTGCCCCTAGAATTTTAGGGTTCTCCCTGGTAGGGGCATAGTATCCTGTAGCAAGTGTTTCCATTGGGCCCTCAGAATAGTTCTCACACTTATCCAATGTAATCCCATTGACTTACATTGCCTTTTCATGTTGGGTGATGAGTAAGAGTCCAATACAGAGTTGTAGCACAGAAGGTGTGTTTTACTTTAATGACACATCCATCCATATATTTATTTGACATCAAAACAGGACCTGGGAAGTGTGCAATGTGAGTGTGCAGTTCTGAAACATAATATAGCCACTGGTAAGACTAAAGAAAGACCACGTCCGCCTAGACAAGAACAAGTTTCACAGACTTCTCAGCCACAGAATGCACAACAGACAGTTCCAGCACCGCAGCCTATCGCTGCAACACAGCATGTTACACAGCAGATGTACCAGTATGCGCAGTCCGAGTATCCAGAGTATCAGCCATATTCATGAAACAGCCTAGAGAGGGAGGTAGGCTTGCCTCTCATCGAGATACCTGTAGATCAAGAGGGTCCCTATGTTCATAGTCAAGTACTAGGGAAAGACAGAAAGTTTTTGATTGATACAGGGGCAAGTAGGACCACCATCAGTCACGCCGAAGTTCCAGGGGCTCCGCTCTCAGGCTCAAGAAATGTTTCCCTTGGATTTTCAGGAAAGCCTATTGTAAACGAGATATCTAAGCCAGTTACTCTAGAAGTAGGTCCATTGTCCCGCACTACTGATCTGTTACTTACAAAGTCGTGTCCAGAAAATCTGTTAGGCATTAAAACACTGAAAGAATTAGGTGCAGTTATTTGCTGTTCCCCAGAGGGAATACGATTGTTCCTACGTGACTTCAAGGGTCACTATGTATTACGAGATTTTGATCCGAGATTGTCCAATGTTCCGCAGCATCTATGGGCGCAAGGTCCAACTGATGTTGGTTATATGCAAATCACACCCCATCGTGTGACTCTCAAACCAGGTGTAGTGTTACCACGAATCAGACAGTACAGATTGCCACCTGAGGCTGTAGCAGCCTTATCCAAAATTATTGACGAGCTCATCGCTCAAGGAGTAGTTGTAGAAACTGACTCCAATATATGTAATTCTCCGATCATTCCAGTCATGAAACGTACTGATCCAAATGCACCCCCAGTATATCGATTAGTGATTGACCTACGAGAACTTAATAAATGTATTATTCCCCAGTACCCAGTTGTCCCAGATATCTCTTCCCTATTGACAGCCATTGATTCTGAAGCCTCATTTTTTTCAGTCATAGACCTCAAGAACGCATTTTTTAGTGTCCCCATTCATCCAGACAGCCAGTTCCTTTTCGGATTTTGTTTAAATGGAAGGAGCTATATGTTTACACGCGCTCCTCAAGGTTTCACAGAAAGTCCTAGTATTTACAGTCAAGCACTTAAGAGACAACTAGACAATATTCACATGCCAACTGACACTGCCCTGCTCCAGTATGTCGATGATCTACTGATCACAGCCCGTTCTGAACGTGCTTGCGAGCGAGCATCTCTTACAGTCTTGTACTTCTTAGCAGAGATGGGGCACAAGGTGTCCCCTTCTAAGCTTCAATTCTGTGTCCAGCAAGTGATCTATTTAGGCCACCTGCTGTCCAAGTGGGGTAGGCAGTTGACACCTGACCGTATCCAGTTAATAGCGAGTCTTCCTCAGCCCAAGACCCAGAAGGAGGTACGTGCTTTTATCGGCCTCACTTCTTACTGCAGACAATGGATTCCTCAGTATGCATTTCTAGCTAAGCCACTGATACAGTTAACGACACAGGAGGCAGCCGTATCGACTGTCCTCCCTTGGACATCTGAACATACACTTAGTTTTAATGAATTAAAGAAAGCTCTATGCCAAGCTCCAGTTCTAGCAACACCGAACTACAGTAAGCCTTTTACACTTTTTGTCACTGAACGCGAAGGTACAGCATTATCTGTTCTCACACAAGATCAAGCAGGACAATACAAGCCCTGTGCTTATTTTTCGAGCACATTAGATCCAGTAGCCCAGGCTCTGCCTGCGTGCCTCAAGTCAGTTGCAGCCACAGCACTAGCTATCAGACAAAGTGATTCCATAGTATTAGGACATTCCTTGACAGTACAAGTTCCACACTCCGTGGAAGTTCTTTTAAACCGAACACAGACTCAGCACTTGACAATTGCACGTTTAACAGGTTATGAATTGACACTGTTCCAGCCACACATAGAAATCAGACGCTGCAACGTTTTAAATCCTGCTACACTGTTACCGTCAGTTAATTCGAATCCTGCCACACACGACTGTGTGGAAGTAGTTAACATTATGACAAAGCCAAGACAAGATCTGACAGATATTCCATTACCAGATCCCGACCTGACACTTTATGTGGATGGTTCATGTATGAGAACAAGTACAGGAGAACTAGTAGCCGCGTATGCAGTGACTACTGACACTGAAGTTATTGAAACACACCGTATTGACACCCTGTCTGCTCAAGCAGCAGAGCTAGTTGCTCTGACACAAGCCTGCATACACGCCAAGAACCTGAAAGTTAATGTTTACACAGATTCACGTTACGCATTTGGAGTCGTACACGACTTTGGAGTGCTCTGGCAGGAGAGAGGTTTCATGACTTCTCATGGAACCAAGATTCAGCATGGTCTCCTTATTCAAGCTCTGTTAGATGCCATACACTTACCGACATCTATTGCTATCATGAAGTGCAAAGCACATACGAAAGTTACTGACACTATTTCCCAAGGTAATGATCTAGCAGATCGCACAGCCAAGCTTACAGCACAGACACCAGACATTCCAGTTAATAAGACACCGACATACACTCCAGATCTGACTACCTGTATGACAGTTAAGGACCCCACTCAAGATGTCATAGATATCCAGTTACATGCTACTCCCGAGGAAATCAAGAAATGGTCCGAACAAGGAGGGGTCCAGACAGATCAGGGATGGGTGACGAAGGGTAAAGCCACATGGTTTCTCCCCGACTCTATGGTTCAAGTCATTATCAATACCGCACATAGTCCAGCACATTTAGGAGAAAAAGCTATGTTAGATAGTATCCAGAACATTTGGTTCAACAAGCATTTACGAGCTGCAGCCAAGCAGAAAGTCCGTACCTGTATGATATGTTGTCAGTTTAATCCAGGTAAAAGTGTCCCGGTGGAACAAGGTGGATTCCAGCCCCCTGACCACCCTTTTGAAGTCCTCCAGATGGATTATATTCAGATGGAGCGATGTCGAGGTTTCAAGTATGTCCTTGTAGTTGTATGCGCTTTGTCCAGGTGGACAGAAGCATATCCAGTCCCAGATTACACAGCCACGACCACTGCCAAACAGTTGGTTCGTGAATTCTTCCCCCGCTACGGACTCCCAAGAGTCGTATATTCTGATAACGGCCAGCCATTCTCATCTGAACTCATGAAACATATTTCCCTTTTGTTAGGGTACCAGTGGAAGTTCCATTGTGTACGCCATCCAGAAGCAGCCGGTCTCGTAGAGAGACATAATCAGACCCTGAAAATCCGAATTGCAAAAGTATGTAAAGAGAAAGGTGTGGACTGGCTAGTAGCTCTGCCAGTTGCCTTATTTTATATGCGCATGGTCGCACATTCCAGATCAGGTCTGTCCCCTTATGAGGTCGTATTCGGCCGCCCCCCTAACATGTGGGGTACACCTAGACCCCAAAGTATTACCGATGTTTCAAGTAATATGCTGACAGATTACCTAGCTTCCTTGATGTCTGCCCTCAACTCTTGTCGTTCACAGGTTGCTGCCGCATTTCCAGACAATACCGAGGTGGCACCGCATGAAATCGTTCCCGGATCCATGGTTCTCGTCCGGAATTTTGATCGTTCAAGTCCGCTGGAGCCTCGCTGGAAGGAACCCCGACAGGTCCTCCTGGCCACCCGTACTGCCGTCAAGTTGGAAGGCAGGAAGGGCTGGGTCCATTTGTCACATGTGAAAAGATTTTTTGGATTAAAGCCTGTTTCAAAGAACATTTCCGAGGATTCTAAAGACTGCCAAAGTACTATTCTTAAGGACTGTCCCGCAAAAGACATTGCTACGAACCCTTCCCTGTTAGAGAAAACTCCGCAACAGGAGTATAAGCTTAAACTAAGGTCTAGTAAAATAAGTCAGCCAGTTTGATTGTCTAAGTCCTCCCCTAGGTGAAACGGTTAGACCGGTTTCTGACATGTATATAATAGACCCCCACAGAGAGAGAGTTAGTGAGAACTCTAGAAGTTGCACTATTATTTTATGTTTTCTGCTATATTTCAGCATTATGATTTCCTGCACCAGTTATGCATTTTATTTGTGTTTTTCAGTTTCTCATGTAAATAAGTCTGCTAATGTTACAGTAGAGCACACGTTTAGTGATCTGCCTCCTCATGAACTTTCTTATCGTCTTGCTATGCGTAATAATTCTTTTGTCCGCATGTTACATTATTCACACCAGACCAGCAATGCCACTAATTGTTGGGTGTGTGGTCGACTCCCCCCTTTCCAGACACCGAAGGGAGTTCTGCCACTCTTTCCTTATCCATTCTCACATAATGGTTCGTGTGGAGCATGGTCCACGTTAACGTCATCCTCAACAGATATGTCCTCTCTGAACAGCACATGTTTCCCAGACAAGCAAGGTCTTCCCCACAGAACAGGGTTAGATCTAGAAAATGAAGTTTATAATTTGGGTAATTATTCTTCGAATTTTATGGTCCTGAATGTTCAGTCTGATTCTACTCCAGACTTACCTGCCATGTCAGTACTACCAGTCAAAGGTGAATTATGTGTCCGAAATAATGGTTCCGTACATGTAGGCCATAGTGATTGTACTACTATTATCAAGTATAGTGACAGTAGGAAATCTATTTTCAAAGCTTCACGTCATTCTTATTTTGTTTGTGGTCAGACCGCATATGTTCGTCTGCCCCTTGATTGGGATGGTACATGTTACATTGCCTTCCTACTGCCACCAGTTTTCCTGGCCCCACCTGACTATCATAGGAATTCCCACCTAGTACATACTAGACACAAGAGAAATCTCCCGATTGTCGATTATACTGAAACTGCTCTAGAACAATACATAGATATCAATAAAGGTGTCTTCCCCTACTTAGGTACTGTCGTGAATAGTAAACTGATACGTAGATTAACCAGAACACTTGAAGCAGTAGTGATTGAGACTACTTCTGCTCTAGGTAACTTAACCGAAGAACAATCCTTTATGAGAATTGTCGTGCTCCAGAATCGTCTCGTCCTTGACGTCATACTGGCCGATAGGGGCGGGGCATGTAGAGTCATCGGATCTAGTTGCTGCATTTTCATTCCTAATAACGCACCGTCTGTTTATTCAGCTATTACCAGACTCCATAAAATTGCCCATATGTTACACCAAGATCCAGGCACCTGGACATGGTCCGGTTGGTTCTGGAATATAATTTCCGCCTGGGGATGGAAAGTATTGTCATTTCTGGGTATTGCAGTAGCGATCATATTCAGTTGCTGCCTCTGTTTACAATGTGGCCCTGCGATTTGCAGCATTTGTGCTACATCATGTGTTCCTAGTCCCAAGTCCCGTCCTAAATCCCGTTCCAAGAAAATTCGAGACGAGCAAATGATACTGTATGAAATGATAGATGGTATCATGAATATTGATGTTTCCTGATGGAAACGTAGTGACAAGGAGGGAATGTGGAAAAGTAAATTTTGCCATGTTCTGTGTCCCTACGTGTCCTCCATCTTATGTTATGTGTGCATGATTAAATATGCATATGTATCCCCATGTTCGATTAAAGACGCAATTACAGTTGTGTCCATCACTAGTATGCCAGTTTCCAGTTCTCGTGAAAGCTACGAGTATCAGGCCTATGTAAAGTTACGTTGCCACGTTTCTCCGTGTGCACGTTATTTCATTGTAAAGTCCCCGTTTCTAGGCCTCAAAAGGGCCCGGACACCAGATTCAGCTCCTGTCTTCTGAGTCCTCGCTGAGGAGCGATACAGCCCCCACCTGTATCCTCGACCCTTCACTTACTTCCTGCCTCACAGTGCCCGGCTCAGCCTGGCTCTGCCTCTGAGTCTGCCAAGAGTATGTTATGATTCTAGTTATCAGTCCAGCCCTCCTTCTCTGTATTCCTAAGCTACTGAATCGCATCAATAGTTTCCGTCATTGTCTAGCCTTTACGTCTCCATGTAAGAGAAATACTGCATTTAATGGTCATTTAATATTCTTCATCACGCACTACATGTAGAATAATGCATGCTCCATTCTTAGAGTCCGTTAGCCTTTACCCCGATAACTTTTGGATTCTATCAACATGTTCTCTAAACATCAGATACTAGATAGGGTTTAGGTACATGTCGCCCTGACTCTCCAGACTTCAGTCTCTGCTCCTAGCACAGAGTTCATAGCCCCCAGCTTCTCCTAGTAACACGTCATTGTCAGTTTGCGCGCACCATTAGGTTAGAGGTCCCGGCTCCTTAGGTAGCCCCCTCCATGTTTCCGCCCCATTTATGACATATTCTGTTACGTTTACATCACATGTCTATGTATACGCCCCTGTTACACCCATTTTCACCCTTATCTTTCGCGACTGCTATTGACCACACCCACTGCTCCGCCTACTGTAATTCATTGTAATGTAACTGTTTTAGTATATATATTTGTGCACTGTTATTAAATGTTACGCCGATTCTGATCCTGCCCCCGGCAGCGCTGCCATCCTGTTCCCGTGCAGGTTGTCCTGTTCCTGTCCTTTATGCTGTATTAAACCTGCAAACTCCTACTACCTCGAATCTTGACTCTTATTTATTGAGCTATCTGTTATTGCTATGTCCAGTAAAACCTAGATCCGGTATTATTTATTTATATACCACAAAGTAAAGAAATGCTTTGGTGTAGACCAACAAGGTCCAAGGGACTCACCACCGGGTGGGAAGTCAGGACACATCTGAGGCACTCAGGAAGCCCAAGGAAAATCAGAGTTGCCTTCATAGGGATCCACCAGTCAATGGACTAGAGATTGTGAAGGGGCCTTGAGCGGAAATGCAGGAAGCGGGCTCACGGAACACCCATGGAGTGTAGGCCCACAATTTTCAGTGCAAAAGTTGCTCGGGGCTTGGGCTACAAGTAACCTAATGCACAATTTCAAGAGGCATTGAGAAGTCAATGCACTTGCGAATGTGCACAGTGTCTAGGAGTTCCAGTACCACGTCACTCACGAGGGCTGCGGGTCTGAGCTTTGCTGGGGACTCGGATCGACCTCTCAGAAGTCTGGAAACCCTCTCCCTGGACTGCAAATACTTCGGAGTCTGTCAGGAGCTTCGGAGATGCAGACTGGCAAATGCTCTGTTGGTGCCAGCCAAGCTGGGGAGTTACTCCTTGACTCCGAGGGAGATTCTTCGGTCCTCTAGTCTTGAGTAGAGCATCGTAGTTCCAGGATTCTGTTGCAGAACTTTGTCCAGGTGTAATCTAAAGTCCTGTAGTAAAGGGTTCCTTTCTTATACCTAAGGAAGGGGTTAGACTTACTCTGGGGACCCACCTATGGGAGCGTTTGGAAAGAGCGGTGGCTACACTAATTTCCTTTGTCCAGGTTTGCGCCAGAGCAGGGGATGGTAGCCCCTGCAACTGGTTTGAACTGGGCTATGCACAGGGACACCAAATGTGCCCCCAGTGCAGACTTCAAAGCACTCTAAGAGTGCACCCACTCAGCCACAATTCACTAAAGCCTGTTTGGGTGGTGGTTACACCCCCTGTGACAGGAAACCTATTGTTCAGGCCTCCCCTGCCGGAGTTTTGGTCTGCAGTAGGAGGACAGACTTGTGTCTGTGGCTGCAGCATCCATTGTGTGATGGCAGGGCTCTTTTTAACTGGTACCGGGTATACCGGTGTGTACATGTCTCTCCCTCTAGAAGGGTGGAAGTCTACCCCAGCCGCCAAGAGTGGCAGGGGGGGCGGTAGAATTCCAAAGTGTTTGACACCAAACACAACATGTTTCCATGCAGCCATTCCAAAGTTAGCATTTACAGCGAGGTTATAATGCACTTAGGAGTATATGGTCTGGCTGCATCACAGAACAGCCCCAGAGAATAGATTCCGAAGGCAGCAGAGGGGCCCTGCTCATGCATGGGCACCCTCACACACGAAATCAAGCACCCTGCCTTCAGGATAGATAAGGGGTGACTGATAGGTTTCTATGTGCAGTGAATTATGGTAGATATAGGTAACCTATATCTTAGTAAGGAGTGCATGCACCACCTTACCCAGGCTACAGTAGCAGTCCTGTGGTGTCATTTTGGAAGGCTTCCCAGGGGTGGCATAATACATGCTGCAACCCCTGGTAGGCCTCTGGGGTAGCTATGACCTTGGTACCTAAGATACCATATACTAGGGACTCATACGGGTACCCCAGTAACCAAAGTGGAGTGTACCTAATGTACTAGCATTCAATTTAAAGAGGAAGCAGCTAGGCGGGGGTCCTGAATAGCAGGATCCCAGCCAAACTAAGTAAATAAACATCAAAACACTAGAAACAAAGTGGGGACAACCATGCAGTCAGATTCCACTTTCCTACAATTTTGAAGAGCTCTTTGCTGTGGTTGGATCTGGACTTGATGCAGTCATCTAAGGCTTTCCTCCTTGTTTCTCGCAGTAGCCTGTGGTTTAGTTTGAGGGAGGTCTTGAAGGTGGTTTTGTCTTAGATGTCCTTCCTTGTGCACCATCTTCTTTCCAGTTGCTTGTAGTGGCGTTTTGCTGTCCTCAAGTTTCTTGCTGTACAGTTTTGTTTGCTTGGTGGTCTTGATTGGAGCAATGATGCTGGCGCAATTGGTGATCCAAAAGTTGACATTTTTGACAGCTTGCTCCAAGTTTGAAACATTGATAGGGCATGATGTGTTGAGGGCGTCGGCCCATTGGCTCACTGATACTTTGCTCCACCTGCAGTGGGGGGCACTGAGAGTCTCTGCAGGAAGAGGTGCAGGGGCTGGAGATGTTAAAGTATATGATGTAGTGGTTGGTCCAAGTGAGTTTGGTGACGTGGCTTTACTTGACCCTGTTGCTGGAACTGAAGAAGGGGTCCAGCATGTGTCCTGCAATGTGGGTGGGGTCGGTAACACGTTGGTTGAGTCAGATGTTATTCACACTGTCAAGGAGACTGGTGGTGTTGGTGCTAGGGAGGTCATCAAGGTGGAAGGTCAAATGTACAATAAAGATGTAGTCTTTGGAGTCAATCACGAGTTAGGCGATGAAGTCAGGAAGATGGTGAAGAAGCTGGGGTATGGTCTAGGTGGTCTGTAGGTGATTTTATCTTCTGTTTGGAGTTTCAATTTGAGGTGTTCCATGGTCTGAATGGTGTCGCCTGTCACTGTGAGGCAGTGGATGTTTTCTTTGTGGAAGATGCCAAGCCCTCCTCCAGGTTTGCTAGTGTGGTCTCAGTGTGTGATCTTGTATCTGTCGGGTGTTGCTGTGGGGATTTCAGAAGAGGACACAGGGTTAGCCATGTTTCAGTGAGGAAGAGGACTTCAGAGGTGAGGGTGGTGATGAGGTCCTAGATCTCTGTGGCATGTCTGCAAAGTGAGTGTGTGTTGAGGAGCAGACAAGCAGGTTGATGTGAAGTAGGTGTGTTGTGTTGGTTGGTTGGCAGGGTGTTGGATGGTATGATGGTGGGCGATCTGATGGTAAAGGAGAAGAAGCTGTGGATGCCAGAGAATGGATTTATCGTGAATTGTGGGGAGGTGCGGAACCCTCAGTTGTTGCGCTGTCCACAGTCCAGGGGTAGGAGTTTGTCTTTAGAGTAGCTGTGGGGTGTAGGATAACCACTGTTCCTGGTGCAGAGTGTGGTCCAGGCACGGACAGGAAAAGTAGGGCTTGCCTTTTGTCCTTGTACAGTGCACCAGCGTCGCTGCTGCACTGCAGCCTCCATTAAGTAGGTCATGAGAGGAGGGACGGGTGGTGGGTGGTGGTGGGCAGGGCTAGTGTGAGGCAGAAAACGGGTCGTGGCCAAAACAAGTGGGAGAAAAAGGAGGGACAGGCGATAAGGAAAAAAGCTGCAAAAAGCAAGACAGAAAAGGAGGGAAACAAGATGCAGGCAATTAGGAAGAGAAAGGCACACAAAGGCAAATTCAAAGAAGGAAGAGAAGGCACAGGATGTGAGGAAGGCACAAAAGGTAGAGTCTGGCCAAAGGAACAAGGAGGCACAAGGTGGGCAAGAATCTGGCTGTTCACGGGCCGACAAGCTATAGTGAGAGCATTATCATACCTAGATAGATGACATTTGCCATAAAAGGATACCCACTGAAATATTACACTGCAGACACGTTTGACAAAGAGCATTCAAATTAGTAGCATTTTCAAGAAAGCTTGCCAGAATATCTTAGTGAATAAAAATATCTGACACCTGTACAACCTACCCTCACAGTAGAAAATACAAATTAATGCACAGTGTGAACAATAAATAGCAGGGTCCCTTTATTTTATATCAGGTTTGGGCATCCAGGCATCAAGCAGTAAAACTATAAATCAGCAATTAAGACAATTGTGGTATCTTCATAGCTATGTCATGCATTCTCTCTTCAGTTTATGTCCCCTGCTGCTCAGCCAGCGTGGGTGTGATGTATTTAGAATGCTGATGTGTGCCTGGATGAGTAACTATCAGTTGGAGTGCGTAGGCTGAGCGACAAGAATGCTGCCCCCGGAGGAGCTTTCAGGTTTCCTTATTACCATCTTTACCTGTGGACCTGAAACTCCTATCTTAAGAATAAACGTTATCTTGTTTCACTTATACTACTGGCTACCCCGCATCTTCATTTAAAACAATGGCATTGAGGACCAATGTTGCACCAGCAAAGAAAAAACATCTCTATTTTGAGCTGCAAGTCATATTGCATATGCAGTGTAACAAAAGGAAAAATTGATGATGTCACTATAATACAATTAGAACACAAATGATGCAATCTAATCAACCTCGAAATTCTAGGGCTTTTCGCTGACAACTGATCCAAATAGCATGGCATTAAAAATAAAAGCATATAACTGACGAAGGCTGACCCAGAGTCTCTCTACATTTCTTTACATTTGTTGTCAGTGAATTGATTGCACGTGGACCTGCAGAATAAGAACTGAAGCTATCTGTAGCAAAACCTACAACGCAGGAGAAACTTAAAAACACCAAAAGTAAAACAAGCTAAAACAATAATGTGCCTTCTAGGTGTGAAGGGGAGAGTAGAGAAGGTAAAGGAGAACAGTCGCTATCACTGACTCCTAAGAATAAACCTCTTGCCACAAGGGTGCATTTAAAATGCTTCATTAAAAATGTTCCCTGAAGAGCTATCGGAATCTCTAACATTCACTGTTCTCCGAATTGTGTCGGACACCCTTCTGCGTTGCACACCTGCTCGGTTCAATTAATAGTGAAGAATTGGGGGGTTTTGGTCTATGTTGAGAGCTAAATCACACATTCCTCCTTCTACTTGTTGTATTTCCCTTACCATGGAAGCAAAATTCAGCAACAGAAGCTATGCAATGGACCATTCCTATCGCCTAAGAGTTGAGTTGAAGAAGAATGAGGTTCAAGTCTCTTGTCTGACATGATCTGTAGTTGAGTTCACCGAAAACATTCCTGATACAAGTAGATCATGTGGAATTTTAATCTGCATTAATCTATGTTATGCATAACTATATCCTCCGTACCTCCCTCCTGTGTTTCCGCAAAGCAAAAGAATTGCAGGTAGATGCATCAAAGAAAATACCGGGAGTAAACGGGCAGATTCTCAGAATCTGGCCGTTTGCTCCCGGTATTTTTGCATTTGGGATGCATCATCCCAAATGCAGAAATCGCAATTTAAGGAATCTCTAAATAGCGATTCCTTAAATTGCTCTTGCATTTTAGGAATCCCAAAATGAGATTCCTTAAATGCAATGCATGAAACCCAAAAAAATAGCGAATTCGCTAATAGGGGGAGCAAATTACCATAAAGTTGAACTTCGTGGTAATTTGCTAAAACTTTGAAAAATGCACTTTTGTGCATTTTTCAAAGTTACATGTTGCGCACACACATGCCCTCAGGGCATGTGTGTGTGTAACATTTGTGCACAGGTCCATTTCAGGGGTGCAACAGGGTGTCCTTTGGACACTCTGGCACCCTTAAAATAGCGGAACATTAGCGATTCGATAATAGCTAATCGCTAATAAGGAATGGCTTTCCCATTCATTCCTAGGGGCCTAAAGGCCCCTAGGAATGAATGGGAAAGCCATTCCTTATTAGCGATTAGCTATTACCGAATCGTTAATAAGGAATCTGTAGGAATCGCTAATAACATTGCGATTCCTACATGCATCTCGTTTTGCGAGTCTTTAATAGCGATTCCTTAAAATTCGCTATTAAGGACTCGCAAAACATAACTTTGATGCATCTGCCAGATTGCATTTTAGGAATTGGTATTACCGATTCCTTAAATGGAAGGTCATAAGGAATCGGTATTAAGGAATCGGTATTTACCGATTTCTTAATACCGAATCCCTCCCTACATCTCAAATGCCTAAATACCGGTCGGTAACGGTGAAATTTAATGAATTTCACAGTTACCGACCGGTATTGGGCCACCTACATCTACCCCTAATTATGAAAGAGTGATTCTGGGAGCAGAAAATGTGACAGTAATAAGATGTACAATAATGAATCCTGCCACGTTATTGCCAGATCCATGTTGTGAAGAAGTGAAAGATGTAGTGGATCATGATTGTCTAGATGTAACTGAGATGTGTACCAAGCCCCGACCTGATCATGAACTATTTGCAGATGGTTCCTGCATGAGAACAGAGAAAGGAGTACTCATTGCAGCTAATGCTGCTTGTAAAATTTCAGGGGTCATTGAAGCATCCTGTTTACCGGGTGTCAAATCTGCACAAGTAGCCGAATTGGTGACCTTAAAAAACGCATGCAAAATTGGGAGAAATTGGAGGATAACCATATTCACGGACAGTCAATATGGTTTCGGGGTGTGCACGATTTTGGCCAGCTCTGGATGCAGAGGGGATTTCTGACTTCTTCTGGATCTCCTATACAAAACAGCAAAAATGTAAAAGAATTGTTGGAAGCAATACAATTGCCAAAGGAAATATCAGTGGTCAAGTGTGCTGCTCATCCGTCAGGAAATTACTATGTGGTGGCAGGTAACATATATGCTGACCAAATTGCTCAATATTGTGCAAGAAATAACATGGCACTTAACAGAAAAGTTGAAACAAGTGAAATCAGATGCCAACTTATGTTTTTCTCAGCTCTAGAAACATGAGATAAGGTGAGACAATTACAGGATGAAGTTGAGACAAGTGAAAAGGAAGTATGGAGAAAGTCAGGTTGTGAAAGAAGGACAGAAGATGATGTATGGGTATACACTGATGGCATACCAGTCATGCCAGACTGCTTACTCACTCAAATGGCAAGAATGTATCATGGGGATACACATGTAGGTAGGGACACCATGATTTGACTATTCAGACAGAATTGGTACAATCCGAAGTTCTGGGTAGTCACAGAGAGCCTCTGCCAAAGATGCTTGATCTGTCAGCAGCAGAATCCAGGCAGGAAGACAGTGGTCAGTTGCGGAAAAATTGGAAAAGCTGTAGGACCAATTATAAGACTGCACCTTGACTTCATAGAGTTGCTTCCAAGCAACGGAATGAAGTACATCCTTGTCATAGTGTGTTTGTTTTCACAATGGGTGGAGGCATATCCCACTAGAAGAAATGACAGTCTTACAGTTGCTAAATTACTGTTGAGGGAGTTGATTCCTTGGTTCAGTTTCCAAGTCACTTTGGAATCAGATAGAGGACCTCATTTTAATAATGAAATAATTTGATTAATCTGTGAAGCATTCAAGATTGAACAGAAACTGCACTGTGCATACCGTTCAGAGGCTTCTGGAATAGTTGTGCAACTGAATGGCACAATCAAGTCCAGGTTAGGGAAAAGTGTGTGCATCCACATCACAGAAATGGCCAGATGCATTGCCCCGTGTGTTGATGGGACTCCGAAATATCCTGACAGAAAAACAGGATTGAGTCCCCATGAAATACCCATGGGAAGGGCAATGAAACAAGCATTTATTCCTGGTCATAAATTGATGAATATAACTGATGACTTGGTATTAGACTATTGCAAAGGATTGGCTAACCTAGTGCTTACTGTCTCTCACCAGGTTGTAGAAGAGGTAGTTGCCA
This sequence comes from Lissotriton helveticus, assembly GCF_964261635.1. NCBI lineage: Eukaryota > Metazoa > Chordata > Amphibia > Caudata > Salamandridae > Lissotriton > Lissotriton helveticus. Next base: position 166,612,030 of record NC_136062.1, on the reverse strand, counting down.
GGCAGCCAACACAGGTGCATTAATTGAATCCTGGAAACTGGGTGGTAGTGAAGAAACACAGCAAAAAGTCGTGGCTAGCACCCGGGTGGGATAAACCACATCAAGTCATACTGGTCACTACTACATCAGTGAAGTGTGCAGGTTTACCCAATTGGATACCAAAAGAGTTCCAGGCCCAACTGAAAAACAACAACTGAGTGAACCAGTTGAAACTGCTGAAGTTTGTGAAGTCGAATAATCTAGAGTGATAGATTCTGAAGTGATAGACAAAGAACAACCAAGCACAAGTAAGGACGGTTGGACCGTTGGTTGAAATACCTAAAGTTGTGATTCGGACAAGAAGAAGAACCAGATTAGAGAGACAGGAAAGTAGTGAGGATCAGATAGGTATAGAAGAACACGCTCAGGAAGAAGTGAACCAAGCTACTCCAGATCCTGAGCAGGACCAGACAGAAAAAGAAGAAGATACTCAGGCAAAGGCAAACAGACCTATTCAAAGACCTGGGCAGAGACAGACTAGAAAAGAAGAACACGTTCAGGCAGCAGAAGAACAAATTGTACTAAGACCTGAACAGGACCAGTTAGGAGAAGAAGAACAAGTACGGGCAGAAGAAGATCAGCTTGAAATCAGACTCGAACAGGACCAGATAGAGGAAGAAGAATAAGTTCAGGCGCATGAAGTGACAAAAATAAGACCTGAACAGGAACAGGTAGAGAGTGATTCAGGACAAGAACAGACTGTGCCTAGACATACTGAAAATAAAAGAGCTCTAGAAAAAGATGGAGAGGGTGAAAGTACAGTTCTGGGAAATGGTAGAACGTCGGAACTGGAACGAAGCAGATCCTTCCTCCTTGGAGGGACGGTTCCTGGAAGTAAAAGCTTCCCCATTCCTTGAGTCCTATTGGGACATCATAACTAAACCACAGGATAGGAAGCTATACTTCCAGCTTAGAGTGGGGTCTCTCCCAATTAGATCGCTAACTGGAAGATAGGCAGTAGGCAATTCTCATGTCTGCCCAGCTCGTAAAACCTGCACTGAGACCATTGCCCACCTACTTTTTGTGTGTGGGGCTTACTCAATCCCTCATCGTGTTTGGCTGAGGGCTATGTGCAAACAGCTCGGCACGAGAGAGAGTGATGTGGCTCTAAGAATCATCTGCACCAGTTCCATGCCAACTATTGCTGTGGCAGTTGCCAAATTCCTAGGTTGGGCATGGGTTATCAGAAGGAAAGCTCTTGTATATTAGCAGGCTTGAAGTGATGAACCTAGGCCTTTGTTTGTCTTTCTAACCAGCCAATGTGAATGCTATGACCCTGTCTTTCTGTCCTTATATTGGGTTTATCGATCTAAGAACTTTGATGTTTTATTGATGAATTTTATATAATGTTGAAGTCACGATGCTTTATCTCTTTTTAAAGGAAGTAAAAAAAACTTTTTTATGATGCTGTAAATATGTTTTAACCTTGCTATTATGGATGTAATGGTTTTAAATAGCCTATGCTTTTATGAGTTTTTACCTCGAATAAAGCAAATTTGACTGACTGACTGACTGACTGAAAGTACAGTTCGGGTTAATAGGGTTAGAAAAAGTTATAACCGGCCAGGTGGATTGAAAAGACTGAGATACTTTCTGAGAAACAGAAACAAAAGACCAGAGCAGGTGAATGAGGTTACAAGTAAAACTCAGTCTAAACAGTGAACTGTGAAAGACACACAAAGAAGCCCAAGACTGAGAATTTTGAACAGTAAATACAAAGCCCTGGAGTGGACCTATGTAATATTAGAAGAATTTGAGAATTTAGATTTGAGTGAGGAATTAGAAGTAGTAGATGCTACACAGGTTAATGAAAGAGAATTGAGACCACCTTAAAAATAAGAGCCTAAATTTCTAAGTGAAGATAGAAAGAGGAGAAATTATCTTCTTAGGCTAAAATGGCAAAAAATAGAATCACTGAGCGACCAAAATGATGTTTTACACAAAGATGTTGTAGAGCTTGCATATGTAGCATCTTATTAGTGATTGCAGTATGGGTATTTTTAACAGTGGTGGTGCCTGATTTAATGATAACAAGTAAAAAGAATGATACAGTTACTAATGAGAAGACAGCTACAATGAAAGGAGATAGAGTAGAATTAGAAGCAGCAGATGAGACAGACATTCATCACACAGTATCTGATAATGACACACCTTTATATGTCTTCACAAAGCTATTATTTCAATATGCAGATACAATGGAGATTAGTGATTGTTATGTGTGTATGAAATTACCTGCATCACTTTCAGAGGGAGTCACATATCACCATTTACCTTTGAAATATGGTATATCATGTAGTGTTCTAGCAAATCTGTTTTATGCAATGGGAAAACTTCTGTATTATTATTCAAACTTAGATGTAGTATTTTCAGAGCTTCCTATTTGAAAGAATATGAAACCAGTACTTAGTAGTCAAGATGCACAGTTTATGGGTGAATTTTTCTTAACAATGAAGTCAATAGATATAGTCAAGGCACACAAGAATAATTTAACATGTATATTACGTGAATAAGAGAAAGTGTTTTTGAATGTAGTTGAGGAAAGGAGACAGAATTTCCAAAAGAAAGCTGCTGAACAGAAAACCCATGTACCTCCATGGGCTGGGAAAGAGGGAATGAGCTGGCAAGGCTCATGCTGCGATGTCCCTGGACTTTGAGAAGAAAGGGAAAACCTGCCTCCCAAGGTTAAAGACAGATTATAATAATGTATTTATTGGTTCAAGTGAATGTGAACAAAACTTCCTCATTTTGGGCGTTTGGGGACTAAAAGGGGGAACCGATCCAGTATTTCCTGGGGTTTACTACGTGTGTGGGAATAATGCTTACTATAAGTTGCCAGCAGAGTGGTATGGAAGCTTCTACTTTGGTATAGTATTCCCAAAAATGTATCATGTAAAAAGAAACACCAGAAGCAATGAAAACACTAATGAACTAACAGGAAGAAAGAGAGCTATTTTTCAGAAATAGTAAGTGACATATTTGGTGAATTGATACTTTTAGTGGGAGTCATTCTGAATTCACAAAGAATTTGTAAATTGTCAACACTAGTTGATCGTCTCTCGGCCGATACTGCTGGGGGTTTCTTGATGATAAATACAGAAATGGTTGCAATAAGGCATATGATTTTACAAAATCGACTTGCTCTTGATATTTTATTGGAAAAAGAGGGCGGAGTCTGTAGAATGCTGAAAGTTCAACATTGTTGCACATACATTCCTAACAAAAGTAAGGGAATTAGAGGGTATATTAAGAATATTACAAAACTTCAAGAAGATTTGAAACCACTGGAGGTTTACAGTGTATGGAAAAGACTAACAAAGAGTATCTCTTCAATAGGGACTTGGCTTTTATATTTAGGGAAAAGTATTTTAGGTCAAATAGTTCTTCCAATAGTAGGTATAACAATAATAGTACTAACAATAATGATTTGGTGAAAATGTTGCAAAAAACAAAGGACAGGGAAGATATGAATTGAATGGAAAGGGAAAGAAAAGAAAATATGAAGACATTCAAATGGAGGAAATGGAAGGAAGGATAATAAAAAGATGAAAGATATAGAAAAACAAAGATGGAATTAAGAAAGAAAAAGACGGAAAAGAAACTGAGATGTGCTAAAGTTGGCATCTGGTTGGCATGGGTAATTTTGTGATGGATCAAAATGGTATCAGAGAGGGGATTGATGAAGCAAGGACTCATAGAAAAGAAACTTGCTCGGAAGCGATCCACTGCTTTAACACACTAAGAAGTTATTAAAATTGTCTTGTGTAAAACTAATGCTACCACATCAATGACATGTAAGCATGGTGTGATGGTCTTCCCCCCTTGCCTGACCAATTAGAATTTGTATTTGTAAAAATACAAATTCTAATTGGTCAGGCAAAGATATTGAAACATTAATGGGTGGAACATGTTGAACGAAAGGTATATTTGAGACAGCCTTAGTTAGTTAGTTAAATTCGGGAGTCCAGATGCTGTGAGCGGGAGATGAAGATTTGCCGAATGCAGAGGAGAGATGCTTTGAGATGCTGATGAAGAATCGAATGCAGAATTTTCTATCCTAATTAGGTTAGATAAGAAGATTGGGGAAGAATCTCGAGGAGGAAGAGAGTGTCAGAGAGGGGTGTGACGCAATCGTCAGTATTCTAGAGAGGTCATCTATCCGGTCCTGATTCCTGCCCTGAAGTCTTTGTCACCTGATCTATGCTAGGGGACCCTTACCAGCCTTTTGGCCAGGGGGTTGGTCTTCACACCATTCTTAGTAAATATATTTTCATGCTATTTGCAGATCTTCTTTTCACTCTGTCCTCTCCTTTTCTGAGCATTGATCATTGCGTGAGTCCAAAGTATATGTTTGATGAATTAATTGAATTTTCTCTCCTAAGAATGATGGTGATTGCACTGTGTATTTGAGATGGTTCACATGCGTTTGAAATTTAGATAAAGATTTAAAACTTTCCTGAGTCTGTGGTTATTTTCATCAAATATAAGAACAAGTTAGCTTATGTCATTCTCACCATGAACTAGTTCACCTAATGGTCCATTGACCAGAGGAAAGAACTTTTTGATCAGTGAAAGGTTAGTTAGGAATATTGAATAACTAATCTTGCAACTGTGGGGAAAATGCAGCGGTTTACTCAACCAAGTGTGTGTTTATGGGCCTAGGTGAGTCTATGGTAGTGGAGTATCTGTTGTGGGTACGCCACTGGATCACTAGTATATCCGATAGTATGTGGAATATTATAGAAATTAGGAGTTGCCCAAATTATCTAGTGTTTCAGGGATTCTGGACATACACAGAAGTATGCGCAGGATAACAGGACCTCAGTGTGTAGGGGCTGAGCCTTCTTACCACCTCAGTACACAAAATCCCAGAACCGACTAGCTATAGTGTCTTATTCGCTCTCCTACATAATCACAAAGCTAAAAATGAAGAGACAACCCAGAACAAAACACTCCTGACTCTCTCAGGAATCATGGTAGCAAGACAAACCCTTTCGCTCACTCACTGTTGTTATGTTATGTTAAAATCACTTTTACCGCGCACGGTCACCGAATGGTTTTATGGCGCTCACTCGTACTGGTCCACAATATATGTGCCACTACCAGCAGCAAAGCCCATAAACCTAAAACAGTTAGCATTGTTTCAATTCCATAGATTATAAATGGGGATGTCATCGTATACGGACAGTGGATAAAGGGCTATCAGGCCTAACCACCCTCCCCTTGGCTAGAAGAAGTTTTATTATATAAAAGAAGATCTCTGGGCTTGGTCAGCAGACCTCATACCTTGGTGCCTAGATGGTATTTTTATATCATAAACAGCATAGCTCTTCTCCCTGGAAAGGTTCCCTTCCAAATGTGTGTTGGAAGAACATGCATTCCTATAATATTGAAAGCATGAGTTTCCAGCAGTATCAGCTGTGTCAGCATGTTTTGTCTAGCTGCTAGGGACTGACCAGAACAGAATAACAAGGGGCATTGTTTATTGAGCTTGCACATCGTGTTCAGACTAAACTCCAGGAAAAGGCAGAGAATGCAGAGAGCAGATGGTTCTCATGTGAAAGGCACAAACAGAGTCTTGCAAAATAAACTCATGTAGTAATGTGCGCAAAAGCAGCATCATGGTAGCTGAGCTCATGCTAACTTAGCAATGTTGACAATGACCCTAATGGCCATATGACCAAACTCGAATCTTCAACTTTAAATGTGGATGGGGGCGTGGCTTAACTGGGTGCTAAGATCTGCTGTTGTGGCCGGGCGCGGTGTCTGGGCCCTCCTGCTGGCATGGCCTGGGCTTTGTCGACACCTCACATCTGCGGCATCCTCATCACCGGATCATCACTTCGGGCCCTGCCTACAACCCTGCGCCTTCTGGAGACGGTGAGTGTTGACGCTGTGAGGGCAGTTCACGACGGGGTTGGGAGTGCGTGTGTTGTACCGCCAGGCCCGGGCCTCTACACAGCGCAGGTGCCATTTTCCAGCTCCTGGTGCCAGCTGTAACAGCCCTTCCCTACTGGGCCACGCAAAGTGGGCGGCGCGCTCCCCGCGACTCCCATTCGCTTTCTGGCCTCCCCCGGTGCGGTCTCCCGGCTGCCCTTACTGCATCTCTGCTGTAAGTGGGGACAATTTTGCTGCCTTCCATCTTCCGCCTACCAGCTGCCTACCTGCCGCTGCTGTCCTGCTAACTGCCCTCTATCGCCATCAACTCACCTAACGTCCGGCCCTGGGCCCGTCCTCTACAGCAAAGCGCTCTCCGCTTGCTGGTGCCAGCGGCCTTGCCCACCTCTTGCATCCTCCTTAGTGGGTAGCCTCCCCGCTGGGTCCGGGGCCAATGGAGGACCGACTCTGTGGGCACCACGGCCATCCTTGCTGCCCACCACCTGGACACAACCTCCTACCCTTGCCACCTGCCTGTCTGGACCAGTGCCTCTCCTAGTCGGCTGTCTCAAATCTCAATCTACTGGATGGGTCCCGCTGTTGCTGGTGGCACAGTGCTGCGGGGTTGGGGGCCTGCACATCTCACCACAGTGTCTGGGCCTTCTTCTACATCCCAGCACCCATCACAGCCCAAAGGTCTTGCAGTCTTCTGGCTGCTCCTTCTGGGCCCCGTGACGTGGACTGCGCACTCCCCGTGACACCCGATCGCCGGCCGCTCCGGCACGCACGACCCTACCGGTGAGCTACATGCTACCTGCCCAGACGCTGCCTCCCCCGGTGGGCCCGGCTGGCCGCCCGGCTTCTCTCTGGCTTCAGCGTTCCATTAGGACCCAGCAGCTGCGGGCATCCTTGGTTGCCAACACCTTCATCTTCCACCCCTGTATGGGGCCGAAATTGCTGTATGAAACACTGTTTCCCCACGGCAGCCACTCCTTCCTTCTCTCCCACTCTGCTTGGCGCTGATGCTTTGCCCTGCTGCACCGTCGCCAACATCACCCTCAGGTCTGCGCCTAATCATGGGGAAAACGGATCCTAAACAACCCAAGATTGCTTTCGACCAACGCCGGCAAACTCGCCTGGACGGTGTGGCCACTGACGTTGGCGGTTCCGCCTCCCAGGCTGATGCTCCCCCGATACGGGAAGACGACCTGAAGGCCATTGTTGGACATCAAGTCAACAGTCACTGGCATCGCTGCCCAACTCAACCAACTGTGGACCTGGCTGGACTCCGTCAAAGTCCGAGTCGACACGCATGACACACGCTTGCTGCATGTGGAGGCGAGAGTTTCTGAGGCTGAGGACGCTGCCGCACTAGACCATCACAAGCTTCTTCAAATGGACAAGGTCCTCGAGGTGATCAGGAAAAAGAACGAGGATTTGGAGGAATGTTCCCGTAAAAGCAACCTCCACATCACGGGCGTGCTCGAATCTTCCAACATCTCCAAGATGGAGGACTTCGTGGAACAGCTTATCCGCGTATTCTTTGGTGATGTCCTATCCTCCGTCTTCATTGTCGAGCGTGCCCACTGCTCCCTCGCCCCCACCCGGCTCCTGGTCTACCGGCGCACCCCATCTTCACCAAACTGCTCAACTTACGTGACTGTGATGCCCTCTTGCGGGCTGCCAGTGAGAAAGGTGACATCCCGCATCAGGGCAACTCCTTGGCATTCTATCTCGACTACACGATGGTGGTGCAGGCTGCTCGCCGTGAGTTCCTCCCAGCGAAATGGATTCTTCAAAAACACAACGTCTCCTACTCCCTGGCCTACCCGGCCAAATTGCGGGTGTCCGGCAGGGCTCCAAGGTGCATGGCTTTCTGAAGCCCAAGGCAGCGTGGTCCTTTGCAAAGACTCAGGACAAAGCGCCGTGCTCTCCTCCTGCTGGCTCCGAGTCCACTGATGTTGGCAACCTGAGTGACAATGACTGACTTCTCTTGCCATTCTTTGCTTGCTCTCCACTTCCTCTCCTTGTGAACAGTTAACTGTTTTGGACATCCTCAACCTCATTTCGTTGGTTAGATACAAGATCCCTCCCCATAATAATGTATCTGCCTGCTGCTCTCTTCTACATGTAGGGAAGGGTAAATGTGCCGTCAAGGGAATTTGTTTGAATAGTGCTTGATAATTTAAAACTGACTTAATAGGATTAATTAATAAATCCAAGGTGAACTTAATTCATCAACATTAATTGAACCAACAACAAATATGAAACATGAAACATGAAAAACGAACACAAAGGTGTATTGAAAAAAAGAATTTATCAAAAGTTCAATGGTCAGAATTTTAGTATACAGATGGAGTTCATTCAGAGATATTTAGGTTTGTAGGTACAAAAACAAATTAATTGTGAAAAGACTCAACAAAACCTAAATACACCTATCTAAAATCAATATGAAATAAAACAAGAAATAGATGAGGTGAGAGTCGACGTTTAGGTCTCTTAGATGATGCTTTGTGAGACCATCTTCAGGACAGAAGTCATATGTGTACTGTATAAAAGACCAGCGTAATCTTAATCAGTTTGAAGAGAGCCTTACATGCATCGAGTTGCGCTTTTTGAATGGAAGCGATTGATTCTTTACCGCTCCTATTCTCCAAAGTAGTGCTACTTGCTTAATCAGGTAAATATGTAAATTTGAGTTCGTCCGCAGGTCCTGAAAGTCAGGATGAACGCCCAGGAGTCTAGCGTATCGATGTGGCAAACTATCCAATAAGTTTCAATGTGATTTCCGACAAAAGTTATGGCGATCCAACAGTCTTATTTTTAAAAGGAAGAATCTCGCCAATATCACAGCGTGAGTTGTGAACACGGGGAATCAGAGAAGTATTCACTCTCGTGTCTCTATGCACATCGGTCATAGAACGGGAGTAGAATGCAGCGAGTTCTGGCCATGAGGCCCTTCATCTTTTCGCTATTGCTGATTTTACTCCCCTTCCTGTTCCCAGCGGTCCCCAACCAACACCTCGCTGGAAATGTTAGTCCTTCTGGCACCCCGCTGCTCTCTTCATATTCACCGTTGTGGGAAACATCCTTTACAACAAAACTTTTTCCACGCAGTACCTTTACAACGCAGGTATTACAACGCAAGTCGTTACAACGACTTGCACTGGAGGGCGCTGTAGGATAGGGAATAGTTTAATTTTCTATCCAAAACCTTCCCTACTATCCACGGGGACTGGAGTTGGAATAGTACATTAAAATATTCCACTACCCTGCGCCCCCCAACGCAAGTCGTTGTAACGACTTGCGTTGTAAAACCTGCGTTGTAAAGGCATGCGTGGAAAAAGCATGCTTTGTAACGACATACATCCACTGTTGTCTGCTATACTTACTGGTTTGGCCTCCCTGTCCCTATTGGCAGGGGTGTTCACCGAGTAGAGCCATGACTCCACTGGATAATTCCCTTTGTTTCAGTCTCTTCTCTTTCCCCTCCAAGTTGGGGTTCCCCTGGGTAGGTGGGTTTGGTCTCTCATCCTGATTGGGGGGGTTGGTATGGGTGGTGGGGGGGTTAAACTATTGGGTAGGTTGCCTCTCTTCCGAGGCTTGTTGTTTTAGTAATTTTGCGATTTTTTTCTGCATCATGTTCTTCAACACATCGTCCTCTCCATTGCGCATTCCTTCACAGTCACATCTGATTTCATCTGTGCACCTGTCCACATCCATCATTCCTCTTCCTGGCACAGTATCATGACAGCCCTCACACTCGCGGTCTCAATGACCATCGCAAGGCCGACCTAATGCATGCTCACCTCATTCGTCATAAAGTTGACATCTGTTTCATCCAGGAAACCCACGTACTGCCTGCCACTGCTGATAGGCTTCACTCTGGACACTGGGGCAAATCTCACTCCTCCTTCTATTCTTGCTATTCTCGTGGGGTGTCCTTTCTCATTCGCAAGGGGCTCCCCTGGCACACATCTCAGGTTCTCACTGACTCTGAAGGGCACTTTGTCATCCTACATGGCACCCTCCTGGCACAACCGCTAGTCCTTGCAGCAGTTTACGGCCCCAACTCCGATGACCCTGACTTCTTTGCACAGATCTGGCAACACATCTCATCTATGGGTCCTGAAGAGCTGCTGTGGGGGGCAGACTACAACATCACGCCTTCAGCCACCCTAGACCGATCTGGGTCCCGTGTCTCGCACCCACGCACCACATCCCTCTTTTATTCCATACTGTCTGATAACTCGCTGCTTGATACATGGCGGCACACTCACCCAGAAGCGCGCAAAGGCACATGCATCTCAGGTTCCGCTGGCTGCTGGTCCCGTCTGGACCTCTGGATCTCCACCCGGGATGCTTTTTCATGGATCACTTATGTGGTGCACACCCTTTCTGATCACGATCCTGTCTGCCTCAGCCTGCTTCCCCCGCACTCCCAGAGGCGCGCGTTCACCTGGCGGCTGCCCTCAAATGCGCTCCGCGGTTCTGCTTTTTTTTAATGAAAAAAACTGCTCTCACTACTTACTTTGACATCAATGTCGGCTCTGTGGACTCTCCTTCCACCCTATGGGAAGGCTACAAAGCTGTGATCCACAGCAAATGCATCTCCAAGTAGACTGGCGTCCTGCGCTCTATTCGCCGTACCCTGGAACTTCTGGAACAGGAAATCAAAGCTCTGGACTCTTCTCATTCATTCGACCCCTCTCCCGATACCCTAGTGCAGCTCCAGGGCAAACTATCTGAATTTAATGATGAGGCCGACAGGGAACTCTCCTTTTTAGGGAGAGATACGTCGACACGTCGTTATCATGAGGGGGATTGCTTGAGTAAAACCTTAGCCAACCTTCTACAGCCGCCTCACGTGCCAATTATATTACTGCGCTCCGAGATAGGGGTTCTGGGCGGGTCACCTCTCCTGCTGAGGTGGGGACCAGGTTCACCACCTTTTATTCTCAACTCTACACTGCTGGGTTCGCTCCTTCTCATGATATCCTGGATAAATATTTTGATATCCTTGAGCTTCTCTGGCTCGGTAACTGCCATTGGGTATACCTGGACAAACCTTTTTCTAAGGAGGAGATTTTGGTGGCCATAAATAGTCTACCTGGTGACAAGGCTCAGGGCTCTGATGAGCCACCTGCTTCCTTCTACATGACATTCGCGCCCCTCCTCATCCCACACCTTGCTGATATGTATAATGACCCCTTTGAAGGCAGTCACTTTCCTCCATCGCTGTGTGAGGCCTTGCTAACACTTCTCTTGAAACCGGACAAGTCCCCAATGCTTCTCGATTCTTACCACCCATTGTCGCTATTAACAACGACAATAAAATATTTGCCAAGTTATTGGCCGCCCGCCTCCTTCCTGTTATGCCTCTGATTGCCTGACCCGATCAGTCCGGTTTCATTCCTGGTCGTGCCACATCACATAACCTTCAAACTATATTTGCGTTGTGGCCCTTTTAGACACCACCAAAGCCTTTGATACTCTCGAGTAGCCTTTCCTCTTTTATCTTCTTCCCCGCTTAGGCTTTAGCCCGGTATTTCTCCGCAAAGTTCACCTCCTTCTAACGGTCAGATCTCGGAACCAATTCCTGTTTCCAGAGGAACCAGGCAGGGGTGCCCACTCTCGCCTATGCTTTTCTTTGTGGCTATGGATCCTCTTGCCGCCCGGCTCAGGCAGCATCACACTCAAAGGTGCCTTGGATTCGCACTCTATGTTCGCAATCCCCAAGAAAATCTCGGTCCCATGGTTCGCGATGAGGTGGTGCGATTAGGGGGTATGTCTGGGGTGCAGGTTAACTGGGGCAAATCCATTCTTTTTCCTTTGACAGACGCCACTGTTGCCTTTACCTTGGATTTCCCATTTGTATGGGCCTCCGATCCTACTATAGATTTGGGCATCTGGCTCAGTAGAGACACGGACGAACTTTGGAGGGCGTACTTCGGCCTAGCGGTCGGCTGGTTGGAGACTAAGAACCCCTGGGACGCATAGCCATCGCCAAGATGGTGGTGCTCCCAAAGTTTCTGTACTTATTTCTCAATATCCCCATCCCACTCACGGCTCATTTTTTGGGACACTTCGCTCCCTCATCATCTCTTTTGTTTGGGCTGGGCTACAGCCTAGAATTGCATACAAACTTCTCACACTTCCCTTAACATGTGGTGAGCTGGGTGCCCCGCATTTCACAATGTATGCCCTAAGTGCCCAAGTCAGGTTTCTTCACTTCTGGTTACACCCGAAGCCCTTCCAACCTCATGCGGCAGTTGAGGCAGACCTCGTGGCCCCCTTGCCTCTTCAGATGGCTGTCTTTGCCCCTGCAAAACCCCCGTGCGGAGAGGGAAATACAGTTGAGACTCTGCGCTGGGCCTGGGACGGCCTTCGTAAGTTCTCCGGTTCCTGCTCGCTCTCCACTAATTCCATGCCCATCGCCTATCTTCCAGAATTCCCCTCCCTGCATTCTGCTGGAATGGCAAAACATGCGACTTGCCTGGGGCTCTGTACGCTATCAGATCTTTATCCTGCTGGCGTCTTCTTTTCTCTTCCAGCCGAATCCGTCCTCTTGGATACCCTACTCTACTACCAACTTAGAGCTGCCTGTTGGGAACTGCACCCATTTTTCCACAACCTCCCCCCTCAATGGCTTCTCTAGACCTTGTATACACCTCCACTTCTCCTCATAAGCTGGTCTCCAGACTTTATGCCCTTACACTGGCAGCATCCTCGATCTCCGCTGACCGGGCATGCGTTGCGTGGAGCGAGAACTTGGGAACCAACCTCTCTCCGGAGACCTGGCTGTACTGTTGCCGGCAGACCAAATGATTTTCCCCTAACTACCGTCTGCGCCTCATACATTTTAAATATTTGCATAGATTATACCGCTCCTCTGCCCAGTTGCATTGAATAGGTCTCGCCCCCAGCGATAAGTGTCTTCGTTGCTCTGCTCCCGCTGCCGACTTCTCTCACCTCCCATGGCTGTGCCCCGAGGTCTCTATGTTTTTTCATGATGTGGGCACTGCCATTACTGAGATTATTTCCACGCCAGTCTTACCTGATCTGTTGCTATGCCTTTTAGGCTTTGTGAAACACTGTTCCAACGCCTCAGGTAGGCTCACTGCTGTGCTGCTGGTTCTTGTGCGATGTACGGTTGCCATGCATTGGGGTCGCCGGGCCGCGCCCAAGGTTGGTGCTTGGCTGGAGGATGCTGTGCGTTGTCAGATGCTCCTGTCTGAATTCTGGGAGCTGGTGCCGGCAACCTGCAGTCCGCATGATATCTGGGGACCCCTTGTCTCATACCTCCAGTGCCAGCGCGCCTCGCCCTCTGCGTCCTCTCCCGCGCTCCCCTCTGGCTCCTTGCCCATGGCGGCCGCCGGTGCTGGTTCGTAGATGTCGCCCCTCCTCCTCTGCTCACTATTGCCTCTCTGTGGCTATTCCTACACATACTCTGCCCCTTTGGGCGCTCTACTTGGTCACTCAAGCTCCACCCTCTGTTGTTCCGTCTCATGTCCGATGTGGACTATCATTATGCAATTGTTTTTATGATGAATGTATCAGCTGTGCCTTCTTTTACTATTTGGCTGTTTTCCTGCCTGTATACCCTGTAACTGGATGTTCAAGTCTCTTCAATAAAGTTATTATTTTTTTAAAACTTTAAATGTGGATACAGAATTCTGCATTCATATTCTGTCCATTGGGGATCTCTGTTATATGTATTTTTGTGACTATATATACATGTGTATACTTTTAAATACACATATATAATAGAGTATTACCTTTTAATATATATATCACACTAACTCCAAAAAAACACTTACCACCCAAAAACCCTTACTGACCCTAAACCCTAAAAACCCCTTATCACCCAAATACCCATACCCGCCCTAAACCTCTTACCATCAAAAAAGTGTAGTGTAATTTAGTTCCCTGTGGTGTAAAGTCAGTTCTGTGTGGAAAATTGTGGATAAGTCTGCCTGCTGAGTTCTGGATGGTCTGTAGTCTTCTAGTGAGTTGCTTGGTGATGCCAACGTAGACTGTGTTCCCATATTCCAAAATGCTGGTGACTAGGGCATGAGTGACATTTTTTCTTGGGTTGCTTGGGAGCTATTTGAAGAGCTTTCTCCGCATCTTCAGGGTGTGGAAGCAGGATGCAATGATGTTGGTTTGCGCAGTCATATCCTATTAGCAGTTGATGATTAATTTGTGGTTCCTGGCATGGAGTGTGGGTGTCGGTCCGAGTTTTTCCGCCGACCTGTTGGAGTTCCATGGAAAGGTGCTGTTGCTGAAGATCATTACTTCTGTCTTGCCCATGTTGAGCTTGAGACAGTGGCTTTTATCTAGTCAGCAACTTTGGTCATGGAGGCGGTGAACTTGTTTTTGTGTTGGGGTCTTCTCTCAGAGGGAGAGTATGATTAGCATGTCATCAGAGTAGGAGAGAATGTTGTTGTTGTGTGCATGGATAACATTGTCCAGGGGGAGCATGTATGTGTTGAAGTGAGTGGGATTGAGCGATGAACCTTGAGGGACTCCGTAGATGAGTTTATGGGCTTCAGAGGAATGAGGTGCCAGTCTGACAGCTTGTGTTCTATCTGTTAAGGAAGAGCAGAACCAGCTGAGAACTGGACCTTGGATGCTAATCACATACAGGCACCTGATAAGGGTGGAGTGTGAGACTGTGTCAAATGCAACAGAGAGCTCCAGGAGAATGGGGGCTGCCATGTCTCCTGTGTCAAGGATCATAAGGATGTCATCTGTGGTGGCAATAAGTGATGTTTCTGTTCTATGGTTAGGCTTGTATCCATACTGGGGCATGAAGGAGCTAGTGGTTGCTGTGGTGATCGGTGAGTCATCATTTGATTTGTTTCTCTAGGACCTTTTCTGGGTATGGTAGGAGGGAGATGGGTCTGCAGTTGGAAAGCATGGCTGGGTCAGCTGATGTCATTTTGAGCTGGGACATGATGGTGGCATGTTTCCAGGTATCCACAAATGTGGCTGACTCGATGGTGCAACTAAGGATGGGTTTTAGTGCTTCTGATTGGTTGAGACCTTTGGTGAAGACGTGGTGGGGCAAAGGTCAGATGAAGCCCCCGACTGGATGGCCTTTATGGTAGTAGCAACAATGGTGATGGTAGGCCAGGAGGTCAGGGTTTATTCATCAGCTGTAATGAGAAGTTGAGTTGCAATGGTAATGGGGTCGGGTTGAGGGTCGAAGTTGCTGTGTGTGGATGTGATTTTGTAACAGAAGAATTCCTAGAGCTTGTTGCAAAGTTCTGTAAGGGGTTGGTTTTGCTGAAGGTGGCAGGACGCTTGGTAAAATCTTTGACCAAGGCAAAGATTTCTTTCCTGCTGTTAGTGCTGTTGTTGATGTGATCTGCAAGAATTGTGAGCTTGGTTTTCCGTATTTGGTATACCTTGACAGGTTGGCATTACTCAAACCCAATGATAGAGGGGGGATACTACACATTAGTTTTTTGCATGCCATTAGGGACTCTTTACTATAGACTAATATTACCTTGTTTTTTACAGGAAAAAGAGCAGCATGGCTGTCATGGGTCGATTTCCAATCGCAGACAGGTGTAGATGAGCTTGCCTGTGGCATGCCGGTAATGATCAGCTGCATGTGTCCACTGCGTGTCCTCGCTGAACGCGCCACTGAGAAGGTGAGGGAATTCCCAATACCCCAACCCAGATCAAAACATTTTGTGGCTATTTCTCAAAAGGTGGCAGCCCTAAATATGTACCAAGTGAACTATTAAAGTATTGGCACCAATGGCTTCCTTCACTCCATTTCCAACCACCCCATGCAGTTAAAAAACAATTAAAAACAGTCCTTGTGCTGAAATTCACAACCTAATCAGATTTATTTCCACAGTTCTGAAAAAGATTTAAAATAGCCCCAGACTCACACGAGTCTTAAATAATGAAAATATACACAAAAGCGGTAAGTACAATGATGTGAAGCAGAGGCTCCTGTCCGCGAACTATTTAGAAACAATTTTCTATGGTAAGATAAGAGATCATGGGACTGGTGATTAGGGTTTCCTCCCCTTGGTTCCCGCTGTACTTGTTCATTAAAGAGGTAGACGTTAGATGAAGAAATAAAATGCCCCAAGGTGGGGAGGTTTAGAGCGTGTATATTCCAGTCTTGAGAAATAGTTAACTAATGATTGCCACCTCACTGTAATTTGTGATTGGAAAGTGTGAGGGTAGGTGTTGCACCACAGTGCTAAGGAGGGAGGTTCTCTTTTCTTCCAAGAAGGTGTGATCAGCTGACTTGCTGTTCTCACCATATGTCATGTCAGGGACCAATCATGTGCTGTCGTCCCTCCAATATTTCTGACCTTATACTTAGTAATATGAGTTCCAGGTCATCATCTTGGAATGGTTATCCTAGCCTTTGTTACGGTGCAGAAACGCCTTCCAGTTTGTTTGTGTTACTTTGCAGGAGCACCAGATACATATGAAAGTCCCAGTCTCTCCATCTTTCATCTCCAGCAAGTGTATGAAATTATACTCCAAAAGGACTTGGGGATGTCTAGCCAAAGCCTTTCCCACTGGTTGCCTGGGATTTACTTCTCAAATTTGTTTGCCACCTCTGTTGGAATGGGTGCCTACCTCATTGTTTGCTATTGAGTATGGTCTGTTATGTGTTGGACATCAAGTACCTAGACCCTAAATGATGAGTACCATCTTTTCAGATAGGTAAGTAGGTCTGTGGATACAGGCTTGTTTAGTGAATGTAGCACCCAATGACGAAGCTGGCGATAATGAAATTCATTAATTTCAGTGATCTTACAGTTTTTTAGGTCGAGCCTATTCAGCGCTTCTGCTGTTAGGCGATATGTTGTCTGTACTTTGTTAGGTTTGACTCCTCACACGCTTTGAATTGGCTTTTGTGTGAGTCGTTTTAAAATCATAGCCATGGAGTATTGCCAGGGGAGAAAGCAGCGGCACACATGATGGCTGCTGCGGCAGGACACAAGCTTTGCTCCGACGGCTAACCTCCCATCCCATTAGTTCCACCCCCTCCCCAGCCTCTCTCCTGTCCATCACTTTCCACCCTTGTTTTATTTTGGCAGCACGGCACGGCCGCGCACCTTCCTGTTTTCTTTTTGACAGCAGACATAATTTAAATAAATGATTAGCTTGTCTCCTGAGTTGGGCAGTCACAGTAAGGACCAAGGTGTAGACTGTGCATCCATACCCGGAGAGCGTGACAGTGGGGTGACGGCTCTGAGTCTCCCATCTCTATCTGGGAGGGTAGGGGCTGCCGAACTTTAAGTGCTCCCCTCCTTCAGGCTTTAACAGGCAATTCCCTGGAGCACTCTCAGCTGCTTCTGATGGCCTGTTTGCCACAGGCAATTTTATGCAGCCGGCCAGGCCTGGTTCTCACTCCTGCTTTGGACACAGTTAACATTAACTAGGGATACTTTGTTAATGTTTCCCCCTGTGGATCTGCCAGTTTGGATTCTTGCTTTAAATTAAAAAAAACATTTGTGAGTCCAGCATCTATGGGTCATGTGGGTCACGCAGCGACCCTTTCGTGTCACTAAATAAACAAAGAACAAGTGCGAAACAAACGGGTTTAGAGTCACGGACTCGGTACCTATGGATTACGATCCTTTTTCTTGGGGAGATTATTATTGGTGGTTCAGGTTTATATATGCCCTTTTCCACGGCGAGTGCATACATTTGCAGTTTCTACCCCCAACCATTGTTAGTTCTTTATGGGCTATTTCTTAAACTGATGAGGGATGGTCATCGATTCCATCTAGTGCTGGCAACTCCTCGGTCTTACAACTGGCACAGCATTAGAACTTGGCTCAGTTCTCTATCCATATTGATATTTTATTACGGTGTGGTTCTCTCGTGTCCGGACCGTTTAGACTCCTGCCCGGTGACGCTTATCGGCGTAAAGAAACTCTCCTTAATATGTCTCATCTATATACTTGGAGATCTTGACGTACTGACGGCGTGAAGGTCTTTTGTCGTATAAACTGCGCTTGGTCGCCTTATTTGTCACCAAGTTTCTCTTTAGCCCTGACGAAGTTCATATGGGAAAGAAATGCGTTGGCTGAGGCCTTTTTAAAGATTGAAAATAATAAAGGACTTTTTTCAAAAATACAACAATCTCTTTGGACTGCTAATTCTGGTGCACCATCCTTCCCTACAAAACTCGATTTCTGTCTTGACAGTGGAGCTTTTTGTGGCCAGCTCCGGTTGTTAATGTGCACAATGTCATACTGACAATCCGACATGGAAATTTATAGTGCGAAACCTTGGTCAGCCACAGTTGTGTTGTTAACAACAAGTGCACCTTTGCAGCTTTACTTGGATAAGTTGGTGCTTTCTGATGTTCTTCAGGGCAGGTATGTCACCGTTAATTTGGCCCAAGCAGGCTGTAGGTTGTTTCTTCACTTTACTGCATGTGCTTGCAGAGACACCGCGGCCCTCAGCATGAGCAGGTAGCGCGGCGTGGCAGGGTGTTTTGTGGCCGACGCCAATGGGGAAAGAGCCATATCACATGGCTCTTCGTCGCTGTGGAGTCCTATTTCCCCACTCCGATAACAGGGTGTGATTAATTGTGATAATGTAACACATCAGCACCAGTGTATTGTGTTGTTGATATCTGAGTGTCAACAACCTTTAATTTTTAGCAGCCCAAATTGCCTGGGTACGTGTCCGGTAGGGGCTGTGTTATGTGTCGTGGGGTGCACACATAAGTGCCAGACTGACAAGACAGTAGGGGCCAGATGTACGACCCAAATTTGCATGCGCAGGCAGGTTTGCGACCAGTTTGTGCATGCAAAATGTTACAGGGCCATGTACAATTCCAAATTAGACAGTCACAATTTATTTGCGACTTTCTAATTAGGAATTGCAAGTAGCTATTAGGAAGGGGTGTGCTAAGGGCGTCCCTTCCTATTAGCGAGTCTCTACTCTATGTAAGAATGTTTTGCAAATACTCGCAAATTACCACCCTCTTTAAGAGGGTGGTAATAGAGTCGCAAATGGGAAAGGGTCCCCAGTGGAACCCTTTCCCTTTGTGACAGGCTCCAAAAATATTTTAAGGGCAGGCAGTGGTCCCAGGGACCACTTCCTGCCCTTCATAAATTTAACGAAAACGTTTCTTTTCTTTTTTTTTTTTAATGCAGCCCTGTTTTCCTTTAAGGAAAACGGGCTGCATTTAAAAAAAACTGCTTTATTGAAAGGCAGTCCCCGACATGGAGGTCTGCTGAGCCCAACAGGCCACCATCCCTGGGAGGGTTAGTCATTCCCTATGGGGTCGCACATTGCGAGTGGCTCATTAATGTTCATGAGCCTCGCATTTTGCGACTTCATTGGGAATCTCTAACAGTGTCTCTTCACACTGTTGTACATTTGCTTTTGTGACTCACAAATTGCGACTCGTATTTTTTCGCAATTTGCTAGTCCCAAAAGCAAATGGTAGTACATCTGGTCCTAGGTTGCCGCAAGGCCAGCATCATAGCAGCCCCACTGATAAATTCAGGCCAGAAGCTGGTGCCGGTAATTTTTGAATATGGCAATGCACCGCGGTATACCTTTGTACTTTCCCATGTGAGATCAGGTAGCTTCTAATCCCCATTGTTTTTTGCAGTTTTGAATAGCACAAGCTCAACCCAAAGGTATCAGAGCTGTTTACACGAGCGCCAGCTGCGTTACAGATGGACATATTCATTTTTAAGCACAGGGAAATTAAGTGATTTGCCCAGATTCACAGGATGTTTGAGCATCCCACCAGACTCGAACCTGGTTCCCCAGCTTCAAAGTCAGCCACCCTAGTCATTAAGCCACATCTTCTCCCATTATGGAGGAGGCAGGACTGCTGCTGGAGCATCTTCAGGCCAGAACATTAAATGGTGATCTCTATGTCCCGCGGGGACAGGGTCATAAGATACCGTAACACTGATGTCTGCGGAAAGCTGGGGCTCCTAATCCTCATAAAGGACAGGAGTACAGGTGAAATGAAGTTTTCATCACCCAACCTCCCTAGATAGTGCTCTTCTCATGAAAAATAGTTAACAGCAGATTTAGTCTCAGGGAAGAAGTTAACATACTATTCAAAATCATTGTGATATTTCAAGCACATCGGCAGCATTTATGAATGACAAAGGTCACCTGTTCTTTATAAATGAAAATGTTCACAGAAGATTTTGTTCTGAACATGTGATGTTAAAAGCTTTCTCAATGGCATAATTTCAGGAGAGTCCAATCATATGTGTTGGTCTGCATCAGTGTGCTTCCTGTAGGAGGATATGGCAAATTGTGCTCTCGAGATGTACTAATTTACTCATGATCGCACAGCGCAGCAAGAGCTCTCTCTGCAGTCTTACTCTTAACAATTGCCACTAACTAATTAGCCTTTCATTTCAACCCCATCCTGAAATGTTTGTTTGTTGCTCTTCTATCTGTGTTAATCATTTCTGAGGATAGTGCCTAGTTCAGGCGGTGGGAGTATTATAGAGGCATCTAAATATCTGATGTGTACTATTCCCAGCCAAGAAAGTAGTAGTTTCTCTGTAGGTCACATGGGTAAGTAGGTATTGCAACTTGTGTTTTGAGGATGGCCACATTTCTGTCCCAACAAGGTGGCAGCACTACCCACCCATTGTCACAGAGCTCCTGAGAGTGAACCCACCAGTGTCAGTGACATTAACAGAAAAGAGAGAGCAGCTTAGCATAGGGCCAGTAAGTGGCCATACAGCAGCGAGGCAAGCCAGCCAGGCCTCTCTCAGAGACAGCAGCCACCTACCACACTGCCTGCAGCTGTCTGCATGCCCCTGGCAGGCAAAAGCCACTACATGGCTTTGTCTAGCACTGCACTGAAGATGAAAGCTGGCGGCTTTTGCATACAGGCGCCACCCTTCTTGGAACAGCCCAGAGAGTTGGAAGGAATAGCCACATATTAATAATGTATATTCTGAAATGCATTGTTTATGAAAAATATGAGGTGATCTGTATTAGAAGGAACTCTGCACCAAATAATGAATAAACACTGTAGTCTGCTACCGTACAGGCATAATATCCAAAGATGCAGGATTAAGGCATTTTCCTTCGCACCCACTCCTCTCCTTGCACCCTTTCTGCTGATACTTCGTGCCATTTATTGTTAGCCAAACTCTTTAGGTGTCCCCTGCACAGAGCTAGCTCTCAGTGGAGTGTTACTGGCAACTTTAAGATCCATCTCAATTGTGCTTGCTTTCAGCCAAAAGATTGCATTTCTGGAGCCCAGTTTTTTTTATTTTACATACAAATATGCCCTGTGTATTCGTCTACGGCTTCAGTTGTGGCTCGTGCTACATCGCAGTCATCTACTTTCACTAATTCGTCAATGACATTAGGTGTGAATACATAAAATCTTGCTCCAGTGCAAAATGTGAGGGTTCACACTTTGCAACAGTATGTATTCTTTCTTAAACTGTTGATTTACATTAGGAACACAGCGTGTTGAAACGTTCATGTATTAGTTCTTTTACGTCAACAACACTGTAGCAGTGCACTCTTTTAAGGTTAACTTTGGCCGTTTACATCATTGTGTATTTTAAAAAAGTATTATTTATTGGTGTTTGAGTGCTATAAACAGCACACCACATCATTAAACTCCACTCTACCACCCAAATACCATTCAACTTAATTACACTCCAAAACACACTATCCCTCTCCACATAATTCCAGTACACTCAATACCACACAATTAATATCCACAGAATTCCACAGCACACCATGTCACATAATTCTAGCACGCAAATCCACTCCACACAATTACACTTCACACAGCTAACTAATCCAATTGATCCCACATAGTTCCTCTACACACCACATACATACACTCCATAACACATAAGTAAAAAGCATTTCCATTTACAATGCCAATAGCTCCAACTCCAACAAATGTGAGACCTATTGCATTTCCAATGATGGTTTACATTGTTGGAATGACTTGATTTTCGCCTCCTGGTTGAAAAGATCATATAGGGTTTTATATTTCACATGCGCCAAAGTGTCGTAGGACTCTCCGATTATTCCTGGAGCTTATACAAGATAGGACTATTAGGTGAGTGAAATCAAGAGGGGGGGGGGCAGGGCCGGCTCTAGGGTGGTGCATTCGGTGCCACCACACCAGGCGTTGACTTGGGGTGAGGCCGCCCTGTTTACAAATATATTATGGCTTGAAAACCACCTGCTGCCGTGTAACTTGCCTCCGCTATTTTCAGACATCAATAAAAATGCCAAGATAACAGTGGTGATTAATGTTCTTCCTGGAGAGAGACAGAGTTTTGTCTAGTGAAAGTTTGACTCCTTGTAAGGTAGAGGGTTAATATGCTGCTGCTAAGAACGTGTTCCATGCAGATCACAAAGTGCATACAATATTAATAGGTCAATAGGTTACTGCTTTTGTCAGAGAGATCTTTTTGTTACTTGATTTGTATAAGTTAAAATCCTAATATAGAACAAATAAACTATTAACTGTCATCCAAGAGCTGCATGCAAACTGCAAGGTGTATATTAGACAAACATGTTTTTTGCCAGGTTTTTCCTTAACCTAATCTTACAAAAAGGGTTCATTTGGATAGAAATAATAATTATTATTAAAGAGAACCCCTAACAATTAGTGTTATGTTTTAAATTCTAAATTTGTGCTTTTCCAGACCAAGGACTTCTAAACTATACTGCCTACCAGTATGGATGGCATATGACGCCTACATCTTGTAATTCTCTGTTCTATGTAACATAGGATTGTAAAATTTTCTATACATTGATTTACACATGTGATTCTCTTTGTTGAATGTGCGTGTGATGTAAAGTGTTCTGACACCTCACACTGGTATGAGTGACACTATTTAACTAAATGAGACTAGTTATGGGGACTAGAGGGACATTGTTAAATGGTGGTAGTGGGGGAATCTGTGGCAGTGGTTGTCATATGGGGATGGTGCCAACAAACATTGTCGGACAGGGCGCCACCAGTGCTAAAGGCGGCCCTGGGTGGGAGGGTGCAAGGGTGCGGGGGGTGTAGTCCTTCTCTTTTGTTGTCATTACCATCTTTGTGGAGACTTGGCTGCTTTTCCCTCCCCACGTGATATCTAACAATCTTTTCTGAAGTGCCTTTACATCAGTTATCAGTATTGTAATCAGAAGTGTTTGGAAAATATATAGAACTCTAGAGAGGATGTTAATTTTCTTAATCTTGAGAATGTTTATGCCTCATACCCAAGATATGTGTAGCAGCCACCACAGTCTAAGGTCCTCCATTAGGTTCTTTCGAACCTAGGTTCAGACCTAGGTATTTCATCGAGTGTTCTCCCCACATAAAGTGAGTTGTCGTGTTGTAGGGCCTTGGCTTAAACAGGCGAAATCAACACATTGAAAACCAGGAGAGTGCGAAAGTTGCATTATTTGCTTTTGTGTGGTTGCACCAAATTTTGGAAAAAGTATACATACTTACACTAATCTGTTATTTTGGCGCTGTAGTGATGCGATGAAGCCACTTGTATTAAAAAGTAGAGCAAGAAACACAACTACTGCCAACAGCCACTTGTGTTCTGGTTTTTTGTGTAAACTTGAAATTTGTCATGAACTTATTTATGTGCAGTGCTTTGAGGTGGAGAGGTCACCCACTCCCCAGTTGGATGACCAAAATCACTCAGTCTGTACAACAAATTGGTTCCCCAGCACACTCTAATGTCAACATGTATTACATAAATAACAGATAACAACAATTCTTGTCTTTCTTTGTATTTGTTAGGTTTATGCTCATATGTTCTTCTTTAGTTCTTTTTTTATCCAACATGTGTTTCGTCGCCCATGGCACATGGCTGAAACTTCCTCAGGGCTGTATCGTCTGTATGGTTAGTGTTCTGTTTTAACCGGTTGTAATTCCACATCGGTTTCCCCAATAACTCCTTGTCTTCGTTAGGTTGTCTCTCCCAATCATGTCAGTATTATCTCTTATTATTTGTTGTCATCCATTTTACCACCTTCCGAGTGTTTGCTTGTGCAGCCTTCCATTATCCCAGCATGCGGCTAATCCTGAAGCTGCTCTCATGCGACTGGGAGTCTGTGTCTGCTCTCTCTCCAACCCAGCATTGAGGCTGGGTTGGAGAGAGCTACACTGCGCATGTGGGTGTGGCTGACCTGCAGTGCGACAATGTAAACAATAGGGCTGGGGCCCCAACATATCGAGGGGTCACTGCAGACCCAAGTGGGTGAGTCCCAAATCACCTCAGAGCGATCGCCTCAGCTCAGCGAACATCGGAGTGTGAGCCTCGAGGACATTGGAGGAGCTGCATAGAAAATCCAATTGAAGCGTTTACTGCAGCTCAGCAATTGTCAGGACGGGAGCCTATATGACATCAGATGGACAGTGTCTGGGGAGCTGCTGAAACTGAGCATTGCTGGGCATTGCTGTGGGTAAGCTCACAGTTGTGTGTGAGCTAAGTTGTAGACAACATTGATAATCACACAAAAGTGATCCCAAGTCCAGTAGCCAATTACTGACTCGCAAAATAGGGTTTGTGACTTGCTATTAGTAAGAAGCGTGCCAAGGGTGTCCCTTCTTAACAGCAAGTCCAAATGGTATGTACCATTGTTTTTCAACCAAAACACTTGCTGTTTATCAACTACTTCAAGTATGTGGTAAACCACTCGCAAACGGGTAGGGTACCCAGTTACACAGTTTTAGCATGGCTCATAAAATGAGATGAAGGTTTGAAGTTCATTAATGTGTTGGTCAGTTCAGTTTGCGTGATCTCATTTAAAGGAGACCAATAGACTGAAAATTTGATGGTTAATGACCTTACTGGATGCATAGATTAAGGAATTCAGAGGGAAAGCACTATCTTTTGTACTTTTGTCTTCAAAGAAATGGGAAAATATTTTATAGTTCCCTGCATTGTGGGAAATGTGTTCTAGGGGTTGGTTGATTTCTTGAATTTTTTAAAGCATTTTTATGTGTCAGGAACTTACCTGAAGTGGCAAGCATATATTTTAAGATGGTGCACTTATAATGTGCCCAGACAACTTACTAAAGGAAATCTCGTGCTGGGAGACCTTGTGACTTAGACTGCAACCCACTTCTACAGTTATTCAAAGGGATGCTTTTTGACTTCTGAGAAACATCAGACAGGAAGTCCAGGTAATAATGATTGGTTGTTGTGTCACAATACATTTGTTCTCCTACTTTTAAAGCATTCATTGCCTATTTGCTACAATTTGTTTTCTGAATTTTGCTCCCTGGAACAATAATGCCCTTTAGATCTGCTGATAGATGTCCTAGCTTGGCACTTTTCTCTGCCTAAATCTCAGGGAGAATTGTGTACCTTACTTGTTTTACTATTGCATAAATATTCATCAATCAAGAGCTTAAATAAGGCAATTGAGGTTTTTTTTGCCCTGGTTCCTTTGCTAACAGGGACCCTCTTAAGGAGACACTTGACACTTTTCATAGTTCGATTCCATGCTGCATGGCATCATGGTCACTAGGAGTATTTCACCATTTGCTTGGGCAGTCAAAAAGAAAGCTTGAGAAACCTATAAACATTGCCCAGATCCTGACACTCCTGTCTGAAGAATGATTCTTTGAAATCAAATATATTGCCAGAAATCAACTTTTTCTGTGTGGTCACCCCTAATTTTTGCCTTCTGCTGGAGCCTATATTTTTGCCGGTGTGAGCCCTATTAACCAGTGGTAAAGTGCATGGCCTCCCCCTTTAAACATGGTTTAATTGGAATATTGTAATTGGTATATTTAACTTACATATAAGTCACTAGTATATGGACAAAATGTACCCAGCGACTGTTAGCTAAATGTCACTAGTGGACTGCAACACCTATTGAGCATCCACTACAGTGACGGTGTGAAACATTGCATCAGGCATATCATTGTATCATGTCTGTGGCAGTTTGAACAGTGCAATTTTACAGATCAAAATAAACCCTTTTTGACTGCTCAAAACCCCCCTTTTAAATATTAATAAATCACCCCCATGTAGCCTTGTAGTCCACAAGGCAGGGTGCATGATATTTAAAAGTAGAACATGTAGACATTTAAAGTTAATTTGTCCTTATAGTGACAAGCACCCAAAAGCAATGTTTTACTGTGGCAGGCCTAGCTGTCCTATGTAGAAAACCAGAGTAGAGATTACATTCCTAATACTGTATCATAAGGCTACCTAGGAAAATATTTGAAAAACAAATTTCAATTTTTTTCAATACAAATTGATGAAACATAACTTTTATAAAGCTACCTTTAACCTGCCTAAAGTTCCTTCTGGGCAATTTGCACTTCCTCTCAAACTTCTCTCAGCCAGAGATTAACATTTGAATCGGTGTGAAAAAGTGTGAAATGCCTACCAGAAGTGAACAATGAGTTGATCTGAATAGGCAGAGATGACTCCTCTAAAACTCCCAGATTATGCAGGAGCATCCTTTTTTGACATTACTGTGACAAATCCAGCTTGTTTGACAAAGCCTTAATGACAGGTCTGCTGGGTTTACACGTAACACTTTGGTACACACTTGTATACTTATGTATCAACTGTCTGTTTACTAAATGACCTGTGTATCCCACCCAACTTATGTCTCTTGGTTTTACATATAACCCTGGGGATTCACTAAAAAGGAAGAGAAACAGGATGCCCAAACAGTTCTTGAGTATCTACTTTCTGGTTGTTGGAACTCCCTACGTTTGTTCCACCAGTTCTGCCAGACGTCTGTCTCTGGGTTTTTTCATACAACACTGGGGTACATTTGAAAGGAAGGGTAATGAGATACCAAAACAATTCTTGGGTATTCACTGTTTAGTTGTTGGAAAACACTATGTTTGATCTACAAGACTTCTGTCTCTGGGTTTACTGGAAATACAGTGGCTGCTTCTGTAGGAAGGGAGGATCCTTCTACATGGTTACCCCCTCGTTTTGCCTGGTGCTAAGCTGTTTTCTGACTAGTCTGACTGGGATACTGCTAATCAGGACCCCAGTCTCTCTGCCTTCTCCCTTAATTTGCTGTGGTACGTACTTGGGTATATCCCAGATTGCATTCTGGGATACCCTTATAAGTCCCTAGTATATGGTACCAAGGTACCTCAGAGGTCCCCCATGGACTGAAGCATGCATAATCCCACCCATGGGAGACCATTCAAAAAGGAACTACAGGCGTGCCATTGCAGCCTGTATAAGCTGGTGCTAGCACCACTTACTAAAGATATAGATTTCTTATATCTAGGGTCACTTCACAAAAAGCCTATAAGTCACCCCTGTGGCAGGCGTTTGCAATCCTGAAGGCAGGGTGCTTGGTTCTAAGTGAGAGGGTGCCCCTGCACAAGCACACCCCATTCTCCCCGGTTGTCAGTGACGCAGCAATATACCTTATAGAGGGGCACCTTGTAATTACGGGATGACCATCTCGAAACTGTCTGCAACAAATCCATGTTTGGTATCAAACATGTTGGAATCATACCCCCACACTGTAAACAGTGCGGGGGTATGATTCCAATCAATGGAAGAGCCCTATGTTAGCCACTCAGTGTTCCCTGTGCCAATCTTCTAGATCCAAACAGCACAAAATGGTTGCTGCCGACCAGAGACACATTACTGCCCTCCTGCTGCTGAGCCAAGCTCGAGCAAGGGAGGCAGAACAATAGGCATTCTGTCAGGATTTAGTGTATTGGGACCGGGTCAGTGCACTTGAGAGCTCCACTAAGTCGGCATGAGGGGCCCATTTGGTGTCCCTGTGCATAGTCCTGTTCAAACCAGTCCTGTGAGCCGTTGGATCCCGCTCTGGAGCGAAACTGGACAAAGGACATGGGTATAACCTCCCCCTGTCCAAACTCTCCCCTGAGGGGGTCCCCTGAATTGTCCCAACCCTTCCCTAAGGGTACTTAAGGGCTTACCTGTGGGTAGGTCCCTAGATAGATCATGGGACATGATTCAGATCAGACACAACTTCTTCTTCTACCGTCTGAGCACTCTGGACTGCACTGGACTTCGTTGGGCTCAACTTCATCTCCCTTCCAGTCTGCTGCATCGTCTGTGCCTGTGCACCATATAGAAACCTTCCAAGGCCTATGGGCATCAAAGACACCTGAAGGAATCTCCCTTGGAGTGAAGGAATCACTCCCCTGCATTCACAGGCACCACAACTAAGTTGACCCTTCTGCTGAGCCTGAGCTCTTCCAGACTCTGTAAGGTTCTACAATACAGAAATTGGTATAGAGAGATAGGATTCATTGAGGCCATAGGCAAGGCCTCATATGCAGGCCTTACAACAATGAGTTTAGCAATTTTGTCAATGAAAAAGGCGTTCAATGAATTGCACCATGACTGGGACTCTATCATGGTTGGATAACTCGTTGACAATTGAGAATATGTATTTTGATTTGTTTGTGGAGTTCATAATCTTTGCAAGGAAGTAACCGGCCTTAGTAGTTTGGATCACTTTCTTATAGCCCTTTATTTGAGCTAGGTAGGAGACTTCCTTATTGGGTGGTAGTTCTGTCTCCACCTTCTTTGCAATTGGTGCAAGGCCAATTTTTGGAATTTTCGGTCTTCAGAAAATGATCTATGTGCCTCATGGCACCTTGCTACTCTAACTATCCTGATAGGGGCAAGTTTATTACTAGCTGCAGTTAGCCAGTCTGTCATAGCATCTGCACTAAGGTCAATGTCAGCAGATGGCTGATCAATGAGGGCTGTATCTGTCAATAATTTGCAAAAGGCATTAATGTTGACATTGTTCCATTTCCTTGCCTTCAGACCTCCTTTGGTTGAGGGTTTACTTATGATTGCATTGCTAATCACAAATCTTAATAAGTAATGGTCAGACCAGGTACATGGGACACTGTCAGATTGGATATTGCAAAATTGGATGTCCAGATTTGATGTAAGATATATCCCTTAATATGTGTGGGGGAAGTTGCATGCTGAATACAATTCAGCTAGTAGAGGAGATGAGACATTTCGGCGGAGTGTGGTCAGCCGTCCATGTAATTGGACCAATAATTAAAGTAGCCAATGAGAAGGATTTTTGCATGCTTGCTGGTTAAATGGACCATCTGTTTACCCAGTTGTTGAGAAAAGAGTGGCATACTCTGGGGGGGTCTGTAAATCAGTACACAGACTAAAGGTGCAGAGGCCGAATCTAGTTTAATAACTAGACTATATTCTAAGTTTATGTCTAGAGTGGGAAGTCTAATAAGTTAGGATCTTTACAAATTATAGCAGCTACCCCACCACCTTTTTTTATCAGCTGATCGGTTTGCCTGCAGAATGAGGCTACAAGAGGCAGAAAGGAAAATGAGTATTTCTGTTAGTGGCTTATTGTAGGGCATATCAGCATGGAGGGCCTCCGAGGGAATATAGGGCACTAAAGATTTGAGAAACTTGATTAGTTCTTGCCTGAAGACATATTATTCGCTAAGTTGAGAGAATAAACTCCTCACTGCCTCAGGAGCGCAGCACTGACATCCCCAACAGCTACAAGATAGCCCACAAGGACCGCACCATCTGACCAGGAGGAGGCATTGCCATAGTCCACAATAACTCCTCCACCTGACCACCCACTAAGATGACCCAACGACAACCATGGAACATCTGAAATTCCAGGTCCAATCCCAACAACACCCTTGTGGCACCCTCATTTACAAACCTCCTGGCCCCCGCCCGACCCTCACTGACGCCATCATTTACTTCATTGCACCCCAGGCTCTCGCATCTAGAGATAACATCCTACTCAGTGACATTAACTTCCACCTGGACAACCCCAATGACCAGAAACCTGCATCTCTTCTGGGGAACCTCGGGGGAACCTCGCCAACATCGGACTCAAGCAGCTAGTCACGTCTCTGACCCACGCAGCAGGTCACACACACACCCCAGCAAAAACATCACCTAAAGCCACACCTCCGAACTCCTCTGGACCGACCACCACTGCATTCATTTTGCCTTACCAAACCCACCCTACACGACTGCACCCATCACCCCCCTGCAGTAACTGGAACAAAGCCACCATAGAACATCTCACCGCCTCCTTCCGCACAACCACACTGCCAACATCCATAGACGGCAATAACTCAGCACGCAACCTCCACCGATGGATCTCCAACTGTTCCAACGCGCTGACGCCCCTCAAGAAAGCACCTGGCAAGCAACACTTCAAGAAAGATAGTTAGCTAACTGCAGCACTCCACAAGTCCAGATGCACCTGTAGATGGCTCGAAATGAGATGGAGGAACAACAAAACCCCAAAAGCCCACTCAGCCTTCAAAGATGCAGTCATCACACACCACATTCTCCTCAAACCCACAAAAACAATGGCCCTCCAATATGGAATCAATGGTAACGCACACAACAGCAAAGAACTATTTGCCATCGTCAAGGAGTATGCCAAACCCAACAGCGAGATCACAGAAGTCTCTCCCCCCACGACCTCTGCAACAAACTCAGCACCTACTTCCACCACCAGATCAAGCAGAACTATGACAGCTTCGACAGACCTCAAGATTTTTGGACCCATCTCCCTGCTCCCCTTCCCAGCCAAGGTCATCGAGAAGGCCATCAACGCTCAAATTTCGGAGTTCATCGAAACCAACCATGTCCTGGACTCCTCCGAATCTGGCTTTCAAAGCAATCACAGCACTGAGACCACCCTCCTAGCAGCCACCGATGACCTCCGCTCCCTCCTCGACCAAGGAGAAACAGCAGCCCTCATCCTCCTGGACCTCTAGGACATCTTCAACACCGTCTCCCACCATACCTAAGCTTGAGAATCCATGAGATGTTATGTCACGAGCTATGGGCGCGCTGTGCTTGTGACGGAGTGGTTCCGTCATGGCCCTGCCCCGCTCAATAGAACGCCCGTGCAGGCGCGGAATTCCTGTAGCGTGGACGGGTTGGCTGCGCCGTGACGGAACCTAGTTTTGGAATAGCCATGTTTTAAGGCCTTTTCTAAATAAGGCAAGTGAGTTCGCAGCTCTGATGTCCATAGGCAGCATATTCCATAGTCTCGCCGTGCCGTAGCCAATGATTCGGTCTCCTCAAGTAGAGGTGCGAATCTTCGGAATCATCATTAGCCTGGCGTAACTGTCTGCCAGGATGATACCAGGAGAAGATGCTTTTCAAAAACACCGGTCCCGTGTTATTCAAGGCCCTGTAGGCTAAACATAGTGTCTTAAACTTGATCCGATGTGCCACATGAAGCCAGGGAAGTTCCCAGATTTCTTTAAAGACTGATTAGTTCTTAGGCAGATTTATTAGGAGCCTTGCAGCTGCAGTTTGCACCATCTGCAGTTTTTTCTGATGTTGCTTCTGCATATTTAGATAGAGATGAAAGCCGAATTGGTAGGAATCAAGTAATTCATTTTCTTGGATGAATTGCGTTAACTGATTATTCATGATTTTTTCCACTATCTTCGCTGGAAGTAGCAGCCTGGCAATAGGACGATAGTTGCTTGTGTTTGATGCATTCAGATTCAATTTTTTTATTAATGGAAGGATAGCTGCATCCTTCTATAGAGCAGGGAAAATACCAAAGGTGAACATATTATTAAATATTTCAGTATGGATGGGAATCGCCTCCTTCACTATCTCTCTCAAAACTGCGGGGAGCAAGGGTCCAGAGGGGATCCGGATTTAATTTCCTTCATTCGTTTTTCCACTAGCTCACTAGATACCTGGGAGAAATTCTGAAAGGTATTCTTACCGGGCTCAGTGCTCGGATACATCTTGGCTGGCTCGTGTGTGAGGGCAGCTTCAAAGGAGCCATAGATGTCATTAACTTTATTCATAAAGGCGCTGGCAATATAATCATAGAAACATTGATTATTCTTTGTGGATTTTTTATTAGGCAAGGAAGTGAGTTTTTCTACCACCCGAAAGACTTATTTGGTTAAATTCTTAGCTCTCTCAATCTGCCTGGTGAAAAGGTCCCCTTTTCAGTAATCAGCAAGGTTTTATATTTGGCCAATGCAGACTTGTTATTAATTTGTTCTAGTATCTCGTATTTTGTTCTCCAGCGTCTTTCTAGTCTGTGGCATTTTTTTTTCTTGTTGCAGGGCCTCTGTAAACCAAGGGGCAAAGGGTAGATTGCGGTTGCCTGAATTTTTACAGATGGGTACGGCAACTCTAAAAGCGTCATTTAGCAATCTGTGTAATCATTGGCTGCCAAATCTGCATGTGCCCTTAGAGTAGGCCTGGTCAGATCCAATTGGAATTGAAACATGTCCTTGTCAATCTTGTGCCAGGCTTTATTAGCACTTTGCTGTATTTTAGCAGCCCCTGCAACTTGTACTTTTGGGACTGTATACTCACATAGAATTGTAGAATGATCTGACCAAGTGAGAGGGTAGATATTTTTTGCTGTCAGGCAGGATACAGAGGAAAATATGCCATCAAGTGTATGTCCTGCCTCATGAGCAGGTTTGTGCACCATCAGTGATATGCCAAGCATACCAAAAGATCCAAGAGCGTGACTGTGTCTTTATCAATCATATCCTCAAGGTTTACATTAAAATCACCCAGGATTGTGAACTCTTTTACAGAAAAGAAGGGTTCCAGAAGGGAGTCTAAATTACCAACAAAGCCGGGGGTCGATATATAAGAAGGCCCCTAAAGGTTTCTTACAAATGTAATTCTAAGGCAAAGTGAAGCCCTTCACAGTGGTGGGAGGGAACTGGGAAGAAAGTGGCTCCAAAATGCTCACGATATTTTACAGCCAACCCACCTCCCCTCTTGATGGGTCTATCCATTCTGAACGATAAAAATCCATGGGGGACTGCAATCATGAAATCTGGGTTTGACGCTGCATCCGCCAATGTCTCTGTAAGAAATAGCACATCCAAGTTGCATTGAGATGTGTTGTCCACAATTTCGAATTTATGTTTGGCAAGCGATCTGATAATAATAAGACCACAATGTCCCTCTGCCAAAAGTTGGGTTCTTGAGTACTTCGCATTAGACTTTGTGCCTAAGGTTTGACCAGTTCTAACCATCTGTTGTACCGGGAGGGAAAAACCACATGCACATTTCTGACTCTCTTGTAAAGAAACATTGCCCAGAGTAAGTGTACTGCAGCCAGAGCTCAAACTTGTGTGGGCAAGGTCTGGGAGTTCCATGCCTGTATATCTTACTTGTTCTGATTCCAATGGACCAGTTCTGGCCATCTACCCAGTCCAGGCGTGGATGGGCGCAGACGGACTTGACTTTGGCGTGCCTACATCGACTCGGCGGCACGCACGCTGCAGGCATCTGCTGCACGTTTGCATTATCTAGCTTAAGTAGTGAGGTGGCAGTAAAAAGCTAGACTGCCCACCACCAGAAGTAGCAAGACAGTCCAGAAGAACCGCCTGAAACCGGAAAGGGAGGTCACTACGCCCTCGGCGCAAAAAGCACTCAGCCGCAGCGGAACGGGGCGAGATCCTCTCTAAGTGGGAAACAGCAGTGAAGGCAAACGTAAGTGGCACAGTGAAAGTCCAAAAACCACAGTATTACAGATATAAGGATTAGCAACATATACAAAAAGGCAATGACTTAAAAAAATCATAAACCAGTTAAAATTTCTCTAAAAACTGTTTTGTTTTAAAAGTAGGTATTGGTGGACAGGCAGCAGGGCTTACTTCAGTCTGCTGAGCATTCGCGACATCTAAGCTTAAGCAGTGTGGTGGCGGTAAAAAGCTAGACCGCTCACACCGGAAGCAGCAAGACGGTCCAAGAGAACTGCCGGAAACCGGAAGAGAGGTCGCAACCCCCTCCGCACAAACGGCACTCAGCCGCTGCGGAACGGGGCGAGATCCTCTTTAAGGTGGAAACAACAGCAAAGGCACAGGTAAGTAGCACAGTGAAAGTGCAAACCCACAATATTACAGATATAAGGATTAGCAGCGTATACAAAAAGGCAATGACTTAAACAATTAGTAAAAATTTCTCTAAAAACAGTTTTGTTTTAAAAGTTGGTATTGATGGACAGGCAGCAGGGCTTACTTTAGTTCATGACACCGGCATCCATGACAAAGCCCTGGACTGGATCCGTTCCTTCCTCACTGGTAGAACACAGTGATTCAGACTACCACTGTTCCTCTCAGAACTAACGGAGATCGGCGGCAGTGTCCCTAGGGCTCTTCCCTGAGCCCCACCCTCTTCAATGCCTACATGGCCCACACTCTGCCATAATCAGGAACCACAGACTCAACATTGTGTCCTACGCCGACGACAACCAGCTTATACTCCCCCTCACCAATGGACCCGCAATCACCAGAAACAGCTTCCACAACAGGATGGAGGCCGTCGCCACCTTAAATAGAGACAGCTGCCTCAAGCTTAACTCGGACAAGACCAAAGTCCTCAGGCTGGGGCCCAATACCTCCGCTTGGGAAGACTCCTGGTGGCCCGTCACTTTAGGAATGCCCACGGACCACACACAAAACCTCACCATCATACAAGACTCCTCCCTCACTATGAACTGCCTGATTCACACCGTCTCCTCATTATGCTTCTACACTCTTTACCTGCTTTGAAAGACCTTCAGATGGATCCCGACTGAGGTCAGAAAGCCGGTCGCCCATCAGCAGCATATTTGACGACGGCAACACACTCTATGCAGGCATCACCTATAAACTCCTGAGGAAACTACAGAACATTCAAAACGTGGCAGCCAAACTGGTCCTCAACATCCCCCACCTCAGCTACATCTCTGAACACCTAAGAGAAATCCACTGGCTCCCAGTCAACAAAAGAGTCAACTTCAACCTCCTCACAAACACCTACAAAGTTCTCCACGACGCCAGACCAGCATACCTGAACCACCGCCTCTCATTTCACGTACCCACCAAACACCTTTGCTCCACCCAATTGGCCCTTGCCACCTTCCTTAGGATATGCAAGACTAGGACCGGAGGAAGACCCTTTTCTTATCTCGTCACCAAACCCTGGCACACCCTGCCTCTCTATACCTGGCTATCCCGTTGCTGACCCTATTCAGGTAAAGGATCTCAAGATCTGGCACCACAACTGAACTGCAGTGCCCAATTGGACCTGCAGCCCCGCGCCCCCCCTCCCCCCACCCACCACCTTGAGAACCTCACAGGTGAGTAGTCTTGCTTATTAAGTACTGATTGATTGATTGACTGTGGATCAAGTGTGAGGGTATGTAGCAACCATGTAGTTCCTCCTTAGTATCAAATGAATAAATGGGAAGTCTAGTGTTTTTGTACTGACAATGTTGAGCCACCAATTTGCTGGCGAAGCACATCAGTTCATGTGGAAAGGGGTGTTCTTAGGGCCTTGATGGTGGAGAACACAAGGTATGTCAAAGCGTGCCACCCTAAGACGCCTCTTATCCAGGGATCTACAGCCAAAGTTACAACTAACATCGGCGCTGTCTGCAGCAGATTTCTCTTAAGCCTCACACTTCCTGGAGTAATAAGACAATAGCTACCTCTCCAGCTGACCAACAGTTTGGGAGCAAAAGACCATACTTTTATAATTCCTTCTCACTTCAGTGGGGACTGACAGCTATCCAACCTGTCCCCTTCGACATGTGCAGATTGTATTTGATAAGCAACTACATTTCAGGGGGAACATCCTTTACAACGCAACTTTTACAACGCACTACCATTACGATGCAACTTTTACAACGCAAGTTATTACAATGCATTGCGCTGGGGGGTGCTCTAGGATAGGGAATAGTTTAATTACTATCCAACACCTTCCCTACTAACCACGGGGACTGGAGTTGGAATAGTAAATTAAACTATTCACTATCCAGCGCCCCCCAACGCAAGTCGTTGTAACGACTTGCGTTGTAAAACCTGCGTCGTAATGGCATGCGTTGTAAAAGCATGCGTTGAAACGTCATACATCCACATTTCAGATATGGGTTCCCTCCCCAGCTCAGGTACCTTTGTCTCTTTCAGTATCTTCTATGCTATCCTAGGAAAGAGACAGTTGATATCCCTAGCCGACCTGAACCCACAAGTCTATGCGGATAGCCCTACTTCTCTTTCTGTGCTCATAAGATACTTGAGTCCTAGCTGTCCATAGTGCCTACAGGAATCCTGGGGTTTCATTAGTGCTGTAATCTTAGGGAACGACTTGCCGATAGAGGTGCTTGTGCACCAAAAATATGATCCATAACAATGCTGAATCGCATTGTTGCTTCTCTAGCAACTCTGGGCATAACTCCAGATTTAGAGTGCTACCATTAAAAATAGTTCACTGGTAGTATGTCCAAATTAAAGAAGCAGCCATTGCGACCCAGTCTGAAAACAGCTGAGAGCACCAAATCCGGGACAGGTGATACAGGTGAGGTAGTCTCACAAACAGGCCCATTTGCTATAGATTACTAGGTTGCTCCTCTCGACTTGTTTATCCCTGGCATATTATCACGCATAAACACAGCAAGCTATGTTTGCTATTATAATCTAACTTCAGGAGGATGCATGGAAAGAAAAGTGTTAAGGAGGGAGTTTTGGAGTAGACAACTACAGATAGGTGAGCGTAGAGATGAGCGTCACTCTATTTTCATAGCCGAAACGACTATGCTCTCATTTAAGGCAATGGTGACTCAAGAACACCCATTTTAACCGCGTGGAGGAAACCTGTCTCCAATGTTATACAAATGTCTCTGTGTTCCGCATAGCATAGAACCCAAATATTTGATATTCAGGATCAATGAAGCAAGCATATGCAGTCCAACAAGGAGGACTTCTTCGTGGAAGTTGGTGAGCACCTGCTCACTGAATTGATTGTGATGTCACAATTCATTCCGACTCATTCGAATGGGAGGGAGGTAACACCGCCTGACAAAACAATCGATAATTATCACTGCCATTTGCTACTTCTGTCCGCGCGCTCAGAAGCATTGACAGAGGCTGTTCTAGATAGCTGGCACTTCTGTGCGTCTCCACCTCCGAGCAGCCATAAACTTTCAATACCTCCGCTCTGTAGATTGCTCTGCACGCGCTTCCAATCTGACGCTGTTTTCCAGCACGGCCCCCACTTCATGTTTTTTTTGCTTCCTAGGCCAATATTGTGCAACTTGTCGTTTTCTTCACTAATTGGGACCTGGACCAATTAAACCTGATTTATAGAAAGCCAGTGTGACTCTGATGGATGACCATTAAACTATTCAGAAGACGCGCATAAACCGGCAAGAGAAACACTTCCCTCGCTGGTCTCACAACAAAGCTATATAGATTTCTCTATCGGTTGATAACTGCCATTGATTTCCACATAAATGCTCTGAATGATAACACGCTCAAGAGTCCTACAAATGTAGGGGCACGATGGGGAGGCGGAAGTGTCAGGTGTCCGTGCTGATTTATTGTGAGCTGGGGGCCACTGCTGGGTATATAACTCAATTCTCATGAAATGACCAGTGCACAATGCCAATTGCAATTTTTATTTATCTCGTTTTTTATGACATAAAACCGACATGCCGGCTTTAGGTCAGACAGTTCATAGCAATAAATATAGTTTAGAGGAGGAGGTGGCATTGTGTGGTCGATTCATGGGACGAAATCAAAGATACTGGAAATCGCTCTGCTGTCCTAAAGTTTGAGTGTTTGTCTCTGCTCTAATGTAACATAAGATATGTTCTTGTGTAACATTTTAGGACCCTATTGTAAATTTCCCAATTCATGCCCTTATATAGGTATAAATCACCATATCCTTATATAGGCATAAGAATCATAACCATATTTAGACATAGCTCATGCAGGACAAATACGCAGGGCTGCTTCCACTAGTTCCGAAAATCTACAACGATTTCTTGGAAAACTCGGCTTCAGCTGCTAGGGACTTCCCCTTGCTCGAATACTGACTTGTCCAAGGACTCATGGAGTTTTCAAAGAACTGAGATTCTTTGATGACGTTATTATGTCCACCTTTAGGTCAATCTCGGCACCTTCAAGGTATAAATATGCCCACACTTGCCATAGCAAATAGTGGTTTGGAGCGGTTCGACTATCTACTTGCCCGACGCGCCCTGCTGCTGCAAGTGCCGAAGGAAGCAGACTCTTCAGCAGATGCACTGAGAGAGACGCTGTCTTTTCTCCTGCAGAGAAATCCAGCTCCAGTGTTTCCAAGCTACCCTTGCAGGTTGTTGGGAAATCGAGTCCTGAGCCTGACCTTCATCGTTCCAAATCAAGGTACGGAGCTGATTAGACCCTAAGAGAAATCTTGGACAGATTCTTGGCAAAGAATACTACATTTATGCTACGCCTCTGACCTCTGGTCACTCCCCATGCCGCACGGCCCCTCCTGGTTGCCCGTGACTGCCCCACTGCTGCTGCTACAGAGGGCTCGCCGCTGGTTTGCCCCTGGTACCTGTCTCGTTGGTACTGTACTGCTGCTCTGTTTTTCACCCATTCCTGTCTGTTTATTTTGTTTCTACTGTTCTTTTGGTACTGTATTGTTGCTCTGTTTCTTCCCCATTCCTGGCTGTTTTGTGCCTCTGATTGCCGTTCCTTTTGCGCCCCTGCCCTCTGTGCCCTCCCCCGCTCCCCGCTGCTGCTCCCCTGCGGCCTGCCGCATTTTGCCTTCTGCGCCCCGTGCCCTCACCCATTGGCCGCCCCGCTCCCGCCTCCCAGCTGCTCCTCCCTCCCACTTCGCCTCTTATGGAGGGCACAGCGCGAAAGCGCAGCGAACGCGCGCAGCAGGCGCGCGGCTGGCACTCCGAAGGCGCGCCAAAGGCAAGCCCGTCTGCGCCCATCCGCGTCTGGACCACGCCCAGCTCCAGAACCCCTGGCCCCAGCCGTTGCCAGGGCACCCGACTGAGGTACGACACCGCCACCCTCACCGCACTCAACACAGGACGACCTGCTGCCTGCCACCGAGCCACTCCGAAATGCACCCACGGACCCTTCACCTGCCATGCATGCAAATTCTTCTGCCTCCGAACCTGCACCCCGCCCACCGAACACAGCAACGACAACAACAACCACCTCAAGTGCATCCTCCTGAACACCCACTCCGTCCACAAACACGCTGTCAAACTCTGGGAACTCCTTGATACAACAGCACCAGACATCGCCTTCCTCACGGAAACCTGGATGAACGCCTCCTCGGCCCCCGACATCGCCATTGCCATCCCGGACGGCTACAAAATCACCCGGAAGGACCGCGTCAACAAAACTGGAGGAGGAATCGCCATCATCTACAGGAACACCATCAGCGTCACGACCAACGCAGAAGACACACTCACCGTCGCCCAACACCTACACTTCCAAATCCACACCGACCCCCAGACCACCCTCAGAGGAACGCTCATCTACAGACCCCCGGGCCTACGGACACAATTCAGCGAACCCATCGCCGACTTCATCAGCCTGCACGCCCTAGCCTCACCAGAGTACATCCTCCTAGGGGACCTGAACATCCACCTGGAGAAAAACAACGACAACAACTCCACCACCCTGCTCGACAACCTCGCCAACCTCGGACTCAAGCAACTGGTGAACACCCCCACCCACAACACCGGCCACACGCTCGACCCCATCTTCTCTGCCAGCAGCCACGTTGCCTTCAGCCACTCCACCGGACTACACTGGACCGACCACAGCTGTATCAATTTCACCTTCAAGAAGACCACATCCCACCACCACACGCTACAGATTCCCCGCAGATGCTGGAGCAAAGTCACCACAGACCAGCTGACCACATCACTGAGCCAGAACCCACCTGCCGACACCCCTGACACCAATGACGCAGCAGACAATCTCGCACAGTGGATCACCAACTGCACCGACGCCCTCACTCCACTGAAGAAACCCCCAGGCAAGACTAGCAACAGAAAAACCTCATGGTTCACAGACGCCCTCAAAATCGCTAAGAAAGCTTGCCGGACCCTCGAAAAAGCTAGGCGCCACAAACGGAGATCAGAAAACATGACAGCCCTCAAGAGCGCCACCCACGAATATCACCAGATGATCCGCACTACCAAAAGGACATTGTTTAAAGAGCAGCTTGACAGCAACTCCCACAACAGCAAGGAACTCTTCAGCATCGACAAAGAGCTCTCCAACCCCAGCGCCAGCAACAACGACATCACACCTTCGCAAGACCTCTGCAATTCCATCGCCGCATTC
Organism: Lissotriton helveticus; assembly: GCF_964261635.1. Classification (NCBI taxonomy): domain Eukaryota; kingdom Metazoa; phylum Chordata; class Amphibia; order Caudata; family Salamandridae; genus Lissotriton; species Lissotriton helveticus. The sequence goes on along the minus strand of NC_136062.1, from coordinate 166,572,018 downwards.
TTCCACCGCAAGATCGCAGATATACATGACAGCTCCGGACCCCAGACTCTGCCTCCAGCCACCAAACCAATGACCCCCACCACCAGCCTCAGCGCATGGACGCCCATCAGCACTGAAGACACCAAACGCGTCATGAACACCCTCCACTCCGGCTCCCTCTCCGACCCATGCCCTCATCATATCTGTGACCTGGGTGACCTGTCCCAGGACACCCCCGCGCCACACGGCCACCAGCTGCTGTGTGTGCTCCTCTCCTCGCTGCTGCCCGCAGAGCCCGCCTCGCTTATCCCGACCCTCTGCCTCGCTGAGCCCGACCCTCCGCCGGTATCTGCGTGTGCTCCTAACCTTTTTTCCCCACTTGTGCCGTTTTATTTCTTGTTGTTTCCAATTTGTGCTGTTTTCTCTATTTTGGTTTCCCATTTGTGCTGTTTATTGTCTCTTCCCCATTTGAGTTATTTGCATTTGCATTGTGTTCTCCCAGTGCCGTGTTTGTATTATTATTAGCCCCCTGTGCCTGCCCGCCCAGCTCCCCGCTTCCCGCCGCCGGGCTAGCGGCCACGCCCCCTTTTCCTTCTGTGCCCTCCCTGCTCCCGCCTCCCAGCTGCTCCTCCCTCCCTCCCACTTGGCCATAAATGGCGACCGCGCGGAGCAGGTGAGTGTGACCTGTCCCAGGACACCCCCGCGCCGCACGGCCACCAGCTGCTGTGTGTCCTCCTCTCCTTTCTGCTGCCCGCAGAGCCCGCCTCGCTGATCCCGACACTCTGCCTCGCTGAGCCCGACCCTCCGCCGGTATCTGCGTGTGCTTCTAACCTTTTTTCCCCACTTGTGCCGTTTTATTTCTTGTTGTTTCCAATTTGTGCTGTTTTCTCTATTTTGGTTTCCCATTTGTGCTGTTTATTGTCTCTTCCCCATTTGAGTTATTTGCATTTGCATTGTGTTCTCCCAGTGCCGTGTTTGTATTATTATTAGCCCCCTGTGCCTGCCCACCCTGCTCCCCGCTTCCCGCCGCCGGGCAAGCGGCCACGCCCCCTTTTCCTTCTGTGCCCTCCCCGCTCCCACCTCCCAGCTGCTCCTCCCTCCCTCCCACTTCGCCATAAATGGCGACCGCGCGGACGTGCAGCGGTCACGCGCAGCGGGCGCGCCGAAGGCGCACCAAAGGTAAGCCCGTCTGCGCCCGTCCGCGCCTGGACCACGCCCAGCGCCAGGACCCTTGGCCCCCACCAACACATGACGACCCGACAGACCTACGACGCCGCCGCCCTCAACGCACTCAATTCCAGCCGGAACCCCGCCTGCTGCCGGGCCGCCCCGAAACGCTTCCACGGACCCTTCACCTGCACAACCTGCAAATTCACCTGCCTCCGAACATGCACCGCGCCCGCCAAGCCAAGCCCCAGCAGCAACCTCAAGTGCATCCTGCTCAACACCCGCTCCGTCCACAGACACGCCGTCGAACTCTGGAACCTGCTCAACACAACATCACCAGACGTCGCATTCCTCACTGAAACATGGATGAACGCCTCCTCAGCCCCCGACATCGCCATCGCCATCCCGGATGGATACAAGATCATCAGGAGGGACTGCGTCAACCAGACCGGAGGAGGAATCGCCATCGTCCACAAGAACACCATCCGCATCACGACCGACGCTGACAACACCTTCACCGCCGCCGAACACCTCCACTTCCAGATTCACACCAACCCTAAGACGACCCTCAGAGGCACCCTCATCTACAGACCCCCGGGACCACGCACACAATTCGGCGAAGACATCACGGACTTCATCAGCTCACACGCCCTTCCCTCCGCTGACTACATCCTCCCAGGGGACCTCAACTTCCACCTGGAGAACAACAAGGACCGCAACACCGTCACCCTGCTGGACAACCTCGCCAACCTCGGACTCAAGCAACTGGTCAACACCCTCACCCACTACGCCGGCCACACACTTGACCCCGTCTTCTCTTCCAGCAAGCACATCGCCTTCAGCCACTCCACCGGACTTCACTGGACCGACCACAGCTGCGTCCACTTCAGCTTCAGAAAAACCACTATCCACCACCACCCGCAACAGGCTCCTCACAGAAGCTGGAGCAAGATCACCGCCGGCCAGCTCACCACCTTCCTCAGCCAGAACCCACCTGCCAGCACACCGGACCCCAACGAAGCAGCCCGCAACTTCACGCAGTGGCTGACCGTCTGCGCCGATGACCTCGCACCACTGAAGAACCCTCCCAGCAGACCCAGAAGCAAGAAGGCCCCCTGGTTCACCGACGAACTCAAGGACTCCAAGAAGACCTGCCGCACCCTCGAGAAAGCCTGGCTCCTCGACAGGACTACTGACAACATGACCGCCCTCAAACACGCGACCCGCAAGCACCACCAGCTCATCCGCACCACCAAGAAGAAATCACTGAAGGATCGACTGGACAACAACGCCCACGACAGCAAGGAACTCTTCAGCATCGTCAAGGAGTTCTCCAACCCCAGCACCGACAACAACGACATCACCCCTTCACAAGATCTCTGCGACTCCCTCGCCACGTTCTTCCACCACAAGATTTCCGACATCCACAACAGCTTCGGCGCACCATCCTCGCACCCAACCGTCGGACCAACGCACCCCACCGCCACCCTCCGCACCTGGACCGCAGTGACCACCGAAGACACAGCCCGCACGATGAACACCATCCACTCCGGATCTCCGACTGACCCCTGCCCTCACCACGTCTTCAACAAGGCCGACTCCACCATTGCACCCCAACTCCGAGACATCATCAACACCTTCTTCGACACCGCCACCTTCCCGGAGAGCTGGAAGCATGCCGAGCTCAGCGCCCTACTGAAGAAACCAACAGCGGACCCCACCGACCTCAAAAACTTTCGCCCCATCTCGCTCCTCCCTTTTCCTGCCAAAGTCATCGAGAAGATCGCCAACAGACAGCTTGCCGCCTTCCTCGAGACGAATGGATCCCTCGACCCCTCGCAGTCCGGCTTCAGAGCCAACCACAGCACCGAGACCGCCCTCATCGCAGCCACCGACAACATCCGAGCCCTTCTCGACAACGGGGAAACAGCAACACTCATCCTCCTGGACCTCTCCGCCGCGTTCGACACTGTCTGCCACCGCACCCTAGTCCAACGCCTCAGCAACACCGGCATCCAAGAGAAGGCATTGAAGTGGATCACCTCGTTCCTCGCTGGAAGAACACAGAGAGTCCGCCTCCCCCCGTTTCGTTCCGAGGCCACCGAAGTCATCTGCGGCGTCCCGCAAGGATCCTCACTCAGCCCCACCATCTTCAACGTCTACATGAGACCTCTCGCAGCCATCGCACGCCAACACAACCTCAACCTCATCTCCTACGCCGACGACACCCAGCTGATCCTCTCCTTCACCAGAGACCCAGACACCGCCAGAACCAGCCTCCACTAAGGGATGAAAGACGTCGCAGAGTGGATGAAGAACAGCCGCTTGAAACTGAACTCAGACAAGATGGAAGTCCTCATCCTTGGACCATCACCCTCCACCTGGGACGACTCCTGGTGGCCTCCAGCCCTGGGCACCGCCCCCAAGCCGACAGACCACGCACGCAACCTGGGCTTCATCCTGGACTCCTCCCTCTCCATGACCAGACAAGTCAACGCCGTCTCCTCTTCATGCTTTCACACCCTCCGCATACTCCGCAAGATCTTCCAATGGATCCCGATCGAAACCAGGAAGACGGTCACCCAGGCCCTCATCACCAGCCGGCTGGACTACGAAAACACCCTCTACGCCGGAACCACAGCCAAGCTACAGAAAAGACTACAACGCATCCAGAATGCCTCCGCCCGAATCATCCTGGACATCCCTCGACGCAGCCACATCTCCGGCCACCTGAGGAACCTGCACTGACTCCCCGTCAACAAGAGGATCACGTTCAGGCTCCTCACCCACGCACACAAGTCTCTCCACAACCTGGGCACCAAGTACCTCAACGACCGCCTGACCTTCCACACGCCCACCCGCCAACTACGGTCCGCTAGCCTCGCCCTCGCCGCCGTACCACGTATCCGAAGGGCCACCACCGGAGGCAGATCCTTCTCCTACCTGGCGTCCAAGACATGGAACTCCCTCCCCATCCACCTTCGGCTGACCCAGGACCACCTCGCCTTCAGGAGACAACTCAAGACCTGGCTGTTCGAGCAGTAGCGGCCCCCTTCCCCCAAGCGCTTTGAGACCCTTCCGGGTGAGTAGCGCGCTATACAAGTGCTGTGATTGATTGATTGATTGATATCTTCAACAAAGCCGATACCATCATCGCACCCCACCTCCGGAACATCATTAACAGCTCCTTCACGTCAGCCACCTTCCCTGGAAGCTGGAAACACGCAGAAATCAACGCCCTTCTGAAGAAACCTACAGCGGACCCCAAAGACCTGAAGAACTTTCGCCCCATCTCTCTTCTCCCCTTCCCGGCTAAAGTCATCGAGAAGACCGTCAACAAACAGCTGACAACATTCCTCGAAGCAAACAACTCGCTCGACCCATCCCAGTCAGGATTCCGAGCCAACCACAGCACCGAGACCGCCCTCATCGCAGCCACCGATGAAATCAGGACCCTGATGGACAACGAAGAGACAGCCGCCCTCATCCTCCTGGACCTTTCGGCAGCCTTTGATACCATCTGCCACCGCGCCCTAATAACCCGCCTCTACAACTCTGTGATCTGAAGAAATGCCCTGGACTGGATCACATCGTTCCTCTCCGACAGAACCCAGAGAGTCCGCCTCCCTCCCTTCCGCTCCGAGGCCACCAAGATCATCTGCGGCGTACCCCAGGGCTCCTCACTCAGCCCAACCCTCTTCAATATCTACATGAGCGCCCTCGCCACCATTGCACGCAAACACAACAGCAACATCATCTCATACGCCGACGACACCCAACTGATACTCTCCCTCACCAAGGACCCTCTCACCGTCAAAGCCAACTTCCAGGACGGATGAAAGATGTCGCAGAATGGATGAAGCACAGCCGCCTGAAGCTCAACTCGGACAAGACGGAGGTCCTCATCCTTGGACAATCCCCATCCGCATGGGACGACTCCTGGTGGCCCACGACGCTGGGCACCGCACTGACACCCACGGACCACGCTCGCAACTTGGGATTCATCCTGGACTCCTCCCTCACGATGACCAAAGAGGTCAACTCAGTCTCGTCCTCATGCTTCAACACCCTGCGCATGCTCCGTAAGATCTTCCGGTGGATCCCCACCGAAACCAGAAAGACGGTCACCCAGGCCCTCGTCACTAGCTGACTGGACTACGGGGACGCCCTCTCCGCAGGAACCACAGCCAAAGTTCTGAAACGGCTTCAGCACATACAGAACGCCTCCGCCCGACTCATCCTCGACATCCCTCACCACAACCACATATCCGCCCACCTGAGAAACCTGCATTGGCTCCCCGTCAGTAAGAGGATCACATTCAGGCTGCTCACCCACGCACACAAAGCACTCCACAACATGGGCCCCGAATACCTCAACAACAGCCTCTTGTTCTACACCCCCACCCGCCAGTTCCGCTCCACCAGCCTCGCCTTCTCCACCATCCCACGGATTCGCAGAGCCACTACCGGAGGAAGATCGTTCTCCTACCTGGCAGCCAAGACATGGAACTCCCTCCCCGCACACCTACGACTGACCCAGGACCATCTCACCTTCAGGAGACACCTCAAGACCTGGTTATTCGAGCAGTAGCGGCACCCCCCCCCCTTCAGCGCCTTGATACCCTCACGGGTGAGTAGCGCGGTCTACCAATGTATGGATTGATTGATTGATTGATTGACCTCACTTACTTCTTCCCTCGTACTAAGCTTAGGTCAGGTACATCGGGGTAGGCGTATTTTAGAAGCACCAGTTGAGTACTTTTAGCCTCTGTTATTTATGCATGTATTTATCTATGGTTTAGGAACCATACAATGCTCTTACAGTATTATTTTATTTTACTCTTTCTACTGTATGCATTATATTTTGCAACCAGTTTTACGATTGTAGCAGTACATTTCTTATGCTTGAGAAAGAAGGCTGTTCAATAAATCCTTTTATTGAAAACGCCCATCTATCTATTTTGTCTGCACCTCTGGTGAAACGAAGCATGCACGATTGACTGAGTGAAATATCTATCTATTGTTTTCATGACTCTGAAGATCAGTTTTATCTTGGTGAAACAAAGTTGTCATGTTTATGCGGTTGTCAGAAACTAAATCCCTTCTTGTGAATTCGAGAAAGTTTCTAATGACCTCTGAGCTAGCTGGCACTCACAATTAGTTCTAATAAACTTCGATAGAGACCTAGTAGACATAAGTCCTACGTCAGATCTATAGGATATATTATTCCAATGCGCAGAGCCTATTGGGAATATAGGAACTACACTACAATGTCATATCATACCATATAATGTAACATCACACGTACCAGAAATAGGTTTGATTGTGGACGAGAAGAAGGTGTATTGAAGGGCCATCACCAGCTAAGCTGGTTCTGGCTTAACCCATTCGCTGCTACGCCTCCCGCCGCCGACTTGTGTGGGTAGGCCTTGTGGCCTCGACAGGAAACGACCAAAAACGCAACGCAACACATCATATTTTAACAGTGAAAACTCCCCCTTTTTTCGCAATGTGCCTAACTGTGGCTGTTGGACCATAGCTCTGCCGACACCTAAGGAAACCTAGCACTCCTGTACATTTTTTTAAAACTAGACACCCATGGGAATTCAGGATGGGGTGACTTGTGTGGCTCTCGCCAGGTTCTGTTTCCCAGAATCCCTTACAAACCTCAAACTTTGTAAATAGAACACATTTTCCTCACAGTCCTGTGATGGAAAGTTCTGGAATCTGCAGGGAGCTATTAACTTCCACCCACCCAGCATTCCTATAAGTCTCCCAATGAAAATGGTTCCTCACTTGTGTGGGTAAGCCTTATGCCTGCGACCGGAAATGGCCCAAAACGCAACGTGGATACATCACATTTTTCCACTGAAAACTGACCTTTTTTTCACAATGTGCCAAGCTGTTGATTTGAACACTAGCTCAGCCAGAATCTAGGGAAACTTAGAAAACCTGTAAAAATGTTTAAACTATACACCCAGGTAAATCCAGGGTGGGGTGACCTGTGTGGCTCTCACCAGGTTCTTTTACCTAGAATCCCTTACAAACCTCAAACATTTTTTTTAAACATATTTTCCAAACATTTCTATACTGGAAAGTTCTGGAATCTGCGATAAGCCACATCATTCCCTCAAGTTTCCCAATAATAATGGTACCAATTGTGTGGGTGGGCCTAGTGCCGGGGTCAGGACTGGGCCCAAAATGCAACGTGGGCACATCACATTTTTCCAGTGAAAACTGACCCTTTTTTCAGAATGTCTGGATCAGGTAGGTTCCCTTACCGAATTTGAATACTACATTTAGTGGTTAACCTGCCTTTTTATAGCATTCGTAGACTATTTTATGCCAATTTTAGTATTCAATAGTGTTCTTTTTGGGAAGGCTAGTGCATGAAGACTACAGATATGTGAGTGGTACTTCTTGAATACTGACAAAATACTAAGCACATACTTATTTGTAATCGCATAGTCTTCCTTTACAAAGCAGAACATTTAGTGAATACAAACAATTTGAATACTACTGGACTTTAAAAAGACTACTATTAACATTCTATTCAAGCTGCATGCGAAATGGTAGATCAGTATTTATTACACTATTTGTATGCCTTATTTATTATACTTTTGTGGTTTTTGTGTAGTGTAAGGTAGTGTTTTAGGGTTTAGGGTAGTGCTGGGGGATCGTGCAGGGGTAGTGATTGAGTGTAGGGACCGGACTGGGGGTTGGGGGAGGGTCGTGCTGGGGGTAGTGTTTTAGGGTTTAGGGTAGTGTTGTGGTGTTTGTGTAGTGTAGGGTTGTGTTTTAGGGTTTAGGGTAGTGCTGGGGGTCGTGTAGGGTGGTGTTTGAGTGTAGGGACTAGACTGGGGGTCGGGGGGTCATGCTGGGGGTGGTGTTTTAGGGTTTAGGGTAGTGTTGTGTAGTGCAGGGTAGTGTTTTAGGGTTCAGGGTAGTGCTGGGGGGTCATGCAGGGAAGTGTTAAAGTGTGGGGACCGGACTGGGGGTCCGATAAGGGTCATGCTGGGGGTAGTGGTTTAGGGTGGTGTGTGGTTTTTGTGTAGTGTAGGGTAGTGTTTTAGGGTTTAGGGTAGTGCTGGGGGGTCGTGCAGGGTAGTGTTTGAGTGTAGGGACCGGACTGAGGGTCATGCTGGGGGTAGTATTTTTGGGTTTAGGGTAGTCTTGTGGTGTTTGTGTAGTGTAGGGTAGTGTTTTAGGGTTTAGGGTAGTGTTGGGGGTTGTCCAGGGTAGTGGTTCAGTGTAGGGGACGGACAGGGGCTAGGTGTAGGGTTGTGCTTGGGATAGTGTTTTAGGGTTTAGGGTAGTGTTGGGTAGTGCAGGGTAGTGTTTTAGGGTTTAGGGTAGTGTTGTGTAGTGCAGGGTAGTGTTTTAGGGTTCAGGGTAGTGCTGGGGGGTTGTGCAGGGTAGTGTTTAAGTGTGGGGACCGGACTGGGTTCAGGGTGGGTCGTGCTGGCAACCCTACTTTATATTAATTTTGATGAAATGTCTCACGCTATGGCAGTAAATCTAAAATACAAAGGATGGTCTGATGCACTGTCATGAATGATCAGATTAATTAGATCATATTCAGACCAGCTGCAGTGCCAACCGGCCCTCTCTAACTTATAACAGCAGTCTGTGTCAGTGCCCTTCCATTTCTGGTGCTTTCAGCGATTTTAAGCTCTTCTGCGAGTTTCTTGTTGCTCAAATGGATGCAATGGATGCAATTTCTGCTTTCTGCCTTCATTGCTTGATTTTGCTTGCGAGAAAGTGTCACTCATAGTTGTTGAAATGTCATTCATTACACTGAAATTATGAAAACGTCACAGCAATATGAAACCTTGGCAGCATGCCCGTGATAAAGGACACGGCGGGTGCACACCCCATGTATTGCTGTCTTAATTGCAGGTGCCCACCCTGCATTATGGTGCCACGTGGAGCGGGTGCCCACCCCGCGGTATACTTCTTATGCAGTCCTGCCAAGTATCATGCATCAGGTGTGACGCTCACACATTTCTGTGCGGTGTTCCACATCACCGCACAGAAATGCATTGTCACGCATTTTGCCACCTGCCAGTGCGCGCTACCAGAGGCGCCTGCACCGGCTCTCTGCTGCTCCCGAGAGATTGCGTTGCTGGGCTAAGCCCCTAAATAGTTAAACCATCTGCTCTTAGCTCTGGAGTGGTTGTGAGTGCGCAGCTACAATGTAACAAATCTCACATTGCTCAGCTGCCTGCTGTGTTACACAGTCCACACTACTGCCAATTCGGGAATGGGGCTTGCTTCTCAGCAGTCGATGATACTGCTCAGTCTGAGTCACAGTGGCACACCATGGGGGCCGGGATTAATACTCCGGATGTGCCAGTAGAGTGCCGGTCACGTGGAAGAAGAAGTAGGCAGAAGCGTTGGGGTACTCATCTGAGTAGTGTACGAGACTAAGTCTCTCTCTCATCATGACATGGCCGCCCGCCGCAGCGCAAGTGGCATGATCGCCAATTGCATGATCGCAGCAGGCGGACTGCGGCACAAAACACTACTGCAGGCAGCCGGCTCAGTCAGCTCAGGCTGGCCAGCGAGCGACGCCCGGGGTCAGGGACGAGTGGCCAGCACCATCGATGCAGGCAGCAGTGCAGTCTCAGACCGTATGTCTCTGAACTTGACAAGTAAGTAGTGATTTAGTCGGTGTCTATACTGGTTTGGTTAGCACGTGCATGCATGCAAAATTGTTATTGGTAGCAAGATAAAAGTTGCAGAACTAAAGTGGAAAGTAACCCTGTGGTTAATCGATAGCACCTGGATTCAGATGAGGTATCAAAATCTATCAGCGCTGCTCATATTGTGGTCATTTTATGGCCTGGGCATACAGCATCAAATAATTATTGCCCAGGCTTGCCTGAGGGATAATAGCGTGCAGTGTACGTTGCCAGAGAGTGATGGCTGGCTGACCGACCGTCTCACTGACAGTGACTGACCGTGCTCTCGGTTGCAGCGGCCTCCTGGAGAGTCACAGGACTCACAGCAACAGGCAGCCTGGACAGTGGGCGGCATTGCAAACTACCCGTAACTTGATTGATGATACAGGGGTGGTTTGCCTGGGACTTAACCCGTAAACCAATCTGGACTGACTGGGAGCAGGGACCGAACGCGGAATTAAGCCTAACATAAGAAGAACTTCTGCTCCTGGAGTATTGAACTCCCTGTACCTTGGATATTACAAAAATTGGGAACTATAATTATATATCCTATATATGTGAAATTAGCCTTGAGAAAGCCCCGGCGCAACTCGCCAAGAGGGGGCGAAACACGTGTCGGCTGTCCATGTTCCACAAAAAATAATAAAGATGCTATTCTGCAACTAGAAATAGTCCTGTCCTCTGTTAACAGACTTGAAAGAACGGATATTATTCCTGATAAGAATCTTTGTGATCTTCTATGGAGTACACACTCATCACTTCTCAAACCTGTATTTCTATATGAAGCCCAAGAGGTCCAGAGCTTCGAGTGTGTCTCCATTCTCCTACAAAAAGCTGCCTATTAAAGCGTTGTTTAAGCCTTAGAATACTTGGACCTTTTCCACTTTGCCGACAGGGGTGGTTTGCTGCCTGAACCTAGTAGCCTGTTTCAGGAGAATTGCCACAGTCTTGCACCTGACCTGGCCGATTTGTACTGGTGTTCTGGCTTTTCTGCATTTGGCTAATCCTCGGCTCGGAAATTTTCCATGTTCTTTTAATTGAAGAGTTGAGTCGGTGGCAAGCAGCCGCCCCTAATCCTGGTATTGCAATGCAGAAAGTGATGCCTGGGGGCTTCTTGCAGTGAGTCTGCACCTGCCAATCATGCAGCCTTGGGACAAGGGGGCGCTAAAGGGGGGCATAGATGTGTCACCTGAGCTGTTGTCAGCTGTAGTGTCTGTCTCCACCCGGCCTACTTCTGTCCTCAGTTTGCACCGTTCTACGCCGAGTGCTGTCATCAGAGAAGTGGGTGATTATTTGCTTTATTTCGCGGTGCGAATAATATCTCTACCAAACACCCAGTGGGCAATGTGGGGCCTTGAAGATCTGCAACAGCCCTGACAACCCCCCTACGGTACCAGCACTTTTCTTTTCCCAAAAGCTCTACTAGGAGCCCCTGCAGCACTGTGACATCACTACTGTGGTCCCAGGGCACCCAGTGATGCATCATTTTTTCCCCAAACATTGTCGTCCAGGTCACTGGCTCCCTGGCGAGGCAGAGTTGCGGCTGCACTGGAAGCAGCCACAGCTGTCTTGCCCCCTTGCCTCACTGTTCCTCGGCCTATCCCAGGGAGGCTGCACCCCCTCCACACACATGGCTTCTACAGTCTGACAAAGTGGCTGTGCACCGTGGGCAGGGGCAGGCAGCCCTCTGACCAGATTAACTCCAGCGCCGCTCTGCTCCGCTGCAAGCTCTTGCTGTCCTGATCATGATCTCTGGGAGGCCGGCGGGGCTGGGACAGACGGGCGCGCAGTTCGGCCCTGTAAAGAGGACCATACAATTGCGGAACAGGCGAGCTGTCAGGCCAGGCCTGGGTGTTGGAGTGGGGCTGTTACGGGGCCAGCAGCGAGGAAGCGGGAGATAGCTGGAGTCTCCTGCTTCAGGCTGGTCTTAGCATTTAGAGCAGCGACTAAGACCACCGCACAGACTGGTGACTCAAACCTTTTCACATCATAGGCCTGCCTAGCTGTGAGCTTAACAAGTGTCTTCCACTCGCAGCTTTCCCATGGAGCCGTGCCTACTGCTCATGTAACCGGAGTGAGTCTGGTAGTCACTCAGCTGATTATAATTAAATTATGATCATCTCCCACACCGCTTTATCTGTTTTCTTAAATTTTTGCTCGAGTCTGATAAATGGAAGTTAACAATTTTTTTGCTAGCCTTTGCAGCAGTTACATAAGAGTTTCTCGTTGCTCAAATAGGTGTAATTCTGATATTTATGTGTTTTCTTTGTATTCATTGCTTTATTTTGCTTGCGAGAAAAGTGTCACTCATAGTCCTTGAAATGTCACTCATAATTACACTGGAATTAAGAAAATGTCACACGTGCCACTCTGAAACCTTGACAGCTATGCTTATGAAGTGGAAGCATCTTTGCTCCGGAAAACAGATCACCGCTGCAGCCCGAGTGAAAAATAGCTGCCGACGCGGAAGCCCGGCAATAGTTTGCCTGCCTGTGTGCGGGGCCGGCGGCAGGACCGGAAGAAGTGCTGTTGATGGTGTGGTGCTCCTGTGAGCAGATGGGATCCCCGATGCGCCAGCGGAATGAAGACCGAATAGAGGACGGGAGCCTACCCCGCCTCCAAGAGCTCCAAGCCCAAAGTCCCGGGTCCCAGGAGGGGGCCCGGGTGAAGAGGCAGCGCGGCTGAAGTAGAAAGCTGCTGCGGCTGCCAATGGCAACCCGAAGGGGAGAGGCGGCCGGAGCAGGCCGTGACCCAGTGACATATACCAGGCGGGATTCCGTGGTAAAGAGGGAGCCCAGCGGCAAACAGGGAGCCCTACGGCAGCCGCAGTGTTCAGTCGGTTGCTCAGGTAGCCTTTCAAATTTAAGAATGTAAAACGTTCAGCTACATCCTGGTGCTTTCACTTTCGTTCGCAGCCCTCACACTACCACGACCGCCGCGCTTCAGTGAATGGCTCCAGCCATTACAAAATGCAGAGCGCGTTGCTGTGCAGGCTGACTTTCTTCTATTGTTAGTTTTTTCAAACTTGCGCAAACAGATCCTGATTTGGAAGAAAACTCCAGCCAAAAGTGACTTCTCTGTAATTACCGGGCACTATATGGCATGCATTGCATGTTGTGGCCTGACTTACGTTGCTCTCCGTAATCCAACTAAATGACCTGCACGAACATTTTATTGTTTGTCCGTGTGAAAGTGCCAAATGCATAGTACTGCTCCCCAGGTGGAGCTGTAACAGGAATACTTACTAGATTTAAGAAAACATGCTGCCAAAATATGGACATACATTAGAGTTTTGGCTGAGATTGTGAGTCAGGAGTCGTCTCAATGCTGGTACTGGTAAAAGGAATGCATAGGTGGGACTTTGCGTAAACTTCGAGAACACTGGGCAAGAACTGGACCCCTGGGAGATGTGGAGCAGCAGTGATGGTGTGGCAAGGGAAGGGACACTTGTGAATTTGTAAGCATGCTCCGGCTGCAGTTAGTGGACGAGACTCCCATCGGTAATGCTCCAACAGTATGACTGACACATTTTAGAACAAGAGATGACCAATGGAGGCTGCTCGTGTCGTTAATTTTGATTACTTTGGTAGATCTAGGCATGTTTGGACAGGCTCCGTCCAATCAATCCACAGATACCTCAAAAGGCTGTCAGATGTAAGCCTATCAGAGAGTTTTATAAAAGAAAGGACTTTTTTTTCAAACTCCCAAGCTACCACGTCTTGAGATGAATCCCACTCAGAGAAGGAGTTGGAAGATCCTCATCTTGCCAATATAACACAGCAAAGGCATACAATGAGAACTTTCAGGTTCCTTTAACCTCAATCCATGGGGACATTAGATCCAAATACCTAACATTCTTTAATAATGTAGAGTTCTTTGGGAGTTCTCCTTCGAACCAGATGGAAGGTCTAAAAGCAGTCAGATTTCATATAGAGGGTTAGGATTTCCTTAATGGGAGGAGAGCCGTTGTTGTGTACTTGGAGGGACATAGAGTGTTAATTGGCCATGATGTGTCACAGGCAACTCAACATAGGTGACCAGATCTGCATATTCTTTTTTTTTTAAAAAGCAACCAATTGCACTGGGCTTTAATGGCTAGACTATGGCACCTGGAGAAATTGAGAGTGGAATGTGGGTACAGGAATTCTAAACCTACAGAGTCACAGGCGACCACGGTTCTCCTAGGTCAAGGGCCCACTTTTTTTCAATCCGTGTTCTAGGAGCCATTCCTTTGTTGTCCACTATGGGCAGTTATAATTTGTGTGATACTGAGTTCCTGCTAGGAGGCGGTTGTTTGAGAGATTCTTCTTGAGTTTCATACACGCGTCATAATCTACTGTGATACCAACAAGTTTTTGATCATATCATACCCTTTACAAACATATATCCCCCTACTGTTGTCCTTGGAGGAACAGGTAGTTGATATAACTTAACTGGGAAAATTCTCATGTTCCTTATATTAAAAATCGTGACAAGAGAAAAACATTTTTTTATGTCCTATTCCGTCTGCATTAAAGGTTAATTTTTGTTCATTTGCAGTCGTATTGCGGGTGAAATAGTGAGTTTCCTTTGCAATAAAATGTCTTTGTATTTCAACCTCTTGAGTTAATTGCATTACAAACCTATAGTGTGATCATCTTGTGTAACAATGCACAGCATCACTCGGCACCACACTCAGCACCACCACAGCATCACTCAGGGCAACAACAATATCACTCAGTGGCACCACAGCATCAGTCAGCACCACCACAGCATCACTCAGAGCAACAGCAGCATCACTCTGCGCCACCACAGCAACACTATGTGCCACCACAGCAACAATGCAACACCACAGCATCACTCAGGGCCACAACAATATCACTCAGTGCCACCACAACATCACTCAGCGCCACCACAGCAACACTCAGCGCCACCACAGCAACACTCGGTGCCCCCACAGCAACACTTTACGCCATCACAACATCACTCTGCGCCACCACAGCATCACTCTGCGCCACCACAGCAACACTCAGGGCCACCACAGCAACACTCTGCGCCACCACAGCATCACTCTGCGCCACCGTAGCATTACTCTGCGCCACCACAGCAACACTCTACGCCACCAGAGCAACACTCAGGGCCACCACAGCAACACCCAGGGCCACTACAGCATCACACAGCAACACCACAGCATCACTCAGCACCACCGAAGCATCACTCACGGCCAACACAGCATCACTCACGGCCAACACAGCATCACTCACGGCCAACACAGCATCACTCACGGCATCACTCACGGCCAACACAGCATCACTCACGGCCAACACAGCATCACTCACGGACAATACAGCATCACTCACGGCCAACACAGCATCACACCCGTCCAACACAGCATCACTCAGGGCCACAACGATATCTCTCAGCACCACCACAGCATCACTCAGCACCACCCAACATCACTCAGCATTGTCTCAGCACCAGCCACCACCACCACCACTACCACCTCAACATCACTCCACACCACCTCAGTCTGCTCTCGGAATCTGCCATCTGTTGATTCTCCCCTAGCGTCTGGCAGCTGCTAGTCTTATAATACAGGTACTAGTTCACAACCTTCAAATTCCAATTGTTTATGCCCCATCAGAAAAAAAACTTTAACAAACAACTATTGGAATAGGCAAAAACAAGTTGCCACCATTGCAATAACAAAAGAAAATTGAGGACATTTTTTATTGTACATACATTTTTTAATATGGTCGTTCTGTTGGACATAATGCCTTCTTGGTCATATATAAGGTAACAAAAATGCTTCTGGCGCTTGTTTATTGCAACTTTTCAGCATGCTGCATTGCAGGCACACTTCTCTACAGCACAGCTTAAACACATTGCTAAAGTCAATAGCTCTGCCTAAACACTTATAAGGCCCCAAAGGCGAGACCTATTGGCTATGCCAATGCTTGTTATAATATTTCCCAGTTACAATTCGGTTTCAGTGTATCTGCTTCAGAGGATAGAAGGCTGAGTTCACCTTGTCAGTTTTTGAACCAGTTATCTTGAGGTTTGCAAAGGAGATTTCCTTCCTAACATCTGGCTTAGAGCAAAAACGTCCCTGACCACTGGTGTATGAAACATTAAAATAACTAGGAATAATTAACGATAGTGCTAACCTTTACAGGAAGGCAACTTATGTAGGAGCCTTTGTGAATCAGGTGATTGAAATATTATAATACTAAACTAATCTTTAATATTTTATTGAGCTCTGTGCTATTTACATTGCAGTAATTCAGATTATGCAAAGATGTCATTTATAATATTGGAGTCAGAGCATTACATTTGGAATGGGCAAAACTTGTCAAAATCCCCCCCTGCGCGTGACCCCCCGCGTGACCCGCCTTTCGAAAATCCACCCACGCGTGACCCCCCAAAAATCCCCCCACGTGGAACTCCCCCCAAAAATCCCCCCCACGCGTGACCCCCCTGAAAATTCCCCCACGCGTGACCCCCGAAAATCCCTCCCACGCATGACCCCCGAAAATCCCCCCTTGCGCGTGACCCCCCCAAAAATCCCCCTGCGCGCTTCCCCCCGAAAATTACCCCAGGCGCCTCCCCCAAAAAATCCCCCCAAGCGCCTCCCCCTGAAAATACCCTCCACGCGCCTCCTCCCTGAAAATACCCCCCTCGCACCTCCCCCTGAAAATTCCCCCGTGCGCCTCCCCCTGAAAATCCCCCCCACGCGCCTCCCCCTGAAAATCCCCCCGCACGACTCCCCCTGAAACCTCCCCTGCGCTACTCCCCCTGAAAACCCCCCTGCGCGACTCCCCCTAAAAATCCCCCCTCGCGACTCCCCCTGAAAATCCCCCCAGCGTGATTCCCCCTCAAAATCCCCCCGCACGACTCCCCCTGAAAATCCCCCCACGCAACTCCCCCCTGAAAATCCCCCCGCGCAACTCCCCCCTGAAAATCCCCGCACGCGACTCCCCCCTGAAAATCCCCCACGCAACTCCCCCTGAAAATCCCCCCTGCGCGACTCCCTCCTGTGACCTCCCCCCAATGACCTCTCCCGGGAAATTCCCCCCACGAAATTCCCCTCGCGCGACTCCCCCTGTGACACCCCCCTGGAAAATCTCCCCCGCAGCCTAACCCCCCCCCCTGGAAAATCTCCTCCGCGCAGTAACCCCCCCCTCCCCCCCGGAAAATCCCCACCCGGGCCTACCCCCTGAAAATCCCCACAAAAATCTCCCCCCGAACCTCCCCATCACAATCATTGCCATTAGTATTCAGATATTGCTCACAAAGAATACCACTAGTCTTGAAACAGTGGTCACAATCAATGAGAATAGCCTTCATTTTGCTCTTGAAATAGCACAAGAGCTGCGAATGAACCCTAACAGAATACTACTAAGCTTCAAATACTATTCTTGTTGAATACTACTAGTCTTCTTTTAGCAGTCAATTGAAGTGTTCATTAGGTATTTGAAGGGTAGTTGAGTAGAACTAGTATTCCCTCATTTGCATATTTAGGCTTGTAGGCATACTACATAGTCTTCATGCATACTAAATAAATACTATATTTTAACAGTAAATGAATAGTAAATGAATACTGCTGTAACCACTGGAATCACACTAAGTGAAGATCTTCCATTTTGGTGATGGTTTCCCTTGATGTCTGCCGAGCCTGGGACCAACATCGCAGGTGACCCCCTTGCAAAACCAGGTTGTTTGGTGATGGATAATTTTCATGTCTCCACAATACATTTTGGGCCCTTCCATTTTGCCACCGCAAGCAAAACACCAGTTCATGCACACCTCCATCACATTTTGTTTAACAACAAAGAAAACAAAAACCAATTAGAACTAGATGCAAAACAATAACTACAAACGCAAAAGTTGTAACAAATACATCACACTAATGCCATGCATGAAACTGAACAAAAAATATAAAACAATATAGACCAGGCAGTTCACTTCTGCATTCACGATTGCTCCCCAAAATTCTTTTGTATGTGATACAATCTGAAAAAAGGGGGGGCACACAGCCTAGGATGAGAAGAACAATCAGCACAGTGCATATAAATGGCGCAGTGGCCAGGGAGGCTGACCCCAGAGTCCTAGGCTCATGGTTTGATTCCTGACTCTGGCAGTAGCTCAGCACCCTGTGACTCTGGGCAACAGCTCACTTAAACTGCCCGAGGGCCTCCAGCACCTTGAGACTGTTAGGGGTGAGTAGTTTGTGCTTTACGATTACCGGATTTAATTTATTTGTTAAAAAGGTCCTCTACCAAGTTCCCACACAATTTTCTCCAAAAGTGTACACTGAGAAATTATAAACATATCCTGTCCTACTCTCAGACAGCATATGCACCTTAATTCCATAATGTGCCCTTTTGCTAGGAAAGTACTGCCTAAAAACCAAATGGCCCTTGAACAGGACCAAAGACTTATCAACAGCTATTTATTTTCCTGGACCAAAGATGTCTGAAAATCGATACACAAAGTGATCAAGGACAGGCCGAATCGTAAAAAGTTGGTCACAATCAGGGTAATCTCGTGGCAACGAAGAAGCATTTTCAACAACATTCAGCATCCGAAGCAAAAGTAAATACCAAACACAACTCATAATTGCAGGAAATATGGCCATTACCATCAAGGGACTGGTAGAACAATATGAAGACTGAGACAGCTTCTTTATCAAGCCCATCAAAAAAGTTAAATCTAAAAACTTCTTCATCTCTCCAGATTTGTGGAAGTCCACTGGGTAGCACTACAGAGGGGCCTAAGTCTGTCACTGTTGTCCATCCCTCAAATACTGTTCAACATACAAATTAATCAGCTCAACAATCTCAGCCAAAAATACAACATTCATAAACAACTGAAAAAAATGTATTGGCAAACAATTGTCACAAATCACTCTACAATAGTACATGGGTCTAAAAGCATAAGGCCGATATTCTCCCAAGGGGGCAGTAATGGCCAAAATGCCCACCCCGTACAGAGGAGCGACCCTTGCCCAAGGGGCCACTCCCAAACATAAAAAAAGAAAGGAATCCTTGGTGGCCTAGTAGGGTAAAGACCTAATAAATAGAAGCCAATCTGCCCCAAGGGGGGCAGAAACGGCCAAAATAATTGCTACCCAAAGGGAAGTGACCCTTTGCCAAGATGTAGCTCCCTGACATTTCAGAAATTGACCAAAAAAAGCCCTGGTGTCTAGTGGGCATTCCTGCTGCACGATTGCGGCCCCATGTGTGATTGTGCAGCACGAATGCTCCATAGAGACATTGGAAGAAAGGAAAACCCTTTCCTTTCCCCCAAAGTCTCCTTGTTACAAACCCCGCCAACCGGCAAGAAGCTTACCTTTCTACTTCGGCATGCTGGAAATAAATGTCATCCAGCGCGTCCTGCAACCTCCAATACCGTCAGTGCGTGTTGCGTGTTGACTTCATTAGATGCCGCAAAGGAGGGGTGGGAGGGGCATCATTTCTTGTGGGGGTGCCAACAGTGGCGGCCCATGGGGGGATCGCAAGCACTTGCCCCGTGGGTGCTGGGACGGCCGGGAGCTGTCTGACGCACACGCCTACCATGGCGTCAGATGGCTCCCGGCCATCTGACGCATGCAACGGGCTAAAGGTACTGTTTGACTTTTATGTTTACCAATGCCAGTAAATTCAACTTTGAATTATGGGTCAAAATACATAGGCAGTTTGATTGTCCATATGCTGTGTTTTCTTTTATTGGTCGCTTAAAATCATATGGCTAATTTCCTGCTGGTACATTTGATTGTTCTTCATTGAAGTCAATAGCTATGTTTGATATTTCTAATTTAGTTTGGGCCTTTGATATATGTATGTATGTAATACATTTGTTCTTTTTCTTCTTGTCTTCTGTAATTTCTTTATTAAAAAAACTAATAAAATATATGAAAAAAAAGGTAGGCCCATTTCTAAATAACTAGAATGTCTTTTTGGTTTCGCGCTTTAGCTCAGAACAGCAGAGCATCTAGGGGTAGGGGAGACAAGTGGTCCCGTCAGAGTGGAGGAGAACAGAAGACCTAAACAGACTGTATGGAGTGAGACATACAAAGGTACCTCTGCTGGGTCAGTCGCGAGTAGGCACCTGCAGGTAAGACTGATTTGGGTATGGGCTGGTATTTCAAGGGACACTCAGGCTCCTTTGCTTTAATCAGTCACTCACAGAGCTCTGTAAATAAGACTAATGAATCTGAGCCTGGTAGGGTAATGTGGTAAGGAATGTTATGTTATGTTGTTTTGTCTAGCGTGGCTAATCACATATGAGGGGTTCTAGGCATAAAGGTGTGATGCTGCAGGTGTTGGCAGTCTGCTGCAGTGAGGTAGTCAAAGAACCAGGTCTTCAGTTTCTTGCAGCATTCAAGAAGTGAGGAGGAGGCTCTAATGTGGTAAGGGAGGCCGTTACAGGTCTTGGCTGCGACATAGGGGAATGCTAGAGCTCCCGTTCTACTTTTGCAAATGCAGGGGGCATGTGTGAGTGAGGTTGAGGCTAAGCGCTGTCCTCTGCTAGGTTGATGGCAGTGAAGGTCCTTGAGAACAACGGTATTTTACTCACTATGCAAATAAAGTTATTCGTAATCCTAGATTAAGATTAAGGCTACAGAGTTTGTCAACACAAGTTAGCAATAGGAAACACTTTTGTTCATTTCTGCTATATACATGCCAAATTGTCTCCTTGTTATGTATGATAACTTCATCAGGCCCAGCGAAAAACACTGCATTCTGGTAGTTTTGGGATTTTATCTGCAATGGGAAAGCAAACATGTGAATGCCAAGACAGCAAACTTCTTTTGGCTCAAAAGCCCAGAACTTGCGTACAGTGTGGCACGTGAATTGCCTTCCCACTTCTCTCAAATATGCTTATTAATCACAGACGTGGTTTGGCCTACTATAGGCCCAAATCTGGAATCAGCTCCCTGTCCCACTCAGATTTACTAGCAATAAAATGGAATTCAGGAAACTTCTCAACATGTGTCTTTTTAGGTCGAGCCTCGAGCAGGCGCGCATGCGTTGCTCTGTGAGACTTCTTGTAATGGAGTAGAGAATAGAAGCTCCATCCACTCTCTGCCAATATTTGCCATTGGCTTGTATAATTATTGTCCATCCTAAATGCTGGCTTCTGATTCGTAAATAGGCTTGTTAGTTATTCCTTAGTACCGCCTCCTCTCATTTGTCACCTCCCATGGTGACTGGCCCTTTTACTTCAGTTGTTACACGGTAGCTGTTACACGAGTTTGAGCTGTTGGCACTGTAAATGACAATGCCTTTTATTTATGTTTTTGTTTTTTAAAACATAAATAAAACGCCAATGCCAATAGCTTAAACTTGCGTAAATGCGAGACCTATTGCATTGCAAATACTTGTTTCTCTATCCGATGATGCCTTTTAGGCATTTGACCTACTGATTTCAAGGTTCTTGTTTCTCTCCTCGGTTCTTCATACTATGATGCCTTTTAGGCATTTGACCTACTAATTTCAAGGTTCTTGTTTATCTCCTCTGTTCTTCATACTACCGTCTTATGTGTTACTATGTTTGCTGCTGAACTAGTGCCCGAATACTCAGTCATGGGTGACAGTGTGCTTTATAAATACCTCCTATCATATCATAGACTTTTAATCAAGATGCAGTTGACATACTTTAAGAGTAATGTACATTAAAACAGTGGCTAGGACTAAATATACACAGTGATGGGACAAGTACAAATATTTATCAATGCAATATGTAGTAGGACAAAAGTCTCATACTCACTTGTAGCTTTTTCCAAGGTATTTCACCTACAGATTCAAGCCACGCCCAGATATGCCTATTATAAATGAGAAAGTGTTATTCTCAGAGTCCAATATTTTATCATCATTATTTTAAAATCACTTTATTGTAAATAAATATGTCCTTCATTGCTTGACATTTGTAGGGTATGCTTTGCTTTGGCTGATAAAGTCAAATATAAATGCCATGACCTTCAGATTCATGCAAAAAAATAGTCATTGTTTGGTGAAAATCTGAAATGCACAATTGGACGGTCTAGTTGATGATGTTTACTGTGCACAAAGAATGATTCATTTTTTTGATCTTTCACTTATTAACTGGTTTGTCTGTTGAACCACACATCTCTGCCCAAACATCAGATTCTAAAGGGCAGCTTCCAAGATCGTTTAACCCACAAGGGGGTTAAAGGAACCAGAAACATCAAGTCAACCATGTAAATGCTTACCCTACAAAGACCTGCTCTTTACTCCTGATAACTCCCTTATTTATCCCTTATAACTAATACACGTCTTTGAAAACTGTCTACGGTCGTATCCATCATTTTCTGGCTCGCTGGCATCTGCGTGCTGCAGGTGGTATTTTGCCCAGGTTCTGCAGGGCCTAACCATTGCCGGAATATGCTATAGAGCCCAGGCAATAAAGTAGGGCACTGGTATAACCTAAGCCTCTAGGAGTCTAGATGCTGCTCGTTAGTTATTAGCTTAAAGCCCAGCTTTCTGGTCACATATACCATATGGGGTGGACAGAATATAAGCCCCAGCTTCGATGGCACACAGCACAGTAGAGTCAGACTGATGGCACACAGCACAGTGATGGCAATCTGATGGTAACAGTGCTTTCTGGTTTCACTCAATATATCAAAGGGAAGCTAAAAGCTCACCACATTAAAGAGCATGTATGTCATGCCCGGCTTTCTAAACTACAGCAACAATATAATGAAATACAGGACAGTGGAATTATGCTGTAAATGGAGGGAGGGAGGAATTGGATTATTCATGGGTCTGGGGTCTGCAGTTCTTTCCACGAGGCTTCTATCCCAAGGGTGAGGGAATGCCACAGGGAAGGCAACGCACTTGGGTTTGATAGAGCTGCTAACAATAATTTGGCGTGTCTGCCTCCCGTGATTAAGGAATCTGGTGGTAGCCTCGACACTGTTGCTGCTCGAAGCCAGGTTAGCAATGTGAAATAAGAAAATGCACTGCTCCTGTATTTGTCCTACAAGGCCATGTTGAAAAAATAGGCTCATTTTTGAAAATCAGAGCCGATCACCACATCTGTCAAAAACATGATGTCTGGGTACATTTCCGATTCGTTCTGTGTGTGTCTAATTCACTCTTTCAATCAAGCTAAGTGCCCGCACTCTGCCTGTGGTCCCCAGAGACGCACATTTACCATGTCAAATGAGCGTGCAGCTCTGTGAATGACTCTGCCTGGGTGGTTCGCGCCCCTCCTCTCACTGCCTCTTGCATATTTGTGCTTTTCCAAAATTCATAAATCCTTCTCAGCGTTCTGTGAAGGATCTCCCCTCTTCTGCGATGTTTCACGCCACAGGGGCCTTGTCTGACTTTATTACCTCTCCCTGTAATCCTCTTCCCCCTCCCCGGCTCTTTCATCAAGTGAGCCGCGGCGGGCCGCCATCTGCTCCCAGGGAGCGCCAATTAACAGACACAGCGAGCTGCACGCGCACCAGCTCCCTTGATATGAGGTCTTTTATGGGTCCCGCTCTGTGCTATGGAAATCCTGCACTCCATGAGAGGTATTTGTGAATGATCTATTCTTCCGGGCACAAATACTTTATTGTACCATTTTTATGTTCCTTTCTGACCCCTTAGGTTCTGCCTATATCGTGCAGGCGCTGTCAGCAAAAAAGCTGCACTGAAAAAATAAATAAATAAAAATTGCCACTCAAAAGGTGCCGCCTTTGCGAGAGTTAGAGCTATTGGCATTGTGAATGACAATGGGGCTGATTATGATGTCGGTGGGTCTGACAGTGATTTAACGTTGGTGTCGGAACCACCGACATCTGCCCCTGCGGTCCATCCTTCACAAACAATGCGGCTGGCGGAGGCATTGGGGGGAGGGTCTGTCCGCGGCATGGAAAGGCTGTCGGAAAATAACTTTGGGGGCCCTAGCAGGGCAATTTTCCCACCTGGCCCTCTGCTATGGGGCCTGGGGGCCACCTATTGTGCCTCCCCATACATCCCTGCACAGTGGGGCAGGCACCCCCACCATGGGGTGCCTGCCACATGGTGCCGGGATGTTTACAAGCATCCATTTCATTATGGCAGCTAGTGCTGCAGCCCTTTCAGCCCACGTCAAACGGTGCCGTAACAAAATGGATGTTGCATCCAAATTGCAAGGTTTTAACCGCCGATCTATGGTCGGGCAGTTCCAGACCGATACAGTGTCAAGCACAAGACCGCTCAACATCGTAATCAACGCCACAGTCTTTTATCTATGTGTTTTGGTTAGGAGTGGAGTGGATGTATGTGGTTTGGAGTGGAATTATGTGGGTTGAATTGGAATTGTTAATTATGGAATTGTGAGGGTTGGAATTGTGTGATCTGTAGTATATTTGTGTAGTGGGATTATGTGACAAGGTGAATAGGTAGATGTGAGAACTTTACAGAATAAATAGAAAGGAAGCCAGAGAGGGATAAGTAGTTTGTGCACGAAGTAGGGAATAAACTCTAGATAGAGGAGCATAGAGAGTGTGTGAGAAAGAGAGAAAGAACAGGAGAGCAAGCCTCAGATGCATAAAGAGGGACCCCGCAGAAGAGACATTTAGAAGAGGAGGAGAGCATGGATTTGAGGAATTGAAATGTTGAAAAGGCACAGGAAATAAATTATGCTCAAAGACCTGAAGTGAACTAATATGAGAGTGACGGGAAGAGTGTGTGCGAGAATGAGAGAGAGGTGTGAGAGAGAGTACGAGATAGAAGGATAGACAAGTAGATGGGGCACCCAGAGGGTGGGGGGTGAGAGGTGGACTTTTGCACAGCACGTGGTGATACAGGAAGATAGCATGTGTGAGCAGGCAGTATAGAAATGAGACAGGGAGTGTGAGGGAGTGATGAGAGGGTGTAGCGGAATTGCGAGCTGAGAGGAGCTAGTGGCAGTGTGAGGGAGAGATGAGAGGATCAGTGGGTCTGTGGGGAAGAGCTGATAGGGTTGATGGAAGTGTTTTGGAACTATTTGTTGTAGAATTGTGTGGTGTGGGACTGTGTGGTGTGGAGTTGATTATTGGAACTATGTGGTACGGTGTGCTTTAGAATTATGTGGATTGGAAATAACTGCTGCTGGACCTTCCGACAACTTCTTGAGGGCCCAGTCAATAACATCAAGTTTGGCAACCTTCCAGAGCTTGCTAAGGGAACAGACCTTCTCCTGAGTTGTGGGGCAGCTGGGGCCGGACACGTGTGTTTTGGGATCATATTAAATAAAGGAAACTCGATTGAGAAAACCAGTGTGAAGGGCTGAAGCTGTGAAAGAGGATTGAGTCTGACACCCTCCTCATCTGAAGCTGCAATATAAAGTGTGCCTACTGCCTGGGGTGTGTGTCTGCCTGAGCCCCTGCCCCTTGCCAAAGGCTGAGCCCTAAGAACTCTTACTTGCAGTCCAGAACACAGTGGGTTACTGCGGGAATGCTAGGCTATTAAGCCTACCGAGTGAACTCCACTGTAAGGAGAAACAACAACATGTTAGCAAAAAACTACAACTGGAAATACAAATTGCTCCATGAACCCTACATGGAGGCCTAAAGTTGGGACACGATCTAGGACGCCAGTCATCCACACCAAATAAAAGCATAGCACAACCCCAGCAATTCCCGACCCAGTGCCCACTTTGTCATTCCGACATTATGTGAAAGCACTAAGGTTGTCTAAGAGATGGGGGGAATAGGGCTCTTTACTGTCTGGTACTGTATACGTGCACACCTTCTGTTAGGATGTGGGCAGTGCTTTGGTAGTAGTGACAGTAAATGGCCATGGTGTTTTAATACAGCCGTTGGGCCAGTGGGTGGTGAAAATCGGCCCTCTTAGCTTGGAGGTTTTGTGATCTATCTCTCTGATAAATGACTCGTCGAAGTGGAAAGAATCATGCCCGGTTATAAGCTAAACTGCCAAACTAAAACAAACTAACAAAACGAAACTGCTAAACTAAAACAAGTAATAAAAAACATTTGGAGAAAGCGGCACTCCCCCATCAATACTTACATTGCGGCAATGCGGAGATTGGAAGCGGCTCGTCTTGACTATCGGCAGTAAATCCACGTTGCCAATGTAGTTTCCCAGAAGTTGATAATGCGCAAGGCTAATGCGTAAAATACTTGAAAAGGCAAAAGAACATGCTGATTGTTCTTGCAGGCTTAAACCACCCAGGCAAACAAAAACTTCAACACAATGACTTGTTGGCCGCTTGCTGCCTCCCCCCACTATGTAGAAAAATGTTGTCCCGCCATTGTATTGTTTTGTATTGTAATTGCCTTTATATAGCGCTTACTACCCCTGACGAGGCGTCAAAGCGCTTTTTCGGCGAGTAGCACGCTTAGTGCTGAATTAGTATAGTGAACATGCAAGTATATTATAAGTGGTGGATAGGTTAGTCAGTTATTTGGATTAGGAATGATAGAAGTAGGATGGAGGAGGAAAAAGGTTTGTATTTATATAGCGCTTGTTACCTCTGATAGGGTGTTGACACTCGCTATTCAGGAAGCCCATAAAGAATTAGTGGTGAATTAATATGGTGAAATATGAAGTTATTACAGTGGTGGATATTAGTCAGTTATTTGGAGTGAGAAGGATAGCGGAGGGATAAAAGGGGAAGAAAGGTTTGCATTCATATAGCACTTGTTACCCCTTATTGATGTATGGGTGTTGAAGCGCTTTTCTGGCGAGTAGCACGCCACTCCGGAACCCATAAAGGATTAGTGGTCAAATAGTATAGTTGAATATGGAATTTGAGAAGTGAACATGTTAGTCTGTTCATTTTGATTGAAAAGGATAGTGGAGGGATAAAAGAGTGAACACTGTTTTTTTTTTCTTTCGTTTTTAGCAGTAGGAGGAGGCTTTTGGATGAGTAAAAAGGAGTTTTGGAGGGGAGGAGTCAGAGGGAAGAGTTTAGAAATGTTTGTTGTAGGGGCTCGGTATAGTACAAGAGGTGTCAGATGATGCAATGAGGGGTAGAGTAGGAGAGAGTCTAGAAAGGGTTATTTTGGGGATCATAGTAGTGGTATGGGATAAATCAGAGTGGGTGTAGTGGATATATTGATAGATGTATAGGATGAGAGATAGGGTAGTGCATTGGAAAGAGTAGTAGAAAGATATAACCACACTCGGACGATGAGGGTACTCAAGTCATGTGCACAGTGGGAAATAACTATAATAATTCGCTCCTGATATATCTCTTTCTTAAGTTGACGCTCACTTGTAGCAGCCCATCGTCAACAACGCTACTTCAAATAAATTAAATCAACAGCACCCCAAGGAGCATCTAATTGTACTTTACACTGAATCAAAGCATTAAATTATGCAATGTGTTTAAGCATCAGAAAACAAGTTCCATACAGGCTTCCTTCAGCAATGTGTTCAGTCCTTTTAATTCTTTTAGTTTCATTCGATGAAAAAAAGTCCACAGTACAGATGTTTCATACATTATTCACAAAACAATAGTTGCTTGGCTTTATACACAATTCATCGGCTAGAGCCTACGCGTTTCGTCCCTCCCACGTGCTACTGTTCAAATATTCATAAGTCGCCCTAGTTTGCTGCCTAAATTAACTTTAGTTTGACTTTCAAAATCCATCCACTTCCTATATATTCCGTCATTTATATGAAATTCAATCTTGCTCCTGTCACAGCAGCCTTCCAATTCATCCCGTTTCAACCGAACATCCTTCCATCGCGACAGCCGGTCCGATAATTCCCGCCGTTGGACCGGGAATTATCGGACTGGCTGTCACGACGGTGGGGAGGGGGAAACATGGCGGCAGCTGCTTGAGCTGCTGTGGCGCTCTGCTCGTGGACTCCCGATTGAGGTGAATTAAACCATAACCGTGTCGGATTGCAATGCGGTTTTCTGATATGTAAGCCCGCTAGTTAAAACTACATGCTACAGATGCCAAAATAAACAAACTTGCCGTTGCTAAAAACCGGCGTTTATTTTCCCTCACCTGCTCACCCACTCGTTGTTACTCCATGTGTCTGGAGGGGGCGTGTTTATCTACGGAGGTTGCCGCGGTGGAGAAGATCCCGGCTGCCGAGTTCGTGTGCCGGCAGGAGATTATGGATGCACGCCAGGGGTATACTCAGTCACCAGCTGGTTTTTTGGTGTGGTGCCTGGCCGCCCTGGAGCTCCGACGAGCGCGCCGTACTCGAAGCCTTCTCCCTGGGCGCCGGGGGGTTGCTACTGTGCGCACTGTTTCAGAAGTGGAGGCGACTGGAACCACCACTAGGAAGACATCAAAGGTGGGGGAGCTGACGTCGGAGCAAGAACAGAGAAAAGATCGAGGCTGCGACAATGGCGGTAATGGGGTAGAGGGGGTTTATAATTTGAGAGGTAATAAATATAAAGCTCGCAAGGAGGAAGCCAGTAAAGAGAAGAATAAACAAACTTTACCTCGAGATATTAGGCTGTCTGTGGATGCCGGTTTAAGTTTACCCACTGCTACATGCTTAGGCAAGGCTGAGTCTATAAATAAAGCTTTGGAGTTTGTGGGGGTTGGCAATTCTATTCCTGATAACCCCAGTGCAAGCAGCAAAAAGAAGCCCTCCTCATATCTGACGGGCCAGGTTAAAGCAAAGCGCGCTTATACCTGTAAATCAGCTAAAGTGTCTAAAGGCAAAAACTCCGGCTCTGTGTCAAAAATAACGCCGTCTTTGAGGTAATTTTTTAAGGTGATCCCACAAGTGGTATTACTATCAGACAGGCTTGAAATATCATTAACAGAGGATACAGGTCTTGAGGGGGCAATGAGCACTGAGGTTTTGCCTAATAATACCACTACCCCGGTAGACATGGCGACAGGTGGTGCAGAAAGCCCAGTAAACCGGGGAGCAGGTGTAGAAGTTGGAATCAACCAAACTGCAGATACAGAGAGCGGTATCGGTGATTTTATTGTTGGTACATCAGGTCACCCCCCACCTCTTGCTTTGGTTTTGGCGCCCCCATTAGCCCCACCTTTTTGTTGGCCCCTTCAGCTGTAACAGCTGGTTTAGGCTTACAGGAATCTATACAAGGAGCTACAGCAACTACATCAGCTACTTCAGTTCCCCTGTCCAGTGCTATCTCGCCTAATAGCATTAATACAGACTTGGTTGCCACCTTGCAGGCTTCTTTTCAGGGAATGTTTGCCTCCCTATCAGCTGATATCAAAAAGGGATTTGAAATCTCTGCAGCTAATCAGGCGGACATCAGGTGTTTTTGTGAAACTCTAGACAAAAAATTAAGTGACCTACCAATAAGAACAGAGGTACTTGAGGATAGGGTAACAGGCTTGTCTTTACACCTTGAAGAAGCTAAAACAAACATCACCACGCTTAGGAAAGACAATGAAATTCTAGCAGAAAGGCTGGAGACGCTGGAGAATAACGCCCGAAGGAATAATCTTCGTATTTTGAATATTCCTGAGGATAAAGAAGGCTCAGACATCAAGCAATATGTTATCTCACTGTTGAAAGAAGCGTTGCGATTAGACCAGTCAGAGGAAGAATTAGCCTTAGACATCCAACGTATTCACAGAGAGCCTTTTAGGAAGAATCCTCAAAGAACCAAGCCCAGAAAAGTTTTGGTCAACTTTCACACATACTCCCTTAAGGAGACTATTTTAAATCTGGCCTTAAAGCGGAAATCTGTCAGTGCGAAGGGATTCAACTTTCAAGTTCGATCAGACTTGTCCAGGGATACCTTGGACAAACAATGGGAGTTTGGAAAAAGGCTTGAGGCTTTTAGAAGTTATGGTGCAGTGGCCCAATTAATTTTTCCGGCTGCATTGAGAGTTATGTATAATAACACCATGCATAATATTAGATCAGTGCAAGCAGCGGACGAGCTACTTCTGACTATAGGTAAAGAAAAAGGAGCGGGTAACTAGATAAAGTTTTCTAGAGTAGTTAAGCTAATCTGTTTGGCATCTAAAAAAAAAAAATAAGGGGAAAAGGAAACACATAAGAAAAATATAAAAGGGAACTTATGTGTATGAAGAGGGGAAGAAAGTTATAATTGAAGAAAAAGAAGAAATTGAAAAAAAAATGTTTGGGGTAAAAGTAGTGAAATGTACAACATTTATCACAAAACACAAGTAACGCACTCCACATATCATTTAATACAACAAGGTTTATGCAGAGGGTATAGCCCATATAAGCTAGATTTATCTCTTTTTACTCCTATTTTCTGACATTTCTCTTTTTTTCTCTCCTTGTTATATATTTTTTCCCTTTATTCCTTTATCCCCCGGTTATTATTAGGATGGGAGTCCATGACAGAGTGCTCACTTCTGGTTTTCCAGATAGATAGAACAAGGGTTTCCCATGGGGGGAGGGGGGTTAGCTAGGGGCACTGGGGGGGGTTGCAGGGGAAAAAATTAAAAAATAGTCCTCATTTTCGCGGTAATCTGGTTTTATGCGCGACGTTGTCACTGTTGGTACCAAAAGGATATGTCTCAGTTCAACTTTCTCTTTATAGGGGCATATTGCGTATTGATTCCCTTATCTCTGGGGGTGTTGAAAAAGTAAAGATGTGGAAATACCAGTTTAATGAGTAAATTGGCTTTTCTCTCCTGGAATACTAACGGTTTGCGAACTAGCCCGAGGAAAAATAATATTATGCAATATCTTCGAGATTCTAGTGCACAGATCATAGTACTTCAGGAGACACATTTGACCGAGCCGGAAATGCATACATTGGTTAAGAGGAATAGATGGATCGATATTTGTATAACAACGTCACAAGCAACACACACTAGAGGTGTGGCAATCCTATTTAGAAAATCCATTAAAGCGAGACTGGTTTCTAAATTGGTAGACCCTGGAGATCGTTGGGTAATAGTCTCAGTTATAATATATGGGTCTCCTATTACTATAGTGGGATACTATGGTCCTAATCTGGACGATCCTTCGGCTTTGAAGGTTCTTTTTTCACATCTGTATCTGTTCCCTGAACCAGTTATCTTAGCAGGTGACTTCAACATAGTCCTGGATCCCTTAGTGGATAAAACACCTTCTAATAGAGCTAACGTTCTATCAAAAACCAGGTCTTACCTGCAAGATAACATGAAGCAGTTAGGATATAATGACATCTGGAGAACAATGCATGGATTACAAAGAGGAGTTACATTTCGAAACTACAGATTTCATCACCAGTCTCGAATTGATTTTATCTTGATTAGTCAATCCTTAGTCCACTTGGCTAAATCGGTATCTCATCTACCATTTCATCTTTCAGACCATGCAGCGATCCTTTTAGATCTGGAAGGGTTTTCTAAGAGTCGATCAAGTAATTTGTCCTTTGATCGATCACTATTATCCTCACCTAATATCATCGATGCTCTCAAGGTAGAGGTCCAATTTTTCTTGGATGAAAATATAGGTTCTACCTCTCCAGGTGTCATATGGGATACACTTTAGGTATTCTTAAGGGGTCAGATAAATAACAAAGCTTCATATAAGAATAACATTTATAGAGAAGCAGTGGCCTCCTTAGAATTGGAGTTGGCTAATCTTCAAACAGATATTGCTAGGCACCCGGACGCCTGCTCATCCACAGTACATGAGTGGCAGAATAAAGCGACCATCATAAAGGGAGAGCTAAGCTCAGTATTAAATGCTAGGCTTTTAGAGAGATGGGAAGCCAGTAAACTGGCACATTTTGAGTATGGCGAAGGTGCCAGTAAATTGCTGGCATGGAAAACGAAGACTGAGCTAGTTCGTAATAACATTAACTCAATTACGACTGGTGGATTAACATTCTCTACCGATGTAGACATTAGGAAAGCGCTCCGTGATTTCTTCAGTGAAATATACTGTGAAGATAAGAACGTTGAGCCAAAGCAGGCTGAAGATTGGTTGGCAGGCGTCTTTCTTCCGGCTCTGTCATTAGAACAAAGTAACAAATTAGAAGATCCTATTTCGCAGGAGGTCAGGCTAGCAATAGCTAGTAGTAAAAAAGGTAGGGCATCAGGCCCAGATGGTCTGCCATCTGAAATTTATAAAGCTCTGATTCCAACTATTCTTCCCTTCCTGACTGAGCTGTTTAACAAGATCCTTCTTGATGGGATGCCCCCTCCTATATCGTGGGATGGTGCCTCAATCACATTGATTCTAAAACCAGGAAAACCAGGAAAACCAGCAAAAAGCTGCGGGTCTTACAGACCAATTTCTATTCTAAATACAGACTATAAAATCTTTACATCTGTACCGGCAAATAGGTTGGGGGCAGTAGCAACAAACATCTTGCATACAGACCAAAAAGGCTTTGTAAGGGGGTGTCAGCTGTACGAGTTGACTTATGATCTTATAGGTGCCATCGATATGGCGACGGTGGCATCACTTCCTCTTGCAGTGATGACCCTGGATGCCACCAAGGCCTTCGATAGAGTTAATTCGGCTTACCTATCGGAGATCGTGGGGAAATTTAACATCGGCAAAAAATGTAGGCGTGTAGTCAAACTCTTGTATAAGAATCCGTCAGCTTCTATACTTGTCAACGGAGAACTATCAGACCCATTTAACATCACTCGGGGTACCCGCCAAGGCTGCCCCCTCTCCCCCCTCTTATTTGATCTGTATATAGAGCCTTTTGCTCAAAAGATCCGAGACAATAGTAACATCAAGTCTTTTGTGTTTGAAGGATGGGAGAGGAAGGTGGCATTATATGCGGATGATGTTCTCATTTTTACATCCGAGTTACGGTCGGTATTTCCGGCTGTAATCGCGTTGGCTGAGGAGTTTGGAGCCGTATCAGTTTATGAAGCTAATGCTGCCAAGACGGATATAATGGTCTGGAATGACCCTGAGCCCGTGGCAGGGGCACAGATAAGTCCAGTCCTTCGGTATTTGGGTCTAAATATATACAAAGATATAGACGAGATAGTTCCGGCAAATTTCTCGCTTATTGCTAAAGAATGTCGTAGGCTAATGAAATCATGGTCTTCACTTCCACTATCCTTACTGGGTAGATCCAATCTAATTAAAATGACGATCTTACCAAAGGTCACATTCTTATTTAACACCATTCCCCTTTTTTTTGATCCTACAATGATAGCCAAGCTCCAAAGCGATATTCGTTCTTTTATTTGGAATAATCGCATCTCTAGAATTGCTTGGAAGAAGATCAGGCGTCGTAGAGAGAAGGGAGGTTTGGCGGCGCCCGACTTACAGCTCTATGGGTGGGCCTTTCAGATGTCCCATGTTAGGATGTTGTTAAAATCCCCGATAAACTCGGGCTGTGGGCATATGTTTGCTGCATTACTCAGAGGGGAAAAGGTTGCCGATCATGAATTTTTGTTTAAGTTTGGGGATCCCAAGTATTTTAAGAAAATTAAACTGAGGGTGCTGAGAGATTCATGTAGAACATGGGCTAAACTTAGGCGTACTATTAGAATTGACTACTATTCCTGTAAGGCTCCATTATGGAATTCACCTGGTTCCCCGGGCTGGCTCTTGGATAGCCTTGCAGTACCATTACGAGAGGCAGGATTCGTAGTATGGGGGGATCTCTTTGTTGATGGTAGCCTACTTCCGTGGGAGATATTGAGTTTAAAAATAGGGACTCGGTTCTCCAGGTTCAAATATCTCCAAATACAAAGCTGGGCACACTCACAGATTTCTGTTAAAGGTAGATTTCAGCTAGGGGGGACAGTACATTAGTGTCCCTGCTCACAGATAAGCCTCTATCCAAGAAAGAGGCTTCACTCTGGTATCAATCAATCAATCAATCAATGCACTATTCACCCGGAGGGTCTCAAGGCGCTTGGGGACGGGGGGTCCGCTACTGCTCGAACAGCCAGGTCTTGAGCTGCTTCCTGAAGGCGAGGTGGTCTTGGGTCAGGCGGAGGTGGGTCGGGAGGGAGTTCCAAGTCTTGGCGGCCAGGTATGAGAAGGACCTTCCTCCTGTGGTGGCTCTTCGGATGCGGGGGACGGCGGCGAGGGCTTGGCTGGTCGATCGAAGCTGGCGTGCGGGAGTGTAGAAGTTGAGGCGGCTGTTGAGGTATCTTGGGCCTTGGTTGTGTAGGGCTTTGTGTGCGTGGGTGAGGAGACGGAAGGTGATTCTCTTGTTGACCGGGAGCCAGTGCAGGTCTCTCAGGTGACCGGAGATGTGGCTGTGTCGGGGGATGTCGAGGATGAGTCGTGCTGAGGCGTTCTGGATCCGCTGGAGTCTCTTCTGGAGTTTGGCAGTGGTTCCGGCGTAGAGGGAGTTGCCGTAGTCCAGCCGGCTGGAGACGAGGGCCTGGGTGACCGTCTTCCTGGTCTCGGTGGGGATCCACCGGAAGATCTTATGTAGCATGCGCAGGATGTTGAAGCATGACGAGGAGACGGCGTTGACTTGTCTGGTCATGGAGAGGGAGGAGTCCAGGACGAAGCCCAGGTTGCGTGCGTGGTCTGTTGGTTTGGGTGCGCTGCCCAGGGCGGGGGGCCACCAAGAGTCGTCCCAGGCGGAGGGTGATGATCCCAGGATGAGGACTTCCGTCTTGTCTGAGTTCAGTTTCAGGCGGCTGTTCATCATCCACTCGGCTACGTCTTTCATCCCTTCGTGTAGGTTGGCTCTGGCGGTGGCGGGGTCGTTGGTGAGGGAGAGGATCAGCTGGGTGTCGTCTGCGTAGGAGATGATGTTGAGGTTGTGTTGGTGTGCAGTGGCCGCAAGGGGGCTCATGTAGACGTTGAAGAGGGTGGGGCTGAGCGATGATCCTTGTGGTACGCCGCAGATGACTTCGGTGGCTTCTGATCTGAACGGGGGGAGGCGGACTCTCTGTGTCCTTCCGGCGAGGAAAGAGATGATCCATTCTAGTGCCTTCTCATGGATTCCGACGTTGCTGAGGCGCTGCACTAGGGTACGGTGGCAAACAGTGTTGAATGCCGCGGAAAGGTCCAGGAGGATGAGTGCGGCTGTTTCTCCGTTGTCGAGCAGGGCTCGGATGTCATCGGTGGCTGCGATGAGGGCGGTCTCGGTGCTGTGGTTGGCCCGGAAGCCAGACTGCGAGAGGTCGAGGGATCCGTTCGCCTCGAGGAAGGCGGCCAGCTGCTTGTTGACGGTCTTCTCGATGACTTTGGCCGGAAACGGGAGGAGCGAGATGGGGCGGTAGTTTTTGAGTTCGGTGGGGTCTGCTGATGGTTTCTTCAGTAGAGCGCTGAGTTCGGCGTGCTTCCAGCTCTCCGGGAAGGTAGCGGTGTCAAAGGAGGTGTTGATGATGTCCCGCAGGTGGGGTGCAATGACAGCGTCGGCCTTGTTGAAGACGTGGTGAGGGCAGGGGTCGGATTGAGATCCGGAGTGGATGGAGTTCATCGTGCGGATGGTGTCTTCGGTGCTGATCGGAGTCCAGGCACGGAGGGTGGTGGTTGGGGGCGTTGGTGCGGTCGTGGGGTGCGTCGGTTGTGTGCTGAAGCTGTTGTGTATGTCCGCGATCTTGTTGTGGAAGTAGGAGGTGAGGGAGTTGCAGAGGTCTTGTGATGGGGTGATGTCGTTGTTTCCGGCGTTGGGGTTGGAGAGCTCTTTGACGATGTTGAAGAGTTCCTTGCTGTTGTGTGCGTTGTTGTCCAGTCGTTCCTTGAATGCTGTTTTCTTGGTGGTGTGGATCAGTTGATGGTGTTTTCGGGTGGCGAGCTTGAGGGTGGTCATGTTGTCTGGTGTAGGGTCTCTGCGCCAGGCTTTCTCGAGGGCTCGGCAGTTCTTCTTGGAGCTCTTGAGTTCGTCGGTGAACCATGGGGCTTTCTTGCTGCCGGGTCTGCTGGGCGGGGTCCTCAGAGGGGCGAGGTCATCTGCGCAGTTGCTGATCCACTTCGTGAGGTTGTTGGCGGCCTGGCTGGGGTTCGCAGAGCTGGCGGGAGGGTTTTTGTTCAGGGATGCGGCGAGCTGGTCGGCTGTGATCTTGTTCCAGCTTCTGCGTGCAACCTGTTGCTGGTGGTGGTGGATCGTGTCCTTTCTGAAGCTGAATCTCTACCTGGATGAAACAGAGGGTGAGTTCCAGTTACCGGATCTGCTATGGTCCGCACATATTACAAACATCAGCGTGGAGAACATGTGGTTTGAATCTTTCAAGATCATGTGGAACATTGTGAAACCATCTTGGCTACGCCGAAACCATTTGTTTACATTACATAGGGCCTACTA
Source organism: Lissotriton helveticus (assembly GCF_964261635.1). Classification (NCBI taxonomy): domain Eukaryota; kingdom Metazoa; phylum Chordata; class Amphibia; order Caudata; family Salamandridae; genus Lissotriton; species Lissotriton helveticus. The sequence continues at coordinate 166,536,097 of NC_136062.1, read as the reverse complement.
TTCGCCTCAACGCTTTTCGAAGTTTTCGGATAATTCGCCTGTCTCATGCCCCAAATGCGGCTTGGCAGAAGCTTCAGATTTACACATGTTCTTAGACTGCCCACTGCTATCACCATTCTGGAATTCAGTTTGCATATCACTATTCACCTCCCTGGGATCCCAAGTTATATTATGTCCTGCTCTTGTCATTTTTGGTATTTCTCCAGAGTTTCATGGGCCGGCAAAAAACCTACTTTTTTTTGGTATCTTGTTGGCTAGGAGGGAAATATGTACGAAATGGAAAGATCCGCTACCCCCTACCTTGCTTGATTGGCGCACTTCTATGCTACAAACATCAAAGTTGGACCTTTTAAGATCAGGAAACTTAAGCAAGAGAAACTTCTGGAGACTATTAAAATGGTAATGGGCCTTCACTCGATCTTGGTTTTTTTGGGGTTTTTTTCCCCCCAAGGTCCAATGATTACGCTGCTTGGCACCTTCTCTCACGCTTGACTATACCCAATAAAGCTGAAATCGGTATAAGAATGGGTATATGAACGCTGCATGTGTCCCCGACGGTTGTCCCAAGGTGGCTTAGTTGGATTATGGCACTACTTACTGTAGGGCAATTAGGGCGGCCCCTCTCGGAGCTCCATCCAGTTTATCTGAGACAGTAAGTTCATCTCCACATGCTACTAGTTGGTCACCAAGGGCGAAATATGAGGGCAAAAAAAAAAAGATTGAATTTCATATAGTTGACGGAATATATAGGAAGTAGATGGATTTTGAAAGTCGAACTAAAGTTAATTTAGGCAGCAAACTAGGGCGACTTATGAATATTTGAACAGTAGCACATAGGTGGCCTTCCTGAATTTAAATAAGAACTAGTCTCTTACGACTTGAAGAACAAGTTTTGAAAGGAGAATACACACAGATGGACATTGAAGTTTAAATTCACTACTTGACGCTTATTACCAGTAAGAGACATTGCCGAATTTTATGGACATTGAGAAGATTCAAACAGGAAAATTTGTCTTGTGTGTGGACTGTTATTTTGACTTCTACATAGAATTGAAGCCCTGATGATGTCCCGGATGGGACGAAACGCGTAGGCTGTAGTCGATGAATTGTGTATAAAGCCAAGCAACTGTTGTTTTGTGAATATTGTATGAAACATCTGTACTGTGGACTTTTTTTCATCGAATTAAACTAAAAGAATTAAAAGGACTGAACACATTGCTGAAGGAAGCCAGTATGGAACTTGTTTTCTGATGCTTAAACAAATTGCATAATTTAATGCTTTGATTCAGTGTAAAGTAGTAGAAAAATGTTTGAGATGAGTTAGAAGGTTGGGCTAGAAGATATATTGAGCGTAGTATAGGCTGAGGAATAAGGTAGTGCATTGGAAATGCTAAATTAGAAGAAAGTGATAAATACATAGATCTATAAGTACCATAGGTTTGTGGATGTGGATGGTGTGGGCTGGCCTTTCTTAGCCTTAGTAAACTGGTGACCCCTTAAGCCAATGGGAACCCTAGCCCTAACACTATCCAATTACAACACTAGCCCTAAAATCTAGAACCAATAGAACCATTACAGCCAATCTTAGCCCTAGCCCAAGCACCCAATCAGTTAAAAAACCCTGATTTCTACGTCCAATAGAGGCCCTAGCCCTACCAGTGGTCCCAACCCAAGTCCAAGCAAACAATGGCACAGGAAGTCCTAGTCCCTACTTCCAATAGAAAGCCTAACCCTACTCTTATTCCCACAACTAGTCCAGCAACCAATCACATCAGAAGCCCTAATCACTACTTCCTAATAAAGGTCTAACCCTAGCCCTAGTCCCAACTCTACATTGATTGAATCACAGACCCAGAAACCAATCAGAACCCTCAAATACCCAACCAATGAGGACACTAACCCTAATCCAATAGAAACACCAGATATAACCACCAATCAGTGTACATGTATATCGACTACTAGCAGACCATATAATGTCCTAGCAACCTCAGACAAGGTTTGCTGGCCAGGGAACTAGAAGCTGCTTCTCCTGTTCAGAATCTCCTAGGAGACAAACAGGCTCAATCCACACGTTGGACTTCTGCAGGTAAAGGCCTCACTAACTTGAAATCTAACAATACTGTTTGAATAAAACTGTACTCCCTCTCCTGGCCAAAAAACGAAGTGCACATCCCTAGTAAACACAGTTTAAACAGCTCACAGAAGCACCCTCTGATGTAGAATATCCCTGTTGCTGGGGGAGGGAGGGGGAGCAGGTGGGCTGGTTTCACTGGCTTGTGAACACAAAATTGTGGCTGCGGTGCACTGTTTTAACATATAGGTCTTAGCACAGAGCAAAGGAGAAATTTGGAGGGAAAACTGAATTGTCACCAGGAATGAGAGGGATAAACTACGCAGTTTGGACTGCATATCCCATAATTCAACACGGTAAATGGAAGCAATCATGGGAAAGGAAAACCACAAGTTTAAAACACAAAACAGGTGATAAAATATGCAATCACAGGCAGGTTAAAACTACAGTTTTAAACAATAACAACCACAGGCAAAGACAGTAATCACAGAAAGGGAAAATCTTTTTTTAACAACTTTTGTTTTGGGAAAGAGACAGCACTAGTCTGTCTCCTTACCACTTCCTGGATTCTGCTCACTGCAATCTGGGGCACAGGTAGGCTGCAACTCACAAGATGAAGGAGAATGATTTGGGGTGCACTCAGCAAAGCCTTAAGGAGCCTGGGCAGGTGTGAGGGGAGGGCACAGAGTTGCCTGGTAGCTGAATAGCCAATGGTTTGCTGGCCTGGGGGTGGGGGTTGGGGAGCTGCTTCTCCTGTTCAGAATATCCTAGGAGACAGATAGGCTCAATCCAAACTTTGGACTTCTGCAGGCAAAGGCCTCACTAACTTGAAATCTAACAATACTGTTTAAATAAAACTTTACTCCCTCTCCTGGCCAAAAAACGAAGTGCACAGTCCCTAGTAAACCCAGTTTAAACAGCTCACAGAAGCACCCTTTGGTGTAGAATATCCCTGGTGTTGGGGGTGGGGGAAGACAGGGGGGTGGTTTCACTGGCCTGTGAACACAAAATGTTGGCTAGGGGTGTGATTGGATAGTGTTAGGGCTAGGGTTCCCATGTATCTGTGCCTCTTGCCCTTCAGCCATCTACATTCCTGTGAACCTTCTCCGGAGGCGTACCAACTCTTCCAGTTCAGGATAGTCACGGCGGTGCAGTAGATGGAGTACAGGAGACATGTAAAGGAGGGAACAAAGAATAAAGACCTTAAAAGGAAGCCCAAAACGAATATCTTACCTAAAGAAGATTAACAAGGTTGCCTTATAATGTGAAAAAAGGCTAAAACAAGCCCAATTCTCCTGATAAGAAAGCTCCAAGACAAACAAATATCTTACTAAAACAAGCCCAACCGACAGTCAATATCCAAAATTGCAAATAAAAGGCAAAAAAAGGATAAACAACCGAACAAGAGGCACAACTGTGGCATTAAGAGGAGGTGGTAGGGAGGAATGCTAAGTGAGAATGTAAGCATCTATGGCGCCAAAGCTGAACACAGTCAAAGAGTAACTGAGTAGGAAACCAAGAAAAAAAGAGTCTCCCAAACAACAGATAAAGACCCAATGCGTATTTACAACCCAGTGGAGAAGTGTGGCTCACTGGTTAGAGGAGGCAGACCCTGAAGCAGAGGTCAGACTCGGGACCAGGGTTCAATTCCTGACGCGGCAGGGTCTTGAGCCCAAATATCCACGGACTCGATAATTCTCGTTTCGGTGCCTACTCGAATCACGGGTTCACACTCTGCAGCTCTGGGCATTAGCCTGCTTAATCTCCACTACGGCCCCCCCGCGGCGGGATGCCTGGCTTTCACCTTGGGGATGCCCATTACGGGTATCTCACAGGAAAAAAGCCAGGACGGGTTCCCAAGACAAGCGCCGAGATGCCTGCGGGTAATCGAGCGCTATATAAGAACGCATAATAATAATATTAATAACTCCAGGGAACGCTAGGATATTAAGCGACCGAGTGAACTCCAGTGAGGAACACACAATAACATGTTAGCAAAAGATTACGTCTGGAAATACAAAAAACTCCACGACTCCTACATGGAGGCCTAAACTTGCTCTGTGGGATGAACAGAAGATAAGAAGGAGGAGCAAAGAGGCAAGACTGAGCACTAGCATTTAAGGATTTTTAAAGAATACTGACATAGACAAATTTAAAGCAATAAGGCAGAGCTGAATACCACAAACCATATACAACAAGTTGCTGAGCGACAGCGCAAGTGCTGTCTAAGCTCAACATAAAAAAACTTGAGAGCAGCTTAGAGCCTGCCCATTATTACCTTTATTTACCATTGGTCGGCTCCCATGTCACTCTTGTTTCTTCATTCAACATTGGTCAGTATTTCCTTTTCACCTCCGGCTTCCTTCTGGGCTTTGAAACTTTGTCGCTGCAGTGGAGGATGGATCAAGTACAGAATTCTGTGGCTAGTGTCCTTCCTGTGGCCGCACTCTCTTGCAGGTACTCTTCTGATACTTTTCGACATGCACTTTTAAGAAATGCACATTCAAAAGTAACTCTCCTCATCCCACCCATGTTGCCACAACCCCTTCCCATCTCTCTCTCTCTCTGTTAGATGTTTTGACCTCCCCTGCACACGCCCTGTTGTTTTTTACATGTTGCAGAGTGGGAGACTCTGTGCACCATTGTTTGAAGAAAAAAAAGTGTTATGATGCAGTCAAAACTCACCACGTCATAGCCCTTTTTTTTGTTTTTGTAGATTAAGCCATGTTGCACAGTAGCTTACGCTGCTGTGTAGCATGTAAAAAAGATATTGACAAAGCCAATAGATTTCGCGTAGGCTTTGCCAATGCTTTTTTTATTCCTGGGTGCATTTCTTGTGTTTGGAGTTTTTCTTGCCTTTTGCGTATTTCATAAAAAGGTCCACGATTTTGTAGTGATTTCTGTTGGCAGGCTGTTTCTTCATTTTGTGTGTTTTACTGTAGTTTTCAGTAGTTTAGGGACTACTACGACTTGAGGGTGTTTCCAGACGACATTAATTTCTTCATCTCTCCTTTCACGTGGGTACCTTTAATGAGTTCTTATCTCGTCTATGGGGGAGAGCAGACGGTCCCACGTATTTGCAGGCTGTAGTAAGACTTCCTCAGAAGGGGCAGAGTGTGGACTTAGACAAGTCACAGCTTTCTCTGCTCACGGCGACCGCGGCCCTTCTGTGCACACCCTCCTTCTCTCCACATCACTAGGCAACCCCTTAGCTGCCCTGCTCCGCCCCGCAGTTTGTACTCTCACTCCTGTCTCGCGGCTCAATTCTGCCAGTTCTTGATCACACCTCTTTTCTTCCTCTATTGATTCTCCCTTTCTTCTGTTTCTTCTTTCTCATACCTACCTCCTAGTCAATCTGCTTCTCCTCTCTCTTCTTCCTTCTCATCGCCACCTTCCTCTTCTCACTGGCTTATTCCTTCCTCCTAGCCTAGTGGGGGCTAGATGTACCAAGGGTGGTGAAGTGGGAGAGCACTTAAAAAAATTTAAAAAATAACAATTGACACCTTTCTAACGTGCCGTGCTTTGTCGTCCTCTCTCAGGTGTCTTCTCTCCTCCTGGAAGCTCCGTACCAGGAAACTGCACTACCTAATCCTGGCGCTGCTCTCACAGCATGATATTTCCTTCCTTCCTCTGCCTCTTTGCTGCTGTTCCTGCTTCTCCTATCTCCCTTCTAGTCTCTCACTGCTCCATTTCTAATCTTTTCTAGTTTTTCTTCCTCCCACCTTATTCGGGATCCTCTCCTTTATTTCCCTTTCAACTAACCCCCTCTCTTGATTGAACTGGTGGTACTCTCCCCTCTCCTCTCCAGCTCCTCTTTCCCTCTCTTGCTCATGTTCTCATTATATTCATTTATCCCACTCAGGCTCTTCTCCTTTCTCGTGCTCCTCCTCATTGTTATTCTTCTCTATTTAATTCTTCTTTGGCCTGTCTTTTTCTCATTCCAATGCTCCTCTTCCATCTCCTTCTTTTCGTCCTCTCTCCCTTTCAACCCCCTCTCCCATCCTCTAAACGTTTTTCTCTCTATACCCTTCCTCCGTTGCCATTTATCATTTTTCTGTCTCTTCTCCTCTACTTTATCTTTTCCCCCTCTTTCTCCTAGCCATCCTCTTGTATTCTCTCTTCTGTTTACCCCACTCTCCTTCATTCTCTCTTTAATGTTCTGTACTCTTCTTTCTACCTCTCCTCACCCTCCCACTTCTCTTCCTCCTTCTCTTTCCCCTATTCCCTCATGTTCCTCCATTTCTCCCATTTTTAGGGTGCAGCCTAACAGACAGTAGAGCTGTCCAATTTACTAAAGACATCTTGGTGATATTGAGAAAGTTGACCTAGGAATGCATTCCACCCATTCGTTACTATTGTTGTTTGTAACTCACATTTTCTGACTTTCTATTTGCTTTAGGCTATGCAGCTCGAGTTCGTCTCTCCTGTTGCCTAAATCTTGTATCCTGTATTCTTCCACAAACTTGCTTTCTGCCAAAAGGCCTTTGAAACGTATCTTGTCTATTTGTTGTGCATTCAAAGACAGAGGTTGAATGTCTGGCTGTGTCTTCCAGGGAGGTTGTTGTTTAATTTTTCTTTCTCTGACTTCAAGTGAGAGGATCTATGAGACAATCTCGCTCACTAATAGGGGTCTGCTTGAGGAACACTGTACAATGTTCTTTTTTTTTTAGCACACATGAAAATTTAAGTGTTTGTAAATGCACTATGCTGACGATCGAATCAATACATTGGGTGATTACATTTTCACACATTATTGTTTGTGTGCTGTATACTTTTATCAGTAAAACTGTATATGAGTGCAAATGTAATGGTCATTTCAATTGAATATGTGGTGCCTGTAATGGCAGTACGCTACAATACCATGCATATTCCACGTTACCCCAATACACTCTACTCTGCACCACTCCATGCCACTGCACTGTGCTCTGCTCTACTCCACACTATTGGGAAAGGAAACAAGGGAACCCTACTCACTTGGAGCCTGGGTGTAAAGTATTTAGGAAAACAACGGCTCCTGTGGATAGATAAGAACTTTTTGTGATAAGTATAAAGCACAATGGCAACTGTGGGTGATTTAAGAGATGTCAAAAAAGATAGCTGCATATATACTTGAGAATTTGTTCAACAATTCGTAAAGTTTATGTAAATATGTATCAACAGTTTTTACAAAAATAAACACAACATTATATACAAACAATTAATCATACAAGTGATGGCGTGTCCCAAGTGAATGTTACAAAAAAGAACCTAAACTACTAAGGTGAGACATAATACTATGTAGAAAACACTAGGTTTCAAGTTTTACATTAAGTTTGAGGGAGACGATCAAGTAATGTATAAACAATCAAAATACAGCCGTTGGAAAGTATAAGCAACTGTTGTGCACGGTCTGTACAGATAAAAAAAAATAATAATAATAAAAGGAGACAGACCGTGCACAACAGTTACTTAGGCACAGGAACCGAATGGGCTCCCAGTGGGAATATACAAGAGACAGGCGAATATCATCACGGACCCCCTCCTTCAGATGTACAAAGAAGTGCGAGAGGTCGGAAGGCTCCCGTCCTATCAAAGAGAGGCCACGACTGTCGTAATCCATGAAACAGGGAAGCCGGCTGATCAATGCTCTTCCTACCACCCGATCTCGCTCATCAATGTTGAGGCTAAAGTCTTAGCTAAGGCCTTGGCGGACAGGTTGCTATCGGTGCTGCCAGATCTAATACACGTTGATCAATCCGGATACTAATGGCGCTGTATCCCCTGTCCCCCTCCTATTTGCATTGGCCTTAGAGTCGTTGGCTCATTGGATTAGGAGGGACTGAACGTTCTGGGGCTTGGCGTTGAATGATTAGTGGGAAGAGTGTATCTCCTTATACGCAGATGATGTTGTGCTATTTATGGCCAGACTGTACCATTTGATAGTGCAGACGCTACATCTCTTTGAACTATTCAGTAGCTCAAAGAGCTACTGAATAGTTCTATACCATCAACTGGGCGAAATCAGTGATTTGTCCGCTCTCAGTCCCTCCTCCGCGGGTTCCGACCAAGTGTTCCACTTCGGTTGCGACAGATGGATTTAAATACCTGGGGGTGTACATCACAAGAGATAGAGTGGAGTTCCTTGCTAGGAACATGGAACCCCAACTGATGCGCTTTAGGACTGACATAAATCACTGGAGATTGCTGCCTCTCTCCCTTATGGGCCGAGCTGCAATGTTTAAGATGCTGGCATTACCGTGCTTGCTCTATATTCTACAAAACACACCATATTCGATCCCACAGGGAGTATTCACGCGAATAACGCAAGCTCTGCGGACTCTGCTCTGGGACAGTGACAACTCAAGGATAGCGCTGCGTAAGCCGACGAGAGGGGTGTGCGATGGGGGGCTGGCCCTTCCGGACATTAAGCTGTATTATTGGGCCTCACAATTGCAGGTGGTCAATAACTGGGTTTACGCAGATCGGATGGAACCGGCCTACAGAGTGGACCAGATGATTATGCCGGGTGGAAATTGCGAGCCACTGCTCTATGCTCGGAAGCCAGGAAGAGATTGGCCGTCCCACACAGGGGTGGTGGTTCAATGCTGGAGGGAGGCGAATAGATCCTGGTGTGGTCGGGCTCTCTGACGGGTAGAATCCCTCTGTGGCATGGAGACCAGCGAACAGAAGTGACTCGTTTGACTGGTTTCAGGGGATGGAAACTCATAGGCATTGAATACCTTGGGGATGTCTGGAAGGGGGGACGCCCCTCGATCCTTCGCCTATCTGCAAAAAGAATACAACCTCCATGCAACGCAACATTACCACTACATAAGCCTCTCCCATGCCTTGCTTGCCTAGAAAGACAAACATTTGCAATGCACTAGGTCTCGCATTTACCCTAGTTTCAGCTATTGGCATTATAATTAAGAATGCCTTTTATTTATGGTTTGGTTTTTAAAACAGTCTGCAGTCAGATGTGTTTCTGAGCTGCTCGTGCAGTCAATTGTGGTCCTTAGCTGTTGGTGCAGTCAGATGTGGCCCTTAGCTGCTGGTGCAGTCAGATGTGGTCCTTAGCTACTGGTTCAGTCAGATATGGTCCTGAGCTGCAGCTGCTGTTAGAAGTGGTCCTGAGCAGCTGGTGCTCTCAGATGTGGTCCTGAGCTGCTGGTGCAGTTGGATGTGGTCATTAGCTGCTGGTGCACTCAGTTGTGGTGGCCAGCCAACTCATGGATGTGTTGCTTGTGCATTCAGTTAAGGTCACTAGCCAACTTGTGCATGAGATGCTGGTGCAGCCTGGCTTGGTCACTGCCAGGTTGTGTGTGCACTGCTGGTGCACTTGTTCTGGTCAGTGGCCGGCTTGTGTGTGTAGTGCCCCGGCCAGCTGCAGTGTGTGCTGCTGGTTCAGCCTGTCTAGTTACCTACACCGCCGGCTTCTCAGTGTCTGCCACGTGTTTCGGGCTTACTTTTAGAGGGAGTTGACTTCCGTTTTGATGATAAATCCGTTACACCGGATGGGCGGCAGGTGAGGGTGTTGTTGCTACGCTGCTTTATTTTGAACCCCCGGGTTGTACAAGCCTCTGATAGTTTGGATAAATTAGCCGGGCTTCGCAACCTCCTAATGAGGATATTGTTTCAGCACCTCAAAAAAAGCATGAAAAACTAGCAAGCCTCCACCAAGCTGTCGGATCGAATCAGGATCAGGGTGTGAAATATACACAACTAAATATCCGTGCGCGGTACAGCTGAAGTGCGCAAAGGGGTGGAGAGATTAGCTACGCCCGGCGCCTGGGAGCATCGGCCAAAACAAGGGCTGTGCCGGGCCAGTGAAGGGACCGGGCAACTGACTTACTGTGAATGGGGTGTTTTTCTTTACTAGTGTGTTACTAGTGTGTGTGTGTGAGTGAGACCATGTTGTATGGCACCTTCATTTGTTTTTTTATGTAAGTAGTTGTGAATACATGAGGGGACATACATATATACATATATGTGTGTGTGTGTGTTTGTGTGTTTCAATTATTTATTTGTTTTATAAATCCACATGGTGTGTGTATATGTGTGTGTTTGAATGGTTAATATACTTTTGCAGTTAGTTTTGTACCCAGTACTTATTTATGTTTGTATTAGATAATTAGTTTAAAAAAAATAAAAATGTAAGAGTTTTATATAGCACAAACTAGACCTGAGACATCGGGAATCAGAGAACTTTGACATGAGCACCAGTTTCGTTACAGATGGACACATTACGTTTTTTTAGGAAGGGGGAGATTAGATGACTTGCCCAGAATTACAGGCATCATTGCAGAGACTCGAACCCTGTTCCCCAGCTTCGTGGTTGGCCACTCTAGCCGTAAGGCTACATGCTCTCCCCAAGTTGTACGTGGATATTATGTGGCTTTACTACACATGCACACACACGTCTGTGTGTGTGTAAGGTGTGCCATTAGCGTCAATCTGTGTACTTTTTGCGTTTTTCTATACTTGTTTCTTGTGTTTGTTTAGGTGTTTACGCGATATATAAAAACATAAGTATTTGTATTGTTTATGTTTGAGCACTGGCCATCTTTATCGCACACTGTTACAATTACACGGTTGTGGTTTATATACTTTTATGTGTCTGTATATATTATAACTGTAGCATATTTGATTAACACAATTCTGGTTGTGTCTGCCTCAAACTACAGCTGCTTAACACGTGTCAAAGGTGAGCAGACATGCCTTTCAGTCTCTACCCTGTGATCACCAAAGGGCAGTGCCGGCTCCTGCCAGGCCCTTTAGGGGCAGTGCCCTCTGCAGTGTCATGGCGCCTCGTATGAATGTCTGCGCCTCGTGTGAAGGTCCAGCCCCCCATCCCTCGGGGTATAGTGCTTGGAAGGGATGCCGCATTCCAAACCCTCGTCGTTGTACTGTAGACATCGCGTGCTGAAGTACCGACAGACAAGGCCAGTTTACACCCCCTCTCCTGACCTCCTGGCGCATAGAGAGGTGATCACCAAAAGGTGAATGGCTGCTTTTCAAAGACCCACCACACCCGTGAGCCGCAGCCCCGCACCCAGGAGCCTCTGCACTGCTCGCCCAGCGGTAAGGATATCCTTTCGAAGCCATTTACTGCCAAACAGTGCTACAGTAAATATGCATATTGCTAATACGATTTGCACAATTACTCCAGTCAAACACAGCTGCATGTTTACATCACTGCAACGTAGAAAACGGCAGTCAAGACAGTAAACTTTCTAGGCCGCTCCTGTGAGCTAAAACATGCAGAAGATTGTAGGGGGGAAAGTATCCCTTAAATCCAAGTGTTTTGTAAAGCTCTCGTAACCTGAAACAACAGCCGCTGTGCTGGTACATGAGCAGGGGCAAAGCAAAAAATAGTGCTGACAGACCAAATAAGACGTACCGTGTAACAACCAAAGTAAAGGGGCCAGTAGCCATGGGAGGGTAAAAAAGAAGACAAGACGGTACTAAGGAGGGACTAACAAGCCAATTGACACAAAAGAAACCAGCATTTATGGAGAATAAAGACACAAGCCAATGAGAAATATGGGCAGAGAGTAGGTGGGGCTTCTCCTCCATACTCCACTACAGCAAGTCTCACAGAGCAGCGCATGCACGCTGACTCTAGGCTCGATCTAAAAAAATGAATCTGTCCCTTTTCAATATTATCTGATTCTCATATAAAGCACTCAAATGCCCATAGGCCGCATTTATACAACTTATAAATGCAAAAAAAATGGTTCTTTAGCATATAGTGGTTTATGTCCAATAGACATTCACTGGGGCTGGATGGCATGTGGTCCTTACATTGCTTGAATTTTAAGATGGTCTGGGTATCATCTGCACACCTGTAGTAACTAATCTTGAAAGAGTTGACAAGGTTAGGTAATAGGGGATAGGTATAAGTTACAGAGGAAATGAGTAATTGTAGATCTTTAGAGGGCACCTCCCCCTGAGATGAATGGCTAGCAGAAAAGTATGATTGTGACAAATCGGATTCTGTAGGTGAGGAAGGGTGTTATTCATTTCAGGACTGTGCCTGAATTCCTCTGTCTTCTGTTCTGTGTACTACCAGTTGATGGTCTACTGTGTCAAACGCTCACAATAGGTCAAGGAGTAGTGCTACAAATTAATTTAAATGAATGGTGTTTTGAAGGTGATCCTAGGAGATTATGGCTGATTCCATACTGCTTTCTTGATCAAAAATAGGGAGGAGGAATAGGTGTCTAGTCAGTTCCCCAGGTAAGATACGTTGATCAGAAATAGACTAGGACACTTGTAACTACGTTACACAAGATTGTATAGATAACTCTCATAAACGCTATGTTTTGTGCTGTGCGGTTTATCTTGGTTCTCCGCCCCACATAGACGTTCTGGCATTTATCATCGGGTGATCTATTGTGCTACATGCCAGCCTCAAGCCTGAGGTCACCTCTGGAGTAGCGTAGCAGTGTCCAGAGATATGTTTAGGTACCACCACACAGGAAGGTTAATCCTAAAACACTAAAAAACAAACCTACACCCAAGCAACTATTTTATTTTTCGACGGATGTGATTTGTTATTAAAAAATGACACTTGGGTATACTACTAGATCAAGCAACTGGATCCTCGTATATCACTTAAAACATACAGTCAACATGTTTCTGCTCCTTGCCGCCCAGCCGGGTCTATGGAGCATTCGTCAGGACAAACAGATTAAAATTATACTCACAACTTTTGTGCAGTATGACAGGGGTTATAATTGTACCCACAGTAGTTTTAATTCAAGGTTCAATGTACCTGAAATGGAAATCACAAAATCACCTTTTGACAATTTTTGTTATCTTTCTGGTGTACCTCTGCATGTATGTTTTAACCGTATTTCAGTTTTTCATTTAATCAGTATGGGCAATATTTACCCGTAAAATCTTGTTCACAGTTTAAGCATTTACGGGGAGACTATTCGGCGAATCACAGTGTGGAATCTAATCAAGACGACAAAGGGGCACATTTTATGAAAGGCAGTAAACGTTGACGGTGTTTAATCACACGTTGGCTGGCACTGACTGAGAATTATTCTGAATTTGATGGAAGTCTGTTTTTACAGATACATGGTACTTGGTACTTCCATGGGAAGTGCATTTGCCCCTTCGGTGGCAGGCCTGTATGTCAGCCATTTTGAAAATAACAATGTATTTGCTGACACTAATCCCTTCGCTACCAGTATTCTATACTGGAAGTGTTATATAGATGATATCTTGTTGATTTGGAAGAAAGAGAAGGATCTGAATCTATTTATAGACTGGTTGAACACAAGAGACAAATGTTTAAAATTCACGTTTACATCAGATGACACCAGCATAGATTTTTATACCTAACAATCTTTGTTAAAGATGGACAGATCGAAACAAAAACCTTTACCAAACCAACTGCAAAGAATAGCTTGCTATCACATAAAAGCTTCCACCCAAAACCTCTGAGAGACAATTTGCCCTATAGTCAATTTTTAAGACTGAAAAGAAACTGCAGCCAACACAATGACTATAGAAAACAAGCACACGAACTAAGCCTCAAACTCCAGAGTCGGGATTATACACAGACTACTATTTCAAAATGCCGTAAGAGAGCAAACAACCAACCAAGATCATCCTTGCTTGAAACTTTTACTAAGGAACCTGTTCAAAATCTGGTCACATGTGTCACAACATACTGCCCGGCAACCTACATGGTCCAGAAACTGGTCAACAAGAATTGGCGAATATTGACATCAGGGAACCAGACATGGCCCAAACCTAGATTCGCTAACCGCCGAACGCGAAACCTTAAGGATATACTTGTCCACACTTGCCCTAAGAAACAATTCACAAGTGGACACTTAAGGAACACTGAGATGGCTATTGTAACAGGACACTACCCTTGCGGGACTTGTCTCGCATGCAACTTAACAACCACAACTAAAACACTACAATTAACAAAAACATTACTTTGGACCCAGAGACAACATACAAACTGCAACTCGACACACGTAATATATATGATCACATGTCCCTGTGGAAAACAATACATAGGAATGACTTGCAGAAAGATAAAGTTAAGAATTGAGGAACACAAGAGCAACATCAGGCAGAAGAAAAATAACACGAAACTCTGCACCCATTTTGTTGAGACAGGCCATAAAGCAGAAGATCTAAAATGGACAGTAATCGAGATGTTAAAAGATAAAACAGGGAATGCTGAGAAAATCTTGTATGAGAAAGAACAAAGATGGGTAAACAGACTCAGAACTCACCAATGTGGACTTAATGACAATGTCCATTTGCACCAATTTGCATAAGAGCATACATACATGTGACCCAGCACCTGTTCTAATACATTACATACCATACCAAGAATACATTTCGATTAGTTTTTATTATTTTTTATTTTTATTTCAAAGGAACCTTTGGTTTAAGCTACAATTGTGTTGTTACACCCTCTAAAATATAATCATGTCGTTCCTAACTGAATATACACCAATATGGCGACTCCCCTCAAAAACATTACCGACTAGTGTCCGTTTTCTATGCCCAATATCTCACCTAAAACAACGCTTTTCGTCAGTTTTCTATTACCACGGAAACCTGAGAATAGAAAAACTAGACACTGACGGCGCTTCCGTGTCCGGGGGGAGCGCCAGCACCAGACGCGGAACACGCCTTCCACTGCGGGTGAGGAGAGTCACGCGACAGATGCGAGACCCCACGTAACCATTGACTGTCTCCGAGAGGGTAACCGAGAACCAACTAACGGTAACTTTTTGTACTCCCCTTCTTACAGCCTTGGACTCAAATGTCCAAATCCCCCGTGGACACAAATAACCGCTACAAACAAGGTAATGTCTCTATACGTTACTCTGTAAGAGTCATGAACATAGCGCCATTAACTCTATCGCGACATAATATGAGTATCGTTTCTGTGTTATAGTGAGAGTGAGTATAACATAATCGCTGTCTAATTTGCACGTAAACTGTGAGATGCAATGAACCTCCTCAATATGTCTATTCTTACTCATAAACTAACATAATTATGTAAACGTGTGCTTAAACACCGTCAACGTTTACTGCCTTTCATAAAAATTTGCCCCTTTGTCGTCTTGATTAGATTCCACACTGTGATTCGCCGAATAGTCTCCCCGTAAATGCTTAAACTGTGAACAAGATTTCTCGAGCAAATATTGCCCATACTGATTAAATGAAAAACTGAAATACGGTTAAAACATACATGCAGAGGTACACCAGAAAGATAACAAGAATTGTCAAAAGGTGATTTTGTGATTTCCATTTCAGGTACATTGAACCTTGAATTAAAACTACTGTGGGTACAATTATAACCCCTGTCATACTGCACAAAAGTTGTGAGTATAATTTTAATCTGTTTGTCCTGACGAATGCTCCATAGACCCGGCTGGGCGGCAAGGAGCAGAAACATGTTGACTGTATGTTTTAAGTGATATACGAGGATCCAGTTGCTTGATCTAATAGTATATCCAAGTGTCATTTTTTAATAACAAATCACATCCGTCGAAAAATAAAATAGTTGCTTGGGTGTAGGTTTGTTTTTTAGTTTTTTAGGATTAACCTTCCTGTGTGGTGGTACCTAAACATATCTCTGGACACTGCTACGCTACTCCAGAGGTGACCTCAGGCTTGAGGCTGGCATGTAGCACAATAGATCACCTGATGATAAATGCCACAACGTCTATGTGGGGCGGAGAACCAAGATAAACCGCACAGCACAAAACATAGCCTTTATGAGGGTTATCTATACAATCTTGTGTAACGTAGTTACAAGTGTCCTAGTCTATTTCTGATAAACAAATGATTCCATACTGCTTCGTGGTCAACATAATCTCTGATTGTCAGAGAGAAAATAATTATCTTTAATGAAGCTGCAGATCTGAGAGAAGGTTGCTTTTATGATGAGTTGTTCTAAGGCTGGTCTTTAAGATGTTTGGTCTTAATATTGACTGCTCAAGTTCCTGCTTCTTTAGTATGGGCTAAATTTAAAAAAGCTTTAAGTCATTCAGAACTTGCTGGTTGATGGGGATAAGTCGTTGTTCAGGAATACACACCACTTGCTTACCTAGATAGAGTGGGCTTTTCTGCTGGACTAGTTCTCTTATACTGGAGAAGCGACAGTGATAGTATTAGACCTGGCATCTTTTGGCATGATTTCCACTGTCTTTTTTCTTCTGACCTCCTGTTTTTTACTTTGTGCTGCATTTGTTTTGCTGGTTCCAGGACTCTGGGCACTTTACCACTGCTGACCAGTGCTGAAATGCAAGTGCTGCCTGTGTAAACTGTATTGGTGATTGACTTATCCATGATTGGCATATTTGATTTACTAGTAAAGTAAAGTGCCCTGGTGTACCCAGCCTGTAAATCAAATGCTACTAGTGGGACTGCAGCACTGATTGTGCCACTCACATGAGTAGCCCTGCAATTATGTCTCAAGCCTGCCACTGCAGTTGTGTGTATGCACCCACTTGCCAGGGCCAAACCTTTCTGTTTACTAAATGTAAGTCTCCCCTAAGGTGTGCCCAAGGCAGCCTCAAGGACGGGGTAGAGTGTATTTAAAAGGAAGTACTTAATTCTTGCAAATGTGTATTCTGATCGTTACCTAGAGCGATGTTTTGCTCATTTGAAATATATGGACGTGGTACAACAAGAGTAGATGGATTTGGGGGTTTTGGTTGGTTCAGGTATGATGAGGAATTTTGGTCCAGGTATGCGCTCATTCCTTAGAAGGAGTGGGGTGAGATAGACAATGAGCCTTGGATGTAGTGGCTTTGCACGGGTAAGAATTTCCCGGTGGTATACACTGCTAGTGGTTTGCTTTTGCAATAGAAGCCCTTTCAGGGGCGTATCACCCAATTTGCGGTGGGGACTTTCAGGAGAGGTCATTCCCCCCAAAATGGGCCTTTTTGGTCCTTTAACAGAGGGACCTGTACACGTCTCTAGTGTAAAGCCCATTAAAACTGTACCAACTGTGGGGGAAGTATCCTTTGGTTCAGTGTATTGGGGGCTCAGTGGGGATGGCTGCGTAGCACAAGCACAAGGGGGGTGTGGGGGCAAGGTGACATGCAACAAGTTTCAGGAAAAGGGCCCTACTCCTATTAAGTTTCAGATATTAATGTATTGGATACAGCTCTACCCTAAGCAGGACGATGCTAAAGGTTTCTATTGGCGTTTTCTCTAATTTTTTAATTTGTGTTATCAGGACTCTGAGTTCGACATTGGGCAATGAATTTGAGGTTTGCACTGGAAATTCCAAAAGTAGTAAGTGCCAAGCTTGAGAAGGAGCTTGTTCAAGTCATGATTGTTGGGCCTTTTAGCTTGTGGTCTTTGCCTGTTTGACCATCTCCCCAATTGGGTTGGCCCCAAGAGGCAACAGGGTGGATTTAGATTGATTCATCATCTATCTTGACCTAGAAGAGAATCTGTAAATGACTGTATAGTTCAAGAAGATTCTGTGGTGCATTATGTGTCAGTGGATGAAACCATGGCTATGGTTAAGTCTTGTGGAGCAGGAGCGGAAATGGCAAAATCTGATATTGAAAACACTTTTAGGCTCCCCAATTACATCCAGATGATTTCTCTTTGTTGGGTTAACATTTTGACTGTTTTATTTGCATGGATAGGATGTTGCAGATAGGTTTCTCAGTGTCATGCTCATTGTTTGAGACTTTCAGCTCTTTTTCAAGTGTTTTTTTTTCAGATGCAGAGTGGGATGCGTCATGTGACGCACTGTGTGGATGATTTTCTCTAGGTGGCAAAGGGTAGTCTGGAGGGTGTTTGAATGCATTGGAGCTGCTTAAGGAAGCTAGAGTTGATCTGGGTGTTCCTTCAGCTCCATAGAAGATTGAGGGCACAGCACATGCATTCATTGTTTAGGGATTGAGTTGGACTCCCAAAAAATGGAGGCTCGTTTACCTGGGGACAAGGTTCAAAAGCTGATTTCATTGTTGGAGTTGAGACAGGTTCAATGCCTTTTGGGTCATTTAAACTTTGCTTGTCATGTGGTGAGGGTGGTACACACTTTCTGCAGGCGGCTTGGTTTTGCAGTGAAGGGTGCGGTTTTACCTCACAACTGGATAAGATTACATGCCAGCATTTTGGGGAATGTCAGGATGTGGATAAACCTTCTTAAGGATTTTAATAGAGTTACTATGTGGCACGACGGTGAGGATTACCTGTGGCACCTGTGGTTTTCTCAGATGTGCCAGGAGCTTATGGTTTTGGAGTTTTTGGGATGGCCACTGGACAGTGGAAGATTGGCCTGTAGCATGGAAGTCAGCCAGTCCCAGTATTGTGTTTTGGAGTTTTTTTCCTTGATAATGGCTCTCGTGCTCTTGGGAAAGCTGCTGGCTAATATGCGGGTAGTTTTCAATGTGGATAATCAAACAATGGTAAATTTGGTGAATTCCCAAAAGGACTGAGATGAAAAGTTTTGAGGCAGCTCAGGATTTTTTTTTTGTGATGCTTGAAGTTTAATATTGTGTTCAATGTCCGATACATTCCATGAGTGAATAATGATATTGCTAATATGCTATATAATTCTCAGTGGAATAACTTCCATGGGCTTGCACTGGGAGTAGACAAAATGAAAACTATGATGCTGCGGGATCTGTTGTCATTGGGAGTTTGAGGATTTTGTGTTTAACTCAGCAATTTATTGCAGCTTCAGCTCACAAGAGTTATACTTGCGAGGAACATGTTTCTATGGTAAGTATTTTTGAGGATATGGGGGCGCTAGGTTGCGCCCGAGCTGAATGGCCGCCATTGTGTGAGGCTCCCGCAGTTCGGCTAATATTCTTTAATTATTCTCTGTCCTGATGATGGTTGTTGCATGAGATAGTGCGAGGCATTGAAGCTAAACACGTAAAGAACAAGCGGAGCTGGATTTAGCGACGCCCGTGGTGAACTGTGGCGGCTGGCGGCATTGAGCAGCTCCGAGCGGACAGATTCCCGGAACACCCTGGTGCTGTGGCTTGGTCGCGGTGGGCACGCAAGCGCCGCGACGCCCATGAGGCGCATTAGCCGACGCAGTGAAATGGCGGCGAGAGAGATGCAGTAAGTTTCCCCTGGGACGACGCGTCCTTGACTGGGCCCCAAACTGCACAGAGATAAGCCTGACACCCAGACGCATAGATCGTGCTGAGGAGATAACAGGGGATATATGCGGAAAGCGGTGCATCGGCCCTGTAGATAACGCGGATGGTGGGACAGCCATGAGTGACAGGCAGCAAACAGCATAATCCCTAATCAGCAGAAACTCTGGTGAGGAGCGCTGTGCTGTATGTCTGGTGGGTTCCCCAGGGGAGGCGGCACAGGGGGTTGTCGCGAGTGAGACCCTGCATGCTTACCGCCCTTAGTTGAGTGAGCTGCGGGTTGGATGGAGAGAGCAGGGCCTGCAACAGAAGCATTAACGGTCACAGGGGTAGGCAGGAGAAGGTTTGATGCCTGTGATCCCATAACAGAGACGACCACAGGAGCTGTCAGGTCCAGAGTGAAAGCATTGGAACTCTGAGAAGGAGTGGGGTGAGATAGACAATGAGCCTTGGATGCAGTGGCTTTGCACAGGTAAGAATTTCCCGGTGGTACACACTGCTAGTGGTTTGCTTTTGCAATAGAAGCCCTTTCAGGGGCGTACCACCCAATTTGCGGTGGGGACTTTCAGGAGAGGTCATTCCCCCCAAAATGGGCCTTGTTGGTCCTTTAACAGAGGTACCTGTACACGTCTCTAGTGTAAAGCCCAATATAACTGTACCAACTATGGGGGAAGTATCCTCTGGTTCAGTGTATTGGGGGCTCAGTGGGGATGGCTGGGTAGCACAAGCACAAGGGGGGTGTGGGGGCAATGTGACATGCAACAAGTTCCAGGAAAAGGGCCCTACTCCTATTAAGTTTCAGATATTAATGTATTGGTTACAGCTCTACCCTAAGCAGGACGATGCTAAAGGTTTCTATTGGGGTTTTCTCTAATTTTTTAATTTGTGCTATCAGGACTCTGAGGTCGACATTGGGCGATGAATTTGAGGTTTGCACTGGAAATTCCAAAAGTAGTAAGTGCCAAGCCTGAGAAGGAGCTTGTTCAAGTCATGATTGTTGGGCCTTTTAGCTTGTGGTCTTAGCCTGCTTGACCATCTTCCCAATGGGGTTGGCCCCAAGAGGCAACAGGGTGGATTTAGATTGATTCATCATCTATCTTGGCCTAGAAGAGAATCTGTAAATGACTGTATAGTTCAAGAAGATTATGTGGTGCATTATGTGTCAGTGGATGAAACCATGGCTTTGGTTAAGTCTTGTGGAGCAGGAGCGGAAATGGGAAAATCTGATATTGAAAAAACTTTTAGGCTCCCCAATTACATCCAGATGATTTCTCTTTGTTGGGTTAACATTTTGACTGTTTTATTTGCATGGATAGGATGTTGCAGATAGGTTTCTCAGTGTCATGCTCATTGTTTGAGACTTTCAGCTCTTTTTCCAGTGTTTTTTTTTCAGATTCAGAGTGGGATGCGTCATGTGACGCACTGTGTGGATGATTTTCTCTAGGTGGCAAAGGGTAGTCTGGAGGGTGTTTGAGTGCATTGGAGCTGCTTAAAGAAGCTAGAGTTGATCTGGGTGTTCCTTCAGCTCCATAGAAGATTGAGGGCCCAGCACATGCATTCATTTTTTAGGGATTGAGAGGGACTCCCAAAAAATGGAGGCTCGTTTACCTGGGGACAAGGTTCAAAAGCTGATTTCAATGTTGGAGTTGAGACAGGTTCAATGCCTTTTGGGTCATTTAAACTTTGCTTGTCATGTGGTAATGGTAGTACACACTTTCTGGAGGCGGCTTGGTTTTGCTGTGAAGGGTGCGGTTTTACCTCACAACGGGATAAGATTACATGCCAGCATTTTGGGGAATGTCAGGATGTGGATAAACCTTCTTAAGGATTTTAATGGAGTTACTATGTGGCACGACAGTGAGGATTACCTGTGGCACCTGTGGTTTTCTCAGATGTGCCAGGAGCTTATGGTTTTGGAGTTTTTGGGGATGGCCACTGGACAGTGGAAGATTGGCCTGTAGCATGGAAGTCAGCCAGTCATAGTATTGTGTTTTGGAGTTTTTTTCCTTGATAATGGCTCTCGTGTTCTGGGGAAAGCTGCTGGCTAATAGGCGGGTAGTATTCAATGTGGATAATCAAACAATGGTAAATTTGGTGAATTCCCAAATGGACTGAGATGAAAAGTTTTGAGGCAGCTCAGGATTTTTTTTTTGTGATGCTTGAAGTTTAATATTGTGTTCAATGTCCGATAAATTCCATGAGTGAATAATGATATTGCTAATAGGCTATATAATTCTCAGTGGAATAACTTCCATAGGCTTGCACTGGGAGTAGACACAATGAAAACTATGATGCTGTCGGATCTGTTGTCATTGGGAGTTTGAGGATTTTGTGTTTAACTCAGCAATTAATTGCAGCTTCAGCTCACAAGAGTTATACTTGCGAGGAACATGTTTCTATGGTAAGTATTTTTGAGGATATGGGGGCGCTAGGTGGCGCGCGAGCTGAATGGCCGCCATTGTGTGAGGCTCCCGCAGTTCGGCTAATATTCTTTAATAATTCTCTGTCCTGACGATGTTTGTTGCCTGAGATAGTGCGAGGCATTGAAGCTAAACACGTAAAGAACAAGCGGAGCTGGATTTAGCGACGCCCGTGGTGAACTGTGGCGGCTGGCGGCATTGAGCAGCCCCGAGAGGACAGATTCCCGGAACACCGTGGTGCTGTGGCTGGGTCGCGGTGGGCACGCAAGCGCCGCGGCGCCCATGAGGAGCACAGGCCGACGCAGTGAATTGGCGGTGAGAGAGATGCAGTAAGTTTCCCCTGGGACGACGCGTCCTTGACTGGGCCCCAAACTGCACAGAGATAAGCCTGACACCCAGACGCATAGATCGTGCTGAGGAGATAACAGGGGGATATATGCGGAAAGCGGTGCATCGGCCCTGTAGATAACGCGGATGGTGGGACGGCCATGAGTGACAGGAAGCAAACAGCATAATCCCTAATCAGCAGAAACTCTGGTGAGGAGCGCTGTGTTGTATGTCTGGTGGGTTCCCCAGGGGAGGCGGCATAGGGGGTTATCGCGAGCGAGACCCTGCATGCCTACCGCCCTTAGTTGAGTGAGCTGCGGGCTGGACGGAGAGAGCAGGGCCTGCAACAGAAGCATTAACAGTCAAAGGGGTAGACAGGAGAAGGTTTGCTGCCTGTGATCCCATAACAGAGACGACCACAGGAGCTGTCAGGTCCAGAGTGAAAGCATTGGAACTCTGGCAGCAGATAACACTACGGGCTCCCTTCCCACTGATAGGGACTTACTCCACATAATTGACTACGATGCAACACAGCATAATAGGTTAAAGTGAAATAATGCATGTGAGCGCCACACTGCTACAACTTTCACGCTAAGCCCGCCATTGCAACTTGCGACAGCTGCACGACACACAATGGGGAAACCAGACACGCGCCAACCACGACTTGCCTTTGAGGCAAAGAAAGGCACACGCAAACAGTTGGTGGAGATGGATAATGGGGCAGAAGGGTCACACCAAGACCAGAAAACAGAACTGGGTGAAGATGTGAAGTCTATCCTCTCGGAGGTGCGGTAAGGATTCGCAACTATTGCGGACAAGGTGGACACATTGACGACGCGTATGGATGCAATAGTTCACAAAATCGACGGACATGAGACGCGCATAAAGGATGCTGAACAACGAATATCAGAGGTAGAAGATACCACGGCCCAAATGAAAAGTAAAGTAACACAGATGGACAAGCTGTTACAAATTATAGCTGCCAAGAATGAGGACATAGAGGCGAGAAGCAGAAGGAACAATGTTTGCATATTGGGAATACCGGAGAGCACAAACATGGGCAAGATGAAGGAGTATATTGAAAAGCTGCTCATCACAGTGGTCGGAGAGGAATTACTATCCCCTCACTTCATTGTCGAAAGGGCTCATCGTTCCCTTGGAGCGCAACCTACCCCTGGAAGCGCACCCAGACCTATCACCGCTCGTCTCTTGAATTATAGAGACAGGACCACAGCTCTATGGGTGGCCAGGGAGAAAAAGCAATTACATTACGAAGGGGTGCCCTTTACCATGGTCCCTGATTTTACAACGTATGTCCGGGAGGAGCGACGCAATTTCATCGTCGTAAAACAAAAGTTGAGGCAAGCTCAGATAGATTATGCCTTACTTTACCCAGCGCGCCTCTGAATCATGCTCCAGGGCACCCAGCCGATATTCAAAAAGCCACAGCATGTGGAAGAATTCCTCAAGAAGCTCAGGAGACAAAATAATACATCGCCCGCACATGAGGACTCGCCAGGGGCGCACTCATCAGATGTGGAATGAACTTCGCTGGGATCAGCTGGTGTACGCTATTAACTCCTGATAATTCAACATAAACACAGCGCTGACGAGACTTAACTGTGGACCACGAGATGTTCTCCACTATGCTCAGGGAACGCAATTGCCAAGATGACAATACAACCGGACAGGACATGGAAACAATGAATATCCGGACACCCTCGGAGCTTCTTCAGGGACTTGCTCTGGGACACAGGCCTCCTGGAATGGCGAGAGATACCCGTGGGCCACCCGGCAGGACTTCCCCAAATGGGTGTACCCCACTACTTTTCTTTCGTTTACTTTGTTTTTGTTTGTTTCTTTTTCAGATCTATTCTGGAATAGGTATGACACATTTACTGTACTGGTTTGGTTTTTTGGTTCTAGGGAGGGGGAAGGACTGATCGCAACTGGCATAATTGGGATGCTCCCGTGGGTGGGGGGGAGGGGAAGCGGAGTTCAAAGCTTTGACTACACTAGCAGGTACTATCTGATCAGGAAATATGGCTCCTTCAAAGGACAAATGTTTAAATGTTTAATGGCGCAATTTAGTAGATATTGTGTTATGGAAAAGTATGTCGACATAGGAAGCTAAAATCTGTATTGAGGGTACTGTCTTGGAACATCAGAGGCCTGGGCTTTCCTAGAAAACGCAGACAGATTTTGTCCTATTTAAACAGACAGCAGATCCAAGTGGCTCTGCTTCAAGAGACACACATTCATCCACGGTCCCCAAACACATTTGCCAGCAAATGGGCGAGTGCTAGGGTTTTCTCTTCCTACTCCTCCTATGCCCGTGGCACAGCTATATTGATCAAAAAGAGGACACCCTTTGTATTAGCGGGCACGCTGGAAGATCCACAAGGGAGATATGTGGTTGTGTGGGGGAGGCTTGGCAGGGACTCAGTAACAATAGCGAACTGCTACGACTCTAATGTGAACACTCCCAAGTTTTTCACTACTTTGTGGGGGAAGATACTGGATGTGGGATCCACCCATGTCATCTGGGGGGGGTGATTTTAACGTAGCTCTAAACACAGCACAGGACAGGTGCCATGCAACACTATAATAATTCCCAGGAAGTACTATAGGGCATACTGGAGGAAGGTGGCTTAATAGATAGCTGGTGCTGCACACAACCATGGGTGAAGGAGGGAACACACTTCACGTCGCACAGCGGGACATGGGAACGGATCGATTACTGCTTGGTTTCCAGGGGATTGGTAACAACTATCCGTAATGTTACACATCCTGCCAGAACTTACTCTGAAATCTTGCTCGTCCTGCCAGGATATGATAAGCCCAGGCCTACTTGGTAGTTGCAACCTAATGCCTTATTAGACATGGTCTTTCAGACTGAACTTGGAGAGGAAATAAAGGACTTTTTCCTCAGAAATAAAGGGTCCGTGGACAGCGTGGAGGTGATATGGGAGGCATTTAAAGCCACGGTCAGGGGGAACAGCATCTCAAACAGCTTTGGAGTACTAAGGGACATACAGGGAACAATTAAAAAACTGGAACAGGAATTGAAGAGGCTGGAGGGACAGATGGGGAGGGGAGAGACAGGTCAGGTACAGAAAGATTTCTGGGAGAAGCTGTCCGAATATGAAGAGGCTGCAGCTAGGGAGGTGAAATTTAAAAGACGGTGTTGGGTGGGTCGTAGACACGGAGAGGGAGAGCAACCAGGGAGGGCACTGGCTGAAGTGACATGATTCCCAAGCTTCCACACTCATATACTAGAAATCGAGGGGCTTGAGGTAACACTCTGCCACTACAAGCTTAATATACTTGAAGCATTTACCTCACATTATGGTGCACTATACACTACGCAGCGACATGGGTTGAAGGATCTGAAAGCATTCATGGGGGATGTAGTGCTCGGGTGGCTCAGTGACACACAGAAGGAATTTCTATGTCTCCCTTTTGAGATCGTTGAAATTAGAGAAGCAATTGAAAAATGGGAAGGCGCCAGGCCTTGATGGACTGCCCGCCGAATTCTATAAGAGTTACATCGACATCATGTCGCCGATCCTCAAGGAAGTATATGAGGAATCGCTGGAAGTCGGGATACTGCCCCCCTTGATGAGGGAAGCATTGGTCACGTCCCTTTTGAAGCCGGGCAAACCCCCCGGCTCCTGCGATTCCTACCGGCCGATGTCGCTCATAAACTGCGACACGAAGATATTGGCCAAAGTGTTGGCCAATCGCCTGACTATCCTAATGGATAAGCTTATTCTCCCCGACCAGTCAGGGTTTGTCCCTGGTAGGGCCACTACTCACAATCTTCGTTCCTTGTTTTCCCTGATACAGACCGTGGCACCTGAGTTCCCACTCGATGCGTTTTTTGTGGATGCCACTAAGGCATTTGATTCTGTAGAATGGGATTACCTATTCGGAGTATTGCAGCGTATGGGCTTAATTATCTCTTGGATCCAATTGTTATACCACCGACCCACAGCCAAGATATTGATAAGCGGGCATATATTCCCCGCGTTCTATATCCGACAAGGCTGCCTGTTGTCCCCACTATTATTCGCCTTAGCAATTGAACCGCTTGCCTCCAGACTTCGTCAATGTCACCAGGATAAGGCGTTCCGCTGTTGCTTACGTCAAATCCTGATCTCTTTATATGCTGATGACGTAACATCATATATTAGGGACCCCCAACAAAACATCAATCCCATGCTAAGAGAGTTCATAGTATTTGGCAGATTGTCTGGTGTTAACATTAACTGGGGTAAGTCACAGATATTCCCTCTCACGCCAGCGGTCCCCATATTCCAGCTTGACTTTCCATTGGAGTGGTGTGACTCAGACATCCGATATTTGGGCATACAGGTGACCAAAGACAGAGAAGAAACGATATGGCTCAATTATGGTACGGCTATCACGCGCCTGGCCAGCAAAGTCACGCGCTGGATCTCCTTGCCTCTTTCGTTTGCAGGTTGAGCCTCCCTTATAAAAATTATTGTACTCCCGCAATTCCTGTACCTGTTTTTTAACATACCATATCACCTTGGGACCTATTTCTTTATAACCTTGCGCACTGAACTGATTAGGTTACTCTTGGGAGGTAAGCAACAAAGGCTCAAATGGTCCATACTTACGAAACCGTACGATCAAGGGGGTTTCGATATTCCAGACTTCGAGGTCTATTATGTAAGCGAACAAGGGGCCCAATTCACAGAACTAACTTAAGACAAAATCCTAAACTTACTACCATTTTGGTATTCACAGAAGGCACTTACTCATGTTGGTATTCACAGAAGTCACTTACTCATTTCACAGAAGTTAGGAGTCCTAACTTTAGGACTCCTAAATGCCTTCTGTGAATACCGAAAGTCTTAAAGTTAGGATTTTTCTCAGTTTAGGAGTAGTAAAGTTAGGACTCCTAACTTTACTACTCCTAAACTGAGAAGGCATTAGGAGTCCTAAAGTTAGGACTCCTAACTTCAGTGCAGACCGAAATGAGTAAGTGCCTTCTGTGAATACCAAAATGGCAGTAAGTTTGGATTTTGTCTTAAGTTAGTTCTGTGAATTGGGCCCAAGCTCATTATGTGTATTACTGGATATATCCCATTAAATATATGCCACAGGTGGCCACTGAGGACTGGCTGGCACACCCTTTCCCACTGAACGGCATCATACATGGTCCTTCTAGTTCCCGTGGGGCACCACCCACAACGGTCACAAATACAGTCGATGCATGGAATCATATAACAGAACTCCTCTCTTCACCCCTCCTGTACTCCTCACGACTTGCATTGACGTACCACCCAGCTATGACATTATTGCAAGTAAAGGGATTCCAGAATTTATGTAAGCGAATCCATGTTGCCACACGGGGAGACCTTTTCCATGAAGGTAGGTTCCGCTCCTTAGAACACTTATTTCAAGGAATACACCCTACGCCATTTGATGTATTCTTATATGTACGATTGAGACAGGGGATGAGGGCGGTTATCCCTGACTTCCTCCAGGAACCGGAGAGTCTTGTCCCCACTACACCGCATGCTGAGCTCCACCGATGGGAAACACTAGGTATCAGGTCTACATAGCTACATACGCACACAGCAAAAGGGCATTGCTGGCTTGACCCGCATATACTGGAGAGAGGAATTGGGACAGGAAGTGACTGATGACCAATGGGAATATTGTTGTATACAAACTTCGCAAATATATGCCAGCTGCAGATTAAGGGTGATATATTACAAATTCCTGCAACGCCTATACTACACGCCCGTTAAAAAATACTGATTTAAACTGACAGATAATGTTAGATGCGAAAGATGTGGAAGGCCTGGGGCGGGATTTCTGCATTTGTCGTGGGAATGCTTGGCGGTACAGGAGCTTTGGGGACAGGTATATGAGGCACTTGCGAAAATGATAGATGGGACACTGGAGATGGACCCCATGATGGCGCTACTGTGGTATACTGCGCAGATACTCAAAGCACAATGGACATTTCTTGCCATGTCACTGTTGCTGGCTAAACATAGGGTGGCCTGCAGATGGGGTAGGGGTCGAGCCCCAAAGTTCAAGGATTGGTTGGCAGACCTCTTATATTGTCAGGAGCAAATGTCTACGTATGCTGAAACGCTTCCTAGAACCTCCAGACCTAAAGATATATATATAGTCCACTTCAGAACTATCTTCTTCAGCGGGACGTGGATAGACCGGACTTCACTCCCACAAATGATACGTGATTGGTGTGTGATGCATGTTTATCCCCCTGGTGCCCTGAGAGTACCCTCCAGTGAGGTTCCGTGAATTCTGAACCCGTTTCAGTATCACCGTCGTATCATGACGATTTTGGTATCAGCGGACCGAAAATGGCGAGTTTAAAATATACGAGTGTTTTCGTCATGTTCGAACGACGAGATTACTATGAAATCAGTGATTCCGTTCTGAACCCTTGGGTTCCATTTTGTGCACAGCAGCCATTTTGTGGTTGCCCTCACATAGGCCGATGATTAAGGCCGAACGAGTCCTTGGGACACGTACACCTTCAGCTGACTTCTGTGTGACCTGGGCAAGCTGACTCCGTTGCCCGAGGCTAAACTTGTTGAACCAGTTCCTTGTTCGGCAGCTGGTCGAGATTAAAGATCAAAGCACAGGACATCATAAGCCCTTTTTTGCACACAACTATGCCCTATCTTACACACACCTGTCTCTACTCCTTTATTTATGGCCTGAGTTACGATGAGGAGGTGCCCGTTTTTATTAGGGGTCCGCCCGACTTATCTGATGAAGAGTGCTGGGCCTTCCCGAGAAATCAATGGTGGGCTGGACAATGAAATGTGGGTTTGTCATGCAATGCTTTTGTCGTGTACACATTGGATTGGTCAACTGTAAATAAGGAATGTTTGCCTGAAGCACAATATTTGGTATAAAAGGGATGACGCGCTTTGTAAGATTGAGCAGTCTCCTACGAATATACATCACTGTACTTCGTGGACCTCTGTTACTGGTTGCAGCCAATAAATTTGTTTGTTGACGTCACCAAGAAGATTCCGCGTTTCTGTAAATTCTGAGACAGGTGAATCCGGAGACTTCGGGTGTGTCCCCTGGCACCGCTGGGTTCTAAATAACCCGGTTCTTCATTTGGCGCCCAACGTTGGGCGACTTCAGCGATAACGGTCCAAGCCAGACGATCGTGAGGAGCTTCGTGTGAAAATTCTGTTGGAAGGCCAGCCACTTCATCGACCCCTGTATGTCGTGGTGGTCCGAAAGTCTTTGCTGCGAGGTTCCCCGCTTTCCGACGGCTACGAAGGACTGCTGCCCTGACTGTCTTGGAGCCTTAGACGATTTGTAGAGCGAGACGATAGATGGGTCTTCTGGTGACGTCATCGATACCTCAGTTAAGTATGAGTGGAGCGTCTCCCAGCCCTTAGTTTTGAGTATCCCTTGGGATCCTTTTTTTTTTTTTTTTTGATTTGGGTTCTTTGATTTGGGCCTTGCAAGTACTAAAGCCGAGGGATTCGTGTATTCACGAGACTATCGTATTCGATAATCCTTTGAAGTTTGAAGCTAGACTAGTGAGCGAAGATGCCTGGTCTTAGCAGACTTGGAAGAATATTTTGTTGTGGTCGTAATAGGGATTCCCGATTGGAGGACTCGTGTCCGGTTCCTCCGATTGGAACTCCAACCTATGAGCTGTATGTGAAACATGGCGTGGGCCCCATCACGTATAATGAAGTATGGATTAGGTACACAAGAAAGGACGGTGTCCTCAAATGGCCCCAATACGGTAGTTTTGACACGGACGTTTTAGATAATTTAGAGGTTAGACTTTTTAAGAAGAAAGCCCGGCCGGCGATGTTTGACTCTTTCCGCCTATGGCGAAAGGAAGCCAAACAGAAGGAAATTAAATTAGCGAAGAAAAACAAAAGAGAGAGGGGTATCTCGATAATGCAAGCTGCCATACAGTTTAAAGATAATGAAGAAGAACAGGCGAGTGAGCAGTTGCATAGGCAACGTAAAATGGCGATCGATAAATGCTATCCGGCTTTGCCGCTTCTTCAGCAAGATGCAGCAAAGGAACTTGAGAAATATCCCTTGATGTCACATTTGTTGACTTCACCACCACCCTATGCGCAGAATGCTACAGCACCTCCGCAACCTTTAGTTGTGCAACCTCCGGCTGCGCAGCCTCTTGCTATTGCACAGCCACCAGCTCCTATTTAGCTGGCTCCTACTCCTCTGGCGCAGCCTCCTCAAGGGCCACCGCCTTTGCTACCTGCTCCGCCTTTAATTCCTGTGACTTTTTCACCTGTTCTTGCTACCTCCTCTACTACTGCTCCTACGTTGACCTTTTCTCAGTCTGCTTTATCGCCTGTCCTGTCGACCTATCCTTCTGTTCGCTCGAGAATGACGGATACTGTTACTGGTCTTTTGTCTCCTTTCTTTGGGTCATTTAGTGCGACCCCTGTTTCAGAGCGTAAACAGTTGCGTAGCCAACTGCCTGATTCTCTCGAGAGAGAAATATTGGATCGTTTGGCGCGTAAATGGGCTACTTGTCCTTTAAGATACGATGTAGAGTCTGTTATGAATGTCTTCCGTCAATGGGAAGCACCGAAGCAGAGATATGTTTTCGATAAGGTGTGTACTTTCCTTCGTGAAGAATGGGAAGATGATGACGTGGGACAGACTCCGTCTGAGTTGTTCCATATACAGTCTGAATTTGCGAAAGGTACGATTGTGGGTTCCGATGTTGAGAAAGCAGTTGCGACATTGGTGTCGTTTAGGAGCGAGTCTCCTTCTCAGTCGCTGTTTGTACCTGATCCCTCTGTTAGGAGAAAGGTGAGACAGTACCCAATGAGAGAGGTTCCTCCGGTATGGAAGGAAGCAGTTCAGGCTGATGCAGGTCTTGGTATCGTAGCTGCGCCGGCTCATTTTCAACGTGTTTGGGTACATGTTCCGTGGAAACGAGCTGAAGTTCTGGCTCTTAAGCAGACTTTACCTGACCCCCGTAAAAATCCAGCAGGATACTACAAGGAATTATCACAGACTGCAGACTCATGCGTTATGAATTTGGCGGATATAGACATGTTGTTTGGAAATGGGGTCCCGCTACCTTTATGGGGATTGATTCGTCATACTGATCATGCGCAAGAGTTAGGTGAGACGTGGGCTAATATTGGCGCTGCAGATGCGCTACAAGTTGGTGGTGCTAAACTTGAGCCTTTAGTTGCAGAACTTCCTTGTAAGATCATTACTTACATGAAAACTTTAATGCCCGCTATGAGAGTAAACTGGGACAAATTGTCTGCGTGTAAGCAGAAGAAAGATGAAACCGTATCTGATTTCTTCACCAGGTTTGAAGAGACGTTAATTGACCATAGTGTTCAAGACATGAGTACCGAGGGTGGTCAACGGTTATTTGTTGACAAGTTTGTACATAATTCCTGAGTTATGTAAAAAGTTGAAGGATTCAGAGAGTTCTTGGGCCGTTTCCTCTTCAGCACAGATATGAGCTACTGCACAGTACTATGAAAATAGGAATAAGGACGAAAAGGATATAGCAGACAAGAAAACCAAAGAGTTGAAGACGAAGGTGCTTTTACAGCAGGCGTATCCACCCCGTAGTAATCAGCGTGATTATCAGCAGCCTCAGCAGTTTCAGAGAAACTCGCAAAGGTTCGAGTCTCCTCAACAGCGTTTCCTGTTAGGCCCTAATCAGTGTTCATATTGTAAGGAAGAGGGTCATTTTAAGTATAGTTGCCCTATTTTGTTACAGCGTATGAATGGTGTTTCAGGTACAAGAGGTCGAGGTGTTCAGCAAGCTCCTAGAGGTAGAGGACGTGGAGGTTTTCCTCAGAACGCGAGTTCCTTTCCTCAACAGAATACGATGAATAGTTTTGATCAGCAGAATGGTGGATCTGGTAGGACGACTCAGTACTATGCTGACGACTACTATGTCGAAGGTGAGAATATAGATGGTAATGATTGCTAGGACAGCCATGGACAAAGAGAGGGAGCTGTTTCAGTTCCAGTAGATCAGAGTAGACCTCATGTTGAAGTGATTACATCAGGTGTGTCAGAGCCTTTTCTGTTGGATACTGGTGCTATGAAGAGTTCTATTATGCACTCTAGACTCCCTGGCGCACCTTTGTCTGGCTTAACGAATGTCTCAGTAGGTTTTCCTGGCGCCCCAGTTAGAAACCCGATTTCTAATCCTTTGTCCCTTTCTGTTGGACCTCGTGAATTCAAAGCACCCCTTATTCTGATGACAGGTTGTGGTGAGAACTTGTTGGGATTGGATCTGTTGAAAAGATTGTATGCGACGTTGTATTGGTAACCTTCAGGAGTACAACTTACACTGGGTAAGAAAGTGGTCTCTCCAATGTATTTGTCGAGGGACCAACTTCCGACAGAATTGTCTTCTCTTCCTGATACTATTTAGGCAACTGTTCCTAATGATGTAGGTCTCCTGGAGATACCGCCATATGTTCTGACGTTAAAAGCGAATGTTAAAATGCCACATATTCCCCAATATAGGATCTCTAGTGATGGTGAAAGAGCATTGCTAGCGATCATTTATGATTTGATCGAGAAAGATGTGATTGAAGAAACAAGAGGAAATGTGTGCAATAGCCCTGTTTTGCCTGTTCTGAAACGTACTGACTCTTCTCAGCTACCTGTGTACAGGTTTGTGATTGATCTTAGAGAGGTGAATAAGATAGTTGTGCCACAATTGCCTGTTGTTCCTGATATCACTGCCTTATTGACGATGATTCCGGCTTCGGCCACTTGGTTCTCGGTGATTGATTTGAAGAATGCTTTCTTCAGCATCCCGATTGCCGAGGAGAGTAGGGATATTTTCGGCTTCTCTTTAGAAGGCCGAAGCTTCCGGTTCAAGCGCGCTCCTCAAGGCTATTGTGAGAGTCCAACAATCTATAGTCAGGCTTTGAAAACACAACTTGATACGATTGTTTTACCTGATGGTGCTGCTCTTCTCCAGTACGTTGACGATTTGTTAGTAGCGGCCGATACTGAGGAGATTTGTAAAGAAGCTACTTTGTCGTTGTTGCGTCATTTGTCTGATTTCCATCACAAGGTGTCTCTTTCAAAGTTACAGTATTGTCGACAAGAAGTGACCTACTTAGGTCATCTCTTATCGAAGGAGGGAAGAAGATTGACCCCAGAAAGAATTCAAGCGATTGCGAAAATGAGTGTGCCAATTACACAGAGAGAAGTGCGTGCTTTCTTGGGTATTACGTCATATTGCAGACAATGGATACCGAATTTTTCTCTGCTGGCTAAACCGCTGGTGGCATTGACCTGTAAAGACACACCGAATCCTCTCCCGTGGTCTGAAGATTGTCAGAAAAGTTTTTCCGAATTGCGTAGTGCATTGTGTTCGGCTCCTGTGTTGGGTACCCCCGACTACAGTAAGCCCTTTATGTTGTATGTCCACGAGAGAGAGGGGTGTGCGTTGTCAGTGTTGACACAATCTTTTGGGGACAAGCATGTGCATATTTCTCGTCGACTTTGGATCCGGTAGCTAGGGCGTTGCCGAGTTGTTTGAGAGCCACAGCGGCAGCAGCTGTTTCTATTCGACAGTCTGCTGGTTTGGTGATGAATAACACGCTGGTCGTGATGGTTCGACATGCAGTGGATACTTTGTTAAACAGGACCAAGACACAGCACTTAACTAGTGCTCGATTGTCAGGTTATGAGCTGACACTCCTAGCGAGTCATGTGCACATAAAGAGATGCAATACGTTGAATCCAGCTACGTTGTTGCCGATTTCAGTAGAGACAGATGTTGTTGAGCAACATGATTGCTTTCTCAGAACAGAGGAAGAAACAAAAGGGAGAATAGATCTTAGGGACACTTCTCTTGTGAAGTGTGATGGTACCTTATGGGTGGATGGTTCATGTTTCAAGCTCCCGAATGGTGATACGACTGCGGCATATGCTGTTACGACTTTGCATACGATTGTTGAAGCTGCACGTATCCCACATAATTCAGCCCAAGCAGCAGAGTTGATTGCACTTACGAGAGCGTGTGTGTTGTCGAAAGGAAAGAAAGTGACCATATATACCGACAGCCAGTATGCGTTTGGTGTGGCTCACAGTTTTGGACGTTTGTGGAAGGAACGTGGGTTCCTCACGTCACACGGGACGAAGATACAGCATGGTCAGTTGGTGAATGAGCTCCTGGAGTCACTTACCTTGCCATTACGAGTTGCGATTGTGAAATGCAGTGCACACAAGAAGATTACCGATGATGTTGGTCGTGGTAATGCGTTTGCGGATGAAGTTGCGAAAGATGTGGCGAGGGATGTGATGAGTCGAATGTATGTTTCAGGACCTGCAAGATGGATTGGTGACGTTGGAATGTGTGAAGATACGATAGAAAGTGTGAAGTCAATTCAAGCTGAAGCTACAGAGAAAGAATTGAGTGCGTGGAGAGAAAGTAAGGGTAAATTGGATGCGAATGGTTGTTGGGTTGAGTTGTCAGAGCATCAGCGATGGTTATTACCCGATGCGTACGTGCTTGCAGTGGTTACAATGGCACATGGAATGGCTCATATCAGTTGAAAGGGATTTGTAAGTTGTTGGCTCCAGTATGGCAAAATGCTGGAATTCCTAAATGTGCAGAGAATGTGGTCAAGAATTGTATGGTCTGTCTGAAGTACAATCCTGGTAAGGGAACCCCAACTCCAGCTGGTCATTTTGCTCCTCCGACGTATCCGTTCGAGGTTTTGCAGCTAGACTTTATTCATATGGAGAGATGCAACAACCTGAAATACGTACTCGTGGTTATTTGCGCCTTCTCCAGATGGGTAGAAGCATATCCCCTGAAAGATAATACTGCCCTGTCCACAGCCAAAGCCCTTGTCAAAGAATTCTTCCCTAGGTTTGGTTTGCCGAGAATGGTCTGGAGTGATAATGGGAGTGAATTTGTGGGTCAAGTGATGAAGAGAGTATGTGAAGGGCTAGGAATACGGCAAAAATTTCACGCTGCAAATCACCCCCAATCAGCTGGACTAGTAGAGTGCTATAATGGCACTCTTAAACTGAAACTGGCCAAGATACAGGCGAGCTCTGGTCTTAAATGGCCCGATGCTTTGCCTTTAGCCCTTTTATCGACAAGAATGACTGTACATTCACTGCTGGATCTTTCCGCGGCCTTCGACACGGTCCATCACAAGTTGTTGGTGGACCGGTTGAGGGCCTGCGGAGTTCAAGATAAGGCGCTGAAGATACTGCAGGCCTTCCTTTCCAACGGACTCAGTCAGTGACACTGGGGGATTTTGAATCATGCCCTTTTACACTTCCTTGTGGAGTGCCCCAGGGTTCCTCCTTGAGCCCGACCCTTTTCAATGTATATGTTTCCACTCTAGCCCCGATAATTCGAAACTTCGGCTTCGACCTTACAGCTTATGCGGACGACACGCAGATTGTGGTGTCTCTGCGACCGGGCGACTTAGATAGTACTGCGGACAGGTTCAAAAGCTGTATGCGAGAAGTAGGGGTTTGGATGGCTCAAAACTGTCTTAAATTAAATTCTTCAAAGACAGAAGTGCTAATCTTTGGCTCTAAAGACAACTTCTGGTCCCCGAGATGGTGGCCGGAAGAAATGGGAACTCTGCCCGCCCCAGTAACTAAGGTGAAGAACCTCGGCATTTTGGTGGATGATACATTATCTTTTAAACCTCATATTAAAGCCCTGGTCTCTTCTACCTACTTCGTGCTTAAAACAATTAGGAAAGTGCTACCATTTTTGGAGCAAGAGCACAGGAAAACAGTGGTAACTGGACTAATTCTTTCGCGGTTAGACTACTGCAACATCCTTATGCTGAACGCTCAAGTTAGCGTATTAAACAAACTCCAAACACTACAGAATGCCGCCGCACGCCTGATAACAGATACGCCTAAGTTCGTATCTGTGGCTCAGGACCTGGCACTTCTTCATTGGTTGCCAGTGCGGAAACTAATTACCTTTAAGGCACTCTGTGTTGTCTTTAAAGCAGTGCACGATCTGGGCCCTAGCTGCATGAAGGAACTATTCCTCTGGTACAAACCGGCAAGATCTCTCAGATCTGGTCAGCAGGCATTAGTGTCGGTCCCTAGAGTCAAGAAAGCTAGATGGGGAGGTAGGAGCTTCTCCCTAGGAGCCGCAGTAGCCTGGAACAAGCTTCCCCTCTATATTAGACAATCGCCCGATCTCCTATCCTTCAGAAAGACATTGAAGACATGGCTCTTCACACACTAAAGCACTGACCCACACTCACTAGTTCATTCTGCTAGCGCCAGGACACCTCCGGGTAACAGTGCGCTCTAGAAATGTAAAAAAAAAAAATATAAATAAATAAATAAATTCACGAGTGGGACTTAGTCCCTATGAAATTGTGTTCGGTCGCCCGGCCAACATATGGGCAGTGCCGAGGCCGATGAAATTCAGCGAGGTTGAACACCCTGTACTGCTTGATTACTTGTATGATCTGACGGCTAAATTGCGTGTTTTACACCAACAGGCTCACGATACATTGCCTCAGGCTTCTGAAGATCCAGGACACGTCATCGATCCTGGCTCCTAATTAAGAATTTCCAGCGGACAAAGAATGATCAGCCCCGTTGGATCGGACCCTATCTAGTCCTGTTATCAACGAGATCCGCAGTACGAGTGCAAGGAAAAAAGAACTTGATCCGCGGCGTACACTGTAAGAGGGTCCCTTTGCCTCTGCCGTATGACCGGTGGGTCCAGGAGGGTATTGCTGATTCTGAGACTGAGACTGTGCCTCGTTTTCTGCCTTTTAGCGATGCACGTTTAATGGGGACAAGTTCTGAGCGTGAAAGCAACGATCTTCTGCAAGAAGCTGTGCCACCGTCAGTTAGATTGGACACTACCGAACCTGAACTCTTGTTTTGTGACCAGACATTGCCCGGGAAGGGCCGTTATAATTTACGACCGAGAGTCATGGGACTAATAAAATGATTTCCTTTGCTATTTTTGAACATACAGCTCTCCCATCTGAGAAACTGTTTTGACCGATTTTTGTTTTTCTAACCGCCATCCGGGTTCAGCTGTAGGGTCACGGCGTCAAGTCTTTGGAGTGCAAGCCGAAGACACAAGGTCGACGGTTCTGGTTGGTCCAAGGGCATTCCCTGGACTGACAGACGCATTCCTTAGCACGGAACACCCTACCTCCGCGAGCAGCACGGTTAGAGGATGGAGTTTTTCAAGATGGAGAGACCTGTTGAAGAAATGAATTTTAAAGCCAGAATGTGTACAATCATGAGCGGAAAATGTTTTTTAATCTTATGTCTTTGTATGTTGCTTAGCGTAATAATGTTTTTGATGGGATATTTAATATTCTCTTTTCAAGTGACATTTGCACCCACTACACAGCCCATACCTCCTTCTACTGTTTCCTCACATTCTTTTCACACTCTGCCTGAACATGAGTCCATTAGAAGATTAGAATTTGCTAATAATTCCTTCGTCCAGCTTCTGCATCAACACAAATTAGTAGTGAACACGACTAACTGTTGGGTGTGTGGTCTTATGCCTCATACTACTGATAAAGGTATTCCTTACCTGGTCCTGCCATTTAGCTACAAAGGTTCTGTGTGGGCATACAGAACGATGTTTATCTATGCTCGTGAAGTTCACCCCCTACGTTCCTCAAAGGACAATCCGAAGAATAGTGCTCTAGTTAAGGGAATAGTCGATATGATTAGAGGGTTTAACTCCTTTGAGACGATCCCGAGAGAAGAGACACTAGCATATATTGGATGGAACGTAACTGGATATGGAGTTAGTCTGAGTGAGAACCAGCAACCAAAAAGATCCTCTCCGATTTGGATCGTACCCCATCAGGGTCATTACTGTCTGCAAGGTAATGGCAAGAATCCGAGAGCTCAGTTAGGGAAGAGTATCTGCACTGAGACTTATGTTTTTGCGTCCCAGACTTCCCCATCATTTCTAGCAGCTAAGGGTACCTATTTTGTCTGTTACGATAGGGCGTACACATGGTTGCCCCCTGATTTCTCGGGTACTTGTTTTGTTTCGTTCCTATTGCCTCCCACTTATACAGCGGCGGCAGATTACCACAAGACGAGAATTGTTAGAGGTGTCTTCAGTAAGGAAGATACTGCAGGACAAGAATTAGGTGATTTCTTGAAGGGTTTTCTGCCGTTTTGGGGACCTATGGCTAACAGCAGGAACATACGGCAATTGACGAGAGTGGTTGAATCCACCGTAATTGAAACTGCTGGTGCCCTTAGTAACTTGACCGCTGAGCTCCAGTCGGATCGTCTTATGACTCTCCAGAACAGAGTTGCGTTAGATGTCATGCTTGCAGATAGAGGAGGGGTATGTAAAGTAATCCAATCGAGCTGCTGTGTTTTCATTCCAGACAACACTCCGACAGTGTACCAGGCCATCTCGAAACTGCATAAGATCTCCGAATCTATACACGTGGATAAAGGAGATTGGTCGTTAATGGGATGGTTTTGGGAACTGTTATCCGCCTGGGGATGGAAGATTCTGATGGTCATTGGGATGGTCTTAGCCATCCTTTTCCTGTTCTGTCTCTGTGTACAGTGTGCTCCTGGTATATGTGGCCTTTGTGCCACATCGTGTGTAAGGAGACCTGTGTCAAGAGACGTACTAAGTAATAGGATGATGCTACAGCAACATCTTGATGATCTGATGAGTATAGACCTAGATTCAGACTGACATGAGTTTAGGTTATTGCCTATGTAAGGGCAAAAGGAGGGTCTGAGGTTCCGTGAATTCTGAACCCGTTTCAGTATCACCGTTGTATCATGACGATTTTGGTATCAGCGGACCGAAAATGGCGAGTATAAAATATACGAGTGTTTTCGTCATGTTCGAACGACGAGATTACCATGAAATCAGTGATCCCGTTCTGAACCCTTGGGTCCCATTTTGTGCACGGCAGCCATTTTGTGGTTGCCCTCACATAGGCCGATGATTAAGGCCGAATGAGTCCTTGGGACACGTACACCTTCAGCTGACTTCTGTGTGACCTGGGCAAGCTGACTCCGTTGCCCGAGGCTAAACTTGTTGAACCAGTTCCTTGTTCGGCAGCTGGTCGAGATTAAAGATCAAAGCACAGGACATCATAAGCCCTTTATTGCACACAACTATGCCCTATCTTACACACACCTGTCTCTACTCCTTTATTTATGGCCTGTTTTACGATGAGGAGGTGCCCGTTTTTATTAGGGGTCCGCTCGACTTATCTGATGAAGAGTGCTGGGCCTTCCCGAGAAATCAATGGTGGGCTGGACAATGAAATGTGGGTTTGTCATGAAATGCTTTTGTCGTGTACACATTGGATTGGTCAACTGTAAATAAGGAATGTTTGCCTGAAGCACAATATTTGGTATAAAAGGGATGACGCGCTTTGTAAGATTGAGCAGTCTCCTACGAATATACATCACTGTACTTCGTGGACCTCTGTTACTGGTTGCAGCCAATAAATTTGTTTGTTGACGTCACCAAGAAGATTCTGCGTTTCTGTAAATTCTGAGACAGGTGAATCCGGAGACTTCGGGTGTGTCCCCTGGCACCGCTGGGTTCTAAATAACCCGGTTCTTCATTAGGACTGGTGTTAATCTGCAATATGGAAGGTGGACTCACAACAAAAGTGACTAGCCTACTGCTGTCAGATAATAGAAATATATATCTGATGTTTCAATTATGTATCAATGTACCGTACCTGGATATGTAATCAACAACAAGTGTTTGCTTTTTATGATAGATGTAGTCATTGTGTTACAATTGCGATAATATCGAAGAGAGGTAAATGACGATTTTCTGAGACTTGCTATGTGGTTGTCAAGCTGTAATGTTGTATTATATGACAAAAATGTGAATAAAAGTTTAAAAAAATTAATTAAAAAAAGTATTTTTGAGGATATGACCCCATGGAGGGCGAAGTTTGTAATAGAATTGTTGCAGGTTGGGCTAGGGAGGATGAGGCTCGAGTAGATATGAGGTGCCCTATTACAGGGGATATTATTGTGGAGTTGGAGGGTATATGTTCCTCTCCTTGGGAGGTGGCTCTGCTTTCGCTGTTGAGAATTATTGCGTACGAGGGGTAGGGAAAGGTTTTGTGATTCAATGTTTCATTGGATAACATGCGGTTTCAAATCTAGTTAGCTACGTCCAAAACGTATCAATTGGGTAAGGGCCAGGACAGCGGCGTAGCGAGACTTTTGGCCACCCTGAGTGGCCCCGGTTTTTACTGCCCACTGCGGCACTTAAAGAGCTGGTGGGGGGTTTCTGCTGGCGATTAGTGCACGGCTACCGCCCCGCGATGGCTGCAGGTACAATCAGAGGGGGGGAGACCGCCAACCCCAAAAGTCGTGTCACCCGGGGCAATCCACTTCCCCACCCTCCCTTTGCTCCGCCACTGGGCCAGGAAGTTCTCTTAAAACCTGAAGATATGCCTATATGTCTGGTAGGTTGTTGGCTTTCTTTGGTGAAATTTTTACTCGCTGACTCAAGATATGTGTTTGCTCATGAGGATGGTTCCCCCCTGCATTACTTTCGGTTATTAGCCATATTGAGAATGGATTAGGTAAGTTGGGTAGTTCATCCAGAGAGTATGGCACACACTCCTTTCATATAGGGGAGAGCAATGTGATTTCAGGGATATTGAGCAAGAATGAAAGGGATAGAGGGCCAAGAGTAACAACACAAGGTGTCGATCAGGGCAGAGGGTTTCTGGAGTTTGCGTAGGTTTGAGTTGGGATGGGTAATTTCTTGAGGGGGAGCTTCAATAGAGGGGAGCGGTGGGTGCTTAGACGGTTGTAATGTATAAGGAAGGTTGGGTAGTTTTGTAAGGCTTGCTGCAGAGGTTGTTTATAATTTGCCAGCCCTGTTCTATTAAAGCAACTTTTTCAAAGTGCGTGTTGGGGCTTCGCGACGTTTCGCCTGATTGCTTTACTATTGGGGACAAGTGTTTGGCTGAAAATGTGAGCGCAGCATCTGAGCACTCTACCAGGTCCCCCCTTTATTTCGATCATAAACCCTGCGGGCTTTGAAACTGAAGCCACAAATTTGCAAGACCAAAACGCCCCTCACACATGTGAGGCCGCAACTTCATTAATCAGGCCAAAATGGTTTAATCAATAATATATGTGAATGAAAAACGTGAAGTTTCACTCAACCTAGAACGTCTATGAGATTTCATGTTCCAGTACCTACTCTCATTGCACTTAGGGGCATATTCTCAAGGAGTCATTGCCGAGTTATCGGCACTTTATCACAGCTAAAGTCGCGATAAATCTATCACCCCATTCACAAGCTGGTGCTAACAGCCCATAGCACCAGTTTACCCGCGATAGCAGGCGCAAAAAACATCGCCACAGATGACACCGACAACTATCGCTAATGAGATGCAGAGTAGGCGTTCCCGTGCAAAATGTTGCGACAACACCACTCCACAACATTCTCAATGACCTGCCAGATCGGCGATAAGAACACAAAACAGGCAATAAGGTTCGTTAGCAGCAGGAAATTAACACCTGCTCTGACCCGGTGTAAAGTCAGATGGCAGCTGGCACCAGAAAAGGGAGCCCAGCCCAGACCCACACCTGAAGAACAACAGATGCCATAGAGCTACTGATCATGCAGCTCAGAGCCCCAACAGGCCCACAACACCCACCGCCACCACCCCCCGGACTCCTCTCCCGCACCTACCCCCTGGACCACCACAGAGGCAGCGCAGACACAGACCGCGGACCTTCAGAAAATGCACCAGCCTCACAGACTTAACACCAGAGTATGTCATTGCCCACTACAGGCCTAAAAGGACAACCATCCTCCGCATCCTGAACATCATTGTCCACAGGCTGACGGTACCAATACAGCGGACAACCAACATCCCTCCACAAACCCCTCCATAAACAAAGCTCCTGGCTCTGCTGCACCTCTTGGCCTATGGTACCTTCCAACCAACAACAGCCAGAGTCGGAGGAGTCTCACAGCCAGCCCTATCAAAGTTCCTCAAACTTGTCTTGGATGCCATCATCATATGCTTAGTATCCCAGTACCTATACTTCCCCACACTGCGCTGGTACAGCTCGAGACCAAGGAAGGCTTCCACGCCATATCTGGCTTCCCAGAAGTATTGGGGGCAATAGACTGCAAATATGTCCTACTTGTGCCCCCTACAGACACTGCACACAATTACCGCAACACAAAGCACACGCATTCCATCAATGTGCAGGCAATAGTGGGATTCTTTATCAATTTCATCGCTAACTACCCAGGCAGTGTGCATGATTCCTACATCTTCCGACAGTCCATCATCAACTGGCGCTTCCAGGATGGCACCTATGGAAATGCTCTACTCGTTGGTAAGTACCAAATGAACACACCACACACCCCAACTCCACAACCATGCAACTCTCAACCCTGGTAAGGCACACATTACTAACTCACATACAACATGCCAAACAACATGCCCACCCACCAGACACGACAGCACAACTTACCGTAGGAACCTGGCAGAGCCATGTACATGAGCCATCAATGGCATGGCACCTCAGCCACACATTAGCAGAATGTGGGAACAGGAGGGAACCGGGCATGTGCGAAGGAGGCGTTTTGACCAATGAATTAGACTGAACACAATGCCAAGCGTGGTGTGGATGTGT
Source organism: Lissotriton helveticus (assembly GCF_964261635.1). NCBI lineage: Eukaryota > Metazoa > Chordata > Amphibia > Caudata > Salamandridae > Lissotriton > Lissotriton helveticus. The sequence continues at coordinate 166,493,483 of NC_136062.1, read as the reverse complement.
GGGACAGACTGCAGACCATAGACATATCCATGTCGACACAAACCGCTAGTTTTTGGAGTTTAGTGGATAGTGGATGAAACCATGTTACCCCCGCCAGTGGGGGAGATCAAGGAAATGTGGCTTGTTACATCCCCCCTGTAAGCGTGTGCAGAATGGGCTGGCCCGGTGTACACCCGGTCAGCGTATGGGTGTGAATAAAAAGCACGTAGCCCTGGGCGAGCTCCTCTTCTGGAATGCCCAACATCCCTGCCAGGGCTGCGCCTCTCTTCCTGCCACAAGTCCTACGCCATCAGCGGTGTTGCATGGGATCCTGTGCGCCTGCTGCACCCCGAGCCGCTGGTCCCCATAGCCGTTATGGCAGCCCCTGCGCATCCAGGCATCACTGCTCACCTGCCGACACCGGCGTATGTCAAAGAGGGCCCACCATGTGACGATGCAAGATCCAAGCCCGAGGCCCCCGACCCTGGCAGCCTCCTCGAACCATCGGGGCCTCCGCTACACAGACCAGCGGAACTCCTTTCTCATTGACGTACTCCACCGGCATACACAGCGGACAAGTAGGACACACATTTGGAACTGAGTCCTGAGAACACCATGGCAGAGTATATTATTTAAGGCTGAGTTTATGTCACTATACTCCCTTCGATGTGGTGCCACCAAGTCTGTGCATAGGACTCCCACCAAAAGTGTCTGTGGGCCCTTGCTGGCTGCGGCCTTGGGACTACACTGCGGTCCTGCAGGCCTCACACCAATCCAATGCACACCCGCTCAGTTCTGGTGCCACTACCTCCGTCAGCCATGAATCTAATCCACATGCCAACCCAACGTCGTGTGTTAGAGATCCAGGAGGAGATGGCTGGCCAGCGGTTAACCCGCGCTGACCGCAGCCAACTAGGTCGCACTTTTGGAACTGAGTCTTGATTTCTTCATGGCAGTGTTTATGTCACAGTACGCAAGGAGAGGAGTAAGAGGAATCTGCACTTCAGTCTGGAGGAGCAAATGGTCTCTGTTACGGAGGTGATGGGACACTACCAACAACTGTACTGGTGCCACTGACTCTGTGCAGCGCATGCCTACCACATGTGGCTCTGTGGCCCGGCTGACCGCTGCCTCCGGCACACACTGCGGTGGAGTATGTCATACAATTTTAACTGAGTCTTGCTCTCTGGATGGCTGAGTCCATGTCATTTTACAGGCCTCATCACAGACTGCATCCCCTTGGAGCTCTGGTGCAACTGAGTGTGTGCCCTGAAATTCATGGGCGATCTCTGTTTGAATGTCGGTGGCATCTGAGCACATGGGCTGGAGGTTGTCTTCATCTACATGTAGCTGATACTGACAAGGTGGAAAAGTGGAGTCTGTAGCATTCAACTCCGCCATTTGCCTGTTTCTGCTTGCTTCTGACCTCTGCATCATGCCCTGGAAGGGCACCTTCCACTGTCCCCCGCAACCCTCTGCAACATTCCCCTTGGACTTCGATTAGTACACGCTCAGCTCTTGTGGCCCTACCTCAGTGCACCGCAAGTCACCGTCCTGTGGCGGTGCACCTATGCCAGGCGCTGTGCATCCGGGGCCATCTGTGCTGCTCAATGTAGGGACCCATGATGTTCATACCTTGTACTGCTGATTGTCTGCTCACTGTTGTGGTCTTTGCCAGCACCAAACAACCCCTGAGTGGTGGCTTACACTACCCACCACCCATCCAGCACAGGCGTCACTGGAAATGATACCCTGGCAATATAAGGGGCAGGGCGCACATGCCCATAGCCAGTCCCACAAACTCACTTAGTGCGTCCATGTGGTCATTATGTATGCATGAGGACCAGGGACATTCCACATTACATTGTGCTGTGTACAACGTGCACAGCCATGTCACCGCAGGCAGTGGTGTAGACCTTGGACATGTAACAGTCTTGTATCTCCATGTGAGCGTAAGTGGGGTGGACAGGCGTACAACAGTACTGCGTAGGGGCGTGGCTCCTCCACACGTGGATCTGGGTGTGGTTCAGTGTAGGCCTTGCGTGTGTCTCTGTTGAAGTGTCTGCGCCACCCGTCACGCAATTGACAATGTGGCATGCCCTCGGTGTGCGTGCTTGGCCGAAGGGGTACATGGGGGAGGGCATGCCTGCCCGGCGTCAGGGATTACACATGCCAACTGTTGTGTGTGTTTCGCTATTAGCGCAGCATGAGCCAAAGATGTACCCTCAACTGCATGTTGGGTTCAGCCAGGCAGGTGCTCTACATCTGTGTCAGCCCAGTCCTAGCAGTGGGCCTACACACACGTGGCCGGCCACATTCTGAGCAGCATCATCACAGTGTCGTAGTCAGGCTTGTGGACATGAGCAGACAGGCATGACAATGGTGTGCTGTAGGGGTGCATGTGATGCAATCGCACTGCACACACTAGTGAATGTGCTCGGTGGGGACGTGCAGCAGTGAGGCTACGCAATACACAGTGATGCCACTCATTTGCAACACGAAGTACGTCATACAGGAATCACTAAGTCACACACATCACACACCAATGAACCAGTGAGCCTGCCAACACATCATGCAGTGCGTAGTCTTGACTCAAGTCACTCTGCACTGTCACAGGTGACCAAGGATATGCACTCTGCGCATGGAGGATGACATCCCTCCGAACACACAGGCCCAGAGGCAGTACAGCTTGGCCCAAAAACGCACCAGGTGCATCGCACATTTGGCGTGTTGAAGTCATGTTTCAGGTGCCTGAACGACACAGGTGGAAAGCTCCTATACAGCCCTGACCTCGTGTGCAAGATGATCGTTACATGATGTGTGTTACACAACATATGTGTATGCAGCAAAGCCCCATGGACACGAGTGCCAGATGCACCGGACGATGATGATGAAGCTGCAGCAGGAATAGCCCCTAGTGATTACATCATTGACAATTGCTTCTATGGTTGACGCCACATTGTGAGGGTCCTTAGCAGTAATGGCACAGTACGTTGACGGACCACAGGGACAGCATGTGCTAATAAACGCATTCCAATACACATTCCCTGCGTGCATGTCACTCATCTGTACAGGCACTTCACTCATACAAGTGTGGGTGAAACATGTTGTGCTGACAATTTAGGAATTTGTTAATGGATTGGTGTGTGTGTCACCTCTGTGCAGTGAGGCTGTTTAGGGTGTCACATTCGCGAACTGCGAGTTCTGTTACGATTTCCCACTATTTGGAGTTTCACGGTACACAGACATAATTTCGACCTCAAAAATATCGACATACACAAATATCGAGTCAAAAATATAGACTAGACAAAATATCGACCAGACTTAATATCGACTACAAAAATATCGATTACTATCGATATTAATAGCAAAAATATCGAATCAAAAATATAGACTAGACATAATATTGAGTAGATAGAATATAGACAACAAAAATATGTCAAATTAGGTGTTTTATAATTTGTAATAATTGTGTAATATAAATCTGTAGCGGGTTGTGGGTTTATAGGGGAATAGGGTGGGAAGTAATTTATATATAATTATATAAATATGTAATATAATAGTAATTGTTAATTAATTAATAATTGTTAATTAAATTATAATTGGTAATTAATAATAATTGAATAATTGATAAATCATTACTTTTTACTATATTATTTTTTTTAGCGGGTTGTGGGTTTATAGGGGAATAGGGTGGGAAGTAATTTAAATTTAATTAATTAAATATGTAAATTAATAATAATTGTTAATTAATTATTATTTGGTAAATAATTAAAATATAATTGGTAATTATAAATATTTAAAGAATAAATAAATAATAATTTGTAAATTAATTTCTGTAGTGGGTTGTGAGTTTATAGGGGGATAGGATGGGGAGTAATTTAATAATAACTAATTAAATATGTTAATTAATTAAATTTGTTAATTAATTAATAATTGACCATTAAATAAAATTTACTTCGTAAATAAAAGTAATTGGTTTTGGAAATTAAATTTAAGTTTTGGGTTTTTGGGTAAAGGGGTATTTTTAGGGTTCAGGGTCAGTTTTGGGTTTTTGGGTAAAGGGGTATTTTTAGGGTTCAGGGTCAGTTTGGGGTTTTTGGGTAAAGGGGTATTTTTAGGGTTCAGGGTCAGTTTTTAGTTTTTGGGTAAAGGGGTATTTTTAGGGTTCAGGGTCAGTTTTTAGTTTTTGGGTAAAGGGGTATTTTTAGGGTTCAGGGTCCGTTTTTAGTTTTTGGGTAAAGGGGTATTTTTAGGGTTCAGGGTCCGTTTTTAGTTTTTGGGTAAAGGGGTATTTTTAGGGTTCAGGGTCAGTTTTGGGTTTTTGGGTAAAGGGGTATTTTTAGGGTTCAGGGTCAGTTTTCAGTTTTTGGGTAAAGGGGTATTTTTAGGGTTCAGGGTCAGTTTTTAGTTTTTGGGTAAAGAGGTATTTTTAGGGTTCAGGGTCAGTTTTTAGTTTTTGGGTAAAGGGGTATTTTTAGGGTTCAGGGTCAGTTTTTAGTTTTTGGATAAAGGGGTATTTTTAGGGTTCAGGGTCAGTTTTTAGTTTTTGGGTGATGGGGCATTTTTAGGGTTCGGGGTCAGTTTTGGGTTTTTGGGGTACAGGGGTACAGTGTAAAAATAAAGTAAAATTAAATTTAAATTAAATTAATTTCATGAAATTAAATTAAATTATATTATATTAATATGTTTATTTAATAATATGTTTATATATATATATATATATATATATGTATTATTTTTGGTGATATACTTTTTTTATTTATATTAATTATTTATTAATATTACATTTGTTTAATAATTATTTCTAAGTTTATATTAAATATATTTATATATATTATTTTTAACTTAATTTTAAGACATTTAAAAAAATCGATATTTTTACAGTCTATATTTTTGTAAGTCGATATTTTGGTACTTACCTGTTTGAAGATAGGCTGTCGATATTTTGTACTTCGATATTTTTGACTCGATATTTTTGTATGTCGATTTTTTTGATTTCGATATTCTGTCAGTGATCCGAGTTTCACATGTGTCCAAATTAATTCCATTTTGGCTGTCATTTGTGTCCTACTAGTGACAACAGGGATTCTTTTGGTCTCTGATATGTGCTGCCATGATGCAGGGATGCACCTGTGACTCAAGTCCCATGACATAGGCGACATGTACGTGAGGGGGGAGTCACTGCCCCTACATTGGTCCATGCTTTCATTATTGTTTGATCATGGACATGGCAATTCGGTGTGCAGGGGGTGTTGTTTGTCCCTCTGCAATGTGAAGAGGAGATGCGGTTTTACAGTGTTTTCCCATGTTTGTTTCCGCATTGGCGCAGGTTACATACTGAATAAAGTCAATGTACATTGTGGCTGTTTGTGGGGAAATGCATATCTGATTTGGACAATGGTCATTTGTTCTGCGTCACATCTGTGGGGTTGTGCTCGTACGTTGTCATCTCACTGTTTATTAATTCTGCTTTTATGGTGCATTTTCCCACCAAACAAGTGGGATTTGCAGGCCTGTCGCTGATTTTCGCTGCTTTTTGTATTGCGATTGGCCTCATCGCAAGATTTTTCACTTTTGTGTTTCGCATTTTTGCGGCGTAGCGTTGATTTTAACGTGGGCAGTTGACGCGTTATCTGGAGACTATCGCATGGTACCGCCCTGTTCTGAATACTTGGTTAACACAGCATAAATTTCCTGCAATAGACTGCGATGTTGAAGGTTGCGTTAAGTTACTTTTGCGATGATTATCACAAGTTCTTGAGAATATCCCCCACAGTTTACTACGCACAAAGTCCCTCTGTAAGGGTCAGTTTCAAAGCTTTATCAGCCTTGGCACAGTTGGAATTCCTTCGAATTCAACATTTGCAATTTACAGCATAGAATGGCAGACGTCTAGGGAAGCCCGACAGCGCCCCTGAGAGGAATAAAGGTCGTTCAAGCCTGTAATGGCCCCATCCCAGGGAGCCTCAATTAAGTGGGCAGGCATCACTGTTGGAAACAAGTACCTAGAGGATGGCCGATTAATTCGCGATCAGTAATGGGTTTTTATCCCCTGCTTTTAATTGAAGAGAAAACAACATGCCACAGAGCAGCACTAATTAATCGTAGAGGGCCAGGGCTTGGTTCATCAGGCTTTTAAGCACCAGTTATGGACCTACTTATCTGCATCCATCAGGCAGGTGCCTGGCTGGCTGCCAGCGTCAAATGCACCTCTTAAGTAAAGCTGCTGCTCTCCAGCACATGCAGCTTTCCTGCTTTGATTTCTAAACACCTTAGCAGCAAGTTGGGCTTCTTCTTGCAAGGCCTGTTACAGCTAGAGAACACCCAGGAATCAAACAAGCCCCTAAGTGGCCCCTTGGTCCCTTCCTTTTCCCCCTCATTAGGGTCTAAATTAGAGTATGCTTCTGTCCAGGGTTGTACCTCAAAATATTGTACTCAGAAATATCACCTTACATACCTATTATGTCCAAATTATTGTGTACAAAAATATTGTCCCAATTAGAGTAGATTTTCTAATATTAACATCGATGGGGCAAAATGTCTGTAATTTAATTTAGGTCACAATATTTATGCCAGACACAATTCTGGTACCAATCATGGTGCCTGCACCACCATTTGCTAGCTGAACACAGGAGGGCCAGGGAGAGTGCATTGATGCCAACCTCATCCTCAGCAGCTGAGGCCACCGCTAGGATTCAGATATCAGCTCCAATTAAGTGTCTTGTGCAATCTGCATTTTGTAGTTGATGTTACTGTCATACAGTGCTAGAGACGGGATCAGTGCGCAAATGTACGACCAAAACTACTGCTGCATGGGATTATGGTATCTGGAGTCAAACTGTCGTAATCCTGAAGACAGAAAGGCAGCCAAAGAGCTACAGAGGTGTAGGTTATGATGAAATAGGCGAATGGTTCCTTTTAAGATATATATATATTTACAAGCTATGAAGGAGCGGTAGCAGTGTTTGGACATTGGAAGTCAATTTGAAAAGCAGGAACATCTAAAAACAATCCATAGATGTTACAAAGGAACATTCCTGGGAATCCTATCTAAGAATCTAAACGTATATCACTAGAAATGTTATAGGGCCAAAAGAGTCTTATGTACCTACAACTCCAATACTAGTATTGTCATTGCCTTAACTGTTTTTAAAGAAAAGTAGCAATGCTTTACTGCTAGAGGTATCTTGAGAGCTGCTACAGTTTATTGATGAAAAAATAGTAAACTCAACAAAAGTAGTCCTTCCCTGGCAATTTCTTTACTTTTAGTTAAAGGTACCATTTCTTTAATGACCATAAGACAGAATCAACAATAAGTAAAAGTGACTTTATTGTCTCATAACAAAATCACATAAAAAATACCCAATCCCACCGCTTCACGAGAACACATTTTCATCAGTGAAAGGATCCTGTCATCTCCAAGGCCCTTTTGCTCCGCATAAGTCATCGTCTGTGGTTTCCTTACATATCACTCGAGCCTGCTAGCTGGAGTAAACCAAGATAAAATTAGGCTTCTATTTCATACAGCTGTTGCATCAATAGGCAGATGTGATTTAGATAGACATACTGAACACACCAAACAGACACCCACTGGCTGCAGACTGAAGAGGCAATGAGTTATAGCACACTTCAGTGGTTGAGAAAATATGTGCCTCCATATTTCTCAGTTTCTCCCTTTCCCTAGGTTGAAAGGAAGACCAAAACCAAAGAGGAGCTCAACCTTTAAAATGACCAATCACTCTGTCATTTGTATAATCATTGTTAATTTAAAGAAGCATCAACCAATAGTCTTGGAGACCCCAGCTGAAAGCATCTCTTTTGCACATTACTTCATCGTCTGTGCATTCATTAGTTTTGGAATGTGGTTTTAGGCAGGATGGTTGGACGACATATGAGCGTGGAAGCTCCATACCCAAACAGCTACGTATCTAGCTATTTAATTGCAGTCCTCGCTTATTACTTCTTGCATTCTTCTCTTATTTGAATAAAAGATACCCAAGGAAGGATGCCCAGCACTGGAACTGCGTTGGGAGAAGTCAGCAGGAGACATCAAGCTGATCCTGCCATGAGTCAAACATCCCTATCTTGTAAAGACTAAGAGAATGTCCCTGGCCATACACTCCTGCAGATGACATCCATGCAGGTATACATACCTAATCCATCCTCTGTTTTCATCTGGAGGCTAATGTGCCTACCCTGCTAGAAAGAGACTGCATCATACTAGACTCATCCTCAGAATGAACCTACAGATCAAAGCTGTATCCTCCACCTGCTTCAACACCCTCCGCATGCTTCAAAAGACTATTTTTTAGAGAAACTGCAGTGTGAGCTTAAATATTAGTTCCCATGAGTGTTTACATTGTAATGCTCCATTTTTCGTAACCCCAGTGCATAGAATTTACACCATACGAGAAGAAAACTTCTGAATACCATCACCTATTGGTAAAAAAATTTAAGAATGGATAATATGGGAGCATATTACTACAGGATAATAATTCCAGTATTGAGAGAAACTGTCATCATTAGAGGTGGAATTGCCATGTGTCCTTTTTATCATGTTTATGTATAGCTGGCCTTTTTTATTGTATATTGTAAAATATAGGTCTTTTTCGAAAGAACTTGTGTAAATATAAATCATTTTGGGATAATTTCTATAATGTTGTTTCTAACTGTTTTACAGCCCTGATGAAGTCCATCTATTGGACAAAATGTGTTGGCTGGGCTTTATGCTTCTGATTGGAAATGAAAATAAAGACTATATGAAGAAAAGAAATTTCAGGACTCCCTGCACTTTAATTTTGTTTCAAATCGCATGAATTTGATATTGTCTATAATCTATAAATGTACTATATTTGATGATATGCTCCTTTTTATTATTACTTTGCTTCTTAAGACTTTCAGATAGATCTCAACTGAAAACAGAAAAAACATCACACAGCCACTACCAGCAGCAGACTGGACTACGGCAATGATCTCTACTCTGGAATCAATAAGAAACTCCTTCACAAATTCCAGACTGTCCAGAACACTGCAGCAAGACTGATCCTTGACATTCCCTGTCGCTGTCACATCTCGCAATACCATCACAATCTCCAGTGGCTTCCAGTTGAAAAGAAGAATAACCTTCAAACTCCTCACACACGCATTTAATGCCCTTCACAACACCAGACCATACTCCTTCCACGCACCCAAAAGACACCTCTGATCACCCCAGCTCTCTCTGGCCACCATCTCACATATCAATAACAAAGAAAGGGAGTAAAGTCTCCTACCTCGCAGCAAAGGCCTGGAATACCCTCCACCTCCAGCAATATCAAGGACCTCAAGACCCCGGCTCTCCAGATGACCTCAGCACTCAACGAAGCCACCTCTCCTCCTCCCAGCGCCTTGAAACCCTCACAGCTGAGTAGGTGTGCTTTACCAAACCTAAATGATTGATTGATTGAAAGGCTTCCTCAACAGGTATCTATTAGTAATAACACAACTTTCAGCGTGCTTAGTTCCTCAGACAAAATCTTCCATTGTCCTTTGTCAGTTTCTCTGTTAGTCTCTCTTCTATTTTTGCTTATAGTGCTGCCAAATCGGATGCGCTCTAAACTTCAGTTCTCATGTGTTGGTCTCACTATTTGAATACACTTCATGTGATTTCTTGTAGGTAATCAAAAGAGTTTCAGACTTGCTTAGTTTTTGCTATATTTGTTTTTATTTCACTATTTTACTATGTTCATTATTTTCTCTTCTGTTTTCTATTATCTGAAGCCCACCCCAATATTCAAAATATCTGAAACCAAGCACACAAGAAGGGATTGCTAAGTGTTGAATTGGATGCAAAAGAAAACCTCCTTTCAAAGAAAGAAGCGGGAGCCTCAGAGGGGATTGACGAAGCAACACACTTTTAATCTTCAAGAAATGGCGAATGCATTTCGGCCTGGATTGGCCTTCATCAGCGCCTGCAGTGTGTGTATTAGGAAGTCCCAAAAGTCCTGCAGTGAAATACACCCCACCGCACACTGATAGGTGCAAATTATTGGCTCCGCCCCTCACAGGTGAAGTTTTCAGCCGGTCCGGGGAAGTCCACGGACTACATGACCCAGGATGCACTCGTTGTTCCCAGGTAAGTGTGGCTGAGGGACGGTGGTGAAAATGTCCAGAATAGCAAAGGCGGGGGTTGATGCAGGAAAGGGCACGCACAAGAAGTTAAAGGTGCCGCCTCGCGTCCCCAACCTCGCAAGCCGGAGACCAAAGGCAAAGTTGCAGGAACGGGAAAACAGTGTAACCCGCTCGGCGGAGGAAAAATGCCTCATTAAGCCGGCATCAATTCAAATGGACATCCGGCGGGCTTGGAGATTTTCACTTCCGTGAAGAAAAAGAAAACAGCCGAGACTGGGTCCCGATTCTCCAAGCCACAAGTAGCGAGGGGGCTCCTGAGACGCGCTTCTGGCACACGCGTTGAATTGGATGCAAAAGAAAACCTCCTTTCAAAGAAAGAAGCGGGAGCCTCAGAGGGGATTGACGAAGCAACACACTTTTAATCTTCAAGAAATGGCGAATGCATTTCGGCCTGGATTGGCCTTCATCAGCGCCTGCAGTGTGTGTATTAGGAAGTCCCAAAAGTCCTGCAGTGAAATACACCCCACCGCACACTGATAGGTGCAAATTATTGGCTCCGCCCCTCACAGGTGAAGTTTTCAGCCGGTCCGGGGAAGTCCACGGACTACATGACCCAGGATGCACTTGTTGTTCCCAGGTAAGTGTGGCTGAGGGACGGTGGTGAAAATGTCCAGAATAGCAAAGGCGGGGGTTGATGCACCCCAATATTCAAAATATCTGAAACCAAGCACACAAGAAGGGATTGCTAAGTGGTCTGCGGAGGCCACCACACCTCTCCCCAACACTATGCAAATGCAGCTTGTGGTGCACCACAGGTTGGGGGATGAAGTCCACTTTACTCCTGAGGTACTTTGGGGGCCAAGAAGCCCTCCTGGTATCTACACTGCAAGAGTCCTGAGAGCTGGTCAGAGGCCCAGACCCCTTTCTCCACCACTCTGCAAACAGGACAACTAGTTAAAAACCATAGAAATTCACAGAGAAAAACAAAGGTTATAGGGATGTTATAGTTAGTAATTAGCATTTAAAACCCTTAGAAATTCACTGAAAAAACAAAGGTTACAGATACATTATACTTAGGCTCAGGTTTCACGTGTATGAAACCAGAGAAATACAGCAGTTACAGTTAGTTGAGCTAACTATAACTCACGCCCCTGGAAAGCACTGCTTATGATCTCAAATGTTACATCACTTAATATATGGTTAGTCACATCACTGGTAACATCTCAGATGACATCAATGGTGACATCATCCACAGAATCTCTGATGCACGCACTCACATCCCAAAATAACCTTGCATGCACCCCTCCAACTTCAACACTACCTTCTCAAAACAACTGACACACCCATACCCTTACATACCAACTCACTGATTTGTAGGTCTACACACACATCCACATAGTCACCCATACAGCCACGCACACCCCAACTCACTCACTTATACAGCCACTGATATATCCACTCATACAGCCACTCACATGCTGTCAGTCACCCGTAGAGCTACTCACACACCAACTTACTCACCCACAGGGTTTATCACACAGCCACTTACTCACCTATACAGTTATATACACACCCACTCACTCACTTATTCATACAGATACTAACACCTACTCACTCACCTATACAGTCACTGACACAAGCACACACTACCCTTACAGCCACTCTCACAAACCCTCACTCATACATACAGCTGTTCATATACTCTAACACTACCCTATGCTGCATTTCACATATGCAGTTACTCACCCATATACCACTGACACATCCATTCATTCACCTACACAGCCATACACACACTCAGTCACTCACACAGCCCCTCGAAGATGCACTCACTAACCCATATAACCACTGTCTCACCCACTCACTCATCCATGCAGGTAGCCACACATGAACCCCCAACGACCAACATAGGCACTCATACACCCATACAGGTACTCAGACAACCAATCACCCTTACAGCCACTCACAAACCCATATAGCATGTAAGACACCAACTGACCGACTGATACAAACATTCACACAACCTATTCACTCACCCATATAGTTACTGACACACCTAATTGCTCATGTATACAGTCAGTCAGACACCCACTGAATCATCCATACAGGTACTCATACAGATACATCAATACACCTGGGTATATATATATATATTTAACACTCTTAAACTTTTGAAAATCACTCACAGTCACTAAATGATGTCATCATTGATGCCTTTGAAATGTCATCAGTGATGTCACTAGCCATGTTATGAGTGATGTAATATGTGAGGTCATAATCAGTGCATTGTGGGGGCACAAGTTATAGTAAGCTTTAGCTATATATGTATATACATATATATATATATATATATTGTATTGTATTGTATTGTAATTGCATTTATATAGCGCTTACTACCCCTGACGAGGCGTCAAAGCGCTTTTTCGGGTAGCACGCTACTCCGGGACCCACAGAGGATTAGTGTTGAATTAGTATAGTGAAACATGCAAGTACAATTTAAGTGGTGGATAGGTTAGTCAGTTATTTGGATTTGGAATGATTGCAGAAGGATACAGTAGGACAAAGGTTTGTATTTATTTATCGCTCGCTTGTTGACGAATGCTATTCAGGAAGCCTATAAAGGATTAGTGGTGAATTAATATGGTGAAATATGAGGTAATTTCAGTGGTGGATATTAGTCTGTTACTTGGAGTGAGAAGGATAGCGGATGGATAAAAGGGGAAGAAAGATTTGCATTCATATAGCACTTGTTACCCCTGATGGGTGTTGAAGCGCTTTTTTGGCGAGTAGCACGCCACTCCGGAACCCATAAAGGATTAGTGTTGAAAATTAGTATAGTATAAATATGAAGTAATTTGAGTAGTAGATATGGTTTTCAGTTATTTGGGCAGTATATTAGTATAGTTGAATATGGAATATGGAATTTGCGAAGTGAACATGTTAGTCTGTTAATTTTGATAGAAAAAGGATAGTGGAGGGATAAAAGAGTGAAGGACTTTTTAAAAAAAAAATTGTTTTTAGGTCAACTGATGAAAGGATTATTATATATTTGTTAGTGATAAAAGGTGGACTGTTAGGTGTAATTACAGCAGGGAGAGTGTGTCTGAGTGGGATGTAATTATTTATGGTGTTGATTGGCGTTGTGTTAGTAATGACTGTATTGGTTAGTGGTATAGGATAGAGTTGTGTACTGTTTGTGGGTGATGGTGGATATGTGTGGTAGTTGGGATAGTAGGGTGTGTAGATGTGGTTTGGTTGGGTTGGTGGTGCATGCTGGTACATTAATCTGTGCATAGTGGTGTGTGTGGTGTATATTTGGTGTGAGTGTGTTGCTCTGTTTGTGGTTGTAGATGGTGTGGGCTGGGTGTTGTTAAATGAGAAAAAGGGCAGCATTTCTGGCCCTAGTCTCGACCAGTCTCGAACAGGCCCAAACAGGCAACAACCCTTGTCCTCTCCACCCTTAACAGCCCCAAACAGGCAACAACCCTTGTCCTCTCCACTCTTAACAGGCCCAAATGGCAACAACCCTTGTCCTCTCCACTAAGCATGGGCGTAAAATCCGCTCCGCTCGCGGATTTTTCGGATTTTCGGCAAATTCGCAATCCGCGAACGCTCGCGAATTTGTCGAAAATCCGTGAATCCGCTCGCGGCGGATTTTTTGCTTGGTTGCGGCGCGCGGCGTGGTGCACGGCGTTCACTTTCCGTCATTTAGCGTTTGCCGAGTTGTTTTTCTCGATCATATTTTGAGAGTGCTGCGCCATTTTGGATCTTGCTGCGTGTTCCCGCGGGAGTTTGGCTCCCGCGAATACGTAATCGCGGCTTGCCACCTTGCACAGCACATCTCGCGAGAGTTCACAATTGCGAACACGTAGTTGCGGCGGAAAGGAACAATCTCGCACTTGCGAAGTAGAGATTTTGCAATTTCGCACAAGAAAATCACCAGCAAACAGGATAAACCTTCAGAAAATGATGATTTTTATCAGAATCACTCCTCAGGTTGACATTTGCATGGCCTTTCTTTTTGCAAGGAGTCCATTTTGGGGGGGGGGGGAGGAAGGAAGTGCCCCACAGTCTCCAACTTCCTGTTCCTGTCCAGCAGGCTCCTCCCAGTGCTTTGTTCATCTCCTGGTCACTTTCATTTGGATCTGGAGCTGGAAGGATTACTTTTTGTGGGTGCTGCTGGATATTTGGATTTGAGGCCTTTTTGACTGTCTTTGGATCACTTTTGGATTAGAAATCAACTTTCACAAGTAAGTTTGTTTGGGGCATTACAGTTGCTGCAAGTACAATTTTGGAACTTTTTCAGAAAATTAAATAAATTATATTGTGGGTAGCCACAGTATCCAGTAGGACCAGGGTTGGTTATGGGTGCATGATACAACTGTTTTGTTGAATTTAAACACCATTGAGGCCATGGATGGGCTGGGGATTGTGCTGATTTTTGTCGTTTTTTTGGGCCTGCTGGTGGGGCCCTTTGCCCAGGGGTGGTGAGTGTTGCATGGGCCTAGTCTTTCTGTGGGGTGTCTTCTTGAATTTAAACATAATTGAGGCCATGGATGGGCTGGGATTGTGCTTATTTTATTGTTTTTTGTCGTTTTTGGGGGGCTGCTGGTGTGGCCTTTTGCTTGCCCAGGGGTGGTGGTGGTGCATGGACTGAGTGTGCCTGTGGTGTGGTCTCACTCTCGTTGATGTAAACATCATGGATGGCATTGGATTGTGGTGATTTCTGGCTGTTTTTCTGTTTTTTGGGGGTGTACTGTTGATGTGGACTGGCCATGTGGGTGGTGGTGGTGGCCATCTTGAGTGCTGGCTGGTACAGGCAACATGTGCTTGGGGTGTAAGGGGGCCATTTTGAGGAGAGGCAGTGTCTGAGGCCTGCACTTATTTTGCCTACTTTTCATCCCTTATGCCCAGGGGTAGTGAGTGTTGCATGGGCCTAGTGTTTCTGAGGGGTGTCTTCTTGAATTTAAACTCTATTGAGGCCATGGATGGGCTGGGATTGTGCAGATTTTATTGTTTTTTGTCGTTTTTTTGGGCCTGCTGGTGTGGCCCTTTGCCCAGGGGTGGTGAGTGTTGCATGGGCCTAGTCTTTCTGTGGGGTGTCTTCTTGAATTTAAACATAATTGAGGCCATGGATGGGCTGGGATTGTGCTTATTTTATTGTTTTTTGTCGTTTTTGGGGGGCTGCTGGTGTGGCCTTTTGCTTGCCCAGGGGTGGTGGTGGTGCATGGACTGAGTGTGCCTGTGGTGTGGTCTCACTCTCTTTGATGTAAACATCATGGATGGCATTGGATTGTGGTGATTTCTGGCTGTTTTTCTGTTTTTTGGGGGTGTACTGTTGATGTGGACTGGCCATGTGGGTGGTGGTGGTGGCCATCTTGAGTGCTGGCTGGTACAGGCAACATGTGCTTGGGGTGTAAGGGGGCCATTTTGAGGAGAGGCAGTGTCTGAGGCCTGCACTTATTTTGCCTACTTTTCATTCCTTATGCCCAGGGGTAGTGAGTGTTGCATGGGCCTAGTGTTTCTGAGGGGTGTCTTCTTGAATTTAAACACCATTGAGGCCATGGATGGGCTGGGATTGTGCAGATTTTATTGTTTTTTGTTGTTTTTTTGGGCCTGCTGGTGTGGCCCTTTGCCCAGGGGTGGTGAGTGTTGCATGGGCCTAGTCTTTCTGTGGGGTGTCTTCTTGAATTTAAACATAATTGAGGCCATGGATGGGCTGGGATTGTGCTTATTTTATTGTTTTTTGACGTTTTTGGGGGGCTGCTGGTGTGGCCTTTTGCTTGCCCAGGGGTGGTGGTGGTGCATGGACTGAGTGTGCCTGTGGTGTGGTCTTACTCTCTTTGATGTAAACATCATGGATGGCATTGGATTGTGGTGATTTCTGGCTGTTTTTCTGTTTTTTGGGGGTGTACTGTTGATGTGGACTGGCCATGTGGGTGGTGGTGGTGGCCATCTTGAGTGCTGGCTGGTACAGGCAACATGTGCTTGGGGTGTAAGGGGGCCATTTTGAGGAGAGGCAGTGTCTGAGGCCTGCACTTATTTTGCCTACTTTTCATCCATTATGCCCAGGGGTAGTGAGTGTTGCATACTTGCATGTCCCTAGTCTTTCTGTGGGGTGTTTTCAATGTAAACATCATGGATGGCATGGGATTGTGCTCATTTTTCTGTGTTTTGTCGATTTTTTGGGGTGTATAACTGAACTGATGTTCCTCTGTCTTCCATTGCTTTTAGGTGCACAAGAAGACTCAAGAGAACCACCAGTGCCAGGAAGAAGTCCTGCAGCGGTGTGTGCAGCATAACGTCACGCGACGTCACGTCTGGACACAGAACCCTCTGCAACTCGTGCAACTGCTGCCTGCTGACCTGCTCTGAAGAAGATGGCCCCAAAAAAAGTAACCCGTAGCTCCTCTAGCAAGAAAGGTGCCAGTAAGGAGCAGAAGAAGCAAGTTACCAAGGACACTGGTGTGCCGCCCGCCCCTTTTTTTGGGAGTAAAAAAAAAAGTATGCCTGCAGCAGCAGCAGCGGGATCTGCTGGGGACCAAGCTGGCAGCAGCACCCCCGCTCCATTGGGCTCAGTGCCACCACCACCACCACGCCAACTTAAGTCCAAGCCCTTGAGTGCTGCAGAGGCAGCCAGTATAGTTCTTCAATCACCATCGACCAGTGATGTTGGCTCATCGCAAGAAAGCAGCAGCAATGTCCCTCAATCAACACAGGTTGTTGTAGCTCATCTGACGAGTGTTGAACAACCACAGCCGCAACAACAATCACATGTGCAAGTACAAGCCCAAGTACATGTGGAAGGAGAGGCAGCGCAAGGAGATGCGCAAGCAGAGGTGCATGGAGGGTCACAACAAGTGCCCACAATAGTTGTTCCTCCCGAAGTAGGGGCACATCAGGAAATCGACAATCAAGGCGAGGTATCATTTGAGGAAGCCACTCCTCCTGATGATCCTTCATTGTCTTCCACACCCCTAGCAAGGAAGAGATCAAGGGTGGTGTCTACATCCTCTTCAAGCACACCTCCTTCTGATGATACGGATCAAACTTGGGAACCAGCACCACAGCCGTCTGAGAGTGAGGCACACCATGATCCAACAAAGGTAGTTAAGCGTAAAAGGAAGCTCGTCCAAAGTCTCAGAGTTATGGAGTGTGATGAGTCTCAACAAGAAGTGGCGGATACTGCTGCTGATGAAGACTCTGCCAACGACGACCCAGTCATCATAAAGGTCACTGCAGCCCCAGCGGGCATGCAGCAAACAGACATTTTGACCCTAGCCCGAAGAGCTGCTGAGCGTGATGATGATGATGATGTTGTCGATGAGGAGGCAGTGGAAACACCACAATCATTGGAGTTAAGTAGTACACCAACTCGTCCCGCTTCCATATTTCTTTCTGGCAAGAAGAGACCTCCGTCAACCTCGACCTTAATTAGTGGCGGTGAAAGTGCAAAACGTACAAAAGTTGGGCAATCCACATCCTCCACTTCATCTGGCATTAGCTTCATGACCACCACCACCAGTATCGCCGCCTACTCCATGTCCCACAGACACTTCAAGTCCCCAGTTTGGGACTTCTTTACTGTTTGTCCAAAAAATCCAAAGTTTGCCATTTGTACCATTTGTAAGCAAGCAGTTAGTCGTGGTAAGCCAGGTACCAACTATGGTACCGGAGGCCAGAGAGGTCATCTTAGGAGACAGCACACTGTCAAATGGTTTGCGCACCTAGATGCGATCAAGAAAGGCCAAATTCAAGGAAACGTTGATGTTTCATCTGATGATGACGAGCAGGAAGAAGACGTGTCAAACACTTCCCTTACACCCAGTACCCCTGTCAGCAGCACACCCAATGTGAGGCACACTAAGAGTGTTGGAGCGAGTGAGACACCAACGCACAAAAGTTCACCAGCGAGCAAAATTGGGTCAACGAAGTCATTATCAGCCCGTAAATGCTTGGTCCAGGGCAACATTAGAACAATGCTTACTTCAGACGTGCCATATGAACGCAACCACCCACTGACGCGTCTGTATAACACTAAGCTGGCTAAAATGCTAGCTGTGGACCTTCTACCTTTTTCTTTTGTAGAAGCGGTAGGTTTTCTTGAATTAGTGGCAACGCTCTGCCCTAAATGGAAGGTTCCGAGCCGGTTCTATTTTGCCAGAGTTGCGGTTCCAGCACTATATGAAGATGTGCTGGAGGCGATTGGGGCAGCTTTGCAGAAGAGTGCTGTTCACACAATACATCTGACAACAGACATGTGGACCAGTGGCGCAGGCGCTGATTACATGTGCATCACTGCACACTGGGTCTCTTTTTCAGGTGTTATAGCAAAGCTAAACGCAGGTGTTGACCCGGACAAAGTTTTCAAAGCTGCTCGGAAACATGCAACACTAGCCATGTTTGGCTTGGAGAAAAGTCACACAGCAGAAAACCTTTTGGAAGAGTTTAACAAAAAGGTGTTGAAAATGCTATCCCCCCTAAAACTCAAGATTGGTTATGTTTCCACGGATAATGGCGCCAATGTAGTTAAGGCCATGTTGAAGGGTGACCATGTTAGAGTGCCGTGTTTGGCGCACTGTATCAACCTGGTAGTTCAAAAATTCTTGATGGATAAACAGAGTACAGCGTTCGAGGTAATGGCCACCTGCCGCAAAATGTGCAACCATTTCAGCCATTCTTTTAAGGCCCGGAAGCATCTGCGGAGACTGCTATTTATACGTGGAATGCCAGTGAAAGCACTCATCCAGGAGGTGGCAACACGTTGGAACTCAACCTTCTACATGCTTGAGCGTCTGTATGAGCAGTATACGGTACTCGATCACTATTTCTTCACAGAGGGTACATCTCAGAAGGAGGACCTGCGGATGAGTGCGGCGCAATGGGACATAGTTAAAAGCCTGACAGACATGCTTCGTCCTTTTGAGTTCTTCACGCGTGCAGTCAGCCAGGAGGACTGTAATTTGGGAAAAGCTATCCCATTGTTGTGCATGCTGGAGCACCAACTGATGGCGGTGTCTTCTGAGTTTGAAAAAGATGAAAAAAAAAAGACCATTTTATTTTGTCTGAGAAATTATTAGAGCGCCTACGTGGTGATGAACGTCTTGAAAAGATCAAGTCAGATCAGCATTACATTTGTGCTACTATTCTGGATCCACGCTACAAAAAGGCGCTGGCAGGCGAAGCATTCTTTCCTTTTGCTGATGCAGATGTTCAAAAGTACAAACATTGGTTAGCCTGGTCAGCCAAGAGGTATGAAAAAGAACGGCAGGTTATTGAAGGAGAAGCCAGTACATCAGCATCAGCATCAGCAGGCCATCCCCAGTCACAAGAATCCACTTCTGCACCTCTGGCTGGGGCACAAGTGACCTCTCAGCCGTTAAAGACACCGGCAACTGGATCATCTGCACCACACACAACAAAAACAGTGGCTGTTGTAGAGGATTGGCTAAGTTTGCTTGGGTATGGTTCTCGAAAAAATGTCACAGCCACAGCAAAAAGTAAGCAAAGTGGAGGAACCGTTGATGACCTTGAGTCGATGGTGCAGGACTATCTGAATGACTCAACAGAGGTCTTTCTTAATGATGAGCCATTGCAGTATTGGCATGGCAAAAAACAATTGTGGCCACAGCTCTTCAACCTGGCTATAAACTATTTGTCTTGCCCACTCGCAAGTGTGTCTTCTGAACGTGTTTTCAGTGCTGCTGGTGGCATTGTAACTCCCAAACGGAGCCGCCTCTCGCCCAAAAATGTGGAGCGGCTGACAATGATCAAGATGAATCAGCACCTCATACCACCAGATTACAAAGTACGAGAAAGCACGCCGCATGAAGACGAGGAGGACGGCAACGTAGATGAGGGGATTTGTTCTCTGTTCTGTGGAAAAGTAAATTTTGCCATGTTCTGTGTCCCTACGTGTCATCCATCATATGTTATGTGTGCATGATTAAATATGCATATGTATTCCCCATGTTCGATTCAAGACACAATTATAGTTGTGTCCACCTCTAGTATGCCAGTTTCCAGTCCTCGTGAATACTATGAATATCAGGCCTATGTAAAGCTACGTTGCCACGTTTCTCAGTGTGCACGTTATTCTATTATAAAGTCCCCGTTTCTAGGCCTCAAAAGGGCCCGGACACCAGATTCAGCTCCTGTCTCCTGAAGCCTCGCTGAGGAGCGATACAGCCCCCACCTGTATCCTCGACCCTTCACTTACTTCCTGCCTCGCAGTACCCGGCCCAGCCTGGCTCAGCCTCTGAGTCTGCCAAGAATATGTTATGTTTCCAGTTATCAGTTCAGTCCTCCTTCTCTGCATTCCTAAGCTACTGAACTGCATCAATAGTTTCCGTCATTGTCTAGCCTTCACGTCTCCATGTTAGAGAAATACTGCATTTAATGGTCATTTAATATTCTTCATCACGCACTACATGTAGAATAATGAATGGTCCAGTCTTAGAATCAAGTTAGCCTTTCCCCTCCTAACTTCTAGTTTATATCAACATGTTCTCTAAACATCAGATACTAGATACTGTTTAGGTACATGTCGCCCTGACTCTCCAGACTTCAGTCTCTGCTCCTAGCACAGAGTTCATAGCCCCCAGCTTCTCCTAGTGATACGTCATTGCTAGTTTGCGCGCACCATCAGGTTAGAGGTCCCCGGCTCCTTAGGTAGCCCCCTCCATGGTTTCCGCCCCATTTATGACATATTCTGTTACGTTTGCATCACATGTCTATGTATACGCCCTGTTACACCTCTTTTCGCCCTTATCTTTCGCGACTGCTACGCGTCACGCCTTCTGCTCCACCCACTGCTACGCCTACTGCAATGTAATGCTATGTGTTTGCGTTATGTATATATGCTCATGTATTGTTATTAAAAGTCAGCGCGCTCATCCCACATCCAGATCCAGCCCCAGCAGCTGCTGGGCCCTGTCATCCTATTCCTATGCAGGTTGTCCTGTTCCTGTCCTTATGCTGTATTAAACCTGCAAAACTCCTACTACCTCGAATCTTGACTCTTATTTATTGAGCTATCTGTTATGATATATGTCTAGTCAAAAAGAGAGGTATTATTTATTTATTTACCACATAATGGCGCCCAAACAGGGACTTGCCCTTTCCCCACGCGTCGGTGAAGCCACGCCGACCCCCTGACCCTCTGCAGTCGTGACGGACCTCTTCTGTGCACCGGCAGATATTTCTGCTTCAAGTATCCCTCAGGCCCACGGAGGAGACGGAGGAGGCGGTCCAGCATCCAAACGAGACGGTGGAGGAACGCGGCGAGTCCCGACCAGAGCCCAAGCCGAGAGTCCAAGGTCCGAGGTATCCGGAGGTCCACCCGTAACTGAAGTCCGAAGTTCGTCGTCCGTCGTCGTAGCAGTCCAGTCCGATCCGAGGCCTTCCGTTCTTGCTGCCCGGTGAGTACCATTACTGGGGTAGTATCTAGACAGGGTCAATCTAAATTGACTCTGGTCCGTGGGTTGGTGGTACACAGACTCACAAACGAAGTGTTCACCTAGGTGGATACGGGTCTTGATGCGTCCCTTTATGGGACCGGTATGTTCCGTACTGTTTCAGCAGTGCATCCAGTAACTCTAGTCTGTTCCGTTCTCGAGAAATTCTTGTGTTTCTGTTCTCAGTATTCCAGGTAATATTTTGTCCGAACTGTTATGTTATGATGTTGTTCAATGTATTTCCAATGTCGTGGTATGCCTGAATTGTTCTCCCAGTTGTTATTGTTCCTCGTGTATTGTATTGTGTTCCGATTCAAGTTTACAATGTCTCTCTTTTCGAGATTACGTCAGCTAAAAACTAGAAAGGGTTTGTTAGAAGAAGCAGTTCCTGTTCCGCCGAGGGACAGTCCAGGTCACTTTATGTATCAGAAGCATGGCATAAGCGCCATATTGTATCTAGATTTATGGGTAGAGTATACCAAACAGTTAGAAGAAAAGTATAGATGGCCCGTATCGGGTACATGGGATGCCGAATGCATCATGCGAGTAGAAGAAGCATTATGGAAAAAGAAAGCCAGACAGTCACAGAAAGATGCCATCGAGTTATGGCGCAAAGAAGCTCATAAAAGAACTGAAAAAGAAATCAGAAAGTCAGAATTAAGTAGAGAATCCTTAGAACGAGCACAAGAAAAAGAACTAATCGAGATAGGTGAACAAGTCAAAGCCGAACAGTCAGACAGACAGAGGCATGCCCTTATTAGGGGTATGTATACTCTCCTTGCCGAGGGCTTGCCAAAAGCGACCCCAGAGGCATCCAGTAATTTCCCGCCACCATTAGTTCCGACCAAGCTACGTCACAAACAGACCGCAGCTGATATTTTTATTTCGTCCTATTTGGACGACACAGTCCCAGAATATGCAAATCCTGTTCGCGCTCCACCAGTCCCTGTAAATCAGGCACTTCCCGCTCCTCCAGACACCGGAGTACCTGTTACGGTACCCCCGGTCCAGTCCGTCATACAAGTCCAGCCTGCATTTCCATTTCCCACTCTGCCAGGACGAAGAGCCTCAGTAGACCTAGACTCCAGTTTAGGGGCCGCAGGGGGAGGTACTCCTCAAACCCCGCCGCCACACAAGCGTTTAACGTTAACCGAATTACATGCACAAGCGTCACAGCGTACGCCCAGACATCAGACTGTAGCAGAAATAAGAAAATCCCTTGCCGAATGCGGCTATGATCCAGTCCCAGGCGAGGATAATATGGTTCTATATTCATTCCGCGTAAGAAAGGTGGCCGAGTATCTAGTCACCTTACCGAATATGAAAGAAGATCTAGACAGAATATATCGTTTCATCCGTACAGGGGATGATCCAGAAAGTATTAGCGAGGCCATGTCTCAAAGGAAAGCCGAGATCCAGCTCATGATATTAAAGTTTCTGATCAATTGTCTAATAAGAGAACAAGATTACCCGTCTAAAGATCCGGCCGAAATGAAAATCCTGACAAGGTGGAGTGATAATATAGCCGAGGGTAAGCACAAGACCGTCGGTGCTATGGAGAGTATGTACAAGAAAATCCGTAGAGAAATAATAAAGATACACGAACAACGTAAAGCAGCACAAGTAAGCGAGAAAGAAAGTAACTCTGATACTGAAGAGGTAGAGGACGAGAATCCCGCCAGAATAGCGTATGTAGGAAAATCTAGATTTCCAGATCGCCATTTACGCCTAGAACACAAGTCTATTTTCCATCATCCAGCACCAGAACAAGGTTCACTAGAACAAGTATTCCAAGCTACCGATCACATTCTGAAATCACGAATCGGTTACAGTGAGTTAAGTACCATGCATGAACAAGAACTAGCCCGATCAGCAGTCCGATGGATTACTGATTCTACCACTTTTCCAGACGAAATAGTGGCACAAATGTTTCTGAAAATGCCCCCAGCCGAACAACGACTGGTGGGTATGTATATGATTCAGCACCTCATTACATTGTATGAGGGTCAACACTCTGATCCAGGTCCGTTACATGATGTCCTGAACGAGTTACTCCAGTATAGATGGAAAGGTCTAGGTACCGATTTAATTAGTGTCATTCTAGAACAGCGTCACAAATATAGAACGTTTCTGAACCCGCATTTTGTTCATGTCTCACCTCCAGAAAGTAAACCATTTTACATGGAGAGACAGAATCCGTTACGAGAAGTCCACCCAGTTAGAGGAACGGGTGGCGAACTAGAACGAGTGTTTGTTTACACTCCAATTACAAAGATGGAACTCCTCGAGATGAAGAAATTAATTCCCTGTCATGACAAAGATCCAGCAGGGTTCCATAGAGAACTAAAAGACATGCTCCGTATGGGAGAATACACATATCCAGATATAATTAAAATGTTAAAGGTTCTGCTGCCTGCAGGGGTGTATGAAAAGCTCAAGGAAAAAGAATGGGAGGTGGGAGAGAAAAAGATCGATTGGGCAGTTCTAGAAGCTGAAGACAAGGCACGAGTACCAGGTACCGGTCTTGGAGATAAATGTAAAGAATTACCAGAATTATTAATACAAGTTTTACCCAGATTATTGACAACTAGAAAAGAAGACTGGGATGCAATCTCAGCCTGTAAACAGAAGCAAGATGAGGATATTAGTGATTTTTATTCTAGATTTGAAAAATGTTTCAGTATCAACAGTGGCCTCAAGACAAGTAGTGAGTCATACCCTCACCTTTTTGTTACTAAATTAGTCGAGAATTCAAGCCCACAAATTAAAAATCGAGTTTTGAAAGTCGAAAGTACCTGGCAAGCTAATACCCCGTCCCAGATGTTGCAAATGCTCCAATACCACCAGAATAGAATCAGAGAAGAGCAAGAACACGAAAGAAAACGTATGAAAGACACGAAAATGAAAGTACTAGTTGCACAATCTGTCCCTCAAGACAGTCAGAAGAGGGGTCCGAATCAAGCCAGTCATCCTGCAGCTCCCGTTAAAGGGAATTGCAATTATTGTAAACAGCCAGGTCATTTTATAAATGAGTGTGCAGTTCTGAAACACAACATAGCTACTGGTAAGACTAAAGAAAGACCACGTCCGCCTAGACAAGAACAAGTTTCACAGATTCCTCAGCCACAGAATGCACCACAGACAGTTCCAGCACCGCAGCCTATTGCTGCAACACAGCACGTTACATCGCAGATGTACCAGTATGCACAGTCTGAGTATCCAGAGTACCAGCAGTATTCATGAAACAGCCTAGAGAGGGAGGTAGGCTTGCCTCTCATCGAGATACCTGTAGATCAAGAAGGTCCCTATGTTCATAGTCAAGTATTAGGGAAAGACAGAAAGTTTTTGATCGATACAGGGGCAAGTAGGACCACAATTAGTCACGCCGAAGTTCCAGGGGCTCCGCTCTCAGGCTCAAGAAATGTTTCCCTTGGATTTTCAGGAAAACCTATCGTAAATGAGATTTCAAAGCCAGTTACTCTAGAAGTAGGTCCATTGTCCCGCACTACTGATCTGTTACTTACTAAGTCATGTCCAGAAAACCTATTAGGCATTAAGACACTGAAAGAGTTAGGTGCAGTTATATGCTGTTCCCCAGAGGGAATACGATTGTTCCTACGTGACTTCAAGGGTCACTATGTATTACGAGATTTTGATTCAAGACTGTCTAATGTTCCGCAGCATCTGTGGGCGCAAGGTCCAACTGATGTTGGTTATATGCAAATCACACCCTATCGTGTGACTCTCAAGCCAGGTGTAGTGTTACCACGAATCAGACAGTACAGATTGCCACCTGAGGCTGTAGCAACCTTATCCAAAATTATTGACGAGCTCATGGCTCAAGGAGTGGTTGTAGAAACTGACTCCAATGTATGTAATTCTCCGATCATTCCAGTCATGAAACGTACTGATCCAAATGCACCCCCAGTATATCGATTAGTGATTGACCTACGAGAGCTTAATAAATGTATTATTCCTCAGTACCCAGTTGTCCCAGACATCTCTTCCCTATTAACGGCCATTGATTCCGAAGCCACGTTCTTCACTGTCATAGACCTCAAGAACGCATTTTTCAGTGTTCCTATTCATCCAGACAGCCAGTTTCTTTTCGGATTTTGTTTAAATGGAAGGAGCTATATGTTTACACAAGCTCCTCAAGGTTTCACAGAAAGTCCTAGTATTTACAGTCAAGCACTTAAGAGACAACTAGACAACATTCACATGCCAACTGACACTGCCCTGCTCCAGTATGTCGATGATCTACTGATCACAGCCCGTTCTGAACGTGCTTGCGAGCGAGCATCCCTTACAGTTTTGTATTTCCTAGCCGAGATGGGGCACAAGGTGTCCCCTTCTAAGCTTCAATTCTGTGTCCAGCAAGTGGTCTACTTAGGACACTTACTGTCCAAGAGGGGTAGGCAGTTGACACCAGACCGTATCCAGTTAATAGCGAGTCTTCCCCAGCCCAAGACCCAGAAGGAGGTACGTGCTTTTATCGGCCTCACTTCTTACTGCAGACAATGGATTCCTCAGTATGCATTTCTAGCCAAACCACTGATACAGTTAACGACACAGGAGGCAGCCGTATCGACTGTCCTCCCTTGGACATTTGAACATACACTTAGCTTCAATGAGTTAAAGAAAGCTTTATGCCAAGCTCCAGTTCTAGCGACACCGAACTACAGTAAGCCTTTTACACTTTTCGTTACTGAACGTGAAGGTACAGCATTATCTGTTCTCACACAAGATCAAGCAGGACAATACAAGCCTTGTGCTTATTTTTCGAGCACATTAGATCCTGTAGCCCAGGCTCTGCCTGCGTGCCTCAAGTCAGTTGCAGCCACAGCACTAGCTATCAGACAAAGTGATTCCATAGTCTTAGGACATACCTTGACAGTACAAGTTCCACATTCTGTGGAAGTTCTTTTAAACCGAACACAAACTCAGCACTTGACAATTGCACGTTTAACAGGTTATGAATTGACACTGTTCCAGCCACACATAGAAATCAGACGCTGCAACATTTTAAATCCTGCTACACTGTTACCATCAGTTACTTCGAATTCTGCCACACATGACTGCGTGGAAGTAGTTAACATTACGACAAAGCCAAGACAAGATCTGACAGATATTCCGTTACCAGACCCCGACCTGACACTTTATGTGGATGGTTCATGTATGAGAACTAGTACAGGAGAACTAGTCGCCGCGTATGCAGTGACTACTGACACCGAAGTTATTGAAACACACCGTATTGATACCCTGTCCGCTCAAGCAGCAGAGCTAGTTGCTCTGACACAAGCCTGCATACACGCCAAGAACTTGAAAGTTAATGTTTACACAGATTCACGTTACGCATTTGGAGTCGTACACGACTTCGGAGTGCTCTGGCAGGAGAGAGGTTTCATGACTTCTCATGGAACCAAGATTCAGCATGGTCTCCTTATTCAAGCTCTGTTAGATGCCATACACTTACCGACATCTATTGCTATCATGAAGTGCAAAGCACATACGAAAGTTACTGACATTATTTCCCAAGGTAATGATCTAGCAGATCGCACAGCCAAGCTTACAGCACAGACTCCAGACATTCAAGTTAATCCGACACAGACACATACTCCAGATCCGACTACATGTATGACAGTTAAGGACCCTACACAAGATGTCATAGATATCCAGTTACATGCTACTCCTGAAGAAATCAAGAAATGGTCCGAACAAGGAGGGGTCCAGACAGATCAAGGATGGTTAACGAAGGGTAGAGCCACATGGTTTCTCCCCGACTCTATGGTTCAAGTCATTATTAATACCGCACATAGTCCAGCACATTTAGGAGAAAAAGCTATGTTAGACAGTATCCAGAACATTTGGTTTAACAAGCATTTACGAGCTGCAGCCAAGCAGAAAGTCCGTACCTGTATGATATGTTGTCAGTTTAATCCAGGTAAAAGTGTCCCGGTGGAACAAGGTGGATTCCAGCCCCCTGACCACCCTTTTGAAGTCCTCCAGATGGATTATATTCAGATGGAGCGATGTCGAGGTTTCAAGTATGTCCTTGTAGTTGTATGCGCTCTGTCCAGGTGGACAGAAGCATATCCAGTTCCAGATTACACAGCCGCGACCACTGCTAAGCAGTTGGTTCGTGAGTTCTTCCCCCGTTATGGACTCCCTAGAGTCGTATATTCTGACAACGGCCAGCCATTCTCATCTGAACTCATGAAGCATGTTTCCCTTTTGCTAGGGTACCAGTGGAAGTTTCATTGTGTACGCCATCCTGAAGCAGCCGGTCTCGTAGAGAGACATAATCAGACTCTAAAAATTCGTATCGCAAAGGTATGCAAAGAAAAAGGTGTGGACTGGCTAGTAGCTCTGCCAGTTGCTTTGTTTTATATGCGCATGGTCGCACATTCCAGATCAGGTCTGTCCCCGTATGAGGTCGTTTTCGGCCGCCCCCCTAACATGTGGGGTACTCCTAGACCCCGAAGTATTACCGATGTTTCAAGTAATATGCTGACAGATTACCTAGCTTCCTTGATGTCTGCCCTCAACTCTTGTCGTTCACAGGTTGCTGCCGCATTTCCAGACAATACCGAGGTGGCACCGCACGAAATCGTTCCAGGATCCATGGTGATGGTCCGCAACTTTGACAGATCAAGTCCGCTGGAGCCTCGTTGGAAAGAGCCCCGACAGGTCCTCCTCACCACCCGTACAGCCGTGAAGTTGGAAGGACGCAAAGGCTGGGTGCACCTTTCTCATGTTAAACTTTTTAATGGACTGAAACCCGTCTTAAAGAACATTTCCCAGGATTTGAAGGATTGCCAAAGCATTGTTCTCAAGGACTGTCCCGCAAATGACATTGCTACAACCCCTCCCCTGTTAGAGAAAACTCCGCAACAGGAGTATAAGTTAAAACTCCGGTCTAGTAAAATAAGTCAGTCAGTTTGATTGTCTAAGTCCTCCCCTAGGTGAAACGGTTAGACTGTTTCTGACATGTATAAAATAGACCCCCATAGTGAGAGAGTTAGTCAAAACTCAATCCGATGTATCGTTTTTCTATGTTTCATATTATTTCTCAGCCTTATGATTTCCTGCACCAGTTATGCATTCTATCTGTATCTTCCAGTTCTTCATGTAAATAAGTCTGCTAATGCTACAGTAGAGCACACGTTTAGTGATCTGCCTCCTCATGAACTCTCTTACCGCCTCGCTATGCGAAATAACTCATTTATCCGCATGTTACATTACTCACAGCAGACCAGCAATGCCACTAATTGTTGGGTGTGTGGTCGACTCCCCCCTTTCCAGACACCGAAGGGAGTTCTGCCACTTTTTCCTTATCCATTCTCATATAATGGTTCGTGTGGAGCATGGTCCACGTTAACGTCATCCTCAACAGATATGTCTTTTCTTAACAGTACATGTTTTCCAGACAAGCAAGGTCTTCCCCACAGAACAGGTTTAGATCTAGAAAATGAAGTGTATAATTTAGGTAATTATTCGTCGAATTTCATGGTCCTGAATGTTCAGTCTGATACTACTCCAGACTTACCTGCTATTTCAGTACTACCAGTCAAAGGCGAATTATGTGTCCGTAATTATGGTTCCATACACGTAGGACATAGTGATTGTACTACTATTGTCAAGTATAGTGACAGTGGGAAATCTATCTTTAAAGCTTCACGTCATTCTTATTTTATTTGTGGTCAAACTGCATATGTTCGTCTGCCCCTCGATTGGGAGGGAACCTGTTACATTGCCTTCCTACTGCCACCAGTTTTCCTAGCCCCACCTGATTATCATAGAAACACACATTAGACATAAAAGGGAGTCCCCAATTGTCGATTATACTGAAACTGCTCTAGAACAGTATACAGATTTCAACAGAGGTTTCTTTTTCTTTATAGGACCTATACAGAATAGTAAACTAATCCGTAGGTTAACCAGAACCCTCGAAGCTGTAGTAAATGAGACTGCCTCTGCTCTAGGTAACTTAACTGAAGAGCAATCTGCCATGAGATTTGTCGTTTTACAGAATCGTCTCGTCCTTGACGTCATACTGGCCGATAGGGGCGGGGCCTGTAGAGTCATCGGATCTAGTTGCTGCATTTTCATTCCAAATAACGCGCCGTCTGTTTATTCAGCTATAACCAGACTCCATAAAATTGCCCATCTGATACACCAAGATCCAGGCACCTGGACATGGTCCGGTTGGTTCTGGAATATAATTTCCGCATGGGGATGGAAAATATTGTCCTTTCTAGGTATTGCAGTAACGATCATATTCAGCTGCTGCCTCTGTATACAATGTGGCCCTGCGATTTGCGGCATTTGTGCTACCTCTTGTATTCCTAGTCCCAAGCCCCGTTCTAAATCCCGTTCCAGGATAATTCGAGACGAACAAATGATACTGTATGAAATGATAGATGGTATCATGAATATTGATGTTTCCTGATGGAAACGTAGTGACAAGGAGGGAATGTGGAAAAGTAAATTTTGCCATGTTCTGTGTCCCTACGTGTCATCCATCATATGTTATGTGTGCATGATTAAATATGCATATGTATTCCCCATGTTCGATTCAAGACACAATTATAGTTGTGTCCACCTCTAGTATGCCAGTTTCCAGTCCTCGTGAATACTATGAATATCAGGCCTATGTAAAGCTACGTTGCCACGTTTCTCAGTGTGCACGTTATTCTATTATAAAGTCCCCGTTTCTAGGCCTCAAAAGGGCCCGGACACCAGATTCAGCTCCTGTCTCCTGAAGCCTCGCTGAGGAGCGATACAGCCCCCACCTGTATCCTCGACCCTTCACTTACTTCCTGCCTCGCAGTACCCGGCCCAGCCTGGCTCAGCCTCTGAGTCTGCCAAGAATATGTTATGTTTCCAGTTATCAGTTCAGTCCTCCTTCTCTGCATTCCTAAGCTACTGAACTGCATCAATAGTTTCCGTCATTGTCTAGCCTTCACGTCTCCATGTTAGAGAAATACTGCATTTAATGGTCATTTAATATTCTTCATCACGCACTACATGTAGAATAATGCATGGTCCAGTCTTAGAATCAAGTTAGCCTTTCCCCTCCTAACTTCTAGTTTATATCAACATGTTCTCTAAACATCAGATACTAGATACTGTTTAGGTACATGTCGCCCTGACTCTCCAGACTTCAGTCTCTGCTCCTAGCACAGAGTTCATAGCCCCCAGCTTCTCCTAGTGATACGTCATTGCTAGTTTGCGCGCACCATCAGGTTAGAGGTCCCCGGCTCCTTAGGTAGCCCCCTCCATGGTTTCCGCCCCATTTATGACATATTCTGTTACGTTTGCATCACATGTCTATGTATACGCCCTGTTACACCTCTTTTCGCCCTTATCTTTCGCGACTGCTACGCGTCACGCCTTCTGCTCCACCCACTGCTACGCCTACTGCAATGTAATGCTATGTGTTTGCGTTATGTATATATGCTCATGTATTGTTATTAAAAGTCAGCGCGCTCATCCCACATCCAGATCCAGCCCCAGCAGCTGCTGGGCCCTGTCATCCTATTCCTATGCAGGTTGTCCTGTTCCTGTCCTTATGCTGTATTAAACCTGCAAAACTCCTACTACCTCGAATCTTGACTCTTATTTATTGAGCTATCTGTTATGATATATGTCTAGTCAAAAAGAGAGGTATTATTTATTTATTTACCACAGTTCGGTGGCACTGACCTCATCCAGCCTGAATTCGCAGAGTATGATGACGAAATCTTGTTCTTATTCCCTGACACCGAGCCCTGAAAATGAGACAATCAATCAAGAACTTTCTTTTTCGTCCTTTTCACTTTTATTCCTGTGTGCTTTGTGTCTCTCTTTTTTTGTTTTGCACAGTTAATTTAATTCAAACTTTAATCACCTAATCCCAAAAACAAGACCATCATCAGAACTGTCTTCACTTGTTTGCTTATTGATTTGAAGGTGCCGCAGTCTACATTCCTCAGGTTCACAAGTTCTGAAGAACATGCTCCTCAATCCTCCTCCTCCAGACTGCGATTTCCCTCCAAGCAGAGTGCTGGATTACGCCCAATGAAGAAAGACTCAGCACTTGTGGGGGTGTTGTACTTCTTTGCGGGTGAGTTGACGGATTTGGGCCCATTGCTGTGAAGCTCTAATAATGGACAAAAGTGTTTTGGACCAAATATGAGGTGGAAATTTCTTGCCGTTTTTGCTGACTTGCTTGCCTTTGAGGTGCTCTTTGGCGGGGTTCCGGGTGTTTGTGGGTAATTTTTGGTGTCTGTCGAAGCACTGCTGCGAGCCTGCGACAGTCTAATCTTGATTGCATTTGCTTTTCAGGAAATCCGTGGTGGAAAACAGGAGTTATGATGATTGATGATGATGACCTAGCTGAACAGCGCCGCATTTGGACCAAAGGCCGAGAGATATTGTAAGTATGAGATTTAGCTTTTTCGCTGTTTGGGGGTGTTGTCGGGTGTTTTTTTGCGGGTGGGTTGGCGGGTCTTGCCTGGGGCATTCCTGGGAAGGTCTAATACCGGATAGAAGTGTTTTGGACAAAATCCATAAGGAACAGCCTTTTTTTTTGCTATTTCTTCTGACATCTTGCTCAATGTAGCGTTTTGGGGGGCTTCCTGCTGTTCGTGGGTGGGTTGCGGCCGGGGTCTCTGTCGAAGCACTGCTGCGACAGTCTAATCTTGATTGCATTTGCTTTTCAGGAAATCCGTGGTGGAAAACAGGAGTTATGATGATTGATGATGATGATGACCTAGCTGCACAGCGCCGCGTTTGGACCGAAGGCCGAGAGACATTGTAAGTATGAGATTTAGCTTTTTCGCTGTTTGGGGGTGTTGTCGGGTGTTTTTTTGCGGGTGGGTTGGCGGGTCTTGCCTGGGGCATTCCTGGGAAGGTCTAATACCGGATAGAAGTGTTTTGGACAAAATCCATAAGGAACAGCCTTTTTTTTTGCTATTTCTTCTGACATCTTGCTCAATGTAGCGTTTTGGGGGGCTTCCTGCTGTTCGTGGGTGGGTTGTGGCCGGGGTCTCTGTCGAAGCACTGCTGCGACAGTCTAATCTTGATTGCATTTGCTTTTCAGGAAATCCGTGGTGGAAAACAGGAGTTATGATGATTGATGATGATGATGACCTAGCTGCACAGCGCCGCGTTTGGACCGAAGGCCGAGAGACATTGTAAGTATGAGATTTAGCTTTTTCGCTGTTTGGGGGTGTTGTCGGGTGTTTTTTTGCGGGTGGGTTGGCGGGTCTTGCCTGGGGCATTCCTGGGAAGGTCTAATACCGGCTAGAAGTTTGTTGGACAAAATCCATAAGGAAACACCAGTTTTGGCACTTTTTGTAAGTTAGGGTTCGTTAGGGTTAGCCCTAGCAGCAGGATTGCATGTGTTTCGGGGGGTTCTATTGCAACGCAGTTCTGTTGTTGTAGAGCACTGTTGGAGTGATGCTGGCTATGGATACTTTTGCTTGCTTGCAAGTGGTTTGAATACAATCCACGGTCTGTATTTGGGCCTACTGTTACTTTCAAAGTACGTTTTGTAACCATTTTTCTGCTAGGCATCGTTTTTGGAGATCTGATTGGGGTTCTTCTACATTTTTGCGACTGGCTTTAGTAAGGGTCTTGGTGGGAGCATTGCTGGGAAGGTCAAATTTTGTTCTAAAACACAGTTTACAGTACACCTACCTTGAGGGGAAAGATCCGCTATAATATTTTGGCCATACTTATTGATCCTTAAAAAGGTGACTCAGACAGAGCACGCAATTTCAAAAATATTGTACTGTCTATTAGGGAAATCAAAGTGTCACTTTTTGAACCACACAGCGTACATACCTTTTATTTATTTATCAGTGGTATTGTAATAGCACTTCCTGTTTTCCGTTCAATAATTACAGGCCGGGTTTCAGTCAACATCCGCCAGGCAGGCAGTGGACAGGGTGTCTTCTGTCAGTGGTCACCAGCCACATTGATGGACGAAGCGTCAGCTGGAATGGAGGAGTGCCGCCAATAAGAGGAATTGTTTGCTGCATGCAACTTACTTACCAAATTCAACAGGACAACTCCAACAACATACGCAATACAGATACAGTATCCATTGTTGTCTTTTATTCTATGAGTGTGACTGCATGTGCTTACCTTTAGTTTGTAACCAAAGATTGTCTGTATCTTCAATTATTGTTTGTCCATGCTCTGCTTTTTTTTTCTTCTCTCAACAAAACCTACCCAAAAAGAAACCCCCATTCCCATCCATTTTACAAACCCTAACCCTCTTCCCCCGGGCTGTGTTGTTTTGCTTGATGTCTGACTAAAATGACATCAATAATTCCACACACTTGCTGGGGAGGATAAGGTCATAGCAACAGGCTGGTGAAGGAATACGAGGATATCTTCTAGACTTACTCAGCTTCAGTACTATATCTTCTAGTAGTAGTAGCCAATGTCAAATAAATTCAACGCAAGTACTAGTTATACTTGCAAGCAAATACTTTACCATTTGTTAGGCTACATTATGGCACTGTTCTAGTGTACTGTCACCTGCTATTTTCTCGATCGTACCGTAACCGTTGTAATGCTACAGTAAGGAGGACAAACAAGGTTTCGTTTTCTTTTTTTCCATAGGTATGCAACTGCCACTGTGTCACACCACTAGTACCACCGCAATGAGGAAATGTCACCCGCCCAGGATTGACAACGTTAATCCCCATTTCACCTGGAGCCAGCCCTGGGCCTAACACTAATTTCTAACACAAATTACAGGTAAGATAAGCGTTTGGTGGGAGGTAGTATAATGGAGTATTATTTCGGAGTAGACAAGAGATTGACGGTTGTACTACTAAAGTCCTACGACTGTTCAGGAAAACAAAGTTACTGTTACACCCCCGCCCCCCACCCACCAGACTGAAAAGCAGTAAAAAACAGGTATGGTCAGATAAAGTTTAAAAATATATTTATTTAGCCCTAACAAAATAATCTCCCTCACCCACCCTAACCCCAACGATTGTCTTTGAAACGTCCCAAAACGATCCCAACTCCCAAATCCCACCCCCCAAAAGTCTATAAAAAAAGGGCAAGGGACACTCCACTACTGGAGGGTGCTGGTGCTGGTGCATGATGCGGCATGGGCATCATACTCCTTGCGGAGGGTGGCAAGCTCGGAGCGGAGGCCCTTAACCAAGTTCTTTTACTTCAGGACCTCCTGCTCCAGGTTGGACATGCGGACTCGTAGGCGGCGCTGGCGTTCCTTGCAGCTCCTGTGGGGGGCAGCTGGTATTTCGGTTGCTTGGCGGTGGCGGTCGTCTTTCTTAGCCCGGCTCGGTCCCGCTGGCTTAGTCACGGAGGAGGATGCAGTGGTCACAGTCGAGGATGTCGTTGTTGCCCCGCTCAACTGCGTGTCCTCCTCCTCCTCCAGGGCCACCAGCCGCCGATATTCGGGGACAGTGGCCTCCAGCCTCCGTTGCCGGGCCAATCTAGCCTGCTCCCTCCGTGTTGTTGATTTGGAAGGAGCAACTATATGAAGAAAAAAAAGACATAGTCTGTAACCAATGCTCCTTATTAATAACACAAAGTGATTGAGCCGAAAGTTGGGTCACAGAGTACAAGTAGCAAATTGAAAGCACAGTACATAACTATTGAGGACAGTATCTATGTAACCTCCCACTTCTGCATCCTTGCACTAACATTAGTGGTAGTTTAATGAACAAATTCTACGACCACTATGGACTTCCATTACAGTCGACTATGACAGTACACCAGTCTTATTCTTCTTCTTCTCTCTTGTTTAGGGAAATTGGTACGTTATCTTATGCAAGCCGGCAGAATGACATGGACAGCACAGTGAACTTGCACCCGAGAAAAAAAGTTGCACACCATGATGAGTGAGACAGACTTGCGTTACTGTACCGGTCCAGTACATGCAGGTGGTGAAGCTATTACTTTTCTATTACGGGTGGCACTGAGAATACTCTGTTACAAGGGCTACTGCTTAATTAATTTACCTTTCACCCTACAGTGCAAATGAGTACTAGAAAAGGAAAATGAAGAAGCTAACTAATTTGATTATCTATCACTTCACATGGGACGTATTTGATGACATATGAGATGACTTTAGGTGCTTTGCTTAATATTGAGTGAACAGTGATACACCCACACATGAATGACGTACTACAAGTAAACTAAAGTTATTAAGAGAGGTACGGAGTGTCCACCGTAATAACCAGATATATGCTGTGATTGCAAACGCAATACAAAGTACTGCTACTATTCATGGTAGTATTGGACACATTTACAATTTCTTTTCCTTGCCTTCCCTGCACTGGAACGGACGTGCGGGTGCGGTGGTACATGCTCTTCAAGGTAACACTTACTTCACCTGGCGACCATCTACTCTCTCTAGATACACATGTGCTATCTAAGAGTCAGAGAATACCATGCTCCAGGCATCCATTCAGTCAAAGTATACGCACACATACAGTTTCTGTTTCACCCACCCAGGCTGCTGTCCTTCCACCCATCCTTGCTTCATCATTGACCCAGCCATGCACCATACCATATTCTTTCCTTCCCAGCCACCTCGGGGGCCAAGCAAACACATATCGTTCTTCTTTGCCAGCCATCATACATGTTCGCGTCCCACTTACTTACACCCTTCTTTCGCTTTTCGTTCATCCCATCCATCACGTTCGTCTAAGAACTTATTGGGATTCTTCTCACCAAAAACTTCACAGCTAAGTCGAAGTACATTTCGAGGAGGCTACTACCTGGTTGATTTGTAATTGTAATACACCCGTGCAGAAAGCACACTATGCAGTCTTCAATCTCAATAAGTAAGGAATATATAGCTTACCTGTTTCCGCCACCACCGTTTGAACCCCCACAGGAACGTCCGCCGGCTCTTGCACCGCCTCCTCCCCAGAGTGCTCCGAGTCCTCGCCCAACACAGCCACCTCCGCGCTGGCCCCATCACCAGATGTTACACCTACAAAGTACATTTAAGAATGTTAGAATACACCACTCACTACTATATAATATTTGGTCTAGGAGAAATGTTAAAAAAACAGAATACAATGTAATAATTTGTGACTGTCTACTCCATAGTAAAAATGTCCCATTTTCCAGGGAAGGCTGTTGTCTTGCTGCACTTTTATGCACAACTGATGAATGCTTGCTTTTCATTTTTAACACGCACCACTTTTTCTCCTAACAGACAGAAGCTTGACTCCTAAGAACACGACCAGGATCAAGTTCAAACCAGGTGAGAGCTCGGCTCGACCACAAGAAATGTGTCCAATTAATCGTCAGCACTAACCACTTTTCCGTTTTCAGTTAAATAGTTTTATGACAAAGTAGATTTTAATAAATGTGTTTACTTTTAATAAAGCTTTTAAACTTAAATAGACTCTGTGGTTTTTGTTCCTCCAGACTAGAGGGGATGAGCTAAAGGTTTTGGAATTTTTGCAAGCATGAGTGCCTCTGACACTTCTTGACTGTGCTGTGACTCCGTACTACTCTCTTGTCCTGCGTACGATAATCTAGAGATCATTGGGGATCTATAATCGGTGACTTCGGGAGCTGAATGACTCTGCCACACTATCTAGTCAGTAAGGAGACAGTGCATAGAGGTATTGCTGAATAGAATGGGAGTCCAATGGAATTGCCAAATGTCCAATCTTAGTTAGCTACACAGACAGACTAATAAGAATAGTCTAGTAATACCACAGGGAGTCATATTCAAGGCAGGATAAGAATTTATATCCAGTCTACAAGAAGATCAAAGACGATTTAGAAAAAATCGAATGAGGACTGCTAGGAAAAAATAGGTACTGTTTATTAAAATGTAAACTTACTGGGGCCAGCAAAGGAGCCCTCGCCTGCCCGATCCTGGCCTGCATCCTCAGCACCCTCCTCCTGTGTCCTCTTGCCCTTGGGGGGAGCTGATGTACAACATGAAAGAAAGAAAAACCAGAAAACATGGATGAGATTTTTCAACCAAATCAAACATTTCAAAAGAACAATAACAAAATATTTTGGAAAAATAGCAAATAGATAGACAACTATTCCACTGGATCTATCTCATGTGGTATACTACGTTATTCGTATTGCCTGATTTGCGGAACGTTGACTTAGAAAGTTCCTATGTAACTCAATAAACAGACTACTAAAGAGGTTTGCCTAGGCCTGGCACTGCAGGCAGCAGTGCGCAGCACGCGAAGTGACAGACAAAGTCCATCCTGCTTGCAGATCAGTGAATACTCAAACTATCAATCCACCCGCCACCACCGCCACTATTTCTTCTTATAGCCATGTGTCTAAAGGAAGGACTGGACTTCAGTCTGTTGGGGCTGATTTAGAAGTCCCTTGCGGAAGTTGCGGCTCATTTTCCTCCATTGTTGCGTGCCTTTTGTGACGCAGCGGCAGAACAAAAGACTCGCCATGGTGTTGGTGCGGCGTATATATAAAAAAAAAACACATATGGGCATATGGGCGATGCATCACGTTGTAAAGCCCTGCGCCATCAGGGGGCGTTCCGGCGCAAGGGAGGACGTACCTGCGCAGGAACGAATCCTAAAAGTGGCTGAGGGAAATCTACAAGATGTCAATCAGTCACTTTTAGGACAATGATGCATGACTCAAACCCTGCGCGCTTGAAGCCGACGTACGGCTTGATGCAGCATTGGGGAGATAGGGTACCCCAGAGCATTGCTGGAGCTGCGCCATCGTTGGCACGCAACTCCAGCAATGCGCTGTCTTTACGGCACAGATGCGTAAGGCTTCTGTGACGTTTTGGGCCAATGGGCGGTGGTGGCATGGCACACAATTACTGCCGCATCCCTGCTACTTTGCAGGGATGCGCCGGTAATTGAAAATATGACCCTTACTGTCTAGCATTACGCAGTTCTTATCTTTACACTACACTCATACATAATTTCTCAGGCCAATGAAATGCTTCTGAACACAACATACAAAACAAAGAAGCATAGTAGCAAGCAAGGCTACTGAGAAGGAGAGCAGTGCACCTGAAATGCATAGAAGATTTTGAAATATAATTTACCTCAATGTAATCGGCAGCATTATTGCTCTTGGTAAAGAACAAAGATTTGCAAATAACAGAGCAGGATAAAACAGAGTAGTAAATGTACTACTACTACTACTCACCAAGCCCGGGGACCTCTACGCCGAGCGCGTCCAGCAAGTCCCGCTCCCGGTCCATGACATCGGTCCAGCGGTGGGTGGCCTGGTTATATGTGCGCCGGACCCCAGAGATCTTGTACATGGCCCGGCACACCTTCTCCCACCGCTTGCGACGCTCCCGGATGCCATAGCCAGTCGCGATCTTGCCGCCTCCCAGGATCGTCTTGGGGAGGCGGCGCTGGACGTGGAAGATCAGTGCCGCCACTTCCTCCGCGCTGAAGATCTCCCGCGGGACCACTTGCTCCCCCCTTAAACGCCCGCACGGGAGCCGGGCACGGGGTGCGGGACCCTTCCCCTTCTCAGGGTGCTTCCCGGCTCCCTTTACCATGGTCTGGGCAGAAATAGAGTTAAATGATAAACAAGAAATAGAATAGTGAAGAAGAAAAGAAAAGAGTTTAAAAAAGTAGTTTAAAAGTAACTAAAAGCTGCAGAAAACACAAAAATATAGAGCTAGAAAAATAGAGGGATAGATAATAAGTAAAATTAGATCAAAAAAACTTCAAACAAGCAAAGGATGGCAGAGATTGAGAGAGGATAGAGAAAGCATGCCCAGAACCATAGCAATGAATGAGAAACAAGATGGCCGCGCCCGTTCACGACCGCGTGGGTAAGTTCGCGCGAGATTTTCCTTGCGAGTACGCGCGAAATTGTACTAGCGAGCAGCACACTTTGCGAGATTACACATAGCGGCCGGAAACGGAATACGTCACGCAAACAAGATGGCCGCGCCCGTGTACGACCGATAGGGTAACTTGGCAAACGTATAGCTAGAAGCGCCTCGTGAACACGCGCAAGATCACGCGAACATACACGTCGCAAAAAAAACAATTTTGTATTCGCACGTATTCACGGCTTCCGAAATCGATCTCGCACGGATTCGCGCCCCAAAAAACGCGCGAAATTGCAGAAAAAAACGATTTTAGCTAAACTGAAAGCAATGAGCAGGTGCAAAAGTTCAAACTTAACATTAGTAACATTCAAGGTAGTGCTTCCTGATGGGCCCCTCCAGAGTTTGCAACTATTCTATGACCCTGCTATGACCCAAACAGCAGGCTCATAGAATAGCTACAAGTAGACCATAAAGGTCCTGTGAAAAAAAATTTTCACTGCAACAAAAAGCAAATTACAGATAAGGAAGGAAGCAGGTGCCAGCCAGACTGGAACTTTCAAAATTACTGACACATTAATGAAACACAAATTAATTGATGGCAGTTGAAGAAGGGCAGGTGTGCTTGCTTTTTTCAACCACCATAATCTACAGTGATAAATAAACCTAATGGGTGGCAGTGAGGATGTACCAGAGGGTGGCATGGGTGTCCCAGAGGGTGGCAGTGGTGAAACAGAGGGTGCTGTGAACCTGTGATGATAAACCAGACGTAGAAACAACATAGTCGCGGCCGTTGCGAGCCGAAAAGTAAGTTCGCAATTGCGAACTTGTCCCAAAATCGGCGCGAACGCGCGCAAACACAAAAAACGGGAAAATCCGCAAATCCGCTAGAGTTCGCGGATCTTCGCGGATTGCGAATCCGTAAATCCACAAGTTCGCGTACGCGAGATCCGCTAGATCCGCCCATGCTTACTCTCCACCCTTAGCCTCGACGCCCGGCTGAGACGCCCGAAGCCTGGCCTTTTTTGTAGCCCTAGTAATCAGGTGACCCCTTCAGCCAATGGGAACCCTAGCCCTAACACTATCCAACCACACCACTAGCCCTAAAATCTAGAACCAATAGGAGACCAGGACCTTGGAGCCAATCTTAGCCCTAGTCCAAGCACCCAATCAGTTCAAAAATCCTGATCTCTACGTCCAATGAAGGCCTTAGCCCTACCACTAGTCCCAACCCAAGTCCAGGCAGCCAATAGTACAGGTAGCCCTAGTCCCTACTTCCAATAGAAAGCCTAACCCTACCCTTAGTCCCACAACTGGTCCAACAACCAATCACACCAGAAGCCCTAAAGAGCTACTTCCAATTAAAGGTCTAACCCTAGCCCTAGTCCCACCCTACTCCCAACAACCAATAACATAGGAAGCCCTAGTCCCTACTTCCAATAGAAATCCTAACCCTAGCCCTAGTCCCAACCCTGCAATGATTGAATCACAGACCGAGAAACCAATCAGAACCCTCAAATACCCAACCAATGAGGACATTAACCCTAACCCAATAGAAACACCAGATACAACCACCAATCAGTGTACACATGTGCCAACCACTAGCACACCATATAAGGTCCGAGCAACCTCAGACAAGGTTTGCTGGCCAGGGAGTTGGAAGCTGCTTGCTCCTGTTCAGAATCTCCTAGGAGACAGACAGGCTCAATCCACAACTTTGGACTTCAGCAGGTAAAGGCTTCACTAACTCGAAATCTAACAATACTGTTTGAATAAAGCTTTACTCCCCCTGCTGGCCAAAAAACGAAGTGCACAGGCCCCAGTAAATACAGTTTAAACAGCTTACAGAAGCACCCTCTGATGTAGAAAATCCCTGTTGCTGGGGGGGGGTGCAGGGGGGCTGGTGTCACTGGCTTGTGAACACAGAATGGTGGCTGGGGGTGCACTGTTTGAGCACACAGGCCTAAGCACAGAGCAAAGGAGAAATTTGGAGGGAAAACAGATTTGTCACCAAGGAATGAGAGGGACAAATTACAGAGGTTGGACTGCAAATCCCACAATTCAACACACTAAATGAAGGCAATCATGGGCAGGGAAAACCACACATTTAAAACACAACACAGGTGATAAAATATGCAATTACAGGCAGGCTAAAACTACTATATGTGTGTGTGTGTCATTGAAAATAACATAGGTAAAAGTAAAGTCATAGATAAGTGAATATATCAGTGACAACATTAATGTTTTGAACAAAAAAAATCATAGAAATTCACCAGTTATAGGTAGCAGAGATATGTGATGGTGGATGTGACAGGACCCATTTTGGTACTCAGACCTGAGCACTATGACAAATGTAAATAAAATAGATAAGGGGCAGGGCAGGGATGCCCTGGCC
Source organism: Lissotriton helveticus (assembly GCF_964261635.1). Classification (NCBI taxonomy): domain Eukaryota; kingdom Metazoa; phylum Chordata; class Amphibia; order Caudata; family Salamandridae; genus Lissotriton; species Lissotriton helveticus. The sequence continues at coordinate 166,451,746 of NC_136062.1, read as the reverse complement.
CTTAAACCCGGCGGTGGGGTCTGCCTGGGCCAAACAAAATGTTTTTTTTATTTTGGCACACATTTGCAGAGGATCTGCAAATCTGTAAAAAAATTACAAAAAGATAAAGCACAGGGAAATAGAGCAGCGGGGGTACCCCAGTCCAACTGTGTTAAAAGTGGTTTGTGGTCTGAGATGATGTGCTCTAGGTATTCTGTCTCGGTGCATGCGAGGTCCGCCACACTATTGGCCATAAATCTGGCCACGTGCACATGGAGATCAAGCGGGATGAATATAAGGAGTACAAATGCTCCATCATATGTTCAATCTGCCATTTGTCTGTGAGGTGCCATCCTTTCATGTACATCTGAGCTAGCTTCACCAAAGCTGTGTTTGGGAAGGTTAAGTAGGAATCTTCCAGCACGGTGCCAAACACGCAATTTGTGTCCCCTCCTACCACCATGAGTGTGCCCACCTTGATGACCAGTGCCAACACTGTGTTGAGGAATCACTTCTGCTCAACATTAGGTGCATTTATCTTGCTCAACGCAAACTTATCACTGTGCGACTTGCCTGAGACCAGCACATATCTGCTGTCATCATCCATCTTTGTGGTGGTATCCCTGTGGAGAAGTGTGGCTCAGGGGTTAGAGGTGGCAGACCCGGAATCTGAGATCGGTCCTGGACCAGGGTTCAATTCCCCGCCCCGGCGGGTCTTGGGCTAAAAATTCCACGGACTCGATAATTCTCGTCGCGGTGCCTCCTCGACTCACGGGTTCACACTCTGCGACTCTGGGCAATAGCTTGCTTAATCTCCACAACGGCCCCTCGCGGAGGGATGCCTGACTTTCACCCTGTGGACACCCTGTCGGGGCTTCTCACAGGGGAATACCAGGACGGGTTCCCTAGGCAAGCGCCAGGATGCCCTTTGTGGTGACAGGTTGCGCTATATAAGTATACCTACATTTACATTTACATTTACATGGCGTCTCTGGTTGAACCCATATCAAAACCCCCTAGCAAAGGAGGAATAATGATCGTATAGACTTTTCACCTCTACTTTCATGAAACTTTTCCCGAGGTAGGTCTCCTGTAAAAATGCTATCTGCACTACTCACCTCCGAAGATATGCATGCATCTTGTAGCTCTCAAATGCTGACCACCTGTACTTTAACATTCCATGTCATGAGGGTATACTTGTCTCTATATGTCATGGTGTGTGCAAGGGTGTCTCACCATCTAATACAAAACCAAAAGCCAACTGCACCCCTCTCGGATATGCCGACTCCAAACAGCCACTTCACACTATATGAAAAAATGTTCATGATCCTTGCAATTGGGCTTAGTACTGTGAAACTATAACAGTTGCCAATTCCCAGGCAACAGGGTCTATGGCATCTCTTGAGTACTCATGCATTCTGTAACTTTTCACCATGCTAATTGTAAGATCTGTGGATTGCCAGTGTACTATCCCGATGTGCTCCTACTAGCCTGCTCAGCCTGTCTTGGCTGACTGTCCCAATGGGGTCCAGGTCCCACAGAGCCTTTTTAAGAGCTGACACCAACATTTCAGAGTCCTAAAGGCCTTCCTTTGTACTGTGTAGTGCTAGAGGCACTCTTGTGGTCTGACACCCTGTGATGACTTTTGACTACCATTATTGAAATTGACTTTGGTGTGTGAATTTATCCTAGCCTGAGTGTACGATGCCCTGTATATGCCTATTTCTCTGAAAAGTTTCTCTCTTGTAATCTTGCAATCTTTCAGTGGGAGCTGTCACCTTAGTAGGACAGCCTTGCCAAGAACAGAACGTGTGGGGTGTGCATTTGAAAGCATGAGAGAGAGTGTGAGGTGTGGAATGTACTTTTTGATCTCAAAGTACAGTATTAGGATCAGTGGTGCACAAATGTGCTCTGTGTTGTACATGGAGAGATGAAGTATGTGATCCTATAAGCAGTGGTGCACAAATGTGCATTGTGGTGTACATTGGAAGTATTATGAAGTTCTTACTATTGGCTATGACATGGCCTCATGCCTTCCTAAATTCTGACTCTGGCTGGCTTGAGCTTTATCTGGCGCACAGTCACGCTTGCAAGTGTTTGGGTTAATCACATTAAAAAATAGTTTTTGTGAGAGATTGTTTAATGTACCCTGGAAGGATTTTGTGCGCTTCGTCAAGAGAAAGGCTGGAACAATCGAGATTGGAGAGAGAACATGGGAACTCTTTCCTACCATGGAATGCTTGCTTGGAAGCTGGCCAGGCCTGGTAAGATTCCTCTGGTCCAGGGGAAATATTTCTTGAACCTTCTAGTGTGAGTTTTGAGACTATAAAGCTGGTGTTTGTTGACAGTTGAGTTGGGTGCTCACTTACAGAGTAGACGTACTGCTGTGAGACATACAGAACTTGAGTCCCGTTCGAGAGTCCAAGCCAGCTGTGAATGGGCCCCCCAGCGAGAATTGGCAATGATGTTGAGTGAACGATCGGGTGAGGTGATTTGTTTCTGCTTGGTTCCAGTGGCTTTGGTCATTTGAGGTGTTTGAGCTTTGATTATTGCCATTGTGATGTGTGGCCAGTGGCTTTGATCATTTCAGGTGTTTTCTTTGTGGTGTGTGACTGAGTGAGGTGCACATCCAAAGTAACCATTTGATGATTTCAGTGTATATATCTTTCTGATCTCTTGCAGGACATCCAGCATATTATATTTGCTTGAATCTTAGCTTTTATTATTTGCTGCTTGTTTATTCACGGTATTATTCATGCATTTAACTGTTGCATTTACCAAGTGTGTTATTATTACTTGCATATAAATATATATCTCTAAGTGTATTTGAATGTTATGCATTTGGCAACTGGGAAAGCTTTTTCTGTTAGAGAGCATTGTGTAAAATAAAACCCCAAGCCTTATTCTAAAAAGAGAGCCTTTGCATTTTGTAAAATAAAACCCTTTTCTAAAGGTGTTGCTTGTTTTGTGTTAATGTCTCCTGCCTAGCCGAGTGTTGAGCCACCGTGTAGAGATTCTGCATTGTCTGAAAGGCGAAGCAAAACATTTATGACAGTAATGATGGGGAGCATGTCACTATCAGATATCTGCTCTTCAGAGTCAGATCCCTCCCAGATGCCTCAGACATGGTGCCTTCCGTACTCGACAGTTTGTCTTATCCACTTAATTATTGCTGCAGTCGCCAGCGCGGGCACTTAACTCTCCTGTTCCTGTGCTTTTATAGGTTTTTTGCGCCTCTGTGTCAAGGGAAGCATCGTTTACAACGCATGCAATACATCGCATGCCATTACAATGAGTTATTACAACAACCGTGCTGTTACATCGCATACTATTACAACACAAGTCATTACAACGACTTGCTGTAGGGGGCAGAAGATGTTAAATTTAAAATGTAACACCTTCCCTTCTGTGGCACAGACTGAAGTTGGAATAGTAACTTATATTATTCCAAAATCCAGCACCCCCTCAACAGCAAGTCATTGTAACGACTTGTGTTGTAATGGTATGCGATGTAACAATACAGTCATTGTAATGACCGCTTTGTAATGGCATGTGTAGTAAACGCATGCGTTGTAACATGGTCTATTCCATTGTTGCGTTATTCCTGAGGCGGAAAGCCGGGAGTCTGTTATTGCAGCCTGTTATTTTAACTTGTGTATTTGTGTTTTTAAAAACTGTAGATTTGCACATTGCTCATCCTGGCACTCACCCTTATCTCGCCGAGCAGCTGACCACTAGCTGTCTGACCCCCAAAACGCTGGTTTCTGGGCGCCATTAGCACGCCGAGGGAGACTTCAGCCACGCCCTTCTATTGCTGGCCACGCCCCCTCCACTGAATCACTTAAAGCGCGCTGAACACTAGCGTCGCTTCATTGTTGCGTTACTCCTGAGGCGGAAAGCCGGGAGTCTGTTATTGCAGCCTGTTATTTTAACTTGTGTATTTGTGTTTTTAAAAACTGTAGATTTGCACATTGCTCATCCTGGCACTCACCCTTATCTCGCCGAGCAGCTGACCACTAGCTGTCTGACCCCCAAAACGCTGGTTTCTGGGCGCCATTAGCACGCCGAGGGAGACTTCAACCACGCCCTTCTATTGCTGGCCACGCCCCCTCCACTGAATCACTTAAAGCGCGCTGAACACTAGCGTCGCTTCATTGTTGCGCTACTCCTGAGGCGGAAAGCCGGGAGTCTGTTATTGCAGCCTGTTATTTTAACTTGTGTATTTGTGTTTTTAAAAACTGTAGATTTGCACATTGCTCATCCTGGCACTCACCCTTATCTCGCCGAGCAGCTGACCACTAGCTGTCTGACCCCCAAAACGCTGGTTTCTGGGCGCCATTAGCACGCCGAGGGAGACTTCAGCCACGCCCTTCTATTGCTGGCCACGCCCCCTCCTACGCGTCAGTTGCCACTATAAATCATGTGTCAATACCGGCAGCGCAGCGGACGAGTGCAGCGGGCGCGCCGTCTGCGCGCCGAAGGCGCGCTAAAGGCAAGCTCATCTGCGCTCGTCCGCGACGAGGACGCGACCAGCGCCGCCACCTCTGCCCAAATTGACCCGCAACCCTCACGTTATACCCGTGACACATTGTTATATTTACAAGGATCCGCACCCGAAGGTAAGCTCACCTTTGAGGACACTGCGTTTCCTCTAGCTGACTTCACCCATAGGGGCTTGATTTCAGGAGGCCTACTGAACGTCAGATCATTACCTAAGCACGCCACTGAAATCAACCTCCTTATAGAAACACACCATCTTGATGTCCTGTTCCTAACCGAGACCTGGACACAGGCCGACTGTGATATCGATCTAGCATCCGCATGCCCACTCAACTTCAATATCCTGCACCTCCCCAGACCAAAAGGCCGCGGCGGCGGAGTTGGTATTATCTTCCGAGCCTCCTGGCTTATAAACACTATAGACATAGACCCAGTGCCTGGGGTCGAGCTCTTCGGTCTGGCCATTAATCGCCACCTAGGAGATATCTTCACGGTTATTATTTGCTACCGGCCCCCAGGAGCTTTCTCCATTCCGCAACAACAAGCACTTCTCACTACTTTCACAAATATGGCAACTTTGCATAATAAATTAGTTATTTTGGGAGATTTTAATCTTTGGCCAAATGGCAGCCTTGATACAGCACTAGACAACCTCCTGCTTTCCTGTGATAGTGTGGGGCTTCACCAACTGATTAGGCAACCCACCCACTCTGCAGGCAATCGATTCGACCTTATTTTCTCGAGCCCGGACCTAACACAAGTTGGCGACATTCTGCCTATGAGCTGGACGGACCATTCACTTATCAAACTTTATATCACCAGTACCACCACAAACAAGCCCAAAAATAGTCGTCCAGCAGAATTTACGTACCGGAACTGGAAAGCTCTAGAAAAGCTCAGCTCTGTCACCACAGTCTTCGATACGGAAGATAGTTTTTCTCCCACCAGCTCGGTGGAAAACAACTACAGAACCTTCAGTAGCAGGATAACATCCATCACGGATTCCATTGTCCCTCTAAAACACGGTAATCCTAAAGGGAGAGTGTCTGCTCCCTGGTTTACTGACTCCTTGAAAACCCTCAAGTCAGCTTGTAAGCAGGCTGAGAGGAAGTGGAGACATGGCTATTGTGACAACAATAAAACCCTCTGGAAAAATAAGCTTCTTGAATACAAAGCTGCTATTAGAGAGAGCAAATCGGCCTACTATTGCTCCACAATAGTTAATGCAGCTAATAGCTCTAAAAGCATATTCCAGATCCTAGAGAATCTCATACACCCTGACTGTGCTAAGAAAACTATCCCCCCATCTCAGACCCTCTGTGACAATCTCGCACAGTTCTTTTTGGATAAAATCATGACCATCATCAATAACCTGGCAATCTCACCATCCCAATACACGCCTACCTCCCCGGCAGCCTGTCCCACCAATCTTTATCCCAGTTTAGTCTGTCCGCCCAGGGAAAGTCTTCTGGCTTTCCCCCAGATTCCCGAAGCAGAATTTGAAAGATTGGCACTGGGCATCACCTCCGGGTCCCCTCTTGACCCATTGCCCCCAAAAATCTGGAAAGTATGCGGGCACGAGCTATTCCATACCCTTCGGAGGATTTGCAATCAATCTCTCCGCAGTGGATTAGTTCCCAACCCTTGGAAGCAAGCTCTTATCACCCCGCTTCTGAAAAAACCATCCCTGAATCCAGAATGCCTTTCCAATTTCCGTCCCATATCACTTCTGCCCTTTCCGGCGAAAGTGGTGGAGCGATGGGTCAGCACTTGCCTGTCAACCCACCTCGAGCAGAATCACGTTCTGGACGACTTCCAATTCGGATTTCGTCCAGTCCATGGCACCGAAACAGCAGTACTTACTGCCATGGAAGAACTTCGAATGCGGGCAGACAGGGGCCAAGCGGTGGCCTTGATCCTATTGGACCTGTCTGCCGCATTCGATACTGTCAACCACGTGATCCTGCTTGAGAGGTTGAGAGAGGCTGGGGTTGATGGCACAGCCCTGCTCTGGTTCCACTCCTTTCTCAGAGATAGGAAACAGGCTGTATCCCTCCCCCCTTTTCAATCTGCCTTCTCCCCAGTCCCCCACGGTGTACCCCAGGGTTCTTCTATCAGTCCGATTCTTTTTAATGTTTACTTAATACCACTGGTCACTCTTATCAAATCCCATAATATGACTACAGTAAACTATGCGGACGATACCCAGCTCATTTTCTCCTGGGAGGGGGAAGACTCTATTACCTTAGAAGCCTTCCACGACTGCCTGAGAGATACTGCTGGCTGGTTACACCACAACTCCCTCCAATTCAACTCCTCCAAAACCGAGGTCCTGTTCTGTCCGGCGAACCGCATACCTCGCCTTCTGCCTGCTGAGTTCTGGCCCCCGGAAAATCCAGATAATCCGCTACCTGTGACCAGTGTTCGCAACCTGGGCGTCATGCTGAATAACAAACTGAGCATGGAAACACAGGTATCAAGAACAGTCGCCACCTGCTCGGCCCTTATGCGCTCATTGCGTAAAATCCTGCCACTACTACCGCCTCCCGCCAGAGCACAGATAGTCAGGTGTACTATTCTTAGTCGCCTTGACTATTGTAATGCCCTCCTGCTCGACTCCCCCATGGTACTGCTGGACAGACTCCAACGTGTCCAGTCAGCAGCAGCCAAATTGGCCCTCGGATGGACCAGGAGATCCTCGACCACTGCTGCCTTAGCCGAGCTACACTGGCTTCCCTTGAAGCAACAAATTGCCTTCAAGTCTCTCTGCCTGGTCTTCAAGGCATTACACGGATTAGGACCTAGACCTCTACAACTAATGTTTACCTGGTACACACCAACCAGAGCTTTGCGATCCGCGACCGCCCGCCTTGTAACAGTACCCAGATTTAAGAGAGCCAGGATCGGGGGAAGATCGTTCAGAGTGGCGGCTGCAAAGCTCTGGAACAGTCTGCCTGCCGACATTCGTCAAACTTCACAGCTTCTGCCTTTTCGGAAACGAATAAAGACTTGGCTTTTCCCCTAGATCCCCCTTCCACCACCACTCCCCTAATCAACTCCCACCGCTTCTAATTCAGGAGTAAGCTTCTTAGCGCCAGGATACCTGCCAGGTGACAGCTGCGCTTTACAAGTGTTTTAAATAAATAAATAAATATTCCTGTGGCGGGTTTGGGGTAGGCATCTGTGTTTGCCGCCACTGACGACTGCACTGATTCACCTCTTTTGCCAGCCTTGTGTTCTAACCAAGTCCATGCCTCCTGTTTGTGAAATAGTAAGATTTGCCACCTAGCACCATTTTAAGCTTGGCTGGATACAAGAGCATATACTGTATTCCTTCAACTTGTGGGGCTCTCTTAACTTCCACACAGGACACTTTAATCTTCTACACTACCAGTGTGTAGTTCGGAACTACTGCTACCTTCTTATTTCCAATTACAAAGGTGCCAACTTGTCTGGCCTCTGGAGGATAGGGTCTCTGTCTGAAATGCAAAAGGCGAGCAACCACCACCCGATGTGGTGCACCAAGAGGGAGCAGATGAACAGGCACTCGGTGTGCCCTGTCGAAAATGAATATTTCACCAGTAACTTAGCCAGGTTCTCCAGTATTTAACCATGTCTATGCCCTCCTCTGAAAATAGAGCTACATTTTGGATTACGCTTCTCGCATAATTGTGCATAATTGCAAGTACTTTTGGGGTAATTACGAGTAAATGACTTATGCCAGTTACGCTCAATTCTAGAAAACAAAAAAGAAACTGTGAAAAGCGTTCTCGCACATACACTGCAAGATAAAGATGAACAGAAAAGCAGTGAAATAACACAATCTATTGAAAGAGAGTGTAATAATTATGGATTCAAGGTCAGGCTTATTAAAAATGTGCTGGTTATATATGCCCCTACATCCTATCTTTCTCGACCCCTGGTAATCTTTAATTCAGTGGCCATTCACATAGGCTGGCTTTGAACGAGATGCAACCTAACTGAAAGAAATTCAAGGTATAACACAGCAGGCAGAGCAATGAAAAAACATGGTTAAATAAATTGAATGTCCAAGACTAAGACATGGGAAGTGCTGCAGAATGAAGAATGGCCTTTAGGGAAGCATCAAAGCTAGAAAACAAATATTCCCATTTCCAGCATTGAGATAAGTAGAGATTGGAAGATGATCTGAAAGATAGAGAAGAGTAACCAATATATATTTTCTACACAAGATGAACCTGAAACGAATTATATTTACTGGTTTGAGAGTGAAAACTGAGAGAGGTCCTAAAGTAAATCCCAATTATGTCACAATGCAATATAGACAGAGGGAAATGACAAGTACAGAAGACAAGCATTGGTAAATGCATTAGGTTTCACCTACGTGATTATCAATAAATCTTTAGTGTTGTAATTTGTGAGAAGTTTTGCAATATAGGTTACTGAAACTCCTTTAAGTGTTATGAGTTATTTATTGATAAAGCCAATATATTGTGCTTTTACTGATGGTATTATAAAATGGGGATATTAGGTAAAGGGGAGAGGTAAAATTTAAAGTCAAATGTACCTTGTAAGTAGGGTTTAAACGGGTGCAGATATAGGCAGACAAATGAAAGGGAGGGAGATGAAAAAAACTAAGCAGAATGTAAGCGTTATGTAGTCAAAACCTAATGAATTAGTTCATGAAAAGTGGTTGAAAAGGTGTTTTTGAGTTATTGTCTAGTGACAATATGAACAAATGAAGAATTAGTTATTTTTAGCAATGAGCATCTGACCAGTTGTGCAACATAAGTGAAACAAAGACACTGAAAGTGTTTTAATTTTTTTATTGAAAAACATAAGATTTAAATATTTGTTGTATTTCAATCCCCTTTGGAAGACGTTGTTTTATTGTTTCCATTGTGTTAAAGGTTTCTTTTTTAACACCTCACATGCTGGTGGCGGAACCGCTATGTCATCAGCCACGGACGCGCTGTGCTGATGACGGAGCGGTTCCGTCACGGCTCGCTCGGCGTGCCTGCGCGGTGCGGATTCCGCGCCTGCGCTGGATGTGCTGTTGAGTGGGCGGGGCCATGACGGAACCGCTCCGTCATAAGCACAGCGCATCCAAGGCTCGTGACGGAGCGGTTCCGTCACGAGCATGGGAGCGCTGCGCGGCCTCCCCACCCCTCTAGCACTGCAGCGGGATTGCCGCCGCAGCGAAGGGGTTAATATACATTTTAAAAAACTGAAATATGAACATGAACCTTTTAATAGTAATAATCAGCGGTGGCTCCTCCGCTACGGCAGAGGAGCATCGCCTCCCCCCAAAAACGCCAGGAAAGGAAAATATAAAAAGAGACTTGTTTTAATTCTCCTTTCCTGCCGAATCTTGAGGGTGGGCAGTGCTGGCTTTAGCACTGGTGGCGCCCAGTGCGACAATGTTTGTTGGTGCCCCCCAATGACCACCTCCACCACAGATTCCATCACTACCAATCTTTACCAGTGGTCAATCAGTCTCCATGACCACTCATTCCCACATGCGTTTAATTCGTTTTATAGAGCTGCTGCCACTCATACCAGTGTAGGGTGTCGGAGCACTTTGCATCACACACCACACAGAGACAAACAATCATACGTGTGTAAATCAGTGAATAGGAAATGTTACATAAGGCAGGGGACTACAAGATGTAGGAGTCACATCACATGTCATCCATATTGGTAGGTAGTATAGTTTAACCGTGCTTGGTCCAGAGAACCACAAACTCAGAATTTAAAACTTAACACCATGATTGGGGGTTCTCTAATCATCAGATTTGATTTCTATCCAAATCAACCCTTTTTGCAACATTAGGATGATGAAAGACTGGGGGGGGAAATCATAACACTTTTCTATGTTAGGATTATAATGTATAAACTACAAGTAACAAAAGGATCTCTCAGGCAAAAGCAGTAACCCACTGACCGATTTAAATTATATGCACTTTGTAATCTGAATGGTACATGTTCTTTGCAACAGGCATATTATTCCTCTGCACTATCATTGGACGAGTCAAAATTTCCACTAGACAAAACTCTTCTCCTCCAGGAAAAACATTAATCACAGAAGTTATCTTGGCATTTATATAGTTGCATGAAAATGTCTGGAGGCCAGGAACGCTGCAGCAGGTGATTGTAAAACAATAGTATACTTGCAAACGCCCCCACCCGAAGTCAGCACCTGGTGAGGTAGCACCAGTTGCAACGCCCTAGAACACCGGCCCTGGGGGTAGTGCCTGGGAGCTGATAGAACTGAGGGGAGTGGTAGTTGACTCACTTCACTGCACATGACGGTTTGGCCAGCCGTATCAGGCCGGCCAAACCGTCCTGTGCAGTGAAGGTCTCTCCAACCCTAGATGCACTGCTGGGGCTGGAAAGAGCCAGCACAGAATCCCAGTCTGTCCTAGATCGCTAAACGAGGGCACTCAGGCCAAACCTGAAGCCGCTCGCCCATGAGAGCAGCTTCAGGATTGGCTGCCGGGCATTCTGGACCCTGTGCCTGAAGAAGAGGAACACAGGAACGCGTTGCGGGATGAGCAACGTGGCCAGATGAAGATAAATTAATTTTTTTATTATTTTATATTTTGCCACCTCCCTTTGCAACCTCTATACCCCCTCCCCCCCCCATTCACCCAATGCCGTTCGCCCCACCACTCGTCCCAAACACTGGCCTCTACTGGTAATAATTGTATAGTAAATCTTTGCGCTACCATTGTCATTGTAATTGTGTTAGTTATGTTTGACAATGTTTGCTTACTTAAACACTACACCGTTTTATTTGTAATGATTGAGCCATATATTTCGAATTTTTTTAGTTGGTAAAAATACCTGATGGTTAATAAGCACGCAGACAGGGAAAGTAAACGATATGCAGCATTTACCAAAGTAAACGCTTTAGGCATTGGAGGTATAAATAGTGTTAAATAAAAGCACACAAATGGTTACTAAACCCAAATAATTGGGCATAAAAGCACAGGAAGCAAGCTGTAAATGCATGCAGCCAGGCATCTTGTGTGTATGTTGGGTTGGTGCGTTGTGGTAACGGGTTGTTGGGGTAAAGATAAACAAATTTGAGAGGCTTCTACAGTCCGTGAAAGTAAACATACTTCGGAGGCTTCAGCAGGCAAAAAACGAATTGACAGAATGGTAAATGCAATGCAGGCAGCCTGTGAAAGTAAAAAGTATGGTTCGTTCACCAAAATAAAAGACTCTGACATCGGAGGCATACATTTGTAAAACAAAACACACACAAAGAATTAAGAAAAAACAAAAAATGGGGCATCGGAATAAGAAATATTCACTTCAATCAACGATATGGTTCATTCACCAAACTGTTTTGTGAGGCTTCTGCAAGCAACACAATAATTAAAAGAATGCTAACTGCACGCAGCTCATGAAAGTAAGTAAACGGTATGGAGCTTGCCCCATAATAAAAGAGAAGTGCATTAGAGCCATAAATAAGCAGGCAGGCCTCCTGTGTGTATGATGGGGGAGGGGTTGCGGGTGGGAGACGGGTAGTACGCAGCCACTGAAAGTAAACAGTATGGAATCAGACATCAGAGCCATAAATATTGTGAAAAAAGCACACAGTGCGTTAAGAAAAAACAAATAATCGGGCATCTGAATAAGAAACATTTTAAGAAAAGCACATGAAGCAAGCTGTAACTACACACAGACAGGCCTCCTGTGTGTATGGTGGGGGTGCTGGGGGTTGCTGGTGGGAGACGGGTTGCATGCAGCCTGTGAAAGTAAACAGTATGGCTTCTGACATCAAAGCCATAACTCTTGGGGAAAAAAGCACCAAAAGTGTTTAAGATAAAACCAAATAATTTGAAAAAGAAATAGTTAAAGAAAAGCACAGGAAGCAAGCTGTAACTCTGCCCTTGAGAGTAAACGGTATTTTTATTTTATTTTTATTTTAAAAGCTTTATATAGCGCTAGCCTGGCCCGTAGTTATCAGAGCGCTTTACATACACACAGTAAACAGCAGAAGGACATTACATTACACAGAAAAATACAGCATAGGAAATAAATATGCAGTGCAGCGGGGGGGGGGGGGGAGAGAGCAATAAAAGAAAAAGGTGAGAATGACATAGTCCGGTCACCCACTATCCTTGAATGTCCAGAGAGAGGAGACAACTCGGATAAAGAAGTCTAGGTTAGTTGACGTTGGTCATGAAATTATTTGGTTAGGAGATAGAGATTCAGGTCCCTTTTGAAATAGGAGAAGGAGGGGTTGCATCTGAGGACTCCAGGGAGAGCGTTCCATATACTGGGAGCGTTGCCAGAAAACTATGGGTATTGGGTGGTTTTCTTTTTCAGTTTCGGAGGAATAAGAAGGAGTGAGTTGGAGCTTCTCAGCGTTCTGGATTGACCTGCTCTTATCAGTTTGTTATTTAGGTAGTTGGGGACAGGAGAGTAAAGGGTTTTGTGTGCGATGCAGGCCAGTTTATAGATACATCTCTCTTCCATGGGAAGCCAATTGAGGCTGTTGAGAGCTGGAGTGATGTGTTCAAATCTTTTAACTCCAGATACGAGTCGAGCGGACATGTTCAGCACTGCCCTTAGAGGGGCTAGGTGAGCTTTTGGAGTCCCTGTAAGGATGGCGTTCCCGTAGTCGATTTTAGAACAAACAATGGATTGGACTACTATCTTGAGGTCATCGTGGGGTAGAAAAGGTTTCAGTTTCTTGAGGTGTTTTAGAGAGAAAAGAGCACTTTTTGCAGAGTTTTTGATGTGGGCCTCCATTGATAAGTTCTTGTCAAGGGTGATGCCTAGAGACTTAACTGAGTCGGATAGGGTAAGGGGGCAGTTTAGGGCAACCAGATTCTTGAGCCACTCTTGGATTGGACAATGGTAACTTTTTGGAGAGAATAGTATTTGTTCCGTTTTGTCTGGGTTGAGCTTTAAGTGGTTAACGTAGAACCAAGTTTGGATCTCGGTTAGGGTGGTATTGAGGAGTTGGATGTCGCTGGGAGACATGATTCTGAAATAGATTTTGGTGTCGTCCGTGCAAAGGTGGTAATTCACTCCAGCTTTTTTCAATATGATTGTGAGGGGCTCCATGAAGAGATTGAAGAGGGACGGGGAGAGGATCAGACTTGCGGGACCCTAAGTGTGACTTTAGTTGGCTTTGAGAGACAGGAGTTAATTTTAATTGGTTGCGAGTGGTGTTGAAGGCAGGAGGTGAACCATTTTCTTACTGTGCCATTTATGCTGGAACGTTTCGACAGGGTCTCCAAAAGGGCTGGATGGTTTACTGTGTCGAATGCCGCAGATAGGTTAATAAGGATGAGTAGGCAGGCATCACCTTCGTCTAGGGCCTTGTGAATGTCGTCGGAGAAGTTGAGAATAGCTGTTTCCGTGCTACAGCCTTTTCTGAAACCAGATTGAAAGGCATCGAGGAGGTTGAACTCATCAATGTGTTTATTGAGTTGGAGGAGAACACCTTTCTCCAATGTTTTTGCAAGGAATGGGAGGTTAGAGATAGGTCTGAGGTTATTAAGATCATTAGGGTCAGCCCCAGGTTTCTCGAGAATGGGTGTGATTTGTCCTAGTTGAAGGGGGTCTGGGACACAGCTTGAGGTGAGAGAGGCATTGATGATTTTTGTGCAGAAAGGGGAAATGGTGTGGTTGAGTTCTTTTATAATTGTGGAAGGGAGGGAGTCCATGGTGTGGGATGAAGCTTTTAGATTAGAAATTATATTGAAGACCCCGCTTACCGACATTAGCTCAAACTCACACCAATGCGCATTGTTTTTTAGCCGGAGGTAGGTCTCATTGTCCTTGTTAAGAGCTCTTTCCGAGTGGTCCAGGGAGGTTGAAGGGGGGCAGGTTAAGGGGGAAGAGGGTTTAGCAGTTTGTAAGAAGGATTGATCAATTTTAGAGACTTTATTAGTGAGGAAGGTGGCAATTTCTTCACATCGCTCATTGGTGGCTTCGATTTCTTGAGAGGGAGTACAGCTAGTTTGGCTTTTAACAATGTTGAAGAGTTCTCGTGGTCTATTTTTTGCCAGATCTAGTTGGCTGCGGAAAAAAGATGCCTTTTCACTGAAGATGTGTTTTTTGGATGACCGCCGAGCAGATCTAAGATGTGCAAGGATGAGGGGTTTTGTCTCCAAGACCTTTCCGTTTGTCTGAGTTGATGCCGGTCATCATTCAGCTTCGCGTTAAACCAGGGTTTTGATTTGGTTCTCCTCAGTTGTTTGAGTTTGAGAGGGGATACTTGGTCTAAGACCTCTGTCATTCTTGAGTTGAAGTGTGAAGTGAGGTCATCAGCCGCCAATGATGAGGGATGGAGTTGAAGATGTGGATGAATCTTGGCTTCAAGTTCGGATAAAGGTATTTTTTTGATGTTTCTGGTCAAGAGTTTAGGTTTGACAACACAATTAGTTTGGAGGCTGGCAAGTGTGTCAATCCTGAACAGAATGAGGTGGTGGTCGGACCAGTCAATGGGAGAAATCTTTCTCAGGGAGATCAGATCGTTGTTTGTTATGATCGCATCTAGTGTTGCACCTTTGATGTGAGTTGGTTTATTGCAGAGTTGTTTGAGGTTATATATTTCCAGAAGGTTGGAAAGGTTCAGGACAGTGAAGTCTTCAGGGTCGTTCCAGTGAATATTGAGATCACCCAAAAACACGTCTTTGGTGTCTGTCAAGGAGAATCGTGTTATTAGGTCTGTTAGTTCATCGGGGAACAGGGTACGCTCTCCTAGAGGATGGTAGATGGTGTGGAATTTGATGGGTGGGATGCCCATGGTAGTGAGTTCAACGCCTAGGTATTCAAACGATAGGTATTCTGCAGGTTTGAGTTTGGTAATCTGTATTCCATCTCTATGAATGATGGCTAGTCCCCCTCAGTTTTGATCGGCCTGTCTTGTCTGATGATGTTGTACCCTGGAGGGGTGAGGATGTCAATAATGGGGGTGGAGTGGGCATTGAGCCAGGATTCTGTGAGGAAGGCGATGTCAATTTCTTCAGCGAGAAGAGCTTCAGCAATGTCAGTAGCGTGTTGTACTGCTGATCTGCAGTTTAGGAGCATGCAAGAGAGAGGACGGGGAGCCTCGATGATGGGGGAGTTAGGTGGATAGAGGTGTAATGAGCAGGGGGTCTAGGCGAGTGAACAGTATTCGCGATTCTGTTAGTGCCGATAATAACAGGGATGTGGAAAGGGGATGACTTCTGGTACAAAGCGAGGTGAGAGTCGTAGAGCTCATCAGGTTTTGGTACCAAAAAGGGTTGGCTATCCCTGTTGGGACTGAGGGCCTGGCTCGATGATGGGCTGGAGGGTCGAGGGGTGCTCTGTGGGGCCATGTGAGATGTATTGAGTGTAGTAGGAGCACAACACCTCAGGGGGAGGGAGAGCGGTGGCTTTGCCCTGTTGAAAAGGTCTTGTTGTAAGTAAAGGAAATCAGCAGCAAGGGAGCTAATTTTCTGCTCCATTCTGTTCAGTTTCTGTGCTATTAAGCTGAGAAAGTTTAAGGTTTTAGGCAGGGGTCGCGGATGATTGGGGTCTATGGAGGGAGATTGAGCAGGGGTCCGGGGTTGGATGGAGTCCCTGGGATTAGGAGAGGGGAGAGGTTGTATGCGGGGAGTCGGTATTGTAATGTTCCTATACGTGGAGTTCAGTGGAGGAGAAGTGGGACTGGTGTCCAAGTGAGGAGGGAGAGAAATTCTGGGACGGACGTCAGTGTTCTGGGCATTGTTAGCGAGATTTTTGGTGGAGGCAGGTTGTGAATGTGGGAGTGCGACAGCGGAGGGGGAGTATGCAGTGGTAAGAGGGGGAGAGAGACAACTGGATTGGAAATGACGTTAGCCAGGGGAAAGTAAGAGTCGGGGGAACAAGGACAGTGTAGGTGGTAGGGGAAGATTTTGAGGGAGGGTTCCGATTATCAGGGGTAGAGAGGGGAGAGTCTGTGAGGTCCTTGGGATTAGGAGAGGGGAGAGGTTGGACGCAGGGTGGTGGATTTGTAATGTTTCCATTCAAGGAGTTTAGAGGAGGAGAAGTGGGACTAGTGTCCAGGTGAGGAGGAAGAGAAATTAAAGAAAGGCCATTGGAGTTCCGGGGAGTGTCCGAAAGGATAGAGTTGAAGGCTAGTTGTGTATGGGGGTGTGACAGTGGAAGGGGATGGTGCAGTTGTAGAATGGAGGAGAGAGACCAATGGAGTGGAAAGGACGTTAGACCAGGGGGAAGTAAGGGCACGCAACCTGGGCTTCATCCTGGACTCCTCCCTCTCCATGACCAGGCAAGTCAACGCCGTCTCCTCGTCGTGCTTCAACATCCTGCGCATGCTACGGAAGATCTTCCGGTGGATCCCCACCGAGACCAGGAAGACTGTCACCCAGGCACTCGTCACCAGCCGACTGGACTACGGCAACGCCCTCTACGCCGGAACCACCGCCAAGCTCCAGAAGAGACTCCAACGGATCCAGAACGCCTCAGCCAGACTCATCCTCGACGTCCCACGACACAGCCACATCTCCGGACACCTAAGAGACCTGCACTGGCTCCCGGTCAACAAGAGAATCACCTTCCGTCTCCTCACCCACGCACACAAAGCCCTCCACGATCAAGGCCCGAGCTACCTCAACACCCGCATCAACTTCTACGATCCCAAACGACACCTCCGATCAGCCAGTCACGCCCTCGCCGCCATCCCCCGCATCCGAAGAACGACAACAGGAGGAAGGTCCTTCTCCTACCTGGCCGCCAAGACCTGGAACTCCCTCCCGACCGACCTGCGCCTGACCCAAGACCACCTCGCCTTCAGGAAGAAGCTCAAGGCCTGGCTGTTCGGGCAGTAGCAGCACCCCCCTCCCCCTAGCGCCTTGAGACCCTCCGGGTAAGTAGAGCGCTCTATAAATGTCTATGATTGATTGATTGATTGTAGTGGGAACAGGGTCTGTGTAGGTGGTAGGGGAAGGTTGTGGGGGAGGGTTCAGATTCTCAGGGGTGTAGAGGGGAGTGCCTGTGGGGATTACAGTCGCAGGAGAGCTGAGGTTAGAGACCAAGCTGTTAATATTGGCCTTGAGGGGATTGTTATGTGTGAGTTTGTTGCTCCTGGAGCGATCAGTAGATGTGAAAATGGTGGGTGTTCGGCGACGGAGAATAAGAATAGGGGTAGAATGATTGTAGTGAGTGATGGTGGAAGTCCATGAGTTGAGGAGAGGGTCTTCAGTGCAGGAAGATTGGATCGGTTCCTCGATGTTAGTGTGGGTAGTGGGGAATGGTACAGAAAGGGTTTGATGGCTCAGTTGAGTTAGCGAGGGGAGAAGTGTGGGGAAGTGGCAGTCAAAAGTGGTGAGGTGCAGGTCGGTGGCCTGTATGAGAATGGTTACAGTTCTGTAGCTGAAAATGGTGAGATACCCTTTGATGGTCGGGGAGACGGTAGAGAAGATTTTTTCACCGTAGGGAATTGTTACTGACTTGGCGACTTGAAGGTGAAGAGAGAAGGTGTTTTTCCATTGAGCCGGGTGATTAGTGTAGAAAATGAAGTTTGTTTTCGTGCTGCCGTTGGTCTCTGCGTGATAGTTATCTAAAATGAGTGTTTAAGGGTGTAGTTCGAGCCACCAACGTGGATGGGGATGAGTAGTTAGGCCTTGAGAGACTGATAAGAGAGACACAGAAGAAGGGAGAACAGCCGACAACCAATAGAAATAGCAGAAAGCAAACTGGCAAACACACAGACCAATCAGAGGTGAAGGTGGGATGTAAGTCCCATGTGAGATCTATTAAATACCTTAGATTTCACAAGAACAGCGCAAGCGCTGTGCAGGCGAAACCTAAAAACAACTATAAAGGCTATAATCAAAGAGGAGAACAAAAGATACATAGTTTTAGTAGAACTTGCCTTAAAACGGTGACTGGACTTACAATGCTTAATGACACTGAGAAACTTTCATCAGTTTGCACCTGCCTCCATAAAATCCATTTTAAGTGAACTAAGGGCATGATTTTATGGGGCTATACTCCGTCCATCAGAGTGGTGGAGAACATTACATCTACCTCCATCAGATTTAGGGCCAGATGAAGGTAATTCGTATTTACCGATTCATAAATACCGAATTTTACCGATTCGGTATTTATGAATCGGTAAATATGAAGGTGTGAGATGTAGGTATTTTTTAAAACAGAAATACCGAATCGTTAATATTCGGTATTTACCGTATATACCGAATCGGTATTTCCTATTGATTCCTATGGCTGTAAAGCCCATAGGAATCAATGGGAAATACCGATTCGGTAATTACCGAATCGGTAAATACCGATTCTTGCCAGGGTGCAGAGGGTGTCACTTTGACACCCTCTAGCACCCCAAATACAGGCATGTGTGCCATGTGGCACACAGACATGCCCTAAGGGCATGTCTGTCTGTCACATGGCATAGGTGTGCATGCACACATGTGCATGCACACCTGGATTCGGTATTTTACCACCCAATTGGATTGGGTGGTAAAATACCGAATCTGTAAGGCCTTTGGGACTCAGAAGAGTCCCACCTACATATGAAAGTTACCGAATCGGTAAAAAAAACGATTCTGTATTTTACCTATTCGGTAAATTTACCGATTCGGTAAATTTACCGAATCGGTAAAATTGGCCCCCTACATACCGAAAACCCATTTACCGGTCGGTAACGGCCGAAATCGGACGTTACCGGTCGGTAAATGGCCACCTACATCTGGCCCTTAGTGATGAGCACTGGCCCAGGGATCATCTCTGTACACCGAAAGGAACCACTGTCATGGTTGTTCATTTTAATGTATAAAAAGTTTGATGGATGGCCACCAGGTGTTTTAATGGTTATTCATTAACTTTTCAAAAGATTTTGTTTTTCTGAAACAAACCCGCCGGGAGTTTGTTTTATAAAAACAAAAACCATAATGACCCCCACACTCTGGGAGTTTTCCATGGAGACCAGCAAAGCGATACCTGCACTTAAATGCAGACAGCAACTGTCCACAGCGATCAACCAACACAAAGCACAACTGACAACCTACTCTTCAAGCTAGAGCAACAAGGGGAGCAGGGAGAGATGGAGACAGCACAGAGGGAGGGAGGACAACAGGCAACACAGAGGGATGAAATGAGGGTGACAAGGAGAGAGGGAGGAAGGATGCTGGTAAGGGATCACATTGACAACAGAGGGTATGTAGAAGGAGCTGGGGGCAAGCAAATGGACAACAGAGATGGGAGAGAGGGCCTGGTGGCAAGCACATGGGCAGCCAAGGGAGGAAGGTAGATGGATAACAGGTAGTGGAAGAGAGGGGCTGTGGGCAAGTAGACGTACAACATGACGTACAGATAGCAGTAAGGACACTATGAGCTCTCTCAGTTGTACTAAAGGAAAATCCAGCAAGGAGCTAAAATGTTGATGATGTAACTGTCCTCATAGTAATGTCGACGACATTATAGCTCCATCATGGGATCACAATAACATTTTCAAAGTTAATTTCTTCACGTTGTCAAGAATTTCTCTATTACTTCACTTTGCACGTTATTACATTCTAATAATCAAATGTTAACACAACAAAGAATTACATGTAGGTGCCAACTAATCATGAGTATAATGCACCCCTACAAATTAGAGAGCACCATTGCTCTCTATCAGTCCCCACCTCTAATGATAAGTGTCATCACAATCAATTATATCTCCCTGTAGAAAGAATAAACCAAAACAGAAGTTGTAGGCACTCTTCTTGAGATACTCATTGTGTCGCTCCATACTTCTATCACGTTGCCTACGAGAATTCTCAACCTGTCTTGCCTTATGCCATATACAAGCTTTTATAACTCCAAGCAACGAAATCACAACCATTATGATTGGCCTCAAGATGTAGCCAATAAATCCTATCCCAAGGTTCGCAAACCGACTTCCAAACTTTCCAAACCCTTTACCAACCTTGTCCCGGCCTCCCCCTCTCTTGTCAGATCATGTATCTCATGGTGGATCTCAGTAATGTTACTTATATACTTCCTCAAATCTTTGCTATGATTTGGGATAAAAGTGCAACACTGCTGAACCT
Organism: Lissotriton helveticus; assembly: GCF_964261635.1. NCBI lineage: Eukaryota > Metazoa > Chordata > Amphibia > Caudata > Salamandridae > Lissotriton > Lissotriton helveticus. The sequence goes on along the minus strand of NC_136062.1, from coordinate 166,431,245 downwards.
TCAGCATTTTACAGACTCCGTCTTCCTTGCTAACAACCCATCTAAAGCAAGACAGATCTGCATCACCATTGCTATTATCAACATCATCTCTCCATCCACAAGAATCAAAGACTGAGCTGTATTTGCTGTGATCCAAATACATCTCCAATAATTTCTCCTACACAAGTACCATGCTTCTCTCAATTATGTGATTCCCCATCCAAAGGTCCCAAATCTTCAATCTGGTAAATCTTCTGAAACACTACAGCCATATAACATGTGCAATACGCCACATAATATGTGCAATACCAATTCAGGGGCAATCGGACATATGCATTTTTACCACGGAGAAAATACGTATTTGGCACCACTTGTTCAGCTTCGTGCAAAAACGTCTTTGCAGTGCTTCAATTGTGAAGATCTGATAACACACACACTGTCCTACGGAAATCTTATTGTAATAGGTTTGTAACTGTCTGATGCAACATTTTCCTCGCTGTTCAAACTCTAAACCTATTGGACCATAACTCTCTTTCCCCTTATAAGCTAACTCCTCCTTGGTCCACTCAAATGTTCCCTCCCATTTGTTAAGCTTGACCGTTAGTTGTCTTTGTCTATCTTCTACTTGATCTACAAACTTTTTCTCTATGGCAATCAACATGCACGTAAGGTTTTGCACAGGCGCATAAGCAGTATCTAATGTAACAGTAGGCTATCTTCTCTTCTTGTTTATAATAATCGTACTTATTATGGTGGTTGAAAGCTGGAACTTCTGAATACACCATATCATAGTTAGAGAAATAATATTCATAATGACCCTTGCCATAAAGCCTACTAAGCAATAAGCTTTTACTAATACCATACGTTAGAGGAAGGTGGTGGTCACAAATGCCCTCCTCAACCAACGCAGGCAACTGCATACACACTTAACAATCTCTCACATTCATTTTATTTACATACTCATACAGCATCTTCGCATAAGCATTCAACGTATAATCACCATTTGACAAATCTACATGCAACAAGCGACTGGTTTTATCTATCATAGCCTGGTCAGCTCCTAATGTACCGTCTTTTGTGCTTGAAGTGGTAGGTGTGGATGACCCTATGAGCTTCTACTTCGTGTGAATTCTTTACAGTCAAAACAATTACTACTGCTACAACTACAATTACTACTACTATAAGTGTACCAATTACACACGTATCTCTCCAGTTCGGATTTACAATTTCCATATGCAATTGAGTTTGAGTCATCACAGCAAGAGGGTCAATGCAAAGTCTCTTTTCTGCTCTCACCGAGGATCAACAAAGTTCATGCAGAGTTCCTTGAAATCCTGGAAACCAAATGCACAACTCGCTGTACAATTATTTACCCAGTCCAAAGACTTCCTAAGCCCTCTTTCTTCTTCTATGGGAAAATTCCAAAATGTACTCTTCTTCCACTTGGGCCTAGGTTATCTTCTTTAGAATTAAAGTGTTTTATTTACAGTTCACAGTTCAATCAACAGTCCCTTACAAGATCGGAGCTAATTTCATTAATGACACATAGGTAGAATTTCAAGACAAATTGCTGCGATCTACTGAGCAGGTGGCTGATACCCAAACGTTGGAAATGAAAGATTTTGTAGAATCAAACTTCGCAAGCCACTCAAAATTAGAGGATTTGGCACAGTCACTGTCAACACTCCATTGGCTTCTATTCCAGGGACTAATAATTTGTTTTACATTTTCAGTTCTGAAGTTCTGCGGATCACTTCTGCAGACCTCAGTCTCCCAGACCTCACTGTTCCCAGCATCTGTAGTCAGAAAAGTCCACTCCAGGCAGCTTACCTCTGGCAAGGTATTCTTACTCTCCTCGATCTTCTCAAGTCCCCTTGTTCTTGGTCTGTGTCACTCAACTCTGATTCAGACGTTTCAGATACTGGGGCAAGGTCTCTTTCAGGTGCAAGCCTCAAGGTCTGTCTCTTCTGTCTCACTGGCCATGACTCTCTTTCAACTTCTGCTCTCCTCCTTTGCACCCCACCTCTTTCCACACCAGTCTTTTCAGCGAAGTCTGACTCTGTACCACTCACAATGTTCTCGTTACCTTAGAGTCACTACCTGGGCCTTGTGTAGTGTCACCCCCTCAGCTTGACCTACTGGGTAACCGTCCTCGTCAGGAACCCCCACAGCTTGGCTTTCCCTCTCCAGTGGCCTCTCAACCACAGCAGGATTATCTTCTGGGCGAGGATCTATTTCTTCTGAGGGTCCAAAAACTCTGTGGGTATGGGAGGGGTATATCCAGTTTGGCAAGTCTCCACACTTCACAGCTGTATTCATCACAAAAATCACCCGATGCGGACCTTGTCAATGGTCATTAAGGCAGTTCTTTCTCTCATGCTTTCAGACAAGTATCCAGTAATCTGGACACAAGTCATGACAGAGGTCCCTCAAGGTCAGCGCAGTCGCAGCTTCAACCTGGTGAGACATAGAACGGACCACGTCAGTCAGTCCTTTGCAATAATCTAGGATCAAATCATTGGTTATGTTCATAAACGCTGTAGATAGCACCGCTGGTGAGTGCATCACCCTACCCATCAATATCTCATGAGGCGAGAGTCCCATTCTTCTATCCGGAATGCTACGCACACTCATTAGCAACAATGGCAATGCATCAGGCCATTTCAAAGACGTTGAAGAGCACACTTACACAATCCTCACTTTAAGAGTCCCATTGATCTGCTCCATGAGGCCAGATGTCTCCAGCCTGTACCTACAGTGCAATCTCTGGACAACTTACCAGGCAGAACACAATAGCTTCATGATTTCACTGTGGAAAGGCATTCCTCTATTTGACTCCAATGAAGTAGGAAATCCGAAGCATGAGATAAGCTCTGTAAGCAGCAAGTTTACTACTATGAGACTATCACACCTCCCAGTCGGATATGCCTCAACCCACTGTAAAAAGACACACACCACAATCAGAATGTACCTCAATCCATTGCAGCTAGGCATCTCAATGAAGTAAAGCTGGATTCGGTTGAAAGGACCCGCCCCGACCTTCCAATGAGACTCAGTGCAGCCACAGTTTTCTTTCCAGCATTCATCTGTTGAGACGTAACACATCTGTGACACACTGCTGCGGCAAACACACAAAATATTGGGTTAAACTAGATCTGTCTGATCACTAGCACCATGGCATCCCTTCCATTGTGAACTGCTCCAGGAATCTGTCTCGCCACAGAGCTCAGGAAGCAATCCAACAACACTGCTCTACCATCAGATGAAACCCATATGCCATCATCTTTTTCTCACAACCTGCTTTAATCCAACCAGCTTCTTCTTGATCTGACATTTCTCCCTGCAGACGCTTGACCTCATCCCAAGTGTCTGCTATGGCTAACATCATGCTGAGCTCAGTTCTTTCTGTGCTCTCTCCTGTGTAATCTCCATTAAAGATACAACCTTGTTCAGCACAAAAACGTGCAACATCATTAGCATACCTGTTGCCTAATGTAACAAAGTCCTTCCCCTTCCCATGAGCAGCGCACTTGACCACAGCTATTTCCTTTGGTTGCTACAATCTTTACAACAGTTGTTTCACATATTCCCCAGTTCGAATGGGAGTTACTGATGACGTTAAGAACCCCCTCTCAGACTATAGCTGTCCGAAGTGATGAACCACACCAAACCCATACTGGCTATCAGTGTAGATGGTGACTCGGATTTGATCAAAATGGAGGCAGGATGTGTCAAAGCAAGGATTTCCGCTAATTGTGCAGAGTGTACTCCCTGTAAAGAAGCATCTTCCACCACTCCAGAAATGGTACTGACAGCAAACGCTGCTCTCAAATACCCCGCAATGTCCCTTAGACATGAACCATCAACAAAAAGGACTTGATCTGATTCAGGTAGAGGTTCATCAACAATGTCGAGTCTCAGTTTGGTGCACAATTCAGTCACATCAAGACAGTCATGGTCTACACAGTCTTCCGCTTCAACATTTGGAATGAGCATCAAAGAAGCAGGATTTAACACAGAACATCTTTTCAGGGTGATGTTACCAGAGGCAAGAATAACCTGCTCATAGCGTGTGAACCAATTATTCGTCAAATGCTGTGTTTTGGTTCTTGTCATCAGGAGCTCAACTGAATGTGAAACCTAAAAGGTAAGAGGATGACGCATCACAATGCTCTCACATCTCTCACTGCTGACACAAGTTACAGCAATGGATCTGAGACATCCGGGCAATGCTGAAGCTACAGGAACATTCTGACTTCTTTCTGCGTAGTAGGCGCATTCATTTTCATGATCACCTCAATTTGGTCTAGTGACACCTTCCTCTTGCCTTTCTTGATACGATGACCCAAATACTGGACTTCAGGCAAACAGTAATGAAGTTTGCTTGGGGACACCTTGGGTCCATTTTCTGCCAGGTGGTTTAACAAAGCAACAGTATCAACCCTACAAGCCTTCTCAGTCTCCGAGGCAATCAGGAGGTCATCAATATACTGCATGAGTACTGAACTCTGCGGCAGTACTCAACTGTTAAGGTTTTTCTTCTGAATCTGATTAAATTTCGATGGACTCTATGTCTACTCTTGTGGGATATGACACCACATTAACACATGATTTTCCAGATGGAAAGCGAATACAAATTTCTTTCCTCATGTAGGAGTATAGAGAAGAATGCCTGACATAGATTAATCACAGTGAACCATCCAGCCTCACACGGAATTTGGAATAGGATCACAGATGGATTTGGTACCACAGGACAACATGGAACAACAATTGTATTGACCTTTTGCAGGTCCTTCTCAATCCTGTATTTTCCACTCGGCTTCTGCAACCCCATTATGGTAGAATTGCATGGGCTCTCCAAGATTTCCTTCAATATTCCTTGTTTGGTCATTGACTCAATCACAGGTGAAATTCCTGCCACCGTTTCGGTCATCAGGTTATACTGAGGCATTCTCAGAAACTTAGCATTCTGCTTAACCTGTATATTAACTGGCTCAACTCCTCAAATCAATCCTATCTCTTCTCCGTGAAGTCCAACACCACTGGAGAGACAGAGTCCCTTGAGTCATATGGCAGGGCTTCCATCATCAACACGTGGAACATCTCTATGCAGAGATTCTGATTCACTAGTTTGAAGGCAATGTCATCAACATTAGACTGCAATTCAACTCCTTTAGGTGTACAGTAGATGGTACAGTTCAGTTTACACAAAAGCACTCAATGTAATAAACAGGCTCGACTCGAATCACACCCCACAAATTGGTGTCGACCCTTTAATGTTCCTATTCTCACAGGTATCTCATCTGTCAAGGAATTCATCATTCTTTTATTCGCAACTCCTACAACTTGGATCGATTGTCCCATATCCGTAGAGTCTAAAGTGTCCAACCCACTATACTGCTTGTGCCCTCCTTGCCTTTCGAGTGACATCCTTCCCCACAAACAGCAGCTCATCTTGCTCATATAGTTCCATCCTTTCCAAAGGCAAGCTCCTGCTGACTATCTCATTTGTTTCTGCTTTCAACCTCACTACATTTAGCACTTTAGCCTTTGCTGCAGCCTTGATTGTTCCTCGACTTAACACACTGCTCTGTTCTTTCCTTTCACTACTTTGATTCCTCTGGCTATTTCCTGTTACTGTAGTCTGCATGGCAGGCTGTTCTCCAGAAACTCCTTGATCCACACCTACTCCTGACATCCTTCCTACGGTTTCTCTGACTCAAGCTTTCCAGATCCATAGGTCTGAACGTGACTTTTCCAATGGCATTGATCGTACTGCAAAAAACACAGTTGATGGACAGAATGTAGAACAATGTCATACATTCACCCCAGTACAAGGATCTGGGCCTAAATCCATCGTTTTTTTACACTCCACACCACCCTGGGTTAGACACTGGCTATATGCAAATCGGCTCTGACCCTGTGCCTCATGGGAACATTCCAGTCCGAACTACCAAGCCATGCCCTTGGATGCTTGATTCCGGTCTGGGAAAGACATGGCTTGGTAGTTCGGACTGGACTGTTTATCAACTGTGTTTTTTGCAATTTTCACCCTGAGTGTGCTGGGTATGCTCAGACGTGAGTCCCAGGCTCTCCACACCACTGGAGTCAAGCTATCCAGGCTGATGAAGGCTGATAGCCAGAAACCGGTCCTTGGATGCTTGATTCCGGTCTGGGAAAGACATGGCTTGGTAGTATCATTTCACTAATCATTTCATTTCTTTTATCAAAAATGTTTTCATCATCATATCTTTTTTTAGCTTTTTTTTGTTATTACATCAACATAAATTATATAAGTTCATCAGTAATCATATACAATAAAGACAATAATTATAACATACAATATAAACCCAGGTAGAGAAATACAAACCAGATTCACGCACCACCATTCAAACCATACTCACACAAACCCATACAAACTACTACATTCATAACATATCTGGGGGACGCGACTACAGAGTGACATAGTAGTTAAAGTGACCAAGTGCAACAACTGCATATAGCAGGATATTATCAAGGCAATGGTCGGTGCATTTCGGTGGCTGCAAGACGATGAGATGCCACCTTCCTCAGGACCTGCCAGATACAGGAGTCATTCCACCCTGGAATAAAATACCACTTTGGTTCCACTATAGTCTGAAATACTACAGATAGTTTTTGTCTAGGCTGGCTGAGGATCTGCCACTCCTCAACCGGTAATCACAAGATTTAACTCCAAAATCCTTAGAACAAGGTCAGTCATGTTGCGACTCGAATTCACTTTAAAAAATCCTGGTGCACAGAATAGCCAATATTCTCAAGCCTTCACAAGATGACAACACTTCTGGGGCATAGATTGTATCTTCCAATGTTATCTGTTAATGCAGCGTGTCTTTTTCATAATAAATATCCACCTTTACTTAAAGCTATCAGTATCTTTCTTAACAACCACGCAGCCTCTTGCTCTTGTACGTCTAAGCAGTGCGCTTTAATTTCTGTTGGCTTTCATCGTATTTAATGACCAGCATCACCGATAGCACGCATAGTTCCTGGATCCGACCTTATTTAATGTTCACCGTTTGTTTTCCTTTACAAATATGGATACATTGCTTTTTGAGGATTTTTTTTATGTGTTATCAGGCGCATTCTATGATTAATTAAGCTCCTGTAAGTCTTGTTGGGTTACGACCGAGGCCGTACATTTTGCAAAATGGCCACTGGGTTGTTTTCCCTACTCTGATTTAATTTAAATTTTCCCTGTCTCGTCATGATTAAATTCACATAACATTATTGATGATGTTTAACATGTTAAAAGTTCAATTATCATGTTTAAACTCTATTGAGATGGTGGGACATTTAGGTTTGTATTTTATGTCTATGTCGCGTGATCGGTATTCCTGCACTTTATTAGTAACCACATAAACACAGTCTATTGCCCATTGTGAAGGAGTGTGTTTAACTCCGAAACGCGGTGGTGATTGTGTCGACTGAATAAACCGAACTCTGAATAGAGGCCACGGCTCCAGTGTTGTTTATATCCTGGGCAGTGACACGCATTGGTGACTGTTTGTAGATGTTGTGGGGGTGGCTACCCCTGCCTTGAGCCCGCCGTGCAAGGGGCTCGGGCTGGAGCCTACGTTAGTGCTTGGATATATATATATGTATATATATATATATATATATATATATATATATATATATATATATATATATATATATATATTCGGTAAGTTTCAACCTTTTTTCAGCATTCCTGCCAAAACGTGAAGGAAGAGACGAGACCCAGTCTTGCGGTGTTTCTACTCTTTAATTAAACTAAACACCAGTCTGCCATGACGCGTTTCGGCTGCCAAGAGCCTTGATCACATATATATATGTATATCCAAAAACAAATTAGTCTGTTGCTGTTGCGCTCTATTCAGCGGGTGCCGGTCTCACTCCGTGAGAAAGAACATTTCTTGTTCGAAACGTTGGTGGGTGGTGGCGGAGATCATCATGCTTGAATAAAAACAAGCTTTCACAAAGTTCCCGTTTTTTGGAGTGCGGTCTTTTAAAATCTTTTTGCTGTTTAATATATGTATATATATATGCACAAAAGAAGCAGAGAACTCTGGGTAGTTCTCAAGTTTAGGTGGAAAGCAGCTCCTGTATAGAGCACTCTCAACACCAGCGACACTCTAGATCTGCTCAACTCAAATGTCTGCTTTTCTATCAAAGTCTTTAAGCATAGGATTAGCACAGTGCTATCCACGCAGAGATAGAAAAGGACAAAGTCTTTTGCCATTTCTACAGCAAAGTCTTTAAGCATAGGACTAGCACAGTGCTGTCCTTGCCGAACTGTAAAATGACAAAAGCCATTTACTACTCCAGGCACAGTATTAAAGCTTTGAATTGGTAAAATACCATCCAAGCCAACCTAAAATGAGTAAAAGCAACCCCTGACACAGTGTTTTGCTCTAATTAGAGCTCTTCAGAGAGGAGATATATACATATACCAATTACATAACATTGATGTTAAAAACATTCTATTATTAATTTAAACATTAAACTATTTAAAAATATTTAAACTTTAATATCCCACTCCAGTCAAAGCAACAATAGGAAAAGTGTTGGATAGCGGAGGGGTAAAAATGACTATTCCTACACCTGTGAGTGCAACAGTAGGGAATGTGTTGGATAGCGGAGGGGTAACAGTTACTGTTCCCACTACAATGAGTGCCACGGTAGGCAAAGTGTTGGAGAGCGGAGGGGTAAAAATTACTATTCCCACTCCAATGAGTGCAACAGTAGGGAAAGGGTTGGATAGCGGAGGGGTAAAAATTACTATTTCCTCTCGAGTGAGTGTAACAGTAGTGAAAGTGTTGGATTACGGAGGGATAAATATTACTATTCCCACTACAGTCAATTCAAAATTAAAATCAGAACAAAAATATACCTATGTTAAAGATTAAAATGCAAATGTATTTAATATTAAAATTAAGAAACACATTACAATGTTAAATTCATAACAGAAATACCTACAAATATGATACTAAATAAAAAATACAAATATTTTTCAAACATATATTTTTAGATATAAATTATTTTTAAACAAAACCATTAACACCACACAATTCACAACTGACATATAAAGTAAAAATAAAATGTACTGCCATAATTAACTTAATTAATTATCAATCAAATATTATTAATTTAAAAAACAAATCAAAACACATACAAATTAATTAACTTTGCATCCTTTGCCCCTATAAACCCCACATCCCGCACCTAAAATTAATTACACAATTCCCATATTTAATATTTAATTAATAAAATAATACTAATTAACAACTAATTATTAATTAATTAAAAATATATTACTGCCTACCGTTTACCCCTATTAAGACCACTACTAGCACTTAAAATTAATTGAACAATTTCCATATTTATTTTTCAATTATTATTTAATAATAATCAATAACGAATTATTAAATAATTATAAATGAATTACTTCCCACCCTTTATCCCTATAAATCCCGCAACTTGCACCTAAAATTATTTACATTATTTCCATATTTAATTCTCAATTAATTATTTAATATTAATTAATAACAAATTAATAATTCATTAAGAATAAATTACTTCCCACAATTAACACTATAAAATCTCAATTCAATAAATAATAATAAAAAAACCATTAATTTATTGTCATTAAATCACTTCCCACCCTATAACCTAAATAAACAACCCGCTATGAACTAAAAAAACTCTAAAAATGTAACACATATATTAAAAATATTAACCATACTTATACAAAAGAATGCATCACATACATTTAAAATATATGCTACAATACAGAACACTAATCAAAAAATTGATATTTTAAACAACTATATTTTTGCAAACGATATTATTGACTTCTACATTTAAAAAAAAATGATATGTCTTACCTTCAATTCAATATTCTTGACCACGATATGCTTGCTTTCGATATTTCTCACAGACAATATTTAGGACTTGATATTTTGTCTGCACACCTTCCTACACAATAGAACCCAAAGACTCAAAGTTAATCAGTCTCTGTCTAACCCCTCTCCACTCACTTCAATCTGTTCATGGAGCCTCTGAAATCGTCTAACATCCACGATCACATGTTTGCTAATGACACTCAACTGTACCTGAAAGTTTCCTCCCCAGAGGTCTCTCAACTCAGTGCTTCAGTGAATGCAAAGTTGGTTAAAATTCAATCACCTGAAATTAAATGCTCTCAAAACAGAATTCCTCCTCATCGCCCTAGACAAACAGTCTACAGACAATGCAAAATAGTAGCATCAAACTACAGCCCTCAACTGCACTACAAACATCATTGATTACATGAGCTCTTTAGGAATAATGCTGGATAAGCATATGAACATGCAGAAAGACATTAGTGCTCTCACCAAAGGAGCAAACTTTCAATTGAGCATCCTAAAGAAAAGGAAACTATTCCTTCCCCACAACAACCTCAAGATCCCGGTGCAAGCATTGCTGGTCTCTAAACTGGATTATGATAGCGCAACCCTATGTCGACTTCCTAGATGAAAGACGGCGCCGCTTAAGGCCTCTTTCAATTCTGCTGGTTCAAAACGTTAGCATCACATCATGCCTGAGTTAAAAATCACTGAATTGGTTCCCTTATGAGGCAAGGATTCTTCAAAACATTGCATGCATGACCCACAAAGCTTTATATTTCAACACCCCATTATATATTGCGCAAAAACTTGAGCTGTCTGGGGGCTCTAGATTCTCTAGGGGCTCCAGTATTTTACTACTCAAGACACATAAATTCCATAAAAAGAAAACTTTTGAACCAACATTTGGAACTCCCTGCCACCTGCAATAGGACTGAATAAATCCACAGCTTCCTTCAAAAGTGAAGTTAAAGAGATTCTAATGAAGGACTTTCTAGACTAGATAACTAGTACCCCCTAGGTCTCGATATCTTAATCTTGTCTTTATTGAACTGTTATGTAGTTAAAGAGATTCTGATGTAGACATTTCTGGGCTAGACCCCCAGTTCCCCCTAGGTATTGCTATCTTACTCTTGTCTTTATTGAACTGTTATGACTGCTGTGATATGTTTTGGTCTTTTCATTTCCCGCATGCTATTGTTTACTTTTCTTTTACCTTCGTAACTGCCAATCTATAAAGTGCTCTGATACCCCCTGTGGTCTTGCTCACGCTATACAAATCTCTTTAAATAAAATTCAAATAAAATAAATAAAGAATTATCTTTCAAAATTCTCCTCTCGCTTAAGACTATTTTTCTCAAACATATCCTTTCCTACTCCACACTAAGGGCCTCATTATGGTGTTGGGACTGCCCATCAGACATGAAGCGGTTCCACCACTGAGATTAGGATGCATATGCCATACGGGCGGGCGCATCAAGGGCTTTTAACATTGCGGGCAGTACTTCTGACTGCTGCACCGTACGCAATCTTAAAAGTGCTTGCCCTGTATTTCCCTGCACTTCTCTGCACTACATGGCAGGGCCACTTGGTGCATGGAATGCAGCGGGGTACCATGAGTACCCCCCAGTACAGCGACACCCCCCGATGAGGGGGATGCCGCAACGGACCCCTCAAACCCAATCTCCGCTAGCCTTTCAAAGGCAGCATCGCCGCCATGGAAAGGCCTTTATTTATACCCACATCCTAATTTGGCCCGCCACCATTTTAGGGGCTTTGCACCGTCCGCCAGGCAATCCGTGCGATTGCCTTTGACGATGAAGCGGCAGATGGACTTTGTGTCCGCCGCGGTACCCACCGCCATCGTAATTTGGTGGTGGGTAATAGGCTTGGTGATGGCGGAAGGACTGCCACCACTGGTCCGATGGTGGCGGTCCTTCCTTCATCATAATGACCCCCTAAGTGCTTGTTCTGACTGGCCAACAGGCTTCTTGAGCCCATCAGAAGATAGCCGGAATGAACAGCCGGTTTCACATCTAACCGCCGTCATTGTAATACGGGGGTCGAAAGAGAAACCTATAATGTGGGTCGGAAAGACTCCAACGGCAGGTGAGAAGCTTTCCGACCGACATCATAATAGGGCCCTATGTGTGAAAACTGTGGTAGTTCAGACACCCTCCGACAGTTTCTGCTGTATATACAGCTTGGCCTATCAGTAACACTGGACTACAAGTAACTGTGGATAAGCATTTACAAATGCTCGTAAACATCTACCTACTGAGATACACTTGAGTAGGTGTTCACAGAGCTGACTGTAATTTCCCTGTCCACTCCCATGTCAAACACCTGTGAACATACAGATGTGAAACATTTTAACAGAAAACGTAAAACTGCATATGTTGATAGCCTGCACATTTGTAATTGTGTGACTAATTCCAGTTTTTGAACCTGCAACAGAAGCACACGCCAATCCTACTTACTAATTTCAGACTGTATAACGTTTCCCAGATCCTGTCTGTATCAGTGAAGTTGCAGGTCTCTTCTCAAAGGAGAAATCCTGCAGGAAACTTTTTCTTGTGGTTCTTTGTTTTTCGTCCCTTTCTTATTCCAGTAATTCTCATATCGCTTTCATATACCTTTCCTTTTGAGAAATGTATTTTTCCCTATTACCTCAAGTCTCCATTTCCTTTCACATGTGCTCCATCTTTGTCTTCATTCTCTTTTATCTAACATTCCCTTCTCTCCACCACAGCAAACAGGGTGCCAGACATGCAGTGAGTTCTTCTGACTCTCTTTGTCCTTTAATACTTGTCAGAGAAGCAGGGACGGGACCAGTGCCAGTAACTGTTCACAAATGTAAATTTGGCAGCAGGGACACTATGAACTCTCCCAGTTGCATTTAAGCGAAAACCAGCTAAAATATTGATGATGTAACAGTTCCAATATTAATGTCTGCTGAAATATCCTCCTCTATTTTTTTAAATAGTCAATAAATGGTTTCTGTGTCAAACATAAAAATGTTCAGAACATGATAAGGTGACAAGGACAAAAGGACTCAGTCTCTTTAAAAACGCAGGATGTCAGTGTTCTGGCACACCTCATCAGGGCCTGACTGGAAACCAAAACCAGCCGCACACTGCAGGAAAGCCTGAATGGTAGGTCATGCAGTGTCTTGTAAATAAAAGAGCAGGGGAACTCTTTTGGTTCCCACTGTACACCATAAGCCTGTGACATAAGTGTTAGAGAGATGAGTTGAAGGCAGTCTCGGAATGTTGAGTTATGATTTACAAGAAGCGGAAATGAGATGTGTAAAATTACTATCCGTGTGTGACATGGAAATTGATGAGTACATGGTCTGGCCGGGTGCTACAATTGGTGACGAGATAGGGGATACAAAGCCTGTACACTAAAATCGCTCCACCAGAGAGTTTCCCGTGGTCTTGCAAATTGCTTGTGCATGTAACGTTGGTCACACTCGAAATGCAGAAATGACGCTGGCAGAGTCTCAGTGCCATGCCAGCCTGAATAATACGCTTAAAGGTAACAAAAAGCAACATTGAAAGTCTACATGTCGGTGGCCAGGAACTGAACATTAAGAACACTAAGGGTGGATTCAACCAGTTTATGACAGCAGTGCACAGCAATATTTCAGTACAAATCAAAACAAAATTCATGTGCTACAAAGCAGAGATTAACCAGGAGTTTGTTAAAAAACAACTAATTTAACACAAAGCCAGTCCCTGGAGGCAGCAGCAGATGAGGGCTCTCAGACAGCAGTCCCTGGAGGCAGCAGCAGCAGGACTGGGGTCTCTGGCAGCAGTCCCTGGAGGCAGCAGCAGATTAGGGCTCTCAGGCAGCAGTCGATTGAGGCAGCAGCAGCAGGTCAGGGGTCTCTGGCAGCAGTCCCTGGAGGTAGCAGCAGATGAGAGCTCTCAGGTAGCACTCCCTGGAGGCAGCAGCAGAACGCCAGGGGTCTCTGGCAGCAGTCCCTGGGGGCAGCAGCAGATGAGAGCTCTCAGGCAACAGTCCATGGAGGCAGCAGCAGCAGGCCAGGGGTCTCTGGCAGCAGTCCCTGGAGGCAGCAGCAGATGAGGGCTCTCAGGCAGCAGTCGATTGAGGCAGCAGCAGCAGGTCAGGGGTCTCCGGCAGCAGGCTCTGGGAGTAGTGGAAATGTGAGGCTACCTCCCACACATATATAGCCCCCAAGGGTCGTTTCAAAGGTGCCAAGCTGCAGCAATTGGTGTTCCAGGTCTGCCTCTTTCAAAAGCATCCAATGACCGCCTCCGAGGTGACGGAGCACGCCTATCGCATTTTTCAAAATTGCATCATGCCACCGCAATCATCGTTCCCATTGGCTCTAGGGCATGCTCCATGGTGGTGACATACCGCTGGGGCCCGACGGTAGCTACTATGATTTGGGTGCCATACAATCACATGAGGCACCGCGATTTGGTTGGTGGAGCATGCCTACCACCATTTGTCTCCATGCCAATGACTACCGCACTTGTGTGAATGGGGGGTGCTGCTGACACACCGCCGGGGCCAGGCTGTAGCTGCAGCGATTTGGGTGGCGGAGCAAGTAGCCAACAGCCATTTGGGCATGTCTCCATGCCAATGACTACCGCACTTGTTTGAATGGGGGGTGCTGGTGACACACCACTGGGACCAGGCGGTAGCTACCGTGATTTGGGTGGTGGAACAAGCCAACAGCCATTTGGGCATGTCTCAATGCCAATGACTACCGCACTTGTGTGAATGGGGGGTGCTGGTGACACACCGCTGGGGCCAGGTGGTAGCTACCGCGATTTGGGTGGCGGAGTAAGCCAGCCGCCATTTAAGCATGTCTTAATGCCAATGACTACCGCACTTGTGTGAATGAGGGGTGCTGGTGACACACCGCTGTGGCCAGGCGGTAGCTACCGGGATTTGGGTGGCAGAGTTAGCCAACCACCATTTGGACATGTCTCCATGAGGCCAGGCGGTAGCTACAGCGATTTGGGTGGCAGGGCAAGCCAACTGCCATTTGGGCATGTCTCCATGCCAATGACTACCGTACTTGTGTGAATGGGGGGTGCTGGTGGCACACCGCTGGGGCCAGGCGGTAGCTATCACAATTTGGTTGCCATTCAATGGCAATGGCCATCTGGCACACACCAACAGTGCGCACTGGCCACATGATCAATGGCACATCATTGTGCACAGGTTGCCAATGTTCCATTGACTCCACTGGTGGCTACTCAAGCCATGTTTGTGTGTCATAGATTGGCCTGTACTCCCTCACATGTCACTTATGAATTTGATGGTCGATGAACCAGGACAGTGTTGTAGTGGATGCCACAATGTGTACACATGTGAGTGTGTTGTGGTGCAGTGATGATCACAGCAAGGCTAGTCTCACTGTATGATCTTGATTCTTGCATGGCCTCTGATGTCTGCTCATACAGACAATTCTCATTCCTGCACCAACTGTGGTCATTGTCTTGTGGATTTGTGCCAGGTTGGAATGATGCATTAAGGTGTGACAGGTACAGCAGCTAAGTATGAGACAGTGGTGTTGATTTGTTACACATTTGCTGGATGACATGCTCACATGCGTGCTCATGTGAAATGTGGCCATAACACTATGTGCAATCACATTCACCTATGTGGTGTCTGAGGTACTTGTGTATTGTAATTTGAGAGGTGTGCCCTTTGTGTAGCTAAACGCGTCCCTACATGTAAGCTGGTGCTTCCCCCAATGATTGAGTCAGTCATTGTTGTCGCTGTGTCATCCAGAATGTCATATGCTGTGCCCATCTCATGATGAATTGCATTGACATGTGTCCACTTTCTTCTCAACTAGGAGGAGGCCAAATCTGCTTTGTCACTTGAAAATGCTGGAGGACATGGAGGATGTGGCGATCATCCGGAAATTAATTGTGGATAGAGCCACCTTAAAAAACCTTTGTGATATGTTGGAGCCCCACACGCAGCCTTGCCGGACATATCCAACAGCTTTCAACCCAAATTATAAGGTGATGTCAGCCCTGCATTTTTTTGCAACTGGATCGTTCCAGCAGACAGTGGCCAGTGCTGGTGGGATATCACAACCGATGTGCAGCATGGTGCTGCGTGAAGTTCTGTCCGCCATGATGATCGACAAGGACAGATATATAAATTTCCCCGGGGGTGCTGAATTGCCAGCTATGAAGGGAGACTTCTATCCCTTTGGGCACATCCCCCATGTTGTTGGTGCCATTGACTGCACACATGTTGGTCTTGTGCCACCACAATCAAGTGAGCACATTTACAGGAATCGCAAACATTACCACTCAATAAATGCTCAAGTGGTGTGCCTGGCTGATATGATCATCTCTCACGTGTGTGCCAGATTCCTAGGCTCAGCCCATGACTCCTACATCCTAGGTAACAGCATTGTGCCCCAGCTGATGGCCAATCTGCTTCCCGAGTGTGCATGGATTGTGAGTGAGTAGGCCTAGTCGTATTGCTTGCTGGGGATGTGAGCTGATGGCCTCTGCGACATTGCAATGTTGATTTGTCATACCCAGGTGACTCTGCATATCCCATCCGTCCCTGGTTGCTGAGCCCGCTACAGAGTCCCAGGACCCCTGCTGAACTCTGCTACAATGAGGCCCATGGAAGGACACATCGTGTGGTGCAGTGTACTTTTGGTCTGCTCAAGACACGTTTCCGCAGCCTGGACAAGACCGGAGGTGCACTGACATACTCACCCAGGAAGGTGTGTCAGATCGTAGTGGCATGCTGCATGCTCCACAACCTAGTCATTCACAAGGAGATTCCCCTGCTCCTGGATGATGATGAGGACCCAAGTCCCCCGCCTGCACACCAACCTGAGGCCAGTGATAAGGAAAGTGGAGAGGAGGAAGGTGGTGACATGCTGCTACTTGAACTGAAAGTGGGTGACAATGTACAACATACCCATTGTCTGCTGATATTGCTGTTGTCGTGAAGGGGTATATAAGAACTGTGACAACAACCAGTTGTAGACTCAGCAGTGGGTGGCAAATGGTCATTTTGGAACATATACGGGACATGTATGTTGACACTTGTTGCCCATTGTGCCGTCTGCATGTTGGCTAATGTAGATGGTAGGTGTTGTGTGATGTCTGTGATGCCACAACCACACCAGTAAGTGTTGTTCTGTTGTGTTTCCCAAGATGCCTTAAACTCATCCTTGCCGACATACAGTACATACTCCTGATACCTTATGGACATGTTGAAGACTGTACATCATGCAATAGAGATGTTGCTGACACAACAACATGTGTGTAATGTTTTTTATTATCAATGTTGACATGTGAGGAGGGGTGTACATTTCCATTGAGGTGGTGGTGGAGCAGTGAATTGACAGTCACGCTAAATGAGATAATAGAGTAGTAACCACATTGATGGGGTCACCCAGTCCAACAGACATATGCCATTCACAAGGCAGTGTGGGGAAGGACTGTCCAAATGGTCAATGCATTGGGGAAGAAGGTTGCCATCAGGGCTGGCAGGTGACTTTTGCAGGTGCTTTGCCTCCAGATACTCCCAGGCTCTTCTTAGGACAGCCCCTTGGTTGCTTGGAAGGGGGGACCCTGTCGCATGGCCAGTGGCGTTTGAGGACTCACCCCTCTCTGTCATCAGACAATGGGCAAGTGGCCTTATCCATGAGGTCCACCATTTGTACAATGCTGTGATGGACCTCATCAGCAGGATGAGCTCACGTAACAGGTCGTTAAACTGGCCGCTTTGTCCCTGGGCCTGCTCATATGCGCCAAGGACTCTGGTGATGTGTTCCAGGGATTGGGTCCCAGCCTCCTGGTGGCTGTGTGTGACTATGGCCCTCCCACCAACCCTGCTGCCACGGACCTGTTGCCTCACCACTGTGGGCACCCGCATCCTCTTTCTGCCGTCCTCACTCGGTGGTGTGGGTTGGTCATCCTATAGTGAGGGCTGGGCCTTACTTGTGCACATTGCTATGTTAACATAGGCTTATTACAAGTTTAAACACCATTTTACCTTTTTGCAGCTTTTGCACACAACACTATATGTAACTGTTGTTGTAAGTTAGGCTGCTTGAATTGCTTCACATGAGAATGGCTTGTTTTCAACGTCCCTGGACTTACATCTCGACCTTAGTCTGCACAGTGAGTGCTGAAGCCTCCAAGGTTATCAAAACTAGGGGTAGGCAGAATTTGCGTAGGCTCGCTAAGCAAAACTCCGCGAAATGGTAAAAAATCTCCGCGAACACGCAAAAGTTTTGCAAACATGGGGAATTGCTTGTTCCGCCTTTTTACGATGCTTTTTTCCTGTTCGTGAACACTATTTGCGTGCTCTGGGACAAATATCTCGTGAACACGCAGTTTGAAAGCGCAAACAAGCAAAAATTCCACAAAGTCGCAGATCGTGGAATTTTGGGCAATTTCGCGTTCTCCTCAGAACACGAAATTGCCCAAATTCCGCAAATTCCGCGAGTGGAACGGAATTTACCGCCCAGGCCTAATCAAAACAATGTTCAGTGTTGTTCAGGCTGATCGTCTCATGCATTAGCTATAACATGCACGCAGCTAACTGGCATCTTGATTATCACACTGCATGCATGATTTAGACACTCTGAAAGGAAGCCCGTTTCCAGAGAGACAGAGAGCTGTTGCAGATCCTGAAGTGATTCACGTCTGCTGATCTTGGAGGTATAGGGTCCCCTATTCAAGCCTAAGAGACCTTCTATATTTTATAAAACATACTTCCTAGCTAGGGAGGGTGGCATACTAGGTGCTATATAACCTGTTCCCACCAATATTATATTATGTCTTCTCCTTTTGTGTTTTATGGAGTTGTAACAATGCTGATCATATTATTTTTAATCATATGTCTGCCTATGCTCGCAAAAATACTGCATCTTAGAGCAGGGTGTTAAAATAAATATTTTAAACTTTATCGTGTCACTTTCTTTACCCATGTTGTGTACTGGTATGAGAATATAACGAAGGAGTGTTCTTGATTCCCACCATTCCTGAGAGTAACCTAAGTCGCATGTTGTGGGTTGTCTAATCATTGGTACCTTTGCTATAGGACGAAGCGCTAATGTGACACTGATGCTAGTCGGTTAGGGGTTCTAGGTACTGAGGTGAGTTTTTTGGTCCACCACAATTCACTGATTCTCTGTTCACCGTTCTTTGTAGGTGCAGAATCCCTGCAACATGGGGCACCTAACGTAGTGGTCTTATTTTTGAGACACTCGAGTAGTGCTTATAACAGTCCACGACACCCTCACTATTGTTTCCGGTTGACAGTGGTGAAGGTTTAACCTACTTATAGTTACATGGGTTTATTCAAGCTTGATATTTAAAAAGGTTCTTCTTGAGTTTCTACCCTGAGTGCTACATTTATTTTGCATTGTACTTTTTATCTCCTGTGTCGCTATGGCTAACGTTGAGATTCCCCAACATAGTGGAATGGCCGTCCGCAATCATTTGCAGACGTATGGCATCACTGTGGATGGTATGGCATTCGTTTTCGTGGTGAGTGCTGAAGCGGCATGCCCGTTTGAGATTTTCTACTCATGGGTGACCTTTCCT
The DNA here is from genome assembly GCF_964261635.1 of Lissotriton helveticus. Classification (NCBI taxonomy): domain Eukaryota; kingdom Metazoa; phylum Chordata; class Amphibia; order Caudata; family Salamandridae; genus Lissotriton; species Lissotriton helveticus. The sequence continues at coordinate 166,411,777 of NC_136062.1, read as the reverse complement.
GCAGTAAATGCGGATTCTGGTCTGTTTCACACTTATACTGCCACAGCTGTACCTTTGAACTACGTCCCATATAGGACATTGGAGTTTCCTATTTCTGCATGGCAGCATTGCATTTGTTTTAATGGCACCCTCCCCCAATCCGTGACGGCGGTTTGGTTGGGCCCTTTGTCCATTCCAGGGGCCACATGGCTGGTCTTGGCCGATTACACACCGCATCCACATCACAATCAAGTCACTATAGATGAGATGCGTGTGCTCTATACCTCTTTGGTCACAGCGTACCGGGCTCTAGTGCAATACATATCTCGCCACGTCCAGGCAGGGCCGACTGGTGCTGCGGGGCAACCGGCTGGACCGGCGGGGATGAAAATGAATCCTGTCATGATTGATTCAGTTATGGGCAGGCAGCCCCAAAAAAAGGATGATTTACCTTTTTAACTTGCTGGGAAGTTTGACCAGCTGGAAGCAGTATTTCCTAGTACGTCGCCTGCTGAGAAACACAGGGTACTAACGATTAGTTTACAGAAAGACTTAATACCAGAGGTTGCTGATTGTGAGACCAGGGGTAAGATATTTGTGGCAGTCTATATTAAGTGCTTCGGCACTCCATCTATGGCTGTCCTACCCTCCGTCATTAAGCGTGTTCAAGATGAACACAGGGCGGAGGCGGCTGTTGAATTGGGAATGAGACTTGCTGGAGCATTTGAGGTTGTTTCCGATCTCGTCCTTGCTCATGTTAAGGGGGATGCTGTGAGCTTCCAAGTGTCTAATGCTTTACGCGTGGTCCCCGATGCTGATAAGCCCGGCAGTTACTGAATATCATTGCTGATGCTTATAAAACCATTGGCCGCAATAGTTTGGGTGTTAAGCCTTTTGCTAAAACAGCAGCGCCGAAGCAAACTAAGGTGGCGTCTTCTGATAAAGATGAATGCCCCTCTTTTCCAAAACAGAATTGGAATAAGAATAGAAAACCGAGAAAAAAGCAACAGAAACAGGGGTCGCGCCCTGCTTCGCTGATACCTGAGTCTACTGAGCGCACATATGATTTGCGCGACTGCGCTAGTATTAAGTCACCTGATCATTTTCAGGTTCCTCATCAACATTTACCTCACTCTTTGCAGGATACATTGGTCTCACCCACCAGTGGAGGAGACTGCAGCAAAGGTCAGGGTGCCCAGCAAAGCAGAGAGCAGCCCCGCAAGACCAACAGTAAAGGCAAGCAAGACGACTCACCGCGTCAAAGACCCCAGTTTCAGAAGAGGAAAGTTGCCGCTTTAACAGCGAGGTATGCCACGGATAATGAGAACACAGCTTCGAAACCTGACACGGGTGCTGACGCTGTTAGACAGCGCGGCGGAAATTAAAGTAGTGCGGGAAGCATTGTGTTCATTTCTGAAGGTGACAGCAACTGACACGTTCGTTACTGTTGAGACAGCTGACACTAGAGTCGCTCCCCCTGAAAGACTTTATGAAATAGTTCTTTTAATTGAGGGTGACATACAAGTACTATAAAAGGGGTATTTTGGGAAAATCTGACTACTATCTATGACATTTTGTTAGCGGAGGCTGATTGGCCCCCACCCTTCATTCTGTCCGCTCTGCAAGGGGAGGAGGTAATCCTCCCTGCTTTCGCGCACACTATGCCAAAGGAGCAGGCCCTGAATTTTGCAGAAGAGTGGGCTAAGGTGCTTGCACCGGCGTTGTCCCGTACTTAATGTGGATGGGACAAATTTTCCCCCAGACTTGAGATACCATTGCGGTCTATGCCACAGCCTCAACCCCGATATCGCATGCAACGTGAAGCAAAAGCTACCGTGGCGGAAATCCTTGAACAATTGGAGTATCAAGGTGTGATTGAAACTTGTGTGTCTCCGATGAATAATCCTCTTTTTACTGTGACAAAGCCTGATGGCTCGTACCGCTTGGTATTGGATTACCGACACTTGAACTCTCATTATTGGACCTGCGTGGTACAGAATACTCACAGTTCAGCTCTTGTGAATAGTCTTGTGCGTAAGCATTTTAAAATGACACTTGACATATCCAATGGCTTTTTTAGCCATAACCTGTCCCCTATTAGTAGTCAATGGACAGCGTTCACCGGTGGCGGTAAACAGAAACAGTTCCGAAGAGTAGCTATGGGCTATAAGAACAGTCCAGGCGTCTTTGCTGCCCGCATTGTCTCTCTTTTGGAGAGACTTGACCCTGATGCATGTTCGTATATTGATGACATTTATCTCACCTGCGACGTATTATGGCCGCATCTGTGTCACGTTGACGGCATCATTTGTTTGTTTGCGGACTTCGGTTACAAATTTAACTTTGCAAAGTCACACATTGCAGAGTACACAGTGTTGTACATGGGATATGAGCTCAACAATGAAGGTCGAAGTTTAGCGCCTCACTTCCTGGAGAAATGCGCACTGCTGCGCGCTCCAACAACTCTGAAAAAACTACAATCTCTGCTGGGTTTTTTGAATTTCGGGCGTACCTACATTCCCGAAGGTGCCCAGCATTTCAAGCCGCTTTATGCCTTGGTACAGCCTACTTTTACCAAATCTTGCTGGTTGCCTGAACATTCTGCAATTTTACGATCTTTGCAGTCTGATCTTCTTGAATCTAAATTCTTACTGACTCGTGACAACCATACCAACCTGGTGATAAGAATCGTGCCAGGCGCAGTTGGTTTCACGTATCTGACTTTTAATGAGGGTGACACACCCAGACAAGCAATAGAGCTTACAAGTCACACTTGTACACTTCGGCTGAAATGCGGTTTTCCACTGTGGAAAAAGTTTTGACCGGAGTGCAGATAGCAATTCTGAAAGAACGAGCACTGTCACAGGATAAACGCATGTTGATTGTTACACAGTATCCTGCCTTGGAGGCAGTGACAAAAGCAGTGTACCGAATTCAAAAGCTTTGTACTTGAGGTGGATACAATGGGCCACGTCCTTGACATCTCCGGATGTCATGTTCATCTTTGACTCCTGTTTGGAGACTCAAGAGTACTTACAGTATGAATTCGTTCACCCTGCTCCTCTGACCATGCGCCCGCTGGAGGACATTCATTGTTTCATATACACGGATGGATCGGTGCAGCCGGCGACAGATTCAAAACATGTTTATTCTGCGGCCTTCACAATAGTGGTAGGTACTATGGTGAATGAGAGTTCAAGTCCGATGTAGTGCATACACAGACATTAGGGGACTGTACCACCTAATTGTCAGAGCTACATGCTCTGGTGCCTGCACTGGAGTATGCAGATACTTGGTGACTACTCTTATTGTGAGTGACTCTCACTACTGTGTTCAGTCTTACAATGACAATCTATTCTTTTGGACTCTGGTGATGTGTTCCAGGGTTTGGGTCCCAGCCTCCTGGTACCTGTGAGTGTCTCTTGCCCTCCCACCAACCCTGCTGCCATGGACCTGTTGCCTCACCACTGTGGGCACCCGCATCCTCTCCCTGCCGTCCTCACTTGGTGGTGTGGGGTGGTCATCCTCTAGGACAGGGAGGGTGTTGCAGGCAGCACTGGTGGTGCTGGTGGCGATGTTGGTGGACAAACACGCCATAATAGCAGGGGTCTGCAGTGAAGTTGTTGTTGCAGCAGATGTGATGGGGGAGGATGGAGTCCTGGGACCTGTATCTCCCTGGCACACCAGATGGGCCGGTGTCGAGCTCATCGTCCAGAGAATCCTGGGAGTCAACATCACAGAGTCCAGGGGGGGGGGGTGGAGACTGGCTCTGCAGGTTGCTGGTGTTGTCGTCTGCAGTGAGTTCTTGGCCACCTGTGGATTAGATTAGAAATGGTCATTGTAGTGCACCCCCATAGTTTGTGTTAGCTGTGTGTCATCTACTGTTTGTACACTACACAACTGACTGATCATCACATTGTTTGCGATGTGCACTACTGTGCCTCCTGACATGATGCAGTGGTACATGCATTAATTGTCCATGGTGTGAGGTGTCAATGCATACCATGCGACCTGTGCATAATGTATGATTACAGGGACCTGTTTCCATCTAGGGACTGGCACAACGTGTTTTTCATTGAGGACTGTTTGTAGATTTTTCTGACCTGGCAGACATTACATCTGGCCATGGACAGGCCGTTGTCATCTCCAGCATACATTGTCCTGTCACGTGCATATCTTGATTCATAACACCACACATGCTTGCTTAAATTTGGAATGGTCCATATTGCTCTGGCCCCATGGTGATGCACATGTCAATCACTGCTGTACATGATTGTGACCAGACATTAATCTACATGTGCATTGGTGTGTCACACTTAGATAGCTGTGACAGTTTACTTAGCTTACCTGTATGCACACTGTGCGTGGCAATGGGGTAGGTGTGCATAGTGGTGCAATGAGAGGGCTTGTGTGGTCATACAGGCTTCCACACCCACACAGCCCTCCATGGCAAGATGGCTACCTACCTGTGAGTTTGGTTGGTGTACTGCAATGGCTTCCAAATGCTTCTGAGTGGGGTGGGGGGAGTGATCCATCCTGCTGTGATGTGGGCCAGGGGGCATGGTGGGAGTGGTAGTACAGGCCTCCCACACCCAGACACCCTCCCAGAGAAGATGGCACCCACCAGTGAGTTTGGTTGGTGTACTGCAGTGGTTTTCAAATGATTCTAGGTGGGTGAGTGCTCCATCCTGCTCAGGTGTGGGACAGGGGACATGGTGGGAGTAGTAGTACAGGCCTCCCACCCCCACACAGCCCTCCATGGCAAGATTGCTACCTACCTGTAAGTTTGTTAGGTGTATTGCAATGGCTTCCAAGTGCTTCTGGGTCGGTGAGTGCTCCATCCTGCTCAGGTGTGGGACAGGGGGCATGGTGGGAGAGGTAGTACAGGCCTCCCACACCCAGACACCCTCCCTGGGAAGATGGCTACCTACCTGTGAGTTTGGTTGGTGAACTGCAATGGCTTCCAAATGCTTCTGGGTGGGGTGGGGGGAGTGCTCCATCCTGCTGGGCTATGGGCCAGGGGGCATGGTGGGAGTGGTAGTACAGGCCTTCCATATCCAGACTCACTCCCATGGAAGATGGCTACCTACCTGTAAGTTTGTTAGATATACTGCAATGGCTTTCAACTGCTTCTGGGTGGGGGGAGTGATCCATCCTGCTGGGCTGTGGGCCAGGGGGCATGGTGGGAGTAGTAATGCAGGCCTCCTTCCCACAAACAGCCCTCCATGACAAGATGGCTACCTACCAGTAGGTTTGATGTGGGTTGTGTAAGGGCTGACACATGCTTCTGGGTGGGGTGGGTGGAGGGCTCCATCTTGCTGGTGCGGTGGGACAAGGGTGCCTGGTGGGAGTTGTAGTGCTGGCTGCCTGTACACTTGCCCCCATGGTAATGTTGGTGGCTACGTTTGGGGTGAATGGGAGTGGGTGAATGTTGGATATGTGAGACATGTTTTTGTGAGAGTATGGTGGAGATGAATGGGATTTGTCCTAGGAGGTGTAGCTTTGTAGTTGTGCAAGACAGTACATATTAGTGTGGTGGTAGTCATTTGTTTGTACTTACCAGCCTCCACTCCCCCGGCTACTCCTGTGAGACTATCTGGATGCAGTATGGCAATCACCTTCTCCAATGTTGTGAATGGTTTTGGTGGTATTGGAGGGTCACCACTAGTCCTGTCATACAGCTCCCGGTTCTTGCTTCTCCTCTCTTTGACAACCCACTTCAGATCATGCTACCGCTTCATGAGCTCCTTCCTTGCCCACATTTGTGTTCTTGTGGCTAATGGTGTCTGTTGGACCAGGCTACCAAACAGTTGGGGTTCCACTCCGACTATCTCATTTACCATGACGGTCAACTCACTCTCTGTGAATTTGGGCATTTTATGTGTTGACATGGTGTGTGGTGAGCAAAGTGGGGGTGCAGGGGTGTGAGTGGTGGGTGTGGTAGTGATGTGTATGGTGTGTGATGTGCTGAGGGTTGGTGGTACAGATGTGGAAGTGGTAGTGGTGCTGTGTGTGGTGTGGGTATTGATGGTGTGGTGCTTTGCCTATCCTTTGTTGTGAGGGTTGGTGGCCTTCAGTCTTGGAAATTTGCAAAGGATTGTGGTCAGGGAAGGGGCTGGTTTTATACTGAGCAATGTGGGTGTGTCCAAATGAGGTATTCCTGTCAGGTGTGTTGTGTGTGTTGTCCTGGGAATCGTATTTTTCATTTTGCCATGTGTTTGTGTCATTGGGATGTGTTGTGTGTCTTTGAGGGGCATGGCTAGTTTCCTGTGTGCACTGTTTGGCCTTTTTGTGGGTTTTTAGCTTCGTCTGCCATGTTTTCCACGGATCGTCCTCAGCGGTGGCTATGCTGCAGCTCTTCCGCTGGTTCTCACATTCATTAAAAGTGTGCGACCGCGGCGGTAGGAAACAGTGGAACGTACCGCGGGACCGACAGGGATATCCTAATTTCCCGTGTGGTGTCTCCGCTATGATTGCAGAGGGTTGGTGTTTTTCCGCCGCCTATCTAACTGCCCTGAACGGATTTTGGACATCACCGCCCACGGCAGGCATTTTTTCTTGGCCCGGTTCCGCCGCGGTCAGTGTTTTTTGGCGGATGATCCGAATTTGAGCGTCGTGTTTTCCACGGTCTCGGCAGGCGGTTGTTTTCCGCTACCATGGCGGTCGGGGTCGTTTTCTGACCGCCATCCTAATGGACCCCCAAGTTATCTAACGGACTCAGATGTCCAGTTTAGAGGATAATCTAGCGGTACCTGGGTCATATAATCTTTGTACCTCTTGTAGTATTGGGGTTAAATTATGTTCAGGATATCTGACTTACAATAAAGTGTCATCTGCATATGCAGAAATCATCAGGTTATTCTGAGAGGATCGTATGCTGCCAAGAGAGAGATATTCCCGAATTGCACGTCTTAAGGGTTTGGCCACCAGTGCGTATAATAACGGGGAAGGGGGACAGCCCTGTCTTGTGCCCCTTGTGATTGCGATTGAGTCAGAGATCATACCATTGACAAGTATTTGGGCCATAGGTTTCGCATATAGCACTTCCACTAACTTTATAAAGACTTCCCCCACTCATCGTAGCATCGCCCTTAGAAAACTCCACTCTACTGAATCAAATGCCTTCTCAACATCCAGCAAGACAGCCACCGCATGAACTTCAGGGTCTATTCGAGAGATCGCACAGAATAATGTGCATATATTACTTCGAAAGGACCTGCCAGGATCTAATCCTGATTGCTCTGGGCCCACTAGTTCAGGGAGCAGTGGGGAAATCCTATTCGCTAAAATTATGGCACAACTTTTCGTGTCTGTCTTAAGCATTGATAACGGTCTGTATGATGAGCACAGTATGGATGACTTATTAGGCTTAAATAAAGAGACCAGTGTGGCCTCCCGTATTTCTCCCGTAATTTCCTCAAATAAGTGGATTAAATGCTGTACTAGCTGGTACTGGTATTCCTTAGAAAAGGCCACTGTCAGGCTGTCGGATCCCAGTGCCTTGTTATTTTGCATTGTTTTTAATGCCTCAATAGTGCTGTGGGGTAGAGGGGGGCCATTAATCGCTCCCTGTCAGAGTCAGACAGCCATTGCATCGCAATATATTCTAAATAGTCTTCTGTAGACTCAACAGTACTGGAGCCCCCTGACGTGTATAGTTCTGCCTAGTAAGATCGGCAACAATCACTAATCTGTGGGGCGTCCCAGACCTGTTTGCCGTCCTTGTCCAAAAATGTCAATACCTCGCTTTCACCTCTTGGAGGATTAGTCAGAGCCACCAGTGTGGCACTGGGCCTCTCCCCATTCTTATACACTCTATCCGTGGCATATTTTTCTAGGTGTACCATCTCAGTTTGTGTCAATTCATTATATTCTTTTCTCTAATTTGTGCTAACTGTTCGAGCTCTGATACTTGGAGAGTATTGCGCTCCGATATTGCCAGCACCTTCACAAGTTTATTCATATGATATCTTATATCTCACAGTACTCAGGCGTGTTTAACTATAGTTACCCCACCGATGTAGGCCTTGAAGGCCTCCCAGTGTGTGGCCATACTTGTAAAACTCCCGATATTCTGTAGCAAAATATGCATCTATTGCTTGAGCAAGCTCTTCTCGAAATACTATGTCCAGCAATGAATACTCTGGGAACCCCCAAGTGAGAACCCTAGGCTGCAAACCCTTAGATGCAAGTGTTAACTTAACAGGAGAGTGATTGGACAGTGTACACGGCAGATGAACAGATTCTTGTACATGGGGGAGTAAGCACTTCGAAGCTAGCATATAATCAGTACATGTGTGGATGTCATATGCGGATGAGTAGTGAGTGTATTCCCTACCTAGTGGTGATCTATAACGCCAGACGTTTAACAACCCACTATCTTCTGCTATTGTGGTGACTGCCTTGGCTACAGCAGATGGTCTTCTGGTTGGCCCCTTGAATCTGTTGAGTTCAGGTGATGAAACACAATTAAAACCCCCTCCCTCCATAGCTGAGGAATAGTCGCATATTCAGCTATTTTATCATTAAGTGATCTGTAGAATTGGGGGTCATCATAGTTCGGGCCATAGATACCAACCAATAGTACGTGAAGACTATCTTTACGACAACCTACAACCACATATCTGCCTCCTGTATCCACATACACCTCTTAATCTCTTCAGCGCGCCCGCGTTTCCCCCTCCGGTGCTGGGCGGTAATAGAAACGGGCGTGGTCATGACAGAACGGTTCCGTCATGAGCAAAGCTCAACCGTAGCTCATGACGGAACCGTTCCGTCATGAGCATGGAAAGGGTTAAAGCTGCACTCCAGACCCCCGACGAGCTCATATCAATACCCAGCATGCATGAGAAGTGAATCCGGATGCCACGCAGGTGCTGCTCATTCTATTCTGCATCAGCAGACCCGATCCAGGAGCCAGGTGGGTTTCCTGTAAAATAGCGACATCTATGTTGTGTTTCAGCAAATATAGGACCATTTTGCGAATTTTACGTTGGTCATTCAGGCCTCTTATGTTCCATGTCATTAAGCTTAATGTGGCCTCTTTGGTTTTCTGTATGGAGGTCAGAGAGTTATCTATACTATGGGTCTGTCTATATTAGCATGCATGTTTACTCTGTAGGGTGTTCCTCCTATGTTGTTTTTTGCTAGGCTACATGCATCAACTGATTTTAAACTGGTGGTCCCTACCTCTCCCTCCCAGGCCATGTATATCCCAACTTTACATGGCACCTGGAGCCCCTTCCCTACAATTGCCCCCTGTATATACCGAACATTGTGTGTAATACATGTGGGGCGGTGAGTGCCCCTGAGCTGGTCTGCAGCTCTTACTTTCAATTGGCCGATTAGTGCCATTAATACAACCCTGCAAAAGAGTAGAACAAAAGTAGTCCTGAATTTCCAGATTCTATGTACTGTACAACATATCCTGCTGGTGGACAATTGTGAAACAATTGTGAAACTGATCACATAGCTAGAACCAAATCACATCCATTTCTTTCTACTATTCTGACAAACCGTTATCTACCTGGCACACGTGAGGAATGGATACAGCATAACTGGGAGCAACGTAGTATTCATTCTGATCTTGGTCACTGCGACTTATGCAGTTTTCTGAGGATGAGTCCTGTCCTTTATTCGTGGCACTGTCTCTTAAGTGCAACTTTAGTAACCCTGGGCGAAGGACTTCGCTACGCCCACGTAGTGTTGCCTACTTCGCCCTTTGCAAAGTAGGCGTAGCAGGCAACACTACGCCCACTCCGTGGGCGTAGCGAAGTTGCCCGCCACCCGCCTCCCTCCCGCCCTCCCCTACATACCTAATTTGTGTAAATACTAAAAGAAAAGTAAATATAAGGCACTTACCTTGTCCGCTGCGTCCCGGGGCTCTCTCTTCTCGTTCGCGCTGCCGTCTTGGATACCAATGCGCATGCGCGGCCGCCCGCGCATTCGCATTTCTTGCGAGAAATGCGCATGCGCGGGCGGCCACGCATGCGCATTGGTATCCAATTATGTGGCAGGGGGAAGCTCCAGGGGCTGGTCTGGGGGCCAAATAGCCGTGTGACCGCTCTACGATGAATTCAGCTGAGAACGTATGAGAACGTCTCCAAGCAGGGTGGTAAGCAATTGCTCAATGAATTGCTCCATATTACCGATGCTTGTGGACTCAGTCAGGCCAACTATACTTAGGTTGGGGTGCTGGACCGCGCTTCCAAGTCCTCTGTCTTATTTTGCGGTACCTCCATCTTCCACGTTTCTGAGAGTTTGAAGCCTCCACAAGTGGATCTTCAGGGTCCGAGACTCGCTATTCAACTTCCCTCCATCACTCCGCAAGTTTATCTATCCTTTCATGCAATCAACAAGAGAGAACGGGTCAGCAAGCCACTCTTGTACCCCTTGGCAATAATAGGTTTCCAATCAACAAAAGAGTGACAACATAGCTAAAGGGGAAAAGAAGTCATGTAGTAGTATAGTTTCTACCACCAGAACAAGTAAAAAGGCAGTTGGGAAATAAGGTAAACAAGGTAAACATTACACTAAGCATGTTTACCTTCTTTCCCAACTGCCTTTTTACTTGTTCTGGTGGTAGAAACTATACTACTACATGACTTCTTTTCCCCTTTAGCTATGTTGTCACTCTTTTGTTCATTGGATATCTATCCTTTCAAACATGCGGTTCATACGGTACGTCAGGGAGTCAATTTTACTGTCTATAGTAGTGAGGCTGTGCTGCATTGTGGTGAGTATTGCTCGTAAATCGCTTCCTATTTCATAATTCATTGGCCCCTGTTCCTGTGGTTGCTCCTCTGATTCCTCCTGCCTGAATCTGGTAGACTTTCTTTGCTCAAATTAAAGCTTCTGTTGTAACTTGTCAGGTTTCCCCAGTATGTGTGAGTAGTATGGTCTAGTCTCTGCTGGAGCTGCAAGTCGACAGCTATACCTTCTGTCCGGCCAGCTGCGTCTGTGTGCGCCATATTGGGTATTATTGAAACTATCTTATTGAATCAGTCCCCAGGCGTATGCTCCAGAATAGTTGAGACCCCCCAGGTGGTTTGCAGCTCACTGTTATGTTTGTGTCTCTTGCCTGAAGTAGTCTTTGTCCTCTCAGCACAGTGAGGGGCCCCCATAATTCCACGGGAGGCCTTCAGCCAGCCCTGCAGCATTAGAGGCGGCTGACCATAAGCAGGCTACGGTCTTCCTCCGATATACGCCGTCTCTTGTGGCTGTAGGTCCAACTCCTCGTGGACACCAGAGAGCATCCTCAGCAGTTACAGCCACTACGTGAGGGCGCCGGCTACACAGCCACAGCAGGCCACACCTCCATCAGATCGGGCTGTCCCTGCTCCTCGGTCAATCCTGAATCAATTCTCTCTGTGCCAGCTGGACACTGAACTGGATCGTTGGTTCTCTTGATCCCCGATGTGAACTGCCAATAGAGTATGCAGGGGTTATCAAATTCCTGAAGGATTATAGATTAGGGGTGGGCGGACATCTCTGTTTCGCCCACGGAATGTGTGGAGATTTGCCCTTCCGCCCTTGCGCAAAGAAGGCGGAGATTTTAGGCAAATCTCCGCACATTCGGGGACGGAACGGAAGTTGGCCGTCCGCCCGCAGTCCTGGCAAGGAATGCGCATGCGCAGGCTCCCGCGCATGCGCAGTTTCCAGATGAAGCCGCGATGGGGAAGGATGCGGCCGCAATAAGGTAAGTTTTATTTACGTTTCATTTTAGGCTTTTAAATATAATTTAGTAAGGCGGGCGTGAGGCGGGCGGGCTTCGGGTATCGGAAATATGCGGAGAGGCACGGAGATTGGTTCAATCTCCGTGCCTCACCGCGAAAGTCCATTACGCGACTTCCACCCACCCCTGTTATAGATACGGCCACAGGAGCTTACTCAAGCTGCGGCCATTTTGAGATCAGGCGAACTCCGCCACCGACATTAGGGAATAGTTGCCACTAACAGAGCTCTCCGTGATCAAGTCTGGTTTCCATATCTTGATGAAAGGGTTGAAAAAGAGTTGAAGAATTATCACATATGAAACTTTCTTTCATCTCAAGTTATGCAGCACCCTTTGAACATGTCAGAATTGCCACATCATGCCTGAGAGAAAATTGTTATTAATTTGTTTGGTACTCTTGAGAGTGGGCATCATCTTCTAGCTATTGTTGATGAATACTCATGTTTTCCATTGGTAGAAACCTTTCAACCATTACACATGAAATGATTATTCAAATTTAACTGTAATCTTTGTGACTTACGTGTACCTGCAATCCTAAAATCTGACAACAGCACACCTGTTAATAATGAGTATTACTTTCTAAATCACCTCCACATAAAACGTCAAAAAAACACTCTTCTTTGGCTGTAGGCCAATGGTTTGATAGAACAATTCATGAGTAATGTAAAGAAAGCTTTTCAGCTTGTTACATTGGAAAAGGTGGACCTCAAATTTGTTTTGAAAACTAGTCTTTGAGCTTACCATTTGACCCCTCAATTAACGACAGGAAAAAGCCCTGTAACTCTCATGTTTGGAAGAGCCATGACGACGTAGCTGTCCCATTGGACCAACCTGAGATCCAAGAATAAGGAAGACATTCATGCTGGCCATGAATTTGGTCGCAAACAGAAGATGAAAATGCTGAAAGACGATGTCATGTAAAAACTTCACCTTTGCATGAGCTGAGATTAAGGGCTTATCAGACAACACACAAAAATAAAGTCTGTTGCTCCTTTTGAGGTTGAACCCTTTACCATCACTAACACCAAAGGACACATGGTGACTTCCCAGCATCCTGGGAAGTCCCTTATGAGAGATTGCTCTCATTTTCGACATGTGGCCCATTACCCAGCAAACAACGATGTCAATGTAGAGACTGGGTCCCGAAGACTGTTGAGGACTTTGTGTCTTCTGACACTTCCACCTTATCCGTGAAGATCCCTTTGACTATCAGTTCTTGGTTTCAATTGACCTGATCAGAATGTGTTATTCAGGAACCAAGACCCTTAATAGAAGAATTAGAATTGTCTGTATATTTATGGGTAAGCACCCAAAATATAGAATCAAAAATATCGAGAGGGAAAGGAGGAGCTTCGCGCGCAACCGGGATGGTCGCGTGAGCACAGGGCTCCCGGACCTTCGCCACCTCCGGCACTGAATATAATCCTGGTTATGACGACGGATCATTGAAGATGCAACCCAGCTGATATGATAGCTGTTTTCAAAAATTGATTTGGTCCAAGTGAACCGATTTTATGACAATCTGAACTTTCCTGGCCTGCTCCACGGATCTGCCCCGGGCTCGAGTTGATGATCTGCCTGGACAGTAATTGAACAACAGCGGTTTCCCTGATCCTACTCTCGACCCTGGACTTGGCTTTCGGTTTCGCTTTTGGCCCGGACCCTTCTACGCAGCGGATTTCACCCCGCTGCCCAAGGACTGCTTCACTTCGTGGTCCCACCTCAGGGCCGGGACCGTATATCAACGCTCGGTGTGTGACGTGAGACACACTGTCCTTTGGTCGAGCATCTGTGGGTGATTTTGACGTAGCCATTTTCACCAGATCTCAGGGTCCCCTCGGGGGCGCAGCTTCCAAGATGGCCGGCAAGCCCGAGGTTTAAAAGCGAAAGACCAAGACTGTTCACCGTGGGGGCTCCATACAATCTAATGTCATGGACCGATACACCCATCCTAAGGGATCCCCCGGTGGAACGGGCAAGCCTCCGGTGGACAAGGGAGATGATCCTACGGCGGACGAAGACCCGACTCTGCACAATGTTATGGGCGCCATTGCGAGTATGAAGCACTCAATCGGTGTGCAGTATGAAACCCTGGCACAAAAACTGGATACAGTGGCGATTGATGTCAACTTGATAAGGGCGGATTTAGCTAAAACAAATGAAAAAGTTAAATCTCTGGACTTGAAGACTTCTAGCCTCACGACGGATGTCTCCGACCTACAAACGGAGGTCTGCAATCTACGGTCCTCTAATGACTCCTTCTCCCGCCGTTTAGAGGATTTTGAAAGTCGTGCTAGGCGGAACAACGTCCGTATTGTGGGTGTCCCTGAGAATTCAGACAACTTAAATCTTGACCTCATCGTGGAGGAACTCATCGTCAAGCATCTCGCACCCAAAGGCCTGAGTAAATTCTTTGCGGTGGAGCGGGCACACAGAGTGCCGGGTGGTAAACCTAAGCTGGGTGCTACCCCGCGGCCCATAATCGCCAGGATATTTAATTTCCGTGATCGGGACGCTATCCTGCAGGCGTCGCGCTTGGGTGGCCCCACGAAATTTGAGAATATGACGGGGAGTTTCTACCCAGACTTCACTCAGTTGGTGCAGAAACAAAGGATGGGGTTTCAGGGAGTGAAGAGACGATTGAGAGACAGGGACATGAAATACGCAATGCTATTTCCAGCTCAGCTACGTGTGGAACATGGAGATCAGACGTTCTTCTTTTATCACCCTGAGGCTGCCAGTGACTGGCTCGACACACTGCCCAGGCAGCAGGAACACCCTGAACACTCCGGTGAAGCCGGGGGTGGACTGATGGAACAGGAATAGTAATGGGACTTGGTTCGCTGGACTACATATTGATCTTTCAGCTATGGTTTGCGGATCCTTTAACTTGCTTTAATTGAGGTGGTTCTCCAGGGGTGGCAGAGGGAGTGGGTCTCTTCCTCCTCTGGGGTTTCTTTTCGTAGATTAGTTATTTGCTAGGGCGACAGGTACACTGCAAGTTGGGGGGGCCTTTGAGTCTAACGCAGGGGTGCAGGGTGGGGGGTCTTGTTTTGAGGGTAGGTTGGGGGGGACGAGGGGGGGAAGTTGTTATTGTTTGGTTCATTTCAAGGCACTATATTGATGGACTTTTGGACTTGGCTGTCGCGACTAATGTGGGGTGGATGCTGCGACTATGTTCGGGATGGAGGTAGGGGGCTAAAATTGCTGTATTGGAAGGTTAACAGGTTGGGAGACAGGATAAAATGTGGTGTGGTGTTACAACTCTTGAGACGTCTCTTCCCTGATGTTGTGCTGTTGCAAGAGACACATCTGATAGGCAATACATGCCATGCCATGAATCGAAGGGGCTACCGTCTCCTGGCACACTCCGGCTTCACCACTGGCTCTAGGGGGGTGGGTATCTTGGTCAGAGTCTCCCTCCCCCTTGAAATCGATGCTGTCATTCTTGACGACAGGGGGCGATACGCCGCCATTACTGGACGATGGGAGGGGAAAGTCATCACTCTGCTCTCCGTTTATGTCCCACCTGGCCTTCAGACTATGACCTTTGCTGACTTGCGGAGGGTGATACTGGGGCTCCCAGAAGGCATCCTTGTGGTGGGCGGCGATTTTAACTCAGTGGTCTCCGGAAATATCGATCGCTACCCACCTAGGGATCTTGGGAGGTCCCAGTCTTGGCTGGGTGGCTTCCTTGACACTCTGGGATTGATAGATTGCTGGAGGCTGCTACACCCTGGACAATTACAATACACCTTTCACTCTGGTGCACACAGTAGTCTCTCGAGACTTGACTATATCCTGATGCCCGCAACACAGGCCCCGCTTGTTAAAGAGATCAGACATTTGGCTAGGGGTATTTCAGATCATTCCCCCTTATGGCTCGTAATGGAAACAGGGCCGGGAACTGAGGGCTGGGTAGCCCCGATCAACCCTTGGTATCTCCGTGACCCTAAGATCCGTACGGAATTGATCAAATCACTCGACCATCATTTTGTGGATAATGTGGGGTCTGTGTCATCATCTGTCTTGCTATGGGAAGCCTATAAGACGGTCATCCGCGGCCACGCCTTATTGTTAATTAATAACGCTAAGACACGTAAGTGGGAGGCAGTGGTCCGACTTGAAACTGAGATATCAGACATAAAAAGAGAACTGGAATCTGATGTTACCCAGGACAGGGTGCACCTTCTCAGCCTCAAACAAACTGACTATAGAGCATTGGTCACTGATGCCGCCAAAGTGATGAGTAGAGAGCAGCAAGGCCGTTTGTATGACGTGGGTGATAAGGCCGGAAAGTTGATAGCTTGGTTGGACAGGAAGGAGAGGGCTAGTCGTGTGGTTCCTTTGATTGAGAAAGGGGACGGAGTGAGAGTGACTGACCCAGTTGAGATTGTGGAGTGTTTTTCTGAGTATTTCCAAACCGTGTACTCCTCAGTATCGGACAGACCGGAACAGGACTCGCATCTGCTTCTGAGAGACATTGCTTTGCCCTGCTTGTCGGATCTGGATAGGGAGTGGATGGACGCGACACTCTCTGTTGAGGAGGTCGCGACCGCAGTCCGTTCTGTGAGATCGGGAAAGGCCACGGGTCCGAACGGACTTCCCATCGAACTTTATAAGCTACGCCCAGATAAAATAGCACTGTATCTTCGCTTGATGTTTTTAGAATCGCTAGATGCGGGTACCCTCCCTTTCGATCAACGACTTGCATCTATCGTTGTGATTCACAAGGAGGGGAAGCCACGGGATTGCTGCGCATCGTACAGGCCCATCTCGCTCTTAAACGCCGAGCCTAAGATCCTCGCAAAAGTGCTCGCGAATCGCTTGATAACTGTTATCTCCGACCTGATCCATCCAGATCAGTCCGGTTTCATTCCGCACCGAAACACGGCACTGAACCTTCGGCGTCTACATGGCGCCCTTGCGAGAGCGTCCTCGTTGCGTGAATCGGCCATTTTGGCCTCTTTGGATGCCACCATGGCGTTTGGTACGCAGGAATGGCCATACCTCTGGGCTGCCCTCGCCAAGTTTGGTTTTGGCCCTGTTTTCATCAGTTGGGTGAAATTACTATATCACGACCCCATGGCTCAGGTAGTTGTTAATAGTCGTGTTTCTGGCTCATTTTCTCTCGGAAGGGGTACTCGCCAGGGGTGCCCGTTGTCCCCGCTTCTTTTTGCTCTTGCTTTGGAACCCTTGGTGGCTTGGCTGAGGTGGGAGCCGTCAATGAAGGGTATACGCTGGACCCCTGACTTCGAGGACTGAGTATCGCTCTACGCTGAGGACATCCTGCTATACCTCACGTCACCTCGGAAGTCGCTAGTAGTGCTATTCGATGTATTGACTTCCTTTGGTAAACATTCTGGCCTTGTAATCAATTGGTCCAAGTCCTGCGTGTACGTTCTCTCGGGAGATTCTCCTCTCTTGCCGCGTGGGTGCCCAATACAGGTGGTACACGCGGGTTTCAAATACTTGGGGGTGTTTATCACCTTAGATCCTGTGGTTCGCTATGAACGTAACCTGCTACCCCCGCTTCAGCGCTTACGGTCCCATGTTGAGGCATGGCGTAGACTTCCGTTGTCCCCGCTCGGACGAGCGGCTCTATTCAAGATGATGTCACTGCCCCGATTTCTATATGCCCTACAGAATACTTTCGATACTATCCCGGCCAGCTACTTTCGAGAGGTTGAAAGCTTGCAGAGACAACTGATATGGGGTGGGCGGTCCCGCATAGCCCTTGCCAAGTTAACACTTCCTTGGTATGACGGTGGAATCGCTCTCCCGGATATTAAGCGCTACTACTGGGCCTCCCAACTGGGGGCGATTAACCACGATACGTACGATCCCGCGTCGAAACCCGCGTTCGAAATGGACAGATGGTTGCTGCCTGGTGGAGACTACAACAGGGCGCTTTATACGAAATCCGCTGGGAGGATGCTCACTGGCCCTACCAAGATAGCATGAAAGTATGGCATCGTGCGAATGATGCAATGGGATGGAAGAATAGACTTACACGCGCGACCCCTCTTTACGCTTCCGAGAGGCTGGGCTCCCTATGGAAGACGAAAGGTTTTGATAGGTGGGACGTGATTGGTATATGCAGGGTAAATGATGTATGGACAAAGGATAGGGTCAAAACCTTTGAGGAGTTGAGATTGGAGTATGACTTGAGTGACAAGGAGTTTTTTAGATATGCTCAGATCCGATGCGCGCTGATGGCGGTTTTCCCTCCGGGTACTACTGTTCCGGAGGCGTCGCTGCTTGAAGATCGGGTGCTGGATGGGCACGTTCCCGACAGTACAATTTCGCTTATTTACAAAAAGTTGATAAACAATAGGACCGACCTTCTACAGCGCCTCAGGGAAGCTTGAACCGGCGATGGTTTGGAGTTAGATGACGAGGACTGGCAGTAGGCCATATCCTCGCCGAAAGAGGTTGCAATTCCGGCCCGCCTCCGGTTTGTACAGCTTAAGATTCTCCACAGGATCTATGTTACCGGTCCACGCTTGGTCAGCATGGATTATGCTTCGGATGGGCTGTGCAGGCGTGGTTGCGGCCTCCCGGGCACTTTTCTCCACATACTCTGGGAGTGCCCGGTGGTTGTTCGTTTCTGGAATCGAGTGCATGCAGTAATGGAAGAGTTCACGGGTGTTGCGTTGTTGCCTGAAGCTAGACGATGTTTGTTGAATGTTTGGGAACCAAATGATTATGATTTGGCACAGACTCAGTGGGTGACCCTTGGCAATATGATCGCTAAGAGGGATATCGCCCAGTTGTTGGGCTCTCAGAGGCCGCCCACAGTTCTGGCATGGAAGGAGAATATGGACTGGTGCATGTTCAGGGAGAAGACGGTGTATGTGGCACGTGGCAGGCCTCGCAAGTGGGGTAAGATTTGGGGTCAATGGAACTCCTACCGGGGAGAAATATGTACACCTCCCTTCACACACTTGGTGGCGGATCCTCCCTCCCCTTGACCTGACATTCCTGCTATTGTGTTGCTCGGATTGTCTCCGGACTTGCTGCATCCCTCAATCCTCCCATCCTGCAATGTCAATGATTGTATTATGATCTTATGCTTTCCTCCTTGTTTTTTTTTTGTTTATGTTGTTAAAAGTTTCAATAAAAAGAAATACAAAAAAAATATATATATAGAGAGGACAAAATATCGAATCAAAAATATCGAGAGGACAGAATATCGAATAGACAATAAATAGTTGGACATAATATCGGCAGATAGGTAAGTAATATCGAATGTCATTATATCGAATGTCATTATATAGAATATTATAATTTAGAATGTTATTATATAGAACATCATTGTATCGAAAAAAAATTATTTGTATTATATGTTAGTTTATGTGTTAAAAGTATATCATATTTTTTAATGTATGTTACAATTTTTTTAAGATAATGAATTTTATGTTAATTAATTTTTGCTTTTATTAGTTCCGTAGCAGGTTGTGGGTTTATAGGGGAATAGGGTGGGAAGTAATTTAATGTAAATTAAAAATATATATAATTAATCAATTAATAATTTTAAGGTTAATAACTAATATTGGTAATTAAGTTTTGCATATATTAGTTCTGTAGCGGGTTGTAGGTTTACAGGGGAATAGAATGGTAATATTGGTACTTAAGTTAATTAATTTATTATTAAATATTTAAAAAGTTATTAATAAATGTTTTCAATTAATTGATAAATATGTAATCTGTGTAAATTGTAATTAATTAAATATGAATTATTAATAAGTCATGTATTTATTTGTTAATTATGTCAATTTTTTTAGGCGTTTTGTGTGTTTATAGGGGAGTATGGTGTTTATTAAATTATTTGAAAACACATGTGTATTCATATTTATATAATATTTCATCAGTAATTTTATACTGTTAATTGTGTTAATTAATTTAGATATCATTGTTTTAAATTTTTTGTTAATTGTGATTAGCTAGTTAAATAAATGTTAATTAATTATGTTAATCATATAATATTTTAGACTATTGGAGGTGACGTTTATGGTGGAAAATAGTGGGAGGTAAATTACATTTAAATAATTAATTATTCCTCTATGCTATCCAACACTTTCCCTACTGTTGCACTGTCTGGAGTGGGAATAGTAACTTTTTCCCCTGAGCTATCCAACGCTTTCCCTTCTGTTGCACTCACTGGAGTGGGAATAGTAATTTTTACCCCTACGCTATCCACCGCTTTCCCTACTGTTGCACTCACTGGAGTGGGAATAGTAATTTTTACCCTCCCGCTATCCAACACTTTCCCTACGGTTCCACTCGCTGGAGTTGGAATACTAATTTTTACCTACCCGCTATTCAACACTTTCTCTACTGTTGCACTCTGGAGTGGGAATAGTAATTTTTACCCCTACGCTATCCAATGCTTTCCCTACTGTTGCACTCACTGGAGTGGGAATAGTAATTTTTACCCTCCCGGTATCCAACACTTTCCCTACTGTTTCACTCGCTTGAGTGGGAATAGTAATTTTTACCCTCCCGGTATCCAACACTTTCCCTACTGTTCCACTCGCTGGAGTGGGAATAGTAATTTTCACCTACCCGCTATCCAACACTTTCCCTACTGTTGAACTCACTGGAGTGGGAATAGTAATTTTTACCCACCCGCTATCCAACACTTTCCCTATCGTTGCACTCACTGGAGTGGGAATAGTAATTTTTACCCACCCGCTATCCAACACTTCCCCTACTGTTCCACACACTGGAGAGGGAATATTAATTTGTACCCACCCGCTATCCAACAAATTCTCTAGTTTTGCACTTGTTAGAGTGTGAATACTAATTTTATTCCCTTAGCTCTGCAACATTTTGAATTGTGTTATATATAATGAGGTGTAAATTATTAATTAACATAAAAAGTATTACTTTAATTATTTACATTATTATATATTATTTATTTTTATATTTAGATAATAGTTTTATTTAAATGTATATATGTAAATATATTTTTAATGATCTATTAAATGTTTTATAATTAAGATTAATAATTATTTTATAATAATATTCAGTAAATATATGTTGGAAAATTATGTTTTTTATTTACATTACATTTATTATTTTTACATTTTAGGCTTTTTTACATAATTTTAACTATGTTTTATTTAATTGTGTTTATTATTTAATTACTTTATGTTTTTAATACATTTAAAAAATTCGATATTTTAGTTAACTATATTTTAACCATCGATATTTTGTACTCGATATTTTAGCACTTACCTGTTTGTAGATAGGGACTCGATATTCTTTCCCTCGATATTTTGGCATCGATATGATTGGATACACCAGGATATAATTGTACACTTTTTTGTTTTTTTTAGGCACACTGGTGGGAAGGAGTAAAGGAAGAGCGGAAAGATGGTGTGGAAATTAGGGTTAATAATAATTGGAAATGGCATTAAAAATTGCCTCTATTAATATTTGTGGCCTTAATGATGGAGGTAAACGACAGAAGGTTGCGGCCTTGCTGAGATTGTTAAAACTGGACATAATATGTCTTCAGGAAACACATATTGGGGGAAAAATAAGTATTTGCTGGAACAACTAGGTTTTGAAGTTTTAGGTCACACAAGGCAAGGGACTAAAACGAGAGGGGTGGCCATTTTAGCTAGGAAAGGAGAGGTGAAGGTTAAAAGGAAAAAGGAGGATCAGTGGGGTAGGTGGGTGATGGTGGAGGCGGAAGGGTCGGTCGGATCTTACACAATTGTCTCTGTTTATGGCTCTACAAACGACGACCCAGACATTTTTGAGTTTCTAGACACTGAGCTATCTTTGTGGCCAGAACCGATAATATGTTGTGGGGACTTTAATATTAACGGATTGATAGGATTAGGTACAATAAGGGGGCGGGCATACACGGGAAGGAAGAAGAGAACACGTCAGGCTATTTGTAATTTAGCACAACATAACACACTAGTGGACTTGTGGGCCCAGGGCAATCCAGCAGGGACAGGTAGTATATACTACATACTATTCAGCACCACATAAATGCATGGCCAGATTGGACTACTTTTTTATTTCAAGCTCCCTAGTATCCAGTAGCCAGTTGGAAAGGTTGCCAAGGATTTTGTCGGATCATAACCCTCTTGTCTTAAGAATCTCACTAGGGGCTACAAGGAGGAAGGAGGTCTCTTGGACCTTTGAAAGAGGGCTACTAAGGGATAAGGATTACATTAAATATATGCATGGGTGGATTGCTTTTTTTTGGGAGACAAATAGGGGAACAGCCCCACCAGGTACTGTCTGGGATGCATTCAAGGCATAGATAAGAGGGGAAACCCTCAGCTATACCCTGCATAGAAATAGACAAGAACGGGGCAAAACGGATAGCATGATTAGAGAATTGGCAGCGTCAGAAGATCTACTAATATCGGCTATAGCTACACAGGAGCCATTGCAGGACATCATACTAACAATTGAGGTTCATTCATTCATTCTAAACTTTATTTCGGTTTGTTTATGAGCCATAAAAGTACAACAAGGAAAAAAAAACACGTTTTAAGCAATAAAATAATACACATGTTACATCCCAGTTCATATACATAGTCCATAAGTTTCCATTTGGTTATGGAGTCCCATTAAGATATTTAAGACAATAAATTATATATTAGCAGATTAAAAAGTTAAAATACAATAGAAGCCCAAAGTTTTCCTGGGAAAGTTATCTAACAACACACCAGGGGGCTTTGTTGCTTCCGAAACATTCTCCGTCTTGTTAACCACATAGAAAACAAGAACTTAGCAATGGCTGTAACTATTAGTGCATTGGTGTCAGATTTTAAAATTCTAAAAAACTCTAGATAATTCCTAACTCCCAGGTTCACACATAGCTGTATAATCCATTTCTTTCTACTGTTGCAGTAGGCAGGACAGAACAAGATCACATGCATTAAGGTCTCGTTAGGGTTTTCGCAACCTGGGCAGGGGCGAGCTGGACCCTCTTTCCATTTGTCTGTATATGAGTGCAGAGGCAGTGTGCCGTATCTAAACTGTAGATACAGTTTCTTTGTTAGAACCGGTTCAATCATATCTAGTTCCTTCTCAAAGCTGTAAACATTCTTAAGATCTAAGAAACTATCGGTAAGACTGGAGGGCCTGGCTGATTGGAGAGCTTCCTGTAGGTTATGATGTTTTATGGTCTCAACCAGGGTTTGTCTTGAGGTAGCTTGGCATGCGGCCTCCGGATTGGACCACATATTCTCCATGCCAATCCTGGTCGCCTGCCCCCTTATGAATGATAACCACTGTATCCTGCCTACACCCTGACAGGCCATCACGATCTTCAGTTCTTCTCTATAGCTCTCAAGCTCCGGGACACTCCACAATCTTCGCCAATAGAGAAGTGGGCGAGAGGCAATTGCTTCTGCAATTGGCCTCAAGTTTAGATCCAGCCTTAGTGGAATTAACGGTGTATTTTTTGGTAGAGAAAGCAACTGTCTAATGAAGTTATTCTCAGTAACACTGATCTCAGTTGCTGGTCGGTGCCCCCAGAGTTCCGCCCCGTAGAGAGTGGAAGATCTGGCTTGAACCTTATATATTTCTAGCGGTGCACTCACTAGTTTGTGCACGCAAGTTTTCTGCACTCTTAGGATTCCCCCCGCGGACTGTGAAAGCCATAAATTAGACCTAGACATTTGGGTGTCCCACCCCATTTTGTCGTTCAACGTCAAACCCAGGGAAACAAAGTTATTTACCCTTTCCAGGGGTCGTCCATCCATTTTCGGGTGAGGGCAATTAATTGTGCTGGCGTTAAACACCATGTACTTTGTTTTATCTATGTTAATCACCAGATTCCTTTTCTTACAGAATTCGGTGAATTGGTCTAACACCCGCTGCATCCCCATTGGTGTTTTTGAAAGCAGCAGGGTGTCGTCCGCAAACATTAGTGCAGGAAATTTACCGCCAGCTAAATTGGGGGCATCAATATTATTTGCGCTGGTCAAATCATCTATGAGGCCATTTAAAATGAGGGAAAATAGAGTAGGGGCAAGTACACACCCCTGCCTGACTCCCTTCTCGATTGGGAATGCTCTAGTCAGCTGACCAGATTTACCATAGCGTACCTTCGCAAATGTTCCTTCATGGAGTCTTTTAAATTGATGGCACAGGTAAGAAGGAATCCCCATATTGGTTAGTATACTCCACAGTTGGTTCCTATCCACCATATCAAAGGTGGATTTGAGGTCCACAAACGTTAGGTACAGGCTGCCCCCATCCAAGACCACATGCTTCCAGTAGAGTACCTGGAGCCTTAGTAGTTGGTCAATGGTCGATGTTTTGGCTCTAAACCCTGCTTGCAGGTGGTAGAGAATATTGTTCTCTATGATCCAATCCTGTAAGCGTTGTAAAAGAAGTCTGGCATAGATTTTTTGTGTAACATCAATAAGGCTAATTGGCCTATAATTTGATGGTGCCAGCGGAGAGCCCTTTTTGTAAACCGGAATGATTTCGGCCCCCAGCCAAGTGCTAGGGAGTTCTTGTCCGTCCAAAATGGCGTTAAATAGGACAGTCAAGTAAGGAACCCATATCTTCAGCTCATCTCTGTAGAGATCACCAGGAATCCTATCCAACCCCGGGGCCTTATTAGGTTTCAGTGCTAGTACCGCTAGTGTCACTTCCGACAAAGTAAATAAAGGAGGGTGCCAGATTAGATCCAGCCTCAGGGGAAAACTTGATAAATCAATAGTTAGGGAAGCGGGACTAGAATAAAGATCTCTAAAGTAAGCACACCAAGCTTCCTCAGCGATGTTAGGATCGATCTTGGACTTGCCCTCTACCTTCCCAGTGTGGACCAGATTCCAAAAGGATCGGGCATCTTTCGCAATTAATGCCTGTTTGATTGCATGCCATCTCTCAGTTTCCCATTCAGATTTTGCATGGAACAGGAGATCCTTATAAGCCTTCCTTGCAATCATAATGGAAGTCCTACTGCCTGTTTTGAGAGCGGATACTAGAATAGTTTTCGCCCTCCTACATGACTGGTTATACCAGGGATTAGAGTCCCGTGGCTGCCGTTGGCTCTGATTGGAGGGTTTGTAGAAGCTGCCCGCCAAGGCCGTCATTAATTCTTTATGGATTTCTAAAATTTTAGCGCCTTCCGCATAGTTTGGGACACTGTCGTACAGTGCTGACAGCTGCTCTAACTGAGGAATTACACTTTTGTACATTGAAGCCAGGTTTTCTGGTGAAGTCTTAATAGAGGCCCAGCGGATTCTTTTATAATAATAATAATAATAATAATAATACTGAGTTTTCTAGAGCGCGAACAGCTACCTCACGAGGAGGTGTCCCGGCGCTAAAACGTACCACAGAGGTCCCGGGGCAGGAGTGGGAGACCTATCGAGGCTGGCAAAAAAGCCAAGTCTTTAGCAGCTTTTTAAAGCAAGGTTCAGATGGAGCCTGCTGGATTGCTTGAGGTAGGGAGTTCCACAGCGCAGAAACATTTGCTGAGAAGGTGCGACCACCAAGGCGTGCCTTTTTTGCTCGTGGTACAGCCAGCAGGATACGGTCATTAGACCGTAGTACACGGTTTTGGGTATACCTTGAAAGGCGTTTTTTTAGGTAGAGTGGACAGGAGCCGTGCAAAGATCTAAACGCGAGTGTCAGGGCTTTGAATTTTATCCGGTTGGCGACAGGGAGCCAATGCAGGGTTCGAAGATGCGGAGAGACTGACTGTTTGAAAGGAATTCGCAGTAGCAGCCTCGCAGCCGCATTTTGCACTACCTGCAGTTTATGGATTAAGAATTGTGGGAGGCCCAGATAGAGACCATTGGCGTAGTCCAGCCGTGAGGTAACAGTTGCATGGACTACCATTTTTCTGCAGCTCTCGGGTAGAAGTCTAAGGAATTTTCGAAGGTTTCTTAATTTACTTAGGCAGCAGCCGGCCACTTGTTGGATATGGGAAGAGAAAGACATTTTACCACCCTGTATAATCCTAATATTGCTAGAAACCATGTCAGCCTCTTGCTGCACCCCCTCAGGATGTGGCAGATCCAGGTCCACCACCAAAGGGTTATGATCACTTTCCGAGCGATCGTGTACATGGAAGTTACGGATCAGTGGCCATAAAGACAAACTAGCCATAAAATAATCAATTATTGACGAATGGCCCATTCCATTATAAGTACGCTTTCCTGGACTATCCCCCGGGAAGCGACCATTACATGCTCTAAGTGAGAATGTATACGTCAAGGATGTAAGCTGCATAACCATAGGTGACCAGGATTTAGTTTGATAGACATTGGGAAATAGAATCTGGCAGGCGTCATCCTCATCTGACGATATCTGAATAACCCCCCCAAGTGGCTCGTAGTGGCAGTTGAAGTCTCCCCCTATTAGCACCTTAGTCTCGCTAGGGAGGCTGTTCAATAGATTAGTTAAGGACTCTAAAGTCTGTGATGTCCCTCCCCCACGAACAGGGCGTAAGTAGATATTAATGATTGCCAATTTGGGTGTGTTTGGGCGAGCTAAAAGAATACATAATATGTCGCGGCTATTAGTATTGATCCTTTTAACCGAGAACCCAAGATGGACACCCACCCATATTTTCTCTCCTTCCAAGTGAGAACCATTAAACGAGTACTTCGTTTCTCTGGGGATATTGATCACAGGCCTTTGGCCCATTGATCACTTAGTTCCTATCAATGAACGCGTTATAGATTGAGAAACGCCCATTCCCCACCATACCACGCAGTTTTCACGCGCCGCATGTAATGACACATGCTCACTGGTGGGCCACATTTGTGTTCGCCCATTAACACCGGCACTACGTGATAATGATATTACACCGATAACGCTATCATGTAGTATGATAAGATATAGCCACAGGCCGAACCACACACCTCTGCGAAATAGTCGTGTGTTGTGCACTTGCCTGTACATATGAGCACTAGTCACCATTGTGTGTCTGTTGGCCTGCAGAACAATAACTAATTGTGTATTTGTCTGTTCATGTCTGTTCGTACCCTTTATCTTCACAGGTGCATCTAATTTTTTGAGTCTCTCATTTTGAGACCAGAAGGGTTGTGCCTCCCGTTTTTTGATCGGTGAAGCCACCATTACAGTGCACTCCGACAGATATTTTAACTTTCACGTCCTTTGGTAGGGTGGGCCTTAGCGTGCCCACACCGCCGGGGTTTACTTACTTTATGTCCTGACGAATGCCAGGTTAACTACACCAACATTGGCAGAAACATGTTGACCGCTCACGGAATGTTACTGGAAACAGGCCATCAAATTTAGTTGACCTTGTTTACCAACACATTTTTTAATATGTCCTTGGTGATCAACCATTAAATTAATTTTTGATACACTCAAGCCATTTTTAAATCACCACATCACTCTATTCACTTGAATTTGTCACTTAGCCTTCACACCTTCACATTACCCGCTCCGCAGTAAATCTGGCGTTGAAGCACACTGGGGTGACATTCGGTCACACCCAGTGGGGCCCGATGATGAAGCATGTCACCGACCAGGTCGGTGAGTGAGGGCTTTCTAAACACACCTAATGGGTGTTGTTGATTGTCTGTGCTCAGCTATCTTTGTGTCCTTCACTAAGTAGCACTCTTTTGTTGTTAGTTTTCTAGTTAGAGTGGGGAGTAAGAGTGCCCTGTCTACCCTACCTCTCTTTTTGTTGAGCCGCAATTTAAAGCGCACAGCTGTGAGAGCTATTTATACTTAAGGCTCAGGACCGTGTCCTGATTTCCCTTCTTAGCACATCTCTCGTAAACATGGCAAACTTGGGACTTACTTACTCAGAAGCCGAAATTGAAGCAATCATGGCCGATTCCACCCTCTTTGCAGATCCATCTATCTCGCAGGCCATAGCACACACCTCTGACTGGGAGAAGTTGACCAGACAAAAACGGGATAGAATCAGAACTATATTACATGGGACCATCATGAAACAATACCTGTCAACGGACTCTGCACCGAAAGGCCTCTTGGTGACCAATGCACCGCGCATCTTTCTCAATGATGCCACGTTTCGTAGAGAATGGGCCATGATCCCATGGCATTGCACGCGAGATTGGCTCGTTCTTATAATAAAAACTGCTTTACGTCTTTCCGAGGCTCTATTAATAGAGATCCAAGAAACTGAATCGCAATTCAGGACAACTGTGACCGGTTATAAGAAGAAACTCGACGAGATTAATAGGGAGCTCAATGAGTACAAAGAAAATCTGTTGCAGGCTAAAATAACTAAATTTCAAAAGGACTTAAAAAAGTTTGAATTTAATAAAATGTATCCTTTTGCAGACCCAAACTTTGCGGTCCCAATTAAAAGTAATAACGATCCAGACCTCGCAGATGACAACTCCTCCAACAGTAGCGGATCCAGTACAGGCTCCAACAGACAAGGAAGGAGACGAGGGAACAGAGGGAACCGAGGTAATCAGCGATTCTTCAACCATGCTCCTAACTGGCCAGCAGTACCACCTGCCGGCTATGGACCCCCATCTTTCCCCTTTCCCCATCCCCAATTCCCAATGATGGGGTGGAATCCAGGCTGGCACCAACCACCACCCGCTCAGAATCAATACCAGCAGCCTTTTTTAGGGAGGGGTGGGAGAGGAAGAGGCAAAAGCAGACGAACAACCAACCAAGTATCCTGGCAGACAGACGACCCAGGAGAAAGACACCGCAAGCAGGGACGAGCAACCAACAAGTCTAATTACCAATCTTTCGGATCTACAATTGACAAACACTGAACAACAAGTGCTTGAAAAAGGACTGGGCTTCGTGCCATCAGCCCGCCCAGACAAATTCAGGCTCCATTGCGAATTAACTGACTTCTTCCGGAAATTGAAATTAAAAGCCTTCTTTGAAGGAAAGGAAGACCCCATTGCAGACCTTCGCAAGGGCGATACGGGTCTCAGATTAAAATCTACATTCACACCGCCCCCCCATACAGTACCGGCAGCTATTACTGCTTTTGAACAAGCAGTGTTCCTTGATTTGGAAACCTGTCAAGAACCTGAGGTATATGGGAATTTCAAGGCTGAAGAGTATCAAGCACTCGAGACACTGAAGAACAACACCAAAATTACCATTAAACCCGCCGATAAGGGCGGGGGTATCGTCATCCAGAATACTGTTGATTATGAGAAAGTATGTGAAGGCTTGCTCAATGATACCAACAATTACATTCCTCTCACTCATGACCCTTCAGAAGAACTTCAAAATCGAATCACCACCATGGTCAGGGAAGCTGAGCAGAATGGAGACCTGTCAAAAAATGAGGCTGACTTCCTGTCCACTAGAAAAGGCATAGTTCCTTACTTTTACACTCTTCCGAAGACCCATAAAAATAAACTGCCACCACCGGGTAGGCCTATAGTCTCAGGAATTGGGTCTCTTTTGGAACCGTTGTCTACCTTTTGTGATCAGTTTTTTAAACCTATCGTTCAAAATACACCGACATATTTGAAGGACACTAAGAGTTTACTCCACCAATTACAGTCTATGTCCTTTGACACTAACTCGATAATATTGGCTACCCTAGACATAGAGAGTCTGTATACGAGTATTCCTCAAGATGAAACGATCAAAGTCCTAAGTTCAGCTCTCAACTCAGTCTCTTGGGAGTACACCACCCCCGAAGAATTTATAATAGACTGTGCGACCATTGCACTCAAAGAAAACTTTTTTGCATATAAGGGACAACTGTTCCTCCAATGCTCTGGCACCTCGATGGGCAGTACTTTTGCCCCGAGCGTGGCGGGGTTATATGCGTCTGATTTCGAAGCAAAGAATATCCAATCCATTACGAACCCCTTCACTAGAAATATATTCTTTTGGAAGCGCTATATAGATGATGTGCTACTCATTTGGAAAGGGAGTATGGAACGTCTAATGGAATTTCTCGGATGGATCAATACCATCAACAGATATCTGAGATTCACTCACACTGTAAGTACCACTGAGGTGGTATTCCTTGACATAGTGATAACTAACAGTGGAACAACTCTAACCACGAAAACTCACTATAAAGCGACAGCTAAAAACAACTTGTTACAATTTTCCAGTTTTCACCCACGCCCATTGAGGGAAAATCTGCCCTATGGGCAGTATCTCCGGATTCGGCGGAACTGCAGTAGTACACATGACTTCAAAGAACAATCAACTGACTTGACCAAGAAATTGCAACAAAGAGGTTACCCTAACCATATCCTGAATAAAGGATTTAAACGGGCACGTAATCAGCCCGTGAAGTCCTCTTGGAACCACAACTGAGAACTGTGGAGGAACCTCCCCTTACATGTGTTACTACCTACAGTTCCCTGTCCAACCTGATGGAAAAATCTGTGAACAAAAACTGGAAAATAATTTCCAGCACTAGGAAGGATTGGCAGAAACCCCTTTTCTCATTTAGGAAAGGTCGTAGTCTAAGAGACTCCTTGGTGCACACCAGACCTAAAGAACCAGCTCCCTTGCCAACACGCAGCATCACTGATGCATGGAATCTACCAAGGGTCACCGGACATTACCCATGCTCCAATTGCTCCGTGTGCCATTTGACAACGGCCACGAAATCGTTGTCCTTGGAACCGGACAAAACCTGGTGGCAAAGATCGCACACCAATTGTAACTCAGCCAACGTTGTCTACCTTATCACGTGCCCCTGTTCATACCGATACGTGGGCATGACCACGAGGAAGGTCAAGCAGAGGGTGTGTGAACACAGGAGTAATATAAGATGCAAGAAGACCACCACCAAGATGAGCGATCATTTCTTGCAAGCTAACCATACCACCAACGATCTAAGATGGACTGTAATTGAACAGCTCACTGAAGGCCCAAATATTACTGAAAGACTATTTGAAAAAGAGGAGCGATGGGTGTATCGGCTTGGCACCCACCTTAGTGGTCTGAATGATGACATTCCTTGGGGGGCTATCAAAAAATAAACATTCCTGTGTGCATGAACTCTGTCCATGGGTTCGGCGATCATTTTTATTATACCAGGCATCTATGCTATGTATCAGCTTTAACAGCTGACCTCACTCTCATTCGTTATTGAAGGGATCTAACCCAGCTTCGAAATATACCTTGAGAAAAAATACCTCTTTAACACCTGTTAATCGAACTAGTAAGCTTACCTTCAACGGAACCCCCATTGTGACTCCGTTGCTTTTTGAGCTTGGTTTTGCTTTTCGAGCTTGATCCCCCAAGATTAGATTTACGATGGGAACATCTGCGGAGGGTCCCTGGGTTGGTTGATGAAACGTACCATTCCCCGTCCGCATAGTCGACAAGAGAATTGTAGTTTACTATATATTTTCTCTTACTGTTTCATTTTATTAGAATTACCCCTCCAGTTTGAGTCACCTTTTCAGTCATCTGGATAGTAGTTGAGACGTCGTAGTCTCTCTATGTCTATGACTGAATGTTTACTTCGACCGCTTTCCCTCATTGGTCGACTACACGTAAACGCGCCTTCGGCCCGCCCATTCCCGGAAGAGCGCGCGCTGTTGACGGAGCCCCAGCTTCATATACAGCTCAACCACATTGGCTCTTGATCGTCGAGACGCGGTCTTGAGGGCTGGTCAGGTTCACACACGGGTGCCTGGCGTCGTGGGCGTGAGTTTGGTCCCGGTTATCTTCTGCTTCCTTCGGCATGAGCTAAGTACCTTCGAGGCTTCCCTATTAAGTTTGTCTCGTGTTTGTTTGTCTCTCTACTTTACAGGATGTGCCAAATGCGCCGTCACCCCCCTCCCGCAGTCTATGGGGTGATATTTTCTCTCCTTCCAAGTGAGAACCATTAAACGAGTACTTCGTTTCTCTGGGGATATTGGTCACAGGCCTTTGGCCCATTGATCGCTTAGTTCCTATCAATGAACGCGTTATTGATTGAGAAACGCCCATTCCCCACCATACCACGCAGTTTCCACGCGCCACATGTAATGACACATGCTCACTGGTGGGCCACATTTGTGTTCGCCCATTAACACTGGCACTACGTGATAATGATATTACACCGATAACGCTATCATGTAGTATGATAAGATATAGCCACAGGCAGAACCACACACCTCTGCGAAATAGTCGTGTGTTGTGCACTTGCCTGTACATATGAGCACTAGTCACCATTGTGTGTCTGTTGGCCTGCAGAACAATAACTAATTGTGTATTTGTCTGTTCATGTCTGTTCGTACCCCTTATCTTCACAGGTGCATCTAATTTTTTGAGTCTCTCATTTTGAGACCAGAAGGGTTGTGCCTCCCGTTTTTTGATCGGTGAAGCCACCTTTACAGTGCACTCCGACAGATATTTTAACTTTCACGTCCTTTGGTAGGGTGGGCCTTAGCGTGCCCACACCGCCAGGGTTTACTCACTTTAGGTCCTGACGAATGCCAGGTTAACTACACCAACATTGGCAGAAACATGTTGACCGCTCACGTAATGTTACTGGAAACAGGCCATCAAATTTAGTTGACCTTGTTTACCAACACATTTTTTAATATGTCCTTGGTGATCAACCATTAAATTAATTTTTGATACACTCAAGCCATTTTTAAATCACCACATCACTCTATTCACTTGAATTTGTCACTTAGCCTTCACACCTTCACATTACCCGCTCCGCAGTAAATCTGGCGTTGAAGCACACTGGGGTGACATTCGGTCACACCCAGTGGGGCCCGATGATGAAGCATGTCACCGACCAGGTCGGTGAGTGAGGGCTTTCTAAACACACCTAATGGGTGTTGTTGATTGTCTGTGCTCAGCTATCTTTGTGTCCTTCACTAAGTAGCACTCTTTTGTTGTTAGTTTTCTAGTTAGAGTGGGGAGTAAGAGTGCCCTGTCTACCCTACCTCTCTTTTTGTTGACCCGCAATTTGCAGCGCACAGCTGTGAGAGCTATTTATACTTAAGGCTCAGGACCGTGTCCTGATTTCCCTTCCTAGCACATCTCTCGTAAACATGGCAAACTTGGGACTTACTTACTCAGAAGCCGAAATTGAAGCAATCATGGCCGATTCCACCCTCTTTGCAGATCCATCTATCTCGCAGGCCATAGCACACACCTCTGACTGGAAGAAGTTGACCGAACAAAAACGGGATAGAATCAGAACTATATTACATGGGACCATCATGAAACAATACCTGTCAACGGACTCTGCACCGAAAGGCCTCTTGGTGACCAATGCACCGCGCATCTTTCTCAATGATGCCACGTTTCGTAGAGAATGGGCCATGATCGCATGGCATTGCACGCGAGATTGGCTCGTTCTTATAATAAAAACTGCTTTACGTCTTTCCGAGGCTCTATTAATAGAGATCCAAGAAACTGAATCGCAATTCAGGACAACTGTGACCGGTTATAAGAAGAAACTCGACGAGATTAATAGGGAGCTCAATGAGTACAAAGAAAATCTGTTGCAGGCTAAAATAACTAAATTTCAAAAGGACTTAAAAAAGTTTGAATTTAATAAAATTTATCCTTTTGCAGACCCAAACTTTGCGGTCCCAATTAAAAGTAATAACGATCCAGACCTCGCAGATGACAACTCCTCCAACAGTAGCGGATCCAGTACAGGCTCCAACAGACAAGGAAGGAGACGAGGGAACAGAGGGAACCGAGGTAATCAGCGATTCTTCAACCATGCTCCTAACTGGCCAGCAGTACCACCTGCCGGCTATGGACCCCCACCTTTCCCCTTTCCCCATCCCCAATTCCCAATGATGGGGTGGAATCCTGGCTGGCACCAACCACCACCCGCTCAGAATCAATACCAGCAGCCTTTTTTAGGGAGGGGTGGGAGAGGAAGAGGCAAAAGCAGACGAACAACCAACCAAGTATCCTGGCAGACAGACGACCCTGTCGGCAACCACACCAGGAGCAAGACACCGCAAGCAGGGACGAGCAACCAACAAGTCTAATTACCAATCTTTCGGATCTACAATTGACAAACACTGAACAACAAGTGCTTGAAAAAGGACTGGGCTTCGTGCCATCAGCCCGCCCAGTAAAATTCAGGCTCCATTGCGAATTAACTGACTTCTTCCGGAAATTGAAATTAAAAGCCTTCTTTGAAGGAAAGGAACACCCCATTGCAGACCTTCGCAAGGGCGATACGGGTCTCAGATTAAAATCTACATTCACACCGCCCCCCCATACAGTACCGGCAGCTATTACTGCTTTTGAAGAAGCAGTGTTCCTTGATTTGGAAACCTGTCAAGAACCTGAGGTATATGGGAATTTCAAGGCTGAAGAGTATCAAGCACTCGAGACACTGAAGAACAACACCAAAATTACCATTAAACCCGCCGATAAGGGCGGGGGTATCGTCATCCAGAATACTGTTAATTATGAGAAAGTATGTGAAGGCTTGCTCAATGATACCAACAATTACATTCCTCTCACTCATGACCCTTCAGAAGAACTTCAAAATCGAATCACCACCATGGTCAGGGAAGCTGAGCAGAATGGAGACCTGTCAAAAAATGAGGCTGACTTCCTGTCCACTAGCAAAGGCATAGTTCCTTACTTTTACACTCTTCCGAAGACCCATAAAAATAAACTGCCACCACCGGGTAGGCCTATAGTCTCAGGAATTGGGTCTCTTTTGGAAACGTTGTCTACCTTTTGTGATCAGTTTTTGAAACCCATCGTTCAAAATACACCGACATATTTGAAGGACACTAAGAGTTTACTCCACCAATTACAGTCTATGTCCTTTGACACTAACTCGATAATATTGGCTACCCTAGACATAGAGAGTCTGTATACGAGTATTCCTCAAGATGAAACGATCAAAGTCCTAAGTTCAGCTCTCAACTCAGTCTCTTGGGAGTACACCACCCCCAAAGAATTTATAATAGACTGTGCGACCATTGCACTCAAAGAAAACTTTTTTGCATATAAGGGACAACTGTTCCTCCAATGCTCTGGCACCTCGATGGGCAGTACTTTTGCCCCGAGCGTGGCGGGGTTATATGTGTCTGATTTCGAAGCAAAGAATATCCAATCCATTACGAACCCCTTCACTAGAAATATATTCTTTTGGAAGCGCTATATAGAATAGATGATGTGCTACTCATTTGGAAAGGGAGTATGGAACGTCTAATGGAATTTCTCGGATGGATCAATACCATCAACAGATATCTGAGATTCACTCACACTGTAGGTACCACTGAGGTGGTATTCCTTGACATAGTGATAACTAACAGTGGAACAACTCTAACCACGAAAACTCACTATAAAGCGACAGCTAAAAACAACTTGTTACAATTTTCCAGTTTTCACCCACGCCCATTGAGGGAAAATCTGCCCTATGGGCAGTATCTCCGGATTCGGCGGAACTGCAGTAGTACACATGACTTCAAAGAACAATCAACTGACTTGACCAAGAAATTGCAACAAAGAGGTTACCCTAACCATATCCTGAATAAAGGATTTAAACGGGCACGTAATCAGCCCCGTGAAGTCCTCTTGGAACCACAACTGAGAACTGTGGAGGAACCTCCCCTTACATGTGTTACTACCTACAGTTCCCTGTCCAACCTGATGAAAAAATCTGTGAACAAAAACTGGAAAATAATTTCCAGCACTAGGAAGGATTGGCAGAAACCCCTTTTCTCATTTAGGAAAGGTCGTAGTCTAAGAGACTCCTTGGTGCACACCAGACCTAAAGAACCAGCTCCCTTGCCAACACGCAGCATCACTGATGCATGGAATCTACCAAGGGTCACCGGACATTACCCATGCTCCAATTGCTCCGTGTGCCATTTGACAACGGCCACGAAATCGTTGTCCTTGGAACCGGACAAAACCTGGTGGCAAAGATCGCACACCAATTGTAACTCAGCCAACGTTGTCTACCTTATCACGTGCCCCTGTTCATACCGATACGTGGGCATGACCACGAGGAAGGTCAAGCAGAGGGTGTGTGAACACAGGAGTAATATAAGATGCAAGAAGACCACCACCAAGATGAGCGATCATTTCTTGCAAGCTAACCATACCACCAACGATCTAAGATGGACTGTAATTGAACAGCTCACTGAAGGCCCAAATATTACTGAAACACTATTTGAAAAAGAGCAGCGATGGGTGTATCGGCTTGGCACCCACCTTAGTGGTCTGAATGATGACATTCCTTGGGGGGCTATCAAAAAATAAACATTCCCGTGTGCATGAACTCTGTCCATGGGTTCGGCGATCATTTTTATAATACCAGGCATCTATGCTATGTATCAGCTTTAACAGCTGACCTCACTCTCATTCGTTATTGAAGGGATCTACCCCGCTTCGAAATATACCTTGAGAAAAAATACCTCTTTAACACCTGTTAATCGAACTAGTAAGCTTACCTTCAACGGAACCCCCATTGTGACTCCGTTGCTTTTTGAGCTTGGTTTTGCTTTTCGAGCTTGATCCCCCGAGATTAGATTTACGATGGGAACATCTGCGGAGGGTCCCTGGGTTGGTTGATGAAACGTACCATTCCCCGTCC
Source organism: Lissotriton helveticus (assembly GCF_964261635.1). Classification (NCBI taxonomy): domain Eukaryota; kingdom Metazoa; phylum Chordata; class Amphibia; order Caudata; family Salamandridae; genus Lissotriton; species Lissotriton helveticus. Next base: position 166,375,577 of record NC_136062.1, on the reverse strand, counting down.
GCATAGTCGACAAGAGAATTGTAGTTTACTATATATTTTCTCTTACTGTTTCATTTTATTAGAATTACCCCTCCAGTTTGAGTCACCTTTTCAGTCATCTGGATAGTAGTTGAGACGTCGTAGTCTCTCTATGTCTATGACTGAATGTTTACTTCGACCGCTTTCCCTCATTGGTCGACTACACGTAAACGCGCCTTCGGCCACGCCCATTCCCGGAAGAGCGCGCGCTGTTGACGGAGCCCCAGCTTCATATACAGCTCAACCACATTGGCTCTTGATCGTCGAGACGCGGTCTTGAGGGCTGGTCAGGTTCACACACGGGTGCCTGGCGTCGTGGGCGTGAGTTTGGTCCCGGTTATCTTCTGCTTCCTTCGGCATGAGCTAAGTACCTTCGAGGCTTCCCTATTAAGTTTGTCTCGTGTTTGTTTGTCTCTCTACTTTACAGGATGTGCCAAATGCGCCGTCACCCCCCCTCCCGCAGTCTATGGGGTGATATTTTCTCTCCTTCCAAGTGAGAACCATTAAACGAGTACTTCGTTTCTCTGGGGATATTGGTCACAGGCCTTTGGCCCATTGATCGCTTAGTTCCTATCAATGAACGCGTTATAGATTGAGAAACGCCCATTCCCCACCATACCACGCAGTTTCCACGCGCCACATTATTATTATTATTATTATTATTATTATTATTATTATTATTATTATTATTATTATTAAAATTTATAGAGCGCGTAGTCACCCTGAGGTATCCCAGCGCTGAAGAACCCTACACCAGTGGGGGCTGGGGGTGGAAAAGAGGGGGGAAGTAGTTTTAACAGAAGCAAAACGAATAGTTGATTAGGTCGGGGTGGTTAGAGTTTAAGGGAACAGGTGGGTTTTAAGTCGTTTTCTGAATCTTAGGTAGTTCGATTCTTTCCGCAGGTCTCGGGGAAGGGCATTCCATAGACGCGCTGTGTGGATCGAGAAACGTCTACCACCCGTGCGGGCTTTCTTGAATCTAGGGACGGCGATGAGGGACTCCATATCCGATCGAAGAGATCTAGGGGCTTTGTAGGGTTGTATGAATTTCCTCAAAATCGGCGGGCCCTGATTCTGCAGTAGCCTATGGGCCAGGCTTAGGGCTTTGAATGTTACTCGTTCCCTCACTGGGAGCCAGTGGAGGAGTTTCAGGGCAGGTTTGGCTGAGGTTCTGGCAGGAGTATGCGTGAGGATCCGGGCGGCCGCATTTTGGATTTTCTGCAGTTTGTTTAGGGTTGCTTCGGGAGCGCCCAGGTATATGGCATTGCTATAGTCAAGCCTGGACAATATGAGGCCTTGGATGAGAAGTCTTTGCGATGTAGGTGGAAGGAGGGGCAAGATCTTTCTCGTCGATTTGAGTAGCCCGAAGCAGGTGCCTGCTACTTTTTTGGCCTGCGTGGTGAAGGAGAGGTCCGTTTCGATCCATACTCCCAGGCTTTTTACTTCCTGTTTAGGGACAGGGGGGGGTCCCAGACAGGGTGGCCAGATGTTCACAGGGAGGGTGAGTCCCTTCTGACCCAGAAGGAGAATGTCAGTTTTAGAGCCATTCAGCTTGAGGGCTGAGTTGTTCATCCACCCTTGGATCTGCGTCAAGCAGTTGAATAGGTCCGCTGGCTGCTGGCTAGGGTGGGAAAGGGAGACAACTAGTTGTGTGTCATCCGCGTAACTGACAATGCTCACTCCGAACGGGATGGCGACCTCCTCCAATGGGGACATATAGATGTTAAACAATGTGGGGCTCAGGGAGGAGCCCTGAGGTACACCACATTGGAGGGGTGTGTCGGAGGAGCGAGTGTCGTTTTCCCAGATCTGGAAGGAGCGTTGGGCCAGAAAGGAGGTAAGCCAGGATAGGGCGGTGCCTTCTACTCCTACCTTCTTGAGCCGCTTGACCAGGAGTTGGTGGTTGACGGTGTCGAAGGCCACATGTAATGAAACATGCTCACTGGTGGGCCACATTTGTGTTCGCCCATTAACACCGGCACTACGTGATAATGATATTACACCGATAACGCTATCATGTAGTATGATAAGATATAGCCACAGGCAGAACCACACACCTCTGCGAAATAGTCGTGTGTTGTGCACTTGCCTGTACATATGAGCACTAGTCACCATTGTGTGTCTGTTGGCCTGCAGAACAATAACTAATTGTGTATTTGTCTGTTCATGTCTGTTCGTACCCTTTATCTTCACAGGTGCATCTAATTTTTTGAGTCTCTCATTTTGAGACCAGAAGGGTTGTGCCTCCCGTTTTTTGATCAGTGAAGCCACCTTTACAGTGCACTCCGACAGATATTTTAACTTTCACGTCCTTTGGTAGGGTGGGCCTTAGCGTGCCCACACCGCCGGGGTTTACTCACTTTAGGTCCTGACGAATGCCAGGTTAACTACACCAACATTGGCAGAAACATGTTGACCGCTCACGTAATGTTACTGGAAACAGGCCATCAAATTTAGTTGACCTTGTTTACCAACACATTTTTTAATATGTCCTTGGTGATCAACCATTAAATTAATTTTTGATACACTCAAGCCATTTTTATATCACCACATCACTCTATTCACTTGAATTTGTCACTTAGCCTTCACACCTTCACATTACCCGCTCCGCAGTAAATCTGGCGTTGAAGCACACTGGGGTGACATTCGGTCACACCCAGTGGGGCCCGATGATGAAGCATGTCACCGACCAGGTCGGTGAGTGAGGGCTTTCTAAACACACCTAATGGGTGTTGTTGATTGTCTGTGCTCAGCTATCTTTGTGTCCTTCACTAAGTAGCACTCTTTTGTTGTTAGTTTTCTAGTTAGAGTGGGGAGTAAGAGTGCCCTGTCTACCCTACCTCTCTTTTTGTTGACCCACCCACCCATATGGTCAGGCCACCAGATGGCCTGCCTCTAGCACCCTTTATGGCAAGTTCAGCGTAGGTAACAAACCCCATTCTATGGTGGGTGGTCATAGCCCATGTTTCTTGGAATATACAGATACCATAAGTATCCACAAAATCACACCAATCAGTGCTGTCTAATTTTGTAACCGAACCCGCCACGTTCCATGATAGGGCCGCTAGATGTCTACTTTGTCGGGTCGGTGGGTCAATTAGCTGATTGGAAAATGTAGCAGATTCAACAATTGGGTCACCTACTTCAGTGCTCATCTGTCCCTTGGATGTGTCATGGCTAGATGTGGGGAGTTTGGCCTCGTGTGATATGGAGGGGGCAATAGTAGGTTGGGAGAATGTAGACGTCAACCTAATCCCACCCTGAGTGTCCTCCCGGGCTGGCTCCCTTTTACCCACCCTTGAACTAGTTAGAGGAGGAATGATGGGGGCGGGAAGTCAATCACAGCCATCGAATCAGGAAAGGACACCATATCTGTTAGAAGTTTCCAGCGGGGTAAAGGGGATCAAATGCTCCATACTCCTGTTCCCATACAAGTAGTCCAACCCCCCTGAAAGCATACTGCGGCCACTACCAGGGACTAAATTCCACCCCGAAATGCTCCCTGTAGGCAGGGGCCTGAGCGGATGGCCCGTGTGGCTGTTATAGGGAGGCATATACACATTCTTGTTGCGGTGAGGATCGGCTAGCCCTCCGGGGAAAAGAAGGGGAGTCACATGCGATCTTGGATAAAAATAGGTTAGATCGTATGGGACTATGGCAGTATTAAAATTCCCAGAGGACCCTGCTAGTATACATCTGACTGCCTCTGGGTTACTAAAATTTATTACTACAATATCTCCCTTTAGGTTTTTTCCCTGCTGCCCAGCCAAGAGAGGCGCCTGACGTGGACTATCTCCCCATCGATGTAATATGGGAGTGGTCTATTTTGTCCTAGCCAGTGCAGAATCTTGTTTTTTAGCTGGGGATGCCCCTCCTTTTTGCCTGCCTCTAGAGTAGGGACTCCTGTGAGTACAACTACGAATGGTACAGCCTCGGGGGGTAGTTCAACATTGTGACCCTGTGTTTTATCATTAATGAGCAAGCTCGACCTTCCCCTTCCCAGTTGCTGATTCGTGATACTAGGGTTTTCACCACCCTTCTGGGGTTCTCTTGCAGCCTGGGCTATAGATTTTACCGCTGTTGCCACAGGAGCCTGGGCATGCTGAGATACCAAATTTTTCCGTTGGATATTACTAGGGGCTTGTTAACTATATTATTATCCTTACTGGAGCTCTTGGGAGAACCTACAGTTCTCAATTTGTTATTACCAGAAGGTTTGTTGGCTCCAAAATTGCCATTATTAAGACCATTAGAGGCAACCAGGGTAGGAACAAGGACAATTGGAATCTGGGGTAGAGTTGTCGGCAAAGTGGAGGGCCTTGGGATGGTCGTAGAAGGCCCTGTCCCAACTTTATCAGCAAACAATGCCTCCAGATTACCTAGTTGATGCTCCACCCTCTTTAAAATATCCAGTATAGGGAGCATAAAGGACCTAAGTAGCTGCTCTGCGGAGTTCCACGGGGTATCAGAGAATGAAAAAACTTTTTGGCATGAGGGGGAAACTACCCCAGTTTCCCTTACTAAATTGGTAGCAGATAATATAGCATTTGTGTCTAGGGTTGGTATTGCTGATGACACTGTATCAGATGGTACAGGGGGCTTAGTTATAGTTGCACCAGTGGTCTTGCTATTCAGGGATTTGCCGAACTCGGAGTGGCTAAGCTTACCCCTCTGGGGAGCACCCAACCCCCTCCTCCTTTTAGATGGTGGTGGGCCAAGAGCTTTGGTCGTATGTGGTAACTTGCCCATCCTTTTAGGAAACTCCCTAGCTGGAGCACAAGGCACATTTACTACATCTAGTCCTGTGCAAGGAGCACATGAAGACAACACATTAGGTGAAGAGTCAATGGATACTGTGCCAGGGAGCGGTGGAGTGTCTCTGAGGAGTAGGGGTATTTTATCCATGGACAGTGGATCTTCAGTGGAGGTATCAATGGTATTATCCGGCAGGGCAGATGTAGGCGCCAAATCAATCAATGATCTATTTTTCAGAGACTCAATAGAGCGGCGACGTTCAATCCTACGCTCAGTCAGCAAGTCATCCTTGTCCAGATCCACAGAGGCCCTGGTGAAGTAATTCTCTAGTGTTCCTTTACTGCCCCCCACAGTGCTAGATTTATCACAGTTTGAAGCCATAGTATTATGTTCCTACCTTCCACTTACAATTGAAGGTGTATAGGGGGTGTCCCGTCCCGTCCTCGGGCGTCCCCGGACGGCCACAGACGGCCCGCCCTTTGCCCGGGCTTCGCCCCGGGCGTCCCGCGAGCGTCCCGCGAGGCGATCCTTCGCCTAATTTGTAGGTGTAGAGGGCGTCAGTGGGCGGGGCACGCAGGGGGCGCTGACCGGATGTTATTGGTCTCGCAGGGACACCTGGGAAAGTGAGTCCCTGCATCGTGCCTCCCCTGCAGCCTCTCAACGCCCTCGCTGACCAGCAAACAACACGGTGGAAACGAACAACGTTGGTGGGTGTCCTCCCATGCAGCGGCTCCCGCAAAGCGGCCAGAAGTAGCGTCGGTAGAGGTAAGGAATAGCAACCGGGCAGAGTGTCCTCGTAGCGCCCCAGGAAATCTTCAATGGGTCACGCTGGTATCCTGCCCCAGGGTCCTTTTCTTCTGTTTGCCCGCGGTGGGCGGGGCACGCAGGGGGCGCTGACCGGATGTTATTGGTCTCGCAGGGACTCCTGGGAAAGTGAGTCCCTGCAGCGCGCCTCCCCTGCAGCCTCTCAATGCCCTCACTGACCAGCAAACAACACGGTGGAAACGAACAACGTTGGTGGGTGTCCTCCCACGCAGCGGCTCCCGCGAAGCGGGAGCGGCCAGAAGTAGCGTCGGTAGAGGTAAGGAATAGCAACCGGGCAGAGTGTCCTCGTAGCGCCCCAGGAAATCTTCAATGGGTCACGCTGGTATCCTGCCCCAGGGTCCTTTTCTTCTGTTTGCCGGCGGTGGGCGGGGCACGCAGGGGGCGCTGACTGGATGTTATTGGTCTCGCAGGGACTCCTGGGAAAGTGAGTCCCTGCAGCGCGCCTCCCCTGCAGCCTCTCAACGCCCTCACTGACCAGCAAACAACACGGTGGAAACGAACAACGTTGGTGGGTGTCCTCCCACGCAGCGGCTCCCGCGAAGCTGGAGCGGCCAGAAGTAGCGTCGGTAGAGGTAAGGAATAGCAACCGGGCAGAGTGTCCTCGTAGCGCCCCAGGAAATCTTCAATGGGTCACGCTGGTATCCTGCCCCAGGGTCCTTTTCTTCTGTTTGCCGGCGGTGGGCGGGGCACGCAGGGGGCGCTGACCGGATGTTATTGGTCTCACAGGGACTCCTGGGAAAGTGAGTCCCTGCAGCGCGCCTCCCCTGCAGCCTCTCAACGCCCTCACTGACCAGCAAACAACATGGTGGAAACGAACAACGTTGGTGGGAGCGGCCAGAAGTAGCGTCGGTAGAGGTAAGGAATAGCAACCGGCCAGGGTGTCCTCGTAGTGCCCCAGGAAATCTTCAATGGGTCACAAATTGAGGTAACGAAGGCAGAGATAAGTGGGTTCATAGTAAGGAAATCAGCTAGTAACTACCTAGCTAAAAAACAGAAATGTTATGAGTATAGCGAGCGGGTAGGTCATCTCCTGGCGATTCGCACAAGGCAAAACTTGGCCGCTGGAGAAATAAAGGAAACATCAGATGGAAAGGGAGGGGTAGTAAATAAGGTTGAAGATGTTAGAGAGGTGTTTAGAGGATTCTATGCATCACTGTATAACCAGGATATTATGGCAGCAGAATCCGTGAGGGTGTAATATCTGGGAAGAATACCACACCCTATGCTAGAAGAAGAAGGGAGAGAGGAGCTAGATCTCCCCTTCACCGTTCAGGAACTTGGCGTGGCAGTAAATAAATTACCCTCGGGGAAAGCCACGGGTCCAGATCAAATACCAGTAGAATTCTATAAAACGTTCTGGGGCAGGTTGGGTAAAGATTTGCAGGAGACCTTTAGTCAGGCTCAAGTAGGGCGCTCAGTTCCTCACTCATGGGCAAGGGCAGACATTATTGTGATACTAAATAAAGACAAGCCACCCTTAGAACACGGGTCCTACAGACCAATTACATTATTGAATGCGGACGCGAAAGTGTTTGCTAAAGCTTTGGCATAGAGATTAGCGAGGGTTATTGAGAGCTTGGTCAGTAGCACACAACATGGCTTCATCCCCGGGAAAGGTACCACGCAGCATACCAGGCAAATGATAACGTTACTAGATGCTGCAGGCGTTTCAGGAGATCCTGTCGCGGCTGTGTTTCTAGATGCAGAGAAGGCCTTCGACAGGGTCTCCTGGAACTATCTACGGGACGACATGGAATGGTTTGGTATTGGTAGGGGTTTCATCACTGCAATACAATCATTATATATAGCACCAACTGCTAAAGTGAAGATTAACAGAGGATACACGGATGTTTTATATATAAAACGGAGTATGAGACGGGTGCCCCGCCTCACCATTACTGTTTGCACTATATCTGGACCCAATATTGCGAAGGCTAGCTAATAACGTTAACATACCTCCTGTTAGTCTGCATAACCTGGATTATAAATTGTTTGCATACGAGGACGACGTGGCTATCGTCACCCCTGACCCAGGCAGAGCAATCGTGGAAATTGAGCGGGAAGCTGAAGAATTTGGGGCATTTTCAGGATATTTGATCAATAAAGGGAAGACGCAGATCGTACAAAACAACTTTATAAAATTTCATGACTTAAGAGTAGTTTCAGAGGCTCTCTATTTAGGTATAAGGATAACCACAGACCTGGATAGATTGGCAGAGCTAAATATGGACCCACTAATGGCGAAGGTTAAAAAGAACACAGAGAGAATACATAATCTACATTTAACTTTGGCTGGCCGTATAAATGTTATTAAGATGATCACGCTGCCAAAATTTCTATACCTGTTTAGGGCTATTCCATTATTTTTTGAGCATGCTTGGTTTAACAAATTAGAACGGATACTAAACAGGCTTATTTGGTCTCAAGGAAAAACAAGGAGGGCGTATAGATACATGACACTGCCTAGAGAAAGAGGTGGCTGGGGGGCACCAGATTTCAGGCTCTACTACTGGGCAGCAGCTCTTCAGTACTTCCAGGGTCTGATAGGGGGTGATGGGTCCGATCATTCGTATAGTAGATCATCTTACACAAATGTATATAGAGCACTGGTGGGGGCTGAGGCAGAGGACTGCTTCTTAAACACAGTAGACTTTATGTACTTCAAGCACACAAGGTTCAAGACATTAAAAGCAGCATATTACATATGGAAAGCAATTACCAAAAAACTAGGGGTTGGAAGATATAACAGGTATACCCGTTTGGCTACCAATGCATCACTCCTGGGGGATATTTTTGGTGATACTGTTATGCTAGAGTGGGGCAGCAAAGGTATTAAGAAAGTCGGGGATCTATGCGATCAGGGGGGCATTCGCCAATTTCAAGCGCTGCAGATTAAATTTAATTTAAGTAGTAGGAGCTTTTTCAAATATTTACAAATAAGAAGCTTTTTTGCCAACAAACAGGGGAGCTCGCTGGGTTTTGGCCAATGTCGCATACTGGACTATATAGAGGAAATCGAGAATTGTTCAATTCGACAGCTGTATGCGGAACTGCAGGAACTTAAAAATGATGACAGGGAGAAATATGCTAAAAAATGGTCGGAGAAAATAGGTTCACCATTGGAGGGATTTCCGAACTCTCTGGACTTGGGACGCACTATTCTATGTTCATCTACACTGCAAGCACAACAGTATAAGACTCTATACTCTTTGTACTGCACCCCTGCTAGCATAGCACAGTGGGGCGGCAATGTAGGCATAATGTGCCCGCGTTGTAACTCAAGCGAGGCAGATATCGTTCACATCTTTGCAGGATGCCCACAACTATACACCCTCATCACAGCAATTAGGTAATTTATGGGCCATTTGCTGGGGGTTAGGGTGGAACTGACACCGGAATTAATAATTTTGGGGGTATTAGGAGGAGGCGCGTGGCTCCATATAGAGTTTTTGTTCATGGCCATGGCAGTATTTAGGATCTGCATCGCAAGGACCTGGTTAGAAAGTGCTCCCCCTACATTTCAAATCTGGATCGCTAGGTTGCTTGCCACATATAACTTAGAAAAAGCAATATATGATAGAAAGGGTCGTGGAGCCAAAGCACTGGGGGAGAAAATCTGGAGTCCCATAGAACAATGGAATAGACGGAGATCCATGACCACAGGGTCAGGCTATATGCAAGACCCTGTACATGCACCTCTTAATCTTCCGTAAACTAAAAGCCCGTAAGATGCTGGAGGGGAGAAGGGGGATTGAAATGGGAAATTGAAATTTAAACATGAAAGGTGTTAGCTTAGGCATGCTTTTGTTTCTCTTTCTTCTTATGTGTGGGATACTAGTAATGTTATGTTATGTTATGTTATGTTATGTTATGTTATTCGATTTTTGTAGAGCGCACGAGCACCCGGAGGTTTCATGGCGCTAGAGAAGCAAAAGATGGTAAGCAGTGATTTAATCGTGCGCTTGCTTGAACAACCAGGTTTTCAGTGCACCCCTGAATTCCATTAGATCGGTGCAACTCCGGAGGGACAAGGGGAACAGGTTCCAGATCTTTGGGGCCAAGTAAGCAAATCGGCAGCCGCCAATGCGTTTCTTTTTGAAGAGGGGCAAGGTAAGGAAGGACAGATGGTCAGAACGGAGATTACGAGTCGGTTCATGTTTGTTTATGAGATGATTAATAAACTTAGGGCTTTTACCATGAAGAGCCTTGAAGGCCAGACAGCCTACTTTGAAGGTTACCCGTTGGGCTATAGGCAGCCAGTGAAGAGTGGCTAGCTATGGTTTCGCCGAACTCCTGCCGTTACATTTAAATATGAGTCTGTCCGCCTGATTTTGCACAATCTTCAGGCGTTTAGAAAGAGCCAGGGGAAGGCCTAAATAAATAGAGTTGGAGAAATCTAAACGGGAAAGGACTAAGGCAATTACCACCTGAATGAGGGCAGAGTGCGTGAGAAAATGAGCAATTTTCTTAATCTTCCGTAGCTGAAAAAAGCATGAAGATATCACTGTTCCCACGTGACTTTTCAGTGACAGATCGGAATTAATAGTGATCCCGAGACTTTTTACCGAAGAGGAGGGAGACGGAGGAGAACCCATTGAAGGCGGCCAGAAATGAGGGCCCCAGCTGGTTACACTTTTACCCGGGAGTACCAGCTCAGTCTTTCCAGGATTGAGTTTTAAATGGTTCATCTCCATCCACCCTTGAATATGCAGCATAGTGGCCTGAAATTCCTCAATAGATTGTGACATTCCTGTTTTTTAAGGAGTGCAACAGCGGTTTAAGGTATAGATTAAACAGGAGGGGGGATAATGATGAGCCCTGCGGAACGCCGCAGGTAGTGGCAAGTTTGGGCGCTGTGAAGTTCTCGAGCTTGACTGCCTGGGATCGGTCGTTCAGAAAGGACTTAACCCATCCCTGGGCCGCGCCTCATAGGCCGGCCTGTTCGACACGGTGCAACAAGATGGTATGATCCACCGTGTCGAACGCTGCCGACAAGTCCAGGAGCACCAAGGCCTGATGTATGCCCTTATCGGCATTAGCTCTCAAAGTGTCATGGACCGCTAGGATCACCGTCTCGGTAGAGTGCGCCTGGCGAAAGCCGGCTTGGTTGGGCTCCAGGTAGTCAGATGTCTCTATAAAATTAGAGATACAGCTGGCCACATGGGCTTCTAGAATCTTTGCACCGAAAGGGAGGAGGGAAATGGGCCGGTAGTTCGCTAAGTTAGAGGGGTCGGCACCAGGTTTTTTAATTAATGGGACCAGCGTGGCATTTTTGAACGAGTTAGGGACTATTCCCTGTAATAGGGATTCGTCCAAAAGGGAAAGTATTCCTCGGGTAGTGTTAAGTAGACTTCCTTTAGTATATGCGGCGGACAAGGATCATTGGGGGACCCAGACTTTACGCGGTTCAACAGCTCAACTAACCTCGATTGGTCTATGAGAGGGATAGCCTCAAGTTCGTAGGGGTTTCTGCAGATGTCCATCCTGTCTGCAATGGCCGAACAGGGCTGGAGACTGTCTCTTATAATGGCAATCTTATCCTTAAAGAAGTCATTGAGCTGAATACACATGATTTGAGTGAGAGGTTGAGAGGGGGAGGTTCTGACATCATTACATAGGTCGTTTACGACCCTAAAAATTTCTCTGGATTTGTTTTGGGCGTTGGAGATTTTTTCAGAGAAGAAAGCTGCCTTAGCTGATAAGATGGAGTTCTTATACTTACTGCGGGCAGATATGTATGAGGATCTATCTCCGTCAGAGTATCCGTGTCTCCATTTTCTTTCCAATTGGCGCAGTTTTAGTTTTTGATTTTTTAGGTCGGCGGTGAACCACCTATGGGCGTCCATGCGACGAGCGCGTGAGATCTTGGTTAACGGAACGTGCTCGTTGCAGGCCGCCAGGAGCCATTCAGTGAGATCTTTGTCCATAAGATTAATATCTGGGGAAGATGTTGGAAGAGAATTGGCCAGAGTAAACAGGAAATCTTGATTATTTAGTGAGCCCCATTTCCTTACGAGCCCCCCCACGGAGATGGGAGCCTTTGAGTGGCCGTGAGAGATGATGGAGAATCGCAGTAGGTAATGATCAGACCATATGCAAGGTATTGTTGCCGGGGTGGATAGTGGGACATTGCATGACCAAATCTGGTCCAGAATGTGTCCCTTTTCGTGGGTGGAGGTCAGAACTGATTGAGAAAAGTTCATGTGGGAGAGAAGCTCAAAGAGTTCTGTGGCCTGGGGTCCTGCTTCCGGGTCATTATACCAATAATTTAAATCCCCAATCAATATGACTTTTTCATAATTGACGGCTAGACTGGCCATTTGTTCAGTAATATGATTATTTATGTGCTAAAAGACTGATTTATCATATGTATAATATTGAAATATGTTATACCTGAGTGTGCTGTAACACCAGTTTGAAATCTTTTGTATCAATAGAGCAAAAAAAAAAAAAAAAAAGAAAAGTCACGGTTCATTCGTTCAACAACAGAATTGCCCTCAGGCCTTTATGGGGACGAAAATTTGACTTGGACCCCTAAGGATCCTATGGCTTCCTTGTACGCTTTAGAGGCGAAAGCTGGACCCTGGTCAGAATGGAAGATACCACCTGCAAAAATTCCCAAAAAGACACGCAAATCCCTGATGACAGTTCGAGCATCAGCGCTACGTTGTGGCCAGACCCATAGGAAGTGCGTGCACGAATCCACTGCAACTAAGAAGAACTTATACGCAGTATCAGAAGAGAAAAGAACTAAGTGATCCACATAAACACACCCACGTGGTTTATTAGATATGTATAACTGTGTTTGAGGTGGGCGCGCAGCAGTCAAAGGTTTAATCTGCTGGCAAATGTCACAAGTAAGGACATACTCACGCTTTTGTTTGTACAGTACGCGCCACCAGTAACGTTGTTGCAAGATAGTGACAGTCGCTGAAACGCCGGCATGCGCCAAAGCCATACCCTCAAGAGCGGCCGTTATCAATGCTTGTCTGCGGTCTGCATTGGGAATCAATCTGTCACTAACATCATTAATTCTCACATAGGAAACTTTATCAGGACTTAAATGATTAGAGTACTTTGAAAGGAAATCTCTATGGTAATTTTCTCCCTTCTCAGTAGCAGCTTAATATGTCATCATCAATCTTACTTTTGGATCTTGTAACTGCTGTCACTAAGTATGTCGCCACTGCTGTCTTTGCTGTCCTGTCAGCAAGACTGTTACCAACAGCGTGTGCTCATATGCACTGGTGACCAAGAGTACGAATTACATTCACGAGAGGCAAACGTTCTTTTAGTTCTGCGTTTTGTGTTTGACTGTGCTACCTTTTTAATCATGATATTTGCTCTAAGGCCAAAAAAATAAATTGTTGTTGAAAGACTGAACACAGTAGTAACAGCCACTTACTATTAATGTAGTCAAACGGGGGTCAGCAAACTCTAGTGCAAGCACTAGAGCTCGTAGCTCTGCCAACTGGGCGGTACAGTCCCCCAATGACTGCGTGTGCATGACATCAGACTTGAATTCACCATTCACTATGGTACCAACCATTATTGCGCAGGCCTCTGAATAAGAGTGCTTAGAACCCGTTGCCGCTTGCACCGAACCATCTGTGTAAAAGATACAATGGTAATCCTCAAGTGGGTGCATTGACAGAGGAGCAGGATGAACAAATTCATACTGTAAGAACTCCTGAGTTTGCAATGAGGGATCAAAGATAAACCTGACATCCAGAGACGTCAGTGAAGTGGCCCAACGAGGATGTTAAGCTTTTGAATAAGGTACACTGGCTCTTGTCACTGCCTCAAGGGCAGGATACTGTGTTGCAACCAACATGCTTTTTCCCTGTGACAGCGCTTGTTCCTTCACAATAGCCATCTGACCCACTGTTAAAACCTTTTCGACAGTAGAAAATCGCATTTCAGCGGAAATATACAAGTGTGACTTGTAAGCAATAGGGACCTTGTCCCCTTCATGAAACGTCAAGTGTGTGAAACCCACTGCGCCTGGCATAATTCTTTTTACAAGGTTTGTGTGGTTGTCACGTGTCAGTAAGTATTTAGATTCAAGAAGATCAGACTGCAAAAATGGCAGGATAGCTGAATGTTCAGGAAGCCAGCAAGATTTGGTAAAAGTAAGTTGTATCAAGGCATATAGCGGCTTGATACTTTGGGCTTAATCGGGAATGTAAGTACTCCCAAAATTTAAAAAACCCAGTAAAGATTTTTTCAGAGTTATCAGAGCGTGTAAACGTGCGCACCTCTCCAGGAAGTGAGGTGCTAAACTTCGACCCTCGTTGTTGAGCTCATAGCTCAGAAACAACACTGTGTACTCTGCAATATGAGATTTTGCAAAGTTTAATTTGTAACCGAAGTCCGCAAACATGACAATGATGCGGTCAACGCGAGACAGACGCAGCCATAATTCGTCGTCTGTGGGATAAATATCATCCACATACGAGTATGCATCCAACAATGAGACAACACGGGCGGCAAATACGACTAGGCTATTCTTGTAGCCCATGACTAACCTTTTGAACTGTTTTTGTTTACTGCGCGAAGTAAATGCTGTCCACTGACTACTAAGAGGGTACAGGTTATGACTAAAAAAGCCATTGGAAATGTCAAGTGTGGTTTTAAACCATTTTCTCATGAGACTATCGACCAGAGCAGAGCTGTGGGTATTCTGTACTGCGCATGTACGACAATGAGAGTTCAAATGTCGATAATCCAAAACTAGGCAGTACGACCCATCAGGCTTGGTCAGAGTGAAAAGAGGATTATTCATTGGAGACACACATGTTTCAATCACACCTTGATACTCTAATTGTTCAAGGAATTCTGCCACATGAGCTTTCGCTTCCCGCCGCATGGGATATTGGGGTTGTGGCTGTGGCATAGACCACAATGGAATCTCATGATGGGGTGAAAGTTTATCCCACCCTACCTTGGACACTCTACCCTTGATTGCGAAGGTTGGACTGCCACTGCTTATGGGGCGAGTTAAGTCTGGCTCTCAGGCCGATCCTTGCCCTCCTGAAGTATTCAAACTGGCTATGCCAGGAATAGAGGAAGAGGTCTTGGCTCTCCTGAATCTATCCTTAGTATTAGGCAAGGTTCCGTCTGCCTTTAAGGAAGCACGACTGATCCCTCTGCTAAAAAAAAAACAGGGGCAGACGTGAAATGCCTGAAAAATTTTAGGCCTATTTCCCAGATCCCTTTCCTGGCAAAAGTGCTTGAACAGCATGTTTTGTCCGACCTCTCCGACCATCTGGAAAGGAACGGTTTGCTGGAACCGAATCAATCGGGGTTCCGTGCGAATCATAGCACGGAGCTGGTCATGCTGTCTATCATAGATGAGCTCAGGAATAGGGCAGATAGGAAGATACCTGGTGCCCTGGTGTTGTTAGACCTCTCCGCGGCGTTTGACATCTGTCGCGGTTGAGGGACTTCGGCATTCAGGGCACAGCTCTTGCCTGGTTTGCCTCTTTCCTGCAAGGGAGGACGCAAAGAGTACAGCTCGGAGAATTGCTCTCCACTGCAACGCCAATTTCATGTGGAGTGCCGCAGGGGTCTGCTCTGTCGCCCCTTCTATTTAATATATACCTACAACCGTTGATTTCACTCCTCAATCAAATGGATTGTCAGGTGTATAATTACGCTGACGACACCCAAATCATCATCCAAATGGATGATGCTCCTGGGGCGTTAGCAAGGCTGCAAAATATCCTTAAGCATACAGCCAATTGGATGTCTTTGAACTCCTTAAAAATCAACCCTGACAAGACGGAGGTCTTACCAATCACCATTGCTGGTAATCCTTGGCACGATGGGTTTTGGCCAAAAGAACTCGGACCACCCCCAGAACATGCAGCGGTGGTAAAAAGCCTAGGCATCCATGTGGATGATAAACTATACATGCGGAAGCAAGTCACCACGGTGGTAGGAACCTGTGTCGGTCTTCTCCGACAACTTAGGAAAATTGCGCCATTATTGTCATTCTCCACCTTGAGACGGGCGGTATCCGCAATGATATTATCAAGGTTGGACTATGGCAATTCGCTGTATGTAGGTCTGCCCCAAAAACTTCTGGACAAACTTCAAGTGGTGATGAATCATGCCGCCAGGCTCATTTTTAAGAAACCAAGGAGCTTGCATGCGTCCCCACTTTTGCTCGAGCTACACTGGCTGCCAGTAAGGCAGAGGGTGCTCTTTAAAGGGCTCTGCATTGCACACAAATCGCTCTATGGAAAGGCCCCAAGATATATCAAAACCCGTCTGACTCCATAGATACCGGGTAGGGCGTTAAGATCTGCTGAAGCAACCCTTCTCACCCAACCACGCTTTAGACTGGCCACAGTGGGTGGCCGTGCCATCTCCAATGCCCTCCCAGCAGTTTGGAATAATCTGTCGGCGGATCTGCGGAGGGAATCTAATTTGATGTCCTTCCGGAAGAAGTTGAAAACTGTTCTTTTTCAGAAGGCCTGGGTTGGGCTATAATTTCTGGTAGGGTTTTTTTAGGAATTTGCTGTGCTACCTGACAAAGCGCTTAGAGACCCCTGGGTTATAACGCGCTATATAAATCGAATAAAATAAATAAATAAATAAATAAAAACCTGAGTACGGTACAACGCCGGTGCAAGCGCCTGAGCCCACTCTTCTGCAAAGTTCTGCGCTTGCTTCTTGGGCACAGTGTGTGCGTAACTAGGGAGGATTACCTCCTCCCCTCTCGGAGCATCCAAAAGGAAAGGCGGGGCCAGTCTGCCTCTGCTAACAAAATGTCATATGTAGGAGTCTGATTTTCCCAAAAATTCCTCTTATTACACGTTGTATGTCACCTTCAATTAAAAGTACTATGTCATATAGTTTGTCAGGAGGAGCCACTGTAATGTCAGCTGTTTCCACTGTAACAAACATGTCAGTTGCTGTCGCCTTCAGATATGGACGCAGTGCTCGCCACACTATTGTAACCTCTGCTGCACTGTCCAGCAGCGTGAGTGCCCATGTCAGGTTCCGAACCTGTGTTCTCCCTATCTGTGGCATACCTTGTGGTTAATGCAGCAACCTTCTTTTTCAGAAACTGAGGTCTTTGATGTGGAAAACCATCCTGCTTGCCTTTGCTCTTAGTCGGGCGCGGCTACTCACGTCCTTGTGGGGTACCCCGACCTCTGCCACTTTGTCCTCCACCAGCTGGTGAGCCTAATGTTTCCTGTGAAGAACGAGAATATTGTTCAGGAACCTGAAATCTATCGTGAGACCTAATTTGTGTGCGGTCGCTCAAATCATATGTGCGTTGAACAGTCACTGCAACTGGTGATGCAGGACTCGACCCCTGTTTCTGTTGCTGCTTCCCCTGTTTTTTACCCATCCAATTCTTCTTTGGAAAGTTAGGACGGTCATCTTTATTAGACTTAGCCTTCTGTGTTTGCAGTTGTGCTGTTTTAGCAAAAGGCTTAACACCCAAACTATTGAGGCCAACAGTCTTATAAGCCTCCGCAAATATTTTTGGTAACCTCAAGGGTTTCTCGGCGTCTGGGACAAGGCACAAACCATTAGACACCTGAAAGTTCACTGCATCCCCCTTGACATTGGTAAGGATCAGATCAGAAACTACGTCAAACACCCCAACAAGCCTCATACCCAACTCGACAGCCGCTTCCAGTTCATGTTGATCCTGATCACGCTTGATCACGGAGGGCAGTACAATCATAGGCGGTGTGCCGAAGCACTTCGAATACACCGCTGCAAATATTGTACCCCAAGTATGACAATCAGTTACCTAAGGCACCAAGTCTTTCTGCAAACTAATGGTTAGGATCCTGTTTTTCTACACAGGAGTTGTATTCGGAAATACTGCTTCCAGTTGGTCAAATTTCTCAGCAAGCCAATAAGGCATATAGGACCAGATGTAGGTAAATATCATTTACCGATTCTAAAATACCGAATTTTACCGATTAGGTATTTTAGAATCGGTAAATGATATGTAGCTAATGATTCGGTAAATTTTACCGAATCGGTAAAATTCGGTAAATACCGATTTGGTATTTACCGAATCGGTATTCCCCATTCATTCCTAAGGGCCAAAAGGCCCATAGGAATGAATAGGAATTACCAATTCGGTAAATATCGAATCGGTAAAAGGAGGTGGGTTTACAAGGGTGGCAGGGTGTCACATTGACACCCTGTTACACCCCTGTATAGTGCATGGGTGGACATGTGGCACACATACATTTCCTAAGGGCATGTATGTCTGCCACATGGCACAGTTGAAAAAAGCACGAAATTGCTTTTTTTAAGGTTTTCGATATTTACCACCAACTTGTAGTTGGTGGTAAATAACGAATCCTCACAAGTGAAAAGCACTCACTTGAGTGGTTCGGTAATTTACCGAATCGGTATTTAAGAATTCGGTAATTTACTGATTCCTTAAATTACCGATTCAGTAAATTACTGAACCCTTAAATTAGGCCCCTAAATCTGAAAAGCCTAATACTGGTTGGTAACGGTCGAAATTCGGTAATTTCGGCCGTTACCGACCGTTATTAGGCTTCCTACATCTGGCCCAAGATCCTTACCTTGGGGGCGCTTGCCCATAACTGAATTATCCATGACAGGACTAATCTTCATCCTGGCCGGCCCAACTGGATACGCTGTAACTACAGGTACCCCCACCTGTAGGTTGCGAGTACTTCAATCACAGAGGCATAAAGTTGCCGTAACTCAACAACAGTGACTTGTAATTAGTTAGGATGTGGCATGAAACCGGCCAAGACTGGCCAAGTGGCCCCAGGAATCGACAGGGGACCCAACCGAGCCAGAGTCACTGAGTGGGGGAGGGCGCCATTAAACCAAATACGATGCTGCCATGCAAAAATCGGATCTCCTGTGTCCTGTACAGAAAATAAGCCACTGGCACCGCATCTACAGCAGGAAACGTAACCCAAGAGTAGAAAAGCTCAAAGGGGAAGGCTGCATCATCACTCACAACATCGTCAGGCACCTCAAACGTAGAAAGATGCCGCCTGAGCGGTGCACGACTATGCTGAGCTATGTCAATATCACCCATAAGGACACAGAGAAGAAAAACAATCTATATGAATTGTAGCACAATAAGGGTGTGTACCTTTCTAAATTTCAAGCTTGAATGCACCTGTATTTAATCCGTATAGGTAGGTTAAACCGTCACAACTGTCTACCGGAAACAGTAGTGAGGGTGTTGTGGACTAAGAGAAGCACTAACTACTAAAGAGTCTCGAATATAAGACTAAACGTTAGGTGCGCCATGTTGCAGGGATTCTGTGTGTGCACAGAATTGTGCGTAGGAAACCAGGTCCTCAGTGACTTGTGGTGTACCAGAAACTCATCTTAGTACCCAGAACTCCTATCCGACTAGCATCAGTGTCTCATTCACTCTCCGTCCTACTGCCAAGCTACCAATAATTAGACAACCTAGATCCAGCGACTTAGAATATTCTCAGGAATAGTGGGAATCAAGAACACTCTTTAATTGATATTTGTCATACAAGTCCACAACGTGAGTAATCTGAGACACAGTAAAGTTTAAAATATTTATTTCAACTACGTGCTCTAAGATGCAGTATTTTGGCTAACATAAGCAGGCATATGATTAGAACCAAAACAATCAGCATTGTTACAATTCCATCAAACACAAAGGGGGAAATCATATTATACTGATAGTGGAAACAGGTCATATAGCGCTTTGTGCACCACCCTCCCCTCGCTCGAAGCTAAGTTTTATAATAATAGAAGGTCTCTAGGTTTCAACGGGGAACCCCATACCTCAAAGATCAGCTTAGGTGAATCTCATCAAAGGTACAGCCAGCTCTCTTGCAGATGGAAAAGTTTTTTCTCCAAGTGCCTGCAAACTTGCATGCAGTGTAATATTAAAGGCACTCGAATTTCAGATTCTTGCAGTTGGATGCATGTTATGTCTCGAACGTGGGTCAATCACATTGAATCAACAGCATACATTGTTATTTGACCTTGACGCTGTGAGCACAAGCTGTACAGACAGAGGCAGCCGTGTAAGTATAGGGAAGTTGAAAGCAGACCGTTCTCATGTGAAGAAAACCAAGCAAGTTAACTTACAACAACAGATATATGTAGTGTTGTGTGCAAAAGCGGAAAAGTTCCAAAATGGTGTTGAAACTACTAATGCGGTTATGCTAACATAGCGATGTGTTGAGTTTTAACGGGGTTAGCCCAAAAAAACCTATCCATTATGGGTCAAAATAGCAATACGTTTGGAAAAAGGTCGGAATAGTATCAATATTCTTGAATTCTTACAAACAGTTCATCACAGAGATAGTATATGGTCTGTTCACCAGATACATAAATTTATTATACCAAGTGACACATTCATTAAATGCTCTTTCAATTCAAAGACATAAATGTAATTTCAGTATCTACTTCAACATACTTCGATTCAGTGCAATAATTACAGTGCTCACATTGTAATAGAAAGGGGGTACGTTGGGAGATTAGGAGTGAATGGATACGTGAGTGACAGGGTAAAGGTGTTGTGACAAACGCACAATTACATTTATATACAATAGAACCTTTACAGCCTTAAAAAGGTCCTTCGTTCTCCTACGATCATAACACATAGGTCGTAATTAATTGATTTCTACTGTTCCTATGGGTTTGAGAGTATGTAGAAGTCTACGTTTCGACCCCTGGTTGGTGAAGGGTAATTAGATCCTCATTCTGGGGTCTTCGTCAGGACGAGGTGTGGTACGGAGCACTTGGGGAAAGAACAATCAATGGACGTTCCTTGCTGGTGGCTCTTAAGACATAAGTTGGGACAAATCTCCCATGACGTGTGGCTACCAGGGTCCACTGGGCAGAGTGTAGATCACTATGCGAATGGGGTCATTATTCTCCCAAATATCTGTTGCTTGGAAGTCAACAAAAGGAACCTTAAGGTCTACTCCGGTTCGAGTTTGCCACTCGAACTGGCTGTAAAGATTCTATTGTACAATTGTACATGTATGTATCTGGCGAACAGACCACATACTATCTCTGTGATGAACTGTTTGTAAGAATTCAAGAATATTGATACTATTCCGACTTTTTCCAAACGTATAACATAGCAATGTGTGCAGGCAGACATCGGTCTTCACTACAGCATCTTTCACATCATGAACACCTAAAGCCAGATAGTCCCATATCATAGATTCCAGCAAAAGATGCAGTTCATTCTCACTTTTGTGATATTCAAGCTCAGCTGCACCAGTGGCAGTTACCTTGGACTTCACGTATTATTATTGATAACCTACAATGGATCCATAATGCTGTATCAAGATTACTGCTCCGCCTACGTCTTTGGTAAAACGTCAGCCATTCTCCAAGGATTTTACTGGTTACCAGTAGCAAGAAAATCAATATTCAAAGAGCAGTGAATTGCAGTAATCAGAGCTTCCCAAGGAAAATGGCAATTAAACCTTCAAGTACAGTTCCACTTTACAAACAAAACAGACATCTCTGCTCCAGTGTGGCCCTTAGATCGTTGGACTGCCTCACACAAAAAAATCCAATGGGTAGGAAACACTAAGTAAATCCTACAATAGAGTACAATGCAATGTGAAAGTCCATCCGAAGAGGCACCGCAGATAGAGAGAAAACCCCACAGCTGGCCAATATGCTCTATTCCTGCAATATGCTGTGGTAGTATTAAAAACAGAAAATGTGGCAAAATAAGTGAATGTTCTTTACTAATTAGCACGAGTTTCCATAAAGGCCATGGTCTTCGCGTATCTGTGCACACCATTGATCTAGCCCAATGCAAATCTGTATATTTGGAGGATTGTTTTTCAGTTTAACATTCGCACAAAGTGATTTAATTGCATATTAGTGATTCAGTTGATATAAAAAAAAAGCCACAGACGAGTGTCCTCCCAACAATGATTCCCAACCGAACTGCCACTGCCTGTATTTGCACCAGAATGTGTTTTAACATTAGCTGCCTGCCGGTTAGCCACATAGCTATAAATACTGATGACGGAGCCCGACTTGGCTATTGATCCGAAATGCCAATAACTGTCATTAATTAGCTCAGCAAAAAATGCAGACAAGATTGAAAAGTCTATTTCCAGTAATGGGAAAAGAGATTGATTAGATTTTCAGATGGGACTGGTCCCGGGACACGACAGAATGTCCTTGCATTCAGTTTTTCCTCCCTCTATCATTTTTGTCTGGTTAACTTCTACTTCAGTTTTAGTTAATGGATGTTGTCAGCCTACATCTTGTCTTATTAGTGTCCACTGAAAAATGGAATTCCATCCACTAGTAAATTATGTGAATGGATATATAGATTTATGATGAAAAGAAAGAAGAAGTGTGTGGAAATTGCAAAGTTAATGACTTGTGACATCTTCGCAGGGGTTTTAAATCCGTAAAGATAGGTATGAAGACCTCTACAGAAACTATTTTCCAGTTTCATTGTGCAGGGCTGACTTAAGGAGTAATTTATCTTCATTGTATATGTGTGTGCGTGTTTCTGCGGATACATATTAGGTATCTTTGTGATGTGACCCAGTATTGCTATTGAGGGGTTTTGGTGCCATCATAAACCACAAAGCCAAAGGATGAGTCATGTGTAAAGGTCACCAGAACCCACACATGTCAATATGGAACAATATTACACAATTTATGCAGTATGTATTTTTTCTATAACATGCTTATTTTTGGGGTAGGTAGCTTCACAAAAAGCTGTTTGTTTCAAAGCAGAGTTAACAATGGGCATTGATTGAAATTAGAATGGTTAGGCTGCGTTTACTTTTTATGAATACATTGTTGATACAAAAAAATGGACAATGATGAGGCTTGTGGATTTATTCAATTATGTGACTGCAGCATTTAACTCATTAATATAGATTCCCCACATTGTCATATCATTTGAAGATTTCTCCTAAAAGTAGTATCTAGCTCATGTGGCAGATGGTAAAACTGACAGAAATGTGCTGCATACTTTGCATATTTTATCATAATTTAGATGACCTTAGCATATAATATGGTCCTCCATACCATATACCCCTAGTAGACCAGATAATAGTAAACCTCTGCAGAGTGGTTTGGGGTTTGTCATTATGATAATGAAATCGATATGTCACAGGGAACAAACAATGACATGATTACCATTATTCACGGTTCACGGTTCCCTGCGAAATATACGTTTTTTGACCACTGCATTTTGTGCATTGAGAGCACCTATAGTATAAATACAGATTTGCAAAGTGTAATGTGCTGTTTATTACCATTGTTGAGTGTGAGGAGGGACATGACCCATGAGAGGCGAAGCATCAAGTCGGTCAAGATGCTCTCTCCACTCTCACATTACATTTTGTTGAACTACATATACGATTAATTCCATTGAATGTTTTATGTGTCTTTGTTTTACAAACGGTATTTCACTAAACACAGGGTGTGACCAGTTGTATTTCTGAAGCAAGGTAAAGTCTCAGTGAAGAGGCTGAGTGACAGGTGAGGGGTATTCCTGAGTAAAGTATAAATAAAGCACCTTTATTGGTTCTCGTTGCAAGCATCGTCATTTTACATATAGATAGTCTTATTGAACACACAGAATCCAAGTTTATATCTTTGTTATTACCATTTTACTCATACTGCTTGGAAACGCAAGAATCGCTGCGCTCTCATCTCTGGGCGGTGCATTCCTCAGTGTGTCTTTGGTCTAATCACATATAGGGCTATTGGGTCCGGTTACCCCCTATATTGTGTTTAATGTTGCTTCCAAATCTGAGCTGCCAGTCAGTTCGTGTGAATGTCTAATCATGCATCAGCATCTGGTATCCCGATCATTATGACAACCACTTCAAGAGATCCAATAAAAAATAAATTAAAAAAAACACACGTTATAATCTAACTTCTGTCCCTGAGCTGTGCATCCGAGGGCTGGTGGATCTCCTCCTCCTTGGTCTTTAAGTGCATAAGATATTGCTAATTTAGGAGTGGGGCTGGCAGGGCACCAACTTTATGCCTGTCTTTGATGCTGTACAGCGCTCCACTGCCTTTAGCTAGGTTTTTGCAGTAGAAATACCATATAGATCCATAAATAGATACATATGTAGAGAAAACAGAGCCTGTTGCACTCATTGCCGGTACTGAGGGTTGGTTAGTTAATCACAGTTGGACACTATCATCAATTTTTTCTTCCATCCTTTAGTATGAACATTTTGATAGGGTGGTGTCTCACGCTAGAGCTTTTTCCAATGCTATTATGCCCCTGCTCCTGTCATTGTGCCCTGCTCCAGCTTCAAGGCCTGCCCTCCATTTATCAATTGAGCGGATTTCGTGAACCTCTACTGCTTAATCAGGCACCTCTAGGCAAAAATTGGGGCTAAGTCAAGGAACCTTGGGGCATATTACCAAGAATAAGCGATAATTATCGCTAAGCTTGGTTAGAGGCAATAATTTTATCGCCGTGCTTCGCCTATTTTTATCGCTTAGAAACCTTGCAATTATCAAGGTTTATCTCCTAAGCAATAAAAATCGGCCGAAATGCATGAATATCGCTGTAAAGTCAGCGATATTCATGCATTACCGAGCTAATGCTCTTAGCCATGTTATCCACCTAACATTGGATAACATGGCTAAGAACTGCTCTGGGCAGGCGTAAGCTTTTGGAGATAATCGCGCTTAGGAGTCCTGGTTGAGTAGTCCTGGTTGTTCTACGGTTTGGTTCTATAATTAAGTAATTTCCTCACCAGTTCTGTTTCGGGGCCTTCGGTTAAGACCATTTAGAACAAATATGCAACTTCAGGCTTGCATACCATTTTGATATCCAGTGCATGGTAGAAGTTCAGCAGTAGGCGTCAAACTCAGGGTCACAAAGCCCCCTTTTCCAATAGGAAGCATAAGATTCTGTAGACTAACGCTGCTCGACCTCCCACAACAGTTCCACAAGCATCCCATTCAACACTTTGAATGGTTTGTGAGGGTCTGTGACACGTCCTCAATAAAAAATATTCTGTTTTCCTCCCTTTTGCAGCATATCGCTCGATCAAATGGTTCCATAAGGCAAAGAAAAGGCATGACGAACTGCACCCTTGCTTTGTGGCCCTTTCAGTCTTGCTGTCCTCTAATACTTCTTGTGTAGGCTGAAGCCTACCCAATTATTCTGTTCCCAGAGTAGAGTAAGTGTAGCATACAGTGTATAAGCCAGTAAACAGTTTTTCTCCTGTTAATGTAGATGAACTGTGGTAATAAACTGCCAAAAATGTGTATATATATATATATATATATCTTCACCACAATCCCCTTCGATCAAGAGGACAGAGTACACACAGGACCCCAGGTAAGCTGCTCACTTGCTTTTATTGACAAACAGGCATGACGCGTTTCGTTTTTTTCAAAACTTCCTCAGATGCCGCCAGGATTTTGCAAGTGCTGTTCCCGCCAGGCTTTTAATCAGCATGCCCCTCTTTGATAGGTCGAGACACCAATGATGTTATAGATGTTGGGAAAGCAAGAAACCAAGGAACTGGATCTGCGCGGAGCAGACACATTCGTAAGTACTTGCCACAGTGGGCGGTGTCTGCTCCCTTCACCCCAACACAGCTTGCCTGGAATATGCTGTCAATATAGATGGTGTGGCAGCTCTCTGTGTCCCTTCACCCCACCGCTGGAATCCCGATCATGATCCCGTGCGCACCGGTTAGGTAACTAGTGCGTCCATGCGAAGTCGCAGTCCATCTTTCGTGGCCAGGCAAGTTCCGGGTGTGCGGCGCTACCGGCGTTTTTACCAAAAAGTAAAGTCCAAAGTTGCCACCAAACACCGCCGGAGACTTAGGGGTGGGTACTCTAAGAGGTGTTCGTGGCTACACCTCAAAACATCTTCACCACAATCCCCTTCGATCAAGTGGACAGAGTACACATAGGACCCCAGGTAAGCTGCTCACTTGCTTTTATTGACAAACAGGCATGACGCGTTTCGTTTTTTTCAAAACTTCCTCAGATGCCGCCAGGATTTTGCAAGTGCTGTTCCCGCCAGGCTTTTAATCAGCATGCCCCTCTTTGATAGGTCGAGAGACTGATGATGTTATAGCTGTTGGGAAAGCACGAAACAAAGGAACTGGATCCGCGCGGAGCAGACACCAATCGTAAGTACCTGCCACAGTGGGCGGTGTCTGCTTCCTTCACCCCAACACAGCTTGCCTGGAATATGCTGTCAATATAGATGGTGTGGCAGCTCTCTGTGTCCCTTCACCCCAGCGCTGGAATCCTGATCATGAGCCCGTGCGCACCGGTTAGGTAACTAGTGCTTCCATGCGAAGGCGCAGTCCATCTTTCGTGGCCAGGCAAGTTCCGGGTGTGCGGCGCTCCCGGCGTTTTTACCAAAAAGTAAAGTCCAAAGTTGCCACCAAACACCGCCGGAGACTTAGGGGTGGGTACTCTAAGAGGTGTTCGTGGCTACACCTCAAAACATCTTCACCACACTCCCCTTCGATGAAGAGGACAAAGTACACACAGGACCCCAGGTAAGCTGCTCACTTGCTTTTATTGACAAACAGGCATGACGCGTTTCGTTTTTTTCAAAACTTCCTCAGATGCCGCCAGGATTTTGGAAGTGCTGTTCCCGCCAGGCTTTTAATCAGCATGCCCCTCTTTGATAGGTAGAGACACCGATGAAGTTATAGCTGTTGGGAAAGCACGAAACCAAGGAACTGGATCCGCGCGGAGCAGACACCAATCGTAAGTACTTGCCACAGTGGGCGGTGTCTACACCCTTCACCCCAACACAGCTTGCCTGGAATATGCTGTCAATATAGATGGTGTGGCAGCTCTTTGTGTCCCTTTACCCGACCGCTGGAATCCCGATCATGAGCCCGTGCGCACCGGTTAGGTAACTAGTGCGTCCATGCAAAGTCAGAGTCCATCTTTCGTGGCCAGGCAAGTTCCGGATGTGCGGTGCTCCCGGTGTTTTTACCAAAAAGTCAAGTCCAAAGTTGCCACCAAACACCGCCGGAGACTTCGGGGTGGGTACTCTAAGAGGTGTTCGTGGCTACACCTCAAAACATCTTCACCACAATCCCCTTCGATCAAGAGGACAGAGTACACACAGGACCCCAGGTAAGCTGCTCACTTGCTTTCATTGACAAACAGGCATGACGCGTTTCGTTTTTTAAAAAACTTCCTCAGATGCCGCCAGGATTTTGCAAGTGCTGTTCCCGCCAGGCTTTTAATCAGAATGCCCCTCTTTGATAGGTCGAGACACCAATGATGTTATAGATGTTGGGAAAGCACGAAACCAAGGAACTGGATCCGCGCGGAGCAGACACCAATCGTAAGTACTTGCCACAGTGGGCGGTGTCTGCTCCCTTCACCCCAACACAGCTTGCCTGGAATATGCTGTCAATATAGATGGTGTGGCAGCTCTCTGTGTCCCTTCACCCCATCGCTGGAATCCCGATCATGAGCCCGTGCGCACCAGTAGGGTAACTAGTGCGACCATGCAAAGTCGCAGTCCATCTTTCGTGGCCAGGCAAGTTCCGGGTGTGCGGCGCTCCCGGCGTTTTTACCAAAAAGTAAAGTCCAAAGTTGCCACCAAACACCGCCGGAGACTTCGGGGTGGGTACTCTAAGAGGTGTTCGTGGCTACACCTCAAAACATCTTCACCACAATCCCCTTCGATCGAGAGGACAGAGTACACACAGGACCCCAGGTAAGCTGCTCACTTGCTTTTATTGACAAACAGGCATGACGCGTTTCGTTTTTTTCAAAACTTCCTCAGATGCCGCCAGGATTTTGCAAGTGCTCTTCCCGCCAGGCTTTTAATCAGCATGCCCCTCTTTGATAGTTCGAGACACCGATGATGTTATAGCTGTTGGGAAAGCATGAAACCAAGGAACTGGATCCGTGCGGAGTAGACACCAATCGTAAGTACTTGCCACAGTGGGCGGTGTCTGCTCCCTTCACCCCAAAACAGCTTGCCTGGAATATACTGTCAATATAGACGCGTGGCAGCTCTCTGTGTCCCTTCACCCCACCGCTGGAATCCCGATCATGAGCCCGTGGGCACCGGTTAGGTAACTAGTGCGTCCATGCGAAGTCGCTGTCCATCTATCGTGGCCAGGCAAGTTCCGGGTGTGCGGCGCTCCCGGCGTTTTTACCAAAAAGTAAAGTCCAAAGTTGCCACCAAACACCGCCGTAGACTTCGGGGTTGGTACTCTAAGAGGTGTTCGTGGCTACACCTCAAAATATCTTCACCACAATCCCCTTCGATTTAGAGGACAGAGTATACACAGGACCACAGGTAAGCTGCTCACTTGCTTTTATTGACAAACAGGCATGACGCATTTAGTTTTTTTCAAAACTTCCTCAGATGCCGCCAGGATTTTGCAAGTGCTGTTCCTGCCAGGCTTTTAATCAGCATGCCCCTCTTTGATAGGTCGAGACACCGATGATATTATAGCTGTTGGGAAAGCACGAAACCAAGGAACTGGATCCGCGCGGAGCAGACACCAATCGTAAGTACTTGCCACAGTGGGCGGTGTCTGCTCCCGTCACCCCAACACAGCTTGCCTGGAATATGCTGTCAATATAGATGGTGTGGCAGCTCTCTGTGTCCCTTCACCCCACCGCTTGAATCCCGATCATGAGCCCGTGCGCACCGGTTAGGTAACTAGTGCGTCCATGCAAAGTCAGAGTCCATCTTTCGTGGACAGGCAAGTTCCGGGTGTGCGGCGCTCCCGGCGTTTTTACCAAAAAGTTTATATATATATATATATATATATAGTTAGATCCATTCTGAGAAAACACTGGTATCTTATACGGAATGATCCAGTGTTAGGTATGAAAGTGAAAAGGAATCCCGAAATTACCTACAGAAAATCTAAATCTTTAAAAGATCTAGTCGTGAGAAGTGAGATCATAGAGAGCAAGAAAAGTAACACTGATTGGCTGAAACAGAAACCTGGTTTTAAAAGATGTTTTAAATGCAAAGCTTGTCAACATGGGATGAATCGTACCAATTTTAAAACATCTTTTAATAAGACAGTTACCATCAGGAGTGCTATAAACTGCAAAAGTGAATATGTGGTATATTTATTACAATGCCCATGCCCCAAGATATATATTGGGAGCACTACTCTACCCGTGCACCAGCGAATCCTACAGCACAGGCGTGCAATTGTGAATCAGGAAAGATCTTACCCCGTTGCACAGCATTTTGAGTCACACCACCAAAGTAACCCTGCAGGCTTTCAATATACTTGCATAGCAGAGGGACCGAAGAAAAAGAGAGGAGGTGACAGAAAGGGAGAGTTAAGGAGGTTGGAGACCTATTTTATTTTAGAATTTAATTGTAAAGAGCCGCAGGGTTTAAATCTAGATGAAGATCTGCATACATGTCTGTCCCGGTTATAAGTACAATTGGAGAAATAAGAAAATAGCCTTGAGCAAATTAAAACTGCACAGAAAAATTATGAATTGTTAGTGTTTTTAATAAGCCTTTCTCCCCTTTTTTCTTTTAATACATTAGTGGTAGAATAATGTGAGAAATCACGTTGACATTGGGTCGAAAAGAATGGAATGGGAAAATGCTTACATTAAGAATATATCACTGCTGACATATGTAGTGGTATTGGAATCTCTTTTTGCACTGACACTTTATTCTAGCGTGCAATAATAGTGGATTGTTTACAGTAGAAGTATAGTGTATTATTGTTTACATTAAAGCACTTGCACTTTATTTGCGCTGATGTGCAATATGAATAGTAATTGTGTACAGTAGGAGAGTATTATTGTTTCCATGCAAGCACTGGCACTTTATGAAAATAATAAGGATGTGTTAGATCCGTTGTATTACCAAAAAGCCCACATTCCATTCATTTAAAGTTTTTCCTATAGACAAAGCCACTTGTAACAATTTGATATTCATTGTTAGCTGTCCCAGGGTTAATAATTACGTTCAGGTGTAAAGGTTTGTTGGTCAGCATGCGATAAGGAATTCTAGAAAAACATGTAAATGCCCTCCCACTTTTTTGTTTTACGGGCCCTTGCCCTAACACACGTATATATTTTTAGAAAATGGAATCGATTTTAAAGCGCACTTGCACTTTATTTTGAATGTTTATATGTCCATTGGTTCTGAAACTTTAAAGATGGGATATTAGGCTTCAACACATAATTATTAGCATTTACCGTAATATGAAACGTCCTTTTAATGCTGAATGATGTATTCTTTTACAAGTGTTAAAATGGCCACCGCACTGTGAGACAGCTTGACAATGATTTGAATGTCCGTCTACACTGTTTACTACCACTTTTTTGTCTTTTAATCAGTCCGTATTGGCGGCAAAAACATCGTGTTCAAGGGAGCTTGACTCCCGAAACGCGCTGATGTAACTCTGAATAAAGAAGCCTGAAATAATAATACCCTTCTTCGAGTGCCGGATGATTTCCTTTTTTACGAATGTGGATATCCTATTGTTGAATATATATATATGTATATATATATATATCCCAACGCAACTTCGGCAAAGCCCAAGTCACTCTCCACGGCGGGCTACACGGCCGGGACGCCACTCCCAAACATTCGAACACAATCCAGCTTACCGAGATACTGGAAATTATATCATTTTGTCTTAAGAACAACTTTTTTCTGTTCAATCAATATTCTACAGGCAAACCCAGGGGACCGCGGTGGGGACCTGCTTCGCCCCCAGCTTTGCAGGTTTATACCTTGGCTGGTGGGAGGAGCAGGTTGTCAGAAACATCAGACAATACCATGATCACGTCGTCCTCTGGGTCAGGTACATTGATGACATATGGGGCGGAAGTCCTACTGAAGCAGAAGAGTTTGTGCAGGAATTGAACATCAACACCTTCAATTTACAATTCACTAGCGAAAGCAGTAGAGATAAAATTGAGTTTTTAGACCTCTCATTGAAAATTGTGGCTAACTTAATTTGCAGTAAGTTGCGCAGGAAAGCAACGGCTGGTAACAGCCTGTTGCAAGCCCAGAGTTGCCATCCTAAAAACCTGATAAACAGCATTCCGTTTGGCGAGCTATTGCGCGCCAAACAAAATTGTAGTACTGAAGATGACTACCTCAAAGAAGAACAAATCATGACTCAAAGATGCATTGAAAGAGGTTATAGTAAAGCTACTATCAATTCAGCTATTGATAAAGTAGCAAATGTACAACGTAATGATTCATTGGATGACAAGAATAAGAAGGAGCTGAAGCCATCTGATAATCAAATGATGTTTATAACGACCTATCACAATCAGGCATGGGAAGTGCGTAAAAGCTAACCCTGGGCGTAGTATGCGTAGTGGGGCTACGCGAAGTTCTGCAAAGTGGGCGAGAAACTACGCCCACCTACGCACTTCGCGTAGCCCCACTACGCGCCTCCCTCGCGCCCTCCCCTACATACCTAATTTTTGTAAAGGCTGAAATAAAAGTAAATAAAAGGCACTTACCTTGTCAGCTGCGTCCCGGGGCTCCCTCTGCTTGTTCGCCCCGCCGTCGCCGCCATCTTGGATAGCAATGCGCATGCGTGGCCGCCCTGCGTTTAAGATTTCTAAACATGTGACCTGTGAAACAGATTTTGCAGTATATGCATTAAAATGCCCCTGCAATTTTTTTATATCGGGAGTACGATTAATAAAGTAAAATTGAGACTTTTAGAACATCTACGTGCAATTGCTAAGAATGACAAACGGTACCCGGTGGCCCGTCACTTCAGTATTAAACACAAGCAGAATCAGAACTTTCTAAAGTTCTGTGTGTTGGATTCCATTCCACAAACAGAAAGAGGTGGGAACTGCACACTTGAGTTGAGGAAGTTGGAATCGAAAATGGTTATTAAATACAACACAATGAGTCCTTCAGCTTTGAATCTTGATAAGGAAATGTCAATACATTTAAGATAAAACTTATGTCCTGATCTCGTCCGATTGTTAGTTTTTAATAAGGTTTTTAACAAGTTTTTTAATGTTGGCATACAGAAGTTCTAAGTTTGTTAATACGAAGTTATTTGGTTTTGTTTCAGGAAAGAAGAAGCTTAATCGTGATCACTTCCAGTTTAAAGATGATGAATAAATTGCTCACTTGAGCTTGATAAAACAGATTGAGTTGTGGACTAATGAATTATATTTCACTTCCAGTTTAAAAGATGTTGAATGAATTGCTCACTTGAGCATGATAAAAGTGATTTTGTTATGGACTAATGAACTATATTTTGACATTAACCCACTTGGGTATGATTTAAATGTAGCTCAATACGTTAAAACGGATGAGTTAAAGTTCTGGATGTAATATGCTTTATCCACGACCTACTTTTTTGAGCATTGTGTACCCACTGTGGTAAAATGAAGTATAATCAACAATACAAATATCATTTGAATTTGTGCATTGTGTAAATATAAATTTTACATGGAATAGTGATCATGCAAAATATTGAATACAAACCTGCGTTGGATCGTATTGCATAGTATTTTTACTTTGTCTATCATGACAAACAGGAAATCAACTCTGTTCCTTTAGAAGTTTTCACTTTGTTTGTAAACCTTACCCGTGAGCAAGGAGTGAGGTTAACTCCGAAACGCGTAGGGGACACCCGTTTGCTAAATCAAACGTCTGAATTATTTCGAGGCCATGGCTCCAGCGAGTTTGATTTCTCGGTAAGCTGGATTGTGTTCGAATATATATATAAATATATATATATATATATATATATATATATATATATATATATATATATATATATGTATATATATATATATATATATTACCTACTGGCGGTCGCCAGTAGGTATATATAGTTAGGATTTTTTCTCTATGGGTTTTTTGAAAATTCTATGTCTAATAACTTTGGCGTTTGTGGACGGAATTGGCTGAAATTTTCAGGAAAATGGCACATTTTGTTTCTGAGCAGCCCTTGAAAATTTGGGGGGGGTTCGTCAAGGGGGGGCCGAGAAAAAAGGGGGGTCCCAAAACGTGTTTTTAACATTGAGTTTTCCATAGGGCGGTTGGCCTCACTTTTAGCCCGAACGGCTGAATGGATTTGCACGAAACTTGGCAAAATTGTAGGGACTGGTAGCCCGATGTGCCTTTTGTAGGTCTCAATATATGTGCTCCAGTGGATTTTGAGAAATTAACGTTTAAAAAAAGATATATATCTGTAACAGCGGACCGGGCACCGCACTGGTTCGCGGACTTTTCGCGCAACGGAGCTTTGTGAAGCGAAGCTGATTGGTTCTCCGGCGTCTGTCAACATTCCAAACAGTCCGTAGCGGCCGCCATCTTGTCTCTCGGTAGGATCGAGAGACAAGAGGAGGTCAAAACAAAGGGGGAAATAACTATAAGGGGGCATAGTAGATCCTCGCTGACCCCCTAGTTTTGATGTGGAGGTTTTAAAAGGGCCCCGCGGGGCAAAAAAAAAACAAAATAATAATAATCGAACGGCTGAATGGATTTGCACGAAACTTGGCAAAATATTAGGGACTGGTAGCCCGATGTGCCTTTGCTAGGTCTCAATATATGTGCTCCAGTGGATTTTGAGAAATTAACGTTCAAAAAAAGATATATATCTGTAACAGCGCTCCGCTTCGCGTACTTTTCGCGTTACGGAGCTTTGCGAAGCTGATTGGTTCTCCGGCGTCTGTCAACATTCCAAACAGTCCGTAGCGGCCGCCATCTTGTCCCTCGGTAGGATTGAGAGACAAGAGGAGGCCAAAGCGAAGGGGGAAATGACCATAAGGGGGCATAGTAGATCCTTCCTGACCTCTTAGGTTTGATGTACCATTTTGCCAAGTTTGGTGTAATTCCGTTCAGCCATTCAGGCTGTAGACGTATGTAAATGTCCTATGGAAAATTGCATGGGGAAAACACATTTGAAAGTGTTGAAATTTAGAACCAATTAAAATGTTACTTTGGTTTTGTATTTGTGTGTGATGAAAGTTAATTGGTTATGTATATATGTCAAATGAGAGGAAACCACAGCCATTTTGTGATACTACTGTCTGAGGTACATTTGTGAGGAATTTTTGGTGGTGAATTTCTGGTGTTTGATTTACACAGTACTAACACTTCTGCTACTTTTAAAAAGGTGAGTTGTTAATTTGTAAGGGGAACTATGTTGTACACTTGAAGATAATTTGAAAAATGTTTTCTGTTATTTATTTGCAGTCCTTCTGTTATACTAAATACTTGATAAAGTTAGTTTTATATTATGTATTACTAAAAACGATAAATGAAAGTGATTATTTTTTTCTGCAATTTACAGCAAGCAATTTCAAAATAAAATGGCTCACAATGAAGAGACCGTGGCAATTTCTTTTGAATTGTCCAACACATTGATTGAAATTGAGAGCACCAATAATGAAATATTGTCACAAGGAGGACATGACTTGTATGATTCCATTAGATTGATTGAAATGGACAGCACCAAGAATGAAATATTGTCACAAGGAGATGACTTGAATGATTCCACTACATTGATTGAAATTGAGAGCACCAATAATGAAATATTGTCACAAGGAGGAGATGGCTTGTATGATTCCATTAGATTGATTGAAATGGACAGCACCAATAATGAAATATTGTCACAAGGAGGAGATGACTTGAATGATTCCACTACATTGATTGAAATTGAGAGCACCAATAATGAAATATTGTCACGAGGAGATGACTTGAATGATTCCACTACATTGATTGAAATTGACAGCACCAATAATGAAATATTGTCACAAGGAGGAGATGACTTGAATGATTTTTTTGATCAATCTCTTGATGGCGAATTTATCGAGTGTTTGGAGACCATAGAGTTACAAGAATCATCATTGGAGACTTTTAATGAGGACATTGCTGATGAGGACATGTTACTAGTTCTTTCAAATTTAGAAAATTCTGAAGAATAAATTTATATTTAGAAATCAAAAATTGTTTGAGACATTATTCATTTTTATTTTTAATTTATGAGGTTGTAGCGAAGTGATTGTAGTATAAAATGAGACTTATAGTATAGAGTGCAACATTTTTATGTTACATGGTAAGTTTACTCATATTTACTTCCCTTCTGCCACTATATTATCTCCAATGTGTATTTGACATGTCTTCTTCATCTCCGGCCTCCTTTCTCTCACTGTGTGTCTCCGATGCATCTTATCGCTGGTATTTTGTGTAATTACAGAAGAGAGTAAAATAAAATAGTTCGGAACGTGAAAAGGGGGCAAAGTAGAGTACTCCTCACCCCCTAGGCCTTTTTAGGCGGTCCCAAAAGGATCAGTTTCTGCTTTCCTGAGAGATTATGGTATGAGTTCCATATACCACAATAACTTGCATTACAACATGCAAGATATCTATCTCCTATTACCAACTTTTGGAGATATTCGCGCTAAGCGCGAATATCTCCAAAAAGTAACACCTGCCCTGAGCAGTTCTTAGCCATGTTATCCAATGGGAGGTGGATAACATGGCTAAGAGCATTAGCTCGGTAATGCATGAATATCGCTGAGTTTTTAGCGATATTCATGCATTGCGGCTGTTTATTATCGCATTTGCGATAAACCTTGATAATAGTAAGGTTTATCTTCGATAATTTCTGACGATGCTTAGTGGTAAAAAATTGGTTGGTAAGCATCGTTAGCGATAAATATCGCTTAACTTTGGTAATATGCCCCAACGTCTGTTAACGTTCGATTCGAAGGAAATGAGGAAGTGTTGAAAAACATTGTCTGCGCCATCTTGCCTTTTTTGAAATGCCACACTTTTGTCGTGCACGGCAGCCATTTTAGGTGTCTTGACCAGACCCACTCTCTGCACGCTGTCGATTCGTAGCATGGCTCCTCACCCACGCAAGCATCTTCCCTAGGCACTGGTCACCACCGCTCTCTGTCTTATGCATGGGCAATAAACCTCCCCCCATCTGCGCTGCTCTTCCCTGAGAATCACACTCTGTGCCCGCCCGACACCTCCCTTTCGCCCTATTCACTACCGCACCCTCTGACACTCCTCTTTCTCTGTGTCCGATTGTCCAGGCTATCAGCTAGCCCTGCAGATGTAGTTTATGGCCCCAACTGTAAAGAATCACCCCTCTTCAAAGGAGTTATAGTAGATCAAGGCCCACACTCGATGAGATCCGTCACACCACACGTGTTCCTACTATCTGAAAACCATCCTGTATTGTGATTGGGGAGGGGACCGAGCCTGAAGCGGAAGATTCCAGGAATGACTCTTTGTACATCAAAGTTTTTACAATTATGTGTCACATTAAAAATATATAGCACTCCAACAAAGTAGTAGGAATATAAAACTTTAATAACATATAAATATATACAACAAAACAAAAACAGTAAAAACATTTAAACAACGAAGAGACCGTGGCAATTTCTTTTTAATTATCCAATAGATTTATTGAAATTGACAGCACCAATAATGAAATATTCTTGTCAGTAGCGGTCTGTTGTGCGAATAGTTCCAAGGCAGCAGAACGCGCTGAAATCTAGATGGCACGAAAGTGATGTCTAGTAAGTTGCCGCCCAGCAAAAAACGGCGTGGGGAGCCGCGGGGGTGAGTGAGTCCAGTAGGCACCACAGCTATTCTTACCGGCATTGCAGAATTACTGCTGGGGACAATGCCTGTGCTGTAGCAGGGTCACAGCAGAAACAAAAAGGATTCTGTTGAAGATGTTGTTGGTTTTCAATTTGAAAACAGTTCTGGTGTCAACTGCTATGCTAATGTAGTGGTTAATGTTTTGTTTTCTCTAGAAAATGTAAAAGAGGGGGAGGCAGTCCAAAGTTCCGTTAAAAGGGCAAAGGAAAGGATCGGTGGTTTGAACTATCAGTCAAAAAGGGGAGGGGGTGCAATAATTTTTCCTACCGGGTCACACTGTGCTTTCACCGGAAGTGAGGTCTGCAGGATTCTAGTAATTCAAAGTGAGGCTGGCGCCAGCATGGGAGCGCCGACGTCCCGCGGATACAGTTTCGTCACTCCACGGGCGATCATGGCAGTCATTCCCCATCGGGGGTCGGAGACTCCCGCGGCTCCTCTAGAATCTTCAAGGTCGTGGAGGACTACGGTGGTGGAGTCAACCAGTGACCGGGCCATTTCTTTATGCTGGGCCCGCTCTTGCCAGGTCGACCGCCATTTTGAGAGTTCGGCAGCTACCGGCGATCGCGGGGTCACATGAGCGGACGGGCTCCACCCTGCCGGGCGAGACGTTGCAGCATGGCCACAGTGGAAGAACCGTTTTCCGGGCGCCTGGAGCGCTGAGGGTGCAGCTGGGAAGTCTCCACCTGGGGAGGCGGGAGAGGCCTGTTCGCACCGTCTCTCCCTCCCAGTGCACCCCACGGCGTCTCGCTTGAGATTTGTTATGGCCGGACCAGGCGATGAGGACGAGGGGGGGGTCGGAGGCATGTGCAAGACATCCCCCCCAGTGTTGTCGCAGCCATTATAAAAGAAAGAAGTGTCCCGTCCGTCTTCGGGCCGGGCTTCCGGTGGATGTCGGCCGGACGCCCCTGGCTCTGGCCCCATGAACGGGTTTCTTGGTTTATCGGCTGCAGCCGGATCCCGTCGGCCTCGGCCCCCCGACCGTTGGTGGTCGGACCGGAAGAGCATGTGGCGGGACTACCTGCAACTCTCAAGGGCCACCGCGGCCGGACTGGGAGAGAGAGGGGAGGGTCGAGGAGACATTCCCCCCCCCTGCAACTGTTCAGCGTTGTAAAGGCAATCCCCTGGCCGGGTCCCGCTGGCCTCGGCCTCTCCTTCGGCTACACCCTACGTTAGGATCTCCTGGCCGAGGCGTGGCAGCAGGACCTGCCTTATATGGGCTGCTCCCGGCTGGGCGTAGCCGGAACCCTGCCCCACCTTGGAAGTTTCCAGAGTGGGGGTGGATGTTCTACTGACTTGCATTTTCCCTAGTCTATCGATTTTTTTGGCGTGGCAGGCGGTGGGACAGGGAGGGGTGATTTGGTTTCTCTTACTGTTTTCTGGTCTCTCACCACTGGCATATTTTAACGTTTTCTTGTTTCTAGGACATTAATAGGTTTTATCATTACGTTATGTTATCGTTTCTTTGTTCGTTGTTTAATAAAAGTTCATGTTCATCAGTGGCCTACTGATTTTCGTTTTCCTATTTTTTTCTTTCCAGGTTGTTTCATGGTAAAGTTTCTGTTAACAGGATACAGTGATCACTTCGTTATTATTGCATATGTCCTTTTCACTAGGGGTGCTCTCTGGTCGGGCCAGATGACGTATCTCTAGTAAATGGTCCGGGTGAAAAAGGTGCATCAATCAGTGGGGAGTAGATAGGCATGACAGATTACAACGAGGGAGAACGGTCCGCATTACGTACCCTTTCACTACTTGCAAAGATTTTCCTACGTTTATTTGCAAACAGGGAATACCTCCAAAAAGAACTAATTCCAAACAGTCAATGTTCGGACAATCAATCAATCAATGAGGAATGAAATAGGTACGACGTGTTAAAGGCTTGCGTTACCTACCCTTCACTATCTGCAAAGGGAGATAGAATATTCCTATTCTTCCTCGTTTGCAGGTAGAGAAGATCCTTAAGAGAATTAACTTCGAACAATTCAATGCTCGATTGAAACAATCAACAAGGGGTACTGTGAACACAAATGAACGCCGCTTATATACATACGCATTGCTATTTTCAACAGGTTGTTCCTAATGTTTCTATTTTAGCGAGGTCAAAAGAGATCCCATTAGTGGCCTACTGATTTTGCTCGATTCCTTTTGTTTTTTTACACGATTTTTCGCTATCTGCAAAGACTAAACAGAGTATTGCGACTCTGTGCTTGTTTGTAAATAGAGAATGAACCAAAGAGAACAATCAATCAAATGGAGAGAGAAGCAGGCACGACGGATTACAAAGGGGGCAAAGGGCTGCGTTAACTACCCTTCACTATCTGCAAAGAGAGAGTACTCCTAATAGAAATGAGGGGTGGGGGGCAGCAATCAAAGCAGATCAGTGTGCATAAACACGAAAATGTTTTTACTTACCACGTACTTGACATTCGACAGCTTATGATATTTGCTATTAAAAAACCATTGAAATTCACTGAAAAAACCATAGGTTATAGACCATATATAGTTAGGAATTAGCATTTACAAAACCTTGAAAATTCACTGAAAAAACCATAGGTTATAGACCATATATAGTTAGGAATTAGCATTTACAAAACCTTGAAAATTCACTGAAAAAACCATAGGTTATAGACCATATATAGTTAGGAATTAGCATTTAAAAAACCTTATTTTACTCACACAAAACCATTGAAATTCCATATATAGTTAGTTGCACTAACTATATATCGCGCACCCGCAATCCACTGCTGATGATGTCACATATTACATCATTCATGACATGGTCAGTGACATCACTGATGACATCACTGATGACATCTCAAATGACATCACTGATGACATCACTGATGACATCTCATTTGACATCAATGACCACATCACTGATGATATCATTCATGTGACAATACAATGCATCTCCTCACACTTTAATATAACCTCTGTTACACCCAGTGTTAAATACAGAGTATAATTTTTGAAACCATTGACACACCAATACTAGTTACTACATACGCACTCAGTGATTCCTATGTTTACACACACATTCACTCATTTACCCATACAATCATTCATACATACAATCACTCATCTTTACAACACTATCATATGCACTCATACACCTATACAGACTCTCACACTCTGTCACTCATCCATGGAGTTACTCACACACCTAGTCAGTCCTGTAAAGAATCAATCACACTTCCATTTTCTAATCTATACAGTTAAACATAGAGCACCTTACATTTTGAAACATATACTAACACATAATTACTCTCTTATACAATCATTGATACAAGTACACATTGATCTGCACAGAGTCACACACCTCCCAGCCAGCCACACACACACTCAGTCTCCCATACAAATACTTGGGCAATCAATCAATAACCCATATAGTTACTCATATAGCTACTGATCAACACATGCAGCAGTTTACAGAACAACAGACATAATGATGCACAAATTAAGACAGTTTAGTCACTAACCCATGCACTCAGTGAGACACATTTAATCACTCACTCATACAGTCAGTCACGCACCTACTAAATCCTTCATCCAGACACTTCTACATCTACTCATTCTTCAATATGTAAAACATATTTAAACTTTACAGAAACACACAGTCACTGGATGATGTCATCAGTGATGTCATTTGAGATGTCATCAGTGATGTCATCAGTGATGTCACTGACCATGTCATGAATGATGTAATATGTGACATCATCAGCAGTGGATTGCGGGTGCGCGATATATAGTTAGTGCAACTAACTATATATGGAATTTCAATGGTTTTGTGTGAGTAAAATAAGGTTTTTTAAATGCTAATTCCTAACTATATATGGTCTATAACCTATGGTTTTTTCAGTGAATTTTCAAGGTTTTGTAAATGCTAATTCCTAACTATATATGGTCTATAACCTATGGTTTTTTCAGTGAATATATATATACATACATATATATATATATATATATATATATATATATATATATATATATATATATATATATATATATATATATATATATATATATATATATTACCTACTGGCGGTCGCCAGTAGGTATATATAGTTAGGATTTTTTCTCTATGGGTTTTTTGAAAATTCTATGTCTAATAACTTTGGCGTTTGTGGACGGAATTGGCTGAAATTTTCAGGAAAAGGGCACATTTTGTTTCTGAGCAGCCCCTGAAAATTTTGGGGGGGTTCGTCAAGGGGGGGCCGAGAAAAAAGGGGGGTCCCAAAACGCGTTTTTCCCATGTTAATTTCCATAGGGCGGTTGGCCTCACTTTTAGCCCGAACGGCTGAATGGATTTGCACGAAACTTGGCAAAATTGTAGGGACTGGTAGCCCGATGTGCCTTTTGTAGGTCTCAATATATGTGCTCCAGTGGATTTTGAGAAATTAACGTTTAAAAAAAGATATATATCTGTAACAGCGGACCGGGCAGCGCTCTGGTTCGCGGACTTTTCGCGCAACGGAGCTTTGTGAAGCGAAGCTGATTGGTTCTCCGGCGTCTGTCAACATTCCAAACAGTCTGTAGCGGCCGCCATCTTGTCTCTCGGTAGGATCGAGAGACAAGAGGAGGTCAAAACAAAGGGGGAAATAACTATAAGGGGGCATAGTAGATCCTCGCTGACCCCCTAGGTTTGATGTGGAGGTTTTAAAAGGGCCCCGCGGGGCAAAAAAAAAAAAAATAATAATAATCGAACGGCTGAATGGATTTGCACGAAACTTGGCAAAATATTAGGGACTGGTAGCCCGATGTGCCTTTGCTAGGTCTCAATATATGTGCTCCAGTGGATTTTGAGAAATTAACGTTCAAAAAAAGATATATATCTGTAACAGCGCTCCGCTTCGCGTAACGGAGGTTTGCGAAGCTGATTGGTCATTCTGTCACTGGGCTATAGTTGGGCTACATCTGGCTGATATTTGGGCTACATTTGTTTTTTTGTGTGTCTGGCGGCCATCTTTGGGCTACATTGGGCTACATTGGGCTTCATTGGGCTACATTCGGCTAATTAGCAAATAGCTCATCGCAAACTAGGAATGGTAAAGAATCGCTATTTATTCCTTAAAGTTCGCTATTTAGGAAATGCAAAAAACTTTGATGATACATATGGCGGTTCATCTCTAACAAGATAAGAAGCATAGGGATACATTTATGATGACTGGCGCATCACCAGGGATGTGTTAGTCATTCTGTGCCGCTGTTCCGTCACCTATGGTGTGCTGCATTTACAATGCGGCGCATCATGGGGCAAAAACAGCACAGATGCGTGATGTATCTGTGCCGTAAAGGTGGCGCATTGCTGGAGTTGTATCGCAAGTGTGATGAAGCTCCAGCAAGGGTCGGGGGTGCCCCTGTCGCAGGGTTTCTGTTCTCACACAGAACTGTGGACAGAGGATTGGAACCTCGGCGAATGCATTGCTGGAGTTGTATCGCAAGTGTGATGAAGCTCCAGCAAGGGTCGGGGGTGCCCCTGTCGCAGGGTTTCTGTTCTCACACAGAACTGTGGACAGAGGATTGGAACCTCGGCGAATTAGGGTGTCCCAAAACTCACGTTAGTAATCAAAAACTCCTTAGCAAGCTAGGTACAGTGTCACATTGGATATAACAAACTCTCAATGTTTAGACAATCCAGAATATGAACTTATAGTACCTCAGGATACGTGGAACTCATGAACAGTCGGTCGTTATAGATTTCTTAGAAACCAGAACATGGAGTTAAGAAGAACAGATGTGTATTTGAAATGTTTATTTACTAATGCCGTCTTCTCAGGCGTAGTACCTTAGATAATAAAAGTACACATATTATCAGTAGCAAAATTACCAGCATAGTTACTAGTACATAAAAAGTGAATAGTGATAGTATGTTAACATGCTGTAAATGAATAAGAGTTAGCAACACTTATAAGCAGCCGCGGGCCGTGGAGGGAGTTACGGTGAGGCAGGGAGGCGGGGAGGGGGAGAAGCAGGGTGGAGAATACAAGTACACATATTATCAGTAGCAAAATTACCAGCATAGTTACTAGTACATAAAAAGTGAATGGTGACAGTATGTTAACATGCTGTAAATGAATAAGAGTTAGCAACACTTATAAGCAGCCGCGGGCCGTGGAGGGAGTTACGGTGGGGCAGGGAGGCGGGGAGGGGCAAGGTAGAGAGGGCTCCACCCTGCTTCTCCCCCTCCCCGCCTCCCTGCCCCATCGTAACTCCCTCCACGGCCCGCGGCTGCTTATATCTCACCCTCCCTAATACACATATTATATTATTTGCTAAGAAGGTCTCTTTGTGTTGGTTTAGGGCGTGCCCATACTTTAGTGTCTTAGATTTGAAGGAATCACATCAGCATACACCAGCTCTCTCTTCATGTGAACCGCATCAACTGTTGTGTATGTGTGTTCGGCAAAGCAATATAAAACCCGCCTCATGCCCAGAATTGGCAGAAGTTGCACTTATGTTATGAGTATGAAGTCGTGGAGATCAGACCTCATAACAATTCTGTATCGTGTTGTTCTTGAAACTTTAGCACTCGCTGTACAGATATAGTTTAACAAGTAAAGCAGATAGTAGACCAATAACATATTATTCTCATGTAAACCACGATGAACTACTAGGTGGAAAGCTAAAGCAACAACTAAGTGTCGTGTGCAGAAGTTGCAAAAAAGGAAAAATGGCGTTTAAACCGGTAATGAGCCCATGCTAACTTAACACGGTGTAAAGATATCCAGGACCTAGATGACACCTCCTCATGATCCGGAAACGAACTGAATAAGATAATAGAACTGCCATCTCATGAGAGCAGATTGCAAGTTTATATGTGGACGGTCCGCAAGGTAAAGCATTAAAAACTAGGAAAATTTAATGCTAAAGAAAAATAAAACAGCCAAGTACTTTATCGAGTCTTAAGCCAATAGGCAAGGTAAATAATAAAAACTTGACAAATAAGTCAA
Source organism: Lissotriton helveticus (assembly GCF_964261635.1). Taxonomy (NCBI): domain Eukaryota; kingdom Metazoa; phylum Chordata; class Amphibia; order Caudata; family Salamandridae; genus Lissotriton; species Lissotriton helveticus. The sequence continues at coordinate 166,332,434 of NC_136062.1, read as the reverse complement.
TGAATTGTCAATGAAATGCTAGTACTCAGCATATCAAACATGAAAAAGGTCTATGACATAACTGTGTATGCAAAATAAGCTGCAACAGCCTCCAATAGGAAGTCACCGTCTTCATCCGAAAACAGTTCAGCCATCCAATTTAAAAGCGGAAAAGAACATACGTGCTCTCCCAGCACCGGATCCTCTATCACCATCAGAGGAGAGCTCGGTGGGTTTTCAAGAAAGCTCTGTTCCAAGAAAGACTGTGCTGCCGCCAGTAAATTCCAGGGACCAAGTAGTCCATGCATCAATGCCACAGCCATAATCCTTTCGCCAGGACAAACCAACTCGTGAGTAATGATAGGAGTCATCAGCTGATTAAAGTCGACGTCAGAAGAAACCGGTCCGCAGAGACACAAATCAATGGCCCAATCGAAATCACAGGTCAGGCAGTGAAATACAGGCTGGACACAGGTGAAGTAGGAGAATCGAAAAGATAATCCATATGCCGTGCTTAATATCGCCAACGGCATTGTGCCATAATATTCTAGCATGCGATTGTGGAACAGTGTCAGCAGCTGCAGGGTGGGAGGTTGCATAGGAGGGACATCCATATTTAAAAATGTAAAAAAGCACAAGAGCGTCCGCTGGTAATGCAAGTAAAAATGCCAATCCACGAACCAGAGTGCAGAAAATAGAATGAAAGGAAGCAGGGATGACTCCAAAGATTTTCTCAAATGAAGTCACGAGACCACTGGTAACAACTTTAAAAAAGTGCGCCAGGGACTTTGTGGAGGATGCGTTAAAGATAGTCGGAAACATGTTGCTGAAATTGAAAGGCAAATCTTAATTGAAAAGGGTGTGCACCTCTGTACGGGTGTTCGCTATGTGAAGTACGAAAGTTTCACGGGCCGAACTCAAGGCCACCTCTCTCTGAGACAAAAGAGCTCTTATTCTTGCCATGCCGTTGAAACGTGTCCCAAGGTTGGTATTTGTGGCCAGATTGAAAACTCCCTATGTTCATGTGTGGGAGGAAATAGAACATTTCTGCAGCAAATAACCCGTTCACTTACTGTTACGATAAAAGGAATACTTTTAATTAACTCAGAACAATCTTCATTATTGAGCATCAAATAACTACCATTTTCCAACAACTTGAACGTGGGGATGATAGCAGGAACTGGCGTGCCTTGCAACACGCAAGCCATATTTGGTCGGTGTTTGTTGCATGAACCGTGTAACTGTATGTGCCTACACATTAGTGAATGATCTGGCGTCTCAGTGCATTCCTCTCCATTCAGATAAACTTCTTGATCATCTTTGAAACATCTGTATGTGTATGGAAGCGACCAGACCTCATGAAGAAAAGGACTACCTAAAGGTTCATAACGACCTATTGGTATATATTTCATACAATTTGAAAACTTATATAAAGCAAAAGGCAGCGTTATTAAACCGTGGATAAGGCATGTTGCCAAAAAACCCGCAATCCTCTGCTGATGATGTCACTGAGCATGTCATGAATGATGTAATATGTGACATCATCAGCAGTGGATTACGGGTAATGGTATCTCTAGTTTACTCCCTTATAGCTGTCTTTCTTTTAACATAAGTGTCTGTTTCCTTCCCTTATACTTACTGTTTTTGGTTCGCTTCCGGTTCGCGTACCGGCGAGCGAACTGGGAAGCGAACTAAGAGAAATAGAGGTTGGCACAGTTCCAAATATTGTACCAATTTTTTAATAACGGGGAGGTAGTTCTGAAAAGAACTTTTTTTTTTATTTTTCTGAACATTTTTTTACTGTTTTTGAATTTTTCGGAACAGTTTTATATTTTTTGGGGTTTTTCTTGGAGGGGGCAATGAAAACGATTCATTGTAAAGGGCTCAACAGGAGCAACAAAACAAAAAAAAGAAGTATTTATTATTTTGGGCGTTTCGGACAAACTTGCATATGATAGTCAATAGCTCTGTTGATCAGAGTGATGCTTTTTTCTCCGTAGGAAATGAATCCATCGCAAAATGCGCAGATGTGTTTTACATCACCAAATCTCATTTGTATATTTGGCACCATCTCCCTGCCCTCTGGTCCCGTTACTTCCGGTACAACAGATCTTCTGGCCATAATAGGGAGATTATCTAGGTCGTTCCGAAACTGTGCAGCACTGTAGTTGTTAGGATGCCACCTAGTCATATGGCGATGCATTGTGTAGTTTCCGAAACTGTATTTTTTGTCGGTCCCTCTGGACAGTCTATCTTGACATATAAGGCAAGTTACGTATCTTGCATTTACTTTTTTCTGACCTTTGGGAATTTTAAAAAATTGCCAAATGAAGTTTTCTTTCCGGTGAGACGTCCTGGGCTGCTCAGGCAAAAACTGCCTCTCTTCGTGCTCGTCCTCCTGTTCCTCTTCTTCTTGTTGAATTATAACTTGAGCAGGTGGTCCACTCTTCCTTGGATGTGGTGGAGGTGGTGGGGAAGCACCAGCTGAAGCTACTAAAGAAGCCATTGCTCAGTGATCACAAAGGGTCTTTCTCTCACAATGATGAAAGTCAGAGTGAGGAAAGAAGGAGGGATTTTCATCATTTGGGAAAAACAAGAGTTCTCAACCAATCAAAAGTGTTCATTTTAGATTATATGACCTAGTCTTACATCATTAGGAAACCAAAAGTGAAATGAACCAATGAAAAGTGTTATTACCAAGTCACATGACTTGCTGTGTTTACGTTAAGCGCTTTGCAGGGCCTCCCGGTTTGCTTCCAGAAACCTGCGCTTTGCGACTCGCTTCGCGTACCAGTTCGCTAACGTAGTACGTCATATGACGTATCACGCGACAACGTGAAACGTCATGCGGACGGGAGGCGTCACGATGCTGTTTTGTAACGCGGCACTTGCGGTAAAGAAACGTTTACCGGCTCGCGGTCTATTTCGCGGCATCAAGGTCAGCTAACGGGAAGCTTCCCGATTTGCGAAGCGGGAACGAAGAAAAAAAAATATTTAAAAAAAAAATTATTCATAAACATATAAAATATATTTTTGGATTTAAAGAAGAATACATTTTACAGCTACAGATATTAGCTGTTAAAAAACCAATGAAATTCACAGAAAAAACCATAGGTTATGGACCATATATAGTTAGGAATTAGCATTTACAAAACCTTGAAAATTCACTGAAAAAACCATAGGTTATAGACCATATATAGTTAGGAATTAGCATTTACAAAACCTTGAAAATTCACTGAAAAAACCATAGGTTATAGACCATATATAGTTAGGAATTAGCATTTAAAAAACCTTATTTTACTCACACAAAACCATTGAAATTCCATATATAGTTAGTTGCACTAACTATATATCGCGCACCCGCAATCCACTGCTGATCATGTCACATATTACATCATTCATGACATGGTCAGTGACATCACTGATGACATCACTGATGACATCACTGATGACATCTCAAATGACATCACTGATGACATCACTGATGACATCTCATTTGACATCATTCTTGTGCTAATACGATAAACCTCTTCAGACTCTAATATAACCTTAGATACACTCAGTGTATACAGACACTCACACACTGCCACTCATCCATGGAGTTACTCACACACCCAGTCAGTCATGCAAAGAAACAATCTCACCTCCATTTCTTCAACTATACAGTTAAACACACCTTACTTATTGAAACATATACTAACACATATTTACTCTCTTATACAATCCCTGATACAAGTTCACAATGATCGATACAACCACTCACTCATTCAGTGGCTCTCATGCACAGTTATTTATATATGCCAACTCTCACATGTACTGTGTTTTACATATGTACTTACTATGACATGTAGCATTGAGATATCCATTCACTCATCAATACACTCATGCACACAGTCAACTGCCCATGTAGCTGTTTCCACATGCACTCTTGAACTCATACACCTAGTGAATAAACTGCTCACACATCTATGCATAGAGCCACACACCTTCCAGCCACCCCCACACAAACTCAATCTCCCATAGAAATACTTGGGCAACCAATTAATAACACATATAGCCTCTCGTATAGCTAATGATCAACACATGCAGCAGTTTACAGAACAACAGACATAATGATGCACAAATTAAGACAGTTTAGTCACTAACCCATGCATTCAGTGAGACACATTTAATCACTCACTCATACAGTCAGTCATGCACCTACTAAATCCTTCATCCAGACACTTATACATCCACTCAAGACATATTTTAACTTTACAGAAAAATACAGTCACTGGATGTTGTCATCAGTGATGTCATCAGTGATGTCATTTGAGATGTCATCAGTGATGTCATCAGTGATGTCACTGACCATGTCATGAATGATGTAATATGTGACATGATCAGCAGTGGATTGCGGGTGCGCGATATATAGTTAGTGCAACTAACTATATATGGAATTTCAATGGTTTTGTGTGAGTAAAATAAGGTTTTTTAAATGCTAATTCCTAACTATATATGGTCTATAACCTATGGTTTTTTCAGTGAATATATATATATATATATATGTATATATATATACATATGTATATATATATATATATATATATATATATATATATATATATATAAATTCATTGAAAAAACCATAGGTTATAGACCATATATAGTTAGGAATTAGCATTTAAAAAACCTTATTTTACTCACACAAAACCAATGAAATTCCATATATAGTTAGTTGTACTAACTATATATCGCGCACCCGCAATCCACTGCTGATCATGTCACATATTACATCATTCATGACATGGTCAGTGACATCACTGATGACATCACTGATGACATCTCAAATGACATCACTGATGACATCACTGATGACATCTCAAATGACATCACTGATGACATCACTGATGACAACATCCAGTGACTGTATTTTTCTGTAAAGTTAAAATATGTCTTACATATTGAAGAATGAGTGGATGTATAAGTGTCTGGATGAAGGATTTAGTAGGTGCATGACTGACTGACTGTATGAGTGAGTGGTTAAATGTGTCTCATTGAGTGCATGGGTTAGTGACTAAACTGTCTTAATTTGTGCATCATTATGTCTGTTGTTCTGTAAACTGCTGCATGTGTTGATCAGTAGCTATATGAGTAACTATATGGGTTATTGATTGGTTGCCCAAGCATTTGTATGGGAAACTGGGAGTGTGTGTGGGTGGCTGGGAAGGTGTATGACTCTGTGCATAATGTATGGGTTCAAAAGTGCATGTGGAAACAGCTGTATGGGTGGTTGACTGTGTGCATGACTGTATTGGTGAGTGAATGGATATCTCAGTGCTACATGTCAAAGTAAGTACATATGTAAAACACAGTACATGTGAGAGTTGACATATATAAATAACTGTGCATAAGAGCCAGTGAATGTGTGAATGGCTGTAGGGATCATTGTGCTCTTGTATCCAGGATTGTATAAGTGAGTAAATATGTTTAGTATATGTTTGAATAAGTAAGGTGTGTTTAACTGTATAGTTAAGGAAATGGAGGTGTGATTGATTGTTTGCATGACTGACTAGGTGTGTGTGTAACTTCATGGATGAGTGACAATCTGCGAGTCTGTGTTTACACTGAGTGTATCTAAGGTTATATTAGAGTCTGAAGAGGTTCATCGTATTATCACATGAATGATGTCATCAGTGATGTGATCAGTAATGTCAAATGAGATGTCATCAGTGATGTCATCAGTGATGTCATTTGAGATGTCATCAGTAATGTCATCAGTGATGTCATTTGAGATGTCATCAGTGATGTCATCAGTGATGTCATTTGAGATGTCATCAGTGATGTCATCAGTGATGTCACTGACCATGTCATGAATGATGTAATATGTGACATGATCAGCAGTGGATTGCGGGTGCGCGATATATAGTTAGTACAACTAACTATATATGGAATTTCATTGGTTTTGTGTGAGTAAAATAAGGTTTTTTAAATGCTAATTCCTAACTATATATGGTCTATAACCTATGGTTTTTTCAGTGAATTTTCAAGGTTTTGTAAATGCTAATTCCTAACTATATATGGTCTATAACCTATGGTTTTTTCAATGAATTTCATTGGTTTTTTAAAAGCTAATATCTATAGCTGTAAAATTTATTCTTCTTTAAATCCAAAAATATATTTTATATGTTTATTAATAAAAAAAATTTAATATTTTTTTTGTTTCGCTCCCGGTCCGCGAACCGGGAAGCTTCCCGTTAGCTCAATTTGATTCCACGATCCGGTCCGCGAACCGGTAAGAAATCAACATAGTGACGGTATCGCGTTGCCGCGTAATGCGTCTTATGACGTACTGCGTTAGCGCAACCGGAAGTGCCCCGGGGCGCGGACCGAGGAGCGAAACGCAGCTCCCCGGAAGCGATCCGCGGCGCGAAAGCGCGACGTATCGCGTTGCCGCGAAATGCGTCTTGTGACGTATCGCGTTAGCGCACCCGGAAGTGTCCCGGGGCGCGGACCGGGGCGCGAAGCTTAGCGACCCGGAAGCTAACCGGGGCGCGTTCCGCAGCGCGTAACATGAGCGTGAGAGGTCATGTGACTTGTTAATAAAACTTTTCATTGGTTCATTTCACTTTTAGTTTCATAATTATGGAAGGCTAGGTCAGGTGACCTAAAAATAACACTTTTCATTGGTTGAGAAGTATTGTTTTTTCCAAATGATGAAAACCCCTCCTTCTTTCCTCACTCTGACTTTCATCATTGTGAGAGGAAGACCTATTTTGCTTGTTGGAAGACCTATTTTGCTTGTGTGAAAATGGCTTCATTGGTTGCTTCAGCTGGTGGACCCCCACCACCACCTCCACCTCCTCATGGGAAGAGAGGACCACCTCCCCAGGTGATTACCAACACTGAGGAGGAAGATGAAGAAATGGATGAGGAGGGAGAAGAACCACAATTCCTGGAAGAGTTGCCCCGGGTTTCCAGAAAGAAAGCCAGTTTCATCTGGCAGTTTTTTTCGATGCCTCGTGGACAAAAAAAAGTCAACGCGAGGTATGTCACCTGCCTCATATGCAAGGAACAATTGTCCAGAGGGACGGACATAAAATACAGTTATGGTAATCACACCATGCATAGGCACATGACGAGGAAACATCCCCTAAATTACAGCCGGGCGGAATTAAGGGATATGCTGGACAATCCTAGACCAACTCCTGTGGCCAGACCAACAATACCGGTTTCTTTAACACCAGAGGAGGCACGGGAAACTGTGCCAAATATCCAAGAAAATTTTAGTCATATGATACATTTATGTATGCACTGTCATGCATTATTAGCTTGTGGCAACATGAGCATCAATGCACTCAACCTTTCATATGAACACCATGATTGCCCTAACCGCCCCCAGTAATTTTTTTTTGCTCCTGTTGAGCCCTTTTCAACGCCTGTTTTTTGTTGTTTCCCCCCCCCCAAAAAAACCAAAAAAAATATAAAATCGTTCAAAAAATACAAAAAAAACAAAAAATGTTCAAAAAAAAAAAAAATATATAAAACAACTAAAATATTTAAAAAAAAGTTCTTTTCAGAACTACCTTCCCTTTCAAAAAAAATTGCTACAATGTTTAGCACTCTGACAAGCTCTATTTCTTTTGGTTCGCTCCCGGGTTAGCTTCCCGGTACGCGGACCGGGAGCTAACCCAAAAAATTTTTTTTTTTTTAAAAAGTGTAAGTATAAGGAAAGTAAACAGAGAGTGATCTTAAAAGAAAGACAGCTATAGGGAGTAAAGAAGAGATACTGTTTAATAGATCTATTTACCGAAGAAAAGACAGAAGAGGGTATAATTGTGAAAAACAAAATAGATAACGAAGTGAAAGAAAAAAAAAGAGAGTATAACATTAACAAAGAAGAGTTTCTTGGAGAATGTGAGTGAATGTTCAAAATAAGATTAAAATATGGGGAATAACAGAGAGAAAAAATAGAAAACAGAAAACAAAAAATAACAGAAAAAGATTAATTGAAACAGCAAAGAAATGTAAGTAACATAGAGCCATATCATCAACATAGGCAATAAAAGTTTTGCAGCTTTTATTGGCAGAAATGTGTCGCTAAAGCCGCTTTTGCGGCAGAAAACTGCAGCTAAAACCACTTTTTAACCAGTTTTCTGCCAATAAAAAGAGCAATAATTTTATTGGCTGTGTTCATAATATTCCCCTTAGTGTGCTTCAACTACACAGAGAAAGCATTATGAACAAGTAGTGATAGAGTGATCAGTCAAAGACACTAAGAGTAATTGAGACGGAGTGAGTGAACAAGAGTGAGGAACTATGAGAAGAGAGGGACTGAGAAAAAGAGTGGAAGGAGTTGAGTAAGTAGATAATAGAGAAAGGAATGAGTAGAGTAGCAAAGGCAGGAAACTGAGGGTTAAAGAAATGAAGCAGTGGAACTAATAGAAGTTCAATGTGATAGAAATGTAACGAAAAGAGTACAAAATATTTACCTTATAATTGTCGTTAAATTACTCACTTTTTGTTTTTATACTTTCAATCTGTGAAAGAGAGAACAAACATTTGAAAAATATTAAAACATGTATTTAAAAATTACAAAAGACAAGGGCAAAGATTGAAGGACAAACAGTTTTTCAACAACTTTGACACTTACAGAAGCTTCTGCTTCTCCAGGCCCCCTACACAGTCCTAAAGATATACATTTTAAACTAACAGTATCTTGATGCAGATGAAGTGAGGCCTATCTTAAAACATGGTGCATATTTTGCATTGCTGTTGTTTCAGAAAAGTGTCGCAAGACACTAAAATTTTAAATAATTGCTTCAGGATGCCAATAAGATGTCTACTATCCAGAGTTTTGTTTCAGGTGAGGCCTACTCAGGGTTGCAGATGAAATTTCGAGTTGTTGAAGAGAATAGAGGACATAATACATGTGAAGGTCTACCAATGAAGTGAGTCATGTCCACTGCACTCTTCAACAAAGTCCAAACCTCCTATGTTTCCCTGGACAGACCTAAACTTGATCTGCACAATGTGATTCGTAATGATAGGAAACACAGGTGATCTAATTGAAATACATGCAATTTATTTTGCTCATTTCTCAATCACATCACTTGCGTTTCCTTTGCTTAGGTATCTCATTGTGCAGATGTAGTCTAGCATATGAAAGAATACGCAGAAGTGCAGCACCTCATGCAACAACTTTGACACTTACAGAAGCCTCACCTTCTCCATGCCTCCTACACAGTTCTACATATACATCATAAATGCAAACAGTACAGAATTAATTATACATGTTAAATGGTTTATTTTTGCTGTTCTCAGAATGTATCAAAATTCACTAAAAACAGTGACTTGAAGGTATTCATCATGTAACAGCGGGGAAAAAAAACACAATCAAAATGATTGTGTTTAAAAAACCCATACAACATCAGAAATCAAAATTCAGAACTCCTTAAAGTTAACTTACTTTCCATGACGTCCAAGGATGTCCTATGAACAGCTTACACTCTTTTGTGCTGTTATTACTTTCAGCCCGCCACTTTCTGAAAGAAAATCTCCATCGTTTTTAAAAACACGTTACATGCAATAAATGACTTCTTGCTCTCTACCACAATTTTCCTCAAGGCCAAATCTTGTCAGAGCCATTTATAACTCTTGGATTTCTTGTAAGCCAATCCCGTCATTTGGCATTTCCGCAACTTTCAGAATTAAAATGTTGAAGATCATTTTCACAATCCTGGAATAGTAATATCTTCCACTTTTTGCTCAGTCATGTTCTACTTTTCCTATGACACTGATACAAGCAGACTTACACTACCTCTATGACTACTACAATTATTTAATTCTCTACATCACTTTTAATCACAAAGCAATGTAAAACAGTAGACAGCATTGCAGACTTACATTCCCTCTACTCCATGTTTTGATTGGCTGCTTCAATTAGTTTATAAAAAGATACAGTTTTTCTGAACTCATTCAAAGTGCACGTATTTCTCCATAATGTCCAGTCCTATGGTTAGAAGTTATGTCTCTGAACTACACTTATCCTCAAGGCCAAATTGTGTAGGAGCCATTAGAACTTCTTGAAATTCCACAGAGCACATCCCGAGATCATTTCCCTAAAATTTTGGTTTTAAAAACACCAGGTAAGAGTTTTTAAGGTCATACGGCAATTTTTTTTTTAAAATTAAAACAGAATCATTGCAGAATGACCAGCCATTTCTAGACTTTAAATAAGCTGTGTAATGTCCTGATGTTATTGAAGGGCCGTCATGATATATAATTGCTGCAGTTACAAAAGTCCTTCCTGATATTGACAACTGCGAAGCTACAAAATTTTTAATTAAAGTTGTCAATTTTGTTCCATCAGGCCTACATCGTTGGAACATTAAAATGACATACTGGCCATATGTTCGTATAAATAATGTGGACATCATTTCAGATTTACATTGGCTACACTCCATGTTGTGATCAGCTGCTTTTACTAGCTTATTACAGGAGACTGATTTACTGTCTGGCAAAGTTAAATATATAAATCTTTCTGAGTCTACACTAGTAGTACTTGATACCATACAGTTCTCGCAGTCATGCTGCCATTGATAAGAAAGCCCAAACAGCTGATCTACATCTACACCTTCAGCATGTAATACATCAAGCATATACATTAAAAACTCCTGACAATCTTGCTGAATATTTTGAGAGAATTGTGTTTGGCCTGAACATCTGTCTAACAGATTTCGAATTTCAGACACACTTTCTATGTTTCTTCTATCAGTGGTACATTTCTCTAACACAGAATTTAACAAACTGCAAAATCTTTGATCAGAATTGACCACAATCTCTTCTTTTACATTTTTTAGAGAAAATAAAACATTAACCACTACATTAGCATAGCAGTTGACACCAGAACTGTTTTCAAACTGAAAACCAACAACATCTTCAACAGAATCCTTTTTGTTTCTGCTTGTAATTTTAGGTTCATTGACTTTTTGTCTTTTTGCTACAACCTCCCCAGTATTGTTCTCATTTCTTCGTTTCCGGCCTACCACACGTTTCTCAAACAAAGGATACTGAGGCAAATGTGGCGCATACTCTCTTCTTAACCTATTGTATTCCTTAACACAATCTAGATCCGCACAAATGTTTGTGACATCACACTCAATCAAGTACAATCCCGATAAAGTTCTAACTCGTGACAATGCCACATATGCCATACCCTCCTTGAACACAGAACTGCCAATATTCACCAATGCACTGTCTACACTTAAACCTTGCGATTTATGAATTGTCACCGCATATGCCAAGCAAACAGGAAACTGCTTACGGCGAACATATAAGTCTTTTACAAGCAAAAATCTAGCAGAACAACGAGCAATTAGCTGTACTTCCTCAATGCCATCAAATTTAATTTTTAAAAATTCAATTCCATCTCTATTTCTGTATTTCACAAAATCAACAACATTACCCATTGATCCATTTACCAGACCTCTTTCAACATGTAAATTCCTTCTTAAAATTATACGGCAGTTCAAGCACACATTCAGAGTCTTTTCAAAACCTGCAGTTTTAGATATACTCTTCTCTAATGAATCCAATTTTGTTTTCAGATTCTCAGACAAAATAATTGTTGATCCCACATGCTCTACTCTATCAATAACTTCCAGTTTCACAATCTCTTGCTTTTCTAAATGCAACATTTTGTTGTTAAATTTGGCACATTCTGCAAGAGTTGGCATCAAACATATTCCAGATTTCTTCTCAGTAATTTTCTGAAAAATATTCTCAGGCACAACATCTTGTTCTGGATATAAATTTGACAGTAATCGTGCATGTAAAGCTTCTTTCCCATGCTCGGTCACTTTTCCAATTCTAACATCTTGTAGAATAGTCTTGTAAACTTCATCCTTCGCCTGACGCATATTTTCATGCAGTTCAGCATAATTGAAGTTTAACCATATATTGACGTTGCCAATGCTGCCTAGGCACTTCCTGGTATCTTCATGCGTGAGCATTTTGAACACAGGTTGCCCTTTCACTGGTGTCAGCTGCAGAAGATCTCCGAAAACAATGATGTGTTTGCCACCAAATAACACATCATACTCTGTTTTGAGAACTTCTTGCATCCTCAAATGCACAAAGGCAAGCATGACATTGGAAACCATGCTTACTTCGTCAATGATAAGAAGTTTCATTTTCCTCAAGATTCTTGAAACTTCAAAACAAGCATCTCCAGATAGCTTGTGATATTGTAATTTGTTGTCATGCTCCACTGGCAGCATCAGTAAACGATGTAAAGTAATCCCTTTAATGTTATGTGCTGCCAGTCCAGTTGGAGCGGTGACAACACAAGACAGCGATGACTCTGTCCTTTCCTGCAAATAGCATGAAATTGCTTTAATGAGGAAACTTTTTCCAGTTCCCGCTTCTCCACTCACGTACAGTCGGACAGGCTTCAACGACGTACATGAGCACTCTTTCTTGTCATGACTTAATCCATGATCAATTTGCATGGTAACTTCGTCATATATTTTCCTCTGCTCAACGTTGAGTTGTCTTTCCAACTCTTCTAAGTTAACCGCATCCTCCTGAGCATGTGCCATGGCTCTTTCCACTTCATTCATAGCAGTGGCAGCTTCATTTTCAATAACAGGTCCTCCTAGTGTATCCTGACTCAATGAAGCAGAACTCTGACTGTCCTGAGAACTGTCTCTGGCAATCTCGGCTGCAATTGTTGCTTCCTGCTCAATTTCCGCATTCAACATTTCTACATATTTGGGAAAAGCAGGACATTCTATGGTCTCCTTGGCGGCATTGAAAGAGTCTTCGTAACAGAGGAAATCTCCAAGCAGTTCCTCTTCTGCACGCCAAGGCTTGAAAAGTTGCAAAAGTGCTAAATAGAAAAACTCCTTTTTTTCAGGAGAATCACCACTCAATTTTCGATGGTTTACCAAGTGGCATTTTCTTTGCTTGACCAGACATCCCTCACTTCCTATTACAGCATACACTCCTTTCTCAGTATCTTCTTTGATGTTCCTCTTGAATATGTAATTTTGCAGAACCTCATACAGACAAACATTCTCGAGGTGACTGCTTCGATTTGGATAATATGTATCCAACATGTTTGTCTTCAAAATGTCGGTACTGTTTGGCTCCTTTTCCGCCAAATACTCAATTTCCCGCACAGGTTTGAGAACTCGATTACGCGTTGCTGCAAGACCAAGACTCGCCCAAACGATACTCCTGGACTTGGCATAGAGACTTGCTGAAGACAACCGGTCAGAACATTCGTACGCTCCGATTTCTCGATGCGACAACATCTTCAGACTGAAACTGTACAACTTCTTGCTGAGGCTCTTTTCATGGGAAATGTCCTCCCACATATCCTTCAATTCTGTCTTCTCTTTTTTGGTGATGTAAGACGTCACATACCGAGCCACAGCCATACAGTTATCAGCCACAAACTGTATATCCATGTTAGCATTCCACATGGACAAAATCACCGGGTTGTAGTCGTTGATGTACTTGGACTCTTCGTTCCTCTTCAAATTGTAAGTGTTTTTAGGTGATTTCTTCATGACATTGTGTCCCAGCGAAGACATCAAACTGTTTACTCTTCCTTTAGAAATCACCGGTCGTGGAAAGCCGAAACGACATTTGGTGTAGAACTTGTCTTTGTTTCGGAATTTACGACGGCAGTACTTTCCACATCGATGGCTTTGGAAACGCAGAACTTTTTCTCTTAGGCTTTTCTTCTCCTTTGCGTTTGGAACAGCAGACGTAGAATACTGTTGGATGAAACTCATCACTGAGTCTTCTGGATCCGTTCCAAATTTAGGTGCATCCTTGATCCACAGCAACATATGTATATGAGGAGCACCTCTTGCTTGGTACTCTTTTCTCCAGAAGAAATCCAACACCTCTCCAAGAGGTGGATTCTTCTTATTCATGATGAAAGACATCATAGCTTCAAATCTATGATTGAAGTACCTACATACATTGACTGGATCCAAAGAGCACAGTTCTCCGGGTGTCTTGAATTCGATGTTATCTACGTTAGCATTTGCCTCTCGTAGAAATTCAAGTAAGTCTTCCCAGCCATACTCGGCACAGCTCAGAGTGAGGAACCATGTGGGAGTACCTAAGTTCCTCAGCATACATTTTAAATCACCATGACGACGGTACCAGTACTCATTAGTACCACGCTGACACGCCATGAGATTAATCAGGTGAGAATCCAAAATACTATCTTGGACATTGACTTTATCCATAAAGTCACTTGCCGAGATGTTTTGCATGTGTATACCACTTTTCAAGATGTGGTTCACTGCCTATGACAGTCCAGACAGATCGCTTTCAAACAGGAGATGAAACAAATAAGGAATGCATTGTCGAAACCTAGCATCTCCTGCATACAATCGCAAAGTCCGGTATTCAGAAGCAGGAATTTGATGAGGTCGCTCATCATATCTTCCTCCCTGACCTGTTGGAAAAAGCTGTGGGAAACACCGAGCTTCCAAACTTTCCTCCCAAACACTAATGGGACTCCCTTTGGCTTGTTTCATTTGAAACAACTCAATAGCATTCCCCATGACTTCCTTGGAATGCAAAGGATGAACACTATAATGTTCATATATTTCTTCACTAGTAGAGGGTTCTACTTTCTCAATTTGACCAGCACACAAATCGCTATCCTCTTCCTCACTTACTTCCTCTTCTGCAACATATACATTCTTATAGTATTTATTATTTTTTTTCAAATACAATGTTGCCTTTTTAACTTTCCTAACATCTACTAAATCTTGCCATATTTTCTTATTCTTTGTCGGAACCCCATTAACTAAGATAACCAGAGGTTCCTCTTCCACTTTTTCTACTCCAATTGTGTTAATGTTTTTCTTCAAATCTAGAGGCAAATAAACAACTCTTCCCTTTAATCCTCTCTGTAAATCTGATGGAGGCAATTTCCCTGTCTTTGGCTCCATTCTTACAATAGCCTGAAAGGGATGGATACTTTGAATCAAAATAGATTCATAAGTATTTAAATCCTTCAATTCAGAAGGAATCTCAACCAATTCCAGATTATTATGAACTGCTCTAGCAGGCATCTGGTTTTGATTTAATTTGCAAGAACAATAAGTACACACACGTTGATCCAATCCCAAATCAAAACAATTTTCTACCATCAAGTATGTTGCAAAATCCTTCCATTCACTATTATTTTCCCTTTCACTTTTTGCATATAAATCCACTAACTTAGTCTGATTCTTATAATAAGTGCGTCGACAACACACACAAGTGAAATTCGGCCTCTCACTTGATTTCACCTCAAACGTCGCAATTTCCCTCTGGAAATTATCTGTACTGGAAACCTGTACACTATCTTCCACAAGACCCTCTTCTTCTTGCTCAATTTCAACATTCTCCTCTTTACTTCCAAAGTAACAAAACTCAATTTCTTCACATATATTCTTCACATCTATTTCAGAACAATGCAAAAGAGCAGCGCATAATTGTTTAAGCATAATTGCTGGACTCTTAGCATAATACAACATTCTAACTAATTTCCTCACTTTGTTATGATGCACTGCTAGCATCCTGAAATGATGAAAAACACTCTGGCATACTCTCCTGGAAAGACAAGCCAGTGAATGTCCATGCAAACCTGTCACTTCTCTTACTCTGCAAGGATCTAATTCTTGCAACAACATCATTTTCTGCTTCAAACTTTTCTTATTAAATGACCGTACAAAATCACAAAGCAAATTGATGGAATCCTGTCGCACACTGCAAATACTACTACACTTCCAGGTGTACACAGGACCCTTAGCACGTCTTCCTAAAACCTCATTACCTAACACCTCTTCTGCCTCTGTTGTCACAAGTTTTTCTTTTTCAACTGGACAACCATCTTTCACTTCATAAGCACGACCACTGGTGTCAACTGCATGCACCAAATCATTATCCTGGAAATAACTCTCCTCATTAAAAAATGCCTCAGAGCTTGAACTATGCATCCATTCTCCAGAAAAAACTTCACAAAAATTACTACGATTAACTATTCTCTTCCATCTACTATTTCTTTTGAAATCAAAAATTGCCTTGTTTAGCTTCCTAATTCTATTGATTATCAAAATAAATAACTTACGTTTAATTTCAAATGCCTGATCAATAACTTTCTCAACTTTTTTTTTTGTCTTATAAAATACTAGTTTATGTTGACCTTTCTTAATATTTTTTAACAAATTGCCAATTATCCTGTTCCGGAACATTCGTTTACGAATCTCCCTAAACTGTTGTTTCCTTCTACTATCATGCACAGAGTTATCTCTTGCTCTAGCAGTAACATTTTTCATTGGCCTTTCTTTTCCATTTGATTTCCTTCTCGTTTTATGGACTGAAACATTTTCTGTAGTAATATTTTTTTTATTACACATATTTCTTATAAAGTGTTTTGTGCTCTTACCCGGTGCTTTCTTCGTGACTTGACAAATCTTTTTGTTAGAGGACTGCTGCGTATTATTTTTCACCTGCTGTCTTTGACGTTTTGCAGCCTTTCTCTGTCTTTCTATTGTAGGCATGGTGAAATCTTGAAATGATCTGCAGTTGAATCTGTGGAAAAATATAATAAATAATGTTATTAACCATTATTACCAAACAGTAAATCAGTAACAGTGATAAAAAACTTAACACACTACTTGACATTTTAATTAGAAGATTTTTTAGTCGTTGGCAAATTTACAATACAGAAATACCAGAAAAGAAATGACATTTATATTTATGTTACCTATGCTATTTTATATGTGAATCTGATCTAATTTTATGAGCATATTTTAATATTTTATTGAAGACACTACACATAACCTGCTTTTGAAGGTGTCTTTATTTTTAAATCAAACGGTTTACCTTTTTACTTTTTATTAATTATAAATTTTAAAAATAAATGTTTATAGTTCCAAAGGCTCAAGCAGGTCAGCTTCCCATCCTATATCATATAATTCGGACAAATCTGCATCCTCATCACGCTCTTCTTCATCCTCAGGATTTAAATCATCCAATGGATCAACATCCACTGATGTTTCAATTACAAGTTCAATGATGAGGTCAAAATCAACTGATTGCAGATTGTCGCTCATGTTGAGGTTGTCTTTATCTTTAAAGAAAGATAACAACAATGAGATGTTGCAGAGTAAGAGACAAATCTCACAGATTATAATAGTAAAATTGTTTAACAAGAGTAACATTTTGCAGCTATTATTTAGCCATGTCCAGCGATGCTGAGCAGGTGAAGCCTATGTCTAATTTTTCACTGAACAGGACTCATCTGTTCTTAACCTTGGATAAGCCTCACCGACTCTGTGTCCCCTGCACATACTTAAATGTAAAGGGGCAGATTTATGTTAAATGGCACATCCCCAGGCATGCACCAGTTAACGTGCACCACTGCTCTGCCACCCATGGTGTGCCGCATTTACAATCAGATAGGAGAAACCTGTGTCAAAACCCTGCGCCTGCTTGAAGCAGGCTTAGGTCTTGACGCAACATTGTGGAGATGGTGCACCCCTGAGCCTTGCTGGAGCTGCATCGCACTTGCGATACAACTCCAGCAATGCGCCACCTTAACGGCACAGATGCGTCAAGCATCTGTGCCGTTTTTGCCCCATGCTGCGCCGCATTGTAAATGCAGCACACCATGGGTGGCGGAACAGCGGCGCAAGATGACTGGCACATCCCTGGTGATGCACCAGTCATCATAAATCTATCCCTAAGCTTCTTATCTTGTTAGAGATGAACTGCCATATGTATCATCAAAATATTTTGCATTTCCTAAATAGCGAATTTTAAGGAATAAATAGCGATTCTTTACCATTCCTAATTTGCGATGAGCAAATTGCTAATTGCAAGTTACCCATTCATTTCCATGGGCTAGGAGGCTCATAGGAATGAAGGTTTAATTTGCGATTAGCAATTTGCTCATCACAAATTAGGAATTTTTCCAAGGGTGCAGGGGTGTCTCAAGAACACCCTGCTGCACCCCTGAAAAAGAAATTTGGGGGCATATGGCACACATACATGCCCTAAGGGCATGTGTTGGCATCATATGGGACCTTTTGTTTTTTTAAAAAAAAGCTTTTTGAAAAGAATTCACAAATTACCACCAATTTACCACAATAGTTTCCAAATCCTTAATGTCATTTTTTACATATTTTTTGTTTGATACATTGCATTTAAGTAGTCACAAAATTTGCAAATCCTTCAGTGCAATTGCAAAATAAGGAATAGCAAATTTTGCTACTCCTTATTTTGCATCAAACTTGTTTGATACATACCATTTGTCTAATTAACATTCGCAAAGGCCAACATTCGTAGAATTTTGATCTTTGCGTATGCTAATTAGCTTGATACATATGGCCCCAAGTGAGGCCTGTCTTACGACATGGTGCATCTTTTGCATCACTGCTGCATCGGTTTCATGTGGTACGTTTTTTTTACACCATGACATATCTGCCTAAATGCATCAATTTGTAATGTTGTCGCCTCATAGCAAATCTTTTGCACCACCGCTGCATCATAAAAGTGACGCACAGTGGCACAAAAGAGGCATACACCTATCATAAATCTGTCCCTAGCATTTTAAATGATTAATCCAGGATGACGATAAAGTGTGGCCTATCCAGAGGTTTGTTGAAGGTGAGGCCTACTCAGGATTGCAGATTAAAGTTACGCTTGATGAAGAATACAGAGGAGATAATACATGTAAAGGCCTACCAATGAAGTAAGTAATGTGCACTTTATTGCGCCAGTCATCATAAATGTATCCCTAAGCTTCTTATCTTGTTACAGATCAACCACCATATCTACCATCAAACTATTTTGCATTTCCTAAATAGCAAATTTTAAGGAATAAATAGCAATTCTTTACCATTCATAATTTGCAATGAGCAAATTGCTAATTGCAAATTAGCACCGCCGTTGCATCATAAAAGTGACGCACAGTGGCACAAAAGAGGCATACACCTATCATAAATCTGTCCCTACCATTTTAAATGATTAATCCAGGATGGCAATAAGGTGTGGCCTATCCAAAAGTTTGTTTAAGTTGAGGCCTACTCAGGATTGCAGATTAAAGTTACGCTTGATGAAGAATACAGAGGAGATAATACATGTAAAGGCCTACCAATGAAGTAAGTAATGTCCACTTTATTGCGCCAGTCATCATAAATGTATCCCTAAGCTTCTTATCTTGTTACAGATGAACCACCATATGTACCATCAAACTATTTTGCATTTCCTAAATAACAAATTTTAAGGAATAAATAGCAATTCTTTACTATTCCTAATTTGCAATGAGCAAATTGCTAATTGCAAATTACCCATTCATTTCCATGGGCTAGGAGGCTCATAGGAATGAAGGTTGCAATTTGCGATTAGCAATTAGCTCATCACAAAATAGGAATTTTTTCAAGCGTGCAGGGGTATCTCAAGAACACCCTGCTGCACCCCTGAAAAAGAAATTTGGGGGCATATGGCACACCTACATGCCCTAAGGGCATGTATGGGCGTCATAGGGGACCTTTTGTTTTTTGGAAAAAAATGCTTTTTGAAAAGAATTCGCAAATTACCACAAACTAGAAGTTGGTGGTAGTTTCCAAATCCTTAATATCATTTTTTACATATTTTTTGTTTGATACATTGCATTTAAGGAATCGCACATTTTGAATTAAGGACATTTTAAGTCATTTCCACATGTGCAGTGTTTTCAAATTATGATTTGAAAATCGTTTTTGGGGAAGGGTAATGGTTTGCAAATTTATGACAAGGACATAATGGTGTATGCTTCTCTATAAGGCATTTCAGTGTCTCTGATGTCATTTTTCCCATATTACATTATAAGACCTTTCCCCATGGAGCACATTCCTTGTAAATATGCTCCCACCTGTGCATGGCGAATTTAGATTTTGACTGTTTGAGTCACATAGCCATGTTAAAAGTGACCCAAAACAATTGCAAACGTTTTAAAAAAACACATTCATGTGTCTTAAGGACATTTTTTTAAGTCATTTCCCCATGGACAATGTTTTCTAAGTGGCGCAAAAGAGGCATACACCTATCATAAATCTGTCCCTAGCATTTTAAATGATTAAATCAAGATAACAATAAGATGTGGCCTATCCAGAGGTTTGTTTAAAGTGAGGCCTACTCAGGATTGCAGATTAAAGTTACGCTTGATGAAGAATACAGAGGAGATAATACATGTAAAGCTCTACCAATGAAGTAAGTGATTTCTACTTCATTGCGCCAGTCATCATAAATGTATGCCTAAGCTTCTTATCTTGTTAGACATCAACCGCCATATGTATCATATAACTATATTGCATTTCCAAAAAAGCGAATTTTAAGGAATAAATAGCGATTCTTTACCATTCCAAATTTGCGATGAGAAAATTGCTAATTTCAAATTACCCATTCATTTCCATGGGCTAGGAGGCTCATATAAATGAAGGTGCAATTTGCGATTAACAATGTGCTCATCAAAAATTAGGAATTTTTCAAAAGCTGCAGGGGTGTCTCAATAACACCCTGCTGCACCCCTGAAAAAGAAATTTGGGGGCATATGGCGCACATAAATTTTAACAACATTCCTTTACCTCAAAAACGATTTTCAAATCATAATTTCAAAACACTCCACTTGGGAAAATGACTTAAAATGTCCTTAAGACACATAAAAGCGTTTTTTGATTGCCTTTCCTGCATGGTTGGGTCACTTTTAACATGTATATGTAACACAAACATTCAAAATCTAAATTTTCCATGCACATGTGGGAGCATATTTACAAGCAATTTGCGCCACAGAGAAAGGTCTTACACTAAAATGAGAAAAATAACATCAGGGACAGTCAATTGCCTTATAAAGAAGCATACACCATTATGTCCTTGTCATGAATTTAAAAACAATTCCTTTACCCCAAAAACGATTTTCAAATTATAATTTCAAAACACTGCACATGGGAAAATGACTTAAAATGTCATTAAGACACATGAAAGCGTTTTTTGATTGCCTTTCCAGCATGGTTGGGTCACTTTTAACATGGCTATGTAACACAAACATTTAAAATTTAAATTTACCATGCACAGGTGGGAGCATATTTACAAGCAATTTGCGCCACAGAGAAAAATCTTACATTAAAATGGGAAAAATAACATCAGGGACAGTCAATTGCCTTATAAAGAAGCATACACCATTATGTCCTTGTCATAAATTTAAAAACAATTCCTTTACCTCAAAAACGATTTTCAAATCATAATTTCAAAACACTGCACATGGGAAAATTACTTAAAATGTCCTTAAGACACATAAAAGCGTTTTTTGATTGCCTTTCCTGCATGGTTGGGTCACTTTTAACATGGCTATGTAACACAAACATTCAAAATCTAAATTTTCCATGCACAGGTGGGAGCATATTTACAAGCAATTTGCGCCACATAATTCATAATTTTCTCCTTAAAGCACACTATTCTCTATCTAAATTAAAGAAATATTTTCTCACCTTAGCAAATACTTTGAGTTTGAAAACAGTCTCAGAAACACACCAATTTGTCTTCAGCAGAGCAAAAGGTATGCACTCCAGAGTCTGCAGCTATCAAAAGCACATAAATGCTGTAATTCTTCACACATATTTCTCATGTCACCCAATCAAAACTCTTCCCTCACTTTTTTTCAAATGAAAACCCTTCCCCCCTCTGCCCTTTCTGTCTTTTCTGCATGGCAACCACCTCTTGGAAGACTTCTGGTGTTTGCAAGTTCACACAACTTTGTTGCAATTGAACTCTGAACTCTCAGTGCACCTGCATATCCAGTGCATTCTTTCATTTAATGATTTTTTATTGACCATTCAAAATACATCTTTCAAAGAACACATCCGTGCACCCTAACTTTCTGTTTTCAGCAATCAAAATCCACCAATCACTGTTACTGCTTCATGAACACAGAAACTCCACAATTTTTTTCATTTTAAACTCTCATTTTTTCAAATGCCATTTCATTGCCACACTTCATCTGACTGCAGGAGAACCTTCTCTCACCATGTTTTCTGTCTGGATTGTTGGACATAGTTATATTCACTGGGCTCAAAGGTACGTTGAAAACAGGAAATTACCTAACCTCAATTTACAAGATGTGGAAATTAAGTGGTTTGGCCACAGAGGATTAAAATGTCACCAATTGATACCATTGGTGAAAACCTTTATGCATTTGCCCAAACCTGACCTGTTAATTGTGCACTGTGGAGGTAATGACTTGGGCACTTTGACTGGTGTAGGTCTGGAAATGCTTTTAAAGGACACCTTTGAGCAATTAATGGCACTTTTTCCTCAGACTGCCTTGGTATATTCAAATATATGCCAAAGACAGAAATGGAGGTGGTCAAACCAATTTTGTCCACAAATTGAGAAGTCGAGGAAGCATGTAAACAAATCTGTTTCAGCTTACATGAGAGACCATGGAATGGGCTCCCTGTACAACAATAACTTGTGTTACTACATGCAAGATATCTACAGAGGAGATGGAGTTCACTTCTCAGATGAGGGCAACAGAGTTTTCTCTCTGAATTTAAGAATGTGCATTGGTACCTACTTATAAGTACCTAAATGTACCATAAACCCAAAAGCTCTTCTCAGAGCTACCCTACATCTGATCACTCACAATTATTATTTTACTCTAACATTTTTCACTAATTTCCAACAAAATACGCTCCCTGGGGCGCTACCCGGTACGCGAACCGGGAGCTACCCTCGCGAAATTTTTTTAAAAAGTGGTTTTTTTCCGCACATATAAGCCTCCTCACCCACCCTCACAAAACCTAGGGTGTCAAGATAAGTCTACCGTGCCCCCTTCTACCCATTCTGAACATTATTTGCCCTCCATCTTGTATCTTAATTCGACCGAAACACAAAATGGTGGACTCCCGTTGCGCTTAAGGTTCGCGAACCGGGGCGCTCAACGGTTCGCGTACCGGGTCGCTCCCTGGGAAGCGCACCATCAAAAAAGGTGGGAAAGTAGTTCACAGAAAAGCCACTGGAGACAATTTCACCAAATATAGATTAGCTCATACTACATACCAATCCCTACCATTTTCACAAATTTGATTGGAATTCCATTTAGTCATTTAGCCTGTAGACCTCTCTAAATACCCTGAGGTAAATTACTTCACAAAACACATCTGAAGTGTTGGAATTGACAACCAATGAAAATGTTACTTTCATTTTCTATTTTTTTTACCTGACATTTCATTGGTTATATACCTGAATATATATAAAGGAAGAGAAGAAAACACAGCCATTTTGACTACTACTTCTTGCTGTACATTTCAATAGTATTTTCACTAATTCCTTCAACTTCTTTCTAAAGGTAAGTTTTTATTTTTAAAACTGAAGTATATTGTGCACTATAAGTTAATATGGTAAACTTTTTCTGATAGATATATACTATCCCTCTGTAGTAGTTATAGATTTAGAGAGACTTCTCTGTTATAGTTATGGATGGAGTTAGGCTTCTCTTGTATAATTATGAATTTACTTACGTTAAATCACATACACATTTTTATATTCCTACTTCCACTCTGATACTATACACTGCCCAAAGATAAATTCACTGATAAAAAATGCCTATCTAAAATTATTCCCAACATTGCCCTATCTCTACTAATATATATTTTTTTAATTCAAATTTCAGGCAAAATGGAAGGCGAAAACCAAGTTTCTTTTGAAATGGACCTGCAAGAGAGCAGCCAAGAATTGATTGATACAATTGATCAAATTGACATTGAATTTTTCGATGAAACTTGGGACAATGAACTACTGCAATGTGTACAAGCAGTAGATAACCTCCTTGCAAATGAGGACATTTTACACCCTCAGAGACTACAATGTATATTCCATGATAATTATGAAATTTCTGACAATGAAATGTTAGAAAGTTTAATAAATTATGAAACCCAATCACATTAAAAAAAATGCTTAAAAAATAAAGAAAATAAAAAATAATCAACAAAAACAACAATCAATTAACATACAGCATTTGAAAAGTCTATCATTCATTTTTCATTGCAGTACGCTGCCCAGAACGCTTCCCGGTTCGCGGACCGGGCGCTCCCCACGCAAAAAAAAAAAAACCTCCACATTAAACCTAGGGGGTCAGGGAGGATCTAGTATGCCCCCTTATGGTCATTTTCGCCTTTGTTTTGGCCTCCTCTTGTCTCTCAATCCTACCGAGAGACAAGATGGCGGCCGCTCCGGACTGTTTAGAATGTTGACAGACACCGGAGAGCCAATCAGCTTAGCTACGCGAAGTTCCGGTACGCTTAAGGTCCGCGGACCGGAGCGCTGCCCGGAGCGCGCTTACAGATATATATCTTTTTTTAAACGTTAATTTCTCAAAATCCACTGGAGCACATATATTGAGACCTAGAAAAGGCACATCGGGCTACCAGTCCCTACAATTTTGCCAAGTTTCATGGAAATCCATTCAGCCGTTCGGGCTAAAAGTGAGGCCAACCGCCCTATGGAAAACTCAATGTTAAAAACACGTTTTGGGACCCCCCTTTTTTCTCGGCCCCCCCTTGACGAAACCCCCTCAAATTTCCAAGGGCTGCTCAGAAACAAAATGTTCCATTTTCCAGAAAATTTCAGCCAATTCTGTCCACAAACGCCAAAGTTATTAGACATAGAATTTTCAAAAATCCCATAGGGAAAAAATCCTAACTATATATACCTACTGGCGACCGCCAGTAGGTAATATATATATATATATATATATATATATATATATATATATATAAAAGCACCAGCAGACTGTATCATAGGAAGCTCCTACAGCTGCAAGGAGATCTTCTTGATCGCTACGAATTCCACCTCCTCCTCTGCCTCTGTCAAGTACATCGCTGACTCTGAACAACTCTGCGAAAATCTATCCAATGTCTTCCACAGCAAAATCGCAAACATCTACAGCAACTTCGCATACCAAAACCACCCCAATAAAACTCCTTGCTAACCTACCCACCACCAACTAAGATGGCAACCTGACTGTATGAACAACCTTCACCTGAAACAACACAGCTGCAATCATTCGGACCATCTACTCAGGGGCCCCAACAGACCCATGCCTCCACCACTTGTCCAACCTGGGTAATCACCATTCAGGAACACCATGACCCAAATCCATATCTCCATTACGTCAGCCACTTTCCTGGATGAATGAAACTTGCCAAAATAAATATCATCCTTAAGAAGCGCACAGCCAAACCAAATCAACTAAGCAACTTCTGGGGGAGGAGCTTCGCGGGCATCCAAGATGGTCGCGTGAGCACAGAGCTCCCCGGACCCGTGCCACCCCCCTCAATTATCCTGCCTACATCCTGATTTCGACGACGGGCTTTTGTGCGCCTATCTTCGCTGATCGTTGAACACTTTGAAAATTCCAATTCGGATGCCGGGGTCCACTTCTACATCCTTTTTCACTTTTTGAGGCCCGCCTCGAGGCGAACCGGGGGCTCGGTTGCGGCATAGGCCGTGGAGTAGTTGATCAACGACGGCTGCAAGGGCCCGCTACTGGTCGGCCCCTCCTGACTTTCAGTTCCATTTCTACCCCGGCCCTGACTGGCAAGGGTACGGCCTTCCACCACCTTCGGCTGGCCCGTGGGTTTTTCCTCTTCGCCTTGTCCTGGCCCGGCTGCCTGTCTAGGACTTGACCCTTTTGTGCCTGCGACACACGGATTTGGTCCTGTTGACTTTCTGGACACTTTGCGCCCGGCCATTTTCACCAGGTCGCAGGGACCCCTTCGGGGTCCTTTTTCCAAGATGGCCACCGGGCAGCCTCCTGAGAAACGAAAGACTAAGGCGACTTTCCGTGGTGGCCACAACCAGACCAACATCATGGACCATTACTTGCAAGTCAAGGGGTCGCCTGGCGCTGTGAGCCGTGTTTCGGATGCTACTAAGACTCTCCTTCCGTATCCATCCGACCCATCCTTACAGGACGTCATGGGCGCCATCGCTACCATGCAGGCCTCTATGGGTCAACAGTATGAGGCTTTAGCCTCTAAGATCGACACGGTGGCCGTTGATGTCACGCTGATTAGAGCGGACCTCGCCAAGACCAATGAAAAAGTTGAGTCGCTGGGCTTGAAGACTTCAAGTCTTGTCACGGATATGGCAGAGGCGCAGGCTGAGATCGGCAATCTACGATCCTCTCAGATCCAAAGGGCTCGTCGTCTCGAGGACTATGAAAATAGGGCCCGCCGCAACAATGTGCGCCTTATTGGTGTCCCGGAGGACTCCGAGACTGCGGGGGCTGACCTCCTGGTTGAGGACCTGATTGCCAACCATCTTTCCCCCGCCGGACTCAGCAAATTTTTCGCGGTTGAACGAGCTCATCGTGTTCCCGGCGGGCAGGCTAAGCCGGGAGCCCCTCCGCGACCCATTATTGCCAGGTTGTTCCATTTTCGTGACCGGGACGCTGTTCTGCAGGCTTCGCGAGATAAGGGCCCAGTGAACTTTGAGAATGCATCCATTTCCTTTTATCCAGACTTTTCGCCGATGGTCCAGAAACAGAGACTTAGCTTTCAGGGGGTCAAGAGGCGTTTGCGAGACTCGGGTCTTAAATACTCCTTATTGTTCCCTACCAGGCTGCGGGTTGAATATCAGCAACGTGTATTCTTTTTTGACCGCCCTGAAAATGTCGGCGACTGGCTTGAC
This sequence comes from Lissotriton helveticus, assembly GCF_964261635.1. Lineage (NCBI taxonomy): Eukaryota > Metazoa > Chordata > Amphibia > Caudata > Salamandridae > Lissotriton > Lissotriton helveticus. The sequence goes on along the minus strand of NC_136062.1, from coordinate 166,305,725 downwards.
TCCCTGCCTATGAGACATGAACGTACTGGGCACCCTGGAGGCGCTGACGGAGGTGCGGCTGAATGAGGACTACGCCTGTGGATCCCGACGCCTGTACTTTTTCGCTGTATCAGCTGAGTCTGGACTTGGGTCTTTTTTAGGCCTAGATCTGCCCGGGGGTGGCGGGGGTGAATAGGGACTCCTCCTCCTCCTGGGTTCTTTGCTTAGCTAGTTTAGTTATGGGGCGACAGGCACACTGCAAGTTGGGGTGGCTTCTTAGTCTTATGCAGGGGTGCAGGGTGGGGGGTGCAACTTGGGTGTGTTTGGGGGGTAGAGGGGGTTTGGTGTGTTTTTGTTCACTCACAAGGCAACGTATTGTTTTTAATATCCGCACTGTTTGTGGTGTTCTCTGTGGGTCTTGCTCTTTTTACTCATTCTGGATGGGTGGCGGCGAGTTGAGAATCTTATCCTGGAACGTCAATGGCTTAGGGGACAGGATTAAAAGGGGTATTGTTCTGCGCTTCCTTAGGCGTCACTCTCCGGATATTGTTTTCCTACAGGAGACGCACTAAATAGGCAACGCGTGCCAGGCGCTTAATAGGCGTGGCTACCAACTAGTGGCCCACGCGGGGTTTACTTCTGGATCTAGGGGAGCTGGTATTCTTCTTCGATCCTCTCTCCCTTTTGCAGTCGACGAGGTTAAACTTGACGACAGGGGGCGCTACGCGGTGCTCACTGGCAGATGGGAGGGGAAGTCCTTGTCTGTACTTTCGGTTTATGTTCCCCCGGGCCTGCAGGCTTTAACTTATGCTGACCTGTGTGAAGTCCTCTTGGATCTACCTGAGGGGCTTCTGATCTTGGGTGGGGATCTCAATTCGGTTGTCTCTGGTACCTCTGACCGTCATCCCCCCAGAGACCTGCCCAGGGCGCAAAGATGGCTGAGCGATTTGTTGGAGACATTTGGGCTTGTGGATGCGTGGAGGCTGCTTCACCCCACACAGTTGCAATACACCTTCCACTCTGGGGCGCATTGCAGTCTGTCTAGGTTGGATTATTTCCTAATGCCAGCAATCCAGTCCTCCTCTATCGTAGAAGTTCGTCAGCTCCCTAGGGGTATCTCGGATCACTCCCCCCTGTGGCTCCGGTATGAGGTTGGGGCGGGAACTGAGGGTAGAGTGGCTCCTATTAACCCGTGGTATTTTCATAATCCTAAAACCCGCTCGAACCTTGTCAAAGCCATCGACCATTACTTTGATGAAAATGTGGGGTCTGTTTCCTCTGCTGTGTCATTGTGGGAAGCATTTAAAACTGTTGTTCGTGGTCAGTCCCTATCCCTCATCGCTGCTGCTAAGAAGGCGGCCAATGAAGAGGTTGTGCGCTTGGAATACGAGATCGCTGACTTGGATGACGATCTCCGACTTGGCGTATCCAGCTCCAAGTTACATTCCCTTGCCCTAAAGCAGGCGGACTATAAGGCTCTTGTTACGGGTGCAGCGAAAGTGATGTTTAGGGAGCAGCAGGGACGACTGTATGACGTGGGTGATAAGGCTTGTAAGTTACTGGCGTGGTTGGACAAGAAAGAGAGAGTGAATCGTGTGGTCCCCGTTGTTGTGAAGCTTGATGGTGAGTGTGTCACTGACCCTGTTGGGATCGTTCAGTGCTTTACGGATCACTTTGAGACGGTGTACTCCTCCGTCTGTGATAGGGATGAGGACGACTCTCATTCTCTGTTGCGAGATATCGCTTTGCCTTGCCTATCTGACTCTGACAGGGATCTCTTGGACGCCCCGCTCACGGTGGATGAAATCGCTGTGGCTATTCGCTCCCTTCGTTCGGGCAAGGCGCTGGGCCCCAACGGTTTGCCCATCGAACTGTACAAACTGCGTCCCGACAAAATGGCGCCCTATTTGCGAGATATGTTTCTCGAGGCCTTAGAGTCTGGCTCCCTCCCTCCTGACCAATGACTTGCTACCATTGTTGTCATCCCCAAAGAGGGTAAGCCTCGGGATCGTTGTACCTCCTATAGACCTATCTCCTTGCTTAACGCCGAACCCAAGATCTTGGCTAAAACGCTGGCTAATCGCTTAGTCACTGTGATCGGGGACCTGATTCATCCGGATCAGTCCGGTTTTATCCCGCATCGCAACACTGCTTTGAACCTGCGTAGGCTCAATGGGGTTCTCGCGAGAGCTGCGACGCTCACTGAACCGGCCATATTGGCTTCTCTCGACGCCACCATGGCCTCTGATACAATCGAGTGGCCCTACCTATGGGCGGCCCTCTCGAAATTCGGGTTTGGGTCGGGCTTCATAGCCTGGGTGAAGCTTTTCTATGAGAGTCCCCTGGCCCAGGTAGTTGTTAATGGACGAGTGTCTTGCGTTTATGAGCTTGGACGGGGCACCCGACAGGGCTGTCTGCTGTCCCCTTTGCTTTTTGATCTCGCTCTTGAACCACTGGCGGAGTGGCTCCGTTGGGAACCCTCTATGCGGGGCATCCGTTGGTCCCCTGACTTTGAGGATCGAGTCTCGCTGTATGCGGACGACATCCTTCTATATCTCACGTCCCCCCAAAAGTCCCTCAATGTGCTCTTTGATGTTCTTGCTTCCTTCGGTAAGAACTCCGGTCTTGTCATTAATTGGGCTAAATCCTGCATCTACGTTTTGGCCGGAGATCTCCCTTCATTGCCGTGTAGATTTCCAATTCAAGTGACGGAGACCGGTTTCAAATACTTGGGGATTTTTGTCTCCTTGGACCCCTCTAAGCGCTATGAACTTAACTTGTTACCCCCCCCCCTTCAGCGGCTTAAACTTGATGTGGCTCGTTGGCGTAAGTTGCCATTGTCGCCCCTCGGTAGAGCAGCGCTCTTTAAAAGGATGTCCTTGCCCCGCTTCTTGTACGCACTCCAGAACTCCTTTGATCCGATTGCTTCCGGCTATTTCCGTGAAGTGGAGAGCCTACAGAGACAACTTATCTGGGATGGGCGCGCCCATATTGCCCTATCCAAACTCACACTTCCGTGGTACGATGGCGGTATAGCCCTCCCTGACATCAAACGCTATTATTGGGCGTCGCAGCTCAGTGCGATTAATCACGCGACTTACGCACCGGGCCCTGCCCCGGCATTCTCCATGGATAGGTTTATCCTGCCAGGGGGGACCTTTAGCAGAGCGTTGTACTCCAGTGGTTGTCGCGGAGCGCTGACCGGTCCCACCAAGATTGCTGTGAGAGTGTGGCTTGATGCGACTGCGGCCTTGGGTTGGTGTGGGAAAATTACCCTGGCCACCCCATTGTATTATTCGGAATGCTTGGGCCATCTGTGGAGAACGAAAGGCTTTGACAAATGGGACACGATTGGTATCAGTAGGGTGGGCGATTTGTGGTCAAAGGGTACTGTTAAGTCCTTTGATGTGTTGCGGGTGGAGTATGAACTTGGTGACACCGAATTCTTTCGATACGCTCAGATCCGCCACACTTTGTTGTCTGTGTTTGCAGTGGGCGCCGTTTTCCCCGAGTCTTCCCCTTTGGAGGACCGCATTTTAGATGGCCACGTACCGGACAGCACTATCTCCCTAATTTATAAGAAACTCATTAACAACAGAGCTGACTTGTTGATCCGCCTCAGGGCTGGGTGGTGTGCTGATGGCTTGGAACTGGACGACGAGGACTGGCAATCGGCCTTGTCCTCGCCTAAGGAGGTCGCCATTCCAGCTCGCCTGCGGTTAATTCAACTAAAAATACTTCACAGAGTGTATGTCACGGGCCCTGTTTGGTTCGGATGGAGTTTTCCTTGGATGGGTTATGCAAGCGTGGCTGTGGTATGTCTGGTTCCTTTCTTCACATATTGTGGGAATGCCCGGAGGTGGTCACGTTCTGGGCCCGAGTGCATGACGTCATGAAAAGTGTTACGGGTGTGTCCCTGCTGCCCGAGGCCACGCGTTGTCTGTTAAATGTTTGGGAGCCTAACGACTACAATTCAGCTCAAATTACATGGGCGACCCTTGGTAACATGGTCGCTAAGAGGGACATTGCCCAGCTCTGGGGTTCACATAGGCCACCTACCCTATCCACGTGGAAAAACAACATGGACTGGTGTATGTTCAGAGAGAAAACGGTATATCTTTCCCGTGGGCGCCCCAAGAAATGGAGTCAGGTTTGGTCCCAATGGAATGCGTATCGGGGCAATATATGTGCCCCCCCTCAGGATGCCACCATTGAAGTGTCTTTGTCCCCTTAACTGACGTTCACTCATTCCTTGACTGTATAATTGTCGCTTGTCTCCTTGCCTGCCCCTTCATCTGCCCTACTCGACTGCATTGTATCTATTTACCTATGAGCTCTGCCCACATGGGCCCACATCAATGTATTATTATGCCTCTGCCTTGTGAAGTTTTGTTGTTTATTGTATGTCTGTTTTTCTTTCAATAAAAAAACAAAAAAAAACAAAAAAAAAACTAAGCAACTTCTGACCCATCTCCCTGCTTCCCGAACGAGACCAAAGTGATTGAGAAGGCCATCAACACACAACTCACAACCCAAATCAAACTTCACCATCTTATAGACAACACTCAATCAGGTTTCAGAAAGAACCACAGCACAGAAGCAGCAATCACACCAATGACATTTGGATCATCCTGGACCAACGAGAAACAGCGTCCCTCATCTTGCTACACAAGATTGGCATGCAAGAATCTTCCCTTAAATTGATCTGTTCCTTCTTCATGGGAAGACCCTAAAGGGTCAGGCTGCCACCCTTCACATCAGAGACCAAGAAATAGATATGTAGAGTCCCACTGGGATTGCCCCTCAGCCCCATCTATTTCAATATAAACATCACACCACTTGCAAACATCAACCTATTCCAAGACATCTGCTCTTCCCATCCCTGATGGACAAGACAGGGGACCGTCACTGTACCAGAATATTGAGTATAGAAATACATTACAATTGAAGTCTTCAGTAGGGGAATCACAGAGAAGGCGGACCTTGCACATGAAGTTCTCACCTAGACCTATTTTAAACATATATGCCAAAAGGTATGCTAACTCTACCTGATCGAAGGTTTTTTCAGAACCCAGAAAAGGCTGTCCTGCCTTCCAAGTCTCCTCTCATTTGCCAAAGGAGGTGAGCGAGTAGCCGTTGTTGGTATCTGTAACAGAGGCCTGCTACAAACCTGACTAAAAATTTGTGAAATAATTGAGGAATCACTTTATACATGTGGGTCGCAAGAATTTTGGCCATAATCTTCATATCAATATTTATTAACAAGATCATATGGTAGCTGATACAGGCAGGTGGGCCCCTATTGTCCCTGAGAAGAAGGGTGTTTAAACAGAATATCTAAACAAAAAATATTGTTGGACAAAATATTGTGTAAAGTTTAAGTCTGGGCAGTGAACTCTGCTCTGCCTGCAGAGTTTGTGGAGTTTTCGGCACTTTGCTTTACGCGGAGCTCGCGGAGTTCCTAACAACACCACTCTGCGGAGTTTCTTCACTCGTTCGCGATCACCAACATCAAATTGGCCGGCGTGTGCGTGAAAATCAACCTCCCGGTGATATTTCTCAACTCGGGTGGTCAGATTTCTCATTACAAGTGGTCATGTATGCTCACGACCACTCACGTTGGGAAACCGTCTATTGGCATTGAGAAAGCTGCAACTCGAGTAAAAATATACTTGAGATGCAGAAAGGAAGCATCGCCCGCTTGTGCTGTGCATGTTGCAGTTTGTGATGATTGCACAGTGCAGACAAGTACCTGGCACTGAAAATCACTGCAAACGGCATTTATCTAACGCACTCCGCCGCTTGTGGAGCTCCGCTTAGCGGGCAGAGTTTTTTCTGCACTTCGCAAATTTCCACGTAGCAGAACTCTGCAAACTACGCCCAGGCTTAGTTAAGATTATCGATGACAAATGTTAACATGAAGGTATGCATCTATACGTAAATAAAGTTTGACTATACGTAGATGTGGAGTTCGAATAGTAAATCTATACACACCTATTTGCACTTAAACCTACTCTATATTTTGGTACTTGATATTTTTGACACAATATTCTTCCCTCACAATAATTTTGGTTCTGATATTCTATCAGTGGTCTGAGAAGGACAGCAATGGCAGCTTTATAGGATATGGCTTCTCATGAGCTGGACTCCACTGCTTACGGTAATCTCCATGTCAAAACTGACACCAGGAGGAGCTTACCGGTTGTGTAAAATTCACCAAGGTATCCATCCTCACCCGAGGATTTACAAGTGGGTAAGGCTGATTTTCTCCACACAGCAGCACTTGATCATCTTCAGTGAACCTAGGAAGCTGTAATTGCAATACATTTTGCTCAGGATTGCCGTGGTGTTCAGAGGAGAGTAAAGAGAAATATTAGAAGTACATTGGGCTGTATTGCAGTAGCAGTCCGTGGAGGGTGTGCTGCAGGGCAGTGGGGCGGGGGAGGAGTAGGGTGGGGGCAGTAAACTACGGAATACGGCTGAAATGAGGTAAGTAAACGAATAAATAAATAAAACAAATTTTGTTGCACGCGCTGCATCGCATTTGGCAATGCAGCACGTGCAATCAAATTTGTTTTATTTATTTATTTGTTTGCTTACCTCTGTTCGGCCGTATGCTGTAGTTTACTACCCCCCACCCTGCTCCTCCCCCACCCTGCCGCCCCGCAACACTCCCTCTACGGGCCGCTACTGCTGTAGTGTCAAGAGGATGGTCAACAGAGTCACATTCACATCACAGGTTGCTGGGGTGGTTTTTCATGATTTTCACTAAAGCAGTTGTGTAGCCAGGAGTCACCCAGCCTTTCCCCCATGATCATATCTACACCACTTCAATTTAAGCAACTCCTCTCATGCTGACTCCTTAAAGAAGAGATTGAGGTGCTATTTGGCTAGTTAAAATTCCCTGTGGAGAGCTGGGGTAGGGGAGGATGTGCTACACCTGCCAAGGTCGCCAAGTGTCCTCTCCAGAAGACACTGGTTTCTGCTCAACTTTGCTGTTTGGTTATGACATCAAGCTGCCTGTAACGTTGCCTTCCTAGCTGGCAAATGTACCCTGTAACAGCTGACCGATTCCTCATTTTCAAGAAGATATAAGCAAATCTGTTGACAAATGCGCTTTTTTTGTTCATGCAGTTGATAATGTTCAAATGTTCTCTTTCACCACCTGACATGGGGTGGTGTGAAGAGACATAGATCAAGACCCAGTCACACCAGTCTTTGATCAGAAAGTCCTGCTGCCAGGATATCTCAGTGTGTTACACCTGAGATGAGTCAGCTGTGAAAGAGGAAGCAGTCGATATGAGACTGTGAGATGTGGGCAGGAAAGGAAGGTATATTCCCAGTCAGATGGTTGAAGTAAGTGCTAGAAACCTAGTCATGCATGATTTTCGACCAAGTCGTACAGTTTCACCCTCTCAGGTCAAGCGAGGATTCAGAACAGCCTGACCTGCCCAGAACTGCATCTGGAGCTATCTTCCAATTCCCTCCCAGTATACACAGAGTCTGCCTACAGGCCATGAGTAGTTGGGCTAGGTGTGCTAAGAAAGAGGTGCTATCCATGCTGGGTGCATAAAGTTATACCGCAATATCTGTTCTCCCCAATACAACCAGTTTAGCAGAAACTTAGCACCCTCTATCATCCAACCAGGTTCAGGTGATCTAACCAGTTAGTCACTTCCCAACAATAACTACAACACCGCTGTAGGAAATTGGGTTTTTGTTTGAGGGGGTGTGAACCTGTTATGTGGTCACATAGACACGGGCAAGAACAGCACCATTTTATATGCTCAGGTTTAAAGTTGACATCTTTCTTGAACGTTGACACTTGACACACATTTGCTAGCATGCCTGTATGGGATTACATTATCTGAAATGGCTTTGCTTACATTTACATTTCTTCGTAGGCATGTTATCAGAGCCTTGAACATTCTATGCGAGGACCAGGTTCACTGCGCAAAATGTTGATGTTTGTTATTGTCCGTTCGGCGATAGCTCTGTAGAGGTGGCCGTCTTAATGGGGCTTTGGTATTGTAACATGGGTAAAATGTATTATATAACCAACATCACTATTTTGTTTAGGCAGAGGAGTATTTCGCTGACACTGCTGAAGTCGCCACATGCAAGAATTCCAATTAATCTGAATCATGTTTACCTCCTGAGAAGGATTGTGTCCAGCTCTACACCAAGACGGCCCTCGATGAAACATACCCATTTGTAACTGGGAAGTTAGGTCACCCTGAAGGATTCTGGCAGATTCATCCACCTTAGGCACACTAGGATAGGGAGTGCTTGGTATGAGCATAAGTATAAGTATAACTATAACTATATGCAATCATCTAATTCATGTAATAGCAGAATAGTCAAACTGTTAATTTTCTTTACCATTCTTTTGGTGCTGATTACTCTATTTTGTTTCCTTTTGTACATTATTGCACTGCACGTATTTTACACAAGAATCAAAAGGCTTCAATAAATAATTGAAATACTAACACGACTATTTCTTGTGTCTCTCTTTGGGCATTCATAGGTTACTAACAAAAGGAACTCATCTATTTCCACGATTTCCTTAGGGAGTCAGAATTGTCAAACTCTGAGATTGCACATGCCCTTTAGTGCCTTGTAAGGTTTAGATGTCCAGAGGATACACTGTGAGCTAGAAATGAGTAAGACCAACATGTTCTGATGGTGTGCATGGAATTAGTCTCGCACAGTTTTGACGTTTATGTTGTCCAAGCGCACAGTCTTACTGACAAAGTATGAAATTTACAAAATGGCACCACCAATGTACTAGCTTGGGTGCTTATTAGGTCTTACGAGTAGTTTTTCTTTTGTGTGCCCAAAGACCCTACTTACCAATTAACTGGAGATGTCCTGGTGTTAGGGAAAAATTCATCCTCAGCGTAATAGGGAACCCCTATTTCTGACTGTAGGTGGTTCAGGCTTGAATCTTTAAATGGCTTTCTACCCAGAGATACTCTCTCTGAATTCAAATTGGCTAAACTGAACAAGCTGCACTGACAATAAATTGCAGATATGCACTAACACAAATTTTGGTACAACATGGGCTCGCTCAGACAGGTGCGGACGCTACCGTCATGGTTGAGGCCCATGAAGCGTACCGAACACAGGTTTTCTTTTCATGGGTCACATTGCTTGCAGCAAATGCAAATGCAGGGAATTTTCATACATATACTGAGGTAGCAATACCAAACCATTATAAACCATATTTAGATTGAGAAATTGCATTAACTTATCAGGAACACGTGAATTGGTTTCCAGGAATCCTCCCACATGCAGTAGAAAATATCAGCCTAGGCCCCCTCAGTAATGACGGAGCAAAATGGACAGTCTTAGCTGGTTATACACCTTATACAGACATTGCAAACCTCACAGATGTAGGGATAGGTGTACAATACACAAATTTAGTTATCCTCTATAGAAGTCTTGTATAATTCGTTATGCGAACCAAAATGACTATCCCACCTGGTGTGGCCGCCAGCTTTCCTTCCATGACGCCAAGGGCTGGAACAAACTCCCAGATAACATCAGGCTGGAAGTGAACCATCTCGTATTTAGGAAGCGATTGAAGACATTTTTGTTTCACTGAGTGTCTTCTCCTGTCCATGGTCTCGCAGCGCTGGGATGCCTCAGGGTAGCCATGCGCTATACAAGAGCGTACTCATTCATTCACCTAGGGCTGTTCAAGCTGCACAACCACAAATGGCGGTGCCTGGAATGAGTCAGGTGACCATCAACGCAATAATGGTAAGGTACCTATCAGGTGGGATGAGATTCAGTTCTAGATTGAAAACAAAAGAAAATCAATTTCAAGCATTGTTTCCCAATAAGGGACCTCAAGAAAAACATTTAAAAAACTCACATATACCTGCCATTAGGGATGGTTCCCTCGGTATGGGATGCCCCACTTGTGGTGCATTTTTTGCTGCAGTCTATACCATTATGCATGCTACACCGTCATGAGCTCTTTTGGTAAAAGTGCTTAAACAGGTTCAAAGTGAGAAAAGGCAGCCCCTGCCCTGTATTTGAGGATGAAACTAATGGAAAATGTTGCTACACTATCCTCAATCATACTAAGTAACATAAAAGGGGAGTAAGCAGCATTGCAAGTAAGCCAGTGTAGCATGCGGGTTGCTCTGGCACACCAGGAGCGTGAACCATTGCAAATTATTGCAGATACCTGTACATCAATATTAAGAGATCATTTGGGAGTCAGACCTTATTAAAGCAGAACCATAATTATGTGCAGGCACCAACTTGGGATATCTATTCAATAAGGAGCACAGAGGGAAAAAAGAACTCCGGGTCGGCCTCCACTCAAAAATCATAAACACACAAAAACCCGGTCTCTAAGGCAAGCCTTTTACCACTAAAACATATGCGTATAGCTCAGTCTTCTACTTTACAATTACTCCTCTTCTTTATTTCATGTGAGGTAGTTTGCAACACGTTTTTTGCATTTCATTTGAAAACCTTTCTCAACAGACAGTCTACGACAAAACAGGTGATGACTGAAATATTGCTTACGCAATTCTCAATACATTCAGTACAAATATGTTTTTCTGAATAAGCAGAAAACCATATAAAGCACCAATTACTGTGAAAAAAATGTGCGGAGGACAAAATGACCCCTCACGGGCGCATCACCAACGGCGTAACTGGTAGGTACTCACCCGATAGGCCCACTTTTCTCATCATCGGTGGTCATTTTGTCCCAAAGAAAAAGTGTCCAAACAAAGAAATAAAGCAATAAAATGTGTAGATGCAGTGAAGTGACAGATAATCACGCTCCATCACACTCCATCTTGGGGATTCTCGGGAGGCAGCGCTCTAGTTGCTGGCCCGGAAACCCATAAAAGAGCTATGACGCAAGCGCGCAGCGGGCGCGCCAAAGGCAAGCCTGTCTGCGCCTGTCCGCGCCTGGCCCGCGCCGAGCGCCCGGACCCCTGCCAGTTTTTCCCCCGGTAACCCACCGATATTTACATATCCAAGAAGCAGGCTGGTTCAGTTAAATAATTTGGGCACAAATTCAGATTGTCCATGCCTCTCCTTAGAGGAAGGAGTAACGGAAAACCCGACTTTTTGTCCTCATTGTAATATTAGCCTCCCAGTGCCCCTATTCAGTAAAATAAGTGGAGGGCTATTGGAGGAGGCATGTGCTTTGAGGAATAGTACACAGGGCCTAAAAGGACTCCTGCTTAACGCTCGGTCACTAGTTAAGCATAGTACCGAATGCGCCACTCTGATAGAAGATCTGGGTGTGAAAGTGGCATTTATCACTGAAGCCTGGACGGACGGAGCCTCAGGACCAGATATAGTAGAGGCCTCGCCCCCAGGTTTTCTTTGTCTCACAGTGAATAGGCAGGGCAAGAAAGGAGGGGGGTTGGCAGTCATATATCACGATTCTATTAATGCCACATTCAAAACAATCACAAATGGGGGGTGTGAAGCTCTGACCTTCTCCCTCTCTCTCCCACATCAGGAGAATTTTAGAGGGATCCTGATATACAGGCCTCCGGCCCGAGGGAGCCGTTTATTGATTTATTTAGTAATCTAATGGAGGAAGGTATAAGTGATAGATCTTTTACTATAATGGGCGATTTTAACTTTCATTTGGAGGATATTGCAGACTCAGATACTTTGGAGTTACTAGAATTTATAAATGGATTGGACCTAATGCAACTAGTTAGAGGGGCTACCCACACAGCTGGGCATACGCTGGATGGGATCTTCTCAAACTATACACATTTGTCTGTCTCAGAGATGTGGCCAGTAGCATGGTCTGACCATGCGGCCATACTATTCAAGACCGCCTACCCGGACACTCAGAAGCATGATAAGGTTGTAACAAAGCCTAGCTACATACGAGCATGGAATATGATTGAAGGTAAAGATCTGTTAGATCTCTTGGAGCCTAATCTGCACTCTTTAGTTGGGGAGGTGGATGATGCCATAACCAGATTTAATGCCTGGGTCACTGAGGCATGTGATAAACTTGCTCCAAAAAAACCTTTCTATCCCAGAAGGACCCATCCCTCTGCCCCTTGGTACACTCCCAATTTAAAAACTCAGAAATGCATTTGTAAGAATTCTGAACGGGAATGGAGGAAGGGGTATAAGGTTCAGGATAAAATTAAATATAAAGAAAGCGTTTGGGCCTATAAGCAACTACTGTTTGCGACAAAGCAAGAACACTTTGCTAACCAAATTAAACTAGCTGAAAACTCGGCGAAATAATTATTTAAAATTGTCTGTAAATTGGCCAATCCACAAACATCACAAGTGGTGGAGAGCCAGGAACTATGCGATAAAATCGCCAGTTACTTTATAGATAAAGTGGAGTAGGGGCCAGAGGTAGGTAAATCTCATTTACCGATTCATAAATACCGAATTTTACCGATTCAGTATTTATGAATCTGTAAATGAGATGTAGGTAAAAATTCTGTATTTTTTACCGAATCGGTAAGATTCGGTATTTACCGATTCGGTAAATACCGAATCGGTATTTGCTATTGAATCCTATGGGCCTTGAAGCCCATAGGATTCAATAGCAAATACCGATTCGGTAAATACCGAATCGGTAAAAATACCGAATTGCTAGGGGACAGGGTGTCACTTTGACACCCTGTTGCACCCCTGTAACTGGCGTTTGCGCCATGTGGCAAACATACATGCCCTTAGGGCATGTCTGTGTGCCACATGGCACAGGTGTACATGCACAGATGTGCATGTACACAAGAATTCGTAATTTACCATGCAATTGTATTGCATGGTAAATACCGAATTCTAAAGGCCTTGTAGCCCTGTTAGAAGTGCTACCTACATCACAAAATACATTTTCGGTATTTTTACCAAATGGTAAATTTACCGAATCGGTAACATTTACAGAATCGGTAAATTTACCGATTCGGTAATTTTACCGATTCGGTAAAAATACCGAAAATGTACGGTTTTTTAGCCCCTACATCTCCATAGCCCTTTACTGGTCGGAAACGGCCGAAAATCAGTATTTTCGGACGACTCCGACCGGTAAAGGGCTACCTACATCTGGCCCTAAATGTTCTCAACTTTTAATAGACCCAATAATAGCTCTTCACTGGAATCCTGTATCGATAGAAAGATTGCTTCCCAAACTCAGAATTCTTTGACAGAATTCCCTTTGTTAACGAATACAGACACTGCCAAACTCTTGCAGAACATGAAATCAGGATCCCCTTATGACCCTTGTCCGATTAAAATAGCCAAATTGGCCCCTCAAAACTTTGCTACAGCTCATACCCCTCTTTTAACTCTATATTGGAAGCAGGCAGGATCCCCGCTAATTGGAAAACTGCCTCTTTGATTCCTCTTCTAAAAAAATCTAATTTAGATTCCAAAGATGTTCATAATTTTAGACCTATCTCTCGCCTCCCATTTCCGGCCAAAATGTTGGAAAAATTGATTAATAGTCACCTGAGCAGAAACCTTCAGGATGCTGAGGTACTTGATTGTACCCAATATGGCTTCCGGGAGGGCCATAGCACAGAAACTGCCCTCCTAAAGTCTTCTGACGAGATCAGGAAAACTTTGGATCAGGGTGGTAAAGCAGCAATGATTATGCTGGATCTCTCCGCGTTTGACACGGTCCACCATGCTCTTTTGATGGACCGTTTGTCAGCCTGTGGAGTACAGAGCACCGCCTGGAAGGTTTTAAAATCTTTTCTCTCCGATCGTCAGCAGATAGTGGCCCTAGGCGATTTCTGCTCCCCTCCTTTCCAACTTCTTTGTGGGGTGCCACAGGGGTCATCACTAAGTCCACCATATTTAACGTCTACGTGTCATCTTTGGCTCCATTGATTAGATCTTTTGGTTTCCATCTTACCTCCTATGCAGATGATACACAGATAGTGGTATCACTCCTCCCAGGATCTGAAAGGACTTTAAGCCACAAGTTACATGACTGTATGGAGACTGTCGGCTCCTGGATGTCCAGCAATTGCCTTAAATTGAATTCAGGCAAGACTGAAGTTATTTTATTTGGGAATGATGTTAACTTGTGGACCCCTGAATGTTGGCCTGACTCCTTGGGGCCCCTTCCATCACCCTCTACGCAAGTGAAAAACCTGGGAGTGTACCTAGATGATAAATTGGACATGAAAAGGCAAGTTAATGCCATTGTGTCATCTACTATGTTCACTCTCAGGTCCACCAAGAAAATTATTCCTTTTCTGCCTAAGGAGAGTCGGCAGACGGTGGTCACGGCATTGATTATGTTGTGACTGGACTATTGCAACAGCCTCTATTTAAACATCCAAGAGAGTCTGCTGCATAGACTTCATATGCTGCAGAACACCGCTGCTAGGCTGATATCTGGCATACCAAAATTCTCTCCGATTTCTAATGAAATTTGCAGACTTCATTGCCTACCAGTAAGGCAACGCGTATATTTTAAATCCATGTGTCTTGTTTTTAAATAACTTCAGAACCAGACCCCACGCTATTTGCAGGATCAAATTCAATGGTACCGGCCGTCTAGGCCGCTACGTTCATTAGCTAAAAAATTGGTGAGAGTCCCACCTGTAAAAAAAGTCAGTTGGGGTGGGAAAAGCTTTGTGGTAAGTGCTGCAAAGATGTGGAACCAGCTTCCCTTTTCCCTGAAGAACTGTACTGATTTGTTGCTGTTCAGGAGAATGCCTAAAACTTGGTTGTTCTAGTCTCCTTCTCAATCTCTCCCCTTTCCAGGATAGCAGATAGCGCCAGGACACCCAAGGGTAACAGACGCGCTTAATAAAATAGTTAACATAACATACCTCCATGTTGTGACAAAGAGTGATTAAAATTGGCAGACATACTTTTGTCGCAATCACTTTATTATTTCACTAAGTGTGACCTGCCAAATTAAAAATAGGTAGGTTGCTATCCATGCATACCAATACCAAATGTCAACATGTTTCTTTGCCACAAGCTTTTTGGCAAATTCTTCAGGGCCAGACACTTCGTCATAGCACCAGTGTTGGACAGACCATTCAGGTAGACCTCAATCAGCTTCTGTCTCTCATACCTGCTTTTGAGGTAAAAGTGTAGTGGACAAACTCCTCATGTGAGTCCTCCTATCTGATTGACCCTTCAGTCGTTGTGTCAGTCACCATGGGCCTCACGGAGCATATTGTCTCCTCCTGCTTGGGATAGTAAAAAAATACAAAGAAAAGACTGAACCACAGAGGAGATCTCCTTCACAAGTGTCCTCGGATAAGCGATTTTACTCGCACACCTGTGATACAATTACACAGCTGGGTAGCTATCAGGATACTGATACACCCCCTTCTCGTTCCATTCACAAATCATCTGAAAAATGCTCATAGAGAGGAGGATGATCAGAGCACAGATTGGAGGAGTACGTGAAATCGAAGAAGGACTCACAATGCTCTTCTGATTTCAAAATAAAGAAGGAAAAAACTGTTGCAGTCAAAACCTCAATTTAAAAAGAAGAAGGTAGCTGGAATTTAAGTAAAACATGCCATGAATATTGAGGACTCTGCTTCTGAATGGGGAGTGAGCTTTGACTATGCTGAACAGCGTGACAGAAGTCACAATATTTCCCAGAAATGTATGGAGTGTCTGGAGGCAGTAGATACGGGTGACTACTTCCAGGTGGAAACACCAGACCAAAGACTGAGTGTCCCCAGTTACTTATGTGAATTACAACTCCAGATGGTGGGGGAAATAAACCTTCTCTTTTGGAGAACTTGTCATTCGGCTAATAGATTCTCTTGGCTTTAAAAGACTGGGGGGCATATTACCAAGGGCCCTTATCGCCGCTTTAGCGGGACTTTTTCCCGCTACAGCAGCGATAATTTGATCGCCCTATTACCAAGCTGTCGCTAACACCAGTTAGCGATAGCTAATAGGCGATAGCGAGCATCTTGGGGCCCACTTTGCATGTCAGCGATATTTATCGCTAATGACATGCAAAGTGGGCGTGCCAAGATGTTAGCGACTGAAAACAGTCGCTAACATCGCTATCTCCTATTACCTACAAAGGAGTAGTTTTGGAAATATTCGCGCTAAGCGCGAATATCTCCAAAAGCTAACACCTGCCCAGTGCAGTTCTTAGCCATGTTATCCAATGGGAGGTGGATAACATGGCTAAGAGCATTGTCACGATAATGTGTGAATATCGCTGTATTTCCAGCGATATTCACGCATTTCGAATGATTTTTATCGTTTCTGAGATAAACCTTGATGATAGCAAGGTATCTCAGCGATACAAATCGTTGTAGCGCGACGATAAAATTATTCCCGCTAACGCTGCTTAGCGATAAATATCGCTATTGCTAGGTAATATGCCCCTGGATGCCTAGAAGAAACCACAATATTGCCAGCTTTTTCCAACCACGTTTCAGAATCAGAAAAGTACACATACGCCAAGGAGTAGGCCTGAGCTGTAGTGAAAGAAAGATCATTGGCTCAGGGAAAACGAATGCTTGTCATGACCCCGATTCCAGCCATTGACGCTGTTACAATGGCCAGCGTTCCCAACGCGAAAGCTTTATATCTAAGATGGATACAGTGGGCCAGCTCACTAACAGCCACAGATGTAGATTATGTCTTTGACTCTACACTCAAACACAGGCATACCTCCAAAAGGAACACAAATATTCTCTGCCAGGTAAAATAATCCCTTTAGAACAGTATGATTTCATAATTTGTACTGATGGTTCTGCCTAGCCTGCAGTAGTGACAAAACACCAATACTACGCCGCTTGCGCTGCATTTAAGGGTAAGATGAGGGGTGGAGAATTCCAACTTCATAGAACATACACGCAGCTATTTGGTGATTGCACTGCACAGCTGGCTGAACTGAAAGCTCTAATTCTGGCACTTGAGAATATAGATCCTGAATTCTCCACACTTGGTGTGTGATTCGTAATTATTGTGTCCCATCTTACAATAAGCATTTACACTACTGAAGCTAGAATGTATTCAGTGACTCCAAAGAACACACAATCAAGCATACGATACTTTAGGGACAAGTCGCCAAACTTAAAGCAGGTGTAACACAAGCTCATGTTATTCACGCACTTAGTCACCAATGTGTTGGAATACTACCTAATTGGCTGATGAAGTCACAAAAGCAACAGTGCAAACTACTGAAATCACTTCAGTGACTCGTTCCAGCATGAGAATAGCTGGAGACACTAAGAAGGCTGTCACAACTTTGTGCTGAGGCACCCCCTTACAGAAAGGCATTCCAAAAAATACTCCTACCAGTTAAACACACAAAATATTCAATTTGCTCATCTTCCCGGTGTAGGGCACAGAGTAATATCTAAGTCAGATCAAAGGTTAAAATTAATTCTAGTAGCACATGAGAGTCTATCATCTGTTCACACAAGGGTAGGGCTACAATTTATTTATTGCAGCAACACTATTGGTGGCCAGGCCTATACAAACAGGCTAAGAATCATGTCCTTAAATGTGACATTTGTCAGCAAATAAAGGTTTCTTTGATTCCCATGTGTATGACCATAGAAATTGGCTGACTCTCAAACTGTTAAAAAGGACTTGCAAGTCTTTATTGGCACACATACAGTAGCCGTATTCCATTTGGGTCAGTGTACGGCTTTTGCCTCTAGGGCTTACAGAGACACCATGGCAATACTGGCTATTATTGTGCATTATTTCTCCCCATACCATCCAAAGGGAAATGCTGTTCTGGAGAGAAACAAGGAACTTAAAGCAGCTAGAGTATTAGGTTCAGGTCACAGTTGGTTACCGAGAGCCTTCAACAATCTGCCAAGAAGATCCATGGGTGGTTGGACTCCTATGAGGTCCGGTTTGCCGTTAAAATGTGGGTTCCAGACTTTGACATTTCCTGTACAGGGGTGGCAGTGGCATATTCTATGTAATTTGTTGGAGTTAAAGGTCACACATGGCATATGTGGAGCACCCATGGTAATATGCTGCATCTGGAGCACTAGAGGTAATTTCTGACGTATGGGAGTACCACTAGTGCATTTTGGAAAAAATGGGATGAACTCTTGGGAGCTCAGTTTACACTGGGCCGGCACATCATGAAAGACTTGAACATTTTGTGAGAGGATAGCATATGGCTACGGCATTTTAGCAAATGTATGTGAAAAACCTGCTTTAAAATGCACTATCTGGTCCCATTTTTCCAAAATGTTCGTTCGGGAGACCATCTTGAACCCTCCCTAGAAGATGTCAGTCTTACTTGCTGCACTCTCTACAATTCAGGGCAAGTGTTATGTCCCATCAATTTCAAGAAATCACTAGCCATGACTCTAAGAACAGCAGACACACAGTGACTTCGTTAGCCCTGTTTACTTTACCAGCTTACACTGGGACGGGGTCTGGAATATTACTCATTAGATTTTGGCATATTATTAATTTCAGCAAGGCAATGTGCACTCTTCTGATGTAATAATAAAATTAACTAAGAAAGAAACTTTTAAACAATGTGTTGCTTTATTTCACTATTGTGAATACAAGAAAATTCAGTGTCTGAATAAAACCCTCACCTCTGTGCTTAACACGAGTGATAGAACCTTGCAGGTGATCTTAAATCAAAATGTATTAACAGTAAAGAATAATTTAGGCCAGTAATACAGTTTATATTCACTACATGGTCAACTCAACATCAATTAATACATGTGGATATAACTACAATTGTTTTCTATGAATCCCTTTTTTCTCTCCCTATGATTAATCAATAGATTTCTCATTGCAGTATATAGTAGGGAAAAATAATGACAAACATGTAGATTCTCAGTGATGCTTTGTGTTTTGTGGCACTACAGCTTCTTTAGATAAACTGATAATTTTTGTATTTAATACCAAGAGAAACAATAAATTGTCTTTCTTCTGAAGCCATTTAATTAGGTGAAATAGTTTTGTAGCCTTTTACACTGTGTATAGGTCTATGAGGAAATAAATGATGCCAGGCTGTAGCGATCTCTTATGCTTGCGGTTGTAAATTCTTGCTTTCCATTAGAGGTACACTAGAAAGGATTAAATTACAATTGGGATAAAAATACTCAAAGCATCCAAGTTTGTTATTTAATGAGAGTTGAATACTGCAAGGAAAAATATAGGTATGTAATAGTAGGTAACTTTCTCAGAAAGTGAAGTTGGTAAGTGTGGACACACATAACAATCCTCTCCACCCATAGCTTTAGTGTATTCTTGCAAAAGCCTAGAATATCAAAAACTGTGTTTCCAACAGAGTGTTGGAAGCATCCCCTGGCGCACACTCTTGTGTGGTTTTGAATACTCCACAAAAAGCAGTTAATTCAGAAAGGTTCATAGACGTATTTGTAAAGAAATAATCTTATTTTATATTCATAGGTTCATGTATTCTTTGTTTTATACATTCATGAAATGCTTTTCATTCAAAATCATCGCTTGTTAAGTCCAATGCATTTCGGGCTTGAAGGCCCTTCATCTGGGACAAGTACTGAAAACAAGAGAAAAATATATGCTTTTCATGTTGTTCATAAGTCATAGAAAATATACATATAAATCGTAGTGCACGTGTATTTAAACGAGCAAAGAGAAGCGTGATAAAAATAATAAAGTGCAGCCCCAGGTGAAAGTGATTGTACGAAGTCATAAAACAATCGATATCACTCACGCGTAATACTCTCTTGTTTGCATGATTGATTAGCGTTCTAGAAGCTGTGAGAAACGGAAAAACGTATAAATGCCCAGAAACGTTCACATGGTGTCTAAAGTCATAAAGCTAAAAGCATCACTAACTTACTTTCACAGACGCGCAGCGTCTCCTCAGAGATGTTTCCTTATCTCACGCGAAGCAGGCAGCAATGGCGGTCAATCGCGGTAGATGTTGGAAAATGCAAGATGTGTGCCCCTGTGTCTCATGCCGTGATTGGTTGGAGTTCCGATCACGTGATCGGGCGTCTACCAATTGCGGACTGTCAGCTGGAATCTTAGTCAAAAAAAGGCATCTTTGTTTAAAAAAAAACGAACGGGTTACACTGAATATTAAACCTGGCATAAAAGATACTGGTGTGTACAACTTAATGATACATGATCTGAAAAAATGAATCAAATAAAATACAAAACAACAAGTTCAATGTGACAAAAAGTAATTGAAACAGATCGGCCACTTGCCTATCCAACCCTGAAGCAAGGGCATAGGTCCGAATTAGTCTGGGTGTCTGTTAGCAGACTATAAGTAGCACATAAACTCTGTCCGGTCATTAAGGCCATTCGGCTTACTGGAACTCAACAAGTACATCCAGTGATTCTCTCTTTGTAGCAGATAGCGATTATTATCTCTGCCTTCTTGTTTCTCCACGGTCTCAAGGATCACAAACTGTAATTGAGAAACATTATGGTGTGCTTCATTGAAATGTACCGCTACTTTTGATTTCATGTTCCTGGTTCTAATGTTCGATTTATGTTCATTCACCCTTATTTTTATCTTTCGTTCCGTTTTGCCAACATATACTTTGCCACATGGGCATTTTAGCATGTAAATTACATTGTTCGTGTCGCATGTTGCATTCACTTTTAGCTTAATTTTGTGACCCTTCATTGGATGGGTGATGTATTGACCTCTAATCAGATTGTTGCAGTTCCCACATTGTAAGCAAGGACGAGTTCCATGATAAATTTTATTGTCTTCTCTCGCGGTTCTTAATAGTTCACCAAGGTTTTTGTTCCTTGAAAAAGCAAAGGTGGGAAGATTGTCAAAAGAGTGTTTGAAATCTGGTTCCGCCTTTAAAATATTCCAATGTCGTCTGATGATTTTCTTGAAATTCATGCTCACAGTGGAGTATTTTGATACCACAGTCATTCTGTCCTCTTGTTTTTTCTGTTTAATTGATAACAAATTCGGGGGCACATGCATCATTGATAGCTTTTGCGATTCTTAATTTGCGAAAATTACCGAATCGCAAATTAAGAATTGCAAAATGTTATGCATCATTTTTTTCACTATTTATTTGCGAATCGGTAAAAATCGCAATTTTTACCTATTCTCAAATAAATAGCGAATTCCAAAGTGCATTTTCGCAATTCCCATTGATTCCTATGGGCCGAAAGGCCCATAGGAGTCAATGGGAAGGCAGTTAAGAATTCGCAATTTGTTGAGGCATTCCACGGGTGCAGGGGGGGGTCCAAAGGACCCCCCCCTGCACCCCTGAAATGTATTGGAAAGTGCATGTTTCACACACACATGTCCTAAGGACATGTATGTCTGTAACATGACACTTTAAAAAATGCATTTTTTAGTTTTTGTAAACATTTTCGCAAATTAACACGAGGTTCAACCTCGTGTTAATTTGCACTTCCAAATTCCAAATTCGCAATTTTAGAAAAAATTATGCATTGCATTTAAGGAATCGCACAAATGCGATTCCTTAAATGCATTCGCTTTTTTGGGAAGTGCAAAAAAAAGCGAATTGTGCAACAAAGTTTGATGCATCCCAAAAATGGTTTTTGCATTCGCAAACGGCCGATTTTACCGATTCGCACCGTTTGCGAATGCAAAAACCAATAATGCATGTGCCCCTCGGTCTTTGCATATTGAGAACTTTGTTCTGAGCTTCATTGATCAAGGCATTGGGATAACTTCTTTTGCGGAATCTTTCTCCCATTTCTGTGATTTTTTCTTTGGCTTTTTGTGTGTCCGATGTAATTCTTTTGACCCGCATCATTTGCGATAGAGGCAGATGTCGTTTCAAAGATTCTTGATGGAAACTCGAATAATGAAGGGTGTTGTTCCTGTCTGTGTTTTTTCTGTACATTTCAGTTTCTATTTTTCCATGCTGTAGATTTATCCGCACGTCTAGAAAGGTGATGGATTCTGCGGAGATTTCCCAGGTAAACTGGATTCGGTCATCTTTTGTGTTTAGTGTCGTCAGCATTTGTTCTAATGTTTCTTTTGTGTTTGTCCATAAGATAAATAGATCATCTATGTAACGCACAAACAGTTTCACGTGGTCCATCCATCTAGGATCAGTCAGTATGTTCTGTGTTTCATAGGATTTCATAAACAGATTTGCGTACACTGGGGCTGCGCAATTAACCATGCTAGTTCCAACTAGCTGCTGGTACCTCGTGTCGTTGTATTTGAAGTAGCTATGATATTTAATTACAGTTTAATTACAGAAAGAAGTACAAAAGACTCACGTGATCCATACACTGAGTCATCAGCATGATGGCGTTCACGTTGTATGGAGTTCATTGGCTGATGAAGCCACAAAGGCAGCTGTGCAAACGGCTTCCGTAGCTGCAATCACTCGTTCAAAAACAAAAATAGACGGCGAAACAATGCTAGCTGTCAATGCCACAAGCAAAGGCAGCGGTGCGTCATTACCTCTAAACTATCCACTCGAATATTCATGCAATTGATGCAAACTCCGTCCTTTTTGCTTGAATCCCTGGAGTGGGGGATCGAGTAATCCCAAACAGGAGACATAGAGGAGCTTTGATACAAGAAGCACCTATGGGAGAGGGTCTGATACATCAAGGGATCTCTAAATCCATTCTGGAATTAAAAGAGACGTACTGGTGGCCAGGGATGAATGCCCACATTCACGAGTTGCCATGACTGGAACAGAGATCACAGCAGAGAACATCACCAGATACCTGACTACAGTGTAGACAGCCCAGTTCAGACACCATTGTTAGACAGCATTAGGCTTTTTACACGCAGACGTCCCTACGGATGAATGCAGTCCCACAATTATTAGGACAAATTAATTTTGATGTGGCCTCAGCGCTCGGCTGACGCCCGAACTGTTATAAAAGATTTGAGAGTCTTTATCGGCACATACGCATTCTGCACACTACATTCTGACAGGGTCCTGCGTTTAGCTCTCGAGCTTACAAGGAGGCCATGGCCAATTTGGGCGTTGCATTGCGGTATTCGAGTTCATTCCATCCTGAGGGAAATTCGGCTGTGGAAAGAAAAACCGTGACATATAGCAATCTATAACAGCTAGGGTACTAGGTTCGGGTGACGGGTGGGTCAAACATCTAATAAGTGTCTAACGTAGTCTTGACAATCTGCCAAGAAATTCTCTGGGTGGAATCACTCCATATGAAATGCTTTTTGGTACTAGGATGCTGGCAAGGACCTCAATTGTCACACTTCAGTGGTGGAACAAAAACCCTTTGATATCAAAGACTGCTTGGCTGTTTTGCAGGACTTAAACGAGAAAAGAAGAAGTCAAAGCAACACAATACAGAAGCCAACGACCACTGAAGGAGAACCATCCGTCCCAGCAAGGCCTGTCTGGATTCCAATGATTGGGGATCTAGTCAGAGAAAAGATCGCGGATAAGAAGGAATTTGGGCCTTCTTACAGAAAACCAGTACCTGTACTAGCAATTCACGGATCAAGAACAGTGTTACTGCCGCCCCTTTGTAGTAGGGGTTCAAAAGGAAATTAAATCCAAGTAAATCCAAATTTGTAGTGAAGAGGTGTTTATTGGAGCATCCACCTTCTTGAAGATCAGCAGGGCAACTGACCATAACTGATCTTTCAAGATGCAACATAACAAACCCTATTTCAAAGGTATACAGAGGAAGGAAAGAACATACGGCCAGATTCATGAAACGAAAATCGTCTCGCAAAGGGCCAGATTCTGAGAATCTGGCCCTTTGCGAGCGCAATTATTGCATTTGGGATTCATCATCCCAAATGCAATAATCGCTATTATAGAATTTGCAATTGTGCGAAGAATTGCATTTAAGTAATATCTATTTGAGATTCCGTAGATGCAATTCATTAACCAATTTTTAAATTGCGAATTCGCAATATTTGGCTGCTATTTACCACGAAGTCTGACTTCGTGGTAAATAGCAAAAAAATAGAAAAAAGCACTTTAGTGCATTTTTCTCAGTTGCATGTTACACACACACATGTCCTTTGGACATGTGTGTGCGCAACACCTGTGTAAATTTTCATTTCAGGGGTGCTACAGGGTGTCCTTTGGACACCCCTGGCACCCTTGAAATCGCATCCTTATTTGCGATTAGCAAATTGCTAATCGCAAATAAGGAATAACTCCCCATTCATTCCTATGGGCCTGTAGGCCCATAGGAATGAATGGGAAGTTATTCCTTATTTGCGATTAGCAATTTGCTATTCGCAAATAAGGAAGATGTAGGAATCGCAATATTTTTTGCAATTCCTACATGAATCCCGTTTTGCAAGTCCTTAATAGTGATTCCTTATGAATCGCTATTTGAGACTCGCAAAATGGGACTATGATGAATCTAGCTGATAGTACAGAAAACATTCTACAGAGAATTAACTTATGAGAATTCCTGGGGGAATTCTCAAGTAGTAAACATTCTATTATAAACACAATACTATACATCCCCTCCCTTTATAAAATAAAAGAAAGAAATATACAGAAAACAAACTTATTTGTACAAAACAAAATTATCAAACTTTCTAGGAATACATTTTTGCCTTTTAGACAAACGTTGAACATTATTTCCCTGAAAAGGAACTTGTGTTAAAGAAGAAGGAATATCAGCATCACTAAGTATATGATCAGAAATATCTGAACCTGTACTTTTTTCTGCAACAATTGTTTCACTTGAAAAATCAGGATCCAGAGACATACCATGTCTAAAAATAGATGAATCAACCTTTGCAATTTTTGAAATATTCCACCAAGATCCATTATCCAAAAGACCTGAAGTTTTCCCAATTTTACAAATCTCAAAAATGTCTGAAAATATAGACTGACCTTTTCTAACAAAAATAGGGAGTTTAATCTTAACTTTGTCACCTACATGCAATTTAGGTTTAATATTTGAATGAACTAAATTATTTGAGACATCAACATTGTGTTTAGCTTTTTTATAAATGATACTCATGTTATTTTTTGATTTAATCTTTTCAATCCAAGAAAGAGAAATCTCTTGTTGGGGACTCCTGCCTTTAAACAAAAGAAAAGGCAAAAACTTTGTAGAAGAATGTGGAGTACAAAGATAAGACCAAACCAAATTTGCCACATGATTCTTAACATCAATGTGAGATTTAATGGCTAACTGTATACCCTCAACTAAAACTCTATTAAACCTTTCTACAAGACCATTCATGTTAGGTGAATATAAAGCAGTTTTGCAATGTTTAATGTTATTCTTTTTGACAAAAACATCATATAAATGTGAGGTAAATTGTGTTCCATTATCAGAGACTAAGGTTGAAGGTAACTCCTCTCTTTTAAATATTTCTTTAAGAAATGTGATCACAGAAATAGTATCAATTTGTGTAGACCATTTATATTCTACCCATTTTGAAAAATAATCAATGACCACAAAAATATATACTTTTTGTGCCTGAATAGATTCATATGGACCTAAAATATCAATCGCTATTTTATTCCACGGAGTATCAGGTATCTCAACTTTCACCATATTCGAATGCAAAGGCTTCAAAACTTTATCCGAATTAGCACATAAAGAGCACTTTTTAAAAAAAACTGAACAATTTGATCATCCATATAGGGCCACCAAAAAATATCTCTAATTTTTTTAATGGTACTAGACTGTCCTAAATGACCAAGATGAGCAATAGAAATTATCTTTTGTCTAATAGAAGCCGGGGGTACAAAACAATCACCTTTCAAAATCAAATTATCAATACAAGTCATATAATTCCTAACTTTCCAAAACACTGCAAGATCTTTTGAAA
Source organism: Lissotriton helveticus (assembly GCF_964261635.1). Taxonomy (NCBI): domain Eukaryota; kingdom Metazoa; phylum Chordata; class Amphibia; order Caudata; family Salamandridae; genus Lissotriton; species Lissotriton helveticus. The sequence continues at coordinate 166,280,044 of NC_136062.1, read as the reverse complement.
GATATTTTTCAATAGGCCAACAATCCAAAATGTATTTACCGACTAACTTAAGCTGTTCATCCAAATCCATAGCTTTGGACCACTCATCTTTTGTAACTAAATCTGACATAGAAAGAACAACATCATCCACAGATGCTACAACACACTCATCAAAAGTCTCAGAATGGTTAACAAAATTAATACTAGACAACAACCTTGAAAAACAATCAGCTCTTGTATTTTGTGATCCAGGAATATACACAACATCAAAATTAAACTCATATAATTTTGCCAAAATGCAGACCAATCTAGCAGATACTTTTCCAACACCGTTGTTAGACAATAAAGAAATTAAAGGTTTATGATCAGTCCTTATTTTAAAAGACTTTCCCCATAAATAGGTCTTAAAATGTTCAACTGCCCATGAACAACCTAAAGCCTCTCTTTCAATCGTAGAGTATTTTACCTCTGCAGCTGATAATGGTCTTGATGCAAAAGCAATGGTTACCTCTTTATCATTTTTAACTTGACTCAAAACAGCACCAAGTCCAGTGGCACTCGCATCTACAGTAATCACACTTGAAGCATTAGAAGAAAAGGGTGAAAGAGGTTTGCAATCAATTATTGCAGAATTGATAGCAGAGAAAGATCTAGAATGTTCATCACTCCAATCAAATTTACAACCTTTTTTAAGAAGTAATCTCAATGGTAAAACAATATCTGAAAATTTCTGAACAAACCTCGAGTAATATTCACACAGACCTAAAAATGATTTAAGTTGATATTTGTCTTTAGGTTCACACATGTGTTTGATGGACGCAAGAAGATCATTTTTAGGAAAATTACCTTTCGAATTGATCATATGTCCAAGATATTCAACCTCAGATGCAAAAAACCTGCACTTATCCAACCTAATAGTCATACCTCTTTCATCTAAATCAGACAATACTCTGTCTAGAATGTCTTTATGTTGTTCAACAGAATCTGAAAATACTAAAATATCATCCTGAAAAGCCATGACATTATTAATGTCCTTAAAAAGAGAATTCATCAATTTCTGAAACACAGAGGCTGCAGAAGTAAGACCAAATGGCATCCTAATATATCTAAACGTGCCATCAGGAGTAATAAATGTTGTAATGTCTCGTGAATCTTCCGTAAGTTCTACCTGATGGTAAGCAGATTTTAAATCTCTACTGCTAAAAATTTTTGCTCCATCCAATTTTGTCAATAAATCTTGTATTTTAGATAACGGATGACACTCCATGACAATTTGTTTGTTTACAGACCTCAAATCCGTGCACATTCTAAGCTCGCCATTTTTTTTTTAACTAAAACTATGGGAGAAACCCATTCAGAGGCATTAACAGGTTCAATTACACCTTCCTTACATAACTTTTCAATCATTTCAGATAGTTCACCCCTGACAGATAAAGGAACATTCCTTAGTTTGTGTTTTGAAGGTACCGCATTCTTTTTAAGCACAATTTTATGTGAAAAACATTTAACCTTCCCAAGTTCTTTTTAGGTCTCGGCTGCACGCGCGGAAGCGCGTGTCCGCCGACAACCTATTGTGGCCGTGTCTCCTTTCCAGGAGACACTCCTGGCCGCGCGCATCGCCTTGGAGGCGATTTCAAACGAGCACGCGCACGCGAACGCTCGCTGCATTCTCTCACACACACACAGAAGCGCCCATGCATGCACGCACGCACATACAGCCTCCCACAAACACATACACACGCGCACGCACACAGACACACGAGTGCTGCCCCCCTCGCTCCCCCGCACACCGCACCCCCCAGCCCTTTCTAACTTACCGGGGCAATCTCGGGGGACTCTTGCCAGCTCCTTTCACGGGGCTCCCTCTTGGTCAAGGGAGCCCCGCAACAGTCGCCTAACCTCCTGCTGGCGGGCCCGGGGTTCTCCACTGCTCACAGGAGCCCCGGGCCGCGATACGCATGCCTCCTCTTCCGGTCCTGACGTGGCCCCGCCCCCGTCACAGGCGACATTGCCTGACTTCCGGTGGGTGCGTACATTTTTAATCCTATGATCCGTCTCCCAGCTTGCTTATTTTGTCCCAACTTGTTTGCCCTGTTGCTGCTTACTTTGCCTGTTCCAGCGTTCTCACTCCTGCTTGCTTTCTCTGCTCGAATACCCTGTCCCATATTCCATGCCCTACTTTCCTTTTGTGACCCTCTGTCCCTGCTTGCTTCTCCAGTCGCTGCTTGTTTTCCCTGCATGCCTGCGCTTTTTCAGGATCCTTGCCCTGCCCCTGTGCCTCTTTTCTCCCCCTATTCCTTGCCCTGTCTCTGCCTGCTTTCTCTGAGCGTCCTCTGTTCTTGCGTGCTCCTCCCGTTGATGCTTTCTTTACTTGCATGCTTGCGCTGCTTCAGATTTCTTGTCATGCCCCTGCGTTCTGTCAATCCATCCTAGCCATGCTTTTATGCCCCCTCTTTGCTTGGCCTGTCCCTGCTTGCTTTCTCCGGCTCTCCTCTGCCCATGCTTTCTTTCCCTGAACACCCCTGCCAGCCTGCCCTGTTGCTGCCTGCGTGCCTCTAATTGCCTGCCCTTTCCCAGATTCCTTGCTCTGTCTCTGCTTGCTTTTCCGACACTTCTGCGTCCCTTCATGCTTCCCTTGCCACTGCTTGCTTCTTTTTCTAGTGGGAAAGCCATATTGCTTCCTTCGGTCTAGGGAAGGCCTCCTGTGGGTCGCAAAGGTTTGTGGTTGGAATTTCATTCGTCTTTTCTAGCCAACAACGTCTGTCCAAAGACAAGACTATTGTATTTACATACCAAAGCTTCCTTCAATGGCGGCCTTAACACTTGTGTTTCTTGGTTTCCATCTGATTACTTTGGCAATACTCCCGCACCCTCTGGTCTAGTTTAGTGTTCAGAAGTTATTTTGCCATCTATTGAGAAGGGCCCTTGGACTGTTTGCTTCGTCCTGTTGCCATGTATGTCTCCGCACCCATCAAGGTTTCGTGGTTCGCTTTGCCTGGAGTCATGGTGTTTTTTTTGCCGAATTTGGTTTCAGAGAATGTAGGTCTCGCATTTACACAAGTTTAAAACATTGGCATTGTAAATTACTGCCTTTTATTTAAGTTTTAAAAACATTGAAAAAGCAGTCATTTACAATGTCACTAGCTCAAACTCGTTTTTATTTTCTTGATTCCAGACAAAGAATGTTCACATAAAAATAATTCCTGTCGCAGAAGAGTCCGCGCTAGCAAATGAATTAACCACACACTGTCGATTCAAGTCGTGACTATTACTACAGCTCTACGAGGCCATACTAATGGCAGTCTGCGCTAAGTAAACGCATATAACATACCATGCATGCTATACCATACCCTAACATCAGGTTACATCACATAACATAAACTACTGACCTGCAGGAATGTGCACCCTTGACTCCAGACTGTACTCTAAACTTCCAAAAGTGTAAGGGCACTAACTCTGCCCCAGGTTTAGTGTATTCTCCACCAGTGCACATGTACACACATGTTCTGCATTACATGAGTATATGCACCACTAGAGTACATGTACATGTCCTGGCCTGTGCGTTCTGTGCTCCTGAACATGTATGCACATACCCTCCATGCCACACCTTAGTGTACGTATTACTACTACACATATAAACATACAACATCTACTCCTGGCCTAGTGTTCTCTGCCTTGCACATATACCACACACTCCTAGGCTCAGTATACTCTACAGTACTGCACATGTATACACATATATCACCCACTCCAGGCCTCAGTGTACTCTGTTGTACTGCACATTTATACACATATGCCACTCTCTCCTAGCATCAGTATATTCCTCAGTACAGCACATGTACACATATACCACTCACTCCATGCCTCAGGGTACTCTACAGTACTGAACATGTATGCACATATACCACCCCCAAGGCATCAGTGTAGTCAACAGTAATACACATGTATACACATATAAAACCCACTCCAGGCCTCACTTTAGTGCACATATATGCACACCCCCTTCACGCCTGGCCTGTGTGTATGTACCCATCATTCCACACCTTAGTGTACGAACCACCACTGCACTCATACACATACTCCATTTACTCCAGGCCTCAGTGTACTCTGAAGCATTGCACACGTATATACATACACCAGCCACTCCAGGCCTCAGTGTACTGCACATGTATGCACACCCCCTTCACTTATGCACCTGTGTGTACATACCCTTCATACCACACCTTAGTGTACGTATTACTACTGCACATGTACACATACACTCCAGGCCTCAGTGTACTCGGAAGCATTGCACATGTATACACATACACCAGCCACTCCAGGCTCAATCTAATCTGCAGTACTGCACATGTACACATACACCACCCACTACTGGTCTGTGTGCACTGCATTCCTTAACATGCATGCATACACCGCCATACCACACCTTAGTGTATGTATCACTACTACACATGTACGCATATACCCTCTACTCCAGGCCTAGTGTACTCTGCACTTCTGGCCATATATGGACATATACCGCCCACTCCACGCCTCAAGGTACTCTACAGTACTGAACATTTATGCAGATATACCACCCACTTCTAGCCTCAGTATAATCTGCAGTACGACACATGTATGCAGTTATGCACATGTACCAGCCACTACAGGCATCATTGTACTCTGTAGTGCTGCATATGTATGCACATACATCATCCACTCTAGTACTTTGTACTCTCCACCACTGCACAATTATGCACATATATCAGCCAGTCCTGGTCTGTGTATTCTGCACTCCTGCACATGTATGCTCATATCACATCCACTCCAGGCCACACTGTACGCTGCAGTACTGTAGTGTGTGCACACACCCTTCGCGCCGGACTTCAGGGTACTTTGCACCCGTGTACATTTGCAAACATACATCCTCCCCTATAGATCTCAGTATAATGTGCACTGCTACACACCCCGTCACCTAGCCCAGTGAGCTCAATACACTTGCATGTGTTCCTGGAGTTATGAATCTACTCCTATATGTACAAATGGTTTACCCAGGAGTCACTGCTGCAGCCTAAGACAGGGACTTGCATTATGTTCATGGTCAAACTGAGACCATCAGGCAATATTCTCATTGGTCGCTGCTCAGCTTGTTCATACGCGAACTCTAATTGGCTTAAAAGTAATTAAATAATTCCTCCTTAAGAAACAGGCATGTGCAATGCAATAGGTCACGCATTATTAAAGTTTGAGCTATTGGTGTTGCATTTATTTATTTATTTATTTTAATTCTCAAAGTTTTATATAGCGCGAACAAGATCTTTGCAGATATCAGAGCGCTTTACAGACACGAGGGGTAAGGGAAACAAGGGGGTGGTTAAACAAACTTTTTGGGTACAAAAATAGTAGTAGGTAGTAAGTGAGTAGCAAAATAGGATAGCAATCAGATAAAACAAAACCTACAGTTAGACAATCAGATAAGCAATGCCAATAACTCAAAATTAAATAATGCGAGACCTATTGCATTGCAAATGCTTGTTTAAAAATGTTGCTGTGTTTACTGATGATGTCTGAAAGAGAACCTTCATTATTTCCATTTTCAAGACAATTAACATGCAAATCTTCAAAGAAACATACTTGTACCTTAGCATTGGGACACAAAGTGATGTCAAATGTTCTTTGGTGTTTCCACCCAAGTACTTGTAAGCCGTCTACAGCAACATAAACCTTTCCACAAATAGATTTGTGCCTAAAAATGATATCAGAAATAAAATAACCTAACATTTGAATTTCTTTACCTCCCAATCCATAAACACGAACATCATTTGGAAGTAAAGGTCTGTTATCCCAAGACTTATAAAAGAAAGAATCAGAAATAATTGTACAGGGAGACCCAGAATCTGCCATAACCTCAATATCCCTTCCTTCTACTGAAATGGTACAAACTGGAGGAATGCAGGGTTCAGAGTCAACATCACCCTCATTGGTAATAACTTGACCTAATTTATGAATTTCAGTGACAGCAAGAATTTCATTATCACAAAACATTTCTGTAGGTGTTTCTTCCTGATCTTCAAACTCAGAAAGAACAGCAATTCTCTTACTAGATAGACAATATGTCCCAAAATGACCAATTTTTTTACATTTAAAACATTCCTTACCCCTGGCTGGATACTGTTTAAATTGAAAAGTATGTGTCCTTGAACCACAACGATTACAAAAAATCTTCTTCGAATTAATATGTGATTTCACATTACCTTGAACGGAAGATTCTTTAAATACATTTTTGCTTTTAGAAACATATTGATTCTTTGCATCCTTCACATTGACAGCGGCAATACCAGTGGTAATTTTGTCAACATTATTAGTGTTGAAAGAAATAATAGACCGTTCTACACTTTTTGCAATTCTTATCGTTTCCTCTAAAGTTGGGTTGCGTTGTCTAAGTAACTTCTCCTGAATCTTTTTATTAGAACAACAAATAATCAATTGATCTCTAATATATCTAGCAACTTGGTCTCCAAAATCACAGTCAGCAGCTAAAACTCTAAGACATTCAACATACGTATCAACGGGTTCATTAAGTAGTTGATGTCTAGTGTAAAAATTGTATCTTTCCATAACTATATGAGGCTGTTCAGTAAACCTTTTTTTCAATCTATCAATAGCCTCTGCAAAACAATCATAATCCCCACTATCCATTCCACTAGGAGTAGGAGAGACTGGTAAATGTATAAACACATCCTCTGCATGACCCCCTAAAGTGTTTAACAAAATAGCTAATTTTCTAGAAGCAGTAAAACTTGCACCATCAATAGCTAATAAATAATGATCAAATAATCTATACCATTTCTCCCATTTCATGCTGGGCTGATTAGGACCTGAATAAAAAGGAGGCGGAGGTGTGCCACACACAGTACTCATCATGTAACTATAAGCTGTAATTCGTAAATATAACAATTAAATAATAATACTTAAAAGATAAATAGCTACTACAACAATAATAAGATGCAATGTTACAATATATGAATATTGTCTCATTAAATAGGGTCAAAAACAGTATAAATAGGCAGTACCAATGCTCGTATAAATCTTCGTTCGGTTGCTAAGCAACCAACTAAATAAACAAAATGGCCGCCCAAGCGTGATGACGACACCACGCAAAAGAGAATGTTAAACAGAAGGTGTGCGCGTCACCGCGACGCGCCAGGAACGTAGCATGACAATCGAAAGAGGAGCGGAGAGTTTGACGAAGAGATCAGTTCCAGGTTCCGAAAGATGCGGACTTCACGGTACGTTCTCTTTTAAATATACACAGACTCCAACTGTGCGAGTGCAGGACGACCGCGGTAAAATGTTCTTACGATCTCTATGTCTTCAAAAATCCTCCGTCTTCCACACAATCAGGCAATTTTAATCACTGCAAAACGCTCCAGTGGCAGGAAAAGTACAATGCCTGTAGCTGTAGTTAAAGTCTAGATAAACGGCAATAACTCCAATCAGCTTCACTTCAATTGTGATGAAAGAATATAGCTGAGATAAAATATCGGGCATTCAGCAACGCTTTTCAAACAAAATGCCAAGCTTTTCTCCTGAAGATAACAGCATACATATTTTCATTGAAAACTCGTAAAATGCTCAAATCTTACTTGAAAATTAGCATAATCTGGAACAATCCATTGATAGATTAATTTCCTGAGTGCACTGCAAGAAAGTCTAAAATCCATAATTTAAATCCATTATCCATGACTTTAAAAATAGACAAAAATAAAAAATTAACTTCCAAATATAGATCAGTAGATGCTCCAAACCCATAAAAAAATATCCCAAACGTCGCCAATATGTAGTAGGGGTTCAAAAGGAAATGAAATCCAAGTAAATCCAAATTTGTAGTGAAGAGGTGTTTATTGGAGCATCCACCTTCTTGAAGATCAGCAGGGCAACTGACCATAACTGATCTTTCAAGATGCAACATAACAAACCCTATTTCAAAGTTATACAGACCAAGGGAAGAACATAGTACAGAAAACATTCTACAGAGAATGAACTTATGAGAATTCCTGGGGGAATTCTCAAGTAGTAAACATTCTATTATAAACACAATACTACACCCTTGCTGGAAGAAAAGAGAACAGGTTTGTATCCATCGACCTGGTCAAACCACATCATGTGGCCGATAATAAGTAGTAGGCCCAGTGGACTGCAAAGATGTAGCAGAAGACCAAATCTGGCTACTATCCAAGAGGTTCAAACTGAAAGACTCATCACCTTTGAAGAATCTGCAGTAAGAAAAGAGAGACTAAGCAATAAAGCAATGGAACTTGTACCTCGTGAGACCCAAATTACAGTTCGTCAAGACACTCCTGTCTACAATGATGTAGCATAGGACTACACTAATATGACAAAGGATCCGGTAGCCCCAGCGATTTCAAATAATCCTGTTGCAATACCAACAATTGACAGAACTGCCTTTGGCTATTTCATCAACTTTGATACGTTTTCTGTGGATCCCAGTGAGCCTAAAACGACGCCAGCAAATAAAACTTTTAAAGATCAAGTAACAGAACTCTTTCAGCAACTTGAAGAAACTTATCTGGTTTCACCATGGGTTGAACTTTGGATTGTGCTTGGCATACTTTTTCTCCTACTTTGGCTAATCATGGTATTAACTTTGGGGATGCTGATAAATGGAAAATATCGTCAAATAGACACAGCAAGTAAGAACATCAACTTGCTCCTGAAGCCACACAAATCATCCCATCGTGAACAAAGAGACTTGACATCAGTAAACATCACAGCAGTTCCTATACCTGGTGGTATAGCATGGGATAGAACTGATTATGATAGCTATGGTCTGGCAGAGCTGTTGAAGATTCCACATCAATTTAAGGTTTTCTTGAGTGACTTTGTTTCACAAAGCACGTTTTCTGTTGATTGGGACTTTGAGACTGTTAATAATATGATCAGATTTAGAGATGTCTGCTAAATTTACAAAACATGAATACTTAGAAGGTTCATGAGATTATGCACAAATGTATTGTTATAATCACTATGGTCATCATTAGTTGCACAAATCTGCAAGCCATAGAAATGTTTATACTTTCAATCAATGGGAACATTGTCCAACGCCACCAAAAGGTAGCTCAAAAACATTCTATGAAAAATGTCCATACTTCTCAGGTTTTAATACCACAAAGTGACAACATAGAAACAAAAACTGTCTGGGTCTCAAAAAGACTGTCAAGTGCAGGGAATATAAGCTTTATTTCGAGCCTGCATTAATCCTGAGCAAATAATGTTTTTGAATGACACTGTTCAACAGACATCCTGCCTTGGCCTAGCCAAGATAAAAGACTTAAACAAACCGTCTATACCTATACCTACACCTGATAGTAAAAACACTTCAGTGGGAGGGGTCGACGTAAAAACTATTTTACTTAAAAACAGAACTGATCCTGATTGGAAAAAATGGTTAATCTGGACCACATACACGAATAACTGTCAAGATAGATTACTGAACAAGACACAAGGGTTTACAGTAACTAGGCCAGATCCAAGATATGTCGATTGACAACATCCAGAGATAGTAACAAGATACAGTGTAGGAAAACTGTGCCTTGAGTGGCTACAAAAATCTACACCTACAGAGGTTAAACAACACTAATCTTTACTTAAAGATGGCGTTGATTTAAGGGACTTCTTACTAGGACCGGCTAAACGACGTCATAATTGTTTCATATACACAGGTATATGTGCCATTTATAATGAAGCTTGGAAAGAGACACGGGCAGAGACTGCATAAAGAATACGAGAAATTGATCGTATTAATTTAGAGAAAGTACTCTCTGTAGTTGACAATGGGTTAACGACCCTGTCATCCAGAATTTATTCTTTGGACAGCATAGTATCCTCTGCCATTGACGTAATGGAACAGGACTTGCTCATGCTACAGTATGGACAGTCACATTTACGTTCTATAATGCTATTAGGCTGGACGTTGCAAAATCTTCGTTCTGGATATGTGCCATGGCGTCTAATCAACACCAAGTCATTGTTTTCAGTATTTAACCTTACAGATAAACAAATCACTTTGGCACAGAAAGGAGCAGACTATACGGTGCTGTTGGACTTGGCCATTTTGTTGGGGTCACCCCGAAACTTTTAGCATTTTCCTAGCCAGTTTCTGTAACCTGGTGTTGGTGATTTTAGGCCTCTGCACACTTGGTCCAGTGTAAAGTGCATGCGCTCTCTGTGTATGTGTGATGAGAGTGGCCTGCCCTCCTATAGGAATGCATGGGGATATGTGTGTCCATGGTGGTTCCTGATGTGTGGGGGTTGCAGGGCCAAGTCTGGTAGGTGTGAACTCGTGAGGTGTGCGCAGATTTCATGTGTCTAGTGTAGAAGTGCCACTTTTAGAAGTTGGCATTTCTGTGTGCAGTGAATGTAAATTGACTGTTTGGCTTGTGAGTGACAGGGGCTGGCTGGTGTGCTTGGCTGCAGGAGCCAGGATGGGTCTGCCCGGTGGTGAATAGGGAGATCTGCATGTTGATGGAAGGGAGGAGTTGCACCTGGGACCTGAATAGGGCTGTGCATTCCCTCCACAATGCTGGCTCCACTCCCTGTGGTGCGTCGGATGTCCCTAACGTGTCCAGTGAAAGGGAGAGAGGGGCTGAGCAAAACAAAGTGCTCAGGAGTTCCCCTGAACCAGTTGTAGCTGGCTCCCCATTGCCTGCACCCTTTTAGACAAAGGATTTTTTCTGTATAAATAAGGGGCTGTGACCCCATGAAGATGTTCTTGTTCTTGACTTGAAACAACCAGGGTCATGCTGCTGCTGGGCCCAGGGGAAGGCTGCAGAAGTCTTGTAGCAAAGAAATGGAGCAACCAGCTCCGCAGTCAAGGGAAGGTCCTCCAGGAATCCAGGGGCTGGGCATGCTCCAGGAATCCAGGGGCATGCCCAGCCCCTGGATTCCTGGAGGACTTTCCCTTGACTGAGGAGCTGGTTGCTCCATTTCTTTGCTACAAGACTTCTGCAGCCTCTTTTTTGACACTCTGGGAGCACATTATTTTCAGCTCTCCCCCAGGAGGAAGGAGCGCTTCTACTCACCGTGGCAGCGCTGGGCTGCAGCTTGTGGGAGGGAATCCCGACGTGGGGATCCCCCTCCCTACCGATGTTGATACTGCGGAGCCCACCCCGCATTGAGTGTTGTCTCGCGGGAGCCTACCCCGCTTATTTTTATACTTTAGCGCGCGGGTGCCCACCCCGCGACTTTGCCCGTATTTGTTATTTAAATCACCACGGGCGCCCCCCCCCGCGTGTCACCGCCGCAGCCCGAGCCGCTTTCTAAACGTTGCCGGGCCACTGCAAATGCAGCTCGGAAGTCAGGCACCCTTATAGGGACATGGGTGTGGCCTCGTGAGGCCTGAGGGAAGTCCCGAGAAAGCCGGGCCGCGTTGGTCCCCCGTGTGGGGAGAGAAGGAGCATGGCGGTTTGGCAGGGCTCCTCTAAGCGGAGGGAGTCCCGCGGCATCGAGGAGTTGGCCCCGGAGGAAGCGCGTTGCAGCGGGACCCCACAAGGCTCTCCGGAGCAAGAGAGCCCTGCCCGCTGCCGGGCCGCCTCGAGAGAAGCCGCAGGAAGAGATGAGACCGGTCTACGGGGCTCTGGTGCTGCAGAGAGAGCCCCGTGTTGAGAGGACAGGCGAGGAGCCCCCCGCGAAAGAAGAGCTGCCCCGACAAGAGCCGGTGAGTAGGGCTCAATGGGGGCGACGGCTCTTGAGTGTGATGGTGCCCGTGGGGGCACAGAGTAAGAACAGCCCCAGTTGCACAGTGGGCCGCTCCAACGTGGAGATGGTTGCCTAGAGGGCCTCCGCGGGGGTCCCAGTGTCCGTGGCCATATGTACTCCCCAAAGAGGATAAGGACCCATCCCTGCCAAAAAATTACAGACCCATTTCCTTGATTAATCTCGATTGTAAGATCCTAGCTATGATTCTCTCAGCCTGACTCCAGCGAGTCCTCCCTAACCTGATACATCCATCTCAAGCTGGATTTTTAAAACATAGACTGTCCAGCGATAACACCAGAGTACTGGCACATGTGTTGGAGAAAGCAAAACTTCTAGATACCCTCACAGCGGCTATCACGTTGGATGCCGAAAAGGCTTTCGACAAGGTAGATTGGGCTTTTCTCGACGCAGTGTTGCACAAATTCAACTTAGGCGCAACATTCACACAACTTGTAATGTCCTTATATGCTTGTCCTACTGCAAAGGTTAGAGCAGGTGGCTCCTTTTCCTCATCTTTCTGTCTAAAACAGGGAACGAGACAAGGATGTCCTCTCTCCCCGTCCTTGTTTTTACTAGCAATTGAACCGTTTCTATATCATATAAGGCATAACGATGCCATTGCTGGCGTACCATTCAATGGCTGTACTGTAAAACTAACTGCGTACGCGGACGATGTGCTCATTATGTCAGGAAGAGCTGATGAAGCTATTCCTGCGCTAATGAATACTATTGATGAATACTCTAGGGTTTCAGGCTATAAACTGAATAAGGACAAAACGGAGGTCGAACTCCTGAATAATGTCGGAAGTAAAGACATACTCGGAACCTCTGGCCTCACCTGGCAACCACAATATTTTAAATACCTGGGTCTGGATTTCGGGAAAGACTTAATATCAACCTTAAAAGTGAATGAGGAAATTACCTTAAAAAAGATCTCCACATTGTTGGACAGCTGGTCACCCAAGTTTCTTTCCTGGTGGGGTAGGGCTGAAACTCTTAAAATGATGTGCACACCACTGGTTAATTACTTAGCTAGCATGCTCCCAATGACTTTTACGGACGACTTTATCAAAAAAGTGTATAAGCTGTTTGGGGAGTTTCTGTGGCGAGGGAAAAGAGCCAGGATATCATTAAAAAAGTTGCAACTAGCAAAAGAGAAAGGCGGCCTGGGCCTCCCCTCGTTCAGGAACTACCAGACGGCTTTCCTCTGCAAACAGGGTGCTCTCTGGCTGGTAGATTCTCCATCCTATGTTCCAGTGTGGCTAACCATTGAAAATTCTATCATCACACATGCACCCCTTCCGGCCCTCCTTACCATGGATTTAACACACTTACCTCACTCCAAATACATCCTGTTAAACACTAGACGAGCCCTGTTAAGGCTTGACCAATCCCATAAAACTAATTCCGTAATCAAAAAATCCACCTTGGTGTCGTTGTGGAGAAATCCTATGTTTAAGGTAGATGGCAAAACCCTCTATTGGGACCTGTGGGCTGAAAAAGGCATTAATATGGTTAAGGACCTCTACGATGGTACACAACCCATCCCTTTCTCGAAATTGCAGACGACTTATAACTTGCCACCCATAGAATTTTACCAGTTCCTGAAATTGAAATCCACCATCTCTAAACGTGCCCTTATTTCTGAATCACCTTGGCTTATGACGCGCTTGCCACTCCTGACCCATGCTAGCCATTTCGTGTCTAAAGTCTATAAGCTACTCCTTCCCATGCCCAAGAATTCCCATAGGCTAGTAGAAGGTAAATGGGAATCGGAACCTAACTCAACAGGAATTGCGATAGACTGGGATGTAATACATAATACTGCGTTGTCCAATAAGGTTTCCCCAATCCTCTGCCAGACAAAATACATGCTGCTGAACAGAGCATTCTGGACTCCTCAGAGGTTGTATAAATGCCATCTGAAAGACACGCCCAATTGCTGGAATTGCCAGTCAACGACTGGGGATCTTGCCCACATGCTTATCGACTGCCCCTTATTACAAACATTCTGGGAGAAGATCTTTGCTTATATTCACCAGATATTTGGAATTGAACCTGTACAGGAATTTATCTACATCATACTGGGTGCACTAGACACACAATTGCCATACATGACCGCCAACTTTTAGATGTGCTGTTAACACTGGCATGTAAGGTCATCCTCTGTAAGTGGAAACATTTTGCAGAGATCAATTTTAAAATCTGGCTGGAGTGGCTTTCTTTCTTGAGAGGGGCAGATAATCCAGCGCTGCAATCGGCTACATGGAAACCTTCCAGCAAAAAGTTATGGTCCTCTCTAGATGCGTCGTCCTCCCACTTTAATCCCCCATGATGTAGACTTGCAAATGTTTGTTATCTATGTATGCTCCACTGACTGTATATTCTACTTCTGTATGCACTGTGATTAATGTGCCCGCTGATTGCGTGGATTTGATATACCGGACATACTTGTCTTTATTTTTCTTTGATTTTGTGTAGGTGTCACTTACTACTATGGTCGAATCAATCTATGTAATGGAAGATTTATTGTATTGTCTCTTCTTTCTTTTTTCCAAAATTTTCAATAAAAATGATTTGAATTAAAAAAACAAAAACATCAAGAGTGATTAATCATTGTTAAATACACATGTACCTTAAAATGTAAAGTACATTATTTTTCATATGTGTTTAAATCAGAAGCAAAGAGATCCAAACAGTAAAGTGGCTGGTGCATAGTTTGTGTTTTGCATATATATCTGATGCCAGTAAAGTCCTTATGCTTCCCATAGCCAGGAGTTAGTGGCTCATCCAGTCCAGGTTTATTATTTGCATGCTGAGACCTAAGGTTCTGAAATACTGGGAGAAAAAAGGATTTAAATCCCAGAATGCAAAGGAATAATCTAGACTAGATGAGCTGCTCAAGCATGGACATGGGAATTTTGAGAGCTATTTATAGGTAAGAATAACCCTCCCACTTTACTCCATTCCACTTCCTCTTTGTAGAACAAACGTATATGATGCATATTCTTTTGTGCTTTCATTTTTTTGGGTGCAGGCGATTGCTCCTCCTAAGAGGTGGGACTAAGTGCACTGCCCTTATAGCCGAATGAGACTTTCAAGTGTTCTTAACCCCTTTATTCTTAGGTATAAGCAGGATGAAAGAAAGGGCTGCTGTGACCTGACCTCCATGTCCTCCCTCTCTTTGAATAACTGTCAACAAGTTTGCAACAGAATGCATCCTTTGCAGTACGGTTCATTGTTGGAAGCTTTTATAGTGTAAATCTTGGATATGGCCCTTAATAACGTAATATTTAAGTTAGCATTGACTCAGGCTCCTCCCACAACCCTGAAACTGATCACATCATACCCTCTTCTACACTCCGGATTGTCCAAGGGAACACTATGAAGATGGGGCATAATTGCAGCATTGCTTTGCCAGGTCCACACTTAGCTATTGAGCATCCATTCACAGGAAGCCATGTGCGAATTGCTCCATTGGCATCAGAGTGCCAGGTTGTCCTGTGATGGAGCCAGGCAAAACGAATGTTCTGTTTCAGCTGTTTGCAGTTGGGATGAGAGTAATTGTATGCCCGTTTTTGAGCATGAGAACGTGATATAATTATCCCTGACATCATGTCCCTCAGCGCCACAGAAAACAGCGGCATTTAGAGAGAAGTAATTGCGCAAAATGTAGCATTTTCAACAAAATGCTATGAGAATAGGGAATGAGTCCCTAGATAAGCAATCCATTCTTGCAGCTAATTAAAGAAACCTTAATTAAAGTATCTGCCGGGCCTCCGTTTCAGCTCCGCCTGGCTGTAAAAATAATTTGTGCCATTAAAAGGACCCTGCGGTGAGGGAAGCAACGGGAGCCGTATCCTCGCCTGTCAAATATCCGCCAGGCCTAGGGAGCATCCGCCTTGTTGCACTGTACGATGGGAATTCAGCGACTCGTTCACAGCGCTCGGGACAAATGATCGACATTCACTAATAGCGACGAAGATAAAAAAAAAAAACAACAAAACGAATGTGAGTCATAACTAAATAGATAAAAAGTAAAGTGAGGTGCATCTTTGGACTACATGAGATAGGAAAGGCTTGTACAGTCCATTCTACGTAGATGAAAAAAAGGGACCCGTCCCGTTTTACAGACATGTGTGAGAAGCTCGTGTTGCTTGCTGTCATTTTTAGTCCTGTTTGTAGACATAAATAATCATAGACACATTTCCCAGAATGTAACGATAATATTTAGAATGGTGTTGTAGTTGGAAGTTAGAATCTTCACACAAGAGGCGAGTCACTCCAGTAGGAGTTCTTTATTTCATCTGATCTTAGGCCCTTAGGTCACAATCCCAGCCTGGTAGACCCGATTAGGTCTGCAACCTCCCTTAATATTTCGGGCTCCCTTGATGTACCTCAGTAAAACAATTGTTGTCTAGAGATTTTCACTTTTGATTTGAGTATGTGGATCATTAGAGAAGTAATTTAGCTTGGGTAGATATTGCTAAACCAGGCCAATTTTTTCTGGCTGACATTTTTAACAATTGCAGATGTTTGGCAGTGATGATGTGATATTTCAGGATCCATGAGACCTTTATACTTTATTTTGGTGTAAAAACACAGGTTTTGGGGTTAAGTAGTCTTAAAGAGACAGAAAATAACTCCTCAGAGGAATCCTTCCACCACTTTCCAAAATTGCGGCTACAATAGAGGAAGAAGAGAAAATAAACAAATTATTAACGGGTTTTAATCCTTTTATGTATACACCAAACCATGTTTTGATCTGAAAATGAAAAAATAAATGTTTATCACTCCTGTTTTCAAAACATTTTCATAGTTCACTTCATTTATTAGTTTCGGCAATCGCTTGTGGTGCATTGGCAGAATATTGATCATTTGAGAAGGGCATATTAACAGCATTTGCAGCTCATCCACAATGGCGGAGGAGCGTTGCCTCACTGCAGGGCGCTGAGCCAGCAAATTAAAAATAAATCGATGGTCTAGCATAGTTTTCTTTTTTGTTTGCAGGCTCTATGCCAGCTTGGGCAGGGAAGGGCAGGGCATGGGAGGGTGGAGCAAGAATGCTTGTACACTCCCTGGGCCAGATGTACAATGGTATTTAGCATGCACAAATGGGTTGGCGACCCGTTTGCACATGCTATATACCTGTGGCTAATGTACAAACACTATTTTGCAAGTTGCAAATAAATTGCAACTAGCAAAATAGTGTTTAGCGACTCGCTATTAGGAAGGGGCGTTCCCTTCCTTAAAGTGACCGCAAAGCCATGTACGAATATTGGTCGCAAACACTTGCAATATACGGCCCTCTTCAAGAGGTTGGTAATGCATTCGCAAAAGAGAAGGGGTACCCAGAGAAGCCCTTCCCATTTACAAATTGTGGCGAAAATATTTTTTAGGGACAGGCAGTGGTCCCAGAGACCACTACTTGCTCTTAAAAAAGGAAACAAAAGAGTTTAATATTTCTTTTTTTAGATGCATCCCGTTTACCCTAAAGGAAAACAGGCCGCATTAAAAAAGAAAACTGCTTTATTTAAAAACAGTCCCAGACATGGAGGTCTGCTCAGCCCCACAGGCCACCATACCTAGGAGGTCCTGGCATTCCCAATGGGGTCGCAAATTGCGAGGGGCTCATTCATATTCATGACCTTAGCATTTTGCGACCTCATTGGGAATCGCAAGCAGTGTCTCTGACACTATAGTACATTGTAAATTGCGACTCACAATTTGTGACACGCAATTGAGCGCAAATTGCGAGGTGCAACTTACAATGGTCATACATCAGGTCCTCTAGGTGCTCATGAGCGTTTGGCCGGCCATCTCAGGCTAACCAAAACACACATGCGCACTAATGTCCGGCTGCTGAATTCAGCTTGGCTGGAGAAAACCACACAGACTCCATGGCTTGATTAGGGTGTCTCTTCTGCATGCTCAGAGCAATCCCCATGCTGCTCTGCAGTGCAGGGATTGGTTAGGAGTCTGCCTCAGGGACTACTGGGACCCAGAAAGAGGCCAGCAGGAGTGACGCGATGTGGGAGTTGTCCGGCGGTGTCAGGTAAGTTATTATTTATTTATTATTATAAACAGCCCCGTCACCAACGCACGCTCTCCTCGCCGCGTTCCCACCACCCTTTATTAATGGTAGCCGCTGCCGATCGACTGGGACATCTTTTTGTAGCACAGGTTTTGCAAGTACATGTATGTGTAAGTTCTGTAGATAAAGGCTTTAGACGTTTTGAATGTTTTAGCACCCCATCAACATCTTCCCAACCAAATTCACACAAATCTTTCTCTATTAATATATGATACAAAATATTAAAAAATCTTCTGATCAAATAGAACGCTCTTTTAATGTTTCCACGCACAGAATATGATGTCGGTGGGAGGTCACTTAGCGGCACTGATCTCTTGAAATTATTGTACCAAAGATCATCAAATGTGTGACAGTCAGAACTCGTTTTACACACATGTACAAGGTATTTTTTTACGTCTTTTAAGTCGCATTCTTCTTCTGTTGCAGCAAATCCTTCTAGAAACTTCTCAAGTTCAGCAGGTAAAGCGCCAATCTTTGTTCCAATTTTGCTCATAGTGTCATCATCCATAAGAAATTGTGCATTGATAAGAACAGTGGGCATGTATGTGTCAAGATTCTTGGGAAGAATATTAAGCGGGATTAAGTGTCTTTTCTCGCATGTTCCATAACGTATCCATAAATCTGACAATATTTGACTTATGAACATTGCAACAAATATAAGTAGCGCAATATTATCTGTGCCATTTGACAGTACAATGACTTGATTGGAACCATTTCAAACAGCCCACTCAACATGGTGCACAACACGGATGTAAGCTTCCACTAATTTGCTGTTAAGTTCTTGACCAATATGGCCTGTACCTTTCAAATATATCTCTTCAGGCACCAACTCCTCATTGATAATCACTTCAAATAGTTGGAAATTCAGTGTTCACTGAAGCATCAGCAATGTTTTGGTGAGTTAACATCTCTAAGTTCATCATGTTTGATGTTGATGCCCAGAATTTATCAAGTTGCACAGGTATAGGTGTTGAATTTTTGATACAGGCACGGTCAATTGTTCCACTTGTAGACATTCATCTGATTGGCTCACATTCTTTGACACATAGCTCAAGATGACTGTCAAAGACAATTTGCGGTTCTTGTAAGGTGTACACTGACTTGATATCTGTAGAACAGTCTGAACTACCTCTCCGAAGTATTGCATGGATGAAATCTTGACCATTCCCAATTGTGACATATAGTCCACAAAAAAAGAAGTTTTCACTGAGGACACCTTTTGGATTGAAATTCTTCAGGTGAAATGTTTTTTCGAGCTCTTGTATGAGTTTGTCCTTCACTGGTTTGGTTGCAGAGTCTCCATCAAATTATGTGTTTGTTTCAGAAGATCATGCAATAATCATAAATTGACCCAGTCCTCAAGGCAAACAAAAATTTAGAACTGTAAACAGCTATAGATTGTCAAATGATCATTCTAATTATATCTCTAATTATAGAGATTATTGCTCTGTTTCAGTCCATTGCCAAAACTAAAAATAAGCCCGTCTCTGATAAACAAATAACCCAACAACACAGTACAAACATCCACTAGAAGGACAACATTAGAAAAAAATGTGAATAGCTAGATGACACCTCACGGGCGCACCACCAATGGGACCCCTGGTTGGTACTCACCAGGTTGGCCCTGTTCTCATCATCGGTGTCAAATAGCTTAACGTAAACGTGTCCGAAAACCCAAAGTAAAGGTAAAGAAAAAGACAGTGAACGGTGCAGTGTACGCAAAACGTATATGTGACACAGACTAACAACGTTCAACATATAACACACACAATACTGCGCAACAAGCTGCAACTATCTCTTTATTTATATTTTCTTGTTGCTTACAGTAAACATGTAATATAAAAGGGGGGTATGAATACTACCTATCGACTCATACTCAGCCCACAGCCGACATGTTTCATTGCCTTAGGTATTGTATCAGGCAATTTCTTCAGGGCAAACGAAAATTTAAGGAGCCACTGCCAGCGATACTGTGCTTTAAAATGCTGTAAATCAAAAAAATAGAACACATATATATGTATATATGTAGACATCTGCCGGTAGCATTGCTGCGTATTTAACACTACATTGCACCCAGTAATAGACAAAAATGCTCGTTACCTGGGGGCACTTTTAGCTTTCATACCATTACCAATATGGCTCTGTGAAAAACTTGGACCCACTTCCAACCGGTAAGTGTGGTCTTGCCTCCCTTCTATGTTCATCTAGCAGAAAAAATTAAGGGAAGACGCCATACGGGCGCACATTAAAATCAGCCATTCTAGTCTCACCGTCTCAGCATTATGTTGTCCTAGATCAGCGCGTTTACCAGTGGAGGGACTTCAAACGGCGTCTTCTCGGCACCGGAGCGCCGAGGCTAAGACGCGCGGTTTATTTACCTCGTCTGGCTTCCGCGTTGTGTGGTTCTGATTGGGCCGTGCTGTCACGTGGGTAGCCCGACCCTGATTGGACTTATAGGTCATGTGACTATACCAACTCGCGAGTTCCACCGATGTCTGCACCTCATATTTCATTTGTACACTGGCAATATATTACATTATTTTGTGTTCGGCGGGGCAATGATAAGGTCAGATCAAAGCGTGCTCTGCGGGGCATATAAAGGATCAAAACGTACTGCCGATCCTAAGGCACATTCACCACGTGATAGACATCAGAAAAAGCGGGGGCCATCTTGGAACGGTATAACTTCACATAAAGAAGCTATAGCTGTATACAAGGAGGTGCACACATAAGCCTGTTAATTATCACCCACCACGCTTTTTTCATAAGCTATAATGAGTAATCTAATGTGATAGAACATGGGCGTCAGGCGAATAGATGGTTTCAGTATTTACAATTAAAAACGTTTCTTATGCTGAACCTCATCAGTGAGGACTATCCACACTAGGTATATGATGTAATAGTTTCTGAAGACACCTTGTGGCAAATAGGATAAGGAAAATGAATAGTTTCAATATTTACAGTGTGATATGAATGTCATCGGATTTTAGATTGTTGAGCCAAAGAACAACTATATCATCGTAACTTATTCCATTCCAATAATTCGTTTAGTCCTTGCTGTTCGCTAGATTCCTGGTAAATCCAGCGTGCTTCTTTAGTTGCCAAACGCTTTTCCATAGACTGTGCCTCGCCCATCACTCTTTCCAGCACTACCCACGTGAAGGAGTGTTTGTTACGATGACAATGCTGCACTAACTTTGTAGTCAGTTTGCCCTGTCATATCGTGCTTAAATGCTCTTGGATCCGAAGCGTGATTTTGCGTGTCGTAAGGCCGATGTATTCAAGGCCGCACTCACAACTCAATCTGTAGACTACATTCGTAGTGTTGCAGTTGCTAAAATGATGTAACGTCCAGATTTTTCCGGATTTTAGCTGAATGGTATTGCATTTTCTCGTGATATGGCACACAGAACAATTTCCACAGGGATAATGGCCATTAGGCACCGTCGAGGCTTCTGGCAGTTTTTTCTCTATCATCCTGGTGTGAACCAATTTGTCCTTTAAATTGGGGGCCCTTCGAAAAGCAAAACGGGGTGGCGGCATCTTATGATCTTGCGTGCTAAGGAGCGGCCAGTGTTTTCTGATAGCTTGTCGGATCTTCGTGGCCAGCGGGTCGAAGGGCATGACCACTGGTAGACACTCAGATTTTTCTTTTTTATGTGACTCTAAGAGTGCTGTCCTTGGTGTATTCAACGCACTTTTATTAGCTTGATGGATTATTTTACGTGGGTAGTCCCGGGCTTGTAACCTGCTACTTAGGTCTTTAGCTTGTTCCTTATAAGCCTCAGTCGTCGAACAATTCCTCCTGTACCTCATGAATTGGCCCACCGGGAGATTGTCCCTTAGTGCTCGAGGGTGATAAGATTGGTAAGCCAGAAGGGAGTTTCTATCTGTCGGTTTTTGGTGTACACTAGTAGCAAACTTTCCTTCTGAGGCCTCAATGTCCAAGTCTAGGTACACTGCACTTGTCTGATGGTAGTTCCAAGTAAAACGCAGACTCCTGTCTTGCGTGTTTAACCAGTTGAGAAACTGGAGGGGACGATTTTCTTCTCCTGACCAGATGAGGAGCACGTCATCGATATAACGTCTCCACAGACGTAGATGTTCTTTGAAGGGATTATTATCTGAATCGATGACGTGCTCCTCAAACTGCCCCACATAAATACATGCCACACTCGGTGCCATCGTAGCCCCCATTGACGTCCCCGTCACTTGGAGGAAGAGCTCGTTTTTATAGCCAAAGAAGTTTTGTGTCAGGGCTAATTCTACACATTGTAGAATAAAACTCTGTGGCGCATCATAAAACCATTCTTGCTTACTGAGTGCTTTAGCTGTTGCTACCAGGGCCGCTTCTTGAGGAATGCATGAGTATAACGACTCAATGTCTATAGTCACGATATACTCAGTAGCAGGGTTGTAGGTCATGGAGTCCAGAACATTTAAAATATCCGCGGTGTCTTTGACATAGGAGGCTTGGGTTATTACGGATTCGCGTAGGTAGTAGTCTGCGAATTGGGACAAGGGTTCCAGAATTGACTGGATACCCGACACGATAGGCCTGCCAGGGGGTGGCCTGTGATCCAGCGGCCTATAGAAAATATATCATAAACAACGCTACCCAACTTCATAACCTATAAACAAAATTCTATACTAAACTATGGACCCGTTTATAAACCTGACATATTTTGGGCCTACTGAATCAGGTGGTCGGATTAAATCTATATACACCTAATTTACAAACTATATACAATATTAAACATTAGCGGAAAGAATATTGTCATTATAACAAATCCTAACTATTTAAACGACCACCATTGGCGACGTGATCTAGCTAATAGTAACCTATACTTCTGAATAATCAAGACCAGCTTGTTTGTCAAAGTAAGTTTTTATTTACTAAATTATGGTATTTCAATTGATAGTTTTATAAATGTTATTTATTAGCATTTTAGCAAGCATGATTGTAAAGAAACGTGAGAAAAATACAATTTAAGCAAGTGAATCAAATTTAAAGTAAATATTTAAAGTTTAGCATTTCTAAAACCTAAGTCCCTAACTGAGCTAAATAGATAGAAATTAAAGTAAAGTTCTTTGAGGATTCTTACGTGCTCCACGCAATGTCCGACAGCACTTCACCCTCATCGGAAAGTCAGAAAGCAGCAGCCAGCCCATCCCTAGGGGCATGACTTTTTATACCTTTCTACACTAACTAAACTACGCAAAGGAAAGTTTTCAGAAATCTTCGACGTCCCATTGGCTGAGAGTGACAAGTGACATGTCACCCACATTTCAAATCTTCCATTAGGTCACTTTTCTTAAGGACCATTGTCCTTTCCGAATGCAACCAGGAGCTTCCTAGGTTTGCAACAAATGTACAATAATGTTCTCACTGCTTCCAATTGACTTCCGCGGATGCCAAGTTAAGGGCTGACAAAATGTTCTTTTTCGACCTTGGCCACGTCCGACAGAATGATGATAGCACGTCAGTTTTTGCTTTGTGAATGCAGTTTTTGACGAACACTTTATTTCAGAATGGGCGTCTCGTGACTTTTGCAGAAGTACATTTCAGCTTTTAGCAACTCGAGCAAACTAGGCCCAAAAGCAGGCAACTTATGCTTTCTAGTATAAAACAAACACAAGAAAAGTATTAATGTAAGAAATAATGTAGATTCTGTATTCACCCCAGGATTTACTAATTAATTAACCCACCCGATTAATCAAATGTTACCTAGCAAATGCAAACAAATAAAGCAGCGTTTATATCTACCAGTCTTCATTAATCCATTAGACTTATGTGCACCTAGAATAGTAGAAATGACATCACACAGACAAGGAAAAGCAAAACAAGCACATGCTTCTTTTAAGTTTGCAGCAGTTAGTAGTGACAAAAACGAAAACAATAAATTATTTTATTATTTTGCACGAACAAAAAGATGCAACAATTATGCACGTTTATGAGCACACATGTTAGTCCCCCCATGTGTAAAGTTTAATCTAAGTTGTATTAGCACGACATATCACAAATCATTAATATTATTATTCATGTTATGGAAATGTGACTTCACGAGTTTAAACAAAATTTTGTTTTCTATCTCGCTCCATCAACTCCCTCATCTGGTGATTAACAAATCACCACACCAGCACCCAAAATTTTGGTAATTTAAACTTCCGAGAAATCGATTCAAATTCATTTGTATCAGTAATCCTAAAAGCCTGTTTCTGCATAATCTTTGGAATTAGCATAACGCTCTCTATGTAACTCCTGTAATTCGATCTCCCTTTCTTCTTCTTTTCTAAGTTTATAGATTCTTTTCTTCTCTTTCAACTGCTTCTTTCTTTTATGTAACAAACAACCTATTTTAGTTAAAATAAAAATGAATACTATTATAATCAAAGGTGCCAAAATCTTGCCAAGAATTGAACTTCCAATATCATGAAACCAATTTTTAATTGCTTGGAACCTTTTTGAAAGTTTCCCTGTAAAATCATCTTCTTCTAAAGGAATTATCTCTGAATGCATTTGTGTAATATTCTTGATGTACATTTCAATATTCTTACTTTCATCAGGTATATATGTGCAACAATGTTGTACATGTAAAATGCCACAGACTCCTCCCTCTTTTGCTAAGAGTATGTCTAAAGCAAGGCGATCTTGAATTACCATGGATCTAATTGCAATAACTTCAACATTCACTAATTGGAACCCATCAGCTGTGTCAGTTGATAATCTATCAACTATAGTGGACAATTTTCTGATTCTCCCTGCATTTAAGGTTATACCAACAAAAGGTATTACTGCTTGAAAAATATCTCCCAGCACTTCAGTAAAAGTTTCTCTTTTAACTCTATTTACATAATTATGAATTTTAAACAATCCTTCTGAATCTCTGTCAACATGAAACACTTTAGGAAAAACAATTCCCACATAACAAGTTCCATACCAGTGGTCTGGAAGGTTGTAGTAGGCTTTGTCACCACAAACAAAATAAATCCCAGGAAAGATTGGATCCTTTCCACCTTTGAATCCCCAACCTCCCAAAATCTGATAAGTATCTTCACAGTTACTTGCACCTACAAAGTAATTATCAAAAAGTGTATTATCTCTTCTAATGCAAAGTTTTCCACTAACTGGTTTATCTATGTGAATTGCAACATTTTCAAGCATTTTGCCATTTAACTTTTCATCCTCTTTTTGCCAGAATCTAGACTTAGTCTGCTTGACTAGTTCATTCCTCTTATAAATTGCTCTTCTCTCTTCAACCATATTCAAAAATTTCTTTCCTTCAGCACTTAATTTGCAAGTTTTGATTATTTTTATAAGCATACTCATAAGTGAGTTCGTTAGTAACTAGGAAAAATTCTCTCATTTGCTTTGCTTTCTTATGCTTGTTTAAAGCATTTTCAATCTTAATATTTGCAAAAATCTCGTCAAAATCTGAATAGTAATATTCTAAGCGTCCAGTTTGATAAAATAAGCTAGTTAACACACTACATGTTACACCATAAGTGAGAGGAAGCATGTTATATGTTACTCCCTCAGAAACAGAAGCGGGTAACTTAACGCAGACGTAGCAGTCTTTTGCATCCATTACCTTGACATATTCACTCAATAGCTTTGTGAATGTATTACTTGAAAAATCACTAATTGATTTATCTTGATGAATGTTAGGCTGATGATCAATAACTTTTGCAGACGCACTATGTTTAGTTTGGCTAACCAGAGCTTTGCTTGTTATGTTAACTTTGTGTAATTCTCTGTTCATCTCCAAAGGGATAATCACAGCTAAAACCAACCAGAGCAGAATTAAAATGAGCAGACACACCAGAGTCATCTTACAGCATCTCTTAAAAACAGAACACCTTGAAGTGCTCTCCTTAACATAAGGCATTTTTGGTTAGTTTAGCCTCAAAATAAAACAAAATAAAACAAATTTTTAAAATCTAAATTTATATTTACACCCCCCTTTTAAATTTTTTTTTTTTTTTTTTTTTTAAAACCCTAAACAAGATTTCTTCGACCTTATGTCATACATAAGTTTTCTTCAACTAAACAGTTTTTCTTCAACCTTGTGTCAACTAACAAATTTTCTTCAGCCTTTTGCCAATTTAATATTTCTGTACTTCAATCATTGTCACTAATTTCTTGGATTTCGTCTTCTTCTTCACTACTACCATATATGTCAATAACAGGTGGAATTACTAAATAAGTCCACTCAGGAGACTTGTATTTCTGGTTTGGTCTTACTATTCTTTTTCCTTTTCTCGACACTACTTCAATTTTCCTTCCAACTCCAACTTCTTTTCCAGGACTCTTTTGACTACTGATTTCTTCGATTTGTTCTTTTGGTTTCTTGATCAACCTGACTCTCAATCTTCCACCAGGCCAGTAGTCTGCTCTTCTCACGTACTTCTTCCTTGGTTCAGAATTATTTGATTCTGACTTCCAAGTTCTTTTCTTTCTGTTTTCACTTTCACCATCCACGTCACTTTCTTCAGTTTCGTAGTCTGAAATTTCAATTGACTCAGGAATTTCTCTATTCGGCAATTTCACTCCTTCAGGAACTTCACTTTGTTTTCCATCACTGGTACTCGGTAATTCGTCTTCCTCCTCTTCTTCAATTACCCCCAACTTCCCAGATTTCGGATTTCTGTTCCTTACTCCAGAGTTTGTTCTCTGCCTTTCGATACTCTCCTGGTCTGAAACTTCTTTTTGTTCTGCTTCTTTGTTTTCGATAGAGACAACCGAATCCTCAGTTATCTTTCCCCTTAACAGATTCTCTTCACCTTCAGAATCTATTTCGATGATTTCCAAGTCTTTTCTTGTCAATTTTCCATTCACTGACACAGTTTCCAGATGTCGACTTTCTTGTCGATCTTCAGAATCTGGATTTATTTCACCTTCTGTTTCGCCTTCTGCTTCAGAATCAGAATCATCTGTGGTATCACTTTCAACATCAGAACTCTCAGGAGTTGGTACTGGAATAGTATGACTAGGATGAATCCAACGTTTCAATCCTCTGCATTTTACAGCATTAGTAGTGATTAAAATTATTTGTCTAGGCTTCTGCCATCTAGGAGCTAGACAATTCCTTCTCCGATGTACTTTTGTTCTGACCCAATCGCCAGGTCTCAGATCATGTGTCAAAACCTTTTCATTTGATTGTGCTTCAGTTCCCACCTGATTAGACACAGAAGTTACCATATCAGATAACCTTTTACAGTAATCCAAAATAGCACTGTCATTTATGCTCAACAGTTTACCTACAGGTACAAAAGCTTGCCTCATAACTCTTCCCATTAAAATTTCATGAGGACTCAAACCTGTCTTTTTATCTGGTGTACTTCTTAATGACATCAAAACAAGTGGAAGAGCATCAGTCCACTTTACACCTGTTTCAAGACACATTTTTCCAATTCTGTTTTTAATTGTTCCATTAATTTGTTCAACCACCCCAGATGCCTCTGGTCTGTATGCACAGTGTATTTTCTGCTCAATGCTCAAAGCCTCGCAAATTAACTTCATCAGTTTGTTATCAAAATGGCTTCCTCCATCACTCTCAATAGTGACTGGAAAACCGTACCTTGGGATGATTTCTCTGAGCATCAATTTTGCTACTGTAATTGAATCACAATGTCGTGTAGGGAAAGCCTCTACCCATCTTGAAAATAAGCAAACAATTACAAGCACATATTTCAAACAATTGTGTAAGGGCATTTCGATGAAATCCATTTGTAACCTGGTAAAGGGACCACCCTCTCGACCAATTATTCCTGTCCCCACCACTGATTTTCTGTTTGGATTCATTTGTTGGCATGACAAACACCTTTGACAAAAAGATTCTGCAATAGTTCTGAACTTAGTATTGAACCATGTTTCTCTGAAAAGTCTAACCATAGAATCTCTTCCTAGATGTGCTGGACCATGATATAATCTGGCCATGTCAGCAATCAAGCAATTTGGTAAGACCACTCTGCCATCTTTGTAAACCCACACTCCATCTTCTTCACGTGGTCTACAATCTGATCTTAACCACAAGTCTTTTTCTTCATCATCTGCTTCATTTTGTAAATCTCTAATCTCATGCCATGTTTCTACAACTGTTGTTAGCATTAATGAATTTGAATCAGTTTCTTTACTCCTTTCCCGATTGTATGAATAATTTTTTCTTGCGCAGTATTTAGCCGTTTCATCTGCGAAGGCATTGCCATTGGAAATATAATCAACTCCTTTAGTGTGCGCTGCACACTTAACAATGGCGATTTCTTTCGGCAATTGTATTGCTTCAATTAATCTCCTAATGAAAACTGCATTTTTAATTGGTGATCCTGCTGATGTCATGTATCCTCTCTGTGACCAGAGTTGTCCATAATCATGCACAACTCCATACCCATACTGACTATCAGTAATGATGGTAACTCTTATATCCTTTGATATTTCACATGCACGAATCAAAGCAATTAATTCAGCTACTTGTGCTGAACGAACTCCTTCAAGACATGATGCTTCTTCGACATCTTTAACTGTACAAACTGAATATGAAGCTTTTAAGACACCTCCTTCGGATCTTAAGCATGAGCCATCTACAAAGTAGACAAAATCTGATTCAGATAAAGGTCTGTCTTTGATGTCTTTTCTTGGTTTAGTGCAGAATTCCATGACATCTAAACATTCATGTTCTGTTTCAATGTCATCAACAATTTCAGAATCAGGCAGTAATGTAGAAGGATTCAGATTCAAACATCTTGAAATCGAAACATTATCTGCTCCTAGTATGATTTTCTCATACTTTGTCAATCTGCTACTTGTTAAATGCTGAGTCTTACCTCTTGCCAGTAATATTTCTACTGAATGAGGCACAAAAACTTTCACAGGAAATCCCATAATGATCCCCTCACTTTGTTCGAGACTAATACTTGTAGCTGCAACTGCTTTTAAGCAACCTGGTAATGCTTTTGCAATTGGATCAAGAACTGCAGAGAAGTATGCAATAGGTTTCTTTAGATTTCCGTGTCTCTGAATCAACACAGATAATGCACATCCTTCTCTCTCACTGCAATATAGTTCAAAATCTTTCTCATAATTTGGCATACCTAAAGCAGGAGCTTGGCATAAGCTCTTTTTCAAGTTCTCGAAAGAATCCATCTCAGCATCATTGAGAATAATTGGATCTTTTACATCTGACTTTGTCAGTCTTTGCAGTGGTTTTGCAATTACTGAAAATCCACTTATCCATTGTCGACAGTAACCAACCATTCCCAAGAACATTCTGACCTGTCTTTGTGTTCTTGGTGGTAACATTGCTTGAATCATTTTTATTCTCTCAATTGTTACTTGTCTTTTACCCTTTGCAATTCTGTGACCAAGATATTTTACTTCTTGTTTGCAAAACTGTAGTTTTACTGGGGACACTTTATGTCCTTCTTCTGCAAGTCGATTTAACAGAATTATTGTGTCTGTCACACAATTTTCTCTTGTTTTAGCAGCTATCAACAGATCATCAATATACTGCACTAACGTAGACCTACCTGGTAAGTCCAAGTTTTCCAAAGATCTTTTTAACAACTCATTAAAGATTGAAGGACTTTCTGTATAGCCCTGTGGGATTCTTGACCATCCGAGGGTCTTACCTTGGAATCTGAAAGCAAAGATTTCATAACTATCTGGATGTAAGGGAACAGTAAAGAATGCATTGCAAAGATCAATGACTGTATACCATTCAGCATCATGTGGAATCTGGTATAGAATTACTGCTGGATTTGGAACCACAGGACAACATGGAACGACAATTTGATTAACCTTTCTCAAATCTTGTACGATTCTAAATGTTCCATTTGACTTTTTAACTCCCATAATTGGTGAATTACAAGGACTACTCTCTATTTCTTTTAATACACCTTGTTTGATTAATTTTTCAATTATAGGTGTAATACCTTCAATTGTTTCTGTTTTCATTTTATACTGTGGAATGTTTGGAAATTCTATTCCCTGTTTCAATGTAATTTTTACTGGATCTACGTTTTTCATCAGACCCATCTCATTTCCAGTAAAATCCCATATATCAGATTTCACTGTTTCCTTGAGCTCTTCAGGTAAATCCTTTTCTTCAAATGCAGGAAACAATTTTGTTTCTTCTGCTTCCATCATCATCATTGTCATTCTGTATAAACCATCTTCCTCCATTGTTTGTAACTCAACTCCATCAGGAGAACAATATATTCTGCAATTCATTTTACATAGGATGTCTCTGCCTAATAGATTCACTGGACTACTATTACAAACCACAAATCTGTGTTTGTCTCTGTAATTTCCAATTTCAACTGGAACTGGATCAGTTAAGTCAGTTTTAATTTGCTGATTACTTACTCCGACAACTTGGATGGTATCCCCAGAGAGAGGTAGGTTTTCTATTTCCACTGATCTAACAGTAGAACGGGTAGCACCAGTGTCCACTAGAAAAGTGATGTCTACATCATTAACTTTCCCGTTTACAAAAGGACCAGACTGGTCAACCTCAAGAGTGGCTCCAACAACACACTCTTCCTCCTCTCTCGGGCACCGTCAGCAATAATCATCAGAATCACTGTCTTGACTTTCTGCTAATAAAAACTGTTGTGAAGCATTTTGCATTTGAACTCTTTGCTGCTTTTGCTGTTTTTGCGGTTTTATTACCTGTTCACTTCCCTGAAATCCCACGTTTGGATTATATTTTTGAACTCCCCCACAATTCGGAAAAGGTGGTTGTGGCAATTGATCCTGACGATTATTCACCTGTTGCTGTTGCTGTTGCTGCAACTGTCGCTGAATGTTTAACTCGTTTAACCCCTGTTGCATCTGTAGCTGTCGCTGCAGGTCAACACCATTCTGCATCTGTGGATTCAATAAGGGATTCTTTAAGTTTTTAGGAGGATGAGGACACTCGTCTCTCCAATGTCCAATTTCGCCACAATTAAAACAAGGTAATCTTTGTTTCAACTCCTCAATCTTTGGGCTAAATTTCTTTGGGAAATTATTACTTTTAAACTTTCCTTGTATCTGGTTTGTATTTCCAGTTTGAACAAAATTAGTGTTCTTATTACCCATGCTGGCAATCTGTTGCTCAGCCACTTTTACCTGAGCCCACATGGCTTTCTCCTTGAGCTTCTTCTGTCTCACTTCTAATTCATCACTGCAATATTTAGCCTTTCTTAGAATATCATCTACAGAAAGTGATTGCCATCCTACAATGCTATTTCTGATCATTTCTCCAATTTCAGGTTTTAGTCCATAAACAAATCTATAGACAAAATGACTCATATCCTTTTCATCTAGTTTTTCATAACCACTGTATTGTTTAAAGATTAACAGTAGTCTTTCATAAAAAGAATGAACTGATTCTTTTGTTTCCTGTTCTGTCCTTTCTATTTTAACCCAATCGACTTCTTTGGGTGGAATTTTGTTTTTCATCCAAACAATCACCTTTTCATAAAAATCCATTACAAGTGGATTTGGAGCACCTGTTTCTTTGATTCGCTCAGGTTCTGTTTTTGGCCAACTAATCGATATTTTACATTCTGTCCAAAGATCTGATGGAACGACAATGTCAAAAAATCCATCTAAATCAATCCACAGAACTTTTGACACTTTGATAAATCTATCTACTTGTCTGTACCATTCTACTGGTTTTTCCCTCAATTTTGGAAAGTCATTCGTAAACAACAGAATGTCCTGTCTCGACCAAGGGACATGAACATATCCTCCACCTGCAATTTCTCTCATTGGAAATTGTTTTGACAATTTTTCCAATCTTTCATCTTCCTTCTTTTTCGTCCATTTTACTCTCCACTTATTCAGTTCTCCTAGCTTTTTGATATAAACAATCAAATCTTTTATATGTACTATTCTTCCCATTGAGTTCAAACTCTCAATGTCACTTTCTGAAAAGTCTAATCTGTAATGTTTCGCAAAATTCTTTTGTTTGCTCACATCGATTTCAAGTTCCGCTGCTAGATCCTCTAGTTGATCATATTTATTTTTTGTTTTCCACTGAATGCTTTTGCAAATGAACAGTAGTTCATCATCTCGATAGTAATTTAAACTATCTGGACCGATTGTTCCGATTATTAATTCTTCGATATTCGCTTTTAATTTGGCCACATCAAGTTTTGGTGTGGTTACCCTGACTTCAGGACTCCCTATATCTGATATAGCACCCATTGGTGTTTTCGGAGATAAATCCTCATTAAAGGTTAAATCAGGCATTCTTGATCTAGAAGAGTTTATTTCAGATAAGTCTGAATAAAATTTTTCAGCAACCTTTTGAATTTCTGCATTTAAAGGAATAGTTAATCCTGTTTTGTTTGTTTCTTTTTGGTCAAATATAGGCTGAACAGGACCAATCGTTACTGGAACTGTCACAGCTTCCATGCCTTTTGTCATTCTTCTTATTAATTCTTCTTTAGATCTTAAATATTCATTAGAATCGACATCTTCAACATTTCTTGCCTCTCTTGTATAATCTTTTGGAGCTTCTCTTGCCCTTGGAGCCATTGTGAAATGTCTACCTTCATTTCGAGCATTATCAAATTCTGGTCTTCTAGGAGTTTCAATGATTTCACAATTATTTGGATAAAGTTTAGGAGCTTCATTAATTGGAGGTGCACTTGGTGAAGTTTCAATAGAAACCACCGGAGTAGACCATGATCTAGGAGGTCTCAAAGGCTGATTCTTTCTAGCTGTAGTATATATTTCTTCCATAACTGCATCCTCAGATTCACTTTCCATAGATTTCCCTGTAGGAGTACCCATTACCATTTCTTGGATTAAATACAATCCTTCACTCATGTTTCCCTGTCTCCACATTCGCAATCTATCTTCATGAGTTTCTCTTCTCCAAGGTGGATTTTTAGAAGGTCTTTTAATTCCACTAGCTTCTCTTTGTAACTGATACATCTCATCTTCCCACTCAACTAAAGCTTCAAATTGAGTTGGTCTCGGTTTTGGAATAAGAGCATTCATTTTCTCTCGTAAATTTCTCAAAACTTTTACGTTAAATGAACCATCATCAGGCCAAGTTAAAACACCGTCGTTCTTAGTATAGCGTTTCCAACTATCAAACCATAAGACAGTATGATATCCATATTCACCTTCCATGTACGCTGCAGGTGTTTTATACTTATGAAGTAGTTTACCACCTCGCGTTTCAATTTTCTTGTCAGGTGAAAATAAATTTTTAAACTTCTGAAATAATGTTGGCTTTTTCTCAACATGTTTAAAATGATAACTCATTTTTAAGAGTTAAATCTAATTCACAAAATCGTTCGTAAAATATTTCCGG
This sequence comes from Lissotriton helveticus, assembly GCF_964261635.1. Lineage (NCBI taxonomy): Eukaryota > Metazoa > Chordata > Amphibia > Caudata > Salamandridae > Lissotriton > Lissotriton helveticus. Next base: position 166,246,900 of record NC_136062.1, on the reverse strand, counting down.
GATGTTCCGCAAAACAACCAATCCGTGCGCGAAACACACCGACAAGCCAATGACAGTTGAGCTACGTCACTTTTCTGCTCAACCAATAAAAAATGGAGTTTTCCTAAAGAACCAATTAGCTTACAGACCGTCAGAAACTCAAGAGCCAATCAGAGTATAGTTTGTGACGTAGGTCACCCAATCCCAGCGCGGCTCTGTGACGTACACAGCAGCTGCGGTTTCTCGTTTCTCACTCCTGGCGCTTACCCCTCCTTCACAAAATCTTTTCACAGCGCCATTTTAAGAACACTTTTCAGTGTAAATTAATTCTTAACAATGACTATAAGGACATCATCTGTTCGTTTCACTATTTAGGATAGTTTACATACATTCAAGTATCCACACTTCGGAATAGACGGCGCTATTCACACTAAGGATAATATTCAATTGTCAGTAGAGTAACCTTTACCCCACCCTTCTAACACGTATAATTATGAACTCGCTTTCCTCTGAACGCACCGCGAAGTGACAGTTCTAAGAGTTCCACTTGAACATAAAATACAAATCAAACTCACACTTTCACACTGAAAATTCCCTAATTTCGAACACACATGAAATCCGTACAGGACTCTCACCTGTTTATAGAGATCATGCACCGTTAGCAAAATAACGACGTTATCCGTACAGGGCTCTCACCTGTTTATAGATATGAAACATGTACCCGTACAGGACTCTAACCTGTTTATAGATAATCATGCACCGACGCTACTTTACCCTTCACTCAAGCTCGGATATAACTAATACTCTTATCACAGTGAGTTTTATGGAAGGCACTTTGTCCCTATTCTCATGCTGCTCTAATTTCTTAGAAAACCCCCACTATACAAGATTCACACCTAGCCCTAAAACTGTGCTGCACGGCGACAACACTATGGTACACGGCGATACCTCTTGTGATACTCGGCGATATCACTACAAACAGAACAGATGGCTTGCGTGACTAATTTCTCGCCACACAATCTATACCGGTATAGCTTACAGATAGCACGAAAAACGAACTCAACATGTGTTAAAACATCAATCCTATTTCCATACCATAACACTTTAGTAACCCTTAGCAACCAACATATTACCTTGGTTACCCTTAGCAACCATCAATTTCTGCTACCCGAGAATTGATCCAGCGGCCTATAGAAAATATATCATAAACAACGCTACCCAACTTCATAACCTATAAACAAAATTCTATACTAAACTATGGACCCGTTTATAAACCTGACATATTTTGGGCCTACTGAATCAGGTGGTCGGATTAAATCTATATACACCTAATTTACAAACTATATACAATATTAAACATTAGCGGAAAGAATATTGTCATTATAACAAATCCTAACTATTTAAACGACCACCATTGGCGACGTGATCTAGCTAATAGTAACCTATACTTCTGAATAATCAAGACCAGCTTGTTTGTCAAAGTAAGTTTTTATTTACTAAATTATGGTATTTCAATTGATAGTTTTATAAATGTTATTTATTAGCATTTTAGCAAGCATGATTGTAAAGAAACGTGAGAAAAATACAATTTAAGCAAGTGAATCAAATTTAAAGTAAATATTTAAAGTTTAGCATTTCTAAAACCTAAGTCCCTAACTGAGCTAAATAGATAGAAATTAAAGTAAAGTTCTTTGAGGATTCTTACGTGCTCCACGCAATGTCCGACAGCACTTCACCCTCATCGGAAAGTCAGAAAGCAGCAGCCAGCCCATCCCTAGGGGCATGACTTTTTATACCTTTCTACACTAACTAAACTACGCAAAGGAAAGTTTTCAGAAATCTTCGACGTCCCATTGGCTGAGAGTGACAAGTGACATGTCACCCACATTTCAAATCTTCCATTAGGTCACTTTTCTTAAGGACCATTGTCCTTTCCGAATGCAACCAGGAGCTTCCTAGGTTTGCAACAAATGTACAATAATGTTCTCACTGCTTCCAATTGACTTCCGCGGATGCCAAGTTAAGGGCTGACAAAATGTTCTTTTTCGACCTTGGCCACGTCCGACAGAATGATGATAGCACGTCAGTTTTTGCTTTGTGAATGCAGTTTTTGACGAACACTTTATTTCAGAATGGGCGTCTCGTGACTTTTGCAGAAGTAAATTTCAGCTTTTAGCAACTCGAGCAAACTAGGCCCAAAAGCAGGCAACTTATGCTTTCTAGTATAAAACAAACACAAGAAAAGTATTAATGTAAGAAATAATGTAGATTCTGTATTCACCCCAGGATTTACTAATTAATTAACCCACCCGATTAATCAAATGTTACCTAGCAAATGCAAACAAATAAAGCAGCGTTTATATCTACCAGTCTTCATTAATCCATTAGACTTATGTGCACCTAGAATAGTAGAAATGACATCACACAGACAAGGAAAAGCAAAACAAGCACATGCTTCTTTTAAGTTTGCAGCAGTTAGTAGTGACAAAAACGAAAACAATAAATTATTTTATTATTTTGCACGAACAAAAAGATGCAACAATTATGCACGTTTATGAGCACACATGTTAGTCCCCCCATGTGTAAAGTTTAATCTAAGTTGTATTAGCACGACATATCACAAATCATTAATATTATTATTCATGTTATGGAAATGTGACTTCACGAGTTTAAACAAAATTTTGTTTTCTATCTCGCTCCATCACCTGGCAGGCTTATGTATTTTTGGGAGGACATAAAAGGCAGGAGTCCTCGGGTTGGTGTTAATGAGGAACTCCGCCTCTTTTGCACTTATCCATTTCTTCTCTTTTGCATTGGCAACGAGTTTATGGGGCGTACAGTTGTATGCTCCCTCGTCAATCTCTCCTTGGAAACGGGAATTGTACCATCTAAGTGGAAACAAGCCGTGGTGTCCCCGATTATTAAAAAGCCCACCCTGGACCCCTCTAAGCCTGAAAGTTATCGCCCCATCTCGCTGCTACCCTGGCCAGCCAAGATCACTGAAGCCCATGTCAATTTGGTCCTGTCTGAACATCTGACTCGGACCAATGCCCTCGACCCCACACAAAACGGATTCCGTGCTGGGCACAGTACGGAAACTGCGTTACTTGTGATGGTGGAACATCTCCGGGCAAGGCTGGATGCTGGTCAAACGGCGGCGCTTATTTTATTAGATCTTAGCGCCGCCTTTGATACGGTAAATCACAGCATCCTCCTGCATCGGCTCGAGGAGACTGGCATTGGCGGTGTAGTATTGCGATGGTTCCGCTCCTTCTTAGACGACCGCTCCTTTTGTGTTGCCATCCCTCCCTTCAAGTCCAGTTACCATCCACTGGCCATGGGGGTTCCGCAAGGGTCCTCGCTGAGTCCCACGTTGTTCAATCTGTACGTGAGACCGCTGGCTGATGTCGCCAGGCAGTGGGGCCTTACCCTGGTCTCGTATGCCGACGACACTCAGCTGGCGGTTACTCTCAGCGGGGATGCGGAAATTGAGGCCCCCAGGTTTCAGTCCGGACTGAAGGCGGTGGCTAGTTGGCTGACAGGCAACTGCCTTCAGCTAAACGCCACTAAAACAGAGGTGTTGGTCGTCGGGAAGGGAGTGGAATTGTGGGGTGATCACTGGTGGCCTTCAGAGTTGGGCCCCACTCTGATCCCTGTATCGGAAGTGAAAAATCTGGGGATTTGGCTGGACTCGGGCCTCTCCTTTATAGGCCATACGAAAAGAACTGCGGCCTGTTGCTTCGGTCTTTTGAGGTGCTTGAGACCTGTTCTCAAGTTCTTTGACGCCCCGACCAGGCAGCTGGTGATCCAGGCCACTATCATCTCTCGCCTGGATTATGCCAGCTCTCTCCTGGCTGGGGCCAATCAGGCTGAACTAACCCGGTTACAACGGGTTCAGAATGCTGCGGCGAGGGCGATTGTCGGCCTACCAAGATTTTGTTCAGTGACAGGTGTCCTTCGCTCCCTACACTGGCTTCCGGTTAGGAAGCGTATTCTTTTTAAAGTCCTGTGCCTCGCTTTCAAAATCTTGAGAGGTACAGGCCCGGAAATCCTGTCGAATTGTTTGTCTTTTTATGTTCCTGCCCGTTGCCTCCGCTCCCAAGGTCTGGCCCTTGCGGTGGTTCCCAGATTCAGGCTTAGCCGCATGGGAGGCCGCTCGTTTAGGGTAATGGCTGCGTCAGCATGGAACTCCTTGCCTGTTGAAATCCGTTTGCTGGAGGACCTTCTGACTTTCCGGAAGGCGATAAAAACCTTCCTGTTTTAGCTGTTTTCTGTCCCTGTTCCTGTTTCAGTTGCTTACTGGCCTCTTTTTTATATCCCGTTGTGTTACGAGCTACCTTGTCTCTGCGCCGGGACGCTCCTTGGCTGGAGTCGCTGCGCGCACAATAAATAGACGTAACATAACATAACATAACATAACATAATGATATCTTTCAATTCTGGTGTTGGGTCTCTAGCAAGAGGTTGATAATTAGTTCTAACGTTTAAGAGTCTTCGAACCTCTGCTTCGTAATCGGACGTGTTTAAAATTACAATAGCGCCGCCCTTGTCCACGCTCTTGATGGTTATTTTGTCGTTGTTCTGCAAGGATTTAATGGAGTTCCAATTTTCTTTCGTCATATTTCTGAAACCCATGGATTTGTTCTTGTTTTCTATGTCTTTAATTTCTTCCAATACTTTGGCTTCAAACACTGCGGTTTCTGGGCCGAGCGTTGCAGTTGGGGGCAGAAAGTGGAGGGTTTTCTTAAGTTGGAATTAAAACCTCTGCTTTCTTCAGTTGGTTGCTTACAAAAGAATTTCTTAAGTTTGATACGGCGCATTGTTTCATGGAACTCGGTCCGGCATTTGAAGGCATCGTGGTTCGGTGTAGGCACAAAGCCTAACCCTTTATTTAGCACATCCTCTTCTTCAGTAGTCAGATGATGGTCAGATAGATTTACCACGATACTCGTCATAGTGGTTTCTTTCCTCTGCTCCGCGTCATTCGTGGTGAGGAGGTTTGCCATTGTTGTTGTTGTTGAGGTCGATTTCCCCGTCCTCTTCCTCTCCCTTGCTGTTGTTGGAATCCCGGGCCTTTGTTGGATACTTGGCCCTGTTCTAAAAAATTCCTCAGCAGGGTGTTTAAATCGGTATTCACTGGTGCGGGCTGGTTGAATCTCACTCTGCTGGTACTCGGTGCTGGTTCAGGTTCCTCTTCACTAGATGTATTCGCAAAGGACCAGTTAGTGGGAGTTCTTTTCTGCTGTTGGAATCTACTTCCCTTACCACTTCTGCTGCCACCAGAAGATGGTTGTTGTTCTTGGGCTGACTGATAATAGGAGTCGTTGGTATATGGGAAAGCCCACTCGTGAGTGTAGCGTTGGAGGTTACGTTGCAAACCTCTGATTTTCTGTGTCACCATGTATTGTTTGTATTCCTCTAGATCTGTTTTGATCTTCTCTAGATGTTTCTTGGCATCAACAAAGCTACTATCACGATTTATAGTTTCCTCTAGTTCAGCAATTTCTTTTAGAACTTCTTCACTGAGGCGTTGTGCTGTACTAATTATAAGGATCAGCCAATCTCTCGTACATTTATTGGCGATAAAACTCCAATCACATCGGAATTGCTTATCGTCCAAAAAGATACGCGGTTCAATTCGAACTATGAGGCTGGCAGGGGAAGCTCCTGCTTGATAATATTCTGACATAAGAGCTCCATGTAAGGCAATCCTTATGTGCTTCTTTTTCAAGTTACTTAATTTTTCCCACTCTTCCCTTACTTTATTAGACCCTGCCAAGGGATTGTCACTGAACAGGGAGGGACCTGCTAGGATGGCTGCTATTTGTGCATCCGTAAATGCCAAGCAATTTTTATCCATTACAGATATTAGGCGCAGTGTAGAAACGGCAGTATTAATGAAATACCAGCACAGGTTAAAGGTTAAAAATCAGAGCAAACACATGGGGCTATTCGGGAAGACTCTCACGGCTAAACTGCCGTACTCAATGTATTCAAATAATAGGAGTCAAGAGGGACATAAAGGACTGGATCGCCCTCCACTCAGTCAAGCAATAATCATAAATTGACCCAGTCCTCAAGGCAAACAAAAATGTAGAACTGTAAACAGCTATAGATTGTCAAATGATCATTCTAATTATATCTCTAATTATAGAGATTATTGCTCTGTTTCAGTCCATTGCCAAAACTAAAAATAAGCCCGTCTCTGATAAACAAATAACCCAACAACACAGTACAAACATCCACTAGAAGGACAACATTAGAAAAAAATGTGAATAGCTAGATGACACCTCACGGGCGCACCACCAATGGGACCCCTGGTTGGTACTCACCAGGTTGGCCCTGTTCTCATCATCGGTGTCAAATAGCTTAACGTAAACGTGTCCGAAAACCCAAAGTAAAGGTAAAGAAAAAGACAGTGAATGGTGCAGTGTACGCAAAACGTATATGTGACACAGACTAACAACGTTCAACATATAACACACACAATACTGCGCAACAAGCTGCAACTATCTCTTTATTTATATTTTCTTGTTGCTTACAGTAAACATGTAATATAAAAGGGGGGTATGAATACTACCTATCGACTCATACTCAGCCCACAGCCGACATGTTTCATTGCCTTAGGTATTGTATCAGGCAATTTCTTCAGGGCAAACGAAAATTTAAGGAGCCACTGCCAGCGATACTGTGCTTTAAAATGCTGTAAATCAAAAAAATAGAACACATATATATGTATATATGTAGACATCTGCCGGTAGCATTGCTGCGTATTTAACACTACATTGCACCCAGTAATAGACAAAAATGCTCGTTACCTGGGGGCACTTTTAGCTTTCATACCATTACCAATATGGCTCTGTGAAAAACTTGGACCCACTTCCAACCGGTAAGTGTGGTCTTGCCTCCCTTCTATGTTCATCTAGCAGAAAAAATTAAGGGAAGACGCCATACGGGCGCACATTAAAATCAGCCATTCTAGTCTCACCGTCTCAGCATTATGTTGTCCTAGATCAGCGCGTTTACCAGTGGAGGGACTTCAAACGGCGTCTTCTCGGCACCGGAGCGCCGAGGCTAAGACGCGCGGTTTATTTACCTCGTCTGGCTTCCGCGTTGTGTGGTTCTGATTGGGCCGTGCTGTCACGTGGGTAGCCCGACCCTGATTGGACTTATAGGTCATGTGACTATACCAACTCGCGAGTTCCACCGATGTCTGCACCTCATATTTCATTTGTACACTGGCAATATATTACATTATTTTTTGAAGATCATGCGACAGAAGGTCCTTGATAAATTCACCCCTTTCCTTTGCTACATCCATCTCTCTATGTGATTGCGAAAGTTTTGTTTTTTGTAACCTGTTTTGTAGTGTCTGGTTGGAAGAAACTCCTACAATGGCAACTAAAGCGTGGAAGCTTAGCTGCAGTGATTATGTCAACCAGCTTTTTCTCTATCAATACACATCTCTCCTACTCCAGTTCTTCGTAGTGTTTCATGTCATCCAGAAGACCTGTCTTTATATAGTTAGCCACATATTGTTTAGTAACAAAGTTGTGTAGTCGCACAAGCTCAGTCATTTTGAAGGGGTTTCCTTGCTGCTGCATGAAATGAAGAAGGCTGTCAACATGTTTATTAAAACGTTCCCCTCTATTTCCTACAAGTTTGTGGTGAGGAACAGTTTCATGGTGGTCCATTAAGTTTGAATTTGTCATCTCTCTGAAAACATTGCAAATAGAAAGGACTTCATGGTAAACTAGCTGCCGTTAAGCAACATATTCATTTTTACCTGTCTGACCAACAAGTCCCTGGAGCTTTTCTGTGATCTCTGGATCATCTGTTCCAGTTTTACATCTGGAACCACAACATTGAACCTTCCCTCTCTGTCTTTCACCACAAAATGTCTTTGGATGAATGTATGGTTTTTCCAAGTCAGGCTTCCCCACTCTTTCTAAATACAAGGACCCATAGCTCAGTTATTTATTCAACTGAATTAGCAAAACACAATAATCAGCGAGTCCAGAATATTCATGTGCAGCTCCCTATCACCAGCAATTTTAAATCCTTTCCTGGTAAAGTGACTTGGAAGTGGTGTTCTGTCGATTTCACAAGATTTTAGAGCATGAGCTGCTAACATGTTCCTGCTTCGCACTATGTCATTATAACTTGTTGCTGCACCAATCCTATTAATTGAAGTGATAAGCTCTCTACTTTTGTACTTGTCATAGATTGTGTGAGCAGTCATCATGTGTAGCAGAGTTTTCTTCTTGCTGTGATGTAATTAATTAACCATGATTTGGAAAAGACGATGGGTGGGTGAAGAATTCTACTCTGACGGCAGAGTTCGCACAGTTTTGCCTACTCCATGCAGAGTTCCGCAAAACTCCACACAGTGACGTAGAGCAGAGTTTTTTCTCTTGAGCGAGTTGGGGAGCACTTGTGAGAAAAAACGCATGGTAGACCTCCTCCCAGTGAGATTACTCAATGCAGGTGGTCGTGGCAGGTCACAACCGCTTATGTATATAAATCTGCAGCTCATGTTGAAGAAGCTGCCGCTCGAGTATAATGTCTACTCGAGCAGCAGAAAGCAGCAGCAATCCCTGGTGCGATGCATGGTGCAGTTCGCTCTGCTTTTAAAGCATGGGACAAACTCCCAGTGCTAAAAATCAGCGTGAGCAGCACGACTCAACAGAATCCGCAACTGGTGTAACTCTGAGGAGCACGGTGTAGTTTTTATGGCACTTTGCACAGTGCCACAGAGTAGAATATAGCAAACTCCCCTAGGCCTAGAAAACAGCGCATTTGAACAGCACAAGCCTGTTGGTTCATGGAATTGTTTTTCACTTCATTGCTTATATCTTCAAAGCCATCTTCAAATTTGCTGGCTTCTGTTTCAAGAACATTAGTTTGTAACAGTTTTGCGGATATTAAACAATGACGTAAAAAATGTTAATACAACATCAGGTATTCTTGCTGACTAATAATTTGCAGAGCTCTGGGGCATCACAAAATGTGTCATTAAGTCCAAAATCAAAATCTTTCAGGACATTTCTTTAAATCATTCCTGCGATATTAATGTATCCTTAGACCTTATTTTGGCAGCAAGAACTTCAGAAGTTAAATCAGCTGAGAACACCATAAGTGGCTGATTATTTTTGTTAGACTGACAAAAATGAATTCTGTCATTGTACATTCTCACCAGAAAAACATTAATTTCATTATTGTCATCAAGGGTGACCATAATTTCTCTGATCTCACTGCGTGCGAACCAGTAGCCTGCACTCAAGAGTGGCTTCAAAACTTAATTTGCATTTTCAAAGAAAGCAAACCTGACTGAAGGCTTGTGGTTACATTGCTGCTTCAAGCTCATTGTACATTCATATTTTTAAATGTATGCACGCATGCAGTTTGGGTAGGCATACAAATCTGCAGAAAATACATTCACCTCGCAACTACTTGGCTGAAAACTCAATCTTGGAAGAAACTAGCAGTAGATAAAAACATGTTTGCCCTTTGAGTCTCACATACTCTGTAGTTTGTTCTTTCGTCACTCGCTTTGACCTTTTTTCTGGCTTAGCCACTGATAACAATCCTCTGCATTGTGATCAGTTGTTGGCGGTTGTAGGAAAGTAGGGTACGCTCCTTATAGTTACCCCTACATGTTGCTTCATGTTATACTGTTTTTGATTAGTCTGACTGCGATCCTTCTAATCAGGACCCCCATTCTATCAGCTTTCTCCCTGAATCGGTTATGTTATGTACCTTGATACACTCCAGATTGGATACTGGGGTACCGTTGTCAGTCCCTAGTATATGATACCCATGTACCCAGAAACCTCCCATGGGCTGAAGCATGTATTGTGCCACCCATGAGAGGTAATGCAAAATGGAACTACAGGCCTGTCATTGCAGCCTGTGTAAGTTGGTGCATGCACCACTTACTTAAGATATAGGTTAACTATATCTGAGGGTCACTACACTTAAAACCTATAAGTCACCCCTATAGCAGGCCTTAACAAACCTGAAGGCAGGGTGCTTGGTTCTAGGTAAGAGGGTGCCACTGCATGAGCAGGGCACCCCTGCAGCCTACAGAGTCCATTCTTCCGGGTTGTTAGTGCAGCAGCCGTTTACGACATATAGAGCTGCATTATGCGACCAACTCTAAAATGGCTGAAAGTAACCCTATGTGTTTGTTGTCAAACATTGTGGAATCATACCCCCACACCAATAGCCGATGTGGCAGGTATGATTCCACCCCTCAAACGAGCTTTGTGAAACCCCTAGTGGTCCCGGGAACCAGCCATCTAGCCTCGGGCAGCCCAAAAGCGTTGCTGCCCACCAGAGAAACATTTCTGCCCTCCTGCTATTGTGCCAAGATCGAGTAGGGGAAGGCAGAACAATAGTGAATCACCTCCCAGACAGGGTTTAGTGTATTAGGTCTGGGTGGGTGCGCTTTCCAGTGACTAAAAGTCTGATTGAAGGGCACATTTGGTGTCCCCGTGCATAGTCCAGTTCAAACCAGTCCTGAGAGCCGTTGGCACAGCTCTGGAGCAATACTGGATAAAGGACATGTGAGTAACCTCCTCACTGACCTGACCCACCCCTGGGAGGGTCCACTGAATCTGTCCAACCCTCTCCCGTGGGTACAAAAGGGCTTGCCTGGCTGTAGGATGCTAGATCCAACATGGACAAGATTCTGATCAAGAAACCACTGACCTTTGACCGTCTGGACACTCTGGACTTTGCTGGACTTCGTTTGTGCCTGACTTTACTTCCCTCTCCATCCAAAGCATCGCCTGTGCCCATGCACCATACAGGCTCTGTGTAGGATCAGTGGAGCATCAAGGATAACTGAAGATATCTCCCTTGGAGTGAAGGAGTCACTCCCCTGCAACTGCCGGCACCACATCTCAACTGACCGGTCTGTTCCTCCTGAGCTCCTACGGACTCCAAAGGCTCCAGCAACACAGGAGGTCGGTTTCCAAGTCCCTTGAGGTCTGAGCTGCCCTCTGACCAAGATTGAGGTCAGAATCCCTTGTGAGGGCTGCAATACCTGTACCCCTGTGCACGTCATACTTTTACAAGTGCATATCCTTGTTGGCATTTCCAAAACAAGTGCACTGGACTCCGAGTAGCCTCAACTTCAGGCATAATTTCCACCAAAGAACTCTGGCCTCCTTCCACCGAGTGCTCCATGGGCTTTTGCTTTGTGAAACGGCTTAAGGTGCCCTTGGGACTCCTGTGCCTCTGGCCTGTGGGTCCTCTTGAGGGTCAATATAGCTTTTCATGGGTTCCCCTGTTTCTCCAGGTCTGCCCTGACTCCCCTGTGTTTGGAAAGCCTTCTGGACCTTGCTGATCTGAACCGTGACCTTCTTCGACCTTCTGCCGTTGCCAAGACTTGTTGGTGCTCCAGGCAGACACTGACCTCTCAGTACTCGACATCATGGTACAGATCGTATCCGGCTCCTGGTTGTCTTTGGCATCTTCTGGTCCCAGTGGCTGCTGGGACTTGGGAGTCAAGAACCCCTTCAACGCATCTGAAGCACCCGAAATCGGTGGGCATTCGTCTACCAATGCCCCTGGTCACTCCTGAGTAACCCAGACTCTGTTCCCTCTGCTTTCAGGTACTCTTCAATAAGAATTCACCTTTGGATTCCGACAGACACTTTCCTTCTTTCCAACAGTGGCTCTTCTTCGTAGTCCTCCATATAGATCGACTGCGGTTTCCGACGCTTATTCATACCTATGTACCCAGCTTCCCTGGGATAGGTAACTCTGGTACAACGGTATCCACGGGTGGGGTGACTCTCCAACCTCCTAACTTCCATAGAGTTTTTTTTTAAATCTACTTAGAAGGGTCCTTAAACTTTAAAACTTCAACCGCGACTCTCCCATGGAATTGTATTTAGCACACGGTCGTGTTCCCACACTGCCTCCATGGGGTCTTTACTTACTAACCTTGGGTGGTTCCATGGGGTCGCAGCGATTCAACACCCTCTAGACACTGTCTTGACTTGAGTTGTGGTTCCTATGCTACTATTTTAGGATATGGTTTGATCTCCCCCTGGAGCCCACTGTGCATTAGTGCTATTCACTATTGTTTCTGTGCTACAGTATTGTGTGCTTTGTTAGTATCCTCGTGTGGATGGTACTGTATCGTACTTAAACAGTGTTGTATCAATAAAGATATACTTTTATAACTACTGTGTGGTTCTCCTTTCATTTAACCAATAATATAATGTTGCATTCTGCTAAAACAAGCTACTTAACATCCCTTCAAGGCTAAGCCTGAAGGCTGCTCTACACAGCTACAACCTGGATAGCTTTCTAAGGTTATTTTTGACCTCTTAAATAAGCATAAGGGTTGGTTGGACTGGTACAGGGTGTCCACTTTAATTAGTGATACAGAAAAGGGGGTGGTGACTCTGTCCATCACCACCCCTTGTTGTAAATAATTTTGTCCACCCTAAGCGTGGAAGGGTATACTCAGATGTGAGTCCCTTGCTCATTGCACCATCAGGATTCAAGCAAGCCGGGCCGAAGACGCCTGAAATGGCAGAAACCGGTCCCCGGAAGCTTGTTTCCTTCCCAGTGTAAGAATTGGCTTTTGTAGTCTGGTCTGCCCTGTTCCCATGATGCACTGGGCCAGGGACAGACTAATTTGCATACAGCCAGGTTCTGAAACTGGGATGGTGCAATGAGCTAAAAAACGGTGTTGGATCTAGCCCTGATCTCTTGACTGGGTGAGAGTACTCTGCTTAATTCAGAGACTCTGTCCATCACCACCCCTTGTTGTAAATAATTTTGTCCACCCTAAGCGTGGAAGGGTATACTCAGATGTGAGTCCCTTGCTCATTGCACCATCAGGATTCAAGCAAGCCGGGCCGAAGACGCCTGAAATGGCAGAAACCGGTCCCCGGAAGCTTGTTTCCTTCCCAGTGTAAGAATTGGCTTTTGTAGTCTGGTCTGCCCTGTTCCCATGATGCACTGGGCCAGGGACAGACTAATTTGCATACAGCCAGGTTCTGAAACTGGGATGGTGCAATGAGCTAAAAAACGGTGTTGGATCTAGCCTTGATCTCTTGACTGGGTGAGAGTACTCTGCTTAATTCAGAGACTCTGTCCATCACCACCCCTTGTTGTAAATAATTTTGTCCACCCTAAGCGTGGAAGGGTATACTCAGATGTGAGTCCCTTGCTCATTGCACCATCAGGATTCAAGCAAGCCGGGCCGAAGACGCCTGAAATGGCAGAAACCGGTCCCCGGAAGCTTGTTTCCTTCCCAGTGTAAGAATTGGCTTTTGTAGTCTGGTCTGCCCTGTTGCCATGATGCACTGGGCCAGGGACAGACTAATATGCATACAGCCAGGTTCTGAAACTGGGATGGTGCAATGAGCTAAAAAACGGTGTTGGATCTAGCCCTGATCTCTTGACTGGGTGAGAGTACTCTGCTTAATTCAGAGACTCTGTCCATCACCACCCCTTGTTGTAAATAATTTTGTCCACCCTAAGCGTGGAAGGGTATACTCAGATGTGAGTCCCTTGCTCATTGCACCATCAGGATTCAAGCAAGCCGGGCCGAAGACGCCTGAAATGGCAGAAACCGGTCCCCGGAAGCTTGTTTCCTTCCCAGTGTAAGAATTGGCTTTTGTAGTCTGGTCTGCCCTGTTCCCATGATGCACTGGGCCAGGGACAGACTAATTTGCATACAGCCAGGTTCTGAAACTGGGATGGTGCAATGAGCTAAAAAACGGTGTTGGATCTAGCCTTGATCTCTTGACTGGGTGAGAGTACTCTGCTTAATTCAGAGACTCTGTCCATCACCACCCCTTGTTGTAAATAATTTTGTCCACCCTAAGCGTGGAAGGGTATACTCAGATGTGAGTCCCTTGCTCATTGCACCATCAGGATTCAAGCAAGCCGGGCCGAAGACGCCTGAAATGGCAGAAACCGGTCCCCGGAAGCTTGTTTCCTTCCCAGTGTAAGAATTGGCTTTTGTAGTCTGGTCTGCCCTGTTGCCATGATGCACTGGGCCAGGGACAGACTAATATGCATACAGCCAGGTTCTGAAACTGGGATGGTGCAATGAGCTAAAAAACGGTGTTGGATCTAGCCCTGATCTCTTGACTGGGTGAGAGTACTCTGCTTAATTCAGAGACTCTGTCCATCACCACCCCTTGTTGTAAATAATTTTGTCCACCCTAAGCGTGGAAGGGTATACTCAGATGTGAGTCCCTTGCTCATTGCACCATCAGGATTCAAGCAAGCCGGGCCGAAGACGCCTGAAATGGCAGAAACCGGTCCCCGGAAGCTTGTTTCCTTCCCAGTGTAAGAATTGGCTTTTGTAGTCTGGTCTGCCCTGTTCCCATGATGCACTGGGCCAGGGACAGACTAATTTGCATACAGCCAGGTTCTGAAACTGGGATGGTGCAATGAGCTAAAAAACGGTGTTGGATCTAGCCCTGATCTCTTGACTGGGTGAGAGTACTCTGCTTAATTCAGAGACTCTGTCCATCACCACCCCTTGTTGTAAATAATTTTGTCCACCCTAAGCGTGGAAGGGTATACTCAGATGTGAGTCCCTTGCTCATTGCACCATCAGGATTCAAGCAAGCCGGGCCGAAGACGCCTGAAATGGCAGAAACCGGTCCCCGGAAGCTTGTTTCCTTCCCAGTGTAAGAATTGGCTTTTGTAGTCTGGTCTGCCCTGTTCCCATGATGCACTGGGCCAGGGACAGACTAATTTGCATACAGCCAGGTTCTGAAACTGGGATGGTGCAATGAGCTAAAAAACGGTGTTGGATCTAGCCCTGATCTCTTGACTGGGTGAGAGTACTCTGCTTAATTCAGAGACTCTGTCCATCACCACCCCTTGTTGTAAATAATTTTGTCCACCCTAAGCGTGGAAGGGTATACTCAGATGTGAGTCCCTTGCTCATTGCACCATCAGGATTCAAGCAAGCCGGGCCGAAGACGCCTGAAATGGCAGAAACCGGTCCCCGGAAGCTTGTTTCCTTCCCAGTGTAAGAATTGGCTTTTGTAGTCTGGTCTGCCCTGTTCCCATGATGCACTGGGCCAGGGACAGACTAATTTGCATACAGCCAGGTTCTGAAACTGGGATGGTGCAATGAGCTAAAAAACGGTGTTGGATCTAGCCCTGATCTCTTGACTGGGTGAGAGTACTCTGCTTAATTCAGAGACTCTGTCCATCACCACCCCTTGTTGTAAATAATTTTGTCCACCCTAAGCGTGGAAGGGTATACTCAGATGTGAGTCCCTTGCTCATTGCACCATCAGGATTCAAGCAAGCCGGGCCGAAGACGCCTGAAATGGCAGAAACCGGTCCCCGGAAGCTTGTTTCCTTCCCAGTGTAAGAATTGGCTTTTGTAGTCTGGTCTGCCCTGTTCCCATGATGCACTGGGCCAGGGACAGACTAATTTGCATACAGCCAGGTTCTGAAACTGGAATGGTGCAATGAGCTAAAAAACGGTGTTGGATCTAGCCTTGATCTCTTGACTGGGTGAGAGTACTCTGCTTAATTCAGAGACTCTGTCCATCACCACCCCTTGTTGTAAATAATTTTGTCCACCCTAAGCGTGGAAGGGTATACTCAGATGTGAGTCCCTTGCTCATTGCACCATCAGGATTCAAGCAAGCCGGGCCGAAGACGCCTGAAATGACAGAAACCGGTCCCCGGAAGCTTGTTTCCTTCCCAGTGTAAGAATTGGCTTTTGTAGTCTGGTCTGCCCTGTTGCCATGATGCACTGGGCCAGGGACAGACTAATTTGCATACAGCCAGGTTCTGAAACTGGGATGGTGCAATGAGCTAAAAAACGGTGTTGGATCTAGCCCTGATCTCTTGACTGGGTGAGAGTACTCTGCTTAATTCAGAGACTCTGTCCATCACCACCCCTTGTTGTAAATAATTTTGTCCACCCTAAGCGTGGAAGGGTATACTCAGATGTGAGTCCCTTGCTCATTGCACCATCAGGATTCAAGCAAGCCGGGCCGAAGACGCCTGAAATGGCAGAAACCGGTCCCCGGAAGCTTGTTTCCTTCCCAGTCTAAGAATTGGCTTTTGTAGTCTGGTCTGCCCTGTTCCCATGATGCACTGGGCCAGGGACAGACTAATTTGCATACAGCCAGGTTCTGAAACTGGGATGGTGCAATGAGCTAAAAAACGGTGTTGGATCTAGCCCTGATCTCTTGACTGGGTGAGAGTACTCTGCTTAATTCAGAGACTCTGTCCATCACCACCCCTTGTTGTAAATAATTGTGTCCACCCTAAGCGTGGAAGGGTATACTCAGATGTGAGTCCCTTGCTCATTGCACCATCAGGATTCAAGCAAGCCGGGCCGAAGACGCCTGAAATGGCAGAAACCGGTCCCCGGAAGCTTGTTTCCTTCCCAGTGTAAGAATTGGCTTTTGTAGTCTGGTCTGCCCTGTTCCCATGATGCACTGGGCCAGGGACAGACTAATTTGCATACAGCCAGGTTCTGAAACTGGGATGGTGCAATGAGCTAAAAAACGGTGTTGGATCTAGCCCTGATCTCTTGACTGGGTGAGAATACTCTGCTTAATTCAGAGACTCTGTCCATCACCACCCCTTGTTGTAAATAATTTTGTCCACCCTAAGCGTGGAAGGGTATACTCAGATGTGAGTCCCTTGCTCATTGCACCATCAGGATTCAAGCAAGCCGGGCCGAAGACGCCTGAAATGGCAGAAACCGGTCCCCGGAAGCTTGTTTCCTTCCCAGTGTAAGAATTGGCTTTTGTAGTCTGGTCTGCCCTGTTCCCATGATGCACTGGGCCAGGGACAGACTAATTTGCATACAGCCAGGTTCTGAAACTGGGATGGTGCAATGAGCTAAAAAACGGTGTTGGATCTAGCCCTGATCTCTTGACTGGGTGAGAGTACTCTGCTTAATTCAGAGACTCTGTCCATCACCACCCCTTGTTGTAAATACACTTTAATTAGTGGACAGCATATACCAGCACAACTTTCCCAGAGGTGGACGAGGAGTACCCATCAATCCTCTAAGTGGATGGGCATGGGGTTTGGTTGTGGTCGCTTTCTCAGATGACTCAGATTCTTGTTGTAATTCACTGGCGTCTGCTATTTTTCGAGAATTTTTTTCCAGGTTTTATTTCCATTATGTATGACTTGTTGTTACTATGATGAAATATTTTATCCTCTTTACCCGTCAGTTTCAATCTTTTCTGAACTTCATCTTGCTGTATTTCTTCCAGCATCTCGAACTATCTCCTGTCCAGCCACAGTTAATGTTAGCTATTCTTTCAGATTAGTTTGCCATATGACACATTTTTCTTTGTTGAAGGAGGTAGAGATCCTCTGCTACCACCTGCTTCACCCATGTTTATGAATTTGAATCAATGGAAAATCTGAAACAACAACAATATTAAAATATATTACCAATATGATGGCTACACACATCATTAAAGAGCCATCATTTTGGAAAATGGTGGAAGGATTGCTCTGAGGAGTTTTCTCTGTTTTTATAAGACAATGTTTTTATTCTGTGTAAGGCAAATTTAGAAACTGCCTCAATACCGAGTGTTTTGTGATCCAAACCCGTGCAGGAGTTATGGAGTCCCAAGGTCTGAAAGAGGTAAGGAAATTTGGGGTGTGAGGGATAGGCAGCCTGCATTACTCTCATAGCAGCGGAGCATGCAGCAAGTTGTGGGTTGACGTGAGCTGAGCACCCCTGTTTTGTATTTATGTGAGTAGGTGTGCACTGGGATGAAGCTAAAACAACACAGTGGCAGGCTACGTTTATGTGCTTGTGTTTTATTACGCAGCCTCTACCTCAAATGTGCCAAGGTGCACTGTGTACATATTTCTCTGCCTGCTGGTGGAACTTAATGGAATTTGGTTCAGTTTTTTGGTAACTCTGTGGAATTCCGTAGAGTGAACCTGCGAGCTCCACTCAGGCCTGGGCTAGAAAAACAAAATATTCATCCTCCAGTTCAGTCCAGTACTTCCACCCCGACACCAGTTCATGTCAGTACACTGGGCAAATGTTCTAATGTGCTGTGGTAAGGAAGCACCCAAACACACTGGACATTTATGATCTCTCAAGTATCACATACACACAGACATACACACACCCCAGCACTTAAATATTACAATAATCAATGTACTCTGTTTTCAGTATCATGCACCTGATGACAATTCTCATTCATACAGATATAACTGATCTTAGGGCATATATGTGGAAAATAACACACACAAGCCATTTTATACCAAAGCTATCTTAGCGCAGTACCATGCATCTATTAAAACTTCTCATTCATACACAGAGAAGGACTGTCCAAGAGCATATACTGGTGGAACCTGGAAGCTACAACATTCAATGGGTGCTGCAATACCCCAGCTTCTTCTTGCGACTAAGTATTCATCTTCCCCACTTCCGAGGCACCATAAACCTTAATCTACACATCTCAGAAGAGTAGTCCTTATCCCCATCTCTGCAACAGTAGGGTACCTTTCTTTCCCACTATCTCACGCAAACACAGATACACATTCCCCTGATTTGGCAACAGCAATATCTCACAAGGTGAAATGGTGATCTTCCCCACATTTGCAGACCACTGCACACACAAACAGTGTAGCACTGACTCCATTGCCTAATCCTCAACATGCACTCCATGTGTGAGTATTCAACTGTAATATGGGCCCTCATTGCCACCCTCGCACTAAACATCATCTTCCTCACTGAGAAAAGACTCAGTCCCGAATCCGCCCCAGACATTGCCACATTGATCTCCGATGGCTATAACATCACTCACTAGGACTGTACCAAGCTAGAAGGAGGAATTGCCATTATCCACAAAGAGACCATACAGTGCACCCCCACCACCGATACCACCACCACCCCAATGGAACAACTCAACTTCAAGCTCCACACTGATAACAGTACAACCATCAGAGATGCCTTTATATACTGACTCATGCTCCAGATTCTGCAACACCATAGACAACTTCATTGTGCCCCTAGCTTTAAACTACAAGGACTTCACCTTCCTCAGCAACCTAAATTTCCCATTTGATGATCCCACTGATGACAACACCGCACAACTCCATTATGAGGAGCCTCAGGTTGACCCAGTTTGTCTATGA
The DNA here is from genome assembly GCF_964261635.1 of Lissotriton helveticus. Taxonomy (NCBI): domain Eukaryota; kingdom Metazoa; phylum Chordata; class Amphibia; order Caudata; family Salamandridae; genus Lissotriton; species Lissotriton helveticus. The sequence continues at coordinate 166,227,784 of NC_136062.1, read as the reverse complement.
CCTCACACACACTGCAAGACATGCGCCTGACCCCATTTTCACATCCAGCATAGAGGATAGCCATGTTATAGAACTCACATGTACTGATCGTTCCATACTGGTGCTGCTGGACTGGTCTGTCCTGTCTGCTACGTCTGACACTGTATCTCATCCTAGGTTACTTGCCAGGTTTAATGAGCTAGGCATCCACGGAACAGCACTTCAATGGCTCTCAGATTTTTTTAAAACAGGACCCAAAAGGTTCATATAAATCTCATACCATGACATTGGATAGGGGGGTGCCCCGGGGCTCATGTCTTAGCCTAGTGCTTTTTAACATCTATGTTGCCCCCCTAGCCAAAATTTTGAAAGCATTCGGTTTTCAGATCATATCAAATGTAGGATTGGGTGGAGTTTGTAGAGTCCCATTACGCGGAATTCTGTGGAGAACCCAGAAAACTCTGCCACGTTATGTGGAGTTACGTGCTTGGGCGGAGTTTGCCGGCTTGCCGGCTTGTGTTTGGAACGGGAAATGCATCTACAAGCTCCGAAATCATACGAGAATGGTGCTACTTGGTCCTAAAATGTGCTTACATTTGAAATCACGCGCGAACAGCACCACACGGTCTGCATGGACACAGCCATCTTGTTTTACTGCTCTCTCATATGGTGCTGGGACTAATTTTTAATCTCTTTTTAATCTTTGTCTTCCTCCTCCTTTATTACTTTTCAACCCCTAATTTTTACTTTTTACGATAGTGTGCGTCTTTGTGTTTGTGTATTTTATGTTTTTGCTTACATTTTTGCTTGTTTTTGTGACTTTTTGACTTAGTTTATTTCCCTCTACTTATTTCCTTATTTCCTTCTTTTTTACTTTCCTTTCCTGTCTTAGTTTATTTCATTTCCCCACCCAACACCATGGCAGATGGGGGCTTCCATGCGGGCGGCGCTGCCACCCAGGTGTCTAGCCCTGGGTGATCATTGGATCGGAGGAGTTGGCAGCAGTAGTTTTTTTGTGCAGCAGGACCTCTCCTCTATGCTAGCAGCAGGCGACAGGACCAGTAGCAGCTACTCCCTGTGGCAGTATTGGCGGCACTGGGGTTTGGCCTGCTGGTACGTGCAGCTCCTCAGCAAGTGCAGCACACTGCCCAGCAGATGAGGTACCGCGCGGCCGACATTCTTGACAGGGAGCTGGATTGCTCAACCTGCTAGGTGTCAAGCTTCTGGGGCTCGGTGAGTATTCATTATTTGTTGTGTTTGTGTTCTACAATGCTAAAAAAATACAAATAGCATGCTGCTCACACTCAGAGGTACGTTATGTGTTTAGTAGAGTTTACACTGGTGTATTAATATTATTATTGTGTGATCCAGTGTTTAGTTTATACTAGGCAGGTGCTGCTACCGAATGGAATTCATCAGGCGCTCGCTTTGGCTGATTAACAAAGAAACCATTGCAAACTGTTTCTACTGTCACTATATTGAATCACTCACTAGCGCATTCTCTCTGTGACTTTGTTTATGTAGCTTGTACATTTCCAGGTTATTTATTTAATTGAATTCACAGCGATGATGTGAAGTATGCATCTATGTATTGCAAAAAAAGGAGAATGAGTTGGCTCATCAATGGTATTGAGAAATGGGAATAGAATAAAATCAAATATCATTAACTGCAATATGTAGTTTTTGTTAAGGAGATTTGGGGTATGTATTTAACGACAGTTGATAGACTTGAGTCAAAAAAGCTAGTAGTACTACAGGTGATCTGTTTTAGCAAATGCGTGTGCTTTTCATAAAACATTTTGTGGAGATTATTATCAGAATCACTAATCTATTTTTATTTATCTTCTTTATTTATTTCATCAGCACCCAAGAAACAGAAGAGGAATGATTCAATGGTCCGCTGCTGAGGGCTCTGCAGATACCAGTAAGTTATTTTATGATTGTTGTGCACCTCTTAGTATAGAATGGACCATAGAAACTTGGGGTATATTTTTGTGTATTGGAATGTTGGTGCTATCTATCATGTTTTGTGAAGATTCAGAGAACAGGCCCAAGTAAGCCAGTATTTTACATGTAAAGAATCACCATGTATGTTTGTTCAAAAGGCTTTCCTTTTTCTGCTTACGCCTAGCTTTAACACAGTTCAGTTCATTAGACAGTGGCTGTGGTCCTTATGGACCACCACACCCGCTACTCAGTGTAGTGTGTTGCAACCCCTTCATTTATTATAAGAGTACAGCACTAGTTTCCAATGACATGCAGCAAGTCTGGGAAAAAGTATGAGGTCCCACTCGAATTGCATTTGTCTCTCAACACCATAGGTATTTCATTGAGTGCTATTCCACGCCTGACTTGTCTAACTTTGTGAACCAACAAATCAAATGCTCAGAGTGATATTTGGAAGATACCTTCTAACTGAGCTATAGTGCTGCATTGCTGTTGTATTTAGTGTTGCGTATCTGGGCTCTAAAGAAAACTATGCGTAATGTTTCATAATCTAGCCACACAGAACAATGGTGATGCCGGCTCCAGACCCGCTGCAGGAGGAGATGGGGATGGCTCAGTTCTTTCAGGGGGAAAAGCAGCAGCGAGGACAGATACTGGTAAGTCACATATTTCTTGCAGTTACTGTGCTGACTACCTATTGCCACGGCATCGCTCATTGCCATAATCAAAAATTCTTTTGAGGTGAACCTCCTGCAGCTTTACCAACTTGCTTGAGTTATTAAAAACTCTCCTAGATGGAAATGCAGCAACATTTCACATAATGCGCTTTGATGGCTTGAGGGAGACATGAAAGAACAGAAGGCAACTTAAAAAAGGAAGAAAATGGCGGGTGGGCCATTCTTGGCATATGCCACATTTAATCATGCAATACCCATGTAGAGTGATTCCAAAAACATATATCATGGTTTCCCAAAACAGATAAATTTACACCTGTTCAATGTTTTCCCTTGTGAATTGAACCGCGAGTCAATAGGCCAAGGATGATGACTCGATGATCAGTGTAGTGGCCCCTCTACTAAATAGAAAAAAGGTCTACCTTACGTGTCCAATCCCTCTACGCTACACCTAGCCTGCAGTTCAGATAATCAAATTCCCTTTCTTAGGATCTTGCCAAGCAGATAAATTTGCTGGAAAAGGTGGTGGGCACTATCACAGAGTAAAGTGGGAGTAAGTGCATTATTTGATTTGAAGTTTGGCATATAGGATGCACAGTGAAGAATGTGCCAAATAAAATCTATATAATCCATTTCTTTACCTGTAGTGCAGTCCATTACATTCATTTTCCTAAACACCTACTTACCGCGGACAGGATAATATATTAATATCCATATTTCATACATGAGGTGTGTGACTAACGTAGTATCTTATTTATAATGCATCATCCTCTTTAGAGACAGGGTTAAAAGAGAAATGCATTTGGCGAAGAGCAGGGCCATTGGAATCAGAGAATTGCCAACTACATCTAGTAGCAAACTAGCAAAGGCACTGACTATGGCTTCATTATTTTACCACCACTCACAACTTGTACTCCATAATAGTGCATAATACCGTACTCATCAATGAAAAGTTATTTATTTTTCAACTGAAAGTGTCTGACCCTGTTTATTATAGTTACTTAAAAAGCCTTCAGAAGAAAAAAATAATCCAATCACTGCTTTTTAATCCTGTGATGTTATTCTCTGCCAGTCTTCCTGTTACGTTTCTGCCACACAGTCACTGCTTTTTTATGTTTGGCACATGTGTGGGTAAAAGAAAACACAAAATTGCCCTTGTGAAAGTCCTAATTATAATCAACACCTCTGTCGGGTTCCTCCTTCCAGAATCCTCTGGATTGTGCTGATGCTCAAGGGGGTCAACCTCTCAACGCCCCGAAGTCCTGAATATAAATACACGTGGCCTGGTGGTATAGTCAAGCGGGGGAAGGAAAGGGTAGGAAAAGAGTGGGGGGAGATCTGAGGATGACAAAGTAACACAACATAAGTTCAGTATTCCGGTGGCACAGCTAAATGAAACATTGACACTTTTATTTACCCTAAAAGCCTAGAACACAATACCTGTAAAATAAGAAGGTGAGCGAACGACATCAGGAGAGAGCAGAGGGTGGTTGCAAGGACCCAACACAAACTAATAGAAAAAGAAAACATACGTCGGACACAATTTCTACATATCACAACATCTGATGTCCTGCTCATAAGAGTGAAGAGTCCCCCTGCATCAACATACCAGAAGTCACATGTGGTGGTGCTTGATATGCAAGGCAGAGACATTCTACACATCCTCTCTGGTCTCACTCTCATAGAGAATAGTGAGAAAATAAAGGACAACTAAACTTAAAGAAGTGAAAAAGGGCCTGGATGCAATAAAGTCTTGTGCTTGCCCAAGGTGCCAAGAGCTCAGGGTTTGTTTGGGTATCACAATACCCTAAGCAATATCTCATGCACTGCGGTTCTTTGGCACCTGTAATAACTTCTGTACAATTCACAACACTCTGGTGTATAACGGTCTCTGGTTTTAAACATACGTTCCTTAAGGGGGATCTCTGGTACGTTGCAATCAAAGTATAACAAAGTCCAACATAATAACAGAGACACAGTACCTGCAGCGTTTGCTCCTCACTCAATCAAGGAATACCCAATGCAGACTAAAGAAGAGATTCACGGTAAGGCCCTAGGGAGGAGAAGCAGCTGCTTCGAACTTGACGCCTTTGCTTACTCACTATTTGTGCTGCACATCTCACTGCATGAGACCGCAGCGGGAAACTGCTCTCTCCAACAGGGAGATGTTGGGTAAAAGTGCCCCATGTAATCCACAAACACTCCTATACAAGAGACCGCCGGAGGGCGGATCGCAGCCAGCAGAGTAGAGAGCAAGGAAGCGCTCGAGTGGATAATGACCACCCCAGCCTTCGTAATCACGAGCAGACAGTCCGAAAATTGTGCACAATGTACTCTTACCGCCTGATGTCCTGAAGTCCGTGGGGGAACTCTACTGCAGAAAACAGCCTGAATAATCAGCAGCGTTTGGGTGTCATAGCCGCCCTATACCAGCTGTCTGGTGTCGCGCCCGATTCACTGGGGCCTGACTAGCACATTACTTGCCGGGAGTTTTAGTCGTTAGTGAGGTTCGCACTTCCTGGTTCACGTGCCACGAGTAACCGGAGGCAAGTCCCTGACAACAACAAATACATTCCAATGTCTCTGGGGGACCATCAATATACTGCTACTGTGCCACACTGTTATTTAAAACAATTGTTTGCAAAGAGCATTATTTACAATTTGCCTTTTTTGTTTCTCTCAATATAGCTGCTCCTGGTACAGCCAGACCACCCGACAGGCAGGAGAGAGCGGCCCGTTTGCAGCAGCAGAGGCTGGAGCGTATCTAGCTTGAATACTGGCGGCTGTTGGTGCTGGAAGAGGAGGAGGAGGAGATCAATGCTCAACTCCCGAATCCCAGTGCTGCCAGTACCCCTCAGCCTCCAGTCTGCCAGCCAACAAATGCCACCCTCCACCAGAAAAGCAATTGACCATTGCTGCACCACATCGTGCAGCGGCTGGATACTATCGAGGGCTGGCTTACCTCAATAGAGCAAAGCATGGACCAGCTCTGGACCAACATCCCTAATGCCTATTTTAACTCTGTTTTAATATTTTGTTTTGGTGGGAGGGATTTGTGGTTCATTGGGGCTGGGTGGGGAGGGTGGGACTGCAGTTGGGTGTAGGACTCTAGAGACTTTGATGACCATTTTGAGCTTTGGGGCTAGGGTCAGTTTTGTTTTGGAGAGGGGAATGCATGTTGTTAGGGTGGAGAGGGTGGGTTGCTTTATGAATAAATAAAAGTGGAAAATATTTTTTATAATCTAAATTTATGCTTGGAGTACTTTATTTTACTTTTACTTTGCACTGCTGCCTTCAAGTCATTATTAGCAGCCTGTTTATGTGTTTGTAACTGAAGACTAGAGATATCATAGCACTTAGTTATAGAGTCTAGGCTTATACTTCTCTAACTACCTTGACCTTTATGGGGAATGCTGCCATGATGAGATGACAGTAGTGCTAGAGCATCTCCTATGGTTTAAAATCACATGATGCCCTTTGACTACCATGATTTGAATTGACTTTTGGGGTTTTATTTTACCCTAGGCTGAATGTAGGACATAATTTCCATGCATGTGCATGTTACCCTTGAGCATTTTTAAGTGGGAGCTGTCACAGAGTAGAATAGCTTGCCGAGAAGAGAACGTGTGGGATATGCACTTGAAAGCATGAGAGAGAGAGACATGTGGCATGTACTTTTTGGTCTTGAAGTGCAGTGTTATGGCTAGTGGTGCTCAAACGTGCATTGTGTTGTATATTTAGAGGTGAAGTATGTGATGCTATAGGCAATGGTGCACACATGTGCATTGTGTTGTGCATTGGGAAGCACTATGAAGTTCTTACTATTGGCTTTGACATGCCCTTATGTCATCTTGAATTCTGACTCTGTTTTGCTTGAGCTTTTTGCACCCACAGGCAAGTCCCCAGATTACTCAAGTTGTTTAGGTTATCCTGCACATCCAAGGTAATCATTTTATGTATTTTGTGTATATATCTAATTGATTTCTTGCAGGACATCCAATAGAACGTGCTTGTATTTTCATTCCTGCTTGTGTTTTATTATCCATGCATCTAACAGTTGCATTTGCCAAGTGTGTCAATATATATATATATATAGATCTATGTATATATATATGTATGTATATATATATATATATATATATATATATATATATATATATATATATATATATATATATATATATATATATTTGAATGTTGTACATCTGAGAAAGCCTTTCTGTTAGAGAGAGTTGAATAAATAAAACCCCAAGCCTTATTCTGAGAACAGTCTATGATGTGCTTTATTTTATAAAGTGAAATCCCTTTCCAGGGAATGACCTAGTCTTTATTGTGTCGAGGGCCTGAACTATCTAGATGAAAAACAGTAGCAGTTAATTTATTTCTTGCTAAGTTAAATTACATCCATACTAGTCGTCTTATCTGTATATATGTGCAGCATTAACAGGAGAGGTATCACAACTTCACAAGTGAGGTCCCACTTCCAGTTCCACCCTGGTGAGATCCGACTGTAGGACTGTTCAGAATGACTGATTGATTATTATCCATTCTAGGCAACTAAATGGATGTAGAAAGACTGAGTAAGTGTGTTGTATATATTTACCAAAGATTTACAAACAATTGACACCACCTGAGTAGTACATGATGATGATGACTCAATGAGAATGCCTCATTGTGCTAAAATAGAAAAAATAGCAATACTAGTACGTTGGGGCTAATGTGGAGCTAGCAGTATTATTTGTGAAATCCACAAGTTATCAAAAATGGACTCAAAGTCTGGAGTCGACAATCTTAGGTTATGAGTTTACGGTTAGTGATGACTGATGTTCTTCATTCTATAGCTAAAGAGCTATGGATAATTTTTAATGGGTGGGTTGTTAATGGGCTGGTGTGGGCCACTGCTTTGAAGAATCTACAGTAAGTTGGTGTTGTTTTTACCACACCCACCCCAGCAAGTGTGTGATCCTTTGATGGTGTAATTTTAAGCCACAGCTCAATAAATCACACCGCTTGGAGGAGAGGGTTAGGGGTTTTATGAATGGATGGACAATGGGATTTGAGGAAAGGTTTGACAAAGACAACATTACAACACAAGGCCAACATGTATCTAGGCAATAAGCAGCAGTACATCATTCACAATCAATCTGTTGTTAGAAGGAAACTAAGGAATGAGTATGACAGAGTACAGATACATGCATTGCAAACAGTCCTTCCACCCTGGTCTGAGACCCTAATTACCATATATCCAAATATTCTGTCTTCTAAGTTAGAGAGTGAACCCACCCACCCACTTCTCTTAGTTAATATGATTGTTAAAAGAAAAATAATACTGTATTGCAAAATAGGGTGGTGCGTCTGCATTCTCCTTGGGAATGTCCACTCTTTGTGGCCTCTCTGCAATGGTCCGATGAGTAAGCAGGAGTGTTGTTGAGCTCATTAGTTTTCCCCTTTCGTCCATAAAGGACACTAGAAGAAGGCTTTTGGATTGTAAAGGAGAAACTATATTTTAGAGTTGAGTAGAAGGACAGGAGGCAGGTAAGCTTCAGGAGGAGTGTATCAAGATGAGAAGACACAGAGCAGAAAAACAAGAGGGGGCACTCAGAGTTTCACTTTTGCCACAAGTCCAACACACACACAGCCACACACACACACACACACACACACAGCAGCAGCAGCATTTCACAAACAAGCGTCTCTCTATTCCAAATTACTGAGTAGTACAAGGCCTCAGACTCTTGGTTTACCTTTGACCTGAAGCCGATACTCGATAACTTCTTGCTTCTTGCTGTGTGTAGATGAGGTAGTCCTAGAGCTCCCGGTCCCGCCATGAGTTCTTCTTCCATGATACTTTTCCAGTCCTGAGTGACTCAGAATAACCAGAACCAGACCAGTCATCATCATCATATATCGCAAGGCCCGAGCAAGATAGATGTGGAGTGCAGTGCACTCCTGTTGAAGAACAAGTAGATAATGAAAAAGAATTGCAGTATTTTGCATAGGCATTTGTTTGATAACTAACTTAACTGTTCTTGTGTCTGAAGAACCAGAAAAAAATGGAGCTCACCCCTGCAATTAATTAAATCTAGCTAAGTTTGAAAGGGCGGGTCATCACCTGCAGGGAAAAAGAAATAGGCACCCATCACTTAAGTCCCAAACAATGCAAATTAATATTAATTTTCCCATATTACAGTTCAACACACACTCTCCCTGAGTGTCTGCCACCACATGAATCATTAATCAACTTAAATCATCACTCATGCAATCAGTCACTCATCTTTGCAATAACTGGAGTTACCTGATTCAATCTAAGTCAAGCAATGGTAGTTCAGGTATTGTGTATTCTATCATCTTTGATGCAGGTAACACATTGGAATTTGGTATTGGCAGGCACTCCGGAACATAAGAAATTATTTTATGGGGCAGCTGTTCTAGTACTAAGTGATGTCAAATCGGATAGACATTAGGCAGTAGGTTTGCGAGGGGGGGCAGGCATTGTCCCCAGTATCATGAAGGAATTGTGGAGGCGTCTTCAATGCACACTGGTCCAACTGCAATTCAGCATATATATATGACTCAGAAGAAAAAGTGGGGCAGCATAAATCTGACATAAAATTAACCATGTTTTTATGAAGAGAAAAAACTAAACTCAATGTGGAAACTTGAAATGATCTTTTGGGGCATTGACATACTTAGTCCAGGAAGGGGAGTTCATCCTCAAACTCAGGTGGTTCACACAGAAGTTGGTCAGCTAACACATTTAATTACATTTTAGACCAATCACCCTCTTCCTCCTCCTATGTTGCTGTTTCAGGAACAGTATAATTAGTGTGGTATAAAATGTTTGTTCATTTGGATCATAGTCAACCTCTCCACATATTGAGGCGAGAGACTGGTCCTTCTCACTGTGATGACAGCACCAGCTGCACTGAATACACATTGAGCAGACACACTGGTGACAGGGCAAGCCTGAGACGTTATTGCCAGCCTGCTGAGCTCTGCAAAGCTTGTCCAACCAACTGTAGCACATTGTGATACAGCACTGGGATAGCCTTTCTTGCAAAATAGGTCCTATTTGGTATCTTGCATTAAAGCAGATGGCACAAATTCTAAGAATTACACACCTTCCACAAATAAAAAAGGGAGGAGGTCCAGCACTAACATTTTTGCCAGCTTCCCATTGTACAAACATGCGGTTGGGTGGTTTTGCTTGTAGGGCCCATCCTGCCTAAACATGCCGTAATAGTAGCCTGGATTTTCTTCTTTTCTTGGGGCACTGACACATGGTTCTTTTGGGAAGTATATGCTAGTGGTAGACTCAATATGCGTTGTGGTTGTTGTGCAGGTACTGTATGCCATGGTGTCTCCATCAACTTACTCTTTGTGAAGTCGCTGAGGGAGTGAATCTGCTGGTGCACTGCTGGGAACAGAGCTGCTTTGCATGAAGGTGTCAGCCTTTCTGGAACGTTTCTTTTCCCCTGCCTCTCCTGTTGTCTCCTGGTCTTTGTTGGGATCCACTGCATGTCGTTCTCATCATTATCATTATCAGACATGGTGCTGCTTGAAGAAGATGGTGGTGCAGTACCCTTCCTTTTCCTTGCTGGAGATGTGGGAGCCAATGATTTGATTTCAGATTTGTAAAGCGCGTAGCTACCCAAGGGCGTCCCAGCATTGACATTCAACCTGCATAATTCAGAGGGGAGTTTTTATGGGAAAAGCCAGGTTTTCAGTAGCCTACGAAAGGCCAATAGGTTGGTTTCCCTTCGAATGGGGAGCGAATGGGGAGCGGGAGGGTATTCCATAACTTTGGAGCATTATATGAGAAGAGACGTCCTCCTGAACGAGCTTTTCTTATTCTGGGGACACTGGCCAAGGAGAGGGAGTCTGATCTTAAGTGTCTGTTGGAATGATGTGTGTTGATGAGGGGTCTCAGTATAGGGGGGCCTCTGCCATGAATGATTCTAAAAGAGGAGGTTCAACTTCTTGCTCTGAAGGAAGCTCAACCTCCTATTCTGCTCCAACATCAGAAAAATCCATTGCTGGCTGCAGCTGCTGTCCACTTTACTGTGTTTCATGAAAAGATTGTGTACTACTTGTCACCGTCGACATGATTGCACTGACTGCCTCACTGACAGACATGGTCCTGGGATTAAGGTTGGGGAGGTAGTGCTGTTGATGGAGAAGTGCTGCTGTCAGCTTGCTCGCTGAAGGCCTGTGCGGTTTCCACATCGTTCCTGAAAAGGTTTGTGGTTGGTGCACCTGTGGTGGAAATCTGGTCCCTCTGCTCCCTACTAGCCACTTTCATGGCAGCACCTTTCTTTGGGGCCATCTTGAAGCTGTCAGTTGGCAGTGGCACTCAGCTCCACAACAAGCTGAAGAGATAAATACAAGTGAGGGTGTGTCAGGCAATGAAGTCCGATAGACTTAGTGTAGTATAAAAAAAATCCTTTATTTCAAATGCTTTTTTACACGAACAAATAGCAAACAACGCTCAGCCAACGCGTTTCATTCCCTCTAGGGGAACTTCATCAGGGCTTATAATTTCATCGGTTTACATCATAAAATATGGTTGCTAATTGGTAATATTATCCAGTATATTGCGCTGGAGACCATGGACGTTTTCACAGGGATGATAACACCTACATGTATGAAACCTTTACTCTGTATGACTGGCGAAATTGCGGCCTAGTCAGTCATGAGTCACGTCGTGCACCGCTCTTCTGTTTGTCAGTAACTGTGGGTGATGTCTCTTCTCTAGTGAACCTAAAAGCAAAAAAGCAAGAAAAACTGTGACATGTGGAATTGTTGCAGTTAAAGTAGTAGTACAAACAATATCATTCAGTGTGGTTACTTAAGTTATTATAAATAAATCACAATAGTATACAGTGTTCATTCCTAAAACAGAAAACTACACCAACATAAACTTTCATGGTGACTGTACACTCTGGAAGGATTAGAAAGAGCAACAACAACAAAACCATACAGCTGTATCTTTTTGCTTTATGTGCAATGCATCACGTGAGAGGTGGCACTCAAGGAGGTGCAGCTGACAAATGAATGATCCTTACACAATGATTGTTGTTGGGCACCTATAGCAGACATGAGGTTGAATCACTCAGTCAGTCAATCCACTTTATTCGATTAGTTAAAATCATAAAAGTACAAAAAACAAACCGCAAACATAGAAAATATTACAAACATTTTTGACATAATAATTTAAAATACACAAACATTATTTCAATTTGCTTAACTAAAAATACTAACACTAAGTCATACCCCTTAGCCCTTAAAATTACAGTGAACGTCACGATCTTACTTAGGAAGAAAACATCATTAAGTTTCTCTTATTCTTTAGCCTCACCGCAGCTACCAAGAAGGATGCAATGTTAAAAATATCCCAAGGGTTACACAAAGACTGTAGAAAGACCAATGCTGGTCTAACCTGGGTGAAGCCCCTGCGATCTCAGGATAGGAACCAGAAATCTCAAACGAATATTGGAATAAAAGTCACAAAACATCATAAAGTGCAAAGTGTCCTGGGATGAGAAATTATCACAATGGCAGGGTTCAGCATCAGCGGGATTTCACCATTCCCGATAATCCCCCAATGTGAAATGAATCAAATTGAAGCGGAGCCTGGTTAGGAGCCAATGATGATAAGGCTTGTTAACTATTGATAGATAAGGTTCCAAATTAATTGATGTTTTTAACAAGTAATGGGCCCTAACTAAAGGTTTACATATTTCCTGTTCTTCTTGTCCCATCACCAAAACCTTATTAAAATTCAATTTTACCCACAGCACGTCCTCCTTGTTAATCTTATCCAGTTCCTCATAAAGTTCTGTCCGTCCTATTTTAATAAACATACTTTTAACATATGCCAGCCATTTGATTTTTGGGACTTATCTAACTTCACACAGTCCCATAAAATCAAATGATTCAGCTGACAAATGAATGATCCTTGCACATTGATTGCTGTTTGGCACCTATAGCAGATATGAGGTTGAATCATTAATACCAGATTCTATGAAATGGTTTAAGAAAAATCTAAATTAAAAAATTTACAAATAATAATAAAAACAAAACTAATATTGAAAAAAATAGAATGAAGAAAATTATGAATAAGTGACATTATCGGCAAGCATATTGTTTGTTTTTATTCATTAAACTGCTATCTCATTGCTCAACCATCCATACACACACAAAATGACTGCCTGCCATTGCCACATGGTCATCAAAAACAACAATACAGAGCTAAAAGGCATTGGGAGAAAAGAGGAGACATGTAGGTCTATGGCAAAAGCATACTAGCTGCCTCACAAAATGGCCACTGACCAACCACATTGTGAACCAGCAAGCAAGGTGGCATGGCTGCAACATAATGATAGAAAACCAACAAATGCAAACCTATGGCAAAAGTACACTGGATGCCTACGCAAAATGGCCACCAGCCACATGGTCAGACAACAATAACCAGCAAGAGGGCATGGCCACTAATGAAGAAGAAATGCAGGCCTAAGGTGAAAGCACACTGGCTGGCTACACAAAATGGCCGCCAACCACATGGTCACAACAACAACAACCAGTAAGAGAGCATGGCACAAACAAAGAAGAAATGCATGCCTATGGGGAAAGGAGACTGGCTGCTAAGCAAAATGGCCAGCAGCCACATGGTCACAAAAACAACAACAACTAACAATGGGCCATGGCCACAAACAATAAAGAAATGCAGGCTTATGGGGAAAGCACACTGGCTGGTTACACAAAAAAGCCGCCAGCCACGTGGTCAAAACAAGAACAACAAACAGGAGCCCTGGAAATCAAATAACACATGCATGCCTAGGGTGGACTCCAACTATACAAAAAGGCCCCTGGCCACAAGCCATACTGATTCTTGAACACAAAGGCAAATGGTAGCCTATGCCAAACACACATACACACACACACACACACACAGTGGCCAGACAAAAGAGGCATGGTAAAACAGATAACACAGCTATGCCAAAAAGCAAAAATTAACAGGGCTTAAAATGTTCACAACAACACACATACTCCAGATGCATTACCCCACCTAAACACTGTTTGAGTAGAAAAAAAGTGTAAACCCCACAAAAAATCCTCATTAGGACCATCCATGGCCTAAATGGTGTTTCAATACTTCAGACGCAACATAAACACTAGTTTCATGCACCCATGAATAATCCAGGGCCTACTAGCTGGAAGGCTCATTAGCAAACTAGGCCACATAGTGAATTAATTAAATCAATCAATATTCAAAACTTATTAAAAAACATGGAGAAGAAAAAAGAAAATTGTACTGAACTATGCAACATTTTTCTTTTACAAAAGAAGATACATTTCATGCACAAAAACTAGACCCGTACTAAAACTGCTGGCCACTAACCACAAAAAATGTAATTAAAGTACAAATAAATTCAATTGCATGCCCCCAGTCAAACAGACAACACCCTTATACACCAATTTACTTGTGATATCTCAAAAACAAAGGGGCCGATTACGATGGCGGGAAGTCCGCCACCTCTGGGATGGACCGCCGACCCGGAGGTGGTGGACTTCCCGCCATGCCCCTGAATATTCCCACGGCCAAATTAGGATAGTGGTGGGCAGCCATGGCTCGTGCAGGGCGTTACACTGGGCGGTGACGTCAGGCAGAGGAGGGGCAGGGTGGGGGGTTGTAAAATGCGGGATATGGACAATGTCAGGTAAGTACCAAAAAAAAAAAAACGATTTTCATTACCCACGCAGCATTGCCATATGTGATGCAGCGTGGGTAACGCCCTGCACGAGCCGTGGCTGGTGGTGGGAATGGGAAAGGTACCGCTGCGGGCGGTAAGACCATCCGCCGTGGTTCCGCAATTCAGGCCTTTTCTGCCCGCCTTGCGGGACAAGGTACAATGGGGCTATGGCGGCGGTACCGTGCAGGCACTGCCATGGGCATTAGGATACCTGTCTTTTTTAGCGGCATTGCCGCAGCAAAAAGACAGGCTGTGACTGCCTTTGGGGGCCCGTTGCAGGCCCCCAGGGAGTGGGGGAGTGGTGTGCTGTACGTGGGGGGTACCTATGGTACCCCCTACATATTCATGTCCAAGGTGGCAGACACCGCACGGTGCCTGTCACGTTGTACATACATATGCAAAACATGTCTTTTTACATTGTGGCGGGTGCTGCCGCCCGCCACAATGTAAAAATACGGGATGCACTGGCCAGTGTGGCGTGCGCAACGTAATTTGCATTGCGGGACCGCCGCACCTATGGCGGGCCCCAAGGTCCTAAAATCCAATGGTATATATACAGCAGACAAAAAGAGTGATCCTTCCAGCTCCAAATCCCAAAGAAAAGTGACAAAGGGGCTGGAAGTCAAGCGAGTGAGCGCAAAGTCTTGCGGGAGCTCTTTAGCAGTGTGAGAAGTTTTGCGTGCGCTTGAAAACAGCATGAGTGTCTTGGCGCTTGCAATTGAGTGCCAAAGGTAAACTCGAGCGTGCAAATGGAAAAAAAACTCCACTTCACGGCCAATTAACGGAATTCTGTGTTCCTCTGCGGAGCACGGAGTGTCCAAATTTCTCAAACTCCGCAAGCTTAGCATAATTTACTGCCCGAGGTTAATCATATGCGGACGATACTTATCTCTTAATCTCCCCAGACAATAACTGTGCCAAAACCAAAGAATCCTTTTCCGCTGGGATGAAGGCTATCACTAGCTGGATGACCGAAAACTATCTCCAGAGATAATACTGTTTGGGAAAGCCCAACAGTGTTGGAATCCGGATTGGTGGCGCTAAAACTTGGTAGGGCCCCTTCATCTAAACTATTAGTTAAAAACGTAGGAGTCCAGTTAGATAAATCTCTTGCTATGAAAGATCAGGTGCTATCCACAGTAGGCTTATGTAGTTGCTGAGACAAGCCCTCCCTCTACTACCACTTACAGCAAGGAAAGCTTTAGTCCAGGTCCTCGTTATTTGCCGTTTAGATTATGGTAATGCTCTCTTGGCCTCACCAAATCATTTGCTATCATCCAAACTTCAGGTGGTACAGAACATCGTTGCACGCCTTATCTGTAACCTCCCATCTAAAGCAGCTTCCTCCCCTCTTCTCCATACCCTACACTGGCTACCAGTTAAAACAGATTTTTTTTTCAAAATCTGCTGCTTAACTCATATAAAGCTCTATATGGTCATGGGCCTTCCTATCTTTCATCAAAGCTCACCTGATACTTGCCTCCAAAACTTTTAAGATCTTCTGACCAAGCATTGTTCAGGAAGTCCCAGTCAGGGGGCAGGTTGTTTTCTTTCCTAGCTCCATTCTATTGGAATAATGTGCCTCTTCAACTGCACATTTGCAACAACCTCAAGCAATTTAGAAAATTACTTAAGACCAATCTATTTTAACTGCTTTAGTTTTGCTGTCTCCTGGCTTCCACACCAAGATACTCCTGCTGGGGTGATTCATGCACGTAATACATTTTAATAACATTATGCCTGGATCACCAACTGCACCGACAGCATTGACTTTTCAACACCATTAAGGAAAACAACATCAAACCCTTGTAAGACATGTGCAACAACCTCAGCTTCTTCCACCACAAAATTGCAGCCATATACAGAAACATCAAATCACAACCTCCTCTTACGGACTTCCTCAGCATATACACCAGCACTGCAACTGACACGAACCACAAACTGAGCACCTGAAACCTCCTTTACACACAGGAAACCAGCTCCATCATGAAATTCAGCCACTCTGGAGCTCCTACAGACCCATGCCTGCACTAAATCTTCAGTCTCGGAAACCAAAGGAGCAGCCAGGATCTCATCACTCTACTCAATGCCTCAATCACCACTGCAATATTTTCTGATGCCTGGAAACACGTCAAAGTCAGACCACGATTCATTCATTCATTCAAAACACTTTATTTCATTCACCAGGACCATAAAAGTACAATTCATCACACTATACAACACGGAATAAAAATACATTGATCATTGCCTAAAAATATAAATATATATCATGATTATAAAAATTAGATTACAACCAAAATCTTGATAAAATATTTGAATGGAACGTACATGGATGTGGGACGTCAAACAAGGTAGCCATGCAGAGCTTTTCTACAAAGCACCCACATTGCCCCCAAGAATTTAGCAATAGAAATAACCATTACTGTGCAAGAATCTGATCTGAGAATGAGGAGGGCTAATATTAACCTACAAACCGGTACCAACCAATTATGCTGAGGGGATGAATAGGCAGGGAAGGCGCAGAAGACATAAGAAACACATTCCTTCTGGTGGTCACAAATTGAACAAGTGGTGCCTCCTATGCTCTACCAACCTGATGTAAATGTTCAGCACTATAAAGTGTCTGTGCGAAACTGAAAATAAAGTTTTCTATGCAGTGGGACAGTCACCACGTCCCAAAATAACTCCCATCCCTAAAGGGACTTGATAGCCATATAATCCCTGGATAACCTGGCGGTGGCTGACTTCCGAGCATCCTTAGTCTCCACAAGTGGGCAGTATTTCATTTTCACCTCAGTCTAGGAAGGAAATACAGGAGTGTTTGGTTGGTCCCATAAATCATGTAGCCCCAATGAGTATAAGACTGACTTTATATTAGTAAGTCATGAGATTTTGTTAAAGTGAACAGCCTTCATGACATCCTGTTAACTGTCAACGTTTTGGGTCAGTTCCGGAGTGGTCCACATGTTTCTCCAGTACAACAAAGGCCACAAACAAACTTTGCCTGTGGACCTAGTGATGCCTAGGTCACAAAATAATGGATATAATGGCATACTAATTGGGAAAGATGTCAATTTCCTAAGACGTTTATTCTCAGATTTTATAATGTCATAGTGTTTTGAAAACCCCCACAACTCAGCCCTGTGCAAAGCTGACCCACGGCCCTTCGCCTCATTATAATTATTATTATTATTATTATTGTTATTTCTAAAGCGCACTGTCACAATGCAGGCATCCTGGCACTAAACTAGCTCATGGGCAGAGGGCAAGTGTCAGGCAGAGCAAAGACCACATGTCAAGTTACTCAGGGAACAACCAGGTTTTAATCTTTCTCCTGAATGGGAGAAGCTGCGCGGTTTGTCTTATATCGAGTGGGAGCAGATTCCATAATTTGGCAGCTGTCACCTCAAAGGATCTGGCTCCTGCTCTAACCTTTTTAAATCTGGGTACTTTCACCAGCCTGGCCAATGACGACCGCAGGTGACTGGCTGGAGTCTACCAATTAAATTTAGATTGCATGGAGGCGGGGCCTATTCCATGAAGAGCCCTGAACACCAGACAGAGGGCTTTGAATTGTATCCGCTGTCGCACAGGTAACCAGTGCAGTTTGGCAAGGGCAGCCGCACCATGTGCTCTTCTGGGAAGCCCCGAAGCCAGTCTGGCAGCTGCAGATTGCACCCTCTGGAGCCTGTCCAAGAGAAACTCAGGGGAACCCAGTAATAGAGCATTGCAGTAATCCAATCTGCTGAGGATTGTGCACCTTGCCACTTGAGCACGAGCATGGAATGGTAGGAGTGGCAAGATTTTCCTCAGAGATCGGAGAATAGCAAAACAGCAGGCGGTCGTTTTGTTGACATACGTCTCCATACTTAGTTTATGATCAAGCATGACCCCTAAATTGCGAACTGAGGCCACAGGTCGTACAGTAGTCATTATTTCAGGAGGCCAAAAGTTTTCTGGAAACGGGTGGGCGATCTTATTCCCAGTGCTAAAAAGCACCTCCGTTTTTGCAGCATTAAACTGCAGCGAGTTAGCCTTTAGCCACCGTGACGTGTCCCGCATACAGTTGTGGAAAACTTCCACTGATGTTGACTCCTCTCCCTCAAAGGAGGGGATCATCTGCATATCGTCCGCATAATTCACAGTCTTGATGTTATTGGTCTTAATAAGTGAGATCAAAGGTTTTAGATATAAATTAAAAAGTATGGGGCTAATCGCCGAGCCCTGTTGGACTCCATGAGCCACCTTGTTAAATACAGACTGAAAAGGTGGCAGAGACACTGCCTGCTGCCTATCCTGCAGGAAAGAGCGAAACCATGCCAGAGCGCTGTCTCTCACCCCAGCATCAGATAAACGGTTCAATAGGATCTTATGATTAACCGTATCAAAGGCGGCAGACATGTCTAACAGAATCAGAAATGCTGTCTGTCCCTTGTCTGCACGCCTCTGAAGTTCATCCACGGCCGTCACCAGGGCTGTTTCAGTCCCGTGAGCAGGGCGAAACCCAAATTGATCGTTCTATAATAGATGATGCTTTTCAAGATGTTTTGAGAGGGTAGCACTGACCAGTCGCTCAACCACCTTGGCAGGAAAAGGCAGCAGAGAAATAGGCCTGTAATTTTTGGAACAGTCCGGATCCAAGGAGGGCTTTTTCAGCAAAGGGGAAATCACAGCCTGTTTCCACTGAGCTGGAACAATGCTAGTAGCAATAGACTGGTTACAGATTAGATGGAGTATGGGAAACAGTTCCTCCTTATGCTCCTTCCAAATTTTGCATGGCACCGGATCCAGAGGAGACCCAGAGGAGATCCCCATAGCCAGCCCACAAAATGCATCGTCTGTAAGAAGAGGGAAGTCAGATAGCAGTTCCCCCGACGACCAGGCTAAGTCATCTGCCCGATCTGTTGTTACTTCAGGTATGGTGTCATTAGAGTGACCAGCAGATGACCTGTCCCCCTCCAAGTTCTCAACAATCAGCTCAATTTTCTCCTTAAAGAATTTAGCCAGATTTTCACAGAGTTCTTGAGAAGGGACAATAGCATTCTTAGAACAGTCAGGGCTGGTTAAGCTGTTTAATATGTTGAAGATGCTCCTGGAGCTGTTAGCAGCCGTGCAGATGACCGAGGAATAGTAATCCGATTTAGATTTTCTGATCATACTTTTGTATTCCAGTACTTTGCTTTTCCAGAGCAGCCTAGATGTTCCGTCATATTCCCGCCTCCATCTCCTTTCTGCCTGTTTACAGCCCTGCTTAAGTTTAGCCAACATCTCATTGAACCATGGGGCCGAAGCACTCCCCTTACAGCAGCGTTTTTTTAGGGGAGCATAAGCATCCAACACCGCCGTGATTCCAGAACAGACTGAGGAATAGTTCTCCTCAACTTGCCTGTCCAGGCTAAAAGCCTTTCTCACATTGAATACCCCGTTTGGTGAGCTCAGACGAGTAAGCGCCTTCCAGTCTCTACACCAAAATTCCTTAGTGACTAATGGAGCCTTAGTGTGAACATCACGAATGTTTACAAAGAATTTTACAAGGAAATGGTCTGACCAGTCTGTGGGCAATGTTTCCCCCATTACCACCAAGTCAGGAACTGTGAACAATAGATCTAGAAGATTCCCTGCCTTGTGAGTGGCTCCAATAATCTGCTGAGAAAGACCAAAGCTTTCGCAGGATTGAAGCAGGTTCCGGAAACCCATATCCAGGGGGCCATTGCACCAAAGATTAAAATCCCCCAGAATGACCAGCTTATGGTGGGACGCTGCGATATTAGTCAGCGTCGATAAGAGTGCTTGTTGTTGCAAAATACTGAAAGCCCCAGGCGGTCTATAACATAACACGCCAGTGCAAACAATCCCAGAACAATTCCGGATAGAGAGACCCAGCAACTCTGTCCCCTTCGCAGTGTCTATGTCAATTATGTCAATTTTACAAGTGGCATTGTAAATGACTCCTACCCCTCCACCCCTACCAGTAGGTCTGGGAAGATGCAAACATTTAAATCCAGGAGGGCATGCGCAGCCAGGTTCGACCAAACAGTCAGCATGAGTCCATGTTTATGTCATGAACAGAACTTCCAGCTCATGCATCTCAATCAGCAACTGGAATTCCACGCTGTGCTTTGGCAGGGACCTAACATTTAAAAGCCCACATCTCAAGAGATTGTTGGTAAGGAAATCTGTTCGTGGCTGGGCCGTATGCAGCAGATTAAGAGCCCCTTTGTCTGAATAAAGCTTACCGATCCGTATAAGCGTGTCTCTCGAGTAGGGAGGACCAAGAAAGTCATCACACAGCTCCTGGGGGCCAAAACCGGCAGCGTAGCTGGCGCTCGGTGCTTCCCTGGCGCGGACGGGCGCAGACGGGCTTGCCTTTGGCGCGCCTTCCGTGTGCCCAACTACACCCAAAATGGCGGGTCCGCTCGCACGGACGGACCAGACCAAGGGAAACAACCAAAGCCTCAAACGACCGCACTGGCCGAGCATAAGGTAAGTATGTGCAAATGAGCAAGTTGTGGCTACTTATAGGCAAGACAGCAGTCTAAAAACATGAGATACACTATTAAAAGCAGATGAGCAAGTTGTGGCTGCATATACATGGGAAACAGTTTTAAAAGCACAGAGGACCGTTTGTTAACTGGGCACGTTTTAAAATAAAAGTAAAATCAGGTAAATCAAGTAGCCTCCAAAGTGGCTGACCGTGCAAGCAGAGCCCTGCCGAACACGTCGAGTGCCTCTAGAGCTAGGTAGGGTCTGCGCGCTCGCTCCAGTGTTGTTTATATGGAGCCCAGAGCGCGCAGCCCCGACCACTAGACCGTGTGCCCAACTACACCCAAAATGGCGGGTCCGCTCGCACGGACGGACCCGACCAAGGGAAACAACCAAAGCCTCAAACGACCACACTGGCCGAGCATAAGGTAAGTATGTGCAAATGAGCAAGTTGTGGCTACTTATAGGCAAGACAGCAGTCTAAAAACATGAGATACACTATTAAAAGCAGATGAGCAAGTTGTGGCTGCATATACATGGGAAACAGTTTTAAAAGCACAGAGGACCGTTTGTTAACTGGGCACGTTTTAAAATAAAAGTAAAATCAGGTAAATCAAGTAGCCTCCAAAGTGGCTGACCGTGCAAGCAGAGCCCTGCCGAACACGTCGAGTGCCTCTAGAGCTAGGTAGGGTCTGCGCGCTCGCTCCAGTGTTGTTTATATGGAGCCCAGAGCGCGCAGCCCCGACCACTAGACCGTGTGCCCAACTACACCCAAAATGGCGGGTCCGCTCGCACGGACGGACCCGACCAAGGGAAACAACCAAGCCTCAAACGACCGCACTGGCCGAGCATAAGGTAAGTATGTGCAAATGAGCAAGTTGTGGCTACTTATAGGCAAGACAGCAGTCTAAAAACATGAGATACACTATTAAAAGCAGATGAGCAAGTGTCAAAGCTAACCACGTCGTCCCTTACCTTGTCTTGACTGATGTTCTCCTGGAAGACGTGGATGATTTCGCAGGGACGCAAG
This sequence comes from Lissotriton helveticus, assembly GCF_964261635.1. Taxonomy (NCBI): domain Eukaryota; kingdom Metazoa; phylum Chordata; class Amphibia; order Caudata; family Salamandridae; genus Lissotriton; species Lissotriton helveticus. The sequence goes on along the minus strand of NC_136062.1, from coordinate 166,205,918 downwards.
GGGCCAACTTCCCTAATCACTAACTAAAACTTACTGACTTAAATATGCACAGCAAGGTTTAAACTAGAATTCAGGGAGGAGGGCCGGTACCGGGCGTTGAGGAGAAGACTGTGGATCTTGCTGTCGACCTGCGAGGCAACAAGCACCAAGACTTTAGTATTCAGTCTTAAGAGTCAATGTTCCTAAACTATTCCTAGACCCTCCACTACTATCTCTATTTTAGTAGAGCCCCCAAAATCAAGTGATGCTTTTCTGAGGTCCCCCTACCTGCAATCAGCAAGTTGTCGGCCTTCGCCCAGTATGTCTTGTAGGGATGTAGGGTAGTTGTGATGAAGTCGTCAGACGTCCTTTAGGATAGTTCTTTTACAGGTGTGATGTCAACTTGTTCATCTGGAAGTTCACACAAAGAAAGAAAGGATTAATTCACTATTCTTTAAGAGGCCCTTTGCATTCTTTCTATCTCTTCCTAAGACTTACTTGGCATTAACCTTTTGCTTCTTGGTCTCGGGTTTCTAGATCTGTTATTAGTGCTATAAAAGAAGCATAAAACAAAACACACCAAATCCTATGTGTCTTTCTTCAAACACACTATTTTCAAATAAAATCTGAAAGTTCTAGGTAAATCTCTTCACAACTCAACACTCGTAAATGATTGGCAAATAGTTCTCAAATATACATAGGCAAAGAATGTCAATCTGTTCTCAATTATACATAGGCAAATAATGTCAATCAGTTCTCAAATATACATAGGCAAAAATGTCCAAAGTCTCTTTCTTTGCGAAGGCTTTCACAAAGTATTGTTCCAAAAATTCTGAAGTCCTTTCTTGCGAAGGGCGCCTTAAATCAAGAAAATGTACTTAGCTTTTGAACTCTGTTGTTGAGGTTTCAAGCTCCAGGAAATAAGAAGCACCGCCGTGGAGTCCTGCCAGGATTGATTACTCCTTCAGGTGAGCACCTCCATCAGACGCGACCTTCTCCGAGGGAAATCCGAGGCAAAGCGCCTTCCAGAAGGCTGGGTGCGGTTTAAATACCGGACCGCACCCAGCCGCTCCCAGTCACGCTCTGTGAACGTGCGCGGGGACGCTGCATGCAGTCCCAGCTCTAGCGCGCACCGAATGGTAGCGTGTAGGGATGCGAGGAGAGATCAGTGAGACCTTCGCGGGGGCATTGTCTCTCACGAAGCCATATGCGAAGGTCACAATTCCAAATACAAAGCGCTCTCAACCTCAATAACCACACAAGGCAAGCAAAAGGCAAAAGTAAAGGCATGGTTAGCAAAACTCTAAGTAGGTGGTAAACATGCATTGCAGAAGAAGTATATGTAAACACCAAATCACACTGACTAGAAGCGTGCGTGGAGCACGGGACAGGGGTGGGTTTTCACAAGGGGAAATTAGCACATGTCTTAGGACATGTGTACTAAGGGTAAGTGGAACCATGACAGTACTCCCTCCTCAAGATCCCCCCAAGAACGGTTGAAATGGGTTTCGGTTTCTCAGGATGTCTTAAATGGAAGAGTCGGATCAATTTAGGAGAGTTTTTCAGATGGTCCAAAGGTTCCCATGACCTTTCTTCAGGGCCATATCCTTTCCAATCTATGAGGTAAAACAGTTTTCCTCGAACTCTTTTGGAATCTAAGATAGTTTTAACCTCAAATTCAGGGTGATCATCAATCATGATGGGAGGCGGAGATTTAGAGATACGGGTCTGGGGATGGAAAGGCTTAACCAGAGAGACATGGAATACCGGGTGTATCAAGTACCTTTGAGGGAGACTCAGCCTTACACAAACCGGGTTAATTACCTTCTCAATAGGAAAGGGGCCAATAAACCTCGGGTTGAATTTCCTGTTTCCCCTAAGTTTCAGATTCTTCGTACTCAGCCATACCTTATCACCTACTTTATATTGAGGTTGTTCAGATCGATGTCTGTCTTTGGTTTCTTTCTGAGATTCTTTTGCCTTCGCCAAGTTGAATTTAGCCTCTTCTTGGATGGAAAATACTTTGGATACATAATCGGAGATTGCAGGTACAGAATCATAGTTAGAAGAACTTTCAGGAATACATTTGGGATGGAATCCAAAATTACAAAAGAACGGAGACATCTTGATAGATGAATGTTCGGAGTTATTATAAGCGAACTCTAAGGGGCTTAAGAGATCAGACCATTCTTCTAGAACATTGGGCAACATACATCGGAGATATTGTTCGATAGTTTGATTAGTTCGTTCAGTTAAACCATCTGTTTGGGGATGGTAGCTAGAAGACAATCGAACGTCCATTTGTAGTAAAGTACCCAGTTTTTGCCAGACCTTAGAAATAAACTGGGAGCCTCTGTCCGAAATGACCACTGATGGAATACCGTGTAATCTAATCACGTGTGACATAATTAGATGAGCAAGCTCTAAAGCAGTGGGAAGTTTCTTTAAAGGAATGAAATGGGCCATCCTAGTGAACTGATCTACTACTGTTAAAATTGTATTAAATCCCTTCTTGGTTTCAGGTAGTTCAACTATGAAGTCTAGCAATATTGTATGCCAGGGTTGAGGTGGGATAGGCAGAGGCATTAACAAACCACTAGGAGCTTGATGAGAAGTCTTATGTTGAATGCAAACATCGCAAGTTTCTACAAATAACTGAATGTCCTTGAACATCAAAGGCCACCAAAAGGTGCGTCTTATAAGTTCCATAGTCTTCAAAATGCTAGGATGAGCAGATAACATAGTATCGTGGTGAAGCTGGATTATGGATCTTTGAATATTTTCAGTAGGAACGAAAATCAAACCATGTACCATCAATAAATCATTCTTCTCTAGAAGGTAAGGATGATCCTTTTTCAACATCTCAAGATCCTTATCTTTCAAGGCCTCCTTGATGTCAGAAATAATGTTACTCGTGGTTAAACTTCCCTGAAAACAAGAAGTCGGGATTACAGGATGGACAATTTCGGGTTGTTCTAGGCCTTTCTCACCTATTCTAGACAAAGCGTCCGCTTTCAAGTTCTCTTTTCCAGGACGATAAGTAATCACAAAAGTGTAGTCATTAAAGAACATAGACCAACGTAACTGTCTAGCAGTTAGAGCTTTTACAGATGTTAGAGCTTGAAGATTTCGGTGATCTGTATAAATAGTTACGGGATGACGAGCCCCTAACAGTTAGTGGCGCCATTCTTCAAAAACCGCCTTAATTGCTAATAATTCTTTATCAGCAATGGCATAATTTTGTTCTGCTTCTGACAACTTCCTGGAAAAGTAAGCTATAGGGTGCATTTGGCCTGTATCAGTATTTCGTTGTGAAAGAATTCCTCCTAATGCATATTGAGATGCATCTGCTTCCACAATGAACGGTTGATTGGGGTCTGGATGACACAAGATTGGGGCCATGGTAAACCTCTTCTTTAAATTTAGAAAGGCTTCTTCAGCATCAGAGTTCCACAAGAATTTCACTCCTTTTCTCAGTAACTTGGTTATGGGTGTAATTAATTGAGAAAAGTTCTGGATGAATCTACGGTAAAAGTTTGCAAAGCCTAGGAAGCTTTGAATCTGTTTCACGGAAGTTGGACTGGGCCAGGTTGTTACAGCTTCCACCTTTTTAGGATCCATTTCGATACCTTCGGGACTAATTATGTATCCCAGGAAGTCTACCTTGGAGACATGAAACAAACTTTTTTCCAATTTAACATAAAGAGAATTTGAGAGTAGTTTTTGAAGAATGGCACGGACCTGTTGTACATGTTCTTCCTCGGTATCAGAGTAGATGAGGATATCATCTATATAAACTACGCAACAGATGTCAATAAATTCATGCAATACCTCATTTATGAAGAACTGGAAGGCGGCGGGAGCGTTACACAGTCCAAATGGCATAACTTGATACTCAAAGAGACCAAACTTAGTGCGGAAGGCAGTCTTCCATTCGTCTCCTTTTCTTACCCTGACTAAATGGTAAGCTCCTCGCAAGTCCAGTTTTGTATATATCTTAGCTTTCTTAATTTGGTCCAGAAGTGTAGGAATCAGAGGTAAGGGGTACCTGTTCTTAATGGTGACGTTGTTTAATGCCCTATAATCTATGCACGTGCGCAATTCCCCTCCCTTCTTTGGAATAAAAAAAAGAGCTGAAGATACTGGAGATTTGGAGTGCCTAATGAAGCCGTTTGTAAGATACTCGTCAAGGTATGCTCTGAGATGAGTGTTTTCTGCCTCAGTAAGAGCATATATGCGACTGCAGGGCAAGGTTGCTCCGGGCACGAGATCAATTCTACAGTCGAAATCTCTATGAGGAGGTAGAGTATTGGCCTTTCTTTTGTCAAACACATCAGATAAACTGTTATAAACAGATGGGACCCCTTCCAAAAGCAGGACATTAGGTGATTCAATTCCAAAATCAAAACCTTGCACTATGTCTTCAGATTTCTTGATTAGAAAACATTGCTCAGTACAAAAGGATGACTTGAAGGTAATTAACCTGGTTACCCAATCTATGATTGGGTTATGTTTTATTAACCAAGGTATCCCCAAAATCATCTTAAACTGAGGGGCATCAATTATATCGAATTGTATTCTTTCTCGATGTATGGGTGAACATTCCATCTCTAAAGGTTCAGTTTGTTTGTTTACCAACCCTGAAGTCAACTCTTTACCATCTACTGCTCTGACGGTTTCTGGGTGATCTTTAAACACAGACTGAAAGCCTAACTGTAAGAAAAATTGGGAGTCAATAAAATTACCTGTAGCCCCGGAATCTATAATGGCTTCCACTTTTCTTGTGTGGGATTCTGGAAGCAGATCTCGGAGTTCTACTAGGATTGAAAAGTGTCTAATTCCTGCAGGAGGAAGAGTCGAGGCCAAACTAGAAAGACCACCCGATAAACTGACCTCTCCCTTTACCGAGTGTACTAGTTTTCCGGCCTTTCTTGCGTGATGGCCAAATCGGAAGTCTTGGTTTTAAACTTGTTAGGTCGTGTAGGGCATTCTTTTACGAAATGTCCTGTCTTACCGCAATATAAACACTGGTTTAAACGTCGCCTTTTGTCCTTCTCCTCCTTAGATAAAGGACCACGAATCGAACCAATTTGCATGGGTTCAACAGTGTCAGACTTTGGACCTGATTCTCGATTCAAGGTCGACTTTTCCTTAAAGAAAACTACTTTATGCTCTGTCTTCCCTCTTTCTCCTTTTTTCTCTGAAATACGATGATTAAGTTTTACCACTAAATCAATGAACTCACTTATGTCTTCTGGGGGTTCAAGAATCTGAGTTATCATGTCCTTTAATTCCTCCCTTAGACCTCTGTAAAAGATGGACACTCTTTTGTCGTATGGCCAGTCAGCCTCTAACACCAGACGGTTAAAGGTGGATATGTAATGTATCAGATCCGAAGATCCTTGCTTTAAACTTAAAAGCTCGTTATCTGCAGACTGAACGAAAAGATGTTTTGCAAACATCTTCTTTAAAGCTCTCTCGAAATCCTTAAAATTATACAAAATCCGATCATCTCTTTCTACTAAAGGAACTGACCAAAGGGCTGCATCTCCCCCCATGTAGGACAACATAAATGCTACTCTGGAAGAATCGTCTGGGAAGGCTGTAGTCTTAGCTATAAAATGCAGGTGACATTGCTGTAAAAATACAGAAAACTTATTACAATCCCCATAGAATCTTTCTGGTGGGGCTAAGGGGGTGGGGAACGGAGTTACCACTTGAATCTGAGTTTTGGTATCCGCACTGGACAAGGAACCCTGGAAAGTGGTTGGTTGTTGTTGAATAGAGTTCTGAAGAGAGGATAAATCCCTACGTAAGGCTACGTTTTCCTGCCTAATAGCTTCTAAAACTGCTGCCAAATCCTGCATGTTAACGTGATCCATTGCGTCCGGGCGAAATTATCTTCGTGGGCTTTGCCTTCTGTCAAAGCTAACCACGTCGTCCCTTACCTTGTCTTGACTGATGTTCTCCTGGAAGACGTGGATGATTTCGCAGGGACGCAAGGGGCCAACTTCCCTAATCACTAACTAAAACTTACTGACTTAAATATGCACAGCAAGGTTTAAACTAGAATTCAGGGAGGAGGGCCGGTACCGGGCGTTGAGGAGAAGACTGTGGATCTTGCTGTCGACCTGCGAGGCAACAAGCACCAAGACTTTAGTATTCAGTCTTAAGAGTCAATGTTCCTAAACTATTCCTAGACCCTCCACTACTATCTCTATTTTAGTAGAGCCCCCAAAATCAAGTGATGCTTTTCTGAGGTCCCCCTACCTGCAATCAGCAAGTTGTCGGCCTTCGCCCAGTATGTCTTGTAGGGATGTAGGGTAGTTGTGATGAAGTCGTCAGACGTCCTTTAGGATAGTTCTTTTACAGGTGTGATGTCAACTTGTTCATCTGGAAGTTCACACAAAGAAAGAAAGGATTAATTCACTATTCTTTAAGAGGCCCTTTGCATTCTTTCTATCTCTTCCTAAGACTTACTTGGCATTAACCTTTTGCTTCTTGGTCTCGGGTTTCTAGATCTGTTATTAGTGCTATAAAAGAAGCATAAAACAAAACACACCAAATCCTATGTGTCTTTCTTCAAACACACTATTTTCAAATAAAATCTGAAAGTTCTAGGTAAATCTCTTCACAACTCAACACTCGTAAATGATTGGCAAATAGTTCTCAAATATACATAGGCAAAGAATGTCAATCTGTTCTCAATTATACATAGGCAAATAATGTCAATCAGTTCTCAAATATACATAGGCAAAAATGTCCAAAGTCTCTTTCTTTGCGAAGGCTTTCCCAAAGTATTGTTCCAAAAATTCTGAAGTCCTTTCTTGCGAAGGGCGCCTTAAATCAAGAAAATGTACTTAGCTTTTGAACTCTGTTGTTGAGGTTTCAAGCTCCAGGAAATAAGAAGCACCGCCGTGGAGTCCTGCCAGGATTGATTACTCCTTCAGGTGAGCACCTCCATCAGACGCGACCTTCTCCGAGGGAAATCCGAGGCAAAGCGCCTTCCAGAAGGCTGGGTGCGGTTTAAATACCGGACCGCACCCAGCCGCTCCCAGTCACGCTCTGTGAACGTGCGCGGGGACGCTGCATGCAGTCCCAGCTCTAGCGCGCACCGAATGGTAGCGTGTAGGGATGCGAGGAGAGATCAGTGAGACCTTCGCGGGGGCATTGTCTCTCACGAAGCCATACGCGAAGGTCACAATTCCAAATACAAAGCGCTCTCAACCTCAATAACCACACAAGGCAAGCAAAAGGCAAAAGTAAAGGCATGGTTAGCAAAACTCTAAGTAGGTGGTAAACATGCATTGCAGAAGAAGTATATGTAAACACCAAATCACACTGACTAGAAGCGTGCGTGGAGCACGGGACAGGGGTGGGTTTTCACAAGGGGGAATTAGCACATGTCTTAGGACATGTGTACTAAGGGTAAGTGGAACCATGACAGCAAGTTGTGGCTGCATATACATGGGAAACAGTTTTAAAAGCACAGAGGACCGTTTGTTAACTGGGCATGTTTTAAAATAAAAGTAAAATCAGGTAAATCAAGTAGCCTCCAAAGTGGCCGACCGTGCAAGCAGAGCCCTGCCGAACACGTCGAGTGCCTCTAGAGCTAGGTCATAGATTTTAAGTGCTGGAGAGATGGGTTTGGAGTAGGATGTGCGGTTGTCAAGACATACCCTCCGCAGAGGTAAACCCCAAATATGCAAAGGAATCAACTTGTTCTGAAGCAAATCTTCCCAAGAATAATTTACTCTTCAAAGATCTATGCTGGTTAAAAGATATCACCATGGTTTTCAAAGTGTTGATTTCCAAGCCCCGGTCCACATAGAACTCCTTGAAGTGAGTCAAGAGTTTCTGTAGGCCTGACGGGGTCTTTGAGATCAACAAGGTGTCATCAGTGAATAAGAAAATCAGGGTTTGAAAGCCCTTCAAGGATGGAACATCTGCTTCCAATCGTGCCAGGTGGGGATGGATGTCACTGATAAAAAGTGAAAATAAGATGGGTGTCAGCATGCAGCCATGGCACACGCCTTTACAGATTAATATTCTCTCTGTCAGCTAGGTCAGATCCCCTCCCCATCGTATGCATGCGTAATTATCTTCATGCAGTCAAATTAAAAGAGCTAAGATCTCAAGGGGCATTCCAAATTGGCCAGGGTACTCCAAAGTTGTGGTTTTGAAATCAAGTTGATAGCCGATTTTAGGTCGACAGGCGAATAAGCACAGTTCTTCAGTAAATTAACATAAATCAAAAAACCTGGTCAATGGTTGAAAGCCTGGCGCAGAAGCCTGCTCGAAAAGGGCTAAGGATATTGTTCTCACCCATTCAATTTTGCATCTTATTAAGTAGGCACTGGCCAAATATTTTCTGGATACTATCTATCGGGCATATTGGCCTGTAGTTGTATGGTAAGGAACAGTCACCTTTTTTAACCCCTTGGCAGCTGGGGTAATTCCCCCACAGTGCTTGGGGCAGGGGGCCGCGGCTTAGCTGTGCTCATGATGAGCTCAGCTCGTCATGACTCACAGTGAACATATGCTCATGATGAGCTGAGCTCATGACAGACCGACCACTCATTAATTCTCCCGCTCAGCCCATCATGAGCACAGCTCCACTGTGACTCATGACGAGCTGAGCTCGTTATGAGCAAGGGTGGGGTTAAATATGGTTAAAACTATGGCGCCTTTCAATGAATCAGGAATGAGGGCCTCTGCTGCAATTGCACCAGGGCTCTATATTAGTTAACAAAATATCAGCTGGAATTCCATCCGGGCCCGCTGCCAACCCACATGAGACAGAATTCAGGTCCTGTAAAATATCCACAATTTCAAACATCAGCGTCATACTGAATTTTGACTGGGGTACTATGGAATCCAGTGGTGCTAAAGGGTCTGCAGGATTGTTGGCATATAGATTACCAAAATATTTTACCCACATTATTGGCCAGAGACTGAGTAGCTCCTGAGCAATCCCGAGCCACCAAAGCCCAAAAATGTGACTAATTACCAATGGAACATGTGTCCAAAAGGGCCCTCGATCTCTGTTTGTCCCACCCTTTTTTAGCATGCAGGATAGCCTTTTTGTATACTTTCCTTAGAGTTGGTACGTGGACCATGTCTTTTGTTTTCATGGCCTTAACTAATAGGCGACTGATGACACGACATTCATTATTATACCAGGAGTGGTGCCTTCTTTTTTTGTTCTTCCTAAACAATACTTTGGGGGTCATAAAGAGAGATATATATATTTTTTAAATGCTTCATGGTTCTTGGCCATTTGGTCATCTGCACTATCGCATGCCTCTTCAATCTGCGTAAGGACTTCATTGAGGTCTTCTTGAATTGTCGCCAGTATTTGTGGGCGAGCAACAATCTGGGGCCATTTCAGGTGGCGTTTGTTCCCTGCAAGGGTGACCCCCCTGGTATGGTTCGTAATCTAAGTTGTTGAGTCAACAGAAGGCCATTAAGGATGCAGAGTGGGGATTGTGGTCATGCTCAGTTCTTTTGAGGACTGTCATATCAATGACTGTTGACCACAACCTGAAATTGACTAAACTGTAGTCTAAACGACTTGAAAGGGATGGACCTGCAGCTCTGCCTAGTAGTTTATTTGGTATTAGATGGAGGCCAGGATGCCCGATGGGTTGCAGTGCGCACTAAAAGTATCTTTTACATTACATTACATTACAATACATAGCAGAAAACTTAGCAGTCTTTCAAGCTCAAAATGTTACAAAAATGTTCCTTGTATGTTCATATATGTAACACATGTGGTGGAAGTAGTTGTCCCCAGAAGGGCGTGTCCCTAACCAGCTCCAATTCATGCTCTGTTGCATGCATTGTTTCTGCTTGTGGCAACCATGGTGCTGTATGAAGTAAAGGGGGTGGGGTGGGAAAATTACAACATCTTATACACCAAGGTTTGATCCTTCGACGAACTGGTGCTGCTATCCAAGTGTTGTAGTCTTCTGAGTCCATTTTAGCTATTACTTACTGCTGGCCCCCTTTGATACCACCCTGGTGGTGCCTATGAATGCAACCCTGGTGATGCCTATGGGGCATCCCCATTGCTCATGCAGTCCAGCCCAGATACTGGAGTGAACACCCACTGCACCCTTAATGTTTTTGGATGGCAGCATTCAATCTCTCCTGGCACTGTCCCTTAGGCTGATCCACTGAATACAGTCTTCAAAATGAACTTGTCCACCACACCATTAACTCAGCGGAAACCCTTGTGCAGGTTTATCTTTGGAGGGGAAAAAAGCATTGGCAACGCCAATAGGTTTGTGTAGTAATAATACCGATAATCCAGCTTGCAAGAAATTCACTGGTTTATTGTACAGAAAGGAACCTTCAGCCATACAATGAAATCTCCAGCAACTCTTCTCACCAACTGCCTTCACAGCTCATCCTTCAACTCACAACAATCCAAGATTCCACAAGAAAATGACATAACATAGTACCCAGGGAATTTAGAAGGTACCAATTAAATGTTCTGTTCAGGATGACTACTAACAATACCACATATCCCCCTCTCATAGAAAAAAACTTACTCCAAGAAGAACTAGATAAAGCAAATGTTAAAAAAAAACATAAACTTAGTTAGGATTATTAACTACAATTCTGTTAAATTAGAAATCCTACCATCTTCCGACTTCACAGCCCCCTTAAACACTTGGGTCACAGGATTAAGATTACTGAAACAAGAAGAATTACATGTTCCTTTAAGTGGTTTCACTTTTATCATATTGCCCTTAACATCAAAATACTTGACTGCTTTGTGTAGGTCATAATGTTTTTCCCTTTCACCCTGCAATCAAAGCTCTCTAGCCTTTCATTTCTCAATCATCTTGTTTCCATTCAAGCCATATGTGCTGTATGTGTTTACCCAGGGTGTACACATCATAGTATTTGGCTTGCGCTTCTTAAGCAATGCGAATGGAGATATGCCCGTTGTAGAGTGTGGAGTAAACCAATTGTTCCCCATCCTATACTCCACCAGTTTAATTCAATCACATCCTCCGAGTCGAGTTTCACAATCTGAATCATCTCTTTATGCATCCTATTAAATCTTTCTGCGTTTCATTAGTTTCTGGATGGCATAAGGCACATTTGTTATGCATAATACCTCTTTCATTAAGAATTCTCTCCATTTCATTTAAAGTAAGCTGCCCCTCATTGTCAGTCAGGATATACAGAGGACTTGGTTCCTAGAACACAATTCAGCCCAAAAATTGATAAGCAAGGATGTGGAGATATCCTGCACACATAACCCTCAGGCCACCTTGAAAGCATATCCATAAGTTCCAGCAAATCCCAGCAAATACCACCAAAAATCCCCCAATATCCAAAGCCAAATCCTCCTACACATCTGCAGGAATCTCATGGCAAATCAAATGGGCTTACCTGATCTTTTGCGTCTTATCTTGCACTCGCATCAATCTCTTTAAGCCCTTTTTACCTGAACATCCCTTTCAGTACACCATTAGATTGCTGTTAAGTATTCTGTAGATTGCATATCCCTTGATGACTTTCGTGAGCAAACTACACCAACCGGTTTCTCACTCCCCACAGAATAACCGACCTTCCACCTCGAAACACTAATGTGTTGTTAACTGAAATTTCATCCCAAATCTTCACAAAACTCATGAAATCTATGCCACCACCTGGAACCTAACAGCCACCCTCAATGGTCTCCCTGACCTTTTTGAGAACCTCATCCTTGTCAACTTCACTCAACCACTCAATCTCAGAGACACAACCAGCGATCACTTTGACAAGGTCAGTTCTGGGTTTGATGCCTTCTGCTGTGATAACATGACCCAAGGTCATGCTTCAGGTTGAAAACATTTGTATTTGTTGACCTTCAAAGTGATAACTTTAATTTTCAAAACACGTAACACCTCCCTGACTTTAAGTAGGTGGGGTTCTAAAGAATTAGTGAAGATCAAGACATCATCCTGAAAAAACCTCACCCCACAAATCGCACCCAACACATCTGTCATGAGACTTCGGAAAACTGATGCAGCACAACAAAGAGAGATAGGTATCCTCCTAAAACAGATAATACAAAGTTGCATGTTGAGGAACTTCACACAAACGGTCCTGGTAGTAAGCAGAACTTTGCATCGCGTAGCAGGCTGATCATTTCAGAAATATTGGGCAGGGGAAACTTGCCCTCTATTACCTACCCATTGAGGTTCCTCCATTCAATACAAAGCATTATTTCACTAGAATTCTTTGTGGCAACTACCACAGGTGTCACCCACTGAGATGCTTGTACTATTTCAATTATGGCTGCCTCACATAATTGATCCAAATTAGTTTTGACCACATCCTGGAGTCCATAAGTTATATTACTAGCTTTGGGTGCAATGGGTTCTGCACTCTCTTTCAATTTAATATGATGTACATATCATTTAATGCAGCCCACTTTTTCAGAAAACACCTCTGGAAATTCACATAAAAAAAGCTTTCTGATCTGGGCCTGGGGATTAGTATGGGGACCACGATTAATGCCCAGAAGGTTCTGATGGTGCCAACTCAACACAGTGCCTTCCTTTTCTGGGGAATATATTTTACCATTGGTGGTATTAGCCCGAAAATATATTTCTACCTCGAAACACCCCACTGACTCAATCAGTTTGCCTCCACAACTGGACGTAGTGAAATTGGGTTAGTGCAGATTGATGTTGACCTTGAAATACTAGGCACAAATCTTACCTGAAACCAAAGAAAAGCCTTACTCCTGTATCCATCATCATGGAAACTGTTATACCATTGAGGGCAACTAAGTCAGAAGGATTTTCACACATATATTTAGATACACAATTAACATGATTAACAATTTGATAAACTATACCTATTTCTTCAGAACTCACCTCAAACACTTTTTTATTAATAATAATCCACATTTGTAAAGCGCACAATCACCCGTAAGGGTCTCTAGGCGCTGGGGGCCGTCGGGAAGATTAAGCAAGCTATTGCCCAGAGTCACATGGTGCTGGGCTAACCTGCCGCCGGAGCCGGGGATCGAACCGTGATCCCCAGATTCAAGCGTCAGTCGCCCTGGCCGCGGCGCCACACCTCTCCTGAACTTACAGCACTTAGCAAAATGTCCCTTTTTGCCATAGATTTTGCACACATCTTTAGTGGATGGACAGTCCTTAAAATTGGCTAAATTAGTAAGGTTGCCACACATAAAACAAGAAGGCTTACATATTATGGGAACATTTCAATTTATTTTTTGTTTCAAAGAAACAGATATTATGGAGGCAGCAAATCCTTTGTCTTTTCATAACTCTCATATACACCACATAGAATGTTTAACACATTTAGCAATTACCGACAGTTCAATGTATTAATAAATATAGTCTTTCCTCCCAAACAAAAAAAGTAGGCTTCTTTCTATATATAAGTATTAGGTGACCAGAGCTGGAAAATTATCTATAAAGAGGAAGTAGTATGTAATAAGTAAAAGCCCACAGAAAGCTGAACTGAGGTGTGAAAAAGCTCAAAGACGCTGTTAAAAAAATCCCCAGTAAGCAGAGAGTCTTTGGGGGCTGGAGCAGGTGAGTGTGAGTCCCAATAGTAGAGAATCCTCAAGAAAAGGAGAAGGTCAGGTTGAATCCAAGCTGTGTAGAATCCACTGGATTGGGAGAGCGCAAGGCCGGGGAGCAGTCTGACACAGAGGCAGCAGCAAGCAGATCCAGACGTGAAGTAAAAAAGAAGCATTGCAAATGGCTGAGATGCGCTGGTGGCTCAGAACAATTCAATGAGCAAAGGAAACTTGCACTCGCCTACGTATGCTGGGAAAAAAGCATCCAACCAGTAGCTGGATAACTAGGAAACTAAAAAGATATGATTCAGTCTGTAAACGAACATCAGAGAAAGCCTCACTCAAACACCAATCACTTCAATATAACAGTACCTGAGATTACAGGAACCAAAGGGCCAAATCAGTCAAACAATCAATCAGTATTTGGGATGTATGACGGTACAACGCGTGGTTTCACAACGCGTACCGTTACCACACAGGTTTTACAACGCAAGTTGTTACAACGACTTGCATTGGGGGGTGCTGGATAGTGAATAGTTTAATTTACTATTCCAACTCCAGTCCCCGTCGATAGTAGGGAAGGTGTTGGATAGTAAATTAAACTATTCCCTATCCTACAGCGCCCTCCAGCGCAAGTCGTTGTAACGACTTGCGTTGTAAAACCTGCGTGGTAATGGTACCGCGTTGTAAAAGATTTGTGGTAAAGGATGTTCCCCAGTATTTGTTTAGCACAGCACTGTCACCCCGAGACGTATATGGGTGCTCGGGATGCCGTGTCTCCTTCAAACAGCCACGTCTTGAGTTTCTTTTTTAAGTCCACCAGTAGGGGTACTGTACAGAGGTAGAGAGGCAGGTCATTCCAGGTCTGAGCTGTAATGTTGGAAATATCGCAGCCCCCGCTGTGATGGTGAAGGATGCAGGTGTACGAGGGGGAGTGAGGCAGAGCACAGGTGTTTTGCAGGCAGGTGGAAGTTTAGTCGATGATTGATGTAGGATGTTCCATGGCTGTGTAGAGCTTGGTATGAGGATATTGAACTGGCATCTCTTCTGGATGTGGAGCCAGTAGAGGTTTCTGAGTTGAGAGTTGTTGCAGGTCCATTTGGAGAGGTTGAGGATGAGTCTGGATGTAGTGTTCTATATAGTCTGGAGTCTTTTGAGGAGCTGTGTGGGAATTCCGGCATAAGTGTTGCTGTAGTCGAGGTGGTTAGTGAAGAGGGCCTGCGTGACAATATTTCTAGTGTTGATTGGGATCCATCTGAAAATTCTACAAAACATGCAAATGTGTGGACGCAAGAGGAGGTGACTGTTTTGACTTGTCCTTTCATGGACAGTTGGCTGTCGAGTATGATGCCATAGTTGCGTGCATGGTCTGTTGATGTGGGTGTTGGTCTGAGTTCTGCTGGCCACCAGCTGTGGTCCCATGTGGTGGTCTTATTCCCAAAGATCAGTACTTCTGTTTTGTCAGAGTTGAGTTTGAGGCAGTTGTCTCTAATCCATTTGGCTACAAAGGTCATGGCATTGCAGAAGTACTTTGGCTGAGTATGGGAGCTGGGAGATCGGTCTGTAATTTTTGAGGTCGCTGTGGTCTTCCGAGGAGTTCTCTAGGGAGGTGTCTGACCTCTAGGTGTTTTCATCCATCTGGGAAGGTTGCTGTGGAGATGGAGGTGGGGAGGATGCTGGTGAGCTCTGGGCTGATTGGGTTGGCCCTGGGGTTGAAGAGATGGTGGGGCAGAGGTCTGAGTGGATTCCAGGTAGGTATTATTCAGCCGGTGTTTTGAGATTGTTGAGGCTGAGCGTGGTGTATTAGGGGTCGAAGTTGTTGTAGATGGTGGTTATCTAGTTGTGGATTTAGTCTGAAAGGGTGCTGCAGAGTTATTGAGAGTGGTGAGTAGTGTTCTCTGTGGCTGCCTGGTTGAAGAATTCATTACCTTTGGTTGGCCGTGATGTAAATGCAGTTGATAAAGGCTGCTCTCTTGGCTTCCTTGATGCGCAGGTGGTAGTCATTGATGGCTGCTTTGTTAGTGGTCCTGTTGGAGTGTTGCTTGGTGAAGCATCATCTCTTCTAGAGTCAGTAGCAGTTGTGCTTGATAGTTCTGTGCTCTAGGTTGTACCAGCTTGCTTGTTTTGAGGTTTTGTTGGTTTTTGTTGTTTGCAGTGGGGCAACTTTGTTGGCGCATTTGTTGATTTGATTTATTTATTTATTTATTTTAGGTTTTATAGAGCACGAACCAGACCCGTGAGGGTATCAGAGCGCTTAACAGGTATACAAGAGGCATAGGAGGGGAGGATAGCAAAGGGATACAAGGGTTATGTACATTATGTAGGAAAAAAATATCAAACCAGGCAGTCTCAAGTTTGAGATACATTTTGGGATATAAACAGGTAGAGAATAATATACAGGTAGAGTTATAAAACGAGAGAGTGAGTAGTCTGAGCTCCCGGATGGGAAGCCCAGAGGGCCGGGAGGTATCATCCGGGAAAGTCAAGGATAAAGCCGTCATGGCGGGTGGTGCAAGGTCCTAGAGTAGATTGAAATGCGGTCGTTAGGCAAGGAATTTGCCCATAAGGAACATTTTGTTCTCCTTTTTGAAGCATGCAAAAGATGACAGTCTTCTGATGGCGGGCGGGAGAGAGTTCTATATTCTTGGAGCGGCCTCAGCGAAGGCCCGGTTGTAAGTTTTCTTTTTCCGTAAACAAGCTGGTTGGACGAGAACGTCTCTGGCAGACCGTGAGTTTCTGGTCCCTCCGGATATTACGAGTTTCTGGGCAAGGAAAGCAGGGGAATTAGAGTATAAAGCCTTGTGAGTAGTGCAGGCCATCTTAAGTTGGATTCTGGCCTTGAGAGGAAGCCAATTCAGGGCTTTCAGGTAGGGGGAGATGTGGTCGAATTTCCTTGAACCAGTTAGGAGTCTGGCGGCGGCGTTGAGGCAGGCTTTCAGTGGGATCAGAAAGAACAAAAAGAACCCTGCCAATAATATTTCAATAGGTCCTGCCCAGGGATCCTAGGATACAAATAGAACAACGGAGCTAACTATTTTTTTATATATATATATATATATATATATTTAGGACATATGTGACCCTGTGAGTGTGAGAGTTGAACGGCGTGTGTGGGACTTTATAAGTGGCATTGAACATATGTGTTTTTATAAATTTTTTGAATAATGAATTCATATGTATATTTTTGGAATATGATTGTATATAAAAACTATTTTGTAACCTGAGAAAAAATAAATATAAAACAAATACATTAATGTTTGACTGGATTTGATGTCCTGACTCTGACAGTTAGCTCAGTTGTTCTATTTGTATCCTAGGATCCCTGGGCAGGACCTATTGAAATATTATTAGCAGGGTTCTTTTTGTTCTTTCTGATTCTATTTTCCCCCGTGAACCTGCTCATATTTTCACTTGTTGGGGCGCCTCCTTCTATTTTGCAGGCTTTCAGTGGGGCCAGAGAGTTCTGCAAGAGTAGAGCAGCCGTATTCTGGTCTAGAGATAACTAGTGGCTGGGTTGCCATTTTAGGTCAGGAGGGGCGAGGAAGGGTTTCAAGTTTCTTAGGTAACTCAAGTGAAATCTGGCAGCTTTGGCCATTGAATTGATATGGCCATGCATGTTCAATCTGCCGTCTTGAGTTATTCCCAGGGATTTAGCAGAGTCCACAATGGTAGGAGAGCAGTTTAGTGCTGTGTGATGGCCTTGATCCATTCTTGGATGTCTGGATTAGTTTTGGGTGGGGAGATGTAAAGAAACTCAGGGGCATACTATCAAGAGATTTATCTCCGCTTTTTTGGCTTTAAAAGTCAAGAAAGCGGAGATAAAATTATCTCCCTATCAGCAACAGGGTGCTAACATGCGAATTCGCATGTTAGCACCCTTTTTCTCTACGCTTCCCCTTGCATCTCTAATGAGATGCAAAGGGGGCGTTCCGGAGAAAAATAATAGGAGAAATGTTGTTAAGTGACATTTCTCCTATTATCAAGGATTTCGCTAACCCGGTTAGTGATAAGAAAAGCAGCGCTAACCGCGGTTAGCGCAGCTTTTTTTACACCTGGTATTTTCATGACTTTGCCATGATATCCTATGTAAGGTGGATATCATGGCTACGTTTTTGAGCCCCTATCCTCAAGCTAACACCAAACTTCGAGAGATTATCGTTGGTTTTCCAGCGATAATCTCTCATTTGGCAGTTAGCGCAAGGATTTTTACCACTTCTGAGATAAACCTTGCTAATAGCAAGTTATCTCTGCGATAATTTCCGGCGATGCTTAGCGATAAAAAATTCGTTGCTAAGCCTCGTTAGCGATAAATATCGCTAATCGTTGGTAATATGCCCCTCAGTTTTTTTTGCTTTAAGTTTGAGCTGGTTAAAGGTGAGCCAGTGGACCGTCAGCTTCAAGGCCTCATTAAGGGAGAGAATGTCCTTAGGAGAAGAGATTTTTATATAGATCTGTGTGTCGTCAGCATACATGTGGTAGGCAATATTGGCAGTGCGTAGCACCTCTGTGAGTGGGTCCAGATAAAGATTGAAAAGGGTTGGGGACAGGGTTGAACCTGGAGGAACTCCCACCATGATCAGGGAGGGAGCAGATAAGTTGCCGTTCATTAGGATTCTCTGTGAGCGATTCTGGGGGAAGGACCTGAACCATTCAAGAACAGTGCCATCCAAACCCATCCTGAGTTTGAGGCGTTCAATGAGTGTTTCGTGGTTGATCGCATCGAAGGCCGAAGATAGATCTAGGAGAAGACAAGTATTGCCTTGGTCAAGGGCTTGAAGAGCATCATCCACAATGTGGAGGTGGGTGGTTTTGGTGCTGTGTCCAGGTCTGAACCCGGATTGGAAGTCGTCTAGTAAGGAAAAGTTATAGATGTGTAAGCTCAGTTGCTGCTGCACACATTTTTCCAGAACTTTGGCTAGGAGTGGGATGTTGGATATTGGTCTATAGTTGTAAAGGGAGGAAGAGTCCAGCGTGTTTTTTTTTTTTAAATGGGGCGACTTGGCCAGCTTTGAGAGAGTCAGGTATCGATCCCTGTAGGAGGGAGGCGTTGATTATTGCAGTACAGGAAGGGATGATAGCCTGAGAGGCGGCGGCTAGGCAGTTAGAGGGGAGAGTATCATTGAAGTGATTATTCGGGTTTAGGGAGGAAAGAATTTTGAAGACGGAGTGGTCGTCATAGACTTTGAAACTGGACCAATGGGCATGATTTTTTGGAGATGTCTTGGAAGGCAGCGCAGAGAGAGCCAACGGAGTTAGGGAGAGAGTTGCAGATTCAAGTTCGATTCCTAAGGCAGAGATTTTGTTGCAGAAGTAGGAGGAGAATTCTTCTCAAGAAATTAGCGATTTAGGGGTTTCTTTAGAGGTTTTTCCTCGTTTGTTGGATTGGTGTTTGACCAAGTCGAATAATTTGCGAGGTCTCTTTTTGGCGTTATCTAGTTCTGTTCTGAAGAACTCTTTTTTTGAGTTGAGGATTTTCCTATTGTAGGCATTTCCGGCCTGTCGGAGAAGTATTAGGTGGACTGCTGATGGGTGCTGTTTCCAGTTACGTTCTGTCTGCTGAAGGGATCTCCTCTCCTTATTGAGGGATTCGCTGAACCAGGGATTCCGGTCTTTAGTCTGGGTTCGTTTGAGTTTGAGCTGAGCGAGGACATCAAAAATATTGGCTTTGGTGGAGGAGTAATGTTCAGTCAGGCTGTGGACTGAGGTGAGATGAGGGTGGGGTGGGAGGTCAGTCTCACAGCGCGCAGCCAATTGTCCGTGATCTAGGTTGTTGGTGTCTCTAACCCATCTTTTGGGGATTACGGGTTGTGATATCCATGTCTTGTGGGTGCCGGGCAGAAGGAAGGAAATAGCGTGGTGGTCGGACCAGACACTTGGGTCTATAGAGATAAGTTTGACTGCTGATTCCTTGGCGATGATCCAGTCCAGAGTGATGCCTTTTGTGTGAGTAGGGAGTGTGCAGGCCTGGGTAAGGGCTAGGTCGGCCAGAAAGTCTCTGATGGCATTGACCTGCGGGTCTTTGGGGTCACTCCAGTGCAAGGAGAATTTCATTAGAGTTAGGGGAAGCCTTGGTTGTAATGAGTTCCATAGGTTGGTCAGTGAATGTGTCATTTTTGCCTGGGGGGTGGTAAAACATATATAGCCGGCACAGTTGAGTGTTGTTGTTGCAAATAGAGAGTGCAAGATATTCAAAGGAGTCTGTAGGATCACCCAGAACTTCTGTAACAAGGAGGGAAGAATGATAGATGCAGGCAATGCCACCTCCTTTTTTTTTGATTGCCTGTCTAGTTTTACAATGTTGTAATTGGGTGGGACTAAAAGGTCTAGGCAGGGCGAAGAGGATTCGGTGAGCCAAGATTCCGTCAAGATCGCTAAGTCCGAATTATGGCTCAGGGTGAGATCAGCGATATCCGAAGCGTGCTTTACTGCAGAACAGCAGTTAATTAGGTGCCCGGATAGATGGAGGTCAGAGTGTGTGTCGTGAGTAGGGGAAGAGATGGGAACTATCGCTAGGTTGCTATTGACCACTCCTCTGATACGGATGGTAGAGGGTCTGTTGGGGTTGGCTGCAACCGTGCAAATAGGGTGTTCGTAATTCAGTACTGAGGGGCAAGGGGTTGTCGGGTCAGATTCCCTTAATGGTGCCTGCCACTATGAGACATGTTCTAGACCCCTAAGGTGGGAGCTTTCCCTCCTAGATCCCAGAAACAAAGCCTTTCCTGGGCAGAGGTGTGAACACCTCCCCCAGGCCAGGAAGAGCCATGTGTGGCAGGGGTGCTACAAAGGCCTGGCAGCCTTTGTCATGCAACCCCCAGCCTCTCCTGCAATCAGGAGCAAGCCCCCTTCCTATATACCCTCTTTTTCAGTGGGAAGACAGGAGGGAAAAATTAGCCAGCCCAAAAGGTGTGCCCACCTCTGACAACCCCACCCCTCAGGTGGGGGAGGCAAGGTGAAACTCACTCTTCAGTGTCCACCTTCTTGCAGATGGCAGGCACTCTCCAATCAGGATTAGGGGTTGTGTAGTCACGCTAAGGTCAGTAGCCCATTGGCTGCTGACCTCAAGACCCCTAAAACGCCCCCTAACTACAGAATATAGGGGCAGTCCAGAACCAAGAAGTCAGACAAAAAACCAGAGAAGAAAAGAAGGAGAAGGACCGAACAGCCGTGCTGAAGCTAACAAAAGGAGGATACCCACTGACTTGGCCCCAGCCCTACCGGCCTGTCCCAACCTCGAACCTGCTCCAGCAAAATCCCAGTGTGTCCTGCAGCCAGCAACCTCAAGAAACCCGGAGGACCTGCCTGCCTTCCATCCCAAAGACTCTGTCTCCCGTGAACACGGGATATGTTCAACAACAGACTCTAGCCCTGCAAGGATCCCTGGGTCTGCCCCACTCTGCACCCAACGCCCATGGCTTGAGTTCAAGTGGCCCAACACCAAGAGGAGGTCTCCCCGGGGATCCTGACCCAAGATCCGGTGATCCCTTACCTGCCTCAATCCTCCAGCCGACGCCTGCAGCCTCAAACTGGAGACTCCCCCCAACCTTGATTAGAAGCTGGTAAGATCGTCCCTAAAAGACAACCCTACACCCAATGCTCCACGGCCTTGGGTGGCCCAACCAATGGTGCCTAACCAACCATCAGCAACCCAACTAACCTCTTCAAGTGGTGGTCGCACCCAGAATACCTTTGTCCCTGAGCCTGCAGTATGTTTGCAAACCGGAGACTCTCCACTGAAAGCAACAGAGCACCCAACACCAAAACAGCGTTCTGCACCCGGCCCCCCCAGTGCCGCTGAGGGTGCATCTTTTGGCCTAAACCCCCATAAGGTAAATTCACTACATATTGTCTGAAACTTTGAGTTAGGTATTTAGAAAATCTGTGTGAAAGCATATATATTCTCTTTGAGTGAGGGGTATATGTATAGCACTATACGACTAGCGAGATGGCGCTGAGGGGTTCTCTGCCTTGATTATGTCCTTAATATATTTTTCCCGCGACAACCCTTTTAGTCACTTCTGTGAGTTGAATGTGATGTTTCTTTATGTTTCAGGCTGTTGCTGGTGCTGTCAGCTGCCAATATAAGGCTGACTGAATTATTGTGCAGTGGAAATAGACTTGTGGGGCTAGAAATTATAATGAAGGTGTGTCACGTACTAGTCTATTGCTAATGTTTGTGCCATATATATACTGGCTCATGCTAGAATAGGGCTTTGTGTATTTTTTCTTTTCTTATATGCAGAAACCAACAAAGTATTCTCTCAAAAAACTCTTTTAACATTGGAGGTCCTTTAAACCCCATATATGACGGTAATTAGATGTGTATCCCTATTGAATTACATAATGACCTCCTTTACGCTAGGATTTAGCAATGATCTCCTTAGCGCTAGGATTTGGTTATGGCACTGTGTTCAGGATATTGGTCACTCACTTAGCCTATTGATCCTCATTTTTATGTCAGCATATGGAGTTTTTTTTGCCCGATGCTTGGTACATCTCAATTTGACTGTAATTTGGCAATGAATGAAGGTTTTCTAACCTCATAACCGAATGTATATCCTAAAACTTTTCTGCACTTTTGAGCAGTAATTGTAGGTTTCTCAACCGCACTCCATATCAGATATATGAAATGTTAGTATGTATGTTATGTTTGTTGTCGTCTTATTATAAATTAGTAAAAGTTTGAGCACTGAGGTGATCTAAAAAAGAAATATACTTTCCTTGCAATTTTTAACTGTGGGGACTATGTAATATATATTCCTTTATTGTTCTTATATTACAGATATAATATGTTGAAGTGGGAACAAAATAATTTTTCCTGAAGAAGGTGTTGGCTAGTTACTCACTTGCCCACCGAAACGTGTTGATGCATATATGAGTAGAAATTACGCTAAGTCTGGGGGGACAACAACTCTGACTACAATTGGAACATAAATCAGAGCTGATTTCTGGTTGACCATTGTATTTCCCTCGTGCTAATAAGAATTCGTTTTCCTTACTGTGTTTACCATGTTTGTGTTGTAACTGTGTATGCCCAATGTATTTATATTTCCTTATTGGTTAATATTTGTTGGACCTAGATTTGTCAGGTCACCTAGGGTAGCCTGGCCTAGGGTAAGACAGTCACTAAATAGAGGCACATGTGTAAAGGTTGCACACCACCCAGAGGTAACTCAATGCAATTCCACTCAAAAATGACACTACACCAACTTTGTGGAAAAATACGAGCTGTTTTATAAAAAATATGTTGTTAATCTCTCTCTCCACTCAGTAGTTTTCAATTAAATATACTGTACAAACTTTCATCAGTTCTTACCACATATATCTGATAACATTAGAAGAACCCAGCTCAGTAGTGTTCAATCTTTCTACATTGAATTATTCATAGGAAGTATTTTCTTAACAGACACTTATAACACTTTTTACTGATGATAGATTGCCCACCTAAGCTGATGTTTTCTGGTTATACCAATAGAGCAATTATGCTTTTATTCTTTACCCACTTCAGCCTACTATTTTGGGAATATCCAGGACATAGGACCTTGAAAGATTTCCTTTTCACCCACTGTATGACACCTTTCTAGCAGTAAGTGAGTGACTCCTGGTTTTCAATTTTCAAGTACAATAACATAAACAGCTTCATCTTTTACTTATTCATAGGTAAATACAGGATGAAGTGACAGATTCTTCTTCCCCTCCTCCTCTGTAAAAGAATCCCACAGTATACTTCAACTCTCCATTTTGGTATCCTTGGTATCTCAGTTCACTCCTCCAGCACTGTGGTGTCTCCCTGTTTTACTTAATCCACTGAGCCTTTAACCCAGCAGGCTTTCTAAACGGATCACCTTCGCCCTTTCAGGGCCAGTCATGAAGTTAATCAGGGATTAAGAGAATGTGGGGAAGCCCAACAGTTAATCCCGAAATATGGGCATGAAAGAGCTCCTTCCCAGCTTCCTGGCTGATTCCCCAGTCACTCTTTACTCTCTCCCCTCTCTCTTCACCTTACTTGTGGATGACGCTGAAACAGATCTCCGGCTCTCCCTCCTCCCAGCTGCTCCTCACTCGATGACCTGCTCTACTCCCGTGCGCCAGCAAGGAGAGGAGACCGGACTGAGGCTGCCGGAGTTTCCGTCACCCGTGCGCACCCCGCTGCTCTCTCTCTTTTCTCAAACACGCTGCAGCACAGGCGCGGGTGTGTAGTGTTCCCGCTAGGCGCCGCTTCACTCGCTTGGCTGTCCGCTACCCGCTACTGGGCCTGCGCGGAGTTCAGCGCGTCGCCGGCTCTCTCCACAACCAGCCGCTCTACTGGGCCTGCGCAGAGATCAGCGCTTCCCTTCTCATGCGCCCAACCCAGCAATACCTTCGCCGTCACTCGTCCCCACTTCAGAGGCTCCTCAGCAGCGCCGGTCTGCTCCTTTGAAATACCGGTAAGATGAGTCCTCGATAGGAAATGAAGGGGGCAAGTTTCCCAGTCAGCAGCTCGGGAAGCGAGGGGCCAAAGGGGCTCAGGGGGGGGAAACCACCTCGGCCACGCTATCGATTCCCTCAGAATGAAAAGTCTGATGAGAGGGTTTGGTCAGGGGCAAGAGGGGGGACGTCTTCCTGAAGAGGTTGTCTATCTCTCAGACAAACTAACTGCTTCTAGTGCATCCTCCTCCCCACACCACTGCCTCTCTCCTCTAACTCACTGGACTGCACTAAATGGCTTCCTGACCTCTGCCCTTATATAGCCTGTCCACCCAGGGCCCAGTAGGGTCCAGAAGGTTCTGGAAGGACCTATGTTATCCTATGGGGCTTCCTCAGGGGTTGGCAGTTATGGCAGTTAGAAGCCACCATTTTGTAGATGTGGGTGAATTTCAGTCATAAAAAAGGCACCTAGGCCTTTGGTAAAAAAACTATGAGGGCAAAAAAGAGCATCTAACCCCAGACCATCACCAATAAAAAATAACCAGGGGACATAAAAATTAAGAGGGATGAGGGGCAAAAAGGGGACAAAATAAATAATTAATAGGAGGGACTACCCAAAGGCAGACAGGTCTAACAATATTGTACTGATGATAGGGTTGTATCATGTTTTTAATAATCATTTGAATAAATTGTATACTTTTTTAAGAATTTATTTTTACATTTCCTCTTTGTTCATCTTTTCATTGTGAATTCAGTGCTGTCAATGTTACTATGCATGGTGTGTAATTTTACCCAAAGGGGCCTTCTTGCCTGACACTAAACCCCCATTTGCCCTTAGCTTAAGTCCAGGAGCTTTGCTCGCACAACACAGTTGCTTGCTCATCAGCAGCCACCAACCTGAGCCCCCATCCCTCATTGGATAACATTGGGCCTCAGCACTCTGCACACGGCCTCCCTAGTGCCGCTGTGGGTGTAACAAGAGTGCATCCTTGACCCTGCGGGACCCCTAAGTCTATCCCCAGAATACCAACTCCGACAACAAAGTACTTACCTTTGAATTGATAACACTATTTTCTTCCATAGGATAACTTTTCTATGAAAAGTTTCTAGTTGTGGAGTTGGAAAATCTGTGAAAACCTTTTGCAACTGTACTAAATAACAAAAATAGTTTTACTTACCTGTTTACAGGAAATGCCCCAGTGTAGTATCTAGGTATACTACACTGTATAAGCAAAGTTATCTGAAAGTAATCTACTGGTCATTTTACTAAAAAGCCTATTCAAAGTAAATATACTGTATTTCCAAATCATTGCATTTCTCAGTAACAGTACTGTGAATCAAAACAAAGTGCATATACAATTGCAATATAAACTGTGTTTCAACTGCATTTCTACTGTAACGTATTTATTGCTTACTTGCGCCAGTCTTGCTTGGTTCTAGAAAATAAAATAAGTAAAAGAATATGTTCATACAAAAACAATTGGTCTGAAGTTCAGTCTTTGAGTGTGTGAAATTTTTCGCTGACTGAGTGTGCACAACAAAAGCATAACACTGTCCTCTGATAAAGCCTTATTGCTCGACTACACTACCACAAATAGAGCGTGAGGTCCTACCTACCTTTCCTCTGGCTAACTTTTGGGTTCCACTGGACTCTGTGCACACTCTACCTAACTTTGGTATAGTATATACAGAGCCAGCTTCATACAGTGACTCTAAAGTTGGGTGGTGGAACTGTAGAGGTACCCTTTGTTTGCTAAACTCTATATCAGACCCTTATACCCTCAGCAAGAAAGAAAGGAAGAAAAGGGAGAGAGGAAGAGGAAGAGAAAGATAGGAAAATGGTGGAAGAGGGAGAAAACAGGTGTGAAAAACAACCTACAGGAATTAGATAAAGAGACAGCGAATACATTGGTATCTAAACTAGGCAGTTTTAGTATTCGGCAACCCCAGCATTGCTTGGTGCAGACCTCTAAGTAAAGCTTTTGGCCCCCGCACGTATTATTTCACAAATTAAGGGGTCAATTAAGATGTAGGGCGGATCGCCACTGCCTACATGGTGGTGGCGATCTGACCTACAACACACCCCACCCTCCATCCATATTAGAAGGCAGCGGAGAGCAGCCTTTCCATGGCGGCGTTGCCACCACAGAAAGGCATAAGGATTGTGCTTACGGGGGCCCTTTGTGGGCCCCCAGGGTATTGGGGGGGTGGGGTGCACGTTTACCATGCATGGTGGTGGCGATCTGCCCTACAACCCACCCCGCCTGCCACCCATTTTCCCCGCCATATTAGCATGGTGAGGGGACCCCGGCGGATCGAAAGACCGTCCGCCGGTTTTCTGCCGGTCACACAGGTGACCGAGCGGAAAAGGGGCCTGATATGGTGGCTGCGTCTGATAGACACCGCCATCC
This sequence comes from Lissotriton helveticus, assembly GCF_964261635.1. Lineage (NCBI taxonomy): Eukaryota > Metazoa > Chordata > Amphibia > Caudata > Salamandridae > Lissotriton > Lissotriton helveticus. The sequence continues at coordinate 166,179,563 of NC_136062.1, read as the reverse complement.
ATGTTAGAAGGCAGCGGAGAGCAGCCTTTCCATGGCGGTGTTGCCACCATGGAAAGGCATAAGGATTGTGCTTACGGGGGCCCTTTGTGGGCCCCCAGGGTATTGGGGGGTGGGGTGCACGTTTACCCCCTACATTGTCATGGACAAGGTGGCAGGCACCACGCAGTGCCTGTCACCTTTTGCATGACAATTCACACAGTGCATTCCCAGCATTGTGGCGGGCGGTGCTTTGAGCACTGCCCGCCACAATGCTGGGAATGGAGGATACCACCTCCAAGGTAGAGGTGTCATCCTAATTGCAGGTGGGGGACCGCCACACCTCTGGCGGGCTGTCCCAGCACCGCTAGGGTGGCAGGCGGACTAAAGTCTGCCCGCCATCCTAAACAGCCCTATAGTACTGAAAAGATGTAAAGGAGGGTGGGCTGCTGCTCCTTCTTTCTGTGTTCTCTGTCACCCAGTTTATTAAATCTGTTATTGACACAAACCCCCTTCTGGCCTGAGATAGATCAATGTAAAAACCTATTGTTGTGTCCACAGATATCTGTGGCCCATTCTAAGCTTGAATGCAGGGCACGCTCAAGCCACAAACTGATCATAGGCACAAAAAACAAATGAGATGATGCCCGGCAGAAACAGAAAGCGAGGTACATAATGCACCGTAAGTAAGTTACAGCACTGATGAAATAAGCATCTGAGTCCAAAATCCATACATGAATGCATTAGGCCACTCTATAGTCCATCCCAGTACAACAACCAATGGATCAAATAATGATGTAGATGAATTCAAATTAATCTTGATTAAACAATAGCATAAGAAGCCCACGATCCATATTTAGATGTGGAGTCCTCAAGCAAATCACGTGGCGGTCTGCAGGGCACGTTAATAAATCACAGCAAATTAGAGCAAAGAAACGGCATTAGTAAATGAGTGGAAAGTACTTACGGTAAGACCGTTAGCAGTGCTGGAAAGTGCATAAGAATGTATGCAAACAAGGGAGAATAGAACTGATAACGTCTGCCACAAATCCCTGCAATGAGAGGTACACATCCCTGGGATGAGAACAAGGCCAAAAGTAGAACAATGCACAAGGTGAAAAGGGCTACTGTTGCTGTACTGCGTTTTTCCCTGGTAGGTAGTCATCTAATAGCAAGGTCGTTTGGACTGACATTGTGAATCACAGACTTTATCCCACAAGTATTTCTTTGCTGATTTTCATTCTCTCCAGTCATGATGTGGCGGACAGTCCAGAAAAGCAGGTTTCTGCCCTCATGATCTTCACTCTGAGACCACAGTCCGGCCTTGGAGGGGCACCTTCTCCACACCCCGCTTTGGCGTGGCCTACTCTGAGGCCCTCTGTGCTGTCAAGGGGTACACTTCATATACCTCAATTCCCCTTGGGAGGGAGCTTCTTGCTGGGCATCAGTCTACTCTGAGCGCATCGTCTTTCTGGGCTTCAGTCCATTTAGGTATAAATGTCTTGGGCCTCATTTATGAGGCCTTGCGTCAGTTTTGCGCTTGCGATGCGTCACTTTTTGTGACGCATCGGCGGTGTAAAACCTGCCTCCTGTTGCGCACTATTTACAAAGTGACGCATCTAAGCAGATGCGTCACTTTGTAAACCCCTGCACTACAATATACCTGCGTCAGGTATAATGTATGCAGGGGGGGCGTTCCCCCGCAAAAAGCCTCGTAGAAGTGATGCAGTGAAATCTATGAGATTTCACTGCGTCACTTCTAGGACACCATTGCATCAAAATCTTGCGCCTGCCTCATAGCAAGCGTAAGACTGACACAGGCCCTTTCACATGGGGCTTGCCCCATGTGAAAGGAAGCATTGCTGGAGTTGCGTCACTTTTGTGACACACTCCAGCAATGCGTCACTTTTGCGCTTACAGATACGTCAGAAATACTGTCCCTCCTGTAACTCCTTGCGACATGATGCGTCATACATTAAATATGACGCATCAGGTATGTCGCAAGGAGTGCACACTGAGAAGTGACGCATCGCTGCTTTCACGCAGCGATGCGTCATTTCTCATAAATGAGGCCCCTTGTCTGGACCCCAGTGATGCGCTGGAGGGATCTGACCTTGTAGCCTCAACAATAAAGCTATGGCGTGGACGAGCAGCCGGGGGATGCGGAGGGACAGGTGAAGAGAGAAGCAGCACACAGGGGGGAGAGGGACGGAGAGCAGCCTACAAGAGTCACAGTCTTCAGATGTGCTTAATTCAGCCAAGGTACAAGATGGTGCTTAGCACTGCAGCGTGCCTGGCGTATGTATGCCAGTTTATATACACCGTGCTTCAATGTGTTTCAATATACGTTGCCTGCAGAGTGATAAGTACTAGTTATAATGTTGTATGTGGCCATATTGCGTCTAGGTCTCACCAGCAGGTAACATGTCCAATCAATAGTCAACCTTATTGATTCAAAGGTCTAAGGCCCGAGCAAAAGCCTGCTGCTCTCACCCAGCGCTAAAAGGGTGTTTGAAGGATAACGGAGTTGCATGCCGCTGGGCTAATACCACCCCACGGCAGGCACAGTATTGACTGAACGCGGGACAATACTGTGTGTGGGAGGTAAGTGCAGAGCCACCCGCAGCCTGTATTGATCCACACACTGGCCTGTGGTGCGTTTCTTTGGATGTGTGCCTTCTTACTCATGGTAACTAACGAGCACTGACTGTGCGCATTTGCTACTGCTGGAGCACAGGAAGGTGCCCCATGCAGGTGCAGGGTCAACGAGGATACTGGGGCACATCACGTGCGTCAGTCTATCTGCTGCCTGCCAGGTGTAGAAGTCTGCAGATGAACACAGACAGAAAGTATTCTACAAGGATCTGACAGTGCTTTATTATGTTGACAATCCCAACGGTGCTAATTTGCACCGAGGTACCAGCTGGGATATCATAATGTATTGCAAGGTTTTCATGTATCCATATTTTTTTACAACGTTAATGTTGTCTAACAGCAGCACACATTACTATTTGCATGTTGTATATTTAGGTAAACTATAGCTATTGATCGTTGATGCTGTAAAAACAACACTGCAAGCAACAAAACTATTTACAGCAAAGGAGAAGATGGTTACAGTGTGCTATTTATTGTGATAAACAATACCCTGGTGTAGATTGGTCGCGCCTGGGCACTGTATGTAATCCGGCCCACAAATCCGTAGTGCCAAGCTCTCGCGCTTGCACAAGAATACTTGCCTAGTAATGTTGTACATACACTTTAAAACAGAGAGGAGTGACTGACCAGTTGATTCTGCATTAGTGTCAGTATTCCCAACGTGACTTCCAAACTCATTCCATCCCTCAGTTTGAAAGTATAAAGTCGGCTTGGGGAGAATTTCGATGACGCCGGAGTAATTCTGTTAATTCTGTGCTACTCTTTGACGCAGAATTACTGGTAATTATGCAATTACTCATGCTCGTGTAGTTAAGAGTAATTTAGAGGGGAAAATTCTACGGAGTGTGCACATTTAGTGGGTGTGAATGGCCACTCTCGTTCGTTATTCATGTCCTGCTGGATTTAGCACTGTCTCTTAGAGCAAAATGCATCCTCACGTCCATTTTGGTCATGGGGGAATATTTGCGCTAAGAAATAGCGCTAATTACTCTTCTCAAGTAATTCAAGCACACATTTAGTGGAATTCACAGGTAAGTCCATGTGATTAGCTACATGGAATTAAGTGAGTTACGCCCGCCCCTAGTCTATAAACCATGAGATCCTTCTCCAAGTTGTAATTCATGAGCTACTGATAGCTTTCCTGCTACCAGTAAGTAGCTCTCCTCTGTCCAGCCCAGCTTAGAAGCTTCTGCTGGGCTGAATTAATGTATGTAGACCAGGGATCTCCAAACCTTTTCTGTAATAGGAGTTACTTCTGTTCAAGAAAAAGCATCCTGATCTAATATCTTTAGAGTTGTAATAGTAACCACATCAGACAAGATTACATTAGTGGCAAGATTACCAGCAGTGATCACATCAATTCACCAGAAACGGTTGCCTGCAGTAATGTGAAAAAAGCTTTGTAAATCGGGAATGATTCTATGTGGGTAATACTTACCAGCTAACAGCTATACTTGCAAGGCTCCTGGCACTAAGGAAATATATAGAATTATAGGTGGATAACAATAAATTACAGGAATATTTTTCACCTAGGGGTCCTGAGTGACATAAAAAAGACAACTACAACGAAGCTTGTATTGTCTATGATATCACTCAAAACACCAAGGTGAAAAACAGTCTTGTAATTCACTCTTCATCCATCTAAAATGTTATGTTATGTATGGCTCCCAAAATCATCTGCCTCTGCCCTCAACTACTGTGCTGGAACAGAGGATAATGGGAGAGCTATACATAACATGATCTCTTCTCCCTGATTCAAATGTGAACAATAAACATCTTTCCTGCCATCCTTCTTCATTGAAATTCTGAACACTGGTTATTGTACGGCAGGCTGGCGAGCTGAGCAGTCAGTATTTTAGAAGCTAAATAAATACTTTGGAAGTTGTCCTGGAACTGTGTCTTAATACTGGCGATTAGGGTCTAATTAGGGGCAGGCATCATAAACCACCAATTCCCCTACCAGACCCACAATATCAAGCACCGAGGATTCACAATACAAGGAACAAGAATGCCTTTCAAGAAACTTCTACGTTAACACTTTCATTGCGGTGACAATAGCACTGAGGCTGTGAGAGGTTGTGCTCTAGCATCGATACATTGTTATGCCTTGCTTTGACCTATTTTTCAAGTCTGGAAAATGGCTAGTTGACAGTTATTCAAGTAACCGCATGCGCCATGCCTCGCGCTTGCTTGAAGCATCACACCACCTCCAGCTTACGTCAGCACTGATTCTCCTCAGTGGATCTCCTTGTCATCATGGTACTCTGATGCCCGACGGTCTACGCACACGTGATGACATAATGCAGAGTGCCGCCATCTTAATTTTGCAGACATCGGGCTGTAATCGTGCAGTACTGCAACTTTTCTGGACATGTGGTGAGATTTGCTACTTGCCACTGTGCGTTGTGCATTGCCTGCTGCTCAAACCTGCCACTGTGAATTGTTGCTCCTTTGTAGTACTCTTTTATATTATTTGAGATGGATATGCGTTGTGTAATCATTGTATCCATGGCTACCACCACCAGCATGTCACAGCCTCCTGCTTTCCTCTCAGAGAAGAGTGAGCCAATTTTACCTTGGAAAAGATGGAGGAATGTTTTCGAATCATACATAGGGGCCATTGGTGGAGAAAAATTCTCTGCTTTTAGGTAGCAAGCTATTTTACTACACAATCTAGGTGTTCAAGGGAGAAACATCTATGATTGTATTGATGTAATACCTGTTGGTAATGGTGATGGGGAACCTTAAGATGTATATGAAATGTCAATGACTATGGTTAAACAATACTTTGAACTCTGCATCAATGTTCTGCTGGAGCTCCACAGATTCTTTACGAGAATGCAAGAACCTACGGAAAGGGTGGGCAGCTTTGTCGCATCTTTGAAGACCCTAGCACATACATGTGAATTTGGGGAGTGATCTGACTCTTTAGTTAGAGATCAGTTGGTGAGGTGCACCAACAGAACCAGAGTACAAGAAAAACTATTATCAAAGAATCCATCATTAGCAGAGGCTGTAGCTATTGTTGAAGGGGTCTAAAATACATCAACCTGGGTGAGAGAGATGAGAAAGAATCTTGAGTATGAGAAGGATGTGCTGAGTGATATTCATGCAATGGCAGATGTAGGTGCTAACCAACCTTATGGTAATAACATTGCCAAGATTTCCTCTAATGTGAGGGGGAGAGGTACTGAACGTGATACACAATCGCGTGGTCCTGAACGTAATACTCAATAACATGGCCTGAACTTGACTTTCAAGAACGGAACAGTACAGAGAGTTAGATGCTACGGATGTTGAAGTTTTTCACATGTATCCAATAGTCCAAACTTTTATGCCAAAGGGTCTGTGTAAGTAGTGTGGTATTAAGGGACACTATTCTTGTGTGTGTAAATCTGCTGGAAAAAATACACCTGTTCTACATTAACTCACATTGTTGTTGTATGCATATTTCTCCCCTTGTTGTAAGTTTTAATTTTTGCTTTTGTTCTTTTTACTTGCAGTTTCTTTTCTTGCTTTTGTTATTTCCGTTTGTAACGGTTATGTGTCGTGATTTACTATGCCTTTAAGCTCATCAGCCTGTGCTTCGAATGTTGGGGTCTCCATGGGAATGCTAGAGACCGGTTATTGTACGGCAGGCTGGCGAGCTGTGCAGTTGTTGGTTTAGAAGATAAATAAATACTTTGGAAATTATCCTGGAACTGTGTCTTAATAGTAGAACAATTCATCACTCATGTTGAATCCAGAATTCTGGTTTGTGTGTGCTGACAATGTAGTACAAATAATGTATGTGGTATTGCACCCATAGTATCGTTGGCTTCAATGCACCCACAGCTAATATGTGAGAACTGACTAAGGTGAATTCCATTATCCCCTCAAATAGCTATTCAAACCCTTTCTTATTTAAATGAGCTCAATAATTCATCCATTAGTTGGGAATGGCAGTATAGTAATCTTGCATTTATCCATGTTAAAAAAAAAATCTACCCAAAGACGAGGTTCCAACTGCATTCCTTTAGACCCGTATGAAATTACACATTTCCAAGCTTATGTATATTTGTATAAAATAAAGAAAGCAAGTCTCAGTGAAACTGATACTATGAATGAATATATGTGGCACTGTACAAATATCCATAGCTTCATAGATTTCCACTATCAAACTGTGGTCTTGTTTAGTGTCCTATAGCTTCTGATATTGCACATAGACTGAGCTTATTAGAATTTTCTTAGAGAGTCAGGGGTTGTATGATTTGAACTGACGAATCTTAATGTATGGTTTAGGTGCCAAAAGCAACACAACTTTACCACGTAGTAGGGCCCAATGTGCCACAATACTTTAACAGAAGGTCCTGTAAACAAAGTCCACCCTTTTGACATTTTAGAGTTCCCGATGAAACTAGTAAGTAGTGAAAACATAACTGCAACATAACAAATCATCTGAGCTTAAATTGGATTACATTAGCTTTCAATAGCTCACACATATTCTGTGGGGGGTCTTCAAAAACAATGATAACAGCAAATGATCTTTCCTATGTGGATAGGAAAGAAATGTAAGAAAAGCAGAATCCCAACAATCTCACTCTGCTAAAGACCCTTCACTCAACGTGCAGCCAACAGAACAATGCAGCCAAAGCCAAGAATACCAACACCATCACTAAAGCTTCCAATAACACCAACATGCTGCTACAATAAATCACAGTATCATTGCCTGATCTTCCTGTCTCACATTCCACAGACAAGTGCACTGTAATCAAACTCTTCCTCATTGAATAAATACAGGCAATCTAATACCACGTCAACCACACCAATCCTGCTTACCCCTTGCACCCACTCCTCTTCATATCATCACACAGTGATTATCCTTAAACTCCATGTCTCACAGACCTCGCTGGCATCCGCAACTCCGTCAATGCCACCCTCAATGAAGATTTAGTCCTACCCTTATTCTTCATCAAAGCCTTTTGTGGAGAAAATCTCTCTCCCTAACTCATAATTGTCATCACCTACCCTACTTAGTAAATCTTCTTTAAAGCTCTCCAGATAGCAAATCCTCCAGTCCTCAGGAAAATGAACACAGAAAAACGTTATGATCTTCCAACTACTAACTCCTTAACCACCACCATTCATTGGCATGATCATCAAAAAAAGAAATGTATGCAAAATGTCTGGATCACAACAATGCTTTTCATCTCCTTCACAGCTACCATCCAAGCTTCATATCATGCTGCGCCATACAGTGCCTAAAATGCTGTTATGGCCACGTCTAACAATGATCCCAGTTTCCTCATATTGCTGGACCTCTTATCCATCTTTAGCACTGGCGACCAACCTAACCTCATCCACATTCTCAAGTCTTGAATGTGATTCACTGGCAATACCCTTCACTGTTTCCCCTACATCTTATTTAGTGAACATATTTTTGTTCAAATGTGCAACTTCAGGTACCAGGAGCTCCTAATTACCAGTGGAGACCCCAGGGTTCCATTTTGTCCCCGTCATCTCAAACTTCTACAAGAAGCCTCATTGGACTCTACTCACCAACAACTACATCAAAATCCACTAATACACTAATGACACCAAAAAATATAATAGAGAGTGGTCTGCTCTGCAAACACCTAATGCCTCAATACCCTGACAGCAAGTCATCCAGACCCTCAATGACTAGCACCTAACTGAAGCTAAGTCCAACTAAAACCAAATTCCTGCTATTCAACAAAAATAACTAACCATCCTTGCTGATTGCCATGAATATGTGTGGAATATGACACCAATATTCGCCCATATCCTAGTCACTCACATTCAGCCAGGATACTGACCTAGCCGTCCAGAAATACATTTCCAAGAAAATCAAAATGGCCTTTGTACTAGCTCTCTCTGCTAGAAAAATGAAGCCATTCAACTCAGAAACACCTTCAGCTAGATGACAACAGTGCCATGAACCGTTGCCTCACAGCCTTGCACTGGCTTCCCTTGAAGACATCCTGAATGCTGTGGCAAATGCCTGAAAAATTATGATCACATCACAATCACAACCCGATAGAACTCCACTGACCCCCCTTACCATCTCATCTTCAAAACTACCTTTACAATTTACAATGCTTTCAAGATGAGGGTATCCTTTTATCTGGCTGAGAAGCTTACTATCTGTAGTTTCTTTCAGTAACCCAACAGCCAGGACATTAGTATATTAGAGAAGAAGAGGTGCAATAAAGAAAAACTAGGGAACAGTTGTCACACTAGATCTAGAACAACATCCACTGCTTCTACCCTGCATCAATTTAAGAGGGAGCTTTGAGGATCACTATTTCAAAATACAGTAACATTCCACTTTCATTCTCAGAAACCAGCTACCTCTCCAATCACTCGTTGACTGTGTAATTGCCTTTGAAAGTATACAGCACTCTGCTGCCTTTTCACTAGGTTCACACTACACAAATACTTCATACATAAGCATGGGCATCCGCAGGGGGGGGGCAAGGAGGGGCGCTTGCCCCCCCCCCTCGGAGCGCCTCTCCTTGCCCCCCCTGCGCACGCCCATGTGTACAAATGCATCCCGGATGGAGGCCTGACGCAGGGGCTCATCCTCAGGCAGGACATCATCCAACCGTCCGCCTTAATTTTAGGCATTGCAGGGAACAGAGCTGTTCCCCGCAAAAGGCCTCAGCTCCCTGATGGGGCCGCCTCGCACTCTCCTGTGCACAAGAGCAGCCCCACCCCGCCCATTATCATTCTGTGTGGGGCTGATTGCCACATACAGATTGATAATGGGTCAGTCTGGGCTGGCACAGCATGTGGTGGCCTCCTACAGCCTCAGTCCTGGGCAGGGCATTCGGTCACATGGAAGTGCAAAAACGCCCATGCTGCTGCTAGGTGGAAATCGACTTAATGGAAGGAAGGCAGTGAAATAAGTTCAAAGGAAAGAAATATAGTTCTAGTATAGCAACCATGGTTGCCACTTTTATTTTATGCAACCATAGACAAAGCCAATAGTTCTGGCTTGTTGTAGGTGTAACGTTACTTGTTCCAAGTGTAACGTTACTTGTTGTATTATATATTTGGATGCAATGACAAAAGCAACAAAAATACCAGTCGGGCGGCACATTATATTAAGCACAGATTTTTAGCCTATGTGTTTTAAGCCACGCATTTCTATTACATCAAACACCCTTTTGGAGAGACCCCCCTAGTTTTTTCATCCCACTTAATGCTCTGGAAACAACCCCATGTCAGTCGCCCCACGTCAAGGCACTGTGCATCATGCATGACTCATGCCTTCCACTTTTTCAGATTGCCTATGTGCAGGGGCATAGTGAACCCTGCTCCACCCCACCCCTTGCTTTGGGTACTACAGCAAGGGTGGAGTTCTTGATAGGTCTCATAATTAATGTGAAAAGGTGAGTGAGTAAGTAAGCGAAGGGATGGGTGGATGGATGGCTGGGTATATGAGTGAAATGATGGATGAGTGAAAGGGTGGATGACGGGCGAGTGAATGGGTGGATCAATGAGTGAAATGATTGATGAATTGATAAGTGAAAGGGTGGATTGATTAATTGATAAGTGAAAGGGTGAATGGATGGACGGATGAGTGAAAGGGTGGATGTAAGGCTGGATGAGTGAGTGAAAGGGCGGGTAGATGGACAAAAGGATGGATCAATGAGTGAAGGAGTGAAAGGGTGGATGGATGAGTGAAAGGATGAATGAATGATAGGTTCAATGGATGGATTAATGAGTGGATGAGTAGATGGATTGGTGGGTGGATGGAAGGATGGATGGCTAAGTGAAAGGGGAATTGAAAGAGAAAGGGGGATGGGTAAATGGATGACTGAATGGTGAATGGCTGGATGGATGAGTTAATGGATGGATGGGTGAAGGAGGGGATGGATGAGTGTATGGATGGATAGGGTGAAAGGGTAGATGGGTGGATGATGGATGAGTAAAAGGGTGGATTGAGGGATAGATAAGTGAAATGATGGATGGAAGGAAACGTGATGGATAGGTTTGTAAATGGATGAATATGGACATTGTTGGGCACACAGATGGAAGGACAGAATGAATGGTGAAAGACTGAATGATGGATGAAAGTATGATTACACATTGTAAGCCCCATTAGCTTAAGCAACATTTCCTACACATTGACTTTCCCATTTATATGAGTGATTGTCTCTTTATAATTTGTGTGTGTTGTAACGCACTCCAAAACTCTGCCCCACTTACTTGGGATGAGTAGCACTATAGAAGAAATTATATACACATGAGAGAGGGTCTATGTGAAGATGAGGGGCGCCATTGCAGGGTGGTATCAAGGCCAGACTGGCCAGACCGGGCATCAGGTGTTTTCTCTGGGAGCTGGAGGTGGGGACGGTTTTGTTACTACAAAAACACCTGCACATAAAGCTGAGCGTATACTGACAAACCACATGAAGTGCACAATTGTCTCAACCTAATATAAACTTATTTTCACTTGTACTTTAGTAGTTGTCTATTTACTTACCTACATCAGAGAAGGTTGTGCAATAGTATATGTTTGTAAACCTTACCTTTTGTCCTGAATTTTGACCTGCTGTCCTGAATTTTTGTCCCAAATTTTGACCCTTTGTCCTGATTTTTACACTCACTGTTCTGAATTTGCACCCATGCTAGTTGGCTTGAAAATCTGCCCCGTAGCATTCAGCTTTTGTGATGCCAGTGAGGTAATTTTAGGGTTCAGGGTGGGTATGGGTTTTGGGGTGGCAGTGATCATTTTAGGGTTCAAGGTGGGCATGAGTTTTGGGGTGCAAGGGATAATTTTAGGGTTCAGGGCGGGTATGGGTTTTGGGGTGCCGAAGGAAATGTTAGGGTTCAGTGTGAATATTGGTTTTGGGGTGTCAGGGGTATTTTTAGGGTTCAGGGTGGGTATGGGTTTTGGGTTGCAAGGGGGACAATTTTAGGGGTCAGGGCGGGTATGGGTTATGGGGTTTGGGTGCCAGGGGGCTAATTTTTGGGATCAGGGAATGTATGAGTTTTAAGGGGCCAGGGGGGTAATATTAGGGTTCATAAGTGTGCTCTAATTGTTGTCCAATTTCAAATGCAGAATTCGCCACTTTTTTTCTCAGATTGGCCTGAGCATTACCCGATCCTGATTGTCTATCATTTTAGCCCCGCCCCTACTGATTAACATTAGCCACGCCCCTTCGTTTGCCAGGTTAGCCCCCCTGGAAAAATTTCTGCGGATGCCCATGTACATAAGTACAAAGCTGTGGAGAGTGTTTTGGGTTGTCTTTATGATTCTCCAAACTTCACAAGGATCCATGAAAAAGGTTCTATATTTCATGGGTCCTTGTGTGATTTTGAAGAGATTTTGAATCGCCAGGAGTATCAAATCACTCAAATGTCTAGGGTGCAAGTTTGTATGGGTAAGTTTGTTGTGTAAGCAGGATGGGGGAAGGAGTAAATGTATGTAAAACAGTTGTTGCAGGAAGAAGACGTGACAGTAAAAAGTCACACAAAAAAAATGGGAGTGTTACATTAAGCTTATTAGCCAAGTGTGGCTGGCTGCCCAGAAGACAGGTAGGTGTGGATTACTCAGCATAGGTAGGTTGAATTGACTAGTGGGCGTTGCTTGCTATAGGACCAATAGATTTTTTTGTGTTATGTGTTGATTCTTCGCCAGTATGACAGTTCCTGCCAGGAAGACTGCAATACCTTTAGTGATGATCAACAAGATCTGCACATCAAACAAACATATCGAGTAGCAACCACTAGGAAATCTTAATCGAGTGCCCATGGCACGGCTGAGACCGGCTGATAGGGCAATCTGTCAGTGCCAGAAGGGCATTTCGGCTGTATTTGGGCCTGTTTATGGTATGGTAGGCTGCTTATTTCGGCTGATTTCTAGAATAGTACCATAAACATTGCCTACAGCGAGCACAAATGCAGTCTCTCATACCTTGTAAAACCCCAATACAGTGTTAATTTTCTAAGTTCAAAACTTCCCAGGTTGTCCACTGTGGACCACTTTTAAAGCTCTCTGATATGTTAAAGGGGGCTACTTTTATTTGGTGCCTCAGTCTTTTCCTGAACAGGAACCTTCAATGGACTATGGAAAGTGTAGTCATACACTAATAGTAACCACCCATTGTCCTAGCACTCTGAGGTGAATTTCCATCTCTTACATCTCCTATGCCCTCAAACTCTGTTAGAGTGTGTGAGCTTGTGGAAGCTAATGTGAGCTAATTTAAGCTCAGATGACTCCTAAAGTATCCTCTCTGTCCAGAATTTGTAAAGCTGGCCGAACCTATCCTCTGATTTCAGAAAGGTTTGATTCCTGTTCAATCTGGCTACACTGTTCTGCAAATGCCAAAGAAAAAAAGAGCCATTCTCTGCTCACACGCTAGTTTAAGGGTAGTTCTATTTCGACTCTGTACACTGACTTGAGTAAAAAATGCCAAGTTCTGTACCAGCAGTATATGTTTTGGAACTATTGATCCCAGTTTTCTGTATTTTATGTTTGAAGTTAAAGCACCCATCTTTTTATTTAACAGCTTGCATATGATAGTCCTTGACAATAATAACATATTAACTGGTACTTTTCTTCATCTCACCGCACACTGCCTTTCACAGCCCCACTATTTGTTTGGAAGATTTTGGGCTATAGATTTTAAGGAATTTAGGCGATGAAAGCTCACAGTTCTCTGCGGCACGACGTCTCTCTGGTATCCTCGTCACGTAGCGTTGCGCTCACTTGTCATTTGGCTTTCAGTAAAGTGTATATCAGGCAGCTCTAGTGCATAGGTTAGAGACAACATCTCTAATCTAATTTGCAGAATGTAATTGTTTTAAACATATTCCATTTGTAGCACTTCCGAAGAGGTTGTCAGTCAGAATAATTGAATTCTGTGATGGGATCGCCATTGTGCTGCTCCGCAAGTGTCTCATAATGAGCCGCGTGGAGCAGGGGATGATGGATTTCCTTAATAATCAGTCTTCCCATTCCCTCTCTCCTTTTAGAGCTGGCACCAGGAACAGGACCATGGAGATTCGGTTCCGAAATCATACTGAACAATTATTCCTTTCCCACGCTCTAGCTTCTGATCTCTGTCTTATCTGTTAAAAGTTTGAAAGGGTCTAAAACTGAAGATTAAAAGGCCAGTCTAAAACTCCCAGTTCACTACCAGCTCCAGGACCTCATCCTTCCCAAAGATTAGCCTAACATTTTACTATTGGGACGTGGGAGAAAATGACACGGACATGTTATCTGATTGAAATGTAACATACAGGCAGGACAATGTTATAGATGTTATGTTATAGAAATTTCTATAGCGCACGACTCACCCAGGGGTATCTCGGCGCTTGACTAGAAAATTTCCTGAAACTAGAAAAAGCCAAGAGAGACTAGAGTAGGAAGGCCTTTAGCTGTTTCCTAAATGTGCTGTAAATAGCGATTTTACGAAGGAGATCTGAGAGCTCATTCCAATATCTTGGCGCTAGAAATGAGAAAGATTTTCCTCCCGTGCGACTCAACCTTATACGCGGTACTTGTAAAAGACCCCGAGCCCCCGACCTGAGGTTTCTGTTAGGTACATGTCTAATGAGTCTCTTTTGAAGGTATTTAGGACCTCTTCCATTTCGTGCATTATGTGTGAGACTACAAATCTTGAAGAACAATCTCTTTCTCACTGATAACGAATGGAGCTCTCGCAGTAAGGGAGCCGATGGCGTACCCACTGGGCGATTCAATACCATCCTAGCCGCAGTATTTTGGATCACCTGCAGTTTGCCTAGCAGGGTCTCTCCTACCCCTGCCAACAAGGCATTGCCATAGTCCAGGGAGCCAATAACCGTAGCCTGGACCAGGGTTTTGCGATGGGTGTTAGGCATAAAGGGGAGGATTTTGCGGAGCAGACGTAGGCTATGATAGCAAGAGCTAGTCGTGGTGGCAATGTGGTCTTTCATAGATAGAGACTGGTCTAGTTTTAGCCCTAAGTTTTTGACACATTGAGTTGGAACAGGGGGTAGTCCGAGTTGGGCGAACCACCAGTCATCAGACCAGCTGGCTGTGGCTTTTCCCATTAGCATTAACTCGGTTTTTCCGAGATTCAGCTGGAGACAATTCTGCGTCATCCAACTGAAGATCTCAAGCATTCCTCTGGCAAACCGTGCTTTCTCTGCTACTAGATCAGTTCCAACCGAGAACATAAGCTGAGTATCACCAGCATATGAGATGATCTCAAAGCCTAACTGTTCCACTATCCTTGCTAATGGAGCCATATAAATATTAAATAGGGTCGGGCTTAGGCAGGAACCCTGAGGTACGCCTCTGTCTAAGCTGATTGAGTCTGACGGATGTGGTCTAAGCATGATTGTTTGAGTTTATCTCCTGCTACAATGGCTCTATTAACAAAATATTACATTGCTTAATCTAATCCATCCTACCCCACTAGACAGATCCACCTATTTTGGCACTAAAAGACCTTCACTACCACATCAGCAGTGCCTCATTGTTGAATGTCTTTAGTTAAGTTATTTCCTGGGCTAACTGGTTTGCCCACCACCTCCTTTCCCTTCCACTTACCTAATGGTCTTTTCTCAACCAGGAATAAAAAGCCCCTCTGAATGGCAGTTTGCACTCAAACCAGGGCTACTGTATGCATGTATGTCAATTATCGGTAGCCAGGTGTAGCACTGCTACCCCTGCTACCCCATAGTTAGTTTGAGGTGATCAATGAGGAGATGTCACAAGAATACAGGTAAACTTCTTTATTTGAGCATGTAGGTAGGCTGGTTTGCCACCAGCAGCTCCTTCCTTTAAAGCTTCCACCAAAGGTACTCTCCCGAACACCTTATCGAGCATGGAACACAAGCACCTGTGTTCCATGGTAGACATTTTACAAGGGTCGAGGAGGTGGAATACTACATGGCTTTTCCCTTTAAGAAAAATCTACTTACTATATACAAAAGAACAACAAATACATCAAAAGGAACAATACAGCAGGTAATATATATATATATATTACCTACTGGCGGTCGCCAGTAGGTAGTTATAGTTAGGACCTATTTTCCATAGGAAATCCGCAATATTCTATTTGGTATAACTTTGGCGCCGGTTGACGAATCTTCGCAAAATTTTCAAAACTTATGGCCAGCTCTGGTCGGCTCCTATCCTGAATGTCTCGGGTGATTTGACAAGAGGGGGTTGAGAAAAAAGGGTGGTCCCAAAACATGTTTTTCCTATGCAATTTTCCATAGGAACCTTTAATCGCAGCTACAGCTCGAACTGCTGAACGAAATTACACCAATTTGGCAAAGAGGTAGTCCTTGGTTCACACTCATGCCTTTTGATTAAATGCTGTAAATATGTTCAGTAATTGTGTAGATATTAAAGGAAAAAAATACATATATATCTGGACGGACCCTAACGACACATCTCATCGTGAGATCTGATTGGCTGTCAGCACTTCATCCAAGAAGTGTTGGCAGCCATCTTGGGACCAATATACATGATAGCACCCCATTAAAGAGCATTGCAGTTAATAGATGGTTTTAAGACTTTACTTACATTATAAATCATTTGTTGATGGTACCATACTCATTTTAGGAATTGTGGTGTGTTCTAAGGTGATTTTACCATGTGAAAAAGCCTTCTGCTGGGATATTATGAATCATGTTTGAGAGAAAACTATTTTATCATGCTTTTCCCACAGAGGTTTGGAAGGGTATCTATAAGCTAAACTGAGAGCATATTTTTTGTAAATTCACATTATCTTTCTCAGTGATGTGAGAATGAAGTCTGCCATTCTCAGTAAAACATGTACATCCAACAAGGGCAGAGACTGCCAGTTGATTCCTTTGTGTACTACTGCAGCTTCCCAGAGTGTTCTAAAGAACAACTAGAGTGCTAACAGCCTTACTTATGGCAAAAGTATAGCACACCTAAAGCCATCTTGATTGGAATAAAGTGGTAACTCTTAAAACATTTAATTTAAAAATAACAAAATGAGGGGCTTCATTTTGCAATAGAAAGGATGATTAGTGCTGCCGAAAGAAAAATTAGGGCACATTTTGAGTGACTTCTCCAATCCTGACATGCAGACGGAAACATGTACTTTCAATACTAGCAGCAGACTTTCTTGGTTAGCAGCAGCTTTACTACAGTGATCTAATGAGCAACTAGAGCGCTAACATTCAGAATTTATGGCAAATGTGTGACACATCTGAATGCCCCCTTGATGGAACCAAAGTAAACAAGCATTGAAAAACCGATAGGTCTCGCCCTTGTTTAAGTTACAGCAATTCTGTTTGTAATTAGGTGGCTTTTTAGCTTTGCTTTATTTAGTGTTTTTCAAACGTTCATGTACATAACATGCATATGTATACATATATGTATATGTATGCATGCATTTATATTTGTATTTATATAGATATGCAGATTATATATATGTTTATGTATGTATATATATATATATAGATATAGGTAGAGAGTAGAGAGTGAGTAATAGAGAGTAGAGAGTGAGTTGTAGAGAGTAGTAGAGAGTAGTAGAGAGAGAAGTAGAGAGTGAGTAGTAGAAAGTGAGTAAGTGAGCAGTAGAGAGTAGTAGAACGTGAGTAGTAGAGTATTAGAGAGTGAGTAGTAGAGATAGTAGAGAGTGAGTAGTAGAGTGAGTAGTAGAGAGTGAGTAGTAGAGAGAAGTAGAGTGAGTAGTAGAGAGTGAGTAACAGAGAGAGTAGTAGAGAGTGAGTAGTAGAGAGTAGTAGGGAGAGAGTAGTAGAGAGTGAGTAGTAGAAAGTGAGTAGTAGAGAGTAGTAGAGGGTGAGTAGTAGGGAGTAAGTAGTAGAGAATAGTAGAGAGTGAGCAGTAGAGTGAGTAGTAGAGAGTAGTGGTAAGTAGTAGAGAGTGAGTAGTAGAGAGAAGTAGAGTGAATAGTAGAGAGTGAGTAGCAGAGAGAGAGTAGTAGAGAGTAGTAGAGAGTGAGTAGTAGAGTGAGTAGTAGAGAGTAGTAGAGAGAGAGTAGTAGAGAGTGAGTAGTAGAGAGTGAGTACAATAGTGAGTAGTAGAGTGAGTAGTAGACAGTGAGTAGTAGAGTATTATAGAGTGAGTAGTAGAGAGTGAGTAGTAGTGTGAGTAGTAGAGAGTGAGTAGTTGAGAGTAGTAGAGAGCAGTAGAGAGTGAGTAGTAGAGAGTAGTATAGAGTGAATAGTATACAGAGTAGTAGAGAGTGAGTAGTAGAGAGTAAGTAGTAGAGAGTAGCAGAGAGTGAGTAGTAGAGTAGTCGAGAGTGAGTAGTAGAGAGTAGTAGAGAGTGATTAGTAGAGTGAGTAGTAGAGAGTAGTAGAGAGTGAGTAGTAGAATGAGTAGTAGAGAGTAGTAGAGAGCGAGTAGTAGAGAGGAAGTAGTAGATAATGTGTAGTAGAAAGTGAGTAGTAGAGAGTATTAGAGAGTGAGTAGTAGAGAGAGTAGCAGAGAGTGAGTAGTAGCCTTCATTGGCTCCCAGTAGCCCAACGGTGCTCCTTTAAACTCGGATGCACTGTCTTCAAATCCCTTCACAATTCCGCCCCGGAATTTGTCTCCTCCAAACTAAAGAGATATCTTCCTACCCGCAATCTTAGATCGTCTGCTGATAACCTTCTTTGCATTCCATCTCACCGCCGAAAAAAGCATGGCGGTTTGCGTTTTTCTTTTCTTGGCCCTTCCTTTTGGAATTCCCTGCCCTCTTCTTTTCGTCACTGTCCTACTTATGAGTCATTTAGGAAAACTCTGAAAACTTTTCTTTTCAAAGCGGCTGCAGTATGATATCCTTGCTCCTACTCGCTATGTCTGTTATGAGCGCCAAGAAACCGTTTCGGTGTATGTGCGCGGTATAAATATTTTAACATAACATAACATAGAGAGAGTAGTAGAGCATGAGTAGTAGAGTGAGTAGTAGAGAGCGAGTAGAAGAGAGTGAGTAGTAGAGAGTGAGTAGTAGAGAGTAGTAGAGAGTGAGTAGTAGATAGAGTAGTAGAGAGTGAGTGGTAGAAAGTAGTAGAGTGAGTAGTACAGAGTAAGTAGTAGAGAGAGTAGTAGAGAGTGAGTAGTTAGAGTGAGTAGTAGAGAGTAGTAGAGAGCGAGTAGTAGAGAGGGAGTAGTGGAGAGTGAGTAGTAGAGCACAATTAGTAGAGAGTGATAGTAGAGAGTGAGCAGTAGAGTAGTAGAGAGTGAGTAGTAGATAGAGTAGTAGAGAGTGAGTAGTAAAAAGTAGTAGAGTGAGTAGTACAGAGTGAGCAGTAGAGAGAGAGTAGTAGAGTGAGTAGTAGAGAGTAGTAGAGAGTGAGCAGTAGAGTGAGTAGTAGAGAGTAGTAGAGAATGAGTAGAAGAGTGAGTAGTAGAGAGTAGTAGAGAGCGAGTAGTAGAGAGGAAGTAGTAGATAATGTGTAGAAGAAAGTGTGTGGTAGAGAGTATTAGAGAGTGAGTAGTAGAGAGTAGCAGAGAGTGAGTAGTAGAGAGAGTAGTAGAGCATGAGTAGTAGAGTGTGTAGTAGAGAGTAGTAGAGAGCGAGTAGTAGAGAGTGAGTAGTAGAGAGTAGTAGAGAGTGAGTAGTAGATAGAGTAGTAGAGAGTGAGTAGTAGAAAGTAGTAGAGTGAGTAGTACAGAGTGAGTAGTAGAGAGAGTAGTAGAGAGTGAGTAGTTAGAGTGAGTAGTAGAGAGTAATAGAGAGCGATTAGTAGAGAGGGAGTAGTGGAGAGTGAGTAGTAGAGAGTAGTAGAGCGCAATTAGTAGAGAGTGAGTAGTAGAGAGTGAGCAGTAGAGTAGTAGAGAGTGAGTAGTAAAAAGTAGTCGAGTGAGTAGTACAGAGTGAGCAGTAGAGAGAGAGTAGTAGAGAGTAGTAGAGTGAGTAGTAGAGAGTAGTGGAGAGTGAGTAGTAGAGAGTGAGTAGTGGAGAGTGAGTAGTAGAGAGTAGTAGAGAGTGAGTAGTAGAGAGTGAATAGTAGAGAGTGAGTAGTAGAGAAAGAATAGTATAGATTGAGTAGGAGTGAGTAGTAGAGAGAGAGTAGTGGAGAGTGAGTAGTAGAGTAGTAGAGAGTGAGTAGTAGAGGGTATTAGAGAGTAGTGGAGTGAGTAGTAGAGAGCAGTAGCGAGTGAGTAGTAGAGAGTGAGTAGTAGAGAGAGTAGTAGAGAGTAGTAGTAGAGAGTGAGTAGTAGAGAGTAGTAGAGAAGTAGCGAGTGAGCAGTAGAGAGTGAGTAGTAGAGAGTATTAGAGTAGTAGAGAGTGAGTAGTAGAGAGTGAGTAGTAGAGAGTGAGTAGTGGAGAGTGAGTTGTAGAGAGAGAGTAGTAGAGAGTAGTAGAGAGTGAGTAGTAGAATGAGTAGTAGAGAGTAGTAGAGAGCGAGTAGTAGATAGGAAGTAGTAGATAATGTGTAGTAGAAAGTGAGTAGTAGAGAGTATTAGAGAGTGAGTAGTAGAGAGAGTAGCAGAGAGTGAGTAGTAGAGAGAGTAGTAGAGCATGAGTAGTAGAGTGAGTAGTAGAGAGCGAGTAGTAGAGCGTGAGTAGTAGAGAGTGAGTAGTAGAGAGTAGTAGAGAGTGAGTAGTAGATAGAGTAGTAGAGAGTGAGTAGTAGAAAGTAGTAGAGTGAGTAGTACAGAGTGAGTAGTAGAGAGAGTAGTAGAGAAAGAGTAGTTAGAGTGAGTAGTAGAGAGTAGTAGTAGAGAGTGAGTAGTAGAGAGTAGTAGAGAAGTAGCGAGTGAGCAGTAGAGAGTGAGTAGTAGAGAGTGAGTAGTGGAGAGTGAGTTGTAGAGAGAGAGTAGTAGAGAGTAGTAGAGAGTGAGTAGTAGAATGAGTAGTAGATGGGTAGCAGAGAGCGAGTAGTAGATAGGAAGTAGTAGATAATGTGTAGTAGAAAGTGAGTAGTAGAGAGTATTAGAGAGTGAGTAGTAGAGAGAGTAGCAGAGAGTGAGTAGTAGAGAGAGTAGTAGAGCATGAGTAGTAGAGTGAGTAGTAGAGAGCGAGTAGTAGAGAGTGAGTAGTAGAGAGTGAGTAGTAGAGAGTAGTAGAGAGTGAGTAGTAGAGAGTATTAGAGAGTAGTGGAGTGAGTAGTAGAGAGCAGTAGCGAGTGAGTAGCAGAGAGTGAGTAGTGAAGAGAGAGTAGTAGAGCATGAGTAGTAGAGTGAGTAGTAGAGAGCGAGTAGTAGAGAGTGAGTGGTAGAGAGTGAGTAGTAGAGTAGTAGAGAGTGAGTAGTAGAGAGTATTAGAGAGTAGTGGAGTGAGTAGTAGAGAGCAGTAGCGAGTGAGTAGTAGAGAGTGAGTAGTAGAGAGAGTAGTAGAGAGTAGTAGTAAAGAGTGAGTAGTAGAGAGTAGTAGAGAAGTAGCAAATGAGCAGTAGAGAGTGAGTAGTAGAGAGTATTAGAGTAGTAGAGAGTGAGTAGTAGAGAGTGAGTAGTAGAGAGTGAGTAGTGGAGAGTGAGTTGTAGAGAGAGAGTAGTAGAGAGTAGTAGAGAGTGAGTAGTAGAATGAGTAGTAGAGAGTAGTATATAGGAAGTAGTAGATAGTGTGTAGTAGAAAGTGAGTAGTAGAGAGTATTAGAGAGTGAGTAGTAGAGAGAGTAGCAGAGAGTGAGTAGTAGAGAGAGTAGTAGAGCATGAGTAGTAGAGTGAGTAGTAGAGAGCGAGTAGTAGAGCGTGAGTAGTAGAGAGTGAGTAGTAGAGAGTAGTAGAGAGTGAGTAGTAGATAGAGTAGTAGAGAGTGAGTAGTAGAAAGTAGTAGAGTGAGTAGTACAGAGTGAGTAGTAGAGAGAGTAGTAGAGAATGAGTAGTTAGAGTGAGTAGTGGAGAGTAGTAGTAGAGAGTGAGTAGTAGAGAGTAGTAGAGAAGTAGCGAGTGAGCAGTAGAGAGTGAGTAGTAGAGAGTATTAGAGTAGTAGAGAGTGAGTAGTAGAGAGTGAGTAGTAGAGAGTGAGTAGTGGAGAGTGAGTTGTAGAGAGAGAGTAGTAGAGAGTAGTAGAGAGTGAGTAGTAGAATGAGTAGTAGAGAGTAGCAGAGAGCGAGTAGTAGATAGGAAGTAGTAGATAATGTGTAGTAGAAAGTGAGTAGTAGAGAGTATTAGAGAGTGAGTAGTAGAGAGAGTAGCAGAGAGTGAGTAGTAAAGAGAGTAGTAGAGCATGAGTAGTAGAGTGAGTAGTAGAGAGCGAGTAGTAGAGAGTGAGTAGTAGAGAGTGAGTAGTAGAGAGAGTAGTAGAGAGTGAGTAGTTAGAGTGAGTAGTAGAGAGTAGTAGAGAGTGAGTACTAGAGAGGGAGTAGTGGAGAGTGAGTAGTAGAGAGTAGTAGAGCACAATTAGTAGAGAGTGAGCAGTAGAGAGTGAGCAGTAGAGTAGTAGATAGTGAGTAGTAGATAGAGTAGTAGAGAGTGAGCAGTAGAGTGAGTATTAGAGAGTAGTAGAGAGTGAGTAGAAGAGTGAGTAGTAGAGAGTAGTAGAGAGCGAGTAGTAGAGAGGAAGTAGTTGATAATGTGTAGAAGAAAGTGTGTAGTAGAGAGTATTAGAGAGTGAGTAGTAGAGAGTAGCAGAGAGTGAGTAGTAGAGAGAGTAGTAGAGCATGAGTAGTAGAGTGAGTAGTAGAGAGTGGTAGAGAGCGAGTAGTAGAGAGTGAGTAGTAGAGAGTAGTAGAGAGTGAGTAGTAGATAGAGTAGTAGAGAGTGAGTAGTAGAAAGTAGTAGAGTGAGTAGTACAGAGTGAGTAGTAGAGAGAGTAGTAGAGAGTGAGTAGTTAGAGTGAGTAGTAGAGAGTAGTAGAGAGCGATTAGTAGAGAGGGAGTAGTGGAGAGTGAGTAGTAGAGAGTAGTAGAGCGCAATTAGTAGAGAGGGAGTAGTAGAGAGTGAGCAGTAGAGTAGTAGAGAGTGAGTAGTAGATAGAGTAGTAGAGAGTGAGTAGTAAAAAGTAGTAGAGTGAGTAGTACAGAGTGAGCAGTAGAGAGAGAGTAGTAGAGAGTAGTAGAGTGAGTAGTAGAGAGTAGTGGAGAGTGAGTAGTAGAGAGTGAGTAGTGGACAGTGAGTAGTAGAGAGTAGTAGATTGTGAGTCGTAGAGAGTGAGTAGTAGAGAGTGAATAGTAGAGAGTGAGTAGTAGAGAAAGAATAGTATAGAGTGAGTAGGAGTGAGTAGTAGAGAGAGAGTAGTAGAGAGTGAGTAGTAGAGTAGTAGAGAGTGAGTAGTAGAGAGTATTAGAGAGTAGTGGAGTGAGTAGTAGAGAGCAGTAGCGAGTGAGTAGTAGAGAGTGAGTAGTAGAGAGAGTAGTAGAGAGCAGTAGTAGAGAGTGAGTAGTAGAGAGTAGTAGAGAAGTAGCGAGTGAGCAGTAGAGAGTGAGTAGTAGAGAGTGAGTAGTGGAGAGTGAGTTGTAGAGAGAGAGTAGTAGAGAGTAGTAGAGAGTGAGTAGTAGAGTAGTAGAGAGTAGTCAGTCCGTCAAGGGTGCGTGCTGGCTCCCACCCTATTTTCATTATTCATAAATGGGGTGGTGCAGTACTTTGATAACTACCCTACGGACACGCCTATGCTAGCTGGCCAAAGGGTGCCCCTGCTCATGTTCGCAGACGATACCCTGATTTTATCTAAGATGAGACAGGGGCTACAATTGGCTCTGTCTAGCTTTGAGGAGTTTTGCTGCGATCATGAACTTGTGGTCAACGTAGAGAAGACTAAATTTATGGTACTCCATGGGGCCAGGCCTGTTATATCAAGAGTCTTCATGAGCGGAAAACTCTTGGAGCAGACCAATGTCTTCACCTACCTGGGTGTTACCTTTGCCGAAAAATTTAGCTGGTCTCCTCAATTGAAGCTACTTGCATTAAAACATTCTCAGTTAGCAGGAGCATTGATAAAGGAACACAGGCAGTAACAAACCAAGCCTATAGTCCCCGTTGTAAAAATGTACTCCACGAAAATCATTCCCGCAATTTTATATGGTGCTGAGATTTGGGGATCTAGTAACTTAACCTATCTAGCATTAGCCCAGAACAAATTTCTAAGATCAATTGTGGGCCTCTCCAAATCTACCCCGCGTATCCTCCTCCTGTTAGACCTTGGCTGTCATGCAATTGAGGATATTGCACGGTATAGGATGTTGGCTTTCTGGAGAAGGCTTTGGATCACTCCAGAATTACATTTATTTGCATTGGGCCTGACTGAAGTAAGGGGACTGGATTGTTCGAACAAGATTACATGGTTAAGAACAATAGTTACTTACCTGTAATCTGTGGTTCTCCAGTATTGGTGTCTTTCATAGATTCACATGCCTGAATCATTCCCCGTCGTCGGAGTAGGAGTCCCACGGTACATAAAAAGGCAATAATATGCCATAAATATGTAGTAATACTAATAGAAAATGAACCAGGAAGTAAAGCAGCCAATGCTACAGTAGGCAAAAAACTTCCACATCTATGACTCTCCTAGTCATTATGTATAGTCCAAACTACAGCCAATCAGGCGCCAGCACCCACCAGAATGTTCTCCCCAGAGGCTCAGGCTCTCAGATTTTCTCGCACAGGAGTGAAACCCCATAATAGCCTAAAAAGCCTCTGAGGGGAGGTGGGCGGGTTGCATGTGAATCTATGAAAGACACCAATACTGGAGAACCACAGATTACAGGTAAGTAACTATTGTTCTTCTCCAGTATTAGGGGTGTCTTTCATAGATTCACATGCCTGAATCAGAGTAGCTAGCAGTACATATCTTTGCTGAACAGACGCCCATAACGCCAAGCTTGTCAGTTAGTAATGCAAATAACAATGCAAAGTGAAAATACATATATCGTATAAAGCATAACATAATGCAATAATGGAAATATGTGAAAACATAACATAAGAAGCGTCTGACAGCAGAAAAACAAGGAGGTGGGAAACAGAGGCTCACCTTAATGAAACAGATTCCGTAGAACAGCTCGACCCACAGAAGTATCAGCCTCGCTGATTGACTCTAGACAGTAATGTCTGGTAAAGGTATGGCGACTCGCCCAAGTAGCCGCTTTGCAGATCTGCTGAAGAGGGACTCCAGCAAATAAGGCCGTAGATGAGGAGACCGCTCTTGTAGAGTGCGCTCGGGGCGCAGATGGTAAAGGTCTCCCAGCCTGTGCATGGCAAAAGGCAATGGCAGCAGATATCCATCTTGCAATAGTCTGTTTTGATACTGCCTGCCCCTTACGAATCGCACCGTAGGTAATGAACAACTGGTCAGAAGTGCGTACAGTAGACGTTCTTTGTAGATAGAATTTAAGACATCTTCTAATGTCAAGCGAGTGTAAAGCTCTTTCCGCAGGTTTTTGCGGGTCTGGAAAGAACAATTTAAGAACAACAGGTTCGTTCAGATGGAAATCCGAAGGTACTTTCGGAATGTATTTAGGATTTGTGCGAAGTATCACAGAATCGCTTGTGAATTGCAGGAAAGGATGATGCACAGTGAAAGCTTGGATATCACTAACCCTCCTGGCGGATGTTAAGGCTAAGAGCAGTGATACTTTCCACGAAAGATACTTCAAGTCGGCTTTATGGATGGGCTCGAATGGGTGACGCATGAGTTGACCTAGGACCACATTCAGATGCCACGAAGGAGGCGGACGGCATACAGGAGGGAACATTCTAAAGAGGCCTTTAAAGAACTGTTGGATAATTCTTGCTGAGTACAGAGAATTGGACCCATCCTGTCGATATCTGGATATTGCAGCCAGAAACACCTTTAAAGTAGCATGAGACAGACCTGTTCGTGCTAACTGCAAGAAAAAAGGAAGAATTTCCTCAGGTTTTGCTAAAAAAGGGTGAACCCCTGCTGAACGGCACCAGATACAGAAGCGTTTCCATTTCAGACTGTATGTCTTGATGGTAGCGGGCGCTCTAGCCTTGGCCAACACCTCTTTACAGTCTTCCGGGATGTTCAGGTGTGCGAACTCACGGTGTTCAGGAGCCAGGCCGCTAATCTCAGCGATGCTGGGTCCGGATGGAAGACTTGACCTTCCTGAATACTGAGCAAGTTCGGGATTGGATGAAACTGAATTGGCTTGCTCTCTGACAGTAGGAGGAGTTCTGTAAACCAATACTGGCGCGGCCATCTGGGCGCGATCAGAATGAGTCGGCAAGGTTCCTTCTTCATCTTCCGCAGAACCTTGGGGACTAGTGGAATCGGTGGGAAAGCGTACGCAAACGTCAGAGACCAATTGATGGAGAACGCATTCCCCAGAGAATTCTTGTCGGGGTGCCAGCTTGCGAAGCTCTGGCATTTGCTGTTGGTACTTGTCGCAAATAGATCTAGGTCTGGCCAACCCCACTGATGAAATATGTGGTCCACTGTCTCCTGGTGAAGCTCCCATTCGTGGGTGGTGATCGTTGTTCTGCTGAGTGCGTCCGCTAGGACGTTTTCCGTCCCCGGAACATGCACTGCTTGCAAATGTACATTGTGGTGAAGAGCCCATGTCCATAAATCCTGCGCCTCTTGAGACAGGAGAAGAGATCGAGTTCCCCCCTGCTTGTTGACGTAGTGCATGCTTGTTGTGTTGTCTGTTCGTATCAACACATTGGTGTCCTGAATGATGGCACAAAACGCCTTGAGTGCAAGAAAAATGGCTCTCAGTTCCAAACGGTTGATGTGCCACAGTTTCTGTTGCGCAGTCCATTTGCCGCTGATCGTGAGGCCTTGTAGATGAGCCCCCCAGCCCTCGAGGGATGCATCTGTAGTGATGGTCAGACTTGGTGCTTCTTGAAGGAACGCACAACCCTGACTCAGATGACACCTCTGTGTCCACCAAAGAAGAGACTTCTTCATGAGTGGCGTGATTTGAATGAGGTCCTCGAAAGTGCCCGAAACCTGCTGCCACTGCAAGGTTAGTTCCTCCTGAAGCGGCCTCATTCGAAGTCGGCAATTTGGAAGTAATGGAACACAAGCCGATGCCATCCCTAGAAAAGATTTGTATAGTCGGACTGAAACAGACTTTCTTTGCATGAGATCTTGTGCTAGCCGACTTATTTTCATTTGTCTCTCCTTGGAGACGAAAGCTCTGAGTTTTTGAGTGTCCAAAATCGCTCCTAAGAATGCTCTTCTTTGAGACAATTGCATTTGGGATTTGCTGAAATTGATTGTCAGGCCTAGAGATTGAAACAGGTGCAGACACTGTTGAAGGTGACGTTGAACGGTTTCGTGAGAACTGGCCTTTATAAGGCAGTCGTCCAGATATGGGAACATTTGTATTCCCTCCAGCCGGAGGTGCGCAGCCACTGGAGCTAACACTTTTGTAAATACTCTTGGAGCTGACCGCAGTCCAAAAGGAAGGACCTTGAACTGGTAGTCCCTGCCAGCCACCCTGAAGCTGTAGTGTAGTTCCTATTATCCCAATAGGCTCTGCGCATTGGAATAATACCTTCAGTAGTAAAGGCCTAGACCAGACGTTAACTAGGTCTACCACTGTCGATATTAGACTTAAAGTTTTGGGTTTGCCAGCTAGCTCAGAGTTCACTAGAAACTTTCTCGAATGTTCAGGAAGGACTTAACTTCCCTGATTAGACAAGAAGGGATTTAGTTTCTGACAACCATAGAACATGACAACTTTGCTCTCCCCTAATCAAGAGTATATCTCGAGAGTCGTGTGAACAAAAGGCAATTTATTTTACTGAGTCAGTACGTGCATTCTTAGTCTCATCAGATTGTAGAGAAAAGGAAGAGACGGGCGTGTTCAATAAAAAGGTGTTATTTATTGATCAGTCTCTTTTCTTATACAAGAGAAATGGATCGATATTATTGCAATACTTATAGCTAAGTAAAGTGCATACATTAAAAGCAATAGTATAAAATAATACTGTAAAAACATTGATATGGTTTCTAAGCCATAAGATGTTTTAAAATGAATAAAATATATTACATACACATATACATTTGACTAAACGTACTCAACTGGTGTTTCTAAATACGCCTACCCCGTGTACCTGACCTGAGCCTAATACGTGGGCGGGAATAGAAAGTTACAGTTTAAGTTAAGTTTGTTTTTGCCAAGTGAATAACTAAGGAATTCTCTGTGAGGGGTTATTCAGTTCTGTACCTGGAATCTAGGTTGAATGAGGGATGGTATCTCTCGTCTCTGGTCTCGATATTCCAGGCTGCCTGCAAGGGCTACCCAGAAACGCCGGTGCTGGATTTCTCGGCAGGAGAAAGCAGCTTCTCTCAGCGCGTCAGGAAGGCGGGGCTGCGCCAGCGGGGTCTGCTCTGCTCTGGGCTTCGGCAAGTATGGCTGCTCCGTCTCGTCACCACCGCGTGTGTTTGCATAGGGCAATATCGGTAATATTTATACCTTTAAGGTGCCGAGATTGACGTAAGGATGGACATAGATACGTCAATAAGGATGTCATACGACTTGCTCGTTAGCACATTCTTTTGCTGAAGTTCTCGGTGAAATCAAAACAATGGCCGCAGGGTTTTGCCCATGTTGTCATAGGTTTGATTTGTTATGAGAACTCCGTATGCCTTATCAGGGGCTGGAGGAATATCGCTTGTCTAATTAGATCGCAAGCGTTATGACCTAATCAGATAACACGTTCCTGTGCCGTAGTGTGACTGCGTCAGATAACGGTATCTGCATCATGGGGGTTTTCTGCCTCATGGGCTGACTGCTAGTTAACTTGTTGGTTTGTTTTAACCAGAATAGGGTCAGGAATAGGGGGATCGATTCAGAACCTATAGGAATACATCACACCCACTCCACGCTAACTATGGACATATTTACTAATCTATGCATAGTAAAACATACTATAGAGTATAGTGTATACCTTACCACCCAAAATACATAAATGCATTTTGAAATTATCAAATATACTGAAAAATTGCAGTCATATGTATTGTATGCACTCAAGCTGTAGAATAATGCCAAAGTAATCACATTTGTATACATTATTGCTATTTGGTATATGAGAATTACACATGAAATGGCTCTTAAGACAGAAAAAAAGTTCGAGACCATTCCATCACAGAATAAAATATTTATGAACATACCAGCGGGCAGCTAATGTCTATAAGCTATCTAAAATTTAGAAACCTTAGTTCTCTAAGAATAGTTCTTACTTTAAGCAGAAGATAGTGTCCCGAAAAATATGCAAAAATATTTTGGGGCTGCTGAAAAATTGCTGTCCGTGAACTGGAGGGAAAATTGTTCATGTGACTTTATTTTTAAAGTTGAAGGCCGAATTCAGGGAACGCCGTGTGCGAGCTTGCTCAAAAGTCTCTATTTCTGCTCTGGTGAGAACATCATATCATTTAGGCTTTCGAAAAAACTGTCAACAGCTTCCTGGGAAAGTTCCACTAACTCGGAAATAGGTGTAATCATGCATTCGTGCGCATGATTGTCTCCATTGACATTCTGATTCGCATTGCTGACAGAAGGTCGTACCTGATCGATGCTACTTTCATCTTGAACTTCACTACCCATCAATCGTAGTGGTGAAGCTTCCACGAATGCCGTCATCAGGATTGGTAGCCTTTGAGGGCAGCACAAAGCGTGAACCTTGATCGGGCTCAACAATGTTTCTGCATCCATTGGCGCATCCGATTGTAGCGTCAGACAGGTGTCTAACACGCATTCTTCTCCGCATAGCAGACACCTTAATACAGGTAAAACACATCTTTGCCACATTGGTCGAAATGATAGAAACCAAGTCATGTTCAGGTCTCTAAGCCGGGAGAGTCCCAGGATTTTTGATATCCGGTCCCGGTATCCAATGGCTAGGATTGTTTCTTCCCTTGTCGCAAGAGTTTTGTCTGTGACATGGGTTGCCATACCGAAAAATAAGGACCAAGAATAGGATTCCTGCAATTAGTCCCAAGATCAGGGGAAGTCCGCCAAAAATCGAATGGACGAAATCTGGAAAAATACCCAGTATGGCTTTGAATGGTGTTAATGCCATCGAAAATACTGTCTTAAATACCTTTGAGACCCCATTGGTATCAGAAATATTTAAGATTTCATTCAGGATTTCTGCGAAATGTATGGGGGAATTAGTTGATAACAATGAATGTATCTCTGCAGTCGTCCTTGCGACTTGTAGATCATACGTTTCTTTTGATGACGTGAGCCTTGTAGGCGTCTGAAGAAGCACTGTTTTCATTCTGCTTAAAGTATCTATTCGAATAGAAGTAATTTTCAAATTGGGCCATGCCCTTGCCTCCCTGTCTGGAAAGGAGCTGGGGAACAATGAGCGTCCACAGCACTTGACCTTCGCAGTCGTAGTTACGAGATAAGGAGTCCCGGGCATAAGACAACAACATCTGCAGTCTACAATTAGAATGTAACTCCCATTATAGAGTCTTTGAAAGAATGGTTCTATTTCTGTTGCAGGTGCACCTTGCTGGTGACATGAAAGGTTGTATGAATTCCCCTCACAGGCTCCATGCAAACTAATTCCGTTACACAGAAGCGTGCCGCTTAGTGACATCGCACAATTATTGCCACTAAGAAACACTTTCTGTCCTTTATTACTGACACATGCATGTGAATAGGGCAGGTTCCATGTTGTTTTAATGTACCCCTTTCCCAATTTCTCGTACATGCCAGCCTGTATATATTTTCGGCAGTATTGAAACCTGAAGGTTGATATTGGAATATTAATTATCCCGTGTATTATCCATTCACTGACAGGTCGTTCTGACATTGTCACTGGTAATCTTTCGAGTTTTTCAATGCTCAAGATTGTATAATCAGCACCCTTTTGTGCCATACTGATTTGTCTATCAGTAAGGTTAAAGATTTGGAATAGTGACGTTGTGTTAATTAAACGCCAAGGCACATAGCCTGAACGCAGATTTTGTAACGTCCAGCCAAGCTGTACTATAGAACGCAATTGAGACTGACCGTGTTGTAGCAACAGTAAGTCTTGCGATAATATGTCGATTGCTGAAGACACAATGCTGTCCAAAGAAAAAATTCTGGAGGACAGAGTCATTAACCCATTGTCCACTACAGAAAGTGATTTTTCCAAATTAATACGGTCAATTTCCCGTATTCTCTCTGCTGTTTCAATTTGAGTAACCTTCCAGGCCTCATTGTATGCTGCATATACAGAGGCTGCTATGAAACGTTTTTGACGCCGTTTGCGCGGTCCCATAATGAAATCACGCAAGTCAGCACCATCAGTAAGTAAAGTTAGGTGTTGTTTAATTTCTGTCAGTGTGGAAGTTTGTAGCCATTGAAGGCACAATTTGCCCACACTCTAGGTGGTTATTATTCCTGGGTGATGTCTTTGGGAATATCTAGGGTCTGGCCTGGTCATTTTGAACCCCTGTGTTTTGTTCAGGAATCTGTCTTGACAGTTATTAGTATCTGTGGGCCAGATCAACCACTGTTTCCAATCAGGATGTGTTCTGTTTTGGTTTAATACATAATTTACGTCTATCTCTTCATCTGTAGAGCTATTGCTGAACATTGTTGGCTTTGGAATAGACGGTTTATTTAAGTCTTTGATTTTGGCTATGCCAAGACAGGTAGTTTGTTGAACAGTGTCATTTAAAAATATCATTTGTTCTGGGATCATGCAGGCTCTAAACAAAGATTCTATACCCTTCACTTGCCATTCTTTTGTACCCCAAACACTTTTCAATTCAACATTTTTGTCCCAATAATCAAACCCAAAAGTATTCATTTGTTCAAAAAATGAGTCTGAATATATCAATTTTGTGTTGATTATCATGGTCTTTGTCCCTGTCTTGTTTGACAATTTAAAATAAAATGTTTCAGCATTACTTATGTTAAAACCTGAAAAGTATGAATATTTGTCGTAAACGGTTCTTGAGCTTCCTTTTGGAGGGGTTGCACAATGTTCCCACTGATTATAATTTAAAACATTTCTAGGTTGTGCAGATCTATGTAAAAAATGGTTACCATAGTGGTTATACCAGTACATACTATCATAATTTGTAGAACCCTGCAAATAATCATGTTTGGTAAATTTAGCAGACATTACTAAGTCAGACATCATATTATTAATGCTTTCGAAGTCCCAATCATCAGCAAATGAGCTTGGTTTTGCAAAGTCACTCAATGAGATCTTAATTTGGTGTGGATATTTCAGGATTTCGACCGGACCATAAATTTCATAGTCAGTGTTGTCCCAGGCTACCCCACCCGGTATAGGATTGGCTGTGAAGTTGACTGAAGAAAGTTCTCTTTTCTCGACGTGTGAAGATGTGTGTGGTTTGAGGATCAAGTTGATTTTCTGACTTGCTGTGTCCATTTTAGCATATTTTCCCTCAATGAAGCGTCCCAAAGTTAGTACCATGATGAGCCAAAGTATGAGGATAAATGCACCAAAACCCACCCAAAATTCGATCCATGGAGAAATCAGATATGTTTCTTTCAGTTGTTTCAAAAGTTCCTTAGCTTTATCTTTAAAGGTTTTTGATGATGGCTGTGTCTTTGATTCACTGAAGCCTTCAGAGGAATCATCGAAGTTTATGAAGTAGCCCGATGCAGTTCTGTCAATCATTCCAATTGCTTCAGGATTTCTGTTTCTTGCATTTTCACTTGGTACTTCATTATAGATTGGTGTGTCTCTGCTAAATGTTTTTATTTGGGTTTTCAGAGGTCTGAGTTCTATTGCATTGTTGCATAGTCCTTGTTGTTCTTCTGTAGGCGTTTCGAATGTGATGAGCCTCTTTGTTAGGACCTCTGTACTGGTAGCAAACCTTGGTGTTCTGCTACTTATTGGGAGTCCACTTGGCCTACTGTTTGTTATCGGCCACATGATTGTGGTTTTACCAGGTCGATGGATGCAACTCGGTTCTCCTTTTTACCAGCAAGTGGCGGTAGTACAACTGATCTTGTCCCGTTGACAGACAAGACAGTAACTGCTTTTCTGTAAGAAGGCCCAAATTCCTTCTTTACCGCGATCTTTTCCCTGACTAGATCCCCGACTTTTGGAATCCAGACAGGTCTTGCTGGGACAGGTGGTGGTTCTTCAGTGGTTGTTGGCTGTTGTTTCAAATTTATGTTGCTCAGGTCTTTTCTTGTTTTGTTTAAGTCCTGCAAAATAGCCAAACGGTCTTTGATATCAAAGCTTTTTTCTTTCACCACTGAAGTCTGACTATCAATGTCAGAGATCAACATCCTAGTTCCAAATAATAATTCGTACGCACTGAATCCCTTCAGAGAATTTCTTGGCAAGTTATTTAGACTACGTTGGACACTTATTAGATGTTTGACCCACCCAGCTCCCGAACCTAATATCCTTTCTGTTATAGATTGCTTTATGCCTTGGTTTTTTCTTTACACCATCCCGTACCCTCAGGAAGGAAGTGAGAAGATTCCCGCTGGGCTATGCTCATTTGGTCATGTTTCCCCTCAGGCTGGAGGGCTAGAGTGAAGACAATGGTCAAACGTAGCATGCTCTTAGCGTATATGCCATTTAGACTCGCAAATCTTTGTATAACAGTCCAGACGTCAGCCGAGTGCTGGTGATCTACATTATAAGTGGAAACTAGCCTGTATATGTTAATCGCAACCCTTCCTTTTTACTCTTGATTTTTTCTGGAGTAAAACGACGAGGTATTAAACTGTTTCTCTCCCCACTGCGATCTCTGTTGCAGTTTGGGCAGTTTTTTACAAACATGGTGTGACGCAGGCTCATGCCTGGCCACCAGTACCGTGATTGTAATTCTTCCAGAGAATCTTTTAGTTTGAGGTGTCTGAGACCCTCGCCCATATGTGCGTCTGCGATTAACAAGTTTCTCCTGTCCATGTTTGGAATCACTCTATCCCCCACTCCAGGGATTCGAGCAAAAGGGACGGAGTTTGCATCGATTATGTATGTATAATTGAGTGGATAGTTGATCGGTAACGCTGAGCAGTCGCCTTTTGATGACGTTTTCACCGCCAGCACTGTTTCACCGTCAATGTATTTTAATGTACGCTTTTTTCAAACTACGGAAGCCGATTTAGTGGCTGCCGCTGTGGCTGTCTCAGCCAATGAATTCCCTGCAACGTGAACGCCATCACGCTGATGACTCAGTGAATGTGTCACGTGAGTCTTTGGTAGCTCTTTCTGTAAAAGAGCTATTTGTTCCCAGAGCAGTTTTTGCTTTATTGGTGCATCTGTGTCATCTTTGTAACCGTTTTGAATCCATGTCTGTAAATCCTTGTTATATGATTTGACGCAGTAATATGAATCTGACACTATAAGTGTCGGGAATTCGCGATCCGCATTATCTAGCGCCATTTTCAATGCTAATATTTCAGTCTGTTGTTCTGAATTAGTTTCTACTGAGTGTGTTTTTGTTAATAGAGGTTTTAGTTTACCTCCGCGCCACACTTCTTTTGTAATCCCACATGTGGGGTTGTATGCCTGTTCTCCCCAAACGGGGGGTTGAGCATGTCCGTCTGTATAAATTACACAGGCGTAATGTCGTAAAGGCAGAATGTCGATTGGCAGAGGGAATGTTCTTTCATATTCTAAATTTTCCATTTCTTCTAGTTCTGGATCAAAGTAATAGTATACTTTGTCCGTTGTGATTGAATTCACCCATTGTATCCATTCCGGATTCAATGTTGTTGTTGGTAAATTACACGGTGTTGTTAGTGCCTCAAAGGCTGATTCAGCTGTTCTGACTGTGATATGTCTACCGTCAGCTATGTCTTTTTCTCTAGCTATTGCGGTTTGAACTGCATGAACAATGTTTTCTTTAATACTGAACTTCTTTTCAGCTTCTGTGTACAAGTGTGATTTGAATGCAATTGGTACCTTTTCTCCCTCATTAGAGGTCAGGTATGTGAATCCGCATCTCCCTGGGATGACTCGAATCACAAGATTGCGTGTGTTATCACGTGTTTCTAATTTTGTTTTAATTAGCATGTCTGTTTGTAAGGATCTCAAAATTTCTGTGTGTATTTGAGTCCAATTGCATCTTTTAAAATCTGGTTTTATCAGATCATAAAGGGGTTTGACCCTTTCTGCGTAACTTGCAATGTATGTTCTTCCGAAATTTAGGAAGCCTAGAATCAACTGCAGGTTTTTTAGTGTTCTAGGCGCTTGGATTACGGCACATTTCTCTAGGAAATTGTCAGCCAGGCTTTTGCCTTCACTTGATAATTCATATCCTAAGAACAGGACTGTCAGATGGGCAATTCTGGATTTTTTAAAGTTGAATTTGTAACCCTCTGCTGCGAACCCAAGTATTATGGTGTTCACCCTCTTCAAGTGAGTCTCCAAGTCATCATCTGTTAAGTAAATGTCATCGACATAAGATAATGCTTCATCATCATATATTTGTAGTAATTCTGTTACTCTCGCTGAGAATACTCCCGGGCTGTTCTTGTACCCCTGGGCTAACCGACAGAATTGTTTTTGCGTGCCATTTATTGAGAATGCAGTTAAATATCTGCTCTCTGGTGC
Source organism: Lissotriton helveticus (assembly GCF_964261635.1). NCBI lineage: Eukaryota > Metazoa > Chordata > Amphibia > Caudata > Salamandridae > Lissotriton > Lissotriton helveticus. The sequence continues at coordinate 166,144,591 of NC_136062.1, read as the reverse complement.
TATGTTTTGACAAAAGAATCCATTAGAGATGTCTAATGTTGTTTTGTATTTTTTGCGCACTATTTTATTCATTAGTGCAGCACTATGTGAGTTTTGCACTGCAAAAGTTTTGCAACATGTGTTAAGGTGTCGGTAATCCAAAACTAGACGATATGAATTGTCTGGTTTGGAGACCGGAAACAAAGGGTTGTTCATTTGTGAGGTGCAAGTTTCAATCACCCCCTGGTATTCTAGCTGATCTAGTATTTCTTTTACCTGTTTTTTAGCTTCTTGCTTAATTGGGTACTGCCTTTGTGCAGTAGGTTGTGATTTTAACTGGATTTTGTGAGGAGGAGAGTCCTCATCCCATCCCACGTGATTTTTATATAAAGCAGGAGCTAGAGCCACTGCCCACTTTCTAGCAAGTGTGTATTTTTTATGAATTGGGATATGATTTGAGAAGGCAGGCATAATTATTTCTTCGCCATGAGGGCACTCCCTGACAAACTCTGGTGGCCAGTCTTTTTCAGCTAGAAAGATATCATAGCCCTTGGAGAGATTATCCCAAAATAGTCCCCTTATTTTTCTAGTCTTATCCCCCTCTATACGCAATGTTATTTCGTATATTTTGTGAGGTTTGCTAACTCTGGTGTCCGCAGTTTCCACTTGAAGATATTCATTCGCGTCCACTGTCTCCAGATGATTCATAAGGACTTTGCGAGCTATGCTCACTTCTGCTGCGCTGTCTAGCATTGTCTGAGCCCATTCCCCGTTTTTCAGTTGTGTCCTCAGAATTCTCGGCATTGTTAACTATTTTAATGCTGGCTACCTTCATCTTTGGAAATTGTAGTTTCTTTTTTAGCTGAGCAGGTTCCTTGTCTTTGGACTTGGCGTGCTCTTCTCTTTGTTCTGATCGTCCTCTTCTTTCCGATTTCTGCGAGGAAGTCTGAAAAGATTGAGAGGGACGTGTATCAATGTCTTGATATCTATCAGGTTTCTTAATATTATCCCTATTTCTAAGGTTATATCTTTTCCCAGAGGGGTCACTCTGCGGTGACCTGTGTCTTTGGTTCGGAGATTTTTCTCTTCGCCTAGGAGACCTTCCTCTGGACTGGAATTTCTTTTCTTTAGGACTGGATTGTTTATTTCCATCCCAGTTCTTTTTGGTGATGTTGAATTATTATTAAAAAATATTTTTTCAGGACTTTCAATTAGTTGTGGTTTTACTGGTATTCCACCTAAACTATCTCTACCTAGTTCCTCATAGGATTTTTCTATGATTCTGGCAATTTCAGCTGGTTGGTCTGCTTTATCTGTCTCTTTTAACCTCTGGCGGATCACCACGTTTGCTGCTTCTCCCTTTATGTTGGCTAATAATATAGCCGAGACCTGCTTGAAGTCTTTTAGTAATTTCATACCAAGAGTTAAAGCGGGTTCTGGACTGTATTCGTCTTGAATTTGTTTTAGCACATCTGGTATTACCGAAATGGATGGAACACCGTGCGTTTTTGTGTAGATGGAAGCAAAGACTCTACCCCAAGTGTCACAGTCCTCAATGTGTGGTGCGATTCCCATTGGGAGACAGATAGTCAGAATCCTGTGCTTTTCTAGCGGGGTGGTGTCTGGAAACACCGCCTCTATTTGGGTGATTTTCTGCGCTAGCCAGAATGGTATTTGTTCCCGTTTAGCCCGTACTTTACCTAGGCAGGACTGGATGTTCTGTGGTGTAATTTTATTTGTGTTCCCCTGGTGAGGGGTCAGCTGTGGGAGTTTAATCGCTGGCTGAATTGTTGAAGTCCGCATCACATACTGGACTAATTGTCTATGTATTTTTATTAATTGTTTTAGCTGTGTTAACAGGTGTGGTGCAGACATCCCATCGATGTCTGGATGTGGTGTGTATCCGGCTAGGACCGGCCACGTTGCTCCTGGTCTACCTAAAGGACCGAGCCTGGTGATGTGATTATTGTGTATTAGGGCGCCATTAAATAAGAGCAAATGCTCTTGAAATTTAAGTGGTACTTCCACCTCCTCGAAAGGAGTGTACATTTCAGGAGGTTCCTCTATTTTGTAATAGTGGAAGTACTTTGTTACAGGATTTGCTGCTGGAAAATTTATCCATGAATAGTATACCTCTGTCTGCCGATATTCGTGTGCCACAATTACGAATATGACTGTACCACCTCTAGGTGTCAGTCCATTTTCTATAAGTTTTATGGTTATAGATTTCCTTTTGATGACCGGAATGAGTATTATATTCGGGTCCGCTTCCTGCATGGTAGCATCAGTTTCTGCGAGTTCAGTTGCTAATCTAACTGCCTCTCTTTCTTCATCACTGTCTACCATTTTACCGACAGGAAGGTTATGTCTTTTGTTTGCAGATCAGGTTTCTTATGGAAATAAAGATTAGATGCACAATATTTTGGAACAGTGTATCCTTCAACGTTGACTTATACCAAGAACCATACATAGGAGTTCCCTCCTGCGAGGTCTGGCGGATATAACCTTTCACCCACTCCAGACGTCTTTGGAGTATTTTGGGAAAAGGGGTCTGAGTGAGAAAGCACGACTGAGTTACTCTAAATGTCTTACGTTAGTTTTATCGCCCTTTCCAAACGCGTTGGGCGCCATGTAGTGTAGTTCCTATTATCCCAATAGGCTCTGCGCATTGGAATAATACCTTCAGTAGTAAAGGCCTAGACCAGACGTTAACTAGGTCTACCACTGTCGATATTAGACTTAAAGTTTTGGGTTTGCCAGCTAGCTCAGAGTTCACTAGAAACTTTCTCGAATGTTCAGGAAGGACTTAACTTCCCTGATTAGACAAGAAGGGATTTAGTTTCTGACAGCCATAGAACATGACAACTTTGCTCTCCCCTAATCAAGAGTATATCTCGAGAGTCGTGTGAACAAAAGGCAATTTATTTTACTCAGTCAGTACGTGCATTCTTAGTCTCATCAGATTGTAGAGAAAAGGAAGAGACGGGCGTGTTCAATAAAAAGGTGTTATTTATTGATCAGTCTCTTTTCTCATACAAGAGAAATGGATCGATATTATTGCAATACTTATAGCTAAGTAAAGTGCATACATTAAAAGCAATAGTATAAAATAATACTGTAAAAACATTGATATGGTTTCTAAGCCATAAGATGTTTTAAAATGAATAAAATATATTACATACACATATACATTTGACTAAACGTACTCAACTGGTGTTTCTAAATACGCCTACCCCGTGTACCTGACCTGAGCCTAATACGTGGGCGGGAATAGAAAGTTACAGTTTAAGTTAAGTTTGTTTTTGCCAAGTGAATAACTAAGGAATTCTCTGTGAGGGGTTATTCAGTTCTGTACCTGGAATCTAGGTTGAATGAGGGATGGTATCTCTCGTCTCTGGTCTCGATATTCCAGGCTGCCTGCGAGGGCTACCCAGAAACGCCGGTGCTGGATTTCTCGGCAGGAGAAAGCAGCTTCTCTCAGCGCGCCAGGAAGGCGGGGCTGCGCCAGCGGGGTCTGCTCTGCTCTGGGCTTCGGCAAGTATGGCTGCTCCGTCTCGTCACCACCGCGTGTGTTTGCATAGGGCAATATCGGTAATATTTATACCTTTAAGGTGCCGAGATTGACGTAAGGATGGACATAGATACGTCAATAAGGATGTCATACGACTTGCTCGTTAGCACATTCTTTTGCTGAAGTTCTCGGTGAAATCAAAACAATGGCCGCAGGGTTTTGCCCAGGTTGTCATAGGTTTGATTTGTTATGAGAACTCCGTATGCCTTATCAGGGGCTGGAGGAATATCGCTTGTCTAATTAGATCGCAAGCGTTATGACCTAATCAGATAACACGTTCCTGTGCCGTAGTGTGACTGCGTCAGATAACGGTATCTGCATCATGGGGGTTTTCTGCCTCATGGGCTGACTGCTAGTTAACTTGTTGGTTTGTTTTAACCAGAATAGGGTCAGGAATAGGGGGATCGATTCAGAACCTATAGGAATACATCGCATTCCCCAGAGAATTCTTGTGGGGGTGCCAGCTTGCGAAGCTCTGGCATTTGCTGTTGGTACTTGTCGCAAATAGATCTAGGTCTGGCCAACCCCACTGATGAAATATGTGGTCCACTGTCTCCTGGTGAAGCTCCCATTCGTGGGTGGTGATCGTTGTTCTGCTGAGTGCGTCCGCTAGGACGTTTTCCATCCCCAGAACATGCACTGCTTGCAAATGTACATTGTGGTGAAGAGCCCATGTCCATAAATCCTGCGCCTCTTGAGACAGGAGAAGAGATCGAGTTCCCCCCTGCTTGTTGACGTAGTGCATGCTTGTTGTGTTGTCTGTTCGTATCAACACATTGGTGTCCTGAATGATGGCACAAAACGCCTTGAGTGCAAGAAAAATGGCTCTCAGTTCCAAACGGTTGATGTGCCACAGTTTCTGTTGCGCAGTCCATTTGCCGCTGATCGTGAGGCCTTGTAGATGAGCCCCCCAGCCCTCGAGGGATGCATCTGTAGTGATGGTCAGACTTGGTGCTTCTTGAAGGAACGCACAACCCTGACTCAGATGACACCTCTGTGTCCACCAAAGAAGAGACTTCTTCATGAGTGGCGTAATTTGAATGAGTTCCTCGAAAGTGCCCGAAACCTGCTGCCACTGCAAGGTTAGTTCCTCCTGAAGTGGCCTCATTCGAAGTCGGCAATTTGGAAGTAATGGAACACAAGCCGATGCCATCCCTAGAAAAGATTTGTATAGTCGGACTGAAACAGACTTTCTTTGCATGAGATCTTGTGCTAGCCGACTTATTTTCATTTGTCTCTCCTTGGAGACGAAAGCTCTGAGTTTTTGAGTGTCCAAAATCGCTCCTAAGAATGCTCTTCTTTGAGACGATTGCATTTGGGATTTGCTGAAATTGATTGTCAGGCCTAGAGATTGAAACAGGTGCAGACACTGTTGAAGGTGACGTTGAACGGTTTCGTGAGAACTGGCCTTTATAAGGCAGTCGTCCAGATATGGGAAAATTTGTATTCCCTCCAGCCGGAGGTGCGCAGCCACTGGAGCTAACACTTTTGTAAATACTCTTGGAGCTGACCACAGTCCAAAAGGAAGGACCTTGAACTGGTAGTCCCTGCCAGCCACCCTGAAGCGAAGGAATTTCCTGTGGCGAGGTAGGATGGGGATGTGGAAATATGCATCCTGGAGATCTAAAGTGACCATGCAATCTCCTGCTGCTAGAAGATGCAATATTTCCTGAAGAGATAGCATCCGGAATGTCAATTTCCTTAGATATTTGTTTAAAGCGCGAAGATCGAGGATCGGGCGCCACTCCCCGTTCTTCTTCCTTATCAGGAAGAACCTGGAGTAAAATCCTATTCCTCTCATTCTCTGAGGAACGCTCTCGATCGCTCCTTTTTGTATCATCATTTTGATTTGGGTAAGCAGCTCCTTCAGGTGAGCTGGAGGCGGTCCTTTTGGCGGTACATTTGGAGGGAATTTTTCGAATTCTAGGGCATGCCCCCTGGCCACAATATCCAGGACCCATTTGTCTGTTGTTATAGACTGCCAGTTGGAGTAAAATTCCGATATTCTTCCGCCAAGTCTTTTGTGAGGGTGGAAAGATGGTGGTGGCAGGTGAAAAGTTTCATTGTTGCTTGTCTTTGCCGCGGTAATTAGTCTTACCCCTGTTTGGGGTGTATTGAGATATTTTCTGCCCATAAGACTGGTAGCGCTGTGTCTGATAGCGCTGATTACCTTGTCGGTATGTGGATTGTTGTTGGTATCCACCTCTATTGAAGGACGTTCCTCGTCCTCTCGCTCCTCGAAAGGGCGGCTTGTGGAATTGTAGAGTGCCCAAGGATCTGGCTGTTTCAGTATCCTTTTTTATCGTTTGTAAAGCTTCCTCCACCTTGGGGCCGAATAAATATTCGCCATCAAATGGCATGTCTAAAACTCTGTTTTGGACCTCTTGCCTGAAAGCAGTGGAACGTAACCATCCCTGTCTACGCAGAACAGCAGCTCCTGCTAATTGACGAAATCCCGTAGATGCAACATCAACACCTGAATCGATAATCTCTTCAGCGATCCTTTGACCTTCTTGAAGAATTTGGAGTGCTTCAGCCTTGGATTGCTCAGGGAGGAGATCGATAAATGGTGCGATGTCAGACCACATTTGGCGGTCGTACCGACCTAAGATGGCCAATGCATTGGCAGCACGAACAGTTGTTGCAGCCATGGTGGAAACGCGTTTTCCAATTGAGTCTAGGCGTCTGCCATCCCTATCTGGCGGCGCCGTAACTGCAGAGGACGGATTTCTGGCTCTTTTCTGAGCAGCCTGGACAATTACTGAGTCAAGTTTTGCCTGTCCAATTAAACATGCAGGCGTCTTTTCGGGAGCTTTATACTTTTTATCAATTCGTGGCAAGACCGGAGGAATGGAAGCCGGCGTTGACATCACCTTAACACCTTCCTTCCAGATGAAATCCACGATGGGTATTGTTCTTATTTGTCGTCTGGGCTGATCCTTGAAATCGTATAAGAAACATTCTTGTTGCGTATGTTCCATCTTTATATGAAAGCGTTCGGCTGCACGCTCCATCAATAAGTGAAAATTCGCTACATCCACCGGAGGGGAGGCCGACGCAGTCTGAGGAGATGTTGAAGGAGATTGTACCTGATAGTCATCCCACTCCGATAAATCATTCACTTCTCCCTCTTCCCGTTGGTCTTCATCTTCCGAAGATTGCGGATCTCCTTCGTGAGTAGGTTGTGGGTGTGAAAGCGGACACACCGGTGGGAGCACGGTTGGAGGCGTTTCCGAAGTTGGAGTTGCCGGTCCAGAACCTGCTGATTCTGATGGTGGGAACCTCCGATAGTAATCGTCCAGCATAAATTGTAAGTTGGATATTAAATCCAAAGGCACTTGAGCAACAGGGTTACTCACTGGTATCGATACATTAACAGGAGATTGAGAATCATCACATTCCTCCTCTTGAAGTTTAATATGCAACACCGATGGACTAGTAGCTTGTCCAAAAGTATTCTGGACCAACTCATCCTCACTTTCAGAGTCCAAAAGTTGGTCTGGCACTTCAGAGGACACCTTTTGAGGTGAAATACAAAGGGGTGAAAGCTGCATTGCTGTTTCGCGCATTTGCCCCGATGCTTGTCGTGGTGTTAAAAACACCGTCGACGGAGACCACACTTGTAGTGCCGTGCATGATGACAACTGCGGCGTCGTCGGAGGATTCCCTCCCGATGGTTTTGTCGTCGACGGAACACCTCTCGTCGACGGGACACTTTTCGCCAACGGAACACTCGGCGTCGACGGGACACTCTTCGTCGACGGGACACTCTTCGTCGACGGGACACTCTTCGTCGACGGGACACTCTTCGTCGACGAGTCACTCTTCGTCGACGGTGTTATTTTCGCCGACGGCGTGGAGCCCGACGACGAGCTCGTCGTCGGAGTCTTTTTTGTCGGCGGTAAAGCCTTTAGAGGTGTCGACGACGAGGCGTCGACGACGGACGTCGACGATACAGGCCTCACAGAAACAAATACCATAGTTGGAGACGCCGTCGACGATGACATAACCCTACCAGGTTTAGGAGAGGAAAATGTTACCGTCGATGTCACTGTAGTCGTCGTTCTCGTCGACGAGGAAGCTGAAGAGGACATCGCAGTAGGTGGAGACGATTTCTGTGGTAAAATCCTCTCAGAAGACTGGAGAAACTTGAGGTTTGTCCCTTTTTTGGAAACAGAAGCGCTTTCTGTGCCCTTGGTTGTGGGGACAGTCTTAGATGTTGAAGGCTTATCCAGTCCCTTAGCAGGTGGTTGTTTTTTAGTCAGCTTAGCCTTAGGAGATGACATTCCGTCAGGCGCAGGCCTCTTCCTGGAGGCTGAAGTAGAACCAGAGGTAACGCTTCCTACCTCAGAAACAGGATTAGAAGAATCCTTTAGCCTTTTCAACCACAGAAGTAAACGACCCTCTCTATCCCTGATAGTCTTTTGAGGCATGGTTCTGCAGATCTTACAGTCAGAGGCCTGGTGATCTGGGTAGAGACAATAGATACACTTTTTGTGTGGATCTTTTTCAAAAAGCGGAAGCTTACCACAGCAATCACAGGCTCTAAAGAGAGATTTCTTAGAAGACATCCTTAAAAGTAGAAATAAATGAAGTTAGAAGTAAGAAACTGAGCAGAGCTCAGGGAGACTCCCTTTCACACGACGTGCGGTAGAAAATCTGAGAGCCTGAGCCTCTGGGGAGAACATTCTGGTGGGTGCTGGCGCCTGATTGGCTGTAGTTTGGACTATACATATTGACTAGGAGAGTCATAGATGTGGAAGTTTTTTGCCTACTGTAGCATTGGCTGCTTTACTTCCTGGTTCATTTTCTATTAGTATTACTACATATTTATGGCATATTATTGCTTTTTTAAGTACCGTGGGACTCCCACTCCGACGACGGGGAATGATTCAGGCATGTGAATCTATGAAAGACACCCCTAATACTGGAGAATTAGTATTAAAACTATGCTCACTGGAATGGGGATGAGGGATCTGTGGGACAGTCCAGAGTCTGCAGAATTCCCATCAAAAGTAATATACAGAGCAGTCTATTGGAACTTAATTAAAATTAGAAGGTATTCTGCTTTGATTAGCTCATCAGTGTCTAGAGATTTTTGCGAGCTTAAAGATGAACCTTGTATGGAAAGCTATTGGGATTTAATAACGAAACCCAGAGATCGCAAGCTTTACCACCAGTTCCGAGTTGAGACACTTTCGCTTAGGAAGTTTACATGTAAATGGATACCAGGCACTGGAGATAAATGCCCATTTTGTCCGGATCATATAGAAGATATTGATCATCTTCTATACGTCTGCCCTGCTCACCAACAACCCCGAAGTATGTGGCTCAAACCCTTATGTAGAACCTTGGGAACCTGCTCTGCGCAGATTGCTAAAAGGCTATTGAAAATTGGTTGCAATGACATCGCAGTCATAGGGGTGGCTAAGTTCCTTAGCTGGTCTTGGGCCCTTCCGGAGAAAAACGGGGGGTCCTTATAGCTAGTTATAGATATTCCTGAGTATGGTATGGTATGAAATGGAAACTTATTGGTTTTTATTTCCTGTTGATTGTAGATAGATGAAAAGTCTTGTGCGTGTGATATATTTAATCCTCTCTTAATGAATTGTTTTTAAAATTGTAAATATAGGTATTTATGTTCTTATCTTGAAAGGTAAATTTGTAACAATAGATTCTATGGTGTAACTATGGTTGCGCCTAGCTGTCCTTTGTACTTTGTATTTTATTCTAATCCTTGTCTTTTAAGATAATTAATCACAATAAAGACTTTTTTTGAGTAGTCAGTCAGTGTCAGTCAATCAGTGTCAGTCAGTGTCAGTCAATCAGTGTCAGTCAGTGTCAGTCAGTCAGCGTCAGTCAATCAGTGTCAGTCAGTGTCAGTCAGTCAGTCAGTGTCAGTCAGTCTGTGTAAATCAGTCAGTCAGTGTCAGTCAGTCAGTGTCAGTCAATCAGTGTCAGTCAGCGTTAGTCAGTTAGTGTCAGTCAATCAGTGTCAGTCAGTGTCAATCAGTCAGTGTCAGCTCGAGCAGCTCTGCTGACCTGGTTCTCTGACTCTAGAGCAGCTCTGCTGTCTTGGTTCTTAGTCTCTAGAGCAGCTCTGCTGACCTGGCTCTCTGGCTCTAAAGCAGCTCTGCTGTCTTGGTTCTCTGGCTCTAGAGCAGCTCTGCTGACCTGGTTCTCTGGCTCTAAAGCAGCTCTGCTGACCTGGTTCTCTGGCTCTAAAACAGCTCTGCTGGCCTGGTTCTCTGGCTCTAAAGCAGCTCTGCTGACCTGATTTCTCTGGCTCTACAGCAGCTCTGCTAACCTGGTTCTCTGGCTCAAGAGCAGCTCTGCTGACCTGGTTCTTAGGTTCTAGAGCAGCTCTGCTGACCTGGTTCTCTGGCTCTACAACAGCTCTGCTGACCTGGTTCTCTGGCTCTAAAGCAGCTGTGCTGACACAGTTCAATGGCTCTAAAGCAGTTCTGATGACCTGGTTCTCTGGCTCTAGAGCAGCTCTGCTGACCTGGTCCCTTTTCTCTAAAGCAGCTCTGCTGACCTGGTTCTCTCCCTCTAAAGCAGCACTGCTGACCTGGTTCCCTCGCTCTAAAGCAGCTCTACTGACCTGGTTTCTCTGGTTCTACAGCAGCTCTGCTGACCAGGTGGTTCTCTGGGTCTAGAGCAGCTCTGCTGACCTGGTTTTTAGGCTCTAGAGCAGCTCTGTTGGGCTGGTTCTCTGGCTCTAAAGTAGCTCTGCTGACCTGGTTCTATGCTCAAAAGCAGATCTGCTGACCTGGTTCTCTGGCTCTAGAGCAGCTCTGCTGACCTGGTTCTCTCCCTCAAAATCAGCACTGCTGACCTGGTTCTCTGCCTCTAGAGCAGCTCTGCTGAGACCAGGTTCTATGGCTCTAAAGCAGCACTGCTGACCTGGTTCTCTGGCTCTAGAGCAGCTCTGATGACCTGGTTTTCTGGCTCAAAGCAGCTCTGCTGACCTGGTTCTCTCCCTCTAAAGCAGCTCTGCTGACCTGGTTTATTTTTTTATTTTGAAGGTTTTATAGAGCGCGGACAAGATCCTTGCGGATATCAGAGCGCTTTCCGGTGATCAAAGCTAATTATACATAACAATAAATGAGGTTAAATCATGAATGGCATAACAAATTACACAGAAAATGATGTGAAGGAAAGATCACGCATAGTTTAACTGTTCGTGCACAAAGGAAAAACCGTAAAGTACATGACAGGAACATCTCGATTGATTCAAGTCAAGGGCAGAATAAAGTGACTAGGATGATTAGTTGGACCCTTAACAAAAGAATAGAGTACTATAAATGGTACAATTGATCTCCAGATTTACTTAGTCTGTAATCAGAGTATTCCAAATCCTGGGCGCCATCCCCGAGAATGTTCGTTTATATGTTTTCTTCTTGTTGAATCTTTGATGTTTCAGTAGTAGGTTGTCTGCACTCCTTGAGGACCTTGACTCACCAGAGATTGTCAGTTTCTGGGCCAGGTAGCTGGGTGCATTGTAATGTAAGGCCTTATGTGTCATGCACGCTATTTTTAGATGAATTCTTGCTTCAAGCAGGAGCCAATTCAAGGATTTTAAATCTGGGGAAAAGTGGGAACTTCTTTTCGAGCCAGTGATGAGTCTCACTGCTGCTTTTATTGAAGCGCTAAGGCGAGCTGTCGTAGCTTTTGGAAGGCCACATAAAGAGGCATTTCCATATTCGACACAAGGGATAACTAGAGTTTGTACAGCCAGCTTGAAGTCATTGACTGGCAGGAAGGATTTCAACTTCCTAAGTGTGTTTATCTGGAAATTTGCTCCCTTTGTAACGTTGCTAATGTGATTCTGCATAGTGAGATTGCTGTCCAGAGTTATTCCCAAAGATTTTGCTGAGTCCACAATAGTTGGTTGAACTTTGAGTGCAGTAAGATGTTGGATCAAGTCTTGCATAATGGGGGAGCTATAAGGAGGAATTCGGTTTTTAGAGCGTTCAGTTAGAGATGAATTTCTGCCAGCCATGTCTGGGTGTTCATGAGTGTAGTGTTAAGCCGTTTAATGTCTTCTAAGGTGTTGATCTTAAGATAAAGTTTTGTATCGTCAGCATACATATGATATTGCATGTTAGACGCATGTAAAATTTAGGTGAGTGGCTCCATGAACAGGTTAAACAGTGTCGGGGATAATAAGGACCCTTGCGGGACTCCCAGCCTTACTGGTACTGCTTTGTAAAGAGTGTTGTTGACCTTGAATTTTTGTGGTCGGGTATGGAGAAAAGAGGTAAACCAGTTTAACACTGACCCTGATAGACCCATTCTTAGTTTGAGAAGGTCTTGCAGATTCTCGTGTTTGACCGTATCAAAGGCTGAAGATAGGTCTAGTAGGATGAGTAGGCATTATCCGTTCTAGTCAAGGATTTGTAGCGTATCGTCAATAATGTGTGTCATGGCTGATTCAGTGCTGTGACCTGCTCTGAAGCCTGGTTCTCTGCCTCTAGAGCAGATCTGCTGACCTGGTTCTCTGGCTCCAAAGCAGCTCTGCTGACCTGGTTCTATGGCTCTAAAGCAGCTCTGCTGACCTGGTTCTCTCACTCCATAGCAGCTGCGCTGGCCTGGTTCTCTCCCTCTAAAGAGCTCTGCTGACCTGGTTCTCTGACTCAAAAGCTGATCTACTGACCTGGTTTTCTCCCTCTAAAGCAGCTCTGCTGACCTGGTTTCTCTGGCTCTACAGCAGCTCTGCTGACCTGGTTTCTCGGCCTTAAGAGCAGCTCTGCTGACCTAGGTCTTTGGCTCTAGAGAAGCTGAGGTTCCGCGAATTCTGAACCCGTGTTTTAAATGTCCTGGTTCCGTTACGATTTTGGTAGCAGTGAACCGTAACTAATGAGTTCAGCAAGTACGAGTGTTTCCGCCATGTTACACACAAGGATTCACTGTGTATTTGAAGATTCCGTTGTGAACCATAGTTCTCATTCCGTGTAAAGCAGCCATTTTGTGGTTGCCCTCACATAGGCCGATGACTGTGGCTGAATGATTCTTTAACACCTATGCCCTTTAGCTGGGGTTCGCGCTGACTTTTGGATGAACCAAGTGAACTGACCTCGTTGCCTGAAGCTGACCTTGTTGAACTAGTTCCTCGCCCGGTAGCAGATCAAGATTAAGGATCAGAGCACAGGACATCGTAAAGTTTTACTACACACAAATATGCCTTATCCTACTCTCACCTGTTTCTGTTTCTTACTTTATGGTCTATTTATGATATGGGTTGTGGCCTCCTTGTTATGGGTTCGTTTGGCCTGTCTAAAGAAGAATGTTGGGTTTGACCGATAATTGATCATGGGCTGGGCAACTGAAAAGTGGGTTTTACTGTCATGCGATACCTTTGGTTTGAATACATGTGATTGGACAGTTCGTAAATGTTAGGTATTTGTCTGGAATGTGATTTTTGGCATAAAAAGGGATGACTTGCTTTGTAAAATTGAGCAGTCTCCTGAGAACTTATACCGTGATGATTTCTAGGACTTCTGTTGCTGGCTGCAGTCAATAAATTCGATCTTTGACGTCACCACGAAGAGTCCCGTGTCTCTGTACTCTAAGACAGGTGAACCCGAAGACTTTGGGCGTGCCCCTGGCGCTGCCGGGTCTTAAATAACCCGGTTCTTCAGTTGGCACCCAACGTGGGCGACATCAAGCGGTACCGGTCCAAGCCTGAAGATCGTGAGGAGCTTTGTCAGGAAATTCCGGAAGAAGGGCCTCCACTTCATCGACCCCGGTATGTCGAACGTGGTCTGAAGGTCTTTGCTGCGAGGTTTCCCGCTTTCTAGACGGCTACGACGGACCGCTGCCTTGACTGTCGCCCTGTCTTGGACCCCTTTGTGCAGCTTTGTAAGGCGAGACGATAGACGGGTCTTCTGGTGACGTGACTGAAACCTTAGTTAAGTATACGTGGGTCGCTCCCAGTTCTTTGTTGTTCTTTGTTTTTTGGTTCTTTGAGTACTTAGTTTTTGGGTCTTTGATTTGGGAATTGCAATTTCCAAAGCCGAGGGACTCGTATATTAGCGAGACTATCGTTGCAGATAATCCCTTGAAGTTTGAAGCTAGATTAGTGAGCAAAGATGCCTAGTTTTAGCAAAATTAGGAGAATATTCTGTTGTGGTTGTAACAGGGATTCCCGATTAGAGGATTCATGTCCGATACCTCCAGTTGGGACACCGACTTATGAACTTTATCCTAAACGCGGCGTAGGCCCCATTACGTTCAATGAAGTATGGATCCGTTATACTAGAAAAGATGGGGTTTTACGATGGCCCCACTATGGCAGTTTTGATACTGCGATTTTGGATAACTTAGAAACGAAATTGTTTAGGAAGAAAGCCCGGCCGGCAATGTTTGACTCCTTTTGCCTTTGGCGTAAAGAAGCCAGACAATGAGAAATCGAACAAGCTAAAAGAGATAAGAGAGAAAAGGGGTTGTCGATAATGCAAGCTGCCAAGCAGTTTAAAGAGGAAGAAGAAGATAAAGCAATTGAGGTGTCAGATAGGCAACATAATATGGCTATTGATAAATGTTATCAAGCATTGCCACCTCTCTTCGAGAATGCGACAAAGGATCCTGAAAAGGACCCTTTAATGTTGCATCTATTGAGATTACCACCCCCTTATGCACAGAATGCTATGGCACCTCCTCCACCTCTAGTTGTTCTACCTCCTGGTCCTGCTTAACAGCCAGCTCCTCCCCTGTTAGTTTCTCCTCCTACGGCGCAGCCTCCTCTGGGGCCGCCGACTTTGCTAACAGTTCTGCCTCAAACTTCTCCATCTTACTCTCCTGTACCTTCGATTTCTCTTCCTACTACTGCTCCGTTTCTATCACCTCAAAATACTTTGTCTCCTGTCCTTATGACAGCTTCTCCTTCTGCTCGACAAAGAATGACTGATACTGTTACTGGTCTTTTGTCTCCTTTCTTTGGGTCATTGAGTATGACCCCTGTTTCTGCACGTAAACAATTACGTACCCAGCTTCCTGGTCCCGAAGAATGGGCTGTGTTAGATCTTTTGGCTCGCAGGTGGATTTCGAATGTTTCAAGGTATAATTTAGAGTCAGTTATGGATGTCTTCCTGCAGTGGGAAGCACCCAAGCAGAGATATGTGTTTGATGTAATGTTTAATTTCCTCTGTGAGGAATGGACAGATAGTGATTTGGGTTCAGTCCCGGTATAATTACTAAATGTCCAGTCTGAGTTTGTGAAAGGGATGATAGTGGGTCCCGGAATTGAGGATGCGGTTGCGATGGTGCTTGCGTTCAGGAGCGATTTCCCTTCTCAGCGACTGTTTGAGTCTGATCCTTCTGTTAGGAGAAAAGTGAGACAGTATCCAATGAGAGAAGTTCCTCCAGTATGGCGCGATGCGGTAGCTGCTGGTGCTAATAATGTTCCCCCAGCTATACCAGCACATTTTCAGAGAGTATAGGTACATGTGCAATGGAAGAGAGTAGAAGTTTTGGTCCTTAAACAGTCTTTACCTGATCCCCGTAAGAATCCAGCTGGCTATTACAAAGAATTGTCCCACACAGTTGACTCATGCATCATGAACTTAGCAGACATAGATATGCTGTTGGGTAATGTAGTACCTCAACCTCTATGGGCAAAAATATGTCATGAGGATCATGCGATTGAGTTAGGTGATACATGGGTGAATATCGCTGCTGTGGATGGTAGACAGGTTGGTGGAGCTAAGCCTGAGCCTCTAGTGGCAGATCTACCTGGCAGAATTATAGATCTTATGAAAACGATGATGCAAGCGTTACGAGTAAATTGGGACAAGTTAGCAGCATGTAAGCAGAAGAAGGCCGAAAGTGTATCTGATTTCTTCACTAGATTTGAAGAAACATTTATAGATCATAGTGGTCAGGATATGAGTACGGAAGGTGGACAAAGATTGTTCGTAGATAAGTTTGTCTTCAACTTACTTCCTGAACTGTGTAATAAGTTGAAAGATTCTGAGAGTTCTTGGGCTGTTTCCTCGTTGGCCCAGATATTGGCAACTGCACAGTACTATGAGAATAGGGACAAGGACGAGAAAGAAAGAGTAGAGAAAAAGATCAAAGACTTAAAGACAAAGGTTCTTTTGCAGCAGGCGTATCCGCCTCGCTTGAATCAGCAAGAGTCACAGCAACGCCCACAGTTTCAGCAACCTCCACCATTTCAGAGACCACCACAGAACGCTGGGTATTTTCCTCCAAGACCACCCTTGGGTTTAAATCAGTGTGCGTATTGTAGGGAGGAAGGTCATTATAAAAATGAGTGCCCTGTGTTGCGACAGCGCGCGAGTGGTATGACGGCCCGAGAGGCCGTGGTGGTTTTCAGCAAGTGTCTAGGCGTAGAGGACGTGGTGTGTTTCCTCCGAACGAACGTTCCTTTCCCCCACAGAATTCTATGAATTGTTTTGATCAACAAAAAATCCCATCTGGTCAATCAACTCAGTACTATGCTGATGACTATTATGTTGAGAGTGAGAATGCTGACTATAATGATTGCTAGGACAGGCATGGACAAAGGGAGGGAGTATTGTCGGTTCCAGTAGATCAGAGTGGGCCTTATGTTGCAGTAGCCACATCGGGTGTGGTAGAGCCTTTTCTTTTGGATACTGGTGCAGCGAAGAGTTCTATCATGCACTCTAAACTCCCTGGCGCACCTTTGTCTGGCTTAACTAATGTTTCAGTAGGATTCTCTGGCGCCCCAGTTCGTAACCCAGTTTCTAGTCCCTTGTCTCTTTCTATAGGGCCTTGTGAGTTGGAAGCACCTCTTATTTTAACGACAGGTTGTGGTGAGAATTTGTTGGGTTTGGATTTGTTGAAAAGGTTGCATGCAACATTGCATTGTTCTCCTTCGGGAGTACAGCTTACATTGGGTAAGAAAGTCATCTCTCCGATGTATTTGTCTAAAGATCGGCTTCCACCGGAATTGCGTTCTCTCCCTGATACCATTTGGGCTACTGGTCCTAATAATGTGGGTCTTTTGGAGATTCCACCTTACGTTGTAATGCTTAAAGCAAATGTCAAATTGCCACGTATTCCCCAATATAGGATTTCTAGCGATGGTGATAGAGCGCTTTTAGCAATCATTTATGATTTAATTGAGAAAGATGTGATTGAAGAAACGAGAGGTAATGTGTGTAACAGTCCCGTTTTGCCTGTCCTGAAGCGAACTGACTCTTTTCAGCCACCTTTTTATAGGTTTGTGATCGATCTTAGAGAGGTTAACAAGATTGTCGTGCCACAGTTTCCAGTTGTTCCGGATATTACTGCCTTATTGACTTTGATTCCTGCTTCAGCTGCCCGGTTTTCGGTTATAGATCTGAAGAATGCTTTCTTCAGCATTCCAATTGCCGAAGAGAGTAGAGATATTTTCGGCTTCGCTTTAGGAGGCCGAAGCTTCCGGTTTAAACGCGCTCCTCAAGGCTATTGCGAAAGTCCTTCCATTTATAGCCAGGCTTTGAAAACTCAGCTTGATACTCTTGTGTTGCCTGCTGGTACTGCTCTTATTCAGTGTGTTGACGATTTATTAGTGGCTGCTGATGATGAGGAAACTTGTAAAGAAGCTACTCTTTCTTTGTTGCGACATTTATCTGACTTGCACAATAAAGTGTCACCTTCAAAGTTGCAGTATTGTCGCCAAGAAGTGACCTACTTAGGTCATCTCTTGTCAAAGGAGGGAAGAAGGTTGACCCCAGAACGAATTCAAGCGATTGCTCGAATGACTGTGCCAAATACGCAGAGAGAGGTACGTGCTTTTCTGGGTATCACGTTGTATTGTAGACAGTGGATTCTGAACTTTTCTTTGTTGGCAAAACCTCTGTTGGCTTTGACTTGTAAGGATATACCGAACCCTCTTCCTTGGTCTGACGATTGTCAGAAAAGTTTTTCTGAGTTGCGTGATGCATTGTGCTCTGCTCCAGTGTTGTGTACTCCTGACTACAGTAAGCCTTTTACACTCTATGTCCACGAAAGAGAGGGTTGTGCATTGTCAGTTTTGACTCAACAATTCGGTGATAAACAGTGTCCATGTGCGTATTTCTCGTCGACTTTAGATCCGTTAGCCAGAGTATTGCCAAGTTACTTAAGAGCTACAGCGGCAGCGGCTGTTTCTATCCGACAGTCTGCTGGGTTGGTGATGGATAATACGTTGGTTGTGATGGTTCCACATGCAGTGGACACTTTATTAAATCAAACAAAGACTCAGCACCTTACTAGTGCAAGATTGTCGGGCTATGAGTTGACGCTTTTGGCTAGTCATATACACATCAAGCAGTGTAATGTATTGAATCCAGCAACATTGTTGCCGATTGCTGTGGATACAGATGGTCAGGAACAGCATGATTGTTTTTTGATGACGGAAGAGGAGACGAAGGGTAGAGTCGATCTGAAAGACACCCCTCTTTTGGATCCTGATGGTACGCTAGGGGTTGATGGGTCATGCTACAAGCTCCCGAATGGTGATACGACTGCAGCATATGCCGTAACGACATTATGCACAATTGTTGAAACTGCACGAGTGAGCCATAATTCGGCGCAAGCAGCAGAGCTGATTGCATTAACGAGAGCATGTACTTTGTCTGAGGGAAAGAGAGTGAATGTATATACCGATAGTCAGTATGCGTTTGGTGTTGCGCACAGTTTTGGACGCTTGTGGAAAGAAAGGGGATTTCTCACATCGCATGGGACTAAGATCCAAACATGGGCAGCTGGTGAATGAGCTTCTTGAGTCACTTACTTTGCCGAAGCAAGTTGCCATTGTGAAGTGTAGTGCTCACCGGAAGGTTACGGATGATGTTGGTCGTGGTAATGCGTTTGCGGATGAAGTGGCGAAAGAAACAGCGAAAAATGTGATGAGTCGAATGTATGTTGCAGGCCCTTTGAGATGGATTGGTGCAGTTGGAATGTGTGAAGATACAATTGAGAGTGTGAAATCAATCCAGGCTGAAGCTACTGAAAATGAAAAGAATGTGTGGAGAGAAACTACGGGTAGATTGGATTCGATTGGTTGTTGGGTTGAGTTATCAGAACACCAAAGATGGATGTTGGCGGATGCATATGTGCTTGCTGTGGTTACGATGGCACATGGTTTGTCTCACATTAGTGTGAAAGGAATTTGTAAGTTGATGGCTCCAGTATGGCAGAATGCTGGAATTCCTAAGTGTGCTGAGAATGTGGTCAAGAATTGTATGGTGTGTTTGATGTGTAATCCAGGTAAGGGAACTCCAACTCCAGCAGGTCACTTTGCGGCTCCGACGTATCCGTTTGAGGTTCTGCAATTGGATTTTATCCACATGGAAAGGTGCAACAATTTGAAATATGTCCTTGTAGTTGTTTGTGCCTTTTCTAGATGGGTAGAGGCATACCCCCTAAAAGATAATACTGCCTCGCCCACAGCTAAAGTCTTGCTCAAAGAATATTTCCCTAGGGTTGGGTTGCCAAGGATGGTGTGGAGTGATAACGGAAGCGAGTTCGTGGGGAAGATCATGAAGAGAGTGTGTGAGGGTTTGGGCATAAAACAAAAATTTGATGCTGCGAATCACCCCCAATCAGCTGGATTAGTGGAATGTTACAATGGCACTTTGAAGCTAAAGTTAGCCAAAATTCAGGCGAGTTCTGGTCTCCAATGGCCCGATGCTTTGCTGTTGGCACTTTTGTCATCTAGAACTACAGTGCATTCCCGAATCGGACTCAGTCCTTATGAAATCGTCTTTGGTCGACAGGCAAATGTGTGGGGAGTGCCGAGACCAATGAAATTTAGTGATATTGACTATCCTGTGTTGGTGGACTATCTGTATGACCTAACGGCTAAATTGCGTGTCTTGCATCAACAGGTTCACGATAACCTACCACCAGCCTCTGTGGACCCAGGTCACACCATCAATCCTGGTGACTGGGTTCTCGTGAAAAATTTTCAACGAACCAAGAACGACCAGCCCCGCTGGACAGGCCCTCACCAAGTACTGTTGGCTACGAGAAAGTCTGTGAAAGTCTTTGGGAAGAAAAATTGGATCCACGGCGTACATTGTAAGAGGGCACCTTTGCCTCTGCCCTACGACCAGTGGATCCGTGATGGTATTGCAGATTCTGAGACTGAAAGCTTGCCGAAGTTCACACCGTTTAGCGATGCTGAGTTGGTATGGAGAGGGTCTGAGAAAGAAGACGATGGTGCCCTGCAAGCAGCTGTGCCTTCACCTTTGAGATTGGACACCACCGAGCCTGAACTGTTATTTCAAAGTCAGACAGAGCCTGGTAAAAAGCGTTATAACTTACGAACTAGAGGCAATGGACTATTAAAGAATAAATAATTCCTTTTTTTGATTTTAGAACGGCGCTCTCTCAGCCGAAAAACTGTTTTGATCTTTTTTTTCCTTTTTGCAACCGCCATCCGGGTTCAGCTGTAGGGTCGCGGTGTAAAGACTTGGGAGTGCAGCCGTGTAGACACAAGGTCGACGGTTCTGGTTGGTCCTAGGGCGTTCCCTGGACTGACAGGCGCACTCTTTAGCAGAAGAAAAACGACCGCCGCGAACAGCCCAGTTAGAGGATGTAGTTTTTAGAGTTCGAGAGAGCTGCTGAGAAAATGAACTTTAAGATGAGACTATGTAGAATAATGCATAGCAAATATTTTTTCTGATGTTTTTTAGCATGACGTTAACTTTGGTGGGTTGGATTGTCTCTTCTACTCAATTGACTTCTGCATCCATTTCCCAACCTACGACCTTTCCTACTACTACTTCTTTGCATTCTTTTCATATCTTACCCGAACACGAGAAGATTCGAAGGTCCGAATTTGTACATAACATATTCGTACAGCTACTGCACCAACATCAGTTGGCAGTGAACATTACTAATTGTTGGGTGTGTGGTCTTATGCCACATACTACGAATAGAGTTGTTCCCTATCTTATCTTACCGTTTAGTCAGGATGGGTCATTATGGGCTTTTCAGACGATGTTCATTTATGCCCTGGAAGTCTATCCTCTGCATTCCATGAGAGATAACTTGAGTAATCAAGCTTTGGTGAAGGGAGTAAAAAATATGAGCAGGGATATCAATACGTACAGGACCATTCCCAAGGAAGAGTTATCGGCTTATGTTGGATGGACCACGACCGGATACAGTGTTAGTCTGAGTGAAAAGAAGAAACGAAAGAGGTCACCCCCGATTTGGATTGTACCCCACCTAGGTCAATTTTGTCTGCAAGGTAATGGCAAAAATCCGAAAGCTCAGCCGTTTTTGGCAGCTAAGGGCACGTATTTTGTTTGTTACAACAGAGCATATACATGGTTGCCCCCTGATTTTTCGGGAACGTGTTATGTTGGATACTTGTTGCCTCCTACATATACTGCCGCTGCAGATTACCATAAGACAAGAGTTGTTAGAGGTATTTTCGATCGGGAAGATACCGCTGGATAGGAAGTGGGAGACTTCTTTAAGGGTTTCTTACCGTTTTGGGGACCTATGGCTAACAGTAGAGGCTTACGGCAATTAACGAGAGTGGTTGAATCCACCATAAACTAAACTGCCGGTGCCCTTAGTAATCTGACAGCTGAGCTTCAATCGGATCGCCCTATGACGTTACAGAATCGTATGGTTTTAGATGTCATACTCGCAGATCGAGGTGGAGTATGTAAAGTGATCCAATCGAGTTGCTGCGTTTTTATCCCAGATAATGCTCTGACAGTATACGAGGCCATTTCCAAGTTACATAAGATCTGTGGACAAAGGAGATTGGTTGTTTACTGGATGGTTTTGGGGACTATTATCCGTTTGGGGATGGAAGCTTCTGATGATCATTGGTGCGGCTCTAGCGGTTATTTTCTCGTGTTGTCTTTGTGTACAGTGCGGTCCGGCCATATGTGGCCTTTGTGCTACTACGTGCTTCAGGAGACCGCCTGTTTCAAGAGATGCACTGAGAAACAAGATAATGCTTCAACAGCACCTTGGTGATCTGATGAGGATTGACATCGACTCCGATCTACACTAAGTAATTGCCTATGTAAGGGCAAAAGGAGGTTCTGAGGTTCCGCGAATTCTGAACCCGTGTTTTAAATGTTCTGGTTCCGTTACGATTTTGGTAGCAGTGAACCGTAACTAATGAGTTCAGCAAGTACGAGTGTTTCCGCCATGTTACACACAAGGATTCACTGTGTATTTGAAGATTCCGTTGTGAACCATAGTTCTCATTCCGTGTAAAGCAGCCATTTTGTGGTTGCCCTCACATAGGCCGATGACTACGGCTGAATGATTCTTTAACACCTATGCCCTTTAGCTGGGGTTCGTACTGACTTTTGGATGAACCAAGTGAACTGACCTCGTTGCCTGAAGCTGACCTTGTTGAACTAGTTCCTCGCCCGGTAGCTGATCAAGATTAAGGATCAGAGCACAGGACATCGTAAAGTTTTACTACACACAAATATGCCTTATCGTACTCTCACCTGTTTCTGTTTCTTACTTTATGGTCTATTTATGATATGGGTCGTGGCCTCCTTGTTATGGGTTCGTTTGGCCTGTCTAAAAAAGAATGTTGGGTTTGACCGATAATTGATCATGGGCTGGGCAACTGAAAAGTGGGTTTTACTGTCATGCGATACCTTTGGTTTGAATACATGCGATTGGACAGTTCGTAAATGTTAGGTAATTGTCTGGAATGTGATTTTTGGCATAAAAAGGGATGACTTGCTTTGTAAAATTGAGCAGTCTCCTGAGAACTCATACCGTGTTGGTTTCTAGGACTTCTGTTACTGGCTGCAGTCAATAAATTCGATCTTTGACGTCACTACGAAGAGTCCCGTGTCTCTGTACTCTAAGACAGGTGAACCCGAAGACTTTGGGCGTGCCCCTGGCACCGCCGGGTCTTAAATAAACCGGTTCTTCAAAGCTCTGCTGACCTGGGTCTCTGGTTCTAGAGCAGCTCTGCTGACCCGCTTCTTAGGCTCCAGATCAGCTCTGCTAACCTGGTTCTCTGGCTCTACAACGGCTCTGCTGACCTGGTGACCTGGCTTTACAGCAGCTCTTCTGACCTTGGTCTCTGGCTCTACAACAGCTCTGCTGACCTGGTTCTCTGGCTCTAAAGCAGCTCTGCTGACCTGTTCTATGGCTCTAAAGCAGCTCTCTCCACTCCTACAATCATCCTGACAGAAGCATGTCCTATTCTAATCACTCTGCTGAAACATAAGTGCTTATAAACGTATCATGCTGTCAACTACTTGCACTCTAGGAACCCAGTCAGTGTCTATGCACTTGCAGAATGACTCTGGCATTGAAACAAGCAGTGGTACAGTCAAATGTGCACAATATATGCGGTCCCTTAACCCCTTCCAGACTACTGAGTCAGTCCTGCAAATGTCCAGGTAATAGTCATGCTTGTCTGGAGTCGTATTGTGAGTCTGTGTCCACTCCTACAATCATCCTGACAGAAGTATGTCCTTATCTAATCCCTTTGCAGTAACATAAGTCCTTATAAACGTATCCTGCTGTCAACTACTAGCACTCTAGGAACCTATTCTCTGTCTATGCACTTGCAGAATGACTCAGGCATTGAGACAAGCAGTGTTACAGTCAAATGTGCACAATGTATGCGGTCCCTTAACACCTTGCAGACTACTGAGTCAGTCCTGCAAAAGTCCAGCCAGGTAATAGTCATGCTTGTCTGGAATCACACTGAGTCTGTGACTCACTCCTACAATCATCCTGATCGATGCATGTCCTTATCTAATCTCTCTGCTGAAACATGAGTGCTTATAAACGTATCTTGTTGTCAACTACTAGCACTCTAGGAACCCAGTCATTGTCTATGCAGTTGCAGAATGACTAAGGCATTGAGACAAGCAGTGGTACAGTCAAATGTGCACAATGTATGCGGTCCCATACCCCCTTGCAGACTACTGAGTCAGTCCTGCAAAAGTCCAGGTAATAGTCATGCTTGTCTAGAATCACACTGTGAGTCTGTGTCCACTCCTACAACCATCCTGACAGAAACATGTCCTTATTTGATCACTCTGCTGAAACATAAGCGCTTATAAACTTATTCTGCTGTCAACTACTAGCACTCTAGGAATCCAGTCAATGTCTATGCACTTACAGAATGACTCAGGCATTGAGACAAGCAGTGGTACAGTCAAATGTGCACAATGTATGCAGTCCCTTAACGCCTGGCAGACTACTGAGTCAGTCCTGCAAAAGTCCTAGTAATAGTCATGCTTGTCTGGAATCACATTGTGAGTCTGTGTCCACTCCTACAATCATCCCGATAGAAGCATGTCCTTATCTAATCACTATGCTGAAACATAAGGGTGACTAAAAGTATCCTGCTGCCAACTACTAGCACTCTAGGAACATAGTCACTGTCTATGAACTTGCAGAATGACTCAGGCATTGAGACAAGCAGTGGTACAGTGAAATGTGCACAGTATATGCAGTCCCTTAACTCCTTGCAGACTACTGAGTCAGTCCTGCAAAAGTCCAGGTAATAGTCATGCTTGTCCGGAATCACACCATGAGTCTGTGTCCACTCCTACAATCATCCTGACAGAAGTATGTCCTTATCTAATCACTCTGCTGAAAAATAAGTCCTTATAAACTTATCCTGCTGTCAACTACTAGCACTCTAGGAACCTATTCACTCTCTTTGCACTTGTAGAATGAACCAGGCATTGAGACAAGCAGTGTTACAGTCAAATGTGCACAATGTATGCGGTCCCTTAAACCATTGCAGACTACTGAGTCAGGCCTGCAAAAGTCCAGGTAATAGTCATGCTTGTCTGGAATCACACTGTGAGTCTGTGTCCACTCCTACACTCATCCTAACAGAAGCATGTCCATATCTAATCACTCTGCTGAAACATAAACGCTCATAAACGTATCCTGCTGTCAACTAATAGCACTCTAGGAACCCAGTCACAGTCTATGCACTTGCAGAATGAACCAGGCATTGAGACAAGCAGTGTTACAGTCAAATGTGCACAATGTATGCGGTCCCTTAAACCATTGCAGACTACTGAGTCAGGCCTGCAAAAGTCCTAGTAATAGTCATGCTTGTCTGGAATCAAATTGTGAGTCTGTGTCCACTCCTACAATCATCCCGATAGAAGAATGTCCGTATCTAATCACTATGCTGAAACGTAAGCGCGTCTAAACGTATCCTGCTGCCAACTACTAGCACTCTAGGAACATAGTTACTGTCTATGCACTTGCAGAATGACTCAGGCATTGAGACAAGCAGTGGTACAGTCAAATGTGCACAGTATATGCAGTCCCTTAACTCATTGCAGACTACTGAGTCAGTCCTGCAAAAGTCCAGGTAATAGTCATGCTTGTCTGGAATCACACTGTGAGTCTGTGTACACTCCTACAATCATCCTGACAGAAGCAATGTCCTTATCTAATCACTGTGCTGAAACATAAGTGCTTTTAAATTTATCCTGCTGTCAATTACTAGCACTCTAGGAACCCAGTCACTGTCTATGTACTTACAGAATGACTCAGGCTTTGAGACAAGCAGTGGTACAGTCAAATGGGCACAATATATGCGGTCCCTTAACCCCTTGCAGACTGCTGAGTCAGTCCTGCAAAAGTCCAGGTAATAGTCAAGCTTGTCTGGAATTACACTGTGAGTCTGTGTCCACTCCTACAATAATCCTGACAGAAGTATGTCCTTATCTAATCACTCTGCTGAAACATAAGTCCTTATAAACTTATCCTGCTGTCAACTACTAGCACTCTAGGAACCTATTCACTCTCTTTGCACTTGTAGAATGAACCAGGCATTGAGACAAGCAGTGTTACAGTCAAATGTGCACAATGTATGCGGTCCCTTAAACCCTTGCAGACTACTGAGTCAGGCCTGCAAAAGTCCAGGTAATAGTCATGCTTGTCTGGAATCACACTGTGAGTCTGTGTCCACTCCTACACTCATCCAAACAGAAACATGTCCATATCTAATCACTCTGCTGAAACATAAACGCTCATAAACGTATCCTGCTGTCAACTAATAGCACTCTAGGAACCCAGTCACAGTCTATGCACTTGCAGAATGACTCAGGCATTGAGACAAGCAGTGGTAAGTCAAATGTGCACAATGTATGCGGTCCCTTAACCCCTTGCAGACTACTGAGTAAGTCCTGCAAAAGTCCAGGTAATAGTCATGCTTGTCTGGAATAACACTGTGAGTGCGTATAAACTTTATTGTTTTCTTTTTTTTTAATTATTTTATTTTTGGCATATCAATTATAGCAATACAAAAAGGAAAAAACATATTGTCTTACAGTCGATTCGTCAATAACATCGGCAGGCACATCAGATTAATGTAATAACACAGTGCAATCTTGTGTGGTATACTCAGCGATAACCTCTATCTCACTTTCAGTATTTGCATCGGTCCTCAACCAATCATATCTATATGCAATGTTCAAGAAAATATACAGTGACTGTACATAAACCTCACGCCCCACCGCCTCCGATCAGCTACACAGCATTCCACTCATAACACAAGAGTAACCAATCATAGTTAGTATGGGACCATTATCTACTGTTGTGGTAACAAAAGGTAGTCTCGCCCTATTCTTTCCTGTAATGTATGTATCAGTGTATTCTGTGTACGTCCTGCGTTGCCTACTCATGATCCCAACCCCACGGCAGACCTTGTTTCACCAGCGTCACTAGTGTCTGTCGCTGGCCTCCTCTCCGGATACAGCGCCCAGTAAATTTTGGGACGGTTTCGTGGGGGTAATAATTTGCTGTACAGGCCTGTTTGTGTACAACAATATATTATATCATCGGTCCATTTATGTAATGTTGGAACGGGCCCTTTCATCCAAGTAAGCGCCACACACCGCCTGGCCACCAGAACGGCTATATCTATTAGTCATCGAAATTCCGACGGTAAATCTTTGGAATAGCCCAGTAGGGCAAGCAGAGGGGTAGGGCTCAAATACCGTACGCAAATTGTAGGATAAAGTACGGCTAGGGACAAATCCCGCTTGTTCAGGGGCCACCAGAGTAGGAATCAGCTGACTTATACGATTCTCGATTACATTTTTTTTTTTTGTCCTCATTGTGCAACAAATTAAAGTAGGGAGTTCTCAGGGTCCTTTCTCTTTATCCGACCTTTACGTTCGCTGCCATGTTTGTGAGACTAGGGTAACATCCCTCGGGATTTTCAGAGAAAAGGTGCCCCTTACTTCCATATACTTTAAAAGAAGGTTTCTTTTCCGATGGGGGTGAGCTAGCCATTTTGGCTACTCTTTCAGGCCTTCGTCTATTGTTGTGTTGCTCACACATAATCATTGGACTTAGTGAGTAAACCAGAACTGATATATGCTAATACTTTTGAATACCGTGTCAAACCCTTGTGCTACAATAAATTTAACCCTTGTGAAAATTTTCCCAAATTTCCCAGAATTTGTACCTCTTAGAAAATGGTTTCTTTTTTTATCCAAATTATAGACTTTTAAAACTGAAGATAGCCATTCCCTGTGGAGAGGGGGGATTGGACTTATCCATTTTACACAACCTCTCTTCTTGCCAGGAGAATCAGTAAGAACATTAAGTTTTCCTGAGCTTTTGTTAGCTTTCCTGATAGATTTAAGCCCATCACCCCAAATATAACTAAATCGGTACTTACAGTTAGTTGTCTTCCCATTACCTCTTCTAGAGTCTTACCCACATCCTTCCAGAAACCATCGAGACTGGGGCACTGCCGGAACATATGCAGGTCGTAGGCCTTCTGTAATCCACATTTTGGACAACTCTTCACTGTGGACCCGTTGAATTTAGATAATATTTTCGGTGTCCAATATGCTCTATGGGTGGTAAATAAGTGATTTATTTTAAGTGCAGCGGAAGTTACAATCGACCAGCATTTGCTCATCGATACTTGCCATATACTATTTGTGTCCAATGTCGGCAGGTCTTTTCCCCATATTCTCTCTGGAATCCGGAAGTCTTCCTCCCCTGCTGAGATTAGAGCCCAATACCAGAAGGATATTTCTTTCTTGAAAGGTTCCTTTTCCAGCATCTTTACTTCTAGAGAGAGGTTCCCTTTTCTAATTTCTTTTAGTGACTTTGCCCAACTTAGAAGTTGATAGTATTTAAATTTTGATAATAGGGAACTCGTACTTTCTGATAATATTTCCCAATCCAGCACTTTGTTCTGAAACAAGAGTTGGCCCCACTCCATTATAACTGCAGATTTCAGAGGTACCGCAAGGCTATCTTTGAGGCAATCTGGGAGTACTCGGTGAGTCCCAGATCGGGGCCTTATCACTGTAGAGAGGAATATCCAAGGTGGATCTTATGCAATACCACAACTTAGCGGCAGACTTCAAAATCTTCAGTTTTACTTTTTTAAAGTATTTCGGGTGGCCGAATTTGATTATAAAATGGCTAGTATTATTTGTCATTTTCTGAAGAAACATTGGGTAGTGTTCGTATGGGCCCAACAACGTCCTGCTAGATTTGAATTGAAAGGCTCTGCAATATTCCTGTAGGTCCGTACTGGCCAGCCCTCCCTGTTCATTCCTTCTACTTATTTTGCACCAGGCGATTCTTGGTCTTTTTGAAGACCAAGTAAAACTCGATAGCTCTCCTTGAATTTTCTTTATAGTTTCCTTTTTAAAATCCAACGGGATAGCACTGAAGACAAAAGTAAATTTCGGCAGAATTGACATTTTTACAATATTTGATTTGCCCAGGAACGTTAATGGTAAACCACTCCAGACTTTCAACAGCCTTTTCACCTCGACCTCTATTCTATGAATGTTAATTTGGGTTACTTTATCAAGGTCCTTGACGAGGTCAATACCCAAGTATCTTATTTTATCCTTGCAATAAGGGCTCGTAAAATCCTCGTTCCAGCTCATAATTTCAGTTTTAGCCTGATTTATCTGATAGCCCGATATCTTCACAAAATTGATTAAGGTCTCCTCTGTTATATTTAGGGCCTCCTTTAAATCGCAGGTGAAAATCATGAGATCATCAGCATAAAGAGCCACTTTTTTTATGCCAGCCTTGACACTGGAAAGGGGAAATTGATGGTTGGTTCCTAAGGCATTCTGCCACCGGCTCGAAATGTGTTGTCTAAACGAGAAAAGAAAAACAGAGAAAAACACAGGAAGACACCCTCCCTCCTTGGAGAAGCCTCCCTTTCCTTCTTCGGGCCTTACTTCTAGCCCACTTCGAGCTCCGTGCCTAAATAAATGTGTTCTGAGAGTGTGCTGCTGCTTTCTTAAATGAAAAAATTATTTTTGTGCCTGTGCCTGTGCCTGTGCCTGAGTCAGTGATTGTATCTGGATCTGGTCGCGCATTTGGTATAAGAACGTTTCAACTTCTTTAGGGTCTCTGAAGTTGTACATTTTGTTCCTCCACATGATCCTAAGGCAGACCGAGAATTTCACCTGGACAGTTGCCCCAAGAGATTTCAATTCAGGCATCTTCTGCCCCAGCTCCCACTGCTTATCCTGTGTCACCTTTGCGATGTCCAAGCGGATTTTAAAGGACCAGTCATCTTTGATATATGACCCACTTTTCAGGGCCTCGCTTAGAATTCTCTCTTTAAGAGTATAAGTTCTAAAGTTTATTAGAATCTTCCTTGGATTTTTCCTCTCCTTAGGTTTTCCAAATGGGTCCCGGTGTACCCGTTGAATGTCATCTTCCAGCCTGAGAGTTTTGCTCCAAGGAAAATGCTCCTTGGAGATTATGAATTACTTTATTTCTGACCCTTCTCGCCCTTCTGGAACATTAAGAAGTCTAAGATTACATCTTCTGGACTGATTTTCTAAAGCTTCTAACATTTCGTCAATGCTTTTATCCTTTGCCTTTAAAGTTCTGATCTCCTTTTGCGTTATTTCTACTTTTCTGCTTAGACCATCAACTTCTGCTTCCACTGAAGAGACTCTGTCACTTAAGGCATTTAATTTGGTGTCTAGCAATTCACATTTTTCATGGATCTTATTTTGGTTCCCCTGTGATATTTTAAACCTAGACCTAATCTCGTCAAGCATCTTTTCTAAAAAGATGTCAGTATTGCTTCGAGGATTGTCTTGCAGTTTAGTTGGATGAGTAGGTGAGTTTTTAGAGGGACTGTTAGATGCAATTCTAGCAGGACTCTTGACCGGACTCTGTACCGGACTAGTGGCCTGACTAGAAACCGGACTCTGGATTGAGGCTTGGCTTTGAGCCGGGGTCTGTAAACAAACCTCAGACTGTTCTACTGACTCCCCGGGTGGGACATCTGTTGAAACATCTGGTAATAGGACCGGAGACATAGAATTTTCCATACCCGGCATAGGATTGATCACTTTTTCCGGCTCTTGGGTTACTTCACGGCGTTGAGCCCGCTCTTGTACCTTAAAGTACGACCTTAATGATGGAGTGATTTTTACTTTAGGAGCTCTACCCCCTTCGCCTAGTTCCGAATTAACCCCAAGCAGCCCTTTTTTGTGACCTGATTTACTTGCTTGCAATTTCAGGGCCTTTCGGGAGATTCTTTTGGTGATTCGTGGAATAACGGGCTGTTTTACCACCGGAGGTAGACTTGACTTAAGAAACTGCCTGTTCCTTAAGCAATACGAGGATCTCCCCCTCACATCAAGGTCTGCACCTGCACCTGCCCCTCTCTCTGTAATGGGGGGTTCTACACTAGTAGTCTGGTCTGCTGTGACCCTTTTTTTTGGATTAATAAGCACCTTAAGTAAAGAGGGATTACTTGAGCTTCCTTTTAAACCTTCTACTTTCTCTATATTTACTTTTGCCCCCTCCACTTTTACTACAGAAATCCTGCTTACCCGGTTCATGTGCTGGTTCTGCCAAAAATAGGGATCCTCTGGTACATTGTGTGGAGAGAGTCCTATATCCAGCTCCTTCAATGAATCCGGTGTCAGCTCTTGGATTTGACAAGTGCCATAAATAATCTGGGGTTCCACTTTACCTATATGCTCATTAGAACTTTTAGCGCCATCCAACAAAACAGAGCCGTCCCGCGTAGAGACTCTGCCACCTTTCTCCCAAAAAAAGACCGAAATCCGGCCCGCTGCTATCCTGCTGATTCTATGCGCCCGAGACGCCGCCTGTTTCAATGGCACATAGCTCCCGACCGGACTCATCGACCGGCCGCCATCTTCTGATTACTTTTGCAAATATCTTAGCATCTACATTTATAAGAGAGAACAGTCGATAGGAAGCACAATCCTACGGGGGCTTACCCGGTTTAAGAAGAGCTATGATGACCGCCTCGCACATTGTTGGGGGCATCCGCCCGTCTTCTGCGATCTGCTCTACTAGTTTCAGCAGCTTAGGAATCAACAGCTCTGAATAAGTCTTATAGAATGAGGCAGGGAAGCCATCACTTCCCGGCGCACTACACGCCCTCATTGACGACAAAGCCAAGACAATCTCTTCCCGTTCGATTGGTCGCACTAGGAATTCGCGGTGGGTATTTGTGAGCCAAGGTAACTTAATATGAGACAGATACTCCATGATGCGCTCCTCCGACATCGGGCCCCTTGAGGCGTACAACGCAGCATAATATTCACGGAAGCGGACCACTGCATCCGCATCATCCGTCACCTCACCGGTGAGAGGAGAGCTAATGGTTACCTTCCTGCCATTTTGTCTGCGTTGCTTGGCCATCTGGGCCAATACCGTTCCCGGGCGTTCTCCCTCTCCATAAGACTTGGCAATAGCATATTTACCAAGATACCTTACCTCAGCATCTGCTTCCTCATTATATTCTCTAATCGTTTGTGCTAATTCTTGTGTCAAGTCTGTACTACGGTCAAGAAGCCGCCGTTTTTCGATGTCTTGAAGCCTACATTCTAAAAGCGCCAGACGATCACGGATAGACTTGAGGACCCCAGCATGTTTAGAAATGAGGATACCACGTATATACGCCTTAAAGGCCTCCCAGATAGTGGTGAATGAGTCAACCGACCCCTCGTTTCTATCAAAGAAGTCCTCTATCGCGGAGGATACTTCCTCTCGGAAAGCATCGTCAATGGGGGAAGTCGCCGGGTGAAGGGAGGCGGTCGGCGCGACGGGGTACAAACAGTGACCAGCACCCGGGAGTGATCTGAATAAGTACGTGGCAGTATCTTACTCGCTCGTACACTAGAGAGGAGGCCCGCAGAGAACAGCCAGTAATCAATGCGGGCATGTATGTCGTAGTGTGATGAATAGTGAGTGTACCCCCCTTGTGTCGGGTATTTTGTCCTCCACACGTCCTGAAGACCCATTCTAGTCATCTCTGCATCCAACAAACGGAAGGAGGTCGAAGGGCGTCTGCTAGGCCCGTCTGACCGGTCCATGGCAGGGTCTCTGGTCAAGTGTAGGTCTCCGCCCCACATCAGTAGTCTCTTCCCTAGTTTTCGAATATTACGTGCTATGGTAGTATAAAAAGAGGGACAGTCAAAGTTGGGGCCATATTTGTTAACCACGTGGAACTGCATTCCCTTACCTATACATTCCGTGATCACATATCTCCCCTCGGGGTCAGTGACAGTCGGTTGAAACATAATGGAGGACTTTGGGTTCACCCAGGTCAGCACACCCCTGGCGCTAGACGTAAAGACCGCAGAGTGGATATGGTTGTGCAGTCCTCTGTAGCGTAGTGTCGGACTATCTGGGCGCAGGTAGGTTTCTTGCAATAGCGCAATGTCTACCGCGTGTCTCGCAAGGTACTGTAGGACCGTACGCACCTTCCTATGATCGTTTAGTCCCCTAACGTTCAATGTCAGAAAAGTAATAGTGCCACCGTCATGTGTTCTGTGCATTTTTCCAGAAGGCCGTGGCCCAGCAGAGGTCACGTCATCCCCTTGCACAAGACTGGTCACTGTATGAACGGTGTAGGTGTATGTTAGCAAGTGTCTCACAGTTTCCCGCAAAGCATCTCTCGTGTCGGCCAACATCCCTGCCAAAAAGAATTACTAGTGTGGCTCTAACTGAAATGCATTCAAACAATTGCATCAACAACAACAAGAACTATTCATGAGATCGCACCCTTCCACCCACCCACGCATGCCCATCCCAAACCTGGCCGCGCCCCATGTCCCTGCTTCCCCCGTCCCTCAGCCCCCTGCCCAACCCACCCAACCAACTCCCCACCACCCATCTTCCCCTTACCCACAACCCAATGCAATTACAAAAACAAAAAGAAATACCATTAACCATTCTCTTGGTTAAATTGTGCCCAAAAAACATAGAGCAGACAAAAAAGAAGGGGGTAGGGGGTGATCAATACTCCCGGGCGTAGGTAGCCTGCACTCAACTAGTCAAAACTAAAATATAGGAGAAAAAATCCTTTCCACCTCGCTCTGCCCCCCCGCCCAAACAAAGCTGTTATTAAGCTAGAACCGGTGCATCATGAAATGTCCCATAGATGTCCATGATCAGTGTCAATCGTTGCAACAGCCATCATAAATCACAGTTATGACCCCATTCTACCGTCCATATATAATGCAATCACAGAATTACAGTGTGGCGGCTAGCAATCAATCCTCTATCTACAGTGGGGTAACATTTAAACTGTGTGTGGTACAATATGAGGCAGATATTATTCACGTTGGTGAAACTCAATCTCTTATCCAGATAAGGAAAATATGCATATACCTTCCACCATGTTCTTCCCCACTCACTGTTATTGTGCATTTCTTCAGCAGACCACCACACAATCACTATGCCGCAACGGGGCTGTCCTTCCACTGCACACTGACGGCAGAGGCTACTGGAAAATTGGCAATACAAGTCGTAGCCACTGCAAATAGCTTAAACATTGTAAGTGGGACTTAAAGTTAATCTTGTTCCTCTAGGGATCCTCCCGACGTCTCATCAAGTGGTTCAGACTCCGCGAATCGCCGTCGGTCCTTCTTCCAGTCTTTCATAGCTTTCTGGAGCGCTTTCGGATCTGTAAATATTGTAGACCTCCCTTGCCTGTTGATCCGCAGTTTCGCTGGGTAGAGCATTGCGTAGTCAACTCCAAGCTCCCTCAATTGGCGTTTCATTGGGACGAATTGTCGTTGCGCCTCCTGTACTCTAGCCGTGAAGTCGGGAAACAGGGATACAGTGCTCCCCTTGATAGAGCAAGATTTCGCATCGCGACTTGCTCGATTCATGAACCTCGATTTTTCATAACCTCATAACAAACGTACGTTATTACTAATCTCTTTATTTTGGATATGCATGTATGGTAGCGAAGCTTGCCTATGTGTTTTACTAATACAAATAACCTGTGTCCATAATATGGCTGCCGCTTTTAAGTTCGCTTTTGCGCATGCGTTAGTCACACTCACGTGACTCTACGTAGAGGTAGTTCTGGAGGGAAAGGGGGCGCATGCGTAATACACAGCTTTCGTGATAACGTGGTGATGCTCGTGCAGTTGCTCTCGTGTCAGTGTATATATTACTAATGTCTAATTGCATAGTATATTTTTTTGATGATAAATCTGAAGTACAAAGTCAAGACATGTAATACATTCATTTATTTCTATGTGCTAATTTGTTTTCGCTTACTTTTCATGTATCCTCGGCACTGAGGGGTGATGGGGCTGGGGAGTCCATCTTGGAGGGCACCACTGCGCAGAATCAGTCGTGGCACGGTGGCATTGAAACCAAGCCAAAGAAGGTTGCTGCCAGAGCCTGCATGGGAACATGCACCTTCACCCAGCAAGAGCATCTAGATTGTACCATATTGTAACACATTGTATTTCTTTCCATTGTATTCCCTGCGACTTCTCGTGGGAACCCCAATCTTGCTAGGCGGCACCTTAGAATGCTAAGTAGGTCTTACAATACTCTGTTCTGATTGGTGTGTTAACCAAATCCTACCTTAGGACCAATCCAAATTGGGGATTCTGACACTTTGCAACATTTGGGGGGTGGTACGCTGTCCCAAAACAGTATATCTACCCTGGGTTCACCTAGGGAAATTGTCCGACTTGTCTGAATAGCTGACCTGTCACTGACCCAACGCACTCAATAGGTGACTGAAGATACAGAGCGCTGCGGAGCACTCTGTCCGAAATTGACCATAGACTAAGGTTTTACTAAACCTTAAAAGTGCTGGCGGAGCACTTTGCTGGGAGTTCGTTGACCCAATCGGGGTCCTGACTGATAGCTGCAGAGAGGGTGGAGCGCAGGCGTTGCTTCCGAACTGCGGTGCTGGTCGTGTCCTGGTGGTCCTGTCCTGATCCTAATCTGAGGGTTTCCTGTCCTGTCCTGGGTGTCCATTCTGCACCTGCTGTCCATAGAGGGGTATCCTTCCTTGAGGGTTTCCTGTCCTTAACTGACCCATGGCCAGGGTTTGGTTTTCACACCAGTCTAGGTAAATATCGCTCTGAATCTCTTGAAACTGCACCTTTCTATTTTCTGTCTTTGCTTCAATAAAGACATTTCCTTTGCATACGATAATTTTCCATGCTTTTTCCGCAACCATTGTCTCTGATGAAATTATTTGCATTTGAATTTCATAGCGTGTTCCTATGTTACCCTTCCTTTTAAAGTTATTTTTCTCCATTGCAGTTTGTGATCTGTTGATGTGCTCCATAATTTCCTCTCTCTAAACTGAATGAAGAGATTTTTCTGAAATTATAGTATATCCTATTTCTCACCCTCAACAGAACTTGTTATTAGATTTCTAAATTTTCCCATTCCATAGCGTAAATTATATTTGTCCTAGTTTTGCTTCATCAACCATGTCCATTTTTGCATGATTAGTTTACTAGTTTAGCAGGTTCCCAGTCGCACCTTTCTTGAAAATCAAATGTTTATTTTCTATATGGATACATGATTTTGTTATCTTTCTAATTTGACTGCCTTCTCGCTATAAGTTGAATTTTGTACTCTAATGAATTTTAGATAAACTTTTCAAAACCTCCAGTTGTCCGTGGTCATTTCATGAGAATTAAAGTCACATGTTGAATAGTATATTTTGCTGCCTTTCCTTTTACAGCTAGCTCCCTGATCCATGGTGGTCATAGGTACCCGTGACGGTGGATGGTAAGTCGGGTATACTAGAAATAATCGAAAGGAATCCCACAATTATTGGTAGTAGATTGTGAGGTCATCTGATCAATGTATCTGGTGATTTGAAATATATGGGCCCGAAGCCGGAAGTGGCGAAATTATTGGTCGGTGACCCGCGATCTCTAGCACCCTCACATTGCAAAGGTTGTTTCTCTCTGGCTAACTTAAGAGCCACTTCCCGGTCTCTGTAATTCAATAGTTTTGCTACAATTGGACGAGGGGGGGCCCCTGGCTTCGGTCTCGGGCCCAAAGTACGGTGCGCTCTCTCCACCACAAACATCCCAGAGAACACATCTTCGCCTAGCAATTTTTTGAGGAGGGCCTCCACGAAGTGTTCCATGTTGCCGGTAGGAGTACTTTCCGGCAGGCCTGTAATACGTATGTTACATCTTCGTGACCTCGCTTCCAGGTCTTCAGCCTTATCCTGCAATATTTGAATCACTTTACCGAGCTGTTTGTGCTCCGAGTTCATGGTTGTTTGGGCCTCCGCCACCTCTCCAATGCGGCGCTCTGACATGTCTAAGCGTTCCGCATGTTTGTCTAGTCTCTCCGCCATGCGGTCCATGTGGTATGTCAGGGCATCCATATTTGTACCCAGAGATGCAATGGCACTCTGCAAGTTCTTTTCCATGGCGAGCAATATATGGCACAGGTCCGACTCGGCACCCTCGCTCCCCGTCACCTGCTCTGGTCCGGTATCTTCTTCTTGGGGCGGATTGTCCGAGTTTTTGGGCTTTTTGATAGTCTCAAATGATATCTTGGGTTGCGTTCTGTCAGGGCGGCCCATCGCAATTCCTAGAGTCACAGCTCCACTCCACACAATCACTATGGCCCTCTGCTACGGCAAGGAGGTACGTTATTCGTACAGCGTCTCTAGTGCAGATTATACAAAGATATTTCTGCCGCCAGGCCCGGTCGCGTCTGCAGCAAACCTAAGACCTCGGATGGTGGACCTAGCAGTGTCTCACCCGTTCCCTTCAATACGGAGGACCGCAACACCTAAGGTGCGCACTAGCAGTGTTCTCAATAGTGGCGATCATAAAGTACGGGTGAGTTCGACCCTCCACCAGCAGCCCAGCTAGACCGTCAGCAGGTAGCATAGGGGTGCACACTATATCCCTTGATACGTTTCCCTCATTTCAGATATCGTAGTATCACAGTCGCCCGCTCGGGCCAGAGCACGAATCCTCAGTGAGCCCTCATAGCACCATCCTTGCATCCCTCCCGTCCGGCACCGGGAAGGGAGGGGACGGAGAAGCGGCGTGACCAGTCCCCGGTCAATCGTACTCTTACTAGCGCTTGTAGTCCTAGGGCTATACCGCAGGTGAAAATACTCCTTCTGGTCTCCGCAGCATGTTATGTTGTGTGTCTCTCAGTATATGCTGGTGTTAGGGAGCCGTCCCGCGTTCCAGTGTGCTCTCACCAAATAGCAAAAATGGCGTCTCCGGGAGTGTACTCTCCTATATCAGGTCTCCACACCCCTGTACGAGCTACCAGGCCTTCTGCAGAGTCGCTTCTGGCAAGCGTGGGGGGAGGAGAGCAGTGGCAGAAATGAGGGGGGGGGCAAATCTCAGAACAGTCCCACTATTTTATCCCCTCGTGTCTCTTGGGCCCCACTCGGTGTCAGCCGTTCGTCTTCCGTGAGCTGCGGGGGTAATTAGGGCCACCCCTCATGTGTGTTTTAGCCCCCACTGACCAGAGGTGTCTCCGCTTGCTTGCCGTCCCTCCGATGGGGTTTCTCCGGTGTCCGAGTCTCCGCCACTGTCACAGGAGACCCGATGTGCAGATTGGGCCCAGCGCGGCCTAAAAGCCGGGGCTCAATTAGCGGACCGGCGCTGCAGCCGATTCCCAGGGCCCCGCGTCTCTCCCCCCAAGCAGCCGCCACACCCACCGGAGCTCGTCCGCACCACTCTTGAGTCTAAACAGTCCGGCAGGGATGTTACGAGCCGTCTACACGGCCTGCAGATGTGTTCTCCGCTCTGCGGGACTCTGGGTCGCAGTCACTATGCCGCTCGGTCCTCCGATGGGCCTCCGCTCCACTCTGGTCGTCGCGTTGTGCGGAGGACCAACAACGTCTCTCCGCAGGGTCAGAGCCCGGTGGAACCGAGCTAGCGTCCGCTCCGCACCACTCGGACAGTGTTTGGAGGAGGTTTCTGTTCCAGTAGGCACCGGCACTGTAAGGATAATTTAATGAATATCGGTTTGGGCGGAGGAGCGCGCGTTTCAGGCGACCATCACCGTCGCTGGGTAGCTCCGCCCCGAGTGCGTATAAACTTATCCTGCTGTCAACTACTAGCATTCTAGGAACCCAGTCACTGTCTATGCACTTGCACTTGCAGAATGACTCAGGCTTTGAGACAATACCTAAGCACTTATAAATTAACTGAGGACTCTGTTTGCAGCACTGTCATCATTCTAGTTACTAGTGATATTCTTATAAAATGACCTAGGCACCAACCCAAGTACACGTACAATATTCTGTGCACAATCCCTACAAACCTCTAAGCAGACACATACTATTGGTACACTCCACTAAATACTGTAGTAGTACTCATGCAGCCTAGGATACCTCCTGTCAGTCTCATGCAGGTCATCAATCTGCCATCCAGCACTATGTCCTTATTGTATCACTCTGCCAATACCTAAGCACTTATGAGGCAGAATTACAAGCGCCCTGCGCCACCAGTACGTCACTTTTTGTAAAGTAGTGATGGCGCTGGGGACTCATCCATATTTACAAGGAGAGGAAAAGCCACCCTGCGTGGCTTTTCCTCACCTTGAAGATACAACCCATTCAAACTCAGCACTTAGCGTTGAAGGGGCGTTCCATGAGTGTTGCTGTGTCTGTTCTCACACAACACCCATGGAATAACACATCTCAAGACTTATGAGAAAGTGTAAATCTGTAGATACGTGTGAATGGTGCGCCGCCCTAGAGGTGGTATAGCGAGGCAGCTGAAGGAGAAATGTTTTAATTTCTCCTCGTTTTTCCTCTTTCAATGCATTCTGCATTCCACAGCACACATTGAAGGAGGGAAATGCCTTTAGTGATTGTTTTCGTGCAGGAAGTAGTCTCTTCCTGCACAAAAACAATCTCCCCATGACACAGCTATCCTTGCACCATGGTGCAAGGGTGCCTGCGTCACTGCATGGCTGCAGTTTGTGTGCTAGTGCATAGGGAGCACAGAATTGTGACATATTTATGTAATATGTCAGATCCCTGTGATTCAGAAGGGCCGCAGCGCGGTGCAGCTAAGGGGCTTGCAGTGTCATGCTGCAGCACTTCCTCATAGATCTGCCCTAATAAATTCACTATACAGTACTAATGCATTCTTTCAATCATGCTCTACACATACCTTCAACCAAACTTTCAGAGATTACCATGCAATTATAGTTCTTTTTTTAAACCAGATAAGGTAGTTCTGAACTTTTTTTTCTTCTGTTTTTTGTTTTCTATTTTTTTTTAGTTTTTTAACAATTTTGTACTTTTTTTGGTGTTTTTTTAAAAATTGAACAAAAATGTACTAAGTAAACAGTTAGCTTTTGGAATTCAAGATCATTCCAAAAACAAAAATATAAAAAATAAATTAATTTGTGATTCAGTTTAGCTGCACCAATAGCGTTCACTGACTGTTCACCATAACAGATGATAGTTTTGCACTTAGTGCAGTGCTGCTGCAGAAAAGCAAATTCTGGGCGAATGTCTGCTGGTGGTGCTGAAGTGGACGCTCCGGAGGTGCTAGCAATGCCTGGTGGTGGATTTTTTGCTGCACGCCTCATTTCTTCTCGTGCCAGATTCTTCGGGTGAATGGTCCACATACTCGCTGTTCCACAGGAGTATTTCTTGTCACTGCCACGCGACAAGACCCTGTCACACAACAAGCATGTGACTTTTCTTGCGTTGACCTTTTTTTCTCCGGAACGAGATGTGGAAAATTTCCATACCACGGATTCAGGCCTCTGCTTGGGTGGATCTTCCTCCAAGATATCTTCATTTGAGGAATGATGAAGAGCTTGCGAACCAGATGCCATTTCTCCAATGTCATTTTTTTTAAAACACCGAAAAAATTCCAAAACCCGCTCTGGAAGAAGAAATGTCTCTCATCAACTGGTCCAAACAGAATAATTAAAATGGGTGGGCTCCTTCAATAGTTACAGTGGGAAATGTTATGAACCAATCAAATCTTTTTTTTGAGGTCACATGGTATCCGCGCACCGTGCAGTCACTGATCAATGGTAACACTATCAAATGTACTCATACACCTATATAGACATGGACACATCAGCAATCATCCTGGTCGGTTATGGAGTGATGTTACTCACTCATGAAAAGAATCAATCACACTTACAATTACTCACCTACACAGTTATACACACAACACCTAATTTATACATACAAATAGTAAATCGTAGTTACTATGTTAAAAAATCACTATCACAATTATAAACTCATTCATACAGTTACTCTCACAATCACTGATTCTTACATAGGTATACTTATTTATATACACCAACTCTCATATACAATGCCTTTTATTGTTCTACTTTATTGGAGATGTACCACTGACACATATATTCACTTACACACAAATAAACACACTCAGACACCCAAACAACTGTGTCCATAATCCCTCCTAAACCCATATGCCCAGACAATCAACCACTCACACATCTATGCATAGAGTTACAACTCCCCCACCCAATCACCGATACACTCAGTCTCCCTTACAAATACTCAGCCAACTAATCAATAACTAATAGAGACACTTATGTAGTTAGTGACTAATTGATGCAGCAGGTTATATAACAACAGAGAAAGTGATACACACATTCACATATTTTGGTTACTAACCCATATATTTAGTGAGACACATTTAATAACTCACTTAAACAAACAATCAGACAGCTACTAAATCCTCCATCCAGACAGTTATATATCCACTCAATCTTCAATACAGATTGGTATATATATGTATATATATATATTAGATATTTAAATTTGAAACAAAACCACATTCACTGGATGATGTCATCAGTGATGTCATTTGAGATGTCATCAGTGATGTCATCAGTGATGTCACTGACCATGTCATGAATGATGTAATATGTGACATCATCAGCAGTGCATTGCGAGTGCGCGAGTTATAGTTAGCACAACTAACTATAACGGAGGAATTTCTATGGTTTTGTACGAGTGAAATGTCCAGCTAACTATAACACTCATGAAACCTATGTTTTTTTCTGTGAATATTTTTATATATATATATATATATATATATATATATATATATATATATATATATATATATATATATATATATATATATATATATATATATATATATATATATATTCTCTATCCTCCAGTGCCGGTCTGTGCACTTTGGGCTGTTGTGGCGCGGTCCTGGTTAGGCCACCGACAGGCCTGCAAATCCAAACCAAATACCTCCAAAGTAGCGAAGTACACCAGGACACACGGAGTTCGTTGCAAAATTTAATGGCAAAGTGAAAAAGTGCGACGCGTTTCGCCGATAAGGCTTGCTCACGCTCGCCGAACCAAACAATGACAGCCATTTTTAAAGTGCTGTAAACACACCCAGTGAAAAACAGTTATTCACAGAAATCTTTGCAAGGACGCCATATTGTACTATGTTAATAACGAGTTACTAGATCTCTTATAACATGAACAAAGCAATATACAGTGTTGGGGTTACACGTGCCAGTGTTGAAATAATAATTCAAAGATTGTCAACTAGAGCCGAATGATTACTTAGTGTGATATTCCCCATCAAATTAGTTATATAAAACACTTGATAAATCATATAACTGCCAGCACGATTATTTAAATGCATTTGGAAGTAATTTGCATTATTAAATCATATGTAATATTCATCTTATGCATATTGCGCCGAGTAGCGATCACATGTTTGTCACTAGTCCGTAATCTTAACGCTCATTGGATGTTACAACGCACAAGCACGTATACTCCCCTCTGATTGGATATCTGTTGCTGGGAGACAGAGTAACAACATAATTCTCACTGAATACATGTAATCCTAAGAGCTGTGCCCAAGTGGGCATGAGAGTGCAATTACAATCGCCACCATCGGCGGATCGCAAATAAGCGCATAGGTTGTATAAATTACACCACATATCGCCCCTGTGGGCTTGCAATGTCAGTTCAAAGGAAGTCCTCGCCCAAGTGGGCATATGTCTCATATATCAAGAGAAGGTCCCCAACGAGATAATGTTCAGATTCCAAACAATTCATAGTATCCAGCAATACCTCATAACATCTGTGAAAAAGAAGGATTGTGTGTAAATAGGTGAAATAAAATAGACATAATAATGTTAAAATACAGACAGCATAATTTTCAATTCACTTAATTCAGATATTTATATCATTCTTCGTATAAATGCACGGCCAGTTCCTCACTAGTATTCAGTCCCGCAGGGGCTAAGCACTGAAAGTCAATAATGTATCTGGACTCGAGTTTCCTCATAGAGAGTTCATGATTGCCACCTCGTACCCCTAGATCCACACAATCAATTACTACCATACGTAATTTGGTTTCATCCTGCATATGAGCATCAAAAAAATGTCTAGCGACTGGGTATTGTTTGTTGTGATTCCGTATTGCTCGCAAATGTTCCAACACCCTCTTCTTGGCCTCATGTTTGGTACTGCCCACATACCATTTGTTACATGGGCAGATTAGCACATATACACTATTCACTGAAAAAACCATAGGTTATAGACCATATATAGTTAGGAATTAGCATTTACAAAACCTTGAAAATTCACTGAAAAAACCATAGGTTATAGACCATATATAGTTAGGAATTAGCATTTAAAAAACCTTATTTTACTCACACAAAACCATTGAAATTCCATATATAGTTAGTTGTACTAACTATATATCGCGCACCCGCAATCCACTGCTGATCATGTCACATATTACATCATTCATGACATGGTCAGTGACATCACTGATGACATCACTGATGACATCTCAAATGACATCACTGATGACATCACTGATGACATCTCAAATGACATCACTGATGACATCACTGATGACATCTCAAATGACATCACTGATGACATCACTGATGACAACATCCAGTGACTGTATTTTTCTGTAAAGTTAAAATATGTCTTGAGTGGATGTATAAGTGTCTGGATGAAGGATTTAGTAGGGGCATGACTGACTGTATGAGTGACTGATTAAATGTGTCTCACTGAGTGCATGGGTTAGTGACTAAACTGTCTTAATTTGTGCATAATTATGTCTGTTGTTCTGTAAACTGCTGCATGTGTTGATCAGTAGCTATATG
The DNA here is from genome assembly GCF_964261635.1 of Lissotriton helveticus. Classification (NCBI taxonomy): domain Eukaryota; kingdom Metazoa; phylum Chordata; class Amphibia; order Caudata; family Salamandridae; genus Lissotriton; species Lissotriton helveticus. The sequence goes on along the minus strand of NC_136062.1, from coordinate 166,101,681 downwards.
ATTAACTATATGGGTTATTGATTGGTTGCCCAAGCATTTGTATGGGAGACTGAGTGTGTGTGTGGGTGGCTGGGAGGTGTATGACTCTCTGCATAGATGTGTGAGCAGTTGATTGACTAGATGTATGGGTTCAAAAGTGCATGTGGAAACAGCTGTATGGGCAGTTGACTGTGTGCATGAGTGTATTGGTGAGTGAATGGATATCTCACTGCTACATGTTAAAGTAAGTACATATGTAAAATACAGTACATGTGAGAGTTGACATATATAAATAACTGTGCATAAGAGCCAGTGAATGTGTGAGTGGCTGTATGGATCATTGTGAACTTGTATCCAGGATTGTATAAGTGAGTAAATATGTTTTAGTATATGTTTGAATAAGTAAGGTGTGTATAACTGTATAGTTGAGGAAATGGAGGTGTGATTGATTCTTTGTATGACTGACTAAGTGTCTGAGTAACTCCATGGATGAGTGACAGTCTATGAGTGTCTGTTTACACTGTGTGGAAAATTAGTGCGTTTTGGTGAACATTATCTGCGCCATCTTGCCTCTTCCCCTGATGCCACACTTTTGTCGTGCGCGCCCGCCATTTTAAGATGCCCCGATCAGAACAAACCCTTTTGCATGCCGCTGGCCCCTGACATAGCCCTTTGCCTTCACTAAGCCTGCACGCTGACCACCCCCTGCTTGCACCTGCCTTGAGTCATAAACCCCTCTTCGGCGCTGCTCTGCCCCAGGCCCTCATCCTGTTCCCAGCGCGACACCTCCCTGCTTTCCTTTCATGATCTCCGGCCCTTAGATGCAAACCCCCCTTTTCCCCGTGTGCCCGTTTTGTCCTCCCCGTTCCCAAGCCGACACCCAGCTCTGCCGATACCATCCTTGCCCCTCCCCGTACAATAGAAAGCTTCCCCCATCAAAGAATCCCCGGGTTGATCAAAGCCCCCACCCCATGAGATCCGATCAAACTCCCCACATTCCGTGAATCGGCGGATTATCCAGCTGCGCGATGCTCATCACCTGTTGTGACTAGGGTGGGGACTTCAACTGTAAATGTGTGTGGGAACGGGCCCAAAGGGGAGTTCCGAGAATGTCTTTTCCGTACATCAAAGCTTTAAACATGTATGTGTAATCTACAATAAAGTCATAAATGTGGGTATAAGAGGCCAGGCCTCAGAAATACAGTTAGAGCACCTCAGAACGATACCTTCTGTCCGTTTCGTTGTGTTCTCCTCCGGAGAGAATAAAAAACCTTGTTTCCTGCTTTCCAGTCTCCAGCGCCTGCCTCTTCATTGATTTAAATAACTAGAGGGTCACAGAGGCAATACCGCCGGGCAAATATCGATTGTCCCCGACCCGATTGAACTTTTTACAATTGGCGTCCCAAGCGTGGGGCCCATCAGCGACTCGTGGATCCAGTGGGAGAGGTCCCGACGACAGAGTGAACGACTGCAACGATCGGGAGAGCTCTTGCCCAATAGACCCTCGTCTGGCAGCCGATCATCCGAACTTCACTAGTTCCGAACAGACCTCTCTCGAGTGATCTACGGTCCTGACTGGGAACCATCAGGAGTGCCGTGAGAAATACGAGAAAAAGAGGACGATCGGGCGCTGGATTCGGAAGACAGGAAACTGTCCACATGGTCCGGGTAAGGTCGTGTTGCCACGACAAGTTGCGAAAAAAATTTGTTTTGATTGCTTGATTGTTCAAAATACTAGTATTGCCTTGTTTATTTTTATTTGGAGATTCACTGTCTGCAAACGGAGAAGCAACAGGCTCTCTCTCCCTTTGCAAGCAGTGGAGGATAGGTAGGGTAGCAGCCGTGCTTGTTCTTTTTCTCCCCCACTCAATAATTGCTTGAAACTGAACTGTTGTTCACAAAACTATTGTTTCCTGGAGATTCCCTGTCTGCAAGCAGGGAAGAGACCACCCTTTTTGCAGATAGTGAAAAGGGTAGGTAACGCAGATCTTTGCGGACCTACTCATTCTCCCCATTGTTATTTATTGGTCGTTTGGTTTTATATTTTTTTTGATCCATGAGGTATTCACTACCTGCAAACAACGTAGAATAGAAATATTCTGTCTAGTCTTTGCACCTAGTGATAAGATAGGCAGTGCTGACTTTTTAGTCCCTCGTTACGAGCCGTCATGTCTGTCTTCTCCCCACTGATAAATAGCCTGTTTAGCCCGGACCGGGTGTTAGAGGTGGACCATATAGCTCCACTAGAAGGCACCCCTAATAAGGACATGTTCATAAACTATGGGTTAGTCACCATAGCTTATAATAAATTATGGCACAGGTATACCGAAGATAGCCAAGACAAACAGTGGCCACTGGCAGGATCCTTTGACCTTGATAAAATAGAAACGTTAGAAATAGCCCTTCGAAATAATAAGACGACGCCAATTATGCTCGACAGTCTCGGTATGTGGCGCAGAGAGGCTACGAAACGACATAGAAAAGACGAGGATAAACCAAGTAGGGAAATATACCGACAGGACAACCCCAGGACACCGCTACCCACAACTTATCCCCCGACACTATGCAAAGGACGACCAGACTTAGGGTCAGACCAATGCGCTTTTTGTAGGTATGTCGGACACTGGAAAGCCCAATGCCCGACTCTACTGAGCGTGAGTAAAGGCAAAGGGCCGACAAGAACGACAGACCGACAGTACGAGAAAAGGCGCGAGACAAAGAAGAACCCGACTTACATAGACAGACCAGACAGAACTACCACGTTTGATTATGCCCGATGGCACAGATTTCGCCAGGAAAATCTCAGCGGCATGATCAAGTTCTCCTAGGTCGGGCAATGTCAAGACGGGAACCCAGCCTCGTTTAAAATTCACAGACGGAAAGAGATAATTATGACCAATAACTGTTTTTATATTTGTCTTGGGTCTTTGTATGTCGTACTTGTACTGTCCCCCGTCTGAGTTTGTGTGTATGTAATGTACAAATCTACGTCATCCCTCTACACGTGTTTCCGTGTTACTCGACCTCTGTTAGCAGAAACTTAGCGTAAAAACAACCTGGAAAGAAAGAAATGGTAAAACAAAATCCATAGACCATTAATAAACTTGAACTTTTAATTTAACACAACAAACAAGGAATAATAACGATAAACTGTAGAAAATGAAAGTCAAACAGAACATTCGCCCCCCCCCCCCCCATTCTGGAACCTTCCAAAGTAGGGCAGGGTTACGGCTACGCCCAACCAACGGCAACCCATATAAGGCGAGCCCCGCCGCCAACTCTTGGTCAGGAAATCTTAACGTATGGGGGAGCCGGAGGAGAGGCAGGAGCCCGCAGCCTGGGCATTTGCAGGTAGTCCCGCCACATGTCTCCTTGGCCGGCCGCAACGGGCCTGGAAAGACTAAGGTAGTCCCGCCACATGTCCAAGAGGAGAACGAGGCACCTCTTCCTTTTCTCTTCCGTCACAGCCGCAGCAGTCCTGGACGGCGGGATGTCCTGCACGTACCTCCACAACAATTTGTCCAAGTTGGGCTGGGAGGGAGAGGCGACGCGGACGAGCCTCTCCCACCTCCACCGGTAGGAGGTTTCCCAGCCCCCAGCCCGACGCCGAACATCCCCAGTCAGGCGATGGTGCCCATACTTCCACAGCACCGAACACACCATGGTGGCACCCCAGTACTTGCGCAGCACCGAACGTACAATGGTGGCACCCCAGTATTTGCGCAGCACCGAACGTACAATGGTGGCACTTGGGGAACACCGGATGTGGAGAGGCCTTCATGCGGGGCGATGAAAAGGAGCGGCATGGAGTGCACCGGGAGAAGGAGACGATGTGAACGAGTCTCCCTCGCCCCCCCGGTGGGGGCATCACAGCTGCACCCCAGCTGAACGTCCCACTCTCACAAAACAGGGACCTCTTCCTTTCACTCCGAAGGGTCTCTTCCATTCTTGCAAACTCGACGAGAGTGGCCCCTGTAGGGCCTCAAAATGGCGTCTGGATCCGCTGGAAGGCGGGCCCCGGCCACTAGAGTAACTTTGGCCAGCCGTATAACTCGAACATTTGTCCCATGGAGCACGAGCCCCCACCTCCGACAGCATCTCCGCAGCCTTGAAGATCATACAAAGGTCCCCGGCGGAACCTTCGGCCTTTGCAGGTTTCCGGTAAGGGACGGCTGCCTCGATCGCCAACGAAACAAACATGACATTGCCACACCTTCTGTTAGCGTGAATTCTAGAACTACCGAAAAGGACTCTGGTCCAAACTGCCAGTAATGGAAACATTTCCCCCTGATGCTGCTTCCGGACTGTGCCGGCCCCGCCCAAAATGGCGCTGGTATCAATCGGAACTTACGAACACCTCGTGGTGTTCCTTCGCACTAATATAAACTTGATGTTCTGAGATTTTATATGATCCTTTGTACACTTGGCTAGAAAAGACGAAGAGAACTCACTCGACGAATAGTGTGAAAAGATCCCCGTTACAAATGTTGATTACGAATGTACAATGTATTATATTTTTATAACTGATGTAAACCCCATTTACGACGCACACGTACGGTATGCATATAGGAAATCTGATTACAACTGTTATGATTATGCTTCTAAATTATGAAAATATATGCCCCCGAACCCCCAGCCAATTAATAGACGTTTTAGTCTCTTACAAATGAATGAGTAAAACTTTCCGATGTTTTTATTGTTGCAAACGACACCCCCCACTGTACGCACTTTAGCCATTGCCACGACCGACCAAATACGACCGCACCCTCATAATCCATATGCTGAAATGATTTTGCAAAATAAAGTCTTTGAAACTATGGACGGGTATTGCATGCTTTATTTTAAAAATGTGGGATCGGTGGGAAAGTTCTTTTTCTGTGCACCCTACTCTGCTCTCTCTTTAAGGTTAAAAGAAGATGGTTGCCCAGCCCTGGAGGACGGATCGGATCGACAACACGACACTCCGCCTTCAAAGTACGCGACTGACTCATGAACTCTCGCGTAGAGGAAGACCTTGACTTCCAAGGATGGGTAAAACGAATGGTGTAAATGAGGGAATGTAAAAGGAGGGTGAAATGAAATAATGTAAATATTATAAAGTACAACGTTCCAAAGTAGCAGGGACCCAAGAACCGAAGAACTTTAGAACGCCACGGCGTTGAAAGAGGTTTAAGGATCCCGATAGTGAGATATCCTTTGACTAGATACCTCGCACTAGGCACCTCTGGTTTCCTTTTTATGTTTCCCCGCACACGCCCTACATGAACACACTACCCCCCCCCCCGACTCCGGAAACCATATCCCCGGGGACCCTGCCCCAAGGAGGAAAGACGAGTAAGAGGTAAGTAAAGGACTTATGAATCCATGTATTTGAATGCGCGCGAATGCTGTCTCCCCCACCCCCCTTTTTTCCTCCCTCTGCAGGTTACATCAGAGATTACAGCCAAGGTGTGGCGAAGATCTGAGACCTTGCCATGTCTAAATACACGAAACGGACTAGCGCCGCAGGGTGGTGTCTAAGCACGCCTGCAAACTACTCACGTATCGAACAAACCCGAAAAATTAGCACAACCTGATAAAAAGTGATCACCCTTAAACCAGACCGGACGAATGAACCCATGTCACGTATGATGCGAAACTGTGAGGGAATGTGTGTGTGTGTGACTGAAGCGTTGACCCAACTGGTCAAAGGACCGAGAATGCGAGAAAGTGCGACAAAATGGTACCTCCTTTTTTCCTTCTTTCCTTTTCTCGAGGCACGTCCCCCCTACCCTGTCTAATGCTCAAACTGCATGATTACAAGATTCTAACGCAGACTCGTGAATGCCCTTTACTGTGTAATGCACTAAATAGCCTTTCTTGAATACACTGCCACCCTCTCTGTTGCACGTGTACTATTTAGCCTGCCGTTGCACTCTCTCTCTCTCTCTCTCTCTCTCTCTCTCTCTCTCTCTCTCTCTCTCTCTCTCTCTCTCTCTCTCTCTCTCTCTCTCTCTCTCTCTCTCTCTCTATTTCTGCACTCCCACTCTTCCGAGTGGTTAGCCCCGAAATTGGCAGATTGCCACCACCTAATTGGCTTCAAATACCGTCAGTATTTGCACAAAAACTTGTCTCTAATACAATCACCCTGAAGCCGCGTCATTACCTCTCCTTTTCCGCTAGAAGTCAATGAACCCAGGTTGGGCCGTAAGGGAAAGGACAGGTAAGACGACAGAGGTTCCCTAATCTGACCCGAAATAAGGGAACTACATGTCAAACGGCTCCTATAGTATAAAACAAGGACCTCAGAATACGCGACCCTCCCCTCCCCGAATTGTCGCAATACCCAAACCGGAAAAGTGACCACCCCCGTTACCTCCCCTGTCTATGTCCCTGGTTGTTTCCCATAAAACCCCTGTCCTTCCTAGTTAAGTAAAGGTTACGTAGGACCCAGAATGATGTTTTACAAGGTTAACAGACTAGACCAAGGTAAAGAAATCATCAAAATGAACCCCGCAGTAGTTGAAAAGCAGGATGCACCGATAGAAAGGAAATGTTTAGCCATGTTCGTCTCTCAGCAAAATACCTGTGTAGTACCATGTTGACGACTCACTGTACCCTTTTGTAAATGTGAAACTCTAGAGAAACGGCATATCTTTGCCAGATTTGTCTCCCGAAGGTGGGTTACCATCAGATGAACTGTCATGCCTGTAATAAATAATTATGAAGGAAAGTCATAGTAAATCCAACAGGTCCGCCACCGGTCATTCATATGCCAGTTGTGAACATTAAATACAACGGACATTTTCATTCTTTGCCTGGAGCTGGGAGAGAAATAGACTTTTTGATTATCTTCATCTGCAAATTTTCTAAAGACTGTCTTTTCAAACTTGTTTAAGGGTACTGCTGTTGGAGGAGAGAAGGACCGGATGTGGGAGCACGAGGCCCGACTGCAGACTAAGGAACACCTGCGACATTAACCAAGGCGAGACCACGACTGAAAAGAGCTGCAGGACGAGGCACTGTTTTCGACAGCATGAAAAGAAAGGGTCGACCTGATGCCCCTGCTCGACGTCCAGTGCCTGTCGACAAGTCCCCGCTCTCTGAATTCCGTCACACGCCCGCCTATTTGAAGTCTCTCGTTCCCCTAGTTTGTTCCCAATTTGGCCTTGCTCCATCCCCCTTTTTCCTCTGACCTACCCTATGGACTGTTTTGAACGCTCTTCTTCCATCGGAACTTTCTGACAATCACCTCAAAGGACACAGGGCGAAAAGGACCTTTCCGACCAGAAACGCGAGGAAAGGGTCGTGCCCTGCAACGCAGAACTTAGAACAGAGCTGGACTTGTAGCTCCACCGCCGGTGCTCAACAGCGCCAACGAAAGACCACAAAGAACAATGAGAACTCATAAAACTTCGAACATTTGACATCCTCAACCACCGTTTTGCTACGCCTCATTTCTCTCCCAGCCGCCATTGTATTGATCCTGCTCCAATCCGAATCTGAAATATGTATTAACCTGCCAGTTCACGTTATGATATGTACTTGCTGCTCGCCGTTTTTGTATTTCATTCCTATGACTTTCCTGCTGAACAAATTTATCAAAGTTTATCAAATAGGTGCACCTCCTAAAAACTAGAAGCCTCAAAATGTATTGTTTACAACTCTTTTTCATCTAGGGTTCCTACCGTTTTTTTTCTCATGCTCACCACAGTAGAACCGAATAGAAAATGAACCAGCAAGATGTCTTGAATATGTTAAAGGGAGGACTGTGGAAAATTAGTGCGTTTTGGTGAACATTATCTGCGCCATCTTGCCTCTTCCCCTGATGCCACACTTTTGTCGTGCGCGCCCGCCATTTTAAGATGCCCCGATCAGAACAAACCCTTTTGCATGCCGCTGGCCCCTGACATAGCCCTTTGCCTTCACTAAGCCTGCACGCTGACCACCCCCTGCTTGCACCTGCCTTGAGTCATAAACCCCTCTTCGGCGCTGCTCTGCCCCAGGCCCTCATCCTGTTCCCAGCGCGACACCTCCCTGCTTTCCTTTCATGATCTCCGGCCCTTAGATGCAAACCCCCCTTTTCCCCGTGTGCCCGTTTTGTCCTCCCCGTTCCCAAGCCGACACCCAGCTCTGCCGATACCATCCTTGCCCCTCCCCGTACAATAGAAAGCTTCCCCCATCAAAGAATCCCTGGGTTGATCAAAGCCCCCACCCCATGAGATCCGATCAAACTCCCCACATTCCGTGAATCGGCGGATTATCCAGCTGCGCGATGCTCATCACCTGTTGTGACTAGGGTGGGGACTTCAACTGTAAATGTGTGTGGGAACGGGCCCAAAGGGGAGTTCCGAGAATGTCTTTTCCGTACATCAAAGCTTTAAACATGTATGTGTAATCTACAATAAAGTCATAAATGTGGGTATAAGAGGCCAGGCCTCAGAAATACAGTTAGAGCACCTCAGAACGATACCTTCTGTCCGTTTCGTTGTGTTCTCCTCCGGAGAGAATAAAAAACCTTGTTTCCTGCTTTCCAGTCTCCAGCGCCTGCCTCTTCATTGATTTAAATAACTAGAGGGTCACAGAGGCAATACCGCCGGGCAAATATCGATTGTCCCCGACCCGATTGAACTTTTTACAACTGATTGTATCTAAGGTTATATTAGAGTCTGAAGAGGTTCATCGTATTATCACATGAATGATGTCATCAGTGATGTGATCAGTAATGTCAAATGAGATGTCATCAGTGATGTCATCAGTGATGTCATTTGAGATGTCATCAGTGATGTCATTTGAGATGTCATCAGTGATGTCATCAGTGATGTCATTTGAGATGTCATCAGTGATGTCATCAGTGATGTCATTTGAGATGTCATCAGTGATGTCATCAGTGATGTCACTGACCATGTCATGAATGATGTAATATGTGACATGATCAGCAGTGGATTGCGGGTGCGCGATATATAGTTAGTACAACTAACTATATATGGAATTTCAATGGTTTTGTGTGAGTAAAATAAGGTTTTTTAAATGCTAATTCCTAACTATATATGGTCTATAACCTATGGTTTTTTCAGTGAATTTTCAAGGTTTTGTAAATGCTAATTCCTAACTATATATGGTCTATAACCTATGGTTTTTTCAGTGAATTTCATTGGTTTTTTAAAAGCTAATATCTATAGCTGTAAAATGTATTCTTCTTTAAATCCAAAAATATATTTTATATGTTTATTAATAATTTTTTTAAATATTTTTTTTGTTTCGCTCCCGGTCCGCGAACCGGGAAGCTTCCCGTTAGCTCAATTTAATTCCGCGACCCGGTCCGCGAACCGGTAAGAAATCAACATAGTGACGGTATCGCGTTGCCGCGTAATGCGTCTTATGACGTACTGCGTTAGCGCACCCGGAAGTGCCCCGGGGCGCGGACCGAGGCGCGAAACGCAGCTCCCCGGAAGCGATCCGCGGTGCGAAAGCGCGACGTATCGCGTAGCCGCGAAATGCGTCTTGTGACGTATCGCGTTAGCGCACCCGGAAGTGTCCCGGGGCGCGGACCGGGGCGCGAAGCTTAGCGACCCGGAAGCTAACCGGAGAGCGTTCCGCAGCGCGTAACATGAGCGTGAGAGGTCATGTGACTTGTTAATAAAACTTTTCATTGGTTCATTTCACTTTTGGTTTCATAATGATGGAAGGCTAGGTCAGGTGACTTAAAAATAACACTTTTCATTGGTTGAGAAGTATTGTTTTTTCCCAAATGATGAAAACCCCTCCTTCTTTCCTCACTCTGACTTTCATCATTGTGAGAGGAAGACCTATTTTGCTTGTTGGAAAATGGCTTCATTGGTAGCTTCAGCTGGTGGACCCCCACCACCACCACCACCTCCTCATGGGAAGAGAGGACCACCTCCCCAGGTCCTGACCAACACTGAGGAGGAAGAGGAAGAAATGGATGAGGAGGGAGAAGAACCACAATTTTTAGAAGAGTTGCCCCGGGTTTCCAGAAAGAAAGCCAGTTTCATCTGGCAGTTTTTTTCAATACCTCGTGGCCAAAAAAAAGTCAACGCGAGGTATGTCACCTGCCTGATATGCAAGGAACAATTGTCCAGAGGGACGGACAAAAAATATAGCTTTGGAAATCATACAATGCACAGGCACATGACGAGGAAACATCCCCTAAATTACAGCCGGGCGGAATTAAGGGATATGCATGACAATCCAAGACCAACTCCTGTGGCCAGACCAACAATACCGGTTTCTTTAACACCAGAAGAGGCACGGGAAACTGTGCCAAATATTCAAGAAAATTTTGGGCACATGATTCACTTATGTATGCACTGTCGTGCATTATTAGCTTGTGGCAACATGAGCATCAATGCACTCAACCTGGCGTATGAACACCATGATTGCCCTAACCGCCCCCAGTAATTTTTTTTGCTCCTGTTGAGCCCTTTTCAACGCCTGTTTTTTGTTGTTTCCCCCCCCAAAAAAAACCAAAAAAAATATAAAATCGTTCAAAAAATACAAAAAAAACAAAAAATGTTCAAAAAATAACAAAAAAATATAAAACAACAAAAATATAAAAAAAAAAGTTATTTTCAGAACTACCTTCCCTTTCCAAAAAAATTGCTAGAATGTTTAGCACTCTGGCAAGCTCTATTTCTTTTGGTTCGCTTCCGGGTTAGCTTCCCGGTACGCGGACCGGGAGCTAACCAAAAAAAAAAAAAAAAAAGTGTAAGTATAAGGAAAGGAAACAGAGAGTGATTTTAAAAGAAAGACAGCTATAGGGAGTAAAGAAGAGATACTGTTTAATAGATCTATTTACCGAAGAAAAGACAGAAGAGGGTAAATTGTGAAAAACAAAATAGATAACGAAGTGAAAGAAAAAAAAAGAGAGTATAACATTAACAAAGAAGAGTTTCTTGGAGAATGTGAGTGAATGTTCAAAATAAGATTAAAACATGAGGAATAACAGAGAGAAAAAATAGAAAACAGAAAACAAAAAATAACAGAAAAAGATTAATTGAAACAGCAAAGAAATGTAAGTAACATAGAGCCATATCATCAACATAGGCAATAAAAGTTTTGCAGCTTTTATTGGCAGAAATGTGTCGCTAAAGCTGCTTTTGTGGCAGAAAACTGCCACTAAAACCACTTTTGCACCAGTTTTCTGCCAATAAAAAGAGCAATAATTTTATTGGCTGTGTTCATAATATTCCCCTTAGTGTGCTTCAACTACGCAGAGAAAGCATTATGAACAAGTAGTGATAGAGTGATCAGTCAAAGACACTAAGAGTAATAGAGACGCAGTGAGTGAACAAGAGTGAGGAACTATGAGAAGAGAGGGACTGAGAAAAAGAGTGGAAGGAGTTGAGTAAGTAGGTAATAGAGAAAGGAATGAGGGAAGTAGCAAAGGCAGGAAACTGAGGGTTAAAGAAATGAAGCTGTCAAACTACTAGTAGGTGAATGTGATAGAAATGTAACGAAAAGAGTACAAAACATTTACCTTATAATTGTCATTAACTTACTCACTTTTTGTTTTTATACTTTCAATCTGTGAAAGAGAGAACAAACATTTGAAAAATATTAAAACATGTATTTAAAAATTAGAAAAGACAAGGGAAAAGATTGAAGGACAAACAGTTTTTCAACAACTTTGACACTTACAGAAGCTTCTGCTTCTCCAGGCCCCCTACACAGTCCTAAAGATATACATTTTAAACTAACAGTATCTTGATGCAGATGAAGTGAGGCCTATCTTAAAACATGGTGCATCTTTTGCATTGCTGTTGTTTCAGAAAAGTGTCGCAAGACACTAAAATTTTAAATAATTGCTTCAGGATGCCAATAAGATGTCTACTATCCAGAGGTTTGTTTCAGGTGAGGCCTACTCAGGGTTGCAGATGAGATTTACACTTGTTGAAGAGTACAGAGGAGATAATACATGTGAAGGTCTACCAATGAAGTGAGTCATGTCCACTGCACTCTTCAACAAAGTTCAAACCTCCTATGTTTCCCTGGACAGACCTAAACTTGATCTGCACAATGTGATTCGTAATGATAGGAAACACAGGTGATGTAAATGAAATACGTGCAATTTATTTTGCTCATTTCACAATCACATCACTTGTGTTTCCTTTGCTTAGGTATCTCATTGTGCAGATGTAGTCTATCATATGAAAGAGTACGCAGAAGTGCAGCACTGCATGCAACAACTTTGACACTTACAGAAGCCTCAGCTTCTCCATGCCTCCTACACAGTTCTACATATACATCATAAATGCAAACAGTACAGAATTAATTATACATGTTAAATGGATTATTTTTGCTGTTCTCAGAATGTATCAAAATTCACTAAAAACAGTGACTTGAAGGTATTCATCATATAACAGCGGGGAAAAAAAAACACAATCAAAATGATTGTGTTTAAAAAACCCATACAACATAAGAAATGAAAATTCAGAACTCCTTAAAGTTAACTTACTTTCCATGACGTCCAAGGATGTCCTATGAACAGCTTACACTCTTTTGTGCTGTTATTACTTTCAGCCCGCCACTTTCTGAAAGAAAATCTCCATTGTTTTTAAAAACACGTTACATGCAATAAATGACTTCTTGCTCTCTACCACAAGTTTCCACAAGGCCAAATCTGGTCAGAGCCATTTATAACTCTTGGATTTCTTGTAAGCCAATCCCGTCATTTGGCATTTCCGCAACTTTCAGAATTAAAATGTTGAAGATCATTTTCACAATCCTGGAATAGTAATATCTTCCCCTTCTTGCTCAGTCATGTTCTACATTTCCTATGACACTGATACTGCTTACTATGAAGCAGACTTACACTACCTCTATGACTACTACAATTATTTAATTCTCTACATCACTTTTAATCACAAAGCAATGTAAAACAGTAGACAGCATTGCAGACTTACATTCCCTCTACTCCATGTTTTGATTGGCTGCTTCAATTAGCTTATAAAAAGAAACAGTTTTTCTGAACTCATTCAAAGTGCACATATTTCTCCATGATGTCCAGTCCTATGGTTAGAAGTTATGTCTCTGAAATACACTTATCCTCAAGGCCAAATTGTGTAGGAGCCATTAGAACTTCTTGAAATTCCACAGAGCACATCCCGAGATTATTTCCCTAAAATTTTGGTTTTAAAAACACCAGGTAAGAGTTTTTAAGGTCATACGGCAATTTTTTTTTTAAAATTAAAACAGAATCATTGCAGAATGACCAGCCATTTCTAGACTTTAAATAAGCTGTGTAATGTCCTGATGTTATTGAAGGGCCATCATGATATATAATTGCTGCAGTTACAAAAGTCCTTCCTGATATTGACAACTGCGAAGCTACAACATTTTTAATTAAAGTTGTCAATTTTGTTCCATCAGGTCTACATCGTTGGAACATTAAAATGACATACTGGCCATATGTTCGTATAAATAATGTGGACATCATTTCAGATTTACATTGGCTACACTCCATGTTGTGATCAGCTGCTTTTACTAGCTTATTAAAGGAAACTGATTTACTGTCTGGCAAAGTTAAATATATAAATCTTTCTGAGTCTACACTAGTAGTACTTGATACCATACAGTTCTCGCAGTCATGCTGCCATTGATAAGAAAGCCCAAACAGCTGATCTACATCTACACCTTCAGCATGTAATACATCAAGCATATACATTAAAAACTCCTGACAATCTTGCTGAATATTTTGAGAGAATTGTGTTTGGCCTGAACATCTGTCTAACAGATTTCGAATTTCAGACACACTTTCTATGTTTCTTCTATCAGTGGTACATTTCTCAAACACAGAATTTAACAAACTGCAAAATCTTTGATCAGAATTGACCACAATCTCTTCTTTTACATTTTTTAGAGAAAACAAAACATTAACCACTACATTAGCATAGCAGTTGACACCAGAACTGTTTTCAAACTGAAAACCAACAACATCTTCAACAGAATCCTTTTTGTTTCTGCTTGTAATTTTAGGTTCATTGACTTTTTGTCTTTTTGCTACAACCTCCCCAGTATTGTTCTCATTTCTTCGTTTCCGGCCTACCACACGTTTCTCAAACAAAGGATACTGAGGCAAATGTGGCGCATACTCTCTTCTTAACCTATTGTATTCCTTAACACAATCTAGATCCGCACAAATGTTTGTGACATCACATTCAATCAAGTACAATCCCGATAAAGTTCTAACTCGTGACAATGCCACATATGCCATACCCTCCTTGAACACAGAACTGCCAATATTCACTAATGCACTGTCTACACTTAAACCTTGCGATTTATGAATTGTCACCGCATATGCCAAGCAAACAGGAAACTGCTTACGGCGAACATATAAGTCTTTTACAAGCAAAAATCTAGCAGAACAACGAGCAATTAGCTGTACTTCCTCAATGCCATCAAATTTAATTTTTAAAAATTCAATTCCATCTCTATTTCTGTATTTCACAAAATCAACAACATTACCCATTGATCCATTTACCAGACCTCTTTCAACATGTAAATTCCTTCTTAAAATTATACGGCAGTTCAAGCACACATTCAGAGTCTTTTCAAAACCTGCAGTTTTAGATATACTCTTCTCTAATGAATCCAATTTTGTTTTCAGATTCTCAGACAAAATAATTGTTGATCCCATATGCTCTACTCTATCAATAGCTTCCAGTTTCACAATCTCTTGCTTTTCTAAATGCAACATTTTGTTGTTAAATTTGGCACATTCTGCAAGAGTTGGCATCAAACATATTCCAGATTTCTTCTCAGTAATTTTCTGAAAAATATTCTCAGGCACAACATCTTGTTCTGGATATAAATTTGACAGTAATCGTGCATGTAAAGCTTCTTTCCCATGCTCGGTCACTTTTCCAATTCTAACATCTTGTAGAATAGTCTTGTAAACTTCATCCTTCGCCTGACGCATATTTTCATGCAGTTCAGCATAATTGAAGTTTAACCATATATTGACGTTGCCAATGCTGCCTAGGCACTTCCTGGTATCTTCATGCGTGAGCATTTTGAACACAGGTTGCCCTTTCACTGGTGTCAGCTGCAGAAGATCTCCGAAAACAATGATGTGTTTGCCATCAAATAACACATCATACTCTGTTTTGAGAACTTCTTGCATCCTCAAATGCACAAAGGCAAGCATGACATTGGAAACCATGCTTACTTCGTCAATGATAAGAAGTTTCATTTTCCTCAAGATTCTTAAAACTTCAAAACAAGCATCTCCAGATAGCTTGTGATATTGTAATTTGTTGTCATGCTCCACTGGCAGCATCAGTAAACGATGTAAAGTAATCCCTTTAATATTATGTGCTGCCAGTCCAGTTGGAGCAGTGACAACACAAGACAGCGATGACTCTGTCCTTTCCTGCAAATAGCATGAAATTGCTTTAATGAGGAAACTTTTTCCAGTTCCCGCTTCTCCACTCACGTACAGTCGGACAGGCTTCAACGACGTACATGAGCACTCTTTCTTATCATGACTTAATCCATGATCAATTTGCATGGTAACTTCGTCATATATTTTCCTCTGCTCAACGTTGAGTTGTCTTTCCAACTCTTCTAAGTTAACCGCATCCTCTTGAGAATGTGCCATGGCTCTTTCCACTTCATTCATAGCAGTGGCAGCTTCATTTTCAATAACAGGTCCTCCTAGTGGATCCTGACTCAATGAAGCAGAACTCTGACTGTCCTGAGAACTGTCTCTGGCAATCTCGGCTGCAATCGTTGCTTCCTGCTCAATTTCCGCATTCAACATTTCTACATATTTGGGAAAAGCAGGACATTCTATGGTCTCCTTGGCGGCATTGAAAGAGTCTTCGTAACAGAGGAAATCTCCAAGCAGTTCCTCTTCTGCACGCCAAGGCTTGAAAAGTTGCAAAAGTGCTAAATAGAAAAACTCCTTTTTTTCAGGAGATTCGCCACTCAATTTTCGATGGTTTACCAAGTGGCATTTTCTTTGCTTGACCAGACATCCCTCACTTCCTATTACAGCATACACTCTTTTCTCAGTATCTTCTTTGATGTTCCTCTTGAATATGTAATTTTGCAGAACCTCATACAGACAAACATTCTCGAGGTGACTGCTTCGATTTGGATAATATGTATCCAACATGTTTGTTTTCAAAATGTCGGTACTGTTTGGCTCCTTTTCCGCCAAATACTCAATTTCCCGCACAGGTTTGAGAACTCGATTACGCGTTGCTGCAAGACCAAGACTCGCCCAAACGATACTCCTGGACTTGGCATAGAGACTTGCTGAAGACAACCGGTCAGAACATTCGTACGCTCCGATTTCTCGATGCGACAACATCTTCAGACTGAAACTGTACAACTTCTTGCTGAGGCTCTTTTCATGGGAAATGTCCTCCCACATATCCTTCAATTCTGTCTTCTCTTTTTTGGTGATGTAAGACGTCACATACCGAGCCACAGCCATACAGTTATCAGCCACAAACTGTATATCCATGTTAGCATTCCACATGGACAAAATCACCGGGTTGTAGTCGTTGATGTACTTGGACTCTTCGTTCCTCTTCAAATTGTAAGTGTTTTTAGGTGATTTCTTCATGACATTGTGTCGCAGCGAAGACATCAAACTGTTTACTCTTCCTTTAGAAATCACCGGTCGTGGAAAGCTGAAACGACATTTAGTGTAGAACTTGTCCTTGTTTCGGAATTTACGACGGCAGTACTTTCCACATCGATGGCTTTGGAAACGCAGAACTTTTTCTCTTAGGCTTTTCTTCTCCTTTGCGTTTGGAACAGCACACGTAGAATACTGTTGGATGAAACTCATCACTGAGTCTTCTGGATCCGTTCCAAATTTAGGTGCATCCTTGATCCACAGCAACATATGTATATGAGGAGCACCTCTTGCTTGGTACTCCTTTCTCCAGAAGAAATCCAACACCTCTCCAAGAGGTGGATTCTTCTTATTCATGATGAAAGACATCATAGCTTCAAATCTATGATTGAAGTACCTACATACATTGACTGGATCCAAAGAGCACAGTTCTCCGGGTGTCTTGAATTCGATGTTATCTACGTTAGCATTTGCCTCTCGTAGAAATTCAAGTAAGTCTTCCCAGCCATACTCGGCACAGCTCAGAGTGAGGAACCATGTGGGAGTACCTAAGTTCCTCAACATACATTTTAAATCACCATGACGACGGTACCAGTACTCATTAGTACCACGCTGACACGCCATGAGATTAATCAGGTGAGAATCCAAAATACTGTCTTGGACATTGACTTTATCCATAAAGTCACTTGCCGAGATGTTTTGCATGTGTATACCACTTTTCAAGATGTGGTTCACTGCATATGACAGTCCAGACAGATCGCTTTCAAACAGGAGATGAAACAAATAGGGAATGCATTCTCGAAACCTAGCATCTCCTGCATACAATCGCAAAGTCCGGTATTCAGAAGCAGGAATTTGATGAGGTCGCTCATCATATCTTCCTCCCTGACCTGTTGGAAAAAGCTGTGGGAAACACCGAGCTTCCAAACTTTCCTCCCAAACACTAATGGGACTCCCTTTGGCTTGTTTCATTTGAAACAACTCAATAGCATTCCCCATGACTTCCTTGGAATGCAAAGGATGAACACTATAATATTCATATATTTCTTCACTAGTAGAGGGTTCTACTTTCTCAATTTGACCAGCACACAAATCGCTATCCTCTTCCTCACTTACTTCCTCTTCTGCAACATATACATTCTTATAGTATTTTTTTTTTTTCAAATACAATGTTGCCTTTTTAACTTTCCTAACATCTACTAAATCTTGCCATATTTTCTTATTCTTTGTCGGAACCCCATTAACTAAGATAACCAGAGGTTCCTCTTCCACTTTTTCTACTCCAATTGTGTTAATGTTTTTCTTCAAATCTAGAGGCAAATAAACAACTCTTCCCTTTAATCCTCTCTGTAAATCTAATGGAGGCAATTTCCCTGTCTTTGGCTCCATTCTTACAATAGCCTGAAAGGGATGGATACTTTGAATCAAAATAGATTCATAAGTATTTAAATCCTTCAATTCAGAAGGAATCTCAATCAATTCCAGATTATTATGAACTGCTCTAGCAGGCATCTGGTTTTGATTTAATTTGTTACAACAATAAGTACACACACGTTGATCCAATCCCAAATCAAAACAATTTTCTACCATCAAGTATGTTGCGAAATCCTTCCATTCACTATTATTTTCCCTTTCACTTTTTGCATATAAATCCACTAACTTAGTCTGATTCTTATAATAAGTGCGTCGACAACACACACAAGTGAAATTTGGCCTCTCACTTGATTTGACCTGAAACGTCGCAATTTCCCTCTGGAAATTATCTGTACTGGAAACCTGTACACTATCTTCCACATTACCCGCTTCTTCTTGGTCAATTTCAACATTCTCCTCTTTACTTCCAAAGTAACAAAACTCAATTTCTTCACATATATTCTTCACATCTATTTCAGAACCATGCAAAAGAGCAGCGCATAATTGTTTAAGCATAATTGCTGGACTCTTAGCATAATACAACATTCTAACTAATTTCCTCACTTTATTATGATGCACTGCTAGCATCCTGAAATGATGAAAAACACTCTGGCATACTCTCCTGGAAAGACAAGCCAGTGAATGACCATGCAAACCTGTCACTTCTCTCACTCTGCAAGGATCTAATTCTTGCAACAACATCATTTTCTGCTTCAAACTTTTCTTATTAAATGACCGTACAAAATCACAAAGCAAATTGATGGAATCCTGTCGCACACTGCAAATACTACTACACTTCCAGGTGTACACAGGACCCTTAGGACGTCTTCCTAAAACCTCATTACCTAACACCTCTTCTGCCTCTGTTGTCACAAGTTTTTCTTTTTCAACTGGACAACCATCTTTCACTTCATAAGCACGACCACTGGTGTCAACTTCATGCACCAAATCATTATCCTGGAAATAACTCTCCTCATTAAAAAATGCCTCACAGCTTGAACTATGCATCCATTCTCCAGAAAAAACTTCACAAAAATTACTACGATTAACTATTCTCTTCCATCTACTATTTCTTTTGAAATCATAAATTGCCTTGTTTAGCTTCCTAATTCTATTGATTATCAAAATAAATAACTTACGTTTAATTTCAAATGCCTGATCAATAACTTTCTCAACTTTTTTTTTTCTCTTATAAAAAACCAGTTTCTGTTGACCTTTCTTAATATTTTTTAACAAATTGCCAATTATCCTGTTGCGGAACATTCGTTTACGAATCTCCCTAAACTGTTGTTTCCTTCTACTATCATGCACAGAGTTATCTCTTGCTCTAGCAGTAACATTTTTCATTGGCCTTTCCTTTCCATTTGAATTCCTTCTCGTTTTATGGACTGAAACATTTTCTGTAGTAATATTTTTTTTACTACACATATTTCTTATGAAATATTTTGTGCTCTTACCCGGTGCATTCTTCGTGACTTGACAAATCTTTTTGTTAGAGGACTGCTGCTTATTTTGTTTCACCTGCTGTCTTTGACGTTTTGCAGCCTTTCTCTGTCTTTCTATTGTTGGCATGGTGAAATCTTGAAATGATCTGCAGTTGAATCTGTGGTAAAATATAATAAAAAATGTTATTAACCATTATTACCAAACAGTAAAACAATAACAGTGATCAAAAACTTAACACACTACTTGACATTTTAAATAGAAGATTTTTTAGTCCTTGCAAATTTACAATACGGAAATAGCAGAAAAGAAATGACATTTATATTTATGTTACCTGTGCTATTTTATATGTGAATCTGATCTAATTTTATGAGCATATTTTAATATTTTATTGAAGACACTACACATAACCTGCTTTTGAAGGTGTCTTTATTTTTAAATTAAACGGTTTACCTTTTTACTTTTTATTAATTATAAATTTTAAAAATAAATGTTTATATTTCCATAGGCTCAAGCAGGTCAGCTTCCCATCCTATGTCATATAATTCGGACAAATCTGCATCCTCATCACGCTCTTCTTCATCCTCAGGATTTAAATCATCCAAGGGATCAACATCCACTGATGTTTCAATTACAAGTTCAATGATGAGGTCAAAATCAACTGATTGCAGATTGTCGCTCATGTTGAGGTTGTCTTTATCTTTAAAGAAAGATAACAACAATGAGATGTTGCAGAGTAAGAGACAAATCTCAGAGATTATAATAGTAAAATTGTTTAACAAGAGTAATATTTTGCAGCTATTATTTAGCCATGTCCAGCAATGCTGAGCAGGTGAAGACTATGTCTAAATTTTCAGTGAACAGGACTCATCTCTTCTTAACCTTGGATAAGCCTCACCGACTCTGTGTGTCCTGCACATACTTAAATGTATAGGGGCAGATTTATGTTAAATGGCACATCCCCAGGCATGCACCAGTTAACGTGCACCACTACTCTGCCACCCATGGTGTGCCGTATTTACAATCAGATAGGAGAAAGCTTCGTCAAAACCCTTCGCCTGCTTTAAGCAGGCATAGGTCTTGACGCAACATTGTGGAGATGGGGCACCCCTGAGCCTTGCTTGAGCTGCATCGCACTTGCGATACAACTCCAGCAATCACTACCTTTACAGCACAGATACGTCACGCATCTGTGCCATTTTTGCCCCATGATGCCCCGCATTCTAAATGCAGCACACCATGGGTGGCGGAACAGCGGCGCAGGATGACTGACACATCCCTGGTGATGCACCAGTCATCATAAATCTATCCCTAAGCTTCTTATCTTGTTACAGATGAACCGCCATATGTAGCATGAAACTATTTTGCATTTCCTAAATAGCGAATTTTAAGGAATAAATAGCAATTCTTTACCATTCCTAATTTGCAATGAGCAAATTGCTAATTGCAAATTAGCACCGCCGCTGCATCATAAAAGTGACGCACAGTGGCACAAAAGAGGCATACACCTATCATAAATCTGTCCCTAGCATTTTAAATGATTAATCCAGGATGACAATAAGGTGTGGCCTATCCAAAGGTTTGTTTAAGGTGAGGCCTACTCAGGATTGCAGATTAAAGTTACGCTTGATGAAGAATACAGAGGAGATAATACATGTAAAGGCCTACCAATGAAGTAAGTAATGTGCACTTTATTGCGCCAGTCATCATAAATGTATCCCTAAGCTTCTTATCTTGTTACAGATGAACCACCATATGTACCATCAAACTATTTTGCATTTCCTAAATAGCAAATTTTAAGGAATAAATAGCAATTCTTTACCATTTCTAATTTGCAATGAGCAAATTGCTAATTGCAAATTAGCACCGCCGCTGCATCATAAAAGTGACGCACAGTGGCACAAAAGAGGCATACACCTATCATAAATCTGTTCCTAGCATTTTAAATGATTAATCCAGGATGACAATAAGGTGTGGCCTATCCAAAGGTTTGTTTAAGGTGAGGCCTACTCAGGATTGCAGATTAAAGTTACGCTTGATGAAGAATACAGAGGAGATAATACATGTAAAGGCCTACCAATGAAGTAAGTAATGTCCACTTTATTGCGCCAGTCATCATAAATGTATCCCTAAGCTTCTTATCTTGTTACAGATGAACCACCATATGTACCATCAAACTATTTTGCATTTCCTAAATAGCGAATTTTAAGGAATAAATAGCAATTCTTTACCATTCCTAATTTGCAATGAGCAAATTGCTAATTGCAAGTTACCCATTCACTTCCATGGGCTAGGAGGCTCATAGGAATGAAGGTTGCAATTTGCGATTAGCAATTAGCTCATCACAAAATAGGAATTTTTTCAAGCGTGCAGGGGTATCTCAAGAACACCCTGCTACACCCCTGAAAAGAAATTTGGGGGCATATGGCACACATACATGCCCTAAGGACATGTATAGGCGTCATATGGCACCTTTTGTTTTTTGGAAAAAAAATGCTTTTTGAAAAGAATTCGCAAATTACCACAAACTAGAAGTTGGTGGTAGTTTCCAAATCCTTAATATCATTTTTTACATATTTTTTGTTTGATACATTGCATTTAAGGAATCGCAAAATTTGCAAATCCTTCAGTGCAATCGCAAAATAAGGAATAGCAAATTTAAGAATTAAGGACATTTTAAGTAATTTCCACATGTGCAGTGTTTTCAAATTATGATTTGAAAATCGTTTTTGGGGAAAAGTAATGGTTTGCAAATTTATGACAAGGACATAATGGTGTATGCTTCTCTATAAGGCATTTCAGTGTCTCTGATGTCATTTTTCCCATATTACATTATAAGACCTTTCCCCATAGAGCACATTCCTTGTAAATATGCTCCCACCTGTGCATGGTGAATTTAGATTTTGACTGTTTGAGTCACATAGCCATGTTAAAAGTCACCCCAAAAAATTGCAAACGCTTTAAAAAAACACATTCATGTGTCTTAAGGACATTTTAAGTCATTTCCCCGTGGACAGTGTTTTGTAAGTGGCGCAAAAGAGGCATACACCTATCATAAATCTGTCCCTAGCATTTTAAATGATTAATTCAGGATGACGATAAGGTGTGGCCTATCCAGAGGTTTGTTTAAGGTGAGGCCTACTCAGGATTGCAGATTAAAGTTACGCTTGATGAAGAATACAGAGGACATAATACATGTAAAGCTCTACCAATGAAGTAAGTGATGTCCACTTCATTGCGCCAATCATCATAAATGTATCCCTATGCTTCTTATCTTGTTAGACATCAACCGCCATATGTGTCATATAACTATTTTGCATTTCCAAAATAGCGAATTTTAAGGAATAAATAGCGATTCTTTACCATTCCTAATTTGCGATGAGCAAATTGCTAATTTCAAATTACCCATTCATTTCCATGGAGCAGGAGGCCCATAGGAATGAAGGTGCAATTTGCGATTAGCAATTAGCTCATCGCAAATTAGGAATTTTTCCAAAGGTGCAGGGGTGTCTCAAGAACACCCTGCTGCACCCCTGAAAACGAAATTTGTGGCCATATGGCGCACATAAATTTTAACAACATTCCTTTACCTCAAAAACGATTTTCAATTCATAATTTGAAAACACTGCCCACAGGGAAATTACTTAAAATGTCCTTAAGACACATGAAAGTGTTTTTTTATTGCCTTTCCAGCATGGTTGGGTCACTTTTAACATGGCTATGTAACACAAACATTTAAAATCTAAATTTCCCATGCACAGGTCGGAGCATATTTACAAGCAACTTGCGCCACAGAGAAAGGTCTTACATTAAAATGGGAAAAATAACATCAGGGACAGTCAATTGCCGTATAAAGAAGCATACACCATTATGTCCTTGTCATAAATTTAAAAACAATTCCTTTTCCCCAAAAACGATTTTCAAATCATAATTTCAAAACACTGCACATGGGAAAATTACTTAAAATGTCCTTAAGACACATAAAAGCGTTTTTTGATTGCCTTTGCAGCATGTTTGTATCACTTTTAACATGGCTATGTAACACAAACATTCAAAATCTAAATTTTCCATGCACATGTGGGATCATATTTACAAGCAATTTGCGCCACATAATTCATAATTTTCTCCTTAAAGCACACTATTCTCTATCTAAATTAAAGAAATATTTTCTCACCTTAGCAAATACTTTGAGTTTGAAAACAGTCTCAGAAACACACCAATTTGTCTTCAGCAGAGCAAAAGGTATGCACTCCAGAGTCTGCAGCTATCAAAAGCACAGAAATGCTGTAAATCTTCACACATATCTCTCATGTCACCCAATCAAAACTCTTCCCTCACTTTTTTTCAAATGAAAACCCTTCCCCCCTCTGCCATTTCATGCCTTTTCTGCATGGCAACCACCTCATTGGAAGACTTCTGGTGTTTGCAAGTTCACACAACTTTGTTGCAATTGAACTCTGAACTCTCAGTGCACCTGCATATCCAGTGCATTCTTTCATTTAATGATTTTTTTATTGACCATTCAAAATACATCTTTCAAAGAACACATCCGTGCACCCTAACTTTCTGTTTTCAGCAATCAAAATCCACCAATCACTGTTACTGCTTCATGAACACAGAAACTCCACAGTTTTTTTCATTTTAAACTCTCATTTTTTCAACTGCCATTTCATTGCCACACTTCATCTGACTGCAGGAGAACCTTCTCTCACCATGTTTTCTGTCTGGATTGTTGGACATAGTTATATTCACTGGGCTCAAAGGTACGTTGAAAACAGGAATTTACCTAACCTCAATTTACAAGATGTGGAAATTAAGTGGTTTGGCCACAGAGGATTAAAATGTCACCAATTGATACCATTGGTGAAAACCTTTATGCATTTGCCCAAACCTGACCTGTT
Organism: Lissotriton helveticus; assembly: GCF_964261635.1. Taxonomy (NCBI): domain Eukaryota; kingdom Metazoa; phylum Chordata; class Amphibia; order Caudata; family Salamandridae; genus Lissotriton; species Lissotriton helveticus. The sequence continues at coordinate 166,077,354 of NC_136062.1, read as the reverse complement.
AATTGTGCACTGTGGAGGTAATGACTTGGGCACTTTGACTGGGGTAGGTCTGGAAATGCTTTTAAAGGACACCTTTGAGCAATTGATGGCACTTTTTCCTCAGACTGCCTTGGTATATTCAAATATATGCCAAAGACAGAAATGGAGGTGGTCAAACCAATTTTGTCCACAAATTGAGAAGTCGAGGAAGCATGTAAACAAATCTGTTTCAGCTTACATGAGAGACCATGGAATGGGCTCCCTGTACAACAATAACTTGCGTTACTACATGCAAGATATCTACAGAGGAGATGGAGTTCACTTCTCAGATGAGGGCAACAGAGTTTTCACTCTGAATTTAAGAATGTGCATTGGTACCTACTTATAAGTACCTAAATGTACCATAAACCCAAAAGCTCTTCTCAGAGCTACCCTACATCTAATCACTCACAATTATTATTTTACTCTAACATTTTCCACTAATTTTCAACAAAGTACGCTCCCCGGGCCGCTACCCGGTACGCGAACCGGGAGCTAACCTCGCGAAATTTTTTTTAAAAATGTTTTTTTTCCGCACATATAAGCCTCCTCAGCCACCCTCACAAAACCTAGGGTGTCAAGATAAGTCTACCGTGCCCCCTTCTACCCATTCTGAACATTATTTGCCCTCCATTTTGTATCTTAATTCGACCGAAACACAAAATGGTGGACTCCCGTAACGCTTAAGGTTCGCGTACCGGGGCGCTCACCGGTTCGCGTACCGGGTCGCTCCCTGGGAAGCGCACCATCAAAAAAGGTGGGAAAGTAGTTCACAGAAAAGCCACTGGAGACAATTTCACCAAATATAGATTAGCTCATACTACATACCAATCCCTACCATTTTCACAAAATTGATTGGAATTCCATTTAGTCATTTAGCCTGTAGACCTCTCTAAATACCCTGAGGTAAATTACTTCACAAAACACATCTGAAGTGTTGGAATTGACAACCAATTAAAATGTTACTTTCATTTTCTACTTTTTTTACCTGACATTTCATTGGTTATATACCTGAATATATATAAAGGAAGAGAAGAAAACACAGCCATTTTGACTACTACTTCTTGCTGTACATTTCAATAGTATTTTCACTAATTCCTTCAACTTCTTTCTAAAGGTAAGTTTTTATTTTTAAAACTGAAGTATATTGTGCACTATAAGTTAATATGGTAAACTTTTTCTGATAGATATATACTATCCCTCTGTAGTAGTTATAGATTTAGAGAGACTTCTCTGTTATAGTTATGGATGGAGTTAGGCTTCTCTTGTATAATTATGAATTTACTTACGTTAAATCACATACACTTTTTTAAATTCCTACTTCCACTCTGATACTATACACTGCCCAAAGATAAATTCACTGATAAAAAACGCCTATCTAAAATTATTCCCAACATTGCCCTATCTCTACTAATATATATTTTTTTAATCCAAATTTCAGGCAAAATGGAAGGCGAAAACCAAGTTTCTTTTGAAATGGACCTGCAAGAGAGCAGCCAAGAATTGATTGATACAATTGATCAAATTGACATTGAATTTTTCGATGAAACTTGGGACAATGAACTACTGCAATGTGTACAAGCAGTAGATAACCTCCTTGCAAATGAGGACATTTTACACCCTCAGAGACTACAATGTATATTCCATGATAATTATGAAATTTCTGACAATGAAATGTTAGAAAGTTTAATAAATTATGAAACACAATCACAATAAAAAAAAAATGCTTAAAAAATAAAGAAAATAAAAAATAATCAACAAAACCAACAATCAATTAACATACTGCATTTGAAAAGTCTCTCATTCTTTTTTCATTGTAGTACGCTGCCCAGAACGCTTCCCGGTTCGCGTACCGGGCGCTACCCACGCAAAAAAAACAACATTTTTTTTTATTTTTTTTGCCCCGCGGGGCCCTTTTAAAGCCTCCACATTAAACCTAGGGGGTCAGGGAGGATCTACTATGCCCCCTTATGGTCATTTCCCCCTTTGTTTTGGCCTCCTCTTGTCTCTCAATCCTACCGAGAGACAAGATGGCGGCCGCTAGGCACTGTTTAGAATGTTGACAGACACCAGAGAGCCAATCAGCTTCGCTACGCGAAGTTCCGGTACGCGCCCCGGTCCGCGAACCGGGGCGCGGACCGGAGCGCGCTTACAGATATATATCTTTTTTTAAACGTTAATTTCTCAAAATCCACTGGAGCACATATATTGAGACCTACAAAAGGCACATCGGGCTACCAGTCCCTACAATTTTGCCAAGTTTCGTGCAAATCCATTCAGCCGTTCGGGCTAAGAGTGAGGCCAACCGCCCTATGGAAAACTCAATGTTAAAAACACGTTTTGGGACCCCCCTTTTTTCTCGGCCCCCCCTTGACGAACCCCCCCCAAATTTTCAAGGGCTGCTCAGAAACAAAATGTTCCATTTTCCAGAAAATTTCAGCCAATTCCGTCCACAAACACCAAAGTTATTAGACATAGAATTTTCAAAAATCCCATAGGGAAAAAATCCTAACTATATATACCTACTGGCGACCGCCAGTAGGTAATATGGGGTGTTGCAGGATAATTTCTTTTTGATGGTAAATTCTCTGGTTGTACCAGGTATGATGAGAGATTTGCAGTCTCTACTGAATTTGCATGCCTTGCATTTCTTACAGCATACAAATCCACCAGATGTAATCTGAGTTGACGAGTTCTTCTCGGTCACGTAATTGCAACTGAGCTCATCACGTAAGGATCTGCCTTTCCTAAACGTGATCTGAGGGTTGTCACCTAGATATTTTTTAAGGTGGTCATCAGTATGTAAGACATGCCAATGTTTCTTAAATACTTGTCTCACATCATTAGATTGGCCAGAAAAAGTAGTAATAAATCTAATGGTTTCAGATTGCATTTGAGGTGGTTTGGGAACTAGTAATTCCTCTCGTGTTTTATTGTTGCTACGTTCAATTGCTTTGGCAATAACTTTATTGCCATATCCTCTTTGTCTGAACCTTTGGCACATAACACTTTCCTCCTTTTTGTAACCTTCTTGTGTGCTACAATTACGTCTGGCACGTAAAAGTTCCCCATAGGGGATGCTGTACACAAGACTCTTAGGATGACAACTGGATGCTTTGAGGAGGCTGTTACCTGATGTACTCTTCCTAAAGAGTTTGGTGGTCAAGATGTTATTGACCACTTCCACTTCCACATCCAGAAATTCCATCTTCCTCTTACTGATGTGTTCCGTAAGGGTCAGATTCAACATGTTTATATTTAGTTTGTCAACAAAAAGTTTAGCTGATGCCTCGTCTCCATTCCAAATGAAAAAAATATCGTCAATGTATCGCAGCCACTGGGACACATTGGTGAATTCCGCCATCTCTTGGACCACCTGCTCCTCCCACCAGCCCATGAATAAATTCGCGTAGCTGGGGGCGAAGCAGGTTCCCATGGCTGTGCCCTGTGACTGGCGATACATGACATCATTAAAATAAAAAAAATTGTTGTTCAGACAAAAGTCTATCATAGATAGAAGCATTTGAGAATGCAACAATAGAGAGATGGATCTAGAGTTCAAGTAGTGTCTGACTGCTTTAAGTCCATATGTGTGTTGAATACTCGTATACAGACTGCTGACATCTAGGGTGACCAGTGTGAAGTTGTCTTCCCAATGAATGCCATTGATAATGCTCAGAAATTGGGTGGTGTCCTTCACATAAGATGGTAATGCCACCACAAAAGTTCTCAAGTAGTGGTCAATGTATTTAGATGTGTGTTCCAGAAAAGAACCTATCGATGACACAATTGGACGACCTGGGGGGTTATCAGGATCCTTATGGAGTTTAGGGAGGAGGTATAATATTGGAACTTTAGGATGGGCACAATACAAATACTGATACTCCTCTACCTCAATCAGACCTTTGTCTCTCCATTCCAATAGTAAATCTCTGAAATTCCCCATAGATCTCAATGCATCATCCCTGTCACATGTACAGTAGCAAGTTGTGTCCTGTAGCTGTCTCAAGCCTTCCTGGATGTATTTGCATTTATCCAAAACCACAACATTACCCCCCTTATCTGATTGTTTTATGACAATCTCCTTGTCAGATTTAAGGGAATCAATGGCAAGAAGTTGTGTATGAGATAGGTTTTTAAAATTATAGGGGCACTTCTTATATCTCAATTTGATAAGATCCTTGAGTACTCCTCGTTCGAACACATCAATAGCGTCACATTGGATAGGTGGTAAAAATACACTCTTAGGTTTGAACTTAGATCCTGGATTCCTATCCAAGTCCAAACCCCAACTTTCCCAATCAGGTTCATCAGTCATATTTACATCATCACCTTGGATTTCCCCTAGTAAAAAAAATGTCCTCCACATCAAGATTACTCAGTACATTGCTGGCCCCTGCAGCCGGTCTATCTTTTACCTTTGTACAGAACCATTTTTTCAATTTAAGTTTCCTAGCAAATAAAAACAAGTCAATACGAGTCTGGGCAAAGTTCATATTCTGTGATGGACAGAAGGAAAGGCCAAGTGCCAAGATCTCTTTCTCACCTTCAGTAAGCACATGGCGTGAGAGGTTCACCACAGTCTTATTCATTTCATGTTCTTGCTCCTTGTAGACATTCCCATTGGAGCTTCTGTGGCGTTTAATCCTCCTCTTTTTTGCTTTCTTGTTCCTCCGGTTCCTCCTCTGCTTCCACGTCCTCGTCCTCTTTGATTCCCCTTCTCCCCCTGAAAAGTCTCTGTCCGACTCTGACTCATCATCTGAAATTGGGCTAAAAAATTCACCCTTCTGCTTGTGGTTGCTACCGGTTCTTGGGTAATTCCTGAGTTGGAGGCATCTGATAGATTTCCATCAGATATATCGCTTTCCACTACTTCTGCAATTGGTCCTGATTTCTGCTGACCTGTTAGTGGCATTCCTGTTGTTTTATCAAATAGATGGTCAAATTTCTTTTGAAAAGTTAACGTACGCCCTGAATGATAGTCTTTAAAATCCCTTATAAATTTCCATTGCTTTTTGGCCGTAATCTCTTCCTCTAATTTATCCATTCTTCCCTTGAGTTTTTTGAGATGTTCCTCCAGTGCCTCTTTTGTCATCAGGGGTTCAATTTCCGCCAAAAGTTTCTCTATATCATCCAGAAGCTTTGAACGGTCTTTAAGGGCGTACTTGACCAAGATTTTCATCATTATTATTGAGCAGGATGACGTATTATCTGACCATTCATTTATCATCTCCGGGTCCGGATCCTCATAAGTAGGAATAGTGAAGATCCTTAGACCCCTAGGTACTCGTTTGACATCGATATATCTGGATAGGGACTCAGCCTCCCACCATTTAGATAGTTCTTTTTTGTATAATTTTTCAAGCAAGCTCAATTTCGTCTGTAGAGTGATTTCTTGACCGATACTCGTAGGGGTCAGGGTTGGTTCTATGTTCGTGCTGGCTATATTGAAGAACAATTTATCTGCTGTCTGTTTTCGACGAGAGTCTAATTCACCAGCCATGTTGGTATATTTAAAGCAGAAAACTCCGTGCGTGTCGTGAAGCTTTTGGTTCCCTTGTCAGCTTCCACACGCTCGCCTACTTTCATGCACGCACGTCGGTTGGTGGAGATCCTGTACTCAGCACGCCACTGTGCGAGTTTGGGGATGTTCCCACCCCGTTCCTCACCACCGGCACGCTTTTCCAGGTCCTCTGCCGCCTCAACGTTTTAGTTGTATACGCTCACCGTCTGAGCATGCACGTTGCGCTTGTGGTGCAGTAGTTGAGAATATCACCCACGCCGTCGTACTTCACAGCGGGATTCAGACGGTGTCAGTACACGAAAGGTCAGCCCATGCACTTAAAACGTAGTCTTCTCTATCCTCCAGTGCCGGTCTGTGCACTTTGGGCTGTCGTGGCGCGGTCCTGGTTAGGCCACCGACAGGCCTGCAAATCCAAACCAAATACCTCCAAAGTAGCGAAGTACACCAGGACACACGGAGTTCGTTGCAAAATTTAATGGCAAAGTGAAAAAGTGCGACGCGTTTCGCCGATAAGGCTTGCTCACGCTCGCCGAACCAAACAATGACAGCCATTTTTAAAGTGCTGTAAACACACCCAGTGAAAAACAGTTATTCACAGAAATCTTTGCAAGGACGCCATATTGTACTATGTTAATAACGAGTTACTAGATCTCTTATAACATGAACAAAGCAATATACAGTGTTGGGGTTACACGTGCCAGTGTTGAAATAATAATTCAAAGATTGTCAACTAGAGCCGAATGATTACTTAGTGTGATATTCCCCATCAAATTAGTTATATAAAACACTTGATAAATCATATAACTGCCAGCACGATTATTTAAATGCATTTGGAAGTAATTTGCATTATTAAATCATATGTAATATTCATCTTATGCATATTGCGCCGAGTAGCGATCACATGTTTGTCACTAGTCCGTAATCTTAACGCTCATTGGATGTTACAACGCACAAGCACGTATACTCCCCTCTGATTGGATATCTGTTGCTGGGAGACAGAGTAACAACATAATTCTCATTGAATACATGTAATCCTAATCTCTAATAGAGACACTTATGTAGTTAGTGACTAATTGATGCAGCAGGTTATATAACAACAGAGAAAGTGATACACACATTCACATATTTTGGTTACTAACCCATATATTTAGTGAGACACATTTAATAACTCACTTAAACAAACAATCAGACAGCTACTAAATCCTCCATCCAGACCGTTATATATCCACTCAATCTTCAATACAGATTGGTATATATATGTATATATATATATAATAGATATTTAAATTTGAAACAAAACCACATTCACTGGATGATGTCATCAGTGATGTAATTTGAGATGTCATCAGTGATGTCATCAGTGATGTCACTGACCATGTCATGAATGATGTAATATGTGACATCATCAGCAGTGCATTGCGAGTGCGCGAGTTATAGTTAGCACAACTAACTATAACGGAGGAATTTCTATGGTTTTGTACGAGTGAAATGTCCAGCTAACTATAACACTCATGAAACCTATGTTTTTTTCTGTGAATATTTATATATATATATATATATATATATATATATATATATATATATATATATATATATATATATATATATATATATATATATATATATATATATATATATATCAAGAAAAATGTTGCTAGTGTCTAGCAATATGAACTACATACACATGCTAAGTAAACAAGAATAACATAAAAGAAAAGTAAACCTTATTATACGAATACACACCATAACTAATATGAGTGAAGAAAACTGAAGGGAAAAAAGTAAGACAAAAACAGTACCTTCAGAAAATTGAAACAAATTAATGTTTATCTCCTGAACAGCAACAATAGCATCTTTGTACTGGTGCTGCGTTAGACGCATCCATCTCTCCTCGCCTTCATCACTCTCTCAGTATCAAGATCACTCTCTACACCCCTATCATGATTGTACACAAATACTCTGCTCAATAAACTGGCATTCCAACATTGGTCTCAATTTGTACACTTTCCATTCACTTCCATAACCCTTACAGGTGGTCCAAACTTGAACTCCCCCTTCCTCACATGGACTAGTTTGTTGATGCGCACACGATCCCCAACCTTAACCTTAACTCCTCTGACCTATTTCTCAGTATCAAAATATTGTTTTTGCTCGAATTTGACCAGCACTACATGCTCATGCACACTGCCATCCGATCATTTTCCTGAGTTGGTCCACTTATTCATCCAAGCAGGACAAAAACTTCTGGTGGCTCTATGGCTTTGTAACAACTCAAACGGTGACACACCAGTAAAGGCATAAGGCGTTGTGCGACAGAACCACAACATGGTTCTGACTGAATTAGTCACAACACATTTATTTTTGACTACCCACTGTATGCATTCCCCCAACACTCGATTCAACCTCTCATTAAGACCGTTTGTTTGGGGATGATACAGCGATCTTTTTTAGATATTTCACCCCACTGGATTTCAAAAATCCCTCCACTTCAGTAGAGACAAACTGGGTTTCATTGTCAGAGATCAGCATAGCTGGAAACCTTCCTTTAAAAATACATCTTTCAAAAAATTCAACAACTATTGCAGCAGTGAACTCACTCACAAACTTGACCTCTGTCCATTTTGTGTAATAGTACATCATGACTAACGTGAAATTTGATGAAGGTGGTAATTCGTGAATAGGTCCTACAATGTCTGTTCTAACTTTCTCCAACGGTTCAGCAGGCCGTTCAATGGGGCACAAAGGTGGAGTGCACTTCTTGATTGTAGTGTCACTGCCAGCACATATCACACACTCTTTGACCACTTCATCTATTTCCCTGTCCATTGCAGGCCACCAAAAGAACAGCCTCACCCATTTCTTTGTCATGGTTGCCTCATGGGCATGCACTATGATTTTGTTTCTCATGACAACTGGTGGAACTAACTTGTCCGCCCTCATCCATCCTCAACAGACAAGTTACCCGCTACTATTACAAATGTTTTGAAATGATAATCAAGAATTCTTTCACACAGTCATCCTGACTCCACATATTTCATAACTAACTTGATGGAAGTATCTTCCTCTAAGGCCTTTCGCCACTCCTTTTTAGAAATGGCACACAACTCCGACAGATCAATTGCAGCAACCAAACAATCAATCTTATAATCGTCTGTTGCCTCACTTTCATCCTTAACATACTCAGAACTGCGTGACAAATAGTACGCACATCCATTCATACTACCAGGGATGCACTCTTGTATAAAATCAAATTGTAGACGCTTCGAAGACAGACTTGCTATGTGTGGGGTAAACCCTCTAGCATTCCTTTCATTAAAAATCTAAATCCAAGGTTCGTGATCAGTTTGTATTCTGAACATCCTCCCCACACATAATTACGGAACGTCATAACTGCTAAACAGCAGGCTAACAGCTCTTTCTCTATTACTGAGTACTGTTTCTCAGCTGAAGTTAAGACACGAGATGCATATCCAATAGTTCTGATTTCACCACCTTACGCTTGACTAAGTACAGCCCCCACACCTATGATGCTTGCATCCACGATCAAAATGAATTGCAGAGAAGGATCATAATGTTTTAAGATTTTGGGAGAAAAAAGTTGGGCTTTTACCCAATCAAAAACTTCCTGACACTCTGCATCCCACACAAAAGCTACACACTTCATAAGTAAGAATGACAATGGTCTCAACCTTGTAGCAAAACTTTGGATAAAACTCGAATACAATTCACATAGCCCCAAGAAAGTCTTCAGACCAGGCTTATATACAGGAAGATTTGTCTGATAAATACTGTCAACCAGACTAGACTTTGAGGTACTCCTTTGCTGCTCACAGAATGTCCTAGATATTCAACCATGTGAGTTAGAAAGACACTTGTATCTCTTCTCAGTACTACCCCTTTCTTTTGGAATCTGTCTAACACTTCTTCTACAACCTTATCATGTGTCTCCCTATCTGGTGCAAAGATTACACATTGTCTTGAAATACAGATAACTCGTTGTTGCCTTTCAGTATAGCCATTATGGTACAATGAAAAGCTGAGGCCGCTGATGCCCGTCCAAAAGGCATGCAGCAATACTGAAAGGTACCAAATGGGGAAACAAACACTGTTAAATGGCTTGATTCTGGCTTCAATTCAATTTGATCATAGGCCAAAGTTAGATCGAGCTTGGTAAAGACTCTGGCCCCATTCAGACTAGCGAGTTGTTCTTGATGTTTTGGTAAAGGGTGCAAATCTACCCAGATTTCTTTATTAAGGCAGCATAGGTCTACACAAATCCTGAATTCCCCATCCTATGTGTGAGCCTCTACCAAGGTAAGAAAGCCCTAACGACGAATCAATGCGCTCAAAAATGCTATTTTTCACTAAAGTGTTAAGCTCCATTTCAAGATATTTTCTTACACTCAACTGCACACTTCTGAGATTGTATTTTACAGGCTGAGCACCTTCTTTTAATATTATATCATGTTTGGACTCTTTCCAACTCACCTGAGAAGACATGAGCAAATTCATTTATAAGTTCCTCTAATTGAAGCCTGTCCCTTACTACCATCCCCTGCTCACAAGCACCTAGTGTGAGGACCATCCTAAATAAATCCTGGTGGTAACACCCAGGATATTCAACCCCTTGTGAGCCACATAAACCTTCGTGACTACTTTCCGTCACTTGAATTCCATTAGCCACAGATATTTATTTTGCGTCCCTCATACGATACTGCAGGTGGAGGGCCACACCTTTTCAAATAAACTTTGTGTGATCATGGAGATTCATGCTCCTGAATCAGCCAACAATTTCAACTTTTTTTCCCCCACCATGATCTCAACATACGAATCTATGCACAAATCAGGATTTCCAGTTACAACTTTGTTACTTTGTACTACCATGACCATGTCTCTAAGATCCTTAGTTTTGTACAGTTCAATCTCCCTACTAGTGTTGTTGTATGACACCTGTGCAACAGATGACTGTTGGTTAGTCTTTGAGGCTTGACACACTTTAGCAAAGTGACCCTGCCTATTGCACAACCTACTAGTAACGAACTTTGCTGGGCATTGTCTACCACCTCTTACTTGTGTGCGGTAGCCTCACCGAAAAGAAAGGTTCTGTTGGGACGAAAAGGATGTGGGTTTGTCAGGTTGAGCTTGTCGAAAATTGTCTCCTTATTTGTTGTCTTTTAAGTCTCCTTCTCCTTTTATTTTAACCACTCCTGCTGGATCATTACTCTTCCCCTCTAATCCTTTTGCAGCAGCACTGTGACGTTTCAACACTTTTGGCAAGTTTTTGTTTAATAGACTTATCATTGCAATGACAAATAAACAGATCCCTTACTAGCTGAACTGCAGAGTTTTCGAATTGACATTGGGTAACCAGCCTTCTTAATGCAGTAATATATGTGTCCACATCTTCTCCAGCAATTTGTGCCGCAACACGACCAAACTCAGCTGAGTATCAAATCTATTACTTAATTTTTGGACAGTGAGTTGATATTTGTCCAACACCTTTTCCCCTGGAACAACAGGTTTTGGCAAATGTTTCAATATGGCTTTTCCCTCAAACCCTAGTGCATGTAAAGGCAAATATCTCCTACTGCTCCACAGTGCACCAATGGCCCACAAATAAATTTCAAAAGTGTCAAACCACTGTTTCCAATGTATGGGAGGCTCACCAGACATTTTTAGAAAGCGTGGCGGTGGTGGTGTTACAGCTGCATGACTGTTTGAATTGGCAAATGTAAAAAATAAAAGTAATAGAACGCAATGGAGATTAAAATGAACACATCAACAACTACAATGTTTTTTTATTTAAAACACTAAGCAGATATCACTGTGGTCCCTGTAATAAGACTCACAAAAACAGATTCATGCACTCCGAAACACTGTGCAATAATCTTTAGATGTTGTTAGGGTGGTTCAACAAATAATGGTGGAGATATAGGTGATAAAGGTGTGGTACAAGTACTACAGCTGAACTGCTAGAAACAATCTTGTACAAATTACACTCCAAGTATGACAATAACCTACAATATTGCTGGGCAGATCATAGCAGGCAAATGGATAAAGTTGGAAAGCTAAATCACCGTTTTGCTGCTGAACGTGAAATAGGGATCACACACAACGTGCTAAACTACGCACGGATAAATTGCAATACCGCTGTGCAGATGAGCGTGCCAAAGTATAAAGCGCTTACAGGATTGCGGGTAATGTTCTCAATTGTGGCCGCAAATAACGTGACGATGAAAATGCAAACCCCTGCTGCTCTTTTGGATATGTCGATTTTCACCTCCAATGTAAACCACTAGCCTGCAGCAAGGACGCGCGCAGACCCTCATTTCTTGGCTCACCTCAAACTGCGCCAGACTGCGCCCGGGGCCTCGTTGTGATGTAACAACGTCACCCAGTATCACTACAATCTGCATAGCTGGAAAGCAAAATGAACTATGTGTTCGGCCAGTTGCCGCACAGTAGTCACCTGGGATTTCACCACTACGACCAAGCACTCGACCCCAACTTTGTTCGTGTACTGGTCCGTAATCCGTCTCTGTGCACCAAACCTGCTTCAGTTCATTTTCATGCAGTTGCAACCTCCAGACTTGGATAACCTCCATGGGTTTGTGTAAGTGACTCGCCAGCTGTCGCCAAAATGTATGTGGTGATCAATGATGAGGCGTCACAAGAACACAGGTATACTTCTTTATTTGAGTATGTAGGTACACTGGCATCCACAAGCAGCTCCTTTCTTTCGAGCTTCCACCAAAGGCCTCTCCAGAACACCTTCTCAAGCATGGAACACAAGTACCTGTGTTCAATGCTCGGCATGCTACACGGGTTGAGGAGGTAGAATAAAACATAGTTGTACCTCAGAGATTATTACAATCCAATTCATTAATTAGTTTAAAGAAAACCAACAAATGGAAACAAACTTTCTTTCGAACGGGTGATTTAACTGCAAACCAGAAAAGACATCCCCAGTAGGTGCTGTTTAATGTTCGCTTGCAATGACGTCCTTTCATGGTAAACTGCTTCACAACTACAATCCCTTTCCTCAGGTATGTGTACTTTCTGAATAATGATGGTTGTTTTTAGATTTTGTCCTCATGTTTCGGACAACCAATATACTTGCTGCTAAAACTTTGATCTTTTGTAAATTTATGGTTGTCAATGTGAGCGAGGAGAGAAGAGCAAGCAGACATTAGAACAAGAGAGTCCATGAGTCTACAGAGTTTAATAAGGTTAGGAAAAATCCATCTTCCAACATTCTTCAATCAAGGCCTTGATGAGGGCCTTCATACCATTGATTTCTAGTATCCAAACGTAAAGGTAGACTTTTTTAGATTTGAGGTCCAACCCAGGGTTTAGTGTCCAGCACTCCCAGAGAACTTCTGCCGTGCTTTTGTCTGTTCTAGGGATGTTATGGAATCAGAAACAATGGTGGTGACAAGAGATTTCTTGAAATAATGTAATGTGCTGTCAACATTTTCAAATATGATGAGCCATTGTTTCAGAAGGCCTTGGGGATGATGCAGATGTATTGACATTGATCCTAGCATACTCTAGGAGCCAGTGGAGGTCTAGCATGATTGACTAACAGTTTCTATTGGAGACCTGTGTAAATCATGTTGCAGTAATCTAGTAAGCCCTTAGACATTCATTGTATACTCTCGTGTGAACAGTTTAAGAGAGGGAGAATACTGACAAGAATGAAGGGCTATATGTTAATCCCTTGACCCAACCAATGCCCTTAGACCAGGTTTCTGTTACCAGAATTGGATTTAAATTGACTATATCTGCTCAGGCAAGATATGCATTACACTGAACATCAACAAGATAGGGATAATATTCTAGGTTTGTCTCTTTAGTCGCAGCAAAAAAACTGTTTGAGGCCTTTTTCCCGTCCTGTGATTTTGTCACACCGTCACTCCGTGTGATTCTGATATTGTTGGGGTCCCTTTCATCAGTGTTGGCCTCAAGGAGGTCATTTCCAAGTCAGCACTTGAAAACAACACAGCACAGCTCTTAGAGTTTTACAAGCTTTTCCTAAATATTAGTGTTAGTGCTCTATCAAAAAAGTAGACCTTTGTTCCCCAGTCACTGTGTCTTGACCTTCTAGATTGTGCAAGCAGTCACCCTGTGCCACAAGCTCTAGTGTTCTTGACCACCACCATATGCCCCCCTCATCTTAAATGCAGTTAGGCCCCCACCTTTGAGTTTCCCACCATTCTCCGATTACTCACCTTCAGCCACAATTTTCTGCACGAATCATGGTTGAAGGGGACACAGAGACTCTTTCCTGAAGGACACTAGTCCAGGTGGTCACGGTGGCTGACTTCTTCTACCCGTCTTGGTTATGGCGCTGTGCCCATGTCTTCACTTTCTTCACTCATATTGCTCCATACTCTCCACTAGAATCACATCACTCCAGTATTAAGTTATCCACATTGGATTCCAGAAGAAGCAAGATATCCATTTACACTCTCAATCATCATCTACAAAGGTGTTCCCTTAGACACTCCTAAATATTTAGTCCACAAAGTTCATTTTTTTCAAAGAGCTGATAATTCTAGGATTGAGTGTGGAGTATGTCAGGAAATCCCAAGAACTATGAAACAGAACATCCTGAAGCAGGCTTCTCTCTACATGCTCCTAAATCTTGGATTCCCCTTGCCCCTCTTTTAGAAAAACATTGACTCCCAGCATCTTGAAGGTTGGATTCAAATCATTCACAAACCTGTATGCTTTAAAATATGATGTAAATATAACATAACATAACATAAGTAAATAAATAAATGCAGGTGAAAGGATGGATGCTTTGGGGCAACAATACTGTGATTGGAAGGAGGATGATTATAATCAGCCAGCATGCACTTGTTGTGGAATGACCTAACACTGTGTATTATATTCCTGAATATCCCAAAGACTATTTTAATCTGGAAAGCAGAAGGCTATAGTTGACGGCAAAATAAACTTCAGAGAAATCAAGGATGATCAGAGCAGCTTGCTGGCCTTCATCAGTTACTCACAGATATCAGCTGAAATTGATTCTGTCCTTCTCAAGGGCTGGAACCCTGGTTGGAAATGTTAAATTTGCTGATTTTGTTCAGTGCGTACTTACAACAGTGGGTTACAACAGATTAAAAACTGAACAATAGTTTGGCGGTATTAGGTGGATTGCTATTAGATTATTTAGAAGCAGGAAAATGATTTAGGTTGCAGTTCACAGATGACTTCGCCCACCGAGAGGGAAGTTTATTTACCTTAGTGGTTAAGGCAGTTGGAAGAGAGGGTAAGACTTCCTTCAAGTAGCATTCAGGAAAAGTGCTTTGGATGACAAGCTAACAAATATATCTCCTCCTCTAGAGCTAGTTTGACATTGATAAAAATTGGCAGTAGACGGGAAGATAGGTGGATAAGAAGATGACAGGGATTGTTTAAGATTGAATTGAAGATCTTTGTTATTTTAATTCAAAATATTGCAGGAGGAAACCACAAAGTGATGTGGTAGGTCATGGGGCATTTTGTGGCTTCTGGTTGGTAGGTCATGAAAAAATTGCAATTTTGGTTTCCTTGGGTTGTGCACTGCCTTGGATAGCAGGCATGATTGCTCTAGGTAAGGAAATAGTTTTGCTCGCCAAGTGGCTTTTTTGTTGACATCCTCAGACTTTTGTGAGAAGTTATTGCACTGTGATTTGCATCATTCCTGTTGTGATTCTTTCATTGTCTCTTCTATAATGAACATTAGCAGTTTACCAATTTGGTGTTCAATTAAAGTTCCTATTGTATTTTTCTCATATTTTGGTGGTGCTAACTTGTTCAGTCTGGAGAGTGTGTATTGTGATAGAGTTTCCCCATTAGGGAATTATGTATGAAATTGTATGCTGATGTGGGTCAAGATGTCCTGGCTGGGAGTATGTGACAAAAGGGAAGAGACTACAAATATTCTGAAAAAACCCCACTTTAATAATCACACTGTGGATACTTTAATACACTAGTAAGTTCTGCCTGACCAGAATAGTAGGTTTGGCAATCATGCATTTGATTGCATTTTTAGAATGTTAACAGAAACTTAACTTCAATGTTTAAATAAGTCTAGACATATTAAAACATTTCCAATGTAATCAAGTAGTTGTGAAAAATGTTGAGGGGGCCTGATGATTCTTTTTCATTCACTATGGTGGTGCAGCATTAAAAGTTTGAAGACCACTGTGTTAAAACGCCAGTCTCACCATTTTATGGGCATAAGGTTTTCAGGTATAATTATTAGTAATAATACCAGCATTTGAAAAGTGCACAGCTACCTCAGTCGAGGTATCCTGGCTCTGGGGGCTGTCGGGAAAATTAAGCGAGCTATTGCCCTGAGTCACATGGTGCTGGGCTAACCTGCAGTCGGTGCCAGGTATCAAACCGTGAGCTCCCGTGTTCAGGAGTCAGATGCCCTAGCCATTGCACCACACCTCTTTCACCTCCTTCCATCTATAATTTGGAATTTTAAAACATGAATAGTATACTGATGCAATTGTAAAGGAGCTGTTTGAGTTGATTATCTAAGAACCGCACATTTGAATGATAAATATGACAAGGTGGGTTTTCCGGTGCAAATTAGGTTGGTAAATTTGACCCAACTAATGTTTCCTCTTTTTCGGATTTCTCTGTTTGCTTTATGGAAGTTTAAATCTATCCACAAACTTCCAGGTGCATAGCTAGAAATACTACCACGTGGGGTGGACCTTAGGTTTGTCACCCGCTGCAGGTAAGAGCAGGGGCGGTGGCGGTTGATGTACAACTTGTTCTGGGTGGTTCTGGAGGCCGACGGCCATCTTGTTCTTGGGGCCGAGAGAGGGTGGTAGTCAACAGACATGACTTGCTCACCTCTACCGGTCCCAAAAACAGTGCTGCCCCTAAGCACCTCCCTATTTATGCCACTGCAAACTTCCCTGATCAAATAGTCTCTTTGATAGACATTAATAAGTCCCCCCTTCTAATGATTTTGTGATAACCCTAAATTGAAACTTAGGGGTCAGTATTTATTCTACTTAATTATGTCTTTAGTGCATGTGTCGCTTTCTGGCATTCCCTACTCCTGAATTTGAAATCTATATTGCTGCAACTGGGAGCTTGCATTTATAATTTGTGTTGTATTGCTTTTATAAACACCTTTTACTCTGTCTCTTTTTACCTTTGCTGTCAGCCATACACTCCCTTCCCTCCCCCAACTTGTCCCTTCTTTTACTGTTGTAACGCAAAATAATGCCCTCCCTGCAGAATTGGATGATGGGCCCATGCGTCTCCATATCGCATAGATATTAATTTACCTTGGCCTGATTGCGAGGCCCTGAACAGTTTCTGGCCACTGAAGAGGGGGGTGGGGGCTTGTGTTACGCCTCTGTCTTCTTTGGAATCTTTCTCTCTTATGTCTGTCTTTTTCCAGATCCTTGTCCTATGTGATAGCAATAGTTTCAGGTATCCCTCCAATGACTCATTAGACACTACGTATAACCTTTCAGTAATTATTTTCTTAATCTCCATCTCTCGCTCTCTGTGCCACCTTTTGCCCTTCTTTCACATGTCCACCATTGCTGCTTCTCCTTTCCTCTCACCTCTTTAAGGGATACCATTCATTCCTCTCTCCTCTTCATTGTCTCCACACTGTAAGGTCTACCAAATACCTCCTCTCACCTATACGTCTGTCATATGTGCCATCTTCTCCAGAATATTTTCAAGTCAGTCCCAGAAGGTATTTCTTTATTTTACATCTTCACTAACTAGGCATCTTGGTGTAATTTTCCCTCTGGGGGAAACCCTTCCTTTGACTAAAGAGTGATCTCTGACACAATATTGTGGTAAACAATAGTTTTTACACACAATATTTTTGTTAATTATGTTGTTTACCACAATATTGTGTCAACGATCCCTCTTTGACAACACTCAAATGAAAGGCTTTCCACAATCAGTATCTTGCTCCTTTACATAGAATAGTAGGTACATAAATATCGGAAGAAAATAATGTTGACCCTAATAGTGTCTAAAAATATACAACAAATTGTTTTAAAAAAAATATAAATAGAGTTTAAAGTAGTAAATTAATATAGGCAATAAATAAAATATTAAAGAGATAAGACTGCAAAAAATTTATTTAATAAAAATACTTTTAACATTAAAATAATTTAAAACTAAAAACAAATTCTATCAAAGATTTTAAAAAAATTAATGCTATAAAATCTAATTTACCAAAATTATGAAGACTATAGGAGTCTGAAATTATTAAATATACTAATCCCACTCTAGCTTATGCAACAGTTCGAAAAGGGTTGGACTTCGCAGGGGTTATATTTACTTATCCTACTCCACTCACCGCAACAGTAGGGAAAGCACTGGACTTCGGAGTGGTGACATTTACTAATTCTCACTCCAGTCTGTGCAACAGGAGAGGAAGCACTGGACTTCAGAGATGGGTTAAAATTACTATTCCCACTCTAAACAGTGCAACAGTAGGGAAAGTGTTGAAATGCAAAGAGGTTAATTGTAGTGTTCCTAAACAAAAGTAGGGAAAAGAATTCACTTCAAACACATTACATATCTAAGTAATGCCCTGTATGTAAAAAACATATAAAACACTAAGGGCCTTCTTATGATTACGTCGGAATCGGTTCCAACCGACTCAGTGAGTCCGACCAACCGAATATGATGTTTGCAAACACCATTCCGTCAGACTCTCATTTACTTCAATGGGAGCCTGTGTTCCGACCGACAACATGGGCTCCCAATAAAAAAAGGAGTGGTTGCGGAAAACTTTGCAACCTGTTGCAGGCACCCCATGGGGCCTGCTACTCTGTGCATGGAGAAAAGAAAGGTCCCTAGGGTACACCCATGGGCCACAACCCGAGGCCTCTGGGTGATGGGGGGCCTGCTATGAGCCCTCAAAGTCAGATTTTGACAGCGGTTCTGTGAAACGCATCCGTAGAGCTGTACGATTCGGCTCCGACCGACTCGGAGTCTCTGAATGCCGGTCGGACCCGAGTCGGAAAAAACGAGCAGTTACCTTCTATCTTAATCGGTCGGTCGGAAACATAGGTTCTGACATGGGTTAGGAAAATCCGAATGCCGTAGGGAGCCTTTCCAACCGACATCCTAATGAGGCTCAAATGTAAAATTGATTATAAAAAAGTTAAAAAAAATATGAGCAAGACTCGGAAAAGTAGAAACGCGTAGGTGTTTACCACGCATAAATATAAATGTGAATTTCCTACCGGAGACTGGAGTCCAGTGTTTCTTTGTTCTATCTGTGAAAGTGGATGTGCAAAAAATGTATATATATCTCTATATATATATTCACTGAAAAAACCATAGGTTATAGACCATATATAGTTAGGAATTAGCATTTACAAAACCTTGAAAATTCACTGAAAAAACCATAGGTTATAGACCATATATAGTTAGGAATTAGCATTTAAAAAACCTTATTTTACTCACACAAAACCATTGAAATTCCATATATAGTTAGTTGCACTAACTATATATCGCGCACCCGCAATCCACTGCTGATCATGTCACATATTACATCATTCATGACATGGTCAGTGACATCACTGATGACATCACTGATGACATCTCAAATGACATCACTGATGACATCACTGATGACAACATCCAGTGACTGTATGTTTCTGTAAAGTTAAAATATGTCTTAGATATTGAAGAATGAGTGGATGTATAAGTGTCTGGATGAAGGATTTAGTAGGTGCGTGACTGACTGTATGAGTGAGTGATTAAATGTGTCTCACTGAATGCATGGGTTAGTGACTAAACTGTCTTAATTTGTGCATCATTATGTCTGTTGTGATGTAAACTGCTGCATGTGTTGATCATTAGCTATACGAGAGGCTATATGTGTTATTAATTGGTTGCCCAAGTATTTCTATGGGAGATTGAGTTTGTGTGGGGGTGGCTGGAAGGTGTGTGACTCTGTGCATAGATGTGTGAGCAGTTTATTCACTAGGTGTATGAGTTCAAGAGTGCATGTGGAAACAGCTACATGGGCAGTTGACTGTGTGCATGAGTGTATTGATGAGTGAATGGATATCTCAATGCTACATGTCATAGTAAGTACATATGTAAAACACAGTACATGTGAGAGTTGGCATATATAAATAACTGTGCATGAGAGCCACTGAATGAGTGAGTGGTTGTATCGATCATTGTGAACTTGTATCAGGGATTGTATAAGAGAGTAAATATGTGTTAGTATATGTTTCAATAAGTAAGGTGTGTATAACTGTATAGTTGAAGAAATGGAGGTGAGATTGTTTCTTTGCATGACTGACTGGGTGTGTGAGTAACTCCATGGATGAGTGGCAGTGTGTGAGTGTCTGTATACACTGAGTGTATCTAAGGTTATATTAGAGTCTGAAGAGGTTTATCGTATTAGCACAAGAATGATGTCAAATGAGACATCATCAGTGATGTCATCAGTGATGTCATTTGAGATGTCATCAGTGATGTCATCAGTGATGTCACTGACCATGTCATGAATGATGTAATATGTGACATGATCAGCAGTGGATTGCGGGTGCGCGATATATAGTTAGTGCAACTAACAATATATGGAATTTCAATGGTTTTGTGTGAGTAAAATAAGGTTTTTTAATGCTAATTCCTAACTATATATGGTCTATAACCTATGGTTTTTTCAGTGAATTTTCAAGGTTTTGTAAATGCTAATTCCTAACTATATATGGTCTATAACCTATGGTTTTTTCAGTGAATTTCAATGGTTTTTTAATAGCAAATATCATAAGCTGTCGAATGTCAAGTACGTGGTAAGTAAAAACATTTTCGTGTTTATGCACACTGATCTGCTTTGAATGCTGCCCCCCACCCCTCATTTCTATTAGGAGTACTCTCTCTTTGCAGATAGTGAAGGGTAGTTAACGCAGGCCTTTGCCCCCGTTGTAATCCGTCGTGCCTGCTTCTCTCTCCATTTGATTGATTGTTCTCTTTGGTTCATTCTCTATTTACAAACAAGCACAGAGTCGCAATACTCTGTTTAGTCTTTGCAGATAGCGAAAAATCGTGTAAAAAAACAAAAGGAATCGAGCAAAATCAGTAGGCCACTAATGGGATCTCTTTTTGACCTCCCTAAAATAGAAACATTAGGAACAACCTGTTGATAATACCAATGTGTATGTACATAAGCGGCGTTCATTTGTGTTCACAGTACCCCTTGTTGATTGTTTGAATCGACCATTGAATTGTTCGAAGTTGGTTCTCTTAAGAATCTTCTCTGCCTGCAAACGAGGAAGAATAGGAATATTCTCTCTCCCTTTGCAGATAGTGAAGGGTAGGTAACGCAAACCTTTAACACGTCGTGCCTATTTCGTTCCTCATTGATTGATTGTTTCCCCAAACATTGACTGTTTGGGAATTGGTTCTTTTTGGAGGTATTCCCTGTTTGCAAATATACGTAGGAAAATCTTTGCAAATAGTGAAAGGGTACGTAATGCGGACCTTTCTGCCCCGTTGTAATCTGTCATGCCTATCTACTCCCCACTGATTGATGCACCTGTTTCACCCGGACCATTTACTAGAGATACGTCATCTGGCCCGACCAGAGAGTACCCCTAGTGAAAAGGACATATGCAATAATAACGAAGTGATCACTGTATCCTGTTAACAGAAACTTTAGCATGAAACAACCTGGAAAGAAAAGAATAGGAAAACGAAAATCAGTAGGCCACTGATGAACATGAACTTTTATTAAACAACGAACAAAGAAACGATAACATAACGTAATGATAAAACCTATTAATGTCCTAGAAACAAGAAAACGTTAAAATATGCCAGTGGTGAGAGACCAGAAAAACAGTAAGAGAAACCAAATCACCCCTCGCTGTCCCACCGCCTGCCACGCCAAAAAAATCGATAGACTAGGGAAAATGCAAGTCAGTAGAACATCCGCCCCCACTCTGGAAACTTCCAAGGTGGGGCAGGGTTGCGGCTACGCCCAGCCGGGAGCAGCCCATATAAGGCGGGTCCTGCTGCCACGCCTCGGCCAGGAGATCCTAACGTAGGGTGTAGCCGGAGGAGAGGCCGAGGCCAGCGGGACCCGGCCAGGGGATTGCCTTTACAACGCTGAACAGTTGCAGGGGGGGGAATGTCTCCTCGACCCTCCCCTCTCTCTTCCAGTCCGGCCGCGGTGGCCCTTGACAGTTTCAGGTAGTCCCGCCACATGCTCTTCCGGTCCGGCCACCAACGGTCGGGGGGCCGAGGCCGACGGGATCCGGCTGCAGCCGATAAACCAAGAAACCCGTTCATGGGGCCAGAGCCAGGGGCCTCCGGCCGACATCTACCGGAAGCCCGGCCCGAAGACGGACGGGACACTTCTTCTTTCTTGAATAATGGCTGCAACAACACTGGGGGGGATGTCTTGCACATGCCTCCGACCCCCCCCCCTCGTCCTCATCGCCTGGTCCGGCCATAACAAATCTCAAGCGAGACGCCGTGGGGTGCACTGGGAGGGAGAGACGGTGCGAACAGGCCTCTCCCGCCTCCCCAGGTGGAGGCTTCCCAGCTGCACCCTCAGCGCTCCAGGCGCCCGGAAAAGGGTTCTTCTACTGTGGCCATGCTGCAACGTCTCGCCCGGCAGGGTGGAGCCCGTCCGCTCATTTGACCCCGCGATCGCCAGTAGCTACCGAACTCTCAAAATGGCGGTCGACCTGGCAAGAGCGGGCCCAGCATAAAGAAATGGCCCGGTCACTGGTTGACTCCACCACCGTAGTCCTCCACGACCTTGAAGATTCTAGAGGAGCCGCGGGAGTCTCCGACCCCCGATGGGGAATGACTGCCATGATCGCCCGTGGAGTGACGAAACTGTATCCGCGGGACGTCGGCGCTCCCATGCTGGCGCCAGCCTCACTTTGAATTACTAGAATCCTGCAGACCTCAGTTCCGGTGAAAGCACAGTGTGACCCGGTAGGAAAAATTGTTGCACCCCCTCCCCTTTTTGACTGATAGTTCAAACCACCGATCCTTTCCTTTGCCCTTTTAACGGAACTTTGGACTGCCTCCCCCTCTTTTACATTTTCTAGAGAAAACAAAACATTAACCACTACATTAGCATAGCAGTTGACACCAGAACTGTATTCAAATTGAAAACCAACAACATCTTCAACAGAATCCTTTTTGTTTCTGCTGTGACCCTGCTACAGCACAGGCATTGTCCCCAGCAGTAATTCTGCAATGCCGGTAAGAATAGCTGTGGTGCCTACTGGACTCACTCACCCCCGCGGCGCCCCACGCCGTTATTTGCTGGGCGGCAACTTACTAGACATCACTTTCGTGCCATCTAGATTTCAGCGCGTTCTGCTGCCTTGGAACTATTCGCACAACAGACTGCTACTGACGACCCACCCCCAGGCAACATCTTCTGAATTTTCATAATTTGAAAGAACTAGTAACATGTCCTCATCAGGAATTCAAAAGAAATTGCCACGGTCTCGTCGCTGTTTAAATGTTTTTACTGTTTTTGTTTTGTTGTATATATTTATATGTTATTAAAGTTTTATATTCCTACTACTTTGTTGGAGTGCTATATATTTTTAATGTGACACATAATTGTAAAAACTTTGATGTACAAAGAGTCATTCCTGGAATCTTCCGCTTCAGGCTCGGTCCCCTCCCCAATCACAATACAGGATGGTTTTCAGATAGTAGGAACACGTGTGGTGTGACGGATCTCATCGGGTGTGGGCCTTGATCTACTATAACTCCTTTGAAGAGGGGTGATTCTTTACAGCTGGGGCCATAAACTACATCTGCAGGGCTAGGTGATAGCCTGGACAATCGGACACAGAGGAAGAGGAGTGTCAGAGGGTGCGGTAGTGAATAGGGCGAAAGGGAGGTGTCGGGCGGGCACAGAGTGTGATTTTCAGGGAAGAGCAGCGCAGATGGGGGGAGGTTTATTGCCGATGCATAAGACAGAGAGCGGGGGTGACCAGTGCCTGGGGAAGATGCTTGCGAGGGTGGGGAGCCATGCTACGAATCGACAGCGTGCAGAGAGTGGGTCTGGTCAAGGCATCTAAAATGGCTGCCGTGCACGACAAAAGTGTGGCATTTCAAAAAAGGCAAGATGGCGCAGACAATGTTTTTCAACACTTCCTCATTTCCTTCGAATCGAACGTTAACAGACGTTGGTGCATATTACCAAAGTTAAGCGATATTTATCCCTAACGATGCTTAGCAACGAATTTTTTACCGCTAAGCATCGTCAGAAATTATCGAAGATAAACCTTGCTATTATCAAGGTTTATCGCAAATGCGATAATAAACGGCCGCAATGCATGAATATCGCTAAAAAGTCAGCGATATTCATGCATTACCGAGCTAATGCTCTTAGCCATGTTATCCACCTCCCATTGGATAACATGGCTAAGAACTGCTCAGGGCAGGTGTTACTTTTTGGAGATATTCGCGCTTAGCGCGAATATCTCAAAGTTGGTAATAGGAGATAGATATCTTGCATGTTGTAATGCAAATTATTGTGGTATATGGAACTCATACCATAATCTCTCAGGAAAGCAGAAACTGATCCTTTTGGGACCGCCTAAAAAGGCCTAGGGGGTGAGGGGTACTCTACTTTGCCCCCTTTTCACGTTCCGAACTATTTTATTTTACTCTCTTCTGTAATTACACAAAATAGCAGCGATAAGATGCATCAGAGACACACAGTGAGAGAAAGGAGGCCGGAGATGAAGAAGAGATGTCAAATACACATTGGAGATAATATAGTGGCAGAAGGGAAGTAAATATGAGTAAACTTACCATGTAACATAAAAATGTTGCACTCTATACTATAAGTCTCATTTTATACTACAATCACTTCGCTACAACCTCATCAATTAAAAATAAAAATTAATAATGTCTCAAACAATTTTTGATTTCTAAATATAAATTTATTCTTCAGAATTTTCTAAATTTGAAAGAACTAGTAACATGTCCTCATCAGCAATTTCCTCATGAAAAGTCTGCAATGATGATTCTTGTAACTCTATGGTCTCCAAACATTCGATAAATTCGCCATCAACAGATTGATCAAAAAAATCATTCAAGTCATCTCCTCCTTGTGACAATATTTCATTATTGGTGCTGTCAATTTCAATCAATGTAGTGGAATCATTCAAGTCATCTCCTCGTGACAATATTTCATTATTGGTGCTCTCAATTTCAATCAATGTAGTGGAATCATTCAAGTCATCTCCTCCTTGTGACAATATTTCATTATTGGTGCTGTCCATTTCAATCAATCTAATGGAATCATACAAGCCATCTCCTCCTTGTGACAATATTTCATTATTGGTGCTCTCAATTTCA
The DNA here is from genome assembly GCF_964261635.1 of Lissotriton helveticus. Lineage (NCBI taxonomy): Eukaryota > Metazoa > Chordata > Amphibia > Caudata > Salamandridae > Lissotriton > Lissotriton helveticus. The sequence goes on along the minus strand of NC_136062.1, from coordinate 166,052,453 downwards.
ATCAATGTAGTGGAATCATTCAAGTCATCTCCTTGTGACAATATTTCATTATTGGTGCTGTCCATTTCAATCAATCTAATGGAATCATACAAGTCATCTCCTCCTTGTGACAATATTTCATTATTGGTGCTCTCAATTTCAATCAATGTAGTGGACAATTCAAAAGAAATTGCCACGGTCTCTTCATTGTGAGCCATTTTATTTTGAAATTGCTTGCTGTAAATTGCAGAAAAAAATAATCACTTTCATTTATCGTTTTTAGTAATACATAATATAAAACTAACTTTATCAAGTATTTAGTATAACAGAAGGACTGCAAATAAATAACAGAATTTTTTTTTCAAATTATCTTCAAGTGTACAACATAGTTCCCCTTACAAATTAACAACTCACCTTTTTAGAAGTAGGAGAAGTGTTAGTACTGTGTAAATCAAACACCAGAAATTCACCAACAAAAATTCCTCACAAATGTACCTCAGACAGTAGTATCACAAAATGGCTGTGGTTTCCTCTCATTTGACATATATACATAACCAATTAACTTTCATCACACACAAATACAAAACCAAAGTAACATTTTAATTGGTTCTAAATTTCAACACTTTCAAATGTGTTTTCCCCATGCAATTTTCCATAGGACATTTACATACGTCTACAGCCTGAATGGCTGAACGGAATTACACCAAACTTGGCAAAATGGTACATCAAACCTAAGAGGTCAGGAAGGATCTACTATGCCCCCTTATGGTCATTTGCCCCTTCGCTTTGGCCTCCTCTTGTCTCTCAATCCTACCGAGAGACAAGATGGCGGCCGCTACGGACTGTTTGGAATGTTGACAGACGCCGGAGAACCAATCAGCTTCGCAAAGCTCCGTAACGCGAAAAGTACGCGAAGCGGAGCGCTGTTACAGATATATATCTTTTTTTGAATGTTAATTTCTCAAAATCCACTGGAGCACACATATTGAGACCTAGCAAAGGCACATCGGGCTACCAGTCCCTAATATTTTACCAAGTTTCGTGCAAATCCATTCAGCCGTTCGATTATTATTATTATTATTTTTTTTTGCCCCGCGGGGCCCTTTTAAAACCTCCACATCAAACCTAGGGGGTCAGCGAGGATCTACTATGCCCCCTTATGGTCATTTGCCCCTTCGCTTTGGCCTCCTCTTGTCTCTCGATCCTACCGAGAGACAAGATGGCGGCCGCTACGGACTGTTTGGAATGTTTACAGACGCCGGAGAACCAATCAGCTTCGCTTCACAAAGCTCCGTTGCGCGAAAAGTACGCGTACTGGAGCGCTGCCCGGTCCGCTGTTACAGATATATATCTTTTTTTAAACGTTAATTTCTCAAAATCCACTGTAGCACATATATTGAGACCTACAAAAGGCACATCGGGCTACCAGTCCCTACAATTTTGCCAAGTTTCGTGCAAATCCATTCAGCCGTTCGGGCTAAAAGTGAGGCCAACCGCCCTATGGAAAACTCAATGTTAAAAACACGTTTTGGGACCCCCCTTTTTTCTCGACCCCCCCTGGACGAACCCCCCCCCCAATTTTCAGGGGCTGCTCAGAAACAAAATGTGCCATTTTCCTGAAAATTTCAGCCAATTCCGTCCACAAACGCCAAAGTTATTTGACATAGAATTTTCAAAAATCCCATAGAGAAAAAATCCTAACTATATATACCTACTGGCGACCGCCAGTAGGTAATATATATATATATATATATATATTGGCGCGGCGTGATCAAGGGCATACCTTGCCAGAAACGCGTAGCCGCTCTGTGCTTCAATTAAATCTGCCGAAGCTGAATCATTGTGGTCCGTCTCCCTTTGTTTGCTGGTGTGTGCTCGGGGCCAGGCTGGGTCGGAGACGCCGAGAGAGATTCAAGGAGAGTCACGTGGTATATATATATATTTATATATATATATATATATTGCCACAGCTTCTTCTCTCCACTTCTTACGGATCAAAGGACACGGCACAGCAGCAGTAGTTTTTAGCGTTTTATTATTTACACACCAGTGCAAACATAACGTGCAACAAAAAAGGACGGTCTACGCGTTTCGGCTCCTGCCTTCAACTGGACCATAGAGTCCCTAGGTCTAGACCTTATTTAAATAGTGTATTGTAAGTGTAAGTACCCTCTACCATTTCCATGGTCATCTTGACCAACCCGCCCAGCAGTATACACATGGCTTGTACATGTTAAGGGTATATACACAAAACTATGTACAATCAGTGTAAAGTACTCTACTGCATGTTCATTTCTAGTCACTTTTTGGAAAATAAAGTATTTACAATATCTCTCTTTTGTACATATTTGTGTTACACAATTATAAAATTAACGTGAAGTACCCCTGAAAATAAAGTATTTACAATATCTCTCTTTTGTACATATTTGTGTTACAAAATTAACGTGAAGTACCACTGAAAGTAAAGAAAGAGTTGAACCGGTGATTTAGATAAAGTATTAACAGTTATTTACAATATGGTCCTTCTAGTGGCATGTAGTATTTATTCATACACTGCGCAATATCAGTTGAGAGAGTGAGGGTTATTTAACCTAATGGGTAGGGCGGAGATTGTATGGAAAGACCTTTATTCAAAAGTTTTAGGTGACTGTCCGATAATTGTTTATTTGATAGATTCACTACTATGTTAGGCATGGACATTTGCTTCTTAATCTTCAATTGTTCTTTCCTTTGCCTCGTTTTGGTTTTACTACTTTTTCTGCCCCTTCTGGTTTTTGGCTTACCGGTGGAGTCCCCAGCAGTTGAGAACTCAGAGCCTCGTTGCGCTGACAGTTCGTTTCAACTCTCAGTCCACGATGGTGCACTCTTCACGACAGAGCTGCCGTGCAGGAACATGAATCACCAAATTGCTCTAAGCTTTTCAGAGGCACACAACAGGTCCCCGCCCTCGGGGCTTAGAGGCTTGAAGGTTTAGCATGCCTTTCCGCTCCTCTCTGTTTGCTTTGCCCGACGCGTGAAGAGTGCACCATCGTGGACTGAGAGTTGAAACGAACTGTCAGCGCAACGAGGCTCTGAGTTCTCAACTGCTGGGGACTCCTTGAGCACAGGACTCCATGGCTTTCAAATCAACATGCTGGACCGTAACTCAGCCTACTAAAGGTGAAAAATAATTATGCATTAATTTGTAAGAACACTCGAGCTTACTGAAAGAAATAGACTTTGCATATTCCAAGGACCACAAGTCCCATCAATCAGTGAGAGCGATGCACTGAGTATACGCCCACTTGGGGGCTTGTTCAATAAAAAGGTCAAGTGAAGTGGAAAATGCTTTTCGAGTGTTTCTTACAGCAGCCCATGAGGAAGGGGGTGGTTTTCCCTGAAACGCGTCGGGCAAAGCAAACAGAGAGGAGCGGAGAGGCATGCTAAACCTTCAAGCCTCTAAGCCCCGAGGGCGGGGACCTGTCGTGTGCCTCTGAAAAGCTTAGAGCAATTTGGTGATTCATATATATATATATATATATATATATATATATATATATATATATATATATATATATATATATATATATATATATATATATATATATATATATATATATATATATATATATATATAAAATAAAAAACTAAACACACTCAATTTACAAAATTACCGTTTAATAAAATAATAAATCATCAATTAATACATTAGTGTTAATCAATTATTAATTCATTAACCTCCCTCCCTAGATCTCTACAAATCTACCATCCCGCAACTAAAATATAAGTAAAATAAATCAGTATTCCTTATTTTACATCATAAAAAATCTACTAAATAATTAGTAAACAATTAAGTAGACATTGTTATTTATTTAATTAATTCACTTCCCACCTTAGAACCCTACACACCTAGCAGACCACAACGAAAGTATAAGTAAAATAAATAAATATTCCATAAATTGTATAACTAAAAATCAATGGTATAATTAATAATTAATTGTTAATTATCACTTAATTAACTTTCTACCCCACTCTCCTAACAGCCCACAAATGGTGCGTCACGAAAATAAATTAGTGTTATCTAAATCACATAATAAATATCAATCATAAACTTAAAATGCATGAAATAATTCATAATTAGTTACCTAATTCACTTCCCACCCTATCCTGCTACAAACCCAACTACCACCTACGACACTACAAAGTCAATACAATTCACAAATTGTTTGAAATTGCAGGTTATCTTTTTTTTAAAAAAGAACATTTATATAAACATTAGTAATACATGCAATTTAGAAATCAACTAAAACACATTCAAATAATTTAAAAAAACAATGTTTCTGACCACTATATTATTGAAAACAATATTAAAAACATCAATAATATTAAAAACAATATTACTCACCGGAAAAACAATATCCTTATTATGATATTAGTGCATCACAATATTTGTGTGTCACAATATTTTATTTCCAACATTTTTGTCTCCCAGTAAATTTAACTTATTATTTTGTCCAAACACCGTAAAAGAGCTATCCTTCATTTTACTGGATCATATGCCATTGTTGTATCACATTCATACATTTCCCTGTCAGTGACCTCTCAAAATCTCTACACAGCAGTGTGATCTCATTCCTCATACTTTATGTCAACATGAAACTTAGAGAAGGTGTTGACTGTGCCCTTTCTCCACTCAGGTCTTCACTCAGGTCTTCAAACACACCAACCCACTGTGATGTCACTTTTTATTTTGTGGTGAGCAGAGTTCCACCCCTTAACTCAGACCCTGGTTAAACTGCTCACTGTCTCCCCTTTTCGAGTCTTCCAAGAGTTGACAGAAGACTTCAATAGCTCTCCTTGCTACCCTTAACACTCTCCTGCCTGATGTTTCCATGTTACTCATCTTTTTATTTTAGGTCACTGGTACAATTCTCATTGACCTATCACCTGATACAGTTTCCTCTCCACCTCATGGAGTTCTCGTTCCCTGTTTTTAAGTGGGTGAGAGTATCTCTAGAAATATTTCTGATGTCTCTGTGTGGTAGGTCACCCTCTTGTCACTTACCATCCCTGGCCTTCCTATTCTCTCTTCTCAATTGTGGACCTGTACCAAGGCCTCTCACTGTGTTATGTCTTTGGTGTTTGAACAATTATTGTGCCTGGCTGATTTTTTCGACCCACCACTGTCCCTCCACAAGGGAGGGACAGTGCTATTACCGCCACCCGTAACCTTGAAAAGACTGCTTCCTGCCTATATTCGGAAGACAACTTATATCAGCCATGAATCATCTTGCAGAAAACTGCACCTGCATGGCATCTGAGATGGCCTCTGTGGGGAGAAAATCACAACCATTCGGGGGATGGGAGGGTCATGTCCGAAAATAATGTCTGCCCTGCATATTCAACATGCTTCAGGGCATTGGATTGCAGGCAATTATTCAGCAGTATGGTGCCTGCCCTCAATCCTGACAAAATCCATTTTCCATAAATACAGAGAAAGGCTGCGAGCCATCCGCTCTGCCCTGTTTTTTTGATATTTCCATTGCACATACCGCTGTTTTAATTGCTGTATTACTGGTTGGAGGACTCCCACATTTCAGCAAAATGGCATCACAGCTGAGCCAGTAGCAGTCTGAATTCATCAGTGTCAGAGGAAAGAGTGATAACCACAGGCTTGACTGGAATTGCTTCCTATAGTAGCATGTGTTTGATGTTTCTCTAATAATAGTAATCATTCAGATGGACACCCTGTTTCTACAGATGTTTCTATTTTGACAAAAAAAAAGCATTTTGTATTAACTACAGCAGCACTATTTCAAGTACTGCAAAATTTTGAATCACCTGGTCAAAGATCTCTACTTCCGCCTCTCCTATATTTTCTGTACAGAGAGAATAATTATCTATACATGGATGGGATTAAATAGAAGTAAAAGAAGCGTGTAGAGAGGGACACTCTAAAAGAAAACACAAACCCACATGATAGTAAGACAATTGCAATTTACAAATTACACATTTAAATCTACTACAGTACTTTTACTGTCAAAACAGGCTAAAATGTACTCGCTTTTAGCCTTGGAGTAAGGTAGGCAAAAAGACATAGCTAACCACTTGCATTAAAACACAATCTCATAGATGTTAATCGACGCAGGAAATAAACCTAACAAGGAGTATGTTAAATAATTTAAATAAAAAAATATTTTAAATGTAACTGTATTTAAATTATATTTTACCTTAATAGTAATATTGTTCTAAATAAATGTTTTTTCAAAATATATAATAACATTTTAATAAAATATATTTTGTAATAACTTATTTTAAATTAAATCACAAATAATATTCTGCATAACTTGCATGCAATATTGTGACACATTCATCACAAATACTACTATAAGTGTGGGGGAGGGAAAATTAAAATTTAATTTAATTATAAAATTATTAAAACATAATAATTACATCAAATGCTAATATTACGTGTTATGTTTAAGTGTAATTAAGTTGTATTTTATCACTATGATATTCTTAGTTGAATAGAAGTTAAGGAAATGTATATTAATATTTTTAATTTAAAATAATCTTGATTTTTTAATGTAAAAATTATTTCCCCAAAAATGCCCTGCTACATTATATGGAGATATGCCTCCACAAACAGTTTTAAGGTTACTAATAAATTCATTGGAGTCTCCATACCCTCATTAACACCTTAGGACAGCGATCAGGGAATGTGATCAATTAACAAAAGAAAAGGGTCTGTCATTATGCGACAACACGTGGCAGCATTTTAGTAACTTGAGTCAAAGTTTTTTTTTGTTAAAACCTACATAATATGCAGTAAATGCCATTTAATTGATTGATATGAATCACAGAATAATGGTCTCTTTTTTTTTAACTAGTAGGAAAAGATTTTGTTTTCAGATGCATTTTTCCAAATAAGTAATTTTCCATCATGATCATTTGCATACACAGTTTATCATTGAGGCAGAGTCTTAATGCCCTAAAGACAACTTGTTGTTTTGTAGACACTGTAATTTGTCATTTGATTGAGTAATGAGGGAGTCTAGTGTGTTGAGCATCCATTCTCCCAGGCATAATCCAACTCCAGGTGCGTAGCACTGGGTGCGTGCGTGCATGCGTGTGTGTGTGCGTGTACCGTCAAAGGTGAAGTTTGAGTATTCCTACATCACGGGATGAAGTGCAGGATTGTGAGGGCAATGCACATGACCTATGTGTAGCCTATAGGAGCAAAGTATGGACTTAGGGTGACCAACCGTCCGTAAGTTTCATGGACCGTCCGTAATTGGGACCTCACGTCCGTTGTCCGTGATGATTTCTTTTACGGATGCCTTTTGTCCGTAATTTTGGCCTTTGGGAACAGCACTGTTCCCCTGTGAGAATCCTCAACGCCCTGATGGGGCCCCCCTGCACTCCTCTGAGTGCAAGAGCAGCCCCAACCCGCCCATTGTCATTCTGAATGGGACTGATTGCCACATACAGAATGACAATGGGCCATTCTGGCTTGAACAGCTTGTGGTGCCCTCCTCCCGCCTCGGGCATCCTGTCAGAAGGAAGAAATGTAGGAATACGCCCATGCGGATCGGAGAGAATCCAGTTAATCAAATAAGGTGGTGAAAGAACTATAAAAAAGGGTAATAGTTCTTTCAGAGTCTCATCACTCTAGAACTGATGCATTTTCAATATTACACTCAAGGAAGCCATTGTTTCTGCTTTTTTATTTTATGAAACTAACAACAATTGACAAAGCCAGTATACCTGGCTTGTTTTAGGTGTGATTTATTTTATATCTGGATGCAATAGCAGATGTGGCAGAATACCAGTTGGGCGGCACACTATGCTAAGCACAGATTTTTAACTTAGGTGTTTTAAGCTACGCCATTAATTACATTGCACACCCCCTTTGGAGAGACCTCACATTTTGTCATCCCACTTAAAGGCCTGGAAACAACACCATGCCACATTGTCACCTCACGCCCTACCACTGTGCATGACTTCCAAGGTTTCAGATTGACTATGTGCAGTGGCATCTTGAACCCCTCCCTTTGCTTTAGGAACTACAGCACGGGGTGAGTTCCTGATGGGCCTCTGCAGTCTGCTGCTCTGCAGACGAAGGCCCAGCTCACAATTAATGTGAAAAGGTGGGTGAGAGAGAAAGTGAAGGGGTGGGTGGATGGATGGATGGATTATTGCAAGGGTGAATGGATGAATGAAAGAGTGAATGGATGGATGATGAGAGAAAGAATGAGTGAAATGGTGGATGGATGGATTGATGAATTGATAAGTGAAAGGGTGAATGGATGGACAGATGTGTGAAAGGGTGGATGTAAGGATAGATGAGTGAGTGAAAGGGAGGGTATATGGGCAAAAGGTTGGATAGATGAATGAAGGAGTGAAAGGGTGGATGGACGAGAGGAAAGATGGATGGATGAGTGATAGGGTCAATGGATTGATTCAGGAGTAGATGGACGGTTGGGTGGATGGGAGGAAGGATGGCTGACTAAGTGAAACAGTCGATGGAGGGAGAAATGGAGGATGGATGTGTGGATGACTGATAGTGTGAATGTGTGGAAGGGTGAGTGACTGGGTGGATGGATGAGTAAGTGAAATAATAATATAATAATTAGGCATTTGTTAAGCGCACAGCTACCCCAACAGGGTGTCCCAGTGCTATCACAGACAGTGAGGAGTGCAACTGGCCAAGCTAGACTAGTCCTGATGGCTAAATAACCAGGTTTTAAGGGCTTTACGAAACAAAGGTTCTGACCGAATGAGGCGTAGGTGCATGGGAAGTTTGTTCCAACATTGAGTAGCACCCACCTCAAATGATTTACCTCTAGATCTGGATTTTATGAATCTGGGTGTAATCAGATGGCAATGGGTGTTGGACCGTAGAGTTCTGGTCTAAGCATAAGGGCGAAGTCTCCTTCTGAGATAGATAGGCCCTAGCCCTTTACCCGCCCAAAATGCCAGGGTCAGGACCTTGAATTCGATTCGCTTAGCGATGGGAAGCCAATGGAGTTGACGCAGAAAGGGGGAGATATGTTGTCTAAGAGGAGCACCACAGACTAGGCGGGCAGCAGCGTTTTGTACTGTCTGTCGTCTGCGGATCAATCCCAGGGAAAGGCCCAGGTATAGTCCATTCACATTGTCCAAATGAGAGGTTATTAGAGCATGGACTACCGTTTTGCGTGTAGTGTTAGGCAGGTAATTAATACATTTTCTGATGGTTTTGATTTTTCCAAAACAGGCGCCTGCGACTGTTTGCACCTGCACTCCAAGGGATAGCTGTTTGTCCCATCTGACACCCAGATTAATGACCGATTCTTTGGGAAGTGGGGCTGTGCCCAGTTCCTCAGGCCACCATAGATTGGGGGAGAGAGGGGAGGGTTGGTTAAAAAATAAGATCTCGGTCAGCGTTAAGTTTCAAGAAATTGCGGTCCATCCAGGCCGCAATGTTCTTAAGACACGTCTTGAGGGGATCAAAAGTAGTGACAGATACCGCTTGAAAGTAAATAGCAGCTGGGTATCGTCAGCATAAGAAACAATTTTGATCCCAGTTTTGGAAATCATCTCCGCAAGCGGGGTTAAGTAAACATTAAAAAGAAGCGGGCTCAGGGCAGAGCCCTGTGGCACGCCCCATTTAAGAGGTTTAACCGGTGATGTAAAAGGGTGAGTCCGGACCTGTTGTTTGCGATCAGAGAGAAAGGACGTTATCCAGGTCAGTACCGTGCCCTGAATTCCTATGGCCTTAAGTCGATCCAGGAGTATAGAATGTGAGACGGTGTCAAATGCTGCAGACAAGTCTAACAGCACTAACACCGCCTTTGAACCTCCATCTAACGCCTAGCGTATAGATCAGCCATTTCAATTAATGCTGATTCCGTGCTATAGCCGGCCCGAAAGCCGGATTGAGAGTCATGAAGAAGGTTATTAGACTTAATGAAGCCGGCCAGTTGTTGATATGCTAGCTTCTCCAGGATCTTCTGCGGGGGCGGGCAGTAGAGAGATGGGTCTGTAGTTACCAGGGACTTCCGGATCCACATTATGTTTTTTTTAGGATTGGCTGGAGAAAGGCATGTTTCCAGGCCGACGGATAGATTCCCGGTCTGAGTGATGAATTCCAGATGGGATTCAAGTGCAGGTTGAGGAACCCCGCCAGGGCTTTATATTGTTTAGCTGGCCAGGGGTCACTCGGGGAGCCCGATTTGCATTTTTGCAGTTCCAGGAGAGAAGCTTCCTCTAATACTTATGCAAACTCCGAGAGGACTGAGCCGGGGCTTCCCTGGACAAGAATCAATAGATATCTGGGAATCATCTCCTGGTTCAGGAAGTGATGCGTATATCACAGCGATTTTTTCCTCAAAAAATTCAGAGAGTTTGTTGCATAGACTCTGTGAGGAGGGGTGAGTGTGGGTAAGGGCTAAAGAATCAGTGAAGGGTGAAAGGGTGACTGGATGGGTGAAAGGGTAAATGACTGGATGGGTGAGTGAATTAATGGGTGGGTGGAAGAGTGGATGGATGAGTGTGCGGATAGATAGGGTGAAAGGGTGGATAGATGAGTAAATGGGTGGATGGAGGGATGGATGAGTGAAATGATGGATGAAAGGATACATGATGGATAGGATTGCAAATGGTTGAATAAGTCTGTATCTGGATAAGCGACATCTTATGCTTGCCACTTTACATTTCACAATGTCTATCCGAGCAGATTTTCCCTCACTAAACATACATGAATTCCGGTGGCGCTAGAGAGCAGCCAGAGAGCAGCTAGAGCGGCTAGAGCGGCTAGAGCGGCTAGCGCGGCCAGAGCGGCTGCGAAGGAGAGAGCCAGCGTTGCCAGCGAAGCAGTGAAGTAGCAAAAGAGAAAAGCCGCGGAAGCTGCGGCTACTACGAAAGCCGCGGCTGCGACACCGAGAGGATCCGGGAGCAGTTGGGAGAAGCCGCGGAAGCCACGAGGGGACCAAGCCTGAGCCTGAATCAACAAGACCAGAGAAGGGGCGGAACGGCGACGGCGGTCCCGCTGGCACCTGGCATCCAGGGGAGAGGTGAGCCGCGACAAGAAGTAAAAGCGGAGGCGGGCGGGAGGAGAAGAGAGGAGCGAGGTCAGAGCGCAGCCCCACGCCAAGGTCCCGCCGCGCCTCGAACTCACCCCAGGCCTGCCTTACTGCCCTACTGCTGCCAGGCCATCTAAGTGCCCTCCTGGGCTTCAGGGGGGTGAAGCAGAAGGTCGCCTCTGCCCTTGTTCACCAGGGAGACGGGGTGATGAATTGCGGATGGCAGCCTGCTGCCCAGCAAAGCCAGCTAGATTGCTAGAAACCGGAGGAGCCAGCCACACGGACGGAACACTATCGGCAGGAGGAAGAGGGAGCTCAGCTTGTCGCCTGCCGGCCCACAACCTCACCGTTTGTTGCCGCAGCTGCCGCCTTGCAGACAGGCAGGACAGGCAGGACAGAGAGTCAACAGAGAGCGGAGCTGTTGCCCTGAACCCTGCCCTAGTACAGAGCACTCAGAAATACCCTGGGCAGCGTTCCAGGGTCTACTCATAAGGTCAGGCAGGACCAGGGGGTCCTCGGGGCCAAATGCGAAACCGAAGGTAACAACGGGAAATAAAAAGGGAAATAAAACAAAACCAAGTACACCCCCTGGGTCAGAGCTGACCCTCATTACAACTGAGCAGGAACCAGTCCCAGCCCATGAGACATCAGTAATAAAACTGCAATCCATGCACACGAACAAGCATCATCAACCAAAGATTTACACAAAATTTAATTTTCTAAAGGACGCAGGGGCAGTCATTTTTTCAAGCAGCGAACAACTACATGACTTGCAAACTCCACTGCTACCACTATCGCTGCAACCATCAGACCCGCCACCACTAACGCCAGCCAGCCCTTACCCCCCAGGAAAAACCATGGCACAACTGCACCAAGGCAGGTCCCCGAATCATAGGACCTCTAGCACATCCCAGAGGACTCCAACAGCTAGTGGGAACCCCCACGATCGTATCTCCATGCCACACACATCACCTGGCCACCCATCGGGACAGGAAACAAGCAGATGGAGCAAAACCCAGAGGTCCCTACTGGCCGAACTTACAGCCAATGAAAAACCAATGTTAGCACCAAACCAAGGCAATAAACCAGGGATTTGGCCAACTGAGAGGGAATCTGGGCCCGACCCACACACAGAAGCAGCAGTACCTCCCAAGGACACAAACTCCAGCCCTAAGCCGAGCAAACAACTTACGACCCACAGCCATAGCACACCTATCAAGCTCGCAAATTCATTGCCTGGAAGCGCTCCACCACCTACAGATCAGGAGGATCAGGATGACCACGTCCTAGCTGCCCCACTGACCAACTCAGAGAGACCAGTAACTGGCTGCCACGACCTCAGCCAGAAGGCCGATGGCAGGGCAACGGTGTCTTATCTTAACACACTGGAATGGGAAGATATGATCGCAACCTACAATCCGGACCATAAAGAGCCCCTTCACCCACCCCTGGCAGCTAATAATGCCAACAATATCACTAACGGTAAAAAGGAGAAGGAGCTCAGGAAAGAACAAAACATCAGTACCTGGAATTCATTGCTAAACACAATCCAGCTAGCTGCCGAAGCCCTCCAATATCAATCGGAAAAAATGGACCTACAACTAGCCCTCCTTAACACTTTGGCAGTCTTCACAGCCGGTATTGATGATAAGCTAGTCAACTTTACCAATTTGATTACAAGAGCTCAATCAAATACCTACCTCAACTGCAATTGTAGCCAGGTAGTGGACAAACTAGCTACACTGCCCACCATGCTATCTGCCCTTATAGGTGACATAAGGAACTTACACCCAGAAAAAACACCAAAAGACCTTGGCTCCAACAAAACCGAAGAGGGAGCATTCAGGAGGGGAACACCCAACAAAAGGCGTAATGACCATCTTGCCACTGACAACGTAGAGATAATACAGACGGGATCGGGGAACCCGCAAAAACTCAATGCAAAACAACGTCGACAACAAAAAAGGAAAGGGCGCAACCAAAAATCACAAATAGACACAACAAAATACTTCTCAATCTTCACCAGTACAAAGGAAAAACACTCGGCCAACAGAATTAATGCACATCCAACAGTTTGGACAAATCAACCTGCAAATAGTTTCAATCGACAGAACAAACTAAACAGCAGTCTACTGGATCAAGACGGGAAATGGACCCAAGACCCTCCAAAAAGAGCCCAAACTAAACAAAATGATGCACACAAAAAAGAGGCAAGGAATGCCCAGTCACCAAATCAAACCGGCAGCGACATGTCCAAACAAGAGGACAACACTCATGGACAAGCTGAAAAACCAGTCCCCCCAAAAAAGTAGACTGCTACTCTAGGGCATGCATCTGATGTGGCGGCCAACCAAGAGGCACTATCAACAGACGCAGTCAAGCAATCATTCATGTCAAACCCACACGATGGGGTCAGCAAAAGAATTTCCGGCACAACGCCAAACCCAAAACATGAAGACCTAACCAGGAACATAGCAACCACGATTGTTCACTCCGTTCCGAGCCAAACAGCGCACATACAGGCTAAAGGGCCACTTGATAGGGGCAGAACATCAAAGCAAAACCCCTCAACTAAACCAATGACACACTCCGCAACAACATCTGGCGAAAGTAATTACCCGGCAACACACAAAGCACAATTAGGTAATGGACCACCGGCCAAAGCATACCACCCACCAATAAAACCGCTGGGAGAGGGAAGCATCCAACAGTCGACAGAGATTTTGGTCTTTCACCCAGAATACACGTCAAAACGGCAGCAGGACCTGCTCAATCCCGGCAACATTCTCAGACTAATGGAATGCATTCCCAATTTGGGGGCCATAAGCACAAAGGATTTTGTCTCTGTAGAATTTTTACCTGCAGCTAATCCTCAAAGCCCGGAGGCAACCAAGACAATCTGGTCCTCTAGCACCGTCACCGACTTGATTCTAACAGAAGTTGAGACATTTAAAAACTGGGGGATCAAGCTGGTCCCCCTACAAAGACCAGCATACCCTTCGACACTTCTAAGCAGGCCAAGCCTGGCGCCAGTGCCTCACCAGGCCTACACCTACAGCGTCCTCAGGGACGCACTGGGAAGCTCACCCAAAAGAAGCAAAAGCAGCCCCTGGCAGCGAACAGCAGCATGCCCGACAGCAGTAGCAGGCCTTTACTCAGTACCTTCCACGTGCCGGCTGAGCCCAGCGGCAAAGAAACACCAGACTTGCACTATTAGTGCAATTAGGTCCACACGAGGAATCTCACCAAAAGGAAGCATAAGCAGCCTCTCGGGCTGTTCGGAGCAAAACCAAGCTCCAACAGAGGAACTATTGTCCCGAACCATTTTCATATGCCCCGAAGAAGCCTGACGCTCCCAATGAAACAGCGAAGACAGCAGGGGAAGGGCATCATCCATAGGCATCTGTTCTTGGAATATTAACGGCCTAAACTCAAAAATGGATGATCCAGACTTCCAGCATTACATCACCCTCTTTGGTATAATAACGCTGCAAGAAGCCTGGCTTACAACTCCACAGCACATCACGGGATACACCTGTTTTGCCATAGCAGCAGTAAGGACTAACAGATTTGGCCACCATTCATGAGGTTTGCCCACCTACGTTTCCACTACATCAATATCCTCGGCAGTGCTTATGGATCCATCTTCATCCACAACGCTAGCAGTAAGGATAAAGCTAGCCCTTGGGAACAAAGAAGAAGAGGTATGCATAATCAATGCTTACGTCCATCCCAAAAACAGAGCTAAAGACTCTTCCAAAATTGTTAATCAACTGGCCGAGTACGTTACCCAGATGGAAAAACCACTCTTCCCTGTGACAGGGGATTTAAACCAAGACCTACTCGGCTCGTCAGCAGGAGAAGAGGCAAGGGCTCTAAATAGAATTTTCACCATACCAACGCAAAGTGCTCCACCAAACAGGAGAAAACAACAAAAGAACCATCTCCTTGAAGACCTCGAACATCAAAATCTTCGGGCTCTAAACGGAAGATTTCCGACAGACTCTCCCCCAGTAGAAACCTTTAACTCGACCACAGCAAGCTCCATTCTTGACCACACTTTTGCCAGTTTAGAGGTCTTTCCCTACATCGTGGGGTTTAGAATGGGGGACAAGGGGGAAAGTGATCACCGCCCGCAGGAATGCCACATATCATCAAAGCTACCAACTGCAATAAGGCCAGACATAATGCTTGGGTCGACCTATTCCATGAACCAAAGAAGGATCAAATGCACGCCACCTAATTCTACAACTCTGGCTGAAGCCGCACTCCGACTATACAACATGCAAGAATCAATTGCAGTTGGGCATATCACTTATTGGGAACAATACATGGGAACACTGCTCAATGAACTGGCAATCAAGGCTGCCCCAAAAAGTAACCCTTACAAAGAGAGCAGAGCAAACATCTTAAAGAAAGAACAGAGAGCACAATTAAAGTAAAAAAAAGATCAGTAAACCTGACACTACGAAAGCTGAGATCAGCCCCTAACAACATCTACCTACGAGCAGAGCTGAAACACCACAGGGCTGTGCTCAGTCGATCCAAATGGAACTTCAAAAGAGAGGCTGAAGACGAGGTTTGGGCAAAATTACTACACAACACCAAAACCAATAACAGTACCCGCTTCTGGCAATCAGTGAATAGGATCTTGCGCCCACAGTACAAAGACCTGGGATCTCACATCACTGAAGAGATTTGGATTAACTATCTGTCCAGTCACTTTAACGATCAACCAGAGAATGCAGGAGCACAAAATAGATTAAACAAGAGCACAAAGTCTGCCCACGCAATAGATCCGACTGCAACACTGGGCCAGGCTGACCATGGCTCACTCACCAACAGCCAAGACACCTCTAAAACACAACAGAAAGTCCTAATCACAAAGCAGATAAGGAAAGGCAGGAAAGAAGGTGCTCCGGGACCAAATGGCATCCCTTCAGCACTCTACAAAACAAAAAACACTGAGTGGGCGGATATCATGCAAATCTTATTCGCGGAAGTTAGGCTCCTAAATAGAATTCCAGAATCCTGGAGGGGGTCGACGATCGTCCCTATTTTCAAAAAAGGAGATAAGATGGACCCAAATAACTACTGCTTAGTAGCCCTCCTCGATAACGAGGCAAAATACTTTGCGGGCACCATCTTAGAGAAGATCGCACTATGGGTTGAGTCAAACCTGATTATTCCTCTAAATCAGACCGGCTTTCGGAAAAAGACCGGCACAGCAACCAACATACTTGCCATTTCATTAATCATCGATGCAGCAAAATCCAAAAAACTCCCGCTACATCTGTGTTACATTGATTTTAGCACTGCTTTTGATAACATCGAAAGAGGCAGACTGTGGGAAAAACTGGCACATTGGGGCATACCACAGCCGACCCTAAACATGCTGCAGCTTCTTCACACTGATACCTGGGAGCAGGTGAAACTAGGAAGCGGCACCCACCTGTCCTCAAAAGTTCAGACCACCAAAGGACTCAAACAGGGGTGCGTGCTCGCTCCAATCTTGTTCAACCTTTTTATGGCAGATCTACCAAGACTACTTGACACCTGCAACTCTCACTCCCCGAGGATGGGAGGGAAAACTCTGAGCAATCTCCTGTATGCAGATGACGTCGTACTGCTCAGCCATACCTACATCGGGCTCCAGCAGCTTCTGATGGCTATGCACAATTATGCAACAGAAAACACCTTAAAAATAAACCTCAGCAAGACTTGCACTATGTCAATCAACATCAATAAAAAAACGACAGAGAACTTGGGCTCTTGGCGGCGTACAAATTGACCCAACCCGCGAATATAAATACTTGGGAGTGATTTTTGATAGTGAAAGTTCATTCGAGCAGCAGAAGCTGGAATAAAAAGGAGAGGAGCATTGATTGCTGTGACGCTGAAAAATCTAGCAACCCAACTGATGGGACCGACTTTGATCCCCTACTTAAAAATCATACAGGCGAAGTTACTCCCCTTGATTACTTATGGCAGCGAGGCCTTGCGGGGTAGAGACTCAAAACAATTGGAAAAAATACAGGTCAAAGCTTACAGATCAATGCTCTCACTCCCACACTATACTTCGCCAGCCCAAATAAGACTGGAGTTCGGCTTGCAAAAACAGGAACTAGCCAGGCAAGGAGCATACATCATCTGCTGCCACAAACTCAGAACCGCTGCCCCAGACACTTTAAACTCCTTGCTTTGGCAGGACATACAAGGAAGGGAGGCATCGCAAGCAAGAACTTACCTGCAGGCAGCACTGGGAACGATTAAACTTACGGAGCTTTGGGATATGCAACTTGGGCACACCACCTTCAAAAAACTATTTTGTAAAAACGTCAAATCGCTCTCCTTACTACAGGACAAGGCGGCTTTCTCCAAAGGATCCCATGCATGGATGACCCTCAACTCATACAAATCCTTGACACCGCAAACATACTTTAGTCAGGGTTATCCAAAAGCCACAAAAATTAGGTTCTTGAAACACAGACTAGGCATTCTGCCAAGTACTGAGCATCTACCACCATGGCTCAGGACAGATGGCAACAAGGCCTGCCCGTTCTGCAATGCAAAGAAGGGGGACATTCTTCACGTCACCTGTCTTTGTGAAGAATTTCAACAAGCCCGCCAACAGCTTCTTAAGGATCAGCTCAAGCAACAAGGGATCAGTACCAGAAGGCAGGCGGTGCTGGCATGCCTGAACCCTGAAAACACCAAACTGAATTGTAGATATGTCAAATTTCTTGCGATGGTCGAGCAAAGAACCTTACAACCGCCAAAACCAGGGGCGAACAATTTAAACACAGGCTAACAAGCAGCCTGATAGTAGGATGTAAGAGGACCTCGCTATGCTGTCTTTAATAAAAGGCGCATAGTCAGCCATACTGTAGTTTTTATTGCATGCTCTTTTTTAACGGTTTTATAGTATGATATTTTATGACCTTTTGTAACATGTTTGCACTGGTTTTAATTAACTATGCATAATAAACTTTACTTACTTACTTACTTACTTACTTACTTACTTACTTACTCACTAAACATGCCTGCTCAGGACCATGAATTGTAAACAAAATATCAGACTGGACAACCCAGTGCTGTAACCATATATATAGATTATTATCATATGAAATACCATAAAAAGACCTGCACAGTTGATCAATACTGTGTGCATACTGAAAAACCGCGAAGTACACGATTATTTCAACCTAATATAAACTTATTTTGACTAGTGCTTAAATGGTTGTCTATTTACCTACTTCCATACTAATGCGCAACCTCCTCTGATGTTTGTAAAACTTACCTTTTGTCCAGAAGTTTTGTCCTGAATTTTGACCTTCTGTCCTGAATTTTTGTCCTGAATTTTGACCCTTTGTCCTGAATTTTTACACTCACCGTCCTGAATTTGCACCCATGCCAGTTGGTCACCCTACTTGGACTACCGCAAGAATGAATAGTTACAAATGTAATGCACACTCCCCCAAGATGGTAGCATAAGAATGCATACTACCGAGTACTCCGTGGATTCTCTCAAAATCATATATTTGGGAAGGGGTGTGTGTACTCACCCCAAAAAAGTGTCTGTGAACTGTTTGCAGGCCCCCAAAATGATGTCCACGTGGTGGACACTCTTCTTCACCGTATAATTCAGCTGCTGTTGGCATCGGTAAGACATCTGGCAGTGTGCTGTTGTTATCTGTCAGAATTGCTGGGGCGTCATTTGATGAGCGCTGTGTACTCCCATTAATTTCTCCTTTTCGTATGTGGTAAATAGAAAAATTTTGCCTCTACTTTTATGCTTAAAACGATTGTACCACATTAATATGAAACACCTCATGGGCATAATAATCTAACCGCATTTGTACAAGTATCAACTACACAACAACCGCTGCTCCCACAGTATATAAACGAACCGTATTATGTTTGACAAACCGAGAGGTCCTCAATGAATTAACATAAACTATCCGCTTATTCCCAGGAGCTCGCGTGAAGGAGGCTATAATAGGTGTTGACCCTTTCTTCCAAAAGGCACGTGTGCACGCGCTGCTGCGCTGCTCGGAAAGGCCTCACAGGGCGAAGGAAGCCGGCCTTATTTGCATCGGCCTGGACATTCTGTATACGCAGCGGGTTCGCTGTCTCTGGCTTGTAAGCAGTTTGATAGATGAGACGCCGCTCAGTGTTTGCTTTTTAGTTTTTATTTGACTTAACACGAGTAACGGGAGGGCCAGCGCTGACCTTTGCAGCATCCACGCGTCTCATCAATTATGCGCCATGTCTGTTCTTGACTTGTCAGGTACGTCAGTCCTGCGCGCAGCTTGTGAAAACCCGTATTCCGGCGAATCCATCAAACGGCGCATCCCCTGAGAGCTTAGCATAGACCGTATCAGAAGAGAAGGGATGCTACCACAGCCCTCGTTTTTTTGCACCGACAGACAGCAGCCCGGAAAAAGGGCGGGGGAAGTCACTAAATCCAAACAATTTACTTTCATAGTCTTGAGTCCTGACTCGCCATGGTAATTACATGTATTTATGCCTTTATTTAGAATTCTTGTATTTCATTATACGAACAAATTATTTTAGTGCCATCGGTTGATGGGTGTCAATAAATCATGACGATGGGTAGTAGAAGTGACCTAAGACAACCTAAGCCTCAAATGACATCAGAAGGAGGGCGACCCTTTGTTTAGTCCTTACCACCATCAACACACAGCCTATTTGCTGCTGAGTGAGGGGCTAAATGAAGGGCAGGAAGTTGAAACCATAGAAAAAGGTAATTCAGGATCTTAAAACCCTGAACATGTTCCGTTTGTATCACTGCCCTCATGATTTTTGAGACCAGGATTAAGAAAGGCAGTGCTGGGATCACGAAGGGCAAGCCTGGAAAAGTAACTTCTAACCCTAGAAATGTCCTTTGTCTCTGCTGGGGAGATGATAGTTTCTTGGGATGGGTTTATTCCGCTTTGAAGAGTTATTTATGTGTTTAGGCTGTTTCAGGATTGGACCTTTTTGTAAATGGGGTTTAACGTTGTCTTTCCTTTGCTGAATGTTTTTTGAATGTGTATGTTTTATTTCAAGTGTCCACCAGAATGGCCCAAGCTGGACTAAGAAATGTGTTCTTTAATGTATTTTGTTGCATAAAGGCTTTGGAAGGCGATGGTAAGAGTTGTTTAATTGGCCTGTTCCTTTAGAGCGAACCAGCTTAAGCTTTTCAAGGCTGTTGTAGCATTTCAAGGCTGTCGTCATGTCTTTGTCCCTTCATTTCCAGCCCAAATATAGATCTGTTTGATGTGGTTTCTACTTGGTGAAGTTCCTTCGCCTGATTTTCTTATTTAAGCTTGTTACTCCAGTTTCTCAGAACATTGCTGTAAGATGTGTGGGCCTCTAGTTGGCACAGGTAGGTACTTGTGACAAATAGGGACCCTTGCCTCAAGTCAGGGTAAGGGGGTACACTCCTAAAATAACCCCTGCTCACCCCCTTGGTAGCTTGACACGAGCAGACAGGCTTATCTCAGAGGCAGTGTGTAAAGCATTTGTAAGCACATACAGTAATCAAGTGACAACACTACAGATGGACACCACACAGGTATTATATAAAAAATAATTATTCTTTATATAGAATTATCACAAGACAACAAATGACAAAATTCCACAATACTGTACTTAAAAATGGTAGTTTTAGCTTAGTACTCTTTAGTTCTTAAAATGCGACACTTTGAGTCAATGTACCTTATGATGCGTTACGATTCCACAACAAAAGTGTTGCAGCGATGGAAATGCAGCAAAGCTCCGGTGCAAAGAAATAAAGATGTGAAGATCTTCCAGATGCAGCACGCTTCTCCGATGTTGCAAGAAGTCTCGATTCGATGCGTCAGCTGCAGTGGCTACACCCTTGTTCTGCGGTGCGACGGCAGCAGCTTTGGCTGCGACACTCTTCTCCGACGTTGCGAGACGCTTCCGCACAATGCGACAACTACAGAGGCGACATCCAAGATGCGACGACAGCAGCTCCAACGGCGGCACGCTTCTCTGTGGATGCGAGGCGCTTTTCTTGATGCGGTGCAATACGACAGCTACAGTGGCAACATCCAAGATGCGACGGCAGTAGCAGCGACGGCGACACGCTACTCCTTTGTTGCGAGATGCTTCTCTCGATGCGGTGCAATATGGCAGCTATAGCGGTGACATTCAAAATACGACGGCAGCAGCAACGATGGCAACACGCTCCCTCTTCGTTGAGAGACGCTACTCTCGATGCGGTGCAATACGACAGCTACAGCGGCGACATTCATGATGCGACGGCAGCAGCAGCAACGGCGACACGCTTCTTCCTCTTGAGGCGCGCTTCCAGCTCCTTGCGACACACAGTCCCTCAGATGGCCCAAAACAGCAGCAGGCACTTCCCAAGGAACTCTGGGGAGCTGGGGTTGAAGTCTGTTGTCCCTGAGACTACCGCAGGAGGCAAGCTCTTCTCTCAAGCCCTTGGAGATCCTTTACAAGTTGAATAAAGTCCTCTTCCCTTTCTTTGGCAGTCAGGCAACCACTGCAGGCCAATCCCCAAAGCAGCGCTTCTGCTTAGGGATAGTCTCTCCTCAGTTTCTTCAGGTTCCTCTCCTCGGCAAAGGTTTCTTCTTATTTGTCCAAAAGTGATCTAATTTCTTGGGATCAGGGTCCCAATATTTATACCCTAAAATCCTTTGTCCTCTGAGAGCAGAAGGGCCTTTGCCTAGTCCAAACCAGTTCTGGAGCTCTCTGTTTACATGACTCCTTCGTTCCTTTCACATTGCAGGGCAGAAACATCAGACGCCCCACAGGAGGTGGAGCCAGCATTGTGGAGGAATAGCACAGCCCTGGAGCACTCTGTTGACATGATTCCTTCTCTCCTTTAACAGTGCAGGGCAGAGACATCAGACGGGGGTGGAGCCAGCAATGTGGGGCGCAGGCACAGTCCTATTCAGGTCCCGGGTGCAACTCCTCCCTCCCATCTAGATGCAGATCTCTCTATTAACCACTGGGTGGACTCACCCTGTCTCCTGGAATCCCCCAGCCCTGTCACTCAAACCCCAGACAAGGAATACAAAACCTAGCAGAGGCAGGCTTGGATAGTTAGACAAGAAAATACCTACTTTCTAAAAGTGGAATTTTCAAACACAGAATGTTAAAACCAACTTCACTAAAAGATGTATTTTATCATTCTGAGTTCAGGCATACGAAACTCGAATTTCTACCATGTTCCCTGAGACTGTTAGAATTATAAGATGTAATAATCTAACTGCCCATTCTTGCCTATGTAGAACAGGTAGCCTTGCAATAGTGAAAAATGAAGAAATGGCTGTAATTCACTATTAGGACATGCCACACACACCAGGGCATGACCTACCTTATACTTAAAGTACCCTGCCCTTAGGCCTACCTTAGGGGTGTCTGATATAAAGAAAAGGGAAGAGTTAGGGACTGGCACGTGGGTGCACTTGCCCAGTCAGCATGGCAGTACCAGACTGCACACAGGTTCTGCAATGGCAAGCCTTAGACACACTTTCACAGGCTACGTCTCTGGGTGGCACAACCAGTGCTGTAAGCCCACTAGCAGCATTTGGTTTACAAGCCCTGGGCACACTCAGTGCACTGTACTAGGGTCTGACCAGTAACCCAAATCAGCCAATCATGGAATCACTAATTCTTAAATCAATTTACAATAGGGAGAGCATATGCACTTTAGCACTGATCAGCAGTGGTAAAGTGCCCAGAGTCATAAAACCAACAAAAACAGGTCAGACAAAATACAGGAGGAAGGCAAAAAGTTCGTGGATGACCCTGCAAAAAGGGCCACGTCCAACAATTACTCTGCCTTGGTCAGTGTTAATCCTGCTGAATTCCTTGGAAACAGGTTAAAAAAGCCCATCATTTACAAGAGACTTTCTGTCCCTTGCAATTGTGTGGCTCAATGACATTATGGCAATAGTTTTTAATTTTTCGCAGGAGGTTCAGGCACCAGAATCCTAACAAAGTGACTATATTGAGATGTCTATTAAGAGCTATAGATGTCAGTGGGAAGGCCTGGAGTCTGCATTGTTATTTGATCCCATATATTAAGTCATCAATAATATAATCTTACGTCTCTTACAATGTTTGAAATCATCTAAGCAACCAACAGATACAGTGTGCTCCATGGCAAATAATACTTTCAATCTTTCTCAATGAAGGGCCTTTAAAACCTGTCTTGCAGCATGAAGAACAAATCAAATATCTTTATTCACGGCTAGAAACACAGTTTTAAAATAAGTCTGAGTAAATTGAGATCACACCAAAATGATACCTCTGGGATTCCAATCCCCACCTAAAAATCCTAAAATATGGTTTCTACTTCTGGAAAGAATGGGGGATATTCTCAAGGAAGTGGCGGTGAGAGTCCTTAACATCCTTGTCTTAAAGCCTCTCACCGCCACTTCGGAAACGCGAGGCGTCACCCTATTCTCAAGAATGTGGTGCAGCATGGCGTTTTACCCTGCGTTGGCGCTATGTATCATGACTTAGCGCGAATGCAGACATCCTTGCACCTGAGTGCAAGGGTGCCTGTGTGCACATGAAAATTCCTGAAATACCATTTTGCTTTTCCATTGTATGTTGAACTATGCAGAACACATGGGAAAAGCAAAAACGAGGAGAAATATAACATGTCCCCTAGTTCCGCCTACTTAAGATCAGGGTTTTTCTGGTCTTATGGTCGGCGCTGCTACCTAATATCGCCGCCCTTGATAATAGGTGGCAGCGTCGATCACAATCGGTGTTGCGGTGGAACGCCCACCGCAACACCCACTGCATGCCTCATTCACGCTAAATTTAGCGTGAAAGGGGCCTTATTCTCAAGGCAGCGTTAAGCCTCTTAACATGGCCTAAAGCCACGTTAAGTGGGTTAATGCTGCCTTGAGAATAAGGCGCAGACCCTATCGCCATGGGAAAGTCAGAAAAAGTGACGTTCCCATGGCGATAGAGGCGTGAGAATATGCCCCAATATTTTTTCCTTGATTGTATGTGGAACGGAAGCCTCCACACTACATATGCGGCGATTGGGCACAGATAATTAACTTCCACTTCAGGGCTATCTTTCCAATGCTCACATTAGGTGGTTGAAATAATGCTATCCTACAAAGGCATTGGCTGAACGTCTGCAAAAAAAAGATGCATTCAAAGTGGTTACTCCCATATTAGAGACAGGAGAAGCCACTGCAACTATGGACGAAATTGCAAGTTAACGTTTTTTATCTGGCAGATTACATCGACCCACCACCCTGGAGTACAGAACTTCCACTAGTTAAGCCCTAAATCATCCTGTGAATAATGATCCAGATGAATACAATTAAGCTCCCCTTTGGGTGAAGTATGTCGATGTGTTTCAAAGATGGACAATCATTTGCAGATCATATATGAGGACAAAATTGGTTTGCACATATAAATTTATGTTTATTACATTCAAAAGACTTGGTCACATTTAGATACATGGGACACAATGTAAGAAGGCATTTTGAAATAAAATAGTACTCCTGTCGTACTATTTAAGGTTCTCTTACATGCATTTGAGAATTCGACCAAAAATACCCAGCTCCTAGTATAAGTACAGGGACGGCACTGTCGGTTTTTTTCATAGCAACTTTAAATGGATATTAACTGAATAGTCTCAGTGTATTCTAATTTCTTAAAATGTTGGCGATAATACAAAAACGCAAGAAAAAGTACCTAAAATTGTACTACAGGGGTATGCTTTACTCCAACATACTCTCGTGAAAAGCCTCCAATGTCTTACTGCCATTTTATTGATATTTTCCATGTCTCTACCATTAGGCGTGCTAGGTACAAATCGAGAGTATAATCTGAGGGAATCCATCTGTCCCCTCTTATGAGAGGTCTGAACAGATATTACTGTATGAAATTCGCTCTGGTAGGTTGAGGTAGTCTGGGCTATGAAAAGTGAAAAAACTGGCCAAAACATCAGTCAGGAAGGAAGGCATTCTCTTACCTCAGTGTTGCTAAAGATGAATACTAAGAAAATGAAATGAGGGGTTTGAGAAACACAAACAGTCGGAACACAATCACAAAGTTAATAAAGTGAACCGCCGCACCAGCCAAATGACATGCAGAAAATGTACTTTAGATTTTCCTGACAACTGTTCCAGGTGTACAATTAGGTTTTATGTGCCCTACTGCAGGCTGCATCCAGATCCCTTTCCATCTGTTCGCATGAAGTTTTACAGCCTATTCCAGTCTAGCTCTGCAGAACTGAGGCATCAAACTGTCTCTGAACAGGCATTTTCTTTTTCTACCCTCTTTAAATATCATTGTGAGAGGGAGGCAGATGGAGTCGACTGCCGAGCGACAACACATACAGCATGAACTGGCAAGAGGTGCACATGCACCAGCAGAATATGTGAGTAAAAGGCACAAGTATGCAAAAATCATTCTGTAGAACATATATTTTGGAAAATTATCAGCTTTAACCCAAAAATGACCTCACGGGAATGATGACGCTTGCCTTAGGATGATAAAGAGGAATCGAAAAAAGTGAGGAATGAAATGGTTGAATGAATCTCAGCCGCTGGCAATTACTCAGGGCCCCCTTTCTGTCCATTTTTTTTTTGACCAGCATACCACTATACCTTAGAACCCGCTGCAGTGTGCTTTACCGGCTATTAAAGGCCCATCCCAGCGTTTAACTCTTTACACAGGTGGCAACCCAAGTAACCCTACGGCATCTGGGTAACATACATAATACAATAAAATAAATGATGCCTGGGAATTAATAATCCATGAATTAAAGAAAAGAGATCAATGAATTATCCCTTCCTGCCTTATTTAATTAGTACCAAACAATGTTTATCTCTTCTAGTTGTCTACAACCAAGGGGAACCGGTAGATGGTTACAAAGAACAAGCTAATTTAGTGTTTTTGCCATTTTCTTGAATGATGAATATAGATAAATATAAACAAATTTCTTTCGTTTTCAAAACATGTATATATACGCAAAGAAATACATATATATATATATATATATATATATATATATACACAATACTCAATACAAATACACAAATATATACACTATACTTACATTATGGACAAACAAACACATATTTTGGACCATACAACAATGCCCTTATTTTTCAAAAAAGGATGCTTCCCAAAATTATAAATTGCATTCCTTCAAAACGAGATCACCCAAAAATATATATTGGAGCCAAAGAGGTATATAATTTACACCTCTGTTCTTTGTGTACTCCCTTAAATTGAATTGTTTAATTATTAATGATTCTTTGGAGGTGTCTTCAAGTGAATGTCAACGCGTTTCAGCCCTATGATTTCGGGCCTCATCAGGACTAGGGCTTTCAAGGATCCATAGCAATTTCTTTGATCAAAACAGAGAAATATATAGTCTTTCAATGCTTCCTCGGGATAAAAGCAGCAAGCAATATTTATATCAAAATGTTGACCAATGCTTCTCTTCGAAATATCTCAACAGCCAAGGGGACCAATTATGTAGCCGTCATCCCTTCTATTCTTTCAGTGTAGTATACTGGTACATCAATGTCTATTCACAATATCCAGGTTGTCGGACCAATTTCGCCGTCCTTCCTTTATTATTTTATCGGAGTCATTTAGCTGCCTCTGGTTCCATCCCCATTCAGTGGAACCCAGCATTTAAGGCCTGAGGCGTAGGCGACAGCCTTTAACAAGGGAGCAGACCTTTAATAGAAGCTAGAACCCGCTACTGAGGGATCTAAGGCTGAACATTCTGCCCTCTGGGGGTGTAATGTTCTAATTTGTAAAGTAAAGGTCTTTAATTCGCAATCACAGCTGTGAATGACAAACATCATCACACATGAATGGGGGGAAACCGTTTAGATAGCAGGAACGGGAGTAAAACAACAAACATGTACTATATAAACTCTACACATGAGCTGTATTTAGAAGAGGAGAACATTTAATACAGACTGGCTGATGGGGAAAAGTTGTTATAACTGGAAATAAGACTTTTGGATGATGGTAAAGTGAAGCATTACAACATTCTTCCAGACCTTTCAAGGAAAAGATCAGAGTTATAAATCTGGGTCAGGAAAAGTATTCAATCCATCTTGGGTTGTCACATCTGCTTGGCTCCTAAATCAGTTGTCCAACCGGTGTGTCTGACTTTCTGTATTGATGCTGCCAGGGAAAAGCTGTTGCTCTAAGTTAAGTTTATCAGGTGAGCACTAGAAACATATTTCAGTTGAAAGTGGACTGTATCCCGCCAACCATGTTTATGTTTAACCAAGCAGATGTGTTTATTTTTGCATTGGGTGTAACCGTTAAATATTCCCTTGTTTCTATCATTGTTATGCTCATTAAAAATATTCAGAGCAAAATGTATCCAGCATATTAGAAGTTATTCTGCCTATTCAAAAAATGTCTCATTCGCAGTTCTACAAGATTCTCCATTATTGTATCGCTTCTTCAACACACATATGAGACCTCTGTAAAGAAATGGGTTGTTAGTTGAGGAAGATGTGAGCCCTTTTCAAGAAATACATAAAAAAACTTGTCAGGTCCAACATACAGATTGATTAAATAAACCTGGACTCAATCCCTGGTAATTATGGCACAGATCAGACAGGCTTACATTAAAGAATATTGTTCACAGTATTTGGTAGTGACAAATCAATGTGAAGTTGTAGCACATTACAGTAAACATCTCATAATCAATTGCTCAAAACATCTCACTTTCATTAGAAAAGTGCCACCAAAATGACTAACATCCAATAAGAGGAAGGAGAAATATGAATTTTCAATGTTTTAGGGCAAAAGGAGCCAAGAAAAGGTAAAGCACCAATCAGAAGTCCTTGTTCACAATTGACTGAGATGTAAGCATGATTTCAGGGTGACCACAATGTAGTGAAGATCATAAACCCCAAGCTGGTCGTCCCAGTGAAAGATTTTACCTTCTGACTTAGTTCTTGAATGGAAGTTGAAATTCTCCAGGATGTCAAGTCCGCAAGGTATATCCAGCAAAGACTCCTAGTAGTTGGATAGCCATTGGATAGCTCGCTGCTGAAGCAGTAGGTTTTGGTTGAAAATGCTCAGAGAGGGAAAACTAAAATTTCACCAGGGGTGGCTCCTCTGTAATGGCAGAGTAGCGTCACCCCACTTGTCAGTCACAGAAAAAATAATAATAATAAAACGTAATTTTCTTTTTCTGTGAATGCCTTAGACATGTGTGTAGGGTGGGGCTGAGGTGAGTGGTGGGTACTTAGAAGTGTGCATGTAAAGTTTTTTTAAAACTTTATTTTTGGTTATGCAAAGAACATAAACATTCCCCCCAATTGCGGCATCATACAAGAACTGTTGCATACAGAACGATAATCTCATTAAGGCACATTAGGGACACAGATATCGCTGGGCGAATCGGACATTGGGACTACAAGAAGAACCAGACATTGCGATCATGACAGATCAGAAGTGAACATGAGGTATCAGCCGAGTGCAAACGACAACCCAGATCTACCCGTCCCCATCCCCCTCTCCCTCCCCGTCAGTCCCCGACCCCTCAGGTGTGAATAGTTCTGCTCTAGTCCCCTCAGAGTCACTCAAAGTCAGACCAGCAGTGCACATTGCTCGCCATGCCAACAGGTCCTCCTGCAGCCTCTCATCCCTGTGCGCGCATTGCATATGATTCTCCTCCGCCAGAGACCACTCCAGAACATCCCTCAACCATGCAGAAATCTCTGGGGCCCTCCACCCCATCCAAGTGATGGCCACCCTACGCCGCGCCAGAACCAACATAAGCTGTAATAGTTTGTAGGGGAGTTTCCGTTTCCTGGGCCGGGGAACCAGAGCCAACAGACAGTGGAGCGGGGTCAACTCTATTCCAAGGCCGGTAGCGGCTGCTATACGTCCCACCACCGCCGTCCAGAAACTTTGCACTAAAGCACAATCCCAGGCCAAATGTAGGAACCCTGCCCCCTCAGCTCCGCACCTGGGACAAGTGTCCTCCCTATCCGGTGAAAATCGCTGCAAGGAGACCGGTGTCATATAAGTGCGGTGCATAAAATTAAAGTGTGTGAGCTTAAATCGTGCATTACATGACACTTTACGGGTAAGACCCCCTATACGCTTGCACTGCCCGGCCTCCAGGGTCTCCCCAGATCTGTCTCCCATGCACTCCATGCAGGCTGAACCGGCGGCTCCGAGTCTTGCCGCAGTGCGGAGTAAAGCAAGAAAATCAACCCACGACCCCTACCACAGGAGAGAATGATGTTCAATGTATGTGAAGTCTGGGGCGTCTCCGGGAATTGGGGCCATAGCTCCCTCGCCATCTCCTGTATGCTGCGTTAATGCAAATATTGCCCCCCCAACCCAAAGGCCTCCGCAGCCTCCTCGTAGGAGACAAATGAGTCACTCGGATAAAGATCAACCAAGGTATCGCAGCCTCCAGCTCTCCAGTCCCTAAAGGACATGTGCTTCTCCATAACTACAATGGGCGCCAACATCCAAACCGGCAACTCCCTATGAAAGGGGGCCCGTCGCAGTACTCGTTCCACACACCTCTGCCAAATTGCAGCGGTGTGACGCACCACACACGGTACGGTGACATCCGCTCCCCTCCCCCTCATCAATGCCACCTGCAGCATCCGTTCGGTGGCTCTCCCGGCCAAAAGCTGCATTTTCCACCCATCTGCACCCGCGAACCACCTCGATGCCGGCAACAGTTGCGCTGCGTAGTAATACAAATCAAACCTCGGAGCCTCTAGGCCACCTTCCTCCCAGCTCCGAACCAGGGTGTGTAGCGCAACACGGCTATGTTGTCCTGCCCAAAGCAGTGACGTTAGCAAGGTATTGAGGGTGCAAAATATTCACGGCGGGATAGGGCAGAGTGAATTCTGGAGGGCATATAGCGTCCTGGGAAGCATCACCATCTTAGCGACAGCGAGCCGTCCCATAAGGGAGAGCGGCAATGTATTCCAAAAGGTCACCGAGCTCTGTAAGGACGTAAGTATCCGACCGACGTTACGAGCCAGTACCTTTGAGTCCGTCTGGGCCACCTGAATTCCCAAATACCGAAAAGCCTCCTGTTCCCAGCGCAGTCCAAGGTCTGGGAGGTCCGCCGCCGGTCCATCCCCATAACCCGCCAGAGGAAATATCAAGGACTTGTTACGATTGATCCGCAAAGGCCTCCCCAAAGCGGTCGAGATGGCGCAACAGTACGGGTAACGATTCGTCCGGCACCCTCAGATAGAAGAGAGCATCATCTGCATACAAGGAGATCACGTTACACGTGTCCCCCACCAGAAAGCCCCAGTGTGCCATCTCCGCGCGGACCTTGACCGCCAAAGGCTCTATAGCCAACGCAAAGAGGAGCGGCAAGAGGGGACACCCCTGCCGCGTCCCCCGACCTAGCCGCCATTCCATCGAACTCCCTGCGCCCAACCGCACTCTGGCACAGGGAGCTGTATACAACAGGCGGACCCAACGACAAAAATTGGGGCCCATGCCATCCACCCGGAGGACCTCCAGGAGGTAGCCCCAATCAGCCGTATCGAACGCCTTGGCAATATCGATAGATACTATAACCAATGGCTCCTCCCGGTCACGAACTTCATGCAGAATATGATTCAACCGCCGCAAGTTCATGGCGGTATTGCGTCCCAGAATGAACCCACATTGATCCGAGTGTATCAAACGCGCCATGTGCGGTGCTAAACGGGCTGCCAAAAGTTTTGTCAAAATCTTAATATCAGTATTAATCATGGTAATAGGTCTATATGCCGCCGGGTCACATTTATCAGCCCCAGGTTTTAAAACCATGCAGATCTCGCCCTGGTTCATGGAAGGCGGTAGAACATTACTCTCAAACACCTCAACATATACCTGCAACTTGCTAGGGGCAACTGTATCAGCATATGCTTGATAAAATTCCGGGGGGAAACCATCACTCCCCGGAGCCTTGGTTCTTGGGAGACTGGCGATAGCAGCCCGTACCTCTCCCAATGTCAATGGTGCATCTAAGTCCACCACTGCGTCCCTAGACAGGGTTTGCATGGTTAAGTCCTGCAAATATGGCAGATATGAGTGTTCAGAGACCGTGGGGTCGGCCGCATACCCCGTCCGCAAGTGAGACCGGAGTACCCGGAGTATGGCCTCCTCGGGGTGACCCGCCACATCCCGCAGCGCCACTATCCTCTCTGGGGCAAACTCCCACCGCAAAACCCAAGCCAGCATCCGACCCGCCTTATCACCCTCCCGATGAAGCCGCTGTCTAAACTGGCCCAAAGTGTACTTATCGAGCCAATCTAGGATGTCGTGCACACAGGCGCGAGCTGCCCGTTCCTCCTCCTGCTGTGCCTCATCCGGGCCAAACCGTGTTTGCTGGTGCAACAAGTCACCCTCAGCGTTCCGGAGTTCCCTAAGAAGCTGCATCCTAACTCCATAAGCGAGGCCCATACACTCACCCCTAATGACCCCCTTCAGGGCATCCCACTTAGTGGAGTAGGCAATGGACCCCTCCTGCCAGTTCACCTCTAGGTAACTGTTGAGTGCATTCTGAACAGAGTTCCTCTCTATCGGATCCTGTAATAGATCCCCCGGCATCCCCCAGGTTCGAGGGCGGGCGGGCCGCCCCTCCCACGTCACCATGCACGTCACCGGGGAGTGGTCAGAGAGAAAGCGAGCCTGGTGTGTAATTGCCAGCAAGATGGAAGCATCAACATTGGCGACCAAAATCCTATCCAACCTGCTATGCGTGTTATGAGTGAGGGGAAAAACATGTATAGAGCATCAGGGTCGGATGTCGCTGGCGCCATAAATCCACCACCCCCAGGTTCCCCATCACCTCACTAAGCTGCTTCGTCATGCGCGGCTTCGTGCCCGCGCGGGGAGGGTGACAATCCAGTACGGGATCCAGGACGCAGTTAAAATTCCCCATCCAAAACAGAGGGGCTTCCAGGTCCGGGACCAGCACCTCCTGAAGTGATAGGAAGAAGCCAGGGTCATCTACGTTAGGAGCATAGGAATTCAAAAGCATGAGGTCTCTCCCATCAAGTTTTGCCCTCAAAAGCAAGTATCTGCCCTGTATATCCGCCTCCATGTACTGAATGTCAAATGGGATCCCAGGCGCTACCCAAATAAGTACCCCCCTAGCATAGGAGGAGAAGGAAGAGTGAAACAATTGGCCTCGCCATTTTCTCCCCAATTTATGAGCACCTTCATCGTCCAAGAGAGTCTCCTGGAGACATGCAATGGAGACTCCGTGTCTACGGAGGAATGAAAGGACTCTATGCCCTTTGGCGCACGTGCCCAGCCCCCTCACGTTCCACGTTAAAAACTTGTACCCCATGACCAATCGCCAGGCCTCTCCAGGGCCCCATCATCACATCCTGTAATCCTCCCAATTTGTGCCCGCACTGTAATACAACTGATGCCAGTAACAAACCCCCCCAGCAAACTCCCCCAACATCCCCCTTCCCCTCTCCCACGAGCAATATTCCTGCAACAACTAAACATGCTGAAATGCCCTTCCCCCGCTGGTGCCAGGACGTACACAGCAACCCCATCCCTGTAATTGTAGCAACCACCCCAACAGTACTGAGGAACAAACCCCCCCTCTCCCCTCCAGGCATCCCCCGGCACATTTAGCCTCCTGAACACATTCCGCGCCCCTCAGACTTTCAAATACGAAGGGCGTGCGACCCGCACCCTCTCCCGCCCCCCAGGGCCCCCCGCACACACCCAACCCATACCAACACTGCATCCAAAACTCTAAAAAGGCAAAAAAAGACACAGCTCGAAGGTCCAGCTAACATGCAAGGATATGTCCCTCAGGGCCGGATCTCCTCTGCAGCGGCCCCAGCAGCAAGCGTCTCCGGCACTGTGTCCACCGTGGGCGGTAGGGCGTCCAGCTGCGGCGGCAGTGTGTCCGGCACCAACACCTCATCTCGCGGGCTGTCCGCACTTGCCGCCGGGAGGTTCTCAGCCCCCGTGGATTCCATGCGGAGGACCCCATCGTCCCCCACCGTGACTCTTCGTCCCTCAGCATCGCCAGAGGTGCCAGTGGACCGCCGCCGCCTGGAGCGCCGCTTCTTCACAGGCCTTGTCACCCAAACAGCTCTGGTGCGACCCCTTTCCTCAGGGGGGATTGCATCGCCCCTGATTCCAAGCCACTCCCACACCTCCTGTGGCCGTTCGAAGAAATGGGCCTTGCCTTGGGAGAGGACCTTAAGTTTGGCGGGGTACAATAACATATATTGGAGGCCCATGTCCCGCAACTTTTGCTTAACCACCAAAAAGGATTTGCGCTGTTCCTGCACTTGACGTGTATAGTCCGGATAAACAGAGACCTTAGAGTTTTCGAACGTGAGGTCCGCCGCTTCCCTTACCACCCTCAGGATACAGTCTCTGTCGCGATAATTTAAAATTTTAGCGATGATGGCTCGCGGCGGGGTACCAGGCCACGGCATTGGAATCAGCGCTCTATCAGCACGTTCGATCACAAAGAACTCCGATAGCCCTGTCGGGCATAGCGTGGTACGGATCCAATGTTCCAAGAAGCGTTCCGCATTTCCCATCTCCGCCCGTTCCGGAATGCCCAGGACTCCGATGTTGCTGTGGCGTGCCCTCCTTCGGCATCCTCCGCCCTTCGCTCTAGCTCCCCCGTGGTGGCCGAGAGCTGTGTCACCGTCTGTTTAAGAGAAGCCACCTCCTCCTCTAACTGAGCTATGTTCCCCTCCACCTCATTAACTTTATCGGTGACCGTGCGGAGGTCTGCTCTCAACAGGTTAACGTCTATGGATACTGTCTCAATCTGCCGTTCAAGGGCAGTGTGGGATCCCTGTATGGCCTTCAGCAGTTCCGCCCTAGACGGCTCGGAGGAGCCACAAGACACCCGCACCTCGTCCTCCTGGCCGGTCTGGCGGGTGATACGTTGCGACAGGAGGCGTGGGGTTGTGTACTGGGTGATGGTGTTGGGCTGCGAGGAATGGGCCGTCCTGTCCTTCCGCATCATAACTGCCCCACGGAGCCCTCTCAGGTGTCCCTCCCAACAACACCCTTCCAGCAAGTCTCAAATCGGCACGGGCCCTGCGCAGTTCATGAAGGGGGACCACCGGGTCCTGCAGGGCACTGGACGAGCCACAAACACCAACACGCAGGGGTGGGAGCCACGGGTAGACAGTTCACTCACCACCTCAGCTCTATCGGAGACCAGCAGAGCCGTCACAAGCACCACCGGGAGGGGACTCACAGGCCAGAGTCCGTGCCTGCAGTCGCCACCCGCCCGATCTCCAGCAGCCACTCCAGTTCAGGGCGGCTCCACTGCTCCGTTTTCCAGAGGAGTGTCAGCAATGGACTCAGGGCTCCGGGGAGAACCCCCACGCAGCTCTAGGCCCCGGCTCGCGGGGTCCACCATACAGGATCTCCTTCGGCCCCCGCTGGGCTTCTAGGTACTTCGCGCTGGGCACCAGATCGCCCCGTGGTGCGCCTCTCAACCCAACAGTGCCTCCCCGCACCTCCAACAACCAGGGAAGGTGGGCGTCCACTGCCCTCAGGGGGCAACAAGCAGCCGGTTCAGCAGGCGGCCCTCGATGTCAGCAGGGGCCCCCGCTCCACTCCGCACCCACCAGGCAATCTCGGCGTTCCCTCGACGGCGGCTCCAGTCCTCCTTGCAGGTCATGTCTAGTCGGGGGCAGCGGACATCCGGCCTTGCGGGCGGCCCCCGACGGCAGCAGGGGCCCTCGCTCCGCCCCACACTCTCCAGGCCTGTGCGTCACTTCCCCGGCGGCCGTTCCAGGCCCTACCGCCATCTGCCGCGCCGCCGCGCGTTAGGGTCCGCCAGGATGTAGACCCCAGGGGGGGGGAGAATTGCCTCCAAATCCGCAAGCTCCCGGGCCCGGGGACGCTCACACTTGATCCGCCGTGGTCCCGGGAGCAGCAGGGGTCCCCGAAGGTGCTCGGCAGCGGCCCGCTAGTTAGGCCGCGTCCCCGGCCTCCCGTAAACTGGGCACCGGCGTCCGCAGTTCAAGCGCCTCTCGCCGCCTCTCTCCGCTAGATCTCCTCAGTCTCGGTACCGGAGCGTGCCCCTGGACATCGGGCCTCCAGACCCAGTAGTTTCGCCGCCAATCGGGCATAGGATCCGTGCTAAAACAGGATTTTTGGGCTAGGCTGGCCGGGAGGTGCAGGAGCTCGCGTCCTGTCGGCCATGTTGCGTAGCCACGCCCCTGTGCATGTAAAGTTGACATGCACACTACTATTTCTCCACCCTGGCTGTGTTCACAGCCAGGTTAGAGAAAAGCCACAGGCTACAAGGCAGTGTCTGAGTGGTAGAGCAGGCCGCGTAGACCAATCATAGGATGAGAGCAGCGTTTGGATTGGCTGAGTAGCCTCTGCCTTCCCAGAGACTTCTGGGGGAGCACCGAGGCGACAATCAGCATCGGAGGCAGCAGCGAAAGGTACATTTAAAAAAATTATTATTTTCCCTTCCCCGTACTCCCGCCCTTCTGTCTCCTACCCCCACCTTCGTGTTGTGGCTGCTGCCACTGAATTTCACACCTGCCAAAGTCCTCTCACCAGGCGGATATGTTTCAAGATTTGCCCAGTTAAGATTTCTACCTTCTCACTTAGTCCATTTTTGGAGCTCAAAATCCTACAGTGGGGCAAACCTGGAGGTTTTATCTCTCCAAATCCAAAACATTTGCTGCAAAGTCCTGCTTCAGTTTCGGTCCCTACTTTTCAGATATTTTGAAGCAGCTCCTCTCGGCCACTTTAAGGCTCCTGGGACTTTGGAGATAGCACTTAGAGGTCAGGACTCACTCCAGGATAGGCCACCAGCAGGGTCCTATCCTGGTCTCGTTTCTACTGCTTAGCTGGACACTAAAGAAAAAAGGTTTCCTTCAGCCTATTGTGTCAATGTAACCACACAGGAGGTTGTCCAACTGGACCTTGGAGTCAACTGCTCAGTCCTGGGTACAAGTGGCAACAGGTCCAGCACTTCAGGCCTCCATACAGGTCAAAGATAACAGGTCCAGTCCTCTTCAGGTCTTCTGAATCTTAGCAAGTTCTGAGGAGATGTGGGTGAGGTGCCACTTTTGTAGGATGCACTAGCCAGTGGTTGGGCGAAACTCCTGGAGGCTCTGAAACCATATGAGAAAAACATTCCCAAGGGCATGCTTACCCCTCTTTGGAGCCCCTCTTGTTTGCCTTATTGCAAACTAGCCTTCTGTGCAATATTTTGAAGCAAACCCAATATGAAAGCACTCTTCTGCCCTTGGAGATTGCTGGTGTGGTAGCCGCGGGTACGTTTAAGAAAATGAGTTGTCCCTTCCTCCTCAAGTACACCAAACTGGTTCTGGGATCAGCTCTCCCTCCCACTGGGCTGGTGCCAAGCTGGCTATAGACAGCCCAGAGAATAATGGCTTATCTTTCCCAGGTCTCCCTTTGTATTATCTAGGATGTAGATAGTGATCTGACCCTTTTCAAGTCAATGACGTTTCTGGACCATCCCCAGCTGCCTTCCTTGAGCTGACAACACACACAGGTATTCCTGCCAAAAGACCTAAGCCATTGTTTCTGTTCTGGGAACAGATTTCACATCTCATTAAGGCAAAGCAGTGACAGTGGCAAGATTATGGCAGTCTATTGCTAATTAGTCTACCAGAGGTTCAGGCAGACAAAGTATTACTTTGAAGATTACTTTTCATATCCATGTATGGTATATTATGGTGTATTTGTAAAGTGCTATATCACTCATGCAAGTTGTGTGGTGCTTGGTATATGTGTGTGAGGAGTTTGAAATGAGTGCTTTTGTTTATCGGGACTCAGTGAAGCTCCCTGAGGTGTGGTGTGATGTGAGTTCTCTGTGGTACATTGAGAGTGAGTCTGGCTTTCAAATTCTGGATGGTTTGTAGTGTTCTGGTGAGTTGCTTGGTGATCCAAGTGTATAGGGTGTCCGTAGTCCAACTTGCTATTGTCTAGGGTGTGAGTGATGGTTTTTCTGGTAGTGCTTGGGAAACATTTGAAGATCTTTCTCAGCATCTTCAGTGTGTGAAAGCAGGATGCAGTGACAGCGTTGCCTTGTGTAGTCATGTCCATTTTGCTGTTTATGATGATTCTGAGGTTCCTTGCATAAGTACTGGATATGAGTGTGGATCTGAGTTCCGCCAGCCACCAGTTGGAGTCCCAGGATGAGATTGTAATGACCAGCATGTCATGTTTCCCACATTCTGAATGCTAACGTTCTTTATTCCAGAGTGTTTATGTAGCTTGAGTAGTTGTAGAACAACAACGTGTCAGTTGCTGCTGGCGCTGTGTGGTAGGACGTTTTATCCTGTAGATGTTTAATTTCAATAAAGACAAATCTATCAACCTTCCCTGCGTGTTCTGACCTACTTTGTTACACTGGCGATGACCTGGCGAAAAGAAAGGGACCCTGAGACATCTACTTTCTACAAAAGAAACATCCTAACACGGCTGTTTACACGACGACCAACCCTACCCTCCTTTGCAGATAACTCTGAAGATTGAGGTACTGTTTGCGCCAGCTTCGCGGTATCGGTGCTGACGTGACCCTTTTAAAAGAAATTGATCCATATTGTACTTTAAGACCTACTGTTACCCCTTGCGCCTGTTCCGCCTCGCAAACACTTATCAACGGGGTCGTCATCACACCCGCATTTCCCAGGAAACCGTGCCTTCCATTTGTGTCAGCGCCGCCTCGTTCTTCACATTGTTTCATGGAGTTACGTCAGCGCCACTGCACTCATCACCTTGTTTCACGGCATTGCCGTGACAAAGCCTGGAGTTCTTCAACATTACGGCACACATCACGTTCTCTCTAACCGTTGCCTAGACAACCACCCTGCTTTGGTTACACCAGCACGGGAGACATCCTTTACAACGCAACTTTTACTACGCAGTGCCATTACGACGCAACTTTTACAACGCAAACCATTACAACGCATTGCGCTGGGGGGCGCTCTAAGATAGAGAATAGGTTTCATTTAGTAGCCAACACCTTCCCTACTATCCACGGGGACTGGAGTTGGAATAGTCAATTAAACTATTCACTATCCAGCGCCCCAAAGCACTATGCGTTGTAAAGCCATGCGGTGTGAAAACCGCGTTGTAAAGGCATGCGTTGTGAAAGCATGCGTTGTGATGTCATACATCCCATCTGCACGGCTACATGCAGAATGCTGTCCTTTCCAGCCAAACCACTGGTGTTTCTGTTACGCTCCCAACGTGCTGACTCTCCTGCAAATTTCTTTGAAAGCCCCTGCAGGTCTGTGAGTTGTTTTCTACATTAAGTGCCTTTCTTCGCTGATGGGCACAGCCATATATACTTACAATTTAAAAGGCATGAAAACGGTTTTCCCTTCAACAGTGATAGGCACACTATGAATTAAAGTGCCTTCGTTATCTACAGTGAATTAAAAGGGCTGAAACTATTTTCTCTACAACTGTGATAGGCACACTAAGAATTAAAGTGCCTCCACTCCTTTACGATAAACTCTTTTGTTGTGTTAAAGACCATCTTCAACAGTGAGAAGCACACTACAAGTCAAAAGTGCTGATCCAGCGCCTTACCAGCAACTGGTACGCCAATACCATATACTCACCTGGGCCCATAAACACACACACACTCTAGTGATAACCTCTAGATTCTAAGTTTGCTGTTTCCTGAAATTTCAAGATTAGTTACCTCTTATTCTCAACTAATCTTTCACTGATCAAAAAGTTCTTTCCTCTGGTCAATTGATCATTAGTTGAACTAGTTGAAAGTGAAATGACATGAATTATTTCTCTTTTGCAATGACATAACCACATACTTTGGAAAGGTTTAAATCTTTATCTAAATTAATTCCATGTGAAACATTTCTTAAAGTACAGTACAGTCTCTGTCACTCTTAGGAAGGAAGTTTCAATTAATCAATCATCAAACAAAAGCTTCATAGATTTGCAATGACTTATGCTCAGAAGGGAGAGGATAGAGAGAAAAGTAAATCTGCACAGACACAAAAGTATAGTTGCCGAGGATGGTGTGAAAACCAGCCCCCTGGCAAAGGAGCTAGGAAGGGTCCTCTGGGAAAGATCAGGTGACAAAGGCTTCAGGACAAGAAATCAGGACAAGATAGATGACCTCTCTAACACCGACCCTTGCGTAGCCCCCTCTCTGACACACTCTTCCTCCTCAAAATTCTTCCACGATCTTTTAAGTAATTATTTCGAAGATAGCTGGTTCTGAATTCGATTCTTCTTCACTCCGACAGCATCCTGAGCTCTGCAGCAAAATCTCTGTCTCTGTCTCACTCGGGCAGCATCCTGATCTCATGCTCTCTAACTAGCTAAAGCTACCTCAATTATACCCTCCAACATTCATGTACCACCCACTAACTAGCTAAAGCTACCTCAATTATACCCTCCAATATTCATGTACCACCCATTAACTTTTCAATATCACGAAACTACTAACACTTTTTGGACAGGCAAGGGGAATGATCATCACACCATGCTTATTCTCCAATTTAGTCTTTCAGTCCATTGTTAAAAGAACCCACCCCTTAATTTTTATTAATAAAACCTTATTCCCACCCGTATTCACATCATATTAGAAACAAAATTATAAACTTCATGGGTTCCCATTCATTTCAGAGGTCTTCGTACTGGTTCCCAGGGTATGTATCCTCTGGAACCTTGGACTGTGTTCCAGAGTCACATCACTTCTTCCGGCTTATTCACATCATGCATGCATGAAGATCAGTTGGGTTATGGACTTTGGATTTGTACGAGAGGCCCAAATGTATACTAATTAGAAAGTCAAAAAGATAAATATTAATTTCAAAATAAAATGGTTTCACTGTATACCACCTATCTCTGTTTTAATCCCGTTCATTTATTAATGTTCTCCCCTTATTAGCATTAGTAAAATAACTCATGTTAGTTTCAGCAAAGCAGATGCTCAGCATGTGAGTTCTCAAGCAGCCATTTTAATATTGTCTGCGCAAGTGCAAAAAATTCCCTCCAGGCGACAGCTCGTTATACTGCGTAGATGCAGCTGACGCATGCGCAATACAGATTTCCCGTTAGCGGCAATTTTAGAACTTCGCTCGATTTACTTATTAGTAAAAAACACATAGGCAAGCTTCTCTATCTTATATGTCAAATGTGGTGAGTATTAATTTAAACAATACACAATTAATACAAGGTTCGAAGTTAAATGAAAGGATTGCTTCCGATCAAGTCTCTTTTCTACTAGTTCTTGCTCCATCAGTGCTTTCTCTACATCACTATTCTACTATAGAACTTACCTTCTATGGTGATAGGCACACCTGTTACCTCCACAAGTGCCTACACCATGTTACTACAGGAGCTTGACTCTTTTTGTCTTTAAAAAAACTCACTTTCTGTGGTGTTAGGCACATCGTTTAATTACTGCAGCAGTTTCTCTCTTCTGACACCTATTCCTTTAACGATGCAGAACGTCACTCCACCTCCTTTTTTTCTCTCTAATCCAGGTGAACCATCCATTCTTTGGTCAGAGTGGAAAAAAAGTTTTTCTTAGTTACACAAGAGTATGTGGTGTTTCACTAAGGGCCATATGTATCAAAGGGTTTTACCCATTCTGTGTCTATGGGAAAATGTGTTCATACATACTAAGTGCTGAGAGAAAGTCTGCTTTGCTCTTACACTGTTTGGGCTCTGAGGGACAAGATTTTTTCAAACATTTACCTGATCTGTGTTATACCGAATCTGATAGCCTTAATGAGTTCGAGATATGATTAAAAAAAACTAGATAAACACTA
Organism: Lissotriton helveticus; assembly: GCF_964261635.1. Classification (NCBI taxonomy): domain Eukaryota; kingdom Metazoa; phylum Chordata; class Amphibia; order Caudata; family Salamandridae; genus Lissotriton; species Lissotriton helveticus. Next base: position 166,011,622 of record NC_136062.1, on the reverse strand, counting down.
TCTCCTTAAAGTGAGCACCCTTTTAGAGAGATATCACTATGGAAAGGGTATACAACTGGCCCAAGAGTCTGTTGAGGTGTATGTTATGGATTTACAAAAACTAGCTCCGTCGTCCAGAGAAGTGTCAGCAATGGACTCAGGGCTCCGGGGAGAACCCCCACGCAGCTCTAGGCCCCGGCTCGCGGGGTCCACCAAACAGGATCTCCTTCGGCCCCCGCTGGGCTCCCAGGTACTTTGCGCTGGGCACCAGATCGCCTCTCAACCCCACAGTGCCTCCCCTCACCTCCAACAACCAGGGGCGGTGGGCGTCCACTGCCCTCAGGGGGCAACAAGCAGCCGGTTCAGCAGGCGGCCCTCGATGTCAGCAGGGGCCCCCGCTCCACTCCGCACCCACCAGGCAATCTCGGCGTTCCCTCGACGGCGGCTCCAGTCCTCCCTGCAGGTCATGTCTCCTCGGGGGCAGCGGATATCCGGCCTTGCGGGCGGCCCCCGACGGGTAGCAGGGGCCCTCGCTCCGCCCCACACTCTCCAGGCCTGTGCGTCACTTCCCCGGCGGCAGTTCCAGGCCCTACCGCCATCTGCCATGCCGCCGCGCGTTAGGGGCCGCCAGGTTTCAGACCCCGGGGGGGAAGAATTGCCTCCAAATCCGCAAGCTCCCGGGCCCGGGGACGCTCACACTTGATCCGCCGTGGTCCCGGGAGCAGCAGGGGTCCCCGAAGGTGCTCGGCAGCGGCCCGCTAGTTAGGCCGCGTCCCCGGCCTCCCGTAAACTGGGCACCGGCGTCCGCAGTTCAAGCGCCTCTCGCCGCCTCCCTCCGCTAGATCTCCTCAGTCTTGGCACCGGAGCGTGCCCCTGGACATCGGGCCTCCAGACCCAGTAGTTTTGCCGCCAATCGGGCACAGGATCCGTGCTAAAACAGGATTTTTGGGCTAGGCTGGTCGGGAGATGCAGGAGCTCGCGTCCTGTCGGCCATGTTGCGTAGCCACGCCTCTGTGCATGTAAAGTTGACATGCACACTACTATTTCTCCAACCTGGCTGTGTTCACAGCCAGGTTAGAGAAAAGCCGCAGGCTACAAGGCAGTGTCTGAGTGGTAGAGCAGGCCGCGTAGACCAATCATAGGATGAGAGCAGCGTTTGGATTGGCTGAGTAGCCTCTGCCTTCCCAGAGACTTCTGGGAGAGCACCGAGGCGACAATCAGCATCGGAGGCAGCAGCGAAAGGTACATTTTTAAAAATTATTATTTTCCCTTCCCCGTACTCCCGCCCTTCTGTCTCCTACCCCCACCTTCGTGTTGTGGTGCTGCCACTGAATTTCACACCTGCCAAAGTCCTCTCACCAGGCGGATATGTTTCAAGATTTGCCCAGTTAAGATTTCTACCTTCTCACTTAGTCCATTTTTGGAGCTCAAAATCCTACAGTGGGGCAAACCTGGAGGTTTTATCTCTCCAAATCCAAAACATTTGCTGCAAAGTCCTGCTTCAGTTTCGGTCCCTACTTTTCAGATATTTTGGAGCAGCTCCTCTCGGCCACTTTAAGGCTCCTGGGACTTTGGAGATAGCACTTAGAGGTCAGGACTCACTCCAGGATAGGCCACCAGCAGGGTCCTATCCTGGTCTCGTTTCTACTGCTTAGCTGGACACTAAAGGAAAAGGGTTTCCTTCAGCCAATTGTGTCAATGTAACCACACAGGAGGTTGTCCAACTGGACCTTGGAGTCAACTGCTCAGTCCTGGGTACAAGTGGCAACAGGTCCAGCACTTCAGGCCTCCATACAGGTCAAAGATAACAGGTCCAGTCCTCTTCAGGTTTTCTGAATCTTAGCAAGTTCTGAGGAGATGTGGGTGAGGTGCCACTTTTGTAGGATGCACTAGCCAGTGGTTGGGCGAAACTCCTGGATGCTCTGTAACCATATGAGAAAAACATTCCCAAGGGCATGCTTACCCCTCTTTGGAGCCCCTCTTGTTTGCCTTACTGCAAACTAGCCTCCTGTGCAATATTTTGAAGCAAACCCAATATGAAAACACTCTTCTGCCCTTGGAGATTGCTGGTGTGGTAGCCGCGGGTACGTTTGAGAAAATGAGTTGTCCCTTCCTCCTCAAGTACACCAAACTGGTTCTGGGATCAGCTCTCCCTCCCACTGGGCTGGTGCCAAGCTGGCTATAGACAGCCCAGAGAATAATGGCTTATCTTTCCCAGGTCTCCCTTTGTATTATCTAGGATGTAGATAGTGATCTGACCCTTTTCAAGTCATGACGTTTCTGGACCATCCCCAGCTGCCTTCCTTGAGCTGACAACACACACAGGTATTCCTGCCAAAAGACCTAAGCCATTGTTTCTGTTCTGGGAACAGATTTCACATCTCATTAAGGCAAAGCAGTGACAGTGGCAAGATTATGGCAGTCTATTGCTAATTAATCTACCAGAGGTTCAGGCAGACAAAGTATTACTTTGAAGATTACTTTTCATATCCATGTATGGTATATTATGGTGTATTTGTAAAGTGCTATATCACTCATGCAAGTTGTGTGGTGCTTGGAATATGTGTGTGAGGAGTTTGAAATGAGTCCTTTTGTTTATCGGCACTCAGTGAAGCTCCCTGAGGTGTGGTGTGATGTGAGTTCTCTGTGGGACATTGAGAGTGAGTCTGGCTTTCAAATTCTGGATGGTTTGTAGTGTTCTGGTGAGTTGCTTGGTGATCCAAGTGTATAGGGTGTCCGTAGTCCAACTTGCTATTGTCTAGGGTGTGAGTGATGGTTTTTCTGGTTGTGCTTGGGTAACATTTGAAGATCTTTCTCAGCATCTTCAGTGTGTGAAAGCAGGATGCAGTGACAGCGTTGCCTTGTGTAGTCATGTCCATTTTGCTGTTTATGATGATTCTGAGGTTCCTTGCATAAGTACTGGATATGAGTGTGGATCTGAGTTCCGCCAGACACCAGTTGGAGTCCCAGGATGAGATTGTAATGACCAGCATGTCATGTTTCCCACATTCTGAATGCTAACGTTCTTTATTCCAGAGTGTTTATGTAGCTTGAGTAGTTGTAGAACAACAACGTGTCAGTTGCTGCTGGCGCTGTGTGGTAGGACGTTTTATCCTGTAGATGTTTAATTTCAATAAAGACAAATCTATCAACCTTCCCTGTGTGTTCTGACCTACTTTGTTACACTGGCGATGACCTGGCGAAAAGAAAGGGACCCTGAGACATCTACTTTCTACAAAAGAAACATCCTAACACGGCTGTTTATACAACGACCAACCCTACCCTCCTTTGCAGATAACTCTGAAGATTGAGGTACTGTTTGCGCCAGCTTCGCGGTATCGGTGCTGACTTGACCCTTTTAAAAGAAATTGATCCATATTGTACTTTAAGACCTACTGTTACCCCTCGCGCCTGTTCCGCCTTGCAAACACTTATCAACGGGGTCGTCATCACACCCGCATTTCCCAGGAAACCGTGCCTTCCATTTGTGTCAGCGCCGCCTCGTTCTTCACATTGTTTCATGGCGTTACGTCAGCGCCACTGCACTCATCACCTTGTTTCACGGCATTGCCGTGACAAAGCCTGGAGTTCTTCAACATTACGGCACACATCACGTTCTCTCTAACCGTTGCCTAGACAACCACCCTGCTTTGGTTACACCAGCACGGGAGACATCCTTTACAACGCAACTTTTACTACGCAGTGCCATTACGACGCAACTTTTACAACACAAACCATTACAACGCATTGCGCTGGGGGGCGCTCTAAGATAGAGAATAGGTTTCATTTACTAGCCAACACCTTCCCTACTATCCACGGGGACTGGAGTTGGAATAGTCAATTAAACTATTCACTATCCAGCGCCCCAAAGCACTATGCGTTGTAAAGCCATGCGGTGTGAAAACCGCTTTGTAAAGGCATGCGTTGTGAAAGCATGCGTTGTGATGTCATACATCCCATCTGCACAGCTACATGCAGAATGCTGTCCTTTCCAGCCAAACCACTGGTGTTTCTGTTACGCTCCCAACGTGCTGACTCTCCTGCAAATTTCTTTGAAAGCCCCTGCAGGTCTGTGAGTTGTTTTCTACATTAAGTGCCTTTCTTCGCTGATGGGCACAGCCATATATACTTACAATTTAAAAGGCATGAAAATGGTTTTCCCTTCAACAGTGATAGGCACACTATGAATTAAAGTGCCTTCGTTATCTACAGTGAATTAAAAGGGCTGAAACTATTTTCTCTACAACTGTGATAGGCACACTAAGAATTAAAGTGCCTCCACTCCTTTACGATAAACTCTTTTGTTGTGTTAAAGACCATCTTCAACAGTGAGAAGCACACTACAAGTCAAAAGTGCTGATCCAGCGCCTTACCAGCAACTGGTACGCCAATACCATATACTCACCTGGGCCCATAAACACACACACACTCTAGTAATAACCTCTGGATTCTAAGTTTGCTGTTTCCTGAAATTTCAAGATTAGTTACCTCTTATTCTCAACTAATCTTTCACTGATCAAAAAGTTCTTTCCTCTGGTCAATTGATCATTAGTTGAACTAGTTGAAAGTGAAATGACATGAATTATTTCTCTTTTGCAATTACATAACCACATACTTTGGAAAGGTTTAAATCTTTATCTAAATTAATTCCATGTGAAACATTTCTTAAAGTACAGTACAGTCTCTGTCACTCTTAGGAAGGAAGTTTCAATTAATCAATCATCAAACAAATACTTCATAGATTTGCAATGACTTATGCTCAGAAGGGAGAGGATAGAGAGAAAAGTAAATCAGCACAGACACAAAAGTATAGTTGCCGAGGATGGTGTGAAAACCAGCCCCCTGGCAAAGGAGCTAGGAAGGGTCCACTGGGAAAGATCAGGTGACAAAGGCTTCAGGACAAGAAATCAGGACAAGATAGATGACCTCTCTAACACCGACCCTTGCATAGCCCCCTCTCTGACACACTCTTCCTCCTCGAAATTCTTCCACGATCTTTTAAGTAATTATTTCGAAGATAGATGGTTCTGAATTCGATTCTTCTTCACTCCGACAGCATCCTGAGCTCTGCAGCAAAATCTCTGTCTCTGTCTCACTCGGGCAGCATCCTGATCTCATGCTCTCTAACTAGCTAAAGCTACCTCAATTATACCCTCCAACATTCATGTACCACCCACTAACTAGCTAAAGCTACCTCAATTATACCCTCCAATATTCATGTACCACCCATTAACTTTTCAATATCACGAAACTACTAACACTTTTTGGACAGGCAAGGGGAATGATCATCACACCATGCTTATTCTCCAATTTAGTCTTTCAGTCCATTGTTAAAAGAACCCACCCCTTAATTTTTATTAATAAAACCTTATTCCCACCCGTATTCACATCATATTAGAAACAAAATTATAAACTTCATGGGTTCCCATTCATTTCAGAGGTCTTCGTACTGGTTCCCAGGGTATGTATCCTCTGGAACCTTGGACTGTGTTCCAGAGTCACATCACTTCTTCCGGCTTATTCACATCATGCATGCATGAAGATCAGTTGGGTTATGGACTTTGGATTTGTACGAGAGGCCCAAATGTATACTAATTAGAAAGTCAAAAAGATAAATATTAATTTCAAAATAAAATGGTTTCACTGTATACCACCTATCTCTGTTTTAATCCCGTTCATTTATTAATGTTCTCCCCTTATTAGCATTAGTAAAATAACTCATGTTAGTTTCAGCAAAGCAGATGCTCAGCATGTGAGTTCTCAAGCAGCCATTTTAATATTGTCTGCGCAAGTGCAAAAAATTCCCTCCAGGCGACAGCTCGTCATACTGCGTAGATGCAGCTGACGCATGCGCAATACAGATTTCCCGTTAGCGGCAATTTTAGAACTTCGTTCAAATTACTTATTAGTAAAAAACACATAGGCAAGCTACTCTATCTTATATGTCAAATGTGGTGAGTATTAATTTAAACAATACACAATTAATACAAGGTTCGAGGTTAAATGAAAGGATTGCTTCCGATCAAGTCTCTTTTCTACTAGTTCTTGCTCCATCAGTGCTTTCTCTACATCACTATTCTACTATAGAACTTACCTTCTATGGTGATAGGCACACCTGTTACCTCCACAAGTGCCTACACCATGTTACTACAGGAGCTTGACTCTTTTTGTCTTTAAAAAAACTCACTTTCTGTGGTGTTAGGCACATCGTTTAATTACTGCAGCAGTTTCTCTCTTCTGACACCTATTCCTTTAACGATGCAGAACGTCACTCCACCTCCTTTTTTTCTCTCTAATCCAGGTGAACCATCCATTCTTTGGTCAGAGTGGAAAAAAAGTTTTTCTTAGTTACACAAGAGTATGTGGTGTTTCACTAAGGGCCATATGTATCAAAGGGTTTTACCCATTCTGTGTCTATGGGAAAATGTGTTCATACATACTAAGTGCTGAGAGAAAGTCTGCTTTGCTCTTACACTGTTTGGGCTCTGAGGGACAAGATTTTTTCAAACATTTACCTGATCTGTGTTATACCGAATCTGATAGCCTTAATGAGTTCGAGATATGATTAAAAAAAACTAGATAAACACTATCTCCTTAAAGTGAGCACCCTTTTAGAGAGATATCACTATGGAAAGGGTATACAACTGGCCCAAGAGTCTGTTGAGGTGTATGTTATGGATTTACAAAAACTAGCTTCATCATGTAAATTTGAAGGTTCTCTTGATGAGCGCATTCACAACCAATTTATATTGGGTTGCAACATAGACAAGGATGAATTGTGGCAAAAAGATGACCCCCAAATTAGACGTTGAGGTTATGAAGAAAGAGAATAGTTCTACTGGAGAAAAAGTACAAAGTGTAACAAAGACAAAAGCATTCAAGCAACGTGAACCTCTATCTATAAAAACTAAGAAGAATTTTATTGGAAAGGGTTTTCGCTGTGACATGGTTGGTCACTTAGCTAATGATAAGGCATGTCCTGCTTTAACTTCAAAGTGCCATAAGTGTGGGAAAGTAGGCCATGTGGTGAAAGCTTATAGGGTGCAAAAATAAAAAAAATAAAAAAGTGTGAAATAAGTTTGTATACAAAATGAAACTCACTCTGCTGATCTACATTGTGGTGAGGTTTTAGTTCAGGTCGCTCAGAACAAAATTCAGAGTCCCATAGGCAATGTTCAGGTGAACAGTCACTCTGTTAAATGCTCTTTGATTCTGGAGCAAAAATTACCTTGGTCCCAAAGAGTTTTTATGATACATCCTTGCTTGACAAAGTGAAGGTTTTCAAACCAGATATCAAACCGCTTCCATATGGTGGTCAACCCATAAAATTATTTTGTTTACTTTGTGGGCGATATAAAGTACAAAGGGAGGCCTACTGCTGGAAAGATCTATATGTCTTCCAGAGGAGACAGCATTGTGAGCTGGATTCACCAAGCTGATCTTGGAGTTATTCTAATTCCAGGTGGTGATACATGTATTGTTCTAAAAGACATCCTCCCTCCAACATTTTCTAGTGGTGTTGATACCCCTAAACTTATTAAAATTGATCAAGAGGGTGACTTAGGCAGTGAATTTGAACAAGTTTTCAGTGGGAAGTTAGGTTGTTTATCAGGCTATATTCACAGGATCACCCTTAGGGCTGATGTCACCCCAGTGACATGCAAGATCCGTAGTGTACCCTTAGCACTGAGGGAACCCATGCGTAATGAGCTGGAAAAGTTGAAGAAAGAAGCAATTATTGTAGAGAACGTAGCAAGTGATTGGTTGGCTCATGTTGTTCTCGCCTGCAAGGCCTCTGGTGAGGTAAGGCTGTGTGTGGACCTTCGTGCCCTTAATTATGCTGTCATTGTTGACAAGTACAGAGGGAGAGGCCCAAATATTGTGGAGATGCTGACTCAATTAGAGGGGGCTTAGGTCTTTTCTACCTTAGAATTTAGAGCCACCTACCTCAGAACAGAATTGATGGTGACTCAATGGCTCTAACAGCTTTCATAACACCTTTTGGAGCACACAAATTCACCCAGCACCCCTTTGGTTTAAATTCTGCAGCCTCTGTCTTCCAGCGAGCCATGGAAGACGTTCTACATGGATTGCCTGGTATTAAAATATACCAAGATGATGTTCTGATATATGGCTCATCCCAAAAGGTTCATGATGAGAGGCTTAGGGCCGTTTTGGAGAGATTTAGGTCATGTGGATTGACCTTGCGTGAAAACAAGTGTAGGTTTAATCTCTCAGAAATTGATTACTTGGGACATAAGTTGTCAAAGGAAAGTGTTAAACCTAGAGATCATCTGGTAAAAACTACTGAGGGTCTCCTTGTGCCAGAATCTAGGGATAACCTTGTCAACTTTCTTGGTATGGCCGAATAGTATAATAAATTTGTTCCACAGTTTGCTTCGTGCACTTTTACCTTTAGGTCACTTCTAAAGAAGGGTGTGAAATTTAGCTGGTCAGCCCTTTGCCAAGTAGAGTTTTGTGATGTAAAAAATGCTTTGAGTAGTGCACCTTCCCTCCAAAGTTTCGACACTGCTGCTCGCTCCATCCTTATCACTGATGCAAGTTCCAAGGGCCTGGGGCTTGTGCTCAAACAAGTTAAAAATGGTAAAGAAATTACTATTATGTTCCTCTCAAGAACGCTAGTAGGACCTGAGGTACAATACTCGGTCATTGACAAAGAAACTGTGTGTATTTTTTGGGCCATTGGGAAGCTCAAGAAGTTCCTTTGGGGGAGCTAGTTTGTTCTGCGTTCTGACCATAAGCCATTGAAGGACTTGTTTACCAAGAAATGCTTGAATGCTGTTACTTCAAGAATTTGAAAGTGGATAGTCGCATTTCAGGACTATGACTTTGTGGTAAACTATATACCTGGTACAGGGAATAAAGTTTCTGACTGTCTTTCTCGCCTCGTTCAAATTAATTCAAGTGATGCCTCTGCTGACTTAGAGGACTTATGGGAAGATGATGACTACAAAGTAGGTGAGGTCATGGAGTATGTCTTAAGTGAGGAGGAATGGACATCTTTCATAGAGAGCAATGTGGGGATTCGTGAAGTGTGTAAGTTGGTAGCTGAAAGGTGGAAAGGCGTAAAGGATATAAGTGAGGAAGTCCGTCAGTTCTGGAATGTACGTGATAAGTTGTCTGTTAGCACTGGTTTACTTTGGAGGGGTACAAGATTGGTTCCTCCTGTGGCTGTCAGGTTGAGAATTGTCCACCAAGCCCATCAGGGACATCAGGGCATTTTGAAAACCAAGGAGAGGATTCACTTGCTGGTGGCCTGGCATTGACCTTCTTATAGAACGATGGTAAGTGATAGCACGGAATATAATGTGTGTGACAAGATATATAACACCAGAGTTCAACCTATGATTATACGTGACACCCTTTCTCGCTGTTGGCAAGAGGTAGCTCTGGACCTCCTGGGTCCGACTACATGCAGATTTGGTCATTCCTATGTTCTGGTGCTGATAGACATGTATTCCAGATGGCCGGAAATCAGAATCACTCAAAGCACTGAGACTAAAGATGTTGTCAAATTCCTTCATGACATCTTCTGCAGAGAAGGACTCCCTGACTGTCTGTTGACAGGGGTCCAACTAGTCTCGAGAGAGATGGAAGAGTATTTGACAAAAAAGGGTATCAAACACAAGCGTTGTGCTAACATCCCGAAACCAACTGTATGGTAGAGAGGTTTATTTGAGTCCTAAAGGAGTCCATCCAACTGGCCAAGACCCAAGGCAAGGACTGGAGGTCTGAAATAGTGGAGCGTATGAAGGTTTACCTTCTCACACCTCACTCCACTATGAATAAGGTTCCTTTCGAACTGTTTAGGGGACAGAATCCCAACACCCACATGTTCCAATCGTGGATGAGGGACAAGTGTATGAATGTAGATTCAAATGTGGATTCTGGTAAGGTACCCTGGGAAGAAACACAAAAGTTGAAGTCCATCAAAAGAAAGGAGAATTTTGATTCCAGGCATGCTGTTGCCCTCACACACTTTTTGTGGAGAAAAAGCTCTTCTAAAATGCTGTTAAACTAAATGACGGACGAATTTGGAACTAAAGTAGGATTGCTCCGATGCGTACTAATGGTCAGACCAAAACAGTGGTTCCTGGGGAGCCTTCCAAAAGTGTGCCATTGTTACGCAGAAGTTCTCATACTTGCAAGGTTCCCGTGATGTTACGTGCCTTTGTTTTACATTAATGTTTTTGTGCTCATGCTCCTTTTATTTCTCTTATGTAAAGGGGAAAGGTGTGTAATGACCAGCATGTCATGTTTCCCACATTATGAATGCTAACGTTCTTTATTCCAGAGTGTTGATGTAGCTTGAGTAGTTGTAGATCACCAGTGTGTCGGTTGCTGCTGGCGCTCTGTGGATAGGACAGTATATCCTGTAGATGTTTAACTTCAATAAAAAAGAATCTATCAACCTTTCCTGCATGTTCCGACCTACTTCGTTACAGAGGTGTTTTTACAGAAGATCACTACTTCTGTCTTGTAGGTATTGAGCTTGAGACAGGTGACTTTCACCCAGTAAGTGACTTTCGTCATACAGGAGAGTAACTTGTTCCTTGTTTTGTGGTTCTTGTTCGAGAGGGAAAGTATGCGTTACATTTCATTGGGGTAGGAGAGAATGTTGATGGCATGTGTACTGATGACATTCATCAGAGGGATCATGCAAGTGTTAGAAAGGCTACTGGGCAATGAACATTAAGGCGCCCCTTAGATAAATCTGCTGTATTCTAAGAAGTAAAGTGTCATGATTACAGTTTGTGTTCTATCTGTTAAGAAAGAGCAAATCAAGCAGAGAACAGGTACTTTTTTTCCTTGTTGCATATTTATACAGCGCAAATTCGACCTGAAGGTATTGGAGCGCTTTACACGAGCACTGTATTTACATTACACATTCAGGCACGGGGAGATTAAGTGATTTACCCAGAATCACAGGATGTGGATACGACCCCGAGGCTTGAACCCTGGTTTCCAGCACCAAAGTCGGCAGTCTAGCTAAAAGACCACATCCTCTCCACAAGATTTTGAATGCCTATCTCCTGCAGGCCTGGCACCTGATGAAGAGGAGGTTATGACCATGTCAAATACAGCAGGGAATTTCCTGGAGAATGAGGGCGGATGTGTCTCATTTGTCAAGGATCATGCGGATGTCGTCTTTGGCAGCAATGTGTGCTGTTTATGTACTGAGGGTGGGCTGGAAAAGAGACTGTGTGATGTCTGAATCTGGTCATTGTTGAAGTGGTCAGTAAGGTGTTGGTTGATTAGTTTTTCAAAGACCTTCACGGGGTATAGTAGGAGGGACATGGATCTGTAGATAAGAGAGTGTGACTGTGTCAGCGGATGGCTTCTAGTACAGGGGCATGACATTGGCATGTTTCCAGGTGTCCGGGAATGTGGCTGCGTCAGTGGGGGCAATGAGGATGAATGTTAGTGTTTTACTCTTCAGGTCGGAGTCCTTTGGTGAATGTGTGGTGAGAGCAAGGATGAGATGGGACCCACAAGTGGGCAGTCTTTTTATGGTTGAAGCAGCTTCAACTTTGGTGACTGTGGGCAGTGAGGCAAGGGCCTGTTTTTCAGCAGTGACGGGAAGTTGAGTTGGGAAGGTGACGAGGCCCAGTTGAGGGTCAATGCTGCTGTATAGGGAGGTAATTTTGTTAAAGAAAATATCATAGAGCTTATTGCAAAGGTCTTGCAAAGGGTTGATATTGCTGGAGACAGCAGGAGGTGTGGTGAAATCATTGATGTTGGTGAAGATTTCCTTTGCTGATGTTTCTTCCCATGTCGATGTGGTCTGCAAGTGGTGTCCCATATCTTCTGATGGTACTGTTGTAGGGGGGTTTGAAGGTATAATTTTTAGTGATGTCTTGACTTGTTCTCAATTTGCTCTTCAGTTCCTTGCAGTGGTGTTTCCTCTGTGTAAAAGCAGGTATGTCTGTGGTTGGGCTCTTCCATTGGGTTGCACTCGAGGGAAACCAGGGTGTCCCTGCATTAATTGATACAGCTATTGAGGTTCTTCATACCTTCAGCAAGGTGATGGTTTGCTCACGCCGGTGCTTGGAGAGGGAAGTGGCCCAGTCTTATTCTGTGATGCTTTTCCAGCTGCAGCAGGACAGGTTAACTGGTGGTAGGTCTGGGGTGGATTTGGGATGGTTCTGCTGAAATTGACATGGGCATGGTGTGTCCATTTCATAATTGGCAGTCCAAATACTGTGATGTTGTTTATTGAGGAGAAAATCAGGTCAGTAGGTGTCCAACAGTGTGAGTGGGTTTGGTTATTTTCTGGGTCAGGATGAGGTTTTTGAGGTTGTCTAGAAGGGCCATAAAGTTTGGGATGGTGTGACTTTATAGGTGAAAGTTAAGGTCTAGAGGTGAATGAAGGTGCTGGAGTTGATGACGAAGTCCGTGATGTAATTGGCAAAACTGGTGCAGGGTTATGGTGATCTGTATACGAGGGTACTGCCAAGGGAGAAGTTGACCGTGATGCATATGCTGAACGGGAAATGTTTCATTTACCTGGACTCCAACTTCATCTGTGAATTAGATTTTTAGTAAACATTAAAAATAATGGCTGAATGACTGATAGCTTGTCCCAAACCAAAGACAGCAGAATGATGTTTTTATCTGAAGTGTCGGTTTTATAACAGGAACATATACAGCCATTCACAGTGAAAACAGCTTTTGAGGTCTAATCAATGTAGGTACATGCTGACATTACCAATAGATTAGATTGTTATTAATTTTATTAAATTTTACCAATAGAGGTTGGATCACTCTGGTAGCTTGTCCCCAAACTAAAGATCACAGAATTCATATTTTATCTGAACTTTAGTTTTTATAATAGGAACAGCTACAGACCTTTACAGTGAAAGCAGTTTTTGGGAGCTAATCATTAAAGGTATTGTATTGTTTTGTAATTGCATTTATATAGCGCTTACTTCCTGTTGCGAGGTGTCAAAATGCTTTTTCGGTCAGGACCCATAAAGGATTAGTGGTGAATTAGTATAGTGAAAATATGAAAGTAATTTGAGTGGTGGATATGTTAGTCAGTAATTTGTATTGAGAAGGATTGTGGAGGAATAGAAAAGGGAAAAAGGTTTGCATTCATATAGCGCTTGCTACCCTTGATTGGGTGTTGCAGGACTTTTTCGGTGAGTAGCACTCTACTTCAGAACCCAGAAAGGATTAGTGGTGAATTAGCATACTGAAAATATGAAAGTAATTGTGTGGTGGATATGTTAGTCAGTTATTTGGATTGAGAAGCATAGTGGATGGATAGAGAATGGAAACAGGTTTGAATTTATGTAGCGCTTGCTTTGCCTGATGGGTGTTAAAACGTTTTTTCGATGAGTAGCACGCTACTTTGGAACCCATAATGGATTAGTGGTGAATTAGAATAGTGAAAATATGAAAGTAATTTGAGTGGTGGATATGTTAGTCAGTTATTAGGCTGAGAAGGATAGTGGAGGGATAGAGAAGGGAAAACTGTTTGCATTTATATTGCGCTTGATACCCGTGCTAGGGGGTTGAAGTGATTTTTCCAGCGAATAGAGAGGTATGAAATTGATTTGAGTGGTGGACATGTTAGTCTGTTATTTGGATTGAAAAGGATAATGGAGGGATATAAGGGAAGCATTTAGAATATATTTGTTGTTGTTTTGGAGCTCATAGCAGTAGGAGGGGGTTTGGGATGAGTAAAAGGGAGGTGGAGGGGGAAGAGTCAGAGGGAGCGTTTAAAAAAGCTTGTTTTGGGGGATCGGAATAGTAAAAGAGGTACGAGATGATGCAAGAAGGGCAGAAGTAGGGAAGAGTCTCGAAAGGGTTATTTTGGGGATTATAGTAGTGGTATGGGTTTGGGATGAATGAGAGAGTGGAGGAATGGATATATTGATAGAGGTATATAGTGAGAAATAGGCTAATGCATTGGAAAGAGTAGTAGAAAGAGGTTTGAGATGAGTCAGAGAGTTGAGCCAGAGGATATATTAAGAGCGGTATCGAGTGAAAAATAGTGTAGTGCATTGGACATGCTGAATTAGAAGAAAAGTAATAAATAAATTAAAGTAATTAAAAAGTACATGCCAACACAAAATCCTTGCATTTAACACCTTTATATATTAGGCACCCTACCTTGTGGTCTGCAAGGCTTACTTAGGGGTGACTTATTTAATCTTTAAAAGTAAACTTGTTTCGTGTTATAAAGAGTTATTTTGATAGGTTTTCGTGTAAGTGTAGTATTCAGGCTACACAGATAGGCCTGACACCATGTTGTCTTTGTCATCCCAGTAGACGGCACAACTGGTCTTGTTCTTGCAGTCCACAGGCCGCATTTAACTTTTTAATGCCATTTGTGTATTTTTCTGTATCATATACTATGAAATATTGGAAAGTTAAATATTCTAATTGAGTATTACCCAATTTTCTAACATTTTAAGGGTCAGGGCACATAGACTCTGGACTCGACAGACGTGCTGCAGAGTTCACAAAACAGCATTATCAATCCTCAAAAAATGAGGGGGGTGACACAAAAAGATGTATTTCCTCACAGCCGGAGATTGTGAAAAACTTCTTAAGTTATCTTCTCTTCCTTAATAGTCCAACAACTTAAATCATCAGCATGGGAGAATCCCCAGACAACAGTCTGCTTGAAAATAGGAACAAATCCCTGCTCTTTTGAAACAGTTAAAAAACTCTTAGTATGGTTTACAAAAATCGGTCCTTTAGCCATCAAATTTGATTTGATTTGATTTAATTTGATTTGATTTATTGACTTATAGAGCGCGCGAATGCCCAGGGGCGTCTTGGCGCTAGACCGAAAAAGGAGTTCTGAACGAATCAAGACCTCTAAGAGGTGTTTAAAAACCTTGTACTACTGAGAAAGATTCTCCCGCTACTTCAGTTACCATAATGTATCAAATGGATGGGTGCACTGGTAAGTAATGCAAAGACTGGATTTTAGCAATATTATCTATACAGCAGCCCCTACACAAGCAGTGGCAAAGGTAATAGGTCGCACCTATACAAGAGCTATTGACTTTGGCAATGTGTTTATGCCATGTTGTACTCCAGTGTGGCTACCGTCAGCATTATGACGGTGGTGGCAAGGGTCGTCGGGTGGACTGGGGTAGTAAAGTGTTTTACAGTGGATTTGTTGGAGTAGAGTGTAGTAGAGTCGAGATTGGGGAGTAGAGTGTTGTAGAGGTGAGAAGAGTACTGGGGATCAGTGGCAGAGAGTGTTGTAGAGTGGAGGGTCATGAAGTGGAGTGGAGTGGGGTAGAAAATGGTGAAGTGGGTCAGAGTGAATTGAGTTAGTGGAGTGGATTGGATTGGAATAGAGTGAGATGGATTTAATTAGGGTAGAGTGGGGTGGAGTGAGGGGAGTGAGCTGTATTGAAGTGGGTGGACTGAATGAGGTGGATTGGATTGGAGTGGGAATGGATGGGTTGAAATGGGGTGAGGTGGATTGGATTAGGAGGTTGGAGTGTGGTGAATTGGAGTGGGTGGATTAGATTTGATTGGGGTGGTTGATTAAATTGGAGTGATAGGATTGGGGTGGGGTGGATTGGATTGGGGTGGCATAGATTGGATTGGGTGGATTATATTGGACTGGAGTGGGTGTTTGCTGTTTCTGTACTGTGGGTGGGCTGGAAAAGAGACTGTGTGATGTCTGAATCTGGTCATTGCTGAAGTGGTCAGGAAGGTGTTGGTTGATTCGTTTTTCTAAGAACTTCACCGGGAAAAGTAGGAGCAACATGGGTCTGTAGATAAGAGAGTGTGACTGTGTCAGCAGATGGCTTCTAGTACAGGGGCATGACA
The DNA here is from genome assembly GCF_964261635.1 of Lissotriton helveticus. NCBI lineage: Eukaryota > Metazoa > Chordata > Amphibia > Caudata > Salamandridae > Lissotriton > Lissotriton helveticus. The sequence goes on along the minus strand of NC_136062.1, from coordinate 165,995,818 downwards.
TTGGCATGTTTCTAGGTTTCCTGGGATGTGGCTGAGTCAGTGGGGGCAATGAGGATGGCTGTTAGTGTTTTACTCTTCAGGTAGGAGTCCTTTGGTGAATGCGTGTGAGAGCAAGGATCAGATGGGGCCCACGAGTGGGCAGTCTTTTTTATGGTTGAAGCAGCTTCAACTTTGGTGTCTGTGGGCAATGAGGCAAGGGCCTGTTTTTCAGCAGTGACGGGAAGTTGAGTTGGGAAGGTGAAAAGGCCCAGTTGAGGGTCAATGTTGCTGTATAGGGAGGTTATTTTGTTAAAGAAAATATTAGAGAGCTTATTGCAAAGGTCTTGCAAAGGGTTGATATTGCGAGAGGCAGCAGGAGGTGTGGTGAAATCATTGATGTTGGTGAAGATTTCCTTGCTGATGTTTCTGCCCATGTCGGTGTGGTCTGCAAGAGGTGTGTACCTGGTGTCCCATATCTTCTGATGGTACTGTCTTAAGGAGGATTTGAAGACATCATTTTTAGTGACTTGTTCTCAATTTGCTCTTCAGTTCCTTGCAGTGGTGTTTCCTCTGTGTAAAAGCTGGTCTATCTGTGGTTGAGCTCTTCCATTGGAATGCACTTGAGGGCAACCAGGGTGTCCCCGCATTAAGTGATACAGCTATTGAGGTTCTTCATACCTTCAGCAAGGTGCTGGTTTGCTCACGCCGGTGCTTGGAGAGGGCAGTGGCCCAGTCTTATTCTGTGATGCTTTTCCAGCTGCAGCAGGACAAGTTCAGTGGTGGTAGGTCTGGGGTGGATTTGGGATGGTTATGCTGAAATTGACATGGGCATGGTCTGTCCATTTCATAATTGGCAGACTGTGATGTTGTCTATTGAGGAGAAAATCAGGTCAATAGTTGTCCAACAGTGTGAGTGGGTTTGATTATTTTCTGGGTCAGGATGAGGTTTTTGAGGTTGTGTAGAAGGGCAATAAAGTTTAGAATGGTGTGACTTTATAGGTGAAAGTTATGGTCTACAGGTGAATGAGGGTGCTGGAATTGATGATGAGGGGTACGACGAAGTCTATGATGTAATTGGCAAAACTGGTGCAGGGTCATGGTGATCTGTATACGAGGGTACTGCCAAGGGAGAAGTTGACCGTGATGCATATGCTGAATGGGAAATGTTTCATTTACCTGGACTCCAAATTCATCTGTGAATTAGATTTTTAGTAAACATTAAAAATAATGGCTGAATGACTGGTAGCTTGTCCCAAACCAAAGACAGCAGAATGATGTTTTAATCTGAAGTTTAGTTTTTATAACAGGAACATCTACAGCCATTCACAGTGAAAATAGCTTTTGAGGTTTAATCAATGTAGGTACATGTTGACATTGCCAAAAGATTAGATTTTTATTAAATATTAACAATAGAGGTTGGATCACTTTGGTAGCTTGTCCCCAAACTAAAGATCACAGAATTCATATTTTATCTGAACTTTAGTTTTTATAATAGGAACAGCTACAGACCTTTACAGTGAAAGCAGTTTTGGGGGCTAATCATTGAAGGTATTGTATTGTTTTGTAATTGCATTTATATAGCGCTTACTTCCCGTTGCGAGGCGACAAAGTGCTTTTTCAGTCGGGACCCATAAAGGATTAGTGGTGAATTAGTATAGTGAAAATATGAAAGTAATTTGAGTGGTGGATATGTTAGTCAGTAATTTGGATTGAGAAGGATTGTGGAGGAATAGAAGAGGGAAAAAGGTTTGCATTCATATAGCACTTGCTACTCTTGATTGGGTGTTGCAGCACTTTTTCAGTGAGTAGCAGGCTACTTCAGAACCCAGAAAGAATTAGTGGTGAATTAGATTAGTGAAAATATGAAAGTAATTTGAGTGGTGGATATGTTAGTCAGTTATTTAGACTGAGAAGGATAGTGGAGGGATAGAGAGGGGAAAAAGGTTTGCATTTATATAGCGCTTGCTACCTCTGAAAGGGGGTTGAAGTTCTTTTTCCAGCGAATAGTGAAGTATGAAATTGATTTGAGTGATGGACATGTTAGTCTGTTATTTGGATTGAAAAGGATAATAGAGGGATAGAAGGGAAGCATTTAGAATTTGTTGTTGTTGTTTTGGAGCTCATAGCAGTAGGAGGAGGTTTGGGATGAGTAAAAGGGAGGTGGAGGGGGAACAGTCAGAGGGAGGGTTTAGAAAGGCTTTTTTTGGGGGATCAGAATAGTAAAAGAGGTATGAGATGATGCAAGAAGGGCAGAAGTAGGGAAGAGTCTCGAAAGGGTTATTTGGGGATTATAGTAGTGGTATGGGGTTTGGGATGAATGAGAGAGTGGAGGAATGGATATATTGATAGAGGTATAGAGTGAGAAATAGGCTAGTGCATTGGAAAGAGTAGTAGAAAGAGGTTTGAGATGAGTCAAAGAGTTAAGCTAGAGGATATATTGAGAGCGGTATCGAGTGAAAAATAGTGTAGTGCATTGGACTTGCTGAATTAGAAGAAAAGTAATAAATAAGTTAAAGTAATTAAAAAGTACATGCCAACATAAAATCCTTGCATTTAACACCTTTATATATTAGGCACCCTACCTTGTGAAGTGAAGTGAAGTGAAGTGAGGAAGGACTTATATAGCGCGCTACCACTCCAAGGAGTATCTTGGCGCTTGGATTTCCAGAAACCGCAGGTAGTAGGTGAAAGGGACTACCTGTGAAAGAAGCACATTATAGGAATCCCATACATTCGGCATGAGATAAGGTATAGTTCCATGTTTTTAAAAGCTTTCTGAATTTAAGTTCAGTGGGGGCTTGACGCAAGAAAGAGGGAAGTCTGTTCCATACTTTGGCGCCGATGACAGCAATGGATTTACCTCCTCTCGTTGACTTTTTGAACCTGGGGACGTGAAGTAGATTGGCTGTAGATGACCTGAGTGATCTTGACGGGTGGTATTGATTAAAGTATTTGCGCAAGTACAGTGGGCCCTGATGGTAAAAGGCTCTGTAAGTGATGGTCAGGACCTTGAAGAGTATGCGCTTGTGGATAGGGAGCCAGTGCAAGGCGTCCAGTGCTGCAGAGGCCGAAGATTTTCTGGGCAGTCTGAGGACCAGTCTGGCAGCTGCATGCTGGACTATTTGGAGTTTATGAAGGGCTGATCTGTTCAGTCCAGCATAGAGGCTGTTACAATAGTCCAGCCTAGATGTTATAAGAGCAACAGCTACCGTACATCTGGCCCTGAGTGGAAGAAGATCGAAGAATTTCCTCAAGCTTCTGATAATACCAAAGCATACCCCTGCCACTTCCTTGGCTTGTTGGTCGAAAGTCAGAGTGTTCTCAAATTTTATTCCTAGGTTTCGCGCGGCATTAATGGTATTGGGGGGAGCTTCTGCATTTTCAGGCCACCATTGTTGTGGAGAGAAGAGATTGTTGGGTCCGAAAGGTATGATTTCAGTTTTAGATGAATTACACTTCAGATGGTTATGTGACATCCATTTGAAGGTATCTGACAGACATTCTTTAAATGTTTGTTCTGCGTTAGGTTGATTTTTATCGAGGGTCAGAACAAGCTGAGTGTCGTCAGCGTAAGCGACAGTACTGATGTTATGGGAGGAAATCAAATTCAGTAGAGGGACCATGTAAAGATTGAATAAGGTGGGACTTAAACTGGAGCCCTGTGGGACCCCAGTTTTAGTGTATTTTTCCTCTGAAGAGAAGTCGCCTAACCTTATAATCTGGCGTCTATGTGCTAAGTAGTTTTTAAAACATTCGAACACGGTTCCTGCTATGCCAGCATTGGAAAGGCGATGTAAAAGGATAGCATGGGATACCGTGTCGAATGCTGCAGAGAGATCTAATAGGATCAGGACTGCTAGTTTGCCCTGATCCAATGCCGCACGAATGGTTTCAGTGGAGGACAAGAGAGCAGATTCAGTGGAATGATGGGTTCTGAAACCTGCTTGACAAGCATGTAAAATGTCATTTTCTTCCAGGAATGCCATTAGCTGTTTATTGGCGAGGGATTCTGCAATCTTGCAAATGGCAGGAAGGAGCGAAATGGGGCGTAGATTAGAGAGGGTGGTAGGGTCTTGTAATGCTTTTTTCTGTAGTGGTTTCACTATTGCTAACTTCCACTGAGGGGGAATTTCTCCCGATTGGAAGGATGAGTTGATGATAGCATTTATATGCGGATTGACCTCCTGTATTATAGAATTGAGGAGAGAAGGGGGACAGGGATCGGAAGGGGATCCTGATTTCAGGGTAGATATTCCCCGTAAAGAGGCGTCCAAGCTGATGTGGCTGAATTTTTCCCACTTAGGCAAATGGGGCTTAAGAACAGCTTCATTGGTGGATTCTGTTATTACAAAATTGGGGAAGTCTTTGGTGAGCGTTTCTATTTTTTGAGTAAAGTAAGAGGCTATGTCATTGCATAGGCTCTGCGAGGGAGGAATCTCTTCAGTGGCAATTTTAGGTTTGGTGAAGCTGTTAACAATTTTAAAAATTTCTTTTTGCTTGTTGTCTGCCGCTTCAATACGGGAAGTGAAATCGTTTGCCTTTGCCACTTTGATAGAAGAGTGATATAGTCTCCTAGCTTTCTTGTATATGATTCTGGCATCATTGTCATAATTCCGTCGCCATTTGCGCTCAAGAGATTTAATTCCTGCCCGTTGTTCTTTTTGGCTGTCAGAAAACCAAGGGGCAGAGGCTTTCCTTTTTCCTAAGGTCTCTCCATTACTTTCTGGGTTTCTGATGTTATTTCCTATGTCAGTCATCCATCTTTCGAATTTTTGATAATCTATTGTGGTGTGTCCCGAGAGAATGGGTTTACTTTCTTTGGCCCAGCTGGTAAGATCTGGATGTTTCATGATTTTGCCCCAATTAGGTAAAGAGTTTCCCTTTTTTGCTAACTTTTTGGGCTTCAGTATACTATTAGTGAGTTCAATATTGAATTCTATGTAACAATGATCAGTCCAGGTCAGGGGTATGGGATCATTAACTGTCATTTTATCTAGATTAGAGCTGATGCAGTCCAGAGAGTGTCCAGCTTTATGGGTGGCTTTGAGAGTCCTGAGTGTTAATCCTAGGATCTGTAGAATTTCTTTAAAATTAGAGGCGTATTTGTCAGTGGGATCATCTAAGTGGAAATTCAGATCACCTATGATTGTGAAATTAGAGTACTTAAGGATAAGGCCACTCAGTACCTCTCCTACACTGGCAAGGAACTGCGAAGGATTGCGAGGGGGACGATAGATTAAAGCTCCTGAAAAGGAAAAGGTGTCATGGACTTGAATACAAAAATATAAACTCTCCGCTTCTTCAATGTCAGGGAGTTCTCTGATAGAACATTTATACACGTCTCTGTGTATGATGGCCAGGCCACCACCACGTTGTTCTAGGCGATCTTGTCTGCAGATGGAATAGCCTGGGGGGATGGCATGGACTATATCGGGGTTGGACCACTCACGAAGCCAGGTTTCAGTGATGAAGAGACAGTCTAAGTCGTTTTCATGAACCAGGTCAAAGATATGAAGGGAGTTTTTACACATTGAGCGGGCGTTTATTAGGCCACCTTTAAGGCAGCTTGGGCTCGAATGAGTAACATAGGGTTGATAAGGAGTTAGGGTATGTTTGCAGTTGACACAGCTGATCGGGCCGGCCCATTTATCCACATCGAGGGCATGGAGACAGTGTGAACTGGATTTATTCAAAGCAAGAAGAGAATTTTTAGAAAAAGGGATCACCTGAAAAGAGTTGGTGGCCCTAGGCCCGTCCTCGACGCGGACAAGCGCAGACGGGCTTGACTCAGGCTCGACTCCGGCGCGACAAAGGCGCGCCCGCTGCTCACGTTCGCTGCGCGAAGCAGTGGCCATCTGTATTTGTAGTCCCTTCTACAGCAAGGGCGCTGGGAAATGTAGTTTCCTACCAGAGTTCTGAGGGGAATGGTCCCCCGATTGCCAGCCACAGTGTGAAATCGACTGTGAGCTAGAGGGGAGTGTAATTCAATGATTTTAGGCAGTGAAGAAATGAATTTTAAAAGACAAAGTGTCGAAATGCGGCGCAAAATAAAACACAGTAAATCACAGAATTTTTAAATGCAGGCTAACTACCACCCGGCTTCAGCCTCAGGTGCAGGAACAATTAAGTGCTAGTGGCCGGAGCAGCCTGGTTGTAATCACCAGGTTTCCGACTCGAGGGTGAAAGGAATCTCGCGTCTCAAGGAGCGCTCCTCCCTTTGTAGTCCCTTCTACAGCAAGGGCGCTGGGAAATGTAGTTTCCTACCAGAGTTCTGAGGGGAATGGTCCCGCATTTGCCAGCCACAGTGTGAAATCGACTGTGAGCTAGAGGGGAGTGTAATTCAATGATTTTAGGCAGTGAAGAAATGAATTTTAAAAGACAAAGTGTCGAAATGCGGCGCAAAATAAAACACAGTAAATCACAGAATTTTTAAATGCAGGCTAACTACCACCCGGCTTCTGCCTCAGGTGCAGGAACAATTAAGTGCTAGTGGCCGGAGCAGCCTGGTTGTAATCACCAGGTTTCCGACTCGAGGGTGAAAGGAATCTGTGGTCTGCAAGGCTTACTTAGGGGTAACTTATTAAACTTTAAAAGTAAGCTTCTTTTGTGTTATAAAGAGTTATTTCGATAGGTTTTCGTGTAAGTTTAAAGTGTAGTATTCTTGCTACACAGATAGGCCTGACACCATGTTGTCTTTGTCAGCCCAGTAGATGGCACAACTGGTCTTGGTCTTGCAGTCCACAGGTGGCATCTAACTTTTTAATGCCATTTGTGTATTTTTCTATATCATATACTATGAAATATTGGAAAGTTAAATATTCTAATTGAGTATTACCCAATTTTCTAACATTTTGAGGGTCAGAGCACATAGACTCTGGACTCGACAGACGTGCTGGTTATAGAGTTCACAAAACAGCATTATCAGTCCTCAGAAAATGAGGGGGGTGACACAAAAAGATGGATTTCCTCACAGCCGCAGATCGTGAAAAACTTCTTAAATGATCTTCTCTTCCTAAATAGTCCAACAACTTAAATTATCAGCATGGGGGAATCCCCAGACAACAGTCTGCTTGAAATTAGGAACAAATCCCTGCTCTTTTGAAACAGTTAAAAAACTTGAAGTATGGTTTACATTAATTGGTCCTTTAGCCATCAAATTTCAACTGTGTTTAAAAACCTCGTACTACTGAAAAAGATCCTCCCGCTGCTTCAGTTACCATATTGTATCAAATGGATAGGTGCACTGGTAAGTAATACAAAGACTGGATTTTAGCAATATTATCTATACAGCAGCCCCTAAACAAGCAGTGGCAAAGATAATAGGTCTCACCTATACAAGATCTATTGACTTTGGCAATGTGTTTTTGCCATGTTGTACTCCAGTGTGGCTGCCGTCAGCATTGCTGAAAGTTAGTGGTGGCGAGGGTCGTAGGGTGGACTGGGGTAGTAAAGTGTTTTACAGTGGATTTGTTAGAGTAGAATGTCGTAGAGTGGAGATTGGGGAGTAGAGTGTTCTAGAGTTGAGAAGAGTGCTGTGGATCAGTGGCAGAGAGTGTTGAAGAGTGCAGGGTCATGGAGTGGAGTGGGGTAGAAAATGGTAGAGTGGGTCAGAGTGAATTTAGTTAGAGGATTGGATTGAAATAGAGTGAGATGGATTTAATTAGGGTAGAGTGGGGTGGAGTGAGGGGAGTGAGCTGGATTGAAGTGGGTGGACTGAATGAGGTGGATTGGATTGGAGTGGGATGGCATGGGTTGAAATGGGGTGAGGTGGATTGGATTAGGAGGTTGGAGTGTGGTGAATTGGAGTGGGTGGATTAGATTTGATTGGGGTGGTTGATTGAATTAGAGTGATAGGATTGGGGTGGGGTGGATTCGATTGGGGTGGCATGGATTGGATTGGGTGGATTATATTGGACTGGGGTGGGTGGACTGTATTGAAGGGCGGTGAATTGGATGCATTGGAATGGAGTGGGGTGGATTGTGCTAGAGTGGGATGGATTGGAATAGAGGGAGATATATTGTATTGGAGTGGGGTCGATTGGATTGGAGTGGGGTGGATTGGATTGGATTGGAGTGGGATGGGTGGATAGATTGAATTGGGGTGGCGTGGACTTAATTTAACTGGGGTGGGGTGGATTGGGGTAGAGTGGGGTAGATTGGATTGGATTAGAGTTGAGTGGGGTGGAGTGGGGTAGACTTGATGGGGTGGATTGGAGGAGGGTGACCTGAAGTGGGGTGGGTGGATTGGAGTGGGTTGGATTGGATTAGGGTGCGTTGGATTGGGGTGAGGTGGATTGGAGTGGGTAGATTGGATCGAGTGGGGTGGGGTGGATTGGATTGAGTGGAATGGATTAGATGGGGTGGATTGAATTGGAGTGGGTTGGACTGTAGTGGGGTGAGGTGGACTGGATTAGGATGGACTGGATTGGAGAAGGTGAGCTGGAACGGGTGGAATGGATTGGACTGTAGTGGGGTGGATTGGATTGAGTGAAGTGGATTGATGAGGTAGGGGAAATTGGACTGGGATGAGTTTGATTGGGATGGGTGGGATGGGGTGGGGTGGATTGGATTGTGGTAGGGCATTAGGGTGTGGTGGGGTAGATTGGATTGAGATAGCTTGGGTTGGGGTGGGATAGACTGCAGTGGGGTATGTTGGATTGAGGTGCACCGGATTGGATGGGGTGTTTTTTTGGAGTGGGTGAATTTTGAGGAGTGTGTTGATTTGATTGAATTAGACTGGATTTCATGGGGCGGATTGTAGTGGATTGAACTGGAGTGAAGTGGGATGGATTGGAGTGAGGTGGATTAAGGTGGACTCAATTGGACTGGAGTGGGGTAAATTAAAGTGGATTGGATTGGTTTGGAGAGTGGTGGGCACACTGGTTTAGAATGGGGTGGATTGACTTGTGGTGCGTTGGAATGGGGTGGGATGGTTTAGATTGGATTGCAGTGGATTGGAATGTTGTGTTTTGTGTTGCGGTGGATTGGATTGAAGTGGGGTGGGTTGGATTGGAATGGGCTGGAATGGATTTGAGTGGGTGGATTGGGTTTGAGTGCATTAGAGTGAGCTGAGTAGCACTGGAATGGGTTGGATTCGATTGGAGTGGGTACAGGGTGGGTGGATTGGACTAGAGAGTGTAATTTGGATTGGAATGGGGTGGGGTGGATTGGGGTGAGGTGGATTGCAGTGGGGCAGATTGGAGTGTCATTGTACCCGATCAAGCTTACTGATGCAGCTTTTTCTGAATCTACATGCGGAGCGCTGTCCTGCTTTTCTAATCTTCTACAAAGAGAAGCTCCAAGTGCATTGTCACTGTTAATCCACAAATGGATTCTACAATGCTACGGCTGTGGCGTAAAATTAATTGAGCCCCTCTGGCCTACCTACATACCCCATTGGATTGACAGCCTGTCCTCACATTGAGTACCCGGACGGGTCCTCATGTGAGTAAACGCTTTTCCTCTATTCTTCACGTGTGGCGCATCATTTTCACAAGGCTGCGCAATCATATCATAGATTCAGATGTCCCTTCATCAATAGTCCTGAAGAGACCCCACATTGTTTTGAGGGTCAAAACGCCGTCGACAAAATGAAGAAGTGAACCATTTCCCCAGCACATATCATTGTATATAGCTGCTGTTTACTGGAATCAGTGTGTTAGTGGTTCCTTCGGGCTCTGCCATTATCTAACCCTCTATATTACGATTGTGCTTATGTATCATAACCTCATAGTATATCATTCCACAGGAACCACTGTTTTTCCTATATAATTATTACCCTGGTTCCATAGTGAGTAGAGTTCCCCTGTTTCTCTTGAGCAAATTAGAGTGGTGCATTTTGTTTTGGATTGGAATGGGGCATATTAGAGTGGGGCATATTGGAGTGGGACAGATTGGAGTGGAGCATATTGTTTTGAACTGGAGTCGGGCAGACTAGAATGGGAAGGATTGGAGTGGGGCAGATTGTTTTGCCCTGGAGTGGAGCAGGTCAGCAGATCAGTGCTAATCAAAAACTCATATCTATGTGGCCACACAAAGCTACTAGGTGTGGCTTTGAATGAACTCATAGATATGGAGTATGGCAAGGCAGCGCAAATATCTGCGTTGCCTTACTTTGCGATCACCAATAGCCAGGAGGTGTTCCATGGACGTTGCAGTGGGTTTTCCCACACAACATCCATGGATTTTGACACTGCCCCAGATTAGGAGAGCGTGCAAAGCTAGGAAACGCCAAAACCTTAGAGGCATAACGAGGAGAAATAACTTTATTTCGCCTTGTTTTTTCCTCTTTCTATGTATGCTGCATTCTGCAGCATACATAGAAAGAGGTAAACACCTCTAAGGATTATTTCTGTGCAGGAAGGTCTTTCTACCTGCACAAAAACAATCCTGCTGACTACATTGGCACCCTTGCACCATGGTGCAAGTATGCCTACGTTGGCGCTAGGCTGCCAAAATGGCACCAGCACAGGGGGAAAGGACAGGAATACACAGTATTGATAAATATGGGCATTCCTACCCTTTCACTTTAGTGCAGGGTGACTTGCTGTGCTGCCCGATGCCAAATCCCTGTAAATGAGGGCCTTAGTACTATTGGCAGGAAGTAGAGAGAGGGATAGCTGTGCTGAGATCGCGAGGACCGTCTTTGAGGGCGTTTTAGTCCCAGTAGTAGGCGGATTCCGATCCTCACTTATTTGATGCTTGTACTATCCTCGTGAGGGCAAATGGTCGTACAAAAGTAAAAGAAATGATTTGTGGGAATAAAACAAGTTTTTCTGCCAAATTGACGACTTGCTTTAGACATCGAGCCGGCCCTTGATCCTGTTGATCACATCGTCCCACCCTATTCCCTGGCACTTAAACAAATATGCCCTTCTAGCTCCCATCAGTCATTCCTGTGACAGTTAGGACACTTCTCTGCTGGGGCCCAGAAGAAAATACCATCCTATTCTCAGCAATCGCAGCTCCTTTTTCCAGTATTTTCCCTGAAGGCTTTTCAGGGCCTAATTGCGATATTGTATAAAGATATTTTTCTGCCAAAGGGGTACAGATGCTTCAAAACAAGTAACTATAATTCATTTCCTTGAAACTGTAAGGTGCCTGCCAGTCATGTGCATTGGACCATCAGAGTGCCAACACCCAGGGCATGCTGACCACTTTCCCTTGCCCTGCCCTTACAGGAAATCAGGAGCTGTCAACAACATGCTGACTTTGTTTTGATGTTCTTATAAATATACGCCATATTTCAGCTTAACCCCTTCAGCGCTCATGACAAGGTCAGCTCGTCATGGGCGTTACCTGCGCTACGCGGATGACGAGCTGACCTTGTCACGTAACGCAGGATTTTTGAAATCGCAGCGCACATGCAGTTAAGAACTAAGGGCCCGATGTAGGTAATTCCGATTTACCGACTCTTAAATACCGAATCATACCGATTCGGTATTTAAGAGTCGGTAAATCTGAAGCAGGCAGATGTAGGTAATAAATTACCGATTCTGTACGATTCGGTATTTACCGAATCGGTAAATACCGAATCGCTATTTCCCATTGATTCCTATGGGCCTTGAAGCCCATAGGAATCAATGGGAAATAACGAATCGGTATTTATCGATTCGGTAAATACCGAATCCTGCAAGGGTGAACGGGGTGTCACTTTGACACCCTGTAGCACCCCAATTCCAGGCTTGTGTGTCATGTGGCACACATACATGCCCTAAGGGCATGTCTGTGTGTCACATGGCACAGGGGTACATGCACAGATGTTCATGTACACCTGAATTCGGTATTTTACCACCCAATTGTATTGGGTGATAAAATACCGAATTCTGAAGGCCTGTAGCACTGTAAACAGTGCTACCTAGATCTGGGATTACCCAAATCGTAAAATTACCGATTCGGTATCTACATCTCAATCACCAAATACCGGTCGGTAACGGCTGAATTCGGCCGTTACCGACCGGTATTTGGTGACCTACATCGGGCCCTAAATCTTAAAAAATAAACTTTAAGGATAGGGTGAGGAACTGTGCTCAGGTTGTAGTTTCCCTTTCTCGCACACTTATCCTGCTTTTTTATATATATTTTGCTGTGAACCATTTATTCTTGCATGTGATTGTTTCAGGGGAAGAGCCATGCACCTCTGCAAAATGTTCTGCCCAGAAAGATGTGTGCTTCAAACCATGTTATTCCCATTCGTCCTGCGCCCCAACTATGGTTTCAAAATTCCAAACCCATCTTCCAAAAAAGATATTTTCTCCTATTTTGTCTGTTGTAATATTATTCCTTCGTGTTTACTGTCCCCCTATGGCCAGCAGGACATTGCAGCACCCAGTGAAGGTCAAATATGAAAGCATTAACAGTATGAGCTCCCACACTCGCAAAGAGCTATGAACACTCCCCTTCTGTTTACGCTCTGCAGCCCAGGCTCACCCACCGATTAACCCCTCCTTCCCTGGCTGGGTGTGGAAATGTCAGGTGCACACATGCAAATGGGTTCAATTTAAAAACAAGAAGATGAAGGCACGCTAGCAGCATGCATATCCCTGCACGCTCCCGCTGCAATACTCTATGGGTGAAAAGGTGGGATGTGCACCCACCATTAGCCATTTGCAGGCTATGTTTTTAAAGGACACACACACAAGCTAATCCAAAGTGTGGGAGAAGTCAGAACCCACAAAGTAAAGACAACAGATCGCAAAACAACGCAAGCACTGTTTAGGCTCAACCAAAACAAGAATCCGGATGTTATACTGACAGCAAAACCAAGCCATAACACTGCACTTCTAACTCAAGAAACTGAAATCGTACCACACTACCACGACTCTCAAACTCTCAGAGTAAACTTCACCATTCTCTGCAGCGCCTTCAATGTACACAAGGGATATGGACAAACATTCAACAGCCACTCAGATTGGATTCACCTGAAAGGCACAAAGCATCAAGCCCATCTAGCTATAAGTAGCACAGTTGTGGAAAGGATTGCACCCAGACCCAAGATTTCAACAATATATGGATTGCCGTTGAAAAAACCCAGAAAATAAGCTATTCCTCCCCAAAACTCCACCGGGACTACGCCCTCTAAAAAGGGACGGACACAGGATTCCACTAAATTCAGCCTGACAACTGCCAATTCCTAGATCTGAATCTCCACATAAGATCCTTGTGCTCTCGCAGTTAGTTCATACTCCTCCAGTGATTGTGTTGCTATGGTATCTAATTCTAAGATAAGGAATCTGCAGATAGATGTCTCTATCAGATGAATAAGTTTCATACCTTCTGTAGAACCTCATCTGGTAGAGACAGGATCTAGCCGCAGATTTTTTAATGACCGACCCATCGTCCCCGCTCTGCAAACTGCTAGCTCAGTTACCTACAAGGTCTCTTCCTTGGCATTACTAAGGCCTTTCTTTAGGACTTCATATTTGTTTGATACAAAGATGTCTCTGCTTAAGCACACTATTTCCATAGGCAGTTTCTATTAGTGGCACGGCGTTGTTGGTGTGAAAAATAGTCAGAGAAGAAACTTGCGTCAGGGGAGGGCCTATATGGACTCCGTCAACATCACACCGATAGGACGACATCGCTATTGTGTTGCTCAACGCCCTTTACCGGTTGACAGCGGTACTGCTGTAAACATTTCCAGATTCAGTCTGGCTCCTGAGGAGAATTCTATGATAAGGAATCTGTGGCTAGATTCTGTCTCTTCACTGGTGCATTTTCCTGGACGGGAATAACATCTGCACTATGCACTCCCATAGAAAGTTTTGACCATGTATGTATTCTTCTCACAGGTAATTCTTGTGTTAATAATCACTGGATTTCATCCATTTCATGAATTCCAATCATCATTTTCTTGTGTAGATTCATGAAATTTATAGTGTTTTTTATCACGCTATATCATTCATCATCATCAATATTTAAATATCCCAATGCATTTCGGCACTGGCCCTTCGTTATGGGAGTTTGTCTTGAAATACAATGAATATTAAATAATCAACTACTCTAGCAACGACCAACCAAACAATCTAGAGGACACTGCCGGCATATTGTAAATGGAATTAAGTCTTATAAAAAAGAAGAATGACCGTTATCGAATCCAACTACAATCCAAGTGCAAAAAGGCGTGCAACCCTCTGTGAGTCCAGGGTTGTGCTATCAAACAATTAGCTAAAATCATCCCCAATAAACAACATGGAGGCTGTCTCGTGCACCATGGAAAACACTACTTCCAGTGATTATTTTTCACTGTGCAAGGCATGCAAACTCAGGGGTACATCTGTAATCGAGCAATAGAAAATGTGGATTAAAAAAATGAGCTGATAAAATGCTTATGGAAAGCTGGACATGATATGTCAAGCAAATTCCACGTTCTGTAAATGTAAACTAACACCATGAGTAATGACGATATGGTGACTTCATCGCTCTGAAACAAACAAACCTATGCATGTATTTCATTAACCGATAAAGCGAATTACACCGTATTAATCTAAGTCGTGCTGGGTTTTCAAGAAGTGAATAGTGATCATGCGTTTTACGATGTGGCTGTTAGTGGCGCACATGTCAAAGAATACTAAATAAAAACACAAGTGCAAACATACCTTCATAGCGATAAACGCTCAGGGTGAACTTAGCGCGTAGATTCAATGCCGTGGTTTACCACGGCTCATTAAAAGGAAATATGTGTTAATAGAATGGGGCTGAAGTGTGAAACAAAGGACTAGGATACCTTGGACGCCATATTAGAAGAGTTTACAAACCTCAATGAGTTGAGTGAATACAATCCTTATTAGTAAACTGGAGCAAAACTTATGAACAGAAATTAAAAAAAAGTGTAAAAGGCCATCATAAAGATAAATGAAAATTAGCAATCAACAATGGGTTTCATTGAAAATACCAACTTTTTTTAAATTTGCAAACAATATCAAATATAGATTTATTGGTAACAGCTTAGGTCCAACCGTTCATTCAAGCCTTTAGGGTTGACAGATTCCACTATTTTCATCCAGTAAATTTCTCTTTGAAGCACAAATGTTTTATTGTCACTGCTTTCTTTGATAGGTGCAATTTCCAGAATGACAAATCTCAGCTGGCTCATGTTGTGTTTATGTGTGCAGAAGTGCACAACAATGGTGGACTTTTTGTTTATGGTGCGGATGGTACTTTCGTGTTCTGTGAGTCTGACTTTCATTTTTCATTCTGTTTTACCCACATATGCCAATCCACATGGGCACTTCAACAAATAAACAACATTTTTAGAGTCATAAATGGCCAATGTATACAATTTGATGGGGGTTCTTTGAACTGTGTGCATAATAGTGTTACTCTTTTTGATGATGTTACAGCTCCCACAATTGAGGCATGGTGTAGATCCTCTGTATGTTTGGCCTCTCTTTGAATTATCTGCTTTGGAAAGGAGTTCTTTCAGTTCCTGGTTCTTTGATATGAAAATAGTGGTGGAAGTTTGAAGGTACCTTTGAACTCTTCTTCAATTTGTTACATAGGCCAATGTTTCAACACAATAGAGCCTGTCTCTACCAGATAAGGCTTTACCAAAGGTAAGTAATTTATTCATTACTCCTCTTTAGAATATTTCCCAGGCACCAGAATAGATCCAGAAACTTTACAGGGTGCGGACTGAACTCATGAAAGATCCCTAATAGGACTAGCTGATCCATAATGGGATAACGTGACCAGGCTCCCATAGGAATTATAGGTCAAGCAAAGAAGATGCTCCACCAGAAGGACTATGGGAAGCCCATAGGGAACTGAAGTCTGCAAGACCTTGAGAAACATGTACACAACATGACCCACAGCAGAGGGATAAGAAAGTGTTGGGGGAAAGCACTTAATAGAAACAATTTCCCTATGTAGCCATGCTGAAGGTGTTCAAACCCATGACTGGACTAGGCTAAAGGGCCAAGGACAACAGTCTATACCACTGAATTAGAGATCCAGCTCCCTGTCGTGGAAACTAGTATGTGAGTTAACCCTACCCTGTGAAACACGGTGAAAAGGGAATCTCAAAGCACATCCTTGAAAGAAAGAGAGAGAGATCCCACCAATGCTGAACAAAAGCACTGTGAGAAGGAGAAGAAGAACAATAGCAACGTTTGGTAGAGACCACTCTCAGTAGGAGAAAAAACCCTCCTATAAAATAGGTAACCCTCCGGGACTGTGTAAAGTAGTAGCCCAGAGGAGAAAAGAATTGCATAAGCAAAGACCAAGATAAGGTTAAACTAGAGCCCCAAGAAAGGCATAGCTACCAAAGGAGATACGTATGCCCTTTGGTATACAAAAATACAAATATTTGTGAACCGTACAACACAAAAGCAGGGTCCCTCAAGGCTCTATTATCTCGCCCATGCTTTCCAACATCAATATGAAGTCATTACTGGCACTGATTAATCAATTTCACCTCACGTGCTATAACTATGCAAATGACACGCAAACACTCCTTCAACTGCAAAGCCCCAAAGACATTAGAAACTCACCAATTTTCAGTTGTCTCAGAGCCGTTGATCAATGGATGACGTTGAGTCATCTCAAATTGAATGCTTCCAAAACAGAAATACTCACATGTGGTGATTGGAAACATTATGACCCGCTCTCGCCATGTGGCCCGATAATCTGGGAACACCGCCTAAAATATCGAAGGTAGTAAGAAACCTTAGAATGACCATGGACTCCAAGCTATCAATAAATGGCCTAGTGGCCAAACTAGCAAGATCAAGCATTGTTACTATGAAAGCTCTGTGACAAATCGTCCCCCCTTGGGATTTCTACACAAGTTCCATCTCCCTTGTTTTGTCCAAACTTGATTACGATCACCTTTAACGACCACGAAAAGACTTCAAATGATTCAGAACTTGGCTGCCAGACTACTCTTACATATAAAACCGCAAGACAATATCTCCCCTACCTTGAAAGCCCTGCATTTGTTACCCGTTGTGAGAAGATCCATGTTCGAGCTGATTTGCATCATCCACAAAGTGATACATGGAACAGGACCCCTCTTTATCAGTAATAAAATCTACAAACACAATCAACAAAGGAATCTCCACTCTAGAGTGGCAAATTGCATCAAAATCCCAAGATACACGGAAAAACAATAGGCAGCACATCATTCTCTGTTCAAGCAGCCAAACTATGGAACTCTTTACCAACCAACATAAGATTCACATATAACCACCTTATCTTCAGAAAACTACTCAAGAATTGACATTTCCCCACATAACCACCATACGTAAACAGATAGAAATATACAGCATATCTCTCTGTATATAAGCATTTATTTGTACTATAGATATGCACCTACACATGTGTATTGCTTTGTATAAACCTGTAGAATAATTATGTTTTAATTTATCTATAGATATTCATTAGTTCTGCTTGACAAATGTACATATTACGGATAGTTACAGTATTCTTTGTTTTTATCGTGTACATAAGTGACTGTATAAATAAGTAAATCTTTATCATAACTATTTATCTACAATTGCTTCACTATTGATCTACTATATATATATATTATCTACTGCGAGTGCCAGTAGATAGTTATAGTTAGAACCTATTACCCATAGGAAATTCGCAACATTCTATATGGAATAACTTTGGCGCCGATTGACGAATCTGCGTGAAATTTTACAAACTTTTGGACAGGTTCGGTCCGCTCCTATCCTAAAAGGTTGGGGGTGATTCATCAAACGGGGGCCGAGAAAAAAGGGGGTCCCAAAATGCGTTTTTCCCATGCAATTTCCCATAGGACCTTTAGACGCAGCTACAGCCTGAACTGCTGAACGGAATTACACCAAATTTGTCAAATAGGTTGTCCTTGGTTCAGACTCGTGCCTTTTGATTATTTGGTGTAAATCCGTTCAGTAGTTCCTGAGAAAATGACAGTTAAAGTTATTTATATATCTATGGCTCGGCAGGTCAGCGCACCCTAAGCGCAGCCTGCACGCACCCTGCCGTGCACGAGCTGCCTTTTAATTGGCTGTCAACACACCAAAGAACACCAAAGAAAAAACATTGTAAAACGCGAAAAGGGGGCAGGGTAGACACACCCTGACCCCCTAGGCCTGCTCAGGGGGTCCCACAAGGACCCCCAGAGCCCAAACATTTTTTTAATTTAATTTTAAAAATCGCGGGATGCATGTAGGATCCGCGCTTCCTAGCGATAAAAAAAAAGAAACACGGTCTCCTGTGCAAAATATTTTAATTTGCCCCTGGATGGGCCAAATCCCGGGGGCATTAAAAAAAATATATATGGGGGGGTCCCAATCCCCCCACACTACCCTGGGGACCGCCACCCCAGGCGTTTTGAGTTAATATATGCGAGGGGGCTCACATGGCTCCCCGCAGCCCCAGGGACTGCCACCCCCCGGGGCTTCTTGAAAATGGATGAGGGGCTCTCAGGCCCCCCCAGCCCCGGGGACCGCCACCCCCCGGGGCTTTAAAATGTTAGCTGGTGGTCTCTGAGGCCCCCCAGCCCTGGGGACAGCCACCCCCAGGGCTCGATTTTAATGTATGCGGTGGGCACAGGGCCCCCCGCAGCCCCGGGGACCGCCACCTGCCTAGGCCTTCAAAGAAATGGGTGGCGGTGCTCTCAAGCCACTCCAGCCCCGGGGACCGCCAATGTGGGCTTTAAAATGTTTGCTGGGGGGGCTCAGAAGCCCCCCCAGCCCCGGGGACCACCACCCCGGGGCTCGATTTTAATGTATGCGGGGGGCTCATGGGAGCCCTCGATGGCCCTGGGAACCTCCAAACCCAGGGCCGGCTCCTGTAGTGTCCCGGGGGGGCCCAACCCCGGGACACTGCTGTTTGCAATGGTAGGGCGGGAGCCTCGCTGCTCCCACCCTGCCATTGCAAACTGCTTTCCGATTTGGAAGGGGAGAGCTCTCTCTTCCAAATAGGAAAGCCGGTTTCTTTTCCATATGGGGAGCAGCATGTTAGTTGCTCCCCATATGGAAAAGCAATGCCAGCTCCCGCAGGATGCGAGGATCCGCTGGGACTGTGGGGGAACTGGGGACCCCCCCACGGTCCCCAATGGAGGTGGCCAGCCCCGGGGGATGGGGTCCCCGGGGCTATTAGTGGCCCGGGAGGGGGGCCATGCGTCCCCCCTCCCCCAAACATTTAAAAAAAAAAGGGCCGGCCCCAGGGGATGGGGTCCCCGGGGCCAAAAGTAGCCACAGGAGGGGGGCAAGGCAGCCCCCCTCCAAATAAAAATAATAACAGTAAAAAAGGTCCATACCCCGGGGGATGGGGTCCCTGGGGCAGATAATAATCTGCCCCACGTGGCTCCCTTCCTAATTTTTAAATAGTTTTAAAAAAAATTGGGGGCAGGCCCTGTGGGATGGGGTCCCCAGGGCCAAAAAATTTAAAAAAGAAAGGGGGCTACACAGCCACCCTTCTTTAAAAAAAAATATCTAAAAAAAGGGATCTCGGCTGGAGGCCACGCCCCCTTATTACACCACTTGCGTTTGCAGAGGGGGAACAAATTCCCCTTGAATACTGGGGGTCCCTGGGGGCCAACTAGCCCACCAGGTACCTCCAGTATGTGCCAGCGGGCTGCGTTGCAGAGAGGTGTTCTGAGGCCACGCCCCTTTTTACACCTCTCTGCAACGCAGCTCTGTGGCGCTTACTGGAGGTAGCTGGCGGGCTAGTTGCACCCCAGGGACCCTCATTATTCGAGGGAAGTTAATCCCCCAACTTAAAACACGCCACGGGGCGCGTATGCACAGTGATGAAGGAAGGGGGGGGCCTGAGTTCACATGCTTGCAAACACGCCCTGTGGCACTGTTTAAGTTGGGGAATTAATTCCTTGTCAATACTGAGGGTCCCTGGGGGCCAAGTAGCCCACCAGGTACCTCTAGTAGGTGCCACAGAGCTGCGTTGCTGAGTGTTGTGAAAACGGGTGTGGCCTCTGAACACCTCTCTGCAACGCAGCCCCCGGCGCATACTAGAGGTACCTGGTGGGCTTGTTGGCCCCCAGGAGACCTCAGGATTCAAAGGCACTTAATCCCGCAACTTAAAATACACAACAGGGCGTGTTTGCACACATGTCACCTCAGGCCCTGCCCCTTTCCTTCACCATTGTTCAAATATTCCTCAAAAATCAGCCGAACTATGAATTCCATTTTACTCACCTGTTATCAGGAGAGAACCCAGTGCAGCATCTTTTAGCCTAGCACAGACCCTGAATATTAATTCTAAGCGAACTTACAGTAACTTGTATTTCCTTCCATAAGAATCCATTGTGTGGTTTTCAGCAGAAAAGTTTCCAAGTGTTGATTTTTGAAACATACAAATATTCCTCTAAAATCAGCCGAACTACGAATTCCGATTTACTCACCTGTTATCAGGAGAGAACCCAGTGCGGCATATTTTAGCCCAGCACTGACCCTGAAAAGTAATTCTAATCGTACTTACAGTAACTTGTATTTCCTTCCATGGGAATGCATTGTGTGGTTTTCAGCAGAAAAGTTTCTAAGTGTTAATTTTTGAAAAAAGTACAAATATTCCTGTAAAATCAGCTGAACTACGAATTCCGATTTACTCACCTGTTATCAGGAGTGACCTCAGTGCTGCTTCTTTGAGCCCAGTACTAATCCTGAAAAGTAATTCTAAACGTACTTACAAGTAACTTGTATTTCCTTCCAGAGGAATCCATTGTGTGGTTTTCACCAAAAAAGTTTCAATGTGTCTATTTTCACAAACTAATAAATATTCCCTAAAAATTGCCTGTATGACTTACACACATTCTTTCAACTGTTTACAGGAGATTCACCCGTGCTGGAACCAGGATCCACCACTGAGTAAGAAAAAGTAATGTTAACACTACTTACCTGATAAGTGAATTTCCTCCCATAGGATAGCATTGGTGATTCTATGTGAAAAAGTTTCAAAGTGTCATCTTTTAAAATACAATAAAATTCCTTAGAAAACACTACTGTAACCAAAACGCTTTTACTCAACTGTTTACAGGTGATGTCTCAGGACTGAATTTAGAATCCAGTCCTGTGGTTAGAAAAGTAATCCAAAAAGTAATTAATTGCATTTGACTAGAAATTCACATTGACCTCAATGTTGCATTGTGTTTGAAATTGAGTTGCCCATTGCAACAACTGTAACTACTGTACTTAAAAGTCTATTGCCTATTTGCAAAGTATTTAAACTAAAGTAATTCATTCTGAGAAAGTATATTTTGTAATGTAATGTATAATGTAATTATAATGTAATTTAAAAAATAAAATATCTAAATATAAACTGTTTAAAAAAATGTAGAAAATCAGAATAAAAAATTAAAAATAACAATAAATACATTTAAAAATTGTCATTTACAAAACCTTTGAAATTCACTGAAAATCCATAGGTTTCAGACATATTAAAGTTAGGAATTAGCATTTAAAAAACCTTTGACATTCACTGAAGAAACCATAGGTTTGAGGCCTGTCATAGTTAGGAATTAGCATTTAAAAAACCTAAGAAATTCACTGAAAATAACATAGGTTTCAGACATATTATAGTAAGGAATTAGCATTTAAAAAACCTTAGAAATTCACTGAAAAAGTCATAGATTTTAGGGGTGTTAAAGTTAGCTGGACATTTCACTTGTATAAAACCATTGAAATTTCCCCGTTATAGTTAGTTGTACTAACTATAACTCACGCGGCCGCAATCCACTGCTGATAATGTCACGTATTACATCATTCATGAAATGGTCAGTGACATCACTGATGACATCACTGTTGACATCTCAAATGACATCACTGATGACATCATCCATGTGACAAACTGATACACGTCATCATACAGCATAACCTTTCAACACTCATTACAAAATTTGGAGTATCGTGTTTGAAACCATTGACACACCAGTACAAGTTTCTAAAAACTCACTTATTGATTCGTACATCTACACACACATCTAAACACTTACGTATACATTCAGTCATACTTGATAACAAGGATCAATAGAATACTATTAAATATACTTATGCACCTACATCAACATTACACACCAGCATACATCCTATTCACTTATGCAGACATCCTACTCACATATGCAAACAATTGATCATACTTATATTTACTAAGCTACACACTTACACAAACACTACTTTATTTATTCATATAGTTAGAAAGGCATACTTAGTGTGTTATAAAATCATTATTGCAAGTATAGTTATCCATACAGTCACTCATACAATCACTAAGTCTTAGGTATACTTATTTATATACAACAACTGTCACATACACTGCCTTTTATATTTCTACTTTGTTGAACATATATCATTCAGAAATATATTTACTCATCACCACACCCATTAAGAGATTCACTCACTCAAACAACTCTTTCCACATACACTCTTAACCTCATACACCTACTAAATGAACTATTTGCACATCTTTGGACAGTCATACACGTCCCACCCAACCACACACGTTCATTCACTATCCCATACAAATACTTACTTAACTAATTAGTAACTAATATAGACTTTCTCATAGCTAGTAACTAACTTATGTAGTAGTTTACACAAGAAGAGATAGAGTGATATAGGTATTCACACAGTTTAATCACTATCCCATATATTTTGTGAGACACTTTAAATTCGTCAATTAGACAGTTAATCACATTGCTACTAAATCCTCCATTCAGACACTTATACATCCACTCAGTCTTCAGGGCAGATTGCTATATATATAATACTTATTTAAATATCGAACCAAACCACATTCATTGGAGGATGTCATCAGTGATGTCATTTGAGATGTCATCAGTGATGTCATCAATGATGTCACTGACAATCATGAATGATGTAATATGTGACATCATCAGCAGTGGATTGCGGCCGCGCGAGTTATAGTTAGTAGTTAGTACAACTGACTATAACGGGGGAATTTCAATGGTTTTATACGAGTGAAATGTCCAGCTAACTTTAACACCCCTAAAACCTATGGTTTTTTCAGTGAATTTCTAAGTTTTTTTAAATGCTAATTCCTAACTATAACATGTCTGAAACCTATGTTTTTTTCAGTGAATATATATATAAATAAAACTAGTTTAAAGTACAACAACACTTGATAGCCAGATTGTATTTAATGCATCTTTAATCTACATATACTACCTTGCTTTATGCATCCATATACCTTCCATGTACCTATGGATCTATATCTCCATTACTTTTGGATCTATATATTACTTTTACTTATTTATTACTTTTCTTCTAATTCAGCATATCCAACGCACTTCCTTATTTTTCACCATATATCGCTCTCGATATATCCTATACCTCAACTCTGACTCATCTCAAATCTCTTTCTACTACTCCTTCCAATGCACTACCCTATTTCGCACCATATACCTCTATCAATATATCCATTACCTCCACTCTCTCATTCATCCCAAACCCCATACCACTACCATGATCACCACAATAACCCGCTTGAGACTCTCCCTACTTCACCCCTCCTTGCATCATCTCATACCTCTTTTTACTATTCCGATCCCCCAAAACAAGCCTTTCTAAACCCTCCCTCTGACTCTTCCCCCTCCAACTCACGTTTACTCATCCCCCTCCACCTCCCTTTTACTCATCCCAAACCTCCTCCTACTGCCATGAGCACCAAAACAAACAAAAAAAAATTCTAAATTCCTCTTTTCTATCCCTTCACTATCCTTTTCAATCCCGATAACAGACTAACATGTCCACCACTCAAATGAATTTCATATTTCACTATACTAATTCACCACTAATCCTTTATGGGTTCCGGAGTAGCGTGCGAATTGCCGAAAAAGCACTTCAAAATCTCATAAGGGGTAGCAAGCGCTATATAAATGCAAACCTTTTTACCTGCTCTACCTCTTTGCTATCCTTCTCAATCCAAATAACTGACTAACATATCCACCTCTCAAATTACTTTCATAGTTCACTATACTAATTCACCACTAACACTCACTGTATGGGTTCCAGAGTAGCGTGCTACTCACCGAAAAAGCGCTAATATAAATGTAAAACTCTTTCTCCTTTTCTATCCCTCCACTATCCTTCTCAATCCAAATAACTGACTAAAATTGTCACCACTCAAATTAATTTCACATTTTCACTATGCTAATTCACCACTAATCCTTTATGGGTTCCGGAGTAGCGTGCTACTCGCCGAAAAAGCGCTCTGACGCCTCATCAGGGGTAGTAAGCGCTATATAAATACAATTACAATACAATACAATTACAATACAGTGCGAAGAAGGGCGCAGTATTTTCAAGAACAGTGATGCATCCTCACCACCAGTGCTATGAAGTGGTAATAGTCACAAGCTGGCTTTTTACAAAATAAATATAGAAACAAAAAACAAACAATGTTAGAAGAAATCGATGAAAATTAAAGTGCATAGGCGGCATACATAGGTCAGTAACGAGGCTGTCTGTGAAGCCCTTGCAGCGCGTTTCCCCTCTGCCAATGAATGAGATATCAGAATGATGTCATGGAAGCAAATAGACAGTTTTGAAAGAGAAATTATATCAATCTGGCACCGCTCGTTTGGATTGGAATGAGAAGGCATCTTGAGACCGCAGGGCGTCTGTCAAGAAAAGTGAGGAATGTCAAAACGAATGTCAAGCAGCTATTAGGACGCATTTGACTGATTCCCGGATAAAGGCATTTATTCAGTCTGAGTAAAGACAGGTTTTATTGCACGCTTGCCTTAGAATCTGCCTATGTGTCAGAAGCCTGCCCGTGAAGAATCTGAGCAGTTATTGGGAAAAGAGAAATAAATGCACCCTTTATGCACGAGTAGGCCAACCAAACTAACTCGTAAGAGAATGTGTCAACTCAAACGTATAGTCACAAAAGGGACATGCAGGACAAGATTATGTCCATGATCCCAGAGGATTTACTTGAACACCGCACCGTTCTGTGGGCTGCTTTCTGTCCTAGCAGCAGGCCCGCACCAGATGTCCTAGAGGTAAGTAGAGTAGGTGGATGTATGACATTACAACGCATGCTTTTACATCGCATGCCTTTACAACGCTGTTTTTACAACACATGCTTCTACAACGCATAGTGCTTTGGGGCGCTGGATAGTGAATAGTTTAATTTACTATTCCAACTCCAGTCCCCGTGGATAGTAGGGAAGGTGTTGGATAGTAAATTAAACCTATTCCCTATCCTAGAGCGCCCCCCAGCGCAATGCGTTGTAATGGTTTGCGTTGTAAAAGTTGCGTCGTAAAGGCACTGCGTGGTAAAAGTTGCGTTGTAAAGGATGTTTCCCGAGTAGGTATGCCATTATTCATTCTGAAGCCATTAGGAGGGAACAGCATACAACAATTCTCCCACTGTGAGCCTAAGACTTGTGTTGCATTGCTCGAGTTGGTTTCCTAACGCCCTAGCAGGTGGGCGTGCAGAGATTAAGGGTTACTGCAGAGACTATGCTTCAGGGAAGCCTAACACACCAGGTGATAGAAACAAACCTAGTGTATGCAGATGCCATCATGAGCCCACCATCCTGAGCTCTTTAGATGTTGGAGACACTAAACGTGTTTGCATGCCATTTCCGGAATGATGCGGTAAATCTAATCCTTTGGTAGAAATTCCTTTTCTGTCCAGACCTGCGGCACTGCAGCCTGCACACACGCTCCCTGAACAAAGGACTGTTGGCACAGTGATTTAGGCTCTCTGGTCCTTTGAATGGGTAGAAGTGGTTGTGCAGTTCCTTAGATGATAAAGCATCAGATAGGCGCACTTTTGATGTCCTTCCATTTGTTAGGCAGTACTGTATGTGAGAAGTACTGCACTGCATACTGCAGTACCTAGGACCGAGAGCCCGCTCTTGTTAACTACCAGAAGTGGTGCTAATCTGGCCCTTTGTTAGTAGTATTGAAAACTGTGCCTTACCCTAAGCCCTCAATTCATACAGGGGAATCAAGAGCTAACAGGGGCTACATAGGAATGACAGACATGAGAATGATAATTCAAGAAGAGAGGGATGATGGAGGTAGTGTGAAAAAATCAATGGCTGTTAACCTCACCACAATATCATCAGTAAAACCTCGGAATTTATTAATTCAACCCCTTACAAGTACTGACTCCAGAGATTGCAGAAGCTGATCTACATCTGACCGTCTGGAATTGTTCTAAATTAGTCTTTGAAAAGTCTTTGTCCCCATTTTGCTTTTCAGGTTTCTGCTATAAAACTCCGCCTGTTCTCTTCGCTCGTCCGGTGGTCTTCTTGTTTTAGTAATTACTCCCTCCAAGTATCAGAAATCAAGATGTTAGAACTCTCTACCAATGTCCATGCAGGAGAACAATGACTGTGAGCGCTTGAAATCCTTTTTTTTTTTTTATTTCTTTTTTGAGAGTACGTGTATACATAATACAAAACAATATTCATTTGTTTCCAGATTTGGACATACAATATAGCAAAAAGTAGCAAACCTAAACAGATTATAAACATGTAAAAATAAAACATGCCATCCAATAGGAGAAGAACTTTCATAATTAAGTCATTTTAAATCTTAACCAGTACTGATATTAACTCTCATTCCCCTGACCACTCATCCTTATAGTTCTCCATCTGGCCACTGGTGCCCACAATCGTAACCCCATCTCTCTTGTTTTTAAGCCCTTATGCTCGTATAGCGCACCCTCAATGTTGTGGATGCCCAACAGCCTACATATCCACATTTGAAATGTTGGGGCCTCTAAATCTTTCCAGGCAGCTGTTATTAATATCCGGAATACTGCAACTCCTATAAAAATTAAAGCTTCCTCCTCAATCCTTAATTTTAAATTAATATCGCATCCAAAAATAAATAGGGTTGGGGATAAAGTTATTTTAACTTCTAGAAGCCCCTCTAAGAAAGCCAATATCTCCGTTTTAATAGGGTTGAGTTTATCGCACCCATAGAACATATGAACAATGTCTGCAGGACCTTTACCACATCTGGGGCAATCACTATCAGCCCTCATCCCCCACTCAAACAACTTGGATGGGGTATAATACAAATTAAATAGGGTTTTAAAATGTTGAGCTTTAAGGTTAGAGGAGCGCAGAAATCTCTTATCAAAAGTAAGAGCTCTATCCAAATCAATCTCTGGATCCCCCAATTTCTCAGCCCAGGCTGCCTCGGTCTTAAGCATGTCATCTGGAGAGCTTTCCATGAGGATTTTATAGAGTCCATTGATTTTCTGCCCACCTCCCTTCAGATAATCCAATAGATTACTCCTTTTCCCCAAAATAATCCGTGGTCTTACTGATCTGATTGTGTTTACCACCTGAAGATATTTATATTCTTGCCCTTCCTGTAATGTATATCGCAGCCTTAAATCGGACAATGATCTGCATGCAGCCTTCACCATTATTTGCCCAAGTGTTACAATGCCTTGCTGCTCCCAGTGTCTCCAGGGACCATCCATACACAGGTTTGGGAAAAGACCGGAATTCCATAAAGGAGTATGATGGTTATACCTTGGAATACCCATTACTTTCTGCACAGATGCCCAGACCCCAGCTATACCTTCGAGTATTTTGTACCGTGATTTCTTATAATACCTTCTTTCCGTTTTTCTCAAAAGTATCCCAAATGCTTGATCACCCAATGCCAATTGAAATATCGATGGAATATCATCAGGGCCCCTTTCCTGAGTCGCCTTCTCTTGATCGAAGAGGATTGCCATTTCTGTGAGGAGGCAGGACCAGTGGTAATTCCTGATATTAGGCATACCTAACCCTCCCCTTTCCTGAGGTAAAGACATATACTTGTTTGATCTTCTAATCTTGCCATATTGCCACAGGAATTTCATAAAGATTGCTTCAATTTCCTTTATTATTTTATCTTCCAATTTAAATGGGATAGATCTAAGTTTATACAGAATCTTGGGGAACATAGTCATTTTAATGACGTTAGCCCTGCCTATTATTGATAAATGAAGTGTATTCAATCTCTTTAGCTCTTGATCCATTGATTTCAAGAGGGGTGTAAAATTATCTCCAATTATGTTCCCTGGTTGTGAATTAAGTGTTATACCGAGATACACCACTGAATTGACATACCTAGCATCCTTTTTAGTTATATTCTCAGAACACAGAATTTGGGTCTTAGCTTTGTTCAGTCGATATCCTGAAAATTTCCCAAACAGATTTGTCATGCTCACGATTTCCCTCATAGCAGTTTCCGGATCTTTCGTGATAACGGCTAGGTCATCTGCATATGCTAGCAATTTTGTTTGAAATCCTTTTATAATTACTGGTTGTATCTGTGTGTTGGATAATATCTGTGTAATTAGTGGGTCTATATACAGGGCAAATAAGATAGGAGAGCAGGGGCAACCCTGCCGAGTGCCTCTCGTTATATTAATTTTCCCAGAACTCCCACCCATCAACTGAATCTTAGCTGAGGGAGTAGTATACATTGCCTGTAAGGCCTGTCGAAACCTTGGCCCAAACCCCCTCTCCTCTAAAACCTTCCATAAGAAAGACCAGCTCACCCGGTCAAATGCTTTTTCTGCGTCTAGGAGTACCATAGCGGCCCCCTCCCCCCTGGCAGCGCAGATATCAAATATGGTAATCGCTCTTTTAATATGATTCGTCGTACCTCTTCCTGGAATGAACCCATGCTGCCAGGGTGAAACCAGGGCCGCGATGATCCTCCCCAGACGAGTAGCCAATATCTTGGCATACAGCTTATTATCAGCATTGACCAGGGAAATAGGCCTGTAAGACCCTGGATTTTCTTTGGGCTTGCCCTTTTTATGGAACACCACAATATTGGTGCTCTTCCATGACTCGGGTATCTTGCCAGTGATCATAATCCCGTTAAATAAGTCTAAGAGAAGAGGGGATATTTCCTCCCGCAAGCATTTATATATTTCAAGTGGTAACCCATCCGGGCCCACAGCCTTCCCTGCTGCCAGATCTTGCAATCCACCTATTACCTCCTCAATGGTTATAGCTTGTTCCAGCTCCTCCCTCTCCTGCTGACCCAATTTTTGACCTATACTTTCGCAGCTGTTAATTGGGGTATCTGTTACCACCTCCTCCTGGTATAGATCTTGATAAAACCCTTCTGAAAACCTCCAAGATTTCGGCAGGCTCCTCATATACTCTCCCTTGTTCCTCTATTTTTGTGATTATATTTTTTGACGTAACTTGTTTGATACGCAACGCTAATGCCCTTCCAGCCTGTTCCCCAGTCTCATACAGCCTGGTTCTGTTGGTATGATATTCCGCTGCGGATTTTTTGGCCAGTTGAGTCTGTATACCCGCTTTTATAGCATTAATCCTCTCAAGAGTTTCCAGTCCTTGCCGCCCCTGACTTATGTCCCTTTGGTGCTGCCTTTCGGCATTACTCAAACTTTCCAGTAATAGCTCCCTTTCCAACTTGGTTCTTTTCCATTGTCTAGTAGTGTAGCTAATAGTTTCCCCTCTTAACCCGGATTTATAAGTGTCCCAGACTACCCCCCTGGAAGCACTATATCTATTAGCATCGAAAAAAGCCCTTGACCAGTTTCTAATATGTTCAATATAGATGCTGTCAGTTAATAATTTCCTATCAAAAGTCCATGGTCTTGGTCCTTTTGTAGGTCGATTAACGTCCATTATCATTACCAAGGGGTTATGGTCAGACATTATCATTGGGAGTTTACTGATTTTAACCTTATTTATTTCTGTGGCTGAAACAAAGAAGTAGTCTAATTTGCAATATTTGTTAAAAGGATGTGAAAAGTAAGTAAACCCAGTGTCCAATGGTTCCTTAGTGCCCCAGACATCTCTTAGCCCATGTGATAGCAATAACGCGGATATGGACCTATATACACTGGGTTTGCGTCCGGTGTATGGGATATCGTTAGTAAAGTCTGCCGAGATATTGCAATCTCCACAGACTATTAATGGAGCTGGTCAGTCTATCAGTTCTTTCTCGATAGAATCAAAAATGCCAGGATCATCCGAGTTAGCTCCATAAATTGAACAGATAGTACAACCCAGGTTCAGTTCGCATATAGCCCACCTACCGAGGGCATCTGCCTTACAGCGCTTAGCTCCACCAAGGCCCACCTTCCTGATAATAGCCACACCCCTTATGGTAGACGTTTGAGAGGTACAGGACAGGATCTCAAACCCTTTTAACTTGAGCCAATGCTTATTCTTCCACGGCAAGTGAGTCTCTTGTATTGCCAAAATATCTATATCTATTCCCTTAAGGTATTCTTCGAATCTGAGCCTCTTTTTCCAGTCGTTCAGACCATTAATGTTTATGGAGCCTATCTTGAGTTTAGGCATTTTTCTGGACCATCCCTTCCCAGCTTATCAAACAACAAAATAACTTTTTTGAAACAAAATTACAACATTTCTTCATTTGTCCTTTTCGAATTGAATTTATATGTAAATTAGTAACACGTGCTCTTTTTTTTTTGTTAACTCCCACACCCCCCATACCCTCCAAGCCTCCCCCCACCCACTCTGCCCATGCTCCCTGCCCCCCTCCCCTGCTGGCCCCCTGGCCACATACCCACCTCTGTGGGGTGCTCAGACTAAGTCTGTGCATATGATGGGAGCAGCGTTGCAGCGAGGACTCTATTTAAACCGCCTAGTAGCCTAAATGGGCTTGACCACAGAGCTCATATTTCCTAGATCCAGATACAGATCAGTTAGTATAACAGAATACCTTGGTTGACAATTCACTTCATTGCCTAGACCATAAAGACAGCCTTGCGATACCTACATTCTTTAGTTATACATTCACAAATACCAACTCATTTCATTTCTAGGTAACTGCTGATACATACTAATAGCTGTAAATCTACCCCCCCAGCACCGTACTGCAGGGGCAATGGATCCGCCGGCTGAGATCTATACAGAGTTTAAAAATTCTTTCGCCTTAATTTCTGATGAGAAATATAAGGTCTTTCCATGATGAATTATCTTGAGTTGGGCTGGGTTAATAAGATAGACTTGAACTTTTTTGTCCTGAAAAGGTTTGATCAATTGTCGTAGCCTCCAGCGCCTTTCCACCGTCACATGGCAGAAGTCGGGTCTGACAAAAAATGAAAACCCCTCAAATGTTCTCTTAGTGTCCGGTCTAGCCTTCTCTGCTATAGACTGGCGCAAAAGGAAATTCCCCAGGAAAATTAAAATTGCCCTAGGTTTATCTCCTTCCCTGAAATTTCGATTCCTCTTAAACGGGGTTCTATGTGCTCGTTGAACCTCTGAATCCCAGCACCAGCTCTCCAATTCGGGAAATACTTTCACAATGAAGGCTCTCGCGTCCCCCCCCTCCAAACCTTCCAGAACCCCGAGGACCCTAAGATTATTTCTCCTAAGCCTATTCTCAAGGTCCTCGAGCTTCCACTGTATGTCCTCAGCTTGTGCCCCATATGATTCCACCTTACTGGTGGCAGCAGCAGATTCAGCTTCAGTGGAAACCACTCTTTCTTCAAGATTTGAGACTCTGTCGTCCACTGTCGCGCATGCCTTTGAAAGTTTCCTCACAACAGTCTTAATCTTCCTCATGGCCGCTTGGGATTTACGATTGTCCTGCCTGGTCTCTTCCCGATGCGCGAATATTTCCTGGTGGATTGCTTCCAACATGGAGCGTTGAGTGGATTCAAAATCCTGAGTTTGGTTCGGTGACCCCTAGAGCACAGTAGTGGGTGAGTGATCCCAAGTTAACCCCCTTTGCTCGTTTTTTTTTAAAGAGACTGCTGGTTTCACTGTAGTTGTAGGGGTAACCTCCTCTGGATCAGTATCTGACTCTAAATTACTGCCGTCTATATCTGAGCTGTTTCCCCCCTCATCTTCTGACCAGTCTGCCTCCTCGGCCACCGAATGGAAACACTCACTTGAAGTTTTCTCACTTTCAGTGTTACTCGTTGCCTCCAACCGTTCAATAAAAGTGTTGGCATCGAGCGAAATGTTAGCTACAGGAGGAATAACCTCAATTCCCTCTTGCCTTTTACTAGTACTGCTTTCCGTGGCCTCCTGTTGTTCCATCAGTATTGCCTGATCAGAGCCAGCAATAACCACAGGAGTGGCTACTTGCGTGTTACTTTTATCCAGTGTAAGGTCTGTGGACAGGTTAGATGGGCCCCCTGCTAAAGCCGTTATTGCATCTGTGACAATAGCATCCGTGGTGATGTCAACCTGAGTGCTAGGTTTGTTAGACTGGACATCAGGAGGCGTCTCAGATGCGCCCGTGGCCTCAGTCATTGTTATCTTCTTCGAGCCAGAGGAACCCGTTGCACCAGCCCCATTTGTACATTCCTGATTTATTGCTCTGGCTTCCTTGCCCTCATAAACGTCTTGGGCGCTCTGCATTATGTTCCCCACAGGTACCTCAGGTACATCAGCTGCAGCTATTGCTGTGTCTCTTAGTCTTACTTCCTTACCCTCAGGGTTGTCTTGAGTGCCCTGCAATGTCTTGCCCCCAGGCGCTCCCCCCGGTGCTTCAAGTACATCAAGTACATCAGTCGCTGCCATATCCGATTCAGCAGGCAGTTTCCCCCCTTTCTCCTTACCGCCTCGTAGCATCTCTACTATGCTGATGTTAGAGGTAATGGCGGTGTTCTGGCGAGTCCTGGCCGCTGCGGGCTTGGTCTCCTTCTCCTTCACTGGGGGTTGAGCTCGCCCTGGTGTAGAGCCCTTTGATATCTCTACCGGCTCTTGAACCCGTCCAGAGCTGCCATCAATAATCTCCGTGGTACCGCCTGCGTTCTCACCCGCATTCTTCTTCCTAGAAGTCTTCCCAGCATTATTTGCTTTGGGAGCCATTTCGCTACAGCGGTATATCGCCCTGAAGCAAAGCGCCTTCACCCTTCTGCTTCTTGAAGTCAAGCACGGCGTCCCTCTTCCACCGAGGACGACCGTGCATGCACTGGATTTGCTCCGCCCACTGGCTCCGTGCACTCCGCAGGCAGCTCCGCAGTCAGCTAACTCCGGCTCCGATTCCAGGCAGAGCACAGCACCCGTTGCCGCAAGCCGTCGGAGCACAGCGGGAGTCAGCAGCAGTCGGTAAGCCAGCATCAAATCTCCGTCTCCGTCTCCGTTAGTTCAAGAGATTAATTATGCGGTAATCCTGATAGCTAGAGTAGCTCCATCAAAAGACCTGTGCCCTCGCTCCCACTCTGCTGCTGCTCAGCCACGAAGTGCAGCCACCATCTTTCCCCTGAAATCCAGCAAAGCTGTGTCCTCCTGTTGGTCCCAAGAGACCCATAATATGTAATTAGTAATAGCTCCTTGTAGCTCTTTTAAACACCAGGGAGTACCAGTAAGTGCAGCTGCCCGACATATATATCATCACGTTCCCTTCGTCCTTCTCCTATTCCACCTTTTCTTCTATCGCTTCAGACATCTCTGTAACCTCCTTTTCACAATTGTTGTCTGCGAAGTTTAGAAACAGCCTGCAGAAAACATCATTGCTCTGTGCCCACCGTGAAATATGAAAATAGTACTGCAAACTCTGAAACTTAGGCTCAGACACTGAGAGTTCCACAGTAGGCACAGAGCGCAGAGAACCATGTTGTCCCCTCTTCTCTTCTCTCCTCACACTGAGAGCCATACCCTTAGATTTTGCAGCTGGAGGTATAAGAACTGGCATTCTGTGCCTGAGGGTTACAATGCCACAGTCCCAAGGCAGGAGCCTTATCCTGTGACTGCGGGGCAGACCAGGACAGATGTCATGTATAGGGATTGCCCAGCAAACCCGAGGCTATGGGTCAGACTGTGAGACTTCACCAGGTGGAGATGTAAGCCTACATCATGGAATCACACCTTGTGAGTTCGCAGAGAGGGTCAACAACTCTTCTGAGTGTTGCTTTGACCCTCCTAGATCAAAGAGCTGGAGAGAGAGTGCCGCACAACTATAGGCTTCACCCAGAGAGCCTTCACCCAGAGAGGCAATAATTCACCGTTCTCTCTCAACCTTCTTTCTCCACTCCACCCCACCCTTCTCTCTCTACCTCACCCTTCTCTCTCTACCTCACCTTCCCTTCACTCTTGCACACCCTCCCATCTTTCCGACTCACTCTCTCTCCCACTCACCTTTCTCATTTTTTGCACTATCCTCCCTGATGGTGCACAGACATAATATCGACTCCAAAATATCGTTTGGACAGAATATCGAGTTTTAAATATCGTTTGGAGAAAATATCGACTAGACAGAATATCGACAGCCAAAATATCGTTTTTAAGGTAAGTGAAGTAATATCGACTGTAAATAATATAGACAGTGAAAATATCCAAGTATATAATCTAGATAGTAAAAAATATAGTTTTTTAAATAATATTTAAATATTTATAGTGTTTTTATGTTATAATATGTGTGAAAAGTGTCATTTTATTTTATAA
Source organism: Lissotriton helveticus (assembly GCF_964261635.1). Classification (NCBI taxonomy): domain Eukaryota; kingdom Metazoa; phylum Chordata; class Amphibia; order Caudata; family Salamandridae; genus Lissotriton; species Lissotriton helveticus. Next base: position 165,961,497 of record NC_136062.1, on the reverse strand, counting down.
TTATTTTTAATTAATGATTTTTTTTAATTATTGTGTGATTTTATTCTGTAGCGGGTTGTGGATTTAGAGGGGAATAGGGTGGGAAGTAATTTAATTATAATTAATTAAATATGTAAATTTATTAATTGGTAGTAATAATTAATTAATTTGTAATTAAATAATATATGTTAATTATTTAAAATGTAATTGGTAATTAATTTAATTTAATTGATTAATTGCTAATTATGTAAATTAAAATAATGTATTTTCTGTAGCGGGTTGTGGGTTTATAGGGGAATAGGGTGGGAAGTAATTTAATTATAATTAATTAAATATGTAAATTTAATAATTGGTAGTAATATTTAATTAATTGTTAATTAAAAAATATTTGTTAATTAATTAAAATGTAATTGGTGATTAATTTAATTGAATTGGTTAGTTGCTAATTATGTTAAATTAAAGGGGTATTTTTAGGGTTCAGGGTCAGTTTTTAGTTTTTGGCTAAAGGGGTATTTTTAGGGTTCAGGGTCAGTTTTGGGTTTTTGGGTAAAGGGGTATTTTTAGGGTTCAGGGTCAGTTTTTAGTTTTTGGGTAAAGGGGTATTTTTAGGGTTCAGGGTCAGTTTTTCATTTTTGGGTAAAGGGGTATTTTTAGGGTTCAGGGTCAGTTTTTAGTTTTTGGGTAAAGGGGTATTTTTAGGGTTCAGGGTCAGTTTTCAGTTTTTGGGTAAAGGGGTATTTTTAGGGTTCAGGGTCAGTTTTTAGTTTTTGGGTAAAGGGGTATTTTTAGGGTTCAGGGTCAGTTTTTAGTTTTGGGGTAAAGGGGTATTTTTAGGGTTCAGGGTCAGTTTTTAGTTTTTGGGTAAAGGGGTATTTTTAGGGTTCAGGGTCAGTGTTTAGTTTTTGGGTAAAGGGGTATTTTTAGGGTTCAGGGTCAGTTTTTAGTTTTTGGGTAAAGGGGTATTTTTAGGGTTCAGGGTCATTTTTGGGTTTTTGGGGTACATATACAATATTGCCTATTATTTTATTAAATTTTGTTACTATATATATATATGTTTTAAGAAATATGATTAAAAAAATATTATTTTTTTACTTTCATTAATTATTTAATTATTAAAAGTTATTTTAAGTATTGTTAATTATATTTTAGTAATTAAATTTTTTATATTAATGTAATTAAACATTGTTTTTAGTAAAGTCGATATTTTTTACACCGATATTTTTGTAAACGATATTTTGTACTCGATATTTTTGTACTTACCTGTTTGTACATACAAACTCGATATTTTGGTTGTAGATATTTTTTCCTCGATATTTTGGGTAGTCGATATTTTGGTAGTCGATATTATTTCAGTGATCCCTCCCTGATGCCTCAGCATCTACCCTATTACAAGGGCCACTTGAAATATGCAATTGTGCAGCTGCGGCAATTTCCACATAATTAGAGGTTTACGTAATTTGCCACACAATTCATCATCTGCCACATAATCTAAAGATTAAAAAAAAAATGTTTTGATTCTAACTTAACTAGTTTAAAAGTTACTATAAATGCAATGATGTGTTGCCGTGCAGGGGATGGCCCAATGCAAAGCTGGACTGCACACCTTTCTGTTGCTTATTGCTTAATTTGAATGTTAAACTGGTACTAATGAGGTGTAACCAATGCCCAGAGAGTGTTACTAAGTTTAAAAGTGGTGAAGTAAATAAGTAATACTATTACAAAATGTGCAGCACTATTCCGCATAATTAGCAGTTTACTCAACCCTGTCGCATGATTTGGTCCTCTCCTGCTGCATAATTTGAGTGGCCATGCCTATTACCCTCCTGTCTCACTGTTCCACCTTCCCCTCTCTTCACCTCACACTTCTCTCTCTTCATCGCACCCTAGATCCATCACCTTAAACCCTCTTCTTTCAGCCTCACCTTCACTGCTGCAGCCTATGAGGTACATATTTTGTGTATGTAATGGAACGATGGGTGTGCATGTGCTTATGTGTGTGCTTTGGTGTCCGTAATCGAGCCTGGAACTTTTCTGTCTCTGGTTCTGTTTGTCCCTGGTAGCTCCCACATTCTAAACAGTGGCAACAATTTGGCCTGGATTACATAGAGTATACAGGGGCAGCAGGCAGAGACTCACCACGCCATCGGGCAGCCGTGAGGGGAACGGCGGTGAATCAGGCAGAGAGGGAGCGCCGGGAGACTCCTTCAACTCCGACCCGGTAGCGGGTTGCCTCTACGCCATCGGGCAGCCGTGAGGGGAACAGCACTACATCCCCCAGCAGACTCGGGGGCGGCGGCGCACCTGTGATGGGTGCAGAGCACCAGGAGGCGCTACTTAACAGCCCGCGGCAGCGAGTACTGTGGGGGCAGCAGGCAGAGACTCACCACGCCATCGGGCAGCCGTGAGGGGAACGGCGGTGAATCAGGCAGAGAGGGAGCGCCGGGAGACTCCTTCAACTCCGACCCGTAGTGGGTTGCCTCTACGCCACCGGGCAGCCGTGAGGAGAACGGCACTACATCCCCCAGCAGACTCGGGGGCGGCGGCGCACCTGTGACGGGTGCAGAGCGCCAGGAGGCGCTACTTAACAACCCGCGCCCTCTCGCACCGCGAGTCGCGACCGCGGGAGCGCCCGGGGCGAAGCCCGGGCATAGGGCGGGCCCTCTGAGGCCCTCAGAGGCCTGAAGAGACTGGACTGGGCCAGGGTTTTTGGTCCATTTGAACTGACCCCCATTTTTCATTCCAATCATCAAAAGTAAGATATTTTAATACTTGGCGTTTTTTTCTTTGTGTTATTATTTGTGTTATTATTGCCATATAGAGATAGACCTAGGCCCTTTCAGAGACACAGGATGTCTAAATGCAAAAATGATAAAACTGTTACTGGTCAAAGTGTCATTGATAACTATATGGTTAAAAAGGTTTCCCAGATCAACAGCGAACGTAGGGCTTCCCTAGGGAAAGGAAGCACAATACCTTGCTTGGCTGACCAGCCGCTGGCTACAGGGGATGTTGTGATGGTAGCTAATAATGATAGTTCAATTAGCATAGAGCTCCCAATACCCACTGTGGTCAGGGCAGAGGTACACTCAGAACATATAGAGCAACATGATATATCTACTAAAGAGAGGGAGGAGGTTCCTCCCGCCACAAGGCCGGTAAGGATGTGCAGGAAAATACTGACAAAAAAAGGGGGGAAGCAGAATAGAACTGGAGGTGCCATTAATCCGAAACTTAATATTGGCCCAGGAACTAACCCCTTTGTGTTTACGGGGGATAAGGAAGGCAGCCCTAACTTAAGCATTAATATTGAACAGTTTACTACTCTTATTAAAAACTTGGAGTCTAAACTAGAGACAAAGTTAGAGGAGGCACTTAGACCTTTGGTGGCCAGAATAGACACCCTGGTCAAAGAAGTGGACAGGCTTGGAGGCCTGGTCTCCCCCCAACAAAGGGCTAGGGCAGGTCTGAGGGCCCAACCGGAGGAAGTCAGGGAGACAGCGGCTTCACAAGGCAAAAAGCAGCAGAATACCAGTAAAGCTGATGTAGTATCTAGTATCGTGAGCAGTAGGCCTCAAACACCACCAGTTATTCAATCCCAGCCTAAAAACTCAAACTTGCAGTTGCAATCAAATCCAACTATAAGCAATAAAGTTGTTCCTAGATGCCATAGAAATAACCACTATCTTAATCTACCACCAGATTGCGCGCCTTTTGTGGTGGTTTTGACTAATGTCCCACCGGTTGGTACTCATACTGCTTCACCTTATGGAGAGCCACACACCTCACTCAAAAACAAAACAGTGTCGTGGTTAAATAAAAATTGTGGTTTTCCAATTGGGTATTCAGACCAGGTAATGGCGGCTAGGAGGGTGAACTGGGTGGGTCCATCTAAAAAAGTGGGTAGCGGGGATTGTATCATGGTGAACTTTAAACACCCACAACATGTGGTCACTGTCCTCCTGAGAGCATCTTCTCTAATATATAATGAGGACAGTATATGTGTACGCCCATTAGGGTATTTTTATGCTCACTTGTGTAATAATCCCCCCCAACAAAGACTCATGACACCTTTGTACGATACCCAGACCCCGTCTAATGACATGCGATTTATGTACAATGTTGTTAATTCAGGTGGAGCGGGAAATGTTGTTAACACGCATAATAGATTCAACGACAGTGGTCAACATCAGCAGGGCTTTAATGTCAACACACACAACAGATATGAGCTTTTATCTGGTCTGGAAATGTGTGACTGATATGAAATACCTGTGGGTCAGGGTATGACAATCATTGACGATTTAATACCCACTATTAACTCACAGGATAGAAGTGGATATAGGAATGTTGTTTCGTGGAATGTTGCGGGGCTGGCTGCAAAGATGGCAGACGAAAATTGGGTCACTTACATCAAGCAATTCAAGGTTATCTGCCTCCAAGAAACATGGGATTATTATTATTATTATTAAAAGAGATTTGGTACCGCGCACATACACCAATTGGTTTCTTGGCGCTCGAGACCAGGTGGGAGAAGAACAAGAGGGCAAGGGCAGCTAACCGTGAGCAAGACGGAACAGGTGAGTTTTCAAAAGATTACGGAAGCAGAGATAGTCAGTAGACAGGCGAATAAAAAGAGGAAGGGAATTCCAGGTAGAAGGAGCAAGAAAGGAGAAACAGGCACCCCCATGTTTCTTGCGGTTAAACCTGGGAATGGTCAAAAGATTGTGGGCAGAAGATCTGAGGTGACGGGAAGGAACATAGGCGTGCAAACAGGAAGAGATAAAAGCAGGGGCGCAGATAAACAGGGATTTAAAGATGGTGCAGGCCATTTTGAAAACACACCGTTGCGCAACTGGGAGCCAGTGTAAAGTCTTCAGGAGTGGGGTGACATGCTGGTGTTTAGGCTGCTGAAAGACTAATCTAGCTGCCTGATTTTGAACCAGTTGAAGTCGGGAGAGATGACAGGCAGGGACCCCCACGTATAGACAGTTGGCATAGTCTAGACGTGAGGTGATGAGGGCCAAGATAACAAGAATAAGGGCCTCTTGAGATAGGAACCTGGGAATCTTCCCGATTCGGCGGAGATGGTGAAAACAGGCCGAAGTGACGGTGTTGATATGTGGCCGCATCGAGAGGTCGCTGGAGATGGTAACCCCTAAGCTCTTCACGGTGTTCACTGGACAAGGAGGGGAGCCAAGAGCGGTGGGCCAAAAGTTGGAGGACCAGGGAGTGAGAAGGCCACCAGTCACAACCAGGGATGTAGAGTGTGACTTGTTTTTAGAAGGCTACAAGGCTTTTTATGTACCGGCCACACCATCAATCAGAGGCAGGCCAAAGGGTGGCTTGGTGATATTTGTTTCCATTCTGGTCACTTCAACAATCCATAGTATTGATGTACATCAAGCCTGTGTGCAGGGTGTAGTACTAAAGGGAAAGAACTATAGGGTTGGCCTGGTGAATTTTTACAATGCTATTAATGGTACCACAGCATCTAATCAATTATCTGTACTTCATGTTTTTATTACCACTTATATGAACGAGTACAGTCACAATTTAATGATTATGGGAGATTTTAATGTGCATCTGTGTGGCGACCCGTTGAAGAAATGCATAGGGGACTTGCAGTGTGAACGAATTAATGGCTTACACCTGGAACACACAGTAGATGGGGAACTGTGCAATACCCTACTAGATAATTTGGATCTCTCTATGGGTATCACAATCAGGGACCTGCAAAGAAGCTTTGATATTCCTACATTCAAGGGGCATGGCAGGGGCACTTTCATTGACCATATGTTATTTTCACAGACCATGTTGCCCTTCCTAGAATCCTTTGATATTGATAAAAGTGAGTTTAGTGACCACAACCCTCTTGTGATTCATCTAAGGGGATTTGGGATCACTGAAGGTAAGCAAACCCGTAGTGAAGGAAGGCTGAGCACTAGAGATGGGAGGAGGCGACTTAAATGGTCAATGGTAACCCCGGATCTTCTGTATAAGAACATTGAGGACAATTTTTCAGAAGACATTACTAATTGTACTAGGAAAGGAGCAGATCCACGGGAGGTGCTAACTGCCTATCAAGACCTGTCGGGGAAGGTGTCAGAGCTGTTGACGGTTCCAGTTAAAAATAGTGTGGAGAAATGTGGACCAAGGTGGTTTAACTACGATTGCTCCAAAGCGGCTCGTAATCTTAGGCTAGCATTGTCAGCTTCTCCGAGAATTCAGGAGAATATTAGAGCTTGTCGTAAAAATTATAAGTCTGTCCTTAAAACTCATAAGGAGTTTTTGAGAGAAGAGGCATGGTGTGAGATATTAGATCCATCCACCCTTAACTGCAGCTCCAGATTTTGGGCGCTAGTCAAAAAACCATTTCTGGCGGAAGAACCAGGGGACGGGCTCGAGTGCTGTATAGCTAAAGAGGATTGGGAGCGGCATTTTAAAACTTTGTATTGTTCAGAGGATACCGTAAGCGTGGGGCGAGCCACTGGTGATAGTGGAGGAACCGTTAAGTTTGACAACAGGGAGGTGATTGAGGCCATAGGAGGATTGACAGCAAATAAGGCACCAGGCCCGGATGGGATTCCCCCAGACCTGTTTAAGTCAAAGCCGATTTTCTGGGCACCAATTTTGGTGGCAGTCTTTAATGCTGCTGCCAATGCAGGCTGTCCTGTGGCCTGGGGACTGTCGACTATTGTGCCGGTATTTAAAAAGGGAGATAGGGGTAGCCCCCATTGTTATCGGCCAATTTCATTAATTGATCCGATGGTCAAAATCATGGGGAGAATTCTTCTGCGGAGAATTACACGCTGGGCAAATAATAATAACATCATGTCTATCTCCCAGTATGGGTTCTGTGTGGGGTGTTCCACCACAACCCAGTGTCTTAATTTGTTTCTCATTCTTAGTAAATATACGGTGGCGCAGAAGGGAACGGTCCATCTCGCCTTCATGGATCTGTCATCAGCCTTCGACTGTGTCAACAGGGGAAGGCTGTGGCAGTACATGAGGGAGAGGGAAGTCGACACAGGGATTGTTGACTTCCTGGTGGACATGCACAATCACACCAGCGCTAACGTTAAATACTCTGCAAATGGTGACACCACTGATAAGTTTGACATAAAGAAGGGAGTACGCCAGGGATGTATTCTTTCCCCTTTTCTTTTTAATTTCTACATAAATGAATTGGATGCTGTCTTACAGAAAGTACAGTCAGACTGTCCGAGAGTGGGCAGGCAGGGTATTCCTGTTCTTTTATACGCAGACAATGCGGTTTTAATTTCAAGGACGGAGAAGGGGCTTCAGTTGCTTTTAAATGCTTTTAATGTTTTTATGACCGACAGGGACCTACTGGTCAACAACTCTAAATCATATATTATGCATGTTGGCCGGCAGCCAAAAAGGAAATTTGTTTTTAAACTTGATGATGTGCCTATCCCGGTTACAGAAACATTTTCGTATCTTGGCGTTTTATTTGACTCTAAACTCAGCTGGGGCCCTCATTTGGCTAAGAAAAAAAGGGAAATGTTGAGGGTCAACACATCTATTTTTAATCTTGCAACAAAACTGGGGAAGAAACCAGTAATTGCAATGGTTAAATTGTACAACGCCAAATCAGCTGCTACTGCAGTGTATGGTAGCGAACTATGGGGCTATGTATCAGGAGAACAGGTACAGGTCTCTGAAAATACTTTCCTCAAACGTCTTCTATGTGTCCCCCCCCCAGTACCTCTAATTTTTCAGTTCATGAGGAACTAGGGACACAGTACTTATGTGACAACTTTGCTCTAAGGCCATTGACTTGTTGGGTTAACCTGTGGTTAAATGAGGACATACCTCTTACCCACCAGATTGTGAGAGATCTTGTATCTCAGGATAACTCTATGTGCATCCCCTGGTTAAAATACTTGAAATCCTGTTTTGAAAGGCTGGGGCGTTTAGATCTGTTTACTCGCCCTAGCGGGATTGTAAAGGGGGATGAATAGCAATTAAAACTGCATTTTGTAAGTATCAGCTGGCCGATAGAGAAAGTGTGGAACTGTTGAAGCCAAGTGTTAGGAAATATGTTATGTTAAAGACATGTGATAGCATAGAGCCCTACCTGGCAGGATCATTCAGTTCACATGAAAAATTTCTGTTGTCGAGGTTCAGATTCAACATCTTTCATCATCTTTTAATCAGACCCAAGTCGGACATTTTTAGCAAATGTGCAGCTTCCTGTGGCTGCGACGGGAAGTCTCCACAGGATATGCTGCATTTTATGTTTTTATGTAGGTTTTATGAATATCCCCGCCGTTGTTATCTTGTTGCCTTACTAAGAAAACTTGATTTTAATCAAATCAGACCAGCTCTCATTTACCTACAGCTTCTACATCAGGACAGTGTTCTCCAAATAATATCGTTTTTAAAATTAGCCGTCAGAATAAGAACCTGTTTGGATTAATGACCCTATAAACTTTATCTGTCTAACTGGCAAACTTATTGGACCTTTTTAATTACGCCTTTTGCATCCTATTAAGCACTGTTTGCACTTTATAACTATCCTGTCTGTATATTGAAATTGGGACAAAGGAAACATGTATTGTATAATGATTTTAATATATGGCAATAATGTGTGTAATGTTTTTAAACTGTTCAATCAATCAATCAATCAGTGACACTTATAAAGCGCGCTACATACCCGTAGGGTCTCAAGGCGCTGGGGGGGGGGGGGGTGCCGCTACTGCTCGAACAGCCAGGTCTTCAGCTTCTTCCTGAAGGAGAGGTGGTCTTGGGTCAGGCGCAGGTCGGTCGGGAGGGAGTTCCAGGTCTTGGCGGCCAGGTAGGAGAAGGACCTCCCTCCTGTAGTCGCTCTTCGGATGCGGGGGACGGTGGCGAGGGCGTGGTTGGCTGATCGGAGGTGGCGTTTGGGAGCGTAGAAGTTGACTCGTCTGTTGAGGTAGCTCGGGCCTTGGTCGTGTAGGGCTTTGTGTGCGTGGGTGAGGAGGCGGAAGGTGATTCTTTTGTTGACGGGGAGCCAGTGAAGGTCTCTCAGATGTCCGGAGATGTGGCTGGTTCGCGGGATGTCGAGGATGAGTCTGGCTGAGGCGTTCTGGATCCGCTGGAGTCTCTTCTGGAGCTTGGCGGTGGTACCGGCGTAGAGGGCGTTGCCGTAGTCCAGTCGGCTGGTGACGAGGGCCTGGGTGACGGTCTTCCTGGTCTCGGTGGGGATCCACCAGAAGATCTTCCGTAGCATGCGTAGGATGTTGAAGCACGCCGAGGAGACGTTGTTGACTTGCCTGGTCATGGAGAGGGAGGGGTCCAGGATGAAGCCCAGGTTGCGTGCATGGTCTGTCGGTTTGGGTGCGGTGCCCAGGGCGGGGGGCCACCAGGAGTCGTCCCAGGCGGAGGGTGAGGAGCCCAGGATGAGGACCTCCGTCTTGTCCGAGTTCAGTTTCAGGCGGCTGGTCGTCATCCACTCGGCTACCTCTTTCATCCCTTCGTGTAGGTTGGCTCTGGCGGCGGCGGGGTCGTTGGTCAGGGAGAGGATCAGTTGGGTGTCGTCGGCGTAGGAGATTATGCTGAGGTTGTGTTTGCGTACGATGGCCGTGAGGGGGCTCATGTAGACGTTGAAGAGGGTGGGGCTCAGAGATGATCCTTGGGGGACGCCGCAGATGACTTTGGAGGCCTCTGACTTGTACGGTGGTAGGCGGACTCTCTGTGTTCTTCCGTCGAGGAAGGAGATGATCCATTCCAGCGCCTTGTCCTGGATTCCGATGTTGCTGAGGCGCCGTACTAGGGTGCGGTGGCAGACCGTGTCGAATGCCGCGGAGAGGTCTAGGAGGATGAGGGCCGCTGTTTCTCCATTGTCCATCAGGGCTCGGATGTCATCGGTGGCGGCGATGAGGGCGGTCTCGGTGCTGTGGTTGGCTCGGAAGCCGGACTGTGAGGGGTCGAGGGATCCGTTCGTCTCGAGGAAGGCGGCCATCTGCTTGTTGACGGTCTTCTCGATGACTTTGGCTGGAAACGGGAGGAGCGAGATGGGGCGGTAATTCTTGAGGTCGGTGGGGTCCGCTGTTGGTTTCTTGAGTAGAGCGCTGAGTTCGGCGTGTTTCCAGCTCTCAGGGAAGATGGTGGTGTCGAAGGATGTGTTGATGATGTCTCGCAGGTGGGGTGCGATGACAGCGTCGGCCTTGTTGAAGACGTGGTGAGGGCAGGGGTCGGTTGGTGATCCGGAGTGGATGGAGTTCATCATGCGGATGGTGTCTTCGGTGCTGATCGGGGTCCAGGCGTGGAGGGTGGTGGTGGGGGGTGGTTGCTCGGTCATGGTGTGCGTTGGTTGGTTGTTGAAGCTGTTGTGTATGTCCGCGATCTTGTTGTGGAAGTATGAAGCGAGGGAGTTGCAGAGGTCTTGCGATGGGGTGATGTCGTTGTTTCCTGCGCTGGGGTTGGAGAGCTCTTTCACGATGTTGAAGAGTTCCTTGCAGTTGTGTGCGTTGTTGTCCAGCCGGTCCTTGAATGCTGTTTTCTTGGCGGCGCGGATCAGCTGGTGGTGTTTCCGGGTGGCAAGTTTGAAGGAGGTCCTGTTGTCCGGTGTCGGTTCCCTTCTCCAGACTTTCTCGAGGGCTCGGCAATTCTTCTTGGAGCTCCTGAGTTCGTCGGTGAACCATGGGGCCTTCTTGCTGCCGGGTCTGCTAGGCGGGGTCCTCAGTGGGGCGAGTTCGTCCGCGCAGTTGCTGATCCACTTCGTGAGGTTGTCGGCGGCCTGGCTGGGGTTCGCTGAGCTGGCAGGGGGGTGCTGGCTCAGGGAGGTGGCGAGCTGGTCTGCTGTGATCTTGTTCCAGCTTCTGCGGGCGGCCTGTTGCTGGTGTTGGTGGCTCGTCGTTCTCTTGAAGGTGAAGTGGACGCAGCTGTGGTCCGTCCATTGAAGCTCTGTGGCGTGGCTGAAGTCGATGTCTGGGCTGGAGGAGAAGACTGCGTCGAGTGTGTGTCCGGCGAGGTGGGTGGGGGTGGACACCAGTTGCTTGAGTCCCAGGTTGGCGAGGTTGTCGAGCAGGGTGCTGGTGTTGCGGTCGCTGTTGTTCTCCAGATGGAAGTTGAGGTCTCCCAGGAGGATGTAGTCAGCGGAGGGGAGGGCATGCGGGCTGACGAAGTCGGCGATGTCCTCGCTGAATTGCGTGCGTGGTCCAGGGGGTCGGTAGATCAGGGTGCCTCTGAGGGTGGTGTTCGGGTTGGTGTGGATCTGGAAATGCAGGTGTTCGGCGCTGGTCAGGGTGTTGTCGGTGCTGGTCGTGAGACGGATTGTGCTCCTGTGGACGATGGCGATGCCTCCTCCCATCTGGTTGGCGTTTCGGTCCCTCCGGACGATCTTGTAGCCCTCTGGGATAGCGATGGCGATGTCGGGCGCTGAAGAGGCGTTCATCCAGGTCTCCGTGAGGAAGGCAACGTCCGGGGCTGTGGCGTCTAGGAGGTTCCAGAGTTCGATGGCGTGTCTGTGGACGGAGCGGGTGTTGAGCAGGATGCACTTGAGGTGGGTGCTGCTGGTGTTCGACTTGGCGGGTGCTGGTGCGAGGCTGGTCCGGATGCAGGTGAACTTGCAGGCGTGGCAGCTGAAAGGTCCGTGGGTACGTCGTGGGGTGGCTTGATGGCATTCTGGGAGTCGGCCGGTGTTGAGAGCGGTGAGGGTGGCGGCGGAGTACGACAGGCGGGTCGGTCGGGGTCTACGTGGGCCAGGGGTCCTGGCGCTGGTCGCGATCCGGTCGCGGACGGGCGCAGACGGGCTTACCTTTGGCGCGCCTTCGGCGCACAATCGGCGCGCCCGCTGCGCGTGGCCGCTGCGCGTTCGCACGGTCGCCATTTAAGGCGAAGTGCGCGGGTGGGCGGAGCAGCTGGGAGGCGGGAGCGGGGAGGGTACAGAATAGAAAAAGGGGCGGGGAAAAGCGGCGGTGGCGGGAAGGGAGGGCGGAGGGCGGCGAGGTAGGCGGACAACAAGGAAGGAAAACCAAAACACGGGCAAAAAGAAATTGACCACGACAGGCACAAAGTATAGACAAAACAAGGGAAAAATGAGATTAAACAAAACAGGCACAAATTATCGACAAAACAAGGCAAAAACAATCTCTGCAGCGGAGGCAGCCGGCAACCGGCAAACGAGGCAGCAGCGAGGCAGGGGGCAGGCAAGGGGCACACGCAGCAGCTGGTGGCCGTGCGGCGCGGGGGTGTATATGTATATGTGTACTTTTATGGTTTGAAATATAACCGAAATAAAGTCTCTTTTGATTTGAGTATATTCATGATCACACATGAGATCTACAAAGACCTAGAGTTATACATATTTCAACTAAATAAGTGAGGTAATAATTGGAAGAGCAATCAAAGGCGGCAATTTGAGCAACAAAACAAAACCAGGCATCAAATGTGGGCCTGTTTCTACCCCGATCTGCCCACTGTTCCAAGATTATATCTTCTAAGGTTGATGACAGGACTTGTAATTTGGTGGCTACTTTCTCAACCACTATTTTGTTGTCTGTTGTTTGAGAAGAATGTATTTTAAGTGGAACTAAGAGGAAACGTGCAACTTATGTAAGTGCATCAAAACTGAACTTTCTCTCCTATACAGCGACGGGCATGCTTTGTCTACTTTCCAATTCTCCTGTCTCCCACCAGTCTCTCCCACTCTCATCACCCCCTCTTTACCCATTACCCTCTGTGTCAATCAATCTCTCCTCCTTCCAACTCTTCCACTATCCTCCAGTCTCTTCACAATCCTTCTCCGGCCCCTCCCCAACCACTTATCATTTGCTGATGCCCCTGCTATGTGACCACCTTCCTTTCTCATCACCCCCATCCTTCACAAGCGTCATCCACCCCCTTCACCTTTCTGTATTCCTCTTCCTCTGATCCTCTCTTATCGCCTGACACAGTACATGCTTACCCATCCCCCTACTATCATCACTCATTTTTCTCACCAATACCATGCTCCAGCCATCCTACTTCCTCAGACCCCTTTTTCATCTTCCTTCATCCACTTCTACCACCATCTTCTTCATCTTCTCTACTTTAATGATGCCAATCAACCCTCTGTGAAATATGTATTCTCTTCCCTTTCAATTACTTTTTCACTCTTGTTTCGTCCATTCCCTTACCATTATTTTGACTTGCCCTTCCTTTTCTTTTTTTCATATTCATCTTTTTTATCCTCATGCTTTTCTCTAATCATCCTCCATCTCTCATGCCTGTACCCCATCACATTTTCCTCTTGTCAAGATTATAGAATCGTTGATTGTATTTGTTACTGCTTGGAGCCACAGTTCTGAATATGGGCGTGGGTTTTTCAGGACACCACCACTACAGCAGCTGAAAGTTAGTCTTTAACTAAATCATTAGTGTTATAAGTGAGTTAATCATTCCACCTTTCGAAATGCCCCAAAATATCACATTTATTTGAAGCTTAGATGAGTGTGTTGTTTTTCCAAATTTAGGAACACCTAGCAGTTCAGACCTTTTATTTTGATAGTAGGACATCAGTGTTTTTTTGTTATAGTGCCTGCAGGCTGTAAAATGGTTGATTATTATTTGGGGCAGTCGACATGGTCTTTCACTCAAGATGAGTAAAAACTGCGCCATTATCAGTGTTTTTAAAAAAAAATAATATAGTGTTATAGGGCTTTAAGTGAGATGAAACAATAGGGGGGCTTCTCTAAAAATGGCATGCATATGAAGTTATAGGTATGGCTTAAAACATAAACTACATTTCTATGATTTCAGTAGTGTGCCACCCGACTTGTAATTTGATGTCTCTCCAAGTTTTCTGTTATTGCATCCTGATATATAACACAACAATGGCATGCACCTAAAACCAGCCAGGACTATTGGCTTTGTCAATAGTTGTCTCTGAATTCTCTGCAGAGAGGTCAAAGGATTGGATGGCCAGGTAGTCTGAGCTTCTTTTTGACCCAGGGTCAGACAATGTGAGAAATGTGCAGTTCCTTCAGCCTTAACGCTAGAGATCTCTATAGTGGCCTGTTATAAACACCTCAAGAGTACTCAGTTCAAAGTATGCACTGTACAAGAGAAGAATGCTGCACAAAGAAAAATACAAAAGCAGAACGATTTTGCAGCTGCAGTGTATTCCACATTAATATGGATTTGCCATTATGTCACAAGCCCCTAGATTCATCAAAGTCCCGTTTTGCGAGTCCTTAATAGCGATTATTAAGGAATCACTATTAAGGACTTGCAAAACGGGATTCATGTAGGAATTGCTAAATAAATTGCGATTCCTACACATTCCTTATTTGCGATTAGTAAATTGCTAATCGCAAATAAGGATGCGATTTCAAGGGCGCAGGGGTGTCCAAAGGACACCCTGTACCACCCCTGAAATGTGATTTTACACTGATGTTGTGCACACACATGTCCAGCCAGACTCATACTAGACATCCCGCGTAAAGACCACATTTCCGGTCACCTAAAAGACCTCCACTGGCTCCCTGTCAATAAGAGGATAACGTTCCGCCTCCTCACTCATGCACACAAAGCACTCTACGAACTTGGACCAGAATGCCTCAACACGCAATTATCCTTCTACTCCCCCTCCCGCCAGCTACGTTCCTTCAACCAAGCCCTAGCTGCGGTTCCACGCATCAACAAATCCACCATGGGGGGAAGATCCTTCTCCTACCTAGCGGCTAAAACATGGAACTCCCTTCCCATTCACATCCGCCTCACTCAAAACCACCCAGCCTTCAGAAAGCAGCTTAAAACCTGGATTTTCGACAAATAATTCCCCACCCTTCCTCAAGCACCTTGAGACCCTCTGGGTATGTAGTGCGCTATATAAATTATTTGACTTGACTTGACTTGACTAACATGCAACTTAGAAAAATGCATTTAAATGCATTTTTCCAAGTTTTAGCTGTTTACCACGAGGTTTGACTTCGTGGTAAATAGCGGTCCTAAATTGCGATTTCGCAATTTCAAAATGGTTCATGAATTGCATTTAAGGAATCTCTAATAGAGATTCCTTAAATGCAATTCCTCGCAAATGTGCGAATTCTTTATTAGCGAATTTTGCATTTGGGATGATGAATCCCAAATGCAAAAATTGCACTCACAAAGGGCCAGATTCTCAGAATCTAGCCCTTTGCGAGCGCAATTAAGCTTGATGAATCTAGCTGATAATTCTTTACCTGATGCGCAATTTGCAGAATTTAACAGAACAAAGGGGCATATTACCAACGTTAAGCGATATTTATCGCTAACGATGCTTAGCAACGAATTTTTTAACGCTAAGCATCGTCAGAAATTATCGCAGATAAACCTTGCTATTATCAAGGTTTATCGCAAATGCGATAAAAAACGGCCGCAATGCATGAATATCGCTGAAAAGTCAGCGATATTCATGCATTACCGAGCTAATGCTCTTAGCCATGTTATCCACCTCCCATTGGATAACATGGCTAAGAACTGCTCAGGGCAGGTGTTAGTTTTTGGAGATATTCGCGCTTAGCGCGAATATCTCCAAAAGTTGGTAATAGGAGATAGCGATGTTAGCGACTGTTTCCAGTCGCTAACATCTTGGCACGCCCACTTTCATGTCATTAGTGATAAATATCACTGACATGCAAAGTGGGGCCCAAGATGGTCGCTATCTCCTACTAGCTGTCGCTAACTGGTGTTAGCGACAGCTAGGTAATAGGGAGATAATTTTATCTCCGCTTTCTTGGCTTTTAAAGCCAAAAAAGCGGAGATAAACCCCCTTGATAATATGCCCCAAAGTGTTGTTTCTAGCTCAAGCGCTCTGAAAGTTACAAAAAAAGCAACAGTGTTGCTGCGTTGTAGTAGACCCTTCACAAAGTTTGACTGGTCTCCTTTCAGTTGCCTATTGCTGTATTTCAGTGTTAAAGTGGTACTAATGAGGTATGACCTTCTCTTACACAGTGTTAATGTGTACAAATGTGAAATAATGAAGTAATATTATCTTAAAATGTGCAAAAAATTACACTGAGTAATTAGACTTTTTTGTCTCATAATTTAGACAACCCTGCCGCATAATTTGGTTTTCCCCAGCCACATAATACCAGTAGCCCTGGCCATAATTACGAATACTGTCACAGTAGAAAGAAAATATAACAATTCACTACTAAGATACAGATATCCTGATGGAATACTCATTTCCACTTACTTTTCTTACAATGACAACATCTTTCACACTGTTTCTGTCATTAAACTGTTTTCAATGACAACATCTTTCACACTGTTTCTGTCATTAAACTGTTTTCATCTTCTAATTACTGTGGTGAGGGGAGCGTGTGGCCTCCATATAGATGGGGTGTCTCGTGTACCCCTTCCCTTGTAACGTGGCCACAGTAACAGCACAATCCCCTGTCACCTCACCCCTGTTCCCAATCACTTAAAGTAACCCAATGTATTGGTATTCTAGATAAAAGTTGCACAATTGGGATTTGAAGGGTAGGGTGCAGGCTGACTCGTTAGGAAAAATAACATAAGATGGTTATCTGCTGGTGGGTGGACCGTGGGAAGGGCCACGAGGCTATCTTGGGAGAGCCTGGCCCACCCTCTAGATCCGGGCATACCTGCCAACTTTAAGAACAATCTCTCCATGTGAGGAGGGGGAGGGCTTTGAAAGGGGATGGTGCATCATGCCGAGTGATACCTATGAGGCACTTTTGCACCCCCTCCACCCCCCAAAGTCCCATCCACCCTTAAAAAAAAGCTTTCTGAGGCTGGGGCAGATGTCCTGGTGTGTTTTTACACCCCTTAAAGAAAATCAGAAGTTAAAAGCCTCAGAAAACAAGCTGGAAATCCACGATTTACAGTGGTTTCCAGCTCGTTTTCCCTGCCACTGTGTGATATCGGCTCCTCACCTATCGTGTGTCACACGGTGGCAACGTGCGAGTTGGCAGGTTTATGTGGTTGTTATACAAAGCACACAGACATCTGAAATCTAGCTGATGTGTCCGTGGAGAGAATTTAGGCCATTTTATAGTCCAGCATGGCTCTGCGAGTGGATTGAAAAAATGTCAGATTTCTCCATGTCACAATTCAGCAATATTCTTCATTACCTCTTCAAGATATTTACGGCCTTCGAATACCCATGTCCCTCTGCTGTAACGCTCGAAGGTGCCTGGTTCGAGCAATGTACCTTCCTTGGTCCTAGTCCTGTCATATGGTGCTACATAACTTCCACTGGTGCAGCAGGTGCAGTGGCACCGGGCCCTGAGGCCTAGAGAGGGGTCCACTGAATTCTTATTATTGCTGTATTTCACCGTTCTAACAGTGGCCTTCTTGCATAAGGGCCTATGACAGACTGACTGCGCCGCTGGTGCAACAAAGAGTTGCATGGTGTTTTATGCAAATTAAGGCTGCTCACGCCAGCTAATTAATCTCTTCCTGGGATGGCGACAATAATTATAAAAAGATAACTAACCTACCTTCTGAACCATGAAACTGCTATGAGTGTACTATGCCGGATTCAGGTTTCTGAAGTCAGTTAGTTGCACAGTGGCGGTTGGATGATAAATTCCTGTGGCAGGCGTATTTAACCTGTGCGCTTTTCGGAATTGGATTCTGCGAAGGTTATGATTCCATTTTTTTACCATTGTAGAGAAAGAATTACACAAAGAGGCTGCAGTACATTAGCTTTTGTTAAATCACAGGTATTCTTCCATTCTATGTAAGTGAATACATTGTTATATCGCTGGTTAGGAATAGGACATTTAAAGTGCAGGCGTTCCTCTGAGAATAAGAACCTCTTCCCTTTACACTGAGCTATACTCACTTTTCAGAAAACGATTGAATTCGAGCTGCCACTTGCATGTACCCTCAGCCACACACATGCCCCTCCTACAGACTGCACCCACCCCCATACTACAAAAACCTAGGCCCGGTTTTGCCTATACTACTAGCATTCAAAATCAGAAAGCTTTGCGCCAGACCACATAAACTGACTGTGGGAACTGTTCACACTGCCATGGATTGGTGCGGAGTTCTGTCCTAATGAAAAGGGGGGGCTCTTGGCCCCCCCGCCCGCATGGCGACGCGGCGACCGCTCCCCTCTCCAGGCGCCCTCCCTGACCCGGATGTCATCATTGGACTTCCGGGTCCGGGGGGCGGGCCGCAGGAGGGGCCGGGTGGGGGGCGTAGCCGCCCCCCCACCGTGCCCCTTAGGAATATAGAGGCGGGGAGCGCCCAGGAGACCCTCTTGTTCCTGGACGCTCCCACGCAACTGGCCGTGCCCCGCGCCCGGGGGCCTCTTGTTTTTTTAAATTTTTTCCTTTTCATTGCAGGTTTATTGCAGGTTCGAGGACTGCCGGCGGATTGTTATCCTGGTCGCCACGCGAAGGGTCGAGGACTGCCGGCGGATTCGTATCCTGGTCACCGCGTGAAGAGACCTGCCCAGCAACTCACGGCGCCGGTGTGCTGAGCGGCGGCGGGGGAGCGTGGTACAAGTCGCTTGAGGCGGTGATTGCTTAGGAGCTGACGGAGGTATTTTGCGAGGGGCAGGGTGCTGAGAGCGCATCGGAGACGCGCATCAGTGCCGGTGTATTTAAAAGGGAGCCGGGCGAATGCAAAGGCAGACCCGAGATCGGTGATTAGCTGTCTTTGGAACTGGGCACTGAAAAATAATATTTCCCGCCATCTTAGAGCGGGACGGGACCGTTTTTTAGATCGGTTAAGAAAGTGGTTCGTTTTTCACAGTTTGGAAAGCATTTCATGTAGGGAAGCTAAGCAGGGTCGACCAGGGTAGCACCTGGATGGGAGACCCTAGTGTATTTCTGGCAATGTGGTGCATGTAACAAGTTGGTAATTTAAATTCAGAAAAGGGGTTAGTTTCTGCAGGATTACAACTGTATTAGGTGAAAAGGAGGGATACTGCTACAATTGGGGGGATTTCTCAAGGTCTAATTGGGGAATATTATACAATTTTGGTGAAGTAAGCTGTTAATGTGGTAGACTACAGAAGGGGTTGTTAATGTAAGGCTACAACTGTACTATGTGTCAGTAAGTGGAATTGCCAAGTGGTGAACGACCGTGTATTTCCAAGCATTAATAGCATTTTCTGTTACAGGATTTAACGTGAACTTTACTGCGAAATTTTTGACGGTTCGGCGCGAAGGCGTGGACGTGTGGTGTGGTAACAGACCGATATTGGTGGCAAATATACGGGATTGGTCGGTAAGAGGCGAACGGGGGGCTAGCATTCATCGCTCCTGGTGGCCGCCGGGTGGGTCTACATTAGGTTTACTCACCCCTTACATAGCCGGATAAGCCGGTGGTGTTGCGGTTGCCGTTGCTTGGTGCTGAAAGCCCCCTGGAGACCCTCCATCTGGTGAAGGTACAGAATATAAGTACGCCTGATTGTAACACTAGGAGTGTAGCAGTTGTCATCATGCCAGGAGCAAGGGGTGGTAAAGGAGGGTCTAAGATGGAGGTGATGATGCGAGCTATGATGCGGGAAATGTGCGAAATGAACAAACGGTTGGGGAAGATTGATGAATTAGAGGCACGAATTAATGAGAGGTTTGATGATTCTCCTGGCCCATCGGCTCGGCCTGTTCGTAGGAAGGCACCCCCCTTGCCAAGGGGGGATTTTGTCACCTCACCAAAGAGGTCTAAGGCCAAGAAAACTAGGTACGCGGCCCCTACCCCGGAGCCGGTAGTCCCGGTGCCTGTTGCACCTACGCCTGTGATGCCAGTGCCCGTGGCACCGGCTCCTGCCATCCCGCCGGCGCTCCCACCTCTGGGGCCTGCCCCTCCACCCGTGGCTCCAATCCCAGTTACGCCTGCGGCGCCAGTCCCAGTTACGCCCGCACCCTTGCCCATTGCTCCTGTGCCCCAGACCGTGCCCACAGTGATGCCGGCGGGCCCAGCGGGTACTGATGCATTGCCTTCTGAATTGGTATCTCGGATAGCAGATTTGCTGCCGTGGTTAAAAAAGGGGGGTATGTCCTTTGATTCATCTGACCATGTAGCCGAGGCAGAAAAACTGGTAGAAAAGATTAAGGCTTCAACGGCGGTTGCCAGCAGTGCGGGAACAGCATCTTCTTCCCTTACAGGTTCGGGTCCTGCTCAGGCGAACGGGGAGAGTGCCCTACCGGCTCCAGTGCCTGTGAATGGTAAGGAAGTGTCTCTGCCGCTGTTGGGGGACGGCTTAGTGCCAACGAGGAGTGAAAATTTGGGACAACATGTGTCCAAAGAAGTGAAGGAGATGATTTGGGCAGGGAAATATGTTTACATTTACTCTTTACTGCTAGACAATAGGGAGATGGAACAGGCGAAGGTATTGAAGGAGTGGATGCATCCAAGCGAATGGAGGGAACAATGCTCCAGGTTTAGAGTAGAGGAGACATTAAAGAACTGGATCAGGGCCTTCGCTGTCCTTTCAGCCATCACGGCAGAACGCCCCCCAAATGTGCAGGCCGAAATGGCTTGCTACCTGAGTAGGATTGTGGGGTGGAGTGATCAATACACTGGTGACGTGTGGAAGGAGTATGATGTGAACTTCAGGAAGGCCAAAGAATTTAACGCATCCCTAGCATGGGACAAGGTCGACTCATTGTCTTGGCATAAGCAGTTTTCGGGTGACTCAGTCCCTTCACAGCCCATCAGTACAGTGAGGGTATTTTCCGCAAAGCCCCATCAGCCCTTTCGGACAACCCAAGGGAGTGAGGTCCCGGGGAAGAGTAAGGGGGCGGGGTCAGAAAGGAGAGGGGTATGCTGGGATTTTAATAGGCGCACATGCACAAGACCCCAGGGCACCTGTAGATTCAGGCATGCATGTTCAATCTGTGGCCACCCATCACACCCCGAGACAACCTGCAGGTCCAAGCCAGGCAACCATGGGCATAGGGGAAGGGGGAAGCCGGAATAACTTTCATGAGCTGGGCCCCCCCACACCAATAGATGTGTTAGCATTGATCCTATGGTTAAATAGATACCCTAATCACGCAGCGGCCACCCTACTTCAGGAGGGGTTTTCACGAGGTTTTAGGATTCCGGCAGTGGGTTTCACAGGTAGCAGTACTTGCAGGAACCAATTATCAGTGAAACAAAATCCAACGGTAGTGTCCGCTAAGATTACCAAGGAACTGTCCTTAGGCAGGATAGCGGGCCCCTTCCACGAGGCACCGGTCCCTAATTTTGTGTGTTCCCCACTTGGAGTAGTACCCAAAAAAGAGAAAGGTGAATTTAGATTGATCCACAACTTGTCTGCACCGAGAGGATCATCCTTGAATGATGCGATTGATGAAGGAATTTGTAGCGTGAAATATGCCTCTTTTGATCAGGCGGTTGACTTGTTGCGTGCACTGGGCCCGGGGGCATTGATGGCTAAATCTGACATAGAATCCGCTTTTCGCCTCCTCCCAGTGCACCCGAGTGACCACCATCTTTTAGGCTTCACCTTTGAGGGCAAGTTTTACATGGACAAATGTATGCCCATGGGCTGTTCCATATCATGTGCCTATTTTGAGACATTTAGCTCATTCCTAGAATGGGTCATGCGACAGGCAACGGGCCACCAGCAAGTTATGCATTATTTGGATGATTTCTTGTTCCTAGGAGCGGCGAACTCTCAGGAGTGTGCATGGGCATTGCAGGAATTTTGCGTGCTCATGCGGGCTTTTGGGATTCCGCTGGCGCCGGGGAAGACGGTGGGCCCGGTTACTTGCTTGGAATTTCTGGGCATTGAAATTGATTCGGTTCAAGGATGTTTCAGGTTGCCCGAGGACAAAGTGTCTAGGTTCAGAGCGGCTCTGGGGCAATGTCTAAGAAAGAACAAGGTTTCCTTGCAGCAGCTGCAGGAAGTGGTGGGTCAACTGAATTTTGCATTACGGGTCATCCCAATGGCACGCCCATTCTCTCGCTCTATTGCCCATGCTATGAAAGGACTACGGGAGAAGCACCACCGCACTAGGCTGTCAACTGAGGTTCGCCAGGATATGCAGATATGGATGTCATTTCTGACGGACTTTAATGGCAGGGTAGTGTGGGCGGGTCCTCCCGCGTCATCAGCAGAATTGGGTTTGTGGACGGACGCTGCTGGTAGTGTGGGTTTTGGTGCCATCTTAGGGACCAAGTGGGTAGCCCAACGGTGGCCAGAGGAATGGAAAAGATGGGGCTTGACTGCCAATATTGGCTTCCTGGAACTTTTTCCAGTATGGGTGGCATTGAAGGTCTGGCCAGAACATCTATGTAACCAATCAGTGGTGTTCTGGTCGGATAACATGACAGTGGTCGAGTGCATAAACCAGCAAGGGGCGCGCTGTCCGTTCATCTTGCGCCTGATTAAAGAGATTGTGTTGCTGTGCTTAAAATTGAATGTACTCTTCAAGGCCAAACATGTCCCAGGCGTCCTTAACAATGCAGCTGACTCCCTTTCTCGCTTCAAAATGCAGGTTTTCAGGGAACACCTTCCTGCAGCAGACCCCTCGCCAGCACAATTCCCGACAGTACTCTGGCAGATTGGTGCCCCAGATTACAGGACCTCGTGGTTGCTAGCCTAGCACCCAGGACCAAGACATCTTATGAAGGGGCGTTTTTGTCTTACCGCTCGTTCTTAGGGCAGGAGTGGGAGGTCAGATGGGCGCAGGAGGACAGTTTTGCAGAATATTTGGAATGGATGCACAGGGAAGGGAGATCAGTGGCAGCCGCAAGAAGACATAGGGCGGCTGTTTCCTTCTTTGCACAGGCTAAGGGCATGCGAGATCCCACCAATAATTTTGTGGTGCGCAAGGCCATGAGGGGATGGCGCCGGTTGCAGGGCCATACTGCAGATACAAGGAAGCCCATAGGCTTCATAGGCTTGGCGCGACTGACAGCCTTATTAGTGGCATTGCACGAGGTGTGTAGTTCAGAATGGGAGATACATCTGTTCAAAGCTGCTTTTGCCTTGGCTTTTTATGGGGCTCTAAGAATTGGCGAACTGGTAGCAGGGTCAAAAGGGGATAAGGTGGGCGGCCTACAGCTAAGTAGTGTTAGGATCAGGGAAGACACCATGTGGGTGACAATTCAGAGGTCCAAAACAGATCAGGAGTCTCGGGGTTACACCATAGTGCTCCACCGGGCCGAGACCAACCCCTGTTGCCCGGTTTCCCATGTGGAGGTGTTCCACAAGCAACGGGTGGGCACGGCGGGTGGAGCACTATTGTGTCATGCCAATGGGACACCATTGACTAGATACCAGTTCAGGCGGGTCCTTGAATTGACTGTTAGACAGGCAGGGTTGGATCCTAAGGAATTTGGCACGCACTCATTCAGGATAGGGGCGGCAACTGAGGCTGCTTTAGGGGGTCTCTCGGCAGAGAGTGTGAAGAAGATTGGGAGATGGTCATCTGACTGTTATAAACGATATTTACGGATTGACATGTTATGACAGGATGATTCTCACGCTGGTTATGTTTTCTGGTTCTTGCAGTTTCTCAAACCTGTGACGCAGGGGAGGAACTCGCTGGCGGGAACAAGGGAGCTACACCGACACAGCACAAGCAGCAAGCTGGACACGGAGAACTGAAGATCTGGATTGTAGGTCATTCTTATGTAAGACGGGTGCAAAATGTTTTTCTTTCAACAGACCGTAAGAGAAAGGCGGCATTGAAGGGGTTGGACATCTCATTCTTTGGGAGAGGGGGTCTGTGCCTTGGACAGTTCAGGAACTTCTTTCAGGGACTCTTGGCTCAGCAGCTCGACCCCCCGTCAGTGGTGATACTTCACCTGGGGGAGAATGACCTGGCCAAACTAGGGAGGCGAATACTCATTGAAGAGATCATTTCCACTGCGGGGTGGGTGTCGAGGACGTGCCCAGGTTGCACAGTAGTATGGTCGCAACTTATCCCTCGGTGGCAGTGGCGGGGGGGGACTCAGTCAGGGCGTTGAATCACTCGGTAAAGAGGATCAACACACAGTTGGACAAATTATTCCGAGCCCCCCTGTTGCAGACGATCCCGCATGGGTGTATCTGGGGTGAACATTACTACCTGGGTGATGGGGTTCACTTGACTGAGGAAGGGAACGTCCTGTGGTCTGATAATGTCTGGGCCTGGTTAGAGGGTTTTGCTAAAGGGAGAACTTACTAGGGTAGGTCAGGACACAGGGGGAGGCCAGATCGTCGGTTAACAATGCTGGCCTGTGGCGGTAAGGTCATGACCGGTGAGCAGCTAATTTTTAAGGTCTGAGGGGGCGGGCATCATCCCATAAAGGAGGTTCCCGCCCAGGGGGAGGGGCCATTGGCACCTCCTAGAACTTCAGGGGCAAGGTAACTGGTGCTTCAAAGGGTCGCGGGTTGGAGTAGTCACGCTTTCCTTTGGCTGGTAGCCACCCCGCGCGCGCATACTCATGACGTCACCGGATGGCGCAGAGTAAGGGCCCTCCTTTAGTGGGTAAATGGAGTTCACGACTTGGACCGGGTAATTTAACGGGCTTGGCTACGCATGCGCACATCGCTAGGTAAGGCGCAGCTTGTAGGACCTGACACCGGTTAGCGACCTTGCCATATGGCCAGAAATGTATTATACAAAATCTAGATGAGGATGTTAGATTCGGTTAGGAAACCAAATGTATTAGAGTCTCTGTTAAGGTTAGGCTTTCACATTTGTTGACACCATTGTATCTAATGTCTTGATGATTTTGTATAAAACGTTTATCATGCAATTAAAATTTTATGATCTTATATCTTAATAAATACGGCCGGGGGTTTCGTGACCCCTGCCTTCCAAAAGTTAACTCTGTTTCAAGAGCCTGTGTCCTGGGTTGGCATGGTGAGTTCGAGGGAGGGGGGCGGCAGCCAGTCGGCGACCATGTGAAAGGGGGGGCTCGTGGCCCCCCCGCCCGCATGGCGACGCGGCGACCGCTCCCCTCTCCAGGCGCCCTCCCTGACCCGGATGTCATCATTGGACTTCCGGGTCCGGGGGGCGGGCCGCAGGAGGGGCCGGGTGGGGGGCGTAGCCGCCCCCCCACCGTGCCCCTTAGGAATATAGAGGCGGGGAGCGCCCAGGAGACCCTCCTGTTCCTGGACGCTCCCACGCAACTGGCCGTGCCCCGCGCCCGGGGGCCTCTTGTTTTCCCTCCCACCATCCCTGGAACAATAAATGACTGTGCGATGATTAAGTTGGTTCAGCTGTAAATTGGTAGACTATGTTCTGAGAAATGTTGAATTATATTGTACTGTTCGATTGTGTGTAGGCAATTTTTTCCCTTTGATAGGTACGTGTTGAATTATGTTTTGCTGTTACAAGGATATTTAGGCCCTTTTCTCCTTTGGTAGATATGTGGATGCATTATGTGTTTAGTTGAGAGTAGTTGTCCATTAGAATTTTTTCCATAGGTCGTCGTATTTATTAGGTATGGGGCATGCGGTAAGGTCATGACCGGTGAGCAGCTAATTTTTAAGGTCTGAGGGGGCGGGCATCATCCCATAAAGGAGGTTCCCGCCCAGGGGGAGGGGCCATTGGCACCTCCTAGAACTTCAGGGGCAAGGTAACTGGTGCTTCAAAGGGTCGCGGGTTGGAGTAGTCACGCTTTCCTTTGGCTGGTAGCCACCCCGCGCGCGCATACTCATGACGTCACCGGATGGCGCAGAGTAAGGGCCCTCCTTTAGTGGGTAAATGGAGTTCACGGCGTGGACCGGGTAATTTAACGGGCTTGGCTACGCATGCGCACATCTCTAGGTAAGGCGCAGCTTGTAGGACCTGACACCGGTTAGCGACCTTGCCATATGGCCAGAAATGTATTATACAAAATCTAGATGAGGATGTTAGATTCGGTTAGGAAACAAAATGTATTAGAGTCTCTGTTAAGGTTAGGCTTTCACATTTGTTGACACCATTGTATCTAATGTCTTGATGATTTTGTATAAAACGTTTATCATGCAATTAAAATTTTATGATCTTATATCTTAATAAATACGGCCGGGGGTTTCGTGACCCCTGCCTTCCAAAAGTTAACTCTGTTTCAAGAGCCTGTGTCCTGGGTTGGCATGGTGAGTTCGAGGGAGGGGGGCGGCAGCCAGTCGGCGACCATGCTCCTAAACGGTGGTGGAGCTGGCATTGTGGTTAGCAGTGTTAAATAGTTGTTCTTCACTGAAATTTCACTGCGATATTTTGCTTTGGCTGAAGACATAGCAGCTGAGCCTTTGTTGACGTCCGTATAGGAACTAAGGGAGAGAACACAATGACACACATTATTACAATCCCACACAACAAAATACAAAACAAAACTGGATTCAATTTAACATAACGCAACAAAACAACCACAACAGAATGCTGCACAATGACATAAAACAGCACAACCACATCACAACAGTATAACAGTAATGCAAATACGTACTACAATAATGCAGGGCAAATACAGCACAACAGTGTAAAAAATTTACAACACCACCCATTGGTGTTTATTGCTGTATTTTCTTTGCAAATATAAACACAGGGTGTAAAAAAAAATGCAACAAAACCAAACCACACAGCATCAATAAATCAAAAGAGCTTACATACATGCTTTCTTTTTGTCTCTTCTTTTCCTCTTCTTGTTATTCTCTCCTCAGTATCTTTAAACGCTCAATGTCACTGCTAGGCTGCCGGAGAAAGCTCCGGCTTCGCATGTATCACAGTTTTATAATGGGATCTTCTGCTGTTTTGTTCATGTCTACAATGTAATCGCCTTTTGCCTGTACAACGTTCCTCAATTTCTCCACATACTAGGATGTATTTTGTAAAGCACGCTCTTCTTATTGCTAATAATCACATGCTCTGCAATGTGCACATTTTATTTCTGTACATGTGATAAAAGGGAAAATAAAGTCTAAAAAAACTATAAATCAAAAGAGCAACACAAGAACAACACAGCACACAAATGCAGCACAATACTATAGAGCAATACAATCATCACAATAACAACACAACTGAACACAACATATTCACTACACTAATATAATACAATATCAAAACATTCTACAATAACACATCCACAATGCATGACAAAACAAGATAATACCACAACACCATAACCAAGCAACACAGACCAACACAACACATCACAATAACACAGTACATTAAACCACAAAAAAACATAACCAAACTACATCACAAAAGCACAAAACAATACACTAAAATAACAAAAAAAACACAACACAAACAAAGTGTGAACTAAAAAAAATAATATAAATCAAATCCAAGTGCATCGCATATTGCTGTTTTAGGGATGTATTTTGAGTTTGGCAGTACACCCACGGTTACAAGTGGGGCAGTCAGACCATCATGGGATCGCTGCTGTCGCCATGGATTCACGATCCCTGGCGGTCTTGCAGCGGTCTGAGGCCCCTAAAATGCTGATGCTGCCACTGAGGCACTGCCAAGCATATTAGGAATATCCTCGCCGCCACGGTTTTCATGGCGGTGAGCTAACCATGAAAACTGTGGTGGTGCAGAAACAAAGGGGGCCCTATGGGGTCTCTTTTGCCTCTGCACCAGAATGCATGAAGGGGAGCACATGGTGTAATGTTATCTCATGTTATTTTCAACTCTCTGAGGTTGAACGGTGACAAAACAGAGGTCCTGGTCTTTGGCAAAGACCAGGACATATGGTCAAGTGAATGGTGGCCTTCATCTTTAGGCAACTGCCCTATTCCAACACAATCTGCCAGGAATCTAGGCGTCATTTTTGACACCCGGCTATCCATGGAACCCCAGGTCAATAAGACTGTGGCCATCTGTTGGGGGGTCATTAGGACTCTGAAAAGAATCCTTCACTATCTTTCTCCACAGGCACGCAAACAGGTTGTGATTGCTCTTGTTGGCTCAAGGCTTGATTATTGTAACTCACTGTATGCCGGGGCCAACAAGGGCTGTCTTCAGCGCTTACAGGTAGTACAGAATGCGGCGGCACGATTTGTTTTGGCCCTGCCCTGGCTGTCTTCAGCGACCATGGCAAGGAAGAGTCTTCACTGGCTCCCCATTACCTCGAGAGTATCTTTCAAACTTCTCTGTCTTACATACCGTGCCCTCAGGGCTGGCCCGGCGGATGCGCTTGGATCCCTGCTTACTCTATATGTTCCGAGGAGATGCCTACGCTCTTCAGAGCTTAATCATCTGGTAGTTCCACGCTCTAGGAAGGCTAGATGGGGTAGTAAGGCCTTTTCCATCTTGGCACCCCAATTATGGAACTCACTTCCCCTCGAGATTAAATCACAACCCTCACTGGAACTTTTTAGGAAAGATCTGAAAACCTGGTGCTTTATTAAAGCGTATCAGTAAGCTCTATCTACCTGGTGTCCTCAGCTAGTATTTGAGTTAGACGCCTTGACGCCCATGGGGCTAAGTAGCGCATCTATAAATCCCACTTCATTCATTCATTCATTTGCTTTTATAACGCGCGTAAGTCTTTAAAAAACTGACACTAGAAGAGAAAGGTTTTCAGTTTTCTCTTAAAGTCCACGTAATCGTGGATATTGTGTAAAGCTAGCGGAAGGGCATTCCAAGCCTGTGCAGCCTTCAAGGCCAAGGAACACCCTCCGAGCCTCCCAGCCTCTGATGAGTGAACCGAGGGATCCGGGCAAGAAGTTGTGAGGAAGACCGCAATTGACGATCCGGGACACAGAAGGAAAATCTCTTCTGTAATTAATGGGTCCGCTGCCATCGAGGGCACTGTGAGCAATGGTAAGAATTTTAAATTTGATGCGCGCCTCAACGGGAAGCCAGTGCAATGTTCACAGATGGAAACACACAGTACTTCTGCTGGAAAGATCCAGCAGAAGCCTGGTGGCCGAATTTTGTATGACTTGAACCTTATTTAGAAGATAGCCCGGAGTACCAACATACAACGCATTGGCGTAATCAAGGCGAGCAAGGATCAAAGCGTGGACAACCATTTCCTTCACAGAACTAGGAAGGACATTTTCAGCGTTGCAAAGCAGGTACCTGCCAGCCTCTTGATCTGGGTGGAGAATAGTAGGTTGCCCTCGAACCACACTCCCAAATTCTTGGCAAAGTTGCCCTTAGAAGTAGGTAGGGGAAAACTAGAAGGCCACAGCAACTCTCCAAAGATATCTGGGAATTTGCCATACAAAAGAATCTCTGATTTTTCCTCGTTACACTTAAGCTGCGCTGGAGCAAGCCAGTGAAAAACGGAGGACAAACAATGTTGAACAGACCAGACCGCTGCATCTTCCCTGTCCCAAGTGAATAGGAGTTGGGTGTCATCCACATAGGCCAACACCCTAGCCCCTAACCCCACTGCCAAATAAATCAGAGGGGTGACATTGATGTTAAAAAGGAGAGGGCAAAGGGAAGCCCCCTGTCGAACACCCGTAGTCACTGGAAGAGGTGTTGATGAGAACGGCAGCTGCCAGACCTGCTGTGTCCTGCCCTCCAGTAAGTGTCGGAGCCAGCCTCAGGCAGTGCCGGAAATGCCAATCGCAGAGAGCTGAGCAAGTAGCAGGGCATGGGGCACTGTGTCAAACGCCGCCGAGAGGTCCAGCATAAGCAATGCTGCCCTCCCGCCGGCATCTAGACACTCCCAAATCGCCTCGGAGACCTCCACAAATACTCTGTGCTGTAAGATGCACGAAACCCTGATTGGGCTGGGTGAAATAAGCCAGCGCCCTCAACAAACTCGGTAAGTTGTCTGGTCACGACCTTCTCACACACTTTAGTCAGACTAGGCAAAAGAGAAATAGGACGATAGTTGCCAAGAATCGAAGGATCTAGTGAGGACATTTTCAGCAGAGGGAACATTTTCACCAGCTTCCAACCCTCCGGGACAAAGGCTTCCCGGAGAGACATGTTAATAATCATATTAACTTCGGGTTGATGATCTCAGCAGCCGAAGCCAACAATCTGGCCCCAAAGGGGTCAGAAGGCGAGCCTGATTTCAGACCTCTGAGAATTTTAAGACTGCAGGATAAATCCACAGGGGAAAAGTCGCTCAGAGCATGGGAAGGCTCTGATGGCAGCATAGCAGAAGACACAGAGGCCATAGGGTCACTTTGGCAGGAAGAGAAAGCTGCCTGAATCTTACAGATCTTTTCCCAAAAAAACTTGGAGAGGACAATACACCAAGGCTCTGAGGCTGGCTGCATGCAAGTTTCAGCTCCGGGAGACAAAAAACTCTGGACTATTGAAAAGATTTCTTTTGACTTGTTTTTTGCCTGATCGATCCGAAGTGAGTAGTATTGCCTATTGGCCAGGGTAATAGCAGCATAATAACATTTTTGTATGCACCTAAGTGCATGCTTCGCCAAAGGACAATAGTTGCCGGAGCGCCACATCCACTCAAATTTTTTGCACTCATATTTCAGGGATTTGAGCTCCCATGAAAACCAGGGATTAGTAGGAGACTCTCTAGCAAGCCTGGGTGGACAAGGAAAGGCTAGAGCTGCCAGAGAGCACGAAATCCACTTGTTAAACCCAACCAACCTCCCCTCAAGATCTTGCGGGAGAGGGAGCCGAGCAGCTGCCAAGGAATAGTTGAACCGAAGTGGATCAATTTTGCCAAAAGCCAGAGGGCGATTGCAGCGACACTGCCGACTGGCCAGTGAAACCTTCCAAGCGAAAATATGAGAAAATGATCAGACCAGGGGACTGGCAGAGGCTCATCCACATGCAAGGGAAAATTAGAACAAATAGGATCCAAAATATGGACTCCTTGATGGGTAGGATGAGAAACCCATTGGGAAAGTTGGGCCAACTGAAGAGAATCTAGAAAGTCACCAGGATCTTTAGCATCTCGCTGATCAAGGTGGATGTTCACATCTCCCAAAACCAAGTATTTAGCGAAACAAAGCACCCACCCAATGATAGCGTCAGCACAGGATTTGAGAAAGGTACCAGCCAATCCGGAGGGTCGGTAGATAAGGGACCCACCCAGCGTAAAATGAGCAGACAGTAGAATACTGAAGTCCTGGACTTCGCAATGGCCCCAAGTACTAAAGACCTTCCTTGTGAAGAACCCACTTATCCCTATACAAAATAGTGACTCCACCCCCCTACCAACTGAGCAGTCTACTCTAGAGAGCTTATAACTGGCAACGTGTCCAAAGCGACTATTGGATTAGATGTTGCATCCAACCATGTCTCTGTAATGAACAACAAGTCCAAAGAGTTATCTAAAACCAGGTCAAACACATCAGCGTAATGCTTCTTAAGAGATCTGGCGTTGATAAGGGCAGCCCGAATAGTGAAGGGGCTCCTAAAGAAGTTCTATGTTCCCTAGCCAGAAGATCATGACGAGGCCTAAAGCCACACACTGAGCAGACAAAATCAGGGTGAAAGGATTAGTCCCAGCTGCAATGGAAGGGGCAGGGAGTAATGCGAAGAGATCTTAAAGACTCACTAGAAAGCTGGAGTGTCTGCCTCACTGCAGAATCCAAACGGGCAACATGGCTAGCCCTGGCCGTGCCCGGGACGCGGACGGGCGCAGGCGGGCTTGCCTTAGGTGCGCCTTTGGCGTGCCATCGGTGTGCCCTCTGCACGCGTCTGCTGCACACCCGAACTGTGGCCCTTAAATGGGCTGGTGTCAGGAGGGCGTACAGCGACTGGAGCACTGACCGGGAAAAGCGCGTGGCCCGAGCACAATGTCCACTAAGTTCAAACAGCCCCTAAAAGAGTAAAAATAGAGAATGGAGTTTAACACACTCTGAGTCAAGGTGCAGAAATGAGCAGCAGTTATTTAATTCCCCCCACAGTAAAGATAACACTTCGAGCGGCAGTAAAACACAGGAATTAACAAAGTAAAAGCATAATTTAAAAACACAACCTGTGCCCCACTGTATGCATATACCCCAAACTCCTGCAGGGTATGTACTTGACAGTCCACGCCCTGCAGAACTGCCATTGATGCTTCCATTGCGGTGCCCTTTTCATAGGAACCGCAGTGGGACCACCAAAGAACCACCCGCCAAAGACAGAATAAGTAGTAATTTGGCCCACCGTTTCTTATGGCTTTGGTGGTCTTGGAGCCAGGGCAGCTGCGTGGCGGCCCAGCTCCAAGACCGCCAAAGTCATTATAAGGTTCTTTGTGTTGCTCTTTGTGTCAGTATAGGGTGTTTCTGTCTTGTGATTATATGTTGCTTTTTTGTGTTAGTGTGTTGTTCTGCAGTTTGAGGGATAAAAAAATAGATTTCCTATACATAAGGAGTATCGGACTTATATTATGTTAGCATGATGCATCTATATGTACCCACTTTGCTTGATATATATATATATATTGCTTTTGAGGGAGGACAGCATTTATTCACTCCTTGCGTATCCACTGCTAACAGAGTAGGCCGAGAACCATACAGACGCCATTTTCGAACTTATGCTCGAACAGGGGCTGTAATCACGTGTTAATCCCCGGCAGTTGTCAAGCCCAGTTCATCTGAAGTTACTGGGTGCAGCTGAACGTAGGCTATTTACTCGACTGACCTGAGACTCAAGGTCGCATCTGGCTTTGGGTGCGATAAGCGCATTCCTGGAGGCGCCGTGCCTACACTCCCAGGCACCAAGCCGAAAGGGAGTCACCCCTCCTGACCTTCCCAGTAATAAATAGTTATGCTTCGAAGCAATCATGTGTGCCACATATGGTCCTTCCCTGGAGCTCGAGGGCCAACTGGTGTTTTTCCTTTTACAGTGATTATATGTGTTGAACCGATAAGTATATAACCTCATGTGTGAATACAAGCCAACAGTCTGCTCCGCGCACCTGATGGGTGAGGGTTGGAGAAGCTCCTCTTTAGAGTTTTTTTATTAATAAATTATTGCACTTTCTTCACTGCCAACTGACTGATTATTTGGTAAATAAGATTGGGGCTATTGGTAGGTGTAGCCCTGTATGTTATTTTTAAAGTACTTCAGTTGGTGACTCTGGTGGGACTCCGTGATAGGGTCGTTCTCCCCGTAACTGGGTAGAAAGGACAAAAAAAGGGGAGCTCTTGTCGAGCGGATGGAAGGACCGAATTTTTTTTACTTACTCCGCTCTCGCGATCAGAGTGCCCCAGCTGCTAGTGACCCTTCGCCGGAGTCCTACGGGCGTAACCCAGGAGCTGACCGTGTTGGTCTTCAGGAGTTGGCAGTGGAGAATACACAATTGTACCTGCGTGCACCAGGTGAGTGGATTGTTTTTGGTGTCTTGTGGAACGCGCTGTTGAGCAGTGCTTTTGAAGCAGTAAACTGTGTAGGATTTTGTGGTCTGTGTACCACAGAGAATCTTGGGGGTCTGACCGGGCAGCATTGTGGCTGCACGGGTAGAAGCTCCACGGACTTATTTTGTGAACAATAGAGACACCGATCGGATGCCAAGGTGTGGCTCGTGTGGTACACACCCGACCGGACTGGTCTCGGAAAGGCCTGTGGTTGAACCTGGGTAGCCTTGGGGACATATCTGAAGAGGTGCTAAGAAAGCGGGCTTAGTCAGAATCGTCCCAAGGGTGAACCAGGAAAACTGCAGGATGGTCTGTAGGACAGTCTGTGGTTATACCTGTCCAACGGTCTCTTGGGAAACAACATTTACAACGCACTACCATTACAACGAAACTTTTACAACGCAAAAACTATTACAACGCATACATTTACAACGTATGTTTTTACAACGCAGATACTTTTAAAACGCATACCATTACAACGTAAGTATTGGTAAGTATATAATTATATTTAAAATGTTATAGTTTTGGGTTTTTGGGTAAAGGGGTATTTTAAGGGTTCAGGGTCAGTTTTGGGTTTTTGGGTAAAGGGGTATTTTTAGGGTTCAGGGTCAGTTTTGGGTTTTTGGGTAAAGGGTTATTTTTAGGGTTCAGGGTCAGTTTTTAGTTTTTGGGTAAAGGGGTATTTTTAGGGTTAAGGGTCAGTTTTTAGTTTTTGGGTAAAGGGTATTTTTAGGGTTAAGGGTCAGTTTTTAGTTTTTGGATAAAGGGGTATTTTTAGGGTTCAGGGTCAGTTTTTAGTTTTTGGGTAAAGGGGTATTTTTAGGGTTCAGGGTCAGTTTTTAGTTTTTGGGTAAAGGGGTATTTTTAGGGTTCAAGGTCAGTTTTTAGTTTTTGGGTAAACGTTTTTTTTTAGGGTTCAGGGTCAGTTTTAGGTTTTTGGGGTACAGGGGTACAGTGTAAAAATAAAGTAAAATTAAATTAATTTAATGAAATTAAATTAAACTATATTATATTAATTTTAATTAATTTACATTAAAAAAAATATTATATACTTACCAATACTTACGTTGTAATGGTATGCGTTGTAAAGGTATATGCGTTGTAAAAACTTGCGTTGTAAATGTATGCGTTGTAATAGATTTTGCGTTGTAAAAATTTCGTTGTAATGGTAGTGCGTTGTAAAAGTTGCGTTGTAACGTCATACATCCGGTCTCTTGGTAGTCTTTGGACTGCTTGATTTTGGTATCTGCTGGTCTGGAATCTGAATTGTTTGATTCTCCATGAACAGGAGTCGACGGGCTCTGTTCTTTGTTTGGAAAGAAAAAAAAAAAGACATGTCGTTTTGAGTACATATATTTTTGCTCTGTGTATGTTTGAATAAGAGTGAGGTTGAATATGTTGTAAATATTTGACTATGGCCATGTTTGAAAGTACGTTTTTATGATTGAATGAGGAATACGTGACAACGATCACTATGCCGTGTATTAGCAAATTGAGTTTTTTTGAATGTTGTCGCCGCCCTAATGATACGCCCTTGGCTTAAAGTCAACATGCCCCGCCTGAGGGCAGCCCGAGTTATGATATGTATGTAAAGCATGGTATTACACCTATCCTGTTTAATACACTATGGCATAAATATACTAAGGATAATGTAGAGTTGCAATGGCCCTTAACTGGGTCTTTTGATGAGAAAAATATACATTTTCTGCAGGATCGATTGTTTTCTAAATGTAGTCGACAGTCAATGTTTGATTCCCTAAACCTATGGCAGAAGTATGCAGAATGAAGGGAGGTCAGACGATTACGCAGAAAGTCATTGCTTATGATAAAGCTCAAACCGAACAGAGAATTGATTGTGCAGACAGGCAAGTTAGATTGCAGGTGGATAAGACCTATGTGGCTAGGACTGAAGCGGAGGATGAAATGGAGGATTTATTGGATACTCGTCCACCTCCCCCTTATTCTCCACAACGTATATATATTGTTATTCCCCCAACTCCAGTACAGGTCCCTTCAGCCTCTGCCCCTGTTGTTTCCTCTTCCCCTGACTTTCCGGGAACATCCTCTGTATTATCTCCCTCTGTGTCTGAGATGGCTACTTTATGGTCTGTTACATTGCTGTCTTCTGTTATGTCCACAGCTGTTTCGCCTTCCCCTACCCTTGCGTGGGCTTCCCAGTCTGCGAGCACGACCCCATCCCTAGCTGTTTCAACTCCAGCTCGTGCTCCAGGGGATTTGGACACACGAAAGTTGTTTACTCGTTCGACTGTAGGACTAAATGAGAAACAGATGGTTGAAAATCAGTCATCCCAGTAGATGCAACATCCTATTTATACTATAACTGATATATGGAGCACACTCCAAGACTTTGAGCCTGTTATGCAACAACATGCCCTGCAATACATGGCCACATGTCTTATTACTTTATGGGAACACTGTTTTGCAGGAGGGATGGCCTCCCAAGTGATGGATGATATTCGGGACAGGGCTCATAAGTCTGAACGTAGACCAGAGGAAGTGTATAAAAATGTCGAGGTTTCATTAAGTTATCGAGGGCGGATGCACCAAAAATATTCCTCATGGGACTCTCAGCACCCTATGCGAGAAGTCCATCCTATTTTTCACCCTGAAATACTGGAATTAAGAATGATCAGGATGTAGTGACTAGACCTCGTGTAGAGGCACGAGTGCAGGAACAATGGGTTTACACCCCCTGGAAGAGGAGTGAAGTCCTCTCGCTAAAATCACAACTACCTGACCCCCGTAAGAATCCCACAGCTTATTATGAAGAACTCACAGAAGCGGCTTCCTCAGCCGTTATGACCCTAGCTGACATAGAGCTATTTTTTGCGTTGCTTGTCCCTGTTGATGTATGGTGTCAGGTGCATGATCAGGACCATGTTCAGTAGTTAGGCGGAACATGGGAACTGATAAAAGACTGGGATAAGGAACGTAAGCCTGGTGATAAACCAAAACCCGAACTATTGGCGTTACCTGGCAGTATTATTACTTACATGCATTCCTTAATTCTGCCTCGTAAGGTGGATTGGGATAAATTGACAGCATGTAAGCAGAAGAAAGACAAAAGCGTTTCTGATTTCTTCACTAGATTTGAAGGTGTAGTCATTGACTTTAGTGGACAGGATTTATCATTGGAAGGCGGTATAAGATTATTTGTTAATTGTTTTGTGACCTATTTGTTTCCGGAAGTTTCAGCGCAGCTACGAGCCGCTGAAAGTGCCTGGACCACGTCTACGCCCTTGGTAATATTGAGTATGGCCCAATATTAGGAACATAGAGAAAATGGGAGTAAGGATAAGACGGAAAAGAAAACGAAAGACGCGGGTGTTGTTGCAACAAGTTGTTCGAGGACGAGGCAGAGAGAGAGGCGGTAGAGGGTTCGTCCCAAGGGGGGCGGGAACCGGACGAGGCGGAGGGCCGGCTGTTGTTTTGGGACCAAACCTGTGCGCTTACTGTAAGGAGGAAGGGCATTGGCGATTTCAGTGTCCATTGTTGCTGGCTCAGAATGGGGCAATGAGAGGAAGAGGTCGAGGTGGTGTGAATTGCAGTGATATGCGACGAGAGGAGGATCAGAAAATAATTATTTCGATAATCCAAGAGGTAGGCAGTAGTATAATGAGGACTGTGCGTTGGTTGCAACCGAAGGGTATGCCTATACATAGGACAGCCAAGGACAGATCGGGGGCCAGGTGTCATTACCCGTTGATCAGCAAGGTCCATATGTAAAAGTGCATTTGATGGGGACATCTGAAAAGTTTCTAGTTGATACTGGTGCGATGAATAGTTCTATTTCTCGTTCTGTGGTCCCAGGGGCTGCTCTGTCCGGGCACAATAATGTTTCAGTGGGATTCTCTGGAATTCCGGTGGTAAGCCCCATTTTCCAAACCTATTCCATTTCAATTGGTCCAGTTACGGTAGACTCCCCGTTTCTCTTGACTTCCCATTGTGGCTCAGAATGGGGCAATGAGAGGAAGAGGTCGAGGTGGTGTGAATTGCAGTGATATGCGACGAGAGGAGGATCAGAAAATAATTATTTCGATAATCCAAGAGGTAGGCAGTAGTATAATGAGGACTGTGCGTTGGATGCAACCGAAGGGTATGCCTATACATAGGACAGCCAAGGACAGATCGGGGGCCAGGTGTCATTACCCATTGATCAGCAAGGTCCATATGTAAAAGTGCATTTGATGGGGACATCTGAAAAGTTTTTAGTTGATACTGGTGCGATGAATAGTTCTATTTCTCGTTCTCTGGTCCCAGGGGCTGCTCTGTCCGGGCACAATAATGTTTCGGTGGAATTCTCTGGAATTCCGGTGGTAAGGCCCATTTCCAAACCTATTCCATTTCAATTGGTCCAGTTACGGTAGACTCCCCGTTTCTCTTGACTTCCCATTGTGGTGAAAATGTATTGGGCTTGGATTTGTGGAAGAAATTACATGCAAAAATTCATTGTTCCCCTGATGGTGTTTATTTGATTATCAATCCCCTTGGCAAGCATACTTTGCAGTGTTTCACCAAAAATGAACCCCTCCCTCCTGAGTTTGCTGCTATCCCAGAGACGCTGTGAGCCACTGGAGACACAGATGTAGGATTATTAAGGATTCCACCAGTGTCTATTACTCTGAAGCAAAATGCTCGGCTTCCATGTATACCTCAGTACAAAACTTCTCCGGCAGGCGAGAAAGCCTTGCTCTCCATCATACAAGATTTGATCAAAAAGGGTGTGGTAGAGGAGAGAGTTGCTAATATATGCAACAGCCCCATTTTACCGATCTTAAAAAAGGCCCCATTGGAAGTGATCCTGACTATGTTGATACTTATCATTTTGTGATTGATTTGCGTGAAATTAATAAAATAGTGGTGCACCAATACCCTGTGGTTTCTGACATCACTACTATTATCACTACAATTCCTCCTATTGCCAAATATTTCTCTGTGATTGATTTGAAGAAGGCTTTCTTTAGCATTACGATACACCCTGATAGCCGTTATATTTTCGGCTTCTCATTATCTGGTCGCAACTTCTGGTTTTGTCGCGCTCCCCAGGGGTACACGGAGAGTCCTAGTATTTATAGTCAAGCTTTGAAGACATTGTTGGATGATTTGGTCCTGCCCCCTGGTAATGTGCTTTTGCAATATATTGATTATCTGTTAGTGGCCTCTGACACTCAGGAAGGTTGTAAGGAAGCCACTGTACAATTATTGTTTCATTTAGCGGCTAAGGGCAATAAAGTATCTCTTTCTAAATTCCAATATTGTCGACAGGATGTGACCTACCTGGGTCATCTACTGTCAAAAGAGGGTAGGAGACTAACCCCTGAGCGTGTGACTACCATTTTTAATATGCCTGTACCTCGTACTCATCGTGATGTTCGTGCATTTCTCGGCATAACTTCTTACTGTCGCCAATTGATCCCTAATTTTTCCCTTCTCACTAAACCTCTCCTGTTTTTAACCACTGAAGATGTGCATGAACCTTTACCCTGGACTGATGCTTGCCAATATGCTTTTGACTCTTTAAAATCTGCGCTTTGCTCTGCACCCGTTCTTGGTACCCCTAACTACCAAAAACCTTTTGTACTTTATGTACACGAGGTGGACGGTTGCTCGCTTTCTGTGTTAACACAAGGATTTGGTGGTGAGCAGAGACCTTGTGCCTATTTCTCGGCGGTGTTGGATAACGTCCCCAGAGCACTCCCTAGCTTTTTAAGAGCTACTGCTGTGGTCGCAGTGGCTATTTGACAGTCGGAAGGGCTCGTTCTGAACACTGATCTCACATTGATGGTACTGCACGCTGTGGATACATTATTGACCAAAACGAAGACCCAGCACCTTAAGTTACAAGTGTGCGCCTTACAGGTTACGAATTGGCTTTGTTTGCTCCACACATTACGATTA
Source organism: Lissotriton helveticus (assembly GCF_964261635.1). Classification (NCBI taxonomy): domain Eukaryota; kingdom Metazoa; phylum Chordata; class Amphibia; order Caudata; family Salamandridae; genus Lissotriton; species Lissotriton helveticus. The sequence goes on along the minus strand of NC_136062.1, from coordinate 165,922,490 downwards.
AACGATGTGCCACTCTGAACCCTGCTACGTTACTACCCCTCCCTTCGAATGAAAAGAACAATGATGTTCGTGATTGTATATTTCGGACGGAGGAAGAGACGAAGGGATGGTTAGACCTGACAGACAATCCTCTATCTGACCCACAAGGGGAGCTGTGTGTCGATGGCTCTTGTTTCAAATTACCAGACGGCACGACAACTGCTGCATGTGCAATAAATACTCTTCACACTGTAGTTGAGGCTTCTCGAGTACCCTATCAATCAGCACAGGAAGCTGAGTTAGTGGCATTGCTTTGGGACTGTGAGTTAAGTGAAGGATTGAGAGTAAATATTTACACTGACAGCCAGTACGCCTTCGGCGTGGCTCATAGTTTTGGCCGACTTTGGGCCGAAAGAGGTTTTCTTACTTCCCATGGTCAACGAATACAGCATGGCCCCTTCATTTTGCGATTGAAGACAGCATTGCCGTTACGAGAGATGGTGGCTGTAGTTAAATGCAGTGCACACAAGGCAGTGGTTGATACAGTGGGTGAAGGTAATGCCTTTGCTGATCAAGTAGCTAAGGAAACTGCAAAGTCCAAATTGACCTCAATGTTTGTGACTAGCTCTGCTAGGTGGGTGGCTGAAACAGAGATGTTTAATAACACCATGGAGAGTGTCTGAGAAATACAGAAAGAAGATGCCCCTATTGAGCTGGCTCACTGGAAAGAGAAAATGGGGAAATTAGATGCAGATGATTGTTGGATTGATTTGATAGAAAAACAACGGTGGCTGTTGCCCAATGCATTAGTGAAAGCGGTGGTAACAATGGCACATTGTTCAGCTCATATTGGGGCAAAAGGTATTTGTGCATTATTAGATCCTGTGTGGTACAATCCCAATATTCAAAAGACCGCTGCATGGTTTGCTTACGACATAATCCTGGGGGCAGGGAGCCTGTTCTGAGTGGAAACTTTGCACCACCATCTTTGCCTTTTGAGGTGCTCCAAATGAATTATATCCAGCTGGAGCGTGTAAATAATTTGTAGTATGTCCTGGTCGTGGTGTGCCCTTTCAGTAAATGGGTGGAAGCCTACCCGACCAAAGAAAATACTGCTTTGGCAATGGCAAAGGCGTTGGTAAAGGAATACTTCCCATGCTATGGATTGCCTCAGGTGATCTGGAGTGATAACGGGGGACACTTTAATGCAGAATTCATCAGTCACATTTGTAATGGACTACAGATTAAACAGAAATTCCATGCGGCTCGACATCCCCAGTCTGCTGGGTTGGTCGAGAAGTATAATGGAATACTGAAGCTTAAATTAGCAAAAATTAAAGAAAGTACCGGATTGAAGTGGCCAGATGCTCTGCCACTGGCATTAATGTCAATACGGGTTACCCCACATTCTCGTTCTGGCTTATCTCCATATGAGGTCATTTTTGGGCACCCTGCTAATGTTTGGGGCGTCCCGAGACCCACAACGTTTCGTGATATAGAGTATCCTATGCTGACAGACTATCTGTATGCTTTGAGTAAAGATCTCCGTTTCATTCATCAACTGGTCTCAGCAGTTTTGCATCCCCTGCCGGAGGGTCCCGGACATCGCTTGGAGCCAGGACAGTGGGTTCTGGTCCGTAATTATCAGCGAAAATCCAGTTTGGATCTCCATTGGTCTGAACCGTTTCAAATCTTGTTGGCCACGCGGATGGCGGTAAAGGTGAAAGGCAAGCGGCACTGGATCCATGTGTCACATCTGAAAAAACGACCCCTCCCGCTTCCATATGATCAGCGAATCCAGGAAGGGGTTCTGACCCAGGAAAGTGATCGAGTTCCTCGTTTTGTCCCTTTTTCTGACGCCCAGGTAATTAGAGAAGGGCAAGGAGAAGGTGTCTCGGGCTCGGAAGGGGCTCTGTCATCAGCACAAGTGATTGCCCCAGATTCTGTAGCCCCTACAGTCAAATGAGAGGCTCGCAGTACCCCTGTTGCACCGTACTCATCATCCTCTGTTTTGTTCTCTGATCAGGTAGGGCCTGGCCATGCTCGATACAACTTGCGGGCCAGAAAACAATGCGGTACCCCAGGTGAATATGGTAGGAGGTAGGGAGAGACTTGAGTGATAGGGTAAAGACCTGTTCCACAAATGTCTGTTAGATGCGCTTCTGGGGTACTGAGTGAGACACTGGACTGAACGCGCTGAGAGCCTTGAACATTTGCTTGCTCTGTTCAGAAAGAAAGGCTGAATTTCTTGTTTAAAGATGCCCAGGTTGTGTTATCTTCAAGGGTTGTGTGAGAACATAACTCCAATGTGAGAAGTTTGCTTTGGTCTTATTTGTGATGAACAATAGGAGCCTGCCTGTGAGGCTCTAAACGGACACAGGAAAGAAGCACCCTCTGGCAGGTTAGACTGCATCGCCGAGTTTATTTTTGGACTTTTAGTTAGTATGTATCCCTGTGCTCGTTTTGTTCCTGAAGAGGAACGTCCTTTTCTACCACGTTATTTCCCTGCATATATGCCTGTCTTTTCTAGTTGGACTCAACGTGTTAAAATTGCATTAATAGTTACTATAGCAATATTGCTAATCACATTAATGGGAGTATTTATCTATTTAGAATTTCGCCACCCTATGCATACTGTTTTAGGAACAATTGCCCCACCTCCGGAACATGTGTTTTATATTTTAGCCCCACAAAAGGAAAGGCATTATCAGACTTATGTGAAAGATGTATTTGTTGAAATGCTTCATCAAACACACAGTGCCACCAATACTATAAATTGTTGGGTTTGTGGACTTTTGCCATCTGTTATGCACAAGCACGCCTTGTTCATATCCCTACTCTTGTCTCATCTGGGGAGTTGTGAGGCTTGGTTTATATTACTTTCAATGATGTATATGGATTATACTGTGGACACTCAAAGGTTTTCGGAAAAAGATTATGAAATGATTTTAGCATATATTGAGGTTCATCAAGGATTCGACCTCGATGGGAATAATGGAGAGGGAACCTTATATCCGAATGCACGTATGAATATGTATGCAATGCATGAAAATACCACTTGGTTGAAAAATGAGATTTTGGATTTTTTTGAGTTCAATTTCACTCAGTATTTTTGACATTTTCAAGACCGTAATGTTACTGAAGATAGGGCTATTCCAGTGCCTATACTAAATAGTACCTCTGCGTTCTGTATTGAGGGAGTAGGGTACATATCAGTAGGAGAAAGCCGATGTAATTACACTTATCAGTTGCATACTTTTAGTAGTCCTCCATTGTTAACCCCATCTAATGTATATTTTGTCTGTGGAGAAAATGCCTATACTTGGCTTTCACAAGGTTGGGCTGGACGTTGCTACCTATCCTTCCAGTACCCTCCAGTCTATATTGCCCCTTCTAATTATCTCAAGGATCACCGCTTAGATAAACGTAGTTTGCCTGTTAAGAGAGATAAAAGAGTGATAGATACTACCGATATAGATCAGACAGATACTCCTGAACAGCATTTACCGACATTGTAAAAGGAGTGTTTCCCATCTGGGGGCCTATAATCACCAGCAAAGAAGTACGCCGTTTGTCAAGAGTAGTTGAAGGGGTAATTAACACTACGTCAATAAATTGAGAGAAGACCCCACAGGTTCCAGGGAACAGGGTACTAAGGACAATTTAAAGTCAAAGGAAGATCCCTGGACAGGTTAATCCTATAACACTCGCTAGCGGTATATAATTACAATAGAAATAATATTGGGATCACTGATCACAGACTAGTTTGTAACGTTCACAATTTTTTATTATAAAAAAACATATATATTGAATAAAATTTCAGTATGAAGTAAATTATACTGAAAACATAAAATGTACAGAACAAATTTTATATACATCAGCACACCACAATATGCAATAAAATTAAAAGCAGTTGGACATAATTATATTAAATTATACAACACAGTCATTTCAAAAATACACATTTTCTACATAGACAGTACACTTTTCATCTTTAAGAAAAGAAGATAAAAAAAAGAGAGAAAGGAGAAAACCCCACATACAGAGAGAATACCTAATGTTTCAACAGATAATTCAATTCGACCGCCTTCAAAGAGATATGTGAAGATTTCTGGTATTACAATGTGCAAAATATCCAGAATCCCAGAGGCTTGAATTTCATACAAGAGAAAAAGCGTCGACGCGTTTCGGTGTATCGAACCATTAATGTGGTTACACCTTCATCAGGACAATTTCATTTGGGGTCATCTCATTCAGTCAGCAGATATCCTTGCTGTGTATGAGAAAATTATTGATCGATATAAGTATCAACATTACTTTTTTGGCAAGATTTTCAAGTTACATTGCCCTAGGCCAGTTTACAACAACTTACTCAGCTCTATCTATACAAGTTCTTATTTACCCATTGTCTTCAAGTGCTCTACATACATTTATTATTCACATCCATATGGTTTTGTCCCATTAGCTGGGTTACATTACAATATAGTCGATGACCAGTGCTATTATCACTAAGATGATGATGTAAGGCGGGGATACTAACCTCAGAATGAGAATGCTTATTCTATGTGGCAGTGTAGGTCAGTTTTTTCACACCGCCTCAAGAAGGATTGGAAAAGTTCAGCCCGGTCCAATCTAGTATCAGAATTGATTGATTCATGTATTATTACACATCCTAATTATTATATCTGTAATCACTGGATAATAAAATCTAAAGTGTGGCATTACCGTTTAGAAAAAGGTTGTATGGAGTATTGCTTCCTTCACTCCTATACTCGAGATCTTTATTCTCTGTTGATAGATTATATTCTTCATATGGGTAGACGCAGGAACCCTTAAACAGTGACAAAGGAACCTATTTAGGTACGCCTTGCAGTTTAAAAACATCATTTGGTTCCAACCTGATAGCTCTCATCTCTACATACCTTTTATTATTTGAGGTGTCCCTTTCCCCGTGGTTCGCTTTATATTTCTGACACGTGTCTTGCTTCGTGACAAGGATTTATGGGTATTCACGTATGTCTGTTAGGAAAACACGACAACTAGTTTACTACCCATAAATCCTTGTCACGAAGCAAGACACGTGTCAGAAATATAAAGCGAACCACGGGGAAAGGGACACCTCAAATAATAAAAGGTATGTAGAGATGAGAGCTATCAGGTTGGAACCAAATGATGTTTTTAAACTGCAAGGCGTACCTAAATAGGTTCCTTTGTCACTGTTTAAGGGTTCCTGCGTCTACCCATATGAAGAATATAATCTATCAACAGAGAATAAAGATCTCGAGTATAGGAGTGAAGGAAGCAATACTCCATACAACCTTTTTCTAAACGGTAATGCCACACTTTAGATTTTATTATCCAGTGATTACAGATATAATAATTAGGATGTGTAATAATACATGAATCAATCAATTCTGCCACTAGATTGGACCGGGCTGAACTTTTCCAATCCTTCTTGAGGCGGTGTGAAAAAACTGACCTACACTGCCACATAGAATAAGCATCCTCATTCTGAGGTTAGTATCCCCGCCTTACATCATCATCTTAGTGATAATAGCACTGGTCATCGACTATATTATAATGTAACCCAGCTAATGGGACAAAACCATATGGATGTGAATAATAAATGTATGTAGAGCACTTGAAGACAATGGGTAAATAAGAACTTGTATAGATAGAGCTGAGTAAGTTGTTGTAAACTGGCCTAGGGCAATGTAACTTGAAAATCTTGCCAAAAAAGTAATGTTGATACTTATATTGATCAATAATTTTCTCATACACAGCAAGGATATCTACTGACTGAATGAGATGACCCCAAATGAAATTGTCCTGATGAAGGTGTAACCACATTAATGGTTCGATACACCGAAACGCGTCGACGCTTTTTCTCTTGTATGAAATTCAAGCCTCTGGGATTCTGGATATTTTGCACATTGTAATACCAGAAATCTTCACATATCTCTTTGAAGGCGGTCGAATTGAATTATCTGTTGAAACATTAGGTATTCTCTCTGTATGTGGGGTTTTCTCCTTTCTCTCTTTTTTTTATCTTCTTTTCTTAAAGATGAAAAGTGTACTGTCTATGTAGAAAATGTGTATTTTTGAAATGACTGTGTTGTATAATTTAATATAATTATGTCCAACTGCTTTTAATTTTATTGCATATTGTGGTGGGCTGATGTATATAAAATGTGTTCTGTACATTTTATGTTTTCAGTATAATTTACTTCATACTGAAATTTTATTCAATATATATGTTTTTTTATAATAAAAAATTGTGAACGTTACAAACTAGTCTGTGATCAGTGATCCCAATATTATTTCTATTGTAATTATATACCGCTAGCGAGTGTTATAGGATTAACCTGTCCAGGGATCTTCCTTTGACTTTAAGTAATTAACACTACTGCAGGAATATTGACTAATCTGACCGTAGAGCTACAAGCGACTAGACTCATTTGGCTTCAAAATCGTATGGTTTTAGACGTTATCTTGGCAGATCGAGGAGGATCATGCTGTGTAATCTGCCGTTCTTGGTGTGTTTATATCCCTGACTCCGCCCCCTCCATTCATTTGGCTATCCAGAAGCTACATCGTTTGGCTTCCGAAATACATGTAGAGACTGGTATGTGGTCCCTCTCTGGTTGGTTCTGGGGTCTATTGTCTACTTGGGGATGGAAAATTTTGATAATGCTGGCAGGTATTACTTGTTATCATATTCACGTGTTGCCTTTGTGTACAATGTGGACCTACATGTTGCTCTTATTGCGCAACTAAACTCACCTCCTCCTTGGCCGGTCCATCCCCAGCAGCAGTAAAGGCTTAGTTAGTTCAGCAGGAGCTCAAAGATTTAATCTAGATTGATGAATGAATATTTGAAGATTGAGCTGTTTTAGTTAGCTACATCATGCTAAAAGGGCCGTTCTGAGGGATAAAAAAAAGTTTTCCCATACATAAGGAGTATCGGACCTATATTATGTTAGCATGATGTATCTACATGTACCCTCTTTGCTTGATATATATATATATATATATATATATTGCTTTTGCAGGGAGGACAGCATTTATTCACTCCTTACGTATCCACTGCTAACAGAGTAGGCCGAGAACCATACGGATGCCATTTTTATACTTATGCTCGAACAGGGGCTGTGATCATGTGTTAATCTCCGGCAGTTGTCAAGCCCCAGTTCATCTGAAGTTACGGGGAGCAGCTGAATGTAAGCTGTTTACTCAACTGTCCTGAGACTCAAGGTCGCATCTGGCTTTGGGTGCGATAAGCGCATTCCTGGAGGCGCCGTGCCTACACTCCCGGGCACCAAGACGAAAGGGAGTCACCCCTCCTGACCTTCCCAGTAATAAATAGTTAGGCTTTGAAGCAATCATGTGTGCCATATATGGTCCTTCCCTGGAGCTCGAGGGCCAACTGGTGTTTTTCCTTTTACAGTGATTATATGTGTTTAACCGAAAAGTATATAACCTCATGTTTGAATACAAGCCAACAGTCTGCTCCGCGCGCCTGATGGGTGAGGGTTGGAGAGGCTCCTCTATAGAGTATTTTGCTTAATAAATGATTGAACTTTCTTCACTGCCAACTGACTGATTATTTGGTAAATGGGATTGGGGCTATTGAGAGGTATAGCCCTTTATGTTATTTTTATAGTACTTCAAGATGTACCGCTGAGTTGTGGTCTATTGTGTTGGTTGCATTGTTGTATCCAAAGAGTCGTGGCCCTGGGAACGTTGTTACTAAGCACCCTGCACAGGCCCAAAACCACCCTCGTCAGGAATTACCAATACCCAGGGTTTGAGGAATTCAAATAGGGAATTCGCATGTATTTTATGTTATTTGGGAGGGTGACATGCAGGGTTAATACTTTCAGTGCTATTACTGCTAGTATATGTTTTAAGGATTAAATCCTCAAGGGACATAGCCAACAGCTCCAAATGTTCACCTTTTCCATCCAAGGTAGTGAATAATAATACCTCAGTAAGCTACCTTGGCTGTACGACCGCCTGATTACGATACTGGCAGAACCTCGGCTACAGGACCGCTGCTGGACTGCCGACACTGCCAATACTCCTGCTACCACGTCAATGGCGGGAAAGCCAAAAGCAGGACTTGGAGGCAGTCCAGCCAAGTTTCACACTATCCGGATTATGTTCTACCCTTCCCTCGACCTTATCCTGGTGAGAACATCGCCATGCACAAGTCGTCGGAAAGACACAAAAAGAGTTGAAAACTCACCTTTTTTCGGAGTCCCACTCCGGAATATGTCGGACGCCGTTGTCCAGGTTCCTCCTGGGCTGCTGCCACCAGATCACAAAGCTCTGAAACCCTGTCACCGGATGCAAAGGTAGGCTTCACCGTCACTTCTCCTATATAGTGCAAAGTAACAGTTCATTATATTTAACATGCAACAAAACATCCAGGACACATGACCTACATATAGATTACGACACATACACAACATATATATGTATTTCAGATATACACATGTTGTACTTACCTATCTTTGCAGCAGCAAAACATCACTCCATTGGGACACTGCCGCCAAGACACTGCCAGTCCACTAGAAACATTGCAATACAGTGGGGGGAGACCACCGGACCGGTAGTCTTCTTGGGACCGCTACAGCAGCGCGACCATCAAACTGTTAATAAGGCCCATAGATTCAGATTGGCACCAAGGGCAGTCTCGGATTGTGATAGAACCACAGCTCAGTTATGACAGGAAACAAATATGAAGCAAATACTATTGCAACTCCTATGACCAAACAAATATCAAAATACAAAACATTAATAATTGAGTTGACAGCTTATCTCTCGTCCTGCTGCGAAAGATTGTAAAAAGTCTTGGTCCTACCTGGCTACAGGTCCTGAGTTAAAGCGGCCAAAGAGAGGAGATCAGTGTTGCCAAGATGGTGCAGGGACAGTATGATGTTAATCGAACCTTAACCGAGGATGGGCTGGGAAGGTTAGAAGTCAGTACCAGACTGCAGGAAAAGGAGGAGGGCAATGGTCAGATTAATTAAAAAGTGTCAGCGGGGAACAGGAACCAAGAAAAGAGGTACCCAAAGTGAGTGGATGCAAGGATGGGTGATGAACTGATTTGAGAGCAAAAACCTGAAACAAGTGCGCACATTGCCAAGCACCTGCCCAAAGTCTGAAAACGTCTTAGATATGCTCAGGTTGTTGTAAATACTCTGGAATTACCATGCTAACCCAGGAGTAGAAACACACTATTTCTCATCCAAGTTTCCATCTCTCTGTCTTCCACAGTTTCCATACCTGACCACTTTTTATCCGGATCTTACATTAGGCTCTAATACCTGTATATTGGTCTATATGTACTGCATACTTTACCATTACAGATTGTTTTTTTAGTTTTTTTCTCCCTGCTATTTTGTTTGGTCACCTCACCTGTTTTTAGTTAAAACACCCCGCACATGCATTATTCCTGCAAAATAGGATAGCTACTGTTACCGGTCATCCCAGAATTCAGGACACACAGAACAAAGGCTGTAGTATGATGCGTACTGCTCCTTCAGACCAGAATACTGTACTGGCACTAGAGTAAAAGACCAGTGTAAAATTGCTGTAATGCCTTCTTATAAAATAGTTGAGGAAATGTCCATGATATTTAAGAGGCCAGTTTTATCAACTGAGATCCAAATGAGGTCATGCCCTTTAGTCATTCAGCAGTACCAAGACATGGCTAGGTTGAAATTGGTGAATGATTCCAATAATAATAGAACACTGGAAGAATCAGCAGGATCATTCAGTGCACCTGTGATGATCAGAGAGGTGCTATCATGTAGCAAAATAGGAGGACATGGAGAAAGAAGAGACACATAAGAGGTAATTGAAGAAGATCCTACATAGGCATCACAAATAAGGGTGGTCAAAGAAAGGAGAGTCTCACGAGGATGGAGTGAATTTCTGATTTTGCTCAGCCAACTACCTGTAAAGACCAGCATACTGAAGGCCCTATTCCTTCCCAGGTGGGGTGAAAGGGCAGTTATCTTCTAAATCTATCGGTAATACAACATCAGGCTGCTAGAAGCCCAAGCAAACCAAATGTAAACACCTGTAGCCTCACCAACCACAAGAGATACCTGCTCAAGAAAAAATGGTAGAGGTCAGTCACTCAGCAATGTCATTTTAAAAACAGACAGCTTTAATGGCAGAACAATTGTTAGAGCTCTGCACATAGAATCTCTAAAACATAAAACAAAGAACCGTCTTCATCATTCTCTGTAGTAGTAGTATTAGAAGTAGTACTAGTAGTACTACTGGTAACAGTAGTAAAGCAAGAGACACCCTCTTCAACCTCTTAAATAGACTCAATGTGTTGCAGCATGGTATTCACCTAACACGCTGCAAAAGTCACATCCTTGATCTTGTCTTCTCAGCATCATCTACAATCCAATGCCAATCGCCCACACCCCTAGACTGGACCAACCACTTTGTCATCCTATCTCCACCTATCTCCGTGCTTAGTGTCCTACCAGCAAACCAAGGTCAACACAACACATCTAATTGTTCACACATTTTTCACTAAGAGAAGAGAATACCAAACCTACATATCCTTCGTAGACTTCTCCATAGAAAAAACGACAACCCAATGCTTGAAATTATCTCTCATCCTACCAAACTCACGTCAAGTGCCAACACCTTTCTAGACAATCTCAGCAATTTTGTGGAATGATATGTAAACATACCCCCACTATTTAGTGCATGCAAACGCGAGGGAAAGTCTTCAGCATCCTGCTAATCAAAAGATCTTTCTAACAATAAATGATCCATCCACAGACAGAAAATAAAATCGAAGACATATTGAACTTCTGAGGATCTCTTGATGTTGAAGCTCCTTCGCACAACATGCAGGCAGCTCATCACATCAGCCAAAGCAAAGAACTACACCAACACAATCAATGATGCTATCAACAGAACCAGGACACTGTTCAAGACACAACCCCTGCTAGATCCACTTATTCCTCACGTCACAGAAAAGTGCAATGCCATCAACCGCTTCTTCCATGAAAAAATACATAAGACCCACAGCACATTGACAACACCAAGCCTGCTTCAATTTTAGGCACACCCCTTCTGGTAGAATTCCCCAATGGTCAGCCTTCAAACCCTTTCTCTCCCAGAGCTCACTGACATACTCAACTCCCTCAATATCACTTTTTATGTAAACAATATTGTTAAAACCAAACCAAATATTATAAAAGATGTATATTTACACAGCACAGTAGAAACAGGACTGTGTACGAAAAAGTCCTCTGGAATCTGACTCTATGTGGGTTTCCAGAATACAGACAGACTGCAGAACTCCCACATCACTTGAGGAAAAACAATACAATATCTACAGCATATACATAATAGAACCTGCATACATTACTAAAACATATAAATATCTATGGCATTATAATAAAGAACATTGAAATATGTTATGTGACACATCTTCCCTCTCAACAAACTATAAAGACTAAATACCTACAAGCTCACTGAATGATCCTAGCTTGAGGGAAAACCATGCTACCATTACTTTTGACTTTAGAAACCACAGAATGATCCTCTGTCACATCAAGGTCATCAACACTCGTTCCTATGGCATCCCTACACTTGTCCACTCTATTAACATTCCTGACTTTACCTTCCTGTGTGACCAAACTAGTGTTGTTAACTTTTACCACTTTAAGAGCAATACCAAATTTGGACTCTCCCATTGCACAGTTCCTCATCCAGTCTCCCTTTCTTATCATATCTCACTTTCATATTCTCTTGTTTCTCCTTACCCTTTCAGCTTCTCTTCTTCAGCCCACATCACACGCCTTGGTAAACATCTTCTTTATCCACTTTGGACACAAATTTGAAACAGGAACCCTCCCTTTCAGCAAACAAAAAGGACTGTCTTCGGTGATTGAATGAGGTGTAATATGATACATCTAAAGTCTTTCCCTCAGTACACTTTTCCAATCAGCACCTGAATTTCCCGTTAAAACCACACCTTCCTTAAAAACACAATTAAAGCGTTCCACTTGACCAATCTCTTGTTGTTCACATAAAGACGTGGTGACATGCCTGATGCCGACTTCCGTCGTGCTGCTGCTACTGTTTTTGGAGTTTGTCCCACGCTGTAATTTCAGCATGAACTGAACCACATGGTGCACCACATGGTGCACCAGAGGGCGCTGCTTTTTTCAGCCCCTCGAGTAGATTTTTCACGCAAGCGGCAGCTTTTCCAACGTGAGTGGCAACTTTCTCAATGCAAGCGGTAGCGACCTGCTGTGACCATTTGCATTGCTATTGCCAGGAGGCTGTGCTGAGGTCTTGGGTTTTTCAGAACCGGTACTGAACCGGTAACCCAGCGGTGCCAGGGACAACACCCAAACACCTCAAGTACTTTCCTGATTCAGACACAGAAACTCAGAGTCTTCTAGGTGAAGTCAAAGATCGAATTTATTTGCTGCAACCAAGTAACAGGCGTCCTAGAAGTACAACACGTGTATATTCTCAGGAGACTGCTCGAACTTACAAAGCCAGGCTTCTCTTTTTATACAAAATATTATGCTTCAGGCAAACATTCTTAGATTTACAGTAGACCATTCACATATTTTCACTACAAAGAAAAAGCAGAATCATGATGACAAGCCCACATTTCAGTTCGTCCAGCCCACAACAAATTACCCGGCAAGGCCCAACATTTTCATCAGATATCGGTGTACCCCCAATAAAAACGGGCACCTCCTCCTCGTAAAGCAAGACATATGTAAAGAATCAGGGACAGGTGTGAGCAAGGTTAGGCAGGGTGTGTGTGCGATGAAAAGGTTAATGGCATGTTGTGCCTTGATGCTATCTCGCTCGGCCACTGGGAAAGGAACTGGCCGGGCAGGTTCGGCCTGGGGCAATGGTTTCAGCTTGCACAGGTCACAGAGAAGTCAATTAAGGTGCACGTGTCCTTTGGAATCGAATTTGGCTGTAGTTATAAGCCTATGTGAGGGCAACTCACAAAATGGCTGCTGTACACAAAATGGAAGCCAAGGGTTCAGGACGAAAATGACAATTTCGAGGTGAAATCGTTACTGGAATATGACGAAAATGCTTCTACATAGTGTACTAGCCATTCTCGGTCTTTTGATACCAAAATCGTCATACTGCGGCAAAGTTTATTACGCGAGTCCAGAATTTTCAGAACCACAAAGTCCAGGTCTATATTCCTAAAGTCATTGAGATGTTGCTGTAACATCATCCTAGTACTTAGCTCATCTCTTGATACAGGTTTCCTTACACATGATGTAGCACAGAGGCCACATATTGCAGGAGCACACTGCACGCACAGACAGAACAGGAAAAGAATGGCTAAGACCATCCCAATGACCATCAGAATTTTCCACCCCCAGGCGAATATCAGTTCCCAGAACCATCCCATTAACGACCAATCTCCTTTATCCACATGAATAGATTCGGAAATCTTATGCAGTTTGGAGATGGCCTGGTACACTGTTGGAGCGTTATCTGGAATGAAAATACAGCAACTCGATTGCATCAATTTACATACCCCACCTCGGTCTGCAAGTATGACATCTAATGCGACCCTGTTCTGAAGGGTCATAAGACGGTCCGACTGGAGCTCAGCAGTCAAGTTACTAAGGGCACCGGCAGTTTCAACTACTGTGGACTCAACCACCCTTGTCAATTGCCTTATGTTCCTGCTATTAACCATTGGTCCCCAGAACGGCAGAAAACCCTTTACGAAGTCCCCAAATTCTTGTCCTGCAGTGTCTTCTTTACTCAAGACACCTCTAACTATCCTTGTCTTGTGGTAGTCTGCTGCTGCTGTGTAGGTGGGAGGCAACAGGAACGAAACAAAACATGTGCCCGAAAAGTCAGGGGGCAACCATGTATAGGCTCTATCATGGCAGATGAAATAGGTACCCTTAGCTGCTAAAAACGAAGGGGAAGTCTGAGATGCAAAAACATACGTTTCAGCACAGACACTCTTCCCTAACTGAGCTCTGGGATTCTTGCCAGTACCTTGCAGACATAGGTGACCCTGATGGGGTACAATCCAAATCGGGGAAGATCTCTTAGCTTGCTGTTTCTCACTCAGAGTAGCTCCATATCCGGTCACGTTCCATCCTATGTATACTAGTGTCTCATCTCTCGGGATAGTCTCATAGGAAATATCTTGATTAATCATATCTAGTATACCCTTAACTAGAGCACTATTCTTAGGATTGTCTGTTACAGAACGTAGGGGGTAGACTTCATGTGCGTAGATGAACATTGTTCTGTATGCCCACACAGAACTATTATGGCTGAATGGCAGGACCAGATAAGGGATACCTTTATCCGTTGTGTGAGGCATAAGACCACACACCCAACAGTTAGTCGTGTTCATTACTAGTTGGTGTTGGTGCAAAAGCTGAACAAAGGAGTTATTAATAAACTCTAATCTCCTAGCTGATTCGTGTTCAGGAAGGGGCTGAAAAGAATGAGAGGAAACAGTAGAAAGAGGAGGTGTAGGCGATGTAGTGGGTGCAAATGTTACTCGAAAAGAGAATAAAACATACCCTATTAAAAATATCATCACACTGAATAACATAAAAATGCATAATATCAAAAAACTTTTCTTTGTCATAATTTTACATATTCTGCTTTTAAAGTTTGTTTCTTTGGCAGGTCTCTCCATCTCGAAAAACTCCATCTTCTATAATATGCTGCTCGCGATGGTTGGGTGTTCTATGCTAAGGAATGCTTTTGTCAGTCCAGGGCAACTCCCTTAGACCAACCAGAACTGTCGACCTAACGTCTTCAGCTGCACCCCAAAGACTTTGGGCAACCGCGACCCTACAGCGGAACCCGGATGGTGGTTCGAAAAACAAAAATAAAAAGATTCTCAGATGGGAGAGCTGCACTTTCAAAAATTGCAAAGGAAAGGAATATCTTTTATTAGTTCATAGTTCTCGGCCTCAGATTATATCGTTGTTTTCCCGGTATTGTCTGGTCTCGGAACAAGAGTTCAGGTTCTGTAGTGTCCAATCGACCTGACGGTGATACAGCTGGTTGCAAAATATTGTCACTCTCTTTTTCAGTAAGTGTTCCTTTTACACGTGCATCACTGAAAGGCAGAAAACGAGGCACAGTTTCAGTCTCTGAGTCGGCGACACCCTCCTGGACCCACCGGTCGTACGGCAGAGGCAAAGGCACCCTCTTACAATGTACACCGTGGATCCAGTGTTTCTTTCCTTCCATTCGAACAGCTGATCTCGTTGAAAGAAGATCGAGGTGTGAGCCGGTCGACCTGGGCTGGTCGTTCTTTGTTCGCTGAAAGTTCTTGACCAGCACCCAGGATCCAGGAACGATCTGATGTCCTGGAGCTTCAGAGACCTGAGGCAGTGTATCATGCACCTGTTGATGTAAAACACGCAATTTAGCCGTCAATTCGTACAAGTAGTCAAGCAAAACAGGGTATTCGATTTCACTGAACTTTGTAGGCCTTGGCACTCCCCATATGTTGGCCGGGCGGCCAAAAACTATCTCGTAAGGACTAAGTTCCACTCGCGAATGCACAGTCATTCTGGTGGATAGGAGTGCTAGGGGTAGAGCGTCAGGCCATTTAAGACCAGAGCTCGCTTGAATTTTGGCCAGTTTTAACTTTAGCGTGCCATTGTAGCATTATACTAGTCCAGCTGATTGGGGGTGATTTGCAGCATGGAACTGCTCTTGGATGCCTAGCCCTTCACATACTTTCTTCATCACACGACCCACAAATTCACTCCCATTGTCACTCCAGACCATTCTCGGCATTCCAAACCTAGGGAAGAACTCTTTCACAAGGGCTTTAGCTGTGGATAAGGCAGTGTTGTCCTTTAGGGAGTAGGCTTCCACCCATCTTGAAAAGGCACAAACAACAACGAGTACGTATTTTAAATTGTTGCACCTCTCCATGTGCATGAAATCTAGCTGCAAAACCTCGAACGGATACGTAGGAGGTGCAAAATGACCAGCTGGAGTTGGGGTTCCCCTTCCAGGATTGTATTTCAGACACACCATGCAATTCTTGACCACATTCTCTGCACACTTAGGAATTCCAGCATTTTGCCATACTGGAGCCAACAACTTGCAAATCCCTTTCACACTGATATGAGCCATTCCATGGGCCATTGTAACCACTGCAAGCACGTACGCATCGGGTAACAACCATCTCTGATGCTCTGACAATTCAATCCAACAACCATTTGCATCCAATTTACCCTTACTCTCTCTCCACACACTCAACTCTTTCTCTGTAGCTTCAGCTTGGATCGATTTCACACTCTCTATTGTGTCTTCACACATTCCAACGTCACCAATCCATCTTCCAGGGCCTGCAACATACATTCGGCTCATCACATTCCTCGCTGTTTCTTTTGCGATTTCGTCAGCAAATGCATTTCCACGACCATCATCAGTCACCTTCTTGTGTGCGCTACATTTCACAATCGCAACTTGCAACGACAAAGTAAGGGACTCAAGAAGCTCATTCACCAACTGACCATGCTGTATCTTAGCTCCATGCGAAGTCAGGAACCCACGCTCTTTCCACAATCGTCCAAAACTGTGAGCCACTCCAAATGCATACTGGCTGTCGGTATAGATAGTCACTTTCATTTCTTTCGACAACACACATGCCCTTGTAAGTGCAATCAACTCTGCTGCTTGAGCTGAATTATGTGGGATACGTGCAGCTTCAACAATTGTATGCAAAGTCGTGACAGCATATGCTGCAGTCGTGTCACCATTCGGAAGCTTGAAGCATAAACCATCCACCCATAAGGTACCATCACACTTTACAAGAGGAGTGTCCCTAAGATCTATTCTCTCTTTCGTTTCTTCTTCTGTTCTAAGAAAACAATCATGCTGTTCTGAAGCATCTAATTCCTCTACACTCTGCAACAACGTAGCTGGGTTAAGAGTGTTGCATCTTTTTATGTGCACATGGCTTGCTAACAATGTCAACTCGCAACCTGACAATCGAGCGCTAGTTAAGTGCTGTGTCTTGGTTCTGTTTAACAACGTGTCCACTGCATGTGGAACCATCACAATCAACGTGTTATTCATCACTAAACCAGCAGACTGTCGAATAGAAACAGCTGCTGCTGCTGTAGCTCTCAAGCAACTCGGCAATGCTTTAGCTACTGGGTCCAAAGTCGACGAAAAATACGCACATGGACGCTGCTTGTCTCCAAACAACTGTGTCAACACTGACAATGCACAACCTTCTTTCTCATGGACATACAATGTAAAGGGCTTACTGTAGTCGGGAGTACCCAACACAGGAGCCAAACATAATGCTGTGCGCAATTCATAAAAACTTTTCTGACACTCTGCAGACCAAGGAACGGGATTGGGTGTATCTTTACACGTTAATGCCACCAAAGGTTTTGCCAACAAGGAAAAATTTGGTATCCATTGCCTCAAATATGATGTAATGCCCAAGAAAGCACGCACTTCTCTCTGTGTTCTTGGCACACTCAATTTCGCTATTGCCTGGATTCTTTCTGGGGTCAGTTTCCTTCCCTCCTTCGATAAGAGATGACCTAAGTAGGTCACTTCTTGGCGACAATATTGCAATCTTGAGAGAGATACTTTGTGGTGCAACTCACACAAATGACGCAATAAAGACAACGTGGCTTCTTTACAGATTTCCTCAGTATCTGCAGCAACAAGCAAATCATCAACATACTGAATGAGGGTAGCGCCATCAGGTAAAACAATCGTATCAAGCTGTGTTTTTAAACCTTGACTGTATATTGATGGACTTTCACAGTAACCCTGGGGAGCGCGTTTAAAGCGGAAGCTTCGACCTCCTAAACTGAAGCCAAAAATATCCCTACTCTCCTCAGCAATCGGGATGCTGAAGAAAGCATTCTTCAGGTCAATCACCGAAAACCAGGTGGCAGAAGCTGGAATCATAGTCAATAGGGCAGTAATGTCAGGAACAACTGGAAATTGTGGCCCAACTATTTTATTCACCTCTCTAAGATCAATCACAAATCTGTAAACAGGTGGCTGGGAAGGGTCAGTTCGCTTCAAAACAGGCAGAACAGGACTATTGCAAACGTTGCCTCTTGTCTCTTCAATTACATCCTTTTCAATCAAATCGTAAATGATCGCTAACAACGCTTTTTCACCTTCACTAGAGATTTTGTATTGGGGAATTCGTGGCATTTTAACATTGGCTTTCAATGTCACAACATATGGTGGTATTTCCAAAAGACCCACATCATTAGGACCAGTAGCCCAAAGAATATCAGGAAGAAACGACAATTATGTCGGAAGTTTATCCCTTGACAAATACATTAGAGAAACCACTTTCTTACCCAGTGTAAGTTGTACTCCCGAAGGAGAACAGTACAAAGTCGCATACAATCTTTTTAACAGATCCAATCCCAACAAGATTTCACCACAACCTGTTGTCAGAATAAGGGGTGCTTTGAATTCACAAGGACCAACAGAAAGAGACATAGGACTAGAAACTGGGTTTCTAACCGGGGCGCCAGAAAAACCTACTGATACATTCGTTTCGCCAGACAAAGGTGCGCCAGGGAGTTTGGAGTGCATAATAGAACTCTTTGTAGCACCAGTATCCAACAGAAAAGGCTCTGACACACCTGATGTAATCACCTCAACGTAAGGTCCACTCTGATCTACTGGACCTGAAACAACTCCCTCTCTTTGTCTATGGCTGTCCTAGCAATCATTACCTTCCATATGCTCATCTTCTGCATAGTAATCATCAGCATAGTACTGAGCTGTCCTACCAGACGCGTTATTCTGCTGATCAAAACTATTCATTGAATTTTGAGGCGGAAGGGAACGAGCGTTCTGGGGGAAATTTCCACGTCCTCTACCTCTTGGAACTTGCTGAACAACCACGACCTCGTGCACCTGAAACACCATTTGCGCGCTGTAACAAAACAGGGCAACTATATTTAAAATGACCCTCTTCCTTACAATATGAACACTGATTGGGACCGACAGGGGCACGTGGTTGGGTATACTTGACTCTTTGCGAGTTCCTCTGAAACTGTTGAGGTTGCTGGTAGTTATTCTGATAGTTATTCTGACCACCATTATTCTGACCACCACGTGGCGGATATGCTTGCTGTAACAGAACCTTCGTTTTTAACTCCTTCGTTTTATTCTCTGCTCTATCTTTCTCGTATTTATCTCTATTTTCATAGTACTGTGCAGTAGCCAATATCTGTGCTGAAGAGGAAACTGCCCAAGAACTCTCTGAATCTTTCAACTTTTTACACAACTCGGGAAGCGGATTGTGCACAAATTTATCGACGAACAATCGCTGGCCACCTTCTGTACTCATATCTTGACCACTGTGGTCAACAAACGTTTCTTCAAACCTGGTGAAGAAATCCGAGACCGTTTCATCTTTCTTCTGCTTACACGCAGACAATTTATCCCAATTCACACGCATCGCAGGCATTAAAGTTTTCATGTAATTAATAATCACACCAGGGAGATCTGCTACTAAAGGCTCGGGTTTAGCACCACCAACTTGTCGGGCATCTGCAGCAGTAATATTAGCCCATGTGTCACCTAACTCCTGATCATGGTCCGCATGACGAATCTTTCCCCATAAAGGCTGTGGAACAACATTCCCAAACAACATGTCTATGTCGGCCAAATTCATGATGCATGAACCTGCAGTATGTGACAACTCCTTGTAATACCCTGCAGGATTCTTACGGGGATCAGGCAATGTCTGCTTAAGGGCCAAAACTTCAGCTCGCTTCCATGGAACATGTACCCAGACACGCTGAAAATGTGCTGGTACAGCATCAACGTGATTAGCTACATCCGCCGCAACGGCGTCCTTCCATACTGGAGGAACTTCCCTCATGGGATATTGTCTTACCTTCTTTTTAACAGAGGAATCAGACTCAAACAACGACCTAGAAACACCTTCAGTCCTAAGCGACAACAACGTCGCAACTGCTTTCTTAACATCTGAACCCACAATCGCGCCTTTCCCAAACTCGAACCGCACATGGCACAACTCAGACGGATTGGGCTCCAAATCATTCTCCTCTAAATCCTCAGAAAGGAAAGTACACATTTTCTCAAAAACGTATCTCTGCTTTGGTTCTTCCCACTGATGGAAGACATCCATAACAGATTCTAGATCATATTTTGTCGGGTTGGTCGCCCATCTATGTGCCAAATAATTCAACGTTTCCTTCTCCCTAGAATCAGGCAGTTGACCACGCAACTGCTTACGCTCAGAGGCAGGGGTTGCACTTGTTGCTCCAAAGAGAGGATGCAAAAGACTAGCGACAGTACTAGCCACTCTCTGACGAACAGAAGGAGAAGTCGATGAAAAGACAAGCGGAAAAGCAGGGTGAGGCAAGGCAGACGCAGAGGCAGTGTCAGAAGGAATACGAGGAGTGGTAGTCGTTATAGTAGTTAAGGTTGTAGGAAGAAAAGGCAGAGCAGATGTCAAAGCCGGTGGCCCTTGAGGAGGCTGCACCGGAGGAGCAGGAGCCAACTGGAGAACAGCTGGTGGCTGTGGAGGAGCAAGAGGCAATACAACCAAAGGTTGCGCAGCTAAAGGTTGCGGAGGTGCCGTAGCATTCTGCGCATAAGGGGGTGGCGAACTTAACAAATGTGACATTAGGGGGTCTTTCTCAATGTCTTTTGCTGCATCTTGCTGAAGAGGCGGCAAAACTGGATAGCATTTATCTATTACCATTTTACGTTGCCTGTGCAACTGCTCACTCATCTGTTCTTCTTCGTTATCTTTAAACTGCATAGCAGCTTGCATTATCGAAATACCCCTTTCTCTCTTATTTTTCTTCGCTAATTTAATTTCCTTCTGTTTGGCTTCCTTACGCCATAGGCGGAAAGAGTCAAACATCGCCGGCCTGGCTTTCTTCTTAAAAAGTTTAACTTCGAGGTTATCTAAGATTTCCGTGTCAAAGCTACCATATTGGGGCCATTTTAAAACACCATCTTTTCTGGTGTATTTGATCCATACTTCATTATATGTGATGGGGCCTACTCCATGTTTCACATACAATTCATAGGTTGGAGTTCCAATCGGAGGAACCGGACACGAGTCCTCCAATCGGGAATCCCTATTACTACCACAACAAAACAAATTTCCAAGTCTGCTAAGACCAGGCATCTTCGCTCTCTAGTCTAGCTTCAAACTTCAAAGGATTATCGAATACGATATTCTCGTGAATACACAAATCCTTCGGCTTTGGTACTTGCAAGTTCCAAATCAAAGATCCCGAAGGGATACCCAAAACTAAAAACCAACTAAGGACTGGGAGACGCTCCACTTATACTTAACTGAGATATCGATGACGTCACCAGAAGACTCGTCTATCGTTTCGCTCTACCAAACATCAAGGGTCCAAATCAGGGCGATAGCCAGGGCAGCAGTCCTTCGTAGCCGTCGGGAAGTGGGGAACCTCGCAGCAAAGACTTTCGGACCACGTCGACATGCAGGGGTCGATGAAGTGGCGGCCTTCCTCCAGAATTTTCACACGAAGCTCCTCATAAACCTCTGGTTTGGACCGGTACCGTTGGTATCCCCCCAAGTTGGGCGCCAGCTGAGGTCTTGGGTTTTTCAGAACCGGTACTGAACCGGTAACCCAGCGGTGCCAGGGACAACACCCAAAGACCTAGAGTACTTTCCTGATTCAGACACAGAAACTCAGAGTCTTCTAGGTGAAGTCAAAGACCTGACCTCTGCATCTGCCTTTCAGCTAGCGCGCACGTTTTGTTTAATATTATCATAGCGCTTTGGCTGACTGTGCATTGTTTTACATTTGCTGTGCATTACCTGTGATAATATTGGCTGTGTTTTATTCGAGATTGCGTCACTATTTGCCCTGTCTCCGCGCTCGAACCCGCTCCCACCACAACAGTATCTGTAACATATTTTGGACCTCATAGCGCCCCATTGCTCCTTGTTGTTGTTGTTGCGGCCATTTTTCTGGTTGACCCGAGCCCTCCCTCGACCTCGCTCCCGCCTCCCAGCTGCCCCTCCCACGCTCCGCCCCCCTCCACCTCTCCACTTATGACAGATGCACCAACGTGCAGCGTCCACGCGCTACGGCCGCGCCGAAGGTGCGCCAAAGGTAAGCCCGTCTACGCCCGTCCGCGCCTGGACCGCGCCCAGAGCTAGACCCCCTGGTCCCCGCATCACCCATCCTCCCCGCATTACATACGACGCCTCCTCCCTCCTTGCACTCAACGCCGGCCGACTCACTAACTGCGTCCAAGCAGCACCAGGACGCACCCATGGACCCTTCACCTGCCAATCCTGCAAATTTACCTGCGTCAAGTCCCAAACCAAATCCACAAACACCAAACAGAGAACCAACACCAACCACCTAAAATGCATCCTTCTCAACACCCGCTCGGTTCACAAACACGCCATCGACCTTTGGAATCTACTCGACACCATTTCTCCGGACATCGCCTTCCTAACAGAAACCTGGATGAATGCCTCTTCAGCTCCAGACATCACCATAGCCATCCCGGACGGCTAAAAGATCATCCGTAAGGACCGCCCCATCCAAACAGGAGGAGGCATCGCCATCGTCCACAAGAACACCATCCGCATCTCAACGAGCTCAGATGACAACCTCGCTATCGCCGAACACCTCCACTTCCAGATTCACACCGACCCCAAGACAACACTTAGGGGCACCCTCCTCTACAGGCCACCAGGACCCCGTACAAAATTCAGCGAAGACATCACTGACTTCATCACCCCACACGCCCTCCCTTCAGAAGAATACATTCTACTGGGAGACCTCAATTTCCATCTGGAAAAGAGCAACGACAGCAACACCACCACCCTTCTGGACAATCTCGCCAATCTCGGACTCAAACAACTTGTTAACACCCCCACACACTATGCAGGACACACACTCGACCCTATCTTCACTTCCAGCAAGCATATCTCCTTCACTCATACCACACCCCTCCACTGGACGGACCACAGCTGCATCCACTTTATATACAATAAGACCTCGACCCACAACCACCCTCAACCAACTCTGCGAAGAAACTGGAACAAAATCACCATCGACCAGATCTCAACATCGCTTCTTCAAAAAACCCCTGCCTATTCAGCGAACCCTAACCAAGCCGCCATCAACCTCACACAATGGTTAACCCAAACTGCCGACAAATTAGCACCCTTGAAAAAACATCAAACCAAGCAAGGCAGCAAGAACGCCCCCTGGTTCAACGATGACCTTAAGAAATCCAAGAAGCTCTGTCGTTCCCTTGAGAAAACTTGGAAAACAGACCCAAACACTATCACCCAAGCCGCCTTCAAAAACGCCACCCACAAACACCACCAATTAATCCGGACAGCCAAGAAAACAGCACTCAAAGACCGACTAGACAACAACGCCCACAACAGCAAGGAACTTTTCAACATCATCAAAGAATTCACCAACCCCACCGCCAGCTCTAACGACATCACCCCCTCACAAGTCCTCTGCGACTCCCTTGCTTCATTCTTTCACGACAAAATCGCCGACATCCATAACAGCTTTGACAACACACCTGTAAACCAATCCACCCCACTCACCTCCGAACGGTTACCTCCCCCGAATATCCTTCTCGAATGGAACCCAATCACCACAGAAGAGACGATTCACCTGATGAACTCCATCCACTCAGGATCCCCTACAGACCCATGTCCCCATCACATCTTCAATAAAGCAGACTCCATTATCGCACCCCATCTCCGAGATGTCATCAACTCCTCCCTTAACTCCACCACATTCCCAGATAGCTGGAAACACGCCGAACTCAGCGCCCTTCTGAAGAAACCCACAGCTGACCCCACCGAACTCAAAAACTACCGCCCCATCTCACTCCTCCCATTCCCTGCCAAAGTCATTGAGAAAGCCATTAACAATCAGCTCGCCACCTTCCTCGAAACTAACAAATCACTCGACTCCTCACAGTCTGGCTTCCGAGCCAAACACAGCACCGAAACCGCCCTCATCGCAGCAAAAGACGACATTCGAACACTACTAGACAACGGAGACACAGTCGCCCTTATCCTCCTTGACCTCTCCGCAGCCTTCGACACAGTCTGCCATAGCACCCTAATACAACGCCTCAGAAACATCGGAATTCAAGGAAAAGCACTGGACTGGATCATATCATTCCTCGCTGGAAGAACTCAGAGAGTCCGCCTCCCCCTTTTAAGTCAGAGGCCACCGAAGTCATCTGCGGCGTCCCGCAAGGATCATCACTCAGCCCCACCCTCTTCAACGTCTACATGAGCCCCCTCGCAACCATCGCACGTCAACACAACCTCAACATCATCTCCTACGCTGATGACACTCAGCTGATCCTCTCACTCACCAAAGACCCAACCACCGCCAAAACCAACCTACACGAAGGGATGAAAGAAGTAGCCGAGTGGATGAAGCACAGCCGTCTGAAACTGAACTCGGACAAAACGGAAGTCCTCATCTTAGGCTCATCCCCTTCCGCCTGGGATGACTCTTGGTGGCCGACGGCCCTAGGAAAAGCCCCCATACCGACGGACCACGCACGGAACCTGGGCATCATCCTGGACTCCACACTCTCGATGACCAGACAGGTCAACGCCGTCTCATCTTCATGCTTCAACATCCTACGCATGCTCAAAAAAACATTTCACTGGATCCCCACCGAAACAAGAAAAACAGTCACCCACGCACTGGTTACAAGCCGCCTGGACTACGGAAACACCCTTTACGCTGGTTCCACCGCAAAACTACAGAAAAAACTTCAACGCATCCAAAATGCGTCAGCCAGACTCATACTAGACATCCCCCGCACAGACCACATTTCCGCTCACCTGAAAGACCTTCACTGGCTCCCCGTCAACAAGAGAATAACGTTCCGCCTCCTCACCCACGCACACAAAGCCCTATACGAACTTGGACCGGATTGTCTCAACACGCGCCTTTCCTTTTACACCCCCACCCGCCAGCTGCGTTCGTCCAACCAAGCCCTCGCCGCTGTTCCGCGCATCCACAAAGCCACCATGGGAGGAAGATCCTTCTCCTACTTAGCGGCTAAGACCTGGAATTCCCTTCCCATCCACCTCCGCCTTACTCAAAACCACCTAGCCTTCAGAAAACAACTTAAAACATGGATATTCGATAAGTAAACCTCCCCCCCTCCCTCAAGCGCCTTGAGACCCAATGGGTATGTAGTGCGCTATATAAATTTTGACTTGACTTGACTTGAAAGATCGAATTTATTGGCTGCAACCAAGTAACAGGCGTCCTAGAAGTACAACACGTGTATATTCTCAGGAGACTGCTCGAACTTACAAAGCCAGGCTTCTCTTTTTATACAAAATATTATGCTTCAGGCAAACATTCTTAGATTTACAGTAGACCATTCACATATTTTCACTACAAAGAAAAAGCAGAATCATGATGACAAGCCCACATTTCAGTTCGTCCAGCCCACAACAAATTACCTGGCAAGGCCCAACATTTTCATCAGATATTGGTGTACCCCCAATAAAAACGGGCACCTCCTCCTCGTTAAGCAAGACATATGTAAAGAATCAGGGACAGGTGTGAGCAAGGTTAGGCAGGGTGTGTGTGCGATGAAAAGGTTTATGGCATGTTGTGCCTTGATGCTATCTCGCTCGGCCACTGGGAAAGGAACTGGTCGGGCAGGTTCGGCCTGGGGCAATGGTTTCAGCTTGCCCAGGTCACAGAGAAGTCAATTAAGGTGTACGTGTCCTTTGGAATCGAATTTGGCTGTAGTTATAAGCCTAAGTGAGGGCAACTCACAAAATGGCTTCTGTACACAAAATGGAAGCCAAGGGTTCAGGACTAAAATGACAATTTCGAGGTGAAATTGTTACTGGAATATGACGAAAATGCTTGTACATAGTGTACTAGCCATTCTCGGTCTTTTGATACCAAAATCGTCATACTGCGGCCAAGTTTATTACGCGAGTCCAGAATTTTCAGAACCAGTCTAGGCGCTCATTTTTTCTCGCTTGTGCTTGCCAACTTAACGTTGGTGAGCCACATGCGAGAAAAACTCAGCCACAAGGTAGTTGGCAGAGTTTTTTGCAAACTCCTTGCTCCAAGTGGAGCGTGGAGTGGGAAAAACTCTTCGAACTCCACCAGCGGAGCGGAGTTTACCGCCCACTCCTAGAAGGTATCAAGACCACTGGTTGTTAATTGGAGGGGATGTGGGGTGGGGATTGCATAGGTTGTGTGGGGTATCATGATATGTTGAATGGTTTGTTGGAGGAAGTTTGCAGGAGGGCATTGAGGATGACTGGGAAGATGTGGTCAAATAGTAGATGGTGCAAATCTGTGGACTGAATCAGGATATTACCATTATTGTACTTGGAGAAATTGGTGGTTCCCTTGAAAAGTGAAGAGGGTTAAATTTGGAGCCAGCAGCCATGGGAAATGGTAGTCACGATGTAACAAGTTATATGTGAAGAAGATGAGGACTGATTTAATCTGCCCATATCGGCCTCTGTCATATTGATCAACAAACAGTGTGTGTGGAAAATCTGCAAGGGTGTTGTGCTTACATATTTTTGCTGAGGATTTGAAGATATTAGGAAGGTATATGTTCTTGAAAGAGTTGATTCCAGCTTTTCCCATGCAGATGGACAAAGTGAGGCCAGGGGATTTTGCTATATTTTACACTCGACCAAACCAGGTTCATCAATGTGATGTTATCCTCACTCTGCCATAGAGGCTCCTAAGGTCGAAATGGAGAAGGGGGAGGAAAGATGGAGGTGGTCGGTGAAGGGACCAGTAAGAATAGAATGGACATGATGCTGTCTGAGAGCCCTTCATGGCATCTAGGAGGGAGCTTGGGGTGCAGTTTCTACCTCGGTTAGGTGGTTGGTGGGAGTAGGTTCTATTCTATTTAAATGCACAGGATGCCCTGAGTCGTTGAAGACAAGTATGTCAAGGTACAGGGCCACTAAATCACTCGGCATAAGACGTACACAAAATAAAAGCAGTCTTGTCCAACATAGAGTGAGTCAACCTCAAGAGAGGAAGAGCGGGTGGATACTATTTGGTCAGTGGTGCTTGACATGGGCTGCAGGAATTCTCTTTGCTCGGATGTGGCCAAAAAGATGGGCCAGAAGACATGGCTAGAGCCTCCATTCCAAGCAGAGTCCTGTGTCCTCCCAAACTCCAATGTACCCTTCGAGAGATGGTAGTACAGAAGAAATCCTCTTTATGTTTCATCGAGAGTCTTAATTAGATTAAGTTCATTAGATAAAACTGGTTCAGCAGAAGTAACTCTCAGAATGCTGGCAGCAGAGATTTTGTTGGAACTACAGACACTACTGCTGATCTTCTTTTTTAGTGTGTTCTTCCTCCTGTTGCTCGGCCTATGATTGTGCCTTGGACTATGACTAGAATGTTTTTGGGTTGAATCACTGCCGTAGGCCGTGGCTGCAGCACCCCATACAGTCAGCAGAACAAAAGTGTGTATGAGGCAGTCCCCAAAAAGAGAAGTAAGTGCAAGAATGAACAAAAAAATGGCCCCATCACTCCATGAGCTAGGTGTTCTAAAGAGGACCCAGTGCCGGGAAATAGAGTGAGGCCGATTTTGCATGGGAACAGAGTGCACTAGTCCAAGTCCACGGTGGCCACCCCCCTGTAAGTGTGTCAGCCTCGTGGATAATGAAGGGGCTGTGATTCATTCAAAATGGGAAACAGAGAAAAGTCCTCTTCCAAAGTATATTGTCCCCCGCTCCCGGTCTCCAGTTGACCACCCCCTAAAATTAGGCAGGCTGGGCTGGATTCACTCAAGGCACCCACTGCTACCTAGCTGGTACGGCACAGTCGGGGTGTGCCGTACCATCTGGAGGTGTGCACTAGTTTTGTATGAGGGCGACGCGAGGGGTTGGCCTTGGATGTAGGGCTTATTCCTTGATTCCAGAGGTTCGCAAATCATTGCCAGCTCAGTGGACGTTCACTAGAGCTTCGTGCTGTACGGTCAGAGGCATGAGACCCGCTTGTAGTAAGGGTAGAAATAGTATTGTATGGGGCGTGGAGCCACTCACACGGTGAAGAGCAATTCTCAACTTCTCCGGTGAGCGAGGCATCGCCGGGGCTCTGCAGGGACTCTGCAGCATGCCCAGAAAGTGTGGAATGTGCAGAATATTGTACCTTCCATCCCAGAGTTACAACCCCTTAACTTTTGGGCTCCGAAATAACCAAAAGTTTACACTCATATTCATCCCTCAATGCATTACAAACCCTCCACATAAACAAACACAGCAAGCTGCTGAACTACTTTGCTATCCTCCAAATCTGCGACTCACAGGTTACGCACCGGCAGTGTAGTGGTATGTAGCGGACAAATGAACCCTCAAAACTGCCTTGCGAAGATTGAAACTGATGACCAGAAGTGCTCTGCAGTAAGCATGCTTACCCCCTGAGATTTCCTACGAAGATTCAACCGTGTGTATCTGCAGTCATAAACAGATATGTGAAGCAAGCCTATAAACCATATAAGTTATCTGATCAATGATGGAACCTGAATGCGTCTGGAGATTGTTAGGCCTCTGCAGTGTGCACAGAACACTCTGAGCTAACTTACCAGGTATAACTCCATAGGTGTTAATAGGTGGCAATATAGGTCATTGGGTTATTGTTTTGTGCTACATAAACTGTAATACGTTTAAAGGTCACAGATTCGATTTGTATATCAATTTGAAACTTTAATTCTTTCACGCTTGATGACAAAGGATACAAAAGAGTGGAGTTTAATTAAAACGTTTTATTTACAAAGAAAGGTTTGAAGATTCACTGCAGCCTATAAAGTGAGGTAAACCACATGCAAATTCGCGAAGGCACTTGCTATACAAATATAAAATTGCCCCTAGCGTCTCATCCATTCATCACTGGGCGTGACAGCCGGACTCTGAAGGGCATCGAACATGTACAGCACGTCACCCTGCAGCGGGGGAGGCCATAAATACACGGTGTGTGCGCGAGAGAGAGCTCGCTAACAGCTTGCTGCAGGAGCGCGGATCCATCTTTGGCCGCCCGCTGGGAGAATTTGCCTTGATAAACGAGCATAACATCTCCCCGAAGGACCCCATTACCAGGGGCAGCTACAATAGATATGTGCTCTCAGCATTGTCAATAGCCTCAGCCACGGCCGAACAGACGGCTCCTTCAAACATGATTAAAAGCCAAGACTACTGCACTCACATTCAAAGGAAGACGAATGAGAGGGAAAAGAGGCCTCCATGTGAAAAGGGCGCTGCTAATCCAGGGTATTGCTCATGTTTCAGGACGGGGGTTTCACGTGGCCCCTTCCCAGCCCTGCTTCTGCTCCCCGCAGCAGATGTCTTAACTAGGGCGCGCTCCATAATAACTGCCTCCCTATGCAGGGTACTCTTATACCTGTGACCAAAGGTGAAAGGTTAGATGATACTGTATCAAAGATGATAATATCACCCTACAATAATATCCGATCTAGGACATCGCCTGCCACTGCGTCGCCAAAGTAAGTATGTCATTACTAGTCTTACCTTCGCATCTAGGCCTAGATGTATCAACATACCCGTTTGCGATTTCTAAATAGCGATTTTTAAGGAATCGCTATTTAGAAATAGCAAAATGGTATGTATGTAAAAAATCGCTATTTTTTTTGCGATTTCTTAATCTTCCTTATTTGCGAATTCGCAATTAAGGAATAATTTCCCATTCATTTCTATGGGCCAGGAGGCCCATAGGAATGATTGTGAAATAATCTCCATTTGCGATTCGCAATTTGCTAATCGCAAAATGAGAATAATTTCAAGGGTGCAGGGGTGTCTCAAGGACACCCTGCTGCACCCCTGAAATGTACACGTGTGTGCATATGGCGCACATACATGCCCTTTGGGCATGTGTGTGCGTCACATGCCACCTTCAAAAATGCAAAATTGTGCATTTTTTAAAGAATTCACAAATTACCATCAACTTCAAGTTGGTGGTAATTTGTGATTTCTTAACCAAAATTCGCAATTCAAAAATGCTACATACATAGCATTTAAGGAATCGCAAAATTGTGATTCCTTAAATGCTATGGCAAAATAAGGAATCACAAATTTTTGCTATTCCTTAATTTGCAATTTTTTGATGCATGCCAAAACATGCAAATAGACCGTTTGCGATTCGCAAATGCCGGAATTCTGCGAATTCCTGCCTTTGAGATTCGCAAAAGGCTTGATACATCTAGGCCCTAGTTAGCTAACCCTACCCTGTGATGTAGTATTTACACTGGTGTAGTGCTTTTGATCATTTTGTCGTCATTGATGCAATATAGGGGGTATGCCCTTAAGGCAGTGCATCTGCTGTTGTCTCATATTCATCCCACGTCTTCTTCAAGCCCTGTTTTTTTGGCTTGCATAGGCACTCGGGATAAACAAGAAAAGCTGCCTCTAGGTCTACCGCAGGTGAAGTGCTCAGCAAAGGTGGGGGCAGAAGTTAAAGGGGCACACTGTCTCCTAGTCATGAGCTTCCTTCATTACATAACCAATGCACACAAACCCATTTTCACCCTTAGATCAGAGGCTATGCCGCCCCTGTGGTTTACACTCAACCCTTCTCTTATATACAATGGGATCCAAGACTGTATTAATCCCTTGATTTACCGGGTGTCTGTGCACTTCTGCGGCAATTACTTTATTCAATGTCTACGCAAGTCTTGTACAAACATTGGAGGGTCTCATTTTTGCTCTGGCCCATGACATAATTATGCATCATAGGGGCATAAGGGATGCAGTATACATCTTTTGGGCAAATATGCACTATGAAAATAGTACATACATCCAAGCACTTGGACTGTGAATGGCTAATAACCCATCCCTCTCTATGATCCAGCCCGTGGAAGGACTCTGTGTTAGTGCCAACAAGACTGGGGTTGATCATTCACCCCTTTCTGATGCACAGGACTCTATCCTGTTACTGGAGCTCACACTGTGGGGTGATGGAGCGAGATAGAAAACAAAATTTTGTTTAAACTCGCAAAGTCACATTTCCATAACATGAATAAAACTGATGAGCTGACATCATTCTGTCGGACATGGCCAAGGTCGAAAGTGAACTTTTTGTCAGTCCTTAACTTGGCATCCGCGGAAGTTGTACTGAAAGACTATGGAAGCTGCGAGGATGACTTAATACAAAGTTGCAATCGCAGGAAGCTTCTGGCTTCACGTGGAAGAGACAATGGTCTTTGTAAGACATGATTTTGTGGAACTTTTTAAGAATCGGGTGACATGTCACTTGTCACTCTCAGCCAATGGGACGTCGAGGATTTCCGAAAACTTTCCTTTGCTAGTTTAGTTAGCGTAGAAAGGTATAAAAAGTCATGCCCTTAGGGTTGGGCTGGCTGCTGCTTTCTGACTTTCCGATGAGGGTGATGTGCTGCTGGACTTTGCGTGGAGCACGTAAGAATCTTCAAAGATCTTTACTTTAATTTCTGTCTATTTAGCTCAGTTAGGGAAATAGGTTCTAGAAATGCTAAACTTTATATAATTTCTTTAAAATTGATTCAATTGCTTAAATTGTATTTTTCTCTTATTTCTTACCATCATGCTTGCTTTATTGCAAATAAATTTCATTTATAAAACTTACAACATATATACCATAATTTAGAAAATAAAATCTTACTTTTGACAAACAAGCTGGTCTTGATTATTTAGAAGTATAGGTTACCATTAGCTAGATCACGTCACCTATGGTGGTCGTTTAAATGGTTGGGTTATATTCTAATGACAATATTCTTTTTGCAAATGTATAAATATGTATATAGTGTGTAGATAATGTGTATATAGATTTATTCTGACCACCTGATTCAGTAGGCCCAAAATATATCAGGTTCATAAATGGGTCCATATTTAGTATAGAATTTTTGTTTATAGGTTATGAAGTTGGGTAGCGTAGTTTATGATATATTTTCTATAGCCCGCTGGATCAATTCTCTGGTAGCAGAAATTGATGGTTGCTAAGAGGTAACCAAGGTAATATGTTGGTTGCTAAGGGTTACGTCATGGTATGGAAATAGGATCGATGTTTTAACACATGTTAAGTTCGTTTTTCGTGCCTATCTGTAAGCTATACCGGTATAGATTGTGTGGCGAGAATTTAGTCACGCAAGCCATCTGTTCAGTTTGTAGTGATATCGCCGAGTATCACAAGAGGTATCGCCGTGTACCATAGTGTTGTCGCCGAGCAGCACAGTTTTAGGGCTAGGTCTGAATCTTGTATAGTTAGGATTTTCTAAGAAATCAAAGCAGCATGAGAATAGGGACAAAGCGCCTTCCATAAAACTCACTGTGATGAGAGTATTAGTTATATCCGAGCTTGAGTGAAGGGTAAAATTAACGTCGGTGCATGATTATCTATAAACAGGTTAGAGTCCTGTACGGGTACATGTTTCATATCTATAAACAGGTGAGAGCCCTGTACGGATAACGTCGTTGTTTTGCTAACGGTGCATGAATTCTATAAACAGGTGAGAGTCCTGTACGGATTTCATGTGTGTTTGAATTTAGGGAATTTTCCGTGTAAAAGTGCGAGTTTGAATTGTATTTTATGTTCAAGTGGAACTCTTAGAACTTTCACTTCGCGGTGGGTTCAGAGCAAAGCGAGTTCATAATTATACGTGTTAGAAGGGTGGGGTAAGGTTACTCTACTGACAATTGAATATTATCCTTAGTGTGAATAGCGCCGTCTATTCCGAAGTGTGGATACTTGAATGTATGTAAACTATCCTAAATAGTGAAACGAACAGATGTTGTCTTTATAGTCATTGTTAAGAATTAATTTACACTGAAAAGTGTCCTTAAAATGGCGCTGTGAAAAGATTTTGTGAAGGAGGGGTAAGCGCCTGGAGTGAGAAGCGAGAAACCGCAGCTGCTGTGTACGTCACAGAGCCGCGCTGGGATTGGGTGACCTACGTCACAGGTTGTATTCTGATTGGCTCCTGAGTCTCTGACGGCCTGTGAGCTGATTGGTCCTTCGAAAATTCTCCAAATTTATTGGTCGAGCTGAAAAGTGACGTAGCTCAACTGCCATTGGCCTGTTGGTGTGTTTCGCGCACGGATTGGTTGTTTTGCGGAACATCCCGGAAATATTTTACGAACGATTTTGTGAATTAAAATTAACTTCTAAAAATGAGTTATCATTTTAAACATGTAGAGAAAAAGACAACATTATTTCAGAAATTTAAGAATTCATTTTCACCTGACAAGAAAATCGAAACGCGAGGTGGTAAACTACTTCATAAGTATAAAACACCTGCAGCGTACATGGAAGGTGAATACGGATATCATACTGTCTTATGGTTCGACAGTTGGAAACGTTATACTAAAAACGACGGTGTTTTAGCTTGGCCTGATGATGGTTCATTTAATGTAAGAGTTTTAAGAAATTTACGAGAGAAAATGAATGCTCTTGTTCCAAAACCGAGACCAACTCAATTTGAAGCTTTAGTTGAGTGGGAAGACGAGATGTATCAGTTACAAAGAGAAGCTAGTGGAATTAAAAGACCTTCTAAAAATCCATCATGGAAAAGAGAAACTCATGAAGATAGATTACGAATGTGGAGACAGGGAAACATGAGTGAAGGATTGTATTTAATTCATGAAATGGTAATGGGTTCTCCTACAGGGAAATCTATGGAAAGTGAATCTGAGGATGCAGTTATGGAAGAAATATATACAACTGCTAGGAAGAAACAGCCTAATCAGCCTTTGAGACCTCCTAGATCATGGTCTACTCCGGTGGTTTCTACTGAAACTTCACCGAGTGCACCTCCAATTAGTGAAGCTCCTAAACTTTATCCAAATAATAGTGAAATCACTGAAACACCTAGAAGATCAGAATTTGAGAATGCTCGAAATGAAGGTAGACATTTTTCAATGACTCCAAGAGCAAGGGAACCTCCAAAAGATTATGCAAGAGAGACAAGAAATGTTGAGGATGTTGATTATAATGAATATTTAAGGTCTAAAGAAGAATTAATTAAAAGAATGACAAAAGGCGTGGAAGCTGTCACAGTTCCAGTAACAATAGGTCCTGTTCAGCCTGTATTTGATCAAAGAGATACAAACAAAAATGGATTAACTATTCCTTTAAATACAGAAACTCAAAAGGCTACTGAAAAATTTTATTCAGAATTGACTGAATTAAACACTTCTAGATCGAGAATGCCTGATTTAACCTTTAATGAGGATTTATCTCCAAAAACACCAATGGGTGCTATGTCAGATGTAGGAAGTCCTGAAGTAAGGGTAACCACACCAAAACTTGATGTAGCCAAATTAAAAGCGAATATAGAAGAATTAATAATTGGAACAATTGGCCCAGATAGTTTAAATTACTATCGGGATGATGAACTACTATTCATTTGCAAAAGTATTCAGTGGAAAACGAAAAATAAATATGATCAATTAGAGGATCTAGCTGCAGAACTTGAAATCGATGTAAGTAAACAAAAGAATTTTGCAAAGCATTACAGATTAGATTTTTCAGAAAGTGACATTGAGAGTTTGAACTCAATGGGAAGAATAGTTCATATTAAAGATTTGATTGTCTATATCAAAAAGCTAGGAGAACTGAACAAATGGAGAGTGAAATGGACCAAAAGGAAGGAAGATGAAAGATTGGAAAAATTGTCAAAACAATTTCCAATGAGAGAAGTTGCAGGTGGAGGATATGTTCATGTCCCATGGTCGAGACAAGACATTCTGTTATTCACAAATGACTTTCCAAAATTAAGAGAGAAACCAGTTGAGTGGTACAGGCAAGTCGATAGATTTATTAAGGTGTCAAAAGTTCTGTGGATTGATTTGGATGGATTTTTTGACATTGTAGTTCCATCTGATCTTTGGACAGAATGTAAAATATCTATTAGTTGGCCAAAAGCAGAACCTGAACGAATCAAAGAAACAGGTGCCCCAAATCCACTTGTAATGGATTTCTATGAGAAAGTAATTGTTTGGATGAAAAACAAAATTCCACCCAAAGAAGTTGATTGGGTTAAAATAGAAAGAACAGAACAGGAAACAAAAGAATCAGTTCATTCTTTTTATGAAAGACTATTGTTAATCTTTAAACAATACAGTGGTTATGAAAAATTAGATGAAAAAGACATGAGTCATTTTATCTATAGATTTGTTTATGGACTAAAACCTGAAATTGGAGAAATGATCAGAACTAGTATTGTCGGATGGCAAGCACTATCTGTAGATGATATACTAAGAAAAGCAAAATATTGTAGCGATGAATTAGAAGTAAAACAGAAGAAGCTGAAGGAGAAAGCCATGTGGGCTCAGGTAAAGGTGGCTGAGCAACAGATTGCCAGCATGGGAAATAAGAACACTAATTTTGTTCAAACTGGAAATACAAACCAGATACAAGGAAAGTTTAAAGGTAATAATTTCCCAAAGAAATTTAGCCCAAAGATAGAAGAGCTGAAACAAAGATTACCTTGTTTTAATTGTGGCGAAATTGGACATTGGAGGGACGAGTGTCCTCATCCTCCTAGAAACTCAAAGAATCCCTTATTGAATCCACAGATGCAGAATGGTGTTAACCTGCAGCAACAGCTACAGATGCAACAGGGGTTAAATGAATTTAATATTCAGCGACAGTTACAACAACAGCAACAACAACAGGTGAATAATCGTCAAGACCAATTGCCACAACCACCTTTTCCGAATTGTGGAGGGGTTCAAAAATATAATCCAAACGTGGGATTTCAGGGATGTGAACAGGTAATAAAACCACAAAAACAGCAAAAGCAAAAGGTTCAAATGCAAAATGCTTCACAACAATTTTTATTAACAGAAAGTCAAGACAGTGATTCTGATGATTATTGCTGACGGTGCCCGAGAGAGGAGGAAGAGTGTGTTGTTGGAGCCACTCTTGAGGTTGACCAGTCTGGTCCTTATGTAAACGGGAAAGATAATGATGTAGACATCACTTTTCTAGTGGACACTGGTGCTACCCGTTCTACTGTTAGATCAGTGGAAATTGAAAACCTACCTCTCTCTGGGGATACCATCCAAGTTGTGGGAGTAAGTAATCAGCAAATTAAAACAGACTTAACTGATCCAGTACCAGTTGAAATTGGAAATTACAGAGACAAACACAGATTTGTGGTTTGTAATAGTAGTCCAGTAAATCTATTAGGTAGAGACATCCTATGTAAAATGAATTGCAGAATATATTGTTCTCCTGAAGGAGTTGAATTACAAACAATGGAGGAAGATGGTTTGTATAGAATGACAATGATGATGATGGAAGCAGAAGAAACAAAATTGTTTCCTGCATTTGAAGAAAAGGATTTACCTGAAGAGCTAAAGGAAACAGTGAAATCTGAAATATGGGATTTTACTGGGAATGAGATGGGTCTGATGAAAAACGTAGATCCTGTAAAAATTGCATTGAAACAGGGAATAGAATTTCCAAACACTCCACAATATAAAATGAAAACAGAAACAATTGAAGGTATTACACCTATAATTGAAAAGTTAATCAAGCAAGGTGTATTAAAGGAAATGAAGAGTAGCTCTTGTAATTCACCAATTATGGGAGTTAAAAAGTCTAACGGAACATTTAGGATCGTACAAGATTTGAGAAAGGTTAATCAAATTGTCATTCCATGTTGTCCTGTGGTTCCAAATCCAGCAGTAATTCTATTTCAGATTCCACATGATGCTGAATGGTACACAGTTATTGACCTTTGCAATGCATTCTTTACTGTTCCCTTACACCCAGACAGTTATGAAATTTTTGCTTTCAGATTCCAAGGTAAGACCCTTGGATGGACAAGAATCCCTCAGGGCTATACAGAAAGTCCTTCAATCTTTAACGAACTGTTAAAAAGATCATTAGAAGATTTAGACTTACCAGGTAGGTCTACGCTGGTGCAGTATATTGATGATTTGTTAATAGCTGCAAAGACAAGAGAAAATTGTGTAACAGACACAATAATTCTGTTAAATCGCCTTGCAGAAGAAGGACATAAAGTGTCCCCAGCAAAACTACAGTTTTGCAAACAAGAAGTAAAATATCTTGGTCATAGAATTGCAAAAGGAAAAAGACAAGTAACAATAGAGAGAATAAAAATGATTCAAGCAATGTTACCGCCAAGAACACAAAGACAGGTCAGAATGTTCCTGGGAATGGTAGGTTACTGTCGACAATGGATAAGTGGATTTTCAGTAATTGCAAAACCACTACAAAGACTGACCAAATCAGATGTAAAAGATCCAATTATTCTCAATGATGCTGAGATGGAATCTTTTGAGAACCTGAAAAAGAGCTTATGTCAAGCTCCTGCTTTGGGTATGCCAAATTATGAGAAAGATTTTGAACTGTATTGCAGTGAGAGAGAAGGATGTGCATTATCTGTGTTAATTCAGAGACATGGAAATCTAAAGAAACCTATTGCATACTTCTCTGCAGTCCTTGACCCAATTGCAAAAGCATTACCAGGTTGTTTGAAAGCAGTTGCAGCTACAAGTATCAGCCTTGAACAAAGTGAAGGAATCATAATGGGATTTCCTGTGAAAGTTTTTGTGCCTCATTCAGTTGAAATATTACTGACAAGAGGTAAGACTCAACATTTAACAAGTAGCAGATTGACAAAGTATGAGAAAATCATACTGGGAGCAGATAATGTTTCGATTTCAAGATGTTTGAATCTGAATCCTTCTACATTACTGCCTGATTCCGAAATTGTTGATGACATTGAGACAGAACATGAATGTTTAGATGTCATGGAATTCTGCACAAAACCAAGAAAAGACATCAAAGACAGACCTTTGTCTGAATCGGATTTTGTCTACTTTGTAGATGGCTCATGCTTAAGATCCGAAGGAGGTGTCTTAAAAGCTTCATACTCAGTTTGTACAGTCGAAGATGTTGAAGAAGCATCATGTCTTGAAGGAGTTCGTTCAGCACAAGTGGCTGAATTAATTGCTTTAATTCGTGCATGTGAAATATCAAAAGATATAAGAGTTACCATCATTACTGATAGTCAGTATGGGTACGGAGTTGTGCATGATTATGGACAACTCTGGTCACAGAGAGGATACATGACATCAACAGGATCACCAATTAAAAATGCAGTTTTTATTAGAAGATTAATTGAAGCAATACAATTGCCAAAAGAAATTGCCATAGTCAAGTGTGCAGCGCACACTAGAGGAACTGATTATATTTCCAAGGGAAATGCCTTCGCAGACGAAACAGCAAAGTACTGCGCAAGGAAAAATTATTCTTACAATCGGAATAGGAGTAAAGAAACTGATTCAAATTCATTAATGCTAACAACTGTTGTAGAAACATGGCATGAGATTAGGGATTTACAAAATGAAGCAGATGATGAAGAAAAAGACCTATGGTTAAGATCAGATTGTAGACCACGTGAAGAAGATGGAGTGTGGGTTTACAAAGATGGCAGAATAGTCTTACCAAATTGCTTGATTGCTGACATGGCCAGATTATATCATGGTCCTGCACATTTAGGAAGAGATTCTATGGTCAGACTTTTTAGAGAAACAT
Source organism: Lissotriton helveticus (assembly GCF_964261635.1). Taxonomy (NCBI): domain Eukaryota; kingdom Metazoa; phylum Chordata; class Amphibia; order Caudata; family Salamandridae; genus Lissotriton; species Lissotriton helveticus. Next base: position 165,883,881 of record NC_136062.1, on the reverse strand, counting down.
GGTTCAATACCAAATTTAGAACCATTGCAGAATCTTTTTGTCAAAGGTGTTTGTCATGCCAACAAATGAATCCAAACAGAAAATCAGTGGTGGGGACAGGAATAATTGGTCGAGAGGGTGGTCCCTTTACCAGGTTACAAATAGATTTCATTGAAATGCCCTTACACAACTGTTTGAAATATGTACTTGTAATTGTATGCTTATTCTCAAGGTGGGTAGAGGCTTTCCCTACAAGACATTGTGATTCAATTACAGTAGCAAAACTAATGCTCAGAGAAATCATCCCAAGGTACGGTTTTCCAGTCACTATTGAGAGTGATGGAGGAAGCCATTTTGATAACAAACTGTTGAAGTTAATTTGTGAAGCTTTGAGCATTGAGCAGAAAATACACTGTGCATACAGACCAGAGGCATCAGGTGTAGTCGAACAAATAAATGGAACTATCAAAAACAGAATTGGAAAAATGTGTCTAGAAACAGGAGTTAAGTGGACTGATGCTCTTCCACTTGTTTTGATGTCATTAAGAAGTACACCAGATAAAAAGACAGGTCTGAGTCCTCATGAAATTATAATGGGAAGAGTTATGAGGCAAGCTTTTGTACCTGTAGGTAAACTGTTGAGCATAAATGACAGTGCAATTTTGGATTACTGTAAAAGGTTATCTGATATGGTAACTTCTGTGTCTAATCAGGTGGGAACTGAAGCTCAATCAAATGACAAAGTTTTGACACATGATCTGAGACCTGGCGATTGGGTCAGAACGAAAGTACATCGGAGAAGGAATTGTCTATCTCCTAGATGGCAGAAACCTAGGCAGGTAATTTTGATCACTACTAATGCTGTAAAGTGCAGAGGATTGAAGCGCTGGATTCATCCAAGTCATACTATTCCAGTACCAACTCCTGAGAGTTCTGATGTTGAAAGTGATACCACAGATGATTCTGATTCTGAAGCAGAAGACAGAACAGAAGGTGAAGTAATTCCAGATTCTGAAGATCGACAAGAAAGTCGACATCTGGAAACTGTGCCAGTGAATGGAAATCTGACAAGAAAAGACTTAGAAATAATTGAAATAGATTCTGAAGGTGAAGAGAATCTGTTAAAAGGAAAGATAACTGAGGATTCGGTTGTCTCTATTGAAGACAAAGAAGCTGAACCAAAAGAAGTTTCAAACCAGGAGAGTATCGAAAGGCAGAGAACAAGCTCTGAAGTAAGGAACAGAAATCCGAAATCTGGGAAGCTAGAGGTAATTGAAGAAGAAGAGGAGAACGAATTACCGAGTACCAGTGATGGAAGACAAAGTGAAGTTCCTGAAGGAGTGAAATTGCCGAATAGAGAAGTTCCTGAGTCAATTGAAATTTCAGACTACGAAACTGAAGAAAGTGACGTGGAAGGTGGAAGTGAAAACGGAAAGAAAAGGACTTGGAAGTCAGAATCAAATAATTCTGAACCAAAGAAGAAGTACGTGAGAAAAGCAGAATACTGGCCTGGTGGAAGATTGAGAGTCAGATTGATCAAAAAGCCAATAGAACAAGTTGAAGAAATAAGTAGTCAAAAGAGTCCAGGAAAAGAAGTTGGAGTTGGAAGAAAAATTGAAGTGATATCGAGAAAAGGAAAGAGAATAATTAGACCAAACCAGAAATACAAGTCTCCTGAGTGGACTTACTTAGTAATTCCACCTGTTATTGACATATATGATAGTAGTGAAGAAGAAAACGAAATCCAAGGAATTAGTGACAATGATTGAAGTACAAAATTATTAAATTGGCAAAAGGCTGAAGAAATCTTGTTAGTTGACACAAGGTCGAAGAAAAACTGTTTAGTTGAAGAAAACTTATGTATGACATAAGGTCGAAGAAATCTTGTTTAGGGTTATAAAAGAAAAATATATTTTAAAAGGGGGGTGTATATAAATTTTAAAATTTATTTTTATTTTTGAGGCTAAAACTAACCTAAAAATGCCTTACGTTAAGGAGAGCACTTCAAAGTGTTCTGTTTTTAAAAGATGCTGTAAGATGACTCTGGTGTGTCTGCTCATTTTGGTTCTGCTCTGGTTGGTACTAGCTGTGATTATCCCTTTAGAAATGAATAGAGAATTACACAAAGTTAACATAACAAGCAAAGCTCTGGTTAGCCAAACTAAACATAGTGCATCTGCAAAAGTAATTGATCATCAGCCTAACATTCATCAAGATAAATCAATAGGTGATTTTTCAAGCAATACATTCACAAAGCTATTGAGTGAATATGTAAAGGTAATGGATGCAAAGGACTGTTATGTCTGTGTTAAGTTACCTGCTTCTGTTTCTGAGGGAGTAACATATAATATGCTTCCTCTCACTTATGCTGTTACATGTAGTGTATTAACTAGTTTATTTTATCAAACTGGACGTTTAGAATATTACTATTCAAATTATGATGAGATTTTTGCTAATGTTAAGATTGATAATGCTTTAAATAAGCATAAGAAAGCAAAACAATTGAGAGAATATTTCCTTGTTACTAACGAACTCACTTATGAATATGCTTACAAGAATAATCTAACATGTAAATTAAGTGCTGAAGGAAAGACATTTTTGAATATGGTTGAGGAGAGAAGAGCAATTTATAAGAGAAATGAATTAGTCAAGCAGACTAAGTCATCCTTCTGGCAAAAAGAGGATGAGAAATTAAATGGCAAAATGCTTGAAAATATTGCAATTCACATAGACAAACCTGTTAGTGGAAAGCTTTGCATTAGAAGAGATAATACACTTTTTGATAATTATTTTGTAGGTGCAAGCAACTGTGAAGATACTTATCAGATTATGGGAGGTTGGGGATTTAAAGGTGGAAAAGATCCTATATTTCCTGGAATTTATTTTGTTTGTGGTGACAAAGCTTACTATAACCTTCCTGATCATTGGTATGGAACTTGTTATGTGGGAATTGTTTTTCCTAAAGTGTTTCATGTTGACAGAGATTCAGAAGGATTGTTTAAAATTCATAATTATGTAAATAGAGCTAAAAGAGAAACTTTTACTGAAGTTCTGGGAGATATTTTCCAAGCTGTAATACCTTTTGTTGGTATAACCCTAAATGCAGGGAGAATCAGAAAATTGTCCACTATAGTTGATAGATTATCAACAGACACTGCTGATGGATTTCAATTAGTGAATGTTGAAGTTATTGCAATTAGATCCATGGTAATTCAAGATCGTCTTGCTTTAGACATACTCCTAGCAAAAGAGGGAGGAGTCTGTGGCATTTTACATGTCCAACATTGCTGTACATATATACCGGATGAAAGTAAGAATATTGAAATGTATATTAAGAATATTACACAAATGCATTCAGAGATAATTCCTTTAGAAGAAGAAGATTTTACAGGGAAACTTTCAAAAAGGTTTCAAGCAATTAAAAACTGGTTTCATAATATCGGAAGTTCAATTCTTGGCAAGATTCTGGCACCTTTGATTATAATAGTATTCATTTTTATTTTGACTAAAGTAGGTTGTTTGTTACATAAAAGAAAGAAACAGTTAAAGGAAAAGAAGAGAATTTATAAACTGAGAAAAGAAGAGGAAAGGGAGATCGAGTTACAGGAGTTACATAGAGAGCGTCATGTTAATTGCAAAGATTATGCTGAAACAGATTTTTAGGTTTACTAAAATAATTGAATTTGAATCGATTTCTTAAAAATTTAATTTACCAAAATTTTGAGTGCTGGTGTGGTGATTTGTTAATCACCAGATGAGGGAGTTGATGGAGCGAGATAGAAAACAAAATTTTGTTTAAACTCGCAAAGTCACATTTCCATAACATGAATAAAATTATTAATGATTTGTGATATGTCGTACTAATACAACTTAGATTAAACTTTACACGTGGGGGGACTAACATGTGTGCTCATAAACGTGCATATTTGTTGCATCTTTTTGTTCGTGCAAAATAATAAAATAATTTATTGTTTTCGTTTTTTGTCATTACTAACTGCTGCAAACTTAAAATAAGCATGTGCTTGTTTTGCTTTTCCTTGTCTGTGTGATGTCATTTCTACTATTCTAGGTGCATATGGGTCTCATAGAAAAACGGAGACTGGTAAATATAAACGCTGCTTTATTTGTTTGCATTAGCTAGGTAACATTTTGATTAATCGGGTGGGTTAATTAATTAGTAAACCATGGGGTGGATACAGAATCTACATTATTTCTTACATTAATACTTTTCTTGTGTTTGTTTTATACTAGAAAACATAAGTTGCCTGCTTTTGGGCCTAGTTATTTGAGCCGCAGAAAAAGAGCTGATCTATAATTCTGCAGAAAGTCACGAGACGCCCATTCTGAATTAAAACGTTTATTGAAGCTGCATTCACTAAGCAAAAACTGATGAGCTGACATCATTCTGTCGGACATGGCCAAGGTCGAAAGTGAACTTTTTGTCAGTCCTTAACTTGGCATCCGCGGAAGTTGTACTGAAAGACTATGGAAGCTGCGAGGATGACTTAATACAAAGTTGCAATCGCAGGAAGCTTCTGGCTTCACGTGGAAGAGACAATGGTCTTTGTAAGACATGATTTTGTGGAACTTTTTAAGAATCGGGTGACATGTCACTTGTCACTCTCAGCCAATGGGACGTCGAGGATTTCCGAAAACTTTCCTTTGCTAGTTTAGTTAGCGTAGAAAGGTATAAAAAGTCATGCCCTTAGGGTTGGGCTGGCTGCTGCTTTCTGACTTTCCGATGAGGGTGATGTGCTGCTGGACTTTGCGTGGAGCACGTAAGAATCTTCAAAGATCTTTACTTTAATTTCTGTCTATTTAGCTCAGTTAGGGAAATAGGTTCTAGAAATGCTAAACTTTATATAATTTCTTTAAAATTGATTCAATTGCTTAAATTGTATTTTTCTCTTATTTCTTACCATCATGCTTGCTTTATTGCAAATAAATTTCATTTATAAAACTTACAACATATATACCATAATTTAGAAAATAAAATCTTACTTTTGACAAACAAGCTGGTCTTGATTATTTAGAAGTATAGGTTACCATTAGCTAGATCACGTCACCTATGGTGGTCGTTTAAATGGTTGGGTTATATTCTAATGACAATATTCTTTTTGCAAATGTATAAATATGTATATAGTGTGTAGATAATGTGTATATAGATTTATTCTGACCACCTGATTCAGTAGGCCCAAAATATATCAGGTTCATAAATGGGTCCATATTTAGTATAGAATTTTTGTTTATAGGTTATGAAGTTGGGTAGCGTAGTTTATGATATATTTTCTATAGCCCGCTGGATCAGGGGCATATTCTCAAGTAGCTATCGCCGAGTTAACTGCACTTTATCGCAGCCAAATTTGCGATAAATGTATCACCCCATTCACAAGCTGGTGCTAACAGCCCATAGCATCAGTTTACTTGTAATAGCAGCCGCAAAAAACATCGCCACAGATGACCCATGCCACTATCGCTAATGTTATGTTATGTTATGTTAGGGGAATTTATACAGCGCATAACTGCCCCAGCAATAGGGCGTCCCAGCGCTAACGGAGCAAACAGTAGAAAGGAGTGTAGCTAGATGGATGTAGAGAGCCAGCTTTTAATCAGCTTTCTAAATATCCAGTGGTTGCTGGTACTGCGCATAGTCAGGGGGATGAAATTCCAGAGTGCAGGTGCCAGAGCTTTGAAAGAACGGCCACCAGCTCTACAGCGGCGGACTCGTGGAGTACACAGCAGATGTAGATTGGCAGAGCGCAATGCCCGTCTAGGAATATAGGCTGTGCAAAGCTCCTGCAAAATTAGGGGACCCTGGCCGTGTAGGATCTTATGAGTGGTACATAGGGTCTTAAATTGAATTCTTTGCCTTATGGGCAGCCAATGAAGACGGCGAAGAAGATTGGAGGTGTGACATAACCTGGGAGCAGCAAAAAGAATGGCTGCTGCTGCATTTTGTACACGCTGGAGTCTGTCTGTGACAGTTTTATTAGTGCCCAGCAGAAGACCATTACAGTAGTCCAGATGAGACTACTGTATCAGTTGGCGGGTAGAGGCGTCAAAGAAGCCTAAAATGAGTTTAAGGCTATGCAGGAGGCCAAAACTTGTGCCAGCCAACTTCTTAGCATGAGGCTCAAAAGTAAGGGCAATAGCAATCAAGACCCCTAGATCTTTAACAATGTTATTAGGTTGGGTGGGGGCTTAATGCCGTGGGCCACCATTGGGAATCCCATTTATGTGTGTCGCGACCAAGCAGGAGCAATTCTGTTTTAGCGGAGTTCAACTGCAAGTAGTTGCTAGTCATCCAATCAGAGATGGCCATGACATCCTCACGGAATTTCAGTTGGTCAGTGGCCGGGTTGTTAGTAAAAGTGAACACCAGCTGGGTGTTGTCCGCATAAGATGTCATTTTGATGTTACATTCTCTGGCTTGCAGAGCCAGAGGGCGGACGTACACATTGAACAGCGTAGGGCTCAAAGCCGAGCCCTGGGGGACACCACATTTTAGAGGGTAGACAATGGAAAGATAAGGCGGGGGCGTGAACCTGAAAAGAACGTTCCGAAAGAAATGCCGTAAACCAGGCCAGGGCCCCGCCTTTGACTCCGATCCATTCCAAACGCTGGAAAATAATTTTATGGGAGACCGTGTCAAAAGTGGCACTAAGATCGAGTAAAACCAGTGCCGATGTGCTACCCTCGTCTTGTGCTGCCCGGAGCTGCGCAGTAACTGCCAAAAGTGCTGATTCTGTGCTGTGTTTTGAACCGAACCCGTTCTGAGAGCTGTCCAGAATAGAATTAGACTCTAGATAGTTAGTCAGGATGGAGTTGACATGGGATTCTATTATCTTGGCCAGATATGGAAGCAGAGATATAGGTCCGAAATTCTCTGATAGGGATGAGTCAAGAGTGGGCTTTTTAAATAGCGGTACAACTTTTGCGTGCTTCCAGGAATTGGGAATCACAGCTGATTGGAGGGAGTTGTTGATAAATATCCTGCCCTCCCACATCAAGCCGTTGTAGAGTTTTTTAAGGATCTCAGGTATTACAGGGTCTTCCGGGGAACCAGATTTTGCTTTCGCTGTCAGAGTAGCTAAGTCTTCAAAGGACACAGGTGGCAGGGTCTCTAAGAAGTCAGTGGCTACCCAGGGAATGGGGTTTGCTATGGATTTGGACAGGCATTGCTTTGCGTCTAAGGCGCTATAAATAAGGTCCACCCTATTAATAAAGAATTTTGCCAGAGCGCCGCATTGGGTATTGGTTGGGATGGTATCACTGGAACCTATTGCGGGTTGCTGCATATCTTTTACAAGGGAAAAAATGGTTTTAGAGGGATTGGAGCTGGAGGTAATGGATGCTGCATAAAAGGAGGCTTTAGTTTTTTTAACTAAATTGTGATAGATTTTTATAGTCTTTCTAATGAGATGCAGAGTAGGCGTTCCCGTGCCAAAAGCCATGACAACACCACTCCGCAACATTCACAAAGACATCCAGATTGGCGATAAGATCCCAAAACATGCGATAAGGCGCGTTAGCAGCAGGAAACTAACACCTGCTCTGACCTGGTGTAAAGTCGAACCACAGCCTGCACCACAAAAGGGAGGCCAGCCCAGAGCCACACTTGAAGAACAAAAGATGCCATGGCCCCACTGAACATGCAGCCCGGACACACAAGAGGGCCACAACACCCACTGCCACCAACCCCAGGTCCAACCTCCCGGTCCCCCCCTCCCCCAGACCAACAAGCACAAAAGGACAAACATCCTCAGCATCCTGACCACCATTGTACACAGGCTGACGATACCAACACAGCGGACAACCAACATCCCACCTCAGACTAAGCTGCTGGCCGTGCTGCACCTGTTGGCCTCTGGTACCCTCCAACCAACATCCGCACAAGTCGGAGGAGTCACACAGCCAGCCCAATCCAAGTCCCTCACAACGGTAATGGATGACACCATCAGCTTGGTACCTTACTATCTATACTTCCCACACACTGTGCAGGAACAGCTGGAGACCAAAAAAGGCGTCTATACCACAGCTGGCTTCCCGCGCCTGTCAGGGGGCAATTGACTGTACACATGCCCTACTTGTGCACCCTGGCCAAACTGCACACAATGAGCGCAACAGAAAGCGCATGTATTTCGTCAATTTGCAGTCGATATTGGACCACCAAGGAATCCCCGCCAACATCGCCGCCAACCCCCAGGCAGTGTGAATGAGCCCACACCTTCTGACAGTCCATCATCCACTTGCGCTACCAGAATGGCACCCACAGAAATGCACTGCTCGTTGGCTAATACCAAATGAACACACGACACACCTCAACTCCACAATCATGAAACTCACAACACAGGAAATGCACACGTCACAAGCTCCCATACAACATGCACACCCACCAGACACGACAGAACAACTTACTGTAGGAACCTGGGCTAGCCATGTACACAAGCCATCAATGGCATGGCACCTCAGCCACACAATAACAGGTTGTGGGAAGAGGTGGGGACCAGGCATGTGCGAAGTAGGAAAGTGACCTATGAATGAGAATGTACACAATGGCAAGTGTCGCGTGGATGTGCTGTAAAGACTGTGGGCTCACGTGGACTACCGCTCCCGGGCCACACTAAGCTCGAGTAGGCCACACATTTGGAACTGAGTCTTGCTCATGCAATGGCCGGGTACACATGGCAATGCAGACTTTAAATCACTATACACCCTTCGATGTGGTGACACCAAGTCTATGTATAGCATCACAACCACACGTTTCTGTAGCCCGTTGCTGGATACGCCTACTACCTACACTGCTGTCGAGTTGGTCACACAATTGGAACTGAGTCTTGATTTTTCAATGGCAGAGTACATATTGCACGCAAGGAGAGGTGTAAGAGGATGACGCGTTGCAGTCAGGAGCAAAAAAGGATCATCGTTATGGAGGTGATGGAACACTACAGAAAACTGCCCTGGTGTCACTAACTCTGTGCATCGCGAGCCAATGACACGTGGCTGTGGGCCACCGCTGACAGCTGCCTCCGGCCTACACTGCAGTCCAGTAGGTCACAGAGTCTTGATTTAGCAATGGCAGAGTTCATATCAGTGTACCGGTATGAGCGCAGACTACATTCCCTCTCAGCCCCGGTGCCACTAAGTCTGTTCCCTGACATTCATGGACACTCACTGTTCGTACATTGGTGGCGTCTGAGTCTATGGACTAGGGGGTCCTTTTCATCCTCATGTAGCTGATACCAAATTGGTTCTGGCAACGAGGCTATCGCTTTCCACTCCACCATTTGCTGCTTCCGAATAACATCAGACCTTCCGCATCATGCCCTAGAGGACACCTTCCACTGCCCCCGCAACCCTACGTAACATTCAACTTCGACATCGATGAGGACCTGCCCAATCCACGTGGCCCTACCTCAGTGCACCACAAGTCACCGTCCCGTGGCAGGGTTCCTGTGCTGGATGCTGTGCATCCGGGGCCACTAACTCTGTGCTGGTCAGGTCCGGCATCCCTTCTTCTGAGATATTGGATGGCCTCTGAGGCGATGGCCTTCGGGTCATCAATGCCATGTGTCTGTGGCTCTGCACTGTCCACTGCCTCCATCCTCAACTGCAGCCCACCAGGGCTCACATATCAAATCCAGTCCTCAGCGGCCCGGATGTCACATGACTGCAGGAGGCACAAGCCGCCACCGCCAGGACCAACTCCAATCGCCAACTGCCAGTGCCCAAACGGTCGTACTGGCAGACTGACGGAGTTGCTCACACCTGTCGTAGATGCCATCTTCTGCCTGATCCCCTGCTCAGCACTCCAGGTGGTACTGACTCAGTGCACTGCAACCCATGGACCTTTACTGATTGAGTTTTGTGCTGTGGAGAGGTTGCGCAGCAATGTCACCTCAAGCAGTGTGGGACACCTGGGACGTTGATGAGGAAGATGATGCAGGTCTAACAGACCCCACTGCATCTGCATCAGGAATATCTCAAAGGGACACAATCCTAGATGTTTTCTTCACATGATCGCGCTCATCTCTAGTGCCCCAACCTCAGTGCACTGCAACTCACGGACACTTCTGTTTGCATGTTGGGTAGGGTGACCAGAATCACAAAACAAAAAATGGGTACAGGTAATAGACATCGAAGTTGGTCTACTGTTTGCAGAAACCATCGACATAAAAGTAGGACTATTGGAAAGCTGTCAGAGACGTAGAAAAGGGACTAAAATGACAGCTCCCTCCACAGACAGAGATGAAGCACTACAAACCACAAATCAGAGGTAGTTTATTGGCAGTAACCATCAATTCAATTTAAACAGACTTTTTTATAGCGCTCTATACCCCTGATTAGGTGCTAAAGCAGTAAGAATATGGTAACCTAGGTAGAGGATGTTGTATTTGTAGGGGTTGTTGAGTTTTATAGCTCCTCGCCAGGTGTGTGAAGCACTACATAGTAGCTACTACAATACAATATCAAGTTTGAGTTGTTTAATTAATGAGGGGTTGAAAGTGACTGAAACTCAGGAGACCAGATGTGATCTGCAAGTGTCTGTGGTCTGCTATTTGGAGTGGAACTGAATTAATATGTTTGAGTGTAGGTAATCTGGGGGTGGAGATATGCAACTAACCCTTCACACCAAGACATAGGGAATTTAAACATCCGGAGCCCAGAAATTGAAATATTATAGGATTCAAAGTCAAATCTCGTTCCTATGGTGTTCTCTTATCTAATAATAACTACCATTTTTTTAGGAGAAAATAAAACATCACCACTAAAGCAACAAAAAAAACAAATTGCAAAGTGTGTGCACGGCGAGGTATGTATGCAGTGCGGATGTCATTCTCCTGGCGGTGCCTGCTGGGCTTGTTTGTTTTGGGCAGCACCAGTGGTGAGGCAGCGGTCAGGTTCCCTCCTGCTCTGCACAGGCTGACGGGTTTGCACCACTGACATTGCTCATACTGCAGTGGTCTAGTGCCAGTGGGAAGAGCTCTGCTCTCCATCCCAGTCAAGCCCAGACCCTGACAGATCTTCCACACCCCACCTCTCTCCCCACACAACTCCCCAAGGGCTTGGCTTAGGTACCTCAGTACCGACCGCGAGAACTGTGCCAGACCTCTGGCAGCAGACACAGCCGCTCTCCACCCACCCATCACTCGAGCAGCAGCAGCCACCTCTCCGCCCCTCCCCAATTCATGTTGTACTGTAGCGTTGGGATGGTCAAGGTTGCGTTTTTTGGCCTGCCCTACCTCTATTTTCCACGAACCAGAAGGAAGGATGAAGTTCCAGCTGACGAACACGTGGAAACAGGTCAAAGAAATACAGAAGCAAAACAATACAGCTTCACCGCCTGTCCATGATCCGGAGCCCTCGAGCTGTGAGTTGGGTACCCTTCGCTACCTGTAGCCAGAGGGCTGTACAATCTAGAACCTTCGCTGCAGGCAGTAAAAACAGGGTCATGCCGGTCACAGGTGGTTCTAACCAGCTGTTTTGCCGATGACTGGCACGATGACATAGGTGGTGCTGGTTCAACATAATATCTGCGTGGGACCCTGCGGTCTTGTATGCATGAGGGCCCTACAATATTACATTGTGCTGTGTACAGCAGGTGCAGACATGTCACTGCAGGCAGCGGGTTGCAGCTTGGACATGTAGCTTTGTTGTCACCCACTCATTTTTTAAGGGGAATGGCCTGGGCCATCCTATGCAGAGCCAACGTGGGTGTGTGACTGCTATTTGCTTGCCCCTGGGCGTGGTTCTGTACCGTGAATGTGCATCTGCATTGGTCTCTATGGCAGTGTGGGTCTCATTTGTGGGGTGTAGGTGCTCCCTGAAGGATAATAGACACCAACGTATGTGATCTAGTACACCTTCCATGGGTTTGGACCCCACCCACACCTGTTTGGCCACTTCCTTTTGGCATGCTCACACCTGGCATTGGGGTGCCAGGTGTGAACTAGGGTGTAGTGTTGTGAGCCAGCTGTGCTTGCGGGTGCTTCCTGCTGTGTGGTCTGTTGCAGGGGCTGTGTACTCCTCTAAGTAGCTTGGCTCCCCGGGTCCTGGTGGTGGGTTGAGTGGGATGTCCATGGGCTGTTGTAGGGAGTCGGTATCATAGGTGTGGTGGTCCTCTCCGGCATCATAGGTGTGTTGTCTTCTGTGCTTTGCTTGAGGTGTTGTGTGCCCCTCCTGATGTGAAGGGGAGATGCATGTTGACATTGTATTGACATGTATGTCGGCGCATTGTTGTTGTTTACATGCAGACTGTATGACAATGTACATTGTGACAGTTTGGGAGGTGCTGAATATTGCTGCGGGACAGTGTACATTTGGACTACATGACAGATGTGAGGTTGTACGTGTACATTTTCATTTCACAGTTTCCAGCTCTGTCAGATGTATTAGGCATGCTTCTGTGCGTTTGCAGAGCCAGTTCTGTCCTCTGTTCTGCAGTGTCGGCTTTGCACATTGTACCATGTTGTCATCAATGTGGGTGTGCTGTTCTTGCTATGTGTGTGTGCTGCAGTGTGCCACGGGGATCAGACACATGATCCAGGGTCGATTGTGGGTGTGTAGTGTGCTTCGCCTCGTTGTGCATGTGTGACATTGTGCCAATCTCCCCCCATCAATCAATCAATCAGAAAACTAGTAAAGCGCGCTATTTACCCGTGAGGGTCTCAAGGCGCTGAAGGGGGTTGCTGCTACCGCTCGAAGAGCCAGGTCTCAAGGAGCCTTCCGCAGGTGAGCAGGTCTTGGGTCTGCCGCAGGTGGGTGGGGAGGGTGTTCCAAGTCTTGGCGGTGAGGAAGGAGAAGGATCCGCCGCCTGAGGTCGTCGTTGGATGCACGGGACGGGGTCAAGGGCGAGGCTGGCGGAGCGGAGTTGCCGGGAGGGGGTGTAGAAGTTGAGTCTGTCTTTCAGGTAGGCTGGTCCGGTGTTGTGGAGTGCCTTGTGTGCGTGGGTGAGGAGTTTGAAGGTGATCCTCTTGTTGACGGGGAGCCAGTGCAGGTCTCTTAGGTGGTAGGTGATGTGGCTGCGGCGGGGGACATTGAGGATCAGTCGTGCTGAGGCATTTTGGATGCGTTGAAGTCGTCACAGGTGTTTGGCTGGGATGCCTGCGTAGAGTGCGTTGCCGTAGTCCAGCCTGCTGCTGACGAGGGCTCGGGTCACTGTTCTTCTTGTTCCTATCGGGATCCAATTGTAGTTCCTGCGTAGCATGCGGAGGGTTTTGTAGCAGGAGGAGGAGATGGCGCTGACCTGCTTTGACATGGAGAGGGAGGAGTCGAAGATGAATCCTAGGTTGCATGCGTGGTCAGTGGGTGTTGGCGCTGCTCCCAGTGTGGTCGGCCACCAGGAGTCGTCCCACGCAGAGGGGGTGGGACCTGGGATGAGGACCTCCTTCTTGTCCGAGTTCAGTTTCAGGCAGCTGTTCGTCACCCACTTGGCGACGGCCTTCATTCCCACGTGGAGGCTGGTTTTGGCGGTGTGCGGGTCCTTGGAGAGGGAGAGGATGATCTGGATGTCATGTGCGTAGGGGATATTGTTCAGGTCGTGCTGGCGGCCACTTTTGCGAGAGGAGCCATGTAGACATTGAATAGGGTCGGGCTGAGGGATGAGCCTTGGGGTACGTCGCAGATGATGTCGGTGGCTTCAGATAGGAAGGGCGACAGGCGGTCTCTCTGGGTTCTGCCGGATAGGCAGGACGTGGTCCAGTCCAGGGCCTTCTTCTGGATTCTGGCTTCTTGGAGGCGTGTTCTTAGTGTGCGGTGGCAGACCGTGTCGAAGGCGGCTGACAGGTCCAGGAGGATAAGGGCTGAAGTTTCGCCATTGTCTAGCTGGCGTCTGATGTCGTCTGTGGCGGCAATGAGGTCAGTCTCAGTGCTGTGGTTGCATCTGAATCCGGACTGGGATGGGTCCAGGATGTTGTTGCCCTCGAGGTGGTGGGTCAGCTGCGTGTTGGCGATTTTCTCGATGACCTTCGCCGGGAAGGGGAGCAGGGAGATGGGCCGGAAATTCTTGAGGTGTTTGCAGTTCGCCTTGGGCTTGTCGGCGTGCTTCCAACTTTCCGGGAATGTCGCTGTGTCGAAGGAGATGTTGATGATCTTCCACAGTTGGGGTGCGATGGTTGCGTCAGCTTTGTTGAAAAGGTGGTGTGGGCAGGGGTCTGACGGGGAACCAGAGTGGATGGAGTTCATGACCTTGCATGCGTATTCGTCGTTGACGTGGCACCAGGAGGTCAGCTGGCTGGTGCCGGAGGCGTTCGGGGTGTGGTCTGATGCGGTCTGACCAGAAGTTTCGTGAGTAAACCGAGCGCTTCTGCTACGAGCCGGGTAAGCTCTCTTTCCACAGGTCCATAACCCCCTGAGGCCCCTTTATCTTCCCAGGGTCCACTCCTCTGCCAGACTACTCCATGCGGCAAATTTGGCAACAAGCCAACGTGAGGATATTATTCCTTTCATGCACTTACCACCTTTTTTTGTGTTAATGCGCTTACGATGCTTAGACCACCACAACACTTCATGTATATATGATAACTTTCACCCTAGCCATACCACCAATATGGCTACACCATTTGCCGCTTATTTATCGTCTACACAGCACAATAGATATCGGCAATCAAACTGCTTTATGAATATGTTACCATACTAAGACTCTCCCCTGTATGTGTGTTTTGTCATACTTGTTGTATGACCAGTAATGCTCTAGGAGGGAATCCCCCTCACACATGTAAAGCACCTTAGCGAATGCTACACATTTTTCAAAATTACACAATCACTTAAAATTAAGTAATTTGCACCTACACACTTTGGTCCTGAGGAAAGACAGTTTTAATCATAAAGGCTTGGCTGAAACATGTAGACCACACCTGGATGTAGGAGACCCTAATTAACACTCCTATAACATCCAACAGCCTTTTTTAATGCTAACAGTGACCCAGTTTTTAAAATATAATTTACCCTCGGGTACTGGGACCCCTGTATAGCTTTTACATTTTCACCTTCACGTCACTACACTGCACACTCAGAAACATACCTGCTCTGCTGTATTCAGGCATCGAAGCACACCCGGGACACACTCGGTGTCACTGGGTGGGCCCGATGATGAAGCATGCCACCAACCAGGTTGGTGGGTGAGGGCTTCATGAACAAACAAAAGGGTTTGTATCCTGCCTTACAGTATTAAGTCTATGTAAATTCACAAATAGGCTAGTCCTTTTTGATCTCACATATAAAACCCCGGGGATACTGACTAGCTACCTAGTCCTCTCTCTCTCCTTTGATAGTAGTGATATATATATAGGCAGCGCACAGCTGCAAGAGATAACGAGCACCTACGATGGCCGAAAACCACGGCCTCACTTTCAGTGAGGACGACATCAGTGAGATCCTTGCTGACCCATCTTTTCTGGCAGACTTTAACATCTCTAATACCATAGCTCAAACAACAGACTGGGACACACTAACGGAGAAAAAGCGGAATCGAATAAGAACCATCTTACATGGCGTCATATTGACCCAATATCTACGCACTAATACAGCACCAAGGGGACTCCTTGTTACCAACGCCCACAGAATATTCCTGGATGACGTCACCTTTAGGAAAGACTGGGCCCAGATTGCCTGGCCCGGAACCAGAGACTGGTTAGTGCTCATCATTAAAACGTCTCTCCGACACTATAATTATTGATATCCAAACCACAGAGAACCACTTCAAAACCACACTGACATCATACAAAAAGAAACTTGATGATCAGAACAAAGAGATGGCTGAATACAAAGAATATCTGACCCAAAGCAAAATTAACAAATTTCAAAAAGACCTTAAGAAATTCAGCTATTCCAAAACATACCCATATGCAGAGAATGACTATGTACCCCGGAACAAAACAGATGGCACCTATGACAGCTCAGGAGACAACACATCCATATCAAGCGACTCGAGCACAGGCTCCAACAAACAACGCGGCAGAGGACGCCGAGGCCAACGCTGGCCACCAAAACTGGCAGGGACCACCACAAACTCACACCTTCGGCCCACCGCCATTTGGACAAATGCAACACGCATACTATGGATAACCATCCCTATACCCACCAGGCCCAATGCCCTTCTACCAAGGGAAACAAAGACCCCCTTTTTTAGGACAGGGCCCCAGATCACGCGGCAGGAGACAGAACTGCCAGCAAGTCCAATTGGAAGAAGAAGACCCAGTCAGCGCCAACACCCGCAACAAATCCCGGGAACAACCAGGAACGAGCAAGCAGTGACCCCTGACACACCCACATCCCTGGTACTTAATCTATCGAGTACACCTGTGAAAGAAAGCGAGACAGCGGTCCTCAGTAAAGGCCTCTCGTTCGTCCCTACCACATGACTAGACAAATTTAAGCTCCATGTCGAACTAGCTGAGTTTTTCAGAAAGCTCAAACTTAAGGCCTTCTTTGAAAAAGCGACACCGGAAGAAACTACCACCAATACCAATGCCAATGAAACAGGCCTTAGGTTAAAATCCACCTTCGTGCCACCTCCTACCAGTGTACCCACAGAAATCTCTACCTTCGAACAAGCAGTTTACACTGACATAGAGAAACTGAACCCCAAAGGAACCTTCAACAATCTATCGAAAAAAGACCGGGACATCATACAACGCCTACAAAATAACTCCACCATTGTCATCAAACCAGCTGACAAGGGGGGAGGGATCGACTTTATGTATAAAACTGACTACGATCGAGAATGCCGCAGACTCCTCAGCGACACACATAAATACAAATGCCTGGATAAAGACCCCACCGCGGAACTTCAAATCACCATACACACTCTGGTAAAGAGAGCCAGTGACGCTGAACAAATC
Source organism: Lissotriton helveticus (assembly GCF_964261635.1). Lineage (NCBI taxonomy): Eukaryota > Metazoa > Chordata > Amphibia > Caudata > Salamandridae > Lissotriton > Lissotriton helveticus. Next base: position 165,867,061 of record NC_136062.1, on the reverse strand, counting down.
TCAACCCAAGAGGCGGAATACCTGTGCACCAAAAATGCGAAAGTACCTTACTTTTATACTGTGCCCAAAGTACACAAGGGCACCATACCACCCCCAGGAAGACCTATAGTCTCAGGGATCAACTCACTATTGGAACCACTTTCTAGGTACTGTGACCACTTCCTGAACCTACTGGTACAAGAAACCCCTATCTACATCAAAGATACCAAACACCTCTTGAACATCATCACTGAAATGAACTTCAATCAAACCACCCAACTCCTGGTGGGACTGGACAGAGAAAGCCTTTACACCAGCCTCCGACAAGACGCCACTCTGCAAGTCCTACAAGATGTACTGATGCAAAACCCCTGGATGTACCATACACCACAGCAATTCATCCTTGACTGCGCAGCCCTAGCACTCAAAGAAAACTACTTGGAGTATGAAGGCACTTACTACCTGCAAACTAACGGAACCTCTTTGGGTAGTGTTTTTGCTCCTAGGGCGGCAGGACTGTACGTTCACCATTTCGAGCAAGAACACATCATTCCACTGACCAACCCATACTCACAAAACATAAAGACTTGGCACAGGTATATAGATGACATCTCCGTGATTTGGCAGGGAACACAGGATGTACTAAACATTTTTCTCACTTGGCTTAATGAGCGTGAGCCTTACCTACAATTCACGTGCAACTCCAGTGCCACCAAGCTGGCCTTTCTGGATCTCAACATTCGAGCAGGACAAGGGACTCTGCTCACTACCACCTACTACAAACCAACAGCTAGGAACTCGCTGATACGGTTTGACAGCTTCCGCCCCAGACCCTTAAGAGAAAACCTACCCTTTGGGTAATTCCTGCAGATCTGCAAAAACTGCAGCCACCTAGAGGACTACAAAAGACAATCCCGCACCTTATCACACAAACTACAGGAACGTGGATACCCCAACGCCATTATTGCCAAAACCAGCAAAAGGGCCGCAATATAAACAGAGAATCGCTACTGGAAACGGTGACAAAAGACCAGGAAGCACCACCGATGACCTGTGTGACCACCTACAATACAGCATCAAATCAAGTTTCTAGTATCATCCGCAAACATTTGAAGATAATCAATTCAGGCACCAGAGAATGGGAGATCCCGTGATTTGCATTTAAACGTGCTAGTGACAAACTAGTGTCAACAAGACCATGTGACAGTCCTAAATCTTTGGACAATACAGTCCTCAACTGTTGGGGCCTCCCCAAAGTTACTGGCCATTATCCATGCAACAACTGCAGTGTGAGCCATCTCACTAAACCAACAAAAACTCTCAACCTTGAACCTGGCAAAATCTGGACACAATGCCAACTCACCAACTGCAACTCCAGCAACCTTGTGTACCTCATAACATGCCCCTGCGGGCTCCGTTACGTGCGCATGATGACCCACAAAATCAGGACTAGAATGGTTGAACACAGAAGCATGATCAGGTGTGGCAAAACATCAGCAGACTGACAGAGCACTACCTCACGCACACCACCCCCCAATGACATGTCCTGGACTGTCATTGAACAATTTGACATTAACCAAAACAGACAATGACCGGATCCTTCACACAAAAGAACAGAGATGGATCTATCGCCTCTCCACCCAGCAACTGGGTTATGGGCATGAATTACTCCATACCCTGGAGCTCACTGAAAGCATGAATTTCTTTCTCCTCACATGGAACACTACTCTTGATTCCTCTCCGTGTTAAATGTCCCTCTGTTGTATTAGCCAGTTATAATTTACCTGGCCTCACAACTTAACCCCACAGCACTTTTTAAGTCCTTTTTTCCCAGTTAGCGCTCTTTATTTCTTAACCGTTCATGTTACTACACCTGTACACTAATCTGTGTACACTGGGTACAGCTAACATAGCCACACCCAATGTGCAGGCGCCGACAATCGGTACAGCGCATGCTCATAGCAGAATACACTACTCTCCCGCACATGGGCATGCTCACAGCAGTATACAACACTCTCCCGCACATGGGCATGCTCCCAGCAGGATACACTACTCTCCTGCACATGCGCAGCATAGCCATCACTCAGCGTGTCCTCGCACAGTCTATTTTCTCTGCCCTTCCCCGCACAGGTGATACAAATGATGCAGACTGCATTTAAGGCACAAACACTGCCCAGGTCAGTCTTAAGGAGGCCGCAGAGACAACAAGAGGTTCGCAGACACTGGCTGAAAGTTTAGTGAGTAAACCGAGCGATTCAGCTACTGGGACCCCTGTATAGCTTTTACATTTTCACTATCACGTCACTACACTGCACACTCAGAAACATACCTGCTCCGCTGTATTCAGGCGTTGAAGCACACCCGGGACACACTCGGTGTCACTGGGTGGGCCCGATGATGAAGCATGCCACCAACCAGGTTGGTGGGTGCGGGCTTCATGAACAAACAAAAGGGTTTGTACCCTGCCTTACAGTCTTGAGTCTATGTAAATTCACAAATAGGCTAGTCCTTTTTGATCTCACATATAAAACCCCGGGGATACGGACTAGCTACCTAGTCCTCTCTCTCTCCTTTGATAGTGATATGTTATAAATTGCTATCATCATCATCTTTATCTAGAAAATAGTATACTTTAATATATGATAGTAGAAATAGTTCAAAACGATCTTCCGCACAAGCATATGTTCCTATACATGTTATAACAATTGGTCATGTTATAGTATTTGATTTTACATCTTTTTTTCTAATAATTTTTCAATGTGTTAAAAAATATCATTCTAAATTAAGTTCACAAATTCAATTCTTAACGTGGATACACTATTGTTTCTCTCTATCTCTTTGTAGGTGCAGTGAAAGTGTGCCATACCATAGTGATTAGTAAATCATGCATAAATATTATTCGGAGACATTTCAAATGAGTAACGCCTCTAATCTATATATTTCATGTTATATCAACATAGAAAGCATAATTGTAAATATTCCCCTGCCAATAGTGGAGTCTGTCATATTCAAACACATAGCACACTGTATATTCCGTGTTAGTGACAATTTATCTTGATTTCTCACTGCACCCGAGATTGGGTAACAACTTCCATGCAGCACCAGTCCACGTGTGGCTATGCACAGCAGAGTGAATGGTTTCCTATTGAAGTAAAGGCCTGCTAAAATATTCCTTCTTTTAATCTTTGTGAGCTTTGTATTTTCCAAACGTTAAAAAAAATTCCAAGTTGAGTTGAAATTTTGCAACATCATATACTCATAGAAATTAAATTTGTGTAGAGCAGTTTTTTAACAGGCCAAATTTTGAAGGGAGTCTTTAATTCTGTGTTACGTCATTATCCACCCGAGGTTCACTGTAGCATAAGTTGAACTAAGTACGTGCACTCCGGCACAGGAGTTGATCCTCAGTGCACTCCTTTGGCCTGCATGTTTTTAAGAGTGTTGCACGTCTGCTCCCATTGGCCAGTGAGGCTCTGAGTGCAGTAAAGCATGTTCCTTGCCTCTTTGGTGTTCCCAGGACACGAATGTGTGCTAGTGTCTTTTCAACACTGCCTGCTAGAGCCAGATCCGCTGCATCTTCACCCCACATGTGGCCCTACTTCCCCCCAAAAATGGCCATGTCTACTTTTGATAATGGAACATTAGCTAAACCCCAGTGAACATATGCTGCCATTCTTGCTGCATATCTTTTTTTTTAAAGTGTTGGAGAAGCTTAGAAAGCGGGACAGAGAGAGTAAAGTCCAGTCCTCCTACTCCCATGCAAGAAGCAGGAGGCAGCAGGATAACACAGCAAAGCAAGCAGTAAAGTGGCAGTCACTCCTGGCAGCACAAGAAGGCCCAGTACTTATACCCATTTTTGCTCACAAAGTAGGAAGACTTCATAGAAATGTCTTTGTAGTGAACAAGACCCTCTGCTTTCTGGCCCTGGCTCCAGACACACTACAGGGGTATGCAGCTCTTTGTGAGGGAGCAGGCACAGTCCTATTCAGGTGCAAGTGTCACACTTCCCATACTCAGGAAGACTTATCAGTCTGGTGATGGGCCATCAGGATATACATGGCGCACTTCAGCTCCCTTTGTGTGTGACTGTCTAGAGGGAATTCACAGAGCCCAACTGTCACCCAATCCAAATGTGTATTCTAGTGACAGGCAGAGACACAGAATGGTTAAAGTAGGAAAATGCCAACTTACTAAAAGTTGCATTTTCAGACATGCAACTTAAAAACCAACTTCACTAAAAGATGTGTTTTTATACTGTGAGTCCAGAGACACCAAACTCCAATTTTCTATCTGCTCCCAATTGGAAGTTACACTTGTAAAGTGGTACAGGGCAGCTCCTCTGCTATTCTATGGGAGGGATAGGCCTTGCTGTAGTGAAAAACAAATTTAGCAGTTTTTCACTACCAGGACATGTAAAACCTAAAAGCCCATATTCTACCATTTAAATCCACTGCATCCTGCCCTTTGGGCTTCCTATGGCCTACCGAGGTGGGCCTTACATGTAATAAAAGGGAAGATTTGGGCCTGGAAAGTAAGTGAACTTTAAACAAAGCTAGTGACAATCTGGTTCACCAGTCCCCAAAGCGCACAGCCTTTTCGTAGGCCCATAGACCCAGATGGTTCCAGCAACATTATAGTAATAATTTTTAGGTCGAGCCTGATACAGCGCGCAAGCACTGCTCTGGCGATCTGTTGTAGGTAGAGAAGACCCACCCATATTTTTCATTGGCTTGTGTCTTTGTCCTCCGTAAATGCTGTTGTTTAATTCCTTAATAAGCTTGTAAGTCCCTCCTTAGAACGGCCATGTCATCATTTGCATCCTCCCATGGCTACCGGCCCCTTTACTCGGTTGTTACATGGTACGTGTATGTGCTTCTTTACTGAGCTGGGACAATGGCGGCAGCTTGTTTGCAATCACATAGGTCTCGCATTGAAATGCGAGACCTACGGCATTGCAAATATTTTTACTCAGAGCCATTCTTTAAACCTTGGTTCCTGAAATGTTGTCTTGGAAGCTTGAAGATAACTCACATCATGGTCCCTTGAGAGAGAAAGGGTTTTTGTTTTTTGTTGTTGATGATTTTTACCTATGTAGCTCCCCAGACTGGGAATATCCAGCCACGGGCACTTTAAATGTTTCTTTTTCACTGTTGGTTTTTAGATCGTGATGCTACAGCGGAACTCCAAAAATAAAATTTAAATAAGCATCACTATTTCCCTGAAACCTCCGGACACACATTTATTCTCCAGTGGGGCCCATGACACTGCACACTTTCTCTACCTCATTTAATTCGACTTCAGGGATTGGTGAAATACAAAGGAGTAATGCTGTAACATTGGCGGAGTGTCTAAATCTATTTAACTACTCATTTATTTACATCTATAGTTTAAGCAATTTACTATGGTTTTAACAAACAATGAATTTTATTCAGACACACCACCATAGTGGCAATGGATCTGCTAGAAAGAAAATCAGGAGTAGAAAAAATTACAAGCCCAGCTTTAATATTTCATTTTCCTAATTTTATTAAAAGCAAACTTTTAATATGTCTGACATTTAGGCATCAATTAAGTCTTTATTCAGTAAAAATCTTGTACTTTAATTCAGAATAATCATTTTATTTAGAGTTCGGAAAAATAGTCATTTCTTTTATAAATCAGTTCAAAGTTTAGCAAAGAATAGATAGTTCCAAATTCATTCTCTCCTAACATCCCTAACTAACGACCTCATCTTATCCTTCAGTCCTGCAAAGCAAACAAGAATTAAATCAAAGTATCTTACATCCAGGAATCGATCTGCAATCCGACAGCACTTCGAGAGGAAATAAAAAGAGCGACCCTCTCTAAGCAAAATCAGTGGTTTTTATACACTAATTTCCTAACTTAATCTATCTAAAAAGTATCTAACATCACCAACTCGGGTTCTGATTGGACAAATTTGGGATGGGTGAGCATCTCCTCACCGTTACAACATCATATTCATGGTGAATCAGTGTAGCGGGGAGGCGGGCCGGGAATCGAACACAACCCCGGTACACGAATGGTGGAACCATGACTCATGTCCTGCCTCTCTTTCACCGGCTCAGGAACCCTGGGAGACGGAGTCTACAAGCTGGTGGACGCAGCCCGAGTCACAAGGAGAGTCTTGTACCTTTTACAGGGCCGGCTTTGAGGTAGAAGAATGCCCCCCAGCAGAGTCACTGCTGTGCCAGCCAATCAACGTAGGAGAAACCGACATGCCCCTGGATGACGTGCACCCAATCGGGCCGCTAAGAAGGCAGGAAGACGGAAGAGCGGGGTGTCACGGCACCGAGGAGGAGAAGAGCGGAGAGCGAGCCGACGGGAAGAAGAGTGGAGAGCGAGCCGACGTGGAGAAGACCGGAGGAAGCGAGGAGGAGCGAGTAGCAGAGCCAGGAGGCCAACGATTCTACTCAGCGCCCAGCCACGCTCGCGGAGGAGTGTGGCTCTCCCAGGTGCGTCACCGTGTGGCAGGGTGGCTGGGGAGGCGGGACGCTTCCATTTAAACCTGTACAGAGTCCCTTTCCAATTTCCTGGTTGTGTCCCCGTCTTTCCTTTCCCCGCCTCTCTCCCTGAACCCTATCTCTTGCCACCCCGACCTCTCCTCACAGTACATCCTCACCTGTACCTAGCACAGCGTGTAAAGACCAATCACGTGTAAATAAAAGCACCGGTGTCCTCACTGCCCTGGTTCCCCTGGGTACACTATAAGTCCTGAACGCCTTACTAAGAGTGTTATTTCTCCCCGCATGTGGCGCTGGAACACCACGAGAGATGACGACCGCGTCGCCAGGGAACAGGAGCGAAGGCGTGCCAGTCCCGGGAGATCCACCACCCTAGCTGACACCTTGGATCCGGCGGCCTTAGCCCGGGAAAGACTTACTCAGAGGCGAAAAAAGACCTTTATTAAAATAAAGCCTTCACTACCACGCTCCCGACTCAGTGTTCCTCCTTCTGAATCGCCACAATCAGCGATTTAATAAAAGGGTATTGTTTAGGACAGTCTTTGGCCTAGTCACTTCCTTGACTGGTAACTTCACGTTTCTTTCCCACGTTCAGAACACTCGGATGTCCATGTTTTGGCAACCATCCTGACTTCCAGGGCACAGTAGCCTTGAACTTCCCATCCGAGCACAGGCAGTTCACTCTCACTTGCAGGCTTTGGGTGCGCATGCGCAGTCCGGCACTTGCTCGCAGTTTACCAGAGCAGCCATGTATTCACTAGGCCTCAGAGGCCACTTTTGGAACTATCATAGAAACAAACACAAATTCATGTTAAATATGGAACTAAAGCCCTTCTGTTTACCTCCCACCGTACTAATGTTTCCCCATTAGTTATTACCTAGCAAGTAAGCCACATAAATGTGTTTCATACTTACATATCGGACGACTTCCTGGCACAATAATATGTACAATAAGCACATTCATGCTGCTTTTATTTATATTTAAGCTGTGCATGAATTCACATCACAATACCAATACAAATTAGTTAATTATATTGCATTATGCAGGCAAAATTAGTATTCACACGTGTGCATTTGTGTGCATCTAATACTATTGTTGATTATTTCACCACAACACACCATTAGTAAATGTTAACATTATGGAACATTGACTTTACAAGGGATACACAAAATGTTGTTTTGCCACCTTGCTCCATCAGTGACATCTAGAACTACTTCACGATTCTATGGTAGGAGTTGTAGTTTACAGAAGAAAGCTCTTTCTCTGATCTATACTTTTCATAAAAACCCAGAAAAAAGTATTTTACACCAGCATAATATTGCATAGGTTCCAGTATTCGCATTATGATTATTGCGCGTAATGCCCAAGATTACGCCATGTTGTCTACAAGATTTAGTTTGGCTAATCATCCAGTGGCAGGACTTAGGAGCACGGCAATAAAGCGAATGCAAGTGTCTGTTTGCGTCACTCCCGATTTGCGCTATTGTTTTTTTTGCAATATGCAAAAAATGGGCACTTGATCGCGGATCAGCATTTTTGCATAATTACGGGTAATTTTTTTTGCATTTTGCGCGATCTTACTTTCATTGCACTTTAATTTCCAGATAACCTCATCTCCCAATTCAGTGGTCTGTTTTTTCCAACCTTTACATGATGAAATCCTGAGTCCACAGTAGGTGGGCGATGTTTTGCACGCTTGTGGAATGCTTGTAAACTATGTACCCAGCACGAGCTCAGACACAGGTCTGCGTTATGGCAGAGGACTCTAACCTCCACCTGCAGAGTCTGAGATGCAGCCTTTACTGATTTCCCTATATGTTCAGAACATTAGCTTACCACCAATGCACATCAGTGTTTGTTATGCACGAGACTCGATGCCATACTATAAGTTACTCTCTTTTACATTTGAGCCCTGAGCTGTGTTTCTTCTGCTAGGGACACCCTGTATCAATACATCTGAAAGGCAGCTTTTCTGGGAAAAAAGCTGGCGAGTCCTGAAGTCCTTTTAAGTTGTGTGAACGTGCTTTTTCAGGTCTCGCCTGAGACAGCGCATGCGCTGATTGGCGAGACATTTAGTAAGAGAGGCTTTTGGAAGTGCTACCAAAGCGGCCATGCGGCCACCAGCTTGTGATTACCTGCACAAGCGCGCGCCTCGGTCCACCTCTGCTTTAACTTTTGGCACAGCGCGCGCAATGCTGCATCTGCTTTCACTTTTGGCACCACGCGCGCGAAGCTGCATCTGCTATCATGCATCTCTGTTGCATTTAGTGTCCTTGGAGCTACATGCTGTAGTGAAAGTGTAAGCCTGGGTTGCTCTTTTTCCTCAAAAAGGTTCCGTTCTCTCCAGCTGTGCCGCACTGAATGTATCAATACTTATTTTAATGCATGCGTCTCTGTTGCATTTAGTGCCCTTGAAGCTCCATTCTGTAGTGAAAATGTAAGCCTGGGTTGCTCCTTTCCCTCAATAAGGTTCGGTTCTCTCCAGCTGTGCCACGCTGAATGTATCAGCAAATAGAAGTTCTTGTGTGGTTTTGGGGCTCGAGTAGACCAGGCTTTAGGAGTTGAGACATCTCACAGTATGTGTCGGTGCTTGCTAGTCAGGGGCCACCGGTCCACGCCTGAACTGAGAGTTTGAGTGCTTTAAACCTGTTTCAGCATCAGCACAAATAAACATTGTAGCAAGAATCAATATCTACGAGGATCTTCTGTCTCATCCGAAGTGGTGAAACCTCAAAGCAGCATTAAATATGAATCCTAATAGCATCTTGATCTTTGCGCTCTGCTCCACTTTGAGAGGTAAAAGTGAGTAGTACATTGGTAACATTTCTGTCCAGTACTTGAAGTTGTCTGCAACTGTATTGTCTAATTCTCCCTTAAAAGTCTTTCCTAAATATCTGAGATGGCTTGATACCTAGCTCAGGACATTGTTGTGAAGAGTAGATTAATGGATGGCTATCGGCATCAAAAGCCATTTGTGTCTGTTTTTTTATGTATTCAGATGTTGGAGAAGGGTTCTCTAACTCTCATGTCATTTGCCAATGCTTTTATATAGATATCCTTAATGTTGGCAGTATGTCATTGCAGCAGGTTACCTTGAACAATGCAAAATGAATGTATTGCTCTCAGGGATGATGACAGGAGATAATTGAAATAGTTTTGCTAGTTTTTTTTTATACTGTACGAGTATTCTTTCATTCATGTTTTACTGTTTGTATAAACTAGAATAAACGTTTTATTAAACTGAAAAGGATTATCTTTATTTTGCTGGCTGTGATGTATCAACTCTGGCAATTCGATCCTAATTGCACTTTTAGGGCCAGTGTAAAGAGCAGTAGAAACCGTGGACATGATGCTTAGTGCCACTTCTGATGCTGAAAATTCTGACATGAATCAACATAATTTACTTATGCCCTGGGGATGGCATTATTGACATAGACAATAGGTCTCGATTTTGGGACCTTATAAGTTGTTAGCCATGCAACAGTTGATGGGGTTGCACAAAGGATATTGTGCTGCATAACTAAATACTTATAAGGTCCCAAAAATGAGACCTGTTGGCTATGCCAATGCTTGTTAAATATGTGGAACCCCTGCTGGCTAAGGGTCTCAGATGATTTTAACACTGCTGCGGCTCTGCCTTACATTTCTTACCCGAACAGGGAGGAATATTTAAAATAAATATTGGAAAATTGAAGTTGAGGCGAAGCGGACCACATTTTCAGTCACTAGCCCCCTGCTGAAAAATATGTTGCAATTTAAACAATTGCAGCAACATTTTAAGGTGTGGCCAACTGTCCAGGGCCCTGCCTTCCAAGGGGCGTTGTGGTAAAGTTAGCGGAACAGTCAATAGTCCTGCTATAATAACATGGCTCATAAAAACAGCTTCTTTTTCTAATTTTACAGCCCGACTTGCTCAACAGAAACCTGGGCCAGAGTTACCAAGGCTTAGTGCCAGTGCACAAAGTGATGCTGAATAATGCAAACTTTCGCAAGATGATGTTATATTTTGCACTGCAACGGTTCAATTTTCTCAACGCAAATAGCAATTTGCCCAGCTTTGCTCCACTTTAGGTCAAGGGAGAGTTATTAGGGTGTAATTTGGGTAGATTAGTGCAAGCCCCCATAGTTTTTCACACACAAAGTCTAATCTAGTAAGATAACAGACCGAGTGTTGGGTCAAACAATAAACCCTCGTTGAAGCAGGCACTAGCAAGGTGAAAGGCTTTCTTTTCTCCCAACATTCCACACAATGAAGGTGTGCCGCATGGCGCTAGTTAGCACATTCACATCTTGGCATCACAGTACAAAAATTGCATAGAGCAAACAGTTTGAGAAAGAAAAGTGGCTGTGGAGCAATAAATTAATTCTATAGAGCTGTTGATAAGAGACGGTGTAAGCTCTTTATAAATACAGGTGGACGTGCCAACCAATTAGCATTGAGAGTCGAGCCAAGGGGCAGGCTTGGCTCTAAGAACCCGCGCACGAGTCAAGATCTTAAAATGTTTGCCATGTAAATCATACAAGAAGCATCACATAAAATATGATTACTTCCCTTAACATTTTTAAAAAATGCATTTCTTTAACATGTGGAATCTTTTCCATTAGTATGACACATTATAGCACTAGACTGAGAAGTACATATTAAAAGTGGTAGTTTTTAGGTCGCACCTGGCCAGCGCATGCGATGCTCTGAGAGGCATGCTGTATTGAGGTAGGGACTTGAAGCTCTGCCAAGTCTCCGCCCACATTTTTCATTGGCTTGTGTCATTGTCCACTGTAAACTGTGGCTGTTCATTGGTCAAAAAGCTTAGTAGTCCCTCCTTAGTACCACCTTGTCTCATTTTGTAACCTTCAATGGTGACATCCCCTGTTACGTGTGTTGTTGCTCAATGTGCTCCAATTACAGCCTCCGAACACTATTTTCTCAAATAGCTTTGTATTGCTGCTACTGCAGGACACGCTCTCTCCTAACACTTTCTTAGCGCGTCTCTTTTCAAGGTATGACTGGAGGCCGCACGTAATGGAGACGGTGGTGTTGGTTTACTGTGTAGGCAAGCGTTTGCGCTTTCACCGTGTGGACAGTCGGGGTTGTCACTAGAATGACGTTTGCTGTATTCGCATCCATGGCCTCATAAGCTTCTATATCAGTGGAGCAACCTTGGGAGACAAGTACTGGACACTATTAAAAACCGGTGATTTAGTCAGGGTACATAAGGGACAGAATAAAGTGATTGGCAGGGAAATGTATATATAAAATAAACTAGGTGAACGTCAGCGTACCCCAAATGTGAATGCGTTTTACTCTGGCCTATAAACCAAGTCAGAGGTCATCCCCATGGACACTGCATCTTCTGTTCACGGAAGTAAAGTGAAAGTATCACTTTCGGGAATAAATTATCCTCTGGCTCTTCACCTCCTTGTCACTACACTTGAACTCACCATGTTTTAGCATCCCAGTTTCCTCTCCCTCCTTTGAGGGCTGTAATATGATTCAGCGGAAAGTCATGCCCTCAGTCCCAAATTTTCACCCGAAAGACAGAAATGACTTTAAACTAGAGGGAGGCAAACTCGGCCCCACATGAAAGTGCTGAATTCCAAACTCTCTCCAACTCAGCTGCTGAGTTTATACTATTGGCATTGTAAATGAAAATACCTTTTATTTATCTGTTTTAAAGACAACACATAAATACTAATATCTCAAACTCTCATAAATGCGAGATCTATTGCATTGCAAATGTTTATGTGTCTTCTTTTTGTCCATCATAAACCAATTTCACCCATCTTGTACCAGTTTTGAAAAAATGTAATATTGATATTCAGATCTTTTAAGTTTTAATAGCAGTTTAATGAATCCGACATACAAAATCCATAAGAAAGGCTGTACAAAGCTTCAGCTTGTGACAATACAGATTTTATCCATAATCAAATACACCCAATGCATTTCGGGAATAGTCCCATCTTCATGGGTAACGGAAATATTCAAATCTGAAAAAAGAACCTGTCAGAATAAATAGTGCACACCATATTAAACATTATTACTAACATTTAATTAATTAATGTGGGTGTGCATTCTATCATGTGTATATTGTCCAGTCAGTGAATTTGCCAGGTCAACATGGCAGTTTAAAACTGCACATTCAGGCTCTGCAGTGGCCTGCCTGAGCCATGTTTGAAGGACTACACATGTAGGTGGCACAATTAGTGCTGCAGGCCCACTAGTAGCATTTGAGTTACAGGCCCTGGACGCATGTAGCGCACTGTAAAAGGGGCATTTTAGTAAATCAAATAATGCCAATCATGGAGAAACTAAATGCCATCACATTTCAGACACAGGGAACATGGAGCTTAGCACTTGTCAGCAGTGGTAAAGTGCTCAGAGTATTAAATTCAGAAATAACGAAGTTCAGCACACAGTCAATAAAACAGGAGGTGAGAAGCAAAAAGACAGGGGAAACCGAGGCTAATGGTGCCAGGTCTAACAGTTGCCAAGGAGTATACTGGCAATATCAGTATTTGAGTCTGCTAGGAATTAATAAAAGGATTCCTGGCAGGCATAAATGCATTTATTACTGCAGATTTCTCTACCACAAATGCAGAGAAATCTGAAATAGTATATTCCATTCAAAGGGTTTGAAGGGAACGCTCCAAGGTGTGGTTTGCTACAGACTGGAATAACTCTCCTTCCAGGTTCAGAAGGGGAACAGAACACGAAATTCGGTGGCAGGCATGGGGAAAACATGATTTCCTAGTGGAGAAAAAAGTGTATTTGCACAAAGGTCTCAGTTCTCCCTATTTAGTCTTCCATGTCGTGCAGCACAGGAGGAATAGGAGCCGACAGGATATATCACATGGCATTCCCAGAAGTAGGCTTGGAAAGCTTGCACTGGCACAACTTTCCAAGCATACGTCTGGGAATGTTTGTAGATAGAAAAACCTGTAATAATTATCGCAGATGAAGATGCACACCAGACCTCATCCCCTACTTCTACAGGATTTTCATCTATAGGGTTCTCTGTGCTCATTGATGTGGCATGTGACTCGTGTTGGTTTGGTTTTACAACAAGGCGGCCGCTGCATTGTGTTAGATGGAGCAAATAATCCGAGGTCGTTCAGAGTTTACTCTACTGCTTTGTGATCGAGACCTTTACAAAAAGCCTGGAGGTTGGACTCCACCTCATCGGCTCATATGGTAGAAAATCAAGGCCAACAGCTGATAAAATGTCAAATAAAAATCAGACACAGAAAGAGCAGCGTTCTCCTTGGATGCACAAAGCCCCAATTTCCGACCTTTGGATTTCCACGGTTGAATCTGCTTCTTAGGATTTCATGATGTGCCGCCAGGGAAAGGGCAGAAGCCACTTATAACGTTCTGCCCTGTAGAATCCATTCACAAAATGAAGCAATTTCCGTTTAACAGAGTGCCAATCGTCCTAACAAGGTAAGAATGCAGTGCTTTAGGAAATGGCAGAATTTTAAAAACATTGAATTGCAAATATCACAAAAGTGAATACAAGTCACCTCTTCTTGACATAATATTGCAATGCATTTCATTTGCTTAGATGGCATACAAAGTGCACTCTCCCCCCCCAACATGCATTAAAAAGAGAGCCCCCCCCCCTCAGCAATTAAACTCGGGAGTCTCTCTTGATTTTCAGCAGTGTGCATGTTTATTAAAAGTTCACAGGTCAATTACTTCATTGACCTCCAGTTCTTTATTAAAAGTCCAAATTATTTTTACATCACCGTATTAAGAAACTCACACTTATATACAAATACACTCTTTTCCCGCCCATTCTCCAATGGGCATTTGGTTTAACTTCGGGTTGCGCCAGCAGGCCACAACCAAGATAGCCTGCTCTCTTTAAGTTAACCCCCTTCCGGTCAACAGAGCCGCAGGTGAATAATGTGCCACCACTTGGGCAACCAGCGGCTTCCGGGGTAGGGCTGGAGAAGCCAAGGCCACCAGCAGGTCAGCCCCAACTCTCCCGCCAGCCCGGAGTCCACGATGATTTAGAAAACCTGTTCAGAGGTAAAACTGTCACTGGACAAGAAGTTCCCGTGGTATTCTTGTCCGGAACCCCGCTATTGCCCTGCCTGAAGTCCTAATTATAGGGATGGGTGGGTGGGTGCCTTCTTCACGCGATGTCCGACTCCTGGGCGGTCAGCGGACAAAGAGGGGGTCCCTAAGATGGTCGCAGGCTTTTAAGCCTCGTGCCCTTCAACTACTTCCGGGGGCGTCAATAAGCCCCGCTTCCATTGGTCTTCATCCATTTTTTCACTTCCGGGTCGGCTGACCCGGAAGTGAATCCCTGCAGGGTCGGCCCTTTGGCTGCCACTAACGACGCCACTCCCCAAAGGGGGTGGCGCCTTGCATAGATGGCATACAAAGTGCACTCTCCCCCCCCAACATGCATTAAAAAGAGAGGCCCCCCCCCTCAGCAATTAAACTCGGGAGTCTCTCTTGATTTTCAGCAGTGTGCATGTTTATTAAAAGTTCACAGGTCAATTACTTCATTGACCTCCAGTTCTTTATTAAAAGTCCAAATTATTTTTACATCACCGTATTAAGAAACTCACACTTATATACAAATACACTCTTTTCCCGCCCATTCTCCAATGGGCATTTGGTTTAACTTCGGGTTGCGCCAGCAGGCCACAACCAAGATAGCCTGCTCTCTTTAAGTTAACCCCCTTCCGGTCAACAGAGCCGCAGGTGAATAATGTGCCACCACTTGGGCAACCAGCGGCTTCCGGGGTAGGGCTGGAGAAGCCAAGGCCACCAGCAGGTCAGCCCCAACTCTCCCGCCAGCCCGGAGTCCACGATGATTTAGAAAACCTGTTCAGAGGTAAAACTGTCACTGGACAAGAAGTTCCCGTGGTATTCTTGTCCGGAACCCCGCTATTGCCCTGCCTGAAGTCCTAATTATAGGGATGGGTTGGTGGGTGCCTTCTTCACGCGACGTCCGACTCCTGGGCGGTCAGCGGACAAAGAGGGGGTCCCTAAGATGGTCGCAGGCTTTTAAGCCTCGTGCCCTTCAACTACTTCCGGGGGCGTCAATAAGCCCCGCTTCCATTGGTCTTCATCCATTTTTTCACTTCCGGGTCGGCTGACCCGGAAGTGAATCCCTGCAGGGTCGGCCCTTTGGCTGCCACTAACGACGCCACTCCCCAAAGGGGGTGGCGCCTTGCATAGATGGCATACAAAGTGCACTCTCCCCCCCCAACATGCATTAAAAAGAGAGGCCCCCCCCCCTCAGCAATTAAACTCGGGAGTCTCTCTTGATTTTCAGCAGTGTGCATGTTTATTAAAAGTTCACAGGTCAATTACTTAATTGACCTCCAGTTCTTTATTAAAAGTCCAAATTATTTTTACATCACTGTATTAAGAAACTCACACTTATATACAAATACACTCTTTTCCCACCCATTCTCCAATGGGCATTTGGTTTAACTTCGGGTTGCGCCAGCAGGCCACAACCAAGATAGCCTGCTCTCTTTAAGTTAACCCCCTTCCGGTCAACAGAGCCGCAGGTGAATAATGTGCCACCACTTGGGCAACCAGCGGCTTCCGGGGTAGGGCTGGAGAAGCCAAGGCCACCAGCAGGTCAGCCCCAACTCTCCCGCCAGCCCGGAGTCCACGATGATTTAGAAAACCTGTTCAGAGGTAAAACTGTCACTGGACAAGAAGTTCCCGTGGTATTCTTGTCCGGAACCCCGCCACAGGGCGAGGCGCTTACTGGCGGACTCGACCTCCCCCCCCGCGCTCGAGAGCTTCGGAGATGGCTCCTAAGACTGTTTGTATAAATATCTCAGTGCCCGCCTCTGAAAGGTGCACTCCATCCTTCGCAAATAGCTCCGGCCTGGACGTTTGTATCAACTTGTGACGAATAGTTCTAATGCTGGATTTCTGTAGGATTTCTGCCACTGACTGATTTAACCTTTTTATCGATTTATTCACTGCTTTCGTGGGTGCGCCCCACGACCATACCTGCCTCGGGATGACTTCAGATCATATTAATATAGCCTTAGGCAAAAGATTTTTGACAGCTGCTAGCGTAGAAAACAATAACTCTTTCACTCCCCTCCTTCCGGCCGGAATCATATCGTTGCCTCCACAGTGCAACACAAATACATCTGGATAAGGCATGCCTCTGGCCAAAGCCGCCTGTAAATCCTTCGGGAAGTCAGCTAGGAGCTGGCCGCCTATCCCCACCCAATGATGATCCCATCCTTGCGCCATGTGCACCCTTTTTTCAAGTGTCTCTTTGAAGATCACCCCCGCCCTGCGAATGAAGGAATGGCCGCACCAACATATTTGGATTCTCTTAGGGGAGGTACCTATGGTGAACATTAAGAGACACGGTAGGAACGGACTTAGGCAGAAGGGCGGGAAGAAAGGATAAAGACTGTTAGACTAATTGCGGACGGACATTACGTTCATAGCATGTTGATTTCCAACGACCCAACCTCTTAATCGCCTGTTCGGGCAACCCCAGTCCCGCAGCTGTGGTTGCAGCACCAATCCGAAAAGAATGAGATGTAAAGTCGGTCGGGTCAACACCGATCTTTGCCAAGGTCATTTTTGCTACCCTTGTAAACTGGAACCTGGTGAGGGGTAAACCATTCCTGTGAACCAGTACTCTATTATCAGCCCCTTGAGGCCTGGCCTGCATGAACCCTCTCATCAAGTTAACTGGGCAATAAGACTCCCCCTCTACTCTACCCAATTGTAACCACGCCCCTTTACCTAAAGGGTCTGTTTTCGATCTTCGAACTCTGAATCTCAGGACATCTTCTGACTCTATTATGTCTGAACACCTTAAGCCTCCCTCCCTATCTGTTTTAGATGCCGGGAGTAATTCAGAGATCCGTAGTGCTCCACAAAAGGCTAACACGTAGGCCACCCGAAATAATTGGGTCTCGTATGGGGAAAAACAAACGAGCGGCAACGTCTCCAAGATTTTAACCAACTTCCCTACATCTATGGGCCTTCTGGAGTCCTTTGCCCCAGGCGTCAAGCGCTCCCAACCCCTCACCGCTCTTCTCACCCTCTGGTCCTTCGTTGGGTCTATAACTCCCTTCAACCCTGCATAAAATGCCAATGCTGATAATTGTCTCTTCATAAATGCCACTGATTTCCCCTTCTCTTTCTGCTGTACTATGAATCCTAGCACGCTCTGAGGCACAAAAGCATCTACTAGGCCCGCTCCCCTTAAGTATGTCCTATAACATTCCCAAGACTTTTGATACATACACTTAGTCTTGGGGGCCAAGGATGCTGCTATCAACTCGGAGGCAGTGGGGCACCAAACTTCCATAGCTCCGCTGGGAACGCTGTCATTGTCTTCTCTGCTTGAGGCCAAAGTGCACGGAATTCTATCAACTTAAAACGAGATAACGCATCAGCCGCTTTGTTCTCAACACCAGGAACATGCCTAGCAGTGAAATGGACATTGTGGCTCAAGCATTGCAATATTAACTCTTTTAAAAGACGGAGCACCCATGTGCAGGTTGCTCTCTGGTTATTGATCACCATCACTACTGACATGCTGTCTGACCAAAATACAATGTGCCTGTTTGAGAGCATATCCCCCCACAAGTGCAACGCCACCACTATGGGGAACAACTCTAGGAAAGTAACATTACGAGTCAGACCTCGTTCTACCCATTCATCTGGCCAGTACTGCATGCACCACTTAGGGCCCAAAATCGCCCCAAAACCAATACTTCCTGCAGCATCAGTGGACAGCTCAAGGTCGGCATTTGAGGTGCTGGCTGACCGCCACAACACCGTGCCATTGAATTCCTGCAAGAAACACTTCCAAATCAATAAGTCCTTTCTCACATCAGCTGATAGCCTCACTCTGTGGTGCTTTGCACGCAGCCCAGACATTGCCCTTGCTATACTCCTGGAGAAAGCCCTGCCCATAGGTATGACCCGCAAGGCAAAGTTCAGTTGGCCCAAGAGGACTTGTAACTGGTGTAAAGTTACTTTCTTTGCTCCCAAGCAATTATCAATTGCGGCCTTGAAGGCCTCTACTTTTGACTTTGGCAACCTGCACACACCTGTTCTGGTATCGATTTCAATGCCCAAAAATGTGAGACATGTAGTTGGGCCTTCTGTCTTTTCCGCTGCCAATGGCACCCCCAGAGCTTCAGTCAGGTGCTGGAAGCCCAGCATGGCCTTCCTGCATGACTGAGAACCCTTTGGGCCCATGAATAGAAAATCATCCAAGTAGTGTACCAATGCATGGGATTTGTCTGAGGTCAGGAATTGCTCCACCGCCCATTCTAAGAACCTGGCAAAAGTCTCGAAAACTGCACAAGCAATGGAACATCCCATGGGCATGCACAAGTCTATGAAGTACTTGTCATCAAAAGTGAAACCCAGGAACTTGGTATCTTCTGGGTGAATAGGCAGTAACCTAAACGCTGACTCAATATCAGCCTTGGCCATTAAGGCTCCCTCACCCAGAGCCTGCAATTTCTCAATTGCTGTGTCAAACGTCGTATAGCGCACCGTGCACAGTTCTAGATCTAACTTATCATTGACAGATAATCCTGGGGGGCTTGATAGATTATGTATAAGGCGGAATTTGCCTTCCTCTTTTTTTGGAACTAAACCCAACGGTGAGCAGATCAGATCAGGGTTACGTAGATTTTTGAAAGGACCCGCGACCCGCCCCAAGGAGACTTCTTTCATGATCTTGTTTCGCGCTGCTTCCATATTCTGAAGTACTGAACTTTGATTGCGAGGCGGGACACTAGTGGGGGAGGCTGAAGACGGGATACGGAAACCAAATGTAAAGCCATGAAGCAGAAACTGAGCCTCCTCAAGTTTGTCATACTTACTAAGGAGGTGTGTCAAAACATGACGTTTAATGGGAGTTGGGAGCTTTGTCAGATGCTTTAGGTGGCTTTCCTTTTGGGGTGGTAAGGGTGGACTGTTCTTTGGGATTTCCTGTTTTCTTGAAACATCTGATTTCTGGATGGGATGTTCCCCCGCAGTACGAACAAAAGTGTTTGAACCTGCACGAGATCCCCCTAGTACACTCATTTCTGTTAAACTGCCAGCAGGCCTGTTTTTTATCAATGACTCCTTTGTCACCCCGAAAGGACTGACTCTGAGCAGGGGAACTAGTCTTGGGCGTTGAAGGCGAAGAATAAAACACTGTGTGCCATAGATTGATCTCCCGTTGATCCCATGCTATCCCTGGGTGGACTGCTTTCATCTGTCTGAACATTTTATCATATTTTAACCACCCCAGGCCTGGAAACTCGGCTGCAGCACCATGTATCAGGGATATGTAACTCATCATTTGAGGACCCAACACGGGAAATTTTTCCAGCATAACTGCGGCATAAATGGCAAATCCCGTGATCCAGTTCTTCATGGACCAATCCACCCAATTCTTCTTTTGATTGTAATCACCCTCTTTCACTCCTCTGGACTTCCCCGAGGCCACCCCTGCATTAATGAGGTCAAACACATCCATGTATTCACCCCTAAGTATCTTTTCTTTTATATCTGCTGGAACGTGCCAGGTGATCCCAGTAGATGGCGATAGGGTCATTGAGGTTGAACCAAACATTAACGGGCTGAATGCCAACATCGGTTGACCGGCCGGCTGCCCCCCAGCCCCCCCTTGTATCTGGCTATTAGAAGACACCGACAAATCAAGTGCGGTGTTAGCTATTGGGGCCTGTGGTGGACACCCTAAATTCGGGTAAGCATTCATCATTACGGGCCCCCCACTTGCCGGGTAAGTCGTGGTGGGGATCATCGAGCTTATAGGGCCATTACCAATTGCTTGCCCATGTGAACCATATAATTGCATACCTGGTAACTGTGCCACCCCTCCGGACTGTACCCAAACTTGTGACACTCCGCTACCCGGTTGCTCCACTACTGGCGGTAACGTAACCTGTGAACAGGGCACCCCCGCATGAGCGACAGGGAACCCTCCTATGTGTGTAGTCTTGGCAGTAACATGCTGTCCCTCCACAGCGTCCTTGTCCTTATCAGCGACTGAACCCAAATCAATTGTCTCTAGCACCTCCTCCTCACCTGGTGATGCTGGCTGGGGCTCAGCCGCCCTGGGCCGCTTGTCTTTAGCCGCCTCTTTAAACCTTTCCGACGTACGCCTCGCCCTCTTGCCTCTCCCTCTTTCTTCCTGTGGATTTGTGTCTGCTCTAGCCCCCTCTCGCATGGTCTTTAGTGCCCAGTCCACGCCTTTTTCTTTCGTGAACTCCAGAAGCTCTGTAAAAGCGAGGTACTCATCTTTTGTGGCTGGGGGCTCTTTGCCCTTCCGTGCCCTTTTTGGCGGCATCCTGCACTTGAAGAAAACAAGCGTTAGAAGACTTTAAAGGACATTACATGCATTTGGATTATCCGTGTTCCTCACCATAAATCAAATGGGTTTTGTGCCTAATATTAGATAACAACCCTTGTATAAACATAATGCAGTTGTCCCCTACGAAGGCCCCCATGTACCACTTATAATAAAATTATTATTAAACATGACCCTCTCCTAAACGATGTCCAAATTCGCCATCAAAGAGCCTCAACCTTCAACTATCTTGTTGGCGCCGCGCTGAAACCCTCATGCGAGCGCCATTCCTGGAATTCCTTGGAAGGGTAGGGGGGATGCATCTCATCCACCTCGTGCCAAACGCTTTACTCAGGGACCTCCGCTGACCCTAACGGTCATGTTAATGTTTACAAAGACTAGGAATCTTGCTGAGTCCTCATTGTATTTCAAATTACCGCGCTGGTCCCCCGATCACAGCGCTACATTACCGTTCAATACAATTTCAGGAGTTAGGTAGGGGGCTGAGAGCGCTAAGGGAACTTAATCGCGCACCGCGTCTGCCACACACCCGTTCCGATGCCTTCCCGTGTGCGCCCGACTTGCGATGCTTGCCACCCGCAATCCCCCTTTACATTTAAACGCGCCCCCGAGCCGTACGCTTCCCCACCTCCGTTCGCTCTCTCCAATTAGACAACTCGCACGCCCTTAAAAACATGCATGCATACCACTTCAACAACCACGCAACACACTGCAAGGCCCGCTAACCTAGGTCACGAGTCGGATTGACCCTCGCTGCTTCCACGCGACGGTCCCGCGATCGATGCCTTCTTCACGCGACGTCCGACTCCTGGGCGGTCAGCGGACAAAGAGGGGGTCCCTAAGATGGTCGCAGGCTTTTAAGCCTCGCGCCCTTCAACTACTTCCGGGGGCGTCAATAAGCCCCGCTTCCATTGGTCTTCGTCCATTTTTTCACTTCCGGGTCGGCTGACCCGGAAGTGAATCCCTGCAGGGTCGGCCCTTTGGCTGCCACTAACGACGCCACTCCCCAAAGGGGGGTGGCGCCTTGCATTTGACACATTGTCACATTGTGCATTGATTCTAATGCGGAAGAGCAGGAGTGTGATGTCACAGATTCCCAAGGTAGTATAGCTTGAATGTAGAACAATGAATGCAAAGTGATAACGGGGAGTATGGATTCTGGTGCAATCCAGGAGGAACCTTACACAACGGAGACAGATCATGATGCCAGACACCTAAATTGTTCCCTACTGTGATCCAGTAGAGCTTTATTGGATCTAATGGAGCTCAATTATGAACCCATGGAGTTTGACTGACGCATGCTGTCAAGCTAGACTGTGATATCATGGAGCTGGATTATAATAGAATGGATGGAGCTGGGTTCTCATATCATAGAGTTAGATCGTGTGGCTACAGAGCTGGATTGTGATGTCACAGACCTCAACTGTGGTCCAGTTGAACTTGATGAAATATCCTGGAGCTTTATCATAATCCCTTGGAAATTGAGTGGATGCCAGAGAGCTAGACTGTGAAGTCACAAAGCTGGATTGGGATACAGTGGAGCACCAACCTGATACTGCACAGCTAGATTGTTAGTTTACGACTGCGTAGTGCTGTAATGTGATGTGACAAATTTTCTTTTTGACCCAAGGGTGCTTGAAGTCATGGATATAAATAGTAATGACATGTAACATAAATTAATGTATTGGTGCTACATTGTGATGCTATGGAAGAGGATTTTAATACAATGTTTATATTATATTAAGGGATAAAGTACCCCCTGCTGTACATTATAAGTATATTGCAAGTCACCAAGGTGATCCATAACCATATAAAGGTGTAAGGCCTGTTAAAGATTATGAAACTCCTCCCAGGTGATTTGCAATGTCCTTATCATGTATGGCAGGGGGCACTTTATCCCATATAATACATGATCATACCATCACCTTTCCCACAAACCTCTTAAGTCCTTGGTACCTAGATCTTTCATATGAAAGAGAAAGCATGTTTGCAAATATGTAGAATACAATTAGAACCTCTAGTGTAATATTAAATACAACAAAAACCTGTTAGGTGTTTGTTGCAAAAAAATATTAGAAACAGTTCAATAATAGTCAGTTATTTATTTATTTAAAAAAGATGCAGTTGCTCGGAATGTTAAACATGCAGAAAGATTTTCAATTTTCTATAGTTATTTAAGGAGTGCAATAAATAAACATAGTCTTTCTGCTTGTCACTGTAAGATAGAAATGCAGAGCAGAAGTAAGAAAAGCAATGTTTTATTTTTGTTTCTTTAAAAAGCTGTGTTAATTATGCTCCATGATTTGACCTGCCTTTCCCCTTCACTGTAGGCTCTGGCAACAGACATTGCGGTGTCAAAACTCAACCGTAATTAGTTATTACGGTTGAGTTGTGGTGTCTTTTTTGCTGTAAGCGTCAAATGTGTGTGTCACAAGTCACCGATTACAAACAAATTAGAGCTGAGCTTTTATACAGAAACTGTAGAATCCCATGTATTATAGAGTGATTTCTGCTAGCACAGAGTTGACTTACAATGTCACCGATCACAATTGCATGGCACATAATAAGACATCATTGAGCTAGATTGCGATCTCATAGAAGGTGAATGAACCCATGGAGCTAGATTCTGATGTCATGGCATAGGATTTGTGTACAAGTGACTAGGGGGCATATGTATCATCCCTTTTTTTAGTCGCAAACGCTGCGATTTGCAAAAAAGCAGCGTTGCGACTAAAGAAACGGAAAATTTGATGTATGATAAAAATCGCATCACAAAATTAAGGAATCTCAAAATTTGTGATTCCTTAATTTTGTGTCAGCATTTAAGGAATCGCATATTGCGACTCCTTAAATGCTATGTATGAAGCACCCAAGTTGTGCGATTTCTCATTAAGAAATCGCAAATTACCACCAACTTCAAGTTGGTGGTAATTTGCGATTTCTTTCACAAATGCACACACATGTTCACTTCAGGGGTGTATCAGGGTGTCCTTATGACACCCTTGAAATTATTCTCAATTTGCGATTCTCAAATTGCGAATCGCAAATTGAGAATAACTTCCCATTCATTCCTATGGGCCTCCTGGCCCATAGAAATGAATGGGAATGATTCCTTAATTGCGATTCTCAATTTGCTAATCGCAATTAAGGAATTTTAAGAAATCGCAAAAAGATTGCGAATTTCTACATACATCCCTATTTGCAAATCTCAAATAGCAATTTATAAAAAATCACTATTTTAGATAAGCAAATCAGGATGTTGATACATCTGCCCCTAGGAGTTTGATGTTAAAGAGTTGAATCGTAATGGTACAGAGTTGTATTTTGTTGATTTAGTGGAGCTTCTTTGATATCATAGAGTTAGTTTGCGATTTGGGATTCCATGGAGCATGAATGGTGGACGCCCTGGAGCTGAGTTGTGATATAATGGAACTGGATCGTAGTGAATGAAGGAGCAGTCTGATATCTGAGTTAGATCATAATAATAATATAGTTGAATTGTGGTGCAACAAGCTCGAGTAAGGTCTAGTGGGGCTTCATTGGAAATCATGTTTGATTTGATTATGGTTTGATTTTTGAAAATGTCTAAAGCGTGCGATTGCCCTTGAGCGTCTTGGCGCTAGCATAATTCTACGTCCAACCTGAATACCGATGACAATGAGACACTAAGAGCTACAAGGCTATAAAGAAAGTGAAAACAGGCATTTTTTTTGTGCTAGATTGTACTGTCATGGAGTGAGGTTGTAATGTTATAGAGTTGGACTGTGTTATAAAGTCTTACTGAGTGATGTCATGAACTGAATGAGTGGATGATATGATTGAGTTGAATTATGATTTTTTTGAGAAGTATTTCGATGTATTTTGATTGTAACGAGAAGAACTGTGGTGACCGTGAATTGCTTTGTGATTGTTATCAAATAGTATTGTGATGCCATTCTATGATTTTGTTGGCATCCAGTTTGTGTCTAGCACAATTGGTGCTACCTGTATGGAGAAAACTGAAGTAAATGCCCCAAGAAGATAGTACATCTTGCCAAATTTTTAAAAATAGCTTTTGTTTGTTTTTGTTTTTCTATTCTACTTGCTGATTGTGATGTAATCATATCAGAGTGACACAATTCAGCGTTGCTTTGAGTATCTGTGACAGTAAGTGCATGGTATCATTCCAAGCGTTAATAATATTTAAAATAAGAGTTCGTGTTTTTAAGTGCCACGAGAGCCCTTCCAAATTCCAATAATTCTGAGAGTACACATTGTGAACAACTGCACACTAATTGAGCTCTGCTTCTGAGGAGAAAGTCTGGTCTAGAAAATGAGGGCAACTAAGTGTGTCCGAGTGTGTAGTGCGTAATATTTCTGAAAAACATTAAATGCTGGTAGTGAGGGAACATATGGGAAAGCACACAGTCAAAGAAGTGAAGATCGCATAAAGATGTGTTCATTGTTCCCCAGAACTGCTCCCAAATAGCACTAAATATTAATACGTCCTCCATGTAACTATAAGTATGATTCCATACTGATTGGATTCTATGCTCCTTGGGCTATAACAAGAAGTCAGACTGCACATAAGGCTCAGATGGCCTGTGTTTCAATGGGGGAACGATTGCCTCTTGTTCTAACCAATACATCCTCAAAAAAACTTTTCCTAAAGACTGAATAAAATACTAATGAATTCCTTGGTGATATTAATAGTAGCTTTGTAGACACTAAAGGTTTCTGTTCCTCCGTTTTCATAGACCACGTTAAACAGAATATCAAAGAAATGAAATGCTTTTCCCATGCCGAACCAGGTCAACCGTAGGCATTCTGTAAAAAAACTTCAATTGTTCAGGCAGATATACATGCTTCTATCGATGGGCCAGCACAGGCACCAGAGAGTTTCTCACCCTCATTGTTGGAAAGGAACCTTTAGGCTTCTTTACACTGTGTCTCTGTAGAAGATTTATTAATAACTTCAGATACCATATCTAACAAATTAACTTCTAAATCACCAAGGCTTTGCAAAGCACCGTAAATTGAGGTTTCCGAAAAGAGATTGGCTTCATCCTCTTTGACATTAAATCTAGCTGCTCACTTTCTACACAGAGGACTGTTTCACATCACCTACAAACTTCAAGGATTGGTTTGGAAACAGTCAAAATAGATCAGATAAAATATTGGCTACTTTATATCCTTGGACGACAAGTTGGAATTTCAGGTGGAATTACCTCAGAGTTTAGCCATCTTCGCTGACATCAATCGATAACAGGCTTTCCAAACGTAGTACCCATATTACATCCATCATAGCAGAGTCCATATTGGGTCACTCAGTCTGTAACTTCTTGACCATAATTGATAATTTGGGAAATCTCCCTTCTATTATGTCCTCTCTGGTGAAATCTCTTAAAGACCCAAGTCTTTTCAGACCCCTTACTCAGAACAATAAGGTTGGGCCCCAAACTGATAATTTGAACACTACTGGAGTCTTTGTCTGTATTGGCCCAAACTAATGACGTAGTCTCCCCTGCAGCCATACAGTCTTCCCTTAGGGGCGGAAGAAATCCTTTTCAACTAATGTTAGCTCCATTAGGAACCTCAGATGAAACAAAATTCTTGTCAAGAAAGCACAATATGAAGCTCAATGAGGCAAGAAACATGTAATACAAAATGGTTTGTGAACAGGACTGCAAATCTCAGGTTGACTACCAAACCATACTCAATTTTTTCAATGCACCAAAAGAACAACTCATCTTCCCGTGATCATGAGGAGGCCACCTGGGGGTGCAGTAAAGCAGAGCAGTTACACCAGCAGAGGTGAAAGAGTCACTAGCTGATTTTGGTATTTTCAGTGTTAACTCTGCCATGAAGATGAAACTAAAGGGCCAGGAGCTACTTGAATGTCTCTTTCCTATTACACTGTCTACTCCATCAACAATTGTTTGAGTAAGCCTGGAATCCATGGAAGTACTACCATCTCCCAACCTGAAGGCTGACTCCCAAACAAACTCTACTATTTAGGATTGTCAACTCTCACCTTATGAATTAGAGACTAAAGATAAAATGTTTTTTCCATTAACCCCAAATGTAAGCAATTGGGGATCACATAAATCTGCTTTTAATCGCTTAACAATCAATGAGCTGCTAAATTATTTGTCAAAATTCACAAGCCCCCACTAATCAATCTAAATCCATCTTTAACAGGTCCTGACCCCTCTGGAATTACTCTTTAACACAACAGTCTGTCGAGCACACTCCCTCAACCATTAGCATGGTGCCTGAAAACAATTCACATTTTAAGTGTCATGTCATGGTCAGGTAACAATAAAAACTAAATAACGCTTATCCTCTCCCATTTTAGCACCGGAATGCAGCTCAAGGGCTTCAACATGACATTCTAAAAATTGGCAACATTATTTGCTGCTAAACTCACCACGAGGTGACAACTTTGAATACAAATAATATTAAAGGAATTGAGTTTGTTATTGACATTATTATACATGAGAAGGAGTATACATAGGTAATCAGAGCAGATTTGGAAGCAGCCAAGTAAGTCTAAAGATATAAGGGCACTTCTGTTCAAACTACCAACGGGAGACTTTTATCATGTTAGGTAGCATTGAATCAATGTCTACGATTCAACCTATCCTTCGCCCAAAATCCAGTCTGACTCTGATGCAACATCTCTCTAGCTGCTCTCTTGGAATGTAGTGGATTTGCACAAACATTTTAGTGATGAGGACTCTTGCTCCTTCGTGTCTCATAATGATATAATATATGCTCAGCAAACCTGGTGACTTGACCCACTTCCCTTTTTGGGATATAAAATACACCACACAAAAGCCAGGAAAGAGAAAAGAAGTTTGTGCTGCTGCTCTCAATCACTCTTAACTATACAACTGACCCTGCTGATTTAGGATTAACAAGCTATGGGGTATTACAGATTAAGTGGAACTGCACAAGGAGGGACTTCTGTTTGCTTCTTTTTGTAAACATATGTCTCCATCCAACTAACAAGTCAAAGTCAAACAGCATGCAAATACTGATTTCCTCATTTATCACGCTTGTTGGGGACCAGAAAAGTGTATCATCTTAATGGGTAACTTCAATCTAAATCTTGCTCACAAGCTAACGACTGTCTATCCTTCGTCTACACAGACGACAGGTGCGGTATTCCAAGACTGACTTCTCCTCCTCAACGCTATGTTCCACAGGGCTATACTTTGTCGAGGATCTTACATTCTTGTAATGTACGTTCTTTTAATACTAGGCTTCCAGGTGACAGGCCAATGAATTACACGCACTTCTTAATCAGTGTAATAAGGTACTAGACTACACTTTTCTCTCAGTCGAGCATTTCAATAATTTTAACACTTTTGCTATAATTACTTGACTCAAGAGCGACCATGCTGTGTAAGAGATACATTTTGTACATTAGCATCTCAGACACCAGCTTTATACGCATTAGGTGAGCATAATGGTTGTAGTTATTTAAAATGTCTCTTTTTATGCCCAAGTTAAGCGGCTACAGATGGCTGCACTAACCTAATTCAGATACTCTGCCAACAAGGGGCATCTCAAACTGATTGTTCACTGCATGGGGGCAACTTATAAGCTAATACCAAACCTGGGTGCTGAACTTCAGCCTACACTGACCAGTGAGAGGTGTACTTCAAAAGAGCTGGTAGAATCAATATTTTAGATAATTTAAAATGGTTTTGGATAGATATTTTAGAAAAATTAGAAGCTTAACCTTCACCCCTACAATTCTGGAAGAGGCTACAAATAGAAGTCAATGGTTAAAAACAATACAAATGAGCAGGTCAGGTACCCAGAGGAAATGTTGGAAATGTATAAACAGCCTGGACTCCCACTACTTAATGTAGCTGGGTAATTCAACTCATGAGCAAACTTGGATTGCTCACGTTGAAATGTTATAGATGGATGAATCAACTGGGTGTGAGCCTCCCTATGTGTCAACCCATTGAGCTGTTTCCACTAAAACCAGTTTAATTTTAAGCATTATAGTCTGATGGAGCATCTTGCCCAAATGGCCATCCTGATATATACATCACAGAGGGAGGGTTCTGGGGATTGGTAAGTCCAGCATAGAGGCCCTGTGTAGTTATAGCAAGATCAGGAGTGTGCAGTTCCTTGGGTGTGAGCCTCCCTATGTGTCAACCCATGGGGCAGTTTCCACTAAAACCAGTTTAATTTTAAGCATTATAATCTGATGGAGCATCTTGCCCTATTGCCCTTCCTGATATATATATCACAGAGGGAGGGTTCTGGAGATTGGTAAGTCCAGCATACAGGCCCTGTGTCGTTATAGCAAGATTAGGAGTGTGCGAAGAACCTTTTGGCGTGGTCTTAACTCATTGGGGGGAAGATGGCGGCCGAGTAGGACGCTCGGTCGGAGAGCTCCTGGAACCCGACTCCTCTGACATGAGGAAACCGAGTAGAAAGCACGAAGAAAGCGTTTAAGAAACGCC
This sequence comes from Lissotriton helveticus, assembly GCF_964261635.1. Lineage (NCBI taxonomy): Eukaryota > Metazoa > Chordata > Amphibia > Caudata > Salamandridae > Lissotriton > Lissotriton helveticus. Next base: position 165,837,780 of record NC_136062.1, on the reverse strand, counting down.
AAAGCAGATGAATGATACATGAACGTTGCAGCGACACTCAACAAATATACAATCAATCAATATGAAATAGAAGTGTGAAACAAATGAAGCAAACGCTCTCCTCTCCTCTAAATCGAAACGCAGCGGCTGAGAGCGACGGAGCTAACAAAGGTAATACGGGGATGGTAACCTACCTCCCGACAAAGTGCAATTTTCCGCTGGGGGCGGGCGCTGTGGACGCCGTGGAGACGGACGCTGTGTCCCGAGCCCCTCGATTTCCCGATAGTGAACGGAGTATCGAGTTCATCAAGTGTGCGGGAAACCGGGCCGGGATCTGGGCTGCGGCTGCTAGGGCGAAAGCAACAGCAGGCAAAGCAGCCGGGAGAGTGTGGTATCTCTTCCGGGGCGTAAGCGGCAGAGCCTCACTAGACGACGGGAGCCCAGGGCTCGGCTTCCGGAGGAAGAGCGGCAGAGCCTCGGCGGACTGCGCAATTCTAGCAGTGGGGCTGCAAGAAGACGACCAGAGTAAGGAATGCGCCTACAGCACTGAAAGCAGCCTGAATGATACCGGTAAAAACGGCAAGTGGCCCAAATCTCTCTACTTTGACGCTCAAGAGTTAACGTGTAAAAAAAGCGCTGGCAGATCAGAAAAAGACAAGACATTGAGGCATATGAGTGCTGGGTTAAGAGGCACAGAGGAGGGAGGAGAGTGGGAGTGCAGTAAGTCCCCTGAACAAACTGAGATAGTGGAAGGTTTGGAGCCTAACACAGAAAATAAACGGGAGGCTATACCAGACAAACAAGAGAGGAAGGTTATATCAAATTATAGCCTGCGAAATAGGGCCTTCTTAAGACAAGAACAATATCCGAAAGGAATCTCTCCCAGAGAGATAAAAAAGAGAGTTAGAAAGCCACCTAAAGAGAGCTTAAAAATAAGCATCGAAACTGAAAAGGAAAGAGAAAAAACTTCAACTAAAAATAAACTTGATACATCGCAGAAAAGAAATATTAAGATAACACCATCGTTAAGAACCTACTTTAAAGTCCAGTTAAAGCAAAACTCCCACACCGAGGAGTTACCGACACAAACAATACTTAAAAACCCAATTCTAACACAGCAAAACATCGTGCCGTCCCTGGCATCACCTATCTCCCAACATCTTCCACAACCAAAATTGGACCATGGGAAGATATCTCTAGTTAGCGGTAAGAATAAAGCGCAAATTAAGTTTGCGATTAGAGAAGCAACCAGGGAGGTAGAAGTAGATTCCGACCCTCCAGAAGGCATCATGGCTACCGGGATCACTAAAGATATTGGAATCATAGAGGGAAGGGAGGAAACAATAGGCAACAAGAATGGGTTGCTTGAGTCTGAGTTACAAAAAACGGGAGACGGTATCCCAGAAAATCATACAGATCAACTCCTTGACAAAATATGGACGGAGATGAGAGAGAAATTCACCATCTCAGAAGCCAAGCAGGACAAAATACAAGAAGCATGTGAGAAACTAGACAACAAACTCAATGCATTGGGAGACAGAGTGACTGCCATAGAAAGCGAAGTTGACACCTTAAATAAAAAGGTTGAAAAAAACCAAAAGGATATAAACTCTCTGAAGCAGGATAGCAAAACAATGTACGAGAAGATGGATTCGCTTGAGAATCAAGCTAGAAAAAATAACATAAGGATCTTAAACGTACCAGAAAATCAAGAGGGTTCTGATATCAAAAAGTATGTAGTGGAACTACTATCAGAATATTTCCCATGGGCAGATAGAGCACTGCTTGAAGAAGACATACAAAGAACACATAGGGATCCATTCAGCAAGAACAAAGAGAGAAAAACACCAAGGAAAATACTTGTGAACTTCAAAACCTATGTTCTAAAAGAAAAAATTCTGGGAGAGGCATTGAAAAAAGGTAACTTTAGCAAAGAGAACTGGTCTTTTAAAATTAGATCGGACATGTCTAAAGTCTCACAGACCAGACAGTGGGAGCTAGGAAACCTAATGCCAGAACTACAGCAACTTGGTGCAACTGTGCAGATGAAGTTCCCTCCGTCATTAAGGATAATGTGGAGAAACAAAGTGAGAAACATAAGGGACCCAGAGGAAGTAAAATCTCTCCTAGACTTAATGCGAGAAAAAATTATGTCGGAAGAGCCAAGAAGATAAAAAAGAAAACCTTCCTATCATATATCTGAGTCTCAGTTGCAACTTTAGAAGAAAAAGAAGTTGAATTACGGTGTACGTCGTTGTAGAATTAACAATTTTTTAAACACATGTCAAGAGTCAGGGGTAAAGGAGCCGTAAAGGGTTAGGAAAATAACCCTAAGAAAAGAAGAAGGAGGCTTCCCCAGGGAGGGTAAAAATAAAACACTAAAAAGAAAACACAAAAAATATATAATTCAGAACAAGGGTGGGGAGCAAAATAGGGAAAAAATAGAGAAAAAAATCCCCAAACGTCAGACTAATGAAAAGGAGATGCCTTTTATACACAATGAAATAAACAGTACCCGGGATTGGGAAGTGATAGTGAGGAACAGAGCAGAAGGGGAATATGAATACGAGTAAAAATGTTAAAATTCTCTCCTAGAACGTAAACGGAATGAGGACAAAAAGCAGAAGGAACAGGATTCTAGAATATCTTAGAACATCAGAGTGTGAAATTATTATATTACAGGAAACACACTTACTAAAAGAGGAGTGGGCTCAAATAATGAAGAACCTGAGATGGGTAGATAGATACATATGCACCACACAAGAATGTAACATTAAAGGGATAGTGATAATAACAAAAAAGTCACTTAAAGCTACAGTAGAGTCGGAAGAAGTAGACAGCAAGGGGAGATGGGCAATAGTAAAAATAAGGATTGAAAATAACTCTTACACAATAGCAGGATATTATGGCCCCAACTTAGATGACGCAGACCCCTTGCAAAAACTATACTCCCACCTACTACTAGCCACTACCCCAATAATCCTGGGAGGCGATTTTAACCTCATAATGGATCCTAAAATTGATAGGTTTCCCCCGGGCAGGCAGGCAAGCCTACCGAAAATGAGGGAGTGGATTAGCATATACAAAAGAGACCTAGAACTGATAGATATTTGGAGAGAGAAAGGGGAAAAAAAACAGCCTTTCACATTGCACAACAAAAAATTAGGGCATAGGTCGAGAATTGACTACTTCCTCATCAATAAAGACCTATCAGCGAAAGTAAAAAACTTAGTGCATCTACCGGCTCATCTATCAGACCACTCTGCGGTCCAACTAACTCTTCAAATAGAGACAATAAAAACTCAAAAAAGATTTACGGTAGAACGGTCTATTCTACTAGACCAACAAATTGTTAGGGAACTTAAAATAGAAACAGATAATTTCTTTGAAAACAATAAAATCGGTACGACTAAACAGATCACTTGGGATGCATACAAAGCAGTACTAAGGGGGAAACTATTACATTTGGGGGCATATAAAAACAAAAAAATCAGGCAAGAGATAAAGGATCTGGAAAACAACATCAATTCCCTAGACTCTGAACTGAAAGTGGAAAAGGATACAATCAAGAAAAAGCAATTGGAAAGAATGAGGCAAAATCAGAAAGAAAAACTTGAGGATACACTAGAAGATAGAGTACGTACAAAATGGGAATCAAGCAAACTAAGAAACCATGAATACGGAGAAGGGTGTGGAAAGTGGCTTGCGTGGAAATTAAGAACAGACCAAACCAGAAATAAAGTAGGAAGTATACATTTAGACGGCCAGATGAATCAAAGTACTGATGAGAATGATATCAGACAAGAATTCAAGAAATTCTTCAGAGAACTATACACGGAAGACACGAACCCCTTAGAAGGTCAGATTGAAGAGTACCTTGATGCTATACCACCTTTAGCCTTAACAGAAGAAGAAAAGGAAGAGCTGAATAAAGAAATTCAAATAAGTGAGGTAGAGGAAACAATTAAGAACTTAAAAAAAGGTAAAGCAGCAGGCCCAGATGCCCTACCGAACGAACTCTATATGACATTAAAAGACACCCTTGCACCATACATTACAGAGTTGGCAAACCTGATCCTCATACATCAAAATAAAATCCCGGATTCCTGGAATGATGCCGTAATAACTGTCATACTAAAACCAGGCAAGGACCCTAGCAGATGTGAGTCTTATCGACCTATATCGCTGCTTAACGCAGATTATAAAATCTTTACGAAAATAATGGCAGCCCGGCTAGGAAAGGTAATGCCTCAACTTATAAATGCGGACCAAAAAGGATTCACTAAAGGAAGGCAATTGCATGAAATTACTCATGAACTCCTGAGCACTATTGATATAGCTATACAAGAAAAAAATCCGCTTACAATACTAACTATCGATGCCGCAAAGGCTTTTGATAGAGTTAATTGGCTCTTTCTTGAAAAGGTCATGAATAAGAACAACATAGGCCAACCATTTATCCAAGCCATGAAAGAAATTTACAAAACACCAAGGTCAAAAATTCTAGTTAATGGCAGCTTGACAGAGGATGTGATCATAGGAAGAGGAACTAGACAGGGATGCCCTCTCTCACCTCTGCTCTTTAATTTATATATTGAGCCATTAGCAAACAAGATAAGAAATACTAAAGAAATAACTCCGTTCATGTATCACAACTGGGGAAAAAAGATCGCACTATATGCAGACGACTTGATGATCTTTACGAAGGATTATGTTTCCTCCAAATCGACCATAGAAGAGATCTTAAGTACGTTTGGAAAGATTTCAGGCTACCTAGTAAATCACTCCAAAACCGAAATAATGACCTGGAATACGCATTTCAAAAACTTAAACATCAAAAAGGAAATAAAATATCTAGGAATCTTAATAAATCATGATCTTGAGAAAATTCCACAACGTAACTTAAACAAAGTGGCAGGAGAAGTGAGAAAATTACTCAAAGTATGGTCCTGTCTTCCACTTAGTATTATTGGAAGATCAAATATCATTAAAATGTCAATTTTGCCCAAGTACACCTATCTTTTTAACACCATTCCCTTGGAATTTGGAAAATCCCTGCTAAAAAAACCACAGGGAGAAATTGCCAGCTTTATATGGGCCTCAAAGAGAACGAGGATATCCTGGAGAAAACTTAGAAGAAGTAAGCAAGACGGAGGACTAGCAAGCCCAGACCTGACGGAATATTACAAGGCGTTTCAATTTAAAAATATACGGACACTACTCAGAACCCATTATTATTATCCAAAACACTTGCAAGTATTGACAGATTCAGTAGATCACTTTTTATTCAAATTTGGACACCCAAAATACTTAAAAAAAATAAAATTAAAGACTTTAAGAGAGGCAGCGAAGCTGTGGACACAAATTAGAATAGCTCTGAATATTTCATACTACAGCACATTTGCCCCTATATGGGAATCACCAGGAACCCCAGAATATCTAAAAGACTCATTGGCAACCCCCTTGAAACTAGCCAATATTAACTACTGGGGCCAACTATTAAAAGGATCCTCTCTGGTCACTTGGGAAGAATTACAAAGTATCACCAACGACTCAATAGCTAAATTTAAATATTACCAAATGTCAAGCTGGGCCAGAACCATCCTTAGAAATAATCAAGATACCGGAAATTTGGAAAAAGATATGGTAAAAGACTCACAAACCAAAAAAGAGATTGCAAAATGGTATTGGACCCTTATTGAAGCAGCAAATAAGGATACACGGATTGAGGATGAAATCTGGGGGAGAGACTTACAAATAGATAACTTGGATAACATATGGGAAAAATCGGTTGGGAAATGCTGGTCAACTTTAAAGTCAGCGGCTCTAAAAAGAAATCATTTATACACAATACACCGTGCATATTGGACTCCAAAAAAGTTTTCCAAATTCAAGAATGCTGGCGTTTAAAAATGCCCGAAAAGGCAGATGACATCCATATGTTTAAAAACTGCCCATCTTTGGAAGGTTACTGGGAGGAAGTCGGTAAGACCGTGAGTATGATCATGCAGAAACAACTAATTGTAAGTACAACCTTAATTCTTTTTGGGTTAGAAGACACTAATGATGGAATGACACTATCTAAATATCATGAGAACCTTCTTTTTGTGCTAATAGTACTAGCAAGAAGGGAGATCTGTGTTAACTGGCTGAGTGTGTCACCTCCAACGCATGGGGCATGGATGAACTCTGTCATAAGGGTTAATAAATTAGACAGAAAAGGGACAATCTCTAAAAAATTTTAATTTTGGGAAATTTTGGAAAACCATCTAAATTCCAATATAGGGTTGGAACAAACAGTCCTATGATTAATGCGAAATGACATCTGGTGGACAAGTAAAGTACTTGCCGAGTAGTCAAGGTGGCTAGCTCTTACCTCATTCGCAAACCAGATCTCCTAATATATAATGGACTGAGGATACTCCTCTGAACAACTTCCCAAATACGAAAGATCAAAGGGCCGCTCCGGAAACCACGATCAGAGGCAGAAACCTAAAGTTCCATTCATATAAAAATTCGCAATATGAGGATAAAAAAAAAAAAAAAAAAGATTAGGAGTGTGCAGTTCCTTGGGTGGGGGAGAGGATGGGAGGGACGGGTTAGGGGTTATAGTGAATTCTGGGGTACTAGGTGTATGCAGGGGAAAGATAAAGTGTAGGTGGGATAGCTCCAATTAGGAGCAAGGGCCCTCACGCACCCCGAGGGATGTCATGCTCCATCATAAGCCAGCTCCTCGTTGGGCTGGAGCTGCAATGCCAAACAGGCCCCACGAGGGGGCTCTTTGCCAGAGGTCTTCTCTTGTTGCTGTAATGAAGCTGAAAAGTGGTAGCGGGCGTGTGTGTAGTGAGTAGAGATTTAGAATAGTGTGTGTGAATTGAAAATAACTATCATAATCCCACAGAGTATTTTATTGGTTGGGTTCAAAGTCTATGAGTTAAAAACGAACGACTAAAGGGTTGTAGCTGAAGGGGAAACATTATACCTACTTAGGCTTATGAAGAAATAATAAATGAATCAAAAGGAGTGGGTGTATACCTTCTGGAAAACACCTAGCAGGGGCTATGCTGGTCCCAGCTGTGACATCCAATGCTCTCGCAGTTTGGTGAAATCCGGTGATGATCAGACGCGCTAGGTCCCGGCCCAACAGGTGTCTACTCTGATTCCTCTCTCACCAAATTGCGAGATCGTTGGACGTCACCGTTGGAGTCAATATACCCCCCTTCTAGGTGTTTTCCAGAAGGTATACATTCACTCCTTTTGATTCATTTATTGTTTCTTTCACTTCCTCACAGGACTACCGCAAGAGTCCACATTGTAGGTGACGGGACCTTTATGATACATTCTCACACCGTCCCCACTAGAGTAGACGAGGATCTCCCGGTCCTGATGAATTGCCAAAGATCCTTTGGACTACATATGGCATGAAACATGTTGACCACACCAAACATACTGTCTTAAGATCAAGTGGGAATAATCTTTCAACTACAACCCTTTAGTCATTTGTTTTTAACTCATTGCATTGGACCCCACCAATAAAATACTCTGTGGGATTCGGAAAGCTATTTTTAATTCACACACACTATTACCCATCTCTACTCACTACACACGCATCCCGCTACCACTTTTCAGCTTCACTATGGCAACAAGAGAAGATCTCTGGCAATGAGCCCCTCACAGGGCCCATTGGGCATTGCAGCGCCAGCCCAACGAGGAGCTGCCCTACGATTTTTTTTAACATTTATTTTATTTATTTGAAGGTTTATAGAGCGCAAACATGACCCTATAGGGTATCAGGGCGCTTTACATGGAAAGATAAGTTACGTACAGGATGGCATAGGTAAAATACAAGGATGGGGGTCAGGGATGAAAATGGTGGTACAAAGCCATGGAAATATACCTGAGTCAATACAGTTCCAAAATCAGCGAGCGACTTAGTTACAATAGGACAAAAGAAAGAAATATATACAATAAATAGTACCCAGGCCCTCATCAGCAGCAGGTTGGACTATGGAAACGCCCTCTAAGCAGGAGCCTCGACCAAACTCCTGAAACAGCTTCAACGCATCCAGAACGCTTCTGCGCACCTGATCCTTGGTATTCCTCGCCGCAGCCACATCACACCCCACCTGAGAGACCTGCACTGGCTCCCCGTCAACAAGAGGATCACTTTCAGGCTCCTCACCCACGCACACAAGGCACTCCACAACACCGGACCAGTGTACCTCAAAAGATGACTCAGCTTCTACACCCCCACCCGCCAGCTCCGCTCCACCGCCCTCGCCACAGTCCCCCGCATCCGAAGAGCAACCTCCCGCGGCAGATCGTTCTCCCACCTCGTCGCCAAGACCTGGAACACCCTCCCCATCCACCTACGGCAGACCCAAGACCTGCTGTCTTTCAGAAGACTCCTCAAGACCTGGCTTTTCGAGCAGTAGCAGCACCCCCTACCCCCAGCGCCTTGAGACCCTCACGGGTAAGTAGTGTGCTTTACAAATGATTGATTGATTGATTTATTGATTGATTGATTGATCGATTGTACAATTCCATACTCGGTGAGCGACATGTCAGCTCAAAAAGAGAAGACCAGCCATTGTATACGAAGGGACAGAGGAGGCAAAGAGCGGAGAGAACTGGCAGAGCATTGGAAGTAGTGAGAGTAGATACACAACAGAGAGGCCAAGCAGTAAAGGAGAATAAGCACAGAAATAAATCAAGAAAGGTGGTATGCACATCAAGGGAGCGTTATTGTAGGAACTTTCTCATTAGGAAGGTTTTAGCTTCTTTTTTGAAAAGTGCCAGAGGAGGTGTTCTTCTGATGGAGGAAGGAAGCGAGTTCCAGATTCTTGGTGCAGCCCCGGAGGTGCTCGATTATATGATTTTGCCTTGCGGAAGCATGGTGGCTGGAGCACACAGTATCTGGTGGACCGGGAGATTCTAGAACTCCCAGAAATCACCATTTCCTGGGAGAGATATGCCAGGGACTTTGTGTAAAAAGGTTTGTGAGTGATGCAGGCCAGCTTGATTTGGATTCTGCCTTCGAGGGGAAGCCAGTTCAAGGCCTTCAGATGTGGTGAAATGTGGTTAATTTTTCTTGAGCCAGATAAGAGTCTAGCTGCTGCGTTGAAGCAAGCTTTTAGGCGGGCTGTCGAAGTCTTAGGTAGGCTAGATAGTGTGGAGCAGCCGTATTTGATTCTGGAGATAACTAACGCCTTCACTGCAGTTTTTAGGTTGGCAGTTTCAAGGAGAGATTTTTGTTTTCTCAAGTAGCTCAGATGGAATCTGGCAGTTTTGGCCATTGCGTTGATGTGTTCAATCATATTCAGGTTACAGTCCAAAGTAATCCCGAGAGATTTGACAGAATCCACTATGGTATGGGTGCAGTTGAGTGCTGTGATTGAGTTAGTCCATTATGGTGAAATATGACACCCCTCGGGGTGTGTGGGTGCCCTTGGTCTAAATTGGAGCTGCCCAACCTACACCTTCTCTTTCCCCTGCAAACACGTGGTACCAGAGAACTCACCCTAACCCCACTCTGTTCCCCCCTTTTTACTTCCCCCCAAAGAACTGCATACGCCTAATCTTGCTTCCTAAGATATACTCTTCAAGCCTGACACCAATTTATAGAATCCCACCATTACCACTCTATATTGCAGAGCTTTGAAACCCAGATTGTACCATCTTCTGGGCAAGATTCAAGTTTATATCCCACATATAAAAAAGACAATAGAAACAAATTTAAGAATGATTGCTTTGCGTGACGTGGAAGCAAAGTATTATTCAAACATTCCACTAAAGGAATTGGAAACCTTGGACAGAATCTAACAACTGCATTCCAGTGACAAAAATGGGTTTCAGAGGCAGCAGCAACACTACTGACAACATACTAGCTTTATTGAAGATAATCCATAAGAAACTGAAAGTTGAAAAAATTAAGTTTTTTTTGTTTCTTTTGTTTAGGTCCAGGCAGGAACACCACCATTTTACATGCTCATGTTTAAAGTTGACATTTTTCTTGAACATTGACATTTGACTCACATTTGCATGCATGCTTATATAAAATTATGTTCCATGAAATAAATTGGCTTGCGTTTACATATCTTCATAGGCATAAAAATAAGCCTTAAACATTCTGTTTGAAAGCTAAAGTTCATTGCGCAAAATGTTGTTTGTTATTGTTTTCTAAGCAACAGTTTTGTCAGAATAGAATTAATAATGACAGTCTGACCAGGGCTTCGGCATGGTAGAATGAGTGAGGTTAATTATATAAACTACATCACTCCTTTCTTTACTTAGAGGTATATTTTTGCTGACACTGTCAAGGTCACCCCATGATAGATTTTAAGCCCAGCTGAATCCTGTTTACATCCCGAGAAGTATGATGCCCAGATCTACACCAATATGGCCTCCCAGATTAAACATACCCAGAGGTAACTGGGGCGTTAGATCACCCACAGGGATTCTTGTAGATTTCACCCACCCTAGGCATACTAGGATAGGGAGCGCTAGGTAGTAGCAATACTATATTTATATGCACCCACATATTCTATGTACCAGCACAATTCTTGAACTGTTGTTTTTTTTCCTTTGACTATTGAATGGCATTTGATGGAGTAGACCGCTTGCTGTTATGGTCAAAGTTAGCTAGATGGTGATTTTCTCTTCGGTACTGAGGACCATCCAGTCACTATATTGGAATGCCTGGGTGAAGGTTAAAGTAACCATGGGCGAAGTACTACGCTACGCTCGTGCCATTTGCGAAGTTTTCGCTACTTCGCACTATGCGAATTGCACATTTGCGAAGTGCAAACACACATAGCGTAGTGCAGCAATCATTTTTTGCTTGCTTGCAGTCCTCGACGTCAAGTTGGCAACCAGGAGCGAGCAAAATGACATCCTGGCGAGACTTTTACCTCGTTCGCGATCAGCAACATCAAGTTGCCGAACCCGAGCGTGGAAAATAAACCTCCCGGTGAGATTCTCAACACGAGGAGGTCAGATTTCTCACTGCGGGAGGTCGCGTATGCTCGCGACCGCTCGCGATGGGAAACTACCAGTCTGCGTTGAGAAAGCTGCTGCCCGAGTAGAAATCTACTCGAGCGGCAGAAAACGCCCGCTTGCACTATGGAAGATGCAGTTTGCACTGACTGCACAGTGCGGACAAGCATCCGGCACTGTCCAATCAAGTGCGTACATCATTTTGCACAGTGTACGACATAGTTCGCTTAGCTACTCGTAGCTTGCGTAGTGCGAAGTGCACTTCGCATAGCTACACGTAGCGCCACTACGCGAACTAGGCCCAGGGTTAGGCAAAAGAAGCACACATAGCCACATCTCAATCAATATAAAGATCAATATAGGTACAGCACTAGTCACAGCCAAAATATGCATACTGCAACAATGGAAATCACTGACCCCACCATCGCAGGAGGAATGGCTTGTAACTATGATACACACGGCCTCCCATGAACAAGTCATTCATAATCTCCTCAACCAGATTGACCTATTCCTTCAGATATGGGCACCTTTTCTGAAAGTGGAGAGCAACATTGACAAGAACTCCATAGCAGACATTCCAACTTTCGCAGCAGCAGTGACATCAGGTGAGGTTCTTTAATCCAAAAGAACAATAATGACCCCTTGCTAAAGATATCATCCTTTCTCCTACCATCCCTCATCGGTTCCCATGTGTTCTTTCATGCTTCTCAAATTCTTTGCCTCCCTTATTGATACGCCTCATATGGTCACATTAAGCCTGCTTTACATTATTCATTATTAATCCTTGACACCGCCATTCATCCTGTATTTTCAGCTAAGCATTCAGGAGATATCTTTGATACCCTACTGGTTCATTTCTTTCCTCCCTCCTTGTACCATGTTTTTTCCTAATCCACCTCTCCTTCCCCCCTTGCCTTTCCCCTCCCATGCCCATTACACCCCCCACCCCCCCGGTTCTACTCTAAAAAATTATGCAACACAGTATTACAGAAGTGTAGCAATATAGCAGTTTGGATACTCTCTTATCACTTTATACTTCGCAGTGATCCAGCAACGGAAGGTACATAATAAGACCCCCTTCCAAATTTCAGCACCTCTTCACAACTAGGTACAGCAGCTACACCCAGGAATAGAGTGAATCCCCCCAGAGTCACAAATTGATTTGTTTGATTGATAACTGATAATTGACTCCAGCCACATACCCTTAACCCAATTACCTGATCAAAGCTACCACTCTTAGGACTTCATACATTAGACAAGATTTTCTATTATTGTATACATATCAGCTCTTGGCTTTCCTTGTACTTCTCCCCTTTTCCCCTCCCCTCTCCCTTAGCTTGATATCTATTTATATATTTATATGCTCTTCTTATCCATTAAGAGGTATTTGTCACACACATTTCTTATTAACTTGTTCATTTATCTATTGTAAAAGTGCGACTGAAGCCATTGTTTTCATGATGAAATCTTGTACAGATTTTTTTTATTGAATAAATCTTATGTAAAGAATGTAATAAAGAAATACAACGCAAAAAAAGATCAAAATAGGACTAAAATAGCGCTGCATATTGGCTGAACTGCCTTTTAATTTATTTATAGCAGACTTCCCAGGCACAATCATAGTGCAGAGCGCTCACCCTCCAAAATTAGGCACTCACTGCTTTCAAGCCCTGTCACGAGCAGATGACACAATCATTCTAGATCACACAGCAACTGGCCTACAGATGTGCTCGGCTGCCTTCAATAAGTATGAACACAATAACAAATTCAAAATCAATGCAAATAAATCAGCAGTTTTGGTCTTTGGCTACAAATTGTGTAAAATGAAAAGATGGCAGGTGGGTGATACTCCTGTAGAGAAAATTGTAAATACTGCAACCTGGGAGTATGTATTGATGATCAAGGTTTGCCAAAAGAGCAAATGGCTTATTTAAAACGTAACATTGCTTCTATGGACTATGCTATCTGTTGCCTCTATAATAATCTAGAAGTGCCTTCAATTAAGACTTTACATGCAGTCAGCCACACAAAACTACTTCTGTTGACTATGGTTTACCTGCTTTTCCAGCCCAGCGTAGCTGGACCGCTGGACACAATGCAACCTATTCAGGCTAATCTTCCACTCAACCAATTCCACTGGCCAATCATAAATCGGAGAAGAATTTAACCTGCAGCACCCGTCGCCAAAACGAATCTCTCATTATTTGGCCAGTTTCGGCATGCCAAGGAAAACTCATTTAAATCCATTATCTGGCATGCTCACTAAAATCATAAGGGTTTCACTGAACCCTTATGATTTTATCAATGCACCGCACCGCGCACTTTACAGCTAGTAGTACGGAATTCGTCAACAATCCTGTGGAATTTTAAACTGGTGGCCAAGAAACTGTTAAAAGCTCTGTCCTTTATAAGGGACTCCAATGTACTGAATAAAAAAACTCTAAAATTACATTGTGGATAGCTAGTCCAAAGATAAACTTCCAAACGAGCTTTTAGGCCCTTGTCTAAAGCAGCAATACACCACTTTAATCATATTCGATTTTAATGCATTCCTTTAATCACATTCAGGCCCGCTTGTTCAGCATATAAAACTTGTTCCAACTGCTGAGGTCTATGTGGCTGCAAGTATGAAATATTAACTTAAAACAAAGTTACTAGAGTGAAGTGTTTGTTGGCTTCTGCGCTGCTTTGGAGCAGTGATGTCGTGATTAAGATGTGGGGGGATGCTAAAGGTCTCCAGAAGGTCTCTGGTGCTGGTGTCCAGAAGGGGTCTGATCCAGATGGATCCAAAGTCGAAGAACACATATTTTACTGCATTGCTTTTGTTAGCTTTTAATGACTTTAGAGTGCATGTCCAGCCAGTGCAGACGTGAAGGGGCCCATTAGGATGTCGGGTGGTGGCACCACCGCGGTGCTGGCGGGGCGGAAAAACGCCTTTTTCCGCCCGCGAGCAGCGGAACCCACGTCCGACATATTAGTATAGTAAAACATAGGTCATTTCCCGTCTGCCGCGGAGCCACGCGCACCACCATCAAAGTGCGCCCGGCTCCGCGACGGTGGGAGCCAATGGAGACTCACCGCCGTGCGGAATTACGTCCGCCTCGCTCAACAAATTAGGATGGCCAAAACAAGCAGACGCACCGCAGCGGAGACACCGCCTAATCGGACACGGCGGAAACTCGACAGCGGAGCGCGATAGCAGAGCAGCGGTCATGAACGCCATGGACCCAACCCTACATATGCATCCGGTGATGTACCTGCTACAGTACTATCATCAAATGGGCTGCCGCGGACGCCACCGTAGGTACGCTACTACACAACACACAGGCCGACACAGGGTACACATTCACTACAAACACCCTGCTGGGGGTCACAACACATCCACAAGGGCACCCACACATTAGCATCCGAGACACATATCGACCGCCAACTAGCAGGAACCTTCTGTTCCAGCTCACGTCAACGCCGCGGTCAACACATGCGCACAAAGCACAAGGCAGGGCCACTCCAAGTCATGGGCAGGGCACAAAGACCACAGGGACACACCACCCCCGACCACACAGCAACACACCCCATCAGGTCACAGGCCAGGTGCCCATCCTGTGCACACCCATGCACACCAACAAGCAACAAGCACAGCAACAAGCAAGCACAATACACACCCTGTACCACACAACAAACAACCAGGGAGACAGCCACTGCAGGAGTGGCTGACAAGGAAAACACAACACCAGTGCCAATCAAACTAAAGGCTGCCAACACCTCCCAGCACAAACACACACAAACAAACACACACCATGGGTGTAGCCATAAACAGAACAGAACACACACACAGGGATGCCTGAACTGATGCCTGCATACAGACAACACACAAACACCACAGGAACACACACAGAATCACATCAGAATCAGACATACCCTGACAGCCAAACTGTGGAAGGGCAATGGGAGCACAAACACAACATGAGTGCACAACATCATCACTCAAGAACAAAACACAAACAACATAACACAAATCACACAAGAAGGGCATCTGCACAGACCCACACTGCCACATCAAACCAATCACACATACACACTAAAGAAAAATCTACAAACACCACAGGACATCCGGGGATGCACATCAGTCAAGGCCACATACGCACACCACTGTATGTACAACAAGCAGCCAGTGCAAAACACGCACAACAGCCACACACAGACATGACTGATACAACCTCAACACACACAGCACAAATCAGTACAGCACAAATACAACAGCACACAAAGGAAGTCAAGCAAAACAACATTCTACACACATACATCTAACACAACAACAACAGGATGCACCACTCTGGGACACAAGAGCACAACCATCTTCACCAGATCTCTGGGCAGTACACACAGCTGTAGTGCACATGAACAATCCTCACTCGACAAATAGCACACAAACATCACTCAGAAACCATTTGGGCAAGGTCCAATGTGGAACAACACTCCAGGCCCAAGAACTGCACCACATGGCACAGCCCCACAAACAAGTGAAGTGGAGGCACATACACATGTAAACCAAGGGGATATCTGACATTCAAGTCAACTGACTAGCATGTCAGTAGTAGACATGTTAGTGTTGTACCCTACACAAACAGAGGTAGTGCATACCTACAATGGCCAGGCACAAGTGGCACACATATGTGATGGCATTGCACCACACACACCATGCCAAGCAGGAGGATAAAAGGCACCATGTGCCTGCAATGCATGACAAACACAAACACACTGCCAGTGAGGAGCATCAGGGCCACACAGTCTCCACAAACACACTCAAGACACGTTGATCATCAAACAAACACAAAACTGAAGTGCAAGTCACACACATTTCACACCCATAATTGAAAAAAAAGGAAGAGTCGCACAGACCTGCATGGACACACCAACACACTGCACAGTGCACTCCAGACAACTCACACAACAGCATACAATCATTTACACAGGGCAGGACAATGCAAACAACAGGCACACACCTCCTGGGTGAGACATGTGTGGCCAACACAATCCAGGGGCACACACACATCCACAACCACCACAAAGTCACAACCTTCATACTGCACGCCTCATCACCACCCCAGAGAACACATCACATGTAGTCCAGGGGACCATGACTGAGAGCCAACACAAAATGACCATACACATACACAGCTGGGCACAGATAGAGTAATAACACACATACATCATGAGCTTGCCCAGCCTGCATGCAAACATGTGCACACCATCACGCCCATGTCAGTTTGGGGCACTGTAGCCCAAGCTGACATGGCAACAACGTAGCCAACAGTAGCAAACCACTACAAATAAAACTGAATGAAAGGCTAAAGATGCAACACAGATAACACAAGTATCAGTGTCTAAATGGACTGAAGACCCTGTTATCCCTGTCTAAAAATGTGATGCTGCCAAACAGCTTGGTAATGTTGAAGCCACACATAGAGCATGGGGCACAGGCAACAAAATGCACAGCCCAAAATAACGTTATTCAGCAAGGACACTGACAAAACAGACAACAGGAGTAACTGTCTTTATTGACATATTGCAGAGATGTGACAGTAGAACAACAGTAGACAAGAGCAAGGCACAAAATGCTGTTCAACTGCAATACAATCTGCCCAGGCAAACTACAAACAGGAAGGCCAGTGTCCATGGCACAGGTGAGAGCCCAACTCAGCAGAGCAACAGGGCCAGTTAGCATTGCACAGCTAAGAGCCCAACACAGCAGAGCAACAGGGTCAGTGTCAATTGCACTGGTGAGAGCCCAACACAGCAGAGCAACAGGGCCAGTGTCCATGGCACAGGGGGGAGTCCAACACAGCAGAGCAGCAGGGCCAGTGTCCATTGCTCAGGTGAGAGCCCAACACAGCAGAGCAACAGGGCCAGTGTCCATGGCACAGGGGGGAGTCCAACACAGCAGTGCAGCAGGGCCAGTGTCCATGGCACAGGGGAGAGTCCAACACAGCAGAGCAGCAGGTCCAGTGTCCATTGCACAGGTGAGAGCTCAATACAGCAGAGCAACAGGGCCAGTGTCAACTACAGGGTGCACAACAAGTAAATGAGAAGTAGCACTGGCAAGTCCAGAACAGCAGTGAACGACAAGGCCAGTGGCCAGGGAGAAGTACAGAGTCAGGGCATGAGAAACTGCACAGGCAAGGTCAGAACAGCAGTGAGTGACAAGGCCAGTGGCCAGGTAGAAGTGCAGAGTCAGGACATGAGAAGCTGCACAGGCAAGGGCAGAGCAGCAGTGAGTGATAAGGCCAGTGGCCAGGGAGAAGTGCAGAATCAGGACATGAGAAGCTGTACAGGCAAGGCCGGAACAGCAGTGAGTGACAAGGCCAGTGGGTATGGCAAAGTGCAGAGTCAGGACATGAGAAGCTGCACAGTGTGTGTGTGTGACTGTAGCCTTCCATGTCCAGCAACACCCCCTGGTGGCAAACAATGGCCAGGACTAGCACACCTGTATGAGATATACTTGTATGAGGGGGACTTCAATTCACATCTGTGTGTCATGCGGGCTTGGAGCCGGCTGTGTGTCGGGTCAGCAGGAGCACTTGACTGGGGAGACAGAGGCACAGATGATGTAGGCCTATCAGTGGTTTGGCAAGCTGGAGGGCTGTTTGGACCAGGTGGTATAGTGGCACGTGGAGGTGGAGTCATGCAGACCTGTGACACAGTGTGGGTGGGAGAGGTTGAAGGGGTGCCCTTCCACTTTTTGGGAATATGAAATGGCCTCCCTGTTTTGGGGTTGATGGTGTGAGAAGTTGGCCTGATATGCAGTGCTCATTATTCTAGTGATCACTATGTATCATACCAAACGACCCTTATTGATGATTGGTTGTAAGTCAACCTTGTAGACCAGCTATCCTAGTAGCATGGACAAGAGCAGTCTTTAGGCTAAACTCTAGAGGGCGTGTTAAGCCAGCTGTTATACCATCACATATACCCCTTGAACACCAAGTGAAAGGACACCACACAAGTTGTTATGAAAATAAAAGGATATTTATTTATAACACAACAACCCTGGACTCTTTATGAGGACAGGGTGCTAAGCACAATACAAAACTCTTAAAGAAATACTGAAAGTCGCACAATTTACACAAATGCCCGAGGGGCACGGAAAACCATATACTACAAAAGTGGAATGCGAAATTACTAGCAGGTAAGTACTACTCTCAGAGGCTTTAGAACCGCTGGGCCTATAATGCTGAACCCTTAGATTAGAAGCAGGAGGCCTGGGGACATCGTGTGCAGAGTGGGAACTCTCACGCGTGATGCGGGACAAAGTCTATGAATGCTAGTAAATGCAAAGTTAGTGTTCTCGGGCGAACCCGACTAGGTAGGTCAAAAACGAAAGTGGATCTAGACACTTAGAGAGTGGATCTACGCTGGAGCACCGTGGTACTCGGTTTACCTAGCCCAGGGGCTGCGGCTGCATAGGGTTCAAGTGTCGTCGGGAATCCTCGTTGACGAACCAGGAGCCTGAAGTGGAAGTTGCTGGCAGGCGACCAGTGAAGATGTTCCGGGCTGATCCAAGGACTGGATCAGTGTAGAAGGATACCTGTAAGCAGAGGGGACCAAGTTCTGAATCACTAGCCAGTGATTAGGTGGGCACCAGGATGGCACCGGACGAGGTCACTCAGCCAGGTGAAGAGGTGACACTGGATTCTGCTGCTGCACGGACCAGGGCGAGGATGTCGACCAAGCTGGAGGTCTGTGAGCGGTCCCACGTCGGATGTCTGCTGCTGGCGATGCTGGATCCGGTGAAGGAGGCAACAAGCCTTGGCTAAGGCAAGCCCACGCGGCGACACAAAATGGCGTCTGGAGTGGACCAGGAGGGTCCGAGGAAGTTCCCCTTCAAGAGGAGACAAGGGCCAGTCTAGAGGAGCTAGACCAGCGGGGAAACAACGTAGGACGTCGTCTGGAGGGTCACTAGCCAACGGGCAAGTGACCGGACAACGTGGCAAGCAGCGCAGAAGCAAAAGGGCCCCACGCAGATCTGGAGGATGCTGGGGGGCTGGACTTCGGTGCTCGTGCTGCTTGGGGTTGGGGCTTCTCTTACCCCAGTGCACCCACTCGAGGGTCCCTCGGCGGTCGTGCTGGGTCAGTGTCGTGCTGGTTCTGATGGTCGCTGGTCTCGTCGCACCCACGGTTCTCAGCTGTGCTGTAGAGGCAGGTTGAGGTCAGAGAGGGCAGGGAGTCCGGGTCTCGTCGTGCTGGTCAGTCTGGTTCCGGAGGAAGGACGTTTCAGCAAACCGCAAGATACTTAGTTGGTGCCTGCTGCTGCAGGGTGACTACTCCTTAGTCACAAGGGAGAAATCTTGAGAAGAAGTCGAGAGTTCCTTTCGTAGAAAGTAGTTTCAGGATTCACAGATGATCTAATCTGGAAGGGTCCCCGCTCCCACCTTTATTCTAAAGAAAGGGGCTGGTACGCGACTAGGTCCTGCCCATGGGTGGGACCAGGAGGGGGGTGGTTACACCCCTCTCCTTTGTCCGGTCTCTCCCCAGCTCAGGGGCTGGTGTGCCCCCAGAACTGGTTTGAGCCGGCCTATGCACAGTGAGCACCGGGGTGCCACTTGCAGTCACCTTCCTCTAAAGCCCTGCCTACCTGGGATACACAAAATCCTGTCTGGGATGGTGCTGGCACCGCCCCTGACAGGAAACCCATTGTCCATGCCTCCGTAGCTGGAAGGACTCCCAGCAGCAGGAGGGCAGACTTGTGTCTCGGTGGCAGCATCCATTTTGTGGAGCTGAGGCTGTGTTGAACTTTAACCGGGGTTACAGCTACCAACATGTCTTCTCCCTCTAGAGGGGTGGAATGCTACCCCCGTCACCAGAACTGGCGAGGGGGTAGTATTCCAAAGCGTATGACACCTTACACGACATGTTTAGATAATGTCAGACCAAAGTTACCATAACCGCGAGGATTATAAGGCACTTAAGAGTATATGGTCTGACGCTATCATGGAAACGGCTAAGGGATTGATCCCGAAGGCCGCAGACAGGCTCAGCTCATGCCAGAGCACTATCTCACACGATTCCAAGCACTCTGCCTCCAGGATTGTTAAGGCCTGCCATAGGAGTGACTGATAGGAGATCTGTGTGCCCATTTTAGGTTTAGATATAGGTATACTATATCTAAAGCAAAGGGTGATTACACCACCTTGCCCCAGCTGTCAAGCAGCCAGTGGTGTCAGTTTTGGATGGCCAGCCAGGGGTGGCATAATACATGCTTCAGCCCCTGGTAGGCCCTGGGTACACCTATGCCCTGGATACCTAAGGTATACTATACAGGGACTGATAAGGTGACTCAGTATCCAATCAGATATGTACCTAGGGTACATGGAATCCATTTTAACAGAGAGAGCAGTGGGCCTGGGGTCCTGAATAGCAGGGCCCCAGGTCAACTAAGTCAGAAAACCAGCAAAACACCAGGCAAAAAGTTGGGGGCAACCATAGTCAGGGATCTACCTTCCTACAAATGGGAACTGGTGAAGACACAACAGGCACACAAACAAATAGTTTCCCATCAGGTGCAGACACTGGCACTCCCTCTGGTGATGTGCTGGATCCTGCAGAACGCTTTGTCTGACTATGCCTCTGGACCACCTTTCCCTATTTGCCCGGTGTCCCACCTACAGTGCTCTCCTTTGCCTGTTTCCCAGGTGTAGCACCTACAGTGCCCTCCTTTGTATGTTTGCCAGGTGTAGCACCTACAGTGCCCTCCTTTGTGTGTTTGTCAGGTGTAGCACCTACAGTGCCCTCCTTTTTGTGTTTGTCAGGTGTAGCACCTACAGTGCCCTCCTTTGTGTGTTTGTCAGGTGTAGCACCTACAGTGCCTTCCTTTGCCTCCTTGCCAGGTGTTCCCCCTACAGTGCCCACTTCCACATGCTTTACTGGGCTTGGATTAGGAGTTGACGTGGTGGGGGGATTCCTGTGCCCTTCCTAGGTGTACCCTTGCCAAACAACACCTCTTCAGTGGGCATAGACACAGCATGCCTACTAATGCATGAGGTCTTAGGGACAGTAGAGTCCTTTGCCGGTGATGCCTCTGAGGCATGGGAGCCTGATGCCACCCTCATTGCTTTATCGGCCTTGGTCTTCCCTGACGGGCTCTTATCTATGCATTCTGGGATGGCTTTGCTCTTCTAGGGGATGGTGTCTGTGGGCGGGACCGTTTGGGTTGTGTTTGCTGTGTGCTCCTTGTGCTGTATCGTGTTTGTGATGCATGCACACCATGGTCACTTGCATCTGATGTGGCCACTGACTGGGGGGTGGACAAAGGCACCTGAGCAGGAATGGGAGCATGTGCCTGGGGAAGGGCAGACGTCACTGCAGATGACAAAGCCTGGACTGTATGGTGTAGCCCACCCAAGTCACAGTGTATACCCTCCATGTATGCAACTACCTTGCCAAATTTCTTGTCATGCTCACTGAAGGCACTGATCAGGGCAGTCTGGCCCACACAAAGCTGGCGCAGGAGCTCTACTGACTCTGCAGTGAGGGCAGCAGGGGGGACAGGTGCAGGCTCAGCGGTGCCATGTGTGAATGTCACTCGCCCCCTCTTACGGATACGGGCAGCACCAGAGGAAGTGGATGGGAGGCTGGCCACTGGCCGCTGTGTGTTAGATGATGATGCTGACTCACCATCCCCTGTGCCTAACAACATGGATGCATCACCACTGGCATCAGATGATGTAGTACTCTGTGTCTCAGGCACGGATTCCTCCTGCATACTACGGTCCCCCTCAGATGCGCTGGTGAGCTCTGTTTCACTGGCCTCCGGTGCAGCTGTGGTGCTACTTTTGCCACCACTGGTTTCCAGGTCCTACGTGTCCACAGTTGATTCTGCATGAGAGAGAGAGACAGGGTTGTGTTAGTGTCATTATCAGGACAAACTAATCCAATCACTGCAGTACAGGAGCTGCCCAAATTGACATGCTGGCCAACACACCCTGCAATCACTTAGCAGCACCACACTACATAGACAACTACAGTGCCTGTAACACTGAATCTCTGCCATGACTGAGCCATGTTGAGGACACACACAATAACACCCTGCCTGTGGATTAAGTGTACCAGACATACAATTTGCCCAGCCCACACCTGGGGCCTGGTGTGTGGACAACACTCATTACTACAGACATACCTTCAGTGAACAGGAGGGGAAAACACCCCTCCCCCCCCTTAGGACATGACTGGACACAATGCCAAGTGGGCCATACCAAGCATCATTTGGTACTCTGGGCCACCTTGTTGTCAGATGTGTGGGCCTCAATGGTCATGGTGCATGCAAAGTATGCATACCTGAACTCACACTCAGATAGTAGACACTATTGTTACCACCTTAATAGATTCCTCACACTATACCAATGCTGAAGTACCATGTGTATCTTTTCACATCTGGCAATGATGAAGATCATCACGAAGGGTCACCTTTGTAAGGGCATTTTGTCACAATGCATGACACTGGCACACATCCCAGCAGACACTCACATGACACAGCACAGCTCCACCAAATGAACATCACATGGTCCCCCGCTGCAACAGGCCCTGTACACATGCATCCACTCCCAGCCACAGTCACACCCCCCAAATACTCACCCCTGCCTTCTTGCCGATGCTCCTTCAGACGTGCATCCAGCTCAGGATGAGTCGCTGCCAATATGCGGACCAACAGTGGAGTCATGTTGCGCCGTGCTAAACGCCCAGTGCGCTGTATCATGCCCAATGTCATCTCAGCCATGGTTTTTGCAAGCAGACTGATGTTGTCCAACCTCTTGTGGCAGTGTGTGCGTCGTCTGTTGGAGACCCCCAGGGCTTGCACCTTTGCTGCAATGGCCCTCCACACGGCCTTACGCTGATGTACCTCGAGCTGCAGGAATCGGAGAGAAAAAGGGGAAATGATCAGTCACACAGTGTCATGTACCAACATCTATCACCACCGTAGCAAGACACCTACTCATGACCATTTGTAAACTCCCAACATCACATACTGGGGACACCACACAAGGGCACTCTGCGTGGCCCAAAACCATGTGAAAGCATGCATTCATGAGGGCGTATAGGGTCACAGATAATCACACACACATGTAGGATGACTGCACTGAACACCCTCGTTGGCTTGCACACATCACCAGTCCCATGCATGTCTGCACACTACATACATCACATTTATACCTGTGTGTGTTTTGAAGCACTGTGTGCAGGCACTGGGCCTAGTCTCTGCGTTCACTGTGATTCTGCCAACAGTGGCACACAGAAACAATCTCCCAAGCAATTCCTGTCCTGGCACCTACATGTCCAACATCCTGTGGCCCTTGATGGCTGATAATGTAACACACACCACTCACACATAGAACTGCCTCCGCGGCGGTCGTAAAACACCGGATCGTACCGCCGGACCATCGGGGATATACTAATTTCCCGTGCGGTGTCTCCGCTTTTCTTGCGGCGGGTTGTGAGTTTTCCGATGAAGACCTGGCTTTTCACCCAATCGCGCTAGGCGCTAATACTCTAGTCCTCATGGTCAAACCTGTTCTTTTTAGCGCCGGGACACCTCCTTGTGAGGTAGCTGTTCGCGCTTTATAAAATGCCGTATTATTATTATTATTATTATTATTATTATCCGCGGTACCGGGGGGCGGTTATTTCCCGCCTCCATGGCGGTCGGGGTAGTTTTCCACCCGCTATCCTAATGGAGCCCGAAGTGTTTAATTGAAGACAACTTTTTAGCTTTTGCCCTTTTTTACTGGATTTTATGATTGGGGGTCACATTGGCTGCAGGAAAACGGTGTTTTGTTTTGGCTTTTTAGCGCATTTTCGCAATATTTTTAGCGCCGATGTTTAAAGTGTTGACTTTATTTCTCGAAGTTCCGAAGCACTGGAGTTGAGTTTGACGAGAAGGATGAAGGGTGAAGCTTAAACTCCTTGTAAAAAAGGTAAGGATGATTTAAGCACCCATTCATGATCAAGAATTGATCACACTATGTTGCTTCAGGAACAACTGCAATGTTTTGGGTTGTGTTGGGGGAAGGGGGCGTTTTTAATGTACTGCAGCAATATGTGTAATTTTTGAAGAGAAGTGTGTAAAATTTTGGTAGGCTTTTTTGCTGGGGAAAAAACGGGGGTATTTTCCAACGTTTTGAATGGGCAGTCACCGTACGTAAATCCACACAAAGCATTGCATTGATTTACCTATCACTAAAAAGGCCCACAGCTGCAGTACAAGATTGTGCAGTGCAGCTTGAGTGATAGTGTAGACCTTTGTAAATCTAGGTCTATGGAGGATATAGTGTTGGGTGAGTAGGATGATTGTCTTAGAATGCTTGACAAAAGTCGTAGGAATGTGTCTGAGAAGGCTTTTGTTGAGTGTGTTGGGGAACCACCACAGAACAGGCCCTCTGACTAAGATACATCTGAAGTTTCTGGGGATGGAAAAAAGGTAAATATGTTTTTTAATGCAGTGAGGTGTCTTTTTTTAGCTCACTCAAGTGTGCATTTAGGAAATGTTAGTTTCGGAAATATTGTAAGCTGTAGCCTCACTTGACATGTTCATTACTAGATACGAGTCAGGTAAGCAGAAGTTGGAATCCGGATACCTATTAATTGAAGTTGAAACTTCAACTTCCACCTAAAAAGTCTACTTTTGCGGCCTCTCTAAGAATGCAGTTGAGAAAGCAGTGCTGTTTGGACCATGGACAGCAGCGGTCAATTTTTCACTTTTGTTTGATTTGTCTGCTTTCAGCCAATGTTTATGGAGTGGACAGCTTCAGCTGTGGGCTTTGTCAACTGGTCATCCAGGATTGGCTTAGAGGGGATCAGTAGGCACTAGAAGGATGTCTGAGACCTTGTATTAAAGGCTTGGAAAGGCGACATCCATCCTAGAAGGAAATTATTAGAGCACTTTGGGGCCCATTAGGATGTCGGGCGGATCGCCACCGCCATGGTGGCAGTGGCGATTCGCCCGACAATTATGCCCGCCCGCCACACATTTCCCCCCGCCATATTACTATGGCGGGTGGGACCGCGGCGGATGGAAACACCGTCCGCTGCTTTTCCGCCCCGGCCGCCTTGCGGCCGGGGCAGAGAAGGTTTAATATGGTGGCTTCGTCTATTCTGACACCGCCAGCCATATTACAATGGGCTCAGTCAGATGCCTTCGCCGCCACGGAAAGGCATGTGGTCTTCACTCTAGGAGCCCCCTGCGGGCCCCCAGAGTGAAGTAGAGGTGGGGGGTGCACACGGGGGGTACCTGTGGTACCCCCCAGCATTTGCATACATGAAGCGGCAGGCACCGCGCGGTGCCTGCCGCTTCGTGTATGCAAATGTATACATGCATTTCTAGCATTGTGGCGGGCGGGGCTGAGAGCACCGCCCGCCACATTTTTAAAAATGAGGGATGTGCCTACCACTGTGGCGGGCGCATCCTAATCCCCACCACGGGACCCCCGCCCTTATGGTGGGCAGTCCCAATCCCCGTGAGGATGGCGGGCGGGCAAAGTCCACCCGCCATCCTAATGACCCCCTTTGTTTAGAACTAATATGGGGATGCAAGCCCCTCTGGTTCAGGTAACAATTTCGGGTAAATGTGGTGCCATGTTTTTTTCAGTGATTATGTTTTTTGGGAGCTTTATAGTAAACAAACAATTTACACACCTAGAATAGTGTATGAAGTGCATGATCTTCTTCTGACTTGCACTTTTATGTCCCAATTGGCTGCTTGTGGATGGCCAAATCAAAGCACCTACAAGTCTACATCATTATTTTCCTTTGCATCCACCTAGCCCCAACACGCAGGCAACATATTGCTCCTCAACACAACAGTATCATTGCACTGCCTTGTACATGTCGCCTTGCTCTGAATGCCCTTGGTTAAGAAAAATATGCAGGTCCCAATCGAAGTTTGGGAGGGTTTATTAACAAAAAGCAGCTAATTCGCCCTGAATTACAGATCCAGTTGGATGGAGATTTCTACTGATCCATAAAAATAAGTAAGCTCCCTAAGCAAATACATTATATAGAGTTTTGAATATATGCTTTAAATTAGTATCACAAGACCTTGTTAAACAAACGTAGTATGCAGGAGCAAGAATCAGATCATGGGAAAGGGGAAACAGACCTCAAATGAAACATGATGGTAAGATTTTCTGGCCAACTTGTTGTGTCGTTACTAAAAATTACATAGGATCTGCACGTTTGTTGGAGTACATAAACTAAGGGTTTCTTGTCTAGACTGATTCCAGACACCCTCACAGGATATGTCAGCCTTTAGACCAGCCAGCTCACAGTGCCACTATAAGCCCACAAACTTTACCAATGAGCATTAGTTTCTGGCAACCATTGAACATGACAATCCTTGACCCTTCAGAGATCTTGGAAACAGTAAAGTACTTTTCGCTCAGTCGATCATGCTCACTTAATCTCAGAGAGATACACAGAATAAATGTTGGGAACGTTTTCAACAAGCATTTATTGGACCAGCAGCATTCTGGTTTAGCCCCTTGTACGCGTCGGACGGCCCTCGGCCGTCCTGTAGTGTAGTTCCTATATTCCAATAGGCTCTGCGCATTGAAATAATATATCCTAAAGATTTGACGTAGGACTTATGTCTACTAGGTCTCTCTCGAATAACTAAACTTAATTGTGAGTGCCAGCTAGCTCAGAGGTCACTAGAAACTTTCTTAAATTCACAAGAAGGGATTAGTTTCTGACAACCGCATAAACAAGACAACTTTGTTTCCCAAGAATAAGAAATATATCTCTAGAGTTGTGGAAATAAGAGATAAATATTTTACTCAGTCAATTGTGCATGCTTCGTTTCAACAGCGATGCAGAGAAACAGAGAGATGGGCGTTTTCAATAAAAGGATTTATTGAACAGTCTTCTTTCTCATGCAACTAAAGTGAACTGCTACAATCATAATGCAAAAAACAACAAGTGATGGACTGAATGTGGATCAATGTCACACACTCCCCCAGTCAAAAGATCTGGGCCCAAATCCATCGTTTTTTTGCACTCCACACCACCCTGGGTCAGATAATGGCTTTATGCAAATCAGCTCTGACCCTGTTGCCCCATGGGAACAGTCCAGTCCGAACTACAACAGCCATATCTTTCCCAGACCGGAATCAAGCATCCGAGGACCGGACCGGTTTCGAGGTAACACCTCTCTTCAGCCCGGCTAGCTTGACTCCAAGTGGTGTGGAGTGCCTGGGACCCACGTCTGGGCATCCCCAGCGCACTTAGGGCGGCAATTGCAAAAAACAACAAGTGATGGACTGAATGTGGATCAATGTCACACACTCCCCCAGTCAAAAGATCTGGGCCCAAATCCATCGTTTTTTTGCACTCCACACCACCCTGGGTCAGATAATGGCTTTATGCAAATCAGCTCTGACCCTGTTGCCCCATGGGAACAGTCCAGTCCGAACTACAACAGCCATATCTTTCCCAGACCGGAATCAAGCATCCGAGGACCGGACCGGTTTCGAGGTAACACCTCTCTTCAGCCCGGCTAGCTTGACTCCAAGTGGTGTGGAGTGCCTGGGACCCACGTCTGGGCATCCCCAGCGCACTTAGGGCGGCAATTGCAAAAAACAACAAGTGATGGACTGAATGTGGATCAATGTCACACACTCCCCCAGTCAAAAGATCTGGGCCCAAATCCATCGTTTTTTTGCACTCCACACCACCCTGGGTCAGATAATGGCTTTATGCAAATCAGCTCTGACCCTGTTGCCCCATGGGAACAGTCCAGTCCGAGCTACAACAGCCATATCTTTCCCAGACCGGAATCAAGCATCCGAGGACCGGACCGGTTTCGAGGTAACACCTCTCTTCAGCCCGGCTAGCTTGACTCCAAGTGGTGTGGAGTGCCTGGGACCCACGTCTGGGCATCCCCAGCGCACTTAGGGCGGCAATTGCAAAAAACAACAAGTGATGGACTGAATGTGGATCAATGTCACACACTCCCCCAGTCAAAAGATCTGGGCCCAAATCCATCGTTTTTTTGCACTCCACACCACCCTGGGTCAGATATTGGCTTTATGCAAATCAGCTCTGACCCTGTTGCCCCATGGGAACAGTCCAGTCCGAACTACAACAGCCATATCTTTCCCAGACCGGAATCAAGCATCCGAGGACCGGACCGGTTTCGAGGTAACACCTCTCTTCAGCCCGGCTAGCTTGACTCCAAGTGGTGTGGAGTGCCTGGGACCCACGTCTGGGCATCCCCAGCGCACTTAGGGCGGCAATTGCAAAAAACAACAAGTGATGGACTGAATGTGGATCAATGTCACACACTCCCCCAGTCAAAAGATCTGGGCCCAAATCCATCGTTTTTTTGCACTCCACACCACCCTGGGTCAGATAATGGCTTTATGCAAATCAGCTCTGACCCTGTTGCCCCATGGGAACAGTCCAGTCCGAACTACAACAGCCATATCTTTCCCAGACCGGAATCAAGCATCCGAGGACCGGACCGGTTTTGAGGTAACACCTCTCTTCAGCCCGGCTAGCTTGACTCCAAGTGGTGTGGAGTGCCTGGGACCCACGTCTGGGCATCCCCAGCGCACTTAGGGCGGCAATTGCAAAAAACAACAAGTGATGGACTGAATGTGGATCAATGTCACACACTCCCCCAGTCAAAAGATCTGGGCCCAAATCCATCGTTTTTTTGCACTCCACACCACCCTGGGTCAGATAATGGCTTTATGCAAATCAGCTCTGACCCTGTTGCCCCATGGGAACAGTCCAGTCCGAACTACAACAGCCATATCTTTCCCAGACCGGAATCAAGCATCCGAGGACCGGACCGGTTTCGAGGTAACACCTCTCTTCAGCCCGGCTAGCTTGACTCCAAGTGGTGTGGAGTGCCTGGGACCCACGTCTGGGCATCCCCAGCGCACTTAGGGCGGCAATTGCAAAAAACAACAAGTGATGGACTGAATGTGGATCAATGTCACACACTCCCCCAGTCAAAAGATCTGGGCCCAAATCCATCGTTTTTTTGCACTCCACACCACCCTGGGTCAGATAATGGCTTTATGCAAATCAGCTCTGACCCTGTTGCCCCATGGGAACAGTCCAGTCCGAACTACAACAGCCATATCTTTCCCAGACCGGAATCAAGCATCCGAGGACCGGACCGGTTTCGAGGTAACACCTCTCTTCAGCCCGGCTAGCTTGACTCCAAGTGGTGTGGAGTGCCTGGGACCCACGTCTGGGCATCCCCAGCGCACTTAGGGCGGCAATTGCAAAAAACAACAAGTGATGGACTGAATGTGGATCAATGTCACACACTCCCCCAGTCAAAAGATCTGGGCCCAAATCCATCATTTTTTTGCACTCCACACCACCCTGGGTCAGATAATGGCTTTATGCAAATCAGCTCTGACCCTGTTGCCCCATGGGAACAGTCCAGTCCGAACTACAACAGCCATATCTTTCCCAGACCGGAATCAAGCATCCGAGGACCGGACCGGTTTCGAGGTAACACCTCTCTGCAGCCCGGCTAGCTTGACTCCAAGTGGTGTGGAGTGCCTGGGACCCACGTCTGGGCATCCCCAGCGCACTTAGGGCGGCAATTGCAAAAAACAACAAGTGATGGACTGAATGTGGATCAATGTCACACACTCCCCCAGTCAAAAGATCTGGGCCCAAATCCATCGTTTTTTTGCACTCCACACCACCCTGGGTCAGATAATGGCTTTATGCAGATCAGCTCTGACCCTGTTGCCCCATGGGAACAGTCCAGTCCGAACTACAACAGCCATATCTTTCCCAGACCGGAATCAAGCATCCGAGGACCGGACCGGTTTCGAGGTAACACCTCTCTTCAGCCCGGCTAGCTTGACTCCAAGTGGTGTGGAGTGCCTGGGACCCACGTCTGGGCATCCCCAGCGCACTTAGGGCGGCAATTGCAAAAAACAACATCATAACAACAATCATAATGCAGGCTGCAAAGTATAATGCGTACATCGAGAATAGAATTATAAAATAATACTGTAAAAGCATTGTTTGGTTTCATAACCATATAAAAGTACATACATAAATAACACTGGCTAAAAGTACTCAACTGGTGCTTCTAGAAAACGCCTACCCCAATGTACCTAAACTAAGTCTAGTAAGTGGGAGGGAGTAAGTATTTCTGTAGCATAGGTTTGGTTTTCTTTGCCAAAAATCTATCCAAGATTTCTCTTAGGGTCTAACCAGCTCCATACCTTAGCTTAGAATGAAGGAGGTCTGGTATCTCTGTCTCGGGACTCGATTTCCCAACACCCCGTGAGGGGAGCTTGGGAACACTGGAGCTGGATTCTCAGCGAGAGAAAGGACAGCTTCTCGATCAGTGCATCACCTGGAGGGTCGGCTTCCTTCGGAACTTGCTGTAGCGAGCTGCGTCGGGCAAGTAGATAGTCGAACTGCTCCGAACCACCGTGTCTAGCTTGAGCAAGTGAAGGCATATTTATACCTTGAAGGTGCCTAGTTTGAAGTAAAGTCGGGCATAATAACGTCAGTAGGGAACCCCAAAGGAATAGTAGTTCTTTGTAAAGTACATGACAAATCAATATTCAAGCGAGAGGAGGTCCCTGACTGCTTACGCCGATTTTCCAAGAAATCGTTGTGACGTTTTGGTAAGGGTGGAAGTAGCCATGCCTGTATTTGGACTGCATGGGCTATGTCTAAATAAGGGTATGATTTCTATGGCTTTATTAGGGCAATGTGGAGAAGTGTGGCTCAGGGGTTAGAGGCAGCAGACCCGGAAGCTGAGATCGGTCCTGGACCAGGGTTCAATTCCCCGCCTCGGCGGGTCTTGGGCTAAAAATTCCACGGACTCGATAATTCTCGCCCCGGTGCCTCCTCGACTCACGGGTTCACACTCCGCGACTCTGGGCAATAGCTTGATTAATCTTCGCGGCGGGATGCCTGACTTTCACCTTGTGGATACCCTGCTATCTCACAGGGGAATACCAGGACGGGTTCCCTAAGCAAGCGCCGGGAAACCCACTGCGGGTAGCTGTGCGCTATATAAGCTCAACTACATTTACATTTACAATGTGAATTGTACTTTTATAAGGGCATGAATCCGGAAAATTCGCTCGGATCTTAAAACGCCATACAACACCCACTCCACTTTATTATGTTCGACATTACTAAATTTTAAGCATATAAAACATATCTAAAGCATGATGTGTTAAAACCCCACCCAAAATACATAGAAATGCATTCGAAAAAGGTGCACACGAAAATGGCATTTGTGCTGTTTGCATTTTAAAAGCAATGTTTTCATTCAAAGCATATAGTATAACATTGGAAATGCTATCCGAATGAATCACGAAATTAAATTTATGAAATTGCTCTTAAATACAGAAGAAAAGTCGAGACCATCCCATGACAAAATATATAAATTGTTTGGTTGTGGACAAGGTCAAATATTGTCTCTTGGAAGTATTCAAAGAATTCTTGTGTTCTAGGAATAGTTCTACTTTAAGCAGAGTACTTTGTGACAAAAAAGTTCAATTTTGGAAAAAAGTCAAATTGTAGAAAAATAGAGTTCCAAAGTTAGAAGCTTCTTTTGAAAAGTGAAGGTCAAATTCAGACTAGTCCCATAGAACACTGTGTGCTAACTTCAAAAGTCAGTCTCATTGTTTGGTGAAAACATCAACTCTTCTAAGCTGGTTAAGAATTCGTCTACCACAGTAGGTGAAAGTTGGACCACTTCGCTAAGTAGATCGATTGCACAAAAATGAGAAGCATCGCCGGCAGCCTTAGCCGCATTAGCAATGTTTGAAGGAGATGGAGATGGTACCAGTGTGCCTGTCGATCCACATATCTCACCGTCAGCAGTTTGCGTCTGTGAGTCCTCAATGAATGTCGTCATCAGGATTGGTAGCCGCTGGGGACAACACAATGCATGAGCCGTTACCAATCCAAGCAAAGTATCAACATCCGTTGGCAGGACTGATGGGAGTGTCAGACAGATGTCTAACATGCATTGTTCTCCACATAGCAGGCATGGTAGAACAGGTAAGATGCAATCTTGCCAGATTGGTCAGAATGATAGAAACCACGTGGTACTCAGATCTCTTAAACGATACGAGCCCAAAATCTGTATCATGCGCTCACGACACTTCATTGCCAGGAGAGTGTTCTCTAAGGTAATCTGGGTGTCACTGGTGACTGGACTTGCCATATCGGAGCAGAAGGAATAAAAAAAGTATTCCTGCTACGAGTCCCAAAATGAGAGGCAAGCCACCGAACACAGAGTGCATGAAGTTTGGAAATATGCAGAGGACTGCTTCAAACAGTGCTAACAGTCCCGAAAAAACTCTCTTAAATACATGTACAATACCACTGGTATCAGACATGTTTAAGGTACGTCCCAACATTTCTGTAAAATGTATAGGGCAGTTTGTCGATAAAAGGGCATGTATCTATGCAGAAGACCTTGCAACTTGTAGTTCATACGTCTCTTTGGACGAGGTCAGTGGCACAGTTTTTTGTAAAAGAATGGCTTTCATTCTGCTTAAACTAATAAACATATCATAACAGTAATAGATCAAAAAACATCCAAAAGTGAAAAGAGTAAAAAGTATGACATTTGAAAAGTATAAAATTTAAAATTTGGCGATAAAATACTGATAGCCCCTGGTTCAGGTGGTTAGGGCTGTCCCTGTGGTGGTTGATGTTCATTCTGCTTAAAGTATCAATTCGTATAGAAGCGATGTTCAGTGAAGGCCATAACGGCGACTCCCCGTCTGTCTTAGTTTTAGAAAACAATACTTGCATACAACAAGTGACCCTGGCTGACACAGTTACGAGATAGGCTATTCTTGGCAACATTCCACAGCAGCTGTGATAATTTAATATGATATAGCTTCCATTAGAAAGCTGCCTAAAAATTGGATCTATCACTGCAGCCGGAGAACCTTGCAGGTGGCAGGATAAGTTGGTCGAAGAACTATCGCAGGCTCGTGTAAGTTAATTCCCTGACATAAAAGTGTATCGCTTAGTGCGCTTTTGCAGTTTGTGCCACTAAGAAATACTTCTTTTCCCCCACTCCAACATCTGTGTGTATATGGTAATTCCCAGGTTGACTTGATGTATTCTTTACTCAACCTTTCATATACGTCAGCCGGTATATGTTTCAAACAATATTGAAAATGGAAAATTGTGACAGGCAGAGTGATTGTACCGTGTATTAGCCATTCTGTTGTAGGTTTTTCTGAAACAGTTAATGGTAATCTTTCCAGTTTCTCAATGCTCAGCACTGTATAGTCTGCTCCTCTTTGTGCCAAAGTGATTTGTTTATCTGTAAGGTTAAATGCAGCAAACAATGACGTAGTGTTGATTAGACGCCATGGCACATAACCAGAACGAAGATTTTGTAACAAATCTCTGACAAAATATCGTTTACAAAAATATCTACCTACAAAAATATTGCAACAAAAATATCGATTACAAAAATATCGACATGCTACCTCTAACAAGATAAGTACAAAAGTATAGAAAAAATATTATCGATGTAAAAAATATTGTTATTAAAAAAAATATTGTTTTTTAAAATTAAAAAAATATGTAACATAAATAAAATAATACTTATAAATGTAATAAACATAGTTAAATATGTTATAATATTTAAAATTAATAAATAATACATAATTTAATGAAAAAAATAATAATATAAATATAATACATAGTATATACTTCCTTGATACTAACTAACTAAATAAAAATATTATACATTACAAATAAATGTATACACATAAAAGAATAATACAATTAAAAATTAATAAAAATGTAAAAAAATTAAAAAAGTAAGTAAATGTTGGTTAGCGTAGGGGTAAACATTACTATTCCCACTCCAGAGAGTGCAACAGTAAGGAAAGTGTTAGATAGCATAGGGGTAAAAATTACTATTCCCACTCCAGAGAGTGCAACAGTAGGGAAAGTGTTGGATAGCGTAGGGGTAAAAATTACTATTCCCACTCCAGAGAGTGCAACAGTAGGGAAAGTGTTGGATAGCGTAAGGGTAAAAATTACTATTCCCACTCCAGAGAGTGCAACAGTAGGGAAAAAATTACTATTCCCACTCCAGAGAGTGCAACAGTAGGGAAAGTGTTGGATAGTGTAGGGGTAAAAATTACTATTCCCACTCCAGAGAGTGCAACAGTAGGGAAAGTGTTGGATAGCGTAAGGGTAAAAATTACTATTCCAACTCCAGAGAGTGCAACAGTAGGGAAAGTGTTGGATAGCGTAAGGGTAAAAATTACTATTCCCACTCCAGAGAGTGCAACAGTAGGGAAAGTGTTGGATAGCGTAAGGGTAAAAATTACTATTCCAACTCCAGAGAGTGCAACAGTAGGGAAAGTATTGGACAGCGTAGAAGGTAAAAATAACATACTTATAAATAAATTAAAAAAATTAAATAATACAAAAATTAATTATTAAATAAATATAAACTATTTACAAATACCAATACATAATTATTAAAAACATGATTAGCAATAAATAATTAAGTAAAAATAAATTAATATTAAATACCAATTAATAATAATAAATTATTAATTAATAATTAATTAACAATAATATAATTAACAAAACAATGAATTAAAATAAATTATTACTTAATTACATTTAAATTACCCTATTCCACTATAAACCCATAAACCGCTAAAGAACATATTTATCAATTAATCAATTAATTAAAATTAAATGCGAATAAATACAAATTAAATACCAATTAATTAAAATTAATTTATATTCCCTAAAAATGTATAATTAACTTAGTATAATTCAATTACTTCCCACCCTATTCCCTATAAACCCATAACCCACTACAGAACATAATTATCAATTAATCAATTAATAAAAATTGATTACCAATTTATTAAAATTAATTTATAATTCCTAAAAAATAATAATTAATTTAATATAATTAAATTACTTCCCACCCTATTCCCCTATAAACCCATAACCCGCTAAAGGACATAATTATCAATTCATCAATTAATGAAAATTAATTACCAATTATTAAAATGAATTACCAAATAATTAAAATTTATTCATAATTCCTAATAATTAATAATCAATTTACTATAATTAAATTACTTCCCACCCTATTCTCCTATAAACCTAGAACCTGTTTCAGTACTAAAATACAATATTTAGTTAAATTACATAAATACAAATTAAATACATAATAAATAAATAATAATGTACATAAAAAGCATACATAAATCGATATTAGTAACATCGATATTACTAACATCGATATTAAACATATTGATATAACTTACCTTCCTAATTATGTCCCTTTGATATTTAAACATCGACATTATTGTATGTCGATATTTAAAACTCGATATTTTGTCTGCCTACCTTTGTAACGTCCAGCCTAAAAGCATTACAGAACGCAATTGTGACTGTCCATGCTGTAGCATGAGCAAGTCCTGTTCCATTATGTCTAAAGCAGAGGATGCCATGCTTTTCAAAGAATAAATTCTGGATGACAGAGTCGATAACCCATTGTCAACTATAGAAAGAGATTTCTCTAAATTAATACAATCAATTTCTCGTATTCGTTCTGCAGTCTCTGCTTGTGTCGTTTTCCAAGCTTCATTATAAATGGCATATATACCGGCGTATATAAAACGTTTATGATGCCGTTTAGTAGGTCCTTGTAAGAAGTTGCTTAAATCAACGCCATCTTTATGTAAAGACAAGTGTTATTTTACCTCTGTTAGTGTGGATTTTTGTAACCACTCAAGGCACATTTTTCCTACACTGTATGTTGTTACTATCCCTGGATGTTGTCTCTGGACATATCTTGGATCTGGCCTGGTGTATGTGAACCCTTGTGCCTTGTTCAGGAATCTATCTTGACAGTTATTTGTGTCTGTGGGCCAGATTAATCATTTCTTCCAATCAGGATCAGTTCTGTTTTTAAGTAAAAATAGTTTTTACGTTGACCACCCCCTCCGTTGTGTGTTTACTATCAGGTGTAGGTGTAGGTATGGACGGTGTCTTCAAACCTTTTATCTTAGCTAGGCCTAGACAGGATGTCTTATTTGTACAGGGATAATGCAGGCTCGAAATAAAGCTTCTAATCCCTGCACCTGCCAGTCTTTTGTGCCCCAGACAGTTTTTGTCTCAATGTTGTCTCTCCAAATGTCAAAACCTAATGCGGACAGCCGGCCATAAAAGGCCGCAGAATAAATGAGCTTAGTATCAGTAAACATACTTTTTGTTCCTGTCTGATTAACAATTTTAAAGTAAAACATTTCTGGATTTCTGGATTTGAGACATCAAAACCTGAGAAGTATGGACATTTTTCATAGAATGTTTTTGAGCTACACTTCGGTGGCATTGGACAATGTTTCCATTGATTAAAAGTATAAACATTTCTAGGGTTTACAAATCTTTGCAAACAATGATGACCATAGTGATTATAACAGTACATTTGTTCATAAGCAGACATCTCTAAATTTGACATCATAGTATTAACAGTCTCAAAGTCCCAATTATCAGAAAATGTGCTGGATGAATCAAAGTCACTCAAGAAAACCTTGAATTGATATAGAATCTTCAACAGCTCTGCAGGACCAAAGATGTCATAATCAGTTCTGTCCCAAGCTTTACCACCAGGCATAGGAACAGCTGTGATGTTCACTGATGTCTAGTCTCTTTGTTCTGTTGCAGGGTTTCTGTACTCACACAGAACTGTGCACAGAGGAGTGGAACCTTGGCAAATTAGGGTGTCCCAAAACTTACCTTAGCAATCAACTCACCCCTTACCGAGCTAGCTACAGTGTCTCATTGGACATATCAAACACCCAATGTTTAGACAAACCAGAACATGAACTTACAGTACCTCAGGGTACGTGGGACTCATGAACACTCTTTCGTTATATTATCATTACAAACCAGAACATGGAGTAAAGAAGACACATGTGCATTTGAAATGTTTATTTACTAATGCCGTCTTCTCAGGCGCAGTATCTTAGATAATACAAGTATACTTATTATCAGTATCAAAATTATCAGCATAGTTACTAAGACATAAAAAGCGAATGGTGACAGCATGTTAACATGCTGTAATGAATAAGAGTTAACAACACTTATATCTCACCCTCCCTAACACATATATTATATTATTAGCTAAGAAGGTCTCTTTGGGTTGTTTTAGGGCGGGCCCATACCTTAGTGTCCTAGCATGAAGGAATCACATCAGCATACACCAGCTCTCTCTGCATGTGCACCGCATCAAGTGTGTTAACGATTCTCATGCAAAGCAATATCAATCCCGCCTCAAGCCCAAGTTGGCAAAGGCTGTACTTGTGTTATGACTATGAAAGCGTGGAGATCAGACCTCATAACAATTCCATATCGTGTTGCTCCAGAAACTTCAGCACTCTCCGTGCAGACATGGTTTATTAAACAAGACTGATATCAGAGCAATAACATATTATTCTCACATACACCACGGCAAACCACTAGGTTGAAAGCTAAGTCAACAATTAAGGGTCGTGTGCAGAAGTTGCAAGAAAGGAAAAATGGCGTTTAAATCTCAAATGTACCCATGCTAACTTAACACGATATAAGGATATATAGGAGCTATACAACACCCCCCCATGATCCGAGAACGGACTAAATAAGGTAACAGAAGTGCCATCACATGAGAGCAGAATCCATTTATAAACGAGCATGAATAAAGATTCAAATATAAAAACTAATGCTAAAAAAATAGCCCACAAATATAATGTGGCTCAAGCCAATAGGCAAGCAAAAATAAAATGTCTTGACCAAAAGTCAATAAAATCAAGGAAATGCTATCAATCAGCATGTCAATTTGAGGCAGTGTCTATGATAAGACCGTATATGAAAAGTAAGCTGCAACAGCCTCCAGGAGGAAGTCACTGTCCTCATCAGAAAACAGTTCAGCCATCCAATTTAAAAGATGAAAGGAACATACGTGATCTTCCAGCACCGGATCCTCTATAACCATCAGAGGACAGCTCGGTGGGTTCTCAAGAAAACTTAGTTCCAAGAAATTTTGCGCTGCCGACAACACATCCCAGGGACCCATTAGTCCATGTGCCACCGCCAAGGCCATAATCCTTTCGTCAGAACAAACCAACTCGTGAGCAATGATAGGACTCATCAGTTGATCAAAATCGACGTCAGAAGATGCTGGTCCGCAGAGACACAAATCAATGGCCCAAAGGAAATCACAGGTCAGACAGCGAAATACAGGCTGGACACAGGTGAAATAGGAGAACCGAAAAGATAATCCAAACGCCGTGCTTAGAGTCGCTAACGGCAGTGTGCCATAGTAATCAAGCATGCGGTTGCGAAACCGCGTCAGTAGTAGCTGTGCGTGGTCTTGCACAGGAAGGGCATCCATATTTAAAAAGGCAGAAAACCACCAATGCGCCAGCCGCTAATGCAAGCAAAAACGGGAACCCTCCAAATAAGGATGAAAAAATAGAATGGAAGAAGGCAGGGATGACTCCAAATATCTTCTCAAAGGAAGTCACGAGACCACCGCTAACAACTTTAAAAAAATGTGCTAGGCCCGTTGTGGAGGATGCGTTAAAGATAGAACGGACCATGGCTCCGAAATGCAAAGGCAAATCAGTGTTTAATAGAGCCTGAACCTCCGTACGGGTGTTAGCAATGTGAAGCACGAAAGTTTCACGGGCCGAGCTCAAGGCCACCTCTTTCTGGGACAATAGAGCTCTTATTCCAGCCATGCCGCTGAATTCTGCTCCCAAGGTCGGTATCTGTGGCCAAATGGAAGACTCCCTATGTTCACGTGTGGGAGGATAAAGAACATTTCTGCAGCAAATAACTCGCTCACTAACCGTTACTATGAAAGCTATACCTTTAATTAAACCACAGCAGTTTTCATTATTGAGCATTAAATAACTACCATTCTCTAACAATTTAAACGTGGGGATGATAGCAGGAACTGGCGTGCCCTGTCAAACGCAAGCCATATTCGGTCGGTCCTTGTTACATGAACCGTGTAACTGTATGTGTCTGCACATTAAAGAATGATCCGGCGTCTCAGTACACTCATCCCCTGTTAGATAAACCTCTTGTTCATCCTTGAAACATCTGTATGTGTATGGGAGTGACCAGACTTCATGAAGAAAACCGCTACCTAAGGGTTCAAAACGACCTATTGGCACATACTTCATACAATTTGAAAACTTATATAAAGCAAAAGGCAGCGTTATTAAACCGTGGATAAGCCACGTAGCAGCAGTGGCTTCTGCCACAGAAAAAGGTAAAGATTCCAACCTTTCAATATGGAGCATAGAAAAGGAAGCATCACGCATTGAAAGCAAGCGTTGTTTGTCTGTCAAATTAAACGGTGCAAATAAAGAGGAAACGTTCATGTATCCCCAGGGAACTTTACCCATTTTCAGAGTCTGAAGTGTCCATGCAAACTGCATGATCGAACGTAATTGATTTTGACCATGGTATAATACAGATACTTCATCATGCACAATATCAACAACAGACGACACAATATTATCTAATGTGTAAATTCTAGAGGAAAGCACGTTAATGCTATTGTCAACAACTGCAAGAACTTTCTCAAGATTTGCCTGATCAATAGCTCTAAGGCGTGAAGCAGCCTCAATCTGTGAGAGTTTCCAAATTTCATTGTAAACACCATATAACCACCTTTTCGACCTGCCACTAGCTGGGCCTTTAATGAAATCATTCAAATCCACGTCTGCATTCAGTTTGGAAAGGTGATACTTAACCGCAGGTAATGTTGAATGTTTCAGCCAAGCTTGACATAACTTTCCCACAGAGTAAGAGGTGACTGTATGACTCAAATCAAAACGGGGATCCGATCTAACAGTCTTAAAACCGTCAGTTATATTTAAAAATCTTTTTTGGCAAGAATCAGCACTACGGTGCCAAAGCAGCCAACCCTTGGGATTCATACTGGAAATGTTAAAGGAGGAATTCAGAAGCAGAGCCTGTATATCTCAAATGGACAATTTAGTAAAATTACTCCAATCCTCATATTCCTCCAACTCTGGGAAAGACGGGGTGTTTAACCTTTTAGATGTAGCCAATCCAAAGCATGTGGTCTGGGAAATGGTTTCATTTAAAAACCACATATGATTTGGGATGAGACATGCACGGTGCAAAGCCTCAGTGCCTCGTACCTGCCAGGCCCTTGAACCCCAAACTGATTTAAGGTCTATTGTTTCCTTCCATAACTCATAGCCCCCAGTAACTAATTGATCTAGGAAGGCCTTCGAGTACAACAATTTTGTATCGGTGAGTCTAACCTTGGACAGTGGCTGTTTGCGAAATTTAAAATAAAAGGACTCGGGATTGGACTGGTTAAAGTCAGTGAAATAAGTATACTTTTTAAGAAACGTTTCTGAACTCCCTTGTGTAGGAGCTGGGCAATGTTCCCACTGAGTAAAATTAACCGCATCCCTTCGGGAAGATGTCTTGTGTAAGAAGTGATTGCCACAATGTTGGTAACAGAACAATTCACCATAATTAGCAGATTCTAAATATAAATCCTCAGCATCAAAAGCAGCATAGTATTTCAAATCAGAAAACAAACTTTCCACAGCATTAACATCCCAATCATCAGAACGAATGTTTTGTTTTACCACATCCCCCATATTAACTCTCAGTACATTAGGAACATTAACGACTTCCGTTGGACCATGAATCTGAAAACGAACTGCATCCCACGCGATTCCATCCAGAACAGGCCATGCTGTGATGTTAACCAAAGTCAAGTCTCTTTTTAATCTGTGTGTAGAATGTGAAGAGGAAAGTGGGGCCAATGTTCCATTTAAATGAGTAATGCAAGTTCTCTCCTCGACATAGTGTCCATTCATAATCCGAAAAAAATAAAACACAAAACCAATTGACATAAAAAGGTAAACCGAAAAAAGGACCAGCCAAATGTATATCCAAGGAGGTATCAAAAAATGTTTTTTAAACAGGCTAGCATATACTGCAATTTTAGAGGGTCTTTGCGAGGCAAGGGAAGCAGAGTCAAATGAAAATCTGGATTCCGTGGCTAAACGAGCTTGCAGGTCAGGCATGGACAAATCAGTGGGGTATGTATAGTCTGTCTCATCAAGGTTAGTTCCTGGTAAATTATTCAATAATGGACTGGAAACAGCAGGTAATTCGATGGCCACCGCAGGTTCATTATTAGAAGCAGTGGGCATAATTGAATTTCTCACAATGGAAGGACAGGAAACAGCCGGTGTCATGCTAAGAAGAATCGGCCACTCTGTGTATCTTGACATTGTCAATAGAAATAAACCTGTTTTCCTTACGACCTGGAAGTGGTGGTAAAATGACTGTTCTTGTGCCCTTCACTCCAAGCACTGGGACTGGAGCTCGATAGGAGGGACCAAACTCTTTCTTGTTGTCGATCTTCTCTCGAACCAGTTCGCCAACTTGGGGTAGCCAGCCAACTACCGGGATCTGCAACGCATCATCCGATGTGGAGGGCAAATGTTCCTTTGCAAGAGTGTCTCTGGTCTTTTGTAGATTCTGTAAAACATTGCAATGTTCATCTGCGTCAAAGGAAGTGGCGCGAACCACTGAGTCTAGACCGTCAAGGTCAGGGACGAACATCTTGATGCCAAAGAGCATTTCGTATGGGGTCCGCCCACCCAGAGACCTTCTAGGGAGATTATTAAGAGCACGCTGCACGCCATAGAGGTGAGCCAGCCAGTTTCTGCCAGTGCCTATAACTCGGGCTGTCAAAGATTGCTTTAAATCACGGTTCATTCGTTCAACTACACTATTACCCTCAGGTCTGTAGGGTGACGAAAACTTGACTTGGACCCCCATCGAAGTCATGGCATCCTTATACGCCTTAGAGGCGAAAGCCGGACCCTGATCCGAATGGAAGGTACCACAGGCAAAAATCCCTATAAAGATACGCAAATCTCTAATGACAGTCCGTGAATCAGCGCTGCGATGTGGCCAAACCCACACAAAGCGTGTGCATGAGTCAACTGCTACTAAGATGTATTTATACGCAGTATCAGATGAAAATGGACCGCAGTGATCTAAATAAACACAGCCTAGCGGTTTATTAGAAATGTACAACTGAGTCTGAGGCGGACGCGTAGCAGTTGAAGGTTTAATCTGCTGGCATATGTCACAAAGAAGGACATAATCACGCGTCTGTTTGTACAGTCCCCGCCACCAGAAACGTAATTGTAATTGAGTTACAGTGGCCGAGACGCCCGCATGCGCAGACGCCACACCTTCATGAGCCGCTGTAATCAAGTCTGCTCTGCGATCCGAGTTGGGAATCAGCCGTTCCCCAACAACAGGAATTGTCACAAAAGGAACCTTTTCGGGACTTAAGTGGTATTTATACTTCGAAGGGAATCCCGAAGGATGTTTACTTCCCTTCTCAGAGGCAGCAATCGCTGCCAAGATGTCGCTATCAATCTTGGTTTTAGACCTAGTAACTGCTGCAACTAAGTATGTAGATACTGCTGATTTCGCCGCTTCATCAGCAAGCGAGTTGCCAACAGCGTGAACTCCTACGCGCTGATGACCGAGAGTATGAATCACATAAACGAGTGGCAACATAGCCTTAAGCTCTGCCACTCGAACCCAGATCATTTTATGTTTTATTGTGCTACCCTTGGAATCATGAAAATCATTTTGAATCCAAAAGAACAAGTTTTCATTGTAAGACTGGACACAGTAGTAAGAATCACTTACAATTAGAGTAGTAACACTTGGATCTGCGTACTCCAAAGCTAGTAAGAGAGCATGAAGCTCTGCCAATTGCGCGGTGCAATCGCCCAGGGGCAACGTGTGTACCTCCCTGGAAATGAACTCATCATTCAACATAGCACCGACCACAATGGCGCATGCGGAAACGTAGGCATGTTTAGAGCCATGCGCAACCTGCGCTGACCCATCAGTGTAAATGATGCAATGGAAGTCCTCCAAAGGTCGCATCGCCAGAGGAGCAGGGTGAACGAATTCATACTGCAAGTACTCCTGCGACCGTAAGGAAGCGTCAAAAATAAACATGACATCCGTGGATGACAATGACGCAGCCCACTGAATCCACCGAGGGTGCAAAGCCTTTGAATTTGGTACACTGGCTTTCGTGACTGCCTCCAAATGAGGACAGGGTGTTACCACTAGCATGCGTTTCCCCTGTGACAGAGCTCGTTCCTTTAGAATAGCCATCTGTACAGCAGTTAAAACCTTTTCTATGGTGGGAAACCGCATCTCAGCCGAGGTGTACAAGTGTGACTTGTAAGCAATAGGTACTGTGTCACCTTCATTAAAAGTGAGGTAGGTGAAACCCACCGTCCCAGGAATTATTCTTATTACCAGGTTGGTGTGGTTATCACGAGTCAGTAAATATTTAGAAGCGAGCAGATCAGCCTGCAAGGATTGCAAAATGGCTGACTGCTCAGGCAGCCAGCATGATTTTGAGAAAGTTGGTTGTATCAAAGCATACAAAGGCTTGATACGCTGGGCATATTCCGGAATGTAAGTTCTGCCGAAATTCAAAAAGCCCAGTAAAGATTGTAATTTTTTCAGTGTTGTTGGAGCGCGCAATTGTGCGCACTTCTCTAAGAAGTGAGGAGCTAAACCTCTACCTTCATTGTTGAGCTCATAGCCCAAAAACAACACTGTGTGTTCAGCAATGTGCGATTTTGCAAAGTTAAATTTGTAACCCATGTCTGCGAAGTTGCAAACAACAGAATTTAC
This sequence comes from Lissotriton helveticus, assembly GCF_964261635.1. NCBI lineage: Eukaryota > Metazoa > Chordata > Amphibia > Caudata > Salamandridae > Lissotriton > Lissotriton helveticus. The sequence goes on along the minus strand of NC_136062.1, from coordinate 165,794,016 downwards.
ACGACACAGATGCTCCCAAATATCGTCGTCTGTGAGATATATGTCATCCACATACGAAAAAGCATCAGGGTCGAGTGCCTCCAGAATAGAGACAATTCGAGCGGTAAATACACCAGGACTATTCTTGTAGCCCATTGGAAGACGCCGGAATTGCTTTTGGACTCCAGCGCTTGTAAAACTGGTCCATTGGGAGCTAAAGCTGTCCAATCTGTGGGCATAAAAACCATTGGATATGTCAAGCGTTGTCTTGAAACGCTTACGCACGAGACTATCCACTAGGGCAGAGCCGTGGGTATTCTGTACAGCACAGTTACGGCAATGCGAGTTTAAATGCCGGTAATCCAAAACCAAACGATATGATCCGTCAGGTTTATTCACAGTAAAAAGGGGATTATTCATCGGTGACACACACGTTTCAATAACTCCCTGATATTCCAATTGTTCAAGGATTTCCGCGACGGAAGATTTTGCTTCACGCCGAATGGGATATTGAGGTTGAGGCTGCGGCTGAGACCGCAACGGAATTTCGTGGCAAGGCGACAATTTATCCCAACCACATTGGTTACGGTACAGAGCCGGCGCGAGAGCCCGAGCCCACTCTTCTGCAAAATGCTGCGCATGCTCTTTCGAGACAGTGTTCGCGATACTGGGTAGGATTACCTCCTCCCCTCGCGGCGCCGCGAGCACAAAAGGTGGGGGCCAGTCAGCCTCCGAAAGTAAAATATCATATGTAGAAGACAGATTCTCCCAAAATACACCTTTAACGGTACGCTGTATGTCACCTTCAATTAACAGGACAATTTCATATAGTCTTTCAGGGGGAGCAAGTCTCGTATCCGCTGTTTCTATCACAACGTAGACATCAGCCGCTGTCACCCTCAGTAGTGGACGCAGCGCCTCTCTGACTATGGTTATCTCCGCCGCGCTGTCCAGCAAGGTCAGAGCCCACGTCAGATTCCGAAGCCGCGTTCTCACTATCTGTGGCATATCGATGCGCTGTTAAGGCTGCGACTTTCTTTTTCGCAAACTGCGGACGCCTAGGCGTAGAATCCTCCTGCTTCACTGCGCCGTCCGTCTGGCGGGACTGGCCACGTCCTTGTTGGCCACCACGTCCACGTCCACCCCCTCCTCCTCCACCGGTCTTCTGGGCCGATGTGTCCTGAAAGGAACGAGGAGAGCGTTGATCAGAATCCTGAAAACGATCAGGCGATTTAATCATCGCGCGGTCGCGCAAACATAAACTTTTTCGGGTGGCGCAGGAGCTTGTATTGCAGGAAAAGGACCCTGAGTCTGCGTAGTCTGCTTCCCCTGTGTCTGTTTTTTAGGCCAATTCTGTTTCTTGGACTTGGGCTGGGCATCTGTCACTGCAGATTGTCCCTGTGGTTGTTTTTTCTCCTTCACTGGAAAATATTTCAGACCTCTACTTGTGCGGCCAATCGTTTTATAAGCGGCCACCACAATCTTTGCTAACTGGCGGGGTTTGTCGGCATCGGGCAGAGCCGCCAAAGCATTCGACACCTGAAAGTTAACTGCATCTCCTTTAACATTGGAGAGAATGAGATCACTTACAATCTCAAAAGAACCACACAGGCGCATACCCAATTCAACCGCTGCCTCTGGACCGTGATCATTCTGAACACGTCTAACGATTTCAGGCAGGGCAGTCATAGACGGGGTGCCGAAGCACCTTGTATAAACTGCCGCAAATGTTTTTCCCCAGCTGTCACAGTCAGCAAGTTCAGGAGTAATATCCTTCGGTAGAGTAATCGTCAACATTCTATGTTTATCAGCAGGAGTAGAATTCGGAAAAACCGCCTCCAGTTGATCAAACTTCTCTGCTAGCCAGAATGGGAAGTCATCGTTGTCAACAGGACGCGCACCAAAAACCGAATTTACCATCACTGGATTGAGACGCATTCCGCCTCGTTCCATGGGAGCGGCCGCACCCCCCTGGGGACCACCAGGAAGATGTCGACCGATGTATTGCACTAAAGCACGAATCACGGAAATGGAAACTACATGTAGCCTGCGAATTTCTGCCAGGGTACAAGCCCCGTGATTCGGGTGCGGGGTAAAGCCACCCAACGCAGGCCAATTAGTACCTGGAATTGAGAGTGGACCTAACCTCGCACGGGACAAAGAGTGGGGGAGGGCGCCATCAAACCAAACTCGATGCTGCCAATGATCAATAGGTATTTCCAATGCCCTGTATGGCGTATATTCAGCCGGGACATCCGAGGCGGTGTAGGAGTGGAACAAACCAGAATTAGCGTCCACAGCCGGAAACGTAACCCAAGAGTAAAACAACTCGTAAGGAAACGCCGGATCTGCACTTACCACGAAAATCACAGCCATCCCATCTACTGGGACCTGGTACGCCTGAAGATGGTTGCGTACCGCTACGCGACTATGCTGTGCAATAGCCACCGCTGCCGCCATCACAGATTTGGAAACAAGAAAACACAAAGAATACTTTGTAGCACAACTGGGTAGTAATTCAAAGAAACCGTTTAAGTAAGAATCAAGCTTGAATAAAGACCTATTTCAAAAAATAGGTAGGTTTCACCAACACCCCGTTTTCCGGAAACGGACGTGAAGGGGTTAAGGCATGAACGATAAACTACTCGAGTGTCATGATATAAGACCACCGAAAACGTTGGGCGCCATGTTGCAGGGTTTCTGTACTCACACAGAACTGTGCACAGAGGAGTGGAACCTTGGCAAATTAGGGTGTCCCAAAACTTACCTTAGCAATCAACTCACCCCTTACCGAGCTAGCTACAGTGTCTCATTGGACATATCAAACACCCAATGTTTAGACAAACCAGAACATGAACTTACAGTACCTCAGGGTACGTGGGACTCATGAACACTCTTTCGTTATATTATCATTACAAACCAGAACATGGAGTAAAGAAGACACATGTGCATTTGAAATGTTTATTTACTAATGCCGTCTTCTCAGGCGCAGTATCTTAGATAATACAAGTATACTTATTATCAGTATCAAAATTATCAGCATAGTTACTAAGACATAAAAAGCGAATGGTGACAGCATGTTAACATGCTGTAATGAATAAGAGTTAACAACACTTATATCTCACCCTCCCTAACACATATATTATATTATTAGCTAAGAAGGTCTCTTTGGGTTGTTTTAGGGCGGGCCCATACCTTAGTGTCCTAGCATGAAGGAATCACATCAGCATACACCAGCTCTCTCTGCATGTGCACCGCATCAAGTGTGTTAACGATTCTCATGCAAAGCAATATCAATCCCGCCTCAAGCCCAAGTTGGCAAAGGCTGCACTTGTGTTATGACTATGAAAGCGTGGAGATCAGACCTCATAACAATTCCATATCGTGTTGCTCCAGAAACTTCAGCACTCTCCGTGCAGACATGGTTTATTAAACAAGACTGATATCAGAGCAATAACATATTATTCTCACATACACCACGGCAAACCACTAGGTTGAAAGCTAAGTCAACAATTAAGGGTCGTGTGCAGAAGTTGCAAGAAAGGAAAAATGGCGTTTAAATCTCAAATGTACCCATGCTAACTTAACACGATATAAGGATATATAGGAGCTATACAACAGTTCACGATGAGATAATTTGTGTGGCTTGAGCAGTAAGTTGATATTCTTACTTGCTGTGTCCTTTTTACTATATCTTCCATTTATCAGCATTCCCAAACTTAATACAAGATTAGCCAAAGTAGGAGAAAAAGTACGCCTAGCACAATCCAAAGTTCAACGCATGGTGAAACTAGATGAGTTTTTAAAAAATTGATGAAAAAGTTCTGTTGCTTGTTCTTTAAATGTTTATTTTGCTGGCATCGTTTCAGATTCACTGGGATCCTCTGAAAACATATCAAAGTTAATGAAATAGCCAGTAGGTATTGCATCAGGATTACTTGAAATCACTGGAGCTACTGGATCCCTTGTCATATTAGTATAGTCATATGCTACATCATTGTAGACAGGTGTTTCTTGACAAACTGTTATTTGGGTCCAAAGAGGCACAGGTTCCATGGCTTTATTGCTTGGTCCCTCTTATCGCACTGCAGATTCTTCAAAGGTGATGAGTCTCTCAGTTTGAACCTCTTTGATAGTAGCCAGATTTGGTCGTCAGCTACATCTTTGGAGTCCACTTGGCCTACTACTTATGATTGGCCACATGATGTGGTTTTACCAGGTCGATGGATACAAACTGTTCTCCTTTCTTCCAGCAGGGAGTGGCAGTAACACTGTTCTTGATCCGTGGATTGCTAGCACAGGTACTGGTTGTCTGTAAGAAGGCCCAAATTCCTTCTTGTCAGCGATCTTTTCTCTGAGTCGATCCCCAATCTTTTGAATCCAGACAGACCTTGCTGGGATGGGTGCAGGGCTGGACTGGCTACCGGGCAGTTGTGTGTGCTGCCGAGCAGGGGGATGATTTCTCCGTGGTATGGGTGTATTTCATTGATGGGGACCTGCATGCGCTTTGGAAAAAAAAAGCAAAACGAATTTCGTTTTGCACACACAGGTCCCCATCAACGAAAGCATCCCCCTGCTCGGCAGCACACACAACTGCCCGGTAGCCAGTCCGGCCCTGGATGGGTGGTTACCCTTCAGTGGTCGTTGGCTTCTGCAATGTGTTGCTTTGACTTCTCCTTGTTTCATTTAAGTCCTGCAAAACAGCCAAATGGTCTTTGATATCAAAACATTTTTGTTCTACCACTGAAGTGTGACGATCAAGGTCTTGGACAATCATTCTAGTACCAAATAGTATTTCATATGGAGTGATTCCACCCAGAGAACTTCTTGGCAGATTATTTAGAATAAGTTGGACACTTATTAGATGTTTGACCCACCCGTCACCCGAACCTAATACCCTAGCTGTTATATATGGCTTTATGTCCCGGTTTCTTCTCTCCAGTACAGAATGTCCTTCCGGATGGAATGGACTAGAATACCGCAATGCAACGCCCAGATTGGCCATGACCTCCTTGTAAGCTTTGGAGCTAAACGCAGGACCCTGGTCAGAATGTGCCGACTGCGTATGTGCCGAAAAGACTCACAAATCTTTTATAACAGTTCGGACATCAGCCGAGTGCTAAGGCTACATCCAAATGAATCTGTCCTAATAGTTGTGGGACCGCATTTGTCCATAGGGACGTCTGCGTGTAGATAGTCTAATGCTGTCTAACAACGGTGTCTGTACTGGGCTGGCTACACTGTGGTCAGGTATTTGGCGGCGTTCTTTGCTGCGATCTCTGTTGCAGTCATGGCAATTCATTACAAATTCATGAATGTGGGCATTCATCCCTGTCCACCAGTATGTCTCCTTTAATTCTAGTATAGATTTAGAGATCCCTTGATGTATCAGACCCTCTCCCAAATGTGCTTCGTGTATCAAAGCTATTCTACGCTTCCTGTTTGGAATTACTCTATCTCCACTCCAGGGATTCGAGCAAAAGGAACGGAGTTGGCATCAATTATGTATGAACATTCGAGTGGATAATTGTGAGGTAACACTGCACCGCTGCCTTTGCTTGTGGCATTGACAGCTAGCATTATTTCACCGTCTATTTTCATTTTCGAACGAGTGATTGCAGCTACGGAATCCGTTTGCACAGCTGCCTTCGCTGCTTCATCAGCCAATGAATTCCCTGCAACGTGAACGCCATCACGTTGATGACTCAGTGTATGGATCACATGAGTCTTTTGTAGTTCTTTCTGTAATTGAACTACTTGTTCCCAAAGCAACTTATGCTTGATTGTGCCACCTTTTGCATCTTTGAAACCGTTTTGAATCCAGTTCTGCAAGAATCTCAGTGGGCAGAGGACATTCTTGTTCGTATTGTAGAAATTCTTGGGTTTTCAAATAAGGGTCAAAAACGTATTCAACGTCTGTTGCAGCAAGTGAATTAACCCATTGTATCCATCTGGGATGTTAAGCCTTTGCATTTGTAATGCTTGCTTTTGTCACTGCCTCTAAGGCAGGTACAGGAGTAACAACTATTATGCGTTTTCCCTGTGCGAGGGCTCTCTCTTTTGCTTCTGCAATTTGAACCGCTGTCAGAACTTTTTCTGTAGAAGTGAATTTTATTCCAGCTTGCGTGTACAAGTGTGATTTATAAGCAATTGGTACTTTCTCCCCTTCATTGAAGGTTAAGTATGTGAATCTGCATTTTCCTGGGATGATTCTGTTTACAAGATTGCGTACGTTTACGCGTGTCGGTAAATGTGTTGTTGCTAACATATCTGTCTGCACTGAAAGCAAAATTTCAGTATGTTTCTGAGTCCAATTAGTTGTTTTGAAATCAGGTTTGATTAATTCGTAGAGAGGTTTAACCCTTTCTGCGTAGTTTAGAATGTATGTTCTTCCGAAATTTAGGAAACCTAGAATTGACTGTAAGTTTTTCAGCGTTTTTGGAGGTTGTAGCAGTGCATACTTTTCTAAAAAGTTGGCTGCCAGGCTTTTGCCTTCACTTGATAACTTGTATCCTAGAAAAAAGACGTTAAGGTGGGCAATTCTTGATTTCTTAAAGTTGAATTTATACCCTTCAGAGGCGAATCCAAGTATAATGGTATTCACTCTGTTCAAGTGCCTGTCTAAGTCGTCGTCTGTTAGATAGATATCATCGACATAAGATAAAGCCTCATCATCATATGTTTGTAGTAACTCTGTTACTATAGTTGAAAATAACCCTTTACTATTCTTGAATCCCTAGGGAAGATGACAGAAGTGACGTTGTGTCCCCATAATTGAGAAAGCGGTCAAGTACCTGCTTTCAGGTGCAATACTTTGACAGAAGAAACCGTTATAAATAACTAATGTGGTTTTATATTTTTTACGCACAATGGTATTAATTAGTGCTGCACTGTGTGCATTTTGTACTGCAAAGGTTTTGCAACAAGAGTTTAAATGTCTGTAATCCAAAACTAGACGATATGTATTGTCTGGTTTGGAGACAGGAAACAAAAGATTGTTCATGTTTCAATCACCCCTTGGTATTCAAGTAGATCGAATATCTCCCTGACCTATTTTTTAACTTCTTGCTTAACTGGGTACTGCATCTTTGTAGTTGGTTGAGTTTTTAACTGGATTTTATGGTTAGGAGAATCCTCATCCCATCCTAAATGATTTTTATATAATGCTGGAGTCTGGGCTACAGCCCATTTTCTGGCATAGGTGTATTTTACATGAATTGGAATGTGATTGGAGAAGGTTGGCATAATTATATCTTTGCCATGTGGGCACTCCCTGACAAAATTAGGTGGTCAGTCTTTTTCAGCTAGAAGAATGTCATAACCCTTAGAGAGCTTCTCCCAAAAGAGAGCTCTTATTTTCCTAGTTGTGACCCCCTCTATCCGGAGCGTTATTTCATATAACTTATGAAGTACACTAACCCTGGTATTAGCTGTTTCAACTTCGATGTACACATTCAAGTCCACAGTCTCCAGATGATCCTTCAAGATCTTGCGAGCTATCGTGACTACTGCTTCGCTGTCCAGCATTGTCTGGTCCCACTCCCCATTCTTGAGTTGTGTCCTCAAGATCCTTGGCATGTCTGGTTTTTTAGACCTGCTACCTTCTTTTTAGTAAATTGGCTGTTCTTATTTTTTGAACGTGTTGATCATCTTTGGACTTCACGCGTTCTTCTTTGTGTTCTTTTTTCCGATTTCTGTGAGGAAGTCTCAAAGGTATGAGAGGAACATGTATCAGTATCTTGATATCTATCAGGTTTTTTCAAATTATCCCTGTTCCTGAGGTTATATCTCTTTTCAGAGGGCTCTTTTTGAGGAGACATTCCTCGGGATTGAGAACGCTTCTCTTTAGAAGATTGTTTAGTGTTTTCCCACTTCTTTTTAGGAACAGTGAGACTGTTTTTAATAAAGAACTTTTCAGGACTTTCAGTTAGTTGGGGTTTAACTGGTTTGCCACCCAAACTATCTCTACCTAGTTCTTAATAGGATTGTTCAATTATTCTGGGCAGTTCATATGGTTGTTCAGTTACATCAAATTCTCTTAATTTTTGTCGGATCGTCACGGATGCTGCCTCACCTTTGATTATTAGCTATTATTATAGCTGAGACCTGTTTGAAATCTCTCAGTAGTTTCATACCCAGATTTAAAGCAGGTTCTGCTCCGTATTAATTTTGAATCTTTTTAAGGACAACTGGTATTATCGCCATAGACGGAACACCATGTGTTTTTGTGTAGATTACAACAAAGGCTGTCCCTCAAGTGTCACAGTCCTCCAAGTGTGGTGGGATCCCCATTGGTAAACAGATTGTTAGAATCCTGTGTTTCTCATGAGGGGTAATATCAGAAAAAACTGCCTCTATTTGAGTAATTTTTTGAGCAATCCAGAATGGAATTTGTTCCCTTTTTGCGGGCAATTTACCAATGACTGATTGTATAGTCTGTGGTGTGATTTTATTTGTGTTCCCCTGGTAAGGGGTTTGTTGTGGAATCCTTATAGGAGGTTGGACTGTTAGAGTCCGCATGACATATTGAACAAATTGTCTATGGATTTTGATTAGTCGTTTTAGTTGAACTAATAGTTCCGCATCCGTCATTTCTTCAATGTCAGGATGTGGTGTATAGCTGGCTAGTACTGGCCATGTTGCTCCTGGTCTACCGAGTGGACTGAGCCTGGTAATGTGATTTTTATGTTATATGGTGCCTTTAAACCAGGGCACATGCTCTTGGTATGTTAGTGCAATTTCAACATCCTCAAAAGGAGTGTATTCCTTTGGATGTTGCTCTACTTTGTAGAAGTGAAACACATGTGATACTGGATTTGCTTCAGGGAAGAAAATCCATGATTAGAATACCTCTGTCTGCTGATATTCATGTGCCTCTATGACAAAAATTACCCTACCACCTCTTGGTGACAGGCCTTTTGTTATAAGCTTTATAGTGATGGTTTTCCTGAAGTTTTCCGGGCTGATTATAGCAACCGGGTCTTCGGGTCTTCTTGTTGGAAACCTGTAACGTCTAAGCCCGGTTGGGTTGCAGTTGCTGCAGCTCCACCGGTTGCATTATTGCCGTAGTTATTGGACATTGTTTAATGAAAGTTTGCAGAGCAAGTTTCAAGGAAACAAAGATAAGGTGCACAATATTTTGGAACACTGTATGCTTCAACGTTGAACAAACCAAAAACTAATACATAGGATTTTCGTCCTACTCAGTTATGGTGGATATTTTATCCTTTTACCCAATCCAGACGTCTATTTGAGTATTTTACGAGAAAAAAGGGTCTCTGTGAAAAGCATGACTTAGTTACTCATCACTGAGTTACTTTAGTATCTAGCGTTAAATTAGTGCCTTACCAAACGTTGGGCGCCATGTAGTGTAGTTCCTATATTCCCAATAGCCTCTGCGCATTGGAATAATATATCCTATTGATTTGACGTAGGACTTGTCAACTAAGTCTCTATCAAATATACTACACGTAATTGTGAGTGCCAGCTAGCTCAGAGGTCACTAGAAACTTTCTCGAATTCACAAGAAGGGATTCGTTTCTGACAACCGCATAAACATGACAACTTTGTTTCCCAAGAATAAGCAATATATCTCTATAGTCGTGGAAACAATAGATAAATATTTTACTCAGTCAATCGTGCATGCTTAGTTTCAACAGAGGTGCAGAGAAACAGAGAGATGGGCGTTTTCAATAAAAGGATTTATTGAACAGTCTTCTTTCTCATGCAATTAAAGTGAACTGCTACAATCATAATGCAGGCAGAAAAGTATAGTGCGTACAGCGAGAATAGAATTATAAAATAATACTGTAAAAGCATTGTATGGTTTCTAAACCATATAAAAGTACATGCATAAATAGCAATGGCTAAAAGTACTCAACTGGTGCTTCTAAAATACGCCTACCCCAATGTACCTAACCTAAGTCTAGTACGCGGGAGGAAGTAAGTATTTGTGTAGCATAGGTTTGGTTTTCTTTGCCAAGAATCTATCCAATATTTCTCTTAGGGTCTAATCAGCTCCATACCTCAGTTAAGAATGAATGAGGTCTGGTATCTATGTCTCGGGACTCGATTTCCCAACACTCCGCGAGGGGAGTTTGCAAACACTGGAGCTAGATTCTCAGCAAGAGAAAGGACAGCTTCTCGATCAGTGCATCAGCTGGAGGGTCGGCTTCCTTTGGCAATTGCTGTAGCGAGCTGCATCGGGCAAGTAGATAGTCGAACTGCTCCGAACCACCGTGTCTGGCTAGAGCAAGTTAAGGCATATTTATACCTTGAAGGTGCCTAGTTTGAAGTAAAGTCGGGCATAATAACGTCAGTAAAGAACCCCAAGGGAATAGTAGTTCATTGTAAAGTAAATGAGTTCTTGGACAAATCAATATTCAAGCGAGGGGAGGTCCCAGACTGCTTAAGCCGATTTTCCAAGAAATCGTTGTGACATTTTGGTACGGGTGGAATTAGCCATGCCTGTATTTGGACTGCATTGGCTATGTCTAAATAAGGGTATGATTTCTATGCCTATATTAAGGCAATGTGAATTGTACCTATATAAGAGCATGAATCGGGAAAATTTGCTTGGATCCTAAAACGCCATACAACAGCCCAACGCCGCGGTGGGCATGTGCGTCGGACGGCCGGGAGCCGTCCGATCTACCCATGCATGGAATTTTGCCCCAGCGAAATTCCGGCCACGCCCAAGGGGTTAAAACATGTTTTCTGCGACAATCAATAGACAGAAGCAAATGTAAATGATTACAAGCACCAAAATCGTAAATAGAAGGAAGAATTCCACCATGGTGCTAAAACAGTGAATATATGCAGGCATATAAACATGTGGTAATCTTAGCCTACTCCTACTATGAGTACCCTACCTAAGTGTACTTCAACGTACCTAGCATGTAGCATGTGTTTAGCCAAGAATCCCCTAGGGAAGAGCCAACCCCATTACCTACTACATAGTGAATGTGCGGTCTTTTTATACCAAAAAGGTAGTCTCTGGGTTCAACCACAATCAATATGTTGTGAGTATGATTATGTAAATGAGCTTAAATCAATAATTGCAAAGTAGCCCTGTCGACCAAGGATGAAGATAGCGAAGACTTTTGTACAAAGTATGTAAATCCTGTTATATACATCATTTGCAGGGGATTAAGATATGATACTAAGAATCCTCATGCATAATAAAGAGGCTAGTTTCAAGGTAACCAATCAACATTTATTAAGCATATCACTGGGTAAAAGGTCATTGGTAGGACTGTTATGAAGCGCAAGGTAGGACAAATGTAGGTAAAAGGTTGCTTTAATACTTAGGCCTAGGTTAGGAAATATAACAAACTTAGCTAATAAATGATTTTTTGTCTCAATTGTCAAAATGTGAAAGATGTTATAAATCACCACAGACAAGCACTTCCCCCTTAGACACAGCTAGAGTTAAGAGAAAACGAATACCTAAGGTGGTTGCAATAAAATTAACATGTATTTCTAGTGACACATCCTCCCTTACACCCTCCCTTTGCACTATTTTGTTTGTGCAACTTAAAACATTTTAATATTTATCAATCCATTCACTTTTTTTGGACATGTCATTTTCAAAACCTTCCCAAGAACCATAGTCAGATTTCCAGTCTTCATGATAATTATCATCATTAAACATTTCCAAAGAGTACATTAGAAAGTACTCTTGGATCTAGTAAGATGTGAAATAGGGGCAATACATTTCTTCACATTAATAAAAAATACCAGCAGTATAATGAGTACAATCAAATCAAGCTCAAGACTCTTCATGCCAGATGTTGGAAAAAAGTTGCTGGCTCCCAAAATGGGTCTAGTACATTGCAAAATCCTTTTTGTGATTTCAAACTCTGCATGCTTTGTATGTTTGGGCCTACATTCCCCAACACTTTTCAACCAAGACCAAAACCTTCAAAGACAACTGCCCCCTTATAGGGATATAAACCCTTTATACTTTCTCAAATATAGTCAATCTGCTATGTAAGAAAACATCTGGGATAAAAGTACAACATTCTGACTCTACAATTGCACACATCACACCTTTAGCATTCATGATATAACAGAAAGCTATCAATCAGTCAAGGTTGGTAAAGTGCAGCTACTCACCTGTGTAGGTCTCAAGGCGCTGGTTGGGAAGGGGGACAGCTCAGTTGAGTGCTGGGGTTATCCGAAGAGTCAGGTCTTGAAGTCCTTCCTGAAATAGGGCAGTGTGGGAGCTTGCCAGAGATGGAGGCGGAGGTTGCAAGATAGTTGAAGGACTTTCCTCCTGTTCTGGTCTTGTAGATACATTGGGTGATGGCCCGAGTGATTGGTTGATCAGCGGTATCTTTTGGGCGCATGGAAAGAGAGGTGATTGTTCAGGTATGTGGGTCCAGTCTAGTGTAGGGCCATGTATGGGTGGGCGAGGAGTTTGAAAGTTCTTCTTCTTTTGAGTGTGAGCCAGTGGAGATCACAGAGGTGTTGGGTGATGTGACTGCAAAGAGAACTGTCAAGGGTAAGTCTGGCTGTGGCATTCTGGATAGTCTGGAGTTTGCGGAGGATCTTCTCATTGATTCAGGCATAGAGAGCGTTGCTGTAATCCAGTCTGCTGGTGATGAGAACATTTGTGACAGTTTTTCTGGATTTGGATGGGATCCATCTGCACGTCTTTCGAAGCACGCGGAGGGAGTTGAAGCAGGTCGAGGATACGGCGTTTATCTGGTGGTTGAGTTTCAGGCAGCTGTTCTTCATCTAGGTGGCGACGGCTTACATCCCTTCATGGAAGTTGTGTTTGGTGACGTTTGTTGGTGAAGGAGAGAATCAGCTGGATGTCGTTGGCGTAGGAGACGATGTTGAGCCCGTGGTTCCGGATGATGGTTGAGAGGGGGGCCATGTAGACGTGGAAGAGGGTGGGACTGGGGAAGTGTGGGGGGTTTCCAGAGGTGGAGGGGGAGGTCCCATTCTGGTCTTGTAGATATGTGGGATGGTGGCCAGAGAGAAGTCGGCTGATCAGAGGTGCTTCTTGGGTGCATGGAAGGAGAGGTGGTCATTGAGGTATGCTGGTCCAATGCTATGGAGGGCCTTGTGAGGTGGGTGTAGAGCTTGAAGGTTATTCCTCTTTCAATGGAGAGCCAGTGGAGATCGCGAAGATGTTGGGTAAAGTGGTGGTGGAGGGGTATGTCTAGGGCTAATCTGCCTGTGGCGTTCTGGACGGTCTGGAGCTTGTGAATTAGTTTCTTGTTGATTCCGGCGTAAAGAGTGTTGCCATAGTCCAGTATGCTGCTGATGAAGGGCATGTGTGACTAGTTTTCTGGATTCTGGCGGAATCCATATGAACATTTTTCAGAGTATGAGGAGGGTGTTAAACTCTGCCGAATATACGGAGTTGGACTGGTGAGTCTTTGTGAGCGCTGAGTCTAGTATGATGCTGATGTTCGAAAGGGCCACCAGGCGTTGTCTTAGGCAGATAGGATGGGGCCAAGGATGAGGGCTTTTGTTTTCTCTGAGTTGAATTTCAGGCAACTCCTCTTCCTTCAGGTGGCGACGACATTCATGTCTTCTTGGAAGTTGTGCCTGGTGATGTTGGGTTCTTTGGTGAAGGAGAGGATGAGCTGGGTGTCGTCTGCATAGGTTATTATGTAAAGCTTATGGTTTCTGACAATGGTTGGGAGCAGGGCCATGTAGATGTTGAAGAGGGTGGGGTTGACGGAGGATCCCTGGGGTATTCCACATCTGGTCTCTGTTGGTTACGAGAGGAAAGGCTGGAGTCTGACTCGCTGAGTTCTGCCTGGGAGAAATGAACAAATCCAGTCAAGGGCATTTCCACGGATGCTGGCGTTGTGTAGTCTGGTGGCTAGTGTGCGGTGGCAGACAGCGAGAAAGGCAGCTGAGAGGTCCAGCGGGATGAGGGCTGTCATTTGCCCCTTGTCAAGGAGGGAGCAGATGTCATCTGTGGCGGCAAGTCAGCGGTCTCTGTGCTGTGGTTGCTGCAAAATTCAGATTGGGAGATGTCTAGGATATTGTTGGCTTCAATGAAGTTTGCTAGTTGGGTGTTGACAGCCTTTTCGATGCCTTTGGCTGCAAATGGGAGCAGGGAGATGGGCCTGAAGTTTTTGAGGTCAGTCGGGTCTGCAGACGGCTTCTTCGGGGGGTTCACTTCTGCGTGTTTCCAGTCATCTGGGAATGTGGCAGTTTTGAGGGGAGGTTGATAGTCTGGCATAACTCGGGTGCGATGGCCGTGGCGGCTTTGTGGCAGAGGTGGGGTGGGCAGGGGTCTGAGGTTGAGCCAGAATGGATGCTCTTCATGGTCTTTACAGTGTATTCTGTTTTGAGCGGGGTCCACATGAGCAGGGTCTGTTGGGTAGCGCTATCGGGGGTGGGAGCTAGTGCAGTGCATAGATCTTGATTGTCAAAGTTGTCGTAGACCGCCTTAATCTTGAGGTGAAAGAAGGTGCTGAGTCGGTTTCAGAGGTCTTGGGAGGGTGGTACATGTTTATATTTTTGTTTTGATCCTCCAAATAATGGGCAGGAGTGCTTGGATTCTTTCTGGGGTGAACCAGCTTGCTCTCTTGATGTGTCACCTTGTGGCTTTCTTGAGGGGTTGAGGGTGTTGGCACAGTTTTTGATCCAATGGTGGAGGTTGCGTGCCGCGGTGTTGGCATAAGGCATCATCGGTGGTGGGGTGCTGGTGAGGGCAGAGGTTAGCTGGTCTTCAGTGATTTTATTCCAGCTACTACGAGGGTGGTGGTGGGTGTGCTTGTGTGTGGTTGGTTTTCTGAAGAAGTGGATGCAGCGGTGGTCTGTCCAGAGGAGTTCTGTGGTGTGGCTGTAGGAGATGCTGTTTCCTGCTGTGAAGACGGGGTCGAGTCTGTCCCCCGCTCTCTGCGTGGGGCAGCTGTGACAAGTTGCTTCAGTCCTGTGTTCGTGAGGCTCACTAGGAGGGCGGTGGTGCTGGGGTCATTGTGGTTGTCTATGTGGAAGTTTAGGTCTCTGAGTAGAATGTAGTCTGTAGAGGTGAGGGCGTAGGGTGCGATGAGGTTGGCGATGGTGTCGGTGAAAGTTTCCCAATATCCCTCCTGGACTCCAGTGCCAAATTAATGGGTAGAATCCTTCTGGAAAGGTTAGAAGTGTGAGTGACCGATAAACACATTCTCAAAGACACCCAATATGGACTCTGGAGGGATGTTGGTTCGATTGAACAATGTGTCAACCTTCACCTCCGTATCAGCAAATATACAGTACCAAAAGAGGGACACATACACTTGTGCTCTGCAGACTTAAGCAGTGCCTTTCACTGAGTAAACCACGCAAAACTTTGGAAAACACTGACTGAGATGGGTACTCCGACTGGGATCATTACTTTCCTGTCACAACTGTATTCTCATCTGACAGCTCGGATACGTTAATGTACTTCCCGCTTCAACATCCCACATGGGATTTGCCAGGCCTGTGCATTCTCACCACCCTGCTCTTCTCATTATATATTAATGGGGTGGTTGAGACATTGCAAAAAGTGAAGGCTGATGCCGTCAGGGTCAAAAAATCGCCTGTTGCCAATTTTATTATATGCAGACAATGCAGCTCTGTTATCCAAAACTGCAAATGGGCTCCAGCTCATAAATGATAATTTTGCTTCCTATATGGAGGCTAAAGATAGGAAAATTAACCTAAAGAAAACATTCACTATGGTATGTGGAAAGGGGAGTGCCGAAAGAAGATAACATCAGATTAAGGGAGAGGTATTGGCCGAGACCCAAGATTTTTCATATCTAGGAATACAATTTGCCAGTGATGGGAGCTGGGGGACCCAGCTGCATACAGGAACATTTGAATTTTTAAGAGCTATAGAAGCCCTTTTTAGACATGCGACTAAAATAGGCAAAAAAACATTCAGAGAACCATGGATGCTATATAAAAATGAATGTCTTCAGAGCGTTAGCTATTGGGTTCCCTTGGGGGGTAGGTACATTGTGGAGTTCTACAAACCAAAGAGAACTTGTTTTTAGACATATTGTTGGATGTACCATAGTTTAGTTAATTGTATATTGTACATAAGGAAGTGACAGTTCCATTTCTAAAGGATGCTATACGTGCCAGCCCCGTTTTATATAGCCCAGTTTTATTTTGGCTCAATTTATGGGTGAAAGTAGGCACAAAATGTACCAAAGAGATAATATTAGACTGTGTGAGGCACATGCATCAAGCATTGTACCGGTCGCAAATGGGCCGATTCACAGAATCAGCCCGTTTGCGGCCAGTTAAATGCCTTTACCGATGCATCAAACGTATTGCATTCGCAAAATAGGTAATCGCAATTTTTGCGATTACCTGATTTGCGAAAGCATTTAGGGACTCACAATTTGGGATACCCTAAATGCGATGCCTGTAGCATTTCCAAAATGCGACTTTGCATTTAGGAATCACAAATTACCATCAATTCTAAGTTGATGGTAATTTGTGAATCCTTGGAAAAATGCACAAAAGTGCATTTTTCAAAGAGTCATGTGTGCGCAACATGTGCACACTTATGTTTTTTGTGGGTGCCTCTGGGTGGTTTTCGCCCCCCTAGCATCTTGCAATTGCATTTGCAATTTGCATTTACCAATTTGGTAATCGCAAATTGCGAATGCATTCCCTTTCATTTCTATGGGCCAATAGCCCCTTAAGAATGAATGGGAATGCCTTCCCTAATAGAGAATCACAATTTGAGAATCGCTATTAGGGAATGCTAAGGATTCGCAAAAATATTTGCGAATCCTTCATGTTTAGATATTAGTGAATATCAAATAGCGAATCCGTAAAATTAGCTATTTGGTAATCGCAACTGATAACCTTGATGCATGTACCCCTTTAGCTCTAGAGTTTGGGAAAAGGATAAGTTGGTTGACCTACAATGAAAGAGACCTGAAAAAGGTGGACAAGAATACCAGAATTGAGGATCCTGTTAGAATCCTATGATATAGTGAGAAAGAACTAAAACATTGCTTAAGGGGAAAGAGCAAGGCAGAAAGGGACATTCGTGAGAGCAGTAAGTCTACTGTGCATAGTTACAGTTCAGGCCCTGCACATGACAGTTTACAAAATTACTTTTTAATTCTGGGGATTCCACAACATAGTTTTTACCTCACTAGATTACGCCTAAGGGTTTTGCATTTTAGGGTTGCTTTACCTAAAAAAAGGGGGCCTGGGTACAGACACTTCCTAAATGCCCGTCTGTTGGTATATCCAATCGGAGCATGATGCACTTTATCCTGTTTTGTAAATTTTATAAATATCTAAGAAGGCAACTTTTATTACCAATGTTTAAAACTAGACAATATATTTATTATCAGGAAGCTTTTAAGTATATCTGTGAATGCAGATTTATGTTATTTTGTTTTCAACTTCATTATATCCGCTATTGTTAGAAGGAAACGCCTTTCACATCTAGAAGTATTGACATATGAGGCAGCGCAATGAAAAGAATTGTTCAACTAAATGAGATAATTGAAGAGCCCATGTTTAAATTTTTATGCACATTTTATTTATATTTTTAGATGTTAATAGTTGTTTTTATTAATTTCTGAATAGTTTAATATGTATTTATATATTTCATTCTGTGGTCATTTTACCTGGAGGTATTATTACATAATGCAGAGAAATTAACAGTATTGTATTATGAAATAACATATTTAGTAATCAATAATGCAAATCTTTTGCTGTGTTTAGAAAGCTTATTTACAGGTTTTTTTTACATTTTTATCTTTTTAAATGTGCTGTGAAAGAGAGTGAAATATATTATAATTAATGTTTTTCATGTGAGTCTTTTATGGATGTTATTATATCCGAATAAAGAGAAATTGATTGATTAATTGATTGATTGAATAAGAAGATCCAGATTTGTTCAAGTGCTGCTTGCTTAGATTCTCAGACTAACTTCTTAAATTGGATCCATAGTTTTCAAAGTTCGGCCTTACGTTCTTTTGTACCTTGGGATCCATTGCTGATTGATCTGGCTACTTTTGATACCTTTCTTTTTTCGATACACAAACTAGTTTGCACCATGATGTCCCCCCATTAGCAATAGCTCCTTGATAGTTAATTAGTTTGTCACTCGTTTATCTTAAATCATAGTGTAGTTCTAACATAGCACAATCAAAGGTTGAAGAGCTGATAGCTGGTTATCAATCATGATGGAGTTGAAATAGTTAGTCCACTCACCATTGTATCTGTCAGTCCATGCTGACTGGTGTTTTTTGGCATTGAAGGGCCAATTTATGCAGTTTAGTCTCAGGGAGGGGAGACTTTCTCCTAACTGCATGCCCAGTTTATCTTGTAACCTTGAATGTGTAACACTGTCTATTGAGGAACGGGATCACTTACCAACCAATGGTCTACCTGAAAAGCAGTCAGCTGGTTGACTTGGGTAGATACCAATCAATGGATTTTCCCATACTGTGTTGCATTAAATCAGTAAGAGATTCTGTCTTAGTAGGCTCACAGCCTGAAGGGGAGCAGGGAGATAATTCTATTTGGTCACCAGTTGGCTTTCACGGTAGCCCTCCTTTTTCTATCATTAGGTCAGGGTGCCTGCCAGGTCGAAATTGTGTCTCTGGTAACCTGCTACACACATCAGCCAAGGTGATAACCACATTAGTCTGGTTGCCAATTTTTGTTTTGCAGCTATACAACTGGTTACATTCAGGAAGAGGCTTCAATGCATTGAAATCATTATAATGGTTAAAATCTGTAGTGAAGACGCTGGAGCAAAGGTAAGTCGAGATGTTTATTTGTAGGCTACACAGTTGTGGAGTCATGGAACAAGGACTCCACCAGCCATCACCACAGCTTCAACTGACAGTCACAGTTGAACCAAATGTTCTAAAAATACATCATTAGATAGTCACAGCATCCCAGCAACCATAGAATACTGACAGGGAATGCTTATTCCTGCTACCATAGGCAAGGCAGAAGGAAGCGGCATTCAGAAACAGCATTACACAGTACCACACACCTTCCCTCAAAACAAAAAAACAACAGTATATACATACAAAAGTACTCCTGAAACCTCTGCGGAGTGACTGCCAGTCTAGAACTTCTCCTGAGTTCACAAAGATCCTCCCTGGGCCCATTGTAATTGTTCAATACATCCTTGTCAGCACCAATCTTGGAATTGATTTTCACTTTAACAATTTTGGAAAGGTTCCACCAATGTCCACCCAAGACTTGGACCGCATTATTCCCAATACTCATGACTCTAGTCGATTCACCAAACTAGTTTACCCCGTTCTTCACATATGTGGGATGCTTAATCCTGACCAAATCATCCACCACTAGAGGAACCTTTCTTGTGATCATACCAGGTTTTCTGCTTAACTTGAGTCTCGGACATATTTCATCTCACCATCTCATGAGCATCTTAACATCAGACTCTGATCTGAGCTTGAGCCATTTATCCATCCAATCAGGCCTGAAACTGGTGTTGGCTTTGCGTCCTTTAAGCAGTTAAAAAGGTGAAACTTTGGTGGCGGAATGAGGCGTAGTTTTATAGTACCACAACAAGCTATTTATTTATTTATTTATTTTATTTATGGTATTTATAAAGCGCTCTGCAACCCTACGGGCATCCTGGCGCTGTCAAGTATAATTGGAACAGTATGCATCATGGGTAGGATAGGTGGACGTTTTATTCAATGATTTAACAATATCATGGTTGCCTGATTTTGCCCACTTAATGCACTCCCCCACCACATGATTCATACTCTCAACCATACCATTTGTCTATGGGTGGTATAAGGAACTCTTAAAGTGCTTTATTCTGCAGGAAGCAAGATATGTTTCAACCTCACCACTCACAAATCGAGTTATATTGTGAGAGACAAGAGTTTCAGGGAAGGCTTCTCTCAAGAAAAGTTTGCTTAAAAATGTCAAAACACTTGAAGCATTAGCTTCTCTCCCTGCCTTAACTTCAGGCCATCTGGAGGCATAATCCATAAGTACTAAAACATACCTGCAGCCACCAGGCACACAATCAAATGTTCCCATAACATCTAGACCTAATTTAACCCATGAACCAGAAGGACACTCAATGGGTAATAAGGGAGGTAATACAACTTTTAAACTCTTGTCAGCAACACTGCCCACTCAACAATTAACAACTACGTCATCAATCTCCCAATCTCCCCATCCACCCTTGGCCACCAAAGAATTTCCTGAATGCGGAGTTTAGTAAGTGTCGCACCCAAATGCCCCTCAGGAGCATTTTCAATAATAGCTTGTCTGACCACATGAGGAGGAACAATCTTTTTCCAGCGTATCAATATTCTATCCTCAATAGATATTTCATCCTCAACCTTACAGTAAGGTTGTAGAAGGGGAGACAAAACCTTTTCCCTAGGCCAACCTTTCTTCACAAACTCACAAACTTGTTGCAGTAAAGCATTATCACTCAAAGCCTTTTTCCAATCATCTTCAGAACCTAACTCGGACTTGGGTATGTCCAAAGCAGCTACAAAGCAATCATCACAAAGTTTACCGCAATTCACGTTCTCACTCTCATCATTTTGTGTGGAAAACTGGATAAAAAAAATCAGCTCTTCCAATCCTCCCACCAACAATGTGAGACACATCAAATTGGTACTACAACAACCTGGACACCATTCTCAAGATCCTATGGGTACAACAGTTACTAACCCCAGCACCTAAAATGGCTACCAAAGGCTTGTGATCAGTTTGTAATCTGAATTTCCTGCCACAGATGTATGGGTGAAATTTCTATGGCCCACAAAAATGCTAGCAGCTCTTTCTCTATGACAAAGTACTGGACCTCTGCATTTCTCAAAATTCTAGATGCAATCAACACAGTGGTGTCCTCATTTTCACCACACACTTGCCTCAAAATAGCACCAAGTCCTACTAGACTCGCAGCAACAGTAATGCAACAAGGTACATCCGGATCGAATGGTTTGAGGGCTTTGAAGTGACTTAACACAACACTTGTCATTAGGAGGAGAAGCATTAATAATAGCCAAAACCAGACCTTGCCTAGGTCTAATACCTACATGAGGCTAAAGGGTGCCACTTGAGTGTCCTCACGAGCTGCCAGTGGCTCGTAGATGCTGCTGCGCCACGGGAGTGACCTCTCATGCTGTTAGGAGCTGGTGGGTGCCGCTTGAAAGGCCTAACGCGCTGCTAGTGGCAAATGCTGTTGAGATGCCCTTTTGCCTCGTTAAGACATGAGAATTGGGAGAGACAACTATGAATAATCCTTGGTGAAAACACTTGGTACCATGGTGCACAGACCAAGTACTGAACGCGCCAGAGGACTTTGAGCTGCACACACCGGGCACACTGTCCTCCTCTATAGCAGGTTAAAACAGCAGCGAAACTCACTGTATTCAAGGACCAACATGACCAGAGTGATACAGCAGAAAATGACGGTAGAATTTAAATCCACAAAAGTAGTCGGAGAGGAATCCCACTGTCTGAAGATGAACCAAAGACCAAAAGCACACAGAAGGTTTGACTGTTTAGCCAGATAATCTCCAACAAAATGTAGTGAGGACGCTGCAGCCAAGGTAAGTCAAGACGTTTATTTGTAGGCAACACAGTTGTGGAGTCAAGGAACAAGGACTCCACCAGCCATCACCACAGCTTCACCTGACAGTCACAGTTAAACCAAACATTCTAAGAATACATCATTAGAGAGTCACAGCATCCCAGCAACCATAAAATACTGACAGAGAATGCTTCTTCCTGCAACTATAGGCAAGGCAGAAGGAAGAAGCATTCACAAACAGCATTACACAGTACTACAAAATCATTTATAATTGACCTCCGGATGGCTGGAATCTTTTCCACTTTAGCTATGATTGCTTGACACAAATCCAAGGATATCATTTGGGGAGGAGGTACGGCTGCTTTGGCTTTTCTGATTAATACATTCGGACCTTGAAGTCTTGCTTCGATCCATTCCACATGATAATTCAAAAGGCAAAAATGGACATTAGCAGCTTTTCCATGGTCAAACTTTTCCTGTACAGGGCTGCGATCATTACAATTAGGGCTGCCGAGAGCTTGCACTTGTCATTTTGTGCATCCTGTGACCTATTAATTTTAGCTTCGGACTGGGAGACATCATTCAATGGATCACTGGTTCTAAAATTTATGAGCTCCTTATCTGTGACATAATAAGAGCTCCTCAGAACCTCAGATTCCAGAGGTACAAAGATCTTGCTAGGCAGGATTGAGTTGCCAGTACTTAGGACAGTATTTGTCATTGGGCTTGGATCCTATTGATTGTTAGAAGGCAGTGGTGCAGATAGTAGTGGAATTGTGGATGATTGTGATGCCATTATGGTGGGGGCCAAAATATGATCGAAATAGTGTTGCGGTACGGGACTTTGATGAGTTATCTTTGCATAGGTCCTTAGGCCCGATGTGGAATTCCTTCTTGTCCTTCTTGTGTGCATGTTCTTTAAATCCATACATTTCCTCGTTTGGGACGCCATTGCTTAATAGAGATGATAGAATTGTGAGGTTCTGAAAAGTGAGTAATATAGGATTCCTATGTGTGAAAAAAATTGCATTTTTGTAAGAGTATCCTAAGAGGGCCAGTATGCTGACAGATATTAGTATGTGGTACCTTCATATTATTTAGAAATTTACTCTGTCACGCAACCCTTGGTGCTACACCCTGGGTGGCTATGTGTGGGTTGTGGTTGTGCAATCAGGATGAGTAGGAACAGATCAATAGTGGCAAATAATGTCAAAGGTTGGCATATTAGCGCTGGGTAGCAATTAAGCCACATTTGTCCTGCGTTCCACTCGCTTTCTGTCCTGCATTCCCTCCCCTTGAAATATTTATATTATATGAGCCAGTCACATGTAGAGGAGTCCTGCAGAGAGGTGTATAGAGATGTGAGCACTCTCCTCATTCTCCTCTTCTCATACTACTTGAGGTGCCTCGCCTTTCCCGCTGTGGAGCTGTGTGTGCTGCGTATGCAATGTGAGCTTTCCTGACACAGCAGGTACTGCAGGCAAAGCAGGGACAAGGAAGGCAAGACAGGCCTCTAGCCTTCTGTCCTTCCGAAAGGCCCTTAAAACATGGCTTTTTCCTTAAATCTGGTATTGTTCCTGTTCTTGCGTGTCCCCTCAGTGTTATGTTTCTCCCTTTTTTGGTGGGTACCTTCGATAAAGCGCCGGGATACTCTGTGGAGTGGCCGTGCGCTATAGAAGTATAAAAAATAACAAATAACAAGGGGTGCCAGGTGCGTCAGGAGGCGGACAGAAATCCAAAGTCCAATGCTCGCAGGTCGGCAGTGGCCGTGTGGGCTCCACAAATGAGCACAGGCCGCACTGGCCATTGTGCAACACAAGGAGCTTGCAACATATTGCACTAACCCCCTGGCTGCGGTAACGAGCTGTAGTTTCCTCTCTGGCTCCTCCCTGTACCTGATCTTGATGCCCAGGGCTGAAGGGTCTGCTAGGTCCACTGTCCAGATCCTGGGGTCTCTAAGCCTGCTCCGAGGGCACACCACCAAGGTCTGCCCGAGGCTCCTGCTGATATAAGCTTTGCCTCGTGGCTCCTGTGGCTCCAATTTCTCCCAGGTCGTGGCTGGCACTCCTCATTTCATATCTTCAGTAAATTCAGTGTTCAGACAGGTGTCTGTCCCCCACTGAGATGTTGTGACCTAAATAGCAAATAGGGTAAATTGTTTTTAGATGCCTCAGGCCTCTTTTTAACAATTTAGTGTGTAGATACAGAGTCAAGCTTGCATTAGTTCAAATGAGCTAAGAGCATCAACAACGTCGCAACATATTGACCCAGTGTGAATCCTTCCAGGAAGACAGGAATATGGAGATCATATTGAGCCTTCTGAAAAGATTGAATGTGACTCAGTGTAGCCTTGAGGCAATAAAAACTAGATGATTTGGCCTCTGGATCATGTGAAGCAAAGAGCTACTGACTGTCAGGATATACTGGAATAGAAAAGGAGGCAGAATACAAAACTATGATGGTAACATATGAGGTATTGCCAGTATTTACGACAATGTAGCGGGAGTATTAGACATTAGACTTAAGCTTGGCAATCTAACAGCATTTATAGCACAAAAACTACATTTATTTACCAGGCTCTTTGATCAGAAAAATGTGTCTGTTGCACAGGTTCATAGTAGGTACCTGCAATTCCATGATTCAGCAGATCAACAACGATTGGGTGGATCCCTGGCTCCACTTCTGGGCTGCAGGTTCTAGGTGATACAGGGAAACCTTTCTCGTGAGATCCACTTTGATATTTTGAACTTTATGTACTCTACAACTAGAAAACAATATACTTCATTAGCATGCTCAGACCACAGGAGGAATCTGATTAAGCATGTCGGACATGGATTGCAGTGAGTCTACAACAGCATTTTCATTTTCTCAAGGCCCATTCAAATACATACCATCACTAGAGCACAGAGTACATTTAAATATATGCATTTGGTCCCTCTCTAGGATGTTAGGGCTCAAGAGAAAGGCAAATGGGTCAGTAATCAGACCTAAAGCAGCTGACTTAGTAATTTAGTGGGTAAGCCATGTGTTGGAAATGCCAACTGCATCAATATCTTCACATGAAAGAGGTAAAGAGGAAAATCCAGATGTTTTCAATGCTTATCTACCGGCACCTGTATCAATACCGTAAGAATTGGGCTCTTCATTAATGACACATCGTTGGTACTGCCCCTTCTAATAGATATACATTAAAGCATTAAAGACCAACCGGCTCCTCTGGGGCCATTCTAAAAGGTGGAGTATTGATTTTGTGAAATCTGGCTAATTTATATTGTGCAGACTGATCAAGTTCTGTGGTAAGGTAAGGCAATCACATTTTCAGTGTCGTAAATGGAATCTCACTTTCCCTGTCCTTTGTTTCCAGGGTCTTCTTCCAGCCATGGACATTTTGCCTTCCAGTTTCTACACAATTCCACCCTCTGACCATTTACTGGAAAGATTGCTTTGCAAAGACGTTAGCTTATATTCAGTAAGATACTCCTTTCTTTACTGCAACAAACACTAACTCGGAAAGACATTTAATCTGCAGATGGTTCACAGCTATTCCTGCACCTTGGGGGAATGGAATGAGATATTTATTGATGTGGCTCTTCACCATTATTTTCTCCTGGGTGATTTTAGTGGATTATAAATGTGTGTGATATACCAGTTCTGTTATGTTATCTTTTGTGTATTTGTAAAGCACATTTTCACCTGCTGTATTCTTGTACTGAGCAGGTTTGTAGGCCTAGCCCTGTCTAACGCATGTTGGGTAATTGAAAAACTAGGGGCCATATAATCAAGAAAGGGCGATACATTATCGCCGCTTTTATTGGCAGGAAACTGCAGCTAAAGCGGTGATAATGGGCTTGATAATATGCCCTTGTGAATTCCCATTGAAGCCCAGGTCACGGGTCCTCTATAGATCTGCGGTGCTGAGAAACGGAAAAGATTATTATTGGCTCCGGGAGGTTGGGGGTTTTCTCTGGGACCCCCTTGCCAGGCCTAGGGAGGCAAGATATTTCTGCCCTGCCCCCCATATCATTATTTTTTTTTTATTTGCCAGACAAGGGAAAGAATCCCAGAGTCCTAAAATGCCTCTTTTTTGGTGTGGCGGCAGCAAATAAACTCTTATCTAGTAGTCAGCCTGCTCCTCAGATCCTCGATGGTTTGAAATATATAAAACTTTTGAACCCTCTTTTTTCAAAATCTAATGCCCAGTTTTACACTAAATCATAAAAAGCACACTTTCTGGACAAAGATCGAGTTTTATGCTAAATGATTCTACAGTTTTGCAGTCTCACTGTTTAATTTTATGTATGTTTTATATATGCGGTAAACTACTAATAATTAAAATGGAGTTTTTTTTATTTCATTTTGAAACTTTTATTTAAAGTTACTATATATTAGATTAAAATAAAAATGCTAACTACAGTGTTTTCAATTATATTGCTTATAATTAATAGTTATAAAATAAATTAATGTATTTGAATTATAAAATTTTAGTGACCATTTATTTTGAAGTGGCAATGTGCTCTTTCATTATATTTTATTAGTCCTACAGTGCACTTAAATATTTTATTTTATTTTACAATTATTTCTTACAAATAATAAATACAAATGCTGCGTTAAAGAAAATGGCTGCCTAGTAAAATAGCTCCTGAGACTAGACCCAATATCTGTGAAATTCATCCTTTTAAAGCCACCATCATAAATTCAAAATAGTGTGCCCAGGTGCAGTAACCGTTCAGAGTCATGGAGTTGTATGGATGGGACAGTGAGGAGGTTGTGGAATCCATTGGAGGCTTCGAAGGAAGTGTGGCAGCTGGCGGCTTGGTAGTGGGCGGCTGTGAGACTCGGCCTTTCACCTATCATTGTGGTGAAGAGAACCTGCCCCACGCCTCAACAATCTGAGAGCATTTCATTGAATCCAGTGCTTCAAATGGACTGGTACTGTCAGGTACCGAGTACCAGCACTTTTTTTTTTTTGAGTGGGAGAGTACAGGCACTTCTCAAGAGAAATGTAATACCTTTAATTGGAGAGTACCGGAACTTCTCATAAACAAGCCGTTACTAAGGTACAGAGTATCTGCACTTCTATTTTTCCATTTAAAGCATTGATTGAAGCATATTATAATACAGCAAGACTAAAACTTGCCAGCGGAAAATATGCAGCGTTAACACGGGCCTAGATGCCCACTCTGTGTTTACATACAGCATCTATGTATTCGACAGCACGGGTCTTGGATTTAGAAGCGAGTGAAAGAGATGTGTATGAGCAGTTTAGAGCAGCGGGCCTTCCGGATGTGAGCAAGGCATTGATTATGTAGGTAAGGATGAGCTAGGGAACCTTCTACAGCATTGAAACTATGCAGCGCTATGAACACGGCTATGCCTGCATGCAGGGCATAACCTGTGGATTATTAGCTGCGCCTCATGCTTTGGGTGGAAACTGCTAACTACCAATATGAGTCCGGACTTGACCTACGGGGAGGGAAGGAGAGGGGAGTGCGGATATGCTGTCATGTGCAGCTCGCTGTGCCTGACAGAGTGGGCCTCACATTGTCTGATTTTCGTTTTTTTTTAAACAACCTCTTGTGTAGACATAATAGAATTGTTCACAGCTCTGAGGCGACTGGCACTGTTATAATGGGTAAACCAGATGAGAAACAGCCCAGGCTCACATTTGAAAAGCATAAGAAAGCTACACTATTTCAGGATAAAGAGTTAGATCTAGATGGCGCCTGTATCTTGCTTGACTGAACTGAACTGGAGGATGCGCCTGACTGACATCACAATGATTCTATAGGAGATGCATGGGCGTCCGCAGACATTTTTCCAGGGGGGTCAAAATGTTAACGTCATCACCATCCTCCGACATGATGTGGGCCAGGTGGAGCACAAGAAACACTGGGGCACAGAGCTAAGATAGACTCAATTAAATGCCAAGAATCCAGGACATGTAACTGACCCTGCCACAGGCCAACAAACACCACGTGTGGGGAAAACCCTAAACTTTCTGACAAGGTGCTTTATCTCTGTCTGCTAGGTGTGCAGACTTCCGGGTCCTCGATCCAACACCAATCAAGGCAGTCTTCAGCACAATTCAATTTTTATCAGAATACTTTAAAATAGCCTATGATTAAAGCACCAGATTAAATATATTACTGTATGCACAGTGTATGTTAGGGATTATTTGTAGCACACATATTTACCAATATTGGCTTCTTGGTGCTAGAATTCATGATAAATTTTATCCAAAGTTAAAGCACAACGTCGAAGTTAGTAATAAATAATGCATCAATCACATAGGCTATTGATTCGCCAATGGGTGCTCCCTTTACTAGAATTCCCCGGGCACTGCAAAATTTTACACACATTCAATTAATTTATACAAGTTAAAATGTATAGGTCCAAATGTTAGCTATATTTTTTAAAAGAAACTTAGACTCCCTCTACGTGTAGTCAATGTCAAACTGACAACGTGCCCACGTTTAGGGATACAATAATGGCCAGCTCCCTTATGCGGAAGCCCGCACCGTAAATGTGTGGCACATGCAGCGCCCGTAGCGGCGGCACATCACAGGTCCAGGGATGCTGAGTCTTACACAGTGGTCGAAGTGGGGGAAAAATGTAGGGGAACAGTTGGCGGGGAATCAAAGGGCGGGAATAACTCAAGGATTGGATCTGTGGGTGGAGCCAGAGGTGTGGCCAGAATGCGCAGACATCCCAATTTTTAGTATTTGTTTGGCATTTCACTGCCCAGTTTAATCAACCAATGGATACACATGATTATTTAAGGTTATAATGAGTTATTGACATTAAAATATATTCACAAAGTGGGATATGCTTCTAATCACAGAATGTACCAATTACGATGAAATGTGGAAACACAAGCCATTTGTCTCCGAGCCATGGAGTTTCTGTCATCAGCACTACTCCCTTTTTACATAACAGCAGTTCAAACATGAATGGCAAAATATCCTAGTTTGCAAATGTTTTCTCTAAAATTATGGCTCAGCCATATTTGCCTCATAATGCAAGATCTGCTGCATGATCTGACCGTTTAAACTAATAATTTTTTTTAGCTCAAACATATCAAAAGTTAATATAAAATGTGACTTGTGTTTCTGCGGAGTGGATGGCCTATTGTAAAGGTTGACTGGTCACCTTTCTCACTGCTGCGTTTGTATGTTACACTGGTACTAATAAGGCAAAATCTTTCCAGAGACTGTTAGCATGTGTACACACGTCAAAATAATAAAATATCTGAAAATATACTGAATTACACTGCAGCCTTTTTTTATGCATAATTTAGTCAACACTGTGGCATAATGTTGTCATCCTTTGCTGCATGATTAATTCCTGTGGCCCCACAGCAGGCAGCACATGTTAAAAGTGCTTGTGAATGAAACCGAGGAACTTAATTTGGTGTGCGTGCAAATCGTGCATTGCCAATACCTGGTGAGTTGCAGCTACTACTGCTGAAACAAGGCCAATGGAGGTACCTATGGGTGAAGCAGACTGGCCTCAAGGGCAGGGCCAGCCATAGCACTGGTGGTGTCCTGTGCATTAATGTTTATTAGTGCCCCCCAATGACCACCTCTGCCAGGGATTCCCTCACTACCACCCTTTAACTGTGCCCCCCCCAAGTTTCCATAACCACTCTCTCTCAGTTGCCTTTAATTTGATTTACAGCGCCACTCATACCATTGTAGGGTGTCAGAGCACTTTACATCACACACATTACACAGAGACAATCAATATGTGTGTAAATCACTGTATAGAGAATGTAACATAAGACTAAGGACTACAAGGTGTAGGAGTCACATGACAATCATACTAGTAGCCTGTATAGTTTTATAGTGATTGGTCTGGAGAAACACAATACCCGGAATTTAAAACGTAATACCATGGTTGGGGGGTTCTCCTTAATAATCAGAATTGATTTCTGTCCAAAAGAACACTTTTTGGGACATTAGGATAATCAAAGACTGGGGGGTGGAGGGGGACATAACGCTCTAATTTATACCTTGCAGTTTGTATGCAGCTCTTAGATGACAGTTAATAGCTCACTGATCTAAGTTAGGATTTTAACTTATAAACTGCAAGTAACAAAAGGATCTCTCTGATAAAAGCAGTAGCCCATTGACCTATTTACATTATGTGCACTTTGTGATCTGCATGGCCCATGTTTTTTGCAGCCGGTACATTAACCCGCTGAGCTACCTTTCCATGAGTCAAAAATTCCACTAGACAAAGTTCTGATCTCTCTCTAGGAAGAACATTAATCACCAGAGTCATCATGACATTTTTATTGTTGCCTAAAATTGCTGAAGGCCAGGAAGGAGGCAGCAAGCGTTTTTAAAACCATAATATACTTGCAAACATGATGCCTCCACCTAAAGTCAGCACCCGGTGCGGTCACGCTGGTTGCACCGCCCTAGAGCTGGCCCTTCTCAAGGGTCCTGTGACCTCAGTGACTGTTGTTCTAGGGTGTGCTGCTTCATAGGCCTTCCCGCAAGACTGGAGGTGAACTTCAGTATGGATAGTGGTGGACAAGCCTTGAAGGTTAACCTACACTTGTTATGCTAGGGTCCACCTGCTGGCGCGAAGACACCAGGACTTCTAAGGTGTTGCGAAGCCTTCTAAGGTCTAGCATGTGATTGTGCTCTCGCAGGAGAGTGGTCTGGTGGACTGGTTATTAGGACTGAACCTGGTTCCCAGTTCCAAATACAGCAGCTCTGACTATAGTGCCACATCCTCTCCCCCACTGAACACCGTACTGCCCCACTGAGAAAAACTCCCACTGTCTTCAACAACAACTCAATTGTTGCCCGCTATAAACACCTGGACGCACTAGACAAGAGCAATATGCGGCCTACAAAAAAAAAGTAACAACATCCTGGAAAAAGCAAACACTTATAGGGAATGCAAAATTTAGCAAACCATGGAAAATGTAAGCAGGAACAACATGGTTACCTTAATGCTTTTGCACTCACTATTCAGAAATCAGTGAGTGCTTTTGCCTGAAAAGTTAAGGACATGACTACAGGAACCTGAATGGACCCATTTCAATGGCCTTTGCTTATAACCTTACAAAACGTAAGCAGTATGGTAAAAAGATCACATCCCTGGACGCAGAGCCGCAGCACACATTTTGTTTTCCAATCCACACATTGCAATACCTCCAGGATTGGTGCACTAGTTCCAAGTCCAGGGGAAACTCTGTAAAAGTGGCGCTAATGTGTTTCAGTGTGAATAAAATCAGTTTGGCCAGTTTGCTACCACTCTGTCTTACTTTATTTAGTTATTTATCTATTTTTTATATTTTTAGCCTTTTATTCCCAATGCTGCACTTTGGAATTAAAATTTCTGAAAAATATGACATTTCCAGCAAAATCGTCTTTCTTTTTTGGATCCATTTCACAGGGAAGCAAATAAAAGAAAGGAGAGAAAAGAGCGTGAGAACCCCGTCTTAAAGTCACGGTTTTCATGGGCATCCGCAGGGGGGCAAGGAGGGTCGCTCTAGGGGGGGCAAGCGCCCCTCTTTGCCCCCCCTGCAGACGCCCATGAGGAGATGAAAGGCAGCTTAGCAGCAATTGACTCAAGGATGGGCAACTGGCATGGGTGCAAATTCAGGATAGTGAGTGTAAAAATTCAGGACAAAGCGTCAAAATTCAGGACAAAAAATCAGGACAGGAGGTCAAAATTCAGGACAAAACTTAGGGACAAAAGATACGTTTTACAGACACATCTGAGGAGGTCGCGCAATAGTATATAAGTAAGTAAATAGACAACCAGTTATGTACAAGTCAAAATAAGTTTCTATTAGGTTGAGACAGTTGAGCACTTCATGGTTTTTCAGAATGTGCACAACTTTGAGCAACTCTGCCGGTCTTTTTGCGTCATTTCATATGATAATTATCTAAATATATAGTAATGCACTTGGTTGTCCAGTCTGATATTTTGTTTACAATTCATGGTCCTGAGAAGGCATGTTTGGCGAGAGAAATGGCCAGGAAGATCTGCTCTGATAGACATTGTGAGATGTAAAGCGGCATGCATAGGATGCAGCTAATTGGGACCTACAGTGCTGGACTAGAGTGCAGTCCTCCGAGTGGCCATCTTAATGTATCAGATCGCTTCAAGCATTCCATTTATGTTCAGCTGGTATAGCATTGAGTGATGGATAAGACCCATAGTTGAGAGGTCTTGTATAAGGGTAAGAGCCTTAAGCAGGAAAAGGGAGTTATGAACCAGACTGAATGAGCTATATTTGGCTGCACACTGCTGAGTATAATGGTATTATTGTGGGTCAGAGCAGTTAGATGGGAGTTTACATTGCTATATCATGTCCTGGCTAAATATATCTCAGCCCTCCTTATTTTAGCTGTATATTGGAAATAGTATACTGATTGGGCTGTTTCATTTCTGTGAGCTTTAAACTGCAGATTCTCATTGATGCACAGAAGTGTGCTACAGACTAGAAACTGTATACGCTGTTGAGGCATTATTGCAGGGCAAAAGGAGGCACTGTCTTTTACATACAGAACATTTTCTATTGAAATGGAAGCAAAAAACATTCATGCAGTTATACTGATAAACCTATATAGCACACAAATACTAATGTGTGGAAATGTTTTTTCAGCAAATATGTATCATTTGAACATCACCAAGTAAAGTGTATTGATTGTTTTGAGCCTATCAAAACTCTATTTCCAGCACACTTCGGAATTACAAACCAGTGGTCCATTTGTGGTTTCCTAACTACTGACATGTTTTGAAACATTTGTGCAGTTTATATACATATATTTAAAAGTTGTTGTGTGTTACATACAAAGTGGCAACTCACAGCCATTGTTTTCGCACCCCCAAGAAAGATTGGGGAAACATTGTGTATTCTACAACACATTTGTCATTATATATCAATTGTATTAGCTTCAAAAGCATAGTAAATAATGACTTTACTGTGCACTAGGATACAACAGTCTTTCATGGGACTCTTCAATGATTCCCTCACTATCACCAACAGTGCCTCTCATCTCTCCACAGCTCTTCTCTCGCATGTATTTCATTTGTTTTATAGCCCTTCTCATACCAGTATAAAATGTCGGAGCACTTTATATCACCCACACATACAGAGACAATGAATCATACTTTACATCACCCACACATACAGACAATGAATCATATGTGTGTAAATCAGTGTTTAGAACACGTTACATAAGGCAAAGGGCACTACAGGGTGTAGGATGCATGTCACCTATACTGGTAGGCATTTTTAGGAGTGCTTAGTCTGAAATAGCACAAACTCAGGATTCAGAACTTAGCACCATGGTTAGAGTTAACTTTAATGATAAGAATGTATTCCTACCCTAACCATCCTTTTTTTTAGCAACATCAGGCTAATGAAAGTCTAGGAAAAAAACATACGTTTGTACCCTGTACCATGCAGCTTGCATGCAGCTCTTTGATGGCAGTTTATTGCTCACTGCTAGATTATGTATGTAACTTATGAACTGCACAGTAACATAAGAATCTCAGCGACAAAAGTAGTAACCCACTGAGATCTGCACATAAAATACTATTCTTTGATATGCATGGTACACATTCTTTGCAGCAGGCATATTAACCCTCTGTGCTAACTTAGATGATTTAAAACTCCCATCGTGCTCCTGCAGGTACATTAGTCACCAGACACTGGCGAACCATACCTGAATATAAGTGATGCCGCTTTTATTGCTGCCTGAAATCTGCTGGATATACAAGGAACTTTGCAGTGCCAGCCTCCAGTAACAACCCTCCCCCCACCTTTCCAGCCTCCCAGGGAAATGCCTGATACCCTGTCTGGCAAGTCCGGCCTTACTACCACAATCCAATGGTGCCCCTCATCGGCACATAGACTCTCCCTCATGTGTATTTAATTTCTTTTAAAGTGCTACTCATCCCAATTTTGTAGAGCAGGGTGTTGGAGTGTGTTACATCCCACACATATTTTATAGAGACAAAATACTCATATAAATGTGAAAGTCAATGTATAGGAAATGTTACTTAAGATAATGGAGGTTACAAAGTGTATTCATACTTTCATCCATCATTCAGTCTTTCCCCATTCATTCTGTCCTTCCATTTGTGTGCCCATCCATGTCCACATTCAACCATTTACAAACCTATCCATCATGCATCTTTCAATCCATCATTTCTCTCATCCATCCCTACATCCACCCTTTCACTCATCCATCCATTATCCTTCCATCCACTCTTTCACCCTATCCATCCATACACTCGTCCATTCACTCTTCCACTCATCCATCCATTCACTCACCCATCCAGCCATTTACCCATCCAGCCATCCTTTCACTTACTCATTCATCCACCCAGTAACTCATCCTTTCACCCGTTTACCCTTTCAGTCATCCTTCCACCCATCCTCCCTTTCTCTCTTCCCCCCTTTCACTTAGCATCCATCCATCTATACACCCACCATCCATCTACTCATCCACTCATGAATCCATCTATTGACCCTATCACTCATCCATCCTTTCACTCATCCATCCTTTCTTTCACCCATCCATCCTTTCTCACATCCATCCACCCTTTCACGCCCTTCACTCATAAACTTTATTCGGCTTTTCTGGTGAAAGCCATAAAAGTTGCAATTAAAACAATACAAACAAATAAAAGGGAACATGGTGCCCCCAATCAATTAATGTGAGCAGTCAACGGAAGACATGTAATATCTCACAAACATTATAAAATAATAGAGTCCAAAAATATCTAGCAGCCTAATCAGTATAAAGTACTAGTCATAACTCGATCTGAGCCTGCTGTTTTTCAAAAACTAAGAACATACCATAAAGTGGACCCTGAAAGTAAAGATGAAAATGTAAAAGCAGGACTTACTTGATTAAAGTTTAGGGACTTTAAAAGTGGGATTATAAAAGTCTTTCACGGTATCTCATAAAAGCTGCAAAACATTACAAAGTGGATCATGTCCTGCGGGAAACTATTATCGCAACCGCAAAAAGGCAAGGTCTGACCTTTGTTACATCCTCGGGATGGTCAAGGAGAAGATGAAATAAATCAAAACAGAACCTCATCAGTAAGAAATGATCATTCGTTTTAGGGAGCCCAAGGAGATACTGCTCCGTCGAATAAACTGTTTTTAAAATGATATATCTCCATACACTGGGCTTCATTATTTATAACTCTTCCCTTTTTACTGCTTGCAAGCTAAAAAAGTGCTCCTTGGCCCAAGCCCAATTTTTCATAGTAATGGACTCCGGATCACTGTAAAGTTCAGCCCTCCAAAGGGTCCCGAACACGTTCCCAATATATTTTAACCAGGGGATACGGTGTGCATGGTGAAGTGCCATGCAGTCCCTTATGGTATCTTTATGTAACGAGATCCCCTTATTCCCCCACACTTTAAGCCAGTAGAGTAAAGGGCGAGACAACAGTAGGTCTGACAAGTAGGGCATACCCAGTTCTTCATGTACCTTAAAGGTAGAGGTTCACTGAGGCACACATAGGAGCAGTTGTAGAAATCTGTTCTCAATTCTTTGTAACTCATCGGCCTTGGAGTAACACCAGATTTCACTACCGTATGATACTTGCGCTAGGCACTTAGCTCTATATATCTCTAACGTTGCACCTAATGGTTTTCTACCCAGCTGGGAGGCAAAATAAAAAATTGCTGCATTGGTTCTTAAAAAATCCACTTTCTTTTTACTTCTTACGGGGCCCCAATTTAGTTTTGCATCCAACATGACCCCCAAATAGGAAAAAGCCCCCGTTTTGGGAACCGGTCTGGACCCCACCTTAAAATTGAAGGACTTCCCTTTGCCAGGACCCACCTCCATCACGTAGGATTTGGAGTTGTTAACTAACAGGTCCTAGTCTTCCATAAATTTCACGAAGGAATTGAGGAGGGTTTGCATACCACTCGCTGGCCTAGACATGTAGGCAGCGTCGTCTGCGTACAATAGTACTGGTAGACCACGCCGACCCACTTGTGGGACATCTACCTGGGTAACGGTCAGACCCTTCTTCAAGTCGTTAATATAGTGGTTAAATAAAAAAGGGGCCAGGATGCAACCCTGGCGCACTCTTCTCTGAATAGGGAATTCCCGAGCGACCTGACCCTCTTTCGTGAACCGTACCACAGCTTTAGTGTCCCTGTTTAGCTCTCGGAGGAAAAGGACAATCTCTTTGTCCACAACCATGCACTGTAAACATTCCCATGGCTTATTTTGGTTGAAACAATCGAATACGGACGATAGGTCCATGAATGCAAGATATATCTTGCCTGAGCGAGCAAGTGTATATTTACTTACAATCATATACAAGTTCAGGCATTGGTTGATTGTGGACCTCCCTGGGCGAAAACAATATTGTATATCTGTCATGATATTGTTAGCATCAGCCCATGTGAACAACCTTTCCAGCAGGACCTGTCCCAACACCTTGACAGATGAATCCAAGAGGGATATAGGCCTATAACATTGGGTGCTGTCTCTATTACCTTTCTTAAAAACTGGAACTATGGTCGATAGGGATCAGGTGCCAAGCAATTCCTTGCTGATAGCAGCATTTATACCCGCAGTGAAGGTAGGCCCCCATAGGTGGGGTTTAGACAAAACAAGGTCAGGAGGGATACCATCTGGGCCAGGTGCTTTGTTCTTAGACAGCCCAACTAGGCCTTTACAAACTTCCTCGACAGTTACGAGAAGGGACAACTACTTCCTTCCCACTCAACTTGTTGTATATCTGCTTGCTGCCAAAATATTTCCTGAAAACGACCAACCCAATTCTCTACTGTAATATGGGCATATAGGGGCTCAGAGTTTTCCCCTGACAAAAAAGGGCAGTTGACAGTGCTCCAAAACTGGGTGCTATTTTTCTGGCGACAAGCCTCATTGAGTTTGCTCCAAGTCTC
Organism: Lissotriton helveticus; assembly: GCF_964261635.1. Taxonomy (NCBI): domain Eukaryota; kingdom Metazoa; phylum Chordata; class Amphibia; order Caudata; family Salamandridae; genus Lissotriton; species Lissotriton helveticus. The sequence goes on along the minus strand of NC_136062.1, from coordinate 165,757,591 downwards.
CTCTTTGAGGTCATTCTTCTGCCATGTATCCACCCTTTTGGCAATCTAACCTTCCTTTCGCTCAATCATCCAGCCTTACCTCTACCCTCTCACTCATCTGTCCATCTATTCACCCTTTCACTTATCAATTCATCAATTCATCCATCATTTCACTCATCCATCCACTCATTCACTTGCCCATTATCCACCCTTTCACTCAAACATTCATCCATCCTTTCACTCATCCATCCATCCATCCTTTTAACCATCCATCTACCCTACCACTCTTACATCCATCTTACCTTTTCTCTCATGCATCCTTCCACTAACTAATCTATCAATCCTTCATCTCATGATCCATCCATCCATTCACCCTTTCATTCATCCATTCACCCTTTCACTAATCCATCCAGTCATCCAGCCATCCCTTCACTTACTTACTCACCCACCTTTTCACATTAATTATGAGCTATGCCCCCATCAAGAACTCCAACCTCGCTGTAGTTCCTAAAGCAAGGGGTGGGGTGGGGGAGGGTTCACTATGCCCCTGCACATAGGCTATCTGAAAAAGTGGAAGCAATGAGTCGTGCATGATGCAAGGTGTCAGGACGTGAGGCGACTGTGCAAGGTGTTGTTTCCAGAGCTTTAAGTGGGATGAAAAAACTGGGGGATCTCTCCAAAGGTGGTGTTTGGTGTAATTAATGGCATGGCTTAATACACCTTAACTAGAAATCTGTGCTTAGCATAGTGTACTGCCCGGCTGGTATTTTGCTGCTTCTGTTATTGCAACCAGATATATACTACGACAAGTAAAGTTACACCTACAACAAGCCAGAACTATTAGCTTTGTCAATGGTTGTTAGTTGCATGAAATGAAAAAGCAGCAACCATGGTTTCATTGAATACAATAATGAAAATGTTCTAAAATAATGAGAATCAGAAAGAACTATAACCTCTTCTTTTTAACTTGTTTCGCTGCCTTCTTTTCATGAACTGGATTCTCACATAGCAGCATGAGCGTTTTGGTACATTTCTTCCATCTGACAAAATGCCCTGCCCTAGTACAGGCAGGAGGAGGCCACCACATACTGTAGTAGCCCAGACTGGCCCATTGTCATTCTGTATGTGGCAATCATCAGCCACAGACAGAATCACAATGGACGGGTGGGACTGCTCTCCTGCTCAGAGGAAGAGTTCAAGGCGGCCTCATCAGGGAGCTGAGTATTTTTGCAGGGGAACAGAGCTGCTCCCTGCAATGTCCAAAACTATGGACAAAAGGTGTCCGTAAAAGGGATATTTATGGACAAAGGACGTGAGGTCCAAATTATGGACAGTCCGTGAAATTTATGGACGGTTGGTCACCCTAGCCTAAACAGACTCCCTCACTAAATTCATAGTATATGAAGGACAGATTAGATAAACAGCACAAGTGTATCGACTTAGCGAAAGACGTATTTCAGATATTTTGGATGATGCTTATAATCAACTCAAAATGCAGATTGAGTTTCAGATCGAACTGGAGATAATCAAAACTAAAAATGAAGATTTTGAAGCCCAGTCTGGATTATTGGGGTCCTCCAATCCGAATGTTGGGCGAGTGGAGGAATACATGGAGCGGCTACTGATCATTTTCTTTGGTCAAAACAGTTTATTCTCCTTCATTGTCATCGAAAGGAGCACATAATTTCCTTGCTCCAAAGTCAGAACCAAGTACCCATCCTCGCCCCATTATTGCTAGGTTGCTCAATTTACAGGATCAGGATACAATTCTGCAAAAGACAAGAGATAAAAATGGAATACAACATGATGGTAAACCACTTTTCTTTGACTTGAATTTCACGCAGGCAGTTCACGATGCCCGAAGGAAATTTATTACGATGAAAAAAAACTGTGACCTGGATATAATATGCCATGTAGTATCCGGACAAAATAAGGGCCATATTATCAAGAAAGGGCGATACATTATACTGCGGTGGTATGGTTTGCAAAAGAACAAGGGGATAGAAAGCTGCTAGAGCGATTGGTAGTGGTTAGATTTATTGCAAGCATCCTCCCATCATCTTTTGTGTGTTTGACTAAGGCGTAATAGACATAACCAGACACGTGAGGCATTATTTAACAATTTGAATTATTAGGCCTACATTAAAATAAATAATCCAGCTTCAAGCAACTAGACGTTCCAGTTGGCAGTGCAGGGGTCCTCTCACAAACAGATTTTTGGCAGGGGTTAAAGGACATATTGGGTAGCAAACATTTATTGCTTCAGTCTTACCCTGAGACACTTACAAACAGTGCCGGTGTCCTCTTGCGAACACCTAGGCATTGAAGTCGGGTAAAACAACAAGATAGTTTGTTTGCTCCAGACCATTTGCCATACCAGGGCGACATCTTGTTTTCTTGACCAAATTATGGAAATTATACCCAAAACCCTTTCAGACCAATCACCAGTGACTATTATACTAGACATCCCCTCTCATATCAAAACCACATCATTTATGGAGACTCATCCCTACTGAAATATTACACCCAGTTTTAAAATTGAAATACCTATGGTCATTCTATCCCACTTTGAAATGAACCAAGTTGTCTGCTGCAACATTTGGGACATCATGGGAGGCATTAAAAAAATTACAAGAGGTGTGTGCGTCTCCAAGGAAGTGGGATCCCTAACGCTATACTCTAAAGACATGTTCAATATGTGCCAAATTCTTGACATTAAATGGGACTGTAGAGAGACACTGAATGAGGCACAACTAGCTGTAACTCTAAAGGGCTAGATTTCAGGGACACCAATGTTAAGTTGCTAGTAAATATGTCACAGCCAGGAGATATGCGAAGGAAGAGAGACCAGGTCATACCCACTTGGGATGATTCGACATGCATGGGTCAGACTCAGACATAGCCCAATAGTACAGTTGAAAAGTGAAAATAAACTCCAAATCAGCTGATCTATGACAAGAATTTACAGATTATCACACAGACTTTGTAAGACATTGAATTGTTGGTTGACTGGGGTGTGAGCCCTGGTCAAGCAGCAACCACAGTCCTTGTCAGGGTAAGGCACAAGCGAACCCCAAATTAACCTGTGCTCAACCCCCTGGTAGCTTGGCAGAGAGGAGTCAGGCTTAACTTAGAGGCAATGTGTAAAGTATTTGTGCCACACTTCAAACAGTAACACAGTTAAACCACACCACAAAAAGACCCCACAACAGAGTTAGAAAATATAGTCATGTTTACCAAACAAAATCCGAACAAAACGCAAAAAATCCATTAGGTACAACTGGAGATATTGAATTTTAAAGTTTTTAAAGAAAATTGCGACAGAAGGAGCAAAGCACCAACTGTGGATATCAGATCGCACCAGACCGGTACAAAGTCACAAGTTCATGCCGAGAGCGATGGGGCATGGGCTGACTACAGGGGCCCAGTTAGGTTCACTGAACAGAGTACCTTCAATCCTGGTTTGGGGAGGGTTGCATGGATCACCGTCAAAGATGTGTTGCGGAGCCAAGGTAATGCAGTGGTTATGATGTACGGTGATACTGCTGTGTAAGGTCCTATTGTGTCGCCGTCGAGGATCCCTTTCACGGGACAAGTGATGCAAAGTCCAGTGCCGTGGATGCAACGTACAGTCAGGGCAAAGCGTTGATTCCGAAAAGCTGAGAGGCTGCGATGTGGAGTCCAGCATCATCGTTGAGGCTGCCATCGACGAGCGATGTGAAGGCCTGTGCCAAAAATGCATTGCAGTCAGGGCAAAGCGTTGATTCCAAAAAGCTGAGAGGCTGCGATGTGGGTTCCAGCGTTATCGTTGAGGCTGCCATCGACGAGAGATGTGAAGGCCTGTGCCAAAAATGCATTGCATACTGGTCGTTGTGAAGGTACCAGATGTGTGCTGCAGCAGCAATGCATGTCTTTGCGATGGATCCAATCCACGCAGCAGCTGGGATCTGTCGGTTCTGCTTGCATTTTCACCACACAGTAGAAGAAATGTGTCAGTCTCGCTGGATCCCCAGAGGCTGGCAAAGCACCTAAGGCCCCCTTCCATGACTGGGGTGGCACAACTTGGCAGAGTAGACTAACAGATGGCATAGTACAGGTGCAAATGCAAAGTTGTTGTTAGCTTGTTATGTCACTGAGGCTTCATAGCAGGAGGCCAGTCAACTAGCCTTTGGAGTTACTCTAGGTTCTGGGTTCAAGTGATGCAGGTTCAGACATTCTCACTCAGGAAAGAGGGCAGCAGGCAGCACAGCAAAGCAGGAGTCCAGCAGAGTGCAGTACGGCAGAGTGGACGTCCTTCAGCAGCACAGCAGCCCTTCTTCCTGGCAGAGTTTTTTTTTGTCAACCTCCCAGTACGTGAAAGCACAGTAGGATTTTGCTCACTGTATGCTCTCTCTCTCTGAACAGTCTACAGCACTCCAGGGGCTTTCTGAAACATATGGCAGATATCGGTCTCTAACCTGTTCCTCACACAGGCCACCACTTTGTTTTCATCTCCAACATGGAACCAACTAATTCTTACTCTAAGGCAAACCCGTTACCTCAAGGACCCTGAACACTTGCAAGATTGTTTACCCCCTAACCTTTAAAAAAAAGAAGCAAAAATCTTCAAAGACAATGGTTCCCCGGAACACTAGTATCAGATGCCTATTTCTGCACATCAAAGGGTGTTGTGATTAATGACCTAATCCTCTTCAGTAACAGAAGTGTCCAGTAGAGAAAAGTCTTAACTTCAATGTTTCGATACAAACCAATAAGGAAAACTCTTAATGGTTTTTGAGTAACCATAACACCCTCACCAGACTTCAATGCAGATCTTACCATATCCCCCTATAACAATGAACTCATCCTCATACAAGCATCTGACAGAAATCTTAATCAGTTTGATAGATACTTTACCAGGATTATAAATACATTGGGTAATTCTGGCCTGGATACCTCACCGAATCAAAGTCCTCCCTCAGCATTGAAGCTGCATGCCACTTCATCTAACTCTACCAACACAGCTGTTTCTCCCCCATCTCATCAGACCTGGAGTCCACTGAAAACTATGAGAATAACAATGATGAATAACCTGGATCTAGTATATCCAATATAATCTCCCTGAGCACCAAATTAGGGAATCTGCCTTCCCCCCTTTCTCTCATGAGTTTGAAACACAAAGCACCCCCTCCTGAAGAATGCATATATAATTAACTGCATATATAATAAACCTTAGGTCTACCAACTACCTGTCCCCTACCCCTACTTCACCCCTACGGAGCTCACACCCGTCCACCATACCCCCAGTCACTGCCTCTCAACCCAATAATCTTGTAGGGAAAGTTAATAGGTTAACTTCCTACCCCTCACCAACTCTCATCCTCCAGTACACCTTCAAGCCTACAACAGCACAACTTCACTTCCACGTGTCTCCTCACGTATGAGGACTCCCAATTCCCCTCCATTACCCCCCTTCACCGAGGGGCATCATTTACTCTTTACCCCTATTCCTGCCTCGCACACTGACAACCCACCTGCACTGCACTGCACTGCAGGATAAGTTGGCAGACCTCAAGCATGATCTTCAACCAGTTAAAGATAGCGTGCAGAACCTATTACACTTTTTAGTGAAGATGGAAACATTTTGGAAGATCAATTTGCTCACTGAGACAGATCCACCCAGAACTCCGGCAACAGATAACCAATGCAGGAGAAAAACTTCAAATCTGCTCAGTTTTCTTGGGAAAGCACAACAATATCCTAATCACCACTCCAGACCCCATAGGTCTACCAACCATCTGTCTGTGGATGTCAACCAGCCCTCCCAGTGATTCTCAACACTCACCACTCAATATTCAATCTATTCCTTTGAACTCATTTAGAGAAACTACTGTCAAACGCAGAACTATAAACAATGACAACCTAGTCCCTGTCCCCATGTCACACCTAGAAATGATAAAAACTAAATCGCACATCAAATCGATGCCTTAATTGCATGTCAGCGGTCAAACGTGCTGCTGATATTGCTGAATTCATTCTTAAGCATGAGCTAGACATCATGATCGTACCTGAAAGCTGGCTTAATGACTCCTTGCCAAATTTGGACAACTTAGTTCCTCCAAAATATGACATCATCAGACTGGAGAGATCTGTTAAAATTGAGGGGGACATTTATTGCTTCAGTCTTACCCTGAGACACTTACAAACAGTGTTGATGTCCTCTTGCGAACATCTAGGCATTGAAATCTGGAAAAACAAGATAGTTTGTTTGCTCCACACCATCTGCCATACCCGGGCGACATCTTCTTTTCTTGACCAAATTATCGAAATTATAGCCTCAAACTCTGCTCAACCCCATAATTATATATTTGTTGAGTGTTTTCAATCTACACTGGAACGATACACCTTATCCCTCACTGTGCACCTTGAAGGCTTTCCTCTCAGACCTAAACTTCACCCTGGTTTGCAATGAACCCACCCATAACAAGTCTTCCACCCTTGATTTAATCATAGCTAATGATAACATGATAAAACTTGAAATCAAATCACCTTGTAACTAGTCGGATCACTACATAATCTCTTTTCGCCTCAGGGAAAAGATACTGTCTAGACAAGATCAACCTCATAAGACCAAACAGTGGTCTTGGATATGAGAGACATGAATTCAATTGACCTAACCTCCTTTAGTAATAACTAACTTCCTCCAACCCCTAACATGACCACTTTGGATGACCTCACTGAGCACTATATATATGCAATGAGAAATATCTTCTGTCTAACAACACAGGGTCAGGCTCTAATCAGCAAGGCTGAGCCTCTAATCGAGAAAAACAACAACAAACTTGCCTGTACTGATCCTAATTTTAATATTCAAATCTTCCAGGTAACAACAAACAAATTACTGTCTACCTACTCGAAATGTATTAAAAAATATATTTTCATTTTTCAAAATTCAATTTGTTTTCACATATATCATATAACACGATTTAACAATTTTACACATTATACCACAAGACCAAAGAAATTGTCCAAACAAAAGCAATAAATGACTCTGGGTCAATACACCAATGATAAACAAAATCAAAGACGACTCACTCACATAAAAGACATAGAACACAAAACATATAACCTAGTGATCTTTTCTGTTCATAATATTTTGACATTGATTAATCAGTCAAAGAAAAACCAGAACAAACAGTGTGAAATCTTAGACGCAAGAAATTTGCACCGTGCCAATTAATGGACGTTATTTAACAGATCATTTACCCAGGCAGAACACATCTTTACATTAATCACACTTGTTAAACAAAAAAACAACAAAAAGGTTGCCGCATTTCTAACCCCGTACATTGTTGGGTGGGGGTTCTCTTCAGGACCAATCACTATTTGGCAAAGTCAGCCGATTTTGCATTTAGACTCAAACAAATGTTGGCTTACAAGATTTTAAATATAAGGAGAGCCTACGAGGCTTCAAAATGTCTTGGGAGGGCAAGATGTGGCCTTTTACTGGCTTCCTTGTAATGGGAGGTCTGGTCGGCCACGTGGCGGGCCCATTCCCTTTTTCTGGGGTGAGGCTTGACAACACTCTTTCGCAACGTCTGGACTGAATCGCTGGATTTGGTCCCGCCACGAGGCCGAACCGACCTCCCATTACAAGGAAGCCAATAAAACATGATCATATCACACCTGACCTAATCCAGCTCAACTGGCTAATCTTCGAAGATCGAATTTGTTTCAAGATTGCCTGCTTGATGCACAAAGCTCTTTATTATAGCACCTCCAATTACTTTTCAAAAAAGCTCGAACTTTCTGGTATGATTCGGGCCCTAAGAAGCTCCAGCACTCTCCTGCTGAAACCTCACAAAGAATTTGGAACGCTCCTTCTACCGATATCTGTTTGAACGCTCCAAGCTCTTTATTCAAAAAAACAAGTCAAAGGGTTACAGCTGAATAACCAGCGCAACAATTGACCTGAAGACAACATAACTAACTTTTAGGTGTTATAGACAACAGGGGTATCTTATTCATTGTGGCAATCTTTGATGCACTTTTTGTTCACATTGCATGTTCCACATGTTTGGATTGCTCTTTCTGTAACTTTGCAGGTTAACTAAAAATGGTTATTATGTTTGCTTTTTACTGAGCAATCTTATCCTCGATCTGATGTACAGCGCTCTGATACCTTTATGGTTCGTTTTTGTGCTATATAAAACGTTTCAAATTAATAATTAAAGAGTATCCACTGGTCATGAAGTGTACTGCATGGTGGTATCTGAGGTCCATCATTTAGGACCATGGTGCCCAGGTTCTGGAACGTGGCAGAAGCTTCTAGACAGTGGCTTTCAAGTGCAAGGAATTCCCTGCCTTCTCTGTCCTGGCTCCAAGCTAGCTGAAGGAAGGTGACTGGACACAACCTATTCAGATGTAAGTCTGACTGGGTTCATCTCCTACCTCCCATCCTATCAGTCAATAGGCTGACTAGGAGAAATACACAATTCCCAACTGCAACTACAATCAGTCATGTGACCAGATATGTGTGCAGGTAATAAATGGCTAGGGTAAGAAAAAGCCAACTTTATAAAAATGGAAGTTTTTACAAGTGCAATTTAAAATCTAACTTCACCCTAAGTTAGGATTTTAAATTGTGATTCCAGACACACCAAATATGAACAGGTTGTCTCTTCCCATTTGGAAATTAAACTAATAAAATGTAATAAGCCAACTCCAATGTTATCATATGGGAGACATAGGCCTTATAGCAGTGGAAAACACATTTGTTCACTATCTGGACATGTAAGACTTAAAAAGTACATGTCCTACTTTTTAAATACATTGCACCCTGCCCTCTGGGCTGTCCAAGACCTTCCCTGGGGCTGACTTATATGTATTAAAAAGGAACGTTTAGTCCCGGCCAAAGGTTAATATTCCCAGGTCATAATGGCAGCTTAACACTGCACAGAAAGCTTCTGAAATGGCAGGCCTGAGACATGTTTAAAGGGCTACTTAAGTGGGTGGCACAATCAGTGCTGTAGACCAACTAGTAGCATTTAATTTACAGGCATGTGCACAGGTAGTGCCACTTTACTGGAGACTTATACGTATATTAAATATGCAAATTGGGCACAGGCCAGTATTACCATGTTTATAGCAGAGAGTACAAGCACTTTAGCACTGGTTAGCAGTGGTAAAGTGTGCAGATACCAGCAAAAACAAGGACAGAAAACATGGAGGAGGAAGGCAAAAAGTTGGGGGGACTACCACCCTAAGGTTGACAGGTCTAACGTGTCCGCCCAGCTGAAAGTGGGGAGAACCACCCAACCCTTTAGGAGTTCTCTTCACCAAGGAAGAAGAACCAGGATAGACCATCAGCACTGGTGTGGTCTAACCCAGCATGGTGTTCCACCATAAAGTCCATTCCCTGTAGGGAGATGGACAAACATAAAAGTTTGGGATTTTCACCCCTCATTTGAATGAACCATGTGAGAGGTCTGTGGTCTGTCTGAACGCGGAAGTAAGTCTCAAACGGGTTTAGCCTCAGCTTCTGCAGTGCCGAGACCAGATCAAAGGCCTCACTTTCAATCACACTCCAACTCTGTTCCTGTAGGAGTAGCCTCCTGCTAATGAAAGCTACTGGTTGATCTCGGCCTTTCTCATTTAACTGTGCTAAGACTACCCCGTGCCATGCTCTGACGCATCTGTCTGTGCTATGAACTCCTTGGAGAAGGCAGGCGACTCGAGCACAGGTGCTGCACACATGGCCTCCTTGAGAGTATCAAAGGCTTTCTGGCAGGCCTCTGTCAAGATCACCTGTCTAGACTGTTTCTTTGAAGTTAGCTCTGTTAAGGGGGTAACAGTGGTGTCATATCCCTTAACGAACCTCCTATAGTATCCTGTGAGGCCAAGGAAGGCTCTCACTGTTGTCTGTGTTTAAGGGGTTTGCTAGGCCAGGTGAGGTTCAATCTTAGCCTGAAGGGGCTGTACCTTGCCTCTGCCCACTACGTGGCCTAGAAAAACCATGGAACCCTGCCCTATTCGTCCATACTGGCCTTGATAGCAGGGCCTGAAGCATCTCCTGGAGGTGGTATAGGTGTTCCTCCCAGCTGGAGCTATGAACAGCTATGCTGTCCAGGTATGCGGCACAGAACGCCTCCTTCCCAGCCAGGACCCTGTTGACCAATCTCTGAAAGGTGGTGGGGCATTCTTCAAGCCAAAGGGCATCACCCGGAATTGGCCTTCTGGGGTTCAGAATGCAGACCTCTCTTGTGTCCCCTCAGTCAGAGCGATCTTCCAGTACCCTGAAGTCAAATCAAAAGTACTGAGCAATTTGGCAGTGCCCAGCATGTCTATAATCTCAACTCTGGGCATAAATTGTGTGTCAGTCTTCATGATGGAATTAGGACCCTGGTAGTCCATGCAGAGTCTAAGCTCTGGAGTGGTGCCTGGTTGGGCAGCCTTGGTACCAGCACCACAGGGCTGGACTAAGGATTGTTGGAGGGTTCAATAACCCCTAGCACTAGTATCTTGGAGACTTCCTATGTGATACTAGCCCTCACCTTGTCTGACAATCTGTAAAAACACATTTTTAACAGGTGGACTATCTCCAGTGTCAATGTCATGGACACACAGGTGTGTGATTCCAGGGGTGAGGGAGAAAAGAGATGCGAACTGCCCCAGCAGCTGGCGAAAGTTGCTCTGTTGGTCTGGGGCCAGTAGGGGAGAGAGATTGATGCCCTCCGCTGACCCATCAGCTTCCTGGGTAGACAGGAGGTCAGGGAGAGGCTTGCACTCCTATTCCCCTCTCTCATCTGTCACCAGGAGCATGTTTGCTTCAGACTTCTTAAAGAGCGGGTTGAGGTGATTCACATGGTGCACCCTTAAGAGGTCCTAGGGGTCTGGAGATAACCAAGTGAGGGATTCCCCCTTCCGCACCTACACCTCGTAGAGGCCTGTCCAGTGATCCACGACAGCTCAGGGCTCCACAGGTTCCATAACCCACAGGCTGAAACTCTACCAAAGTGAGCTTCTGGTCATACCAGAGCTTCATAACCTCCTAACTGGCCTCAAGATTACTTTTTGGCTTTTTCATGAAGAGATGCATCTGGTTGCTGAGGGCCAGAATGTAGATGACCACATCCTGAGGAGGTGTCCTGGGAGCTAGCTCCCACCCCTCTCCCACAAGCCTAACAGGCCTTCTAACAAGGTGGGAGTAGAGGAGTTCAAAGGGGCAATACCCTCCTCTCTTCTTGTGGCACCTCCATGTAGGCAAAGATAATGCATGGAAGAAGGATGTCCCACTTGTGTCTCATAGGCTGAGGTTGGACGATTATCATGCCTTTCAAGGATTTGTTGAGTCTCTCAACAAGATCATTGGTTTGAGGTGATAAGGTGTGGAGAACTTATAAGTTGCCCCACAGTCATCCCACGTGGACTTCATGTACGCTGACATGAAGTTAGTCTTCTGTTATACACTACCTCTTTGGGAAACCACACATGGGAAAAAATTCCCATAAGGGCCCCTACCACCACAGGTGCATTCATCTACCTCAGAGGGATGGCTTCTGGGTAGCGAGTGTCATGGTCCACGAAGACCAGGATGAAACTGTTGCATAAGGCTGTTTTGGGGTCCAATGGTCCAATAATATTGATGCCTACCTCTCAAAGTGAGTACCAATGACAGGTAATGGGACCAGGAGACTCTAGAGTTTTTCTCTGACTTCCCACTGGCCTAGCAGGTGGGACAGAACCTACAGAATGCACCTGAGGCCATATTCATCTTGGTAAAATAGAGCTGGGCAGCAAGCCGGGAGAAGGTCTTGCCTTGCCCCAGATATCCTGCCAGGGAACTGTCATGAGCCAATCCCAGTAGGAAAGTCCTGTAACACTGGGTGACCACCAGCACATGGCTGCCTCAGATGCAGAATCCTTAATCTCACTATATAGTTGGTATTTTCCTTATAGATCACGTGAACAGAGAAGGTGAATCTGGTGGCTTAGTGACTAATGCGTCTACTGTAGGGGCCTGTGTTTGACCTCATGGTCACAGGTTCAAATCCCAGTGGGTTCACTCAACCTTTCACCCGTCAATAAAATGAGTACCATTGAGGTGGGTAGCAATAAACATCTTTTCAGCACCAAGATACCCTTTTGAGTAAACGTGCACTTTACAAAATAGACATGTTATGTTATGATCCACAGAAGGGCCGCCTGCTGCCTGGACCTCAGCTTGCTGCTTTAAGCCCTCTAGAGTAGGGTACGTTTTCTGCCTCTTGCAGAATTCTTCCCTGGTAAGCCAACCATCAGCTTGCCAACTAGCAAGCTCAGGCAGGTCACCCAGGGCAGCAATGTCATCTACGGTTGGCTCAGGTGTCCTGTCAATCTCGACAGTAGGAATTTCAGGGGCTTGTTTCACGCACCCCTTGCTGCTCTCCTTCTTGGCAGCTCTCTCAGCCATTGTTCCTGGCTCCAGACGCTCTTGGCTCCTTTCCCAGGGTGCCAATGGACCTTGTGGTCATACAGACACATTCAGCCAATCCCAACATCTCCGAGTGTGACCTGAGCTCTACCTCCCTCCAGATAGTGTACTCAAGGTCATTGCTCAACAGACAATCTACAGGCATGGCAGGGCTCACAGCTACTTTTAGATAACCTGAGAACCCATCCACTCAAGCGAACAAGAGCCACCGGTAGCTGGCTCTCATGATTGTCAGTGACTATGACTTAGTAGAATGAGTTAGGGATGACCTGCTCTGAGGATAGCAGTTGACACTTCACAGTCGTCATGCTGACTCCTGTGTCCCTCAGTGCCTCCACCCGTTGCTTATTGATGGTGACCCACTGCCTGCGCTTCGAAGTATTGGTAGGCATATAGGCTTTCAGCATCATCTCCTAAGCTCCAGGGAATCTATGTTCACCTCTGTGTGCTCCCCACAGCTATCTGTGACTACCTTCTCCTGAGCGCTACACTTGCCAACCCAGATGTATGCCCACCAGTGGGGGCTATGCCCTCTTGGGACATTGGGAGACACCCTTGGAGCACCCATACTTAGAGCATTCAGTGCACTGGGGTACAAACCTCCCTGTCTGTTTGTCAAATAACCTCTCTTTTTAGGCTCAGACTGGGACTGGTAACCACTGCTCCGTTGGGAATTTTTGGGTGGGCCTTTAGAGAGCTCCTTAATTTTAAGTTTTTCTCCCTCCTCTTTCTTCCGGGGGAACCCTTGATCACCCTTGGGGATGATCCCACCAGATACCCTTTAAAGCACTTCGGTACTGGCCCAGAAGTCTGCCTCCTCAGCAAGCTTCCTGTGGTCAGTTGTCTTGCTGACAACTAAGTGGTGGATCTGGTAAAGAAATATTGAGCACATTCTCTCTCAAAATGATATTGTATAGCCCATGGTAGTCATTAACGTTGCTGCCCGCACCCAACCATTCAGTGACTTGCTGGAGTAATCCACATGTACCAAGGATTGGTTGGAGAGCTTCTGGCTGTCCCTGAACCTTTTGCAGTACTCTTCAGGCTCAGCCCAAATTTAACTATCAAGATGTCCCTCGTGGGAGAGTACGTGGTTTGGTTCCCAACCTCTAAAGTAAGAACTGTGCCCGACCCCAATGTAGGCATGTTTTTCCACAAACCAACCCCCCAGTGCTCTTCCTGTAAACCCTCGGGGATACCTCATAGGCAGAAACCACTTGTCAGTGTCATCTCCCACCACATAATTGGGCTCCAAATCCTTGGGGCTACAGACCGTATTGTCTCCTTCACACAATGCAGGTATGCTACCACCATCACTGCTGGGATCTGCCTTCTTGACCTTGAGATACAGCTCTCTCAAAATCAGCATAAGGGCCAGTAGGTTCTTTTTCTTCTTCAAGGCCATCTCAGTCTCAGCCTTCTCTTATTCCGCCTCCATGGCCAGTTTCTTCTCTTCCATCTGAGCCTGGACATTTGCAGCTTGCAATCTCTCTCCTTCCACCTCTCCCCTAGCTTTTTTACAGACAGGCTGCGGTAAGAGACACTGCTTCCTGCCCTGGCCAAATAAGGTGGCAAGTCCTCCCCTTTTGCCTGCTTGTGCAACTCAGCAATGAGGACTTGGTGCCAGATCCTCTCCTTGGTTGTTAATCTCCTCATCTCCTTCATTTGCTGTCATAAGTGACTAGTGGACTTCCGCCCAGTCCCCCAACGCTTTTTGAAATTCTACCTTCCTGGTGGTGCTCCTGGTTTGAAGTTCCCTTTCTTTACAGAACTCTTTGAGCTGGTCCACAGTGTAGGACTCCATCTTTGCCAGCTCAAACTCCATGTTTGAAGAGGTGTATTCAGTCTCAACAGACTGAAAGAATTTTGAAAAATCAAAAAGGTAAATTCAGGAGAATTTATTTGAATTTGTCTTAGATTATTTATGTGGGGTGGAAGGGGGAACACAAAATTACTGTATGGCACTGCACAAACACAAGTCTAATCCTCACTGCTGATCACCAGTGTATGAAATTAGGTTGGTCATTGACTGGGGCATGACCCCTGGTCTAGCAGCAAGCACAATCCTTGTCAGGCTGAGGCACAAGCAAACCCCAACTTAACCTGTGCACAGCCCCCTGGCAGCAGGGCACGGACCAGTCAGGCTTAACTTAGAAGCAATGTGTAAAGTATTTGGACAGCACTTCAAACAGTACCACAGTGAAACCCCTGGTCATTCCAGTGAAAAGAGCACACAACAGTGTTAGAAAAATAGAATAGTTTTAATAAATAAAACTATAGCAAAATGACAAAATTCCAATTAGTAGAACCGGAGATATTGAATTTTGCACGTTTTAAAGAAAATAGCACCAAAAGGCATAAAGTGTAATCTGTAGACACCTAGTTGCGCCAGACTAGGACAAAGTCGCAAGTTCAGGCCGACTGCGATGGAGCACAGGCCAGCTACAGGGATCTAGTTAAGCCTGCTGAACAAAAGTATCTTCAATCCTGGTTTGCGTAGCTTTGTGCAGATCTGTGTCGAAAATGCGTCACACAGCCAAGGTGATGAGTTTTTATTGAGATGCTGTGAGGCTGCAGTCCAAGTTCTGTTCCACCGAGGTCGTGGATCCCGTCGATGGGGCTTGCTGTGTGAAGTCCGGAGTAGAGGATGCAATGCGCGGTCAGGGAGATGCGTCAGTTCTTAAGAGCTGCGAGACTGCCATGCCCTAGATCCACAGAGACTGGCAAAGCACCTAAGGCCCACTACCAAGGGTCCAGGACTGGGGTGTCACCACTTGTCAGGTTAGACTCACAGATGGCGAAGGCCAGATTCAGATGCAAGGCATTTGGAAGCCTGGTATATCCCTGAGCCTTCAGATCAGGAGGCCAGCCAACTAGCCCTTGAAGTTGCTCTGAGTTCTGGGTTTAAGTGATGCAGGTCCAGCCATTCTCACCCTGGTAAGAAGTCAGCAGGCAGCAGGTCAGCACAGCACTGCAGTAGTTCAGCAGAGTGTCGTCCAGCAGCACATCAGTACCTCTGGGCAGAGTATCTACAGGCCCAGAAATGTACTGAAGTGGTGGTGTCTCAGGTCCATCTTTTATATCCTGTTACCTGGGATCTGGAAGGAGGGAGAAGCTTCTAGATGGTGGCTTTGAAATGCAAGGAATTCCCTGCCTCCCCTGCCCTTGCTCCAAGATGACTGGAGTGAGAATGTAGGGTCGTTAGGCCTTTTGTGTGGAGACAGGATAGAGCCTATGTAGGTGTGAGTGAAGCTGGGTCCAGCTTTCCCCTCCCATCCTGCCAGCAATGACGCATCCACTCACAACTAAGCTCCCATTGTGTGTGGATATCCAGGAGAAATACACAAATCCCAACTGCCCAGTCATGTGACCAGAGATGGGATGCCGGCACCAAAAGACTAAGGCAAGAAAATGCCAACTTTATAAAAGTGCATTTTCAGAATTGCAATTTAAAATCTGCCTCTACAATAAATTTGGATTTTAAATTGTGATTCCAGAAACACCAAACATCCACGGGTTATCTCTTCCCATTTGGAAATTACACTTATAAAGTGTACTAAGCCCCTTCCAACGTTATTCTATGGAAGAGATAGGCCTTGCAGTAGTGAAAAAGAAATGTAAGAGTTTTTCACTACCAGGACATGTAACATTTAAAAGTATATATCCTACTTTTTAAATACATTGTCCAAGGCCTTCCCTATGGGTGGCTTACATGTTTCAAAAAGGAAGGTTTGTGCCTGGCAAAATGTTTGTTTTGCGGTGGTAGAGGGGGCCCAGGAAGAGGGCCAGCTCCCCCCAGGTTGGAGGCATGCGGAGGTGGTGGTGTTCCATAAGCCCGGCCAGCCCCCGCAACAACATGCCTCATATTGCCCCATCTCTCTCTTAAACGTGGAGGCCAAAATCTTGGCCAAAGCATTGGCCAACCGCCTCCTGCCTCACATCTCGGCGCTTATATACCCTGATCAGGCTGGGTTCACTCCCCAGAGGGCGACCAGACATAACATAAGGCGGGCACATGTGGCGGTGGCGGCTGTTCGACAGACAGGGGAACAAGCGGCACTCCTTTTGGCTGATATGGACAGGGCGTTTGATTCCCTAAGTTGGGTGTATCTATTTGCATTACTGCGCAGACTTAATCTTAGCCCACGTTTCCTTTCGTACTTAATGCTCCTGTACACAGATCTGACGGCGTCCGTACGGGTGGCGGGTGCTGTCTCATCCACCTTCTCTATTAGTCAGGGCACACGGCAGGGATGCCCCCTGTCACCGTATTTATTCGACCTGGCCATGGAGCCGTTGGCGGCGTGGGTGCGCATTGATGCCCAGATCCGGGGCTTCGAGTATGCTCCGGGCCAGTCCGACAGGATCGCACTGTACGCGGACGATGTCCTCTTCTTCCTCACAGCTTTGGAAAGGACGGGGCCACGACTCCTGGGGATCATGCAGATCTTTGGGGAGACGTCGGGATTATATATGAACCCCCCTCAAATCTACACTGTGGGTTCTGGGGGATCGGGCGAGAGTGGGTACATGGGCGTCCACGCTTCAGGTGGCAGTCGGGGGTCTGAAATACTTAGGGGTGTTTCTTTCGGACGTGCTGGCCATCTCCTGGGAGTGGAACCTGGCTTCGGTATGGGAGCGAGCCTGTGCAGATCTTAAGTCCTGGTCGTTGCATGCCTTTGACATTTTACGGCAGATCAGCAATATTCAAGATGGTGGTGTCTCCTCGGCTGCTCTACCAGTTGCAGAATCACCCGTACCTGATCCCGCCCAGATGGTTCCAGCTGGAGAATTCTGTGCTAGGTCAGTTCCTGTGGGAGTGGGGAAAAGTGTGTGTGGCTCTGTAAAAATGCTTTCTATCCACCTATTGTGGTGGACTTGCGTCCTCGGACATCCTCTCGTATTACCAGGCCTCACATCTACTGGTCCTTAATGAGTAGTGGTACGGTGACAGGGGAGACCCGGCATATGCCCTGGAACGACACCTCATGGGGCCCCACACGCTACTTACAATTCTCTACTTTGCGCCATTGCGGGGTGGGATGCCATCGGCCACGCGGGTGGTATTCCAGATTTGGAGGCCGACTTCGCGGATCATGGGTTGTTGAAATACCCTGACTCGGGAGACCCCCCCTTTGGAATAATGGGCGCCTGCCGGCTTAGCGGCCTTGCAGAGCTTCCGGGGATGGGATGATATAGGTATTTCAACCCTGGGCAATGTTATGAGGGGCACGACACTCAAGTCTTTTCAGGATCTTCAGAAGGAATTCCTTATGCCCCAGTCCCAATTCTATCGGTACCTCCAATCTCGCCATGCTCTGTCCCCAGCCTGGAAGGTCTGGAATCTATCCCTGAATTTACTCCTTTGGAGGCGAAGGTCTTCATGGGAGATCTGGAGACAAAGAATTTCTCCGGATCTATCAATCCCTAGTTACTCATCGCTCCCCCACACTTCGGAGGCTTTGGGGGGACTGGGTGGAAAAATTGGAGAAGAAAGGCAAAACGTTGAAGGAAAGACCACCCTAAGGCTGACAGGTCTAACGGACTTATATTCCACCAGGCAAAACTACTCTGCACATGAGTTAAATGACTACTTGAGCGGAGCTACATTGGTGTGGCTAGAATTGCACCAGCGTGAATTGTTGTGAAACCCAATCACACATTTTACAACTACAGTCTGCTTGGGTAATAGCAAAGCATTCAATAGATTCTGAACATACAAGCTGTTTTTAATTGAGGTACTGGCAGAAGTCAAGAAGCCCCTCTGCATATAGAGTAGCTCAAAATCATGCATGACTCTGAGCAAATACTTTGAGTCTGTAAACATATTTACAGTCTTTTTCTCCAGCTTTGATTGGCTGTTTCTAGACACATGGCTATGGCCTAAACTCAAGAGTGTAAGGTGATATTTTATGGGAACCCACTGGGACTCCATAAGCACCATAGTATGTGTGGGTATACCCATTCGGATGTAGAGGCGCTATGCCTACTATGATGTCAGTTTATATTGTGGTACCCTTTTCAATCTTCCAAATGCATGAAACTCATTCTTTCCCAATCATATGTTCCTGAAAACCTCAGGGTTTGGATTTATCAAGTTTCCAGTGTTATATACCCCCAGGGCTCCTCAGCGCACAAAAATTATCCATCTGCACATGAACAATAGCCACCCGACATCAGCAGTTAGTGGTCTGGCATTTGGGATAAGCAGTACTTTTGCAACCTCATTACCCCAACGATATCGTTGCTCCTCGCCCAATGATCCTGGTTTGAGTTGTCAGCGGTCTAGCGTCTGAGAGAAACAGCATTGTTCCAACATCATTACGTTGATGACATCATTCTTCCATGCCCACAGCCCTCCTAGACATTGAAATGCTGGTCGCTACTTCTTTGCAACTGATTAGCAGCCGTTGTGGGCGGCACAAATAGGAGGATTTGCAGACATTTCCTCTTGACCGAAGTAAATGGGGATGGAGGACCACAACACCTTATTGAGATCATGTTTGTCTGCATGATCGAGGGGAGAGTCATGTCCTACCAACAATTACGTAAATGGATAGGTAACTCAATCAATCAATCAATCATAGCATTTGTATAGCGCACTACTCACCCGGAGGGTCTCAAGGCGCTTGGGGGAGGGGGGTCCGCTACTGCTCGAACAGCCAGGTCTTGAGTTGCTTCCTGAAGGAGAGGTGGTCTTGGGTCAGGCGGAGGTGGATGGGGAGGGAGTTCCACGTCTTGGCAGCCAGGCAGGAGAAGGATCTTCCTCCCATGGTGGCTCTTCGGATGCGGGGAACGGCGGCGAGTGCGTGGCTGGTAGAGCGTAGCTGGCGGGTGGGAGTGTAGACGGTCAGGCTAGATGTAGGTAAATCTAATTTACCGATTCATAAATACCGAATTTTACCGATTCGGTATTTATGAATCGGTAAATTAGAAGTAGGCAGGTGTAGATAAATGTACTTTAACATTTACCGAATCTGTAAGATTCGGTATTTACCGATTCGGTAAATACCGAATCGGTATTTCCCCCTGATTCCTATGGGCCTTGAAGCCCATAGGAATAAATGGGAAATACCGAATACTGGCAGGGGGAACGGGGTGTCACTTTGACACCCTATAGCACCCCAATTGCAGGCTTGTGTGCCATGTGGCACACAGACATGCCCTAAGGGCATGTCTGTGTGCCACATGGCATAGGTGTACATGCACATGTGTGCATGTACACTTGAATTCGGTATTTTACCACCCAATAGGATTGGGTGGTAAATACCGACTCCTAAAGGGCCTGTGGCACTCTTTGAAGTGCCACCTACATATTGATTTGCAGAATCGGTATATTTACCGATTCGGTATTTTACCGACTCTGTAAATTTACCGAATCGGTAAATATACCGATTCTGTAAATAAATTGTCCCCTACATTTCAAAACCCAAATACCGGTCGGTAACGGCCGAAATCGGCCGTTACCGACCGGTAAAGGCCTTCCTACATCTGGCCCTTAATGCCTTTTTCAGTGAGTACCGTTTTGATATCAGAACGAGTTATGTGCAAATTATTGCTGTGTTTTCTGTCTTTGGCTTATATTTTGGAAACATCGCACTCTTTTCAAAAAGGATGGCCTCTGTTTAAAATTAACATGTGCAATGTCTACAGAATGAGTAAAATTTTTGGGGGATCAACTAAATGTGTGTCAGTCTGTCTGGTTACTGTTTGTGAGTCCTACTATGTCCATTCAACTTACGCAATCGATAATGAACAAGTGCTGGTCATCAGTTTTTATCACAATTGAACATGCCTCCTTACAACCCATGCCTTTTCCCTGCAGGCTATTACAATGAAGTTGTTACAACGACTGCGTTGTACCAACGCATACCGTTACCCCGCAAGTCATAACATCGACTTTCTCTAGGGGGGACACTGCATGTTGGAATGGTATAATTTCCTATTCCAACTCCAGTCCGTGCAACAGTAGGGAAGGTGTTAGATTTCAAATCCAACACCTTCTGACCCCTCTACAAGTCGTTGTTATGACTTGTGGGGTAATGGTATGCATTGTTACAACACGGTCATTACAACGACTGCGTTGTCATAGCCTGTGGGGAAAGGATTTGTGGTAAACAATGTTTACCATCACAATTATCATATGCACCATGGGGCAAAGGCTCATGCTATAACTAACAGAAATTACAGTTGACATAAAAAGTTAGTCTGCCCTGTTGACTCTACCCTATAGGGCGCAAAAGTTCTTGTAGGACAAATGTAGAAATCGGTTTCTCAAGGCTAAAAGTCTCCCTTAAATTTAATATTTTATTAGTAATTTAAAAGAGCTTATGACATGTTTCAGAACTAACCTTTACTCTTGAATTCACATAGTGTGTGACTTCAGATGGGTGTCTCCCCAATCTGACCAGGAATACTCTGAACTCACCCAGAATTAGAGTAAGTGTTGGATACATAAACACAAGTATGTTTGCTGAGGAGCACAATGGCATGCCCAAGTGTGGAGTGCGCTTGTTGTGTTTTTCTCGGCAGTTTTTTTTAACAGCACAGGTGGTTAGAGATTTGATGACATTCGTTTGCAGGTAGGAGGTGACATGCACAACAGTTTTATCAACTTCCACAGGTTTTTTAGTGAGTGATGTTAATATTTCTTTTACTTAAGAAATAACATTTTCAACCGATTATGCCTACAGGTGCTGATGAAATGTCATTAAGTAATGAAAAGTAAGAGAGCATTAAGCCTCATGATCACTGCATGGAATGAGTGCATAGAAAAGCAGGGAATATGAGAGACCTGAAGAAGGCCATAGAACCACATCTGTTTTTTTCTAGATGGCTGAAACATGTGGCATAAAAATATGGCTAGAAGAGTCATCTAATCTCATCATAGCCCTGACCTTTTTTGTTTGAGTCATACGTAGGGTACCCAATAATAAAAGAAAATCCTTAGATTTATGTTTAGGTATTTTAATTACCTGGATCCCTGCAAATCATCCAGCAAGGATTTATATAAGAACTCCCAGCAATGTCTGAGTCCACCAAAGTGGTATTTACCTACCGAGGTGTGGGGAACCACTGATTATATAGTACGCCAGTAGAAGTTGTAGTGAGCTGTGTGTTCCCCAAAATCTTTGGGATTCCTGTAGGTTTACTAAGGTAGCTTCTCAAATAGCCTGGGAATCTTTAGTGATTTCTTAAAAGTGCCATTGCTCCCACCCTAAAAGATGGTAATATTGACTTACATCTGATTGAAAAATTTCATATATTTGTAAGTCCCTAGTAAAGTGGTATACCATATACCCCGGGCTGGTAAACTAAATGCTTCTAGTGGGCATGCAGCATTTATTGTGCCATCCACTTAAGTTAAACTTGTCTACCATTGCAGCCTGTGTGCAGTTTTAAACTGACAAAGAAAGTAAATGGGGCTTGCACCGCTCAGTTGATCTGTGGTTATCCGTGTTATTATGATCTGTTGCGTGCTAAAGAGGTATGCTGTCTTGTCCATACAGCGTGTACTGTAACGAAGTCTATTGCAAAGCTGCCCCAACATGGGGGAAGACTCCTCCAAGCACTGCGAGAAAGACTAAACAAGTCTTGTTCACTTGGGTGAATTTAATAAAGTTTTTTCAAAAGGAATGATACACTTAAAGTCTTTTGCTCATAGTCTTTGTTTCAACACATTGTTTTCATGGTTGCAAAAATGTCAGACATGTTATCCAATGCTCATCCATCATAATTTGTTAATCCCAATGCATTTCGGGCTATCCTTCAGCCCTTCATCAGGGGATTACTCTACAAGAAGAAAAGGAAATGACTGTAAACATTGACCTGGTGTAGTAATGATACTATGCGCGTTAGAACAGCATCATGCACAGATGTGATTAAAAAAACAGCGGAGTGAGAAATAGCTGTAATGCATTTACCGTGATCCGCTGTTTTTTTAATCACATCTGTGCATGACGCTGTTCTAACGCGCATAGTATCATTACTACACCAGGTCAATGTTTACAGTCATTTCCTTTTCTTCTTGTAGAGTAATCCCCTGATGAAGGGCTGAAGGATAGCCCGAAATGCATTGGGATTAACAAATTATGATGGATGAGCATTGGATAACATGATACTATGCGCGTTAGAACAGCGTCATGCACAGATGTGATTAAAAAAACAGCGGAGTGAGAAATAGCTGTGATAGCTACTTAGATTCATTCGTGCCTCATGAGTGAGGAAAATTGCAGGTTGAAAAAATAAAGAATGAAAAAAAAATGCAAGGATGCGGATGCGCGTATATCGGTGCTGAGAAAATGTGACCCAAAGCTGTGAAAACAACCCAGTGATCGATTTTGCGCAAAACGGGTAAAATAGAAACCGTATTCCATGGTGTCTGACATGCTGAATACTGATCAGACAGTAACTCACTGTTTCAATACGAGATTGGGTCCAATGACCTGGAAATACACGGAGTTGCACACTCGATTATGATCACGGTAAATGCATTACAGCTATTTCTCACTCCGCTGTTTTTTTAATCACATCTGTGCATGATGCTGTTCTAACGCGCATAGTATCATTACTACACCAGGTCCATGTTTACAGTCATTTCCTTTTCTTCTTGTAGAGTATACCCCTGATGAAGGGCTGAAGGATAGCCCGAAATGCATTGGGATTAACAAATTATGATGGATGAGCATTGGATAACATGTCTGACATTTTTGCAACCATGAAAACAATGTGTTGAAACAAAGACTATGAGCAAAAGACTTTAAGTGTATCATTCCTTTTGAAAAAACTTTATTAAATTCACTCAAGTGAACAAGACTTGTCTAGTCTTTCTCGCAGTGCTTGGAGGAGTCTTCCCCCATGTTGGGGCAGCTTTGCAATAGACTGCAGTTTTAAACTGCCAATTCAGCTTGGCAAAAGAATCCCCTTGCTAGGTCTAAAACTTGCTGCTCAGGTCTCTGCTAGACAGCAAATGTGCTGGCTTCATGAGACATGTTGTGTTTAATCTTTAGGTTGCTGCTCACTCACAGACTTCCCATTTTCTCACTCAATTATCTGTCTCACTTTTTTTGTCAACCTTTGTCCATGGCATGCATGGTCATGCTTCTTCTTGTGTTTAGTGCTTCCCCCAGAGCATGGACCAAGTACTTGTAAATATCCACTGCTCCCATTTTTATGACCATTTTAGGGCCTACGTTTTTCTTTCTTTTTCAGCACTCTTCACAATACGCGTGCTTTCACCTGCTCCCTCTCTTCTCACCCGCCCTCATGCCCCTTCCACAGAAGACCCTCTATCTCACCCTCATCACTGCTGTTCCCTTTGTTGCTGCTTTCCATTTCCCTCATCTCCTCCCCCCTATCTCTGCTTGCTCCGTTGCACCTCCCGGTGCTTGCTCCATCCGCAAATCACCTTCTCCCACAACCCTGTCATTCCTTTAAAACCCTATTGTAGTCTGTTTCATTCTAGCGAATGGTTGTATTCTGCCTTTTAATTGCCTGTTATTGTATAGCTGGTGTGTTGATAGGAGCATGTGTGCACAGCTAATATTACTTGACACATGTGTAGTCTCTATTTATTTCCCACGCGTGTGGGTACTAGATGTGTGGGCGCGTTTATACCATATGTGGTCGTTTAGAAATGGTGCTTGTAGCTGGAAAATTCGATCTCATGTGAATCAGGTATGGGTTATCACAGGGTATATCAGAGCTTTTAAAGTACTTGTGTCTTCTGCTGAAATTGCATACCCACATTTCTCCTGCGCACAATGATTGAACTGTTTACGTCTCACCTTATTGCTTCTCATTTCATAGGGTGGGACTCTATTTCTTCAACTTTCTCCCGTCTGCACACTTTTGTACTTTTTCGCATTACCCGGTAAAGTGTTTCCATGCACCATTGTTGCTTAACTTGAATTCTCTTCAAATGAACCAGGCTGAGTCTTGATGTCATCAAGGTCTGCCTGTCCTTCAGTGTCCTTTCAATGTGGTTGCTGATGCAATGTATTTCCTCATGTTCACTGATGTAAATCAGCCAAATACTATGATTCTTTCTGGTTTTTTTGTGCAGTTTTATATAGCGTCAATGCCACCCAAAGGTAGCGTAGCACTTTACATTTGCACCAATTACTTTTTTGTGCAGTTTTATATAGAGCCAACACAACCCTAGGGTATGGGATTGCTTTACATTAGCACCAGTTCCTTTCCACATGGACACATTGATTTTTGTAGGTACATGGAGATTAAGTGACTTACCCAGAATCAAGGATGTTAAGCAGATGCCCAAACTCAAAGCTGGTTCCGCAGCTTAAAAGTCAGCATCTGTACCCCTTATGCCATATTCTCTCCTAAAAGGACCCCACATCGCCTTGGCCTCAGTTCCAATGGTTGTGATTACAGGCAAATCACTTAATCTCCCCATGACAGCCTGCATTTGTTGTTGATTGCCCTTCCATCTCCTACCCATTGCTGCTTGCCCTGCTGAACTCAGTTGCACAGACCCCCTCCTCCATCGACTCTGTCTTTCACATGTTTTGGTGCAGTTTTATGTAGCGCCAATACCACCCGAAGGTATTGGAGCACTTTACATAAGAACTTATTACTTTTTTGTGCAGTTTTATATAGAGCCAGCACCACTCAAGGGTATTGGAGTGCTTTACATTAGCACGTCACTTTTTTTGTGCAGTTTCATATAGTGCCAACACCACCTGAAGGTAATGGGGTGCTTTAAATTAACACCCGTTAAAATTTTTCGGGCAGTTTTATATAGTGCCAACACCACCAGAAGGTATTGGACCACTTTACATTCATTAGCACCAGTTAATTTACACAAGGACACATTAATTTTTGCAGGCAAAATGAGATTAATTGATGTGCTCATAATCAAGGATGTTAAGCCGACGCCGAAACTCAAACCAGGTTTACCAGGCCCACAGTTGGCAGCTCTGGCACTTATGCCACATCCTCTACTGAAAGAATTCCATATCATCTCCGTAGCCTCTGCCTCAGTTCCACATTTTGTGATTAGGTATAAATCACTTAATCGCCCCGTTTCTAAATACAACAAGCATTGCCAAAGCCAGTAGGTTTTGCCTGTGCAACATCTATTGTTTTTAGGTCTCGGCTAGACAGCACATGCGCTGTCTTGAAGAGACATGTTGCATTCTATCTGTGCGATACAAAAGGGGATGATGGACGGAGCGTTTGAGCAAATCAAACACTCACCCCCAGTCAACTGATCTGGGTTTAATCTATCACCATTATTTAGCCCACTCAGCCACCCCAGTTCAGACATGGCCATATGCAAATCAGTCTGACCCTGTGCCTCATGGGAACAGTCCAGCCCGAACTGCCAAGCCATGTCTTCCCTGGACCGGAAACAAGCATCCTGGGATGGTTTCGGATTCATAATCCTCATCAGCCAGGCTATCTTGAATCCAGTGGCCAAGTGAGCAAGGGACTCACGTCTGAGCATACCCTGCCACACTTAGGGCGAACAAAGCGATACAAAAGGGGATGATGGACGGAGCGTTTGAGCAAATCAAACACTCACCCCCAGTCAACTGATCTGGGTTTAATCCATCACCATTCTTTAGCCCACTCAGCCACCCCAGTTCAGACATGGCCATATGCAAATCAGTCTGACCCTGTGCCTCATGGGAACAGTCCAGCCCGAACTGCCAAGCCATGTCTTCCCTGGACCGGAAACAAGCATCCTGGGACCGGTTCCGTATTCATAATCCTCATCAGCCAGGCTATCTTGAATCCAGTGGCCAAGTGAGCAAGGGACTCACGTCTGAGCATACCCTGCCACACTTAGGGCGAACAAAGCGATACAAAAAGGGATGATGGACGGAGCGTTTGAGCAAATCAAACACTCACCCCCAGTCAACTGATCTGGGTTTAATCCATCACCATTATTTGGCCAACTCAGCCACCCCAGTTCAGACATGGCCATATGCAAATCAGTCTGACCCTGTGCCTCATGGGAACAGTCCAGCCCGAACTGCCAAGCCATGTCTTCCCTGGACCGGAAACAAGCATCCTGGGACCGGTTTTGGATTCATAATCCTCATCAGCCAGGCTATCTTGAATCCAGTGGCCAAGTGAGCAAGGGACTCACGTCTGAGCATACCCTGCCACACTTAGGGCGAACAAAGCGATAAAAAACGGGATGATGGACGGAGCGTTTGAGCAAATCAAACACTCACCCCCAGTCAACTGATCTGGGTTTAATCCATCACCATTCTTTACCCCACTCAGCCACCCCAGTTCAGACATGGCCATATGCAAATCAATCTGACCCTGTGCCTCATGGGAACAGTCCAGCCCGAACTGCCAAGCCATGTCTTCCCTGGACCGGAAACAAGCATCCTGGGACCAGTTTCGGATTCACAATCCTCAGCAGCCAGGCTATCTTGAATCCGGTGGCCAAGTGAGCAAGGGACTACCCTGCCACACTTAGGGCGAACAAAGCGATACAAAAGGGGATGATGGACGGAGCGTTTGAGCAAATCAAACACTCACCCCCAGTCAAATGATCTGGGTTTGATCCATCACCGTTCTTTAGCCCACTCTGCCACCCCAGTTCAGACATGGCCATATGCAAATCAGTCTGACCCTGTGCCTCATGGGAACAGTCCAGCCCGAACTGCCAAGCCATGCCTTCCCTGGACCGGAAACAAGCTTCCGAGGACCGGTTTCTGGCATTCCAGCCGTCTTCATCCTGGCTTGCTTGAATCCAGTGGCAAAGTGAGCAAGGGACTCACGTCTGAGCATACCCTGCCACACTTATGGCGGCCAAAGCGGTACAAAAGGGGGTGGTGATGGACGGAGCATCTGAACCAATCAAACACACTTCGCGTGTGCCGCTTCACGTGTGCCGCTTCGCCAAACTACCCTGGGTCAAGCGCTTTGAGGGGACGGAGTTGCTGTGTCTACCTGAGGCCATCGATTACATCAGGCAGGCAGGCAGAGAAGCGCTGCAGGGACTCGCTGGAGTCCCTGCTTGACCTTGCACACCTGGTCTGCGCTCCCTGCCCGCCACGCCCACGGCACGTCACTCGTATTATTTCTGGCCAATAGGCTAAGCCCGGGCAAAGGGCGGGCCCTCTGTAGCACTCAGGAGCCTAGGGAGGCCGGGCTGGGCCCACTGTCTGATATCCTTTTCAAGACAAAGTGTTACGTATGTTAGTAAGTGCAATCTGGCATAGCGCTGTTGTGCTCCTACCATTATATATTTACCTTTACATGTAGTTGTGTTTAAACGTTGCTTCATTTAAAAATCCTAACACACCATGAGTTCGAGCACACCAAAAGGATTACCGCCATTGGCAAGTGGTGCAAATAAAGGGACATTGGACGATTATGTGATTAGGACAGTTCCTGATGCGGAGAGGGAAAGCTTACTTGCAGAGCGACGTGCAGAGTGACGTCGCTCAGTTGAATCGATTAAAAACAAACGCCCCTCCCCTGGTCAGTCGCAATTAGGCCCCTCACTAAACATTAGTTGTCCCGTCGAAAATGAGGACCCCAATACAACATATAATAGCATCCCAATCCCCCTGTGAGATGTAATTTCAACCCCTGATATGGTTAATGTACAGCACAGCCTAGCCTCATCTTCTCCCTGTAAATCTCTACCAGAAAACATCCGATATATGTACCGCACAAAGAAAGCAGGGCAGAAAAAGTCCAGTTAGGTCCATAAAGCCAAAGGGGTGTGAAGTGGAATTGCCACCGGAAGCGGTGCCGCTGGTGGTAGTTCTCACAGGAGTCCCAACACTAGAGGATGGGAAGAGGCAAAATTATGCCCAGTTAAAAAACAAAACTACCCATTGGCTTAGCCAGAATCGTCCACTTCCTCCACATTTAAACGGCGAGATATTACATGTTCGCCGTCTTTCATGGCTTGGAAGTAGAACAAAGGATAAAAAGGGAGACATAATTGTCATAAATTTCAGGGATCACAGAGCAGTCAGCTATATCCTAAACTGGTTTCCAGAAACTGGTAATAATTCCATCACACCCTGTGAACTGACTTACTTTTATCCTAGATCCTTACTGGTTGCCGCGTCCAATCCTAGGGCTAATACTTACTCTCAGGATAATCACTTTAAATCCCTCCAAAACCGTTATGCGGCTCTCTCAGGCCTGGAGGGAGTGGATTGACTCTACCATAAGTCCGTTGTACATGACACTGCTGGCAGATTCACGGCTGTGTCTTCTACAACTACTGAATCAAATTGTACGCTCGATTCCCACAAATCTCAGTCAAACTATATTGAGCCCCTGGTTCCTGATGGCCTTGTCGCTTCCTATCCTGGGGATACTATCCTAGCCCATGGGTCAAAGAATACGAGTCCGCATATTGTAAATCCTGCCCAGAGGGAGGGGGTAACTAACATGGATATTATGCATCCCTGGTGGTTCGAAGTACCAACTAGCAACATGCATAACATCAAAAATAGTGTAGATAGGGGACTACTCCCTAACTCCAGTGCTAAAGGTTTAGCCCCAGCTCACAATAATATTAATCTCCTCTCATGGAACATAGCAGGGCTACAAAAAAAGTTGGCCATCCTCGAATGAAACGACTTTATAGACAAATTTAATATCTGTATGTTCCAAGAGACGTGGAGCGTGACCCCAATTTATAAAAATGGGTATGCTACATACTTCATTCCAGCAACTACGGAGGGGAGAGGACGCCCTTCGGGTGGCCTACATGTATGGATTAGCGTGTCACTAAATTGGGCTGTAACCGTCCACAACTTACCCTCAGAGGATATATTATATTTAACTCTTAAAGGTTTGAGTGGAGGTAAAACATTAGAAATATTTTGCGTATACGCAAGGGGTATCCAGGGTGGCAAATCTTCACCGACAATAGAGCTATTGGACTCAACATTAGCTGATATTTCGCCTAGGTCACAAGTGATAGTTGGGGGCGATTTTAACTGTACATATGAACCCCTAGCCGATGACGAGGTATTAGGTCGTAGCGTAGATGATTGGAACCAGGCTATTCCTACCTTATCCCTGGAACCTATTAAGAAATGGACGGCTAGAGCAATTCAAATGAACGCTCTAACGTTGGAACGTAATTTAAGGGCACTGAATGGGAGGACTGTTTCTGACCCTAATGGGGCTATGACATTCAATAGAATAGGTAGACAATCTCGAATTGACTACATATTATTGAATACCCAATCATGGAATAACTTAGTGGATATGGAGGTTGTACAATCACAGGATAGTGATCACAACCCACTCTGTATGGAAATTAATTGGGGGCCCGAGAAGGAAATTCGGAGCGGACCACTGATGATCACTAAGGAAGTGACCCCTACAAATTGTAACCGGAAGCTGAAGTGGAGTAGGGTAAAATGTGAAGAGGGTAAATTAAATAACGTTAAGGAGCTTGTCGTAGCAGGAACTACAGCCCTTTCACTTTGTGGGCTAGTCCAGCCTAATGCTTTAGATCTTACATTGACTGATTCGTATAAGACTATGATGGGTAAAATTAGTATGCTTTTCATCATAGGTGATAGTAGGGGACAGATTAGATCTAAACAAAACCCCCGGAATGGCAATCCTTGGTATACGGTTGAGTGTAGGGAAAAAAGGAAATTAATTACAAAATCTATAAAAAGTAAAGACACTGTTGCAGTAAGGATAGCCAGAAAAGAGTATGGCAGGGCTATTAAAGTAGCTAAGAGGGAATGGGAGGAGGAACATTGGCAGCAAGTTAAGTTAGCTGCCAATGGAAAAGACTCAACTCTATTCTGGAATCTGATCAAGGAATTAGACAGGAGAGAGACAGAGCCAATAACTAATCACATCACTGAATCACAGTGGCACTCCCATTTTGTAAAATTGTATTGTGGAGAAGAAGATCTAGGACCATCAAAGAGATTAGATAATGAATTGAATTTGGAGGCTATAAAACAGATGGAAGTCTTCACCCCTCGGGAAGTGCAGGATGCAATCGCAAATATAACACCAGGCAAGGCTGCCGGGCCGGATGGGTTGCCGGGTGATTTGCTTCTGCATGACCCAGATTTGTGGACCAATTTCATAGTCCTTGTAAATGAACCTAATTTTGTATGGACACCCCGTCCCGGAATCATGGAGGGGTGCGGAGGTTGTTACCATATATAAAAAAGGGGATAGGGAGGACCCTGCCAACTACAGACCTATAAGTCTGATCGATACAATCCAGAAGGTAGTTGGCAGGGTCATCGTGACTAGAATAGGGACATGGATTAATGACAATAATATCTTGACACACT
Organism: Lissotriton helveticus; assembly: GCF_964261635.1. Classification (NCBI taxonomy): domain Eukaryota; kingdom Metazoa; phylum Chordata; class Amphibia; order Caudata; family Salamandridae; genus Lissotriton; species Lissotriton helveticus. Next base: position 165,726,874 of record NC_136062.1, on the reverse strand, counting down.
TTCAGGCGGGTTTTAGGCAGGATGTGGGCATGATGGACCAGGTTTTCAGGTTCTGTGCGGTGTACTGGAAGACTGTGTCCATCGCGAAGGGCAGTCTATACTTACCCTGTATAGATCTCAAAACCGCATTCGATGTCATTCCCCGTGACAAACTATGGAAGGTTTTGTCGGATATGGGGCTTCCCTGTCACCTCTTGCAGATGGTTGTTAGACTCCACGAGGGCAATTATGCCAGAATCTGTTGGGGGAGTCGGGGCCAGTTAACAGAGAGGGTTCCAGTTAGCAGAGGGGTTCGCCAGGGCTGTGTGATGGCCCCGACATTGTTCTCCCTCTTTATCAATGGGGTGGTAGACCATTTGAGGGGGGACCCTGCCGATGCCCCAGTCCTGGCCGGGGAAAAAACACCTACCCTACTCTTTGCCGACGACACCCTCCTGATGTCCAAAACCCCATCTGGTCTGCAGAAACTTCTCGACTGCTTTAGTTCATTTTGCAATGAACGAGGGCTAACTGTAAATACTGCAAAAATAAAGCTGATGGTTTTATCTTCTAAGAAAAAAGCTAGGAAGACTAACCTTACCCTAAATGGGTCAGTTCTAGAGGTGGTGGAAGAGTTTGACTACCTGGGAGTCAGGTTGAGTAATAATATGAAATGGGACTCCTATGTAGCAAAAATGCTTTTAAACCTAAAAAGGGTCTCAGGAATTATTCTGAGGAACCAATGGTTGTCCATCAGTAGGCCAATAGCTGCAACCCTTGCGGTCTACGAAGGAAAGGCACTGGCCTCTGCGGTCTACAGCTCAGAACTGTGGGGGTGTGAGAATGTAAGGGATTTGACAATAGCTGAGAATACGTTTGTGAGAGATTTGGTCTCACTTCCTTTATCAACCCCATTGAAACCCCTGTTTATTGACAAGGGCAAATGATCAATTGCAGACAAAGTATGCCTCCGCCCTCTACTGTTTTGGGTGCATCTGAGAAGGACACCTGAATTATCAAAATATGCCTTGGTATTGGATGAGCTGATTGCCCTGAATGTCTCAAACAAGATAAAATGGCTAAACAATCTGAGACAGTTGGTTGTGAGCTTAGGAATGGTTGGATTCTGGAACTCCCAGTCCCCGCCCAATAAACAAATTGTTAAGAAAATATATTGGGAGTGGGTTGACTCAGAGGAATTAAAAAGCACAAAGTGGGGGCAGTTGACAAACCAATTCCTCGAGCATAAGCCAATGAGGAGGTTAGAGCCCTTTTTGGACTACATACAAATTCCTAGAGACAGATCCCTCTTCTTGAAGATGAGATATGGTACACTCCCCCTTAAAAAGTTCACAGAGGGGTGGAAAGGAGTGAGGGACCATGGTCTCACTTGCCCTGGCTGCCCATGTAAGAAAGAATCCCTGCCACATTTCCTATTTGCTTGTAAGGCTTACAAGCTTCCTAGAGCAAGATGGTTGAAACCTGTGTGCAGGGACATGGGCGTCAGAGATTTTAGGGTTGTGTTGCGTATTTTTTTATCTGATACTACATCACTGTATATTGTTTGTGGGATTGCAAAGTACTTGGCCAGTGCTTGGCTCATTCGGTCTAAATTATTATGCAATATTCAAAACTAAATGCCTACCCCTTGAGATGATTGAAATTTATAGGAATGCACCCTCTTTGTAACCTTTATTTTTAATTGTAAATCGTTTTTTAAAAGTTTTTAAGTGATGACGATTGTAATACTTGTAAATTGGTTTTATGTATATCTATGTTCGTACTTTTATGATATGAAATATATCGAATAAAGTATTACACAATGTCTTGCCATAATCTCCTTGTACACATACACATATACCATTGAAATGCTTGTTCATAAGGAATGTATTTCTTAAAAAGTTGTTAAAACACAAACATCACTTGATTTTTTCTTGTTTGCAATAGTATTGGAGCGCTCGATCTGTCCTACGTCTTGCCATAGCTTGAACCTGAGCCAATATTATTGGTGCGCTCTAAATGCTCACTAGTTACATTCCACAACGGCACATTAATTTTTGTTGCTGGTCCTGCTTCAATAAAGGTATTTTTTCCCTCTTCATTGTTACTTTATCCCACCTTCTCTCGTCATTGCTTTCCTATCTCCTCATCCCCTCCTGCTTCCCTGCTTGACCCGTCCCCCACTACATCCCTTATCGCTGCCACTGTTATTATTATTTTTTGCACGATCCGATGATATTGGATCGCTTGTCCCAACCTCCATCTTGCCATAGTGCTAATACCAGCTGATGGTATTCGAGCACTTTAAGAGCCCACCAGTTACATTAAACATTGACATATTCATTGTCGTACACCGGGGAAAGCTTAAGTGATTTGCCCAGAATCATAAACTGTTCAGCTGACCCCAAGGTTCCCATGTTAGCAGCTCTGGCCATTACGCCACATCTTCACTTCACTACAGTGCTCCTCAACTGTTTCTCACTATCATTTGCATATTTGTTCAGAAAAACCCTGTCAACACCGAATAAGCATTGCCATAGTCGATAGATTTCAGCAATGCCTGAGCTAAGGGCCTTGTAAATGGGAATTTCTTTTAGTTATGTTTTCTGGCAGCACATCTGCTGTTCTGCGTGGCTGAAAGTCACTGAAAAACACGCTATGATGCGGCCAGCACAGGCCACATCATAGAGCTTTTTTGTGTTAGGAGAGACAGGACAATAAACTCAACATGGGGGCCAAAAGACTCAGCAACGGTTCAGCATCCTGTGATTCTTGGCTTTCAGTGTCTTTCAGCCATGCCGTACAGCAGGTGTCCTGCTAGACAACATGGCTAAAAGACATTCACATTGTCAAGGCCTATAGCTCGGGCATTGCCGGGAACTTTTGGCTTTGTCAATGCTTGTTATTACATATAAGTCATCCCTAAAGTAGGCCTGAGGCAGCCCATAGGCCAGGGTGTATCATATTTAAAAAGTTGGACATGTACTTTTAAGTTGTACATGTCATGACAGTGAAAAACTTCTAAAAAACAATTCAGTATTATGAGGCCTACCTCTCCCACAAAATAACATTGGGGTACCATTTTGCATTTAATAAGTGCTAGCATTTATTTGGGAGCAGGAGGACATGTCATGTTTGGTGAATTGTAATTTAAAATCCTCTTTAATGGTAAAGTCGGATTTTACAACACAATTTTGAAAATGCCAATTTTATTAAGCTGGCTTTTTCTTGACCTGACCGTTTGGTGCCTGCAGCCTATTTTATAGGTCACTTGACTCAGTGTGGTTGGCATTTGCATTCTCCTCCCTGACAGCCACAAAATAGAGGGACTAAGTTTTGGCAGTATGGGCCATTCAAGCATGATGAGGGGCGGAGCTGTGCACAGCCCTAATTACACTTCAAAGACCCTGTGTCAGCTCACACAAAGAACTTCACACTAGCCTACTATGCCCCTAGACAGACTGGGACCATGGTAGGAAGGCAGGAAATTCCTGACACTTATGTGGGTGAGCTCCAGAAGTTTCTTCCGCTTCAAAGAGGTATCAGGTATAAAATTAGGACCCTCAGACCCTATTTTCAGTTCACTTCTGGACTCTCAGTAGACTGCTCGCTCCCTTAGGCCTGCCGTGTATTTCAGAGGGACTTCCCTGCTTCCCAAATAGAAGTGCCTTGCTGCCTGATGCCTGCACTGTGTCCTCAGAGGACTACCCTCTGCTTGAGACCTGCCTTCCTTCTTGAACCCAAGACCTCCAGAGTGTCTCCAAGGGCTAGTTAGCTAGCCTCCTTATCAGAGCATCATGGACAGAAAAACCTCCAACTAAGTGGTGTACCTCCAATCCAGGACCATTGGAATCATTCTAAAGATGTCCAGATAGCACAAATCCAAAACTTGAGACTTAGAAGGTTTTCTGCCAGAATGCTCTCTGAGAACTGAGAGGAGAATTGGGCTGATTGGGACTGCAAAAAAAGCATTTTTAAGTGTACAAAAGGTAAATTGTGATTCAGTAACTTGTTCCTGAATTGAAATTCGAGGTTGCGATTGGTTATTTGGAAGGGGTGTGTTTTGGGCGTTCCTTACCAAAAACTGAATCAGAGATACGCATTTATGATTTGCGACCAAATTATTTAACCTTAATTTTTTACAGACTATTAAAAGGTAGTGGTAACGATTGACAAATGGAAGAGGTCCCTTCCACTCTGAAAATAAATATATATATATATATATATTTCAAGAGCAGAGAGTGGTCCCTAGGACCACTTCCTACAGTTAAAAAATTGAAACTTTTTTTAATAAATATATATATATATTTCAAGAGCAGAGAGTGGTCCCTAGGACCACTTCCTACAGTTAAAAATGTGAAACTTTTTTTTTTAAACACATCCTGTTTTCCTTTAAGGAAAATGTGCACTGACAGACATGGTGGTCTGCCAAATCCAGCAGGTCACGGTCCCTGTGTACGCTGTGATTCCTAGTAGGTTACAAATCGCAAACTACCTCATAAATATCCATGAGGTAGGTGGACTAGCGACCCCAACAGGAATTGCTATTTTAAAATATATTCTTTAGGACATTAGGCAATGTGATTTCTAAATTGTGATTCAGTATGAATTGCAATTTGGAAATGGATATTCCTAATTTTTCTACATATGGCCCTAAGTATGAACATAGAAACCTTCACCTCAACTTCATTCAGCGGCTCCCTGATGATATCTCCTCCTCAGGCACTGCCTGCTGCCTTGACCCGCTGAACTTTACCTTCTTAGTCATTTTTCAAAAATTATTTTAGGTCTGAAGGTAAGCACAAACTGGGCCAAATCCACTTCATGCATTTGAACTGCGCTCAATAGATGTCTGCCATCACTTTTAACTTTGCACCTGTCGTGTGCGACTAGATGTCCGTGGTTGGGGCTTCAAACTTTTAGATGCTATTTTACAATTTAAAGTTTAAAAATGTATAATTTCGGTTCAACTGATTACATTTTTGTCCTTTTTGTGTGAATGAATTTATTAAAATATGCTTTCTTTTTCTAACATAGCATGGGGGTTTTCCTGTGTTGATTTTTCACTTAATTACTGTTAAGTACTTTATGAATACTTTACACATTGCCTTCAAGTTAAGCTTGACTGCTTTTTGTGGCAAGCTACCAGAGGGTTAAGCACAGGTTAGTGACTTTTTATGGTTCACCCGGACAAGGATTGTGGCTGGTATTTGAGTAGGGTTTCACTCTCTCCCCTGCAGACCGAGCTTCTGGGCATTTTGGTAGCGAGAACGAGAGGGCACTACCCCTAACTGGGTCCCTGCCTTGTGGTCCACCCGCCGCCACAGTTCGACCTGACGCGACCGCTGTGTGGGGACTGCATCTCCCAGGAACACCAGCGGCAGGAGCCGCCCACGCCAGCAGCAGCGCCCGGAGGTGCTTTAAAATCTGTGCCTTACCGGTGGAGCTGGTGCTTCACTTTCTCCCCTGCAGACCGAGCTTCTGGGCATTTTGGTAGCGAGAACGAGAGGACACTACCCCTAACTGGGTCCCTGCCTTGTGGTCCACCCGCCGCCGCAGTTCGACTTGACGCGGCCGCTGTGTGGGGACTGCATCTCCCAGGAACACCAGCGGCAGGAGCCGCCCATGCCAGCAGCAGCGCCCGGAGGCGCTTTAAAATCCGCGCCTTACCCGCGTCGCGGGACGCGAGCGGGACGCCGGACTAAACCCGGACAAAGGGCGGACAATCTTAGACAGTCCGAGACTGGCCGCGACTGGACTGGGCCGAACATTCTGTCCCTACTAAGATCGAGGCAGTTCCCTGTAGTAAGACTATATTGCCTTATCTTACTAAATGTTATAGAGGATTATTGCTGTATCCTCCCTTCTTTCAGTTTGACTTCTGTACATTCTGTGTTATAAACACCCAACATATTTTGAGCGCCAACTTGCAATTGGTTAGCATGCCGAAAAAATAGTTCCAACCACGTCCAATACGATGGATAATTATATGGTTCAGGTGGTAACGAAAATAAATAGTGAGAGGCGACAGTCATTAGGATTAAGTCAATCTCCAGTTCTCCTTCCCCTGAGCCCATCTCCATCATCCTTAGAGGCAGACACATCACTGCAGGCTACTAGTAGTGACGCTCTTGAGTCCAATCCTCAAGACAGTGGCAAGTTTGATCGAAGTGCACCCCTAGAGGTTGATCCTGGAATTGACCTCTTAACTGACCTGGAAAGAGATGTTGATTCTGACCCTGAAACACGTGTCCATATTATAGAAGGAGATCTTTCATCCCCTGAGCAGGAAACTAGGGCAGTCAGAACATGTAGAAAGACCCAGTGCAAAGAATATTAAGCACATTGTGGATGATGAGCTATTTCTTAGGATTGCTGATATGATTGAGTGTAAAATCAAAGCTATTATTAAACCAATGGTGGCCAAAATTGATAAGCTCACTGCTGAGGTGAAAAAATTGGGTGGGATTCAGAATAGGGTCGAGGGGGAGGTTGGTAACATAGCAACTCTAGTTCCAAACCTTGTAGGTACAACTGGGGAGAATGGTGTGAGTGTGGCAGAGGCAGGGAGGAGTATGACAGCAAATATCCCCCCCGGCCAGGTACCAGTAAATGCAGAAAACCACCCAGTAGCGAGAGAGGATGCATTGCAAACAACATCCGTACCTCCTGTACCATGTCAAGAGATGGATTCTCCCCAATTCATAGTAGAAACTTCACCTTTGGTGTTGGTACTGGCAAATGTTCCACCCCTGGTAGCTGGGCAGTTAGAATCCCCAACATCTCTCTCTAGTAAGGCGCTACATTGGTTGTCAGGTAACATGCAGATGGCTCCAGGAGGGAAACAGCAGTTAGCAGGGGAGATTAAGTCGGCTAGAAGGGTAGCCTGGATAGGGAACAGACCGAAAAAGTTCAAAGGAGACTGTGTAGTGGTGAACTTTTCCAATTCGGCTGTGCTCCCTAATGTTTTGTCAAATATATTCCCCCCTCAGCGCAGGAGTGGTACTGTTGTTCCCCTCACCCTAAAATTCTTCTATGGTGAGCAGCAAAATGTGACCTATCCTAAGACTCCAGGGCCAAGGTGGGACATTGCAACGAATAGATGGGGTGGGGGTGTGGGTGCTCCAGCCAATGAATGGGGGATTAGCTTAGGAAACAGATTTGGGATCCTGTCTGGCTTAAATGACTGCGACTGACTTAAGAGGGATTGCAACATGGCATGTATTCCATTAACTGAGGATTGTGGAACGGGTTACATCGTAGCTCTGAGCACTGCCCTTACAAGTGACATCTCCATGCCCCAGACCAACACAATGGGCGAATGTAATATCCTTGTGGATTTGGAAGGGACAAATGGCCCAAATCAATTACTTGATTGCATTGCTGACGATACAGCAAGAAATAAAATCGATTTAAATCTGGAAGCATTAGATACTAGTCTATGCGGGGGTACACTACCCAAAGAGGGCAGGGTTAGCGTTGACCCCAGCATTACGTCTGACAGTACTAGTGCTCACGCCCAATCCACTTTGGTGTCATGGAATGTAGCAGGGTTGAGAAATAAGGTAACATCCTTGGACTGGCTAGCCTTTTTGGATAATAATGATATAACCCTCCTTCAGGAAACATGGCAGGTAACCCCGGAATTTAAGCAAGGATATCTAAATTTTTATACTTCAGCCCTCCCTAGCTTACGGGGGAGACCGAAGGGAGGTTTGCTGACATGGGTCAAGCAGGACAGTAGATATTCTGTTACTCAGCTGGTCACAAACAGCCCAGATATTCTGCTAATCAAACTCAAATGCTTAGATTATAAGGACCTCTTTGTCTTTAATATTTATTCCAGGGGGCTCCCAGGTGGTAAATCCACCGAAGCAGTTGATCAGTTAGATACTCTCCTCGAGCGCTATTGCACAAAAGGCAACATTATTGTTGCAGGAGATTTTAATTGTTGCTTTGAACCCCTAGACAGCTACGATATGGACCTTACAGTGGAAGAGGACCACATCTGGAAGATCCCTCAGCTGACAATACTACCCATTAAAAAATGGTCAGAGGCAGCACTACAACTTAAAGTCCTATGTGTGGAGCACGGGTTACGTGCCACTAATGGAAGAATGGGTTCTGACAAACAGGGCGCCTCTACCTTCAACAACGGTGTTTCTCACAGCCGCATAGACTATATTCTCACAAATAAGGAGAACTGGTCTAGTATTGATGATATGCGGATAGAGGAACGGGTAGAGAGTGATCATGACCCATTAATTCTGTCATTTAGGTTATTTGATTTACCTAAAAGCGAGGGCTTGTGTGACTGTGTCGAGATAGCCCTCTCCAACAACTATAGACGAATAAGATGGGCTAACTGTGTAATGAATGAGGAAGGTGTTGCTGCCATGAGGGACTTGACTGTCCAGGCTATAGAGGAATTAAGGGATAATTCCACTGTGGAGGCAATCGTATCAAATGTTAGTCGGATTCACGACAGATTTTTTAATCAGTTAAGATCTTTCTTCATCAAAAAGGTGACTAAAACACAGAGTAGGCCAGTGAGGAAGGAGGTTCAATGGTACGGCAAATCCTGTAGGGTTGCATATAGGGCCCTATCAGATGCAGTATAAACCAAAGATATAGCTAAGATCAAGACCGCCCGAGTCATGTATAAAAAAACGCAACTCAAGGCAAAAAGTTACTGGGACAATGAATACTGGAGGGAGCTCCTGAGTGCTAGTAAAGAAAGGTCTATGTGCTCCTTTTGGGACATGGTTAAATGGGGTAGGGGGATTAAAAGAGGAGAACCTACTAATTATGTTTCACCAAATGCTTGGGTCTCTCACTATGCGTCCCAGTTTACCGCCATGGAAGAGGAGGGAGAAGAGCGTGAGGCTCTTCTGAAAGCAATTGAGGGCACAAATCACCTTTCCTTTACCAAAGCTGATATTATTAGAATTCTGAATAATATCCCAAAAGCAAGGGCACCAGGTCTGGACTCCGTTCCAGCAGACCTCTTTATGCATGATAAGGATCTTTGGGCTTCTTACATCCACTTGTTAGCTAATGGCATTGCAATGGGCTCACCAATACCAGAGTCCTGGAAGGGTGCGAGATCATCCCTATCTTTAAAAAGGGGGAGTGCTCGGAACCAGGAAATTATAGGCCAATTAGCCTTATAGCTTGTATACAAAAGGTAGTGGCAAGGCTCCTACTGCAGCGTATTCAGGGCTGGATCGAGGAAAATGATATTTTGTCGCCCCTACAGGCAGTGTTCCGTAGCCATACCAGCACGATTGACCAAGTTTTTAGATTTGTTTTATTATATTGGCGTGTAGTGTTACTGGGGGGGGTATGCTCTTTGCAGCATTCGTTGATCTTAAATCAGCGTTTGATTTGGTGCCTCGTACTAAGCTGTGGGCAGCCTTGCAAGAACAGGGTATCCCATTGGATATCCTGTCACTTATAATCAGACTGCATGAAGATAATTTTGCTCGAGTCCGCTGGAACCAACAGGGAAGTGTAACCGATAAATTCCCCATCGCAAGGGGGGTACGCCAAGGGTGTGTACTTGCCCCTACACTCTTCTCATTATACATCAACAGGGTGATCAGCTATTTTGAACAGCAACCAACCGATGCCCCCAAGTTGGATGGCAGGCTGATCCCCCTGTTGATGTTTGCTGACGACACGTTACTAATTTCGAAGACACAGCAGGGCCTACAAAAGGCCGTTGGAGTCTTTGAGGCTTTCTGTAATGGCCATGGTCTTGTCATTAATACATCTAAGTCAAAGTTCATGGTCTTACACAAAAACAAACATGCCAGAGGGAAGGTGGTTATGGGTGGGGTTTAATTGGAGCAGACCCAAGTATTTAATTATCTGGGCATAACCTTATCATCCAAATTAGACTGGAAACAGCACACCAACCAGCTGGTTACGAAGCACGCACAATTGACAGGAGCACTCACTAAGGAATTTTATCTATCACATACTAGGCCAATCACCCCGGTTTTAAAGATTTATGACGCCAAAGTTGGAGCAGCAGTCCTTTATGGGTCTGAACTGTGGGGGCTCAGTAACTTAAAAAGGTTGACGGGTGCGCAAAATAAATTTCTGCGCAACATTACAGGTCTACCGGCTTCCACTCCATTGATCCCTCTTCATTATGATCTAGGGTCACATGGCCTCGAGGATATGGCCAGATAGAGATCGGTTGCCTACTGGAGGAGATTATGGGTCACCCCAGAACTCTCCCAGTATGCACGGGCCTTCCTCGATGTGAGAGACTCAGATAAGGCCCATAAAATTTTATGGATGAGGGAGGTTAAAGCAATATACAAGGCCATGGGATTATCTCCATTGTGGGATGACCCAGTAGGGAATCCTTTTCCATCTAGAAAAATATTTCGTGACCTGTACTGGAACATGCTTGAGGCAAAGAGATTTGGCCGCTGTACTGAACCATCGTTTACGGCAGATTTCCTACAACTTAAGCATTCTCCAGCCCTTGAGGCCTACTGAGACTGGATTACCACCCCAGGGGACAGGAAGAAATATCACCAGATTAGGGTGGGGACATTGCCACTAAATGCTTTCACTGCAAAATGGCGTGGGGAACAAGGTCCGGCCTGTCCCTTTTGTCCCGATCAGCTGGAAGGCATTGGGCATGTTCTCTTTGCCTGCCCAGAATACAAGGTGCCTAGGAGATCCTGGTTAAAACCTATTTGTGTCCAGCTAGGCCTCAAAACGGCTGGTGAGGCTGTCAGGATCTTACGAACTGACAACTCCCAAGCCGTAGTTATAGCTGTAGCTAAATTTCTCCACTGGACGTGGATAATTCGGGCCGGTAAAATGAGCCTACAGTGATCTTGGCCTATGACATTTGAGACTGTAAAAAGTACTTAGTGAGCAATGTATTTAGCGATGAATTTTAAAATATATTTTTCTTTTAATGAATGAAATGAATTATACACCTATGTTTCTTTTCTTCTATTTAACATAACTTATTTAATGATTGTAATCTATGGGTTTTATGTTTTGGTCAATCGAGGGTTGAAGTGATGAATTGTGGATTTTACTAGCTGTCAATGAAGGGCAATCTTAAAATTTTAAATTGTAAAAGTTTTCTTGAAAATGGTTAAGGTTGTAACTGTCTTTTATGATTGAAACAAATCGAAATAAAGACTTTTTGAATTTGAATTTGAGTAGGGTTTCACCTCCCCTCAACCAACAACCCAATGTCTCACAATTCCAATGTTCACTGCCTGCATAAAACAGCATACCATCAAAATATAGGATATACTATTATTGCCTCCCCTAGATTTACTATCTGCATAAAACAGCAACACCTATACAGGATGTACTAACATTGCCTTCCCGAGATCACTGTTTTAATAAAACAGCAACACAAATATAGGATGTACTAACCTTGCCTCCCTTTGATCACTGTCTGCTTAAAACAGCAACACAAATAGAAGATGTACTAACATTGCCTCCCCTACAACACTGTCTTCAAAAAACAGCAATGCAAATAGAAGTGCACTAACATTGCCTCCCATAGATCACTGTATTTATAAAACAGCAACACAAACACAAGAAGCACTAAGTGGAGTGGTGTGGCTCACTGGTTAGAGGCGGCAGACCCGGAAGCAGAGGACGGCTCGGGACCAGGGTTCAATTCCAGACGCGGCAGGGTCATGGACCAGGGTCAGCGGACTCGATAATTCTCGCCTCGGCGCCTACTCTAACCAGGGATCACACTCGGCAACTCTGGGCATTAGCTTGCTTCATCTCCACAACGGCCCTCCACATACGCCGGGGATACCTGTTGGAGATACCCAGTAGGGACCATCCCACAGGGAAAGTCAGGACGGGTTCTCCAACGGTCTACAGCGCAGAGATACTCCTTCGGGAGTCGATTCTAGCGCTTTAGAAACCACAATTAATTAATTAACATTGCCGTCCCTAAATCAATGTCTTTAAAAAATAACAATACAATTACAGGATGCACTAACATTGCCTTGCATGGATCACTGTCTTTATAAAACAGCAAAACAAATGCAGGATGTACTAACATTGCCTTCCCTAGATCACTGTCTTTATAAAACAGCAACACAAATAGAAGATGCACTAACGTTGCCTTGCCTAGATCAATGTCTTTATAAAAAAGCAACACGAATACAGTAAGTACTGACATTGCCTTCCCTAGATCACTGTCTGCATACAACAGCAACACAAATGCAGGACGTACTAACATTGCCTTTCCTAGATCACTGTCTTTATAAAACAGCAACACAAATAGAAGATGGACTAACATTGCCTTCCCTGGATCTCTGTCTTTATAAAGCGGCAACACAAATACACGATGTACTAAAATTGCCTCACTTAGATCACTCTCTTTATAAAACAGCAACAGAAATAGAAGATGTACTAACATTGCCTTCCCTAGATCTCTGACTTCATAAAGCGGCAATATAAATACAGTATGTACTAAAATTGCCATCCCTAATTCACTATTTCAATAACACAGCAACACAAATACAGGAAGCACTAACATTGCCTTCCCTAGATCACTGTTTGCATAAAACAGCAACACAAATGCAGGATGTACTAACATTGTCTTCCCTAGATCACTGTCTTCATAGTACAGCAAAACAAATAAAAGCAGCACTAACATTGCCTTTCCCTAGCTCACTGTCTTCATTACACAGCAACACAAATAGAAGATGTTCTAACATTGCTTTCTCTAGATCACTGTCTTCATAAAACAGCAACACCGAGACAGGATGTACTAACATTGCCTCCCCTAGATCACTGTCTTCTTAAAACAACACAAAACAGAATGTACTAACATTGCCTCCCCTAGATCACTGTCTTTATAAAACAGCAACACAAATAGAAGATGCACTGACTTTCCCTTCCCTAGATCACTGTCTGCATAAAACAGCAACACAAATGCAGGATGTACTAACATTGCCTTCCCTAGATCACTGCCTTTATAAAACAGCAACACAAATAGAAGATGCACTAACATTGCCCTCCCTAGATCTCTGTCTTCATATAGCGGCAACACAAATACAGGATATACTAAAATTGCCTTCCCTAGATCACTATTTCAATAACACAGCTACACAAATACAGGAAGCACTAACTTTGCCTTCCCTAGATCACTGTCTGCATAAGACAGCAACACAAATGCAGGATGTACTAACATTGTCTCCCTTAGATCACTGTCTTCATAAAACAGCAACACAAATAGACGATGTACTAACATTGCCTTTCCCTAGTTCAGTCTGCATAAAACAGCAACACAAATAGAGGATGCTCTACATTGCTTTCCCTAGATCACTGTCTTCATAAAACAGCAACACAAACAAAGGATGCAATAATATTACCTTCGCTAGATCAAGATCTTCAAAAAACGACAACACAAATACAGCCTGCACTAGCATCGCCTTGCCTAGATTAATGTCTTTATAAACCAGCAACACAAATACAGGAAGCACTGACATTGCCTTCCCTAGATCACTGTCTGCATAAAACAGCAACACAAATGCAGGATGTACTAACATTGCTTTTCCTACATCACTGTCTTTATAAAACAACAACAGAAATAGAAGATGCACTAACATTGCCTTCCCTAGATCTTTGTCTTCATATACCGGCAACACAAATACAGGATTTACTAAAATTGCCTTCCCTTGATCACTATTTCAATAACACAGCAACAAAAATACAGGTAGCACTAGCATTGCCTTCCCTAGATCACTGTCTGCATAAAACAGCAACACAAATGCAGGATGTCTTTCCTAGATCACTGTCTTCATAGAACAACAGCACAAGTAAAAGTTGCACTAACATTGCCTTTCCCTAGTTCACTGTCTTCATAAAACAGCAACACAAATAGAAGATGCTCTAATATTGCTTTCCCTAGATAATAATAATAATAATATCCACATTTGTAAAGCGCACAATCACCCGTTAGGGTCTCTAGGCGCTGGGGGCCATCGGGAAGATTAAGCAAGCTATTGCCCAGAGTCACATGGTGCTGGGATAATCTGCCGCCGGTGCCGGGGATCGAACCGTGATCCCCAGATTCTGGAGTCAGTCGCCCTGGCCGCGGCGCCACACCTCTTCCACCATCACTGTCTTCATAAAACAGCAACACCGATACAGGATGTACTAACATTGCCTCCCCTAGAGCGCGGTCTTCTTAAAACAACACAAAAACAGAATGTATTAACATTGCCTCCCATAGATCACTGTCTGCTTAAAACAGCAAAACAAACACATGATGTACTAACATTGCTTCCCCAGATCACTGTCTTCATAAAACAGCAACATAAACACCGGATGCACTAACATTACCTTCCCTAGATCAATGCCTTCAAAAAACGACAACACAAATACAGGATGCACTATCATTGGCTTGCCTAGATCAATGTCTTTATAAAACAGCAACACAAATACAGGAATCACTGACATTGTCTTCCCTAGATCACGGGCTGCATAAAACAGCAACTGCAAAACAAATGCAGGATGTACTAACATTGCCTTCCCTAGATCACTTCCTTCATAAAACAGCAACACAAATAGAAGATGCACTAACATTGCTTTCCCTACATCACTGTCTTTATAAAACAACAACAGAAATAGAAGATGCACTAACATTGCCTTCCCTAGATCTTTGTCTTCATATACCGGCAACACAAATACAGGATTTACTAAAATTGCCTTCCCTTGATCACTATTTCAATAACACAGCAACAAAAATACAGGTAGCACTAGCATTGCCTTCCCTAGATCACTGTCTGCATAAAACAGCAACACAAATGCAGGATGTCTTTCCTAGATCACTGTCTTCATAGAACAACAGCACAAATAAAAGTTGCACTAACATTGCCTTTCCCTAGTTCACTGTCTTCATAAAACAGCAACACAAACAGAAGATGCTCTAATATTGCTTTCCCTAGATCACTGTCTTCATAAAACAGCAACACCGATACAGGATGTACTAACATTGCCTCCCCTAGAGCACGGTCTTCTTAAAACAACACAAAAACAGAATGTACTAACATTGCCTCCCCTAGATCACTATCTGCATAAAACAGCAAAACAAACACATGATGTACTAACATTGCTTCCCCAGATCACTGTCTTCATAAAACAGCAACATAAACACCGGATGCACTAACATTACCTTCCCTAGATCAATGCCTTCAAAAAACGACAACACAAATAAAGGATGCACTATCATTGGCTTGCCTAGATCAATGTCTTTATAAAACAGCAACACAAATACAGGAATCACTGACATTGTCTTCCCTAGATCACGGGCTGCATAAAACAGCAACTGCAAAACAAATGCAGAATGTACTAACATTGCCTTCCCTAGATCACTTCCTTCATAACACAGCAACACAAATAGAAGATGCACTAACATTGCTTTCCCTACATCACTGTCTTCATAAAACAGCAACACAAATACAGGATGTAATAACATTGCCTACGCTAGATCACTGTCTTCATAAAACAGCAACACAAATAGAAGATGTACTAACATTGCCTCCCCTATATAACTGTCTGCATAAAACAGCAACACAAATAGAAGATGTACTAACATTGCCTTCCCTAGAACACTGTCTTCATAAAACAGCAACACAAAAGGAAGATGTAATAACATTGCCTCCCCTAGATCACTGTCTTCATAAAACAGCCACACAAACACAGGATGCACTAGCATTGCCTTCCCTAGATCAATGTATTAAAAACACAACACAAATACAGGATGCACTAACATTGCCATGCCTAGAACACCATCTGCATAAAACAGCAACAGCAACACATATACAGGATGAACTAACATTGCCTTCCCTAGATCACTGTCTTCATAAAACAGCAACACAAAGAGAAGATGCTCTAACTTTGCTTTCCCTATATCACAGTATTGAGAGGCACCCCCCGCGCCTAGGGGAGGGGGGTCATTAGTGGGGATTCCTAGCCTGAAGTATGGGTTTCGATTCCCGGGAAGCCATCACTAGGGGTTTCGATTCCCGGGAAGCCGTCACTGGGAGGGTCTCGGGGTAATGTGAGACGCTTAGGTGGTGTATGTGTAGTCCCACCCCGAAGGCGATAAAAGTACGAGTCCCGAGGGAGGAGCCCTCTTTGTCTCTTTGCCTCTGGGGGTTACCTTTGAAGCGCAGCTGGAGCGGTTTGACGATCGACAGACCCTGCGGCGCTGGTGGTTATTCTCAAGGTGAGGGGCCTCACAGGGCGTAGCGAAGCTAGGCAGCGGCGGGTTGCAGGCTCGAAGTCCAAGGGGGGATGCCTGCAGCGCGTCGGGAGACGGTTCATTTGATGGATTTAAGTATTTAACAGGTTTTTATTTAGATAGAAGAAAATGTAGCAGCATGTGATGTGGCTCGCAGGAGGTGGGGGTGAGATAGTGGCCGGTGATCTCAGCAGCCCATGTAACATCGCAGGACGGCGCATGCGGCATGGGGAGTAGCACGCTGGTGGGGGTGAGATAGTGGCTGGCAATCACAGCAGCCCGTCTTTGTCTAAGGGTTTGTATCGTGCGTAACACACGCGAGCGGATTAGGGGCCAAGGCATTTATTTTTGAGGACATGAAAGGGGAAAGGAGATGTGCGACGATCAAGGAAATGTTAGCTGTACCTGTGGCAGTAATTAATGCAGCATTCACCACGCGACGGCGTTAGGGAGAACGAGCATGTCGAAGAATGGGGCAGTTACATGGGAAATGAAAGGAAAGGCAAATTAGCAGATTAACACAGCACCGGGTGGCTATGGACAATAGATTGCTTAATCTTCCCAAGGGCCCCCAGCGCATAGAGACCCTTAAGGGTGGTGGTGCGCTTTACAAAGGTGGATTATGATTAAGATTATTATTAAAGGCAATCCAATTAACAAGACAGGTTTTGAGCGCTCTGTGTCACAGCGTTGTAAAAAAATAAATAAAAATTTTAAAAAAATTTAAAAAATTACAAAAAAAAAAAATTAGGATATATGTCACCAGACATACATTAGGCATTCAAGTGCAGGGGCATGGCCTGTTGCAATGCGAGGAGTGACCAGGCTGGCAGGGCACCTTGGGCATGTGTTTCGTGGAGTGTTGGGAGTGGCATGGCAAGGCATGTGATGGCTTGGGGCGGGGCATGGTGATCCCGGGGTACTCAGGCAGTAAGTATACTGAACACCCCGTGGGGGGGCCACCCGCTAATTATTCGTGCATGTTGCATGGCATAAGGCGACATGGGAGCTGTAAGTATCTCCGGTGCTCGACCATTCGAGGCTTGGCATGTGTAAGCATGGCGCATGGTGTAATATGACACTAGGGCGGTAAGTATCTCTAGTGCCATAGTAGGTACATGGAGATGGAGGCACACTGGGAGAGGACGGTTGAAAGGGCACGAAGGACCTGGTTAGTCGTTGACTCTCCTCTTTGTCTCTTAGTAGGCAGGATGCCGCCAAAAAGGACACGGGGGCAGGGAGGCCCCGGCATCTGCAGAGGATTTTCGTTCCTTGGCTGCATTATGGGAGGTCGCAAAGAAAGGTGGCATTGATTGGGCGCTGAATACTCTGTCCCAGGATGCCGGAGCAAATCCTCAACATGAGCCCTCCTTGCCAAAACGCATACAGCGGATGCCTAGTCGTTTTAAGGATGCGCATCAGGAAAAGGCCAAGCGGGGCACGGAGTCAGGAACGGACATTGCAGGTGAGGCGATGGCGGTGAGCCAGCCTCTGATGTGCACGGACAATAGGCAGGTGATTGCACAGACAGGTCCGGTGGGGAACGGGACGCACATTGTGGGGGAGATTACACAGAGCGTGGCTCCAGCCGCGATGCCGGCGGTGGAGGTTAGCAGCCCGGCAAATTCAGCTGTGCAGGAGGGGGTGGGGGCTCTGTCAAGCGCTACAGTCCAGGTCCCACCGGAAACCACGCAGGCTATAATGCCAGTAGTCGCAAAACAAGGGGGTGGAGTGGCTCAGGTGTGGGTCCAGTCAGGAGGTGTGCTTCAATCACCTGTGATGGTGGCTACAACAGCTCAAGGTCCAGTGGCTAGTACATGTGCTTCAGGTGCTGGTCTAGTGGCAGTGACGCCGGCAGGCTCTCCTGCGACGATGGTGTCGGCTCAGACCCCCCTTTCACATAGCCCGGTGCTATATGGTTCAACATCATTGGCAGTGTCACCATCAGCAAGTATAACTTGGCATGTGCCATCAGAGACTAGAGAGAAGATTTACAAGGGGGAATATGTGGATGTCTTCGATTTGATCAACGCGGGGGTGGTCCCGGGGAAAAGCAGAGCAGGCAAAGATGGGGAGCTTAAACAGAAGAAGATGTGGGTGGAATGGTCTTTAAAGAACTGGGTGACTGGTTTCGCTATTTATGCAGCGATTATGGTGGAGCGGTTTCCGGCTCTGGCAGCTCAGTTGATAAGCTACATGTCACTGATTCATGGAGCGGCATCAGAATTTCAAGGGACGGCCTGGCTGCAGTATGACACGAAATTCAGGCAGATGAAGGCAGTGCGGCCGGAAGTAGCATGGGATCAGAGGGAGATTAATATTTGGCATGGGGAGTTTTATTCTGCAGCGCCAGTCAGCAAGTCCACCCATTCCTTTTGGGGAGACAAGGGTGTGGGGGACAAGAAGCAAGCTTGTTGGCAGTTCAACAAGAATGATTGCAATAGAGGAGCCTCATGTAAGTTCAAGCACATCTGCTCCTTCTGCGGAATACTTGGACACCCAGAGATTAAGTGTTTCAAAAATGTGGGAAAACCCAAGGAGCAGCGCGCCCCTGCCAATACACAGCCTAAGGGACGCCCTGCCCAATCCTCATAAGAGTTTGCCTACCCCTATCAGACTGCATGAATTGGCCCGCCTGCTTGCCAGATATGAGAGGGGGGCAGAAGCCCAATTTCTGTACCACGGGTTTAAATTTGGTTTTCGGATCCCGTCTACTGCACGGCCCACTGCAGTTCCCCCGCGCAATCAACTCTCGGTGCTAAGAAATCCTGGGGTGACCTGGGAAAAAATTGAGAATGAGATAGCGCTGGCGAGGGTCGCGGGCCCCTTTTCAACAATTGCCAAGGCAGGACTTAGTCTGTTCACCACTGGGCCTAGTACCAAAGAAAGAAGTGGGGAAATACCGCCTTACATAACTTATCCAGTCCGCCAGGCCTGTCGGTCAATGAGGGGTTGGACCCAGATCTGTGCACAGTGCGTTACACCACCTTTGACACGGCGATCCAAAAACTCCAGAGGCTGGGTAGGGGTGCGCTGATGGCCAAATCAGATATTGAGTCCGCCTTTCGCCTCTTGCCGGTGCACCCGGATGACACCAGGTTGCTTGGCTTCACGTGGAATGGCAATTTCTTTGTTGACCTATGCATGCCTATGGGTTGCTCCGTGGCATGTGCGGTATTTGAAACATTTAGTCGTTTTTCGGAATGGACAGTTCAGGATGTTGTAGGCACGCAAGAGGTGGTGCATTATTTGGATGATTTTCTGTTCATGGGTCCACCTGGCTCGTTAGCCTGTCAGGAAGCATTGGTAGGATTCCAGCGCATTGCGGTGGCTCTGGGGGTGCCCTTGGCAGAGGAGAAGACGGAGGGCCCCACGACCCGGTTAACTTTCTTGGGTATTGAAATAGACACCGTCGAAGGGGTATGCAGACTTCCGCAAGACAAGATAAGAGCTTTTCAAGCATCATTGGAGGAATGCTTGAGGTCACGCAAGGTTACCTTGCACCAATTGCAGGTGTTGGTAGGCCAACTCAACTTTGCATTAAGGGTGATACCCATGGGCAGGGACTTCTCAAAGAATATCGCCAGGGCGATGTCAGGTTTGAGGGCGAAACATCACCACACAAGGCTATCTGTGGAAGTAAAGGTTGACTTGGTTACCTGGAGAGAATTTTTGAAGTGCTTCAATGGTTCAGTGGTATGGCAACAACCGGCACTGGCAAATGGTGAGCTGCAACTTTACACTGACGCAGCAGGCAGTGTCGGCTTCGGAACAGTGCTAGGATCAAGATGGTGTATGCAGCATTGGCCGGCTGATTGGGTCAGGACGGGTTTGGTCCGTAACATCACTTTTCTGGAGTTATTTCCTATTGTTGTGGCACTACACATATGGGGAGCATTGCTGGAAAACAAGAGAATTGTTTTTTGGACTGACAGTATGTCCGTAGTTCTGGCAGTGAACAGCCAAAGTGCAAAATGTCAGTGGGTACTCCGCTTGTTGAAAGAGTTGGTGCAGGGATGTCTCAGGCGTAATGTGTACTTTACTGCCAAACATGTGCCAGGTGTGGAGAATGCAGTGGCTGATGCACTGTCTTGTTTTAAGTTGACAGAATTCAGACGGCGATGGCCACAAGCGGACGTTCAGATGACGGCCTTCCCGGAAAGCCTGTGGAAGCTTGGTGCCCCGTCGCTTCAGATCTAATAGCGGCTTCCGTTGCTCCCAAGACTAAGAGTATGTATGAGAAGGCATGGCAGGAATACCTAACAGTTCTGCAGGGAGAAAGGGGGGTGGAACAGTTTCAGCCACAGGGAGTGCTTTTGTTCACAGTCCACCAGAAAGAGGGAGGAAAATCGCTAGCTATGGTTCGCAGGCAGCTGTCGGCGATTGCCTTCTTTGCGGGGATCAGAGGGGTGCCTGATCCCACTAAGGACCTCAGGTTTAGAAGGGCGATAAAAGGTTGGGAACGGCTGGTTCCAAGGATGAAGGATAGCAGGAGACCGATCGACTCCAAGAGGTTAATAAATATTTTGGGAGTACTGACACATGTGTGTAGGTCGCCTTATGAGGTGCATTTGCTGAAATTAGCCTATTCGTTGGCCTTCTTTGGGGTATTCAGAATATCAGAGCTCGTACCAAGCTCTAAGTTGGACAGACAAGGCGGAATTGCCATTGGGGATGTAGTGTTGGCAGACGAATTACTGCAAGTGAGAGTAAGGAGGTCAAAAACAGACCCGCTTGGAAGAGGTGTGTGGTTACAGCTTAGGGCAGTTTAGGGGGCATGTTATTGCCCGGTGGTGCTGATGGGGCAGTTCCTACAGTTGAGACCCAGATGGGGAGATGATAGGCTGCTCTTACATGCAGATGGTACACCTTTGACAAGATTTCAGTTCACATGCTTATTTAAGCGGGCACTGGAATTATTGGGTGAGGAGACAACTCATTTCACTTCACATTCATTTCGTATTTGGGCAGCCACTACTGCAGCTAATTTGGTACTCTCATCAGAAGCAATCAAGAAGGTGGGCAGATGGAATTCATCGTCTTTTGAGCGTTATATAAGGCCGCAAATGGTGTAGGTAGGGATTTTTTACTTTGGCGGTCTGGTAATTGTGCATCTCTTTCTCTTTCTAATTTTGTTTTCTTTCTTTTGGTCTCGCATGCAGTGGTGGCAGGTCGGTAGACGCAAGTGTGGTGGTGCGGAGATTCGGATATACACAGAGCAGGGCATTGGTTCAATGAATCCGGGGAGGAGATGGCCCAAAGGGCCAAGGGGCTGATTCATAATTGGATAGGGATGGAAGGGCAGCGTGTGGAGAATTTGAAAGCCCATTTGCAGACTGCCATCGACAAGGGCATGCCCATTCCAGATGTGCTGGTGATTCCGGGGGGCAGGAGGGGAGTTAAGGAGGCATTGTTCTCGGTATTCACATGGGTCAGGAGGGTCTTACCACACACTACTATATTTTGGTCAGAGGTGCTCACTCGTAGAGAGTGGGGTGAGGACACAACAGCAGACGCAGTGAATACGTCAGTCAAAAAAATGAATCGTGAAGTGGAAAATTTGTTGCGAGGATCGCAGATACAATTTATTAGGCAAAGCCTGCTGCAGCCGTTGAATGTGAATTGGCATCGTACAGAAGGGGTACATTTGTCCAGGGCAGGTTTGGAAATTTTTCTGCGCACAGTTCTGGGGGCCATTGCATTGTACCTTGAAGGACTTGCAGGTCCATAGTGTACAGCAGCGGTCAGGGGGAGGGCAGGAGCGCCAGTTGGCTCCCTGCCCTCTGGCGGGGTCCCGGACAAGAGAAAAAGCCCAGGGACTCTTTTGTTGGGTGGAAACTGGATGATACTGCAGCAGGGAGGCAGTTATTGGGGCTCTAGGCTGGCGGGAGAGGGGGCCGTCCTGCTGGTGGTCCTGGACTCTCCGGCCCTACCCTAGTAGCCGGTGCTTGGAGGAAGTTAGATGGGGAGAGCGAAGCAGTGCTCTGTTGGCCGCGTCTAAAGGGTAGACGACGGAGTATTACCTCAAACGGAAATAGTGAAAAGTGGTTGTGTTGTGTCCTGCTGGTACAACGCGCCTCAAGAGATGCAGAAGTGTAAATACATGTTAACCGATGGCGCATATGTATAAAGTGCCTTATTAAGTTTACTTATGGATGTTTTGATTTTATTGAATAAAAATGGAGAAAGTTGAAGGTTTATCAACAAATACAGATGGTGTTATTGGACAACTAATAAAGCTATGCAGTGAACACCATCCACTTGTAAAGTGTCATGGGGGGGAGGGGTGTTCAAGGTGTGGAAGGACGAATGGCATGGGATATCCCCACTATCATAAAACAGCAACATTGATACAGAATGTACTTACATTGCCTTCCCTAGATCTATGTCTTCATAAAACGGCAACACAAATACAGGATGCACTATCATTGGCTTTCCTAGATCAATGTCTTTATAAACCAGCAACACAAATACAGGAATCACTGACATTGTCTTCCCTAGATCACGGGCTGCATAAAACAGCAACTGCAAAACAAATGCAGGATGTACTAACATTGCCTTCCCTAGATCACTTCCTTCATAAAACAGCAACACAAATAGAAGATGCACTAACATTGCTTTCCCTACATCACTGTCTTCCTAAAACAGCAACACAAATACAGGATGTAATAACATTGCCTACGCTAGATCACTGTCTTCATAAAACAGCAACACAAATAGAAGATGTACTAACATTGCCTCCCCTATATAACTGTCTGCATAAAACAGCAACACAAATAGAAGATGTATTAACATTGCCTTCCCTAGAACACTGTCTTCATAAAACAGCAACACAATTAGAAGATGTAATAACATTGCCTCCCCTAGATCACTGTCTTCATAAAACAGCCACACAAACACAGGATGCACTAGCATTGCCTTCCCTAGATCAATGTATTAAAAACACACCACAAATAAAGGATGCACTAACATTGCCATGCCTAGAACACCATCTGCATAAAACAGCAACAGCAACACATATACAGGATGAACTAACATTGCCTTCCCTAGATCACTGTCTTCATAAAACAGCAACATAAAGAGAAGATGCTCTAACTTTGCTTTCCCTGTATCACAGTATTGAGAGGCACCCCCCGCGCCTAGGGGTGGGGGGTCATTAGTGGGGATTCCTAGCCTGAAGTATGGGTTTCGATTCCCGGGAAGCCGTCACTAGGGGTTTCGATTCCCGGGAAGCCGTCACTGGGAGGGTCTCGGGGTAATGTGAGACGCTTAGGTGGTGTATGTGTAGTCCCACCCCGAAGGCAATAAAAGTACGAGTCCCGAGGGAGGAGCCCTCTTTGTCTCCTTGCCTCTGGGGGTTACCTTTGAAGAGCAGCTGGAGCGGTTTGCCCACCCACCCATCCCTAAGAAATGGTAGAATTGGCGGGGTCCCGGACAAGAGAAAAAGGCCAGGGACTCTTTTGTTGGCCGGAAACTGGATGATACTGCATCAGGGAGGCAGTTATTGGGGCTCTAGGCTGGCGGGAGAGGGGGCCGTCCTGCTGGTGGTCCTGGACTCTCCGGCTCTACCCTAGTAGCCGGTGCTTGGAGGAAGTTAGATGGGGAGAGCGAAGCAGTGCTCTGTTGGCCGCGTCTAAAGGGTAGACGACGGAGTGTTACCTCAAACGGAAATAGTGAAAAGGGGTTGTGTTGTGTCCTGCTGGTACAACGCGCCTCAAGAGATGCAGAAGTGTAAATACATGTTAACCGATGGCGCATATGTATAAAGTGCCTTATTAAGTTTACTTATGGATGTTTTGATTTTATTGAATAAAAATGGAGAAAGTTGAAGGTTTATCAACAAATACAGATGGTGTTATTGGACAACTAATAAAGCTACGCAGTGAACACCATCCACTTGTAAAGTGTCATTGAGGGGGAGGGGTGTTCAAGGTGTGGAAGGACGAATGGCATGGGATATCCCCACTATCATAAAACAGCAACATTGATACAGAATGTACTTACATTGCCTTCCCTAGATCTATGTCTTCATAAAACGGCAACACAAATACAGGATGTACTATCATTGCCTGCCCTAGAACACTGTCTTCTTAAAACAGCAACACAAAGAGTAGATGCTCTAACTTTGCTTTCCCTATATCACAGTATTCATAAAACAGCCACATTGATATAGAATGTACTAACATTGCCTTCCCTAGATATCTGTGTTCATAAAATGGCCACACAAATACAGGATGCACTAACATTGACATGCCTAGTTCACTCTCTTTATAAAAAAAACAACAGCACAAGTACAGGATGTACTAATATTGCCTTCCCTAGATGACTGTCTTCATAAAACAGCAACACAAATAGGAGATACTCTAACATTGCTTTGCCTATATCACAGTATTCATAAAACAGTAACATCAATACAAAACGTACTTACATTGCCTTCCCTAGATCTATGTCTTCATAAAACGGCAACACAAATACAGGATGTACTATCATTGCCTGCCATAGAATACTGTCTTCTTAATACAGCAACACAAACACGGGATTCACTAACATTGCCTTCCCAAGATCAATGTCTTCAAAAAACAACAAAACAAATACAGGCTGCACTAACATTGCCTCCCCTATATCACTAACTACATAAAACAGCAACACAAATACACAATGTACTAATAGCTTCCCATAGATTTTCTATCCGCATACAACAGCAACACAAATACAGGATGTACTAACATCTGAATCACAATAACTTCAATCGAGATGGTTTACACAATCGTCCTACTGACTCACAATTTGAGTCCAAATTGGCTTTCCCTCATAGATTTATGTTTCACTTCTACCCCATCTGAAAGGGCCTCTAGACGGTATACAACCTTTACCACGCAACTTTTACAACGACCTACCATTACCACGCAATTTTTACAACGCAGGATCCATTACAACGCATACCATTACAACGCATGTATTTACAACGCAGGTACCTTTACAACGCATACCATTACAACGTAAGTATTGGTAAGTATATCATTTTATCAAAAATATTATAAGTTTGGGTTTTTGGGTAAAGGGGTATTTTTAGGGTTCAGGGTCAGTTTTGGGTTTTTGGGTAAAGGGGTATTTTTAGGGTTCAGGGTCAGTTTTGGGTTTTTGGGTAAAGGGGTATTTTTAGGGTTCAGGGTCAGTTTTGGGTTTTTGGGTAAAGGGGTATTTTTAGGGTTCAGGGTCAGTTTTCAGTTTTTGGGTAAAGGGGTATTTTTAGGGTTTAGGGTCAGTTTTCAGTTTTTGGGTAAAGGGGTATTTTTAGGGTTCAGGGTCAGTTTTCAGTTTTTGGGTAAAGGGGTATTTTTAGGGTTCAGGGTCAGTTTTCAGTTTTCGGGTAAAGGGGTATTTTTAGGGTTCAGGGTCAGTTTTCAGTTTTTGGGTAAAGGGGTATTTTTAGGGTTCAGGGTCAGTTTTGGGTTTTTGGGTAAAGGGGTATTTTTAGGGTTCAGGGTCAGTTTTGGGTTTTTGGGTAAAGGGGTATTTTTAGGGTTTAGGGTCAGTTTTGAGTTTTTGGGTAAAGGGGTATTTTTAGGGTTCAGGGTCAGTTTTGGGTTTTTGGGTAAAGGGGTATTTTTAGGGTTCAGGGTCAGTTTTGGGTTTTTGGGTAAAAGGGTACAGGGTAAAAATTAAATATAATTAAATTACATTAAATTAAATTGCTTAAATTAAATTAAATTAAAATAAATTAATTAAATTAAATTACATTAAATTAAATTAAATTAAATTACATTAATTAAATTAAATTAAATTACATTATATTAATTTTAATTAAATTACATTTAAAAAAATATTATATACTTACCAATACTTATGTTGTAATTGTATGCGTTGTAAAGGTATCTGCATTGTAAATACATGCGTGGTAATGGTACTTCGTTGTAATGGATCCTGCGTTGTAAAAATTGCGTGGTAATGGTAGGCGTGGTAAAAGTATGCGTTGTAACGTCATACATCCCTCTAGACTCACTAGCCGATGTCTATGCACCTTTCTTCAGCAATAGACAAGACAGTGGACACTTTCTGATCCAAACACTGCTCTAAGATCCCCAGGAATTAACACTTTTCCATATCAATGTCATTTCTCCATGGAGTTTTGATTGTTTACTCAATATCTGACACCACATTCACCACTCTTGCTCGGACATTCAAAGCTCTATCAACTTTCGGCCATCCGACCTTACAATATTGCTAACAATTTAAAACGTAAATGAGTACGAAATGGAAGTGGTCAAAGCAAAAGAGAGCATTATGCACATCTTCGAGAGTTTACTCTGAAGCCTTGATTCATTTTCATTCTAGAACTCCAAATGCCTTGACCTTTTATTTTTTCCATTCACATATTCACTGCCTTTTTCAGGTAGATTGCTACCTTTATATTAACCTCTGCTAACAAACCTGAGAGGGAAAAATTGCAATTTCTTTGCATGACCTGATCCCAGACTACCTCCTTGTAGTCAGAAGTAGAAAGTGTTTTGGATGTACATATCATGAACAGGACAGCTGCATATGAATGACACTCACTTAAGAAGTGCCTCGAAGGACCGACCCCCCTTCCTTCCAGACTGATACTTCTCTAGAAGTGTCCACAATTCTACAATTGACTTCTACTCTTGCTGTCTTTAACACGCCTACCTATCGGACTCTCATGGGTGGGCGCTCAGCAGTGTCCGAGGAAGAAACTGTCTCTATTCCAGGTCCCATCAGCGTTACTGCCCTCCACTTCTTGGTGAGCAAATTGCCAGATTGTGGCAGCAGTCCAGGTGAAAATAACTGCAATTTGCCCTTTCCTCGCGAGAATTTTTTTTTTCCTTTTCTAATGTCTATAAAATGAACGAAAACAGGTGCTTCAGAATGCTTTTGATTTAATACATTAACGGAGTGCAAAGTGAAATTACAAAATACATTCAATGAAAGCTAAGTAACTGGTAATGATTGTTTCTGGTGGCCTGAGAGCCCTGCCTGAGTTGAAACACAATATTCCTACCAGTTTTACTTGCGTTGGGGGTGGGGTTGGCACGCAGCAGAAGTAAGTGCTTGCGTTTAGACTGGATCATTTTAGACGTACAAGCGCATTACAGTAATTGCCTATTGTCATTTCGGCGTCGCGGGATTGCGGTCTTTGATTGCTGCAGTGTGATTTCCCGACTCACGCTGCACCGACTGAGGAAGTAATGCAAGGCCTGTTTGTCTTCATAAATTACTTGTGTTCCATTTGCTTTTATAGTGCCAGAGACACCACTCTGAAGCATATTTATGTAGATAACAATAAAGGATCAATGTATAGGGGTCGTTAATAAATATCACGCTTAACTTTTGTTTTTGATAGCAACTTAACAGCTTCAAAGATAAATCCATAGCCACTAACACAGATCTGCTTTACATGAAAAGATGGCTTTTAAAGTCAGTATTAATATATGACCGTATCACCAACAGTGACAATAGAAATGATCGCTTATTCAAGAGCAGGTGTTTAAGGTAGCCAGACATCAATACCTCTCAGAACTTAAAACACAGAGTTCAAATAAAATAATTAACATTCAGCTAAACCAAGACAGTAATTCAGACATGACAGCCCTCTAATAGACTTCCCCAAAACAACTGCAACACAACAGTGCGATATTCCTACAATAGCGTCATCTTCAGCCAACCAACATAAGGCAAATGTGCTACAGTACAATTGCCAATGCTCAGTATATCAACATACTACTTGAACATACACTAACAACAGCCAACACACATCTGACAAAATACCAGATGCTGCAGGACACTTGCTATTGCTCAACATGTCACCAAACTACTAGAACATGTACTGTCAACAGTCAACCAACACCAGGCAAAATACCAAATGCTGCAGGAAACCTGCTAATGCTCAGTAAATCAAATGCCACTTGAACATACACTAACAACAGTCAACCGACACCAGGCAAAATACCAGATGCTGCAGGATACTTTCTATTGCCAAGCATATCACCACACTACTTAAATGCATCTTGCTGCAGGACAAAGATGTGGAGCAGGCTGCATGATGATAAAGGACACTACTACAGCTGCAAGCGGAAAAGGCCTAGGATGAACTGCTCTGAGTTAACTCCAAATACATTTTACATCTATAACAAGAGAAGTGCAGAGGACGTTACAGAAAGTTTACCAGAGACCGTAGGCATTCAGAGAAGGAAGAAGCACTCTATGTCTTGCATGACAGCATGTTGTTGAAAGGCCCGTTCAGCGCATTGCTGGAGCCCCCGCCTGCTGGATTGTTCTAGTGTCTAGCCAGAGAAGGGTTCGGCAAGCCACCTAGAGTGGCAGGCATGAAGTGGATTGAATTTCAAAATTCAGGTCTGGGTGAAGACGTTCACACTTGTGCTTCTTCGTTTGCCAAATAAACGCCATGACTTCCAGGGTAGGAGCATGGACAATTGTATAAAGAGCCCATTACAAGATGGTGCATATCTATATGAGGTGATCCAAGGTTACCAGTCCAAGCTGAAGCAAAGTATTTTCCTGTGGATATCAGTTCCTGTTGTAATCATGTACAAGGAAGTGATGGCTGCATCATAATTTGTTCTTTCCCTGATTTTCAGTCATTTTTCCATCCCATTTTTACTATTTTTTCCCCCAAAATGTTTGCTTCTTCTGTGCCACCAGCGAAACCCATCAGCTTCATGTTAAAATCCAGACAGCCAAACAACCCTTCACCATGGTAACAGAACTGTATCTTTGTGCCTTTGAGTCATTCTAGCACTAGTTGGACCTTATACATGGATTGTCGCAATTCACAATTCCATAAATTTTCCCAAAAGCCGTAGATGCATTGTTGACCAGCGCATGTAGGTGGCAATTTATGCTAACTTGGTTGAGGCAAAACTGACTGCTCTCAAAGCCCACTAGCCCACATGAAAGTCTAAAGTCAAGTCAAGTCAAGTCAGGATATTTGTATTGCGCGCATATCACATCCAAAGAGTCTCATGACGCATGCAAACGGTTCTGACAGAGAGGTAAGCAGTTGGATTTTGGCAGAAAAGCCAGGTTTTCAATTTTTTTCAGAAACTAATATGATCGGAGACCTCAGGGGCATTTTATTCCAGAGGGATGGCGCCAAAAAAGAAAAGGCACGCCCTCCATTTCTGGCAGTTTGAGTTCTAAATGGCGTGAGCAGTAGCTAAATGCTCGATCTCAACTGCCTGCTTGCCACGTACCATGTGAGTTCCTGGGTCCAATATTTTGGGCCCCGTCCATACATATGTTTATGAAGCAAGCATATTGTTTTAAATGTGATCCATTTTTTTACAGGGAGCCAGTGTAAGGTTTTTAGAAACGGCAACGATGGAGATCTTCGGGGTAGGTCTAAGACCAGACGAGCCGCCATGTAATGCAGAACCTGCAGTTTCCTGAGATGGCAGTCATTTGTGGCAATAAGTAGCGAGTTACCATAGTCTAGTCTATTTATGATCAGGCCCTGTATCAAAGTCTTACGGGCTTCGGCTGGTATCCATTTAAAGACCCTGCGCAAACTATGCATGATTCCGAAACAGGTGCCAACAGTATGGTTCACTTGGTCTTTCATGGACAGCTTGTTATCCATGTGGAAGCCTAGATTGCGGACTGATTCCTTAGGGGCAGGGCAGTCCTCCAGCTCTGATGGCCACCAGTCCTGGGTCCAATGTTCGCTCGCTTTGCCAAATAGCATGACCTCAGACTTGCTGCCATTCAGCTGCAGGTGATTTTGGCCTCCATCAGACAGTTCATGAAACGCCCTTTGGTCTCATTGACGTCAGGGCCAAGAGTGACCAGAATTTGAGTATCATTGGCGTAAGATAAGACATCAAAGTCGAACGCTTGGATCACTTTGGCCAGGGGGGGGCATATAAACATTGAAAAGCGTGGGGCTCAAAATAGAGCCCTGCGGCACACCCCTTATGACAGGCCGAGAACTGGCCAAGGTCTTGCCTACTTGTACTGTGGTCGTCCAATTGGATAGGTAGCTGTTAAACCATTCCAATACCTGCCCTCTGACACCAATCTCCCATAGCCTTTGCATCAAGATCTGATGGGAGATGGTGTCAAAGGCCGCCGACAGGTCTAAAAGGACAAGGATGGAGGATTGACGTTTGTCCAGCGCAAGCCTAATGTTGTCAGCGACCTCGACCAGTGCTGTTTCCGTGCTATGGGCAGCACGGAAACCCAACTGTGAGGGATCAAGTAGATCATTATTTTCCAAGTATTTTACCAACTGTCTGTTAACAAATGCTTCCAGCATTTTCCACGAATATGGCAGTAAAGAAATAGGTTGGTAATTTACAAGGGTATTAGCGTCTGCTCCTGGCTTTTTAAGTATTGGCCTGACTCTTGCCGCCTTCCAAATTCTAGGGACCTCAGCTTCTATCAGAGATTTATTTAGGAGGCTCGTGAGGCAGTCCACTAGCGCTTGGGCAAGGGTGGCAAACAGTTTAGGGGTTAGTTGGTCATTCGGAGAGCCGGACTTAATGTTTAGCCCTACTAACATGGTCTTTTCCTTGTCAAACAATTCGAAAGTGGCCCACCTCGGGGAAGACTCATCAATAGTGGGTCATGGGCTTGGTACTGAGTGGACACAATGTCTGGTCCAAACAAATTGCATATAGTTGTGATTTTGTTCTCCAAGAATTTAGAGAGCGCTTCTGTCCATTCTTCAGTGTCAGGGGTCAATTGTGGACTTTTAAGAGAAGTAAATTCTTTTAAAATATGATGAAGCTCTTTCGAAGAGTTTTCGGCTTTAATTATACGCTCTGCTAAATGCGCCCTTTTAACTGTTCGTATTTCCCTCATATATTTGGTATGCAGGGTTTGATAGGTTTTACGGTCGACTACATTCTTACTTTTCCGCCATTCTTTCTCGGCAGTTCTTGTCAAGGTCTTGAGATCTTTTAACTGGTCCGTGAACCAGGGTGCAGGCTTCTCCCTGCACTTGACCATTCGTAGAGGGGCAATGCTATCCAGTGGATACTATGTAATGGACAAGCAACACTGGCCTTTGAAACAGGCATTGCTGTCCAATATTTCCTGCGTCCACTCGTGCTGTCTGGATCCTGAGGAATAGTCCTACTCCTGATATTGTGGAGACACACAAGCATACACAGTCTAGCTAGTAATCATGTTAAGCAATGTCTCCTACAATCCCTCCCTCTGGTCCATTGTGCAGCAGTCCACACAATGTGCCAGGACGCAGGATCATGTTACCCTCAATCTCTGAACTATAACAGCACTGCACTGGCCTTTTGTAATACACACATGATCCATTCTGATCGATGTATATTAAAAAATGGTCATGCCTTTCTATTTGACAGACATCAATACATCAGAACGAAGTTATTTTCTAAAACATCATATGCGGACTGTACTCATCGCAACTGGTGCAATCCTCTGCTACTAGAAGCCACCTTGGCACAAGCACATATCCACATCTTTGACTGTGCCAATGAAAGAATATGATATTATATCATCCACTCCCAGCAACCACTGACTATCATAGGTGTTGCAAGAATATTTTCTATTTACACACTGGCCCTACACCTCTAACACTTTGGTGCACCCCAGTGCTCAGAAGATGGATGCGATTCACAGTACATATATTTGTCCTGTCCTATATGTGTCCTACACGATTTGCAGAAAGTCGCTGTTGAAATGGATTCTGCATCACATAAGAGAACCTGCCACTGCACAGGATTTTAATCTCTGGTCTAATGGGTCTCTTGATTCAGCCAATGCCATTGTTCTCCAGTCCTGTGAAGGCCTTGGCCTATTCCAGCAGGTGTCTCAGGTTACTCATAAAGGAGGGCACATGCTTGACTTAATTTTCGCAGAGGCTAATCACCTTTTTATTGGGGAAATTCTGCTGATGGATTGGACAGATCATTTTTCGATCACATTTTTTGTGGATGTTGCTACTCACAATTTTCGGGCAACTAACTCTGTGCTCAAATATGTGAGTAGAGACTGGAAGTCCCTCCTGCGTATGTAGGGCAATGTGCCGTTATTCCAGGTAGAGGATTGTTTCTCCTCAGATAGACAAGTAGAAGAGAACTATGCTTCCTTTTGTACGGAAAGTTCCTCAACCTTGGATTTATTATCTCCTTTAAAAAACCATCGTAACAGGGGTAGACCCTTGGCTGCTTGGTTTAATGAAAGTCTAAAAAACTTGAAACTGGAATGTAAGCATTGGAGCTTTGACAAGTTAGTTACCTTCTTGTCTTTAGAAGGAGGCTTAAAACCTGGCTGTTTCCTAAAACTTAGTTGGATGTCGGTATTGGGGCACATCTTCCTTTTTTTATTCTGAGTTGCTAGCGCCAGGATGCCTTTGAGGTGATAGTGCACTTTATGAATAAATAAAATAAATAAATAATAAAATAAATAAGGATTTAAGTGCACATACATGAAAAAAACATGAAAAACATGTGAATAAATCAAAATTATGATACTGAACCAGTAGTATTAGCTGTTCAGTATGTACTGCACACACCCTATATTAGAGACAAAAGACATGTTGTCACCACATGCATAACATGTATAAATGTAGCATGGGACAAACATACAGTTTCTAACCTCCTGAATAAAAATATTTTTTATCACATATACATATTAGATCAATGTGTAGTTAACAGAGACGTGTGACTCACCACGGTGGGTTGCGGAATTCACTACGTCTGTCCCGGCATATTAACCATGTGGTACGTGCACCAAAACCTGCCAAAAGAGGTATATGGTATTAAAAACAAGAAATCCTAAGGGAGGGATTTAAAGATGGAGCGTAAGTGCGACTTGATTTGTTAGGTGGCCTATAGTTAGACTTTAATGAAAAGGTGTTGGTACCAGTTCGCTGTTCATGAGGGTCAAAGGTATAGGTGTACACGCAGACCGGAGTACATGCAGAGACCGGAGTGCAGGCAAGAGATCCAAGGCATGTGCCAGCAATTGATTTAAATTTGTGGACTGGTGGCAAGGACGTAACATCGACTAAAGTAAAGTTAAGAGACCCCAGGCATGCGCCAGCAATAGATTTGATGTGTAGTTTGGTGGCAGGGGGATGGTTCCATGCCTGTGGAGGTAGTGAACAGACGTAGTGAATTGCGCAACTCACCGTGGTATGTCACACGTCTCTGTTAACTACACATTGATCTAATATGTATATGTGATAAAAAATATTTTCATTCAGGAGGTTAGAAACTGTATGTTTGACCCATGCTTTATTCATACAGGATATGCAAATGGTGACAACATGTTTTTTGTCTCTAATATAGGTTGTATGCAGTACATACTGAACAGTCAATAATACTCGTTCAGCATCATAATTTTGATTTATTCACGTTTTTCTTGTTTTTTTCACGTATTTTCACTTAACCTCTGCAGTAGCTGAATAAACTGACCCGGAAGAAAGCTGCAACACTATTTGGGTACCTCTGGCCGAAACATGTTGGTCAAGTGATCTACACATCTGTCTCTAATGTCGCCACTTGTGTTATCAGCTCATCATTGTTTTTAATCCTGACACCAGGTAGCTGAATAAAGTTACAATATAGCTAACCCTGTAGCCAATTTTAAATTCTCACATCACAGCACTGCACCTTTTTTACACACATGCCAAGCTCACATAGGGGTTTAGTACACCCCCGCCTGACTCAATAAAAACATCCCTGAGCTCCTCCCTCGTAGATCGGGGGTTGTAGCCCACACAAAGACTAGGGGCCAGATGTAGGTAATTCCTATTTACCGACTCTTAAATACCGACTCATACCGAATCGGTATTTGAGAGTCGGTAAATAGGAAGGAGGCAGATGTAGGTAAAAAATTACCGATTCTGTAAGAGTCGGTATTTACCGAATCTGTAAATACCGATTCGGTATTTCACATTGATTCCTATGGGCCTTGAAGCCCATAGGAATCAATGTGAAATACCGATACGGTATTTACAGATTCGGTAAATACCGAATCCTGCAAGGGTGCAGGGGGTGTCACTTTGACACCCTCTAGCACCCCAAGTACAGGCATGTGTGCCATGAGGCACACATACATGCCCTAAAGGCATGTATGTGTGTCACATTGCACAGGTGTGCATGCACAGATGTGCATGCACACCTGAATTCGGTATTTTACCACCCAATAGGATTGGGTGGTAAAATACCGACTCTTAAGGGCCTGTGGCACTCTTAGGAGTGTCACCTACATATGGATTTACAGAATCGGTATATTTACCGATTCGGTAAAATACCGAAGTGGTAAATTTACCGAATCTGTAAATATACCGATTCTGTAAATTCAGACCCACCTACATCTCAAAAGCCAAATACCGGTAGGTAACGTCCGAAATCGGCCGTTACCGACCGGTATTTGGCGACCTACATCTGGCCCTAGGTCTTTCGTGTGAGGAGGCATCCCTATGATGAAGCATGACACCTCTAGTGGGTGAGGGGAACCGTCCTGAAAACCCCCTTGTCTTGCATGGCAGATCTCATTCAAACAGTTTATTAACCTCCTTCCAATCCGGACCTGTGGCTCTTTTCTTGTGTGTCAATAATTTGGTGGGGAGTTAGCTCATGTAGGTCCTTAAAACTCCTCAAGCCCCCAAGTGTATTGGTGGTTTTGAACTGCCTTCATGCTTTGCCATGATTGTGGCTTTGTGGTGAGAATGTAAAGCAGTGGTATATGCTGGTCTCTACTAAGTGCAATCATGCTCCACTGCTGTTGCTGTGTCACCTGAAAAATAAAGCTTATAATTTGAGTGGATTTAGTACATGTGCACATGACATTTTACATCTCTTGTAATTTGAGATTGACGATGGTACCTCGTAGAGCCTTGGTGCTTTTGCAGGCCTTACTCTGCTCACATGGAAGCAGTCCCTTTTTGATATTTTTTCTCCACCTTTGCTTCAGCCAATGGGGCAGGCTTTGATGTGATAAATAGCACTTGTGCATGAAATACACGTAACCAGCACTTACAGGCCTTACTCTGCTCTCATAGAGATGGGTTTTGGACCCACTTCTTTTTCCACCCTCAGGTACCTGTGCTAATGAACATCTTGATTCAGTTTAAACAGGCTCCCTCCCCCACTTGTGAAAGGAGTTGAAGTTCCAAGGAACATTTTGCCTACATGAAAATAGACCTTATGAGCTGACCTAGACTCTTCCTTAAGAATAATAACCAGTCAAAGCACCATACTGCCCCTTTTTCACCCTCCTATCTTGGTCACACGCACTCAGTTCGGTACTCCACAGTTTTACAACTAAGTTCACTGGGAGCACAGACATGTATGTGTGAGTTGGTACACAGAAACAAGATGAGGGAAGAGAAGGAGGAAGGGAAAAAGGATTACTAAGTAAGTAAAGTAAGAAAAAGCATTGCCATTGACTAATGCTTATCTTTAATGTGACCGTTCATGTAGCACAGACATTCACAAATGCTTGTTACGTGGATTTCATGCACAAGTGCTATTTATCATATCAAAGCCTCCCCCATTGGTTGAGGCAAGGGTGCAGAAAAAATATCAGAAAGGGAGTGCTTCCTGTAGAAAATGTTTACAGGAGTTAAAGAATTGAATATGACCTACAACATGATGACTGATGGTACTGCTTATAACGAAAACGGTCTGCCATGCATTCCAGTGGAAGAAGGTCGCCATAGCATGAGGCGAGAGGGAATACACCTGCGGGTGGAGCCAACTCTCATTCTATGTATCTTAAAGAATGAATAACAATACGCCATGAAAACAAATGTGCTGTAAAGCCAGACATCAAAACAACAGAGAAACAAACAAAAAAAAACTATATATACATATATATCTTTAGAATAGTTCAAGTTCAAGTTCAGAAATTTGTATAGCGCACTACTCACCCATAGGGTCTCAAGGCGCTTCTGGGAGGGGGAGCATTATTTATCGAAAAGCCAGGTTTTAAGTTCCTTTCTGAAGGAAATGTGGTTCTGTGTGAGGCGGAGTTGAGTGGGGAGAGAGTTCCAGGTCTTGGCCGCCAGGTAGGAGAAGGATCTGCCTCCCATGGTGGATCTGTGGATGCGCGGAACTGCGGCAAGTGCTTGGTTGGAGGATCTTAGTTGGCGGGTGGGTGTGTAGAAGGACAGTCGTGTGTCGAGGCATTCGGGTCCTAGGTTGGAAGATAGAATTAAGACATTACATGGATTTACCTAGCTTGAAACAAAGACAGAAAAGGGACAAAGGTAACCC
This sequence comes from Lissotriton helveticus, assembly GCF_964261635.1. Classification (NCBI taxonomy): domain Eukaryota; kingdom Metazoa; phylum Chordata; class Amphibia; order Caudata; family Salamandridae; genus Lissotriton; species Lissotriton helveticus. The sequence continues at coordinate 165,690,388 of NC_136062.1, read as the reverse complement.
GAAAAGGAAAAGAAAATCAATAACAAAGTAGAAAGGAGGTGAGAAAAGTGAACGGAGATAACAGAAGACACAGAGCTAGGTTAGGGGGGACAAAATGAAAATGAAGAGAGAACTAATTCAATCGAAAAACAAGATGACTCCTCGTGTGACAAGTTATAAGAGTGAAGTACTTCATCGTGTTAACACACCCGTATCAGAGAATACTGCGGAATATGTAGTTCACACATTCCTACCCTAGTGTAATCAATCAATGCGTTAACGCACCTGTAGTAGAGATGTATTCCTCACTCTAGGCCACAGGGTCTGGTCTTATTGAAACAGTGGGCAACCAGCCACACACTGGTGGCGCGAGCACTCTATCGTCAGTGGTGTGGTGTAAAAAGATGAGAAAATCTAAAAACAAAGTATTTCAATCATTTGCCCTTCATGTGCGCCAACGATGTATCCGTGTGCGCCACAATCTTCACCCTCCCTGACCACCGCTACTAAAACTCCCCCACACCTGAGGTCTTCTTTTCTGCCACATTAGAATATTGCCACCTGGGGCTGCCGTAAATCGGCGCAGCCCTACAATGCGCATGAGGTACGTAAACATCCATCCCTAGCAGCCAGCAACTTATATTTCTTCCCCTGTAACGCCTGCTGGGAGGACTTTAGGCTGGGCTGGACGCAGGCTCCGTCCGCTGTTAGCTTGAAGTCGGTTAGTATTCGCGGGATGTGACCGCATTTCGTCAGACTGCGGAGATTTGTTGTAAGTGGGGTGACACAGAGTTCATTGTCTCGCTGCGTGCTCCCAATCACGCGCGAGACTCGCAGAGGTGTCACAGCGCGGCGCGCGATGTCCCTCCATCTCGCTGATTGCAGCAAATCACGGAGAAGTGATGACAAACGTCTCAAGAAAGATACCCTGCTGCAAAGGAACTCTGGTCCCAGCGTACTTTCATAGCATCAGCCCATCCGTGGCCGCCTAAGCGAGAACGAAGTCACGAACCGTCATCATAACATTCATTCGATTGGATACAGCGCGTAAATCTCAGACTAGTACTTTCAAAATATAAGTTACCAGTCCTTTGTTCTGACCACCGATTATCTGCAGGCCAATTTGGGCTACTGGATCCCGCGACAAACCACACAGGCAAAATGCGTAGTCCCTTTCTCACCCAAGGACGTACTTTCACTAAAGGTGCATTGGCATCACACCCTGCAGGTGAGATGCGTATTTCAGATCAGTGGATGGTTTCAGCGCAGGCCCTAGAAGAGGTACCGCCTGGGAGTGCTAGCACCATACGAATTTGGCATATGAACTTTTCAAAGAAAAATGATCATTTCAGGGGCATATTAACAAGGCGGCGATAAATACATTATCGCCGCTTTAGCGACGATAATTTTATCTCCGTATCAACAAGGCCACTTAGCGGTGGTTTTCAACGCTTAGCGACCGGATTTTTTATCGCCTAGCCTCGCATCGCTAATGAGATGCAAGGTAGGCGTGTGATAGGCATATCTGGGAATACTTCAGGGTAATCTATCGCTGACGGGGCAACGAGGCCCCATCAGCGTTAGCCTTGCGATTTATATCGCTAACAGGGGCTTAAGTCAGGAATTTAACGTCTGTTAAATTCCTGATTTAGGCATACCTGTAACGGGGAGTGGTTTATGTGGCTAAAACCACAGGCCCTATCAACAAGGTTATCGCCATTTTCAATGGAATATCGCTGGAAAACCAGTGATATTCCTTTGAAAACAGCGATAATCCCCACTATCACTGGGTTTTTTATCTCCATGTCGTTAAGCATTGTTAATACAACGCTAACATGGAGATTATCGCCAGCGATAGCCAGTGATAGATTTCCTCACGCTAACAGTGGTCAGCGATAATTATCGCTGCCGCTTGTTAATATGCCCCTAAGTTACCAGTTATTTAAGGACTGGTTGACCCAGTGAGTTTAACTGTCACTTGCTGAAACATGTTGTGGTCAGCAAATCACAATTTGAAACTGGAGTAACGTTAACCAGCCTTTCATGTCAAACCACCTTACTTTATTTGCTGTAAAGAGGCAGGAGTATTGTATAAAACCCAACATAAAAAAGAACATGAATTGTCTAAGGTTTAGACATTTCCTGTACATTCTTGAAATATAAGGGTGATAAACCAGGAATTGTATGCATGACAACACATACTATCTACTGAAACTAATCAAACAGTTTATGGGAAGGCCAGACCCCTTTCTCTCCATAAGTAGTATCAACATTGAAGTCAGGGGTTTGTTGGTCCAATATTAACTATATCTTGTGGTCTTTGAAGTTGTCTTAGATTAGTATGGTTTTTGAAAATGACCATCTTTTTCCATGGTACTCCCACAGATTTTTGCTTTCTTTACTTGAATGAGTTTCAGTTGGCCCTGGGACTCTGTGCACTTTAGTCCTGTCTCCCAGCGGTTAATAGTAATTTAAAATCCAATGTAATAGTAAATTGTAATTTTATGGTACTATTTTAAAAATGACACTTTTAAACAGTAGTTGTTTTCCTTCCTAAGCCAAATGTGTCTTTCTGCAAGCGTCCAGTGTCACCTGACTGTTAAATGGTACACCTGTGGTGTGACGGGGATTGCTCAGAGACAATGGACCAAAGTCTTAGGTGTGGAGAAGTGTTTTCCTCTGTGAGCAAGATGGCCTGATTGAATGTGCTCAGCCCCTATTTGACATTCAAAGGGTGCCTACCGTATCACCCTTTGTCTTCTTAATCAGCTTGGCTCAAAATCCAGTGGAAGGGAAAGCTGAAGCCAGAGGCCTTGTCTGTTACTGGCCGGCTGATCAGTATCCAGTGGATCTGTCCTGGATTCTGCTGCTGGCCTCTGCTGGAGTGAGTCTTGATCCCCAAGCACTGTCCTCAAAGTCCTGCACCCTTGGCTGGAGTCAAAATGAACTCTGCCTAAAGTTTCCTGAAACCTGGGACTTAGAAATGTTTACCAACCTTTTGCTCTGGGAACTGACCGAGGAACTGGACAAGAGCGGCTGTCACACACAAAACGTAGTGGGGCGGGAAGAGGGGAAATGCGGGCGGGAGAGCCCAGGGGAATTACATTTTTTTTATCTTAAGTTGACGGCCACACTGGGTGCTTCTTCTTCCATGTCCCAGTAGGTACTGGGGCTGCTTCAGACTCCCTGTCCAATCTCTGCACTGCTCTGCAGCATGGAAATTGGCCTGAACAGCCTAGAAAGACGCCCTACTCAGACCAGGGAGTCTGTGGGGTTTCTCCAGCCCAACTGTTCAATGCAGCTGGGCTGGAGAAACTTAAGTGCACATGTGTGTGTTGGTCGGCCTGACATGGCCGTCCAAACACACATGTGTACTTATAGAGTGCACATAACACTCCTCCTATCGCCTCACATTCCCAGCCCCTACCCCTTCTAGCACATGCTGGCTGAACCAGCAGCTTAAAAAGAAAATGATAATCAAATGTCGTTTTATTTCTTAGCTGCTGGCTTTGCCAGTAGAGCGACGCTCCTCCGCCATTGTGGAGGAGCCACCCCTGGTACTGTGACCCACCTGCCGAACCAATCTGACGTAGGTGTGCTGCCTTTGGGACAAAGATTCAGGTTGATCCCTTTACATTCTTCTATGCAGCAGCAAATCTGATCCAGGGTTAATTTGAAGAAGTAGTGTGCAGGCTTGTTGAACCGTCCTTGGCTACAGCCTCCAGCTTGGCCCTTCTGGAGGACCCCAAGCTCTAAAAGAGTTGGCAAGTCTGTAGGTAGAAAACTTCACCAGGTGAAGGCACGAAAAGTATCCACCCAGCGAGGGACCTTAAATGGGTGCAAAATTCTAATTTCTCTCACACTAAGTTTTCCCATTGAAACTCAACAGCATTACCAAACCTCACCCAGTGGCTATCCTACGGCATGCTGCCCTCTTTGGAACTAGCCTGTAGCCTTGCTCCACTGAGGATGTTTTACTTCCATACTAAGATTATGTCTACAGAAAAAACTTTCCACCAGGATTAAACTGGTGCCTGTATCCGACCTGCACTTTTATACGGTTCCTACAAATTCAAAAGGACTGCGTATTAGATTAACAAAACTTCATAATACAGAGACTACGGGCCTGAATTAGATCTTGGTGGATGGATTACTCCATCACAATGGTGACAGATATCCTGTCCGCTCAAATATAAATTCTGTTATACACCCGCTGGCGCTGTGAGACCTACGGGTGATACACACGCCTAACAAATACCAACTACAAATATTTTTGCAGACGGGATATCCATCACCATTGTGACGCAGCGACCCATCCGCCAAGATCTAAATCAGGCCCTAATTCTTCTCACATCACCAGTAAATGTTGGCTTTCTTAGCTCACAGATCCGCATCTAATCTCCGAAATCTCCTAATGTTACTAACTGTTACTAATACCCTTATTCTAGCGAGAGCAAGATTGGAGTAACCTTCTGTGAGACCCAGCTGGACCGATCTAACACCATATCTTGGTGTAATGTCTCAGAAAGCCAGCCTCAGAGCATTAACAAATGTATTCCATATCAGTGTGCAAGCCTGCACACATCTCTGCTTGCAAAGCTATTTTCCATTTTAGGATGAATGTTGGTAGCCTGCGGAGCTGCCTCTCATTCGCAGCTCTATGCAGCATTCATGATAACTGCTGTGTGAAGTGCCTCTCATCTAATTCAAAGCAATGCTATCTGGCAAAAAAGAGTTGTCTCCTACGAGTACATAACAAAGCAAGGACATCGCGTTATAGTAAGTCTGTCCCTGGAACTAACAGAGCAGACGATAGAACAACGACTACCCCAAAAAAAATTTCAAATAACTTGTTCAAACCACCCTCTTAAAAAGATGCAGCCCTCCATCACAGTTATTTTTTTTTTTTTGTAAAAATTTTTTATTGCATAGTTCAATGCAAGTAATACAACAAATTTGCAAGGAGTTTTTGCGGGACCTTAAATTCCTTTGCTCTTTCCAGTCATTGCATACACAGCCTTACAACCCGCATCCCGGAGGCCGGGCGGCGTCTCTAGCATTAAGAACACTCTCCTAATCGCTTGGTGCAGTCGTTCCTAGCAGTCCACCGCTCTCCGCTTTTAACTTTTCTCAAGATCCTCCCTCCCATCTTCTAGCAGCTGGTTGCTAAGCCCACTATTATAACTGGGTTATTTCACCCTCCCCCCCGCCCCTCCCTGGTGTCAGCGCCTGCTCTTGGTGTTAGTATATTCGATTGTGTTGGTAGTCTCAGGAGTCTGAAGTCGATTATTGGGTGTGTGTGTCCGGAATCAGTGCTGGGACTATAACCGCCTCCCCTGGGGCCCCGGGGTCTGCAGCTTCTTCCTCCCCTTCACTCTCCACTGCACTGTCCCTGAGAGCTTGGACCAGGATTTCCCACGCTAGTGCTGCTTCCTGGGCTTTCTCATCCGACTTACGTCGGGCCAGTTGGTACCTAATTGTGCTCTCTGCTGCAGTCCATTTCAGAAATTCGTGCAGCCATTTCCGGTGCGTCGGCGCAGCCTTTGATTTCCACCCCTTGGTGAGCTCCCTCTTCGCAATAAGTAGGCCCATGTCTATAAATTTACTTGAGAGTTTGGTTTTGCGTGTGTGTGGAAACCAGTGTAGGAGTGCAACCGCACCGTCATATTGCAATTCTCTATCTGTCACCTCGTTCAGGGTGTCACCCACTTCCCTCCAGTATTCTTGCAACTGTGGACAGCCTCTCAGCATGTGTAGTAAGTCAGCACCTAGTAGCGCACATCTGGGGCAGGCTGCGTCCACTGCGCCAAAGTATTGTGCTATTTTATGCGGGGTGAGGTAGGCCCTATGGAGAATGTAAAGAAGTATCAATTGGAAGCGGGCGTTTCTGGTGCTGTTCCTGGCTCTCTTAACCAATTGGGACCACGTTGTATCTGGGATTTCTCTCTGTAGGTCAGTCTCCCATTGTGTTTTGAGGCGCGTAAGAGGTTGTATATTCTCCGTGTGCAGTCTGGAGTAAAGACACGTAACTGCCTTGAAAGTCCCCGCTGCCATCATCGTGTATTGGCATGTCGGTGATGTTTTGGGTTCAACTAGTCCCTCCCCCCAATGTGCCTGTACAGCCCTCACCACAGCCGCGTGTAGTAAATAGTCTCCTCTCGGGAGATCGTATTGCTCCTGCAGAGTCTGGTATGGTGTCAGCACCCCGTCTGTATAAAGGTCTCCCACCATCTGTAGACCAGCCTCCTCCCAAATTTGGAGGTTCGACCAGTCTCCACCATGTGGCAGCGCTGTTATCATACCTATTGGGATCTCGGGTGCGTACGGGTGCCCAGGACCGGCTCGTCTTTGCATGCGGTTCCAACATAGTCTCATCGTCCTTTCTTCATGGGACAGCCCTCCGAGTATTAGTCTCTGTTGTAGAGCTATATACGCCAGCACATGGCGGGGGGTGCCAGCGTCTCCCTCTTGCTCCGGACCCCGATATACCCTTGCCACCTCCTGCGTGAAGAACTGCAGTTGTGCTGCCAGGTAATAGAGCTCGAAGTCAGGGACCGCCAATCCTCCCTCGTTCTTCGGGCGAGTCAGTGTCGCCAATGCTATCCTCCGCCTGCCTGTCCCCCACAGGAAGGACACTATTCGAGACTTTAGTCGTTTAAAAATTTCACCTGGTATCCATATGGGAAGGGTCCTAAAAAAGTACAACAATCGTGGGAGGGCGATCATTTTGAGTAGGGACTCCCGGCCCGTCATGGATAGAGGGAGGGTGGCCCAGAAGGTCATGTTGCCCTGCAACGCTCGGATACATCGACCAATATTACCGTCCAATAGGTCTGCGGGCTCGTGGTAGATATACACCCCGAGATAGTGCAGACAGTTAGGTTCCCAGCGTAGGTCGGGGCGGGTCAATCGACACTCCTCCGCCTTGCGGAGGGGAAAGAGGCAAGTTTTCGCCCAGTTCACATTCAAGCCTGAGATGTCTCCGAATCTCGCCAGTAGGTCCTCCGCACCCTTCACCGCCTCTTCAGCATTATCTAAGAACAGCAGAAGGTCGTCTGCGTACAATGATATGTAGTGGTGGGTTCCCCCAACCTCCAACCCTCGGTAAGAGTCTCCTCTTCTAGCCAGTGTTGCTAACGGCTCCATCGCAAGAGCAAATAATAGGGGAGAAAGTGCGCACCCTTGTCTAGTTCCCCTGTTCACCTCATATCGGTCAGATATTAAAGCCCCCACTCTTACCCTAGCGCCTGCCGATGCATAGAGCACCTTTGTCCAGTGTATGTAACCTTCGCCTAAGCCAAAACTTTGCATCACCTTGTACAGGTAGTCCCACTCTAGGCTATCAAAAGCCTTTTCTATGTCGACCGACAGGACCATAGGGTCTCTTGCGGTAGGCGGGGGATCCGCTATTAGCCTGAGCAGCCTACGAATGTTGTGTGACGTGTTTCTAGTAGGAATGAAGCCCGACTGGTCTCTATGGATCAGACCCTGCATATAGGCTACCAGTCTGGTGGCTAGGATTGTGCTTAAGATCTTATAGTCCGCCGTCAGCATTGATAACGGTCGGTACGAAGCCGGATCTGTGCTATCTCTGAGCGGTTTTATCAGGGGAATCATGATCGCCTCGCGCATCGACTGGGGTAACTCGCCCTTCTCCTTGGCCGCATTATATATTATTTGTAGTCTTGGGGCTAGTAAATCTATATATTTCCCTTAAAATTCAACAGGCAGCCCATCCATACCCGGTGTTTTATTACGCGCCATTCTCTTTATGGCCCCTCTAATTTCCGTGAGGCCGATCGGGCCCCCGATGGCTTCAGTGTGTTCCTTCTCTAGTTGAGGCAACTGGATCTCGGTTAACAAGGCTTCTATCGCTTCGGTTCGATTCTCCAAGCCCCTCCTATACAGCCTTTCGTAATATGCTCTAAAGCAATTCAATATGTCCTGCTGGGTGTTGTACACCTCTCCATCCAATCCTTTCAGGGACAATTTCGAGGTAGTGCCCCTGCTGGGGCTGGCCAGCCAGGCTAGGAGTGCCCCTGTCTTATCCCCCTCAGCAAGAGCTTTAGTCAAATAGGTTTTGTAATCAAAGCTACGTAGGCGCTCTAACTCCGCCGCCACCGCCTCTCCCGCTGCACACACCCTATCTTGTAGTTCGGGGCGGTTGGGTCGTGATTTCTCTGCATCTCTCAATTTCCGTTCAGCCTTGTCTAAATCGTCTATGAGTGTCCGCCGTGCACCCGCAAATTTCCCTATGCAGTGTCCCCGTACCACTACCTTGAGTGCATCCCATTCTGTAGCTCTGGAGGAGGCAGTCTCCTCATTCTCTACAAAGTATTGGGAGATTCTGTCTTCTAATGCTGCGCTGAACTGCGGGTCATCCAGCGTGTCAGGTCGGAGTCGCCACGTCGGGACCAGTGTAATCCCATTCATCCAAGCTAGCGTGAGGAGTAAGGGGTTGTGATCTGATATCGTGCCTGCTAGATATTCAGTCCGGGCAACCATCGGTAATACCGGTGGGAGCACAAGAATGCATCTATGCGGACGTGGAGGTCGTGCATGCTGGAGTAGAAGGAATAGTCCCTCTCTGTTGGGTGTTGTACTCGCCTTACGTTTGTCAGGTCCCACTTCTCTTGCCAGTTTGATCTGTGTTTCGCCAATCTGTGCACTGGGGAAGCATGCAGTGGTGGGTGCGACCTATCTAAAGTGGTGTCCTCGATAGAGTTGAAGTCCCCCCCCATCAGCACCAGTCCAGTGAAGTAGGTAGCTAACAGCCTGGACCGTCTAGTGAAATATGAAGCTTGCTCAGCGTTCGGTGCATAAATGTTGCAGAGTGCTATATGGCGACCTCTGAGCAAGCCTTCGACTGCCACAAATCGCCCATCTGGGTCTACAGTGTGCCTAGTGACCTGGAAGGGAACCCCGGCCCGAATCCAAATTAGTACTCCCCTGGCAAACGCTGAATACGTGGTGTAGAACAGGTGACCCCTCCATCTCCTTTGCAGTGCAACCCCTTCTTTTTTAGTTAAATGAGTCTCCTGCAGAAAGGCAATGTGAACCCCTCTGCGGACAAGGTAGGAATGAATTTTGTGCCTCTTTGTCATTGAATTCAGACCCCGCACATTCCAGGACACACATTTTAACGACCCCACACTATCCATTATCCCGGTGTAGTCGGTCCAGGGCCATTTCCAACAGCGGCCAGACGCCAGGTATGACACCATCCCCACCCGCCCTCAACCACCTCGCTCCCTTCCCTCTCTGAGCTCCGTTCCCTCCCCGCTCAGTCCCTCCCCCCAACTCCCATACCATGCCCTGAGTTACCCCAACTTCTCTAGGCCCCCCCCTAGAACAGGACCTAACAGCAGAAGAGTTACCCCCATCCAAACAAGTGAGCAACGTGCTCTCAAAGCTTCTTACTCCGCAGTCTGTACTGCGGCCGCCTTATGGGCCTCTGGGCGCGTGTACTAGCTTCTGCTACGTTCAGTGGTCTCCCTGTTCCCCCACCCCTCAATTTGCATCCAGACTCACGTTAGTCCAGTCTCACGGCTGCCTGCTCAAGTGGTCGCGCGCACCATACTAGCTAGACTGCCGCAGCCAGTCCCCCCATGTCCTTGTTTCAGCTGCCGAAGATTTCTTCTGCGGTTTGAGGTGTGACAGTCGGACCCCTCGTGCTGTCCACTTCTGATAGTTCAGTTTCCGAGCCCGTTCTCAATTCCTCCGAGATCGATTCTCTCTCCAGCGGCGTCGATGCCGCGCCCGAGACCTCTTTCACCGCTTGCAGCGCCGCTTTCAGTTCCTCTTCTGTCTGAGATTCCGTCGGTTTTTTCCGGTGTTGTCCACGTTTCCGGAGTCTCTTGGATCGTCGCACCGAGCTCTGCTGGAACTCCTCCTCAGCTCTGAAGCGGGCCCCATCCGTCCCAGCCTTGTAAGTGTCCCACCAGGACCATGCCTCCGCTGATGTTGTGAAGAATAAAGCTTTCCCATCCACCAATATTCGGAGCCTTGCCGGGAAGAGAAGCGAGTACTGCAGTCCCTCCATGCGCAGTTCTCTTTTAATGGACAGGAACGAGGCACGTAGTTTTTGAGTTTCGAAGGTGTAATCCGGGAACAGCGTGACTTTACTGTTATCAACCTGGAAGGGCCCCGTGTCCCTCGCTCGTTGCAAAAGCCAGTCTCTGTCTCTGTAGTGGAGCAGTTTGATCACCACCGGTCGTGGGGGCAGACCCGGTTTCGGGGGCCTGGCTGGTACACGGTGTGCCCGCTCCAATGTGAAGAAGGGGGATAGGCCCTCCGGTGCCACCACTGTCCGCAGCCAGTTGTCTAAGTAACCCATCATGTCCGTCCCTTCTTTTTTCTCCGGAAGGCCCACTAAGCGTACATTGTTTCGACGACTGCGATTTTCTGCGTCCTCTGCCCTCCTCTCTAGTGCTTGGATGCGGTCCAGGGCTTCCGTGAGTCTCCCTTCCAATGCTTTATGTCCCGGCACAATGTCCTTCAGAGTGACCTCCGCTTCTTTGACCCTCTCGGCTAGTTTCCCATGGTCAGCCCTCAGGAGCCCCAGGCCCGTCGATACCTGAGCAATGTCCCGGTGTAGAGCGTCCTTCGTGGCTGCAATAGCTTCGAGGATCTTGTCTTGCATCAGCTGTAATTCCGACTGGGGCTGCTGTGCGTCCTCGGAAGCCTCTGTGGTCGGGCCCCCATCTCCCTTTGGTCTCCGCGGTTTCCCCATTTCGCCTCTGACGTACCAGCCGGCCCCGCCTGGGCAGTCCGAGGTAGGTAGTTCACTCAGCAGATGGCCGGTTCGTATTCCTAGGTAGGAGTAGGCGCCGTCCAGGCAGTGGCGTCTCGCGTGCTGCGTGGCCGGGGCCCCCCTGCTGGCGGTGGTTGTCGAGCTTCAGGGGCCTAATCGCTGTGGCGGTGCGTTCCTCCCTCAGAGGAGTAGGAGGGGTGTCTGTGGCCTCTCTCCCCAGTGATGAAGCCCAGTCGTGTTCAGATTCCTGTCTTTGCTCGGGTCGGGCTCTCTGAGCATACACCTGGGATCCCTCTCCGTTAGGCGGCTTCGCTCTGCAGTCGTGTGCCTCTCCGGCTGCTGCACTGGGCCTCCGATCGCTCACCCGCGCGCTCCGGGGGGAGCAGGCCCCAACGCCATGGAGTCGAGTTGTCGCTCCGGGATCGGAGCAGTCGCACCTCGTTGCCGCCCGTCGCTAAGGCTCCACACTGGCCCGTTGAAGGGGCGCCGGCCAGATGTCACAACCCCGTTGTTTGGAGGCCCCCAGGCCTGGGTCCGGGTGAAATGTTCCTGGGAGTGGTGGGGCTCCCGCTCGCCAGCGCTCCCCACTCCCGATGTACTGTCCCTGTCGTTCAGCGATGGGCAGAGCTCACCCCCCAGGGCCGATGCAGGGCCCCGATTCCCGCTCCGGCAGCCCCCGGGATTGGAATAGGGGAGGGCACCCGCAGGGCAGCCGGGCCCTGAACCTGGGCATACGGCTCCGCTCCCGGTCGAGTAGCGTCCTGCTAAGGGCGTCCGGGTCCCCCTCCAGCCTCCTCAGAGTCGAGACAGTCGGCTCCCCAGGTGTGCCCCGCGCGCCGTCCCCACTTCTCTCTCACCGTCGGAGCCCCCTGCAGCCGTCCGGTGCTACCGTCCCTGCACCTCGGCAGCCCCGCGGCAAAGTCCTGCTGTCGTCGCGGGCTCTCCGGTCCTCTTACCGCTTGCCCGAGGCGCCGCGCTCACTGCACCTCCAAGCGCCGCCGTGCCTTCACCAGGGGGGCCGTAGGCCCTCAAGCCGGGGCATAAATTTTCGGGTCTCCCTCCAGGCCGTCCGGGCCCGCACCGGCGTCCTCAAGGTCCGCTGCCGTCGGAGTGTCTCTCGGATGCAATCCCTCACGCACAGGTCCGTAGGCTCCGCACAGTGGGGCTCCAGGTTACTGCCGACGACAGTCTGCAGTCCTCAGCCGCTTCCACGTCGCCATTTTGTGCTCCGTCTCCTCGGGCACTCCGCGGCCTGTAGCGCACGTTGTAGCTGGTCTGCCGGCTAGCCACTCGATCGGTGCAGGCACAGATGGAAATCGTGGGATCGACCCGATATTCACGGGGATCCCACGTCTGGTTCCGGATTAAATACGGATAAACGGGCCGAGGGTCGGGAGCCTCACTAGGCTGCGTCCGCTCTCATCGGCTGCTAGCCACGCCCCCAGCCCTCCATCACAGTTGTCCTTATCTTTTGACTTTGTTCTGGTCAAGTGCAACCAGATGACCGCTGTTAACAAATAACACATTTGATGCTATTTTGAACCTTAAAATTTAAAATTCATAACTCCGGTTCTACTTTTTGGGTGTTTGTTGTTTTGGTGTAATTTCATTTAATAAAATATTCCTTATTTTTCAAAATTGGTTTAATTTTTTTTGTGCTGTGTTTTCACTTTATTTCTTGCAATGGTTGAATCACTTTTTGTTTATTTTTGAGCAGGACGAGGTCCTAGGTTCTATCTCTTTGGCTGGGACAGTTCTTCTTCTAGGCAGACGGTTGTGACTTGGAATTGCTACTATGCATCCTTTCCCTTAGTTACCTGTTCCTTGCTGCTCGGCCAGTATGGATGTGATGCTGTGGAACGCTGGAGTGCTTGCTGAAGTAATGGAATGCTGGAGTGCCTGGTGTTGTTGAGAGTGTCAGTTGGGGTTTGTGTGCCGACTAGCAAGGAGGCTGCTCCTGGTGGGGCTAAACTTCCTATTTACTATTTACCATCTGACTATTCTATAACTAAGATTTAATAAATCTTACGCGTGTAACTTACTCAGTTGGAGTGTGTGTGCTGAGCAGTAAGGAGGCTGCTCCGAGTGGGGCTGAACTTCCTATTTACTACATACCATCTGAATATGCTGTAATTAAGATTTAATAAAGCTTACTCATGTAACCTACTCTAAGATTACTTGGATTTCTTCTCTGTTACAACACTGGCAACAATTTGGAGAAAGAACGTATGTGTTGTGGAAGATGAAGTGTATTTAACTTTGCTGAAGAAACTGAAACAAAGAAACTTGAAGCTTGAAGGAAAAGGAATGCCGTGGTTAGCTCCACCAGTGTCCCTTACTACCTGGACAGCCTGCAATCTGGGGCGTTTTTCCTTCTTCACATCAAGGGATTTGATTAACTTATTTCAACATCATTTTGCCTATGTGTCATGTTTGCTGGCCAGTGAAGGGTAGCAGAAGCAGGGAGCTGCCTATAATACATGGACACCCTTCTGAGCGGTGGACCGGTGGAACATCTGACCTGTTTACAGTCTGCAGTCTGTAACGATTGTGCACACGTGGATGGTCTACTAGTTTTGAGGTAAAGGCTTATTGAGAAGAGTGTGTACACAAAACAAAAAAATCCATTCATGAAGCTACTTATGCCCTGTGTACTTACTGATTTTTTTTTATGGAGCTCTGCGGGGAGTAATGGAGCAAGCGTTTTGAAACTGTCTCGCATGGCTGAAGGTCAGGTGTTTGGAAATGCAAGCCTTTTGATAATTATCTGCTCACCTGAGCGCATTAGTATGAGGCATTTAAAATCACCCTGGATTGTGAGGTCAGCTCCTAGTGTTGCATAAGGAGTGCACTCTCTATCAGGCTAGAGTAGAAATAAGCGTGAGGAGGATGACATCTTGGAAGTGACAAGAGATCGTAACAACCTCCATCTCCTAATGAGAACTATGTGACACAGTGTACTGGCAGCCATTTTAGTAAATTGGGGGCTATTGTATGGAAACCTGCTGTGAGCCCGACATTGCACTCACATTTTCAAGCGGCTGCCCGATCTTTCTTTATGTCTCTATTTACGCCGCTTTCTTCACCGGATGTCACCGTAGATTGCAGGTGATGTGAGTGTTAGCTTTTCAAGGGTATTCAGTAGCAGCCTGCTGGGACCCCAACAGTTGGACTGAGGACCACTACCTTCTGTGGTTCACTACTTGTTGCAGTTACTTCTGAAAATTCTACTTTGGACCAGTCTACACACACAGCTGGCACATGTGAGTATACAGAGGACTTGCTACTTGAGAGTGCTGCGTGTTGGATTAGTGACTGTGTTATGTCTCTAGGCATCCAGTTTTTGGTAAAAACTTTGGGTGAGAGATCACTCACTGGTGACCTTAAATGTCTTTGTTGAATATTGTCCTGTTTCCTCAAGACATGTTATGCCTTGGTATTATTTTTTTCTTCAGTTCAAGATGCATTCATTGCCTAATGATATGTATGTGTATGCCATGTTATTTTTTTTTGCTTACCAAGATTCTAGAGTGTGAGTCTTTACCCTCAATGGCAAGGGTATAATGCGTTTGATGTGCCGTATCCACTGCCACTGTGTTTCATGTTGGTCATAATAAGTTTGCTGCCCAATTGTATGGTTTGTTTTATATTGTATTGTCAATGTTTGTAGGGTGCGTGGCACTGGTTATGCAGAATTTTGATTGTGTTGTAGGGTCGTGTACCATAGTGCTGTGTTGTAGGGTCCTGTACCCTAGTGCTGTGTTGTAGGGTCATGTACACTCATGATGTGTTTTAGGATCATGTACCCAAGTGCTGGTTTGTAGGGTTGTACACCCTAGTACTGCGTTGTAGTGTTCTGTGCCCAAGGTGGTGTGTACGTGGTACCTTTCATTTTTCTGTTGTGTTCAGAAGGAGGTGAGTGAGGGTGTTACGCCACTGAGATGTACTTAATTCTCCTAGTCCTGTATAGTACTACATTGGTGCAATTGTAATGTAAGAAATGCCGTAGTCCTGTTTTCTAATTTTCCTAGCCCTGCATAGTGCTACATTGATGTGATTGTAATGTTGTTGGACTGCCTCTTAATTCTTCTAGTCCTGTATTGTACTACATTGACATAATTGTAATGTATCTAATGTCATAGGATTGTTTTGCTATTTTTCCATATTTGGTCCTTTAAATTTGCAATTAGTTAGTGTTACCTTATATTAACCACTCTTGTGCTTATGATATTAGATGATGTATATTTCCATCGTACATTGTTTTATATTGTCAGCTGTTCTCCCGTAGGTAAGGAGAAGTGTTATGACTTAAATATTTACTATGCATCCTTTCCCCTAGTTACCTGTTCCCAGCTGCTCAGTCAGAATGGATGTGATGCTGTGGAATGCTGGAGTGCTTGTTGAGGTGATGGAATGCTGTAATGCCTGGTGTGGTTGGGAGAGTGTCAGTTGGAGCGTGTGAGCTGACCAGCCAGGAGGCTGCTTCTGGTGGAGCTACATTTTCCATATACTATTTACCATCTCAATATCCTATAAGTATGATTTAATAAATCTTACTTGTTAGAAATGGGGGTCTCTAGTTTTTTACCGTTGCCCAAGATGAGACCCTTCTTCCTAATCAGGGTAAGGGGGATACACTTCTAATCTATAACGCATGCTCACCCCCTTGGTAGCTTGGCACAAGCAGACAGGCTTATCTCAGAGGCAGTGTTCAAAGCATGTGTGCACACGTACAGTAATACTGTGAAAACACTACAAATGGACACCACACAAGTTTAGAAAAATAAGTAATCTTTATCTAAACCAAACAAGACCACAACATCAAAAATCCACAATAAAGTAACCATATATGACTTTTAAAAGGTAGAAATAGTTTTGTCCATAGCAAACTATAGATGCAACACTTTCAACACAAAGTAGCTCGGATGCGTCAAAATCATAGACGAAACAGCCCCAGGGAAGGTGATGCGTCGGTCCCTTACACGCAGGGAAAGTGATGTGTTGAGTTATAACTCCAGAGTGGTGATGCGTCTGTTCCATACTGCCACACAGGGAAGGAGATGCATTGGTTCCTTACTGAAGGGGAGGTGGTGTGTCAGTTTCTTACTGTACAGGGAGGTGATGCATCGGTTTCTTGCTGAGGCCCCAGCGTTGATGTCGACTTGGTGCCCTGGTGCGATGCATGAGGATCAGGGAAACATTGGTTCTCGGCGTGAGTTGATTTCCTCAGCTGCAGTCCCATGATGCTTTTGTTCTTGCACCACACAGCAGGGCCTATGTTGGAATCGGTGCAGTGATCTCGGCCTTCGTAGATCGGTGCACTCGATGAGGCATGCAGCGCTTTCTCGAGCTGGGGCAGGCATTTCATTGGTTTCTTCAGCATGAACCACCTCCAGAGGCTCAGAAAAGCAACAGGCACCTCTTGGCAGGTCAGAACTCTCAACAAGGGAGTTCAGGGGAGCTGGGGTGAAGTCTTTATATCCCTGAGACTTCAAAACAAGAGGCCAGCTCTACTTCAAGCCCTTGGAGATTTTCCTCAAGCAGGGGACACATCACACAGCAAAGTCCTTGTCCTTTCCTTGACAGAAACAGCCACTGCACAGACAGCACACAGCCAAAGGGAAGTTCTCCTCAGTTTATCCAGCTGTTCTCCTTGGCAAAGGTTCTTCGTGAATTCCAGAAGTAATCTATAGTTCAGGGGTCTGGGTCCCAATATTTGTAGCCTATTTATTTTTGTTGTCTGGTGTCAGAGAGCTCTTTGCCCAGCCAAAACTGGTTATATCCTCTCTTGTGCAGCTTCCTGGCATGAGGTGGAGGCAGCATTGTCCAAGGCATACCAGGCCCATTCAGGAGTGGGAAATATCTCCTCCCCCTAACCTGGATGCAGCCCACGTCTATTCAGCCCAGCCGTGACTCACCCTGGAAAAGCAGGACCCACCTCACCCCCCCAAAGTGGCTGTCTGAACAGAATGCACATCCCCAGCCCCTGTCACTCCAGTATCAGACAATCAATACACAAACCTAGCAGAGGCACACAGGATGCCTAAGCAAGAAAATACCTACTTTCTAAAAGTGGTATTTTCAAACACAAAATGTAAAAATCATCCTTACTAAAAATGCATCTTTAGATTCTGAGTTCATGCATACTAACCTTTATCTTCCCATCTTGTCCCAATGGAAAGATATACTTAAAAAATGTTATAAATTAACTCCCATTCTACCCTATGGGACTGAAAGCCTTTCAATAGTGAAAAATTAAATTGGCAGTATTTCACTATCAGGACATGCCACACACATCAGGACATGTCCTACCTTTTACATACACTGCACCCTGCCCACAGGAGTACCTTGGGGCTACCTTAGGGGTGACACATATGTAAGCAAAGGGAAGGTTCGGGACTGGCAAGTGGGTACACTTGCCAAGCCGACATGGCAGTCGCAAATTCTCACAGACACTGTAGTGACAGGTCTGAGTTACCTTTGAAAGGCTGCTTGTGTGGGTGGCACAAAGAGCACTGCAGGCCACTATGAGCATTTGATTTACAGGCCCTGGACACACACAGTGCACTATACTAGGGACTGACTAGTAAATAAAATATGTCAATCATGGAATCACAAATCCATAAACACCATTTACAGAGGGAGCACTTTCCCTTTGAAACTGAACAACAGTGGTTAAATGTCCATAGCTTCTAGACCAGCAAAAACGAAGTCCAACACACAGCAAAACACAGGAGGCCAAGGCAAAAATACAGAGGAAACCATCGCCAATGATGCCAGGTCTAACATTACTCATGTAACTTACTCTACGGCTACCTGGACTTATTTTGTGTTACAACACAGACCTCACACCCATAGGCAGTGGCTGAATATCTAATGCCCATTCCTGTGAGCCTCCTCTGGACTTGAGCTGTGGCAGGTTAAATAATATCTACTCCTCATCTGGTGCTCTATGTGCACATTGTATGTTGAATGTGCTGATGGCTTACCCATGCCACCAGGAGTTGTGCTTAGGTTGCTTATGGGTGAACTTCATATGGTGTTGGTAAATGTCCCAAAATATCAATGGGGAGGGAAAAAGAAGCTGTGATCCACTTGGTTTCCAAAAGTTAATGTAAAAATCAAGTAGGGGGAGAGTGGACCACTTGTCCTGTGTCACCAGGGTCTCAACTAACGTGGCAGACCATTGTTGTAAAAAAAACCTCAAATACGGACACAGGCCTTGGGCGGTATATGTTGACCATAACAGCATTATCATTGGGTCTTTTCTTTGTACGTTATGCTGACCTCCACATGGAGGAAGACCAACTGGATTTACAGTAATGGTCAGAAATCAAAAGAACGGGCGTGCTCTTTCTAAAAAAAGTGACATAAAAATTCCTTAATTCAAGACTCCTGTATTTTATTCTCGAGACATGTGAACTAGGAAGTTAAAAACAGTGGCGTGCGTGTTTAGACTTAGATATTGGTCTATCGCACTGGTGATCGTGGTCATCAGGGTCAACATGATTCAGCCTCTTGGGACCTCTAGAGCATGGGTACTCATAGTACGGCCCGCGGGCCAGGGGCGGCCCGGCAAGCCTTCCTCGGCGGCCCGCGGACCATGCAAACATCAGTACCCATGTATTATTTTTTATTTTTATTAAAGAGTGTCTGCTGCAGCGCGACTCAGAGAGTCTCTGCTGCTCTGTGGGGGCCGGGCGATTCTCACATAGCCAGAGTGGAGCTGCAGGGGCCTAAGATGAGGTGAAATACAACAAAGCCTCATTAGCATGTAAATGGCCTTTAACGACCTGTGAAGTGCTTGGGTGCGGCTGTGTGTGTGTGTGTGCACCTGGAAGCTGTCTCAGCCCCAGCTGACACGCAGGAAGGGTGAGCTGACAGAGGGTGACAGAGGGAGGTAGAGAGAGGGAGGGACGGAGAGAGGGAGAGAGAGAGTGAGAGAGGGAGGGGAGAGCGAGGGAGTGAGGGAGTGAATGAGGGGAGAGCGAGGAAGAGAGGGAGACGGGGAGTGAGAGAGGGAGGGGGGAGTGAGAGAGGGGGGAGTGAGAGAGGGGGGAGTGAGAGAGGGAGGGAGTGAGAGAGGGAGGGAGTGAGAGAGAGACAGACAGAGGGAAGGAGAAAGAGACAGACAGAGAGGGAGGGATGGAGAGGGAGTGAGGGAGGGGGAGAGAGGGAGAGGGAGCGAGAGAGGGAGAGGAAGCGAGAGATGGAGGAAGAGAGATAGGGAGAGAGAGAGAGGAGGGAGTGAGAGAGAGGGAGTGAGAGAGAGGGAGTGAGAGAGAGAGAGGGAGTGTGAGAGAGAGGGAGTGAGAGAGACAGACAGAGGGAGGGAGAGGGAAGGAGCAAGGGAGGGAAGGAGCGAGGGAGGGAAGGAGAGAGGGAGGGAGCGAGGGAGTGAGAGAGGGTGGGAGAGACGGAACAAGGGAGGGAGTGAGAGAGAGGGAGTGAGAGAGAGGGAGTGAGAGAGAGGGAGTGAGAGAGGGAGGGTGAGGGAGGGAGACAGAGGGAGGGAGGGAGAGAGAGGGAGTGTGAGGGAGGGAGACAGATGGAGGGAGGGAGAGAGGGAGAGAGAGAGAGGAGGGAGTGAGAGAGGGAGTGAGAGAGGGAGTGAGAGAGAGAGAGTGAGAGAGAGAGTGAGTAAGAGAGACAGACAGAGGGAAGGAGAGAGGGAGCGAGGGAGTGAGAGAGGGAGGGAGAGAGGGAACAAGGGAGGGAGTGAGAGAGAGGGAGTGAGAGAGGGAGGGAGAGGGAGGGAGGTAGAGGGAGAGGGAGGGAGGTAGAGGGAGGGAGGGAGAGAGGGAGGGAGAGAGGGAGGGGGAGAGAGAGAGGGAGTGAGAGAGAGGGAGGGAGAGAGGGAGGGAGAGAGGGAACAAGGGCGGGAGTGAGAGAGAGGGAGTGAGAGAGAGGAGGGAGTGAGAGAGGGAGTGAGAGAGGGAGTGAGAGAAAGAGAGTGAGAGAGAGAGTGAGTAAGAGAGACAGACAGAGGGAAGGAGAGAGGGAGCGAGGGAGTGAGAGAGGGAGGGAGAGAGGGAACAAGGGAGGGAGTGAGAGAGAGGGAGTGAGAGAGGGAGGGAGAGGGAGGGAGGTAGAGGGAGACGGAGGGAGGTAGAGGGAGGGAGGGAGAGAGGGAGGGAGAGAGGGAGGGGGAGAGAGAGAGGGAGGGAGAGAGAGGGAGGGAGAGAGAGAGAGAGAGAGAGCGGGAGTGAGAGAGGGAGAGCGTGAGTGAGAGAGAGAGGGAGTGAGAGAGAGAGAGGGAGTGAGAGAGACAGAGGGAGTGAGAGAGACAGAGGGAGGGAGAGGGAGGGTGGGAGTGAGGGGGAGAGAGAGGGAGCGAGACAGTGAGCGAGGGAGCAAGAGAGGGGGCGAGAGAGGGAGCAAGAGAGGGGGAGGGAGGGAGAGCGAGTGGAGCGAGGGAGGGAGAGAGATGTGTGTATGCCGGGTCTGGTAGCTCAGTGGATGAAGGCATCTGCTGCAGGGACCTTTGATCAACCTCATGGTCATAGTTTTTTTTTGTTGATCTAGCCCGCCCCCTCCCCCACTGACCCCGCCCCACCGGTGCGGTCCTCGGACACAAACCACACTGTAAATTTGGCCCCGAGAGAAAGTTTGTGAGTATCCATGCCCTAGAGGCTTTCGTCAGGACCAGTAAATTAAAAGCCTTGTTGTAGCTCTTCAAGTGAAAATCAAGGGTTGTCTTTTACTCACCCTTTTGACAGTTGGTCAGATCTATAGTATCTGAACCTTCAAGTTTTTGGTTGAAGGCAACATCGGGGTGCTACCGTGTTGGGACAGCCTTTTGCGGTGGTACGTCGGAACGACTTGTTCTGACTCTGGCGGTTTCCGGTGAGTAAAAGACAACCTTTGATTTTCACTTTAAGAGCTACAACAAGGCTTTTAATTTACTGGTCCTGATGAAAGCCTCTAGAGGTCCCATGAGGCTGAAACATTTTGACCCTGATGACCACCATCACCAGTGCGATAGACCAATAACTAAGTCTAAACACGCGCCCCACTGTTTTTAACTTCCAAGTTTACATGTCCCGAGAATAAAATACAAGAGTCGTGAATTTAGGAATTTTATAGTCACTTTTTTTAGAAAGAGCATGCCCGTTCTTTTGATTTCTGGCCATTACTGTAAATCCAGCTGGTCTTCCTCCATGTGGAGGTCAGCATAACGTATAAAGAAAAGACCCAATGATAATGCTGTTGCAGTACACAAAGGCGGAGAATCAACATATTCCGCCAAACGCCTGTGTCCGTATATGAGGTTTTTATTACAATGATCGTCTGCCACGTTAGTTGAGACCCTGGTGACACAGGACAAGTGGTCCACTCTCCCCCCTACTTGTTGGTAAATGTCCTTCACAACAAATCCGTTACAATGAAGTATTTTACCCCACATTCCTTTATAACACATCCAACACTATTACGCATACTTTTACTCCACATACTTTTACCCCGCATATACTTTCTCTCCGCAAACTATGACAATGAAAAGCTGTCACAATTACACCCCCGTATGCAGATGACAATGAAACAACTCGCTACTATGACAACGAAAATACAATAAAAGCACATGAAACGGAGTAGAGATATATAAAAAATGGTGCCGAAAAAAATGAAAAGAAAAGGAATTGTAGCTGACCTACACTACAGTAGACTTTCAGTCAGACCCGACAATGTTAACACGGCAAACTTGCACAGGAGACCTTGAAAATGTTGATACGCTGCTGTTCCGAAAATTAAACCCAGCACCGGAGTCAAGGTATATTGAAGATGTCCGACTCCCTGCAGAACTTTATTGAAGACCCTTCCTTCCATGTACACACCGGACGGCGCGATGCTCCAACGTTGCACAAGAGTATTACCTATGATGAACCGTGTCTGTAGGTATGCGTAGGCTATTGAATGCATAAATTAGTCTCTTTTTTATCTTTATTACTCTTATTGTCGAAAGCGGTATACCATTTATTATTTTTACTTTGTAGAGCGACTTAAACGGGGACGGATGCAGGAGAGATCTGCGGGAAGGTAAGTTTGAATTTCAAGGTGGGGGGCTGGGATCGAGAAAGAATTTTGGCGTGGGGGTATTTTAGGGCTTAGGACGTGGATAGGGGTCGGGCATAAATATTTTAAATATTCTATTGAAAATATAATGCGTTTGGAGATTGAGATATTTTTGAATTACTTGTTTATGAAAATCGTTTGCATTTAATAACAAGCAAATGTTTTAGGGTAGGATTAGTAGTGTAGGATGTGTGTTTTTCCTGATATCCCATGACAGTAGTTAACTTACTAATTTGAGAAAGAAATACTGTATTTACGTGGCAATAGACAGCGTTGTGGAAACATGCATTGAAGATGTACATTTCACTGTTTAAATGCAGTCTGCGTTACGTTGGTTTCGTTATATTATAATGTGGAGTTATGCAATTTGCGTTGTTAAAATTGCGGGGTAATGGTATGCAGAGAGATGGGATACGGGGTAACGTCATACGTTCATGGTGTTCCATGGTTGCTTTGCTGTAACTCTTGGGCCTGGGCTTCTGTTAATCCTGAGTGGTTTCATATAATATTCTCTGGTGGCATAATGACTAAAGCTACACAAAGAGATGATGGGCGGAATGCTGAACATTGTCTGCATAAAAAATTCCATAGCTATAACTGTGTAACTTGATAAACTATGATCATCAACATCGAAGAAGATGAACTTGGAGAAGTTAAATGGCTAAAACATTGCTGATACTTGAGTGAACACTGAATTCCTAACTATTGCAAGTGGAGGGATTGTCAATGAAGAGTTGGTGTCCGCAGAGATATATTCAAAAGGTACAGCCCATATTGTTCAAGAATTTAACAGCAAATTGGAGGAAGCTGAACTTCGGGTTGTGCCACATATTGAGTGAGCTGTTCAAAATGGTTCCAAGCGAGTCATTCTACTTTCACATGACACAGATGTTATTATTGTGCTACTCAGATTTGTTGCAATGTTCATAATGTTATGTTATGTTATGTTATGTTATTTTTATACTTCTATAGCGCACAGCCACTCCACAGAGTATCCCGGCGCTTTATCGAAGGTACCCACCAGAAAAGGGAGAAACATAACACTGAGGGGACACGCAAGAACAGGAACAATACCAGATTTAGGGGAAAAGCCATGTTTTAAGGGCCTTTCGGAAGGACAGAAGGCTAGAGGCCTGTCTTAAAGATTTGGGAGGTCATTCCAAGCAAGAGGAGCTAAATAGCGAAAAGACCGTCCTCCTGCTCTAGCGCGCTTGATAACGGGAACAGTCATTTTGGATAGGGACGAGGATCTAAGAGATCTGGAGGGATGATACCAGGACAATCGTTTTGAAATATATTTAGGGCCTATACCATGTAAGGCCTTGAAAGTCGTGGTCAGAGTTTTAAAAAGAATCCTTTTGGCAATGGGTAGCCAATGTAAAGAGGAAAGAAGATCAGTGGCTCTGGCTCTTCTTGGGAGGCCAAAAATGGCTCGGGCCGCAGAATTCTGGGCAATTTGTAGACGCCTGACCAGGTATTTGGGAAGTCCCAGAAATAAAACGTTCGCATAGTCCAGCCTAGAGCCGACCAGTGCCTGAACAATGATTTTCCTATGCGGGATGGACACCAGAGGGAGAAATTTACGAAGCATCCGAAGGATGTCAAAACACTTCCCAGTAAGAGAGGAAATATGCGGTCAGAAGGATAAGTTGCTGTCGATGATGACTCCCAAATTTTTGGCCTTCAAGGATGAACTAGCCGGAGGGAACATATCCTGCCGCCACCAGAGTTTCCAATCAGGCTCGGAAGTGCAGCCAAAGAAGAGCAACTCCGACTTGTCGGAGTTGCACTTCAATCCATGGCGTCCAAACCACTCAAAAACCGCGCTCAAACAACCCTTAACCTGAGCATCATCAAACAAACCGTCCCTGTTGCTTACAAACAGGAGCTGGGTGTCGTCAGCATAGGTGACAATCCGGGCGCCAAAAGACCCCGCCACCACCGCCAGAGGGGCCATGAAGATGTTAAAAAGGAGGGGGCTCAAGATGGAACCTTGGGGAACCCCCACTTCTAGCGGTGACATCTCGGCGGAGTACGGAGGCGCCCAGATTGTCTGTCGGCGGTCGGCTAAGAAGGATTTAAGCCAGCTCCACACCGTTCCCCGCAGACCAAAGTCCCAGAGTCTAGAAAGGAGAAGCTCGTGGGGAACGGTGTCGAATGCCGCCGACAAGTCTAGCATAACCAATACAGCTTTTCTTCCAACATCCAACTCCTCCCTGATGGCGTCTGTGACTTCAAGGAGCGCAGTCTCCGTGCTAAAATTCGCACGGAAACCGGATTGGGAACTGTGCAGCAGACCATTTTCCTCGATGAAATTAGAAATAGATCTGTGAACAAACATCTCAGTCACTTTCGCCAGGGCAGGGAGTAGGGAAATGGGTCTGTAATTGGCATGGACTGAAGGGTCGAGTGCTGGCTTTTTCAGGAGTGGCAGGATCATGGCGCTCTTCCAAGCCTTAGGAACTACCCCGGATGAGAGCGACAAATTCAAAATGGGGTTAACCAGATCATTTAGAACTGGTGCCATATTTGCTAGACACTTGGCAGGGCAAGGATCCTGTGGAGATCCGGATTTAAGATTTGCCAGGATGTCAAGAGAACTCTCATGATCGAGTAGGGGAAAGTCACACAAAAAAGGACCATGGTCTGGCAAGGAACACCCCAAACTCACAGTATGCTGCTGAAAAGCAGACAGAAGAGAATCTTGAATAGTGGTAATTTTCTGTACAAAATAGACAGCCAATTCCCTCAGCCAAGATTCGGAATGAACATGAATAGGTGTGTAAACAGACGGAGAGGTAAAATCTTTTACAACCCTGAAAATTTCTTTGCAAGAATGCTCTGCCTCATTTATTCTGGATTCCAAATAAGATTTTTTACCTGCCCAAATCGATTTATGGTAGGCTCGAGTCAGTACCTTGAAATTCTGCTTCTCAGAATGATCGTAAGATCGCCTCCATGCTCTTTCAGCTTTTTTAAGATCTTGTCGTGCTTTTTTTAGCTGAGGAGTAAACCATGGGGCAGATATCTTCTTATTGGCAGAATTTTGTTTCTTGACCGGAACCAGGCTCTCCAGACAATCTGTGAGCCAATTATGAAAAAGAGCAATGTAATCCTCTAAGTTATCAGAGGTAGGACAGGGAAAATTTGTTAAAGCATTCGATAGCATCTCTCTAGTAAGAAGATGAAAAGATTTAGAGAGATGCTTTAACGACCCAGCAGGTTTGGACCGTGTTGAAGCAGTAGCAGGAACAGAAAAAGAGATGAGAAAATGGTCCGACCACAAAACTGGCATAAGAGGATCTACACAGATAGGCAGAGTAGAAAAAATCTGATCCAACGTGTGGCCCTTATTGTGGGACGGTCCTACCACATAAGGAGATAGTCCGAGCACGGAAGTAATATCCAACAATTTTTGAGTGTCCGGGTCTAAACTATTGTCCATATGAATATTTAGATCGCCCAGTAAAAGGCAGTGATTAGATCTAAGGCAAGGAGTCGATAAAGCTGCCTGCAGTTCTTCTAAAAATGGCCCCACCGGACCAGGTGGTCTATACACAAGAATACCTGTGCAAGCCTGAGAAGACGAGAGCTGAAGAGTGAAGCCTAGGGCTTCACTGCCTTGTATATTGTCTACAGGAAAAGTGCGACATGCTATATTCTTATTTACTATGATCGCCACTCCACCGCCTCTACCAGATGGCCTATCTTTTCTAAATATATTGTAAGCGGAGGGTACGGCGTTTGCCAAGTCAGGGGCAGAAGAGTCAGACAGCCAAGTCTCCGTCAGGAATAAACAGGATACCTGCAAGTCCTGCAACATATTCCAGATATCTAAAGCATGGCCTGGTAGGGATCTGGTATTAAGTAGCATGCATTGGTGGTGGATGGGTGGACTAACCTTTGTAAAATGTTTACGACCAGGAAGGCGCCAGCCACAATTGCTACAACCTTTCCTCAAAACCCGTCCTCCTGGGAATACATGATGGCAAAGACCACACGGAGAACGGAGAGAGCGCAGCTCGGTACTAGAATACGTAAGCATACTAAGTCGCAGTATGCAATATACAACTTGCCCTGAATGTCGGACAAGTAGCCAGCCGTCCAGCCCCGTCCGCCTACGTGCCGCTGACGGGCGCAGATGGGCAGGACTCTGGCACGACTCAGGCGCAGAGAGGGCGCCTCACCTGCGCGTCACCGCTGCGCGTTGAAGAAGGTGGAGCTTTAAATAGTCCGGCGAAATCTCGGAGAAAAATCTCCAAAGTACCTGCACCAAAATGGCGGTGTCGCGCTTCACAGCCTACTCAAGATGGACTCCACTACCCCAGAACCGGGCCCGCCAAAGTAGCGGTGATCTTGCAGTGATTTTAATGTGGGAGTGAGGGGCCAGGCACAGCGCGGCGGCTAAAAACAAGGTACAATCAAAATTAAATTAAAGTAAATAAGAAAAACGGGGAGATTAAAAAATTGCCTGCTGGCGGCGCAATTACGCTACCCAACAGCGTTCAGTCGCAGCCTCACAATGGACACCTTGTCCAGGTTGACCCAGGCGCGGTTCCGCCTTAAATAGTCCGGCGAAACCTCGGAGAAAGAATCTCCAAAGTACCTGCACCAAAATGGCGGCGTCGCGCTTCACAGCCTACTCAAGATGGACTCCACTACCCCAGAACCGGGCCCGCCAAAGTAGCGGTGATCTTGCAGTGATTTTAATGTGGGAGTGAGGGGCCAGGCACAGTGCGGCGGCTAAAAACAAGGTACAATCAAAATTAAATTAAAGTAAATAAGAAAAACGGGATAAGTCAAGGATTGTCAGAGTTATGGATAGGGTTATGGGTCAGACAAGAAAAGACACTAAATCACGATTCATATTCTGTACCAGAAACTTGCTCTTATCAAGGCACATATTCTTATGGGTGCTGACACTATGAGCAATATTGGAACAAAGCTTGAAACTTTAACTGCTGAGCCTGTGAAGTTTCTAAAAGGATTTCCTGAGACAGAAGAAGAATGTGACTTTAAAGACATAGGAAAATATCTTGTGTGTGTGTGTGTGTGTGTAAAATGAGTTCTGATTGTCACACATTTGACGATCTTGGGTACAGTGAGTTTAAGAGGTCAGTCCTGCTAAGTTATCTTCCACCAATGTCATATTTTGTGCATGGACACATTAAAAGAGCATTCTACTTGACCACAAGATGTGTAAATGTTTTGAATCATGCATATGTAGAGAAAGATCCATGTGAATATTGATGGGGTGCTAAAACCTACAAAATGTCTAAAGCCTCTACCCACAGAGCTTACACATACCTGTGCTACCAAAGGATGTCCCTGTCAATATGCTCTTCTCAAATGTTCAGCATTCTGCAAATGTACCACATGCAAGTTCTGAAACAAATAAATAAAGTGAACTATGAAAATATGTCCAAAACAGAAGTGATAACATTGGGGAGTTTTCATATTCAGACTAAAAACACACACACACACGAACGCACACACGCACACACACACACACTCCCTCTCTCACGAAAGTGACGCAAATCAACGCAAAGTCTTTTGTCAATATTTACTTCCCAACAAGGGGTGGTGATGGACAGAGTCTCTGAATTAAGCAGACTACTCTCACCCAGTCAAGAGATCAGGGCTAGATCCAACACCGTTTTTTAGCTCATTGCACCATCCCAGTTTCAGAACCTGGCTGTATGCAAATTAGTCTGTCCCTGGCCCAGTGCATCATGGGAACAGGGCAGACCAGACTACAAAATTCAAGCAAGCCGGGCCGAAGACGGCTGTAATGCCAGAAACCGGTCCCCGGAAGCTTGTTTCCTTCCCAGTGTTAGAATTGGCTTTTGTAGTCTGGTCTGCCCTGTTCCCATGATGCACTGGGCCAGGGACAGACTAATTTGCATACAGCCAGGTTCTGAAACTGGGATGGTGCAATGAGCTAAAAAACGGTGTTGGATCTAGCCCTGATCTCTTGACTGGGTGAGTGTAGCGGGGCTGCTGCCAGCGGGGTCTGCTTCTGCTCTCGGCTTCGGCAAGTATGGCTGCTCCGTCTTGTCACCACGCGTGTGTTTGCATAGGGCAAGGTCGGCAATATTTATACCTTAAAGGTGCCGGGATTGACGTAAGGATGGACATAGGTACGTCAATAAAGATGTCATACGACTTGCTCGTTAGCACATTCTTTACTAAAGTTCTCTGTGAAATCAAAACAATGGCCGCACGGATTATCCAGGTTGTCATAGGTTTGATTTGTTATGAGAACGTCGTATGCCTTATCAGGGGCTGGAGGAATGTCGCTTGTCTAATTAGATCTCAAGCGTTATGACCTAATCAGATAACACGTTCCTGTGCCGGAGTGTGACTGCGTCAGATAACGGTATCTGCATCATGGGGGATTTCTTGCCTCATGGGCTGACTGTTAGTTAACTAGATAGTTAGTTTAACCAGAATAGGGTCAGGAATAGGGGGATCGATTCAGAACCTATAGAAATACACAACACCCACTCCACGCTAACTATGGTCATATCTACTAATCTACGCATAGTATAACATAGTACAACATACTATAGAGTATAGTGTATACCTTACCACCCCAAAATACATAAATGCATTTCGAAATTTTCAAATATACTGAAAAATTGCAGTCATATATATTGTATGCACTTAAGCTATGAATTAAATGCAAAAGTAAACACGCATTTTTATGTATTATTGCTCTTTGGTATTTGAGTAGTACACATGAAATGGCTCTTAATATAGCTATACAGAAAGGAAAGTCGAGACCATTTCATCACATAATAAAATATTTGTGAACATACCAGCGGGCAGCTAAAGTCTATATAAAGTATCTAAAAATAGAAATCTTAGTTCTCTAGGAATAGTTTCTTACTTTAAGCAGAAGATCAGTGTCCCGGAAAAAAATATATAGAAAAATATTTTAAGGGGCTTGCTGAAAAAAGTTGCTGTCCGTGAACTGGATTGTAATTGTTCATGTGACTTTATTTTTTAAAAGTTGAAGGCCGAATTCAGGGAACGCCGTGTGCGAGTTTACTCAAAAGTCTCTATTTCTGTTCCGGAGAGAACATCATATCATTCAGGCTTTCGAAAAAACTCTATTTGGGTAATTTTCTGTGCCAACCAGAATGGTATCTGTTCCCGTTTAGCTGGAACTTTACCTAGGCAGGATTGGATGTTCTGTGGTGTAATTTTATTTGTGTTCCCCTGGTGTGGGGTCAGCTGTGGTAGTTTAATCGCTGGCTGAATTGTTGAAGTCCGCATTACATACTGAACTAATTGTCTATGAATTTTTAGTAATTGTTTCAGCTGTGTTAATAATTCAGCTGCAGGCATCCTATCGATGTCTGGATGTGGTGTGTATCCGGCTAGGACCGGCCACGTTGCTCCTGGTCTTCCTAAAGGACCGAGCCTTGTAATGTGATTATTGTGTTTTAGGGCGCCATCAAATAAGAGCAAATGCTCTTGGAATTTGAGTGGTACTTCCACCTCCTCGAAAGGAGTGTACGTTTCAGGAGGTTCCTCTACTTTGTAATAGTGGAAGTACTTTGTTACAGCATTTGCTGCTGGAAAATGTATCCATGTATAGTATACCTCTGTCTGCCGATATTCGTGTGCCTCAATTACGAATATGACTGTGCCACCTCTAGGTGTCAGTCCATTTTCTATAAGTTTTAAGGTTATAGATCTCCTTTTGGCGACCTGGATGAGTATTATATCCGGGTCTGCTGTTTGCATGGTAGCATCAGCATCTGCTATTTCAGTAGCTAATCTAATTGCCTCTCTTTCATCATCACTCTCTGCCATTTTACAGACAGGATGGTATTATGTTTGTTTGCAGATCAGGTTTCTTATGGAGACAGAGATTAGATGCACAATATTCTGGAACTGTTTTATCCTTCAACGTTGACTTGACCAAAAACCATACATAGGAGTTCCCTCCTGCGAGGTTTTGTAGGATATAACCTTTCACCCACTCCAGACGTCTTTGGAGTATTTGGGAAAAGGGGTCTGAGTGAGAAAGCACGACTGAGTTACTCTAAATGTCTTACGTTAGTTTTATCGCCCTTTCCAAACGCGTTGGGCGCCATGTAGTGTAGCTCCTATTTTCCCAATAGGCTCTGCGCATTGGAATAGTACCTACAGCAGTAAAGGCCTAGACCAGACGTTAACTAGGTCTACTACTGTCGATACTAGACTTAATTTTTGGGTTTGCCAGCTAAGCTCAGAGTTCGCTAGAAACTTTCTCGAATGTTCAAGGAAGGATTAACTCCCCTGATTAGACAGGAAGGGATTTAGTTTCTGACAACCATAGAACATGACAACTTTGCTCTCCCCTAATCAAGAGTCAATCTCAAGAGTCGTGTGAGCACAAGGCAATTATTTTACTCAGTCAGTACGTGCATTCTTAGTCTCATCAGAATGTAGAGAAAAGGAAGAGACGGGCGTGTTCAATAAAAGATGTTATTTATTGATCAGTCTCTTTTCTCGTACAAGAGAAATGGATCGATATTATTGCAATACTTATAGTTAAGTAAAGTGCATACATTAAAAGCAATAGTATAAAATAATACTGTAAAAACATTGATATGGTTTCTGAGCCATATGATGTTTTAAAATGATTAAAATATATTTACATACACATATACATTTGACTAAACGTACTCAACTGGTGTTTCTAAATACGCCTACCCCGTGTACCTGACCTAAGTCTAATGCGTGGGCGGGAATAGAAAGTTACAGTTTAAGTTAAGTTTGTTTTTGCCAAGTGAATAACTAAAGAATTCTCTGTGAGGGGTTATTCAGTTCTGTACCTGGAATTTAGGATGGATGAGGAATGGTATCTCTTTCTCTGCTCTCGATATTCCAGGCTGCCTGCGAGGGCTACCCGGAAGCGCCGGTGCTGGGTCTCTCGGCTTGAGATAGCAGCGCGTCTCTCAGCGCGTCAGGAAGGCGGGGCTGCTGCCAGCGGGGTCTGCTTCTGCTCTCGGCTTCGGCAAGTATGGCTGCTCCGTCTTGTCACCACGCGTGTGTTTGCATAGGGCAAGGTCGGCAATATTTATACCTTAAAGGTGCCGGGATTGACGTAAGGATGGACATAGGTACGTCAATAAAGATGTCATACGACTTGCTCGTTAGCACATTCTTTACTAAAGTTCTCTGTGAAATCAAAACAATGGCCGCACGGATTATCCAGGTTGTCATAGGTTTGATTTGTTATGAGAACGTCGTATGCCTTATCAGGGGCTGGAGGAATGTCGCTTGTCTAATTAGATCTCAAGCGTTATGACCTAATCAGATAACACGTTCCTGTGCCGGAGTGTGACTGCGTCAGATAACGGTATCTGCATCATGGGGGATTTCTTGCCTCATGGGCTGACTGTTAGTTAACTAGATAGTTAGTTTAACCAGAATAGGGTCAGGAATAGGGGGATCGATTCAGAACCTATAGAAATACACGACATGAGAGTATTCTGCTTAATTCAGAGACTCTGTCCCTCACCACCCCTCGTTGTAAATATTTTTGTCCACCCTAAGCGTGGAAGGGTATACTCAGACATGAGTCCCTTGCTCATTGCACCATCAGGATTCAAGCAAGCCGGGCCGAAGACGGCTGTAATGCCAGAAACCGGTCCCCGGAAGCTTGTTTCCTTCCCAGTGTAAGAATTGGCTTTTGTAGTCTGGTCTGCCCTGTTCCCATGATGCACTGGGCCAGGGACAGACTAATTTGCATACAGCCAGGTTCTGAAACTGGGATGGTGCAATGAGCTAAAAAACGGTGTTGGATCTAGCCCTGATCTCTTGACTGGGTGAGAGTATTCTGCTTAATTCAGAGACTCTGTCCCTCACCACCCCTCGTTGTAAATATTTTTGTCCACCCTAAGCGTGGAAGGGTATACTCAGACATGAGTCCCTTGCTCATTGCACCATCAGGATTCAAGCAAGCCGGGCCGAAGACGGCTGTAATGCCAGAAACCGGTCCCCGGAAGCTTGTTTCCTTCCCAGTGTAAGAATTGGCTTTTGTAGTCTCGTCTGCCCTGTTCCCATGATGCACTGGGCCAGGGACAGACTAATTTGCATACAGCCAGGTTCTGAAACTGGGATGGTGCAATGAGCTAAAAAACGGTGTTGGATCTAGCCCTGATCTCTTGACTGGGTGAGAGTATTCTGCTTAATTCAGAGACTCTGTCCCTCACCACCCCTCGTTGTAAATATTTTTGTCCACCCTAAGCGTGGAAGGGTATACTCAGACATGAGTCCCTTGCTCATTGCACCATCAGGATTCAAGCAAGCCGGGCCGAAGACGGCTGTAATGCCAGAAACCGGTCCCCGGAAGCTTGTTTCCTTCCCAGTGTAAGAATTGGCTTTTGTAGTCTGGTCTGCCCTGTTCCCATGATGCACTGGGCCAGGGACAGACTAATTTGCATACAGCCAGGTTCTGAAACTGGGATGGTGCAATGAGCTAAAAAACGGTGTTGGATCTAGCCCTGATCTCTTGACTGGGTGAGAGTATTCTGCTTAATTCAGAGACTCTGTCCCTCACCACCCCTCGTTGTAAATATTTTTGTCCACCCTAAGCGTGGAAGGGTATACTCAGACATGAGTCCCTTGCTCATTGCACCATCAGGATTCAAGCAAGCCGGGCCGAAGACGGCTGTAATGCCAGAAACCGGTCCCCGGAAGCTTGTTTCCTTCCCAGTGTAAGAATTGGCTTTTGTAGTCTGGTCTGCCCTGTTCCCATGATGCACTGGGCCAGGGACAGACTAATTTGCATACAGCCAGGTTCTGAAACTGGGATGGTGCAATGAGCTAAAAAACGGTGTTGGATCTAGCCCTGATCTCTTGACTGGGTGAGAGTATTCTGCTTAATTCAGAGACTCTGTCCCTCATCACCCCTCGTTGTAAATATTTTTGTCCACCCTAAGCGTGGAAGGGTATACTCAGACATGAGTCCCTTGCTCATTGCACCATCAGGATTCAAGCAAGCCGGGCCGAAGACGGCTGTAATGCCAGAAACCGGTCCCCGGAAGCTTGTTTCCTTCCCAGTGTAAGAATTGGCTTTTGTAGTCTGGTCTGCCCTGTTCCCATGATGCACTGGGCCAGGGACAGACTAATTTGCATACAGCCAGGTTCTGAAACTGGGATGGTGCAATGAGCTACAAAACGGTGTTGGATCTAGCCCTGATCTCTTGACTGGGTGAGAGTATTCTGCTTAATTCAGAGACTCTGTCCCTCACCACCCCTCGTTGTAAATATTTTTGTCCACCCTAAGCGTGGAAGGGTATACTCAGACATGAGTCCCTTGCTCATTGCACCATCAGGATTCAAGCAAGCCGGGCCGAAGACGGCTGTAATGCCAGAAACCGGTCCCCGGAAGCTTGTTTCCTTCCCAGTGTAAGAATTGTCTTTTGTAGTCTGGTCTGCCCTGTTCCCATGATGCACTGGGCCAGGGACAGACTAATTTGCATACAGCCAGGTTCTGAAACTGGGATGGTGCAAGGGTATACTCAGACATGAGTCCCTTGCTCATTGCACCATCAGGATTCAAGCAAGCCGGGCCGAAGACGGCTGTAATGCCAGAAACCGGTCCCCGGAAGCTTGTTTCCTTCCCAGTGTAAGAATTGTCTTTTGTAGTCTGGTCTGCCCTGTTCCCATGATGCACTGGGCCAGGGACAGACTAATTTGCATACAGCCAGGTTCTGAAACTGGGATGGTGCAATGAGCTAAAAAACGGTGTTGGATCTAGCCCTGATCTCTTGACTGGGTGAGAGTATTCTGCTTAATTCAGAGACTCTGTCCCTCACCACCCCTCGTTGTAAATATTTACTTCCCAGCGCAAAACTTGTTTTGCACTGTGAATTTACTTGGAAGTAATGCAAAGCAGCGCATAGAGCTGCTTTGCATTACTGAGCGCAAAGTGGGCATACAAAGTGTGGTACACGGGTGATCCTGTGCAACCACCCATGTTTTTTTATGCAAAACCACCCTATTTACTAAATTAAAGTAGGCAGAGTTTTGCATCAAAAAATAATGTCCATTTTAAATAGGCACTATCATGGAGTAATGCTTTAACTTCTCCTTTCTCTTCGGACTTTGCATGTGTGTTGCACTGTACAGCACACATTCAAATTGATAAAAGTCTCAAAGTTATTCTAAGCATTGTATTTAGTACAGGAAGGGTGCCCTTCCAGTACAAAATCTACGCTAGACTCACACAGACACCATTGCACTATGATTGTGCACTGGTGCTAGGGAGAGGGGAGGAGAGTGCTCTCCTGTCTTTTCCACCTCAAGCAGCACAGCATTTTTAGCTTCTGCACTATGCATATATTTGTTAAAAAGACATCTATATGCCAGTGTGATTGTTGGGAATCTCAATCTCACCCCTCCCAATCCTACTGTCCAAGCTACGCCACTGGTAATAACGTCTGTTAGTAAGGGCTAATGTACTGTGCGTGTGATCGCTACTTATGGCCATTATTGATGTAACAAATACATATTCCTGAAAAATGTACAAGCATACAAAGCACATACATACCTATGTAGCTTATGCCCAGTGCTTATGTGAGCCGGTGGTTTCCGGTGCTCTGCACTGGCAGTTTATTGTCAACACCGGCACTAATAACAGCCTGTGCCATGGTGGAGCTGTTTGTATAATTTTGTGAGGAACAGAACAACAGTTGTTTATAATTAAGTAAACCTTAAAATCACTAATACCTGCCACCCAAAGCTATTAGAATAGCATGGGAGGCATGCATTTGTCATTTTCTATGTATATTTAAAGTCTGAATTGTCACACTTGTATGAGCGTGATGGCTCCTTTGTGATGGTACTGTCATTGGCTGTGCTGGCAGGGGCATTTGATGGTGCAAACTGCAGTAGCCTCATCACAAGGGCTGTGGCACTTATTTTGTGGGAAATTAAGTACTGCTTATGCCCATGCAGTAATTGGGAAAATAAGCATTTTTGTGTTTTATTTTAACTCTTTGCCATTCTGGAAAGTGACATGCACAGTGCAACGTTTTCCCCTGTTTCTCTGCTATTTCCGAATTTAAGCTGTTTTTGCCTTCGACTTCCAGCTCCTGCTCCCGGATTATCAGTTCCTATCCTGACGAATCACAAGCACTTTGAGGATTCTCCTCATTTTCCGCTCGAATTCGAGCCATGTCAATAGGACTTTGCCAGCGAGGTATTGACCCCTAATCCATTTGATCCTGCTCTAAATTGGATTCCTTAGGGTTCCTCTTATCACCGCACAACCCGAGCCTTGGCACCAGGACACCACAGGTAGGATATTGATCCTCTGCCCCTCTGGCCTCACGGTCCACATCTTGGACTGACAGCTACCTCTCAGGCATTCAGATTTTTCTGTCCTGATGATGATGCCCGACCGCAGTTGGGGATTGAAAAGTTGTCGACAACAACATCTTGAATCCAACCATCTGCTTATGCTTGATGTGGAGCATAAGATGTTCTCCTCATTGTGACTGCTGTAAACAATGTATCACTGAAGGTCACTTTGGAAACAAATGACTGAGGTATGGAAATCTGTTGATTTCCAAAATCCCATCACTTTCTGCCCACTGCATTATACTATATGTTTTCCGTGTTTATTGAATGTTTGAATAAATACAATGTTTTCCATTTGAATAGAGACCTACACAGCTCTGATTGTCGTTCTGCGTGTAAGACTGTATGTTTCCTTGATAGTGACTACTGTTTCTAATAACATTCGGCTTCTGAACATTAACAACCTGCCATGACACATCTTGGGGAGAGCAAACTGTCTCTAATGTGTGACATTTAGGGGAAAACTGACCTATTATTCTCCTTTCTCGGTACACTGCTGCTCTGCAGAGGCCTGCCTCTGCAGGTGACTTCCCAGTTAGTAAAAGATTGGGACATTGTAATGGTACTGGGCTGGAGAGACAGACGCAGTCACATAGATATGTACTCTGGAGAAACAGGCGTACACTATATGCCTCTTCCTAAAGTAAACGTTCTAAAACACACAAGGCCTGATTACGAGTCTGGTGGCCCGAGGACGGACAGACTCTTGGAGGAGCGGCGATCCTACTGCCACATTACATGTTGAGTGGTCAGACCACCCTGGGATGGCTGCCGCTGTCAGGGAGCCACTGTTCCTTGGCAGTGTTGCCGCAGTCAGAGACCTCAATGTGCTTGGACGGACCGCCACGTCCTGCCAAGCATATTACAAGTTTCCTCTCCATCGGTGGTGTCATGGAGGTTCCTCCCCCGCATACACCATGGCGGAGAGGAGACAAATGGTGCCCTAAAGGGCCCGTTTGTCTCCACTGCATGTGGATGCACACAGGGGAGCATAACATTATCTCCCCTGTGTGCATGCACCCAGTTCCTGCACAGCATGGACTTTTGAGTCATGCCCAGCAGAAACCTTTTTGTGCGGTCCCAATGCAGTGCGTTTTTCAAAGACTCCGCGCCTTTCACAGTGGCATTGCCAAGGGAGCGCCATGCCGCGCACCAGACCACTGTAACATCGGTAATCGGGTGGGCGGACGGGCAGCGGCAAGTCTCCGCAGTGCGGGTCACTACCGCACCGCCGAAACTTGTAATCGGCCGCTAATATGCTGATTACAAGTCACGTTGAACAGAATTGCCTCATGGTATTCTACACTACCCGATTCCAAAATAGTTTTTTTCCCACATCCTGATTTCCTTGGTGTGGGAGAACTAGGCCTGATATTTCCTTCTGGCAACTCCAGTCAGAAATCACATGAGACTTTGTCTGCAGCCAGGCCTCATTCCCAGTTTGTTTGCCAGTCGGAGTCAGAAACTTCCTTCCACTTGCCTTCCCAGAGCAAGAGGTAAATGTATGCATTAAACCGCACGGAATTGGGAATTCCATGTGGACTATATGGTAATTCCCCATTCAAGGAGATATACTTTTAAATGCACAGTACCAGGGTAGATGTACTGCATTGTAGTGATAAAATTGCACCCAATTTCACAGTATCCTCAGCCTCTAGTTGTCATTAGGGCACAATGGGTGGAAAGAGAGACACGCAGGCATTTAGAGTGAAGAAAGAAGTCACAGCTCAACCAGCCCTCTCCTCTTTAAGAGGCATAAAACATGAACAAAGATCATTAGACACAGTAATTGGTTTCTTTACTCCACTTCTTGATGTAGAAACCCCTCAAACAGAGCCCTCTCCCCTAAGAGGTCCTTCTCCTCGTCTTCTCATCTTCCATTGTATCCTAGTTCATGTACATTTGCTACTGCCCTCATTACAATAATTGAAATTAAAAAGCTGCATGTTGTTGCAATTTTCATCTTAGAACCTTTATCTGAAAATGCTAGCAAACATCACAGCTGCTGCCTTGAATGGAAAGACAAATGGAGAGTGCAAATG
This sequence comes from Lissotriton helveticus, assembly GCF_964261635.1. NCBI lineage: Eukaryota > Metazoa > Chordata > Amphibia > Caudata > Salamandridae > Lissotriton > Lissotriton helveticus. The sequence goes on along the minus strand of NC_136062.1, from coordinate 165,653,176 downwards.
GAGGATAATGAGAGGCCGAGGAGCTTGCAGTTATACTAATCTTCTTTCCACTGCAGAATGTTCTGAAACTTCGGATACAACTACAGTGATATCTCTCACTGTGGCAAATATTTCGCAATTGTGCCAATGTACAGAAGAATATAGAAAGATGCAGAGCTGAACAATGCAAGAATTAATGGAATTGCCAATATTTCTTCTTGTTTAATGGGAAAACACCTTTTAATGACTGTCTGGGCTCACTTTTTCTTAAGAAAGTGCCAATATCAGCAATATATTCACCAGCTGTCAAGGAATCTGTTGTGTTACACACTAGTCCAGTGCAAGAATAAGGGAGATCATGTCCAGTTTTCAAATCAGTGTCAGAGAGTAGGAGACAGTTGCTGCTCTGCTGGTATCAGGGTTAGCATCATGTAGCATCAAGTATTCTCAAAATCTATAAAAAAAACATTAAACAACATAACACAACCACAAAACAATGCAAAAACATAAAACATCAAAAATAAATACAAAATAACACAAATAAATAAAATAACTTAAGAAATTAGACTATCGTTTGAGGGCTATAGTTTGAGGGTCTTTTTAGAAATGGGATTTCTAGTTGGCTAAGGTATGCCCCCAAGCCATGTAGATCCCACCACTCTAGTCAGATACACTCCAGAGATAACCTGTGCTCACCCTCTGGTATCTTCAGTGGCAATGTGAAAAGCATTAGTGCAACACACTCAAACTGCAACACAATGAATAGACCAGAAAGGAGACTTCACACATGGTTATATAAAAATAGGTTATATATTGTACATAACACAAGAAAACCAAAACAACATGTATCAACAAATACTTTGCAAGTAATGCAGATTGTTAGGGTAAATCACATAAATTGCAGTTGAAACATGGGGCACAACACACCTGCACTCCTATTACATTTTACACTATAATTTTCTATGAGCCCTGTTGAAATGATTGAAATAAGAAACATAACATGGAGCGACCGGAGGCAAGATGGCGGTCGTGTAGGACGACCGGAAAGCAGAGAGACCGAGGAGATGTGGTCTGATACAGGGTGATAGTCGGAGCTGAGAATCCACCATCCATATACCCATCCATATACCCATTCTGTATTCTTTTGAATATACATCTGCAAGCACGGTGTAAGTGCCGGGTCAAGTCGGGTAAAAGGAAAGAAAGAAAAGCGGCAAGCACAGAGCGGATCAACAACTCCCGTATGCTCCTTACCTGCTGCCGGCCGCTTAAGCGACTTCTGTGGGAGCTAACGCAGGTAGCGAGGTGGCTCACGTCGGGAGGCGTGTCAGGAACAGGTCTGCTGGCGGAGCTAGTCGAGCTGGTGGAGCGGAGTTCGAGTAGCGGGCGGAGCTCGCGGCTAAGGAAGCAGCGGCGGCCTTGGCAGTCTCGGCGGACTAGCCCGCAGCAAAAGCTGGGGGAGAAATCACAGAGCATCCTGGAGGCTGCCGCGAAGGTAGAAGAGAGAAATTGGAGTACCCAACCTTGCGGTAAGGAACAGTTTGGAGTTAAGGAAAGGAGGAGGGAGATTATGGCTCCTAAAACGAATGCAAGTGCCAAAGCAGCTGCGAGAAGGAGGGCTGCAGCGGAGTTGGCAGAGTTAACAGAGGAGAGGGAGTTGGAAGGGAACAAAAAGAAAAAGCAGACATCTCCCGCTAAGAGAGCAGGGCAGCAACAAGGCACAGCCAAGGGCAATCAAGGTACTACCCCAATCACGGACATTTTTCAGAAAATTATTAAAGAAAAGGACTACAATGTTGAGATCACCGCTGAGGTGTTGGAGGGGGATGGTTGCCCTAAAGGCTATGGGGGGGCTACGGTAAACTTGGTGGATACCCCTGCCCAGTTAGAGGCTTCTACAAATAATGAGGAGAACCTAAACGAGAAAGCAGGCTTTGTCGAAGAAGCTGTGGATAATACTCCTGTAATTTTGACTTCGGCCCTCGATTTAGCCCCCTTGGTGCTGGAAGAAGTGCTGGAAGGTGAGCCCGGTGAGAGTACAGGCGACAAGAAGGAAGCTACCAGTGAGGCTTTCTTCTCAGTCTCAGAGGGGGGGAATGGTCGGAGGAAGATGATAGTCTGGAGCAAGAGGCCAGCGGATCGACTACCGACAGTGAGTTGGATAAGGAAGATCTCAGTCCTCCAACAACAGCGGTGAAATCCAATACAGGAGCAAAAACGCAAGGACAGAAATATGAATACCCGACTACTAATCTGCTTCAGGAGAGCCCGGGAGGGGAGGCGGCACAGATGTCTCTGTTGGAGGTGATACACCAGGAAATAATCGCACACAGGGAAGAGGCTCGGCAAGAAAGTCGCAAATCACAGGCGGCGGTGAGAAAAATGCAAGGCGCAGTAAGCAAACTGACTAAGGTGTATGTGAACCTGGGAGAACGTGTCACCAACTTGGAGGAGAGAGTGGTGTCGACGGAAGCAGAGACGGCGGCTGCCTCTAGCAAGGTAGACCTACAGAGTGAACAGCTGATAGATGTGCAATGGAAGCTGGAGGCGTTGGAGAATAGGTCTCGACAGAATAACCTATGGGTTCTGGGGATACCGGAAGGATCAGAGAATACAGACATGAGAGCCTTTGTGGTAAAACTTTTTGAACATGCTTTCACGGAATTGAAGGGCTGGGATTGGGCAAAGGAGATTCAGAGGGCGCATCGCACTCCATTCAAAATTCATAAAAACGCTAAAGAGGGAGATAAGCCCAGAGCAATCTTAATCTTTCTGGGTAACTATAACCTGAGGCAGGCAATATCAGAAAGGGCAAGACCGGACCTGAAAAAGAATGTTGATGGCTTCTCTTTTTTTGTTCGCCCGGATTTCTGCCATGCTACTGTGGAGAGACGCTGGAGATTAAGGCAGATGATAAAACCATTTCAGGACAAGGGTATGCAGGCTTACCTGATCAATCCTGCTCAGCTAAAAATAATTAACGGTGGGAGAACCCTGTATTTCAACTCCGAAGTGAAAGCAAAGGATTATTTGGTTACACAAGGGGTTTAGTAATATTCTCTAGAGTTGATCAAGGATTATGTTTCTGAAATATATGATTGATGTCAAAATTAGGTGAATCGGATTTTAGGAATAATGTGTGGGGTGTGGTGTGTCGTGTAGGGTGGTAGGGTCTAGAATATCACAGTTATTAGGATATGGCATTAAGAAATCTCCTCGGTCTTTACTGCGAACCATCACATGCACAGACCAATGGGTCTGAGCGCCTCTGTAAAGATGGGGTGGGAGGGGGGGTTCGAGGGGTCAAAGGGGGTGGGGGGGGCAAAGGGGGGGAGGCGGGGGGAAGAGAGGGAAGAGAGGGGGAAAAAAAAAGCTTTGAGATGGAAATGGGTATGATCTTGGAATGTAGCAGAATCGTGGATAACAGACAGGTCGGAAGTAGCAGCTATGTTAATAATGTCACACATTAAGATTTGTACCATCAATGTAGGGGGGTTAAATGATTGGAAGAAACGGCAGAGACTGAACCATTTTGCTAAATTTAACAACATAGATATATTGCGCATTCAGGAGATTCATCTGCCCTGGGCTAAAAGGAAGTTACTGAATATGAATGGTTATACAATGCTGGGATGCTCGACGCAGTCATCTATGATAAGGGGGGTGGCCATCATGGGGAAATGCAACGTGGGGGGGGGTGAGACGTACCAAATCTGATGGGTCTGGTAGATGGGTTCTAGCAGAATTGAATCTAGGCATTACACTCTGTATAATTTATGGTTCAAATGAGGATGAACCTGCAGTATTCGATGAGCTGGAAGAGGAGCTGGCAAATTGGGGTACCCCCATTGTTTTGTGTGGAGACATGAATATTTCTGCTGATTGGAAGCAGGGAGGTAAATATCTAGGACGTAAACATAAGGTATTTCGGGCATTAGGCTCCCTATTACAGTCGCATGGATTAACGGATGTATGGGGGGAAAAAGCGCCTGGGGATCCAGGTTTTACTTATTTCTCACATCCAGCGCAGAAATATTCTAAGCTTGATTACTTCTTTGTTTCGGTGGGGGAGCTATGCAATGTAAGTACTGCCAGGCTTCCTAGGATAGTCTCGGATCACAATCCTCTGATATTAACTTACAAGGTGCACAATATTCCGAGGAAAATAACTAGGTGGACATTTGAAAGAAAACTATTAAACGACGATAGGTTTGTAAAACACCTCAAACAATGGACAAAAGAGTTTTTTGATACCAACAGATATAGTACATCCCGTAATGGAGTTTGGGAAGCCTTTAATGCCTCCTTAAGGGGGGGAGACGATTAGCTGTTCCGCCAGGCTAAGGAAGGAGGATAGAAATAAGGTGGAGAAACTCACTTCAGAGTTGGCGAGGACAGAGAAACGACATATAGAGGAAATAGTGATAGGTAAGGATGGCAGTGAAACGGCGAGAACCATGGCTTTGATTAAGGGAGACATTCTAAAAGTGGTTACGCAAAAAGAGATTAGAGAGTATCAGGCGTCAAGAGCAAGGCGTTATGAGACAGGTGAACAAGCGGGAAGAGCACTAGCGCTGCGGATTAGACAAGAAAATAATAAAAATAACATCCCCAGAATTCAAGATAACGGGATAGAATATTCAGACCCGAAAGAGATAATGGGGGTGTTCCAGAAATGTTACCAAAAACTTTATGATCAGGAGGCGGGTGGGTCACCCTCTAATCAGGGGCTCGGGCCTGCATGTCCGGTTTTAGATGATATTAATAGGGAGCAGTTGGAAAAAGATATAACCCTGGAAGAGATAAGGACTGCAATACAGGATCTAGCAGCAGGAAAAGCTGCAGGCCCAGATGGAATACCGATGGAAGTCTATAAGATTTTAGGGAAGGATATTCTTCCACTGCTGTTAGATCTATTTAATGGTATAATCTGCTCCGGGAAGATTCCTGATTCTTGGAAAGAGACCAATATAGTGGTATTCCACAAAAAGGGTAAACCAGAGGAAAATCCAGGCTCCTATCGGCCAATATCGCTGATAAATGCGGACACCAAATTATATTCTAAGGTGTGGGCAAAGAGGTTAGGGGGGATCATTGGTCAACTTGTCTCTCCGTGGCAGCGTGGTTTTGTCTCAGGGAGAGGCACTACGGATCACACGTCGCGTGCGATCTCACTATTTGATGCTATGGCTGTCACGGGGGGAGAAATGGCCATGATCCTCCTAGATGCTGAAAAAGCCTTCGACCGTGTGGTCTGGGAATTTCTATGGGATGTTCTGGTTAAAAGAGGCTTTGGAGAGAAGTGTAGGAAAGCAATAAGGGCAATGTACTTGGATCCGGTTGCTAGAATTACAACTATGGGTTTGCAGTCGGAAGAGGTGGTAATTAGAAGAGGTACCCGTCAGGGATGCCCTTGCTCTCCTATACTCTTTTCACTCTATATAGATCCCCTCATCAGAGAAATTTTAGCGTCAGATAAAATCTCCCCTGTTATAGTAAATGGCCACACCACTAAATTATTGGCATATGCAGATGATTTAGCTATTGTCACCGCTAACCCGCAGACGGCAATGGTGGAACTGAGTCAACTGGCTAAATCATATGGAACCCGCTCTGGGTATAAGCTGAATGAAGAAAAAACGGTAATAATTAGCACTAATAATATCCATAAAATCGACAGGAGGTATGTGGAGTCTGCAATATATCTCGGGGTGAGGATTAATGCAAATGTGGACAAAATTATACAAGAGAACTATGTTCCCCTGATTGCTACAATAGACAAAGAACTAAGAAGAATAGACGTTTTACATCTATCCCTGATTGGAAGAGTGAATGTTTTGAAGATGTCAATGTTTCCGAAATTACTGTACTTATTTCGTGCCATCCCTCTGCTAGTCGAAGAGGGTCTGTTGGAGAAAATGGAAGCTGTTTTCTCCCAATTTGTGTGGCAATATGGGAAAGTTCGTAGATCGTTGGCTCGATTATCTGTACCATTGGAGGGTGGGGGACTGTCTGCACCAAATTTGATGTTGTATCATTTGGTTTGTTTAATGATGCAGATGAATGTCCTTTTTAAATATGAGGAAATAGACCTGTCGGCTGGTATTTACAGAACCCCCACAATATATGAGCTGTTAGTAGGGGAAAGAGCATTGGGGCTCCTAACACGAGAAATTAACTGTAAATTTTATAAAAAGAGTAAAAGCAAAGTGATGCTTAGCGCTTGGGGTACTTGGAAATCAATAATGAGATTTTTGAAGATACCAAAAATCAATAGCACATTAGATCTGTGGCGGTCAAACCCATTTGTTCATCTAGGACAGAATAGCAATAGTAGGTTATGGAAAGAGCTGGGTATTAGGTGTCTGGGGGATGTCATGGTTGAGGATGAATTAATTGGATTTGACATACTCCAGCAAAAGTTTGGTATACCTGCTAGCCAATGGCTTTTGATATAGACAATTGGATCAAACAGTTAAGTCAATCAGACCTAGAATTTCAATTCAGGAGCCTAATCCGATTGTGGGCTATGTTAGGAACGGTGGCAAGAAGATTAAAATTGGGTATAGATGTCTTCTGCAAGGTTTGGGAGATGACATTGGACAAATTGAATCAGCTTGGGCCCAAAGAATTGGAGACTCAGATATAGATATCGATCATGCGTTAACAATGAATAAGAGAATATTAAGAGCCTCTAATTTGAAAGCACAGCACTATAAGACTATTTTTAATTTGTACTACACGCCTGCCAAGTTGTTCATGTGGCGTAAGAGAGAAAATGATAGGTGTCCCAGGTGTGACCAAGGCCCTGCAGATTTATCCCATATGTTTTATCACTGTCAGAATCTTACTCCAGTTCTTAAGGAAATCGAAAGGTTTTTAACGGGGCTGCTAGAGCAACAGATCACTCTATCCCCTACTACTGTTTTGATTGGCAGGGATGAAAAATTAAAACTAGAGCAAAATGCCGAAGCATTTATTTTTCTATCTATGGCCGTTTTTAGGATTTTAATTTCGGCTGGATGGAAAGACTCTGTAGCTCCCACTTTGCAGATGTGGATAACTAGGCTCCTGGGTACTCATAATATAGAGGAATGTCTGTATGATTTTAAAGGAAAGAGGATGAGAGAATTTGGTAAGGAGATATGGGCTCCCCTTAGAAAATGGAGAGAAGCCAGATAAACAAGAGTGAATGGTTCTATTGGGGATGTAAATTGACTTCATTATGTACTACTGTCTGACCCTTCCTAAAAACACATACTTGGTCTCTTTTTTTTTGTCTTTTAATATTGCAACTGTAAGATGTGTATATGTATATTAATGTCTGATTTTATCCTGTTGATTAATGTATTCTTTGATACCCGGAATCATCTCAATAAAAAAAAAAAAAAAAAAAAAAAAGAAACATAACATGGAGCACAGGAGCACTTTTGCACCTACTAAATGTGATACATATTTTCTGTCAACCTAAGTAGCTTAGATTCTTCCAGCGGCCCAATGCCACTTTTGGAGTCCCCCACAGAAGTTTCTCCTCCACAATGGTAAAATAGCACAATGCCCCCAAAACCAATCCACAGGAGAAGGGGGGGAGCACAACCACTTAGGCAGGCACTCTCTAACTAAAGTGCTCCCCGGGCCAGACTTAGCTGCGGGCGTGTGGCTCAGTTTGAAGGCACAAGACCTGTTATGGGGCCCTAAACAAATGAGGTGAGACACCAGTGTCTGGCTCTCAATGCAGCGGTCTCCCTTTGGGGGCACGCTGAGTAATTTCTCTTGTAGAGTAGCAGCTGTCACCCTGAACAAGTATTATTACAATATATTTAGTCGGATTGAAACATCGACGCTACCACCTACCGCACCTGGACCAATTCCCCTTCCCCATTACCCCTGTTTACAGTCTTAAGGAAACTCTCCTTACAACTTTAGAAAATATGATTCAAAGGAATAATTTGCATGTGGCCAGTTTGCATCTAACTGTTTATTGGACATCAGTTTTGTACAGTCTTGTAAATATATGCCCTTTACTTTTCTACACACTTTGAGCTCTCTTGACTCCTATATATATACTTGAGCACTCTTTCTTACACGTTCATTAGAACATTCTCCTACCTTCTTGACCCTCTAATGATTGTTCCTTTAAATGACTGAATAAATATATTGTAATAATACTTAGTGGTTTTTCTGCACATCTGTTTGTTTTAATTATTTTCACAATTTACAGAAGTTTGTGTGTTGATTAATATAAGCTCAAATAAGTTGATGCTCCTGTTAATCTAAATCTTCCTTGAATAATTGGTCCAGGACCATTGCTTCTTTATAATAGTTCAAAAGTTCAGCAGGAGAGCACCCAATTTCTCCCTGGCGGCCAAGCCCCAGACACAGCTTGACGTCAGCAGACTTCCTCCACATCACTGGGCAGCCTTCCTACCCACAAAGCTGTGGCTGTCCTCGTCTCTGCAGCTTCTATCTCCCATTGGAGCATGTGGCGTTGGGTGGAAGACAAAGAGCTGGAGGTACGTGCTGCTCTGGAGAAAGTTGAAGCGCTCAGCAGCCGCTGCAAAGTGGCAGTCCCTCCTTCAGTCAGCAATCAGAAGGCAGTAGGCCAACACAGCAAAGCAGTTAACATGAATGGCGGTTTCTACTGGAAGCACAGCAGTCATCTCGGCAATGTGCAGATGTAGAACCAGCAGCATCTGGTTACAAGTCCCTCCCAGAGTCTAAAGATATGGGGTCGGAGCCCCAGTACTTACTAAAAAATTCCTTTGATTTAAGAGGTGAATTCAAAAGAACCCTCAGAAGTGCACAACAATAACTTTCAGCTGAGGCCTGGCTTGAAACAATCTATAGGGGGTAAATCAGCCTTTGTCTGAAGCCAGGACACAATCTATTTAAATTTGAGTGTTAACCACCTCTTCCTCTCTCACCCGGGGAATACCCAGCCGTTACTGTGTCGTGGCTGTCTGGAGAGAGTGCACAAAGTGTAGCTGTCACCCAGCCCTGAAGTGTATTGAAGACAGTCTGCAAAGCACAAAGAGTCATAAGTACAAAGAAATGTCCACTGTTTAAATGTGACTTTTCTAAAATAGTAATGTAAATTCCAACTTCACTAGAAAGTAGGTTTTATCCTGAGTATAAGTGCGCGCAGCTCTCGCACCGGTCCCTGACAGCTGCCAGCGCGCCTAACCCTCTAACTCGCCGCACGTCTGGAAAATTATGGCATCTTCAGCAGCAGCACCACCCCCTGCAGTCCCTGTTGCACCTCTGCAGAGGGGCATCGTTAAGATGATCTGGAATTGAATACTTCTAATCATTCAGTCATTGAGAAAGACACATCGCTGTTACCTGCTGCCTGTAAAGACCATCTTGGCTCAGCGTTGTTACGGCGGGGAACAGAGCCGACCTCCCGCTGCCTCGCCTGCAATTACAACTGCCCGGTGAGGCCGCCGAGCGGAGCGCGGCCCGGGGACTACATCCCCCATCATCCTTAGCAGTCCCAGCCATCGTAGTGTCGCGCCAGGAGGCGCATAAAGTAGGTGGAAGCCCCTGTTGAGCGGGGCTCTTGAGAAAGACACATCGCTGTTACCTGCTGCCTGTAAAGACCATCTTGGCTAAGCGTTGTTACTGCGGGGAACAGAGCCGACCTCCCGCTGCCTCGCCTGCAATTACAACTGCCCGGTGAGGCCGCCGAGCGGAGCGCGGCCCGGGGACTACATCCCCCATCATCCTTAGCGGTCCCAGCCATCGTAGTGCCGCGCCAGGAGGCGCATAAAGTAGGTGGAAGCCCCTGTTGAGCGGGGCTCTTGAGAAAGACACATCGCTGTTACCTGCTGCCTGTAAAGACCATCTTGGCTCAGCGCTGTTACTGCGGTGAACAAAGCCGACCTCCCGCTGCCTCGCCTGCAATTACAACTGCCCGGTGAGGCCGCCGAGCGGAGCGCGGCCCGGGGACTACATCCCCCATCATCCTTAGCGGTCCCAGCCATCGTAGTGCCGTGCCAGGAGGCGCATAAAGTAGGTGGAAGCCCCGTCTCGCGGGACGCCGGGCGAAGCCCGGGCCAAGGGCGGGCCCGTTTAAGCCAGTTAAAGACCGGGCAAGACTGGACTGGGCCATCCCTTTTATATTTGAACTTAAAAGTTTTGCTCGCTTGTATGGACTAATCCTATCTATTACTGTTTATTACATCTTGCTAAGTCCTCGCACGTTGTAAACTACCTACCTAAGCGTCAGCAATTGTCAGCTATCATGACGACGAGAGGTATGAGGAGCAAAGCTGCTCAGGGTGCAGCACAGGTGATTGGCCCAATAGACCTGTATATTAATAGAGCCAACGACGCCATAGACCAAGGCATACTCCTGTTTGAGCGCAGGGTCTCACTAGACCTGGCAGCAGCTAAGCGCTCTTCATTGGGACCATTAGCGTCAGTAACGACACCTATTAACACACAGGTAAATAATCCCTTAGTTGAAACACTTGTTGAAACCCACACTGTCCCAAATATGGTCGACTTGTCGGCCTCTTTGGCCCTAACGGATTCACAATTGAGCCAGCCGCTGGACAAAACCCCAGAACTATTTGCTTCCCCGAGGCGGGTAAGCCCTGCCTTGGAACCCTCAAGGGGGAAAAGTGAGGGTGCTATACCCAAGAAAAAGAGGCCAGTAAAAACAAAAGTAAATGGGAAAGATCATACTGCATTGATTGATTTACCCTGCACACAGGCTCAGGGTCAAGATTCATTAAGGCAGTATGATTTACAAACTGAACATATAGATATTGTAACACCCTCCTTAGACGTAGAAAATTCCATCGATACTGGCAGCCCGGAGGGTGGGTGCAAAATCTGTGGTTTAAACAACCAACTTCTAATTAGATTAGGTGAACTCATAAAAACCTACATACAGCCCATAGTAACGACCCTTTCAAATCTAGAAAAGAAACTGTCCGATTTGCAGGCACCCGCAAACGTCCCAAAGGCACGCGCAAATGTTCCTAAGGGGGTAGGGGTGGCTACAACAGGGGCCCAAAATTTGAATAAGAACATTCACCCGATAGGCACTTTAAAAACCAAAGCCACCGTCCCGGCCACTAATGTAAAAACGAAGCCCGCCCCAGCAGAAGTGAAAAAAGCTCCTGCGGTGCTAAAAAACCCCGTTATACAAGACTCACAGAAGGCTGTTCCGGCTAAACCAGTAGGGGTACAACTTGCCAATGATAGGAACAGGGGGAGAACTGGGTTTCCAGTGCATCTACCCCCGGAATGTAGCCCTTTTGCTGTGATAATGACAGGGGTCCCAGAGTTGAGTCCCAACACGGCTGAACCTAGTTGGTCCCTTAAAAATAAGGAACAGTATTGGCTCAATATAAACAGACCACTGCCCCCGCACTATGTGAGCAGAATTTCAATGGTCCGAAGGGTCCCCTGGATAGGTAAGGAGTTGAAAAATATTTTGGGGGATTGTGTTATAGTCAACTTTGATGACCCAAGCACAGTTGACCATATTTGTTCATGGGCCCCGATCATTAAGAACGACGGAATAGACACTAAAAGACTTGCCTTTTTCTACCCCCCAGTAAATTGCTACAACGGAGGTCAAGGTGGGGACTGGACCCAAGTAGGGAACTGGGACAGAAGAAGGGATTGGGCAGACTGGCCAGGTAACGGAGGTCAAGGTGGGGACTGGACCCGAGTAGGGAAATGGGACAGGAGAAGGGAGTGGGTAGACTGGTCAGGTAACAGAGATAGAGGTATGCCACTCAACGTAGGTTGGAGAGGCGCACCAGTTACCAACAGGTTTGACTGCCTAGAATTGGTCGACTGACCACCACTGAGTACCAGACTAGGCAGGCAGGGCCTTTTACACCTTTCATATCCTGGTCGGAAAAACGGGTGGGCTCACTCCACAGTTCCAATAAATACAGTATCAACTATCAGAAACATACCCCCGGAAACATCGCCAAAGTTTGGCCCAATAGGTATTAGCACTGACCATATAGGGTCTGTAACCATTGAAACTGAGCCACCAGTAGACATGGGGGTGGTAGAAAACTTTAGGTCATTAGACGTAGGGCCAATTGAGGAGATTACCCACATTCAAACCACATTTGACAACTTAGATGATATATCACAAGGCTTACTGTTAACAGACACGTATCCACAGGAGGATAGTATGGTCCACCTCGAAACTAATGATATGCTAAACCCCTATTTAACCTTCTCCGTTCTATATTGGAATGTAGCAGGTCTCCGCACGAAAACTAATCTTCCGACATGGTTAGCTACAGTTAGAGCACACCAGATATTATGCTTACAGGAGACATGGTCCACTGTGCCTATACATTTATTAGGCTTTAAAACCTATTACGTACCTGCTAGTCCCAGTACATCAGGCAGACCCAAGGGTGGACTTGCACTTTATGTAACAAATAATCTCCCATCGATGGAAGCAAATATCTTGAAGTGTAATGTGAACTATCAAATCTTAAGGGTTACATTTTAAAAATGTGTGACGTTCTCTCCCAGGCAGACTGTGTAAATACTCTAACTGAAATAACATCCTTTTTGAACGAACAGCGGATCAAGCTCATTACCAAAGCATCCTATTTGATATGGGGAGGGGATTTTAACATGCCATTATGTACTAATTGTAAGAATGGTAATTGTGGTCTTACGGATGTAAATGGTTCTCCACTAACACACTATCACCACACAAAGGAAGGTAACTGTCTGAATGAGTGTTTATTTTCTTTAGAAATGGATTTTGCAAATGACTTAGTTGAACCCCCTGTTGATTTTATGCCAACGTTTCACGGGAGGGGTCTGTCAAGTGTAATTGACTACATACTTTGTTCTCAAAATATAAAGGGCCAATTGACTAATTTTATCACAGGTTCTGATACCAGCAGTGATCATTTTCCCAACAGTGTTTCACTAATACTTCGAAATGTTCTCTTTAAACCTGACAGGCTGAGTTTATTGACCCAACAATCATTGACCATGGACAAAGTAAATGGGTTTTCAGTAAAATGGGCTAAAATCGACCCAGCAGCAATTTCTAGTAAAGTTGTAAGCAGAGCCCTTCCTTGGTTGAACACTTGTCTAGCACTAGACTCCTCTCCAAAGTTGATCATCGACAGTTTTCTGGAAATTGTCAGAATAATACGGGAAGAGCTGACTAGCAATCAAAAGTCCAAGAAATCAAAAACTAACGGCTGGTTTAATTCAGATTGTCGCAAAGCCCTGAGTAACTTAAAAACAGCCCTGCATAAACCTGTTAGAGACCAAGATGAAATTAAATCACTCAGAAAGGGCTACAACTTAGCTCAATACAATCGCAGGAAAGAAATTAAGAAAAAACTGTGGGCCCAACTCCACGAGAGTTGTCTAACAAAAGACAGCTCCCTGTTTTGGCGCACGGTTAAATCACCCTTTTTGGTTGATACCACCACTTCTCGCCACTTTGATGTGGTGGTGTCGGCTGAAGAGTGGGTAGCACACTTTTCCAAAATATTTGGTGATTCATCTACACAGACTATCACCGAAGGTAGGGAGGATGGAAGTTTAAGTCAGACTTATCCAATAGATCTTGCGTTTAGCCATAAGGAAGTCATCAATGCATTATCTTCTTCTAAGACTGGCAAGGCACCAGGCCCGGACGGGGTACCCCTGGACATCTTTGCATACTGTCCAGACCTTTGGACACCTCTTATCACTCAGGTTATGTCCGCTGTTACAAATATAGGTCTAATAGACTCCTGGTCCACCTCAATTCTCCTTCCTATCTTTAAGAAAGCCGATCTCCCTCCTGGATTCCTTGGGTAAAGTTGCGGGTCGGTTAATCCTGGAGCGTCTCCAGGATTGGGCAACCACGAATAACATCATCACCGACCTGCAATACGGCTTCCAGGAGGGCCTTGGCACCGTGGAGCAGGCTTTAAATTTAGCCCTCTTGATTGGCAAGTATGTAGGAGTTAAAGGGGCTAATTTATATCTAGTTTACGTCGACCGTAGCGCATCAATTTCATCCACAAACTCTATTCTAACGCCTCAGCTTGCGTCAGATATGGAGTGAATGGAGAATTATCACCATCTTTCGCCATCAATAGGGGGGTTAGACAGGGCTGTGTCCTGGCTCCCTTCCTATTCAATCTGTATACAAATGGCCTAGAAGTGGCCATGCTTGAAGGGAGTCAGGACCTTCCAACTATTAACCATCGCCCTATCCCTGCATTATTATATGCAGATGATTCTGTTATATTAGCAAGAACACTCAACCAACTCCAACTCCAACTAAATAAATAAGTACTGCGAATTTATGTCATCCCTGGGTTTAGGAGTAAATAAAAACAAAACTTTTGTAATGCATATTGGGCCTAGGGCGAAGAAAACCAAACCAATAGTTATTGATAACGTCAGGTTGGAACGAACCAGGGAGTATCCATACTTAGGAATCCTAGTGGATGCTAAATTAAGCTGGAAGCAAGGTTTAGTTAGTAAAAAATTGCTCTTTCAGAGAGCAACTTCAGCCCTAGTTTCCTTTTCAAGGAAATTGGGTAAGCCTGCTGCAGCGGAATTACTAAAAATCTATTACGCTAAATGTCATAGCGTAGCGACCTACGGTGCAGGGGTCTGGGGGTACGTACCAGTTGAAGCCCTTCAAACAGTTGAGAATGGGTTTATAAAATATCTGCTGGCTGTACCTCAAAGTGCCCCTACATACGGTTGCCACATTGAGCTGGGAATCGACTATCTAACCGATAACATCAGGGTTCAGCCGATCCTTTTGTGGCACCGTGTTTGGACCAAAACGCAGTGCCACCTAACCCGCTCACTCTTAACAGACTGTCTGGCCCTAGCTAATTGGTACAATATTCCATGGCTCCAGTATGTAAAAAATTTCCTAGGCGACCTGGATCGTATTGTATATTTCTGGGATCCACCTACATTTCTAGGAAAGATTTGAAAAAACCGTTGCCTCTCTCATCTCAGGGAACTACGATAGACACAGGAAATAAGCAAACCTTCAAACGCTCATATCTTAACACTTCAGACTACTTTGGGGATCCAGCCATATTTAACTTTCTATTTAAGTACCTACGACAAATATTTATTGACTAGGTTTAGATTTAATATATTTTACCACCTAGTCACATATCCAAAGCGGCAAGACTGGTCACACAATTTAATGAAATGTCCCTGTGAGGGGATCTCGGACCAGTCAACAACAATTCATATAATACTGTTTTGTAGATATTATACGACCCCACGTAAGCGCTGGATTTTGCCTGTATTGCGCACAATGAGTTTGAGAAAGTGTCGGCCCGCTTACTTGGCACTACAGTCCTTGGACTCTGTATATAATGCAAAATGTGTAGCTGGCTTCCTAAAACTCTGTCTAAATATCAGGCGCAGTCTTTGTGTGGCTTTGCTACCTGTGTTAAAGTTATACTCTTATTGTTTAGTGTTGTTCTTGGACCTCAAATACAGCGCCAATCCTGTAATGAGTATATTAGAATTACGCTTAAAATTTGTTGCAGAAAAATCTGAGGCCCAGCTTATTGTTCTAAATGTACGTTATTGTTAAATGAAGTTCTTTTATAATCTTTTTAAAAAATTTATTTAATGAATTGTGCTTTTATTTAATTAAGATGTATTTAGAAATGTAGTCTTTTAATCAGTGTATGTACTTTTTATGGTTATGCAAAATTGTAACCGAATAAAAGTTTTTATGATTGACTATGACACTACCATTCCAAACATACCAAGCATGGCAAAGCCACTCCTTTCAGATCAGGAATTACCACTTAAAAATAGATAAGGGAATTCCCAATGATAGCATTTGAGAGGAATACGCCTCACAGAAGTGAAAAATGAAATAGCCTATTTGTCCCTACTAGGACATGCAAAACATAAGGGCACATGTTCTGTCTTCTACTTGCACAACACTCTGCCCCTAGGGCTCTCTAGGGCCTACCTTAGGGGTGACCTATGTGTAATGAATGGGTAGTTTAAGGCTTGGCAAGTAGTCTTAAATGCCAAGTTGAAGTGACTGTAAACTGTGCACACAGGTCCTGTGGTGGCAGGCCTGAGATTGATTTGAACGGTTACTTCTGCGGGTGGCACAATCAGTTCTGCAAGCCCACTATTAGCATTTAATGTACTTGCCCTGGGTATATGGTCTATCACATTACAAGGGATATATAGGTAAATCAAATAGGCCAAACAGGTGTTAACTAATCATACCATGTTTAGGGGAGAGAGCACATGCAGTTTAGCACTGTTTAGCAGTGGTAAAGTGCCCAGAGCCCTAAAGCCAACAAAAGGAAAGTCAGAAAATAGGCGAAGGAAGGCAAAATGCTTGGCCATATCCTTGCGGAAAGGGCCAATTCCAACAGGGATGAAAGCCCTACTCAATCAACAACCACAATTCTTGTCGGCGTGAACCACAAAAGTCACTAAATTTAACCTGAGGTTAAAGATCTGGTAGATTAGCACGAAAGCAGTCAGGCTTAACTTAGAGGGACTGTGTAAAGTATTTAGACAGCGCACAAACAGTATTGAAGGGAAAACTTAACACAAGAAAAAGCTCAAACCAATTTTGAAATGTAAAGTACATTTTTATAAATAATCCAATCATTAGAACTGAGGATATGCAATTTTAAAGTGTTAGGAAAGTATAGGGCCTAAAAGGACAAAGCACCACTCCTGGTCATCTAGTCATGCCAGACCATGAGCAAGTCACAAGTTCATGTGAACCGCGATGGACTATGAGCTGGATAAAGAGACAGGATTAGTCCAGCTGAAAAAGTTATCTTCTCAAAATCGTGCTCGAACAGTACGGAGCCTCAGAAAGAATTTCTCATTTTCTTTTTAGAAGAGTGCTCTCTTATGCTAGCCAAGGGTCCAGGTCAGACCTGGGGAGGCACATTTTGGGGACCAGGGACTCACATGTCAAGGCAGGTCCAGTTGCAGCAGGTCATCTGAGAAATTGCAGGGAGGCCTCTGGGGTTTGTTGTTTCCCTGTAGCTTAGAACAGGAGGTTAGCCAACTGACACATGAAGTCACTCAGAGAGCATGGGATAAAGGGAGCAGATTAAGTCTTCCTTTGCAGAAAGCAGGGCAGGCTGCAAGAATCAGGCAGTCCTTTGGAGAACTAGCAGGCCTCAAGCAGAAGGGCAGTCCTCTGGGGAACAATGCAAACCTCAAGCAGTAGGGCATTCCTCCAAGGAACAAGGTAGCCATCAAGCATCAGGGCAGTCACCTAGGGAACAAGGCCGTCCTTCTTCTGTAATGTCTGCTACTCCATAAATGTACTGAATAGTGACTTAGAAGGTCCAATACTTATACCTGTTGTCATCTTTTGAAGTGGGGGAATTTTCTCGGATTGCCCCAACATCTGGTTCTGGAAAGTTCTTCTCTTCCCTTGCCAAGAGTCAAAGAAGTCTAGAGTGGCAATAGGCTAGTGTCAGGTTCCTTTATATGTGATAAATGCAAGGCCTTTGAAATGTAAGAGGGACAGGGACCAGTGCTGTCCCAAGCAATCCAGGCAGGATGGCGATCTCCCAGCAACACCTAGGTATTATTACCTGTGTGGACCCAAAATACAGTCTTAACGGTGGATCCATTAACAGGCCCAGACAGCTGGAAACATCCAGAAGGCCTCAAAAACTGTTGGGCATGGGAAAACAAATATTTAATATTTTCTAACTTTGTAAAAGTTGCATTTCCAAAACTGTAATCTAAAATCTGGCTTTACCATTAAAGGGGGTTTAAAATAACAATTGAATTAACTCAGCAACAGTGATTGCCTGAGATGGAAAGGCAGGGAGTTCCAGGTCTTCTCATCGAGGTAATGAAAAAAGAATTTAGGAGTTTTTCACTAACAAGACTAGTAAACCTTAAAACATGTCATGCTCTTTAAATACAATGCATCCTGCACTATAAGCTGTTTAGTTCTTATATTAGGGGTGATTTCTATGTATTACAAAATGAAGGTTTAAGCCTGCCAAAAGGTTTTTGGGCCAGGTCAGAATGAAAGTGTTTAAACTTCACTCCAGGTGGCAATGTCAGGTCTGAGGCATTTATTCAAGTGCTGCTGTAGTGTGTGGGCACAATCAGTGCTGCAGTTCCACTAGTAGCATTTAATTTACAAGCTCTGGGTACATGCATTGCCACTTTATGAGGGACTTAGAAGTAAATTGAATGTGCCAATCAGGTGTGAGCCAATTTCGTCATGATTTAAGGGGAGATCACAAGCACTTTAGCACTGGTTAGCAGGGGGGGCTGTTTTTTGCAAGTACAATATGATTTTCAAAGCACCTGCTACCGCATTCTTTGCCTTCAACAATTTCCAGGCAACCATAAAAATGTCAACATAACACTGGTGATTGATGGACCTGCTGCAGAGAGATCAGAGTTTTGTCTAGTGGAAGTTTTGACTCATCATAAAGTAGCACAGGAGGTTAAAATGCCTGCTGCAAAGCAGGTTATGTTATGTTAAAACTTTCTTGTAAAGCGCACATACACCGATTGGTTTCTTGGCGCTGACTTAGGATATTGCTGGAGCCCCATGTATTTAGGTGTCTGCAGAATCTAGATATAAGCTTAGGTGAATAGCCAAGTCTTAAGAAGCCTTCTGAATCTAGAGAATTCAGTGCAGGTTCTGATGTTCAAGGGGAGAGCGTTCCAGAAGCTGAGTGCCAGTACTGCAAACCTGCAGCCACCTATTAATTTCAGTTTATAGGAAGGAATGGTTAGGAAGTTCTTGTGGGTGGAGCGCAAGCACCATGCAGGTATATATTTTTTAACGAGTCTGGATATGAATTTTGGGCTAGCACCATGCAAGTCCTTGAAAATAAGGCAACCATCTTTAAATGCACATTGCTGGGATATCAGCCTGGCTGCTTGGTTCTGCACCATCTGCAGTCTTTTAGTGAGATATAGCTGGATGCCAAAGTATTGAGAATTGGCATAATCCAGGTGTGATATCACCATGGCTAGGACCACCTGGATTAAAGCTTCCTGAGTAAGTCATCTCCTGATCTTCCTTATATTCCTCAGCTTAAACAGGTGGAAGTGACTGCTCCTGTTTGATATTTTATAGTGAGATCACTATTGATGATAACTCCCAGACTTTTGGATGAGGAAGAAGGAATAGGGGGGAGCCTAGTGGCCAAAACTGTGATTTCCAAGGGTTCAGGGGACCACCTATCAGAATCAGTTCAGTTTTATCTGGATTTAATTCTAACTGGTTATTATTCAGCCAGTCACGGATATGCAGCATTGTTGACTTGAATTCAGATATCGAGTCTGGTGAATTATCGATAGAGAACAACAGTTGCAGATCATCTGCAAAATTATACGTGCACACCTTCCTGTTTTTCAGGGACTGAAGTAGTGGAAGAAGGTACATATTAAATAAGTGAGGGGACAACGAGGAGCCCTTAGGTACTCCACATGTTGTTGCCTTTTTGAATGCAGAAAGCTGAGAAAGACGCACTGACTGGGTACGCTCCTCAAAAAATGAATCAATCCAGCTGGACGCCACTCCCTTAAGGCCAGCAGCCTTGACATGTTTGATCCGGATGCCATGATCGACCGTGTAAAAATGCAGTGGACAGGTCCAGCAGCACCAAGGCCTGGGGGGAGCCCTTATCGGCTTCCTCTCGAAACGTGTCCAGTACAGTAAGTAAATGTAGTTGAGCTTATATAGCGCACAGCTACCCGCAGTGGGTGTCCCGGCGCTTGCTTAGGGAACCCTTCCTGGTATTCCCCTGTGAGATAGCAGGGTATCCACAAGGTGAAAGTCAGGCATCCTGCCGCGAGGGGCCGATTGTGGAGATTAAGCAAGCTATTGCCCAGAGTCACAGAGTGTGAACCCGTTAGTCGAGGAGGCACCGGAGCGAGAATTATCGAGTCCGTGGAATTTTTAGCCCAAGACCCGCCGAGGTGGGGAATTGAACCCTGGTCCAGGACCGATCTCAGCTTCCGGGTCTGCTGCCTCTAACCCCTGAGCCACACTTCTCCACAAGTATTACTGCCTCGATTGATTGGGCTGAGTGAAACCCTGCTTGATTTGGATCAAAGTAGTCAGACTGCTCAATGGAAGCACAGAGACATTTGGTCACATTAGATTCCAATATTTTGGCCAAATAGGGAAGCAGGGAGATGGGCCAGTAATTAGTCAAAATCCCAGGATCCGCACCTGGTGTTTTTAGCAGGGGGTTGACTGATGCTTCTTTGAAAGCTCTCGGAACACAGCCCTGTGCTAGGGAGTCATTAAGAAGTGCCAAGGCGGGTCCGGTGAAAGTAATGAAAACTTCTTTTAAGATATGGGGCGGGCAACTCTCAGTAGGTGATCCCGACTTTACTTTAGACAGAAGATCCAAAAATGTCTGATTGTCTGTTGCTGAGTACTGTTCAAGAGAACAGGGGTATTCCAGCATTGAGGATGAACCCTCAAGAGCAGGGCAGAAAGGAATACTAGCTTTTATCGTAACAATTTTATCAATAGAAAACGAATTAAGGTAGTTACAAATTGCTTGGTAGGGTGTAGATTGTGCTGTAAATCTGTCAGGGTTGGATAATTCGTTCACAATGGAAAATATTTCTTTAGACCTGTTGGTAGAGCTCAGGATTTTTGAAGAGAAGTAAACAGCCCTAGCTGAAGACATTGACTTTTTATACTCTTTCATTTGGGTCAGATAGCTGTCTTTTTTATCTAGAGAATAGTTAATTCTCCATTTTCTTTCGGATTGACGAAGTGCTAGTTTTTTGGTTTTTAAGTCAGAAGCAAACTATCTTTGTGCCTCATGGCGTCTTGCCGATTGTATTGTACTGAGTGGAGTGCTGGCCGCTGTGAGCCATGCTGTGCCATGCTGTGAGGTTTTCCTCGCTTGAATTAATTGACGCCTGGTGGGTTGGAACTGTATTTGCTAAGGTGGCATAGAGATGGGTTCTAGTGATATTATTCCAATTCCTAGCTACTGATCTTTTTATACTTGAAGGTTTTACCATAGTGATGTACTTAATAGTGAATTGAATTAAGAAGTGATCAGACCATATGCAGGGAGAGACAGTCAGTGCGGACACTGTGGTGTTGGCTGTCCAAACCTGATCCAGCATGTGTCCCTTGTTGTGTGTGGCCGTATTTATTTGCTGAGTAAGGTTTAGCTCACTAATGAGGTCATTTAGTTCTTTGGCATGGGGTCCGCCTTGTGTGTCGCTAGCCCAGTGGCAGTTCGCCCATAGAGGGTAGAGGGGGGGCAAACCACCAACAAATGGCCCAGGCCTGCCTCGTCTCTATTTACCAGCTGACATGATGTTACACTTTAACAAGAAACCAAGTATCTGTTTTCAAACTAAAGTGCAACATCATGGCAGCAGCAAAGGGGGCTCCACTGTCCCTTTCAAACTGCTCATGTTTCAGGCGGTGGCTTCTTCAGCCCACCTCACACATTCACACTCGATAGCAGACTTACAGCTAGATTCATGAAAGGGCTGTTTTGCGAGTCTTTAATAGCGATTCATAAGGAATCGCTATTAAGGACTTGCAAAACGCGATTCATGTAGGAATTGCTAAATAAATTGCGATTCCTACACATTCCTTATTTGCGATTAGCCCATAGGAATGCATGGGGAGTTATTCCTTATTTGCGATTAGCAATTAGCTAATCGCAAATAAGATTGCGATTTCAAGGGTGCCAGGGTGTCCAAAGGACACCCTGTAGCACCCCTGAAATGTAAATTTACACAGGTGTTGCGCACACACATGTCCAAAGGACATGTGTGTGTGTAACATGCAATTGAGAAAAATGCACTAAAGTGCTTCTTTCTATTTTTTCGCTATTAACCACGAAGTCAGACTTCGTGGTAAATAGCGACCAAAAATTGCGAATTCGCAATGTAGAAATGTTTAATGAATTGCATTTAAGGAATCTCAAATAGAGATTCCTTAAATGCATTTCCTCGCAAATGTGCGAATTCTGTATTAGCGAATTTAGCATTTGGGATGATGAATCCCAAATGCAAAAATTGCACTCGCAAAGGGCCAGATTCTCAGAATCTAGCCCTTTGCGAGCGCAATTAAGCTTGATGATGAATCTAGCTGATGGAGCACATGCCTCGGGCAGTGCAGCATTTCTGCAAATGGGGCTTCGGTGGGGCTTATCAATCTTCATCCCTTTACCCTATCAGATGGCAGGTTAGGGGAGAAGGGCCTGTCTCCAGCCCTATCCTGACTTCTGATGGGGCAGTAGCTCTTGTTCAAGGTCAGAACAAGTTATCCTTTATGACAGCTTCCGCTAATTTATATTAGCGCGCTATTAGTGTTTTTTTTTCACTACCCTGGAGCAAGATTCACAGCAAGGCCGAATTCAGAGCCCCAAAGTAAAATTGTATTACTAGCTTTTGTGTGTCTGCGTAAATGACTGTGATCGTTTGTGTGTGAGTGCTTGTGCCTGTGCATGATTGTGATTGTTTATGTGTGGATAGTTCTATTTATGTACATTTGCGTGCATGCGCCTGAGTGTGTGCATGATGTATGTTTCTCTTCTGCCATGAACACGATCTATACATGCAAGCATGAATATTCTTTTTTTCTGAAGCCCTGTTCCTGAGTTCAGGTACCAGTTTTTGCAATGTTTTCTCTTCAATTTTCAGCTTCAGATGTAATGGAAGGATGGTGGGCGTCGGGTGGAGTGGGCATTGCAGTGCTATTCGTTTATTGAACACTATGGGGTCGATTATGATGGCGAACGGACCTGTGCCCGTCCGCCACCCCCGAGGTGGAGGGACCGTCTGCAGGGGCAGCGGCGTTCCCTCCGTTGGAATTAGGATGTGACCACCACCCTGGCGGTCACATCCCATATATATTTAACATTGCGGCGGGTGCCGCTTTAAGCAGCACCCGCCGCAAAGTTAAAAAAGCATGCTGTGCATTTGCATGCACAAAGAGGCAGGCACCGCGCGGTGCCTGCTGCATTGTGCATGAAACTGCAGGGGGGTACCATAGGTACCCCCCGTGTGCACCCCCACCCCCGTTCACCCTGGGGGCCCGCAACGGGCCCCCAAATCAAGGACCGTATGCATAGCCCCCAGCACATCCTAATATGGCTGGCGGTGTCTGATAGACACCACCACCATATTAGAGCTTTTCTGCCGCGGTCGCAAGGCGACCGCAGCGGAAATGCAGCGGACGGTCTTCCCATCCGCCACAGTCCCCCCCGCCATTGTAATATGTCGGGGGGAAATAGGTGGCGGACAGGCAAGGATGGCGGACGGGTCACCGTCCGCCATCCTAATTGACCCCTATGTTCCTTTGCGCTACATGGCACAGTCAAGGCCAGGTTTTTGCACACTTCCTATAAGTACTACATGAAATTAAGATGGTGTGTTATATTTGTGCAGATACCTCCTCTTTTGGGCCAGCCAAGGTATATTGTGCAGTTTAAATGTTTCCTTTTCATTCTTATACTTGTAGTCCACTGTATAACCTTATGCATTACAAATACCAGAATACAAAGAAAAGTTTAATGAGGTTCCTGTAGATTCTTCCTTCCATTTCGAGGGTTGTCGGCTTGAAGTGACACTTAGAAATAGGAGAATCCAGATGCCACGGTTTGGATCAGACCACAGCAGCTGCAGCAGAGCACAGCAGAGCGGGAGGACGCCAAAACTGTCTAAGGCTCTGGCCCCGGCACCCCCGCTCCCCCGCCGAGTTCCCCGCTGGTGTTTTCAGCGTTTGTCCTGCGGGTAGACCCGGGACCTAACAGCTGCCGAACTGAAGGCCGCGGACCACCATTGAGTGCAGCCGCGACTGAGCGCCTTTGTTTGCCACCTCTGCCTAATTACCCTAATCACTTATTTTGCCGCTCCTTGCACCTTGTTCTGCCTCTCCACACAGGAGCTGCAGTAACGGGCGGTGGGCCCCAAAGCTCCAACTCTGTTTGACTGTTTGACTCAGAGTCACTCGGACTGCAGCCGCCCCCACACAGGTACAACAGCTTTTAGCAGGGGGTGCATAGGAGTGTACAGAAGACGGGGCACGGAGGAAGACTCCGCGGGGGAGTCACAAGCAAATGAGCGTGGCTATCAACAATCTCGGGGGCTAATCACATCAGCAGTGACACCGACCTGAGGGAGTCCCTTGCACGTCGCAGCTCTCCCCCGCCACTGCAACAGCAAACGCGGTCGCTGAGTGGGGCGGGCAGCGGACTTCAACTCCCAGCAACCTCTGCTGGACTTGGGACGCCGACAGCTTCCGGGAACTTCCGCACACGGAGGCGCATAAAACAAAGCTGCCCCTCCCGTGACGTGCGCGCGGGCGACAAGGCGCGGGACAAGGGCGGGACAGTCTGTGGCAGGCCGAGGCAGGGCTGGGCCACAGACCTTGGCCTTTAAACATTGACGAGGCCCCTTACTCCAGATGAAGTGAGACTTTGTTATATATTTGATTTGTGTATAACTATTGTATCCCTTTTTAAGAATTTCTGCTACCAGGTGGCGGTTTAGTGTATATTGTGCAATTCATGAGAGCTTCATTTGGTCTTTTCTATATTTCTGTTTAATTCGTTTTTTAAAATGTCCAAACACAATGCTCCACCTGCGCTTGGCACCCTGGATAACTACTTAGTTAAGGTTGTTAATAAAATTAATAGTGAAAGGCAACAGTCGCTAGGATTAAGTAGTGATCCCCTACCCCCCATTATGCGCACTCCTCCCGTTGTACCAGCACAGGACAACAGTAATAATCCTACTAACCTCGATGTATCTGACGGGGAAATGCCTGAACAGTCTACCCCTACCCAAACTGAGCTGGATGATTCCATAGTCACTATAGCACAGCATCCTCCGACCCCTGTAACCAGAGTGGTCAGAGCATGCAGAAAAGCCCAGGCCAAACGTGGGGGTACTCGCACCACTAGGAAAAAAGTAGTTACACCCCTTAAAAATTTAGACAAGGAAGATGATGTTTCAGTGGAAGCGGGCACTGTAAAATTGGATGATGAACAAATTAATCTCCTAGTTAGCATTATTGACTCAAAGATAAAAGGTATCATCAAACCTCTAGTAGCAAAACTTGACCGGATGTCTGCGGAGGTTAACAGACTGGGTGGACTTCTGAATAAGTATATGGATACAGTGGGTAGTCTAACTGCTCCAACTAAAAATAGCAGTGATAAAAAAGACCCTCCCCTTGGGAGTGGTGCACGCGTTAGAGAGAATGGTGGACCAAACTCCCCCCCTCCAGTCTGCCAAGTTAAACAGGTTGTAACAACGGCAGAAAGGAAGTAGGATTGGACCGAAGTAAGGCGAAGGCGCTCTACAAACCTTCCCCCTGATTGTGCACCATATGTAGTAGTTTTAACTAATGTACCCCCTACCGAGAACGAGAGTCCCCAGGAAACATATGAATCTTAAAAAAATAAAACGATATCCTGGTTGCACAGACAATGTGGTTTTCCAACTGCATTCTCTGACCAAGTTTTAACTACCAGAAGGGCCAACTGGATAGGGAATTCCAGAAAGAGTTGTAGGGGAGATTGTGTGATAGTAAATTTTAAATACCCACAACATGCTGCCACTGTACTTCTTAGAGCTGCCTCCTTACCGATCACCGACAATAATGTGTGTGCCCACTCACTTGATTATTTCTATAGCCACTTTAATACTACCCCTAAAGATAGTATAGGAAGTAGACCCAACCCCTTCATACATGGGCCATTTCCTGATAATATTACGCAAAATCAATTCCAAGCCTTAAATTCCTTGGATGCGAACGACTGACTTATGCAGGTCATCCAGCCCCAACTTCAGGAGACCACTAGCTCCTATGTGGATGTTATAGAAGATAATATTATGGCTCCTGAGTTGGTTAGCAGACCTGAGCTAAAATCGGTGGCGGAACCAAGTGTGTCTATGGAATGTAGGGACACAAGGAACAGTAACATGAATGAAGGCAGGGGCCAAAATGACTGTTTGATGCTTGATAGCGTTGATAGCACTGGTACTAGAGGTAAAGGTACTACGATTGTTAGTTGGAATGTGGCAGGTCTGAAATCCAAGGGGAAGGACCCGGACTGGCTAAATTTTATTAATACCTAAGACATCTTATGTTTCCAGGAAACATGGTGTAGGGACGAGGTTAGTTACGCGGGATATGTTTCATATAACTTACCGGCGTTGGGTGTGGGACCAGGTAGAGCTAAAGGTGGTCTATTGACACTTGTATCAATTCTTCGCCCAATTGTGGTAAAAAAGTATATACCAGTGGGCGATCTTATCCAGATTCTTTGGCTCATTGAGGATAAAGATCATAATATTTTATTGATCAATTATTATAATAACATCTTTCATGGCACAAGGGCGAAAGTAGTAATGGATTTAGCCGGTGCTATTGAAAATTTATGTCAGGAAGTGAATATTGTATTTGATTTCATATGAGTGGGGGATTTTAACATTACTTTATGCGAACTCTCATAACTAAAGGCTTGTGGGGTTACTAATAATGCCGGATGGGATGTCTTGCACTTCGGCCACAACAGCTATGGAGAAGCATTGCATAAGCTTATGGGCTGTTATGACATGGAAATTTTGGAATATAGCAAGGATGTAAATGGTCTACACATCCCTACTTTTAAAAATTGGCATACTAGCTCTGTAATTGACCATGTGATTGTCTCCTCTAATATTATTACTTGCTGCGCTTCCCCCAGAATTGAGGTAACATCACTAAGTGACCATAATTGTATCATCTTTGACACTACCCTCTGGATGGGTCGCTCAGTTAAAATAGGTATTACAATCACTAATGTAGAACCACACAGGACCAATGGTGTAAGGTTAAGATGGGTAGTAGAGAGGGCCCATGAACTAATTAGTACTATTGTTAAGGAGAGCTTGTTGGACATTGTTTTTATTTTGGAAAATATATCTGAAGAAGAGCATGTTTTAGTTTCTTTTAATGAAATTAATAAAGCAATTAATGCCAAGTTCACTGGACGAAGTGGCGGGCAGCGTAGGAATGGACCGGGCTGGTTTGATCATCCCTGTACCGCCGCATTAACTGATCTTAAGCTGGCATTAGGTAAAAAGCCCAGGGATAACAATTTAATTACTAAATTGAGACTGGTGTGTAAAGATTTGCTTAAAAAGAGGAAGAGCGAGCTGCAGGAACAGGCATGGGATTCGCTTGACCAAGCAGCAGAGCAATCCAATAGTACCTTGTTTTGGGCCACGGTTAATTCTTCTTTTTTTAAGGATGAAAAGTCACCTGAGCTAACTTCTAATGTCTCGAGCGAGGGATGGATAGCCCACTTTTCTGATATTTTTGATTCAAACAGAATTGTAGATAATGAATCCAATAGGTGGGCTGTTTTGCCGCTGGATATCTCAGTTAGTGAGGTTGAACAGGGCATAAGGGCTAGTAAGGGAGGGAAAGCCCAGGGCCCTGATGGGGTGCTCATTGATGTATATAAAGCTGCACCAGAGGTTTGGGGACCTCTTTAGGCCGCTGTTTTTAATGCAGCCGTGTGTACTGAGGCCCCTGCAACCTGGGGAGAATCGATTATAGTGCCAATTTATAAAAAGGGAAGTAGGTCTGATGCCAAAAATTACCGTCCCATTTCTCTTCTTGACTCCTCCGTCAAGATTATGAGTAGAGTCATGCTTGTTAGATTAGAGGAATGGGCCGAGCAGGATGGCATTCTGGCTGACAGCCAGTATGGATTTAGGAAGGGCCGGGGTACACTTGACCAGTGTACTAATCTTGATCTATTGATCGGGAAATATACTGAGGCGAAATCTGGTTCTTTGTACCTCTGCTTTGCAGACCTTAGTAGCGCATTTGATATGGTGGACCACTCCATCTTATGGCTAACCTTGCTGAAGTTAGGAGCACCTGATGGCATAATCTTTTTTCTCGCAAGGCTGTACGAGAAATTGCAAACTAGCGTGCGCTTTGGAACTAGGGGAGAATGCACCCCAAAATTTAGTGTCAAAAGAGGAATTAGGCAGGGGTGCGTTCTGGCCCCCCTCCTTTTTATATTATTTATTAATGGAATTGATGCCATTTAAAAAAAAGTTAATTCAGATGCCCCTCAGGTCAAAGGTGTTCCGGTGCCGGTGTTATTATACGCCGATGATGCCGTTTTACTTTCCAGAACCCCTGTTGGTTTACAGCGACTACTGGATAGTTTTTCTTCCTTTATTAAAGATAACAAATTTGTAATTAATAAAGGGAAAACATATGCAATGACCTGTGGGACCAAAAGTAAACTTTTAAACCCCTTTTTTATTGACAGGGAAAAGGTGCAACAGGTTGATAAATTTTGCTACCTCGATATCACATTTTCTAAAGACAGGAAATGGACCAATGAATTTAACAATATCCGGAATAAAATGGCAAAGAATGCCTATGGTATCTATAGATTTGCTGTGAAGGTCGGGGATCGTCGTACCAGGGACATGCTCAAGATATACCAGGCAAGATGTGTTACTGTAGCATTGTATGGGGCGGGAATATGGGGCTAGAGCTGTGCTTATACTTTGCAGCTGGAGGAAAATTTATTCCTAAAAAAGCTCCTATTTCTGCCAACCTCTGCTCCAACCGAATTGATCCACCGAGAATTAGCTACCAATTATTTAATTGATCAGTTAGCCCTTAGGCCACTGATGATCTGGCGGTCTATTTGGCCAAGGAGGAGAAGTCTTTTAATAGATCCATTATTGAAGACTGTTTATCGTTGGATAAATATCTTAAGATACCCTGGGTTAAATATGTTGTTGCCTGTTTCTTAGACATATATAACCTGAACATTTTACTTGACCCTGGTGCAGCATCGAGTATAACTAAAGCTGAAATGAAAAGTAAATTTTTGTTATATGCTGAAAAGAAGCGGGCATTTGCAACTGGAATAATGTCCACTGTACTGTTTTATAATCGATACAACTCAGAGGAAGGTTTCCCTTCCCATTTGACTATGGTAACTAGGCACTCACATAAATTTGTGCTAAACAGACTCAGATTTGGTATGGGACATTATCTAGTGGCCCACCCAAACATTAAAAAACATCCGACTGGGCCATGCATGTGTGATGGTGAGTCTATTCAGAGCACCTTGCACCTTTTGTTGTTCTGTAAACTGTACATAAATGTTCGTATTACCTTCTTGAAACCTATGTTTGTTAAATATGGTGTACGTACAGTTAAACATGATATGGCCTTAATTTTTAACCTGCAATTTCCAGATGTCTGTTTTTATACTGCAACGTTTTTTAAATCGGTGCATCAACTCCAGGAAAAGTATGTGCTTTTAATGAATTTTAGTCTGTTAAATTGCAAATCATTTTATGAATTAATGTGTGTTTTAATGATTTTTTCTGACCATTAATCTTAAGTGTATAACTCCCTTATGGAATATTGAATTTTCTTGTTGTGCTTTTATGGTCATCTATATGTACCGAGTAAAGCTTCATGAATTGAATTGAGTCACTGAATGGGTAGCAGTTTTATTGGCTTGGAAAACTTCAATGCTCTGGAATGCTCATTTCTTGATTATAAGGCTGGATTGGCGCTGCCTCTATTTTGTTGTGATTTCCGAGCAGAGCAGGTTTGAGGCTTGTTTTGGTTTGTTCCTAGGGAAGCAGCCGGCTAAGAGAGATCTGATTGTGGCACATGGGGGCTACTCAAAAGACAACGGGGCAGATTTATGTTAACTGGCGCATCCCCAGGGATGCGCCAGTTAATGTGCGCCACAGTGCGCCACAGCTCCGCCACCCATGGTGCGCCGCATTTACAATGCGGCGCACCATGGGGCAAAAACGGCACAGATGCGTGACGCATCTGTGCCGTAAAGGCGGCGCATTGCAGGAGTTGCATCGCAAGCGCGACGCAGCTCCAGCAAGGCTTGGGGGTGCCCTATCTGACCAATGCTGCATCAAGACCTACGCCTGCTTCAAGCAGGCGCAGGCTTTTGACGCATCATTGGCCTGAAAGTGACTGAGTGAAATCTTATAGATTTCACTCAGCCACTTTTGCGAGGCGCACCTGCCCCGAAACGCCCACCCTGCGCCGGAACGCCCACAAGCGGCGCAGGGCTTTACAACGTGACGCATCTGCCTAGATGCGTCACGTTGTAAATCGTTCGTAGGGATGCGCCACGTTTACACCTCCTTGCGTGACGCAACAGCGGCATAAACGTGGCGCAAGGGCCTCATAAATCTGCCCCAGCGTGTGCTTGTAAAGAGTGGCATGGGCTTACCTGATTGGATCAATACTTTATTTTTTTTTATTACCTTAAGCAGGACCACAGAAGATGCTGTGGTTGAGAGGGTGACAGGTGTTTGAATGTTTCAGTGCATTGGAGTCCTGCAGCACATATTGATGAGTCAGACCAGTTGCTTGTATCCTGCCAATGGAACAGCCCATGCCCTACATTTAAACACATAGAGGCTCATATGTGACTTTAGGGCAGGCTCAAGATACGGGATGACAACTGCTTGACATACATTATAACTAATTTATGAGTTCCCTTGTCTATAAGCAGTAGAGTCTTCAAAACTGGATTTTTGCAGCCAAGAATCAGGAGGGTGGAGACTAGTTTTCAAAAGCTACCAGCCGCCACTGCGCTAGCCCAATAGTTAAAACCACCAATCAGCAACATTTTTGTATGGTTGGTAATTAGCTGACTCAACTGTTCAGCTAGGGAATGGGAAAACAAGGACATATTCTTGGGTGGTCTATATAATAGCACACAAATTAACGGGGTCAAAACTAACCCTGGGCTTAAAACTTCACTACGCTGACGGAGCATGCAAAGTTTGTACTAATTTGCACGTAGTACAGTACCAAAACTGTGCTTAATCACGTAGCATAGCATCTAAAAGAACAATATTCTCAGATGCTTTCAAAAAGCAATTTTACATGCTTAGCAGCATATAAACAATAATGAACTTTTACAAAGAAATCATTGGGTAATGAGAGAACTGATGATTTTGGGCCCCCCCTAACCTAGGGGGAGCACCAAGCAGATGCCTTGAACACAAAGAGCATAAACAAAAAGCACATTTTGTTGAACTTCAGTGGTGATCCCATCATTTTAGGACCACCCCAAGCACAGTTATTAGCAAAAAACAATCCCAACCAAAGGCCCTGCAAAGCATTATGGGAAAAGATTAGCAGTGGTAGTGAATATTATAGTATCCAATATCAAAATAATTCTACAAAGAGCTGCAGTTCCACTGGCCGTCCCTAGATGTCCCTCACAAGTCGAATGCAAAGCATTGAAATAATTCTTACATCAAGCTGCAGTTCCACTGGTCGTCCCTAGATGTCCCTCACAAGTGAAATGCAAAACCATTGAAACCCTTTCATCAAGCATTTGCATATGACTCGTGAGGGACATCTAGGGACGACCAGTGGAACTGCAGCTCTTTGTAGAATTCTTTTGATATTGTATACTATATAATATTCACTGCCCACTGCTAATTTCATCCCATAATGCTTTGCAGGGCCTTTGGTTGGGAATGTTTTTTTGCCAATAACTGTTTGGGTTTGTCCTAAGAGGATGGGATAACAACTAAATCGTTCAATGAGATGTGCTTTTTTGTTTTCAAGGCATCTGTTTGGTACTCTCCCTAGGTTAGCAAGGATCCCAAAATTATCACATCTCCCACTGCTTACCAATGTTTTAGTTTCACCAGTGTGAAAGTACTATATGCATTTTAGCATATAAGATAGAAAAGCTTATTTTTCTTATTTGGTCATGTACAGGAAGCTTTTTGCAATTTTAGCACAGTACAGACTAGTACACAGTGTCTTCAGCTACACTATGTAGACTATGTATACTTCGTGAAGGTAGCTACGTGTACTGCTGCTATGCAAACTATGCCCAGGCTTAGTTGAGACCAATTCCAACTTGAGGACTAAATTGTCTACCAAAGGTAGGTCAAGTGGGGTTAGCTTTGTGAATTTTAAATCTTGATGAACAATGGCCACTACTCCACCACCTATATTTCCTAGTGTGCAATTTGCCTGTAGGATATAGTAATTGTTAGGGAGAGCTGCTAGAATGTCTGGGGCTGAATGCTGTGACAGCCAAGTTTCCGTTAGGAATATGATGTCAGGGTGGCATGAGTTTAGTAGATTGAATATGTCAAGTTGATGTTTCACCACGGAACGAGTGTTGAGCTAGAAGATGTTTGGGGGTCAGTATATATGGTCCGTTTTTGAGTGATGACTGTGGCATGGGGGAAGATGTTAATTTCAGGAAAGGAGGTCCTTGCTTCCATAATCCCTTGTTTAATTAGTCTGTTATTAGTATAGGGATTAGGAGGGTAGTTACCAGAGTGCAGGAGTTTTGGTTCGTGTGGGGAATAAGAGATACTTTGGCATATTGAGTGGCCCCTGGTGCTGTCCGGGTGCAGGTGAACCATGCAGATCACAAAGTGTATACAATGTAAATAGGTCAACGCATTACTGCTTCTGTCACAAGCTCCTTTTGGTACTTGCAGTTTATAAGTTTAAATCCTAATAAAGAACAGTGAACTATTAACTATCATCAAAGAGCTGCATGCAAACCGCAAGGTAGAGATTAGAGCATATGATTTTCCCCCCAATCTTTCATTATCCAAATGTTGCAATAATGGTTCACTTGGGTAGAAATTAATTCTTATTAGTAAAGCAAACCCCCAACGATGGTGTTAATGTTTTAAATTCTGAGTTTGTGCTTCTCCAGACCAAGTACTCACAAACTATACTGTCTACCAGTAGGGATAACTTGTGACTCCTACACATTGTAGTCCTCTATCTGATGTAACATTTCCTATATACTGATCTATATACCTTACACTGGTATGAGTGAAGCTATAAAACAAAAAAAAATGCACGAGAGAGAGAGTGGTTATGGAGATTTGAGGGGCACCGTTAAAGGGTGGTAGTGAGGAAATCCGTGGAAAAGGAGGTCATTGGGGGGCATCAACAAACATTGTCACACTGGTTGCCACCAGCGCTAATGCAGGCGCTGTTTTTAACAATGATAATTTATCAGACAAAATCCAGAACACTGCAGCCTAGCTATGATTATATATCCCCAAAGACCCATCTGCCCCTTCACAGCTTTCATCCTTACAATGACGAACAGCGGAAAAAATAATTCATTTCAAGACTCCATTTAATGTGTTTCCGGTCTTTTTTGGATCTGCCCGGTGTATCTCAGTCATCTGATCCAGCCTTACCACCCTTCCAGATTATTGCTGTCTGCTAGTTCCAATATAGGGCCTGATTTAGACTTTGGCAGATGGGATACTCCAGAACAAATGTGACGGATATCCCGTATTACAAGCGGCATAGGATACAATGAACCTGTATTATGGTGGACACCATATCTTTCACATTTGCAACAGAGTATTTCATCCTCCTAAGACTAAATCAGACCTGCAGACATGATGCCCAGGTATAACAAAATAAGAAAAGGCGGACACTCTTTCAAATACATGGTTGCAATTTGCAAGACTGTGGAATGTTCAACCTCTGCAATTGCGGAATATGCCTAATAACATCACTGTTATACAACTGCTTAAAGCATGGCTTTTCTAAGTGCAGGCGACCTCAGCTGATCCACATACCCTTGTGCCTCCTGATTCTCAGAATATTTTGGTCAGAGTGCATTAATGCCTTTATTTTTGTTGGAATATGTACATGATGTCTTGATGGCTGGAGTACAGAGGATATTTTTAGGGGAGTTGTTCTATGTAAATATAGGGGTTTGTCTATTTTTGTATTAGCATTTGCCTTATATAACAATAAAGCTGTAGGAAAATGTGCCTAATTGTGTAGTCTGTACAGATCTTTTTTTAGCATATTTTTACTCTGGGCACTGGCAGCTAACTCAGATAAACACCTCCCAGTCATATGCTCCAGAGATTTTGTTAAAGCCCATGAACTATTTCGGCCAGGCTCTCTCGACGGGTAGTGACTGCAGTTCATTTTCCCAGACTAGAGCTGACATGGAATAGGTGCATGCAATCTTCATCAGGGTCTTCCTGGAGACTGCAGGTCTTCTTGGAGCAGTAGCCCTCCTAGATGGTTTCTGGCAAGGCGACAGGTGAGGGCAATTACAGGAAGATCAATCTACACTTATCTGAGGACTGTGAGACAAGACAGGACGTTTATACTAAATGGTCAAACAAAGAGTAGAATGGATCACTGGAGGTTTTCTTATGTATGTGAAAACAGAGACATTGTGTGTCTTTAAAGCTGATATCTTCCCAGTCATCCTGGCTCATGTCACTAAAGAGGGTCAAAGGGGACTAGGACACATTTCAGTAGCTTTTCCACAGAACTGAGAGATAGGTATTTGATTATAACAGGCAATCTCATGGGTGTGCTGAGCAAGCTCCTACGGCTGATCCAGCCCTCTGCATTCTTTGAAACTGCTAGAACAAGGTTTTTTAGGATTTATTTAACCTAAAATTAGCAAATTGCTGAAAGAGTTGGTAGGGTCCAGATTGGGAGGATAGTGACGGCGAGTTTAGCGCACTTAGTGAAATACTGTTGAGTTGTCACAATATCCTTGGACTTCCAACACCGAGTATTGAGACGACCTCTTCAGTAAGGGAAGACATGATGAAGAAAGAGAAGTCTTGTTGCTGTCTTCCTCGGAAGGTAATGAGGCCGTGTATCCTCCTCGCGGTTGTATTGGGTGTAATCAGTGCTGACTTGTAGACAAGGGGTGGAGTTTGGGGAAGGACAAGCGACTGGGCTATGTTTCTTTTTCAGGCTTTTATACAAGAAATCTGTGTGCAGTGTAAACATCTCTGATGAGTAGGGGATGAAGAGATCATCTCAGCAATTCTACCAGGCATGACATATGACTGACATTCAGACACTCACAAAATCAACATGATGGGGTTATTAATTCTAGCTGAAACATTCAGAAAGCGATTTGACAGAGCCTGATTAATGCTGGAATTTGAGAGAGGCATAAAAATCCTGAATTAAATAAATAGCAACGTCCAAATAAATACGATCTACCGCATGTGTCCTTGTTCCCAATTTTTTGGGGCCAGATAAAAAAAAATGGGTCCACTATCACAGGATGTTGAGCCTATGCTGCCCCTCAAACCTTGTTCTATAGTTCCAAAGTTGTCAGCTCTAGACATTAAGCTGCATCTCCTTTGCTGCCCCTACACGGTAACTTGTGCTAGAGTTTGGTGCGTGAGGGATATTCAATGACACTGTTTGAATTAATGCAAAATTTACATTGCACAAGGCACATATTGCTGGCTAAACCCATGCTGTTCATGCAATACAAAGTTTAGACACAATGCGTGCTAAACACATACACAGCTGTAGCTTTCATTGGTGTTAAGAAAGTGTATCTCTTTACAAAAAATGCAGCTACTGCACCAGTGGCAAATGCAGGACTCCTTTTCTGCAGTTTACCAGAAGATGAAGGCTTTCTTAATCATATTGCTTCCCCTGGGGTCATTGAGATTCCTAAAGCTGTGTGGTAGTTAGTCCAGTCCTCCAGCCAGCTGACCTGAATGTAATTAAGTGCTCTCAGGTGAGGTCGGAGGCACAAGAACAGTCTGACCGAATAGGTAAACTGAGACAGGCAAAGTTTGCAGGTGGAACTGCCTACGCATTCCGCCTTACTGGACCTAATTTGCCAACTGGAAGTATAGGTAGACTGGCACAGCACAAGAAAAATCGTGAAGCAGGTGCTGTATATCGATAGTGTTATGTATACTTCTCTCCACGTGGTTCATCCTCCCGTTGCTGGATAGTTTGACTATACGTTTCTGTTCACAACTGTGCCAATGCTAGGCCACTGTGAGTACCGGTACTCTCCTGTTTTTTTTACTAGCGGAAGTTCAGGTACCCAAGGGGAGAAAACTAGAAAGTGCTGGTACTCAATAACAGTGAGTACCGGCTCATTAAAGCACTGGGTGTAATGTATTACAGGGTCAGGGAAGCTGAGGTCTACTGGCAAATCCAGGAAAAGAAGAAAACTTTGGAAGAGCACTCAACAAACCAAGTGGGACAGGACTTTGGATGTGGCCCTGAGGTGTAAGTGGTAGAGGAGCCTGTACCTTTTTAGATCTGTGGCTTGGATCCTGAAAGTTTGGCAGCATTTGGTACTCTCTAGAAGATATCACCCAATTTGTAGAAAAATTGGAAATTAGACTTTTTTCTTTGGAAAAAAACGGTGAAGATTACACTGCCAACCAACAAAACGTGTGCTCTCTTTTGCAACAAATCAAGGTTCAGCAAGACCCCATAGAGTAGATATTAGGCATTCTGGAGTTCTGCTTGGTGGATACTTCCATCCTTGCCATTTTGGAGAATTTTGAGCTCCAAAACTATAACTTATGGCCGGATTAAAACTGCCCTAGATGGATGGTTGAAATGGAACACACCTGATCAAATCTGACACCCAGAGTATGGTTAATGAGGCTGAAAACTGCCTTTATCGAAGAATGGTGGATCCTGGTTGGTTCTCTGCATGGGAACCGAGGGAACATTGTTTTAACTGGATATATGCGTTCTAATTGCGCGTTGCAAAACTGGTTAGATTCAGATTACCTCTTCAACCTCCTCCTCGGAGACACTCTGTGGCCTTGTACGAAGAAGTTAGACTCCTGGTCAAATCCATTCTCACTCACTTGACCGAATCTTTATTTGGTTCAACCTTTTAAGGCTTCACTCGTAAACACCTCCTGCCTGACGTTTCTCACAGGTTTCCTGATTTCTTCTAGATTAGCATATTAGGGATCTTCCCTTCGATTCGATTTGATTCATTTTTTTGTTTGAATATGTTTATTGCATTTTGTCATTATTCAACAGTACACATATGCAGTGATAGCAAATAAAAGGCGCTGTTACTTGAGGTATGGAGTCCCAGGCTATGTGGACCATCTCACCCTCGTGGAGGTATGGCAGGAGAGAGCAAGTTAAACAAGTGCACAGTTAAACAGCATTAACAAATTTGTATAGCACCAACTGTTGTGTGATACATTCATGTTCAGTAGTGGCAGTGCCCAATGTTGGTGCAAATAACTTCTATATTGCAACTGCATATCCTAGAATCATTCCCTATAGCGCTCAAAGTATACCATGACCGGAGAAACAGATCAGTTGTTCACATGGGCAATACAGTACACATTCAATTTGCATTGTTAAACCAATAAAAACTACTACTACTAACTATAAAGAACAATTCCAGTTATATGGAAAACCATAAACCAGGTGGCGTCTAATCGTGTTCATGTGTGTATGTGTGGAGCCGGTGATGCGGTGGGGAGCGAGATCCGAATGTGACATGTCGTCGGCAATACAGTAATCGTAGGAGCCTTCGCGTGTGCAGTAGGGTGTAGGGGAAGCGCCGCTGAGGGGGGGGGGAGGGAGGGGGTTAATGGAAGGAGGAGAAAAAAAGGTGGGGGGGAGGGGGGGAGGGAGGGGGGAGGTTGGGAGCGAGAAGAATGCTAGGGGTGTCATTAGAGAGTATGGAGTAAACGCTCACATAATACCATTCTGTAGACACTGTGGTAAATAAATAAATAATACCCTATTTTTGACTAGGCTTATAGCATAACAGATAGCTCAATAAATAAGAGTCAAGATTCGAGGTAGTAGGAGTTTCTGCAGGTTTATTACAGCATAAGGACAGGATCAGGACAACCTGCATAGGAACAGAATGACAGGGGAAAAGAGGCCCGGCAGCTGCCGGGGCTAGGTCTGGGATGAGCGCGCTAACATTTAATAACAAGACATTCATTTATATACATAGCGCAAACACATAGCATTACATTGCAGTAGGCGTAACAGTGGGTGGAGTAGAAGGCGTGACGTGTAACAGTCGCGAGAGATAAGAGTAATAAGAGGTGTAACTGGGAGTTTACTTAGACATGTGATGTAGAACGTAACAGAATATGTCATGAATGGGCGGACACATAGGAGGGGGCTACCTAAGGAGCCGGGACCTCTAACCTAATGGTGCGCGAAAACTAGCAATGACGTGTTACTAGGAGAAGCTGGGGGCTACGAACTCTGTGCTAGGAGCAGAGACTAGAGTCTGGAGGGTCGGAGCGACATGTACCTAAACCCTATCTGGTATCTGATGTTTAGGGAACATGTTGATATGAACTAGAAGTCATGAGGGGAAAAGCTAACCTGATTCTAAGACTGGACCATGCATTATTCTACATGTAGTGCGTGATGAAGAATATTAAATGACCATTAAATACAGTATTTCTCTAACGTGGAGACGAGAAGGCTAGACAATGACGGAAACTATTGATGCAGTTCAGTAGCTTAGGAATGCAGAGGAGGAGGACTGAACTGATAGCAGGAACTATAACATACTTTTGGCAGACTTAGAGGCAGAGCCGGGCTGCACCGGGCACTGCGAAGCAGGAAGTAAGTGAAAGGTCGAGGATACAGGTGGGGGCTGTATCGCTCCTTAGCGAGGCTTTCAGGAGACAGAAGCTGAATCTGTGGTCCGGGCCCTTTTGAGGCCTGGAAACGGGGACTTTATAATGGAATAACGTGCACACTGAGAAACGTGGCAACATTACTTACATAGGCCTGATATTCGTAGTATTCACGAGGACTGGAAACTAACATACTAGAGGTGGACACAACTGTAATTGCGTCTTTAATCAGAAATGGGGAATAACATATGCATATTGGTCATGCATACATAGCATATGATGGATGGGGCGTAGGGACACAGAACATGGCAAAATTTACTTTTCCACATTCCCTCCTTGTCACTACGTTTCCATCAGGAAACATCAATATTCATGATACCATCTATCATTTCATACAGTACCATTTGCTCGTCCCGAATTGTCTTGGAACGGGATTTAGAACGGGGCTTGGGACTAGGAATACAAGAGGTAGCACACATGCTGCAAATCGCAGGGCCACATTGTATACAGAGGCAGCAGCTAAATATGATCGCTACTGCAATACCTAGGAAGGACAGGACTTTCCATCCCCATGCGGAAATTATATTCCAGAACCAACCGGACCATGTCCAGGTGCCTGGATCTTGATGTAACAGATGGGCAATTTTATGGAGTCTGGTTATAGCTGAATAAACAGACGGCGCGTTATTTGGAATGAAAATGCAACAACTGGATCCGAGAATTCTACAGGCCCCGCCCCTATCGGCCAGTATGACGTCAAGGACGAGACGATTCTGTAAAACGACAATTCTCATAAAGGATTGCTCTTCAGTTAAGTTACCTAGAGCAGAGGCAGTCTCATCTACTACAGCTTCAAGGGTTCTTGTTAACCTACGAATTAGCTTACTATTTACAACTGTACCTAAATAAGGGAAAACACCTTTATCTATATCAATGAATTGCTCTGCGGCGGTTTCAGTATAATCGACAATCGGGAGATTTCTCTTGTGTCTAGTGTGTACTAAGAAAGAATTCCTATGATAATCAGGTGGGGCTAGAAAAACAGGTGGCAGTAGGAAGGCAATGTAACAGGTTCCCTCCCAATCGAGGGGCAGACGGACATATGCAGTTTGACCACAAACAAAATAAGAATGACGTGAAGCTATAAAAATAGATTTCCTACTGTCACTATACTGGATAACAGTAGTACATTCACTATGACCTATATGTATAGAACCATAACTACGGACACATAATTCGCCTTTGACTGGTAGTACTGAAATAGCGGGTGAGTCTGGAGTAGTATCAGACTGAACATTCAGAACCATGAAATTCGACGAATAATTTCCTATATTATATACTTCATTTTCTAGATCTAAACCTGTTCTATGGGGGAAACCTTGCTTGTCTGGGAAACATGTACTGTTAAGAAAAGACATATCTGTTGAGGATGACGTTAACGTGGACCATGCTCCACACGAACCATTGTGTGAGAATGGATAAGGAAAAAGTGGCAGAACTCCCTTCGGTGTCTGGAAAGGGGGGAGTCGACCACACACCCAACAATTAGTGGCATTGCTGGTCTGGTGTGAATAATGTAACATACGGATGAATGTGTTATTACGCATGGCGAGGCGGTATGAATATTCGTGAGGAGGCAGATCACTAAACGTGTGCTCTACTGTAGCATGAGCAGACATATTTACATGAGGAACTGAAAAACACAGATAGAAAGCATAGCTGGTGCAGGAAATCATTATGCTAAGAAATAATATGAAACTTAGAAAAACGATGCATTGGAGTGTACTTCGACTGACTCTCTCACTATGGGGGTCTATTTTATACATGTCAGAAACAGTCTAACCGTTTCACCTAGGGGAGGACTTATACAATCAAACTGGCTGACTTATTAGACCTGAGCTTTAACTTATACTCCTGTTGCGGAGTTTTCTCTAACAAGGGAGGGTTTGTAATAAAGTCTGGTGCGGGACAGTCCTTTAAAACAATGTTCTGGCAATCCTTCGAATCCTGGGAAATGTTCTTGGCAATGTCTTTGAAGTCTGGCTTTGGTCCTTTGAAAAGTTTTACATGAGAAAGATGGACCCACCCCTTCCTGCCTTCTAGCTTGACGGCAGTTCGGGTGGTCAAGAGGACTTGACGTGGCTCTTTCCAACGTGGTTCCAGCGGACTTGATCTGTCAAAATTTCGGATCATCACCAAGGATCCTGGAACGATCTCGTGCGGTGCCACCTCGGTATTGTCTGGAAATGCGGCGGCAACCTGTGAACGACATGAGTTGAGGGCAGACATCAAGGAAGCTAGGTAATCTGTCAGCATATTACATGAAACATCGGTAATACTTCGGGGTCTAGGAGTACCCCACATGTTAGGGGGGCGGCCGAAAACGACCTCATACGGGGACAGACCTGATCTGGAATGTGCGACCATACGCATGTAAAACAGAGCGACTGGCAAAGCTACTAACCAGTCCACACCCTTGTCTTTACAGATTTTTGCTATACGGATTTTCAGAGTCTGATTATGTCTTTCGACTAGTCCAGCTGCTTCTGGATGGCGTACACAATGGAACTTCCACTGGTACCCTAACAACAGGGAAACGTGTCTCATGAGTTCGGATGAGAATGGCTGACCGTTATCAGAATATACGACTCTAGGGAGTCCATATCTAGGGAAGAATTCACGAACCAGCTGCTTGGCAGTGGTCGCGGCTGTGTAATCTGGGACTGGATATGCTTCTGTCCACCTGGACAAAGCGCATACAACTACAAGGACATACTTGAAACCTCGACATCGCTCCATTTGAATATAATCCATCTGGAGGACCTCAAAAGGGTGGTCAGGGGGCTGGAAACCACCTTGTTCCACCGGGACACTTTTACCTGGATTAAACTGACAACATATCATACAGGTACGGACTTTCTGCTTGGCTGCAGCTCGTAAATGCTTGTTGAACCAAATGTTCTGGATACTGTCTAACATAGCTTTTTCTCCTAAATGTGCTGGACTATGTGCGGTATTGATAATAACTTGAACCATAGAATCGGGGAGAAACCATGTGGCTCTACCCTTCGTTAACCATCCTTGATCTGTCTGGACCCCTCCTTGTACAGACCATTTCTTGATTTCATCGGGAGTAGCATGTAACTGAATATCTATGACATCTTGTGTAGGGTCCTTAACTGTCATG
Source organism: Lissotriton helveticus (assembly GCF_964261635.1). Classification (NCBI taxonomy): domain Eukaryota; kingdom Metazoa; phylum Chordata; class Amphibia; order Caudata; family Salamandridae; genus Lissotriton; species Lissotriton helveticus. Next base: position 165,611,580 of record NC_136062.1, on the reverse strand, counting down.
CATGTAGTCAGATCTGGAGTATGTGTCTGATTAACTGGAATGTCTGGAGTCTGTGCTGTAAGCTTGGCTGTGCGGTCTGCTAGATCATTACCTTGGGAAATAATGTCAGTAACTTTCGTATGTGCTTTGCACTTCATGATAGCAATAGATGTCGGTAAATGTATGGCATCTAACAGAGCTTGAATAAGGAGACCATGCTGAATCTTGGTTCCATGAGAAGTCATAAAACCTCTCTCCTGCCAGAGCACTCCGAAGTCGTGTACAACTCCGAATGCGTAACGTGAATCTGTGTAAACATTAACCTTCAGGTTCTTGGCATGTATACAGGCTTGTGTCAGAGCAACTAGCTCTGCTGCTTGAGCGGACAGGGTATCAATACGGTGTGTTTCAATAACTTCAGTGTCAGTAGTCACTGCATACGCGGCGACTAGTTCTCCTGTACTAGTTCTTATACATGAACCATCCACATAAAGTGTCAGGTCAGGATCTGGTAACGGAATGTCTGTCAGGTCTTGTCTTGGCTTTGTCGTAATGTTAACTACTTCCACACAATCATGTGTGTCTGGATTTGAATTAACTGATGGTAACAGTGTAGCAGGATTCAGGACGTTGCAGCGTCTAATTTCTATGTGTGGCTGGAACAGTGTCAATTCATAACCTGTTAAACGTGCAATTGTCAAGTGCTGAGTTTGTGTTCGGTTTAAAAGAACTTCTACTGAATGTGGAACTTGTACTGTCAGGGAATGTCCTAAAACTATGGAATCACTTTGTCTGATAGCTAGTGCTGTGGCTGCGACTGACTTGAGGCACGCAGGCAACGCCTGGGCGACTGGATCTAATGTGCTCGAAAAATAAGCACAGGGCTTGTATTGACCTGCTTGATCTTGTGTGAGGACAGATAATGCTGTACCTTCGCGTTCAGTAACGAAAAGTGTAAAAGGCTTACTGTAGTTCGGTGTAGCTAGAACTGGAGCTTGGCATAGGGCTTTCTTTAACTCGTTGAAACTAAGTGTATGTTCAGATGTCCAAGGGAGGACAGTCGATACGGCTGCCTCCTGTGTCGTTAACTGTATCAGTGGCTTGGCTAGAAATGCATACTGGGGAATCCATTGTCTACAATAAGAAGTAAGGCCGATAAAAGCACGTACCTCCTTCTGGGTTCTGGGCTGGGGAAGACTCGCTATTAACTGGATACGGTCGGGTGTCAACTGCCTACCCCTCTTGGACAGCAAGTGTCCTAAGTATACCACTTGCTGGACACAGAATTGAAGCTTTGAAGGTGACACCTTGTGCCCCATCTCGGCAAGAAAATACAGAACTGTAAGTGATGCTCGCTCGCAGTCACGTTCAGAACGGGCTGTGATCAGTAGATCATCGACATACTGGAGCAGGGCAGTGTCAGTTGGCATGTGAATATTGTCTAGTTGTCTCTTGAGTGCTTGACTGTAAATACTAGGGCTTTCTGTGAAACCTTGAGGAGCGCGTGTAAACATATAGCTCCTTCCATTTAAACAAAATCCGAAAAGAAACTGGCTGTCTGGATGAATTGGAACACTAAAAAATGCATTCTTGAGGTCAATAACAGTGAAAAACATGGCTTCGGAATCAATGGCAGTTAACAGAGAAGAAATATCTGGAACAACTGGATACTGAGGAATAATACATTTATTAAGCTCTCGTAAATCAATCACTAATCGATATACTGGGGGTGCATTTGGATCAGTACGTTTCATGACTGGAATGATCGGAGAATTGCATACATTGGAGTCAGTTTCTACAACTACTCCTTGAGCCATGAGCTCGTCAACAATTTTGGATAAGGCTGCTACAGCCTCAGGTGGCAATCTGTACTGTCTGATTCGTGGTAACACTACACCTGGTTTGAGAGTCACACGATAGGGTGTGATTTGCATGTAACCTACATCAGTTGGACCTTGCGCCCATAAATGCTGCGGAACATTAGACAATCTTGAATCAAAATCTCGTAATACATAGTGACCCTTAAAGTCACGTAGGAACAGACGTATTCCCTCTGGGGAACAGCAAATAACTGCACCTAACTCTTTCAGTGTCTTAATACCTAACAGATTTTCTGGACATGACTTAGTAAGTAACAGATCAGTAGTACGGGACAATGGACCTACTTCTAGAGTAACTGGCTTTGAAATCTCATTAACTATGGGTTTTCCTGAAAATCCAAGGGAAACATTTCTTGAGCCTGAGAGCGGAGCCCCTGGAACTTCGGCGTGACTAATTGTGGTCCTACTTGCCCCTGTATCGATCAAAAATTTTCTGTCTTTCCCTAATACTTGACTATGAACATAGGGACCTTCTTGGTCTACAGGTATCTCGATGAGAGGCAAGCCTACCTCCCTCTCTAGGCTGTTTCATGAATATGACTGGTACTCTGGATACTCGGACTGTGCATACTGGTACATCTGCGATGTAACGTGCTGTGTTGCAGCAATAGGCTGCGGTACTGTAACTGTCTGTTGTGCATTCTGTGGCTGAGGAGTCTGTGAAACTAGTTCTTGTCTAGGCGGACGTGGTCTTTCTTTAGTCTTACCAGTAGCTATATTGTGTTTCAGAACTGCACACTCGTTTATAAAATGGCCTGGCTGTTTACAATAATTGCAGTTCCCTTTAACGGGAGCTGCAGGATGACTGGCTTGAATCGGACCCCTCTTCTGACTGTCTTGAGGAATAGATTGTGCAACTAGCACTTTCATTTTCGTGTCTTTCATACGTTTTCTTTCGTGTTCTTGCTCTTCTCTGATTCTATTCTGGTGATACTGAAGCATCTGGAGCATCTGGGACGGACTATTTGCTTGCCAGGTGCTTTCGACTTTCAAAACTCGATTTTTAATTTGTGGACTTGAATTCTCGACTAATTTGGTAACGAAAAGATGAGGGTATGACTCACTACTTGTCTTGAGACCACTATTAATGCTGAAACATTTCTCAAATCTAGAATAAAAATCACTAATGTCTTCATCTTGTTTCTGTTTACAGGCTGAGATTGCATCCCAGTCTTCTTTCCTAGTTGTCAATAATCTGGGTAAAACTTGAATCAATAATTCTGGTAATTCTTTACATTTATCTCCAAGACCGGTACCTGGTACTCGTGCCTTGTCTTCAGCTTCTAGAGCTGTCCAATCGATCTTTTTCTCTCCCACCTCCCATTCTTTTTCCTTTAACTTTTCATACACCCCTGCGGGTAGCAGAACCTTTAACATTTTAATGATATATGGGTACGTGTATTCTCCCATACGGAGCATGTCTTTTAATTCTCTATGGAACCCTGCTGGATCTTTGTCATGACGGGGAATTAACTTTTTCATTTCTAGGAGTTCCATCTTTGAAATCGGAGTGTATACAAACACTCGTTGCATTTCGCCACCCGCCCCTTGGACTGGGTGGACTTCTCGTAACGGATTCTGTCTGTCTATGTAGAATGGTTTACTTTCTGGGGGTGAGACATGAACAAAATGCGGGTTCAGGAACGTTCTATACTTGTGGCGCTGTTCTAGAATAACACTAATTAAATCGGTACCTAGACCTCTCCATTTATACTGGAGTAACTCGTTCAGGATATCGTGTAACGGGCCTGGATCAGAGTGTTGACCCTCATACAGAGTAATGAGGTGCTGGATCATATACATACCCACCAGTCGTTGCTCGGCTGGGGGCAGTTTCAGAAACATTTGTGCCACTATTTCGTCTGGAAAAGTGGTAGAATCAGTAATCCATCGGACTGCTGATCGGGCTAGTTCTTGTTCATGCATGGTGCTTAACTCGCTATAACCGACTCGTGATTTCAGAATGTGATCGGTAGCTTGAAATACTTGTTCTAGAGAAACTTGTTCTGGTGCTGGATGATGAAAAACAGACTTGGGTTCTAGGCGTAAATGGCGATCTGGAAATCTGGATTTTCCTACATACGCTATTCTGGCGGGATTCTCGTCTTCCTCTTCAGGATCAGAGATACTTTCTTTCTCGCTTACTTGTGCTGCTTTACGCTGTTCGTGTAACCTTATTATTTCTTTACGAATTTTCTTGTACATACTTTCCATGGCACTAATGGTCTTGTGCTTACCCTCGGCTATATTATCACTCCACCTTGTCAGGATTCTCATTTCGGCGGGATCTTTAGACGGGTAATCTTGTTCTCTTATTAGACAATTGATCAGGAACTTTAATATCATGAGCTGAATCTCGGCTTTCCTTTGAGACATAATCTCGCCAATACTTTCTGGATCATCCCCTGTACGGATGAAACGATATATTCTGTCTAGATCTTCTTTCATATTCGGTAAGGTGACTAGATACTCGGTCACCCTTCTTACGCGTACGGAATATAAAACCATATTATACTCGCCTGGGACTGCGTCATAGACACATTCGGCAAGGGCTTGTCTGATTTCTGTAACAGACTTATTACTTTTAGGAGTACGCTGTGATGCTTGAGCATGTAATTCGAGTGCTGATAAACGCTTATGTGGCGGCGGGGTTTGAGGAGGACCTCCTCCTGCGGCCCCTAGACTAGAATCGTCGACTGACATTCTTCGTGCTTGCAGGGTCGGTAATTGTAACGTGGGCTGAACTTGTATGGCAGGCTGACCCGGGGGTACCGTAACAGGTACTCCGGTGTCTGGAGGAACTGGAAGTGCCTGATTTACAGGGACTGGCGGAGCGCGAACAGGATTTGCATATTCTGGGACTGTGTCATCCAAATAGGACGAAATAAAAATATCAGCTGCGGTCGGTTTGTGACGTAGCTTGGTCGGAACTAATGGTGGCGGGAAATTACTGGGTGCCTCTGGGGTCGCTTTTGGCAAGCCTTCGGCAAGGAGAGGATACATACCCTTAATAAGGGCATGCCTCTGTCTATCTGACTGTTCGGCTTTGACTTGTTCACCTATCTCGATTAATTCTCTTTCTTGGGCTCGTTCTTGGGATTCTCTACTTAACTCTGACTTTCTGACTTCCTTTTCCGTTCTTCTATGCGCTTCCTTACGCCATAACTCGATGGCATCTTTCTGTGACTGTCTGGCTTTCTTTTTCCATAATGCTTCTTCTACTCGCATGATACATTCGGCATCCCATGTACCCGATACGGGCCATCTATACTTTTCTTCTAACTGTTTGGTATACTCTACCCATAAATCTAGATACAATATGGCACTTATGCCATGTTTCTGATACATAAAGTGACCTGGACTGTCCCTAGGCGGAACAGGAACTGCTGCTTCCAGCAGACCCTTTCTAGTTTTTAACTGACGTAACTTGGAAAAGAGCGGCATTCTAAACTTGAATCGGAACACAATACAATACACGAAAAACAATAACAATTGGGAAAACAATTCAGGCATACCACGACATTGGAAATACATTAAACAACATTATAAATAATCAGTTCGAACAGAATACTACCTGAAAATACTGAAAACAGAAACAGAACAGAATTCTCGAGAACGGAACAGACTAGAGTTACTGGATGCACTGCTATAACAGTACGGAACATACCGGTCCCATAAAGGAACACATCAAGACCCGTATCCACCTAGGTGAACACTTCGTTTGTGGGCTTGGGTACCACCAACCCACGGACCAGAGTCAATTTAGACTGACCCTGTCTAGACACTACCCCAGCAATGGTACTCACCGGGCAGCACGGAACGGAAGGCCTCGGACGGGACTGGACTACGACGACGAACTTCGGACTTCGGACTTCAGTTACGGGTGGACCTCCGGATACCTCGGACCTTGGACTCTCGGCTTGGGCTCTGGTCGGGACTCGCCGCGTTCCTCCACCGTCTCGTTCGGATGCTGGACCGCCTCCTCCGTCTCCTCCGTGGGCCTGAGGGATACTTGAAGCAGAAATATCTGCCAGGTGCACGGTATGGTTCCGTCACGACTGCAGAGGGTCAGGGGGTCGGCGTGGCTTCACCGACGCGTGGGGAAAGGGCAAGTCCCTGTTCGGGCGCCATTATGTGGTAAATAAATAAATAATACCCTATTTTTGAATGAATGAATGAATAACAGATAGCTCAATAAATAAGAGTCAAGATTCGAGGTAGTAGGAGTTTCTGCAGGTTTATTACAGCATAAGGACAGGATCAGGACAACCTGCATAGGAACAGAATGACAGGGGAAAAGAGGCCCGGCAGCTGCCGGGGCTAGGTCTGGGATGAGCGCGCTAACATTTAATAACAAGACATTCATTTATATACATAGCGCAAACACATAGCATTACATTGCAGTAGGCGTAACAGTGGGTGGAGTAGAAGGCGTGACGTGTAACAGTCGCGAGAGATAAGAGTAATAAGAGGTGTAACTGGGAGTTTACTTAGACATGTGATGTAGAACGTAACAGAATATGTCATGAATGGGCGGACACATAGGAGGGGGCTACCTAAGGAGCCGGGACCTCTAACCTAATGGTGCGCGAAAACTAGCAATGACGTGTTACTAGGAGAAGCTGGGGGCTACGAACTCTGTGCTAGGAGCAGAGACTAGAGTCTGGAGGGTCGGAGCGACATGTACCTAAACCCTATCTGGTATCTGATGTTTAGGGAACATGTTGATATGAACTAGAAGTCATGAGGGGAAAAGCTAACCTGATTCTAAGACTGGACCATGCATTATTCTACATGTAGTGCGTGATGAAGAATATTAAATGACCATTAAATACAGTATTTCTCTAACGTGGAGACGAGAAGGCTAGACAATGACGGAAACTATTGATGCAGTTCAGTAGCTTAGGAATGCAGAGGAGGAGGACTGAACTGATAGCAGGAACTATAACATACTTTTGGCAGACTTAGAGGCAGAGCCGGGCTGCACCGGGCACTGCGAAGCAGGAAGTAAGTGAAAGGTCGAGGATACAGGTGGGGGCTGTATCGCTCCTTAGCGAGGCTTTCAGGAGACAGAAGCTGAATCTGTGGTCCGGGCCCTTTTGAGGCCTGGAAACGGGGACTTTATAATGGAATAACGTGCACACTGAGAAACGTGGCAACATTACTTACATAGGCCTGATATTCGTAGTATTCACGAGGACTGGAAACTAACATACTAGAGGTGGACACAACTGTAATTGCGTCTTTAATCAGAAATGGGGAATAACATATGCATATTGGTCATGCATACATAGCATATGATGGATGGGGCGTAGGGACACAGAACATGGCAAAATTTACTTTTCCACAACACACCTGGTGGTAGGCCGCCAGGGTACCATCCCACTCTAGCGCAATAGGGTACATCCGAAGCCCCGCCGTCTCCTCCCGGTGCAGTGCTACACTCTCAGAACTCGCCCAATTATCCAGTGAGCGTCGCCACTGTACCGTTTGGGGGGGAGACTATGCTTCCACCGCTTAGTAATGAGACGTTTCGCCGTAATCAGTCCCAGGTCCCAGAATCTCGCCTGGACTTTCGTCTGCTTCGTCCTTTTAAATAATCCCAACAGGCAAGCTTCCCAGGTATGTGGTAAGGTGCCCCCTGTCGCTTTCACCAAGGCAGTTGACACCGCGGTCCAATAAGGCTGCAGTAAAGTGCAGGACCAGAGGACATGTAGAAACTGTGCGTCCACAAGTCCGCATTTAGGGCACTGTGTCGTGGTGAGTCCAAAGTAATGATTAATTTTGTCCGGGGACAGATACGCTCGGTGGATCACGTAGTACTGTATGATCTTAAAGCGTGCATTGCGTGGCACATGTAGAGCTCCGGCTAGTACCCTCGCCCACTCCTTGTCAGACCAGTCCCGTCCTCTATCAGCCGTCCATTTGTCTCGCAAGCGCTGAGGGGAGAGTTGTGTGTGTGTGTGCAGCGCTTGGGCAATCCAATGTATGAGGTGAGAGCCGTGTCCCATCACATGCAAGTATTGAATAAGTAGGTGCGTTGGCGGTTCCTCCGCTAGCGGTCCCCAGGCTCTTGTCAGTGTGTGCATCAGTTTCGCATGTGTCAGGAATTGCCCTGCCGGCAACCCAGTGTTATCTGCAAGTGTCTCGAAAGGGAGTAGCGCGCCCTCCTCGTACAGGTCACCCAAACTCTCTAAGTCCGCCGCTCCCCAACTTTCCAGTAGTGGCGCCGTGAGTATCCCGGATCCCCAGGGCGTACCCAGTAGCGGCAGGTTAGGTGCGTACGGTTTCACCGCTGCAGTGAGTTTCAAGCTTCTCAAGAAGCACTTTATCGCCACCTCCAGGTGGAGCTGGTTCTGTACACGGGACTTAGTCAAAGGATGAAACAACGCATGAACCTGCGGGACCGACATGATCGCCTCTGTCGTGGCCGTGTCACTCAAATTGCGCCCACTCAGCCAGTAAGCCATCCATTGCAGCTGTGCAGCTAGGTAGTACAACTCGTGGTTAGGGACCGACAGCCCACCACTATCAGTCGCAGCATGGAGGGTTTTCAGAGCCACTCTGGGTCGGCCTTTGTTCCAAATCAGTCGCTGATGCATAGTTTCGAGCTTGCGAAAGGTGCGGACCGGGACATACACTGGCAGGTTTGCATAAAAATAAAGTAGCCTAGGCAAAATGATCGCTTTGGCCAAAGCTATACGGCTGGGGACATTCAGAGGGAGAGTGTTCCAGAAGGAAACTTGCGCTGTAAGCGAAGAAATCGCTCTGGTGAGGTTGCCTTCCAGTAGGTCCGTAGGGTCGCGGTACACATGGACTCCCAGGTAACGGAACACTGTGGGGTACCAGAGGAGCCGCTCGCCCATTACCGTGACGTCGCACTCAGGGATGTCTGCCGCAAATGAGTACACCCCTGACTTGGCCCAATTGACACGCAACCCCGACATTTCGCCAAAGCTACTGAAAATGTCCGTGAGTGCGCGGGGAAAGCAGGTCAGATCCCTAACATAGAGCAATAGGTCGTCGGCATAGAGCGACACCGAATGCATCCCATCCATCAACGGAATCCCCCAATTCTCGCCAGAGGCACGTAGCTGCGCCGCCAGTGGTTCCATCATGAGCGCAAAAATCAGGGGGGAGAGGGACATCCCTGTCTCGTGCCCCTTTGGACACGAATCGGAACCCGAGAAAAGTTTGTTCATTCGAACCCGCACCACGGGTTCAGAATAGAGGAGTTCCACCATGCGGAGATAGGCCTCACCCTGCCCAAATTTCTCCAGCACCAGCGGTAGGTAGGGCCACTCCACCGAGTCGAATGCCTTTTCAAGGTCGAGAACCATGCAGCCCGAGTGGAGCCACCGGGTCACCGCCAGGCTCTGCACCCGGAACAACTGTCTAATGTTGTATGGCGTGTTGCGGGTAGGGACAAATCCGTTTTGGTCTGCGTGTACTAGTGCAGGGACCAGTTGTGCCAATCTCTGGGCCAACGCAGATGCCAGGATCTTGTAGTCCGAGTTAAGGAGGGCAAGTGGCCTGTAGGACCCCACATTCAGTGCATCCTTACCAGGTTTCAAAAGTGAGATCACATTGGCCTCATTTAGGGACAAAGGAAGCGCTGCATCCCGTATCGCTGCCGCGTAGACTCGCAGCAACTCGGGAATGAGAATAGTGGATTACGCCTTATAAAACTCCGCCGGCAGACCATCGGGTCCGGGGGACTTGCCGTTCGAGAGAGAGTGTATCACAGCACGGAGTTCTTCTGCAGTGAACGGCGCACTCAGTTCCTCACATTGCACATTAGTGATCGTCGGCAATGGAAGGCCTGATAAGTACTCAGTAATCTCTGCTGCAGTAGCTCGTAGGCGGGTGCAGTTCAAGGTCCTGTAGTGGCTCGCAAATGCCTCATGGATGGCCCTCTGGGTGTAAACCACTTCACCCTGCGCATTGCGGATCGACATTACTGGCATCGTTTGGGTGTCCCTCCGGACCAGCCAAGTCAAAAGTTTGCCAGCCTTATCTCCAGCATTATGCATGCGCGTGGAGTGTGCTGCATAATTCAAGTTCTTCAGCCTGTCAAGGAGCCGCGCGTGTTTTCCGCGATTATCTAGTAAGGTCGAGTCTTCTCCCTCCACTGCCTCCCGTTCGCCCGATAGTAGTGTCGACTCCAGTTGTGTCAGTTCCCTGTCCACCTGGCGTCTCAATCCCGCCTGTGCTTCCAAACAATTACCTCTCACGACCACTTTGCATGCATCCCATTCAACCTGCGGGGTAGAGGCAGTATCAGCGTTGTCTTCAAAGTACTGCAGGACACGGTTTGAGAGTAGTTCCCGAAAGGGGGCGTCCAGCAAGACATCGGGCTGGAGGCGCCACGTGTGTACCGGCGGGTGCGGGCGCACCCAGGCAAAGTCAAGTGTGTGCGGATTGTGGTCCGAATGAGTGAGGCCCAGGTACTGGGTGTCAGTGACTAAGGATAGGAGATCGCTGGTCAGCATGAACCTATCGAGTCTGACATGCAGTGCGTGAGCGCCCGAATAGTACGAGTAAGTCCGGGTGGTAGGGTTGCGGCTGCGCCAAGCGTCAGTGAGATCCCATTGTGTTGCCCAGTCAGCAAACACGCGTGACGTACCGTGCATCATCGCATTCGCCAAAGGAGGGGTGAACGTATCTAACACAACATCAAGGACTTCTAGGTTGCCCCGAAGTAACACATATCTTCCTTCCATATCTATGGTGCTATGTGTCATGGCGAAAGGGACCCCCGGGCGAATCCAAATGAGAGCCCCACGCGCAAAAGCCGAGTAGCCTGTAGCATATATCTGCCCCCTCCAGCGGCGACGCAGTGTGTGTGTCTCTGGTTCCGTCAGGTGCGTCTCCTGCAATAGCGCTATCTGTACCTGGTGTCGCTTGAGGTACGAGTACACCTGATAGCGACGTGAGGGGGTATGCATACTGCGGACATTCCAAGTGCAAAATTTAACCACTGCCATTGTAACAGTTCACCTCTACCACCCAGTGCCCCCACCCACCCACTGCACCACAAATTACATCCCGCCAGATCAGAGCGTCACAAAATGTCTCGCATGTTGTCCATTGGTTCGCATCCACACTCCTACACACATTAGGGGGAAGGGTAATTCGCACCAGTCCTGTAACCATAAAACACATAATAACAATGCCAAAAGGTCGACTGCAAAACATGCAGTCGTCCAAACGCTCCAATGAGCACTAACTGTTCGTAAGTTCAATTAACAGAAGGGGGGTTCACTAAGCACGTATGTTAAATGTACTTGTGATACATGCAGTAATGACATGGGCACTCCTCCCATGCCACAGGCGTCCAAAGTCACACAGCCCAATGTCAGTAGAGGCACACTGTTCCAGGCGCTATCAAGGCGGCAGCGGACCCGCAGTCGCTACAGTCAGTGCACATGCAAGGACTTACCAGCGGGGGGGTAGCACACCTATATCCCCCTCCGAGGCCCACCAGAGTCAGGGCCCCTTGTAGTAGTGGGCCACCAGCCTGCTCAGCATTCAGGGCTTGTGTGTCCGAGCTCGGGCTTCTTTCCAGTGCCCGCCGGGCCTACTCAGCCGTCTCCCCGAGGCACACAAAAAAAAAAAAATTGTAGGAGCACCAGGGGCGCAGGGAGGCACCGTACCCGTCTCCACAACAGCCAGTGAGTCCGCAACAGTGCTAATGAAGCAAATCAGCTGTCTGTGGTGTGACATCAGGGAGTTCAACCGATACCTGTGAGTCCGGCAGGCCATACATATATTCATCATCACTCCCCACGGCGCCAGGACTGGCACCCGCGGCTGGGGCATCCGGTTGCGTTCCACTGATTTCCGCCACTCTGCGGATAGCCTCTCGTTGCTCCTCAATGCGGTGTTCAGGGGTAGGGCCGATGTTCGCCGCTGGGTGCACCGAGCTCGCCGTTGAGTGTCTTCTGCGCCGGCGCCATCGAGCACCTCCTCCACGACGGGATCTCGGGGGTGGGCCCCCCGGGTCAGGGACGATTCCCGAGTCAAGCCAGGTCTCGGCAGCCTCCGGGGTGTTGAAGAAGTATGTTCTGTCCTGTGCCACAACCCGTAGGCGGGCAGGGAATAGTAGTGAGTATTTAAGTGCCATGCGGCGGAGTCGCTGCTTGACGTCTAGGAAGGAATGCCGCTGCCGCTGCACCTGGATTGTATAGTCCGGGAAGAACATATTCGGGCATTGTCCACTCTGACCTCCTCCAGCTTTCTAACTTCCCGCAGAACAGTATCCCGATCTCGATAGTTCAGCACTCGAATGAGCATGGGCCGAGGGTTGGAGCCTTCAGGGGGGGGTTTGGACGGCACGCAATGAGCACGCTCTACCACAAAGTGCTGCGAGAGGGTACCTTCCGGGAGAATGCCCCTGATCCACCGCTCCACGTGTTCTGGTGTCTCCCGGGCTCCCACCATTCCGGCAGACCCACAATGCGGATGTTGTTCCGCCTCGCCCGTCCTTCCGGATCTTCCGCACGATCCTCCAGGAATTCCACGCTGTTAAGAAGACTCTGCACATATTTATCCATCTGGGTTATTTTGGGGGTCAGGTCCGTCACTGTGGTCTCCAGCGTCGTCGTCCTCTCAGATAGTTTTTTGTGATCCGCTCGGAGATGCGTCATGTCTATAGCCACGCTATCAATTTTAGACTCTAAAGAGGCGCGGGTCAGCTGCATTGATTCCTCAAGTCTTTCCATGGCCGCTAGCATCGTGTCCAGCTTGGAGGCAGTGTGATCTATCTCCGTCTGCTTCGCCATTTTACCCTTCACCTGCGCGTTGCCTGTTACAGCTCTCGTTTTAGGTCCCCCCGACATGAGCAGTTGCGACGTAGCCGGTCAGAGGAATAGCGCAAAGAGTCCCGCTGTGGCACAAGTAAGTCAGGGCCCGTAGGAAGGGGGAGGGTTAGTGCAGGTCCAAGCAGGCCTGGTAGGTCTTTACAGCTCCCGCACGTGCCTCATGGATACCGCTGCCAGTCTCAAGCGGTTTGACGTTAAGGTGGGACGCTCCGCGCGTGAGCCAGCGCCGTCGCCAGGGCAAGATGTGGCCAGGTTCCGCTGTTATCTCCGCGTGTCAAAGCAACGGGGGGGAAGAAGCGCTGCACGCACTGTGTAGGGTTCAAGCGCTTTGACAGTCCAGGGTTAGTGGCGCATTCAGGGGTACCCCCGCAGCAGGTCAAGCCTCCCGGCGTCGGCAGGGCAGCACTTATTCTCGACCCCCTCCACAGTGGTGGTCTCATCAATGCTCCGGCAGGGCGTCAATGGGGGGGAGGGGGGAGCGCCGCGATGTTTCGATGCACTGGTCTTCCCACTACGCTCCAGACTGCCACACGCGTCCGCAACTCACCACCTCCGCTCTCGTCGTCACGCGGGACCACCGGTCGGCATTGCGCTGGTCTCGGCTGTCCCCAGCGTCACACAGCGCCACCAGGCCTAACGTGTAGGCCGCGCTTGCTGTCTCAGGCAGTCTCCCCTCGCAGTGTTGGCAGCCCCAGGTACTTGGTCCTCCGCCTCGGCGCCAGTAGGTGTGTGGGGGGGGGCCGTGTGGGTATGCCCCGCCTTGCTTCCCACCCCTCCTGAAGTAAGCGACCACGGCCCTCAGTTCCGGGCCTGTGGTGTAGGCCTCATCCCCGGACTCGGGTGAGTTCAATGTGCCGGCGCTGGGTGCCCCGTCAGAGAGGCCACAGATGGATCCCTGGGATGGCCCGTACCCGGGTGGCGGAGAAGGCACTCCAAGTACTCCCAGGTAGGCCGCGGGACGTACCACTCGGTTGCCGCGGCGGGGGGGGGCACCTCCACTCCGATCCGGGCACCCAGATTCCACCACTACGCAGGTCAGCAGGGGCCGGACTTGCTCCGCCACGCCGATCGCTGGGTCGGACCCTCTAGGGATGGTGGCGGGTGGTTCCGACAGCGCCCAGATGCCGTCAGGGGGTGCAGGTAGCTGTCCGTTCCGTTGGGCCCAGAAGGCCTGTTGGCTCCCCGGCCTTTCCTAATTTCTCGCACCGGTCCGCAAAGGGCTCCGACCGGGCAGGGAGCGTACGCTGCCACCGGAGCCGCCTGGAGGGAGTCAGCTCTCTCAAACTCCGGCAATCAGCAGTAGAGTGCACAGTGGCCACCCGATGGTAGTTTCAGAGTGCTGCGGGCAATAATAGGCGGAGAAATGGCCTGTGGCAGGGGAGTCTCTCACGGAGCTCTACCCAGGCACGTCTGCCGCCATTGCGTGCTTAGCCACGCCCCCTTCGATTCGATTTGATTCATGACAAGATTTTATCCTTGTACGTGCTATATTTGAATTGATTGAATTATACTAATTGATGTATTCATGCATTGACTACTGATACCTGTCAACATTATAAGATTTAACTTTGTAACAGTAAATAAAACTGCTGCCAGGGAGAACCGCTATGCCTTGATGGATATGTGCTTCATGGTGGTTGGCCTAAAAGTGCGCCTTGTCACCCGTGCCCTGTTGTTCAGTATTTGCTTTGGCCCTCCCCATCGTTTACCAAGGATACTTATGGTTTCTCCGTCAGAATTCATCACTCCTAATACCCCAATCAATTTCTTTTTTGTTTTGGTCTCTTTGTTGCCATTACGTCTACTATTATTTACTTTTACTAACTTAGTTTGGGAAATTGTTCTAATCAATTCCCTGACATTGTATTGTTATGTTCCTGCTAGGATACCTGACATACATTTTCTCTGGGAGAAGCATGTCAGCTTGAAGCACAGCTACCAGGGATAAGCTCAGAATTCCTCATTGAAAAATGCCTATTATATCCTGTGTACGGTGCGGAAACTCATACATCTGCTCGTCTCCCATGTACATAATTCAGTTCTTCCTACTAGCTTTTTGACTTTGTCAGTGCTTCTGCAACCCTGTTTAATGCCTGTGCTTAGAGACCCATTATAAAAGGGGACTGGGAATAACATTGTCAGTAATTGTGGGTGATGAAAAACAGACCTTTAAATAAATGGACAATTCTTATTCGTGATAAAATACACCTAGGCATGTTCCCACACGTTGACAATTATGACCACTTGCACAACCCCCCCCCCAAAAAAAAACCAGTGCCAATACTTCGGCTCCAAGCAGTCTACCAAAAACACATACCCTCCTCCTTCAATACAAGCACATCTATCCACCCTGTTTGAATTACATTTAAGTATTAAAGGTTCTTATTTCTTGTCAGAGTGAAAAGCTTTTCTCACTAGCCATCAACTGCAGATGTTTACTCTATCTGGGCAACATTTGCGCCCTTTTAGATGGTCAAAAACTGGGTACATCGTTACATGCGGGGTACACAAAGATTTAGCCACATTTTGATCCTTTTTATCTATAACCACACTTTTTGTTGAAATCTGTGCATTATGTAGCAGATGACGGATTATGGTTTGGTTGAGGAAAGGAGATATTTAAGCGAAAAAATATGGCTGCACAATCAGACCTTTCCAGTGTCCATAATTAAAACTTTTACAAATACAGGCACCAGGGTCATTGTGTCTTAGGTATACACACTAAGCATAATGCACACCTTAAATAATGTGGCAGAGGGCAATACCGGAATAAGGGCCATATGTATCAAGCTAATTAGCATTCGCAAAGGCGAATGCTAATTAGACAAATGGTATGTATCAAACATGTTTGATGCAAAATAAGGAATAGCAAAATTTGCTATTCCTTATTTTGCGATTGCACTTAAGGAATCGCAAATTTTGTGATTCCTTAAATGCAATGTATCAAACAAAAAATATTCAAAAAATGCCATTAAGGATTCGCAAATTACCAACAAATTCTAGTTGGTGGCAATTTGCGAATTCTTTTCAAAAAGCTTTTTTCCAAAAAACAAACGGTGCCATATGACGCCCATACATGCCCTTAGGGCATGTATGTGCGCCATATGCCCCCAAATGTCTTTTTCAGGGGTGCAGCAGGGTGTTCTTGAGACACCCCTGCACCCTTGGAAAAATTCCTAATTTGCGATTAGCAAATTGCTAATCGCAAATTGCCCCTTCATTCCTATGGGCCTCCTGGCCCATAGAAATGAATGGGTAAATTGCGATTAGCAATTAGCTAATCGCAAATTAGGAATGGTAAGGAATCGCTAGTATATAGCGATTTTGTACATACATACTGTTATGCGAATTTCAAATAGCGATTCCTTAAAATTCGCTATTTGGAATTCGCAAAACGGAAGTATGATACATATGGCCCTAAATGTTAAAGCTCCTTCCTCCACATTATTGGTAACGGCCACGCAATTATTTGGAAGAATATTTGGAAATGTATAAAAAACATTTCAAACCTCTGCAGAAAAAAAGAAATTTGTCACTACCACAGTGCTGAATTTAATGGCAAAAATATTTAAACAAAGTACATCACACAAAACTCTGAATTTATTTGCTCCCAGCATTCCAGAATGCTTTGAAAGCTATCTGAGATATGGAAGGTCTCAGTCTCCTTCACAGATATGTCTCTACCATGTCAGGTATTCTGGGGCATATTACCAACGTTAAGCGATATTTATCGCTAACGATGCTTAGCAACGAATTTTTTAACGCTAAGCATCGTCTAAAATTATCGCAAATAAACCTTGCTATTATCAAGGTTTATCGCAAATGCGGAAAAAACTGCCGCAATGCATGAATATCGCTGAAAAGTCCGCGATATTCATGCATTACCGAGCTAATGCTCTTAGCCATGTTATCCACCTTCCATTGGATAACATGGCTAAGAACTGCTCAGGGCAGGTGTTAGTTTTTGGAGATATTCGCGCTTAGCGCGAATATCTCCAAAAGTTGGTAATAGGAGATAGCGATGTTAGCGACTGTTTCCAGTCGCTAACATCTTGGCACGCCCACTTTGCATGTCATTAGTGATAAATATCACTGACATGCAAAGTGGGGCCCAAGATGGTCGCTATCTCCTACTAGCTGTCGCTAACTGGTGTTAGCGACAGCTAGGTAATAGGGAGATAATTTTATCTCCGCTTTCTTGGCTTTTAAAGCCAAAAAAGCGGAGATAAACCCCCTTGATAATATGCCCCTCTGTTCCTTAAAACGCCATATCAAATCACCCCGTCACACAATTGTGCCCTTGAGTCTGCACACATGCTGACAACATTCACTCATACCAGTACGAGAGAGTATGCACAGGGGCGTAACACAGGCCCCCGCAGCCCACGCAGTGGGGGGGGGGGGGGGGCGAGCTGCAGGGGGCCCTCTCAGCACATTACTCTGTGGCTGCTCGGAGTTCAGTGCGCATCGATGAAGACAGAGTGCTTAACAGTGACCTCAGCCTTTTCCCATCAATCGTGGTGCTCTAGACATCTGTTGGTGCCACGGCACCCTCTCAGCCCCTCTTTCATTGGCGCTGGGAGTAGGGGTGCTGCAGCACCCCTATATGCTTGATGGAGTTCAACAAGAGAATAAACAATGAAGAGACCTTATTTATTAGTCTTGAATAATTTAGTGTGTGTTCAGAAGCAAACTATCTCGTGACAAGCAGCTTTAGTTTGACAAAGAGCTGCTAATTGTATTAACTTATAGATCTGGGTTTGCAGTTCCTTTCCGTGACTGCCTGTTTAGGGTATTATGTCATTTCAACTAGTGACACACTTGCTGAGGAATAGCTGAAACCAGGCCATGGTACCCCCAGAGGATTTCTAACACATACATAAATAAACACGTGCCTGATTTAAAAAGCAAACTCCAAATATCTCAAAATATATATTTGCAGCATCACCATTGTAAAAACTGTCTCTTGATAACAATTTTGTTACAGTTCTAGCCTATCACAGAAAAAGACACACCTGTGCCTTATGTGACCACAGGCCCTTCTTCTCCAACCATGGAAGGCCCGGCCCTGCCCTGCTCTTCCAACTTGCTATGGTGGTTTCCAGGCACATGGCACTTCCATTAGTTACAACGCTCGCCGGTTTCCTGTTCCATGAGTGAGTAGGTCATCCGGTTATGGTTTTCTTTTTTGCATTCCCATTATAAAATGAGGACTGCAAGACCCAGGTAGGATGCAAATAAAAACGTGGGGTGGACAAGCATCTGACGAATGTACCTGCAAAACTTATTACTAGGGGAACTCTGTACTTGTAGCTGATAAGAGACCATGTAGAAAGATTAAATTAATGGAAGCTTCTGGGGCACACATCCTGCTAATGAAGAACCGAACATTCTTATCAGATGGATAATTCTAGAACATCTGTGGAGGCATACTATTTGTAAATGGTGTTACATAAGATCTTTATTGTAGAAATAGAGGCCCCCTGCTAATAGGGTACAGTTCCTTAAGGTAGGGCTAATAAATCTAATGTATAGACTTAAGGCAACATTTGTGTCAACATCACATAACTTCAACAGTGAACTACGTGATGTGCTTGGAAACCAAAGGAGAACCAACAATATCTGTATTTTTTTTTACAAAATAAACATTTATTTTATTGATAATAAAATAAGAAAAGCTGTATCATATTAAACAGATCATTTTCATACTGATTCATTCATCTTCATTCATTCAACATAGAGCTAACATACAATAAAAAAATCACAATGTCCTTTGTTTTGAACAAATACAATGATGACAACTGATAATTGTGAGGAGATAATGTGGTACACAAGTAGTGGGTTGTTGTGATGTTCGATGAACTGGGCATGAAAACTGCTAATGAGCACTTACCTTTAGATCATAAGGGGTCACACTGACTAAATCACAGAGGGTTGGCAGCAGTCCATAAAGGGACAGAGATTGCCTCATAAGCCATCTACAAAAATGCTGCCATGCTGGTGGGTGTACATTAGGTGTATAGGCTGCTTTTTTTGTGATGTCTGGGTGGCTGCTCAGGATGGAAGCATCTGGAAAGGAAGTGCTTAATGTGTAATAAAGGCGTTTAGGGTCTCAAAGGTCCACCATACACTCGGATTGCTGAGGATGCCGAATGCCAGCCTATTTAGTTTTCAATCCACTTCAGGTCTCTTTCTTCCACCACCAAAGGCTACCTGTCTCTTTCTCTCAGTCTTGCACTTTCTTCTTCATCCCAACTTTTTACCTTTCTCACTGATTTCCTATCTTTATCTTCGTCCTCTCTTCTCTGTTTTTAGGCTGTCTTTCTTTTGATCTGGGTCCAAGTGTAATGACGGAAAATAAGTCCTGGTCCCCAAAAGTGAGTGCTGGTGCCTACCACCAGCACAAATTAAGCACTTCATGGCAGTGTCTTGTGCGCACAACAAATGGTGTTAAGTTAAAGGGACTGAAAGGAGAGGCTCCAAGTAGGGTTGGAGTATCATGTGGAAAATATTAACCATGTGGCATACTTCTGGGTTCTCCAAAGTTCACTAGGGTCTGAAAGTCCCAAAATATATACTTGCACTATTCAAGGTGCAATATGAGCTTGAGAGGTTTTGCATCTGAATATTGAACTGGCACAAAGATTGTGTCCTCACTATTGCTTACAAAAATAACACTCGATTGGTGTACTAAATGGTATTTTTAAAAACGATATTTAGAACATGACATTTATGTTAGACAATATTTTTGTATACAATATTCAGACAATCAAGCCCATGAGAAGCACGTCTATGTGGTCTTCCAAGAAAAGAAGCGTGAGTTTTCATAAATTACGCGTGTGTGGTATAATGTGCATTTTGCAATGGCTTTAAATTTAAGTGTCAGGGCTGGCTGCATCAAAGCTCTCACAGGGTTCTGAGCCTTTTCTATAGAAAGAGAATGAGACAATAGAGATTGGTCTGTGAAGAGGAGGGGGGTATAACAGATCCCAGTGTTATGGAGATCTCCAGTGGCTTCTTGAGCAGACTGAAAAGCATGGTTGATAGGATCAACCTTGGAGAGACCATACTTGAGACAGTGGCACAAGGAGCGGCAATCTACAACCTTCACCATCCATGTCCTGTTCAACCGAACCAAGCACAAGTTAAATATCCTGCCACCGAGTACCACACAGGGCTTTACGGATTGGAGGGCTTGTTGAATGACCACATCAAATGCAGCAGAGCTTTCAAGGGCACTAATAAATGTGGTACACCTTCAACTAGCATACAAAGAGTGTGATCAAACACAAGGGCTACAGTAGGCTCTGTGCTACATCCTGACTGGTTGACATCTTATTGGAGGTAGCTTCAAAAGTATTTTTAACTGATTAAGTTATCCCTCTGATCCTCAAATTTGCAATAGAAGAAACTGTTTCTCAGCATGTTAGGAACCAATGAAGTAATGCATGTAAATATGAGTTAGGGGTGGGCAGTTCCTTAATGCCCGGTCTCTAACCCTACAGATTGTCCAGGGACGTATATTACGAGTTTGTTTGAGCAAAGCCTATTGTATATTGGTGAGCAGCAATCATCCAATATTTAGGTTCTATTTCCTTGAAGCCAGCCGCTGCCTCTGCAGCTAAGAGCGGTGGGCCGGCTGGGGGGGATTTTGAGAAACGACCACAAGGGAAAATTATTTATTCTCTCGAAATCCCCCTCCAGCCAGCCCCACCGTCCCACCACTCTTACCTGCAACGGCCGCAGCTGCTTAAAGCTTGCTTCAGTCCTAATAATGATGAATGGCAATCCAGCAAAGCTCAAAGACAATTGATTGTAACTGACACCCCTAGCTTTAAAGATGGATGGCCTTTTTCGACCTGCATCTTTTGATGTGGTTTCCCTGTCTTTTTGCTTCTGCCTTCTGTTTTTGATTTTGTGTTGGACTTCGCTTTTGCTGGTGCTTGGACTCTGGGCGCTTTAACACTGCTGACCAGTGCTAAAGTGCATGTGCTCTATGTCTAAAATGTAATGGCATTTGGTTTCTCCATGAGTGGCATATTTGGTTTACTAGTAAGTCCCTCGTACAGTGCACTACATTTGTCCAGGGCCTGTAAATCAAATGCTACTAGTGGGTCTGCAGCACTGATTGTGCCACCCACATGAGTAGCCCTCTAAATGTCTCAGGCCTGCCACTACAGAGCCTGTGTGCGCAGCTTTTAACTGCCCTGTCAACCTTGCAAGTTCACCTACTTGCCAGGCCTAAACCTTCCCTTTTACTACATGTTAGGCACCCCTAAGGTTGCCCTAGGTAGCCCCAGGGGTTGGGTGCTGTGCATTCAAAAGGTGGGACATGTACTTTTAAGTTTTACATTTCCTGATAGGGAAAAGTCTCCAAATTTGCTTTTCACTACAGCAAGGCCTATCTTTCCTATAGGTTAGCATTGGAGCTGCCCTGTAACATTTTACACGGGTACCTTCCTACTGGGAGCTGATAGAAAATTGGAGTTTGGTGTCTCTGGACTCACAATTTAAAAACCCATCTTTTAGTGAAAGTGTTTTTTAAATTACAGGTATGAAAATGCCACTTTTAGAAAGATGGCATTTTCATACTTAACCATTCGGTGCCTCTGCCTGTCCATAGAATACACGTCTGGGTTGGATAACAGTTGGGCTTTGTGCATTCACTCTAGACAGTCACACACAAAGGGAGCTGAGGTGTGCCCTGCATATTCTGATGGCCCATCACTGTGCTGATGGGTCTTCCTGAGCTAGAGTGGTGGGAGAAGTTGACACTTGCCCCTGAGTAGGGCTGTGCCTGTCCCCACATAAAGAACTGCATACCCCGGTAGTGTGCCTGGAACCAGGGCCAGGGAGGGTAGGGTCTTGTGCCTGGTGTTCGATAGTTTGAAGATTAAGTGCTAACAACCACGCTCTGTAGAACCAGTTGCTTTGGGGTTTTTGTTTGTAAAACATGTCTTTGATTTAAGGTTTTAAATATCAATAGTTACACACTTCTGATTTATTTGTTTTGCTTTCATTTTAAAAGACGGGTGTAGTTAATGGGTCTTGTTAAAACATGATGCCCTTTTTTCAGCTGCAGAGTCTGGGATCTTTGAATGTCCTGCATACCAAGGCTTGACTCAATTAAGAAAACAGATAAGCAACTGCCAGGAGATTTTACTTAAGCTGCTACATAATTTATACAGGTGGTCAGTGTGTAGCAAGGGTGCACACAGCCCTAATGCAAGTAAGGAAAACCATTCTCCTGCTTACAGGTTGAGTAGTCAAAAGCAGCCATTGTACGGTGCAGTGGGCTGCACCAATGATAGCTATGCAACTGAGCCTGGTTAAGTCCTCTAGCGCTCTTTCAGCCGGCATCACTAGTGTTTGTTTAAAGATGGCTCAGGGTTTCGATCCATTTTTGTAAGGTCACTCCATGTCAACAGGAATGCAGTTTTCCACCTTTGACATTTGATTTAACAAATGAAGCATTTCCTAGCGTTTTATTACATCAATTGACCCTGAAAACAATGATCTGTATACACTACAGTGCATTGTGTGCTTTTTGACAGGGAATCATCTAGTAACTTTACCATTTTGTGAAATTCTGACAAAGCTCGTAGGTACTGTCATAGGTTCGCATTCAAAAAAGCATCCAGGATTTTGTGTTTGCTCTTTTAGAACCTTTTTTTTAATATGTGTCTTCTACTGTTACATTCCCATTACACTTGGGAAGCTGGGTTTATTTGAGGTGTGTCACATCAAATTATCATATACAGCTATAAATCCCCTATGGGTAAGTGGCATAACAATAGCCCCAGCAGTCCCCGCGGTGCAGGGGGTACCCTGAGCTCCAGGTGGCCCCCTCCAGCAGGGAAACATCACTTACAACTAAACTTTTACGACGCACTACCATTACAACGCAACCATTACAACGCAAACTATTACAACGCATTGCTCTGGGGGGGGCGCTATAGGATAGGGAATAGGTTAATATACTATCCAATAACCTTCCCTAGTGTCCACGGGGACTGGAGTTGGAATAGTAAATTAAACTATACACTATCCAGCACCCAGAAGCACTATGTGTTGTAATGGTATGCGATGTAAAAACCGCGTTGTAAAGGCAGGCGTTGTAATAGCCTGCGTTGTAACGTCATACATCCCCTCCAGCACTGTACATGGGCAGCAGGCTTGAATGGGTTTGGAGCATGGGGGGCCCCCACCATGTAACTTGCAGGGGGGCCCCCTGAAGTTTCATTATGCCACTGAGTATGCATTGGTGGCTGAGTGGATTACCTCAATCAGTGTCAACATTATTGCATGCCACTGGTGATTGGGGCTTAGATGCACTTCTACTTGGCCCCCTTCCTTTCTGATCCTTCTGCACACGGTGTCCCTGCCTAGAAATTCATTCGGAGACAGAAAATCTGTGGGGCATGTCTAAACTTTACTGAAACTGTAGGAAATACATAAATCAATTACCCATCAGTGGCATAAAGCAGAATGATGGGACCTCCACTCAGAATGTGAGAGGGGCCACCATGACATATATAACAGATATTTATTCGCTTGGGTCTGAATAGGGCCCCCAGAAGCTATTTCAGCAGTGCAACAAAGAAAAAGAAAATGATAATAACAGAACCTTATTATCATTTTATTTGTCTATGCGGGACTCGGGACTCGTAGCCTGCACGGGGCAAGGCTGTGCTCTGTGATGCCAGAGCAGAGTGAGGAGTGGTTTGCACTCTTCTAAGGGCACATGACGGTGTGGCCGGCCCTCCTGTTGCACAGCCCCATGGAGAACATGCCAAGGCTCCCAGGTATTACCTGAGCAGCTAAACAGGCCGCTTAGACCAATCACGATGCTGCTTGCCATGAAGGGTCATAATTGGGTGGGAGAGTATGGCAGCCAGAGAGCTTACCGTGCTACCAGTCTTCTGCTGCTCTTCATCTAAGAGGACAGCGGACAGGCCACTATGCTGCGAAGGCAAGTTTTTTTAATCTATTTCCTCACCTACTCTTCCCGTTCTGAGGCAGCCGCGGCTGGCTGCACATACCAGTGTTACACGCATGGTACCCACACTGCCCTTTGAATAGGTCCAACATATATAAAAAAAAACATTTTTTTATATGTGCAGGATTATTTGTGATTTTTGTCATTCATTTCTCTATAGACTATCCTTTATGTGTAAGGGGTTGAAGGTGTTTGGCCTATTGTATGTTGCTTTCATTTTCTTCCCTCACTTTCTTTCTAGTACCTGTTGACTTGTATTCCTCTTCCCTGCCTCGGGCCCGCTTGTGGAACTGGCTGCATTGATTGAGAACTACTGAGGTAAAGAAGCAATCTAATGACATCGTGGTCTATTCACTTCTTGACAGCTCTCTGGAGGGAGCAGACTGCCGACAAAGCACTGCTGCATTTTATATCGGGGCATTTCGAGCTATGATGCTTGGAGGGAAGTTCGCTGACACCAGCAGCCTCATTTGACCTCTGCACCGGACGGCAACACGGTCACATCCACAGGGACCAGTGGACAGGCAATGCTTCATCAGCAAGCCAATTTCATTTGCAAGCTTTGGGCCTCTTGGAGAAATCTCGGAGGTTTCGCAGTATTTACTTTTGCAAATCCTCTGAGCAGTCTATCAAATGTTCTTAAGGGCGTGGGAAGAATCGATAAAAGACTCGACGCCCGAGCAGGCCCTGTGACTGATTTAGCTTCATGCAGAGTCTATAAAACTGTACTTAACATCAGTGTATAATTTTAGCAGGGAGTGAGGTGGGCAAATACCCACTCACAGCCTTGCAATCACACACACACATTCAGAACACTCACTCACACATTCATCCATTCATACACACATGCACCCACACACAAAATATTCAAAAAAATACAACTTAATTGTGCTCCAGCTCGGGAGGAAACCTTGGAGGTCCCAGAAGGGTTGGGACTGGTGCCTCCTACCAGAGGCTGACCTTAGGTCAGCCAGTGAGAAGAGGCAGCAATCCCTTACTCATCACAGAGTGGAATGGGGGTTAATGAGACTGCTGACTCCACCCCATTCCATGACGAATGTCACTGATTGAGACTCGGGCCTGGGCACTCCAGCCCTTAGAACTGAAGCGCCCAGGTCTGGCTCAAACAGTGACACTCCCCCTCATCAGAAGGGGGAGGGCCAATAGCAGCCTGTGTCCAGGCAAAGTGGCAGGGCGAGGGGAAGGGAAGGACCAGATTACCACAAAAAACAAGCATTGGCATAGCAAATAGGTCTCGCCTTTGGGACCTTATAAGTGTTTAGCCATGCACCACTTGATGTTGTTGCACCAAGGATATTGTGCCGGATAACTAAACACTTATAAGGTCCCAAAGGCGAGACCTATTGGCTATGCCAATGCTTGTTTCTTCTGTTTTTTTAGACTCCTTTGCAGTATTTAAAGTCCCATTTTCACAATCCCATGTTATTCAACATATTCATGAGGCCACTTCCCAGCTGACGAACTACACTACATAATACAACTATTGCGTCCTAATGGCTCCCACACCAATAATTAAATACTAGAATGTGGTATGCCAGTAATTTAAAAATATATATATATTCAAATTAAGAAATATTGCCCATCAAATGTATCATCCTACTGGTGCATTTCATCTTTGTGCAAATCTGTTACTTACAGATTAGATTTTCATTTTATTTGTTCATTGAAGGTGTGTAATAGGAACGTGACACGTCGAGTAACAACATTTACAACCATCAGACATTGTTTAAATGTAAGTCACAAGGTACTTACTGTACGAGGGAGCAGTATTTAAACACAGGCAATGGTTTTAACTTATTTGGATTATTTCATTAGCAATTTGGCTTTTGTAAATGAAAGAGATGTGACTTTCACATACAAGCCAAGCAACAATTTCACAACTGAGTGCTATTGTAGCAGGTCCGACGCTTAATCAAGTGAACATATGAGTTTGTGTAACCGGTCAGATCAGTTTGATTCCCTTACTGTGCGTTTCTTAGTTCAAATAAACCAATTTATTTCACAAGTCCCTTACTGGTGTTTTTGATAAAATAGTGGGCGGCTGCTACCAGCGAGTTGCTTTATATTGACGAACGGCTCCCTTTCATTGGTGGAAAGCATAAACCCGATCGTTTGACACAACTGTTAGTCTTTGGCATTTCACTTGACAGCTAATGCTGCAAGCCCTTGAACCCTGTACCCGTTGCCATTTACATGTTGTTAAAACCCAGCTAGCAATCCCGCATATATTTCTTTTATTTTGGATTTAGTAAAACCAAAATAAAAGAAATATATGCGGGAAGAAATATATGCGGGAATGCTAGTTCTGCCATGCGACATCCCTCTTGCTTATTCCTCGCTTCTCTTTTTCCTGTTAGGCTGCTCGGCGTGGAAAACTTGACCAGCTATGCCCTCAACGAATGACTGACGGACATCAGAAAGAACCAGCTGCCTGGGATCCTGGGAGGCGTCGGACCCATGCATTCTGTCGTGCAGCTCTGTAAGGCTTCATGCTCAGTGGTTGAGAGAGGACCCATGGTTTATTAAGAGCTCTGATGCAGAGCCTGTTTCATGACTTGTACTGCCATGTCTAGTAACATTTGTGGTGAGGAAGTGAGGGATGAATTCAAATGAGTATGTATATTTAACTGTGTGGGGGTAGACAACAGTGCTGAAGGCAGTTCAGGGACCTGGGGCCAAAAATCCAGCAGGGTATGAAACAAAAGCGCTCCATATTTGTGAATTGCAGCTTTTGGTGCAGTATTGCTTGGGTTGGTCTGAAAAGGTGTGCTGAGGAGAATGAATCAACGCAACCACTGAAGGTGAGATAGAAATCAGACAACAAAGAGAGGCACAAACACTGACCGAGAGCTTGCAGAGGTGAAGCCGTGCTGCATATGTAAACATTTATTGTGAGGTACGCGAATTGACAGTGCTTGAGGGCAGAAATAAACTACGAGGGATGGTATTTTTCAGGGGACATTGCTGAGCGCGTTTCTCTCGCATGCTTAGCACGTCATCGCGGTGAAAAGGAAAGTGATCTCGATGATGTGCTAAGCATGATTGTAGAGGTGGAGCGAGGCGCGCATGCTTGTGCACGTAACCGGAAGCTGGTGGTCGATAGGTGGCACTTTCAAAAGCCCCTTACGAAAGTCGAGCAAGCAGCGCATGTGCTGCTCTAGGCACGACCTAAAAAAACACAAAAATGTACCTGTCACCCACTTGACCACGCCCAAAATCTTGGCTGGGAAACAAAATACAACAAAATTAAACCCAGGATTATTATCCTTTTATGTTGCCAGGTGGCAAATCTCTCCCGCTATAGCGGAGGATTTACTGCTGGGGAGGACCTCGAGGCACTTTTGGGGCCCATCGGGAGACGGGGAGGGGAAAGACCGACCGGAGACAATATAAGGTGTGATAAAGGCCGCTTTATTGGGAAACAGGTGCATTTTAACAATACCACATCCTTGGCCTTTGCCGTTCAACACTAGGCCTAACTAAATATGCTCATACCTGACCAAACTCCCCATACCCACCCCTAAAACATTGCCCCCGCAAACAAATAACATAATTACCAACTCTCCAAACACCTGCCTTAACTGTTTAAACTCTTGCCATCTGTACACTCCCTCCACCTCTGTCCAGGAACCTCATTCCTCCTAACCTACCCCCCCCTTAACTAGGAAAAAGCGCCACCCCACAAACTTTACCAGCACCTGCCCCCAGCGACATCATCTCTCCACTACCTAACCAAAAAAGCACTTGCTCCCAACAAAACCCATCCAGGATTCCCCCCCCCCCCTACCCCCCCCGGAACGGGAAAACTCAATCCCCGCAACCACTCGCAACCAAAAACTCTTAGGGAAAGCGGGAGGGACAACAACTTCCCTGCCTAACTCGGCTGCTGGGTCACTGTCCCTAAAATGGTGCACAGTGACCCAAAATGGCCGTATTTAACTAGCCCCAGCCCAAAGAGAGCCTAAACAAGCCCAAAGTCGCCGAAGGAGCCCAACCAGCCCAAACTCTCCTTCCTGTCCCCCGTCCTATCTCTCCCCCCCCTTCCTCCCGTGGCCCCAAACCTCCCCAGGGGGGTGAGCCTCCCTCCGGTCGGCCACCCCCGCAAAGCCCCATTGGGGCCCATCGGGAGACGGGGAGGGGAAAGACCGACCGGAGACAATATAAGGTGTGATAAAGGCCGCTTTATTGGGAAACAGGTGCATTTTAACAATACCACATCCTTGGCCTTTGCCGTACAAAACTAGGCCTAACTAAATATGCACATACCTGACCAAACCCCCCACCTCCACCCCTAAAACATTGCCCCTGCAAACAAATAACATAATTACCAACTCTCCAAACACCTGCCTTAACTGTTTAAACTCTTGCCATCTGTATACTCCCTCCAGCTCTGTCCAGGAACCTCATTCCTCCTAACCTACCCCCCCTTAACTAGGAAAAAGCACCACTCGGAAGCCCCATACGGCTTCCGACCCCCCCTAGGGCCCTTCCACCTTCGGATACCTGCGCACCCCTACAGCCCGATCCACTGCCTCCTTCAGCAGCACAATATATAGCTCCATCCCGTATCGTGATAAATGCACACCGTCCTCCCTGAAGAAATACACTGCCCCATACCTCAACTCCGGGTGCTCCATCCTACCCAAACCCTCCTTTTCACAGAAAGCCTGCATTTCCCTATTAATTTTTCTCCGTGTCCTGTCAATAGCTGCAGGCCTCTCCGCCCCCCTCCATCATCGTCTGGGAATGAATTCCGACCAAATGACGTAACACCCCGCCCACTGTCTCCTAAGTTCCAGCAAATCCCTCTTCATTTGTTTTACTAGTGCCAGTCCTTTACACTGCACCAAATCATTCTCCCCAGGTGAATAACTACCACATCCGGACAGACCCCCCCCCTGCACAACATTATTCAGAATCGGCACCAACTCGTGCCAACGCATGCCCCCTTTGCCCAGCCAAATGACAACTAAACAACTGGTCATCCAGCTCCAAATTGAGGCTCCTGTGTTTCTCCCATTCGGCCCTCTCCGCTCTCTTTACAAAGGAATGGCCCACCACGTAAATGCTCATCGTTGCCTCCGTAGGCCCCGCCACTGCACCTGCAAAGATACATATATAAGCAATGGGCCAAGCATGTCAACCTCACTCCACTCCTTCCCCCCGCATCCTGAAGTACGTCCTATAGCAGTCGGATTTCCAGCGTCGCCGCACCAATGCGGAAGGAATGCGTTCCGAATTCAGTCGGGTCCTCACCCATAGACCGCAGGGCGTGCCGCAGGACCCAAAGTAACTGAGCCGCCGTCACCCGGCCGGCCCCTCCCCGGCAAAAAACCTCCGCCCCGTCCTGCTCCTGCCCCCTTGCCAGTCGCCTCCCCCACTTCGCCGGACAAACCGCCTCCGACCCAGGACCCAGCACCACCCAGGTACCCTCCCCACGCTGATCTGTCTTCGACCATCACAGCCGCACCGCCACCTCCCGGCCTCTCAACTCTACTTCTCCCCACTTCACCCCCAGCTGTCCTCGCAATCCCACCAACTCCGACACCCGGAACGCTCCAAAAAACATCTATGACATTAGCGTGGAAAACAAAACCGTCTCCGCCCGATCCCTGCACACTCCCGGTAAACGGCACACCAAGCCTTCCAGCATCCCTTCGGTAATCGGCCGTCGCTGCCGCGCCCGCGCCCCCTTTTCCCTCTCCCACCCCTCCAACAGACGCCCCCCAACTCTCCTGCCGAAGGCGCATAGCCCCACCAGAGCTTCC
Source organism: Lissotriton helveticus (assembly GCF_964261635.1). Taxonomy (NCBI): domain Eukaryota; kingdom Metazoa; phylum Chordata; class Amphibia; order Caudata; family Salamandridae; genus Lissotriton; species Lissotriton helveticus. Next base: position 165,582,110 of record NC_136062.1, on the reverse strand, counting down.
CCATGAACGCCACTCCTGCCAACTTCCCCGCAATCGTCACCCTCGCCAGCCCTCTGTCCATCAAACTGAGCACGAAACGCACTACCTGCTCCTCCCTACGCTGCCTTACCGCTCCGAAACGTAGAAACTCCAGCCAAGCTTGCTCATACGCCTTCCACGTGGACGCCGCCAACGACGACCTCACCAACTGAACGACCCGCGCTCTCCCACCAACCACATCTCCGGCACCGGCGTCTTGACTGCGGCCACCTCCGTGGCTAGCCCATGGAACCTCTGCCACTGTGAACGAGACAAAGCATCCGCAATGTCATTGTCCACCCCCGGCACATGCTGAGCTTGAAACAGAATGTCATGTTCCAAGCACTTCAAGACAAAAACGCGCATCAGCTTCAGCACCAGTGGCTCCCTTGCGGACTGCCGATTCACCACCTGCACCACCGACATGTTGTCCACCCTGAACAAGACTCGCTTGTGACAGCTCTTGCGCCCACACCGTCACCGCCACCACCAACGGGAAAAGCTCCAGGAACGCATTGCTCCTCCCCCCGCCTGCCACCGAGCCGGCCACTGCTCCGCACACCATCTCCCTGCCCAGTACAAACCGAAGCCGCCGACTCCCGCCGCGTCCGATGACATCGTGACGTCCCACTGCCAGCCCTCCCGTGGCGCCATGGGCACTCCATCAAAACGCCCCAGAAACGTCAACCACATGCTCAAGTCCTCTCTCGAACCCGCCGACAGGCGCACGTGATGATGAGGCAACGTCAGCCCGGACAATGCCAGCCCCAACCGACGACAAAACGTCCTCCCCGCCCGCACCACGCGGCACGCAAAGTTCAAATGCCCAAGCAACAACTGCACCTCCCGCACTTTCACTTTCGGCCTGGCCAACATGCCCCTCACCAAGTCCATCATCACCACCCGCTTATCCTCCGGTAGGCGTGCTTCCATGGCCACTGAGTCAAGCTCTATCCCGAGGAAGGACAGCACCGTGCTCGGACCCTGAGTCTTCTCCGGTGCCAAGGGAACCCCTAGGTAACCCATCAGGTCCGTAAAACCGTCCAGCTGCCGCTGGCACTCCGTCGAACCGGGCCGACCCACCAGGAAGAAGTCGTCCAGGTAGTGCGTCACCGCCTCAGAGCCTGTGTGCCAGGAAAAAGCCCACTGCAAGAAGGAGCTGAACCTCTCAAACAATGCACACAACACCGATCACCCAATAGGAAGTGCTCTATCCATGAAAATGAGACCGTCAAACTGGATCCCCAACAACTGATGATCCGCTGGATGCACCGGCAACAACCTGAACGCCGACTTCACATCACATTTTGCCATGAGCGCACCCTGCCCCGCCGTCGTCCCCAACCTCCTCGCCAAGTCCACCGACAAGTACGACACGGACGCCAACTCCGCCGAGATGTAATCATTCACCGACGTGCCCACTGGCCATGACAGATGCTGGATCAGGCGGAACTTTGGGACCACTCCAATCGGCGAAATGATCAAGTCCGGCAGGGGCGACTCCTGAAAAGGACCCGCCATCCGCCCTTCCCTCACCTCCTTAAATAGCTTCTCCCGGACGATGCCTCTGTGTGCGTTCACGGACTTCAGATTCTCAGCCCACCGAGCGATCCGCGGACCCTCGTACCCCAAACGGAAACCCTCCCTGAAGCCCTGACGCAGCACGGCCGCATCGTGCGCCCGCGGATACGCCTCCAAAAGAGGTTCGAGCCTGTCCAACCTAACCGGTGTACAAGCCTTTTCCCAAGGCATTGCCCCCTCCCCTGCCGCCTCCTCTCCCCCCACCGGGAGCCGACGGCTGTTGCCCCTGAGCGGGTCCTCCTCCGAGCCCCCAGCAGCGCACCACTAGGTGTCTCCTCCCGCACTTGGAAGATTCGTGCCGAAAACGGCACGACTGCCTGAGACAGGACCCCCTATTGAAGGCCCAGCAGGCCCCGATGCTGTTAGTACTTCTGGCGTCTCCCAACCCCACCCCCCACGGGCAGGGCGGGCTGTAAAAGGGGTCGACGCCTGCGGAAGCCCACTGGCCGTGTAGATGGTGCGGCCAAATTTCACCCCACTCATCGTCTGCTGATACAAATCTGCATCCAAGTCGCCCCACTGCGCCTCCGGATCCGACGCCATGCGCGCCCGGAACTCCTCGTCGTAATGCGACCAAGCGTAACATCCGTACGTCACTTGAGCCCGCCGCACCACGTCCATATACTTGAACAACGCCACCGACCGGTCCGGATACTTTTCACAGTATACACTAGCGTAGATCAGGAATGCAGCTGACCAATTTTCAATGGTCACCGGGACCTTGGGGCACCTAGCTAACTCCTGCTCCTCCTCCTTTGAACCCTCCTTGGCCATCAATTCCCTGTGAAGTAACTTCAAGATCTCCACGTATTCCCCTTTCCAAATTTTCTCCTTCATCGCCAAGGACAAGTGAGCCCCCAGTGTCTTCGCCACCCCCATATAGGACATTTTCTTGATTGGCACCTCACAACTCTCCTTCGCCCCGACGCCAGCCGCCGCCGCCCCAGCCTTCGCCGGATCTCCGCTCGCAGCACATCCCGACTCCGTGTCGCCCGCCGCCTCCTTCGTCTCTGTACCCACCCCTGTATCCATCACATACCTGCCCTTCACCAATCGCACTACCTCCCCATCCCCAGCATCCGTGCCCACCGACACCTGGCCTCCACCAGACCTCCGGCCTCCATGAGGCCCGCCCATGCCACTCCCCAACCATGCACCATCCTTACCTGGCGTCAAGACTGGCGTCCGCACCGGATCCCGCCGCCTAACCAGTTCCACGGGGGGGGCCGTCACTCGCGGCACCGTCTGCCGGGGGCGTGCCTGCAAAATACTGCCAACAACATTACTCGTCTCCCCCTCCCGCTCCCTGATCTCCCCCTCCTCCTCCGACTCCATTTCTCCTTCTCCGTCCCTCAACTGGCTCGGTAGACCACTGCCCGTGCTCTTGCTTAATCCTGCCCTGTCCCTGCATGCCCTCATCAATGCCCCCAGGTCCACACTCTCTCTCCTCCCACTCTCAGCATAATTGTCCATGTATCCAGTCACATTCGCGCTCCATCCCCGTCCTCCGGCGGCCGTCTCGACCCATCGGGAGGGGGGCGTCGGAGACCTATAGCCGTGCCATCCACTGTCCACCTGTGCATGGTCCCTCGGTGGAGCGCGGCTGCCCGTACAAAGCTGAGCCGGCCCATCCTCTCGGCGGGTTGGAGCCGCATGCTGCTCACCCGAGCCCCCTGCCAACTGCTCCTGCCAAGAAAAAAGCGGGGAAGTCCAGCAAGCCGAGGGAAACTCACCCCGTCGCCCCCCCAACCTCCAGGCGCCCCTCTCCTCCACGCCGCCGAATGCCCACCCCATCACGCCGGTCGTCCCCACCACCCCCTTCCCCCTCCCCACCCCGCTCCCCCTCGCCCCCCCCTGCACCCACCCCAAAACCCCCACACGCCCCACATCCCCGCGGCCCACCCCCACTACCCCCCGCTACCCCTCCACCTTCCTGGCTCCACTCACCGCACCCCCCCACCCCTTCCCCCCACCCGCCCCCCTCCCCCTTGGCAGCCCCTCGCCCCTCCCCCGGCCCCCCCTTGCCCCACCCCCTCTGTCCACCCTCTACCCCCCCACCCCGTGGCGACACCGGCCTGCTTGGCCCCACTGTGCCCCCCTCCCCTTCTGACGATTACCCCCAGTCCAGCATGCTCTCCCCCCCGACCACCTCCTCCTCCTCCGATTCATGAATCAGCAATGGGGAGCCCCCCTCCCCTCCCTGTGGGCCCCCTGATCCCCCCTCCCCAACCTCACCCTGCGCCGCCGCCCCACCCCTCCCCTCCCATCATCTTGACCTGTACATAAACCTGCGGCACCCCTGGGCATCCCCCCTCCTGGTACCACCAGCCCTTGGTCCCCCTCTCCTCCCTCCACCCAGCCTGGCACTCCTCCTAGATTTTGGGGCACTCCTAGTTAGTTAGTCACCAAGGTGGGAAACACTCTCAGGGCATACCTAAAATTGTAAAACAATAGTGCATGCTCTGGATGCAACGTGCTGTTGGCTAAACGGACAAAATGGACTGGCTATTCACTCTGACGGTTGTTTGACAAAATATCAACAACAAAATATCCCAGTACAAAAATAGCAAAGTCAAATATCGACAGCAAAAATATAGACTTCAAATACTTATAATGTAATGGCAAACAATATAATGGTTTAAATTATTGTGTTGAAAAATAGCAATGTTATAATGGTAAGGATTTATATGTAATTATAAACATAAATTTAATATACAATAAAAAAATATAAACACTAAGGTTCTAAAAATAACTATAGGCAAAATATATGTATGGATAACAAAAATGTAAAATGATTAATTTATTTAGTTAAATATAGATATTACGTTACAAAGAATTATAAATAATTATTTAATAAATGTAGTACACACAGAAATCATTCTTAAATAAAATATTCATTAATAGTAAGATATGGTATATGAGATATAATGAGATATCTAAGTATATAAGAGGGGTTCGGGCAAGAGCACCAGAGATTCCTGAGGTAAAGGGCTGAACTGGGTGGTTGTATTCATACAATTTGTCTATGCCCTGGATTGAGACCATTTTGTGAGGGAATTTTTCAATCATTTACTGCTATATTCCAGAAACCACTAGAGTTCTGCGCTAGGGTTGCTCTACTAAATATATTAGAAGAAGAGGGATGCACAAACACCCAAAAGGTGTTGTCTCATTTTAATGATAATGGAAACATGATATTGTGCAGAAATGGAAGAAGGAGGTGCTCCTGCTCTGGTGAAGTGGAGACATGGTATGCATAGAAGCCGACTGCTAGAGATGCCGATATACAATGCTGTGCCAGTAAGCAAGGTAGAATTTGGGATTGCTTGGAGGGGCAATTTAGGGACTTGCTAGAAGATGAAAGAGAACATGTGTAAATGTATGAAATCCTGTAGTAAAGCTATACTAGCGGTGGGTGTTATGCACTGACTTCGCACAACTCTTCCGCCTTGAGACCCTCACGGGTGAGTAGCGCGCTCTATAAAATACTGATTGATTGATTGAACTCTGTCAGTGAAAACGTTGTAATACTCTGGATATTCCAATAGCCTAATATCATGATTACCCACAGTAAATGTGCTTGCATAGTCACTTTCCCTATGTAATGTTCTATTGTAAAATTATGAAAAATCTGATAAAACGAATTGAAAAAAAATCCAGGATAAATTGACATTTAGTAGCATAACTCCCCTCCAAAATTATTGAAAAAAAATAAACAAAAAGTACACAATTTAAATACCCTAAGGTGGCTGCAATCCAACAATAACTGTATAAATCTATACATAGTGTGTGGCGGTGTGTGGGCAAATTTACAACTCCTATCTAACAATCATTGAAGAAAGTGCTTACAACGGATGGGTCTAATAAATATTGAACCAAATATCTACATTGGGCAGGGTTAGATTTACTAGTTTTTCTCAAATCTAACAGACATTGGATAGAGTGCATATATTGACGTGCAGCACGCCCAAAAAATATGTCAAAAATAAAAATAAAATGTAATATATTTTAATGTAATAAAAATGTACTAATAAAATAAATAGTACACCTTAACCCGCCCCTGTAACACACAAATATAAAGAAAAATAGTATCATCTCTTTTGATAGAAAATATTTTTAATTAATAAAAATGTAACTAACTGTTAAATAACGAAATGTTATTTAATTTCCTGCATATTACCCACATCCCATAAAATAAGTATAAAGTAATAAAAAAGTTAACAAATATAAAGTTAGTAACAATAATTAATATGCACTTTAAATATAGCAATAGACTCCGAAACCCCAATACAGAACTCAGCTCATAAAAACAACACAAAATAGTAGTTTTATAAAAAACAAACACATTAACAAACCTTTTTCTAACTCACAAATAATTCAACAAATAAAATGTGTTTCTTTTTTTTCTTTTTTTATTAGAGAAATGACATAATATCCAAATCAAACATCCAAAAATAAATATTACATTGCCTTACATTTTTGTCATTGCTCAAATTTTCAGTATTTGACCCCCACACCCCCTCTTTCCCTCCCCCCCGGGGATCGCCACAGGAGGAGAAATAGGCAGAGAAATCAAAGAAGAAAAACAGATAAAACAGCAAACAATAAATGAAACAAATTGATGACAGCTATATACATTTCATCAGGGGTTTCAGCTAATTTCCCAAATCAAATCATTAGTTTTCTCGATTCAGCCAGTTAATCAGAGGCTCCCATACCAATTCTCCCTCTCTTCGGGCCTTTGGCCCTCTTCTCTTGAAGACCAATAACTCCCTCTTCCCAATATTTATTAATTTACTAAACCATTCATGTACTTTCAGGGGGGCAGGATCTAACCACACCGTTGCTAAACATAACCTCAGCGTAGCCATTGCAATATAAAATAATTTCCGTTCTGATAAAGTCATATTCAAATCTACTACCCCAAGTATTAAAGCCTGAGATGATAATTGTATCATATATCCAAACACTTGTTCCAGCCGTTGTTCAACTTTGTTAAGCAATGGAATCAGACTGGGGCAGGAAGCAAACATATGAATGCTGTCAACCGCAAACTCCCCACACCGGGGGCAGTTGACTCCCGTAATCCCTCCCCATTGTTGTATACGATGTGGAGTTATATATAGATTGAGCCACGTCTTAAAGCATTGAACCTGGACGTTGGCAGACATGGTGGCCGTATAACTTAGAGCCGTCTCTGGGTCAAGGATCAACACGTGCAGCGAAGCACAGCGCGAGCCACCCGGATTGAACCTTAAATAGGAAGCAGGAACAGAAAACAACAGGCTATCTTTGCGGAACCCCATACGCCTCATCTGTAGTGTCGATTCCCTGATGAAGGGCATGAATGAAATGCCCGAAATGCATTGGATATCATATAATGACATTGCCTGAAATATATAGGATCACAATTCATATGAAAATGCAAAGAAGTTGATAAATATGAAAGAAAACTAATTTGATTAAATGAGCCATATATTCAACAAACAAAAAACGGAGTGGAAGTATATTTTTTCCTCAATGGGAAAGACAACTAACATGTGTGCCTTAAAGGGATGATATTGGATGCTTTCCAATCTCACATCTATACTATAACGAGACGACGTTGGACCCTCGTCGTCACTTTTAGGAGCACCATAAAAAACATTAATAACCTTCAGTATAAACATTGTTACAATCATAGCTGTGCATCTACCCAACATTCTATCATTGGCCGTATAACTAAGACATAATGAATCTTCGCATACCTCCTGCCGGGCATGTAATCCAGTCTGCAAGCGACTTATATGTTTGGGTAGATCATCACTTCTCCTTTCATTTACTATTTTATAAATCGTAGAGATAGGTAGGATGACCCCCCTCCCAATAACCTCAAATAGTGGAATAGAGGCCCAGCTAACCATTCTTCTCGAAAAAAAAGTCACGGATCTGTAAAAACTTAAAAAAATGTCGATTGCTAATACCATACTTCTGTCTTATAAATTCAAAGGTCCGTATCCCTGTATCTGAGACCAAGTCCCCTACTATAGTAACTCCTTGTGACGTCCATTCACTAAAATACCCATCTGCAAAAATTACTGGAAGAAGAGTATTTCCTATTAACGGAGTATATATATGTAGTCTCCCAATATTGTGTAATTTCCCTACAGGTGTCCACACTTTGAAAGCCGCTAACAAAACCTTAAACCTCACACGTTTAAAATAAGCAAAATCAATATGTCTGAACAGTAACCCCTTAACCTCTTCCCCATAAATTAAACAATAAGTCGGTCTATCAGAATCCTCTATGTCTTCGCTGTCCAGTAATACCGCAATGTGCCTCAACGTTATTGCCCAGTAATATAAATGAAAGTTTGGTAAGGACCAGCCCCCCCTCTCTCTAGGTAACGTCATATATTTCATAGCTCGTCTAGGTCGTTTAGCAGCCCAGACGAACCAGGAGATTATAAGTTCTATTTTTTTTAACCAAACTTGTTCAAATAATACAGGAATAGCTTTGAAAAAGTACAGAAGTATTGATAATAAAATCATTTTAATAACGTTACATCTACCCATGAATGTTAGGTGCAGATTATTGATCTTGCGTGTATCCTTTTCCATCTTCCAAAGCAGAGGTTTTAAGTTAATTTCCACTATTTCATCAGGGTTAGAGCTTATCATTATTCCTAGATATTTTGCCTTGTCAATAACTCGTGGGTCTGGCAGCAAAATGTTATCATTACAGATAATTTGAGTCTTAGTGTCATTCAGATGGTATCCTGACAGCATACCAAACTATAGTGTCATTTTTTGGATTTCTAGCAATGCAATCTGTGGGGAATCTGTCAAGATAGCAAAGTCTTCCCCATACAATATTTTGGTGTCTCCACCCCTGGATCTTACCGGCCGGATCAAACCATTCAAAAGAAATTTTTTAATTAGGGGATCAATATAAATTGCAAATAATAAAGGGGAGCAGGGACATCCCTGCCGTGTGCCTCTTAAAATATTAATTGTGGGGGCGTGGCCGGGCAAGATGGCTGAACAGACGTGATCTGTTACGACTCCCGGTCCACGCGCTGCGCCGGAGGTGATTAACTGCATTTCCAGCGTCACTCTTACCGGTTCCCGGTGAACCCTCGCCGCGGAAGATGCTCTGCACCTGACTGATCGCCGACGGTGTCTGCCTCATGCCGTAATCTGGAGTCCCAGCCCTGCGGCCTGTAATGCACATGGACGGCCGCGACTGACGGGGCGGCGGAATCCGCGGGGAAGCCGCGGCCACACTGCAACTTGCCCCAACGCCTCAGAGAGGGAAAAGATACCACCGCTCACATGACGGCGCGACTGCGGTGAGGTGCGGTGGGGGCTGTGGCGGATGCTACGGTCGCGGCCGGTAATGGCGGCACACCTGGCGGCCCCATAACATCCAAGCAGGTCAGTCCTCACCTCGGATTGCCCCACTGCTGGCCACCAGGCACCCGGATCCCCGCAGAATCAAAGCCCCTATCGTCCCTGTTGGATGTGCCTTGCACAGTGCGGCTTGCTCCTGACCTCCAGTGCCCTTCTTCCATTCCGCCCTACACTGCGATTTGTTCTCATCCAGCAGGCACGCGAGTCTGCACCGTGGGGGCTCTTTTGGGTGATACTGCCTCTTCCGGACGTAGTGACCGCGCTTCGAAGCTCTGCATCGAGTGGCGAGCTATACCCCTCCCGCTAGCGGTGGGAGTCTTGGTTCTCCCGACTGTCCCCCATGGATCCCTCTACGGAGCCTTCAGCCATCCACTAGCTCCTGGGTTCCAGCCAGCTTACCGCTTCGCCTCCTTGGTGCCTCTGCTGAGGCCTCCCCCCATAGGGCCTTTTGCTATCGGCGCCCTGCAGCTGAGCCACCTTCGAGTACTATCCAGGAGCGGAGACTGCCCTACTGTGATGGGAGTCTCCGGGGCCTGCCTGACCTCAGCTTTATCTACCGGACAACGCCCTATGCCTCCAAAGAAGTCCACTTCCAAGCCCCCTGCTAAGGTTTTAGACTTTTTCCGCATCTGTTGAAGAACGCACCTCGTTGAGAGGCGATACCACTCAGGCCACCATGGCTCTCACCAAGACCGAGCTCCTTAATATGTTCAAGGACTTTAAGACAGATCTCCGTAAAGATATCACCCAGGACATCAAGTCTTCTATCGACCAGCTTAGATCTGACCTCTCAGACCGCCTCTCCTCTCTGCAACAAGATATAGACTCGGTAGGCACCAGAGTCCTAGACCTGGAAACACAGCACCAGGAGCAACAACGGCTCAGCACAGAGATGCGGGACAATGTCCCCACGCTTCAGGAACAACTTCTCCAGGACCAGCTTAAGACAGAAGATCTTGAGAATCGCTCCCGACGGGAGAATCTATGGATACGGGACTTGGAGGAAGGCGTGGATGGACCCGACATAGAGGCATTCGTAGTGGGCCTTTTTTCGGAGATCGTCTCTCCACAATCGCTCCAGATCAAACTCGATAGAGTCCATAGACTGGGACCCATGCAGCGAGGCGAGGGGAAACGTCCACGCAATGTTCTGGCTAAATTCCATTCATTTCAAATCAAGGAAGCAGTACTGCAAGCAGCAAGGTCTAAGGATTCTGTCTCGTTCCAAAGCTACTCCTGCACCATTTTTCACGACGTCACCCCTGCGACCCTCTCCAGGCGGCAAACGCTCCGGCCTATCACTTCCAAGCTACGAGACGAAAACATCAGGTACAGATGTCACTGATGACACCGGGGCCCACCCCCGGGTAGAGGACGCCACTCTCTGCTGGCGATCTTCCTGAGTAAGACTGGGGCGATGGCCTCCAATTCCTTTTGACTTATATTGATCGCTCCGTGTAGAAGGGGAATTGTCAGACTGTAAGCATGAGGCATGTGACTTTACAATGTTAAGCTTCCACACGATGGCCCCTCTTCTAAGCCATGGCGCGGTTTGTGGGGCGCCTACCCAGGGACCCTCTATGTAAAGAGTGTCATGCTCATTTCAACCCTGTTCTGATGCTACGGTACTAGCCCGCAGGTGCGGGCATGAACCGGGCCCTCGGACCCAAGCCCCTCCATGGTCTCCGTGTGGCTCTTTTGGCCAACCGTCGAGATCACTTTTTTAGTTAGCCTTCTTCTTTCGTTTTTTTCTATTCATGTTTTTTCTTGGGGTTGTGGGGTGGTTAGGGGGGACTGTTGGGGGGGTGGGATAGTGGCGGCATTTTAACTTTTTCCAATGTATTTTTAGGGTTATATGTGCAGATGCTCAGCATAGATTCCACTGTTGTCTCTACGTAGAGAGTGCGACGGGGGGCCTGGTAGGGAGGGACCCTCTAGCTTCAACATCAATGGATCTACCTCATAGCTAGATGGCTCCCATTACCGTAGCCACTTGGAATGTTAAGGGCCTGAACTCCCCCCAGAAGCGCCTTAAGGTTTGGAAATATATTGTAGATCACCATTTAGATGTAGTCACCCTACAGGAGACCCATTTAGCTAGGTCGGATGAACTACGCCTAAAACACAAACAGTTTCCGCTCATTTATAGGTCATCGGCAACCACCAAACATAGGGGGGTGGCTTTACTCTTTCGAGCAGCAATTCAATTCCAACCTCTGGGAGTCCAAGGAGACAGGGATGGGCGTTGGATCATGGTGAAGGGGCGTCTGCGAGGGAAGATCTGTACGTTTGTTGCCTTATACGTCCCCAACACTGGACAGGCACCCTTCTTACACACCATGCTGGGGAAAATTGCGGACTTTGCTGAGGGTTCCCTAATTTTACTGGGAGATTTTAATTTGATATGGCAGAAAGACCTTGACACTACACACACACAGAGATCTGACGCTGGCACCTTCTCTGGGGAAACACAACAGTGTATACGAGACCTGGGCCTCCTAGACACATGGCTAACACTCTTCTCCCAGGCACGTGACTATACCTTCTTCTCTCACCTCCACCGCACTTATTCTCGATTGGACTACATTTTTATCCATCAGTCGCTCCAGGGTGCCCTCCAAGACGCGAAAATCTTCCCCATATTGGTCTCAGACCATAGTCTCTACTCAATCTGCCTTCAGTGGCGCAGCCCGGCCCCTACTACGCCTAAGTGGTACTTTCCTCCCTCCCTTGTGCGCGACAAAACTTCCTGCACTACGCTGCGTACCGCCATCAACTATTTCTATGAAAACAACCCCCCAGACGACACCTCGGAGTTCACCACTTGGGACGCAATGAAGGCGGTTATTAGGGGTGAATGCATTGCCCTCAACGCTGCTCTGAATAAACAGCGGGCTTGTGAACGCGAGGCCCTTGAAGCTGAGCTCTCCACTGTTGAACGATCCCATAAAACTAACCCCTCGAGGCAAACACAGTGCCAACTCACAGCCCTTAGAGGCAAACTACGGGCCATATACTCAAACAGAACGGAACATACCCTTCTTAAACTGGGCCATCTTTCCTATTCGCAGGGCAACAAAATTGGTAGGCATTTAGCTCGCCAATTGAGAGATAAACGGGAGAAAGAGTATATAGGCGGTATCCTTGACTCAGCAGGGAGGGTAACACACAAAGATGAAGAAAAGGCGGCCCGTTTTGGGACCTTTTACAGGGACCTCTATACTGGGGACTCGCTTGAGGAGGAATTCCAACGGGACTACCTCAAAACATTGCCCCTGCCTCAGGTCTCCGAAGCCTTGAATGACCTCCTTACTGCCCCTTTCACTGTCGTGGACGTCACCCTGGCCATTAATTCTCTGAAAGTCAATAAAGCCCTGAGTCCGGACGGCTACACAGCCCTCTTTTATAAAACCTTCGCCCCGAGCTCTCCCCCCATCTAGTTAGCCTGTTCAACAAAATGGCAGAGGAAGGAAGGACCTCAGGCACCATGGCCGAGGTTGTCATATCAGTTATTCCTAAACCGGGGAAAGACCCTCAATGTTGTGGATCTTACAGGCCAATAGCTCTTCTCAATCTAGACGCAAAACTTTATTCTTCCATAATTGCCAAGCGACTAAATGATCTTATGCCCCTACTAATCCATCCAGACCAATCAGGCTTTATCACTGGGAGGCAAACTCATGACAACACCCGTAGAATCATCCACCTCATTGAAAAAGCTAACAGATGCCGTATACCAGTGATTCTAGTTGGGCTCGACGCCGAGAAGGCATTCGAAAGAGTCGACTGGCCTTTCCTCTTAAACACGTTGGAGGCCTTTGGCTTTTCTTCCAAATTTATTGACATGCTGAGAGCGAACTACCGTCTCCCCATCTCTAGAGTAGTGGTGAACGGGGCATGCTCAGACGCCTTTATGCACTTGAGGGGCACCTGGCAAGGCTGCCCCCTCTCCCCTCTACTTTTTGCGCTTAGTATTGAACCCTTGGCCCTGGCAATCTGTCACAATCTGGACATCAAAGGGTTCCTGTTCACTGGCAAACCCCATAAAATCTCGCTCTTTGCGGATGATGTATTACTGTCCCTCACGGAACCCGAGATTTCCTTACCAAATGTGCAAATTGAACTTGAGCGTTATGAACAAATCTCCGGCTTCAAAATAAATGCCGGGAAGTCCTTTATAGTCAACCTCACTCTGCCGCCAGACACAGTGGCTAACCTACGTTCAATTACCCCTTTGGCTTGGGCTACATCTTCCATCCAATATTTACAGACTATCCGCGGACTCTATAGCGCTAACTTCCCCCCCATCCTCGCCCGCATCTGGGCGGAACTCACAAAATGGAAGCCCCTCTTCCTTTCTTGGCTGGGGCGGATCCATGCAATAAAGATGACCCTGCTGCCTAAACTGTTCTATTTATTCCAGGCCCTGCCTATTGAACTAGACCCCGATTTTTTACGACAAATTAAGTCCATGCTATTGCGCTTTATCTGGCAAGGGGGGCGAGCGCGTTTCTCCTTCTCCCTGCTCCGCCGCGCCAGAGGAAATGGAGGGGTGGGACTTCCTGACATTCACCTTTACTACAAGGTGGCCCAACTAAGAGTGATAGTCGAATGGACCCAGAAAAGCTCTGAAAAGCATTGGTTGCATATGGACCGCAGTGTGTCAGGTAGGACCATTTGGGATTTAATTTGGCAGCCCCGCTTTGATAGGCCCCCCTAACGCATACATTAGCACACCGACCCGCACCACGCTTAAAGTCTGGGACACAGTATCGGGCGACGATAGATGGACTACCTTCCCATCCCCCTTTACACCAATCCATCACACCTCCCTCTTTCCGCCTGCTTTCACCGAAGGCCCCTTTGAGGCGTGGAAAAAGGGGACTGGCTCGCATTGAGTCATCTATTCCGGGATGACGAACCCTTCCCCTTTGATAACTGCAAAGTAGAGTTTGACCTCGGGGACGTAGAGCACTATCACCATGCACAGCTCATGTACTAGATTCTTCACCCCCAACACCGAGAGGCAGCCACTCGTCCACTCACTACATTTGAAGCCTTTCTTTGCAAGACCTCCACTATGAAGGGGGTGATTTCCTTCCTTTATACCCTTCTACTTACGACTACACACTCCCCGAGGCCCAGATATATGAGCATGTGGGAAGACCTGATCCAACGCCCCATTGCAGACGAGGAATGGACCCATCTTTGGTCTGACATTCACAGATTCAATCACTCCATAGCTCTCAGGGAGACACACCTTAAGACCATGATGGACTGGTATCTCCACCCCTCTAAGCTGCAACAAATATTCCCCGCAACCTCGGACAGATGCTGGAGGGGCTGCAGGCTCCTAGGTGACTTTCACCACATATGGTGGGACTGCCCATCTATTCGACCCTTCTGGGATGAAATCCTGGCCCGGATCAAAGACATGCTGAGCTATCCTGTCCCGACTACCCTTGCGGGGGTCCTCCTTGGGCTTCGGGACCCCTCCTTAGAACTCCAGACCCGAGCGGATAAGGCGATTATGTGGCTCTGTATTGGCGCTGCCAAGATCACCCTGGCAGCCACCTGGAAGAAGAAGGAAGCCCCAGCTATTTCCTTGTGGCACGCTAGGCTCTGGAAGCTGTTGAGCCTTGAGCGTATGGCCACTATCTTCCAAGATGACTACAAGAATTTCGAATTCAAATGGGGCCCGTTGGTTGCTTTCCTCTCCTGGGGCCTTCCATTCGCCGTATCTAACAATCATTGAAGAAAGTGTTTACAACTGATGGGTCTAATAAATATTGAACCAAATATATACATTGGGCAGGGTTAGATTTACTAGTTTTTCTCAAATCTAACAGACATTGGATAGAGTGCATATATTGACGTGCAGCACACCCAAAAAATATGTCAAAAATAAAAATAAAATGTAATATATTTTAATGTAATAAAAATGTACTAATAAAATAAATAGTACACCATAACCCGCCCTGTAACACACAAATATAAAGAAAAATAGTATCATCTCTTTTGATAAAAAATATTTTTAATTAATAAAAATGTAACTAACTGTTAAATAACGAAATGTTATTTAATTTCCTGCATATTACCCACATCCCATAAAATAAGTATAAAGTAATAAAAAAGTTAACAAATATAAAGTTAGTAACAATAATTAATATGCACTTTAAATATAGCAATAGACTCCCAAACCCCAATACAGAACTCAGCTCATAAAAACAACACAAAATAGTAGTTTTATAAAAAACAAACACATTAACAAACCTTTTTCTAACTCACAAATAATTCAACAAATAAAATGTATTTCTTTTTTTCTTTTTTTATTAGAGAAATGACATAATATCCAAATCAAACATCCAAAAATAAATATTACATTGCCTTCCATTTTTGTCATTGCTCAAATTTTCAGTATTTACCCCCCACACCTCCCCTTTCCCTCCCCCCCGGGGATCGCCACAGGAGGAGAAATAGGCAGAGAAATCAAAGAAGAAAAACAGATAAAACAGCAAACAATAAATGAAACAAGTTGATGACAGCTATATACATTTCATCAGGGGTTTCAGCTAATTTCCCTAATCAAATCATTAGTTTTCTCGATTCAGCCAGTTAATCAGAGGCTCCCATACCAATTCTCCCTCTCTTCGGGCCTTTGGCCCTCTTCTCTTGAAGACCAATAACTCCCACTTCCCAATATTTATTAATTTACTAAACCATTCATGTACTTTCGGGGGGGCAGGATCTAACCACACCGTTGCAAAACATAACATCAGCGTAGCCATTGCAATATAAAATAATTTCCGTTCTGATAAAGTCATATTCAAATCTACTACCCCAAGTATTAAAGCCTGAGATGATAATTGTATCATATATCCAAACACTTGTTCCAGCCGTTGTTCTACTTTGTTAAGCAATGGAATCAGACTGGGGCAGGAAGCAAACATATGAATGCTGTCAACCGCAAACTCCCCACACCGGGGGCAGTTGACTCCCGTAATCCCTCCCCATTGTTGTATACGATGTGGAGTTATATATAGATTGAGCCACGTCTTATAGCATTGAACCTGGACGTTGGCAGACATGGTGGCCGTATAACTAAGACATAATGAATCTTCGCATACCTCCTGCCGTGCATGTAATCCAGTCTGCAAGCGACTTATATGTTTGGGTAGATCATCACTTCTCCTTTCATTTACTATTTTATAAATCGTAGAGATAAGTAGGATGCCCCCCCTCCCAATAACCTCAAATAGTGGAATAGAGGCCCAGCTAACCATTCTTCTCGAAAAAACATCATGGATCTGTAAAAACTTTAAAAAATGTCGATTGCTAATCCCATACTTCTGTCTTATAAATTCAAAGGTCCGTATCCCTGTATCTGAGACCAAGTCCCCTACTATAGTAACTCCTTGTGACGTCCATTCTCTAAAATACCCATCTGCAAAAATTACTGGAAGAAGAGTATTTCCTATTAACGGAGTATATATATGTAGTCTCCCAATATTGTGTAATTTCCGTACAGGTGTCCACACTTTGAAAGCCGCTAACAAAACCTTAAACCTCACACGTTTAAAATAAGCAAAATCAATATGTCTGAACAGTAACCCCTTAACCTCTTCCCCATAAATTAAACAATAAGTCGGTCTATCAGAATCCTCTATGTCTTCGCTGTCCAGTAATACCGCAATGTGCCTCAACGTTATTGCCCAGTAATATAAATGAAAGTTTGGTAAGGACCAGCCCCCCTCTCTCTAGGTAACGTCATATATTTCATAGCTCGTCTAGGTCGTTTACCAGCCCAGACGAACCAGGAGATTATAAGTTCTATTTTTTTTAACCAAACTTGTTCAAATAATACAGGAATAGCTTTGAAAAAGTACAGAAGTATTGATAATAAAATCATTTTAATAACGTTACATCTACCCATGAATGTTAGGTGCAGAATATTGATCTTGCGTGTATCCTTTTCCATCTTCCAAAGCAGAGGTTTTAAGTTAATTTCCACTATTTCATCAGGGTTAGAGCTTATCATTATTCCTAGATATTTTGCCTTGTCAATAACTCGTGGGTCTGGCAGCAAAATGTTATCATTACAGATAATTTGAGTCTTAGTGTCATTCAGATGGTATCCTGACAGCATACCAAACTGTAGTGTCATTTTTTGGATTTCTAGCAATGCAATCTGTGGGGAATCTGTCAAGATAGCAAGGTCTTCCGCATACCCCAATATTTTGGTGTCTCCACCCCTGGATCTTACCGGCCGGATCAAACCATTCAAAAGAATTTTTTTAATTAGGGGATCAATATAAATTGCAAATAATAAAGGGGAGCAGGGACATCCCTGCCGTGTGCCTCTTAAAATATTAATTGTGGGGGCGTGGCCGGGCAAGATGGCTGAACAGACATGATCTGTTACGGCTCCCGGTCCACGCGCTGCGCCGGAGGTGATTAACTGCCTTTCCAGCATCACTCTTACCGGTTCCCGGTGAACCCACGCCACGGAAGATGCTCTGCACCTGACTGATTGCCGTCGGTGTCTGCCTCATGCCGTAATCTGGAGTCCCAGCCCTACGGCCTGTAATGGACATGGACGGCGGCGACTGACGGGGCGGCGGAATCCGCGGGGAAGCCGCGGCCACACTGCAACTTGCCCCAACGCCTCAGAGAGGGAAAAGATACCACCGCTCACATGACGGCGCGACTGTGGTGAGGTGCGGTGGGGGCTGTGGCGAATGCTACGGCCGCGGCCGGTAATGGCGGCACACCTGGTGGCCCCTGAACATCCAAGCAGGTCAGTCCTCACCTCGGATTGCCCCACTGCTGGCCACCAGGCACCCGGATCCCCGCAGAATCAAAGCCCCTATCGTCCCTGTTGGATGTGCCTTGCACAGTGAGGCTTGCTCCTGACCTCCAGTGCCCTTCATCCATTGCGCCCTACGCTGCGATTTGTTCTCATCCAGCAGGCACGCGAGTCTGCACCGTGGGGGCTCTTTTGGGTGATCCTGCCTCTTCCGGACATAGTGACCGCGCTTCGAAGCTGTACATCGCGTGACGAGCTATACCCCTCCCGCTAGCGATGGGCGTCTTGGTTCTCCCGACTGTCCCCCATGGATCCCTCTACGGAGCCTTCAGCCATCCACTAGCTCCTGGGTTCCAGCCAGCTTACCGCTTCGCCTCCTTGGTGCCTCTGCTGAGGCCTCCCCCCATAGGGCCTTTTGCTATCGGCGCCCTGCAGCTGAACCACCCTCGAGTACTATCCAGGAGCGGAGACTGCCTTATCAGGCCCTACTGTGATGGGAGTCTCCGGGGCCTGCCTGACCTCAGCTTTATCTACCGGACAACGCCCTATGCCTCCAAAGAAGTCCACTTCCAAGCCCCCTGCTAAGGTTTCAGACTTTTTCCGCATCTGTTGAAAAACGCACCTCGTTGAGAGGCGATACCACTCAGGCCACCATGGCTCTCACCAAGACCGAGCTCCTTAATATGTTCAAGGACTTTAAGACAGATCTTCGTAAAGATATCACCCAGGACATCAAGTCTTCTATCGACCAGCTTAGATCTGACCTCTCAGACCGCCTCTCCTCTCTGCAACAGGATATAGACTCGGTAGGCACCAGAGTCCTAGACCTGGAAACACAGCACCAGGAGCAACAACGGCTCACCACAGAGATGCGGGACGATGTCCCCACGCTTCAGGAACAACTTCTCCAGGACCAACTTAAGACAGAAGATCTTGAGAATCGCTCCCGACGGGAGAATCTATGGATACGGGACTTGGAGGAAGGCGTGGATGGACCCGACATAGAGGCATTCGTAGTAGGCCTTTTTTCGGAGATCGTCTCTCCACAATCGCTCCAGATCAAACTCGATAGAGTCCATAGACCGGGACCCATGCAGCGAGGCGAGGGGAAACGTCCGCGCGATGTTCTGGCTAAATTCCATTCATTTAAAATCAAGGAAGCAGTACTGCAAGCAGCAAGGTCTAAGGATTCTGTCTCGTTCCAAAGCTACTCCTGCACCATTTTTCACGACGTCACCACTGCGACCCACTCCAGGCGGCAAACGCTCCGGCCTATCACTTCCAAGCTACGAGACGAAAACATCAGGTACAGATGGATCTATCCCTTTGGGCTCAGCTTTGACTTCAAAAACAAAAGGCGCAACATCACAGATCTTCAGGAGGGCCTTGACTTGCTGGGCATCCCTTCTAGTTCAGAAACCTCTGCACCAGGGATGAGAGAGAGGCCTGCCGTTACGGAGTCTTCACCAACCTCAGCATGGTCTCAGGGAGCGCAACGCTGATTGTCGCTGATTGTCACCCTTAACCCATGCCGGCCGGTACTGCCATGCTGCCTACCACTCACCCATCTGCCGCTATCCTGCAGTGGGGGCCTGCATCTACCGGGTGACCCGGGAATGTTGATTCCTCTAGCCCTGCTGTGGCCCCCTGCACTCATGACACCGGGGCCCACCCCCGGGTAGAGGACCCCACTCTCTGCTGGCGATCTTCCTGAGTAAGACTGGGGCGATGGCCTCCAATTCCTTTTGACTTATATTGATTGCTCCGTGTAGAAGGGGAATTGTCAGACTGTAAGCATGAGGCATGTGACTTTACAATGTTAAGCTTCCACACGATGGCCCCTCTTCTAAGCCATGGCGCGGTTTGTGGGGCGCCTATCCAGGGACCCTCTTTGTAAAGAGTGTCATGCTCATTTCAACCCTGTTCTGATGCTAGGGTACTCACCCGCATGTGCGGGCGTGAACCGGGCACTCGGACCCAAGCCCCTCCATGGTCTCCGTGTGGCTCTTTTGGCCAACCGTCGAGACCACTTTTTTGGTTAGCCTTCTTCTTTCGTTTTTTTCTATTCATGTTTTGTCTTGGGGTTGTGGGGTGGTTGGGGGGACTGTTGGGGGGGTGGGATAGTGGCGGCTTTTTAACTTTTTCCAATGTATTTTTAGGGTTTTATGTGCAGATGCTCAGCATAGATTCCACTGTTGTCTCTACGTAGAGAGTGCGACGGGGGGGCCTGGTAGGGAGGGACCCTCTAGCTTCAACATCAATGGATCTACCTCATAGATAGATGGCTCCCATTACCGTAGCCACTTGGAATGTTAAGGGCCTGAACTCCCCTCAGAAGCGCCTTAAGGTTTGGAAATATATTGTAGACCACCATTTAGATGTAGTCGCCCTACAGGAGACCCATTTAGCTAGGTCGGATGAACTACGCCTAAAACACAAACAGTTTCCGCTCATTTATAGGTCATCGGCAACCACCAAACATAGGGGGGTGGCTTTACTCTTTCGAGCAGCAATTCAATTCCAACCAATGGGAGTCCAAGGAGACAGGGATGGGCGTTGGATCATGGAGAAGGGGCGTCTGCGAGGGAAGATCTGTACGTTTGTTGCCTTATACGTCCCCAACACTGGACAGGCACCCTTCTTACACACCATGCTGGGGAAAATTGCGGACTTTGCTGAGGGTTCCCTAATTTTACTGGGAGACTTTAATTTGATATGGCAGAAAGACCTTGACACTACACACACACAGAGATCTGACGCTGGCACCTTCTCTGGGGAAACACAACAGTGTATACGAGACCTGGGCATCCTAGACACATTGCGCACACTCTTCTCCCAGGCACGTGACTATACCTTCTTCTCTCACCTCCACCGCACTTATTCTCGATTGGACTACATTTTTATCCATCAGTCGCTCCAGGGTGCCCTCCAAGACGCGAAAATCTTCCCCATATTGGTCTCAGACCATAGTCTCTACTCAATCTGCCTTCAGTGGCGCAACCCGGCCCCTACTACACCTAAGTGGTACTTTCCTCCCTCCCTTGTGCGCAACAAAACTTCCTGCACTACGCTGCGTACCGCCATCAACTATTTCTATGAAAACAACCCCTAAGACGACACCTCGGAGTTCACCACTTGGGACGCAATGAAGGCGGTTATTAGGGGTGAATGCATTGCCCTCAACGCTGCTCTGAATAAACAGCGGGCTTGTGAACGCGAGGCCCTTGAAGCTGAGCTCTCCACTGTTGAACGATCCCATAAAACTAACCCCTCGAAGCTAACACAGCGCCAACTCACAGCCCTTAGAGGCAAACTACGGGCCATATACTCAAACAGAACGGAACATACCCTACTTAAACTGGGCCATCTTTCCTATTCGCAGGGCAACAAAATTGGTAGGCATTTAGCTCGCCAATTGAGAGATAAACGGGAGAAAGAGTATATAGGCGGTATCCTTGACTCAGCAGGGAGGGTAACACACAAAGATGAAGAAAAGGCGGCCCGTTTTGGGACCTTTTACAGGGACCTCTATACTGGGGACTCGCTTGAGGCGGAATCCCAACGGGACTACCTCAAAACATTGCCCCTGCCTCAGGTCTCCGAAGCCTGGAATGACCTCCTTACTGCCCCTTTCACTGTCGTGGACGTCACCCTGGCCATTAACTCTCTGAAAGTCAATAAAGCCCTGAGTACGGACGGCTACACAGCCCTCTTTTATAAAACCTTCGCCCCGAGCCTTCCCCCCATCTAGTTAGCCTGTTCAACAAAATGGCAGAGGAAGGAAGGACCTCAGGCACCATGGCCGAGGTTGTCATATCAGTTATTCCTAAACCGGGGAAAGACCCTCAATGTTGTGGATCTTACAGGCCAATAGCTCTTCTCAATCTAGACGCAAAACTTTATTCTTCCATAATTGCCAAGCGACTAAATGATCTTATGCCCCTACTAATCCATCCAGACCAATCAGGCTTTATCACTGGGAGGCAAACTCATGACAACACCCGTAGAATCATCCACCTCATTGAAAAAGCTAACAGATGCCGTATACCAGTGATTCTAGTTGGGCTCGACGCCAAGAAGGCATTCGACAGAGTCGACTGGCCTTTCCTCTTAAACACGTTGGAGGCCTTTGGCTTTTCTTCCAAATTTATTGATATGCTGAGAGCGAACTACCGTCTCCCCAACTCTAGAGTAGTGGTGAACGGGGCACGCTCAGACGCCTTTATGCACTTGAGGGGCACCTGGCAAGGCTGCCCCCTCTCCCCTCTACTTTTTGCGCTCAGTATTGAACCCTTGGCCCTGGCAATCTGTCACAATCTGGACATCAAAGGGTTCCCGTTCACTGGCGAACCCCATAAAATCTCGCTCTTTGCGGATGATGTATTACTGTCCTCACGGAACCCGAGATTTCCTTACCAAAACTGCAAATTGAACTTGAGCGTTATGAACAAATCTCTGGCTTCAAAATAAATGCTGGGAAGTCCTTTATAGTCAAACTCACTCTGCCGCCAGACACAGTGGCTAACCTACGTTCAATTACCCCCTTGGCTTGGGCTACATCTTCCATCCAATATTTACGGGTCTATTTGACACAGACTATCCGCGGACTCTATAGGGCTAACTTCCCCCCCATCCTCCGCCCGCATCTGGGCGGAACTCACAAAATGGAAGCCCCTCTTCCTTTCTTGGCTGGGGCGGATCCATGCAATAAAGATGACCCTGCTGCCTAAACTGTTCTATTTATTCCAGGCCCTGTCTATTGAACTAGACCCCGTTTTTTTCCAACAAATTAAGTCCATGCTATTGCGCTTTATCTGGCAAGGGGGGCGAGCGCGTTTCTCCTTCACCCTGCTCCGCCGCGCCAGAGGAAATGGAGGGGTGGGACTTCCTGACATTCACCTTTACTACAAGGTGGCCCAACTAAGAGTGATAGTCGAATGGACCCAAAAAAGCTCTGAAAAGCATTGGTTGCATATGGACCGCAGTGTGTCAGGTAGGACCATTTGGGATTTAATTTGGCAGCCCCGCTTTGATAGACCCCCCTAACGCATACATTAACACACCGACCCGCACCACGCTCAAAGTCTGGGACACAGTATCGGGTGAAGATAGATGGACTACCTTCCCATCCCCCTTTACACCAATCCATCACACCTCCCTCTTTCCGCCTGCTTTCACCGAAGGCCCCTTTGAGGCGTGGAAAAAGGGGACTGTCTCGCATTGAGTCATCTATTCCGGGATGACGAACCCTTCCCCTTTGATAACTGCAAAGTAGAGTTTGACCTCGGGGATGTAGAGCACTATCACCATGCACAGCTCATGTACTAGGTTCTTCACCCCCAACTCCGAGAGGCAGCCACTCGTCCACTCACTACATTTGAAGCCGTTCTTTGCAAGACCTCCACTATGAAGGGGGTGATTTCCTTCCTTTATACCCTTCTACTTACGACTACACACTCCCCGAGGCCCAGATATATGAGCATGTGGGAAGACCTGATCCAACGCCCCATTGCAGACGAGGAATGGACTCATCTTTGGTCTGACATTCACAGATTCAATCACTCCATAGCTCTCAGGGAGACACACCTTAAGACCATGATGGACTGGTATCTCCACCCCTCTAAGCTGCAACAAATATTCCCCGCAACCTCGGACAGATGCTGGAGGGGCTGCAGGCTCCTAGGTGACTTTCGCCACATATAGTGGGACTGCCCATCTATTCGACCCTTCTGGGATGAAATCCTGGCCCGGATCAAAGACATGCTGGGCTATCCTGTCCCGACTACCATGGCGGGGGTCCTCCTTGGGCTTCGCGACCCCTCCTTAGAACTCCAGACACGAGCGGATAAGGCGATTATGTGGCTCTGTATTGGCGCTGCCAAGATCACCCTGGCAGCCACCTGGAAGAAGAAGGAAGCCCCAGCTATTTCCTTGTGGCACGCTAGGCTCTGGAAGCTGTTGAGCCTTGAGCGTATGGCCACTATCTTCCAAGATGACTACAAGAATTTCGAATTCAAATGGGACCCGTTGGTTGCTTTCCTCTCCTGGGGCCTTCCATCCGCCGTATGTCCTCCCTCCATTAGAGCTCTACACCTATTTCACTTTTGATCCATGTACTTGAGCTTAGCACTCTTCTTCCCTTTTCCTTATCAGGAGGCTGCCGCCACCATGGGTGGGTGGGGGGTGGGTTAGGGTGGGTGGGGAAGTTTGTTGTGTTCTTTCCTTTTTAACTGATGCTACACTGTACGCCCCATGTTGGGACGCGATATGTTGTGTTTTTTTTATTGTAGATGTCATCCTTCAGCACCTCTGGTGTACCTTCCGACAGACGTCTGTTTTTTATCATCTCCTGGGCCCCACTGGGCCTACTCGTTTCCCGGACAGAACACCTGTACTGGCATATTCCTCAGCCGCACTTGGACAATGGGACATGCTCCGCACACTCAACAGCTGTACCTCTCCATTAGCTAGTGGACTCTATGAAGGAGCTCCCCCCCGTTGCCCCCTCTGACACCCTTTCTTAGGTGATATGTCAAATTTTTTGCTGTATCTAATAGTTCCCCTGCGTGGGACTCAATGATGTCACTTTTGGTCCCTTTTGATTGTTTGCTTGCAACTTCTAATAAAAATATCTTTGACAAAATATTAATTGTGCCCGTCTGAATCCCCATAACCGAGATTTGAGCCGTTGGTTGCTTATACATGCTCTGAATCGCCCTAATAATTCTTTCCCCTAGACCATAATGCCTCAATACAGCCCATAAGAAAGGCCAGGAGACCCTATCAAAGGCCTTCTCCGCGTCTAGCAGAATTAAGGCCACAGGGTCTCCTGACAATCAATAAAAATAAAAATCAAATAGCGCAATTGTGCGACATATATGGTCTATAGTTTCGCGCCCAGTGTTGAGCAGAGACAAGTTTCTTAATCACCCTGATATCCTATTAGCTAGGATCTTATATTTTATTGTCACTATTAATAAGAGTGATTAGCCGATAAGATCGCATATCGGATGGACTTTTACTTTTCTTGAAAAATTTGACAATTTGGGCTCTTCGCCAAGACTCAGGGGGGGCCTCCCCCTCCTGGACTCTACGGAACATTTCCAGCATGACCGGAGTAAGCTGGGAACGAAATATCTTGTAAAATTCACCCGGTAGGAAATCTGGGCCAACAGCTTTACCCGCAGGGAGAGAATCTATAGCTTGCCAAAGCTCCTCAATACTAATTTCTGCGTCCAATATATCCTGTTCTTCAGAGGATAGCGTATCCACCCTGTACCTCATTATCACAAATATCTTTACTGTACAATTTTTGATAAAACTTTTGAAAGGCGAAAGCAATAGCCCTCTCCTCGGAGACAAGACCAACATCCGGATCCTGAATATTCTTAATGCATGTGGCAGACTCTCTGTCTCTAGTTCTCGCGGCTAACATATGCCCTGCTCTCTCACTGTTCTCAAATATTTTAGATCGCCAGGCTATAAATTTGCTAGCCGCTTTAGCCTGTGAGAGTTCCGTTATGGCTGCCTTTGCTAAGATAGTCTGTGTTTGGGCTAGGTCACTAACCCCTCCCGTCCAAATCACTTATGTCAGATTCAGCTCTGCTTCTTCCAGTTCTTTATACAATCTTTGTAAATTAATTTTTTCCTTCTTTTGCGTTTCCCATCCATACCTAGTTGTTTAGCTTTAAGTGTGTCCCAGACGGTCTGGATGCCTGTCCTATCTAGATTTTCATCTAAAAACCTTGTAATCCATGGGGACATAGATTCAGTATACTGACTATCACTAAGCAAACCACGGTTAAATGTCCAAGCATCAGATTTGTTCTTACACGATTGTATATTCACCTCAAGCAGAAGCGGATTATGGTCCGACATTACTCTTGGGAATCTTATAATACTAGAGCCTTGAATAAGAACGGGTGAAATAAAAAAATAATCAAGCCTAGAGCACATTTTATGAGGCGCGGAAAAAAAAGTAAAGCCTGGGTCCTTCTGATTAAAATAAGCCCAAGCATCAATCAATCCATGAAGATCGATCAGATGTCTTAAAGCCCTATACACTTTTGGTTTTCTCCCAGCGTATATAGTCCGTGTTTGGTTCATAAGTTCACACTCCATATTAATATTAAAATCACCACAGATTATAAACGGAGCTGGCCAGCCTACCAGCTCAAGATTCAGCCATTTATATAATTCTGGGTCATCAAACACTGGGCCGTATATAGAGCAGAGTGTGATGTTCTTACCCTGGAAATTACCATGCACAATTACCCAACGGCCCCAACAATCAGCTGAAGAGCGAATTATATTAACCTTCCCCCGTCTTGCTAAAATAGCAACTCCTTTAGTCTTAGCCTCTAGTTTTGTCCAGTTGAAAGCCCTCAAAATCTAAGAGTGTATGGCGACTGGCTTCAATATGCGTTTCTTGGAGGCAGAGGACATCGGCCCGCAAGAATCGCAGATCTTCCCTTCCCCGGCGCAGTGTAATTGGGTCATTGAGCCCACATATATTTATGGATGCTATTCTCATATTAGCCATACCTCTGACAAAATATTCCAAAGAAAAACAAAACACAACCAAACATTAGTTAGCTTGTTTTGACCCCAAACCTCGAACCCTGCCATTTGCACCCCCCATAGTGAATCCCCCTCCCTAACCCCCCCTTCCCCCTTGAACCCCACCAAACACAGGCAAAATAGGTCCACAGACCCATGTGATGCCTCCCACTTCCCGAGTGTCCCCTGGTCACTCTCTGTCTATACATCCTCATATTGCAGGAGCGAGCAAGGGAAAGTTCCCAAGTAAGAAATCCAAAATAAACCAAGAAAAGGAAAAATAAAAAAATAAAAAAGAGGGAAGAATGAAGAAAGTAAAACAGACCTCATATATATAAACATCTCAACCTTCCCCCCCCTTCCATTGTCTCTTGTGTCCCGGCCAGTGGCTGAATGTAATTCGATCTAGATTTCTGCTAAGAGTCCTCCAGCCATTTAGCCATCAGGAAGTTCTTTCAGGTATTCTTCAGCCTGTATTTCTGAGGAAAAAACCTGAATCTTGCCACGACAGATAACTTTTAACGGTGCGGGGTTCATTAAAAACACAATACACCCCTTTTTTTGAAAGGGAGTAATCAACAAGCAGAGTCGCCACCTCCTTTCCACTGTTGCGTGACAAAAGTCTGGGCGCACAAAAAAAGTATGGCCCTCTACAGTTCTTTTGGCATCAGCTTGTGCTTTTTCGAATATAGCTTGCCTCAGTAAAAAATTGCCGAAAAATATCAGAATGGCCCTAGGCTTTGCTTCGGGGTCAGGGTTCTTCTTTAGCGTAAGAGGAAATCGATGGACTCTCTGTATCTCAGTGTCCCATGACCAATGAGAGAGCTCAGGAAAAGCGGTTTGTAACAATTTTAGGACAAATCCTCTGATATCTTGGCCCTCCGCTTTCTCCTCGATTCCTAATAGTCGGAGGTTATTCCTTCGAAAGCCTATTTTCTGAATCTTCTAGCTTCCACATTATGTCAGTCAGTCTATCATCATTAGCCGTTGTTTTAGTCTCCGTCTTCTGTAGCCCTGTCTCGAGCTCGACAATTCTCTCCTCCAATGCGGCTGTTCTGGCGATGACCTCTGAACAAGCCTTGGTATTCTTCCGAATAGCCCCTTGTATCTTCATTGTCGCTAGCTGAGCCCTTTTATGCTCTTGGCGCGCCTCACTTTGGATCGATTTTAACATAGCATAAATCAAGGTGTTAGACGGGGGTGAGTTGGACTCCCCCCGGGATCCCTTCCGCTCTTTTTCATGGGTCCTTAACCCTCCTGATCCTCCAAGACTGATAGCGGCCTGAGCATAATCCCACTGAAGCTTATTACTGGCTTCAGAACCATCGCTGTCGCCATCCCTTAGACCCTGTATACGCGCCAACCTTGATTTCTTACAGCAGGGTGTGGTCTTTTTAGGTGTGTCAGCTGTATTTGGGGGGCTGCCGCTCCCCTCACCAGAGGTCAGAATTCCATTAGTGGAGCCCCTGTGGGCTCAACATCTGACTCTTCGGCCACCGAGAAAAAGCTATCCCCATCAAGGGCCTCCCGCAGACTCCCATCTTCTAATTCAGACTTCTCTCCAGCAGGGGTTTGTAAGATGAAGGTGCCACCCTGCTCCGGTAACTGTCTCTGGGGAGATTTTATAGCGGCTGCGTTATTAAGACCCTCAAACCCCTCACCACCGCTCGCATCACGACCCATAGTGTCTGCGAGTTCAGATATTGAAATAAAAGTCTTACCGCTTTCAACTTCTGCAAGCATCTTTACTTCTTCCTGAGCTCCAGCGGTATTTTCTCCCCACCCTCCATCTTTCATCTCATCTAGAGCCATTTCCCTTTTATCTCTGCTGGTGATGGTTATGTTCGCAGGAGAGGTTGTTGTCACTAATGGAGCCTGTATCCCGTTTTTACATGTGGACGCTCTTCCAGAAAACATCTCCGGGACTGTTATTACCTTCCCCCATCCAATGCTCTCAACTGCGCCAACCACAGTCCCCAGTTTTCCAGAATCCTTATCATGATACGGGAGTTTCTCCACAATTTTATCCATATCTTTGTCCCCTTGCCTCCCTTCCCCGCTCTCTCCATTTTCTCCGGTTTCTCAACCGCCGGGATTTTCCTTACGCTGGCAGCAGGTAATTCCCCTGCAGTTCTACCAGTGACCGCGGAAGCGTTCCCATACTTGCGGGGAGGCATCGGGTTAATCCGGCCGTCAGACACGGCTGCCTCGATGCTTGCTTTCCGCGCTCTCTCTATAAGCCACACCCACCAAGTCCCCAGGTGTACGCGGCTCCGGAGGGCGGTGACTAGCCGCACAGACCACAGCCAGAGTCGCCGAGAATCGCGGTCCACCAGCATGGGTTTCTTTCAGCAAATTTCCTTCAGCCCCCAAAAATATGTAGCCGGGATTTACAAATCAGCAACTTTCTCCTTCTCGCTCCGCTAACCGTTCGTTATTGCAACCTCGGACAGGGAGTGACGCTCACTCAGTTCAAGTGGCCGCCATCTTGCCCCCCGAAAAAATGTATTTCTAAATACAAAATGTGCAATTAATATATTAACCAGTTATTAAGAATGTATATCATGTTTATTTAAGCACCTATCTTGCCAATCACCCTCAAACTAAAATTAAAATGTTTAAAATATTTGAAACATTTATTAAAAATTGAAAAAAATGATAAAGTATGAAAAAATAACATATTAATCACACATTAATATGTAACTTAAAAATACACTGCCCAACAAAACTTACTTTAAATCACCGAAACTGATGTTAAAAAGGAGTAAACAATGTAACGCATCATCGAACTTGGATCCAAACAAATAAAAAAATCAAATCAATCAATTGATATATAATTTAAAAACAACATACTTATTCCCTCCAGAAACCAAACAACAGAAACAAAAGTTATAAATTTCTGTAATATTATCTAAAATATTTTAAAATAAATTACACAATAATACAAATACGGAAAATATTAATACAATACAATAACACATGATAATGAAACTATATTTTAAGTTTGATAGAATTGAAACAAAAGAAAAAATTATATTCTTACTTTCCATATTTTTGTCTACAGTATTTTTATAGTCACAATATTCTGAACACAACATTATTGTCAGTAATTAGGTAAACACCAAAGTGGGCATTGTTAGTAATGGGGGTCTCTGGTTGGAAGCGGCTTGCACCCTGTCCAAGTAGGGACTCTTCCTTGTAGTCAGGGTAAGGGGATTCAAAGCTAAGGTAACCCCTGCTCAACCCCTGCGTAGCTTGGCATGAGCAGTAAGGCTTATCTCAACATACACAAGCAAAGATATCACTTTTAAAAGGTTTAAAATAGTTCAGTCCATAGAAAACCATGGATATGTCACTTTTATGACAAAGAACCTGAGATGAATCAAAATCAAAGCTGAAAACAGGAGCAGGGGAGATGAGGCACCGGAAAACAAAGTGTTGCGTTGATTCCTTGCTATCAGAAGGTGTGAGGCGTTATTTCTTTGCTACGAGGGTAGGTGATGCTTCGGTTTCTAGAAATGAAGCCTAGGTTTCTTACTGCTGGGTAACTTCGATGGAGAACTTAGCATATAGGTGCGATGCATGGAAAATTCTGACGTGCTGGGGTTGATGCAGCGAAAGGCGATTTTCCTAGCTGCGAGCAGGTGATGCATCCAATTCTTCAGCCACACAGCAGGGCCAGCATCAGAGTCAGAGCGAATGTCTCGGATGTTGGAGACTCGGGCTGCAGCAATCTTTTCAGCAGCACGGCAGGTGCCGCAGCGATTCTTAGGCCGCAGCGATGCGTTGGTTTTCCAACCGCGTTGTGGGCTGTGTCAGGAAAAAGAGGCGCTGAAGGTCAAAAAGTGGGTTTTCAGGTTTCTTTGCAGCAAAACGACCTCCTAAGGCCCAAAACTGGAATTGGCACCCCTTGGCAGGTCAGAACTCCCAGTAGAGGAGTTGAGTGGCTGCAGGTGAAGTCTTTTATAGCAGTGAGACTTCTTAACAGGAGGCAAGCCACACACAAACCCTTGGAGAACCTTGGCAAGCAGTATGCAAGAAAGGAAAGTCTCACTGTCCAAGACAGAAGGAGCAAGCCAGCCCAACACAGCAACGAGCCGAGTGGCAGTTCTCCTCCTACAGCTTCTCCAGCTCTTCTTCTTGGCAGAAGCTCCTCTTAGTCCAGAAGTGCTCTAAAGGTATGGTGTCACAGCTTCAGTACTTATACCAATTTCTGCCTTTGAAGTAGGCAAACTTCAAAGGAAAATCTTTGTAGTTCACAAGACCCTGACTTTCCATGACCTGGCTCCAGACACACAACAAGGGAGAGGATACAGCTTTGTGTGAGGACAGGCACAGCCCTTATCAAGTGTTGGTGACAACTCCTCCCACCACTCTAGCTCAGGAAGACCAATCAGCCTTGTGATGGGTCATCAGGATATACAGGGCACACTTCAGCTCCCTTTGTGTGACTGTCTAGAGTGAATGCATAAACAGCCCAACTGTCAGCCTAAACCCAACATAGATTACACAGGCAGGCAGAGACACAGAATGGCAAAGGAAGAAAATGCCCAATTTCTAAAAGTGGCATTTTTAAACACACAATCTGAAAACTAACTTCACAGAAAGATGTATTTTTCAATTGTGAGTTCAGGGAGCCCAAACTCCAAATCTCTATCTCTTCCCAATTGGAAGTTACTATTGTAAAATGTTGCAAGGCAGCTCCAATGATGGGAAAGATAATCCTTGCACTACTGGAAAATGAAATTAGCAGTATTTCACTATCAGGACATGTAAACCAGCCACACCAGTACCTGTCCTACCTTTCACATACACTGCACCCTGTCCATTAGGTAACATTGGGCCTACCTTAGGGGCGCCTTACATGCAGAAAAAGGGAAGATGTGGACCTGGCAAGTCGGTGTACTTGCCAGGTCAACATGGCAGTTTAAAACTGCACTTGAAGACACTGCAGTGGCAGGTCTGAGACAAGTTTGCAGGGCTACTCGTGTGGGTGGCACAAGTGCTGCTGGCCTACTAGTGAAAAAAGATGATGGAAAGAATGCTGAATTAATCAGACATTTACCCCCAGTCACAGATCTGGGTGAAATCCATTGTGCTTTTGCATGCCACGCCATTCCAGTTTGGACCAGCCATATGCAAATAATTCTTAACCCTGTTCCCCACTGGAAAAATCCAGCCTGAATTGCCAGGCCACGTTGGCCTGGACCAGAAACACGCTTCCTGGGACCGGTTTCGGGGAAACACCCCTCATCAGCCATTCTAGCTTGAATCTGGTGGCGCAGCGAGCACAGGACCCATGTCTGGGCATACCCTCCCCACTTAGGGCGACAACTGCAAATAGAATTGATCAGGCCTTCAGTCTACTAGTAGCATTTGATTTACAGGCCCTGGGTACAGACAGTGCACTTTACGAGGGACTTATCAGTAAATCAAATATGCTAATCATGGATAACAAATCATATTTACAATTTATACATGGAGCACTTGTACGCTAGCAGTGATCAGCAGTGGTAAAGTGCCCAGAGTACTAAAACCAGCAAAAATGGAATGCAACACACAGTCAAAAAAAGGGGGTCAGAAGCAAAAAAAGGACAGGAAAAAGACATGCGCAGACTGGTGTATATAATGTATGTTGGGTACACTGGAGTTGATCTTTATGTTGGCAGGGAGCATACTCCATCCCAATGATGACAAAGTATTCTTACCCAATAATCAATATGAGAAAGGATCACTTGTCCTGCACAACCTTAGGTATTTTGCAGGAGCGGAGGGGTGCGTCCCAAAAGATAAAAACCCTCATGCACGTGATGGGTATATCGATGTTATAGCGGTGTATCTTGATTCTCCGCTTTTAGATCACGTGTGTGCATAATCATTGGGTCGTTTAGGTTATGCAACCTCCACCAGGAGGCATTGACCCAAGGTTGAAGCAGTATTGAGCCAGTGATGGGCTCGGAAAACCAGAGAACAACTTTAATAGGTCTGGGTTCGGGTCTGGAAAGCTATGATTAATAGTGCATCCATAAACCTGAACGACCCAATGATTATGCACACACGTGATCTAAAAGCGGAGACTCACGATACACTGCTATAACATCGATATACCCATCACGTGCATGAGGGTTTTTATCTTTTGGGACGCACCCCTCCGCTCCTGCAAAATACCTAAGGTTGTGCAGGACAAGTGATCCTTTCTCATATTGATTATTGGATATATTTTGGAAACTGATTGGATCGGATTTCTACCCCCCCCACCCTTGATTGAAAAAAGTATTCTTACCACCAACAAAATGGTCACCACACTCAATTTAATAGAGGTGGGCAGACCTTTGATGTAATCATGGCAGAGATTACACCATCTCTGCCAAACTGTTCCCCTAGTCATTGCTTTATTTATACTTTTGTTTTACTTCAATAAAGCTACAAAAATGGTGGCAAGAGGAGGGTGGATCTTGTAGGTGGGTTAGTGCCCTAGAATATTCTTAAGTGAATATAAGTTAGGATTATCAGCTCAGTAGTCAGAGCAAGAGCAGGATAAAGAGGACACACTCATCTGACAGCCTGGTCAGCCAGAACAAAAGTGTTGTATAACCCCTTAAGTTAATGCAATACCTTTACTATAATAAAGGATTTCAGATCATTTGGAAATTAACAAAAGTACAGCTTCAACTGGTGCCCCTGGTATGTTCTTATACGTAAGTGCTTTGTGAAGTTCAGTTTCTGTGAATTAGCATTTTTGTCAGAAAGGGAAATATGTGTTCATGTATTTCTCAAAGGAGAGTCCACAAGTCAGCAGTAACTGTTCTTGAGAAATGGTGGGAAAACGAGGGTAGAAGTTGTAGTTGGTTTGGTGCCCCGGAATAATCTGCAGTCCGCATTGTGGCTGTGGTCGGACCAGTACCACGGATTTGGCGGAACTTGAAATAAGGCCTTTACTGTTTTTTTATCATTATGCTGTGGGATTGCTGGATTCTCTACAGCCAAACCACAACATTAAAAAAAGATTGGTGGTGTCCTTGCCCCTCCTAAGGGCACCACCAGGATCAGCAACATTAGTAAAGAACCCTCTCTGGGCATATTGAGGCCGGCTTTGTTTGGAGCAGTCAATAATAAATGGTGGTTCCTGTCACTCATTTATTATGGTTACCTTTTCTAAAAACCTTTTTGAGTTTTCTGGTGCCCTTGACACCCACATTTCTACATCCCTGCAAGTGGTCCCATAAGCCATGTAGGAGTCAGCAACAAAGTGTTAAAAATATGTTTTTCAATACTGGGGTCCCTGGGCCTCAATAAAGAGGCATGCCCCCTCCCCCCATAAAACACCTGCCACCCTGGCCCACCCGGGGGTGAAGAGGCTATTAAAACAAGCATTTAAAATGCAATTGGTCTCGCCTTTGGGACCTTATATGTATTTAGCTATGCAGCACATTAGCCTGGGTGCTGAAACATCTACTGTTCTTTAACATGGAGGGAAAGTAAGCTCCAAACTCCGTCACACTAAAGGTATGGGAACACATGGAAAGAAATATTGCCTTTCAGCGGGAAATGGTATAGTCCAAAGCTGTTTTTAATATTAAATAAGGGCCTTCGGTAGTCATATCACTGAATATACATGATGTGAAAAAAAAATTATTGTCTACGGTTGCTCTTGGAAGACAATTTCTATGGACTGGAATCTAGAGAATGCTAAAGTGATTCTAGTATTTTACTGACCTCTGCTGGTCATTTTCTATCAAGACAATTAAATAGAGTCAATTGAAGAGAAAATAAAGTCCCTAAGCTGGAGCATACTAGTCCTTCGGCTGACCTCCAGACCCCACAAAGTACATACACATATAAGTATATACTAAAGTATATACAAGTGGTCTTGAATGCTCGACCTAAAAATGGTGGAGACTGCTGCTTTACTTTTTCTTTAATTGGCCCCAGGATCCCTGGATATATAAATATTGGGAGAAAAACGAAATAACTCCTACAAAATGGCATGTTTGAAGATGATTGAATGAAGACCGGAGATACATCTCTAAGGAACAAGTGTGTAGGAGAGTCTACTGAGGTACCTGTAGGATGTGGGCCAGTGTAGGTGAATACTGTGCTGCAATCCTTAGGAGAGACTTTGGAGGAATACATAAATTACTGAATGAAGAGATATTTATAGAGCGCAACTGTTGCTTCAGAAGAAGCGTCCTGGTGTTTTCAGAAGACAGGTAGGGGAGGGGGACTACAGCTCACAAAATAGTGCTGTTTTTAACTGAGCCTTCAACAGGTTTTCAGAAGAAATGGAATGGCGGAAGAGTGGGAGAGCAGGCCTGGCGCCATAACTGAGAATAACCTACCCCCAGCTCTGGACTTGCAATATCTGGGAATACATAGGAGGGTGCAATTAGAATAACTGAAGGCGGGGGCGTGGCTACGGCGCCGACGAGGATGGCCGCTGACTTCGGGAGCTCCGTCGAGGAGTGACGGTTTGGAAACGAATCCGGGTCTATTCTCCCTATTTTGACCCTCGGGATTGCAGGCAATGACGGCGGTTTGTTTCCAGACTCAGGAAACTTACTTTTAAAGTCGATTTCTGGCGCAGCACGTCTGAGGTGGGTCCGCCATTTTAGAAGCTGTCACCTGGAACTGCTGTTTCGTGACGCATCTTGCACACTGTTGGGAAACGGTAGGACTTTCTAATTTGGACACACGCGCTCCAATAGTCTTTACCCTATAACTTGCACACAGCCTCTCCAACCTGCTCTGAAAAATGCCGGTTCTAAGACTTTCTCACTAATAATGTACCAGCCGCTATTTTGAAGTCTCTGCATTCTTCCTCCATGTACTTTTCCTCAGCTGCCACTTGTTTTTTCAATGTATCACTGATGGAGTATAACTTTCAATGACTCTATTGTTCATAATTTTGATATGGTGAATGTCTACTCTTCCTACCTGCTGAAGATTTTTGTTATTCTACATATGTGCTTATTTCTTCTGAGAGATTTTCATTTTTCACTCTTGGACACTTTTTGTCTTATTACTTCGTAATGCTTCTCTCAGTCGCTGTTTTTTGACATCGCACATTATTTCATTGCTAGTCCATATCGTCAGCAGTAGCTATCTTCAACATTTTGAACTGCTAGATTTTCCCTTCAAAGCACCATGGCGACGCCTCGCACCAATCGGAACACTATCCAAACTCGCATTGCGACTAACCCATCTTTGGAAGATGCTAATCCTTTTAGTGTTCTCCAAGATGTCTTGGATGACTCATCAGCTGAATCACAAAATGCAAAATCTCCTCCCACTTCTCGCAATGCATCAAAATCTTCTACCAAGGTGTCCTCTGCATCTACTCCTTTGTCGGGGAAAAGAGTTAAAACAAATCCCCCATCTCCTACCAACTCAGCTTCCACTTTATCCATGGAACTGTTATTGGAAGAAATTCGTGCCCTCAAACCCTACATGACTGAGACAAATTCACGTCTTCAAAATCTTGAAGTTAATTGGTCTCACACTGTGCAAAGGGTGGATAATCTTGAAAGAGAGTTTGCTTCGGCTCAACCAGTTCTAGATCAAGTTCCCCATAAAGAAATTGCCAATCTTAAGCAACAAATTGAAAATTTGGAAAATAGGAACAGGCGCAATAATCTACGCATTTACGGCCTTGTGGAAGGACTTGAGGGATCTAATCCCATTTCTTTTTTCCAAACTTTTTGCCTACACTTCTTGGCCTTCCTCCTTCTCCCTCTTTGAATATTCAACGGGCCCACCGATTAGGTCCTACATCTCGCGCGTCTGTTTCATCATCCACTTCAGTCAAACCAAGAGGCGTCATTCTTTACTTTTTGGAATACACGGATCTTCTTAAAGTTCTTCATGCAGCCAGGCAGAAGGGGAAAATTGTATGGAATGGCTCTAATCTTTTCTTTGCCCAAGACTAGGCCAGAATCACTGCTGATCGTCGCAAAAGATTCTTGGAAATGAGACCTGCTCTTCACTCCTTAAATGCTCGTTATGGCCTTTTCCACCCATGTCTCTTCAAAGTGACTTACAACAATCGAACGACGAACTA
This sequence comes from Lissotriton helveticus, assembly GCF_964261635.1. NCBI lineage: Eukaryota > Metazoa > Chordata > Amphibia > Caudata > Salamandridae > Lissotriton > Lissotriton helveticus. The sequence goes on along the minus strand of NC_136062.1, from coordinate 165,545,697 downwards.
TGAAGATCCAGCACTACTTCAGCAATTTTTGGATTCCTGCGGAGCAAGTTCCATGGACATACCTCATTCATGATTTCAGAATGTTTGCATTTTTATTGATGTGATCTCTTATTAAGATAGCTACCTATCATTGTTCCTCCACTTCCCCTACTGTATAGTGTAAAATGTGCTCTGTTGTATATTGTATGGTGTGCTTTGCTTTATCTGTAATTTTAGTGATTTCAATTGTTTCCTTTTCATTCCTTTTTTAGGTGCAGTCTCATGGATCATTGCTTTTTGTGTCATCTATGTCCTACCTGGAAGTATGTTTCCTTCTGCCACATCCTTGCGGATTTCCTGGTCCGACGTGTTACCTTCCTTATGTGGTTCCACCACCCCCAGTCTTCTTGTTGGTTTCTGATCTATTTTTCTCATGTATTTTTCCGTTTTCACTTTATGGTTTTGTTTTGTCTTCTTCTTTTTTATTCTCTCTCTCTTCAGCCTTTTCTTCTCCCTACCTTCTTCTTCCCTCTTCCTTTTTTTCTCCACCTCTATATTCTCTACAGTACTCCTCTTTTCTCTTCCTCACTTATTTTTATATCTCTGAATCTTTTATATAAGTGTTTCTCCTCTGTTCTCTTCTATTATTTTATTGCAAGTTCTATAATCCTTTATATTTGCATGATCGTTGTGTATGCTGAATTAGATAGATATTATCTTACTCCTTTTTACGCAGTTTTGTTCATGTTTGCTTTAGTCATTTTCACTTAGAGTAGTTACCTGGAATGTTAAAGGAGTTAACAACCCTATCAAAAGACAACGTGTTCTAACTCACCTAGCTAGATTGAATGCAGACATAGCCTTTGTTCAGGAAACTCATTTATGGGATTCTGAATCGGCTAAGTTAAAACGAAGTTGGGTGGGTCATGTCTTCTCCTCTCCAGCTCTGGGGAAAAAGAATGGCACATCTATACTGTGTCACAAAAAACATACATTTTCAGTACTACACCAGGAACATGACCTTGATGGTCGTTGGGTTATTGTTAAATTACTTATTAACCAAATACCTTTGCTATTGTTTAATGTTTATGCACCTGCAACGGTTGATAATACTTTTTGGACTCACATTGCTGATAAGATCCTTCTTCTTGACGAGGACTATGTTATTTTTGGATGTGACTGTAATCAAATTATTGACCCTCTTTTGGATAGGCGCTCCTCTGTCAAATTCTCAAATTCTAAAATGCATTCGCAATTTTCTTCTGCTATACGCCGTAAACCTTTAATCGATACCTGGAGACTATGCAATCCTGATCTGCAGGAATACACCTTCTATTCCCCTCCTCATAACTCGCAATCCAGGAGAGATTATCTTTTCTTTAGCAAACCCCTATCTCAATTTATTTCCCAAGCTGAAATTGGTTGCATTCTAATCTCAGATCATGCCCCTGTGTGTGTAGATTTTGATTTGTTACCTTTCTCGCCTCCTTCAGGTAGATGGCGTTTCAACAATGCATTGTTGCTGGATCCTGCTTTCACAAGCCAATTTACTTCTTTTGCTTCCGAGTTCTTTTCCATTAATTCTACCCCGGATTCCTCTCCGATTATGATCTGGGACTCTTTCAAATCAGCAGCGAGAGGTTTTATCATAAGTTTTGTATCACGTAAGAAGAAACTTTTCGAAACCAAACATGCTCAACTATTATCCAAGATTAAACAGACCCCCCAGGATATAGCGGCATGGATTAGCAAATTTAGCGGCACAAAAATGGAAATTTAGCGGCACAAATATGGGAATTTAGCGGCAATTTTGCGGCATTTTATGTGGCCATTTTTCCTACAACAAACACAGATATCTTAGTTTTATTTTGTTATTTAACAACATGAAGCTATGTATATTTGGTTTCTTTACAATGTAGACACTTTGGGGCAGATTTACAAGCCCCTTGCGCTGCTTTTACGCCGCCGTTGCGTCACTTTTGTGACGCAGCGGCGGCGCAAAAGATGCACCATAGTGTGGGGTATTTACAACGTGATGCATCTCCCAGATGCGTCACGATGCAAAGCCCTGCGCCAGAAGAGGCGTACCATTGCAGGTCAGTTTGTGTCTTGCAATAGCCTTAGAGCTTGGTGCCACTGTACCTGCTGCACTAATGATGGCTATACCTATCGCCCCTTTTATTAGTAAGCACGTTAAATAATACAGTGTATTTTGAACACGACCTGATATCCCACCGGATGCCCGTTTGACAGACCTAAACACTAGAGAAAGAGCAGTCAAAACCGCCAAGTGGTTGTTGGTTCTGTGTGAAGCCTACGGCCACTTGTTAAACAGTAGCAAACTGCATGTTGGTACTTGTAGTTTCGTTGCAAAATGTCAGCCTGCAAATCTTCGCCGATTTAAAAGCGGGGACTGGTTGAAGTTGACACCCATGACATGGGGCCACTTGACGCCCGTGTTAAATTTCTCGCCTCTAGGATTTTTCCCATGGCTCACTCCCAGGGAGAAACGGTCTGCAATAGGTGAGCTCAACCCTCTGACTTCATCCCTTGTCCAGCGCGCCTCTGCAGATACCCCGTCCCTTGTGCGCCTCAGCTCTCTCGGCTGAGCGGTTCTATCTGTTTATCTTGAGGGACAGACATCTCTACACGGCGCTCCATCTCCAAGCCCGCGAAGCATTCCATCAGTGTGACACACTGGCAGCTCGTGCCAGCATGCTTCTCGAAGGCAAACACTTCCTTGTTCGAATGCTCCATGAATGGTGTGGGCAGACAGGCGTGGCAGTGAAGGCGTGGCAGTGAAGTCTGGGCGTGGCGTGGAAAACACAGCACTGGATGTCTTTGCCTGCTAGCCCAATTCACAGGCGACAGCCACGTAAAGCAGACCCCCCAGGATATAGCGAAAAATGCCGCGATTTCTACAAAAATGCCGATTTCGCGGGCACTTTTGTAAATATCGCGGCATTTTTTTTAAATTGCCGATTTCGCGGCAAATCGCGAAATGGCGAAATCGCAATATCCTGGCGGGTCTGATTAAATGGCTTGAATACTGTTATTACCGGTCTAATTCTGAAGCAACACTAAAAGATCTCCTTGATGCAAAATTCTCTTTTAATAAATCATCTACAGAAGCTGCTTCCTCTTGTCTCTTAAAAAGCAGTGCCCGTTACTATGGCGGTCAGATAAGGATGGGTAAACTACTTGCTAACTACTTAAAGGTTCGACATGATAGGACTAAAATTGATTCTATCCGTTCCATCACTGGTGTCTCATTATTTAAGGATACTGATATTCTGAACTAATTTTTTAATTTTTATAAAACTTTATATACCCCTGAACAATCCCCTTCCTCAGAGGCTCTCTCATCCTTCTTCCACTCGATATGCTCTCCTTCTCCACTTGACGCTGATTTCACCCCTTTAGAATCTGACATTACTCTTTCAGAAATTAAGACTGCTGTAGCAAAATGGAAAAGAGGGAAAGCTCCTGGCCCAGATGGCTTTACTATTGAATTTTATGCTCACTTTGCGTCTTTTCTACTTCCACAACTTTTAGGGCTTTTCCATTCCTTTGTTAGAGATGGCTCCTCCTCAGGCTCATTTCAAGAAGCGGTAATTTGTTTAATTCCCAAAGAAAATAAAGATCCTTCGTCATGTAAAAACTATCACCCAATTTCCCTAGTCAATTTGGACTATAAAATCTTCGCAAAGATTCTTGCCCTTCGCCTTGAACCCATCTTACCCAACATTATTGGTCCAGAACAATCCGGTTTTGTTAAAGGTTGTCTATCCTCCGATAACTCTAGCATTTTCTCCAACGTCTTAAGTAAAGCGTCCTCTTTGGATTATCCAATTGCTGCAATTGCACTTGATGCTGAAAAAACATTCAACAGGATTGGTTGGGAATTCATGTTTTAGGCACTTAAATGGATAGGACTTCCTACTAAATTAATTTCATATATCTCTTTATTATATTCCGTCCCTAAAGCATCTATCTTTGTTAATGGGGAAACCTCAGACTATTTCTCTCTTTTTCGAGGAGTTCGTCAAGGTTGCCCTTTATCACTTCTTCTTTTTATCATTGCTCTAGAGCCTCTCCTGTCAAAGCTTAGGTCAGATGATCGAATCACTGGTTTTAACCTTGGTTCCACCCAGGTCAAATTATCTGCCTATGCAGATGACATTCTTTTATACTGTTCTAATCCTTCTACATCTCTTCCTTCCTTTCTCTCTCAGGTTGACTCCTTTTCTCAGCTGTCCGGATATCGGCTCAACTCCGACAAATGTGAGATTCTTCCCCTAAATATTCATTGTTTGAAGCAAGATTTTCTTTCTACTGGTTTTTCTTGGAAACCTTCCAAGATTAAATATTTAGGTTTATGGTTCTCACCTACTATTTCTGAATCTTTGAAAGAGAATTTTAATCATCTTTTCAAATCCTTATCTACTTTTTTAGATCGCTTGCACCCTCTTTTTCTTTTGTGGTTGGGTCGTTTAGACTGGATATATGACATTACAACGCATACTTTTACAACGCCTACCTTTACATCGCAAGTTTTACAACGCATACCATTACAACGCATAATGCTTTTGGGCGCTGGATAGTGAATAGTTTCATTTACTATTCCAACTCCAGTCCCCGTGGATAGTAGGGAAGGTGTTGGATAGTACATTAAACCTATTCCCTATCCTAGATCGCCCCCCAGCGCTATGCGTTGTAATGGTTTGCGTTGTAAAAGTTGCGTTGTAATGGTAGTTCGTTGTAAAAGTTTCGTTGTAAAGGCTGTATACCGTTTAGACTCAATTAAGATGATGCCAACTCCACTTATTCTCTATCTTCTATCTATGATTCCGGTACATATTCCTGGTTCCTATTTTAAGAAAATTGATTCTTTATTATCCAAATTTTGTTGGAAGAATAAACCTCCCCCGAATAGCTCTTACTATTCTTAAAGCGGACAAAACTACGGGAGGCCTTAAATTTCCAGATTTTAAAACATATCACCTTGCCTTCTCTCTGAGACAGTCTTCTCGTTGGCTTTCCACTGATCAATTTTTTCAATCACCCATGTGGTTGGATATTGAAAAACATCTGTTAACTTCTTTTGATTTTAATGAATCTCTCGCTTTTACTCATACTCTTTCTTCCTTTCGCTCTCAAGTAATATCCCATACACGTAAGATCTTAATTCCCTTTCTCTCATCTTCTTATCCTTCCCTTTCTTCATTGAATCAGCAACCCATCTGGCATAATCACTCTTTACGCATTAAGGACCGCACATTCTATTGGAAATCATGGAGATCTCGCGGTTTACTTTGGATTTCACAGCTAATCTCCAACAATAGTCCTTTAACTTTTTCTGAACTTCAACAACAGTTTTCCTTACCTTCGTCCTGTAAGCCTCAATACGATTTCCTCCTTCCTTCAATTCTGCAATATCTTCTTTCTTAACCTTCATCCTCTACTATTCCCTCCACGTCCTCTGCTCTTTTTTCTCTATTATCTAGCACTACCTCGGCTTCTTCTTTTTACAAGGCTCTGTACTTTTCTTCTGATAGAGACAAGGGGAAGTCTGAATTGGCTTGGGAAAAGGATCTTGCAGAGTGCTGGCCCATACCTTTATGGGACAAGTTGTGGTTGAAACTACATAAAACTTCTAGAGCAGCAAATGTCTCACAAACTCTCTATTTTGTTTACAAACGCCTTCTTTTTACACCACTGAAATTAGCTTCTTTCTCCACTGACATTCCCTCTTCCTGTTGGTCATGCAATGGAAATCTTGCAGACTTAAAACATATGCTCTTTGACTGTCCTTCCTTATCCTGTTTTTAGCACCTGGTTTGGTCCCCAATTAATAAAATCTTTCATATTCAAATTCCCTTTTCTATCTCTAACATCTTTTTAGATTCCTTATCTCCTTCTTGGCCTCACTCACCTTCCCCCCCTCTTTAATTGACCTCTTATTAGCAATTGCTCTTCATTTGATTACCTCAAACTGGAAGCAAGCTGATAAAGTCACTTTTAGAGCCTGGTGGAATGCTGTATTTTTCATCACAGACTAAACACTCATAATGTTACCCCCATTTCTATGGCCATTAAAAGGGATCTCCTCTGGTTACCTTTAACTTCGTACCTCACTGATATAACATCTCCTCCATCTAATACTATTATTACTCATGCTGAAGTTCGAAAACCTCCATGATTTCTTTTGTTATCTTCTTGTTATATCCTAGTGTTCATAATATTGGGTGTGACTCCTTTTTCCTTTTTTGATTATTACATTCTAGAGTTTTAATATATTTCTCAACTGATTATCGCTATTTGTTGATTTTGTATGCTTCCTTTTAAGATTCAGGTAATTCCGTCTCTTACCTGTACTGTTATATTCTGATATTATCCTTTCTCCCTTTCCTCCTCCCCCCTTCCCTACACCCTCTTTACCCTTTTCTATTATACTCAATTTTGTAATCTATTCTACAAATGTATAACATTACTTTTTCATAGTGTAGTATATTTATATACTGTTCATAATTGTATATGTTATACTCTTTTTTCACCAATACATTTTCACTTGAAACTTAAGAATAACTGAAGACCCTGGCAGAGTATAATATTTTCTCCTTGGATTGTTTGTTGTCTTTCGCTTGTGGTTGGTGCATTATCAATGACCCCAGAACATGCAGAAGGAAGATGATGAAAATTGATATACATAAAAAAATATTTGTGCTCAATAACCATGAGACTTACACATATGAATTTAAAGGTTAATCCATGCATGGAATTAATATATATGAACAATGTGATAGCCCATACTCCAACATGGATGCTTGCTTTGTAAATGGATCCCTTGGTATCAGCTTCTGATCAGTGTCCTTGAAGAAGGTGTTGGTAAGGTATACCCGACCCGACAGCTGGAGAGAAGGTTAATGTGAAACCGCAATCTAAAAAGTATGACTCAAAGGATAACAATGGTATTGAACACAAATGATGTCAATGTAGAGATATTTACCTGGAAGATCGACAGTACGGCATAACAAATAATTAAAAAAATAAACAAGCCGATATTTAAAACAGCAGATGAAAAATGCTTAGAAAGCACAAATGATGGCATATAGTAGTAGATGTCAGAACTACGCAGACCAACAAGATTGATGAATGGTAGAGGGTTAAATCTCGACTGCCAGTATATTCCCTGAAGTCTTCTGTTGTGTTGGTCACAATGTGGACACCAGGGTTGTTATGTCCTTGTAGCTGACAACACAGGCTTATACATAGTGATAAGGCACCCAAAGACATTCATTCTGATGGTCCGATGACAAGTTGTATTCACAGTATAGCAAACTCAGCGGGTCCTCTCCTGGATGTTATTAACTGGTTTAATGGAAAGATTATTATGCTAACATTACTGACACATTCCTTCACAAAGGATATCACAGGCAATAATAAAATAAAATGGTAACATGGGTGGATATAAAGCTGTGTGACCTTAGACATACTCCATCCTGTCACCTACGGCAAGAGAGATATTTTTGGCCCAAAATAGCAGAATATATACCCGTCTCTACTATCTATTTGCTGTGTGGTGGCCAATCCCAGTTTTGTTGTAGCACAGGGAACAGAAGTGGAGGTGCTGGCAGGTGATTGAAGAGACAACAAAGGCCTTTAAAAATGGTAGTGGATAAGGATATTTGCACTTCAATATACAGCAATACAGGATACAGTTGAGTAAAGTAGCTCATAAAATGAAACACCCAAAACAAATTAATATTATTATGTCCAGCATACTAATCACCTATGGTGTGTTAGTGACATTGACCTACTGACATAGTAGTGTGTGTTGTAGAGGTGACATCCGAGGCTGGTACTATGTGTCAGCCTACCTCCTGGCCCAGCTGTAGCAATTAAATTACTTGTAATGGTTACTATATAAGAGAAAATAAGAGTAAAAGGAGCTAATTATATTGAGCATTTTATTTGAAGGAGGTAAGTGTTAGAGGCTAGGAATAAAAAATATTTTTTTGCATAAGTGTGTAGGATAATTTGTTGACATACAGAGGGGGTGTTAGTTATTTTCTGGCCTTATGTTGGGGTTGTCTGAAACAGGAAGGTTATGTGGCAGGTCATGAGCATTGTAGAGAGGATACATTTCTCATGGGTGGTGACAGAGACAGGATCCAAGTCCGCCTCTATGAAAATCATTTGCCACCTGAATCCTGGAGAGCTTCTCCTTCAGCCGCCACCTCTTATCTTAGCCTGAGATAAATTTAAATTACACCAGTGTAAGTTGCATAATTTCATGAATTTTACCTTATGCTTGTTGTGAGAAATGCACTTAATTACGCCAGTGTGCAATTTTGCCTAATTACTCACCATTTGTTGCAAAACCTTATAATGAAACATGACAGTCATGGTAAAAATGTACTATCCACGCATGCAAAAAAACAGAACGTGAAAAGCTGTTGTTCAAATGCATCCTTGTAACAAAAATTGACACAACAATGCATTTGAGCTCAAATATAGCACAACGGGATGGATTTGCATTTCTCATAATAATGCATAATTTCACCCTAATCTTATTCAGCCAAATCTCTTTCATTTCTGCCACTCAATGCATTCACAGAGTCTATGATCTCCTGCAACAAGGCTTACTTCCCAGCTGCAACGAGAATGTAAAGAGACCATGTAGTTCCTTGTAGTATTTTACCACAAATTTAACTACAAGTTCTGTCCCCCCCTCAGTTCCTCTTCCTTTTGAGTGTTGTGGTGTACATCCTGGAGGTTGGATATCATTCCTGTTGGTCGCATGGTCAAATAGTCCAACAGAAATAGGGCAAAGCCTTGAGTGTGAGCGGTAATCATATGTTTTAAGAGAATGGGTGTCAAGTGTGTGTATGATTTGGGTTATACGCATACTATTTGCCTATTTCTATTCACTCGGAGAGCCCCACCTAGGTGGCAAACATCTCCTGTTCTGTGGTGGAGGTTTCCACCCCAGTGGCAAATATCTAAACCGAAAAGGCAAATGGTGAGCATAGTTGAGAACAACATCCTATGTGGTTGCACCACCAGGTATATCTGTTAATAAAATTTACCAGGCGACACAATCATGTATTTTAGATTATGCATGACAAAGTACATGATATTTTGAGAAATTCATCAAGACTATTCAATGTTTAATTTGGAACACTTTTGTTAGCCCCTTAACTCCTGAGGCTTTTTCACCCAAATGCTGAGTCCTTTATTCAGCTATTTGGGTTACTTCATGCTTAGGCAGCCATTACTTTTTCCACATAAGGTGTCAACGTCACATTTGTGTCCTTTTTTGCAATATCATGGGGATTATAAAGGTACCCAGGGTTTATGGATTCCCCTGGAGAGGACTGAGAAATAGCCAAAATATAGCTAGATTATGAGCTTTGTGGAACAATACAAAAAAAGTGCTGCACACAAAAGTTTTTTTTCCTATAAAATGGCATCATCAAAAGGTTTGCAGTGCTAAATGACCATCTTCCCAGCTTTCAGCACTGGGTAATTTCTCTAGATCCCTTAAGGGTTCTCCAAAGAAACTAACTGTTGAAATAACAAAATATTAAAAAGTAGTGGATGAAGGAGAGTAGGATCTGCTTACTATGGTTACTCCCACTTTTTGCTAGTGTTTCACTGTTTTTCAACTTTAGTCTGGCTGGGGCCCTGCTATACAGGATCCCAGTCCTTAGGACTTCAAATTACACCTGGACAAAACTCTGCAACATATATCCTGGAACTTCGACATCCTACATTGACTAGAAGACAGAAGAATCTCCCTTGGGGTCAAGGAGTGATTCCCCTGCTCAAGCAAGCACCAAGAAGCATCTTACCAGTTTGCATTTCCGAGGCTCCCGCCGAACCCCAAAGTATTTGCAACTCATGACACAGACTTTCAGACTTCACAGAGGCCGACACGAGATCCCAGCAAAGCTGAGACCCGCAGTCCTCACAAGAGATGTGGGACCGGAACTCCTGGACACTGCACATTTGCTATTGCATCCACTTTCCAAGCATTCCCGAAATTGTGCATTGGGCTTCTTGTAGTCCAAGCCCCGAGCACCATATGTTCTGAAGATTGTGGGCCTACACTCTACTAGTTTTCCGTGGGCCCTCTTCTAGTATTTCCGCTCGAGGCTCCTTCGTGATCCCTGGTCCGTCAACTGATGGGTTCCCACGAAAGTAACTCTTCTGTTTCTTGGGTTTCCCTGGTTGCTCCAGATGTGCCCTGACTCCCCTCCAAAGGGTGAGTCCCTCAGACCTTGCTGGTCTGCACCAAAGCCAATCTTTGCTTTCTGCGTGGGTTGCTGTTGCCAAGGACTGTTGGGTCCAATCCGGATACCAACATCGCAGGACTCGACATCCTTTGTGGGACAGCTGAAATCCAGCTCCTGGTTGTCGTCGATACCTCCTAGTCCTCGTGGCTAAAGAGCCAAGCTTCACCTCCTGTACCTGAAATCACGCGACATCGGCGGGCATCTTCTCATCGCCTTCCTGGTCACTGCCAAGTGACCCAGACTCTGTCCCCTCTGCTTTCAGGTTATTCAGATAGTTGATCCATCTGGACACTTCCCACTTGGTCACCTGCAGCATTCTTCAGCAGCTCGCCATTGAAATTCACGACAAAACCCGACACGAAAAGACACCTATGCACCCGGCTTCCATGGGGGAGGTAACTTGAGTACTCCAGTGCTCCCGTTGGTGTTGACTCTAGAACCTCCTAGTTCTCAAGGGGTTTTCTCCAAGTCCTCTTCTAATTGTCCTTAAACTGTAATTTTCCAACTGTGACTTTCCCCAATGAAGTTAATGGTGATTCAGGGCTGTGTTTAGACACTGCACGCGTCCCCCGTGGGTCCTTTGTGTCACTACCTTGGGTGGTTCCTGGTGGCCCAGCGGCTCTAAAGGCTCTAGGCCTTGTATCTATGTCAGTCGTGGTTCTTATACCACTTTCTTAACATATGGTTTGGTATGCCCCTGGGGCTCAACGTAAATTGTGCTAATTTACTGTGTGATAAATAAGTTTGCTGAATGTACTTTTGCCTCTAGCCTCATAAAGAGACTAGAGTGATGTGTTTAGAATAAATACATATATTTTATATATATACCTGGTGTGGTTCTCCTTTCATTTGGTCATTCATGAGATTATAGACTGGGAAAACAAGCTGCTTTACATTCCTTAAAGACTTAGCCTGAAGGCTGCTCTCCGCAGGTACCACCAGGATAGCCTTCTATATAGGTTGTCTTTAAACCTACCATCAATAAGGGTCATTTGGACTGGTGCAAGCTGCGCACTAGAATAGTGGACAGCATATGCCAGACCAACTTCTTACAGCAGAAGTAAATGTCCATTTGTGACATCGTTTTCATCTGAAACATCTTCTTGCGATGGCTGATTTACAAAAGCAAAATACCATTATGTTCACTAGACACTTTTGGTTACAGGTGCATATACGGTTTGTAGGTTGTCTAAGAACCCAAGGTACCCAGAGCCAACAACAGAGTTGCACCTTACAATGATTTTTCATTGTGTATAGAGAATAGAGCAATTCATATCTTAAAATATAAAGAGTGAAAAATAGGTGTGAAGGAAACCTATGTATTTCTGAAATGTACACTAGATACTGAGTTTAGGGGCAGTGGTTAGTTGTACTTCTCTGAATTTGTGGGTAACTATACTAGGATGTGATTCAGTAAGCATTTTTTTTAAAAAGGTCTCTTTCCTGCACACTGACTTTCATTTGGAAGGCACAATAAACCGAAAATTCTAAGAGGTAATAACAAATGTTCTACTATTCTGTGCTCCCAAAAAAAGAATCGCATAGGAATGGATCAAACCAAAGTTAATGTGAGTTCCACTGTGGGACTCCCAATGACCTTGATTTGACCCGTCGCAGTCATTAAACCCAGCCACACAAGGGAGTTCATGTTTTTAACTGTACAAATAGGGGAACGCGGGGTATCATGGGATCCATATGAAGCACACCGCCCTGCTCTCCCCTGTGTGTCTAGCTTTCTGAAATGGGTGTGTTTGGTAGGCTTCCCTATGTAGCAACTGATCCCAGGCCCAGTTAACACAGCTACCCCCCATTTCCAAGTCAGATTGTTTTTTTGACAGGAAATGGTAATGTTTCCCCATGCAAGAAGGGTATTGTTTTTATCAGAACAATTGGGGGAATGCTGGGTAGTAGGAATTTTGTGGATCTCTGTGTATTCCGGAAGTTACATCACAGAAATGCAAGGAAAATGTGTTATTTCAGGCAAAGTTTGTGGTACACAGAGCATTGTGGGTAAAAAAGGTCATGGGATCTATGCGAGGTACACCATCCTGAACTCTGCTCGATGTCTAGTTTTCCAAAATATCTTGGTCTGGTAGTTTTCCCCTGGTGACGGCATACCTAAGCCCAAAAGAGAAGCCATTCACCATTTCAAGTGGAACAATATAGAGATTTAGCCCAGCTCTCTTGGCCCATAGGTTAAAAACAACACCTAAAAGGATAAAATGTCCTCTCACTTGCCACTGGGATGGGAAGGTTGAGTTCACAGAGGAGCAGAAATACTGTTGAGGCTTTAGGGGATAGGGGGGACCTGATATCAAGGTGGGTCAGGCTTACCCTATTATTTAAAAACAAATGGTGTGACATTCAATGCGCTTTTTGCCCCCGTCAGGGGGAAATTATGGGTAAACTCCCTCTATGCCCTCTGCAGGAGGTAAAATACTTGTTTGCCCCTTTTGGGGGTAGGCACATGGCCCAATGTCTAGTGGTCTTTCTGCTTCATGGGGGCAGATTGGGTTAATAACCCCCATCTGCCCTCCAAAGGGGCGGAAAGACTATTACATCCATTTCTTGGGGTGGGGGCATGGCCAAGCCCATGGTGGGAAGCCCCTACCACTTTGTTTTTGCCCTATATTTCCCTGGTGTCTAGTGGGCTTTATACCCCCGGGGAGGTAGATTGGGGCAAACCCCCAATCTGCCTCCTGGGGGGAAGAATGACTGCTTCACCCTTTGATGGGGTGGGGGCACAGCCATGCCCATGGTAGGCAGCCCTCACCCCTATTTTATTTTTTATCGAAATCTTCCTGGTGGCTAGTAGACTTTCTTCCTCCGGGTGGGGCAGATTGGGGGTAATGATCCTTCATTGCGCCTCTTTAAGGGAGGGCAGAAGGCTTAAATATTTGAACTGAGTTACAACTGAGTTGCACCTTACAATGATTTGTCATTGTGTATAGAGAATAGAGCAATTCATATCTTAAAGTATAAAGAGTGAAAAATAGGTGTGAAGGAAACCTATGTATTTCTGAAATGTACACTAGATACTGAGTTTAGGGGCAGTGGTTATTTGTACTTCTCTGGATTTGTGGTTAACTATACTAGGATGTGATTCAGTAAGCATTTTTTAAAAAAGGCCTCTTTCCTGCACACTGACTTCCATTTGGAAGGCACAAAAACCGAAACTTCTAAGAGGTAATAACAAATGTTCTACTAGTCTGTGCTCCCAAAAAAAGAATCGCATAGGAATGGATCAAACCAAAGTCAATGTGAGTTCCACTGTGGGACTCCCAATGACCTTGATTTGACCCATCGCAGTCATTAAACCCAGCCACACAAGGGAGTTCATGTTTTTAACGGTACAAATAGGGGAACGTGGGGTATCATGGGATCCAAATGAAGCACACCACCCTGCTCTCCCCTGTGTGTCTAGCTTTCTGAAATGGGTGTGTTTGGTAGGCTTCCCTAAGTAGCAACTGATCCCAGGCCCAGTTAACACAGCTACCCCCCATTTCCAAGTCAGATTTTTTTTTGACAGGAAGTGCTAATGTTTCCACATTACGTGTTGGGGATTTTCCTGTTGTGAACCCTAGAACCACCCATGCAAGAAGGGTATTGTTTTTATCAGAACAATTGGGGGAATGCTTTGTAGTGTAGTTCCTATCTTCCCAATAGGCTCTGCGCATTGGAATAATACCTACATTTTGAAAGTATGTTATTGGAGAAATGTTATAATTCTTCTCTATTTGTTTGATGAGAGGGTCTAGGTAAAGCGCGAACAATAGTGGGGAGCAGGGGCAGCCCTGTCTGGTACCTCGCGAGATTTTAAAGGGCTGTGTCAAATGTCCATTTATGACGACGCTTGCTGTTGGATTGTAATAGAGTGCCTGTGCCGCCTGCATGAACCGACCCCCAAATCCCATACTATCCATTACTCTCCAAAGGTATTGCCACGAGACCCGGTCAAAGGCCTTTTCGGCGTCGAGTAGTATTAATGACATCGGGTCCCCAGCGACTTGAGCAGCGTCAAACAGAGTAATAACTCTTCGGACATGTTCAGTGGTCCCTTTTTTTGGTATAAAGCCATGTTGCCATTTTGAAACAAGGGGTTCCACTACTCGAGATATTCTGGAGGCTAATACCTTGGAGAAAATTTTTGAGTCGCAGTTGATAAGAGTTATTGGTCTGTAGGAGCTCATGTCTAGTGGAGATTTGTCTTTTTTCGGAAAGATAGATATTCTGGCACCAGACCAAGAGATTGGAGGTAGAGTGCCATTGAAGATGGAAATAATTACTTCTAAGAATATATCCTTGATTTGGCTGGCAAATATTTTATAAAATTCGACTGGAATGCCATCAGGGCCAGAGGCTTTTCCGTCAGGAAGACTTTTGATGGCATCTAGGATTTCTTCCCATGTAGGGGTAAGGTCTAGTAATTCACTTTCTTCTGAGCTAAGCTTATTTAAGTCGATCTCGCTAAGATATTCAAGGATCTTTCTATCTAGATCATCGGTCAGGCAATCATTCTCTTCCTTGTATAACTTAGCATAGAACTCCTGGAACTCATGTCGTATGCCACTAGGATCGGAGACCTCAATGCCTGAAGATGATCTAATTTTGTGTATTTCGTTAGAGGTAATTTGTTGTCTCGTCTTGACAGCTAAGTGATGTCCAATACTGTCACTGCACTCATATGTCTTCTCTCTTACTGCTGCCCACTTAGCTGCTATTTTACCCATAAATACCGCCCCTATTTCCGCTTTAGCTAAGATCGCTTCTTGCTGGACTGATTGGCAATCTAGTCCTGCATGGATTGTTTGAGTTAGCTTCATTTCTATTTTTCTTAATTTTTCTTGAAGATCTTTAACCTGGGCTTTTTCTGCTCTGTTTTTATAAACTGAGAACCTAAGGGTCTCCCCTCTAATCCCTGCTTTTAAGGTGTCCCATACTATCATCTGCGAAGTGGAGCCAATATTACTCTCCAGGAACTCTGGGATCCATCCTCGCATATGATTAATATAGCTTGGATCATATAATAAAGCTTTCTCAAAACTCCATCTAGAGACCTCTCTTGATTGCCCAAACTCTCTTATAGTGAGAATAATAGGATTATGATCGGACATAAATCGGGGTGCTATATCCATGGTGAAACTGGCAGCTAATGATGCAGATACAAAAAAATAATCAAGTCTAACCAATACTTGGTGCGGTGCCGAATAAAAGGTGTATCCAGGTAATGAGGGATTTTTGCTCGCCCAGCTATCTATCAATCCGTGAGTTTGTAAAAGATTGGTTAGGGCTTGGAATACTTGGGGTTTCCTCCCTTTGTATTTCCAGGTTGTGTTGATATCCCAATTACCTGGTAGGTGTATGTTAAAATCCCCACATAACACTATCGGGGTAGGCCAGTGTGCTAATTCATTAGAAACCTGATTTATAACCCCGGGATCATCAGCATTACTCCCGTATAATGAACAAAGAGTAAAAGAGGTATTCTTAGGGAGTTGAATCTGGGTGATAACCCACCTTCCTGATGGATCTGATTTGGTTCGCGGGTTGCTAATAGCAAATTTTCCATCAGTTAGAATTCCAACCCCCTTCGTTTTAGCTCCTTGCGTGGTGGCACCCATTAGTTTGAACCCCATCGTATTTAACAGATGTTTTTGAGATTGTTCAACGTGGGTTTCCTGTAAACATATTATGTTTCCCCCAAGTGTTCGTAAGCCCATAGCCACTTTTTGTCTCTTTGAGCTATCATTCAGGCCACAAACATTAACTGATACAATTCGTATTGGATCTAACCTAGCCATTTAAAGAATGTTGGAATGGTCCTCTGTTTTTCATTGAAAGTTTGGTATGTATAAATGTGTGTGCAATAAGTACCTCCTTGTGCCTGCAACAACCCTGCTCTCCACTCCCTCCCCACCCCCCATGAACCCCCCCACCCCCCCACCCTCCCCCCTTATGTGAGCAATCAGGCAGAGCCTGAATGATGGAGACCAGTCATAAGCCATGGCCACCAGCCACGCCGATCATCTGTGAAACAAAAGTGTCCCATGTTAGACAAAATACTCAGATGATCCGTCGTTCAAAAGTTACTATCCCTATATAGTAGAAGATATAGTGGGAGATAGCAACATATTAACATCAGAAATCAAATTAGGTCATTCGTTAATTTGCCCCTTTTTGTCCTTTCTTTCGTTTAATCTCTTCTAGATACTCTTTGGCTTTGATCTCTAAAGTGAAAACCTTGGTAGTACCATACAGGATTACTTTCAGTTTTGCCGGGTTCATTAAGTATACCTCTGCCCCTAATTGTTGTAAGGGAGAGATCAGCTGTCGCAAGTGCCATCTACGCTCGACAGTCTGATGGCAAAAATCAGGTTTAGAAAAAAAGGTAATCCCGTGAGCTCCTTTTTTTGAGTTAGGTCGAGCTTTATCATATACCAGTTGTCTCAAAAGAAAATTGCCAAAGTATACAAGGAATACCCGGGGCTGATTTTCGGTCGCATTCCCATTCTTATATTGCTTCCTCAAAAAAAATGGAAATCTATGTGCTCGTTGCACTTCATGGTCCCAGTCCCATTCTGAATGTTCTGGAAATGAATCTTTCAGCAATTTGACAATGAATTGTCTAGGGTCTTCCCCCTCCTTCCCTTCAGGAATCCCCAGCAGGCGCAGGTTGTTCCGGCGTTGCCTATTTTCACTTTCTTCCATCTTCACCATTAGATCTGTAAGACAAGCAGAGTTAGAGTCAGTGGCTTGTTTGGTTGCCACTGCTTCTGTCTCCAAGTGTTCAATCCTAGCCTCGACCATGCCCACTCTCTCGCTGATGTCTATGCAGGTCTTGTTCAACTGTCTAAGACCACCCTGTAGTTTCTTCGCTGCTTTTTTGGCTGCACGATTTTCGCCTCTCACCTCCTCCTGGAAATCTTTAATCGAGGTAAGTATGGCGGCGAGTGAGGGTTCCAGTACCTCATTTGATTTAGCTTGTGATCTTCTAGGGCTATGCCCCTGTAGTAATGAGTGTGACATGGGCGGCTTATCGTTTTCTAGATGATAAGACATCTGTGAGTCCGAGTAATCCCATTTGAGTTGACTCCTTCGTTTGCTCTTATATCTTGGTTTTTTAGGACGTATGATTGTGCCAGTGTTGTCACGGGAGGTCTCACTTTCCTCTTCGCTAGTACTGTCTTCGCTTTCTTCTTCAGTCTCACATTCCCCTGCAGAGCTCGGAGTGCTGTCTGATACTGAGTAAAAGGCCTCTTGACCAATTTCAGGGGTCCATGGGGCAGCAGCGCCAGGAGGAACTTCCAAGTTTTGGATAACCGTCTCCGTCTTCGTGGTATGATCTTTGGTATCCAATTTCTCAAAGGGAGTACAAAGGGAGTTAGCATTATTTCCTTCGTCTAGCTCTGAATGTTCACCTTCCGATGGAAGTGGGGTTAAGAGGGGATCCGGCTGGTTAAGGGGGTCTAGTGTTTGATCAAATTCTTCAGTTGCAGGTTGCGGCGATTGAGAGGTTTGCTGAATATCTGTCAGATTGGGAAGGGCTTCTAGGTTTGATAAGGCATTGTTAGAGTCCAGTATGACAACGAGTGATTGATCCATGTCACCATGATCGCTATTCTGCTTAGCGGGATCGCCAGTTCGCTCCGTCTCGTCACCACGCGTGTGTTTGCATATGGCAAGATCGGTAATATTTATACCTTTAAGGTGCCGAGATTGACGTAAGGATGGACATAGATACGTCAATAAGGATGTCATACGACTTGCTCGTTAGCACATTCTTTTACTAAAGTTCTCGGTGAAATCAAAACAATGGCCGCAGGGTTTTGCCCAGGTTGTCATAGGTTTGATTTGTTATGAGAACTCCGTATGCCTTATCAGGGGCTGGAGGAATATCGCTTGTCTAATTAGATCGCAAGCATTATGACCTAATCAGATAACACGTTCCTGTGCCGTAGTGTGACTGCGTCAGATAACGGTATCTGCATCATGGGGGTTTTCTGCCTCATGGGCTGACTGCTAGTTAACTTGTTGGTTTGTTTAACTAGAATAGGGTCAGGAATAGGGGGATCGATTCAGAACCTATAGGAATACATGACACCCACTCCACGCTAACTATGGACATATTTACTAATCTAGGCATAGTATAACATAGTACAACATACTATAGAGTAGTGTGTATACCTTACCACCCCAAAATACATAAATGCATTTTGAAATTTTCAAATATATTGAAAAATTGCAGACATATATATATGGTATGCACTCAAGCTGTAGAAAAATGCCAAAGTAATCGCATTTGTATACATTATTGCTTATTTGGTATATGAGAATTACACATGAAATGGTTTCTTAAATACAGAAAAAAGTTTCGAGACCATTCCATCACAGAATAAAATATCTATGAACATGCCAGCGGGCAGCTAATGTCTATAAGTTATCTAAAATTTAGAAACCTTAGTTCTCTAAGAGTAGTTCTTACTTTAAGCAGAAGATAGTGTCCCGAAAAATATGCAAAAATATTTGGGGCTGCTGGAAAAACTGCTGTCCGTGAACTGGAGCGAAATTGTTCATGTGACTTTATTTTTAAAGTTGAAGGCCGAATTCAGGGAACGCCGTGTGCGAGCTTGCTCAAAAGTCTCTATTTCTGTTCGGGTGAGAACATCATATCATTTAGGCTTTCGAAGAAACTGTCAACAGCTTCCTGGGAAAGTTCCACTAACTCGGAAATAGGTGTAATCATGCATTCTTGCGCATGATTGTCTCCATTGACATTCTGATTTGCATTACTGACAGAAGGTCGTACCTGTTCGATGCTGCTTTCATCTTGAACTTCACTACCCATCAATCGTAGTGGTGAAGCTTCCACGAATGCCGTCATCAGGATTGGTAGCCTTTGAGGGCAGCACAAAGCATGAACCTTGATCGGGCTCAACAATGTTTCTGCATCCATCGGCGCATCCGATTGTAGCGTCAGACAGGTGTCTAACACGCATTCTTCTCCGCATAGCAGACACCTCAATACAGGTAAAACACATCTTTGCCACATTGGTCGAAATGATAGAAACCAAGTCATGTTCAGGTCTCTAAGCCGGGAGAGTCCCAGGATTTTTGATATCCGGTCCCGGTATCCAATGGCTAGGATTGTTTCTTCCCTTGTCGCAAGAGTTTTGTCTGTGACATGGGTTGCCATAACGAAAAATAAGGACTAAGAATAGGATTCCTGCAATTAGTCCCAGGATCAGGGGAAGTCCGCCAAAAATCGAATGGACGAAATCTGGAAAAATACCCAGTATGGCTTTGAATGGTGTTACTGCCAACGAAAATACTGTCTTAAATACCTTTGAGACCCCATTGGTATCAGAAATATTTAAGATTTCATTCAGGATTTCCGCAAAATGTACGGGGGAATTAGTTGATAATAATGTATGTATCTCTGCAGTCGTCCTTGCAACTTGTAGATCATACGTTTCTTTTGATGACGAGAGCCTGGTAGGCGTCTGAAGAAGGACTGTTTTCATTCTGCTTAAAGTATCTATTCGAATAGAAGTAATTTTCAAATCGGGCCATGCCCTTGCCTCCCTGTCTGGGAAGGAGCTGGGGAACAATGAGCGTCCACAGCACTTGACCTTCGCAGTAGTAGTTACTAGATAAGGAGTCCCGGGCATAAGACTACAACATCTACGGTCTACAATAAGAATGTAACTCCCATTATAGAGTCTTTGAAAGAATGGTTCTATTTCTGTTGCAGGTGCGCCTTGCTGGTGACATGAAAGGTTGTATGAATTCCCTTCACAGGCTCCATGCAAACTAATTCCGTTACACAGAAGTGTGCCACTTAGTGACATCGCACAATTGTTGCCACTAAGAAACACTTTCTGTCCTTTATTACTGACACATGCATGTGAATAGGGCAGGTTCCATGTTGTTTTAAGGTACCCCTTTCCCAATTTCTCGTACATGCCAGCCTGTATATATTTTTGGTAGTATTGAAACCTGAAGGTTGAGATTGGAATATTTATTATCCCATGTATTATCCATTCACTGACAGGTCGTTCTGACATTGTCACTGGTAATCTTTCGAGTTTTTCAATACTCAAGATTGTATAATCAGCACCCTTTTGTGCCATACTGATTTGTCTATCAGTAAGGTTAAAGATTTGGAATAATGACGTTGTGTTGATTAGACGCCAAGGCACATAGCCTGAACGCAGATTTTGTAACGTCCAGCCAAGCTGTACAATAGAACGCAATTGTGACTGACCGTGTTGTAATAACAGTAAGTCTTGCGATAATATATCGATTGCTGACGACACAATGCTGTCCAAAGAAAAAATTCTGGAGGACAGAGTCATTAACCCATTGTCCACTACAGAAAGTGATTTTTCCAAATTAATACGGTCAATTTCCCGTATTCTCTCTGCTGTTTCAATTTGAGTAACCTTCCAGGCCTCATTGTATGCTGCATATACAGAGGCTGCTATGAAACGCTTTTGACGCTGTTTGCGTGGTCCCAAAGTGAAATCACGCAAGTCAGCACCATCAGTAAGTAAAGTTAGGTGTTGCTTAATTTCTGCCAGTGTGGAAGTTTGTAGCCATTGAAGGCATAATTTGCCCACACTGTAGGTGGTTATTATCCCTGGGTGATGTCTTTGGGGATATCTAGGGTCTGGCCTGGTCATTTTGAACCCCTGTGTTTTGTTCAGGAATCTGTCTTGACAGTTATTAGTATCTGTGGGCCAGATCAACCACTGTTTCCAATCAGGATGTGTTCTGTTTTGGTTTAATATATGGTTTACGTCTATCTCTTCATCTGTATCAGAGTTATTGCTAAACATTGTTGGCTTTGGAATAGACGGTTTATTTAAATCTTTGATTTTGGCTAAGCCAAGACAGGTGGTCTGTTGAACAGTGTCATTTAAAAATATCATTTGTTCTGGGATCATGCAGGCTCTAAACAAAGCTTCTATACCCTGTACTTGCCATTCTTTTGTACCCCAAACACTTTTCAATTGAACATTTTTGTCCCAATAATCAAACCCAAAAGTATTCATTTTTTCAAAGAATGAGTCTGAATATATCAATTTTGTGTTGGTTATCATGGTCTTTGTCCCTGTCTTGTTTGACAATTTAAAATAGAATGCTTCAGCATTACTTGTGTTAAAACCTGAAAAGTATGAATATTTGTCATAGAAGGTCCTTGAGCTTCCTTTTGGAGGGGTTGCACAATGTTCCCATTGATTATAATTTAAAACATTTCTAGGTTGTGCAGATCTATGTAAAAAGTGGTTACCATAGTGGTTATAGCAATACATACTGTCATAATTTGTAGAACCCTGCAAATAATCATGTTTGGTAAATTTAGCAGACATTACTAAGTCAGACATCATATTATTAATGCTTTCGAAGTCCCAATCATCAGCAAATGAGTTTGGTTTTGCAAAGTCACTCAATGAGATCTTAATTTGGTGTGGATATTTCAGGATCTCGACCGGACCATAAATTTCATAGTCAGTGTTGTCCCAGGCTACCCCACCAGGTATCGGATTGGCTGTGAAGTTGGCTGAAGAAAGTTCTCTTTTCTCGACGTGTGAAGATGTGTGTGGTTTGAGGGTCAAGTTGATTTTCTGACTTGCTGTGTCCATTTTTGCATATTTTCCCTCAATGAAGCGTCCCAATGTTAGTACCATGATGAGCCAAAGTATGAGAATAAATGCACCAAAACCCACCCAAAATTCAATCCATGGGGAAATCAGATATGTTTCTTTCAGTTGTTTCAAAAGTTCCTTAGCTTTGTCTTTAAAGGTTTTTGATGATGGCTGTGTCTTTGATTCGCTGAAGCCCTCGGAGGAATCATCGAAGTTTATGAAGTAGCCGGATGCAGTTCTGTCAATTGTTCCAATTGGTTCAGGATTTCTGTTTCTTGCATTTTCACTTGGTACTTCATTATAGATTGGTGTGTCTCTGCTAAATGTTTTTATTTGGGTTTTCAGAGGTCTTAGTTCTATTGCATTGTTGCATAGTCCTTGTTGTTCTTCTGTAGGCGTTTCGAATGTGATGAGCCTCTTCGTTAGGACCTCTGTACTGGTAGCAAACCTTGGTGTTCTGCTACTTATTGGGAGTCCACTTGGCCTACTGTTTGTTATCGGCCACATGTTGTGGTTTTACCAGGTCGATTGATACAACTCGGTTCTCCTTTTTTCCAGCAAGTGGCGGTAGCATAACTGATCTTGTCCCGTTGACAGACAAGACAGGAACTGCTTTTCTGTAAGAAGGCCCAAATTCCTTCTTTACCGCGATCTTTTCCCTGACTAGATCCCCGACTTTTGGAATCCAGACAGGTCTTGCTGGGACAGGTGGTGGTTCTTCAGTGGTTGTTGGCTGTTGTTTCAACTTTATGTTGCTCAGGTCTTTTCTTGTTTTGTTTAAGTCCTGCAAAATAGCCAAACGGTCTTTGATATCAAAGCTTTTTTCTTTCACCACTGAAGTCTGACTATCAATGTCAGAGATCATCATCCTAGTTCCAAATAATAATTCGTACGCACTGAATCCCTTCAGAGAATTTCTTGGCAAGTTATTGAGACTACGTTGGACACTTATTAGATGTTTGACCCACCCAGCTCCCGAACCTAATATCCTTTCCGCTATAGATTGCTTTATGCCTTGGTTTTTTCTTTACACCATCCCGTACCCTCAGTGAGAAGATTCCCGCTGGGCTATGCTCATTTGGTCATGTTTCCCCTCAGGCTTGAGGGCTAGAGTGGAGACAATGGTCAAACGTAGCATGCTCTTAGCGTATATGCCATTTAGACTCGCAAATCTTTGTATAACAGTCCGGACGTCAGCCGAGTGCTGGTGATCTACATTATAAGTGGAACTAGCCTGTATATGTTAATCGCAACCCTTCCTTTTTACTCCTGATTTTTCCTGGAGTAGAACGACGAGGTATTAAACTGTTTCTCTCCCCACTGCGATCTCTGTTGCAGTTTGGGCAGTTTTTTACAAACATGGTGTGACGCAGGCTCATGCCTGGCCACCAGTACCGTGATTGTAATTCTTCCAGAGAATCTTTTAGTTTAAGGTGTCTGAGACCCTCGCCCATGTGTGCGTCTGCGATTAACAAGTTTCTCCTGTCCATGTTTGGAATCACTCTATCCCCCACTCCAGGGATTCGAGCAAAAGGGACGGAGTTTGCATCGATTATGTATGTATAATTGAGTGGATAGTTGATCGGTAACGCTGAGCAGTCGCCTTTTGATGACGTTTTCACTGCCAGCATTGTTTCACCGTCAATGTATTTTAATGTATGCTTTTTTCGATCTACGGGAGCCGATTTAGTGGCTGCCGCTGTGGCTGTCTCAGCCAATGAATTCCCTGCAACGTGAACGCCATCACGCTGATGACTCAGTGAGTGTGTCACGTGAGTCTTTGGTAGTTCTTTTTGTAAAAGAGCTATTTGTTCCCAGAGCAGTTTCTGTTTTATTGGTGCATCTGTGTCATCTTTGTAACCATTTTGAATCCATGTCTGCAAATCGCTGTTATATGATTTGACGCAGTAATATGAATCTGACACTATAAGTGTCGGGAATTCGCGATCCGCATTATCTAGCGCCATTTTCAAAGCTAATATTTCAGTTTGTTGTTCTGAATTAGTTTCTACTGAGTGTGTTTTTGTTAATAGAGGTTTTAGTTTACCTCCGCGCCACACTTCTTTTGTAATCTCACATGTGGGGTTGTATGCTTGTTCTCCCCAAACGGACGGTTGAGCATGTCCGTCTGTATAGATTACACAGGCGTAATGTCGTAAAGGCAGAATGTCGATTGGCAGAGGATATGTTTCTTCATATTCTAGATTTTTTAATTCTTCTAGTTCTGGATCAAAGTAGTAGTACACTTTGTCCGTTGTGATTGAATTCACCCATTGTATCCATTCCGGATTCAATGCTGTTGTTGGTAAATTACACGGTGTTGTTAGTGCCTCAAAGGCTGATTCAGCTGTTCTGACTGTGATATGTCTACCGTCAGCTTGATCTTTTTCTCTAGCTATTGCGGTTTGAACTGCATGAACAATTTTTTCTTTGTTGC
Organism: Lissotriton helveticus; assembly: GCF_964261635.1. NCBI lineage: Eukaryota > Metazoa > Chordata > Amphibia > Caudata > Salamandridae > Lissotriton > Lissotriton helveticus. The sequence goes on along the minus strand of NC_136062.1, from coordinate 165,521,332 downwards.
TGAAATTTTGCTCAGCTTCTGTGTACAAGTGTGATTTGAATGCAATTGGTACCTTTTCCCCCTCATTAGAGGTCAGGTATGTGAATCCGCATCTCCCTGGGATGACTCGAATCACAAGATTGCGTGTGTTATCACGTGTTTCTAATTTTGTTTTAATTAGCATGTCTGTTTGTAAGGATCTCAAAATTTCTGTGTGTATTTGAGTCCAATTGGATCTTTTAAAATCTGGTTTAATTAGATCATAAAGGGGTTTGACCCTTTCTGCGTAATTTGCAATGTATGTTCTTCCGAAATTTAGGAAGCCTAGAATCGACTGTAAGTTTTTTAGTGTTCTAGGTGCTTGGAGTACGGCACATTTCTCTAGGAAATTGTCAGCCAGGCTTTTGCCTTCGCTTGATAATTCATATCCTAAGAACAGGACTGTCAGATGGGCAATTCTGGATTTTTTAAAGTTGAATTTGTAACCCTCTGCAGCGAACCCAAGTATTATGGTGTTCACTCTTTTCAAGTGAGTCTCCAAGTCATCATCTGTTAAGTAAATGTCATCGACATAAGATAATGCTTCATCATCATATAGTTGAAGTAATTCTGTTACTCTCGCTGAGAATACCCCCGGGCTGTTCTTGTACCCCTGGGCTAACCGACAGAATTGTTTTTGAGTGCCATTTACTGAGAATGCAGTTAAATATCTGCTCTCTGGTGCTATGTTTTGACAAAAGAATCCATTAGAGATGTCTAAGGTTGTTTTGTATTTTTTGCGCACTATGTTATTCATTAGTGCAGCACTGTGTGAGTTTTGCACTGCAAAAGTTTTGCAACATGTGTTAAGGTGTCGGTAATCCAAAACTAGACGATATGAATTGTCTGGTTTGGAGACCGGAAACAAAGGGTTGTTCATTTGTGAGGTGCAAGTTTCAATCACCCCCTGGTATTCTAGCTGATCTAGTATTTCATTTACCTGTTTTTTAGCTTCTTGCTTAATTGGGTACTGCCTTTGTGCAGTAGGTTGTGATTTTAACTGGATTTTGTGAGGAGGAGAATCCTCATCCCATCCCACGTGATTTTTATATAAAGCAGGAGCTAGAGCCACTGCCCACTTTCTAGCAAGTGTGTATTTTTTATGAATTGGAATTTGATTTGAGAAGGCAGGCATAATTACTTCTTCGCCATGAGGGCACTCCCTGACAAACTCTGGTGGCCAGTCTTTTTCAGCTAGGAGGATGTCATAACCCTTGGAGAGGTTATCCCAAAATAGTCCCCTTATTTTCCTAGTCTTATCTCCCTCTATACGTAATGTTATCTCGTATATCTTGTGAGGTTTGCTAACCCTGGTGTCTGCAGTTTCCACTTGAAGATATTCATTCGTGTCCACTGTCTCCAGATGATTCATAAGGGCTTTGCGAGCTATGCTCACTTCTGCTGCGCTGTCTAGCATTGTCTGAGCCCACTCTCCGTTTTTCAGTTGTGTCCTCAGTATTCTCGGCATTGTTAACTACCTTGATACTGGCTACCTTCTTTTTTGGAAATTGTAATTTATTTTTTAGCTGAGCAGGTTCCTTGTCTTTGGACTTGGTGTGCTCTTCTCTTTGTTCTGATCGTCCTCTTCTTTCCGATTTCTGCGAGGAAGTCTGAAAAGATTGAGAGGGACGCGTATCAATGTCTTGATATCTATCAGGCTTTTTTATATTATCCCTATTTCTAAGGTTATATCTTTTCCCAGAGGGGTCACTCTGAGGTGACCTGTGTCTTTGGTTCGGAGATTTTTCTCTTCGCCTTGGAGACCTTCCTCTGGACTGGAATTTCTTTTCTTTGGGATTGGATTGTTTGTTTCCATCCCAGTTCTTTTTTGGTGAATTATTATTAAAAAATATTTTTTCTGGACTTTCAGTCAGTTGTGGTTTTACTGGTATTCCACCTAAACTATCTCTGCCTAGTTCCTCATAGGATTTTTCTATGATTCTGGCAATTTCAGCTGGTTGGTCTGCTATATCTGTCTCTTTTAACCTCTGGCGGATCGCCACGTTTGCTGCTTCACCTTTTATGTTGGCTAATAATATAGCCGAGACCTGCTTGAAGTCTTTCAGTAATTTCATACCAAGAGTTAAAGCAGGTTCTGGACCGTATTCGTCTTGAATTTGTTTTAGCACATCTGGTATCACCGAAATGGATGGAACACCATGCGTTTTTGTGTAGATAGAAGCAAAGACTGTACCCCAAGTGTCACAGTCCTCTATGTGTGGTGCGATTCCCATTGGGAGACAGATAGTCAGAATCCTGTGTTTTTCTAGCGGGGTGGTGTCAGGAAACACCGCCTCTATTTGGGTAATTTTCTGTGCCAACCAGAATGGTATTTGTTCCCGTTTAGCCGGTACTTTACCTAGGCAGGATTGGATGTTCTGTGGTGTAATTTTATTTGTGTTCCCCTGATGAGGGGTCAGCTGTGGAAGTTTAATCGCTGGCTGAATTGTTGAAGTCCGCATCACATACTGAACTAATTGTCTATGAATTTTTATTAATTGTTTTAGCTGTGTTAACAGCTCTGCTACAGACATCCCATTGATGTCTGGATGTGGTGTGTATCCGGCTAGGACCGGCCACGTTGCTCCTGGTCTACCTAAAGGACCGAGCCTGGTGATGTGATTATTATGTTTTAGGGCGCCATCAAATAAGAGCAAATGCTCTTGGAATTTGAGTGGTACTTCCACCTCCTCGAAAGGAGTGTACTCATTAGGAGGTTCCTCTATTTTGTAATAGTGGAAGTACTTTGTTACAGCATTTGCTGCTGGAAAATGTATCCATGAATAGTATACCTCTGTCTGCCGATATTCGTGTGCCTCAATTACGAATATGACTGTGCCACCTCTAGGTGTCAGTCCATTTTCTATAAGTTTAAGGGTTATAGATCTCCTTTTGATGACTGGGATGAGTATTATATCCCCGTCTGCATCTAGTGCTGCAGCATCAGCCGCTGCGAGTTCAGCTGCTAATCTAACTGCCTCTCTTTCTTCTTCATTTTCTGACATTTTACTGTCCTGAAGGTTATTTTGTTTGTTTGCAGATCAGGTTTCTTATGGAAACAAAGATTAGATGCACAATATGTTGGAACTGTTTATCCTTCAACGTTGACTATACCAAGAACCATACATAGGAGTTCCCTCCTGCGAGGTCTGGCGGATATAACCTTTCACCCACTCCAGACGTCTTTGGAGTATTGTGGGAAAAGGGGTCTGAGTGAGAAAGCACGACTGAGTTACTCTAAATGTCTTACGTTAGTTTTATCGCCCTTTCCAAATGCGTTGGGCGCCATGTAGTGTAGTTCCTATCTTCCTAATAGGCTCTGCGCATTGGAATAATACCTACAGCAGTAAAGGCCTAGGCCAGACGTTAACTAGGTCTACTACTGTCGATACTAGACTTAAAGTTTTGGGTTTGCCAGCTTAGCTCAGAGTTCACTAGAAACTTTCTCGAATGTTCAAGGAGGAATTAACTTCCCTGATTAGACAAGAAGGGATTTAGTTTCTGACAACCATAGAACATGACAACTTTGCTCTCCCCTAATCAAGAGTCAATCTCGAGAGTCGTGTGAACAAAAGGCAAATTATTTTATTCAGTCAGTACGTGCATTCTTAGTCTCATCAGAATGTAGAGAAAAGGAAGAGACGGGCGTGTTCAATAAAAAGGTGTTATTTATTGATCAGTCTCTTTTCTCATACAAGAGAAATGGATCGATATTATTGCAATACTTATAGTTAAGTAAAGTGCATACATTAAAAGCAATAGTATAAAATAATACTGTAAAAACATTGATATGGTTTCTAAGCCATAAGATGTTTTAAAATGAATAAAATATATTACATACACATATACATTTGACTAAACGTACTCAACTGGTGTTTCTAGATACGCCTACCCCGTGTACCTGACCTAAGTCTAATACGTGGGCGGGAATAGATAGTTACAGTTTAAGTTAAGTTTGTTTTTGCCAAGTGAATAACTAAAGAATTCTCTGTGAGGGGTTATTCAGTTCTGTACCTGGAAGTTAGGATGAATGAGGAATGGTATCTCTCTCTCTGGTCTCGATATTCCAGGCTGCCTGCGAGGGCTGCCCAGAAACGCCGGTGCTGGATTCTCGGCAGGAGAAAGCAGCGCGTCTCTCAGCGCGTCAGAAAGGCGGGGCTGCTGCCAGCGGGGTCTGCTCTGCTCTTCGCTTCGGCAAGTATGGCTGCTCCGTCTCGTCACCACGCGTGTGTTTGCATATGGCAAGATCGGTAATATTTATACCTTTAAGGTGCCGAGATTGACGTAAGGATGGACATAGATACGTCAATAAGGATGTCATACGACTTGCTCGTTAGCACATTCTTTTACTAAAGTTCTCGGTGAAATCAAAACAATGGCCGCAGGGTTTTGCCCAGGTTGTCATAGGTTTGATTTGTTATGAGAACTCCGTATGCCTTATCAGGGGCTGGAGGAATATCGCTTGTCTAATTAGATCGCAAGCGTTATGACCTAATCAGATAACACGTTCCTGTGCCGTAGTGTGACTGCGTCAGATAACGGTATCTGCATCATGGGGGTTTTCTGCCTCATGGGCTGACTGCTAGTTAACTTGTTGGTTTGTTTAACTAGAATAGGGTCAGGAATAGGGGGATCGATTCAGAACCTATAGGAATACATGACAGTTTGGTAGTAGGAATTTTGTGGATCTCTGTGTATTCCGGAAGTTACATCACAGAAATGCAAGGAAAATGTGTTATTTCAGGCAAAGTTTGTGGTACACAGAGCATTGTGGGTAAAAAAGGTCATGGGATCTATGCGAGGTACACCATCCTGAACTCTGCTCGATGTCTAGTTTTCCAAAATATCTTGGTCTGGTAGTTTTCCCCTGGTGACGGCATACCTAAGCCCAAAAGAGAAGCCATTCACCATTTCAAGTGGAACAATATAGAGATTTAGCCCAGCTCTCTTGGCCCATAGGTTAAAAACAACACCTAAAAGGATAAAATGTCCTCTCACTTGCCACTGGGATGGGAAGGTTGAGTTCACAGAGGAGCAGAAATACTGTTGAGGCTTTAGGGGATAGGGGGGACCTGATATCAAGGTGGGTCAGGCTTACCCTATTATTTAAAAACAAATGGTGTGACATTCAATGCGCTTTTTGCCCCCGTCAGGGGGAAATTATGGGTAAACTCCCTCTATGCCCTCTGCAGGAGGTAAAATACTTGTTTGCCCCTTTTGGGGGTAGGCACATGGCCCAATGTCTAGTGGTCTTTCTGCTTCATGGGGGCAGATTGGGTTAATAACCCCCATCTGCCCTCCAAAGGGGCGGAAAGACTATTACATCCATTTCTTGGGGTGGGGGCATGGCCAAGCCCATGGTGGGAAGCCCCTACCACTTTGTTTTTGCCCTATATTTCCCTGGTGTCTAGTGGGCTTTATACCCCCGGGGAGGTAGATTGGGGCAAACCCCCAATCTGCCTCCTGGGGGGAAGAATGACTGCTTCACCCTTTGATGGGGTGGGGGCACAGCCATGCCCATGGTAGGCAGCCCTCACCCCTATTTTATTTTTTATCGAAATCTTCCTGGTGGCTAGTAGACTTTCTTCCTCCGGGTGGGGCAGATTGGGGGTAATGATCCTTCATTGCGCCCCTTTAAGGGAGGGCAGAAGGCTTAAATATTTGAACTGAGTTACAACTGAGTTGCACCTTACAATGATTTGTCATTGTGTATAGAGAATAGAGCAATTCATATCTTAAAGTATAAAGAGTGAAAAATAGGTGTGAAGGAAACCTATGTATTTCTGAAATGTACACTAGATACTGAGTTTAGGGGCAGTGGTTATTTGTACTTCTCTGGATTTGTGGTTAACTATACTAGGATGTGATTCAGTAAGCATTTTTAAAAAAACGCCTCTTTCCTGCACACTGACTTCCATTTGAAAGGCACAAAAACCGAAACTTCTAAGAGGTAATAACAAATGTTCTACTAGTCTGTGCTCCCAAAAAAAGAATCGCATAGGAATGGATCAAACCAAAGTCAATGTGAGTTCCACTGTGGGACTCCCAATGACCTTGATTTGACCCATCGCAGTCATTAAACCCAGCCACACAAGGGAGTTCATGTTTTTAACGGTACAAATAGGGGAACGTGGGGTATCATGGGATCCAAATGAAGCACACCACCCTGCTCTCCCCTGTGTGTCTAGCTTTCTGAAATGGGTGTGTTTGGTAGGCTTCCCTAAGTAGCAACTGATCCCAGGCCCAGTTAACACAGCTACCCCCCATTTCCAAGTCAGATTGTTTTTTTGACAGGAAGTGCTAATGTTTCCACATTACGTGTTGGGGATTTTCCTGTTGTGAACCCTAGAACCACCCATGCAAGAAGGGTATTGTTTTTATCAGAACAATTGGGGGAATGCTTGGTAGTAGGAATTTTGTGGATCTCTGAGTATTCCGGAAGTTACATCACAAAAATGCAAGGAAAATGTGTTATTTCAGGCAAAGTTTGTGGTACACAGAGCATTGTGGGTAAAAAAGGTCATGTGATCTATGCGAGGTATACCATCCTGAACTCTGCTCGATGTCTAATTTTCCAAAATATCTTGGTCTGGTAGTTTTCCCCTGGTGAGGGCATACCTAAGCCCAAAAGAGAAGCCATTCACCATTTCAAGTGGAACAATATAGAGATTTAGCCCAGCTCTCTTGGCCCATAGGTTAAAAACAACACCTAAAAGGATAAAATGTCCTCTCACTTGCCACTGGGATGGGAAGGTTTTGTTCACAGAGGAGCAGAAATACTGTTGAGGCTTTAGGGGATAGGGGGGACCTGATATTAAGGTGGGTCAGGCACATGGCCCAATGTCTAGTGGGTTTTCTGCTTCATGGGGGCAGATTGGGTTAATAACCCCCATCTGCCCTCCAAAGGGGCAGAAACACTGTTACATCCATTTCTTGGGGTGGGGGCATGGCCAAGCCCATGGTGGTAAGCCCCTACCACTTTGTTTTTTGCCCTATATTTCCCTGGAGTCTAGTGGGCTTTATACCCCCGGGGAGGTAGATTGGGGCAAACCCCCAATATGCCTCCTGGGGGGAAGAATGACTGCTTCACCCTTTGATGGAGTGGGGGAACAGCCATGCCCATGGTAGGCAGCCCTCACCCCTATTTTATTTTTTATCAAAATCTTCCTGGTGGCTAGTAGACTTTCTTCCTCTGGGTGGGGGGGGGCAGATTGGGGGTAATGATCCTTCATTGCGCCCCTTTAAGGGAGGGCAGAAGGCTTAAATATTTGAAAGGGTTGGTGGGAGTAAAACCCCTTGCCTAAGGGGCTGCTACCCATATTCTTGGTGTCTAGTGGGTGGATCTCTGCTTGGAGGCAACTCTCCTGAGCCAGCTACAAAATGATACACTGAGATCGCATCAACGAAAATGGCAGGGGAACTGCCATAATCTACAAGTAAACCATCCAATGCACCACCTCAAACAACGACCCAACACCCCTCATGGAACACCTCAATTTCTAACTGCAAATAGAAGCCAAGACCACAATAAGAGGAACCCTCCCTTCATACCCCTGGGACCCCATCCAGTCTTCTGAGATGCCATATCCAATCTCATCATTCCCCTCCCCATCGACTTCCTCCACTGTGTCCGACTCGGCGATCTCAATTTTCACATCGATGACCCCAAGGACGCCAACTCCACCTCCCTTCTGAAGAACTGCAACAACATGGGCCTTTACCAACTAGTCACTGAACCCACGCACAAAGCCGGACACACACTCATTGCTATCTTCACATCCAACAACAGAATCAGTTTCACACACATCACAGAGCTCACCTGGACCGACCATGCCATCTTCCACTTTATCATCTCCAAAGTCCAACACACCATCACTAGACACAACAGCACAAACCACCGTAGCTGGGGCAAGGTAACTCAGACCCAGTCGACTCAGACACTCATCTTCACACCACCCAAAATGTCAGCAGATTTCGACCAGGCCGTCCACAACTTCTCCGTCTAGTTCAATAAATGCACCGACAGAGTTGCACTGCTAAAGCCCGCAAAAACCAACAATACCCCAGGGCTCAAGACCAATGAGTGAAACTGTCACCGAATTGAGAAGTGATGGTACATTACCAAGGACCCCACCAACAGAGGCACTCACAAAGCAGCCCTCAACGACTACCACCTACAAAACAAGGAGGCCAAAAGAACAGCTATCACCAACTGCATCAACACCATGGTCAACAGCATGAAGGAACTATTTAACACCATCAAGTCTCCAACCCAGCAGCCACTGAGAACACCGTCCACCCATCCCAATAACTCATTTTCAACCATATGCTGATTCCTTAAACCTTCAGTAGTAGGAGTTCAGGGTTTAATATTGAACATCCTATAAATAAGACATGCCTACAAGAATACAGCTCTATCATAGCTGTTTCATTTGTGTATACATCTGTGGTGGCGATTGTACAACTGGATTTGTCAAAATAATGCAAATGCATTCAAAGATGGCTGCAGTGGATGTGTGCGGATTCATATATAAGATCAGACATTTCTATGTTTTTTTGTGCATAGACTCCACAGTCGGAAAGATACTACTAGTAAAATGACTTTGTGAAAGCAAACAATCGTAAACTTACACACAAGTGTAAGCTTATCTTGGTGAATCACGCCCTATATGTATAAATGTGAGTATAAAATTAAAAACGATAGTGTCAATGAAAGTGATTAACAAATAATTTATTTAAAAAAAATTGTAACATTGTTTGATTGTATTCAATGATTTCAATACTGAAATTATGAAAACAGTCTTTAGTATTTATTTATTTATTTATTTATTTATTTATTGAGCTTGGTAAAGTGCGACAGCTACCCAGAAAGGGTTTCCCGGCGCTAACGGAAACAGGAGCCATATGACACTGGTGACAGAGAGTTACTGATTAAATAGCCAGGTTTTGATGTCTTTACGGAAACGACCGTAACAGTTTTCAGAACGGATGTCATTAGGAAGGGAGTTCCAGAGTCTGGGACCTAAAAAAGAGAAGGACCTGCCGCCCATTCTTGACAATTTGTATTTAGGCATGCAGAAGAGGCCTTGAGAGGATGAGCGAAGTGTGCGTGCGGAAGAATACATTTTTACAAGAGTTTGCAGATATCTGGGAGCCTTCCCGGTTTTAATTTTGTGCATGTAGCTCAGGGCTTTGAATTTCACTCGGCTCTCTACTCTGAGCCAGAGAAGGTCCCTGAGGCGCCCTGAGATGTGTTCATCTATCTTGCAGCCGCAGAGTAAACGTGCTGCTGCATTTTGGGCCAGTTGAAGGCGCCTAGTGACTGCCTTGTTAGCCCCCAGGTAGAGTATGTTTCCGTAATCTAACCGGGAGGTCACCAAGGCATTAACTACAGACCTCTGGGTGTCAACGAGCAGCATCCAAAGGATCTTCCTCAGCCGGCGCAGAATAGTGAAACAGATGGCCGCCACTTTATTCACCTGGGCTTGCATTGTCAGCCCATTGTCTATAGTCACTCCCAGGTTGCGCACGTGCTCGGATGGAAATGGGAGGGGTCCCATTTCGGCAGTCCAGTGCTTGGAACTCCAAAGATCTTGTTTTTTCCCAAGGATCAGGACCTCAGTCTTACCTCCATTCAATTTGAGTAGGTTATGGTTCATCCAGAAGGCTATTTCCCTAAGACCCGACTGAAGGAGGGTTGTGGGGGCCTGATCCGATTGTGACAGGGAGAAAACGATCTGTGAGTCGTCAGCATAGGTAAACAACGTGAGTCCTGCACGATCCGCAATATGAGCCAAGGGAGTGACATAAAGATTTAAAAGAAGAGGGCTGAGAATTGAGCCCTGGGGTTTAAGAGCTTTGCCACCAATGCCCATGGCAGCCAGAGATCTGAGGAGGATATTGTGGGAGATAGTGTCGAAAGCCGCACTGAGATCGAGAAGGATCAGTGCGGCTGTATCTCCACTATCGAGCAAAAGGCGAAGGGTCTCGGTGACGCCCAAAAGCGTAGTCTCAGTCGAAAAGCCCAGACGAAACCCAGAATGAGAAGGATGCAGTAAGTTGTTGGTGGCGACGAACTGAGCTAAGTGATGGAAGATATGCCTTTCCATAACCTTAGAGAATGCTGGCAACAATGAAATCGGGCGAAAATTGGAGAGGACTTTAGGAACCGCCGTGGGTTTCTTCAACAAAGGAGTCACCATGGCATGCTTCCAGCACGCTGGGGCACTAGCATGTTGCAGAGAAAGATTAAGTGTTGAACAAATCGTGGAAAGCTGTGAGGTATCCAGAAGTCTGAGAATGGAGATGAGGAGAGAATCAGTGGGTGAGCCTGATTTTGTTTTAAGCAAGATGTCCAAGAGAACAGTTGTATGTAGATCTGGCCATCCAAGTAGGGGAGCGTGAGTGAAAGGGGGCAGATGGCTGATATAGCTCGTGCTAGTCGCCACTGGAGGAGGAATGATACCTCCGTTTTGATCAGATATATCTCGATAAATTTTCTCAATTTTTGTAGTGAAAAACTGTGCAAGTTCGTCACACTGTGTGCTATTGAGAGGTGAAGGTTTGGCCACTGTACCGGATCCGGCGAGATCCTTGACCAAACCGAAAAGCACTTTAGATTTATTTGCTGCGTCATCGATGGTTTTAGCAACGTAGTTAGCCCTGGTCAGGACGCACACTCTTTTTTGTAAGTGAGACCTGCCGCAGGAGAATAATCCTTTCTCCAGGTCCGTACGAGTTTTTTGCAATAAGACTTATTGGTTTTTAGTAGTTCATTGAACCACGGGGCCGGCGTTTTATGAGAGGCACGTTTCTTATGGGACAAAGGAAGGCAGATGTTAATGGCTTTAGAAAGCCATGAGTTGGTAATAGACGCCGCTGCCTCCACATCGTCCAGCTTAGGAAGATCAGCGGGAGGATGTGAATTTAGAACGTTTTTGAAAGAAACAATATCAAGCTTTTTCCAATTCCTTTTGATGATGGTTGAAGGAATTCTAGGTTGGGCCGAGGTGTCTGGAAGGGAGAGAGTGAAACCAACCAACGAGTGGTCGGACCAGTGAATAGGTAATGCTGGGCGGCAATATATGCGAGAAAGATTGGAAAAAATAGGGTCCAACAGGTGACCACCTTTGTGTGTGGGACCACAGTTGTGTAAAACGATATTCATGGCAGCGAGGTAGGCGATTAAATTAGTGCCAGCACTATTATTTGGATCATCCAAATGAATGTTGAGGTCACCTAGTATCAGGAAGTTACTGGAATTTAAAAGTTTAGTGGCAACACAGTCAGAAAACTGTGAGGCCCAGGTAATTACGGGGCCGGGAGGGCAGTAAACTAGAAGACCCATGAGGGTGTACTTAGGATGAAGAGCAAGTTTAAAATGGGCTGCTTCTCTAACAGTTAAGTTAATAGTCTCCAACAGACACTGGACATTGTTCTTAAATATGATCGCGATGCCTCCTCCAGTTCTGTTGAGTCTATCACACCTGAGAATAGCATAGTTAGCAGGCAGCGCTTCAGCGATATCTGGCCCTGAGCTATCATGAAGCCATGTTTCGGTAAGAAACAGGGCATCAGGTCGCTCATCCACAAGAATATCAAAGATCTCACGTTTGTGTTTGGCTAAGGATCGACAGTTGAGGCTGAAAAGCGTGAATGTGTCATTTAAGGAAGGCATAGTGCGAGGCGCACAACAGCGACATGGTTGCGCGGCCTCCACAGAAAAAATGCAGTTCATGCAGGACCTAGGTGCCATATCGTTCATGTCAAGAACAATGCAGCCAGACTTTATAAGTGGTCAGCAGAGTATGTGATCCTCGCTTTGGAATTTTGAACAGGGGGTATGGCCCCAGGGCCCGTTTGGGCGCGGACGGGCGCAGACGGGCTTGCCTTTGGATCCTAATTCAGAAATGGATAATTCAAACTCTTCTTGCGTGTCTCTTCTTATGTCATGCTGGTAATCAATTGTGCGCTGCAGCGTTTCGTTTCCTTCTCGCTGACAGCTCCAGGCAACAATCATTTCAGAGGCAAAGAACCAAATGATTGTTGCCTGGAGCCTTTTTGTGTTTTTTGTCTACTTAGAGCAAGTTAATACTGCAATCTGTAAAAATAGTGTATGAATTCATTTTCTAAAGCTTGAATTATTATTTTTAACCGACAGAACTATTGTTTATCCTCAGAGTTTGTTGACATGACTCTTTAAAGATAGGTCCTTATTCTCGAAGACTCCCAAATTCCAAACTGAAATAGAGGCCAAGAGAGTGCAATCACTAACTGAGGGCCATAGGTCATTAGTAAGTGATGTAGGTAACTTCCGGAAGTAGCAACATAAGATTTCAGTTTTTCCTACGTTGGACTTTAGGGATTTACAGCTCTGCCAAGCTAATACGTCTTCCGTACAAATATGAAGGTTTTTGAAAAGGACGGACTGAATGATAAAATGAACTCTATATCATCAACATAGTCCATCATGTTCATTCTGTACGACCGAATCAATTGAATCATAGGTCTTAGATAGATGTTGAACACAGTCGGATGCAAGAAAGACCTCTGAAGGGAACTATAAATCACATTAATACATATGAATGAGCAATTGATGTGCTATTAACCTGTAATAAAGCAAACGTTATATGATATACATGTGCAATTACTACTAACTGAAGTACATGTAATAACTGAAAAATGTGCTCTTGAATACAACAATATATGAAATTCAATGGTGGTCATATATGCAGAAACGCAAAGCACACTTCATCCCTGAAATTCTATTGAATATTTGTGTACATAAATGTGCCCATTGATAAATGAATACAGTAAACATTTTGAGCGCATGCAGCTTTCCCATTAAAATGTTTCTGTGAACACACAGGAACGATAGACCCCTAGCAGCAGTTGTTTGGGCTTCTATTTTTATTCTTTGCATTCTTGTGTCAAAATATTGCGTTCAAATATACTGCTTAGTTACAGATTTGCATTTCACATAATTTCACATACTTTTGCTGCTATTTGCCAGAGTACTTAAAAGCAAATTATTTATACTTTGCCGCCCTAAAAAAAAATATATATATATATATCCTACAATGAGGATGATCATTCATATCCCACCATACAAACTTGAAAAGAGAAAACAGAAAAGCCAGGAATAATTCCAAAAATAGATTCAAAGCCAGTCAATAAGCCAAATCCAATAGTTTTAAAAACATGCACAATAACAGTTATTCTCGAGGCGTGGAAAATAGTGTGCAGCAGATCAGCAAAATTAATTGGAATCAAGTTTACAAAAGTCACTGAATTTCAGAAGCAGAATGAGCTGTGAATAAAATAGCTATTAGCTTTAATTTACTAATGTGTGTATTTATCATGTACATTGTCAGCCTTGTAATGTTATAAAAAACTTTCACTAGAGCAGAATAGAATGTAGTTTCAACATTTCACCATCTTTTGAACAATTAATAGATTAATTTAACCTTGAGCTAATGCGCAACAGGAATCTTTTGTTCAAAAATGTATTACTAATGTTATTTAGCAATGTTTGATAGGAGGAAATGAAATACATAAATGTCACAAGTAGTTTGCAAGCAAGGCCACCCTTCAAAAAATTATGAGCTATGAGCACCATGAATAGTTATATCTCCACAAAGGAGTGAATATCCTATAAGATTAATACGTCCAGATGTGTTAATTAAAGCAATTTTACTATTGGTCAAGCAAAGGAATTCAATAGAAAAAACCCTGAGATTTTTGTACAAATGTATTGTGTTAGCATTCATACCATCTAAAAAGTATTTCTGACAGCCATAGAAATGTAGAGCAATAATAGGTAAATTACTCCACCCAAATGCCACATCAATGTACCTCTTTAACAACAGAAAAGTGTGTATTCACTTTCTGTTCAATCGAGAGAAAACTACAGAAGAATACAGGATGTCTCAATGACCATGGCACTTTATACAATTAAAGAATTTGCAATGTCCAACTTAAATGTCAGTACACCCCTTTAAGCTTTCCTATGTTGTAAGGAGCAACGTTCTTCATGCAAAAGATTTAAAGGAGAAGAAGTAATGTAAGAGATAGTATAGATCAATATGGAAAAAGTTTGAAAACTAATCTCAAGACATTTAAGAGTAACCTACATAATTTCTCTGTCAGCTCCACTAATTATTTCTGTGCCTCGCTCACTGAATATGCTTGTTCTTTTAGAGCTGCATAGATCATTGCATCTAAGACAGTTCATTTTTCACAGGATGTGGTCCTAAAAGACAATCACCCAAGCCCATGTTTCACTTATTTAGAACAAATATTTGTTACAGCATTCATCTGTTTGTCCTAAGGCTATCCTGCTTGAACTAAACAATATCCAGTGGCCTAACATAGGCCCCCGCAGCCCCTACGGTGGTGGTGGCCCCCAAGCCTCAGGACAGTAGCTTGGCCAGAAAGATCCTGATTGAGTTAGGAGGGGGCCCCTCGATGTACCTTGCAGGGGGCCCCATCAGGTTTTTTAACGCCCCTGACAATGTCAGTTCCATTTGGAATCATTCCAGTCAAATTATTATTACTGATAATTTTTTCCATTTTCAGACGCAAAATCTGCAAAATTAATTTTTGAAAATTATGGGGTCCTCAAGTCTGAAAGAGAATCAAACCTCATGCAAGTAGTCTGTTGCAGTTTCATTTAAAAGGTAATTTCTCCCAAAATTATACATGTCGGAAAACAAAGTATCAGTTTTGTTACATTTGCAAAATTTAGGGGGGGATCGAGATGGGATCGGGACTGCCCACCTGTCATTTGGCGGGCCTGCACCCCTAATTATGATGCAACCACAACCACGGCGATCGCATCTGGCAATTTAACATTTCGGCGGGTGCTGTGCCGCAATATTAAATTGCCATGTTGTGCATTTCCCTACTCAACATGGCAGGCACCTTGTGCATGGAAAGGTCCAGTGCACAACTGCCCCCCCAGAGGGGGCCTGTAAGGGGCCCCCCCGAAGCCAGCCTCCGCGAGCCTTACCATGACTGTTCAACCGCCATGGAAAGGCTGGCTGACGGCAGCATTGCGATCGGGAGGGCGGTGCCTGCTCGGCACCACCTCCATATCCCTGGGCAGATCGGCTGTGCCAGGCAATCGCAACAATAACTTGTGGTGGGCGCTCTTTGTGCCCACCACGCTTATTGCACGATTTCCCCCGCCATCCTAATGTGGCTGTTGTATCTCTGATCCCAACGAGTGAAGACAGTCAATCAGAATGGTGTGACTGACCGTGTCAAATGCTGCCAAAAGATCTAACAAAATTAGGGAAGCATTTTCTCCTCTATCAATATGGGTTCTTATATTATCCACCGAAACAATGAATGCAGTCTTTTTGCTATGTTGGTGCTAAAGCCAAGACGATTGGCATGAATAAAGGCTGCCAATTGTTGGTTCATAGCTTTGTCAATGAGTTTTGCTTGAAATGGCAGTCGAAATATGGGGCGATAGTTGCTTGGATCAGATGATGGGAGATTAGATTTTATTTATAGGGGTAGAATGAAGGCTCTCTTCCAAACTATAGGAAAGTACCCTGTCTGGAACATCATTAAGGATATTTATCAGTTGACCTGAAATTAATTCAGCTAATTAATGAAGAATCTTAGTTGGTCACGGGTCCTCGGGGGAACCAGATTTCATGGATTTCATCAGTTTGAGTACTTGCTCAAAAATGAGGGGAGAAACAGAGGCTGAGAATTCTAAATTCGTACTAGAGAATGTATCATCAGATGGAAAAGAGGAACTTATACGTTTTGCCGAAAAAGCTGAGAAAATGTCTTCTATTTTGTTTTGGAAAAAAAGCCAATGTATTGCAGGATTCTGACTGACATTAGTGCTTCTATTATCAGAGATATTAGATAGCGATTTCACAGTTTAAAAAAGTTCCTTAATAGAGTCTTTGGCGGGCTCATTTTTTGAGAGAAAAAGGAGGATTTAAAAATAAATCAGGATCTTATTATAATTCAGAGATTTTTTGTATGTGCCTTTGTCAGAAATATTATCGTACCACCATTGTCTTTCTAGTTTATGGCACAGTTGTTTTTGTATATATCAGCGTTCTGAAGGTATTAGTCTGTGTATTAGTGCTTATTGCTGTAAATAATCCACACCGTCTTTCTTTTCTTTGTGAGAAGTTGTGATGGCGGGGTTAGAGTGCACATGTCTTCTGCTACAAAAATTGGAACAGGTTGTCTGTAAGATGGTCTGACAACTTGCTTATCAGGGTTGTGTTGCTGAAGTAGCGCTTCCATTTTTGGGAGCCACTCATCAGCAGCAGCTTTCTCTTTAGTGGCTTTGGATATTCTGAAACAAAATAAATCCTGAGACAGGATCTGCTTTTGCTGAGTTTATAGTGTTTCCCCCTTCACTGAACACCAAATATTTTAGTTTGAGTTCTAGTTTTGAAACATGACTGCCTAAGGTATCTTGACATAGGTAGCTCATGCTTTTGCATGTAGAGCAGCCATAGCCAGCCAATAATGCTGCTACTTCTTGAAAGTTACTAAGAACTATAGAAGAGACAGTTATGTGAGAGCTGTACAATTTTGCGAAAAATTTCACCACACAATAATATAGAAAAGTGTTGGAAATTAAAATGTGAAAAGCATAATAAGTAACACATTATAAAATGTGCCTTTGCTTTACGTACAAATGTGAAAATGGTGTTTACTTTATGCAGAAAGCTTCCATTTCTATCGTTCTCCACTTAAAAAGCTGCGGTGTTCTTTTATTTACCTCTATACCTTTAAAAAAATAAGAGCCTTTTTATAAAATAGTGGTTTAACGTTAGACTCGAACTCTAGGGCTTAGCGTTTGTGGAATGTGCTGTTTCATGAAAAATGTATGGGGCATATTATCAAGGGTCATTATCGCCGCTTTAGCGGGACTTTTTCCCGCTGAAGCGGCGATAATTTAATCGCCCTATTTCCAAGCTGTCGCTAACACCAGTTAGCGACAGCTTGTAGGTGGTAGCGGGCATTTTGGGGCCCATTTTGCATGTCAGCGATAATTATCGCTAATGACATGCAAAGTGGGCGTGCCAAAATGTCAGCGACTGGCAATCGCTATCGCCTATGATCAACACAGGCGTAGTTTTGGAAATATTCGCGCTAAGCGCGAATATCTCCAAAAGCTAACACCTGCCCTGACCAGTTCTTAGCCATGTTATCCAATGAGAGGTGGATAACATGGCTAAGAGCATTGTCACAGTAATGCCTGAATATCGCTGTATTGACAGCGATATTCACGCATTTCGCCTGTTTTTTATCGCTCCTGAGATAAACCTTGCTAATAGCAAGGTATCTCAGCGATAAAAACAGGTGAAGGGCGGCGATATAAATATTCCCGCTAAGCCAACACAGCAATAATTATGGCTAGTTGATGGTAATATGCCCCTAATGGGTAATATGCTAAGAACTGGTCAGGGCAGGCGTTAGCTTTTGGAGATATTCGCGCTTAGCGCGAATATTTCCAAAACTACGCCTGTGTTGATCATAGGCGATAGCGATTGCAGCAACTGTTTTCAGTCGCTGACATTTTGGCACGCCCACTTTGCATGTCGTTAGCGATAATTATCGCTGACATGCAAAGTGGGCCCCAAAATGCCCGCTATCGCCTACAAGCTGTCGCTAACTGGTGTTAGCGACAGCTTGGTAATAAGGCGATTAAATTATCGCCGATTCAGCGGGAAAAAAGTCCCGCTAAAGCGGCGATAATGGCTCTTGGTAGTATGCCCCAATATTCCTTTCCTCATACCATTTGATTTCACTGTGCTTATATTGTTTTCCTTGCCACATATACATATTGAACAAGTGTATTAATGAAAATAAAATGCTCATTGTTATACGATAGGACACCAGACAGCTAACAGAGTAGGTTTACAATATGTCCCATGAATTTGTAATATGTTGTACCCATCTCTAACTGACTTCATGCTGACAAGAATGTTTACAGTGGGAATTGGGGATGAAGACGATGAACCATCGGAAGATCGCTAATCATTGGACACTGATTACACCTTCACCTGTTTTTGCAACACGTTTAGCTGTTTTCTATATAGTAAGGGTTCCTATCCAGTTTGTAAGGTCCATTTTTCTTACCTTCTCCATGCCATACCCTTTAGCACTTTGCTGTGCTAAACCACTTGCCATGAGCTACTGCTTATTGTAATTCCTGTGTTGCCTTGCGCTCTGTGAGGAGACTTTCTGATTTTATGCTGATCATAGCTACAGCTGTGATTTTCTTCTTCACACCTGTATAGATGATTGCTACAGCAGTTGTCTAGAGAACTCGGCTGAGTCTCCAGAACTACCCTTTATGTGAAGTTCAATCTTTTCCTTAGTTATCAGACTTTGCTCTAAATTCTGCTAGCTGTTTTCCAGAAAGAACTCTTTATTGGTTATTGTTAGAATTAGGATAGGACCTTAGCTTGGAACAGGGGCTTTATTATGAATGGAACACACATTCTTTAATTCATTATGCTTGTTCTAACCAGATGCATTTCTTATTATTTCTTTAATTGAAATGTCACATTTGAATAAAAAAAAAAAAAAATTGCAAATAATCTATTGATAGAGAAAATAAAACTTCAAAACTTCACCAAACTTCTCTTTATTGTGTGAACGACAAATGCAAATATTAATGTCTTTTTTGTGTAAGGCTTCATTCTAAAGCAATGGCAAAGATTCATTGACCTCATAAAAAGTGTAGAACCCTCATATCTTCTAAGTAAGTTAAAGGTGATGCTATTTGTGGAAATGTCATAAGATTTCCGCACCCTCTGTGTCAAAATTACCAATTAACTTCCGACCCAAATCAACCGCTGGAGCAGCTACATGCTTATTTTGCATGGTTTTACTTCCTCCGATACTTCAGGCAAAGAGAGAGGGCTCTGCATAGTAGTATATATACTGTCAAAAGTATTTCCCCATATAGTACAATCATTAACTAGTCATACCATGCCAACAGGAGCACACAATGTAAAAATTCTAAATTTTTCCTGGGGTGTAATGGGAGGACAGACCACGTCCAATTGATTAGTTTTACGAGTAACCCAAAATAGAATTTGATCTCACTTAGTGGGCGCTTTGCCCATAATGACTAATAGTCTGTGGACTAATTGCACTTGGGCATGTGCCTGCACAGCAGCAGGAAGTAGTATACCAGTTCCTTCATTGGTGGTACATTTTGTCAAAGCCATCTATATACAGTTACTAATGCAGTTATTAAGTGATTTAATTCCAGAGCATTCATATTTCTTGCATCTGAAAAAGTAGTATAACCAGTCAATATGGACCAGGTAGCTCCTGTAAGCCCAAAGGGAACCATTCTAACATTCTCCACTACGTGTGGTAATTGGTCACATGCTTGATGTTGCTGACACCCTATATCTGTGGTTCCCAAACTGTGCGCCTGCGGCACCCCAGTGCGCCGTAATGAGGTGCCAGGGGCGCCGCGCACACTAGGGTGACCACCGTCCGTAAATTCCACGGATCGTCCCTACGCCTTATTTTGGCCATCACAGGGAGCAGCGCTGCTCCCCTGTGAGAGGCCTCACCCCCGCTGCTGGAGCCGCCTCGCACTCTTCCAGGAGCACAAGAGCAGCCCCTCCCGCCCATTGAAATTCTGTATGGGGCTGATTGCCACTTACTGAATGACAATGGGGCAGTCAGGGGTGTTCAAGCATGTGGTGGGGGCCTCCTGCCTCAGTGTACAGAAGGGCCTTCTGTTAAATAAAAAGTAAAACGCTCATGCTGCAATGTTAGAGAACACTTCATTTAAAGAAGCCTGTGAAATAAGTTTAAAAGCACGGGTTATAGTTTTTACGCTGTCTCATCATTTTTTAATTGAAGTATTTTCAATATTATATTCAACAAAGCCATGGTTGCTGCTTTTTTATTTTAAGGAACTAGCAACCATTGACAAAGCCAATAGTCCTGGCTTGTTGTTGGTGCAATGATACTTGCTGTATTATATATCTGGAAGCAATGACATAAACAACATAATACCAGTCGCGCGGAACACTATGCTAAGCGCAGATTTTTAGCCTAGGTGTTTTAAACTGCGCTCTTAATTACATCCAACACCCCCTTTGAAGAGACCCCCCAGTTTTTTCACACCGCTTTAAGCCCTGGAAACAACACTATGTTACAGTAACCTCACATCCTGGCACTGTGCATCATGCATGACTTCTACGTTTTCAGTCTGCCTATGTGCAGGGGCATAGTGAACTCTCCCCCACCGCACCCCACCCCTTGCTGTAGTTCGTTCTTGATAGGCCTCTTCTGACTGCAACTCTGCAGACAAAGGCTCAGCTCTTAATGTGGAAAGGTGGGTGAGTAAGTAAGTGAAGGAATGTGTGAATGGCTGGATGGATTACTGAAAGGATGACTGCCTGAATGAAAGGGGGAATGGATAGATAATGAAAGAAAGGATGGATGGATGAGTGGAAGTATGGATGAGAGAAAAGGTAAATAGATGGATGTATGGGTGGAAAGGGAGATGGATGGGTAAAAGTGTGGATGGGTGTGTGAAAGGATGGATGGATGAGTGAAAGGGCAGCTGATGGGTGAGTGAATTGGTGGATGAGTGTGTGAAAGAATGGATGGATGGATGAATGAAAGGGTAGATGATGGGCAAGTGAATGGGTGGAAAGATGAATTGATAAGTGAAATGGTGAATGGATGGATGAGTGAAAGGGGGGATGTAAGGATTGATGAGTTAGTGAAAGGGGGTAGATGGACAAAAGGATGGATAGATGAGTGAAGTGAAAGGGTGGATGGATGAGAGAACGGATGGCTGGATGAGTGAACGGATGGTTGGATGAGTGAAAGAATGCGTCCCAATTACTTTAAGGAAGATAACAGGAGGTACATACCACCCACCCACCAGTAAAAAAATGGTGGGGAGCGACGGCCAACTGCCGATTAGGTCAAGGGAGCCACAGGTCAAAAAAGTTTGGGAACCACTGCCCTATATGAATTTCTAGTCTTTTATTATGGCTTTTAGCTCTGAGGAGTAGGCCTAGCTTTAAAGGTATGAAAATGCCTAGTTTAGAATCTAAAGGATAAAATCCACCTATGAGTAGAGTATGCTGCATGTGTTCTAACTACAAGAACTAATTCACTGATGCTTCAAGGAATCTTCGTCCTGTAAGCAATCCTGCCAATAGACACCTAAAGGTTGTCTACATAACAACAGGTACAGCCATCATTTTAAGACAAATTCGAAATAAGATTCAAAATGCACAGTGAAAACTGTTTATGATGCAAGTGTCTAACAAATTCTGTAAAAAGAAGGGAGTTCCTGTGTGAGTGAGGGAGAAAACCAATAATACAACAGATGTCTCCTCAATAGGAATTATTGGTACGATCTTGTGTGTGTCTCCCAAGGGTACTCAGACCTCCATCCGGAGGCTCTAAGCATTTTGTGCCTGAGCAACGCATTCCGAACCACAAATGCATATTGACAATGCATTCCTTCACCACACAAATCGTTACAACAACTTGCCTTAAGGAAAATGTTGTTGGATTGATGTTGGACTTTGAAGTCAGTGCTTTCCCTATTGTTGCATAAACTGAAGTTGTAATAATAAATTAAACTATTCTAACTCCAGTGCTCTCCCTAAGGTGACAATGTAACAACTTGTAACAGAATGCGTGTAAAGACATATTCATTGTTCGGACTGCGTTATTTAGGCAGATGTGATTAACGCCTGTGTGGTTCCGACTTACAACCATGCGGAGGTAAAAGGTATGGAACATGTTTTTTAGACTTTAGGCACAAACACAGCACAATTTTAAATACCCAAAAGACAGTGGCAAAATGCAGGCTTAGCAAACTTACCAACCCAAGCCAGGGATCCTGGCAGCTGCAACTGATGAACTTCACATTCATCACTTGAGGATGATGCCTATAGGGCAACGATCAGTCCTGTGAAACTACGGGATTATTTTTTGCATTAGTAAATACCAAACCTTTTCTCCCCATGGATAGACACACACAAGTAGTCCACTCTATAGGAGTTATTCACACAGTTATATTAACACATGAGTAAATAAGTATGTATACGTTTACTCTTGAACTTTTGATTGACTTTATTCATTTTAAATTGTCACCATTTATGAGTGTAAAGTTAATCACAAGTGTAAACTTAAAAGTTCACACACCCAGAAACATGTGGTGGGAACAGTAAACATTTCAAACACAGCTGAAAAGTTAGAGGTGACTTTATTATCTAAAAGGCTTATGTAGCTGATAAATTAGCAGCTTTTGGATTATCTGGATACCAATACGTTACATAATTCATGCCAATCTGTATTTCCCTTTCTCCCTGAGAATAGAATGGAGACACTATTGCTTGAAGTGTCTGAATCAAGGAGGGAGGGCAGCACTGATTTTACTTGATCTCTCTACAGCGTTCAATACAGTGTCACATGTGATCTTATTAAAGCACCTCACTGATTTGGGACTTGGGGCTTGGTCCTAAATTGGATAAAATCTTTCTTGGATGATAAAGGACAATCAGTGATTTTGGCCCACTTCACCACAGAGCCAAGGCCCATTTCAGTTGGGTGGCTCATAGCTCTTTTCTCAGTCAAACACTGTTTAATGTTTATCTGGCCCTGCTGACTTTACTGGTTGAATCATTGGGATTCAAGGTGTAAGACAATGATACCCATCTACTCCTCTCTTTTAAGAAGGGTGCTGAAGCTGTATGTGGACCTCTTAAGGCCTGTCTTCAGGCAGTTTTTTTAATGGCTCTGTGCTAAGCACCTAATATTTAATATGGATAAGACTGAGATTTTATTGTTTGGTCTTTGAAGTCTAATTGGTGGCTGAATTGTTGGGCAAACACCTAGACCTTTGATGGTTCTCTTTCCAACATCAGGTTTCCTTGGTGGTTGGTATATACTTTGGATTACTTTGAACTTTGAAAAAATTTAGTTTCATTCTTCTTTTGAATTTCAGAATGACGGTTGTCCATGAACATACCACTCCTATGTTAGATTATGCTAACGTTCCGTATCTTGGTTTTACATATTATTTTGATTACTGATCGCTCAGAATGCCGCTCCAGAGCTTATCTTCAAACTTCCTCACTGAACATTTATGATCCCTCAATTGCGATTGCTCCACTGGCTGCCAGTAATCAAGATAATTCTCTTCAAGACTTTGGTTTCGGCCAATAGGGCCTATTTGTGGCTAACCCTCAGTTTCTGATTCCTAGGTTGCAACATTGTACTCCTTCAGGAATGTTTTGTTCTTCATTATCTTTTCTAGTAGTGGTACCTAAGGTTAGGCAGGTTAGATGGGGAAGTAGCTCTTTCTCCTGTTTGGCTGTGCAAGCTTGGATCCCTGTAGAGCTCTGTATGATGAGATCGAAGTCACTTTTTAGAAATAATCTTAAAACTTGGGAATTTGCTTTGGCTTAGCTGGTGTTTTCTTAGAACTATTGGTCTGTAGAATTGGGACACTCCTTGAAGAATCTGTGCACTTTTAAAAGTATTCATTCATACCACATTTGATGTTCTGCACACTTTGTGGAGACCTCTGTAATCAGGGTGGAGATCTCCCTATGGTAAAGTATAGGGGATGTTATAAAAGTTTATTAAAGTTAAGAAAATGTATACATTTTTGTGAATTAAATACTTATTTAAAATATTTATTTTACAGATAGGACACGTTTAAAAAATGCAAGAGCACTATTAACTTGATTTTGAATTAAATATTTAATTAATTAAAGTATATTACATTAAAGTTTTTTTTTATTGTATTTGAAAAAATCCACTAAAAGTATTTTTTTGATTATATATTATTTATTACGAGTTACTAAAAGCTATGGATAGAATTAATTGCAATCAATGTATTTTATTTTTAAACAATTAACTTTTCATTTATTTGTACATTTACAAAAGTAATTAAAAAATTGTAAAAATAAAATAACATTTATTTATGATTATTATGTAATTTCAGTAAAATAGATTAGAATAAATGAATTTATTTTAGCATTATTTACTATAGGGTTTTATTACAGGTCCAAGGAAGACATGGCTTGGCAGTTCGGGCTGGACTGTTCCCATGAGGCACAGGATCAGACTGATTTGCATAAGGCCATGTCTGAACTGGGGTGGCGGAGTGAGCTAAAGAACGGTGATGGATTAAACCCAGATCAGTTGACTGGAAGTGAGTGTTTGTATTGTCAACACTCCGTCCATCATCACCTTTGGTTTTTCTTTGTTCGCCCTAAGTTGGCAGGGTATGCTCAGAGGTGAGTCCCTTGCTCACTTTGCCACTGGAGTCAAGCAAGCCCGGCTGAAGACGGCTGTAATGCCAGAAACCGGTCCTAGGAAGCTTGATTCCGGTCCAGGGAAGACACGGCTTGGCAGTTCGGGCTGGACTGTTCCCATGAGGCACAGGGTCAGACTGATTTGCATATGGCCATGTCTGAACTGGGGTGGCGGAGTGAGCTAAAGAACGGTGATGGATTAAACCCAGATCAGTTGACTGGGGGTAAGTGTTTGTATTGTCAACACTCCGTCCATCATCACCTTTGGTTTTTCTTTGTTCGCCCTAAGTTGGCAGGGTATGCTCAGACATGAGTCCCTTGCTCACTTTGCCACTGGAGTCAAGCAAGCCCGGCTGAAGACGGCTGTAATGCCAGAAACCGGTCCTGCGAAGCTTGATTCCGGTACAGCGAAGACATGGCTTGGCAGTTCGGGCTGGACTGTTCCCATGAGGCAAAGGGTCAGACTGATTTGCATATGGCCATGTCTGAACTGGGGTGGCGGAGTGAGCTAAAGAACGGTGATGGATTAAACCCAGATCAGTTGACTGGGGTGAGTGTTTGTATTGTCAACACTCCGTCCATCATCACCTTTGGTTTTTCTTTGTTCGCCCTAAGTTGGCAGGGTATGCTCAGACGTGAGTCCCTTGCTCACTTTGCCACTGGAGTCAAGCAAGCCCGGCTGAAGACGGCTGTAATGCCAGAAACCGGTCCTGGGAAGCTTGATTCCGGTCCAGGGAAGACATGGCTTGGCAGTTGAGGGCTGGACTGTTCCCATGAGGCACAGGGTCAGACTGATTTGCATATGGCCATGTCTGAACTGGGGTGGCGGAGTGAGCTAAAGAACGGTGATGGATTAAACCCAGATCAGTTGACTGGGGGTGAGTATTTGTATTGTCAACACTCCGTCCATCATCACCTTTGGTTTTTCTTTTATTACAAGTCCCCACCTCCATTATGTTATACTGGAGGGTGATACAACAGAAGTAGTGCTGCACTTATTCTACGTATCCGATGAGCTGGAGTTCATTTGCAACTGTCTTGAGTATTTTACTATTACTAATTTTTACTTTTACTATTTTGTGGGTCAGCACATGCCCCTCTCTAAATCCATTCCTAGTCCTCCTTTGAGCCCTGCTTATTGCTCCCTAAATCCTCCCATTCATTTGTAAATAGAGCCTATTTCCCAGGCACTCCTCCTATTCCACCCACATTTTCTACTAGTTTGTGCGGAGACCTATACCATCAGAGATCTCAGCACATAGGAGATAGGAGATGCGACGGTATAGACTTCCTCACTTAGATTAGTGAATAGATTTGCAGTATATTAGAAGTAATATTTTAGTACTACTGATGTGTCTTTGAAAGGTTTTATTAAAATGTGTGCCTAATCTAGTGCAGATTATATGAATAGATGCAACTATAAAAATAAAAACAATAGTGTCAATCAAAGTGATTAATAAACAATATATTGGGAAAGAATGCAACATTTGATAGTATCCACTAAAAAAAAGAATCAACATGAAACCGGTCTCTGGAAACCCATCCCTCCATTGTAGCCCCTCGCTAAACCTTCTTAACAACAACTTGCCTATGTGAGTTTCTTAGGGGGCCTCTAACCTTCATTCCTTTGCTGAATATTAGAATTGTTTTCACTCAACCTCTTTTCTTTGAGAAGGTGGCGGTGAATCTCTGTTATGGCATCCCCCAGTTAAGACATATCCAGTAAGCTGATGGCCTTCGGTGAAAATGCTTGCAGAACACAGCTGGAATGCATCTCCCAGGTAAGCTGAATATGTCGCTAGCCTTATATAAGTCTGTACTAAAGTTAAATACCCTTTTCTGATTATTATGAAAAGGTTGGACCTTATGATGACACATTTATAAAGGTGTGAGGAGTAGTATTGTATTCAGCACACCCAACATGGGAATTCCTCTTAACCTGAATTAACACTTATTCTTCTTATTTAATAAAATGACTTTTTTTGTCAAAAATTACCTGTGAAAAGTCCAGGTTTTGAACCGTGATCCCATCCCTTGCCGTGTCATCTCCACATAGTCCCACTCTATGTTCACAAGTTTAGTGCAATAACTTCTAAATTCCCACTATCTAAACTTCCATTCAAAAAAGTCTAAACTACCATTCAAAAAAGTATACTACAAAATCATTATTATTAGAAGTGGGAATGTAGAAGTTATTGCACTAAACCTGTGACCACGGACTAGCCGTTCCACAGGTGAGGTTTTCAAATATTGCTACTGTTTCCTTTATATTTTGGATGCCTTTTATTTTCAGTTCTGGACAACCATGAGATCGTTGGATTCTAGTTGTTTTAGGTCTCTGTTACAGTCATAATTTTTTAGACAATTGGTACATTATTGTGGACATTGTAAAATAGATCTGTGAGCATAGATCTAGTTAATAAGAAGGCTATATTGTAAAGGACAGGACCATGGTTCGATATTTTATATTTTCTGTTTGTGAGCCCTATTTGAGGGATATTTTAGATATTGGAAGTATTCTTTGCAAGTAAATATCCTATTTATTTTATTCGTAGATTATTTTTTGCCAATATTAACTCTGTATTTAATGGGGAGATTGGATGCAACTATTTGATATTACAAGTCATACCAATGTTGGATTCCTGTTTTTGATTTGTTGGGTACTCAGTCCATAACAAGGCTGGTCACATGAAGATGCGAACGCCATTTGGTCAATTTTGAATTATGAATAACCGGTAAGGAAATTGTCAGGAAGTGATGTCATTTTTGCTTAGTGTGGGACACTGCTATTTAAGAAGTTTTTTTCCTGAGTCAGGTTATCAACTTCTATTGTTAGGTGCTATTGTGCTCTGGAAATTTGAGTAAATGGATTGATCATTAGTCGGGTTCTACATTCATGAAACAGAATATTTTCTTTCCTTATATATTCTCATTGGTCTCTCCCTTACTGTTTTAGAAACCAGGGGTGATTATTCTTGAAGACTTGGCATACCTACAATCCTGACTGGAGGCATTAAAATTTGAAGTGATTGTGAGCACATTTGTAGTGACATGATGTTCAACGACTAGAAGTGGATATGATTAGGTAAGAAAAGGAGACTGTATTTTGGACTTGACATTTTTTAATTGTTTACATGTATACTTTTGGCTCAATTGTGATCATGATGTATGGAACTCTTGTGATCTGTCGATTTTGACATGTTTGCATGGGGTGAACTGTAGCCAGTGATTTGCAGATATCATTAGAAATCTTACTGGGGATGGCACAGTTGACCTTCTAATCGCAGTTTATTAATAATAAACCATTGTGCCATCAAATATAATTATTACAGGTAGAAGGTTTAGGTTAATTGACATTAATTTTAGTGTCTCTTTGTATTCTTCTCTTTTCTAGGTTTTCTTATCACTTAGGGCCTGATTATGACTTTGGCAGTGTGGGCTGGTTTACCTCCCCCACACTGCCAAAGTCCAGGCAGATTACGAGATTTCTCTTGTGGGTGGTAATTTGGTGGTCCTATAGCAGTGCCTTTGAAAAAGGCTCGGCAATGGGAGCACCAACACCTAAACCAGCTTGGACTTTGCAGTCCATGCCATGCAGGAAAGGAGGTGCATGCTCATAGGGAAGCACAACATGTGCCCCTCTGCATGCATTGCCAAGGTCTGAGGCACCGGGGGCCCTGTAGGACCCCATTAGTTCTCTCACCACCAGCCTTTTTATGGCGGGCTCACTGCAATGATAGGGCTGGCAGTGATGTTTAGCTGTGCCACAGTGGCACTGCCAGACTATTAATGCCTCGCACCGTGCAACACCGCTTGGAACGGCGGTTCCCCAGCATTTGCAGCGGGCCTTCGGTGGTACGACTGCCAAACTCGATAGGGCTATGCATATTGGAAATAATAGCGATTGCCAACAGACAACGACCTGTATTCGAGACGTGAAAAGCACTGAGACACAGTTTCGCCAATAGCCAAAGATAACCTCCTAACACAGGTAAAATAGATAGAGCATTGCAATACTCAAGCCCGCGACCCACAATCACCTTAGCCATAGTGGCTCTTCATTGTTCTAAAAGAATCAGTCAGGGTTCAGACAAAATGTGGATATAAGAGCCACATGTTATTTCAACAGATTCATCTACAGCTTTATAAATGTAATACTTTTCACAAAGGCTTTACTTTTTAGATCCTCTTCATTGACAATTCATTTATCTGCATTTATGTATGGAGTATGGAGCTTCAGGGCTTCACGGACCTCACCTTCCTTCCTGCCGGGAGGGGAACGGCTCTCCTGCACTAGCGCACGCCATGAGGGGAACGGCCAGCACTTTCCAGATCGCGCCGTGAGGGAAATGGCCGGCACGCTGGACATCTCGCCGGGAGGGCAACAGCAGAACTCCATCCCCCAGCAGCCCCTGCGACAGTGACGCTGCACTCGCACCCCGGGGCAGGTCAAAAGGCTCGGCCACCTCCCACAGCGTGGGCGCTTCAGGGCTTCACGTGCCTCACCTTCCTTCCTGCCGTGAGGCGAACAGCTCTACAGCACCAGCGCACGCCGTCAGGGGAACGGCCAGCACCTTCCAGATCGTGCCGTGAGGGAAACGGATATCACGCTGAAAATCGCGCCGAGAGGGCAATGGCAGAACTCCATCCCCCAGCAGCCCCTGTGACAGTGATGCCGCACTCGTGTCTGGGGGCAGGTCAAAAGGCTCGGCCACCTACCGCAGCACGGGACGCGCGCAGGCAAAGCCCGGGCCAAGGGCGGGCCCGTCAGAGGCCGGAGGAGGCTGGGCTGGGCTTGTTCTGTAACTTTCAAGCCCTGGGATTTGCAAATAATGTACTGTGGATGTGTCCTCTAGCCTGTTTTGTTACTGGAATTGTCTTTTCCTTTATTGGTACTCAGTTAATACAGCGCGTATTTCAAATGACTGAGAATGCTGGGGAACATTTATTCCACATTCATCTTCTTTAAATGTAATTGTTTGAGTTGCATAGTCTGTCTACTTTTATAAATCTTTGATATTTGGAAAGTAAATTATAAAAGTGGTTCCTGCAATAGTTTTCTTTTCTGTGTGTGTAGAACTTGCTACTTTAATCACGCTGGCCCCAGACATTGCTCCCTATTAGTAGTTTCTTTATTAGGTACCCTTGCAATGGTGTATACCAACAGAGCCTCGTAGTTGAGTTTTGTAACAGTAAGTTCTTGTGCCCACTCTAAATGTAAACCTATTATCCAACACTAGAGATTGACACAAAGAGATTGTAGTATGGGGAGACGAGCTTGCGTTGAAAAGAAACAGGCCCTGGCCTTGCCCAAACCAAACATCGAACCTACTTCTATTGATAGGATGTTGGATAAGGCGTTAGGAGCCGTGGCCACAGAAATAGAGCAGACTGAGAGACGACTGTCTTTGATCCCAAATCTAGACATTGCACCAACAGACCCTAGTACCCCACAAATTATAGGGGCTTCAATAAGTGATTCTCTTAGTGATCAAACGCTACTCACTGAAGAACTCAACCCAGAGCAACCTAGAGTTGCCACATCAAACCAACCGGGTAGAAAAGGTAAACCTAAACCTAAAGTGAAAGCGACTGTAAGAGGGAAAAAGCTCCCAGGTGCGATTCATGATAATGAGAATTTTGGGATGGGGGATCCAGAAGACAGCGTAGAAACCACAAGTGATCAGCCAGTGTGGGTCACAAAGTTAGTGGAGGGTCTACAGACCCAAATGAGGGATATAGTTAAGGACATACTTAGATCTTTACAAGAGAGGGTTAACAGGTTGACAGTACTTTTTAATGACTGGATAAGTACTGGGGAATAACTCATGATACTGCTAGTCCTGAAAGCAGGACACAAATTCAAACCACTGCAAGTAATGTATTGGCCAATCCAGGCCCTAAACCCAGTGAACAAGCTCTGCCTTCAAAATTCAATGGGGAGTCACATACATCGGAGGCTACTAGAGATAGCATTTTAAGGTCCCCGCCGGTTATCTCTAACTCAGCCAATTCCCCATGCACAAATCTAGATGGCGATTACAAAATAAAATCCAGCAGGTTGGGGGAGGCGCTCCTACAAACACAGACGCTACTAATCATTTTTTCCCCCCTCCAGTCATAAACTTACCCCCTGCATCAACTCCCTATGTCCTCATTCTTGCAGGTATCCCTGGACTTAGAAGGGATCAATCTGAATCCCACCAAGAATTAAAGAATAAATGTATCCACTGGCTTGCAAATCATAGACATTTTAGTTATGAGTATGTGGAAGAGATTTTAACCACACGCAGGGGGGTTGGATAGGCAGGAGACGTAACGATTTACATGGAGATTGTATAGTAATTATTTTAGAAATCCGTTGATGGCCCAAAACATTTTAGCTAGAGAAGATGGGAGAAAAACGGGTGGTACCCAAGTTCTCCCACTGGGTTACTTCTACCCCCCCCCCCAACAGGCCTTACCATGATATTAGGCATCTTGAGCAGGGCTGGAGAAATGACCTCAATAATTGCGAGTTGCCTCACCCAGATCAGTACTGGCAAAGGCAACTTACTTTTAATATCCTCACGTAAGTAGGTTTAGCTGTTTAGATGGAGTAGACTGACTAAAGGATCACCCCCCCCCCAATATCAAAGACCAAATACGCCCGCTCCCAATAGAAATTGAGACCCAGGATAGTGATATAGGACCTTGCACGCCACGTGGGGAGGGTCTAACCTGTGGGAGCATGAGCGGCTCCCCTGGGTGTAACCACGACGGCCGGGACTCGATTCTGAGGTATAATTTAAAACCTCGACTATCCAGAGGGTCCGATTTGAAGGAAGATAGTGGGAAGAGAGAGGCCCCATTGCAATTATCTCCCCGAGAGGCTCATAAACCGAATCTCCCCGATTGCCCAAAGATGAGGGTCCTATCATGGAACATTGCGGGTCTGAATAATAAGATAGATGAGCCAAACTGGGGCCCCTTTATCAGCCAATTCGAGATCTGCATGTTTCAGGACACATGGGCCAGAAGGGAGGTTCCAAAATCGGGTTTTGCCACTTTTAGTATCCCCACACATCTGGGGGTAAATGGAGACCATCAGGAGCCTCAGCACATGGGTGGGAGTTCACTTAGGTTGTATGGCAAATGCAGAATGACACAGGATCTAACGATATTTTATGTGTCATACTGCAGTTTCAACTAAAGATCTCTGTAGCTCTTTTAAATGTGTATTCTAGACCAACTGCCTAGGGAAAGGAGTCTAGCACACTGGAAGAATAACTACGTTCTTAGGTACCATTGCTGACAATAATTATGTGATCCTAGGAGGGGATTTCAATTGTCAGTTCGAGCCACTAGAGGGAATGCTCCAGGACAGCCTATATGACGAGGATACATTTTGGGCAATCCCAGAGACTAGATGTCCGCCAGTCAAAAAATGGTCCCCTCTGGTGATCCAGATGAACTGCCTTGCTATGAAACACTCCCTAAGAGCTTGCAATGGTAGAACTATGTCTGAGACATCGAATAGTTATACCTTCCATAGAAATGAGCGCAGTTCTTTATTATATTATATTTTAATTGACTCCAAATCCTGGGCTAGGCTAATTGATTTTAAGGTTGTACCACGGCTAGATAGTGATCACCATGCAATAGTGTAGCAGGGATTCTGCTCCTACACAGAACTGTGCATAAAGACTTGGAACCTCAGTGAATTAGGGTGTGCCAAAACTCACCTTAGTACCCAACATCCCCTACCAGACTAGCATCAGTGTCTCATTGGCTCTTCCATAACACCAATGATAAGACAACCCAGAACATGGAACTTAGATTACCTCAGGCAAGGTGGAACACATAAACACTCTTTCATTATACAACCATACCAGTCCAAAACAGGGAGTAAAAGAAGACACGTGCAAGTTTGAAATATTTATTTCTAATGCCGTGTTCTCATGCGCAGTATCTTAGCTAATACAAGCAGACATATTATAAACAACAAGATTATCAGCATAGTTACTATTCCATAAAATACAAAGGGAGAAACCATGTTATAATGCTAAATGGAAACAGGTTTAAAATATACCTATATTTCACCCTACCTTGCTAGTAGGTTATTTTATATCTACAGAAGGTTTCTTGGGATTACAAAGGCGGCCCCATACCTCTGGTACTAGCAGAAATGGATCACATCAGATTCCGCACCAGCTCTCAGCATGCAAATGCTCTCCAAGTGTGTGATCATGCCTACGCAGTGCATTATTAAACGTGTCAATCTCAGAGGTGACCACAGCTGCATATGTGTTATGTCTAGAACGTGCGCTGGTCAGTCCGAACAACAACCACTGTGTTGAAATAACCTTGAAGGCCTCGGCACTCACTGTTCAGACTAAGCTTACCAAGCAAAGCTGCTAATACAGAAAAACATGTTATTCTCGTGTGAAGCAAAACATTCTGCTGAAACTCTAAACCTTTATTATAATGTGTGACGTGTGAAAAAGGCAGCAGAAAGGTAAAATGGCGTTTAAACTTCTAATAAGCTCATGTCAACTTGACACAGTGTGAATGCAAGGCTAAGCCCCACGACAATAGTACTCGAATTAAAAGAGTGCCCCTAATCTGGATAATCCTATTGATGCCAGGTTGACACTTTCAAATTGCAGGAGAAGAGAGCGATGGACTGATATCAGTCAATCTCAAGATAAATTTAGCAATTTATATGAAGCCCTGATCCTGGTGCTTCTCACAGCATCCAACTCAATAACTCAAAACGGGGATAGTATAGACCTTGAGATAGTTACAATGAACCATGGTAGACTAGGAGAAGTTACACTAGATTTCTTCTATCCTATAAAAACAAACTGGCCAAGTAGGAAACCCCACCACCCTTGGTATAATGATCATTGCCGTAAAGCCAAAAGTTCACTGGTATTGTCCATTAACGCAAATGATCGCCCGTTAATTAAAATTGCTAGAGTGTCTTATAAAGCAGCAATCTTTGAAGCCAAAAAAGGGTGGGAAATAGATAAGTGGGATGCTTTGAGAAGTGCCTTGGGAGCCAGGGATATGACGACCTTCTGGAAAGTTGTCAACATGGGTAGCTCAGGTGCTAAAACATCGGTAGACCCGAATTTGGAAGAAGAGGTCTGGCGGGAACATTTTGAATCTCTCTATTTCAAGGGAGTTACGCTGAACGATAAGATATCTGAAGGATGCCCCATGGGGAATGATTAATATCCCAATACAGGGGAAACCAATGAACACTATGATGATGGTTTCAGTACAAGTATAGGTTTAAAGGAAATCAAGGGAGCCTTAGCAAAAATAGCTCCAGGCAAACCACCCGGCTTAGATAAAATTCCCGGGATCTTTTTCGTAGTGAACCATCTGTTTGGGCTCCATACCTCTGGGTGCTAATTAATGCCATACTTCAGGGCATGAAGATTCCCCCCCATTGGGCTGGAGCGGAAATAATTCTCATTTATAAGAAAGGCTCACCGCTTCTACCAATCAATTATAGGCCGATTAGCCTGATAGACATTACGCAAAAAATGTGTGCGCGTGTACTGCTGCTTAGGTTACAAATATGGATGGAGGAACAGAAGATACTAACCCCCCTACAGGCAGGGTTCAGGGAAAAACTGTCCACTTTGGACCAAATACTCAGGCTGCAACTGTTACACTGGAAGATCGTGTGTTTACTGGGTGGCAGCCTCTATTTAATATTTGTGGACCTGAGGTCAGCTTTTGATTTGGTCCCGAGGGAAAAACTGTGGGCAGTCCTCCACGAGATGGGGGTTCCAGTATATCTCTCCCAACTTATTAAGCGACTGCATGAGGAAAATTTTGCCCAAATCAGGTTTGGCAATGAAGGAAAGTTGACTGCACCCATCCCGGTCAAACGCAGGGTTCGCCAGGGCTGTGTGCTTGCTCCCACTCTTTTTAGACTATATATAAATAGCTTGATAGATTATTTACTTGTAGAGAAAGATCTTGATGCACCTAAGCTATCCTCCCGTATAATCCCAGCAATGATGTTTGCCGACAACACTTTATTAGTATTTAAATCACCCATGGGGTGGATCCAGAGGGTACTCAATAGATTTGTAGCATTCTGTAGTGAAAGAGGATTAGAAATAAATCTACAGAAAACCAAATTTATGGCGTTTAATAGCCCCAAAGGTACACAAGCAAACCCTTCATTAAATGGTAAACCCCTAGAAAGAGCTTCCTCTTTCGACTACCTCGGCATAACAATCACAGAGACTATGGATTGGGGGGCACAAATTAAAAAATCATCACTAAAATTGTCACAATCTTCCGGGGGGATCATGAAGGTTTTCTGTAAGTCCACCCATAAACCAGTGAGTCCAGCCTTTGAAATCTATAAGGCTCAAGCCCGGGGAGGGGCGCTATATGGCACAGAACTGTGGGGTCACTCAAGTTCTGATAACCTGACACAGGTAGAGAACAACTTTCTTAGACAGTTGTTAAATCTCCCACTGAGCACTCCGCTAACTCTGCTCCGATTAGATCTGGGTGTTAGGGCTATCGGCGATTAATCCAACCTTAGACCTCTATTGTATTGGCGCCGCCTGTGGGTTACTCCAGAACTCCTTTCATATAGGGAGGAAATAAAAGAAGTAATGAACTTACGGGGGCAGCCTTCATAGCTTGCCTATATGAAGAATACGCTAGCTAGCATGGGATGGGGGA
The DNA here is from genome assembly GCF_964261635.1 of Lissotriton helveticus. NCBI lineage: Eukaryota > Metazoa > Chordata > Amphibia > Caudata > Salamandridae > Lissotriton > Lissotriton helveticus. Next base: position 165,486,299 of record NC_136062.1, on the reverse strand, counting down.
ACTCTGGGTTGACCCTGAGTTTGCCTGTACCCCATTCTCAAGGAAACTGCTAAAGGCCCATTATGAGGAGTATAAAATGGCACAGCTTCATAGTTGCCCCCGAGTAGTCAAGTTAACCTCAGCCTTTTTAGAAATTAAAGATAGGTTCAGCTTTGAGCTGGCCCTAGACGATATCAAGCCGGCAGCTGCTAGAAAGCTTTTCCTTGAGTTTAGGCATGGGGTTCTGCCTCTCCGTTGTTTTACACATAAGTGGGGGGGTTTGCAAGTTTTGAAGTGCCTGGCATGTGACTGCCCTGAAGAATCATTACTCCATGTGTTTTTTAGCTGTCCTGGCTACCACAAGGCAAGAAAACGATGGCTGGTGCAGATTTGCAGAAACCTCAAAACTAGACGTTACACTGAGGCTTTCAGGATACTGAAACACGACTGTAGTATCCAATCATTTAATCAGTTGTAGGTTTCTTATTTTCCATGTGGTGTACTCGCAGAATATTATTATTTTTTTAAAAAATCTTTTTATTAATAGTTTTTGCAGTTACATACATGGCACGACATTGTTATAAACAAAATATATCACAGTGAGAGAAAAAACAAAAGGAACAGTGACAATCAGCAGACCATGCTCTGTAAAGATAAATCTAATCAAAAGAAGTTTCCATTCTATAATATTCCATAACTTCACTTATATACAGTTAAATCATAATCAGCTGTCTATCTTTTGTGTCTCTCACAATATTATAATAGTAGCATTTGATACATTATATCTTAACCTAAATCATCCAAGTTTTACTCGCAGCTAATTTTTATTCTATTCTCCCTCTTTCCATTGTGTAATGGGGCCCCATATTAACTTACCCAGCTTCCTTCCCCTTTTCCCTTTCCGTGCATAGATCTCTTTCTCCACATTATATGTTGTTATTAATTTTGCCAACCAGTTATGAAAAGTAGGGGGGATAGGGTCAATCCATGCAGACGCTATACATAATCTCATAACTGATAGTGCTACAAATAAAAATTCCCTCCCACTTCCTGGTTCATCATCCTCCACATTCACTCCTAATAATATTGTTCCGGGAGTTAACACAATTTCTGTTCCTAAGATGTTGTTTATGACGCTTTCGATATCTTTTTTAAGTGAATATAGGTGAGGACACGTTGCAAATAAATGTTTTAAATCAGCTTCCAGACTTCCACACCTATAGCACTTAATACCCACCGTACCTCCCCATTGTGCTATTCTTGCAGGGGTATAATATAAGTGGTATAACGTTTTATAATGTTGCGCCTGCAATGGTGCCGAGCATAACAAAGAATATCCCTTTTCTAAAGAGATACCAAAGCTTTCCCCGCTAATATTAAGATTGTCTTTCCATTTTTCACTCCATTTTTCATAATCATCTTGTTTTGATTTTATCAATTCAAAGTAAAACCTCTTGATAGTACAATCTTCCCCTGATTGAACCACTTCCATAATCGGATCGTGCCTAAAGCCCAATGGGCCGCCCTTTTTGCTCAACAAGAAGCTCCTAATTTGTAAATATTAAAAAAATTGCCTGGTGTCTAGCTTAAATTTAGCCTGCAATTCTGAAAATTGAAGAACCCCTTGTTCCCCCATTACATCCCCTATACTTCTAATTCCCTTGCTTTCCCACTCATTAAATGTGGACCCCGAGAATATCTCTTGTGGAAGATTTGGATTATTTATAAATCTAGTATATACATTATATTTCCCCAAGCCTGCTCTTTTTTTAAAGCTTTTCCAAATTGTACATGCTGCTATTAGCGTCTTGAACTTTGTCCTTTTGTAATAACTGGCCTCTGTAAACTTCAAAAACACATTCTCTACTTCCATTCCCAAGGCTAGTCCATAAATTGCCAATGTTCCAAATTCACTCCAGCCTTCTGACTCTGCCCCTCCTAGCAGACCAATCATATTTTGAAGAGCTGCCGCCCAAAAATAAAGCTTTAATTCTGGTACTCCCCAACCTCCCCTCTCTCTCGGGAGTGTCATAAATCTAAGGGCTCTTCTCGTTTTCCCCTTTGCCCAGATGAATCTGTTGATTATGTACTCTAATTTTTTTAATAATTTGACATCGAATAATAAAGGTATGGCTCTGAATAAATATAAAAATTTTGGGAGAACCAGCATTTTTATTATATTCGTCCGTCCCACAATTGACATGTGCAAGCGGTCCCACCTGTCCAGGTCTTTCTCCACTTTCTTAATTAAAGGGGAAGTATTCTTCTCTACTAAAGAGTCCAAGTCTGCCACAATAATTACCCCTAAGTATATGCCTTCCTGCGTCACTCGGTTATCTGTACAGGTACTATAAGGGTTTTTAATTATCTGTGTTTTAGAGGTATTTAATTTATAACCCGATATCTTTCCGAATTTCATCGCCTCGATTTCCACATACTCTATAGATTCAGTAGGATTAGGAGTAATTACAGCGACATCGTCTGCATAGGCTAAGATTTTACAGTGCCCGATGAGTGTTGTTAAAGGTGTAATCATCTCAGACGCCTCTATTCTACGGATTAATGGGCCCATGTATATAGCAAACAAAAGCGGTGAGCAGGGGCACCCCTGTCTTGTACCCCTTTTTATTCGAAATTGCCCCGTGTTCCCAGCATTCACACGTAAAGTTGCTACTGGGTTTAGATATAGAATCTGTATTGCTTTGAGATACCCCTGTTTAACACCTATTCTCTCTAATGCATACCAAAGATAATCCCAGGAGACCCGATCAAATGCTTTTTCTGCATCAAGTAACATTAGTTAAAGCGCCAGGATGCCCTCTGGGTGATAGGTTGCGCTTTATAAGTACACAAAATAAATAAATAAATTAGTGCCATCGGGTCTCCTGTGACTGTTGTAACATCAAATAGAGTTATTACTTTGCGTATATGGTGAGTAGTCCCTCTTCCCGGTATAAATCCATGCTGAGCACTACTAACTATTTTGTGAATTACTCTGGCAAGTCTTGATGCTAGTGCCTTAGAGAATACTTTCACGTCTGCATTCATTAAAGTGATGGGTCTATAAGATCCTGGTTCCTCCGGATTTTTCCCTTTTTTCAATATTACTACCACTTCGGCACTCCCCCATGATTTGGGTGCTGATTCACCCAACTGTGCTAACTGTATGATCTTTATTAGCTCTTCTTCCAAAATATCCCAAAACACTTTGTAAAATTCTATCGGTATTTGGTCAGGGCCCGCTGCTTTCCCTGGGGGAAGTTTCCATACTGCCTCCTTAATTTCTTCTGTCTGCAAGACCCCTTCTAGGCCATTTGTGTCATCCTCCTCCAATATATCTACCGGGATTTCTTGAAGATACTCCTGCATATTCTCTTTAACTCTCCGGGTGTCTCCCCCCGCTAATTCGTCATCGTATAGCTTCTCATAAAAAATCCTAAATATTTCCCTTATTTCATTTGAATCTGTATACCCCCTGCCTGATATATCTCTAATTTCTCTCACTGTTCCCGCTGCTTCTTGCTGCCTTGTCCGGATAGCCAAAACTCTCCCTACTGACTCACTCAGTTCATAACACTTCTCCCTTTTCATAGTGTATATTTTCGCTGCTTTGCTAGCTATATCACTCTCAGCTTCGCCTTTTGCTTTCACGAGTTCTATCAAGGCATTATCCATTTGACTTCCCATCAATACACATTTTTCTAAATCCTCCTCTGCCTTGAGTACCTTTTCGGATAGCTCTAAATTCCTCAACTGCTCCTGCTTCCGTTTATAAGAATTAAAGCTCTTCGTTTCTCCCCGTACCCCTGCTTCAAAGGCGTCCCAGACCACCCCCAATTCCGCGCTATCCCTATTATTGAAGAAAAAATCGCTAATCCATGTATTCATATGTTCTATATATTTATCCTCTTTTAACAGCCCTCTTTCGAAAGTCCAGTTTGTATATTGTCTAGCGTTTGTTTTTGTTGCTATTGTAAGTACTAAGGGATTATGATCGCTGAGGATCCGTGGCAGCCTTTCAATATTTGAATTTGATATGGTAGTACTTGACACAAAAAAATAATCCAGTCTTGCACAAGTTCGGTGTGGGGCTGAGTAATATGTAAAACCTTTATTATCCAATCTCTTTTTCCCCCATACATCTGAGAGAGCATTGTTTATGACTAAGCTATGTAGTGCCTGGTTAACTCTCCTTTTCCGACCTTTATATTTTGCAAAAGAGCCCAATCCTAGTCCATCTGCCCCATTTATGTTAAGATCACCTGCCAGAATGATTTTCGGTGCCCAATTAGCTAACTCCACATCTAGAAATTGAAAAATGTCGGGGTCATCCTCCGTTGACCCATAAACAGTTACGAGCGTTGTCCACTCCCCATCTATCAGACACTCAACCATGGCCCATCTTCCCCATTTATCATGTGCTTTCTTCCTAGTCAGGGTATTTTTATTTCTAGCTAAAATAGCTACCCCTCTTTTTTTTACCCCTTGACTAGAATCAATTAATAAATGAAATCCTAAATGACTAAGAAAATATGCTTGTGTTACCATGATATGTGTTTCTTGGATGCATACAAAATCCACATTCATTTGTTTTAAGGCTACTGATATTTTTGATCTTTTATGAGCATCATTCAAACCACATACATTCCATGTTACACACCTAACAATCATAACTTAACTTATAATATGCATACTCCCTAACCATTGTTGTTGTCCAACATCTTATAAACACTCTAAAATCGTTATTTCTTATCTTTCTTCCTTCAGATTTTCGCCTCGCTACCCTTTCTCTCATTTCTGCTGTTGCCCCTTCTGAGATACATCTCTCTCTTATGTGTCGTGCCATGTCCTGTGCCCCCCCTAACTTCCCCCCCACTCCCCGCTCCCCCTCCTCCCCCCTCCCTTACTGGCAAATAGGTCAATCCTGACCTATGTGTGACAGCCGAGTCCCCCCAGGGGACTTCCCCTCAGCCGCTCCCCCGTGATCCATCTGTTTAAATATTCATTCTTGGTGTAAAGAACTCGTCCTCCTTTTTCTAGAATTTTTACTTCTTTGTTATGCAGGCTGTTTGTCTTATGCCTTCAATCCGATCGGATTGCGTATTCCGTTCCCTATGTGTTCTCTCTTCTCGAAGAAAGGTCAAATACTCTTGTGCAACTATTTCAGAGAAAAATACTCTGAACTGACCATTACAACCTACTTTAAGGCGAGAAGGAAACAGCAAATATACTTCACACCCTACATTTTGAAATGGTATTATAAGTTGCCTCATGCGCCATCTTCTCTCCACTGTTGTGTGGCAAAAATCTGGACGAGCAAAAAAAGTTATGTCCTTATATGTTCGTTTCTTCATTGGTTTAGCCTTCATAATTACTTCCTCTCTTAACAGATAGTTTCCCACATACACAAGAATAGCTCTTGCTCTTGAGCCCAAACTGCCCTTTTTCTGCGTAAGGGGAAATCGATGCGCACGTTGCACTTCCTTATCCCAGTCCCAATTATCCATCTCTGGAAAGGCACCTTTCAGCAACTCCACCACAAAAGCTCTTACATCTCCTCCCTCTTTCCCTTCCTCCACCCCAAGCAATCTTATGTTGTTACGTCTCTGTCTGTTTTCAAAATCTTCAAGTTTCCAAAGTATATCAGATTCTGTTCTGCTGTCCCTGTCTAGCTTCCTGCAGCTTTACCACCTCATCTTCCATTTTGCCAGTCCTCTGCTCGACCTCTGTCAATCTACTAGTGACCTCAGTATACATTTCATGTACTTTGTGGAGAGATCTCTGTATTTTTTTATTAGCGCGCTTGGCTCTTTTACTCTCCAACCGAGCTTCTCCTTGTATCTGTTTCAATGTAGAAAGTACAAGATCAAATCTATCTGTGTGTGATTCTGAAAAACCTTGGTGTTGGTTCTGAATCTGCTCCCGTTCCTTTACCTCATACAGTCCAGCACCACTATTCCCATCTTGATGACTCTGCGAAGTAATTGTCTTATCCCAGGCCAGGTTTTTAGCTACTCCTCTTTGTAGCGTATTCTCTACTCTACTGATTCTCGTGCGAGACCTCCCCCTGGGTTTATAAGTTTTTTTAATTTTCGGGTTTCTTTTTAAAGCAGTATTCTGCTCTATCTCTAATCCTGAGGAGTAGATGTCTGATTCTTCGGAACCGCTTGATAAAGAGTGATCTAACTCTGTCTCTGCAGGCGAGGAAGAACTCAAACCCATTTCATCGTGGTCCTCTTCCTCTTCCTCTTCCTCTTCCTCCTTATCATCATCGCACTCGTCGTTAGATGACACTGTGACAGATAATTGTCCCATGCTATTTTCATTTCTTTCCTGATTTAATCTCCTAGAATCTAATAATAAGACATCATCAGATTTAACAAATCTAACCGGTTTAAGAGAATTCACTTTAATATTTTCCTTGGGAATTGCACCACTGCTTGGATTTACAGTTGCACTTATTATGATTGGTGTGCTTACTGCGTTTACTGCGTTTGCTGGAGGGCCAATGGATGCTTTTTGCTGGATGAGTATTTCCCTTTGGCCATTATGTTTGGTTACATACTCGGTTATGTCGGCCTGCTTGTCTGCTTGCCTAGAGGATGATTGCCATTCCACCTCTTTCCCGTCTGCCTGTATGTTTAAATGCTCAACTTGTTCTATTGATGCTGCCAACCTGTTCCCTTTTAGATCACCTCGCTGATCAACCACAAGCTTAGTCACTTCTGCTTCAAGATCGCTCGTTTCCTGTTGTGATTTCTTTTCCTTTACCAAACAAACTGCACCTTCTCGCGGTTGCTCACTTGTTTGCAAATTTGACATTACTTGTATTGCAACACCTACATCAGGTTGTACATCAGGCTGTACATCAGTTTGCTGTACCTTGAATAGCTCCAGTGACGCGTTAACCCCGTCGTTGATCCCGTCTTCCACAGCATATTTCGCAACATCGCCTCTGTTACCGCTGGCCCCGCCTACAAAAGGAGCTCCGGTCATTTGCTCTGTAACTTCGGCTGAAGGAGGGCGCGCTGTGATGGCTGCTGCCTCCGATCCCGCCGATGCTCCTTCCACCTCAGTAGCCCCATCAATCATCGTGGGCTCTGCAGACGATGCCATGCACTCCGATGAGTCCAATACTGCTGCTGATACCACTGCCTCCTTCTTTTCAACATCCGAGGATGCCGCTTCTGCCTCCATCGTTTTCAGCGGCAGGTCCATCAATGCTGTTAGGACCGGCAGCGCTCGCTCGCCGAGCGGTGAAAAGGACTCGAAGATCAAAGGCTGCCGCAGGATCGCCTCTCTGAAGGACTCGGCACCAAAGTCCACGGTGCCACCCCCAGGTAACTCCTTGCGCCGATCTTCTCTCCTTTTCTCAGATGCTATGAAGCGCTCCTCTTCACGCTTCTTTGCAGCCTCCCTCTGGGCCTGAGCTCCCTGTCGCGCCTTGGCCCTTAGATTCGCTGCAGGGGTGTCGGATTCACTCAGGAGTCCAAGTTCTTCCTCTTTCTCCTGAGTCTTCTTCGCTGCCCTCTGTACTTTCGGGGCCATGATACGTTTAACCGTTTCCCAGCTCTCAAGAAGGAGAACAATTGTCTCCTTAATTATGGATGCCGCTGATTCCCAGGCGTCGCTCTGCTTTCTCTTAAGCTGTGCATCCACAGGGAGCCACACAGCAGTAATCACCAGCCTGTTAAAGCCCTCGAGCATCTCTGTAACCAAAATATGCTCAGTTGTTGCAGCTCACTTTTCTCCTTAATCTCTTCGCATAGAATATAAAATATTGAAGATCTAGCGTGGACAAGGTCAGTACACCGTTACATTAGGCTGTCAGCATGGGAGAACGGCTTAAGGGCTGCTACCCCCTACGGACTGTCGGCGGCCATCTTGCCCTCGGTTTTCTCGCAGAATATTTTTAAAAGCATCCTAAAAAAATGAGCTAGGATTGTGACTCTGGAGGAAATTAAACAATCTTATTATTAATTAGCCGGAAAAAAAAACATTTATTCATGGTCACTTTTGCCAGTTTTAAAATTAGGTCTTGTATTTATATGATCAGATCTATTGAGCATGTATGTTGGCCCTTCAATTATGTCATAGGGAAATTGTTTCTTCTATATATTTTTAAAGTACGTATACTTCTAATATGTTTAAAATGGTATCAGTTATCCCTATTTTTGTGTAGTTTAGTAGTCTACTACCACAACTGTTGTAAAAACCCCATGTAGAAGTAGCCGGTCTCCCAGTGCCAGTTTTTTTTTTTACTTCTTTAGGGCAAGAACAGTGATCATCTTTTTATGAAATCTTTTTTAATGTCATTTATTTATTCTTTCGCACTATGCACTTTCCAAAAGTGAACCCTTGTCCCCTGCCTTGAATAACCCCCTGTTATAGATGCTCCCCTTGACTTCTCTTGGCGAAGTAATTTGAATAGTAGTTTTTTTTTTTTTAATTGAGTGTGGAACCTATTCGCTTTACATGTGCGCCAGCAATGTTCATTATTGTGGTTTTTATTTCCTTTTTGTTATATGTAATTGATTTTCGATGCCATTTTAAATGTATCTGTATGTATTGTAATTGCACTTTTGAGGTCATATTGACCGAAATAAAGTTTATTGAATCGAATCGTATGGAGTAGATTTATAACATTTGGGCAACTCAAGGATAGTCCGAAATTTCCAGGTGGACTGTGATTGTGAAACACTAGAATCAATCCTTGTAGGAGGGTAAACCAGTTTACTCTTAAATAGGATGTTGCTGAAGACCTGGTTATAGAGGTCTTCATTGCTCTACTGGCATAACATTCCAGATTTGTAGATCATGACAGGGAAAGATTGTTGCCTTGTCTTCACTTTCTTGTATTACATGGTCTCTATTCCAGGTGAAAGTCATGGACCGCGCCGCCATCCCAAAAACAAGTTATCCCTATTGTGGTGGATTTACCTTTACATTTGGCACTTTCTCCAGAGTTCTGAGGTTTTTCATTACTACCAACTCTAACACTGGCCCTTCGAGGGTATTCACCTGTCCCTTGTCATAGGAGGCCCCTGCTCTGCGCAATACCTATGTGTATCTGTGACGTGGCATGACCGAGTGGTTAGTGCCACCACTTTTTCGAGATAAAAAGGGGACTATTCCAGGCATTTGAGTTATTTACTTAGCAGAATGTAGGTCACATTTTAAAGTCATTTGAAACTGCAAAATATATAACTGATTCTTTTTTAATTGCCAGAGTTGATATGATAGGGGTATTTTTGGTTATTTTCACCTATGGACACAAAGCTCCTAGGACTGAGAAATTGTGCGGGAGATAAAAAAAGATCAAGCATGGTGACTTTTCTCTTTTTTTGCATACCGCACAGAAACTAGCAGCAGACAGGCCATGGTGATTATGATAAAATGCTTGCAATGCCGCCTGCTCTCGGGAGCATAACGTTATTTTATGCTCCATGTGTTTATTTACCTCCAGCTCTGACAGAATTCCTTTACCGTGATTGCGGCGAGCTCTGCTGACAGCCAGATTAATGAGAAGGGATTTTATACGAAAACACTGGCGTTCTCTTCCACCTTAGTGAGAAACAATAAGGGCAGCTCATTCTAGGTTCAAACTGGTGCAGTTCGCAGCCTTCATAGCTTGCAAATGTAACAGTCAAGTAATAGGTCTACTTTTGTTGTTAGTTGTCTAATAATCTCTAGGAGGAATGATATTTAGGGGTCTGTTTGCAGAAAGCTCGAATTATGGGCCAGATTTACGAAAGGATTGGCTTGCCCTTACGTCAAGCAAGGTGACGCAAGGGCAACACAGTCCCTCAATCAGATATGCCAAGGCACGCAACACCACCTTGCGTGGCTTGGTAAATCAAGAGGAACACAAGGGAGCTCAAGACACTGCCTTTTGTTGCTCTGCACCAAGAGGGCGTTAAATGGGTGCAGAGTGGATGTTCCCACGCGGACACCCATTTTATTTTGCGCATTCCCATATTTACCAAAAGTAGTAAACCAATGAATGTGTCAAAATAGTCCACTTTCCTGATAGAGGCACAACCAGGGAAAAATCTGTATTTCTCCTTGTTGTTTCCTCTTTCTAACCGTGCTGTATTCTGCATCACGCATATAAAGAAGAAAAAGCCTCTAAGGATAGTTTTTGTGAAGAAGGTGTCCCTTCCTGCACAAAACCAATCCTGCCTGCAATGCTGGCACCCTTGCACCAAGGCTGAAGGGTGTCTGTGTTGGCACTAGCAGCACATAGTGCACCAATGCAGTGAGGGTGCAGGAATGCCCCCATCTTGGTGTACAAGCATCATTCCTGCCCTCTCCATTTGACACAGTGCAGCAAGTTGTCTTGCTGCGTTGCAGTATGTCAAATGTTAGTAAATCTGTCCCAAAGTGTCTTAAGGCCTACATTAAAAGAACACAAGACTCCATTGCCCACCTTTGCTGAAATCTTATCCCTCTGCTATGAAGTATGCGCAAGTGTGCCCCTCCTGAGGGAACTTTAAAAGGTGTTACGCGGACTGTATCTCTGTCCGAGGACCTGACTCCTATCAAACTCAAGTGCTGCTCGACCTTGGATTCTGGATTACTTAGCACCAAGCAGAAAAAGGGCAGAAAGGGGTGGCTCTGCTATCTATACTGGAAATGAATCCATACCCTCCATTGACATCAATGAAATCTTCTTAAATAAAAAAGAGGTCAGGTGTAGTAGATGAACCCCGGTGGTTCGTAAAGCACTTTTTTCCCTCAGACAATCTATTCCAGTAAACCCTGTCTCGGTGGGAAGGAGGACATCTGGTCCGCGGAATGGTGGCCTTCATCCCTGGGAGCTTGGCCTGTACCCACGGCCCTGGCTCGGAACCTGGGAGTCTTGATCGATCCGGCCCTTGCGATGGGTCAACAAGTGAACAGGACAATATCCACTTGTTGGGGTATTATCAAGATCCTGCGGAAGATCAAACATTATCTGTCCCTGCAAGCCCGCAAGCAAATTGTGGTCGCATTAATAGCTTCCCGACTCGATTACTGTAATGCCTTATATGCAGGAATAAACAAGGGCCTGTTACAGCGACTACAAATTGTGCAGAATGCTGCGGCTAAGTTTGTGCTGGACGTGCCCAGGCGCTCGTCAGCCACTGCCGCTAGGAAATCCCTGCATTGGCTTCCGATTGAAGCCAGGATTTCCTTTAAGGTTTTCTGTTTGATCTGTGGGGCCCTGAACAGGAATGGGACGGGAGGAATAAGAGACCTGCTGCTTCCGTATGCCCCCTCCAGAAACCTTCGTTCCTCCAAAAAGTTCTTGTTATCAGTCCCCCGCGTTCGAAGAGCTAAGTGGGGAGGCAGGGCTTTCTCTAGCCTTGCTCCGACATTGTGGAACACTCTGCCCTGTGAAATCAAGTCCCTGCCAACATTGCAAGCCTTTAGAAGGGCTCTGAAGACATGGCTCTTTGCCAAAGCCTACCCTTAGTTTTGGGATCTGCCTTTTTTTGTGATTTTTTCTTGATAGGCGCCTTGATGCATCCGGGCTAAGTAGCGCTATATAAGTTCTCATTCATTTCATTTAATTTAATTTAATTTCATTTCATTTCATATGCAGAGTAGAGTATATGAGGATTCTCCTCTTGGTTCATCTGGAGTGCAGACGAAATGAAAACTGCTGTTGTGTGCCTACAACGACTGGACAGGCCCCAGTGTTAAATTTGAGACGGTTCTTGCAAGTGGCCCACCAACGCCAATTTTTGGGGACTGGAATGCATTTTCCCTCCAAAAACCTTTATCCAGAGCAAGACAGAGAAAAACACAAAACAGAGAATAAGAGGAAAAGAAAGATGGAAAAACTGTGACAAGGGAGGAACGCAGAATTGACAAAGAACCTGCAAGAGTAAAATAAAGATGGAGCGGATTAAAAAGGCATGCAGTGAATTCAAGGCTATACAGACTTGGTATTCTGCACACTTGCCTCTGATAGTGCCAGCTGCATGCTTCTGAACTGAACTTTGGGACCCAGAACATCTTTTTTTCAGAAATTAAGCACTGCCTGGCACTACACGAGAGATTTCTACAGGAGCACAACTAATTGCTGTGAGCAAGGGAAGGGGGAGCAGGGAGACAAAAAATTCAGGAGACGTGGTAGAGAAAGACCATTTCCTATATTTAGTCATATATTCAAAAACAAAAAAAAGAATTAATTAATCAATCAAAAGGCACTGTGTTACATTGAATGTCATGTAACCTGTGTTATGCTGTGCACAAGTGCTCGTGAATGGGGTGAATGGTATTGGTGACACGTGAAGGAGTATATACAGCAGTAAAGGCGCAAACAAAACAAATCATTAATACCTTGTGTATTCATAGTGAAGCCCATATAATGAATGCAGTCTGTAAAAAATGATTTTTGAGGGCAATTACGAGAGAGGCGCCGTAAATTATGTTGTGTAAGTCGACGGCGTTTCGGCCTATATACAATGTTAGGCCATCATCAGGGCTAGGTTACAGTTAGTTAGAGAACAGTGCTGAGAGGTCTGAGGAATCAAGACCAGACGAGTTGGCACTGGAAGGAGGAACACTGCGTCGGGGATGTGGGTACCTCAAGAGGCACTTAGTTTGAGTGTCATAGAGAGTGACTCCCAGAAGTAGAGGAGGACCAAAAGGAATCCGGTTGAGAGGGGATCCCGACCCGAAAACGTGAGGGATCCATCCAGTTCTGCTAGGTGGCAAGAAGTTATGTGATGCCTTCAGTCTGTGAGAGTTTCTTATCCTACATAACTTTACCTTCTGAAACTTCAGCAGCACAACTCGGAGAGTTAAATGCTTGTGGTTTAGAAATTCAGTAATCCAAAGGTCAAGAGGTCTAAAGCCAAGTCGGTCTACCATCCTGAGGTCCTCAAATTGAGTAACTTTTATTCACAGCACATAGAAGTGTGGTTCGAAGCACTAAGTCAAAACGATCTCGGCAATGGAAATCATTTTGGATTTTAGAATTAAATAGAAGAGGGAAACAGCACCCACTGCAAGCATTATTTATGTATGGCACACAGAGACTATTATTAGGGGCACACTGTGTGTCCAGGAACCTCCGGAGACTACAGTACCTCACGTGAAACAGCCAGTGGTTTCCGTCTGAACGTGAACCAGACAGGATTAAGGAGAGGCGAGGGGAAAACAATTGCTGAGCCGCAAAAGACCAGAAAGGAATGGCTGGGGGATGGTGATGCATAAGAGAGAGGAAATGGGAGGGACTGCAAGTGGGCCAGGCAGGTAGGATGACGAACTGGGGCAAAGGCGCAGATGTGTCTACATCCCTGCTACAACTGGAACAGATTTCTACATTACTCTGAGAAGGCCATGCAAAAGGGAGTGATGGCGTTGACTCTTTTACCAACTTGGATGGACAAGCTGTCAGTACGTACTGCTCAGAGGCCATCTCAAAAACAAGCCCAATTCAACATATACAAACACTGAATCAAACCCTAACTCACATGCTGTATTAATTTGCCCCACTGTCCCTAAGGTCACTAAAACTAACAGCGCCTCCCACTGGTACTTTCATCAGTTCAACACCCAGAAACAGATGTCGCTTTTTGAATCAGGTGCTCTTTTGTGGCATCCCAGCTGTTGCCATGGGTACCCTGGGCCCCGCAGTGTGAAGGGCTCCCAGAAGGATTCTTTGTTTTGCCCACAGGGAGCCTGTGGCTAGCAGGGTCCCCCATGGTACTAGCCATCTTTAACGTTCCCCAAGACTGTGCCAATGTCGTTTTGGGAGGGGGGCACTCCAGCCCCAGGAGTGTGGTGCAGCGCGACTGCAAAAATTCTTTATAAACCATTACTTTAACCCACGGAGCTATTTTGCTATTTTCTCACAACTGGGCCCATAACTCTTACCTTTCATTTACTCACACATTTATTCTGCTCTGAGGATTCAGTGAAGACTAAAAGGAGAGTCGCGGTGCAATAGAGGAGTGTCTAAACTTAAAATGTATACATTATTTACAACTACAATTTTCTTTTTATACCATGGTTTTTCTAAAGGAAAATTTTAAAACACCCCACTAATCATTTTTTCGATGGATGAGCTAGTAAAAGTTAAATAAAGGACAACAAAACCTGCTTAATTCTCCATTTATTAAATTTTTATTTAGAGATTATGGGCCATATGTATCAAGCCTTTTGCGAATCACAAAGGCCGAAATTCGCAGAATTTCGGCCTTTGCAAATCGCAAACGGCCTTTTTGCATCTTTTGGGATGTATGAAATATTTGCAAAATAAGGAATCTCAAAGTTTTGCAATTCCTTATTTTGCCATAGCATTTAAGGAATCGCAATTTTGCGATTCCTTAAATGCTATGTATGTAGCATTTTTGGGTAGCGAATTTTGGTTAAGAATTCGCAAATTACCACCAACTTGTAGTTGATGGTAACTTGCGAATTCTTCAAAAAATGCACATTTTGGCATTTTTGAAGGTGGCATGTGATGCACACACATGCACATAGGGCATGTATGTGCGCCATATGCACACACATGTACATTTCAGGGGTGCAGCAGGATGTCTTTGAGACACCCCTGCACCCTTGAAATAATTCTCAAATTGCGATTAGCAAATTGTGAATTCGCAATTTGAGAATTATTTCGCAATCATTCCTATGGGCCTCCTGGCCCATAGGAATGCATTGGAAATTATTCCTTAATTGCAAATTCGCATTTTGCGAATTCGCAAATAAGGAAGATTAAGGAATCGCAAAAAAATAGCGATTTTCTTCATACATACCATTTTGCGATTCCTAAATAGCGATTCCTTAAAAATCGCTATTTAGGAATCGCAAAAGAGTATGTTGATACAAATGGCCCTAAATCTCCTAGCATGATCTCTACGTTTTACTTGAAGGAAATAATTCAGTTATGCATTCAAAACATTTATTTATAAGCATGACAGTTTAGGAAAATAAGAAAGAGGTATATTACCCAAATATAGAGACGCAGACATCAGCACAAAAAAAAAAAATTGTTCCCAAAGAGACACCTCTCTATCTCTCTCGATATTCCCTTCTCATAGGACTTTGCACCCATTCAAAAGTTAAAGTTCAGAAAAATTTCAAAGTCCCTGCGCCATAAGAAAAATTGCGCAAGCCGACAGCATCTCGGGGTACAAAGAGTAGGTCGAAAAGCAAGCTTTTTTCAAAGTCCCAAATGTCCTCTTTTATACCCTTTTTCACTAACTTATCTATCTAAATTCGTAACTCTTATGTACTAGAATGTCTGTGATTGGCCAATTTAGAGTTGGATGAGCATCACCTCATCGCTTTACTGTTCCATTCATGCAAAGTCATCGTTATGACTAGAAAAATAGTGGTGCTATTGTTCACACTTTTACTTCCTTCAAAGTGTCCTTTAAATTGTTATTCGATGTCCCATTCCCACGAGTTAACTTGCTGACTTCAACAAACTTGGCATGTACTCCATGAAGCAGGCCACACTGTCCTTGACCCATACTGCTCAGGCACAGGCAGCTCGCTCTCCAAGCTGTCGCATGTAACGGTAACGGTAACTGCCTCTGCTGCTGGAAACTTTCATGTATTTGTTATAACAGTCTAAGCGCCCAGGATGCCCGTTGGGTGACAGTTAAGCGCTATAAAAGAAAGCCTATACATACATACATACATACATGTGTACTTTAGACCGCCACCTCGGAATTACAGTCAGCTTCCATTTTGTCCTCTTCACACAGGCCTCAATTTAGGAACTATTACAGAAACAAACACAAATAAATGTAAATTTACGAAATAAAGCCTTTCTGTTTACCTCCCCCTTCTAATAATATCCTAGTTAGTATTTACCTAGCTTTAAGCAACACATATGTGTGTTTTTACTTACCAATCTTCATGATATATGCCACAAATAGACAGATAAAAAGCACATTCATTCAATTTTCAAATAGATTATGAAAACTGCGTACCCTTTATGGCACAAAATATGACAAATTAGTCAATTATGCTTGGCAATTCTATGCAAATTAATATCCCATGTGTATTTGTGTGTGTGAATCTTATTCTATGTTGGTTAATTTCAAAACCACACATTTAGTACATATTATTGTTACAGAAAGTTAATTTTCCAAGAAACATTCTCACCTGTCTCTGTGTTTTTGAAGGTTTCATTCCCTGTATCATTTTCATTCTTTCTAAGGTGACTTGTCTGATTCCCTTAGCAATCTTATAGCCCAAATATTGTACTTCTTTCTGACAAAATTGTAACTTTGATGGTGACACTTTATGTCCTTCATCTGCCAGATGATTTAACAATGTAACAGTGTCTGAAACACATGCATCATTTGTTTTTGACGCCAATAACAAGTCATCAATGTACTGCACCAGAACTGATTTTCCAGGTAGACTTAGATTTTCTAATGATGTCTTTAACAATTGATTAAAGATTGAGGGACTTTCAGTATACCTCTGAGGAATTCAGCACCATGCCAAAATATGGTCTCTGAATTGGAATGCAAATATTGGTTGGCTTCCAGGGTGTAATGGAACCGTGAAGAACGCATTACATAGATCAATGACTGTATACCATTCTGCATCATGTGGAATTTAATATAGAATTACTGCTGGGTTTGGCACAATTGGACAACATGGAACAACTATCCTATTTACCTTTCTCAGGTCCTGCACTATTCTGATCATTCCGTTAGGCTTTTTCAATCACATTATTGGTGAATTACAAGAACTGCTTTCTATTTCTCACAAAATCCCTTGCTCAATCATTTTATCTATTACTGGTGTTATTTCTTCAATTATTTCAGCTGTCATCTTGTACTGAGGAATATAGGGATAGCTTATTCCTTCTTTCACTGAAACTTTCACAGGATCTATATTTTTCATCAAACCAATATCTTCTCCTGTGAAATCCCACACTTGCTCTCTGACTACCTCTTTCAATTCTTCAGGTATTTTCTCTCGATCAAACACAGGAAACATACTATTCTTTTCTGCTTCAATTAATGTCATTGTCATTTAATACAAACTATCCTCTTCTGGAGTTTGAAGCTCAATGCCATCTGGTGAACAATAAATGGCACAGTTCATTTTACACAGTATGTCCCTGCCAAGGAGAGTTACAGGACTTCTGTCACACACTACAAATCGATGCATATCTTTGAAATTTCCAATCTCTATCTCAATTGGTTTCGTTAAGGACGTTTTAATCTGCTGATTAGCTACACCTACAACCTGAATGTGTTCACCCTAGAGAGGAAGATTTTGAATTTCCACTGACCTAACAGTACAACGGGTAGCACCTGTGTCCACTAGGAAAGTCACATCTACATCATTCACCTTCCCATTCACATATGGACCAGACTGATCCATCTCTAGAGTAGCGCCAAGTACGCACTCTTCTCCCTCTCTCAGACACCGTCAGAAACTGTCATCAGACTCGCTTCCGTCTTCTTTCAGCCAATATTGCGGACTCACAAGCACTCTGTTATTTCTCGTTACCTGGTCTCCTGTGCAGAATCCTGTCTCGGTACTGTATCTCTGTAGGTTTACATTGTGAGGAAGTGGAGGTTGTGGCACCTGACACTGTGGAGTAACTACCTGTTGCTGTGGCGATGGTTGCTGAATTATCTCATTCTGCACCTGCGGATTCAATTATGTATTTTCCAGATTAACTTTCGGTGGATACTTACACTCTTTCCTCCAATGTCCCATTCTACCACAATTATGACATGGATATTTCTTCTTTAATTCGTCAATATTTCCAGTTAATTTTGGCTTACTAGAATTTCCTTTTACTCTATTTTGGTTCCCTTCAGCAGTTTTATTTTCTAATTGAGCTACTTGTTGCTCTGCAACCTTTACTTATGCCCACATTGCTTTTTCCTTGAGTTTCCTTTATTTTACTTCAATTTCATCACTACAGTATTTTGCATGTCTCAGGACTTCGTCCACGGAACATGACTGCTTGTGAAAAGCAGCGTGTCTTCTAAGACCCCCAATGCCGCCCGGTGGCAGGGTACCACCTCTAATACACCTTGGGTTTGTTACCAAAATAATGAGGCAAGCGCTGGGAACTGGAAGACAAGAAAAAGGTTTATTACTCTTGAGAGGAGACCACGTCAACTGTAGACTCCGGGATGTCTCAGGGAGGTGTTCTGCTGGCAACTGCTTTGTCTCTTCCTTTTATATAGGTTTGACACAATGTATTTGTTTAATTTATCATGGTTACAAGCTTGGAGTCTCTGCCCCGGGCAGGTTGTCACACAAGCCCAACATTGATTCATCAACATGGTTACACAAGCCCAACATTAATTCTCCTCCCACCCAGGTCAAAACAGACAATTTAATCTTGCAGCTGGACCTTGCTTCAGGGTCTAAAACATGTGAGACCGGCCAGATCTAAGAGTCCGTTCTGTTGATAAAAACAGGTCCCATTGTTGGCAAAAACAAGTCTTGCTGTGTGCAGTGCAATAAACCATGTTTGCAAGAGTCTGTTTGGTATTTGGAACCTGTTTGTGTAGGAGTATCCATGGGTTTGCCTGTAAACAGAGATCAGAGGAAAAACGAGTTTGTGGCAGCAGGTGGTGTTGATGTTTGTCGTGGCAATAGTTTATAGCCCCCAGCACACATATCAGGTTTGGTCAGAAAGTCAAAAGGATGCTAGCAAGGACGTGGTGAAAAGAAGGTGACCAACAGGGTACAAAATGGCTGCGGTCCATCAGAATGACTGCAGTTTATGTGCACGCAGGAATTTCCGTCAGACAAGATGGCGCAGATAATGTTCATGATTGTCGTTTTGCTTTTAACAGTCGCCCCTTTGAGCATAACTAGCCAGCTTGTCAGTCTATTTCGATCTCCATAATGTCCTGTATCTCTTGTTCATACATTACTCTCATTTTTGTTAGCTGTGTGTCCATAGTCTTAGGGCGCAAGGTACTTATCCAAAGAGAACACATAGGTGGTATACAGTGTACACCCAAACAACAACCACATATTGCCAATACTGGGACCAAGAGAAACATTGATATTTTCCAACCCCGGTCCTTCGTAGAGAGAGGGTGAATTATCAGGGATGTGTATGTAGCAACTAGCACCGATGATGCGACATGCTCCACCACGGTCCGCTAGTACCGCGTCCAGGACCATGCCGTTTTGTAGGGCCACCAGACGGACCGCTTCAAGCTCGGCAGTGTTGTTGGTGAGGATGCCAGCTGTGATGTTCAGGGCAGTTTCTACCGCTTGAGACAGATGTCTGATGGCTCGACTGTTTACCATCGGACCCCACAGCGGGACGAGCCGTTTTGCTGCGCCGAGGAATTGTGATGCAGCAGGGTCTGCTTGATCAGTGTCTTTAGAACGCTTTTCTCGATGATGCTCTGCAGGGGCTGTGTAGGTTGGTGGCAAAACAAAGGCGATGTAGCACGTGCCCCCCCCAGTTTCTTGGGAGCCTGGTGTAGGCTTTGGTTCCACAGACAAAGTACATATTGGGTGATGCAACAAATGCTGGAGGGTTGGCAGTGTTCAAAGTCCGTACAATGTTACAAGGGCTGAGACCCACATTCTTAGTCCCACGGCCTTCAATGCATACAAGGCCAGAGATGTTCACCACAGATAGGGCCACAGTCAGTGTTGCAGCAGTTCTTTTCTTCAGGTAGGAAAATGTGGCTCTGACAGGATTATTGAACACTTGTTTTTCCACTCGTTCTTTGGAGGGGACATTCATTGGGAATGTCACAGTGGAGGTGTGAGGGCAAAAGGGAGCGGCTGTTCTTCCTGTTTTGTTTAGCCAGAACTCGTTGCAGAACTGAGCGATTTTCCCATCGGAAGTGGCATTGTCTTTGTAATTTTCTTGTAGGAACATCATCCAGCCAAGGCAAGATCCGTGAACAGAAAAGGGTGAAGGGATGAAAGGTATGGAATGTTGAGTGGCATGTGGTAGCAGCCCACAGACCCAACATTTAGTGGCATTGGTGGCAAGATTGGGCTGGTGAAGCATCTGTGCGAAATAATTATTCCAGAATTCATTGCGTCTTTCTTGAGATGTGGCGATAGTGATACCAGATAGTGTTCTTTCTTGGTGATTGGTTGCATGGTTGGTGACAATGTTCTGTTTGCAGGTGCATTCTCTTCAATGATCCAGAGTGTGACCATTAGCAGGAGGCAGGTGAGAAATACGACTACAAGTGCAATTGTCTTTATACTGTGCCGCTCAACAGTCTTGGTGTCTTTGCGGTGGCTTTGCAGGTGTTCCGTTTCTTCCATCATCTTCGAGGAGCTCACCAACTGTTAGGACCACAGATTTTGTCTGGTGCTTTTCCTGGTAGCGTTGTTTGGCTGTGTTACCGATCTGAGACTCTGACTCAGTCAGTGGCCTGGTTGTTGGAGCTCCCCCTTTTCGTCGATCTAGGTTGTACCCTTCCTTGGATGGCACCGTGGGGTCAGGAAATTCAGACAGTTGGGGGGTGTCTTCTTGTGGGTAGCAACTCAGAGCTGGTCGGTCCTTTGCTAGTACTTCCTCTTGCACCTCCACCTCTTCACAGGTTGCCAGCATCAGAGGGACTTTCATGCAGTGATGGGCGTGCAGCCAGTTTCCTTTTCCTTCCAATCGGAGCGTAGTTCGAGTGGTGATCAGGACTTGCCAGGGGCCGATCCACCTGGGCTCCAGATTCTTCATTCTTTGGAAGTTGCGAACTAGGATGATGTCCCCAGGCTTTATCACGTGTCCTGGGCCCCTGGATACGTCAGGCAAGGCTTGCTGCACCTGTTGGTGGATAATTGTTAGCTCGTTTGTCAATTTATGCAAATAATCTGACATAATATGTTTGGGACATCGTTAATGGAGGTGGGTCTTGGTGCCGCCCAAATGCTCATAGGCCTGCCGAAGACCACTTCATAAGGGGTCAGTCTGTGTTTGGTTGGGGTGGAGCGCATTGATAGCAATGCCAATGGAAGGGCGTCGGGCCATTTCAACCCCGGTCATGGCAACTATTTTGGCTAGTTTTAGTTTCAATGTTGCATTGTGTCTCTCTACCGGGCCCGCTGATTGGGGGTGGAAGACGGCATGGAACTTTTGTTTTACCCCCAACCCTTTCAGTATGTTCTGTATCACTTCGGCTACGAAGTGTGGGCCGTTGTTGCTCCATAAAATTCTGCAAAGGCCGTATCGGGGGAAGAATTCTTTCAACAATACTCATTTTAGATCATGGCATCTCTCTAGTTGGATGTAATTCATTTGAAGGACTTCAAAGGGGTGGTCAGGGACTCCAAACCCTCCCCGTGGTGCTACTGTCCCCGTCCCTGGGTTGTGTTGTAGGCAGACTATACATTGTTGTACTAGGCGCTTTGCAGATTCTGTTATCTTGACATTATGCCATACTCTAGTGATTAGTTGATTCATGGGGGTGGGGCCTATGTGTGCTGGTAAATGTGCCATGGTCAATATGGGGATGAGGTAGGCATTGGGTAACAGCCATTTATTTCCGTGTTTAGTTCTCCAGCAATCTTCCTCGTCTATTAGTCCCACCTTTTCCCACTCGGTCAATTTGTCTTGTGTGCCTGTAGTCTGTATGTCCTTTACAGTGGTCCTAGTGTCAGTCCATTGTTCAGCTTATGACCTGGTCACATACATTCGTGTCGTAGTTCTGTCTTCTGCCGTGGCTCGGGCAGTAACGTCTGCTAGCGCAGTTCCCTGTCCAATGAGATCTGTCACTTTCCTATGTGCTTGGCATTTAATCACTACTAGCTTTTAGGGGAGGAGGACTGCTTCCGTCAAGGCGGAGACTAAATCTCCATGCAGGATGGGTGTACCGTGTGAAGTCAGGAACCCTCTTTCTTTTCATAGAATCCCGAAATGGTGAACCACCACGAAGGCATATTGGCTGTCGGTGTATATGTTAACTGTCGTGCCAGCTGCTAAAATACATGCTCGTGTGAGGGCAATGAGTTCTGCTGCCTGGGTGGAACGTTGGGCAATACGGGCTGTTTCTAGAATGGTTCAGGCTGTGGTGACAGCGTACACAGGTGAGGTGGTGCCGTCGGGGAGTTTGATGCACTAACCATCCACCCATAGTTTTCCATCTGGCTCTAGAAAGGTGGTGTCTCCTAGGTCTACTCTACTCTTTGTTCATCGGTTAGTGTCGTGTAGTGGAGCCACGTTAGGATAATTTTCAGTTAGGGGTAACAGTGTGGCTGGATTGAGGGTGGTGCATCGCTTTAGGGTAATGTGCGGTGCTAGCAGGGTCAACTCATATCCTGTCAGTCGGGCACTAGTCAAGTGTTGGGTTTTGGTCTGGTTCAGTAGTG
The DNA here is from genome assembly GCF_964261635.1 of Lissotriton helveticus. Taxonomy (NCBI): domain Eukaryota; kingdom Metazoa; phylum Chordata; class Amphibia; order Caudata; family Salamandridae; genus Lissotriton; species Lissotriton helveticus. Next base: position 165,464,033 of record NC_136062.1, on the reverse strand, counting down.
TGTCGACTGCATGAGGTACTAAAACAGTGACTGGATTGGAGAGCACTTTTCCTTCACTCTGGCATAGTGATACTGCTGCAGCTCCCACTGCGCTCAGGCACGTTGGCAGCGCTCTGGCTACTGGATCGAGGGTGGCAGAAAAATATGCACAAGGGCGTTGTTTGTGACCAATTGATTGTGTTAGGATAGACAATGCACATCCCTCCCTTTTGTGTGTGTAGAGGAAGAATGGTTTGGAGTAATCTGGGATTCCTAGGACTGGAGCTAAGCAAAGGGCATTGCGTAGTTCTTTAAAGGCTATCTGGCATTCGGGGATCCAGGGGAGAGGTGAGGGGATGTCTTTAGCTAGAAGGGAGAGAAGGGGTTTGACAATGAGTCTAAAGTTCGGTAACCACTGTCTGCAAAACGAGGTGAGGCCTATCAAAGAGCGGACTTGCTTCAGAGTTTTGGGGACAGGGGTGTCTAGAATTGTCTGGATCCTGTCAGGCGTGAGTTTTCTACCTTCTTTTGATAAAAGGTGACCCAAATAGGTCACTTGTGATTTACAGAACTGCAATTTCTTTCGGGAGACCTTGTGACCATACTCAGCAAGGAAATGGAGTAGTTTGATGGTGGCTGTGACGGCTATTGGTACTGGTGTCCGATGCTAGAAGGATGTTGTCTACATATTGTAATAGTGCCACTCCATCTGGCAATTGTATGGCATCCAACTGTCTTTTAAGCGCTTGGCTATAGATGCTTGGGCTCTCAGTGTACCACTGAGGTCCTCTACAAAATCTATACAAACAGGAATTTAGGGTAAATCCAAAAATATAGCGGCTGTCCTCATGTATAGGTATGGAAAAGAAGACGTTCTTGAGGTTGATCACAGTGAAGGTGGTGGCAATGAAGGGGATTAAAGTAAAAATTGACGTGATGTCGGAAACTACTGGGTATTGTGGTACTACGATTTTATTTACCTCCCGCAGGTCAACGATGAAGCGGTAGGCTTTCCCGTCTCCCTCTCCCTGTCTCTTTACAATCTGTAGTATGGGACTGTTACAAATGTTGCTCACTACTTCCTCTACCACCCCTGCCTCTACCAAAGAGTGTATGATCTCTGTCCGTGCTTTCTCACCCTCTGGCGATATTTTGTACTGTGGTTCCTTCGGTAGGGTAGCGTCCTGTCGTATTGTTACGTGTACTGGGTCAATCATCATTCGCCCTACGTCCGAATCAGCCCTAGCCCATAAGTGTGATGGCAAAGTGTCCAGAAGGGATGCGTCAGTCTCGGAGATGGAAAACATGTGCTGAAAAGGGTGCTCTCTATGGCATTGGGGGTTGTCATACAGGATGACACGCACTCCGTCTGGTGAGCATCTGATAGTCGCAGGAAAGTGTTTCGAAAGGTTGAGACCCATAATGGCGTCTGGGGTGTTAGATGAAAGGAGGAACGTAGTTTCAATGCCATTGCTGTCAAGATTGAAAGGGATGGGTCAGGACAAAGGGTTGGTGGAGGGCGTACCGTCAAATCCTATTGAGGCCACATGTGAGCCTGACAATGGTCCCATTGGAATCAGTCATTTGGATAGTGCACTACGTGTTGCTCCTGTGTCTACCAAAAATGGCGACTTTGTGCCCAGGACCTCAGCGGTAACATAAGGGCCTTGCTGATCAACATAGAGCTCGACTGGATCCCTCCCTTGCCCTTGGCTGTCCTATGTAAAGTCGTATGTGTTGTCGTAATCTATCTGTTGGTACTGATTCTGTCTGGGGTGGTCAAATGTGTTCACTGTTCCTGGCCTTTCCTCGCTTGCTTCACTCGCATACCCTCTCCCACGTCCTCTTCCTCTCTGTCCACTTGCTATTTCCCTCGCCCTTGTGCCCCTACCAGCTCCTAACAAAGCCGGGCATTGGGATTTCCAGTGTCCATATTCTTTGCAAAATGCACTTTGAATCTGTCCTAGGTTTTGGCGTCCTACATATGATGTTGATGGATTGTTTTTTTTTTTTTTTCCACGACCTTTATTGTAGCAAAGTCATAACATTACACAGCCGGTAGCCTACAACCCTGGGGCCGGCTGCGAAAGTGAAAGCCACAATGAAAGCACACTGTACATAGATACAAGCAGTCAGGACGGCAGTGTAAAACATACAGTCGGGTCTTGTAACGGTATTTGTGTTTTGTTTTTTTTAAACATAGGCCACAATCAACAGACCTGGGTACAACATTGAACTGGAGACCATTACCTCTGAAAGAAAAAAAAAGATTAGTGCAGTACATGAAACAACGGCATATGCCGGCACCAGCTCTCACATGAATGATGGCAATCGTTAAAGACATATCACCCAGGCGGTAGCTCAGGGACCCCTTGATCCTCCTCATCAGCCTGTCTTGCCACTAGAAAGTCAGTGAGATAACACCAGAAGTCCTTAGGTCTGGACGTCGCCGGCAGGTCCTCCTCATAGGTCCTGAGCCTATCTCTGCAGCTGGCCATGTCCCCCAGCCATCTGGCTATAGTTGGTTTCTTGGAGCTATTCCAGCATTGAGCCACTTGTCTCTTGGCCATCAGCAGCGCAACAACACAGAATTTACGTTAAACGGCCTTGAATTGGGCCGTTATTCCCAGTAGACCCATTCTTATAGAACACAGCACGTCAGAGCTCAGCATGGCAGACAAAGTATTGAAGACCTCGCTCCAGAAGTTCTGGATTGCCGTGCATGACCAGGCCAGGTGTAGGAAGTCAGCCCCCTCCCTCCCGCATTGTTTACACTGGTCGACATCTAATAATCCATATTTGTGCATGCGAGCCGGGGTATAGTAAGCTTGGTGTAGAAATTTGAAGTGTATAATACGGAGATTGCCATTGGGGGTAAGGATCTGGGTTAGCGCGCATGCCTGCTGCCATTCCTGTTCAGTGAGCGGGTCGTCAAGGACCATGTCCCAGCGCCCTTTGGCTCAGGCCGTGGAGTAAGGCAAGTCCGCCTGAGCTGAGGAGTACAGCCGTGATACCATATGGGAGGTGTTTGGGGATGCAATCATTAGCTGTAGGGGAGATAGAGAATCTGGTTCCTGTGGGAAAGTGGGGTAGTGTTCCCTTAACGCCCGTTTCAGCCTGTAGTATGTAAATATGAACAGCGGGGACTTATTCTGAATATACGTCATGTCGTCTATTTTGATAAATTCCCCCTCATGGAATAAATCGCCAAGCGTGGATATGCCCACCCGTTTTAGTAAAGACATGCCCACCGATTCCCCAGTGACCGACAGAGCTTGGTGATGTGCCAACGGCAGGGAAGGGGCAAACAATGGTGATTTATGCGTTAAGTGACTTAATTTGTTCCATGCTTTAATGGTGGTATCCACCGGATTGACATCCTGGGAGTGGAGGGGCGGGCGTTTATGCGTGAGTATGGACGTGAGGGGTACTGGCGCCGCATCATCTTTTTCTATTGCTGTGTGCGTGAGGTAGGGGACCTTGTGAAACCAGTATGCAGCAAATTGAGCTTGTGCGCAAAGGTAATACAATAAAAAATCCGGGACACAAAAGCCCCCCCTGATATATGGGAGCGTCAATGTCTGTAGATCGATACGCGCTTGTTTACCCGCCCATATGAGCTGTAGCGTAAGTGTTTTTATGCGACAGAATACCTCGCCAGGGGGGGGATCGGAATGTTATTAAACAGGTACAGGAATTTGGGCAAGACATTCATTTTGACAATCGCTATGCGGTCTGCCAGGGACAGAGGGAGTTGTATCCAGCGCCGGATTTTATCTTCCAACGTGGAAATGACAGTGCCATAGTTCTCCCTAATCACCACCTCCGGGTCTCTATGAAACATAACCCCTAGATAGCGAATTGGGTCCGTTTGCCAGACCAACGGATAGTCCGTGTGTATAGGTTCAGCCATATCAGTCAACGGGATAATGTAGGATTTTGTCCAGTTGATGGCAAGACCGGAGTGACCCTCAAACTTCACGTATTCCCTTAGAAGCGGGTTGAGATTCGTGGCCGGGTCGCGCACATACAAGAGCATATCATCGGCATATAATGATATGTGAAGGGGTCTGTCAGTAAAACGCAGTGCCGAGGACTTGTATTTCTGTCTGATCCGACACGCAAGTGGCTCGAGGGCGAGGGCAAATAGTAGGGGGGACAGGGGGCAACCCTGTCTCGTGCCACGTCCTATAGGGAAACAGTTGGACACGTAGCCATTCACTCGCACTCTAGCGCCAGGGTTGGTGTAGAGTAGTCTCACCCATTGCACGAATCTTTTAGGAAAGCCCATTCTGTGAAGTATGGTGATCAGGTAGCTCCATTCAACAGAATCGAACGCCTTTGCAGTGTCCAACATGATAGCTACTGCCCTCGTGGAAGGCTGTAGGTAGTGGGATAATGGGAACAGTGTCCTAGTATTGTGCGCTGTGGAGCAAGTTGGGATGAAACATGACTGGTCAGGAAGCACTAAATTAGTCATTAGGGGCGTGAGTCTAACAGCTAGGATTTTGGCTAGTATTTTAGAGTCGGCGTTTATAAGCGATAGAGGCCTGTAGGAATCACATAGTTCGGGGTCTTTGTGTGGTTTTAACAACGTGATGATCACAGCTTCCCTAAGAGTGGGCGGCAGCTCCTCCTGATCGAACGCTGCACCGAACATCGCCACCAGGTGCGGGGTTAGAATGTCCACATAATGTTTATAAAACTCATTTGTGTAGCCGTCCGGCCCAGGTGATTTATTGTTGGGTAGAGATTTAATTATGTCCGTGACCTCCTCGACTGTGATGGGGGTGGCCAGATACTCCCTCTGAGAGTCGGACAGCCAGGCGATGGCCACGTCCTCCAGGTAGCTGGAGATTTCATCAGGGGATGCTATAGAACGGGAAGTGTAGAGTGCGCTAAATGCGTCAACGAAACAGGACAGTATGTCAGCGGCTTGCGTCTTACAGTTCCCCTCAGCGGACCGTACTCGTAGGACAGTGTTTCGCTTCCTGCCCTCGCAAATTTTAGACGCCAGGACACCCCCTGGTCTTCCGCCCTCCCCAAAAGCTCTAGCAGAGTTACGCTTGTCTAAGTATTTGATTTCATCTTCAACGTAAGCCCTATGCTCTGTGTGCAACAAACGCAGTTCGCTCAATAAGGAGATGTCTTGCGAGGTTTCGAAAGCCTTTTCTAGTTCCCTCATTCTCTTTTCTCGCTTATTGATCTGGTGTCGTATATCTCTTAGTATGCCTACTGTAGTGCTGATACAGACCCCACGGATCGTGGCTTTAAAAGCTTCCCAGAGCAGGCAAGGGTCGTCCGACGACGGCTCAATTAACTGGATGTAGTCCACGATGGCCGTGTGTATAGTGGGATTATAATTTGAGTCAGTCAAAGCTCTAGAGTTAAATCTCCATTGGAAGGGAGGCGGAGAGTAGTTCGGGATAGTTATTGAAAGCAGGACAGGGTTGTGATCGGAAAGTGTTCTGGGTAGGACCCGTATATCTGTGGCCCAAAGTGCGATGTCAGTCGAGGCGAGCCAGTAATCCAGGCGTGACCAACTGCTGTGTACTGCTGATATGTGTGTAGCACCAGCGGTGACCGGGAACTTATGCCTCCAGATATCCGTAAGAGCTAGATCGCGCATTAAGTGGTGTAGCTGCAGATTAGCGTGTTTGTGTGGTTCATGCGAGTTTGGCGACCTATCCAACACGTCATCCAAAGCTATATTCCAGTCCCCCCCACAAATGAAATGTGCACTCCGAAAATCCTGAAGTCGTCCCCAGAGATCCCGAATGAACTCGGGTGCGTCTACGTTAGGACCATATACATTTAGTAGCGCAACTTTTTGGCCACGCAGTATGCCTTTGACAATGATGAATCTACCCTCGGGATCAGTAGTCGTCCCCAAATGTTCAAAGTTTGTGCCTTTCAGTATTAGGGTAATCACCCCTCTAGAGTAGGATGAGTAGTGTGAAGCGTAAGAGGCTTCGGCCCAGCGAGCACCTAAGGTAAGTTTTGAGTTAGGAGCGATGTGGGTTTCCTGTAGTAAAGCGATATCGACCTCCCACCTTGTCAAGTAAGAGAATATCTGTCTAATCTTTTTAGGTTGTGTGAACCCCCTGACATTCCAAGTGAGGAGGCGCAGTTGTGTCCCGTGTCTATTAGTGTTCACAGTGGCCATAACTCAGTGGGAGTATAGCAGACATTGCCATGAACATACAGCGTAATAGTATGTAGCGCAATAGACCTGGGCCGTGCCGGTGTATGTACAAGGAGCACTCAAGTGATAAAATAACATCATAGGTGTGTTGCAGAGCAATCGGTCTCAAAACAGGAACAAAACACCCCACCCACCCACCTCCACCCACTCCAGCACCCCAAACCTGCCGAAGCCATTGTCCCCAGGAACAATCACCCCAAAAACAACGAGGACATAAGGAGTTCCCCATCCCAAGTAACTTTGCGGGGAACACCCTTTTGGAGGACCGCAGGGGGCACAACTCAACACCCGAATGCACGGGCGCGGACGTCTCTGATGCATCTAGATTTGGACCAATAACACTGTATGTACCAATTCACATGTTGCCCAAGCTCCAGTCCTAGCGGGCGGCAACCACACATATCCTCCCCATCTCCTCACCCCCCCCTCAGTGGCCTCGTTATTAATTGCGGTCAGGGCAGAATCATTAAGCGACATGACTAGTAATCAAATCACAAGCTAACTTTATGTCTCCCAAGTTAGTTTGAGTATTAAATAATGCCCTTATTAATAGAGTCCACTGCAACAGAATAGAAGTTGAGCATGTGATCCGAAGCTAAACAAGTACGCCTATACGGGGTCAGAAGGCCCAGGAGCTATGTAGCGGATCAGAACCACCTGAGGGAAGGGATAGGCACAGACCAGACCATGTCACAGGTCGGGGGGGGTCCACCCACCATGTCATATATCCCCGAATAGGTATGTTACGCATAGGTCGGTGAGCCACATGAGTAATAGTCAGCAGAGGGACACAAAAGGGGCAGCTATGCCAGAGACACAGCCGACCCCAAGCAAATCTTGCATGACTATGCAAAGGTGGGGTGGAGCAGCATAGACAGATAGCAGTCAGCAAAGCAACCAAAGCATGTCTGGGCCCATGCATCGTAGCACATCAATGAAAGGGTAGCCGGGAGACAGCGTGATTAGGAAATAAAACATTGGCAAGCATTTAGACGCCACCTATGTGGCCGGAGAGAAGCAATACATCAAGAGCTTGGAGGGCTTGATGGCCACTACATTTACATTTGAAACTTTGCATAATTAGAATACCTGACGGCATAGTACAAGGCACAAGGGGGAGCGGATGTGATTACAGGTATACTGTCCAGAAGAACATTAGACAAAGCACAACAGAATAAGCAGAGCTCGGAATAGAGTTATTGTCAAGATCCAGCTCTGTAACCAAGTCTACAGCACGTGGGTGCAACGGCGTGTCAATAGAGTAAAAGTCAATAGTCAATCAATGGCTATGATGAACACATACCTTCTGTAGGTTTAATATAGGTATAATGAGTCTGGGTGAGCACATCAAGGCTCAAACGACATAGTACATTACCATCTCGATCCGAGTCCTCACTTCGATCCTCCCGGACTTTTGATCTCTCTCGTTTCTTTACGCTTGTGATACCGTCTACTGAGCAGATACAACCAGTATTAGGCTGGCAGTGCCCAGCAGGGATTAAGCGTTGTGATACATTACCATCTCAATCAGACTCCGCATTTTGTTCATCTCGGGCTGTCTCGCCTGTTTCCATGCGTTTTTGACAAACTCCATTGCTGCTTTAGGGTTCGACAAAATGACAGGTTTCCCTTCCCATGTTACCCTGAGTCTGGCTGGATATAACATGGCGTAGACAATGTTCAACTCGCGCAATTTCGCTTTCACAGAAGCAAATTCCTTCCGAGCCTGCTGAACAGCGATTGTGTGATCGGGGTAAAATTCCAGCTTGTTCCCCTGGTGCGTTATATGCCCCTTCTCACGTGCAAGACGGAGGATGGTGTCTCTGTCACGGTAGTTTAAAATGAGCGCGACAATGGGTCTGGGAGTCGCACCCGGGGGAGGCCGCGGCGCGAGAGACCTGTGAGCTCTTTCAACAATGAAGACTGAAGACAGGGCCTCTGAGCCGAATAAATCCTTGCATAGTTGTTCAACATAAAGTTCCATGCGCCCTGTATGGGTCGTTTCCGGAACTCCCGTGATGCGCACATTATTGCGCCTAGAACGCGCTTCCAACTCTTCCTCCTTAGCACGTATCACTTCGAGCACTCTGTCCAATCCATTACATTTCGTTGTGGTGGTTCTAGATTCGTCCTCAACCTCCGAAATCCGCGCCTCGGCCGCATCAAGCCTTTCCCCATGTTTTTCGAGTTTGTCCGCCATGCCATCCATTCTACAAGTCAAATGATCGAGTTTGCCGTTGATATCCTGCAGGTTCGATTGGATGGCGAGAAGAATCTTCTCCATGTTGATGCTTGCGGACACTTCAGGTGGACCCCCACCCTCCGCCATGGCCTCCGCGCTTTTAGTGGGCTTCTTCGATTCAAAGCTTAACTTCGGTTGCTGCCTATCAGGTCTTCCCATCATACCTCGCAGCGTGAGCTGGGTCTTGGTGGTCTGCCGTGTGGATCTTGTTGATGTAGTGAGCGACCCCGTCTTGGCTAGGAATGTTCTTGCCGGGTAGGACTGAGGGGTGCAAACTCGGATACACAGTGGTTCGCTGGCTCCCCGACTCCCCCACCGCCGTTGCTGAAGACTAGGGCTGGTGAACCACCCCCACGGAGCCTCGTGGTGGCGGAAGGAAGGTTGAGCGGGGACACCCGCTCGCGATGGTAATCCAAGACCTTACAGGGTTAGGTCAGAAGTAATGGAATAAGCACACTATTTTGCCAGGCAGGACTATGGTGACAAGCAGACACAGCCCAATAATAATATCCCCCAGCTGGACCTCCTCAGAGTTTCGCGCCGTGCATACCGCCATCAAAGAGCCCCCCACGGAGCGAGGGTCTTCCTCATAGTACCTTATGCGTGCATTTGTGCACTATCGCGCTACTCCGTGGGATGCCGGCGCTTCAGCAGGTTGTCCCGGGTCAGTGCAATCTCCGTGAGGCGGGCGTGCTTTAATAAGAGTTTGTATCGCGCTCCCTCGCACTTCGGCAATGGGCTCACTCTCTCGGGCGGTGAATTAGAACTACGCTGTTGGTAGCGCTCACCACTATGGTTAGCGCAGGAATGACAGGGCGTGAGGGGTGACTCACCGATCCTCAACACCGCAGGCACCGCAGCAATCCACCGGGTCATACGCTCTCCGATGGGGCTAGTCGAGTCTCGCCGGTCTGGGCGCCGCCATCTTGCCGCCTCCAGGTCTCGAGGGGCTCTATGTAGGCACTAATCCCCTTCGCACCCTCCACGCTCAGCACAGACGTGGGACTGCACTTCACCACACAGTCAAAACTCCACCACACCGTTGAACTGCAACGCGACTGTGACTGCGGCAAGGGTCTCGGAGGCCGACAGTCGACTCACCGGACGGCCGCCATCTTGTCCATCGCTCCCACCTGCGAGTAGATTTGCAGATATCACCCGCTGCCGTCCCGATGACCAAGTGCAGAGCCCCACACCTGAAGCACGTTATGTTCCGATCCACAAAACAATGATTTTCGGACGTGTTTGGCCGGGTTAGCAGTGTGTTTTGTTGAAGGATGTCGGACGTCAAGCGGAGCTGTGGTCTCACACAGCCATTCCGCTGTGCGCCCCCTAGCGCCTCATGTTGATGCATTGTTCCTAGGTGGCTGTACTCTAGGAGTATTCTGCTGGTTCCCTCCCCTATATTGCTCCCTTCCTGTATTCGCTCCTTGGAGTTGTGCTATCATTACCCTTTCCTTCAAGTCCTTCTTTTTCCTTTCTGTAGCCCTGTCATTTTTGTTTCTCTGATGCTCGTAGTACTGGGCCATTTGGAGAATGGCCGTCGGTTTAGATGCTGCCCAACTACTTTCGCTGGCTTGTAGTTTCTGGGATACATCTGGCAGTACTCCTTTGATGTAGTTCTGCACAAATAAGTGGTGTCCGGTTGTGGTGGATATGTCTTGTCCACTGTAATCGGAGAACACAGTTTCAAATCTGGAGAAGTACTCTGAGACATCCTCTTGTGGTTTCTGGCAGCATGCGGTTACTATGGACCAGTCTATCTTTTTCTCTGGGATCAGCATTTTCACTTTCTGCACTATTTTGTCAGGGAGGTCTAATATTGGTTTAACTGGTTTTTGACCAGGGTTCCGCTGTTTATCTAGTGTGTCGAGTTGTTCCCAGGTATGCCCAAACAGTTTGGTATGTTCTACTTTTCTAATCTATTTCCACACATCTGCTGGCAAACATAACCCAAAGAACAAGTCTATTTCGGCAAGTGTCATTATTGTTGATCCCAGAGCGTTACCTAGCTTGGTGTAAAAGGCGTTGGGGTTCTTTCATAAATCCGGCAAAGATTTACGGAATGTCAAGATGTCCTGTCTGTCCTATGGCTGATACACCCAATTGTAGACCACCCTTCCTCTAGCGTCTTGATGGTTTATATTGTCATTAGTCCCTTGTCCTCTATAAGGTACCCAGTAAGGGGCAGCTTCTTTTATTGGCATCATGCTACCTGGTTTTTCCGCCGGGGGTCCTGCTATCTTAGTTGTCCTATCCCTATCTATCTGTCCTTGTTCTTCGAAGCGACGCAATACTTCTAGTGTGGATGAAAATAGTTCTGCAACATCGTTGTCGCTTTCATCTCCGATGTCTACCTTCCCATAGAGAGCCGCTAGTCGCTCGGGCCCTTCGTCTTGGTACTTCTCTTCATAAGCAGTAAGGGTGTGGTAACAGAGATGTACAATAAAGTATTGTTTGTGGTTTTCAACATAGGAGTCGCATATGTCAGTTACATATTCTTCTGTTTCTTTCCTATCTGTGAGGATTTTAACTATTTTATCAATGCCTGCTCGCTCATTTTTACTTAATCGTGGGACCCTTGGTGCTCCTATTTCTTTTGTTCCTACCTCTACTACTGCATCCTTTGATGAGGCATTTGGTGTGGGTGACTCGGTGGGAGCAGAGGCGGTGGAGACTGAGGCGATCGTGCCTTCTCCAGCTATACTTTGGGGGGCCTGGCGTTGTACTACCGGATGGGTAGGTGCATAAGGGGGTGGCATGTATATTATTGGGGGACCTAACAATAAATCATCATCTACTCTCTGTTTTGCTGTTAAATGGGGTAAAGGGTTAAGGGCATTCTAACAGGGCACTGACCTGATATGTTTGATTCCTGTTCCTTTTTATCGATTTCTTTTTCTTTTAGTTCTTCTTCTAACTTTTTACAGGCTTGGTAAGCTGATTTTAGCATTTGTTTATCTTGTCTAAATTCGTCTTTTTTCTTTCGCTGAGCTGCCTCTTTTCGCCATAAACCAAAACTATCAAACATGGCTGGCCTAGCTTTCTTTTTGTGGAGAGCTAATTCTAACGTTTCTATTTTAGTGGGATCGAAAGATCCCGTCAGTGGCCACTGATTTACCCGGTCCTTCCTAGTGTACTTATGCCATAGTTTGCTATAAGCTACGGTGGCTAATCCATATTTTACGTACATGTCCTAGTTAGGGGTGCCTTCCGGCGGTGCCGGATGACTGACCTCTAACAAACGGTCCGGTCCAAAACAATCAAACAATCTAGAGAAAACAGGCATGACGTATTTAGCGGTCAAAATGAATATCTCAATTAATTTTAGACAATAAGTCTGCACTACCTGTCCTTCGCTGTCTGCAAAGAGAGAATATTCCTATTCTACATTGTTTGCAAGCAGGGAATGTCTCAAATAACTCAAATAGGAATACTAGTATTTCTATAAATCAATCAATCAATTTAAGTAGTTTTTTTACGACCTTACCCAGACCGTATAGACAGTTCTTAGTCTTCCCCTTCCAGCGCCTGGTTGTCCTCTTACTCCAACAATCAATGCGGCGTTCCTGTAAGGTCCCAGTCAGGACTGCAGGTCACTCAAGAGAGGTCTGTTCGGAACCGGTGAAGTTCAGTCGATCGGCAGCCAGACGAGGGTCTCTTTCAGGCAGGTGCACTCCAATCATTTAGTCGTTCACTCCGTCATTAGGACCTCTCTACCGGACCCACGTGTCTATGATGGACGCCACCGTTGGGTCGCCAATTTGTGAAAAGCAGCGAGTCTTCTAAGACCCCCAATGCTGCCCGGTGGCAGGGTCCCACCTCTAATTCACCTTGGGTTCGTTACCAAAGTAGTGAGGAAAGTGCTGGAAACTGGAAGACAAGAAAAAGGTTTATTACTCTTGAGAGGAGACCACGTCAACTGCAGACACCGGGATGTCTCAGGGAGGTGTTCTGCTGGCAATTGCTTTGGCTCTTCCTTTTATACAGGTTTGACACAATGTATTTGTTTCATTTATCATGGTTACAAGCTTTGAGTCTCCCCCCCCGGGCAGGTTTTCACACAAGCCCAACATTGTTTCATCAACATGGTTACATAAGCCCAACATTAATTCTCCTCCTACCCAGGTCAAAACAGACAATTTAATCTTGGAGCTCTACCTTGCTTCAGGGTCTAAAACATGTGATACCGGCCAGATCTAAGAGTCCGTTCGGTTCATAAAAACAGGTCCCATTGTTGGCAAAAACAAGTCTTGCTGTGTGCAGTGCAATAAACCATGTTTGCAAGAGTCTGTTTGGTATTTGGAACCTGTTTGTGTAGGAGTATCCATGAGTTTGCCTGTAAACAGAGATGAGAGGAAAAATGAGTTTGTGGTTGCAGGTTGTGTTGATGTTTGTCGTGGCAATAGTTTACAGCCCCCAGCATACATATCAGGTTTGGTCAGAGAGTCAGAAGGATGCTAGCAAGGACAGGGTGAAACGAATGTGACCAACAGAGTACAAAATGGCTGTATTTCACGATATATGATATATTGGGGCGGTGGTACTGTTCTATTCGGACACAATCTATTCAGGATGGTTGCACTAAAAAATAATAGGTTCATAATGAATACTAGCTATGCAGCGGTATATTGTACTAGTTGTTCATAGGATTGTAGGTAGTTACATTCTCTGACAATTCTTACCCGTATTCTAAAGAATTTTTAATGAATGGTTGGTGCTAAAAGCTGAAGAAACGATCCCCCGTTAACCCGTGTGTCTTCACAGCTGAGTAGGGTAAAATCGGGCTCAAAATAACGGCTGAATAGAATCATATATATCATATATCGTGAAATACAGGTAATTAGCAATAGAGATATCGCAGTACTTTATTAATATTCATAGCACAAATTCATTTATATCATGCCCTAGATTCATGGCCATTTGTTTTTCTCGATAGCCGATTACACTCATTCAGGCAAAGTCTCTTCACTCGATACTGAACAACAGGGGCAATTGAATTTAAAAACCACACGGTTCCAGCTCAATATAAAGATCTCAAAACAGGTAATAAAATAACTAGATAGACTGTCACTTAGTAATTAACTTTGGAATCATTCGTCCTTATAGGAAATAAAATTCCTCACCGTATTAAGCTAAGGGCTCCTCCCCTCTACCTGAATACCTTAAACATGTTAAAATTAGCCCTTAAGTAACATAATATGTGTAAGGATTAAACAAACACCAGTTCCTTTTTTCCTCTCCCTTTACCCTCTGCTTATGACTTGTGCACTCTCCGTTTATAACCTGTGCATTCTCCTCTGTAGGCCTTTTCTATAAAAACTTCACTATAATATAAAATGTTAACTGTTGTTGCTTTAACTATACCATTGCAACTGTAATTATGTTTCTCCTTGTATTTTTCTGTATGTTTAAAAAAAGATTAACTTATGTTATGCGGTATATCGTGAAACTCTATCAATTTACTGGCCGATACATTGTAGCAAACTGTATTTACCACCACAAACTATTTAGCATAAAGACACATTTTTAAACATTGTTTATTCATTTTCAGTATCATGATGGTAGTGTCCTGAGGAAGACACCTTCAACGTGTCGAAACGCGTAGACAGGAAACCATCTCCCCATTATATATTTCACTGTATAAACAATGTATATCTATTAATGGAATTTGTTTTATCACTTTTTATCAATACGTCAATCATTTAATTCATGACACTTTTTATGAAATTTATTAAAATGTACTTTCCATGCTAAATCAGTGTTTTATTATTAATTTTGTTTGCTAATTGAATTGTGCCAGTCATTATATTTGTTTCCCTGGGTATGCTACTTTACGTCCAAAAGTTCTGTACATCAAAATTCTATTTTTTCTACTCTACGTATCATATAGCCTAGTCAACCTGTAGCAACCTATGCTCTGCTACCAAGAATTACTGGTGCAGCGTGGCTCCAAAAATTCTTCATAAACCATTACCTTAACCCACGGAGCTATTTACTATTTTCTTACAACTGGGCCCATAACTCTTACCTTTCATTCACTCACACATTTATTCTGCTCCGAGGATTCAGTGAAGACTAAAAGGAGAGTCGCGGTGCTATTGGGAGTGTCTAAACTTAACATGTATACATTATTTACAACTACAGTTTTATTTTAATACCATGGTTTTTTTAAAGGAAAATTTTAAAACACCCCACTATTCATTTTTTCGATGGATCAGCTAGTAAAAGTTAACTAAAGGACAAAAAGACCTGCTTAATTCTCCATTTATTTAATTTTTATTTAGAGATTAAATCTTCTAGCATGATCTGTACGTTTTACTTGAAGGAAATATTTCAGTTATAATCCTGAAAGAAAAGTTGAATTCAAAACATCTATTTATGAGCATGACAGTTTAGGAAAATAAGAAAGAGGTATATTACCCAAATGAAGAGATGCAGACATCAGCACAAAAAAAACACAATAGTTCCCAAAGAGACACCTCTCTATCTCTCTCGATGTTCCCTTCTCATAGGACTTCTCACCCATTCAAAAGTTAAAGTTCAGAAAAATGTCAAAGTCCCTGCGCCATAAGAAAAATTTCGCAATCCGACAACATTTTGGGGTGCAAGGATTAGATCGAAAAGCAAGCTTTTTTCAAAGTCTCAAACGACCTCTTTCACTAACTTATCTATCTAAATTCGTAACTCTTATGTACTAGAATGTCCGTGATTGGTCAATTTAGAGTTGGATGGGCATCACCTCATCGCTTTACTGTTCCATTTATGCAAAGTCAACCTTATGACTAGAAAAATAGTGGTGCTAATGTTCACACTTTTACTTCCTTCGAAGTGTCCTTTAAATTGTTACTAAATGTCCCATTCCCATGAGTTAACTTGCTGACTTCAACAAACTTGCCATGTACTCCATGAGGCAGGCCATGCTGTCCTTGACCCATACTGCTCAGGCACAGGCAGCTCGCGCTTCAAGCTGGTGCATGCGTACTTTAGACCGCCATCTCGGAATTACAGTCAGCTTCCATTTTGTCCTGTTCACACAGGCCTCAATTCAGGAACTATTAAAGAAACAAATACAAATAAATGTAAATAATAATATCCCCGTTAGTATTTACCTAGCTTTAAGCAACACATATGCATATTTTTACTTACCAATCTTCATGATTTATGCCACAAATAGACAGACAAAAAGCACATTCATGCAATTTTCAATTAGATTATGACAAATGCGTACCCTTTATAGCACAATATATGAAAAAATAGTCAATTATGCTTGGCAATTTCATGCAAATTAATATCCCAAGTGTATTTGTGTGTGTGCATCTTATTCTATTGTGGAAAAGTAAATTTTGCCATGTTCTGTGTCCCTACGTGTTCCCCGTCCTATGTTATGTGTGCATGATTAATATGCATGTGTATCCCCCATGTTTGATTAAAGACGCAATTACAGTTGTGTCCATCTCTAGTATGCCAGTTTCCAGTTCTCGTGAATACTACGAATATTAGGCCTATGTAAAAGTTACGTTGCCACGTTTCCCAGTGTGCACGTTATTTCATTGTAAAGTCCCCGTTTCTAGGCCTCAAAAGGGCCCGGACACCAGATTCAACTCCTGTCTCCTGAGCCCTCGCTGAGGAGCGATACAGCCCCCACCTGTGTTCCTGACCCTTCACTTACTTCCTGCCTCACAGTGCCCGGTTCAGCCTGGCTCTGCCTGCTAGTCTGCCAAGAGTATGTTATGATTCTAGTTATCAGTCCAGCCCTCCTTCTCTGCATTCCTAAACTACTGAATCGCATCAATAGTTTCCGTCATCGTCTAGCCTTTACGTCTCCATGTAAGAGAAATACTGTATTTATGGTCATTTAATATTCTTCAACACGCACTACATGTAGAATAATGCATGCACCAGTCTTAGAGTCTGTTAGCCTTTACCCCGATAACTTTTGGATTCTATCAACATGTTCTCTAAACATCAGATACTAGATAGTGTTAGGTACATGTCGCCCTGACTCTCCAGACTTCAGTCTCTGCTCCTAGTACAGAGTTCATAGCCCCCAGCTTCTCCTAGTAACACGTCATTGTCAGTTTGCGCGCACTATTAGGTTAGAGGTCCCGGCTCCTTAGGTAGCCCCCTCCATGTTTCCGCCCCATTTATGACATATTCTGTTACGTTTACATCACATGTCTATGTATACGCCTCCTGTTACACCCACTTTCACCCTTATCTTTCGCGACTGCTATTGACCACACCCACTGCTCCGCCTATTGTATGTATTGCAATGCAACTGTTTTAGTATATATGCTTGTGCACTGTTATTAAATGTTACGCCGATCCCTTACCCCAGTCCAATCCTGTCCCAGGCAGCGCTGCCATCCCATTCCTGTGCAGGTTGTCCTGTTCCTGTCCTTTATGCTGTATTAAACCTGCAAACTCCTACTACCTCGAATCTTGACTCTTATTTATTGAGCTATCTGTTATTGCTATGTCCAGTCAAACCTAGATCCGGTATTATTTATTTATATACCACATAATGGCGCCCGAATAGGGACTTGCCCTTTCCCCACGCGCCGGTGAAGCCACGTATGCCCCCTGACCCTCTGCAGCCGTGACGGAACCATACCGGCCACGTGCAGATATTTCTGCTTCAAGTATCCCTCAGGCCCACGGAGGAGACGGAGGTTGCGGTCCAGCATCCAGACGAGGCGGTGGAGGAACGCGGCGAGTCCCGACCAGAGCCCAAGCCGAGAGTCCAAGGTCTGAGGTATCCGGAGGCCCACCCGTAACAAAAGTCCGAAGTTCGTCCGTCCGGCGTCGAAGCAGTCCAGTCCAGTCCGAGGCCTTCCGTTCTTGCTGCCCGGTGAGTACCGTTGCTGGGGTAGTATCTAGACAGGGTCAATCTAATTGTCTCTGGTCCGTGGGTTTGGTGGTACACAGACCCAAAACGAGCGGGTCCTGACGTGTCTCTTTTTTGAGACCGGTAAGTTTCGTACTGTTTCAGCAGTGCATCTAGTTTCTGTTCTAGTCAGTTCTGTTCTCGAAAAGATTCATGTGTTCCAAGTAGTATTCTGTTCAGACTGTTATTTTTAAATGTCATTCATGTATTTTAATGTCGTGGTATGAGAGTGGTGTAATTATCGTGTTCATTTTGTATTGTATTGTGTCCAGATTACAGTTCAGTCATGCCGTTATTTTCCAGACTACGTCAGTTAAAAACTAGAAAAGGTCTGTTAGAAGAAGCAGTTCCTGTCCCGCCTAGGGACAGTCCAGGTCATTTTATGTATCAGAAGCATGGCATAAGTGCCATATTATATCTAGATTTATGGGTGGAGTACACCAAACAGTTAGAAGAAAAGTATAGATGGCCCGTATCGGGTACATGGGATGCCGAGTGCATTATGCGAGTAGAAGAAGCATTATGGAAAAAGAAAGCCAGACAGTCACAGAAAGATGCCATCGAGTTATGGCGCAAAGAATCTCATAAAAGAACCGAAAAAGAAATCAGAAAGTCAGAATTAAGTAGAGAATCCTTAGAGCGAGCCCAAGAAAGGGAATTAATCGAGATAGGTGAACGAGTCAAAACCGAACAGTCAGACAGACAGAGGAATGCCCTCATTAAGGGTATGTATCCTCTTCTTGCCGAGGGCTTGCCAAAAGCGACCCCGGAGGCATCCAGTAATTTTCCGCCACCATTAGTTCCGACCAAGCTACGTCACAAACCGACCGCAGCTGATATTTTCATCTCGTCCTACTTGGACGACACGGTTCCAGAATATGCAAATCCTGTTCCGCCAGTCCCTGTAAATAATGTAAATCCTGCTCCTCCAGACACCGGAGTACCTGCTACGGTACCCCCGGTCCAGCCTATATTGCAATTTCCCGCCGCGCCAGTACGAAGAGTATCAGTCGACGATCCTAGTTTAGGGGCCGCAGGAGGAGGTCCTCCTGGTACCCCGCCACCACACCAACGAGTAACGTTAGTCGAGTTACATGAATGTGCGTTACAGCGTACGCCCAAATATAAGTCCGTTGCAGATATCCGACGAGCTCTTACTGAATGCCGCTATGATCCAGTCGCAGGTGATGATAGTACGGTTATATATTCCATACGTGTAAGACGGGTGACCGGGTATTTGGACACCCTACCGAATATGAAAGAAGATCTAGACAGAATATATCGTTTCATCCGTACAGGGAATGATCCAGAAAGTATTGGCGAAGCCATGTCTCAAAGGAAAGCTGAGATCCAGCTCATGCTATTAAAGTTTCTGATTAATTGTTTAATAAGGGAACAAGATTATCCGACCAAAGATCCGGCCGAAATGAGAATCCTGACAAGGTGGAGTGATAATATAGCCGAGGGTAAACACAGAACTATCAGTAGTATAGAGAGTATGTACAAGAGAATTCGTAAGGAAATAATAAAGTTACACGAACAACGTAAAGCAGCACAAGTAAGCGAGAAAGAGAATGACTCTTCTACTGAAGAGGTAGACGACGAGAATCCCGCCAGAATAGCGTATGTAGGAAAATCTAAATTTCCAGACCGCCATTTACGCCTAGAACACAAGTCAGTTTTTCATCATCCAGCACCAGAACAAGGTTCTCTAGAACAAGTATTTCAAGCTACCGATCATATTCTGAAATCACGAATCGGTTATAGTAAGTTAAATACCATGCATGAACAAGAACTAGCCCGATCAGCAGTCCGATGGATTACTGATTCTACCACTTTTCCAGACGAAATAGTGGCACAAATGTTTCTGAAACTGCCCCCAGCCGAGCAACGACTGGTGGGTATGTATATGATCCAGCGCCTCATTACTCTGTATGAGGGTCAACATTCTGATCCAGGTCCGTTACACGATGTCCTGAACGAGTTACTCCAGTATAGATGGAAAGGTTTAGGTACCGATTTAATTAGTGTCATTCTAGAACAGCGCCACAAATATAGAACGTTCCTGAACCCGCATTTTGTTCATGTTTCACCTCCAGAAAGTAAACCGTTTTACATAGATAGACAGAATCCGTTACGAGAAGTACACCCAGTCAGGACAGCAGGTGGTGAAATGCAAAGAGTATTTGTTTACACCCCGATTACAAAGATGGAACTCTTAGAGATGAAGAAATTAATTCCCTGTCATGACAAAGATCCAGCAGGGTTCCACCGAGAATTAAAAGACATGCTCCGTATGGGAGAATACACGTATCCAGATATAATTAAAATGCTAAAGGTCCTGTTGCCCGCAGGGGTATACGAGTAACTCAAGGAAAAAGAATGGGAGGTGGGAGAGAAAAAGATCGATTGGGCAGTTCTAGAAGCTGAAGATAAGATACGAGTACCAGGTACCGGTCTTGGAGAGAAATGTAAAGAATTACCTGAATTGTTAATACAAGTTTTGCCCAGATTATTAGCCACTAAAAAGGAAGACTGGGATGCAATCTCAGCCTGTAAACAGAAACAAGACGAAGACACTAGTGATTTTTATTCTAGATTTGAAAAATGTTTTATTATAAACAGTGGCTTGAAGACGAGTAGCGAGTCGTACCCTCATCTTTTTGTTACTAAATTAGTCGAGAATTCTAGTCCACAAGTTAAGAATCGAGTTTTAAAGGTCGAAAGTACATGGCAAGCTAGTACCCCGTCCCAGATGTTACAGATGCTCCAATATCACCAGAATAGAATCAGAGAAGAGCAAGAACACGAGAGAAAACGTATGAAAGACACGAAAATGAAAGTACTAGTTGCACAATCTGTTCCTCAGGACAGTCAGAAGAGGGGTCCGAATCAGGCCAGTCATCCTGCAGCTCCCGTTAAAGGGACATGCAATTATTGTAAACAGCCAGGTCATTTCATAAACGAGTGTGCAGTTCTGAAACACAATATAGCTACTGGTAAGACTAAAGAAAGACCACGTCCGCCTAGACAAGAACAAGTTTCACAGACTTCTCAGCCACAGAATGCACAACAGACAGTTCCAGCACCGCAGCCTATTGCTGCAACACAGCATGTTACACAGCAGATGTACCAGTATGCACAGTCTGAGTATCCAGAGTATCAACAGTACTCATGAAACAGCCTAGAGAGGGAGGTAGGCTTGCCTCTCATCGAGATTCCTGTAGATCAAGAAGGTCCCTATGTTCACAGTCAAGTACTAGGGAAAGACAGAAAGTTTCTGATTGATACAGGGGCAAGTAGGACCACCATCAGTCACGCCGAAGTTCCAGGGGCTCCGCTCTCAGGCTCTAGAAATGTTTCCCTTGGATTTTCAGGAAAGCCTATTGTAAATGAGATATCTAAGCCAGTTACTCTAGAAGTAGGTCCGTTGTCCCGCACTACTGATCTGTTACTTACGAAGTCATGTCCAGAAAATCTGTTAGGTATTAGAACACTGAAAGAATTAGGTGCAGTTATTTGCTGTTCCCCCGAGGGAATACGACTGTTTCTACGTGACTTTAAGGGTCACTATGTATTACGAGATTTTGATCCGAGATTGTCCAATGTTCCGCAGCATCTATGGGCGCAAGGTCCAACTGATGTAGGTTTCATGCAAATCACACCCCATCGTGTGACTCTCAAACCAGGTGTAGTGTTACCACGAATCAGACAGTACAGATTGCCACCTGAGGCTGTAGCAGCCTTATCCAAAATTATTGACGAGCTCATCGCTCAAGGAGTAGTTGTAGAAACTACTTCCAATGTATGTAATTCTCCGATCATTCCAGTCATGAAACGTACTGATCCAAATGCACCCCCAGTATATCGATTAGTGATTGACCTTCGAGAACTCAATAAATGTATTATTCCCCAGTACCCAGTTGTCCCAGATATTTCTTCCCTATTGACAGCCATTGATTCCAAAGCCTCATTTTTTACAGTCATAGACCTCAAGAACGCGTTTTTCAGTGTCCCCATTCATCCAGACAGCCAGTTTCTTTTCGGATTTTGTTTAAATGGAAGAAGCTATATGTTCACACGAGCTCCTCAAGGTTTCACAGAAAGTCCTAGCATTTACAGTCAAGCACTTAAAAGACACACTAGACAACGTTCACATGCCAACTGACACTGCCCTGCTCCAGTATGTCGATGATCTACTGATCACAGCCCGTTCTGAACGTGCTTGCGAGCGAGCATCACTTACAGTCTTGTATTTCCTTGCCGAGATGGGGCACAAGGTGTCCCCTTCAAAGCTTCAATTCTGTGTACAGCAAGTGATCTACTTAGGCCACTTACTGTCCAAGTGGGGTAGGCAGTTGACACCAGACCGTATCCAGTTAATAGCGAGTCTTCCTCAGCCCAAGACACAGAAGGAGGTACGTGCTTTTATCGGCCTTACTTCTTATTGTAGACAATGGATTCCTCAGTATGCATTTCTAGCTAAACCACTGATACAGTTAACGACACAGGAGGCAGCCGTATCGACTGTCCTCCCTTGGACATCTGAACATACACTTAGTTTCAATGAGTTAAAGAAAGCTTTATGCCAAGCTCCAGTTCTAGCTACACCGAACTACAGTAAGCCTTTTACACTTTTCGTCACAGAACGCGAAGGTACAGCATTATCTGTTCTCACACAAGATCAAGCAGGACAATACAAGCCCTGTGCTTATTTTTCGAGCACACTAGATCCTGTAGCCCAGGCTCTGCCTGCGTGCCTCAAGTCAGTTGCAGCCACAGCTCTAGCTATCAGACAAAGTGATTCCATAGTATTAGGACACTCCTTGACAGTACAAGTTCCACACTCTGTGGAAGTTCTTTTAAATCGAACACAGACTCAGCACTTGACAATTGCACGTTTAACAGGTTATGAATTGACACTGTTCCAGCCACACATAGAAATCAGACGCTGCAACGTTCTAAATCCTGCTACACTATTACCGTCAGTTAATTCAAATCCAGCCACACACGACTGTGTGGAAGTAGTTAATATTATGACTAAGCCAAGACAAGATCTGACAGATATTCCATTACCAGATCCCGACCTGACACTTTATGTGGATGGTTCATGTATGAGAACAAGTACAGGAGAACTAGTAGCCGCGTATGCAGTGACTACTGACACTGAAGTTCTAGAAACACACCGTATTGACACCCTGTCTGCTCAAGCAGCAGAGCTAGTTGCTCTGACACAAGCCTGCATACACGCTAAGAACCTGAAAGTTAATGTTTATACAGATTCACGCTACGCATTCGGAGTCGTACACGACTTTGGAGTGCTCTGGCAGGAGAGAGGTTTCATGACTTCTCATGGAACCAAGATTCAGCATGGTCTCCTTATTCAAGCTCTGTTAGATGCCATACATTTACCGACATCTATTGCTATCATGAAGTGCAAAGCACATACGAAAGTTACTGACATTATTTCTCAAGGTAATGATCTAGCAGATCGAACAGCCAAGCTTACAGCACAGACTCCAGACATTTCAGTTAATCCAACACAGACACATACTCCAGCTCCGACTACCTGTATGACAGTTAAGGACCCTACTCAAGATGTCATAGATATCCAGTTACATGCTACTCCCGATGAAATCAAGAAATGGTCCGAACAAGGAGGGGTCCAGACAGATTAGGGATGGGTAACGAAGGGTAGAGCCACATGGTTTCTCCCCGACTCTATGGTTCAAGTCATTATCAATACCGCACATAGTCCAGCACATTTAGGAGAAAAAGCTATGTTAGACAGTATCCAGAACATTTGGTTCAACAAGCATTTACGAGCTGCAGCCAAGCAGAAAGTCCGTACCTGTATGATATGTTGCCAGTTCAATCCAGGTAAAAGTGTCCCGGTGGAACAAGGTGGATTCCAGCCCCCTGACCACCCTTTTGAAGTCCTCCAGATGGATTATATTCAGATGGAGCGATGTCGAGGTTTCAAGTATGTCCTTGTAGTTGTATGCGCTTTGTCCAGATGGACAGAAGCATATCCAGTTCCAGATTACACAGCCGCGACCACTGCCAAGCAGTTGGTTCGTGAATTCTTCCCCCGTTATGGACTCCCTAGGGTCGTATATTCTGATAACGGCCAGCCATTCTCATCTGAGCTCATGAAACACGTTTCCCTGTTGTTAGGGTACCAGTGGAAGTTCCATTGTGTACGCCATCCTGAAGCAGCCGGTCTCGTAGAGAGACATAACCAGACCCTGAAAATCCGCATTGCCAAAATATGTAAAGAGAAAGGTGTAGACTGGCTAGTAGCTCTGCCAGTCGCTTTGTTTTATATGCGCATGGTCGCACATTCCAGATCAGGTCTGTCCCCGTATGAGGTCGTATTCGGCCGCCCCCCTAACATGTGGGGTACACCTAGACCCCGAAGTATTACCGATGTTTCAAGTAATATGCTGACAGATTACCTAGCTTCCTTGATGTCTGCCCTACACTCTTGTCGTTCGCAGGTTGCCGCCGCATTTCCAGACAATACCGAGGTGGCACCGCATGAGATCGTTCCCGGAAATCTGGTTCTTGTGAGGAACTTTGATCGTTCAAGTCCGCTGGAGCCTCGCTGGAAGGAGCCAAAACAGGTCCTCCTGGCCACCCGTACTGCCGTCAAGCTGGAAGGCAGGAAGGGCTGGGTCCACCTGTCTCACGTGAAAAAGTTTTATGGATTAAAGACTGTTTCTAAGAACATTCCCGAGGATTTGAAAAACTGCCAAAGTACTATTCTTAAGGACTGTCCCGCAAAAGACAATGATACTAAACCCTCCCTGTTAGAGAAAACTCCGCAACAGGAGTATAAGAAGAAATTAAGGTCTAGTAAAATAAGTCAGCCAGTTTGATTGTCTAAGTCCTCCCCTAGGTGAAACGGTTAGACCGGTTTCTGACATGTATAAAATAGACCCCCATAGTGAGAGAGTTAGTCAAAACTCAATCCGATGTATCGTTTTTCTAAGTTTCATATTGTTTTTCAGCCTTATGATTACCTGCACAAGTTATGCATTTTATTTGTGTTTTCCAGTTTCTCATGTAAAGAAGTCTTCTAATGCTACAGTAGAGCACACGTTTAGTGATCTGCCTCCTCATGAACTATCTTATCGTCTTGCTATGCGTAATAATTCCTTTATCCGCATGTTACATTATTCACACCAGACCAGCAATGCCACTAATTGTTGGGTGTGTGGTCGACTTCCCCCTTTCCAGACACCGAAGGGAGTTCTGCCACTCTTTCCTTATCCATTTTCACATAACGGTTCATGTGGAGCATGGTCCACGTTAACGTCATCTTCAAATGATATGTCCTTTCTTAACAGTACATGTTTTCCAGACAAGCAAGGTCTTCCCCACAGAACAGGGTTAGATCTAGAAAATGAAGTTTATAATTTAGGTAATTATTCTTCGAATTTTATGGTCCTGAATGTTCAGTCTGATACTACTCCAGACTTACCTGCTATGTCAGTACTACCAGTTAAAGGCGAATTATGTGTCCGAAAGAATGGTTCCGTACATGTAGGACATAGTGATTGTACTACTATTGTCAAGTATAGTGACAGTAGGAAATCTATTTTTAAAGCTTCACGTCATTCTTATTTTGTTTGTGGTCAGACCGCATATGTTCGTCTGCCCCTCGATTGGGAGGGAACCTGTTACATTGCCTTCCTACTGCCACCAGTTTTTCTAGCCCCACCTGACTATCATAGGAATTCCCACCTAGTACATACTAGACACAAGAGAGACCTCCCGATTGTCGATTATACTGAAACTGCTATAGAGCAATACATAGATATCAATAAAGGTGTCTTCCCTTATTTAGGTACTGTTGTGAATAGTAAACTGATACGTAGATTAACCAGAACACTCGAAGCAGTAGTGATTGAGACTACTTCTGCTCTAAGTAACTTAACCGAAGAGCAATCCTTTATGAGAATTGTCGTGCTCCAGAATCGTCTCGTCCTTGACGTCATACTGCCCGATAGGGGCGGGGCTTGTAGAGTCATCGGATCTAGTTGCTGCATTTTCATTCCAAATAACGCGCCGTCTGTTTATTCAGCTATAACCAGACTCCATAAAATTGCCCATATGTTACACCAAGATCCAGGCACCTGGACATGGTCCGGTTGGTTCTGGAATATGATTACCGCCTGGGGATGGAAAGTATTGTCCTTTCTAGGTATTGCAGTAGCGATCATATTCAGCTGCTGCCTATGTATACAATGTGGCCCTGCGATTTGTGGCATTTGTGCTACCTCTTGTATTCCTAGTCCCAAGTCCCGTTCTAAATCCCGTTCCAAGAAAATTCGAGACGAGCAAATGATACTGTATGAAATGATAGATGGTATCATGAATATTGATGTTTCCTGATGGAAACGTAGTGACAAGGAGGGAATGTGGAAAAGTAAATTTTGCCATGTTCTGTGTCCCTACGTGTTCCCCGTCCTATGTTATGTGTGCATGATTAATATGCATGTGTATCCCCCATGTTTGATTAAAGACGCAATTACAGTTGTGTCCATCTCTAGTATGCCAGTTTCCAGTTCTCGTGAATACTACGAATATTAGGCCTATGTAAAAGTTACGTTGCCACGTTTCCCAGTGTGCACGTTATTTCATTGTAAAGTCCCCGTTTCTAGGCCTCAAAAGGGCCCGGACACCAGATTCAACTCCTGTCTCCTGAGCCCTCGCTGAGGAGCGATACAGCCCCCACCTGTGTTCCTGACCCTTCACTTACTTCCTGCCTCACAGTGCCCGGTTCAGCCTGGCTCTGCCTGCTAGTCTGCCAAGAGTATGTTATGATTCTAGTTATCAGTCCAGCCCTCCTTCTCTGCATTCCTAAACTACTGAATCGCATCAATAGTTTCCGTCATCGTCTAGCCTTTACGTCTCCATGTAAGAGAAATACTGTATTTATGGTCATTTATTATTCTTCAACACGCACTACATGTAGAATAATGCATGCACCAGTCTTAGAGTCTGTTAGCCTTTACCCCGATAACTTTTGGATTCTATCAACATGTTCTCTAAACATCAGATACTAGATAGTGTTAGGTACATGTCGCCCTGACTCTCCAGACTTCAGTCTCTGCTCCTAGTACAGAGTTCATAGCCCCCAGCTTCTCCTAGTAACACGTCATTGTCAGTTTGCGCGCACTATTAGGTTAGAGGTCCCGGCTCCTTAGGTAGCCCCCTCCATGTTTCCGCCCCATTTATGACATATTCTGTTACGTTTACATCACATGTCTATGTATACGCCTCCTGTTACACCCACTTTCACCCTTATCTTTCGCGACTGCTATTGACCACACCCACTGCTCCGCCTATTGTATGTATTGCAATGCAACTGTTTTAGTATATATGCTTGTGCACTGTTATTAAATGTTACGCCGATCCCTTACCCCAGTCCAATCCTGTCCCAGGCAGCGCTGCCATCCCATTCCTGTGCAGGTTGTCCTGTTCCTGTCCTTTATGCTGTATTAAACCTGCAAACTCCTACTACCTCGAATCTTGACTCTTATTTATTGAGCTATCTGTTATTGCTATGTCCAGTCAAACCTAGATCCGGTATTATTTATTTATATACCACACTATGTTGGTTAATTTCAAAACCACATTTAGTACATATTATTGTTACTGAAAGTTAATTTTACAAGGAGTATACAAACATTTTTGTTTCCACCTTGCTCCATCAAGGGCCACAATATTCCACTCCTCATTCCTTTGTGTAGGGAAAGTGGGAGAGCAAAACAGCAGTTTGCATCCTCCTGGTGGGCAAGGTGTCTGGCTGAGCAACAGTGTGCCAAGTGGCTGTTTTAGCCAACCTGACCAAACAGCTTAGAACGTCATGCAGAGTCTCTAAATTCAGTGTGGGGATGCCTCACTTGAGGGAGGAGCACTCACACTTGGAATACACCCACGGAGTCACTTTCAACCTGTAAGAATCAATGAAACATTCACACACATCCATCAGAAAGGATACACTTTCTAAATGAGTGACCTGATAGAGGCCCTCTGAAGAATGCAATCGAGTCTTTATCAGAGTGCCGTGCTTTTTAGACTGCCCCCTCCCACTCATGCGCACACTTGGCTTAATAGTAGCATATTTGGACTCATTTGCAATGATGCACTGTGTTAAGTGAAAGCCAGGTTTGTGTGCCATTTGCTTATACTCTCTATTTTTTGGGCTTATGCTCCAGTTCAGGGAGGACCTGGCCTGGCAATTCGTTTTGCACTGTTCCCATTGGAGCAAGGACAAGACTGAGATGTGGCTTGGACAATAACCAGTGGCTGAGATTAATTCAAGCATTCCATCCATCATTTTTTGTATACTTTGGTGTGTCACCCTAAGTAGGATGGGTTATGTCCAGATGTGGGTCCCATTCTGTAGGAAGCGGGCTCTTTAATTACTATACTAAAGTAAGGTATAGTGTGCACAGAGTCCAGTGGTAGTATACCTAGATACTACTCTGGGACATTTTCTGTAAACAGGTAAGTAAAATCATTTTTGTTAAACAGTACAATTTTAAAGAATTTCTTTATGTTTTCAAACTCCACACTTAGAAACTTAGAAACTTTTCTAAGAAAAACAGTCAATGTTATCCAATGGAGGAAAATAGTGTTATCGGTTTTAAGGTAATTATTTGGTAGTGGGCGTTGAGGTTCTGGGGGTAGACTCAGGGGTCCCACAGGGTCAAGGATGCACTCTTGTTTCACCCTCAGTGGAGCTAGGGTAGCTGGGAGCAGAGTGCTGAGGCCCAAAGTTATCCATGGGGGATAGGGGACCTCCGGTTGGTGGCTGCTGATGAGCAGGCCACTTGGTTGTGGGAGTCTAGCTCCTGGTGAGAGGCTCAAAGGGGATCAGGCTTTGAACACAGAGTGCTAAGCCTGATCCCCTTGTGTGAAGCTCTTCCAATGAGTATGATTAACTGGCTGATTGTAGATGGAAGAGAAAGGCAGACAGATGAAGACAGAGAGCACCCATTTGAGGCTTTATTAAGACAGGTGTGAGATTCTTACATAGTGAAGAATTTTTTGCATTCTGACATTTGCAGTATTTAATTTTAGCCTATATATATTTGGGTACAACCCCCAGAATGCAAATTAAAAATAGGAATGGATGCTTTATATATGGATGCTTTATATACAGGTAGCTTGGGACAACTTGAAATCTCTGAGAGAAAGGGTGTAAAGGATAGGGAGTCTGAGAAAGATAGTTTAGCAAGAGAGAAAACTGAAGGAAAGAGAGCAGGGAGCGAGGGGGGTTTCTTTACTTGCATAAATTATTGAGATAGTAGTTATTTTTAATTAGTTGAGCGTTAAGAGACCTGTGGTTTGCTAGTTGAGAAGCAATTAGGCATCTGTCAGAGTGAAAGCATGAAGTCAGCTTTCTTGATCGGATAATATGGCTGTCCAGCAAGGCTCTGGGTACGATGCTGATTTTATTTGATGTGTCCACTACCTTTGATCAAGTGTACCACAACTCAAGGTACATTCAATAGCAGCAATACATGATTGTCCAGTCAAATATGACAAAAGGAGTATTTCTATACAAACTCATAATTAAAGGCCCGATACACAAACAATGCACACAGCCCTCAGAGGTCAGGGCTCTAACTTTCACTAGGCAGGAACTTGATTCTCACTCCCCTCTTAGTAGCAGTAGTGGTCATTCCCCATTCATTATAGGCAACACAGCAGAACGGCTCTCAGGAGTCCCATTCCAACTCTGTTGGAAAAAGTGAAAAATGCTACCTGTCAAGACAAGTTCCATCTGGGCCTTCCGGCCCTTTTATAAATCTTTCCCACACCAGCAGGGATTGTCAGACTAGAGTGCATAAGAGCGTCTCTTTCACGGGCGTGGTGGCTGCCTACAGTGAGTATCACACACATGCATCTCTGCAGGGGCTGTGGCTGGGTGTCCTTCTTGGTACTCCTCTGATTTGGGGGTAAGTTTCCTTTGCTCTTCTATTCAGGTGTAGGGGGAAATCAATGGCTACTAGAGCTAATCCTAAGGTGGAGCTCTGGCCCGCATGGTTCACCATGGCGGCATATTCTTGCTGCAATGGCATCAACCAGGCTATGTTCATTGTCTCCTCTGGTGGCCCTCCTCTGCTGCAATAGCATCAACGAGGCTACGATCCTTGTCTCCTCTGGTGGCTCCCTCTTCATACAGAGTCACCACACCTGCTCCACACTCAGGCAAGGACTCAATTAGCACTGCGGCAGCTTCATCTTCACAGTAGCCCTCTCTGCCATACGAGGTTGCTCACTTACACACCACACATGTACAGTGGTTGCATCGGCATGGTTAATGCCACAGAGGTCGCTTCTGGATTACAGCTTAACTTACTTACACACCGCACACAGGTGGAGGACTGATCATCATGGTTAACTTCACGGTCGTCCCCCATGGCATAAGAGGTCTCCAACTTAGACACTGAACAAGGCAACATGCTGATCGGCACAGCAGTGATGATGACCACATCTGTATGCATCCAACAACCCAATTGGTGCAACTACATCTGCTCACACCTCGCTGCAGGGATCAACCCACCAGGATTCCCCACTGGACCTCACTCCATCTATCACTCTCCTCTTCCGCACAGGGCTCATTGGTCTTGGCAAGCAGGCAGGCACTGGTGCTCCTGGCTCCAAAGGTAGGTGGTCTTGGATGTCCCTGGGTGACGTCCCCTCACCCAGCTGGGTGACTGACAGGCCTTGGCCTCCAGCTTTGGTCACGAGTAGACATCTTGCAGAGCTACCCCTCCATGGACATCCCAACTGTCTCCTGGACAGCTGACAGTTTTGAAGGTCTTGAGTGCCCCCTTTATATAGTCAATTTCCTGACATCAAATGTGATTTAGGGTCTAAGTCTTTGAGGTTTATATTCAGGTTCTGCTTCCTTTTCAAGTACACACTCCTTTGGCCTTCCCTTCCTCCAGAATACAATCTGTTACAGCAGGAGTGACTTGCCCCACAACAAGGGCCATGGGATTAACTAAAGATTACTACAACAACAATAAATGTCACTGGTCTGTAAGTGAACATGGGCGAAAGGGACAGTAAGCTCAAGAAATTACCCAAATTGTGTTTACAGAAGAAAGGAGATGAATCCCATCAGCCCACCCAATGGCAGAGCATCATCATCTGGGATTACTGACGAAAATGGTCCAGATATTGGGCCACACACCTGATGGTATCGTGTGTTGCTCCAATCCAAAGGAACCACCAGTGATGGATCATACCATAAACAATTTTTGCTTCTGTGGTGTGAGATAGAAGATTGCAGTGTAGAAAAAGTGTGGAAGTGATCAAAAGTGCATTATAAAATTGGCTACCATGACATAAGGAGGATTTTTATTAGGGAAAATCATGGTGTCAAAATTTTAAAACAGAGTGTTGGACAGTTCGAAATAATAACTGTCATCTAAAGGTTGTAAAAGGTCAACATGTTTCAGCCCTCGTAGGAAATAATAGCCTACCTGGCTTTCATCAGGACCAGGATCGCACTACTGCAAAACCAAATATACAAAAGTGCAAAAATAATGATACCAAACACCCTACCATATGTCGAATGTCCAAAGTGTAGGATGTGTGTTCAAGAAAAAAGGATTCTTTACTAAAAGAATACACAAATGTAAAATGTAACACAAATGAATACACAAATGTAAAACATAAGGGTAAATCACAAACAAACACATAAATTACGCCACATGTGTCCTAATTTTTTAGGTTTGATCATTATTATTATCAATAGTTAATTAATAATTGTATTTACTCACCCAAATTGTCTTGGGAGTATGCTTCTCCTCACCTGGCCACTGCTCAGGGATGGAGGCCCCGCTCTAGTTATGGGTAAAAATAGCGGATGACGGATTAATTCATCTCCACTATATTCCCAAAAATAAATACATTAACCTTGGCTTTAATTCTGTGCATAGAAATGACGTTGCTTCACAGGCCCACCAGAAACAATAATGTTAGCCATCTCTTTTTCTCATTTCTTTCAAAAAAAGTTTTTAAATTCTTAAAAATTAGGGACTTTCAACCTATTTCAATTTTTAACAGTAATAGTTGGAATAGTGGTAGTTACAATGTCAAAATCCCAACTATAAAGCTTTTGTAATCCCCATTGTTGTAGAGACTATAATCCAATACTTAAGTCAGTTGCATTATCCCTAAATCATGCAGAATCATGAAACGCCGAGTGAGCCGCCTTACCTGTCCGTCGGTACCCCTGGACTAATCCTGAGCCGAGGGGGAGGTACTGGACAGGCACTATATACTAGCGGATCGAGGAGGCGGACTGCCCCAATGCCCCACTGACGGTTCTTGAACAACCTTTTGTGCCGCAGCATGTGAGTGACATTTCTGATCAATTTCTGACTACATTTAGTGACATACTGGAGTCCATAGCAGGATCATCATGCGGTAACATTTGAAATACCACTTGATAACACACCACTCACAAACACCTCTATGAATGCAACTACCACATTTAAGGCATGGAAAAATCTAGATAATCAAAAGCTTTTGGAACTCCTGTCCTCCTCACAACCTGAGGTTTTGGATGACCCTGACATAGCCTCTAAAGCCTATACTAACTTGCTCTCCAATGCCATGATTAAGCTAGTGCCCACTAAATCGATATCTAAAAAACGAAGCTCCCCATCTGTCCCCTGGTTCACCAATACCCTTAGAGATCAAAAGCAAAAATGCAGAAATCAGGAAAGGCACTGGAGAAAGTCATACACAATTGAGAAAAACTTCTCTATAAAAACGAACTAACGAAATACAAAACAATGATTACCCATGAAAAAAGCACATATTACACCGAACTTGCTAAAATTTCAAATAAACAACTCTTTCAAGTAGTAACTAAGATCTCACAACAAACGTTACAAACTATTCTAGTACCCTCACAAGTACTCTGCAATACCTTAGCTGGCTATTTCGACGATAAAGTGAATAACATCTACTCCAACTTCTCGGGTCATAGAAACCTGTCCGCCCAACTCTCATCAGTAAATAACCCTGAGTCTCTTCCAGGCCAGTTTCAAAAAGTTAGCATACCCCAAGTCACCAACATCATGGCCTCTATTAAATCCAGCTCTGCCAATGATCCATGCCCTCCAACTGTTCTTGCCCCAGTTGCTGAAATCATAGCCCCTGTACTGACAGAGATATAACTCAATGTTTCTCTCCTGAACATATCCGACTATCTGGAAAAATACCATTCTTAAACCCCTCCTGAAAAAATCCTATCTGGATCCTGAGGAGACAAAAAACTATAGGCCCATTGCCAGCCTGCCTTTTCCGGCCAAAGTGGTCGAAAAACTAATGAATATCCAAATCTCTAAGTTCGTAGAAGATCACCTTCAACTAGACGACACCACATTGATCAAGGCGTCAGAGGAAATAAGATCCATCCTTGATCAAGGAGGGACAGCAATTCTCATAATGCTGGACCTCTCCGCCGCATTTGACACGGTCGATCATAACACCTTGATCGACCTTGTCACTGCAATGGGTATCCAAGACAAAGCCAGAGAACTACTGTCCTCCTTTCTCTCCAACCGAACCCAGACGGTCACACTGGGCAACTTCCTCTCTGCCCAGATGACCTTACCATGCAGTGTCCCACAGGGCTTATCCCTAAGTCCGACGCTTTTTAATATCTATGTATCGGACTTAGCCAGAGTCATCAAAGCACATGGGATGGGCCTAACATCGTACGCAGATGATACACAGCTGGTACTCGCTTTAAAAAATAACGGAGAAAGGATGGCAGTCAGCTTCCAAAAAGGCATTCCGGCCATCAGTAACTGGATGGCCAGCAATTGCCTTAAACTTAACTCTGATAAAACGTAGGGCATGATCTTCGGTAAGCTCTCTCCCATCTGGTCAAGTTCCTGGTGGCCCTCAGATCTCGGTCCTCCACCAAACCCTGCCCCCAAAGTCAAAAACTAGGGAGTTATTTTTGACGACAAACTGACCTTCGCACCCTATGCGAAAGCAATTGTCTCTGCCTCTTTTTACAAACTTAAAACCATCAAAAAGATCCTTCCTTACCTTCCCCCCAATTCAGGAAGGACGCTGGTTGCTGCCTTTGTGATATCCGCTCTGGACTACTGTAATGGGCTCTTTGCCAATGCTCAACAAAAGGTCATTCTAAAACTGCAATTGTTGCAGAATGCCGCAGCCAGAATGCTCTCAGGCACCTCAAAATTCAAACCCATTGCACATGTAATTAAAAGTTACCACTGGCTCCCGGTGAGGAACCGAATAAAATTTAAGTCACTGTGCATTGCCTACGAAGCCTCTCGAAACTTAGGTCCACGTTTTCTTCTAAACTCTTTAGTCATTCACACCCCCAACAGGCCACTTCGCTCTTCCAATGCCTACCTTTTGTCAGTGCCTCGGACCAAAACTGCCTCCCGGGGCAATCGACGTTCTGTTGTGTCGCCGGCAAAACTATGGAATTCCCTCCCTTTGGCGATTAGATCTTACCAAACTCTGTTGGCTTTCAGAAGAAAAACTAAAGACCTGGTTCTTTAATCAATAATTTCCAGCTTTCTCTGTCACGTCCGTAGCGCCGAGACGCCACTGGGCATTTGCGTGCTTTACAAGTTTAAAAAAAATATATATATATTTATATATATAATTCAGAGCGAGAAAGCAAAAGACACAACTGATGGATGGAATGCAGAACAAATCAAAACATTCACCTAAGTCAAGAGAACCGGGTTAAATCCATCATTATTTTGCTCACAATGCCACCCCTGTTTAGACCTGGCCATTTGTAAATCAGGTTTGACCTTGTGCCTCATGGGAACAGTCCAGCCCGAACTGCCAAGCTAGGTCTTTCTGGGACTGGAAACCAGCATCCTAGGACCGGTTTCTGGGTTTCAACCCTCATCACCCAGGATAGTTTGAATCCAGTAGCACAGTGAGCCCGGAACCCATGTCTGGGCATGTCTGAGCACTTATGGCCAGAAAGCAAAAGACACAATTGATGGACGGAATGCAAAACAAATCAAAATATTCACCCCAAGTCAAGAGATCTGGGTTAAATCCATCATTCTTTTGCTCACCATGCCACCCCAATTTAGAACTGGCCATATGCAAATCAGTCTTGAATCTGTGCCTCATAGGAACAGTCCAGCCCAAACTGCAAAGCCAGGCCTTCCCTGTACCGGAAATAAGCATCCTAGGACTGGTTTCGGGGGTTCACCCAGCATCAGCCAGGATAGCTTGAATCCAGTAGCATAGTGAGCCCGGGACCCACGTCTGGGCAAACACTGCTCACTTAGGGCGAGAAAGCAAAAGACACAATTGATGGACGGAATGCAGAACAAACCAAAACATTCACCCACTGTCATGAGATCTGGGTTAAATCTATCATTCTTTTGCTCAGCATGCCACCCCAGTTTAGACCCGGCCATATGCAAATCAGTCTTGACCCTGTGCCTCATGGGAACAGTCCAGCCCGAACTGCCAAGCCAGGTCTTCCTTGGACCGGAAATGAGCATCCTAGGACCAGTTTCGGGGTTTCACCCCTCATCAGCCAGGATAGCTTGAATCCAGTAGCACAGTGAGCCCGGGACCCACGTATGGGCATACCCAGTGCACTTAGGGCGAGAAAGCAAAAGACACAATTTATGGACGGAGTGTAGAACTGGCCTGGCAGTTCTGGCTGGACTGTTCCCATTGGGTGCAGGGTCAAGGCTACTTTGCATATGGCTGGGTTCAAAGTGGAAAGGCATGGTGATCAACAAAACGATGGATTTAGACCAAGATCTCTGTACTGGGGTGAATGTATGACATTGTTCTGAATTCTGTCCATAAGTTGTTCTTTTTGAATTTGTCACCCTGAGTGGGACTGGTATTCCCAGAGGTGGTTCCCGTGCTCTCCATGCCACTGGAGTCAAGCTATCCTGGCTGATGAGGGGTAAAACCCCAGAAACCGGTCCTAGGATGCTTGTTTCCAGTCCATGGAGAACCTCTTCTGGCAGTTCGGGCTTGACTGTTCCCATTGGGTACAGGGTCAAGACTGATATGCATATGACTGGGTTCAAACTAGAAAGGCATGGCGAGCAAAAAAACGATGGATTTTGGTCCAATTCTCTGTACGGGGGTGAATGTATGACATTGTCCTGCATTCTGTTCATCCATTGTTCTTTTTGCATTTGTCACTCTGAGTGGGACGGGTATTCTCAGACGTGGGAGCCTTTGTTCTCCATGCCCCTTGAGTCAAGCTATCCTGGCTGATGAGGGGTGAAACCCCAGAAACCGGTCCTAGTATGCTTGTTTCCAATCCAGGGAGGACCTGGCCTGGCAGTTCGGACTGTACTGTTCCCATTGGGTGCAATGTCAAGGCTGATTTGCATATGGCTGGGTTCAAACTGGAAAGGCATGGTGAGCAAAAAAACACAATGGATTTAGGCCCAGATCTCTGTACTGCGGTGAATGTATGATATTGTTCTGCATTCTGTCCATCAATTGTTCTTTTTTCATTTGTATTATTCAGATGCACAGGAACACTCAGCACATGCATACTACACATGTGCACTGCAAAGCACTACTTTCTAACTTGATGTAGGCCAAGTGTGAGTTAAGCACACAGCAGAAGTTACATAAATGCACCTGTATGCCACTTTCCAGTTCACTTTTACTGAACACTACACTACACTGCCATCACCGGGCTCATGCTGCTTAACTCCTGGCAAAGGCAGTAGCCTTTCACCACTCCGAGGGAAGTGCTTTGGACAACCCTTCTGGTCCAACAAGACTGCAATTCTTGAGACAGGCCTATGTCATGTCACACAAGCATGATCCGTGTTCAACATAAATCAGCATCAGGGATCCAGACATTTTTTAGCTGAGGCACTCTGGTCAGGGGTGCAAGTCTGTCACCATGCAAGGGACCTTTGTCTCCCAAAACAAGAAAGAAAATTGTGTGGAAAGAAAGAAAGGGAGGGGGTATGGGAAAATGCCAAAAGATAGATGAGCTGGAACGATTAAAGGAGAGCGAGAGAGAAAGACGGAGAGAGAGAGAGAGAGAGAAAGAGGGGAGAAGAGAGAGATACATACACAGGAAACAAATAGAGACCATTTTCACCGTATCAGGACCACAAGATCCAATCACTTCTTCTATGTATACCACACCTTTATTTGTGCCCATCTCCAGTGCCATTCTATGGACCCACTTCCTATCTCTGCTACCGTTCTCTAATTACCAACTCTGATATCCCCTGTATTAGGCCCTTCTTGTCCACCTCAAAATGTACACCGGCTCTACCTTTACCAGTCCCCCGTTACCTGACTCTACAACCCCTGAGCATTTCCCCAATACTAGCAACCCTGTTTTCCAGTTCCATACTACTAGTCTCCTATTACCATTCTCCAATCATTTGTACCTTGTACTTAGTGTAGAAAACCAGTACTCCACTAACAGGTTTAGAACATGCTTCCATGCATCAGCACCTTCCTTTCCCAGTACAATCTAACCTGTAATCCCCTTTTCGCTCACCATCAGCCTCGATGCATAGCCATCACGCCTTCTGCAAAGACTCCTCCAGTCTCCATGCATCCACCTACCTAGGGGTGTAGGGAACCCCTCGCTTTAGCGGCTTGAGCGGGGGCTCCCACTCTGCCTGACAAGATGGTGAACTGGATGCACATAAGCATTAATTAGTTGTTTATGGGACTCTCATGTCTGCAGACAAAATTCTGATAAATAGCATTGTTAGGGAATACTATGAGAGAGAGCTGTGAAGTTTCAGATGGTATGCACAGTAGAAGAAATACATAGGAAAATAAACTAAATAGTGGAAGACGAAGAGAGAGAGAAACACGGAAAACAATAAGCATGACAAAAAAACAAAAAAAATTACGAAAAATAGTAAGGATGAGAGAAAAAAGATGGGTAGATATAATGAGAAAGAAGAATAGAAATAGAAAGGAAGGGGTACAGGAAGAAAGGAAGCGTGAATGGATAAATGGAACAAAGGTGAAAGTACGATGAAACGGGGAAAAATGACTGGATGGAAACGTAAAAGGTTTAACTGGTGAAAGTGTGAAGGGATGGAAGTATAGAATAGTGCAGAGATGAATA
Organism: Lissotriton helveticus; assembly: GCF_964261635.1. NCBI lineage: Eukaryota > Metazoa > Chordata > Amphibia > Caudata > Salamandridae > Lissotriton > Lissotriton helveticus. The sequence goes on along the minus strand of NC_136062.1, from coordinate 165,426,568 downwards.
GGAGTGAATGGCTGGCTGGTTAAAATGCAGATGGCTACATGAACATATTGATGGATGGACGGATGGAAAGAGGGAAGTATAAATGTATGGATATATGGAAGGACCAAAGGAGAGTCAAAGAAACTCTCATCAGGAGTGTCTCATTTGCTCGCTCGGTTTGATTAGTGGTATGTTTCAAGTGGGGGGTATTTTAGTTTTCTGTCTAGTCCCTTGCACCTGCCCCAACACCAGCTGCAAGTTAGCAACCTCTATACATACTTGCAGTGCAACGACTTTACAGACATCACAATTTAGCAATATGATATGATGTTGCATTCTGTGACTGCAGTTCCTGCAACCTTATTCCTTTGACTCTCCTTGAATCAAACTTAAGACTGAACCCTCTTTCTGCAACCCGAATAATTCGCAAATTTCCATCGCTAAGCAAGACTAAGGGCCTCATTTATGACTTTGTGGGCTGCTAGGCCACTTGGGCACTAGAGGCCCCCCAACTCCACTGTATCACCCACAATATTTTCAGTTCCCTGCTACTTCGGCGCACAATTATCGCTGGCAGAGATCCTGCTATATAACGAAGGGAGCATTCATGCCGAAAACGCAAAAATAAGTATATTATACAAATGTCCCCGAAGTACAGAATTTCCACCCTACGTGTCAGGAACATTTTTGTGTATTTTACGACTATCGCACAAGACATGACCATCGCATACAGGACAAGTCATGCTCAGAAAGTCTGCCCTAAAAAGAGTAACACTTCTTGTGGGCTAGCGGCCAGGTTAAGGGTTTCCAAAGTAGGACCCCCTTGAGGGCCTGCCATCGGAGGCTCAGTGGTTGCCATATTTGTAAATGAGGCTGGGGAACCCTGAGGCTGGCAGGGTGGGGTATTTGGCACTTTATACCTTGGCTGTCCCATTACCACTACCCTTAAAATGACAGTTTAAATATAAGGGTACTGCATGTACTTGAAAGGCTAGTAATGGGAGTTGTCTTTTCGTGTCCTGTGGCAGCCTTCCTCGTAGGCTCTTTCCTGCAGCTCCTGCATCCCTCCTGCCCTTTTAATCGGAGGGAGCCTGCTGTCAGCACATGAAGCTGATGCCTTCCCGTAAAAGCGTTGCCTGATGCGCTGCATAATCGCTAGCACTTTTTATGCAAAATGGCCTCTTCTCGCGTTCGCAACGGTTTGGTTGCTATGACATCTGTCAGCCTGTCCAGTCACCTACCAGCAACTATCATCTCTTCCTGAGTGTCAGCGCAGCCAATTCCTGTAACAAGAAGAGAAAAAAATGTCTGTGCTTCCCGCCTTTCTGAGAAACACGGCAGAGAAAAGGGGAAAGTAGAGCAAGCCACACTATTTAATTAAGAGTGCCGCAGTATTGTTGTGTTTTCTTTCACATGCCTAAACCACTTTATTATATTTTATTGAGTTTTAGGTAGGCATTTATTAGCACGCATCATAAAACAAACAGTAAATATAAAGTAATTACCCTACACAACAGAAAGAGACAGCAGTATCAGGAAAGGCTATGACTAAAAGCCATTAAATCCAAAGCTGGCAACAGAACCCATGCAGGTGTGCCAACTTTCCATTATCACTTTCCAGGACACTTTGCATTCATGTGAACTCTTTGCATGTGAGTTTACACTTTGTGTGCAAGGAAACCTTAGAAGATGTTTGTTAGGGAGAATGGGCCACAAAATTAGAGTCACAAAATGCATCTTTTGGTGTTTAATTTCATAACCCCTCCTCTAGAACAGGTGTTTTTGAAACATATCACTTCAATGGGTATTGAACGTATTAGGTGCCATTACTGTGTCAAACTGTATTTGAAAACCAGCCCTACAAATGACTTATGGAATGTGTGGGTTCCGTGTGTTGGACATTGGACTGTATTCCTACTCGATGTGCATTATAAGTAAGAACCAGAACAACTGTTGGTAAAGGTAGGTGTCCACCAGTGAAACTGCCCAGTAACCACCTTCCTACTCAGGGTGTAAAGTAAAGGTCTCACAATCTATTTCTGCTTTTTCCCATTGTATGAAAATACTGGGAGGGTTAGGAATAGGCATAATACAGGCTGCGAGCGATATAAAAAACACCTTGAGAGGACCACTAACAAGGTATGTAAATCACTGCGGTGGACAGGCACCACCACTCGATTTACCATCTAATACCGAATTTACCACTTTATCTAACTTTGCTGTAAGTAAACACTGAATTATAAGTCTGGGCATGGCCCACAATAGATAGACATTTCCTTTGTAAGGCGGCCCATTAGCTTTTTCATTAGAATCACTGTCACTCCTGTTGTGGCCTAATTGGCTGGTTGGAAACTGTGGAACAATGTTGCATGGTTTTTAATTCCAGCCTCCTCATAGGGCTAAATAGCATGCTCTAGAACAATTACCATTGGAACTCTTCCACTGTCTCAATTTTCTGTCCAAGAAGAATGAGAGAATTTAGAAACAATCTCAAATCTGTCAGTAGATCTGTGGTAATAAAAAAAGAAACATGGACTGGATTTTTCCTCAGAGGAAGGTAGGTAGACAGTTTGTACTGTCATAGCCTATTCATCAAAATGTAATATGGTGGTCACGTAACAACCTTTGGGCAAGCAGTACTGCATTAGAATCCTAGGTCTCCAACTTTACCAGTTTGTTTGAGCTTGGGCAACTCTCCCTTTGGCTTTGTCACCTGACCTGACAATGTGAATGTGTTAGAAATGGGGGACCCGGTTGGCTAGCGTATGCACCTAAGCCAGGTAGAACCAACCACTCTAGTCAGGGTATGTGAGTTACACACCCAAGATAACCCATGCTCACCCCCTTGGAAACTTGGCTAAGCTGTCAGGCTTATCCCAGATGCAATGTGTAAAGTGTTTGCGCAACACACACACATCAGTTTCACACTAGGTTTACCACTAAAGAGACTCCCTTTTGTATTATACGTAAAGCACATAGACCACAAATCTCATAAACCAATAATCACATTGCCAACTATGCAGTTGTCATGACATCACATCACATCGATCAAAAATCACTTTGCCAACCAGTCAATTGTCATAACATAAAATTTAGTGCGTAAAGTAAATACTTATATGTTGCATACATCACAAAACATCATTACTGTGCATTTTATACAGCCACTTTTCTATGTTGCTTGTTATCCTGGCAGTGCAAGGTGTTAGACCCGGCTTCCTGGGCACCAGGGCACTCAGGGGTAACTGCGCTCCTATCGCATCAACTGGAGTGTTCCCTCACTGGTGTCCTGGGGCCTCAGTACTAATGGACCCAAAACTGGATAACCAAGTACTCCTCTCTAGCACTTGACTCTCTCAGGGTAGTGAGACAGAGCAGTCCAAGGCTTACTCACGGAGGTGAGGTGGAGTTAGACATTCAGAATACAGTGTAAACCGTACCACCAGCTGATACACTCAATGTCCAGTCAGTGCTTTACTTTTTATAAAAGAAAAATACTTTAATACACACAAGATAATTATACTACACATAAAACTAGGATAAACAGTGAAAACCAGATGTCTCTACAACCCTCTGGGACAGAGTTCTGACCCCAAACAGTATTATAGAGCCTAGACGCCAAGCACTATAAAAACACAGTTAACATGAAAACACACAGTAAGCATTGCATATTACAGATCATGTTACACAGGGCTGCTCTCATTCACTAGGGCCTTGATACCAAACTTTGGATTGAAAGGATATAGTTTCAGTATATGATGTGAAGTCAAATGTTCTTGATTAGCCCATAACCCCCACCCAAAGCAACAGAAGTGCCCTCCCGTCGTGAGTGAGGACACTGCTCTAGTGGTGTCAGGGATCTGATCACAGGTGCCTAATTTCTCATCCGTGACTTTCTCAGAGCATTGTATGGGGCTCGCGTCTGTGTTCAGACACTGCACTCGTCCCCCATGGGTCTCCTGTGTCATTACCTTGGGTGGTTCTAGATGCTCTAGGCACTGTTTCTAGTTCTTATACCACTCATTTAGTATATGGTTCGCCCCCTCGCCCCCCGGGGCCTGTTGTATATTGTGCTAATTTACTGTGTTGTAATGATTGTAACGTATGTGCTTTGACCTCTAATCTCATAAAGAGATTAGTGGGGAGTGTTTTAGAAATAAATACATATATTTTATATATATATACACCTTGTGTGGATCTCGTTTCATTTGGTTACTCAAGAGATTATAGACTGGTAAGACAAGCTGCTTTACATTCCTTCTAGACTTAGCCTGAAAGCTGCTCTCCACAGCTACCACTAGGATAGCTTTCAACAAAGGTTGTCTTTAATCTACCATCAATAAGGGTTGTTTGGACTGGTGCAAGGTGCCCACTAGAACTAGTGGACAGCTTATACCAGGCCAACTTCTCACATGAAGGAAGAGACAGTGGGGGCCCTTTGAGAGGTTGTCATTGTGCCCTAAGGGATGTGAGTCCCTGGCTAACCTTGTATGTGAAGGAAGAGACTGTGGGGGCCCATTGGGAGGGTGTCATGATGTCTCAAGTGGTTTGAGCGCCTTGCTAGCCCTCTGACCTCACAAGTGAAGGAAGAGATAGTGGGGGCCCCTTGAGAGGTTGTCATGGTGCCCCAAGGGGTGAGAGTCCCTGGCTAACCTTGTATGTGAAGGAAGGGCAGTGGGTGGGGGAGGCTTGGGAGGGTGTCATGGTGCCCCAAGAGATGTTAGTCCTTGGCTGACCCTCTGACCTCACATGTGAAAGAAGAGACAGTGGGACCCCTTGAAAGGGTTTCATGATGCCCCAAGGTGGTGTGGTTCTGAAAATTCTGGACTCGTGTAATCATTCTGGACTCAAGAATTAAAACTCGCCGAAACATGACGAATTTGGTATCAAAAGACCGAGAATGACGAGCACACCATGTATAAATATTTTCAGCATATTCAAGTGACGATTTCGCCTCGAAATCGTCATCAGCGTTCTGAACCCTTGGCTTCCATTTTTATATACGACAGCCATCTTGTGTGTTGCCCTTTACATAGGCCTTAATCCAGCTAAATTCAATTCCACAAGGACACGTACTCCTTAATCGACTTTCCTATGACCTGTGCAAGTTGGAACCATTGCCCCAGGCCGAACTCATTAGGTCAGTTCCCCTCCCAGTGGCCGAACAAGATAGCATCAAGGCTCAACAAGCCATAAAACCATTTCAGCGCGCACACCTGCCGTATCTTGCTCACATCTGTCTCTACTCTTTTTGCTTCACTTACTTTATGGTGGGGAGGTGCCTGTTTTATTGGGGGTCCACCGATATCTGATGAAATGTTGGGCCTTGCCGGGTGATTTGTTGTGGGCAGCACGACGTGAAATATGTACATGTCATCATGACTCTGCTTTTCCTTTGTAACCAAGAACCGTAAATAATATATTGCAAATTCAAAGAATGTTTGCCTGAAGCTGAATATTCTGTATAAAAGGAGAAGCCTGACTTTGTAAATTCGAGCAGTCTCCTGAGAATATACTTCCCCGTGTGTTGTACTTCTAGGACACTTGTTACCTTGGTTGCAGCCAATAAAATCGATCCTTGACTTCACCTAGAAGACTCTGAGTTTCTGTGGTCTGAATCAGGAAGAACCCGAGGTCTCTGGGTGTACCCTGACACCGCTGGGTTACCGGTTCTGTGCCGGTTCTTAAAAACCCAGTACCTCAGCTGGCGCCCAACGTTTGGGGCGATTCCAGTGGTACCAGTCAGCCAGAGGTTCGTGAGGAGCTTCGTGTGGAAATTATGGAGGACGGCCAACCACTTCATCGACCCCTGCATGTCGACGTGGTCCGAAGGTCTTTGCTGCGAGGTTCCCCGCTTCCCGACGGCTACAAAGGACTGCTGCCCTGGCTATCGCCCTGATTTGGACCCTTGAAGTTTGATAGAGCGAAACACTAAGACGAGTCTTCTGGTGACGTCATCGATATCTCAGTTAAGTATAAGTGGAGCGTCTCCCAGTCCTTAGTTGGTCTTAGTCTTGGTTATCCTTTGGGATAATTGTTGGTACTTGCAAGCACCAAAACCGAAGGACTCGTGTATTCACGAGAAATATCGTAATCGATAATCCTTTGAAGTTTGGAACTAGACTAGAGAGCGAAGATGCATAGTCTTAGACTTGGAAATTTGTTGTGTCTTGGTTGTAATAATAGGGACTCCCGATTGGAGGACTCATGTCCGGTTCCTCCAGTTGGAACTCCAACTTACGAATTATATGTCAAACACGGAGTAGGCCCCATCACATACAATGAAGTATGGATCAAATACACCAGAAAAGATGGTGTTTTAAAATGGCCCCAATATGGTAGTTTTGATACCGAAATCTTAGATAACCTTGAAGTTAAACTGTTCAAAAAGAAAGCCCGGCCGGCGATGTTTGACTCTTTCCGCCTATGGCGTAAGGAGGCCAAACAGAAGGAAATCAAATTAGCGAAGAAAAATAAGAGAGAAGGGGGACTTTCAGTAATGCAAGCTGCTATGCAGTTTAAAGATAATGAAGAAGAGCAGATGAGTGAGCAGTTGCACAGGCAACGTAATATGGCAATGGATAAATGCTATCCAGTTTTGCCGTCTCTTCAGCAAGAGGCAGCAAAAGAGCGTGAAAAAGATCCACTAATGTCACATTTATTAAGTTCGCCACCCCCCTATGCGCAAAATGCCACGGCACCCCCGCAATCTTTAGTTGTGCAACCTGTGCCTCCTGTTCCTCCACAGCACCCACCAGCTGTTCTTCAGCTGACTCCTGTCTCTATGGTGCAGCCTCCTCCATGCCCACCGACCACATCTGCTCCGCTTGTGCTTTCTACGATTTTGCCTACTATACTTTCTACTTCTCCTAATGCTCCCTCTACGATTTTGCCCAGTGCTCCTTCTATTTCGCCTGACGCCTCCTCTGCTATTGTCTCTGCCCCTGCCTTATCTCACCCTGTTTTTCCACCTGTTCTTCCTTCAGTTTCACCTTCCATTTGGCAGAAAATGGCCAGCACTGTTATTAACCTCTTCTCACCTCGTTTTGGGTCACCTACTACGACCCCTAACATGGGACGCAGACAGTTGCGAAGTCAACTGCCTGACTATCAAGAGAGAGACTCACTGAATCGTTTAGCACGAAAATGGGTTATGGACACTGGAAAGTATGATGTAGAGTCGGTCATGGAAATCTTCCATCAATGGGAAGCACCGACGCAGAGATATGTTTTTGAACAGATGTGTGTTTTCCTTTGTGAGGATTTGGAAGACAATGATCTGGAATGCAAGCCGCAAGAGTTGTGTCATGTACGGTTTAAGTTTGGAGAGGGCATGATTGTAGGTCCCGATGTAGAGCAAGCGGTTGAAATATTGTTATCGTATCGGAGTAAGGGGAGCAGTTCTGGGTCACAATCTGAGCCTGGTGCATCTAGTAGGAAAAAGGCGCGACAATACCCGATGAGAGAAGTTCCACCACAATGGAGAGAGGGCGACACAACTGTTAACCCACCTATTCTGCCACACTTTCAGCGTGTATGGGTACATGTCCCATGGAAGCGAGCTGAAGTTCTAGCACTTAAACAGACATTACCTGATCCGCGTAAAAATCCTGCAGGGTACTACAAAGAGTTGTCACAGACTGCTGGGTCATGTATAATGAATTTAGCCGATATCGATATGTTATTTGGGAATGTTGTTCCACAGCCTTTATGGGGAAAAATTCGTCATACAGATCATGATCAGGAGTTAGGTGACTCATGGGCTAATATTGCTGCTGCAGATGCCCGACAAGTTGGTGGTGCTAAGCCTGAACCTTTGATAGCAGAACTCGCTGGTAAAATAGTTGATTACATGAAAACGATAATGCCTGCAATACGTGTAAATTGGGATAAGTTGTCTGCATGCAAGCAAAAGAAAGAAGAGACAGTCTCAGATTTCTTCACCAGGTTTGAGGAGACATTTGTCGACCACAGCGGTCAAGATATGACCACAGAAGGTGGTCAGAGATTATTCGTCAATAAATTCGTGCACAATCTGCTTCCAGAATTATGTAAAAAGTTAAAGGATTCAGAAAGTTCTTGGGCAGTCTCATCTTCAGCGCAGATATTAGCTACTGCACAATATTATGAGAATAGAGACAAAGACGAGAAAGATAGAGCAGAAAAGAAAACTAAGGAGTTAAAAACGAAGGTTTTATTACAGCAAGCATATCCGCCACGTGGTGGTGGTAATCAAAATAATAGTGGCCAGAATAACTATCAGAATAATTTTCAGCACCCTCAACAGTATCAGAGGAACTCGCAAAGAGCCGAGTACACTCAGCCACGTGTCCCTGTAGGCCCCAACCAGTGTTCGTATTGCAAGGAAGAGGGTCATTTCAAGTATAGTTGTCCTATTTTGTTACAGCGTGCAAATGGTACTTCTGGTGTAAGAGGTCGTGGGGTTCAGCAAGCGCCTAGAGGTAGAGGACGTGGAAACGTCCCTCAGAACGCACGTCCCCTTCCACCACAAAATTCTATGAATAGGTTCGATCAGCAGAACAACGCATCTGACAGGACAGCTCAATACTATGTTGATGATTACTATACAGAAGATGAGTATTTGGAGGGTAATGATTGCTAGGACAGCCATAGAAAAAGAAAGGGAGTTGTTTCAGTTCCAGTAGATCAGAGTGGACCTTACGTTGAGGTGATTACATCAGGTGTGTCAGAGCCTTTTCTGTTGGATACTGGTGCTACAAAGAGTTCTATTATGCACTCCAAACTCCCTGGCGCACCTTTGTCTGGCGAAATGAACGTTTCTGTAGGTTTTTCTGGCGCCCCAGTTAGAAATCCGATTTCTGACCCTTTGTCTCTTTCTGTTGGTCCTTGCGAATTCGAAGCACCCCTCATTCTGACAACAGGTTGTGGTGAAAACTTGCTAGGATTGGATTTATTAAAAAGATTGTATGCGACTTTGTACTGTTCTCCTTCAGGAGTACAACTTACTTTAGGCAAGAAAGTGGTTTCTCCCATGTATTTGTCGAGGGATAAACTTCCAGCAGAATTGTCGTTTCTTCCAGATATCCTTTGGGCCGCTGGTCCTAATGATGTGGGTCTTTTAGAAATTCCACCATATGTTGTAACATTGAAAGCCAATCTTCAGATGCCACGAATTCCCCAATATAGGATATCTAGTGAGGGTGAAAAAGCTTTGCTAGCGATCGTTTACAAATTAATTTGAAAGGATGTGATTGAAGAAACACGAGGCAACGTTTGCAATAGTCCTGTTCTGCCTGTTTTAAAACGAACTGATCCCTCTCAGCCATCTGTGTACAGATTCGTGATTGATCTGAGAGAGGTGAATAAAATAGTTGTGCCACAATTCCCAGTTGTACCCGACATTACCACTTTATTGACTATGATTCCAGCTTCTGCCGCTTGGTTTTCGGTGATTGACCTGAAGAATGCTTTCTTCAGCATCCCGATTGCTGAGGAGAGCGGAGATATTTTTTCCTTCAGTTTAGGAGGTCGCAGCTTCCGCTTTAAACGCGCTCCTCAGGGCTACTGTGAAAGTCCATCAATATACAGTCAAGCTCTAAAAACACAGCTTGATACGATTGTTTTACCAAAAGGTGCTACTCTTGTACAGTACGTCGATGATCTGCTCATTGCTGCAGATACTGTGGAAATTTGTAAGAAAGCAACGATGTCATTATTGCGCCATCTGTGTGATTTACATCACAAGGTGTCACTTTCCAAACTGCAATATTGCAGACAAGAAGTGACCTACTTAGGTCACCTCTTATCGAAGGAGGGAAGGAAACTGACCCCAGAAAGAATTCAGGCAATAGCGAAATTGAGTGTGCCAAGAACACAGAGAGAAGTGCGTGCTTTCTTGGGCATTACATCGTACTGTAGACAGTGGATTCCAAATTTTTGGTTATTGGCCAAACCTTTGGTGGCATTAACGTGTAAAAATACACCCAATCCCATTCCTTGGTCTGAAGAGTGTCAGAAAAGTTTTCTCGAATTGCGCACAGCATTATGTTCGGCTCCTGTGTTAGGTACCCCCGACTACAGTAAGCTTTTCACATTGTATGTGCAAGAGAAAGAGGGCTGTGCATTGTCAGTATTGACTCAGTTGTTTGGAGGTAGGCAGCGTCCATGTGCCTTTTTTTCGTCGACCTTGGATCTGGTAGCTAAAGCGTTGCCAAGTTGTTTAAGAGCCACAGCAGCAGCAGCTGTTTCTATTCGACAGTCTGCTGGTCTGGTAATGAATAATACACTAGTCGTGATGGTCCCACATGCAGTAGACACGTTGTTAAATAGAACCAAGACACAGCACTTAACTAGTGCTCGATTGTCCAGTTACGAATTAACACTGTTAGCGAGTCATGTGCACATAAAAAGGTGCAGTACTTTGAACCTAGCCACATTGTTGCCAATTACAGAGGAATCAGGTGTTTCAGAACAGCACAACTGTTTTTTTAGAACAGAGGAAGAGACGAAAGGGAGAGTAGATCTATCCGATACTCCTCTTGCTGAATGTGATGGTACATTATGGGTGGATGGTTCATGCTTCAAGCTCCCGAGTGGTGACACGACTGCAGTATATGCTGTCACGACTTTGCATACAGTTGTTGAAGCTGCACGTGTGCCAAATAATACAGCTCAAGCAGCAGAATTAATTGCACTCACGAGAGCATGTGTGTTGTCTAAAGGGATGAAAGTGACTATCTACACTGATAGTCAGTATGCATTTGGAGTGGCTCACAGTTTTGGACGATTGTGGAGAGAACGTGGGTTCCTGACTTCGCATGGAGCTAAGATTCAGCATGGTCAGTTGGTGAATGAGCTTCTTGAATCACTGACCTTGCCTTTGCAAATGGCGATTGTGAAATATAGTGCTCACAAGAAGGTGACTGATGATGTTGGTCGTGGAAATGCATTTGCTGATGAGATCGCGAAAGAAACGGCAAAGAATGTAATGAGCCGAATGTATGTTGCAGGCCCTGCAAGATGGACTGGTGATGTTGGAATGTGTGAAGACACAATAGAGAGTGTGAAGTCCATCCAAGCTGAGGCCACAGAGAAAGAGTTGAGCACGTGGAGAGAAAGTACGGGTAGAATGGATGCAAATGGTTGCTGGATTGAATTATCGGAGCATCAGAGATGGCTGTTACCCGATGCATATGTGCTTGCAGTGGTTACGATGGCTCATGGAATGGCTCATATCGGCGTGAAAGGGATTTGCGAGTTGTTGGCTCCGGTATAGCAAAATTCAGGGATTCCCAAGTGTGCAGAGAATGTAGTTAAAAATTGCATGGTATGTTTGAAACACAATCCTGGTAGGGGAACCCCAACTCCAGCTGGTCATTTTGCACCTCCTACGTATCCGTTCGAGGTTTTGCAGCTAGATTTCATCCACATGGAGAGGTGCAACAACTTAAAATACGTACTCGTTGTTGTTTGTGCCTTCTCAAGATGGGTAGAAGCCTATACCCTAAAAGACAATACTGCCTTGTCCACAGCAAAAGCCCTTGTGAAAGAGTACTTCCCCAGGTTTGGACTGCCTAGAATGGTCTGGTCTGATAATGGAAGTGAATTTGTGGGTCGTGTGATGAAGAGAGTGTGTGAAGGGCTAGGTATTCGGCAGAAGTTCCATGCTGCAAATCACCCCCAATCAGCTGGATTAGTAGAATGTTACAATGGCACTTTAAAACTCAAACTGGCCAAAATCCAAGCGAGCACAGGTCTTAAATGGCCTGACGCTCTACCCTTAGCACTCCTGTCCACCAGGATGACTGTGCATTCACGATTGAAACTCAGCCCTTACGAGATCGTTTTTGGCCGGCCAGCCAACATATGGGGAGTGCCTAGACCCACAAAATTTAGTGAGCTTGAACACCCTGTTTTGCTCGATTATCTGTATGAATTGACGGCTTAATTGCGTGTTTTCCATTCACAGGTTCACGACACCCTGCCTCCGGTCTCTGAGACTCCGGGTCACGCCATTGACCCTGGTTCCTGGGTTCTTGTTAAGAACTTTCAGAGAACGAAGAACGACCAGCCCAGGTGGACCGGACCGCACCTCGTCCTTCTTTCCACAAGATCGGCCGTTCGGGTGGAGGGGAGGCCAACTGGGTCCACGGGATCCATTGTAAGAAAATCCCTTTTCCTCTGCCTTATGACCAGTGGGTCCAGAAGGGTGTCGCTGACCCAGAACCTGATACCATGCCACATGTCATACCTTTCAGTGATGCACGGGTAAAAAGAACTGACTCTGAACGAGAAAATGAGAACATTTCACACGAAGCCGTGTCACCATCCAAGCGATTGAACACTACAGAGCCTGGCCTTTTGTTCCAGGATCAAACAGTACCTGGAAGACAACGATATAATTTGAGACCGAGAAAAACGAACTAATAAAAGCAATTTCTTTTGCAATTCGAGAACAAGATCCATGGACTAATAAACAGACATTTCTTTTTCCTCCCAAGTACTATTTTTGAAAGTGCAGCTCTCCCATCTAAGAAACTTGCTCATTTTTGTTTTTTCGAACCGCCATCCGGGTTCCGCTGCTAGGGCCGCGGTTGATTAAAGTCTTTGGGGTGCAGCTGACGACGTTAGGTCGGTAGTTCTGGTTGGTCCAAGGGAGTTGCCCTAGACTGATAGAAGCATCCCTTAGCAGAGGCAACCTCCCACCGCGGGCAGCACTTTAGAGAGGATGGAGTTTCCCGATGTGGAGAGACCTGCCAAACTAACGGACTTTAGGCGCAAATTATATAACGTGATGACAAAGAAAAGTTGTATAATATTGTGTATTTGTATGTTATTCAGTATGATGGTATTCTTAAAAAGTTATGTTTTATTCTCTTTTCGTGTAACATTTGCACCCACTGCATCACCCATACCTCCTCCTACTGTTTCCTCTCATTCTTTCCACCCCTTTCCTGACCATGAATCTAATAGGAGATTGGAGTTCATTAATAACTCCTTTGTTCAGTTGTTACACCAACACCAACTTGTAATGAACACAACTAACTGTTGCGTGTGCGGTCTTATGCCTCACACCACGGATAAAGGTATCCCTTATCTGGTCCTGCCATTTAGTCACAATGGTTCTGTATGGGCATATAGGACAATGTTCATATATACACACAAAATCTACCCCCTACGTTCTGTAACAGACAATCCTAGAAAAAGTGCTCTAGTCAAGGGTATAGTAGACATGATTAAGGAAGGTATTTCTTATGAGGCTATCCCGAGAGATGAGACACTAGTATACATAGGATGGAACATGACTGGATATGGAGCTACTCTGAGTGAGAAACAGCAAGCTAAGAGATCTTCCCCGATTTGGATTGTACCCCATCAGGGTCATCTGTGTCTGCAAGGTAATGGCACAAATCCTAGGGCTCAGTTGGGGAAGAGTGTCTGTACCGAAACGTATGTTTTTGGATCTCAGACTTCCCCTGCGTTTTTAGCAGCTAAGGGTACTTATTTCATCTGCCATGATAGAGCCTATACCTGGTTGCCCCCTGACTTTTCGGGTTCATGTTTTGTTTCATTTCTGTTGCCCCCCACCTACACAGCAGCGGCAGATTACCACAGGACAAGGATAGTTAGAGGAGTCTTGAGTGAAGAAGACACTGCAGGTCAAGAATTTGGGGACTTTGCAAAGGGTTTTCTGCCGTTCTGGGGATCCATGGCTAACAGCAGAAACATAAGGCAATTGACAAGGGTAGTTGAGTCCACCGTGATTGAAACTGCTGGTGCCCTTAGTAACTTGACTGCTGAGCTCCAGTCGGATCGACTTATGACCCTTCAGAACAGGGTCGCGCTAGATGTCATACTTGCAGACCGAGGTGGGGTATGCAGATTGATCCAATCAAGTTGCTGTGTTTTCATCCCAGATAACGCTCCAACAGTGTACCAGGCCATCTCCAAGCTACATAAGATTTCCGAATCTATTCATGTGGATAAAGGAGATTGGTCGTTAATGGGATGGTTCTGGGAACTGATATCCGCCTGGGGATGGAAAATTCTGATGGTCATTGGGATGGTCTTAGCCATTCTTTTCCTGTTCTGTCTATGCGTGCAGTGTGCTCCTGCAATATGTGGCCTTTGTGTCACATCATGTGTAAGGAAACCTGTATCAAGAGACGAACTAAGTACTAGAATGATGTTACAGCAACATCTCAATGACTTTAGGAATATAGATCTGGACTCAGATTAGCATAAGGACAGATTAATTGCCTATGTAAGGGCAAAAGGAGCGTTTGTGGTTCTGAAAATTCTGGACTCGTGTAATCATTCTGGACTCGAGAATTAAAATTCGCCGAAACATGACGCATTTGGTATCAAAAGACCGAGAATGACGAGCACACCATGTATAAATATTTTCAGCATATTCGAGTGACGATTTCGCCTCGAAATCGTCATCAGTGTTCTGAACCCTTGGCTTCCATTTTTATATACGACAGCCATCTTGTGTGTTGCCCTTTACATAGGCCTTAATCCAGCTGAATTCAATTCCACAAGGACACGTACTCCTTAATCGACTTTCCTATGACCTGTGCAAGTTGGAACCATTGCCCAGGCCGAACTCGTTAGGTCAGTTCCCCTCCCAGTGGCCGAACAAGATAGCATCAAGGCTCAACAAGCCATAAAACCATTTCAGCGCGCACACCTGCCGTTTCTTGCTCACGTCTGTCTCTACTCTTTTTGCTTCACTTACTTTATGGTGGGGAGGTGCCTGTTTTATTGGGGGTCCACCGATAGCTGATGAAATGTTGGGCCTTGCCGGGTGATTTGTTGTGGGCAGCACGACGTGAAATATGTACATGTCATCATGACTCTGCTTTTCCTTTGTAACCAAGAACCGTAAATAATATATTGCAAATTCGAAGAATGTTTGCCTGAAGCTGAATATTCTGTATAAAAAGAGAAGCCTGACTTTGTAAATTCGAGCAGTCTCCTGAGAATATACTTCCCCGTGTGTTGTACTTCTAGGACACTTGTTACCTTGGTTGCAGCCAATAAAATCGATCGTTGACTTCACCTAGAAGACTCTGAGTTTCTGTGGTTTGAATCAGGAAGAACCCGAGGTCTCTGGGTGTACCCTGACACCGCTGGGTTACCGGTTCTGTGCCGGTTCTTAAAAACCCAGTACCTCAGCGGGGTGTGAGCCCTTGGCTGACCTTGGGATGTGTCTCCCTGACTGACCTTGTATGTGAAGGAGGAGACAGTGGGGGCCCCTTGAGAGGGTTTCATGATGCCCCAAGGTGGGGTGTGAGCCCTTGGCTGACCTTGTAGGTGAAGGAAGAGACAGTGGGGGCACTTTGAGAGGTTGTCATGGTGTTTCGAGGGGGGTGAGTCTCTGTGTGTCTCTCGGATCAATGTGAAGGAAGAGACAGTGGGGGCCCAGTGAGAGGTTGTCATGGTGCCCCAAGGGGAGAGTCACTGGCTGGGGGGTTCACATACATTACTTGGCCTTTCTGCTGAGACTGCCAGGTGAAGTGCCAGTTGTGATTCTGTGGGAGACAGAATACCGTGACCCCCATCATGGTCGTGAAGCCAAAGTAGTAAGTAGCCCTCGGCCCTGTCAAGCATCAAGACCACGATCGCGAAACATTTGACTACCACCACAAAGTGACAAAGTGTTGTGTAAACACCAGAGGCAGGTGCAGCCTTTATTGTCCAATGCAAAGCGCCATCAGCCCTCACAGCCTCACTCCCCCACCAGGAAGCACCGGCACCCCAGAAGACACAGCACCTCTGCTGTGGCAGTGTGGGTCTTACAAATGTCCTGCCCCCCTTCCCTCCTCGACCCTGTGCGAGCACAGGCCCAAACCCTTCTGATCTTTGTGAGGCGCGGTCTGAAATGACTGACTCTGCCCCCAACCCCCTGATCTTTGACTCTGCCCACAATACCCCTGATCTTTGACTCGGCCCCAACCCTTCTGATCTTGGTGAGGCGCGGTCTGAAATGACTGACTCTGCCCCCAACCCCCCTGATCTTTGACTTTGCACAGTTAGCGCCATGCACGAGGTGCCCCCAAACTGGAAAAACCTCCTGAAAAAGGAGAGAGGCCTCCCCGTTTCGGCAGTGCCTGTGTGGGCAAAAAAAATTCTTCACAGAAGTTGAAGTGCATGAAGCACCTGCCAGTGAGAGGAGAGGGCACATGTAAAAAGAAGTGGGAGCTGTACATAAAGCCAGACACATATCTGATCCACAAGTTGTCCCCTACATGCTGGAGCACCCATCAGCAGCCCAGTATGCTGCCAGCCGTCCCGGGGAAAATGGAGGGAGGAACGCCTTCTGGTGCATGACTGTTGCCTGCAGAGGTGGCTGCTGAAAACCACCTGCCATCTCATTACCCAAAGAAGCTGACAGACGGTGAAAAAGTCGGCTCGAAGTAGCTGACCACCGTGGTGGACTCGAAGAAGCTGACCGCTGGGGCGTAGTGTCAACGAACCTGCCGCCCGAGAGAAGACAACTTTAGCCCCCCCACACCCTCCCATTAAGAGCAAGCAGCAGCAGAGGCTGTCGATAGAAGAGGATGACCAGCTGAGCTCGGCATCGAAGTGGAAGCAGCGCAGACTGTGACTCACCTGAACTGAGGGCTGGGGCTGGGCCTCGCCTGCAGCTTCAGTTAGGCGCGAGCAGGACGACCAGGCAGCAGTCTAAGGTTAGCCAGGCATGGGCCTGGGGAGCTAATAAATTCATTCAAATTATGGCCGCCGGTGACTGCTTTCGACAGTCCTGCGTAGGAGCAGCTGCGTGGCTGGGTCTTCTTCATAGGATGCCTCACGGGCACTTTTAATTTACGCGCTCTCAATGCGCATGGCAGGTGTCACAAAAATTTAAATTAGGGCATTGGTCAACAGCCCTGCCCCACCCCCACCCTGAAGAGCGCGCACACGCGTCGCAGAAGTAACTGCGCGCCGCCTGCTCGCACCCACCCACCCACCATTTATTATAAAGAGCCTCAGACTGAGGCCCCGGCCGGGGTCGTGCACTATTTATTAAGAGCATCAGGGGCCCCAGCGGGGCCAGGGCTCCCTTGCCCACCATTTAATTTAATAAAGCTGCCGTGGCACTGCGCACCGCCGCGCACCATCCCCATTATTCATGATGAAATGAGGGGCCCCCTGGAGCGTGAGGGCCACCCCGCAACACGGGGGCTGCGGGGGCCTGGCTCCTGGTAGTCTAAACCAGACAGTGAAAACACAAGCAGGCAGGGCACAAAGAGTCATAAGCACACAGAAATGCCCACTTCTAAAGTGGCATTTCTAAAATAGTAATACCAAATCTGCTTTCACCAATAAGCAGGATTTATCACTACTATTCCAAACATACCAAACATAGCCGTGCTTTCATATCAGAAAATACCACTGAAACACATACCAGGGAATTTCGAATGCAGACCTCTGAGATGAGCAGCCTCACAGCAGTAACAAACCAAATAGGCTGTTTGTCACTGCCAGGACAAGCCACTTTACAAAAGCACATGTCCTACCATTTACCTATACAGCACCCTTCCCAGAGGGCTATCTAGGGCCTTACTTAGGGGTGACCTATATGTAGTAAAAGGGAGTTTCTGACTTGGCAAACACTATAAATGTTTGCATCAGTTGGCAGTTAACTGGGCACACAGGCTCTGAGGAGGCCTGACAGGTTTTCAAGGCTACTTCTGTGAGAGGCGCAAGCAGTGCTGCAGGCCCACTTGTAACGTTTAATTTACAGGCCCTGGGTATATGGGATACCAGTGTACAAGGGACTTACAGGTAAATTAAATATGCCAAAATAAGTGTAGATAAATCTCACCAAGTTTACAGAAGAGACATTCACTTTAGCATTAATCAGCAGTGGTAAAGTGCCCATAGCCATAAAACCAACAAAAACAGGTCAGAACAAATACAAGAGGTAGGCAAAAAGTTTGGGGATAACCATGCAAAAAGGGCCAGTTTCAACAGTATGCATCTCAAAGGAGGAGTCCTAATGAAAGAAGTAAACATACATTGCATATTCCCAGCATTTGCCTGCAGCAAGGATTTAATTCATATGTTCACTGTTGTTTCGCTGCAAGCCTCCGCATTTACTATTATCATCTCTAAAGGTGACTTTGTCCTTGAAGCTTCATTGTGCAGGAGCCCTCCTGTACTGTGGCCCCTCCCTCGGAGCAAATGTCAGGCATTCCTTTCCCACTCACCGAAGGCTGAAATAATGAGATTTGAGGACCTGGCTCAAGTTGTCCCATCAGGCAGATACCTATAAGCAGCTAAAAGCAGAACATTTGGAGTCCCACAACAGCTGAGTGATGGCAATGGGACACAGCTCACACATGTGGGTCTACCTGCCAAAAACAGGACCTTAGGCCACCCTATGCACATGTCACAACATATAGAGTCACTACACTAATCTAGTGTATAAATGCCTACTCGACCCCACTATATGCTATGTCAAGAATATCATTTGTCCAAATAGGTCTGGCAGAAGTATATTGGGTAGGCTGCAAGTCTTGAATTGCTGGACAATCACCCTAGTTTACTCAACTAAAATGAATGTGAAACAAGAGCCGTATTGGAAGGGAAGAGGAGTGTGGTAATAGGAGTTCAGTGGAAGGTTTTTCTGTATACTCTTAAGACCTAATGTAATATTCCCTGGTCATAACGCATTTGCTGCTTTTGAGCAGTGACTGGTTCACAAGGCAGAAATATTTTGTACTGCAATGTGTGCACTGAGCAGTCAAAACGCACACTGGCATTTTACATAATTCCCCAAAACTCCTGCTTCATACAAATTAATGTGGAGGGTTCCCTTTATGAATACTTCCAAATGATGTGAATGCAGGGTTGGATGCCTATGAGGGACTCCATACCTCCAGTCCTGCACTGGCATACCCAAAATATCAAATTTGCAGTCCTGGTCCCTTATTGTATCTTGGGCTGCCATTTGTGGTGGGCATTTAGCAGTACTCTTGCAGGTGTGTGTGCCTCCCAATGCCTACATCTCACATTCACATAATGGAAGCTGTCCTACATTTGCAAACACAATTAAATCTCTTTCTATGTTGGACCCAAGTAACTGCAACTCCTCCAAATAACCAGGGTACCACCCTTTCACAGAATAGTATATGTGAAAGGTTTCAAGTATCCCCTTATCGTATTACTTACTGTCTGTTGGAAAGTGGATGATTAGTAGTGGTAAATATATATCTAACACTGGTAATAAGGCCACTAACACCATATAGGGATCAGAATAGGCCTCAGAAAATTATCCCCATGCTCAACCCTTGGTTGCTTGGCTGCAAGTAGGCACGCTTAACTTTAGAGACTGGTATGTAAAGCATTTCAAAACACAAATGCAGTGAATAATTAAGACACGACACACAATAAACAAATAACACCAACTTATAAAAATAGGAAACATTTGTATCTTTAAAATGAGACCAAATTGAAAAAAAATTACTTTAGGGAACCAGAGATATGGATGTTTAAAAATATTGCACTATATACCAAATAGAAACCTATAGCACCTATTGGGACATCTGGTTGCATTAGACCGAGAAGAAAGTCAAAGTTTCAGGCCAAATTCAATGATGCCCTGCATAACCATACCACACGGTAGTCCTCGGTCAAAGTTTTTACCTTCTGACTTAGAAACTTTTCTGGAGTTTTTCTACCTGGGGTCCCTCGAAGTTCTCAGCCATTTCCGATTCAGCGAGGGTTATCGAACTTGCCTAGCGACGAGCTTCCGGTGAAACCTATGGAACTCAGAACTCCAGAGATCTCCAGCGGAACAAACCAGAGATTCAGGCCGGCTCATGGTTGAAGGTGGGAGGCTTGACTCTTGCGGTTGGTCCCAGTTACCTTTTCTACGTACGGACTTAGAAACTTTTACCAAGCTTTTTCTCAATGCTCTTTACCAGGCCAGATTTGGTGAGGGTTTGCCGGCTTGGGTTTCGACCAGTTCCCAGTCAAACTCTGGAAGCCAGACATCTGGAGCTTTTCAGCAGGACAAACTCGTAGTTGAGGGTAGCCAGCTTGGCTGGCCAGGTCATGTCTGTCCACTTATGGAGCTTTTTTCCAAAGTAGCTCCACACGTCTTCAAATTTCTGGAACTTCTTCCTGAAGTTGCTTTGTTTGTCCCAAAGTGTTCAATACCTACTCCAAGTGTCTGGAAGCAGGTTCTTGAAAGTTTGGGGCTTCACTTCCCACAATCCACTTGAACAAAACCTTTACAAATCCACAGCTAGTATTCCAGGCTGGGGCTTCTTGGTGGCGATGGTGAGGGTGAGTTCTGCTAACCTGTAGCTTTCAGGGATTCACTCTTTAGTTCTTTTGAAGGAAGTTAGGTTCACAGGGCTGTAGTTTCAGATTGTGCAGCATATGCAGTCAGTTAGAGGGCAGGGCCTGGTTGGTGCAAATCAAACTTCTGATCATGGACCCTTCTTCTTCCACTTATTTCAAGCAGTAGATATGAGAGTCACTGCCCCTCTCAGAAACTTATTTAGTGTTCTCTGGGGTCACACAGGAGGGCACTCCTGTCTAATGAGGGGCAGGGAAACACCCAAGAGCATGACCATTTCCTCCTAAATGTGGCACAATTGTTCCCAGAAAACACTATTTTTCCATAATTCAATACGGCTGAAGTCTCAGCAGAGAGGCATGAGCTGGTTAAACCAACCTCCAGGATGGCTCATCTCCATATGCTCCCTGTTAGACCTGGCACCTTGACGTGGGTCTCCCTGTCATTTTTGCTGTTACCTCATGTGTTTTTGCTTGTGTTAGATGCTTTGGGCACTGTGCCACTGCTGTCCACTGCCACAGTGCAAGTGCTCCCTATTGTAAATTAATGTATGAATTAGTGATTCCATGATTGGCTGGTTTGGTTTACATGTCAGACCCTAGTACAGTGCACCAGGGGTGCCCAGGGCTTGTAAACCCAAATGCTGATTGTGGGCCTGCAGCACTGGTTGTGCCACCCACAGAAGCAGCCTATAAAAGTGTGTCTAAGGCTTGCCATTGCAGAGCCTGTGTGCAGTCTGGCACTGCCATATTGACTGAGCACGTGCACCCACTTGCCAGTCCCTAAACCTTTCCTTTTCTTCATATCAGACACCCCTATGGTAGGCCCAATGGTAGGGTGCACTGTAAGTATAAGGTAGGACAAGCCCTGGCGTGTGTGGCATGTCCAATGTCAATAGTGAATTACAGCCGTTTTTGTTTTTCACTATTGCAAGGCTACCTGTTCTCCATAGGCCAGAATGGGCAGTTAGATTATTACATCTTATAATCCTAACTGACTCAGGGAACATGGTAGAAATTAGAGGACTCAGAATGATAAAATGCGTCTTTTAGTGAAGTTGGTTTTAACATTCTGTGTTTGAAAATACCACTTTTATAAAGTAGGTCTTTTCTTGTCTAATTATCTAAGCCTGCCTCTGCTAGGTTGTGTATTCCTTGTCTGGAGTTTGAGTGACAGGGCTGGGGGGATTCCAGGAGACCGGGTGAGTCAGCCCAGTGGTGAATAGAGAGATCTGCATCTAGATGGGAGGGAGGAGTTGCACCTGGGACCTGAATAGGGCTGTGCCTTCCCTCCACAATGCTGGCTCCCCTTGTGTGGTGCATCTGATGTCTCTGCCCTGCACTGTGAAAGAAAATAAGGAGTCATGTAAACAGAGTGCTCCAGGTTTGGACTAGGCAAAGGCCCCTCTACACTCAGAGGACAAAGGATTTTGGGTTTTAAGTATTGGGACCCTGATCACAAAAATTTAGATCACTTTTGGACAAACAAGAAGAAACCTTTGCTGACGAGTGGAACCAGAGAGACTGAGGAGAGACTATCCCTAAGCTGAAGTGCTGCTTGAGGGAATGGCCTGCAGTGGTTGCCTGACTGCTAAAGAAAGGAGAGAGGAACTTTGTGTGCACTTTCATCAATGTGTGTAAGGATCTCCAAGGGCTTGAGAACAGAGCTTGCCTCCTGCTGAAGTCTCAGGGCAACAGACTTCACCCACCAGCTCCCCAAGTGTTCTTTTGAAGTGCCTGCAGTTGTGCTGGACTTTTTGAGGGCTGGCGTGTTGCATGAAGCTGGATGCACGACTCAAGATCAAGAAGCGTGTTGCCGAACTGCTGCTTCACAGCGTGAACCGCCTCGCATCGGCCGGAGGAGAGGATCGACGTCACAGCAGATGCCGCCGCATCACCGGGAGGCGTGTCGCAGGAGAAGAGGATCGGCATCGCATCAGACGCCGCCGCATCTCTGAGAAGCGTGTCGCAGGGCCTGTCGCGGCTCATCGCCGTAGAAGAGGATCATCGTTGCAGCAGACGCCGCCGCATCACCTGGAAGAGTTGCAAGGCCTGTCACGGCTCACATCGTTGTGGAAGCAACTCACATCGCCACGGGAGAGGATCGACGTCACATCAGATGCCGCTGCATCACTGGGAAGTGTGTCGCAGGGCCTGTCACGGCTCGCATCGTGTCAAGCATCTCGCATCGCCGGAGTAGAGGATGGACGTCGCTGCAGACGCCACCGCATCACCGGGTAGCGTGTTGCATCAAGGAGAAAGTGCCATCTTTGTTTCTTTGCACCACATCTTCTGCGCATCACCGTCCTTACGTGTAAAGGACTACCGCATCACCTTTCTTGCAACACTTCTGTTGCCCTGCTTGTCGCATCTTAAGGTACATTGACTCAAAGTGTCGCATTTCAAGATCTAAGGAGAACTTAGCTAATTCTACCATTTTAAGTACAGTATTGTGGATTTTTGTCGTTTGTGGTCTTGTGGTAAATCTATATAAAGAATATTTATTTTTGATATAAAACCTGTGTTGTGTCCATCTGTAGTGTTGTCACTTGATTACAGTATGTGTTTACAACTGCTTTACACACTGCCTCTGAGATTAGCCTGTCTGCTCGTGCCAAGCTACCAAGGGGGTGAGCAGGGATTATTTTAGGAGTGTACCCCCTTACCCTGACTAGAGGCAAGGGTCCCTATTTGTCACAAGTACCTACCTGTGCCAACTAGAGACCCCCAAATCTAACACTCCCTCTACCTGGCATCTGCACATCCCTTCCTTAAGCCTTTCATCTGGCTGGGTTCAAAGATTAGGGGTGAAAATGAAGCTGGCTTCTTCTGCCTGTCCCCTTCTTCTTTTGAAGATCATGGTTTATGGTCCCTCACCCTTGCTCTTGCATGCCTAAGCAGCTGAACCCTCTCCTCCCAGAATGGGTATTCACCCCAGGGGTTACTTATCACCTCATCAAAGCAGCCTGGCTAATCCACTTAACTTTGACCAATCAGGTCAGATCACTAGAAGGCTGAATTTTGGCTCACAGACAAGAAAGTCTTACATCTTCTTGTCTGTACCTTTTAAGATACATTCAAAAATAGCATATTGTTGTATTTATCAATACAATTTTAGTAAGTCCTTGAATGATATTTTTTCCTTGTTTCCTGGCAGGAGTTATCAATTAATACATTCTTGCCATGTTAACCTATGTAGCTGGGGATCTGCAATAGGAAATGAACTAGGCAATTTCTCCAACACCAGGGCTCATAAAACATATTGTCTAAGGACATTGCCTATATATACATATTTCCCCGCACCCCTGGAACTTCTTGGGGAAACTATAGGGGTTCTGAATATGTAAACATGTTGCAGCCTAACTCCACAGTGCTCATAACACAAAAGTGAATTTTAGGAAGTACTTAATTACAATATGGGAAGTGAAATATGCAATTTCACTAAACCCAAGGCATATAAAACCTATTTTATATGGGTCCTCTTTATAAGTACCTGACCCCTACCACTAAGACACCTAGAGGAGACCCTGGGGGAACCTAACATGCTACATTATTTTAGTTTATTGATTGTAAGTGCCTCAAACCCGAAAGTAAAGTTTGGGCACAATTTACATTTAAACACAGGGCTGCTTTTAAACTGACCTCAGGCCTCAGCAGTTCACACATGCAAGTGCAGAAAGAGCTGCTGGCCTCTAATCCGCCATGCCCTATTATATACTAGGGACTTGAAAGTAGTTTTGATTCCTCTGCCATAATATGTACCAGGGCCTTATTGAGGAGGTCATACCAATCATAGCAGTACCCTAAGACAGTGGGTACCCTAGTGTATGTAGGTGCTTTCACTGTACTCTTTTTTTTATTTCAAAGTATTTTATTGGATTTTTATACAAACAAATACAATAGCATTCTGTCACGGGGTAAGCCAAAATAGTCCATATACAATGATTATAGTGTTTACATGTAATTTTACGGTAAGAAACCTGTTTAAGGTAAACCCCTCTTACATTGACTTGCTGGGAAATTAGGCAAAGGTTGATAGAAAGAAAGAAAGAAAGAAAGGAAAGAGGTGAACGGAGGATGTGAGAGAGGTGCTATGATCCTGAGTCTGATAAGGGTTTTAGTGATGTATCAAAGCAGCCACCACATTAGGTGGTCCTACGGTGGGAGAGGTAGGCAAAATGGGCAGTCTAACTAGCCCCTCCAAATTCCCATTGGCCCTTGGTGTTCACCTTAAGTGTGTTTTCATCCTGGCACTGGCACTGGCCTCGGTAAGCAGAGTCCAAGGACAGTCAAAGTCAGTTACCACCAGTATCAATCAGAAACAAACATTTGCAATGCAATAAGTCTCGCATTTATGAGAGTTTGAGCTATTGGCATTGTAAATGACAATGCCTTTTATTTATGGGTTGTTTTTAAAACAGAGAAATAAAAAGCATTGTCATTTACAATGCCAATAGCTTAAACACTTGCAAATGCAAGACCTACTGCATTGCAAACGTGTGCTATAAAAAGAAATGAAAAGCGTTAGGAGAGAACGTGTCCTGCCTGCAACAGCAGGCAGGACAACGCTATTTGAGAAAATAGTGCTCAGTGGCTGAAATTAAAGCCTACTGAGCAACAATACACATAACAGGAAGTGTCGCCATCGGAGGTTACAAAATAAGACAAGGCAGTAGTAAGGGTGACCATGGGTCCCGGCTTTGCCAGGTCAGTCCCGGTTTTTCACCACCTTTCCCGGCAGATTTCATGAAATTTATCTCATGTCACAGTTTTTATGAGGGTCGACTCAAAACTTTATGTTTTACATTGTAGGGATAGTTAGTTTCAAGAAAGCAATTTAATTAACATTTAAGTTACTGGGTTTAAAAATAGCATTTTATATATGTTCTTACTGCCTGTTCTGTAATTCTCTCCCAACGAGTCATTTTGTGCACGCGCTTGAAGTAAAATAGTAGTCCTTCTTCTATTTTTGTGAAGTGTCACGGTTTTTGGCTTTAACATTCTGGTCAGCCTACTACTAAGCCTTTTGAACAATGACCAGCCACAGTTTACAGTGGATAGTGACACAAGCCAATAAAAAATGTGGGCGGAGAGTAGGCGGAGCTTCAAGCCTCTACCTCAATACAGCATGCCTCGCAGAGCAGCGCATGTGCTGCCCAGGCTCGACCTAAAAATAACCCCTTAAAATCAAATCTGAGGTCATCTATGTGCACTGCCACTGCATGCGAATTAGCAAAGCTTCGTGCTTTGGACTTTGGAGGGAGCTGCAGTGTAGAACAGAGCACAGACTGGCTGTGACTAGGACCTGGGACAGCTTTGCATACCGCTGCTTGATGCTTAATTTGTCTATTCCTCAATATATATGCATTTATTGCTATTTTCTTGTTTGGGATTGTGTGGCAGTGCTAAACAAATCAATTGCTGTGGCTTAAAGCCCAGCGCTGCCTAAGAAGACTCCCTCCTCCCAAAAAACACAGATTACAGAGGCTCCCAAGGTTGACTGGTGTCCTGGGTAGAGTGTAAATCCCTGAAGGATGTCAGCTTACAAAACCTTCACACAGTGATCCGGAAACCTGCTGTCTACAGGGGTTTCCAACTCATTGTGTCAACAGCGTGTGACATCGGCTTTTCGCCGGGTGACCATGTGAAAGGAGCCAGTATCATGTGACACACGGTGGGAATGCGTGAGTTGGCAAATCTGCGCACGGTTCTCATGCCAGGACCACTCCTCTAACACTGAACGCAGGTCACCAACCTGTGGAACAGTAGCAGACCAATAACAGCAAGCAGGAATACTGTTCTCACACAAACTTATCCTGACAGTGAAAACCACATTCTGCTATGACATATTTTAAAATACCTATATTGTTTCTGCATTGGGTTTTGTTCTTACTGTACAGATTTGGTCTATGTTCTTCTCTGTCAGGCCTATGCAGCTGCAATATGTATGAGAATGTATTCATATATTGCCCAGCTGCCTCATGATTACATCCTGGTAGAGACAGATTAAAAAGCAACTATAATTAAATAAGTTGTGTGTACATATCAGGCAGTTCTAAGTTTCTCTCTATAGTTTGCACTCTGATAAGACTGTGCTGTTCTCTACTTCCATTTTTTTATTGTTTTTTTAAATGTGTTTGTATATTGTCAGCAGGGTGCTAGGAAGAGTGAGGGAGGGTTACCGGCGTGAACAGGTAAATATGATGCAAATGACAGAAAACCTCAAAATTGTGGCAGGCGGACCATGAAATAACATGCTGCAAGGATACTGTCCACACATCGGTCGAAACTAGGGCTTCTTCAGGGCCATTCCGGATCTTATAAACTGTATTCAAAACACGGTGGAAGAAAAACGAGTTTCGGAGAGGGAAGGGATCAGCAGCAGCCATATTACCCTATCCGACTCCTACAAGACCGTAGATTACATCCTATCACCCGCAGTCTCTATCTGTGACACCTGTAAGAACAGCCGACTCTGGGCATCATGGACGTGGGAACCAGGGGCGTAACAAACACCTTGCAGCCCCTGCAGTGTGAGGGGCCCCCAGTGTTAAGTACATGAAGGGCCCCCCTCAGCTCATCTGCAGAGTGCTGATACAGAGACAGGCTCTAAAGCAGCAGCTGCAGTCTGAGCCTTCTCTGAGCTCCTCGCGCTGACTGAAGAGAAACAAAGTAAAGTTACAATGTTTCTCTTCGGTCAGAGCCGGGCCAGAACAAGGAGTAGGGTGGGCGCCCCAGAGAGAGCAGGAGGCATGGTACTGCTCCTCTGAGGCTGCACAGAGCTAACTTGGCCCGGAGACTGTTTGCATGTGCAGGATTTCCTACACTTGAAGGGGCCCCCTCAGCCCCCACTCTGAAGAGAATGCTGAAGCACAGGCCTGAGCAATGCATCAGTTCTGTTTAGCTTCAGCCTTTCTTTGGGCAGGTAGGTCCGTCGGCATAAACGCCCGACGCTGGTGCTGGAAACCAGGGTTCGAGCCTCAAGGTTGTGTCCACATCCTGTGACTCTGGGCAAATCACTTAATCTCCCCGTGCCTGAATGTGTAATGTCAGTACGGTGCTCATGTAAAGCTCTCCAATACCTTCGGGTCGAGTTCGCGCTATATAAAATATGCAAAAAAATAAAGAAAAAATGTCTCCACACAAAAAAGAAACAATTGTAATTTATAGCTTTTGTTTCTTTCTGGTGTACTGAGGCCCGGAATGAGAGGTACCCCAGGATTTATCAGTGAATCTGAGCACCGGGGTGGAGAAAGAAACAGTGGTCAGAGCAGCAAAGAAAAAGGTCAGAAGGAAGTTCAAAGGAAGAAGCAATGCTGAGAGGGAGAGACAGGTGATAGAACTCTGTGTGTAACTGTGTGTGCACGCAAAGGGGCTTACCCCTCCCCCCGCCCTCCCCTCCCCTGCAGGATGCCCAGGGACCCCTCAGCCATGCACCTTGCTTGTCCTGATATTCAGCAGTAACTTGCTATTTTCTTTGTGCAGAATGCAATGAGTTGACACCGTCCTGAAGAAATGTAAGTAACACTTTATTGTTACATTTTAGGAAGCCATTGATTCTACAGGAAGCCAGGTCAGGGTTTTTGTAATTGCAGGAGTGGGTGGAGGGCTCTTGCAGAAGGCTAGGATGGGTGACTAAAGCAGGATTCAGTGATTGTCTGTGGACCCTCCCACATCCAGCCTGCACCCTCAGTAAGAGTCTAGTGTCGGAGTCAGACTACAGAGGTGGCAAGCAGCACAGAGCAGCAGGCTTTGACCTGGCCATGTTGGCATCCTTCAGCTGCTGGAGGGCTGTGATTCCTGGGGGTTAAAGAAGTAGTGAGGCCAGCACTGGACTAACTGGGGTCACCCAAAAAGGTGAGTCCACCGACAGCCCTTTTCTTTCTACCTTGATGTAATAAAATAGGTGCACTGCAGTTCCTTAAAATGTTTGCTTTTCTAGTTGTAGGAAAGCTCTGAAATCTTGTGTAAAAGCTCTCACAGCTCTGCTACTCAGAATAAAGCAAACATTTAAAATACCAAAGTCACACTGCATTCAATGTACTTATTCCTAGTGTCTTCCCATCACCTAGCAACTTTCTACAGCCCACACAATATCCCTCTTTTTCCCTGTTGGTTGCCCCACTTTTTATTCTGTGGGTTACTTGATCTCCGCTATCTCCTAACATGTAGTTTCATCCTGCTTTCTTTCCTCCCCTCTGTCTAGCTTCTACTATGATGTCCTGTTTTTTTGTGCCTCCTTCTTCCATAAAGTCCACTTCATGCACTGTGAATAACCCTCATTTCAGGTAATCTTACTCTCTAGACAACATCTGCTCAGAGGTGGTCACTCTTAACCCTCCATATCCCCTTTCTCTTTCTAGCTTTTTTTTTTCTTTCTCTGTTTTTTTCCTTTCTTGTTTTCTTCTCTTTCTCATAAATGTCCCTCCTTTCTGCCCCTAGCTCTCTGACCTGTTTCTCGCACTCATTCCTTTATCTCTTTGCCAACTGTCCTGACTTTCTAAGTAGTCTTTCTCTCTCTTTATCCCTAACTCTTTCACTTACTCTCTCTCATACACATTATTTAAGAGTTCCCCTCCATTACTCACTGACTCTCTCTACCCACTTTTTGTTATGACTGTCCTTCTCGATCTCCTTTTCTTTCTCTTTCTTTGACTGTATCATCTCGCATCCTCTTTCAGTCTCTCTTTCCACTTCTACATCCATTATGGCCTGCTGTCTCTCGCTGTTTGACCGCTCTTATTTTCTTGCTGCTTCTTTCCTCCTGTATTGTTTCTCGTCAATGACGGTCACTCTCTCCACCTCTCTTACAGCAACCTCCTCTTTATGAATGTGTTTGGTCTAACTATGATTCTAACTCATGCACTGCAATACATCTTTCATTATGTTACCTTGATTGTTCATTTTTGTTCCCCCCCCCCCTTCACTCTATTCCCTTGTATTAGTTCCTTGGCTCATCTAATTGGTGTTTGGAGTATTGCGGAATAAATGAGTGTGCCAGTTAACTGTCACTGTGCTTAATGGCAGGGGCATAAGAATAGCCCCCACAGCCCCTACTGCGCGGCAGGCCCCGAGCTCCCGGGGGCCACCTCTGGCACTGTGCATGTGCAGCAGGCCGCTGCCCTGAGACAGGCCCAGACTGGCAGTACCTGGGGTTTCCCTGGGGGCGGTTTTGTTATGGAGGTGATTTTCCTATTGAGGATCTATATTACATCAGGCCACCCGACCCATCAAAGGTGTTTGGCGCTGCCTAAATGCCGGCTTTAGAAGTAGCAGCACTGGGGTTAAATTAAATGCTATGGTCCCTCTTTTATTTTCAAGTCAGTCATCATGGAAATAAAAGAAAGACAACGTCGCTCTGTGCTCACTCACGATAGCACATGGCACAACCTGTAGCGGACCGGAGCACCAGTCTGACCCTGAAAAAGGTCATTGCGCTTGTTGGATTTGCAGGATGAAAGGTGTTTAGTAGGCTGCCTCAGTAGAAGGTCTTGAGGTGGGCTTAGTAAATGGACACGCACTGCAAGGCAAGGTTGAGCACCAGGACCGCCGGGTCCTGTGTCATCATAACAGCAAAATTTCAGCAGTCCCAGTTAAACCGGTTACGCATTACAAGCACACTTTTAAGGCCAGGGGAGAATTCAGGATGCAGCCTAATCACCTGCAGTTTCCTCCTTGAAATATAAATTAAACATGCTAATATGTACATCATTGTTTGGCGGAGGCCACACAAAGTCGTCCGGCATCTTATGTTTTCGCAGCTGTTGGCATGCAGCTAAGGGCAGCAGTTTTAAGAAAGTCGTCTTAGTATGTTTTACTTTTTGAGTAACATTACTTTGTCATAGGCCACGACATTAAGCTGGATACAGATTCAGATGAAACCACTATTCAATGAGTGCAACATGCACTGTATGAGTTGGATGTATTTGGTATTTCAGCCATTGATGTGTGCCTGTAGGGGTTAGAGCCTGTCTGCTACATCCTTTCACTGATTTGGCACTGGCTGGATCATCTAACTGTATTTTCTATAGCTACGGTGGAGGATGAACCTGGGGTAGAGACCATGCGCTCTAATCCGAGATCCAGCCGCACTATAACCAAGTGCCACCCCTTTGTTGACTGCTCAATGTTAAGCAGCCGACTCCTGTGAGCCAGTCTACCTGTCCATGACAAATCTCTGTGGCACTGCTCTCCTGCCTGTCCACACAACATGCCCTCGGCACCTTTGCTAATTGTTATCTGCCTTCGTTAGACTGCAGGAGCAATTTTTTTCTTAACAAAACTGGGGAAATTATTTTGATTAAATAAAAAAATGAAAAACCTTTGGAACATTGTTCAAGATAGATCTCCCCCCTCTCTTTGACTCTGAAATGAACAAATATACTTAGATTACAGAAAATAGTGCATCTGCAGGCAGAAAAGCACCTCCAGCACTTTCCACTAACTTTTGTGTAGGCTGCCACCTCCACTAATTACTTTTTTGTCGGCTTGGGCTGCACTCCCCTGGTGCAGACCGGTTTTTCAAATGACAAGCTTCTTTTTAGCCAGGGTTATCTGTGTGTCTGTCCATGGTTGGTCATTTGGCACTGTAGCCTATTTGCTTTTAGAACTGTCAGCTCTAAAATCTACACTTGTTAAAATTCAGCAGCCACTTGAAATACAAAGCTACTCTTGCTACTTTTTCTTTCTGTGCCTCCTCAGAAAGAAATGCAAACGTTGAGTCTCTCAGGGGTGTCCAACATAGGTACAGGAGAACCGGATCAATGCAAGATAATCAGCTATCCATGCGCTATGTAAACAAATGCAATTTAGAATCATTTTATGTGGATGTCTTCTATTTAGAAATCCCAAAAATTTGGCAAGGCCCTGGCTCTCCTGGACCTATCTCGTATGCCCCTGTATTTTCTACAGCGCAATATCTGCCTTTCCGTCATAACACAGTCTTGAAGTCTTTCTTGTAATTGCTAATGTGCTAAGGATTAAAAAATACACAATGTCGCTATTTTGAGAACAACTGACTAAGGATGCTATGGTTTGATACCAAGTTAGTAACATGTCAGGCCAAATATGCAAGCCACCATTGACTGTGACATTTATTAAAAAGAGATACTTCTCCGGCATGTGTGTGTTCTTGACCCCACATTGCCAGTGCTGCCCATGCCATTGACAGAAAGTGTGGGTAGGCATATTTATGATCTAGTTTTACACTGACTGAAAGTATTGATAATGTGGCCATAATAGTAAGAAGCATATTAGTAAGATGAATTTTATTGACATCTTATTAGAGAAAAAAAAACGTGACCATTTTTCAGAAACGCAGTTTTTTCAAAATCCTGACTGTATGCCCTGGGTCTCATGGGTGAGGCTGACTTATGTGTCAGTTAGCTTGGCAGGGCTTTCGGATGCTTGATTTCTTGGATGACCCTATAGGGGGCAGGACTCCACATTTGAGTGCATGCTTCAGACCGGCCCTGTTTGAGGTTGCACCATTGGTGTGTTTAACACGAGACAGAGTGTAGTGGATTGTTTGATGAAAGTGGAACTCTAAAGATGATTTTGAAAATTTAAAAAATCCATTATCCTGCTGTTTTAAATGAAAGGTTATAGTAAACATAAAACTACGAGAGCAATATTTTAAGAATTGGACCACCTTACAAGAGCTGCTTTGTCATGTATGTTGGCTTATGGTATAATTAAATTGCATGATATGTTATGTTTTTCAATAGTATGGTGTGCCACATTTATCTATGTGTTATGTTGTCATGCTTTTATATTGGGTTTTGTTACTGGGCTGTGATACGGCATACCCGTGCTGATATAAAGAGTGCTGCAGGCAGATATAGGTCTCCTTAAGTGCACTAAGACACAAGAGGGAAGGGGGTGGGCACAAGAAGGTTTATACAACCAGCTCCCTTGCTTAGGTGAAGGGCACCATATAGCAGTTTTACACCTGCATCGCCTCAGACTTCGTGGGTAGTGCCAGCTCCTCTGAGGCATATTTTCACCTGAGCAGGGAGTGGACCCAGAACCTCTTTGTATTCTTCCTCTTTGGGGGTTCTGTATTTCTCTTCTCAGGGAGAGGTGGTGGGAAAGCGTTGCTTCTATTGGGATGTTTACAGTGTCTGGCAGCCCCCAGTTGCGCAGGCTGCTTTCCAAATGAGGCTTGATCGGAGGTCGGCTCAGCCTGGCCTGTTTCCTCTCTCCTGATATCCTGCTTCCAGTTGGGTGAAGGGCCTTGACCAGCTCCGGCACAGCAGCTAGTTTGGACCCTCTGTGCAGTTGATTGCTCCTGCACTTCTTGGTCGGAACCTCGAGACCAAAATGAGCCAGACTTCCATGTGGCTTCTATCTACCACCCACATTCTGCCCTCAGGTGCCAAACATTACAGACAAAGCAGTGACCTTTGAAGGAAAACATGCAAAAGAAAGAGATACAGATTTAGTGGTGCTTCTCTGGTCTATTCTCTATGTTCCCTGTAAGAACGTGGGTATGACTGGGTATCCCAGTGCACTGTAAGGTCATCATTTACTATGTTTTAAAAGGTAATACATTTGAATATACAATGACGAATATGTTGTATAATGCACCACTTTTGCACTACTTTTGCCATTTAAAAAAACATTATTAGGGGAGAACCACCCCCTACCCCCCCAAGCCCACTTGCAAGAGTCAAGCCGGCTCGCTACGTACCATAGAGCATAGAGGGACTGCTCTGACAAACTATGCCAGGGCTGCTTTGGGTTCCCAGTATGGCCCTGGCCTGAGAGCTCCTGACTGGGTCCAGAGCATGGGGGTGCCCCCTCCATGTACTTTGCAGGGGGGCCCCCTCAAGTTTTGTTACGCCACTGGTGGGAACCAGAATTGAGAAAGGGGGTTTGCACCCCCAGGATGTTGAGAAGAGTGGATAAAGTGAATGAAGTATCGCACATCGGAGAATTATAGTTTACATTTATTTCTGTGGTCGTTAAACATATGTACTCCACCTCGTATGTGTGTAGTGCACGTGGATGTCCCTTCCAGCTCCGGAGCTCCTGACGACAGACGGACTGGCCTCACTGATGTGTGTGTGCCTGTGGTGCTTGCAGCCATCCCAGCCTGGGAAACAAGCATTGGTAAATCCACACAGCTAGGGGTTGCAGACAGGAGCTCTGACAAACAGTGGCAAGCCAGTATTAGGTGCAAGGTAGCGCACTTTTTCACTACTTTAAAAACAAGCGAACACTGAATGTATGATTTGATTATTAAGGATTCCTTTTGTCTTTAGATAGTGGTTCCAACGTACAGATGTCAGTGCCCAGCAGAGTGACGAGTCATATCCGGTGCCTTGGTTTTCTCTCTTAACCCAATTCCCTTCCCCAGCTTCGGCTGTCCATCTCACACATCAGTGTGTGCATGGCTTAATGTGTATAAATAGAAGTGCCAGGGCTCTAGTCAGTAGACCACTACAGCTTGCACCACACATTGCCCCTGCCAGCATTGCCAATGACAGTACCAACACAACTACTAACCATCACACTCATGTAAGTGTGAATGTTCAGACAATTTCAGACAACCTAAAGCTACAAGAACGGCTGGGGCGGCGGGTAATAGACATTTTTAATGTCTATTGAATTAATAATTAACTGTTGTCATCTCTAAGTTAGCCAGACAGCACCACCTTATGGCAGACTGTCACAAGCACCGATGTTAACAATTAAGTGCTGGTGCCGAGCACCAAATTAAGCACTGACTGTGTG
Organism: Lissotriton helveticus; assembly: GCF_964261635.1. NCBI lineage: Eukaryota > Metazoa > Chordata > Amphibia > Caudata > Salamandridae > Lissotriton > Lissotriton helveticus. The sequence continues at coordinate 165,392,557 of NC_136062.1, read as the reverse complement.
TGGTCAACACTGGTTGTGGAGAGAGATGTAGGGGTCTCTTGCTCTCATTGGATCCTGAGTTCATGGTGAGCGCTTTCTCACAGCGAACATAGCATGCGGGCTTCAGTGAGCACTGCTCAGTTACACATGTACTTTGAAACTACAGCTCTGCATCATTCTGTTTCCATCCCACTACATTAATAGAAAGCCTGCACTGTCCATGTTTCTGCACGTTTAGAGGGATTTCAGACCGGGGTTAGGGGCAGAGGGTTGTGGACTATCTCTGTTACTTCAAGGATGGTATTGTTTCCTACGTCCATGTTGGATATAGACCATGCTTTGGGTTGTCACTACTCGTGGTCATGTGATATCTTGCATTGGTCACCAACAAGCATTATTGGTGGTAGAGTCCATGAGCCCTGCATGGATCAGAAAGCACCAGGTCTTAGTGGGACTGAAAAGGTTTCTTCTAGAGGTCCGTCTGGAAGGCCTGGCAAGGGTGTTGTCACCTTGATACCCACAGCCTGTGTGGTGAAAGCGCAGCAGGCGGGAGTGAGCCTGAGGAAGGGGCGCAAGGTAGACAAGCTGGAGAGAGTCGTGTGTCAGGCTGCTGCCTGATCCTGCCTGACCCTGGAAACCCTGACTCCTTCAGGGGCACTTGCCTCCCCTAGTCCAGTCCACCCTGGACACAACGGCAACCCATTGTCCTTCACAATGTCTGATTGGCGCCAATTCTTTGAGCCATCCACTTTCATCAGTCATGTTTAGGGTGCTGCAGCCTTTCTACCACTCTAAAGCGATACAAAAGGGGATGATGGGCGGAGCGTTTGAGCAAATCAAACACTCACCCCCAGTCAACTGATCTGGGTTTAATCCATCAACATTCTTTAGCTCACTCAGCCACCCCAGTTCAGACATGGCCATATGCAAATCAGTCTGACCCTGTGCCTCAGGGGAACAGTCCAGCCCGAACTGCCAAGCCATGTCTTCCCTGGACCGGAAACAAGCATCCTGGGACCGGTTTCAGATTCATAATCCTCATCAGCCAGGCTATCTTGAATCCAGTGGCCAAGTGAGCAAGGGACTCACGTCTGAGCATACCCTGCCAACTTAGGGAGAACAAAGCGATACAAAAGGGGATGATGGACGGAGCGTTTGAGCAAATCAAACACTCACCCCCTGTCAACTGATCTGGGTTTAATCCATCACCATTCTTTAGCTAATCCAGTGGCCAAGTGAGCAAGGGACTCACGTCTGAGCATACCCTGCCAACTTAGGGCGAACAAAGCGATACAAAAGAGGATGATGGACGAAGCGTTTGAGCAAGACAAACACTCACCCCCAGTCAACTGATCTGGGTTTAATCCATCACCATTCTGGTTCAGATGCTCCGTCCATCACCACCCCCTTTTGTACCACTTTGGCCGCCATAAGTGTGGCAGGGTATGCTCAGATGTGAGTCCCTTGCTCACTTTGCCACTGGATTCAAGCAAGCCGGGCTGAAGACGGCTGGAATGCCAGAAACCGGTCCTCGGAAGCTTGTTTCTGGTCCAGGGAAGGCATGGCTTGGCAGTTTGGGCTGGACTGTTCCCATGAGGCACAGGGTCAGACTGATTTGCATTAGCCATGTCTGAACTGGGGTGGCAGAGTGGGCTAAAGAACGGTGATGGATCAAACCCAGATCTTTTGACTGGGTGTGAGTGTTTGATTGGTTCAGATGCTCGGTCCATCACCACCCCCTTTTTTACCGCTTTGACCACCATAAGTGTGGCAGTGTATGCTCAGACGTGAGTCCCTTGCTCACTTTGCCACTGGATTCAAGCAAGCCGGGCTGAAGACGGCTGGAATGCCAGAAACCGGTCCTCAGAAGCTTGTTTCCGGTCCAGGGAAGGCATGGCTTGGCAGTTCGGGCCGGCACTGTTCCCATGAGGTACAGGGTCAGACTGATTTGCATATAGTCATGTCTGAACTGGGGTGGCAGAGTGGACTAAAGAACGGTGATGGATCAAACCCAGATCTTTTGACTGGGTGTGAGTGTTTGATTGGTTCAGATGCTCCGTCCATCACCACCCCCTTTTGTACCGCTTTGGCCGCCATAAGTGTGGCAGGGTATGCTCAGACGTGAGTCCCTTGCTCACTTTGCCACTGGATTCAAGCAAGCTGGGCTGAAGACGGCTGGAATGCCAGAAACCGGTCCTCAGAAGCTTGTTTCCGGTCCAGGGAAGGCATGGCTTGGCAGTTCGGGCTGGACTGTTCCCATGAGGCACAGGGTCAGACTGATTTGCCTATAGCCATGTCTGAACTGGGGTGGCAGAGTGGGCTAAAGAACGGTGATGGATCAAACCCAGATCTTTTGACTGGGTGTGAGTGTTTGATTGATTCAGATGCTCCGTCCATCACCACCCCCTTTTGTACCGCTTTCTACCACTCTAGCACTGTCCTGGTGTGCTTCAGGCCATGAGGGCTGCCAAGACCCCCGCCATGAAAGCCTCCCACAATCTCCCTGCCAGATGGGGCTGGTTTGAATGTTTCTGCCAGGGCTGACTTTGGTTTGCAGCCCGGCCCTGGCACCACGTACCAATGTGCGTGGTTAGAAGCTTTGTGAAGTTGCGCAATGAAGGAGAATGAAGCGCCACGAGGCGCAGCGGGTGCATATACTACTGAGACATTTACCATCTTTAAGCCGGCAGAATGGATGGTCATGAAAACATGCAAGACAGCTCTTTTCATGTCTCACTGCGCAGGAGCTGCAGGTCGAGAACTACGCGCAGTTGGCGCAAAGGCGCAGTGAAGGTGCGCTAAATAAAATTCATCAAATGCCACTAATAACCATCAATTTTGTCTAGAGCTGCAGGTTAGGTTGTCGCGCTGATAAAAACAAGGTGTCACGATTGTCCCGGCAGCTTCGAAAGTGAAAGCGCGCACAGTGCGCTGAATGTAAACAAAGCACATCGTCGTGCCTAAAGTAGGACGAACTCAATAAAGAAAGTAGTGCTTACAACACTAAAATAACCTGTACTGTGTAACAACGGAAGTAAAGGGGCCAGTAGCCATGGGAGGTTACAAATGAAGACGAGGTGGTACTAAGGAGGGACTAACATGCCTATTAAGGAATCAGAAGCCAGCATTTATGACGGACAATGACACATGCCAATGAAAAATATGGGCGGGAAGTGGGTGTGGCTTTTCTTCTGTACTCTTCTACAGCAGATCGCCAGGCTCGTCCTAAAATATGAGGGTGCCAGGGCACAGGGATGACTTTGCAACACTGTCCCAAAGCGGAGGAGAAACCACACAGAGTAAAAGACCTCCTGGCAAACTTTAGTATCTTGATTGAATGTGCAGATAATGAATGATGGCACCAAACTCTTCCTGAAGGAACAGGAATGAGAAATGAGTCATGCCAACACTCTGATAAAATCCCACAGTAGTTCCATCTGCAAAAAGCAAAAAGCATTTGCAATGCAATAGGTCTCGATTTGCGAAATGTTTAGCTATTGCCATTGTAAATGGCAATGCCTTATATTTATGTTTTTAAAAACCTGCAATAATAAAAGGCATTGTCATTTACAACACCAATAGGTAAAAGTTTCGAAAATGCGAGACCTATTGCTTTGCAAATGCTTTTTCCTTTTGTAACTTTTTCGAATTTCCATTGTAATCATGCATGTATTTTTGTATACATGCCTTCCGTAAATGTTCTGAATCTTTCATAGTTCTACATGAATTGTTCTAGAAATGATGTTCTATTATACATTATTTCTATTTTAAAGCATAATCTCTGTTTTTCCCAACAAAATGTTTATATTCTTATATTTTTTATATAACTGTGATTAATAAGGTGTTTGTAAAACTCAAACTAGGTAGACTTTAGCTGTTAAAAACGTTTAGAAATGCTCCATTGCCAGCCAGTGGTCCCATCTCGCCAGACCCACGTGTATGGGCGGGTATGGCCATGCCAGTTGTATTCAACCAGGCCGGCAGGTGATGGCTACCGATCTGCTTGGAGATGGTCTCCCTCTCCTGCTCCAGCAGCTCGTAGGCCACAGTCAGACATTTCAGCTTGCTTCCCTTGTTATTCTTAAACCACATCCTGACCAGGAGGCCAAGCAGCATCCAGCTGACGCCCATGCCCAGGTATCCGCACAGGTAGACGGGTATGAGGTAGAAGACGGCCCTGCACCGGTAGGAAAGCATCTCCGGGAGCAGCAGGTTCACAGCCGTGGGGGAGAACTCCGGGGCCCCCCCTCTCTGATGGTGCCTCTGGGGGCCCGGATCCCTGCTCCCCCATTCTGCTGCCAGAGCTCACAGGAGGGTGGTGGTGAGAAAAAGGATGGGGGCAATGGTGGAACGGCCAGGTGAGGTCCTGAAGTGGGAGCTACAGAACTCCTAAGAACAGTGGAGATCAGGGACTGAGTGAAGAGATGCCCTAAGGAGATCCGGCCGAGGGGCGTGGACCCTGTCAGCAGAATCACTTTTGCAGACAGCGCCTGGAGAACGAGTGCTCAAAAACCAGGCACTGACCTCTGACACGAATGGCCTCGGGTTTGAGTGTGCAAGGAGAGGCCCGACTGCCAACACTTATTTCTTTCAGGTCAAAGTAGGGTCTGACTCCCAGCTGCACAACTCCCTGCCCGGATAGTAACAAGCCTCGGGCAGTGCTGAGACCGGCACTGCACGGGCACACACCTGGAGCAGTGCACAGACAGGGGCCTGCGCACCGAGCCGTACATCGCGCTGTGGTCCGGCAGCCCTTCTGCTTGATGGCGGACACCCATCCCAGCACCAGTTTTGTGGAACAGAATCCCCCCCCGGTGTGGCTGTGCCCCACTTGGACCGTCGCACACCTCTGACTGGGAGTTGTGCACCACAGGAGCCGTCCCTGAACTTCTGTGGACCGGGAGGAGTGTTGTGCCTGGTCAGTCAGCCGTGTACCTGTCCCTGGATGAACCCGGACAGGGAATTGTGTACCCAAGCCTCGCTGCCCAGACAAGGAGGTGTGTACGCATGCCTCACCCTCTGCTGACCCGACAGAGGAGCAAGTAGCTGCTTCTGCTGCCCGCACGCCGGAGTCTCCCGTGAGTCTCCCGATAGGTATGTCTACCCCCGGACAGGCGGACCAGGAGGCGGGCTGAGTGATACATTAAGCATGGCGCACGGCACACAGCGCCCGGGGGGCGTGATGGGGTGACGGGCTGCGAGCCACAGGCGCATTGTTAAAAGTGTGCGCCCGTTCAGTGGTTTCTGGTACTCCCCCTCCCAGAATGCTAGTGTCTTGTTGTTGAGCGTTGTGGTGCGGGGGTGATAAGTTTATAAATATTCGCTGTTTTGTGTCCCACTTTGTTTAGGTTCTGTGTGTTTTGTATTATTGAGGGCCTCTGTTTTGATAAGTTGTCTCTAGTGATTGCTGCTTTGATGCTGAGGAAGGTGTAAAAGTCTCTGTTATGTAGCTTGTGTGCCCTCTGTAGGGCCTCGAATGTGAGTGGGTTGTTGTTTAGCTCCAGTTGGGCCGGTACTGTGATGCCTATGCTACACCACCCTGCATTCACTACTGTGTCTCCTTTGTATGTTATTCTGGGGTTGTGCCACAAGGATTCCCATTTGGAGTTTTTGATGCTGACTTTCAGTTCTTTGTCCACCCTGAGCATGGCTGTCCTGGTGTTCCTGATGATTGCATTTTTCGCTTCTGGGTGTCTGCTTGCCGTTAGTGCCATCAGTGGGTCTGCCCCCCTAGGATGTTTTCCACATCCAACCACACTGGCGTATAGTCCGGTGTGGGGGTGATCCAGTGTATGCCCTGTTTTGCCAGACATGCCATTTGGAATGCCTTGTAGTTAGTTAGGTTGAGCCCTCCTAGGTCTTTCTTCAGTCTGAGTTTTGAGAGGCTGATTCTGGCTCTTTTCCCCTCCCATAGGAATATGTTGAGCGCTTTGTCTAATTTATTGTGGAAATCCGACATTAGTGTTAGCGGTAGCATGCTCAGCAGATAGTTTAGCATAGGCGTCACCATCATTTTGATCGTTTCGATCCGACCCCACCAGCTAATGTATCTCGGGCTCCACTCCTCCAGTTTGCCCTCTAGCACACGTGATATACGAATGCCCCAAGGTTAAGGTCTTTTGGCCCAGGGTACACAAATTCATAGACACACTCACAGGCAGCCAAACCACACGCGGCCTACCAGGCTTCACCATGGCCTTCATGGACACATCGCTTGACTCGAAAGGAAACAGTGACCTAGTGGATGTCCTGCTCACAGCTGCCGCCAAAACTATCTTGGGTAACTGGAAGGACACTGGGAAAGCCACTTTCAAACGTTGGTTTAACTGGGTGACCAAACAGCCAAGTAAATGTTTCAAACTGTATAGTATTGTATGTGCAAAAATTTATTTTCAATAAAATACTTTGAAATAAAAAAAAAAGTGTGCGCCCGTGTTATTTATAAAGCGTGGTATGCGTTCTGGGTATAACAGAAATACAAAACATAAGGCGTGCTTGCTGGCATAACAAACAAGGAGTAAGGGGAGCGGACCAGGCACCAAGGAAAAAAAAAAACAAAGTAGTCCCAACATTAAAAGATACCGCCCTGCAGCATAACATAACTGTAGTTGGTTGATGCTGCTTCCTCCAGAAATGGAAGAAAACGGAAGTGACGTATCAGACCACTAGCCAACCATGAGAAAGATAAGAAGAGAAATGCCTGATTACACCAAAAGCAAGCTGCAAATCAAAGATAAAATCAATGGGTGGAGTTTCACTAGTAATACTGATTAGTGGATGCCTCTATGCGAGACCTAAAAAGCAACCATCTGGGCCAATATTAGAAGTAAGGAGGCAGTGGGTGTAATGAAATACAGGGAAGAAATGCATTGTGATGCATCCAACATTCAAATCTGGCTTCTTGCATATGGTTAAATTAAACCCATAGCACAGGAAAAGTACCATGCTTCATCTTGGATTAGCATTCCCAAACTAGAGTTTATGGACTGACCACCATCTTATAAAGGACTTCACCATGGTTTTACTCTGAAGGTAGCTCACTTGGGAAGAAAAGAAGAAACCCAAGTTTGACGTGTTTCACAAACTAACTGATTCCATACACATCCCGAGCACACAACTGCTGTATGCAGCAAAGCTAGCGCTAACACTCTAGGGGGCAGATTTACAACTTCTGGCGCATCTCTGCTAATCAGCATTGATGCGCCAGAAAAGTTGCGACACGCACAACCAGCCGTGCGCCACCACTGATGCGGCGCATTCACGATGCGGCGCACCGTAGCGCATGGATGGGCAGATGCATGTCACATCCCCCGGTGGAAAGGCGGCGGATTGCCGGAGTTCCGTCGCAAGCACAACGCAGCTCCAGTAAGGCTCAGGGTGCCCCTACGCCTAGCATGCTGCGTCAATCCTCATACCTGCTTCAAGCAGGCACAGGGTTTTGATGCAGCATGGCCATAAAAGTGACTGAGTGAAATCTTGTAGATTTCACTCAGCCACTTTTCCGAGGCGTTCCTTCGCCGGAACGCTCCCCCCCCCAACTGTGCCGGAACGCCCACATGTGGCACAGGGCTTTACAGTGTGACGCATCTCCCAGATGTGTCACGTTGTAAATACCCCGCAGAATGGCGCTGGCTATGCACTGCCGCTGCGTCACAAAAGTGACGCAACGGCGGCGCAAATGTGGGGTACGGGGCTTATAAATCTGCCCCTAGGACCTTTCTGGATGCGCAGACTCCAGCTGAGCGAAATGTCTCTAGACACGTCGATTGTCAATGCAGTCAACTCATCTCTCTATTGGCTGAGAGGTAACAATCAGGCAGTTACTCTCATTAATTTATAGAACCCTAGACAATTAGATAAACAAATACAGAACGTTGACAGAGTGTATCATTAATGACAGAAGAACCAGTTAATCCCGCTAGATAACTGTCCTCACCAAATTAATAGGCATGAGGTGCAGGAAAGTGTGCCAAGGAGGAGGGTAATGAACAGTAATGAACATAGAGGATTGACTACAAGACCATTAATGCCGATAGTACATGAATGTCCCATTTCTGCTACCAGGTAGCATTTTAAGTGCTCTTAGACTACTGTGTCCTACCTCGCTAACTCAAAAATATTTTAATTGTTACCAGTGTCAAAGCCTTGGAGATTGGAGACCAAGGTTCTACTCTTGGTTTTTGTGCATATTTGCTTGGGAATGTTTAAATAAGGATCATTTTTAATCATACGTATGTCTTAACGTCACAGTGGAAGATCGGAAAATGTCGAGAAAAAGTCCAATTTAATTTAAAAATTACGATATTGAGACCTAGAAGACTACATTAATATCCAAAGGCAGATATTCATACAGAGACGGGCCTGCCACCAAGGCGGCTGATATATTTCACTCTATTTGCAAGTAGTTTGCTGATTCAGGTCGTGTGTAAAAAACTGCATGGTGAGCGTAAGCTATATGTCTATGCCAACATTTTTGGATTTTATTATTACACAGAGTTTTAAACCAGGTAGAAGACTTAAAACTTCACCTGTTCCTTCCAACGTGACAATTAATGTGGGACCATGGCTGATGGGATATTTTTCCTATATCGCAGATTAAAGACAATTCTATTGGCTTCATTCTGCATAAATTAAAAGACTCTTTGGATGTTCTAAGTAGATTCAACAAAAGTCACTTTCGGAGAAAAGTCTCAAAGGACGCCTCAGGATGCAAAGCTATAAAAAGCAAAATGTCAAAGACACAGTGGTCTACGGGTCCATTAAAACAGATGAGTCCAGTTTTTTTTTACCAAATCTCTAAATAGGAAAACTCATCAGACAATTGGAAGAATCTATAACCTGTTAAGCGTCAATCAATTATGGCACATTTGATGGTTTAAAGCACAACATCCTGATCTGCTTTTGCGTATGCGTGGCACGTGTGTTAGTAAAAGTCCAGCTGAGTAGAGGTGACTGATGGATTGATAGAACTGCACATGGCTGTTCAGGTAGGCTGGACCTGGGCTGTGTAGTGTGTTCTATGTGTGTGCAAGGATCAACAACTGTGTGCAATTATACATAGGGAGCCAGTATAGTTTCCTTAGGTGTGGTGTGATGTGAGCCTGGTGTGGCTGATTGAAGACCAGTCTGGCTGCTGTGTTCTGGATGGTCTGAGGTCTTTTTGTGAGTTGGTGGAGGATAATCGCGGATCACTGACATAATATCAAGGGACATAATATCGACTCTCAAAAATATCGGCGACAAAATATCGACAGACAGAATATCGACTTTGTATCTACAAACAGGTAAGTACAAAAATATCGAGTAAAAAATATCGTTTACAAAAATATAGTTTATAAACATATCGACTTTATTAAAAACAATGTTAAATTAAATTAATATTAAAAATTAATTACTAAAATATACTTAAAAATACTTAAATTACCTTATAATAATTAAATAATTAATGAAAATCATAAAAAAATTGTACAATCATGTTTGTTAAAACATATATATATAGTAACATAATATAATTAAATAATATCCAATATTATTACCGTAGGATAGCGGAAGTGTAAAAATTACTATTCCCACTCCAGCGAGTGCAACAGTAGGGAAAGCGTTGGATAGCGTAGGGGTAAAAATTACTATTCCCATTCCAAAGAGTGCAACAGTAGGGAAAGCGTTGTATAGCGTAGAGTTAAAAATTACTATTCCCACTCCAAAGAGTGAAACAGTAGGGAAAGCGTTGGATAGCGTAGGGGTAAAACTTACTATTCCCACTCCAAAGAGTGCAACAGTAGGGAAAGCGTTGGATAGCGTAGAGGTAGAAAATTACTATTCCCACTCCAAAGAGTGCAACAGTAGGGAAAGCATTGGATAGCGTAGGGGTAAAAATTATTATTCCCACTCCAGTGAGTGCAACAGTAGGGAAAGCGTTGGATAGCGTAGGGGTAAAAATTACTATTCACACTCCAGTGAGTGCAACAGTAGGGAAAGCGTTGGATAGCGTAGGGGTAAAAATTACTATTCCCACTCCAGTGGGTGCAACAGTAGGGAAAGCGTTGGATAGCGTAGAGGTAAAAATTACTATTCCCACTCCAAAGAGTGCAACAGTAGGGAAAGCGTTGGATAGAGTAGGGGTTAAAATTACTATTCCCACTTCAAAGAGTGCAACAGTAGGTAAAGCGTCGGATAGCGTAGAGGTAAAAATTACTATTCCCACTCCAAAGAGTGCAACAGTAGGGAAAGCGTTGGATAGCGTAGGGGTAAAAATTACTATTCCCACTCCAGTGAGTGCAACAGTAGGGAAAGCGATGGATAGCGTAGGGGTAAAAATTACTATTCCCACTCCAAAGAGTGCAACAGTAGAGAAAGCATTGGATAGCGAGAGGTAAAAATTACTATTCCCACTCCAGAGAGTGCAACAGTAGGGAAAGCATTGGATAGCGTAGAGGTAACAATTACTATTCCCACTCCAGTGGGTGCAACAGTAGGTAAAGCGTTGGATAGCATAGAGGTAACAATTACTAATCCCACTCCAGTGGGTGCAACAGTAGGGAAAGCGTTGGATAGCGTAGGGGTAAAAATTACTATTCCCACTCCAGAGAGTGCAACAGTAGGGAAAGCATTGGATAGCGTAGGGGTTAAAATTACTATTCCCACTCCAAAGAGTGCAACAGTAGGGAAAGCGTTGGATAGCGTAGGGGTAAAAATTACTATTCCTACTCCAGAGAGTGCAACAGTAGGGAAAGTAAATACTTCTTATATTATTTAAAAAAATATAAATTAATATCTATAAAAAATGAATTAAAAGTAATTACCAATTTAATATAATATAATAATTAATCAATTAAAATTACAAATTACAATTAAAAATTAATTAACAATTAATTCAAATTAAATACAAATAAATAAATTGAATTATTTAATAATTATGAATAAATTACTTCACACCCTATTCCCCTGTAAACTCACAACCCGCTACAGAAAATAAATTAGTAAAATTAACATAATTAGCAATGAATCAATTAAATAAAATTAATTGGCAATTAAAATTTAATTAATTACCCATAAAAAATTAATTAACAATTAATTCTAAAAATATACCAATAAATATTTTTACATATTTAATTAAATATAAATAAATTACTTCCCACCCAATTCCCCTATAACCCCACAACCCGCTTCAGAAAATAAATTAGTAAAATGAAATTAATTAGCAATTAATCAATTAATTAAAATTAATTGCCAATTAAAATTTAATTAATTACCAAATATAAATTAATTAACAATGAATTAAAAATGAATACCAATATATAAATTTACATATTTAATTAATTACAATTAAATTACTTCCCACCGTATTCCCCTATAAACCCACAACCCGCTACAGAATTAAATTACGCAAAAAATAAAAAATAAAAATTCATTAATTAAAATTAATTATAACATAAATACACACTTTTCACACATATAATAACATAACAAACACTATAAAAAATTCGATATTATTAAAAATTCGATCATTTTAGTAAACTATATTATATACTTCGATATTTTAACTTTATATATTTTTAACATTCGATATAACATTACTTACCTTCAAAACGATATTTTTGATGTCTATATTCTGTCTCTTCGATATTTTGTCCAGCCTATATTTTGGAATCGATATTATGTCCATTCGATATTTTGTAGTCGATATTATGTCTGTTTACCGATAACGCATAGAGGATGTTCCAGTAGCTCAATCTGCTGGTGATGAGGGTATGGGTGATGGTTTTCCTTGTCTTCCTGGGTAGCCACTTGGATGTTTTTGTCAGCATTCTTGGAGTGTGGAAGCAGGCTGCAGTGATGGCCTTCACATGTTTGACATGTCCAGCTTGCTATTGATAATGGACCCGAGGTTTCTTGCTTGTGTGCTGGGATTGGGGTGGGTCTAAGTTCTGTAAGCCATTAGGCAGAAACCCACAGGGACTTCTCTTTTCCAAAGATCACCACTTTTTATGAGGGGGTAAGGGGGTTGTTATGCGAACTCGACCTTAAGGTATCAGAGTACTTTACATCAGCACCAATTGCGTTACAGATGCACAGAATCATTTTGTTAGGCACAGGAAGAGTAAGTGATTGGCAAGAATCACAGGATGCTGAGCATCCCTGCCGTGACTCAAACCCGGTTCCCCAGCTTGTGGTCAACCACTGTAGCCGTTGGGCCCTATACTCTCCCCAACTTGCCCGTGTTAAGTTGAGGCGGTTGAACTTCATCCAGGTGCACACATTGGTAATGCCTGTGGGGTCCGCTACTTTGTTTATTTAATCCGACCTGCTTGGGTCGGTGCCCACACCTTTGCATTTGCTCCTAAGTGCTTCTAAATACCACATTGCTGTTTTAAATCTTCAATCTGACTTGCTTCTTATTGCTGCTATATACCGAATTGCTGTTTTTAAATCTTGAATTTATCACTGCTTTTACCGTGTTCGACCGCTAAGATGATACCTAGCCAGTTCTAGGTTTAATATGTCCCATGTGGTTGTTTTACTCAACGCTCTGTTTTTAATTTGTCCTGTTGCTTCCTCTTGCATACGGAGGAGGGTGAGTTCCTCTCCCGACCCATATTTTTGCCATTGTTGGGACGACAAGAGACACCATTTTGGTGCGTGCCTGCTCTAGTCGTCCAAAGGTGATAACACATAAAGATGCGCGCTGCGTGGACGTTCTTGGCTGTGGGGTCCGCTACTTTCTTTATTTAATCTGACCTGCTTGGGACGGTGCCCACACATTTATATTTTCTCCTAAGTGATGCTAAAAACCGCATTGCTGTTTTAAATCTTGGAACTGACTTTCTTGTGATTGCTGCTACATACCGCATTGCTGTTTTAAAATCTTGAATTTGACTCTCAATTTTTATCACTGCTTTTATTGTTCTACTGCCAAGCTAATTGTTGTATTTTTAAATGATGAAGTCCACGCAGGTTGAGGGGTGAAAAGTTATGTTTATTCCAGAATTAGGAGATCAGCACCAAGGACCCTCACAATGCAACTCCCATCATCAGCACCAGTAACAAACTGCTGAACTGGAGCTTCCAAGAGACTAACATTCCAGGTGCTAGGCAACCAGTAGAACTGAAAGATGCAACATATAGGAATATATAAAGAAACAGAGCAAACATAAGAATATAACCCACCTAACCCCTTCAAAGGAAAACAAAAACCTAAAGAAGGAAAGATAACAACAAGATAACATCCATAGTTCAGAGGCAGGACCTGGAAAACAAAACATTGCAAAAAAGAAAAACAAAACAGTATAAAGCAAAACTAAATCACATAGTCTTCAAGATATTTGATCTTAAACTTTAGTATAGTGTGTGCAACTCCATGAGGTTAGTGCAAACAGTTCCTGCTAAGCATGGGCTAAAAATTTGCGGATTTTCCGCAATTTCGCGATCCGCGAATCTCGCGAAATCGCGGTAAAATCCGCGAATCAGCGGGGACGAATTTTCAGCCAAGCACTTACAGGGTTACAGCAGCAGGTGTAAAAGTTGAAGCTAATTTTTTGTAACCTTTTACAAAAGGGTTACAAAGAAATTAACTTCAACTTGGGCACCTGCTGCTGTAAGCCTGTAAGTCCTTCCTGGCGCCTCGTTGCCTACTTGCAACTATTCTCTGACCCTGCTCTGACCCTTGAAGCAGGGTCAGAGAATAGTTACAAGTAGGCAATGAGGCGCCTGTCACGAAAATTAAACCTCAACAGGAAGCACTGACAGATATAAAAACAAGCATTTGCAATGCAATAGGTCTCGCATTAGGAAAGTTTGAGCTATTGGTCTTGTAAATGACAATTTTTTTTATTTATGTGTTGGTTTTGAAAATAGCTAAATTAATAGCTTTGTCATTTACAATGCCAATAGTTATAACTTTCGCAAATGTGACACTTATAGCATTTATAATGCAACATGTTTTGTATTTACGTGACTTAGCTGTATTGATATTACAAATTACAATGGCTTTTAATTTTTTTAAATAATTAATACTTAAATAAAAGTGATTTTAATTTATAATGGCAATAACTTAAACTTTTGTAAATAACTTTTGTGAAGATAATGTTCAGTGTATTTTATTGTGACGAAAATCCAAGAACAGAAGTGAAATATTAACATCTTTTTGTGACATTTGTAATAAAGTTTGAAACATTGAGAGAACATATTTGAACCAGTTGTTGTTGAATGGTTGCGCAGATTGATGCTGGGGTGGCGCCGAGTGGTGCTGTGGTGGTGCTGAGTGGTGCTGTGGTGATGCTGAGTGGTGCTGTGGTGGTGCTGAGTGGTACTGGGATGGTGCTGAGTGATGCTGGGGTGGTGCTGAGTGGTGCTGTGGTGGTGCTTAGTGATGCTGTGGTGGTGCTGAGTGATGCTGTGGTGGTGCTGAGTAGTGCTGTGGTGGTGCTGAGTGATAATGTGGTGGTGCTGAGTGATGCTGTGGTGGTGCTGAGTGATGCTGTGGTGGCGCGGATTGGTGCTGTGGTGGTGCTGAGTGATGCTGTGATGGTGCTGAGTGATGCTGTGGTGGTGCTGAGTGGTGCTGTGGTGGCGCTGAGCGATGCTGTGGTGGCGCTGAGTGGTGCTGAGTGGTGCTGTGGTGGTGCTGAGTGATGCTGTGGTGGTGCTGAGTGGTGCTGTGGTGGTGCTGAGTGGTGCTGTGGTGGTGCTGAGTGATGCTGTGGTGGTGCTGAGTAGTACTGTGGTGGTGCTGAGTGATAATGTGGTGGTGCTGAGTGATGCTGTGGTGGTGCTGAGTGGTGCTGTGGTGGTGCTGAGTGATGCTGTGGTGGTGCTGAGTGATGCTGTGGTGGTGCTGTGTGGTGCTGTGGTGGTGCTGAGTGATAATGTGGTGGTGCTGAGTGATAATGTGATGGTGCTGAGTGATGCTGGGGTAGCGCTGAGTCATGATGTGGTGATGCAGAGGGCAGAAAGGCACAAAAAGCAGTCTAACAAAGGGCAGAAGGGCAGAAAAACAAGGGAAAAACGAGTCTAACTGAGGGCAGAAGGGCACAAAAAAACAGTCTAACAGAGGACAGAACGGCAGAAAAACAAGGGAAAAACGAGTCTAACAGAGGGCAGAAGGGCACAAAAAACTAGTCTAACGGGGCAGAAAGGCACAAAAACGAGTCTAACAGAGGGCAGAAGGGCACAAAAAAACGAGTCTAACAGAGGGCAGAAGGGCACAAAAACAAGGGAATAACAGAGGGCACAAGGGCACAAAAAACGAGTCTAACAGGGGGCAGAAGGGCAGAAAACCAAGGGAAAAACGAGTCTAACAGAGAGCAGAAGGGCAGAAAAACAAGGGAAAAAAGAGTCTAACAGAGGGCAGAAGGGCACAAAAAACGAGTCTAACAGGGGGCAGAATGAATCCCGCCCTGCGTGTTTGTCCACGAAGATGCCACCTTTTTGTGCAATACCTCTACTCAACTGGAGTACTTTCTACTGTCTAATCAGTAAGTGCTCCCTCGTTGGCTAAATGTATAGGGGCAGATTTACAATAACTGGCGCATCCCCAGGGATGCGCCAGTTATTGTGCGCCGCAGCTCCGCCACCCATGATGCAGCCCACCATGTGGCAAAAACGGCACAGATGCGTCATGCATCTGTGCCATAAAAGCAGCGCATTGCTGGAGCTGCGTCGCGCTTGCGACGCAGCTCCAGCAATGCGCTGGGGGGCCCTATCTCCCCAATGCTGCATCAAGCCTTGCACCTGCTTCAAGCAGGCGCAGGGTTTTGACGCAGCATTGGCCTAAAAGTGACTGAGTGAAATCTTGTAGATTTCACTCAGCCACTTTTAGGAGGCGTTCCTGCGCAGGAACGCCCTCCCGTGCGCCGGAACGCCTCCTGATGGCGCAGGGCTTTACAACGTGACGCATTTCTCAGATGCGTCACGTTGTTAATACCCAGCACCATGACGCATCTTTTGTGCTGCCGCTGCGTCACAAAAGGTCTCGGTAGAGGGTGGCAGTGGTGAACCAGAGGGTGGCAGTGATGAACCAGAGGGTGGCAGGGGTGAACCAGAGGGTGACAGTGCTGAAGCAGAGGGTGGCAGTGCTGAACCAGAGGTGGCAGGGGTGAACCAGAGGATGGCAGGGGTGAACCACAGGGTGGCAGTGATGAATGAGATGGTGGCAGGGGTGAACCAGAGGGTGTCAGTGGTGAACCAGAGGGTGGCATGTGTGAACCAGAGGGTGGCAGTGGTGAACCAGAGAGTGGCAGTGGTGAACCAGAGGGTTGCAAGTGCTGAACCAGAGGGTGACAGTGGTTAGCCAGAGGGTGGCAGTGGTGAACCAGAGGTGCTGTGATGAACCAGAGGGTGGCAGTGGTGAACCAGAGGGTGGCAGTGGTGAACCAGAGGGTGACAGTGCTGAACCAGAGGGTGGCAGGGGTGAACCAGAGTGTGCTGTTATGAACCAGAGGATGGCAGTGGTGAACCAGAGGGTGGCAGTGGTGAACCAGAGAGTGGCAGTGGTGAACCAGAGGGTTGCAAGTGCTGAACCAGAGGGTGACAGTGGTTAGCCAGAGGGTGGCAGTGGTGAACCAGAGGTGCTGTGATGAACCAGAGGGTGGCAGTGGTGAACCAGAGGGTGGCAGTGGTGAACCAGAGGGTGACAGTGCTGAACCAGAGGGTGGCAGGGGTGAACCAGAGTGTGCTGTTATGAACCAGAGGGTGGCAGTGGTGAGCCAGAGGGTGGCAGGGGTGAACAAGAGGGTGGCAGTGGTGAACCAGAGGGTGGCAGTGCTGAACCAGAGGGTGACAGTGGTTAACCAGAGGGTGGCAGTGGTGAACCAGAGGTGCTGTGATGAACCAGAGGGTGGCAGTGGTGAACCAGAGGGTGGCAGGGGTGAACCAGAGGGTGGCAGTGGTGAACCAGAGGGTGGCAGTGCTGAACCAGAGGGTGACAGTGATGAACCAGAGGGTGGCAGTGGTGAACCAGAGGGTGCTGTGCCCATACACGACCGCAATGGTAACTTCGCCATGCAAGCGGCCCGCGAACACGCAAAAAGCCCCGCGAACACGCAAAAAACCCCGCGAACACGCAAAAATCCCCGCGAACACGCAAAAAAACAAAAATCCGCAAATTCGCACGAAGTCGCGGATTTTGCGGATTGCGAATTTGATTTCAAGCAAATTTGCGCAACGCGAATTCGCACATTTCGCCCATACTTAGTTCCTGCAAGCTCCTTGGGCAAAAGAGGCGATTCCTCAGACAACCTAGAACACACGTTACTTTCCTGCACCTTCACCTGCTCAGACAAAGCATGAGACTCTCCCAGTAAGTTGGAAATTTCCCAATCATCCACACACTCATCTGTGGAGGATCTTAAATCAAGCTGGGAGACTGTTCTTGCACACGGATTTCCAATTTGCTTGCCTGGGGCTTCACTTGCTCAGACTCCAAAAACACATCCACATCATAGGGAAAATCCACCTTTCCCTTCACACCTTCTGTGGAACTCACATTTGGGAAGGACTCAGTAGCTTTAACATGACCGTCTTTAACTTTTGCTATGTTCCTTTTGCTCCACCACTTTCTACCAGTAATCCTCTCTGCGTGCTTGCTAACTTAAACAAATTCAGTCTCAGGATAACATTTAGAACCCTCTCTCCTTAAACGGTCTTCTGACACAGACACGTTCTCCCACAACAAAATTCTCCTCATTAACTCGCTTAGCATCATCATACCTAACTTTATATATGGCTTGGCTCTCTTCCACACGTAGTCTCACTTGATCATGATCAGGAGTACAGTCATGAATGCCAGAATTGCCAATGACCCATTCAGGGGACAACTCATTGAAAAACTGTCTACCCCTCAACAGGGCGATGGGTGTTACACCAGTAGTGGAGTGTGAAGTATTATTGCAGAACCAATTTCTTTCACTCACCACATCCATCACCTGGAGCCCAGAAGAAACAGCAAGTTGTATGGAGTCCCTTCAAAATGCGATTTACCCTCTCCACCAAACCATATAGTGGACTATAGAGAGCAGTGATGAGGTGCTGGACCCCAAAATTTGTTAAGAAACTTGTTGATTGAAACAAATTGGACCCCATTATCTGAGACCAGAAATGCGTGAATACCTTCTAATCAAAAAAAATTTTTTAAATCGATCACATTGTCAGTATTAGGTTGTCTCAAAAATTTAAATGAGACCCACTTGGAAAAGTAGTCTACCACAGTCCAAATGTGTCTGTACCCACCATTCAAACCACAAATGGGACCGACAAAGTCTAGCACTAATTTTTCCCAAGGTCTGTGAGTGAGACTGACAGGACACAAAGGAGAATTATGAGTACGTAGAACCTTCTTAGCATGTCCACACTCTCTACATCTGCTCAAAATGGTCTCAACCAAATTGTCCATTCCAGGCCACCAGTAATATAGACGTAACCTCTTCTTGTTTCCAGTGATACCTACATGCCGGTTGTGAGCCAACGCAATAAAAATGTTCATAAAATCAGCAGGAGGAATGAGTGAAGTGCCTCTCATGATAAAAACACCTACCACACTCAACTCATCTTTGACTTTAAAGTAAGAAATTAACTCATCCCCAACTTGACCTTCTCTGGGCCATCCACTACAAATGAACCTCTTGAGAGTTGCTTGACATATACCGGATGCAGATGATTGTTCCCACTCTTGACAAGAAATGACATCTTTGTCTAAAACAAATCCATCCAGTAATCCCACACAATCCCCTTTTCTTCTACAATCACTACTGGAATTAGAAGGGCATCTAGACAGAAAATCTGCTTTAAAAAATGTTCCTCCTGGAATGTGCCTCATGGCGAAATTGTAATCATACAGCTTAGAAAACAGGTGTATCAACCTTGGACTAGCATTTCTTAACCCTTTGTCATTCCAAATAAAGACTAAGGGTTTATGGTCTGTAACTACAACACACTGTCTCCCCCACGGATAGGTTACAAAATGTTGGACACCCCACACACAAGCAAGTGCCTCCTCCTCAATGATGCTGTAATTCTTCTTCGCTGTAGAAAGTATTTGCAAGACAAATGGGACAGTGTCCTCCACACCGTCAACCATTTGACTAAGAATAGCACCAAGACCTAAATTGCTAGCGTCAACTGTAATGTAAGACATGACATTGTCTGTACAGGGTTTAAGAGCAGGTGCATTTATAATTAAATCTTTTATATTTTTGAAGGATTCCAGTTGTACACCCCCCCCAATGAACTTCACATTACTTCTGACCAGTTTCCTCAAGGGTTCACTTACAAGTGCAAAAGTTTGTACAAAGCGAGAGTAGTATTCACATAGACCCAAAAAAGACCTCAAGTGATCTTTATCAGAGAGTTGAGCACAATCGGAGGAGGGGGTGTACCTCTCCCGACCCGTAGTTCCGCCATTATTGGGACAACTAGAGAGGCCATTTTGGTGTGTGCGTGCTCTAGTCGTCCAAAGGCGTTCACACATAAACATGTGTGCTGCGCGGATGCTCTTGCCTATTGGGTCCGCTACTTTGTTTGTTTAATCTGACCTGCTTGGGTCGGTGCCCGCACCTTTGTATTTGCTCCTAAGTGCTGATAAATACCGCTTTGCTGTTTTAAATCTTGAATCTGACTTGCTCCTAATTGCAGCTATATACCGCATAGATGTCTTTAAATCTTGAATTTGACTCTTAATTTTTTATCACTGCTTTTACCGTGTTCTACTGCTAAACTGATACATAGCAAGCTCTAGGTTTAATACTGTGTCCCAAGTGCCTGTTTTACTCACCCCTTTGTTTTGAATTTGTCCTGTTGCTTCCTCTTGCATGCGGAGGAGGATGAGTTTCTCTACCGACCTGTAGTTCCGCCATTGTTGGGACGACTAGAGATGCCATTTTGGTAGGTGCATGCTCTAGTCATCCAAAGGCGATCACACCTAAAGATGTGTGCTGCGGGGACGCTCTTGCCTGTGGAGTCCCCTACTTTGTTTATTTAATCTGCCCTGCTTTGGTTGGTGCCCCCACCTTTGTATTTGCTCCTAATTGCTGCTATATACCGCGTTGCTGTTTTTAAATCTTGAATTTGACTCTTAAATTTTATCACTGCCTTTACCTTGTTCTATGGCTAAGCTGATACCTAGTCTACTCTAGGTTTAACACTGTGTTCCAAGTGCCTGTTTTGAATTTGTCCTGTTGCTTTCTCTTGCATGCAGAAGAGGGTGAGTTCCTTTCCCGACCTGTAGTTCCGCCAGCCTTCCCCCTGGGCCCCAGGACCACTAAAGACACCATTTTAGTGTGTGCGTGCTCTTGTCATGCAAAGGCGATCACACATAAAGATGCACATTGCACGGACGCGCTGCTGGCGCACCAAAGGGCAGCCTGTCTGCGCCTGTCAGCGTACCGGAAGTGTCAACCATGCTGCCCGAATTACTTCTCGCAGTAAACCGCTGCATATCCTGTGTGACAGGCATGAATTGTTATCACTCTACCCCTTGGTGTGTAATGGGTCTGTTAGGTGTGATGTCACGACTAATATGACCTTGGTATGCAATCTTTGTAAATTCTGCCTATCCCCAAGGCCTGCTCACCTCTCTCCCCTTACCAATGCCCTGAGTGATAGAAATAGGGAGCATACGATAAGAGCAGCTATGATCAATGCACGTTCGATCTCTAAACATTCAGAGGATATTTACGATCTGCTTAACTTCAACATTTCGAGAGTTGATTGACAATCTGAGAGAGGAGGCGGAGTGGAGGTGGTGTTTAAGGAAAATTGGAATTTCCAGCGCAATGAGATAAGGGAGCTAAGGGGAGGGAGAAGCCCTTGACTTCTGTATCACCATCTACCCAATCTCTCGCCGAGAGGTATCTTGATTTATAGGCCCCCCCGGCTCCGCTGGCCCCTTCCTCAAAACACTGGATGAGTTCATTATCCTGTGTAATTTATGATACTCTCACTTTGTACTCCCTGGGGACTTCAACATCCATATTGACATCTGTGAAGCAGGGGACACTCAGGAGTTTCTTGACTCCCTGAGACTTGCCCAACTTCCACAATGGGTTAGCTCACCTACCCACCGGGGCGGTCATATGCTGGATTTGATCCGTTCCAACTTCCCGATTACAGTTGAGCATCCCCTAACGGTAGCCTGGACAGATCATTTCCTGATCCACTTTTCTTGTCAAGCCCAAAGTGAACCCAAGCAGGCTCGATACTGCTCCGGTCTCCAAAGGATACCAACCCATAGAATTAACCCGGCAGGCTTCAGTCTTGTCCTAGCTGAATCACGTCCGGCTATAGCCAATGAACTGAATAAAGCCCTTGTAAATTTCACTAAGTGGATCCACCAGGCGGTAGAGCACCTTATCCCCGCTACTGGACGCAGATTTCTATGAATCGTCCTTCCAAGGGTTTTCCTGCTCCCTGAATGTTCAGAAACAGCATTGCAAAAGACTGGAACGCAAATGGAGACAGGAGTACTGTCCTTTAGCTAGGATAGCCCTAAGATGGGCTCAAAAGTCGTACTATGCCTCCATTGCTCATGCTAAAAGTCTATGTTGCGCGGAGCTTATTGCCCACTCAGGTAACAATGCCAAAGACATTTTTAACATTGTGCAAAGCTTTCTCTCCCCAAAAGCTGAGTCTAGCTCCCACTCCCTATCGCTTGCCTGGTGTGAGGAAATATCTTGTTTCTTCATCAACAAGGTCCGTGTACTTCAATCAAATTTTGATACTAGTAATAGCCAACCAGCGGTGAGCACTCCTCCTGATCAGTCTCCCTCTGCTTCTTCAGCTACTCTGCTAGCTTTCGATACTATACCCAGGCAGGACTCTGAGCAGCTCTCAGCTACCTTAAATCCAGCTTGCCTGCTGACTCCTGTCCAGCTAAATAGCGGTTTCCCGAGCCAAGATTCTAGTTAATGGAAAAACTGGAAAACCTGAAAGTTTGGCCGTACAGCCGTTGTGCATGCCTTTACTGTTTCGGGCAGTATAATTACCATGACTAGTCATCCTCCTTTTTAAAGGGTTCAACTTCAACCGGGATTGGCTCTTTAGATGGGTTACCGCAATGCGGTATAGATGGGTCATTATATTAAAGGCCACACTAGTAATCCGACTTATGTATACTTAATGTTTCAGAAACAATTGGATTAACACCATTGGATTAACTCTACTGGATGTGCTGTTTATTGGCAATATAGGCACAAGATTCCGATGCCTATCAGGGTGAGTAACACTCCAACCCTGATAAAGAAAGAAACCACTCCCTTTTAAATAATCACTCTCACACACAATCCCCCTTTCTTTTTTTAATTTATTTTCAGATTGTGCACATTTAATTCAAGCCTCCCCGTCTTGAAAAAGACCCGCCGCGACCACCTAAAGGGGCGCTGAAGGGTTGAAACGTCGACGTAATTCTTAGGTTCAGGATGACCCGGTTTCCACAACAAAGGATGAAACTGTGGTTATAAATTGAACTCTGGCCTCTCTTGTATATAGGATTTTAGACATAACCATTGTTTGTCATTTGTATATATTGTGCACCTATTCACTATTTCCCTTTGCACAAATGTCACAAAATTGTATTTGGAATATAAATTGATTGCATTTTTTGATATAAACTAAACAGCTCGATACGGAATGAAGTAATTCTGATATATAAAAAATTGAGCAATATTTGATGGTTGTTTTGGGGTTTTTTGCTTTCGTGTGTGTTGAGAGTACAATTGGATGCATTACATGTACTGTAGTTTGGAAATAATTGCAGGTCCACCCGACAGAACCATTTTTTCTTGAATTACAGCTAAATTGCTTGCCAGGGCCTCTCAGGTGATTAACCCAGAGATGAACTGTTAGACTTGGCATTTTTCTGCGTGTTTCCCTGAGTTTTTGCTTTCTGACCTCCCGGTTTTAACTATGTGTTAGAAATGGGATTTCTGGTTGGCAAAGCCAGGCAGAAACCACCACTCTAGTCAGGGGTTTACAGTCCAAAGATAACCCCTGCCCCACCCCTTGGTAGCTTGGCACGAGCAGTCAGGCTTATCTTGGAGGAAATGTGTAAAGAATTTGCGCACGCACACAGCAAAAACATCCCAGGCATACTACAAAAGGTACTCCACACATGGTTATATAAAAATAGCCTTTGTATTCTCATAACACATTAGAATAGTAAACACATAACCTACACTGTGCCAACTGGCACGGGCAATATTCACAAGGGATTATTTACACATGACAGGGCCACATGGGCCACTGTCAGGATCTGCACTTAGCAGAAATTTGGAAAAGTAAAATAGATTATAAACATACCACCAGTAAACACTGGTAATCACTGCCCTTAGCATCAGCCTGTGCCATAAACTAAATTATGCACAGTATCACACCAGTCTAAATAAATTAGACCCTAACCACCTAAGTATAAATCACAATACGGGCGTCCCTCAGACAGTGAAACATAATCTCACTAGCATAACCACATGAAATGCAAAGCATCCTCATAATCATAAACCATATGTAGAGGTATCCAACAGGGTGCGTAAAACATACTAAATGCATTACATTTCCTTGCACTACATCGTATGAGCACATCAATCACATTAGGGCCTTGTGCCCAATACATCTGCCAGTCCCCCTGGCCAACTGGCAATCTCCAAAGGGGGTTAAATGCCCTGTGTTCAGAATGTCAGGGCGCGCTGCCTAGACAGCGACAGTCAGGGGTGCACCATCTGAGCAAACCTAAACGTTGCAGCTGGCACTAAGTGCTGCACAGCTGTGCAGGGATGGGGCAGAGGAGTGCATCTCACTCCTAACTCACAATCCATGTCCCCCAAAAAATTGCGCCTAAACGGTGCTGCTGCCCACTACTTGCTGGGCAGCTGGGGATCTCCACATGAGGCCTGGCACCACTGTGCCGCTTCTGTCGCTCTCAGGGACTCTCTCAATGCTGCAGAAATGTGGGAACCACTGTGCCACACCATGGGTGAAAACATGGCCCCTCTGGGCCTTCAAGGAAATAATTGCGCCCATCGTTGGAGCCACACGGGGCTCTAAAAATAAGGTTCCCTGGGATGTGCCAGCTGCCCTCTAGCAAGCGCGGCAGCTGTAAATGATACTAGGGAACTGGCACACGGTGCCCTCTGGCCCCACAGGGCTTTTAAATGAGCTTGCCCCCTCGGTGGAGTCACGTAGGCTCTGAAAACAATTGCCAAATGTAGGAGCTACCCACTGCTAGACGGGCCACTCTTGACTGACACAGGGCACTCACTGGCCCCACACGGAACCTCCACGCCTTAGTCATCCTCGCTGGGGCGGCCCTCAGGCAGGCGGGGCCGCCCATCACTGTCAATGCGCCTGAAACTGGCACCAACACACAAAGCCCCAACGCCACTCACCAGGTAGGGCTGCTCGTGGGCGGCGGTCTTTCCTCTACATCCGGGCTGCTGTCACTGGTTGGTGCCGTCTCCACTCTGGGGACAGCGCAAGACTCTGCCTAAAGGGCTCCCCTCACTCCTGGGAACCCCGCCATACAACACCGGGCGCCAGATGGGGCGCATCTTCACCCGGTCCCTCATCTTGGGACCGGGACTTTGGCAATAGAGCCAGCGAGGATCTGCGCAGCTTCTCCCCGGCCGGGGGGAAGCGGAAGTGGAGAACGCGAGGCTACGGCTTGCGTCGTTGGCCCTGCCCACCTTCAGGCAGACAGCTTTTGGGTCGCACTAGGCAGCAGCCTGGCAGCAACTTTCTGCGGTCTGGGCTGCGGCGGTGAGATGCGGGTTGGGCTGTGATGCAAACAACGAAACATGGGCAAAGTCGCGGGGTGGGCACCGGGCATGAAAACATAAAAACAAGGCCAAATCTCGCGGGGTGGGCACCCGCGCAACTAAAAGGCAATTAAACGGGGTGCCACACGCAAGGCCGCCATCACGTCGGGGGGCCCTAAGCAGGGGAATCCCCATCCAGCAGCACCGCGCAGCCCCGGGGCAACGATGCTCCAGTGCCCCAGGGGAATGCAAGCAGCACGCTCCTTGTGGTAAAAAAGAGCCAGGTGCTCCCAAAGCAAAGTCAGCCCTCCTAGGGCTAAAAGGAATCAAGGTCAAGGCTCTAGGGCATAGGAATGTAGCAGACAGCTCCCCACAAAGGAAAGTCCTCCAGGGCCAGGGCTGAAGGGTCCCAGGAAGAAGTCTTCTAGGCATCCAGGGGCAGGGCAGGGCCCAGGGAGGCAAGCCTTCCCCTGGGCCCCAGGAGCAGCATGCCCCTGGTAGATTCAAGTCGCAAACAAGAACATATTCATTGGGTCACGGCCCCTCTTTTTGCAGCTAAATCCATTATCTCAAAGGTGCGGGCAAGGGGAGAACCAGCTACAACTGGTTCAGGGGAACTCCTGAGCACTTTGCTTTGCTCAGCCCCTCTCTCCTATTCACAAGACAGGCCAGGGACATCAGACGCACCACAGGGGGTGGAACCAGCATTGTGGAGGGAAGGCACAGCCCTACTCAGGTCCCAGGTGCAACTCCTCCCTCCCATCTACATGCAGATTTCCCTATTCACCACCGGGCAGACTCACCCTGGCTCCTGGAGCCAAGCACACCAGCCAGCCCCTGTTACTCACAAGCCAGACAGGCAATTCACATCACACTGCACAAAGAAATGCCAACTTCTAAAAGTGGCAATTCTCCACTAGCCTCAATCAATCTGCGCACACCATTGTGCAGCATTTATTCTCACAAGTCCGCACATACCAAACTCGCCCCTTCACTCCTCTCACATCAGGAACTACCCGGGACACACATATCCCCCATGCATTCCTATGGGAGGGCAGGCCAGTCTCACCACACATACACAGAGAGCACGCGCACTTTACACTGGACCACAGCGAAAAAGTGCGCAGAGGCCTAAAATCACCAACACCAGGTTACAGAAACAGACTAGGAGAACGCAAAATGTTTCAAAGTGAACCTGCCAAAAGGGCCAAGTCCAACACTATGTTTTTGCTGGCATAGTGTTTCTGCACACTTTTCTGACTACTGATCAGTGGTAAAGTACTAATGCTCCTGTGGTAAATTGTGTTATGGATTGGTGTTTCCATGATTGAATATTTGATTTGCTTGTTAGTCCCTAGTAATGTGCAATGAGTGTGCCAGGGCCTGTGAATCAAATGCTACTAGTAGGCCTGCAGCACTGATTGTGCCACCCACGTGTGTAGCCCTGAAAAGGTAACTCAGACCCACCATTACGGAGTCTGCGCGCAGTTTGGAACTGCCATGTCAACTTGGCCAGTGTGCACACTTGCCAGTCCCTCACCTTTCCTTTTCTTATATGTCAGCCACCCCTAATGTAGGCCCAAGGTTCCCCTGTGGGCGGGGTGCGGTGTATGTGAAAGGTAGGACATGCCCTGGTGTGGCATGTCCGCATAGCGAATTACAGGCAATTTCACATTTCGCTATTGCAAGGCTACCTGTTTGCTATAGGACAGAAGAGGGAGTTGTTTATAACATCTTATAAACATAACTGACCCGGGAAATTAGGTAGGAAAATCAAGTTTAGTATGCCTGAACTCAGAATCTATAGATGCATCTTATAGTTAAGGTGATTTTTACATTCTGTGTTTGAAAATACCACTTTTAGAAAGTAGGTATTTTCTTGCTCAGTCAGCCCATGTGCCTCTGCTGGAATGTGTATTGTCTGTCTGGGTTTTTTGTTGACAAAGGCTGGGGAGCAGGAGTGGCTTCAGATAGTCTAGGTGGGTCAGGAAAGGGCTGAATAGACCTGGGCTGCAATTGGGGAAGGCGGAGGAGTTTTCCTTGCACCTCAAAGGGCCTGGTCTGCCTCTGACCATGCCATCTGCACCTCCTGCCAGGAAGTCACTCCAGAGAAGGTAGAACTAGTTCTGGCTGGGCACAGATACTCTCTGCCTAAGAGATCAAAAAAGTTTGGGATATAAATGCTGGGGCCCAGATCCCTGCACTTTAAAACTCTTTTGGATCAAGAAGACTGCCATGAAGAGCTGGAGAAGCTGTGAGGAGGAACTACCACTTTGCTGTGTGCTTTGCTGTGTTGGCCTGCAGTGGCTGAATCTGTCTTGAGCAGTGAAAGGACTGGACTGAACTTTATGCAGTCTACTTTTGTGAGTTTCTCCAATGGCTTGAGGTAGAGCTTGCCCCCTGTTTAAGAAGTCTCAGGAACAGCAAAGACTTCAAGCTCTTCTGCTCTCAGCACTGGGGACTGTGGGGTATATTATCAAGGGGGTTTATCTCCGCTTTTTTGGCTTTAAAAGCCAAGAAAGCGGAGATAAAATTATCTCCCTATTACCTAGCTGTCGCTAACACCAGTTAGCGACAGCTAGTAGGAGATAGCGACCATCTTGGGCCCCGCTTTGCATGTCAGTGAAATTTATCACTAATGACATGCAAAGTGGGCGTGCCAAGATGTTAGTGACTGGAAACAGTCGCTAACATCGCTATCTCCTATTACCAACTTTTGGAGATATTCGCGCTAAGCGCGATTATCTCCAAAAGATAACACCTGCCCCTGAGCAGTTCTTAGGCATGTTATCCAATGGTAGGTGGATAACATGGCTAAGAGCATTAGCTCGGTAATGCATGAATATCGCTGACTTTTCAGCGATATTCATGCATTTCAGCTGATTTTTATCGCTTAGGAGATAAACCTTGATAATAGCAAGGTTCCTTAGCGATAAAAATCGCCGCAGCTCGGCAATAAAAATATTGCCGCTAAGCCTACATAGCGATAATTATCGCTAGTTGTTGGTAATATGCCCCTGTGTGTTTTGTGCTGCAACAGAAGAAATAGCAACCCAATGTCGTATACGACGCCACTGCCAATTCCATGTCCTGAAGGCACCGCAGAGGGCACTGCCACAATGCCGCACAGTGACCCTGGTCTCACCAACGCCACCTGCTGACGCTGCCACCGAGCAGCTGCTTGCACTGCAACCTGTGGGCACCGCACTTTGTACCACCTCACTTCATGACAACACCTTGGGCTCCCCGACGATGACGCTCCACACCAAAATCGATGCCGCTGCCTGCACCTTGGTTCGAGAGCACCGATCGCAAAGTTACATGACACACCGCCCTCATCCCGTACCGCAGCCTTGGCCTACTGACGCCGGTGCCATCGACTCCAGACGACAGCACTCCAGCAATGACGACGTCGCTGCTTGCACCACGACCTGCCAGCACTACGACGAGCACCACATTCACTTCGCACCTCAACCCGGTTTCACCGACGACACCATCTGATGCCACCACCGAGCCCCTGACCACACAGAGACCTTAGGGCCTTACACGCCGCACCGTTGCACTTTGCCCCACAGCACCCAACACCTGCCGACGCCAGCGCTCCTGACTTCAACAGAGAGGAGTACGATCTGCAACCTGTGTGACTTCGAGGGCCTCGACGACTCCTGCACTGACCTCCAGAAGGGACGCCTGCAGACGCTCAACAAGAGGTCGCCGACGACCTGCATTTCTAAAAGGTACTGTATGCGGATCTTTTCGACACCGTAGCTGGCATGGGATGCTGAGGTCAGCCAGAATAGTTTGGTTTTGTTTGTTCATGACACTGTGATAGCCCCAGATGGAGCTATTGACTTCAAGGAACTGTTTTTCAAGGTTATTTTGATAACTGAAGATTTCTAAGTACTGTATTGTGGATTTTTATTGTTTTTGGTCTCGTCTTAAGTATATAAAAATATTGGATATTTTTCTAAACTGGTGTGGTGTCCTTTTGTAGTGCTTACACTGTAATACTCTTGGTTATGTGGAAATGCTTTACACACTGCCTCTAAGATAAGCCTGACTGCTCGTGCCAAGCTACCTAGGGGGTGAGCAGGGGTTATTTTAGGAGTGTAACTCCTTTATCCTGACTAGAGTGGTTCTTTCTGCCTGGCTTTGGCACATGCCCTAGCCTACTAAAAATCCAATTTCTAACATGAACTTACTTCTTAACTTATCATCAGCCATAGTACCACCTGCTTAGAAATGAGCAAAAATCCTCCCTTTGCTGAAAAAAACTGTTGCTTGATCATAATCACCCCTCCAGCTATTGCCCTATCTCTCTTCTCCCTGCTGTGACGAAAATGCACAAAAAGCAAGTTAATAAACAGTTGTTTGAATATGTCGAACAACATGGCTTTCACCATCTGGCTCTATCAGTATAGCACTGAATCGGCTCAGCTCGAAGTCTCTGAGGCCATCCAGGAAACTTTAGATGCAGGAGGTAGAGCTGCACTGGTCTTACGTGATCTGTCGGCCTCGTTTGACTGCTCCTTGCTCGTCTCCAGTAAGTTGGAGTATCAGGGTCGGCATGTCAGTGGCTAAAATCTTATCTGGAATTCCTTGCGGTACCCATGTGGTCAGAGACTGGAAAGTGTGGAAAAACAGCCAATCTTTAACGAATACCAAGGCTGTTTGGCGCAAAGTGCCTCTAATTCCCAATATCGATATTTACCAAATAAAGAGACAGGCGCTGGCAACTGGACGGAAAAGAACAGGTTTATTACTCCAAAGGAGAACACGTTGACGCAGACACACAGAATGTCTTTGGGAGATGCTCTAACAATTTCTCTGCTGCCCTCCTTTTTATACCATGTTCAGTAACTTTATTAGTGGTCAAACATCCTAGGAATTCCTGCCTCCAGCCGGTTCCCACACAGACCCACCAGCTGTCGTTCCCCCTCCCAAATCTAACAGATGATTGCCATCTTGCAGCTGGACATTCCAGCAGGACATAAAAGTGTGTGGGATCGGTCAGATCTAAAGTTTGTGCAAGTGATAAGATCAAGCATTTCTGTTTGTGTAACAATGTCTTGCTGTGTGGAGGCAATAAAGTATGTCCGCAAGGCTTGGTTTACAGCCTGGGACCGGATCAAGTGGCCAGGTGCAGTTGGGGGTTATCAGAAGGCCTGGCTCATGTGCAGGGGATGAAAGGACAAATGTGTTTTAGGGTGGGAAGTGGCTCCGGGGCTTTGTCAGGCTGACAAGGTTTTACGACCTTAGTGCATTTGGTCATGCTGAATCAGGGCACCGGGGATGGTTGCAGGGTCAGGGTGAATCATGGGTGACTTGCAAAGCGCGAGATGTCCGCGGCACCTAAAATGGATGCCGTTTACGTGTGGATGATGGCTTCTTGTTAGGCAAGATAACGCTGGTGATGTTCATGCTTGTCGATTACTTTCTAACAGAGGAGGCTGAAAATGGTGGAATCCAGATTTGCTGCGTTCTGCATATGGAAGCAAAAAGAAGATTAGAGAAATACTTTGGGAAACAAATTAAAATAGTGATGCACCGTCATACATTTTTTTTTCTACCACAACAAACATAGCAGTTAGTAGATCAACTGGTAACAAGAATGAGAGAGTTAGCCATAAAGTGCGTTTTTCGGAACAATGACTGATCAGATGATTAGAGACCAGTTTATAATATACTGCCAAAACAAGAGAATGCGAGAGAGTGACTGTGGGCTGCAAGGTATCCAATGTTACAGGAAGCAATAACAATTGCAAAAGTAGGGACAAGTCCAACATATGCATGAAGGAAATGCAGCAGCAGGTAGATAAACGGGAAGTAGGAGTTAATGTAGTAAATAAGAAGGAGAATTTCAAATGTAAACAAACTATAGTGGGTAGACAGTTGGTGGAGAAGCCTAAGGAAAAAGTGAACAGTAGTGTGAGAACAGAATTTAGAGGGTGTTTTAGAAATGGGGGTCTCTAATTGGCAGATGTTTGCACCTTAATCCATGTAGGGACCCTTGCTTCTAGTCAGGGTAAGGGAGTTACAACTTCCTTCAACATTTTTAAAGAGACTTGGAATAAAACATGTACACACATCATTGTACACTCCCCAAGGAAATAGTATGGTTGAGTGGGTGAATCGCATGGTCAAGGGTACTAACTATACAGACCGAATGGTGGGAAGAATGTGAATAGAGCAGTGGAGAATTTGATGTGGGCATACAATACCACAAAGAATGGAGCTACAGATAAACACCCTTCAAGAGAATGAGAGGAAGAGAAGCACAGATAAAGTCATCGCCTCAGTGGTTGAGGGAGAGTGGTAAAGTTCGGGAAGAAAGAAGGGAAATGAAAAAATTGAAGAATTGAAGCAGGGGATTTTGTGAAGATTAAGTTTTGTAGAAGAGGAGATGGAGCAAACACGTTTTCTAATCCCATGGGTGTGGGGATGTACATGATTGGCATGTTGTTTTGAAGAATTGGCATTGTATTGCAGGCAGGGTGTTCAATCTAGCAGGAAAAAGGAAGGCAGGGAAGGAATGGAGCAGAATGGTAGTGGTTACATGATGATGGATGATGAGGAGATGAGAAGGAGAGGAGGATTGGTAGGTAGATGTGCAAGAGGAGAGGGAGGAAAGACTCATGAGGGAGACAAGGCTAATGGAGTTTGACGTGTAATCAAAAAACATAGCAGACAACATTGTGTGCTGTTTAGGCTTCACGATTATTTTCTGCAATTAATTATATGTCGCTTTAGGGTCCTCTAAGACACAGTTAATGTCAGCCATCATCAGTTGTACTCTACAGTTAAAGGAGGGCTAGGTTCAGCAAAACTTCTTGTAGTATAGTGAGCGAAACGCTGTCAGCACCAGTGTTCCCTGTAAACTTTGTGCCTGCGCACCTACGCACCTCAGTGACCCCGAGTGCGCAGTGTCCTGAGTGAAGAGCGCACACATCCCAGGAGAGCATCCACGAAAAACTGTAAATTTCAGGTTCCAGGGTCGAGTTTGAAAGCAAGTGTCTCCTGCACTTGCTACTTTTCTTTCTTAATGGGCCATTGCTGCGGGCTGATTGTGGGCCATTGTGAAAATATTCCTGTTAAGTGCAGCGCAGTAGGGTGCTGCAATTAACAGGAATACATTCACAAGTGCCGACAATCAGCCCGCAGCCACGCTCTATTAAGAAAAGGCATGCATCAAGTTCAAAAGCACGACGTGTAAAGCGCACGTCGTGCTTTTGGGCTTGCTGCATTTCTTCTAATTTCCCACAATCAGCCTGCAGCCTTGCTGTATTTGGCTCTCCAGTGAGTACCACCACAGAGGCTGCTGGACAGTCTCAGTTTGGTGGTGCCTGCTGCCTGTTATGGCCTGTGTTTTGTATGTAGCACAATTGTCTTTCATGACCTGTTGGTTACACCCACCCACCCCCACATCGGTGGAATTAGATTGATGATCAAAGTAGTTAACCTACTTAATACATATATACATTTTAGGAGTTTGTTTTAAAACCAGGACATATACTTTTTTTTGTTTTTTTGTTTGTATAAGCTTTATTCGAGACAGTTCTCATAAAAGCACATAAAATCAAAACAGTTACACAATAATATGTAGTTACAGAATAAAAATACATTAAACATGGAGTACAGCTCATACTACTTTTACTTATAAAAACCATTTATACCGATGATGTTACATAAAACATTATTAAAAGGAATACCTAATTACCTGCTACCCCCCAAGGACCGTCGTCTAATTGCCCAAGCCCAACCCAGGTATTTAGCTACCCCTATGACTATCGAATCCTGGTTTGTTGTACGTAGGATTCTTAGAGCCACTGCACTGTCTCGTGTCCCCAGGTTTTTACATACCGGCGAGAGCCATTTTCTCCTCGGATTTGCGTAAGCTTGACATACGAAGAGGAAATGACCTATGCTCTCCTCAGCATTTTCACATGCTGTACATAAGTTGTTGGTGGGTCTGTGCCAGCCAGATGTCAGTTTCTTAAGGGGGATAGAACCTGATCTAAACTGAAAGACAAGTTTCCTGTCCATAGGTACCGTGATGTTATCCCAGTAATTTTCTAGGACTGGAAGGATTTTTGTCTCCAGGAAGCGGCCAGACATAGAGTCAGCCCTGGTGTCTTTCAGCATCTTGCCACCCACCCAATCCCAATATTGTTCTTTGAGGGCTTCTTTACTAGGGAAGATCTCTCCCTCGGGGTTGTTCCAAAGATTTGAAAACCCTAGATTTACTAGCATGGTCTTCAGGTGTTTTAACCATTTTATCTTATGGAAGGTATCTTCCTTGATTATCCATAGAAAACCCTCAGCATATTGTCTTATTTCTGGAGTCGTCCAGAGGCGTCTCCAGTAGAGGACTGGGCGTAATCGGGCTCTGTCTACAATGGTACGTCTACCCAGCTCCAGAAACAATGGGATTAGGGGGGTGCTCTGTGGGAGTCCTGTAATCCCGCGCATGAACCTATTCTCGGAAGTCTGAAGAGCCACTAGACTATCCCAGGCCCATAGCTCCGCACCATATAGAGTGGCACCCAAAACCTTCGCATCATACACTGTTGTTGCGGGTTTTATAGGTTTTGTTTTGGATTTACGGTGCTCCCCCCTTAGAGCACCTGAAAGCTGCTCGTGCTTTAAGACCACTTTATCCACATGATGCATCCAGCCAATACCCTCTGCGATCTGTACACCCAAATACGTGAATTCAGTAACAATATCTAGCCTACTGCTATTTAGGGTTACCTTGGGATAACTCCTGCGCCCTGTGGAAAAGGCCATTAGTTTTGTTTTTCCCACATTTGCCTCTAGCCCATGCTCCATGCAAAAAGCCTCGAAAATGTTTAATGCATGTTGCAGCCCCATGGGGGTCTTAGACAGAATAAGAGTGTCGTCAGCGAACATCAGGATCGGAACCCTGGTGTCCGCTAACGATGGGGCATCTACACTAGCCTTCAACATTCTCTCGACGATACCGTTAATAAATAACGAGAAAAGTAGAGGGGCCATGGAACAGCCTTGTCGGACTCCCCTTTCCACAGGGAAATCCGCTGTTGTCTCCCCGCTTCCACCCCACTGGACTCTGGCGAAGTTGGATTCGTGCAGTCGCATGATCAATGTTAGCAGATCAGCAGGAATCCCCAGCTTTTGAAGAACCGACCATAGCTTGTACCGGGGGACTAAGTCGAACGCCGCCCGCAGGTCGACAAACGCGACATACAGGCAGCCCCTTCCCAGTACAACGGTCTTCCACCGCAATATGGTGAAGCGGAAGACCTGATCGATGGTACTGGTTGCTCGCCTGAATCCCGCTTGGTATGGAGAGAGGGCGTTGTTGTCTTCTACCCATTCCATAAGCTGGTTTGTTACCATTCTCCCAACTACTTTCTGTATGGTGGCTATTAAGCTTATAGGCCTATAATTAGCTGGCAGTGAGCGATCGCCCTTTTTGTGGATTGGGATAATGGTTGCACCCTTCCAAATGTCTGGGACCTCTGCCCCCTTCGCTAGGGCATTTACTACAAGGAGAGTATATCTCGCCCATCTAGTTACGTCGTGTTTGAAGATATCGGGGGGAATACCATCTGGACCTGGCGCCCTCCCGCATTTCGCGGAACAAATGGCAATTTCCGCTTCTCTGAGGGAGAATAGGTTATCGGTTGCATAAACCGGTATTATACTATCAGCTGCCATGGGATGGTTACCTTTCGCATACTGTGGTCCAAAATAATCAACCCAAGCTTCCTCTGCTACGTTATTGTCTGGCTTCGCAGGACCTGCTCCACTACCCCACTTGATGATTTTCCAGAATAACATTGAGTCTTTATTATCAGAGGCCTCTTTTAATTCTGCCCAGTGGTCTTCGTCCCATTTCTTTTTGGCACGATAGATGGCTAATTTGTACAGTTTCCTATTCTTTATCACTGCAGCGCGGTCCCTGTTCCTTATGGCTTGTCCCAGGTCTAGACGTGCTGTTCTACAGTGATTGTCAAACCACCTGCCCACTTCCTTAGCTTTCTTCCCTTTCCTTTTTTTGATAAAAAAACATGGTCTCAGGAGGGAGAATAACTTATTGTGGATTTCGGTGATGCCACTGTCCCCTGGAACCACTGGAACCGCTGCTTCCATCGCGGAAATTGCACTATCAACCTCATTACTGATGTAAGTCATAGTGGCCTCATTTGCCAGTACCTTGGGCCATTTTAACCTGCGCTCATCGTTACTCATTACAGGGGTTTCATCATATGTCTCTAAAGGTTTTCCTGCACCAGTATTCCACCACCTGTGGGTCACACATAGGGGGTTGTGGTCACTTTCAACCCGGGGCCTAACAGCCATATCGACAACCCCGTTCCACAACTGGAGACTACACAAAATGTAGTCAATTCGGCTCCTATTGATACCATTGTCAAAAGTGTAGCTGCCCTCCTTGTCCCCAGGTGTCCTCCCATTCAGTGCTCTTAAACCATGTTCCATACAAATTCCATTTAGTAATAAGATCTCTTTTGTCCATCGCTTCACAGGTTTTAGGCATAGAGATGGTACTCCCCAGAGATTGTCCTCTTCACTCTCCAGGAGGTCGTTTGTACAGTCCAAAGGTTCAAAAGTCCTGTTTAGGTCCCCAACAATTATCATTACACTTTCCTGGGAATTGGCCTCAATGGCAGCAGACAACAGCTCAATAGTGGGTAAATTGGTTACATTATTACCTCTCGCATAGACATTATATAAGTCTATTGGTTGGCCCTTAGCTACGGGGATTCTTAATGCTTGCAGATCACTATCTCCCAGGTCCAGCATTTTGATGTTGATGTGCAGGTCCTGTCTAACCCAAACAGTTAGGCCTCCCTTGGGCCGCCCTCTTCCCCCTTTTGAAGCAGGTATACAATAATTCAGGTAACCTAGGCAAAAGAGGGGATCACAAGCCCAGGTTTCTTGGAAACAACAAATGTCAAAACCACTTATGAAATTCACCCAGGATTGGGAATCCAACTTGCTAGCCAACCCGGCAACATTCCAAGATAAAAGCGTACCTATGCCAGCATTTGTCCCGTCTCGAGCATTAATGGATGGGAATACTCGGGCTAACATTGGGCTTTCCGTAGGACTGGTCAGCCTTTCTAGGTCATCTATTGGATCGACAGTCAAGTCAACTATTGCTGGGTATGTTGTCATAACATTTGTACTTAGGGTTCCCAGCCTAAAACCACCTTCTTCAGCCAAACCCCCCGTCTCGATATTGTTGACCGATAGGTTTGTAACAATTGTATTACCATAAACATCAAATGGCCCTTTTGGCTCGTTTATAGTCCCACCTATACTATCTATACTGGTTTGTCAATATCCCCATCCCGGGTCCTGCCATCCTACATGGGGGTTGTAATATGTATATAAGGTATGATTATGACCAACAGGACGAGGTGGTAAAGGATTGACTGGCCATGATACAGTAGGGGGGATTATGGGTTCATTGAGTAGGCTAGTCGTTACACTTGTGGATCGGGGGTAAAAAAAGGTGAGGTCCAGAATGCCGATACCACCCTTGTTTGTTCCCCATCCCTGCCTTGTTATCCATCCCACCACCCTTGGGTCTTGAAAATTAAGCACAATACAATCCCCCCCCAAGGTTTTTGGTGTGTATCCCATCCAATCTATTCTCCTTGCCCCTATTATTAGCCCGTCGATATCACCAGGCAGAGGACGGTTTTCCTTTAACCAGTGCATGGTCTTGTTTTTAAGCATCTGGAATGTTTCTCTCTGTCCTGGAGGTAATGGTGGTACATTGATAAGAACTGCCACGTAGGGGAAGGAGTCTGGGGTGAGATTAATTGGGGGTTTTCTATGGAGTGGCTTTGCCAAGGGCGGTGGGATAGGTTTGGGAACTTGGGGGACATGTTGGGGGGCAGGCTTCTGCGCCTGTGGTTTGTTATTTGTTTGGGACGATACTAAAGTTTTACCTACCATCGGGCATACGTTAGCCCTATTCCCTCCCCCCGGGATGTTTGGAGCTATCTGTGTGCTATTAGTTACATTTACAGGTGTTGGTACTTTACCCACTTGGTGACACGATATAGCCACAGCATTCACAGCGGCCGGTGGATTTTGTGTCTGGGGCATTGTGGGCTGTGTAAGATGTGTTATGGTCGACTGAGATGGTTCAGGACCAGTGGTCGCGCTCTCAGCTCTATCTAAGGTTTTTACAGTAGCTTTGGCTGTAGGTTTACTTTGTTTTGAAGGTAAAGGAGAGTTATTTCGGGGGTTTCTTCCCTTATCCTGGATAACAGGGTTGTTAATGACCTGAGGATTTGTATTCGCTTCCACCCTATTTGCTTTAATCAGAGATTTTGTTGAATAGAAATTGTCTAATGTTATCTGTTCAAAATGATTTAGCCTATCTGCAAGCTTGGCAATTCTATCCTCAATAGGGGTAAGTAGTAGTCTAAACAATTTTTCCAATTCTGGGAGTACATTTGCAAGTGATAGAGCATTTTCTTTACATAGTACATTGGAAACAGTACAAGAATTGTCCACTTTGTCTTGGCAATCCAGGGATACAAGAATCGTAGGTGTGACACTTTCTGTACTTTGAACTTCTTTGGTAACAACCTTTCCAATGTTCGCGAGTTTGTGTAACTTCCTGAATTTTTGTGGGGGTTTGACGGCCTTTTTACATTTTTTTACAGAAGCTGTCTGTTTCCTTTTGGACCCAATTTTGGGATGGGCCAATGTAACCTGGAGACCAGAGTCAGGGTGCAGTGTAGGTTGCGATTTACTACCACATGGATTATTTGAATCTATCGCAACACACTTATTTATTTTTCCAACCTGGACCACAAAATGTTCATTTGTGACTGGGAGGTTCACTGATGATAAGGGGGTTACCAGGGTGGGATAAGCTAGATTAGGAAACTTGTCCGTTGAGTTCTTAAGTATTTCAATTGATAATCTACGCTCTGCGCGCTTCTCTGCCAAGGTTAGCTCTTTATCTAATGTCATTGAGCGGTTGAAAAAGAATTTATCTAGGGGGCCAATTGCCAGTGGACCTGACTCTACAGGAGGAGTTATCAAGTGGCTGTTGACAGAGCTTGTAATTGTAGACAATGCCATATTGATCTCAAAACAAACTGGAGTTTCAATGTCACTTACTGGGATAGAAGATGTGGGACGCTGGTAAGAGGGGTGGTCCAGCCCGGCCTCCTTCGGCCCCGGACGGCCACAGACGGTCCCGCCCTTGTCCCGGGCCTGTCCCGGGCTTGTCCCGGGCTTCTCCCGGCGCCCTCCCGCGACGCGGGTGTCTCAATCCGTTTTTTTCCCTATCAGTGTTAGTAATTGGTTGGTGGACAGGGGTGTGTGGCCAGCGGGGAGAGCAGCCCAGGTGTGAGCAATGGGCGCGCAGGGGCTCCTGGATACTGGAGTCCCTGCCTGTGCTCGCAGCCCCGCCGGCTCCTCTGCCTGCCCGCTCCTCAGCCGTGTACCTCTACAACCAGCAGCCCCAGATGGCCAGGCGCTGCGGGACCCGCGAAGCGGGTCCGGCGAGGTGAAGTCTCAAAGCGTCTCAAGCGTCCCTGAAGAAAGCGCTAGGGATCCCACGATGAGGCACACCCACGGTCAGCAGCACGAGCGACTGCAGAAGAGGTTTGCAGGGATTCCACAGGTCGATAGATTCAGCCCGATTTTCAACTCCAGGCGGGGGGCGTGGCCAGCGGGGAGAGCAGCCCAGGTGTGAGCAATGGGCGCGCAGGGGCTCCTGGATACTGGAGTCCCTGCCTGTGCTCGCAGCCCCGCCGGCTCCTCTGCCTGCCCGCTCCTCAGCCGTGTACCTCTACAACCAGCAGCCCCAGATGGCCAGGCACTGCGGGACCCGCGAAGCGGGTCCAGCGAGGTGAAGTCTCAAAGCGTCTCAAGCGTCCCTGAAGAAAGCGCTAGGGATCCCACGATGAGGCACACCCACGGTCAGCAGCACGAGCGACTGCAGAAGAGGTTTGCAGGGATTCCACAGGTCGATAGATTCAGCCCGATTTTCAACTCCAGGCGGGGGGCGTGGCCAGCGGGGAGAGCAGCCCAGGTGTGAACAATGGGCGCGCAGGGGCTCCTGGATACTGGAGTCCCTGCCTGTGCTCGCAGCCCCGCCGGCTCCTCTGCCTGCCCGCTCCTCAGCCGTGTACCTCTACAACCAGCAGCCCCAGATGGCCAGGCGCTGCGGGACCCGCGAAGCGGGTCCGGCGAGGTGAAGTCTCAAAGCGTCTCAAGCGTCCCTGAAGAAAGCGCTAGGGATCCCACGATGAGGCACACCCACGGTCAGCAGCACGAGCGACTGCAGAAGAGGTTTGCAGGGATTCCACAGGTCGATAGATTCAGCCCGATTTTCAACTCCAGGCGGGGGGCGTGGCCAGCGGGGAGAGCAGCCCAGGTGTGAGCAATGGGCTCGCAGGGGCTCCTGGATACTGGAGTCCCTGCCTGTGCTCGCAGCCCCGCCGGCTCCTCTGCCTGCCCGCTCCTCAGCCGTGTACCTCTACAACCAGCAGCCCCAGATGGCCAGGCGCTGCGGGACCCGCGAAGCGGGTCCGGCGAGGTGAAGTCTCAAAGCGTCTCAAGCGTTCCTGAAGAAAGCGCTAGGGATCCCACGATGAGGCACACCCACGGTCAGCAGCACGAGCGACTGCAGAAGAGGTTTGCAGGGATTATATACACAGGAGCATGTTGGGTTTTAAATAGATTGAAATATTGATTCTGTTTGTCCATCGCACAACGATTTTATTTTGCCTCAGTTTTTTATAGGAGGTGGACTGGCCAAGCGGAATGTTATTTGGGCTGAGCATTTACACTAACTAAAACCAGTTTTATGTTCTGTCCTTACTTGCTTGCATCTCCATAATACTATTCTTTGATCTAGTTTCACTTTGGGCCTGCCTACTTACCAGACAAGCAACTCATCTGATCTACCCGTCCTGGAGTCACTCACTACATAACCACCACCCCCTTTCTCCCCCAAGAGTGCTGCCCTGCTTCCGTGTTTTTTGGCACCGAAGGCAGAATGTTAAAAGAGGAGAAGGTTGCCATTGCAATGGGGTTTGTAAAAATACAACAACACTGCAGCTGGGAAATCCCTTTTTAGGCCCAGGATAGAATTATGTTCCAGGTCTCCCTGGATGGTGGGCAAAGTAAACGTGTGTCTGGAAGCATATGGTGACATCAGATGTCCAGTGGCGAGCAGTTCTTGCATGTCCTTGGGTGCTGGGTGTGGTGTAGTAAGCTATACACATCACTGAAATTTAGTTTTTTCACTTTGTTCAGCCAGCACTTCTAAAAATCCCCCTTACCTAACCTCTCACAGTTCTTTGAGGCGGACTACGGTCTGAATAAAGAGCTTTACAGGCAAGCGGAGTAACCTCCTACTCTATCTCTAAAAAGTGAAAACAAAAAAAAACCTTTCTTTGCAGATAGGTGTCTGTTGTTTAACACTGCAGAAAGCCGACCTCAAATCTCCCCTCCAGGCAGCTAAATATGCATTTAAAACAGCAATTTAAAAATGAAAAAACACAGAATCCCCGCATAATGATTAACAGAAAGAAATACATCGCTGTCAACTACCAATAGTTTGCAACTTACTGCTTTTGATATACGTTTGATACCACATCAGTTTCATGCCATAGTAGAACAGGCTAGCCACCTGACATAAACCACATGTTTTATGGGGGCATTAAAAAACCATTTGAACGTCCCACCTGTATTTTTGTTAATTAAACATTTCAACCAATGGAAAGAAACTGTTTTTTATCCATGTTGTGTTGTGGTTCTACAAAGCCATCATAGGATTGAGGTGATGTACAAACTTCTCCTCCTTTGGGCTCCATAATTTACTATCCTGTCACTACAACCCTTCACTGTCTTTAAAGGAAGATGATAATACCCATTACATTTTTCAAGTTTTTCTTTGTTGCATGTGCCAAGTGGTTAATTTGAGCCGGTGGTCCCACCCTCACTCATTTTCTGAGGACTGGCATTTATTCTTCCTCATCTCGTATTGACCACGAGCAAGAGAGAGAGAAACACACCAACTGGCAAGAAAAAGGAAGAGGAAGACAGGAAAACAGGCATAAAAGGAGAAAGGAGAGACAGGCGAGAGTGGAAATTGGTATTTTGCTTCATCTTTCTGTCTCTGCATCCAGATTTATAATACAACAAGTAATATTACACCTACAACTGTAAAATCTTATGATGGTACCACCATTGGAGTCTAGTGCTTTCCTAAACTCGAAGGCTACTTGCCTGTGTCACCAATGCCTGTCATGGCATGTGTATCCAAATTGCAAACCTGCCTTAAGACCCTTAAGGTGTTGCTGTATTTATGGAAATGCACCATCTTTTCACTTTTCTAAGCAAACGTTTAGAGTGATATTTGGCGCTGCACCCACACGCGCGGTCTGGTTCCTGGCGCACATAGCCATGGCTGCAACGCACAGAGACCTTACACTGCCGCACACAGAAGTAAAAAATTAGAGGGAACATTGGTCAGCACCAGTTTCTAAGCGGTTGTATAGGGTTGTAATAATATGTAAGTTGGCACACTCTGCTGTAGTTGCGTAATGCAAATATTTTGATGTTTTTGGTGTGAAAAGAAAGGAGATATGTTGTAATGTTACTGGTGTGCCATCATGCCTAATGCAGTTGCCATGTTGCCCGCTGGTATCTCGGTATGTGTTGGAATTCTACTGAGCCTAGGGTGACAGCTGGGCATGTCAGGCGAGGGAGCCTCAAGCTTATGGTTGATGGGAAGAAAGCTTTGTGAAGTACTACACTGGAGTCAAGCAACATCATTACAGTCATCATGATTGCTGTGATTCCCTCTGTGGTGATAGGGTTCCATGTTGTCAGGGTGCTAACATTGTCCAATACTGGAAGACTTATTGCAAAGTTGATGTGGTCCAGTTGTGTGTAGAAGTTGATGTAAATGGATGTGATTTTGTTGCTGAATAAGTCATAGAGGTCATTGCACAGTTCTTCATTTAGAGTGATGTTCCTGGTTGCTGCTGGTGTGGTAAAGTCCTTGATGACAGCCAAAATGTATTTGCTGCTTTTGGAGCTGTTGTTGATGTGTTTGATTGAGGATTTTCTTTTCGTTTATGAATGTTCTGGTAATAGCATAACTGGGCAGATTTGAATGCTTCCTAGTCAAATATTTCTTGGCTCACTATCCACCTCCATTCCAGTTGCTTGCAGCGCCATTTGGTAATTCTGGGTTTATCCGTGCACCAGCTGGACTATACTTAAATTATTGCTGTTAGAACCACTTTCAGAGGGTCATGGGGCTACTGGACCCAATCGTGGTGATTGATGCCTTTTATTCCTGATGTCCAGGGGCCCGAACAACTATGGATTCCGCTTAGCTTGGCTAAATACACCTTCTGCACTTGACTCTCAGTGGTGGTAGCTGTAATCTCAGAGTGCGAACAATAAATCAAAGTCTAGCCAAATACTAGCTTTTTTAAATAAAAAGTGGTATTTCATTTCTAACTCTACGCATGCAGTGAAGTACGACATTCAGACACAACACAATCATCCTTGAGGTCATGGCGCTAGTAGATGTCAGAGATATTCCTGTCCCACCCTCCTTCATGCAACTTGCTCATGGTTAGTACCCTTTCACTGGTGGCAACATAAGGGAATGCAATTATTAGGCCATACTCAGGAGTGCTCCCATTTGACCCTTTAGTAACTTAGGGACTGATTTAAATCCTAGTGGACAGCCTATGGATCCACTGGGGCAACTGATTGCCAGGGTGGAAGGACTGCCCACCAGGTTTATAAATGTCTACCAGGCAGGCGGTCATTTATAAAAACATTGCCAGGAACAGCTGTGATGGTGGTTCCTGTTCATGCATTTTACTCTCTGCTACGAGGCTCAATTGGCCTGACAAAGCACTGTAGTACGGAGTATTTCATTTTTCTTTTCAAATAGAAGGTCCCAAAATAGGATTTTCTTTTTGAAAAGAAAAAATCTAATACTCCCCTTGGCATGGGAGTCTTCTCCCATTGCAGGGGGAGCTATACCAAGTATACAGTTTCTTAATGCCAGGTTTTACCTTGCAGTGAGGAACAGTAAAAAATGACTACATATCCACCCATCTAAATTGATTTGATGGACATGTAGCCATTTCTCCAAAGGCCCTTACTTCCCAGGACTGTCAGAGAAATTTGGCCATGGGGGAGGAAGAGCAGTCTCTGTCGTGACCTAACTAAAGGTCAGCCAACATTAAAATTTGGCAGGCGGACCATTATATTGGCAGGGTGGGAACTCCATTACCATTGCGATGGAGTCCCTCTTCCGCAATATATAAATCAGGCCCTTAGTTGAAAGTGTTATGGTGCAGTAGCACCACTAGCAGCGAGCTCCCATGGGGCTCATCTGAGTTCAAGTGTTACCCGCTCTCGCAGTGCAGAAGAGATTAACGATGCAGTGCGTGCCTTCATAGTGCACTCCCAAGTCCTGCTCATTTCATAGAGGTTGGGCTGCTCACAGCCCAAATGGCAGCACCAGGCAGCGTAGGCTGTGCAT
Organism: Lissotriton helveticus; assembly: GCF_964261635.1. NCBI lineage: Eukaryota > Metazoa > Chordata > Amphibia > Caudata > Salamandridae > Lissotriton > Lissotriton helveticus. The sequence goes on along the minus strand of NC_136062.1, from coordinate 165,349,279 downwards.
CCTCAGCGGCACTGCAGCAGATCTCTCGGATTTTGGAGGGGCTCTCTGCTTGTAAAGATGCAGTAAGTTGACTTTGATCAGTGGGGGAAAGGATTCCTTATTTCAGCTGCTGACTGGAGCCAGTGAGGGTGCAACACTGTCCTTAGCGTCTCCGGCCGTCCTCAGTGGTGAGTCGGGGGCAGTTCTCTCACGGTGCGGGCCCAACCCTCAAATCGTAGCCTCAGTCTCACCTTTGGGCGACGGTCTAAATCCCTTTAAAAACTCTGGTAACAGCAGTACCTGCTGGCCTACTGGTTTGCTGCTGGATGGGTTACCAGGGTGCAGGCTCTCATAGACAAATGACATAAAATAACCTAGGCATTCATAATTAGAATAGTTTACAATAAAATGTTGGACGAAAAGGAAGCTACCAATCAGATGAATATCTAATATTTATTCACATATATATATATATATAAAAAACAACACATCAATTACAGACATATAAAAATTATATGTGAATGAATCAATCAGTCACATTACTTATAAAACAAAAAGATACAACACAACAATTTTCAAATTACAGCAGATAGATTTTTTAAAAAAACATATTAAAAGTGGCACAAAAATTCTCGACGCGCGTTTCGGCGACCAGCGCCTTCTTCTGGAGGAGCCACGTGTTTTCTATAGATATAATAATAGAAATACAACAACAAAGGAATACAATTAATAAAGAGACACTTCATTTTTGAACAAAAGTATCGACAGGTAGCTTTATATAAACCTCTTATCCAACAAATACATTGATAAGCTGATTTCAGCCTTCTTTTCTTTCAAGTCCTTGTACATTTCCAAAATTATCCAGACCAAGGGGGGCGAGGGAAGGGGAAGTTGAAAGAAGAGAAACAGAAAGAAAAGAAGAGAAGTACATTTCAGGGCCTTCTGAGGATCTTCATAAATAACCCATTTAATCAACATCTCTGTGACTGGATATAGTGCCTAAATTTAAGGAGACCTACTTATAGATTCTTCCTAGACTATCTATGTATATACTCACAGATGAGGGTGAAACGTGTCATGATGTATTCAAGATCAGAGCATAGATGGCTCAGTTTTTTTCTTCACCAAGATGTTCAAAATGGCAGATATATCCAAACTTGAACAACATATCAGGTCTCAGGACTGTGGGAGACACATCACAGTTAGGTCTTTCTATCTTATTAATAGGCGGACACTACCAATATCAAGTGTATACATCTCATATATTTACAATAGTTTATGACATTTATCTATTAAGTTTGTTAATTCAATTAATTGTTTAAATATTTCCCACATAATTTCTAGTAGTAGATATGGGTTATGACTAGGATAAAGCTATTTATTTTAATATATTTTATTTTACTTCATTATCGAACGGAGAGAGAGATATCTTTTATTTTAGTCGTGTTCAAAATCCCACAAATAGACAAAGGAAACATATGCGGCACCCTAGGGGGTATAGATATATAATTATCGTTATATGGTGTCTCCCTATAACGACATGGTAGTGGGTACATATAACGCTGAGACCTACAGATCTAATGATATAGTCACGCGTTGGCACATAGTGTTCCCTCATTACAAAAGAGCACGTTCATATTTATAAATGTATCTCAAAAACATGTACCTGATGTAAAAAAGAAGGGAAGGAAGAGACGGCTTAGCGTTCTTGCCGTCCAAGATACCAAATACACAACGATTGACTGGTTGGAAACAAAAAAGAATTGAATACACAAAATGTACACGACTATCCTATCAAGAAAAAAGCTGAAAAAGTTTTGGGTAGGTTTAAACGGTACTCAGATTGATGTTAAACACAGAGCCTAGTCTATAAGTGTAAAGTTATAGAATGATCTATTAATACCCAGGGTTCCCTTAATATAGAGGGTCAAGTTCCTGTTCATACATGTAAATGTATAAAAAATATATACCTGATATAACAAAGAGGAAAGAGCTTAGGTTTCTCGCCGTATGGATTTTTGATTGCTAAAACGTTTAGCGGGCTAAAAACAAGAAAATGTAATAATAAATAAGGTGTAAAAGACTGCCCTTATATCGAAACACCTTAATAGTGAAATCGATTCCAAGAATACAAAATATAAGCATACCTCAATGGCCGTGTACATATCAACTATATTGGAAAATTCTCCTAATGCTGGGAAGATAGTTCTTTTTCGGGTTCCTAAAGGATTGTTACAAAGATATATATTACGATTATGTGACCAACATTAATGATTAGCACTCCGCTAGGTCTTATCTACGCAGCGTTTAGAAACATGTAGAACCATCTAACTCTTACCTGGTAATGATATTGTAAAGAACTTCTACGGTCCGGCGGCGAGAAGTGGGGTTCCGGCCGTCCTCAGTGGTGAGTCGGGGGCAGTTCTCTCACGGTGCGGGCCCAACCCTCAAATCGTAGCCTCAGTCTCACCTTTGGGCGACGGTCTAAATCCCTTTAAAAACTCTGGTACCAGCAGTACCTGCTGGCCTACTGGTTTGCCGCTGGATGGGTTACCAGGGTGCAGGCTCTCATAGCACATGCGCCCCGTCCCAGACAGTCACAAGACCAAGCCTTCTTGAACCTGTAACTTTACTGGTGGCCCCTCTGGTATACAGGGTCACCACAGCACAGTGGTACAGGTGTGGCAACACCCGCCAGGTACTCAACACATGGCTCAGTCTATGACAACCATCTCCTGGCATACGGAGTGGCCAAAGCCAATCTTGTACACAGACGACGGCCCGATCAGTGAGCAGCCTAATCATCACACCTCGAACAGGGAGTCCTCAAGATAGGGCTTCCCTATGGACCATATTCCTTCCAATACTCTCCTCTTCATGGCAAGGCAAACTGGTCTTGGAAAGCAGGCAGGCGCTGTTGCTTCAGACTCCAGGGCAGGTGGTCTTGGTTTCCTTGGATGATGTCCCCTCACACAGCAGGTAGACTAGCAGTCCTTGGCCTCAATTCCCGGTCATAGGCAGAGGTCTTTCAGAGCTTCCCATCTCACACAGCCTATCTCACTGCTTGGCAGATGTCACGTTTTTGGGGAACCAACACCCCATTCTTATAGTCCTTTTCCAGACACCAAATATGATTTAGGTTCTGGGTCTTTAACGTGTTGTGTTGGGGTTCTGGTTCTTTTGAAGTGGGCACTTACTTTCCATCTTTCTTCGTGAAAGATGTCTTACACAGCAGACATGGCTCCAAAGTTGATCGTTAACAATATAATGCATGGGAGTGACCAGATTTCACACCTGGATGTCAACCACATTGATATGTGCATCAAAAGGTTTATCCCAGACCTCCAGCACTATTCTTTATGATTCTCTTTTCAGCCTCATCTGCCTTCCTGAGATGTGTGCAGCCCCTTCATTGTGATCTATCACTGAATCAAAGAGCAGTCTTTAGAAATGTAAATGGAGTCTCTTCCTTTTCCTTCCAGTGTGTCCCCACCCAGCTCACAGGAATGCAGAAATACACAAATCTGTCTGGGGAGACTCCTCCCATCCTCATGCCTTTACCAAGCCCACCTGTGCTTCCCAAAATGTAACACAGGGTGCTCCATACAATGTACCTATGCAGGCTCAGTGTGAGTTCACAGCACACTTTCAGTCTAGCACTGTTCCTCCTTGCATTGTACATTTATGTGCGCAAATGCATACAGCACACACACTCAGTCTGAATGTACTGTTCACCACTGAAGCTTTATTATATTTAACGAAGGTTTGCTCTTTACAAACAAACACACAACTTACCTGATGTAAGTCAAGGGTGAGTTAAGCTCACATCAGCAGAAGTAGGTGAGTGAGCCTTTAGGCCTCACTCTAGTGATACACAATTCACTACTATAGATCACAACACAGTATGCACTATCGCGTTCATGCTGCTCTGCTCCTGGTAAAGGCAGTAGCTTTCCACCACTATAGGGTAGCGCAATTCATGAGACAGACCGACGTCATGGCACACATTCATGATCAGTGCTCACCCATCACAAAATAATCTGCATTAGGAATCCAGACAACAATACAGTTAGGCAGGGGTACCTTCTTTGCTATGCCGAGGACTATTCCATCCCAACACTTGTTATTTTGCTACTATTCTGATGAGTGATGGTCTTGGCACAGATGGTGATCCAGTTGGTAAATTTGTTGATGCCGAAGTGCATTGTTGGGGCTCGAGTTATAGTTAGCTCAGCTAACATACATATATATATATATTCACTGAAAAAAACATAGGTTTCGGGGGTCTTATAGTTAGTTGGACATTTCACTCGTACAAAACCAGAGAAATTCGGCCTGTGTGCTAGGGTTCGTTTTTGTGTAGGACAGAAGCTCAATCCGCCTAAGGTATGTTGTTCGAATTTCAGCAGTCGCAGCCTGCCACAGTGGAACTTCTGTAATGGGATATGTTGATTGACAAATATACAATGGTGTGGTCGGTGCAGGTGATGGAAATGGAAGCGGGCGTTTTAATTGTGAAATCATTGACTGAGGTACAAACAGGGTCCAGGATGTGCATGGCAGTGTGGGTGGGTGGCTGAGACATGTTGGGTGTGACCAAGGATTCTCGGGCTTTCAAGGAATGTGACTGAGTTGGGTCTTCTAGGAGAAATTCAACAGTTATAGTTAGCTGAGCTTACGATAACTTGCGCACCCGCAATGCACTGCTTATGACCTCACATATTACATCACTCATAACATGGTCAGTATAATCACACATGACATCTCAAAGGACATCACTGATGACATCATCCACAGAATCTAGATGTACTCACTCACACCCCAATATAACCTCTCATACACCAACTCCAACTTCCATACTAACATTCTCAAAACCATTGACACATCCATACCAGTAATACACACCGATTCACTGATGCATAGGTCTACACATACATCCACTAAGTCATGTATACCACCAACTCGCTCACTAATACAGCCACTGATATATCCAATTATACACCCAAACAGCCACTCAGACACTGTCAGCCATCCATAGAGCTACTCACATACCTACTCTATTTACCCATAGTCACACAGACATTTACTCACCTATACAGTTACCCAAACCCATTCACTTATTCATACATGTACTAGCACCCACTCACTCAGCTATAGTTACTGACAAAAGTACACATTCACCCATATAGCTACCCTCACGATCACTCACTCACACATACAGTCACTCATATAGTCCAGCACTCACCTATACTGCTTTTCACATATGCAGTTACTCACCAATATACCACTGACACATCCATTTACTCACTGACACAGACATACACACACTCAGTCACCCATACAGCTCCTCACAGATGCACTCACTAGCCCATACAGCCACTAACTCATCTACTCACTCATCCATGCAGGCAGTCACACACCCCCTCACCCACCCACACAGACACTCATACACCAATACAGGTACTCATACAACCAAGCTATCACCCATACAGCCACTCACGTACCCACTCACAAACCTATACAGCCACTTAGACACTAACTGACAGACTGCTACAGACATACACACAACCTAGTCACTCACCCATACATTCACTGAGACACCTAATCATTCACTTATGCAGTCAGTCACATACGTACTGAATCATCCATGTAAATGTAAATGTATGTGTCTTGTAAAGCGCACTGCTGCCCTGAGGCGTCCTGGCGCTGTAGACCGCTGGGGAACCCGTCCTGGCTATCCCTGTGAAATGGTCCCTACTGGGTATCTCCAGGGTGAAACCAGGCATCCCCGGCGAATATGGGGGGCCGTTGTAGAGATGAGGCAAGCTAATGCCCAGAGTTGCCGAGTGTGATCCCTGGTTAGAGTAGGCACCGAGGCGAGAATTATCGAGTCCGCTGACCCTGGTCCACGACCCAGCCGCGTCGGGAATTGAACCCTGGTCCCGGGCCGTTCTCTGCTTCCGGGTCTGCTGCCTCTAACCAGTGAGCCACACCACTCCACTTCACTCCACATCCATACAGGCACTCATACACCCACTAATTCATCAATACACCATTGTATATATATTTAACACTCATAAACTCTATAAAAACACTCACAGCCACTGAATGATGTCATTAGTGATATCACTTGAGATGTCATCAGTGATGTCACTGACCATGTCATGAGTGATGTAATATATGAGGTCCTAAGCAGTGCATTGTGGGGGCTCGAGTTATAGTTAGCTCAGCTAATATACATATATATATATATATATTCATTAAAAAAAACATAGGTTTCAGGGGTGTTATAGTTAGTTGGACATTTCACTCGTACAAAACCAGAGAAATTCGGCCGTTATAGTTAGTTGAGCTAACTATAACTCGTGCCCCCGCAATAGACTGCTGATGATGTAACATATTGCATCAATTATGACATGGTCAGTGACATCACTGATGACATCACTGATGACATCTCGAATGACATCACTGATGACATCACTGATGACATCATCCACTTGATAATCTGATGCACCTCCTCACACTCTAATATAACCTTTGATACACCTACTCTAAAATACAGACTACCATTTTTGAAACCATAAACACACCAATAGCAGCTACTACATATCCACTCATTCACCCATACAGTCACTCACACATGCAGTCACTCATCAATACAGCATTATCATTTGCACTTATACACCTATACAGACACTCACACACTGCCACTCGTCCATAGACTTACTCACACACCTAGTCAGTCATACAAAGAATCAATCACATTCTCATTTACTCACCTATACAGTTATACACACACCACCTCACTTATTCATACAGATAATAACACATACTTGGGGCCAGATGTAGGTAAATCTATTTTACCGACACTTAAATACCGAATTTTACCGATTCGGTATTTAAGAGTCGGTAAAATAGATGTACCGAGATGTAGGTAAATCCAGATGTGGATTTACCGATTCTTTAAAAGTCGGTATTTACCGATTCGGTAAATACCGACCTGTAATGCTCCATTCATTCCTATGGGCTTTGAAGCCCATAGGAATGAATGGGGCATTACAGGTCGGTATTTACCGATCGGTAAATACAGATTTTTGGCAAGGGTGCAGGGGGTGTCACTTTGACACCCTCTAGCACCCCCAAAAAAGGTTCGGGGGCCATATGGCAGGCATACCTGCCCTAAGGGCAGGTCTGCCTGTCATATGGCACAGGTGTGCATGCACACATGTGCATGCTCACCTGAATCGGTATTTCACCATCAAATTGAATTTGATGGTAAAATACCGATTTCTTAGGCCTTGTGGGACTCATCAGAGTCCCACCTACATATCGATTTTACAGAATCTGTAATTTTACCGTTCTGTAAATTTACCGACCGGTATATTTACAGATTCTGTAAAATTACAGATCGGTAAATTACAGAACGGTAAAATTACCGATTCTGCCCCCTACATCTCAAATTCCTTTTACCGGTCGGTAACGGCCGAATTCGGCCGTTACCGACCGGTAAAACCCTACCTACATCTGGCCCATAGTCTCTTATAGAATCAATGATACAATCACACACTCATCCATAAAGCCACTCTCAGTGGCTCGTGTGCGCCTTCGCTTTCTGAGCAACCTTGGACGATATTTACATGGCGGCTACGGCCGTGGGAGGTTGCACCATACTGTGATATGTGAAGGGGCCACGGGGCTCGAAATTAGGTCTCTGCCTGAAGTGGAGTCACCATTTATGGATTATCAGCAACTGAACACTTATGGCCCATTGCTGGTCGTTGGACTCTGTACTGGCTCGGATCCCATTTGGGTTAAAATGCTGGCTACGGTGCAAAACTACTAATCCCAAAAGACAATGGGATACCTCATTGGAGTGATCCATTGCAAGGCAACTATTTAAATCAGCTGCACCAGTAGCAGAGTAATCATCTGAGGACAGGCCTATGAAGAAGGGAAGAAGTTCCCGAAACGCGTTGGCAAACGGAGGAGATTTTAAAGTGCACAGTATGCTGCATGTTGAAAATAAAGACTTTGTCTAAAGTCTGGTGTGGCTCGTGTGCGCCTACACTTTCTGAGCAACCTTGGACAATATTTACACAATGGCTTCTAACTTGGGAGGCTGCACCACCCTGCGATATGTGAAGAGGCCACGGGGCTCGAAATTAGGTCTCTGCCTGAAGTGGAGTCACCGTTTATGGATTATCAGCAACTGAACACTTACGGCCCATTGCTGGTCGTTGGACTCTGTACTGGCTCGGATCCCATTTGGGTTAAAATGCTGGCTACGGTGCAAAACTACTAATCCCAAAAGACAATGGGATACCTCATTGGAGTGATCCATTGCAAGGCAACTATTTAAATCAGCTGCACCAGTAGCAGAGTAATCATCTGAGGACAAGCCTATGAAAAAGGGAAGAAGTTCCCGAAATGCGTCGGCAAACGGAGGAGATTTTAAAGTGCACAGTATGCTGCATGTTGAAAATAAAGACTTTGTCTAAAGTCTGGTGTGGCTCGTGTGCGCCTACACTTTCTGAGCAACCTTGGACAATATTTCCACAATGGCTTCTAACTTGGGAGGTTGCACCACCCTGCGATATGTGAAGAGGCCACGGGGCTCGAAATTAGGTCTCTGCCTGAAGTGGAGTCACCGTTTATGGATTATCAGCAACTGAACACTTACGGCCCATTGCTGGTCGTTGGACTCTGTACTGGCTCGGATCCCATTTGGGTTAAAATGCTGGCTACGGTGCAAAACTACTAATCCCAAAAGACAATGGGATACCTCATCGGAGTGATCCATTGGAAGGCAACTATTTAAATCAGCTGAACCAGTAGCAGAGTAATCATCTGAGGACAAGACTATGAAGAGAAGTGTGGCTCACTGGTTAGAGGAGGCAGACCCTGAAGCAGAGGTCAGACCCAGGACCAGGGTTCAATTCCCGACGCGGCAGGGTCTTGAGCCCAAATATCCACGGACTCGATAATTCTCGTTTCGGTGCCTACTTGAATCATGGGTTCACACTCTGCAGCTCTGGGCATTAGCCTGCTTAATCTCCACTACCGCCCCCCTGCGGCGGGATGCCTGGCTTTCACCTTGGGGGAAGCCAGGACGGGTTCCCAAGGCAAGCGCCGAGATGCCTACGGGTAATCGAGCGCTATATAAGAACGCATAATAATAATAATAATAATAATAATAATGAAGAAGGGAAGAAGTTCCCGAAATGCGTCGGCATACGGAGGAGATTTTAAAGTGCACAGTATGCTGTATGTTGAAAATAAAGACTTTGTCTGAAGTCTGCTGTGGCTCGTGTGCGCCTTTACTTTCTGAGCAACCTTTGACGATATTTACACGGCGGCTTCGGCCATGGGAGGCTGCACCAACCTGAGATATGTGAAGGGGCCACGGGGCTCGAAAATAGGTCGCTGCCTGAAGTGGAGTCACAGTTTATGGATTATCAGCAACTGAACACTCACGGCCTATTGCAGGTCGTTGGACTCTGTATTGGCTCGGATCCAGTTTGGGTTAAAATGCTGGCTACGGATCCCACCCTGCCATTGCAAACTGCTTTGCTTCATTGAAGCAAGAGCAGGGAAACCTGCTATCGCTTCAATGAAGCAAAGCAGATTGCTTTTCCATAGGGGGAGCAGCATGTTAATTGCTCCCCATATGGAAAAGCAATGCCGGCTCCCGCAGGAGACGGGGAGCCGGCGGGACCGTGGAGGGAGTGAGGACCCCCCCACGGTCCCCAACGGTGAGGGCCAGCCCCGGGGGATGGGGTCCCCGGGCTACCAGTGGCCCGAGAGGGGGGCCACGCGGCCCCACTCCCCATAAAAAAATTATAATTTAAAAAAAAAAAAAAAGGCCGGCCCTGGGGGATGGGGTCCCCGGGGCCTTGAAGTGGCCTGAGGAGGGGGGCTATGCAGCCCTCGTCTATAAAAAAGATAAATGGAATTGGGGGCCGGAATTGGCCACTGGAGGGAGGCCACGCGACCCCCTTCCCATAAAAAATTAAAGAAAAATAATATTTGGGGTTTAGGCCCTGGGGGATGGGGTCCCCAGGGCCCAAAAAAGTAGTCCAGTATGCGCCAGGGGGGCTGCGTTGCAGAGAGGTGTTCTGAGGCCACGCCCCTTTTTACACCTTTCTGCAACGCAGCTCTTTGTCGCTTACTGAAGGTACCTGGAGGGCTAGTTGGCCGCCAGGGGATCTCAGGATTTAAGAGGGCTTAATCCCCCAACTTAAATCGCGCCACGGGGCGCGTTTGCACAGTGGTGACGGTAGGGGCAGGACCTGAGGTGATATGTGTGCAAACACGCCCTGTGGCAAGTTTTAAGTTGGGGAATTAATTCCTCTTCAATCCAGAGGTGCCCTGGGGGCCAACTAGCTCACCAGGTACCTCCTCTAAGCGCCACATAGCTGCGATGCAGAGTGTTGTAAAAAGGGGCGTGGCCTCTGAACACTTCTCTTCAGCGCAGGTCCCTGTCGCATATTGGAGTTACCTGGTGGGCTAGTTGGCCGCCAGGGGACCTAAGGATTCAAGGGGACTTAATCCCCCAACTTAAAACACGCCACAGGGCGCATTTGCACAGTGGTGAAAGCAGGGGGCGGGGCCTAAGGTGATATGTGTGCAACCACGCCCTGTGGCGTGTTTTAAATTTGAGAATTAGTTCCTCTTCAATCCAGAAGTCCCCTAGGGGCCAACTAGCCCACTAGGTACCGCCAGTAAGCTCCACAGAGCTGTGTTGCAGAGTGTTGTAAAAAGGGGTGTGGCCTCTCAATACCTCTTTGCAACGCAGCTTCCTGGCGCATACTGGAGGTACCTGGTGGGCTAGTTGGCGCCCAGTGGACCGCAGGATAGAAGAGAAATTAATTCCCCAACTTAAAACGTGCCACAGGGCATGTTTGCACACATGTCACTGCAGGCCCCGCACCCCTTCCTTCACCATTGTACAAATATTCCTCTAAAATCAGCCAAACTACGAATTCCGATTTACTCACCTGTTATCAGGAGAGAACCCAGTGTGGCATCTTTTAGCCCAGCACTGACCCTGAACAGTAATTCTAAGGGTACTTACCAGTAACTTGTATTTCCTTCCATCGGAATCCATTGTGTGGTTTTCACCAGAAAAGTTTCTAAGTGTCGATTTTTTAAACTTACAAATATTCCTCCAAAATCAGCCGAACTACGAATTCGGATTTACTCACCTGTTATCAGGAGAGAACCCAGTGCTGCATCTTTTAGCCCAGCACTGACCCACTGACCCTAAAATGTAATTCTAACTATACTTACCAGTAACTTGAATTTCCTTCCATAGGCTAACATTGACTGGTTTCACTTGGAAATTCTTTTAAGTGTGGAGTTTTGGAACTTTTAAATATTCACCTAAAATCAGCCGAACAACGAACTCTGATTTACTCACCTGTTATTAGGAGAGAACTCAGTGCTGCATCTTGCAGCCCAGCACTGACCCTGAAAAGTAATTCTAACCATACTTACTAGTAACTTGTATTTCCTTCCATAGGAATCCATTGTCTGGTTTTCACCAGAAAAGTTTCAAAGTGTCTATTTTCATAAACTACGAATATATTCCTTAAAAATCGCTTGTATGACTTAAACGCATTCTTTCAACTGTTTCCAGGAGATGCACCAGTGCTGGATCCAGGATCCACCAGTGAGTTAGAAAAAGTAACGATAACACTACTTATTTGCGAAGTGAATTTCCTCCCATAGGATAACATTGGTGATTCTATGTGCAAAAGTTTCTAAGCGTCAACTATGAAAATACAATAATATTCTTTAAAAATCAACACTGTAACCAAAACGATTTTACTCAACTGTTTACAGGAGATGTCCCAGGACTGAATCTAGAATCTAGTCCTGTGGTTAGAAAAGTAATCCATAAAGTAACTAATTGCATTTAACTAGAAATTCCCATTCAGCTCGATGTTGCATTGTGTTTGAAATTGTGTTGCCCATTGTAACAACTGTAACTACTGTTTTTAAGTATTTAAACTAAAGTAATTCATTCTGAGAAAGTATATTTTGTAATGTAATGTATAATGTAATTATAATGTAATAAAAAAAATCTAAAAATAAATAGTTAAAAAAAAATTAGTAAATCAGTATCAAAAAAATAAAGATATAAAAATTAATACATTTAAAAATTGTCATTTATAAAACCTCTGAAATTCACTGAAAAAAACCATAGGTTATATATATATATCCAATAATCCGCAATTGAGCCAGTGGCAAACGATCCTCGCCTCTTTTCCCAATAGACACGGATACGGACCAGTCCAGGTTGGTGCCAATTATTTTATTTTCAGCAGAATAGTTTTCATAACGTTTCGGCTCCCCAGAGCCTTGATCACATGACAACGTGAACCAATGTAATGATCGTTTAGAAAGTGACAGTGCAAATTTAAAACACACTTCGTGACCTCTTGCGTTATAGACATGGAAGAAAGATCGTATCAAGTTAATAGATATTCATGTTACGTAAAAATGTATTCAGGTTGCCCTTTGGGTCTTCTAAATTTGGGGAAATATTGGGGTTTGTGCAAAAGTAGAAGCAAATGTGCTTAAATACATGTAAAAGCAGTTAATGCCAAAAAACACGTACAATATTATTCCTTCACAGGTTAAATTCCTTCGTATTTATACCATGGCCTCTCCAACAGCTGACTAATTAATACTGTTCTTAATGACAGGATAATCCAGAAGCACAGTACCATGTAAGAATAGTGCAAATATGCAATGTAAACATGGGACAGATTAGAGAATGCGGCTACATAAAAATTGCATATGTTATGTTATGTTATGTTAATATTTATTTATTAAGCGCACGTACGCCCGTAGGCTTCATGGCGCTGTCAAAAGGAAACATAACACAAAAGTAATACTCTAGAGGTAAGCGTGATTGAAAAGCCACGTCTTAAGAGAATGTCTAAAGGTAAGGAGATCTGGACTCTGCCTTACAGGCAGAGGTAGTGAATTCCAGACGGTAGCTGCAAGATGGTGAAAGCAGCTACCACCCAGGCGTTTTTTCTTAAAAGTCGGGACAACTAAAAGAGCTTTATGAGCAGAGCGAAGGTTTAGTGAGGGGTTGTACCTAGAGACAAGTTGCTTAATACATTTTGGGCCTGTATTCTGTAGGGCTTTGAAAATAATACATCCGGTTTTAAACGCAACCCTTTGCACCACAGGTAGCCAGTGTAGTCTTTCCAGGCCAGGTCTGATAGGCTGCCATTTCGGTTGTTTACAAATAAGCCTGGCCGCTTGGTTTTGAACAAGTTGAAGTCTTTTTAACAGGCCTGCTGGAAGTCCCAAATAAAGACTGTTTGAGAAATCCAGTCGGGAAAGAACGAGGGCAATAATAACCTGGATAAGTGGAGATTGCGTTAGAAACTGGGCTATTTTTTTTATTTTCCTAAGTTGAAGGAAACTGGCAGAGACTACTGTTCCAACTTGTCCTTTCAGTGAGAAATCTGCACTGAGCGTGACCCCCAGACTTTTAACCGAGAGGGATTTGGTGGGTGGGTCCTGTAATGTCCTGCTTTGTTTAATAACACTTGTTTCCTTATAGAATGTAGAATTCTACCTTGTCATACTTGTAGAATGTAGAATGTTGTTAGGAGTCAGTTGGCATCTTGGCTGTTCGTGGATGAGGCGATTAAACTACACCTGAACTAACAAACTGATGCCTTTCTTCACTTATAATAATTAATAACTATTTTACACTGGCGACGATCCTACCTCTCTGCCTCAACACGCGGCCGTCCCTGACACCTCTCCAGCGGCTGCATGAACTTGGAAGGAAGCGTAGTCTTCCCAGCGGCTGATTGATTGAAGTCTCACCGTTCTCTGAAAAGGCTCGTACGGTGAGGAGTACAGCGGGAGGTTGATTGAAAGAAAGGGACTTAAAAAAAAAAACAAAAAGAAAAGAAGGGAAATTGACGAAATAGTGCACGCGAGCTATCTTCTGCTTTGAAAATTGCGCATTCGCTCGCGCTGACTGTTAATCATCTCGCGCTGCAAAATGGCGGTGCGTGTCAGTGACGCGTAACCTCGTTTTAAAAAAAAAAACTCAGCCTCGTTTTAAGAAAGAGGGAATTGACGCGCAATACCGACATGAAGGGAAACCCGCGTCAAAGGAACAAAGGGCTTTGTGACATGCTCAGATTCTAAATGAGCAAACTCTGCTGTGAGAGGCATTGTGAAGTATAATAGAACCTCTGCAAGGTTAAAACTCTCAACCAAGGAACTTTGAGAGTGCACATTGTGTGTTTTATTGATTGTGACATCAGCAATTCTTTATTTTGTTTCTTTAATTTGTTTCTATTAGCTCTACTATAATATTACAAGGAACAATAAAAAAAAAAATATATAACAGGATTTTTAAACATGCAAAATGTAACACAACCTGCATTCTTTTTAACAAGTCCAGGTGAACCAAATGTGAAATGGCAAAAATGGAAGAAGATTTTTGCAAATTACGCAAGAGTATGTGGCACGAATTTAAGTGCAGAAAGAAAGCATTCATTACTACTACACTGTCTAGGAGGAGAAGGTCAAGATGTTCTAGAACATTTACCTGAACTTACTGCTTCGGAGCAGAGGAATTTGAACGAATATGAAATAGCTATTGAACAGTTAGATCGACACTATCTTCCTAGGTTAAGCACAATAATGGAAAGGTATCACTTTGGCTTAAGAGGACAAAAGAAGGATGAGTCAGTTGAGGAATATGTTTCTGCACTAAGGAAATTGGCCTCATCGTGCAAATTTGGACAAACCTTGGATGAGAGAATAAGGGACCAGTTTGTATTGAGATGTGCTCATGACAATATTCGCAAGGAACTCTGGCTAAAGGATGAACCGCCATTGGATGAAGTTCTGGTAATAGCAAAGCAAGTTGAACACATGACAAAATGTGTAGATGAGTTGAAAGTAGAAAAAGAAAAGATGAATGAATCTGAAAAGAAAGATGAACCTAAAGTAGAAGAAGTTGTATGTCAGGTGAAGAAAGAAGAAAAGTCATCTGTTGATAAAAATGAAAATGGAGCGAATAATTTCAATCCTAATTTTAATGTTTCTAGTAAATTTTCATGTTTTAGATGTGGAAATAATGGGCATTTAGCTAACTCGCCGAATTGCCCTGCTATAAAATCGATCTGTAACAACTGTGGTAGAAAAGGTCATTTCTCAAAGTGTTGCAGGACTAGAAATAGTAAGAGAGATAATGTATATAAAAGATGGAATCAACCTCAGGTGAAGACTGTGACTTTCCAGGTCAATAGTGGTTCGTTGGAACATCCTTCACACTTGGTAAAAGTGGATAATGTTATGATTGAATTTAAATTTGATTCATGTTCCCAAATCACCATGATTGATGAAGAGTTATTACGTAAGACTTTTGGAGAGAAGGTCAAACTCTTCAAAAGCGACATATTACCATTAGGCTATGGAAAAAAACCTATCAAAATATTAGGTTATTTCATGACTACTCTTGAGTTGGGAAGTCGCATTATACCTGGTAAAATTTATGTAACCAATTTTGGGGATGCTTTGATTAGTTGGAGGGATCAGCGAGATTTAGGAGTAAAACTTGATCCAAATGCTTCACCTCAGGTGCAAATACAAGAGGTGGAAAACTTAGCTGAAATGTTTGCAGGAAAGTTTCCAGAGGTGTTCAAAGAACAGTTAGGATGTTTAAAAGGATACAAGCACTGTATAAAATTGAAAAAGAATGCCATACCTGTTATAGCGAAGGTAAGAAGGATTCCTTTAGCAGAACAAAGTAAAGTACAAAAGGAGATTGGAAAGTTGATTGATAATAATAATATAGAACCAGTAGAAGCTACCGAATGGTTGGCCCCAATTGTAATAGCTAAGAAACCTACGGGGGAGATTCGTCTTTGTATTGATTTAAGGGCGCTTAATAAGGAAGTAATTGTTGACAGGTTTCCATTGCCAAACATTGATGAGATTGTGGGGACACTAGAAGGGGCAAAGTATTTTACCACTTTAGATCTAGCTTCTGCTTACCATCAAGTGGAACTGGATACCACTTGTCAAGATCTTACTGCTTTTATCACCCCTATGGGTACTTTTAAATTTAAAAGGATGCCTTTTGGGTTAATCTCAGCGGCCTCAGTGTTTCAACGTATCATGACTCATATATTGAAAGGTCTTCTAGGGGTAAAATGCTATCAGGATGATTTATTAATTTATGGTGCCAACATACAAGAACACAATGATCGGGTGTGTGAGGTGTTGAAAAAGTTGTCTGAAGCTGGTTTATCTCTCAAGAAAGAAAAGTGTAAGTTTGGGTTGAAGGAAGTAAATTATCTTGGTCACTGTATTAGGAGTGAAGGTGTTTTTCCCAAGTTAGAGCTGGTCACCTCAATTGATAATATGGTGGAACCTGTAAACAGAGATGAATTATTGTCATTCCTTGGAATGGTTGAGTTCTATGGGAAGTTTATTTTACACTTTGCGGACAAAACTAAAAATATGAGAAGACTCACTGCAAAGAATGTGATATTTGAGTGGTCAAATGACTGTAAAAAAGAATTTGAAGAGATTAAGAGAGAGTTGAGAGAAGCTCCCTGTCTTCAAGCATTTGTTCCTGGTTTACCTACGTTTGTGTATACTGATGCTAGTGACAAAGGACTGGGTGCTGTTTTGGTACAAAATAAAGGTGGCAATGATTTCCTCATTGCTTGTGCTTCAAGATGTCTTCGTGGTCCGGAGCTTAATTATTCAGTAATTGAAAAAGAGTCGTTAGCTATTTTTTGGGCCCTAAAAAAATTTAAGAATTTAGTCTGGGGTACAAAATTTATTGTAAAGTCTGACCATAAACCTTTGAAGGAAGTTTTTGGTAAAAAAGGGTTAGATTCGATCTCTTCAAGGATTAGGAGATGGATAATAGCGTTACAGGAATATGACTTTGAGGTGCAATATTTACCTGGTGTTTCAAATATGGCAGCGGATTGTTTTTCTAGGCTGGTTAAAAGAAGTGATCTTCACAGTGATGAAATAATGCTAGATGAAGATGAGTTTCTCAATGTTTGTGAAGTTACCGAGGGTGTTGTTGGGAAAGATGAGTGGAAAGAGGAACTGTTAAAAGATGAGGAGCTAAGAAAGGTCATGTCCTCACTAAGGGATAATAAACGTTTGGATAAACCCTGGTCACTCGTTTCAGAAGAATTGTCTATAACTGATGATTTGCTTACGCGAGGTATGAGACTGATTCCTCCCTATATTTTAAGAAAAAGGTTGTTGTTGCATGCGCATTCTGGACATCAGGGTATAGTAAAGACTAAGGAAATGTTACGCACTCAGTTTTGGTGGCCTGGGATGGATTTGGGGATAGAACGAATGGTCAGAGATTGTGTAGAGTGTTGCGCGAGTGACAAAATCCTGAAAACCAGACAGATGCCCATGGTTTGCCAAACTTTGCCCAATCATCCTTGGGATGAATTGGCTATAGACATTTTAGGTCCTCTTACTGGAGTTTCTGACACCCCATATCTAATAGTTTTAATAGACCTTTATTCTCGTTGGATTGAAGTGAGTGCTGTTAGTGAGATTACTTCTGAGTCCATCATAAAATTTTTGTCTGAAGTTTTTATGAGAGAAAGTTTTCCAAACAGTATTTTATCAGACAATGGCCCTCAATTTTGCTCAGTGCTGTTTAGTGACTTTCTTACTAAATGTGGTATATTGCACAAAAGGTCTTCTCTATACCATCCAGAAACCAATGGTGCAGTTGAGAGGGTTAACAAAACGTTAGAAGAATGCATCCAGCTTGCCAGGGCCAATAGTTTGAATTGGAAAGTAGAACTTAAAGAAAGAATTGAGGCTTACAGGTGCTCTCCTCACTCCACCACTGGTAAATCCCCTTTGGAATTGTTCAAAGGAAGAGTACCTAACACTATGTTGTGTCCTGGTTGGATGAATCTGAATAAAGGGTTTGTTGATAATCATATTGGTGGTTGGAGGGAAAGAGAGTTAGAAAAACAAGCTTGTAGAAAAGCTTATTTTGATAATAAGAAATGTGTGCGTTCTCAGGAAATTAAAGAAGGTGATTTAGTTAAAATAAAAGCACCTGTTGGGAGGAGTTCCTGGTCGAAATATACAAACGTCAGACCTGTTATTAAGGTGTTTAGAAATGCCATCAAAACGCAAGATGGAAGGATTTGGAATAAAAGTAGGGTTGTTGTAATTAGATCAAGAAATGTTTCTCAAGATGCATCAAATCCTGTTTATGAATCTTCTCCCACATTCCAACTACCTGTATCCAGTCCCAGCAATTCTGCCTTGCCTCATGTGAGGAGTCAGAGATTACGCAGAGCACCTGCTTATATGAAAGATTATGTTTGATCTTTCTTTTGCTTTATCCGTCAAGAGTAATTTGTTTTCTTGTCTTATATTTTTCCACTTTATTTCTTTTATTACAGTTATTGTTATTATTATTATACAGGAGGGAGATGTGTAATGTCCTGCTTTGTTTAATAACACTTGTTTCCTTATAGAATGTAGAATTCTACCTTGTCATACTTGTAGAATGTAGAATGTTGTTAGGAGTCAGTTGGCATCTTGGCTGTTCGTGGATGAGGCGATTAAACTACACCTGAACTAACAAACTGATGCCTATCTTCATTTATCATAATTAATAACTATTTTACAGGTCCCCCATACTAGGTGGGCAGAAATATGAGCCCCAACTTAATTCGCTTTTCCCAGGCAAGATCAGTTCTGTCTTGCCTGGGTTAAGTTTAAGATGGTTGCGGTTCATCCACCTCTGTATGTGTATCATGGTGTTCTGGAATTCTATCAAAGAATCTGCAGTATTAAAGGGAAAGACAAGTTGGAGATCATCCGCATAATTATAAATAGTAACTTTAGAGTTCCTTAAGGAATTTAGTAGTGGGCGAAGATAAAGATTAAATAATAAAGGTAATAATGAAGATCCTTGAGGGACCCCACATGTAGTAGGAGTTCTGGGAGCTGTGAAGGTACCAAGTCTCACTGATTGCGTGCGTCCTGTAATAAAAGAAGTGATCCAGCTTAAGGCGGGGCCCCTGAGGCCGGCCTGTTCGACACGGTTGATAAGGATGGTATAATCAACCGTGTCGAACGCGTCCGACAAATCAAGGAGCACAAGGGCCTGATGTATGCCTCTGTCAGCATTGGATCTTAAAGTATTTTGGACAGCAAGGATCACGGCTTCCGTCGAATGACAGGGACGGAAACTAGCCTGGTTTGGTTCCAGGTATTCTGATTTTTCAATAAACTTGGACAAGCAAGTGGAGACATGGGCTTCCAAAATTTTGGATACATAGGGTAAAAGGGAAATTGGCCTATAATTGATCGGATCGTGTGGGTCTGCTCCTGGCTTTTTAATTAATGGAATAAGCAAGGCATTCTTAAAGCTGCCGGGGACCTTGCCCTGTAAAAGTGATTCATTAAACAGCGAAAGAACGCCCTGTGAAATGGCTAAACCCACCTCTCTGAAAATGTGTGGGGGACAGGTGTCGTCAGGTGATCCAGACTTGACACGTACAAGAAGGTCAGACAAGGTTTTTATGTCGATGGGAGGAAGGGTATCTAATATAACAGGATTGTGATAGGTGTCATCCAGAGGGACAGCGGCAGGGAGGTTAAGTATACTCTGTTTTATGGTAGTGATTTTATCTATGAAGAATGCATTTAAGGAGTCACAGAGCTCTTGTGTAGGAGTAACAGAGGGAGTTGTTCTGTCACTGTTACAAAGATCATTCACTATATTGAACACATCTTTTGATTTGTTCTGTGAATTTAGGATTTTCTCTGAGAAGTAGTTAGTTTTCTGTTTTAGAATAGACTTTTGATAATTCTTCCGAGCCAAGCAGTAAGTCGCTTTGTCATGTGGTAGATACCTAGTTCTCCACTTCCTTTCTTTTTGACGTACTTCGAGTTTTAGGATCCTCAGTTGTCGCGTAAACCATTTATGTGCGTCATTAGGGCGTGAGCGGGGGAAATTCACACAAGGTGCATGAGTATCAGCTGCCAGTTGGATCCAGTGTGCGAAGGTCTCCTCCATGATGTCAATATCTTTAGTCATTGAGGGCAGGGTAGTGGCCAAGATGTCCAAAAAAGCCGGTGTGTTAATGCCCTTCCAATTCCTAATTTTTCCACCCGCCCGAAATGGCTGTTTCGTGCTCCCATCAATAGTGAGTGTAAAATGTATAAGGAAATGATCAGACCAAATACAGGGAACTATAGAGGGAGTGGATAGTGATAGATTATAGGACCATATTTGATCTAGGCTATGGCCTTTCTCGTGGGTGGGAGAGTGAATGTGTTGGGTTTAAATTCAAATCCGAGAGTAGGTCCTTAAGTTCTGCTGCCTGAGGGTCCGCCTCAGTGTCATCGAACCAGAAGTTAAAGTCCCCAATTAGAACAATTTTTGAGTAATTTGTTACAGTGAGGCCGTTTGTTCGGCCAGTGATGCGGAAAAGGTGGGCATAGATTGAGGGGGCCGATAGATCAGAACTAATAGTAATGCTCCACTATCAGTATCAGTCTTAAAAACAATATTCTCCGTGCTGGTCAGGACGAGAGAGGGGAGTATTGTAAATTTATAGCTGTTGTGAATAACGGCAGCCACTCCTCCGCCCTTTTTGCCAGCAGATCGGTTGGCAGTTAAAATATAATAATCAGATGGAAGAGATGCCAGAATATCTGGCAGTGAGTCCTGGGTAAGCCAGGTTTCAGTTAAAAGCAAAATATCAGGTTTCTCAGATGTCAATAATAGAAATATATCTACTTGATATTTGGCCATGGAACGCATATTAAGGTAGATGCAGCGGAGTTTAATCTGTGGTTTTAAGAATAACTGATTACAAGTGTGTGAGCGTTTGTTAGGGCTGGGATTGGAGACGGAATATTTAATTTTTGAAATGCCGTATAAGGAGGTGCGTTTTAATACATGCGGGGTAGGGTAGGGCAAAGGTGTTCAGGAGGTCTTAATGTTAGTAGAGTTTAAGTACTTTATTTGATTTAAAAAAAATCATCAAAGGGTGGGCTTACCACCATGCAAGCGGTATTTACATCATGAAAACAACACAAGATAAACTTTAAATCAAGTTAAAAATTGATATCATGCTCTACGAAAGTAGCAGAAAAAAGGTCTAAAAGGAAAAGTATAAACAAGTGATGTGAGTTCTTGCTGGGAACACATTAATTTTGACTCATGATAAAAGGAGAAAGTAAAAAAAAAAAAAAAAAGTGATGATTATACAAACAAAAATGCTCGTTATTTTTTACGTATGATACAACAAGACAACCGTTTGGATAAAAGGGAGGGGAGTGGAAAAGTCTGCGGTCTGTCAAAGCATGGTCTATTGTCCAGAGACCTTTTTGGGTGGTGCCCTTTTTTCCAACTCTATGGCGGCGAGGTTCAGAAATGTTATGGTTTTACATGAGAGGTCTATCCTAGAACCGCTTAGGCATCTTATCACCGCCGCCCTGCAAGTTCTCACCTGGGCTTCTCTTAAGAGAGGTCGAAGAAGCGTTTTTCTTAGATTTTGAAGTGCCGGGCATATGCAAATAAGATGCAGTAAAGACTCTGCGCTGTTGCCACAGAGGCGGCACTCGGGGGTTGCCCACAGCCCTAGCCATTTGGGAGTGAGGTCTTTGGTCGAGAAGCAACCCAGCCTTAAAAGGCTTAATTTCCTTTTATAGTGGTACCTGAAGCATTCTTTCAGATAATCCTGTGGTTTTAGGTAGGTATATGACGGCAAAACGATCCAGGCATGGCTTTTGCCAGCCACTGCTGCTTTGTCCATGAATAGTGATGATTGTTTAACTGCTTTCTTGATTATCAGTTTGAAGGCGGAGTATGACATGGGCAGACGCCAAGATTCTTCTAATTTTAATGTCTCCAAAGCTTGCCTCAAGATTTTGTATGTTGAGTCTGGTAGCCCGGCCTGTTTTTCAACTTCTAACCAGCATAGGTGGGCCAGGGATTCATCTTCTGCATCCCTCATACGCCAATAATATTTGGCGAGTGCTCCTTGTCTTGCTGGGAGCTGGTTAGTGAGACCGAACTCCAAACGAATTTGGGCTTGCGAAATATATCTCGGGATTGAGAAAAGAGTTTTGAACAGCCTAGATTGGGCGAGATTTAACGCTGTGGCGTCCCGGATTGCCAGTAGTTCAGAGCCGTATGTCAATGATGGCAGAAATTTTGCGGCTATGATTTTAAGGATGTGGCCGGTGGAATGACCTTTTAATTGCTTTTGAACAGTTTTGAAAGCAAATTGAAGCTGCTTTCCTTTGGATTCCCCCTGTTCTAGATGCTGTTTAAACTTTAAACGGTGGTCCAGTAAGATTCCCAGGTATTTGTAATGATCTACCTGGATTAAAGGGGTAGAATTTATCCTCCAGACGAAAGTTTTTTTTTGTTTTTTTCCGGAACCACCGAAGCATATGATGTTAGTTTTCTTTAGGTTTGTAATCAGTTGTGCGTTCGCGAGGTACTGCGACAGTTTTGAGATCAAGCGTTGTAAACCGATGGGGGTTTTTGATAGGAGCACAATGTCGTCTGCGTATTGGAGACTTGTTATAGGTGAGTGGGCCAATTTTGGTGGGTCTCCCTGGATGGTGCTTAGGTCACTTTCTAGGTCTGCGGTGTAGATGTTAAAGAGGCAGGGGGCCAGAACGCAGACTTGCTTTAAACCGTTGGTTGTGTGGAATTTCCTTGTCAGGCGTCGCCCGTCTCCTTTTTTCACTTGGACCCAAGTATATGTATAGAGCTCGATAAATGCTCCCAGCAACTTTGGCGGCACGCCCCAGGCTTTCATTTTGGCCCAAAGATTAGATCTAGGCACTTTATCAAAGGCCGCTTTTAGGTCCAGAAAACAAGTATACAGCGGGGTGGAGTTATTGATAGTTTTGTTAACAAGGAGGGTTAACGCAGATAGATTGGTCAAGGTACCCAGTCCTGGCCGAAAGCCTGTTTGTGTCCGGGGAATTATCCCTGCACTGCTCACCCAGATTTCCAGTTCTGCCAACAGGTTGGAAGGGTAGATATTAGCCTCCACGTCTATTAAGGCTATAAGCCTGTAGTTGTTAGGGTCTGAGCGGGACCCGGATTTATGGATAGGATGCAGAATGCTGCCTCTCGATGATTCGGGAATGGTTCCGGTCTTTAGGATCTGACCGAATAAAGGTGTTAGTTGGCTGGCCCAAAACGATGGGTCTTTCCTAAATAAGGCGTTGGGAAGTCCGTTTGGACCGGGCGCTCCGTCTGCTCTCAATGATTTTATAGTATTTGAGACTTGCTTTAGTGAGAACAATTCCATGTCTCCTGTAGTTTTTGGTGTCGATAAATTCCCAGTGATTTTTGGAACTGGCATTTTACTCGGGCTGGACCGGGGAAGCTCCACAAGATGCTCGGTGTTATTGTCCGTAAATGAATTGTACGAGGAGTTGTACAAATGGTCAATGTGACTACTCCAGAGCTGGTCCGTCATGTCTGTGTTAAACTGGCGATTTTTGCCATTTAGCATAAAGTTTATTTTTGCCCAAAAATCTTTCGAATTCTGCAATTTGCTTGCATGGAGTATGGAGCACACTAGTTTTTCCCTGTGCATTCGCTTTGCCAGATTAATCTCTTTTTTTAGTTCTTTTTTTAGGGATTCGATTGTGTTCAGCGTGGGTTGTGAAAGCTGGGGATCTTTTTTGCGTTCGGCCCTGAGGAAAGCGTTTATTTGCCTTTTTAGTTGGCGCAGTTTCGGTGTGTACCATTCCCCACCTCTTTTTCTTATGGGTTGGCGTCCTCTGTTGTTGGATTGATGTTTCTTATTGATCTCCATTACGAAGTTTTCCCACGTTTTGACTATGTCTCTCGGTGTTTCAGATAGTTGGAACAATTCGTGGCATGATGCCATTCAGATAGAGAGATTTCCTTCGTTCCAGTTTAGCCGTTTTAGATTAAAAATGTGTGTATTCAAGGACAATGGCGTGGCCTTCTCTGACTTTGTAGGTTGAATGGTCAGGATGAGGGTCTGTGGAAAATGATCGCTTTCTACGCGTTCCTGAATCCGGAAATCACTTATGTGGTGGAATAGGTCGGGGTCAGCCAGGGTATAATCTAAGGTAGAGCCGGAGTTCTTGGAGACCCTGATGGTCTCTCCCATTTAGGGTGTAGAGATGAAGAGTTTCCAATTCAGAGCCACATTTCCTTCCCAATGCACTTTGTCTGCATTGATGGCCCTGCCGTGGCTCGATATGAGGAGGGAGGGTTCCCTCCTGTCCACAAGTTAGATTCAGATTAAAATCTCCCGTTATAATCATGTTTTTGCTTGGGTAGGTTGATTTCAGTGTCTTGATTGTGGTGACTAGTTGTTTTAACCTTTTCCCTTTGTGTTTTCCGCTGGGGTGCATGTAGAGATTCACGATCAGAAGGCCCAGGTTAGGGGAAACTTCCACTTTGATACATTGCATCCATGTTGAATCTAAATCGATGCAAATTGGTGACCAGGTGAAATCTGTTGATATGAAGATGGATAGGCCCCCTTTGGCCCTACCGGAGCGTCCCTCCTTCTGGAACAAAGAATTCCTTATATCCCACTAAAGGCGTGTTTTTGGTCTGTCATGTTTCTTGGAACAGTAGTATTTTAAATTGGGTTATGAACACAATAAAGTCGTCTTCCTCCATCTTTGTATTCAAGCCATTGATGTTCCATGAGCAGATCTTGCAACCCTGCTTTTCCCCCATCGTTGATCTACTATCAATTCAAGCTGCGTTCCTGTGGGATTGAGCCTGAGTAGCGTGTTGGGGCCTTTCGGGCGTATCTGCCTCTTGGTGAGCGAATATGATTGTAATTTGTCTTTGTTGCTGCACTTCCGCTTCGGTACTGCTTCTTAAATCCGGCCCTTTGACGTTTTTTAAAAGGCTTATTTTTGGGATTTGTTTCCGCAACGGGCTGGGATATCGTGCAGGCTCCACTTTTTTTTAATGTTAGTAGATCATCGATGGAATAGGTATGTTTTTGGTCATAAATTATGGCCCCTAGCCCCGGGCGGCCACGGACGGGCGCAGACGGGCTTACCTTAGGTGCACTTTCGGCGCTGCGCTCCCGAATACACATTGCGTTTTAAACCCTGCCTCCCCAGAAGAGCTAGACCGCTAGCTCCGGTCCAGCCCAATCCAAGATGGCGCCTCGCCCTCCACACAAACGGCACAGTCAGCCGCTGTGGAACGAGGCGAGGTACAGTTCAATTAAAGCTTTTCCAAACAATACTGTGCGCATAAATGGTGAGTGATACTTTAAAATTCTTTTACAAAATGGCGAAACAGCACCGACATCTAAATCATGCCCGCGCTGTCTAAGGCTTTCCAAAAAGTATTGTGTGCAGTGTAGCGCTAAATATTGCAATCAGTTCCCGCAGCGAACCTCAGGAGCTGCCACCAACCTGAGAGTCATACAGACCGCTTGTCTATATTGCGGTCATCTAGCATACCCAATGTTGGAAAATGCATCACACGTAAATGCAAGGATAAATCCATCTGTTAATAACATTGCACAATGGCCCTGAAAATATCTTGATCATAGATCTACTGCTGGTAAAAATTCCCTGTACTAATTCTTGGCAGCCTGTTGTTTGCAGATCCCCGTGTCTATACCTAGGTGATGTTACAATGTTCATACTGATCCCGAAATATTATCCCAGGACTGATATTGAAAAAAAATTATAGGGGGTCAATCCCCAAGTATGTTGAACACCACCATCGTGCAGTCCTCTCTTTACTGATACTCTCATATAGTTCATAGAGGTCTGTTATGTATAAGTGAATAGTGTCATAAACCTAAAGTGTACCCAAACCTAAGTGATAAAAACTGTTCATATTCAATAAACAACTGTAAAAGGAATACCATGTAGCACCAAGGAATAGTAAGATGAAACTAGATACTTCCAAAATAATGCATAAAATTCCCATGTACCCAAAGGATAAATACATAAAACAATAAATAATTATCAATAAGGAAAGACCAGCCGCCAACGTTACTATGAAAAAAATCATTGTAGTGCCCATTCATATTACATCCTGTCTGGGATTTAGGGTAAACATGTGTACATATCAATTGTGACGTTTAACCCCCCCCCCGGGGTGCTCGGTATCTAACTGTAGTATGTATCGTGTCTCAAGTTTGCAGAGCCTCACTTCCCTGTCCCCACCTCGCCTGCTTGCACTTACAGCGTCAATTACATAGTATTTCAGGCGTTAAAGATGGCCTGGAAAGTATCTAATATTAAATTCTTTAAGACCTGATCGGGCTTCCCCTTAGCCATCAGAAGAGATAATACCTTTGTTGTTATAATACTGATCAATGGGAGTATATTGACTTTTTTCAAATACGCTGCTAAAATCTGGAAGAGGACTTATGTTCTCTAGCCAGACACTTCTCAGAAATCCTAATGGTGAGTTTAATTGGGATGGAGGCTGCAGATATGAAATTGTAAACTAAGGGCCTCATTACGAGTTTGGCGTTGCGGGATAGAAGCGTTTACCACTGCCTGGCTTCTGCACCTCCAAACCTGAATGCTGCCAACATGCCAGATTATGATACAAATCGTTGTCTGGCAGGTGGGCAGCGTGGCGGTCCCATGGTGGTGCAGTAAAAAGGCTCAATGAGCCTTTAATTCTGCCCTGCAATGAGACCACCACAGCACGTTCCAGCATGACTTTGACTTTAAAGTCCATGCAGTGCTAACCTCACTCCCGTCCTCGGACGCGCCTATAAGAGCGTCATCTTTTCGTTCCACAAATAGCTAGATACATCCCTCCTGAGGCGGAAAGCCGGGAGAGGAAGAGAACTCTTTTAAAACCTTATTGTCACGGAATATTGTTTGTTCGTAATTTGCTTTGTTTTAACTTGTAATTACCTCTCCCTGCACTCGCCGGAGAGCTGGTGCGTTTTTCGAATTGCTGGTCCCCCCCGCAGCCGATTCAGGTGCTGTGACGGGGCTCTGATCTCACAAGAGCCGCCATATTGGGGGAATCGGAAGGGTAGCGGTACAGCTGCCTGCTCACTCCCGTCCTCGGACGCGCCTATAAGAGCGTCATCTTTTCGTGCCACAAATAGCTAGATACATCCCTCCTGAGGCGGAAAGCCGGGAGAGGAAGAGAACTCTTTTAAAACCTTACTGTCACGGAATATTGTTTGTTTGTAATTTGCTTTGTTTTAACTTGAAATTACCTCTCCCTGCACTCGCCGGAGAGCTGGTGCGTCTTTCGAATTGCTGGTCCCCCCGCAGCCAATTTAGGTGCTGTGACGGGGCTCTGATCTCACGAAAGCCGCCATATTGGGGGAATCGGAAGGATAGCGGTACAGCTGCCTGCTCACTCCCGTCCTCGGACGCGCCTATAAGAGCGTCATCTTTTCGTGCCACAAATAGCTAGATACATCCCTCCTGAGGCGGAAAGCCGGGAGAGGAAGAGAACTCTTTTAAAACCTTATTGTCACGGAATATTGTTTGTTCGTAATTTGCTTTGTTTTAACTTGTAATTATCTCTCCCTGCACTCGCCGGAGAGCTGGTGCGTCTTTGGAATTGCTGGTCCCCCCTGCAGCCGATTCAGGTGCTGTGACGGGGCTCTGATCTCACAAGAGCCGCCATATTGGGGGAATCGGAAGGGTAGCGGTACAGCTGCCTGCTGACTCCCGTCCTCGGACGCGCCTATAAGAGCGTCATCTTTTCGTGCCACAAATAGCTAGATACATCCCTCCTGAGACGGAAAGCCGGGAGAGGAAGAGAACTCTTTTAAAACCTTATTGTCACGGAATATTGTTTGTTCGTAATTTGCTTTGTTTTAACTTGTAATTACCTCTACCTGCACTCGCCGGAGAGCTGGTGCGTCTTTCGAATTGCTGGTCCCCCCCCTGCAGCCGATTCAGGTGCTGTGACGGGGCTCTGATCTCACAAGAGCCGCCATATTGGGGGAATCGGAAGGGTAGCGGTACAGCTGCCTGCTCACTCCCACCCTGTTCCGCTTTAAATGGCCAGCCCCACTCGGCCGCCCAACGGGCGCGCCGAAGTTGCGCCAAAGGCAAGCCCGTCTGCACCCGTCCGCGACCTTTCCGCGACCAGGGCCAAAGACGCTGCCGGTTTCGACCCTTTGGAAACCATCCCATACAGTAGACAGAAGCTGCTCTCTCTCAGGCCCAAGGACTGTGCTCATTTACATTCCATTCCCTACCCATTGAGTTCTACCCCTGCAAAGCGTGTGACCTAAAACACGAAGGAGGCACCTCAGTGCATCAATGTTCCTTAATAAATCCCACGGCCTCGCCCCAAATTAACCCAAATAATCTAACCCTCAAGGCGGGACTCATTAATTGTCGCTCCTTGGTGAAACACTCTCCAGATATCTTCCAGTCTCTTATTGATAACAAATGGGATTTACTTTTTTTAACAGAAACTTGGTTGGGAGATGAAACTAAGCCTGCATTACGCCTAGCCATTCCAACAGGCTATAACACCTTGTGTGCCAACCGGCAAGGCAACAAACACGGAGGAGTGTTGTATATAAAACAGCGATTAGGTTGAGCGTTAGCAAAAGACATCCAGGTTTTCCGTTATCTTGACATTGGTTATGGCATCCATTTTGAATTCACGGCAGCCATTTTGTCTGTCGCATGCTACCTCGTGTCGACCATGTGCGTTGTCCTATCTTTCTGCTCATGGCCTCTAAACTGCCCGGCAACAAGCTAATAATAGTTCCTTTGTGTTCTCCGCTGACCGTTAGGGTCTACATCTGTTAATGGTTAGCCCTAGATTGGAATGTGTTAGCCGAGACCCCTAAGACTGATAGCTCCACCCACTGATCGATTGTGCCTTTCAATATTACCATGTATGGACATAAAATGTGCTCTTATGCTTTGTACCGCCCTCTTTTGAGCCCCTATGTGGGTATAAATAAACCATGTGTTCAGTAGCCCTTTGTGCTACTTCTTGCAGTGCCGAAGGGTACTGGTTGAACTTTAGCACCACCTCATGAGGTGTAATAAACGTTATGTTTTGTATTTCCAGTTTCCGACCCAACTTTTTCCTTTGGAGTCTGCGGACTTTTGTGTACAGAAGGGCGAACCCCTTGCACTAGCGGGCCTGGCTGAGGCCTGATACGACAAATTGGCGCCGGCACGTGGGGCTCATCGGCGACTCGGATGCCCGAAGGATTGGTCGTGACGACGGTTCGGAACTTCGCTGAGGAAGCGATCGCTGCCTGTGGAGACCCGAGTCTTGGCACCACGAGGCGGTTCTTCCCTACTTTCTGATCCGACCATCCAGGTGGCGCCGGTCCCCGACTGAGATCTCTTCTGTTGGTCTGCCGTGCAGTGATGGTCGAATTTAGAACTTGGCAGTTGGAACCTGGACAGCCTATGATTGGTAAAAGCTGTTTTAGGCGCCTGTTGTAGGTCTTGGAATTTGGATGCCCTTGAGTGGTGAGGTAGTTTTAGGAAACGCTTACCGTGGCATATTGGTATTTGGGAAATCAGACTAGTCTCTTTGGATATGTATATGTATTTGGGAAATATATGAACTGCAGCTCATATAGGCAGGTAATGCGAGGACTTTTCCTCAAACTTTGTTTGCATAGCGCGATGTACTAAGAAGGTACCTTAAGAGCTCTTTCCCTATAAATAGTGTATATTTTGAGCTATTTCTTTCGACATGCCTGTTTTTAGCGCACTTCGAAGGTTGTGCTGCTTTTGTAAGGGTACCAGTTTGCGACTTGAAGAATCACAGCCGGCTCCCCCCGAGGGGGCACCTAATAGAGATATGTATGTGAAGTTTAGTCTTTCTGCCATAATATACAGCACGTTGTGGCATAAATACACCAAAAAGGATCCTGAGTTACGATGGCCACTGCATGGGTCATTTGATGCGCGTAAGGTTGAGTATGTGGAGCAATGTTTGTTTGAGCGAAAATCTAGGCGTGACATGTTTGAGAGTTTGCGAATGTGGGAGAAAGAAGTACGACAGCGAGAGAAGCGTGAGCAAGCGTTGATTGAAAAAGAACAGCGAAAGAGTGTGTATGAGAAAGCGCTTGAGTTACGAAAGAAAGAAACGAAAGAACTACAGGAGCGAGAGGATAAGGAACGTAGATTACAGATATTTTTTTATTTTTTTTTATTTTTATGTGCTTCTATAGCGCCTGAATAGATCCCCGGAGGGATATCTCTGCGCTTAAGATGGAACGAGCGTGCATAACCCCGGACTAATCATAAACAGAGAGGTAAGACACAAGCTGATTAAATGGTGGTGAAAAGATGGGTTTTGAGGTTTTTACGAAATGATAAATGGTTAGTGATGAGTTTGAGTTGGAGGGGAAGGGAATTCCAAAGGGTGGGACCTGCGTATGCCAGAGCACGGCCTCCCTGACGGGATTTTAGGGACCTGTAAAAGGTACAAATCACTCGATCGAAGTGATCGGGCTGGGACGTAAGGTGAAAAAGCTTTTGTCAAGTATTTAGGACCCTTTCCTATCAGAGACCTATGAATGGTGCACAGAATTTTGAACTTTGTGCGTTGCCGCACTGGTAGCCAGTGAAGTTTAGCTAGTAAAGGGCGGGAGGGAGTTCTAGATGGAAGGTTGAGAACAAGCCTCGCCGCCGTATTTTGGACTACTTGTAGTTTTTTTAATTGGCCTTCATTGGTTGACAAAAGAAGGCCATTACAGTAGTCCAATCTACTGATCACCAGTGCCTGCACAAGGGTTTTCCTGTGACCATCCGGTATAAGAGGAAACACCCTTTTCAGAAGTCCAATGGCTCCAAAGCAGGTGCCAGCAACTTGGTCGACATGATGTTTAAAAGTCAAGGCTTGATCGAATAACACCCCCAAGTTTTTGACAGTCTGCTTTGGGACCGGAACAGGACCCAATTCTGTGGGCCACCAATCCCCAGACCAGAGTTTTGCTGCCTCCCCAAACAGTAACACCTCTGTTTTGCCCACATTGCATTGCAGGCAATTCTCAGCCATCCAGCATGACACAACCCTCATGCCCTCCGCGAAGGATTTTTGCAGGGCAGGTGAGAAGATTTTGAAGGGGAACATCAGCTGGGTGTCATCAGCGTAGGATATCGGGGTAAACCCATATGGCCTCACTAAGTCGGCCAGGGGGGCCACATACACATTAAATAATGTGGGGCTAAGACATGAGCCCTGTGGCACACCCCTGGTGAGCTCCCTGGAGATGGATTTGTTGGAGCCCAGCCTGACTTCTTGAGATCGGCAGGAAAGAAAGCTTTCCACCCAAGACAGGGCTGTCCCTCCCAACCCTACACCCCTCAGACGACCGAGAAGCACTTCATGGGACACCGTATCGAAAGCAGCAGACAAATCCAACAGCACCAGAATCATAGAGCCCCCACTGTCTAGTGTCAACCTGATGTTATTGGTGACCTCCAGTAGGGCTGATTCGGTGCTGTGATTTGGCCTGAACCCAGATTGGGAGGGGTCCAGGCCTTCTACTGCTTCAAGATGGCTCGATAGGTGGGTGTTAACGTGCTTCTCCGTCATCTTTCCGATGTAGGGTAGGAGGGAAATAGGCCGAAGATTGGACAAATCTGTCCAGGGGGAGGCCGCCTTCTTCCTGATAGGGTTTACCACCGCTATCTTCCATTCTCTCGGAACTTGTCCTTTCGTCAGCGAGGTGTTAATAACTGACTGAATGGAAGGCCCCAAGATGGAAATAAGAGGGGCCACCATTTTAGCAGGAAGGAGATCGGTTGGGGAGCCAGTTTTCATATGGTTAATGAGGAGGGGAAGATCTAAATCACTAACTGGTGGAATAGCAAGAAAGATGTTTTTGGACAGTGCCGGAGGTGTACATGGGGGGGGGGGGGGACACTGTTACTGCGCCTTGTGAGGCCAAGATTTTATCATAAATCAGGTTTATTTTGTCCTCAAAGAACTTGGAGATCTCCGCACACAATGTCTGTGAGGCTTCATCAGGGCTCTCACTAGCTGATGGCTTTACAAAGCTTAGCAAGATTTTAAATAATTCCCTCGGGCAATTACCTGCCTCTTCCAACTGTAAGGATAGATTATTTTTTCTAGCAAGCTTTATATTTTTATAATAATTTGCCTGGGCCTCTAAAAACATTTTCCTTTCCTGCTCATTTTTTGATTTCCTCCAAGTTTTTTCTAACCTCCTACATTTCTGTTTTTCCTTCCTGAGGTCAAGAGTATACCACTTTTCTTGTTTAGTGGGAGGAAACTGTCTATGAAGTTTTAGCGGGGCAAGAGAGTCAATAGCAGACTTAAGGGATTCATTATATTTTCCTAGTGCTTCTTCAACAGAATCACCTTCGGAAAATTGGGGTTGTTGCCAATGTTGGCGCAGATTTTCAGCTGATATTTTATACCATTGGCGTCGTAAAATAGGGGGAGGTGGTATTCTAGATTGTTGTTTACTGGACCTTGCCAAGTAAAACTCAATCAAGGAGTGATCGGTCCAGAAAATCTCAGTAGCAGGGAGGCACCTTATTTTGGTGCAATTGGAAAAAATACAGTCAAGGGTATGACCAGCTGTATGCGTTGCTCCCCTATTTTTTATCTCTAATCCGAGATTAGACAGGTCTGCTGTTAACTGTATGGATTCATGATCTTCAGGATTATCCATATGTATATTAAAATCTCCAAGGAGGAGAAAGTCCTCCTTAGCTCTTACATGGGGGGCCAGTAATTCTAGAAGAGACAGTGCAAGGTCTTGATTCTGTCCCGGTGGATGATATATTAGTGCACCCTTCCATGAGACATTACTGGTCAGATTAATTTTGAATATCATGATTTCCAAAAGAGGGGTAAAGCTTTGTTCTATCATTACTATCTTAACCGTATCTTTATCTGGCCAATATCCTGTTTGTCAGCCTCTCTATCCTGTCCTTAATAAACCGCAAGATGATTTTTTGTTATTAGATCGACCTCCACCCCCGTATGCCGTTCCGACCGCCCCGCCCGGAGACGACTCTGACTCTGACTCGGAGCAACAGAAAACGCAGGATACTCGATCCATGTTATCAGCTGAACGCTCGTCCGAACTACGGCAGGCTGCTCGTAAAGCACTGCGTAGTATTCATTCTGCTCCCGATATCATAACTAGCATACAAAATTGGTCAGAAAAAGAGCAGATATATTTTTCTGAGATATTTGCTGACGAAGTTGTAGAAATGTTTTGAAAATACTCTTTGGTGTTAGAACCAACTGACATAGCAAATGATCGTCAACTTTTACGTGATGGCTCTTTTGTTTTTTCTCAGGTACCAGACACGATTAGACGACTGGTTAAATTACGGAATGACGCGTCCCAGCTGAAGGAGCAGAAAAAGAATGCGGACAGCATTCCACAGCCTAATCCGAATGGAGTATCGCCGTCTTCTCTCTCCGAGACAGATAAGATAAACTCTGCCCAAATGAAACCTATGCGGGAAGCCGCACCCTTGTATGTTCCTCCTAAAGGAAAAGGGGATGATGACGATAAACATTCTGCCGATTCCAAGGGCTATTTTATTTATAATTGGGTGTACACTCCGTGGAATAGAGCAGATGTAATGGCGCTTAAAAATGCGTTGCCTGACCCACGTAAAAACCCAGCGGCCTTTTATGAGGAAGTTGAAGGCGCCTTAAATTCTTGTACTATGACTTTACGTGATATAGATTTGTTTTTCGGTTTAATTTTACCCCCAGACATGTGGCGAACAGTTCGTAAGATTGACGATCGTGTTATTCTGGGTGCTGAATGGAAAGATCTTGAACAGTTAGATCTCAATAGAGAACCCGCCCAAAAGCCGCATCGGTTTATTTTAGATCTTCCTGCAGCCATTTTGACTAAACGTAAAACGATTATTCCCCCTAAAAAGATTGATTGGACGATGTTAGCGTCCTGTAAGCAAAAGGCAGATGAATCGGTCTCAGATTTTTTCACACGTTTTGAAGAAACTTTTCATGATTTTAGCGGCCAATCTTTAACAAACGATACCGGCAGACATTTGTTTGTTCATAAATATTTTACGAATTTGTTACCAGGGATAGCTAGCCGCTTAAAAGCTAGTGAGAGTTCTTGAACTACCTCCTCTCTGGCCTCTGTTTTAAAGATGGCTCAGTATTATGAGCGCCAAGAAGCGGAAGCGAATGGGAATGAGGACAAGAAATCTAAAGAGCTAAAAACGAAAGTTATGATGGCCCAGGTATATGGCCCACCTTCTAGAGGTTATGATAGGGGCCCCGATAGAAACTATGATAGAGGTGGACGAACATCTCTCAATACTCCTTACACTCGTACGAGTTTGAATATTAATCAATGTGCATATTGTAAGCAGCCCGGCCATTGGATGCGTAATTGCCCATTATTGCGTTCTCCACAGGATGCTCGTGGGAGGGGCCAAGGGAGAAATGGTTCAGGGTCGTCAGATGCTCGGGGAAATGTGAATGATCGTCCTTGATCTGATGCAAATGTACGCCCACAGTATAGGCAGAACACCTTTGATAGGCGAAATCAATATCAGATGTCCGATTATGTTCAGCCTGATCTGTACGATTCAGCTCATGCATAGGATTGCCTAGGATGGGGTAAGGAATCAATTGAAGTTTCGGTAGATCAGACGGGTCCCTATGTTACAGCACATGTTTTGGGTTCTACTGATCAGTTTCTGGTCGATACAGGAGCTACTCGTAGCGCTTTATCTAAACAATTGGTTCCAAGGGCTCCCCTGTCTGGCACGACTATTACTTCGATA
Source organism: Lissotriton helveticus (assembly GCF_964261635.1). Classification (NCBI taxonomy): domain Eukaryota; kingdom Metazoa; phylum Chordata; class Amphibia; order Caudata; family Salamandridae; genus Lissotriton; species Lissotriton helveticus. Next base: position 165,314,500 of record NC_136062.1, on the reverse strand, counting down.
GGTTTCGATGGAACACCTTCCCTTAGCCCATTGTCACAACCACTTCCACTTCATGTTGATAAATTCAGTGCTTCATGCCCGTTTTTGTTTTCCCCTAACACACCAGACAATATTGTGGGCCTTGACATGCTGAAGTACTTTAGAGCCACAATACGATGTTCTCCTGAAGGGGTGCGAGTTATTTTAAATGATAATTATTCCGATTTTGATAGAATTTGTCTTGGCAAAGAAGATGTTGCATTGGCCACTCTTCCTGAGTCCCTCTGGGCTACATCAGACACCGATGTGGGTCAGATGGTAATTCCTCCAATTCAGATCAGTGTTAAGGAGGGAGCTGTGTTACCCCGATTGCCACAATATCGGATCTCACAGGAGGGAGAAGAAGCACTCATTCAAATTGTACATGATCTTATCCGAGTTGGGGTTGTTGAGGAAGTTCCATTTAATGTTTGCAATAGCCCGATTCTTCCAATTTTGAAAAGAGATACTGACAAGCGTGTTTACAGATTCATTATTGATTTAAGGGAAGTAAATAAGATCATAATACCACAGTATCCTGTGGTGTCTGACATCACGACACTCCTTACTCTGCTCCCCCCAACTGCTACTACCTTTTCTGTGATAGACTTGAAGAACGCTTTCTTTTCGATTCCTATTCATCCTGACAGCCGATATTTGTTCGGTTCCACTTTGAATAATCAATCGTACTGATTTTGTAGAGTTCCTCAAGGCTATACTGAGAGTCCGAGTATTTACAGTCAAGCATTGAAAAGGGAGCTTGATTTGTTTGTGTTGCCTGAAGGTGTGGCTCTCATCCAATATGTCGTTTACATCTTGTTGACAGCTGACACCCCAGAACAATGTGAAAAATGTACACTCTCTCTGCTTTCTTTCCTTGCCTTACATCATCATAAGGTATCCCGGAAGAAATTGCAATATTGTAGACCAAAGGTGACTTACTTAGGTCACCTTTTGTCTAAGGAGGGACGTGCATTGACATCAGACCGCATACAAGCAATTTTAGATACACCAGTTCTTACCACACAGAAAGGAGTACGTGCATTTTTGGGTCTTACTTCCTTTTGTAGACAGTGGATTTTGGGATTTTCACATATTGTTAAGCCATTGTTAGCACTTTTGATGAAAGATACCCCAGTACCTCTCCCATGGACAGAAGAATGTGAAAATGCTTTTTGACAACTACGACAAGCCCTTTGCTCAGCACCAGTGTTAGGTACACCAGATTACACGAAACTTTTCACACTTTATGTACATGAGAAAGACGGATGTGCATTGTCAGTGTTGGTCCAGTTACACGGCGATAAGCAACACCCGTGTGCTTACTTTTCAGCAGTTTTGGATCCTGTTGCTAGAGCATTACCTGGATGTTTTCGTTCAGTTGCAGCAACAGCGGTGTCAATCCGACAGAGTGAGGGAATAGTTTTGTCACACAAATTGTTGGTGTTAGTACCACATGATGTTGATGCCCTTTTGAATCAGACGAAAACGCAGCATTTGACCAGTGCTTGTCTTACAGGATATGAATTGACATTACTAGCTCCCCACATCACATTGAGGAGATGTGCAACTCTGAATCCAGCCACTTTGTTGCCATATCCGGTGACCCAGCCTCAGTCACAAGAAACGCACAATTGTATTTTCCTGACTGAGGAACAGACAAAGGGTCGCATTGATTTACAGGATACGCCCCTTCCAGATGTGTATGGTGAATTGTGGGTTGATGGGTCCTGCCTGAAGTTGCCGGATGGTACGACTTCAGCAGCATATGCAATTACGACACTTGAAACAATAGTGGAGACAGCTCGCATACCACAGAAATCAGCCCAAGCAGCTGAGTTGATAGCTCTGACGAGAGCATGTGAGCTCAGTGCTGGGTTGTGCGTGAACATTTATACAGATAGCCGCTATGCTTTTGAGTAGTACATGATTTTGGCCTACTCTGGAAGGAAAGAGGCTTTCTTACATCTCATGGAATACAGATAATGCACGGAGATTTGGTGCATAATCTCTTGACTGCATTGACATATCCGAAGAAAGTAGCTATCATAAAATGCAGCGCGCACAAGAAAGTAACAGATAAAATTAGTGAGGGAAATGCCTTTGTAGATCATGTAGCACGGGAAACTGCCCTGCACAGGAACACTACTTCTATGTATGTAGTGAAGTCACAAGCTGAAAGGTGGCACGATGCTAGGCAGGAAGTGAGAGAGATACAGAAAACAGCCTCTTACCGAGAACGTGAACAGTGGTCAAAAGATGGAGAGTTAGATGACGAAGGTTGTTGGAGAAACAAGCAAATGGACCGATGGAAGCTGCCTATAGCTTTTGTACAGCCAATGGTCCAGATGGCACATGGGTTAGCACATGTTGGAGCTTCCGCAATAACGAAAATTCTTACGCAAGTTTGGGAGCATCCAGAAATTGCTAGCACGGCTAAAAGAGTAGTACAGTCCTGCTTGATTTGTTTGCAATACAATCCTGGAAAAGGAACGCGAGTTCCATCTGGAGGTTTTATAACACCAACTGCACCTTTTGAAGTCCTGCAAATGGACTGTATCCAGCTAGAGCGGTGTAATAATTTAAAGTATGTGTTAGTGGTGGTTTGTGCTTTCAGTAAGTGGATTGAGGCATACCCCACGAAAGACAATACTGCGATTACTACTGCTAAGGTGCTACTGAAGGAGTTCTTCCCCAGATTTGGTGTTTGCAGGCTCCTATGGAATGATAACAGACCTCATTTTGTTGGGGAAGTTATTAAATATGTTCTGAAAGGATTAGGAATCAAGCAGAAGTTTCATGCTGTGTTCCACCCACAATCAGCAGGATTGGTGGAAAGGTACAATGCTACTCTGAAGCTAAAAATTGCGAAAATCGTAGCCTCCACGAAATTGACTTGGCCAGATGCATTGCCATTGGCATTGTTGTCCATCAGATCGGTACCACATTCTAGAACGGGTCTTACCCCGTATGAGGTGGTATTTGGATGGCCGATGAACATTTGGGGAGTTCCAAAACCAAGCTCTGTGTATGATGTACCTTGTATTTTAATGAATGACTATTTGGCACAATTAACTGATAGCTTGGTTTCTATTCATCAACAGGTTCGAGAAGGGCTCCCCGATAAATCCCAAGGTGAAGGCCATGAACTCCGTCCTGGTGACTTTGTCATGATTAAAACATTCGAGAGGTCAAGCAGCTTGGAACCGAGGTGGCGTGGACCGGAACAGGTACTCCTTGCTACGAGGACGGCAGTCCGTGTCACCAACAAACGGAACTGGATCCATAGTGTCCACTGCCGGAAGGTCTTGCCGACCTTGGTGGAATCTGCTGCGCTGACCGATCATCGAGACATCTTGATTGCGGAGAAAGGCCCTGCTGTATCACCTGGCGGATCTGAGGAGTTCTTTCCGGACCAGACGACTCCTGGAGCAACGCGATATAATTTGAGATCAAGAAAGTGATTCTTATCATTTTTTCTTTTTGTTGCGAGACTGGTTGAGCAACCGCTCTGGGTAGTGGAAACGGAGAGCCGATATGACAAGGGAGGGGGATCAGCCCTGCGTAGTGTAGCGATACCTGTCTTGGTCTGTGGGGAAGAAACCAACGTCTGCCCAGAGTAAAGAGCTCATTGACTATTTTTGTTTTTTCTATTTTTTAGTTTGAAGATGACTCTTGTGACTATGAATGCTACTAAGAAAAAGATTTTAGGAGTATTAAGTGTGTTTGTTGTTTTGACGATTATAGCAGCGATCACTTGGTCCGTTGAAATAGTGACTCCTGCTCGTGGGTTCGTGGTGGTTCCTACTACTCCTATTCCGGAAGAACACCAGCATTTGACTCTTCCTTATCATGAGTATAAGCATCGAGAGTCTTACTTAAATAATACTTTTGTTCAAATGCTCCACCACACTCACAACGCCACAAATACCACAAATTGTTGGATATGTGGCATGCTTCCAGCTCATCAAAAGAAAGGTGGAACACCGTTTATTCCACTTCCTTTTTCACATAATGGTTCTTGTCGAGCCTGGTACACTCTTCTCTTTTCGAACCGGAAACCTGCAGGAGGTAGACTTCTCTTCCGTTTGAATAAAGAATGTTATCAAGAAGAACATGGGTATTCCCAAGCCTTATGTTTTCACCCACACGAGAGACTCTACTACGAGCAACGAATCTGTAATTACTGTAACACGGACTAAAGCAAATTTATGTGTACAAGTACTGGACGAATTCCAGTTGGGTCCAGTGACTGTGTCGTTGTATTAAACATGGATGGAATAAATGACAGTACTTTTCTAGCATCACATAACACATATTTAGTATGTGGGAGTCATGGATATCACAGATTACCTATAGGGTGGTCTGGCACATGTTATGTATCTTTTCTATTACCCCCTGTTTTTCTAGCACCTGCTTCGTATCATCGAGATTTTAAATTGTTTCAAAATATTTCTATGAATCGCTACAAACAGACAATTAGAATTGATGATGTGGATCAGACAGACACTAGCCTACAGCAATATGTTGATTTCAATTTAGGATTATTTCCTTTTGTAGGTGCTGCATTAAATAGTAGGAAAATACGACGATTAACTAGAGTTGTGGAAGCTGTCACTAATGAAACTGCTGTAGCTTTAGGAAATATTACGGAGGAGTTACAAATTGCTAGAATTGTGACCCTCCAGAACCAGATGGTTCTTGATGTCATGTTAGCAGATAGAGGAGGAGCATGTAAAGTCATCGGAAGTAGTTGTTGTGTTTTCATCCCAGATAACTCACCTTCTGTATATGAGGCAATTCTTAAACTGCATAAAATAGCTTCTGATATTCATGAGAAAAATGGCACTTGGACTTTTGCGGGATGGTTTTGGGCTTTGATCTCTGCCTTGGGTTAGAAATTGCTGACTATTCTATGTATTGCAATTGCAGTGATTTTCACCTGTTGTGTGTGTATCCATTGTGGCCCAATGTTATGTTCTATGTGTATAACTGCCTGTATACCATCTAGGAGAAACGCTGCAAAAGCACAAGAGACCTTGGATAAAGAGGTGACCAATATAATGTGCAAAGATATACGAGATGAATGCACAGATTACCCCAAAAGAGCATATGTCTTTAGCTAACGCTAAAAGGGTCCTCTGTTGTATATAAAACAGCGATTAGGTTGAGCGTTAGCAAAAGACATCCAGGTTTTCCGTTATCTTGACATTGGTTATGGCATCCATTTTGAATTCACGGCAGCCATTTTGTCTGTCGTATGCTACCTCGTGTCGACCATGTGCGTTGTCCTACCTTTCTGCTCATGGCCTCTAAACTGCCTGGCAACAAGCTAATAATAGTTCCTTTGTGTTCTCCGCTGACCGTTAGGGTCTACGTCTGTTAATGGTTAGCCCTAGATTGGAATGTGTTAGCCGAGACCCCTAAGACTGATAGCTCCACCCACTGATCGATTGTGCCTTTCAATATTACCATGTATGGACATAAAATGTGCTCTTATGCTTTGTACCGCCCTCTTTTGAGCCCCTGTGTGGGTATAAATAAACCATGTGTTCAGTAGCCCTTTGTGCTACTTCTTGCAGTGCCGAAGGGTACTGGTTGAACTTTAGCACCACCTCATGAGGTGTAATAAATGTTATGTTTTGTATTTCCAGTTTCCGTGCCAACTTTTTCCTTTGGAGTCTGCGGACTTCTGTGCACTTGCACTAGCGGGTCTGGCTGAGACCTGATACGACAGGAGGAGTAGCTATTATTTATAGATCCCATTGGTCGATCTCGTCCTTCCTCTACGAACAAATCGATCTAATCGAAGCTCTGCCCTTCTGTATAAAATTAACTCCCAAAATCAAGTGCTCAGGCTTGCTCGTATATCGACCCCCTAAATCCAGCATATCTCATTTACCTAATTTCTTAGACTTTGTACTTCAAGCTAGCTCCCGCTATGCAAATTTCACCTTGCTTGGAGATTTAAACCTCCATGTGGAGGATACTTCTGATATGATAAGTAACAACTTTATATCCACCATGTCAGATTGCGGACTTAATCAGCGAATCACCTTCCCCACTCATAAGGCCGGTCATACTTTGGACCTTATTTGCTCCAATCTTATGGATATTACAATCGGGGAACCTAGTCCGGTGATCTGGTCCGATCATTACTTCATTCCATTCTCTATCCTCCTGAACCAACAGGATAGACCTAGGATCCGGGCTAAGGAGTATGGCAGAAACTGGAGTAAGATTTCACTGGACAGTGTGTTCAATCATCTTCCCTCTGCTGATCCTCCAGGAGCGTTAGATCTGGACTCACGCCTGGTAATTTTAAACAACTGGGTATCCAAGGCCATCGATTCCATTGCCCCTCTTTGGCCTATAAAGACCTACCGTTCAGCTCCCGCTGCGCCCTGGTATTCTGATGAACTGCGCAAATGTAAATCTGCATGTAAACTTTTGGATCGTGGTTGGAGACAGTCCTATTCAGTGGATAGTAAATCATTATACAAAGCTGCCCTCAAAGATTATCGGAAAAAGATCATAAATCATAAACGGAGCTACCTTGCTGATAAGATCAATAAGGCGCAAGGCTCCTTTAGGGAGATTTTTAACACGGTCAAAACATTCACAGACCCACAGGCTCTTCATCGCCAATCCCCAGTGTCGCAGCCTCTTTGTAATCAACTTTCTGATTACTTTGAGGAGAAAATAGCATCCACTTCTTCCCCACTACTGACAGCAACGGAACTGGGGAAACACCATCTGTTTTTCAGTTTCCATCTTCTATCTTCTCTGAATTTGAGGAGATCTCAGAAGACCGTTCTCTCTTAGAGCTCCTCAAGTGCAAGTCTGGATCACCTAGTGATCCCTGGCCGGCTATGCAATATAAAGTCCTTGCTCCACTTCTCAACCCCCATCTTAATGGCATCTGGAATGACTCTCTTCGCACCGGGATTTACCTGGATTCCTGGAAACACGCACGTCTAATCCCCATCTTAAAAAAGGCCAACGCCGATCCAGAGAACCCGGCTAATTACAGGCCTATTTCTCTACTTCCTGCTCCGGACAAGATTCTTGAAAAGCTGGCACAGCAGCAACTTGCCGGATTCATAGAATCTATTGGACTACTTCATGATTCCCAACATGGATTCAGACCCGGGTACAGCACCGAGTCAGCCCTGATAGAAATGGCCGATTCGGTACGCTGGACGCTCGACAGGGGTGCAAGGGCGGTGTTGGTGCTGTTGGATCTTTCCGCAGCATTCAACACTGTCTCTCACCCTGTCCTGCTGAACCGCCTCTGGTCAATAGGCATCCAGGGTAAGGCTCTTAGTTGGATCTCTTCTTTTCTGTCCAACCGTACACAAGCAGTGTTTACTCCACCATACACTTCCACCTCTCGCCCGCTCAGATGGGGCGTTCCCCAAGGCTCTTCACTGAGTCCTCTTTTATTCGGTGTGTACTTCTCTCCTCTGGCCGATTTAATTGCCCAGTCAGGAATAAAAGTGGCATCGTATGCTGATGACATTCAGCTATTGTTCACATATGATGACCCCACCCTGACTACATTTGATCCTTTGAAAGACTGCCTCCGTGATATAGCGCACTGGATGGATAGCAACTTCCTGAGATTGAACGCAGGAAAAACGGAGGTTCTTTTCTTTCACCAATCTTCCCCTCTGGACTCGAACCTCTGGTGGCCGGTGGAGCTGAGCTCTGCCCCCTCACCCAAGGAATCAGTAAGAAACCTTGGGGTGAGATGGGACACCAGTCTCTCCTTCCACAGCCAAGTCCATGCAGTCACCGCTGCCTGCTTCTCTAAAATCAGGATGATTAAAAAATTCATTAACTATCTTCCCAGCAACACTAGGAAAACAATAGTCCAAACCTTAATTACTTCTCACCTGGACTATGCTAACGGCCTCTATCTCGGACTCACCCCGGGCCTGAGCCATAGACTACAAATAGTTCAGAATGCCGCTGTTCAGCTAGTCTGTGGCATCTCTCCCCGAGAACATATATCACCTTACTGGCGGAGGCTGCACTGGCTGCCGATCCATAAAAGGGCAGAGTTTAAAGTGTTGACTTTGGCCCATAGGGCAATAAAAGGACGCGGATCTGCTTATCTTTCGTCCTGTCTCCATCCCTATAGCAATGTTAGAAACCTTTGTTCCAATTCTAAGTTATTGCTGACCACACCCAGATTTAAAAAAACTCGCTCTGGGGGCAGAACTTTCCAGGTGTGTGCCTCTTGTCAATGGAACAAACTTCCTATCTCCCTCCGTAAAATCCAGGAGGAGTTACCTTTCCGTTAAGCGCTTAAAACATTTCTCTTCTGCTAAACCCTTCTGGACTAGACCTAGTATTCTAAGCACCAGCGCCGAGACCCCCGTTGGGGTAGCTGCGCGCTATACAAAACACCTAAATAAATAAGTGCTGGAACTGGGGGTGTGCTTCTACACAGGGCGGCACAACATGTGCCCCCCTGCATGCACCTACCTGCATGGGATAAGGAGGGCCTGTAGGGCCCCCTTTATTTCCCCAATGCCAGGAAAGGCTGGAGGTTGGGAAACTCAAAATATGCATGGTGGCGTAGCAGCAGCATAACCAGCATCTCCTGAGCCCCTGACTGCTGTGCCACCACCAGGGAACGAGGTTCCCTGGTGGTAGTTGTGGTCAAAGGGCGGTTTGACTGCCAAACATATAATATGGACCGTCGAACCCTGATGAGTCTGGTGGTCCATGGACCACCTGGCTCCTAATAAGGCCCTAAATAATGACCCTGCGTCCCTTCATGAAACCTGTTTTTTAACACTTTGTAAGGATATAGGTACCAAACAATCACTAAACTGCTATAGTGCCCTCTACCATTGTAGCTGCATGTAGACTTTTTGAATGGCATGAGTGAGCGATAGGGTTTGAAGTTATCAAAGTTGAAAGTAATTTTATCCTTTCCTTTTTTAGCGGTTTGATAGTCTGACTTGGAAGTGTACGAATATTTATACTTCTGTGATAGTTTCTCCTAAATCAATTCTGTTTGAAATTAGGGTGCAAAAAATATTGATACAATTTTATGTATCATTTATCTATACCAATGCACTCTATGCCACTCTTCACCACTGTACTCTATGACACTTTACTCTGCAACACTGCACTCTGCAGCACTAAATTCTAGGCCACTCTACTCTGCACTACTGCACTCTGCAGCACTCCACTCTACGCCACTGCACTATACACCACTCCACTCTATCCCTCTATATTCTACTCTGCACCACGCATCACTACTACACTCTATGCCACTCTACTCTGTACCACTTTATGCCATGGCAGCCTATGCCACTCTACACTACTCTGCACTCTACGCCACCATATTCTATGCTACTGCATTCTATGCAGCTCTATTCTGCCCCGCTACACTGTGCATTATTGCACTCTACGCCACTGCAATCTACAATGCACCACTCTAATCTACGCCATTTCATTCTGCGATTCTGCATTGCTTGCCACGGAATTCTATGCCGCTGCACTCTACGCCACTGCACTCTATGCCACTGCACTCTATGCTCTGCAATACTGTAGGCCAATGTACTCTACACCAGTCCACTCTACTCTATGCCACTCAACTCCACTCCACTGTTCGCCACTGCACTCTACTGAGCCCCATTCTACTCTACGCCACAGCACTCAATACCACTGCCCTCTACATCACTCTACTCAATGCCACTGAACTCTACGCCACTGCACTCCACGCTATGCCAGTTCAGTCTACGGCACTCTACAACACTGCTCTCTATGAAACTCTACTTTGCAACCTTGCCCTCTAAGCCACTGAACTTCACCCACAATACTCTGCACTCCTTCATTCTATGCCAATTCCCTCTACGCGACCGAAGTCTGCATCACTTTACTCTATGACACTGCACCCTGCAGCACTCCACTCTGCGCCACTGCATTCTAAACCACTGCACTCTACAGCACTATAAGCTACTGGCACAGGTAAGGCACAGGTAAGAGTTGTGGCGTGGGGCGGTGGCATGGTGCGTGGTGGGGAGTTGACAGACACCAGGACAGGCAAAATTAAATAAAAAATGAATAGAACCACATCCCATGTGCTCGCCACATCGCCAAGTTGGCCCCTCTTGCCCATTCCACTTTACAACACTCTATTCCACTCTTCTCTAGACCAATTGCCTTTAGCTGAGCTGAACAGCATCCACGCTGGTGTACAACACATTGGCAGAGCCGATTGCTAGTGCATAGGCGAAACCTGTTGGTTATGTTAATGCGTGTTACTATTAAGCTCTCAGCTATCACTAGCATAGGAAAACCACTTCTACCCACCCTATAAGCCTCGTCTAATCACTCTTGTGGTAAAACTGTGCCTTGAAAATGGTACTGGCAGTTTTAGTAACAAGCAGGAGCAAAGTGTTAAGGGTACAAAAGGCTTTAGCCCCAAGTAGTATCTTCCAGAGTTCAAACTCTTTGTCAACTTTAGCTCGTCTTTATCTTTTCCTACTAGATTCACCAACCACCACTCATAAACTATTAACGCTGGGTAGAAACACATTCTCCATATACAATTTCTCCTTTCTGTTGAACATATTAAATAATGAAGTCACGCTTATTATTTCTACGAGCTAGTCACTTAGAAATATCTTCCACCTTTTTTGTGATAGCTTCCCTTCTTGTAATTACCTGCATTTGTAAATTTTTTTTTATCACAAATGATTCTTTTAATTTCTGCAAAGTTTTGTCTTTGACAAATTTCTTTCAACAAAAACTTCAAAATTAAGTAACTGGAAATAAATCCTTTTCTGAAAAATAAATACATATTTAAGTTCCAACGAAGTTAATTGCATCAAAAACAATTTTTATTTTACTGTGTTTATTGGTTTGTGATGTTTAAAAATGTTTTACTTCTGCTTATCCTTATGTACTAATCATTAAACCGCTCCTTCTCGCCCACTGGTTCTGTCACGAGTGGGAAGAAACTCCACTCCTCAGCATTCTAAACTGTCACTTGTCAAGGCAACAACCGATTTTCACACTACGGTGCGTTGGTTTGAGCTTTTAAAATGTTAGGTGCCAATTTTTTTAAATGTTTATATTATGTAATCCTTTTAAGGTATTTTCATGCGAAACAAATTGAAATGTTTATTTTAATTGGTGGAAATAATTCAAACGAACACACTAAGGAGCTTGTTATGATATCGGTTGGAGTTGCCTCCACCAACACGTCTCAGGACCAACCGACCTCCAGTCAGGGGTGCCGACTTCCTGATTACGATGCAACCAAACACTGTTCCGTCACATACTCACTTTTCTTTATGGGAACTTGTGTTACAGCCGTCAACCAGTTGTAATAGAGGCTCCTATAGAGAAATGGGAGGGTGTGTAAAATACTGCACCCTGTGGCACGGACCTCATGGTGCCTGCTACACAGTGCAGTGTTTTACAGGGGGGTCCTCTAGGTACCCCCTCGACCACCAACTGTAGGCTGCGTAGGCAAGGGGGCCCTGATAGGGGCCCCCAAAATTGCTCTCAAACAGCCTTTCCGTGTTGGAAAGGGCTGCACAGAAAGGCTGTAGGAAACTGACATTGTAATCCCGATGGCAGAAAGGCCATCCATATGAGATAACGGTGCAGTTCTTACCGGCCGGAAGACTATGAGAGCCGTTCGGAACTGCGTCGGAATGACCAGCCAGTTTATGTTCCAACCGCCGACATTGTAATTCGGTGGTCGAACTGCAAACCGACCGTGCTGGTTGGAAAGCCTCCGGCTGAGGTCGGAAAGCTCCCGACTAGTAGTCGGGGCATTCCGACCAACATCCTAATCGAAGAAAAACTATACAAATAGTATATTAATGCAAGTTTTTATTGTGGTGGTTGCAAGATGCTCTCGAAAATTAAATGAAATTAAGAGATTTGTATGACAGCTCATGAAACTCAACAAGAAAAAATGCAATAGTGAGCGTTTGTTTTTAGAACACCATAGGATCACTCAGTGAGAGCTTCGCAAAATAAAGCATTCTGTCAGTACTATCAAGAAGTGTTGTAAGAAAAAAGAAAATAGCTGAATGTGGAGTGTGAATAAATTGTTCCTCCTAATATTACACAGACCACGGATTGAGTTGGAAAAACTTCAACTAATTTATTGAAAGCACAACTGACTCTGGTACTGCAGGAAATATGTGGAACTCGGGTCGAATCGGTAAAGAAGCTGCAGGAATTAAGCAGTAAAATGGTAAAAATAGGTTGATGAGTGCTGTGATTGACAGAGGTGACAGAAACTAAAACTATTTCAGATCCAGGAAGTGGGTCAGATTCGCAGCTGCAAGGCTGCCCTGGTAATCACTTCATCATCTGAAATACCCAGTATGTTTACTGCGGAGGTGACATTTGTCACCTGTCCCCAACAGGCGTTTTGCATGAGTACTGTGTTGCTATACAGCAACGTTTAATACTCTGGTACAATATTGGGGTTTAGGGTTATGGGGCACAGGTCTTTTTTACCTGTACCCTAATGTGGTAGGAGAGCCCATAGATCCTCCCTGATAAACTCTGTCTAGTTGTAATGACAGATCCCTCTCTATGGGAGTAGGAGAGGAGAGCTGATATATGGGCTGGGGTACTCAGTAAGGAATGCCCCTAACTGTTTGCAGCTCCAATAACTCTCGCACAGGGCCCACTCCTTGATGTCCTGCCAATTTCCTTACAAACGTATTACCAAAAACACAGCCAACACGAATTGTAGTTTGTTGTGGTCGTTGTTGGCCGCAGTTTTATTACCATTATATACAGACTCATTTTTTCTGCCCCTGGGCATAACTTTTCGTGGACAGGGTCATAAATCATTATCATGGCTTATCATAAATCATGTGTCATACATCATCTGTGTGTCATAAATCATTTGTCTGTCATGACTAATTTGCATATGAGAGGATTGTACATCATGTGTCTTAAATCATTTATGTCCAATAAATTATTTGTGTGATGAACAGCCATAATTTGGGCATCATAAATCATTTGTGTTACATTGTCGTTAATCATTTGTCATCCCTCATTCTTTGTCATAAATCGTTTGCTTGTCATAACTTCTTTGCATATCATAGAATCGTGATTCACCATAACAGTTCGTTATTCCGCTCTCTTATACGCGTATCTCCTTTCATGGCACTTTTGTGATCCAACTTGTTCTGTTGGTTTCCACGCCCCTTTCGTGTGGGGGGTAGCCTCTCCCCGGAGTTAGGCCCCAACTAGCTACCTTGCTGGTCTCTTTTTGTGCCCTGCCATCCGGCTGGGTCTGGGCTGCAAGCGGCGTCTCCGTTTGGTACCCTCTTTTGTCAGGCCTACTCACGCTGCCGAGCGGCATCTCAGGATGAGTGGCCCTCCTTCTACACACCGCCCCATCGGTGTGCCTCCATAACCATCCGATGTACCTCTCTTATCCGCCACGCCGCCTGCGGCTCCCCCCTTCGCTCGTGATTTAACCTCTGCTGCTCTTTATATGCAGCCTGCTGCCAATGGCGTGCTCTGCTCCCTCTTTGCCGTTATACAGTGGCACGCTTGTTCATCATTCGTCTTCTTCAGCATCGTCTCAGCTCGCCATGGACCCAACATGAAACAAAATTGGGAGACAGTCAGATGCAGCTTATGGAGGCCTGATTCGGCACCCAACCCCAAATAGCCTCATCTATTTCACCACTGCTCCTTATGGGCTCTGTGGCTCAGTGGGAGGTGTGCAACGACTGTATGTGGTTCATTATTCATTCATCCATTTCTCTTGCTTTGATTCCGTTATTCGCCCCTTTCTTTTCTTTTTTGGTAAGTCCTTTTCAATCTAAGCTGCGTGGGGGGATACTTCCATGTGACCCGTTCTGCTACGTTCCCCCCGTGGGACACCCCACACCTCGCCCGCCACCTATCTAACCATAATAGGGTATATATATCAAGTACCAGTCCAACTTTTACTCCAAAGCAGGCGCTGACTCCGTGAATTTTCTTCAAAGCAAGATTACTTTATTCTGATCTAAACGACCCAGACGCGTTTCGGCGGTATGCACCGCCTTGCTCACTACATCTGGTCACTCACTAGTGTCAACTATATACGTTCAAGGTTGACAAACTGAAACTAGATGCTTGTCACAGCAACCGTGTTGCAACAAACAACATAGAAGAGTTGAGTTATCTCGTCACTGCATGATAGTGCAAAAATTCCAAGACAATTACATGCATAGAACGAGCAAAGAGGAGAAGAAACCCAGGTATTGACAAAATTAAATACATGGATAAACAATATTGTTAATTGTTAATATTCACAATTAGTAAATACAAACTTATAATGTGTATAACTGTGTGGATTTTCCTGTGAAAAATATATACAAGGTGCTGTGAAAAGAGGGTGTCACACTAAACATCATAAGATTCCTGCTAATTTGTTGGCGTTCTATTTGCAGTATGTACATCAGCGGGCAACAGGTTGTAAACTGCAATATGTGCGGGTTCCCTAAATCAGTGATAATCGTACCGGTGTACAAAGTCAAAGATGGTCTAAATATCTATCATAACTTTCTTTGGACCAATATCCCAAAGCATAGAATTCTAGTTGCAAAGTTATTACAGTGTTCAGTCATGCTAGCCAGTTTAATGCAAGTGCTATACGGTACGTTGTTTTGGGATTTAAAATGTAGGCTCCTGTTGGGTCATGGCATATGTGAGAGACAAGGCCAATGAATCGAACCCAAGAGGGTTGGGAACCAATTGTAATGCATATACCGAATGCCCTCATACTAGCTTTTAAGACCGCTTGTTTGTGAGGATTTTGTGATGATGGTGTGTGACAAGATTAAATAGAAAAGAACATTTGTGTAAGTTAAACTGTGTCAATTGAAGCTTATGAAAATTATGAAAAAGGTGAGATCCAGATGTTACGGAGAGGTTAAAGTTAGCAGGACAAGCGGCTGAGGAATAGAGGTGCACATTTAAAGCCTCATCCGTGTTCATCCCATTGGGGATTTTTGAGTTTAGAAGGATTATGTATCTAGATTCAAGCCTTCTTAGTGTCAATTGTCTGTTGCCACCCCTGATGTTTTTGGGTACACAGTCAATTACAAAAAATGCCAGATCTTGTGCTTTGCCTGCGTGATGTGTGTGAATGTGTCTCGCTATAGGGTGTGCAGGGTCATCATTAGCGATCGCCCGTAGGTGTTGTAGTATCCTTACGTGTGCTGGGTGTATTGTGCTGCCTACATACCTCTTGTAGGTGCCATGTTTACAAGCCTTGCAGTTGGAGCACTTTCGGAATCCTCACTGGGGCTGGAGCCAAGTGGTTCCTTTACTGATAGTGGGGGCATTGCACACTAGTTCGTTCCTCATAGATTTAGCTTTCCTTAATGTAACTGGTGGAGTTTTGCTACATGTAGGACCCAAGCTTGGATCATTACGCACTAAAGGCCAGTGCCTATTGAGAATATTACGAAGGTTGGCGTGATATGTGTTATACCCTGTGATTAGTCTGGGGGTGTTATTTGAGACTTTGTTATTGGTTGGTGCGGGAGTGTTCTTTGTTGGGAATAGGAGGTCCCTCCTGTTCCTCTTGGCACATTTCTTCTCTGCGTTAGTTAAAGTTTGATTGCTATACCCTCTGTTTCTAAGTCTCATAAAGAGATTCTCTTTAGATTGCTCGAGGTCCACTTGCCTGCTGCAGTTACGCGTCATCCTGAGGCATTCTGCGTAAGGTATGCTTTCCATTAGTTTAGTAGGGTGGAAACTGTGGCCATGTAATATAGCATTACCCGATGTTGGTTTTCTGTATGTCCGAGTTTGCATTTTGTCATTAGCTACATACTGTTCTAAACCTAAGAAATGGATAGATAATGTGCTGGTTGTGCAGGAGAATGCAAGGTTTAAGTTATTGTTATTGATTTTAAATGGAAACTTAGTAGCACTTTCCTCTGAGCCCCGCCACAGAATGAAGATATCATCTATATATCTTTGGTTTATGACCACATTCTCTGTTATGGCTTGTTGAGTGACCATTAGTACTTGCTCCTCCCACCAGCCCATATGCAAATTAGCATAGCTGGGGGCGAAGTAAGTTCCCATGGCTGTGCCCTGTATCGGGTTGTAATGGAGTCTGTCAAAAATGAAGGTGTTGTTCTCTAGGCACCATTCTGCCATCAGTAAAAGCATGAGTGTATGTTGATGCAGTGTTATTGGTCTTTTCCCTAAAAAGTGTTGTAGGGCCTTGAGACCATCGGTGTGTCTGATGCTTGTATATAATGTTTGAACATCAAGGGTCATAAACACATAATTTGCATTCCAATCACAGTCCTATATTTTAGTTAAGAATTCTCCAGTGTCTCTGATAAACGCAGGTAATGCGCGTACAAACGGTTGCAAGAAAAAATCAATGAATCTACTTGTATTTTCAAACAGGCTTCCTACGGCGGAGATGATGGGTCTACCAGGGGGTTGTTGTGCACCTTAGGTATGAGGTACATCTGTGGTGTTATGGGATAATCGTTTTAAAAAAAGTCAAATTCAGGTTTAGTTATAAGACCTGCTCCTCTCAATCGATATCATTTGTTATGGTATTTTTCCTTGATACCAGCAATGTTGGTTGGACTGATGCGGTTATAGCAGTTATGGTCCTGCAGTTGTCGTAGTGCTTCCGCGTTATATATAGTTATTGGCCACAGGACAATGTTCCCTCCTTTGTCTGACCATCTCACGACAATGTCTATATATATACTTGGGGGGGGGGCGTCATGTAGCACCGCTTCCTTATGGAGCCGAACAGGGCACCCCCTCAATGCCACTTCATATGTAATTGCGCGGGCACCGCTTCAGCCCCCTACTCAAGATTATGCCCTTGCGTTCTACAATTGAGCAATCATAAGCCATCTCCTGACATATAGATAGGAGGCCCTGCACATCTTTGTGAGGAGAAAAGTGCTAGGAACCATTTTTTTTTGTGAGGAGAAAGTACCAGAAACCATTCTTCTTTTTTTTTAAATGGGTGGTGCAATATCAGAGCTTTTGACAGCGCTGTGCACATGCAGCCCATCTCTCCACGGAGCCCCCCACCTCGGACTGCAAGCATGATGTCCGGTCTGCAGTATGTCACAAGGCCGTGCTGCTCTAGCGCTGCAAACCACCCTATTATTTATTTATCATTCATTTACTTCTTTTATTTCCTCTGGGAGCCCCTGTGTGAAGATACATTATGGGCATGCCGGCTTCTGTGTCTACGTTCGCTTACCCAGTGTAAAACTCGGATAAACTCGTATACCCGCTGACTGAGCAGAGCCTTGGCAAGGAACGGTTATACTGTGCTCCTTCATCATATATCTATATCTTTTCTCTGCCACTGTTTGAATGCCGGTAAGGATAAGGCCCGGGCCTCAAGGCAGCGGGGAAGTGAGTGCGGCCGTAGAGGAGGGGTTCCCCAAAGTGAACCTCACCTCAGCTCTATCTACAGGCTTACACTTGACATACAAAATGCTATTACACAATCTTTCACTCTCAGCATCCCAGGCTACGCACAATACCCCCACTTCAGCCTTGGCTTTTCATAGGAGAATAACAAACATTGTGCATTTGTGGGAGGAATACTCCTGTATGCGACACCTTGGAGCATACTATCAGTTGGCTCGTCTGACTCCCTTTAGTAGCCACCGAGCATTGCTTTAGGCTCAATCTGGTTTCTGACGTATATATGTTGACTCCAAGGTTTGACGTAGGAAAAAGTGAATCCTAGCTCAAGCCTGCTCTTTGACCCGGAGGTACGGATTTTATAGCGGCCTAATCTGAGCTCCAGTCGCGCCGCTCAACGATACCTTCATATCTGTTAGGTACTGGGGGAACAAGGGACTTGCCCTAGATCACCAGGTGTCGAATGTCAATGTCCTTGACCCAACCCCAGTCCCTCAGCCTTGCGCTCGACCGCTCTAGCCTTTAGGCCAGGCCTCCCCCTTTCAGAGATTTTCCCACCATTAGTCAAGCCTGGCGGTTTGAACAAGTCAGGGGTGGCGCTGGCCGTGAACCCACCTCCGTGCGAAAACTGGTTCTGGAAGAGCTTCCCCACCTCATGCTCTCGCTAGCTCGGCCTTTAGGCTTTCCCGGGCACTGTGCACACGCAACAGTTGCATAGCAGACAAACACATTCATTCCGTGCATGGGGGGGGTTGGTTGATCTGCCTGAATCACCGGCTGCTTGAGCATTCCTGCTGAGAGCCTGATGCCCTAATGTCACCGCCATTCGCCATCTGAACTTAATGACTTGCTTTTAGTTAGCCCAAGCTTTTAAGCCACGTAGTTTATCGTGAGTAAAGTGCTCCCTTGTGTGCAGCAACTGGCGCTTTCTAGCGATATATCATACCAGTGGTATGTATTGTTTGCTTGCAGGGGCGCCAGCCTTGCGTATGCTCATTTCCCTGTTTGTTTTAAACGGCGTTTCGCCTGTGGTAGTTGCTAAAAACCGCAACTGTCGACCTTTGAACTCTACTGGCTCCTGGAGGACCGTGGCAGGGAGCAGACAGCGCCAAGGTTAGCACGTCCCCTTAATAACACATTAACTGACAGTGGAGCCCCATACAGCAAGAGGCCTCTTCTTGGGAGGAGTGCCACCACCTCTATCAGATCGCCCTCATGAACCCACGATGCACACTATCAAGTTACAAATTACTGTAGGGGTTGCATTGCACCCCTCTGATCGCACAGCAGTGAGCTTCAGAAGGTGTCACTAAATATGGGACTAATTGTTGCTTTCTCAGACAGATCTCCAGATCCCCAGCGCGGAGATCTCATAATTAACACTCCTGTGAAGTGCGATTCCTTCCAGGGTGTTCACAAACAATACTTTTTTTCTTGTGCTCCATCTACTTGAGCTTGCAGTCACGCCCAGCTGTGCCTACTATCATTCCCTCATTTCTCAGGAAAATTACCATTGAAAACCCAGGCTTTGCAGGTATCACCACCGTAGTGACTCCTCGTTACCACAGCAATGTGCCGCCCGCAGCAAGCAACCTTTACCCATAGCCAGAAGTAATACTTAACATATATGGCGCTAGTGTGGCCCAACGATACTGGGGCGCCAGATTGAGAGAATCACTAGCTATTGAGCAGAGGCCAAGCTCGATCCTGGCGGAATGCCGGGGTGATAGCTCAGTATGACATCTATTTTTTAGAAACGCTACAATGGCTTCTTTTCATGCTCACAGTTAGGCTGTCAGACCCAGAAGGCCCACTGACTGCTGGTACCAGGACCTTAACAATAGCGTTTCGTTTTTTTTAATTGTGCGCATATAACCCCAGGATACCATGGTGCTGCAAAACAGATGGCCCCAACGGGGACCTGAACCTGTCGCCCAGCGGTCGGACACAGGTTGCATTCCAACGCTATCCGGGAAACGGGCTGGCCCTATTGATGGCTCGCAGCACACCGCCTTGCGCTCTGCCCTCGTTCCCAGCCTGCCGGTATTCCACCCCGGGCTTATAAACCACAATGCACCACTACTTTATTAACCCCTTTTTATTTTTTAAAACCTTACCCTTGCCATATGGGTTGCTGCTCGCCGACAGTGGCGGTAACTCACTCCTGGGATGCCGGTGAAACCGGGCAGCGATGCATCATGTGGAGCGGGGGTAACGGCCCGTAACCGCACTACAAGCTACTGTTCGCTGGTCCCTGGCTGCACGGCTGTCCTCCCTGCCGCATACCTCCACTCACGTTGCCTCTGCTCACCGTCGTCGCTGCAGGCATCCCTAAACCTTGGGGCATCCAGTGGGCTCAGCACGCTCCTGCAGGGTTGCCCTTTTTGCAGCTTAGCCAGACAGAGTTGTGTCGCCAAGGAATGTGGTGGTCCCCTGCTGGTGGGCACCCGTTCAGTAGCGGTGGGCCTCTGCAGCACTCCGCGCTCCCTCCCCGAGGCCTGCCACCACGCACGACTCCGGCGGATGCTGGGTCGCTGGCCGAGCTGCACTCCAAGGTCAGATCGGGCACCGTGCCTTGCCCCACTTCACTTGGTACAGACGAGGTGCGGCCGGGATACACACCGCCGCTGGTCTGGAGCTGGAGGAGCGGACATGCCTCCCTTCTGCTGTGATCAGGACTGATTTTTCTCCCAAGGCCGCCGTAAACCCACTCTGGCCTCGCTTTCCCACCTTAGTTCTGCTAGGGGCGCCGATCAGGATTGCAGTCTCCGTACTCGAAAAACTTTCTGCGCTGCTCCCCAGCGCCGCGATGTGGTGAGGAGCTGCAGTATGTGGAGAGTTGAACGCGGCAGGAGCGATGAGATGCATAGTGATCACGCTAACTGACCAGGAGTAAGAGACTTCAGTGAAAATAGATCGACCGATTAATACGGCGACCGGAACCTTTAAGAAAAATTCGATTTAAGCCCTTGTGGTGTGGGAACGACTATCAGTGATTTTTAGATCGCCCGATTAATACGACGTGTCTGATTGAAACGAGCGATATAAACACTCTAAGCCCCTCGTGGGTATCCCGCCCTTCTATGGAAAAAGTTTATGGATACGACCAGCGTCAATTAAGGGATTAAAAGTTCATCATGGCCGAAGGAATTTCCTTACGCTAGATACAGGGTCCAACTCACAAAGGCCCATCGGCGCTTTTTCACAGCCCCATGTCCTGAAGAAGACCCGCTCCAGACCCACTACTCAGGCGTCCATAGGGTCGAAACGTCGACGAAACTGATAGATTTGGACCAGTACAGAATACCCAGTTTTCATGATCACAAATCGAAATGGATTACTGGCATAATTTAACCATAAACTGAAACTGGCCAAAAGATTTCTTGCCTTTTCCCCTCCATTTCCTTCACTCACTTGTATATAAGCACGTTTGAATGTCACCATTTCACCTGATGCCACATCATATTCACTATATGTTCTGCGCCGCTTTTGTAAAATATTTATGAATTGTGAATAAGTTCTGATTTAAATCTTGATATGTACAAGGGGTATTTGTGAATGAAAAGACTAATTCACAGATTAAAAACTGATGTTTTACCCCGAATTCTTTTGGTGCTGGATTTGTAAGGTGAACAGGCTTCTCTGTGGGGAGCTCTGTCCTGAGTAACTAGAAAATTAAACTGTATTAATAAGGAATTAAGTTCATGCATTGAAGGAATCAGGTTGCATACCCGACGGAACCATTGTCTATATTGAGCAGTATGTGGAGCGGCGTCTTATAATCCCCCCACAATTTTCCTGCCATGAACGGGCAGTTGCTGCAATTGGGTGAGGGTGGTCGAACCTCACC
Organism: Lissotriton helveticus; assembly: GCF_964261635.1. NCBI lineage: Eukaryota > Metazoa > Chordata > Amphibia > Caudata > Salamandridae > Lissotriton > Lissotriton helveticus. The sequence continues at coordinate 165,293,202 of NC_136062.1, read as the reverse complement.
TGCCCCCCCCCCATTGGCTAGGCAACAAGGCGCCTTTCTGGCACGAGTTTTGGCGCAACGGATGTGCCCCTTCTGCTTCAGGGCACTTACCGGCTGCTAGAACCGGATCCTTTCGGGGCTCTGATGTCCATTATGACGCCGGCCCTCGAGGCCCCCTTCAGGGGCGGCCTCTGCAAGATTGCAGGGTGCTCCCTTGGGATGGAGACAGGCCAAGGTGTGCTGTCTTCTCTTCTCTGCATGTCTTCAGCACTGTTCTATCCACTTGTGTACTGCATTAGCCACTACGTCAGGTGTTGTGTGCCTGGTATTGAATTCATGTCCCTTTAAAGGAAACATGAAGTTTGCTTTGTATTCACCACATCCACATCTTTGCATTAAGCAGCGCAGTCTGTGACCTGACAAGTGGCATAGTTGGACAATGGACTGTGGTCAAGTGCATGACCACCGCAAAACACCCTCACAAAGTGGTCTGCGCCCTGTATCCAGCGCCTACTAGTGGCTAGGAGAGGTGAGCCCAGAGTAGCCCGTGTTTTGCTGAAGGGAAGCATGGGTGTAGTTGTAAAAGTGCCTCAGGAGCAGTGTCACGGGTTCCTAGAGGCCTAAGGGTCCCAGTGAGCCCCAATTATGGCTTTATTTTACTATTTAAGCAGGGGTCAAGAGGGCAATGTTCGTTTTTTGCAGTTTTGCAGCCCATGATACCACTGCTGCGCCACAAGTCAGATGCAGAAAAAACCAGGATAGTTCTGCAATGCCCATCATTAATAAGGGAACCTAAGTGTCTGTGCACATTTTAGGATGATGCCTGCCATGGAGATGAACAACACCTACAGTAAGATGCTCTTGGTAGTTCCATCAAAGGTTTAAGTGCAACCTTAACTCTGAGAGGCCAATAGGTTTGCAAGTAACTACCATTGTGCCTGTGTGCAAGCTGGCTATTGAGCCAAATAGACAAATTCTGGTTTGTTCTGCAAGGATCTCTGTCTACTAGTACAGAGGAAAGGACTGGACCAGGTGAAGGATGTCTAGCTAAGGAGTAATGGCCAGGTGAAGGATGGTGGAGAAGTGTGGCTCAATGGTTAGAGCGGCAGACCCTGATGCAGAGGTCTAGCCCGGGACCAGGGTTCAATTCCCCGCCTCGGCGGGTCTTGGGCTCAAATATTCCACGGACCTGATAATTTTCGCCTCGGTGCCTATTCCAATCATGGAGTCCCACTCTGCAACTCTGGGCAATAGCTTGCTTAATCTCCACAATGGCCCCAACAACGCTAAGGATGCCTGGCCTCCACCTTGGGGGTGCCCAGGTGTGGACACCTCACAGGGAAAGCCAGGATGGGTTCCACAGCGGTATTCGTACAAGCGCCTTGAGACCCTTGCGGGTGAGTAGTGCGCTATACAAGTATCAATTTACAATTTTAGCTAAGGAGTAAGAACCATACATCATGACTAATGAAAGAAGACCTACTTTGTTGGCATCTGAACGGAAAGTTGAAGAATAGCGAGCTGAGTGAAACTGTCAATATTTCGGGACTGCTTTGTAGCACCCTGTATAAAAGACTGTTGGGGCGCAAACGTTGTGAGCACTTATGCAAGAGCACTTCTATCTACCTCCCTCTGCCTAGCCCGACTCCTAAAGGAGGAGCAATCAGACCTCTTCCATCTTCCTCCTCAAGGTTTCCCTGAGAGATCTTGAGAGATAGAGAGATACCAATATATGGTGCTTTCTTTGTGTGTTTTGCTAGGAACTAGCTGAGGAACCTACTGGATGAAGTGCTGATCCGAGTGCGTAAGTGCACTGTCTCCTTCGCCCAGCTCCCCTGCTCACAATGTTGATGGCTTGCTCATCAGGGACCAGGACTTCACTTGAAGTTGCCAAACTGCCTTGGAACAGGCAAGCCATGAATCCAAAAGACATGCAAGAAAAAAGATTCTCAGTATGTTATGTTATGTTACCAGACCACTGGTTATAATCCACCACAGAAACAAACAAGTGTTATTCACTCCTGATTTTTTCCTCATGCATCTGCTTGTTACACTGCTAAAAAGAGAAAGGTGAAAATACCTAGGCGGACAAAAACAGTTTAAGGCTCATGAGCATGCCTCACATCGACATAAAGCTTAGGGGCCACGTTGGAGGATTGGAACTGGTGATGCATGCTCACAGAGGGGACAAACAGTGACATGATGATAAATGCTGGTGAGAGATGGCGCCTGAGCTGCGAAGAGGCCTGGGTTATATTAATAGAGGGCACCTGTGAGCTGATACAGACTATCTTCAAAGGAGGGCCATAACAACGCGTGTAGATCAAACGGTAAATATTTTAGGGGAGCAGACATGCACATTTGGTGTTGCAGAGAAACGACATTAAACTGTGATTCTATCCCTCTAGGCGCTATCCAACACTGGATTTTTCTAATGCCAACGTGCACCAATTAGCAGTCTCTCTGCCACCAACCAGTAGAATTAACTCTATATACGTGTAAGCCATCCATTGAATTCCTCAAACAGGAACTGCTGAGAAAAACAAGCATTTGCAATACAATCGGCATTGCCTTTGGGAACTTATATGTATTCAGCTATGCAGCACATAAGCCTGGGTGCTAAAACATCTACTGTTCTTTAACATGGAGGGAAAGTAAGCACCAAACTGCGTAACACGCCAGGTATGGGAACACATGCAGAGAAATATTGCCTTTCAGCTGGAAATGGTATAGTACAAAGCTCTGTTTTTCATATAAAAGAAGGGTCTTCCTTGGTCTTTTCACTGAAAATACAAGATTTAAAAAAAATATTATTGTCTACAGGTGCTCGTGGAAGACTATTTCTATGGACTGTAATCTAGAGAATGCTAAAGTGATTCTGGTATTTTACTGACCTCTGTTGGTCGTTTTCTATCAAGAAAGTTAAATAGAGGCAGTTGCCATAAAAATTTAAAAAAGAAAGTCCCTCAGCATAAAGTAATTCTGGTAATTTACTGACTTCTACTGGTCGTTTTCTTTCAAGACAGATAGATAGAGGCAGTTGAACAGAACAAAAAGTCCCTAAGCCTAAACAGACAAGTCCTAGGGCTGATCTCCAGACCCCACAAAGTACATACACATTTAAGTATATACTAAAGTATATATACTAAAGTATATACAAGAGGTCTCGAATGCTCGACCCAATGATCCGGGTGCAGGAATCTGTCACATGGCAGCCAAATCCTTCGTGTTCGGGCTCCTACCTATTCTGGAGAGTAAAGAGTTTGAATTGGATTCTGAAAGAACAATATTGAGAGATTGCACAGTAACCGTAGTCCAGTCCTGACAGAGTTCCCATGGTGTGTTTCACAACCTTTCCTTCATGACCATGGGGATCCTGCCCTGTCCTCTGTAATGGGTAAATAAAATATCGAGGAATATTGCAACTGACAGCTCCTCCCTCCACTTTCCCGTACATCACAGCAGTTTTAAAAGATATTCTGGGGTACCCCAAGGGTCAGCTCCCAGACAGTGGAGCCTTGGGGCATCCAAAAAGCAGGTGATAAGGGGAGATTCACAAACTCTTTAGGCATGCTTCCTACCTATGTTCCTTTCCTGTCCCCAACCCTGGCCCTGGGCTAAAATCCCTTTGAATGCACACATTTAGCTGCGAAGAGGCGGCGACAGTGACGTGACAGAGACATGTATACTCCCTCTTATAGAAGACAATACATACCTAAGCCATTTAAGGTGAGTTTCGGCAGGCCATGTTCATTATTTGAGAAGTTATGAACAGGCCTTTTTTATGCTGAACTCCATATGGGATGCGGACCAATTTAAATGAGCTAACATAAGAATCTCAACAGTAAATAAGTATTATTTCTATTTTTCATATCTGACAGGCATGGCAGCTCTGTGAGGATAATACAGTAAGAATGTTTCTTCCACAGTCTTAAAACTGGCCCAAATGAAATGACTGAAGACTTCTTTATGCACTACCACCTCACATGAGTCTAGGGGATACACTTGAAAAGAATACTGGTACTGGCACTGGCCAACAAACTGTGAGAACTGTGTGTGAAGCGAGTAACACTGAACCACATCGACCATGATGCATGTGGTAATTCAGCTGTGACGTGTCAGCAGAGTGCTCCAAATCCCTTTGACTAGTTATTATTATTTGTAGACCTTCCAAAGTCAGAGTGTGAGCAGGTGCAGTTAGAACTGCAACTAAAAAAAGCAGCAACAAAAATCCTGTTTGAGCAGATCAGAACATGTCAAAATCAAAAGGTCTGTGGGGGACAAACTATGTAAATGTATTTTCTACAATTTTAAAACGTATAAGGTGGCAACAGATGAGAAACAATGAATGGTTTCAGAGTCAATAGACACACTGCAGACATCTTCCCCACACATACTCAGATCATGGTCCCTTTGAGGTGGCCCTTGAACCTAATGCTAATGCAAGGAAGAGGTTATTGTGGAGAGCTGCGCCAATTGTGTTCACTTGTGTGTGCTAATAAGGGAAGCATGTAATGCCTATGCAAAAGGGCCTATGACACGGATTGAAGAAGTTTGTCTCAAATGGAAAGAATTATATAAAAGATCAGATGAGCAAAAACTGAGAGCAAAGATGGTGCTACAGATGAAACTTTTTTGGAGAAGTGGCAAGGACAGTGTTTAGATTTATGCGTGAGGCAACCATGACCAGCTTATAAACAGGGACCCGTGAATTATACTATTCTGCAGCTGCTGCATTTCTGCATAATTAGGGATTTGCCACATTTGCCACATAACTATTCATTTGCTACATAATCTGCTGTTTTCAACGAAACAGGTGCTTCTAGCTCAAACGCATCAAAAGTTGCTAAATCATGGTGACATACGTTCCTGTACAGCGGCAGTCCTTTCACAAAGGTTGACTGGTTATCTTTCAGTTGCTTATTACTTTATTTGGGTGTTAATCTTGTGCGAATAAGGTGCAATAATTTCCCAGACAGTTACCATGTGTGATAATTTATATAATAATGAAGAAATACTATTACAAATTGTGACACATTATGCCACATAATTTTTTTTCTTGCTGCATAGTTTATTCAACCCTGCTTCATAATTTGGTCCTCTACTGCCACATAATTTCAGTGGTCCCGCTCAAAGCATTGGCGATAGACTGTATAAGCCTCAGTGGATGTCATAACAGGCGAAGAATGAACTGATATAGGACTGATGGCCAAATACACAGATCTGTAACACATTGGGGCATATTACCAACGATTAGCGATATTTATCGCTAACTAGGCTTAGCAACACATTTTTTATCGCTAAGCATCGCCGGAAATTATCGCTGAGATAACATGCTATTAGCAATGTTTATCTCCAAAGCGATAAATTTTCCGGCGATAGCGTGAATATCGCTGAGAATACAGCGATATTCACGCATTAACGACAAAATTCTCGTAGCCATGTTATCCACCTCCCATTGGATAACATGGCTAAGAACTGGTCAGAGCAGGCGTTAGTTTTGGAGATAGCGGGAATATTTTCATCGCTACGCCTGCCTTGCTAATAGGCGATTGCGACGTTAGCGACTGCTTTCAGTCACTAACAGGTTGGGTAAGGCCACTTTGCATGTCATTAACGATAAATATCGCTGACATGCAAAGCGGGACCCAAACCGTTTACTATCGCCTAAAGCTGTCGCTAACTGCTGTTAGCGACAGCTTGCTAATAGAGCGATAGAATTATCGCCGCTTAGCGGCCGAAAACGGCCGCTAAAGCGGCGATAATTGCCTATCGCCCTGCTTGGTAATATGCCCCATTGTACTCTGAGGTGGTTAGAGTCTGCACTAAAGCTGAAAGATATAAGTCGAAGCAGATATGGAGAGAAAAAATAAAGAAAATAAACTTATTTTGCTCATTGAGTTCAAAAACATTTTTCTTGTAAAACTAATTTAAGACAAGACAAAAAATGAAAAGACTTGCTTTAATGTATTGGAAAATATGGATATTACAGAAATGTCCCAATATTAGAGCATTTTAAAAAGACAATGTTAGAACAAGCAAAAATAATTTGTAAGACAAACAAAATTATCTGGTTTATGATTGAAGAGTGTGCCTTAATGTATGTTGCCGCTGCAGCAACTGAGTTTTATGAAATGACAGATTGAGTGGCAGAACACAGAGGTGAATGAGTCAGCAGGAGATGCAGTGAAGCATTGTTTTATAAAAGTACCAGAAAAAACATTTTAGAAACCTAGAGGAAAAGTAAATACATATGGTAAGGTAATTCAAAATTGTACATTAAATTCAATATCTCCAATTCTAAATCACCTGCTTTATCCTTCAAATACAAGTCACTCAAGAAACTTTGAGCATAATTTAGAGGAAAATAAATTATCAGGAGAACTCTTGCCAAGGCCTAATGTACTTTCCACAGGACTCAAAACTGAAACATGCTCAAGCCATTTGGTCCTGAACAGCAGCCCAGGAAATAAGCTTATGGCCCTAAAGGAGAAGATACACCATCTTTCAAGTCATGTTAAGTACAACTTCTGCCTCTGATAACAACTGAGTGAGTGCAGCTGCCAGCCCACACCCCTCGGCACCATAAAAACCTTTGTGTGCTAAAGCCAGTGCATTTGTGTCATATGTCAGATGCTGTAGATACAATGACAACCATTAACTTCTGCTCTTTAATCACACCAGGCAATAATATACTCTTTGTAAGAAAATTGGGTTACCAGTTGACTGGGGTGTGAGTTCTGGTCAAGCAGCAAACACATTCCTTGTTAGGGTAAGGCACAAGCAAACCCCAAATTAACCAGTGCTCAGCCCCCTTGTAATTTCGCACAGAGCAGTCGGGCTTAACTTAGAGGCAATGTGTAAATTATTTGTGCTACACTTCAAACAGAAAAATAATGAAAACACCACTCAAACACTCAAAAAAATCCCACACCAGGTTATAAAAATAAAGCATCATTTAATAAATAAAACAGGACCAACATGACAGAAATCAAATCAACAGAACCGGAGTAATTTGTTTTTTAAAGAATAAACTGTAAAATAGCACCTAAAAGCACAAAGCGCCTTTCTGTTCTTGCTGAGCCTAGTCAAAGTCAAAAGCTCAGGCCAAACACTTTGGAGAGCGAGTCTGATACATTGCAGAATTAGTCTTAAATTACTCTCACATTTTCTGCAGAGAGTCCCGCTCATGTTGGAGAGGGTCGCGGGGAGCAAGCAGAGCGTCTCAGGCAATGGCTAGCTTGGCACGAAGAGCAGGCTGGGAGCTACAGGCGAGCGGGCTGGTGATCCGCATTGGCCGTTCCATGGGCAATCGATGCATGCTGTGTGAAGAGACAGGCTGGTGGACGCACCCACTCAATTTTGGTTCACGAGGCATGGTTTCAGCGCAAAATGGCCTGTTTATGTCGCAAAGAGGCCAAAAGCTTGATTTTAAAGAGCCTGTGAGCCACATAGTGGTGAAGAACCTGAGGGGTACTGCTTGGGGATTGGGAACTCACTGTAGATGGGTTCAGGAGCTGATTGGGGAGCCTTTCATGTCCCTGAGGCTCAGATCAGGAGGCCAGCAGACTAGCCCTTTAAATCACTCTGGGGTCTTAGGTTCAAGATGAAGCTGCAGGCCCAGTTCTTCTTCCCCAGGCAAGAGGGCAGCAGGCAGCAGGGCAGAAGTTCTTTTAGAGCAGCAACCCAGCAGTGTGGCAGTCCTGGTAACAGCACAGCAGTTCTTCTTCCTGACAGAGTATCCACAAGTCCAGAACTGTACTGAAGAGTTGGTCTCCAAGGTCTAGAATTCAAATCAGTTGTGTCTTCGAAGTAGGGGGGAAGCTTCTAGAGGTTTCCCTTTGAAGTTCACTGGCATTCTGCAATCCCTGCCCTAGCTCCAGACTAACTGCAAGGGGTATTCAGCCCTTTGTGTGGAGGCAGTACACAGTCTACCCAGGTGTAACCAGTTCCTCCCTCCTATCCTGCCGGTGATGTCCCATCCGGTCACACCTAAGCTCCACATTGGGTGTAGCTGTCTAGGAGGACCACACAAAGTTCAACTGTCAACTAAACGCAGTCATGTGACCGGACTGGCTACAGGCACTAAATGGCTAAGGCAAGAAAATGCCAACTTTTTAAAAGTGTCTTTTTCAGGATTGCAATTTAAAATCCGATAAATCCATAAATTAGGATTGTGATTCAAGAAGAACCAAGCATGAACTGATTATCCCTTCCCATTTGGAAATTACACTTATAAAATGTAATAAGGTAACTCCAATGTTATCCTTTAGGAGAGATAGGCCTTGCAGTTGTGCAAAACGAATTTAAGAATTTTTCACTTCTGGGATATGTAAAACTTAAAAGTACATGTCCTACCTTTTAAATATAGTGAACCCTGCCATGTTTGCTGCCCAGGGCCTACACAAGGAGTGATTTATATGTATAAAAAGGGACGATTTGGGCCTGGCAAAAGGTTTATTTTGCCAGGTCGACATGGCAGTTTACAAACTGTACACGCAGGCTGCAATGAGAGGCGTGCAACATGTTTAAAGTGCTTCTTAAGTGGGTGGCACAATCAGTGTGCGAGGCCCACTAGTAGCATTTAATCTACAGGCCCTGGACAAATGTATTGCCACTTTACTAGCGACTTATAAATAAATTTAATATGCCAATTGATTCTAAGCCAATTTTCTCCTGCTACAAGGCGAGTGCACAAGCAGTTTAGCATTGGTTAGCAGTGGTAAAGTGCACAGAGTCCTAAGGCCCGCATAAACAAATTCAGCAAAAAGTAGAGTGTAAAGGCATGGAGATGACTGTGCAGAGAGAGCCAGGTCCAACACTCTTGCTGTGCTTATATGGAAAAGCAAGAAGAGGTTGGGAGCAATACTGTGAACCTGGGTGGAGGGGATTTGGTGTTGGAAGCAACACAAAAGGGAGAGATTTGGAAAACCCATGAATTCTCAGCAAGTGCTGAGTGAAAAAAAAAGTAGTTTTCGGAATGTGAGCAGTGGAAGGCTACAAGTCATATAATCATTGGGATAGTAAAGTGACTATGCTACATGGGAGAGAAAAATACAATAAGAGGAAGGAAATCCATTACAAAAGAACCAACCAAATGACAAGAAGTCCAAACATTGGTAAGTACTGAGCGGCTGTAAGCCCACTGTATGTTTTTGAATTGGTTCACAAGAGGTCCTTCAACAACAACCAGCTTTTATCTCTGTAGGTGAGATCTAATAAGGCTAGGATTTGTTTGGGAAGGCTTAGATGGCAATAGGGGGAGAAAAAGGAGATTCAGGGAGGAATAAAAGTTTATCCTAGGGGCAGAGTTTCACTAGTTCAGCAAAAAAAATACTAAAATCTCTTCAAATGGCTGTTGAAAATGTCTAATGGATGTCTAACACATTTCAAAATAACGGAATCAGAATATTGCTGTAAAAATCAAATAAACATTATTCACATGTTCCCATGTAGATCATAATGGAAGACATGAAATTAATGTATTCTGTAACATAAAATTTGGTTGTATTATACTTCAACTTTGACTCCTAAATTGGTTAAAATCCATCTGTAGTACCCTTTAATGTGAAGCACTGCCACTCGCCATGAAAAATGCTAGGGTCATAGTGATGCAGAAAGCCAATGCCCTCCCTCAGTGGGGAAGGTTAGATGGGCTGCTATCAATGGTTAACATGGATTGCCAAATAATTATTAAAATGGTTGCCTCAATCTTATTGTCACATTTGAAAGCATTGGTATATTTAGATCAGTCAGGATTCATTCTGTCCAGATCCATTGAATTTAATGCTTTTGAGCTTGTGCACAATAATATCATCCATCCATGGTGGTGTGGTGGTTGTGAAGGGCACTCCTGATGTTTAACCAAGTATTTGATTCATTGTCTTTGCTATATCTGTTACATGCCAAACTCCTTCTTCACACATTTTTGGCATATTATAGAAAACTAGTTGATCAGCTGTATCAAGCTCCTCTGGCATCTGCCCATGTGAGCATAGTGAATTCACTGGTGCTTGAGCTGAAGACTGAAGGACAATACAGCTCACTTTCTTCTCCATTGTAATTGTGCTTATTTAGACCCATATACCACTCCGGAAGATGACAGACAAGGTGAATGGTTAATAGGTTGGGCTGTCTGATAGACTGATATGCAGATGATGTTCTGCTATACTTGTCGGGTCTACATGGGACTCTGCATAGGTCCTCGCTAAAGTGGACTAATTTGCAGAATACGTTACTCTGCTTGAAGTATCTCCCTTTATGAATGGTGTTGCATACCATAAGATATCTTGCATCCAAGTGTATTGTACTAAAGAGGAACATTTACAATAACATTGTAGAAAGATACATGGTAGCCGTGTTACCTGGAACCCTTGACACTCGACAATCACTGAAAGAAGAACCACCTGTTGTGTGTGTAACTTCAGGAACCAGACACTCCTGAATGCTCACGGAATGCTACATTTCCTTTTTAGGCTTTTATTCAGGGTTTAGCGATGGATGGAAGCCAAGGTCTACTTTTAAATGGTAGCTTAGGATGCCACTTTAGGTACAGTTAACACTAGAACGGTATAGAATACATATAATGTGTAGTAAGTGTTACAGCTTTGTAAAAAGTATAAATCTCTACATCACAACAATAGGTTCAAAATTTAAGAAAGATAATCTGGCTGTGTCAGGTGCACAGGGATGCCCTCATTAACACTTGCATAAAACTAAATGTAGAAACAGTGTCATGCAAATGCAATATTTAGTCACAGGGCAAAGTCGGAAGGTTTAGTGCTGGCATTTGGGAAGGGTCTTTGGTGTGAGTCTGCAGGACAGAGGTTTCTGTGTGGCTTAATATCAAAGGCACCTTGTCAGAGTTCATCTCAGCGGAACTCACAAGCTACTCACAAAGAGGAACTAGCGTGCTTTGCCTCTTTGCAGAAATGCCACCAGTACTGTCAGCAGCCGAGACTCAAGAGAAACATGCACAGGGATTGTGAGACGGTGCACATGGTGTGGCCATTATGCAAGCAGCATGCTGTCATAAGGGTCATACTATATCAGTAAAACTATGTGTTTGGACAACAAAAACGTCAAAACTGTGCGATACTGAAAGGATATGTTGGACCTACTCCTTGTTAGCTCACAGTGTGCCCTTTGGACCTTTGCACCCTCTGGACCTTTAGACCTTCCAAGGAACCAGAGGGCATGTGCAACGTTAGAACATGGCCACTCTGACTCCCCAATTAAATCATGGTAACAGATCAGTTAATTTCGATTTCGTTAGTTGCAGAGCTTCTGCTGGGATCAAGGTGAACACATTTTAGTGGCTCATAGCGCCAGCTTATATTGTTAATGAGTAATCAGCCATTCAGACCTTTTGCATTACTTGAATCTTCTGGGCATCCAATTAGGTTCAAGGGCATCTTGCTTTAAGTTCAGTTTGTTCTCTTAGTGATGAAAACCCATTGAGGTCTGGACCCATGGATAGTGGCAATCCCAAACTCATGAGAGGCTGTAGAATTGATTCACAGTCCTCAGCTCATCATGCCGTTGTTGTAGAAAGGTAGGGCCGAATTCGACCAAGAACCCTTCAGTATTTGCCCGGCGTTAGCCGCCTTTCATACCATTCGAGATTACCAAACAAAGAGGCAGGCGCTAGAGACAGAAGGCAGGAAACAGGAGTTTATTGCGACGGAGCAGAACACGTCAAATCAGACAACAGGGTATCTTCTCGAGGTGCTCTAGACGTATCCTTGAGGCCTGGCCTCTTATACACAGGTTGATTGCTTTATTACATAAAACACATTCTTGTCAATACTTTGATGTACGGAAAGGCATCCTCGGAATCCCCGCTCCAAACCCGTTCCCACACATATGTACAGTAGAGTTCCCACCTCAACCTCAGCATGTGGTGGTTGTCGCGCAGATGGACATTCCGCTGGGAACGGGAAAGTGAGCGATCGGTCGGATCTGGAGGCGTGAGGGTATTGATTAACCACCGCTCCTTTGATGTGAGGCGAGGTCCTACTGTAGGGGGCAATAAACTGCATCTGTCGGGCTAGGTGATGGCCTGGCATCAGGCTGGACAATCGGGCAGGGAGGAAGAGGTTATCTAAAGGGCCTGTTCTTTGAATGAGATGAAAGAGCGAGGGGGTTCAGCACGGGATGTGGCTCGGAGACAGGGTCGCGCTAGAGGTGCGCTTATGGCCCAAGCAGGAGAAACCGGGGGCTGTCGGGGCACGGGGGAATGCTTGCGAGGCTGGGGAGTGAGGGGGAGAGACGCGCAGGCTATTGGCAGTGGGCAGAGAGGTCGTGACACACAAAATGGCTGCCACCTACGTTCGCGATGGGGCCTAAAAGGGACAAGATGGCGTGGCTACTGTATCATGATTGTCGCTTTACTTTCAACAGTGGCTGTGGTGAACATAAATGGACGCCGCTTATGTATACCTAATTTTAGTCATTTTCCACAGTCCCCAGTTTTTATCATAAGTTAGTTCATTCCTGTTCATATCATAGGTGAGGATGTACAAGCTGACATTAGTTATACAATTCGCTTTGGTAGCCCATACGCATTACAGGCAGGTGGATATAATTCTGTTATCAACGTAGACAGACTCGTACATAACCATGTGTAGCCAATGTGATGGGCGGGGGAGGCAGTGCATACAGGATTGCATTAGTTGTGTCATACATTAGACCTGGAGATGGGGACATTACTTAAATGATGCAGGGGATTTCGTTCGAATACAGACATGAGGCCATACAAATGTTCTAGCCAAATAAGGGATCTAAGTACATTTCTTGAGGTCTGGACTCCATGGGGATCAAAACTAGACAGCATGTTCATGTGCATAACTGGTGTTCTACAATCATCAGTGTACAGAGTTAACGCCTTCTTAGTTATCCTTATACAGTTGAAAAGTGACCGATGTAAGGTTACGAAAAGCTCAATCAGGTGTTAATCAATACAAAGTGGTTGGGAGAGGAATCCAACTTAATATAAGGGATAGTCAAGAGGTGGCAATGTTCAAAAAGGGTTCGTCTTTCCAGTGTCTTTTTACAGCGAGCCATCACTGGTAGGCTCTCATTGTTTTTCTTCTTTCGTTGGCACTGTTGAGCACCGGCGGTGGAGCTATGCGTCCAGCTCTACTTCAGATCTCGCGTTGCAGGGTGTGGCCATTCTTTGCTCTTGGACCACAGTCCTGTGTTTGTCCTGTTCCCTAACTAATCTATCATAGGTACCTTAGGCGGGGTACCCGCCTTCCGTTCTTCCTTCGTGACAAACCCTATTCTATCTTTTGTGCTGTCTTTCTTCTCAGAGTCAAGTTCAAAAATTCCATATGAAAAAAGGGGGGGTGATGGGGGCGTGCTTTGGGAGGCCGAGGGAAGAGAGGGTGGTGTGGGATCAGATCTGAGGCGGACCAAGGAGGGCAGAAATTTCAAGCAAGTGGGCCCATCAATCGGGCACAATGGGCTGGGACTTTCGGCACGAGCTCATCAACGCGCAGGGGCTTCTGGGCGGCCCTTCTTTCCTTCACTTTCCATGCTGAGAACGGTGCCTTGTTCCGCAACTCTTTGCTCTGTGGCTCCACCTTGGTCGAGGTCATAGATATTCCCCGATCTTCAGCCAGGCTGTGCGTCACATCCGGCCTCTCTCCTCCTGACGACTGCACGTTATCCTTAAATGAGTATAAAAAAAAACACAAGTTTTTAGAGAACCGGCAGGGGAAGACGTTTACACACTTTCATTTCTCTCCCGCCCCCTAGTAGTTGGGGAAACGTTCATTGGTCACGATAGGGTGGATGCTTAGTAATCCTTACATCGGTGTATTTTGTTAACTCATGCATCATTGTTGTAGCGCAGGTCGGCAAGCATTTTTTTTAATTATTTTTATTTTTTATTTTCAAACAACATGTCTGTCTGGCGTTTTACTCTTGTTATTATTTGCGAACGTGGCAAGAAGTCTGATATCTAAAAATTACATAGTTTATTGAATTCGAACCGGCTCCTGCAGTAGAGACTCGCGTTTGTCTAAAACAAATCCTGTTGAGCTATACGTTTCTTCAAGGTCTGTTAATTTATAAAAGGTGTGAAATGCTATTATCATGGGCTTACAGCTACAGTCTTTAAGATTTTCTGGGACGGCTGGTACAGAACTGGGACCATTCTGGAGAAACAGGGACATGTCGGACATTCTATTTTTGTGCAATGGGCGGTGGTAATCCGAACGATGAGGGTGGTGTTACCAAAGTACTTAAAACAAAAGTCACTGAGATATAGTTCCCTTTTAAGGGTCAGATTAGGGGACATCAGTCGTCTTACCTGTCCTTTCTTTCTCAGCCAATTAAGTTTCATCATTTTGCAGAAAGGAGAAGCAGTAATATGGCAAAATACGATCGTTTTGTTTCTGTCAATTTGTTCAAACACTGTCGTGTCTAGAGCCAATTATACCTGTACCGGCGAGGTACAGTGTCGCCATTTATTCAAAAGGGAGCGAGGGAGCCCTCAGAGGGAGAGAGCGTCGTGCGTACCAAATAGGCTATTAGTACACGTACAACATAAAAAGAGAGAGAGAGAGAGACGTGTATAATAATAGGCTATTCAGTGCACACACATATAGATCAGTACGGGTCAGTTTCGCGTACAAAACACAAGCTGAGGGAAAACATAAATTCATAGTTTACGTATACACAAATGCTAGATAGGGTGCGACAGTACATACATCAAGTACGAAAACTTAAGATAAAACAGAGGGCTATTTTTGGCGAAAGAGCCTTTTCATGCGTGTTGCATATTTTCAGTACTCCATTTAATTCATTTGGGGGTCGAGCTCTTCGTTCTCCTTCCTTCCTAATAGCGGACAATTTCTGTTGGTAACCTCGCTTCAATAAATACTTACTCCTTTTAATTGGTTGGACACTGGTCCAGTCGTGCTTATACTCACGGTGGGGTCTTCCAACATCTAACAAATGACGATCCAAATTGAGGTAAAGGAGGGGTGTCTGTCGGATGTGCGATGGTGCAATTCTGACTTTTCTATGAGGATGGAAGAAGAGGGGGTGAATCTAAAACATGACAATATCCCTAATTTCTGGGCTGAGGGGTGTTTTGGATGAACCCCAACCCGGGGTATCCTTAACTTTTCTCATCTAGCCCGCACATTAAGTTGACTCACTGGTGCGCGTCATTTAGGGCGTTCATTTGGGATATCGGTTGGGGTTGGGTTCGTCGTACTGAAATAGGCCTTTGAGTTTCTGGCATAGGCCACTCCCCCAGTCGTTAGCTCCAGAGAGAGCCGTTCCTAAGTAAGGAAAGTGCTATATCTTTATTCGTTTTTCACATGCCGGTACCATGTTCGGGCTTAATTTTCCTATCCCATTGACCGTTCGATCAACACCTTAGTCATACAAAAAGCATTCGTTCGTCAACCCAGATGTGCGCCACACATAAGCATTCATACGACACTAATCGGGGCCCACGCGCACATTCACACCATACAATTCTTCTTCTTTCTGCGTGGAACACGGTGCATTCTGGGTCTTCTCCATACTTCAGCTGAAATTCCGATATTAACCTGCAGAGAAAGGAAAAAAAAAGGGGGGGGGGGCGACAGCGTTCAAAGCACATCAGCGCGCAAAAACACGAAAATGTTTTTACCTACCACGTACCTAACTTATCTTCTTTGGGATGCAGTACCTTGCCTCTCGGCCTTGAAGCCCAGATGAACTGGTCTATTGTCCTATTCATAGATATATCTAAATATCAGGATCTTTTACCTATTGTTTATGCTGCAGAAATGTAAAACACGACAGATCCTGACTATTCCTTTCGCATTATTTCTATGTACCATGTCTTTCTAATTTTTCATGACCAAAATTGCTTCATTTATCTTGTCCCTTTCTTTATTCGAGAACCTACCAATCTAAGTGACTGTTATGAGGCTAGTTCCATATATTTATTTGTGAGGATGTCAGCATTCAAATACGGGCCTCCAACCATGTAGGCCAGCCACGGGGCAGACGGGAAACGCATGAGGTAAGGAGACATTACACTGTAGTATAGAAGTGAGCAAAGGACGAGCCATTTAATTGAAAAACTAAACGCGACTAACGGTTGCAGGACCGGTGAAGGTTTATTTTATAGTTGAAAATATAACAGGATCAGTTACAATAAAATCGTCCATACGTACACCAAGGGCATGTATCATCAGTAACATCATTTCGGAGCTTTAATAATACAAAAATGACAAAGAAAGCACATCGATAGGGTTGTTCGTATGTTCAGTCCGCACTCTTTCCCGCCCGCCACGTGTCCAAAGACCGCATACATATCCCATAACATCAAGGTTTAGGCAACTAGAACGTCATAAGGAATTGCGAGTCCCGCCCATACTGGCGCCATATTGGTCGAGGCCGGGCGGGCCCAGAGCATAGTCCAAATGCCTCCAATAACAAGTGGTCAGACCAGAATCCCTTTCGGTAGTTCAAAAGATTCAGTTAGTGCCAGCAGAGAGGGCAGGCGGCGTGGACTGCGGCTTAAAGGCGAGGAAGGCAAAATCTTCCCTACCGGGTCACGCTGAGGTCCCACCGGAGCTGATCGAGTTGGCAGTCTACAGTGTCTCTTAGTAATTCGGACAAAGACCGGTGTCAGCATGAGAGCACCACCATCTTGTGACGACGTTGTGGCCACTCCGGAGAGCGGGACTGCAGGTGTATCCCTCCACAGATACGTTGAATCAGTCTTTCCTTCGACACCAGATGTGGATAAGGTGGCGGTCGCCCGGGGCAGTGGCATATCCATGGGGGATAGTCAAGCAACAGTGGCGGTTGCCCCCACCGGAAGCCTGCGGGAGTCGAGGGCCAGGGACTTTCGTAGAATTTTTAAAACTGAGAGGGCGTCTTCAAGAGTGGGGCTCATGCTCGAGCAGGCAAGCATCCGAGTTCCAAGGTAGCCCAGAGTCATTCTAATGGACCAGGCCCAAATCCGGGGTGTCGGCCGCCATTTTGAGCGTTCCGCAGCAGCAGCCGCTCTTCACCCCGTCCACCAGAGCGGGTCCCCCGGTCATCCAACCGAGTGGAACGCCAATGGCAGTCCTGGTGCAGCCGTCCGGCAGGTGAAACGTTAAGGGTCGCCCCACTGCAGCTGGCCGGCGAGTGAAACGCTAAAGGTCGCCCCACTGCAGCTGGCCGGCGAGTGAAACGCTAAAGGTCGCCCCACTGCAGCTGGCCGGCGAGTAAAGCGCTAAGGGTCGCCCCACTGCAGCTGAGGAACCTCCCCCCTGGGGAGGTGGGGGAGGCCCGTTTGCGTCGCCTCCCCCCCAGGGCACCCCACGCCATCTCTTGGCGCAGCATTATAGGATGGCTGGACCAGGCCTTGGCGCGTTGGGTAGCCTCCGGCCTATTCGCTCAACGGGCCGCCACCGACGCTACCTCGCCGGCTGATGGCTTTTGTAGACTTTTTTATAGCCCAAAGCCTACTAAAAAGTAGCTCAAAGTAGCCCAACATTGAAGGCGGGACAGGAACAGCGTTAAGCAGACGGCGAATGCATTTGGGTTTGTTGTTGCAGCCGGCTGCCATGTAAATAGTTGTTTAATAAAAAAGTGTTAAATAGTTGTTTAATAAAAAGTTATAACATGTTACTTTGCTGGAGTGTTGAATATATCTATAATATTTGCATTGGGTTTGTCGTTATTTGGGCGGGGTGGGTGGTGGAGCCGAGCTGTCTTGCAGCCATCATGGCGTCGAGCTCGATTCTTCTCACTAGTTTCATATTTCTCATGAGGGGTTGTTCCTAATGTTTCTATTTTAGCGAGGTCAAAAAGAGATCCCATCAGTGGCCTACTGATTTTGCTCGATTCCTTTTGTTTTTCCTAACGATTTTTATGTTATTGCTTGCTAGCACGATACAGCGGCTAATCCGCATTTTTTTTAATTTTTTATATATTCATGTCCTTTTCATTAGGGGCGTCTTCCGGTGGAGCCGGATGATCTACCTCTAATAAACGGTCCGGGCTGAACCAACTACCAACAAAAGGGGCAAAGATAGGCATGACAGGTTACAAAGGGGACAAAAGTCTGCACTACCTATCCTTCACTATCCGCAAAGACTAAACAGAGTATGGCGACTCTGTGCTTATTTGTGAATGGAGAATAACCCAAAGAGAACCAATTCCGAACGATCAATGTTCGGTCAAACAATCAATCAAATGAGGGATAAAAATAGGCACGACGGATTACAACGGGGGCAAAAGCCTGCGTTACCTATCCTTCACTATTCACAAGGACTAAACAGAGTATTGCGACTCTGTGCTTATTTGTAAATAGAGAATGATCCAAAGAGAACCAATTCCGAAGCAGTAAATGCTTGGATAACAATCAATCAAATGGAGAAAAAAATAGGCACAACGGGTTACAAAGGGGGCAAAAGCCTGCGTTACCTACCCTTCACTATCTGCAAAGACTAAACAGAGTATGGCGACTCTGTGCTTATTTGCAAATAGAGAATCTCTTAGAAACAATCAAATGAGTAATACTAGTATTTTCAAACAATCAAACAATCAATTTGCAATTTGTCGCGTTACACGACCTTACCCGGACCGCATGGACGGTTTCTCATCTTCCGCTTCCAGCGCCCGATCGTCCTCTATTCTCCGTAATTGCTGTGGCACTCCTGATGGTTCCCAGTCAGGACCGTAGATCACTCGAGAGAGGTCTGCTCAGAATCGGCGAAGTTCGGATGATCGGCTGCCAGACGAGGGTCTATCGGGCAGGAGCTCTTCCCGATCGTTGCAGTTGTTCACACTGTCGTCAGGACCTCTCCCACTGGATCCACGTGTCGCTGATGGGCCCCACGTTTGGGACACCAATTGTAGAAAGGTAGGGCCGAATTCGACCAAGAACCCTTCAGTATTTGCCCGGCGTTAGCCGCCTCTCATACCATTCGAGATTACCAAACAAAGAGGCAGGCGCTGGAGACAGAAGGCAGGAAACAGGAGTTTATTCCGAATAAGCAGAACACGTCAAATCAGACAACAGGGTATCTTCTCGAGGTGCTCTAGACGCATCCTTGAGGCCTGGCCTTTTATACACAGGTTTATTGCTTTATTACATAAAACACATTCTTGTCAATACTTTGATGTACGGAAAGGCATCCTCGGAATCCCCGCTCCAAACCCGTTCCCACACATATGTACAGTAGAGTTCCCACCTCAACCTCAGCATGTGGTGGTTGTCGCGCAGATGGACATTCCGCTGGGAACGGGAAAGTGAGCGATCGGTCGGATCTGGAGGCGTGAGGGTATTGATTAACCACCGCTCCTTTGATGTGAGGCGAGGTCCTACTGTAAGGGGCAATAAACTGCATCTGTCGGGCTAGGTGATGGCCTGGGATCAGGCTGGATAATCGGGCAGGGAGGAAGAGGTTATCTAAAGGGCCTGTTCTTTGAATGAGATGAAAGAGCGAGGGGGTTCAGCACGGGATGTGGCTCGGAGACAGGGTCGCGCTAGAGGTGCGCTTATGGCCCAAGCAGGAGAAACCGGGGGCTGTCGGGGCGCGGGGGAATGCTTGCGAGGCTGGGGATTGAGGGGGAGCGACGCGCAGGCTATTGGCAGTGGGCAGAGAGGTCGTGACACAAAAAATGGCTGCCACCTACGTTCGCGATGGGGCCTAAAAGGGACAAGATGGCGTGGCTACTGTTTCATGATTGTCGCTTTACTTTTAACAGTGGCTGTGGTGAACATAAATGAACGCCGCTTATGTATACCTAATTTTAGTCATTTTCCACAGTGTTGCTCAACCTTAGTTTTACAAAAGCTTATAGCAGAGTTTGAGCATAACACTCATCTCCATTGTTTTGAGGTTACAATACCTATGCCCCTGGCCACAGTCTTTAAAACGTTTATTCTTCATCTTGGACCAAACTCTGAGCTAACTAAACTAGTATGATTCGGTCAGATAAATTCAAAGGATTTTACTTCCTGTTAGTCAGTGTGGTGTGACTAAGGACCAGACATACAACTAAACTACAGCAGACTTGACAGGGAGAGATTGTGGGAAGAGCAAAGCTGGGACAAAAAAAAGAATGATAACCTGTTACCTCATACTCCCATATCACAGAAACACACCTTTCTGGGGCTCCACAAACAATCAGTGGTCCCCAGGATAGTGCACTTCAACACCTCATCTAAATCACAATTTCCTAAATACAAACATGCTTAGCTCTAGTGAAAGCAAAAGATCCCCATCATGGCAAACAACACAGATTTACTGGGTGACTTTTATAGGCCCTCAAATTCAGGGGAAAGGGCCTATACCCCATGACTATATAATTATACTCAACTAGTGAGCTGCTCACTTTCACAATCATGGAGCGTGTCTGCCAGTTAAGTCAGAATGGGAGAAATATAGTGGATATATCAAATGATGAAATCAGGAGCAGGGAGGGAAGCACAACGCTTCTTCTCCAGGAACAGTAACCCATACAACACTAGACGTATTTACTGTTAAAAGTTGGCAAAGGGAAAATCTTCATGTGGATATAGTGAGCTGAGTTGGACTTTGCCAAATTACTAATGCACCCCAACCTAATAATCTGTAACAGACGGCAAAATACCAGCACACTGCAGTGCAGTTTCAAATGCTGTGATGGAGGTTCACCGTCCCTTGCTGGGCTCAATACCAACTTGAAAATACACACAGGAAGTTGCACAGCAATTAGTGTGATTTTTTGCATATTGTTCCAGAGGGAGAAGAATTTTCTATACCTCAATCTTTGGGTGTAATCATTAAACAACTCCAGTCACTGGTCGTATGGACCTTTGTTCGTCGACCAGGAGAAGTGTTAAGGGGCAATCAACTACATAGATCTAACAATGCATTACATTTGTTTATGACTTTAGAACAGACTATATAGAGAGTTTTATATGAGTTAAAGAGTTCTCTTGTTAATGTCTCAGATTTTCAATTTTAGTTGATAAGAATTTGTCTTTTAAGCAACAGCATTAAAAAATAAATGGAGTCCAATAATTGATATTTCAATGTAAGTTAAAATAGAACAGAAGTCAAAACAATAGTGATTATTGTTATAAAGGAAGTTCCCTAATCTAAATATACTAGAATAAGGTGAAAATAAGATGTCAGTTCACATACTCAATAAAGAGTTCTGATGAGAAACATCAATGCATAAGCATAAAGCCTCTGCATATGAAGCTGGACAATCAATAACATTAGTCTAAGCAATCTCTCATGTATAAAAGTATTAGACACTAAAAGATGAGCCCTGTCTGACAGTCAGGAAGGAATCCGGTTACTACTCTAGGAGCAAGCACTAATATAAACACACAATGTTCTATGTTGCAGCATTATTTTCTTTAGTCTACTGTGTCTTCCAACAGGGCTTCAGTAACATCCTGTGAATAGTCAAAACTCCCCATTTTCTCACACTTGTACAATATTCTTTAGACATTAGACCTTGAAAAGTGACATTGTTCGCATTCTGTAAGGTCTAGACTGTTCTTCTCATGACTCATTCTTTCTGTTGCCTTCTCTCCTCCCAGTGAGGACCAGACTATCAGTCGTCTAATACAAAAAAGTGCCTATTCACTAGCTAAGAGAAGGCTTCTGGAAAATTACAACATCTGCAACAAAGAGAAGGAAAGCATCTTGTTCAAATAACAATTTAAATGAGGAAAAACAGGTATTTGAATGTTACTGCATTAATTTCAGTTAACATGGCATGAACAGTTAGGCTACCTTAAATCAGCAATTATTTATTTCCCTTTTAGGCCTATAACATTTAAGTATGATTACCTATTACAAAATTTGGAATGTTTAGTTTATGTGCTATTTAAAAACAGGCTTTCAATGCTAATTCAATTTTATTATAAACACCTTTTTGTTTCCAAATAAAATATGTTCTAATACACCTTTGGGGTGCGAAGGATGGTCACAGTGCAATGCAGAAATCGTGCTGGAAGTGGGACCAACCTCTTTGTTGAATCAAATACCAGTTATTTACAAAGACTGAGAAATACAGAAGTGCGATACTTAGCACCATAATATTATTATTGTTACTAATATGAATAATAATGCTAGATACACATTGATTGATTATGATATCCTCTACCATCACCTAACTGCGAATTATTCAAACTAAGCCTAAATTTATGGCACTAAAATACAGCCACTTAGCTACTTTTCTTGTGCGATGAGGTGCTATTTTACAGTAAGAGATTTCTGGCAAAAGGTGGTTGCACATATTATTAAGATACTGGGGAGGGCAAACAGGTTTTTAACCTTGCCTAGGGAGGGGAGAGGTTGGGCGCTAGCTAATCTTAAGTTGTATTATCTAGAGGGAGCTTTACAATATATGCGCCCAGTTTTTGATAACAGTGCTGGGGGTCAAGGATCTAAGGATTATGTTCCATCTTCTTATTGGGGGAGTCGCTAAGGGATGTTTGCCAAAAATATTTGAGCCCAGTTACTACAAAAAAACGCAGTTCAAGATTCTGATGTTTGTCTGTAAAAACGGGGCCAGCTTCTGGAAAAAGCTGGGCTTGCAGAGGTATAGCTGGTATACTCCTATCCAGAGGAAGAAGTAGTTGCCAGATAGTTTTCAAGAATCTGGTATATTATGATGGGAGTGCCATAGATTTGTAATGCTCTGGGATTTTGTCCTTGGATCTCACCTGACCTCGCTTGAAGAACTTTGAGCTAGACTTGATATTGGGCCAAGAGATTTCTTGAAATTCCTTTAAGGGATTTTTTGCAGAGGAAGGTGGGTGGTATTACTGCATGTTCAGGGGGTCCTACTGGACTTGTTACTCAGTGAGGTAGACTGAGCGATTGCTCAATTATATGCATGCCTGAGTGAGGGGACCCTGGACGATATGGAGAACTTTCATTCCAGTGACACTTCAAAAGACAGTAATGGCCGCCCTCTTTCTGTCCAGACTGGACTATTGTAATGCCATGATCCTAGGCATTGAATGTACCAGCTGAAAAAGCTCCAGTCTTTACAAAATGCAGCCATACGAACGGTTCTTAAGCTACCTTACAGGCATCCCACCACAACGGGCAGGCGAGCACTCCATAGGCTTCCTGTCCAGGAAAGGATCGAATTCAAGGCCCTCTGCTTAGTGCATAAAGCCTTGTATGGTGGTGGCTCAGTGGACAGCCAGAAACTGTTCCTGTCATATGCTCCACCACGTGAACTTAGATCTTCTAGGCTTGGTTTCATATGTGTCCCAAAGTTTAGGCTAGCGAGATGGGGTGGACGACGGCTAACCTACCAGGCAGCTCTACTATGGAACAAGTTGCCGGTCCACCTAAGATTACAGATTAGACATACTCACTTCAGGAAAGAGCTTAAAACTTATATTTTCAATGCAGGCTAAATGATCTGGTTTCTCGACTATGGCTTAACTGCACACCCCAGCGCCAAGACGCCTCGGCAATAGAGCGCTATATAAGCATTTATAACATAACATAACATAACATAACATAATGCTAAATGGCAGCTGAGACTCAGCTTTGAAGATCTTAGTTTTGTGTCTCGTTGGAGCTGAGCTGTACTGTACTTTGCTCCAGTAGGGATACATTGCCCTGGTTGCAGCAAGCTGAACACTGAGTAAATCCGCATTTTTTGCACTTGTGCTCGCTTGGATGTCTTTATATGTGAAGTCGCTAAGTTTTTAGGTGAAATCCTTGACCTAGATATGTCTTTGACTCCACATGCTATGCAACTGGGGAAAAGCGAATTTGACTTGGGTAAAAATGGGGAGCGACTAATTATTGTGGCTATGGCAAGTTGTCGTTGTGTATAGCTTCAACTTGGTGGCACGCACAACCTCCATAATTTCAGCAATGGCTATCTTAAACTTGGAAATGGCACTTTATGAGTGTAAGGGAAGAAAGGCCAGACAGAAGGGTAAGAGAATTTGGGGACTGTCAGCAGGACGACGTTGGGTCAACACACTGATCATGTTAAAGATCAATTGTATGCTTTATTTTCCCTCTGATTGCTTATAGCATTTTAACAATGTGTAAAGTCTGCATTACGTTTGCTAAGAATTTCAAAATGTTTATAGCTAGGTAATAGATTTGTATGATTTTAATATTATTAGCTTTGAATGGAAATAAATTTGCACTAGGCTCTACGGATCTGTTTTTTTCCCCTTATTTTTGCTTTGCCTGTTGATGCACACACCTGCTTGCCTGTGATTATGTACTGCATTCATAAAAAAAATGGAACATCCTCACAAACAAAAATAATTTTAAAAATACACACTGGAAAGTGTCATCATGCTAGACTCGCCCGAATACTTGTGATGTGGTAATTTCCTCAAATGAGACCAAGAGATGCCATTTTGTGTCACCTACAATGATACCAGAAGCAGGGTATTTTGTTTAAGTGGGTAGTATCTAGAGCAATTATTTTGTGAGGTGGTTTAAAGTGTGACCAATGCATTGCTCCTAGGGCCTGGGGGCTGGTTTAAAAGGGCACCAGGGGTGGATACTACTGGGTCTGTGGATCAGTTATCAAGGTGTCTCGCGTCATCCCCCATATCCATTTCCTTGTCTGCTCAAGAATAGCAGAGTTAAAAACCTACCTCTTTTTTTCTTTCAAACGTTGAGCGATATGTAGGTCGCTTTTCTTATATGTGTCAGGCTTCAAGCACAAATCCATGGTAACGCAGGAGGTTCCTTGTGCAGGTTGATAGGCTTTTTCAGCTGCTGCCAACTTGCAGAACAACTTGAACTTCTAAATTGTAGAAATTTGGGAAAACAACCGCGGGGGCGAGTGAAGGCTGCCTCTCTGCTCTGTTGTAAGTGTTTACCTTAAGAGGAGAAAGATGACAGTTGCTTTATGGTATACATTTTTCATATTTTCATCGCTTGCTTGAAAAATCCAAGACAGAAGAGGAGCTGTCAATTTCCTGGTGTTGCTACTGCTGTCATAGTACATGGCTTTCGTATGCTGTTTCTTGTACTCAGACGAGCCTTAGATAGGCTGTTGTGAATTAATCATGAGAATAAATAATAGTTATTATGTAGCGCTTCATACTACATTAGTGATTCTAAGCGCTGGTTCTGACAGATATTATTATTATTATTAATCAATGTAATGCTACTCATTTCACCTAATACTGATCTCGAAAGGATGGTAGGCTGAGTTGCATTTGTGAGGATTGTAACTCCGGGCTCGATGATCACTTTAGACCAGCAACAAGTCTTTTAGTTTGCCATCTTGAAAGCAGGCTTCTGATCTCAGCGTGTAAACAAAAGATCGAAAAATTCCTAGTTTAATTATACCCCCTGATAAAAAGGCAAATCAGTGTAGTGTTGTGATCTATAAACGACGAGCTTTGATGTAGAACACCAGCATGGATTCAGTGGCGGCTCAAGCAGGTAACACTGTGAGGTGGTAGGGCGGGTTGGGGCGGGCCAGGTGGGGGGATAGTGGAGTTTGACATATGACGGGAAAGGAAATAAATAAATAAAACCACTTACCTTGTGCTCGCCTCATCACCGAGTCGGCGAAGCGGTCAGCGCAAAGTAAGGGGTTGTATTTATTTATTTATTTCCATTCTACTTTAGGAATCTGTGATCTTTACCACTGCTAACCAGCCGCGGCCCGTGGAGGGTGTTTCGGCGGGGCAGAGAGGCGGGGTGGGGGTGCTAAAAACCGGAGTATGGATAATTGAAGGTAAGTAAACAATGTATTTAATAAAAACGAATTTCGTAGCGTGCCCTACATCGCAAAATGTGATGCAGGGCGCGCTACGAAATTTGTTTTATTTATTAAATTGTTTACTTACCTTCAATTATCCATACTCCGGTTTTTAGCACCCCCTGCCCTGCCCCTCCCCCGCCCTGCCTCTCCGCCCCACCGAAACTCCCTCCACGGGCCGTGGCTGCTGCTAACCAGTGCTAAATGATGCCCTTTATTTTCAACATGGTAAAACCCAATTGACCTATTTTATTTTCCCTAGCAAAGTGGTACTACATGTGCCCAGGGCCTGTACATTTAGTGCTACTAATGGGCCTGCAACACTGATTATGCCATCCACTTAAGAAGCCATTTAAACATGTCTCAGGCCTGTCATTGCAGTCTGTGTGTGCAGTTTTAAATTGCCACCTCAATCTGGCAAAATAAACCTTTTGCAAGCCTTAAACATTTTAATAGATATAGGTCACCCTCAGGGTAAGCCTTGAACAGCCCAGAGGGTTGGATGCAGTGTATTTTATCAAGCTGGACAAGTTTTACATGTCCTGGTAGTGAAAAACACTTACATTTGTTTTCCACTACTGCAGAGCCTGCCTCCCCCATGGGATTACATTGGAGCTACCTTACTACATTTGATTAGCTGTAATTTCCAATTGGGAGCATGTTGACAGGTCACGTTTGGTGTCTGTTGAATTATAAGTAAAAGCCTCTTTAATGATCAATTCAGTGTTCTAATCACAATTTTGAAAATTACACTTTTAGAAAGTTGCCATTTTCCTGTCCCAACCATTTGGTGTCTGTTGACTGCATCCTGGGTCACATGACTAGATGAAATTGGCAGATGATCTTTGTGTATAGCTCCCGGACAGGGAGACAAAGGAAACATAGATGTTGGCAGGATGGGCTACTCTTAGTTAACTAGGGGGAGGAGCAGTCACCTACCACAGGTGCCCATCACAAAGTCTCTGCCTGAGCACTCTCACAAAGGGGTTGTCACTATTCTGTTGTGACCCCAGACAATCTAGGATCAGGACAGGGAGGCAGGGGATGCCTGACACCTCAGGGGTGGAAGCCTGTAGAAGGTTCCTCTACTTGAAATTGGGCACCAGGTATAAATATTGCACTTCAGACCCCAACTGACACCTCTGCCCCATGACCCATCCCCCTGACCACCCCCGCTCCTGCCTCCCAGCTGCACATCCCTCCCCCCTCCCCTAGGTAATGGCGGCCGGTCCGGGGGAGCGGGAGCAAGACCACTGACCCTCAGTCTGAGATCTGCTCTTCCCCAGCAGCTCCACTGTGCTGTGCTCTGCCTCTAATCCCACCCAGACAGGGTTTGAGACTGCGCCGTGCCTCGTGCACCTTGTTGGTGCCCGTTGCTGCGTTTACCCTTTTGTTGTTCTGGTATTGTTTTTTTCATTCTTTTTTCCTCGCATTGTGTCCATTTTTGTTGTGCTGATAT
This sequence comes from Lissotriton helveticus, assembly GCF_964261635.1. Taxonomy (NCBI): domain Eukaryota; kingdom Metazoa; phylum Chordata; class Amphibia; order Caudata; family Salamandridae; genus Lissotriton; species Lissotriton helveticus. Next base: position 165,266,039 of record NC_136062.1, on the reverse strand, counting down.
TTTCTTTCTGTTCTGCATTGCATTGTTGCCCATTCTGTTTTGACTCGCTTTCTGTGCCTGTGCCCATCCGTTTTTGTTGTGCTGTCAAGGTGCGCGGACGCTCATATCGGGTGTGCCGCTGGCATGCTGAAGACATGCTTAAGGCAAGCACGTCTGCACCCGACCGCGTCCCGACCGCGACCAGCGCCAGGAACCCTGGCTCTCCGACCATCTACCACTACGACACTACCACCCTCCTCGCACTCAACCCCGGAAGAACACGACCCATGGCCAGTTCTCCTGCCTCCACTGCCGTCAGAACTTCACCTTCACGATCCCGGCCTCCAACACCACTGACGCTAGCACCTGCGACACCCTAAGATGCATCCTCCTCAACATGCACTCCGTACACAAACACGCCATGGAAATCTGGAACCTACTCGACTCTTTCTTGCCTGACATCGCCTTCTTCACGGAGACCTGGACCAACGCCTCCTCCGCCCCCGACATCAACAACGCCATCCCGGACGCATACATGATACAGAGGAAGGACCGCCCAAACCACCTAGGAGGCGGCCTCGGTATCGCCTACAAGAGCACCCCCTCACAACCTCCAGCAAAACCTTCCTCACTGCCAAACACCTGCACTTCCAGATCGAGACCAGCCCCAACGCCACACTCTGAGGGACCCTCGTCTTCAGGCCCCCTGGCTCCCGGACACCCTTTGACACCAGCATCACCGATTTCATCGCGCCCCACTCCCTCGCCTCAATGAACTACATACTCATAGTAAACCTAAACTTCCACCTCAACAACCCCAGCGACCAACACTCCACCATCCTCCATGACAACCTCACCGACATCGGACTTAAATAACTCATCAGCACACCAACCCACAGAGCAGGACACACCCTCGACCCCATCTTCGCTGCAGAAAACAGTGTTCACTTCAGCCACACAACGGAACCGCCATGGACCAGCCACCACTGCGTACACTTCACCATCGACAAACCCAAGGCACCCAAACCTGCCCCACACCCACCATGAAGGAACTGGAGCAAGGTTACCGATGAGCAACTTAACTCCACCCTCACCCGAGACAATCACACATGGACATCTGACGCAAACTGCGCAGCCAGAGGACTCCACACTTGGATCTCCAACTGTGCAGACAAGTTCGTCCCGCTACGCAACCCCTTCAAACAGCGCCCCAGAAAATCCACCTGGTTTACCATCGATCTCCAAGAAGCCAGGCGCACCTGCAGATGCCTGGAAAAGAACTGGAGAAACACCAAGACAACCAAAAACTACTCCATCAACAAGGATGCCATGACGAATTACCACGACTAAATCAGAACTACCAGGAGGAAATTTAGCCACCAAAAAATCCTCGCCAACTCTAAGGAACTCTTCAGTGTCATTCAGGAATTCACCAACTCACGCAGCAATGCCACAAACATCACCCCATCTCAAGACCTTGGCAACAAACTCAGAACCTACTTCCACCTCAAAATCAAAAACCTCTACAACAACTTTGTCAACCATCCACCAGATGCCTCAGCTGGAGCCCTACCCCCCAGAGACACCAGCCAGCCCACCATCTCCAACTGGACACCGATCACGAACGAAAACACCATCTCGACCATGAAGGGCATCCACTCAGGGACCCCCACTGACCCCTGACCTCCGCATATCTACCACAGAGCCGCGGCCACCATCGCACCCGAACTACAACACACCTTCAACACCACCTTCAAAACAGGCACCTTCCCAGATGACTGGAAGCGAGCAGTAGTCAGGCCCCGGCTCAAGAAGCCCACAGCGGACCCTACGGACCTCAAGAACCACCGGCCCATCTCGCTCCTCCCCTTTGCAGCCAAAGTGGTAGAGAAAACAGTCAACAGGGAATTGGCACGATTCATCAAAGAGAACAACATCCTCAACCCGTCCCAATCTGGATTCCGTAGCAACCACAGCACCGAAACCACCCTAATTGCTGCCACAGACGACATCCGCAACATCCTGGAGGACCAAGGCCACTCTGCAGTACTCATCCTACTTGACCTATCAGCAGCCTTTGACACCATCTCCCACCGCACACTAGTCACCAGACTACATAGCGCTGGCATACAAGGAACACTCCTGGACTGGATCCAATCTTTCCTCACTGGAAGAAGCCGAAGGATCAGATTGCCACCTTTCCTCTCCGACAATCATCTGCGGAGTCCCACAGAGGTCGTCTCTCTGCCCGACCCTCTTCAACATCTACATGGCCCCCCTCACTGCCATCGTCCGACAACACGGCCTCAACATTGTATCCTACGCTGACGACACCCAGTTCATCCTCTCCCTCACCAATGACCCCACCAATGCCAAACTCAACTTCGAGAAAGGAATACAAGATGTCACAGTCTGGATGACCAACAGCTGCCTGAAGCTCAACGCCGAGAAGACAGAAGTCCTCATTCTCGGAACCACCCCCTCGGCATGGGACAACACCTGGTGGCCGAATGCCCTCAGAAGCCCACCTACCCCCTCAAATCATGCCAGAAACCTCAGCATCATACTCGATTCATTACTCACCATGAACCGACAGGTCAACGCTGTCACCTTCAGCAGCTTCAACACACTCTGCATCCTCCGCAACACCTTCAAACGGATCCTCCCTGAGTCAAGAAAGACAGTCACCCACGCACTCATCACCAGCATACTGGACTATGGAAACACACTCTACGCCAGCATCAACAAGTCCCTACTCCACAAACTCCAGACAATACAGAATACTGCCACCAGACTCGTCATAGGCATCCCCCTGCATGAACACATCAGTCAACACCTACGAAGACTCCACTGGCTCACCATGGATAAAAGAGTCCCTTTCAAAATCCTCACTCACGCCTACAAATGCCTACACAACAAAGGGCCAAAATATCTCAACGACAGAATCAACTTCCACGTACCCAGAAAAAACCTCCGATCTACCAACCTCGCACTGACCGAAACCCCACGTATCCACAGAGCCAGAGCAGACAGAAAATCCTACTCTCACATCGCAGCCAAGACCTGGAATGAGCTAATGACAGACATCAGACGCGCACCCTCCCTGAACACCTTCAGGAAGACCCTCAAGACCTGACTCTTCGGTTAAGCAGATCTATGAACCCCCACCCCCCTCAGCGCCTTGATACCCTCACGGGTGAGTAGCACTCTTACAATCCCCTGATTGATTGATTGAACTATTCTGTCCACTTCTGGACCTGTGGGCTCTGCGAGGAAAAAGGACAGCTGTACTGCTGAAAGGATTGCCACTCTGCGGGACTGCTGCTCTGAAGGACTGCTGCCCAGCTGTGTTGTACTGCTGCCCTACTTCACTCTTGCCTGGGTGAGGACAGACCTGTTTCTCTAAACCCAGGAGCCCAGAGTCACATAAAGTGCTAGTTGGCTGGCCTCCTGTTCACAAGCCCCAGGGACATGACAAGCTTCTACCTACCTTGAGTCCAGCACTTGAACTCTGCCATCTGTGAGGACTGCCCTCCCAAGTGGTGCCACCCCAGTCCTGGACCCTTGGAAGTGGGTCTGAAAGTGCTCTGCCAGCCCATCTGTGGAACCAGCAGAATCAACGCATCTCCTCTGCTGTGCATCTCCTGCAGAACCTCAGCATCGCCTTTGCTACTTGATGCTTTGCCCCTGGATCTGATGCATCCGCTATTGTGAAGACTTACCTGGTACATGGACTTTGCATTGCCCATCTCAGCCCATTGGAACCACCGCTACGCAACGCATCTTCACACAAAGACATTAACTCACCCATTGCAGCTTCCTGGAACCGCTGCTATGAGACGCATTTCCACGTAAGGATATTACCTTGCACTTCGCAGTTCCCTGGAACCACCGCTGCATGACACATCTCCTCGACTGGACCTCGCATCACCTCTGCTGAGTGATGCATCCTCAATACGTGACTCTGCATCTATTTCCAATCTGGATTATGGTATCATGTTCAACGGGCCTAAGTGGGTCCCTCTAGCTGGCCTGCACTCCATCACATTCGGCCTGAACTTGTGACTTTGTCCCAGTCTGCCGTGACTAGATAACCACAGTTGGTGATTGTGGTTTGGCGCTATTTTTACTTAAATTTAAAAAATTGAATATCTGGTTCTACTGATGGGATTTTTGTCTTAATTTATTTATTATTATTTTGTTATTGTTCTAATTTGGTATGGGATTTTTCTTGTGTTGTGGTTTATCTTTATTACTGTATGTAGTGCTGCTAAATAATTTACAAATTGCCTTTATGTTAAGCATGACTGCTCTGTGCCAAGCTATCTGAGTTGAGCACTGGTTAATTTGGGGTTTGCTTGTGGCTGCACCCTGACAAGGATTGTGGTTGCTGCCTGATGAGGGTTTTATCCCACTTGAGCCCTAACTCCAATTTCTTCCAACCTCCTGTTGAGCGGGTGTGGCTTATCCCAGATTTAGGAACCTTGGACCACGCAAAGTCTCTTTTGGTCATTGTACTGTGACCCACTGGTATTATTTAGCTAAAATCATGGTGAGAGCAGGTTGGTCATCCCACTTTGTGATGATGCTGGAGGAAATAGGATCACTTCTCTTTGGTCCTGAATGACATTTAAAAAATGAGCTTCATACAGCCCTTGATCCTGCTTAAATCAAATTAATGTGACATAAAATTCTCCAGTAAGCGCAAAATGTAAAAAAATAAAACTGAAGCAAATTCAAATCAACATTGTCAGAGCAGGGACACAGAGGTCCATTTTCTTCTTCTTGGTGACTTCTCATTGATGTCCTGGATTAATGATTATACTCCAAAAGGCCTGCTCTTGAGCCACCTTGCTTTGGATCAAACGGGAGCATCAAGAATGCAGCAGCCCTATTCCTAACAAATGTGGTACCAGGCCTAGCCGGGCAGAGGCAAGGGAAGCAAACCCGCCCTGGCAACAAATTACCATAATCTCATAAACATTGTGTAGTGTAGTTCCTATATTCCCAATAGGCTCTGCGCATTGGAACAATATAGGACTGAGGTTGACTAGGTCTCTATCGAATATGTTAAACTTAATAGTGAAGAAGTGTGGCTCACTGGTTAGAGGAGGCAGACCTGGAAGCAGAGGTCAGCCCGGGACCAGGGTTCAATTCCCGGCTTGGCGGGGTCTTGAGTCCTAAAATGTCCATGGACTCGACAATTCTCGCTCCGGTGCCTACTCAATTCACGGGTTCACACTCTGCGACTCTGGGCAATAGCTTGCTTAATCTCCACAACGGCCCCTCGCGGTGGGATGCCTGGCTTTCACCTTGCGGATACCCTGCCGGGGTTATCTCACAGGGGAATACCAGGACGGGTTCCCTAAGCAAGCGCTCAGAAACCGCTCGGTGATTTGCGCTATATAAATTCCTGTACATTTACATTTACATTTACATTTACAATGCCATCTAGCTCAGAGGTCACTAGAAACGTTCTCGAATTCACAAGAAGGGATACTTTCTGACAACCGCATAAACATGACAACTTTGTTTCCCAAGGATTAAAAATGTATCTACAGAGGTGCAGAGAAATATAGAGACGGGCGTTTTCAATAAAAGGTTTTATTGAACAATCTTTTTTCTCATGCAAGTAGAGTGAACTGCTACAATCATAATGCAGACTGCTAAGTATAATGCGCACAGCGAGAACAGTATTATAAAATAATACTGTAAGAGCATTGTATGGTTTCTAAACCATATATAAAGACATACATAAATAACAATGGTGTCAACTGGTGCCTCTAAAATACACCTACCCCAATGTACCTAACCTAAGTCTAGTACTCGGTAAGGAGTAAGTGTGGTGTAGCATAGGTTTAGTTTTTCTTTGCCAAGAATCTATCCAAGTTTTCTCTAGGTTCTAATCAGCTCCATACCTTTAGTTTAGAATGAAGGAGGTCTGGTATCTCAATCTCGGGACTCGATTTCCCATCACCCCGCAAGGGGAGCTTGGAAACACTGGAGTTGGATTCTCGCCGAGAGAAATACAGCCTCTCGATCAGTGCGTAAGCTGGAGGGTCGACTTCCTTCGGCACTTGCTGTAGCGAGCTGCGTCGGGCAAGTAGATAGCCGAACTGCTCCGAACCACCGTGTCTTGCTAGAGCAAGTGAAGGCATATTTATACCTTAAAGGTGTCTAATTTGACGTAAAGTCGGGCATAATAATGTCAGGAAAGAACCCCAAGGGAATCGTAGTTATTTGTAAAGTAGATGAGTTCTTTGACAAATCAATATTCAAGCAAGGGAAGGTCCCTGACAGCTTTAGCCGATTTTCCAAGAAATCGTTGTGACGTTTTGGTACCGGTGGAAGTAGCCATGCCCGTATTTGGTCTGCATAGGCTATGTCTAAATAAGGAAATGATTTCTATGTCTATATTAGGGCAATGTGAATTGTACCTATGTAAGGGCATGAATCGGGAAAATTCAGTCAGATCCTAAAACGCCATACAACACCCACTCCACTTTATTATGTACAATATTACTAAATTCTAAACACATAAAACATATCTAAAACATGATGTGTTAAAACTCCCATCCTAACTACAAAAAAAATGCATTCGAAAAATGGTTGTACATAAAAAGAGGATACGCTGTACGCATTTAAAAGCAATGTTTCATTCAAAGGATATAGATGACATTTTTAAAACGTTTATCCAAATGAATCATGAAAATACATTTATGAAATGGCTCTTAAGTACAGAAGAAAAAAGTCAAGACCATTCCATGTGTCCCAGGCCTGAACGTATCCTCATGATCGAATCGATGCTCTATGTCCCAAGTCTGGATTTAACCAATACACAGATTAAAGGTTAAGCAGGGGAAGGAAAGGATGGGGACAGCAGGGAGGGAGACCTGTGATAAAGAAAGAGGAAGAATTACTATCAAAGTCCTCTCATATTACTCTCTTTCTATTCTAAATACCCCATTCTTTCACTAACCTGTAAAAGAAAAGAACGATGACCTGCTAACAGGAGTGCCGAGCTTGTTACCTCTCCTCATTCAGTGTGCTGTAAGACACAATGATATTTTACGCCCACCCTATCATGTTATATCCTCATATATGACACTCCTAAATATATATAGTTATACCTGAACAAGGTGAGGAAAACACTGCAGCTCAATATGACTCACAGTCATTAACACCCCTATGAAAAAGGAACAGCAAGCAAAGAAATGAATAGTTGTCACAGTCCATATATGCTAACAGTTCAGGGATGCATACTGCAGCATTAATATATATAGTTCATCAATTTATTCCAATAGACTCCAATACTGCACATGTAGAGTTACGTCACTCCTACCAATTTATCTCATCGGTATACATTAAGGGCGTAGAACACCCCTTAACATCCAGGTCTTATTTGTCTTTCCCTCGCATGAACTCGGTTAAACGAATCAGGGGGGAGTTCGCCAACGCAGGGAAATGAAGACCAATAGTCAACAGCAATGTATATGCCAGATCAAGAAACAACGTAAATTAACCTCGAAGGTTCTGAGGGTCAAATGAGCAAACTGACTTGAGCCACAATCCCAAAGAACTTCAAAGGAGATAATGATTGAGTCAAGAAAAGATTCAAGTACGAGGTACAGGCAAAGAACATCAGCACCCACTCCCCTAGCATCCAATGCAGGAGAATCAAAGGTACTGAACGTCAATATCCAGCAAACAGAGTATCAGAATAGCGGTGCCACTGGTACCCTTACCGCAACCACGATACAGTGAAACAGCCAACAAATCCAGATATCCAAGAATAATCGGCAACAGTTCTCCTCGCAGCTCGCCCTATGACCACTTCCGCATCACGTGATGATGCGGTGATCGCGCGGCTTCCAGCGTCATGCGGCGTGCCGAGGATGCGGGAAAATGTAGTTTATTCCCACCTCAGCGCCTGCCTGCGCGAACGCTGCTGCTGTGTCCCCTGACGCCATGACATAATATATAAATTGTTTGGTTGTGCACAAGGTCAAATATTGTCCCTTGGAAGTATTCAAAGAATTCTTGTTCTCTATGAATAGTTCTACTTTAAGCAGATTAATTTGTGACAAAAAAAAAGAATTTTCAATTTTGGAAAAAAATCAAATCATAGAAAAATAGAGTTCCAAAGTTAGGAGTTTGTTTTGGAAAGTGAAGGTCAAATTCAGAGTCTCAAAGAACACTGTGTGCTAACTTCAAATGTCAGTGTCAATGTTTGGCGAAAACATTAAATCTTCTAAACTGGTAAAGAATTCGTCTACTACTGTAGGTGAAAGTTGGACTAATTCGTTAAGCAGATCAATTGCACATAGATGAGAAGCCTTGCCGTCAGCTTCAGCCGCATTAGCAATGTTTGTAGTAGATGCTACCTGTGTGCCTGTTGCTCCGCATATCTCACCGTCTGCAGTTTGCGTCTGTGAGATCTCAATGAATGCCGTCATCGGGATTGGTAGCTTCTGGGGACAACACAGTGCATGAGCCGTTACTGGTTCGAGCAAAGCATCAACATCCATTGGCAGGGCTGATGGGAGTGTCAGACAGATGTCTAGCATGCATTCTTCTCCACACAGCAGGCATCGAAGAACAGGTAACATGCAATCTTGCCAGATTGGTCGGAATGATAGAAACCATGTGGTATTTAGATCTCTTAAACGAGCCAAGCCCAGAATTTGTATCAGGCGCTCACGACACTTCATTACCAGGAGGGTGTTCTCCAAGGTGATCTGGGTGCCGATGGTGACTTGACTTGCCATATCAGAGCAGAATTAGTAAAAATAGTATTCCTGCTACAAGACCCAAAACGAGAGGCATGCCGCCAACACAGAGTGCACGAAGTTTAGAAATATGCCTAAGACTGCTTCAAAGGGTGCTAACAGTCCCGAAAAAATTGTCTTAAATACATGTACAATACCACTCGTATCAGACATGTTTAAGATACCACTTAACATTTCTGAGAAATGTATGGGGCAGTTTGTCGATAAAAGGGCATGTATTTCTGCAGAAGTCCTTGCAACCTGCAGACCATACGTCTCTTTGGCCGAGGTCAGTGGCACAGTTTTTTGTAAAGGAATGGCTTTCAGTCTGCTTGAAGTATCAATTCGAATAGAAGAGATGTTCAGTGAAGGCCATAATGGCGACTCCCCGTCTGTCTTAGTTTTAGGAAACAATACTTGCATACAGTAAGTGCCCCTGGCTGACACGCTTACGAGATAGGGGTTCCTGGCAACATGCCGCAGCAGCTGCGATCATTCAACATAATGTAACTCCCATTAGAAAGCTGCCTAAAAATTGGATCTATCACTGCAGCTGGAGAACCTTGCAGGTGGCAGGATAAGTTGTTCGAGGAACCATCGCAGGCCCCGTGTAAGTTAATTACCTGACATAGGAGTGAACCACTTAGTGTGTTTTCGCAATTCGTACCACTAAGAAATACTTCTTTTCCCCCACTCCAACATATGTGTATTTAAGGTAAAACCCAGGATGTCTTGATGTATTCTCTACCCAACCTTTCATATATGCCAGCTGGTGTATGTTTTAAACAATACTGAAAATGGAAAATCGTCACAGGCAGAGTAATTGTACCATGTATTATCCATTCTGTCGCTGGCTTCTCAGAAACAGTTAATGGTAATCTTTCGAGTTTTTTAATGCTCAGCACCGTATAGTCTGCCCCTCTCTGTGCCAAAGTGATTTGTTTATCTGTAAGGATAAACTCAGAAAACAATGATGGGGTGTTGATTAGAAGCCATGGCACCTAGCCAGAACGAAGGTTTTGCAACGTCCAGCCCAAAAGTATTATAGAACGCATTTGTGACTGACCATGCTGTAACATGATCAAGTCCTGTTCCATTATGTCAATGGCAGAGGATATTATGCTGTCCAAAGAAAATATTCTGGATGACAGAGTCGTTAACCCATTGTCAACTACAGAGAGAGATTTCTCTAAATTAATACGATCAATTTCTCGTATCCGTTATGCAGTCTCTGCTTGTGTTGTTTTCCATGCTTTATTATACATGGCATAGATACCAGTGTATATAAAACTGTATGCTGCGGTTTCGCAGGTCCTTGTAAGAAGTCCCTTAAATCAACACCATCTTTAAGTAAAGATAAGTGTTGTTTTACTTCCTTTTTTGTAGATTTTTGTAGCCACTCAAGGCACAGTTTTCCCACACTGTATGATGTTACTATCCCTGGATGTTGTCTCTGGACATATCTTGGATCTGGCCTAGTGAATGTGAACCCATGTGTCTTATTCAGGAATCTATCTTGACAGCTGTTTGTGTCCGTGGGCCAGATTAACCATTTTTTCCAATCAGGATCTGTTCTGTTTTTAAGTAAAATAGTTTTTACGTCGACCACCCCCTCTGAAGTGTTACAGCTTTCAGGTGTAGATGTAGGTACTGACGGTTTGTTTAAATCTTTTATCTTAACTAATACAAGACAAGATGTCTGTTGAACAGTGTCATTCAAAAACATTATTTGTTCTGGGATAATGCAAGCTCTAAATAAAGCTTATAAGCCCTGCACCTGCCAGTCTTTTGTGCCCCAGCCAGTTTGTGTCTCAATGCTGTCTTTCAAAAAGTCAAGACCTAATGTAGACAGCTGAGCATAAAAGGGCGCAGAATAAATTTGCTTTTTATTTGTCAACACACTTTTTATTCCTGTTCTATTAACATTTTTAAAGTAAAATGTTTCTGGATTTGAAACATTAAAACCTGAAAAGTATGGAAATTTGTCATAAAACGTTTTTGAGCTACCCTTCGGTGGCGATGGACAATGTTCCCATTGGTTATAAGTTAATACATTTCTAGGATTTGCAGATTTATGCAAGAAATGATGACCATAGTGATTATAGCAATACATTTGTTCATAATCTGATGAACCTTCTAAGTATTCATGATTAGTACATTTTGCAGACATTTCTAAGTCTGACATCATATTATTAACAGTCTCAAAGCCCCAATCATCAGAAAATGTGCTGGGTGAAACAAAGTCACTCAAGGAAACCTTGAATCGGTGTGGAATCTTCAACAGCTCCGCCGGACCAAGAATGTCATATTCAGTTCTGTCCCAAGCTATACCACCTGGTATAGGAATGGCTGTGATGTTCACTGCTGACAAGTCTCTTTGTTCAAGATGGGATGATTTGTGTGGCTTGAGCAGTAAATTGATGTTCTTTCTTACTGTGTCCTTTGTACTATATTTTCTATTGATCAGCATTCCCAAGGTAAATACCAGAGTCAACCAAAGTAGAAGAAAAAGTACACCCAACACAATCCATAGTTCAATTCATGGTCAAACCAGATATGTCTTTTCCAGTTGATGAAAAGGTTCTGTTGCTTGTTCTTTAAAAGTTTTTTAAGCTGGCGGCATTTCAGGTTCACTCGGATCCTCGGAAAACGTATCAAAGTTAATGAAATAGCCAGAGGCAGTTCTGGCAATTGTAGGGATTGCTTCTGGATGATGAATTCCCTGGAATCACTTGATCACTTGTCATATTAATATATTAAATTCAATTCAATTCAATAGAGACTTTATTTCGGTTTTGATTCAAACCATAAAAGCACATGTGCAACAACGCAGTTTACAAATTCAATAAGTATATGAATATACAGTAAAGTGCAAAAATTTCAAAATTCAGTGATTTACATACAAAAGTAAATTCAAGAGAGAAATAAATCAACAAAGAGGACCATCACTGATCCAACCAATTTCTCAACCTTATACATAGCTTTAAAAATTCAGTAACTTGAAGAATGCTGCCCTTATGCAGAAGTTGTAGGTACATAAGGGCTGGTCTGATCTGATTAAAATTAAGTTTTTTTAAAAGAACAACCACATAGCGTTTGCGTGGGTAATCATAAAATCTACATAAAAATATAAAATGCAGCATATCCTGTGGAGACTTTCTGTCGCAGCCACAGGGTGCTGCAAATTTATTAAAAATGTCACTTTTTGGTCTAATCAGCAGATGGTGGTACAGATTCAACCTAAACCTTGTTAGCAAGAACTTTTCATGTGAAGTCAATGAGCCAGTCAAATATGGCTCCATTGATTCACATGATTGTAGCATAACAGATTTTCTTACAGTTGGTTTGTGAAGCTCCACACCTTCCCTTTGCATACTCCTGTCCATAAGGAAAGCCCGTTTAATAGCCTCCACGTCACCTTTTACAATCCTGCTCGGGTTTTCAAACACATCCAAACGACCGAGCCTGGAAAAGCTAGTTTTCAAGTAATTCAACCATGGGGTACCCATTGCCTTGTCCTGCGACAAAAAGTCTTTCATGATCAAATCCGTTAATGGAATGTCCACATTTAGCCATAAATTTAACCAGCATGTCAGCGGGCGTAAAGAGAAAATGTTGCTTATGTATTGAGCACCCAACTCCTCATGTACTGCAAAATTAGAGGTTCCAGCTGGGACACACAAGAGGCGCTTCATGAAAGAATTTTCAGCAGTCTGTAACTGCTCCCCCATGACATAGCCCCACAATTCGCTTCCATAAACAGCAGTTGCCACTGATTTCGCGGTGTAAAGTTTCATCATGGCACTGGTAGGTTTTTTCCCTAGCTTTGCCGCAAAATTAAAAATAGAGGCGTTCACCCTGGCCAATTCGCCTTTCTTCTTAACAAGATTTGGACCCTAACTAAGTTTATTATCGAAAGTAACCCCAAGATACGAGAATGATTTCGATACAGGGATCACTACATCATCTAGCTTAAACAAGAAGTTTCTACTTGGCTGTTGGCCAACTTGCATTATAAATGATTTGGAGTTGTTGACCAGTAAGTCTCTATCTGACATAAACAGTTTAAAAGCGTTAAGTAGAGCTTGAAGTCCCCTCTCTGTTCTAGAGATTGAAACCTCATCATCGGCATATAAAAGAACAGGAATACCCCGCCTACCGACTCTAGGACAGTCGGCATGAATATTCTGCAGGTCGCTATCTAGATCGTTGATATAGAAATTAAAAAGAAAGGGGGCTAGAATACAGCCTTGGCGCACACCCTTTCTGATATCAAAATTGCTAGTTACGGCTAAATCCTTAGAATACCTTACATTGGCCCTAGTATTACTGTGTAGGTCAACAAGGAAATTAACAATCCCATTATCTACACCCTTTGCCCTCATGGACTGCCAGAGCTTTCCCCTGTTGACACAGTCGAAAGCAGATGACAGGTCCATGAAGGCAAGGTGGATTGTGCCCTTCTTCGCTATAGTATACTTGCTTAGAATTAAGAAGAGATTAAGGCACTGTGTTATAGTCGAACGTCCACTGCAGAAGCCATACTGCGCGATGGACATGATGTTATTTGCCAACACCCAGTCCGACAGTCTCTGCAGTAGCATTCTACCTATTATTTTAACCGTGGAATCAATTAATGAAATTGGCCTATAACAGAGTGGGCTACCCCTGTCCCCCTTCTTAAAGACCGGAACAATTGTGGAGACCCCCCATGATTGTGGACAGCCAGCTGTTGCAGCCGCATTGAAGACCGCCTCCAGTATGGGTGCCGAAAAGCTAGGGTCGGACCTATACAGGTCTGGGGGATCCCGTCAGGGCCCGGAGCTTAACCAGCTGTCAATCCCACTATGCCCTCCATAATCTCACCTCTTTCAAACCTAATAATGCTATCACTATCGCAAGAGGGAAAATTGGAAATTTCCCTTGACGTGCAACAGTATAATTTTTTAAAGTGATTTACCCACTCATCCTTAGTTATGCAGCATTCCAGACCATCACGGAATCCTGAACCAGGAAGGGTTTCTTTACCACTGCCCAGAATCTAGAGCTGCACTACAAAGTATCTGGATCAAGGATCTCATTCCATGCCTCCTCTCTTAGAAAGTCCTTGCGTGTGGCAGTTACTGATTTATATTCTTTCCTACACGCTTGAACAGTCAATTTTACTCTGGGTTTAGCTACCAGAGCCAACCTTAAGTTGCGTGCTGCTTTCGAACAATCCTGGTTAAACCATCTTGGTCCCCTGACTTCTGTGTTTTTTACAAGGGCCAGCATCAGCTGAGATACTTTGTCCGACAAGTTTTGAAAAGCACCCAGGACCCTAATTGGTTCAGTCTCAACTGAGGTACAACTCAAGATTTCATCTGTACAAGTGTCTGTTATTTTTTTGTACAGCAGATCAGCAGCAATCATAGACCATCTTAGGCGGCGTCTTCCATCAGTTGTGCTAAGCCTACCTGAAGCACAATTCCGGATTTCCTTAACTACCCAGGGGCCCTTCAACTGAAAAATGAGCGGGTTATGATCGCTAAATTCACTATTTTTTATAGAAAAGGAGTCCACAAAGGACTGCATTGGCAATGTAAGTAGCACATAGTCAATGAAGGTTCCCCGTCCATGCCCTTTAAAGGTTGGGGTATAAAAGCACTTGGTAGGGTCCCTCAGTTCCATAGCTATTATTAAATCTAGATCATTCAGTAAATCATTGAGTAATTCCCCTTCAGCTGTGTGTTCCATGTGGAGGCCCTGGGAACGTACACAATGCACATCCGAAATACTTTTCAGCAGGAGATCACCACATGAATGGACATTAAAATCGCCCATAATCAAGAGGTTATGGAGACATTCTTTCATAGAGAAATGAATAAAAACATTTAGTGCCTGAACTTGGCTAAGAACTGAGCATACATTTATACCATTATAAAAATTAACCAGGCCAGCCAAACAGTTATCTCCAGTTAATATCAACCCAATAATACCTGGGTTGTCAATTAGAACTCTACGTATATTACATGGTAAAGCAACAGAAATGAATGTAACTAATCCCCCCTTTGGCCTACCCCTGCTAGATGCAGATGCGGGAACATAGAATGATTTATAACCTCAAGGAAAAAGTCACATTCAATTGACCAGGTCTTCTGGAGACAGATGATCTGATATTGCTTAATGAACCTGATCCAATTGCAGTCTCCCATCTTTGAACCCAATCCCGCAATGTTCCAACATATTACATTGCTACAGTTCGTTATCACTTCAGGAATACCTTCAAGGCCTTCTCCTACCACAAGTTCCTTTTCTTGCTCCACGCCCTCCTTGCCTCAATCGCATGCCTCCAGAGCAGAGAGCAAGTCATAACTGTTCTGAATGTCTATATTAAAACCATTCCCACCTTGGATAGCAGCATTATAACTATTATGTGTTTCCACATTGGGGCCATTCCAATAGTGGGCATTAGAATTATGCAGATGTGGTGTATTCAGTGCCGGTGTCAAGGACTGAGTCAATGGTCTGGATTTCCTGGGGTCAGGGGGTGCTACAATCAGGTGGGCATAAAAATAACCAAGTGGGTGAACGCATACACTATTCGCGTTATAAACTAGAGAGGCCGCCCTTAGTAATACTGTTGCCACATGTTGCGGGTGCTTAAAATTTACGACAATACAATTTCCACTGGTGGTCTTAACAGATGGTCCAATCCAATTCACCCTGAGTGTTGATAGAATTTGGTCAGAGTATTTAGTTGGAAATCCACAGTTTTTACTCAACCATGCAACTGTTTTATTTTTTATTGAATCGTGAGATTCCCCATGAGACTGGGCAGAAAGGACATCAATAGGCGGAACATTTGTTAATACCACCACATAAGGAGCACAATCCTGGGGCAAATTGATATAACGACTTTTCCTTATATGTTTAAAGTCAGGCCTGCCATCAGACTCTGCTATAGATTGTCTATTCTGAACAGTTGCTAGTTGTTGGGCAGGGGGAGCAGATTTAGTGGCAGGTACAGGTCGACAGATCTGCTGCACATTCTCTCTCCTGACACTCTGACCCTTATCTACTACCTTGGGTGGAACAGCTAAAGCTATGGCCAGATATGCTGACAATAATCCACCCAGTCTGTCCACTTCTTGCGACACAGTGTCCAGCTTAGTGGTCAGGGGTCTCAACAGATCTTCCATTTTAGCCTCTATTTTTGCTACTATGGAACTAACAAGTAGAGCAAATTGCTCAGAATGTATGAGCGTAACCCCCTCTTTATTTCCGTCCACAGGGCAAGGTCCTGAAATAGGGCCATTGCATACTACTCGTGGGGGGGTCTGCTCTTTTGTTACTATACTTCCCCCCACGTTTAGATTGCAGTTTTCTACAGGATCTCACAGGTCTGGTTGCTAGTGGCGCCTACTCTGATTCCTCCATAGAAGTATCAGGCAGGACATCAAGTGTCTCCCTATCCACCTGTACTACTGTGGTTATAGTAGCCTGGTCGCTTGTAACATCACTGTTTTCCAGCACAATGTCCCCCAGTGGAGGCGAAGCCTCATCATGTAATAGGGGGAGACCCACTCATCCCAAGGAAGCCCTTCTCTCATTGTTGATTTGGTTCACCTTTTTAACCAAATAGTTATCCATGGTGCCCAAACCGGTAGCAGATTTATCAGTTTTAGATTTGGACATTATACAGTCATATCCCTACACAGTGGGAGATATGTGCAATAACAAAATAATCAAACAATATCTAAGGCACTTTGCACAGTTAAAAATTATAAACAAAACACCGAAGTCTCACGTGAATTAAACAAGTCTTAAACAAATCGTCTCGAAATCAGGGTCTGTGGCCCAGCCCAGTCTCTTCTGACCTCTGAGGGCCACAGAGGGCCCCCCCTTTGCCCGGGCTTTGCCCGGCGCCCGCGACGCGGAGGGTCGGGCGTCTTTATGCGCCTCCTAGTGCTGCAACCCCGTCGGTGAATGCACGCCGCCGCTGAGGCTGCCGGGATTCGTAGTCCCGGAGCGGCGGCTCTGATGGCAGTAATGTCCGGGAATGAGAAGCAGTGCTTCAGCTCTTCCTGTCAGGACGGCTTGACTCTTGGCGGTGGAAACGGCAAGCAACAGGTCCCCCTGCACACCAGGTGAGTTTAATATACTTGGATGCTATATCATTGTAGACAGGTGTTTGTGGCAAACTGTTATTTGGGTCTCAAGAGGCACAAGTTCCATTGCTTTGTTGCATGGTCCTTTGTTCTGTGCTGCAGAGTCTTCAAATGTTATCAGTCTCTCAGTCTGAACCTCTTGGATTGTAGCCAGGTTCGGGCGTCTGCTACGTCTTTGGAGTCCACTCTGCCTACTACTTGTGATTGGCCACATAATGTGGTTTTACCAGGTCGATGGATACAAACCTGTTCTTGATCCGTGAATTGCTAAAACAGGTACTGGTTGTCTGTATGAAGGCCCAAATTCCTTCTTGTCCATGATATTTTCTCTGACTAGATCCCCAATCTATGGAATCCACGCAGGCCTTGCTGGGACGGGTGGTTTTTCTTCAGGAGTTGTTGGCTTCAGGAATATGTTGCTTTGACTTTTTCTTGTTTCGTTTAGGTCCTGCAAAACAGCCAAACGGTCTTTGATATCAAAAGGTTTTTGTTCTACCACTGAAGTGTGACGATCAAGGTCCTGGACAATCATTCTAGTTCCAAAAAGGATTTCAGATGGAGTGATTCCCCCTAGAGAGCTTCTTGGCAGATTGTTAAGACTACTTTGGACACTTATTAGATGTTTGACCCACCCGTCACCCGAGCCTAGTACCCTAGCTGTTATAGATTGCTTTATGTCCCGTTTTTTTCTCTCCACAACTGAATTACCCTCAGGATGGAATGGACTAGAATACTGCAATGCAACGCCCACATTGGCCATGGCCTCCTTGTAAGCTTTTGAGCTAAACGCAGGACCCTGGTTAGAATGTAGCGTGCCAACTGCGTATGAGCCGATAAAGACTCGCAAATCTTTTAAAACAGTTCGGGAGTCAGCCGAGCGCTGAGGCCACATCCAAATGAATCTCGGCCATGAATTCACTGCGATCATGATATATTTATAGTTACCATCCCTCTGTAAGGGACCGCAGTGATCCAGGTAAACGCAAGCTAATGGTTTATCTGAAATTAACAGGGGCGTCTGCGCCGGGCGTTTCACTGTAGACACTTTCATCTTTTGGCAGATTTCGCATTCCAAAACATAGTTTCTGGTCTGTTTCCTCTTGCGCGGCCTCCAGTATCGCTGCTTTAATAATGATACTGTAGCAGAAACATCTGCATGTGCAGAGGCGAGCCTTTCATGTGCTGCTAAAATTAGTCCTAATCTATGTTCCATATTTGGAATGACTCTTTACCCCACTCCAGGGATTCGAGCAAATGGAACATTATTTACATCAGTTATATACGAGTATTTGAGTGGAAAGCCTTTTGGTAATGTTTTACCACTGTCTTTGCATGAAGCATTGACTGATTGCATTATTTTGCTGTCTATTTTAGTTTTTGAACGAGTGATTGCAGCTACGGAAGCTGTTTGCACAGCTGCCTTCGCGGCTTCATCAGCCAATGAATTCCCTGCAACGTGAACACCATCACGTTGATGACTCAGTGTATGGAACACGTGAGTTTTTTGTAGTTCTTTTCGTAACTGAACTACTTGTTCCCAAAGCAACTTATGCTTGATTGTGCCACCTTTCGCATCTTTGAAACCGTTTTCAAAACAGTTCTGCAAGTATTCATTATTAGATTGAACGCAATAATAGATATCGCACACTATGAGTGTGGGGAATTCGCGATCTGTATTTTCGCGCGCCATCTTGAATGCTTGTAGTTCAGCTCGCTGAGCTGTACAATCTCTGAGAGATTCTGTTTTTGTGACCGTAGGGCGGAATTTACCATCTTGCCAGCGACCTTTATCGATTGCACACGCAGCACTATAAGCTTGTTTACCCCCAATCGTGGGCTGTGCTGATCCGTCAGTATAAATGATACATTCATACTGTTCAAGAGGCAGAATCTCAGTTGGCAGAGGACATTCTTGTTCGTATTGTAGAAATTCTTGTGTTTTCAAATACGGGTCAAAAACGTACTCAACGTCTGTTGCAGCAAGAGAATTAACCCATTGTATCCATCTCGGATGTAAAGCCTTTGCATTTGGAATGCTTGCTTTTGTCACTGCTTCTAAGGCAATTAATTGGTGTGTCCTGATGTAATTTACCCAAACTATTTTTTATTGTTTCATGAATGTAAATATTCGGATACTTTTTAAGTATATTTATATGTAAATCATGGTTTTTAAATTTCTATTGAAATTGTATGGTTTTAGTATGCTTTTATGGTTTGCACATAAACCGAATAAAGTAAATTTGACTGACTGACTGACTGACACTGCTTCTAAGGCAGGTATAGGAGTAACGACCATTATATGTATTCCCTGTTCTCTCTCTTTTGCTACTGCAGTTTGAACCGCTGTCAGAATTTGTTCTGCAGAAGTGAATTTCATTTCTGATTGTGTGTACAAGTGTGATTTATAAGCAAAAGGTACTTTTTCTCCTTCATTAAAGGTTAAGTACGTGAATCCGCATCTTACTGGAATGATTAGGATCACTAGGTTGCGTACGTTTATGCGTGTTTGTAAATGTGTTGTTGCTAACATATCTGTTTGTACTGAACGTAACATTTCTGTGTGTTTTTGAGTCCAATCAACTGTTTTGAAATCTGGTTTGATTAATTCGTGGAGAGGTTCAACCCTTTTGCCTAATTTAGAATGTAAGTTCTTCCGAAATTCTGGAAACCTAGAATTGACTGTAAGTTTTTCAGTGCACATTTCTCTAGAAAGTTTGCTGCTAGGCTTTTGCGTTCACTTGATAATTCATATCCTAGAAACAGGACATTGGGGTGGGCATTTTGTGATTTTTTTAAATTGAATTTGCACCCCTCAGAGGTGAAGCCCAATATTATGATTTTCACCCTGTTCAAGTGCCTATCCAAGTCATTGTCTGTTAGATAGATTTCATCGACATATGATAATGCTTCATCATCATATGTTTGTAGTAGCTCTGTTACTCTGGCTGAAAATAACCCTGGACTTTTCTTAAATCCCTGGGGGAGATGACAGAAGTGACGCTGTGTCCCCATGATTGAGAAAGCGGTCAAATACCAGCTTTCCGGTGCAATAGTTTGACAGAAGAAACCGTTAGAACTATCTAATGTTGATTTATATTTTTTACGCACAATGTTATTCATTAGTGCTGCACTGTGTGCATTTTGCACTGCAAAGGTTTTGCAACAGGAGTTTAAATGTCTGTAATCCAAAACTAGACGATATGTATTGTCTGGTTTGGATACAAGAAAGGATTGTTCATTGATGAGGTGCATATTTCAATCACCTCTTGGTATTCAAGTTGATCTAAGATCTCCCTGACTTATTTTTTAGTTTTAGCTTCTTGCTTGACAGGATACTGCCTTTGTGTAGTTTTTTGAGTTTTTAACTGAATTTTATGTTGAGGAGAATCCTCATCCCATCCTACATGATTTTTATATAATGCAGGTGCCTGAGCGACTTCCCATTTCCTGGTATCTGTGTATTTTTTATAAATTGGAATATGGTTGGAGAAGGCTGGCATAATGATATCTTCTTTTTAGTGTGAAGTGGAACTGCACTCCTGTACTCAATGGTTAAACTAAGTTATGTGGATGGTAAAGAAATCTTAGCGTGCTTACTAGTATGAGGGTTGTGTGCCAAACTCCCTCCTAAGTAACAATCATGTAAATACAAGCCCTAGGCAACCCAGGACTGCTAGTCGCACAGCAATTGGGCTGAACGCCTCTATAATTTAAATGGAACTATTTCACAAGTGTTCAAATTTCAGTTAAACATTTATTTTTTCAAAAAGAAATTATCTGTCTCTTCCACATTATACATCAAAAATATGTATTTATGTTTACTGGTTTCACAAAATATTCATGGTCAAAAACATGAAACACTTGAAAATATTAACACAACATATTTCCAATCCAAGTGAAATTGTGATAATGATTCGTCAATAATTGAAATTCGAAAAGCAAAACCCAATGCATTTCGGGTGCTTAATGCACCCTTCTTCAGGGGATTAAACAGTTGCAAACAAAATTCAATAATCCTTGAATGATTGGTGTCTCAAATTGCAGATTCAACAGGATCTAAAAAACAACAACAAACCAAACTCTAATGAGTGATTCCATATATACAGATTACATTTCGCAAGTATGTGCTGGAGTGAACACTGAAGAAAAAGCAACCAAAGGTACACGCCACCATAAAACACCCGTGTTTCATAAAGCCATCACTGGATTTAAAATGTGCAGGTCTAAACAACTTATAAAAGAAAGCGTGTTTGAGTGGAAATATTTACATACTCCTAAAGGAGAGCCATGCTCCTAACTGTGGCAACTTATAAAACATGCTGATGGTAATTACACCGGGTGAACTACTGTTAACCTTTAACCCTGAGTTGCCAAAAGAAAACAGAAAAATACGTACGGTCCTATTAACAACTTTTCATTGCTCTTAGTTATCGTCCTGCTTAACCCTAACCAAATAACTAATCTTACCGCCACTCTTCCTCGCCTTGAGTTTCAATTGCTGCACAATACAAACACACACTGTTGGAGGCGCCAGGTTAGTGTTTGTATTGTGCAGCAATTGAAACTCAAGGCGAGGGCGGTTGCCGCGTAATAGATAACTCACCAAGAGTTTTTATTTAAATACAGAGAGCAGCACGTCAAATACTTCTGAACAGTGCGTGGACCCGCATGGAAGAGTGGCGGTAAGATTAGTTATTTGGTTAGGGTTAAGCAGTGATTGATTCAAAGTATGTCGGATGGTAGTAGTAACACATCGTTACTTATGTATTACTCAGAAGTTGGCACAGAGAGGCCTTTCGCAGGACGATAACTAAGAGCAATGAAAAGTTGTTAATAGGACCGTACGTATTTTTCTGTTTTCTTTTGGCAACTCAGGGTTAAAGGTTAACAGTAGTTCACCCGGTGTAATTACCATCAGCATGTTTTATAAGTTGCCACAGTTAGGAGCATGGCTCTCCTTTAGGAGTATGTAAATATTTCCACTCAAACACGCTTTCTTTTATAAGTTGTTTAGACCTGCACATTTTAAATCCAGTGATGGCTTTATGAAACACGGGTGTTTTATGGTGGCGTGTACCTTTGGTTGCTTTTTCTTCAGTGTTCACTCCAGCACATACTTGCGAAATGTAATCTGTATATATGGAATCACTCATTAGAGTTTGGTTTGTTGTTGTTTTTTAGATCCTGTTGAATCTGCAATTTGAGACACCAATCATTCAAGGATTATTGAATTTTGTTTGCAACTGTTTAATCCCCTGAAGAAGGGTGCATTAAGCACCCGAAATGCATTGGGTTTTGCTTTTCGAATTTCAATTATTGACGAATCATTATCACAATTTCACTTGGATTGGAAATATGTTGTGTTAATATTTTCAAGTGTTTCATGTTTTTGACCATGAATATTTTGTGAAACCAGTAAACATAAATACATATTTTTGATGTATAATGTGGAAGAGACAGATAATTTCTTTTTGAAAAAATAAATGTTTAACTGAAATTTGAACACTTGTGAAATAGTTCCATTTAAATTATAGAGGCGTTCAGCCCAATTGCTGTGCGACTAGCAGTCCTGGGTTGCCTAGGGCTTGTATTTACATAATGATATCTTCGCCATGTCGGCACTCTCTGACAAATCAGGTGGGCAGTCTTGTTCAGCTAGAAGAATGTCATAACCCTTAGAGAACTTCTCCCAAAAGAGTGCTCTTATTTTTCTAGTTATATCCCCCTCCATCCGGAGTGTTACTTCATATAACTTGTGTGGGACACTAATGCTGGTATCAGCAGTTTCAACTTGGATGTACTCATTCAAGTCCACTGTCTCCAGATGATCCTTCAAGATCTTGCGAGCTACGGTTACTTCTGATGCGCTGTCCAACATTGTCTGAGCCCACTCCCCGTTCTTGAGTTGCGTCTTCAAGATCCTCGGCATGTCTGATTTTTAGACCTGCTACCTTCTTTTTGGTGAATTGGGTTTTCTTATTTTTTGGACGTGCTGATCGTCTTTGTACTTCACGTGTACTTTCTTATGTTCTGATCGTCCTCTTATTTCGGATTTCTGTGATGAAGTCTGAAAGGTAGGAGAGGAACGTATATCAGTATCTTGATATCTATCAGGTCTTCTCAAATTATCCCTGTTCCTGAGGTTATACCTCCTGTCAGAGGGCTCCTTTTGAGGAGACCTACCTCGGGATTGAGAACGCTTCTCTTTAGAAGTTTGTTTAGTGTTCTCCCACTTCTTTTTAGGAACAGTGAGAGTGTTTGTAATAAAGACCTTTTCAGGACTTTCAGTCACCTGGGGTTTTACTCGTTTACCACCCAAACTGTCTCTACCTAGTACTTCATAGGATTTCTCTATTATTCTGGCTAGTTCTTGAGGTTGCTCAGTTACATCAAATTCTCTTAAATTTAGGCGGATCGCCACGGATGCTGCTTCACCTTTAATATTAGCTAATAATATTGTTGAGACCTGTTTGAAATCTTTCAGTAATTTCATACCTAGATTTAAAGCAGGCTCTGCCCTGTATTCATTTTGAATCTGTTTCAGGGAGTCTGGTATTACCGCCATAGACGGAACACATTGTGTTTTTGTGTAGATTGCAGCAAAGACTGTACCCCAAGTGTCGCAGTCCTACAGGTGCGGTGTGATCCCCATTGGTAAACAGATTGTTAAAATCCTGTGTTTCTCATGAGGAGTAGTATCAGGAAATACTGCCTCGATTTGAGTAATTTTTTGAGCTATCCAGAATGGAATTTGTTCCCTTTTTGTGGGTAATTTACCCATGACTTATTGTATAGTCTGTGGTGACTTTATTCATGTTCCCCTGGTAAGCGGTGTGTTGTGGAATACTCATAGGAGGTTGGACTGTTAGAGTCCGCATGACATATTAAACCAATTGTCTGTGTATTTTTATTAGTTGTTTTAGTTGAACTAATAGTTCCGCACCTGTCATTTCTTCAATGTCAGGATGTGGTGTATAGCTGACTAGTACCGGACATGTTGCTCCTGGTGTACCTAGTGGACCGAGCCTGGTAATGTGATTATGATGTTGTAGGCCGCCTTTAAACCGGAAAGCATGCTCTTGGTAAGTTAGTTGAATTTCAATATCCTCAAAAGGAACGTATTCCGTTGGATGTTCCGCTACTTTGTAGTAGTGAAACAAATGTGTTACTGAATTTGCTTCTGGGAAGATAATCCATGAATAGAATACCTCTGTCTGCCGATATTCGTGTGCCTCAATAACAAAAATTACCCTACCACCTCTTGATGATAGGCCATTTGTTATATGTTTTATAGTGATGGTTTTCATTAAATTTTCTTGTTGGAAGCCTCCAACGTCAACGCCTGGTACGGTATTATTGCCTGTAGCTCCACCGTTCTCGGTGCTGTTGCCCTTATTCAACATTGTTTAATGAAAGTTGCAGAGCAAGTTTCAAGGAAACAAAGATCAGGTGCACAATATTTTGGAACACTGTATCCTTCAACGTTGAACAAACCAAAAAACTAATACATAGGATGTTCATCCTTTTACCCACTCCAGACGTCTATTGGAGTATTTTACGGGAAAAAGGGGTCTCTGATAAAAGCACGACTGAGTTACTTTAGTATCTAGCGTTAAATTAGTGCCTTACCAAATGTTGGGCACCATGCAGTGTAGTTCCTATATTCCCAATAGGCTCTGCGCATTGGAATAATATATCCTATAGATTAGACGTAGGACTGAGGTCGAATAGGTCTCTATCGAATATATTAAACTTAATAGTGAATGCCAGCTAGCTCAGAGGTCACTAGAAACTTTTTTGAATTCACAAGAAGGGATTAGTTTCTGACAACCGCATAAACAAGACAACTTTGTTTCCCAAGAATAAGAAATGTATCTCTAGAGTCGCGGAAACAATAGATAAATATTTCACTCAGTCACTCGTGCATGCATTGTTTCTACAGAGGTGCAGAGAAATAGAGAGACGGGCGTTTTCAATAAAAGGTTTTATTGAACAGTCTTCTTTCTCATGCAAGTAAAGTGAACTGCTACATTCGTAATGCAGACTGCAAAGTATAATGTGTACAGCGAGAACAATATTGTAAAATAATACTGTGAGAGCATTGTATGGTTTCTAAACCAAATATAAATACATACATAAATAACAATGGCTTCTAAAATACGCCTACCCCGATGTACCTAACCTAAGTCTAGTACTCGGGAAGGAGTAAGTGTGGTGTAGCATAGGTTTAGTTTTTCTTTGCCAAGAATCTATTGAAGGTTTCTCTAGGTTCTAATATGCTCCATACCTTTAGTTTAGAATGAAGGAGGTCTGGTATCTCAGTCTCGGGACTCAATTTCCCAACACCTCGCAAGGGGAGCTTGGAAACACAGGAGTTGGATTCTTGCCAAGAGAAATGCAGCCTCTTGATCAGTGCGTCAGCTGGAGGGTTGACTTCCTTCGGCACTTGCTGTAGCGAGCTGCGTCGGGCAAGTAGATAGTCGAACTGCTCCGAACCACTGTGTCTTGCTAGAGCAAGTGAAGGCATATTTATACCATGAAGGTGTCTAGTTTGATGTAAAGTCGGGCATAATAACGTCAGGAAAGAACCCCTAGGGAATAGTAGTTCTTTGTAAAATACATGAGTTCTTGGACAAATCAATATTCAAGCAAGGGAAGGTCCCAGACTGCTTAAGCCGATTTTCCAAGAAATCGTTGTGACGTTTTGGTAAGGGTCTAAGTAGCCATGCCTTTATTTGGTCTGCATGGCTATGTCTAAATAAGGGAATGATTTCTATGCCTATATTAGGGCAATGTGAATTGTACCTATATAAGGGCATGAATCGGGAAAATTCACTCGCCTCCTAAACGCCACACAACAATTGTAGGGATCAGCAAAATAACAAAAGGAGATAACACGAAGGAGTTCCTAGAGAAGGGCGATATATTATGCTTCCAAGAGACATGGGTTCTGTCTAGCACCCTCTTGGCAGGTCATTATGAACAATACTTAGCAGCGACAAAAAGGAACATCTTTGGTCGGTCATCAGGCGACTGTCAGTTTTTATAAAACGTGCCTGCAGCCTTGTGGCCACAGAAACTCAATCCACAACCCCAGGGATACAAGCTCTATTGATCAGAGGCGTGGATCTAAAGTCCCATTTGCTCTGACTCCTCTTAATAAACTGTTACATCAATCCAGCACAGACCATTATGAAAGACTTCATGGACGTGCTGACCCGTATTGTAGACAATGTTTTAACTTAACACAAATCCCATCAGTTAATCATAGAGAGGGACTCCAATCTGAGGGATCTAGATAAAGCGAACTCTGTTCTCCATGCTGAAGGTAAAGAACCCCTCTGGATTGTGGAGGCACATCAATCAGTTGAGCGGTTAAGGGGCTCCAAGAGAAAATGGAGTGGCGGAGCATGATTGTTTAAATCATGTAACCCAACTATATTCGAACGCCTCTTCCAACAAAGGCAGCTCTAAAGTGTCGAACTTGGGAGAGGGGAAAAGCTGGTAAATAATACAAATCGCCAAGACTGGAACATTCCCTTTGACAATAGTCCCAAGGATCAGATCACCTGGGAAGAGGAGCACTATAGGTCGCCAGGTATAATAAACACTGACATGTCTCAAGAAAATGAGGAACAATGGAGCTCCAGGGCCAAATGGGTTACCAGCACCTGTATCTAAAACAGCGCCAGACTTTTGGCAGCAATCCTAACCCTGCACTTTAACATATTTTCTACAGCAAGGACACCAGATTCTTGGAGGTGCTCCAGACTAGTCCCCATCTTTGAAAAAGGCGACAGCTCGAAGCCATGAAGCTACAGGCTTATAACCCTCCTCGATCTTGAAGCAAAGTGTTACACTCGACTTCTCCTGAAGGATCTGGAGTCTTGGGTGCAAGAAAAAGGCATTATCCCATTCTGTCAGTCAGGCTTCAAGTCACAGTTGCCGACATTGGATAACAGCATAACGTTAGCTCATTTATCAACTCGGGCGGTGAAGAAGAAAAGTCTCCCCCTGGCGGTGAAGAAGAAAATTCTCCCCCTGTTCTGCTGTTTCTTTGATTACAGCACAGCCTTTGACAAAGTGGATTGCAGAAGGGGTTGGTGGAAATTAGACAACTGGGGAATTCCATTCAAACTACTGAATGCAATAAGATCCCTATACCCGTGATACCTGGGTACGAGTCAAAACAAGCACCAACACAGTGACCCCCGAATTTGATACAAACAACGGTCTTAAACAGGGCTGTGTGTTGGTGCCCATCCACTTCAATTTGTATGCCGCAGACCTGGGGCGGCTCTTCAAGGTGCCACCTTAGTAGCTCCTAGGCTGGGAAGTGTGAGGCTGTTGATACTACAATACGCTGAAGATACAGTAGTAATGGATCACACCAAAGTGGGCCTCCAAAGAGACCCGGCTGCGTTGGATCACTTTAACAAGGCCAGCTCCCTGACGGTCAACCAGGGGAAGGCCAAGGTAATTGTATTTGGGAGACATCATCTCAAAAGGCAAGCACAATGGCTCTTGGGTGATCTGCAAATGGTCACAGTGGAATCTAACAACTTTCTTGGGGTCTGGCTCACAGAACGGGTAAATGTAAACATTCATCGGAAACATCTGACCTCTAAGGCCAATAATGTCATGCACCTGCTACGACAAATGAGCCAACATCTGGTAAGTCCTTCAGCAGAACCAAATAATGACTGCTCTAAAAGCAAAACTGCTCCCAACTATCAGTTACTGTCACCTGGCCTTCCCTGGAACGATGGATGCTTTTTTAAATCTAGCCCAAGCTAAAGCATACAAATCAATGCTGCTTACTGCGCAGTCAGTCAGGAAATCAAGGCTGAGATTGGAACTCAGCCTCGGGAGGCCGGACCTGATGTGCCAGGGGGATCTGATGAAGCTATACCTAAGGATCTTGAGGGCTCCAGGTGACTCCCAAAGATATAAACTGAGATCTGCCTTCGAGGTAATAGAGACAGTTTGGCATGCCAGCCGTGGCCACGCTATTAACACAATGAAGATAGAGGCAGCAAGCCTACGACTTTTGGAAATTCCACTCACTGTCTGGAAGAAAGCAGTAAACAGACAAGTCTGTAAAAAAATCCTTTGTTCAAGATATTAAAGCCCTCCGCTCAAGTTCTAACCTAGAACCACTGAACAAATCATACATGCCGGGAAAAGCTCAACCCTACCTAAGCGAGGCCCTGACACCGCAAGTCCGCAGTAAAATACTTTTTATGAGACTCTCTGATTTTAATCCAGTATGGGCGCGTAAGGGGGAAAATACAGAATGCAGGCTGTGCTCCTTCTGGAAGGAATCCTGGCTGCACCTCCTGTGTTGCTGCCCCAAACTGAATAATGAACGTCGGCCCCTTCTTCGCCCGATTTGTATTGTTAATGGGGCAAACACCTACAGAGAGGCCTCTGCCGTATGCTTTTCCAAATCAAAGACAATGAATTTAGCAAGACTGGGTAAATGTTTGCATCTGATCAGGATCGCCCTAAAGGAGTTTCAGGAATGCAATCCAGCTCCTGCAACTGACACGCCAAATCATGATGAAGGAAGCAAGGTGGTCCCATACAGGCACTAAGGGGTGCCACCTTTTTAATCAGAATTATTAAGTCCCAGTATTTTAAAGCTTTGTATTTATTTGTTTTTAATCAAAATGTAATACAAGTAACACTGGGGACTGCACAATGTTCTTAAAGGTAAATGGCTGTGCATAAAGTCAAGATATTGAAGAGTAGGGGAGAGTCCAGGAGGTAGGAACTGCCTATTTCAATTATTCTTTTTAACGTTCTTGCTTTTACTGTAATGATTTTTAATCGAACAGTTAATAAAATTGAATTCTCAATTGATCTTAAGTTACCTTCTGTTTTATGTGGAGCAAAATAATCGTGAACAACTGTATTATTTGAAACTCTCGTGTGACAGCAAGATATTCTGGAGATGACTCTTCTTACAGCTCAGAAACTCTAGCAGCATTTGTATTGTTAGCGAGACCGCAGCCCTGATGAAAGTTTCAGTTGTCAAGTTACAAATGGTTTCTTCTAAATCCATTTTGAATCCATCTGCAGCGTGAAAGTTGTTCTCAATATATAATATACTTTCTACATTATCTAAAACACTTTTTTCACCAGATACAAGTAGTAGAATCTCAAAACATACATACACAGTAACCTGATCTACTTGAAATCTAGTTTGGAAGTTATCAAATTAATTTCCAATCATGAAGATGTGTCATGATTTAGGATTACCTATTGCCCACTAAATGCAGTCCTTGTCTTCTTCTCTAGGTTAAAGGCACCATCTTGCATAAATAGCGAGAGGAGTGTCGATCATTCGCTCTCAACTACATGCTCTAGTACTTGGGAGAAGTATCTGCCATAAATATGTTGAAAAGTTATGTTGACTCATGATGTATATGCAGATATATTAAACAATGTCAAGTGAATTTAACTTTTACTGGTCAAGCTTTTCGAGCACAATGAGTGCATTGAAGGCTTTGCAGAGGTGAAGTTGTCACCTGTTAAACTGACCTTAACATCGAGGCAAGTTATCAAGTATCATGTTTGTCACAAACTCCTATCTGCCCCCCCTCCTGCCCCCTGTCAATTACAGAGAGTTGCCCAGGTGCTCCTGCTATAGCCGTGTAATCAAGACAATTTCAGCATTACCAGAGCCTCTTTAAAATGGTACACTGACATGCTTGTCAGAAGGTGATTCATTGGAACTCAGACCTTTACAACGGCTTAGTGTATGCTCTTGTTACAATGCAATTAAGTGGATGGTGTATGTTGTACAGATTACTTGCCAAGTGAAAACAGTTATATGTCTATTGAGTTGTCACGTTCAGCCCCAGTCATATCACTCTTTGGCCCTTCCAGGCATTGCTACCCTTTAAACCCCAGAAAAACTAAGACTCATTTAATAAGAGATAAATATATAAATCAGGACATGGGAGCTACTTTCTACACTGGCCATCATTGTGACCAACCATCACCAAACACTGCTCTGACCAGAAGGAGGTGGGTGGGGATATCATTACTGGGGGCTAGCATGATAAACTCTTGGGAGGAAATTGCTGCTGAGTGTCATGGGGAGGCTACGACACCAGACAGCATGGCATTAAAGGTATGGGTCCAGCCTGAAAGAGATGAGGTCTGCCCGCTCCAGTTCTGCTTGGTTCTGGTGAAAACTGAAAAGCAGGAACGTTTGAGCATAAACTTGCCCTACCACATTAACCGTTTTAGTAGTAATGTATGAGATTAGAGTATTTATTGTCAAATGTAAAAACGTATTTGCTATTCAGCCTTCAAAAAGATTGGCAATGCTCAAAAGCATTGCCCAAAGCTATCAACTGCATTTTTGTTCATAACTCATAAAATGTATTACAACTGCTTTGCAAATAGATAACGTGTGCTGACTAGAATATAAAAATAATAAGAACAGAGACATGGAAGACCTTGACTTACCTTAGAAAGAATCACAGCGAGCCAACCAGGGGCATGCGCATGGGAAAGCAAACTAACATATTTACAATAGCAGCAGAATGAATGGCAGAGAACATCTATTTGGGCAAATTAAATTTAACAAATAAACAAAACTGCATATTTCCCAACATGATTGCTGAAACTAAAGAGTTACCTTTGAGGACATAGGCATGCAGACAATATGAATATAACATACATTATTTGAGGATTATTTTTTTGCACCATGTGGAGTTAAATATTTAGGAAGTTATTGATGATTTCGTGGAGAAACAAATCTGCCATAAATCATCAGGTCTTTACCCCCCTCCTATATCTCCCCCATGACAGATTTCACCTACTGCACATAAAAGTGGGAAAATGTAGTACGTAGTCTAATTACTTCACGAGACTTGATAATGCTTCATTGTTATTTGATCTATATTCCATACTCGGGAAGTGGAGCGGTATCTGCGAGGCTCCTGGCAACGTTAATCAGATGCAGGAGAGGCTCGTAGGTGTTATATGTTCTTGGTCATGAGTGTGTTACATTATGGAATAAAACCCACTTTACAGGAACCTGCTGTGTGCGGTCTCACTTATTACATATTGGCGACGAGAGGATTTTGTGCGCACCCACCAACCTGATTTCGGCTGTTTTCCTGTCTGGGTTTTGCTTGTGCTCAAGACGGCCCATCGCTTTGAGTGTTGCTTCTAAGCAGATTTACCGCAATGGAGGGCTTATGGGCTTATGGCATTTGGCATTTCACATCTGGCACGGTGAACAGTACGGGGCAGATTTACTAGCCCCTTGCGCCACTTTTGCATCACTATTAACATGGGAAAAGTATTTACTTACTTATTTATTTATTTTGTGCTTTATAGAGCGCGAACTTGACCCGTGCAGAGACAAACAAGATCAACATGTATGGTTACAATCACCATCAGAGTCAGTAACAAAAATAAAGGTTCCATATGTTCTCATCGTGGGGAGTTGGTGATATGGAAAAGCGGTAGTCATAGAATAGTCCGGCACAATGTGGTGGTTTTGGGCAGGTCTTAGGCGAGGAATTTACCCATGAGGAAGGTTTTGATCTCATTTTTGAAGCATGCTAGAGCAGGGATTTTCCTGATGAAAGGTGGGGAAGAGTTCCAAATTCTTGGTGCTACTCCAGTGAACGCCCTGTTGTTGGTTCTTTTTTTCTGAAAGGAGGCAGGTTGGAGTAGGAGGTTTCTAGCGGACCTGGAGTTCCTGCTTCTTCCGGATATCACTAATTTCTGTGCCAGTTAAGCAAGGGAGTTTGTGTATAGAGCCTTGTGTATAGTGCATGCCAGTTTCAGCTGAATTCTGGCCTCTAGGGGGAGCCAGTTCAGCGCTTTCATGTGTGGTGAGATGTGGTCAAACTTCCTGGTACCTGTAAGTAGTCTGGTGGCCGCGTTGAGGCAGGCTTTTAGAGGCGCTAAGGAGACCTTAGGTAATCCTGTGAGGGTGGAACAGCCGTATTCAAGTCTGGAGATGACAAGTGCTTGAACTGCCATTTTTAAGTCCGAAGCGTTGATGAAAGGTTTCAGCTTCCAAAGGTAGCTCAAGTGGAATCTGGCTGCTTTAGCCATCGAGTTAATGACGTCTCTCATATTCAGGTTACTGTTGAGGATTATGCCCAGGGATTTGGCAGAGTCCACAATGGTCGGTGGGCAGTTCAGGGCTGTGATGGCCTTAATCCACATCTGAATCTCCGGGTTGGCTTTTGATGGGGAGATTACGAGGAATTCTGTTTTATTTTGCATTCAGTTTGAGTTGGTTATTGGCTAGCCATTGGACAGTTAGTTTCAGGGTCTCGTTCAGGGACGCATACATATGGTAGGAGATGTTGGCGGAACGGAGAACTTCGGTGAGTGGCTCTAGGTAAAGATTAAAAAGGGTGGGGGACAGGGTTGAACCTTGGGCGAATCCGACTGTGACCGGGGTGGGAACTGATAGTTTGCCATTGATGAGGGATCTCTGAGAGCGGTTGTGGAGGAAGGACCTGAACCATTCTAGTACCATGTCATCCAGACCCATCCTGAGTTTGAGGCGTACAAGTAGTTTTTCATGGTTGGCCGAATCGAAGGCGGAGGATAGATCAAGGGGTCCAGTGAAGGTTTTTTCAAGATGGGGAGGACTTGGCTGGCTTTCAAGGGTCCGGGATCAAGTCCTGTTGGAGAGAGGCGTTGATAATTGTAGTCCAGCAAGGAACGATGGATTGGGAGGCAGCGACGAGGCAGTTGGAAGGTAGAGGGTCATTGAAGTGGTTGTTTGGTTTTAAGGTAGAGAGGATTTTTGAGATGGAGTCTTCATTATAGTATTCGAAGTCAGTCCAGAGGGCTTGGTTTGTAGGAGAGGCCAGAATGGTAGGTGCTGAAGAGTGGGGCAGGACAGGAGGGGGTTGGGGGCAGGTGATGGTACTGAGTTCAATTCCTAATGCCGTGATTTTATCAGCGAAGAAGAAGGAGAATTCATCTGACGATATTAGCGATTTTGGGGATTCTTTCGGAGTTTTAGCCAGTTTATTAGATTGGAATTTGACCAGTTCAAAGAGCTTTTGGGGTCTATTCTTGGCGTTCCCCAATTCCGATCCGAAGAATTCTTTTTTGCAATTAATGATGTGCTTGTTGTGGGCATTTCTCGCCTTGCGCATAGATGCGTTGCGGAGGGGTGTTGTCTCCGGTTTCTTTTAGAGTGTCGTAGGGATCTCCTCTCCATGTTGAGGGAGCCAGTGAACCAAGGGTTTCTGTCTTTGATTTGTGTTCTTTTTAGTTTTAGCGGGGCAAGGTCGTCCAGAATGTTTGAAATAGATGACGAGTAGTGCTCATTGAGATCGCTAACATTGGTTATGTGCAAAGGGAGGTAGGTCAGATTTGAAGCAAGCCTCAAGTTTCATGAAGTCTAGTTTCTCAGTGTCTCTGGGCCAGCGTTTGGGAATCACCGGTTGAGATGACTTTGTCTTGCTAGTCCCGGGTAAAATGAAAGATATAGAGTGATGGTCCGACCAGTCACAAGCGTCTATGGAGATAAGCTTGACAGCGGAATCCTTAGAAATGATCCAGTCAAGGATGGCTCCTTTTGAGTGGGTTGGCATAGAGCAGGCTTGGATCAGGGCTTGGTCAGTTAGAAGGTCTTTGATGGCATTGAGGTAGGGATCTTTAGCGTCATTCCAGTGCAGGTTGAAATCACCCCGGAAATCACCCCGGAAAACCTCTGTGGCATTAGAGGAAATCTTTCTTGTGATGATTTCCAAGAGGTGATCAGTGAGAGCGTTGTTTGAACCTGGGGGGTGGTAAAAGATGTGCATGCTACAAAGGTGTAATGAGTTGCTGCAGAAGGAGAGTGCGAGGTATTCACAGGAGTTGGTGGTGTCCGTTACGAGTACTGTGACAAGCAGGGAGGATCGGTAGATGCAGGCTATGCTTCCTCCTTTCTTATTGGAGTGTCTATCCAGTCTGGCGATGTTGTAATTGGGTGGGACTAATAAGTCCAGGCAAGGGGAAGAGTATTCATTTAGCCAGGATTCAGTTAGTATGGCTAGGTCTAGGTTTTTGTCCAGGACGAGGTCAGCTTAATCAGCGGCATGTTTGACTGCTGAACGGCAGTTGATTAAAAGGATTGGCTAGAGCCGGCTCCGGGGTCTTTAGAGGAGGAGTATCTAGCACGCAATTTTGATGGATGACTGGCGGGGAGGTGCTCGGAGGTCTAGGGGTGGTTCTGTTATAGGTGCCTTGGTCGGGGTGATCAGTGGAGGGAGCCATTAGAGGTCTGGCTCTCTCAGGGACAAGGGACATTGGGAGTGTATCATTCTCCCCGACAGAGGGGGGCACTAGGTGGGAGGAGATCACATGTGTAGGGGAAATTCTGATGCCAGGGACAGGAGACATGATAGGGGGGATGGGATGAGCTGAAATGGAGACCCTTGGAGGGCTGGTATATGGATGGCTAGCCTGTTAGGATGGCAGGGTGGTGGGTCATTGGTGCGGGTGTTTGTTATCCTATCCGAGTTGTGCACGTGGTTTCTGAGAAGGGGGAAGAGGTCTGAGAATTTATTGAGGTTGTAGGTTGAGGCTTCGATTAGAACAATGCAATTTTTTTAGAGGGTGATGGTGAGGTCAGCTCGCAAGTGTGGGGAGGGTTCTATTATGAGCTTAGTGCCGTGTGGAATGTTCCTGGTTAAACGAATATTGAGAAGGTGCGCCAGGGATTTTCGCCCGGAGGTGGTTCTTCTGGAATAGAAGATAAGGTCATTAATGACTGTGCCGATATCCGCGCTGTAGCGCAGTTCGGATATCAGTGTCTTAGGGTGTCTTTATAGGGTAGCGTGCTTAAATGATTTAGTGGCGATTTTGGAGAGCTTTGGGGGGGGTAGACAATAGTATAGGAGTTTTCCCCAGACACGGATAGGTCAGGACCCGACATGTGGTTGGGTAGGGAAGGGACTAGTAGGCAGTAGGGAGGATGGGTCTCCAGGTACCACGGCGGGATGGAACTAGAACGACTGAAGTAGGTTGCTCAACAGTCATTGAGTAATGAGTCGGGGTTAGCTTTAATAAGAAGCCAGTGGAATAGGTTTATAGGCCAAATTAGAAGAGGGGAGCTGTATATAGTGACAATTGTGTCAGGCCTTGTGTGATGGCCGCCGATTTAGTAGGGGCCCATAATGCCCTGTTTAAGGTTAATTTGCTGTAATTTAGTATACACTGCTCCCTGTTTCAGGTTAATTTAATTTACTTTAATATACACTGCTGCATTAGCAGCATCTTGTGGCACTTAACAGCGTAGAATTGGTGTATTTTTGTTCCTTACTGCAGACGCTTTTCTGTGTGTGTTCAGCCCTCTTTCAATGACTATTCTTGTAGGATCCTCTCTATGAAACCGAGTGCTCTTTGTGGCAAAATAGAGGAATTTGAGTCCTGGACACCCGAGACCCCCCCGCCCCCTTCCCCCTGTGGTCAGTAGAAAAGGGGGAGCTGGCCCAGATTACAATCAGACGCAAAAGTGGCACAAGGGGCTTGTAGTGGCCAGGTAGATATCTAGGGAGGTCAGGCGCTGTGCTGAATTACCCTCATTAAACAAGAATATACTCATTGAGTACCATCTACTCGCCAACATACATGATTTGATGCTCAGCTTAAAGGGATCCAAATGTTTCTCCATCATAGACCTGCCTTCAGCCTACCACCAAATCCCACTCAGGGCTGTTTCGCATGAACTAACCACCTTTGTGACTCTCTTTGGTGCATACAAGTACCTGAAGTTACCTTTTGGTTTGGCCTCTGCTACTAGTGTTTTCCAAAAGCTATCTGACAGTCTCTTGGATGACATACCTGCAGTCTAGGTACATCAGGATGATATACTGGTATTCGCTAGCAGTTGGAAGGACCATAATGACACTTTGCACACTTTAATTTGGTGTTCAGGAGCTTGATTTTTTGGGACACACCTATTCATCTGAAGGGATCACGACAAACTTTTCCTTAATCACACCTATTTGGGATGGTGTTCCACCCAAGGATAGAGAGGCCCTACACACATTCTTGGGTGCACAATATTATGATAGCTATGCACATGGCTATGCTCAGACAGAAGGACCTACGAGGGCTTTCCTGAGAAAAGGGGACAAATTCACTTCTGCAGATAAACTACTAGGTGCAGTTCTTGGACAGTGGGCTGCTGGCAAAGAACACACAATTATCGCTTTTGTGTCTAGGATATTGCAAGCTCCTGGACACGATACAGAACCATAGAGCGTGTAGCTCTCGCATGAGTATGGAGCATACACAATTTCAGGTCTCACATTTTGGGGCTTGAGTTTCAGGTTTATACTAATCACAAACCGCTGATGCATTTCCTTAGATGTGGTGGAGCAAATAAAACTTCAGCTAGACTGGTATGTTTATTGTTTAAGTTACAGGAGTAGCACTTTGTCATCAAGCATCTTCAAGAGGGAAAGAACTTCAGAGTGGACTGCTTATCACGGATGGCTCTGGAAGAGCCATTCCAATGCGGTTCTGACCGGCTCTCTGAGTCTCCAAGCTGGTCGGATCTGCACCGTAATCCCTATGGATGGCGTTTTCTCCGTTGGGATTACGATGTCGGTTTCCAACAGCCTTTCCGTACCAGCTTTTCCGACACGGAAAGGCTGTTGGAAAGTGATTCTACGGCTGGTAGCCGAGGGAATACCTAGGGCATCCTCCTGTAAATCCGTGCATTGTGTGGCAGGCACCATGAGGTGCATGCCATAAGGTGCAGGGTTTTACACACTCCCCTGTTTCTTTATGGGAGCCTGTATTACGGTTGTTTTATGGCCGTAGTTCAAGCTCCCATAGGGAAATGGGAGTATGTGAGCGAAGATTGTTCAGTCGTAACGTTATCAGTTGGTCGGAACCGTCAACCGGAGGTCGGTCGGTCGGTCCAGAGACCGCCAAGTTGTCGGTCGGAGGAAACTCTGACTGACATCGTATTAGGCCCCTAAGTGTGTTGTGGCAGCCCTAGATGTGATATTGGAGTGTGCACCCATAACTGAAGGGAACTGGAAAGAAGCATACTCCAAAGATTATATTCTGAGTCAGGTCAAAGACTTTATAACTGGTGGCTGGCCAGAAAGCAGGGGTTTATCGAGGGAACTGAAGTGTTTTGCACAGGTGGTCCATATGAGGTGCAACCTAGTGGGAACAGGTATCTTCTTTGCTCTAGTGTAAACAGCCCCAGGATATTGTCCCAAATCTCACTCAAAGGTGCATAGGTTGAGGACTGTTGGCGTCCTTGGAAATGGTGTAAGAGCCATGGCCCTCTGTTAAAAAAGCAAATGACCAAAGATGGAGAACATAGTTGGATGAATAGCACAGGTACCTGAAGGCTTCCCAGCACTAAGTGAGTCATAGCCTGCATTAGCGAGCTAATACTAGGAGAAACGGCAAGTGGGGATACAATTAAGTCTTAAGCATTTTCCTGAAGAGAATCTCATTTGTTTCATTTCTCAAGTCACTGGGCATTAAATTCCAAAGTTTCAGTGCCAGATACGAGAAGGATCTACCTCCTCATCAGGTCCATTGTATTCGAAGAACCAGTGATGTCATGAGTGATGTCACTGACGATATCATGAGTGATGTAATATGTGACATCAACAGCAGTGCATTGCGGGCGCGCGAGTTATAGGTATCTGAACTAACTATAACAGGGAAATTTCAATGGTTTTGTACGAGTGAAATGTCCAGCTAACTATAACGCTCCTGAAACCTATGGTTTTTTCTGTGAATTTCCAAGGTTTTTCACATGCTAATTCCGAACTATAATGTGCCTGAAACCTATGGTTGTTTCAGTGAATTTCAAAGGTTTTTTAAATGCTAATTTCTAACTTTAACATAACTGAAATCTATGTTTTTTTAAGTGAATTTGAAAGCGTTTTTAATACTAGTTTCTAACTATGCCTACAGAGGTAGGACATGTGAAGAACGAAGAAAAAACACACAGAAGGAAGAAAAGAAATGCAGAAAGAAGCAACAGAAGTCCTCAAAGACGAAGAAAAGTGCAGGAAGAAGGAAGACGTGCAGAAAGAACAAACAGAGGAGCAGAAAGAGGCCTTGTTGCAAAATCATCCTGTACCCTCAACTTTTTCAGATGGGTGCTGGTGGTAACTGACTCTGACTAACCAGTCCTAGAGCCAGTGCTATGCTAAAACACATTTAGAAAACAGTTAAAACACCTACATACACTAGGGAATACTATGCGTTGGGGTACCCCTGTTATTAGCAAGACCTCCTCTGTAAGCCCCTAGTATATAATAGGGCAGGGAGATTAAAACTATCTCTTAAAACGCACCACAGGGCATGTTTGCACACTGGTGAAGGGAGGAGGGCTGACCTGACGTGTGCAAACACGCCCTGTGGCTGTTTTAATTTGGCAGATAAAGTCCCCTTGAATCCTGAGTGTCCCTTGGGTACAACCAGCCCATCAGGAATTTCTAGTTAGCACCACAGAGCTGCATTGCAGAGAAAATGGGCACGGCCTGGACCACCTAGCCCACCAGGTACCTCCAGTATGTGCCAGGGGGTTGCGTTGCAGAGGCGGGTTCAGAGGCCACGCCCCTTTTTACAACATTCTGCAACGCAGCTCCGTGGTGCTTACTGGAGGTTCCAGGTGGGCTAGTTGGCCCCCAGGGACCCTCAGGATTGGCAAGGAAATAATTCCCCAACTTAAACCGCACCACAGGGTGTGTTTGCACACATGTGAACTCAGGCCACACCCCCTCCCTACACCACTGTGGAAACACGCCCGTGGCGCATTTTAAGTTGGGGAATTAACTCCCCTTGAATCCTGAGGGTCCCTGGGATGCAACTAGCCCATCAGCTACCTCCACTAAGCACCACAGAGTTGCGTTTAAAAAGGAGCATGACCTTAGAACACCTCTCTGCAACGCAGCCCCCTGGCTCATACTGGAGGTTCCAGGTGGGCTAGTTGGTTCCCAGAGACCCCCAGTATTCAAGGGGAATTCGTTCCCCATCTGCATAGGGGGTGGGTTTGCAGAGTGATGAAAGCAGGGGGCGTGGCCCCCGGCGCGATGCCGGTCTTTTTTTTTTTTTAAAGATTTGGGGCTGCTAAGATTCAGCTCCCTGTGTGGAAAAGCAATTTGGTTTGAATTTTGAAAGAGGTTTCCCTGCTCTCTCTTTCAAAAATCAAACCAAGTTTGCCACGGCTCCCGCCCTGCCCCCCTGCCTGGCAGTCCCCAGGGCCGTTAATGACTCCAGGAGGGGAGCCGCATGGCCCCCCTCATCACATTTTCATAGCAACGGTGGGTGGTGGTCCCCAGGGCTGGGGAGTCCATTACGGACCCCCAATCTAAATATTTAGAGCCCCGGGGAGGTGGCGGTCTCCGGGCATGTGGGAGGCTTGAGCCACCCCACACAGGGTATTTTCTTTTTTAAAAAGCCCCGGGGGTGGCGGTCCCCGGGGTTTCGGGGGCGTTAGAACCCCCCAAAACTTACATAATTTATTAACAAGCTGCAGGGGGTGGTGGTCCCCAGGGCTGTGGGGGGGATTGGGCACACCACACACTTTTTTTTTTT
The DNA here is from genome assembly GCF_964261635.1 of Lissotriton helveticus. Lineage (NCBI taxonomy): Eukaryota > Metazoa > Chordata > Amphibia > Caudata > Salamandridae > Lissotriton > Lissotriton helveticus. The sequence continues at coordinate 165,226,573 of NC_136062.1, read as the reverse complement.
ACCATGCCCCGGGACTTGGCCCCCTCGGGGGCTAAGTAACAATGAAGCCCGGGAGCCCACGCTTTGTTTTATTTTGTATCGGCAGGATCCGCGCATCACACATTTTTTTGGGGCCTTGGGGTCCTTGTGGGACACACTGAGCAGTCCTAGGGGGTCAGGGTGTTTCTACCCTGCCTCCTAACTTGCGTTCTACGCATTTTTTCTTCTGTTTTCTTGTGCCTCGGTGCCTCGGTTCTACCAAGGCACAAGATGGCTGCCAACACTTCCTGGTTTGGAGTGTTGACAGCTAATTAACATACAGCTTGTGCTTGGCAGGGTGCGCTTCGGGTGCGCGGATCCACCGCGGTCATAGATAGATATGTGATTTTAATTTTGATTTTCTCAGGAACAATTGAACGGATTTACACCATTTTAACAAAAGGTACGACTCTAAACCAAGGTCTACCTTTCTGCCAAATTTGGTGTAATTCCATTCTGTAGTTTGGGCTATAGCCGCGAGAAAAGCTTCCTATTGGAAATTGCATGGGGAAAACACGTTTTGGGACCCCCCTTTGTTCTCGGCCCCTGCTTGACGAATCACCCCGAGACTTTCAGGATAGGAACGGACCGGAGCGGGCCATAAGTTTTAAAAAGTTCGCGAAGATCCATCAACCGGCGCCAAAGTTATTCCAAATAGAATGTTGCAGATTTCCTATGGATAATAGGTCCTAACTATACTACCTACCGACGTCCGACAGTAAGTAATACACACATATATATATCCACATTGCAGATTACTCATTCAGCTTTAAAAGTGGTGTTTGAAAAGAAAAACAAGGTGCTGGAAGCTAAAATATTGTGCAGCAGGGCTGTAATATTTATTGTCAACCTCATGTGAATAAGTAAAACATTCATATAAGATGACAAAAAAATCCAGGGAGATGCATTTCGGCTAAACGGCTTCTACTTGGCCTACGTTCTATCCACAGTTGCTGTTAGACCTGGCCCCATTGGCGTGGGTCTCCCTTCCATTTTTGCTGTTGCCTCATGTGTTTTTGCTGGTGTTAGATGCTTTGGGCACTGTGCCACTGCTGTCCGGTGCCACAGTGCGAGTGCTCCCTATTGTAAATGAATGTATTGATTAGTGATTCTGAGGAAATGTGTTTTTTAATGACAATCCTTTTTACTGGACTCCCCTGTTTTTTGCCTTGCCATCTCGTGGCAAAAACTTCCACAGGACCCACTTGGTTGTTTCCCGTTGAAACTACGAAAGAAATCCCACCACCACGATAAAAACTCATTTTTGCAGCCCTGCATTTCTGCCCAAAGACTGTCGCCCACCCAACCCCCGTTCTCTGCAGCCCGTCAAAGAGCAACATGGCCCTCACCCCGAGTAAATGATCCATTCTTACTGCTCCTGCTCCCAGCCTGACAAACATCCCTGACACCATGGTCGGGTTGTCTGGACAATGGTCTGATTGCCGCATTCTCATCCAGAACAATCGGAGAATGGCTCGTAAAGCCGGGGCTTTTGATCAAGGTGGCTGGGTAAAGAGACCTGAGGAAACCAAGCCTCGATCAAAGCAGAACCAACATTTGACTGTGTGCTTTTCCTTGATCAGGTCACTAGCTGCAAACCCCACCTGGATCCGGCTAGTCAATAATAAACCCTGCTATGATTAAACAATGGTCTTGCAGCCAAAAGGCTGGAGTATGAAATGTATAAAAGGCTTGTTAGCTACGGATTTAAGTAGCAGCCTCCTCTGTCGTGTCTTTGACTGGCTTTGGACTCTGTCCCATAGATCGGGCTATTGAAATAAATCTGGGTTCCTCCTGAAGACGAAGGCTCCTGTGTCTCCTTTTACTACGTATGAAGGGTATGGGAGATTTGAGCGGTTCCCCCACTGCCGAGACCCTGTAAGTGGGTTAATCCGGTTCTTCAAATGGCGCCCGAACAGGGACTCGCGAGTACGGAGGTCAGGCCCGGTGGATGTGAGGAGGTGCACGGAGAGACTCTGACGGAGGCGCCCTACCCAAGGATTCTCGTTATATTCCGGTAGACCCGACGACTCACCCGGTGTTCCTCCCCACCCGGTCTGGGCCACTTGACCGCCTTCTCGCTGGAGTCCCATAGCAAATAATTTCTGGAACAGGACACAGCCCTACGTCTGCAGAAGAGAACTACCACTGTAAGGTAAGGGTGGACTGATCATCCACCAAGTCTGTCTGTTATTGACTTTCGCAAAAGCCAATTTGTTATTGACTTTTGCCAAAGCCAAGAAAGCGAGGTGAATTTTTAAAAACCCGCTGGTGTCTGTTCTGTATGAAATATGTATGAATAATTGACTTTACCAAAGCCAAGCAAGCGAGGTACATTTTTCAAAACCCGCTGGTGTCTGTTCTGTATGAAAACTGTATGAATAATTGTCCTTTGCAAAAGACAAGGAAGCGAGGTGAGTTTTAGGAACCCGCTGGTGTCTGATATCTGTTTTTAAGCATGCCGGTCAGTAGTAAGTTCAAGAGGTTCTGTTGCTGTATGTGTACCCAGGACTCCCATCTGGAAGACGCCTGCTCGCTTCCTCCAGAAGGAACTCCTGGCCATGCTATGTATAATAAATATGGCCCTGCTGCCATAATGTTTTCCTCGTTGTGGGTGAAATACACCAAGAAAAGTAGCGCGGAGTTACAGTGGCCATTTTTTGGATCCTTTGATTCCCAAGTCCTTGCAAACTTAGAGGAACAATTAATTATAAGAAAAACACGCCCGTCCATGTTTGAGTCTGTTCGATTTTGGAGAAAAGAGGTAGAACAGAGAACTAGGAAACAAAAGGCGCAAGAAAGAAAACAAGAACGAATGTCTATGGCCGACCACGCCAGAGAAAATTTGCAAAATAGAATGACCAAATCGGCAGAAATAGCCGATAGGGAGCATGGGGCCCGGGTACAGAGATGTTATCCAGTCCGTGAGGAGAAAGTAAAAGTCCATGTAGAGGGGGGAGAAGAAAGCGATTCTTTGCTTGATACCATGCTAGAAAGCCCTCCTGCATATGCCCCAATGTATCCTGCCCTGATGCCTCACATGCATGTCCTCCTACAACCACCCGCTCCAGCCCCCACTGCCCCTCCTACCGTTTCCCCTGTCACACCAGCCCTTCCGAGTTTTCCCATGACTTCGACCACACCCTTTAACTCTATCCTTGCTGAGGGAATGACAATAAGTCACCACCAGTCCAGCCCTAGCGGCTTTACCCCTGCCCATCCTTCTCCTGCTTCCCCGTGGTCTACAGTCAAACAAGACTTATGTAAGTTATCTAATTCCCCCCGATTAGCATCCTTACGCTCAGCAGTCAGCTTTTCGTCCCTTCAAGAGAAAGACCTACAGAGGCAACAATGTGAATGTTGGATGAGCAACAAAAATACTTATTCCTTTAAAGAAATATGGTCCACCTCTTCACAATGGACAATTATGGAACAAACCACCTGGGCTGAATATATGTGTGTTTTGATAATGCAAAAATTTGAAAATGTGTCTATTCAGAAACCTACCGGATTGATGGACCTTAGGTCACAAGTAAAAAGGGGTGATGTTCAGGGAGAGGGGATGTTTAGTGCTATATCTGTTTTAGTAGCTTACTGTGACGTGACTACCTTTTCAAATGCCCCTTTAGAAACAGCTATGCCCATGAGAGAGGCAGCCCCTGTCTTTGTTAATGCACTTACCGCGCCCAAAATAATGGCCTAGGGGCTGTGAAGCACACTGGAGCAGGCTTTGGGTTCATGTCCCTTGGAAAAGGTCAGAAGTAATGCAATTAAAAGGTCAGTTACCAGATCCCCGGAAGAATCCGGCTGCCTTTTACCGACAGTTAGGTCAGATTATATCCGCAGGTACTCTTGTTCTGGTGGATATAGACTTACTTTTTGGCACGGTTGTACCCACTGAAATTTGGGATAAGATACGGCATACCGATCATGAAGTGGCATTGGGAGGTAAATGGGCCGACCTAGAGGCTATGGAAGAAGCAAGGATAGGAGGGGCTATACCAGAAGCTGTCCTCCTGACTTTGCCCGGTAAAATAATGACGTTTATGAAAACACTTTTACCGGAAATTGTCATTAACTGGGATAAAATTAACGCCTGTAGACAACGAAAAGATGAAAATGTGGCTGACTTCTTTACCCGTTTTGAGACTGAATACAAGGGACATAGTGGTCTGGATCCCAGGACCCCAGGTTCTGGCCCAGTGTTTGTCGACAAATTTGTCAGCCACTTATTTCCCGAGATCTCTACCAGGCTTAAGAAGGTTGAGAGTACATGGTCTGCCCAAACTATGACCGGTATCTTGGCTATGGCTCAATATCATGAGAATAGGGAGAACGAAGATAAAGATAAGGAAAATAAGACGGTTAGGGATCTTAAAACTAAGGCTCTTTTACAGCAAGTGTATCCTCCTCGAGGTCCCGATGCCCACGGAAAATCTTAGACCGCAATCCCACCCCCTCCAAGGGCTCGCCAGTCCACCCCCTCCAGTCCCAAGGTACGGGAGCCCTCCAAACTGATCAGTGTGCTTATTGTAAGGGGTACGGCCATTGGATAGATGAGTGTCCTGTATTAGCAGAAAACATAAGAACAGGGAGGACTCGGCCTCGTGCTCCCAGGGAAGAGAGGCCGACTCGGGATCATGGCCCGTCCCACCCACAAGATAAAGAACGTAGACCCAGGGATGACGCCCCCATCCGGCAATGCCAGACCAACAGGTTTGATGGGAACGAAGCAACACGCACTTATTATAATGATGACTATGATGAAGTTGCTGAGACAGGATCCTACCAAGCATAGGACAGCCAGGAAAGGGGTATTACCAGAGTGCAAATTCCAGTGGATCAAAGGGGCCCGTATGTTAAAATGTCAGTTGTGGGGAATGATAAGAATTTACTTTTGGATACTGGGGCCACCAGATCTTCTATTGCACGTCTGTCAGTCTCGGAGGCACCCCTTTCTGGCAATATGAATGTCTCCGTGGGTTTTGCAAGGACGCCCGTGACCAGTCCTGTCTCTGAACCCCTCCTTCTCAACATTGGCCCTGCACATGTTGACGCTCCCTTGGTCCTTACTAAAGGTTGCAGTGAGAACTTGCTGGGTTTGGATTTACTAAAAGACCTGTATGCGACGATATCATGTAGTCCCCAAGGTGTATCCCTAACAATCTCCCTGACTGCAGCTTCTTACAGGTATCTGTCCGGTCCTATCCCACCTGAGTTGCAGTCTTTACCTTCTTCCCTCTGGGCATCATGAGACACTGATGTAGGGTGTCTCAACATTCCCCCTCATGTGGTACGCATCCAGCCAGGCACACTTCTCCCCCGCCTTCGGCAGTATCGACTGCCCGCGGAAGGGGAAATGGCCCTGTTGACAATAATATCTGAAATGATGGACAAAGGCTTAGTGGAGGAGACACATGGAAATATCTGTAACAGTCCCATTATTCCCGTTCTTAAAAAGACTAATGGAGATGCTCTCTCCCCTAAAATATACAGATTTGTGATTGACCTAAGAGCCCTTAACAAAATAACAATATCCCAATATCCTGTTGTCCCCGACATCACTGCCCTTTTGACGATGGTTCACTCTGACGCCACACACTTCTCTGTCATTGACCTGAAGAATGCCTTCTTCAGTATACCCATACATCCTGACAGCAGACAATTTTTTAGTTTCTCCCTTGGTGGGCGGAGTTTCAGATTCTGCCGCGCCCCCCAAGGATTTACCGAGAGCCCTAGCATCTACAGCCAAGCCCTAAAAAGCCAACTAGACTCCTTGGAACTTCCTGAGAATTCAACACTATTGCAGTATGTAGATGACCTCCTCATTGCTGTAAACTCTGCCCCAACATGTAAAGAAGCTACTCTTTGTCTGTTATGCCACCTTGCCCTCCACAACCACAAAGTCTCTTTGAAAAAGTTTCAGTTTTGCCAAGAGAAGGTGACTTATTTAGGTAATCTCCTCTCGAAGGAGGGAAGGCAGCTCACGGCTGATCGTGTAGCCATTATCAATGCTATGACGGCCCCACGAACACAAAAGCAGGTACGAGCTTTCATAGGCCTAACCTCATACTGCAGACAATGGATTTTCAAATTTTTCGGCCATGGTCAAACCCCTTCTTGCCCTCACCACTAAGAGAAGGACCCCTGACAACAGATTTTCAGATTCTACAATCAAGAGGAACCTCTGCCAGAAGAAGGACCGCTGAAGAAACTGAGGAAGACTGCCCTTGCTGTGTGCTCTGGGGCTGACCTGTTTTGCTGTCCATCTAAAGGAGAGAAGAAGGGGACTTTGCTGTGTGCTGCGACCCCTGCCTGCTTGACCTCAAGACTTTGGTGTGTGCTGTGTCTGCCAAAGAATCTCCAAGGGCCTGAGAAGAGCTGGCCTCCTGTCCTGGAACCCAGGGTCAAAAGGTTCCCTTAAAACTACCAAGAAACGCTGTAAAGACCGTGCTCATCCGCTGCTTGGTGCGTGATTAATGACTGGTGGCCGTGTAGGAGATCGGTGTGCTCATCGGCACATTCTGGCCGCAGATCGGAGGCTCGTGGTGCTCCCCCTTTTATGAGGTAGTGTCCAAAAGGTCCTTGTGACACCCCGAGCACCCTGCCCGCCTCCTATGACCTCGAAACTACCGTGTCGCTGATCACCGCCACTGCCCGGGCCCTGAAATTGCCTGTGAACCTCGCCGGGGCCGCGGAGAACAAGATCGAAGGAGCTGCCCTCTCATTGGTTGAGAAGGACGAGCCCCCTCAGCAACGCCACGTTAGGATTCGTCCCAGGGCCGCTGCGTCACCGAGGGAGCCGCGCTGTGAGTGGCTACAGCCTCATCATCTCCAGGGGCTCGTTCCGGAAGCTGCGCAATGATTGACTGCTTGCCCGTGACTGCGAGGATTTGTCTGTGCAACCGCCGGGCGCCCTGTCGGAAGAGGAAAGACACCGGTCCCCACGTCTGGGAAGCGATGCATCGAGAGAGAGCCGCGCAAATGATCCCCGGCCTGCCGTCCTCACGCCAGAAGGTATTTTACCTCCCCGCCGCTCATTAGATTGTCGAGAGCAGGCGGAGAGCTAGCGGGACCGGCAGGGGCCGAGTGGGGGGGGTCTGTTTTATGCGCTGGTGAAACACGCTAGAAGAGCTTCTGTCTCACAGCGCGAGGTACGATTTTGAGACCGTGCAGCCTGCAACCTTCATTCCTGTGATATTTTCTTGAGACTTAAGACTGAACTTAACTTCCTAGAATAGAGTGCAAACAGTTAAGAGAGTAAAGACATCGTGTAACTACACTGCCAATGGTTAAACTGCTAAACTAGATAAAGATATATATTTTTGATATACCTACCTGTGTGGTGTCAATTTGTGGTGCGTCATTGAATTATTGTGTGTGTTAAGTGCAACTACCTTACACATTGCCTTGGGGATAAGCTTGTCTGCTCGTGCCAAGCTACCTAGGGGGTGAGCAGGGGTTATCTACATTGTGTATCTCTCTACCCTGACTAGAAGTAGGGGTCCCTAGTTGGTCAAAGGTACTTACCTCTGCCAACTTGAGACCCCCAGTTCTAACAGGGAGGTTATGGAAAGAAAGGAATATCCTTACTTCCCATGGGACCAAGATCGAACATGGCCTACTTATACACCGACTGTTAGACTCTCTGTCACTCCCCAAAAAGGTGGCCATTATGAAATGTCAAGCCCATAAGAAGGTGACAGACGATGTCGGGAAAGGCAATGCTCTGGCTGATCAGACGGCCAGACAAACAGCGCTGAGGAAGAGGGAAGGAATGTATGTAGGAGGTCCCGCTAGCTGGATGACAGAAGCAGGCATGGTTGAAAATACAGTGCAAAGTGTGCTTGACATTCAGTCCCATACTACTCCTGAAGAACTCGGAGTGTGGGAAGATAACTTAGCAAAGGAGGTAAGTGATGGTTGCTGGGACGTACAACAACGGAGAGACAATGGATGTTGCCTGACAGTACCGTGCTGGCCGTAGTTACAATGGCCCATGGTCCCGCCCACATTAGCGCAAAAGGAATTTGTAAGCTATTGGAACCTACATGGTACAACTCCAAAATACCAGCATATGCTGAAAAGCTGGTTAAAACCTGTATGGTTTGCCTAATGTACAACCCCGGAAAAGGCACCGTTACTCCTAAGGGAGGATTCTCTCCTCCTACCTTCCCGTTTGAAGTCCTCCAAATGGACTATATGCAGATGGACAGGTGCGTGAACTTAAAATATGTCCTGGTAGTGGTCTGTGCATTCAGTCGATGGGTGGAAGCCTACCCCGTCAAAGACTGCACTGCTATCTCTACCGCCAAAGTACTACTCAAGGAGTACTTTCCAAGCTTTGATTTGCCCCGCTTGGTCTGGAGCGACAACGGGACACACTTTACAGCTCAAATCATGGATCATGTCTGTACAGCACAGGGCATAAAACAAAAATTTCACGCCGCTAACCACCTCCAGTCAGCAGGTCTAGTGGAAGTATACAATGGCATCCTAAAAACAAAAATGGCCAAAAAAGTAGCTGAGACCGGTGTCACTTGGGTTGATGCTCTGCCCTTGGCCCTACTGTCCACTAGAACAACGGCCCACACCAGGATAGGATTATCACCACATGAGATTGTATTCGGGAGGCCTGCCAATGTCTGGGGTGTCCCTCGACCTAAGAAACTGTCAGATGTTGAATACCCTGTATTGATCGATTACATGTACAATCTAACTCACAACTTTCGTACTCTTTACCACCAGGTGCATGAAGCCATACCGGACAAAAGCGAGGGCCCAGGACACGTCATCCAACCTGGGGACTGGGTCCTGATCAGAAACTTTCAGCGGACCAAGAGCCTCGAGCCCCGCTGGACACAGCCACGCCAAGTCCTGCTGGACACCCGCACCGCTGTGAAAGTGGATGGTCGTTAGAACTGGGTATACTCTACCCATTGCCGGCGTGTCCCTCTGCCACTCCCCTTTGACTAGTGGGTGAAGGAAGGACTGGGAAACACAGAAACAGAGACAGTGCCAACCTTCATCCCGTTCAGCGATGCCAGGCTACATTCCACATCCACTGAAGCAGAAAGTGACAATATTCTAAGAGAAAGTGTGGAACCCTCCCTTAACACTGCTCAAGAACTACTGTTTCCTGACCACACTATCCCTGCCTCCAACAGATACAAACTACGTTCCAGAGGGAAGGTTTGCCCTTGACTTCGCCAGGTGCCAAAGGCTGTAGGGCTGTGATCCTCCCAGGCTGAGAGTAGTGCCGTTTGTAAGACTGAGGTAAAACCACAAGGGCCCTCAGCCCGCTGCATTCAGGCGAAACAACCACCAATCACAGACAGCCACTAGGGGTCCCTGGCTTAGCACAATGGCTGCATTCCCAAATACCCGTATCCAGAAATGAAATGCCAGTCTCCGACATAGCAGATGCTTCCTGGTCTCCGTGGTGACACTGTTTGTCTCCCTCCTCCTATCTATCCTTGGTTGGCTCTTACTGATCTCCCATCCTGCAACACCACCGACTCCTATCCCGACTCCTGCAGAGCATCAGTACTATTCTTTGCCAGCCCATGAATTACCCCGCCGTGCAGAATTTCTGAATAACACCTTCATCCAAATGCTACATCACCACCAACTCATCATGAATACTTCCAACTGCTGGGTGTGCGGACTGATACCACATTCCAAGCTACATCCTGTCCCTTTCTTTCCTTATCCATTTTCCACCTCTGGGTCTTGCCTTGCATGGTGGATGTTGATGCAGGAGGCCTTCACTATCAATGGCACTGCCCATCCTGTCCTTGGAACATTCCGTGACGACCTCTGGCGGAACAGATCTGGCAACACCAGTGCTCCTTTTTGCCCGACCAGCTCTTCCACCTTGCTACTACCACCAGATGAACTCGGTGAGATGGTAGTATTCAATTCCACCACTCGACAAACATTTTCAAGATTCCGCACAAGAAAGATACTGGGGGGGGAGAAGAGGGGCGAAGTTGGGTAAAGTGGGGGTGGTGTTGTATAGAATTATATCTCAGAGGTTTTCTTTGGGCGATTGAGAAGCCCCTTCTTTGTTTTTTGTTTTTCTCTTGGTTTTCTTTTTTTTTTTTTTCTGAATATGGTATCTCCTCCTTGAACCTCTCCCTCAAATGGTCATAATCGTTTTTTCTCTCCAGGGTTGTCAGGAGCCACGGGGGTGGGGCACGGCACTCCATATATTGTAGGGACTAATGGTCCTTGGGCCTCATAAGTAGGGCAGGAAGGGTGGGTGGGAAGGCTGGGGGGAGAATGGGTGGGGCATGGGGTTATGGTGGAAGGGGGGAAAAACAGCAGTGGACAGGAATGGGAGCAAGCAGGCAAATAAATCAAGAGAGGAAACTATAGAAGAGAAGAATTCTAGATTACGGTGTAAGATTTTTGTAGCTAAGAAAATGTGTAGTCTCAAGGTTGAACTGGATTTTTCTCATATTGCTCATGGATAGGAAAATAAGGATTTGTACATTAAATATATGTGGCCTTAATGATGCCAAGAAACGACAAGTGCTAACTAAAATTGTCCAACTATTACACGTCGATATACTGTGTCTGCAGGAAACTCATGTCGCATGGGCTAATAGAGGATTTTTAAAAGATTTAGGAATGGATCTGGTTGTCTGTTCCAAACAAACAGGTGTGAAAAGAAGGGTAGCTATACTAAAAATAAAGGGGTTAGGTGAGTGTTTCAAGGTAGAGGCCGACAAATGGGGCCGCTGGGCTATCTCTGAGTGCAAGGTTGGTCAATGTAAATTTACTGTAATATCTATGGGCCAAATTTGGATGATGCGGAATTGTTTAACTTTTTGAACTTAGAGCTAGCACAGTGGCCATCACCAGTTTTAATGTGTGGTGATCTTAATATTAATATTGAAGCAGGAATAAATATCCGCTCTAAACATCTATATACGGGAAGGAAAAAATTGTTTTTTAAGGCCTTGCGAGGCTTGATTTTGGATCACGGTCTCTACGATGTGTGGAATCTAAAACATTCTGGGGAGTCGGGTTTCACATTTTTTCTGCTCCTCACTCAAAATTTGTTCGACTAGATTATTTTTTTTCAATGCCGGCTTTCCTGGTTAACGCTAAAATTGAGATTCATCCTAAGCTAGTCTCGGACCACAATCCGCTTATATTAGAACTGGTTTTAGACTCGGATGTAAAAATGGAGATTCCACAGTGGTCTTTTGATAGAAAATTACTTTTGGATGAGGAATATTGCCAGTTTATGGCTAACATAATCCAGGAATTTTTTGCAATTAATAATGGGTCGACTGCACAGGAGATAGTGTGGGACACGATTAAATCAGTGGTACGTGGGGAAACTCTTAGTTTCTCCTCATTTAAACGTAAAAGGGTTTGGCTTAAACACCGGCAGGACTTTGAGCAGGTCTTTATTGCCGAGAAAAATCTGGCAGAGGTAATAAGATCAAGGGCAGAATTAGATGTAATATCGGCAGCTCAAAGGGACCTCACCATAAAAAGGGCTAGCACGTACGCCAGTATTGCGGATCAAATTGCTGAAAAATGTGTACAGCATAAAGAAAGTTTATATGAGTTTGGGGAAAAAGCGGGTAGAGTGCTGGCAAAAAGAACAAGGGAGAAAGTGGTTTATAACGATATTTCAAGAATGAAAGATCTTAAGGGGGTTCTGCAAGACACGAAGGAAGGAGTGTTGACCTCTTTCCAAGAGTTTTATCAGGCACTATATAGTGATGAGATTGGGTGGGTAGAAGCAGGTGAATATCTGGAGGATGTGACTCCCGCAATACCATCGGAAGTGCAAAGAACGATCTTGATGGCGTGGAGTGGGAGGAAATTTAATTATCGATACAAGGCCTATCTTCGGGCAAGGCCATGGGTCCGGATAATATCCATTTGGAATTTTATAGGATTTTTAAGAACGTGATGAAAAGAGAGTTGGTTGAGGTTTGTCAGCAGGCCTTCTTAGGAAAGGCTCCTCAATCATGGTCCAACGTCACAATTGTGGTGTTTAAAAAGAAAGGGAAAAAAGATACGGAAATGGGGTCCTATAGGCCCTTATCATTACTAAACTCAGATAGCAAAATCTACTCTAAACTCATCGCTAATAGGTTAAATGATATGATGCCGGACTTGGTCTCGTTAAAACAACATGGATTCATACAACATAGAGGCACCACAGACCACATAAGACGGATCATATCCCTTCTGGATTGGTTGCAGTGTACTAGTTCCCCTGTTGGTGTGCCCTGTTGGACGCTGAAAAAGCGTTCGACAGGGTCTCTTGGAGATTTATGTGGTCTGTTTGTGTCAAAAAAGGGGTTCCAGGGGAATTTGTCAGGGCAATCCAGACACTGTACTCCCATCCATCGGCCGTTGTCAGGATTTCAGGTAAAACATCAGGGAAGATATCCATTGCAAGGGGGACGAGACAGGGATGTCCCTGTTCCCCCCTGCTGTTTGCGCTATATATTGACCCGTTCATTGTTACCTTGGAGAGGAACACTGCAATTAGACCCGTGCATTTAAACAATTACGACTTTAAAGTTTGTGCATATGCAGACGATATCGCTGTACTGACATCAGATATAACCATGGCATTAACCAATATTATAAGTGAAGCTGAGGTTTTCGGCCAACTCTCCGGGTACAAATTAAACGTCGAAAAGACACAGCTCATTCACTCGGAGGCTGGCCGTCCAGAGAATATTAAGTTTGAAAAGGAGGCTACATACTTTGGCATAAAGATTACTGCTAACACTGAAGATATTATTCGATAAATATGAATCCCATCATTGTGTCTACTAACAAAATATTAGATAGAATAAACAATTTAAAGTTCTCACTCCTGGGGCGCAGCAATGTGTTAAAAATGATTATCTTCCCTAAGTTTCTGTACTTATTCCGGGCTATTCCATTTGTTATACCCACCTCTTATTTTTCTCGAATGGAGAGAATCTGCTCACGTTTTTTGTGGGGGTATCATCGGGCTCGGAGAGCATTTAAAAAATGTACGCTGCCCAGAGAGAGAGGAGGATGGGGGATTCCGAACTTCCAGATGTATCATTGGGTAGCATATGGGTGTTCTCTTATTACCAGTAGATCCGACTGAGGAGTTCTCTGCTCCGTCTATATATGAAATGCTTTTGGGGGCCGAGGCAAAGCAATGCTTAAACCGGATTATCGAGCCAAGTTACTATAAAAAAAACTAAATTTAAGACCCTTTATTCTGCTTATGTCACATGGAGGACAGTTAAAAAGAGATTAGGTATAAGTCCGAACATTAATATATATACTCCTCTCTTAAACTGTTCTCTTCTTCCAGAATTATTTTATGACCAGGTTATGTTAAGATGGTATAATCTGGGGGTTGGTAAGATTGGTGATTTGTTTCAGGAAAATGACTTTGCCTCCTTTGTTCATTTAAGGGAGACCTATAAGCTGTAACACACAGACTTCTTTAAATATCTTCAATTATGCAGCTTTTGTGATCAGAAGCTATCAAAAAATTGGATTAAAGTCGGAAAAATTGCAATAATTGAAGCGATTAAGGATAGGCAAAAAATGGGGCCCCTTTACCAACTACTTTTGGAGAAGGCTGATGATGAATTAGAGGTCAGGGAGGCCAAATGGCAAAATAAATTGAACATTGAGCATGTTGATCTGGCGAGAAGCATCGAAATAGCCACTAATGTTTTACTGAATGGTTCATTGTTAAGCCAACATTTTATGTCGGTCTTTGAGTTGTATTATACACCTGGTAAATTGGTCAAAGGGAACTCAGGGCGGGGGACTACTTGTAACCGATGCGGTCTGTACGCAGCTGATGCAGATCACATGTTTTTTCTCTGCCCTTAGTTGTCTCAGCTTATTTTAGACATAGAGTTCTTTTTAATGAACAGCTTGGGCCTCCATGTAAAGTTAACGGCACCTTTGGTTATTTTTGGGTGTGAAGAGAGTATGGATTATCGGGCCCCAGCTGCAGAGGAAGACTTCATCTTTATATGTATGTCTGTGTATCGCTCATGTATCACGTCTCAATGGCTAGATGTGGAACCACCAAATTTTATTAAGTGGCAAACAAAATTACTATCCATTTATCATCTGGAGTATGCATTGTACAAAATTAAGGGCAGGAGGAAGAAAACCTTTGGGTATAAGTTATGGTCTCTAATAACTAATTGGATAGGCTCTTAATGAAGATGGGTACATTATGTTATTGCTGGTGCTTACTTAATTTTATATTTTATATTTTATGCAATTTGTACTTATTTGGATAGAAGACCTGCTCTGGTTTACTGCAGATCTACTGTACTAAGCTACAAATGTCAATAAACGATGGTGTTTGTAAGCCTGCTGATCTGTAAGAATTTGTCTTCTTTTTTATGATGTCCGCTTGCTGTCATGAAACTCAATAAAAAAAGGAAAAAAAGAAAGATACTGCCAATGAAAGAGACACTTTGAACATTATAAATGTACAAGGCCATGTCTGCATCCATGGCCTAGGGACTAAGACAGTTGGCACCAGTATATGTGACATCACTAAGACACTAAACTTCACATCTCCTCCGAAGTTGGTGGCAACCCCCAACACCTACTTTATCTGTGGAACTGCCGCCTACACTTGGCTCCCTCATAACTGGTCTGGTACGTGCTATCTGGCCTTCCTCCTTCCACCAACCTATTCCACCCATGGAGATTACCATCTGACAATGAAGGGCACCCTGCGACGCTCACGTAGGGGTGTCATATCAGCCGAAGATACAGCAGGCCAGGAAGCTGGGGATTTCTTCAAGGGTATACTTCCATTCTGGGGCCCCATGGCAAACAGTCGAGCTATCGGAGGACTGACCAGGGTCCTTGAGGCCACCATCACAGTAACAGCTGGTGCCCTCTCCAACATCACTGCAGAGCTGCAGGCGGACAGCCTCATAACGCTCCAAAACCGCATGGTCCTGGACGTCGTCCTGGCTGATCGTGGTGGCATATGCAAATTGATCGGCTCCAGCTGCTGCGTGTACATCCCGGACAACGCACCTACAGTGTATGATGCCATCCAACGTCTGCATCATCTCTCTTCCGAGGTACAGCTAGATGAAGGCAACTGGTCCCTCACCGGCTGGATCTGGAGCCTTCTTTCCCAGTGGGGTTGGAAGGTCCTCATCTTCCTTGCATTGGGAGTAGCTGTCCTGGTCTCCTGCTGTCTGTGTTTCCAATGCCTGCCAGTGCTCTGTACTACGTGTGCCCAGACCATCAAGCCTCCACCGTCAAGCATCCACAACACTAATATGATGGTAATGGTCCAGCAAAAAACAGATGGGCTCATGAACATTGACATTTCATAAAAGTATTTGCCACTCTATGGCAAAAGGAGGGTCTGAGGAAATGTGTTTTTTTAATAACAATCCTTTTTACTGGACTCCACTGATTTTTGCCTTGCCATCTCGTGGCAAAAACTTCCACAGGACCCACTTGGTTGTTTCCCCTTGAAACTAAGAAAGAAATCCCACCACCACGATAAAAACTCATTTTTGCAGGCCTGCATTTCTGCCCAGAGACTGTCGCCCACCCAACCCCCGTTCTCTGCAGCCCGTCGAAGAGCAACATGGCCCTCACCCCGAGTAAATGATCCATTCTTCCTGCTCCTGCTCCTGCTCCCAGCCTGACAAACATCCCTGACACCATGGTCGGGTTGTCCGGACAATGGTCTGATTGCCGCATTCTCATCCAGAACAATCGGAGAATGGCTCGTAAAGCCAGGGCTTTTGATCAAGGTGGCTGGGTAAAGAGACCTGAGGAAACCAAGCCTCGATCAAAGCAGAACCAACATTTGACTGTGTGCTTTTCCTTGATCAGGTCACTAGCTGCAAACACCACCTGGATCCGGCTAGTCAATAATAAACCCTGCTATGATTAAACAATGGTCTTGCAGCCAAAAAGCTGGAGTATGAAATGTATAAATGGCTTGTTAGCTACGGATTTAAGTAGCAGCCTCCTCTGTTGTGTCTTTGACTGGCTTTGGACTCTGTCCCATAGCCCGGGCTATTGAAATAAATCTGGGTTCCTCCTGCAGACAAAGGCTCCTGTGTCTCCTTTTACTATGTATGAAGGGTATGGGAGATTTGAGTGGTTCCCTCGCTGCCGAGACCCTGTAAGTGGATTAATCCGGTTCTTCAATTCCATGATTGATTATTTGGTTTACCTGTCAGACCCTAGTACAGTGCACTGAGTGTGCCCAGGGCGTGTAAATCCAAATGCTGCTAGTGGGCTTGCAGCACGGGTTGTGCCACCCACAGAAGCGCCCTATGTGGCAGATGTGTCTAAGGTCTGCCATTGCAGAGCCTGCGTGCAGCCTGGTACTGCCATGCTGACTGGGCAAGTGCACCCACTTGCCCGTCCCCAAACCTTACCTTTTCTTCATATTAGTCACCCCTATGAAGGCCCAAGGGCAGGGTGCATTGTAAGTATAAGGTAGGACAAGCCCTGGTGTGTGTGGCATGTCCTAATAGTGAATTACAGCCATTTGCGTTTTTCACTATTGCACGGCTACCTGTTCTCCATAGGCCAGAATGGGCTGTTATAATTATTACATTTTATAATCCTAACTGACTCAGAGAACATGGTAGAAATTAGAGTTTAGTATGTCTGTACTCAGAATGATAAAATACATATTTTAGTAAAGTGGGTTTTAACATTCTGTGTTTGCAAATACTACTTTTAGAAAGTAGGTATTTGCTTGCCTAACCTTTCAAGCCTACCTCTGCGAGGTTGTGTATTCCTTTGTCTGGGATTTGTGAGTGACAGGGCTGGGGGATTCAAGGAGACAGGCTGGGGCAGCCCAGTGGTGAATAGAGAGATCTGCATATAGATGGGAGGGAGGAGTTGCACCTGGGACCTGAATAGGGCTGGGCCTTCCCTCTACAATGCCAGTTACACCCTCTGTGGTGCGTCTGATGTCTCTGCCCTTCACACTGAAAGAAGAGAAGGAAGACTGTCAACAAAGTGGTCCCGGGCTATACTTGCCTTCTACAATGCTGGCTCCACCTCCTTTGGGGCATCTGATGTGCCTGCCCTGTGAAAGGAAAGGAGAAGTTTTTTTTTTTTGTAGAGTTTTATATAGCGCGAACTAGACCCGAACCGAATCAGGTATCAGAGCGCTTTACATAGCACAAGTTACGTTTTTTTTTTTTTTTTTTTTACATGAGGACACACACTTTCATTTTTTTTTAGGCACGGGGAGATTAAGTGATTTGCCCAGAATCACAGGAGGTTTTGGCGTCGTTACCGAGACTCGAACACAGATCCCCAGGTCCGAGGTCGAGCGCCTTAGCCATTAGGCCAACTCCACTCCCCAAGTCTGGTAAACAGAGTGCTTCAAGACTGGTTTGGACTGGGCCCAGGCCCCTCTCCCCTCAGAGAACAAAGGATTTTGGGGGTATAAATGTTGGGACCCTAATCCCATGAAATTAGATCTCATTTGGACTACAAGAAGAAACCTTTGCTGAGGAGAGGAACCTGAAGAAACTGAGGAGAGACTATTCCCAAGCTGAAGTGCTGCTTGGGGGATTGGCCTGCAGTGGTTGCCTGACTACCAAAGAGAGGAGAAAGAACTTTGTGTACTTTACTTTTAACTTGTGAAGGACAGGCACGGCCGGTAGTAGGTGTAACTGCAGGGCGGTGACGTAGAGAGGGGGTGGGGCAGGGTGGGGGGTTGTAATGAATAAATTATGGACTATAACAGGTAAGTAAACTTATAAATAAATAAAACGAATTTCCTTGTGTGCAATGGATCACCAAATGCGATGCAGTGCACACAACGAAATTCATTTTATTTATTTATATGTTTACTTACCTGTTATAGTCCGTAATCCATATATTACAACCCCCCACCCTGCCCCTCCCCCTCCCTACGTCACCACCCTGCAGTTACACCTACTACCGGCCGTGGCTGGTGAAGGATCCGAAGGGCTTGAAAGAGAGCTTGACCGAAGTCTCAGGACCAGTAGACTTCACCAGCCTTTGTGGATTGCTGCTGGAAATGCTGTTTCAGTGGCTACAGAGGCATGGAGCAGTGACCAACTCTCACGACCGGCCCGGTGTCCTGTAGGCACCACATCGACCAACGTCCGCCTCAAACAACGAAAGCTCTGAGCTCCCCGACTCTGTCCTTACGCCGTCACCGAGCCGTTGCCTGCACCGGGACTGGTGGACACCGCGACGTACAACGCCTCGCTACACCGACTCGTACTGGTCTGACCGATGCGGTCACTGCTGCTGACTTCAAGTCCTGTGAACGCACCGGAGTTGGGCACCGCTTCGCACACTACGCGACGCACCTCCCATCTCGCACCGCTGTTCGGATTGATCGATGCCAGCTCCCGAACTCCGGCTCTGTCGCCGCACTGCAAGCTGCAAGCACTGCATCGAAGCACCGTCTCGCACCTGCAACGCACGCCTTGAATCCACAGACTCTGTCAACGGGCCGCTGCCTGCACCGCATCGAGTGACAACGCTTTCTTTTCTGCATCGCGATGAACACCGGAACCGGCTCGCACGTCCATGCCGGCCGCATTAAGTAAAAGGTGCAGTGACTGAGTCTGTCGACATTTGAGTGGGCCCGGACCGACGCGGTCTGCTGGATTTGTTAGACTCTGTGTTATTTCAACTATGCTGTAGCAGGACAGGGCTACCAACTCGCACATAACCTTGATTTAAGCCTTTTCAACCAGAACTCTTGAATTCTAATAGTATTGTGGATTATTTTTGTCATTGTTGGTCTTGTGATAACTCTATATAAAATATACTTTTATATAAAACCCTGTGTGGTGTCCATCTGTAGCGTTGTCACTGGATAACTGTATGTGGTCACAAATGCTTAACTTATAACACCTCTGAGATATGCCTGTCTGCTCGTGCCAAGCCACCAAGGGGGTGAGCAGGGGTTATTTTAGGAGTGTACCCCCTAACCCTGACTAGAGGAGATGGTCCCTATTTGTCACAAGTACCTACCTGTTCCAACTAGAGACCCCCAATTCTAACAGTTGCCATTTTTTTTTTATTTACATTTTAGGATGCGAGTTCTTCAACACTCTTCACAGCCCTTTCAACGACTTGAGCGCTGTTAAGCACATCGCGATTTTTAGTGTCCATTTCCCATTCAAACCGTAAATCAATGTTAATGTTATACAATGATAAAATTTACAATTCAACATTTAAAAGTCTTTAAACCATTTAAGTGTGAGTGACGGAGAAATCATAAATCTGAACATGATTGATGTGAAAACGCTCACATGTAACTATCTTCCTTTTTCATATTATGCAACAAGTCCGTTCCTTCACTTTATCATCATTGCTACATATTTGATGTTCAATCCATTTCTTCATTTGATTAATGAATGCTATAATTGCTGTACCTGCCAATCTTTGCATTTTTATATATCTTGTATGTAATCTTGGTTTTTATATTATCACTATTTATCCAGTTGTCATTTTAAATTCACCATTCTTCAGTCAATGAAATTTTATTTCCACGTCTTCTGACACCATAATTGATCCATTTGCTATTATGACATTAATTTCATTAATTATTATTTAGATTTGACCTTTTTATTGTTGTACTCACGTATGTAGAGTCCAAGGTATTTTTCACCAAAATAGACTCACTTATATATTTCTAATCCAAGGGATATACCCGTCCCAGAAATGACGTGCATGTGCAATGAAAGAAACCACTCCCTCTTAAAAAGTTTTTTATCCCAATCATCGAAAGGATAAATACCACATAAAATATCAATATTAATAATTGATGTCTTCCTAGTTTTTTAATCCATTAATTAATTATGCAATATCGGTGCTGCAATATATACCACTAGTTTCAGTCATAGGATACATTTATATTTCCATCTAAGTGCTCTGCTCTCTGATTCTCCTATGGGGGTGACATGGTCGTACTTGATAGAGTGTCTGTGCATAATTAATAGAACATTATCTTAAAAGTTTCACACCATAATCCTCCAGTTCAGTAAGAAAAAGGTGCTGTGTGCTTGGTCGAATAAAGTGCTTGAGCTAAATCTTCACACGATTGCTTACAGACTTGATCGAATAAAGTGCGCATTTGTAATAATCTTCACACTATTGTACTAAGTATTGCACTATGATTCATGCATCTGAAATAGGAAAGTGCTTGTGCTTTATGGAATAGAGTGTTCATACTTGATCTCCCTACTATTGCACTATATATATATTGCACTATAGATGTCTCACTTAAGTAAAGAAAAGTGCTTGTGCTTGGAAAAATGCTTGTTCTTAATTTTCACACTGCTACCATGTACTGTACTGTAACTATTACATGTATACATGTATTGCACTGTAACTCCTGTATTTGAGATAAGAAAGTGCTTGTGCTTAGTAGAATAAAGTGCTCGAACTTAATTTCTAAATATTGCACCAAATGCCCAAAACTAATCTTAAGGAATGAACGTGCTCAATTTCTGCACTATTGAATCTGATTGTGAACTATCATTCTCTCAATTAAGAAAGAAAAGAGTTCAGTAGAATAAAGTTAATTCACACATATTGCACCAAATGTTCAAGACCAAGACTCATCTTAAAAATTACAAAATCTCTTCATGGATGTTCATCAGTTAAAGTGCTTAATATGAGAATATTCCCTCAAACTCTCCCATCAGTAATTTAGAGATATTATTAACTCCCATGGTCATTTCACTGTAAAGTTCTGTATGTCCGTGTAAGGTGCTATGTGGTTGAAAACTATCCTTTAAGAAGTGGAAACAAATATAGGAAGGTAGAAGGAGGGACGAAGTGCAGGGTGTAGAAAGGATAGGGTAAAACCGGCTCCTATTCCTATGAGTATACTTGTGATATAAAATTTCCATTGTGCACAGTTAGTAAATTGTACATCATAATCAATCTATACAATAAATTCGTATGTGCATTTCTTCTTTTTGTTACTGAAATATTATTTCGGACATCATAAAAAATAAGTTCCAAATAGGCACTTAAACTCCCACAATATATTATGGCCTATGGATGAACATATAAATCGGCATCTGTGTGGTGTCCCAAAGGTACTTCTGTACCCAACATCAAAATTAATCTAGATTCCTCTTTTCTCAGTTCTTTTTCCATGTCACCTTCTCAGGGATGGGCTTAAACATGTTTGATCCCATAAAAAGTAAATCCTGATAGTGATTTTTGGTGGTATTGCTCAAAATGTTTGGCCATCGGATAACTTTTGTCTCCATTCTTAATGGCTTATATATGGTGAAAGATCCTAACTTTCAACATTTTAATCGTGCTGCCAATGTATAATTTCCCACACTCACATTCTAAAACATATATAACATAATCTGTGTTGCATGTTATTTTATCCTGAATGTCAACAGTACGACCTTTGAATGTTTTGTTGGAGTTTTGATTTTGTCCATATTGGCAGGCTTTGCAAACACTGTGCCTCACAAAACCCTTCATATTCTCTGATAGCCAATTCAGTCCCTTATCAGGATCATAAAAGCTCTAAGTTAAAATGTCCCCTAATGATCTTGCTCTTCAAGAGGTTATTAAAGGGACAGAACCAATGAACTGTTTCAGATGTTCATCTTTTATCCAACACTTGCCAGTTTCTGTCTAAAATCTGTTTATTGTCTGACTGTGCTTGATTATATTCCAAAAATAATCTGCGTTTTGTTGTAATTCTCCTGACATGACCCTTCATTTTGTTTGTAAAGCAGGGGGTCTCTCTGTTTTTCACTGGCCCTTCTCCGTTCTCATGATGTATAAAGTGTGATAAAATTAAGTGAAGGCGCAACACGATAAAGATGCTAATTCTCGCATTTTACATCATTTATCTTGAGGTCTGCTCTTTTCAAAATGACCAGAAAAGTGTATTTAAGCCTGGTGCAGACAAGTGTTATGCAGAAAGGAATCCTTAACTTTTTGGGAGAATTTGGTTGTGCGAGGTAAGCTGTATGCATCCTCAGTGAAGGCGATTGGCTTCTTCGAGCCAGCCTGGCCTTATCAGCTCACAAAGGAATGCCACACGTTTGACAGACAGACAGCAACCCTCTCAAAGTACAGAACAAAAGGCTTGTTATTCGTCAGACAGGCACTGCCGATGCCAAATTAGTTTAGTTAGGGGCTAGAACGAGGGGAAAACAAACATTGACTTCAACATTTGATGCAATTAACTTACGATGTTACAATTCTTTGTAACATATTGATTATCAATTGCTTTTATTGCCATTGTTTGTATTCATGGTTACAGCTATTCACATTATCTCCATTAGATTAGAATGTTGACTTTAATAAAGTCTTAAAATATATTGATTGTGTGGATTTTTGTTTGTGTGGGAAGAAGAGTTTGGAACTCACTAACAAACAAATAATCCTGTAAATCTCACAGGACTGACTGTTGCGCCGAATGCACTGTTGTCACTCAATGCACAGGTCGTTTGTGGGTTACAGTCCACCAGGATTCAAGTCTTAATTTGGCAAGTCGTCAATGAGCCTGTACTTGGGCAGAGTGTCTAAGTGATCTAAAATTGGGCCATATTTTGCACCACACTGCAACAAATGTATCATCCTTTTGTGTCTGAAATCTGTGCTCTGCAGCAGAGGAGCCAGTGATCCATGTTGTGCATGCTGAAAATGCATCCTGTTAGTGCATGTTCCATTTTGGCTGCCAACTATCAGAGGTAGGCTGTGACTCCTAAATACTGCAGTTTAAGGAAGTAAGTGCAGCATCTCCATAGCACTCAGGAGAGAAGAATAAAGGCTACAGTTGAGGCCTGCTATGCAGGGACATGCACAGAGCTTGGAGCTTCCACAGTGGATCTTATGATATTAGACTGATATGTCACCCTCCACAAATCAGTGGGTGCAACCAGGAGCTCTTCTGAAAGCCCCTCACCCAATTCCCAGTCCTGAAAATGAACAGCTGAACAGCACGTGTTACTCCTCTTCAGTTGACAGCAGAAAAGTCTCAGGCTGGAGTCAGTCTCCTCCATCCCTGAGGTCAGAGCTCACCGGCAGTGGTCCTTCGGCTTGAGGCTGTGCCTTGCAAACACACCAGAGGGCATACCTTGAGAAACATCTACCGGGCACAGAAGATTTGATAGAGCGCGCGAGGCCACCCGACCAATAATTTTCGCCGTTTCCGGCTTCAGGGCCCATATACTTTCAAATCACCATATACATTGACCAGGTGACTTCACGAGCTCTACCAATTTGTGTGTGTTCCCTATTATGTTTTCTCAGTGCACCCGACTTACCATCCACCGATGCAGGTACCTAATGACCACAATGAATCAGGGAGCTAGCTGTAAAGGAAAGGCAGCAAAATACAAACCCAACCAATAACATTCAAAATACTGATGAAATGACCACGGACAACGGGAAGTTTTAAAATGTTTATCTAAAGTTCATTTGCTTCATGCATAAGGTACATCAGAATAAGGCAATCAATAACCAAGATAATGTAAATAATGTAACTATAGAGAAATAACGACAAAGTAATCATTGAAATACTGATATAAAATGTAACGAGAAGATACTATGCTATTCAGAAATATTTAAGCATGGGCAGACTAGGTATGTATAATTACAGGAGGGCCTATAAAGAGTAACACGCTTCACTTAAGGTGAACGGGCCTTTAAACAGTCTAGGCAATGAGGTTCTAGACCATATCAGAAAATGACAAACTGCAATGCAAAATATAATTTCTAACAAGTGAGAAGACATAAGAACAAACTTATGGAAAAATGCAAATGACTTTCAATAGTTGCGGAAAGACATGGAAAAATAACATATGCAATGGTAAACTTTATTGAAGCAAAAGTTAGAAATTCAGAAGGTGCAAGATTTTAAGAGGTTCAGAGCAATATTTACCTAGAATGGTGTGGAAACCAAACCCTGGCCACGGGTCAGTTAAGGACAGGAAACCCTCAAGGAAGGATACCCCTCAAAGGACAGCAGGTGCAGAATGGACACCCCGGACAGGACAGGATACCCTCGGATTAGGAATCAGGACAGGACCTCAGGACAGGACAGCAAACCCTCAGACAGGACCGCTCAGGACAGGACCGGAACCCACAGTTCGGAAGCAACGCCTGCGCTCCACCCTCTCTGCAGCTATCGATCAAGACCCCGATTTGGGTCAGCGAACTCCCAGCAAAGTGCTTTGCCAGCACTTTAAGATTCAGTAGAACCTTAGTCTATGGTCAATTTCGGACAGAGTGCTCCGCAGCTCTCTGTATCTTCAGTCACCTATTGAGTACGATGGGTCAGTGACAGGTCAGCTAAACCAGACAAGTCGGACGGTTCCCTAGGTGAACCCAGGGTAGATATACAGTTTGGGGACAGTGTACCACCCCCCAATGTTGCAAAGTGTCAGAATCCCTCAATTTCGATTGGTCCTAAGGTAGGATTTGGGTAACACACCAATCACAATGCAATATTTCAAGCCTGTATTTGCATGTTTGGGCACCGCCTAGAAAGATTGGGGTTCCCATGAGAAGCTACACGGCAAGCAGTAGCACAATATTACATTGTAACGTATAAGGAGCCACATTCGTTGTTCTCGCAGGGCAGAGGTGACTTTCTCAGGAGCATCTTGCCCATCGCTGCCAACTGGCTATGTTCCATCAGTCAAGGTCTGCTGTGCCACAGAGAGTTGCGCAGGCGCAGAAGGGACCTCCAATATGGCTCTCCTCTCTCTCAGACCCCCATTCCCCGCGGTACATGAAAAGTAAGCGAAAACAAATTAATACATAATAATGTCATCATGAAAACACATCACAGGGTTTGTACTTTCTACTTATCATCATAAAATATACTTATGCAGTTTAAATGTTAGCTACATGGATACAGGCACAAGAGCAGTGGCACGAGCAGTACCACATGATGGCACAGCTATGCATTACGCATGCGCATAAATTTCCCTCCACTTCTGCAGACGCGTCAGGACACGTGAGTGTGGCTGACGCATGCGCAGTAACAAAAATACAAGCGGCGGCCATATTAAAGGACACGGATTAAATGCATTAGAAATACACATAGGCAAGCTTCGTAAACTTTGCCCAGACAAAAATAAACGTTAGTAGAACATACATTTGTTACCTTATTACACATAAACGAGGTTCTTGACTTCGGCAAGCCGCAAAATATGCGAAGCTTTGCTTCATCAATCCCCTCTTTGATGATATTTACTATCATCACAAAAATGGAACCAGATGCCAACTTTCTTTCACACTTTATATAGCTCTATCTCTTCCAGCAATCGTTCTAACTTTTCTCTCTCTGATCTAGTAGGGTGAGAAGTCTTCACCTTTTTGTATATCTCATCATTCACTTCCTCCAATTCAATCTCATCCACACTCCGTTTCAACCCTCTTGCATTTACCTCGTGCTTCTTGGTGCGCTTGCGGCATTTACAACAGATAAAAATGAGAAATATGATAAGACCTATAATACCAATTGGCATCAGTATCTTGAACAATAAGCTTTTACCTACGCTAGCAAGCCAATGACCTACATTTGAGAGGCCATCTACCAGTCTCTTCCAGGCACTATCAACCTCGAGTGGTTTGAGTTCCTTTGTCAAATTAGTAATGTTTTTCACATATCTTTTGATCTGGACACTTTTATCCGGAATATAAGTGCAACAATGTTGCGCCTTCAACATCCGGCAGACTCCGCCCTCTTTCGCTAATAAGGTGTCAAGAGCAAGTCGATTCTGTAAAACCATTGATCTGATCACAACCATTTCGGTATTGACCAGCAGAAATCCATGAGCTGTCTCAGTAGACAATACATCCACTATAGTAGACAATTTGCAAATTCTGTGAGTGTTCAGAACCACTCCCACTCCAGGTATCAGTGCACTGAAAATACTACCCATAATTTCACCTATACTTTCTCTTTTACTACGCACTAAGCCATTAGTATTTTCACTGCTTCCAGCGCCTCCATTCACATGGTATATTTTCGGGAAGACAATGCCAAAATAGCAACTTCCATACCAGTGATCCGGCAATTTGAAATAAGCCTTGTTCCCACAAATATAATAAATTCCAGGAAACACAGGCTCTGACCCATTTTTGAAACCCCAACCTCCAATTACCTTGTAATTATGTTCGCATTCACTGGAACCAATGAAAACATTATTATAATAGCTAGTCTTCTCGCGGTGAAGACATAGCTTGCCTTTCTTTTCAAAATCCAGCAACAGAGCAGGTCTCGCCCCACCATTTGAGGTGCCTTCCATGTTCTCTGCCCACTTTGGCTTTTCTGACTTTCGTCATTAGCCTTCTTTTGTATTTTAATTCTTCTTTTCTCTGCCATGTTCAGGAACATCTTTTCCTGTTCACGCAAAGAACAAGTCAAGTTATCTCTGTGTGCATCAGCTATGTCAATGTTACCTATAGTCAAGAAGTAGTCTCCCATATATCTTATGGTGTCGCTTTTGGTATGTACAGGATTCAAGTTCCCACGTATAGGAAGTTCAGAAAAGATCACGTCATTATTAGAGTAATAGTACTGTAACGGTCCTCTTTTGTAAAATAAACTAGCTAAAATGCTACAGGATATTCCATATGTCAATGGCAAGTGATGGTATGTCACGCCTTCAGCCACTGAGGTAGGTAGCTTCATGCAGACATAGCAATCTTCAATTTCCATAGTCTCTACATAGTGTATTAACAAATTTGCAAAAACATTTAAGTGTGTCCTGTTCTTAATTCCATGATAATGTAGTCCTCCCTCATCTGATGCTTCTACGTCTTGTTTTGTTTGTCTCAGTGCTCTCTCATGTCTCACTACACTCTGTGTTGTCAACTCCTCACTGTCAGTATTTACAATTTCAGTAGGGACAATGTTAGTATCTTTACTTACAGTGAAGGGTATAAAGATTGTTAGTCCTATCCAAATTACTATCAGTACTACTATACTACATATACACACCTTGCAGCACGTCTTGCAACGACTGCAACTAGGTCTACCATTCACAGTTGAATCAGACATTTCGGCTTAGAAGAAGTTTCTCGACCCCTCTTTGTGTCTTTACACAACTAGCTTACTTTGTGCAAATTCACGGTGGTTCGTCTTCTTCTTCAGCAGAGTACTCAAGGACGGGCTCTCCGTCGCTTACGTCAGTTATATCAAGATCTTCAAGTTCTTCCAAAACGAGTGTCCATTCAGGAGACTTGTACTTTTTGTTTTGTCTTTTTATTCGTTCACTCCTTCTTTTGGAAGAGTTTTCTTCTTGCTCTGCTAACCTCGCACTTCTCCTTGCTTCTGCACGTTTTTCTTCCACCGTCTTTATCCTTAGCCTTAATTTCTTTACGAACCTAGGCTCAAGGTTGTTTCTTTTCTTAAGTCTCTTAGTTGGTACTTGAACTTCACCTTCTTCTCTTATCCTCTTGTTCTCTTTCGCTTGTGGCAATTCTGCTTCACTTTCTTCTTTTTCTTCCCCTATCTGGCTAGTTCCAGGGCTAGCATCAAATTCTTCTGCCTGGTTACTAATCTGGCCTTGTTCAGGAATATTTTGTTTTTGGCTTTCGATTGTCTCTGTTTCTATTTCTGTTTCTGTTTCTGTTTCCTGAACCCGTTCTTCTAACCCTATCTGATCCTGTTCAAGCACTTCGATCTCTTGATTTTCTTCTGCTCGAACTATCACTCTATGTCTAAGCTGTCCCTTATCCACATCAGGAGTTAGCGGTGGTGTATCGAACACCTGTTCTGTCCCTGTCTGACCTTCTCCTTCCTCAGTTTTGATGTGAATCTCAAGCGGCTGAGGTTCTTCGCCTGTGCCGTGCTTTTCCTGACTAGTCCACTCTCTACCTTCACAAAGTCGCTCTCTTGTTCGGATGGGATCTTCGGTCAGATCAATCATCGGTATCCATTCTTCTGGCCATATGCTTGGCAGCTCGTCATCAGCTACTCCTGGCTCAGCTTCCTGGACCTCTTCAGCAGGCTGGATTCTCGGCAGTTCGTGGTCAACTACTCCTGGGCCAACGTCTGCTGTTCCTGCAGCCTGACTGGTGCTGGGCTGTTCGTTGTCAGCTGCTTCTGGTCTGGCTCCTGCAGAGTCCTCTGCTGGATGCCCTTCTTCTTCAAGTTCTTTGTCTGGTAATACCTTCTGGGTGTGGCCAGCGTGGATCCACTGGGGAATACCTGCGACCTTCACTGCAGTGGTTGTTACCAGGATTACTTGGCGTTTCTTTCCCCACCTTGGTGCCAGACAGCTTGATCGAGTGTGCTTCTTTATTTTTACCCAGTCTCCTGGAACCAAGTTGTGAAGAGGAGTCGTTGGATTGAGGATGCCGTCGTCTCCAATCTGGCGAGAGATAGAACGCACTTGGTCACCCAATCTTCTGCAGTATTCAAGCACCAAATCATCAGTAATACTCAACAGTTTGCTTCCTGGCACCCATGCTTGTCTCATCACTCTTCCCATAATGATTTCATGGGGACTTAGACCTGTCTTGCGGTCAGGAACACTTCTCAGTCCCATCAGGATCAGGGGCAGGGCCTTCACCCAGGTCATGCCAGTGGCATCAGTCAGCTTTGCTAGTCTGTTTTTGATAGTTCCATTTACTTGTTCCACTACTCCAGAAGCCTCTGGATGATATGCACAGTGAAGTTTCTGTCTTATTCCAAAGGCCTTACAGAGTTCAGCCAGTATTTCATTCTGAAAATGTCCACCCTTATCTGATTCAATAATGAATGGCACCCCGAATCTAGGTATCAGTTCTTTTAGTAAACACTTCGCTACTGTCAGTGCGTCACTTTGGGGAGTAGGGTAAGCTTCTACCCATTTTGAAAATACGCAAACAATGACAAGGACATATCGCTTCCCTTCACAACGGGGCATGGTGATGAAATCAATCTGTATCCTTACAAAGGGACCTCCTGATCTCCCAATTTTGCTCAGTTCAACCATTGTCCTCTTGCCTGGGTTCATTTGTTGACATGACAGGCACCTCTGGCAGAGGGACTCTGCTACTTTCCTGAACTTCTTACTGTACCAAGTCTGTTGAAATACCAGAATCATGGCATCCCTACCAATGTGTGATCCTTCGTGTATTAATCTTGCCATTGTGCCAAGCAAGTGTCGGGGTAACACAGGCATACCAGTTGGGCCCAAAATGACACCATCCACACGTCTCGGTCTACACCCATCCTCCTTCCATTTCTCTCTTTCTTGCCAAGGGGCCGACTCCTGCCACTCTCTCACTTCATCCCAAGTAGGCACTTCCTCAAACACTTGAAGTTGGCAGCTGGCTCCGATCCCCCCTCGTTTAGGATTAACGATATAGTGATCTCTGGCGCACCATTGGGCCACTCGATCAGCATAATCGTTTCCCAGTGATACTTTGTCCATGCTCTTCTTATGAGCAACGCATTTTACCACTGCCAGTTCCTTGGGTAACTGGATGGCCTCTAAAAGGTCATGAACAACTTTTCCATTTCGAATGGGAGTACCTGAGGAAGTCAGGAATTCCCTCTGTAGCCACAATTGGCCAAAGTCATGCACAACTCCATAACAGTACTGACTGTCAGTATACACTGTTATGCGTAGGTTCTTCCCAATTTTGCAAGCTTTTATCATAGCAATCAATTCGGCTACTTGTGCAGACTTGATGTTATATAGGTAACCTGCTTCTTCAATTTTTGTTAAAGAGACTACTGCATAAGCAGCACTCAGACCTCCTAGTTCATGTCTTAGACAGGAACCATCTACAAACAGTTCTTTATCATGCTCAGGCAATGGCGTTTCTTTTATGTCTGGGCGTGGTTTGGTGCTGAACTCTGTCAGATCAATGCAGTCATGTTCATCATCATCCCCACCTTCCATTTCCAGGGGGTCGGGGAGTAAAGTGGCAGGGTTCAGAATACCGCACCTAACAATGCTTACATTTGCTGCACCCACAAGAATCCTTTCGTATTTAGTCAGCCGACTAGGGGTGAGGTACTGCGTTTTGGTTCTGGTCAATAGAATTACCACTCCATGTGAAACATACACAGTCACAGGATGTCCCATGACAATGGACTCACTTTGTTCTAAACTTGCGCAGGTAGCAGCTACTGCTTTCAGACAGCCTGGTAACCCAGCAGCTACTGGGTCCAAGGTGGCAGAGAAATAGGCCACAGGCCTTCTGGTCGTGCCATGTTCTTGAGTCAGGACTGACAATGCGCAATTATCGCGAGTGTCACAGAATAGGGCAAACTCTTTGGAATAATCTGGCATTCCCAACGCAGGGGCTGTACACAGACAGTTTTTCAGTCTCGTGAAGGCCATCAGGCTTTCATCGTTCCATTCTACAATATCTGGCATTCCTCTCGTAGTTATTTTTATCAAAGGCCTGGCTAAGACTGCAAATCCCAGAATCCATTGCCTGCAGTACCCTAGTACACCCAGGAACATTCTGATTTCTTTTTGAGTACGGGGCAACTGCATCTTTTGAATTATTCTCACTCTTTCTGATGTAACTTTTCTGACACCCTTTTCTATCTGGTGTCCTAGATATTTCACTGATTTGGCACAGAACTGTAGTTTGTCAGGGGCCACTTTATGCCCTTTCTCACACAGATGATTTAGTAGGGCAATGGTGTCAACTACACAGTCCCTATGACTTTTAGACGCCAATAGAAGGTCGTCTATGTACTGCACTAAGACAGAGTTCCCAGGTAAGGTCAAAGTTTCTAGACATTTTTTCAAGATCTGATTAAAGATAGAGGGACTCTCTGTATACCCCTGAGGGACCCGGTTCCAGCAATACACGTGACCTTCGAAGGCAAATGAGAAAAGAAATTTGCTGTCGGGGTGCAGGGGTATCGAAAAGAATGCATGACACAAATCAATCACAGTGAACCACTCAGCATCCCAAGGAATCTGGTACAATATCACTGCTGGGTTCGGGACAATAGGGCAGCAAGGAACTACAATTTTGTTTACCTTTCTCAGGTCTTGCACTACCCTATACTTGCCACTAGGCTTTTTGATACCCATAATCGGTGAGTTGCATGGGCTACTCATCACTTCCTGTATGATGTTTCCTTCTAATAATTTTTGTATTTCCAGAGTGACACCGGCTTTCACTTCAGCATTCATTCGGTAGGGCTTAGTGTTAGGATATACTGCATTGTCCTTGATGGCTATCTGTATGGGGTCCACATCTTTCATTAATCCCACATCTTTTCCAGTGAAATCCCACACCTCTGGCTTTACTGCTTCCTGGAGTTCTTGGGGCAAGTCCTGCAGGGTCAATCTTTTAATTTCCGAGTCAGGTCTGAGTAACAATAGTTTATAAATGCCATCTTCATCTGGGGTCTGAATTTCAACACCCTTTGGTGTGCAAAAGATGGTACAGTTCATTTTGCACAGCAAATCACGACCCAGTAGATTCACTGGACTGGTGTCACAGACGACAAACCTATGCATTTGTTTAAAATTTCCAATTGAAATCTCCATTGGTTCGGTAACAGGAGTACTAATCAATTGATTAGATACACCCACTACTTGGATATTTTCTCCCGAGAGGGGTAGGTTTGGAACGTCCACTGTTCTTACAGTAGAACGGGTAGCGCCAGTGTCCAACAGAAAGGTGACATCATTTCCATCAACCTTTCCTTCAATGTATGGTCCAGACTGGTCTACCGGCAAGGAAGCGCCAAGTACGCACTCCTCGTCCTCCCCTCTCAGGCCCCGTCAGTACTGATCATTACAAAGGAAGGTATCATTCAGCAGATACTGCGAAGTTGCTGTATTTCTGTTCTCACCGCTTTCCCAAACTTCTATCTCCTCACCCTCTGCCTGTTTTCCCCTGTATACCTGCTTTGGCGTCCGAAGGCACCTGCACTGTTTTTACCTGTGGTTGCGTTTTTCTTGGTCTTTCTTTCTGCGTCTGTGGAGTTAAATCAGGTGTTTTGGGGTTATCATCTGTCAAATAGGGACACTCGTTTCGCCAGTGTCCAATTTCGCCGCACTGATGGCAGGGAAATTTCTTCATAGCCTCTTCCCTGCTAAATTTGGGCCGGGGCTTTCCTCCACCCCCTCCCCCAGGACTTTTGTTCTCAGCATTTTTAACCATGTTACTCAACTGTTTTTCCTGCTGTTCTGCGAGCTTTACTTGAGCCCACATCACCTTTTCCTTAAGGGCCTTTTTCTTTTCTGCCATCTCGTCCTCGCAGTACTTAGCGTACCGCAGGACCTCATCCATTTTTTTTGTATGCCAACAGATTTTATTATCTTTTATCCACTGACAAATTTCAGGTCTTAAACCATTTACAAACCTGTAAATAAAGTGCGTCATGTCTTTCAAATCGATGTTATCAATACCACTGTATGTTTTGAATACCTGCAATAACCTCTCATAGAAGGAGTGCACTGTCTCGTCCCTTTCCTGTGTTGTTCTATCTATTTTTGTCCAATCAGTTTCCTTTGCGGGCACCTTTTCTTTCAAATGCTGAATTACCTGCTCATATTTTCGCATGACATCCTTTGATGGCTCCCCTGTTTCCTTATTTCTTGGGTACTCTTCACTAGGCCAGTCTATGGCTATTTTACACTGGGTCCATAAATCTACCGGAACCACAATGTCGAAAAACCCATCCAGGTCTTTCCACAGACACTTTTGTACCTTCACGAACCTTTCCACCTGCCTGTACCAGTCTACTGGTTTCTCTCGTAATTTTGGAAAATCATTCGTAAAGGACACAATATCCTGTCTGGACCAGGGGACATGCACATATTTCCCTCCAGGTACTTCGCGCATGGGGCATAACTGCTCAGGTTTTTCTACCTCCCTTAAAGCAAACTCAGGAGTCACTTGTCGGGAGCGAGCCTCTTCCCTCTTTTTCGCCCACCTGCTTCTCCATCTTTCCACGTCTCCCCATTTTTGCAGTACCCCCAATAATTCTTTAATCTGCAACTTTTTTCCTGCCACATTCAGGTGCTCTATATCTTTGTCGGAGAAGTCTGCTCTGTACGGTTTCTGCAAGGGCTTGGATTTTGAGATATCTACCCCCATACTAGCTGCGGTGTCTGTCAGTTTTTCGTGGAGCACTCTGGTGTTCCTTGTAAAACTTTTACACATAAACGACAATTCTTCTTCAGAGTAGGTATTTAATCGATCCAACCCCACATTTCCTGCCATTAATTCTTCTATTTCTACCCTCAGCTTGTAAAGGTCTAAAGGTTTCGTTTGCGGAGTCTGTTTCTCTAATTCGCGACTCCAACTCTCAATTTCATCCGGAGTTACCAGAGAGACACTCCTAGTACCTGTTGCTGACTCTAATTTAATTTCTTTCGCATTAAAAGGGTTATGCCTCTGCTGCATTCCCCTCCCGGTCTGTTTGTTTGGTAAGTCCAAGAACGCAACTTCAGACTCACACTCACTGGACTGATCGTCTATGATTATCGGTTCCTGTCTCGGGGGTGCCATGACTGGGGTCATGACTGGAGTAATCGGATTTCCCTGACCATTTCCGTATAATGGAACCACTGGTCCAATAGTTACTGGAATAGTCAATGCCTCAGGACTGGTATTTAACTGGGAGATTTTCTGAATTATTTCTGTCCTTTGTCTAGCTAGAGCCTCTTGCTCTTTTTCCACTAGTATCCTTCTTAAAGTCGTATCATGTAATATCTGTGGGGTCAATGGGGGAGTAAAGCTCGGGGCAGTAGGATGCGTTTCACTTGGTCCCCCACCATAATTTGGTTTCGGGAATAAAGTTCCAGTGTTAAAGGACCTGCGCTCTTCCTCATATGGAGGTTGAACAAAAGGCCGTCCTGAATTCGATGGTTTCTCTTCGTTTTCATACAGGGGTCTGGGAAAGAAAACCTTCGTACGTGAATATTTTTCTTCCTGGCTTGCGGGCACTTTGGGATATATATCCCTTGTTTCCGCTGGTTCGGGTTTCTCAAAATAGGGCAATACTTGACCACCCCCTCCCAGTCCTAGGGATCTGTCTTCTTCCTTGAGGAAGTGGCGTCGGGGAGCATCTCCTACACTGGAAGGTCGGGTTCCCTCATTTTAAGGTGGCGGACTTCTGGTACAGATGTCATCTATCAATTCATCATCTGACTCCCCAGGGGCCCCCCAATGCTTACACTTTTCGGTACTTTTCTCACCCGCTGCAGGGTTATGACATGCCGGCATCATGGGAAACAGACCCTCAACAATCATGCTCTGCCTCCACTGTTTCATCCTTTTATCCCTGGACTCCTGTTTCAGCCTGGGGTACCACTTGGTCAAACCCTTGTCCATTCGGGGTCTTTCTCTTTCAAAAGCCTCAATCTCCCATTCCTCTAATGCCTCATACTGCGTTAGTCTCGGTCTGGGATGCAGTTCATTCATCCGAGTTCTTAAATTAAATAAGATCCTACCATTGAAAGTACCATCTAACGGAAAAGCCAATACTCCGTCATCTTTTGTGTACTTCACCCAATTCTCCAACCACACACAGGTATTGTACCCTCGGTCAAACATCATGAATGAGGCAGGAGTATTGGGTGGTGGGACAAGAACACCTTCTCTAGATTTAATCGGTTTGTCCATTTTGAAATAATTTTTCACCTTACTTACAAGGGACATTTTTCTCTTTGTTCCGTACATAATATCATATCTATTAGTCTTCCACTGATCCCTTTCAAACCCTAGGTGCCTTGGATCAGGTCGAGTTCCTGTAGTCTGCGAGTGCCACATACGACTTCTACGCTAAACTTTGTTTACAAACTACCTCCAATCAGAACGCGCTTCAGAAATCCGTGCAACCAATGGGTGCGCGACTCTGAATAATCTCCGCCAATGGGTGCGCGGCCCCCTCGTGAGACAGTTCCCACGCTCTGGCGCTCACCCCTCCTTTACAATCTCAGCTCCGCTACCCGCCCGCTGCTTCTACCAATCCCAGCGCGGCACAGAGTGACGTCAGAGGCGCTTCGCGACTGACTCCCTCCCTTCACAAGGTAACGGAAACTTTCTTTCTTTTAAAGTGCTCAGTGCTTGGTTATTTTACAACAAATACACATTCGCCACAGTGCTCAAGTGTCTAGATAGGAACGCTTTGTTTTACTGCAAGTAAACTACTTCCATTTACTTTTCACACACTGCGAGTAGATCTCTTCCGCCTACCCTTCACTTTAGCATCGGTGAACCTGTTATTCCCCAAAACTCATCCACTTCTCCGGGATATATCTGAGTCTAAGGTTTCTCAGCGGACCCCTTTGCTTTCACCCAAGCTCCGAGGAACTTGCTACTCTTCCGATGTGACCCTTACTAGGTTACGCCACTATGGGAATTTTGCCAATGAACCCCGTTACTGACATTTATTCACACATGTATTCAGAAAACCCTAGTTAGTGCTTCCCGGTTATCTTAACCTGCACCTAACTTTCCTCGAGCCTGTGACCTCAGGACAATGGATTCTATTCACCACTTGCCCTTTCAATTCCCCGGGGAGTTCGGACAACAAGAAACAATACGGTTTACAAATGCATGGATTAATACATATAACAATATAAGAATAAGAATAATAACAATACAGTAATTCATGAATTCCAAAACAGCGTATTCATAAGAGAATGATCAGGTCTCTTAGAACAGCCGCTCTTTTAGCAGCATTAACGTACTAGCAGCTTCCGACTTGACTAGACCAACTAGTCCCTGCCTTACTCTCAACTAGTCCCTAACCATCCTCTGGCTACCAGTAAAACTGATAGAGCGCGCGAGGCCACCCGACCAATAATTTTCGCCGTTTCCGGCTTCAGGGCCCATATACTTTCAAATCACCATATACATTGACCAGGTGACTTCACGAGCTCTACCAATTTGTGTGTGTTCCCTATTATGTTTTCTCAGTGCACCCGACTTACCATCCACCGATGCGGGTACCTAATGACCACAATGAATCAGGGAGCTAGCTGTAAAGGAAAGGCAGCAAAATACAAACCCAACCAATAACATTCAAAATACTGATGAAATGACCACGGACAACGGGAAGTTTTAAAATGTTTATCTAAAGTTCATTTGCTTCATGCATAAGGTACATCAGAATAAGGCAATCAATAACCAAGATAATGTAAATAATGTAACTATAGAGAAATAACGACAAAGTAATCATTGAAATACTGATATAAAATGTAACGAGAAGATACTATGCTATTCAGAAATATTTAAGCCTGGGCAGACTAGGTATGTATAATTACAGGAGGGCCTATAAAGAGTAACACGCTTCACTTAAGGTGAACGGGCCTTTAAACAGTCTAGGCAATGAGGTTCTAGACCATATCAGAAAATGACAAACTGCAATGCAAAATATAATTTCTAACAAGTGAGAAGACATAAGAACAAACTTATGGAAAAATGCAAATGACTTTCAATAGTTGCGGAAAGACATGGAAAAATAACATATGCAATGGTAAACTTTATTGAAGCAAAAGTTAGAAATTCAGAAGGTGCAAGATTTTAAGAGGTTCAGAGCAATATTTACCTAGAATGGTGTGGAAACCAAACCCTGGCCACGGGTCAGTTAAGGACAGGAAACCCTCAAGGAAGGATAAACCTCAAAGGACAGCAGGTGCAGAATGGACACCCTGGACAGGACAGGATACCCTCGGATTAGGAATCAGGACAGGACCTCAGGACAGGACAGCAAACCCTCAGACAGGACCGCTCAGGACAGGACCGGAACCCACAGTTCGGAAGCAACGCCTGCGCTCCACCCTCTCTGCAGCTATCGATCAAGACCCCGATTTGGGTCAGCGAACTCCCAGCAAAGTGCTTTGCCAGCACTTTAAGATTCAGTAGAACCTTAGTCTATGGTCAATTTCGGACAGAGTGCTCCGCAGCTCTCTGTATCTTCAGTCACCTATTGAGTACGATGGGTCAGTGACAGGTCAGCTAAACCAGACAAGTCGGACGGTTCCCTAGGTGAACCCAGGGTAGATATACAGTTTGGGGACAGTGTACCACCCCCCAATGTTGCAAAGTGTCAGAATCCCTCAATTTCGATTGGTCCTAAGGTAGGATTTGGGTAACACACCAATCACAATGCAATATTTCAAGCCTGTATTTGCATGTTTGGGCACCGCCTAGAAAGATTGGGGTTCCCATGAGAAGCTACACGGCAAGCAGTAGCACAATATTACATTGTAACGTATAAGGAGCCACATTCGCTGTTCTCGCAGGGCAGAGGTGACTTTCTCAGGAGCATCTTGCCCATCGCTGCCAACTGGCTATGTTCCATCAGTCAAGGTCTGCTGTGCCACAGAGAGTTGCGCAGGCGCAGAAGGGACCTCCAATATGGCTCTCCTCTCTCTCAGACCCCCATTCCCCGCGGTACATGAAAAGTAAGCGAAAACAAATTAATACATAATAATGTCATCATGAAAACACATCACAGGGTTTGTACTTTCTACTTATCATCATAAAATATACTTATGCAGTTTAAATGTTAGCTACATGGATACAGGCACAAGAGCAGTGGCACGAGCAGTACCACATGATGGCACAGCTATGCATTACGCATGCGCATAAATTTCCCTCCACTTCTGCAGACGCGTCAGGACACGTGAGTGTGGCTGACGCATGCGCAGTAACAAAAATACAAGCGGCGGCCATATTAAAGGACACGGATTAAATGCATTAGAAATACACATAGGCAAGCTTCGTAAACTTTGCCCAGACAAAAATAAACGTTAGTAGAACATACATTTGTTACCTTATTACACATAAACGAGGTTCTTGACTTCGGCAAGCCGCAAAATATGCGAAGCTTTGCTTCATCAGATTCACACCCCAAAAGGAGCAGAATTGCTAGTCCATCACTTATCTTGGTCTCCCCAACTGCATAAGCAACAGGGTTCTAGTGGCAGCTGCAGGAGTGAATTCAGACTCACTCACCTTCAGTGTCAGGGATACAGATTTACCTCATTGCTCTTTCCCCAGCTTATCACAGGAGCCATTGAAAAAAGACATTTCGGGTGAGTCGGTCTCAGTCTGCTTGGAAAAGAGACCAAAAACCAGGATGAAGCTTACAAAGGTAATTAAAGTAAGCATAATGCAAAAACGAACCAGATATAGTAAAATCATTTGGTTGGGATTGCATTTTCTGTTATACGCGACACCGGTTGGCGTTGCTAAACCTTGATTTACCCTGCGACATTTAGGATGTCACAAGGATTTTAGTGCAGAACCCTCTGAATGCTCATGAACAAAATAATATTAAGAAATGTCAAATGCCCTTATATTTCAAACCCATGAGGAAATATCACATGAAAAAATGTAATTTTTCATTATATTTAAACCGCACATGAATGACTTCCCTTTAGGTCTCAATCACACATTGGTGGGGTATTTTGTACAATTCTCTATGTGTCTTTTTATTTAGTGGCCTGGCAAAAGCACAAAGGAAGCATGCTCATTGCCCAAACGATAGCACCCTGACTTCGATGACTGATGCAGTGCTGGTCACTGCTCTGTTCAGCAGTGCAGAAACAATGATACCCAGTGGTTTCCAATTACTAAAAGCAGTGGTTCATTTGTAAAAAAAATAGAAGTGCTGCAGCTCTCGTCAAGAGGCAGCTTCGACGCGCTCATTTGTCCTGTTAGCGCTGCCTAACACAGAACCAACGAACCCTACAATCGGGGAAGGGATGTGGTGTAATGGCTAGAGCTGCCGACTTCGGAGCTGTGAATCCAGGTTCAAGCCTTAGTGTCGGCTCAACATCCTGTGATTCTGGGCGAATCACTTAGTCTCCCTGTGCCCACAAAAAATGTATGTGTCCTTAACGGGTGCTCAAGTGCAGGTGTTGATGATTAAGTGCCGGTGCTGGACACCGGAAACCCCCGGCTCAAATTAATCACTGACTAAAAGGAAGGGATACACATGACAAACCTTTTAGGGGTCCCTGCCCTCACTCTCACAACATCCTGGGCCATAGAGGTTTTGTAGGTTTTGTGCTCATGTATATTTGCAATAGAGGAGAATGCACATCGAAGTCAAGGAAATAAACACCATTACTCAACTCATTTGTGGAAGAAGGCCTGTCCTATATCCCATGCATTCTGAATGGGAACGTGTGAAAAGCGCTGAATAATAGAGTGCTCCATCTAAATATGGTACCATTGGTCAAGTGCAATAGGCAAGATCCCTAGAAAGTAGAATGCTTGCCCCCACCCTTGTTAATCAGAGGCCTCCATTTATAGTGCCTCCATATCGCTAAGCAGAGCCATAATCTACAAAGCAAAGATTTCACAGGCCAGTCTTGGGCAGTCCTATTGGGCAGGAGAGAAGGGAGCGAGTTTACACTCTCCCTAAAAGATCAGAGCATGCACACACCATCTTGGCTCTGTACACCTTGCAAAATACACACTGGACAATGCACCACGCAGTCCCTAACCAAGCTTCTCGATACACAGTGCATGACATAACAATGTACCCCATATTGCTCTGGCCCCACCACACACAGCACTTGTCCCCGACTCACTGCTCTAGCCCCACATACTGCCCTTGCGCTTCATCTACTCATTAGCTCACATATTCATCCATCCAGGCACTCACTCACCCATTCCTCTTACCATCCATCTAAACCAGACTCATAAGCTATTGATAGCTCTCCACTGTGCAGACCTGCTTACTAAATTAGACGTGCTTGCTTACGCTGAATTAATATTTGCATACAAAAATTGAAAAGTGTATATTTGAGATACAAATGTGTGTATTGTTAGACCTCTTAAGCTGCCTGGGAAAAATTGATTAATTTCCAAAATATAATTAAAGCTGATATTTGATTGACAATTTTTTTGAGGTTGGGGAGACCTATTACTAATATTCTTAACTTGGTGCTGGGACGTTGCAGTTTTGACTGTTATGTACTACCCATATAAAGATATTCCAAGCTGACAATTTTATTTATGTTACTGCTGACAACCTTTCCCTGTGCACTGAGGTGATCACCGGTGCGAATCGTGAATAGGGTGGCGTCTAATTTAATCTTGTGTGTAGTGGTCACTATTACAACACTACAATACTAATATAAGTAGTTTGGGATGATTTTGGTTTAACATAAGTAGCTCTCATTAAAGAAGACGTTGAAGTTTCCTGATCTACACAATCACTCATAAATAATCCATCGATCGTTTGACTAATTTTAGCAATCACCCATCTCCGCGCAACCCTTAACTCAAATTTGCTAATGAATAAAAAAACACTTTCAACTATATATATATTCACTGAAAAAACCATAGGTTATAGACCATATATAGTTAGGAATTAGCATTTACAAAACCTTGAAAATTCACTGAAAAAACCATAGGTTATAGACCATATATAGTTAGGAATTAGCATTTAAAAAACCTTATTTTACTCACACAAAACCATTGAAATTCCATATATAGTTAGTTGCACTAACTATATATCGCGCACCCGCAATCCACTGATGATCATGTCACATATTACATCATTCATGACATGGTCAGTGACATCACTGATGACATCACTGATGACATCTCAAATGACATCACTGATGACATCACTGATGACAACATCCAGTGACTGTATGTTTCTGTAAAGTTAAAATATGTCTTACATATTGAAGAATGAGTGGATGTATAAGTGTCTGGATGAAGGATTTAGTAGGTGCGTGACTGACTGTATGAGTGAGTGATTAAATGTGTCTCACTGAATGCATGGGTTAGTGACTAAACTGTCTTAATTTGTGCATCATTATGTCTGTTGTTCTGTAAACTGCTGCATGTGTTGATCATTAGCTATACGAGAGGCTATATGTGTTATTAATTGGTTGCCCAAGTATTTCTATGGGAGATTGAGTTTGTGTGGGGGTGGCTGGAAGGTGTGTGACTCTATGCATAGATGTGTGAGCAGTTTATTCACTAGGTGTATGAGTTCAAGAGTGCATGTGGAAACAGCTACATGGGCAGTTGACTGTGTGCATGAGTGTATTGATGAGTGAATGGATATCTCAATGCTACATGTCATAGTAAGTACATATGTAAAACACAGTACATGTGAGAGTTGGCATATATAAATAACTGTGCATGAGAGCCACTGAATGAGTGAGTGGTTGTATCGATCATTGTGAACTTGTATCAGGGATTGTATAAGAGAGTAAATATGTGTTAGTATATGTTTCAATAAGTAAGGTGTGTTTAACTGTATAGTTGAAGAAATGGAGGTGAGATTGTTTCTTTGCATGACTGACTGGGTGTGTGAGTAACTCCATGGATGAGGGGCAGTGTGTGAGTGTCTGTATACACTGAGTGTATCTAAGGTTATATTAGAGTCTGAAGAGATTTATCGTATTAGCACAAGAATGATGTCAAATGAGATGTCATCAGTGATGTCATCAGTGATGTCATTTGAGATGTCATCAGTGATGTCATCAGTGATGTCACTGACCATGTCATGAATGATGTAATATGTGACATGATCAGCAGTGGATTGCGGGTGCGCGATATATAGTTAGTGCAACTAACTATATATGGAATTTCAATGGTTTTGTGTGAGTAAAATAAGGTTTTTTAAATGCTAATTCCTAACTATATATGGTCTATAACCTATGGTTTTTTCAGTGAATTTTCAAGGTTTTGTAAATGCTAATTCCTAACTATATATGGTCTATAACCTATGTTTTTTTCAGTGAATTTCAATGGTTTTTTAATAGCAAATATCATAAGCTGTCGAATGTCAAGTACGTGGTAAGTGAAAACATTTTCGTGTTTATGCACACTGATCTGCTTTGAATGGTGCCCCCCCCCCTCATTTCTATTAGGAGTACTCTCTCTTTGCAGATAGTGAAAGGTAGTTAACGCAGGCCTTTGCCCCCGTTGTAATCCGTCGTGCCTGCTTCTCTCTCCATTTGATTGATTGTTATCCAAGTATTTACTGTTTTAGAATTAGTTCTCTTTGGTTCATTCTCTATTTACAAACAAACACAGAGTCGCAATACTCGGTTTAGTCTTTGCAGATAACGAAAAATCGTGTAAAAAAAAAGAAAAGGAATCGAGCAAAATCAGTAGGCCACTAATGGGATCTCTTTTTGACCTCGCTAAAATAGAAACATTAGGAACAACCCCTCATTACAAATACAAAACTAGTGAGATGAACTGAACTCCACACAATGATGGCTGCAAAACAGCTCGGCTCCGCCACCCACCCCGCCCAAAATAACGATAAAGAACGGCTGCCATGATTGGTTGCGGAATGACCACGACGGAGCTACGAAATGGTGCTGCTCTCATGCTAACCCCAGCTTCAGTCTGAAACATCCAGAAACACTGTAGACTACCAATTCGATCAGTTCCGGTAGCGCCCCAATGTAACCCGGTAGAGAAGAACTAGCCCTCCCCTCTTTGACTGATGGTTCTTGTTGCCTGTCCCTTCTGTTGTCATTTAACAGAACTATTTAGCCTGCTGAAAGGGGTTGTGTTCCGACCGCTGGTTGGTGGAGACATTTTGACTATATTCTGTACCTGCGTTGTCGCGTAATGCGTCATATGACGCGCCGCGTTAGCGCATCCGGAAGTCATCCGGGGCGCGCAGCGCGTAACGTAAGCATAACAAGTCATGTGACTTGTTAATAAAACTTTTCATTGGTTCATTTTACTTTTCTTATTGTAATGATGAAAGGCTTGGTCATATGACCTAAAAATTACGCTTTTCATTACTTCCGAACATTATTTTTTCTTAAATATATGTTATAATGTTCCAGGCTAATGTACTTTCCCGGAAATTTTACAACTGTCCTGCAAGTAAAATATATTCTTTTTTCGAGAAAAAGAGCGTTTCTTCGTCCCATGACGGAGCCGTTGAGCAAAAGAGGGTCGACCTGCTGTCTTAGTCGCCGATACGCCTGAATATGAGATTCTTATCGATCACTTTATGTTGCAGGAATAGAAAACACAACAGCCCTTGACCATTTATCTTTACTGCGTTCCTTCGTATTATACCTTTTACCCTTCATGTAATTGGTCTGCTTTATTTCACTTGCCTTTTAATGATTCTAAAACAGTCACTATTATTAAAAACTTTACCAATGTATATACTACTACCATGTTTTCTTTTAAAAACCTTTATTGTGAAAATTTCATTATACAAATACGAGCCTATAACCACGTGGGCCTGCCACAGAGCAAACTGTAATCGTATATGATGAATAGACATTTACACTGTAGAGGAACGTAACGGGCGGGCCATTAGGTTGCAAGAACTAAGGTGTCTAACAGTTACGGAATCGGTGGACGTACATTTTATAATTAAAATACGACAGGGCCAGTTACAATAAAATTATCTAGATATACATTTGCGGGCAAGTACCATGGGTGACGTTAATTCGAACTTTCAATAGTAGAGTAATCAATAACACATCAGAACTTAATATCAATAGGGATGTCGAAATATTCAATCAATTCTCGTCCCCGCCCGCCATGTGCTTCAAAACTGCATACGTATCTCGTGATTTCAAGGTTCTGCAACCAGTACACAACAAGGAGTTACGAGTCCCATTTATTCCGGCGCCATTTTGGGCGAGGACGGGCAGGTCCAGGATATAGTCAAAATGTCTCTACCAACCATCGACTATGATGATGTTCATATGCTGTATTTATTAGAGTAACACTCATCTGTCCACATGAAATTAATTTGCCACAATCTAAACATGTCATTTTAATCTTTCCAAAGTTCTTCTAAATATTTGGGACCGTTTCCCTTGCCTCTGAAGCTCTCAGTGCCACTTCTTTGATGAATGTACTAGCAGGTCAGGGGTTCTCCTCCAAATCTCTCTTTTATGCAGCACTATAATTAATTGGTGCCACCTCTCCATATGACGATGCATGGTATAGTTACCACAACTATATTTTTTTTCGGTTCCTCTGGAGAGTTCATCGTGGCAGATGAAGCGTGTAACGTACCGGGCATTTACCTTTTTTTGCATGTACAGGAAAGGAAAAAAAAATCGAGCGTCCGAGTTCTAAGGTGTCCCAGGGCCATTTTAGTGGACCAGGCCCAAATCCAAAGAACAGCCATCTCACAGGCTAATGGGGCGACCCACGCCGACTTTCAGCATTGTAGAATGACCACACCAGTACAGCAACTTGCTAGACATCACCTCGGTGCCATCCGGATCTCGGCGCCCCACTGCAGATGAAGTACCTCTCAACTATGAAACCACCACGGTGACATCCGGATCTTGGCGCGTTGTGCTGCCTTCGGCCTATTCGCACATCGGTCCGCTACTGACGCCATCTCACAGGCTAATGGGGCGACCCACACCGAGTTTCAGCATTGTAGGATGACCACACCAGTACAGCAACTTCCTAGACATCACCTCGGTGCCATCCGAATCTTGGCATCTCAACGCCTAGTGGTATCTTCCATACAAAAAATATTGTTACGCTGCCTTTGGCCCCATTCGCACATCAGTCCGCAACTTAGACATCACCTCGGTGCCATCCGGATCTTGGCATCTCAGCGCCTTGTGGTGTCAGTCAGAAAATATTGTTGCGCTGCCTTTGGCCCCATTCGCACATCGGTCCGCTACTGACGCCATCTCACAGGCCAACGGGGCGCCCCACGCCGACTTTCAACATTGTAGGATGGCCACAGAAGTGCGACAACTTACTAGACACCACCTCGGTGCCATCCGGATCTT
Source organism: Lissotriton helveticus (assembly GCF_964261635.1). Lineage (NCBI taxonomy): Eukaryota > Metazoa > Chordata > Amphibia > Caudata > Salamandridae > Lissotriton > Lissotriton helveticus. Next base: position 165,181,856 of record NC_136062.1, on the reverse strand, counting down.
GGCGCGTTGTGCTGCCTTCGGCCTATTCGCACATCGGTCCGCTACTGACGCCATCTCACAGGCCAACGGGGCGCCCCACGCCGACTTTCAGCATTGTTGGATGGCCACACCAGTGCGGCAACTTACTAGACACCACCTCGGTGCCATCCGGATCTTGGCGCGTTGTGCTGCCTTCGGCCTATTCGCACATCGGTCCGCTACTGACGCAAACTCACAGGCCAACGGGGCGCCCCACGCCGACTTTCAGCATTGTAGGATGGCCACACCAGTGCTGCAACTTGCTGGACACCACCTCGGTGCCATCCAGATCTTGGCGCGTTGTATTGCCTTCGGCCTATTCGCACATCGGTCCGCTACTGACGCCGCCTCACGTGCCAACGTATTTTCTCCGCATTTTATACCCTATGCCGCATAAGAGGTCATGTGACTTGTTTATAAAACTTTTCATTGGTTCATTTTACTTTTGGTTTCCTAATGATGGAAGGCTTGATCATATGACCTAAAAACAACACTTTTCATTGGATGAAACCTTTTTTTTTTTCCCAAACGATGAAAGCCCCACCTTGTTTCTGGATGTTTCAGACTAAACTGGCGTCAGCATGAGAGCACCACCATCTCGAAGCTCCATCGTGGTCATTCCGCGAGCAATCATGGCAGCCGCTCCCCACCAGAAGCCTGCAGGAGTCGGGGCCCCCAAAACTTTTGATGAATTCTCAAGGCGGAGGGGACGCTTTCGAGAATGGGGTCCAAGACCTAGCAGACAAGCGTCCGATTTCCAAGGTGTCCCAGGGCCATTTCAGTGGACCAGGCCCAAAAAGGAAAGAGCCTGCCGCCATTTTGAGAGTCCTGTGACAGCCGCCTATCGCTGCACCGCAAGAGTGGGCGCTGAATTGCGGCTTTTGACACAGTGGACCAAAAACGGACGGAATGGCAACTGAAACGGTAAAGGGGCGCCCCACTACAACAGATGACACTCCACCTGGAGAGGCCCGTTTACGCCGCCTCCCCCGGGGCGCCCCACGCCGTTATTCGGAGCAGCATTGTAGGATACCAAAACCAGTGCGGCAACTTACTGGACATCACCTTGGTGCCATCGTTCTGCTGCCTTGGAACTATTCGCACAACAGTTTGCTACTGATGACCCACCCCCCGCGACGCCCCACGCCGTTATTTGCTGGGTGGCAACTTACTAGACATCACTTTCGTGTCATCTAGATTTCGGCGCGTTCTGCTGCCTTGGAACTATTCGCACAACAGTTTGCTACTGATGACCCACCCCCCGCGACGCCCCACGCCGGAAATCTGGACGTTGTGCTGCGTTGGGACTATTCGCACAGCCGACCGCTACTTCGTTGTTTTTCCCTAAAAATGTTTATATGTTATTACTATTTTTGTTTTCTTGTATATATTTATAAATTATTAAAGTTTTATAATCTTACTACTTTGTCGGAGTGCTATATATTTTTAATGTGACACATAATTGTAAAAACTTTGATGTACAAAGAGTCATCCCTGGAATCTTCCGCTTCACGCTCGGTCCCCTCCCCAATCACAATACAGGATGGTTTTCAGATAATAGCAACGCTTCTGCTGTGACGGATCTCATCGAGTGTGGGCCTTGATCTACTATAACTCCTTTGAAGAGGGGTGATTCTTTACAGCTGTGGCCATAAACTACATCTGCAGGGCTAGCTGATAGCCTAGGACCGGCCTGGACAATCGGACACAGAGGAAAAGGAGTGTCAGAGGGTGCGGTAGTGAATAGGGCGAAAGGGAGGTGTCGGGCGGGCACAGGGTGTGATTCTCAGGGAAGAGCAGCGCAGATGGGGGGAGGTTTATTACCCATGCATAAGACAGAGAGCGGGGGTGACCACTGCCTGGGTGAGATGCTTGCGAGGGTGGGGAGCCATGCTAAGGATCGACAGCGTGCACAGAGTGGGTCTGGTCAAGGCATCTAAAATGGCTGCCGTGCACGACAAAAGTGTGGCATTTGAAAAAAGACAAGATGACGCAGACAATGTTTTTCAACACTTCCTGATTTCCTTCGAATCGAACGTTAACAGACGTTGGGGCATATTACCAAAGTTACGCGATATTTATCCCTAACGATGCATTGCAAAGATTTTTTTACCGTCAGAAATTATCGCAGATAAACCTTGCTATTATCAAGGTTTATCGCAAATACGATAAAAAACGACCGCAATGCATTAATATCGCTGAAAACTCAGCGATATTCATGCATTACCGAGCTAATGCTCTTAGCCATGTTATCCACCTCCCATTGGATAACATGGCTAAGAACTGCTCAGGGCAGCTGTTACTTTTTGGAGATATTCGCGCTTATCTCGAATATTTCCAAAAGTTGATAATAGGAGATAGCGATGTTAGCGACTGTTTCCAGTCGCTAACATCTTGGCATGCCCACTTTGCATGTCATTAGTGATAAATATCACTCACATGCAAAGTGGGGCCCAAGATGGTCGCTATCTCCTACTAGCCGTCGCTAACTGGTGTTATCAACAGCTAGGTAATACAGATATAATTTTATCTCCGCGAAGCGGAGCGCTGTTACAGATATATATCTTGTTTTTGAACGTTAATTTCTCAAAATGCACTGAAGCACATATATTGAGACCTAGCAAAGGCACATCGGGCTACCAGTCCCTAATATTTTACCAAGTTTCGTGCAAATCCATTCAGCCGTTCGATTATTATTATTATTTTTTTTTTTGCCCCGCGGGGCCCTTTTAAAACCTCCACATCAAACCTAGGGGGTCAGCGAGGATCTACTATGCCCCCTTATGGTCATTTGCCCCTTCGCTTTGGCCTCCTCTTGTCTCTCGATCCTACCGACAGACAAGATGGCGGCCGCTACGTACTGTTTGGAATGTTTACAGACACCGGAGAGCCAATCAGCTTCGCTTCGCAAAGCTCCGTAACGCGAAAAGTACGCGAAGCGGAGCGCTGTTACAGATATATATCTTTTTTTGAACGTTAATTTCTCAAAATCCACTGGAGCACATATATTGAGACCTAGCAAAGGCACATCAGGCTACCAGTCCCTAATATTTTGCCAAGTTTCGTGCAAATCCATTCAGCCGTTCGATTATTATTATTATTTTTTTTTTTTGCCCCGCGGGGCCCTTTTAAAACCTCCACATCAAACCTAGGGGGTCAGCGAGGATCTACTATTCCCCCTTATGGTCATTTGCCCCTTCGCTTTGGCCTCCTCTTGTCTCTCGATCCTACCGAGAGACAAGATGGCGGCCGCTACGGACTGTTTGGAATGTTGACAGACGCCGGAGAACCAATCAGCTTCGCTTCACAAAGCTCCGTTGCGCGAAAAGTACGCGTCCTGGAGCGCTGCCCGGTCCGCTGTTACAGATATATATCTTTTTTTAAACGTTAATTTCTCAAAATCCACTGTAGCACATATATTGAGACCTACAAAAGGCACATCGGGCTACCAGTCCCTACAATTTTGCCAAGTTTCGTGCAAATCCATTCAGCCGTTCGGGCTAAAAGTGAGGCCAACCGCCCTATGGAAAACTCAATGTTAAAAACACGTTTTGGGACCCCCCTTTTTTCTCGACCCCCCCTGGACGAACCCCCCCCCAATTTTCAGGGGCTGCTCAGAAACAAAATGTGCCATTTTCCTGAAACATTCAGCCAATTCCGTCCACAAACGCCAAAGTTATTAGACATAGAATTTTCAAAAAACCCATAGAGAAAAAATCCTAACTATATATACCTACTGGCGACCGCCAGTAGGTAATATATATATATATATATATATATATATATATATATATATATATATATATATATATATATATATATATATATATATATACACACACACACACAAAAAGTGCACTATTGGTTTTATCTGTGCTTGTTATCTATTAACTCTTGCACTCGGGAAGGTACAGACGTCCGATTGTCTTTGTATCTTCATTGGTTACGTGCTTATTTACCAAGAAACAAAGTCTTAGCATTAAACCTTTGCTTTCTCATCCAAGTTCTGTTATTGTAATTGTTAATTAGCACTGGTACAGCGTACAAGCTCATTCGTGTGGCTTCATAGCGCTTTTCAGCAGTCACATACATTCGCTCCTTTGTTAGCGACATTGATTCGCTGATGCATTTCCTATTCCTATTTCCCATTAACTATGTATTTTGATGTTTCCCTTACAATGGTCTTATGTATCATTAAATACAACTAGTTACAGAAGTAATACAGACCTCTCATCAGTCCACGCTCGAGAAAATAGTTATGTGTTTTATATATATCATTGACCTATGGATAAAGATGTTTGTGAGGTTCATCAGGTGAACATGGCTTCATACTGCCCCTTCATTTGAATACAAAACCGAAAATGTTATAAACGTCAGCGATTTAAGTGATTTTCTGTAAATTTGTTCGGTGCAATGTTCCATTGAAAAGTGGCCTGCGCAGGTCTAATCAAGTGGCATTAGACACAGTGACAGAAAAAACAATTAACATTATTGATTTGAAAACCCAGCCTTAGTATCGTCTCATTTGATTAATTACCTATTTGTACACGTCCTGACATCTGGCTAAGGCATTAAGTGATTGCTAAGTAATGAGAAGGCAGCGTAAAGAGGAGAAGGGAGGGGTAGGGTGGAGAAGAGAGCACGAGAGCGAGGGAGGAGCGAAGGAAAGCTGAGGAAATGAGAGATTAAAGAACACATGCAAGGGAAAAGGGCTAGCAGCCAAAAAAGAAAATAAGAGAATATCAGAGAGAGAGACAGAGGAGAATGAGGAGGAAGAGGGAGTTAATCAGCAGTCTGTTCATGGCCATGTACATTCCATGTACCCACCCAGTGCAGAGCGCAGCTACCTTTCCCACTCCCATAACCACTCCCCTATACCCCCTTCCCCCCCCCAACCAGTGACTCATTAACTGTACCTTTAACTTTGACCCGGTAAGGCGCTCCAATGACATTCAGCTAGGTTCACGCAATACAAGTTCCCCATGCACACATACCACCTCCCTACATACATGCAAATGTCATTAGGGGTGATGGTATGGTTATTTATTTATTTATTTATTTACTGACATTTGTAAAAGCGCGAACGAATACCCGTAGGCGTCTCGGCGCTAGACTGCATTGATGTCCCTCCTCAGGGAAAAAGTCGCTGACAGAGTGCTATATTATTGGTTGAAAAGCCACGTCTTCAACTTTTTCCGAAACTGTAACAGAGAGGGGCAGGTTTTTATATGGTGTGGCAGAGTATTCCAGATTTTGGGGGCCGCAACTAGAAAGCGGCGGTCGCCCCAAGAAACTGTTTTGCTGCGTGGGACCACCAATTGGTTGAGTGAGGTCGATCTGAGCTTTCTGGCCGGATTGTAAGGTATTAGTTGGTTTTTGAGAAAGCGAGGACCTTGACCCTGCATCACTTTATAGACTATACACAGGGATTTGAATTTTATCCTGTTTTGGATAGTCAACCAATGGTAGGTTTTCAAGGTATCTGAAATAGGTACAAATTTAGGTTTTTTAGCTATTAGTCGTGCGGCCGCGTTTTGTACTGTCTGCAGTTTTTTGGTGACTCTAGTTTGTGCATTGAGGAAGAGTCCGTTGCAATAATCTAAGGATGTTAAAACCAATGAGGTGACCAGGGTTTTGGCGGCCGTATCCGGTAGAAAAGGAATGATTTTTCTTATCATCCTGAGTTTAAATTACACCAGCTTTAATTATCCCAAATTCTCCAGTGAAATTGCTAGAGAACCTCAACTCCCTCAATCCACTGTACATTGCCTCACTCATGACACCACAGATAACTTCATTAATTACATCACAAAAAATAACTAGTATCACCAATTACATCATAAATGACATCAGAGCTAGGGCTGTGTGGGAAACATTGACCGCCACCTGTAACTAGAGCCATGGCTGCTGGTCCTGTCTGTCAAATATGAACTACTGCCGAAAGTGAAGCATGGTAAATGCTGCAGGCAGATGTGAGCTTTCCAGGCACATAGACAATGGCCAGTGACAAATGTGGGTTGGGACACCCGTGTTTTGTCAATAATGCAGTGCATTGCAGTGGGGTAAAATTGGCAACTAACAAAATCTTGCTGGAGCAGCTTTGTCCAAGGCAAAGTTACATTGCGACAAAAATTGCTCTGAAATGCCTCCAGGACACTCTTTACAACTAAGTGTGCTAAGGTTCTGTCGAGAAGGCAAGGGACGTCACGCAACTGAAAAAAAGAGTCAATGTACATTTTAATGGAGTTGGGTGGTTATGGGGACATGGGGACTTGAGGATTTTGCAGGTAGGGTTATACATATATATAGCAAGTGTCTAGTAGTATTTGCATTTCACATTTCCCAAAAGCAGTGGAAGAGTGTGAGCTCGTTTTTGTCACAATTATACCTAATTTTGCATTATTCAGCAGTGGGAGGATTTGACGATACTTCTGACGCACAATAATCCCAACTGTTGATTTATGCAGATACCCACTATTGGCTTATTCAAAAGCAGGACTAGAAAGATCACAATGTCAAAAAATCACTTCCAATCCACCCAAAATATTATTATTTAATGTTGTATTAGGTTCTCAGTGGTCCTCTAATACCAAAAATGCAAACTTTGTGTCAAATAAATCACGATGTGTTGTAGAAACACTCCCCAGTCAGGAAGCAACAGGTTCAACATGCAAGATGGCAGCATTATATTAACAACAACCCTAAGCTCTCAACCAATCTTTGGTCTCGGGCACACAGAGAGCAGTTGCAGTGCTATATTTCGTATTGCACTGCACCAACTTCACTCTTTGTCCTGCAAGAGATTCTCTAATCCTTAGCATTGCTAAGTGACTTTTTACAAAATGTCACAAACTGACAAAGGCTGCCATGAAGGTGTGCATAGAACAGCAGCTTCAATTTGTATTCTCAATGCAGGAGCATTGGAGCCAAATGCCACCACATTGTGAATTTCACACAAGGAAATGCATGTGGTCATCTATTGGACTACTGCATGTGCTTCCCAATGTTAGCCTGCTCAAGACGTTTCAGATGTCACGTCTTGAAACAAGCACTGGCAATGCCAATAGCTTTATAGGAATGTTGTATGGTAATGTGAATCATTACAAATACCATGAGAATGGATATGTATTTATGTGGAAGCAAAAACTGTAAAATAATGGTGTAGGTTAAAAGGTCAGGTGACAGTTGCACTGTCAAGCCAGACCTAAAGACACGTAAGTTAATAACTTGCTTGCTACCAGAGAAAAACACCATAAATTATCTAGTTATCTAGAACACACTCTACTAATCTAAACCTTACAGGTGATGGCTAGGGAAACGGCGCACACTCAATACTGACACAGTAAAAAATCAGTAGTCAATTTCGTATATGTTCAGGTTGGTGCTAAGGAGGAGGGAGAGCCACCAAATCTTCCTCAACTGGAGAAGAAAGAACACTTCTCCTCAACTTGTTGAAAGTATCTCTAAGCACTCAAAATCAAAAGAAGGAGTATAACTGTATATCGGGGTGTCCAGTGCCTTTTATTCCGACATCAGACTTCAGAGGTTACAATCCATCATACAGGTCATTCCAAGACAACACAACAGCTCCTTGTTTTGCCAACACATGTTTCGTCTGTTAAATATAACTGGACTCCCAGTTCTGCTTCTACCAGAGAAAACACCATAAATTATCTAGCTATCTAGAACACCCAGTACTAATACCACCCAGAATGTCAAGTGAGTGCCCCTGAAAATTCAAGCTCAGGTAGCGGGATAAATAAACAAAATGATCGCAGCAGCTGTGTCGATGGAAAGCACTTTTTCGTGGAAGCACACGATGTCTGCCCAATTAAAACATGTACTACTGGCTCCCAACATGTGGATGGAGCCAAAGCCCCTCTCCAGTCATGCTCATATACTTGTTAGGCGACAGCAAGTCAGACCATAAAACTATACTTTCGTAATGGTGCTAACCATTCTCTCATGTTGGGACTGCACAAATGGTGGCCATGCATTTGTGCACACAAGTGTAAATTGAAGTGAAGGAGGAAAACCTCTTTGTCATCTGCTTACCCTGGCGAATAGCAGTGGATCGCAATTAAGCATGGGCGTAAAATCCGTTCCGCTCGCGGATTTTGCGTATTTTCGGTAAATTCGCAATCCGCGAACTCTAGCGAACTTGCCGAAAATTCGTAAAATCCGTGCGAAGCGGATTTTTTGCTTGCCAACTAGAATACTATACAATTTCGCGGGAGTAAATACTTGCGAACACGTAGATGCGGCGGGCAGCGACAATCTCGCACTTGCGAGATTGCAAAATTTGCAATTTCGCACAAGAAATCCACCAGCAGGCAGCATAAACCTTGAAAGTTATGATTTTTATCAGAATAACTCCTCAGGTTGACATTTGCCTGCACTTTTTCTTTGCAAGGAGTCCATTTTGGGGGGTGGGGGTGGGAGGAAGGAAGTGCCCCACAGTCTCCAACTTCCTGTTCCTGTCCACCAGGCACCTCCCAGTGCTTTCTTCATGTGCTGGTCACTTTGATTTGGATCTTGACCTGGAAGGATTACTTTTGTGGATACTGCTGGATATTTGGATTTTTGCAACACTGAAAGCACTCAGCAGGTGCAAAAGTTCAATCTTATCATTAGTAACCATTCCCTGTAGTGCTTCCTGAGGGGCCGCTTCAGAGTTCATTTGCCTACTTGCAACTATTCTATGACCCTGCTCTGACCCTCACAGCAGGCTCAGAGAATAGCTACAAGTATACAACAAAGGTCCTGTTAAAAAAATTACACTGCAACAGAAAGCAATTACAGACAAAACTGAAAGCACTCAGCAGGTGCAAAAGTTCAATCTTATCATTAGTAACCATTCCCTGTAGTGCTTCCTGAGGGGCCCCTTCAGAGTTCAGCAAATTACAGATAAGGAAGCAGGTGCCAGCCAGACTGGAAGTTTAAATTCAGTGACACATTAATCAACCCCAAATTAATTCATGTCAGTTGAAGCAGGGCAGGTGTGCTTGCTTTTTTTCACCCCCATAATCTACAGTGATAAACCAACCAGAGGGTGGCAGTGATGTACCAGAGGGTGGCATGGGTGTACCAGAGGGTGGCAGTGGTGAAACAGAGGGTGCTGTGAACCTGTGATGATGAACCAGATGTAGAAACAACATAGTCTCGGCCGTTGCGAGCCGACAAGTAAGTTCGCAATTGCGAACTGGTACAGAACCCTCGCGAACTGGCAGAAATCCTTGCGAACATAAAAAAAACAAATCCGCAAATTCGCGAGAGTTCGCGGATTTTGCGGATTGCGAATCCGTAAATACGCAAGTTCGCGGATTGCCAATTCGTAAAATCCGCCCATGCTTAATCGCAATGTATGCATTGCAATTCGTAATGAGAAATGGAAAACTCACAGGGCACTGTTGTGCTTTGTGTATTTGGGCTGTGCATTCGCAAAGTCAGTTGCACTAGATTTGAAAGAGTCCGTTTTTTTGTTCTTTTGTTCTTTTTTTTATGTTGCAGTTCTTGCCTTACACACAGACGGACACGTGCCATGGAGCAAACACTAAAGAAATTACCAGGTTTAGGTTTAAGGATAGTTCTCATTTTATTTTTTACATCTACCTCATCTGGTCTGTTACTCTGTTCCTTACTGCATGATGTAGTCAAGAGCTTTGCGGCAGGTTGACAAGTGATATTATAGGTTCTTTGATGATTAAATAATTGAATAATTTAATACATGTCTGTAAATTAGCTAACTGAGCTCAGGAGCAATTTGAGAATTAAGTAATTGACATTAAGTGTCCTTCGGGAACTGGATACAAGGGTGAGGTAATGAAAGACGGGAAGACTAAACATTGCGTTTTGTACATATGTGTATTTGCGTGTCTGTGTGTATATTTAGTTACTACAGAACCATCAGATGTCCTTCTGCTTTGCACAGGGAATTCATAAATCATATTTTGCATGCAACTATAGTTCATTTTTAATGAAGTCTACCAAACTTTTAATAGATTACTGGAGTACGGGGCCCTATTTGCAAAGGTAGACGGAGCCACAAATCCAAATTTACCAATTATTTTTTTATTTATGCCCGCCAAGAACCCAAAAAGGGATTCCTGGTGTGTTTAAAGGTTTTATGAATGCACATTTCTCTGAGTTTTCTTTGTACTGATTTTGAAAATAAAATGCGAGCTGTCTGTACTATCAGTACATTTTTTCATGTAGATCTAATTGTTGACCATGGCACTGCAGTCTCATACCTTTATTTAAACGGCCCTGTTTAGACGTCTAACTTGTGTAGTCTTCTTGAACAAATACTTGATGTCAGAGCCGGTTTGTTGCTGATAATTGCACTATAGCCATAACACTACTTTCAATGTCTTTGGAGATATTTACAACTTGTGAGTGCAACTGCAAAACACATCTGCTTCAAGGCATACTTTATCTTCATACATTATGTTATCTGCACGGAAAACTACATGTTGACAATGGTACGGCAGCCTTACATGTGTTTTTACTATCTGTTAGGGAATACATTAATTGGGAGCGATATTACAACAGCCTTTTATATCCATCTGATATAAAATGTTTAGCTCAGGAGTATTCATAGATTTACACAAGACCAAGAAAAGTCACTCCGCTGAGCAATATTCGAGTTTAAGACTAAGTTTGCTGCAAATGAATACACCTCCTTCCCAGATACTGACAAACAACAAATGATGGCCACCTTCACCACCTCTCTCTATCCATGCACACCCAATGCACACCCTGTGCTTGACGCACTGCAGCACCGCCCTGTAGCTCCACTCTTAAGCATTCCCACGTAGCCTCCCCCGAAGAGGTTCCTCTTCTATCCTCCCCCTCTTCTTTACATGTCCTCTATGGCACAGGCGGCAGCATCGCCCAACCCCAGATGCCCATAGTGGCTTCCATACTCTCTTCTCTCCGAGGAGCACTGTTCAGGGAGCTGCAGGTAAACTTAGTGCACCAGCAGCCATCGACAATGCAGCATGGCAGCAAAACGTAAGTGTGGTTAAAAAATTTAGATACTGTATGTGTGTACGCATGAGTGTGTGTTTGGTGTGTGTTTGTGTGTACATGTTTAAAGAATATGTTGCCCCCACTGCCCACTATGGTTAAATTACGTCTCTGGCACAATGGTGAGAATTCTTAGCAACATTTGGGCATCTGTACAATGATGCCCGTTGCCCACAACTCACTAAAACGCTTTTTGTCAGATAATTTCAGTAAGCCTTAGTAACTCGTGGGCTAACATGGGATGATGCCTATTGCCTACACTGCTACACTGCAGAGTTTTCCAAAGTATTAGCAAATTGGGGTATTTCTTTAATTCTGGAAGTAGTGCATGTATGCATGGAACCCACACTTGCTATATTGCTGGTCTCTGTGGTATTGTTATGAATCTAGATATTTTGTGAGTATGCGGGACATCATGGTACCCAGGCTATCGTAATGCTGCCCATGGTTAGTAGTGGTAATTAGTGCATATTGCGGTCAGTGAAGATATGGTGCGACGGTATCAATGTAAATCACTTCTTATACATTCAATTTCAATCAGGCTTTGAAAAAAGTGGAATCAATGGAAATGAACGTGTCATTTGTAAGCTAGTTCAAAAGCTTAGCTAATCCTACATCCAGAACTTAGAACTGATATGTCTTTTCCATCACCCAAGTCCTGGGAGGTGCTTTTTTCAATATGCAAACTTCTCAATATCTTGGGGATGATGGGGATCAATTCCTCAATAATTGAGGGCCAATGCTCCTCATGATTTGATAATAAACACTGCATTATATTGTTCAACTATGACTGGTAAGGGAGTCAAATGGAATGGTTGTATGATGGTACAACGCATGCCTCAACAACATATACTTGAACCACAGGGTCTCAACTATGACCACGCCTTTACCACGCATGCCTTTACCACTCAATGCCATGATAAAGACATGATTGTTAAACGGACATGTTTGGTAAAAGTCACACCCCTGCCCCGGCCCTGAAAACAGTCCCTTTCCCTCCGCCCAACACTGAGCCCCAAAAACTGTCCCCACGCCTTAAAACTACCCTTACCCCAGCCACCCCACCCTGAGCATTAAAAACTTACCCCTACCCCTGTCAACCCAGCTCTGAGGCCGCAAACTGCCACCAACCCTAAAAACAGTCCCTTCCCCCCAGACTGAGCTCTAAAAGCTGACCCCACACCCTAAAACTGATCCCATCCCCATGCCTCCGCCCTCTGACCTGAACCCTGAAATCTCAGCCCTACTCCTGAAAATTACTGTGACCCCACAAGACCCAGCCCCACTTACCTGTCCGCATTCTCTCCCGATCCCTCCTCTTCCTACCCGACCATTCCAGCATCTAGTCCGCGCACTGCCTAAACCAAGGATATGCGTGATTAAGGCAAGCGTGGTTTGACTTGCGGGGAAACGGCACGCATGGCTGAGCCTGCGTTGTTAATGCTTTTTCCCAAATTGAGTAGGTTTTTCCAGTGTATTGTAGTTCGCCCTGTTTCATTAAGTACCTCTTGAGGTGAAAATAGGCTGAAGAGAAACTTAATTGGGTGGGCGACGAGATTGGGCAGCACGGCCCCGCTTCTGCACTGATTGTATGTGGAGGGTCTTGCCTTATCATGACTCAGCCCGTCAATCCCTCTTTCACACATTAGTTCACCCTCTCAGCCACCCATGGAGGTTCTCACACACCCATCCATCTATAAACTCACCGCTCCATTAATCTACCCTGATAACCATGCATGCATTCATCCAGAAAGTGATTCATTTACACAGTCACTGTCATCGACAAGTTGAATCAATCGTTTGTTAATCCAGTTATGCATTCAATAATTATTTGACCATCAATCACTGTGCCATTCAATCGGGCATGCATTCATTGCCATGTAGCCAATTGTTTATTCAGACAACCACTCACTCTGATAATTACAGCTCGCGGATGCAATGAACGGGATCCCTTTGGGACTCTGAAAAGACGGAGTGATTAGCAGGAAAAGCTCTCCGCATAAAAGCAACGCCGCCTCCCTTTAACAAGCGATTGTTGGCAATTTGAAGAGCTGCTCTTATCGGCAGAGTGTTGTTTTGTTCCTTCTTTGTTATTCAGCGTCGATGACAGGTGCCTGATGCTCATTCCCGGAAGCTCAATGACTGATGCTGGCACTGATCTCACTCGTCCTCGTGCCTGTGTGCGTGGAACCAGGATGGACACCTTATTTTGTCCATAACTCAGGGGCGCTGGAAGTCGAGGTGCTCCTGCCAGAGTTCAGAAGGGGAACGAGCAACAAAGAGACCTTTATATTTCGTTTTCATCTTGTGCTTTTGTTGGGGTGTAAAATACTGGGGTCAAGTGTCTTGGAATATCTGACAAATTGCTGCTTATTAACATGGAGATTGGTGTTTACTTTTCTCTGCCTTGATGGCAAGTTGAGGGGATTTTGTAATGGCAACCAGTGACAATCTTGCCGGAGTATAGAAAGTATGAAAGGAAAGGCTGTATGATGTCAAATGTTTTCTAAATGTATATACCTGTAAATTAATTGTGAACATATGTATCAAAATATATCAGCAGAAAGAACATTTAAAATTAGATTGCTTTATTTGTAATTCTGAAGAGTAGTGGAAACAAAGATTCTGATAGGAATAACACAAAGCAAGACAATTTATGTATGCTATGCACAAATGATAAATATGCACAGAAGTCCGATTACCACACTCATCGTTGCTGTACCACATAGGGTTTGCAGTAATTCTGCATGAATGAGTGGTTATATCAAGTGACCATTTCGATGGAAAATTGCCCAATGTAAATGACAGTACTATAGCACACCATGCTTTAGTCATATATTTAGGACAATGTACTTTCAAAATGTATCACTGGACACACACTATTTTCATATCATTATTCCGCCAAATGGACGAGGCCCATTCGCCACACTTTGTGGAACACATGGATTTTTCACAACCCCGTTGATATAATATATTGACAGCAGCAATACACGCAATGAGCCACTAGCAATGAGTATTAAAAATATCATCCCCTTAGATAACAACCAACCTACAAAGGACATGACGCTGCATATAACGGTTGTTGTAAGTTCAAAAAGCTCAAACAGGCTCCATGATCAAGCAACAGCTAGAGTTGTAACACACCAGATATGCTGTTTATGACAGAAACCTAGCTAACAGATGAATCCACCCCTGATATTTAAGCAGCACTCCCAGAAAACAATTATCTTCTACAATCCAAAAGATGCACTGGGAAAAGAGGTGGCGGGGAGGCAGTTGCCATAATATAGAGTCTATCCTTTACTGCCATCTCCCCGTTAGGGATTACACCAGTTGATAGCTTAACAGATAAACTAGACTCCCCCACCTCTGCACTGGTGTGTGGTCTCATTTATAGACAGTCGATAGCGATTCCAGAGGTTTCCAAAGTATTAGCAAATTGAATTGCTTCACTGACCGTGGATTATGCCAACGTTTTTATAATTGGAGATATGAACTACTGGGCAAATGAGGAGGAAGGGGGAAAGGGCTCCAGGGAACTGACCAAAACACTGCAAAGTCTGAATCTTGTACAACATATCCTGGTGCCTAAGCACATCAAAGGACACACACTTGACCAGGCTTGGTCTATTAACCTTACTATCCGGAACTTGGCTATCCACTCTTGCATTTGGTCAGACTATCATATAATTAGTTTCACATTGAGTGATATCATTCTGCCTAAATCCACGCATCTTCCCAAAAGTATGACCAGAACCTGGAATCGCATAAACACGAATTACTTTTGTAACACCCTCGCTCTCAAGCTACTCACCATGTCAACTAATGTAGACACCTTTGAGAAAGAATTTTCTAACCTGCAGTTGAATGCCAGCAATATACATGTCCCTCTACAGACCCAAACCACCCATACTTGGCGACATGAAGCATCAAAATAGTTTTCCACTGCAGCTAAAAATTGCTAAATTAAGAACGTGCCTGGCCGAACGGAAATGACGCTAAACTTACAAGCCAGAAACCAAGGAGCTATTCAAGCTTACCATGGCAGACTACAAAAAAGCCATCTTTGAGGCAAAAAACTCAGATAACAAAGCAAATGACATCTTCAAAATAGTAAGGGACTTATCTATCCCAGATTAAGTAACTCCCCCTATCAATCCCTCAGAGAAACTATACAATGACATTAATGTCTTCTTCTTAGACAAAATTAAAAAAAATACAAGAATCCATTGTCCCTAGCCATCAGGATATGCATAATTTACCTGATAATAGTAATTCTAACACCATGGCTACTGTCCCCTGCCTAAATAAAGAACAACTCAATTACTAAGGAAAGTAAAACCTGGCTCTCCCAAAGAAGTTTGCCCCCTCACATACAAAAACTAATTTTCACCTCTTTTCCTGAGAGCACTCTCTTCCTATTGAACGTATCCCTCACACAAGGAGTTGTACCATAAGCTTTCAAAGAAGCAGTGATCATTCCAATCCAAATAAAACAGGTGTGGATCCCCAGAAGTTAGATAACTATAGGCCTATATTTCTTCGTTCTTTGCCTGATAAAATTTAAGAGGCACATTAGCACATTCTTCGTTCACCCAGGTGTATAAATGATCTGTTAGATGTTCAACGTTTGATTCAATGCCTTTTAGATTCCCCTTTTGACTCTTGTTTTGAATATTGTTTTGGGTACTGATTATTATTCCTGTATATGATTATTGTATGTACTCCCTTATCTCTCTATGCTTCATCGCATAGCCCATTCCTACTCGTGCACTCAGGTTATATTGAGCTGTTATGTTTGTACTAGTTGATTCAATGCCCATTAGATTCCCCATGTTAGACTTATGTTCTGATTTGTTACCTTCGCCTCAAATTGTAAAGCGCTCTGATATCCTTCGGCATCAAGTTTGCGCTATATAACACTTTATAAATAAATAAAAAATAAATAAACACCTTTGCTCCTTCAAAGAAGAAGCAAAATTCCTGGATTCCCACCAGGCAGGTTTTCGGCCCTCTCACTCCACTGAATCAATCATCTTATCCATAGTGGATGACCTAAAAGAAAAAGCTGACGAGGGATGCACTCAGGCACTAATCCTATTGGTCCTATCGGCAGCATACGATACCAATGATCATGAGATCTTAATGAATTTATTTACTGTAGGAGGTCTCAGAGGCACCGCCTTAAACTGGATGAAATCTATTAAAAAAGACTGAAAGCAATCAGTTTGTATCTCACCTTATAAGTCTGCCATTGTTAGTATGAACTGCGGGGTACCTCAGGGTTCCTCCATGTCTCCCTATCACTACAACAGCTACATCAGCCCTCTGATACAGTTTCTTCAACAACAAAAAAGGTTAAGATCTAAAAGTATGCAGATGACTTGCAGTTGATTTTTACAATTGATGAGACATCTGACTCCAAGGAGTTCGTACAGAATGCCATGCTGTTCATAAGAAACTGGATGAACTGCAACCAGTTCTGACAAAACAGAGCTTATCATCCCAACAATAAACTAAACCACTGGACCCCTGCTCACTAGCCAATGGAGCTTGGCCCCGCACTCATACCTAGGAGTACGATAAAAAGTCTTGGAATCTCAGATAAGCTCGGTTACGTCCTCCTGCTTCCTCCAACTCAGGAAGTTTAGGAAAATTAGTTAACTCTTTAGTAGAGAGGCCAATATCCAAATTATTATCACCTTCATTCTATTTACTGCTGCTAATGCCATTTAGCTGGGTTTTCCGAACAATCAAAATGACTGATTACAGATGATACAAAACCAAGCTGCCAAAATTATTTATGAACAAGCTAGGCATTCCCACGCAAGGCAATTGATGAAGGAGCTTCATTGGCTCCCAGTGGCGCAGCGGTCTTTGTTCAAAATAGGATGCATCAGCTTTAAAGCAATCTACAGCAAAGGCCTCAAATATCTATCCATATGATCCAAAAATACTCCATGAAGTGCCATCTTATATCTGCACAAGTGAACCTATTGGAGGTCCTGAGATTTAGACGTAAAAGGACAGGAGGACCTCGTTTTTTCATATAAGTACCCACATTTTGGAACTCTATGCCCATCACCATCAGACAAAGCGATACAAAAGGGGATGATGGACGGAGCGTTTGAGCAAATCAAACACTCACCCCCAGTCAACTGATCTGGGTTTAATCCATCACCATTCTTTAGTTCACTCAGCCACCCCAGTTCAGACATGGCTATATGCAAATCAGTCTGACCCTGTGCCTTATGGGAACAGTCCAGCCCGAACTGCCAAGCCATGTCTTCCCTGGACCGGAAACAAGCATCCTGGGACCGGTTTTGGATTCATAATCCTCATCAGCCAGGCTATCTTGAGTCCAGTGGCCAAGTGAACAAGGGACTCACGTCTGAGTATACCCTGCCACACTTAGGGCGAACAAAGCGATACAAAAGGGGATGATGGACGGAGCGTTTGAGCAAATCAAACACTCACCCCCAGTCAACTGATCTGGGTTTAATCCATCACCATTCTTTAGTTCACTCAGCCACCCCAGTTCAGACATGGCTATATGCAAATCAGTCTGACCCTGTGCCTTATGGGAACAGACAGGCAGCACACTACATGTTTTTCAGGAAAAAGATGAAAACATGGCTTTTCACCCAAGCATATAGTTCTGTACGGACCCCTATTAAGAGTAGCTTCCCCAACCCAGCACCAAGAGACCTGCCGGTGTACGCACGCTTTATAAATCTACCCTAACATAACATAAAAACCCACTCTGAAAATATTACCAGAGCCATTACCGTAACTAATGAATATCTGTGATCAGTACACCCTCAGCTTCTCTTTTTAGCTCTTGGGGAATTTGTTTTTTCACTCACCATTTGAAGTAATTGTATGATATTTTTATGGCTAGTCTGGAGACAGCCTTATTAGGGACCTCCAAGGTGGAGCTAAAGACAGCGATACCATCTAATATGCTGCTCTAAAGTGGTCCAGACATGAGAGACCTCTATTCACCCCACTTTTTGCTGCAATGCTGACCGTTATGACCAGGAAAGTGTGCTGGAGCCTGCTGCCCAGGCCCAGGTGCCAGTAATCTCTCCCTAATACTATTACATGTTGATAGAAATGGGAATTTCTGGTTGGCTGAGGCTTGCGCCAAAGCCAGGCAAAAACCACCACTCTAGTCAGGGCAAGGAAGTTACCCGCCAAGATAACCTCTGCTCACCCCCTTGGTAGCTTGGCACGAGCACTCAGGCTTATCTCAGACGCGATGTGTAAAGCGTTCACGCGCACACCCAGCAACAACAACCAAGGCCCACCACAAAGGAAACTCCACACAAGGGTATATATAAAAAATAGTCTTTGTATTATACCACAAACATTAGATAATAAACATATACTTTACAAGGTGCCATGGGCACGGGTAGAATTTACAGGGGATAGGTGTACAGGACAGGGCCACATGGGCCACTGTCAGGAATAATCACTTTTAGAATTAGCACGTAGAACATATTATAACTGTAGTACCAAAATTGCACATATAGCACACAACCAGAACTCACTGGTAACAGGTAAACACCACCTACGCAATCCTAAAACACCTTAGGTAAATATTACGCAGGGCACCATGACCGCACAAACATTATTCTTCTAGGGCAAACAACCTCCTAGGCATAAAAACAAATATTTAGAGGCATGGGCAAAAGCATTGCATCCATCACATTAGGCAGGAAATCACATCTGCGCAAAACACATAGGGCCAAACATGTACCCCCCGCAAGGGCACAACACAAGAACTGTCCCCCAGGCCAACTGGCCTCTCTGGGGCTGAAACGCCCTGTGTCCCAAATGTCAGGGCAGGCTGCGCAGGCAGCCAAAGAGAAATGCACAAACCCTAAACGTAGCAGCTGCCCACTAAGTGCTGGACAGCTGAAATCACCAATGGGGCCAAAAACATGTGGGAGCCACGTGGGCTCGAGAAACAACAACTGGGGCATCAGGAGCCTCTCAGGCTCTAAATAACAAATGTTCCCCAATGACATGTGCCTCCTAGGCTCGAACAAGGAATGCCTCCGGTCGTTGGAGTCCCTCTCGGGGGACTCGAAGGAAAAATAGGCCACCACGAGCCTCTCAGGACTCTTCACAATGGGGCCTCGCAATCGGTGGAGTCCCGCTCCGGGGGCTCAAAACACTTTCAATGCCCGTGAGCCTGGTGGGTTCTAAATAAAACAAATATGCCGCCTTTGGAGCCTCTCAGGGCTCGTCACACAAATATGCCCCCTGAGCCCCACTGGGCCCCACTGGGCTCGTGGAAGCGGCCTGGCTGGAGCCCCTCTTCTGGGGGACTCAAGAACAAAAGTGCTCCGGAGCCTCTGCGGCTCCCAAGCACCAAGTGGCTCACACTCAAAGGGGGGCGGGCACCGGCAATGTGCCCCGACGCCCCCCTCTCCTGGAAATGGTGCCTGGAGCCCTCGTGGGCTTTGCTTCTCTCCGTGATCCCTCCCTCTCCGTCACTCACCAGCTTCTCCGCCCCTGGAGGCGGCGACGGCGGGGGCCGCAGGTCCTACTCGGAGCAGCGGCGAGGGCAGGCACAGCCCTGTGCTTCGCGCCCCTGCTTCTTTTTTAGTAGGCTGCTGCCTCCTCTGAGAGACACAGCGCGGTCTCAATGGGGAGCGTCCTTCGTTGATGACGCGGCGAGAGGCTCGGCCGGCTAAGCCAATCCCAGCGCGACCTTCTGGTGACGTCGGCGGATGCTTCCTCTTGGCCCGGTGCTGCGGCGGTGATCTCTGGGCAACACGAGGGGTAGGCTCCCTCTTCAATTTAAATATAATGCGAGGTGGGCACTCGCTTGGGGCCACAAAACAGCACCAGGTCCTTGGCGGGGTGGGCACCTGCCAGGGTACTTAATAATCGGCAAATAAACAGGGCAAATGCCTGGTGGGCACCGGCTGAGAACAAAAGTGCTCCCAAGCGCTAGGCAGAATAAAGCGCTCTCAAGCGATAGGCAAAAATCAAGCGCTTCCAGGCGCTAGGGTCCCAAAAGTCCAGGGACCAGCATAAAGTCCATCAGGAGGTGGGGGGGGGCAAGGCTGGGCCCAGAGCCAGCTCACAGGGTCCTCCTAGGCAGGGAGGCAATACCCAGTGGCGGTCCTCCTGGCGCCCAGCAGCAGCAGCCCCCCTCAGCAACAGGATCCAAGAAGAGAACAACATGTAAGGGGACACAGCCCCTTTTTATACAGTGGAAACCTTTGTCTGGGTGCAGGGTGGGGGAAAGTCGTAGCTGGTTTTGGAGCACTCTTGATGTGCTCAGCCACCCTTCCTATTCACTAGTTAGGCTAGGGTCGTCAGTCGCACCGCAGGGGGCGGAACCAGCATTGTGTGGGGAAAGCCCAGCCCTATTCAGGTTCCAGGTGCACCCCTCCCTCACATCAGCATGCTAATCTCTCCACTCACCACCGGGGCAGACCCATCCAGACTCCTGGAGCCAGGCTCACCAGCCAGCTCCAGCCAATCACACGCCAGCACACTCACTGCACATGCACACCCATGTCTAGAAGTGGCCAAAAAGGCCCGGGTTCAACACATGTGAATTGGTAAACTCAATTGGTAAAGGACTTTAACACCCTTACAAGACCTTAGTATATGGTACCAGTGGTACTCAGGGCATGGGTGTTAAAGGGGTCACTGGGACCTGAAGCACTGTTTGTGTCCCCCTGTGTGACCCAAGTAAACTACTGACAGCAGGCCTGCATTGCAGACTGCAGGAGCAGTGCAAACTGCTTGAACTCGACCTTGCTCTCACCATTTGAGCCAAAGTCAATGCACTATTTTTAATATATGCCAGTCACCCCTAAAGAAGACCGCCTAATGCCCAAGATGCAGGTTGCATTATATTAAAGGTGTCGACATGTAATTGCAAGCTTATATGTCCCTATAGTGGCCCTCACTATTAAAGGACACTATAAGTGACTGACTTTTTGTATATGAAATGAGTCTGCTACAGCAGGATCAACTAATAAGAAACAGGGGGCTCGGGGCAAGGGGACAAGGCTGGGGATGAGGCAGAGGAAGAGAAAAATGAGGCTAGTAAGCAATAACAGGAAGTACAATGGAAACCAGAACAATGACATGAAACAATAAATAGACATGATCGATACCAAAGGAAAATAAATGGAATTATTTAACCTATCTAATTAGAAATTGCTTGAAATGGAAACAGAATATTGAAAAAGGTTTAAACTTATGCCCGACAATGCATTTTGATTAGCAGAAAGTAGAAACTGATTTATACAAATACATCAGGAAATTAAAATTAGTAAAGTACTATGGAGAAGCGCAAAAGCATAGTCCGTGGAAATACCCAAAGCTATGAACAAGCTTCAAATTGAAGATATAGAAGTTGTCTGCGCCCTGTATGAACTGGAAAAGACAACTATTAATCGAGAGGTGATAGTATACCAATATTGTTACTGAAAGAGGCAGGAATTGATATGCTTGTAGCAGGAATGGGTTTGGTGAAACCTAACTCAAAATGTTGTCCTGGCATACCAACAGGAAATAAACTGGGCTTGTTTCATGAAGTGGTGATCAATGATGTAAATAAACTTAAAAACTACTATAAGCAAGGACATGATTTATGTAAATTGGAAAATGAAGCAATGAAGAAATTAAAAGAGAAGACTTCCATAGGAATTAAACCATTTGATAAAGGAGGGAATATAGTGATTCTTGATGAGAAACAATACTTATCAGACTCGTTAAGGCAATTGAAGGATGCAATATGTTATAACAACTTGGTGGGAAAACACCACTGAAGAATGGGAGAAATTCAATACTGAGAAACTGGGAAATTGGAAAGAACAAGGATTATTAGATGATGATGAACTTACATGTTTGGAACCATGGAACTCTGTAATGGCATCAATCTATTTTTTTTAACCAAAAATACACAAGAATAAAGTAAACCTCCCTGGGTAACCAATTGTATCTTCAAAAGGTTTAATGCTTGAGAACACAACCATTTACATTGATCAATTGTTGTCATTAATTGTCAATGATCTGAGCTCATATTTGAGAAATACAACAGACCTGATCACACATTTTCAGAATATCACATGGAGTGGTACACATCATTTAGTAGCAATGGATGTGGTCTCACAGTACACTAGCATTACACAGGCAGGAAAGTAAGCTTGCAGCTATTTCTTCAACCAGAGAAATATACAATTCTTTGAACACTCTTTGAGGTTTGAAGAGTTGATGATAATTTGTTTGGAATGCAACATAATCTAATTTAATGTATATGTATACAGACAGAAATGTGGATCATCAATGAGAGTATAATTTTCACCAAGCTTCACAAACCTCATGATGGGATGGTGGGAGAGAACCATCGAAGGGGAAATGAAGACAAGCTAAGTAAGAGTATAGTCTGGTTAAGATTCATAGACAATTTATTGATTATCTGGGATGGCAAAAAAGAGGAATTACAAAATTACCACCAAAAAGTGTGTATTAATTATCTCAATATGAGATTAAGACATGAAATAAATGACGAAAGAGTCATATTTCTGGATTCAGAAATATTATTTAAGGATGGCATGCTGCAAACAACATTTTATTGTAGGCCGCATCAACTTAGAGTATGCTTAAAAAAAAATGGTTTCATCAACCGAGTCTGATAAACAGTATTTCGTATGAAGAATTCTTAAGAATTAAAATAAACTGTTCTACAAAGAAAGAATTGGAGAGATGGAATATTAAAACTGCAAACGGATATTTAAACAGAGGTTACTCAAGGAGTGTAATAAACAAATGTATGGAAAGAGTGGCAGCACGAAACAGGCAATAATTGTTGGTTACCTAAAAAGAAAAAGCCAGAATGAATGAGTAATTGATTAATGAATTTATGGATGATAACTCACACAAAGGATTCAAGACAGATTAAACAAATTTTAAGGAAGAATTGGAGAATACTGAAGAATAATCCCACTCTGAGCATGATTTGGGAAATTGTACCAACTTTAACATTAAGATAAGATAGAAGTATTAACCCCTTCGATGCTCATGACGGAACGGTTCCGTCATGAGCGACGGTTGAGCTGTGCTCATGACGGAACCGTTCCGTCACGACCACACCCGTTTCTTAGAACGCTCAGCACAGCGCGAAAATTCGCGCCGCGCCGAAGCGGTTAAGGATTCATTGGTACATTATCATTTGAAGGAAACTTAAGAGAAGGAATGGTGGAATGCACAGAGAGGTTTCTTCAAATGGAAACTCTGTAAAATCTGGGAGATAACCGTAAATATTAAGGAGTTTGTTATGAGAAATGGAATAGGAGTTATTAACAATAAAATATAATGTAAGAGTAAATTTGGTATTTAAATCTTGAAATATCTATATGAGCTAGCTTATGTACGGAGCTCCACGTGTGAAATGAAATAAAAGTATATTAGAACACACAAGGGAAATAATTAATAGGGATAGATCATATCCGGTACCAAGGCACTTTGAAATGCAAAATGATAGTGATTGGAAAAACTGAGAACCTTTGGTATGAACAAGGTGGGAAAGAATTTGAGTGGAGGGTGATGCATATTGACTAGAAGTCACTGTATATTCTGAACATACTGAAGGCTTCAATCAGGATGGAGAGCTACATGTACATCTGCTTTAGTGGTTTTGTTTTCACTTTTTCTCCTATCAAAGCTATAGAGAATGAGGTACACAGAGGCTTGAGACACATGAAAAGTCACTACAGAGTTATGGTATAAAGTGCCATGTTTGGCAGCACTGTCAACAAAAGCTTCACCTTTCATCACTTCATCTCTGGTTGAATTCCGGGCAGCACACGTAGCAATAGCTCATTTTAGGGACATTTGGAGAGAATCAAGCAAATCATAGACATTGGTACCATTTTTGATAGAGAAATCCGCAAATGTGTTGAACCCTCAATACATCCACAAAAGCCCAAAGCCATAGGCAAGCCATCATAAATATTTTGAATAGGTGAAAACAGTTACAGAAAGATTCCTAGAAATGAAAATTATGATTTCTTATGATAGGCATATATGATAATGATTTCAAAGTCATATTTAATAGGTGATGCATGTATTAAGAATATGTATAGTAGAATATTAGTGAATGTTATTAACTTTATAAATGCACAGACAAAATTTAGAATCTATGCCAATCATTTTCAATATCAGTGTCAGAAAAGGCTGCTCCCTAATACAAGAGTTGGAACAAGATACATGCAGTTACAACATGTACTCAGTCCCCTTTTCTACTATTGTGTTACCCAATCACCACTACCCTTGCCTCACATGTACTTAAATCAGTCAGTTCTTTCTTGCAGGGTCTTTTCTGCCGCACTGTGGTTATGTTATATGACACAATGTATGCAATCAAACATAGGCACTCAGTTGCCGAACTACGCATGAAACATTATTTAAACGTTCTGTGTATCACAGAGACACGGTTATCTAGACTCTACCCCAATTTCAGACTGCATATTTCATGAAGAATGCATTTTTTTCAAAGTGAATCAGGGGGTAAGTTCGTAATGATAGCAGGTCAGTACCTAGAAATTTCTATAAATTTCTCCCATTCAATAGCCGACTGTCAGCTTTTTCAGGTAGAGTGGGAAATACCAGGCCTTACTTTATAGTGCTTTATCAGCCCCAAGATTCCTTTACTATGCTGCTTCCAACTTGACGCAATTGGTCAATGTCCCTTAGACAACACCAATCTCATTGTTGTCTGGATTTCAATCTTTGCCAAGATGTCCCCTTACCTATAGTAGTCATGTTCTTGATGATCTGGCAGTCTTTAACACTTAATTATTTAGCACTAGAACATAACCATAAGTAAGGCACATTTTTTTGGCTGAATATACTCCAAGTTAGACCTGATGTAGTCAAAGACCCTTTCCACCTCGCCTCAACCGACTACCTCAGCATCCCTTTTAGCAGCAAAAGACCAGTCTAATGGTTATCTTTTATGTGTTTCTGTAACACATTATTGGAAAATTGGACCGGATATAAAAAGAAATAGTAGACTCAAACTGTCCTCCAGGAATGTACCTACTGTAAAATGGTTGCTCTGACACCCTCCTCCGTAACTTTTGACAATATCAACCACACCACATTGTTAAAATGGATTTAATCTTTTACAACGTGTAAGACAATCCAGATCTCTTGCCCTTTTTTTTTTCCTTAGTGTATACGTGTTTGATGTTGGGCATGCCACAGAGATCGACTCCACTGCCGCTCTAGTTCAACATATATAGATGCCTATTTACTCTATCAACTGCCGGACAATTCTTCGTATATGCATATAATACACAAATTCATGTTTCCATCTTGTGTGCATAGAACCATTTACCCCGTTATGAAAAGCGTTGGAGGATGTCAACTCATTCCCTAAAATGAAACTCTTCAAAAACCAAAGTCTTACTCACTTCTACCAAAACAGAACTGTGGGTAACTCAGATTATTTGACTGGCACCTAATTATCGGACCATTTACAGAACCCTTTAGTAAGGCAAAAAAATGTATAGTATTCGTTTAGACCCCTAACTTTTTCTTGAGCCTCAAACTACTATGGTAGCCATTAGTTGTTTCATTTACCCGAAGATTCTGAAAAGTATACTTTCATTTTTGATACAATAGGAATGCATTGTACATTTCAGATATTTTGAAAACAATGTGCTGCTGTTAAACAAATTATAGAAGAGGCTGCTCCTGATCTGATTTATACTAAATGCAGCAGCTGGACAGTCCCCTCCATTTTTGTCCTGGGAGCGTGCTAGTCCTAATGGTCTTTCAAGTAAGAATAAAGTGTTCTGTTTCGGGATTTATGGGAAGCCCAAACTCAGTGCTGGGTACTTTAGCAAAGGGAATGAAAGGAGTTTTCTCTCAATATCATCTTCCTCTTCCAAACGGCTGTTTCAGTTCTCCCCAGTAAGCCCCTAAAGTATGAAAGCCAGAAGAGGAGGAAGACCCAGAGAGGCAGGTTATACCCACTGAAGTAGGTGGCAATAGGCTTCATCTAGCATAGAGTGGTCTAACAACTGTGTCTGAGTCTTTGGTCCTAGACAACCACTGCACTACTATTGGAATTGCCTTATAGGACAGGGAACTACATCCTGGTTGTTAGAAATGGAATTTCCGGTTGGCTAAGGCTGGCGCCAAAACCAGGCAGAAACCACCACTCTAGTCAGGGTAAGGGAGTTACATGCCAAGGTAACCCCTGCTCACCC
Organism: Lissotriton helveticus; assembly: GCF_964261635.1. Taxonomy (NCBI): domain Eukaryota; kingdom Metazoa; phylum Chordata; class Amphibia; order Caudata; family Salamandridae; genus Lissotriton; species Lissotriton helveticus. The sequence continues at coordinate 165,155,556 of NC_136062.1, read as the reverse complement.
CCTTGGTAGCTTGACACGAGCAGTAAGGCTTACCCCGGAGGCAATGTAAGTTAAGTATTTGCGCACGCACCCACCAGCAACAACATCCAAGGCCCACCACAAAAGGAACTCCACACAAGGTTATTTAAAAAAATAGCCTTTGTATTATACCAAACACATTAGATACTAAACACACACTTTACAATGTGCCATAGTCACGGGCAGAATTTTACAGGGGATATATGTACAGGACAGGGCCACATGGACCACTGCCAGGAATAAGCACTTGTAGAACTAGCACTTGGTAGAATTAGCACTTGGTAGAAATAACACTTAGCACATAGAACATATAATAACTGTAGCACCAAATAGCAAATGTAGCACACAACCAGTAATTACTGGTAAAAGGTAAGTACCACCTACGCAATCCTAACCACCTTAGGCATATATCACGCAGGGAACCATGAACACACTAGTATAACCCATACTAGATAAAACAACCTCCTAAGCATACACATATGTCTAGAGGTATCAGAACAGGGTGTGCAAAACATTCTACACAAAGAAACCGAAAGAAAAACGTGTTCTAAGGGCACCATTTGACATTTGGACAGCAAGGGTGACAGCTGATTTTTGTGATGATGCATTGTCATCTTGAAATAAATCATCACATATAAGCCCTGGTATCATAATTTTAAGTAACAAAGTGTAATGAAGCTAACAGACCAGTGTTGGACTTGGCCCTTCTGGCAGGTTCACCCCTGAACTTTTTGCCTTTTAGTGTTACATAATTATAATGATTTCTGGTCTTTGCGCACTTTAGCACTGTGGCGCAGTGTAAAGTGCGTGCGCTCTCTGAGTGCGTGTGTAAGGTTGGCCTGCCCTCCCATAGGAATGCATCGGGAATGTGTGAGTCCATGGTAATTCCTGATGCATGGGGAGTGCAAGGTCGAGTTTGGTATGTGCGAACTCGTGAGATTGAATGCTGTGCGATGATGTGCGCGGCGTTATTGTGTCTAGTGTGGAAGTGCCACTTCTAGAAGCTGGCCTGTCTGTGCAGTGACTGTCTGGCTTGTGATTGGCTGGAGCTGGCTGGTGTGCCTGGCTCCAGAAGTCAGGATGGGTCTGCCCTGGTGGTGAATGGGGAGATCTGCATGTTGATGGCAGGGAAGGGCTGCACCTGGGACCAGAATAGGGCTGGGCTTTCCCAACACAATGCTGGCTCCGCCCCCTGTGGTGCGACTGATGACCCTAGCCTGTCCTGTGAATAGGGAGAGGGGCTGAGCAAAACAAAGTGCTCCAGAACCAGCTGCATCTGGTTTTCCCCCACCCTGTACCCTAGAGACAAAGGGATTTTGTGTATAAAATGAGGCTGTGACCTCATGTTCAATGTTCTTGTTTCCTGACTCGAATCTACCAGGGGCGTGCTGCTGCTGGGACCCAGGGGAAGGCTTGCCTTCCTGGGCCCTGCCCAGCCCATGGATGCCTGGATACCTGGAGTTTCTGCTTGGGTCCTAATAGGAGGGGGCTGCTGCTGGTGGGGCCCACGAGGGACCGCCATGGGGGCTGTCTCCTGCCCTGTGTGCTGGCCCCTGGGCCCTGCATTCCCCTCCTGATGCCCAGGACTGCTGGGACCCCTTTTTTGCTTTAGGGGGATCCTCCTTTCTGGGGCCTTTGGAGGTTTCTGTGCCCCCAGTGCCTCGTGAGCGCTTTATTCCTATTCCTGGGCAGAGCGCTGGTATTTTCCCCGAGGGAAGCGCTCCTGCCCTGATGTGCCCCTCGCAGGTGCCCACCCTGCATTATGCCAGTAATGTGCTCAATTCTTATGTACGGGTGCCCACCCCGTTTATGTGCTCCTTAGCGAGTGCCCACTCTGCTTCTAAGTTTTATTTTAGTACCGAGGGTGCCCACCCCTCCTTTCTGTCCGAGAAAATGATCACCGCCGCAGCCGCGGGCGAGACAGGAAGTCAGGCAGCGTAGTGCCTGACGCGGGGCGGGACTTCCAGTTTTCAAGGGAAGTCCCGCCCGCCGCCGCGCTGGGATTGGTGGAGGTCCTGCGCCGGCTGGAGGAAAGAGAAGCAGGCCGAGTGCTGGCCGCGCGGGGCTCCAGTGAGCTGGGGAGAGCCCCGGGGCTGCCAACAGAAATGCTGCACCAGTGTTGCGGGGCTCCCAGGTGCTGGAGGGAGCCCCGGCCAAGTAGTCAGCCGGGAGCCGTGTGGGCTCCGCCTCCCAAAGTCCCGGTCCCAAGATGGGGGACCGGGTGAAGTATGGTGCATGCCCCCTCCGCCCCAGTGAAGCAGCCGGTGAGTGGAGCTGCCCGGAGCGTGGGGAGGGGAGAGAGAGCACCGAGGGAGTCTCGCCCAGAGTGGGGGCGGCTCTGGATGGCAGTGGGTCGCCCCACCATTTTGTACAGAGCCAGAGGGCTCCACCATTGGGGCATTCATTTCGTTTAGGAGCCAGAGTGCTCCAGAAGGCACATGTATTGTTTTAAGAGCCTAGTGGGCTCCGAAATGTGCAGCATTCTTCTAAGAGCCTAGATGGCTTCACCTTTTGCGCAATCTGTGTACTAGAGCCTAAAGGGCTCCAACGTTTTGGCGCAGTCTTTTGTCCAAAGGGGCTAGAGAGAGCCCCCTGTCGCAGGTGTGAGTTCTCAGCTGCCCAGCAAGCAGTGGGCAGCTGCACCGTTTAGGTCTTTTTTTCTAGGGACTTGTTCTTTGGACTCAGGAGTGAGTCGCACTCCTTCATCCCAACTTTGGCCTTCCACAGCTGCGCGGCACTTAGTGCCAGCTGCAGCGTTTAGGCCCTGTTCTTGTTCCTCAGCTGCCCAGCAAGTAGTAGTCAGCTGCTACGTTTAGGTTTTGGCACAGTGGCGCAACCTGGACTTTAATGTGATTTCTGCGCTAAATGTGATTTATGTGCTTCTTAGGGTGCTAGGAAATGTACTGTGTGTAGAATGTTTTGCACACCCTGTTCTGATACCTCTAGACATATGTGTATGCTTAGGAGGTTGTTTTATCTAGTATGGGTTACACTAGTGTGTTCATGGTTCCCTGCGTGATATATGCCTAAGGTGGTTAGGATTGCGTAGGTGGTACTTACCTTTTACCAGTAATTACTGGTTGTGTGCTACATTTGCTATTTGGTGCTACAGTTATTATATGTTCTATGTGCTAAGTGTTATTTCTACCAAGTGCTAATTCTACCAAGTGCTAGTTCTACAAGTGCTTATTCCTGGCAGTGGTCCATGTGGCCCTGTCCTGTACATATATCCCCTGTAAATTCTGCCCGTGACTATGGCACATTGTAAAGTGTGTGTTTAGTATCTAATGTGTTTGGTATAATACAAAGGCTATTTTTTTTAAATAACCTTGTGTGGAGTTCCTTTTGTGGGGGGTCTTGGATGCTGTTGCTTGTGGGTGCGTGCGCAAATACTTAACTTACATTGCCTCCGGGGTAAGCCTTACTGCTCGTGTCACGCTACCAAGGGGGTGAGCAGGGGTTATCTTGGCGTGTAACTCCCTTGCCCTGACTAGAGTGGTGGTTTCTGCCTGGTTTTGGCGCCAGCCTTAGCCAACCGGAAATCCCATTTCTAACAACCAGGATGTAGTTCCCTGTCCTATAAGGCAATTCCAATAGTAGTGCAGTGGTTGTCTAGGACCAAAGACTCAGACATAGTTGTTAGACCACTCTATGCTAGCTGAAACCTAATGCCTCCTACTTCAGTGGGTATAACCTGCCTCTCTGGGTCTTCCTCCTCTTCTGGCTTTCATACTCTAGGGGCTTACTGGGGAGAACTGAAACAGCCGTTTGGAAGAGGAAGATGATATTGAGAGAATACTCCTTTCATTCCCTTTGCTAAAGTACCCAGCACTGAGTTTGGGCTTCCCATAAATCCCGAAACAGAACACTTTATTCTTACTTGAAAGACCATTAGGACTAGCACACTCCCAGGACAAAAATGGAGGGGACTGTCCTGATGCTTGATCCAAACATTTCTGTCTGATTTACTATTATCAATGTGTCCGTAGGTGCTGTGTCACGAGGTTAGATGCCATCCCAGCCCAAAAATAGTTCAGAAGATTGGGCAATCACAAGTTATGACTAGTCAGTGGCACAGTCCTGAGAGCCTAACTGTCTCCTGTTCAATCCTGGTGAAGTTATTCCCAAACCAGGGATGCATTCTGCAAGATGCTGAACATTAGCTTTCTCGATACAGATACACCCAGAATCTTTCCCTCTGATCTCTTTGGTGCAAATCACTCATTCTCTCAGAACCTTTTGCCTGATTTCCACCTATCTGCTAATCCAATCATTGATATCACTCACTATGGCAGACTGTTGCCAATGATAACTCAGGCAGATCATACAAAGCACTCTTCCCTTGCCTGAGCATACCATGCCATGTACAACTCTGCTAGGGTCAATGGAAGCATCTACCCCGCTCACATCCAAATGCAAGCATTCAAATCAATGGCCTAGTCACAGCCCAGTGCTCAGCAGTACAACACTGAGAAACAATACTTAGGGCCCATTGCCTGCTAGCGTCTTCTCACCTGCATGTGTCATTGGGTTCATCGCGGCACAACAGAACCCAGAAGAATGAATAGCAGCAGAAACCAAGAATAGAGGTTACTTCAAAACAACCTAAATATCAAAAAGCCCACAAACATGGAAAGAGGCATGCAACTAACATAGTGAAGTGGCAGCCACCATTGATCACATGACCAGAGCAGCAAGCTCGGAACCCACTGGAGGAGAAGACATTGCAGGCTCAAAGAATGACATTTAGAGATGTTGCAGATCAGTCTGGGGATACTACCAAGAAGAAGAGGCCAAGCCCAAAGCACACCACCAGGATGGAGTGGCCAGAAGGAAGCCAGTAGTCAACCTCCTCAGAGAGCACTGCGAGAAGAAAGCTGCTAACTAGCCCACAGGAGCCAAGAGGGGAGACTTGTGGACAAGCCTAAACAGTGATTTACCATTTGCAAGATTAAAAAATGCACAAAGCTTAATGAAGGCACAAACATGTTATTTATGTGCTACTGAATAAATGCCATTGTTAAGTATTAACTTAAAGTACTTCATATAACAATACTGATACTTGCATTATATGACAAATAGTGGTGTTCCTGAGCCCGACTTGTCAGACTGTTTGCTCCAGGCATGCAGTGGATGTCTTCATTCCATATCCCCATTTCCAGAGTCATTACCATTCTTAAAAGAAAAGAGGTAACAACTGTGTTACCAGGAATTTCTAGCATTTATTTTGTCCATCCAGAGACTGTATGAGCAAATCCTAGGTCAATCAAGAGTCCAGAAGAACACACAGCTACTTTACTTGTTTCCCATTAACAAACTTTGAAAACATTAAACTAAAATATGGCTGTCATACTACATATCTGTGTTGCCTGTCCTTCTGCCCACTTATAGGTCCTCATTCATAAGCGAGAGCCACCTACAAGACCTCATGTCGTCAAATTATCAAAATCCCAGGGGTAAAAGAAGTGATTTCACATGCCCTTTGTCCTTAATGACATCAAAGAAAGTGACACCCAATTATCCATGACCCTGATTTTTTCCAGGAAAGCATGTCATATGACTCTAACATCACAACAATTGAGGATTTGCATTGGACGCTCTTCCAAAGTAATGCAATGATGCACTATGCCTTGCAGTGTATTATTTGTATCAAGGGGGCGCTCCATGGATCTGTCATGGACGTTCCTTTGCGGCCACCCATGGTTATTAATGCGAATCCCTATCTACAAGCAATGGAAGACAGGAATTTGCATCAAAATGATACACCTCCCTGAGGCAGGAGTAAAGAAGATAAATGTTTTAATTTCTCCTTGTTTTTCCAACTTTACATATGTACTGCATTGTAAAGCACATACGTAAAGTTGGAAAAGCCTTAAAGCATAGTTTGTGTACTGGAAAGGACCCTTTGCACTAGAAAACCTGTGCTTCAGAGAATGCACACACCCTGGCACTAAGGCCCAAGTGTGTGGGTATCGGCCTGCTAAAAGTGCACCAGCACACTAGGAGAAACACAAATGCACCATATCTTCTTAGGTATGGCATATTTTTTCTATCTCCCTTTGCTACAAAGCAGCGCAGCAACTTTGGTACAGCACTGCCTTGTGTCAAACAAAAGAAAACATGGGCCTCGATCTCACACAGATTCACTCACAACCTGTCATTTGATCCTCACTCACTTTCACTCACACATGCGCTTACACAGAGACATACTTGCTCACACTTATGCATGCTCTCTCTCACTTACACACATTCTCACTCGCAAGCATGCATGCATCATCCATTTAAGCCTATTTGTACCACAGCGGCCACCAACCCTAAGGGTACTCCATTGTTTTGTTTTAAAAATATTGAATAATCTATTCGCATAATGAAAAAGGACTGAAAATAATGAACTCTGTTTTCTTGTCACTGATTTTGCCTCCTCTGAGGCCAGGTGTCTCAAAGCAGTGCCAGGAGTCCTAAGGGGCACGCTGGGGTAGCAACTACGACCCCTGGTGACCCCTAAATGACATCCATGCAAGACCTCTGTAGCAAATGAGCTGTGAAGAGAAGTTGGTTGTACTTAAGACTGATAGAGCTTTATAAATATCTAGGGGCAGATTTATGTTAACTGGCGCATCCCGAGGGATGCGCCAGTTAACATGCGCCACAGTGCGCCACTGCTCCGCCACCCATGGTGCGCCACATTTATGATGCGGCGCACCATGGTGCAAGGCAGTGAGGATGCGTGACGCATCTCTCGGCGTACGGGCGGCGCATTGCAGGAGTCATGTCGCAAGTGCGACATGACTCCTGCAATGCACAGGAGCCACCTATTGTATGCATTGTGCGTCACCCTTACGCCTGCTTCAAGCAGGCGTAAGGAATTGACGTAGAAAGTGGCTGAGTGAAATCAGCCACTTTTAGGAGGCGTTCCTGCGCAGGAACGCCTCCTTATGGCGCAGGGGTTTCCAACGTGACGCATCTCCTAGATGCGTCACGTTGTAAATAGGGCGCATTGTTTGCACCGCCGTTGCGTCACATTACGTGACGCAATTGTGGCGCAAGGGCATCATAAATCTGCCCCCTAGAGTGAAGTTAATCGCTGCAGTAAATTCCTCCCTCATCTTTCCTAAGATAGCCTTGAATGTAAAGCAGTGAACTGTTGAATGTCAAAGTTAGAAAGACGTAGGGCATTGATTAAAAGCCGGACCTAATACACCCTGTGTGATGAATTGCTCCCTCCGTCCAGTTCACTCCCCCCTTTCAGGATCCCTAGGGCCATGGTAAAGTCAATGATCTGTCTGCAGACCTGCTTAGCGCAGTCAGGCCACGTGCCCCATGCCTTCCGCCACTGTAGCGGGGCACATAGCATATCTGATTAATTACACATAGCATTATTAGTTATTTTATTTGTTTTGTTTTCTCTGTGCCTCTCACTTTTTCTTACCTTAGACCATGCCTGGCAGCTGAATGCTTGTAATTCCTCTCATTGTGAGGTTCCACTGTGTTAGAGTTCTGTAGACAAGGTCACCATGTAAATTAGAAGAAGAATTAGCATAATCAGTAGGTCTCTGCAGTAAAAGGCCAAACTATTGCCTTAGGCAATGCTTTTTTGTCATTCATATATACAATGTTGGTTTCCTGCTGCCTGATTGCCATTTAATCAATGGTATATTTGCCTTTCCTTATATTAAAAAAAAAAACAGCTATCTGGTATACTAAGAGACAATGAAGGTGCCTTGTTCCAGAGACTTCATGTACACGTCTTTCAGATGCCTTATAATTGTTGCTTATTCTGCTGCACGTACCTATTGATGTGTAAACTGCCCAGTGTTTTGCTGGAGATTTAATGGCAGTTTTAATATTTGTGCAAGATACACCCACCATAGAGAGAATATCTCCCTATGGTAAAGTATCCACCAAAGAATGTAAATAATAAAACTGTCTGACCCTTTTTGTATAATAAAAGGATCAGTCGGTTCTTTCCGTATAATAATTTCAAGAATATGCCACTCTCTAAAAGTTAATTTAAATATGACTCATATTATTTAATTCTTATTTAAGATAGAATTTTATCAGTTTCAGATCAAAACTCCATTTGGCTAAGAGCAGAATACTAGATTCAAAACCAAATCCATATTTAAATGTAACTATTAATGATTTCATTAAATACTGACTTATTGTGGATTCTGTTATAAGTAGTAGTCCAGTTACTGTTTCCATAAGATCAGGTAGGTTGCAACTACTCACTGAACAAGAGGGTGTAAGAAAAGTGGTTTCTAGTATTTTTTTCTGAGAGGGAAGCGGAGGCCACACACGCATGCACACACACACTGATTCATTGTACTCACTCACAAACACACATACATTCATAGATGCACATACACACACACCAAACAGAAAAAACAGAAAAAAATTACCTTCACTGTAGAAAGGGAAGCCTCAGAGGTTCCAGGAGGGTTGATACTGCTGCCTTCCCACATTGGCTGACCTAGGACCTTAGGTCAGCCAATGAGGGAAGGCAACAGTCCCTCACAAGTCGGTAAGACTGCTGACCCCAACCCCACTCTGTGACGAGGTGTCACTGATTGCCACTTGGCTCTGGGCATTTAGGGATTAAAACTGAAACACCCTGGTCTGAGGCAATCAGTGACGCTCACCCTCAGTCACAAGGGGGAGAGCCTCGAGGCGCTTTAGCCAGACTGCAGAGGTCACGCACACAGGGCTGTGAAATCCTTATAGACTAGTCAATTTGTTGCGGAACCTAGAATTAATGTGAAACCCCATCTTAATGACCGCTTAAAATTTTACAATGTGAAATCCTTATAGACTAGTCAATTTGTTGCGGAACCTAGAACTAATGTGAAACCCCATCTTAATGACCGTTTAAAATTTTACAGTTGGAGTCACAGTGGTGATAATGCCCATCCCATGAAAGTACCATGGCCATCTATTGTAATAATATTGTGATCAATATTCCTGGAGGGTCAGAAGGTTGAGGATCACTTCATACAGTGATTTCTTTCTCCCATGTCTTCATAAGGTTAGTAAACAAAAGGACAGTGAGAAAGGCCCTTAAACACCAAAGGAGTAGGGCACCGAATAGACCGTAGTCAAGAAAAGATCCCCTTTGGGTAGACTTAATACAACAAAGCAAAGACACTCATCACAACCAATTTATGACCAGAACATAACACCACCACCATCTAAGGCCAAGTGTTCACAAATGGAAAAATATTTTATTTAAAAATTACGAAACATTGGTCAAGAATAATAAATCATCATACAGTGTTAAAAAAAGTTTAAAATATTCTAACAATTAGTATACACAATTAATTTGAGGGAGTATCTACAAGAAAACTAATTTCTAATCATCAAAAAAAGGCACATACATTACATCAAGATCATTTATTCCAACATGTACTTGTTACACATGAAGCTTGGACAATAAAAGTAACAAATGTCACCGCAATCTACAGTATGCCTTTGCGTTGACGTGTTTCGGTGGGTATCACTGCTTAAAACACCACCTACCTCAGGTCAAGAAATAATATCTCCCACATGGGTTTTCAGATCTGTCTCTTCCAGAGGTGCTCTCGGTACCGGAGGCGTTTTATTCCCAGTATGAGGCTGTATCAGTGTCGTGAAGACTTAACATGAACTGTCTGAAGAAGTTATTTCTCTGATATTTGCACAAAGAGGGGTTTTGAAATTTGGATAAATTGAATAGCCATAACTGCAGGAGAAACATGCCCAATACAAAGTTAAGGGGCCTTTTCTTCAATTCTATACTCTTTTCCTCGAAGTACAAGGAGTAGAAAAGTCAAAGATTTATCCTATAATCTAAGAGAAATGCCCAAATGAGAGAATAGTTAATCCACAGACACGAGACTGCAAGCAATTTGCGCTGCAGTTGGAATTGGAGGTGTATACTGATATTCTGACAGATCTGAAAATCCATGTGAGAGATATTATTGCTTGTCCTGAGGAAGGTGGTGTTTTAAGCAGTGCTACCCACCAAAACGTGTCAACGCAAATTGTGTAAAGGCATACTGTAGATTGTGGTGACATTTGTTACTTTTATTGTCCAAGCTTCATGTGTAACAAGTACATGTTGAAACAAATGATCTTGATCTAATGTATGTGCCTTTATGATGATTACATTTTTTTTCTTGCAGATTCTCCCTCAAATTAATTGTGTATACTAATTGTTAGAATGTTTTTAACTTTTTTTAACACAATATGATGGTCTATTGTTCTTGTCCAATGTTTGGAAATTTTTAAATAAAATATTTTTATATTTGTGAACACTTAGGGGGTCATTAGGATGACGGGTGGACTTTGTCCGCCCGCCATCCTGTTGGAATTCGGGACTCCCCGCCATAAGGGCGGAGGTCCCGTGGGGGGTATTAGGATGTGCCCGTCACAGTGGCGGGAACATCTTGCATTTTTAGCATTGTGGCGGGCGGTGGTCTCTGCACCGCCCGCCACAATTCTAAAAATGCATTTCAGCATTTGCATTAACAAAGCGGCAGGCACCGCGCGGTGCCTGCCGCTTTGTTAATGCAAATGAAGGGGGGTACCACAGGTACCCCCGTGTGCAGCCCCCACCTATACTTCACTCTGGGGGCCCGCAGTGGGCCACCAGAGTGAAGACCGCATGCCTTTCCGTGGCGGCATCGCCGCTGCGGAAAGGCACCTAAACACAACCATCATAATATGACTGGCGGTGTCTGATAGACACCGCCACCATATTATTCCTTTTCCGCCCCGACCGCAAGGCGACCGGGGCGGAAAAGCGGCAGACGGTTTTTCCGTCCGCCGAGGTCCCCCCCGCCATCCTAATATGGCGGGGGGAATCTAGGTGCGGATGGCGGGCGGATTGCCCCCGCCAGGCTGGCGATGGCTACTGCCAGCCTAGCGGGGGCAATCTGCCCGCCATCCTAATGGGCCCCTTAGCCTTTGATGGTGGTGGTGTTATGTCCTGGTGATAAATTGTTTGTGATGAGTGTCTTTGCTTTGTTGTATTACGTCTACCCAAAGGGGATCTTTTCTTGACTACAGTAAACAAAAGGGCCATAGGCAACCTGAAATGGTGAATGTTCAATCTTCTGCAAATATTGAAGAAATTGTCTTCAAGTCTGAGATGTAAGGGGGTAGAATCTCACAGGGTTGAACATCATGCATGATTAAATCTCCTGCCAATCCGTTTAACTGGGTGGATGGATCAGATGGCTGGCTGGTACCGGTGAGTTATCTCTGACTCCTGCTTTGCAGTGAAGTTTTGGTTATACATGGTGCTTTGAGGTGAGATTGTTCCCTGATCAGGATTCATATGCAAGGAGTCATGGCAGTCGTGATATTGTTGGCCCTCTAGAGATGAAAGACTTTTGGATTTGACTGCCTATAAAGGAGCAGCCACCTGTGTTTGTTAATTCATCATTGGAAAGTCCTGCCATTGTACAGATGTCAATGTAAGTGAGCTCCTGTCATTATCCCTGACGTCAGTGTAAGGGAATGGGATGAAAATGTGAAGGAGCTTGTTAGACTGCATACAAAATGGAATATCTTGTACTACAAGCATGTGTAGGCCTTATTGGGAATACATTTTTAACAAGTCACAAGAGTGGTCTATCAGCCTCCCACTCTCCTCTCAGCAAAAATGTTTTAGGGGCCACATTTCACACCTTCCTGGCATATTCTACCCCTTTTCACAATTCACAGCCCCAACAAGAAGATGTCAAAGCTAACATTTCACAGCAAATGCTCAGACACCTCACCTATGGCCCCCGAGACTTGCCAAGCAGACTTTCAGTCCTAGCTTGCCCAACCAATCAGCACTAGTTTGGACTCCCTTCCATCCACTCCAACAACCATCAAGGAAAACCATGTCCAGGTGGCCACACCACCTGATGCAAACATAAGGGTTCCATTAACACTTCAAGGGTCTAGTTAGTTTAAGTAATTCCTATGATCCCGAGCCACTATCATCAACCTGCAAATGTCTAACATAGAGCAATGCCGGTGATGCTTTAATCTATTAACCTCTGTACCAGAGCATGTATACTACTTTTAGCCTCATATGGAGTCCTTCGGAACACATTCAGTGCATATTAATAAAAAAAGATAAGCTTTTATACATTTAGTGGTTTAAAACATACATATTCCGTACTACCCAAGTGACATTTGCTCAGATGTTTACATTATTTGTACATACGCTGATTCAGAATATTGGGAAGATTAATAATTAGGTCCCTACATCTGGTTTTCAATCAGTCCCCAAATCTCACCAGACTATATTTTTGGCACTATTCTTTTGTTGATCTAAGCTGAATGAGCGCCTCTTCTTAATTCCTCAAAGTGTATCATAGTGGTTGCCTTCCCATGCTTTTTTCAGCTGTGGCCTTCTAAATCACACACACTATATTAAATTGAAATGGCCCTGGATTCTTAAGCTGCCTGACTTAATCTTGGTTTATGAAGAAGGGTCTGTCTTTCAAAATCAAAAATTATTCCTAAGGTCCTATTTTGAGCTAGAAACAATTACTGTAATATTTCTTGAGCAACACATATGATGGGACCTATTCCGATGTCGGATGGACCTGAGTCCGTCCGACATCGGTCAGGAGCCGTAACCGACCGACCTGCTGTAGTCGGTTACCACCCTGCAAGTACAATGTGACCGAACCCTATTCGGTCACAATCGTATGCTCCACAATGGGAGCATGCATTCCGAGCGGAATGTATGCCTCCATTGTGAAATGCAAGGGTGCAGTTCATCCCTGCACCCTGGGGCCGGCACCCCAAGGTGCCTGCCACCGGGTGCAGGGATCAACGGAGGGGCCTCCATTCAGCGACCTCACACCCATGGGGGCTCTGCTGGGGTCCCCAAGAGACAATTTCCAACTGCCTTTTTGTGCTGGACACATCGGCACGAAAAGGCAGTGAAAAACTGCCATTGTACTCCCTCGGTCATAAAGAGGCGACCGGGGCAGTACTGGAGGATTTTCAGATGGCAGACGGGCTCTCTGAGCCCATCGTAGACCATCCGGAAATCCGAGTTGGATTCCTTTCTGACAGAGCCCATGGGAATGGCTCAGTCGGAAAGGAATCCTTCTGACACGTTCCGATTTGGTCCGAAAGGCTCCGAACATTTTTTGGAGCCCTTCCGACAGGAATCAGAATCGGCCACTAAGTTGTATTATGGAATGGACATCCATTTTCAACAAGGCAGGACTATGCTTACAATGAATGACAACATTTTCATAGCCCATGAGCCTGTCTCTGAGATTCAACCTACATTGCCCTTGGGTGCAAGGATTACTATACCAAAATCTACACATACAATCACATACAACAATAGTACAACAATAGACAAGTAGTGGTGTTGATGTGGACATTTTGGGGGAAATAATACCTCCCTCATACTACCATTGTGCTATATAGCAATATTTGTATCACTGCAAAACATACGTATGATAAGACGCTGGTGACCAACTCTCTATTGACCAATTGACTTCTTATTGGTGCAAAAGTGAGTGAATTGTATAGCAATTATGTACCAACTACCATTGATTATGTACCAGCATTTGTTATGCCGGAAATTATAGAAAGAGGATACTGTTATAATCCAACCTAGATCCAGTAGGGGCACTTGTTGCAAAGATTGATGGGAAACAGTCAGGGACCTTGAGGGGCTCCACAATCAATTCCCTATGGTGTGAAGAAAAAGACAGAACGTTCATAGTCTACTTGCCACAACAAATATTAGAATAAATTTAATGGCAGTTGCCCTAATTTCAATTTTCCCAAGTGTGTGAATGGTGGTTTCAACTGCTTCTAGTAACTCAAACCAAACCAAAGGCATAATTCTGCTGCCATCTGTTTCCACCAGCAGGTCATCAAGAAATGCACTAGTCTGGATTATGTACCCTGAAGTGAGGAGAATGCTCTCTGGAAATTATCTACACAATTGTGAGTCTCCATAAAAGTCAGGTACTCAGATGTAACATGAATCGTAACTGACCAGATTATCAGCTCTAGTCAGCACCGATGATCAGTTGGCAGTTCTGGTTGGCAGTGATGTACACCCTATCCAAGCAGGAACCACAATCACAGTGGAGGTAAGTCAGTATTAAACTCCAAAGTATCCTGTGCTAATCCTCTGGTTGCTTCGCCCAGAGTAGTCAGGCTTAATTAAGAGGCAATGTATAAAGTACTTGTGCACACAACACACAGTAACACTGTAAAAATACCACGAAAACACACCATACTAGTTTAGAAAATTAAAGAGAAATGTTATAAATAATACAAGAACAAAAGACTAAAAACCCAACAATAGAAGTTGAGATAGGAATTTTTAAAGATTAAAAGCAAAAATAGTGCTTAGAATCAAATAGCTCAAAGATTTTAAGAGATCGCGCTGGAGTGGAATAAAGTCAAGAGTTTAGGCCCCCTGCGGTGGAGCACAGGCCAACTTCAGGACCTACGTAGGGCCCGCTTAAAATACCTTAATCCTTGTCACAAGCAAGAGATGCAGGGTGCAGCCAAGTGAGGAGTCAATGATCCCCAGCCTGTTGGACTGTTGTGCTGGATTTCTCCATGCAACTGCGGTGATGCGTCGGTTCCATGAGCGAAGCACCAGTTCCGAAGTGGAGCAGTTCCAAGTGAGATGCGCCAGGTTGATCCACGCTGGAGAGGTGATGTGTTGATCTTCTCCACACAGTGGTGGTAATTCGTTGGTTCCGCTGAGGTGGTTCCGGAGGCGATGCAGTGGTTCCAAGAGTGCTGCGCCAATCTGGCCCCTGAAACAGCAGTGATGCATCAATCCAGATCTCGCAGCAGGAGAGGGTTCAGTTCCGATCAGCGCAACAGCTTTGAAGAACAGGTTCTGCAGAAACAGCACTTTAAACTCACTTCCAAGAGCCCTGGACTTTGATTGGCACCACTTGGCAGAGTGAACCTTGCAGAAAGCAAAGTCCAAGTGCTGTTTGAACAATTAAGTGAAGTCTTTGATATCTCTGAGACTTCCAAAACAGGAGGCAAGCCAACAAGCCCTTGGAGATATTTTGGTTTTGGGATGTAGAGATGCAGTTCCAGTCCTTCTCACTCCCAGGCAGAAGCAGTAGGCAGCAGGCTAATGTAGCAAAGCAGTTCAGCAAAGTGGCAGTCCCTTCTTGCAGCACATAAGTCCATCTTCCCAGTAGATGTCTTCAGTGCCAGAAGCATTCTTATTTTGTTGTATCAGAGGTCCAGTACTTATACCAAGATGGGCCTTTGAAGTAGGGAGACTTCAAAGAAGCCTTTAAAGTGCACAACACCCTACCTTTCCTGCCCTGGTTCCAGACTCACTACAGTGGGGTATGCTACCCTTTGTGTGGGGACCCGACACAGCCCTTTGAGCGGTTGGCTGTTTGTGCATTCACACAATGGTGGGACAAGGAGGAGATTCGTTGGTTTAACTGCTAGGAGCAGTGTTTAGTTTGTGTAGGTACAGATTATTATTAGTGTTTAGGGGAAGTTATCACGTTACAGGGGCTCAGTCTGGGATACACTGGGTGGCATGAAGCTACACAGGAGGAGCATTTGGTTAAAGTATGTTTGTTTAGGTTTGTATTGACAGTGTTCCCTAAGGAAATGGTTGGTCTTTCTGAGGCACGGGTGTTCATGTATTATTATTCATACTGCATGATTGCAGTTTTAACTATCGGTCAAGACACTACAGATTATGCTTAATGCCTTATGTTGCAAAATATTAATAGATGTTTTAATTTGAATTCATAGTTACCCCTGATGATGGGCTGCCCAGCCTGAAATGTGTTGGGTTAAAGCAAATACAGCTGCCCAGGATGAATTATGTTTTCCCACGTGCTACAGAAAAAAGCCAGGATAGACATATCTATAGCATATGAAAAAATTGGGACATGTGCAGCTTTTTATGTGAATGGAGAAAGTAAAGAAAAACTATGAAATGAAACATGGACTAAAACGTATTATAATGGATTATTTAACTCATGATGGATACTTTTGAATATTTCCTGAATTGCCTGTCTGACTGGTGCATAGAGAGTGATGACGCTCCACGTTATTAAGTTTCTCATTCGTGCTGTTGGGGTGTGGCACAATGCCAGTCTGCAAGCAAACATTCGTGCCTATGAGCATAATGCAAAAATGGAGTGATGAACATAAATGTGTGCAGGCTGTCATGTCACATGGATATAAAGTAGGTGAACTTGCCAGGTCGAAATGGCAGCTTAAAACTGAACACGCACACTTTACAGTGGCAGGCTAGAGAAATGTGTAAAGGGCTACTTCAGTGTGTGGCAAAATCAGTGCTGCAGGCCAACTAGTGCAAAAAACAACAAGTGATGGACTTTCTGTTCCCATGGGGCAACAGGGTCAGAGCTGATTTGCATAAAGCCATTATCTGACCCAGGGTGGTGTGGAGTGCAAAAAAACGATGGATTTGGGCCCAGATCTTTTGACTGGGGGAGTGTGTGACATTGATCCACATTCAGTCCATCACTTGTTGTTTTTTGCAATTGCCGCCCTAAGTGCGCTGGGGATGCCCAGACGTGGGTCCCAGGCACTCCACACCACTTGGAGTCAAGCTAGCCGGGCTGAAGAGAGGTGTTACCTCGAAACCGGTCCGGTCCTCGGATGCTTGATTCCGGTCTGGGAAAGATATGGCTGTTGTAGTTCGGACTGGACTGTTCCCATTGGGCAACAGGGTCAGAGCTGATTTGCATAAAGCCATTATCTGACCCAGGGTGGTGTGGAGTGCAAAAAAACGATGGATTTGGGCCCAGATCTTTTGACTGGGGGAGTGTGTGACATTGATCCACATTCAGTCCATCACTTGTTGTTTTTTGCAATTGCCGCCCTAAGTGCGCTGGGGATGCCCAGACGTGGGTCCCAGGCACTCCACACCACTTGGAGTCAAGCTAGCTGGGCTGAAGAGAGGTGTTACCTCGAAACCGGTCCGGTCCTCGGATGCTTGATTCCGGTCTGGGAAAGATATGGCTGTTGTAGTTCGGACTGGACTGTTCCCATGGGGCAACAGGGTCAGAGCTGATTTGCATAAAGCCATTATCTGACCCAGGGTGGTGTGGAGTGCAAAAAAACGATGGATTTGGGCCCAGATCTTTTGACTGGGGGAGTGTGTGACATTGATCCACATTCAGTCCATCACTTGTTGTTTTTTGCAATTGCCGCCCTAAGTGCGCTGGGGATGCCCAGACGTGGGTCCCAGGCACTCCACACCACTTGGAGTCAAGCTAGCCGGGCTGAAGAGAGGTGTTACCTCGAAACCGGTCCGGTCCTCGGATGCTTGATTCCGGTCTGGGAAAGATATGGCTGTTGTAGTTCGGACTGGACTGTTCCCATGGGGCAACAGGGTCAGAGCTGATTTGCATAAAGCCATTATCTGACCCAGGGTGGTGTGGAGTGCAAAAAAAACGATGGATTTGGGCCCAGATCTTTTGACTGGGGGAGTGTGTGACATTGATCCACATTCAGTCCATCACTTGTTGTTTTTTGCAATTGCCGCCCTAAGTGCGCTGGGGATGCCCAGACGTGGGTCCCAGGCACTCCACACCACTTGGAGTCAAGCTAGCCGGGCTGAAGAGAGGTGTTACCTCGAAACCGGTCCGGTCCTCGGATGCTTGATTCCGGTCTGGGAAAGATATGGCTGTTGTAGTTCGGACTGGACTGTTCCCATGGGGCAACAGGGTCAGAGCTGATTTGCATAAAGCCATTATCTGACCCAGGGTGGTGTGGAGTGCAAAAAAACGATGGATTTGGGCCCAGATCTTTTGACTGGGGGAGTGTGTGACATTGATCCACATTCAGTCCATCACTTGTTGTTTTTTGCAATTGCCGCCCTAAGTGCGCTGGGGATGCCCAGACGTGGGTCCCAGGCACTCCACACCACTTGGAGTCAAGCTAGCCGGGCTGAAGAGAGGTGTTACCTCGAAACCGGTCCGGTCCTCGGATGCTTGATTCCGGTCTGGGAAAGATATGGCTGTTGTAGTTCGGACTGGACTGTTCCCATGGGGCAACAGGGTCAGAGCTGATTTGCATAAAGCCATTATCTGACCCAGGGTGGTGTGGAGTGCAAAAAAACGATGGATTTGGGCCCAGATCTTTTGACTGGGGGAGTGTGTGACATTGATCCACATTCAGTCCATCACTTGTTGTTTTTTGCAATTGCCGCCCTAAGTGCGCTGGGGATGCCCAGACGTGGGTCCCAGGCACTCCACACCACTTGGAGTCAAGCTAGCCGGGCTGAAGAGAGGTGTTACCTCGAAACCGGTCCGGTCCTCGGATGCTTGATTCCGGTCTGGGAAAGATATGGCTGTTGTAGTTCGGACTGGACTGTTCCCATGGGGCAACAGGGTCAGAGCTGATTTGCATAAAGCCATTATCTGACCCAGGGTGGTGTGGAGTGCAAAAAAACGATGGATTTGGGCCCAGATCTTTTGACTGGGGGAGTGTGTGACACTGATCCACATTCAGTCCATCACTTGTTGTTTTTTGCAATTGCCGCCCTAAGTGCGCTGGGGATGCCCAGACGTGGGTCCCAGGCACTCCACACCACTTGGAGTCAAGCTAGCCGGGCTGAAGAGAGGTGTTACCTCGAAACCGGTCCGGTCCTCGGATGCTTGATTCCGGTCTGGGAAAGATATGGCTGTTGTAGTTCGGACTGGACTGTTCCCATGGGGCAACAGGGTCAGAGCTGATTTGCATAAAGCCATTATCTGACCCAGGGTGGTGTGGAGTGCAAAAAAACGATGGATTTGGGCCCAGATCTTTTGACTGGGGGAGTGTGTGACATTGATCCACATTCAGTCCATCACTTGTTGTTTTTTGCAATTGCCGCCCTAAGTGCGCTGGGGATGCCCAGACGTGGGTCCCAGGCACTCCACACCACTTGGAGTCAAGCTAGCCGGGCTGAAGAGAGGTGTTACCTCGAAACCGGTCCGGTCCTCGGTTGCTTGATTCCGGTCTGGGAAAGATATGGCTGTTGTAGTTCGGACTGGACTGTTCCCATGGGGCAACAGGGTCAGAGCTGATTTGCATAAAGCCATTATCTGACCCAGGGTGGTGTGGAGTGCAAAAAAACGATGGATTTGGGCCCAGATCTTTTGACTGGGGGAGTGTGTGACATTGATCCACATTCAGTCCATCACTTGTTGTTTTTTGCAATTGCCGCCCTAAGTGCGCTGGGGATGCCCAGACGTGGGTCCCAGGCACTCCACACCACTTGGAGTCAAGCTAGCCGGGCTGAAGAGAGGTGTTACCTCGAAACCGGTCCGGTCCTCGGATGCTTGATTCCGGTCTGGGAAAGATATGGCTGTTGTAGTTCGGACTGGACTGTTCCCATGGGGCAACAGGGTCAGAGCTGATTTGCATAAAGCCATTATCTGACCCAGGGTGGTGTGGAGTGCAAAAAAACGATGGATTTGGGCCCAGATCTTTTGACTGGGGGAGTGTGTGACATTGATCCACATTCAGTCCATCACTTGTTGTTTTTTGCAATTGCCGCCCTAAGTGCGCTGGGGATGCCCAGACGTGGGTCCCAGGCACTCCACACCACTTGGAGTCAAGCTAGCCGGGCTGAAGAGAGGTGTTACCTCGAAACCGGTCCGGTCCTCGGATGCTTGATTCCGGTCTGGGAAAGATATGGCTGTTGTAGTTCGGACTGGACTGTTCCCATGGGGCAACAGGGTCAGAGCTGATTTGCATAAAGCCATTATCTGACCCAGGGTGGTGTGGAGTGCAAAAAAACGATGGATTTGGGCCCAGATCTTTTGACTGGGGGAGTGTGTGACATTGATCCACATTCAGTCCATCACTTGTTGTTTTTTGCAATTGCCGCCCTAAGTGCGCTGGGGATGCCCAGACGTGGGTCCCAGGCACTCCACACCACTTGGAGTCAAGCTAGCCGGGCTGAAGAGAGGTGTTACCTCGAAACCGGTCCGGTCCTCGGATGCTTGATTCCGGTCTGGGAAAGATATGGCTGTTGTAGTTCGGACTGGACTGTTCCCATGGGGCAACAGGGTCAGAGCTGATTTGCATAAAGCCATTATCTGACCCAGGGTGGTGTGGAGTGCAAAAAAACGATGGATTTGGGCCCAGATCTTTTGACTGGGGGAGTGTGTGACATTGATCCACATTCAGTCCATCACTTGTTGTTTTTTGCAATTGCCGCCCTAAGTGCGCTGGGGATGCCCAGACGTGGGTCCCAGGCACTCCACACCACTTGGAGTCAAGCTAGCCGGGCTGAAGAGAGGTGTTACCTCGAAACCGGTCCGGTCCTCGGATGCTTGATTCCGGTCTGGGAAAGATATGGCTGTTGTAGTTCGGACTGGACTGTTCCCATGGGGCAACAGGGTCAGAGCTGATTTGCATAAAGCCATTATCTGACCCAGGGTGGTGTGGAGTGCAAAAAAACGATGGATTTGGGCCCAGATCTTTTGACTGGGGGAGTGTGTGACATTGATCCACATTCAGTCCATCACTTGTTGTTTTTTGCAGGCCAACTAGTAGCATTTGATTTGCAAACTCTGAGCACATGTAGTGCATTTGACCAGTGACTTATAAGTAAATTAAATATGCAAATTGTAGATAAACTATGTTACCATGCTTTAAGTAAAGAGCAAATGCACTTTAGAATTGGTTAGCAGTGGTAAAGTGCTCAGAATCCTGAGTTGTCAAAAACAGGAGGTCAGAAGGCAAAATGTCTGGGGAAACCATGCCATGGATGCCAGGCGTTTTGTATTGTTTTCTTTAAAAGTGGAGTGCCTACAACACAGTTAGGTTCATACACGAACAATTTTGGAAAATAGCTAAAAATAACCCATTTGGAGAAATGCAAAAAACTATGTTGTGGGACAGTTACATTAGACAATGTATTGTACAGGCTTTCAAAGTCAAACCTAATTTGATAGCTTTGATGTAAGGTACAAGTTGGGCTGGGAAGGCGACTACATATGCAAGTCACATTATGGGTGAAAAATTGAAGGTTTTCCACACAGCTCCTGTGATGAAGACACCCAGCAAATAATGGATAGCAGGAAGCATTTCTTCACTACGAAAAATAATGTCTTTTCTATTTGGAGTTTGCAAAGTTCTGTTAGAAAAATAGGTAGTGCATACTTCTCAAACAAATACTTTTTTCATATCCTCTGGCATCTTTCCAGGCTACCTTTGTACTGGGATCATAGACTTTGTATTTTCTCCCAGCCTTCCTGCCACATAAATGTTTCCTGGTAACTACGGATCTGGAATGTTTATAACTTTTAGTTTGATCTGCAAAACGTAATTAAAATTGACGAAGATCCTGACTTAGTATTGATTACAGGCAACACTTGGAGGCAAGATTTAGTTCTAAGACTACCCAGAACTATTACACGTCAAAGTTTCCCAAATGATTAAGCACAATTCCAATTGAAAGGACTGATGCTGGGAGTGTCTTTTATGGTCTACAGAAAAAAGAATCAACACATGCTGAGACCTAGCACATGTGACAAGTGTGTATGGAAATGTATTCTGGGATTAAAAATAAATATAGGATGTGGCCAGTCGTATATATGGAACCCACTTTTCTTCAGACAAGCCTTACATTTCCAGATGTGTTTTTCAGACTTTCAATTGGAGGTGTGGCAATAAACCCTGAAGTTCTCTCCAGGACAATAAATGCACGGATGTTCTGGAATGTGAACCACATTTAACCATACGATATTTGGCTTTCAAATTGATGAAAGAGAAGCTATTTTGTTACAGGTGTCTTGCAGATTCAAATCAAGGAGACGCTAAATCATCTATTGGTTTGTCACATATTTTCTATGTTAATAATACATAAATGTTAGCCTTTGCCACTTTCACTTCCACTCTTCAATCTAAAGTGTCTGACTGCTTCAAAACAATATACCACTGGGTGGCCATTCGCCCCCATATGTGCAACTCAGGTATGTTGGATATCTTTTGAAATCAGCATCCACCCTAATCTTCATATCCCAGTAGGACTTCCATCAGTCATTCTCACTTCTTCTTTAATGTCTAGAATCTTCATCCATACTTTAAATTACCCTATCATAAACCAGCAATTGTATATCACTTTCCCGGCTGCATCTGCAAGACATCAAATACTCAACATGCGGAGAATGTGTCCCTATATCCCCTTTCATGTGGATAAAACACTATTATCAGCAATTGTTCTTAGAAATTTAGGCAATTCCCACAGCTTACTAGTCACTCTCTTTCTACACTCTTTATTCTAACTGTGTAAGGTCCTTATCTTTACTACCAAGACCCTTATCAGTCTGCTTGAACATAGATTTGTCACTCTATATTGTCATTAAATTGGTGAATGTGGATCACTGACATAATATCGACAGTCAAAATATCGACTTGCCAAAATATCGAGGTAAAAATATAGAATGCCAGAATATCGACTTCCTATCTACAAACAGGTAGTACAAAAATATCGACTCCAAAATATCGATAGGGAAAAATATAGACAGTCAAAATATCGAATTTTTTAAATATCTTAAAAGTAATTTTAAAGTAATATATTAATAAATATAATTAATTTAAACATACTTAAAATACTTAAATAAACTTAAAATTAATAAATAATTAATGTAACTTAAAAAAATAATTAAAAATAATTTTAAAACATATATATATAGATATTATTAACAAAACATATACAATATTTTTTCCGTAGGATAGCGAGAGGGTTAAATTTACTATTCACACTCCAGAGAGTGCAACAGTAGGGAAAGCGTTGGATTGCGTAGGGATAAAAATTACTATTCCCACTCCAGAGAGCGCAACAGTAGGGAAAGCGTTGGATAGCGTAAGGTTAAAAATTACTATTCCCACTCCACTGAGCGCAACAGTAGGGAAAGCGTTGGATAGCGTAGGGGTAAAAATTACTATTCCAGCTCCAGAGAGTGCAACAGTAGGGCAAACGTTAATTAGCGTAGGGGTAAAAATTACTATTCCCACTCCAGTGAGTGCAACAGTAGGGAAAGCGTTGGATAGCGTAGGGATAAAAATTACTATTCCTACTCCAAAGAGTGTAACAGTAGGGAAAGCGTTGGATAGCGTAGGGGTAAAAATTACTATTCCAACTCCAGAGAGTGCAACAGTAGGGAAAGCGTTGGATAGCGTAGGGGAAAAATAACTATTCCCACTCCAGAGAGTGCAACAGTAGGGAAAGTGTTGGATAGCGTAGGAGTAAAAATTACTATTCCCACTCCAGTGAGTGCAACAGTAGAGAAAGCGTTGGATAGCGTAGGGATAAAAATTACTATTCCTACTCCAGAGAGTGCAACAGTAGGGAAAGTGTTGGATAGCGTAAGGATAAAAATTACTATTCCCACTCCAGTGAGTGCAAAAGTAGGGAAAGCGTTGGATAGCGTAGGGGTAAAAATTACTATTCCAACTCCAGAGAGTGCATCAGTAGGGAAAGCGTTGGATAGCGTAGGGGTAACAATTACTATTCCCACTCCAGTGAGTGCAACAGTAGGGAAAGCGTTGGATAGCGTAGGGATAAAAATTACTATTCCTACTCCAAAGGGTGTAACAGTAGGAAAAGCGTTGGATAGCGTAGAGATAAAAATTACTATTCCCACTCCAGTGAGTGCAACAGTAGGGAAAGCGTTGGATAGTGTAGGGGTAAAAATTACTATTCCTACTCCAGAGAGTGCAACAGTAGGGAAAGCGTTGGATAGTGTAGGGGTAAAAATTACTATGCCAACGTTGGATAGCGAAGGGGTAAAAATTACTATTCCCACTCCAGTGAGTGCAACAGTAGGGAAAGCGTTGGATAGCATAGGGGTAAAAATTACTATTCCCACTCCAGTGAGTGCAACAGTAGGGAAAGCGTTGGATAGCATAGGGGTAAAAATTACTATTCCCACTCCAGTGAGTGCAATAGTAGGGAAAGTAATTAATTCATATATAAATATAAATAACATAAATATTATTACCAATTACAAATCAATTATAATATTTAAAAATTTTATAAAATATAATAATTAATCAAGTACAATTACAAATAATAATTAACTAATAATAAAATTTACCTACTAATACTAATTATTTACCAATTACCAAAAAAATTAGTTTACAATATAAAAATAAATGAAAATTAGACACAAAAAATTATATCTACTTACAATTAAATTACTTCCCAAGCTCTTCCCCTATAAACACACAACCCACTACATAAAATAATGTAATAAAAGTAACATATTTATCAATTAATCAATTACAATAAATTACAAATTATATTTTAATTAATTACCAATTATTAATTAATTAACAATTAATTCTAAATAAATAACAATAAATAAAATAACATATTTAATTAATTATAATTAAATTACTTCCCACCCTATTCCCCTATAAACCCACAACCTGCTACAGAAAATAAATTACTAAAATTAACATTTATCAATTAATCAATTAAAATTAATTACCAATTATATTTTAATTAATTACCAATTAATAATTAATTAACAATTAATATGCAGAAAATAGATTTAATTGAAGACATAAGAAATGAGACAGGATGCTCCATATCACAATTATATAGTGAAATATGTAAATACAAAGAGGATGACTCTGAAAAAATGTATGAGAAATCGAGAACCAAATTAGGTCTGAAAGGGAATGAGGCAGAGAAGTCGCTAAAACTGTCAAATACTGTGCTGAGGGCAGCAAACGTGCAAACCCAGCAATATAAAAAGCTGTTTGAATTATACCATACCCCCCACAGGGTGGCACAGTGGGGTGGAACGAGTGGTGTAACCTGTCCAAGATGTCAGTCTACCCAAGCCGATACTATCCACATGTTTGCTTCATGCCTTGCTTTAGATATGTATAAACAAGAATTGGAGCAGTTTTTTAAGAACTCGCTGGGAATTAATATAGCATTACTAGATGAAGTGATGATCTTAGGGGTAACAAAGGATGGCCGGGAAGTACCTCATTACGAGTTTTTGTATATGGCCATGGCACTAAGCAGATTATGCATAGCATCATTATGGAAAGACCCCAGCCCGCCGACATTACAACAATGGGTCTCCAGGGTTTTGGCCATATACACGCTGGAACAGGCCCTATTTGAAAAAAAGGGAAGGGCAAGAAGAGAGGCTGCGAGACGGATCTGGGTTCCAATAATAGAATGGAAGTTAAGATTGGGGGAGGCTTAAGGAAGTAGCAAGATATTTAATGGCCTGAACGACTTTGAGTTAACAAGAATCAACATAGCTAGCATTTGCATGGTGAGCTTATTACAGGGGTTAATTTGCTGAAATGAATTTCTGTTTCTTTTCTTTTTCTTATGAGATATGTAATGAAAATGTATACTTGATGCTGATGAACAATAAAAAAATAAAAAAAATAAAAAAACTTTCGAAGCCTAGAAACAGTGTGCAGATTGTGCAAAGTATAAAGAATGAGTCGACCAGAAAAAAGAATATGAATAAAAACAAATGAGTAAATGGAAAATTATATTCAAAAGACACTATCACATATTTATCAATTAATCAATTAAAATTAATTACCAATTATATTTTAATTAATTACCAATTAATAACTAATTAACAATTAATTCTAAATAAATAACAATAAATAAAATAACATTTAATTAATTATAATTAAATTACTTCCCACCCTATTCCCCTATAGACCCACAACCCGCTACAGAATTATATTACACAAAAAATAAAAATTAATATTAACTTACCTTATATTCGATATTTTTGCTGTCTATATTATGTCTAGTCGATATTATGTCCATTCTATATTTTTGATTCGATATTATGTCCATTCTATTCGATATTAAGTTTTTTCTAGTCGATATTTTGGTAGTCTATATTATGTCTAGTCGATATTATGTCCATTCTATATTTTTTACTCGATATTATGTCTAGTCGATATTAAAAACTCGATATTTTGACTCTATACCGGTGATTGTCTGTTTAAAAAACATCAAGCAAAATACAAATGAATTAACTTTGTCTACAAAGGTATTAACAACGTATCACCCATGTCAAATGATCACCAGTTGTGCACCACCAGACAATCTTAGATACACTGGTTTGAACCTCAATGTCACTCATGTCAAGCTATGTTCTTTCTCCTCCTTCCCCATCTTTATGTCCTGGAGTTCTCTCCAGGTCAATAAATGCAGCGGTGTTCTGAATTGTGAACCACATTTTACTGTCCAATATTCGGCTTTCAAATTTACTCAAAAGAAAGTATTTTATTACAAATGTCTTACAGATTCAAATTCCATTGTGACTCCTTCACTGCACTTTGGACTCAGTTTTGTCTATGCATTAGACCTTATAACAAAGCAGAACACTGGACCACAAAGCCAACGTAGCTCATCTTGTACCCTGCAAGGGCAATAAGGGCTTCTAAATTACGATTGTGTATGCTCCATACTGACTGCCAGACCCTACCACATTTTTTGTTGCAAGAATATTAAGCCCAATGACAGACAACAGAGAGAAGAAAAAGGAAGTTTCTTCAAAAAGTTGCACATCTAGCAGTGCCACGTGATTGGTCCATGAACGATGAGAATAGATGCGATTATCTTTCAATCCTCTTTGGTGAATAAGTGGTGCAACCCGGTACCGGCATGATCTAAAGGTCGTGGATTGCCGGATATTCAATTTCCTCACTGCTTTTCGCACAACTCACAATCTAAGTAACCCTGTTAATGCTGGTTCAGGCAGCCTTCATTCCATAGTACCAGCTAACTTTATAACATGCACTCACTGCAATCAGAATGCATCTATAGAATACCCCTTGCCCTCTCTGCTTCATTTGATACTGTTGATCACTCGACTGTTCTTTCTACACTCACTAACTATCAGACCAGGCAAAGAACTGCACTGGTTCTCATCCTATCGCTCAGCTCGATTGTACTATTGTGCGTTAGTGTTCATCACACTCCTCATCAACCCCCTACAAGTCGGAGAACCTCAAGGCCACGCCTTACTAGCTATACACCATGTCTCAAGGAACTTCCTGCAATGTAGCAAGCAGAAGCTAAGTCATCCATTAAATGGGTACATGTCTGCTTAAACAAAAACAAACAAAATACATAGGACTCAATTTTGTTTGCAAAGGTTTTAACAGCTTATCACCCAATACAAATGATCACTAGATAAGTAGCACCAGACTGTCTTAGATACACCAAAGTGAACCTCATTGTCACTCTGACACCTCTATCTGCAGCACCATGGTTCCATACATTCTGTTTACTTGGATCTCATAGTTCGCACGGACTCTCAGTCAAGTTATGTTCTTTCTCCTCCTTTCCCATTTTTAAAATCTCTTTTAAGACCCACATCCTCGAACTGCAACTACTCTCTCTCGGACTCCCTCGCCCTTCCTTTTCCCCTAACCCCCTCCTGAGTTCAATCCCCTTTTATTTAAATATGTATCTAAGCCAAATGTGTATTGGTCCTCTCATTTAACCATCAATTAGTTCATTGTAGTTCTACCATCTTCTTTCTGCTCACCACCCAAACGGTTAATGTCCCCATGTACTGTGTTTCAGTTACTATGTTCGACATTACTTCATGAATTTCTACTGCTGCTCACAATAAAGATAGAGATGATAGAGTTAACTTGGAGTTGTCCATGTTGTCATGGTGAAATCCAAGGACAGATGAACAATTGCTTGAGTTTGTATTTCTTTCATCCATCACAGTGTCAATAGCCACACACAAACGTGACAATGCATTGCTTTCCAACATGCAAATTACATATCACTGACATAGAACAATGTGCAACGATCTCTATTGTACTTAAATCAGGCTTAGGTCTGTTGTAAACCCTGCTTAGGTGAGAACGCGTCGACCAATCCAAAGTATTCCATTGCCGCACCAGTGGCAGAGGCTTGTTGTAAAAGAGCCTTTTAACATACCACAACATTCTCAAGTCATGCATTCACACCACATACAGTACAAACATGTGTAGCTTCGGTCATGGAAATCTTATGATGTCATACTTTAGAGAAATGTACAGTCCTGCTGGCTTGGTTCTTACAGGAGCACCGGCTTCTCATGTATGGACAGTGGCATTGAGTCCAGGGGTATAGGGTATCGGGGTCTGTGTGAGTCATTCATTCATTTGTACTTTATTTCGGTCATAAACCTTAAAAGCAATAAATCACAATACAGTACAAGTAAAATACTTCCGGTCAAGTTTAGTAACAATGAATTAAAAGAATAACAGAACAAGCATAGCAATTATAACACTAGTCAAAAAAGTGTAAAATCGGACAGCACAATTCTGGAAACACAATTAAGTATCCACAACCGATGGCTGGGCTGCACTGCACTGTACTGTGTTTAACTTAAAATATGTTAAAATGTTACAGCAAATAGGTCAGATGCTCTCTAAAACTTTGCGATTGGAAAAACTATAACTGGAGATGTTTCAGCTCTGCAGATTCTCCCTGCTTCCCTGTAATGTCGAACACTAAGGAAGCAGCAGCGCAGAACTATCCAGCGCTTCTTTGCTTATTGCATTGTGAACAGAAGAATACTATGTGATAGTCGCTGCTTGAGTGACAGCAGGTCCCCTTGCCGTCCCTCTCTTTCGACAGGAGCGGTCTCATTTCGCGCTCTAAAGTGCGGCCATCAGGGGCACATCTGGCCAGTGGGTGCCTCTCGGTGCAGACCGGTTCGGTTTCTGCACATTGTGCAATAACACCTGAAACGCGGTCTGGGGGATTGGTCTGTAATGGAAGCATTAGTGATGGCTTTACAATAACTGCTCCTCAACCGGTGCGCTCCTCCTCCCTCCCGTCTGGTTGTTAATTAATCCCTGCATTCGATGCATTATGTTATTTCACGCACAGCTGGCTCGGAAGAGCTATTGAGAAGAGATGAGCTTTGCTGGAAGATCTGAAAGGTTAGAGTCGATGAATCATGCTCAGGAGCAATAAGAGCCGGTTTATATCTCGGTCTTTAATTCATCTCCGGGGATCTTGGAGGCGGTGCAGATTAATACGTGACTTCTGCTAAACTCCATTCTTAGGTGGGCTCTGAAGAGACAAAGGCAGGCAATACTAGAAGAAAGGTGGCGCGTGCAATAGGGGAGTCGAGTCAAGTGCGCATGAGCTAAACAGGGAGAGCTGTGATGTTAGTATCCACCTTAGTAGACAGGGAACTTCTAAAGCACTCATAACTGCCCCAGGGCAAAGGGGTCGCAGCTTTTCGGATTGCACTCCCAAACTCTGGGACTCTTACCAAGGTATTGTGTGCTTCTACCAATCACTGTCAATGTACATACTTGATGAAACCATCCGCAGGAGAGCCTTTTAAGTGTCAACCGAAAACTCGTTTTGTTTCATGAGACTAGCACCAAGACTTGTGTGCTTTATACATCGATTTAATATATTAGCACATTAAAACAATTAAAATGAAAAAAGGGCGCTAAAAATCAGAATTGGTTTGTACCATTAGAGTAATGAAAATTCTAATTGAAGGTTTTTCATCAAAAAAGACTCAAATATCAATCAGATTCAGTCCATCAATGACTGAGAAGTCGTGTATTGATATCCAAATACAACTTAATTAATTTCTTTATCAAATGTTATTCAGCCCAGCCAACTCGTTTCATCCATGAGGACTTCATCAGGGTTGGTATATCAGTATGCCTAGTATTCCTGTGTGATGTGCAATTCCTCTCTTGGCAAGACATGTTGTGGAAAATATCCAAGTTCCCAGTAGTTTTATTCTCCCCAAGTGGGATCTCCTTTCAAGTGGGATCTTCACTGTTGTGGACAACGCACCAAACACTGGAAATCTTCAGTCAGACAGAATTGAGATCTTTCCCAGCATATCTGGCTAGGAGAGGATTTGCAAATCATGATTGATATTTTGGACTTTTTGGAAGAAAATTTTTCAATTTGAATTTGTATTACTCAAACCATACAAACCAATTCTGATTTTTGGTGCTCAGATTTCATTTTTAGGTCGAGCCTACCGCAGCATGCATGCAGTGCACTAGGAAATCGACCTCTTGGAATCACTTCAGCTTTAGTAGAAGCTCGTGCGTGTGGTGCTCACACGCTATTGGCCTTTGCGTCTGGCTTTAGTACGCAATTGGCCAAAGGCGTGTGAATGTCCTAGCTTCTTGGGAAATGTTTACTCTCAGAGCGTTTTGCTCTCGGGAGCCAGCAATGGCGCGCAGGGGCCATCTGTTTTTAATTAGCGTAGCAGTGCTTATCTCCCACGCAGCGCTTGTTCTGAGCGCAGGGGCCATCTGTTTTTTCAATTAGCCCAGCCGCGCTTGTCTCCCACGCATCGCTTGTTTTCTGCTTTGTGTGCTAAATTAGTTTATTCCACTTACAGCCCCGTGACCTTGTGAGGTAAACAATACACACCACAGTCACAGGAACAGTGTGGACATTGACCGTTTTTGAAGCAAATAAGGAGCATGTTCTGACAGTGAGCACCCCACACTGGTCGCTGGTAGCGCACTCGATGGCCACAATCAAATATGACCATCCCAAGTGGGCTTCCGGTCTCTCGGAAGGCTAAATTTAATTTTACCCGAAGTATTGTAAAGATAATAATAAACCCGCCGTTATATTTAGTATTACAGCTGCACTTGTGACTGCGATTTAATATATGGTTTATGTTGATTTTTCAATAGCGTTTTTGGCAGAAAGTAAATGTTTTGTTGAGAGTCTCTGCCCAGTGAGCTAGCCCTGTATCAGCGTGTTTACAGTGTTGGTTCGGGTCAATGGAAGTGCAGATAGTTGAGAGGTGATGTAGGCCGATTGTAGGATCTTCTTACTTACAACCAGCCCATGGGATGTGTTGCCTGTTAACTAGTTAGTAGGCACTCTCATTTTGTCTTTTTTTGGTGCGTTGGTCTGAGGAGAGCGCTTTACTTTAACCGAAGCCCCCTGGCATCAGCCATTATTGTCTCAATCAAAATATACATTCTAAAAACCATCTAAACCCTCTGTGTGCCAGTCTCATCTACACTGCCATAGTGCTCCTATTGTGCCTGTCTCAGCTACACTGGCTGACCCTTCCGCCCAGACTTCAGGAATGCATTATTCTCCTGTAGCTGCTCAACCCTCCCATGGTGCTTACTGTCTCGAAAAACTGTCCCATCCGCGTGCACGCCCGTGTGCTAGTGTGAAAACCGGTCTACTCGCACTTCAAGGAGCTTGGGTGCTGTCCTCTTACTCTGCTACTTCAAGTTCTCCCTTTAAGTTAAAATACACTTCCTCTCTTGTGGACTTGGAAACAATCGCCTTTTATCTAGTCTCTCCCTGCATGTATATTTGTATGTATATGTTTGTGTATATATTGTCTTTCTACTCTCCCATCCTTTACACTTTTCTCTCTCTCTTTGTAATTGTGTGTGATATTGATATAAATATATAAATATATATATACATATATATATATATATTCACTGAAAAACCAAAACCATAGGTTATACACCATATATAGTTAGGAATTAGCATTTAAAAAACCTTATTTTACTCACACAAAACCATTGAAATTCCATATATAGTTAGTTGCACTAACTATATATCGCGCACCCGCAATCCACTGCTGATGATGTCACATATTACATCATTCATGACATGGTCAGTGACATCACTGATGACATCACTGATGACATCTCAAATGACATCACTGATGACATCACTGATGACATCTCATTTGACATCTCAAATGACATCACTGATAACATCATCCAGTGACTGTGTGTTTCTGTAAAGTTTAAATATGTTTGATATATTGAAGAATGAGTGGATGTATAAGTGTCTGGATGAAGGATTTAGTAGGTGCGTGACTGACTGTATGAGTGAGTGAATAAATGTGTCGTACTAAATGCATGGGTTAGTGACTAAACTGTCTGAATGTGTGCATCAGTATGTCTGTTGTGATGTAAACTGCTGCATGTGTTGATCATTAGCTATACAAGAGGCTATATGTGTTATTGATTGGTTGCCCAAGTATTTGTATGGGAGATTGAGTTTGTGAGGGGGTGGCTGGGAGGTGTGTGACTCTGTGCATAGATGTGTGAGCAGTTGATTCACTAGGTGTATGAGTTCAAGAGTGCATGTGGAAACACCTGTATGGGCGGTTGACTGTATGCATGAGTGTATTGGTGAGTGAATGGATATCTCAGTGCTACATGTCAAAGTAAGTACATATGTAAAACAAAGTACATGTGAGAGTTGGCATATATAAATAACTGTGCATGAGAGCTAGTGAATGTGTGAGTGGCTGTATGGATCATTGTGAACTTGTATCAGGGATTGTATAAGAGAGTAAATATGTGTTAGTATATGTTTGAATAAGTAAGGTGTGTATAACTGTATAGTTGAGGAAATGGAGGTGAGATTATTTCTTTGCATGACTGACTAGGTGTGTGAGTAACTCCATGGATGAGTGACAGTGTGTGAGTGTCTGTATACACTGAGTGTATCTAAGGTTATATTAGAGTCTGAAGAGGTTTATCGTATTAGCACAAGAATGATGTCAAATGAGATGTCATCAGTGATGTCATCAGTGATGTCATTTGAGATGTCATCAGTGATGTCATCAGTGATGTCACTGACCATGTCATGAATGATGTAATATGTGACATCATCAGCAGTGGATTGCGGGTGCGCGATATATAGTTAGTGCAACTAACTATATATGGAATTTCAATGGTTTTGTGTGAGTAAAATAAGGTTTTTTAAATGCTAATTCCTAACTATATATGGTGTATAACCTATGGTTTTTTCAGTGAATTTTCAAGGTTTTTTAAATGCTAATTCCTAACTATATATGGTCTCTAACCTATGGTTTTTTCAGTGAATTTCAATGGTTTTTTAATAGCAAATATCATAAGCTGTCGAATGTCAAGTACGTGGTAAGTAAAAACATTTTCGTGTTTATGCACACTGATCTGCTTTGAATGCTGCCCCCCTCATTTCTATTAGGAGTACTCTCTCTTTGCAGATAGTGAAGGGTAGTTAACGCAGGCCTTTGCCCCCGTTGTAATCCGTCGTGCCTGCTTCCCTCTCCATTTGATTGATTGTTATCCAAGCATTTACTGTTTTAGAATTGGTTCTCTTTGGTTCATTCTCTATTTACAAACAAGCACAGAGTCGCAAGGTGTCCCAGGGCCATTTCAGTGGACCAGGCCCCAAAAGGAAAGAGCCTGCCGCCATTTTGAGAGTCCTGTGGCAGCCGCCTATCGCTGCACCGCAAGAGTGGGCGCAACTCAGCTGAATGGCGGATTTTGGCACAGTGTACCAAAAGCGGACGGAATGGCAACTGAAAAGGTAAAGGGGCGCCCCACTACAGCAGACGAGCCTCCACCTGGGGAGGCCCGTTCACGCCGCCTCCCCCCCCTCGGGGCGCCCCACGCCGTTATTCGGAGCAGCATTGTAGGATACCAAAACCAGTGCGGCAACTTACTGGACATCACCTGGGTGCCATCCACATCTCAGCGCGTTCTGCTGCCTTGGGACTATTCGCACAACAGACCGCTACTGACGAGGTCTCCCCCCGGGACGCCCCACGCCGTTTTTCGGAGCTGCATTGTAGGATACCAAAAACCAGTGCGGCACCCAGGTAACATCACCTGGGTGCCGTCCAGAACTCAGCACGTTGTGCTGCCTTGGGACTATTCGCACAAAACTCAGCTACTGACCATTGTTGCTTCTTTTTTCAAAAAAATGTTTAAATGTATTTACTGTTTTTGTTGCGTTGTATATATTGATAAGTTATTAAAGTTTTATAATCCTACTACTTTGTTGGAGTGCTATATATTTTTAATGTGACACATAATTGTAAAAACTTTGATGTACAAAGAGGCATCCCTGGAATCTTCCGCTTCAGGCTCGGTCCCCTCCCCAATCACAATACAAGATGGTTTTCAGATAGTAGGAACGCGTGTGGTGTGACGGATCTCATCGGGTGGGGGCCTTGATCTACTGTAACTCCTTTGAAGAGGGGTGATTCTTTACAGCTGGGGCCATAAACTACATCTGCATGGCTAGGTGATAGCTTGGACCGGCCTGGACAATCGTACACAGAGGAAGAGGAGTGTCAGAGGGTGCGGTAGTGAATAGGGCGAAAGGGAGGTGTCGGGCGGGCACAGGGTGTGATTCTCAAGGAAGAGCAGCACAGATGGGGGGAGGTTTATTGCCCATGCATTAGACAGAGAGCGGGGGTGACCAGTGCCTGGGGGAGATGCTTGCGAGGGTGGGGAGCCATGCTAAGGATCGACAGCGTGCAGAGAGTGGGTCTGGTCAAGGCATCTAAAATGGCTGCCGTGCACGACAAAAGTGTGGCATTTGAAAAAAGGCAAGATGGCGCAGACAATGTTTATCAACACTTCCTGATTTCCTTCGAATCGAACGTTAACAGACGTTATCTCTCCCACACTACCGGTCCCCCTGGGCTTAAACGCCGAGATGGTAGGGACTGCATCCCGTGGAGATAGGCTGAGACGTCACTCAGCCAAAAAAAAAAAAAAGTCTATAAACATACAATAATTTAAAGGCAATCATTCTTGTTTCCTTGTAGTACGCTCCCCAGTCCGCTTTCCGTTACGCGTACCGGGCGCACCCCACGAAAAAAAACGATTTTTTTTTTTATTTTTTTTTGTTGCCCCGCGGGGCCCTTTTAAAGCCTCCACATCAAACCTAGGGGGTCAGGGAGGATCTACTATGCCCCCTTATGGTCATTTGCCCATTCGCTTTGGCCTCCTCTTGTCTCTCGATCCTACCGAGAGACAAGATGGCGGCCGCTACGGACTGTTTGGAATGTTTACAGACACCGGAGAGCCAATCAGCTTCGCATCGCAATGCTCCGTAACGCGAAAAGTACGCGAACCGGATCGCTGCCCGGAGCGCTGTTACAGATATATATCTTTTTTTGAACGTTAATTTCTCAAAATCCACTGGAGCACATATATTGAGACCTAGCAAAGGCACATCGGGCTACCAGTCCCTACAATTTTGCCAAGTTTAGTGCAAATCCATTCAGCCGTTCGGGCTAAAAGTGAGGCCAACCGCCCTATGGAAATTAACATGGGAAAAACGCGTTTTGGGACCCCCCTTTTTTCTCGGCCCCCCCTTGACGAAACCCCCCCAAATTTTCAGGGGCTGCTCAGAAACAAAATGTTCCATTTTCCTGGACCGCGAGTAGGTAATATATATATATATATATCACACACAATTACAAAGAGAGAGAGAGAAAAGTGTAAAGGATGGGAGAGTAGAAAGACAATATATACACACACATATAAAGTCTATATAATATAAAGAAAGTGGCTCGTGGAAGCACGAAACGCGTCATGGCGACTGAAAACACAGAAGAATAAAATTACTTGCACTTACTTTTGGGTCCGTATTTGCAGCCTGGATTTGTATCTACGCCAATATCGGATTGTCTTGGAATATATATATATATATATATATATATATATATATACCCCCCTTTCTCTCTGTTTTCTTCTCACTCTTCCATCTGTCAGATGTATATTGTATTTCTAGTGGTAGTATATTTACAGCATGCACTGCAT
This sequence comes from Lissotriton helveticus, assembly GCF_964261635.1. Classification (NCBI taxonomy): domain Eukaryota; kingdom Metazoa; phylum Chordata; class Amphibia; order Caudata; family Salamandridae; genus Lissotriton; species Lissotriton helveticus. The sequence goes on along the minus strand of NC_136062.1, from coordinate 165,119,955 downwards.
GTTTGCTTTCGTTGGCTTGAGGCGCTGTAGGTCTCGACAGGGGGATGGTCGGCAAGGTGGGTCCCAAGGGTTGCTAGTATCCATGTCAACCAGCCACGACCTCTTTTCTGAGCACTACTCACTTCTGAGTGAGTTTGGAAAGTTCCTTTTTCACCTGTTTTCTGGAGCACATGTAGTTTTAGGTCTATATTGTTATTTGTGCAGTCTGATATAGCGCGCATTTTATCAAAAGGTGCTAGAGCGCTTTACAATGAAACGCAGCATCACATGGGACATTGGGTGTGACACGTTATATCATTTGCATTATCGCATTAATTCCACCTAACCACCTACCTACCACACATTAAGCAGCCGGGCACCCTTACTTTGCAGCGCTCCAATGTCAAGCTTTTACTTGTTGCAAGTTGGCACTGCCTTTGGATGTGTTTGATGGCGAGAATTAGTACCGGGTAGCGGATCTTTTTAAAGTATTGCATTATCAATGTTTACCTGGATGTTGGGCAGGGTACCAGACTATTGTAGAATCCACAAGGTGGTTATTCAGTGGTCCCTAAAGGATGGGGAGCACACCGTGTTTTTTAAATGCCCCTCACACACCAACAAGCCCCTTGGTGTCATGCTTCATCATCGGGGCCTTCGCACCCCTCTACGGGATGCGGCGTGCTACGACAGAACGACTACGTAGGAGCACTTGGCAGTGAGCTATGTGAGGGTGTGTATTTGCGTGATGTGAGTGTGGTGAGGTGAAAAGGTGAATAAAAAATACCTGGCACTAAGGATAAAAAGAACATTTTATTCCGTCCCTGGCTGGTATTGGTAAAAAGTGCAAAGACTGGTTGAAAAATACGTGCTAGGGTATATCAACCAACAACAGTGTCAACATGTTTCGGAGCGCAAGACTCCTTCTTCAGGACGAGGATATGCACTATGATCCTCACCTTACTCACATGGAATGTGAAAATGTTCAAAAAAGTTTTTTATAAAAACAATGTGTAATGTACCTATCAATGTTTTAAGTGATGGTATGTTCGTTGCGCCCAATTGGCGTATGAAATATCTATAAAAGAAAGACATAGTAAATAAACTAGTCGGATGTCCAGGAACATAATAAACTTGCTAGTCGGATGTCCAGGAAACATGAAAAAAAGGGAATTCCTATTATAACAATGGTAAGTATGCAGAATTCCACTGTGGATCTGGTACCTTGTGAGAGAAAGACATTTAAGGGGGCCATACAATTCTTAACACATTCGCACATACATACATGCAATCTCCCTGGTATAAATGGGAATGAAAAATGAAAAGTTGGTTTTTTGCAGTGGTACAAGCTTACTTAGGTTCAAAATGCGGATGGCCCCATGAGCCTTAGCGTAGTATTGGGGGTATCACTTCTCGTTGCCCAGTCAGCAACCTAAAAGATAGTAAATAGCGGTATTCAGGGAGGTGAAATAAAGATTAACAAAACCAGGTTACTTGTGAGTGAAATTCACCCTCCGTCTCAACTGGCTTTTACTCACGGTGACTGCATGGGCCGGTCGCCTGCCTTCCCCTCAACGCTGCTCCGCTGGAAATGAACCGTGAAAGCAGAGGTTTGCTTTTTATACCCTCAGGTGAGGTTAATTGGTAGGGTAAATTGGTTAATTGTTAGCAGAAAAAGCCCATATAAGGGTAAATGCCTTGTTTTTGTTTGGGCGAGTACCGGAGCTGCGCAGAGCATGGACGCGCTGGCTCCAAGGTGGAGAATTGCCCGGCGCGCATGCGCAGGGCCGCGCCGGTATCGCGGTAGTGGTACGCTACCCGCGCATGCGCAGACCCCGTTATAGTAACCAGAGGTCTGTTGCATGCGACGCGCCGCGCATGCGCGAACGTGTGAATTTGCGAAGTTAATCATATTAAGTCATGGCAAATACATCAGGTGATATGGATAATCACTGTCTTACTCAATCGTTATTTTTACGAGAAAGAGGCAGAGAACAGGTGAAATAGATCCCCAAGGTATATTTTGTAGTATGGTGTTAATATACATACAATAGAGATAGTCAAGTGGCCCTAAATAACCCCCTCAATGGTGGGAGGTGTAACGCTAGGGTCAAGTGAATACTAAAGGGGTCACAAATGTAAACACAATTGCATGGGCGCTCCCTATGACATTTTAACCCTGAAGACGCTGGTTGGACAGAAATGGGTTACAGTATTGTGTCACTCATCATATCATTCATGCAGTGTTCAGAAGTTAACGTAATTGGCTCCAGGGAATTGAGTCATTAAGCCCTGTAGTATCGGTGCCCAGCCGGAACACCCAACGTTGCTCCTTTTCCAACAGACCAACGTCTGAGGGAAGTTGTTCAATCACTGTCCAATGTAAATCGTTGACACAGTGCTGAAGTTCCAGGAAATGAGCTGACATTTTTGTGGTTACCTTTTTGCATCTAATGTTGCTCTTATGCTCATTAATCCTGACTTTAACTTGTCTCGTGGTCATGCCCACGTACTCCTTGCCGCAGGGACAGGTGATCAAATAGACCACATTCTTACTATTACAATTTGTGAACATCCGTTGTTCCCAGCTTGTCCCATTGGCAAAGGAGAGGGTCTGGCTCTTCTTCGTGAGGTGACAACAGTTGCAGTTGCCACATTGATGGTGGCCCTTTACCCCTTTCAGTCTCGTTTGCTCTGCCTTTTGTGGTTTCGGCCTTGTATGGACTAAAATGTCCTTCAGATTCCTGCCACGTCTGTGGGCGAACATAGGTTTCTCCAGGGATAGTGTGCCACATGTGAGAGTGCGCCAATGCTTATTAACCAGCTTCGTCAGTTGGTTGGTGACCGGGCTGTAGGTGGTTACACAGACCGTTCTATTCATCTGGTTATCGGGTGTGGGTTTGTCTTCAAGGAGGGCCTCACGATTGTTATTTCTGGCTCTTTTCATAGCCTTCTGAATAACAGGGATTGGATACTTCCTTTCTTTTAGCTTGGTGCAGAGGTCTCTTGCTTGACATTTATATTTTGCCAGGTCGCTGCAATTCCGACGCAGGCGGAGGAACTGCCCATAAGGAAGGTTCTCCCTCAGGTGACGCGGATAAAAAAACACGGTGTGCTCCCCATCCTTTAGGGACCACTGAATAACCACCTTGTGGATTCTATTTTGTTTATTCATGACGCCTAGGGAGACTGAATCCACTTCTCTCTCTCTCTCCCCCCTATTGTTATCTCTCCGTTCTAGACAGCGCACAGCTGTGGGAGCCCCCTTTCCCATTCAGAGTTAGACACTGTGGACATACAAAAAAACACTTTCCCTTACATACATTTACCTTGCCCGGCACGTCCTCCGAATACCATCATGGATGACGATCAGGGACTGACCTTCAGTGAGGAGGACATCGATAGAATTCTGGCTGATGTCAATCCCTTCGAAGGTCTCAGCAGTAGCGACCCAAGCCCAGCGGTAGCAGACTGGGATGAGCTAATGAACATTAGGAAAGTCCAGATAAGAGCAGCCCTACATGGTCTCTTGATGAGGGAATATTTAAGAAACAAAATAGCCCCTCAGGGCCTGTTGGTTAAAAACGAACCCTTCATTTTCCAGGATGATATGGTTTTTAAAAAAGCATGGTCTCTCATTTCATGGCATTGCACTAGGGACTGGCGGGTCTTAATAGTGCATACAGCCACAAGAAAATCCCTGGAACTTAAAACTGAGATCAGCAGACTAGAGGTGAAGTTGAAGGCTTTCATTTCACCAGCCGATCTGAAGAAAGGATTAGATGAACTTAATCAGCAAATTATGGATTTTGAGGCAACCCTAAAGCAAAGTAAATTTAACAAAATGAAAAAAGATAAAGATCGCTTTACCCCGGAATGGGCGTATCCCTATACAAAAACAGACTACGTGATGAAAGATAAAGGGAGCGACTCAGACAATGCAAGTTCTGATGGGAGCACTACTAGTACAAACTCAAGTGGTTTCCAACAACGAAAACAGAGGGGTGGTTACCGACAACAGAGATCCCAATTCCCTCGCCAACGAGGGTGGAGAGGTTTTCAGGGACCACAGTTTAACCCCTACCAGAACCAATTTCAGTTCCCATCATACCAATTTGTCCCCCCACCATTGGGGCAGATGTATCCACAATGGGTCCCGGAACAATCGAATATAGCCCAAAATGCTCAGCCTTTTTTATCCTGGGGCCAGGGATCGAACAGAGGAAGGAACAGGAAGGGCAACAACGTAAACTGGCAACCCGGGGACGGTACAGACCCCAGGGTCCTAACCAGGAGCATGACAGCGAACCAGGCGTCAACGAGCAAGAGGGGGACCTAGTGATTAACATAACACCGTGGCCACTTACTGAAGTACAACACAAAGTACTGAATAAAGGCTTAGGGTATGTCCCAACAAACAAACCTGACCTTTTTTTTTGTTTTTTGTTTTTTGTTTTGTTACACAAAGAGATGCAGGACTTTATAAGAAGTATCAAATTGAGGGCTTTCTTTAAGGATAAGGAACCACCCACAGAGACCACAGATACAGGGTTAAGACCAAAATCCAACTTCACACCATTAGACAGCCAACTTCCGGTTGAAGTATTGGCTTTTGAGAAGGCAATCATGCAAGAACTAAAGAATTTGGATACTAAACAGAAGGTATTCCAAAACATCAGCAAAGTGGAAAATGAAGCTATCAAAGAACTTGGTCAGAACAAGGACCTAGTCATTAAACCAGCTGACAAAGGGGGAGCCGTGGTTATACAGACCTCCGCTGCCTACGACAGGGAATGCAGAAGGCTCTTAGCCGATAACAGAAACTATCAAGTCCTGGCTGTAGACCCTACTGAGTCCCTTAGAGTGAGGATACAAGGAATGATTGAAGAGGCCCTTGCACATGACTGGCTATCCAAAAAAGAGTCAGAGTTTCTGGTCCAAAAGAACCCGCGCACGCCATACTTCTACACCATACCGAAAGTACACAAAAACCTTGAGAACCCACCTGGACGCCCGATTGTATCCGGCATCTCATCCATTCTGGAACCCCTATCTAAGTTTGCTGATGCTTTCTTGAGACCCCTTGTACAGGCCACAGATACCTATCTGAGGGACACAAAGGCAGTACTCTAATTGTTGCAGAGTCACCCATTTGACCCTGAATCACAAATGCTACTGAGCTTGGATGTGGAGAGTCTCTACACGAGCCTCCCTCATGATGAGACACTTCTGATCATTGAAGAGGTACTCCACTCCACCCATTGGAAATACCAAACCCCTAGAGGGGTAGTAATGGAATGCATCTCTTTAGCTCTCACAAAGAACTTTTTTGAATACGAGGGAACTCTATACTGGCAAAGCCATGGGACCAGCATGGGGAGCACCTTTGCTCCGAGTCTGGCAGGACTCTATGTCCATCATTTGGAGTCCTCCAAAATCCTCCATCCAAACAATCCCTACAGAACTAGGATACACACGTGGCGACGCTATATTGACGACGTCCTAGTAATTTGGGAGGGGGACGAGGATTCCATCACAGAGTTCATGCAATGGCTGAACAATCAGAACAGTTTCCTCAAGTTCACTCACCAGATGTCAAACAGGTCTATGGTTTTCTTGGACCTCAATATCTATCATGATGCTGGTTTTCTCAAAACAGAAACCCACTTTAAACCAACGGCCAGAAATTGCCTCCTCAGGTTTGACAGTTTTCATCCGCGTCACCTGAGGGAGAACCTTCCTTATGGGCAGTTCCTCCGCCTGCGTCGGAATTGCAGCGACCTGGCAAAATATAAATGTCAAGCAAGAGACCTCTGCACCAAGCTAAAAGAAAGGAAGTATCCAATCCCTGTTATTCAGAAGGCTATGAAAAGAGCCAGAAATAACAATCGTGAGGCCCTCCTTGAAGACAAACCCACACCCGATAACCAGATGAATAGAACGGTCTGTGTAACCACCTACAGCCCGGTCACCAACCAACTGACGAAGCTGGTTAATAAGCATTGGCGCACTCTCACATGTGGCACACTATCCCTGGAGAAACCTATGTTCGCCCACAGACGTGGCAGGAATCTGAAGGACATTTTAGTCCATACAAGGCCGAAACCACAAAAGGCAGAGCAAACGAGACTGAAAGGGGTAAAGGGCCACCATCAATGTGGCAACTGCAACTGTTGTCACCTCACGAAGAAGAGCCAGACCCTCTCCTCTGCCAATGGGACAAGCTGGGAACAACGGATGTTCACAAATTGTAATAGTAAGAATGTGGTCTATTTGATCACCTGTCCCTGCGGCAAGGAGTACGTGGGCATGACCACGAGACAAGTTAAAGTCAGGATTAATGAGCATAAGAGCAACATTAGATGCAAAAAGGTAACCACAAAAATGTCAGCTCATTTCCTGGAACTTCAGCACTGTGTCAACGATTTACATTGGACAGTGATTGAACAACTTCCCTCAGACGTTGGTCTGTTGGAAAAGGAGCAACGTTGGGTGTTCCGGCTGGGCACCGATACTACAGGGCTTAATGACTCAATTCCCTGGAGCCAATTACGTTAACTTCTGAACACTGCATGAATGATATGATGAGTGACACAATACTGTAACCCATTTCTGTCCAACCAGCGTCTTCAGGGTTAAAATGTCATAGGGAGCGCCCATGCAATTGTGTTTACATTTGTGACCCCTTTAGTATTCACTTGACCCTAGCGTTACACCTCCCACCATTGAGGGGGTTATTTAGGGCCACTTGACTATCTCTATTGTATGTATATTAACACCATACTACAAAATATACCTTGGGGATCTATTTCACCTGTTCTCTGCCTCTTTCTCGTAAAAATAACGATTGAGTAAGACAGTGATTATCCATATCACCTGATGTATTTGCCATGACTTAATATGATTAACTTCGCAAATTCACACGTTCGCGCATGCGCGGCGCGTCGCATGCAACAGACCTCTGGTTACTATAACGGGGTCTGCGCATGCGCGGGTAGCGTACCACTACCGCGATACCGGCGCGGCCCTGCGCATGCGCGCCGGGCAATTCTCCACCTTGGAGCCAGCGCGTCCATGCTCTGCGCAGCTCCGGTACTCGCCCAAACAAAAACAAGGCATTTACCCTTATATTGGCTTTTTCCGCTAACAATTAACCAATTTACCCTACCAATTAACCTCACCTGAGGGTATAAAAAGCGAACCTCTGCTTTCACGGTTCATTTCCAGCGGAGCAGCGTTGAGGGGAAGGCAGGCGACCGGCCCATGCAGTCACCGTGAGTAAAAGCCAGTTGAGACGGAGGGTGAATTTCACTCACAAGTAACCTGGTTTTGTTAATCTTTATTTCACCTCCCTGAATACCGCTATTTACTATCTTTTAGGTTGCTGACTGGGCAACGAGAAGTGATACCCCCAATACTACGCTAAGGCTCATGGGGCCATCCGCATTTTGAACCTAAGTAAGCTTGTACCACTGCAAAAAACCAACTTTTCATTTTTCATTCCCATTTATACCAGGGAGATTGCATGTATGTATGTGCGAATGTGTTAAGAATTGTATGGCCCCCTTAAATGTCTTTCTCTCACAAGGTACCAGATCCACAGTGGAATTCTGCATACTTACCATTGTTATAATAGGAATTCCCTTTTTTTCATGTTTCCTGGACATCCGACTAGCAAGTTTATTATGTTCCTGGACATCCGACTAGTTTATTTACTATGTCTTTCTTTTACAGATATTTCATACGCCAATTGGGCGCAACGAACATACCATCACTGAAAACATTGATAGGTACATTACACATTGTTTTTATAAAAAACTTTTTTGAACACTTTCACATTCCATGTGAGTAAGGTGAGGATCATAGTGCATATCCTCGTCCTGAAGAAGGAGTCTTGCGCTCCGAAACATGTTGACACTGTTGTTGGTTGATATACCCTAGCACGTATTTTTCAACCAGTCTTTGCACTTTTTACCAATACCAGCCAGGGACGGAATAAAATTTTCTTTTTATCCTTAGTGCCAGGTATTTTTTATTCACCTTTTCACCTCACCTCACTCACATCACGCAAATACACACCCTCACATAGCTCACTGCCAAGTGCTCCTACGTAGTCGTTCTGTCGTAGCACGCCGCATCCCGTAGAGGGGTGCGAAGGCCCCGATGATGAAGCATGACACCAAGGGGTCTGTTGGTGTGTGAGGGGCATTTAAAAAACACGGTGTGCTCCCCATCCTTTAGGGACCACTGAATAACCACCTTGTGGATTCTATTTTGTTTATTCATGACGCCTAGGGAGACTGAATCCACTTCTCTCTCTCTCTCCCCCCTATTGTTATCTCTCCACCAGACTATTGTATTCAGAATATTATCTGACATAGATATAGGGCTCGATTCCGATCCGGTAATAAGCACTCCGAATTGACGTTCGGAGAGTTTTCCCCATACGAATCGTACCCGTAAGCGTCCCCGTACGAATCAGCAAGTACGATCATGACCTAAAGCGTCACTCCGTACGCCTCGTAAACAACGCCATACAAATCGAAAGTCCATACGAATAGATGTCGGCTGACGCTCCACGCTACGACCGAATGTAAATAGACCACGTCTTCCGAACCAGGAAGTACGATCCGTGTTGAACACACTCCGTACGGCTCTTTTTCTACGAGAGCTCAAAACTACCGTAAAACCACACTCCGGCACGAACCGCAATCCTGTACGGCCACCACCTTGTACTTAGAAACCGACGACGGCGCAGAAGGTGAGTACAACAAAGTACAACATACCTGTACGTGGTGCCACACGCGCACATCTCCATTGCATGACTGTAATGTCTGTGTACGTTGCGCCACACACTCCCGCACATCACCAGTGTAATACGGAGACGTGGCGCACCTACGTCATCGACCTCGGGGTACGGTACGTCACCGCACATCAACAGTGTAATACGGAGACGTGCGGCACCTACGTCATGGACCTCGGGGTACGGTACGTCACCGCACATCACCAGTGTAATTTGGAGATGTGCCGCACCTACGTCATCGACCTCAGGGTACGAAACGTCACCGCACAACACCAGTGTGACGTGGCGCACCTACGTCATCGAACTCGGGGTACGGTACGTCACCGCACATCAACAGTGTAAAACGGAGACGTACCGCACCTACGTCATCGATCTCGGGGTACGGTATGCCACCGCTCATCACCAGTGTAATTTGGAGACATGCCGCACCTACTTCATCGACCTCGGGGTACGAAACGTCACCGCACAACACCAGTGTAATACGGAGACGTGGCGCACCTACGTCATCGAACTCGGGGTACGGTACGTCACCGCACATCAACAGTGTAATACAGAGACGTACCGCACCTACGTCATCGATCTCGGGGTACGGGACGCCACCGCACATCACTAGTGTAATTCGGAGACGTGCCGCACCTACGTCATCGACCTCGGGGTACGAAACGTCACCGCACAACACCAGTGTAATACGGAGACGTGGCGCAACTACGTCATCAAACTCAGGGTACAGTACGTTACCGCACATCAACAGTGTAATACGGAGACGTACCGCACCTACGTCATCGTTCTCGGGGTACGGTACGCCACCGCACATCACCAGTGTAATAGACGTGTGGGACATACGTCTGCTATGTCAGTGTAAGTGTAAGAGGTGTGTAGTAAACACACCCAGCAGTGCCCAGCATCAGAGTGTGTGTGTGGCTAAGACCCCCACCACTGCCCACCAGTGCCCAGCAGTACCCAGCATTAGAGTGTGTGTCTGGCTAAGACCCCCACCACTGCCCACCAGTGCCCACCGGTCTTAGCCACACACACACTCTAATGCTGGGCACTGCTGGACACTGCTGGGCACTGGTGGGCAGTAGTGGCGGTCTTAGCCACACACACACTCTAATGCTGGGCACTGCTGGGCACTGGTGGGCAGTGGTGGGGGTCTTAGCCACATACACACTCTGATACTGGGCACTGCTGGGCACTGGTGGGCAATGGTGGGCAGTGGTGGGCAGTGGTGGGGTCTTAGACACACACACACACTCTGATGCTGGGCACTGGTGGGCAGTGGTTGGCAGTGGTGGGGGTCTTAGACACACACACACTCTGATGCGGGGCACTGCTGGGCACTGCTGGTCAGTGGTGGGGGTCTTAGCCACACACACACTCTGATGCTGGGCAGTAGTGGGCACTGCTGGGCACTGGTGGGCAGTGGTGGGGGTCTTAGCCACACACACACTCTAATGCTGGGCACTGCTGGGCACTGGTGGGCAGTGGTGAGCAGTGGTGGGGGTCTCAGCCACACACACACTCTGATGCTGGGCACTGCTGGGTGTGTTTACTACACACCTCTTACACTTACACTGACATAGCAGACGTATGTCCCACACGTCTATTACACTGGTGATTAGCCACACACACACTCTGATGCTGGGCACTGCTGGGCACTGGTGGGCACTGGTGGGCAGTGGTGGGGGTCTTAGACACACACACTCTGATGCTGGGCACTGGTGGGCAGTGGTGGGCAGTGGTGGGGGTCTTAGACACACACACACTCTGATGCTGGGCACTAGTGGGCAGTGGTGGGCAGTGATGGGGGTCTTAGACACACACACACTCTGATGCTGGGCACTGGTGGGCAGTGGTGGGGGTCTTAGCCACACACACACTCTGATGCTGGGCACTGCTGGGCACTGGTGGGCAGTGGTGGGAGTCTTAGCCACACACACACTCTAATGCTGGGCACTGCTGGGCACTGGTGGGCAGTGGTGGCGGTGTTAGCCACACACACAGCAGTGCCCAGCATCAGAGTGTGTGTGTGGCTAAGACCCCCACCACTGCCCACCAGTGCCCAGCATCAGAGTGTGTGTGTGTCTAAGACCCCCACCACTGCCCACCACTGCCCACTAGTGCCCAGCATCAGAGTGTGTGTGTGTCTAAGACCCCCACCACTGCCCACCACTGTCCACCAGTGCCCAGCATCAGAGTGTGTGTGTCTAAGACCCCCACCACTGCCCACCAGTGCCCACCAGTGCCCAGCAGTGCCCAGAATCAGAGTGTGTGTGTGGCTAAGTCCCCCACCACTGCCCACCAGTGCCCAGCAGTGCCCAGCAGTGCCCAGCATTAGAGTGTGTGTGTGGCCAAGACCCCCACCACTACCCAGCAGTGCCCAGCAGTGCCCAGCATCAGAGTGTGTGTATGGCTAAGACCCCCACCACTGCCCAGCAGTGCCCACTAGCCCCCAGCATCAGAGTGTGTGTGTGTGTGTCTAAGACCCCCACCACTGCCCACCACTGCCCACCAGTGCCCAGCATCAGAGTGTGTGTGTGTTTAAGACCCCCACCACTGCCCACCAGTGCCCAGCAGTGCCCAGCATCAGAGTGTGTGTGTGGCTAAGACCCCCCCTACTGCCCACCAGTGCCCAGCAGTGCCCAGCATTAGAATGTGTGTGTGGCTAAGACCCCCACCACTGCCCACCAGTGCCCAGCAGTGCCCAGCAAGACCCCTACCACTGCCCACCAGTGCCCAGCAGTGTCCAGCATCAGAGTGTGTGTGTGGCTAAGACCCCCACCACTGCCCACCAGTGCCCAGCATCAGAGTGTGTGTGTGTCTAAGACCCCCACCACTGCCCACCATTGCCCAGCCGTTACATCAGAAACATACCATTGTTAACCTCATTACCATCAGGAGATAGACACATGTTAACATACCCAAATGTGAACATCAAACCAGCTCCCAGGCACACAGCAGTAACAGACATTATCACACAAACTAAAGTTCAGAAAATGAAATAAATAGCTTTATTCAGCTGGTTCAAAATTGAAAACGCAAATAAGAGTCCTTGCTCATAAAAGGCCAATGGCCAGTCCAAAAAGAGTCTGATCAAAAGTCTGTGCCTCCATGGGTGTGCTCACACCCAAACTTGCCTGCACATGGAGTTCAATCCGCAGTGGAAACTATGGGGGCACCATCTGTGGAATCCTCCGGCACCGCATGGACAGGAGAGGGAATGACAGGTGGAGTGGGTGCAGGTGTAGTGTATTCATCCACACTGGTTGGTGCATCGCCGAAAGTAGCTTCAAAAACCTGGCTGCACACCTCAGCCAGTACGGAAAAACTATCACCTGAACCCGGGGACACATTGGGGTGGAGGTAGAGGGCTGTGAGTCTGTTCTTCTGGGTGTGTGGATGCGTGTGTGAGGTGTGTCCCCTCTCCCTGTGGGTGTGCCTACATCCCCTTGAGATTGTGTGTGTGGAGCTTTGAGCTTCTTCTGCCGTGTGGGTGTGCTGGGTGTGTCTGACCTGTGGCGTCTGCGTGTATGTTGTGTAGGTATGTGAGAGGCAGAGGTGGATGGGTCTGAAGGATAGGGGGGGACAGATGCTGCTGGGTGTACAGAGCTGCCGTCAGTGTTGACTCTATGACAGCCACACTCCGACGTAGATCAGACATGGCCGATGACATGCCCTCCATGAACGACACCAACTGTGTAATGAGTTGTGTATGTCCATGGAGGACTGTCAACATGGATGTCTGACCTACTGCAATCTGCCGGAGTAGGTCCACAGACTCAGCACTGAGGGCAGCAGGGGACACAGGGGCAGGGGCTGCGGTGCCGGAAACAAAGGAGACACCGGGGGTAGCACGGACCCTAGGGACACTAACGACTGGGAGGGTGGAGATGGTACTGGAGGAGGGGTGGCCAGCCAAAGATGAAGAAGTGACCATTGCAGCATATTCCCCCTCCTCCTGAGTGTCTGACTCGGAGCTGTTGTCTGCATGGTAGGATGTGTCAGTCACATGTCGTCCGACCTGCAGACTCTCCTCACCCTCCGTGCCACTGCCACCCTCTGACTCCTCAAAGCAGGTGGCACTGTCGCTGGGTCCCTCTGCCTGGTCCGCGCCTGTGTCTCCTCCAGATTCAGATGATGATGCTGTTGGCAAGGAGAATAAGAAAAACATATCAGTCACCTGTACACATCTGACATATCAGCTAGAAATCATTTGGGCACATTTATAAACATGGCATGCATCATGAGTGACATGACACTGAACTCTGCACAATGCTAAGTCTAGTCTTGGCCTATTGTGAGAGACACAACGCTCAATGTATAGTAGGATACAAGCAACAGGCAAGGCAAAAACTTGTATGAGAGACACAATGATGATCCACTGCCTGACAACTGGTTAGCTGATGATGCCTCACAGTTCATTGGCCCACCCTGCCACCCAATCCCAGACCTGGTCATGTTTGATTTGCATTGACCTTGTGCCACATGGGAAAAGTCCTGCCTGAACTGCCATGTGATGCCATCCTGGGACCTGAACCAAGTGTACCATCACCTCACACTGGCATCACAGATGGCTACACCCAAAGCCACATTGTGTGGCTGACCATCAATATTAATTACAAACTACATGCAACATATTTTGAGAATATGCACACACGCACTGACCAGTGTGAGTATGCATAAGCCCAAAATAGTGCACATGTACATTGTGCACCTGTAGCTAACACATGACAATTAGAAAGTGTACCATGGCCAAAGGACACTGAGGCTGACTCGTGCAGAAAACACATGTTGAGACTCAAGATAATTGCCAAAATATGAAGAAGGGCAGACACAGTGCACATGTGGTGCTACATGTAAGGTACCAACAGGTGTCACAGACCCCCCTCCAACATGATGATGTGCAAAGGAAGATGCATACTGAGACATTGCACCATAGGAGTACATGTGAAAAACAATCAACAGCCAAAGCGCAGGTCAAATGTGGAGTAGGGCAAGGCAGAAACTGGGACATTTTAATGCCAATGCAGAAAGTGCCTGTCTGACCACACCACTCAAACTATGTGAGTGTTACCATGCCTTGGAGCACTGCAGGTAGCATGTGACACACATGACAACAAACAGACATGTACCTACCCCCTACTTGCTCCTGTCCCTCCTGCAACTGCCTATGGAGGTCTGGGAACACCACTTCCAGGACCCGGAGCATGTGGGGGGTGAGGTGGCGGGTGCCACCATGCCGGCGGGTCCAGCACCGGATGTCCTGCCACCTCTTCTTGATGTTTCTGAGCCTCCTGTGAGGGCCCCCCTCACTCCTGACAGCCCTGGCGATGTCCACCCAGATTTCACCCTTCTCATAGGCAGATACCTGTCACAAATGTAAGGTAAAAGACCATCAGTACACCCGCTCCATGTTCCAAAGACACACATATGTGCACAAAATACTTGATGACAACAGGGCATCGTATGCTCCACACATTTGCATCATTCTCCAGGAGTATGTGGCCTGTGACCAAACACTACTGCATTACATGCCATTTAAAGGCTACAGATGACATGAGGGGTGCAAAACAATCTTTGAGCATGGCACTCACAGAGCAATATATGCTACATCTGGGGACACTGCAGCACGTGACATGCTGTCACACACCTCACTCCAACAAAGTACTCTCTTAAAACAACACTGTACACCCTGGCACTCACTCCCAACAACATAGCATCTATCCACTATACATACACAGTGGCCATAATGACACACACACAACAGGTGCACACTCCAAGGTATTGTACACATCACTCACCTGATCCTCTGGTCTCCCATACAGCTTGCTGTAGTTAGGCAGGAGGGCATCCAGCAGGGCCTTGTTCTCACCAACAGTGAATGCAGGTGCCCTCTCCATGCTCAGCTAATCAGGGTCTAGAGGATACAGAGACAGCAGCTGTGGTTACCACTACAATGTTGTGCAGGCAAGTGCCCTCCCACAGCCACATGCTGCCTTATATCTTTGCTGCATAGGAGGGTCTGTGAGTCCAAGGAGTAGTGTGTGATAGGCAGCATAGTTAGCATCCTATGTTCCATCCAATCACATCACACATAAGGCCATGACACACATATGCATGGTTTGAAAAATGAGCAAGAGCTGAACAACAACTTTTGTAACATTGTATACTTTTGCCCAACTGATTTTTCTAGGACACCTGTAGGAGCCTCTAACCTCTCTGTATCCATGACAACCTGGTTGCATATTGATCATTCCACTGTTCCCCTAGATGTTCCCTATGTATTTATTTGAATACCCACACAAGTACGGTGCCATTGCCGTTGCTAATGCAACCCATTCAATGGTGTAACGAGGCGTACACACGCACGTACCATTGGGGTACGCTATTCTCGTGTATGGCAAAATGCAATAGTGAAACGAGGCGTACACACGCACGTACCATTGGGGTACGCTATGCTCGCGTATGGCAAAATGCAATAGTGAAATGAGGAGTACATACGCACGTACCATTGGGGTACGCTATGCTCGCGTATGGCTAAAATGCAATAGTGAAACGAGGCGTACACACGCACGTACCATTGGGGTACGCTATGCTCGCGTATGGCTAAAATGCAATAGTGAAACGAGGCATACACACGCACGTACCATTGGGGTACGCTATGCTCGCATATGGCTAAAATGCAATAGTGAAACGAGGCGTACACACGCACGTACCATTGGGGTATGCTATGCTCACGTATTGCTAAAATGCAATAGTGAAACGAGGCGTACACACGCACGTACCATTGAGGTACGCTATGCTCGCGTATGGCAAAATGCAATAGTGAAATGAGGCGTACACACGCACGTACCATTGGGGTACGCTATGCTCGCGTATGGCAAAATGCAATAGTGAAATGAGGCGTACACACGCACGTACCATTGGGGTACGCTATGCTCGCGTATGGCAAAATGCAATAGTGAAACGAGGCGTACATACGTACGTACCATTGGGGCACGCTATGCTCGCGTATGGCTAAAATGCAATAGTGAAACGAGGCGTACACACGCACGTACCATTGGGGTACGCTATGCTCGCTTATGGCTAAAATGCAATAGTGAAACAAGGCGTACACACGCACGTACCATTGGGGTACGCTATGCTCGCGTATGGCTAAAATGCAATAGTGAAACGAGGCGTACACACGCACGTACCTTTGGGGTACGCTATGCTCGCGTATGGCTAAAATGCAATAGTGAAACGAGGCGTACACACGCACGTACCATTGGGGTACAGTGCGTCAGACATGCTCAAGTGAACGATTGTGTAGGCTGCGTTCCTGACCTCCTTCATGTCACCATTGGGAGAGTGACTCCAGGAAATCACATTGCAGGGATGTAGTCTACACTCATGTTGACGATGTGGATGCATACATCAGCGTGGCATCCTTACATCAGCATGCACCAGCTGTGGCAGACATTGAAGAAGCACAGGGACTGTGACCTTGTGGCTCAGTTGATGTGTGAAGAGCTGTTGAGACATGTCATTAATCATTTTGCACATGTGTATCACATACATTCAACACTTCGCACCTGAGTAACGTCTGCAACATATTGAGAGGCACATCAACACTGGAATGGCACACCATTCAGTACAGGGAACTGTCACATGATGACAGCAACATGCACACTGTCACAGAGGTCGAATTGACGCACAGTATGACCCTGTGTGACCACGTCATGTGTGTGCCATGTGCGACATTGTGCATGCTGTTTGCATATGAAATGAACTGGTCAGTATTATATACCTCACCTTAGAATATCCCCAAGTGTCATCCTGGATATGGCAATTTCCGCTTAGCAGTACACTTGTGTGTCGGTAGGCATCTCCTGCGGCTCTGCGTGTGTCATTGGCGTTGTGTGCCCTGTGATGACGTTGTCTGAGTACTCATACGTCGCCTCTGCATGCTCATGTCAGGTCCTCTTTTTTCACACCACCAGCGCTGTTCCCGTATGAATGTAATCTTACTCAATTTGTAACCCAAATCATAGGATGATCACTTCTGACCATTTCACTTGGATTGTCTGACTCAGGACGGAGCCAATAGGGATGTCGGTTTCATAGCCTGTGGGGATTTATTTTATTTATTTTATTTTATATTCTTATATAGCGCCTGAATAAACCCCCAAAGGGGTATCTCCGCGCTTTGACAGTGAGAATATAGCTCCAGATGGTCTTATTCAAGGGATAATACATCATACAGGGAAGAAATTAGTTACTGGTGAATAAGTATGTTTTTAGGGTCTTCCGGAAAGTCAGGTGACTAGTGAGTGATCTCAGCTCAAGAGGTAGAGAGTTCCAGAGTACTGGTCCCACATGGGCCAGCGCTCGGCCTCCTTGTCTGGATTTCTTTGTTTTAGGTATCTGCAGTAGCTGTTGGCTGCTAGAACACAGAGAGCGCCCAGGAACGTATGGCCGAAAAATTTCGGCCAAATATCTTGGGCCTTCGCCTATCACACTTTTGTGGATGGTACATAGGGTCTTAAACTGCACTTGTTTCCTCACCGGTAACCAGTGGAGTCTAGTCAGCAGGGGGCGGGAGGGAGTCCTAGGGGGAACGTTCAGGACTGTCCATGCCGCCGTATTTTGGACTACTTGTAACTTATTAAGTTGTCCTTCATTGGCTCCTAAAAGAAGACCGTTACAGTAATCCACTCTGCTGATAACTAGCGCCTGCACAAGTGTTTTCCTGTGGCAATCTGGTAAATAGGGAAACACTCTTCTTAGCATCCCAATTGCCCGAAAGCAGGTACCAGCCACCTGGTTTACATGATCTTTAAACGTGAGTGTCTGATCTAATAACACTCCCAGGTTTTTTACCGTACTCTTAGGGCTGGGAACAGGACCTAATTCTGAGGGCCACCATTCAGGTGACCAATGTGTTGCCGCTTGTCCAAACAACATGACCTCTGTTTTCTCTACGTTGCATTGAAGACAGTTTGATGACATCCACTCTGATATAGCTCTCATTCCATCTGCAAATGATCTTATTATTGCAGGGGTCAGACTTTTAAAAGGAAAGAGGAGTTGGGTGTCGTCGGCGTACGACACCGGGGTAAACCCGAATGATCTTGCTAAGTTGGCCAAGGGGGCCACATACACATTGAAAAGTGTCGGGCTTAAACATGAGCCCTGTGGCACTCCCTTGTTGAGCTCCCTATAGATGGATTTGTGGGAGCCCAGCCAAACTTCTTGATTGCGAACAACTCATGTCGGTGACTGACCCTCACCGTCGGTGTTGGAACTGGCCCTTCTTGCAGGGTCATCCCCAAACTTTTTGCTTCTTCCTCCCTTATTTTTCCTTACCCGTGGCTGTTGGCAATAGGACTCTGCGCACTTTACCACTGCTGATCAGTGCTAAAGTGCATATGCTCTCTGTGTAAATTGTTATTCTGATTGGATATACATGTTTGGCATATTTGTATCACCATGAAGTCCCTAGTAAAGTGCACTAGGTGTGCCAGGGCTGGTGATGACAAATGCTACTAGTGGGCCTGCAGCACTGATTGTGCCACCCACATGAGTAGCCCTAAAATGGTGTCTCAGGCCTGGCACTGCAGTGCCTGTGTGCAGTTTAGAACTGCCATGTCCTCCTGGTCAGTGTCCCCACTGACCAGGCCTAACCCTTCCCTTTTTGTGCACATTGGTCACCCCTATGGAAGGCCCGAAGGTACCCCCCTGGGCAGGATGCAGTGTATGTAAGAGGTAGAGCATGTACTAGTGCAGGTGACATGCTCTGGTAGTGAATGGCAGCCATTTTCGTTGTTCACTACTGTAAGGCTATCTTGCTCCATAGATTAACATGGGGGATGCTGGCTACAGTGGTTAACAGCATTTCTTCCCATAGGAACAAGATAGGACATAAGTATCTAGTATCCCTGAACTCAGAATTTAATAATACATCTTTTAGGAAAGGTTGTTTTTAAATCCTGTGTTTGAGAACAGCAATTTTAGAAAGTTGCTGTTCTCTTGTCTGACCCTTCTGTGTGCCTGGGCCTGTTTGTGTATTGACTGTCTGGTTTGAGAGTGACAGGGGCTGGGGAATTCCCCAGGAGGATGGATGAGTCAGCACTAGGCTGAATGACTGCATTTGCAACTGGAGTGGTGGGAGGAGTTAGCACCTGGGCTGAATAGGGCTGTGCCTGCCTTCCACAATGCTGGCTCCACCACCCTGCTGGGCGGCTGAGGAGTCTGCCCCTCACTCTGAAAGGAAAGAAGCAGCCAGCAAAACAAAGTACTCAGGAAACCCCAGAACTGGTTCAGACCGGGCTCAGGGCCCACATGCACAGAGAGAACAAAGACTTTAGGGGTATAAGTACAGGACCACTGACAACAGAAAATTAGATCATCCTGGAAATCAAGAAGGAACCTCTGCCAAGGAGAAAGCTGAAACTGAAGAAGGAAGATTGTCCTGCTGTTGCTCTGCTGGACTGACCTGTTGCTTTGCTGCCAAGGAGAGGGGAAGGACTTTTCTGCTGAGCTGTGTCCCCTGTCTTGAAGGAATCTCCAAGGGCCTGAGAGGAGCTGGCTCCCTGTTTTGAAGTCCCAGGAACAAAAGGACTTCACCCCCAGCTTCCCTGAACTCTGCTGAGAGAGTTCTGTCCTTCCTAGAGTGCTTGATCCAGTTGTGGGGCCTCTGGAAGTTGTACCTGTGCTGGGAAGCTTGAAACTAAGCTTGAGTGACTTTTGAAACTGAAAAGTGTCGCATCGCTCGCTTGCGGAGCGCATCCCGGACAGTGCGAGAATTTTCCCGCCGCTGCGGAGGTCGAGATCGTCTCAGCGCCTGACGCTGCTGCCAGAGACGTCGCATCCTTCGTTTGCGGGACGCACCAGACCAGTGCGGGAGAATCGAACATCGCTGCGAGAGTCGTCGCAGAGCCTGTTGTCGCTGGGTGAGCACGCCGCACCGCTTGCTTGCAGACCGCATCACGTCGCTGCGAGCATCGTCGCAGAATCAACGCATCGAGGAGCTGCAAGAGAGAGGATCCCCGCTGGACCGCGCATCGTCGCCCCGGAGATCGTCGCAGCCCCTACGAGATCGTCGCATCGTGCCTTTGCGAGAACAGACTTCCTACGGAACCTACGCACCGGAATCCATACAAGTGGCCTTCCTCCCCATACAGACCGGATTCGTCGCAACACGCCCGCTGCTGCTGCGGGGCTGTCGCATCGCCTCCCCAGGGTCTCAGGAGCAACGCATCGCTTGTTTTCCACCGCACCAGCTTCTGCTTTTAGAACTTTGTTGCAACTAAAAGGTACTGTGAGTAAACGTGACGACACTGTGAACTTTTCACGCATCAGTAGAGAATTCTATCGCAACGTAGAGAATTCTATCGCAACCTAAGAATTTTAACGCAACCTTAAGAACTCTTTTTGAAACCATATTCTTGAACTGTGTATGTTGGATTTTTGTCGTTTTGGTCTTGTGTAGTTTAGATTAAAATACCTTTATTTTTCTAAACTGTTGTGGAGTCAGTTTGTGGTGTTTTCACTGTGTTACTGTGAGTGTTGGTACAAATACTTTACGCATTGCCTCTGGTTAGCCTAGACTGCTCGTGCCAAGCTACCTAGAGGGTGAGCAGGGGTTATCTCAGAGGGTTATCTCCTTGCCCTGACTAGAAGCAAGGGTCCCTATTTGGACAGTGGTACCTACCTCTGCCAACTAGAGACCCCCAGTTCTAACATTGGTGGTCAGGCGGTGGGATTTGAACTTGTATTTGTACTAGACCCACAGTAATTGGTGTACATCACTAGTGAGTGCAGACCACTACGCCACCACATACTGTTTGTTTTTTCCGGTGTCCTCCTGAAAGTATTTTTTGGATATTGAGACTCTGGCTAATGTTGCACCTGTAAAATCCTGCCAAAATGGAAGTCAACTTTTTCCACCTGTGTATCTACACAGAAGAGGAGATAAAAGCCTTTTGCAAGAATAGGGGGCTGCCCATGGAGAAAGGTTCCACAAGGAGGGATCTTGAGGCATGCCTGTATTCCCATGAGGCCAGAATTTGGGAAGCAACATTAGCAGATGATTCTGAGGAGGAGGACTTCTCTGACTGTGAGGAAGAGAACGATGAGTGGCTCCTTGCTACTGAGCAAAGGTGCAGAGAATTAGACCGGCTAAGCAAGGAAGGTATGATCCGGTGGGCCTTAGCCCAGAAAGAAAAATGGGACGCTCAAGGAAGGAGCTTTGCTGAGTTGGAGGTGGAGTCCAGCTCAGATGGTGGCAGCATGATTATGATAACTAGTGCGGAGAGAGAGGTACAAACACCCAGAGATGTGGCGCCTGACTTGAGGGAGGGGGTCGACGTACACCAGGGGGTTCAGGTTTATGATGTAGTTCCAGTAGAGTGCAGTGTCCCTGAAGTAGATTGGGGGACTGGCACAGGGGACCATATTCCTAGTGGTGGGAGGGACACTCTACTGACTCTAGATGAGAGGTACAGGGAGAGGGGTTCCCCCATGGTAGAAACCTTGGTGTGTGTTTGTGAAGACCAGCCAGAAGAGTGGGGGTTGTGTGACAGAGACAGTCAGATACTGTCTTGCCAGTCTCAGGAGAGTGGTGTGGGGTACTTGTGTGAGGCACTGGAGGGTGAGGCAAAGGGTAGCTTGGTTAACAACTGTGGGGGGCTGTGTGATTCATTTGTTGGAGAGCATATTTTAAGTCCCTGTTTTCCAGAGCTATGCCAACACCCGGTGGAGTGTGAGTTCTCTGATCCCAGAGAGCTTGCGTTGGAGGCAGACCTCTTGGTGGATTCCAGAGAGTCTGAGGAGGCATTGGGGAGTGATCCCAAAAGGAGTGGCTTAGATATCTTCCAGACCTGTGAGGTGGAAGCGGTTCAGTGTAGCCCAGGTAGGTCCCAGTGTAGTGGGAGGGGTGTAGGGGCCCATGTCTGGTCTCAGTGGAGAAGGAATGAGTGTGGGACGGTGTGTCTCATGGTGCCCGAAACCCAGTCTCAGGGCCTGGAGGGTTCCTTAGGGGAACACCAGGTTGGGGACCTAGACTGTACTTGTAGGCCATTTGAGGAGGATCTCCTAGTGTCTGGGGAACGGGGAGTGCCTGTAACCAGGCCTCCATCAGTTCTGGTGTCTGGCAGTGCCGCTCCACTTGGGAGGGTACAGAAGTCCAGACTGAGGGGTGAGAGGGGGAAGGAGTCCCCAGTGGGAGAACCAGTGGGTCAGGGACCAGTCAGAAGGGCTGAGTCCCCAGTGAGTGACCATGGTGACCTTACTTCTGTCCTGGGGGATCTTCCCGCGCTGTTAGGTGGACAGGGGTCGGGTGATCTGCGCCAGGCAGACTGTCACAGGACACATGAGTTGTGTGTCACCCTCAAGGGGGTACTATGTGAGTCCCCAGAAGTCCTGGCGTGCCAGGCAAATGCACAACCGCAGGTTTTGGTCCCTGGGTTGGGAGACCAGGTTCAGGATTTGCCTGACCTGGAAGGAAGGACATCTGTAACCAGGGTCCTGACCAATATGGTTCCCAGAGGTACCCCTCCAGTAGGGAGGGTGCAGCGCTCTGGAAGGGGGTACAGAGGGAGGGAGTCCTCGCCTCTGACCCCGGTACAACCTGAGGGGTTAAACCCTAGGTGGGGAAGCCAGGTTCAGGTGTTGTCTGACCTGGAGGCTTGGGAGCCTAGGTTTGAGGGCCAGGCCCGGGGTATCCCCCCTGACCTGGAAAACCAGTTGCAGGATAGCACCCCTGAACTGGTGTATGAATGGTGCGGGACACCTGCCACAGGTGCCCTGGCTATTCTAGAAGGGGGTCCCGCTCCAGGTGGGAGGGTACAGAGCCCCAAGGAAGAGGAGGACCTGGTGTGGGAAAGCCCACCTCAGCCTCTTGTCCAGCCGCCGGATACTGGTCCGGGACTGGTGGGTCAGTGCCAGGATGTCAGACCTGACCTGACAAGAGAGGGAGTGGACAAAGGGTGCCAAGCACCTGGGGCTACTGCCCCCCACCGTCTGATGCCACAGGGGTTTGAGAGCCATGAGAGGCATGAGGCCTGGGTTTCATCCCTGATCACTGTTGGTGGTCACTGTGGCTTGCTGTCGGTCTGTTGGGACACACCTGTGAGTAAATTAAGGTTAGGTGCTGTACAGGTGGTGTCCACAGGTGAAGAGAAGGTTTCCACATGGATTGGCATGGTGGACTCTGAGAGTATGGATAGAGTGATCCAACTGGGTTTAGGACGGCGTAGAACAGGACTGCCCTGCTGTGTGGGCCAGTTTCCGTGTTCTATCGCCTTAAGCAGGGAATCCCATCGAGGTATCGTTTGGTCTACCCTGGCTTTAGGCTGGATGGGGGTTGTGTTGGAATTGGCTCTTCTTGCAGGGTCATCCCCAAACTTTTTGCTTCTTCCTCCCTTATTTTTCCTGACCCGTGGCTGTTGGCAATAGGACTCTGCGCACTTTACCACTGCTGATCAGTGCTAAAGTGCATATGCTCTCTGTGTAAATTGTTATTCTGATTGGATATACATGTTTGGCATATTTGTATCACCATGAAGTCCCTAGTAAAGTGCACTAGGTGTGCCAGGGCTGGTGATGACAAATGCTACTAGTGGGCCTGCAGCACTGATTGTGCCACCCACATGAGTAGCCCTAAAATGGTGTCTCAGGCCTGCCACTGCAGTGCCTGTGTGCAGTTTAGAACTGCCATGTCCTCCTGGTCAGTGTCCCCACTGACCAGGCCTAACCCTTCCCTTTTTGTGCACATTGGTCACCCCTATGGAAGGCCCAAGGTACCCCCCTGGGCAGGATGCAGTGTATGTAAGAGGTAGAACATGTACTAGTGCAGGTGACATGCTCTGGTAGTGAATGGCAGCCATTTTCGTTTTTCACTACTGTAAGGCTATCTTGCTCCATAGATTAACATGGGGGATGCTGGCTACAGTGGTTAACAGCATTTCTTCCCATAGGAACAAGATAGGACATAAGTATCTAGTATCCCTGAACTCAGAATTTAATAACACATCTTTTAGGAAAGGTTGTTTTTAAATCCTGTGTTTGAGAACAGCAATTTTAGAAAGTTGCTGTTCTCTTGTCTGACCCTTCTGTGTGCCTGGGCCTGTTTGTGTATTGACTGTCTGGTTTGAGAGTGACAGGGGCTGGGGAATTCCCCAGGGGGATGGATGAGTCAGCACTAGGCTGAATGACTGCATTTGCAACTGGAGTGGTGGGAGGAGTTAGCACCTGGGCTGAATAGGGCTGTGCCTGCCTTCCACAATGCTGGCTCCACCCCCCTGCTGGGCGGCTGAGGACCCTGCCCCTCACTCTGAAAGGAAAGAAGCAGCCAGCAAAACAAAGTACTCAGGAAACCCCAGAACTGGTTCAGACCGGGCTCAGGGCCCACATGCACAGAGAGAACAAAGACTTTAGGGGTATAAGTACAGGACCCCTGACAACAGAAAATTAGATCATCCTGGAAATCAAGAAGGAACCTCTGCCAAGGAGAAAGCTGAAACTGAAGAAGGAAGATTGTCCTGCTGTTGCTCTGCTGGACTGACCTGTTGCTTTGCTGCCAAGGAGAGGGGAAGGACTTTTCTGCTGAGCTGTGTCCCCTGTCTTGAAGGAATCTCCAAGGGCCTGAGAGGAGCTGGCTCCCTGTTTTGAAGTCCCAGTTACAAAAGGACTTCACCCCCAGCTTCCCTGAACTCTGCTGAGAGAGTTCTGTCCTTCCTAGAGTGCTTGATCCAGTTGTGGGGCCTCTGGAAGTTGTACCTGTGCTGGGAAGCTTTAAACTAAGCTTGAGTGACTTTTGAAACTGAAAAGTGTCGCATCGCTCGCTTGCGGAGCGCATCCCGGACAGTGCGAGAATTTTCCCGCCGCTGCGGAGGTCGAGATCGTCGCAGCGCCTGACGCCGCTGCCAGAGACGTCGCATCCTTCATTTGCGGGACGCACCAGACCAGTGCGGGAGAATCGAACATCGCTGCGAGAGTCGTCGCAGAGCCTGTTGTCGCTGGGTGAGAACGCCGCACCGCTTGCTTGCGGACCGCATCACGTCGCTGCGAGCATCGTCGCAGAATCAACGCATCGAGGAGCTGCAAGAGAGAGGATCCCCGCTGGACCGCGCATCGTCGCCCCGGAGATCGTCGCAGCCCCTACGAGATCGTCGCATCGTGCCTTTGCGAGAACAGACTTCCTACGTAATCTACGCACCGGAATCCATACAAGTGGCCTTCCTCCCCATACAGACCGGATTCGTCGCAACACGCCCGCTGCTGCGGCGGGGCTGTCGCATCGCCTCCCCAGGGTCTCAGGAGCAACGCATCGCTTGTTTTCCACCGCACCAGCTTCTGCTTTTGGAACTTTGTTGCAACTAAAAGGTACTGTGAGTAAACGTGACGCAACTGTGAACTTTTCACGCATCAGTAGAGAATTCTATCGCAACGTAGAGAATTCTATCGCAACCTAAGAATTTTAATGCAACCTTAAGAACTCTTTTTGAAACCATATTCTTGAACTGTGTATGTTGGATTTTTGTCGTTTTGGTCTTGTGTAGTTTAGATTAAAATACCTTTATTTTTCTAAACTGTTGTGGAGTCAGTTTGTGGTGTTTTCACTGTGTTACTGTGAGTGTTGGTACAAATACTTTACGCATTGCCTCTGGTTAGCCTAGACTGCTCGTGCCAAGCTACCTAGAGGGTGAGCAGGGGTTATCTCAGAGGGTTATCTCCTTGCCCTGACTAGAAGCAAGGGTCCCTATTTGGACAGTGGTACCTACCTCTGCCAACTAGAGACCCCCAGTTCTAACATTGGTGGTCAGGCGGTGGGATTTGAACTTGTATTTGTACTAGACCCACAGTAATTGGTGTACATCACTAGTGAGTGCAGACCACTACGCCACCACATACTGTTTGTTTTTTCCGTTGTCCTCCTGAAAGTATTTTTTGGATATTGAGACTCTGGCTAATGTTGCACCTGTAAAATCCTGCCAAAATGGAAGTCAACTTTTTCCACCTGTGTATCTACACAGAAGAGGAGATAAAAGCCTTTTGCAAGAAGAGGGGGCTGCCCATGGAGAAAGGTTCCACAAGGAGGGATCTTGAGGCATGCCTGTATTCCCATGAGGCCAGAATTTGGGAAGCAACATTAGCAGATAATTCTGAGGAGGAGGACTTCTCTGACTGTGAGGAAGAGAACGATGAGTGGCTCCTTGCTACTGAGCAAAGGTGCAGAGAATTAGACCGGCTAAGCAAGGAAGGTATGATCCGGTGGGCCTTAGCCCAGAAAGAAAAATGGGACGCTCAAGGAAGGAGCTTTGCTGAGTTGGAGGTGGAGTCCAGCTCAGATGGTGGCAGCATGATTATGATAACTAGTGCGGAGAGAGAGGTACAAACACCCAGAGATGTGGCGCCTGACTTGAGGGAGGGGGTCGACGTACACCAGGGGGTTCAGGTTTATGATGTAGTTCCAGTAGAGTGCAGTGTCCCTGAAGTAGATTGGGGGACTGGCACAGGGGACCATATTCCTAGTGGTGGGAGGGACACTCTACTGACTCTAGATGAGAGGTACAGGGAGAGGGGTTCCCCCATGGTAGAAACCTTGGTGTGTGTTTGTGAAGACCAGCCAGAAGAGTGGGGGTTGTGTGACAGAGACAGTCAGATACTGTCTTGCCAGTCTAAGGAGAGTGGTGTGGGGTACTTGTGTGAGGCACTGGAGGGTGAGGCAAAGGGTAGCTTGGTTAACGACTGTGGGGGGCTGTGTGATTCATTTGTTGGAGAGCATATTTTAAGTCCCTGTTTTCCAGAGCTATGCCAACACCCGGTGGAGTGTGAGTTCTCTGATCCCAGAGAGCTTGCGTTGGAGGCAGACCTCTTGGTGGATTCCAGAGAGTCTGAGGAGGCATTGGGGAGTGATCCCAAAAGGAGTGGCTTAGATATCTTCCAGACCTGTGAGGTGGAAGCGGTTCAGTGTAGCCCAGGAAGGTCCCAGTGTAGTGGGAGGGGTGTAGGGGCCCATGTCTGGTCTCAGTGGAGAAGGAATGAGTGTGGGACGGTGTGTCTCATGGTGCCCGAAACCCAGTCTCAGGGCCTGGAGGGTTCCTTAGGGGAACACCAGGTTGGGGACCTAGACTGTACTTGTAGGCCATTTGAGGAGGATCTCCTAGTGTCTGGGGAACGGGGGGTGCCTGTAACCAGGTCTCCATCAGTTCTGGTGTCTGGCAGTGCCGCTCCACTTGGGAGGGTACAGAAGTCCAGACTGAGGGGTGAGAGGGGGAAGGAGTCCCCAGTGGGAGAACCAGTGGGTCAGGGACCAGTCAGAAGGGCTGAGTCCCCAGTGAGTGACCATGGTGACCTTACTTCTGTTCTGGGGGATCTTCCCGCGCTGTCAGGTGGACAGGGGTCGGGTGATCTGCGCCAGGCAGACTGTCACAGGACACATGAGTTGTGTGTCACCCTCAAGGGGGTACTATGTGAGTCCCCAGAAGTCCTGGCGTGCCAGGCAAATGCACAACCGCAGGTTTTGGTCCCTGGGTTGGGAGACCAGGTTCAGGATTTGCCTGACCTGGAAGGAAGGACATCTGTAACCAGTGTCCTGACCAATATGGTTCCCAGAGGTACCCCTCCAGTAGGGAGGGTGCAGCGCTCTGGAAGGGGGTACAGAGGGAGGGAGTCCTCGCGTCTGACCCCGGTACAACCTGAGGGGTTAAACCCTAGGTGGGGAAGCCAGGTTCAGGTGTTGTCTGACCTGGAGGCTTGGGAGCCTAGGTTTGAGGGCCAGGCCCGGGGTATCCCCCCTGACCTGGAAAACCAGTTGCAGGATAGCACCCCTGAACTGGTGTATGAATGGTGCGGGACACCTGCCACAGGTGCCCTGGCTATTCTAGAAGGGGGTCCCGCTCCAGGTGGGAGGGTACAGAGCCCCAAGGAAGAGGAGGACCTGGTGTGGGAAAGCCCACCTCAGCCTCTTGTCCAGCCGCCGGATACTGGTCCGGGACTGGTGGGTCAGTGCCAGGATGTCAGACCTGACCTGACAAGAGAGGGAGTGGACAAAGGGTGCCAAGCACCTGGGGCTACTGCCCCCCACCGTCTGATGCCACAGGGGTTTGAGAGCCATGAGAGACATAAGGCCTGGGTCTCATCCCTGATCACTGTTGGTGGTCACTGTGGCTTGCTGTCGGTCTGTTGGGACACACCTGTGAGTAAATTAAGGTTAGGTGCTGTACAGGTGGTGTCCACAGGTGAAGAGAAGGTTTCCACATGGATTGGCATGGTGGACTCTGAGAGTATGGATAGAGTGATCCAACTGGGTTTAG
The DNA here is from genome assembly GCF_964261635.1 of Lissotriton helveticus. NCBI lineage: Eukaryota > Metazoa > Chordata > Amphibia > Caudata > Salamandridae > Lissotriton > Lissotriton helveticus. Next base: position 165,091,872 of record NC_136062.1, on the reverse strand, counting down.
GACGGCGTAGAACAGGACTGCCCTGCTGTGTGGGCCAGTTTCCGTGTTCTATCGCCTTAAGCAGGGAATCCCATCGAGGTATCGTTTGGTCTACCCTGGCTTTAGGCTGGAAGGGGGTTGTGTTGGAACTGGCCCTTCTTGCAGGGTCATCCCCAAACTTTTTGCTTCTTCCTCCCTTATTTTTCCTGACCCGTGGCTGTTGGCAATAGGACTCTGCGCACTTTACCACTGCTGATCAGTGCTAAAGTGCATATGCTCTCTGTGTAAATTGTTATTCTGATTGGATATACATGTTTGGCATATTTGTATCACCATGAAGTCCCTAGTAAAGTGCACTAGGTGTGCCAGGGCTGGTGATGACAAATGCTACTAGTGGGCCTGCAGCACTGATTGTGCCACCCACATGAGTAGCCCTAAAATGGTGTCTCAGGCCTGCCACTGCAGTGCCTGTGTGCAGTTTAGAACTGCCATGTCCTCCTGGTCAGTGTCCCCACTGACCAGGCCTAACCCTTCCCTTTTTGTGCACATTGGTCACCCCTATGGAAGGCCCAAGGTACCCCCCTGGGCAGGATGCAGTGTATGTAAGAGGTAGAGCATGTACTAGTGCAGGTGACATGCTCTGGTAGTGAATGGCAGCCATTTTCGTTTTTCACTACTGTAAGGCTATCTTGCTCCATAGATTAACATGGGGGATGCTGGCTACAGTGGTTAACAGCATTTCTTCCCATAGGAACAAGATAGGACATAAGTATCTAGTATCCCTGAACTCAGAATTTAATAACACATCTTTTAGGAAAGGTTGTTTTTAAATCCTGTGTTTGAGAACAGCAATTTTAGAAAGTTGCTGTTCTCTTGTCTGACCCTTCTGTGTGCCTGGGCCTGTTTGTGTATTGACTGTCTGGTTTGAGAGTGACAGGGGCTGCGGAATTCCCCAGGGGGATGGATGAGTCAGCACTAGGCTGAATGACTGCATTTGCAACTGGAGTGGTGAGAGGAGTTAGCACCTGGGCTGAATAGGGCTGTGCCTGCCTTCCACAATGCTGGCTCCACCCCCCTGCTGGGCGGCTGAGGACCCTGCCCCTCACTCTGAAAGGAAAGAAGCAGCCAGCAAAACAAAGTACTTAGGAAACCCCAGAACTGGTTCAGACCGGGCTCAGGGCCCACATGCACAGAGAGAACAAAGACTTTAGGGGTATAAGTACAGGACCCCTGACAACAGAAAATTAGATCATCCTGGAAATCAAGAAGGAACCTCTGCCAAGGAGAAAGCTGAAACTGAAGAAGGAAGATTGTCCTGCTGTTGCTCTGCTGGACTAACCTGTTGCTTTGCTGCCAAGGAGAGGGGAAGGACTTTGCTGCTGAGCTGTGTCCCCTGTCTTGAAGGAATCTCCAAGGGCCTGAGGGGAGCTGGCTCCCTGTTTTGAAGTCCCAGGAACAAAAGGACTTCACCCCCAGCTTCCCTGAACTCTGCTGAGAGAGTTCTGTCCTTCCTAGAGTGCTTGATCCAGTTGTGGGGCCTCTGGAAGTTGTACCTGTGCTGGGAAGCTTGAAACTAAGCTTGAGTGACTTTTGAAACTGAAAAGTGTTGTATCGCTCGCTTGCGGAGCGCATCCCGGACAGTGCGAGAATTTTCCCGCCGCTGCGGAGGTCGAGATCGTCGCAGCGCCTGACGCCGCTGCCAGAGACGTCGCATCCTTCGTTTGCGGGACGCACCAGACCAGTGCGGGAGAATCGAACATCGCTGCGAGAGTCGTCGCAGAGCCTGTTGTCGCTGGGTGAGAACGCCGCACCGCTTGCTTGCGGACCGCATCACGTCGCTGCGAGCATCGTCGCAGAATCAACGCATCGAGGAGCTGCAAGAGAGAGGATCCCCGCTGGACCGCGCATCGTCGCCCCGGAGATCGTCGCAGCCCCTACGAGATCGTCGCATCGTGCCTTTGCGAGAACAGACTTCCTACGGAACCTACGCACCGGAATCCATACAAGTGGCCTTCCTCCCCATACAGACCAGATTCGTCGCAACACGCCCGCTGCTGCAGCGGGGCTGTCGCATCGCCTCCCCAGGGTCTCAGGAGCAACGCATCGCTTGTTTTCCACCGCACCAGCTTCTGCTTTTTGAACTTTGTTGCAACTAAAAGGTACTGTGAGTAAACGTGACGCAACTGTGAACTTTCCACGCATCAGTAGAGAATTCTATCGCAACGTAGAGAATTCTATCGCAACCTAAGAATTTTAACGCAACCTTAAGAACTCTTTTTGAAACCATATTCTTGAACTGTGTATGTTGGATTTTTGTCATTTTGGTCTTGTGTAGTTTAAATTAAAATACCTTTATTTTTCTAAACTGTTGTGGAGTCAGTTTGTGGTGTTTTCACTGTGTTACTGTGAGTGTTGGTACAAATACTTTACGCATTGCCTCTGGTTAGCCTAGACTGCTCGTGCCAAGCTACCTAGAGGGTGAGCAGGGGTTATCTCAGAGGGTTATCTCCTTGCCCTGACTAGAAGCAAGGGTCCCTATTTGGACAGTGGTACCTACCTCTGCCAACTAGAGACCCCCAGATCTAACAGTCGGTGTCTCCACTGTTTTGGCGTCAAGCACAACAACAAGAGCTGCTCCGACTGCCGTGAGCAGACAAACGAAGCCAGGTGTGAGTGGTCCCATAAGCCGCTCAGACTCCAGCAGTTGGCCCTGCACCACAATAGCTCATGGTCTGGACGTAGGATGAGTGCCTGGGCGTGGGTGTTGAGACATCAGAGCCCCGGGATTTGACATCAGTCCTCCAGGGCTAAGTCGTCAGGTAACCCCAAAAAGTCAAAGAGACGTCATCGCACTTCAAAATCACCACAATGCACATGCAATGCTGCATGGGATTCGGGTGATACCGGCCACGCGGCTCCGTCAGATTAGCAGCCATCGTAGCCTGCACCACGACCTCCGGTCCCTGCCCAGCATGTGACGCAGGAGGACAAAGTGCGCTTCCTCATGGCCATGATGTCACTCACTCCACCAACGGCCTACGTGACGGCATCTGGCCCAGCGGACCCGTCTGGGGGCACTAGCGGGTCTGGTGCGTTGCCCCTGATACCGTCACTCGCTTTGGCTCTGACGCAGGCGGCGCATTTGTCCCGGCCCCGCTGGGACAGACAGGATCTGATTGTTGATCCTGGTCCTCGCTGGTCAACCTCACAACCTCACCGGCAACAGTCCCCCAGGTGTCAGCCTTGGCGCCGTCCTTGGGTGGTGCTGTCCCCGATACCACACACTATACGGCTCCAGCGTGGGAACTGCGCGCCAGAACAGCGCTGTTAATGCTGCATGGGGAGTTAAACTTCAACGAGCCGGGCACAGATTATGACAACCCTAATTATCTGGGAATGGGTGATAAGGAGTATTGGGAGGGTTATGAAGACCCACTGACACGTGAGTGTCAGTCCCAAGACGACAGGACAGGTGGACTGGGGGATGCGAGTGGTCTGGACACCTCGCCAGACACTGGTGATGTCTCTACTCCAAACGTGTCTTTGGATGAGCGGGCAACGTACAGTGTTGTGTTGATGTGGGCGGCCAAAGCCTTGCCCCTTTACGGCCGTGAGGACCAACCTCCTCACTGAGGTCCTTAAACTGCAGTCAAGCTCCGCTGAGCCTCTGCAGCCGTTTAATTCGGAAATCTACTGAATCTATATTGGCCAGCATGGACAGGCACGCTGCAGGTTTTGCTGTAGATAGGCACGTTGCCAGATGCCCACACCCCTCCCCGGACAAACCATGTTTCCTGTCCTCCCACCCCACCCCAGAGAGAATGGCCATCCAGGCCTTCAAATCACAGACCAAATTCCCGTTTGCACCGCTGGACAGGGTATCCAAGAGGTATGAGCAGTACGGAAAGATGTCATCATCCTCCCAGAGTCTGTGACTGAGGTCTTCTAACATCACATGCCTCTTTGTCCGCTACACACACTCTCTGTGGGACACGGTTGTGGAACTGCTGCCAGAGTGTGCATTGTAGGTACGGGCAATACTTGGCCAAGCCCTTGTAGAATGCCAATCAGCTACACGGTATTTGATCCGGTGTGGGCTGGATTGCACCGACTCACTGTGCAGATTGATGGCATCCACGGAGCCAAATTTGTCAAAAGCCTGGTATGTATTCAAAGTTAGGAATATGCTACAAACTACTGTACCTTACCGATATTTAGTTACAAAAGGTAAGTAACTAGTTCATACTGTTCAGTATATCTGCTGTAGGAGCATCTATGTTGGGTCCTTGCCGTGATGACAGGGTTTGTAATGTACGCAGATCATGCCACTTGTGCTAATGAACCGCTCATATGTGTGATGGCATCACAGACCATTTGTCACAAAGCAAACATTTATGCTTTATGATGATGTCCATGTAATAGTTTGTGAAATTTCACACCGCAATATGAATATGTCAGATCTGTGCAAATGATGGCACATGTGAAGTGTGTGTGCGTATTGCTGTCAGCTGTCTGGATGTGCAGACAACCTCCTAATGCCATTCTCATGACATGTGTCACTGACATATTACATTGTCATGCTCACTCAGACCTTTCCATCAGATCAATTGTATGCATGTCATATCCATACCACAGACCACAGGTCTTTAATTTTTCACGGAGGAGTGGCTGGCAGCTGGCACATGTTTCCTCAGTGTGTCTCCCAGGCCACAATCAAAATTGTCTACATTAGTTGAATCAGTGTTGCTTGTGCCATGTACATTGTTATTGTCTTAGTCAGACAGTTCAACACATTTTCTCTTAATTTTGTTTTGCAGGGCACCCCCTCTGGAAAGGCCGTTGCCAGACTTGGAAGCCATGAGGGAACGTAATTGCATTCGGCGTTACCGCTTCTCCAGACAGTTGATCAAGGACCTGACGGACAGGCTGGAGGTTCACCTGCAACCACGACATAGGTATCCAACTGCGCTGACACCCAAGGTAAAGGTGATGGCAGCCCTACATTTCTTTGCCACAGGTACGTTCCAATTTACCATAGCTGATGTGGGAGGGATGTCTCAGACAATGTTAAGCCGTGTATTGACGGATGTATTGGCAGCTATGTTGCTCCACCTTGATGAATTCATTACATTCCCTACTCCAGAACAGTTGACAGATGTCATGGGGGAATTCTATGCCCTGGGACGCATGCCACATGTAATTGGTGCAATTGATGGTACACATGTTACTCTGGTGCCACCAGAGGCTTAGGAGAAAGCGTATCGCAACAGGAAACACTACCACTCGATAAATGCCCTAGTGGTGTGTCTTGCCAACATGATTATCTCACATGTTTCTGCACGTTTTCCAGGATCGTTCCACGATGCTTTCATCATGAGGTGTAGCAGGGTACCACAGATGATGCTGCAGCTGCACAACCACCGGGCATGTCTTGTTGGTGAGTAAACTCTGTCAGCTATGTATGTCAGTATGTTACAACTTCATGAACTGCATCATATTACACACTCATTTCCATGATGTCAATTTGCAGGAGACGCTGTATATCCAAACATGCCGTGACTAATGACTCCGCTACGCAACCCCAGGACAGCTGCAGACCAGCGGTACAACAATGCTCATGGGAAGACCAGGCGGGTGATCGAGCGAACATTTGGACTCCTGAAGAGCCAGTTCAGGTGCCTGGACAAGACAGGCGGAGCCCTCCAATACAGCCCACGCAAGGTATGTGACATCTTCACCGTGTGCTGCATGCTACACAACATGGCAGTGGAGAAGGCCGTGCCACTCTACCTTGATCCTGATGAGCTGGAACATCCGCCCGTTGAGGATGAAGGCCTTGCCCAGGATGCCAGTGACGAGGAGGGTGAAGATGATATCCGGAGTCACCTCATCCGCAACTTCTTTTCATAATGGTGAGTCACAGTTGCATTTTGGTAATAAATGTACTATAGAGTTGCATGGTTAGCATGCTGTGTATGCAACTGACTGTATGTAATGTCACTTGGATGTTTGTTGTGCAGTGTCACATAGGTGCAGATGTAATGACACACATGTATGTGCTATGTGTGTACTTGGAATGTACAGGTGTACTACTACATCAGGCTATTCAACAGGACAATGTCAGATTGACATCATACGGAACTTGACCCCTTGTGTGCCTCTCATCCCCAGCTCGCCCTGCCTGTTGTCCGTTGGTGTCATCGTGGTCCGCCTGCTATTGCTCATTATGATTGCAACATCAGCCGAATCAACGGAGCATGCATGGACATGTGGAAAAGTCATTATGGGTAAGGACTCATGTGAGGCTGTTTAGCGTTGGTATGGTTTCTAATGTGTGGTACATGTTCATGCGCATGTTGTTAGACCATGCATACATGCAACAACATCATGTTTCTCATTACATGTAGTCCCACTCCCATGACAGGATAGTCATCCCATCTGACAGTCATCTGTAGTAGTTGTAGACTCTGGTGAATGCATCAATGTGTGTAGACATTGACACTGCAACATTGCATATACCATGGTTTGACATTGTGTTAGAGGTCACACCCACGGACTCTGTGGTGGATTGCAGCCTCACTGTGTGCATTAGAATGTGTCTGGTTCCTCACATCCACCTTGTGGCACAGTCCAGTTAGTTTACCACAAAACCATGTCGTGTAGGTGTTGCCCAGTGTATGTTCCACATGTTAGGACAACTGTCCTGTGATTCTGTTCGCATGGACGCATTGACCCTTGTTGCAGTATGTCATGTCACTGTCATGTCGTTACCTCAGTGCAGGTTGAGAATACTGCTACGCCAGCCTTCACAGTGAGTAGCAGTTCTGTCTAAAATCACATGATGCCATGTATGTTTTGCTTTAGACATGACAATGTTGTGATGATGCATATGTGAAATATTTTGTTGCACCAGTGCAGTGCGGTCATTCACATGATTCTCTTGTCCCGTGCAGCATTTCTGTGCGACGGTAGGGTATCATTATGTTGGTTGGTTCAACATCACTTGCTGTTGAGCCATTTTCAAACTGCTTCTCATGTTTAGCATAGTGATGCAAAGTTGATAGAGCAAAAGACTGCCTACAGAGTGCCTTCATTGCATGTAGGTCATTAGCTTCCTCATCATATGTGATTCTTACAGCTGTTGTGGGTGATGTCAAGTTTGCCTACATGGCCCTTACTGGTACACATTATCAAATACAGCTATAACAATTTACGTAAGTAGCATTGCTATATGTTTTAATTTGTTTGTTTTGTCCACATCATCAGAGACAGTGAAATAGTATTTGTACACATAGATCTCATTGCATGGTAGATGACTTGTGAGCGTTGCACAAGACTCAAATACATGACAGACTGTCCTAGGTTGTATGTGTCCGTGTCACAGCATTGGATCTCATGTGATTGCATAATCAGTGATCTCAAATTGGCTACAGCCGTTACACTTCACAAGTGTGACTGGTACAGTGTATCTCATGAGGTATTTTTAGTGTCAGTGACATGAGAAAGTACTCCGAATGGGTCTTTGCCTCTGTTTCAGGTCTCCCTCCCTGCAGTTCCCATCCTCTCCTTCCCTCGCCTGATCACCCTTTTGTGTCTGTCATTTATACTCAGACCAAGGGGCTATTTGGAGGTGGAACCCTTTGAGCATAACACCACTCTGATGAAGAAAGGTACGGCCATTCCCTGGCAGGGTTGTAGCGAATAGTCATGCTGTATTACAGGTGACATCATTCATATACTTATTTATTTGTCTTCTTGCCAATGCCAATGACCATGTATGTTGGATAATGCTCCATGGCCTCACAAGGTAAATCATCATGTTCTGCATGACGTGTGGTTTCAAATTAATATTGTGCCACCTTGATGTCAACGCACATGTCCTTCTATTGTGCATGTATACTATATGGCATGAGGTAAGCTTATTCTTGTTATGTGTTTACGTGTACAGTGACTACATGCATGGTGTTGATTAAGGCTAAAATACTGTACGGTGTGTGAGGTAGATAGCTGTGTAGCTGCTAGTTAGCTTGGAACACACTAGCTGTAGTCTACACCTGCTGACGCGGTGTGTCCTGTGCCCCACTTGTCCCTAAGGGGCCTGATCCCATGACCGTGATCTTTGGTGATTACTGTGCCATATTATTTGCTGTTACCCTGAGTGAAGCAGACACTCCTGCATTCACATACACATGTCACTTTGTGGCTTGCCAATGCCCTTGTGGTATGTGCTTGTTTTGCTAGTTGTCACACCCCTCCTGCCATCATGTCTTCACTCATTCCTTGTGCTGCATACACAGCCACAATGCAGCGCACACTATCCAGGACCACACATGCCTACTGGATACCCCTCCTTCCATCCTTTTGTAGAGCATGCTCCAGCCACCCTACACACAGAGAACACCAGACAATCATCCTCCTGGTATCACGATGCCTCTAACTCACCCATTACAGCTTCTATGCCTGTGTGTGCAACACATACTGGCAAGACTATGCTGAGCCACATGACATTGTGTCTACGTACCACCAGGTCATGTGCCTTGTACAGCACACACACACCTTCCATAGGCACTATATTGTACCGTGTTACCTTGTCAACACCACAGCAGGAAACATCGCCTTCCTTACAGTCACGTGCAGTACACGGCCTGGTCACACCACTTCAACATAGCCGTCACAGTCAGTCAAGCAGCCACAGGGGACACACACCATGACCACGTCTCTTGGGTGTGGGGTGATTTGGCCGTTCTGGTGTAGATAATTGTCACACTTGGGTAGTTGTTCTGGATGCGTTGCACCCATCACAGGAGTATAGTACTTGTGGCTCCATAGGGGGAGGTCACCTCATCAGGTGAGCTTGGGTAGAGTGCTACAGGCCATTTCCCACAGTCTGTCCTGCCACCCTTGTCCTGTGCACCATTCCTCACATCAACAGTACAGCATCATGCTGATGATAGTTCACATACCTGATGACACAGATGTAGGTACTCCCTACGTGGACAACTAATTTTGTCACACCGATCTATACACCTCAAAGTGACTCTCCTGGGCCTGGCTGTTATTGCAGTTTTGTGATCCAAACACCCCTTCAGCATTAATTATCCCTCACAGGTGTGTCTTTCCATTCCTGTATCTAGTTGTTAGGAATTTGTGACCAATGTGTGTCCTCACCCGAACTCAGATCCAAGTGTGTGGATGGCTGCAGTTTGGTGAATACCCTTTCATTTCATACATTTGCACACACATAGCATTTTAGACTGTGGGTTGAAGATAACTCAACAAATGCGTTTGATGTTTAGGATATTTTTTGGGTGATCTTGTGCAGGAAACGTGAATAGGTGCTGTACAGAGAGAGGTTGAATCCAAAGTTCACTGCTGGAGATGAGATGCCTTACAGTTTCAGTCAACAGAGTCCAGGCCACAGTGCTTGGCATCATTGGGCAGACTGTGACCAGCAAGTCCATGTGGGAGAGTCTCATAGGTGATGCTGTTGCACTCAAGGGCAATATGCCAGGTCCGGTGTCCTGGGAGTTGTGCATGGCCCACTGCCACTCAACGTCTTAGCCGTGGACGACCCACCTTCCTTGGGGGACCCTCACGTGCAGGCATGGACGATGCATGGGACGCTATGTCAGACAGTTCCTCCTCCTCCTCATCCCTCCCTGTGGCTGGTGTTGCACTTTGCCTAGATGTAGCTGGCCTGGTGACACAGGGAGGGTGCTGCATGTTGGCAGCAATCTGACGTAGCGATTGGTTCATTTCCCGATGCACCGTCAAGAGCTGATCCAGACTTGCCTCCACCCGTCCATAATGTAGGTCTTTCCTGGCTATTTGCTCTGCCTGCTGTTGTTTCACCTGGTTGAGGGCCTCCGCAAGCTGGCTTACCTCACTGGTGTCCCGCCGGCATGCCTCCAGGATGTTAGTCAGTTCAGGCATACCGGGCCCTGCAGCTGACTGGCCAGAATCTCGCCTCCGCCTTGCGCCACTCCCACCACGAGCATGGCCTGCGCTTGCGGGCACATCCGATCGACGGGCCCCCGAGTGCTGGCAGGGTGGAGGTTGTCTGCCACCTCAGGGGTGCCCGACAAAGGGTGTCCCTCATTTTCAGACAGGCTCTCTGGTGGATCATGGGCAGGGCTCTGACCTGTCTGCTGGGATGTGGTGGGAATGGTTCCGGTGGTTGGCAGAGATGTAGCTGGTACAGTTGCGGCAGGGGTTTGGGATCCAGAGGAGCCAGGTTGGTTGGGGTCATCCACAGTGCGTTGAGTGGCGTCGCTGTCGGTGGGGTCTGGGTCCTGCTGAGCCTGGGCCTGGGATCCTTCTCCCCCCTGGTTGGGGGGGCTCCACACGTTCCCCTGTGTGTGGGAGAGACAGACACTGTTAACGCACTATCAAGTGACATCTTACTTAGTTATCCATTATCACCATCACAGTTCCACAAGCTTTACATTGATGTCATTGTTCAGTTGTGTATGTAGTGGTATTAAATTGACATGTACTCTGGAGTATTTTCATTCTTCCATTCTCTTGACAATGACTGACACAACCATTGCTGTGTATTGTCTTGGCGACACAACACATATACAGCAGTCCTCCAGTTTACGCAACATCCATGAAACGGTGTTACTCCTTATGTCTGCGTCAAGCATGCACAGAGTTAAGATGCAGCATGTTCATGTAAGAGACAGAGCATTATCTGTTCTACTATAATGAAGTGAGAACTGTGTCCTTTGAGCCAGGTAAACTCAAAAAGTACACCACCAATCACAACACCCAATACAGCGTTGGAAAGGGGAGGTCCAGAAGATGGACATGGGCTATATGACTTGACACCATAGACACTCAAAAGGGGGTGCGCCATCAGTGGTAAAGTAGTCCCCTCTGGCCGTTTGATGTGGGCGTTAACATTCAGAAAGGCAAGTTGTGGGCGTTAGATGGCGAGGAGAACATGGAGATGCGAGGAGATTTCACTGTGCAAAACCAAACACACCATTCAAACGCGCAATATTCACAGTGCAGCATATTGCAAACATGAAATATTCACTCACACACATAGTGACCACACCGCCAGCGCTCCCTCCGCACTGCGCATGTTAACACTTATATACCAAGGAAACTCAAGAGACATATTTGTGGGAAAGCAGTGGTGCAGGTTTATTTCGTACAACAGGTAGCTGCTAAGGTGGGTCATCTTACAGGCGATCCAATGCGGCAGCCCCTCGCTGACCCGCATGCCTAAGGAGCCATCTTGCACGGCGAGTCGATGCTCTGACGGTGCAGTAAATTACCATTTTATTTCGTTATACTCCGCCCCCCCTGTCAGGGCGGAGTGATGAGGCACACCCCCGGTCGGTTCAGGCCCCCGACCGCCCGAAGGACTAACGGGGCGCCGACGCTGTTTCCTGGAACCCCCTCGGCTCCAGGTTCTTGGCTCAGGCACCCTTACTGTGCCAGGCAGAGGTATTTAGACTGTATCCTTCTGCCGCAGAGGTACCCCTACTGTCCATCTGCTTCCAGATCGCCCTGTGACTCCGCCTGCAACACAAAACATGACCATTAAAGATTCACAACTTTCGCCCGCCGCTCTGCAGCTGGGTCAGGGTTCAGGGTGGGAACAGCGCAGAGCAGCCTAGGGAACAGACGCGGGAAGAGAGGCCGAGCACAGTTGTTGGGGCCTGTTAAATACACCCAGGAACGCCCCCATCCCCAGGAGAGCACTCCCTATTGGCCGTTGGCGAGGAGGGCGGCTCAGGAGGGTTGGCGCGCTGCAGGCTCCACTCGCCCATCGTGTGGTACTAAGGCGCTGTCCCGCCCATGCTCCCCTTCGTGTCGCGCTGTCAGCGGCATAGTGCCCACACCGTCAGCGCTCGCTCTGCACTGCGCACGTTAACACTTATATGCCAAGGAAACTCAAGAGACATATTTGTGGGAAAGCAGTGGTGCAGGTTTATTTCGTACAACAGGTAGCTGATAAGGTGGGTCATCTTACAGGCAATCCAATGCGGCAGCCCCTCGCTAACCCGCATGCCTAAGGAGCCATCTTGCACGGCGAGTCGATGCTCTGACGGTGCAGTAAATTACCATTTTATTTCGTTATACTCCGCCCCCCCTGTCAGGGCGGAGTGATGAGGCACACCCCCGGTCGGTTCAGGCCCCCCGACCGCCCGAAGGACTATCGGGGCGCCGACGCTGTTTCCTGGAACCCCCTCGGCTCCAGGTTCTTGGCTCAGGCACCCTTACTGTGCCAGGCAGAGGTATTTAGACTGTATCCTTCTGCCGCAGAGGTACCCCTACTGTCCATCTGCTTCCAGATCGCCCTGTACTCCGCCACAGCTCTGGAGGAGGCCCCCGTCGATGACAGAGCCCCCCCACCCACCTAGCTACTTTTGGTCGCTGTTTAGTGCACCTTTAACATAGTACCCTTCCGCTTTGGGATGCGTGATGCTATAAAGTAATAAAATGGGCTATTAGTTTGATATTTTAAGTAAGTACCGGGGCAGACAAGACAACTGGATTTCTTACGGTGCCTGCACTTATATATGGAGTGAACAAGCTGGCAAGCTGTGCCCCTTCGTTTTCCCCAGGAACCCGATGGCACTGCCGTTCGCATATTCGCATTGCTATTACATGTGTCTCCACCCCGATCGACACAGGGAGGTCTAAGGAATTTATAGGGAGTACCACTGATTTACTCACTATTGTCTATGTACAATGCCGCACTCATCTCCCCCCATTCCTGAAATAAATTTCTATTACTCTCACCTCCCCCCATGGCAGGGTGTATTTCACCGGTAAGAAAACTTGGCGATCTGACCCAGTGGCGTTACTTACCCCTGCACATCACATTCGGGATCCATTACAGAGGCACCGTTCACCTTGAACCCAGCACTACCGGTGTAACCATTTAAATTAAGCCCATTATTCAGATGCTTAAGTCTGATAATGACCATTGCACTTTGGGTGTGTGATTTAGTCTCACATCCTAACTCGACCCTTACCGTTCTACCCAGGAACCCCTCATCCCAGGCCTCCCAACTGAACTCCATGTTCCCCTCCTTAAAGGGCACTACCAATACAATAATGCTCTTCCCCATATCTGCGGAAGGCCTTATCATTATAGCAAGTTCTATTCACCATGACCTTGGGGGTGACTTCCCATAGAGTTCTTGGTTAGAGAGTCTGCCATTTAAACAGTATTATCTGTCTACCCGTTCTTGATACTCTTTGTACCTGTATGTCACCTTTTCTCAAAACACACTGTTTGCTACCCCTTCCTCGTGTTTGCTTCTGGCACCTGGCAAGTGCCACGCTTACTTACTTAACATTTGTTCTTGTGTATGACTGTCTACCACCTATCGCAGTCTTACCCTCTACTTGTACTTTGTAGACTCATGCACTCTATGTCAGTTTTTTCCCCCTGTGGGGCACCATTCGGAGTGAATGTATTGGTGACTGGTCCTACTGAAAGGAGAATGGTCACACCTGGCTATCTACCCTGGACTGCCACGTAATTGTTGAAACTGTTCCCCCGGTACCCTTCCCTTTGACATCTTGTGAAGCCCCCTCCAACGCCTCTGAGGCAGATTTGTGCTATCTGGGAGGCCAAAGTGTATGCCTGGGTAAACTAATGGCAGTGAGTATCTCTGGACTGCGTTGTAGCAGGGTGGGATAACTTAGGGGTCCCTCCCTCACCGGATTGGCGCCTGGGGCCAGTGGGCAAATGCTGATGCAATAGGCAGGAAGGAGAATGAAGGGAGTAGCTCCAGCCCACAGCTTTCTGGGGTAAAGCAAGGCCCGATACATAAGTACTCTCACTTATCTGTGTGTGAGACTGTACCCTACATGTTTTCCTGTAGATCGAATCATTGCTATATGGCAATGCTTATTTACAGGAGCTTCCTGCCGTTACATCGACTGAGACTAATCTGGTTGATACCCTGAACATTGTTGCTCCTCCAGCACAATCTAAGCATATTGCTCATGGCTATGCACCCCTACAATTAAAATCCCTTTCACTAGTGCAACGTAGTTGGAGGGCTTAGATCAAGGCATGTATGGGATATTGGATCACAAGATCCCGATTTTTAACTGTGTTTGAAATGTTAGGTTATACCGTCAGTTCTGACTGAAAGCACATCAGTGCATCCAATACAACGACATTTGCGGTGCTTTAACAACAGCGTCCCAGCTCTTCAGACCCCATGTAAGTGCGCATTAGCAGGTTTCGTGCTAAATCGGAACCCTGGCTGTAAATTGGATTTTATTTACCAGCAGAAACATACATAGTTCCAAATGCCCGAGGACTATGATATCAGGACAACGTGTTTGTTTCAACTTACTAGTATACATTCAACTGTAAAGTGACCTAATGGCAAATTATCCGTCGACCATATTTCAGCCAGTTTACTGGTCACCTATGCTACTGACCGAGGCAGCCACTGTTACATAAATTGTACTGGCTGACAAGTTTTTTTTTTTTTTTTTAGCAGAATGTCCCAGCTCAATTTTCTCCGCTTACTTTGGCAGTCCTGAGTCCCCGAGTGCCCGCGTTGTTAACCATTGTTGCACCTTGCAAGCAGTTCTAACTCCCGGGACTGAGTGATTCGACAGGTCTCATACCTTACATCTGTAACACGTACACGGGGTGGACTTCGCGCATCGCTTGCCGAAAACCGAACTGGTTACACCCAATACTTACGTCAGGACGAGACACCTACCCAGTGGAGAGAATGACATCTACCATGAACCTCACTGGAAGACCGCAGGCGGGTGGCGCCTCGCTCGCGGCAGGGACGCGGCCCTGAGCCCTATGTGGTGCGTTCTCACTATGCAAACGGAGAAACTTTGCTGGGGCATGGTGCAGAGCATAATGTCTTGGTTTCTGGTGTTTTATTTTTATTTATTTGCCGAGTTTTATATAGCGCGAACTAGACTCGAATCAGGTATCAGAGCGCTTTACATATCACCAGTTACCTTACATGGGGACGCCCATTCATTTTGGGCACGGGGAGATTAAGTGATTTGCCCAGAATCACAGGATGTTTTGGCGTCGTAACCGAGACTCGAACCCAGATCCCCAGGTCCGAGGTCGAGCACCCTAGCCGTTAGGCAAACTCCTATCTAGCAGCCAGGCCTTAACCCGCAGTCCCCCTACTCTACGTGCCATGTCACAGTTGCTTCTTACTGCTGTACCTCGGTGAGGGCTCACCGCTCACCTGGCCTAAGCCATAATCTCCGACAACACTGTACCGCAGTGTTCTGTCAGGCCTAGTAATGGGAAAACTGTGCTGCAGTGTCACCAGGTGGCCTGACTAGCTCAAGGCACCAATGCAATGCTCAACCCTTTTGGCGAAGAACGAACTCGTGAGTTGCTCATCCTGCCTACCTGTACAATCTTCGTTTTTCCAATAGTATGGAAACCCTTGCTGTTATGGGAGTGACGGCTCTACTTGGAAGTTGGACTGTATCACAGAAATGGGGAAAACACAAACAAGTCATGTCCAGTACTGATCTCGTAAAATGCCAGCAGGCTGTACTGCTGGGGGTTACAAACCATTTTTGAAATAATTTGTAGTTTACCTTGATACTCAAAATATGCATTGCTGCCCCGTGACTCAATGTCGTGTGTGGTTATATTTATTCAATCCTGGGTAACTATCTAGCGCGTTCAAATGCTGGGATTTCTTTTTTATGTGCATCAATGAGCAAATCTACAAGTTGTAGAATGCCAAATTACTATTAGCTAAACAGTCATGGTTACTGAAACACGAATATGGTGAAAAGGGGTGAATCCACCTGTTTGAGGTCTTTCTTGCAACAATTAAATGCCCTCGGACCGAGTCCAACCTGTCAACGTGCTGGGGAACGATAACTCGCTGGGAAGGTTTTTTTTTTTTTTTTTTTGCGCGCCCAGCACTCAGCTGCCCCTCATACATTAACACGTGCTTCTACCTGCCCCCACCCTAATGGCTTTATTACGACAACAAAAATTAATTGCGATGGCAGGGGCGCCTATTCCTCCAAGAGCATGGATGATTAAATATGGCGAGGCAAAGACGTGCAAGCTAATTGCACCGTTTCTCCCAGCAGGGAGACATGAGCGCCTGTGAGGTCGTATTAAAAACCTAATTAATCATAGGCCCACCGAACAATTGAAAACCTGATGGATGGTACCTAGTTGCATGTGTAGGAACCCGCGCACTTCTTGCCTGTGCTGCCCACCCGATCGCTAGCTTTTCCCCTTAGAAGTACTCCAGGTGAACAAATTGAAAGAACCGCCGAGGCGAGAATTGAACCCTGGTCCCGGGCCAGACCTCTGGCTCAGGGTCTGCCGCTCTAACCATTGAGCCATACTTCTCCGTCATGAACTGAACGCTTTATCACCGTTGTGCGATAACTAGGGCTGTTCCACCTAGCGAGGACCCTCCGCCCCATGAAATTCGGCATCCGGAGGGTGTCCGTGAAAAGGCCACACACATATCCAGTGACACTGCATGTCCTGCCCAACCCCGAACCTGCGCAACTCAGTGCCCCAAATGAATTACATCCACCTAGGGGAAAACATACAAACGACACGTGAATAGCAGTTGGCCAGTGGGCACAGGTTCGTCAACAAAAGCATCCAGGACCCCAATAAGGGCACTGCGACCAATGATCCGGCCGCCTAAGTGAGGAGAGAACCTTCGCAAAACCGCGGGCAGTGCCATCCAGTGGCCTAAATGCTTTGCTGCGCCCGTATACATGAACGATCAGTGGTGTAAGGGCTCTTCTCTAACTTCCTTCACCACGGTTCCTGAACATTCTCCTCACCCGGCGATGAGCCGGTCCTACATGCTGTCCGTGAATCGCCCCTAATCAAATTACGCACGGGCCTATTAGACTTCGGCCTTCTCCGCCAGGAACGGGAGGGGAACTTGCTTCGCAGCTCCGCCCCTCCTCTTCCCAATGCCAGCAGGCCACGCAGTGCCGGGATCCCCGGGCCTGTAGCCCCAACCTCTCCTTAACGCGGGATGCATGGCCCCACCTGTAGAAAGGCCCAACACCCTTCAGGGCGGTCTGCCCGCCCTGAATCCCACTGCGCAAAGTAATGGGAAGCTGCAATATAATTGGCTGCGGTGCACCCCATATGGCCCGCAAACCCTCTAAAGGAGCCTGCCTCCCCTCTCTGCCCGTAGACCAAGGGGTGCGATTGTGATAAGGAGGACCTGGCTGTGCTGGTGAAGGCAGACCCCAGTGACAAGGCCTCGTCGTGTCAACCGCCGGACCCCCCTCCCACTCAAGCATTCCAGGCTAACAGGCTAATGTCTGTGGTGCCCCCTTGCGGCGACAAACACCGCTACCCGAGACAGCCTCCCCGCTCTGCCCCTAGACCAAAGGTGGGGGGGGGAAGGGAGGGGTGGGGAACAATGGTGATGCCATGCTGGGTTAACAAAGCCATGCTGATAAGGCAGGCCCGTCCCGAGTCACAATGCTGCAATCTCGCCAGTGAAAAAGCTGGAGGCCCACTCCTGCCAAGCCCCTAGTCCCTCCCCCGGTTTCGGAACCCTCAGTCGTCGATGCGACCTCGCGATGGCACGGGGTCCCACTCGGGCATGGTCCACATGGTGCATCCCATGGGGTGCAGGGCAGCGGATAAGAGACTGACCTCAGGGTCGGGGTGGCACGGAGCACTATTGGCTCAGCAGCCCCAGCTCCCACAAAACCCATCCTGGGCTGGGGACAGCCCAGCGGAGACGCACGTGACACCCAGGGGCTGACCTGAGCAGGCCGCCCAGCCCTGCTACAACCCCCAGAAGGGAGGGAGCGAGCGGAGGGGTGGTTGGCGCGATCAACCCTCTTTCCAAAGAGGACGATTCGGCCCAGATGGGTCAAGCTCTTTCCCCGCGCTAAACTGCCGACCGGTACCTATCTCCCAACGACCCGAACCGAAATCTCTTACTGACTCGCCCGCCTGATATTTGACGCCACGAGACACCCCCCCCCCCCCCCCCCCCCCCCCCCTTGGTCAGCAACCATTGGGGCCCCGTGCAACCTGGTCATGCCCAGGGACGAGGCCGGGGGGAGGCGAGAAAGCAGCACATACCTGGCACCGTCGCACCGTCAGACCATACGACGCACAAGCGACGAACAGAGCAGCGCTGCGGGCGAATCAGGAACAGCGCAGAGCAGCCTAGGGAACAGACGCGGGAAGAGAGGCCGAGCACAGTTGTTGGGCCTGTTAAATACACCCAGGAACGCCCCCATCCCCAGGAGAGCCCTCCCTATTGGCCGTTGGCGAGGAGGGTGGCTCAGGAGGGTTGGCGCGCTGCAGGCTCCACTCACCCGTCGTGTGGTACTAAGGCGCTGTCCCGCCCATGCTCCCCTTCGTGTCGCGCTGCCAGCGGCACATCTTCGGGTAGGCAGAATCATTGACCTGGGCATTACCGTTGTACGCTGACATCATGGACGGGGCTCGGCTTGCATTCACAGGCAACCAATCACGCCACATAACTCGCATAACACATGCAAGCCTTGCAATGAATATTTTAGTAACGATTTCACCATTGGACACGCTCCTGTTTGTCACAGGGGGAAGACCTCAAGCAAAAGAGGTGCGGCTTACACGGCGTTTCAGGGCTTAGGCGAGTATGCGTTCTGCCGGACTGAAGCTGCAATGTTTATCGCACAGATATATCATACATCAAAAAACAGGCATTTGCATGTCCCCTAAGCGAGTCAGCATTCACCACAGTAGTTGCATCCTAAACCTAACAACAAAGCTTAGGATTCACTAGCCCCTATCTGTTTTACCACTGTGACACTCCCACTTATTGCGGCGCTAAGGAGAAAACTTGACTTCAGGGCTTAAAGAAATTTTTCACTCGCCAACATCAACATGTGCTACATAAAATATCGTCTTGTCAGACGCATCAACATTCTCACGGGGGAGGGGGCGAGGACTAACTAGGAAACACAAGTGACATTAAGTGGAGGGACCTTTGGCCAACAAGATTACACTATTTACTTTTCGAACCGGGACAAAGTCGGGACGGGCTGCTACTTTAATTGCATGAAATCTTCTACATTGGATAGGTGTTGCTGTTGCATGATGGCCAACCAATGCCAACACCCCTGAACCTGTACACCCACTTCTAGATCATGGCTTTGGAACGTGGCACTTCTCTAAGATGCATCACCTTGTCAATGCCCATGTCCATGTTGATACTTAAGTGCATCCACAACGTTCATGAGATGGGGCACGTGCTTTGTGTGAGAGGCACAATGGACTGGAACATCTGCAATGTGCATGTAAAAGTTGTATGCGTATTCATATGAGTGAGTGTTTAGTTGTGGTACATGACAATTGGGACAGTGTTGCACTCCATTGCCTGTACCCAGGGTTTGAGTTTCTGTAAGGGGGTGTATGACAGGCCATGCTAGTAGTTTGCGTGTGATTAGCAAGCGTCCATCCTTCATTATTTTGCCGTCCCCTCATGTAGCATGCTGGCATAATCGTGGTTGTGTGTTCCTGCACAGGATGTATGACCTTATCCTGGTGTTTGTGTTTGCAATGATCACAGGAGATACTTGTGCTGCCTACACCTGTGCCCATTGTGTACTCCAGAGCATTCCAAACTGTGTGTCCTGACACAGTACAGTGTCGCCTGCAAATGGTGGTTGTGTTGCAGGCACTTAGTAGATGACTGCTGATAATTAGGAGACATCCCTAAACATTCTGCTCTATGGTCTTTGTAAGGCCTGTGCAGTGCTTGGGTGCAACAGTGTGTGTGGCCAGGGAGCTGGGGTGAGGTGACAGAGGGAGGAACACTGAGGGATGGATACAGAGGGAGGGAGGGACACAGAGGGAGGGAGTCAGAGGGAGGGAGACAGAGGGAGGGAGTCAGAGGGAGAGGGAGACAGGGATAGAGGGAGTCAGAGGGAGAGAGGGAGACAGAGGGAGGGAGGGAGACAGAGGGAGGGAGGGAGACAGAGGGATGGAGACAGGTTGTTTGTGCTTGCTCGCTTGCTACACTGCCTTACTGTGTGACAAAAAGATGCATCTCCGGAAGGTGTGTCTGCAAAATGAAATTGTTTATCAGCTGTGGTCTACTATCTTGTGTGATATTTCCCTATCCCTGTGCATTGGGCATGGTGCTTGGGCATGTCCCTGGGACATATGGGATGAGAGCAGCCTCCTACCCTCCACCTTCCACCCTTTGTGCCTCCCCCTTGCAACTAACCCCATTCTGTTGTGTCCTGGTGGGACTCATGGCCACCCACCCCATGCTGCTGGGCACTGTTGTTAGTCTACCCATGTAACTTGTGTTTTTTGTACACTCACCAGACTCAACGGCTCCTTCAATTCCAAGTACTCCCACCGGTGGCAGCATGGCCATGACTTTCTCCTCCCAGGGATGGTATACAGGAGGTCTGCGGGGACCACCACCTCCAGTGTGGTGTGCAGAGGCGTAGTCCTGGTCCATTTTCTTCTTGACCATCCTCCGCAGATCATACCACCGGTTCTGGCATTCCCCCTTGGTGCGCCTGATGGGTGCAACAGCATTGACCCGGTCTACGATCCTCTCCCACAGGCGTGTTTTTTCTGCCATGCTGGTCTGTCTGACCAATGCGCCAAACAGCTGTGGCTCGACTCTGATGACTTCATCTGTAAGTATCTCATTCTCCGGGTTAGTGAACTTTGGATTCTTGGGTGTGCTCATGGTGTGGGGTGTATGTGATAGAGGGGGTGATGGTGTGTATGGTTGAGGGTGTGTGGGTCTGATTGTGAAGGGGGTGGTGTGGGTGTAGATGCGATAGGGTGTATGTGTGAAGGTGTGTGGCTGCAATTGTTGGTATGCTCTCTGTGTCTTCGCAATAATGGGTATGTTGCAAAGGATGATGGGTTGTATGTGTGGACCCTTTTATTGGTCAAATAGTGGGTGTGGCTTATTTTGAATTGGTGGTGAGTGTGTTATATGGGGTGGGTGTTAGTGTTGACCACTGTTTGCCAGTTTGGCTGTGACCAGGACATTGATTCTCAATGGTGTGTACACAGGAGACATGTTCAGTGTTGTTGTGCGACTCATTTGCAAGGTCCTTGTGCTGGTTTGGGTGTTGGCGTTTTGTGTGCGTGTCGTACTTGTGCGTGCGATCGACATGTACGGGCCGTTGGCGTGTGGGGGTGCTCGCGTATGCTTGTTGGGGGGGGTGCGTGTCATACTTGTGTGTGCGATCGACTTGTACGGGCCGTTGGCGGGTGGGGGTGTTCGCGTAGGCTTGTTGGGGGGGTGCGTGTCGTACTTGTGCCTGCGATCGACTTGTACGGGCCGTTGGCGGGTGGGGGTGTTCGCGTAGGCTTGTTGGGGGGGTTGCGTGTCGTACTTGTGCGTGCGATCGACTTGTACGGGCCGTTGGTGGGTGGGGGTGTTCGCGTAGGCTTGTTGGGGGGGGTGCGTGTCGTACTTGTGCGTGCGATCGACTTGTACGGGCCGTTGGTGGGTGGGGGTGTTCGCGTAGGCTTGTTGGGGGGGTTGCGTGTCGTACTTGTGCGTGCGATCGACTTGTACGGGCCGTTGGGGGTGTTCGCGTAAGCTTGTTGGGGGGTGCGTGCGATCGACTTGTACGGGCCGTTGGCGGGTGGGGGTGTTCGCATTGGCTTGTTGGGGGGGGTGCGTGTCGTACTTGTGCGTGCGATCGACTTGTACGGGCCGTTGGTGGGTGGGGGTGTTCGCGTAGGCTTGTTGGGGGGGTGCGTGTCGTACTTGTGTGTGCGATCGACTTGTACGGGCCGTTGGCGGGTGGTGGTGTTCGCGTAGGCTTGTTGGGGGGGGTGCGAGTCGTACTTGTGCGTGCGATCGACTTATACGGGCCGTTGGCGGGTGGGGGTGTTCGCGTAGGCTTGTTGGGGGGGTGCGTGTCGTACTTGTGCGTGCGATCGACATGTACGGGCCGTTGGCGGGTGGGGGTGTTCGCGTAGGCTTGTTGGGGGGGGTGCATGTCGTACTTGTGCGTGCGATCGACTTGTAAAGGCCGTTGGCAGGTGGGGGTGTTCGCGTAGGCTTGTTGGGGGGGTGCGTGTCGTAATTGTGCGTGCGATCGACTTGTACGGGCCGTTGGCAGGTGGGGGTGTTCACGTAGGCTTGTTGGGGGGGTGTGCGTGTCGTACTTGTGCGTGCGATCGACTTATACGGGCCGTTTGCGGGTGGGGGTGTTCGCGTAGGCTTGTTGGGGGTGTGTGCGTGTCGTACTTGTGCGTGCGATCGACTTGTACGGGCCGTTGGCGGGTGGGGGGGTTCGCGTAGGCTTGAGCGAGGGGTACACGTGTGGTATGTGTTGATGCAGCTTGCTGTGAGGCGAATATTCCCGTACGAATCATTCTTCATGCGCGAAAACTTTGGGCCGTAGGAATCGCGGACAGGCTTCTTGTACAGGATCGTACTAGTGTATTTGTACGGGCTGGTTACGAATCGTACGGTAGGATTCCCAATGCTTATTCGTACGGGTCATCGACTGTGGTTCATACGGTTCGCTGATATTCGTACGGCATTCAACGGTAATGGATCGGAATTCGCAGGTCGGACGGAAATTTCACAATCGTACGGATTCGGATACGAATACGAATCGTACGGCGGAATATTTTATCGGATCGGATCGGAATCGACGCCTATAGTGTCCAAATTAGCATTTAGGAGAATATTACCTCACTGGAGTTAATAATAGATAATCTACACCTAATGGGACAGTATTTTTGTAAACTCTATTTAGGATAGCTTTGTCTAATGTAGTTGGCTAGGATTTACATGGATGTGTTTGCGTGGAGTTACATGCCTTGGTTTGTGATTTTGGATACCTCTGCCATTGGTCTCATGTAGCCACCTGCAAGGGTAAGAAAAATGGTATGACGGGGAAACACTTCACAAGCATCCATCTCTCTATAGTTTGGACTGACCTTCGGTTTGAAGATCAGCGTAAAAGCCTTGGTGTGAATAGATGATTGATGGACTATGAAAATGTCTCTAAAATGGCGGCTTTTGCTGTGTCATTTCAAGAATCCCATACTAATCCAAAGCGTGGCTTCTCAGATGCTGAAGCATGGCGCCTGCTAGCAATATGGTACATCTATTCTGGCTAGGCCCCTTGTAGAAGTTTTAAATTGGCCCTAATGGACTCTCGTTACTGCACCTTTGCACCCGAGTGTCGTGCGTAGTGACTCTTGTATCATTGCCTCTCTTTATGTCAGTTGTCCTTTCATGGTATATAGCACCTCCTCACCTTTAAGGCAACTTTGTGGCAGTGTCAGCATGTGCCCAGCTCTGATGGCAAGGAAAAAGTTAAGAGGTGCCTTTAATTTTATTTATTGTTTTTACTATTATTTAGTTTGATTTTGCCGGTGTAAGTAAGTGCATTTACATATAATAATTTGTTTATACGTGGTTTACATCAACCAACTCAAAATTATATTTTTTTGTAATGGGACACATTTTCTTTGGCATCACAAGAGTTAGTCCATTACTAGATGTATAAAAAAGGTTTACTAGATGTATAAAAAAGGTTGAATACAATTCCTCACTTTGTAGGAGTCACAAAATTGTAGCAAACATGCCATTAAAATGACTCTGATGTCTGAAAGGTACATCCATGGTGGGAGGTTCACACACAATGTGCTAGTAGTGTATGTCTAACACAATGTTTCTGGTGGGTGTGTGTCACTAAATGTCACGCACCCATGGAATGTGTGGTGTACATGAACTCTAAATGTCTTGAGTGTGCATGAGGCATGAAATGTTCTATCATGTGTGTCACGAATTATCTAGTGTGCACAAGACACAAAATGTAGTTGATCTGATGTAAAACAAGGAATGCCTGGACAAGTCACATTCTACTAAGTGAACAGAAGACATGAAATGTTAGTGTTGTGTGTAGGATACAGCAAGTCTTTCAGTGGAAGCTTTTCAATATTATAAACAAACCATAGTTGCTGTTTATTTATCTTATGCAACTAGTAACAACCATTGACAAAGCCAACAGTCCTGACATGTTGTAGGTATGATATTGTATCATATATCAGGATGCAATGACAGAAACAGCAAAATACAAGTCAAGTGGCACACTCTGCCAAGCACAGATTTTTCCCTTACATGTTTTGAGCCACACCCTTAATTACATTGGCCACGCCCCTTAGAGAGACCTCCCCTCCCACCCCCCAAGTTTTTTCGTCCCACTTAATAGGTCTCGCTTTTGGGAACTTATAAGTATTTAGTTGTACAGCACAATATCCTAACATCAACTGTTGCATGGCTAATCACTTATAAGGTCCCAAAGGTGAGGCCTATTGGCTATGCCAATGCGTTTTGCATTTGGATATCAGTGTGGTTCACAACCATTGGTGTCACTAAATGTTGAGCGCAACAAGGTGAATACATTACATTAGAAATAAATATGCAGTAGTGCAATCGTAGACGACCTACACTGCTTTTGTTGTTATTTTCCATTGCAAAACTTTACAGGACCGTAGTGTCTTGTGAAGCAAGAAGAGCAGTTTGATAGGGGGTGATTGAAAATAAAACATCGCCAGATCTGTGAGACTCTGCCATGTTCTGGGGTTATGAGGTGATGGAAATCAGACATGCACATGGAGTGGTGAGGTTGCAATCAGAAGGCTGCTGGAAGCCGATGAACAATACCACGTGTGCTGGTATAGAAAAAACACATAAAAAAGTTGCATTACAGCAGAGAAGACCAAATGCCCGGGTTACTTACCGGTAATCTTCATTACTCCGAGTATAGTCTTCCTCGCCACATGACTAACAAAGTGAGCTTCAGCTCCACAACAGAACCCTCCAAAGCCAAAAAGTCAGCCTCCCATGCCTACCATCCCTTTCCAATATAGCCGACCCATTATACCCCATACCTCTATAAGAGGGGGTCCGGCCCAACCCATCAGCCTGAAACTACCAAGCATAAACATGAAGCCGATAGCCAGACAGGGGGGGTGGGATGGGAACTCATGTGGCGAGGAAGACTATACTCAGAGGAATGAAGATTACCAGTAAGTAACCGGGGCATTACCTCCTCGTTAGTCTTCTTCGCCACATGACTAACAAAGTGAGAGCATACCAAAGCCAAGCGTCTTCATGGAAACTCACAAGAAACCAACGGACCAGAATGGAACCCCCAGGGAAGAGGACAAACCAAACAGGCTAGACGAGCGGAAGAACCACCCAAGAGAGGCAACCACGAGCCAGAAGAACCAGCTCGGGACTGAAAGACAACAGAAGGGACGAAAACCCGGACCCCCGAGACACGAAGTGCCATCAGAAAAAGTGCCCCCAGGAAAGACCGAAGGAGGACAGTGAATGCACGGCACCAGACTGCACAGAGCCAATAACAACAGCAATAGGCCCTAGAAGAGAAAGTAGCAACTCACCAAGACAGCCCAA
Organism: Lissotriton helveticus; assembly: GCF_964261635.1. Classification (NCBI taxonomy): domain Eukaryota; kingdom Metazoa; phylum Chordata; class Amphibia; order Caudata; family Salamandridae; genus Lissotriton; species Lissotriton helveticus. The sequence goes on along the minus strand of NC_136062.1, from coordinate 165,066,478 downwards.
CGGACAGCCAAAAGTGAGAGGGGGGGCAAGAGCCCATGACACAGAGGGCAACCCCATCACAGCAACCAACAAAAAAGCCACCGCAGCAAGAGAGACGCAGTCCGACAAACACAGCAACACTGCAAAGGGAGGCCAACACAAAGGGACCCCCGGAAAGGATCATGACTACGAGAGAACAGAGGGAGGCACAAGGCAAAAAAGACCCAGGAAGGAGCCGGAAACTACATCGAAGAGACCCGGCCACCAAGGGAACCTAACCAGCCAACCGAGAAAGGCGGAAGGCCCAGAGGCCCGCCATGGAGGCCGAAGGGCCGATGGGACCAGGCCAAGCTACCAGATGTGAGAAGCTAGCCTGGCATATGATGTCCACTATTCGAGTGGGCACCTTGCACCAGTCTAAACGACCCTTATTGATGGTGGTTGTAAAGTCAACCTTATAGACAAGCTATCCTAGTGGTAGCATGGACCAGCAGTCTTAGTCTAAAACATCAGAGAGCATGTGAAGCCAGTTGTATTACCATATATAATCTCTTGAATACCAAATGAAAGGACACCACACAAGGTATATATTAAATATATATGTATTTATTACTAACACAACCCCTCTGCACTCTTTATAAGGTCAGAGTTTGAGATAAGTTACAAGTTACTCATTAAGCATGCTATAAGTTGCACAAATACAATTCTGCCCTAGGGGCCTCACGAACCATATACTAAGTAAGTGGTATAAAAACCACTGCAGGAATAGTGAATAGGCCTAGGGCCTAGGGAATCGCTGGGGCTACACTACAGAACCAAAGGTTAGGAAGTAGGAGACCCACGGGAGACGCGTGCAGTGTGGGAACACAGTTGCGAGTTACCATTGACTTTCAATGGAGACCGAAGAAGTCACAAAGTTACTGATTAAGGACACTTCCGGGTGGACTACGGTGAAACCCTTTTTAACTAGGACACTTGGATAGTCAATACCCATGGGAGCACCGGAGTACTCGAGTTACCTCACCCAGGGAAGCCGGGTACATAGGTGTCTTTTCGTGTCAGGTTTCGTCAATGCTTTCAATGGAGACCTGCACAAGAAGTGCTGCAGGCGGCCAAAGGAAGAGTGTCCGGCTGGATCCAAGGGTGGGTGGAAGAACTGAAGAACCTGAAAGCAGAGGGGACAGAGTCTGGGTCACTAGCCAATGACCAGGAAGGAACCAGGATGGAACCAGGTGATGTCGCGATGCAAACAGGTAAAGAGGTGAAGCTTGTCTCTGCAGCCACGAGGACCAGGAGGCGTTGACGATGACCAGGAGCTGGATTATAGCTGTCCCACAAAGGATCTAGTTGACTGCGGTGTCAGTATCCAGATTGGACCCAACATGCCTTGGCAACCGCAACCCATGCAGGAAGTGAAGATTGGCTTCAGGTCAGACCAGCAAGGTCTGAGGAGCTTCTCCTTTGCAGGGAAGCTGGAGCAAGCCTGGATCAACCAGGAAAGTAAGATGATTTCAAAGGTTCACCTTCAGGGGGCTTACTAGCCAATGGGCTAGCAACCGGGAAGACACGTCAAGCTGAAATGCAGGAGCGGGCCCCACGCGGCACTCGTGGAGTGACTGGGGCTGAGCTTCGGTGCAAATGGTACTCGGGTCTGGGGCTTTTTGTACGTCAATGCACAACTGCGAGTTACCTCAGGAGTCGCTGCAGTTAGAAATTTGCAGGACGTTCAGGGAGTCTTGTCCCACGTCTCTCGTGTCTGCCACGGGTCTCAGCTTTATTATGGATGTGGGTCGAAGTCCAAGAAGTCTGGAAGTCCAGTCCTGAGTAGCTGAGTCTTCGGGTTCCATCGGGAGCATCGACAAAGCAAATCGGCAAGTTACTGGTGGTGCCTGTTTGAACAGGGTGGTCACTCCTTGACCACAAGGCAGATGTCTTCCATCTTCTAGTCGATATAGAAAGTCAAAGGTCCAAGAGTTTCATTGCAGAGTTTCGTTCCAGGATAATCTAATGTCTCTAGACACAGCTCCTATCTTTATACTAATCTAAGGGGCTGGATTACCTGCTAGGTCCCTCCTATAGGGGGACCCTGAGAAGGGGGTGGTTACACCCCTTTCTCTTTGTCCCGTTTCATACCAGAGCGGGGCTGGAGTGCCCCAGCAACTGGTTTGAACTGGGCTATGCATCCCTCCCTGCCCCAATACACTAAAAGCCTGTCTGTGGAGGTGCTAGCACCTCCCAAGGCAAGAAAACCTATTGTCCAGGCCTCCCCTGCCGGAGTTTCGTAAAGCAGCAGGAGGTCTGACTCGTGTCTGTGGCAGCAGCATCCATTTTGTGATGCTGAGGCTTTGTTTAACTTTAACCAGGTAAAGCAGTAACTACATGTCTTCTCCCTCTAGAAGGGTGGAATGCTACCCCCGCCGCCAGAACTGGTGGGGGGGGGGGTAGTATTCCAAAGTGTTTGACACCTTACACGACATGTTTTGATAAAGCCAAACCAAAGTTAGCATTAACCATGAGGATTATAATGCACTTAAGAGTATATTGTATGGCTATATCATAGAAACAGCAATAAGGACATGGTTCCGAAAGCTGTAGAAGGGCTCAGCTCATGCTAGAGCACCCTCTTACATAAAACCAAGCACTCTGCCTTCAGGATTGTTAAGGCCTGCCATAGGAGTGACTTATAGGTTACTATGTGTCTATATATAAGGTAGATATAGATATACTATATCTAAGTAAGGGGTGATTACACCACCTTACCCAAGCTGAATGATCAGCCTGTGGTGTCAGTTTGGATGGCCAGCCAGGGGTGGCATAATACATGCTGCAGCCCCTGGTAGGCCTTGGATGCACCTATGCCCTGGGTACCTATGGTACACTATACAGAGGCTCACAAAGGTGACCCAATACCCAATCAGGTATGTACCTAAAGTTCATGGTATCAATTTAGAGAGAGAACAGCTGGGCTTTGGGTTTGAATAGCAGGCCCACAGCCACACTAAAGTCGAAAAACCAGAAAATCACAGCAAAAAGTGGGGGTGACCATAGGAAGCAGATCCTACTCTCCTACACAACCCCCCTCCCCCCAAACGCAGGGACATTAAACTAACCTTGACCAGTTGAGTCTTCATGTTCTAAGTGGAAATATCTGGAAAGTCCATCTGCATTGGCATGGTCAGTCCCAGGTCTATGTTCCACTGTAAAGTCCATCCCCTGTAGGGAAATGGACCACGTAAGCAGGTTAGGATTTTCACCCTTCATCTGATTTAGCCACAAGAGGGGCTTATGGTCTGTCTGAATCTTGAAGTGAGTACCAAACAAATATGGCCTCAGCTTCTTCAGGGCCCAAACCACAGCAAAGGCCTCCCTCTCAATAGCTGACCAACGTTTCTCTCTAGGGGCAGCCTTCTGCTAATAAAAGCTATTGGTTGGTCTTGACCATCTTTATTCAATTGTGAAAGAACAGCTCCCTCGCCCAACTCAGAAGCATGTGTTTGGACAATGAATTCTTTGGAGTAATCTGGACTTTGCAGAATAGGTGCAGTGCACATGGCCTGCTTCAGGTCATCAAATGCCTTTTGACAGCTTACTGTCCACTGAACTTTCTTTGGCATTTTCTTTGAGGTGAGGTCATTAAGAGGAGTCACAATGGACCCATAGTTCTTAACAAACTTCCTGTAGTAACCAGACAGGCCCAAGAAAGCTCGGACCTGTGTCGGGGTGGTTGGAGGAGTCCAGTCCTTTATGGTCTGGATCTTGCTCTCCAGTGGTCGAACCTGACCTCCTCCTACAAGGTGGCCCAGGTGCACAACCTTACTCTGCCCTATCTGGCACTTGGTAGCCTTGATAGTTAGACCTGCCTCTGCAGGGCCTCCAAAACACTCTTTAGGTGGATCAGGTGATCTTCCCAAGTGGAGCTAAAGACAGCAATATCATCTAGATAAGCTGCACAGTAGTCATCCAGACCTGAGAGGACTTGGTTCACCAACCTTTGGAATGTGGCAGGTGCATTCTTCAGACCAAAGGGCATTACCACAAATTGATAATGACCTCCTGGGGTTGAGAATGCTGTTTTGGCTTTTGCATCATCAGCTAGTCTGATCTGCCAGTAGCCAGCTGTCAAGTCAAATGTGCTCAAAAACTTGGCAGAAGCCAATCTGTCAATGAGCTCATGTGCCCTTGGTATTGGGTGGGCATATGTCCTAGTGACAGCATTGAGACCTCTGTAGTCCACACAAAACCCCATATCTCTCTTATCATCTTGGGTGTGAGGTTTAGGGACTAGGACTACAGGACTGGCCCAAGGGCTCTCTGAGGGCTCAATAACTCCCAACTCCAACATCTTTTAGACCTCTGTCCTGATACAGTCCCTGACATGGTCAGGTTGCCTGTAGATTTTATTCTTGACAGGCAGACTGTCACCAGTGTCCACCTCATGGGTGCACCAGCTTGTCTGACTTGGAGTCAGAGAAAACATATGTCTGTATGACTGTAGAACTTGTCTGCAGTCCTGTTGCTGTTGGTCAGTGAGGCTGCCTGCCAAGGCCACTCCATCAACTGAACCATCATCAGGGTTCTGAGAAAGCAGGTCTGGGAGAGGGTCACTCTCCTCCTCCTGTCCCTCATCTGTAGCCATGAGCAAGCCCATGTCTGCCCTGTCAACATATGCCTTCAATCTGTTGACATGAAGCATCCTGCGGGGGCTCCTGGGAGTTCCAAGGTCGACCAAGTAGGTTACAGCTCCCTTTTGCTCAACAATAGTGTGGGGTCCAGACCATTTGTCTTAGAGTGCTGCTGGGGCCACTGGCTCCAACACCCACACTTTCTGTCATGGCTGGTAAACAGTCAGCACAGCCTTTTGGTCATGCCAGGATTTTTGAAGTTCCTGGATGCCTTTTTCATGTACTCAGCCATCCGGGAGCGGAGACCAAGGACATAGTCCACAATGTCTTGTTTAGGCTTTTTGAGAGGTATCTCCCATCCTTTCTTCACCAGACAAAGGGGTCCTCTTACAGGATGCCCAAACAGAAGTTAAAAAGGGCTGTAGCCAACCCCCTTCTGTGGGACCTCTCTATAAGCAAACAAAAGGCAGGGCAGAAGGATGTCCCATCTTCGTCTAAGCTTTTCAGGTAAACCCTTGATCATGCCCTTTAAGGTCTTGTTAAATCTTTCAACTAGACCATTGCACTTTGGATAGTAGGGTGTGGTGAACTTGTAGTTCACTCCACACTCTTTCCACATAGCAGCCAAATATCCAGACATAAAGTTTGCACCTCTGTCTGAGACAACCTCCTTCGGAAAGCCCACTCTTGAGAAAACTCCCAGGAGTGCTCTTGCCACAACAGGTGCTGTTGTGGTCCTTAGGGGAATAGCTTCTGGGTATCTGGTGGCATGATCCACTACCACCAGAATAAACCTGTGCCCAGATGCTGTTTGGGGATCCATTGGTCCAACAATGTCTATCCCAACTCTTTCAAATGAAACCCCCACCACAGATAGTGGTATTAGGGGGGCCTTTGTGGTGCCACCTGATTTACCACTGACTTGGCAGGTGACACAGGAGCGACAAAACTCCTTGGCATCTTCTGACATGTGTGGCCAGTGAAAACGAGGGACAAGCCTGTCCCAAGTCTTGTTCTGGCCAAGATGTCCTGCTAAGGGAATATCATGGGCTAAGGTAAGAAGGAAGCCCCTAAATGCCAAAGGTATGACCAACCTCCTGGAAGCACCAGGCTTGGGGTCTCTAGCCTCTGAATAAAGGAGCCCTTCATCCCAATACACTCTATGGGTACCTGTAGCATTCCCAGCAGCCTCAGCAGCAGCTTGCTGTCTGAGGGGTTCAAGAGAGGGGCAGTCCAACTGTGCATGCCTTAGATCTGCCCTTGAAGGTCCCCCTGTCCCAAGAAACTCAACTTGATCAGGCTCATGCTCTTCTAGGACAGTTCCTTCTTGAGTCTCACAATCAGCTTCCTCAGAAGGCTGATCCTCATTCTGAGGCAGGGGGAAGGCACTGCCTTAACCCTACTGCTCTTTCTTTTGGTAGGCAACTGGTCCATAGTTTCAGGATCCAGGGCCTGTTCAGTTTTGCAATATTTGGCCTGTGACCTGGTCACAGCAATGACATGTGCGGATATATCTAACATCTCTGCATGGGTCCTATACTCCACTTCAGACCAGACTGAAGATTCCAGATCATTGCCAAGCAGACATTCTACAGGGAGGTCTGAACTAACAACAACTCTTTTGAGGCCAGTTACCCCCCCCTCCCCGGAGAAATTAACAATTGCCATACTATGGGTGTTAGTGACATTGCTTGCATTGGTTACTAGGTAATTGGCACCTAGTATTATCTGTCCAGGGTCCACAAAGTTAGGTGCCACCATGGTGACACTGGCACATGTGTCTCTGTAGGCCTGAGAAACTTTGTTATTAATTAAAGGTGTCTGCCTGTACTTGCCCAAGTTATTGGAGCTCACAGTAGAGGACATAGCCATGTCTACATCACAGACAAGAACAGCTTGAGTTGGTATTCTGACTAGGCCTGAATCCATCTCAGTACCCAGGGTTAACCCCACTATAGCCTTGGGTTAAGAACCACCACTATTAACTGTACTAGGGGGTGCAGGTGCCTTAGGGGCAATAGTGGTTGGAGCCGTCTCCTTTTTGGTGCAATCACTGGCCCAGTGAGTATTAACCTTACAATTTTTGCACCAGGGTTTCTTTGGGCCTTCCTTTATCTTAGATTGTTGGGAACCCCCACCATTAGAAGCTTTTTGGGGACCTTGTGAAGACTTCTGGTCTTTTGCTTTCTCCCCATCCTTTTGGTCTTGCTTCCTCTGATCACCACCTTGGTTCTGGACCTTCTGCCTCATCCTGGTTCTGACCCATTTGTCTGCCTTCTTTCCCAATTCTTCGGGAGAGGTCAGATCAGAGTCAATCAGATGTTGGTGCAATAACTGGTTCTGACAATTATTAAGAATTTGCTCTCTCATAATGAAATTATACAATCCTGTAAAGTCTTTGACCTTACTGCCCAGTAATCAGTCTTCCAGAGCCTTAGTGGCACAATCTACAAAGTCAGTCCAGTCCTGAGTCTGTGTCTTCTGGGTGTCTCTGAACAGCAACCTATACTGTTCAGTGGTTAAGCCAAACCCATCTATCAGAGCACTCTTCAGGATAGTGTACTTGTTAGCATCCTCATCAATAACTGTGAGGAGCTTGTCTCTACCTTTTTCTGAAAAGGAGAGCCATAAGATTGCTGCCCACTGACTATGGGGTACCTGCTGTACTTTGCAAGCCCTCTCAAAAGCAGTTATCCACTTGTGGATGTCATCCCCACTCTGGTAGGGAGGGACAATCTTACTTAGGTTTTTATGGTCATTTGACCTTTCCCTATCTCTAGGGATGTTGCTGCCGCCAGTGGAATCTCCTCCACTCAACGTTTGCTCTCTAGCAAGAGCCAGGGTCTCTTTGGCAAGGGCAATTTCTTGCCTCTTGGTCCTAAGCTTGACTTCCCTCATTCTAGCCTTATGCTCTCTTCTCTGAGGGGAAGTCATTATCCTCATTGCTGAGGTATCTGACCCTATTGAGACACCAGAGTGGTGGGAGTCACTGGAAAGTGACCTCCCCCTTCTGTGCTCAGTGTTAGGCCTACTTGGGGGCCTGGATTGGATTCTCTCCTGTCCAGCCCCATGTAGTCCTAGGTTGAACTGGTTCAGTTCTCCAACTTGGACCTGATCATCATCCTTTTCATCATCAGAACCCCCCGGATTGTCATCCTGGGAATCGTCTGTTGAGGGATGCCCCCCTCCCACTACCTGTCTGATCTGGGGTTGCTGTACTTTCTACATCATACTCCACTAATTAATCTATCAGGTGTCTCAGGGTTGGACTCTGTCCTTGTCTCAGTCTCCTGAGTGAACACAAACTTCTAAGCTCATTAAAACTAAATGTGTCATAGTTATAAGGGACCCTGGGAGGGTCCACTTCCATGGGGAGAGACACACTAGGCTCTCCTCTCAAGGGCGTTCTCTAGTGAGGTGTGGTGTGTGCACCTACCTACACTAAGTGTTACCTACTAAAACCTCTCTAGGGGTTGTAGTCAGGGTATGCTAAGCCCTTTCCTCTACAACAACTAAGATCAGTAGAACTTAAGTATTATAAGAACTTGATTTATATGTACCTCCAGGTACCTTAATGTGATCTTTCAAATGATATCTTAAGATTATATGGTAAAACAACAGCAAACTCTTATCCCATCCGCTGCACACCAATGTGAGAAGTTAGCCTGGCATATGATGTCCACTATTCTAGTGGGCACCTTGCACCAGTCTAAATTACCCTTATTGATGGTGTTTGTAAAGTCAACCTTATAGACAAGCTATCCTAGTGGTAGCATGGACCAGCAGTCTTAGGCTAAAACTACAGAGAGCATGTGAAGCCAGTTGTTTTACCATATATAATCACTTGAATACCAAATGAAAGGACACCACACAAGGTATATATCAAATATATATGTATTTATTACTAAAACAACCCCTCTGCACTCTTTATGAGGTCAGAGTTCGAGATACGTTACAAGTTACTCATTAAGCATACTATAAGTTGCATAAATACAATTCTGCCCTAGGGGCCTCATGAACCATATACTAAGTAAGTGGTATAAGAACCACTTCAGGAATAGTGAATAGGCCTAGGGCCTAGGGAATCGCTGGGGCTACACTACAGAACAAAAGGTTAGGAAGTAGGAGACCCACGGGAGACGTGTGCAGTGTGGGAACACAGTCGCAAGTTACTATTGACTTACAATGGAGAACGAAGAAGTCACAAAGTTACTGATTAAGGACACTTCCGGGTGGACTACGGTGAAACCCCTTTTTACTAGGACACATGGATAGTCAATACCCATGGGAGCACCGGAGTACTCGAGTTACCTCACCCAGGGAAGCTGGGTGCATAGGTGTCTTTTCGTGACGGGTTTCGTTGATGCTTTCAATGGAGACCTGCAAAAGAAGTGCTGTAGGCAGCCGAAGGAAGAGTGTCCGGGTGGATCCAAGGGTGGATCGAAGAACTGAAGAACCTGAAAGCAGAGGGGACAGAGTCTGAGTCACTTGCCAGTGACCAGGAAGGAACCAGGATGGAACCAGGTGATGTTGCGATGCAAACAGCTGCAACAGACCCGGCCACGGAAAAGGCCCCCAAGCAGATCCCCCAACCCCCAGGACGCGAGGGAAACACAACCGGGAGGGTAACGCAAGGCTGCCAATCGAGACAGGCAACCGCCACGGGCCGGAAAAGAAAATGCCAGACTTCAAGAGCAGCAGCAGAAGAAAAAAGCCCACCCGAAGACCACAGAAGCAGCCCAGGGAAGGACGGGCAGGGGCAGACAGCGGCCCGGCCCCCTAAGACATACGGTAGTTCTCGGAAACCCCAAACCTAGAGAGGGAACCCAACGGAAAGGAACAAGGGTCCAAGAACGAAACCACGGAGGGCGACCTCGTTTAACAGCAGTCAAACGCTCCCCCACTGAGCCACATCCCCCCCAGTGCCACAGCATACAGGACGGAGGAACCGCAGGACAATGCTCGCAACGCACCAGGCCAGGAACAGCAAGAGTGACCAATAGCCTAGTGATGGCAGCAAGCCATATCCCGCCGGCGGAATCCCCAGGCAGCGCCGAGGACTGAACCCGCCTCGGCCGAAGGTGAGTCCACAAAAAGCGGACCCCAGCAGGGGGGAGGACTCGAACCCTGCATCAGGGGACCGAGGTCATAGCGCCGAACGAGCTGAGCTGCTGGGGGAGAGCTCGGATGCCAGCCCCACAGGGCTGATAGCGCAGGCCGTACAAAGGCCGGGGTGCACAAGGGGTCGCGGCCGCGGAAACGGGCCGCTCGATGCAGACCCACCCCCGCAACAGGGCAGGGGTACATGCGCCCGGCACCCAAAGGCAAGATGCAGAGACAGGGACAAGGGTACGCGGCCGCGAGCATGGAGGCGTGTTGCCGCCAGCATGCATGGTAAAACTCCTTACAGTACAGCGTGCACCAGGAGATGCCTAGGCCGTAAGCGAGCGTCTCTCCACAGGAGGGGGCAAAAAGACGCCGCAGGCAGGGACGGGCCGAGGGCCTGTAAAACCAGAAATGCAGGGAAAAGTCAGAGGCCAGATCCACAAGGCCTAAGAGACAACAAACGCCCACCCAGAGAAGAAGCGGACCATAAAAGGAAGCCCGCAGCCTCACGGGAGATGAAAGCACACCCCACCAGAGCCCGCCAGCTGTCCGACTCGGTGACCGCAGGGCCCAAATAATAAAGCCCGCTAAAGCAGGGTAGAAAGCAGAAAATGGAGGGGGCGCAGGTCAGAACTCCCAAGAGCCCGCAAGCACTAGGAGCCCGCTAGAGCAGAGCTGTGAACCCAAAGGGTCAGCGTGAGGGCCAGAAGGCAGGGGAACCAGGGGAACAAGAGAGTGAGCCCGCTGTAGCAGGGCCTCCCCCACCCAGGGCACAGGGACCTGCTGGAGCATTACCTCAGCCCAACTTACCTGAACAGACGCTCTGGAGAATCTGCAGCACAGAACTAAAAAAACAGGTTGATGGGTTGGGCCGGCCCACCTCTTATAGAGGTCAGGGGTATAATGGGTCGGCCATATTGGGAAGGGATGGGAGGCATGGGAGGCTGACTTTTTTCTTTGGAGGGTTCTGGTGTGGAGCTGAAGCTCACTTTGTTAGTCATGTGGCGAGGAAGACTAACGAGGAGGTAATGGACATGTGCAAGGCCATCACTGGAAGTCAAGCTAGGGCTTTGAAATGAGAAGAAATAAAACGTGTGGGGGGTGGTTGGTGGAGACAATGTATGGTAGTGTAGTGAGCACCAATCAAATGTGTGTTGTTTAAAAGAAAGTAAACTGTCCGTGCGCAACGGTAGAGGGAGGAAATTGAGCGTGCACGGTGGAATTAAAAAGGGATAGTGACAGAACACATATTTGGACACAAAGAAGAATATGAACCTACTCAGGAATTTTATTGACAAGAAATCGAACATGAGTTGGTATGTTGATTAAAACTTGAGAATTGAGAATAAATCAAACAGATGAGAGGACAGTGAGCAATTACTGAGAGTGCATAGGGATACTGTGAAGAAATATGACGTGTCGATAAGTTTTGTGAGGAAAAAAATGAGGATGTGTTATGATAATGAGGCTTAGGTGTATTGAGAAGAAATCAAACGTAGTGAAGAGAGCATGTGTTGTAAATAGGTGTTCTAAGTAATCAAACCTCCAATGGAGTACTGAAAAGGCCTGATGTGCACTTGTTTCAACAAGGTCCTGGGATTGTGAGGCGAGATCACACTTGCACTGAGTTAGAGAGAACGATTGAACCTGTACGGTAGCAGCTGAGAGGAACTGATATGTGGTAGTGACGTCATATGAAACTTGTACTGGGTTGCAAGAAGAACCCGAGCACGCACTGGAGGGAGGAGTAAGTACACATTACAGTGGGTTGTGGGCAGAAATCGAACATGCACTGCATGTTTGGTGGCGTCGTACGTGCACCGCGTGTGAAGAGTGACTGACCCCGCCTTCCTATGTTAGAAGGTACTGAACATGCTTTAGGTTTGAGGACTTAGCAAACAAGGCGTGGGCGTGGCGTGTGTGTAAATGTCGAAGAAGCATTTGTGTGAGGAGAAATGTACCACGATATGGTGCGTTAGTTAAATTGAGCCTGGACTAGGTTGTAAGGAGGACCTGAACTAGCATTGAGGGAAAGAGAAAAACCTGAACATGGTCTGATGAGCCGGAACTGAGCATGTGCAGGGGTGTGAGGAGAAATGGCACTTTCAGGGAGAGAGAGAGGACAACTCAGCATACCCTGGAGTGGGAGGAGAAAACACTTCTGTATTGGAATCGGAATGATAAATGAAGATCAGAGAAAACTGGACGTGTGCTGTGGTACAAGGGAGACATCTAACATTCTCTGGGTCTGGAAAGGGACATTTAATATGGCCTTTGATACCCAGGTGAAATCTATAATGCACTGTGACAGGGATGAGATATTGGACTGGTTCGGGTACATAGGAGAGAAAGTGAGTATATGCTGGCTGATGTAGTGAGTACCTGGTGTGCTCTGTGTAATGAAGCATAATAAAGCAATAGGGTGGAGAGGAGTACAGAGCAGGGTGGAGGTACTGAGGAGAATCTGGTAGTGTGCTGGGGAAGTAAGGAGACATTGAAAATGCACTACAATAAAGAAACAATTTATAATGCATAGCAGTGCTTCATGTTTTACGTATGTCTATATGTTTTGTATAAAGCTTGCATTGTAAACTTGATGCCGAACAGGAAGGTGATCAATTGTCCAGTGACACCAGCCTGGAGGTGATGATTAGGAAGCAAGGTTAGTAAACAGTTCAAAGGTCAGTGATCCGCAGGTGCAAATGCATTCTGAAGCATATGAGTTGTGTCAGTGAGTTGTGTCAGTGAGTGGGAAAATAACTATTCTTGTTTTAGCTGTTTTTTTCATAGCTGGTCTGGAATACTCGCTTCCACCGCCTCACTCCTTGAGGACCCCCGTAGGAACTCTTAAAAGGGTGATATGTGTGTCCATACGATAAGCACAGACAGTATTGCAGAATAAGTTGGTCTTTGACTAGGGCCCATCAGCGACGGTCAACCTGGTACAATGACAGCTAGATGGAGTGTGGGTAAAGATGAAAAGGCACTCTCGGAGCGGTTATTATAAGTAAACGCTCTGTTAGCTGTTGTTTTCATTTCAGCATGCTGCTGTGGATAAGGCGTGTGTGCTGAAGACGGCTGTAATGCCAGAAACCGGTCCTGGGAAGCTTGATTCCGGTCCAGGGAAGACATGGCTTGGCAGTTCTGGCTGGACTGTTCCCATGAGGCACAGGGTCAGACTGATTTGCATATGGCCATGTCTGAACTGGGGTGGCAGAGTGAGCTAAAGAACGGTGATGGATTAAACCCAGATCAGTTGACTGGGGGTGAGTGTTTGTACTGTCAACGCTCCGTCCATCATCACCTTTGGTTTTTCTTTGTTCGCCCTAAGTTGGCAGGGTATGCTCAGACGTGAGTCCCTTGCTCACTTTGCCACTGGAGTCAAGCAAGCCCAGCTGAAGACAGCTGTAATGCCAGAAACCGGTCCTGGGAAGCTTGATTCCGGTCCAGGGAAGACATGGCTTGGCAGTTCGGGCTGGACTCTTCCCATGAGGCACAGGGTCAGACTGATTTGCATATGGCCATGTCTGAACTGGGGTGGCGGAGTGACCTAAAGAACGATGATGGATTAAACCCAGATCAGTTGACGGGGGTGAGTGTTTGTACTGTCTATGCTCCGTCCATCATCACCTTTGGTTTTTCTAAGGCGTGTGTGGTCATGAAGTGGGAATATCTGTTGAGGAGAGGGAGACTGAGATAGATGAAGAGGGCGAAGGGAGATACATTGAGGAGGGGTGGGTACGGAGACTAAAGGATTGATGTATGTGCAGGTCACAAATCATGGGTGCTAGTTGCGCACACATTGTTTTGTATCCTATCTGTGTTTCTATGATGTGTCTTATGTATTAATAGTTTCAATCACAACATGCCCATTAAGTGGGAGCTGCAGAATAGCCAGCCTAATAAATATTAATCAGGTAGGTGGCTATTTGCAACCCCGTTCGATTGACTTTCCACTTAGAGGTGGTGAAGGACAGCAGACCTCCATCCCTGCATTTGCATTCCAGAGTAGGAAATATGTTTTTTTAACCAACCCGTACTGCAATCCTTAAAGGACCAAGTGCTGCTTTAAAACAAATGTATCCCATTTGGGAACATGTTGGGAGAAGCAGGCAGTGGCCATTGGACCACTGCCTGCTCCTACTAAGGCTGTCTGACACAGTTTGCAAAAAAAAAAAAAGATATCGAAACTGTGGCAGCTTCGAATTTGTGAATGAGTTACTACCACCCTTGAAGTCTCGTTGACTTGCCAAGGCTTTGCGGTTACACACAATTGCTACAACTCATTGGGAATCACAAATAGGAGGCTCGTCCCATTCACCCAACCTCCAAACTGCGATTCAGAATGAGTCTCCAAACCCATTTTGTGATTTATAAACCGTTTTTCGAACCACAAAAAGGGTTTAGTATATTATACATAAACATTGTGCTGCCACAAACTCTGTGATTTTGCAAATTATTCACAAGGTGTTTTCGTGCATATGGCCCAAAACGAGTGTGTGTGTGTGGATGGGAGAGAGGAGGGAGGGAGAAGAAAGGGGGGACTCGAGAGAAAGTGATAGAAGAGAGAAGGGACAGGGAGCTTAGGCGAGAGAGAGACAAAGAGAAGTCGACAGGAGGTAGCTGACACGGAGACTTTAAGCCGCCTCGTGATGAGGACACCAGCCCCAGAATATTCCAGCAATTTGTGGCCCTTTGTGCGCCCCGCCTCTACAGTGAAGGCCGCTGGTGTCCGCTTGCATCACTTAAGCATGCCCCCTCTCTCTCCCGAACAATTGAACATGCATGTCTCCTTCTGAGCTGTCAGATCAATTATAAAGGCGAATGTAACAGCAGCAGAGGGAGGAAGCGAGAGGCCCGGGGTCTGCTCATGTGCTGATGAAAGCGGCATATATGGTTACTGGGTCCTTTTCCATGAAACCCCAAGAGAAAAGCACATTGGCACTGATTGAACTGTAAGAAGTCATTCCAAAGGCTCGACCTCATTATTCACTCTGCAGGGAATCAATAAGCTTCGTGTCTTGGAATCAATTAACCTTTGCTTCTCCACGTAGAGTTAAATTAGTTTTTTTGCCTCCTTGTTGCCTTCTTTACTCGCCTCTGAATAAACCCTACAGCCGGGGGTCTCTCTGGGCCCGGGTCTGTACTGACCTGATAGTGTGATGGGGCTGCCTGATGCTGTGCTGGAGTGGCCGCAGCACGGCTCTCAGCGACACCAAGTAAAGCATTGACAGCGCTGCCGCAGAATGGCTGCTGACACAGGGGGCCCTCAGGGGAGGGATCATGTGGCTTAACAGATTAGCACAGGGTAAGTGAGCCTTCCACCCCAGGCTGCCCGTGTTCACTTGTTGCTCAAGCTGTTGGCGAAAATCACTAATATCTGAAGTCCAGCTGACGCCAGTTGTTTCCGAGTAAATTATGAGGTTAACAGTAATTAACTAGAAATTCAATAGGTAGAACAATGATGGTTCCTGGAATAATATTGTCTTGAGTAGAAATGTATTTTATTTGTTAATTTTTTTCTCACATACAAAACAAAATATTGACAAATAATGGGGTAGGTACATTAACAATAGTAGCTCTTTCAGATGGAAACAGAGATGGGTGTGGATGTGACACAGGATGAATAATTAACAAAACACTCAGGGCCCGATTTTGATGTCAGACTGAATTGAGGTCGTTAAAAAATGATTCAGTACTAGGACGGAGCGGCCTCCTGTTGGCGGTCCCAACCCAGCAATTAGGATGCGACTGAACACTGTTCGGTCCACTCCTAATCTTTACAATGGTCAGAATGCAGCTCTCCTTGTAAAGCGAAGAGGTGCAGTTCATCCATGCATGCCACGGGGTGCAAGGATCAACAGGGGGGCACCATAGTTGCCCCCTCTTCCTCCAACCGGAGGCCATGGTGCATGGCGGTCCTGCTGGGGGCCCTCAAAGTCGACTTCGGACAGCCTTTTAGAGTCATAAAGGCCGGCACAGAAAGGCTGTTGGAATCTGACAATGTAATCCCTTGTGCGGAAAGATTGGGATTACTAGAGCCCTACAGAAGCCATCCGGAAATCGAGTTCAGATTCCTTTCTGACCGGCTCCATCCAAATGGTTCAGTCGGAAATGAATCCGAATTGCTGACTACGATGCAGTAGGAACAGCTCTGACCAAGGGTCGGAGCCGTTTACTATGGCATCGTAATTGACCCCTTAGTATGTAAACTCAACTATACAAAATTAGAGTGATAGATGGGTGTGTATTTAAAACAATTGTTGTAATTCAAGGTGTTTCTAGAGAGTGGTTTTAATCCATGCAGAGTGGTAGATGACTTTCAGCTTTAAGACAGTTCCAGTCTAACAGTCTCAGTGATAAAAGGAACGGAATCTAGATGCTACACATAGAGGTTTGGTGGTAACAAGGTTCCTTTTGTTAGGTGAGTGTAGGTTGAATGTGGCTACATAATTGACTCAAGATTACAAGAGGTAGATGGAGAGGAGCTGGTTATGGCTGTCTTTAGCTGACAGCCAACTTAACCAACTTGGTGGCAGTACAGTGAGGTAGATGTTTGTTGGGGAGAGCTTAAAGAGAGTTCTAGTAGCAAATTTTTTAACTTTATCCAGTGGTCTAAAAGAGTAAAGGGAGCGATATACTAGTAGAAAGTTAGAGTAGAAGTCAGGGTTTTTAAAGACCAGTGAGGAGTTGGGATCCTTAGCTGTGTGTAAGGAAGTGCTAGAGCAAGATTTCTGTGTATTCGTTAAGTAAGGCTGCTGTGTCTGTGCTGGTAAAGTACGCTTCTATATTCATTGAAGATTCATAATGTACACCAAAGTGTTTGGCTGAGGGTGACATGGTCATGATGTTTGGGGCCGGGAAGGTGGTGAGGGCAATGCATAGGGAAGGGTGACATTTACAGAGGTGCCACGAAAGTAAATTACTTCTTGTACTTTCAGTTAGGGTAAATTTAACATCAGTGAGCGAATCAACATCTAGTGAAGGGCATGTGAGGAAGAAAAATAAAGTGAATATAAGTGTGAAAAATATTTGTGTATCATCATATAGATGAAATCCATATTAAGTGATTTTACTAAACCCGCATTGTGAGTGGCCCCGGAAACTGGACAAGATTTTCCGTACCCAACAGTTACAGGTATTAAATATACCAGCTAGTAAGGGTCCACTAATCAATGAGGAATTACCAGTGGAATCAATTATTCTGAGTCTGAGTCACTCAGTAATTCGTCCCTTTGGCCCAGACTTTCAAACTGAAATTTCAGGTGTTTTCAACAGCTGAAATCTCTGTATGAAACTAAAAAGCTTATAGTCCCGTTAAGAGTGGTCATAGTTGTTATCAGCCTCATTGGAATTAGGAGGCCACTTGGAAAAACGGGCGAAGGAGTGAGTATGAAGTGGGTATATTACCCGATAAAAGTGTTGGACATATCGATGTGCCAAAATATCCTAGCCTAAATATCAAGAACCAAAATATCAACAAGATAAGTGTATTTAGTTAAGTACAGGTTTTATATGCACCCTTACAATATATAGATTATATATATTCAATGAAAAAGACAGAGGTTAAAGTAACTTCATAGTTAGGTGAAACTTTTAGTAACACCGTAATGTATTAGACTAAAGAACACAGACATTTACCAACTATGGTTATCTCAACTAACTATAACTCATGCCTTAAGGTAACTATAACTCACACCCCCACCATGCTCAGTTTTCTCATCAATAATGTCACTGCAAATGCTGCAGTAATATTATCAATGATGTCATGGACGATGTCATGAGTGATGTAATTTGTGGCTGTGAGTTGTAGTTACCTTAGGGCACAAGTTTGTGTGGCTCCCCTTCCTAAGCTTAGTAGGCCCTGGGGACCCCATTCCCGGCTAATAACTTATTTTAAAGGGGACCGGAGCAGAGCAGACCCCTCCCAAGCCTATTATGGCCCGGGATCCCATCCCCTAGCATCTTACTTCAAAATAGGTGGATGCCGACCCAGAACACCCACAGACAACATGTTGGGGGCTGCGGGGAACCCGGGCCCCCCTGGCCCAGCTGTCTCCTCACAAAGTGTGGGAGGCAGACTGAAGGGAGCAGCCAATTATGCTTGCTCCCTCCGGGTGGGAGTAATATGTTTTCTGTTTCCCTACCCGCATCAGTTACGGCAGGAAAACAGAACACAATTCAGTTCCCAGCTAGCATGTACATTTTTAAATCTCCCGCTGGCAGGAAGCGGACTAAGGGGCCTATATCAATGTAGGGTGGAATTGCTTCTGCCCGAAACCCACTCAGTCCTGGGACGGCGGAACACCTCATTAGGATGCGACCATGTTCGTTCGCATTTCTGAATTTCCTTATGAGAGCATGCATTACGGCCGTAAACCGCCCATAATATATGGTCTCATATGGAAATGGGAAGTGCTGTTAATCCCTGCACCCTGTGGCAGGCACCTGAAAGATCAACAGGGGGGACCTCAGGTGCCCCCTCGGCCCCCAACCATAGGCCGCGCACCCAAAGGGCCCCTGCTGTGGGCCCCCAAACACGCTTTCTGACATGGTTTTCATGTCGGACAGGCCGTCATGGAAACCATGTCGGAAAGCGTGCATCGTAACCCCAAGGCCCGCCCTTTGGGATTAAGGGCCGGCTCTGACTAGCCGGCGGGCTCCATGAGCCCATTGTAAGCCAGCCAGAATGACTGGCCAGTTTACTTTCTGACCACCGGCATCATAATGAGGCGGTCAGAAAGTAAACCAAGCGACCCATTATGATGTGGCCAGGAAAGCTCCGACCAATGCGGAAAGCATCGTAATCGGCCCCTTAGTGTCCCTGTTGGACAGGAGATTTAAAACTTCTCCTGCCAGATGGGGGCAAACAAACGTTTCCCCGCCCACACTAGTGCGGGCAGTGAAACTACTGTGGCCCAGGGGTTTCCTCCCTGGGATACAATAAGTGACATGCCAGGGGTATGGGGTTCAAAATGAGACCTTTAAAGGCTCATGGAGGGGGCTGTGTAGCCCCCTCCCTTTTAATTTGCATCATGGCCCTGGCAGGTGGGGTTCCAGGGGCCTTTTTAAGGCTCAGGGAGGGGGCCATTTGGCTCCACTATGTTTTTGTGTACATTTCAGCCAAGGTGGATAGGGACCCTGGGTCCCAAGTAGGTTTAGGAAGGGGGGCTTGCACCCACTCCCTTACTTCATTACTCAGCCACAGGGGATGGGGTCCCGGTCACTTTTAGGTATGGGGAGGCGGACAGCACGGTCCCCTCCCCTTATAAAACCAATTTGGCTGTGGGGGGATGCAGTCCTGGGCCCTTTTTTATGCTCAGGAAGGGGGACCACATGCCCTCTACCCATTTATAAAATGGCAGCCCTGGAGAAGGGTCCCCAGGGACATGCACCCTCCTTCACTCAAGTACTACCTCGGCAACCCCTGGGGATAATGTTTTGAAAGGTGCATTTAAAAAAAAGTTTTGGGTCCCTACCCTGCCCCTTTATGTTTTTTGGGGTTTTTTGTTGAGACTCGTGTCTGAGCCTGAGTCTTAAGATGGATACTACCACTATCTGGTTGATGTGGTGGCAGCCAATAAGATATCAGAATGACATCTGTTGGCTCTGTGGACATACTCCGCAGTGTGATATATACAATCAGTTTAACCTTAATTGTTCTAAAACTACCGAAGGGAATACAGCAAAACACAAAAGGCACTCTTTTTGGACCAAGATTTAGCTTTCTGACAAATTTGATGTAATTCCTTTCAGCAGTTTGGGCTGTAGCTGTGTCTAAAGTTCTTATGGAAAAGTAATACTTATTTGGAAAGTTTCATGGAGATTCATCAAATGACGCCAGAGTTAATACCAATGCAAAAAAGTAATATCCTATAGAACACCACTATGTATGGCCAACCCCTGTAAAGGCTGGCCAACTCAACATTGTGCAGAGCCTTTGGTCATTCATGGCAGGGTGTTGGTGGCAGGCCAAGTCTTGCGGCCATCCCCCCACATTCAGCCGACCCCCTCAAAGGCAGCCATATCCACACTGCCTTTGGCTGTGCGTGGCGGGGAGTTGGCCACAGGGTCGGCCCTGGGGACCCCTTCCCCCAAGGCCATGTATATTTTAGAGGGATGAGGGGCAATGTGGCCCCCATCCCAGAGCCTCATTAGGCCTTCAGGGACCCCATCCTCCAGGACAAATATTTATTTTCATGGGAAGGGGGAATGCATGGATCCCTCCCTGAGCTTTATTAGGCCCTGGGGACCCAATCTCCCAGGGCCTTTTCAAAAAAATTAAAGGCGAGGAGGACTGCATGGCCCCCATTTCCAAGTCTTATTAGACCCTCTAGACCCCATCTCCTAGGGACATTTTGTTTTATTAGAGTAGAGGGGAGCCGCATAGACGCCCTTCCCCGTTATCGGCCTGGGGACCCCTCCTTGTATAGGTGGGTGCCCTGGTGCCCACCCAGGACACCCACCACACATTCAATGGGGGTTACGGGGGGAGTCCCAATGCCCCCACGGCTACAACAAAAGACCCGCATACAGCGGGATCCAGTAATTGCTCCCACCTGGAAGAAGCAGCTACTAATTCTGCTCTCTCGGGCGGGAGCAATATTTTGGTCTGTTTCCCTACCTGCTTAGTGGGCAGGAGCATTTTTAAAGCTCTCACCCACTGGGAGTGGACTTGGTGCTTGCTCCAACATGGCAAGAGATTCAAGAATGCTTCTGCTAAGCACAAGCATACATAGATTTTCCTCACCACGTCAATACGGGCAGGGAAACAGCTATGTCTTGGGGCATAGCTACAGACCCAGACCAGTGAATGGGGTCTCCGGGGCCAAAAGCGACCCAGTATATATTGATGTGGAGTTAAGAAGAGTAAGTCCATACTTAGTGATACATATAAATACCTTCTCGATAATTTACTGATCAATATTTAGCCTGTGATATTTTGGCACACTGATATTATCCACATGCTCTCAGTGCTGGATGAGCTCAGAGGTATGGCTGACAGTAAGAAGCCGAGTGCCCTGATATTATTAGATCTGTCAGCGGCATTCGATACTGTCAGCCACACCCTGCTTCTGGACAGACTGGCCGCATTTGGGATACAAGACTTAGCCTATCAATGGCTAAAATCCTTTCTTTTCGGGAGAACTCAAAGGATTCAACTAGGGGACTGTACATCAGACCTGGGTATCCTTGAGTGCGGAGTCCCTCAGGGATCTGCATTGTCCCCACTTTTATTTAACCTTTATCTGCAACCCTTAATTGACTCTTTGGTAAACATGGGCTGCAGAACTTTCAATTATGCTGACGATACTCAGTTGCTACTCAGCATTGATAACACGGCATCTGCACAGATCCAAGCCCAAAATATTCTCAGACACATTGTGAGTTGGATGACATCGAACTCGTTGAAGATAAATCCGGACAAAACAGAGGTCCTAGTGGTTTCAACTGCTGCTTCACCTTGGTGTGACCTGTTTTGGCCCCAAGATCTTGGCCCTACCCCGAAACCATGTCCTAATATAAAAAGTCTTGGTATAAAGATTGACCATGAGCTGTCAATGGCCAGCCAGATTTCCTCTGTTGTTGGGACTTGCACAAATCTAATTAGACAGCTACGGCGGCTAGTCCCTCTTCTTTCCCCATCCACGCTTCGTACAATTGTCTCCGCCACAATAATTTCAAGACTGGACTATGGGAATGCCCTTTATTTGGGATTGCCTAAAACTTTGACCAGTAGGCTGCAAGTGGTTTTAAACGATGCAGCTAGGTTAATCTTTAGGCTACCTAGACTGACCCATGCCTCTCCATTGCTGTGTAGGTTACACTGGCTCCCCATAAAGCAAAGGGTGGAGTTTAAAAGTTTATGCATTGCCCATAAGGCAATCTATGGCCAAGCACCTGCCTATATCAAAGAACGTCTCAAGGCTTATAACCCCACACGATCATTAAGGTCCTCTAACACACAGTTGCTGTCCTGTCCCCGATACAAATTGGTAACCAAGGGAGGGAGATCCTTTTCCGTCTTGGTTCCACAGATCTGGAACAAACTTCCAGAGTCTCTCCGCAAAGAATAAATTTGTTGCACTTCAGGAAGTCTTTAAAAACGCTCCTGTTTAGGGAAGCCCTAAGGAACCGTAGAGTGCCTCGGCCACATGCATCTTCTTTTCATCTACTCAGTTGTTGTTACTAACTCTGGGCGAAGCACTACGCTACGCTCGCGGAGTTTGCAAAGTTTTCGCAACTTCGCACTACGCGAGCTGCACGTAGCACAGTGCGAACATGCGTAGTGCAGCGTAGCGTAGTGCAGCGGTCATTTTTTGCTTGTTCGCGGTCCTGAACGTCATGTTCGCGACCGCGAGCAAGCAAAATGACATCCCGGAGAGATTCTCAACGCGAGGAGGTCAGGTTTCTCATTGTGAGTGGTTGCGCATGCTCGCGACCGCTCTCAATGAGAAACTACCTGTTCGCGTTGAGAAAGCTGCCGCTCGAGTAATAATCTACTCGAACAGCAGAAAACTACAGATCGCACTGTGCAAGATGCCGTTTTCAATGCTTGCACAGTGCCGGATGCTTGTCCGCACTGTGCAATCATTGAAAACGCATCTTGCACAGTGCGAACATGCTACTACGCAGCTCGCGTAGTGCTACGTGAAGTTCGCGTAGTGCGAAGTGCACTTCGCGTAGCTTTGCGTAGCACTACTATGCGAACTACGCCCAGGGTTAGTTGTTACCTCCATCTGTCATGAGCGCCTAGAGACCTGACGGTGATTTGGCGCTATACAAGCTTCAGTTAACAATAACAATAACAATAACAATGATATTTGGACATACATTCTTAAAGTGAGAAGAGGAAGGGACTGATGCTCTGTCTTTTGGGACCCTGAATAATAGGGCAATATGGTTGAAGAGTAAAGAGCACCACACGGTCGAAAAGGATTGTTTAGAAAGATAGGATGAGAACAAGCTAAGAGTGTCTCCCAGAACCCCAATACTGGTTAGAGTGGCTATTAGACTGGGGTGAACGTTTGGGAAGATGAGAACTGAGCGCTTTTGGTGGTCAGATGGTATGAGGTTAGCTACATGGGTGATGACAGTTTCTGTTGAGTTCAATGTTGTAAATCCCAATTGGAAGGGATCTAGCAAGTAATGAGTGGAGAAGAAAAAGTTAAGATGATTAAAATCTAGATTTAGAATATAGCAAGCACTCAATTTAAATAAATAGTATTTTGTCTGCTACAGTTGGGTCTGTTTTAACACAATTGTCTCCTGTAATCAGGGTCCAAACCTGTGAGGGGAATCCATGAAATATGTATATAATGCAATGGCGCTAAAACAGCACGTAACATATCTTACAGGCTATGGAATGCAATTCAATATTGTTTTCAATGGGTTGATGAGGGTTCTGAAAAGGTAGGGACTGTTCTGGCGAACATAAGAGAAAATCTTTACATCTTGGATGAATGAAACCAAGTTTCTCTGACACTAGTCCTATATTTTCTACCAAAAGTTCATAAAAACATTACACCTATTCCAGGGAGGCCTATTATTTCGGCCCGAAAAAGCCTACTGGAATCGATGTCAAAATATGTAGATTATTTCTTGCAGGAGTTTGTTGTTAAGTTACCTTCATTTATTAAACACACCAGTGATTTTATAGGAAAGATAAAAGAAATAGAAGGGGATCAAGATTATTTCTTTCTGGTGATGGACATAGTATCTCTTCATACCAGTATTAACCATAAAGATGGGATCGCTGCTGTCAAATATTATCTTAATCAAATATCAATTAATCTATATGAGCATAACCGTATGATTATCATAATTGCCTTAACAACATTTTTTTCCTTTCTAACATGGACATGTACCAACAATTAAGGGGTGTGGCTATGGAAGCATGCTTTTTCCCCAGTTATGGTTGTCTTTATGTGGGCTAGTGGGAGGAGTATGTCCTCAGGGCATTGCATAAAACAACTTGGTATACCCATGTCAAATATTGGTGGAGATACATCAATTATATTTTTGTAATATGGAAGGGCACTAAAGAGGAAGCAGAAGTATTTGTTTCTTCTATCAACAACGAGTTAAATTTGAGTTTCACTGTACAAATTAGTGACCAAAGCGTTGAGTTCCTAGATGGGCAGGTTGATCTAAGCGGGGGAGAGATTCATACCAAACTACGCCGTAAAATAACAGCTGCTAATTTGGTCCTCCGCACGAGTTGCACATATCCTAAACACTTGATACGTAGTATTTGCTACGGTGAATTTTTGAGAGTACGCCACATTTGTAGCTTTGACACTGATCTTGAGCTATGCCAACAAGAAGCTGTTAAATTATCATTGCAACATGTAAGTCCCCCACAATCACATTACTGCGATGTAGTCAGAGGTCCCGCCCCCTTTCTCAACCACTCTGCACAAGTGCCTCTTGGCATACTACTGGTTGGGGTTGAAGTACCCTTGGCTGCTGAGGATTGTTGGGGGCCGCTCACTCACCAATACCGACTCTCACACACCAACTCACTTAACCCCTTCACTGCGGCGGCTATTCCGCCGCAGTGCTAAGGGGGCGGGGCGGCCGCGCGGCGGGTGCATGCTGGTGACGGAACCGCTCCATCGCCAGCCGCGGTTGCGCTGTGCTCATGACGGAGTGGTTCCGTCACGCCACCGCCCGCTCAATGGAACGCTCAGCGCAGGCACGGAATCCGCGCCGCGCAGGCGTGCCGAGCGGGCCGTGACGGAACCGCTCCGTCATCAGCACAGCGCGACGCAGCTGATGACGGAGTGGTTCCGTCACCAGCAGCGGAGGGGTTAATCAAACACCCACTTAAACAGCCACTCACTCATATACACTGCCACTTACACATCCAGTTACTCACTCATACAGCCATCAGACACCCACACACTCAGCCATAGTCACTACACACACACTGACCCACTCATAGAGCCACTCACACTACCACTTACCCACCCATACAGCCACTGACACACCCGCTCACTTACCAATACAGCCATTCACACCGCATCTCACTCACCCACACAAGTACTCACACACCCACTTATACACCCATACAGCTCTAAAACACCCATACACAGAGTCACACAGCCACTCACTCGATATATGTCAGACGTAGTATCACTCAGTAGTAGTGCACCTAGTACACTAATATAACTTTTGTAGTAGGTTAGTATATATGTTTCACAATCATAAACTGTCAGAAAATAAATTCACCAGATGATGTCATCAGTGATGTCACTGACCATGTCATGAGTGATGTAGTATGTGAAGTCATAAGCAGTGCAATGCGGGGGCGTACATTGTAGTCATAGCTCAGGTAACTAGAACTGCTGAATTTCACTGGTTTTGTACGAGTGAAATCTGAGCCTAACTATAACGTCCCTGTAACCTTTGTTTTATATATTATATTATACTATACATAATGCAGACCGAGCAATAAAGGAACTTTTTGCACGAAATTGTGGCCCGTCTCCGTCTGTGGTGTGACTACGGCCAGGGGGCCTGACTCCGGACCATGGGGTTCACGGTTCAATCCCTGGTGCTGGTGGCAGGTCAGCCCAGCCCCATGTGAATAGGTTGCTTAATCTTCCTGATGGCCCCCAGTGCCAAGACACTGCTCCGGAGGTAGCTGCTTGCTTTATATATGTGATCAAGCGCTCGGTGAAGCGCGAAACGCGTCATGTCGATTTGCAAACCCAGCACGAAATAAACAATCTTTGCACCTACTTTTGGGCCCGTATCTGTTTCTGCAGTTTCGAAAAACTGCGTTGTGATTCGGATATCCTTGGATATATATATATATATATATATATATATATATATATATATATATTACAAGGATATCCTTGGAATATATATATATATATATATATATATATATATATATATATATATATATATATATATATATATACTCCAAGGATATCCTTGTATATATATATATTCCAAGGATATCCGAATCATATATATATATATATGAAAAACAAGGGTTGCCCCAATGAAAGGGTCACACCATCACGAGTTGCCGCACACCAATGCCGGTAGTTGATCACCAACACACTCCTTCACCTCCATGCGCTAGATCAGCATCGCGCAGCCAAACGCGTTTCGAGTGAATACTCTTCGTCAGTGGCAATTAATGAACACAAGAGTGGCGGTGATTGTTACAAATTTATTAATCAAAGTCCCGCCCCAGTGGGTGCATGGCATCCTGGTACTTATAGTCCATAAAATGCTTGCCTGGGTTTTTTGCGTAACTCTTTCCCCAGTGGGCCAAGCCCACTCTTGTGATGTCAAATCCAATGGAAAAATAAAATATAGTCAATCAGCTTCTCAGAGCTAAGAGAAATTGTACCAAACAGGTAGACTTTGAGAAAGAAAAAATTAGAGATGTGTGAAAGATTTAAAGCTAGAGGTTACAGTAAAAAATTTATTTCAGCTGCAGTCAAGAAAGTGTATAACAAAGAGCCAACACAGACAGACAAAGAGAAAGAAGGTGAGAACCAGGAAACAGTCCGGTTCATCACAGACTATAACTCACAGTCCAAAGTGGTAAGAGGTGCCATCAATAAATTCTGGAACGCCTTGCAAACCGACAAGGACATTAAAACAAGTATCCGTGAGTTTCCACAAATGACCTATAGAAGACCTATGTCACTAAAAGACAAAGTCTGTCAGACACTGGTGGCCAACAAAAAGAAGAATAACCCAGTCCAGGGTTTCTTTATCTGCGGCTGATGTAAGGCATGTAAGTACAGCCGTAACACTAAAGAAGTCAAGCTGTCTGAACACTGTGCCCCCTACAAAATTCTGAAACATGTCTCCTGTCATACAGAGTTTGCAGTCTATGCGCTTAAGTGCCCATGCAATAAATTTTATGTGGGTAGTACAATTAAACCAACCAAAGAGAGAGTTCTACAACACCTTAGAGCTATAAAGAACCTGGATAAACAATACCCGGTTGCCAGACATTTTGCCACCCACCACCAGAGCAATAATAGTCTGTTATCATTTACAGTACTGGATCAGATTCCGGTAAGAGAAAGGGGAGGTAACAGACTACAAGAACTGAGACGCCTTGAATCTAGGTTTATCATTAAGTGCCAAACCATGCAACCCCTTAGCCATAATGGTGATGAGGCACTGGGTGTACATTTAGGATGACATAGAATTGTTAATTTAATGTATTTGTTGCCTCATAAGCACAACAACTGAAGAGAAAGTATCCCTGTTTTTTAAATGTATGAGTGTGCACAATCCACGATTGAATGTAAAACTCTATTCACGTTTATTTCTTTTATGTCACTACAGGCACCTGTTGAACCAATTTGGGAGAGTGTGAGGCACGGCAATGAAAGGGAGAGAGGCTGGAATTAAGAGTTCACCGAGCAATAACAGAGACACAGTATGATTGTATGATTCAAGGATGATGTCTACAAGAAGGCACATAAACCGGCCTGTGTGACAAGTCACCTTTGGCATTTGGATAATAAGTAAACACTATAAGGGACTGAACGTTTTTGCTACAAACTTTAATGCACGCCCACTAGGGCTGGATAACCAATATCAATTTTGAGTCAGCATAAACGACACGCCTGACAGCCCACTGGGGCCATACACCGGCTGAGAAGATAGTGGCACGGTATGTTAGTGCACCTAATTTTGTGAATGCCTGGAGGTCAGGGGTTCGAATCTCGCCTTTTGATGAACACAACGGTAACTGTAATTTTTGCCCAAGAATCCTAATACTGTTTTGAAATATTCTGAAGAACATATTGTATGTTAATTTATTCACACGGGGTTGCCTGCTGCAATGCAAGTAGGCTCTCATAGCTCCAGATACTACACGACATGGTAGTCTGTTTTCAATGTTTATGGAATTCACAAGTCACATGATCTGCAGTTAAACTGTTCTGTCACTCTGCACTAACACTCGTGAACAAGGGAACTTGTTTCCCGAAACGTGTCGAATGCGTTTGTGAATAAAAACACTTTTTGAATCGAGCTGTGGCCTGGATATCGTTCTGTGGGAGAGAAAGGAGAACGATAGTAACCACCTCACAACAGCTCTATTCAGAAAAGAAAAGGCGGGAAACAGCTTACTGCATGCCCAGAGCTGCCACCCCCGAAATCTGATTAACTCTATTCGTTTAGGAGAGCTTCTCAGAGCTAAGAGAAATTGTACCCAACAGGTAGACTTTGAGAAAGAAAAAATAGAGATGTGTGAAAGATTTAAAGCTAGAGGTTACAGTAAAAAATGTATTTCAGCAGCAGTCAAGAAAGTGTATAACAAAGAGCCAACACAGACAGACAAAGAGAAAGAAGGTGAAAACCAGGAAACAGTCTGGTTCATCACAGACTATAACTCACAGTCCAAAGTGGTAAGAGGTGCCATCAATAAATTCTGGAACGCCTTGCAAACCGACAAGGACATTAAAACAAGTATCCGTGAGTTTCCACAAATTACCTATAAAAGACCTATGTCACTAAAAGACAAAGTCTGTCAGACACTGGTGGCCAACAAAAAGAAAAATAACCCAGTCCAGGGTTTCTTTATCTGCGGCCGGTGTAAGGCATGTAAGTACAGCCGTAACACTAAAGAAGTCAAGCTGTCTGAACACTGTGCCCCCTACAAAATTCTGAAACATGTCTCCTGTCATACAGAGTTTGCTGTCTATGCGCTCAAGTGCCCATGCAATACATTTTATGTGGGTAGTACAATTAAACCAGCCAAAGAGAGAGTTCTACAACACCTTAGAGCTATAAAGAACCTGGATAAACAATACCCGGTTGCCAGACATTTTGCCACCCACCACCAGAGCAATAATAGTCTGTTATCATTTACAGTACTGGATCAGATTCCGGTAAGAGAAAGGGGAGGTAACAGACTACAAGAACTGAGACGCCTTGAATCTAGGTTTATCATTAAGTACCAAACCATGCAACCCCTTGGCCATAATGGTGATGAGGCACTGGGTGTACATTTAGGATGACATAGAATTGTTAATTTAATGTATTTGTTGCCTCGTAAGCACAACAGCTGAAGAGAAAGTATCCCTGTTTTTTAAATGTATGAGTGTGCACAATCCACGATTGAATGTAAAACTATATTCCCGTTTATTTCTTTTATGTCACTACAGGCACCTGTTGAACCAATTTGGGAGAGTGTGAGGCACGGCAATGAAAGGCAGAGAGGCTGGAATTAAGTGTTCACCGAGCAATAACAGAGACACAGTATGATTGTATGATTCAAGGATGATGCCTACAAGAAGGCACATAAACCGGCCTGTGTGACAAGTCACCTTTGGCATTTGGATAATAAGTAAACACTATAAGGGACTGAACGTTTTTGCTACAAACTTTAATGCACGCCCACTAGGGCTGGATAACCAATATCAATTTTGAGTCAGCATAAACAACACGCCTGACAGCCCACTGGGGCCAGACACCGGCTGAGAAGATAGTGGCACAGTATGTTAGTGCAACTAATTTTGTGAATGCCTGGAGGTCAGGAGTTCGAATCTCGCCTTTTGATGAACACAACGGTAACTGTAATTTTTGCCCAAGAATCCTAATACTGTTTTGAAATATTCTGAAGTACATATTGTATGTTAATTTATTTACGCGGGGTTGCCTGCTGCAATGCAAGGAGGCTCTCATAGCTCCAGATACTACACGACATGGTAGTCTGTTTTCAATGTTTATGGAATTCACAAGTCACATGATCTACATTTAAACTGTTCTGTCACTCTGCACTAACACTCGTGAACAAGGGAACTTGTTTCCCGAAACGCGTTGAGTGCGTTTGTGAATAAAAACACTTTTTGAATCGAGCTGTGGCCTGGATATCGTTCTGTGGGAGAGAAAGGAGAACGACTGTCGGCTGAATATATATATATATATATATATATATATATATATATATATCAAAATATCCCAACGAAGAGGTGAGCCCTCGATGGAAGCAGCCACTTGATCGGAAATTTGCATCCATTTCATTTAAAATTCAGTGCATGATGAACCTTCATGGTATGCAGAAGCCATTGAGAAAGGGAGTACATTCCCGAAACTGGTCTGGCTAAGGAAAGATGATGACTGTTTCTTCTGCGTCTCCTGCTGCAGCTGTTCCTTAAATGAAATGGATGCAAATTTCCGATCAAGTGGCTGCTTCCATCGAGGGCTCAACTCTTCGTTGGGATATTTTGCGGCATGAGCCCAGCCGCAGGAAGCAAGCCAGCCGCTTCAGTGCGGACCCGTGATGGCGCCAAACGACGCTATCCTGACACGGGAGACCGGTGTCCAGGAGCAGTTGAATAATGACAACAGGACACCCAGCATTACAGCGCATCAGCCCACAGGGGTTTTATTTTGTTTTAATTTACTGCTACATTGAAGAACTCACTAGAGACTAGTGCTCATGCACTACAGGATCCAGAATGCCGCAGGTTGCGGACATGCCCACAAGAGCAGGCCCTTTAAAATTCAGTGCATGATGAACCTTTACGGTATGCAGAAGCCATTGAGAAAGGGATTACATTCCCGAAACCAGTCTGGCGTCTCCTTCTGCAGCTGTTCCTTAAATGAAATGGATGTAAATTTCCAATCAAGTGGCTGCTTCCATCGAGGGCTCAACTCTTCGTTGGGATATTTTGCGGCACGAGCCCAGCCACAGGAAGCAAGCCAGCCGCTTCAGTGCAGACCCGTGATGGCGCCAAACGACGCTATCCTGGAGCAGTTTAATATGCAGAAGCCATTGAGAAAGGGATTACATTCCCAAAACCGGTCTGGCTAAGGAAAGACGATGACTGTTTCTTCTGCGTCTCCTGTTGCAGCTGTTCCTTAAATGAAATGAATGCAAATTTCCGATCAAGTGGCTGCTTCCATCGAGGGCTCAACTCTTCGTTGGGATATATATATATATATATATATATATATCAGTCAAACACTCTGTTTTTTCGTACTTGCTAACAACAGCGAAACGGACACTTGCTTTTTCCTCTCGAAGCAGGTATTTATTTTTCAAATTATTTTCCGTGAACTGCCATGTGTAACCAGACGCGTTTCGGCGAGCGCAGTCGCCTTGCTCACTGGAACTTAAGTGTATATATGCGAGGGCAAAACCACTCTTGAACCTCCTTTCGGCGAACAGAGTAAACGGACTCCAGGTCATCTGCATTCAAGTATTATTTATTTTCTTATTTTTCTTCTCATGTACCTTGCAACGCGTTTCGGGCAACGAATGTCCTTGATCACACAAGGATGCATGGATTGCTGTGCAAATATATACAAGTGATCTCGTACACCAATCACCATCACATGACCATAGAAACAGAAAACAGAAATATGTCTGGTCCCACGAGGTAGCCAAATGCATGAAAAACAGACTCAGGAAATATTTAAGCATCTCATGTGAACATATAAAGTGCTATGCATGTAATAAATAAATAAATAATTAAATAGTTAAATATTTATAAATATAATTACAAAACAATCATTTTAAATATATATTTATGAAGTAAATCGTCACCAACAAATGCTCGAACAATGACGAAGAGCAGACTCATGAATCAGTGCAGAATTAGAGTGCTTTATTTATGCCCAGCCTGTCCGCCATAACGAGTTTCGCTTCCCCTGAAGCTTGATCACATGATATATATCTTTTTTTGGTCAAGATCCAAGTAATCACGACAAAAAAAAGCAATTTTCCGGTGAGCTTCGCCGGAATACGCTCCATTTACCATGGGCCAAGTGGGTCGGAAGAAGCAGCACGCGGAAATATATATATTTATCCATATATATATACACACATACATACACATATGTGAAAGAAAAAAGTTAACAAGTTAAAACCTTTTACTTAAATGAGTACAATAAGAATAGCAAATAAAGACATGGCAGACCCGACTCAGGGCCCTCAGATCCAACTCTCAAACCAAGAATGCATATATTTGGGGGGTGTCATGCCCCAGACATTCCCCCACCCCCACCCCCACCCCCACCCCAAAGCTACGTCCCCACCATTAGATTGAATTTCTAAGGGCCATAACATGCCCTAGGATGGCACAGTATGTGATATAATCAGTGGAGAAGCGTGGCTCAATGGTTAGAGCAGCAGACCCTGATGCAAAGGTCTGGCCGGGGACCAGGGTTCAATTCCCACTCGTTGGCTCTTGGACTCAATTTCCCCGGACCTGATAATTCTTGCCTTGGTGCCTAGTCTAATCATGGGTCCCACTCTGTGACTCTGGGCAATAGCTTGCTTAAATCTCCAGAACGACCCCAGCAGAGCTTGGATGCTGGGCTACACCTTGGGGGTACCCAGGAGTGGACATTTCACAAGAAAGCCAGGATGGGTTCCAGAGCGGTAGGAATACAGCGCTACGAGGCCTCTGGGTAGAAGTGCGCTATATAAATACTATACATTTACATTTACATATAAAGGGGACTAAAAGAAATTCCCATGCAGATTGCAACAGTTACTTGACCAAAATGCGCCTGAAGGGCCGTAGTACAGATTATCGCTGTTTTCAAAAGGTGTGCCATGCACAAACAGTGATAATGCACCCCATTATGGTGTTTGTGCTGCCCCCAGGGCACCCGCGAACTCGTGCTGCCCTGGGGGCAGCACATTCATGTGAAAACACAGAGCAGCCTCTCCGTGTTTTCACAGTGCAGGCAGCACCCGCTTACACTTTCAAAGGGGTTTAGAGATCCCCTTGCAGGCGGGTGCAGTCAGTAACTGTACCCGCCTGCAAGGGGATGTCTGGGGTGTCCATGGGACCTCCTTTACCCCCTGCAGAGGGCTGCTGTCAGGAGGCGCACTGTCAATGCGCCACCTTTTAAATGGTGCATTGTCGGTGCGCCGCCTGAAGACTGCTTTGACTATGGGCCCACGTCTATAATATGGTGCAGGCGCAGAGTCAAAGGAATTCCCTCATTTGCAAATGAAGGAACGCCCTCAGTAGATAGTGCTGCCGCTTTTAAGTGCGCCAGTGCTATCGGTATTATAGAAGTGGACGCACAAGCATCTGCATTCCCTATTATAATACCAAAGTGCCCTGGGATGTACTAAAGTGGGTGCAAACTCCTATTGCGCCCCAGTGGCACCATCTGTAAACAGGAAACATAACTACACAAAAGCAGTCCCAAGACACTACGCTGGCTTCCAGTGGGGTCAAAGGTCACCTCGTAAATCCTTTGCACCCTCCAGGAAGCCTACTGGAATGAGGATCCCAGATACCTTCATTCCCCTAATCAACACCTCATTCATCAACACTGTCTAAGAGCAGAAATATGAATGCAAATCTCTGGGTTTCCAGGGTCTCAGACCATATAACACTCTGAACTCCAGTGTGATGGCACAGTCTGGGCACCCCCTCTTCAGGAATCTCCTGAAGACTGTTCATGCGGCCCATTTCTTGAAGGATGATGACTACAGAGGCAGCGACGGAAGATTTCAGGTATGGGCCCCACACACTGGTGTAACGAAAAGTGAGGGGGGCTCCCTGCACGGTACTTAGAGGGGCCCCCTCCGAGCTCAATCAGGAGCTATCTGGCCACAGTGCAGTGCCCTTTGAGCTAGAGCTCCCCTGCCCCCACCCCCGCCGCACCGCGGGGGCTGCGTGGGCCTGTGTTACGCCCCTGACCCCACACACTGCGACTTTAGCTGTCCTTGTCCACTTCTGCGTCTTTAAACTTAGCAATGCCACAGCTCTATCTATACAGTCAGTCAGTGCAAGGTGATACGCGCACTTTATAAAATAAGCGAAGATATAAATAAGTGAATGAAAGGGTAATAAAGATCATTGCTGGGATTGGAATCTGTTGCCACTTTAGCCAGACGAGCTCTTTCTTCAGCCTGCAAGATGCCTCCTCTCCGATGTCCCTGAACGTTGTGTCCTTTCAGGGCCCTTGAGGCACTGGACTGGATCACCTCCTTCCTCGACGGAAGAACACAAAGAGTCCGCCTACCACCGTACAAGTCAGAGGCCACCAAAGTCATCTGCGGCGTACCCCAAGGATCCTCGCTGAGCCCAACCCTCTTCAACATCTACATGAGCCCCCTCGCGGCCATCGCACGCCAACACAACCTGAACATCATCTCCTACGCCGACGACACCCAGCTGATCCTCTCCCTGACCAACGACCCCGCCACCGCCAGAGCCAACCTGCACGAAGGGATGAGAGACGTAGCCGAATGGATGACGACCAGCCGCCTGAAACTGAACTCAGACAAGACGGAGGTCCTCATCCTGGGCTCCACGCCCTCCGCCTGGGACAACTCCTGGTGGCCCCCCGCCCTGGGCACCGCACCCAAACCGACAGACCACGCACGCAACCTGGGCTTCATCCTGGACTCCTCCCTCTCCATGACCAGACAAGTCAACGCCGTCTCCTCGTCATGCTTCAACATCCTGCGCATGCTACGTAAGATCTTCCGGTGGATCCCCACCGAGACGAGGAAGACGGTCACCCAAGCCCTCGTCACCAGCCGACTGGACTACGGCAACGCCCTCTACGCCGGAACCACTGCCAAACTCCAGAAGAGACTCCAGCGGATCCAGAACGCCTCGGCGAGACTCATCCTCGACATCCCCCGACGCAGCCACATCTCCGGACACCTGAGAGACCTGCACTGGCTCCCGGTCAACAAGAGAATCACCTTCCGGCTCCTCACCCACGCGCACAAAGCCCTACACGACCAAGGCCCGAGCTACCTCAACAACCGGATCAACTTCTACACTCCCAAGCGCCTCCTCAGATCAACCAACCACGCCCTCGCCGCCGTCCCCCGCATCCGAAGAGCGACAACAGGAGGAAGATCCTTCTCCTACCTGGCCGCCAAGACCTGGAACTCACTTCCGACCAATCTGCGCCTGACCCAAGACCACCTCTCCTTCAGGAAGAAGCTCAAGACCTGGCTGTTCGAGCAGTAGCAGCACCCCCCCCCCCTCCTCCCAGCGCCTTGAGACCCTACGGGTGAGTAGTGCGCTCTACAAATGACCTGATTGATTGATTGATTGAGGCTGAACGTGAAGGCGCCTCATTTTTCATTATTTTCATGATATCTCAGTTAGAAAATTGGTCGTTCGAGACAAAATTGAAATGGCTGTCAGATTTCCGGGAATGCTGCCTGAGCCCGTCAACTAATATGCCTGTAATGAACACGACAACCTTGGTGCGCTCAGACAGGTGCGGCTCTTTGAGGACCCCGGCATCCTTGTTCGGCTCCTTCTTCGCACAATGTATGTGTCCGCCACGCTGCCTCCCCCAGGCTAATGACAAATCCAGCTGTCACTCAGCGCGCGAGACGGAGGGCTCTGGCTTCCGAGAACGGAGCCTGCCTTCCATCTGTGTCCCTCATCACGCTGTGCGGATGTGCATTGTGCACAGCGGCTCTTATCATTATGGCTGCGCAGTGTGTCTTTCCTTCATTAGAGCGCCATCATCCCAGGCCCGTCCGTTTCACAAAGCGGCTCCAAGTTACCTGCATAGTGTGAGGTGGGGGCGACATATCAAAGCACGAAGAGATCCACTTAATTAGCAATCTCTTTTTTCTGATTGTCAGCTCTTTAATTGCCTGCTGTATCTTGTTTTGATAAATTAAAGAGATATATGTACGGACCCCTTTGCAACATCTGCATCGTGCAATTCGGTTAGGAAGGGGAACAGGGTTGTTAACCAGGCCTTAAAGCACAAAGAGGTACGCATGGATTACATTGTTTCCCATGCAGAGGTAGCACGCCAGACATTCAGAGTAAACTAGAGTTACAGAAGGGGTGAATTGTCGATTGCAGCAGGAACTTCTGGATAGGACTTCTGCCGACGTGAGCATCCACCATGCTGTCCACCAGTGGATGACTTGGGTGCAGCCAGTATTGATGCCCGAGTCATAAAGAAAGGATCAAAAAAACATGTACCTTCTTAGAAGGTTGGGCTGGGTCTCCCACCCTTATGTTGAATGCGTGTGGAGTGTGCATCTCACTACCAAAGTAAATGTTTCTCTAGACCAGGCCCGGCTCCAGGAATTTTTATTTGGGTGGGCCAAGGGTGCATTTGGGTGGGCCACTGCGGGCTCGATTTGTTGCATATATGTCTGGGCAGGCCTGCTTCAGGGCCCTCCTTTAACTCTTCTTAGTTTTACAAGGCCCAGTAAAACGCACTCTTTTCCAAATCTCTTTCTAAATTTGATCACTCTCAAAAAGTGTTTTTTCCATGTAATGTTCCTTTGATGGGAAGAGGAGGTTTCTGAGGTGGGAGTATCAGGCAAATGACACTTCTCGGGCTCTCTCTGTGCGAGCCTTTAGGTAGAATCCCTCTTCATTACTACCTCCACCTGACCCCGGACTCTGCAACGCACTCACTCCCTTACAGGCTTGATTATCCACTACTCCTCTCCAGTGCACCTTATCTCACAGCTGACCTTGGGCCCCAGCCCCATATCAGGCACCATCGGGATCCACTTTCATTTTTCCCGGTAAAAACATTAGTAAAGTCACCTTCAAACTTAAAACATTGAATATAGCAGTAAATATAATTGGTACGCACTTTAAAGTATGTTCCACAGTAACCCTTATGACCCGACTGCTAATTAAATAAACAAAAACAGAAAGGCCATGACAGGGCCGGCTTTAGCGCTGATGCGAAAGTCTTTTTGGTGCCACACCAATTAACTCTTTCTCCGTAAATACCTTTACTACCACCTTCCAACAGTGTCCCTCATCCCTCCAAGGCCCCCCTATTGACCTCCTCCTTGGATTCCCTCACTGCCACACTTCACAAGAGCCACTCATATCCCCATAGCCCCTCCCCCTCATGACCTCCTCCTCAGACTCCCTCACTACCACCCTCCACCATTCCCCCTCATCTCTCCCTAGCTCCCCCTCCACCCCATGACCTCTTCCTCGGATTCCCTCACTGTCACCCTCCAACAGTGCCCCTCATCACTCCATAGCCTCTCCCCCTTTTGACCACCTCCTCGGACTCCCTCACTGCCATCCTCATCCAGTGCCCCTCATCTCTCCGTAGCCCCCCCATTTACCTCCTCCTCAGATTCTCTCACTGCCACCCTCCACCAGCGCCCCTCATCTCTCCATAGACTCTCCCCTTTTGACCTCCTTCTCTGACTCCCTCAACTACCACCCTCCACCAGTGCGCCTCATCTCTCCGTAGCCACTCCCTCATATGCATTTCATTTGTTGTTTAGCGCTACTCGTATCAGTGCATGGTGTAACAGTACTTAACATTACGCACACATTATACAGAGACAATCAATCATGCAGGTATGTAAATCAGTCTACAGGGAATGTCACATAAGCCATAGAGGATTATAAGTTGTAGGAATCACATGTCATCCATAGCGGTGGGCAGTATATTTTAAGAGGGTTTGGTATGGGGAAACACAACCTTAGGATTTAAAGCATACCCCAGTGGGTAGGGGTTGGCTTTACTAATAAAAATGTTTATGTGCCCCAAAAAACTCTTTTTAGCAAAATGAGAATAATGAAAGACTGGGGAAGTTCTAACTACATCACAAAACAAAAAAGCAAAGTTCTAACTATACCATTCATGTTTGTATGCAGCTCTTTGGTGACAGTTCAAATGTCACTGTCCTATGTTAGGATTGTAACTTCTGAACTGCAAGTAACACACAGATCTCTGTGACAAAGGCAGGAACCCACTGAGCTTCCACATAAAATACAGTTCATCTGCATTTAAAAACTACTAACAGATGGATGATTGCTCTCCAGCAGGATCATTAATCGCCAGGGTTTTCTGGGCATTTTGTATGGTCTTATTTTGTCCTGCAGCAGCCATGATAATGATAACAACTGTTCAAATGAAGCAGTCACGAAGTATATGTCTTGCTGGGCCTGTGCAGAATTTTAAAAGAAAAACAAATAGTAACACATTCTCTTAACTACTCTATAAAACAAACTGTGTCACAGCCTGAGGTGATAAGCAGCTGCAGGGGGCAGGAAAGGTGAATAGGAATAAGCAAACTTCTTCTCTCATGCGCTGCATCGAAAAAGTAATATCCACCAGCAGTACAATCGGCAAAGGTTACCTTTGTCAAAGAAAGGATTTGTCGCATTTCGGAATGAAGATGAAGGGGTGAAAAACTAAACAAAGCCTCGTTAACATAGCAATGGACTTTTAATGACCTGTGAAGTACTCGGGCCGGCTGCGATAATCTCTAAACTGTCTGTGTATTCGCCAGGGAAGTTGTCTGGGTCCGGGCGCACACACACACAGACAGCCCTTTGAGGCCAATGGCGTTGTGCGCCTCCCTGCAAACCCTCACTGCAGGGGCAAGGATCCTGTTTGGGTGGGCCAGGCTCAAGTTTGGGTGGGCCTGGCCCACCCGGCCCACCCGCTAGAACCGGGCCTGCTCTAGACTCAAGAGAAATAGACATTTTGGGAACCAAGTGAATTAGAAAACAACACCTGCCACGATACAACGCTGTGGAACAAACGGACAAAAAGGCATATTATACAAACCAAATAGAAAAATTGAATAGCCCTCAAATCATAGAAAAATAAAAAATGTAGACTATCATCCTTATATCTCGAATCTGGAGAATTTCCACTTTGTAGAAATCCATTATGCGGAAACACCATTTAAACAAAAAAGAAAATATTCCATGAAAAACAAGAAAAAAAAGTTCCTAAAAATCTTTGATAAGCCAGAACGTTTATTCCCCCCCTCCAAAAAAATAAAATATAGAACATGGGGCTAGATGTAGGTAAATAGGATTTACCAATTCTAAAATACCGAATTTTACCGATTTGAATCGGTAAATCCTATGTAGGTAATAATTCGGTAAAAATTACCGAATCGTTAAGATTCGGTATTTACCGAATCGGTATTTACCGATTCGGTAATTGCCATTCATTCCTATGGGCCTGGAGACGGTAATTGCCATTCATTCCTATGGGCCTAATGAATGTCAATTACCGAATCGGTAAATACCGATTCGGTAAAATAGGGAAAGGGTCAAGGGTGGCAGGGTGTCATTTTGACACCCTGTTGCACCCCTGATTAGTGCTTGTGTGCACATGTGGCATACATACATGCCCTAAGGGCATGTATGTCTGTCACATGGCACAGTTGAAAATGCACAAATTTGCATTTTCAAAGGTTTTCGTTATTTACCACCAACTAATAGTTGGTGGTAAATAACGAATCCTGAAAGCAAAGGAGCACTCTTTAAAGTGCTTCCTACATTTGATTTACCGATTCGGTAAATACCGATTTGGTCTTTACCGAATCGGTAAATTTGCCACCTATATAGGAAAAGCCTATTACCGGTCGGTAACGGCCAATTTCGGCCGTTACCGACCGGTAATGGCCTTCCTACATCTGGCCCTAAAAGAGATATTGATTGCGGCGATCTGTTTTCTGTTTTCTCTGTATGATGCTAATTACTGCTTGAGGCTTGTGTACCTTTACACTGCATTAGCTGCACAACTGCTTCTTCATATGGTGCCGGTAACCACATACCGCCCATGTGCCTGCACCCTCTATTTGCCTCACAAATTTCTTCACCTACGTTGAACACATGACATGGCTCTTCAGCCTGAGCCCTGCATAGCCCTGCATCATTAATTAATGTGACAAGGAAAGCTGACCACCACATTGAACTTGAACCCTGCACCACTGAATTTCTTTGCTATTAAAAGACGTTG
Organism: Lissotriton helveticus; assembly: GCF_964261635.1. Classification (NCBI taxonomy): domain Eukaryota; kingdom Metazoa; phylum Chordata; class Amphibia; order Caudata; family Salamandridae; genus Lissotriton; species Lissotriton helveticus. Next base: position 165,027,062 of record NC_136062.1, on the reverse strand, counting down.
TGAAACCTGTGCAATTCCAATTCCCACACCATTTCTACAGTCTTTCCTCTCTTTCTATTAGTTGTTGCCCAAAAAACCCTATCCAGGCACACTCCCGACAACTACTTCCCAGTCACTCTGCCCAATCACACCTGCTGCACACTGAGCCTGTTGTTTCTTTCCTTTAGAAGGAAGCAAGCCAGACTGTGCAGACGCATCTGACCAGTGTGTGTCAAGAAGCCCATTTCAGTTCAGGCACCTGTGTAGCCAAAAAAGACCAAAAACGGTAGCATAAGCAAACACTGGTGTCTGCTATTAAATGGGAATGGACCCTTTTAAATACACTCCCTGATAATCGTGCTTAAAACATAGACCCACCAAAGTCAAACAGTAACCAAAGTAACTTTTTCAAAAGATTAATGAATGCAATATGAACTTTCAAATGTATTGAGCCTATTTCTTTAACAATAATACAAATGACATGTTTGAACAGGGCTTGGACATTCTATTTAGTGCCAGGGATACATGCCTGCCTGAACTTTACTACTACACCTTAGCAACCTCCAAGAGTAGACCATGACATTTCCACTTTGCTACCCCTTGAAACTCAATTCCTCCACCTCTGGTTTTTCATGCTTTCCTAATATTGTATTAACTTATAGATTTGTTGTATTATTATTTTATTATTCTATTATCTTATTGTTCTATCTTTTCTAATTTTCTTCTCTTTTACTCTTACTATATCTTATTGACATCTCATTTCTCTTCATATAACTTCTATGCTTGATATGCTTTGTATGTTCTATTCAATACTCCTTTCTTCATATATTTTACAATTTTCGATTTTACAAATGAATTACTCTTCGAGGGCTGAGGAGATTTGTCATGTTACTATTTTCTATATTTGTAGTTATATATAATGTTTAATATATATATATTGAGTTAACCTACAATTGATTCTTTAAGACTTTTATATCTCTTATATATGTTGCATTCATTATTTAATGTTTCTCACTCCATATTTATTCAATAGTATACCTTATTTATCTTTATAGTTGTAGGTGTTATTTATTAGTGCATAGTATTTATATATATATATATTTCTTGTATGTTTTCTTTTCCATATATTCCATATATTTATTCATATCATTCAAATTGTACATTATTATTAACTTTATTGTATTTATGATGCAATTTTCTCAAAATGTCAATAAAAAATTATAACACACAAGAAACTCAATTCCTAGGGGGGGCGTGGCCAAGATGGTGATAGAGTGTGACGCGTCTCTCGGTCACTCTGTCTCCACCGCGCCGGAACCTCCCTGCCACTCCTGTAAATACGAAGCCTCGGCCAAGCAGCAAATATAGCCAGGTGGGGGAAGCTCCTGAGCCCTCCGAGGAAGACGGAGAAAGCTCCTGGTTACCGGGGCCACTGGAATAAGCGAGGCGGGCCACAGCCTGGGGCTTGGGCCTAGAACTCGCTCTGCCCTGAGGCATGGGTAGAGGTGGCTGCCAGCATATAGCGGCCAAAACGCACAAGACAAAGCCACCGCTGGAGGTATTGCAGCAGCGACGGGGGGGCGGGAGCGGTTTGCTGAAAAGGACAGACCTGCCCAGGCTGCGGCGAGCGAGGCACTGGGGAGCGACCGGAGGAACTCCCCGCAGCCCAGCATCTCCAGGGATGCAATATCAATGACGAGACCCAGCAAAAAGCTTGTTGAGGAGACCTAGCACTAGGGAGGAGCAAGGTAGGCAGAGGGCATAAGTGCTATGCATAGATTTACTGCTGATCCCCTAGCAGAACTCGTGGAGGGGGGACATCTACAGATCTCTGGGCCAGACGTGAGGCCTAACACCGACATTGGGACTATGTGCTCCATAAAAACTGAGAGGTGGGAGGCATGGACCGGGCACAGACTGTCCATGCCAAGGAGAGAGTGCAGGGGAGAAGCTCGGACCTTAAAGGGCTCACAGGGGAGGGGAGACCATACAATAGTGCCTAGATTGCAGCATGACTCCAAAAAGGGAGCAGCGGGTACAGTGCGGCCCTGGAAACCAGACCACAGCGTAGACCGCAGCAAACAGGGGGACAGGCTGGGCCGAAATCGTGCACCACGCACTCTCAGCTTTCTAGTGAGGCCCGGTCCCAGACCCAAGAGCAGTCGGCGGGATTTGGAAAACCCCCATACACAAGATTCGCACTGGTTCGTAGAGGTGGACATCCTCCAGCCACGCATACCCCAAAAGAAACAAAACCCAGATAACATTGCACACAGGAAACCATCTGCAATAGCCTTAGACGACAGGAGTGGGCACAGAAAAGGGCACTATGGAGATTACTCCCCAGGACCTGCCTGAACTATGAGAGCCTACCGAGAGTGGGGACCAGGACCCAACGTAGAACACCTTTCCCCCATTTAAGAACTGGGACAGCACAGAAGCAATGGAGTCAGCAAGAGCGAAAAAGGGGGGCTCTATTACAGACATGCTCATCAAAGGGGGGGCTCTCAGGAAGGCAAGAAGAAGGGACGCCTGAGCAGGGCGACCTCCCTCACAGTGGAGGACTCAGAAGCTCCAGTCAAGCGTTCCTACCTGGAGACCCCGTTCTCTGGACTAGGAGAGGACCTCAGAGCTGTTAAAAGGGGAAACAACCTTTACAACACAACTTTTACAACGCACTACCATTACAACAAAACTTTTACAACGCAACATCCATTACAACGCATGCAATTACAACACAACCATTACAACGCATGACACTACAACACACACCACTACAACGAATGTCATTACAACGCAGTCATTACAACGCATACATTACAATGCATAACATTACCATCCAACACTTACCCTACTGTTGCACCCCCTGGAGTTAGAATAGTAATTTTACCCCTAAACTATCCAACACTTACCCTACTGTTGCACCCCCTGGAGCTAGAATAGTAATTTTTACCCCTACACTATCCAATACTTACCAAACATGCAATGTAATGTTATGCGTTGTAAAGGTATTATGCGTTGTAATGGAATGCGTTGTAAATGTATTTTTTAAAATTTCGTTGTAATGGCATGCGTTGTAATGGAATGCGTTGTAATGGATGTTGCGTTGTAAAAAAATGCATTGTAAAGGTATGCGTTGTAAAAGTGTGCGTTGTAACGTCATACATCCTGTTAAAAGAGCACTTACAACTGAATTGCAGGCAGTTCGGAAGGAAGTGACAGACATTGGAGAATGAGTAGGCACGCTAGAAGAGAGGGAAACAACACAGACACAGAAATAGAGCAATTACAACAAGAAATCTTCCGCCTCTCAGAACAACAACTGGATCTGCAGGCACACGTAGAGAGTTTGAAAATTGCTCCAGACGTAACAACATCCGGATGCGTGGAGCACCCAGATGTTCAGAAGGAGAAAGCATTAAGACTACGTGGTGGACCTGTTCTCACACTTCCTCAACGATGCAGCAACCGAAGCCATTCATCTGGACAGGACTCACAGAGTAGACAGCTGGGGTCCAAGAAAGATCTGCCCATTGGATATCCTTACCTGAGTCCATAGCTGTACCCTAAAGAAGCAGATCTTTAAGAAGACTTGTGTGGCACTGACAATTGAGTTCCAGGGCCAGCTGTCCACCTGTAACATGATCTCATGGCTTCCATGCTCCAAAAAAGGCATTAGTTCTGACTAGTTACGACTTTCCTTCGAAACACGAAAGAAGCCTATTCATAGGGTCACCCATTTAGTCTGGTATTTCGATTGCAGGACAACTTCGCAAGCTCCGTTCCCTGTCCAAAGCGTTTGAACTGCTTCATATAGATTACTCAGAGAAACCCAGACTAAATACCTAAACCAGCAGGCAAACATACGATGGCAAGTGGAGGTGGCAGAGGTTCCCCGGTGGCCACAGAGACTCTTGCCCGGATCAAGTGACTATGGCAGCAGAACAGAAAGCTCATCTGGACAAGCTGGCTGAGGACAACATATCGAGTGAACCTGCCTGAGTCTACATGGGAAACATTGAGAGGGCGATGGTGGGGTGACGGGCAGGATCTAGAGATGGAGCAGACCAGCTACGATCTGGTCGAACACCCACGCAGATACTTCGCCACTGGGAACAAAGCTGTGTTTTTCCCCATCTCCAATCCAGGGACTATGTGTTGTGGCTCGTGATTACTGCTCGTGCATTTGCATTCCCACGCCAACCCTGTTTAGGTTTGTTTAAGGTTCTAAATTCTGGGCTAGTTGGCGAGGAGATGCACTAGAGCAGTTACAAGCGGAGACGAGATTGAGAGGACCTGCGGTCCTGTGCTGCACTCGAGCAATAAATGCTTCTTACCTCTTACATCTGACTCTTTGGCTTCTCTTCAATTTGACGACGAGCGAGGAATGTGCTCGAGTGCTCCCGTGCCCACACATTTTGGAGAAAATTTCGGAATTCCTACATATTCGAGATTCTCCGCCGACTTCAGGAAGAGCTGCTGTTCCGTTTCTACGCCTCTTTCTTTGAGAGCGATCACTGATTGTCACCCTACCGGAGTGTATTGGGTGAGTGACAGCGTCGGATTGGTAACGCGGGCATTCGGGCAATGCCTGAGGGGCCGGCGTCCGAGTGCTGCTGTGGGCCTCTTTTTTTTTAGCAGTCTGGGGTGTCATTTGGGCGCTGTCTCTATTTTTCGAATACAGCCAGCTGCCCAGTAGGTGTCTGAGTGGCCTTTCTAGAGGCAGATGGGTGCTAATAACCTCCGTTTAGCAGAGGTGTCACTCCCTTTGTCTCGCGGGCAGGTCCATTAACGTGTGCACATACTGAGCGGGGCAGGGGGCCTGAGTAGAAGTAGCCTCACTTGTATCACCACTGTGATCTAACACATGCATTTTTTTTACATCTCTCCTAAAGTTTTTTTATAAGATTATGCAAAGCAGTGATTTGAGGAGTGATTATGCAAATGTGGGCCGATTTTTTTTTTTTTTGCGTGCCCGTACCGATTTTCAATCCCAATCCAACCCTGGTGAGTGATTATTTATTCTTGCCTCTTTTCCGGTTTTGGGAAGAAATGATGTCATCGCGCTGACCACTGTTGGAGGTTGTCTTCATTTGGATACGGCAATGTGCGTGAGCTAAGCTTCTACCCTGTTGCTTAGTTACGTCACAGCATCGTGCGCGAATAACACCATTTATGTTGCATGACTACAGCTTTTATAGTGCTTACAGCGTGCGCGTATAAGCCCCATTTCCATTGCCTGGCTACAGCATTAAGTGATTACATCATTAAGCTACTGTTTCTTGGAAATTTCTGTGGCAATTACGAACAATCTTTGCATTCTCAGCGCTTCATATTATTACCGGCGGAGGTTTTCATAACAACGTCAGTTCTCCATGCTGTTACTGATCGACACAGCACACAGTTCCAGATTCTTTCAAACGCTCTAAGTAAGTGTAAATAATTAAAGGAACTACTACACATCATATCTACAATTTAAAGGATTCATATACTGCTGTTTAGACTTGCTGTTTTCAAATATTATTACGTACCTTTCCTGCTTATTACTTACACTACAAAAGAATTTGTATTTAATTTAACACTTAATTCAAAATTTTGATATGAGTGCTCTGAATTTTACACTCGGCAATCCACAAGCATTCTGGATTTCTGGTATTTAACCTTTGCTTAAGTGGACCGAATGGAGAGAATACTTTATCAATTACATTGATGCCATTAATGTGAAAGATGAAATGTCAAATGAACAAAAAAATTATAATTTTACTTCATTCTTTAGGACCCCACGGAATAAAATTGTTCTCTCGTATTTCTAAAACTCCAATTACAGAGGGAAGTAATGTGTTCAACGATGCGATTCATGATCTAGAGAAACATTTTTCTCCTAAAGTTTGCATAGGTATCACCAAACATCCATTTTTTTCAACGTAAACAGACCAAAGAAGAACCTGTTGACGAATGGGTAGCTGACCTGCAGAAACTTGGTGCTGATTGTTTGATTGGTTCTCCTCTTGATTATTTTAATGGAGACCAAGTAGTAATGCATTACAGTAATCCAGCCATTCAAGAAAGACTCTGGATACATGGTGATTCCCCTTGAGACACTATTTTAACTTTGGTGAGAAAAGCTGAATTGCCTGAAAAAAGTGCAATAGCTTTACAGGTCCAAGAAAAAGAGTTTCAATCTCTGAATAGAGTTTTCAAAAGTTACAGCAGAAAAAAATGTTACCCCAATTAACAAAAATGTGGGTAAGTTTGACAAAAAACAAGATTGTTTTTGGTGTTATAGATGTGGCAGCAAAAAACATTTAGCCCACAGCAAGAATTGCTAGGCAATTAATGTTAAGTGTGGAAATTGTAGCATTAAGGGCCACTATGCAAAAGTTTGCAGGAAGAAAAGACGTATTAAGTACGTCAGTGATGACCAATCTTGCATTGAAGAGTCAGATGTCGAAAATGAAATGTCTGGTTTGGTGATGGGTATTGAAGAAAAATTAATTCTCAACATAACTGATTCCCATTGCAAAAACAAACCAGTATGTTTTAAGAACATAGGTGGTGTAGGCCTAAACTTGTACGCTGATTCTGGTTCTCCTTACTCCATTATCAATGAAGAAGTTTGGAAAGAGCAATTTATAGATATGGTTGGTCACTATTTATTAGAAACTGACATCCACCCTGAGACCTTTAATGGTGAAAAGATTGATATTGTAGGTTATTGTTGGTTTAGCTTAAATTTTAAACACAACAGTTTTAGAGGGAATTTTTTTGTAGCTAAAACAGGACCTTCCATCCTGGGTTGGCGCGACCAGAAAGAGCTACACATCATTTTAGACCCCAATAGCGAAGAGTAAGTACTCATACTTGATGAAGGAACAACATTCGCCGACACCATAAAGAAATGATTCCCAAATATTTTTAGCAAGACTCTTGGGAACCTAATTGGGTTTGAACATAAGATATGCCTAAAAAAGATGCATGCCCCAAAATACACAAAGTAAGAAATGTGCCTTTTGCTGTGTGTGATGAACTAACTAGAGAACTAGACAAATTGATTAGTACTGACATAATTGAAGCTTTGGAGGTATCTGAATGGATTTCTCCAGTCGTCATCGCACGGCGTAGCAATGGTAAAATCAGGTTGTATGTGGACTTGCGCTATCTTAATAAAAACATCATGGTCAACAAGTTCCCACTTCCAAAAATTAACAAGATGGTTTCAATGCTGAAGGGAGCCAAATGGTTTTCAACCATCGACTTATCTTCTGCATACAATCAAATTTCTTTGACTCCTAATTTCAGAAGCCACACTGCATTTATTACCCCAAACGGATGTTTCCAATACAAGCGAGGGCCGTTTGGTCTTGCATCGGCTGAGGCCGTTTATCAAATACTAATGTACAGTTTGTTTGCCTAAGAGAAACACATTTTATTTTTGCAAGACAACATACTAATTTTTGGTAGAGATAAACAAGAACACGACAACAATTGTTTAATGCTCTATCTATCCTTGAAAAGAAACGACTTACAGTCGCAAAATGCAAGTTTGCAGAAAAGAGTGTCAGTCATTTAGGACACATCATTGATGATTCCGGTGTAAAACCCAAACCTATGTTAATTAACGCAATTATAGATGCTCCCACCCCAAAATCCAAAGATGATGTAAAATCGTTTCTAGGATTAGCAGAATATTGTGCAAAATTTATTTCCAGGTTCTCTGAGAAATGTTACCATATTCGCCAATTACTGAAACAATGGTGCAAATTCGAGTGGTCTCCTCAATGTGAGAGTGATTTTAGAAGCATCAAAAATGTAATTTCTAACATCACTAAACTTCATAGTTTTGATCCCTCCCTTGATTGTATCATTTCTACAGACGCAAGAAATAAAGGTTTAGGCAATGCTGTCTCAAGTTGATACCCAGGGTCCACAACACTCCATAGCTTTCGCTTCAAGATCTCTCTCTCCCACTGAGGAGAAATACCCTATTATAGAGAAAGAAGCTTTGGCGTGTGCATGGGCTCTCGAGCATTTTAGTATTTTCATCTGGGGTAGACCTGTTACAATCCAAACCTTTAGTGAAATTGCTCACCACGGAAGGTACCGCATCTGCTTCTGCCAGATTCTCACGCATTTCTGTACGTATGCAAGAATTTATTTATTGTATTACTCACATACTTGGAAAAGTCAATATAATAGCTGATTTCTTGTCACGAATGCCCACTTTACTTGAAGTTTGTGAGGACGAAAAATTGAACAATTGTCAAATTGCCGTAGTCCATGACTCAGGTACGCCCTCTATTCAAAAAATTAATCGGGAATTTGAATGTGGAAATGATGCACTATTACAAGAAATCATAGAATTTGTTAACAATGGCAGGCCTAATGAAAAGAATATCTCTGCTAATGTTATGTTATGTTAATTTCGATTTATATAGCGCCAAATCACCTACAGGTCTCTTAGCGCTTGCTTTGGGAACCCGTCCTGGCTTTCCCAGCGAGATAGCCTCTACTGAGCATCCCCAAGGTGAAGACCAGGCATCCCATCGCAGTGGGGCCGTAGTGGAGATTAAGCAAGCTATTGCCCAGAGTTGCAGTGTGTGAACCCATGATTCGAGTACGCACCGAGGCGAGAAAATATCGAGTCCGTGGACATTTTGAGCTCAAGACCCTGCCGCGTCGGGAATTGAACCCTGGTCCCGGGTCTGACCTCTGCATCAGGGTCTGCCTCCTCTAACCAGTGAGCCACACTTCTCCTTTAAGACCTTTTAGACCTTTTTGGGAAGTAAGATCTGAGCTCACAGTAAACAATAATATTTTGCTGAGAGAGGAGAGAATAATTTCTCCAACAAAATTACGTAACACTATTCTTTTACTATGCCATGAAGGTCATTTGGTATTGGCCGCACTAAATCAAGCGTGAAGAAGTTGTTTTAGTGGCCCGGGGTTGATTCATCTATTGAGAACTTGTAAGAGAATGCATGGATTGTCCCAAAGCTGACAAGTCTTTACAAACATGTAAACCTCCCATGAGCATGAAGAAACAACCTGAGTACCCATGGGAATCTACAGCTCTAGATATCATGGGACCAATCAGGTCTTCACTCCTTTATATTATTGTACTTATTGACTTATTTTCTAGGTGGCCTGTTACAAAAGTTGTACAAAAAGTCAACACCTTTGCTGTCTTATCTTTCCTGAATGAAGTTTTTAGCCAAGAAGGTATTCCTGTTTTTTTATTAAGTGATTATGGTGTCCAGTTCCAATCTCACGTTTTCAAACAATATTGTAACAGAATTAGGGTAACCTTGAAAACGACCTCCCTTTACAATCCAAGTGGAAACAGAATGGTAGAGAGGTTTAACAGGATCATCAAAGGTGTTATACAATCTGCATGTGTGAACCACAAAAAATTAGGAAATTGAAATTTCTAAGGCAGTGTGGACTTGCAGGATCACTGATAATGATCTCACAGGTACCTCACTGTTCATTTTAATGAGAGGACGTAGACCAAGAGCCAAATTCAATCCACATTGGTTATTCAGTTCTAAAATAGAACCTTGTCCTTTGGAAGAAGTTAGGAAGAGAATTTATTCTACAAAACTTAAAAATAAGTGTTACTTTGATTCAAAATACTGCACAACACCTGTGTCCATTAAAGTCAGTGATTGGGTACGTGCACTTAAACCAGGTTTCACACCTAAAGGTGAAAGTAAGTTCTTTCCTCCTGATAAAGTCAGTGAAGTTTTGATGAATGCTATTCGCCTGGAAAATGGAAAAGTTGGGAACCTCAAACGTGTTGCTCTGTGTAAACACCATAGAAACTGGGACCTTGACTGTAGTTAACCACACAAATATGTTGATCTTGTTTTTAATGTTCCTTCACACACTGACAATGACTTAGCTCAAGAAACTATAAGACACACCAACAACGATCTAGTTCAGAAAGCTGTAACAAACATTGACAATGATTTGATTGAAAAAACTTTAACAGATCCTGAGGCACATTGTAACCATAACAATGTTCAAGTCATTCCTTCTAATGTACTTGCTGATACCGCCCCTTGTAGTACTAACCATGGAAATCTTGTAAATTCTCAACCAATTGAGAAGCCTTCACACACTTAAATCAGTGATGAACCTCAAACTCATTTGGATGATAATGTTCCAGGAAAAGCAAATGCAAACCTCCTTCATGGTTGAAAGATTTCATAGTGGAACGTTGTAAATAGTAATACTTTCTGCTTTCATTTATGTGTTTATTTATTTCAGTTTAAAAAAATGTTTTGTTTGTTTAGGGAAGGGGGAAAGGGTGTGTGTTTTTGTATTAATTATCTTATTACATTTTATTTTTGTTCATTTTAGAGAGGGAGATGTGTTGCAGCTCGTGATTACTGCAATAAATGTTTCTTACCTCTTATATCTGACTCTTCGTCTTCTCTTCACTATGGTTTTGTGTTGTTACTATTTCAGGGTTTTTCCCCGGGTGCCTGTTTGGGAGCCAGAACACTCTTTTAAGTCATGTGGGGTTCCTTAGGGGATAGCTGGAAAGTGTCAGAACCTTGCCCATACTGCGCCTACATTGTTTGAAAACTACACTTCCCATGATTCCTTCCCGCTATCGCAGGAAGTACTTTAGGGGTCAGGGCACGCTTCCCGTTGCGTGTTATTTTGGATTAGAGTGTTGCTGCTTCTGGCGTGAGAGAGAACCTCGTCACGCCGCGTTTCCTGGTTGCCGATTCGGGGCATTATTCTTCGGACTGTCATTTCAGAATCCAAGGTAGGATTCTTGGTGTTTCGTCTGTTCGGCGGGTGCTGCCTTCCGCGCACTGCCGAAAGGCTTCCTGACATTCTTTGAAAGAGACATTACGGGGCACGTTAGCAGGTTGCTACGAGTCTCTGTTTTTTCTTTTGTTTATTTGAACAGACTTTGGGAGGAACGAACATTGTTCTTTAAGAGACCTTGGCTACCCGCGATATTACTTGAGTATCCGGTTCTTGGATTGGCTCTTTGACATTAACGCGGAGCGCAGTGGTGGTCTCAACTATGCGCTGCCGTGTTTATTACATTGCGAACTTGAAGATAGAGAAAAGCGGAGCGCTGTGGTGGCCTCAACTACGCGCTTCCGTTTTTCTGTTGAACCTTATTTAAGATTAATCTGTAGAAAGGAATCAGAACGTGTTAGTGGTCACAACTTCACGTATTTGTTTATTTTCATTTCTTTGGTGTTCTGTTCAGGTCAAGCAGAACCAACAGGAGCGGAGTGTTGTGGTTCTTGCCTCCTACACACTACCGTATCCCTCATTTCTTCATCCAGGATCAAGGAATTACTTGTGTTTATTTCATGACTGATGCTACAGTTACTAGTTATTCTACTCCTTCATTTCTATTCTGCGGTATGTCCTAGGGGTTGATGATCATATACCGACCTTTCCATCATGTACTCAAGGGATGTTCTAATAATATTTGTTTATGTTTCAAATAGGCAATTTATGGTCCCAAGAAGAGAGGGAAAAGAGGCTGACATCAGAGAGCTTTGTTATTTTACTTTTAAGCAGGTATACAGGGTTCATTTAGCGAGAATACATGAGAGTAGCATTAATGTGATTGTTGTTGCTTATAAAGGTATTATTTGTCGTTTCAGGTTTCCCTTTCCCTGTAGACCCCTTCCTTTCCCTTCCCTTCTTCTCTCTTCCTATTTTTCCCTCACCTAATGACTCACCTTGTGTAACATATTCAAGGTGTTAGTGACATTTGGAGGTGGACCATTGTATATAACAACTGGATTCCGTGGAGAAAAAACCTGACAGAATAACACGCCCAAGAAATTCACTCTGCCTGATCCAGTTGTTTATAGTAATGGCCACCATGGATGATGTAATGCAGGCGTTACTTCTGGTGCAACAGGAGCTAGCCTCCTCCAAAGCAGAAACGACCGCATTGAGAGAAAAGGTAGAAAGGTTGTCAAGAAATCCCTTTGATGCACCTTCCTCTCAGATACAGGTCACTGTCCCTCCTCCTATTCCTCTGGCTAGTCCTGAGAGGTATTCAGGTGATCCTAACAAGACACAGGTATTCCTGACTCAAATTATGCTCCATTTCTCCTGTAAACCCGCCTCGTTCCCTAACAACCACTCTCGTGTGGCTTTTGCTATATCTTATCTAATAGGTGATGCAGCTAATTGGGCAGTACCGTTAGTAAAAAACAATGATCCGGTTCTCTCTGATTGGTCAGCCTTTCGCACCGAGTTTGAGCGAGTGTTTGATCGAAGGGACACTACTTTTAGTGCTGATAGAGAACTATTGGAACTTAAACAAGGAAAGGTGATTTGGTGACATACCTAACCACGTTTAATAGGTTAGTGGCTGAGACTTCATGGCCTGAAGAGAAAAGGATGTCCCTTTTTTACCAAGGGTTAAGGGTTGGTTTGAAGGACATAATCGCACAAATAGATCCTCAACCGATCACGTGTGCGGATATGGTTAGTTTGACCTTGAGATTGGATGGTAGAATGGCAGAAAGGGGAGGAGACAAGAGAAAGTGGGATAGAGGTCCTTCTAGGCTCGATTGGACTCCCCGTAGACCTTTATCTTCCCCTGAGAGCAATGTAGAACCCATGGATATAGGAGCGGTTAGAGCTCCATTAACCAAGGAAGAGAGAGAAAGCCGTAGAGTAGCAGGGCTGTGTATGTATTGTGGAAAGAAGGGGCATTACGTACGGGAATGTCCCTCCAGACCTAAGTCCACTGGGGAATGGTCAAGGAATAAGAGAGTAGCTGTTTCGGTGTTGAGTTCGCCGGATGACTCAGTAGATACCATCCCTGAAGGCAAGAGCGAAACACAACCATGGAAGGTTCCTTCATTGACTGTACTCACCCTACTGGACACTGAGACACATATCCTCCTCCCCATGAGATTAGAAAGTCAGCTACAAGTACACCAAGTCTTGGTCATTATTGATTCTGGGGCTACCGGTAATTTCATTGATAGCGGTCCTGTGTCAACCTTGTCATTGGATAGAGTCCCTAGGGAAAAACCTGAAAAAGTCTTAGCGGTAGATGGGAAACCTTTGACATCAGGTCTTATCACAGAGCAGACTGAGTCATTGGTGCTCTCTGTTGAGGTAAAAGAAGGCATACACAGGGAGGAGCTGTCATTGAATATTATAGAAGCCCCACAGTATGAGGTAATCTTGGAAATACCTTGGCTAAGTCACCACAATCCATTGATTAATTGGAAGGATAAGACGGTTCCGTTTGTGTCTGGAGATTGTAAGGATCACATGGAAGGGCCCAGAACCACGTTAGCCACTATGCTGCGAACCTCCTTGGTGGTGGCTACTGCCGCTGAAAAATTGGTTAGTTTACCAACTGAGTATCAGGAATATGAAGATGTATTTAGTGAAAGTAGGGCAGAGCAGGTACCCCCGCATAGGTTATACGATTGTAGAATAGACCTAGTGGAGGGGGCCACCATTCCGTCATGTAGAGTGTATGCGTTATCTATACCTGAGACCACCCACTTAAAAGAATACCTGGATCATTACACGGACATAGGGTTCATCAGGCCATCCAGATCTCCTGCGGCATCTCCTTTGTTTTTCATTAAAAAAGCCAACGGAGATCTGAGGGCCTGTGTGGATTATCGCATGTTGAATAAGAACACCATCAGAAATAGATATCCACTACCCCTTATCTCTGTGTTGATAGACCAAGTAAGGAACGCTAGAGTTTTCACTAGACTGGATCTCAGAGGCGCGTACCATTTGGTCCGCGTTTGCGAGGGGGACGAGTGGAAGACCGCTTTTAAGACCAGATACGGCTTATATGAGTACACTGTTATGCCATTCGGTTTGTGCAACGCACCGGCGGCGTTTCAATATTTCTTGAATGATGTCCTAAAAGAATTGGTGGACAACAGTGTAGTGGTGTACATTGATGACATCCTGATCTACTCAGAAGATGCCACATTACACGAACAACATGTTGTTGAGGTACTGCAGAACTTGAGAGAACACAGTCTTTTTTGCAAAATAAACAAATGCGAATTCAGTGTGCCTGTAGTAGAGTTTTTGGGGGTCATGTTAAGTCAGGAGGGGCTGCAAATGTCAGAAAGGAAAGTCCAGGCAGTACAGACATGGCCTACACCCACATGCGTGAAGGAAGTCCAGAGCTTTTTAGGCTTCGCCAACTACTACCGCAGATTTATTTTGCTGTTCTCTAAGGCGGCGGTCCCTTTGACGAAGTTACTCAGGAAAGGAGTGAAATTTCAGTGGTCTAGTGAGGCTGCTGAAGCCTTTGAGTATCTAAAAACAGCTTTTACCACGGCTCCCATACTTGCGCATCCAAAGCCAGAATACCCTTATATCGTAGAAGCGGATGCTTCTGACGATGCGATAAGGGCAATACTGTCCCAGAGGGACAAGGACACAGGGCAACTACATCCTATTGCCTACTTGTCAAAGAAATTGAGTTTGTCCGAACAGAACTATACAGTTGCGGAAAAAGAGCTGTTAGCCATCAAGAGGGCCTTTCAAGAATGGCGTCAGCATCTGGGGGGGCTGCATTCCCGGTCACCGTTTATACAGATCATAGAAACCTTCCGTTTATGAAGACGGCTAGGCACCTCACACAGGGACAGATGCGATGGATGCTGTTCTTCTCAGAGTACGATTTTAACATCACATATCGGCCTGGGGTGAACAATCTAAAAGCAGATTCACTCTCTAGACAAGAGCAGGTTGAAACAAAGAGAGATGAAGAAAACATGACAGCAATCGTGGATCCATGTAAGGTGATCTGCCTGATACAGGCAGATACGTTCTTGGAGGTCCTTCGTAAAACAAAGGACCAGGATGCATGGGTTCTTTGGGCAACTAAGGGCAGTAATCCCTCATTAAAGCAAGGTCTGCCTTTTCAAGACAATAGATTGTTCCTACCCACCTCAGCTTTGCAAAAGAAGGCTTTTGCTTGGTGCCACGATTCCCCGTTGGCTGGTCATCAGGGGGTAAGAAAGACTTTACAACTCATGGAACGACCTTTCTGGTGGGAAACAGAAAAGGCTGATGTATCCAAGTGGATAGGGCAGTGTGAAGAATGCGCACGTGCAAAAAATGTGACTGGAAAGCAGAAGGGATTGTTGATGCCACTGCCCTCGCCTAGAAGGCCTTGGCAGAACATTAGTCTGGACTTTGTAACCGGATTACCTCAGGACCAGGGCAAGTCGGCCATATTAGTTGTCATAGACAGCCTCACAAAGGTGGGACATTTCATCCCATGTGTGAATCTTCCTACAGCCGGCCAAAAAGCACAATTATTATTGACCAATATTATTCGGTTACACGGAGTGCCCGAGGTCATCGTGTCAGACAGAGGCCCACAATTCATTGCCAGAGTTTGGAGGGTATGGTGTCAGGCATTGCATATACAATCCTCGCTCTCCACCAGCTTCCACCCACAAACAGATGGGCAGACGGAGAGACTAAATCAGACATTAAAAAAGTACCTCCGATGTTACGCTACGGATAACCAGGATTCCTGGGTTTCTATGTTATGGATGGCCGAGGTAGCATACAACAATGCTTGGCATAGTTCGGTGGGAGTTTCTCCTTTCCTTGCTACATATGGATTTGATGCAAGGATCCTTCCGGTCCACATTCCTGAGGAGATATCAAATCAGCATACGGTCATGGGGCTGATGAAGAAGATACACACCATACATAGGAAGATAAGGGTACATCTGTTACAGGTAAAGAAGGAGTACAAGAAATGGAAGGATAGGCATCGGACCGAAGGCCCTGTATATCAGGTGGGCGATAGGGTATGGTTGTACACTTGCAACATCAGGTTCAAAGTACGTAGTGTGTTTCATCCCCGATACATTGGGCCATATACCATTGTGAAACAAATCAATCCTGTGGCCTACAAATTGAAATTGCCTGGTGCACTCAGAATACACCCTGTGTTTCACAGTGACCTATTGAAGCCTGCTCTCTCTGCTAGACGGCGTGCCCCTCCACCGGTGGTCAGTGATGGGGGTCTTTATTACGAGGTGAGGAGCATCAAGGACTCCAAGGTCCGGAGGGGAGTTCTTTGGTATCTGGTATCCTGCAAAGGTTACTCGGCCGAGGATGATACCTGGGAGCCTGTGGGTAATATACGTGCCCCTGCTGCCATTCGATCTTTTCACAGAAGGTTTCCCCTGTGACCTGGCCCTAGAAGGCGCTAGGGAGAGGGATGTACTGTCAGGACCTTGCCCATACTGCGCCTACATTGCTTGAAAACTACACTTCCTATGATTCCTTCCCGCTATCGCAGGAAGTACTTTAGGGGTCAGGGCACGCTTCCCGTTGCGTGTTATTTTAGATTAGAGTCTTGCTGCTTCTGGCGTGAGAGAGAACCTCGTCACGCCGCGTTTCCTGGTTGCCAATTCAGGGAATTATTCTTCGACTGTCATTTCAGAATCCAAGGTAGGATTCTTGGTGTTTCGTCTGTTCGGCGGGTGCTGCCTTCCGCCGCACTGCCGAAAGGCTTCCTGACATTCTTTGAAAGAGACGTTACGGGGCACGTTAGCAGGTTGCTACGAGTCTCGGGTTTTTCTTTTGTTTATTTGAACAGACTTTGGCTGGAACGAACATTGTTCTTTAAGAGACCTTAGCTACCCGCGATATTACTTGAGTATCCGGTTGTTGGATTGGCTCTTTGACATTAACGCGGAGCGCAGTGGTGGTCTCAACTACGCGCTGCCGTGTTTATTACATTGCGAACTTGAAGACAGAGAAAAGCGGAGCGCTGTGGTGGCCTCAACTACGCGCTACCGTTGTTCTGTTGAACCTTATGTAGGATTAATATGTGGAAAGGAATCAGAACGTGTTAGTGGTCGCAACTTCACGTATTTGTTTATTTTCATTTCTTTGGTGTTCTGTTCAGGTCAAGCAGAACCAACAGGAGCAGAGTGTTGTGGTTCTTGCCTCTTACACACTAACGTAGGCCTCATTTTTTCATCCAGGATCAAGGAATTACTTGTGTTTATTTCATGACTGATGCTACAGTTCCTAGTTATTCTACTCCTTCATTTCTATTCTGCGGTATGTCCTAGGGGTTGATGATCATATACCGACCTTTGCATAGTGTACTCAAGGGATGTTCTAATAATATTTGTTTATGTTTCAAATAGGTAATTCATGGTCCCAAGAAGAGAGGGAAAAGAGGCTGACATCAGAGAGCTTTGTTATTTTACTTTTAAGCAGGTATACAGGGTTCATTTAGCGGGAATACATGAGAGTAGCATTAAAGTGATTGTTGTTGCTTATAAAGGTATTATTTGTCGTTTCAGGTTTCCCTTTCCCTGCAGACCCCTTCCTTTCCCTTCCCTTCTTCTCCCTTCCTATTTTTCCCTCACCTAATGACTCAAACACCTTGTGTAACATATTCAAGGTGTTAGTGACATTTGGAGGTGGACCATTTTATACAACAACTGGATTCCGTGGAGAAAAAACCTGACAGAAAGGGGGCTATAGGCTCAATCATGGGGCGTTCGAGACTCCCGACATGACATCGTCAAAAAGGAACCTGAGGGTACTGACCCTCAATGTCAAGGGTTAGAACAACCCGGTCAAGAGGAAGGCAATACTGTCCTACCTCGAACAGTCGAGAGTGGATGTCTTCCTTTTACAAAAAACACACCTCTTTCTCAGGGACTGGAGCAGGCTCAAGTCCCAAGCCTTTCCACAGCAGTTTTTCTCCTCTATGACACATTAGACATTGGGAGTCGCTCTGTTGTTTTCGCTCTCCTTCCAGGGGAAGGTAGGGATAAAGGAGGCAGAGATTAGGCTCCGTCTTATGGCATATTTAGTACACTTTGGCCCACACTCCATACTCTTGGGAACTATCTACGCCCCCAATGAGAAGCAGGAACAGTTCTTACAAGAAGCAATAGAAGAAATAATGGTGACGCAGGATAGGTGGGTGATCCTAGGGGGTGACTTAAACTTGGTGTTTCACAATGACTTGTAACCCTCTGCCCAACAACAGGGGGCACAAGGGTAATCAGCACCAGGTGTACCCACTGGATACAGGAACTGGCCTTGAGAGATGTATGGTGAGACACCCAGACTCAAGATATTACACCTTTTACTCCCACTAACATAGATCCTACGCAAGACTAGATTATCTCCTGGGCTCTAGGGAAGTACAAGTGGCATTGAGAGTAGTAGAGATTGAACCCCGGGCTCTGTCCGATCACTCCACAGTCCAGCTAGACCTTGCTCTCCCGCCTCAAAGCCAAGTACGCAGCACATGGAGACTAATGGAAACACTACTACGCCAACCCGAAAATGTTCAACAGATGGACAAAACCTTTAGGGACTACTTAGAAGTGAACAATATCCTTGAAACCTCACCCCGACGTTATGGGACGCCCTGAAGGCGGTAGTCAGAGGCATATTAATTGTCATATCAGTGGCGGACAACAAAGCCAGGTGTGACAAATAGGCAAATTCCAGCGACAGGTCCGGGAACTTGAGCGTATCCACCAATGAACGGGCGCCCCAAGGATCTGGAGACAACTAGAGACGGCTAGGAAACAATTGGCTGCCCCCAACTACGCGGAAAATTTGATTTTACATCTTAAACACGCATTCTACATCGGAGGAAATAAGAGCGGGAGACTACTGAAATGAAATGAAATGAAAAATTCCATTTATATAGCGCATAACCACCCGGAGGCCTCGCAGCGCTGAAAACTTAAAACTAGCTAACAAACTTAAAGGGCAATGACAGGCAAACACTGTAGAGGCCCTGACTACAGAGACAGAGAGGTAATGGAGGGAGTTGAAGCAGTGGCAGATAGATTTGAATAATTCTATATGGAGCTATATGTGACGGAGGGGCTCCCTTCCAAGCCAAGTGCTGACTACCTGTCAGGAGCGGAGGTGTCTAGCTTGATAGCAGAACAAGCAGGGGACCTCGATTCACCTACCTGAATCAAGGAAATCATATTCACAATCTCTAGATTAAAACCAAAAAACTCCTGGCCCGGATGTCTTCTCAGCTGCCTTCTACAAAAAATACTGTAGCCTATTAGCCGCCCATTTTATGAAGGTTTTTAACTCAGTTACGAGCTCATGGACTATCCTTCCATCAATGTTAGAGGCCTCTATCATGGTAATTGCGAAACCGGGCAAGTATAAATAATGATGTGGGTTCTACCGACCAATATCGTTCTTAAATATAGATGTGAAACTGTTTACAGAGATCTTGGCTGCCGGACTTGCCCCATACATGACTGGACTGGTCGGCCCTGACCAGTCTGGGTTGATCCCCAATAGATAATATGCAGATAACACCAAGCGAATTCTCCACCTTATAGACAAGGCGTCCCATTCCCACCAAGAGATAATGCTTTTCTCTATCGATGTGGAGAAAGAGGGTGCATTGGCTCTATCTGGTAGGAGTTCTGCACCATTTTGGACTGGGAGACAAGTGCTGCTCGTGGCTAAGTGAGACAAGTTCTGCTCTTTCTAAGTGGGTATGAAAGACCCCGAGCGTCGGTAAGAGTTAACGGCAGGAACTCTGAAAGCTTCCCAGTCAGACATGGCAAAAGACAGGGGTACCCCCTTGCTCCTCTCCTGTTCGTGCTCTACATGTTGTCTTTTGCACAGAGAATAAGGGACAACCCAGAGGTGACGGAGTATGTATCAGGGGTGAGGAGCATCTGATCACACTTTGCGCAGATAACATCGCGGTATCTCAAAATAATCCCCGGTAAACGCTCCAGAGTTTTCTGCAAGAGGTCGAGAGGTTCGCACTGGTGCTGAGCCTTCGAATTAATATTGCCAACTCTCAGGCACTGAGCCTGACAGCCTCTCAAACTACACAGGAGCAATTCACACAGGCATTCTCAATTAGCTGCAGAACTAATATTCGGTACCTGGGGATACAACTAGCCCCAACTATCCCAGAGACTGTGACTCTCAATTACCGAGGACTAGTAGATAGAGTGTAGTCGGACCTGGACCGTTGGCAACCATACCTGCTGTTGTGGTTGGGGCGCGCTGTGGCACTAAAAATGACAACCCTCCCCAGAATACTTTACCTATTTCTGACTCTGCCCCTCTGGCCCTCACCGGGAGCACTACAATCGCTATAAAAGGCTTTCCAGACCTGTGTTTGGGTAAATCGGCAACCCCTGATAAGGCGTGATTTAAGTTGGCGGATCCCGAGGGAGGGCGGACTGGGCATCCCATCTATACTGCGCTACTACCAGGCCACACAGCTTAGATAAATAGTGAAATGGTCACACCCAGAATCTGAAAAATCATGGTTGTTTATGGACAGAGCACTGGCGGGAATCTCCTTGTTATGTTATGTTATTTTAATTTATCATGCACTCAAATCACCCCCAGATTAATATCTCGGCGCGGGACCAGGGTAATATGGACAGGCTGAAAGTGAACCTAAAATAGGTGGGTCTTATGTGCTTTCCTGAAAAGAGAATGATTTTCACAGAGGCTTAATTGCGCAGGCAAATTATTACAGAAATGAGAGGCAAGGAAATATAAAAATCTGCAGCCTGCTCTGGCCTTCTTAAACATAGGGAGTTTGAGCAAGGGTGTATCGCATGATTAAAGAAGTCTAAAAGGAGTGTAGAGCAGAAGCTTGAAGGCTAGGTAAGAAGGCTCTTGACCATGGAGAGCACGGTGGGTTAGACAGCATAGTTTAAAAATGATTCTCTTTCTCCTTGTGAAAGATCCCCTTCTTGAAAAAAGTGGGTCACCCTTCTAGCCTTTACATCTCCGCGATCACTGCACCCTTGATCAGGGTCTGGGATGTGGTTTGGATAAGGAGAGGACTTACATCATTACCCTCCCCATTGACTCCAATAGTGGAGAACCCAGACTTCACTCTGTGAGTGAACCCCTATATGTTCAACGCCAGGCAGAAGCCGGGTTGTAGATCTATAGAACATTTTTTTGATGGAGAGGTTCCCATTCTATTCGACACCATGAAAGCAGACCATACAGTCTATGAAGACGAGAGATTTCACTATACACAAATCAGGCACTGGGTAATGAGCTCCGAATTGAGGGAATCTGCACAACGACATCAAACTAACTTTGAGCGATGGCTGCTTGGTAGGGAGTCTAACAAACAATTAGTCTCCCACATATAAAAATTCCTGATGGGCCCAGAGACAAACTCCTCTGCACAGCTACGGGGTGAAAGAGAACTAAGACGTCACTTAAACACAGAAGGATTGGCGGGACATACACTATAGGGCGAGATATGTGACTCCCAACACTTCTAGCACAGAGACGGCAGTGAAGATCGCCTCCTATAAGTATTGGACCCCTGCCTGTTTACATTAACCTTTTGGATGCTCATGACGAGCTCAGCTCGTCATGAGCGTCGGCGCTCCGGTGCTCATGACGAGCTGAGCTCGTCATGACCGCGCCCGTTCCGTGGAACGCTCGCACGCTGGGTTGATTCCCCTGCTGTGCTGAACGTTCCATTGGAACGGGCGCGGTCATGACGAGCTCAGCTCGTCATGAGCACCGGTGCGCCGTGGCTTATGATGAGCTGACCTCGTCATGAGCATGGGGGCGCTGTACGCGTCCCCCAGCCCCCCAGCACAGCGGGGGAATACCGCGAGCGTTGAAGGGGTTAAATCAGCCAAAAACGGGAGGATAAATGTTGGAGATGCAAGGACTCACCAGGGGCCTTGGTTCACATTCTCTGGAAATGCCCCAGACTAACATACTTCTGGGAAGAGATCTTATTGGAAGTCAACACTCATTTTGACACCCAACTTCCCAGATTATGCTCCTATATAATAGTAGGTCTCCTCAACCCGATAACTTTCCCACTCCAATCCAAGAGAGGCAGACACATTACATGGTGTTGAGGGGGGCACACCAATCGATACTGGTTTCATGGGGTATGGACAAAATCCCATCTACACTTTCCTGGCTACATTGTATTTGTGATTTACTGGGGATGGAGAGGCTGGCATCAACACTTAAATCTGAAGGGGACACATTTAGAGAGACCTGGCGCCCTTTTATAAAGCTTCTCTCGCAAGAATTGACCAAGCTCACATGTCTCAGATACCTCAGGCTTTTACGCTCGACAGAGCCACCCTCACACCCAAAATAGTTTGCCCACATGACCTAAAGGTTGCTATTCTAGGCGCACTACTAATAACACAGGCACCCGTGGGGTAATCGGGGAGGGAAAGAGGGGAAATTTAAAGTTATAAGTTGTGTAAACGCAGAGAGTGGTCGAAAGTTGAGGCCAGTCCACCAGAGGGTTGATTGTATTACCATTCTTTTCAATAAAACAAATGCAAATATAAAATCAATTCCTCGAAGGTGGTTCTTAGCACTGCAGTGAATGTTGCAGGTGATGGCGTGCTGGTACTTACTGGGTAACAACAAGGGTTATACAGTTTCTAAAGAAACAAAGAATAAAAATACGAACAGATCAGTGCTTAAAACCTAAGGATCCAGATGGGGGGCATCTGATTGAGGGTGTCATGCTTCATCAGAGGGATACACATGAGAGCCCATCCATATACACCCTAGTTTCACATACAGCAAAAAATAATAGATCTCGACAAAGAGCCCCATTGTGGGTGCCCGTCGGGCATTTCAGCATCGGCCTGATGAGGACCAATGCCCTGTCTGATCAGATTGAAATGCCTTAATAAGTTGTGTCATAAATATATAAGGTACAGAATGATAACAGTCACAAAGAGAATAGAACAAATTGTCACAGACAAGTGATCCATAGAGAACCTTCCCTTTTCTATTCTAAACATAGAGAGAGAACAGAAGTTCTGAAGGGGAATTCAGTAGAAGTTAACGAAAACAAGAGAGTGTCCAGCATAAAACCTTTCACTTAGCAGAAAATTCAGCAAGAGAGAGCTACGATCACTCTCAGAGTCAAGGGAAAGTATGTCTCACTAACTGTTGAAACAGCAATTAGATATAACAGTAGCTCAAAAAAATCCTTATCACCCCTTACACCACCAGGATCCAACTGAATTGTTAACTGTGAAGAGCAGCAGCACACTCCCTTAAGTTTCCCATCTCATCGAAACTGGGACTGCAGCAGTCAGCCATTAACATTTTCCCATCATCCTGGTAGGTGCTATAAAGAAGGCCTGCTTTGACTGAGTTTTCTGCCAGCCTCCTTTCCACAGGCCTCACTAATACAAACAATGACACTTTCTCAAACAAGAAATATGATAATACACCTGCAAAAGGAAGAAAGAGCATACTGGCAGGATTAAAATGCATTTTCAGTTCGGGCCTAAAGTCAGGCTAAGTTAGTTCAATAGTCAACTTGAACATTGGTTACACGATTATACATACAAGTATATTTTGAGATTAAATGAGATACATGAATATAAAGAAATATGATGACATGAAACAATTCATCAACTTAATAATCTTTGTATGGATTCTGGAAGACCACAGTGTTTACATGTAATTGATTGGATTAAATGCATCACACACGTAAATTTAATTAAGTTGCACATTGAATACAAATGTCGTATATGAATATATCTGACATCCTTAGTGTGGTCTACCCCCAAACCTTTTGCCTTCACCTCTCCTGTCTTCTGAAAATCCTGTTTGTTGGCATTGAGACTCTGTGAACTTTACCATTGCTAAGCAGCACTAAAGTGGTAGTTCTCTCCCCCTAAAACATGGTAAAATTGGTCTATACCTGTATGGCATATTTACTTTACATATAATTCCCTAGCATATGGTACTACATGCATCCAGGGTCAGCAAATTAAATGCTACTCGTTGGCCTGTAGCATCCATTGTGCCACCTACTTAAGTAGCACACTAAGACATGCCTCAGGCCTGCCATTGCAGCCTGTGGCATGTGGCAAAATAAACCTTTGGCCAGGCCTAAACCTTCCTTTTTAATATATAAGGCACCCTTAAGAAAGGCTTGTGGGGCAAAGTGCACTGTATTTAAGAAAAATAAGATGTGTTCTTAGATTTTACATGTGCTGGTAGTGAAAAGCTGCCAAAATCAATTTCACTACTATTTGGTCTATCTCTGTCATTGGATAACATTGGGTTACCTTTTCACATTTAATAAGTGTTAATTTTGATTGGGATTAGTGATGGATCTCCAGTATTGACTCAAAGGAATTGCAATTTAACATCCTCCTTAATGATAAAGTTAGATTTTAATCCACAAATCTGAAAATGGCACTTTTACAACGTTGGCATTGTCCTGCCTTATTTGGTGACTGCTGTCAGGTTCCTGGATCACTTGACTATAAATAACTTAGCTTTAGGGTTTTGTATATTCCTCCCAGACAGTGAGACAAAGAACTACTAACCTATCTCCCTCCTCCCCTTCACGGCCAAGGTCAATGAAAAGACCGTCAACATCCAACTAACAAAATTAATTGAAGAATACTCCATCCTCGACCCCGCTCAATCCGGATTCCGCAGCCACCAAAGCACTGACACTGCTCTATTCGCCATCACAGATGACATCCGCACCCTCCTCGACCAAGGACACACCTCAGCCCTGATCCTACTCGACCTCTCTGCAGTCTTCAAAACCCTCTTCCACCGCACACTCACCACCAGACTCCATGACGCCGGCATACAGGGAACCGCTCTCGACTGGTTCCGCTCTTTCCTCATCGGCAGAATCCAAATGATCAGACTGCCACCTTACCTCTCTGAACCCACTGTAATCAACTGTGGGATACCCCAAGGATCATCACCGAGCCCCACGCTCTTCAACATCTACATGGCCCCCCTCGCCATCATTGTAAGACAGCACAGACTCAGCATATTATCTTACGCCGACAACACCCAGCTTATCCTCTCCCTCACCAAAGACCCCATCAACACCAGACTCAACTTCCAGGAGGGAATGAAGGATGTTGCATCCTGTATGAGCAGCAGCTGCCTGAAGCTCAACTCAGAGAAGACAGAGGTCCTCAGCCACAGACCCTCCCCCTCCGCATGGGACAACACCTGGTGGCTCAATAACCAATTGGGAAGTGGCTCCGCACTCGTGTGTATCCGGTTGTGTTGTCCAAAATTTGTACGATTTTTTGTAATTTTTTCATTAACGTGGTTGGTGCTTTATGTGAGTCCCCTAATGAGCCTCCGGGGTATAATATTGATTCTAATGCGTGTTTCTTGGGTCCCAAGATTCACAATCACATAAGCACTCAGAAAGACTCCATTCATTCAGTTTTTGAATGAAGTTTTTTAATAAAGTATTAGCACTTCTTTGTGTGTTGGTTTCATTTATTTTTCATGAAGTTTTATATCATCAAATCTTTCATCAATACATCGTTATTTAATCCTCATAACTTGTCAAAATTAATTTCCATGCATTATGCCCGATGCATTTCGCGCTAACAGCTCTTCCTCAGGGGACTTTTTATCTGAAAAATACATCAAATCATGTGTAGGTACAAAGCAGATAGTTACATATTTCGTCAACTACATTACCACGTTACCCAAGTGTGTACTTCGTACGTGTACCTGATTGCTGTGTATATCACCTTATATCCCTTCTTTGTGAATAAACCTATACACGGCGTTTGTTTGTCTCCCTAGGTGATATTGCGTGTAACACAAGTGCTCAACGTCGCATCGACATTAAATGTTCACTGACCTGAGCGGTTTCTGCAATGCCTTATACACTCAACTGCGAAGACAAATATTACACCGCATTATACCATCAGGTTTATAATGCTCAAATAACTCAATAGATTCGTCAAGTATTAGCCGATATTTCTACTGCATTCATCTCTTACCGTATACACATAAACCCGCTCCGTCTCTCTAAACTCGCTTCTGCGTGCGGCGCTCTATTCGTTTCGGTCTCTATGTGTTCTGTAGTCCGATCACGTGATGCACGGACTGCATAGATATAGTAAACAGACTGTACCCACTGTGTATAATATTGTGTTGGTGCTACAATACTTCAACGGATATGCATGCGTGTGATATAAATGTAATTAACGCGGCAAATATCGAAATGAATCGGTTCTAGTGATACTCGTTGCAAATAAGCATGGGCGGATCTAGCGGATCTCGCATACGCGAACTTGCGGATTTACGGATTCGCAATCCGCGAAGATCCGCGAACTCTAGCGGATTTGCGGATTTTCCCGTTTTTTGTGTTGGCGCGCGTTCGCGCCGATTTTGGGACAAGTTCGCAATTGCGAACTTACTTTTCGGCTCGCAACGGCCGCGACTATGTTGTTTCTACGTCTGGTTTATCATCACAGGTTCACAGCACCCTCTGTTTCACCACTGCCAGCCTCTGGGACACCCATGCCACCCTCTGGTACATCCTCACTGCCACCCATTAGGTTTATTTATCACTGTAGATTATGGTGGTTGAAAAAAGCAAGCACACCTGCCCTTCTTCAACTGCCATCAATTAATTTGTGTTTCATTAATGTGTCAGTCATTTTGAAAGTTCCAGTCTGGCTGGCACCTGCTTCCTTCCTTATCTGTAATTTGCTTTTTGTTGCAGTGAAACATTTTTTTCACAGAACCTTTATGGTCTACTTGTAGCTATTCTATGAGCCTGCTGTTTGGGTCATAGCAGGGTCATAGAATAGTTGCAAACTCTGGAGGGGCCCATCAGGAAGCACTACCTTGAATGTTACTAATGTTAAGTTTGAACTTTTGCACCTGCTCATTGCTTTCAGTTTAGCTAAAATCGTTTTTTTCTGCAATTTCGCGCGTTTTTTGGGGCGCGAATCCGTGCGAGATCGATTTCGGAAGCCGCGAATACGTGCGAATACAAAAGTGTTTTTTTTGCGACGTGTATGTTCGCGTGATCTTGCGCGTGTTCGCGAGGCGCTTCTAGCTATACGTTTGCCAAGTTACCCTATCGGTCGTACACGGGCGCGGCCATCTTGTTGGCGTGACGTAATTCCGTTTCCGGCCGCTATGTGTAATCTCGCAAAGTGTGCTGCTCGCTAGTACAATTTCGCGCGTACTCGCAAGGAAAATCTCGCGCGAACTTACCCACGCGGTCGTGAACGGGCGCGGCCATCTTGTTTCTCATTCATTGCTATGGTTCTGGGCATGCTTTCTCTATCCTCTCTCAATCTCTGCCATCCTTTGCTTGTTTGAAGTTTTTTTGATCTAATTTTACTTATTATCTATCCCTCTATTTTTCTAGCTCTATATTTTTGTGTTTTCTGCAGCTTTTAGTTACTTTTAAACTACTTTTTTAAACTCTTTTCTTTTCTTCTTCACTATTCTATTTCTTGTTTATCATTTAACTCTATTTCTGCCCAGACCATGGTAAAGGGAGCCGGGAAGCACCCTGAGAAGGGGAAGGGTCCCGCACCCCGTGCCCGGCTCCCATGCGGGCGTTTAAGGGGGGAGCAAGTGGTCCCGAGGGAGATCTTCAGCGCGGAGGAAGTGGCGGCACTGATCTTCCACGTCCAGCGCCGCCTCCCCAAGACGATCCTGGGAGGCGGCAAGATCGCGACTGGCTATGGCATCCAGGAGCGTCGCAAGCGGTGGGAGAAGGTGTGCCGGGCCATGTACAAGATCTCTGGGGTCCGGCGCACATATAACCAGGCCACCCACCGCTGGACCGATGTCATGGACCGGGAGCGGGACTTGCTGGACGCGCTCGGCGTAGAGGTCCCCGGGCTTGGTGAGTAGTAGTAGTAGTACATTTACTACTCTGTTTTATCCTGCTCTGTTATTTGCAAATCTTTGTTCTTTACCAAGAGCAATAATGCTGCCGATAACATTGAGGTAAATTATATTTCAAAATCTTCTATGCATTTCAGGTGCACTGCTCTCCTTCTCAGTAGCCGTGCTTGCTACTATGCTTCTTTGTTTTGTATGTTGTGTTCAGAAGCATTTCATTGGCCTGAGAAATTATGTATGAGTGTAGTGTAAAGATAAGAACTGCGTAATGCTAGACAGTAAGGGTCATATTTTCAATTACCGGCGCATCCCTGCAAAGTAGCAGGGATGCGGCAGTAATTGTGTGCCATGCCACCACCACCCATTGGCCCAAAACGTCACAGAAGCCTTACGCATCTGTGCCGTAAAGGCAGCGCATTGCTGGAGTTGCGTGCCAACGATGGCGCAGCTCCAGCAATGCTCTGGGGTACCCTATCTCCCCAATGCTGCATCAAGCCATACGTCGGCTTCAAGCGCGCAGGGTTTGAGTCATGCATCATTGTCCTAAAAGTGACTGATTGACATCTTGTCGATTTCCCTCAGCCACTTTTAGGATTCGTTCCTGCGCAGGTACGCCCTCCCTTGCGCCGGAACGCCCCCTGATGGCGCAGGGCTTTACAACGTGATGCATCGCCCATATGCCCATATGTGTTTTTTTTTAATATATACGCCGCACCAACACCATGGCGAGTCTTTTGTTCTGCCGCTGCGTCACAAAAGGCACGCAACAATGGAGGAAAATGAGCCGCAACTTCCGCAAGGGACTTCTAAATCAGCCCCAACAGACTGAAGTCCAGTCCTTCCTTTAGACACATGGCTATAAGAAGAAATAGTGGCGGTGGTGGCCGGTGGATTGATAGTTTGAGTATTCACTGATCTGCAAGCAGGATGGACTTTGTCTGTCACTTCGCGTGCTGCGCACTGCTGCCTGCAGTGCCAGGCCTAGGCAAACCTCTTTAGTAGTCTGTTTATTGAGTTACATAGGAACTTTCTAAGTCAACGTTCCGCAAATCAGGCAATACGAATAACGTAGTATACCACATGAGATAGATCCCGTGGAATAGTTGTCTATCTATTTGCTATTTTTCCAAAATATTTTGTTATTGTTCTTTTGAAATGTTTGATTTGGTTGAAAAATCTCATCCATGTTTTCTGGTTTTTCTTTCTTTCATGTTGTACATCAGCTCCCCCCAAGGGCAAGAGGACACAGGAGGAGGGTGCTGAGGATGCAGGCCAGGATCGGGCAGGCGAGGGCTCCTTTGCTGGCCCCAGTAAGTTTACATTTTAATAAACAGTACCTACTTTTTCCTAGCGTTCCTCATTTGATTTTTTCTAAATCGTCTTTGATCTTCTTGTAGACTGGATATAAATTCTTATCCTGCCTCGAATATGACTCCCTGTGGTATTACTAGACTATTCTTATTAGTCTGTCTGTGTAGCTAACTAAGATTGGACATTTGGCAATTCCATTGGACTCCCATTATATTCAGCAATACCTCTATGCACTGTCTCCTTACTGACTAGATAGTGTGGCAGAGTCATTCAGCTCCCGAAGTCACCGATTATAGATCCCCAATGATCTCTAGATTATCGTACGCAGGACAAGAGAGTAGTACGGAGTCACAGCACAGTCAAGAAGTGTCAGAGGCACTCATGCTTGCAAAAATTCCAAAACCTTTAGCTCATCCACTCTAGTCTGAAGGAACAAAAACCACAGAGTCTATTTAAGTTTAAAAGCTTTATTAAAAGTAAACACATTTATTAAAATCTACTTTGTCATAAAACTATTTAACTGAAAATGGAAAAGTGGTTAGTGCTTACGATAAATTGGACACATTTCTTGTGGTCGAGCCGAGCTCTCACCTGGTTTGAACTTGATCCTGGTCGTGTTCTTAGGAGTCAAGCTTCTGTCTGTTAGGAGAAAAAGTGGTGCGTGTTAAAAATCAAAAGCAAGCATTCATCAGTTGTGCATAAAAGTGCAGCAAGACAACAGCCTTCCCTGGAAAATGGGACATTTTTACTATGGAGTAGACAGTCACAAATTATTACATTGTATTCTGTTTTTTTAACATTTCTCCTAGACCAAATATTATATAGTAGTGAGTGGTGTATTCTAACATTCTTAAATGTACTTCGTAGGTGTAACATCTGGTGACGGGGCCAGCGCGGAGGTGGCTGTGTTGGGCGAGGACTCGGAGGACTCTGGGGAGGAGGCGGTGCAAGAGCCGGCGGACGGTCCTGTGGGGGTTCAAACGGTGGTGGCGGAAACAGGTAAGCTATATATTCCTTACTTATTGAGATTGAAGACTGCATAGTGTGCTTTCTGCACGGGTGGTAGTAGCCTCCTCGAAATGTACTTCGACTTAGCTGTGAAGTTTTTGGTGAGAAGAATTCCAATAAGTTCTTAGACGAACGTGATGGATGGGATGAACGAAAAGCGAAAGAAGGGTGTAAGTAAGTGGGACGCGAACTTGTATGATGGCTGGCAAAGAAGAACGATATGTGTTTGCTTGGCCCCCGAGGTGGCTGGGAAGGAAAGAATATGGTATGGTGCATGGCTGGGTCAATGATGAAGCAAGGATGGGTGGAAGGACAGCAGCCTGGGTGGGTGAAACAGAAACTGTATGTGTGCGTATACTTTGACTGAATGGATGCCCGGAGCATGGTATTCTCTGACTCTTAGATAGCACATGTGTATCTAGAGAGAGTAGATGGTCGCCAGGTGAAGTAAGTGTTACCTTGAAGAGCATGTACCACCGCACCCGCACGTCCGTTCCAGTGCAGGGAAGGCAAGGAAAAGAAATTGTAAATGTGTCCAATACTACCATGAATAGTAGCAGTACTTTGTATTGCGTTTGCAATCACAGCATATATCTGGTTATTACGGTGGACACTCCGTACCTCTCTTAATAACTTTAGTTTACTTGTAGTACGTCATTCATGTGTGGGTGTATCACTGTTCACTCAATATTAAGCAAAGCACCTAAAGTCATCTCATATGTCATCAAATACGTCCCATGTGAAGTGATAGATAATCAAATTAGTTAGCTTCTTCATTTTCCTTTTCTAGTACTCATTTGCACTGTAGGGTGAAAGGTAAATTAATTAAGCAGTAGCCCTTGTAACAGAGTATTCTCAGTGCCACCCGTAATAGAAAAGTAATAGCTTCACCACCTGCATGTACTGGACCGGTACAGTAACGCAAGTCTGTCTCACTCATCATGGTGTGCAACTTTTTTTCTCAGGTGCAAGTTCACTGTGCTGTCCATGTCATTCTGCCGGCTTGCATAAGATAACGTAACAATTTCCCTAAACAAGAGAGAAGAAGAAGAATAAGACTGGTGTACTGTCATAGTCGACTGTAATGGAAGTCCATAGTGGTCGTAGAATTTGTTCATTAAACTACCACTAATGTTAGAGCAAGGATGCAGAAGTGGGAGGTTACATAGATACTGTCCTCAATAGTTATGTACTGTGCTTTCAATTTGCTACTTGTACTCTGTGACCCAACTTTAGGCTCAATCACTTTGTGTTATTAATAAGGAGCATTGGTTACAGACTATGTCTTTCTTTCTTCATATAGTTGCTCCTTCCAAATCAACAACAAGGAGGGAGCAGGCTAGATTGGCCCGGCAACGGAGGCTGGAGGCCACTGTCGCCGAATATCGGCGGCTGGTGGCCCTGGAGGAGGAGGAGGACACGCAGTCGAGCGGGGCAACAACGACATCCTCGACTGTGACCACTGCATCCTCCTCCGTGACTAAGCCAGCAGGACCGAGCCGGGCTAAGAAAGATGACCGCCACCGCCAAGCAACCGAAATACCAGCTGCCCCCCACAGGAGCTGCAAGGACCGCCAACGCCGCCTACGAGTCCGCATGTCCAACCTGGAGCAGGAGGTCCTGAAGTATAAGAACTTGGTTAAGGGCCTCCGCTCCGAGCTTGCCACCCTCCGCAAGGAGTATGATGCCCATGCCGCATCATGCACCAGCACCAGCACCCTCCAGTAGTGGAGTGTCCCTTGCCCTTTTTTTATAGACTTTTGGGGGGTGGGATTTGGGAGTTGGGATCGTTTTGGGACGTTTCAGAGACAATCGTTGGGGTTAGGGTGGGTGAGGGAGATTATTTTGTTAGGGCTAAATAAATATATTTTTAAACTTTATCTGACCATACCTGTTTTTTACTGCTTTTCAGTCTGGTGGGTGGGGGTGTAACAGTAACTTTGTTTTCCTGAACAGTCGTAGGACTTTAGTAGTACAACCGTCAATCTCTTGTCTACTCCGAAATAATACTCCATTATACTACCTCCCACCAAACGCTTATCTTACCTGTAATTTGTGTTAGAAATTAGGGCTAGGCCCAGGGCTGGCTCCAGGTGAAATGGGGATTAACGTTGTCAATCCTGGGCGGGTGACATTTCCTCATTGCGGTGGTACTAGTGGTGTGACACAGTGGCAGTTGCATGCCTATGGAAAAAAAGAAAACGAAACCTTGTTTGTCCTCCTTACTGTAGCATTACAACGGTTACGGTACGATCGAGAAAATAGCAGGTGACAGTACACTAGAACAGTGCCATAATGTAGCCTAACAAATGGTAAAGTATTTGCTTGCAAGTATAACTAGTACTTGCGTTGAATTTATTTGACATTGGCTACTACTACTAGAAGATATAGTACTGAAGCTGAGTAAGTCTAGAAGATATCCTCGTATTCCTTCACCAGCCTGTTGCTATGACCTTATCCTCCCCAGCAAGTGTGTGGAATTATTGATGTCATTTTAGTCAGACATCAAGCAAAACAACACAGCCCGGGGGAAGAGGGTTAGGGTTTGTAAAATGGATGGGAATGGGGGTTTCTTTTTGGGTAGGTTTTGTTGAGAGAAGAAAAAAAAAGCAGAGCATGGACAAACAATAATTGAAGATACAGACAATCTTTGGTTACAAACTAAAGGTAAGCACATGCAGTCACACTCATAGAATAAAAGACAACAATGGATACTGTATCTGTATTGCGTATGTTGTTGGAGTTGTCCTGTTGAATTTGGTAAGTAAGTTGCATGCAGCAAACAATTCCTCTTATTG
Organism: Lissotriton helveticus; assembly: GCF_964261635.1. Lineage (NCBI taxonomy): Eukaryota > Metazoa > Chordata > Amphibia > Caudata > Salamandridae > Lissotriton > Lissotriton helveticus. The sequence continues at coordinate 164,994,285 of NC_136062.1, read as the reverse complement.
GCGGCACTCCTCCATTCCAGCTGACGCTTCGTCCATCAATGTGGTGACCACTGACAGAAGACACCCTGTCCACTGCCTGCCTGGCGGATGTTGACTGAAACCCGGCCTGTAATTATTGAACGGAAAACAGGAAGTGCTATTACAATACCACTGATAAATAAATAAAAGGTATGTACGCTGTGTGGTTCAAAAAGTGACACTTTGATTTCCCTAATAGACAGTACAATATTTTTGAAATTGCGTGCTCTGTCTGAGTCACCTTTTTAAGGATCAATAAGTATGGCCAAAATATTATAGCGGATCTTTCCCCTCAAGGTAGGTGTACTACTGTGTTTTAGAACAAAATTTGACCTTCCCAGCAATGCTCCCACCAAGACCCTTACTAAAGCCAGTCGCAAAAATGTAGAAGAACCCCAATCAGATCTCCAAAAACGATGCCTAGCAGAAAAATGGTTACAAAACGTACTTTGAAAGTAACAGTAGGCCCAAATACAGACCGTGGATTGTATTCAAACCACTTGCAAGCAAGCAAAAGTATCCATAGCCAGCATCGCTCCAACAGTGCTCTACAACAACAGAACTGCGTTGCAATAGAACCCCCCGAAACACATGCAATCCTGCTGCTAGGGCTAACCCTAACGAACCCTAACTTACAAAAAGTGCCAAAACTGGTGTTTCCTTATGGATTTTGTCCAACAAACTTCTATCCGGTATTAGACCTTCCCAGGAATGCCCCAGGCAAGACCCGCCAACCACCCGCAAAAAAACACCCGACAACACCCCCAAACAGCGAAAAAGCTAAATCTCATACTTACAATGTCTCTCGGCCTTCGGTCCAAACGCGGCGCTGTGCAGCTAGGTCATCATCATCATCATCAATCATCATAACTCCTGTTTTCCACCACGGATTTCCTGAAAAGCAAATGCAATCAAGATTAGACTGTCGCAGCAGTGCTTCGACAGAGACCCCGGCCGCAACCCACCCACGAACAGCAGGAAGCCCCCCAAAACGCTACATTGAGCAAGATGTCAGAAGAAATAGCAAAAAAAAGGCTGTTCCTTATGGATTTTGTCCAAAACACTTCTATCCGGTATTAGACCTTCCCAGGAATGCCCCAGGCAAGACCCGCCAACCACCCGCAAAAAAACACCCGACAACACCCCCAAACAGCGAAAAAGCTAAATCTCATACTTACAATGTCTCTCGGCCTTCGGTCCAAACGCGGCGCTGTGCAGCTAGGTCATCATCATCATCATCAATCATCATAACTCCTGTTTTCCACCACGGATTTCCTGAAAAGCAAATGCAATCAAGATTAGACTGTCGCAGCAGTGCTTCGACAGAGACCCCGGCCGCAACCCACCCACGAACAGCAGGAAGCCCCCCAAAACGCTACATTGAGCAAGATGTCAGAAGAAATAGCAAAAAAAAGGCTGTTCCTTATGGATTTTGTCCAAAACACTTCTATCCGGTATTAGACCTTCCCAGGAATGCCCCAGGCAAGACCCGCCAACCCACCCGCAAAAAAACACCCGACAACACCCCCAAACAGCGAAAAAGCTAAATCTCATACTTACAATGTCTCTCGGCCTTCGGTCCAAACGCGGCGCTGTGCAGCTAGGTCATCATCATCATCATCAATCATCATAACTCCTGTTTTCCACCACAGATTTCCTGAAAAGCAAATGCAATCAAGATTAGACTGTCGCAGGCTCGCAGCAGTGCTTCGACAGACAACAAAAATTACCCACAAACACCCGGAACCCCGCCAAAGAGCACCTCAAAGGCAAGCAAGTCAGCAAAAACGGCAAGAAATTTCCACCTCATATTTGGTCCAAAACACTTTTGTCCATTATTAGAGCTTCACAGCAATGGGCCCAAATCCGTCAACTCACCCGCAAAGAAGTACAACACCCCCACAAGTGCTGAGTCTTTCTTCATTGGGCGTAATCCAGCACTCTGCTTGGAGGGAAATCGCAGTCTGGAGGAGGAGGATAGAGGAGCATGTTCTTCAGAACTTGTGAACCTGAGGAATGTAGACTGCGGCACCTTCAAATCAATAAGCAAACAAGTGAAGACAGTTCTGATGATGGTCTTGTTTTTGGGATTAGGTGATTAAAGTTTGAATTAAATTAACTGTGCAAAACAAAGAAAGAGAGACACAGGGCACACAGGAATAAAAGTGAATAAGGACGAAAAAGAAAGTTCTTGATTGATTGTCTCATTTTCAGGGCTCGGTGTCAGGGAATAAGAACAAGATTTCGTCATCATACTCTGCGAATTCAGGCTGGATGAGGTCAGTGCCACCGAACAGAGAAAAAATCCCCTCATCTACGTTGCCGTCCTCCTCGTCTTCATGCGGCGTGCTTTCTCGTACTTTGTAATCTGGTGGTATGAGGTGCTGATTCATCTTGATCATTGTCAGCCGCTCCACATTTTTGGGCGAGAGGCGGCTCCGTTTGGGAGTTACAATGCCACCAGCAGCACTGAAAACACGTTCAGAAGACACACTTGCGAGTGGGCAAGACAAATAGTTTATAGCCAGGTTGGAGAGCTGTGGCCACAATTGTTTTTTGCCATGCCAATACTGCAATGGCTCCTCATTAAGAAAGACCTCTGTTGAGTCATTCAGATAGTCCTGCACCATCGACTCAAGGTCATCAACTGTTCCTCCATTTTGCTTACTTTTTGCTGTGCCTGTGACATTTTTTCGAGAACCATACTCCATCAAACTTAGCCAATCCTCCTCCGCAGCCACTGTTAGTGTTGTCATTGTGTGTGGTGCAGATGATCCAGTTGCCGGTGTCTTTAACGGCTGAGAGGTCACTTGTACCCCAGCCACAGGTGTAGAAGTGGATTCTTGTGACTGGGGATGGCCTGCTGATGCTGATGCTGATGTACTGGCTTCTCCTTCAATAACCTGCCGTTCTTTTTCAAACCTCTTGGCTGACCAGGCTAACCAATGTTTGTACTTTTGAACATCTGCATCAGCAAAAGGAAAGAATGCTTCGTCTGCCAGCGCCTTTTTGTAGCGTGGATCCAGAATAGTAGCACAAATGTAATGCTGTTCTGAGTTGATCATTTTAAGACGTTCATCACCACGTAGGCGCTCTAATAATTTCTGAGACAAAATAAAATGGTCTTTTTTTTTTTCATCTTTTTCAAACTCAGAAGACACCGCCATCAGTTGGTGCTCCAGCATGCACAACAATGGGATAGCTTTTCCCAAATTACAGTCCTCCTGGCTGACTGCACGCGTGAAGAACTCAAAAGGACGAAGCATGTCTGTCAGGCTTTTAACTATGTCCCATTGCGCCGCACTCATCCGCAGGTCCTCCTTCTGAGATGTACCCTCTGTGAAGAAATAGTGATCGAGTACCGTATACTGCTCATACAGACGCTCAAGCATGTAGAAGGTTGAGTTCCAACGTGTTGCCACCTCCTGGATGAGTGCTTTCACTGGCATTCCACGTTGAAGTAGCAGTCTCCTCAGATGCTTCCGGGCCTTAAAAGAATGGCTGAAATGGTTGCACATTTTGCGGCAGGTGGCCATTACCTCGAACGCTGTACTGTCTTTATCACTCAAGAATTTTTGAACTACCAGGTTGATACAGTGCGCCAAACACGGCACTCTAAAATAGTGACCCTGCAACATGGCCTTAACTACATTGGCGCCATTATCCGTGGAAACATAACCAATCTTGCGTTTTAGGGGGGATAGCATGTTCAAGACCTTTTTGTCAAACTCTTCCAAAAGGTTTTCTGCTGTGTGACTTTTCTCCAAGCCAAACATGGCTAGTGTTGCATGTTTCCGAGCAGCTTTGAAAACTTTGTCCGGGTCAACACCTGCGTTTAGCTTTGCTTTAACACCTGAAAAAGAGACCCAGTGTGCAGTGATGCACATGTAATCAGCGCCTGCGCCACTGGTCCACATGTCTGTTGTCAGATGTATTGTGTGAACAGCACTCTTCTGCAAAGCTGCCCCAATCGCCTCCAGCACATCTTCATGTAGTGCTGGAACCGCAACTCTGGCAAAATAGAACCGGCTCGGAACCTTCCATTTAGGGCAGAGCGTTGCCACTAATTCAAGAAAACCTACCGCTTCTACAAAAGAAAAAGGTAGAAGCTCCACAGCTAGCATTTTAGCCAGCTTAGTGTTATACAGACGCGTCAGTGGGTGGTTGCGTTCATATGGCACGTCTGAAGTAAGCATTGTTCTAATGTTGCCCTGGACCAAGCATTTACGGGCTGATAATGACTTCGTTGACCCAATTTTGCTCGCTGGTGAACTTTTGTGCGTTGGTGTCTCACTCGCTCCAACACTCTTAGTGTGCCTCACATTGGGTGTGCTGCTGACAGGGGTACTGGGTGTAAGGGAAGTGTTTGACACGTCTTCTTCCTGCTCGTCATCATCAGATGAAACATCAACGTTTCCTTGAATTTGGCCTTTCTTGATCGCATCTAGGTGCGCAAACCATTTGACAGTGTGCTGTCTCCTAAGATGACCTCTCTGGCCTCCGGTACCATAGTTGGTACCTGGCTTACCACGACTAACTGCTTGCTTACAAATGGTACAAATGGCAAACTTTGGATTTTTTGGACAAACAGTAAAGAAGTCCCAAACTGGGGACTTGAAGTGTCTGTGGGACATGGAGGAGGCGGCGATACTGGTGGTGGTGGTCATGAAGCTAATGCCAGATGAAGTGGAGGATCTGGATTGCCCAACTTTTGTACGTTTTGCACTTTCACCGCCACTAATTAAGGTCGAGGTTGACGGAGGTCTCTTCTTGCCAGAAAGAAATATGGAAGCGGGACGAGTTGGTGTACTACTTAACTCCAATGATTGTGGTGTTTCCACTGCCTCCTCATCGACAACATCATCATCATCATCATCACACTCAGCAGCTCTTCGGGCTAGGGTCAAAATGTCTGTTTGCTGCATGCCCGCTGGGGCTGCAGTGACCTTTATGATGACTGGGTCGTCGTTGGCAGAGTCTTCATCAGCAGCAGTATCCGCCACTTCTTGTTGAGACTCATCACACTCCATAACTCTGAGACTTTGGACGAGCTTCCTTTTACGCTTAACTACCTTTGTTGGATCATGGTGTGCCTCACTCTCAGACGGCTGTGGTGCTGGTTCCCAAGTTTGATCCGTATCATCAGAAGGAGGTGTGCTTGAAGAGGATGTAGACACCACCCTTGATCTCTTCCTTGCTAGGGGTGTGGAAGACAATGAAGGATCATCAGGAGGAGTGGCTTCCTCAAATGATACCTCGCCTTGATTGTCGATTTCCTGATGTGCCCCTACTTCGGGAGGAACAACTATTGTGGGCACTTGTTGTGACCCTCCATGCACCTCTGCTTGCGCATCTCCTTGCGCTGCCTCTCCTTCCACATGTACTTGGGCTTGTACTTGCACATGTGATTGTTGTTGCGGCTGTGGTTGTTCAACACTCGTCAGATGAGCTACAACAACCTGTGTTGATTGAGGGACATTGCTGCTGCTTTCTTGCGATGAGCCAACATCACTGGTCGATGGTGATTGAAGAACTCTACTGGCTGCCTCTGCAGCACTCAAGGGCTTGGACTTAAGTTGGCGTGGTGGTGGTGGTGGCACTGAGCCCAATGGAGCGGGGGTGCTGCTGCCAGCTTGGTCCCCAGCAGATCCCGCTGCTGCTGCTGCAGGCATACTTTTTTTTTTACTCCCAAAAAAAGGGGCGGGCGGCACACCAGTGTCCTTGGTAACTTGCTTCTTCTGCTCCTTACTGGCACCTTTCTTGCTAGAGGAGCTACGGGTTACTTTTTTTGGGGCCATCTTCTTCAGAGCAGGTCAGCAGGCAGCAGTTGCACGAGTTGCAGAGGGTTCTGTGTCCAGACGTGACGTCGCGTGACGTTATGCTGCACACACCGCTGCAGGACTTCTTCCTGGCACTGGTGGTTCTCTTGAGTCTTCTTGTGCACCTAAAAGCAATGGAAGACAGAGGAACATCAGTTCAGTTATACACCCCAAAAAATCGACAAAACACAGAAAAATGAGCACAATCCCATGCCATCCATGATGTTTACATTGAAGACACCCCACAGAAAGACTAGGGACATGCAAGTATGCAACACTCACTACCCCTGGGCATAATGGATGAAAAGTAGGCAAAATAAGTGCAGGCCTCAGACACTGCCTCTCCTCAAAATGGCCCCCTTACACCCCAAGCACATGTTGCCTGTACCAGCCAGCACTCAAGATGGCCACCACCACCACCCACATGGCCAGTCCACATCAACAGTACACCCCCAAAAAACAGAAAAACAGCCAGAAATCACCACAATCCAATGCCATCCATGATGTTTACATCAAAGAGAGTGAGACCACACCACAGGCACACTCAGTCCATGCACCACCACCACCCCTGGGCAAGCAAAAGGCCACACCAGCAGCCCCCCAAAAACGACAAAAAACAATAAAATAAGCACAATCGCAGCCCATCCATGGCCTCAATTATGTTTAAATTCAAGAAGACACCCCACAGAAAGACTAGGCCCATGCAACACTCACCACCCCTGGGCAAAGGGCCACACCAGCAGGCCCAAAAAAACGAAAAAAAACAATAAAATCTGCACAATCCCAGCCCATCCATGGCCTCAATGGTGTTTAAATTCAAGAAGACACCCTTCAGAAACACTAGGCCCATGCAACACTCACTACCCCTGGGCATAAGGGATGAAAAGTAGGCAAAATAAGTGCAGGCCTCAGACACTGCCTCTCCTCAAAATGGCCCCCTTACACCCCAAGCACATGTTGCCTGTACCAGCCAGCACTCAAGATGGCCACCACCACCACCCACATGGCCAGTCCACATCAACAGTACACCCCCAAAAAACAGAAAAACAGCCAGAAATCACCACAATCCAATGCCATCCATGATGTTTACATCAAAGAGAGTGAGACCACACCACAGGCACACTCAGTCCATGCACCACCACCACCCCTGGGCAAGCAAAAGGCCACACCAGCAGCCCCCCAAAAACGACAAAAAACAATAAAATAAGCACAATCCCAGCCCATCCATGGCCTCAATTATGTTTAAATTCAAGAAGACACCCCACAGAAAGACTAGGCCCATGCAACACTCACCACCCCTGGGCAAAGGGCCACACCAGCAGGCCCAAAAAAACGACAAAAAACAATAAAATCTGCACAATCCCAGCCCATCCATGGCCTCAATGGTGTTTAAATTCAAGGAGACACCCCTCAGAAACACTAGGCCCATGCAACACTCACTACCCCTGGGCATAAGGGATGAAAAGTAGGCAAAATAAGTGCAGGCCTCAGACACTGCCTCTCCTCAAAATGGCCCCCTTACACCCCAAGCACATGTTGCCTGTACCAGCCAGCACTCAAGATGGCCACCACCACCACCCACATGGCTAGTCCACATCAACAGTACACCCCCAAAAAACAGAAAAACAGCCAGAAATCACCACAATCCAATGCCATCCATGATGTTTACATCAAAGAGAGTGAGACCACACCACAGGCACACTCAGTCCATGCACCACCACCACCCCTGGGCAAGCAAAAGGCCACACCAGCAGCCCCCCAAAAACGACAAAAAACAATAAAATAAGCACAATCCCAGCCCATCCATGGCCTCAATTATGTTTAAATTCAAGAAGACACCCCACAGAAAGACTAGGCCCATGCAACACTCACCACCCCTGGGCAAAGGGCCCCACCAGCAGGCCCAAAAAAACGACAAAAATCAGCACAATCCCAGCCCATCCATGGCCTCAATGGTGTTTAAATTCAACAAAACAGTTGTATCATGCACCCATAACCAACCCTGGTCCTACTGGATACTGTGGCTACCCACAATATAATTTATTTAATTTTCTGAAAAAGTTCCAAAATTGTACTTGCAGCAACTGTAATGCCCCAAACAAACTTACTTGTGAAAGTTGATTTCTAATCCAAAAGTGATCCAAAGACAGTCAAAAAGGCCTCAAATCCAAATATCCAGCAGCACCCACAAAAAGTAATCCTTCCAGCTCCAGATCCAAATGAAAGTGACCAGGAGATGGACAAAGCACTGGGAGGAGCCTGCTGGACAGGAACAGGAAGTTGGAGACTGTGGGGCACTTCCTTCCTCCCCCCCCCCCAAAATGGACTCCTTGCAAAAAGAAAGGCCATGCAAATGTCAACCTGAGGAGTGATTCTGATAAAAATCATCATTTTCTGAAGGTTTATCCTGTTTGCTGGTGATTTTCTTGTGCGAAATTGCAAAATCTCTACTTCGCAAGTGCGAGATTGTTCCTTTCCGCCGCAACTACGTGTTCGCAATTGCGAACTCTCGCGAGATGTGCTGTGCAAGGTGGCAAGCCGCGATTACGTATTCGCGGGAGCCAAACTCCCGCGGGAACACGCAGCAAGATCCAAAATGGCGCAGCACTCTCAAAATATGATCGAGAAAAACAACTCGGCAAACGCTAAATGACGGAAAGTGAACGCCGTGCACCACGCCGCGCGCCGCAACCAAGCAAAAAATCCGCCGCGAGCGGATTCACGGATTTTCGACAAATTCGCGAGCGTTCGCGGATTGCGAATTTGCCGAAAATCCGAAAAATCCGCGAGCGGAGCGGATTTTACGCCCATACTTAGTTGCAAACTATAGGTATCACGTGATTTGGGGTGAAACGGGAACGTGGTTTTAAAACAATAATAGTAATACTACTGTACAGGTCAAAACAGACTATGCAAGCATACATCATAAATATACACCATTGATTGAATCGTTAATTGCTGATTACAAAGTAAATTGTTTCACAGAAAACAACTAAGTTCCATCCGTTCATTTAACCCTTTCGGGTTAAGGGTACACAAGAAGTTCATCCAAAATGTTTCTCTCCTTAATAGGTGATTATTATTGTCTCTTCCAGGCAAAATGGTTACCGTTTCCAATATACAAAATTTTCATTGGGAAGGATTGTGTTTGGCTTCATTAAAATGTATTGCCATGGTGGATTTCAGGTTTTTCAGCCTTATATTACTTTTGTGTTCAATAAGTCTAGTTTTGATTTTTCTCTGTGTTTTCCCCACATATGATAATCCACACGGACATCTCAACATGTATATGACATTACTGCTGTCACAATTTCCTGAGACTTTGAGTTTGACCGGTGTTCCTTTAGTGGGACTGGTGGCCCACAGCCCTCGGCAGCCCCTTCGCCCCCACTGATCATGCCAGAAACCTCAGCATCATACTTGACTCCTCCCTCTCCATGACTTTACAGGTCAATACCGCACCTCCACCTGCTACAACACCCTCCACATCCACCAAAAGACCTTCAAATGGATTCCCCCTTAATCTAGGAAGACTGGCACCCACGCACTCATAGCCGACAGACTGGACTACGAAACGCCCTCTACGCCAGGATCAACAAGTCTCTGCTCTGCAAACTCCAAACCATACAGAACAACCCAGCCAGACTGGTCCTCAGCATCCCTCGACACCAACACTTCACACAACACCTGTGCATCCAACACTGGCTCCCCATTGAGTAGAGAGTAACTCTCAAGATACTCACCCACACCTACAAATGCCTCCACAACACTGTACCCCAATATCTCAACGACAGAATCTCCTTCCACGTTCCCAAGAAGAATCTCCGATCGGCCGCCCTCGCTGAATCCCTGCACATCCACACAGCAAGAACGAGGGCAGAACCTTCTATATCACTGCCAAGACATGGAACGAGCTCCCTATCACCATCAGACCCGCCCCCAAACCCTGTGCATCTTCAGGAAGACCCTCAAGACCTGGCTCTTCAAATGAACGGAGTGGCTCCCCTTGCGCCTTGAGACCTCATGGCTGAGTAGGGCCCTTAAAGAAACCCTGATTGATTGATTGATTGATTGAGCCTCCTGAACCAATCTTCATGGCACTCCTGGACCTGTGGACTCCACAAAAGAAGCACTGCCTTGTTCGCCAGAGAGCTGCCCTGTGGCATGGGGCCTGCCTTGCTTCCCAGAGGATTGCCCCTCTGCTACCAGAGGACTGCCCTGCCTCTTGAGGCCTGTCTTGTTCCCCAGGGGACTGCCCTGTGGCTTGACACCTGTCCTGCTCTCTGAAAAGAAGGACTGGACCTGCTCTCTTCATCCAAGGCTTACCTCCAAGGGTCAATTTGCTGACCCCCTGTTCTGACCTACAGGTACACAACATTCTCAATGGACTACCTGCAACTGTCTAGCTATCCTGCTGCAACTGAACCTGTCTGGACCTGCAACTGGACCTGTCCGAGCTATGCTGGCCTTAGCTAGAGTGAGTCCTTGAACCCCAAGAGGTGCCTCTCCATGTCCTGGACCCTTGTCTAGTCTCAAAGTGCACTCTTCTGTAAGAAAAGGAGTAATCTTGATATTCTGTACTCTTCACTACCACAAATGGGCCTGTTGTACCGATACTCTGCTACCCTTAATGACAGCCAATGCAAAGCCCCCGTGAACCAGACTTATCAATGCCAGGCCTGCTCCTCATGTTACAGTGACAACCAACCATGACGCTCACCCTGCTCCGTGTGACCTCCTCTACTGCGAAGGTGCCTCTTTGGGTGGACTTGGAGAAGATACGTTTTTCAGCTGGACTAATCTGGTCCCTGTATCTGGCAGGCACTCCATCACAGTCAGCCATGCACCGAATTTTGATTTAAATTATTTTATCCACTTATTCCTCTTCCCTAAAACATCTAGGGCCCGATGTAGGTAGGCATTTACCGGTCGGTAACAGCCGAATTCGGCCGTTACCGACCGGTAAATGCCTTTTCCAATGTAGGGGGCATGTATTTACAGATTCGGTATTTTTACCGAATCTGTATTTACCGAATCGGTAAAATTACCGAATTGGTAAATACAGACTCTGTAAAAATACCGAATCTGTAAATGCAGATGTAGGTGGCGCTTTAAACAGTGCCACAGGCCCCTCAGAATTCGTTATTTACCATGTAATACTATTGCATGGTAAATAACGAATTCAGGTGTACATGCACATCTGTGCATGTACACCTATGCCATGTGACACACAGACATATCCTTAGGGCATGTATGTGTGCCACATGGCACACAAGCCTGACATTGGGGTGCTACAGGGTGTCAAAGTGACACCCCGTTCCCCCTGGCAGGATTTGGTATTTACCGATTCGGTAATTACCGAATCGGTATTTGCCATTGATTCCAATGGGCTTCAAGGCCCATAGGAATCAATGGCAAATACTGATTCGGTATTTACCGAATCGGTAAATACCGAATCATACAGATTCGGTAATTTAAAAAGAAAATTTACCTACATCTGCCTAATTCATTTTTACCTACTCTTAAATACCGAATCGGTATGATTCGGTATTTAAGAGTAGGTAAATCGAAATTACCTACATCGGGCCCCCAGTCACTGGAGCTAAAAGCTTTTCTCATTCTACTTTTCCTGTATGAAAATACCTTTCAAATTAAGAATTCCTCCAGCAAGGAGTAATGAGCACTTTTCTTCAGTTCCCTACTCATTTACACCTCATGACAAATGACCTATAAATATGTACATGTGTGAAATACTTGTTTGTCTTCACTTTTCACACTCTCATTCAACAGTGCTTAATGTACACACCTCGGTCTCTCACCTTTTGGTTTATGTAAAACATCTCACCAGACTAATGCCATATGTACCAACATATATTATTGTTTGCAAAATGTCAGGTTGAAATTGCATGGCCGCAAGTATTAAAGAAAGACTGTTCAGTGGGGCTGCCAGAAATAGGTTTAGACTACGACAGAGCTAAGAAATATCTGGAGAAGCAATCATTATTTATTACATTGGCTATCTAAAAAGGTCTACCGTGTTGTGTCTTACCAGATAAGATGATGCCGAAAGGATTAGATTTTTCCTCATTATTCTAGGGTGTGCCAGCCATTGTTGTGTCCATTACTCAAACTACTCTGAAGGTGTCCTATATGCTTCTGTTGTTGTGTTAGAAGATCACAGGAACACCTACATCGGAAAACGTTGGTAAGGTTGCCACCACAATCTGTTAGGAAATGTTATTTCAGAGGCAGGAGGGCCAGAGCAATAAAAGCTAAGGTCCTCTTTAAATCCTCACTAAAAGTCTTGAGAAAGTCTTGGGAGAGTGACACAATTAGAACAAAATATGAGTTACTACTGTTTGGAAACATATAACACCCTCCGAGATTTTCAGATGTGCTTCAGACTGCAGAGTAGTAATGAAAAAACAATTTCAGTTTATTCGAAGAATTCCTCTATGCCAGTGACAGATGGAATGATTGTGCATGATTTTCATACACCTTTCGCTACCTTTGGTACCATTTTTCTAAGTAATCCTGAAATCATGTCTGGGATAGAAAGGTCTGTAATCCAGTGGTTAAGATCATTCTAGATTTCCTCCCAACAGGTAAAGCGTGGTTATTTCCTCAAACCCATTCTAAACACTTAGGGCCTGATTATGAGTCTGGCAGTCTTGCGACCATCAGACTCGAGGTGGCGGTGGTCCGTCGACCACAAGATGACTTGCAAAGTCGTTGCAGCGGACAACTACCAGCTGCGCCAGGGAACAATGGTTCCGTGGCATTGGCAGAGGTGCCGCACAATGTAGAATGCTCAGCGGAATTGGTGCGGTCCCACTGAGCATATTGCATGTTCCACCAACCAGTTCATGGTGGGAGCCCCGCCATGAAAAGACTAGCATCGGTGGAGGAACAAAGGGTACCCTACATGGCCCCCATTACACCCCCCGCCATTGGGATACATTCAGCGGGGTACAACATGTTCCGCCCCTGTCTGGAACCTCCAAATAACTTTTTGGCCATTCCCATTGTGGTGTCTGTTTTCCAGGCACTTCCATTGGAAAGGCTAAGGACCGTCCCTCGTACACAAATTTAACTTATAATACGGCGTGCGGTCTTTGCCCGGTTTTGGCACAGCTGTGCTGGCGGAGAGCTGGCGCAACTACACCAAACTCATAATCAGGCCCATAGCATGAACTATCATCCCTGTGACACAGACCTCCACAGACCTCTTAGTACAGTCAGTATCCCAACTACATCCTCTAACGAGGACAGAAATCTTAGGGACAATTTTGTTTCCTAACTTTATGCAAGTCAACCTTCTCCCTTCTGCAGGCACATGATCGAATAGCTTGTGTCTTTCCTGTGGTTCTCTTGCACATTGAGTACTGCAGCATAGTGCAAATAGGTCACAAAGCAGAAATGATTAATAAACTTCAAAGAGTGTAAAATATCACTGCTCCTCACAGGACTGAGAAGATCACATCATGATGGCACTTAAGGGGTATCAAGCAAACGAAAGGGCCTCTGTAAAAGTTACTGACTGGTCCATGCAGTTTTTGCATGCTGGCGAAATATAGTATCTTTCTAGATTACGATCCTTATACAACCATCGTGCACTGAAAAACGTATACCTCTGCTCCTGTTAAGGTGCTCATGGTTGTGAATAGTTAATAGCACTCTCAAAGCCTCTCCATCCGAAACTCACTTCCTGTGTCTTTTCACCTCGAGGCAGATCTTAGAATGTCCCTGAAACCTGTGACTTTGCTTCAAGCGTCTGTCGTTTATTTTCCCTTCCCCATTGCTTTACTATTTTTTTTTTAAGCTGTCATTGGTGGCTGTAGTGCTTTATAACAACATTAAATTGAATTAAAAGTAAAATAAAATCTAATCTAATAACGATTGCTTTTGCAGAAATGTATAACCTTACACAATGTCAAATTATGTTCCGTATGGAGCAACTCATAGTAGGTTCCTTGAATAAATTATCCGTGTCGATTCTCTCCCAAAATCTTTACTAATGCCAAAAAACGAAGAGGAGAAACTAATCAACTGCATGCATTTGCTCAAAACACTTGTAGTTTGACCTGTAAACAACTGCGTCAATCATCAAGTCTGCTCAATCCAGAACAAAGAATTTCTCCACCAAGCTATTTAAGAGTAGCAAAGTATTAATTGTAACATGTACAACAAAGGGAATACTGTGCAGTCTCTTATTTTACTTCATTGAAGAGCGACAAGAAACAACAAGCTAGTAGGTGCCAAAGTAAAAACATTCCGCAAAGACTGCTGTGTGTTCGCATCCATGCACTAGGGCAAACTTGGAATGTTTTTTCTTATGCTTTAATGAAAATCATTCCAATATGGCAGCAGTGCAAGCACGTGTATACATGATGAACATTTTGAATTGAAGATTTCCCTTGATGCATCTGAAAAACCAATCCAAGATGACATGCCATGCATGCACTGGTGGGCACACATAGAACAGCAGCAATGTTTGGAGGGGCATGCAGGCCATGGTAAACCTACCTTTGTTTTAAAAACAAATATAGTAGGAAAGGAGAGGAAACGATTGAGGGGAGAAGGATGAAAAAATGGAGGGAGAGAAACATTACTATGCACTTAATTGCAGGCCCTAGTATCAGCTGCATAAGGATGCCACTAATTTAGAATACAGAGACAAGCAATTAATTCAGGAGCAGCTAACTGAGACAGACAAGAAAGCAATAGAATCATGAGCAAGGGGTAGATATAACGACTGCCATAAGTCTATACCGGATATACTAGTATCCAATTTAGACTTAAATATTGCTAAAGATGTCTCTAGCTGACTCCTAACTAGAACGCATGAAGCAACATTCAGCAATGAACATTCAGTAACATTAACCTATTATTGTATACCACATTCCATTTAGGTCTCCTTGTTAGCTAGTAAGACTTAGGGCCACATTACATTAGGATGGCGGGCGGATCGCCCCCGCCGGGCCGGCGGTAGTCACCGCCGGCCCTGCGGGGGCGATCCGCCCGGCATCCATGCAGCAAAGACCCCCCGTATTACGATGGCTGGGGGGTCTGCGGCAGACAAAAAGACCGTCCGCCGCATTTCCGCCCGGTCGACAAGTCGACTGGGCAGAAAAGGGCTCAATATGTTGGCGTTGTCGGTTAGACACCGCCAGCCATATTACAATGGGGCCGGAAATATGCCTTTCCGTGGCGGCATTGCGTGGAGGCATTGCGGAGCTTGGTTGCAGGGGCCCATTGTGGGCCCCCAGGGACTCTGGGGGTGTACATGGGGGTAGGTACCTATGGTACCCCGCTGCATTTCAATGTACAACGTGGCGGGCACCACGCGGTGCCGGTCACGTTGTGCATTGAAAGGCACAACTTGCCTTTGTGGCTTTCAGCACCGCCCGAAGCAATGTTGCAAATGCGTGATGCGCCCGCCAGTGTGGCTGGCATATCCTAATTGAGGGTGCGGGACCGCTACAAGCATTGCGGGCGGTCCTGAATCCCGGGGGTACGGCGGGCAAACTTACTAATGACCCCTCAAGTTTCTTGTTGGTGCAGACCAGTTAAGTATACAGTGCTTTGTTTCTATCTGTGTAGCTTTAACATATGTGTAATCGAGTTATATTCAATTACTATCCAACAGTAATGTTACACTTCATTTTGATTACATTTTATTTCATGTACTGAGCAGGATTGTGGGCCTTCACCATGTTCGTACTCAGATACTGGTATTTCCTTCTGCCCTAGACAGGCAACCATTGAGTCTGAGAAGTCTCACTATGAAATGAGCTTGACTTGTTAGGAATATATGTCTTTGATTGATGCGCAGTGCAAAGTAAGTCCTAGTAATATTCATGATGAGGGCTGTGACCTTCCCCATTCTCAATTACACAGACTGCTCAACATTTCAGTACAAAAAGGCTTTGCAAATCTATGAGGGAGGGGGCTAGCTACCCTGGGATGTCTATCACTCCTGTTGGCATGCAGCCTTTTTCAGACTCATCTTAGTGAGCTACTTTTAAGTATAGCACTAAATAGTCCAGTATAAGTCATGCATAATTTCAGAAAATTTCTAGATTTATCTTCGTAAAATTCCCTTTCAGACAGAAACCTTCACTTTCCATTATAGGAGTATTTGCATAACGACCACATTATGATTGCGACTTTGCTTTCTCCTTGTCCGTACCATTCAGCCTCATTGCAACATTCTGATTTTTATTCATATAAATAATTCAAAAACGGCAAACGAAAGAATTCCTTAACTGCTTGTGAGTTGCCATCTTCACAATCTAAACCATGCAAAGCTAAAAGGCATTTTCTTGCTTAGAGCAATGAAATTATTTGGGTATTTGGGGAGTACTGGGTCTTGAGTGGATCTGGGAGAAATTCTAATTATGTGGGGGTAATCGGAAAGGCTTCAGTAATTATGCATTACTCTTGTGGTGTAAAATTACCAAAATTACACAATTAGGTCAGTTTAAGAGTAATTTGGGGTACAAATCCTACCGTAGGAGCACAGGAACATCAAACTAAGAGAGAGCAAGCAGCTGCTGGCTACTACTATTCGTGTCCTGTAGCATTTTGTGCTATTTTCTTAGCACAAAATGCATCTTGTTGCCCATTGTGGACGCTGGATTAGGCTTCCCAGGCAATTACGCCGACAATTATGCATAATTATAAGCAACTTCGAGGTAATTATGAGCAATTACGCTAAATTGATTTATACTAGTTACACCTACGCCCACTCCTGTGCCCTGAGTCAACAAGTTAGGTATGCATCAAGAGAAATAGATGTCAAATTGTATACGTTAAAATGATACCAACAACAACAATAGTAATAATAATAGTAATATTGTTGTAGGGGTTGTCTCTTGCTGGATAATATTATTGACACACCCTCTGCTGGCAAATGCCCACTAATTGAGAACATCCTGGTAGTAAAGAAGATTTTAAGGAACCTTAGACCTATCTCTTAGGCTTTTTTGGGGCACACCGCCATTGTTTCAGTTATGGCCATATGCATTTCCCATCCAAATATCACCAAATCATATTAACATGACTACAGACTGGTTAGTAGGTGCCAAAGATACCCAACCTCCCCCACCTCTCCTTACCTCTCTTGCATAAAATGTACTCGGTACCTTTAGCCTCCTCTAAACATGATTTGCTAGTCATGCAAGTGTTAAATATGAGGGAGATATGGAAGATGACTGTTCTTACTGCCTTTTTCATATTATTTTGCAATTTTAGTTAGGCTACACAAACAGATTAGGGTGATTGTTGGATGGAAAGCCCAGAACTGCAAGATATATTCTGCCTAATCAGAATTTGAAACCGAATAAGAAAGGTAATGGCAGAAAAGGAGAAATTAGGAAGAAGAGAAAGAGGGGAAAATTGTGAGGAAGGAAGAAAGCAGACGTGAAAAAGGAACCTGTAAAAATGTGATAAAGAAGTGAGATTCGGGGCCCAAAAAAGTCATGAAAAAAGTCTGGCAGGCCTGGAGGGTTCTTAGAACACCTTTGGGCGCCTGCACTCACGACCTTCCCTTTTATACATCAAGCACGGCGTTATTGTATCATTATTTCTCGGCAACTCTGGAAGGGGCTACCCGCCTCTTGCTTGAGCATTTTGAAAATCTATTTATGATGGGTGGGTCTGTGGACCAATCTAACTGTTTATATTTTGTGAGTTAAGTACATTTACAGCATCACTGCATTTCCATTTCCATAGTAAAACCGGCGGATAAAAGGAAACATTAACGATCCCATTTCTTACATTTGCGCTGTTGAAAGCAATCCAATATTAATGAACCTCTGACAAATTAGATCATAATATCTTTCGCTCCTCACTTACACAGCTACATTCACTCCCTAGGGATGCTGCTTATCTTTATTACAGGACAGCCCTCCTTTCACTCTTTAAGATATCTTGGTATATTTAGTAACAACAAAGCGTACTACAATACATTGCTATTGCCTCGAAGAAATATAGCGCGTTTTTTTAGCCGTCTTAGGGACCAACATGCTGAGAGCAAATCAATAACAATCATTGACTAAGCCAATAGGCCAGTCTTTATTTTTATGGGAAGTGTTTCACAATAATTGACCGATTGTGTGGACTTTGCCCCATATGTCCAAGAAAAAAAAGTCTCATAATGAAGCAATATCTTGGGCAACAACAAGATGGAAGCAGGGAGTAGGATTCTTTGCTGAACAGACTGTAGTGGCAGAGTTAACCTGTACCCTCAAAAAGAGTGTAATGAAGAGGAGTGAGAAGAGTAAGCCTGTTTTGAAATGGCGAAGTTGAAAGTCATACACAGTAAAATATTGTCCAGTGGATACTTTTGTCAAGTGTCCAGTACATATGCTGCTTCTTTAAGGAACCCTATGTGTGTGCACATCTTTACATTGAGGAACAATACATTCAGTAAGTTCAACATGCTATCATCAAAGAAAAGTAACACAAATGAGCGTGCAAAGGCAATTAGTGAATAGCACTTAAAGCCAGGTAAGGTCATCAAAAAATAAAACACTAAAAACACAAAAAATAAAACTTTATAGAGAAGTGCCCCTTTTTTTGTATATCCCCCCTAAATGTTTGCACTGACACTACTAGTTGTTCGACTCTGATGTGAACTGGACCCTGCTATCCAGGCCCAAGTGAATGTGCTCTGACACTCAAATCTATGTACAATTGCCTAATCCAGATTGGCTTATTTAACTTACCTATAGGTCCCTAGTACATGGTACGAAGTGTACAGCGGGCTAGTAAGTTAAATGTCATGAGTGGACTGCAGCACTTATTGTGCTACCACTCCAAAGGAGACATGAAACAAGCATTGGCAATGCCATTGGGCCTGGCTTTTTTTAAAGAATGTTGTAGGATAATGTGGAGCATTCCAAGTAAAGAGTATGGAAATGAATATGTGTTTTTGTAGAAACAAATAACAGTAGAATAATATTGATATAGGATAAAAGGTCAGGCGAGAGATGCACTGTCAAGCCAGATCTAAAACTCAATGTAGGTTAATAACTGGCCTCCTGCCGTTTATGCTGCTGCCAGAGAAAAACAACATAATTTATCTAGTTATTTAGGGCACTTAAATGGCAATACAGTGTCATTTGTGGCCCCTGAAAGTTCAAGCTTAGGCAGCGGTATAAATAAACAAAATGATCACAGCTGCATTGAGAGCAGGGTGGAAGCATAAATCTGCCAAATCAATACATGAATGCCTGGCTCCCAGCATGTAGGTGGAGCCAAAGCCCTTTGCTAGTAATGTTCACATAATTGTCTGGCAACAGATGCACTGTTTAGCCAGACCATAAAAATGGCTCTAGGTCTGCCACTGCAGCCTAGTAGGGCAGCTTTTAAACTGCCACCCAGAAATGGCGAAATAGACTCTTTTGCCAAGTCGAAACGTTCCTTTTTCATATTTATAAGTCATCCCTAAAGCAGATCATAGCGGGCCATGAGACAGGGTGTTACATATTAAAAAGAAGAACATTTTATATTATGATTTGCATTGCTTGACTGTAAAAGCTCACAATTGTCATTTTTACGGAAGCCGGGCTGGTAGTCCGATTGGCTAACATGGGGTTTTACTAGCCCAACCGCTAAGTGGTACCTTCTTTTTCGGAAGAACAAATATATTACTTCGGGGTATCAAATTAATTGTCACATTAAACACAACTTATTGTTGCAATCAGATTTAAGGTAACTTTTAATATTAAGGTGAATTTAGAAAGTCACAACTTTCTTGCTCCAAAGTCCTAGTAGCCACTTATGATTAGCTGCAGCAGTTGTCACCTGAGACAGCCTGCTGCCCTCCTGCCAGCTGGTGCAAAGAGCTCTTAGGAAAAGGAAACAAAAGGTCTGTCGGTGGTAGAAGGTGTGATCTCCTCCTGAAAGTATGGCCAGAACACTGAGGCGACCGATGGCCTACCTTAAAAAAGACTGCTGCCTCTGATAGGCAACTACTAGTCCCACATTAGCTTGACCACTAGATGGGCAGGCTGGCATCTCTTCCAAAAGGAGAAAACCCATGACAGAACCGGTTTTCTAGGAGGGGTGGCATACTGTACTGGACACAGCTCAGTGTTGTATTCATAGCTCTGACCCAGAAAAGAAGGGTCCCCACATTTTGAATTTGGGCAGAGAGATGCACTGTAGAGATATGAGAATAGGTAAGGTTAGCCTTTGGAAACCTGCCCCCATGGTAACGAAGTTCTCCCCACTCGCAAACGCCAAATGTTCATAAGTGGGCCACCCCTGGCATCTAACCCCAGAACACTGCTAGACTAGGAAGGACTGAACTTGCGGAACCTGTGGACCTCAGAAAGAAACGCTTCACCAAAATGACTGCACCTGTTGAACCATGGCAGGACTTTAGAAAGAGAAGAGCTGTCCCTACTGTGCAACCTGTGGCAATAGACCCCATGAGCTAAAGCTGCTCAAACGCCTTCCAAGAACTAGTGGTTGGACTGCAAGGACTCGTGACTAGCTACCTGTTAAGCTTTAGGGGCACAAAAGCTAAAGAAGCCAGTGTCTTGTCTGTCCAGACTCAACTCCCAGTAGTGCAGCAGTTCCTGCTGCAGTTTGTTACACACAAAATGTTTGCAGATTCAGGAGCTCCTAAAGTAAAAAAAATAGAGTCTGCAAATCGTGGAGCAGCTATCAACCTCTGACTTGTCTGTATTCTATTAAAATAACAACAATCTTTTATGGGAATAGGGGAAAGACGTCTGTCTTGGGAATTTACAAGCCTTGTCTGGGATAGAGAACGACCCGGTGGGGCAAGCAACGAGGCAGTAGGTGGGACCTGGGAATAGGCAGCAAGACCACAGTAGGTGGGAGTCTGCAGGTCAAACATCTTTGTGTAATGTAACTGGTGCTCATGTAAATCGTTCCAATTCCTTATGGTCTATTTTGAACTATATTTTTAAAAAAAATGAGGATGGGATAGGGAATACTTACTGCAAATACATGAGCTGGTAGGAGTGCTAAGAAAACAATCCGACAGTAGTGGAGAGGGTGTGGCACTGCAGCCAGATCTGTTGACTCATGCTATATAAATCTGCTGCAAGATGAAAAAGCAGAAAGAGACAAACCTTTATGAAAAAATAGTTCCACCAAAGTGGACGTTAACAGTATTTCGGCTTCGGGAAACTAATAAGAGAAGCAGACGAGAAACAAGCATTGGTAAATGCAGAAAAGTATGCTATAGCCAATAGAAATGGAGGAAAACTAAGGGGCAAGCAAAGGAACCAATGAAAAACCAGGAAAGAGAGGGGTCGGGATGTAAAGACTACATTAATTTTATATGAAAAATAATAGATTTCAAAAGCATATGGCTTATTAGGCGAAACCAAATAAGGGGAGTACACTTGAGGTGCAGAATGGTTTGTTTGCCGCTCAGGTGCACCCCAGGTGGTATGTCATGTATGCTTCCTGTGCCAGTCAGGATGCCCAAAAGCTAAATCTACTATCAAGATTTAATACACTGTAAAATAAGGTTTGGGCCTCTTTCAAATAAGTTTTGATGAACAGGAAAAGCTCCATGTCATGGCTGACAGTTACAAACAACCAATAGCTTATAAATGTGTGAAGATCAATATGTGGCTGACCAATATAAGAACCAATAATTAAGGTGGGGTGGACTTCTGTGCCTCTCTACCGGTGGATTGCAATCATTTATTGTAACTGATGCAAGAGAAAATAATAAAAACCTAATAAAAATGGTATCTACTCTACGCCAGTGGATAAAGTGAAGAACCGGGATAACCCACTTACTGGGTTTCGGCGGCGGGGAACCGCCCAAATCTTCCATACCTTCCATACTTAGTAAAAGGAAACAGAGGAGCCTTCGTCTGCAGGAGGAACCCAGATTTATTTCAATAGCCCGGGCTATGGAACAGAGTCCCAAGCGGTGTCAAGGATGTTTACCAGGCTGGGAGCAGGAGATGGAAAACAAGTTTGTTTACACAGTGGGTGGGTGTCTCATGGCTTTCTTTTGACTTGCAAAGAACAGGGGGTTGGGTGTGCGACAGTTCCTGGGCAGAAATTCAGGCTGCAAGATGGTCTTTGTCGTGTCAGTTTAGATTTTTCTCAGGCATCAGCAGAAACGACCAGGTGGGTCGAGTGGAAGTGTTTGACACGAGATGGCAATCAATCAATCAATCAATCAGCACATTTATACATACCTGCTAGGGTTTCAAGGCGCTGAGGCGGGGGGGGGGTTGCTGCTACTGGTCGAAGAGCCAGGTCTTGAGGAGTCTTCTGAAGGTGAGTAGGTCTTGGGTCTGCCGTATGTTGGTGAGGAGAGTGTTCCAGGTCTTGGCGGCAAGATAGGAGAAGGATCTGCCGCCGGCTGTCTTTCGATGGATGCGGGGGACAACGGCGTCCCGGTACAAATGATGATGATCAGAAAAACACTTTTCCTCAAAAGGATGGCAGTCCTTCTTGCTGAAGTCCCTCTTTACTGCCTGGCTAGCTTTATTCATATTTCCGAGTGGACCCATCACCAGTGAAGCCGTACCAATGCTTCTACTGTTCTCCTAATTAATGTTCCTTTTCTACGATCAGGCTCAGCTCTCACAGGGTTCCTCACTGTCAGTGACCTCATCGGTGGATCAATGTGGTTTGGGGTAAAATGTCAACTCCTGACAATGCATGGCAGCTGTGAGCGAGGTGCACTGCTTCGACGCAACCACACACCCAGCAATGTGCATGCCCCTAGAAGCAGGCATTCTGGAGGGCTTTCTTCCTGGTGTTTTCTCAAAATAATGCTATATTCTGAGGATAGTGCCACTTTAAACATGACTGTCAATTCAAAGGAGGTCTTTCTTAAACATGTACGTAATAAGGTATAATGTTTTTTCTCTACTATTAGACGGTGCATTTCTCTATTTATTTTACTTGTCACGCAATTGAATGGTTCTATTACCCCGAACGTTTTGTGAGGAAAGTATATTTTCCTTAAAAACATACGACTTACTGACAGTCCCTGATAATTTTGCAATGTGTATGTTTTAACTTAGATTTCTTCTGGGACAGGCTGAAGACCATACATCTCTCTGGGCCATATTACTAAATTAGAAACTGCTTATTGATGTATAATTTCGTTACCATTGATCTGGATCAATATAGTTAGGTAACAGGATCGTGAAAGGCATGCAGTCTTCAACGCGTCACAGTAGCCATACTTAAGCTGTAATCACCGTTATATGCAGTAAACAAGAATCGTGTGTTTCACTAGAAAGGTTGGAAATCCTACCTTCCTTCCAGATATCGTCTTATATAGTTGCACTTTTTTGTGTACCAATAATATTTCACGATTTACAAAATCGACATAAGACCAAACTGTGTGGTCATTTGTAAACATCTTTTTCGGAAGAGAGAAAACACGAAAATATCCATTCTATAGTTCTTTTGCAATGTAATACCTTTTAACCAGCCTGATTACTTCAAAACAATATCAATTCATCAAAATGCCAGTGGTAGCTGAAGTGACCTTATTTGGCATTGGGCCGGATGTCATTACAGCAAGTGACACTGTGTGACCTTTAACATCATAGGAAGTGACATAGTTTCAATTAATTCCATTATTATCTACTAAATATGTATGTATACATTCCATAAGCATGCAGAATTTCGTAATCGTTCTACTTGTTCTCAACACAGAAATCACAAGCACCAATTTAAAAGAACTTTTGGCCAATCCACACAAAAAAATGTTTTAAGCTGTAGAGAAAGCAATTCATTGCATTACATATCTTACAGCAAAATAATGCCTTGACAGTATAATTCTTGCTCAGGTTATGCTGCCCATTTGGGTCCAGGACACAGAAGACAGAGCTAGAGGATGGTTACACCAACCTGCCAAAACTAGGCCTTAGATAGCAACCCCTTAATCAAAAAGATTCAATAATATTAGGACTCAGTTATTCCTCAGTTTACACAGACGTTACAGTTTCAGGTTTTACATAGCAAAGATATACCCGAATTAACAGATCTTAAACACTAATCGTATTACCGAGAGATTGATGGCTATGTGGTTGATTTAGAGTTTGGTGGAGAAGGTACTATATTGCCATTGTGATCAAGTTTGCTTTGTACCAAACTCACTGTCCTCCTACCAGAAATGGGTGAACTGTAAGTTTATCGACATCTGACCTATTCATTGATATACTCCTCTGACCGCCCAATTGAGAACATGCCGTCTGAGGGTAGCCACCTGAACACCTGTGAAATTTAGAGTGGGCAGTCAGATGGCTTTTTTGCTGTCCATTAACAACTAAAAAATAAAATAAGGACACCCTACACTATTGGAGAGAAATCCCAGGGTGCGAGAGTCATTAGTCTTTAATTTTTCAAAAACAAGCTCCTGCTCTGGGAGTTTTTTTCTGAAAAACGAAAAACTGTGTAAATGTTTGATAGTCGACCATCCACTCTGGGGTTTTCCGTGGGGTTGGTGAACAGCTCTAGATTGGGTCGGCAGAGCTCCCTCAGGATGGTGGGCCCAATGCCCTCCGCCATCCTGACACAGTGCCATCCATCCACCAAACTTTAAATTAGCCATTAGCCTTAATAAATCAGAGGTATCTCTCTGCTTGTACTACTCTGTCAGACTTCATATAGCAGCTATAAGTTTCTCGGTCTACAAAGTTACGACAGGATGAGCAGAACTAACCTCCAAAAAAAGCAGAGCTTAAAAGGTGAGGTGCCATGGATAGGTGTTGATGCATTTCGGGAAGTTACAACAAATTGATTTTTGTATGGACAAGCACATTACCGTGTGCTTTTTGTCAGCACAATAAACACATCAATCTTGTTATTTAGGTCCAGACTAGAGATAGCATCAGATGTCTGAACGGCCTCACGTAATAAATAGGCATTGGAAAATCCAGTGGGTCTGGTGCCGGCTGGCAGGCTTTGTTTTGCTTTGTTTTTGAGAAAACTTTATGCCTGGGAGAGCAGCCAGGCATATATATAAAAGATCGGATAAAATCACAAATGTACATATTGTCGCAGTAGTCTTTGGAATTCAATGGAACTACTTTGTGTGAGCATGTGCTCATTTTGAAAGAGAAGAATGACATCGCTGCTTGAAGTGGGCCGCCACTCCCCCACGCTATATATAGTGGTCAGACAAAAAAAAATGTGTAATGACACAACTAAAGGAGGGATGTCTGAAAACCTCATATATTACAAGGATACATACAGTTACACCGCCACTCACTTAAATTACTATACTAGGTGCACTACTTCTGAGTGATACTACTTCTAACATCTTTGACTTCCTCCCTATCTCTGCCAGGAAAACAGTTGCGGTGGCCCTAATCCTTTCCCGGCTGGACTATTGCAACGGCCTCCTGGCAGGAATAAAGAAGTCTTCTTTAAAGAAATTACAAAGTGTCCAACATGCAGCAGCCAGACTAGTTCTCAAACTTCCAAAAAGGTCCTCGGCCTCTGCAGCCCTCAACACGCTGCACTGGCTTCCCCTTCACAAGAGAGTCCTTTTTAAACTCCTTATCACGGTCTTCAAAGCCACTAGGAACACCGGCCCTCTCTATCTAGCCAAGCGCTTTCAGCGCTACATTCCATCGCGCTGCTTGAGGTCATCGGAAGCTAATTTGATTGTAATACCTAGAATAAAACTAAAAACAAAAGGTGGTAAAACTTTTTCATTCCTGGCATCAAAGGTATGGAACGGTCTCCCCTTTAACCTTAGGCACGTCCCCACAGAAAGCCAGTTCAGGAAACTCTTGAAGACCTGGATTTTCCTCCAGCCCGACTCAGCAGTTTTTGCATATGGGTATGTATGTGGGTGGGTGAGTAGCTGTGAGGGTGGTGGTATTGGTGAGTAAGTGGGTGTATCAGTGGCTGTATGAGTGAGTGAGTGGCAGTGTGAGTGGCTCTATGGATGGGTAAGTGGGTGGGTAGTGACTATGGGTGAGTGAGGGAATGTCAGAATGGCAGTATGAGTGTGTGACTCTGTGTGCAAGTGGCTGCATCTGTGCGTGAGTGGTTTGAGTGGGTGTTTGGTTCAGTGACTTGGTGTGTAAGTGGCTGTATTGGAGAGTTAGTGTCTGTGAATGGCTGTATGGGTGAGTGAGCAGATGTCAGAGTTTTTGTTTGGATGTGTGAATGGATATGTAAGTGGTTGTGGGTGTGGAAGTGAGTGTGGAAGTTCTTCCATGGGTGAGTGATTGGTTGTTGAGAGGCTGTATGAGTGAAAGAGTGGGTGGGTGAGTGACCACGGAGGTAAATAAGTCAGTGTCAGAGTAACTGTATAGGTGAGTGTGTGGCTATGTGAGTGGCTGTATGGATAAGTGACTGGTTGTATGAGCGAGTGACTGGTTGTTTAAGTGGCTGTATGAGTGAGTGTATGAGTGAGTGGGTGTGTGAGTGCTTCTATGAGGAGTGAGTGGGTGTGTGAGTACTGGTATGGGTATGTGCATGTGAGTGGTTGTGTTGGAGAGGGTACATTAGAGGTTGTATGGGGGTGTGAGTGGGTGTGTGAGTGGTTCTGTGGATGTTGTCATCAGTGATGTTTTTTGAGATGTCATTAGCAATGTCATCTGTGATGTCACTGACATGCCAATATTGATGCAAAATGTGAAAAGGGGGTGGGCCTACGACCACCTCTCAGGAATCCTGCTGTGTTGTACTTAGTGAAGGTAACAGGAGGGCGTCTGGACCCCAAGAACCCTCAGAATCCAGGAGGACTTCAATCTCCAACCAGAAATGCACCAGGAAGCACATTTGTAGAGCGGTGGAGACAGGGGGAATGGCCTCCGTATTTTTGTTAGCATTCATGCTCTTTGTGACTCACTGGAGGTAACAGAAGGACTTGTTGGTCCTAAAGGACCCTCAGCATCCAAGGTAGTTTCATCTTCCAACTAGTTGTGCCCTGGGAGGCATGTTTAAGGGTGGTGGAGAAATGGGCATGGCCTCCGATGACCTCTAAGTAATCCCACTGTATAGGACTTATTGGAGATAAGAAGAGGGGTTGTTGGCCGTCCTAACACCCTTTGCAGCCAAGGGGACTATATACCCCAGCCTGTTGTGTGCCAGGAGGCAGAGTGGTGGTGAAAGGTGGTGGGGCCACCCGAGACTTGCAGTCTTTTTTTAATGTATTTATTTGGAGAAAGGGGCGCGTGGCTCTCCTTCCCTGGAACCATTTCATCCCGGGTGTCCCCATCCCCCAGCACCAGACCTCAATTTTGGGTTCTCTGGTCCTGACCAGGGCACCCACTCTGTTGGGGACCACAGGAGAGCCTCAAGGCCCCCAAGGACCCTACTGGTTCCCCGCCTCCTGCAGTAGCCAGCATTGCTTTCACAGAGAGGGAGCTGTTAACATGCAGTTAGCTCACTCTTTGTAAAAGCAATAGTGCTCGCTTTCAGCAAGCGAAAGCATTCTTAATGTTCAGACTTGCTGAAAGCAGAGCACAGTTTGCGATGGCTTGGCAGAGTGGTAAACCTCCCACCAAGCCATAGCAAACAGCTATGTTGTGGGGATGGGCACCCCGGGACATAGCAAGAGCTATGAGCTACCCTGAGCGATGGCAGTCCAAAGCACCAACTTGGGCTCCAGGGGGGGTGGGCCCTGTGGCCCTCCATCTTTCATTGTAAAGAGTTGCCCTGGGGAGGTGGTGGTTCCCGGGGCTTCTGAGGTGCCCCATGGGCCCTCGCATAGATTTTACTTTAGCACCTGGAGGTGGTGGTCCCTGCGGCTGTGAAGGGCTACATGACCTACACATTAATTTTATATTTAGTCCTATGTGGGGTGGCAGTCCCTAGGGGTGTAGGGTGTGCTGTCAGCCCCCCCCTCCATTTATGTCAATTCAATTCAATTTAAAAAGGCTTTATTCGGTTTGTGCAGCAATCATAAAAGCAAAAACATAATTTTGAGACACACATATGAAAACATTCAATACATATGACAATCCAATTAATAGTAGTACATAAAACATTTCCTAGCAGCAATTTGTTAATAACAGTATCCAATGCATAAAACAGTCCAAATAATTAACAAGTATAATAGATTTCCTAGCAGCAATTGATTTTCGGATATAAGAAGCAACATAGAAACATAGTTTCGGGTCATTAAGCGTAACCAATAAATTCATAGCAGCTTGGGTTGTTCTCATATTAAATTTTAAGTATATAGATTTCAGATTACATTGTCTTAAAAAAGAATAACATTTGCAAAATAGTAAAAAGGAGTGGTGCTTTGTTTGGATATCCCATCACAAGGACATAAAGTCAACGAGCACATTTTTGTGGTGGGAAAGGAAACTAGATGGTGTACCATGCCTAATCTCAAACGCGTCAAAACAAAGAAATGAGAGGGCCTAGTTACTACTGACAGATAATCTTGGAAGCCTCTTCTCACCTCCAGCTGTTGATAGAATACAAGTTGGTGACTTCCCAATCACTCTCCTGCGGACTTCATTTTGATGGGCTAAAAAGGTGTTTTTAATCTCCTGTTTAGATATAAATGTAACACAACCAGGGTCACCCTGGATAGAAAGATTGAATAAGTTATCAAACCAATCCCGTATATTCTTCAGCCAGGGGATCCTGTGACTATTATTCAGGGATAGACAATCTCTAATAATTGATTGGGTAAATTTGGTCTCCTCTTTAGCCCAGAGTGGAGTGGTGTGGCTCACTGGTTAGAGGCGGCAGACCCGAGAGCAGAGAACGGCCTGGGACCAGGGTTCGATTCCCGACGCGGCAGGGTCTTGGACCAGGGTCAGCGGACTCGATAATTCTCACCTCGGTGCCTACTCTAACCAGGGATCACACTCGGCAACTCTGGGCATTAAGCTTGCCTCATCTCCACAACGGCCCCTCACAAACGCCGGGGATGCCTGGTTTCACCTTGGAGACTCCCAGGAGGGACTATCTCACAGGGAAAGCCAGGACGGGTTCCCCAGCGGTCTATAGCGCTACGAGGCCTGCGGTGCGGGTAGCAGTGCGCTTTACAAGACACACAATTTACAATTTACAAATGGATCTCCATAAAAGTAATGGCCGCAAGCCAATAAGATCCAATAGATAATTAATGCCTACTTCACAATGTATGATTTCAGTAGACGCTGATGGTGGTAAGCACAAAAGGCATCTAAAAAAAGAGTTTTCTTCGAGCTGGAGTGCCTGTACATGATTATGGCCCCAAACTCCTGCACCCTAAGGGCTATGGCGACACACCGGGCCTTGTATATGTCAACCATATCCTTGATGTGGCGGGTGCCTAGCTTAGCTGCAAATCTGAAGATCCCATGGGCACTCAACCATCTTGGAGCATACATTCATAAGTTAATTTGCCCAATTCCCATTTCCTAAATAAGTTACACCCAAGTAGCAAAAGGTATTGACCGATTCCACAGGGGAATTTTCTATATAAAAAGTTTAACATTTCTTGGGTTTCTGTCCGCAAGCCATTACAAATGTTTTAGTCTTATTTATTAACAGTTTTCTATTCTTAATGAAAAAGCTAAAATTATCCATTAGTCGCTTTAGGCCAAGTGAGGTTCTGGAGAGCAACACCGCACCATCTGCATAAAGTAATACGGGTACAGGATTTCCAGCTATTTGTGGTGAATCTGCCTGGATTGACCTAAGGCCTATGTCAACTTCATTTATAAAAAGGGAGCTAAGTAACGGTGCCAAAAGACAGCCCTGGCGGATGCCTCTTTTGACCTCAAAGGGTGGTGTGCACTCTCCCCGCTGTCCATATCGTACGTTGCTGGAGACTTTCTCATACAGCCTTGCTAAAAAAAAAAAGAAAATCTTTGGGGGCACCTAGATTGAGCAAGGTTGGCCAAAAAAAAGGGTGTTCAACAAGTCAAATGCACTGCTAAGATCTGCAAAACACAGATATAATCTTCCATCTTTAGCCTGTGTGTATTTACCTATCAGGAGTTCTAGGTTAATACATTGCTCCTGGATTTCCAGCCCTTTTCTAAAACCATATTGGACTGGGGAGAGAATCTCTTTTTCCATACCCCATTTTACGAGTCTTGCCAATAGTATTCTGCTCATCACTTTAACTTAAGAATGCAAAAGTGATATGGGGCGATAATTATTTGCTTCAGTTTAGATACCTTTTTTAAAAATAGGAATTATCAGAGATTGACCCCATGATGGCGGTATGGACTCCATTGCTTCTAAGTTAAAAACTCTGGTTAAAATGGGGCTCTATAGAGCTATTTTGCTTTCATAACCATCAATAGGAACACCATCTGGGCCTGGTGCTTTACCTCCCCTACTGCCAGTCAGTCCATCTTGGACTTCCTCAATAGTGATATCTAGTGACAACACCGGCCACGTGCTTCCTACTAAACTTTGCAACAAAAATACATTGCGATCAAATGGATTAAAAATACTGGTAAAGTGTTCCACCCACGCATCACAATTTACATGCGAGATTAATTCGGGGAGTGAGTCATTCTTTAGGAACGGTGAGTTGACTCTTTCCCAGAATAACTTACTGTTAACTGTTTCTGCTGCCATAGTTAACTTATCCTACGCTAACTCTTGGAGCTTATTTCTTCTTGCCTTAAGAACCAATTTATCAAGTTTGGTGTCTATAGACTTACAGGTTTGAGCAGACCTTCAGCATTATCGTATGCAAGTACTCCTCCTGCCTGTTTACCGAGTTGGTGGATTCTGTTTTGGGCTCAGAGCTCATGTCTGCAGTGTGGGAATGGCGTTTGCTCTTAAAACGGCAGTTTGGACTGTTTGAGGGTGTTCTTCCCCATGATATGATCAGTAGGTGCCTCCTAAGCACAGGGTCTCAACTTTCTCCTTCTCAGCTATGTCACCACACAGCAGGGGTTTACGGCGAGAAGAGGCTCTCCCAGGGTGTAGTCCCAGGTAGCTCACGACTCAATTTGGCTGCAAGGCCAGAGGGAAGGCCGAGGGCCAGACCCCAACGCCCAGCGAGGGGAGAGATGTGGTCGCACCACAGCCCCAGCACAAGTGGAAGGCCAACTTGACTGGGGGCCTAGCGCCCCACGCTGTTCCAAGCCCACGTCAGACCCGGCCTCCGCCACCCCAAACAGCACCCCAAGAACTGCGGGCCATCGTCTCAACCCGCAGGCCGCAGACGTCCCCAGCAGTCAAGGGATATCCAAGAGACTGCACCCTAAAGTCGGGGAAGGCCGCTCGCCGGCACCGCAAGCCAACGGCATCCCAGGACCCAGCGGCCTATTCACAGTCTCACCTGGGTTTCAACATTTCCTCCGCTGCACAGTGTCAGCGCAGGTCCAGGAGCCTGAGCGATGTCGCACGCCAGCAGTACCGCGTTCCTCCTCAAGTTTGCACCCTTTTTTGTCTCCAGCTGCAGCGGTGAGGAGGCAGACTCTGGTCGCTACAGTGGATGGGCCGTACAGGTCGCCGCAACCTCATGACGGTGAGGGCAGCAATGATTCATAGTATGACGAGGAACCACCTGTCTCCCGCAGCATTCAGTGTGGCTTGGGCCTGCACTGGCAGGCTGCATTGCCAGCTTGCCGCACCTCCATGGGTAGCGTAGATCTCGGCTTCGGCCCGGGTGAATGTGTCCAGGTGTAGTGAGGTTTGTTCTTAGTTTATTTACTTTAGTCTTTCTTCTGTCTTTCTTGTTTATGCTGGCATTCTTATAAGCTCATATGACATTCACGTGCACTGTGGTTGTGAAGAGTGTATCTTCAAACGTGTTTATGTTTGAAGGTGCATTCTCTCGTAGTGCTGTTCTCCCGTTTATTCAGTCAGCTGTTGTAACCATTCAGGGGTCTGGATCGGCTGGAGAACAGCAGCACTCCCGTGATATGCTGTACATATGGAATAAATCTACTTTATTGGATACAAATTTGATACCAACTTCATTTCTTCTTTGGATCTTTTTATTGTGAAGCTGCAACTTTACATTTGGCGACAGGATTATTTGAAAATTCTGCATTTCATCAACTTGGTAGCTTTAACGGATATAAGAGGCAGAGGAAAAAGTCCTTACTTGTTTCAGAAATATATTGTGCTGCACATCTTCTCCGCGTCACAGTTTGGATCAGTATTTTAAGGTGTTTTGCGGTGTTGCGAAGGATCGGATATAAGGAGAACGGAACGTGATGACGTCATCACGCAACATGGGAGGCCATCTTGAATTCATTTAAAGTCATAAAAAGAGGTTTGCACACTAGTTTTCCAACGCATTTGAGAACAAACAGCAAAGACAAAAACGGAATCATTTTGCTATAGTTTTGCATTTTAAAGCAGTTCATTTACTCGCAAGGACTAACCACGAAGGAAAGAGAGCTTTGAATTTGTAGGTCTGCTTTCAGAATAGTATGTATCTTCAATTTATAAACATAGTAAGAGAGAGTAAAAGGTGTAACTTTTATTTTTAAAGGAAGAAAGGAGAATATCTTGGAGAACATTTCTAATAAATTTAAAGACATATTTTATAAGAATATTGAGGGCACCATTTAAAAAAGAGAGAGACAAAATGTTGTTTGGTTTAAAATACGAATACATTTGGAAATGACAGTCAACAAATTGTGCATTTGAACCACTTTCTTCCAGTTAATGGGAAACCAGTTGAACCATGGAAGATGTGGTTTCGCAGTTTTGAGAATCACTTGGTTGCTATTGACACAGAGGGATATTCTGCAAAAAGAAAATTAGCATTGCTTTATAGTAATCTGGGAAGTGCTGACAGGCAAATTTTTGATAACTTACCAACTTCAATACCTCCTCCGGGGCGTGGAGAGGGATGGAATGTATATACCGATGCCGTTCAGAGACTAAACAAAAAGTTTTTAGAGCAACCAAACATTATGCTTGAACGTTTCAATTTTACAAAAAGAAAACAAAATCCAGAAGAGAGTGTAGAAGACTTTATTTCCAATCTTAGAAATATGTCAGCAGAGTGTAATTTTGGGGCTTCATTAGATATTTCCATTAGAGATCAATTTGTGTATGGGTGTTATCATAAGAAAATGCAGGAGCGTATTTTGAGCTGTATTTTGGATTTGTATTTTGGATATGTATTTGGAGCGTATTTTGAGCTAAGTCTCTCTGAAGTTATTGATATGGTGAAGAGCATAGAAAAAAGTATTATTTCATCTAAATGCATTGCAAATGATAATATGTTACCTGTTAATTGTGTGCAAAATGAAATGTCTGTTAATGCTGTGACTTTCAAAAACAGATTTGGTAAGCCATTGCAAAGAAAAACATCTACTTATTGTTTTAAATGCGTATCAAAATCACATCTTAGTAATAGTCCTGTGTGCAATGCTTTGGGAAAGAAATGCATGAATTGTTATAAAGTTGGTCATTTTAGCGCTGTCTGTAGAGCCAAACCCACTGTTCATGTTAGTTCTATTGCAACTCAAGAATTTAGTGAGCAGAACAGCAATGTCTCACCTTATGATGTCACCTCACTTGAATCACAATTACAGAATTTGGATATTAATACAATTGAGTTCACTCAGGAGAGCCTGGTAGAAAATGAAAAATTGTCAATTGATTCTGGTGAGGATTTGTCAGAAGAACATGCAGTAGAACCTACATGTGTAGTTTTACTTCGTAAAAAGAAAGTTGACATGTTGGCTGACTCAGGGGCCCCAGTCACCATCATCTCTGACATCCTGTTCAGAGAATTTTGGTCCACAGAAATCACCCTATCTAAAGTTGACATAATTCCCAAGGCGTATGGTGGAAAAGACATGGACATGATTGGATTTTTCATGTCCAACATTTCTTGTCTTGGTAGAGTTACTTATATTAAGGTGTATGTGGCAGTCAAAGGGAAGAATATTGTAGGATGGCAGGATCTTGCTAGAATGGGATTGAAACTTGTTCCAGGGTCAAAGAATCCTGTTCAGATTAATAATACAGATATATCATTGATAACTGATGATAATAATTCAGAGGTGAATGAGATTATTAAACAATTTCCTGAAGTATTTAATTCAAAGATAGGTAAGATCAGAAAATGTGAACATTTAATTAAACTTAAGCCAGGCGCTATCCCTATAATGCACAAATTAAGGTCTACTCCACTCAGCGTAAGAGAAGATTTGAAGAATTTATTAGACAAAATGGTGTCAGAAAATATAATTGAATCTACTGATTCTTCAAAGTGGGTTAGTCCTATTGTCATAGTCAGAAAAAAAGATTCAAGTGTTCGCCTCTGTGCGGATCTTCGCTTCGTCAATCAAAATATCCTTATTGATTTCCATCCTCTTCCAAAAATTCAAAATTTGTTAACTGGCATTGATGGTTCAAAATGTTTTACTTTGCTTGATTTGCACAGTGCGTATCACCAGATTCCGCTTTCACAAGAGTCCACAAGTTTGACTACTTTCAATACACCTTTTGGTGCTTATAAATACTTAAGGTTGCAGTTCGGGTTAGCCTCAGCGGCAAGTGTTTTCCAGAAATTCATGGATTCCTTATTGAAAAACTCAAAGTGTGTTCAGGCTTATCAAGACGACGTATTCATTTTTTCAAAAACAAATTTGAACACGTTGAGACTCTTAGGGAGGTTTTGTCACGATTCAAAGATGGAGGAATCACCCTTGGACAAGATAAGTGCAAAGTTTTTAAGACAGAGGTAGATTATTTAGGTAATTCAATATCTTCAGGAGGCATAAGACCTAAATTCTCATTGATGCAAGCCATCTCGAATGTTCAGGTCCCAAAAGATAAAGATGCACTAAAATCCTTCTTGGGCATGACTGAATATTACTCTAGATTTATCCAAAATTACTCACAGACTGTTCAGCCATTGCGTGACCTGTTAAAGAAGAATGTAAAATTTGTATGGTCTTCTAAATTAGATGATGCATTCAATTTAATCAAAAAAGATATTCTTAATTCGCCAGCATTGTCTTCTTTTACCCCTGGGGTGACTACCATCTATGTAGATACTAGTCATTTGGGTTTAGGTGCAGTGTTATGTCGATGGTTTGGTACAAATGAAAGGACCATTGGTTTTGCGTCAAGGTCACTCTCCACTGCAGAGAGAAATTATAGTACCATCGAGAGAAAGGCACTCGCTTGTTCATGGGCAGTAGAAAAGTTCAAGAGTTACATATGGGGTTCACATTTCATTTTGCTGAGGGATCACAAACCATTACTACATCTACTCAATGGTAATGGGACAGGGAGGGCATCAGCAAGGTTGGTTTGTCTACTGTCCAGGCTGCATGAGTTTAATTTTACCAACCGCCACATCTCAGGAGGGATCAACGTTAGATTGCTTGTCTATGCTTCCTTAAAAGGAGAATTCAGATGAGCACAAATATAGTGAGGTCGAGTGTGTTGTGGCATCAATTGATGATTCTGTGTCTGTGTTTCCTTTCCTGTCACAATCTGTTTGGCTAAAGGAGTGTGAAATGATCAAACTTTACAAGCTGTGAAAAACATGATTATTTGTGGGTCGCCTAAAGAGCGTTCACTTCCTGCTTCGCTCAAGTCTTTTGCGCTGATCTTTGAAGATCTATCTATTGTTAATTATGTTTTAATGCGTGGGGATCAATGTATTCCTCCTTCTTCAATTAGAATGAAACTAGTCAAATCTGCACATGAAGGACATCTAGGTATTGGAGGTACATCAAGGAAACTTAAAGAACACTTCTGGTGGCCAGCTTTAGAGAAAGATGTTTCTTCTTGGGTGAAAAATGTGATACTTGTTTGTTATCAGACAAACATTGGAAGATAAATAAGCCTCCCCTTCATTCTGTACCCATTCCCGAAGAGGCATGGTTCAAGATTGCAATTGATTTTGCAGGTCCATTTGACCCTATTTCAAACAATGGACGTTTTATCATTGCACTCATTGATTATCATTCAAAATGGGTTGACTTCGACTTTTGCACTTCTCCTACTTCTGTTAATGTTAGAAAGTTTCTTGACAGAGTTTTTCAAAAAGAAGGATATCCAAAAGAAGTTGTCACAGACAATGGGTCGCATTTTTGGTCCTCTACCATGGAGGATTATTTTAAATCTCATGACATCAAACATCTTATGGTAGCTCTATATTCTCCATCCTCAAATGGTCTCATTGAGAGATTGAACAGGTGATATCCAAACAGCATTAGCATGCAATCTCTCTGCTGAATCCTTTTTGAGAAAGAAAATATGGTCATATTTGGTCACACCTCATTCGACGACAGGGATTTCGCCTTTTATACTCCTAAAGAAGAGAAATCCCAATGGAGTTGTTTGCCCGAATTGGATAAAAGATATGAGGAAGGAAGATTCTGGTTGTGTGGCTTGTCAAGACAAGCTTGTTTTAAAGAAAACATTTTGGTTAAACAAAATGCTCAGAAAAAGTACGTTGATGCTTCTTCTTCATCAACAGTAAAGGATTTTCAAGTTGGTGATTGGGTTCGGTTAAAAAATCCCAATAAAGTAAAGAAGGGGTTATCAAGGTTTTCATTGCCAGTTCAAGTTGTGAAAATCTCAAAAGGTTCACTTTTTCTGGAAAGGAAAGGGTGGTGGAGTAAGAGAGCAGTTGTCAAGATTTCAAGTGAACAGGCAAAAAGAATACTTTTGTGCAAATCCTCCTATGGTGACTCTGATTGTTCATATTTTCCTTTGGGTTCTCCATCTGACAACGCTTACATTTATGAGTTACCATCTTCCTCATGCACATCTACTTCTTCACAAGTTGCAGCTCTGAGCCAACCATTGGATTCTTCATCAGACACAATTTGTGTTTCACATAGATCTATTCGCAACTGTTCTGTTCCTGTAAGATTTAGAGATTATTACAAGTCTTAACCATAATTTTCAAATTGAAATATGTTTTTCATTTTTATAGGAAGAGAGATTATGTAGTGAGGTTTGTTCTTAGTTTATTTACTTTAGTCTTTCTTCTGTCTTTATTGTTCATGCTGGCATTCTTATTAGCTCATATGACATTCACGTGCACTGTGGTTGTGAAGAGCGTACCTTCAAACGTGTTTATGTTTGAAGATGCATTCTCTCGGGGTGCTGTTCTCCTGTTTATCCAGTCAGCTGTTGTAAACCATTCAGGGGTCTGGATCGGCTGGAGAACAGCAGCACTCCCGTGATATGCTGTACATATGGAATAAATCTACTTTATTGGATACAAATTTGATACCAGCTTCATTTCTTCTTTGGATCTTTTTATTGTGAAGCTGCACCTTTACACCAGGTGGCTGCAATAGAAATTCAGCTGGCACGGAACCACCCTAGGCAGCAGTAGGCAGCAGCTCATCAGTCTGTTATGCCACTTTCGCAGCCTGGTAGTGTGCGGTTCGTAGGTTGTCTCCCTCAGTCTGAGGCGCAGTCAAGGGGTTCCAAGTCCCTCCGGCACACGGGCAGCAGTGAAAGTCCCCACTCACCCCGCATGTATGTCAGCGGTTCGGGGCAGCCGCGGGCAGTAAGTCACAGTGCAAAGCGCCTACAGGTCTTTCCTCTGGATTTGGGGCACCGTAATCGGCACTACGGCTGCTTCCACCCAGTCCACGACTCATCGCAGTGGCGATGAAGCTACTCATCATGGGGTCGGCAGGAGACTGCAGCACTGTCCGCCATCACAGGTAGTGCTGCCGCGGTCGGGCAGCGCAGCACATTGCGTCCAGGCCGCACACACCACAACAGTTCCATGGATCAGCCTCGGGCAAATATGCACAGCTCACCGCCTCCCTCTATGTTCGCTGGATAGGTCTCATGAATTTCTGAAGCGTGATTGCCCAGAAATCACTGTATTAATGTAGGATTCTGAGGCCCAGCCGGCTGAGCCCTCTCATCGAGCGGCCATCTTGGTGCTCGGCCAAGCCACGGCCCCACAATTTAGTCATTTCACATTATTCTTGTAAGGGGAAATTAATAAATTCCGCGCTTCCACCAGCAGCACTATTCTGCACTGTGTGTTGTTCAGACAGGGCTCAAAGATCCATATGTTTAAAAACCACTGCAGATTAAACTTTAATCTGTGGTGATTTTTTTAACATAGAGGGACAGCTCGGTCTTCTGAGCCTGTTTAAAATGCAGACTGCACTGCTGTGCATACACCTCTGCACCCTTACGTACTCATTGTATATAAGGCTTATAAACTCTAAGTAGGAAAGGGTACCAAGGGGTATGCACTCTAGTGGATACCCCTCGGAGCCCTTACCTACTCAGAGTATATGAGGCCGATATGCTCTGAGTATGTAAGGGCACCGATGGGTATGCACAACAGTCCAGATTCCTCAGTGCTCTTACATATTCTGCAGTGATCACAAATCAGTGATTACTGCATAGTAAGTAAGGGTGCCAAATTGTATGCACAGCAGTGCCAAATACAAAATGCACTTAAAGATTGTATTTATTTATTTTTATCTCTAAACCTTTTAAGCTTCCGTGTGGGGTCCTACAGGGGTCCTGACTCAGCTCTCCTCTTTTTAACTTCTACGTCACATAATTACCATCACTAATTCAATCCTATGGTTTTTCTTTCACGTCATATGCAGTCGATACTCAAATTGTTTGTCTGCTTCTAACAGCAATAACTTCATACGCCCTCAGCTGCATGACTGTATGAGAGTGACTAGCAACTAGATGAGCAGTCTCTGCTGAAAGTTAAACTCAGATAAAACTGAAGTTATTCTTTATGGAAATAATCCACAGTTCTTGACTCTGTCCAGCTGGCCATCAGAACTGGGATCACACCCAGTTCCAGTCACAAACGCCAAAAATCCTGGTGTAATAATTGATGACAAGATGAATTTTAGTGAACAAATTAACTCTGTAGTTTCCCCATCCATTAAAACATTAAGAATTATCAGGAAAATTCTTCCTTTCTTCCCTCATAGTACAAAAAAGACATTTCTCACATTATTGGTGCTACCAAAAATATGTTATTGCAATGGTCTATATTTGAATTTATAAGAGGAACACACCAACAAATAACAGCCCTTGCAAAACGGCAACAGCCAGGCTACTACTGGGGTTGCCAAAATTTCAATCAGTGTTTAAAGAAATTAAATAACTCCACTGATTGACCATCAGAAACCAGATTAAATTTAAGGCGCTATGCCTGACTTCCAAGGTCCTGCATGATATGGGCCCTGGGCCCTGATTATAGACATTTCTGGAACAGCGTTGGATGCTGCCAAAAGTATGAAAACTGTGCCTGTGCACTGTATGCGTGGAGTTCAAAGTCAGGGGGCAGCTAGTATCGTGGATTTTGTCCAGTTGATTTGGATCCCTGTAAGGCCGCCGTATCTAATCAATTCCCTCATTATAGTGTTAAAGTTATCTTTAGGGTTGGTCATATAGATAGTCATGTCATCTGCATACATCGAAATAAAAGTCCTCTGGATGTGAAGCCTATGCTCCTGTGCGTGTAATCTTGGCGAAGTCTTTCCGCCAAAGGTTAGGTAGCAATGGAGAAGAGCAATGGTGACAGAGGACAGCACTACCTCGTGCCACGTGTAATGCTAAAGGGGTCCGATACCTGACCATTAATCCTCACTCTCGCCATTGGGTTTGCGTATAGAATTTGATTTTCTTTGATGAAGGCGGGGCTAAGTCCCATACGGGCCAACAATATGAACAGGAATTTCCATTCCAGTGAATCAAAGGCCTTGGTGGCGTACAATAATGCCGCCACAGCCTGTACATGAGGGGCCAAGTAATGCAGGACTCCAAACAGCGTGCGCAGGTTATGAACAGTAGACCGCCCCGGTATAAATCCGGATTGGTCTGGGAGCGCGATCTGTGGTAGCATTGGCTGCAACCTATTTGCCAGGAGTTTTGCATATATCTTAGCGTCGAGATTTATCAGTGACAGCGGTCTATAGGAATCAGCGGAAGCGGGATCTTTATCAGGTTTTAGAAAAGCTATAATCGTGGCTCCTGTTAGGGTAGGGGGAGCGTGCCCGTGTCCATTGCTTCCAGGTACACATGTAATAAGCGGGGGTGAGCAAATCAAAGTATTCCTTGTAAAATGCAGCTGTCAAGCCATCTGCTCCGGGGGTCTTATCAGACGGCATGCTACTAATGACTTGACGTATGTCTTCCACCGTGACCGCCAGGTCCATGTAATCACGGGCCCCATTATTAAACCACGCAAGCGCTACCGTGTCTAAATAATCTGTTATGTCTTCCTCCGATGGGTTCATGTTGGACGTGTATAGGCACCGATAGTAGTGGGACACAGTGGTCAGAATATCTTGTGGCGTCCTGGCACCCCCCCCATCAGCTGTCTTCAGTGTCATGATGTACT
Source organism: Lissotriton helveticus (assembly GCF_964261635.1). Classification (NCBI taxonomy): domain Eukaryota; kingdom Metazoa; phylum Chordata; class Amphibia; order Caudata; family Salamandridae; genus Lissotriton; species Lissotriton helveticus. The sequence goes on along the minus strand of NC_136062.1, from coordinate 164,954,202 downwards.
CCGCACATCTCGGAGTACGCAATAGGCCCGCCAGTGTCTTCCAAGCCCTGTCTCCCTCACCATAGCACCTTGCCTGCGTATATTTATGTAGATAGGCCGTTTCCCTCTCTGCCTCCTCCTGTGATTTTGTCAATTTTGACCTGATCAATGCAGCAGTGGAAGGAGAGGGATTTGTTTGAAAGTCTCTCTCTAATTCCCCGATGTCCTTCTCCTGCCGTCCCAGGGTATGACGGATATCTTTGAGGACACTCGTTGTTAACGCTATGCAATTTCCTCAGATTACCACCTTAAAAGCCTCCGAGAGCACCCCAGGTGAGTCTACTGATCCCTCATTGAGCACAAAGTATTCCTCTATTTTCACCCTTAATTCTTCCCAGAAAACCTGGTCCAGCAATACGCCCGATGGAAACCTCTAAGCAAATGGCTGTATATATGGCTCAGGGATACGCAATGTCAGCACCGTAGGCGCATGATCAGAGAAAGTGCGAGGGTAATGTGTTGTATCTGAGACCCAAGTATGAATATCCTTCGACACAAGCCAATAATCTAATCTTGACCACAAACCCCTATGGTGTGTAACGCATGTGCCTTCCCTCACAGCTGGAAGTAGTGCCCGCCATGAATCTATCAAATGTAGATCTAGTATAATGTCTGACAGTGTCTGTGCGGCTCTAGGATGATGGTCTCGGGATACCACTTGCCGATCAAGTGTGGTTGACACTTCTACATTGAAATCTCCTCCCCAAAGGATCGCCATCGTTCCTAATGCCTGTATCCTCTGACAAACATGGTGGAAGAATTCCGGACTGTCTGTGTTTGAGCCATATATATTCTCTATCAACATCGAGGTATCATATAATGTGCTCTGTAGGTGGATGAATCTACCCTCACGATCTGATGGTGTGTTTTCCACTGCAGGCCTCTGCGTATAAGAATTGCTAACCCCCTAGAGTAAGTCAAATAGCCCGCTACCACGATCTCGCCCCAACTGGCATTCCTAAGGGTACCTGCCGCCGCTGTCGGCAAATGCGTTTCTTGGAGTAAACATATATCAACCCCGCGTCTCAAGAGGTAGGATTGGACCAATTTCACTTTTCTACAATTATTTAGACCCCTTATATTCCAGGATATGTATTTGAGTGATGTTGTGTGAGCATAGAACTAGGAAGTTTTCTTGTGCATGCAGGACCATCTGTTGGGCTAGTGTAACCATGTAGCCCCGGTGGTGTCACTCGTTCTCTGTAAATTTAGACATTTCGATGCAGTATGTGGCAGATCCAACATGTAAGACTTAACACCCCTACCTCCCCCACCCACACCAACCCCCAATCAGGTTGTGACTTCACCCTCCCCATCCCAAAAAACCATAACCTATCAGTCCACAGTTGTGAACTTGTGGGATTCATCCCATGGGGGTGTACGTGAGTCTGCCGGCAATTCTCCCCTACACTTTTGGTAGGGTGGCCGAATGTATGACATGCGGCCTTGGCCCGTTACGGTACGCGTGTACCTCACCCAGCAAACCTGGCAATATAATCTATCTAGCTGACCCTTGGGTAGGGTGCTTTCTAACAGTCAGACATTGTGATAACGATTACGTAAATATGTCCCCTACTTAACATAACATTTAGAACTATGTGCACACTTATCTGCTTGTCCAGCGATTATGTCCATGTGCATCAGTCATTATCACTCAAAGTCCTTTCAGTCTGTGACTCAGTCATTGTTGCTTGTTGTTTGTGCTCTTTCGCCATCTGGTTTGAGTATGTAAGGGAGGCTTTAGCGTCTGTGAAAAATGTTGGTTTTCCGTGACTCTGAACTCTCAATTTGGCCGGGTAGATCAAGACCTGGTGCAGATCTGTTGGAATATTTTCTTTGCAGGGAGAAACTATCTGCGGGCAGCTTGCACTTGTAACTTGAAATCCGGGTATAGAGCTATGTTGTTGCCCTTGTATTGCATAGTGCCCTTCCCCTAGCAAGTTGTAGAATCCTATCTCTGTCCATGTAACTTAGTACTCTTGCCAGAATTGGTCTTGCTGGAGCTTCTGGTTTCAGTCGCGGACCCAATGTACCGTGTGCTTGTTCTATTTGGAACATGGCGGAGAGGTCCGGTCTGAAGAGATCTTGCATCATCTCCTCCATGTTCTGAATATCCGTAGTTTCTGCAACCCCTGTAATATGAATGTTGTTCCTCCTCGATCTCGCTTCTAAGTCTTCGTTCTTTTGTTTTATTAGCTGCAGTACACCATCCATCCCCCGCAATTTCTTGTCCATTTCGGTCTGGCCTTCCTTCGTTTCCGTTATCCTCGTCTCCAGCACGGTCATGTGTCCCTCCTGCTTCTCTACACGTTGAGTGATTCTGTCTATTCTCTCTGCCAGTGAATCCATTTTGAAATCTATCACTTGAAAACTAGTTTTCAAGTCTTTAAACATTGCCCGAATATCCTCTTCAGGTGGTTGATTCGTTATATTCTCTAAGGGCTGTTCCTGCTGTCCGCGGCTTTGTTGGACTACTTATCAAAATTGATTTTTGGCTGGCGTGTGTCTGGTTTCCCCATGGCAGTGCTGCACACTTGCTGGACTATTCGTTATGATGGTGGTAGTCGCTTAATATATCCTGTGTGCTCCTGTTCTAATTAGGAACCACTATGCTCCGAAGATAATTGTACCAACGCATTCACCAGATTCACAGCCACAGATGTCTGTCACTGTGGACCCTGTTGCCCACATCCGGGGTTACATTCAACGCAAACACATCCAGGGAATGAGAGATAATTCACTTGTTCTCCGCTGATCCCACCTTTGCAGCTTCAGTCCACGTCTTTAGCACCCAGCGTTATACACCAGTGATTATTGCTCTATTGACAACATGATGGGTCCAAGGCTTATGGCTAAGTAGCGTGATCAACGCAGGGTATAGGCCACCAGGTCCGGGCCTATACAGCCGTGGGAGCCGCTAGAATGAATCAGTGATCAGTCAGCTCTCCATGAGGTAGAGTCTCAAGACCTGGCTCCTACCAGCACGGCCTTTTTGCCCAGGACTTGTTTCAATCTCCTTGACGAAAAAAAAGGGGGGGGGCACCACTACCAATTCTCCTTTGTACAAATGTAGCACTGCATACACTCTCGTTTCACTATATATTTCTCCAGGCAGCCCTACTTGTGCATTTAAGTGATACTGTTGTAACCATTACATGTCCCCATGCTTTGCTGTGCACGACACTTTGGTAGGGCAGCAATGTCCACTGCAAGTTCCCCTGTGCAGTGGGAACACTGGGCCTCTGCAGATGCCCGATATCCAGTCAGCGAGGCTCCGATCGCCAGCCAGGAACGCCGCGTGTGGCTCAGCCGCCTTCCACAAAATGGCGGCCGCGGGAGTGCTTCTCTGGCTTGCCCCGCTGCAGCGCTCGGGGGACGGGCGCAAGTCACGCCGGCAGAGAGTCCTCGAAGCTCGGAGCTGGAGCGCTCTAATCCCGGCCACCAAACACCTGCAGCAGTGTCCCTCTTTCAGTCAGTATCTGCCTCACCTCATACGCGATCCGAGTCTCCAGGCTCTCGAGCACCGCGTCTGCTCCCGAGAACGGCTGCACCATAGGCACTCCGCTCGTTCAATGAGGTTGCCCCCAGCCTCCGCCTCTTACAGCCACGAATGGTGCGGGTGAGCTTTTGTGCACTCGCCACAGTTTATCTTCACCGATGGCGCAATTTCGGGTGCTAGCCCGCCGGCATCTCTGTCGAACCCTCCGGAGGCTCTCCAAACTCCAGGCCCCGGCTTCACTTGTGTAGATTAGGCGGTAGGCCTCGCCTTGGCAATGTCGCGTCGCTCGATGCTGTGGTCAGTTTTCTTGTAGCTGGCTGAACATGTGATCCAGGTCACTGTTCCGACACCCCCGCAGCACCGGACCGCGGTCTAGCATGTCTTTTTCGTATATTTGTCGGATGTTTTCAGCTTCGGCCGGCGGAGCAGCTCTAGCAAGCAGCTAGTCCGCAGCTCAGCGAAGCCACACCGACCGTCATTGCTGTCTTTGATTGGCTTTCCTTCTACCTCTTTGACTTAACCTAGATAGTGCACTGGCACTCAGAGCAGGTAGATATTTTAGCAAGATTTTTATTTTGCACATTTAATTTTGTTTCTATAATGATTTAGTCACATTTTTAAGGCTATTGTTTTTGCAATGGTGCTTCTGCTTGTGATGCTTCAAGACATCCCACTGTCACCAATGCTCAGTAGGAATCATTCAGACTTCATCTTTGGCCTTCTCTTCTGTTTTTTAAAACACGGTCTTCAGTTACATGATTTGCTCCATTGACTTCTCCTTTCACTCTTTGCAGATGACCCCCAATTTGTCTTCACGATGTTCGTCCTCATCCACCTCCTCCAGGATGCAACAGTGGCTACCTCTACACGATTAAGCATTATATTGCAGTGCACTGCCTTATATTCAGATCAGCTTCAGCCAAAATGATGTATTTTTCCTCACCTCATTGGATCTCCCATATGCAGAGGCCATTCTGCCCAGCCTCCTCAGCCTAAAACTAGTTGTTCACTTAAACAGTAAGATACATCTCTTTGTCACCATGACAGTCACTAATGACTAGCTTATTTAACTCATTGTCTGAAATACAAGAAACTGTCTCATCCTTTCTTTAGCCGAAACACTGAAGAACGGGTTAGTTATCTGCCAGCTCAACTACTGTTGCCTATTCCTTATTCTCACCTTTACACATTCCAACCCCAAACTAATTTTTTGATCTCTGCCATCCTTTATGCACCATCCCTAAGGCTCTGAGTGCTAAACAAAGCAATGTTCAGATTCCCAACCATGGTTTTCAAAGAAATCCTTGCCTATAGACACACACTCCCTACTCTGTACAAGTCAACTACTCAGTATATTCTCCGCGTCCTCTACTCCCAAACCTTTTGTTGCCAGTGTCCCCAAAGCTACACTGTGCCTGTATAAGGTTTCATCAGTTAGTCTCCCAGCACCAGTCCACGAGAGTAGCCTAACCCTGATTAAGAGCCAGCACCTTCTTTAACACCTTAAATCAGTTCTTAAAAACTACTTTCTCAAACAGAAGAAATCCCTAACCTCAACCAGTCCTTGTTATTGACCTTGAAATACAGATGTGATCACTGTGCATTATCTCATCATATATATGTGTGTGTTTTAGTATACTGTCATCCCATTAATTCCATTCTCTAGAAGGAAAGAAGGCATAAAAAAAAAGAAAAGGAAAGAAGGAACAAATAAAGAATAAAAGAATGAGGCAGAAAGAAAGAATGAAAGAAAAAAGGAAAGAAGGCAATTAAGAAAGAAGGAAGGACAAAAAGATGGGCTGAAGGCAAAAAAGAAAGCAGAAAAGAAGGAAAGAAAGTAGGAAAGCAAAAAAAGAAGCAATAAATATGGGACGGAAGAATGAAATGAAGGAAATAAAAAGAGAGGGAACACAAAAAAAAAGAAAGAAGGAAAGAATGAACAAATGTCTGGCCGAACAAAGGTAAGAAGCCAAAGGCAATGTAGTAAAGAAATAAGACAAAAAAAGAAAGACAAAAGGGAAATAAGGCATAAAGAGAAGAAAGAAAGGTGACAAAAGAGAAAGAATAAAAGTCAGAAAGAAAAAAAGAAGAAAAATGAAAGAAGCAATGAGTGAAAGGCAAAAAACAAATAAAGGAAAAAAAGAAGGTAAAACAGAAAGAAAGAAGGTGAAATAGAAAGGAGAAAAAGTGAACAAAGGAAAGAAAGTGGGAAGTAATGGAAGAAGATGGCAAGAAGGAAGGAACGAGGATTCACAGTATAAAATATTGGATACTCAAAACTTGATTACACCCCATGTGCAAATTAAGCATGATAAAGTTTGGTTTTCTTCCTGGGTAAAGTTTATTAAAGACCCATTGGTAAAATCGAGTCCAGGAACGCAACCTTTATACACCAGCCCTAAGGCTCTGAGTGCAAAACAAAGCAATCTTCAGACTCAACATTTTCAAATATATCCTTGTCTTCACACACACCTTCCCTGCTCTGTAGAAGTCAACTACTCAGTTTCTTCTCCGCGTCCTCCACTGCCAAACCTTTTGTTGCCTGGTCCCAAAGTTACACTATGCCTGTATAAGGTTTCATCAGTTAGTCTCCCAGCACCAGTCCAGTAGAGTAGCCTAACCCTGTTTAAGAGCCAGCACCTTCTTTAAAACCTTAGATCAGTCCTTAAAAACTACGTTTTCAAACAGAATAAATCTGTAACCCCTACCGGTCCTTGTTATTGACCTTGAAATACCAGTGTGATCACTGTGCATTATCTTGTCATATTTGTGTGTGTGTTATTAATACACTGTCATCTCATTAATACCATTCTCTAGAAAGAAAGAAGACATAAAAGAAAGAGAAAAGGAAAGAAGGAAACAATAAAGAATAAAAGAATGAGGCAGAAAGATAGAATTAATGAAAAAAGAAAACAAGAAAATAAAGAAGGAAGGACAAAATGAGGGGCTAAATGCAAAAATGAAAAAGAAGAAAAGAAAGAAAGAAAGCAAAAAGCAAAAAGGGACGAAGCCAAAAAAGAAAGAAGGTAGGAAGGCAAGAAAGAAAGAAGGGACGGAAGAGTTAAATGAAGGACAGAAAAAGGGAACAAATGCAAAAAAGAAAGAAAGAAAAGAATGAACAAATTACTGATCAAATGAAGGTATGAAGAAAAAAGGCAAAGAAGTAAAGAAATAAGACAAAAAAAAGAAAGACAGAAGGGAAAGAAGGCATAAAAAGAAAGAAAGAAAGATGGCAAAAAAGAAAGAGTGAAAGAAAGAAAGAAAAAATAAAAGAAGAAAAATGTAAGAAGGAATGAGTGCTATGGGAAGATTAGGTAAATGGCGGAGGAAAAAGCAAAGAAGCACAGCGTAAGCTCAGTGTAGGCAAAACTTAAATCAACACACCCTAATGAGAACTTGCCATGTTTTAAAAGTTCACTGGCATTTCAATTAGGAGTGGGCGGTGAACTCTGCTCGCTGGTGGAATTAGAAAAGTTTTTTTTTATTCTGCCTCTACCAAAAAGGAGCGAAGTTTATCGGTGTTATTCAAATGGTGTAATATTACCTAGACATTCTGCCACTGCCACATGCCAGAGTCTTCCTGGAGTTCATCTGGCTGCATGGAATAGGGTCACTGTTAAATCTGCGAGAATATTGCATGTTTGTAAACACTGCATTTTCCTCTCATGTCTGAATGCTGAGTCGAAGACTGTGCCCACACATGCCATGCATACCATCTTGTGTTTGCCCATCCTGGCAGCATGGGTGTCGCCTGCACAGTAAGCATGCCACAGGTCACACTAGGAATGTGTGAGCAGGCATGGCTGTGGGGGTGGCGCTGATCTGCAAGGGTTAATCAATAATACAGCACTGCGTTCGCCATCTAGAGTGGCACATTTTATCCAGAGTGCCAAAAGCGCAAAGAGAGGGTGCTTTTCTAGACATCTTCTTTGGCCTGGTTTTATCTTTGGAAATGTGTGCTCGATGCACTAATCTATTGAAAAGGGAGGAGCAGTGACGCTGCCTTTGCTTGGAGCAGGATATGAATTATTTTTTAAAGAAGTTAATGTCTCTCCCCCATGCTCGCTTTTTGAGGCTTTACCGACTTTCGATGCCTTTTCTTCTGCTCCGCGTAACTCTTTCCAACACGTGTAACAGGAAGTGTTCCCTTTACCCTCTACCCTATAAATTTAAATGAGTCAGAGTCACATGCAGCTATGATAGGATCAGGCCGCCAAATGATTCGCAAATGATGAAACTGACGACAAACTGGTAGTTTCTTCTCACACAAACCCGTTTATTTGTCTGACCTTAATATGGCCGCCGACAATTAAAAATTTGCGAACAGTCGTGACAAGAATTTTTTATTCTATTAAGGACACAGAGGCGAGAATTAAGCTTCTCATTTCTTTGCATTTATTACACAGCAGCCAATAAAAAACATTTATTTATTCGTAATACTGCAAATTCCATGAGCACTAGGTGCCCTATAACCATAGGGAGAGTACCCTATTTAAGGTCTCACAGAGCTAGTGATCCATTAGAAAAACATGAAGTCCAACTTCTTGAGATATTCATTCAATTTGAACACAGTCTTTCACTGAAACCATTCATTACGGTAACCAACGTTCTGAAGTCCAACAGGGACATTTCAGCTCTCGGGGAGTAAAAACCTCCACGTCTTAAAATCGGCGAACGGTCGCCGCACCTCAAAGGAGGCAGAACACTCCAACAAACCCAGGAAGGCAAAGGCAGAAGTCCTTACTTGCCATTCGTATCTGAAACAAAGAGAAAAATCCCGTAATAACGGTCACACTAGAACTTTTCGTATATATAAAAATCATTTAATCACGTTGGGAAACAAGTCAATAATACGATCAAATAACATTGACAGTAAAAACTGCAATTCATAACATATGATTCAGTATAACGTATAGTCTTGGGTGGGATAATCCTCACCTCCATGTCCTTAATAGAATTGAAAATTCTTGTCACGACTGTTCGCAATTTTTAATTCTATGTCAGGACCGGAGGCTCAGATTATGCTTGTTCAAAGCTTAGCCACCACTGCTGGTGCCATATCCACAATCGGTTTATAATAAAAAATAATTTAAGGTGGACTCTGTCGACCAGTCAGCTGCCGTCATTATATCGGCAAGCGTTACTCCCAGAGCATGTGACTTAGAGGCCATTGCCCCTCGAACAGAGTGAGCACCAAACTTAGAAACATCAATACCTGCCTCGCTCATGAGCCAACGGACCCAGCATGCTAAAGTGGCTGGGGTCACTGGATGAGACTGTTGTGTTCTGTGACAGAAGTATACACTGGTAGCCAAGTAATGTTTAAGAGTACCTTTAATCTGTAGCTGGTCCTAGTACATCAGTTAGGTATATGGGAACATCTGACAGGTAGTCCAAGTAAACCAGGTGATGTAGATGTAGGTAGCCAGTAGACAAGCCCTTAGTTCCAGGTGACAGCAAACCCCAACAGGAGCAGCCTGCCTGCTGCTCCGCCCATCTCCAACTGTCATCCCTCACTTACACAGATACCAAACATTCCATGCATCACTGCATTCTGAACATTCTACTGCAAACACACACACTGGCAGAGCAATAGGAAGAATGATAAACTACAAGATATAAGTAGACTCTGCAGGGCATAACAGAAACGGTTTTTGTAAAGCAATAAACAGTTGATCTTGTATATTAGAACGAAACTCAGCCATACGTACCTCATATGCTTTAAGACATTGAACCACACATAATTTTGGATTATCCGGAAAACAATGATAAGAAACTGAGGTGGTATTACACTTGGTACGCCTGGAAACATTAAAAGTGACCCCTTCCATAAGAGCATGGCCGGTTTGGCTGAAATCTGCTTGCGCAATAGATATTTGTTAGCAGGCCAGGATTCTAAAAACCTTATAACCACTGCGATGCCCCATAGGAACAAGCACTTTGGACATGGGGGTTTGATTATCCGAATCCCTCGTAACAGCTTGCAGACCAAGGTAGGCTCTCCCACGGGTTTGCCATCCAGCGGAACATGCCCCGCTGAAATTGCAGATCGAAAGGTATTAACTGTTCTGTATGCGAGACCCCATGAGGCCAGGGAAGCCGGATAATTCATGATCATGGAGACATTGCAAATCAAATCAGGTGTTTGTTAAGCGTGACTACTCACCCGTAAGGGTCTCAAGGCGCTGGGGTGGTGGGGGAGGGGGTGTGTGCTGGCTCCAGTTCCTCAAGAAGGGGGCCTTTCGAAGAGCCATGTTTTGAGGTTTCTTGCGGAGATGGGGAGCGATATTATCTGTCTGAGGTGGAGCGGAAGGTCGTTTCAGGCACTGGCCGCGCTGAAGGAGGAGTGGCCTCCCAATCTGGTCTTTCTGGTGTGGGGGATCACAGTCTAGGAGAGCTGGACTGATCGTAGGGTCCTTTGGGGTGTGTGGAATTTGAGTCGTCTGTTCAGGTATGCTTGTCCAGTGTTGTGGAGGGTCTTGTGAGCGTGGGTTAGCATCATGAAGGTGACTCTAGCTTCGATGGGGAGCCAGTGGAGTGTGCGCAGGCATTTTGGATGTTCTGTAGCTTTCGGGTGAGGTTTTTGTTTATTCCGGCATAGAGTGCGTTGCCATAGTCGAGCCTGCTGGTGACCAGGGCGTGAGTGACGGTCTTTCTGTGTTCAAGGGGAATCCATTTGTAGGTCTTACGTAGGAGGCGGGGGGGTGAAAGCAGGAGGATGAGACGGAGTTGATCTGGTGGTCCATTTTGAGCTCTGAGTCAAGGATGATTCCCAGGTTGCGTGCGTGGTCTGTGGGGGTGGACGGGCTTCTGAGGATGGGGGGCCATCAGGTGTCGTTTCAGGCGTCTCGGTTTGGGCCCATGATGAGTACTTCCGTTTTGTTTGTGTTTAGTTGTAGGCTGCAGTTTTTTATCCATTTGGCGACAGCTTCCATGCCTTCTCGAAGTTGTGTCTGGCAGTGTTGGGTTAGTTGGATAGGGAGAGGATGAGTTGGGTATCATCTGCGTATGACACAATGTTGAGTACGTAGGTTCTGACGATGGAGGCGAGCGGAGCCATCGAGGCGTTGAAGAGCATAGGGCTGAGGGAAGACCCCTGGGTGACTCCGCGGGTGGTAGGTGTAGGGTCTGAGAGGAAAGGGGGAGTCTGACCCACCGCGTTCTGCCAGAGAGGAAGGAGCGGATCCAGTCGAGGGCCTTGTCTTAGATCCCTGCGTCGTGGAGTCTGCATATTAGGGTGCGGTGAGAGACTGTGTTGAACGCCACTGAGAGGGTGAGGAGGATGAGGGCTGCTGTTTCTCCTTTGTCCAGTAAGGTACGGATGTCGTCTGTTGCGGCAAGGAGGGAGGTTTCTGTACTGTGTTTTTTTCTGAAGCCGGATTGGGAGGAGTCGACGATGTTGTGCTCTTCGATGAATGTGGCGAGTTGACTGTTGATGGCTTTCTCAATGACTTTCGCTGGGAATGGGAGCAGGGATAGGGTCTGTAGTTTTTGAGGTCGGTATGGCCCTCCAAGGGTTTCTTCAGGAGGGGGTTGATCTCAGCGTGTTTCCAGTTGTCAGGGAAGGAGGCGGTTGCCAGGGAGGATTTGATGGTGTTGCAGTATATCTTCAGTATGTCTTTGGTGGTGAGGGCTGTCCAGTTGTTGATGGCTGGCTTCAGGGTGTCGGGGCGGTTGGTGAGGGTTCAGTGTGTTGGTTGCCTTCGTTGAAGTTGTCATAGATCCTCTTGATTTTGTGGTGGAAAAAGGTGCTGAGTTTGTCGCAGAGGTCTTGTGAGGGAGGGATGTTGGTGGACTCGCAGGTAGGTTGAGCATACTCCTTGATGATGTTGAAGAGTTCTTTGCTGTTGTGTGCATGAGTGGAGATTCTGTCTTCAAACACTTTTTTCCTCGTTTTTCTGATGAGTTGGTGGTGGGTGTTGGTGGCACTCTGAAGTTGTCGTGGGCTTCTGTGGATTTGGTGTTCCTCCAGGCCTTTTCGAGGCGGCGTCAAGTGCGTCAGGACTCCCGAAGTTTGGTGGTGAACCATCTTGCTTTCTTGGCGTGGGTGTTGTTTTTCTTGAGGGGGGCTATGGTGTTGGTGCTGTCGGAGATCCATCTGTGCAGGATTCGGGCTCTAGCTTTGGCATTGTCATTTTCCGCGATGGTTGAGGAAGAGTTGCTGAGTGATGAGGTTAGCTGGTCGTCGATGATTCTGGTCCAGTTTCTTCATGGGAGCAGGTGCTGGTGTCTGTGAATAGTAGGTGTTCTGAAGGTGAAGTGGACGCATCGATGATCAGTCCATGGGAGTTCAGTGGTGTGGTGCTGAGTGTATGGGTTTGGTCACGATCTGGCGGAGTCCAATGTTGTGGAGGTTGTCCAGGAGGGGTGTGGTGCTGGGGTCCAGTTGGTTGTTGAGGTGAAAGTTGAGGTCTCCCACTAGGGTGTATTTGGTGGATGCGATAGCATGTGGGGAGATGATGTCCGTGATGGAGTTGGCTAGGGTAGATGAGAGTTCCACAGAGGGTGGAGATAGGGCTGGCCAGTATCTTGAAGTGAAGGTGTTCCATCAGGTCTGTGGGCTCGTTGGGGAGTGTGCTCAGGAAGAGGGTGGATTTGTGGACGATGGCGATTCCTCCTCCAGGGCGAGTGGGGCAGTCCTTCCTGGAGATCTTGTATCCTTGGGGAATGGAAATGGCTATGTCCGGTCCCGAGGTGGTGTTGGTCCAGGTTTCGGAGAGGAATGCTGCATCTGGGGTAGTGCTGTTGAGGCGGTCCCAGATTTCAGCGGGGTGTTTGTGGAGGGATCGGACATTGAGGAGGCTGCATTGTAGGGTCTTCGGTTCAGTTGTGTTCTTGCGGGTGGATTGCGCTGGGTCAGTGGTCTTGGCAGTGCTGCAGCTGTGCCGGCAGCAGTGACAGCTGAAGGGTCCGTGGGTGTCGGCTGGTGATGCTAGCTTGCAGTTGTTGTTGCAGCCTGGGTTGAGAGCGTGGAGTGCCGCTGGGTCGTAGCGTTGGCGATGCAGAGATCCATGGTTCCTGGCGCTGGTCGCAATCGGGTCACAGACGGGAGCAGACGGGCTTGCCTTCGGCCACCATTAAGTAGGGGTAGGGGAGGGCTGGACAGCTGGCAGGCAGGAACGGGGAGGGGGTCTGGATTGGGCCGTTCGCACTGGTCGTGCTGGGGGGGAGGGGAGGCAAAAAGAGAGAGAAAAGTGCAAATAATGCAGCAAAAGTGCAAAAAAGAGTGGAGGAAAGACACAAAGGACACAGGAGAGTGAAAGGGAGAGAATGAGATGAGGGTAAAAAATGAGTGAAAAACAGAGGAAAGACACAGGAGAGTGAAGGGGGAGCTTGAAATGAGAGGAAAATGACAGAAAATGGAGGTTAAGAACCAGAAGGAGAGTGAAGGGGAGATAGAAGTGAGGGAAAAAACAAGTAAAAAAGCGGAGCAAGAGATTGGAGATAGAAGTCCACTGGACCACCTGGGATGAGGCGCAGTTGAAACCTGCGGGTGGAGGAGGGCCTCGAACACCAACACTTGAGAGTGCAGGTGTTCAGGGGAGGGCCTCACTTAATGGTGGAGCTGCGAGGGAGGGATAGCAATTCCACTGACAATGAGTCAGTTGTCTTGCTCCAATTCTGAGATATCATTAAGCTCGAAAGACCGGCATTTGCTGTAGTGGGATCGGTATCCCGTTGAGCACACCAACTACACCATTTGTTCTATTTTGATGAATACTGCTTATGGGTATTATCGGACCAAGCCTGTTTAATTAGCACGGTAGTGTCTCTCGAAAGGCCAGGGATCTCCCATGTATCCCTGAATCTCACCATGCCACCAGAGGGAGTTGGCCTGTTAACACCAAGGGATGGGGTTGTCTGTGATGGTCCAGTAACAGGTTGTCTGTGGAAGTAACATTGGGACTGCATAAGACATCTCCAGAACAACTGGGAACCAAGCTTGTGCTCTCCACAATGAAGTGACTTGAAGAAGTTCCGTTTGCTGACGCCTGACCTGCGCCAATACTCTGGGTATCATTACAAATGGCGAGAAGGCATAGCAAAGGCTGGGAGGCCAGACCTACAGAAGCATATCCGAGGCAATCGCCTCCGGGTCCGGACGGCAACTGAAAATGTTCAGGAGTTGTTTGTTCAGGCGAGATTCAAACAAGTCTAATTGACAAGGACCCCATGTTTGATTCAGGAAGCCAAAGATTCGAGGATGAAGTCTCCAACCACTGTAATCGCGCAGGTAACAAGAGTGCCAATCCGCCACCTCATTGCTGTGCCCTAGGAGCTATTCTGCCACCACTGATATTTTGTGCTGCAGACAATAGTGCCAAAAATCTTTGGCGATCTCTGCAAGAATCCGTGACTTCGTCCCGCCCAGCTTGTTCATGTATTGGACTGCTGAGGATACAGCAATTCATCTTCTGGAGAGAAAGACTGTGAATTGCAAACAAGCCTGCCAGAAGCTCCAGACAGTTGATGTATAGGGAAAGTTCCTCTGGGGACCTCCAATTCCCTGCCTAAATTGGACTGCAGCGGACTCCCCAGCAGCTGGCATCTGACTCGATCACTATCTTGCGACTCGCTCCGAATGTGGCTCTGCCATACCATGACTCCATATGATCTAGCCACATGTCATCTCCCACCTCACTTCCTCGGAAAGAAGAATCCGTTCTGCATATCCGAGGCCTTTGCGGAGATGTTGGATCTTCAGGTGCTGGAGTGCTCAATAATGCAGAGGTCCCGGAAATATGGCCTGGATTGATGAGGCTAACAGACCCACCAATCGGGTCACCATCCTCACAGATACAATCCACTTCTTCACAATCAATCTAATTTCTTTCTTGATTGTTCTGATCTTTTGTGTGGGAAGGAGAAGCTGGCTGCACTGAGAGTCGCTATCAATAACAAAAGGGGGAGAGAGAGAAATGAATGGATTCATCATGACCCCGATGATGAAGCAAGACACCAAGGGGCCTGTTGGTGTGTGAGGGGACCTAAAAAACATTAAAGGTGTTCCCCAAACCGTGAGGATACACCTAAGACGAGTGGATTCTGTTTGTTTATTTGGACTGAGAGTCGACCTGAAAACCCAGGAATTCTATAGGTTGCGTGGGGGACAGAATGGACTTTTGAGGGTTCACCACAAAGCCCAGGCTCTGAAGCAAATCTATTGCCCACTCTACGTGCATGAGTACCAGGTGAGGGCAACGTGCCATGATAATGATGTAGTCCAGATAGACGATCCCCGAGCTCGCAACGACTCCATGACTGGGCGCAGGAGTTTCGTGAAGCACCAAAGTGCTTACGAAAGTCCGAAGAGAAGGACCTTGTACTCGTAGCAGACACCCTGCCATAGAAACTGAAGAAACCTCCAATGCAGGGCATAGATGGCTCCTGAAAGATAGCCATCTTTCAAGTTGAGGCGCACCATCCAGTCCCCTTCCTGAAGTAGGTCCCGCAACAAATGGATGCCCTCCCTTTTGAAGTGTCGGTAACTGATCCACCCATTGAACTCTTTCAAATTCAGGACCAACCTGGAACCGTCCCTTTTTTTCTGGACTAAGAAAACCGTGCTGATGAAACCTCGAGGATGGGGTTGAGTGGTCACAATAGCCCCTTTCTTGAGAAGGGCGAGGATTTTGCCTGTAATGAAATCTTGAGCTTGATGGGAAAAATGAATAGGAGGAGGAAGGGAACCCTGGGAAGGAGTATCGTACAATTCCAGTTTGTACCCCTGAACCCTCTCCAAGACCCAAGCATCTTGCGAGATCGTTTGCTGTAGGAAAGAATGAATGTGACCCCCCAGGAGTTCTCTGGAACCAGAATGAGCCTCACCTGTATTTCCGTTGTCTTCGTTGTTTCCCTGGTTGCCACCAAATTGTACTTTTCTGAATCGATTTTGACCTCTTCGAGAGAGTTATGATCCTGGTAGCCTCCTCTCTGATGCTGTTGTCCACGTGGGGCACCTCAATTGCACCCACGGCCGAACAACCGCCCTCAATTTTGTCCGGCCTTGGTGAAAACCGGGCAGAAGTCACCAGGAGCAATTCCTGCTCCTTATTCACGCCACTGAAGGTGGCCACAAACGTGGTCAACTCCTTAAAAAATGGCAGGCTGAAGAGGAGACCTTGGGCCATGGGCCCCGCCTCCGTGGAGGACAACTCTGCCAACTTAGGATCCAATTTGAGGAGGATAGAGCACCTACTTTCACTTGACATGGCGCGATTGGCGTGGCCTAGTTGGCACACTGCTCGCTGTGCCCACTCGATCAACTCATCTGAGTCTATCGGGGATTCAGATTCTTTGGCTTGAAACCCCATTTCAAGTATCTAGGTAAGTGGTCCGGACAGGTCTAGCAATTTATCCTGGCATGCCGGCTAGGTGCGTTTTATGACTCTCTTGGGGTCTTTGGCATATTTCTTTAAATATGTGAGCATTGTAGAATCTACCACGGGTGTCAACGCTACTCGCGCCACTAAATCCGGCCTCGGGCACTCCGACCGTAGTCAGGCCCTAACATCCTGGTCAAAGGGACATTGGAGGTGCGATTGTACGTAATCCGCCACCTCCTGCGACGGAAGCAACACAGTGGAATTAGGGTGGACAATGTCCGTCTAGTCAAACGTAAGGAGCTTGGGCTAACAGGGAACCTTAAGGTGGTGCTCCTTCCTAGACTTTTTCGCTGGTCGGGGTGCTTCGTCCTCCTCTGACTCCATGGCTGATTAGGAGTCCCCTTTCTCACCTTGATTGGAGTCAGTAGATTACTTTGACGCAGTATAGGCATGGTCATTCGCCAGGGCCTTGGAGAGACAAGCAAAATCCTCTGCGTGACGGTTAGAAACTTTTTTGCTGTTGGCTGGCGGTTTAGCGCTTGCTGCAGGAATCCACCCCTGCTGGATTGCGTATTTATGTAGATGACGCTTAAGGGGTGCAATTGCTCTTACCAGGGCAGTCTTTACAGAGTGTTGCAACCCTGCATTAAGAGCCTGAACGAGGACTTGCTCCAGCGAGCCAGATGGCTCCTCCTCCAGGTAGTCATCTTCAAAGAATAACTCGCCATTGTGTGACAGAAGGTAGTCATTACTACTGTAACTCAATCTGAGGCTGTCTCAGGTGTATGGCGGAGACACGGGGGGAGAGGAATCACACCCAGAAAAGCCAGACAGAATAAAACAATTTAGTGGTGGAGGGAGGACTTGTCAAGACCTCTCTAGGCAGAGCCTATGTGTGGTTGTACAGCCCTCTGCTAATTGTGTGCATAGGGCGTCACCGGGGACCACAGGGAGGTTTAATTTTGTATTTCAAGTTTGAAACTTGGAGCGTTTTCCGCTCTCGCTACCTTCGCGTACACCGCTAACCAAGATGTACAAAATGGACGTCGTGCATGCGCAGTGCCGGCGCCTGCCAAACAACAAAAGAGGACTTTGTGCGATTGCGCGACGAGTGATCCTCGTCCCCAACTCCCACTCCACCTGGAAATTACAGCAGGTGCAACCCGCCTGGTAAGGGAGGCCAAAGCGCTCCCGATCGCGCAACAAGGAAAAATAAATAAATAAATATCTGTCAATCAACCTTCGAGCGTGCTAAAGAAGTGCTCGTGTACACCCACAATAGCAATACATTAACAAAGAAAAATCCACAAATAGTGCAAAGCACATAGCATAATAGGCAATAGTCTAAGAAAGACGCATTAATAAAGCGCTATTATAGTCACACTTAAGGCTAAACCCATACACTACAGCATTACAGAGTAGTAAGGGAAAGGCACTTAACTGGCTGCCGAGCAGCAAAGAAAGAGGATGTGACTACCTCTGTGAGACCTTAGATACAGACCCTATACTAGGATTTCGCGATTTGCAAAATAATTGCGAAATCGGCACTTTTGTAAAAAGGCTGTGCTTTTTACAAAAGGTTCCGCAAAATCGGGGCTGAGCGGCAGAAAGCTTCAGTAGTCCTGCCTCTGCAAGAAGAGCTGAGCCACGCATGCAGGGCAATTCCTGCTTTGCGTTCTCACCAACAATATGCAGGCTGCAAGGAGGGCTTTTTTATCGTCACCTCCAGCTGCGAAGACAAAGGCCAAGTTAAAGGATCATTAGGCGGCTTCTTTTGATGAAGTATCCTGACTAGGGGTGGCCTGGAACCTCACTTAAATGTAAATGCCACGGAGGGGAAACAAAGGTACACAGCTTGCTATCTCTTAACAGGTACTTGAGAGGCATGCTTTGTGTGAGTAAGTGCATGGGACTACATTTTATACAGGGGTTTGATTAATTTAATTTCCCTCTAAGCTCATGTATATCGTTCTCGCAGCAAAGTACTCATCAACTAAGTAAGTGGAGGCAGGTTCTGTTGGGCACCTTTTTGTAGGCTTCTATTTTAAGCACATATAACCTATTGGGCAGGAAGGTCATAGGTTCACGTTTGCTCTGTTTTAAGCATTAAGGTTTTTGTTAGGTACTGTTAAAGGTTATCTGACTGCCCAGGCAGAATTGTTTTCACTGTTCACAACTCTTGTTCTGTTTTCTTAAGGGTTTTGATTAATGTTTCTCACTTTACCTTTTGTGACGCCTCAGTCTAAATTTGTAAGTTTGTGTGGAGCTTTTTGATGGAAGCCACACAACAAATCTATCATTAGGCCACTGACTTTGAAAATTGTTGTCTTCTTCATCATCATCACTTCCTTGCGGAGACTCTGTAAGCTCCAATTATCATTGCACAGCTCTCCACATACAATGTTATTCCTGGACAAGTTGGTTCTGAGCGCAATCCGCATTTTCGCCGGTTGCTAAGTCGACCGGCGGAAAAAGTGCTTTCCTGTGGTGACAGTGTCTACCAGACACCGCCAACCATGACACCTTGATGATGCCTTGACCATGCATCAACAGGCAGTCAAGGTCTCTGCAGTCTGCTTTATAATCTTGCGTTGGCTCAGAAAAATCATCTGGATGCTACATAGTGACACCCAAAATACGGTGGTCCATGCCCTTATAACATCCCGGCTGGACTACGGTAACGTCCTTTACTTAGGAGCTAACAAGGAAGTGAAGAGACGTTTGCAATTGGTGCCAAATTCGTCCGCAAGACTTCTCTGCAATATTCACAGATATACTCACATTTCGGGATATCTGCGCGACCTAAATTGGCTCAGGGTTGAGAATCGCATCAAATTCAAGACCCTGAGCTATATGTTTAAAATCAACCAGGGCACAGCCCCACAATATCTACAATCCCTTGTACGTCCCTACACTCCTTCTCGCCCCCTCCAATCTCATCTTATGGTAACTTCACTGTACCTAGACTAAAACTCACTAGGATGGGGGGCAGTTCATTCTCCTACCTCGGCCCCACTCTGTGGAATTCTCTCCCCCTTGATATCCGCAAAGAAACTACTTACACACTTTTCCGCACAGCTATTAAGACGTGGCTATTCAACCAATAATTCTGTTTATCTGTTGTACTTAGGTTACCAGTTCTCTGACCTTCCAGCGCTGGGAAACCCTTTGTGGGTAGCTGTCGCACTCTATTAGCTCAATAAATAAAATAAAAATAAAATAAATAACCATATTACAATGCCTTTCCATGGCGGCATTGCCGCAGTGGAAAGACATACGGTCTTTGCTTTGGGGGCCCGTCGCGGGCCCCCAGGGTGAAGGGGGGTTTGGGGGTGCACATGGGGGGTACCTATGGTACCCCCCTGCATTTCAAGGTACAACATGGCAGGCACCGTGTGGTGCCTGTCATGTTGTGCTTTGAAACGCACATCATGCATTTTTAGCATTGCGCCGCAATGTTAAAAATGCGGGATGCACCCCCCACTGTGGCGGGAGCATCCTAATTCCACGCACTGGACCCCGCCCTTATAGCAGGCTGTCCCTTCCCACGACAGGATGGCAGGCGGTGTCATCCTAATGATCCCCTTGGTTTGTCCCCACACTTTTTTTAAGACTTGAGGAAGGTGTGGTGGTGGGTGTTTGTCAGTCAGTATAATCACTTGCGCAACTTGTTGTTTACTGCACAGTTTTCAGTGCATGAACAACAGGGGGAGAGAATCGAATTACAGCAAACCATAATGTAGGCTTGTAAGTAGGGTCCGTGGCGGGAGAATGGAACGGTTGTTGCCACTGATCAGGGTAGGGGTGCCTGCACCCTTTTCTGGGGCGGGATTAGACAGGAAGCATGGAGCAGCGTTGGGTACCAACGCATCCCCTCTATTCTTGTTTCGGGACCCAGCAATGGGTGCATTTAGGTTTGCAAGAGTTTCTTAGACTATCATGGGCACATCAATTTAAAAGTAGAGAGTTATGATTGGCTCTGGAATCTTTATTTCCTTGGGCCAAATCTCTCTTGCGGAACACAGAGTCCTCCAAGTTCTCTAATTGGCTGCCAGCAACATGAGAAAAATGCTGCTGCCAGCCATTACAGGACTCGGGGACTTAGTATAGCAACCAAATACTCTCATATACTTTAAACATGCCTATTTGATAGTGGAATACTCTATTAAAACAGTTTCCATTGATTTAAGACTGAAAAGGAGTGATTACAAGTAAATAAAAGTGCCACAATAATGCAGCTAAATTTCAATTTTTGTGCTGCTAAATTTCAATTTTTGTGCCGCAAAATTTGCAAATCTATGCCGCAATATCCTGGGGGGGCTGCATATAGGGAACTCTCTATGGTTATGGGCACCTAGTGCTCATGGGATTTGTAGTTTTACGAATAAAAAAGTGTTTTTTATTGGCAGCTGTGTAATAAATGCAAAGAAATTAGGAGCTTAATCGGAGCCTCTGGTCCTGACATAGAATCTCATGTGCGGTGTAGTTGTCTTTTCGTTTCACAGGTATGAAGGAAATTCTAAATCAACTACTTTTAACATTAATTTACATGAAGAGAAGTGTGGTGTGGAATGCAAAGCACAGCAAATATATGGATCGCATTTCCTCGATCCATGCTGAAGTAGTTATTCAAACCCTGGGTTTCCATTCTTGGTATAGGGCTGATTCAATTGACTTTGAATCCCAGATTACAAGGCAAAGCCTTTACTGGATAAGATACTCATGCATGGTATTATGGAGATATTTCCTGGCAGAGTTGCATGCAGTTGTACCACGTGATGAGTAAGTGTCTGCAATTACTGCAATTTCATGAAAGACAAGACAAGTTGAAAAAAGTGCTGAAGAGGATTACTGGGTGTGCTGATGTGCTTCCGGAATCAAGACATGATTCCACTCCTGCTGTGCTTGCGCTCGTCTTTGATGTCATGGACTGCACTTCCGCTCCCATGGCTGTAGAAAGTGAAACAGGTCAGCAGGAACCCTGCTGCTTGACACTATACTGGAGTGGAAAGAGTCTGAGCCCTAGGCCTGGAGCTGTCAATCCCGAGCCCAACTGTGTGGACTTGACTCTGCCCATAGAAGTGGGCGCCCACGCTGATGGATGAAACCTAGCTACACGTTGCTCACAGCAGAGAGAGAGAGAGAGTACCAGGCCTTCCTTTACAATATTTACTTATGCTTGATGAGTGTTCTTCCCATTACTCTCTCCTATTACCCTGTCTCCATGTCTTCCTTTCAGCCGTGTACATCGTGGGGTACCCATAAGGCGGCAGAGAGGCATTGAAAATCATCTATCAGGCAATTCTGACATGTATATACAATTTAATATTGCAATGATGAGACCTTACTTAGCTGTTTTATGTTTGATACCTTAAAATCAGCTTCCCCCCTTTTTTTGTGTTTGTGTTTTTTAGATGCAACGGTGTACCATGTTATCAACCACCCTTGGGCCATCGATTGCATAGCCTGTAGATTGTTGTGTTTTGGCCAGTATACACCAATGTAAATTTTTTTAATGATACTTCAACAATTTGATTGCAAAGTGACTAACCCTTTTTGTCTTGACGAATGCCTCTGAACTAAATATATCAATAAAGGCCTGATCTACTGTTGGACTACTGCTATAAAAAACAAGCATTGGCATAGCCAGTAGGTCTCACTTTTGGGACCTTATAAGCATTTAGTTATGCAGCACAATATCCTTGGTGCAGCAACATCAACTGTTGCATGACTTAACACTTATAAGGTCCCAAAGGCGAGAACTATTGGCTATGCCAATGCTTGTTGTTTTCCGCTGTGACTCCTTAAGTGCAATAGGTGTTCCCAGACATGGGTCACTTGATTGCTGGGTCATAGGAATCAAGCGATACCTCACTGATGGAGGCTACAGAGGCTGAAATCAGGTTGAGCAACTTGTGCTCCCTGTGGAGGGGGTCTGGCCTCGGAGTCTGGTTTGTTTAAGGCTGGTGTCCTCTCCATCTAGAGCAGAATAGTGGGCAACTGGAATTCGGCCCTGAGTAATTACAAGTGGCATAGATTACTACCAGGATTCCACCCCTTTCATTTTTGTCTTCTTCTGTTATGATCCGAGCACTATCAGGCTTTCCTTGAGCTCGGAGGAAGACAGCACCAGGAGCTTCTCACGTTGCCTCTCACGGCCCAAGAAGCACAACAGCATGTCCTTCCTCCTTCATCTACTCACCCGGTGCTGCTGCCTTGCACACAGCAGACATGCGCTTGAGCTGCACGAACCCTGTTACTGCCTGTAAAGTTGACCTCAGTAACACCCTTCCCAGGATGCAGAAGGCCTGCTTAGAGCCTTGCTGAACCCATTAGAGGCAGCCAGTGCCCAACAACAACCACTGTGGCCCGGTGCCACTGGTTAGCACCTGGGCAACAAATAAACAGGAGAACAGAACCCTATGATTAGGGCACACAATTTTATGGGTTTAACATTGGTAGTACCTTATGAGTGGGGACCCTACCCCTTCTTGTATTTGTTTCTCTGAGAGCATACTTTTAGTGAATATACATTTAGACAGGGAGTAGTACGGTCTTTCCTTTCTTTTTGGCCTCTCCCTTTGATTCTTTGTGTGCATCAATATCCCCTCACATGCACATGCCACCTTCCCTGTGTGTGAGATAGAACTCCGCCTACCTTCCATAGCCTCTGCTACCTCAATCCTCCAAATATTCCAACATCTCATTCTTTGCTGGGGCAATTGCAGAAGATATTGTGGGCAGTTAACATAAGGTATTCTCCTAAGCAGACCATCAAGATTGATACATTTCACTTCATCTGGAATTTATTTATGTTAGAAAACATGCAGTAAACATGCAGTAAAGGATGGTGTCTGCCCAGTTATCAGGAAATGTTACACCCAGCTTCACATACCGCTGTGCGGTTTCCTTGAGGCACCTTTGAGCCTACTGAACACCTCATTCACTCCGTCACAGAGCTGATACATCAACTGAACACCTCATTCAGTCCACCATAGATCTACTGCATCACTTTTGGACCTCTCCAACAGAAGTGTCCCAGGGGCAAAATGGATGATTGTGCTCGCATTGTTAGCCCCCAGGGCACTTTGGTATTAAACGGAAGGGGTTGCAGGCACTTGTGTGGTCCCTCACTAATACAGATGGCATGGCACACATGTTGAAGCGCCAGGACGCCCCTTCGCTGGGGCAGCTGTGCGCGGTATAAATAAAAATAACATCACATAACATAACATGTTGCACCAGCGCTATATTAAGTGAGTGTTCCCTCATTTGCATAGGGGCATGGCCCCATGTAAATGAGAGAATCTCCTTACCTCTGAACCCGCACCGTGTTATGGACCAGGGTGCAGAGGAACAGAAGCTGTCAAGAGGTGCATTAAAAGTGTGTGGCATACTGCTAATGTGCCCCCTGATGGCAGCTTTCTGGAAGGCGTCAAAGGGGTCCTATGGACCCCCCAAACATCCCCTTGCAGGCAGGTGCAGTCACTCACTGCACTTGCCTGCAAGAGGGTCTCTCTTCCCTGTTTAAAGTGCTGGTGGGTGCTGCCTGCACTGTGAAACACAGACCGCCTTTGAAGCAGCCACTCCGTATTTCACTTGAATTTGATGCCCCCATAGCTGTTCGACTTCTCAGCTGCCCTGGCGACAGCGCATCAAACATAACAGGGTGCAATATCCCTGTGTGCGCACGGCACATCTGTTTATAGTTTTGTTATGGCGCAAACAGGGAACTTGCGCCCTATGCATAATAGAGCCTCAGGTGTTCAGCAGGCAACCTCCAAAAAATTGGGAGTGCCTATGTGTTCATGTTTCTGAAATGCTAAATAAGGACTACTCCAGAGTTGACCATCTTGAAACAATCAGCTCTATCGCAAGCAGTTTCACTCTAGTTCCAGAAAGCGATTAATGCTCAGGAGATATCACGTTCTTCTCTGTCTTCCGAACGACACAGAAGGGCGTTTCCCTTGATTTTGAGGTTTGGGCAAGGTGGCTACTGCAGGACCACCACATCCTGCCCTATTGTCAGTGGCCACGAGCTGACACTGTTGGTAAAGGGAAGAGGACAGAACCAAACGCCAATGAATGTAAGAACCGCCCGATTTTCTCTGCAACCAACTGAATAGGAAAGAAACAAACACAATGGAATGTGAAAGGAACCTCCACATATTTTGTGTAACGAAATCAGGCTTAATTTGAAAAAATGATAGGCACTGACGCCCAAAGCTTTTCTCAGAAGCCCACAGCCATTGCTGCTAAATGTTGGTTTTTTTTTTTTTTTTTTTTAATTTTTTTTTTTTTTTTTTTTTTTTAGTTTTACCGAATTCTAAAGCTGTCTACTTTTGTTTCCAACTCATGTCTCCTTCATTCACAACCTTACCCTTCCTTACTCATTGTTTCACTCTTATTTTTTTCCTTTTGTTGTTGTTTTTCAGTTGTTTCATATTTCGTCCTTTGCTACCTTCTCTCTCTTCTTTTGGGTGAAAGTGTGATGATTACAAATAATTGCTGATCCACAAAAATGAGTGCCGGTGGGCCCCACCTGTAACCACCAGTTAAGCACTGAACACACGGCATGGCCTGGAATTTGAGCATTCTTAGCTCCTTTATACAACTAGAATGTGGGACTGTTGCACATATATATTTTACATTCTGCTCCTTTTGTTTGTCCCACTGGTGATCCTTTCAGTCCGTGTTGTTTGTACACTTTGATGCTGCTCACAGGCAGCCGCTTCAAGATATGTTTTTTTTGTTCAGGCTTTAAAAGCTTGGCTCTTTCGGAAAGCCTGTTTTTTCATTTTTTTTCAAGGTTATTGTTTTCTGTCTCAGCACTAAAGTGCAGTAAAGCAATGCTATTAGGAGTCGCAGGCTGTGTTTTCTCCGGTGATTTGTTGAAAGCCGTTACCACACACAGGCATTTGCAAGCGAAATGTAGCATGTGTGGCGAATAAACCATAATTATTGCCTCTCGGTTTTATGGTGTCTTATGATTTCCAAGCGGGCTACAAGGAGTTTGATGTTCAATTAGATTTTACTGGGCTCGGATTTTTGCAGGAAGGCGCACCAGAGGGCGTTAATGACCCTGTTTACACCGCCTACAACAGAGAGCAGCGTGCAATCTATTAGCAGTAGTGAAAAGAAATAAGGAGATACAAGAACCTGTATTCTTCTGCCTATTTTGTTTTGTTTACTTTCACTCATATTTATATAGTGCTTTATAACTTGATGTGGATTTCCTAGCGATTTTAGTGGTAGTAATTACCATTACCCAATTTATTTGGTAGCCTATGAAGGAGCAGATTGGGGACTGAAAGTGAGAGTCAAAAAACGCAATGTGCCCTCTTGAGGATGGGCATCTGATTTTGAGAAGGCGGTTAGTGCCCAGGTGAGGGGTGAGGGCCACCCTTCCATTGCCCATGGTTGGTACCTGTAACAGAGCAGTGCATACACGCAATAACTTAACCAAGATTTCATTTGAACCAAGATCCCCGCTCAGCCTCAATTTTAGGCTTCACCTCAAAGGGAAGGGATGAGCTTGACGACTTCTTTCCCAAACACTTTGATGGCCAGTCAAGGCTAATGTGATGTTCATAATGTGTTCCTTTTACTAGTTATTACCTTCTTGTTGGTGTAGCTTTTTAATTATATGTTTTACAAAACCTATTTTTCGTGAAAGAGTCCAAAGAGACATCCACCATTTTGAACTTAGTTGGATCCCTACTTCATTCCCAAGGTCTGTCCATGCTTTGACCAGGGCCCCTGTAAATATGCGATTCTGAGGCGGCTGCTTTTTTCACATAGTTATGGATTTGCTGCATTTGCCACATAATTCACCACCTGCCAATTAGTCTGCCTCATTAAACAAAGAAAATTATTTCAAGGTCGAACGGACCAAAATCTACTGAATATGTAACTAGTCAACATTCAGTTGCTTATTTATATATTTGGTTGTTATAATGGCACTAATGTGGGGAATCTTTGTCCGGACAGTATTACCAGGTGAAAAAATGGCAAAACAACAAAGTAATACTTTTAACAAAAGTGCTGTACTATGCTGCATAATTTGCCTCTTTGGTCGCCTTATTTAATCATAATTCCAGTGGCCTTGCCTATCACTATGGGTTGATTGATTAGTGACCTAATTAAGGGTAGGTGGGGAAAAGGCTGGGCACATTATCTCTGTGATCCTTGGGTAGATGCTGTTATCCAATGTCTAAATATGCATATGTTAGCTGCTGACAAAGAAGTTGTCATTACCCCCAGGTCCCTCCTGACCTCGTCCCATTCCTTAAAATATGGAGATAACCATCTCCACGACAGAAAAAAAGAAAAGGAGTATGCTGGGATACCCTACCTGCTCCCTCCCACTGGGAGTACATAAGCGGTACCAGCCCAGCATGCAGCCTGTTCTTTTTTTCTGTCTCCGACAGAATGTTTGCTGTGTATGCTGTGATGTTACTCACCTGCACCTGCTCCTGCTGGGCTGGGGTGGCGTGCTGGTCCTTCTCTGCTCCCCCTTTCGGCTGCCTGGTTTCGCGGGCTGGGGTGCTGTTTCCTGGTGTGTCTGCCTCCCGGCCTGCCTGGCTTGCTGGGTTGCATGGCTTCTTCCTGGCTGGTGTTCCGGATTGCCGGCCCTTTACGGCTGGTGCGCCGTCTCCCGGTGATCTTCCGGGTCGCCTGTGCACGTCTCCCCGAGCTTGGCCGGGTGGGAGGCGCGCTGCACCTGTTGTTGGAGGCGCGTTGCTGGATGGGTTCAGGAGCCGGCTGGGTGTGTGGGGGCCTTGTTTGTGGTGCTGCGGGCCCCACTGCGGGTGAGCCCCGCTTTGCGGTGTTGGCTCTGTGGTGTTGTGCTGTCCATTTCTTGCGCTTAGCCGCTGCCCTCGCACGCATTGTTGGCTGTGCTTTGCGATGTAAAATTACCGGCACTTCCACGTTGGTTGCGGGCTGACTAGGGTTCGGTCCCTGGTGTGCCTCATGGGTCGTGGGTTCTCGATGCCAGCCACATTCTATGGCGCCAAGTCTTCTTTCCTTTCAGCCTCGCTCTGCACCTTGTTTGCCCCGTGCTTTCCATTTGGCCTTCTGTGTTCTCAGGATGGGAGCCCGCCTGGGAATTCCAGGTGCTACTGCAATGTCGGCCACTGTGCCCCGCTTCTGAAGGATGTGTTTGCCTGGCTGCCGCATGTCTTCCCCAGGTGTCTTCCCCTGATGTCGAGGTGGTGTGGTCTGCTCTGCCTGGTGCTGATGTCCAGGAGGGCGCCTGGGCAGTTTCTTGGGGGGGCGATGAGCTGTTGGGGCGCTCCTCCTGCCCTCCTGGTGAGTACCGCATAGCGGGGTCTGTTTCTTTCTTTTTTGTTGTCCGGCTTTCCTGCTGTCTTTCTTTTGCAGGTTCCTCCTGGGCCTGGTCCTTGGCTCCCTGCCTGTGGCCGGTGTGGATCTGGCCTTGGCCTCGGCGGGGCAGACTTCTCTGCCCGGCGCTGGTGTTCTGGTGGGCGCCTGGACAGTCTGTTGGGGGTAGTGGGGGTGCTGTTGTGGCCCTCTTCCTGCCTCCCTGGTGAGTGCCGTGTATCGGCAGTCCCTGTTTCTTTCCTGTTCACTGTCCTTGTACACTGTGTGGCGGTTGGGCTGTGTATGGGCGGGTTGGCCTTGCTGGACATGGTTCCGTCTTTTGCCTGCTGTTGTCCGTGACTGTTGCTGGTGGGTGTCGTCCTCTGGGCGTCTACCTGCCGGTTGAGTGGGGTGTGTGCTGTTTTCCTGCACTGTTTCCTCCGCTCGTGTCCGCATGTCGCTTGGTCTCCTGTGCTGCCTTGGCTCTTCTGCTGCTGGGGTTGCTGTTACGTGCTGGCTGCCTTGGTTTGCCTTCCCCGTGCCTCCTCGGCGGGTTGTGTGCTGTGGGTCGGGGCGGTGGGCTGGTAGTGCGTTCTTCCTGCCACTTTGGAGTCCTTTTCTCCTCCTCTTGGGTTGCTACTTTGGAGGGGTTCTGGGGTGTTTCTCCTGTGGTAAGGGCCCCCTGCTTCGTTCTGGTTGGCCGCCTCCTTTTGGCTCTCTCGGGAGTTCTCCGGCCTGACTTTTTTGGGGGGGGGGTCCCCTGTTGCTTGGGCCCCCCTGCTCTGCACTTGTTTCGTCCCGGGTGGGTGCGCTTGTGCCCTTGTAGGGGTGTGCGTTCCCCCTTTTTCCTTTTTGTGGTTGGGATGTTCTCGCTTCCTACCTTCGCCCTGATTCCCTGTGTTCTTTGTGTTCCGGGGACGCTTCTGTTTTCTCCTGTGTGCCTTTGGCGTGCCTCTTTGGTTGGCTTGCCCTTGTGCCTTGGATTGGGCTTTTTCTTCCTGTTCCCCTGGCCTGAGTGCGGTTTGGGGGTTCCGGTTGGGCCTTGACAGGCTCGTGTTCTGTCCTTCACCTGCTGCTGCGGCTCCCTGTGCTTTCTGGTTCCGGGGTTCTTGCTGGTTTTCTTTGCTGTTCCCGTCTGGCCTCTCCCTCTGGCGTTTGCCGCTTGGAGTGGGTCGTTTGCCGCTTGTGCTGTGCTCTGCGGCTGCGTTACCCTGTGGCTTTGGCTTCTGGTCCTCCTGCTGCCTGGCCGTCCCTGGTGGGGTGTCTTCCTGCTGGGCCGTGGCTCGCTTTCTGCGGCCTTCTGGCCTTTGGTTCCTGGCGTTCCTGTGGGTTCGGTCCTGGTACGTGCCTGTCGGGTTCCTGCGGTTCCGCTGCTGGTTGCATCTTGCATCCTCTCGGGTGCTTTGCCTGGGCCCTGCTCGGGCCTTCTGGCTTTCGGCGGGTTCCTGTGTCCTCCCCTTGTTTCCTTGTTGGGGAGGGGCTGTTGGGCCCTTCCTCGTTCCTGGGGGCTCCTTGTCCTGGTTCGGGTTGGCTTTGCTTCGCTGGCCGCTGTTGCCTCCGGTGGTGGCTGGGTCGTTGGCTCTGCCTTGGGTGGGCACTTGTTCTTCGTGTGCCGGGCTCCTGTGCCCCACCCTGTCTGCCGGTCCTGGCTGTGCTGTGCCCTTTCCCTGCTGGTGGGTTTTGGGTGTCGGTCTCCCCAGTTGTGTGGCCTCTCTGCGCCTTCCTTTCGCCCCTTGGTTCCTGCCCTTCTGTTGGTTCGGGCGGGGTGGGTGCCTGTCTGGGTGCCGGCCTGCCTGCCTGCCTGCCTATGGTTGTCACTGTTGGGCGCTTCTTGCTCCCTTCGGGTGCTTTTGCTTGCCCCGTGCTCGGGGTGTCTGCCTTCTGGTGGTTTCCCCCCCTGGTTTCCAGGGGGGGGGGGAGTTGGGTTTGTTGTGCCCTTCCTCTGTGCTGGTGGGCCTTGGCCTTTTTGGTGGTGTTAGCTCGGGTTTCTTCTTGCCTGCTGCCCTGTTTCCCCTCTTGTGCCCTGCCCTGTTGGCCGTGCCTTTTCACTCCTTGTAGGGTTTGGGTGTCTGCCTCCCCTGGCGTGTGGCCGGGTTTCTGCTTCCCGCCCCTCTCGCTCTGCCTTGGGTTGCGGTTGGCTTTGCTTCGGGTGTGGGGCTTGGGGCTTTGGGGGGGGCTGGCGTTGGCCCTGTGCTCCAGCGCGGGCTGTTTTCGGCCTGTGCCCTTTGCTCTCTCGTTGGTGCTGGGGTGTCCCTTCCCGCTCCCTTGTTGAGTGGTGCGCCTTGGGCTTCTTCGGGCTCCTCTCCTTTGCTTTCGGTGCCGTTTTTTTTTTGCTGTGTGCTCTGGGGGCCGGGGCTCTGCGTCTGTGGGTTTTGCCTTTACGGTCCCTGTTTTGGCATCCCGTTCGCTTTGTGTTTGGGTCACTGATGCGCCTCTTGGCTTGCTTCTGTTGGGCTTTGTGCTGTGGGGCCCTTCTTTGCTTCGGGTCCTTTTTTGGTCCCTGCTGGGGTCCTTTCCTGGCTGCTCCTTCTCTTGGGCTTTGTCACGGTCCTGGGTTGGTCTTCCGCCCTTTCTGGGTCCGCTCCCTTCGGTTGGCTGTGGCGCTGGGTCCGTTGTGTGGGCTCTGGGCTTCCTTCCTCTGGTTCACCTTTCTCGGGGAGGTCTGGCTGTGGTTGGCTGTTGTGCCTTTCCTGTGCCCCTTCCTTGTTGGGGGTTCCTTTTTGCCTCTCCTTCTGGGTCCTGGTGGTGCGGTGTTGTGTGCCTCCTGGCTGGCTGGCCTGCCTGTTCTACGGCTGGTTTCATGGGGTTGGGCTGTGGGCCTTGTTGTTGGCCTTCTGCCTTTGGGGTTTCGCCTTCGGTGGTTCCGGGGTGTCTCTCTTTTTCCTCCTGGGGGTCGGTTCCTCCTTTCCGGTTCTGGGGTTTTGGTTTCCCTGGTTCCGTGTGGGTCTTTGTTGTCTTTCTTGGATGCGCCCTAGTTTTTGGCCCGGTCTTGGTCGTTTCTGGGGCGCCAGGTTCTTCTCCCGGTTGGTTGGTCTTTTGGGTGCTGCTGCTCTTCGGAGTCTCTGCGGGGGTTGGCCTTTGGTTGGTCCTGCCTGTGGCCTGGTTCCTCTGTGGTTCCCTGTTGCTGCCCTCTTTTCGGTTCTGCTGGGGGCTTCCCCTGCTGTGTTGGGGTCGTCCCTCTGCTTTGTTCCTTCCTGTTCCTTCGGCTCGTCCGCCCTGTGCGGGCTGTTATTTCTGCCCTTGTCCTTTGGGCTGGATTGGCCTGTTGGTCCCTGGTTGTGTGGCGGCCTGGGTCCGGGGGCTTCGCCCTTGGGGGTTTCTCGCTGGTTGGTTGCCCTTTCCTGGCTCCGTTCTCTGTTGGAGTACGTGCGCTTCTCCTGGGCTTCCTTTGGTCGTGGGGGGGGGGCTTGGTTTTGGCCCCCTCTGCTTGCTCCCTTGGGGGCTTGGCTCTGCTTCTGTGCCTCCCTTCTGCGTGGCGGTCCCCTTCTGGCCTTTGGGGTCTTGGTTCAGGCCTGTGGGGTGCTGTTTTTTGGGCTGGTGCCCTTGTTGTTGGTGTGGTTCCGGAAGGCCGGGTTCTCTGCTTTGGTATTCTCCATATTTTAAGGAATGGGACGAGGTCAGGAGGGACCTGGGGGTAATGTCCTATTACTTACCGGTAATCTTCATTACTCCTGGTCCCGTTGACCTCGTCCCATTCCTTATTTCCCTCCCTCCCTCCCTTGCGGCCGGCCTTCCTGTTGTTGGCTTGGTGTTTTCAGGCTGCATGCTGGGCTGGTACCGCTTATGTACTCCCAGTGGGAGGGAGCAGGTAGGGTATCCCAGCATGCTCCTTTTCTTTTTTTCTGTCGTGGAGATGGTTATCTCCATATTTTAAGCAATGGGACGAGGTCAACGGGACCAGGAATAATGAAGATTACCGGTAAGTAATAGGACATCAATTCCAATGTTACTGTACACATTGCATGGTGGTTGTGTTGTGTGACTCCAGGGGAAAACCTGATGGGTGATCATTAGTATTTGTTAGCACCTTTCATATGACCGTCTTCTAGCAGTTGTATGACAATATAATATTTGCCTTTACCACAAATCATTTACCACGCAATGCCTTTACCAAACTTTTTGAAAACACTCACAGGTACTGGTTGATGTCATCAGTGATGTCACTGACCATGTCATGAGTGATGTAATTTGTGACATCATCAGCAGTGCATTGCGGGGACGCGAGTTATAGTTAGCTGAGCTAACTATAATGGCTGAATATCTCCTGTTTTGTACGAGTGAAATATCAGCCTAAATATAACGTTCCTGTATCCTGTGTTTTTTTATGAATTTCAAAGGTTTTTAAAATGCTAATTCCTAACTATAACCTCCCCGAAACCTTTGTTTTTTTCAGTGAATTTCTAAGGTTTTTTAAATGCTAATTCCTAAGTATAACCTACTTGACTCCTTTGCTTTTCTCTCTCTAGCTCTCTCTCCTCTCTCTCTCTCTATATATATATAAATATATATATATATACATTTTGTGTGTGAACCCATTTTTATATTTAAAAGTTTAAAATATAGTGAAATTAATACTGTATGTATATTTTAAGGGTAGTAGTTTACAACTAGAGTAATACAATTAATATGTAGTAATGCTAAAGTCAATTTGAAATTGAAATTTAGGTATTTTGTGGGTTCACAAAACTATTGCTCACACTACCAGGCCTTACTTCCGGGACCGCATAGTAATTGCAGCTCCAGAGATTTTTATGATTGTGCATAATTTAGATTTGAATATTACTTTAATAGCTGTGTTTAAAATATGTTGTATCTCCTTGTTTGTTTCCAACATGTAACTGCGAAATGGCGGTTAGGACGCAACTCTATCTTTATTGTTTGTGATATTAAGACATATATAGAGAATGGTATGCTTAAGTTAAAGTTTACAGTTTTACTAAGATAGTAAATAAACATGTATATTAATGAAAAAAATTACAACTTTTTTTAATTATAATTTCAATTGTATTTGTTTTTTAAATCTGTGCTATGTTTTAATCTATTTTTAAATGTATTCTTTGCACTTGTTACCCGCCCCGTTCAGCCGCGGCTGAGGGCCGTTTGTGTGGAGGGCGCGGTAGTAGGTTTTTTGGCCACTTCCCGCATTTCTCCACTTCCGGGTGAGGAAGGGTGCGGTATAGTTTGCTGCACTCCCCTATTTAATTCCGCTGTGCAAGCGGACGCGCACAGCGGATGCGCGAAGCGGATACGTGCAGCGGATGCGCCTAAGGCAAGCCTGTCTTCTCCCGGACACGCCCGGCCGGGATCAGGGACCTTTTTCAGTCAGTTTATAGACACTACACTTCCTCAATGTTGCTTAATCTTTGTCCTCATTTGGGTGCGTCCTGTCAGGTTTTTACTCCTGATTTTCACCTCCAAGGGGGCTCATGCTGCTTCTTTGAGTGCACTCCTAACTCTCAAACGGTGGCTGAGCATGTCCTACAGGCTCCTTGCTCCTATTCTAATTTTTTTATCAATTCTTCACCGTGTAGTGAATTTCGTTGTTTTAGCTTGAATTGTCGATGCCTTCCTAAACATCAGCTTCATCTGTTTAATTTTCTCAGCGAGATAGACCCTGATGTAGTCTTTTCAATGGAGAATTGGCTCCATGATGGTTCCCTACCTGATGTCATCTCAGTGCTTCCTAACACTTTTTCGTTGTTGGGAATCAACAGACCCCTTATGTTGGGGATGGCATCGCCATCATTTTTATAGAAAAATGTAATTGTGAAATTGTGGACCTCCAGATTCCTAACTGTGAAGCCTTCACCTTTTCTATCCCTTTTAGTTATAGGTTTAACTTTTCAGGAGCCCTTATTTAACGCCCTCCTGGGCCTTTGTATAACTGGTGTTCTGTTTTATGTGCTCTACTGGCCCCCCATATTCTTTGAGCTGCTAACTTCTCAGTGCTAGTTGATCTTAATCTCCATTTGGAGAACCTCGAAGATAAATCTGTCTCCTCTTTCATAGAGAACATGCATATTACTATTATTATTTTTATTATTACATTAATACGGCGCACATCTACCCGGAGGTTTCCCGAAACCACGCAAGAAAAAAGAGACAGTCTAGTGGTTAAATAACCATGGTTTAGGTCTTTGTGGAACTTGTAATAGATAGTTTCATGCTGAAGTTGTAGGGTGAGTGAATTCCACAGTGAAGGAGCTAAGTAGGCAAAGAACCGACCACCCATATGTATTCATTTGATCCTGGGGACATGACATTTTGCCTGATTTGAGGAACGAAGAAGACACGTAGGGAGGTACGGGTGTACCAAGGCACGGAGATACTGTGGTGCTGAACCTGATTTAATCCTATGCATATAGCATAGTGCTTTAAGTTTAGAGCGATTTTCCATCCTAAGCCAATGAAGGTTACGGAGGGAACTTGAGGTAGAGGCCATTCTAGGTAAATGACATAGTAGTCTCGCCGCAGAATTCTGGACTACTTGCAGCTTCCGAATCACCTCCTTATTGGCTCCTAAATACAGGACGTTGCCATGGTCCAGTCTGGACACAATCAAGGCCTGGATAACTGTTTTTTGCGTACAATTTGGCAGCATCCAAAGTATTTTTTTGAGCCATTTTAGGATTGTGAAACAAGTTGAGGCGACCTTAACCACTTGCTGTCTCATAGATAGTTGGCCATCTATGATTATGCCGGGATTACGGAGAGATTGTGACGGAAGGGGGGCATCGCCCATTTGAGGCGGCCAATGTTGGTGGCCCCAGAGTGCTTTATTACCACAGAGGATTATAAGTTCAGTTTCCCCCCCATTTAATTTCAGCCTATTGGTATGCATCCATCTAGCTTTCTTTTGTAGCCATACCTGGAGAGAGGACACATTGGATGCCTCCTTGGTAGACAAGGAGAAGATAAGCTGGGTGTCATCCGCATGTGAGAATATGGTTAGCCCAGCCTCTTCAGCTATTGTGGCCAAGGGGCTAACATAGATATTAAAAAGTAATTGGCTAAGGATAGATCACGGTGGCACTCCATACGGGGAAGAATGGACCTTTGAGCTTGCTGCCGGAGAAAAAAACCTGAAAAGTCCTACTAGACAAAAAGCTTGACAGCCACTTGAGTGCTGATCCAACAATGCCCGAGAATGTAAAACTTGTAGAAGGGCAGTGTGAGACAGAGTGTCGAAAGCAGCACTCAAGTCAAGCAGTATGAGTACCACAGTTTCTCCCATATCAAGATGTTGGTGAAGGGTTTCTGTGACTCCCAAGAGCGTGGATTCTGTAGAGAAGCCAGCTCTAAATCCTGATTGAGAAGTGTGTAGGATATTTTGGGAGTCAACAAACTGCGTCAGCTGTTGGTTGATATGTTTTTCTAAAATTTCTGAGAACGCTGGGAGTATTGGAATCGGGCGGAAGTTGGATGGTTCTTCCAGATCAGCATTCACTTTTTTTTAGCAAGGGGAGGACCATGGAATGTTTCCAAGTGCTGAAACTATTGCTTCACGTAGTGAGGCATTAAGCAGTTCAATAATGACATTAAGTATTGGTAATTCCAGTTTTTGAAGAATGGGAATGGGGAGAGGGTCCTCAGGAGAGCCGGATTTGAGGCTAGATAGGATGCGACTGAAAGATGGGGTATCCAGAGGCAGACAGTTTTCAAGCGTCTTGCCTGGTCTTGCAATAGTGTCCTGCGCCATGGGCAGAGTGGTACAGTCTGATGAAGAGACATTGATCTTTGATTGCAGCTCCACATTAGTTGTCGTAGTATTGAATTCTGTATAGATTTTTTCTATTTTATCAATAAAGAACTCTGCCAGATCTTCACATTGCGCTTCGTTTTACGCAGGTGGCTCTGGTTGGCAAGTTGCGCCTGACAGCTCTTTCACTACTTCAAACAGGACTTTAGGGCTGTTATGTGGCAATAAAATGATGTTATTTATGTGCATTACACAGGTCATGCTAATCTTTTATTGCCAGTTCATAAGTTTGTCTTGACTCAGAAGCATAGTCCTTCCTCCACCGTCTCTCCAAGGCTTTACATTTAGTTTTTTCTACTTTTAGTTTTTAAGAAAACCAAGGGGCAGGAGGGCCATAATTGTTCATTTTGTTATTAGACATAGGAAGACATGCATCAATAGATGACGTAAGCCAGGTTTGGTTAGTGTCAGCATCTGACGTATTGGTGGAAGTTATATCAGGAATGTTGTTCTTAAGATGTTGATTAAAGCGATCAACATCTAGAATTTTCCAGTTTCTAAACCCCGCTTGTATAGAGGAAGTGGAGGAGTTATCACAACATGTCTCCCTAAAACCAACCACAAAATGACTTGACCAGAGTGTAGGGGAGGCTGCCTGGCATAAGATATTAGCTAAATTGGAAAAAATAGGGTCTAATAATTATCCTGCCTTATGGGTGGAACCTGAGTTACAGAGAAGAATATTCATGGCTGCCAAATCAGTGATTAGAATGGTGCTGATAGGGCAAGTGGGTTCACTAAAATGGATGTTAAGATCTCCTAAATTAGTGATATTAGTTGCTTCCAATAACAGAAGGGTGATAAGTTCTGGGAGCGCCGATGCCCATGCACCTGCCGGTCCCGGAGGTCGATAGATCAGGATCCCGGAGAAGGGGAATTGAAAAGTAAGCGAAAGTTTAAAAAAACTGGCTTCACAGCCCTTAAAGGGTAGGTCCTCCCATTTACAAGTGTAATCCTTTTTACGGATTATTGCAATACCTCTTCCAATTTTATCCACGCAATCCTTTCGAATGATCGTATAGTTAGGAGGCAGGGCGATCGCAATATCTGGTCCCGAGCTCTCATTTAGCCATGTTTCCGTAAGGAAAATGGCCTCAGGTTGTGTATTCAGTAGGAAGTCATAAATGTCTTCCTTATGTGTGGGAATTGACCTACAATTTATACTAAAAAAGGTGAATTCCATTAAGCAAACTACCTTATTATTAGCAGAGGAGGACACCTGTTTGTTAAGGTTCCTGGGGATAATGATAGTATCAGTATGTTCCCTACTGGGTAGTGTGGTGAAAGAGAAAACACAGCAGAGACAATTAAGAGTGGAGCGTCCTGGTATGAGAGACTTACAATTCGGTTTAGGCTTAGGTCAGAGATCACGTAGTGGTTTTTAGGAGTAGGTTATGAAGCCCTTAATAATGGAGATGGGGTTGTGGTCCCTGGCCCTCGCCGGATGCGACGGGCGCAGACGGGCTTGCTTTTGGCGCGACACCGGTGTGCAAGCTGCACGCGTCCGCTGCACGAAGCGTCGTCCATGGTAGTTTATACTATCTGTCAGCTGATCCCTGCCTCCCCTCACCTCTAGCCCGGAAGTGAAACTAACCACTGCTCCCTCCACAACAAACGGGAAAGCCAGCGGTGGACCAGAAAGCGTGCGGTTGAAATGAGGGTGTCAGAGGTGTACAGGTAGACGCAGTAGTGCTAATAAAGTAATTCGTCCAATTTAAAAAAAAGTAACAGTGAAGTTAAAAGGATACGCTAAAAACAGCCTCTGCTGTCAGGCTCTGGTTTCCAGAGCACGTCCGCTGCGCGAAGCGTCGTCCATGGTAATTTATACTATCTATCAGCTGATCACCGTCTACCCTCACCTCTATCCCGGAAGTGAAACTAACCGCCGCTCCCTCCACAACAAATGGGAAAGCGTGCAGTTGAAATGAGGGTGTCAGAGGTGTACAGGTAGGTGCAGTAGTGCTAATAAAGTAATTCGTGCAATTTAAAAAAAAGTAGCAGTGAAGTTAAAAGGATACGCTAAAAACAGCCTCTGCTGTCAGGCTCTTGTTTCCAGGGTGCGTCTGCTGCGCGAAGCGTAGTCCATGGTAATTTATACTATCTGTCAGGTAATCACCGCCTCTCCTCACCTCTAGCCCTAAAGTGAAACTTACCACCGTTTGCTCCACAACAAATGGGAAAGCCCACGGTGGAACGGAGAACGTGCGGTTGAAATGAGGGTGTCAGAGGTGTACAGGTAGGCGCAGTAGTGCTAATAAAGTAATTTGTGCAATTTAAAAAAAGAAACAGCGAAGTTAAAAGGATACGCTAAAAACAGCCTCTGCTGTCAGGCTCTTGTTTCCAGCGCACGTCTGCTGTGCAAATCTTCGTCCATGGTAATTTATACTATCTGTCAGCTGATCCCCACCTCCCCTCACCTCTAGCCCGGAAGTGAAACTAACCCCCGCTCCCTCCACAACAAACGGGAAAGCCCGCGGTGGACCGGAAAGCGTGCGGTTGAAATGAGGGTGTCAGAGGTGTACAGTGAAGTTAAAAGGATACGCTAAAAACAGCCTGTGTTGTCAGGCTCTTGTTTCCAGCGCACGTCCCTCAATCTCAATTCTCAATCTTTTATTGCTGAATTCACTTACCTCTCACGTTGCTGGTCATCTTCTTGACCAGATTTTTTCTGATCTTTCCACCATTTTCGTTGCACCATTTGTCCAGCTTTTCTGGACTGATAATTTCCAGTTCCCTTTACCATTAAACTTCCTTGTACCTTTTCCACTATGCCTGCTTCATGGCCTAAAATTAACATGCCAACACTAAACAAAGTTCTTCTTGACAATATCCCTTCTCTTGACTCTTCCCTCCACCAAGGTCAATTTACTGTGCACCAATGGCTCTAGGCGGCCACTGGCTCTGCTCTACCTCTTTCCATAAAACGACAACTAAGGACATCTCCCTGTTCCTTGGTTTACTGATTCTCTTATACGAGAGAAAAAATGCTGCAAAGCCTTAGAAAGGCAATGGTGGAAACAATATTTGTATGATGCAAAACTGGAGGATTTGGGAGCATTAAAGAGATATCATTATCTTTGTAGATCAGCTCATGCTACCTTTTTCATTGGGGAGACTTCTAGCTCCCATTACTGCCAGAAAACGTTGTTTAAGGTGGTCTCAAAACTCTCAGCCGCCAGTGATTTTTTGCCCCCTCTGCCCTCCCAACCAAAATGTGATGAGTTAGCACTACTCTTCTACATACAATAAAGTCAACTCCATTCTCGACCAACTTGCTGTGGATTCCAGCCGACGAGGGAATTTAATGCTTCCAGTCAGTCTTTTGGCAGGGTCCGCTGAATTTTCCTCCCAGACCTCTGCATCAGGGTATTCTGCTCAGATTAGATCATGGCCTCTTCTGGATTTGCCTTCCATGAAGATTTTCTACTGAGCTCTATCAAGTCTGGCTCACCTCTTGACTCTATACCCCCTTCTAATATTAGTCTCTTGGACAATGTGGTCCTCTCTGTGATCCTTAATCTGCTTAGTACTTCTTTGAGTACTTGTTTGGTACCCCAGGGGTGGAAACATGCTAAAAAGGAGGGTCTTGACCATCTTTGTTGTTCCAATTTACACCCTATTTCTCTTTTACCTGTGTTTTCTAAAATTTTGGAACAGCACAATAATATTTTACTTTCTTCTATTGTTAATACGTGCAATTTGATACACCCCTCTCAGTCTGGCTTTAGACCTGGCCTTAGTACTGAGTCTGCTCCCCTAGGGGTAACTGAGCATCTCAGACTGCAACTTGAAAACGGGTGGTACTTCCAATCTCATTCTGTTGGATTTGAGCGCGACGTACAATACGGGTCCATTCTGACAGACCGTATTGTAGCCTGTGGCATTGAGGGTTTGGCTCTGAGTTGGTTTTCCTCTTTTTAAAAAGACTTTAGAGTTAACCTCTGGAGTTCCTCATGGATCCATTCTGAGCCCTTTACTTTTTAATGTATATGTTTGCCTCTTGGCCGATATTGCTGAGAAGTCGGGTCTGTCTATCTTTTCCTATACCAATGATACTCAGATCGTCTTCTCTCTTTTCACTGTTCAGCACCAAGATCCTTCTCTGCTGCAGCTTGGCCTGAGGAATGTTTCATCATGGCTGACATGTAACGCTTTGAAGCTAAACAGTACCAAAACTGAGGTGCTTATTCTGGGTAATAACCCTGAGATTTGGGGAATCAAACACTGGCCTGACACTCTGGCCCTGTGCCTTCCTCTGTCCCCAAAGTCAAACACCTGGGTTTTATTAATGATAAACAGCTCTCCCTTAAACCTCAGGTTTCCAGGATCGCATCATCCTGCTTTGCTGCTCTCAGGTGGATTAAAAAAATCCTTTGGCTAATCCCACTGATGGCTCAGAGAACGTTTTTTCAGGATCTGGTGATATCCAGGCAAGACTAGGGCAATGTCCTGTATTTGGGTGCTGGTAAAGCTTCATTACATCGGCTACAGGTCATTCAGAATGCTGCTGCTCATCATCTTTTCCAACTTCCAAGACATGCCTCTGAGTCTCCTTTGCTTCACCAACTCCATTGGATTAAAGTCAATAAACGTATTGAGATCAAGGCCCTCTGCTATATGTTTCATGTCAAATGGGGCCTTGCCCCCTCCTACATTCAAATTTTGGTTACGTTACACCTTAAGTTCCGGCTTGACAGCTGTGCTCTTCCAGCCTTTCATTGTTTTCAGTTCCCAGGTTCGGACTCATCCATATGAAGGGTCCTTCCTTTTCCCGTCTTGGCCCCAGGCTCTTGAATGCTCTTACAATTCACCTTAGGCACTCTCACTCCCTGCTAGCCTTCTGTAAGAGCTTAAAGACGCTGCTTTTTAGTGACTTGCTTTGATCTCTGTTCTTCTTTTTACCTTTTGTCTAGTTGTGTCTACCTCCACATGTTCAGCGCTGGGAGACCCTGTTGGGTAGCTGTGTGCTTTAAATGTGTAATAATAATAATAATAATAATAATAATAATAGTGTAGAGGTAGTGCTTGGGTGAATGCATAAGTGCACGATTAGTGCCTGAGTCAATGGATGAGTGCCTGGGTACTGCCTGAGTCAATGGATGAGTGCATGGACAGTGCCTGGGTGTATAGATGAGTGCAAGGGTATTGACTGAAAGATTGGATGCTTTCATGGGTAGTGGCTGAGTGAATGAATGAGTACAAGGGTAGTGTCTGATTGAATGGATGAGTGCATGGATAGTGCCTATATGAATGGAAGAGTACATGGGTATCGGCTGAGGGAATGGATGAGAGTATGGGTAGCACCTCACTGAAACAAAGTGTGCAAGGGTAGTGCCTAAGTGTTTGAATCAGTGCATGGGTAGTGCCTGAGTGAATGGACTAGTGCATGGGTAATGCCTTAGTGATTAGATGAGAGCATGGGTAGAGCCTGAGTGAATGCATGATTGCATGAATAGAGTCTGGCTGATTAGGTGACTGCATGGATAGTACCTGGGTGATTGGATGAGTGCAGAGGTAGTACTGGGGTAAATGGATGAGTGCAGCGGTAGTGCTTGGGTGAATGCATGAGTGCATGGGTAGTACCTGAGTGAATGAATGAGTGCATGGGTACCGCCTGAGTGAATGGATGATTGCAAAGGTAGAGACTGGGTGATTGGGTGTGTGCATGGACAGTGCCTGGGTGAATGAATAAGGGGAGTGGCTGAGTGAATGGTTGAGTGCATGCATTGTGGCAGAGTAAATGGATGAGTGCAAGGTTAGTGTCTGAGTGCATAGTTAGTGCCTATGAGAAATACAAGCATAGCAACTGAGTGAATGGACACGAGTATGGGTAGCACCTCATTGAAAGAATGAGTGCCACGGAGTGAATGCATGAGTGCATGGATAGAGACTGGGTGACTGCATGAGTAGTGCCTGGATGACTGGATAAGTGCAAGAGTAGCACCTGGGTGATTGGCTGATTGCATGGGTAGCATCTCACTGAATGGATTAGTCCAATGGTCGGGCCTGGGTGATTGCATGATGCATGGGTAATACGTAAGTGAATGGATAAGTGCATGCATAGTGCCTGGGTAATTGGGTGAGTGAATGGGTAGTACATATTGAAAGGATGAGTGCAAGGATTCAGCTGGGGGATAGTTTATCGGAGGTGGGTAACCTGATGTGCGGAGTCCCACAGGGCTCCGCTCTATCCCCAGTATTGTTTAATCTTTATATACAACCATTGATCAATTCCCAGGTAAACATGGGCTGTCGCGTATTTAATTACGCTGACGATACCCAGCTGCTACTTAGCATAGACAACACGGTCTCTGCGCAGAAGTATGCACAGGATATCCTCAGATTTGTAGTCAGTTGGATGACGGCAAATCTGTTGAAAATTAATCCTGAAAAAACTGAGGTTTTAGTTGTTTCGACTATAAGTTCTCCATGGAGTGATTTATACTGGCCTCAAGAACTGGGTCCCACCCCAATACCTTGTGACAAGGTGAAAAGCCTTGGAATTAAGATTGACTGCGAATTGTCAATGACCAGCCAGATTTCCTCCGTTGTGGGGACCTGCACTGGTCTGATTAGACAATTGCGCAGATTAGTTCCCCTTCTATCTTCATCCATGCTTCGCACTGTAGTTTCTGCCACAATTATTTCGAGGTTGGACTATGGGAACGCTCTCTATTTAGGTCTACCGAAAAATCTGACCAATAGATTGCATGTCGTTCTGAATGATGCTGCACGACTTATTTTTAGACCCCCAAGAAGATCCCGTGCCTCTCCTCTGCTACAGAGCCTTCATTGGCTCCCTATTAGGCAAAGGGCAGAGTTTAAAAGCCTTTGCACGGCCCATAAGGCAATCTACGGGCAAGCACCTACTTACATCAAGGAACGATTGGAGGTGTATAAACCTGAACGCAGACTGAGGTCATCTGACGCTCAGCTGTTAGTGTGCCCACGGTTTAAACTAGCTACGAAGGGTGGGAGATCCTTTTCAGTTCTAGTTCCTCAAATCTGGAACAGACTACCTGAATCCCTTCGTAAAGAAGGTAACCTCCTACGCTTCAGGAAATCATTAAAAACACTTTTATTCAGGGAGGCCTTGGGGTCACTGTAATCTGCATAAGGCGACCGTTCCTCTAAGCTGCTAAACAGTTGTCTGTCCTTCGGTCATGAGCGCCTTGAGACCTGCCGGTGAGTTGGCGCTATATAAACCGAAGCTAACAATAACAATAACAATAACAATGGGTAATGCATGAGTGTAGAGTTCATGTCTGAGTGAATGGATGAGTCCATAAGCAGGACCTGGGTGAATGGATGAGTGCAAGAGTATTGACTGAGTGATTGCATGTGTGCATGAGCAGTGCCTGGTTGGATGAAGGAGTGCAAGGGCAGTGACTTAGTGAAGGGATAAGTGCATGGAAGGTGCATGAGTAAATACATGACTGTAAGATTACTGTTAGAGGGAATGGATGAGTGCAGAGCGAGTACCAGGGTGAATAGATGAGTGCAGAGCTAGTACCAGGGTGAATGGATGGATAAATGGGTAGTGGCTTAGTGAATGGATGAATGCAAGGTTATTGTCAGAGTGAATGGATTAGTGCATGTACAGTGCCTAGGTGATTGGATGACTGCATGGGTGCTGGCTGAGTGAATTCATGAGTGCATGGATAGTGCCTCAGTGATTAGGTGACTGTATTGATAGTACCTAAGTGATTGGAGTGCTCGGGTGAATGGACAAGTGCAAGAGTAGCACCTCAGTGGTTGGATGACTGAATGGGTAGCATCTTATTGAATGAATGAGTACAAGTCTCAGTGATTAGTTGAGTCCATAGGAAGTGCTGAGTGAATGCATGAGTGCCTGGATAGTGCCTCACTGATTGGGTGAGTGCATGAGTAGTGCATGAGTGAATAGATATGTGCAAGGTTAGTGTCTGATTGTTTGGATGAGTGCAGAGGTAGTGCCTGCGTGAATGCATGAGTGCATGGGTAGTGCCTGAGTCAATGGATAAGTACATAGGTAGTGCATGAGTAAATGCATGAGTACAGCGGTAGTGATTATGTGATTGGATGTATGGATGAGCAGTACCTGGGTGAATGCATAAGGGGAAAGGGTAGTGGCTGAGTGAATGGATGAGTGCATGAGTCATGTCTGAGTGAATGTATTACTTATGAGTAGTCCCTCCCTGAATAGATAAGTGAACTGGTAGTGGCAGCATGATTGGATGAGTACATTGTAAGTTCCTGAGTGAATGAATGAGTGGAAAGAAAGTGACTAGACGAGTAGAAGACTGCAAGACTTGTGCCTGGCTGAATAGATGACTGCAGTGGTAGTTCTTGAGTGAATGGATGAGTACATGAGTAGTGCATGAGTCATTGTATGAGTCCATAACTGCATGACTACTGTGTGTGTAATTCTGTGTGTGCATTGCTAGTGGCTGTCTGATGCATGGGTGTATAGGTAGTGTTTGTATGAATGGATGAGTGCATGGGTTGTGTCATATTCAGTAGCTTTTATAGTTATAAATCTAGGCCTATTTGCTCAATGATATATGTTAAAATACTTGCTCAAATGAGAAGATACGTGAGACCACAACGTCTCACGTCACGCTTTCAAATGTAACAAACTGCATTTTCGCTGTCAAGCATAGATATCACGTTCTGTGTACTGCTTCAAGTATACCTTTGTGGAGAATAATATAAGCTAGCATAGAGGTAAATGTAGTTTTCAACATGTTTTAAAAGTCACATAACAATACTGTTTTTTTGAAGCAGAAGCAGTTTGCAATAGAAAGGGTAACTGAAAATAAAAGACCAACTATTATTATTATTATAACACTTTTATTGGTGAGTGCATTTCTGCACATATGTGAGTGTGATATTGCTTCTCAGGAGTAGGATAATACTTTTCAAATAGTCTAAAAGTAGTAGATTATTCATATTAGAAACAAACAACATATTCATACATCTTGAACAATTTTCCAGTTTATCATGAATATTGCATTATGTATTCTTACCTTTCAAGTAATTTCGATTCATCATTCAGTAAATCTGT
This sequence comes from Lissotriton helveticus, assembly GCF_964261635.1. Taxonomy (NCBI): domain Eukaryota; kingdom Metazoa; phylum Chordata; class Amphibia; order Caudata; family Salamandridae; genus Lissotriton; species Lissotriton helveticus. The sequence goes on along the minus strand of NC_136062.1, from coordinate 164,910,208 downwards.
TTTAGAGTAGTATTATCCTAAACAGTATTAAAACTGTATTCAATGTTGAACCGTCCATACTATTAAGGGTTCAAAGGTTCAAAAAGCACTTTATTCGGTTAAAAGACAATAACCATAAAAGCAACAACATGAAATTTCAGTTTACACAGGGATAGTTAAAAGAAAACAATTATAATTCATCAAGACCAATTGTTTTCCGCAGTTTAAAAACATATTTAAAAAAGCCTAAAACTACTGCAACAGTTCAAACAGTGTCCATTCTCTGAAATTCTAAAAATGCAGGGCGACATCTATTTAAATTCATTTCTTTGAGGATTGGGATAATACATTTCCTACGTGGTAAAATATAAAATTTACAAAAGAATAAAACATGGATGTCAGATTGGGACGAAGATTCATCACACGGGCACATAGGCAAATCACGCAACCATGAATTCATTTCTGGGAAGGACAAAAGTCTAAAAACGACATTTAATCTAAAACGGGTCAATAGAAATCGATCATAATTGGACATCGGCAGGGTTAAATACGGCTGTAATTTATCACCAGTTAATAACAAAAGATGCGAGGTAACTGTCTTTTTCTTCGCTTCCTCTCGCCTTCTTTTCTCTTCGAGGTATTCCATACACAATTTTTTCAACAATTTTCTGGATATGTTAACCATTGTGAGTGGATCCTCATAGTAATGTTGGCAATTGATTTCTATAAGAAAACATTTAACATAGTCTAGCCATTTAAATCCACTCACATTTTCCAATTTTAAGACATCCTGCAACATAGCCCGGTTCACGGCACACTCGTTTGTTGTCCATACCCTATGCCACAAGAGGATGGGTTGTGTTCTGAATATATCTGACATATGGGGTTGTCCAAGTTCAGTGTGACAGATATAAGTCGCAACACTTTGTGGTACTGTCAGAATATCCCTCATGAACTTATTTTCGGCTAATTGAATTGAATTTATGTTGGAATACCCCCAAAGACCAGAGCCATACAAAGCTATTGATGTGCACGTGGCATTATATACAGTTAGGATTTCTCTTATTGGTTTCTTACCCAACTTTTTAATAAAATTCTTTAAGGCCATTATTGTTTTTGAGAACAAAAAAGTTCTGGCCTTTACAGCACTTGTCCAAGACCCAGATTCATGGAACAAAATACCAAGGTAGGGAAAAGTGGAGGTGTTTTCCAAGGGAACTTCATTTATAAACATTCTTCTCATTTGCTTCCCAATTCTTGTACCACAATTCATGGAGAAGGTCTTACTACAGTTAATTTTTAAATCTAAACTCAACATGAACTTATCGAAAGATGTTATCAGATTCTGTAGGGCCAAGGGAGTCCGGGCCATTAGGACTGCATCATCAGCGTACAGGAGTGCAGGGATAGGTCTTTTGCCAACCCTGGGCATATCCCTGCACTCCTGCAACAGATGAAGCTCAAGTCCATTTATATAGACCAGAAATAAAAATGGAGCCAGGACGCACCCCTGGTGTACTCCACGTCCCACACCAAATTTTCTGGTACATTCGCCCCCTTTCCATAACGAACCGATGCTGTGGCCCCTGAATATAATTCTCTTAAAAAGCAAATTATGGAATCTTCCACGCCCAACCCTTTTAAGATTGCCCACAATTTAACATGTGACACACATTCGAATGCCGATGTGAGGTCGACAAACGTAAGGTACAGGCGTTCACCCTTTACCCCGGTATATTTTTGATGAACAATCAATAAATTTAAACCTTGTTCGATTGTTCCTATGCCCTTCTGAAATCCAAACTGCAGGTCACTTATTATCCCATTATCCTCTGCCCAATTTTGAAGTCTTGCCAGGATAACTCTGCCAAGGATTTTTATAGATGAGTCTAGAAGGGAGATTGGTCTATAGCATGCACAATTTTGTCTGTCTCCCGTCTTATATATTGGTACAATAACCGAGGTAAACCAAGAAGGATTTAATACCCTTACTAGCGCTGCATTAAAAAGCTGTACCAGCATGGGGCCCCAGATCTCGCTATTTGCTTTATACAAATCGGCTGGGATCCAATCAGGACCTGCAGCCTTGCCACCCTTTGTTGCTTTCAAGCACATCATAACTTCCTCCAAAGTTACCACAAACTTCTGGACCCCTACCCCTATATCACCCAATGTACTAGGACCTATAATAGGTCTTTCATCTTGGGACCTATAAAGATTGGAAAAATGTTCGACCCAGTCGTCCTCAGCAATTGCAATCTCCATGCGCGCCTTGGTGTTATCGTAACGAAAAGGGGCTTTTACGGCCCTCCAAAATGTAGATGCATCGTTAGACTGTGACGCTGCACATAGGACTTCTAAGGCCTCCTTTTTTATAGCATTTTTCCTATTTTTTTAATGCCTCATTGTATATTTTTCTTAAACCTCTTATTTGTAAAGGATCTCGGGGTGTCCTATGAATAGCATGTTTCAGGTCGGTCAATGCCCTTGTACATGCATTATTAAACCAACTCTTATTACCTTTTGCCCATTTATTTACCTCCACCTGCAGACTATTTCTAATTGAAGAAGCTATGATGTTGAAATGTTCTATTATCTGCTCACTGTCAGAGTGCTCACCCAGGCAAATAGCGAAACTGTCAGAACAATTTTTCAACAGTTTGCCTAGGAACTTTTCTGGGACCACCTTACCCCATTTAAGAGTATACCCATTTTGCCTCCCAAGAATCACATTGGGGACTGTGCGCAAAAGAGACCCATCATTATACTGCTCAAAAAATGAGTTTTCAATCTCCATTATTTGAGGCCGATGGTCACTTAGTGGTAACTCTATGATCTTAAGCCTCTTAATCTTGTGGCCGTAACTATTTGAAGAAATAATTAAGTCAATGGTGGTCAATGCCCCTCTGCCAATGAATGTGGGGACAAAGGGAGTTGGTTTTTGGGCAATTTCATTTACATATCCCAAGTCATACGTAAACAGTATTTCATTAAATAAGTCCCCAATCAAGGAGTGGTCAAAGTGTGTTAGGTTAATCTCCTGCTCTAACATTAAACCACAGATGCCTTGTTTGCCCTTTTTACAGAGTGGACAATTAAAATCACCCCCCAAAAAAAGTATTACTTCCCTTTCATTATTTATCTATTTCATGTTGTATATCCTCACTCAGCATTTTTAGGATGCTCAGTTTCATTTTTCGGGATATTATTATAAAAGTTTATAACAACAAAATTAATTCCCTTCTTATTATCTATCGTTACTACTTGATAGTAGCTGCACTTTGGCGAGAAACGGACCTGCTCATACTTGGGCTGATTTGAGAGGTACGTAATTAACCCACCCTTTGCTCTCCCATGTTGGCCCCCCACTGCCGGAGTGAAGTACTATTAAGGGCCCGATTCGGATTAAGATAATCTATTATTTAATCAAAATATGTTAGAGAAATTATAATATTACATGTTTGAGAACATAACATTATTTTATAATTAGATAACATTTTCTGTTTCCCTTTTTTGCTATTCTCAGATTGCCCATAACTTCACAATACACAGTGACAGTTATTGATTAACGTTTTCTGTTTCCCTTTTTTGCTGTTCTCAGATTGCATATAACTTCACCATACACAGTGACTTGAATGTAGCATAATCATTGAACTGTGGGGGGAGAATAATAAAATTGATTGTACACAAAAGCCCCAATTCAGCATATTACATCATTAGCAATATGTGTAACTATGCGTTTTCCTATCTATACTTTGTTAATCACTTCTTTTATCTACATTAACTCTATTATTGATCACAAATACATTTGAAAAAATGTACAATCTTATTTACATCTTTTACAAAATTGACAACAAATATGTAAACTATTTGCTTTTAAACACAATTTTCAAAATGTTGTATTGATTAGGCCAAATAATAATCAAAACACTAATTATGAACACTAATATATTGCAGTGCTTTCTATTTTCTATTGACATCTCCACAATAGGCCGAATGATGTTCTCAGAAATTCGGCTGGAGAAATAACATGTAAGGAATTTGGTAATTGAGAAGGAAAACTAGGTTTGAATTCCAGGTGGGCATCATTGCATTACATCCATCCTTCTTTACACTTTAAATAAACAGTATGGTGTCCAGATGTCGTGGTAGGTCCATCATGGAAAATAATAGCCACTGTTGTATAAGTTCTTCTCGAAATAGATGTTTGACTTCCTTTAAAATGTGTAAATTGTTTTTACAATTTCCGTCCATTTGCTCTACAGCGTTGTAACATTAAAATGAGACATTTCCAAATCTTTCTATATATAAGATATACAACATCTCTAATATACAATGTGAACATGCATATCCTGATTTGCTGTTTTAATAAATTTGTTAAAAGGTACTAATTTACAGTCTGGTATTGTAAGCATAAGAATCATTCTCGACATATTACAGTGATAGAAGTAAATAAGCATTCTTCACACTTATGGTTCCATTTGTAACTTAGTCAAAATAAGTTATTAATGTGTATTCCTTTGTCTAATAATACTCCAAGCAGGAGCATTCGAAATTCTTGTGCATCTTGGTCTATGTTTAGAGTAAATGTCAATGAACCAGCACATACATCTAAAAGATGTATTCCTTTATTGTATTCCCTTTGTGCTTTTATCATTTACCTTGCTACCTGCACCTTGACATCCTCACTTTTAGCACTTCTCCCTGCGCAGCCGATTTTTACGCTGCCACGGGTCGCAGAAAGGATTGCCGCTATTCTGGGGAAGCCTTTAGCCAAGGCCACGCCCACTTATGCCAGGACACACCCTTCGCCTCTATTTAAAGCGTGCTCTCCTCAACACGCGGCTTAGACAGCTACGAACTCCTGAGGCGGAACCGGGAGCGACGATTGTTTTTATAATTGTATTCCTTTTGTGCTTTTATCATTTACCTTGCTCCCTGCACCTTGACATCCTCACTTTCAACACTTCTCCCCGCGCTGCCGATTTTGATGCTGCTGCGGGTCGCAGAAAGGATTGCCGCCATTCTGGGGAAGCCCTCAGCCCAGGCCATGCCCACTTACGTCAGGACACACCCCTCGCCTCTATTTAAAGCGCGCTCTCCTCAACGCGCGGCTTAGACAGCTACGAACGCGTGAGGTGGAAGCCCGGAGCGACGATTGTTTTTAAAATTGTATTCCTTTTGTGCTTTTATCATTTACCTTGCTCCCTGCACCTTGACATCCTCACTTTCAGCACTTCTCCCCGCGCAGCCGATTTTGATGCTGCCGCGGGTCGCAGAAAAGATTGCCGCCATTCTGGGGAAGCCCTCAGCCCAGGCCACGCCCACTTACGGCAAGACACACCCCTCTTTTTCCTCTATTTAACTATGTGCCTTTCCCGGCCGCAAAGCGGACGCGCGCAGCGGGCGTGCCGGCGGCCCGCCAAAGGCAAGCCCGTCTGCGCCCGTCCGCGCCAGGCCTGGCCCCGGGTCCCTCCACCCTGCCTGTCCCCTCTCTTACCCACCTAACCAACTCCTGGCATATCATGACGACTGGCCCATTAACCCCTCAACACTGACCCGGATTGTTTCTCTTGAAATCGCCCGTTATGATTACTCTAATCCCGCAAGTTTTCATCCCAGCCTCCATAAGGAGCTGCCACGCTCGGCTTCTCCTTATTCTTGCTCCAAACTCACGGCTAACCTTCCACCCATGGCCTCAGTCTCCCTTCTTAATACCCGGTCTGCGGTCAAGCATCAATTGGAACTTTTTGACCTTCTTGACACCCTCAAACCCGAGATTCTATGCCTCACTGAAACTTGGTATACGGCCGCTTCCCTGCCCGATATCCTCACTTCCCTTCCTGACGCTTACTACAACTTTCACGCCGACCACCCAGAGGGGAAGACCGGCGGCGAAGTAGCAATGATGTTACGCTCTAATCTTCAATTTCAAACTCTCACTCACCATCCTATTATCTCAACTGACTTTTTAGTGGTGCGTTCCACGGATCTTGCGTCCCCTCTCACTATTGTGCTCTTCTATCGTCCCCCTCAACCCATGCCTCACTTCATCCCAGACATACAGGATCTACTAGCCACATTGGTAGTTAACAACTCCGCTGTCCTCCTGTTGGGTGACTTCAATTTTTGGCCAGGTGATCCTCATGAGAACACCATGTCCAAAGATTTTTCCGATACTCTCTACTGCCTTAACTTCACGCCACATATTACTGCTCCCACCCATACTCACGGGCATACCCTCGACCAGGTTTGGTCTGCCAATCTGTCAATTTACACACCTACCATATCTCCCTGTGCCTGGTCCGATCATTCCTTGATGACATTCTCCGTCCCCTTGAGGGAGACCAACACCCTTCCTCTTCCCAAAAATATATATGCCCGCAACTGGAATAGGGTAGACCTGGCTGGTCTAGGCCATTCCTTAGCCTCCTCTGCCCCTACCTTGACAGACTTGCCCCCTAATAGACAGGTAGAAACCCTTGATAACTGGCTCTCAGAGGCCTGTAATCCAGTTGCTCCACTCAAACTAATTAGAACGCGTCGTCCATACGACGCCAGTAGGTGGTTCACCAATGCCTTGAAAAACCAGAAGCTGGCATTTCGACAGGCTGAGCGCCACTGGCATTGCAGATACTGCCCTGACCTCAAGATTTCCGATCTGATCCTCCTTTGGGCCTTCAAAAAAGCGATACTCACCGCCAAGCTAGAGTATTTCTCTCAGAAAATCAATCAGGCAGCAAACAAATCCTAAGAGATCTTCACGATCGTGAATGAGCTTGCTGCCTCTAACAGAGTTGTGCCCAGACCCATTCCTTCCCAATCCCTCTGTAATATTCTCAATGACTATTTCATTGAGAAAATCACTACCATAAAACAGAATATCCCTTCAGCACCCTCTCTGTTCGTCTGTCCTCCACTCCCCCCGCTCCCTTCCTTTTTTGACCAATTCCCGCTGATTTCAGAAGAAGCCTTTCATACCCTCCTGGGCAAAGTTAAGACGGGTTCCCCTGCTGACCTTTGCCCGGCACATGTCCTGAGGGAGATCTTCTCTTGCTGCCCAATCCCCCCTATTACCCTGCTCAACACCACTATCACTTCAGGAATTGTACCAGATGCTTTTAAATCAGCCACGGTTATCCCCATTATAAAGAAACCTGGTGCTGACCCTACTGTTTCCTCCAATTTCCGACCTATTTCGCTCCTTCCACTCTTGAGCAAGATCTTAGAGAGACATATCACCTCTTCGCTCTCTACCTACGTTGAAGCTCATCACCTCCTGGCTGACCACCAGGCCGGTTTCCGTCCTGTACACTCTACGGAAACTGTGGTCCTCTCAGTGGTTGATGAGCTCAGACGTAGTGCAGACACCAATTCCCCCCAGGCCTTAGTTCTACTCGACCTATCTGCGGCCTTTGACATGGTCAACCATTCCATCTTACTCAACCGTGTCAGAGGTGCCGGCCTACGGGGGCCAGCCTTGTCTTGGCTCACCTCCTTTTTAACAGGCCGTACTCAGGCTGTTCGGCTGGAAGGTTTCCTTGCACCTATCCGCCCTGTTTCCTGTTGGGTACCCCAAGGCTCCTCTCTTTCCCCTCTTTTGTTTGACCTTTACATACACCCCCTTATTGTTGCTTTACAGGACATGGAGGTCACGGTGTTCAATTACGCCGATGACCTCCAGCTCATCTTCAAACTCTCCTCTTCTCCCGATTCAGTTTCCAGGGTTCATTCCACTCTTACTTTCATCTATAATTGGATGAACCTCAATCATCTTAAATTGAACCCCGATTAAATGGAGCTGGTTCTTATTGGTGGTCCCTCTAACCCTTGGTCCCCTGCTTTTTGGCCCCCCGTCCCCCTCTGCCTCTGTCAGAACCCTCGGCATCAAGGTCAGCCAGGACCTCTCCCTACGCCCCCAGATAAGCGCAGTAGTCTCCTCTTGCTTCCTCTCCCTCAGAATCATCCGGAAAGTCTCTCGTTACTTCTCGGCTGAAGCTCTCAAACTCATTGTTTCGGCAATGATTCTTTCCCGACTAGATTATGGTAATGCCCTTTATGTGGGCATTCCAGCCTATGAATGTCGCCGTTTGCAGCTTATTCAAAATCAAGCAGCGCGCCTCATTTTTAGGCTCTCCAAATCTAGTCACATCACCCCCCTGCTCAAAACTCTTCATTGGCTCCCCATAAAGGTGCGCTCACTCTTTAAGCTGGGTTGTTTGACCTATATATCATTAGCTGGCACTGCCACTGCCTTCATCAGATCCAAGATCATTGCATATGTTCCTGCTAGACATCTGTGGTCCTCCACCCAGTTTCTCCTTCTAGTCCCCCGATTTCGTAAGAAGAAATCGGGTGGTTCTAGATTCTCGACACTTGCCCCCCTCTTCTGGAACTCACTCCCTCTGACAATTAGATCTATTCCTTCTTATATGGACTTTCGGGCTGCTCTGAATACCTACCTTTTCTCTTCTGCTTACATTCTTTAAATCTCACCCCTTCCCCCCTCAGTCTTAGTTTCTGTCTACAGCGCCAAGAAACCGTTTGGTAGTAGAGCGCTATACAACATTTTTTCAACTTCAACTTCAACTTCATGTCAAATACAAGACACAGTATGTATTTTACATCAGTCACTAACCTACTGTTGAAATAAATTATATAGTGCAGAACAGAATCTTTTTTCATGATTTTCCTTGATTTCATAATGAAGATATGGTAAATGAAACACGCCATTCAGAATCACATTAACATAACAGTTGATCCCTGAACTGTTTTCCAAATGGTATCCTACAATGTAATCACTTTTCACTTTTTTTTCTTCACGCCTTCAACTTTGTCTTCAATTGTTTTCTTGTATTTAACCTCAGTTGAGTATTTCACATAGCTCTGTTTTGGACACACTATACGTTTCTCATATATTGGATATTCACCTAAATGAGGAGCATAAAGTCTTCTTAAATACTTGTACTCTCTTACACAATTGCATCAGCACTAAGCTTTTCTTATCAAAATCTATCAAATACAAATCAGACAATGTTCTTATTCGAGACAATGCCATTCCCTCTTTGAACACTGTACTTCAAACATTTACAAAAGCTCGGTCTATACTTAAACATTGAGATTTATGAATAGTTAATGCACATGCTAGAGACAGAGGAAACTGTTGCTGAAGAACATACACGTCCTTTACAAGCAAAGAACGTACAACACAATGCCCAATCTGTCTTACCTTATTAATCGGGGCAAATTTTATAATCAATTCCATCCTTATTTAGAAAATTTACAAAATCAATAATTTTTCTCATTGCTCTATTTACTAATCCTTCCTCTACTTTCGAATTACGCCGCAAAATTACTCGACAGTTTTTACATATATGTAAACTCTTTTATAATCCTGCATTTTAGATACAGACTTTTCCAAAGAATCCAATTTACCCTGTAGTTTCTCAGTAAGAGGAATTATTACTACCTGGTGTTCAATCTTGTCAATAGCTTTAGTTTTCCCAGTTTGAGAATTTGTTTGAGAATGTAGAACACTTTTGCAGTTTAGGCAATAGGCAAACTACTGATTAGTTTTCTACAAGCATATTGTACATTGTTTCTGTTGCTGTTTTTTCAGATGTAAACAAGTTCCTTATTAGCCGACTTTCTAATCTTATTTACCATGTTCCTTCAACGTACCAATTCTTGTCTTTAAGAATATTTCCATAATCTTCATCACCTGCTTGTCGCATATTCTTAACAAGTTCTTTATATTTAAAGTTTAACCAAATATTTACATTCCCAAAACTTCCCAAAGATTTCCCTGTGTCATCTTGGAGAAGTGTTTTAAAAACAGGTTGTCCTTTAAAAGGAATAAGCTGTAGTAGGTCTCTAAATACAATTAAAGGTTTTCCTCCAAACAGAACATTGTAATCTGTTTTTTAGAATCTGTTACATTCTCAAGTGTACAAACGCAAGCATTAATTTTGACACCGACACCATGCTCACCTCATCAGTGATTAAACGTTTTAGTTTCTTTAGTACTCTTGAGACTTCATAACAAGCTTCTTCCGATAGCTTTTGATATTCTAATTTACTATCATGTTCAATAGGTAGCATAAGTAATCGATGTAAAGTAATATCTTTAATGTTGTGTGCTGTTTATCCAGTTGGAGCTGTTATGACACAAGATAAATGTGTTTCTGTAGTTTTGTGTAGATAACTGATCCAAACTTTAATTAAGAAATTTTTCCTGTTCCAGCCTGACCACTAATGTAAAATAGGATAGATTCAAATGGGTGTGCAGACAGAATATCGAGTTGGAAATGTCGAACCACAGAAATATTGAGTACTAAATATCATGAGTCAGAAATATTGACAGCAAGAATATAGTGGTCAAGAAAAAAAATGTTAAGGTAAGAAATATCGTTTTTGAAAATATAGAAGTCATTAATATAGTTTCCAAAAATATTGTTAATTAAAATATCGATTTTTTAATTAGTGTTATGTATTTTTTATTAAGAATAGTTTATGTTTTCTAATATATGTGTTACATTTTTTCTAGGTAGCAATTTTATTTCAATTATTTCAATTAAGTTTTGTGTTTTTACGTTCCATAGCGGATTGTGTGGTTATAGGGGTATAGGGAAATGGGGACGGAAGTAATGTAATTATAATAAAGTGATGATTATTTATTTGTTCATATTTATTTAATTGAAAAAGTATAGTGTTAATTGTGGGAAGTAATTTATTATTATTAATAATTAATTGGTTGTTAATCAATATTAATTAAGTAATTGCAGATTAATTGTGGTAAATGTGTAACTTGTTTAGGTAATACCTTTTGAATTAATCCACTTCTAAAGATTCTTCCTAAATCCTTATACTCTTTCTACCTTCTAGTGAGATACGTGGTTTTTCTATAATTTGAAGTTCTTTCAGCATGACAAATCCTATTTTGTTTCAGATTTGTTGCTAAACTTTTCTTTTTCTTTTCAACATTTTCCACTTTTTAAATCTTTTTAAAAGTGTTTTAAATAACTGTTTAGTTCTCTTACCAGAAGATTTCTTTTACCTTGTGCGCATCTTCTAATTTCTTCTTTTCACTCTTCTTTAAGTAGTATTTTTTTTTGTTCTCTTCTCTCTTCATGTTTTCTTGCCATCTTTAATTTTTTTTTAAATAAGGTAAATATCTAAAAAACAAAGAACAGTCGCAATAGTTTGTTACATGAATTAATAATTTTAAATGAATTACTTAATAATATTCATAATAATTGATAAGCAGTTACATACAATCACATTGACGTTGTCGCCATTACGAATAATATGCACAATATCTAATTATGCACATTAGGAAAGCTGTAAATGGTTGAAGCCTTTACAATTTACTGTAAACTTTTATTTTCTAAAGGTGTGTAGATGCAGATGTATGCATTACTGTTTTCTCATCATACAGATCATCAACTTTGTATTCCAGTGCTTCTGTAATGTGTACCTAGATAAAGGATCTAGGCTTCAGCAACTGAATGCTGTTGTTGCACTGAAAACATTTGTCCAGCTGTATGTTAACATACATAGTTTTTAAGTTAGGCTCATCAACTGCAAAGCACGTGTCAGAATACATGTATAAGTAGAGACATACCTCAGACATGTTAGCAAGCAGATATTCAAACTTGACAGAGTACACTTTTAAACCGACACCTAAATTTATACGGCCTACTGCAAGTGTACCTTTACAGAGACTCATATGACGTAGCATATACAATGATACATCTGCCAACATGTTTTAGACCTCACTTTTCTCTTTAAGCTTCATTATTCACTGACAGTGCACTATATCACACCTAAGCAAAAATGAAAGGGCGACTATTCTTATTGTACTCTTGTAAGTCTCAGCATCTTTCTCAAGATATTAATGTGTATGTCATTGCCTTTTTGTGGTGACAGGATTCATAAAAATTGATAAGCAGTTACTTACAATCACATTGACGTTGTCGCCATTACGAATAATATGCCCAATATCTAATTATGCACATTAGGAAAGCTGTAAATGGTTGAAGCCCTTACAATTTACTGTAAACTTTTATTTTCTAAAGGTGCGTAGATGCAGATGTATGCATTACTGTTTTCTCATCATACAGATAATTAACTTTGTATTCCAGTGCTTCTGTAATGTGTACCTAGATAAAGGATCTAGGCTTCAGCAACTGAATGCTGTTGTTGCACTGAAAACATTTGTCCAGCTGTATGTTACCATACATAGTTTTTAAGTTAGGCTCATCAACTGCAAAGCACGTGTCAGAATACATGTATAAGTAGAGACATACCTCAGACATGTTAGCAAGCAGATATTCAAACTTGACAGAGTACACTTTTAAACCGACACCTAAATTTATACGGCCTACTGCAAGTGTACCTTTACAGAGACTCATGTGACGTAGCATATACAATGATACATCTGCCAACATGTTTTAGACCTCACTTTTCTCTTTAAGCTTCATTATTCACTGACAGTGCACTATATCACACCTAAGCAAAAATGAAAGGGCGACTATTCTTATTGTACTCTTGTAAGTCTCAGCATCTTTCGCAAGATATTAATGTGTATGTCATTGCCTTTTTGTGGTGACAGGATTCATAAAAAAAACTAAAAATACTAGAATACCTCTGTTTCACACCACATGATCGCTAAATTTGTATAGACTTAGTATGCATTACGTTCTCCTCATTATAGAGGGCAGGTAGGTTTTGAACTCTGTATTTGAGTGCTTCAGTGATGACTATCTAGGCAACAGATCCCAGTTTCTGCAAATGAATTCTTTAGTTGCCCATCCTCTCTGAATTTCTATTTACCAATCTTGAGGAGTGCCACAAAGCTAGTCTCATTCACCTCCACAGAGAGACAATGATTTCTAATTGTGACAGAAATAACAGCAACACAAAGAGAGGGGAAAAGGGCAAAAGGAAGAGAGAGACACTTGGGAGTTGCTCGTCACACTTCCTGCTGGACTGCTCTGGAAGCCTGTAAAAACAATATTGGGTTAGCAAATAATCTTCCATCATCAGTATAATATACAATTCTTCTACCCAATAACCTTAAGTAACTAGCCCTCTAACTCTGTCCTTTCTACTTAAAACCTCACTAATCTCTCACTGAAATATAGAAAAACAATGATTACTGTTGAATCTGGCATCCCTGGTGTGATGCCTGGTGTGATTTCCCCTGACTTTTTTCCTTCAGACCTCCTGGTTTTACGGTTGTTGCTGACTTTGTTTTTGCTGGCTTTCAGAATCTGGACACATTACCACTGGTAACCTGTGCTAAAGTGTTTGAGCTCCATTCTTAAAATGTGGTAACAGTGTCTTATCCATGATTGTAATATTTAATGTAAATTTAGGTTCATAGTAAAGTACAATAGATGTGACCAGGGCCTCTAAATTAAATGCTCCTAGTTGGCCTGCGAAGCAACCGGGGATAAACCTATACCTCGAGTTTTTCAAAGCTAAATAATTTCAGCTTCATAGACAAACACTTCCTATTTGTGTTTGTCCTAGTATATTTATTCATACCTTTTACTTTATATTTTTAGTTTTTGATTTCATGCATTAACACATGGAGAATGAAAAACATTGTCACTTAATATCCACATAACAAAACACTTCATAAAAGACATTTCACATATACAGGTGATAAATCCTACTTTACAAACAACATCACAAGACTCTTTAACTAACAGTTGTGAAAAAAATTCAAATACAACCCAACAAACAACAACTATTTTTGTCTTGTTGCTCTAATTCTAATTTTTCTTTTAGTGTCTATCTTTTCGTATCCATCTAATTTTTAAACCAAAGTAAACATTACAGTTTGAACTCAAAGGGCATTCAGTCCTTAATTATGAAGTGGAATTAAGCCATTATTCCTCAACATTTTTGAGGTATATGCCGACGCGTTTCAAGTCCTGATATTTACTTACCAGGACTCTCATTAGGGCTTTTCTTTTTTTATCTGTAAAGGAGTTGTGACATAAAAACATATTTTTAGAATCTCTCCTTATGTTTATTTCCATACTACAAATGCAAAAACAACAGTTGATGGACAGAATGCAGAACAATGTCATACATTCAACCCAGTAGGGACATCTGGGCCTAAATCCATTGTTTTTTTTGCTCACTATGCCATTCCAGTTTGAACCTAGCCATATGCAAATCAGTCTTGACCCTGTGCCCCATGGGAACAGTCCAGCCCGAACTGCCAAGCCAGGTCCTCCCTGGCCTGGAAACAAGCATCCTAGGACCGGTTTCGGGCTTTCAGCCCTCATCAGCCAGGATAGTCAGGATGTCACCCTGAGTGGGACGGTTATGCTCAGACGTGAGTCCGTTGCTCTCCACACCACCGGAGTCAAGCTATCCTGGCTGATGACGCTGATAGTCAGAAACCGGTCCTAGGATGCTTGATTCCAGCCCAGGGAAGACATGGCTAGGCAGTTTGGGCTGGACTGTACCCATGAGGCACAGGGTCAAGGCTGATTTGCATAAGGCCATGTCTGAACTGGGGTGGTGTGGAGTGCAATAAAACAATGGATTTAGGCCCCGATCTCTGTACTGGGGTGAATGTATGACATTGTTCTGCATTCTGTCCATCAACTGTTGTTTTTGTATTTCCATACTACAAGCAGTTCGCTATACGCTTTTGTGCCTGGTTCATGTGATTTCACTCCCCCACACTTCTGCTGGCCACAAGAGTCAAGAATTCTTGCTTTAGATTTCTCAGTTTTCTAGAACAACATTAGAGGCGTTTTAACAATTATCTTAGTGTGAGCTTAAATCGCGGCCGCGACTACTGATTGGTATTGCCTACCTCGTGTATTTTCTTTTCATGGAGCACAGTGTTCGTGGCTTTTTAACGAACAGGCTTTCTCCTGCAAACAATATGTATACATTCTTGTTTAACTCAAGCAGTCTTGAACTTACATTTTTATCGATTTAGAAAGAACAGTGGGGTACCTGTTTAGCAAGCACCTGGGCCGACCGCTGTTATTCTGTCCTGGTTTGCCTGCGGGCGTCTCGTTTCTATAGAAGAGAGTAGCTCTATTTAGTATCAAATCTTGCAACATTGTTGCACCATGTGGTTACGCTGTTACAAGTAGCTACCTCTTTTGCCAGTTGACATGGAGAGCGCCACTTTTCATTACCCGCATTCACTCCTCACACTCGCATTTACCTGCAGTAAAATATGCGAGTCAGTTTACATGTCTCAACTATTTTAATTTGATCTTGGCTATGTTCTAGAGTCTTTTGGCCGGGTACTCACCACGATTTCAAAAAAGTATTTTTCATATGTCCCAGAAAAATACTTTTTTGAAATCGTGGTGAGTACCCGGCCAAAAGACTCTAGACTTAATGGCCTTTGAGTTCAAACTATAATGTTTACTTTGGTTTAAAAATTAGATGGATACCAAAACGTAGACACTAAAAGAAAGTTTAGAATTAGAGCAACAAGACAAAAGTAGTTGTTGTTTGTTGGGTTGTATTTGAATATTGTTTTTTCACAACTGTTAGTTAAAGAGTCTTGTGATGTTGTTTGTAAAGTAGGATTTATCACCTGTATATGTTAAATGTCTTTTATGTAGTGTTTTGTTATGTCGATATTAAGTGACAATGTTTTTCATTCTCCATGTGTTAATGTATGAAATCAAAAACTAAAAATATAAAGTAAAAGGTATGAATAAATATACTAGGACAAACACAAATAGGAAGTGTTCGTCTATGAAGCTGAAATTATTTAAGCTTTGAAAAACTCGAGGTATAGGCTTATCCCCGGTTTCTTTTTAATATAACGGTCCTGCCTATTCTTTATCCCGTGGGCCTAACTCCCCTTATTTTTCAAACTAGTCGGCCTGCAGCACTGATTGTGCCTCCCACTTATGTAGCCCTTTAAACATATCTCAGGCCTGCTTTTCCAGATCCTATTTGTGTAGTTTTAAACGTCCTCAACAACCTGATACGCTAACCTACTTGCTAGACCCAAACCTTCCTTCATATTACATACAGGTCACCTCTAAGGTAGACCCTGGGCAGCCCATGGGCAGAGTGCAGTGTATTTAAAATGTAGAATATGCACTTTTAAGTTTTCTGGTAGTGAAATACTCTTAAGTTAGTGATTTATTACTGCAGGGCCTATCTCCTCCATACGGTAACATTGGGATTGCCTTATTACAACTTCTAAGTGTATAATCTAATTAGGAAGAGATATGACCACCCAAATATAGTGTATCTATATTCACAATTGAAAAACAGAACTCATGGTGGATTTTAAATTGCAATTCTGAAAATGCCACTTTTAGAAAGTTGACACAAGGAGATGATGGACCGAGTGCTGAAACTTTTCAAACACTCACCCCCAGTCACAGATCTGGGTTCAGACACCGCTATTTGCAAATCGCAAATCATTTTGACCCTGTGCCTCATGGGAACAGTCCAGCCTTAACTGCCAAGCCATGCCTTCCCTGGACCGGAAACATGCATCTTGGGACCGGTTTCGGGGTAACACCCCTCATCAGCCAGGCTAGCTTGAATCCAGTGGTAAAGTGAGCAAGGAGCCACGTCTTGGCATACCCTGCCATCTTAATGGATGGAGTGCTGAAACTTTTGAAAAACTCACCCCGTCACAGATCTGCGATACATCACTTCTCAGTGCGCCCTCCTTCCGACATGATGGATGCGTCATATTTACTATATGACGCATCATGTCGCAAGGAGTTACAGATACGTCAGTATTTCTGACGTATCTGTAGGCGCAAAAGTGACGCATTGCTGGAGTGTGTCACAAAAGTGACACACTCCAGCAATGTGTCCTTTCACATGGGGCAAGCCCCATGTGAAAGGGCCTTCGTAAGTCTTACACCTGCTGTGAGACAGGTGTAAGATATTGACGCATTTGTGTTCCAGAAGTGGCGCAGTGAAATCTCATCGATTTCACTGCGTCACTTCTACAAGGCTTACTTGCGCCAGAATGCCCACCCTGCATACATTATACCTGGCGCGGGTATAATGTAGCGCAGGGGTTTACAATGTGACCCATCTACCTAGATGGGTCACTTTGTAAATATGACACAACATGATGCATTTTTTACGCAGCTGGTGCGTCACGAAAAGTGACGCACCGGCGGCGCATAAGTGACCCAAGGACTCATAAATGAGCCTCAATAACTTCATTGAGGGTGTAGGAATATTTAGAGGAAAAACCATCAGGAGGTTTCTGCATTTTCAATGTTGCTTGGATTTCTACTTAAATGTCTGCATCAATATTAGTTTGAGATTGAATCTCAGCATCCACCTGAAACATTTTTACCACTGTTTTTGCAGCCACATCTACTGCACAGTTACCTTTGGCATGAATTCCTTCACTTTCATGGCCCATAGTGTACTGCACATGGACCAAAGGAAGCTTGTCCTGTGAATTCTATGAATCAACAACCTTTCCCCAAATTGTTTACTCTTTGTTAGCTTCCTCTGTGAATCTCTGAATCTGTTTAAGTGCCATTGCGGTAAATCTACATTGCATCCTTGCACCCCCAATCCTGAACCTAGCACAATAAGTGTAGGAACTAACAGATCAGCATACTGAAGAGCCAGAAGGAGGGTTTGTATTTCTGAGTTTTGTGCAGTGAAATCATCTAAAACGTTAGTGAATCTGCAGAGCACCTTGAAGTTGCCATACTAAAATAAACTCTTTGTACTGCAGTACAAGCTGTTGAGTATTTCTGTTTAGTGCCAACCTCTGGCTGTGCAAAGCCATCGTGGTAGAACACACTCCTGTACTCAGGTATGGGTAGAGCAATCAGAATTTATGGAATATTGTGTGTGTATTGCAAACATTCTTGCATTCGAACTGTAGGAATATATAGACGAAATTTACATAAGTAGCATTTAAAGACGTGGCCCACTACACCTAATGCTGATGTATAGCACACACATTAGGAACACTTTCCTTTTTTGGGGCTTCTAGCATTGGTATGGGAGAAACTGAGGGGCATATTGGCGAGAACCTCATTCAAATTATCGCCATTTTAGCGGCAGGACACTGCCACTAAAACGGCGATAATGGGCTTGTTAATATGCGCTATAGAATTCCAATAGAAGCCCAGGTTAGATGTCCTGCACATCTAACCTGGGCTTCTATTGGAATTCACTAACACATATTTGAAAGCCCATTATCGCCGTTTTAGCGGCAGTTTCCTGCCGCTAAAACGGTGATAATTTTAAGGAGGTTCTTGCTGATATGCCCCTATGTTTTCCTTTGTGCCGGAGGGCATTCTTTCAGTATAGCTGTCTGTAGTACAGTGAGAATTTTCTCAGTAGCAATACAGAGTTCCTTCAGCAGAGAAATACAGATGTAAACTATGTATGTGTAGCCTGAAGTGCTGAGAACATGTAGGCTTATTTTGCAAATATTTAGTCTCTAACATTTCTGATTACAGCCCATGTAAGATAGCTGTATGTGCTTTTGCTCAGTGTCTTTTCTGCAACGCATGAGTGATTAATTCATACAAGGGCTTAACTTGCTCACCATTAGGCATGGGCAAAATTTAAATTAGTTAGCATGCTTGTTAGAATTTAGTGTTACACAATTCCTCTAATTATATGCTGTTCACTGTAAAACAATTACTGCAAATGGTGGAGCTTGCGGTAATTCATGATAATAAATTTCACAGAAACAACAGAATGCAAACTGCTTTTGTTCACACTGCTCTTGTTTAAATACAACCTTGAGCCAAAAATGTACAAAAGGAGACATTTCACAGTACAATGTAGTAGAAAATGGAAGATTTTTAAGTTGCCTTATTACGTATAATTTTGTTTAATATTACTATAGGTTCAAGTAATTAGGTCCCATGGTTGGCAAAAAGACTCGCAATCCTGTTCACCCAAGCCAGGTATTAATTCAAGTTATTATCTGTAATGTATGTATGGTCAATATATGGTAGGGATCTTCCTATAAGATCTCATAATTCTTGCTGCACAATAGAAGGTCTACTTTTATACCCCTGTCATTATCATGTATAGGCATACTGAAAATTGCTGAACAAGAAAGAGGTTAGATACTAGGGTTCAGTCGCTTTATTTTGAGTAAAGAAACCATTAGATATCTAAGATTGTTTTACATTTTTTGTCACTAGCTGTGTCATTAATCCAGTATTATGATCATTTTTTACAGCATGTGTCCATGTATATGTATTCAACTTTCTGTAATATAAGGCTATTCTAAATGAATTATCAGATTTCAATATTGGAAAAAGAGGAGTGTTCATTGTGAAATGACAAGACACTATTATACCTTGATATTGTGGCTGATCTAGAATAACTTTTATACTGCATATACCTGCTGTCTTCAGAGGATATTGAGGCTGTACTTGAGTCTCTCTCCTTTATGGAATAACTTGTGGAACAGATTTTTGTCCCACCCACCTGTATTCTATACAACCTCTTTCAGAGCTCACTCAAAAGGATATTTTTCCATGACTTATTCATGTACTAAGGAGCAAAATGTTTGCATTATCACCTTGTCACTTAGAAGTTCATCCTTTAGAAACCTTGGAGGCCAATTATGGTCAGCAAAAATTATTTCATATGCATCTGATGAATGAGACTAAATATAGCTTTTATTTTGTGCAGTATAACACACTTAATTGGCATTTCTACATCATGAACCATATGTGGAGGGCTTACGTGTCTAACTGACATCTCTCAACCGGTATATACTCTTTAATTGGAGTCTCCACCAGATGCTGAAAGATAGGTGATCATTTCTGCTGCACTATCCAGAAGTGACACTTCCCAAGTCCTGTTCCTATTCATTGCAATGGCTACTTTCTTTGAGTCAGTCTTTGAACCTGAACCTTCCTTTTCCTTCTTTATACTAACTTAAATTTCATATACTGGTTCACCTTTTTGCCTGGTGTACTTGTTTTTTGTGGAGCACTCAGTCTGTCCTTTCACCCTTTTATTGTCCCCATAGTGCTGTAAAGAATGGGATGAATGGTTATCAAAATACTGACACCGATCTGACTTTCTGGTTTTATCACAGTCTTTTAAATTATACCCACCCTTGCTACATCCCTGCATTGAGGGAGATCCCGTCCTTGATTTTTTTTTTCAGCTTCTTTTCAGTTACTGGTGTAGCTTTGCCTTATAAGAACTCTCATACATTGCTTTGATATCTGATTTTATAGCCCGTGAACTGAAGTTATCATGACCCACAGAGGTATAAATGTTTGCAATTATCTTTGAAAGGTCCAATCCATGATCCTGAAGAGGAACCATTGCTAACCTCTGACGTACAGCCAGAACCACAGTTTCTTCATGAATGGTAATGAAAACTATAGAGGAGACCGTCACAAAATTCCCCATTAATTTCATCCCTAAATCTAGAGCAGGTGCAGCTCCATACTATTTCTGTATCTGTTTGAACACCTCTGGTACATCGCTAATGTGAGTCACCTGTGTAGTAGTATAAATACTCACAAATATTGTTCCCTATGTGATACATATTGATACGGGTGGTATCATAGCAAGTGAAACATGCATAGTTAACATCCTATGCCTGTATAGGACTATCATGTGAGGACAGACCACTCCCAACTGATTGATTTTGTGAGCAATCCAGAAAGCAATTGTATCTACCTTTGTGGGTGCTCTGCTCATACTAGCATTGATAGTCTGGGGACTAATCACCTGCACTACTGAATGCACATGTTGTAAAGGACCCGGAGCAAATTCTACTGCAGCAGTTGATTGTAGGACATACCGTCAAAGTCAGCTATATATAACCACTACCTGATTTACTAATTAACTTCTGCATGGCCTGCATCTTCATAATGGTGGGCATTCCAACATAAAGTGACATCACCGACCTCTGATGGCCATCACTTGCAGAGTCACAGAACACAATGGCATAAGACAAGGAACTACCTGGAATTTGGTGACCACACCCAACCTCTTTTGGGCATCACTGGTATGTGAAGACAATGAATAGGCATGTAGGAAAGGATCTGTGTGTGTGATGTAGTAGTAATTCTGAAAAAGTCATGGATCTGCAATGTATTTATTAAGGGAAACTACTTGGAGTATTAAGCAATTGGCCTTTTGGACTGAGCCTTTGGCACTTAAGCTGTGAATTAAGTATTGTTGAAATTAAGTGATCGGTGACACGCACTGGTCAAATTAGGTAATCTTGGTAGATAAATATGGTGCAAGTCCCTCCTTGGAAATGTAGATAATAAAAGTACACGGGGAGTCAATTTATTTTCTTTAATATGGTTGTGCATTAAGGAATAGTGTTAATTGTCATTTAAAAAATCCAATTTAACTGAAGACACTTGTTTCCCTTGGCAACCAAGGATTAGGTGAATGGATTACTATAGTTAAGAAATCTTAGTTTCCTTGAGTAAAGCCCCACATACAATCTGAATGAGTATCTCAAATAGAATTTGATGTCTTGGGGACAAGAGTTGCCCGGGATCTGTCAGCTGAGGCTATGGTAGGTTACATCTATGGAAAGATAATTACTTAAAATTGAAACTTAATAGTAACTTTGACAAGCTGGTTTGGCATTAATTAGCATCTGAGCAATAGATAATGTGACCTGAGCTTATTAATTATGCAGGAAGGGGATGGCAGGGTAAAGCTATACAATAATATTCATTATATTAAATAGAATAACGACAAATATATGGGTATTTTGATATGTTACTCAAGTTAATGCTCATGAATAGAAACAACATAGGAGAGTATAGTGTGCATGTGATGAAAAGTTATAAGTATGTCTTGATATCAACATAACATAAATGTCAAGCTGTACCTATTATGGAATATATGGGAATGATGAATCTGATGTTTGGAGGAGATGGCGTGCCCAAAACAAGCCAAACCAGCAGATAATGGACAGCAAATCACACTTTAGTGTAAAGGCTCAATTAGTAGCTATGTTGACTTTATAACTCAAGCTGCTCACTGCTCCTGAAAGAAGCGATCCAGTCAGAGAGTAGAGTTTTCCATTACTAGCTGAAAGCCATTTATCATAAGAGACCTGCTAAGTAGCTAATCTTGGTGTGGGAACATTTTCAAGGGTGCCAGGTGTCAGTCAGAGGTTATTGGGTTAAGATTGTAACAATCACTACAATTACCACTGATGTCCCGGCGCTTAATTCTACTACTGGAACAAAAACCAGTTAAGTCAAAAATTCACTGTCCATTCAATAGTTGATCTAGGGAAAAGTATATGTAAAAATACATACAACTTAGGACAGAACATTTGATCTCAGCTGTAAATTATACAGGCTAGAACTACTATATCTCGTTGGTTATGAGAGAGACTGCCTATGTTATTTCTAGTTGACAACCTCCCATGGTGTTAGTGTGCAATATATCTCTGCAGTGTAATGCGGCTTCTTGGTACTTTAGATCTGCAATGGAACTTGTAGGCCACAAATTGCTACGTACTCTCCATTCACTGCGATACAGTTTTCACTGTCACTGCTGGGTCATTTCAGGAACCCTGAGCCTCACCCTTACACGGGAGGGCAGGTCTTCCCCTGATGCAATAGTGGAAGTCTTCAGCTCTTCCTGCCTCCTCTCCTTCACAGCCTCTTTTCTCTGGGTAGCACCTCCCTCATGCAAACACACCTTCAGTGCTCCTTATGAGCAGTTTGTCAGCTGACTGCTTAAAATCAAAGTTTGGGCAACCCCTCCTGGTAGCCTTAGGTAGTACAGAGAGTTTCTCAGCAGCCTCTGGTGTAGAGCAATCGAGCGCTTTATAAGCATGCAAACATGAACATCATGGCCCCCTCACTTTCTGCCTAACTATCTCCCCAATGAGAGCAAGACATCCATTGACCCCCAAACTCCCGAATTACAATAAAAACAAGAGGGGGCGTGGCTTGCGCGCCGCTTCAGTATGGCGGGTCGCGCTTGAGCTCCGAGGCGAGTTTGGCCCGTTGAGCTAATTTCTCAGTTTCCAGCTGCCCCTATCGGCGGAAAAGACACCCTTCGGCACCGGAACATGCGGAGAGCTGTCTGACGGTGTTTTCATGTGGTTCTGATCACCGGCTGCATGACTTCTGCTTCTTGCTTCAGAGGCGCTCGTTTACCTCACGGGCGGCCGCCATTTTCCCACTATTGACGCTGATTTATCTTCTCCTCAGAAGCGCCGCCTGGGATACAATATTGCAGTTTGTAGTGGCTGTCCATTTCGTCTTGTCTACGATGCCTGCAATTGGTAACGTTTCTAGTTTTTTTTCTGGCATATCTTTGTTGCTTGGCTGGTAATTAAGCTGTCCACGCGCTGTTTCTCTCAGTGCAGCTCTCTCATGTAGGTGTGAATCTTTTTCCTACGAGCTTCTTACTGTGCTCCCCTGCGTTCTTGTAGCTGTATTATTTTTTGCTACCTGTCTGCCTTGCATATAAGTCCGCCGCTGTTCCTATCTTAGCGCCCATTGAGCTAAGTGTGCTATATATTTTTTGGTATAGTCTGCGCAGTTTTTCCTCTCCTTTTTTCCTCAAGTGGTTGTATATTTTTCCTGGAGGCTGCTCCTTCATGGCTTCAAATATGGGTCGTTCTTCGACCAACAAAGACTCAAAGGATGTTGACACGTCGTTGAAAAGGCTTAAATCAGTGTCTCCTACGCCTGACCCTCCTCAGTCAGACGCCACTTCAACGCTGGACACAATATTAGCGCGCCTCAATGAAGTACATGATATTGCGCAGTCCACGAAAACAAACACGGATTTATTACAAGTGGAGGTGGCTGCTATCAGGAATGACTTTAAAGCCCTCTCTCTTCGTGTATCTGCTACGGAATCACGAATCAGTTGTGCAGAGGATGGTATGCAAAAGCAATCCAGATCCCTCAACCACTTGGAGCGCTCCATGGCGGCATTGCGCAGAGACCTAACTGAGCAGGAGGACCGTAATCGTAGATCTAACCTACGCATTTTTGGTCTGCCGGAAGATTCAGAGAAATCATCTTCATCTATGGTAGAGTTCTTATCCCATTGGATTCCGGACACCTTACAAATCTCTTTCCACAGAGACTTTGAGATAGAAAGAGCACACCGTGTTCCAAAGTTTCGGTCTAAGACAGCTACCCGGCCAAGAGCAATCATTTTTAAACCATTGCGGCATCAGCATACTGAACTGATTCTCTCTCATATGCGGAAAGCTAAACAAGTCATCTGGGACGGTCATCGGATCTCAATTTCTCAGGACTTTGCCAGAGATACGGTTATAAGGAGAAAAGGCTTCCTGAATCTTCGAAAACGTCTTTCTGAGATGGGTATTCCCTTCTCGTTTTCTGGTCCATCGAAATTCCGCATTACTTATAAAGGACGTTCTAGAATTTTCGAGGAGCCGGCTGATCTAAATACCTTCCTGGACAACCAGCTGGAGATAGAGATGGAGATTCAAAAAGCGACTTCACAGACTCCTGGTGCCTCGGGCACTTGAACTGTCTCCTTCTTTTTTCTGGATATATTTTTCTGTATGACTGGTTCTCTCTTCTCTCCTGTTGAGCTTATAGGCCGACCTTAACTTCCATGGATGTTCATGTTCTTTTTCTGTTCTTCTTGTGTTCCCACTCATTTCTGTTCTATTCTTCTTTCTGGCATCCACACTTGTTCGTTCCTTTTATAGCTCTCTTTCTCATGGTACCTCTTAGTATCTCTTTAATGTTTTCTTCTTCTACTATTTTATTCCGCTTCATCAACTTGTCGTTCTTTATTCTTACTCTTTTAATCAATTTATTCTGTTTATTTCGCTTGTCTTCAACTATTCTTATCTCTCATCTATGTCATCCTTTCTTTCGACTTACTTTTCTATTTTCTTGCTGCATATCTCTTAATAGTTACATTGCTTTTTCTGGTATGGGACATTCTCTATCCTTCTTTTTTTTCTTTTTTCTCCTCCTATTCTGATATTTTCCTACCCTCTTCTCTCACATATATAATGTTATTTTATACAGTTGTAGTGTATTCATTGAAGATGTAGTTATTTTTTTCGGATATACATATTGTTTGTCTTGCATTAATCTACTGTTCATGGTTTTCCTTATGCTTTTCTTTTTCTTATCAGCTTTCTAATATTATTTAGGAATATCGCTATGTTTCTCGCCATTGACTGCTATTTAAATGTGCTTATACAATATCTTACTTAGAGTATGTTTATTTACATTATTAAGCTGCTTTGCGGTACTGCTTTTGATTGTTACCAGTTTCTTTTTTCCTGCTATCCGGCTATTATAGTTTTTGGGGCTATTGTTATCAACTATTTTTTCGCCTAGTACGGGTCCCTTACTTGCCTTTCCACGTTCTCCCTAGTATGATGTTGGTCTTTTTTAGGCCTCCCCTTCTGCTTCTCCTCTCCCTCCTCTCTTTTCTCCTTTCTTCTCTTCTTTCTTTCTCTCTTTCTTGGATTCCCCACATGGACGCTCCCGCAATGTTTCTTTTGTTTGCTGACTGGCTCCTTGTATTCGTGGCGTTCGTCCTTTTTCTGTCATTCATGTCGTCTTTTTTCTATTTTTATGTTTCCCTATGCCAGGTTTAAATGTATTATCCCTTAATGTTAAGGGTTTGAATCATCCGGTGAAGAGGTCGAAAATCTTAGATTACTGTAAGTCTCTGTCTTCTGATTTGGTTCTTTTTCAAGAGACCAAGGTCACTAACAAAGAGGCGTTGTTTTTAAAGAAGGAATGGGTTTCGGATGTTTGCTGTTCTGATGCCTTTGGTAAGCGAAATGGAGTCATTACACTGGTTTCAAAGAATTCTGGTTTATCTATACTTTCTTCCGACCATGATTCGGAGGGTCGCTGGCTGTTGTCTAAATTGTTGGATGGACAGCATGATCTGTATGTGATGAATATCTATGCTCCTAACGTTGATGATCCATCCTTCTGGAAATCGGTTACCAAAAAATTAAATGACACCCCGCACTCTGGTAATCTTATTGTTGGTGGAGATTTCAACTTACCAATGGATCCTCTTTTAGACAAGAATTCTGCTTTTCAGTTTCGTCCTCCTAAATCCCACAAACATATGCTCAACATGTGCTCCATTATTCATCTTCAAGATATTTGGCGTCTTCATAATCCAACTGGTAGTGATTTTTCTTTCTTCTCTTCGCCTCACTCTTCCTTCTCTCGTATTGACTATCTCCTGGTTCATTCTTCTCTTGTTTCATCTTCTTCTTCTCCGCTTATACATCCTATTTTGATCTCTGATCACGCTGCGGTAACTTTTACGTTATCATCCTTTGCCCCTAAATCACGTGCTCGTTCGTGGAGATTAAATACCGAAGTTTTGCATGATCCTTCTCAGGTTCATGAGTTTTCTGAAGCTATAGATACCTTTTTCCACGAAAACGAAGGTTCTGTTTCTTCCCCAATTGTTCTATGGGACTCCTTTAAATGCACTTTCCGTGGTCAAGTCATTAAATGTATGTCCAAACGTAATTCCGATATTAAAAAGGAACTTACGGATTTGTCTTCTGATATAAAATCTCTGGAAGCTTCCTTTAGGCAATCTAAGGATCCAACTTGTTTACAACAAATAAAACTACTAAAATACAAATATAATACCATTGTTACTAAAAGAGCCTATATTGGGGTACAAGCACAAAAATCCAAGAAGCTGTTATTAAAAAATCGGGCTGGGAAACTTTTGGCGGCTACGTTAAAATTTCAGGATTTTTCTTTCAAATCTTCGCAAATCTCTTCCATTACTGACCACACAGGCTCTAAAAAATTCCAAACAGGGGAAATACTTGAAGTTTTTCGTGATTTTTATAATAAGTTATATACTCCTTCTAATCATTCCTCTTTTGAACAATGTCAAGATTTTTTAAAATCGGTTCCGATTCAGTCGGTCTCTGATGCTGATCGCTCTATTTTAAATGAGCCTATTTCCCCCGACGAAATCGTGTCTGCGATTAAAGCTACTCGTTCTGGCAAGGCTCCAGGCCCTGATGGTTATCCAATTTTATTTTATAAAACTTTTCTCCCTACGCTTGTCCCCAAATTGAAATCTGTCTTTGATTCCTTTGTTAAGGATGGATCTGTTTCTGGTACGGCTGCTGAGGCTACTATAGTGGTGCTCCCGAAGGAAGGGAAAGACCATTCGGATCCTAAAAACTTCCGACCTATTTCTCTCCTTAACATGGAAGGTAAGATTTTTGCTAAAATCCTGGCCAAAAGATTAGAATCCTTTATCCCTCATCTTGTGCATCCTTCCCAAACTGGTTTTGTGAAAGGACGTCTTGCGCGAGACAATATACGCACATTCTGTCATATTCTCGGTGCTGCTAAACGATCTCAACTTCCCGCCGCGGCCGTGGCCCTTGATGCGGAAAAGGCCTTCGATAAGGTCTCTTGGCCTTTTCTTCGTGCTGTTCTGTGCGCGCATAACCTTGGCGACTCTTTCATTAATATGGTGATGTCCTTATATTCTCAACCTAAAGCTAACATTAGAGTTAATGGTGCTACGTCGTCGTTTTTCAATCTTAGTCAGGGCACTAGACAGGGATGTCCTTTATCCCCACTTTTATTTTTACTATCTATTGATCCCCTTCTTCGTTTGATTGCGTTACACCCTGACATCAAAGGTTTTTCTTTTGGGCCTCACTGTATTAAAACTGCTGCATACGCAGATGATGTTCTTATCTTTTCAGATGATATCGCTTTGGCAATCCCTGCTATTTCTAACACCATTTCCTTATTCTCTTCGGTTTCAGGGTATACCCTGAATAAAGATAAGATGGAAATGTTCCCTTTGAATGCCTATTGTTTCCCTTCTCATATGGGCTCAGCGGGCTTTAAGTGGCAGTCTACACACCTGAAGTACTTAGGAATTTATTTTTGTTCTACTCTGTCTGCCACCGCTGCCTATAATGAATCCCAGACTATCCTTAAAGTGCGTCGTCTTTTGGATACATGGTCTCCGAAACATATTTCATGGTGGGGTCGCCTTCAGACTCTCAAAATGATGATTACGCCGATTATTAATTTTGTTTCATCCATGCTTCCGCTCAAATTGTCAGATTCCTTCTTTCGCGAAATCGATACTCTGACTTCTAAATTTTTATGGAATGATAAACGTGCTCGCCTTGCATACAAATTTTTGCGTCGCCCTTGTGATATGGGAGGTTGTAATTTTCCTGATTGGGAAAAATACCAAACTGCCTTTTTGGCCTCTCAAGGTGCTTTATGGTTCTCTCCGCCATCTCTTCACGTTCCCTCTTGGCTGCTGATAGAACAGGAACTAGCATCCCCTTTGCCTCCGCCTCTTTTTGCACTACTTATACTTTCCATATCCTGTTTTCCCGTTCTATCATTCTCTATACAATTGCTGCGGTCAGGAGAATAGACAAGAAGGACGCAATTCCTTTGCATAAAACTAGGTGGTCATCTATCTGGAGAAATTCCAAAATAAAGCTTATCATTACTCCAACTCTCATGTCCTATTGGGCAGTTAAAGGGATTTCTCTTGTCAAACATCTCTATGGTGATTCTGATGAACCATTACCTTTCTCTACCTTGGCTCAAAAGCATTCTTTAACAAATCTGGATTTTTATACTTTTCTTAAAATTAAAGTGGCCATTGCTAAAGTTCGTCTTCATCCTACTTCCTCTACAATCTCACTTTTTCATCTATGGATTAAATCTGGTCATGTCGCCTCCAAAATTTATAAATTCTTGTCTTCTGCTTCACTTCCTGCACAGACGGTTGCTCAACAAAAATGGTTACATCATTTTGACCATGCTATTACGGAGCATATTTCCCCTGATACTTGGCAATCAATTGGTAAATTCTCTCTCCGTAATAAGATCGCACCTTCTTTAATGCAGTCTAAGTTTTTCTCTATTAATCTTCTCCACTGGACACCTGTACGTCTTCATTCGCTTAACCTTAAAGATGACAACTTATGCTGGAGCTGCGGTTTGGTGGCAGGCGACTTTCCTCATATGTTTCTCCATTGCTCCTTGCTTCAACCTTTTTGGAACCTCATCCAGAAGCATCTCTCTCTTATCTTTGGTTTTGAGCTCCAACTTTCCTTCCCCTTAATCTTATTAGGCCCACTGGCGGCCCCTACTCCTCTCCCTTTAGATCCATTGGAGTTGCAGTTGTTGGATCTTCTCCTGACTGTAGCGGTGAAAATTATTCTTATGGAGTGGAAATCCTTTTCATCGGTTTCCTATCATACGTGGTGGGCTTGGATCTCCTTTTTACGCAGTGCACACACTTCGGTTGATCAAGCTCACCTCTCTCCATCTATTTCTAGTGGGGTTTGGAAAGCTTTGGATGATTATATGGAGTTGTCTTCCAAAGGGTTGGTTCCTCAGTTTCCTTTTGATGTGTTTGTATAATTGTTGTCTGCTATTTGGTCTCTAGGCTGGGTTAGTCCTGTGGGAATCCTTCTTTTCTCTTTTTTCTCTTCTTTCTTTCCTGTCTTCTCTTCCTACTCATCCTCTCTTTACTCTTTCTCTTTTCTCCTCTCTTCTTCTTCTTTTCTGTTTCCTCCCCTATCCCCTTCTCCACATTTTGATAGTGATACGTTTGTTTTATTGCCTTGATAGAGGCTTTTACTTGAATGAAATTTATATCTCTCACAGGCTAATGTTCCTTATATCTATATAATCTCTTGGTTTACCTATCAATTTTAGCCCTTTTTGCATATCTCTTGCATCGATTGTATCACTTGTATTGTATTTTATATTCATTATTCTTACCGTTATTCTCATTAATAAAATTTTCTTGAAATCAAAAAAAAAACAAGACACCATGCTGGAAACAGTGATACCAGATGAGTGGCACTGAGGGCACGTTGAATGGGATTGACCAATCCTAACAGAATGGGCACGACTGACCCAGACCGGCTTCTGGCAGGGGTGCATCCCACAAACGTGCACAACATTGCACCATCTTAATACTAAAGTGGGCGACATGAGTTTTGTATTCAAATAGTGCAGTTCTGAGATTATTTATGGGCAGTTCTAATTCTTTGTAGACTGGCCCAACCAAGGTCCTTGCCACAAGATGTATGCAGGAAGGGCGGGTGGAGCTGGGAAACTCCAGACAGGAGGAACACAAAACAAGGACATAAAGCAATGGAGGAGCCCCACTTAACTACCTGTTAAACGTTTGGGGCTGTGGGAGAACGGGGGAAGATCTTTCAGAGCAATGGGCCAGAAAAGACAGGGGGAACTGTCCTGCCTTAAAATGGCCCTCTGTCTCCTCTCCTCAATATTCATTAGTCTGACCGCTACAAGAGATCCCTGGAATATTCTGGAAGGAGCGATGACATTCACATCTGCTGTTTGGGCTCTAACCCCAATCCTCCATTGTAGGTACCACTAGAATGGAGCAAATAAAAAATGGATCCCTTTGTGGTATGGTCACCTGTGTCGTATAGGCCACATACACGTCCACTGCACATGCGAAATGGTGCACATATGTGTCATCGATGGATGGGACAAGAACCCAGATGCAGGGGACTAGAGAATAATTTGAAGAAGATAGAATAGTCCAAATAGCCACTCTCCCTGGCATGGAAAGTTAAGAAGGTCACTATGAACGATATTGCAGCCACTGCTATTAGTTGCTATGAGCTGCTGAGCTAGATAAGAGGGTGCTCATGATGTGCCTCTCTAGACCACAGCGCCTCGCTCTGGGTGTCGGTCTGCATTACAAAAGTACCTCCACCCCACATGCATGATTGCCAGGTATGCTGTGGCAGGGGATAAAAGACACTGCTGCAAGTTTGATGCAGGGGTGCCGCTTTCCAGAGCTGTGCAGAGAACATTTGTTGGCCCCAACACGCCGGTTAGACACATGTGAGGTGGAGCTAAGCATATTCCGTCATTGCTTGTGGGTTAATAATAGTTACATAGTTTGCCAGAATTAGGAACTTATAAAGGGGAGTATTGAGAACCTCCAAACTATTTTCGTTATAATCTTCATCATTATGACCAGTGAACTGTCAGACATCATAAATCACCAGGCAGATATTGGTCACAAAGCAATTGTAGAAATAGACCTATCAAAGTTTGACACCTCATTTAACTACTTAGTAGTGCATAATAACTGCTTTGAACTGCATTCGTGGTAGCAACCAGTTATGTACCAGGACTCTCTCTGCCTAGGGACAGATGGTAGATAGGCAGGGTGCCAAACTGAGTAAACAACCTGGG
Source organism: Lissotriton helveticus (assembly GCF_964261635.1). NCBI lineage: Eukaryota > Metazoa > Chordata > Amphibia > Caudata > Salamandridae > Lissotriton > Lissotriton helveticus. Next base: position 164,879,009 of record NC_136062.1, on the reverse strand, counting down.
TTTAAAGTGTGGTGATTAGGGGTTTGATGCTCTACCTATTAAGACTAAAAGGTTGTGATTTGTCGCAAAAGTCTGAAAGTTTGTATTTGTATTTGTATTTGTATTTTCGATTTGTAGAGCGCCTTATCACCCAGGGGTCTCTAAGCGAAAGTTGGCGAATGCCTCAACTTTCCAGCACCTCCCCATTTTACTCTGAAAGAATTTTATATTCATGTTTTTCTAACACTGTTTTCTAAATGTAAAAGTGCATCTTCTTATGCAGTGACTATCATATCTTCCCACGGTAAAGAATGCTTTTACTCAGAATATTATGCAGTTTGATTCTTGATTAGAATATCTATACTGTTTTAAATAACCTAATTTCACAGAGCTAAAACTGAATACAAAAGCATTCTTTTCTATAACCAAGTATCCAGTAACTTTCAGAGACAGATGTATTATTTATTAGCACAATGCAGCAAAGCAGAGCAAAGCTGCTGCCTTGCACAAAGGGACGAAAGCAGTGCAGAGCCACATTTATTAAAATGGCCTAATGATGTTATCCCCTGCACTGACACACTATATATTCTGCCTATAGCAGTGCACCCAACTTTGTATGATATTGTAAAGCCATGTGTGTGCTGTCTATAATAGGATTTGAACTAGAATCATGCCCTTCCATTACAAAATGTTATGCTTAGACAAATTCTGAAGCATTCTACATGTTGAATGCCTGCTGTGTAGTGCAAAACAATGCAATGTGTGGAATGTTTGCAGAAATTAAAACAATTCTCCTTGTTAGGTCTGCTTCAAGTAAGAGTTATTTTTGATGCAAAGCCCGGTCTAGCTATTTTTGTGGATCTAGTTTTGCGATTGGTCCATGTAGCACCTAGGTAATACCCCTTGACGAAAAGCGGAACAAGGAGCGCAAACCAGCTATTTGTTCTGAGAAAAGCACACATTTAAAAAGTTAATACTTTACAAGACTTTGGGGCATATTTACAACCCCCTATTGCCACCAGATCATCACTTTTTGTGACGCTCCAGTGGAATAGTGGCAGTCCCTATAATTGCAAGGCTTAACGCCACCTTGTATAACCGCCACTTTATGCCAACGTCCCCTACGGCAAAGGGGCATGCAATGGGAGTGGCAGCGGGCATTCAACTGCAAAACCCATTGCTTTTTGACTCTGCCCCACATTTACAAGACTGGGGCAGCGCCAAAAACTAACACCAGGGAATACCTGGTCTTTGCATGGTGATAAGAGGAGAAATCATTAATCTCTCCTCATTTTTTGCTCTTTCTATGTGTGCTGTATCATGCAGCACACATATAAAGAGAATATCGCTGTGAATGATTGCTTGTATGGAGGAAGGTGTTGATTCCTGCACATAAACAATCACCCCTGCAGAACAGGCACCCTTGCAAAATGGCGGCAGGGTGCCTGCGCTTGCGCTAGGTAGCATTTTTGCTCCAGTGCTAGGAGAAACACATGGTGCACCGTTTTCTAGTAAATACAGTACATCCTGCGTTTTAAAAAATGTCGGAGCGCAGTGCTGTCAAATGTGGCATAGCACCGTGCTCCAACATTCTTTTGTAAATATGCTCCTTTGTGTCACCTTGCATGACTTTGTGCCAGAGAAGTCTTTGTAAATCAGAGCCATAACATTATATATACCTATCATTTAATAATAGCAAAATGAGCCATTTTAGTTAAACCTGAAAAAACAGTCAGCCACAGGTTGCTTTCTGAGAAATGTTGTGAAATATAATGTTTAGTGTTCAGCAAAGTCACGTGACAGGTTTCATGTTGCCTTTCTTCCATCCTCTACAAGAAATGTATGTGTCATCAGCAGTTACAAGAAATATGTGTTACATACCTTTAAGATATTTTGGTGATTGCAATTAGATATAATTGAATAACTGATGAGCCAATATCCCAACTAAACACAGAAAGGAATTCTTAAATGGGCTTTATGAAAATATATGCCATTTTATTTGTGTTAGTTTGTGTGTGTTAGGTTGCATTAGGTTTGAGACCATCCTATTATGATTAATGATCCCAGCTGGTCCAGTATGCTCTATCAAGCATCTGTATGGCGTTCCATTTATTGTTATATCTGTCCAGCTTTTTATTTTCCCCTCCTACTCCTTTAATGCAGACTAGGGCCCAGATTTATAACATTTTCGCGCAACACAATGCAGTAAGACACCTTGCTGCACTGAATCAAAGGGAAAAGGGCAGGAATGCACCATATTTAACATTATATTGCGCACTCCTGACCTTTCTTTTCTCTGGCATACAATGTACTGCCTTGCGCCAACACAGGCACACTTGCACCATGGTGCAAGGGTGTCTACATTGCAGGCAGGATTGTTTTTGTGCAGGAGGGGGCACATACCTGTACAAAACAATCCTCTAAGGCGTTTTCCTCTTTTCATGTTTGCTGCAGAATGTAGCACACATAAAAACATATGCAGCACGTAGAAAAAGGGAAAACATTGGGAACATTTCTCTTTGTTACGCCTCCACTCAGAAGGTGGAACATTTTGACACATTCCCAGGTCTACCACTGATGGTAAATCTGGGAATGTGCTAAAATCGGTGGAGAGATCCATGGGTGAAAGGTGGCCATATGTTTCTGAGTTTAGCATTGCATTGCCCTTGAGTTACCTTGTATGACGCAAAGGTGACACAGCCCTGATAAATCTGCCTCTAGGAATACACCTTTGAATGGAGCAGGATGGGAAAATCAGCATAAATGGAAGACTAAAGGAAAATGCTAAAATAACATTAAAATTATAGAAGGATAGACCTACTGCCGTTATTTGAAGTTTATGTAAAACCTACTAGAAATAGAGATAACCTAATTGCGATTTTCTATGAATTGCAATTAGTTAATCTCTATTCCTATTTTATGAAATTCCAAGAGTTTGATTTAGCGATTCCTAGAGGGTCACAAATCGACCTACCTTATGAATATTAATGAGGTAATTCGCAATTTGTGACCCATTGGGAATCGCTAAAATCACAGGTATGGTGGCCTGCTGGGGTCAGCAGACCACCATGTTCGTGATTGCTTTAAAATAAAGTAATCTTTTTTTAATGCAGCCTGTTTTCCTTAAAGGAAAACAAGTGCATATAAAAAAGAAAAATTAAACTTTTTATCTTCATTTTTCAAAGGAGGCAGTCGTCAAAATGTTTGTACTCCATTTACAAAGGAGAAAAGGCCCCATTTGCGAAGGGTTACCACCAACTTAAAGTTGATGGTAAAATGCTAATCTATGTTGACATTTTGGTCACAAAACATTCTAATATACCGCTGCAATTCGGTATTAGGGAGGCACTCCCTAAACACGCTCCTTCCTAACACCGAATCGTAAATCCTATTTGTAATTTGATAATAGGTTGCCGAATCGCAAATTAGGTTTTGTACATCAGAGAGTGCTTTTTCTGGGCGCAAACGGCTTGATTTTGCAAATCAACTTTGGAGCTGGGAAACCAAGGTTCGAGCCTCTGGGTAGCGTCCACAATCGGTGATTCTGGGCAAACCACATACTTTCCCCGTGCCTACCAAAAAAATGAATGTGTCCTTGTGTAACGTAACTGGTGCTCCTGTAAAGCGCTCCAATATCTTTGGGGCGAGTTTGCGCTATATAAATCTGCAAAAAAAAAAGAAATAAGCTTCTTACTCTGGCCCATAGTATTTAGACAATTTGCAAGGTAAATTGCATTATAAATGCACGGTTTGTCCCAGTTTGTTCAAGGTTTCTTAGGTGGTTTAACTCCCAAATAGATTTTAGTGTGGATCACACTTGTTTGGTACACTCTGAGATAGTTGACAAGTTCTCTCAGATCTTCCTGTAAAACTTTTTGATTTGCAGATCATAGTTCTTAAAGTTTCCTATCTGAATGCAGAATTTGGTCCAATTTTTTAAATCATATCCTTGCAGGACAACCCCTGATAACCCTCCTAGGAAAGGGCAGGCTTTTTTGCTGCACTCTAATGTTGGAATTCAGAGCAGCGATTTACTTCGCTCACCTTTGAAAGTTCACCAACTGCCAGTGGTGGCAGTCAACTTTTATTTGCCTGACTCTGGCGCTCCTCTAAGAAACTGTCCACATCCTGGCAAACTAATGTTTATCTCTTCCAGCAATTTTACAATGTAATAATGGTCAGAATATTCATAGGTTAGAATGATTATTAAAGTTATTTCTATAAAATGTTATTTGGATTTTTGAAGTGAATGTAAAAATGGCAATTTGAGGAAAGCAGAATGGGTTATGTTGTTAAAATCTACCCGATACAAAGAAATTAACATAGATCAATGAGTTCGAGGTGAGCACCCTGTCAATTTCCATGTGTGTTTGTGTCCTAAATGTCTTTGGCCCTCTGTGCGGGTTGGCCTGATCTATGATGGAGAGATACCTGGTCCATATTGAGGATTCTGACCTGATTCTCTCTGTCGAAATCCGGCCACTACGATTATTTGTGCCCAGAACGGGAATAACCATGAGGAGCTCGATTTACCAGGGCCTTTGCCGCTGGTTTCAAGGATTTTAATGACAAATGTGGTCATATTTACCACCTGCTCTTTGCATACAGTAAACCTAAGAGGACGTCTGTGGGGTGTGAAGGATTGAGGCGGATGTTTAGGGGTAGGAGTGGTTCTACAATGACCTGGGGTGTAGTCTGGGCTTTAAGTGGGATGAAAAAACTGGGGTGGGGGTGGTGTCTCAAAGGCGCGTGGCCAATGTCATTAAAGCGTGGCTTAAAAACACATAAGCTAAAATCTGTGCTTAGGATTGGGTGCCACCCGACTTGTATTTTGCTGTTTCTGTCATTACATCCAGATATATGATACAACAAGTAACATCATACCTACAACAAGTCAGGACTATTGGCTTTGTCAATGCTTGTTAGTTGCATGAGATCAATAAGCAGCAACTATGGCTTGTATATGATATTGAAAAAGCTTCCACTTATGCCCTGGTGACACCACAACAATGTTTCTGCTCCTGAGTTTCAAAGGAGAAGGGAAAACCAGAGAGAAAATGACTCTCTTTAACCCTTTCCGTGCGTCGGACGGCCCGCAGCCGTCCAACGTCACAGTGGGCGTGTGCGGAGGACGGCCGGGGGCAGTCCGGGGGCCATCCTGACAACGCCCAGTCATCACCCGCAGCGTGGCGGAATTATGGCCGCGGTCAATGGGTTAAAGGATTTCCCTTCCCTTACAACGCTCAACTGGCATGATGTCATGCCGTACCTTCTCCATCAGAAGTGAGCAGTGTGAGCACGCACACACCGATGTGCCTGCTGTCACTGCAGTCTGGACAAAAACGGACAGCCTGTGCCAGGGCACAAAACAGAGCCCGACAGAGACCTGTTTTGAGGCGCCTTTTAAAAAACTGCCAGTGCTCAGCACCGGTGAGACCCGGCCCACTTAAAGCCTTGGGTGTGGTCATGGTGGGGGGCATCAGAGGCTGGGCTGTGTATATGCCCATGGCCCTTGAAAAAGGGCCCAGGGTTTACTGGGTGCAAGTCTGCACCAGTGTTTTCCCATCAAAACAAAGAAGGAGCTAAGAGGGAAAAAAGATAATGTTGCCCTCCACTCACATAATCAGTCCTCCAACACCCTACATATTACTTTATATTCATGCCCTTTGTCCGTCATTCAAACTACAAAAGTATTAGACCAATCAATCACTATCTTATTCAGGAGAGAGTATTCTGAGTGCTATGTATAATAAAAGTGAATAGCAGTGATTACCGTGCTGTATTAAGCATTGGCAATGCCATAGATCTGGCTTCAAAGGGATGTTGTTTGGTAATGTAAAGCATTCCAAGTAAATTTAAATGAGAATGGTTATGTATTTGTGTCGAAGCTGATAGAGCAAGATTTCGCATCGCGACTTGCTCGAGTCAAGAACCTCGAAAATCTATTATAATCTCGTAACCTCAAGTGTTTGTTTTACTAATTTTATGTATTTTGAATGTGCGTGGGTATCATAGAGATGCTTGCTTATGTGTTCTACTAATACGATTAATTCATGTCCCTAAAATGGCCGCTGCTTGACTTTCCTCTTCTGCGCATGCGTCAGTCACACTCACGTGACTTTGCGTAGACATAGTTCTGGAGGGAAGGGGTGCGCATGCGTAATAAGCCACAAGATGGCTGTGCTTTGATAACGTGGTGAAACTTTGTGTTGCTTCTCTTGTGACCTTGTTCGTTGCACTTATCATTAATGCATAGTATATTTTTGTAATGATGAAACTAAAGTACGACATCCTGACATGAAGTACATTCATTTATTTTTATGTACTAATTTGTTTTCGCTTACTTTTCATGTATCACGGGAAATGGGGGTCCGAATGGGTCGTGAGCCATTTTGAAGGTCCTTTCTGCGCATGCGCCAGATGCAAGGCCAGAGTCAACCATGGACCGTGGAATACAGCCAGCTGGCAGCCACAGTCAAGAGGCTCCTGAGAGCGCTACCTCTGACCCAGGAGGATGGAGCCAATGTTCCTAGACTGATACAATTGTAGACATTTGCATTGTATTCTGTGCGACTTTCTCATGGGAACCCCAATCTTGCTAGGCGGTACCTTAACATGCAAATTAGGCCTTAGAATAGTCTGTTCTGATTGGTGTGTTAACCAAATCCTACCTTAGGACCAATCGAAATTTGGGGATTCTGACACTTTGCAACATTGGGGGGTGGTACACTGACCCAAAAGAGTATATCTAGCCTAGGTTCACCTAGGGAAATTGTCCGACTTTTCTGAATAGCTGACCTGTCACTGACCCAACGCACTCAATAGGTGACTTGATACAGAGCGCTGCGGAGCACTCTGTCCGAATTTGACCATAGACTAAGGTTTTACTAAACCTTAAGTGCTGGCGGAGCACTTTGCTGGGGAGTTCGCTGACCCAATCGGGGTTCTGATCGATAGCTGCAGAGAGGGTGGAGCGCAGGCGTTGCTTCCGAACTGCGGGTGCTGGTCGTATCCTGGTGGTCCTGTCCTGATCCTAATCTGGGTTTCCTGTCCTGTCCTGGGGTGTCCATTCTGCACCTGCTGTCCCATTGATGACTGCTATTCCTTGGGGTATTTCCTGTCCTTAACTGACCCGTGGCCAGGGTTGGTTTTCACACCAGTCTAGGTAAATATCGCTCTGAGTTCTTAAAACTGCACCTTTCTATTTTTCCGTCTTTGCTTCAATAAAGACATACCCTTTGCATGTGTTAAGTTTCCATGCTTTTCTCTGCAAATCATTGCATCTCATTAAAGTCATTTACAGTTTACATTTCATAGCATGATCCTATGTTCCCTATCTTTTTAGTATAATTCTTTCCATACTGTTCATGAATTAAATAAATGTTTTTCAGATTTTCCTTAAAAACTGAATTGAAGTAATAAACGTTAGAATTATAGCGTGTTGCACTTTTACCCTTTCATAGATGTATAGGTTTCCCTAGTGTCTTTTCTCTCGAAACATGACCTAATGATAAAATCCTAAAACGTGCATAAAATTCCTAGCATTTAGTACCCTCTCTCTAATTTCATTTTCGTTATTTCTGAATTCCCTCATTATAGGGTTAGATGGTTACCTGTATACTCTTCCTATATTGTTATGTGCTCTTCGTTATTCTGATTATAGATTGCCTCATTACTATAAACTGTATGATTGCAGAATCTGAAATCTAAGATAAATCTTTTAAAACTTCTAGTTGTCCGTGGTCATTTCATGAAATAAAATACAATAAAGTTGGGTTTGTATTTTGCTGCCTTTCCTTTTACAGCTAGCTCCCTGACCCATCGTGGTCATAGGTACCCATAACGGTGGATGGTAAGTTGGGTACACTGGAAGTTATCAAAAGGGAACTCACAATTATTGATAGTAGATTGTGTGGTCATCTGATCAATGTATATGATAAAGTAAAGTATATGGGCCCGAAGCCAGAAGTGGCGAAATTATTGTCGGGTGACCCGCGATCTCTAGCAAAGCGAAGAACTGTAGAATAATAATGGTGCATGTTAAAAGTTCAGGTGACATTTACATTGTCAAGCCATAGCTAAACATTCATGTATGTTAAAGATGGACCTCATTTCATTTGAAATGCTGCCAGAGAAAAACATCACAAATTATCTAGTTATCAAAGACACTTTAGTAGCACAATGCCATGTGTATGGACCTGACATTTTAAGCTCAGGCAGTTGGATAAATTAAGAAAGCGATCAGAGCTCCATGGAGGACAAGCACTTTTTTGTGGAAGCACATAACTTCTGCCGAATTAAAACATGTACTCCTAGCTCCCAACATATGGGCGGAGTCAAACCCCCTTTCTAGTGATGCTCACATAATTGTCTAGCGATGTCATACCATAAAACATAGGAGAAGACAACTCATAGAAGCAACTGAGATGGTGACATTGGATATTCATTTCCGTGCCATGAACTCCTCATCATAGATGTATTCCTATGCATGCAGGGGTGTAGGGCTGTCTATCTAATCTTGAGTTAGCCCAGTGAAGTAGCTAGTGAATACTACTGGTATCAGTCAGTTTTACATCTCTTAGTCATGTCTCATCCTCGCTTAGATGTTGGGCGTCTGTTCACAAAGACTTCTACAACATTCTGTGTTTTGCAAAAATGTGTTCCGGAGACCATCCACACCTTACTACATGTGGTAACAAGGCACATGGTTAAAACAATGGTACATGTACAAAGTAAGACTTGTTGGTTTCATCTGGCCAACATGTTTTGTTGCCTCATCTCCCCTTGGCAATTTCATTAGTGCCACAGGACCATTGATTCTCCACAAATGATCTTCCCACAAGGTGAAGGACTACCAACTGGCAGGGATTCAATGTTTTAAGTAACCAGGAGGAGCTCTTCACCAGTTTGGCGCTCAGTATATCCTCAGGATCTCCTTTAGATCTCCTTCCTTATAGGATCTGGAAGGAGTATGGCCCGGAGCTATTCCCCTGGATGCATTTGATCTATTGTCAATCCCTGGAGGAAAGAGTAGTGCCAGAAGTATGGAAACAGGCAGTGGTAACTCCCTTACTTAAGAAGCCTACGCTGGAACCAACAATTCCGGCCCATTTTAGGCCTATATCTCTCCTACCCTATAAAATTCTGGAGAAATCTGTTAGTAGGTCCTTGTCAAGTTATCTAGAAGATAACTGCCTATTGGATAAGGATCAGTTTGGATTCCGCCCAGGCCATAGGACAGAAACTGCACTGGCAACCATGATGGACACCCTGCGAATGCGAGCCGACAACGACAACTCATCAGTACTAGTGTTGTTGGATATGTCTGCCGCATTCGACGCGGTTAGCCATGCAGTCCTACTAAGTAGGCTGGAGAAACTGGGCGTGAAGGGTAAGGCCCTGAAATGGCTACAATCCTACCTACTGGGCAGACAACAGGTAGTGACTTTGGCACCGTTCGCTTCCCCTAAGTCCCTGGTCCACCATGGAGTGCCACAGGGCTCGTCGATCAGCCCTGTCCTCTTTACTATATATCTGCAGCCCCTGATCCTTATTATAAAATCTTATGGGATCAATCTGATTAACTATGCTGACAAAATAAAATTGGTGTTTTCCCTGGAAGGGGAGCATGCGGTGACCATGGATACATTTCAGAAATGCATGGGTAGGGTTTCCGGTTGGCTTAATGCAAACTCCCTCCAATTTAATGAGGGAGGAAAACATAGGTAGTCTACTGCGCAGCGGCCAAATTGAGCCAGCAATTACCTTGCGAGATTATCTATGCATCCCAGTCAAGACCATGCGGAATTTGGGAGTATTGTTTGACGAAAACCTCCAAATGGTATCGCAAGCTAATAAAACAATTAGTGTCTGCTTTGGCCTGCTAAAAGCGCTTAGACAGATTCTGCCCCTCCTACCCGACGAGACTAGACCGCTGGTGGTAAGGAGTGTAATTCTGGCCTGACTGGATTACTGCAACTCCTTATATCAGGGTGCCCCTTTATACATCTTGCAGGGGCTCCAGAGAGTCCAGTCTCTAGCGGCCAATCTGGCACTCAATAGACCCCGCGGCTCCTCTACTACTATGGCGTTGAGAGATTTACACTGGCTGCCAATAAGGGATAGAGTCACATTTAAATCTCTGTGCATTGTCTATAGAGCGCTACACAGTACGGGCCCTCTTCCACTGCAGGAAAGACTCACCTGGTATAAGCCCACTAGATCTCTGCGCTCTTCCAGCAGAGGCCTGGCAGCTACCATCAGAGTTAGGAGATCTAGGATGGGAGGTAGAGCTTTCTGCACAGCAGCGTCTCGGCTGTGGAATGAGCTGCCCCAGAACATTAGGCAAGCTGACTCCTTGATAGGCTTCAGAAAGAGCTTAAAGACGTGGCTATTTACAAAAGTCTGAACTCCCGGCGCCCTCCCACCTAGTCTTCAATTTGTCGCTTCCATCTGACTAGGTCTTCTGTCTTTTCAAAGCGCCAGGATACCCGCAGGGTGGCAGTTGCACTATACAAGAACAACATACAATACAACACAATACACCTGCAGTGGCGGCAGTCTCAGCCTGTGCATTCGTGGGATCACATGACAGTGTTTTCACACCCAATAATTTCAGGTGCCGGATCACCTAGCCACTTGTGATTAGGCAGTGTGGTCAGGGGCGTGGATATCATTAGTGTAGCAGTGCCTAGGGGCATGAGGATCTCATATCACCCTACTTATTGTTATGCTTATATTCTGGCCATAACACAAGTGCCACATCTCTGGGAGCAGTATTACCCCTCCCAGACCCATGTTCCTGCTCCACTAAACAAATATTAAGGCCCTTTATGGCTTTATATGTTGCTATGGAGAACTGTCTGTGACACATAGCCTTGGAGATTTCCTACGCAGATTGACACACAGGTCTTGGAAATGTCGACATTCTTCAGTACAATAGGATATGGTAGGATAATGTGAAATAAAAGACATGAAAAATGTGAGTATGAATGCGCCTGAATTTTAAAAACAAGGAAATATAGATCAACCTTTGTTTTCATTGTGTTCAAGAATGACGGGGAAGATACATGTGCTCCACCCACCATCTCCCAGCTGCACTCTTACAAACCATCCAAGCTTCTCTTCTAGTTCCCAATTCAAACCTTTCAACAATGGCCAATCTGGACTTTGGGGTGTGCTTTTTACCATTGCGCAATTATTTATCATTCCTGTTAGACCCAGCGGTTTCGGGCTAGCTGGGATACATTGAAGCCAGTCAGAATCCACAATTCCAATTAGGATGAGTACAATAAAATTGTCTGAGAACCTGTGCTCATCTTCTTGTAGCATGACATTGAGCACTCAGGGGTTTCCTCAGGGTTCGAGCGTAAAGTATTGGTACAACACCACCCTCGCAACACACTGCGTACACCGCAAAATACTCCACAGCATCTTTGTATTACACACACACACACTGAAATGAAACAAGAAACACATTGTATATACACTCTACAGTTATACACAATTGTCAAACGTCACAGATCTTTGACTACGCCTCGTGACCCAACCCCTCAGTTCTTCAACTCCACCAGCCAACGATACACGTTACCCCAGCTGGCGCCCCATTGACTAGACCGTCTCAACCACCTTACACAGAAAGAAACAGTTACTTAGTTTTATCCATCCGGATTAGACCTCCAGACACCCAACCATGAGTGTGGGATCGCAATCCCCCATAAAGAAAAGGTTTTGACCCAGGCAGCTGGGGCACTTCGAATTCTGGAGAAATGTTTGCCCCTTAAGCAGAGGTGTGACCTGCCGTAGTGTGACCTGCTGTACCCCCCAACAGGCAGCTGTAGGTGCCCACAAGGCACACAAAACACCTCTGCCCTCATCACAGTGTTCTCCATTACAAAGCACGTTGTGGCGTAGGTCTGGGGTCAGGGAGCGCACAACCTCAGACAGAGGCTGTGATGTTAGGCACTGCCACTGTCCCATCTGGACACCGAAGACAGTCTCCTGACTCAGGTTCCACCTGTTTCCGCTGCGCTCAGGGTGCTCCTTACAATCTTGTGGAGATAGTGAGATCTTTTGTGTCCTTGGGATCTCATGATTGGAGGCCAGCTGACCAACTCTTGGAGAGTAAATCAGGACCCAGGCCACAACAGTTGGCACTTAGCTGCAAGCCAGCAACATCCAGGCAAAATCCACCAAGTCATAGTCCCCCTCTGTGAGCACGACATGCTCCAGGCCACCACAAGTCTGCCAATAGTCCAGTTGCAGTCCCTCCTGACCTAATGAGTCCTAATGTCGATGTCACAGCATCAAACCAGCGTAGTATGGTTCCAAATCTAAAAGTGTCTCAAACTGCTGAGGCCAGAGTCCAATAGTTACACCCACAATGGCCTTTAAAGATGCGATCAGTTCAAAATGCCACTTTTTAAATGTACAACATCTCTCTAATTGTTGTCCTGTTTGCCATCCTTCACCGGGAGGTTTGATCACAATCTTTAGAGGGGCCAAGACCCTGCCCCTTGGAATATAGGTGCCAATTCCACCCTCACGTAACCATCCCAGAAAGGCCCTTCAGAGTCAGAGGTCTGCAGTTTCCCTTGAGCCTCTAGTTTATGAGCCTCTATCAGGAATGCACAGATGCGGGTGTCCCACTAGCACCCAGTTGTGAATTAGGAGACAGGCCGGGAGGCACATAGAGCATGGTCTTATCGGACGTTTTGTGAGAACTCAGGGAGCAGACTGAAAAAATTAGGTGGGAGTGCATTCTCACCCGAGGTAAACATCCTACCACGGGAAACCGAACTAGGAGAGAATCTGCTGGAAGAGGTTGGACGAAAGGTATATCATTATTGAAAAGGCGAATGCTCTGCTCAGGGAGTCTGCATGTCGATTCTTCCTCCCAGAAAAAAGACTGTAAAAAGAGAAAGGGAATACATCTCCGCCCACTTGCCAATCCTCTGGGAAAGGATAAACAAAGCCCACTGCAAGCCACGCTGATGGTTGATATTAGCTCCCACCCCCTGATTGTCTGTTTGCAAACAGACTGGTTGGTTCTGTAGAAGTAGAGCAAACCACTAAAGCATCTGCCACAGAGCCTTCAGTTCCCTCCAGTCAAAGATTGAAGGGCTTTAAAACAAGATAATCTGCTCTGGGCTTTTGAATTTCCCAGCACCACCACCATCCCCGGTCACTGGCATCTGTGATCAGGATTGTTAATGGAGGAACAACTAGATTGTAAACCCTGGAAAGATGCAATAGTGATAGCCACCACTGGAGAGATTGTCTTATCTCTGACATTTCAGGAATGAGGGTATCGTAATACTGTGAAGCTGGATTGCAGTGGTGAAGGAAATGACGGACCAGGGGATACAAATGCAGAAGAATCCAGGGAAGAATAGGCAGAGTGTATGCCATTTCCCCTTTGCTCTTCTGCCATAGACTTGCAAACACCTGGGTTTGGGACAGAAGACAGGAGAGGTATTGAATGAGCGATATCTGGTCTCCTTGGTTCATTCTGAAGAGGGCTCTGATGAATTTCAACGTCTGGGTAGGTAGAAGACAACATTTCTTGAGGTCGATCAAGAAACAGAACTCCCTCAGAAGATTGCAGACTTGTTGCACATTCTCATTTGCCATAGATAAAGGAGGAGATTGACTCAAATGCCTCTTTAATAAACAATACCTTCCAGGAGGGCCATGAGTTTGTAAAACCTTGTGGTGCCAATGAAAGGACAAAAGGCATCACCTGAAACTGCTAATGGTCCATCCCCATGCCAAGTAGTCCCCTGGGTGGATCAATTGAAGAATGGACTGTAATGTTCTCATTTTAAAGGGTTTGAAGGGAATATTCAAGTTCACCTCTTTTAGGTTCATCACTGAGCGTTAGACTCCTGTAGACTTTTGTACTAACAATAGAATAGAATGGAGTGGTATCCTTGCCCCCTTTCCAGTGGAGGCACTGAGATTATGGCTTTTTTCTCCAAAAGAAGCTGGACTCCTGCCAGTAATGCAGCTTGCTACATCAAGCTATATGGCAGAGGAGTTTTGCTCAGCAGGCTGAGCTGCCCTTGATGAAACTCTATTCAGTATCCTGATGAGACCGTATCAATTGCCCAAGCATCTGAGACCGAAAGCCATTGGTGACGAAAGAAGCCAAGATGACCTATCACTGGTAGGAATGGATAGTCACTTCTTTGGAAGAGGAGGGGTTAAGACAACTGAAAACTGGGATCCGGATCTGTCTGCCCCAAGGGCACCAGGCCATGACACTTGCCTCGAGAGGACTGGTTTTCCTTAGCTTGGTAAGGAGCAAAAGCTCTTCAAAAACACAACCCTCTTCTTGACGGATTGTGTTGGGTGTGATCAACTTTCTGTTATCTGAATTGAACTGCTGCCACTTCCTGACTAGAATTTACTTAAAATTGCATGGTTCCCCAAATTTCATGGGAGACACCATATTGGGGTCAAGAAGTGTCTCTACCGAAAATGGAGACTGAAACTTCATGCAGCAGGTTCTGATCTGGCAAAAGACGCTCTGCGCCCCCAAAGCCAACGAGCACGATCATCAGCTGCTGTGCAGGGCAGGATGATCAAAATATACTTAGAGACTGCTAAAGCTAATCTCAGGAGAAAATTACAAATAAGCAAATAAATTGAAGAAACATTCACTTGACTTTTCCAGGTAAGGTGATCCTGCAGCGTTAAAAAAAAGAAACTGGATGTGCTCATTGTGTGTTTTTCCCTTTATGCATGATGAGTCATAAGGAGCCATCTAGGGGGGCATTTTTTCACTTAGCCAGGCAATTGGTTTCTGCGGAGCAGGAGAACAGCTCATGGTGTAAGGAATGGGACTGCAAGATGGACGAGGAGGTAATATGTTTTCTTCGCTTTCTTAAAATTCACTAATAACAGATCAAGAACAATGCTGCCTTTGTTGCTCATTAGTATAATAAGACAATAGCGTGATTTTTTTTGGCCATTGTTGTCTGCTCTGTAACGGTCTAGTTATTCACCCAAGCTGGGTGAAGCCCCGGAAGCACCCACACACAATGTTTCATTCTCTGGCCAGGCGTGGCCAGAGAGCATAAATAAAGGGGCAGGGGTCGCTCAGGACTTCCGGCCCAGACGAGTAATCCTGAGTGTCTGTCCTATGATTTTACTGCGCAGCGGTAGGCCTGCATATGGTGCCTAAGAGTGTATGCTGTCCTCAACCTCTACACTGGCGACAAGGGTGGGATTGCAAAAGTATACCCACAATGAAGGAGCAACACCCACCGTGCAGTCAGGTCCGGCGACCAGCAAGCGCATAGCCCAGCCGAGCCCAGCAACAGGAAAGCTCGGGGGAGCAGAGCGACGACATCGGGAGGCCCCGCGGTGAGCAGAGCGCGACGCAGACAGCGCTCACGAGTGCCCCGCTCCGAAAAAAAAAAGCACAAACCCTGTGCGCATCACCCGAGAGCGTCACAGCGCTACCCGGGTGTCCCGGTTCACCCCATGAGAGTGCGCATGCGCAGGAGCAGAGAGAGGCCCAACCAAAGCCCATCGAGCATGAAGGAAGACACGCGAGGGCATGGATCAGCTGCTAAGAAAATGAGCAGCTCCTTCAAAGGCACCAAACACTGTGCAAGTGATTTAGGACACAGCAACAGTGTCGACCACATCCAGAAAAGCCCAAATCAACAAGCACTGGCAAATGCAACACCAGTTTGGCACAGAGAACAGCAGAGAAAAAAATAAAGACATCAAAGACCAGCAAGAACAGTTCAACTGTGGCACAAGACCACTCAGCAGCAAGAGCATGCATCCCAGGGCAAAGGAGGATCAACAAGCACTCGCAGAAGCAACACAGCCCTGCACAAGATACATAAAAACCCAACCACTTGAGACTGGAATCATCACAGGCACGTGGTGAGACACAGGCGCTATTGCCAAGTAAGAGTCCACCATGTCAAACCCAGCAGCACAAGCAGCTCAACAGCCGGTGGCCCCACCTGCGTCACCACATCCAGTACACTCACAAATTACCGCACTTCCTCCGTTCAGTGAACTAATTGACCCAGCCACTGCGTCACCAAGATGGAAGGTGTGGGTTGGTGCCTCGACAATTACTTCGTAGCAACGAGGGAGACCGACGGAGCCGTCAAAAGACCGCTGCTCCTACATTTCACTGGAGATTAAATATATAAACTATTTGCGCATCTCCTGAACACTGGTGCGCCCACCGACTACGATGCTGCGATCAGAGCTTTAAACGCCCATTTTGACCCCCAGCTTAACCCTCACTATGAGCGATTCAAACAGGCAAGCCAGACAAAGAGAAGGAGAGTCAATGGCCACCTATCATGCATGCCTCAGAGAACTAGCAAACACATGCACTGAGGATGATTAGACCAAAGAGGTGACGGCACAAGTCATCCAAGGCTGCCGCAACAAGACACTGCGGACACTTATACTTCGACAACCCCGCATCTCCTTAGAAGACATTTTGATCCTCGCTAACTCACACGAATTGTCAGACATCCGAGCAAATGCGATGGAAACCGCGCTCAACCAACAAACTGAGCAAACAGCGTCAAGGCGGAGCGAGCTGACGCCATTCGCACACCATCTCGTGGTGGGCGAGGAAGGTGGCCCACCAGGACAACGCGACGGACACAGTGTGGATACTGCGGGAGAGAAGAGCACCCTCCAGACAGTTGCCCGGCGAGGGGAAAAAACGTGCACCAAGTGTGGTATCCCTAACCACTTCGCGAGCGTGGGTTGAGGAGGTTCGCGAGGTAGAGGCAATCCAGGGAAGAGGACACCGACAGGAGCTGTAAGACATCTATCGCTAGAAGAACTCACAACTTCACGATCAACAAGAACCTCCACTCGCCACAACCAGCGCCTGGATGACTCTTCCGCGGAAGAAGACGAAGAATGCTATTTTGTATCGTTTGCAGGCGACCTCAAAAAGAGACGACAACCGCAACCCAAGTGCAACATTGAGATTGATGAATCCCCAGTAAATGGCCTGATCGACACAGGAGCAACCGTTACTGTAATGGGGTCGCAACACTACAAAAAGCTCAACCCGAGACCGCCACTCACCCCGTCCAAAATCAGGATTCTAACATACGGAAGCCAGAAACCGCTTCCCCTGAAAGGAAAGATGACAGTCCAGGTGAAATCGGAGACCCAAGCAGTAACAACAACATTCCATGTTGTTGATAAAGAAGCCGATATATTAGTAGGGAGTCATACCACCGAAGACCTCAATTTAATTGCATTTGGAAATGCAGTGAAACTTCTCCAAACCGATGACATTCTGGATTTGTTTCCACAGTTGTTCAAAGCATTAGGGAGTATAAGGAGACCACCAGTAAAACTGCATATAGATAAGGCAGTACAACCTGTTGCGCTAAGACACCGACGAATCCCTTTCCATCTCCAGCCACTAGTAGAGCAAGAACTCCTGAAACTAGAGCAACAAGGAGTGATCGAAAAGGTAACAGGCCCAACGCCCTGGGTATCCCCCATGGTAATCGGTGAAAAGCCAAAGCAGCCAGGGAAGATCCGAATCTGCATTGATATGAGGATGCCTAACCAAGCCATAAAAAGAGAAAGACACTTAATACCAATGGTTGATGACATCCTAGCCGACCTCAACAGCTCACAATGGTTCTCGAAATTAGACCTAAACGCTGGATATCATCAGTTAAAACTCGCGGAAGAAAGCAGGTATATTACCACGTTCTCGACCCACCTTGGGCTTCGTCGCTACAAAAGATTGAATTTTCGAATATCTTCAGCTGCAGAATTTTTCCAAAACACTGTGAGGGAAATCCTATCAGGGCTTCAGGGAGTCCTCAATGTTTGAGACAACATCCTCATCCACTCAGCGACAATTGAAGAACACCACCGTCGACTCCGAGCCACTCTTCAGCGGTTGGCAGAACATGGTGTGACCCTTCACAAAGAGAAGTGCCAGTTCTTCTGCAAGGCAATCAATTTCTTCGGGTATGTCTTTAGCTCGGAACGTGTCAAGGTAGACCCCAAGAAGTCACAAGCTATCCAACTTGCTCCCGCAACAACAAACGCCTCCGAAGTGAGAAGATTTCTGGGGACGGCAACATATTGTGTACGCTTTATCCCGAACCTTGCCACAATTGCAGAGCCACTGCGACACCTAACAAAGAAAAAAAAAACCCTGGCAGTGGACTGAAGAAGAAGACAAGGCGTTCAAACAAGTACGGTCTGCCTTACTAGCCAGCACAACCATGGCGTACTTCGACACCACTCGCTCAACAGAGCTACTGGTAAATGCCAGCCCGGTCGGCCTGGGAGCTGAACCAGGGACCTGGGTCCCATTAGCCTTTGCGAGTAAAGCACTCACAGCAACGGAAGCCCGATATTCGCAAATAGAACGGGAAGCATTGGCCATCAAATGGGCATGCAGTCACTTTCACCTATATGTGAGTGGTCACCCCTTCAGAGTAGTAACAGATCACCAGCCTCTCCTCTGTTTTTCAAAGGAACCGCACATCACCCACCTCCAAGAATTGAAAGGTGGGCAATCCAATTGCATCATTACCAGATGGAGCTGGTATATCGACCAGGTGCCAAAAACCCCGCCGACTTCCTGTCATGTCATCCCCCATGCACCACTGGGACAGATGATGATCAAGAGACAAAAACAGAAGAGTTTGTCAACATGGTCTCCTAGTGGTCGTGCCCGCGAGCTTTCTCGATAGAAGAGATAAAGACACACATGGACACGGACATAATCCTCAAGCAAGTATCTGACGCTCTGAAAGACAGGTCATGGGAAGGATTCCTCAAAAACATCCAAGGGTGGAGCGAGCCTGACAGGACCCGCCTGGGAAAATTTTGGAAAGTTCGAGAAGAACTCAGCTCTGCGGAAAATGGAATCATACTGAGGGGTTCACGCATCGTCATACCACAAAGCCTGCAAGAACGAGCAACAATCCTCGCCTATGAAGGCCATCAAGGCATAGGGAGGATAAAGTCAAGGATGAGGGAAAACGTGTGGTTCCCGGGTATAGAGGACAGCGTGGACACCATTGTGCGCAACTGCAGAACTTGTCAACTCACAGGTAACTCCGAAACCCCGTCACCAGTGAACACCGAAGATCCGGCCCCATCGCCATGGTCGTAGGTGAGCCTTGATTTCGGAAGCTTCCCCGATGGGAGAGTCACAGCCGTCCTAATCGACAGTTACACCAAGTATCCAATCATCGAAGTTCTGCCGTCTACAGCATTCGGCAATTTGCAACCAGTTTTAGAGAAGTCGTTTGCCCTATTTGCCCTGCCACACATCATCAAGACGGACAATGGGCCCCCATTCCAAGGCAGTGAGTTCAAAGACTTCCTGACACGACTAGAAATCAAACATCGCCGAATTACACCTCAGTGGCCGCAAGCCAATGGCGAAGTTGAACGATTCTTGTGCACCATCAATAAAGTCTTGCGCATAGCAATGGCCGAACACACCAACCCAGAAATTGCTCTACAACAGTTCCTTAGAGAATACCGCGGCACGCCTCACTGTACAATACAACGATCTCCCTGGTCACTCATGCTGACAGGACCTGGGCGAGACATGTTACCCATGGCCGACAACTGGAGGCCAGTGCCATACGACCCAGCAGGTGCCCAAGCACGGAGACAGCAAACCAACGACAAAGCAAGTTATCGCCCAATGGCGCGAGGCTGCGTAGTGACACCTGGGTGTTCTGTGTTGCTACAAAACCGGTGGAGCGGAGGAAAGTGCCGAACCCCCTATAAGCCAGGGCTGTGGACTGTGAAGTCAACCAACGGAACGGCCGTCACTGTGGAACGGGACGGAGAGGTGATAACACGGAACATCTCATGGTTTAAGAAGTTTCCTCACCAGGCGGAACACAGCAAGTCACCGGTCAGTCAAACCCGCCGAGCTACAACCTGATCCAGTCGAGGGTACTCCGGATGAAACTCTATCTCAAAGTCCAGTGAAGTCATCAGAGCCAAGGAGTCCCCGACAAGAGCCAGAGGGCCGCCAGCATCCGTACAATCTCAGGCCGAACCCCCGGCCTAGCAAGAGACTAGCTGACTTTGTATGTTAAACATGTTTTATTACTTTGTTTGAAAAACTAACTTGGGATGGGTTGTAGCGGTCTAGTTATTCACCCAAGGTGGGTGAAGCACCCACACACAATGTTTCACTCTCTGGCCAGGCGTGGCTAGAGATCATAAATAAAGGGGCCGGGGTCGCTCAGGACTTCCGGCCCAGACGAGTAATCCTGAGTGTCTGTCCTATTATTTTACTGCGCAGCGGTAGGCCTCCATATGGTGCCTGAGAGTATATGCTGTCCTCAACCTCTACAGGCTCCACATTGACAAATATTAAGGGGCATATCATCAAGGGCTGGCGATATAGTTATCGCCGCTTTAGCGTCTGTTTTCGGACGAAAAGCGGCGATAATTATATTGCATTATTTACAAGGACAGGCTTGCGCGTGTTTCCTTGATTCAGCTCCCGTTTTGATCACACCTCACTTTGCATCTCTAATGAGATGCAAAGTACGCGTTCCCTGTGAAAACAGATTGAAAATGATCGCTAACTGTCCTTCTCTGTATTTACAATATGGTCCAGGACACCCATCGCGATATTTAAACCCGCGCTAACGGCGGTTATCGCTGTTATTGTACTTCTGCATTTTTCCTGACTAACCTATCTTTGACATGGGAGGCTAAATCCACATATCCCTATCAGCAAGGATTCCCCTATTGCTGCAGGATTATCGCTGGATTCCCAGCGATAATCCTGCATTTCAAGGCTATCGCTGGATTTCACATCGCCGTGGAGATAAGCGTTGTAAATAACGCGATATCTCGGCGATCTGATCCGGCGATAGCTGACGTTAAGCTAAATCGCACTTAGCGCGCCCAACGATCTTTAATGCAGTTCGTTGCTAATATGCCCCTAAGATTTTCTAGTAACTCATTTTGCGCAATATTTCTACCCTCTAGATCATACAGGGTTTGCAATGTCTCTAAATCATCATCTTGACAATTGTAACCTGTTTCAGCTGCAGTATTTGCTGAATTTATATTCTTGTTTTTGTTGCAAATAAATAGATAGATAGATAGATAGATAGATAGATAGATAGATAGATAGATAGATAGATAGATAGATAGATAGATAGATAGATAGATAGATAGATAGATAGATAGATAGATAGATAGATAGATAGATAGATAGATAGACGGTTGGGTGGGTGGGTGTGGGTGGGTAGATGGTGATGTGTATGTGAAAGAAATAAACGTGTGTATCTGGATGCATCCCAATAAATGATTGCAGTGCAAGTGTAGGTATTTGGTGTAAGCAAACTAATGTAGAGTCAGTGAATGAAGACAGTGTCAGCGAATAAGCTTGATGCTAGCAAATACATAAAATCCATTTGAATGGGAGCAATGCATGGAATAGTAGGCAAGGAGTGCACACTGTTTCAATGAATTCAGCAATGTAAGCAAGTGTAAGGGAAAATACACAGGGGCTTATTTACAAACCTATTGCGCCACTGGTACGTCACTTTTTCCCATGTTCAAAGTGCGGCGCAAGGGGCTTGTAAATAAGCCTCATAATATCACTGAATATACGCAGTGCCAAGTAAAGTGAACCCAGTGTAAGTTCATGAACTCAATAGTAGTGAATGATGCTAGTGAATGAGTGCAACGCCGAGGAATAAAAGTAAGACAATTGACTAATGCTTTGAATGAAAACAGCAGAAAAAAGTAAATGTAGCATGAAAAAATGAAAGTGATGCAAGTGAAAGAACACAGTGCAAGTGAACATATGGAGCGTACTGTGCAAGGGAATCAAAGTAGTGAAAGTAAATGAATGTAATGAAATGAAATGAAAGCGACGCTGCTGCAAGAACAAAGCACTGGTGATTGAATAGCTGGTAAGGGAATTAACGCACAAATTGATGTATAGCAGGTGATTAAAATCAGTGCCAGAGATTGGGGAGCAGATTTACAAGAAACTAACGCAGTGAGGTGCGGCAAGTCATATTGTTGCCCCGCGCTGCATTAGTTTCAGAGCACAGGGATGCGACATATATACAACAATATGTTGTATTTTAGTGCTTCCCCCTGCCCTGGCGCACAAACTCCTGCTATGCGCTGGTGCAGGCACCCTTGCACCTTGGTGCAAGGATGCGTGCATTGTGGGGAGATTGTTTTTGTGCAGGAAGGGGTAACTTACTGAATGAAAACAATCATTTGAGGTGATTTCCTTTTCCAATGCATGCTGTAGAATGCAGCAAGCACTGAAAGAGGAAAAAAACGAGGTAAATGAAAACCTTTCTCCTCGTTGCACCTCGCTACGCAACCACTAGGGTGGCATAGCAATCTGACACATTTTCGGATTTACGATTCCTTGTAAACCTGGAAATGCATCAGTGGACATGGGTGTGGCGTGGGAACACCCACGCCATGCCCCTTACACACAAAGTGTTGTGTGAAAAGGGGCGATATTTACAAGCACAGGTAAAGTCACGCAGGGTGGCTTTACCTGTGCTTATAAATTTCACTCAGCTGGTTGCGCAGCTGGTGCGTCACGCAACATGACGGACCGGCGGCGCAAAAGGCTTGCAAATCTGCCCATGAGTACAGTGCACAGGGTCATAACGCACGATGCGCCTGGGGCGCAATGAGAGAGCAGGATGTACCCTCCAGGGAGGGTGGGTGTAGGAGGGGCTCAATTCAGCCTCAAACATATGGAGATGTGTGGGGTATTGGAGTTTTAGGGGCCCCTCACCACATGCTGCAGTGAGCCCTGTGATTTCACATTACGCATTAATGGTGCACCTGGGTGGATGCCACTAAAAAGAACGAATACAGTGTTGGTGAAAAGAAATGAATGCAGCGCAAGTGGATAAGCACTGTACAGATGAGAAAACACTCAGGCCCAGCTAAAGAAAGGGATGTACAAGCCCAGGCGGCAGAAACTGGGTGAACAAATGGCCTTCTTTGCAACAGTATCACATTCGCTGGCAGCCTGTCTGATGCTATCTCATTAAAGCCTTTAAGTTCCCCTTTTACAGCATCAATCGCCTTGAACTACTAGGAGACTCAGTTATGGTAAACCAAAGGCGACCACACAAGCGTGAAATAAAACACACACAAACATCAGGTTACAGGGAAAGGATTTAAAATGTTTAGTTTTAATATCTCCAAAAAGCTAATTAGTGGTAATTATGTTTTAAATGCAGTATTATAACATCCCATGCCGGGAAATGGCAAAACAGCACAATTTCCCAGTCGCCAGCTGGCAGACTACACATTTATGTATTTATTTTCAAAAAAAAGTTTTGCCTTTTGTGCATTTAAAATACATTTTCGCCCATCCCCGGAGATGGAATGAATACATTTTAGAGAGTTGTATTTTATTATACAAAAGGGGAAATGGGGAAAATATTTTAGTGGATGTTACTTCTCAAAGGAGGAAGGAAACATGGAAAGTACAGGACACAGGCTTTAGTAATTGGAAAGCTGTAAAGTCGTTCCAACAGGGTAGCAACACCCGTGCAGAGTCTGGACTGGTGGGGCTGGAAGGATAGAGGGTAATCACCCCACTTCACCTCTTCCCACTTCAGCACTTCATCCACCACATCATATTACATTTTCAGCTTTTTAAAGTATTTTTTCGCTCATAAATGCTACAAGTGAGTTCGCTCACATTTCCTCACCTCAATCAGTGAATGTGGGCAGCGATCCAGCTTCAGAGGCGATGGTGATATCAGAATGCCACCAGTGTGGCATAGTCTGCTTTCGCCTCACTTGATACCTGAGGCTAAAGGTACCATTGTGGCCAACATTCAGGACTGGTTGAATAATGTCTGACCGTCCAGTGGGAAGCATTGGTCGCGGATCTAGTTTCAGTAAAGTTTTGTTGCCTGAATTGAAAATTGCCAATTCTTATGCCACACAAATGGGCTAAGGTCCTGTGCCCTGCAGGGTCCTACAAGCAGGGTGACTGGGATTGAAGGATGTCTTGGATAAACCAATACAACTTCAGCTCCATAAGGCTACAAGTTCCACTGGTTCACAGGAGGTTGATACAAGCATTGGAAAGCAATAGTTGTGGCATTGGAAAACTGGTGCGAAGGCACATTTCTCTCCGTTATTTTTTAGTGAACCGTGTACAACAACAAAATTAATAAAAATAAAAAAGAGCCATCGCATATACCTTTTATAGAAGAGTCTGGGTGCTTCCTTGCAGGCAGGCGGCCTTAGAACAGGTGTAAGAGGGCCTTTTGTGAGTTTTCTCTCATTATTGCCTCACGGCAGTGAATTGAAGTGAAAGCTATTGTCAAGGAAGAAAATTTTTGAGCGTTCAGCATATTGCTAGGCATAGTGCACAGCTCAATGTATATCTTTCTACTCACATAGAAAGGAATCCGGGTACAGCAACGCCTCCACTGCCTCTCTCTGCCCGTGGAAATGCACTGGAGGAAGAAAGCACCTGTCCTCCTCCTCAGCGAACACTTGATGGCTTCGGACACCCCACCCTCGTCCCATTTATTTATTTATTTGTATTTATTTTTTATTTTGAGAGTTTTATATAGCGCTGGCTAGACCCAGAGGTATCGACTGATGTCCCCCATTGCCCTACCAGTCAGGCACTGTGGCATATTCTCCAATCCCTCTTAATTATTCCACTCCCCCTAAAGTTCATGCCCTGACCTTCAGTCCCTGTAAGTAACTCACACCTATCCTCCCTTCTTCCTCATTTCCCCTCTCCCCTACACCACATTCTCTTTCAGGTCCCATTTCTCCCTACCCTCCCCCCCTCTCCCGGACTGTACCAAGCACTCTTAATCACCCTCCCATTATTGGTCCCATTTGACCCTCCCTCCTCCTCCCATGCTGACCCAGACGCCTCCCCTTCACCCTTTCTCTCACCTGGGAGTGCCGATCTGAAAGTGCATGAGGGAGAGGAGAGAATGCCGGGCCCCGGGGGAAGCGAAGTCGCAGACTAGCCTTCCCCCGGGGTCATTCGCGCTGATAGGCCAGGTAGGGGAAAGGGAGGAGTTAGGGGTTGGGGGATATAAGCGCAGGGGAGGAAGGGAACTTCCTCTTCCTGCGCCTGGCACCATCGGGAGGGTCACAAAAGGGAGGTTAGTGTTAGCTAGGGCCTTTGGTCGAGTAGTGTAGTCGGGTGGTCTTTGGTCGGTCCGGTAAGCGCCGGGGGCTGTTCTCTAACGGCAGCCGGTTGATTCCCACGCCGGAAGCGTGCATTTCAGCACGATGTCGGGCATTTCGTCTCAGGATGTCCGGGAGGCCTTGCTGCTTCTTGCGAGGGCCGGGCGGGAGGACCTGCTTCGCCCGGGGGTCTTAGGCCAAGCGTGGGTGGTGACTACCAGGGGCACAAGTGCTGCCTCGGCCGGGGTCTCGGCCGCGGTGGTTGCGTGTCAGGAGGATGAGCCTGACACGGTTGAACTCGGTGTCGAGCGGAGGGGGGGCGGAGCGCCCAGGGACACGGCGAGGGGCGGGAAGCGCAAGAGCCTGCCCCCGCGTGTTTTCCCTCCGATCGACTTCGTGCCTGGGGCGACTGGGGCCGCTGTGGGGCCCGCGCCCCCCGCGTTTTCATTTATGGACCCCCTGCAGGTGCCGGCTGGTGCCGTGCAGGTGGTGGGGCTGGAGGACATTTCTCCTGGGCCTGCTCTGGGGGTGGAGGGAGCCCCGGGTGGGGCCATGGCATCTGGGTCTGGGGAGCAGGCTTCTACCACCATCACTGGGGCTGGCCTTACGAGGGTCATCACTGGGGAGGACGGGGGCCTGGGGGAGGTGGCCCCTATCGACCTGTCCACTAGGTCTAGGGCGGGCACACCCGCCCCGGCTGGTCAGGCGGCGGTGGAGGCCACGGGGAGTAGGGCTGGTCGGCCCACCATGTTTCCTATGCCTGGAGGGCCCGGCTGGGCCCCGTGTTTCTACCAGGGGGGTTTCTTCCCCCCGGGGGCTGATTTTGATGGTTACTGCCCGCCCCCACCACCGCAGATCTGGGGTGCTGCTTCCTGGGAGGAGCGAGCTAGGGGGGAGAGGATCTTGGAGCAGATTAGGGAGGCCAGGCGGGCTGAACAGTCCGGGGCCGGGGTGAGTGCAGTTTGGCACCGTGAGTATGATGAGTGCCCCTCCCCGACCTCTGAGGAGGAACGGGAGGCTGAGAAGGAGGAGGAACTCAGGAGGGTCAGGGCCAAGAAGTCTGTGGAGGACCCCCCTCCGCAGAAGGCTGAGGCAGGTGTAGGGACGGCCGGGACGGCTTTGAGGCCCGATGGTGCCGGGGCCCACTCAGGCTGGAGCGACCTGAGGGGTGGGAGGGGATCCAAGCCGGCGGCTGCTGGCAGAGCCTGGGGTGCCTGGCGGAGCGCAAGACGGCTCCGAAACGCAGGACTGAAGTAGCAGGGCAGTCTGCGGCGGCTGTCCCTCCACCGAGGGCTCGGGCCCCTGCGGCGCGTGTGGATGTGGGTGTGCAAGTTCGGAAGGGTGTGCAGAAAGGTGTGAAGAGAGCGGTGAAGGAGGTTGAGACTGTGCGTGTGGATCAGGAACCGGTGATTGAATTGGATTATGGCACGGAGAGTGATGACTTGGAGGAAGGGGAGGTGCGGGATGACTTGGTAGGCTTAGGGAGCGCTGCGGACAACGGCGACCTTGGTGTTTTACAGGCCCCGGCGTCGACGCGGACGAAGACTCGGACGACGGTGGCCCAGGTGCCGGTGCCCAGACGACGGCCCGAGGGACGGACGGAGACGCTCACAGGTGAGGGTGCATGGTGGGCTGCTGGGGTGATGGTCCCCGGAGGAGGGAGGGGCGCAAGAGGCCTTGCAGGTCTGTGGGGGTTGGTGATGGGTCTGTGCGGGGGGGGGGAGAAGCCATCGGGCAGTCCTCCTGCGGAGGGTAAACAGGTGGACGGTAAGTTGGTGACGTTGGGGGTGCAGACGGACAAGGCTGGGGAGAAGGAGGACAAAGGGGTGAAGGTCCCGAAAAAGCTGCCATACATGGGGCTGGCTATCCCGCTGGGGTCGCACCTCTCGGAGAAGTTGAAGGAGCGGATTTGGAAGCATGAGTTTGTGGACGTCTTTAAGTTGCTCCATAGGGAGGTGCAGGCGAAGGAGGGGTCCAAAGAGGAGGAGTGGGAGCTGACTCGGCGCCCTAGGGTGCCGGTGACGATGGAGAATTGGACGTCGGCTTTCTTAATCTTTGCCAGTGTCTATTGCCAGAAGTATTTCGATAGGGCGATTGCGCTGTTCAAATACATGGATGTCATTCGTAAGGCCCAGATGCAGTTCGGGGGGTTTGCGTGGCTTCGCTACGATGAGGAGTTTCGGGCCAGGGTCAGTGTGAATCCGGAGAAGTGCTGGGGGAGGTGGATCAGGAACTTTGGATGCAGTGGATGGCGTCGTCGCACTCCACGGCGTCCACGCATACGGCCAGTGGCCTGCCGGTGGTGTATCGGTCCTTTCAGCTGCGTCCCGCCCAGGGTGGGGCGGGGGGAGGCTCTGTGCCCAGCACCATCATCTCTGGGCAACAGTCCAAGCCGGGAGGTGTTTCCGCGGGAGTCTGTTGGAGCTACAGCAGAGGGTATTGTTCCCGGTACCCCTGTAAATTCAAACACGAGTGCTCCAAGTGCGGTGGGAAGCATTCCCTTACCCAGTGTCTTACCCTTACCACGCCCTCGGAGCAGTGGAGGAACGCTAGGGGGCGTGGGCACCCTGGACAGAAGGGCGCCTACTCCGGTTAGGGTGGAGGCGATGGCCCCTTGGCTCTCTTTTTACCCGGATCGGGAGGCTGCTGCGCGGCTTTTCTGGGGTTTCACGGAGGGTTTTAGAGTGGGCTATCAGGGTCCTAGGGAGCGACGTTGGGCCGACAATTTGAGATCAGCGAAGGAACTGCCGAGTGTTGTAGCTGCGAAACTGCAGAAGGAGGTGTTGGAGGGCAGGGTGGCTGGCCCGTTTCCGGACTGGCCTTTGAGCGATCTGATCGTCTCTCCGTTGGGGGTGGTGCCGAAGAAGGAAGAGGGGGAGTTCAGGTTGATCCACCATCTGTCTTGGCCGGAAGGCAGGTCAGTGAATGACTTTATTGCGGAGGAGGACTCTAGGGTGCTCTATGCGTCAGTGGACGATGCGATCCGACAGGTGAGGGTTTGTGGTCCGGGGGCGGAATTGGCGAAATGCGACATCAAGTCGGCCTTCCGTCTACTGCCTATTCACCCGGCGGATTTTTCGCTCCTGGGCATGCAGTTTGGGGGGGGCATCTACTGTGGACAAGGTTTTGCCCATGGGGTGTGCCATTTCCTGTGCTCTCTTTGAGCTCTTTAGCACTTTTCTGCAGTGGGTCATGGTCCGGGTCAGTGGGTGCCGTGAGGTTACTCACTACTTGGACGATTTCCTCTTTCTGGGGAAGGCGGACTCCGGGGATTGCGGCAGGGCCCTGTCGCGTTTCCAGGAGGTGGCCTTTCATTTCGGGGTGCCTCTGGCGCCGGAGAAGACAGATGGTCCTAGCTGTTGCCTCACTTTCCTGGGGATTGAGTTGGATTCGGTGCAATGGATGGCGCGCCTCCCTGCGGCCAAGGTGACGGAGATACTGGCATGCCTGGACTGGGCGGTGGGGGAGAAGCGGATTCCTTTGCGGGCAGTTGAGAAACTTCTCGGCTTTCTCAACTTTGCGTGTAGGGTAGTGCGGGCAGGACGGACGTTCTGCAGGCGGCTCGGCATGGCCATGTCGGGGGCAGTACTTCCACATCACAGAGTCAGGATTTCCATGGGAGTGAGGGCAGACTTGAGGACATGGATTACTTTCTTGCAGGATTTCAATGGTGTGTCCCTGGATTTTGATGAGGAGAGGGCGGTCTGGCAATGCCAAATTTACTCCGATGCGGCTGGCTCGGCGGGGTTTGGTGTTTTCTGGGACGGGAGGTGGTGTGCGGAGGTCTGGCCGGCTCCTTGGTTGAGACAGGGGAGGAGCATTGCCTTTTTGGACTTCTTCCCTTTGCTGGTGGCGCTGGAGGTTTGGGGGGAGGAGTTTCGGAACAGGTCTGTGCTTTTCCATGTGGACAACATGACTGTGGTGGATTTGGTGAATCATCAGAGGGCTCGGGACCTGAGAGTGCTGCGTCTGTTGCGGAGATTCATGTTGGCCTGTCTGCGGTTGAATGTGGTGTTTCGGGCTAAGCATGTCCCTGGAGCGAATAATGACATTGCGGATGCTTTGTCTCGTTCGCAGTGGCAGCGGTTTCGACGCCTGGCACCGGGAGCGGATACTTGCAAGACCGAGCTGCCGGCCGGCATCTGGGCCTTGGGGGAATGAGGATGATTGGACTGGTGGAGGGTTCGCTGGCTGAAACTACGAGGAGGACATATCGTTTGGCATGGTCGGAATTTAGTGTTTTCATGGGCTGGAACGTGGACAGTGTGGTGGGAACTGAGTCTGATGTGAGGCAAGGGCTGAGACGTTTCGTGCTGGTTTGTGTTGACAGGGGTTTGTCTGCGGCTACGATCTCTGGTAAATTGGCGGGGATATCCTTTTACTGTGTGCTGTTTCTGGGGTTTGATCCGACCAAGGATGTGATCGTGAGCAGGATGTTGCGGGGTTGGGGCAGGGAGCGTGGGAGTGGGGGGGTAGGCTGCGTGAGGCAATCACTTTTGAGTTACTGGTTCGGCTGGTTGGGGTGTTGCCGGATTGTTGTTACGACCTGGTTGAGGCCGGCCTTTTCCGTTTGTGTATGGTGTGGATGTTTTTCGGGGCTTTTCGGGTTTCGGAGTTGTTGGGTTCGAGGAGAATGTCTGGCTGGTTGTTCGAAGAGGTCCGGGTGGATGGGGGCCGCCTGGGGATTTGGTTGCGGTGCTCGAAGACTGACCAGTTGGGCAGGGGTAAATGGGTATGGCTGAATGAGACTGAGGGCGGGGTGGTGTGCCCGGTTTTTGAGTGGCGGTCTTTCTTGAGGTCGGTGAGTGTGGAGCGGGGGGAGATTTTTGTTCATGCATCTGGCGCGAGAGTGACGGCGGGCCAGTTGCTGGCAGTGTTGCGCAAGGCTTTGCGGAGTCTGGGACTGGATGCATCTGGGTTCGGGACTCATTCATTCAGGATTGGGGCTGCGACAGCTGCAGCCAGGCTGGGGTGGTCCTGGGACAGGATAAGGAGGATTGGGCTTTGGAAGTCCCGCTGTTGCGAGAAGTACGTGCGGAAGTGAGGGTTGCCTGTCGGTTGTTGTTGAGCATGTCGTTGTGTTCCTGTTTCTAACATCTTTTTCTTCGTAGGTTGCGTGGGTGGACCGGGCAGTAAGACAGTGACGTGGATTGTTGGGCACTCTTTCGTGCATTGGGCATCCAAATATGCGGAGCGACAGGTTTACGGCCGTAACCTGGGACTGAAAGGACATTTGCACGAGGTACAATGGTGGGGCAAGGGTGGCATGCGATGGGGGGCACTACTGCCCTGGCTCGCGAAGATGGTCCCACAGAGGGGATGCCCTGATTTGTTGATCATACATCTGGGGGAGAACGACCTTGTGCAGCTGTCCGGTTTGGCTCTTTTGCAACTCATGCAACGGGATCTGGATGTGTTGAAAAGCAGGCTTGTAGGGACCTGCATTGCCTGGACGGAGTTGGTCCCCAGAAAAGTGTGGAGAGGGGCTATGAAGCATGGGGCGATCGAGAAGGCTCGAAGGAAGCTCAACAGGGCCATGAGACTTTACTGTGGTGACAATGACATTAAAGTAATTGCGCATGAAGGGATTCGACTTGCGGAGCCGTTAGTTTTTAGGGACAACGGGGTGCACTTGTCACAGTTGGGCAATGCTTACTACATGATGGAGATGAGGGATGTGGTGAGCAAGTTGTGGAACGAGGCTATCTGGTGTCCCAGAGTGTGACTGCTGGCGAGCGTGGCGGACCGGGACCCCTTGGAGGGGGGGGTGGGGCAGTGAACCGCCCTACAGGGGGTTCACTGGTTGGCGGTACTTGAAGGGACAAGGGGGTCAAGAGCGGGCACACCCATCCCTTGGGGGGGAGTTCTTAGGGGGGATAGAAGCGTGAATGGCAGGACGCAATGAGTGGGCTGGATGACAAAGGATTGAGGGGCAGGAAGAAAGCATGGTATGGAGCCTCTAGGGCTTTGTGATGAGGTGGAACGAGTGAAACGAGTGAGAGGGGAGTGTGAGTGGGGGTTTTGATGTTATTACCTGTTTATGTTTACTGTTTTTGTACAGATTACGCAGTTTCTGGTCTAATAAAATGGCCTTTTACGCTGACACTGCGTGGTCTGTTTATTGCGCGATGCCGGGCCCCGGGGGAAGCGAAGTCGCAGACTAGTCTTCCCCCGGGGTCATTCGCGCTGATAGGCCAGGTAGGGGAAAGGGAGGAGTTAGGGGTTGGGGGATATAGGCGCAGGGGAGGAAGGGAACTTCCTCTTCCTGCGCCTGGCACCATCGGGAGGGTCACAAAAGGCCGCCCACCCACCCGGCAGTTGGAGGTGGTTTGTTGGGCTGGTCGTTGGCGTTGCCAGTTTAGGCCAGAGCTGCGTTAGGCGGTACTTGAAGGGACAAGGGGGTCAAGAGCGGGCACACCCATCCCTTGGGGGGGAGTTCTTAGGGGGGATAGAAGCGTGAATGGCAGGACGCAATGAGTGGGCTGGATGACAAAGGATTGAGGGGCAGGAAGAAAGCATGGTATGGAGCCTCTAGGGCTTTGTGATGAGGTGGAACGAGTGAAACGAGTGAGAGGGGAGTGTGAGTGGGGGTTTTGATGTTATTACCTGTTTATGTTTACTGTTTTTGTACAGATTACGCAGTTTCTGGTCTAATAAAATGGCCTTTTACGCTGACACTGCGTGGTCTGTTTATTGCGCGATAGACAGACCCCGCCGGAGGTGCAGCATGAATCAGGAGAAGGGAAAGTTAAAAAAAAATCTGCATAGTGTATGCATAACTGCATGTCTGTGTGTGTTTGTATGTGTGTATGCATATCTGTGTGTGAGAGTTCATGGGCATTATTCACAATATTTAACACATCGCTGCCGCAACACAGCGATGCATCAAAATGCAATACGCCGCTGTGCAACAACTCAAAACGCCACGGTTGCGCCATATTTTATAGTTTGGCGAACCGTGGCGTAAGGTGGGAGCCTGGGTCATAAAAAATGACATAAGTGCCTCAAAATAGCGGAATGTCAAGTTGATGCAACTGTCGGAAAAGTGACGGAAGGCAGACTTGCATCACGTAACTTGAGTATGAACACCCCGCTACAGTTTCAACTGCGTCAAGTAGGAAAAACATTGCTAAAAGCAACACATTTCACCCAAAAACCATTTGGGGACCATATCAGAGTCTGCAATGGAGCAGGGGGCACAATACAGTACCCATGAGAAACAACCAAACAACCCCAGTACCAGTCCGTATGCCCACGCAGACAACCAGGGAAAGAGGAAGTCAACATTCAGTGATGTGGAAAACGGGATACTGGTCACAGAGGTCAGCAATCATCAACTTCAGCTGTTTGTGAACTCCAAGTTGCCACTTTGAAAGAAAAAGGCAATATGGTAGTTCTTCGTATAGAAAATAAACTGTCGTTCAAACAAAGAGGACAGTTACCGACTGCAAGAAGCTCTGGTATGATTACAAGTGTAGAACAAAGGCAAAATTAGCGTCAAATCTCAAGGCAGCATTGCACCCCGGTAGAGGGAGAACAGCAGACCAGGAGGTGTTGGTTACCTTGGAGGAGTGGGTGGCAGCTGTCATCCCAGAAGAGTTGGTGACTGGAATCTCGAGAAAGCACAGAGCAGCCCATGAGAACCAACAAGAGTCATTGGGTAAGTCACAACAAGTGGCAATATGTGCGTTATAGGTCATGCTGTTGATTGCAGCTAGCTATGTACCTGTGCCCCAGTGTGCTGTGTGCAGGTTAATGTATTGGGTTCTGGGTCTTGTTCCATGTTACCCCACATAAAGTAACTGACACAGGCCAATCACACATTGCACAGACCAATTAATCTCCATCATGTCCCTACCTGCCATGTCTAAAGATTTCCACCTGTCTACGTCCCACTTGGCCAACTGCCTCCTGTTGTGGAATGTACAACATGATTAACCAGATCTACAAACATCCGATTACAATAGTCCGCATTTAGAAGAAAGCCTTGCAACGCAGCAGCACAAAGCATTTGGCTGTGCCACGCTGCATTACTTCCAACGGAGAGGGATGCGTCATATTCACAACAATGTGTTGTATCCCTATGCTCTCCACTGTATTGGCGCACCATGGTGCAAGGGTGCCTGCGTTGCGGGAATGATTGTTTTTGTGCATGAAGGGACACCACAAAAACAATCACAATAATTTTTTTCCTCTTTCTATGTGAGCTGCATATGCAGTACGCATAGAAAGAGGAAAAAACTGGGAGATATAAAAGTATTTCTCCTCATTGCGCCTCCTTACGCCTCCCCTGGAGAGGCGTAAGATTTTGACGCATTCCCATGCATAAGAAATGTTGTAAATCTATGAATGCGGGTGAATCCATGTGTGTTGTGTAAGAACACCCACAGCAACACCCTGAAACGCCCCTTTCACGCACAGTGCTGCATGAAAAGAGACTATATTGACAATGACACGAAAAGCCATGCAGGGTGGCTTTACAGGGCCTTGCAAATAAGGAGCATCACCCTGCCCTGCAGGTTCATCACAAAAAGTGACGCATCTGCTGCACAAAGGGCTAGTAAGTATGCTCCACAGTGCATACCTGCCCTGTATGTATTGCAGTAGGATTGCACCCTAAGGAGGAATGCTGCCTTGGCTCACAGTAATCAAAAACAATTACTGTGAAGTAGTTGAGCCAACTCTATCCAAAATCACTCCAGAAACAGCAGTAACATATCCCTGTCTCTTCGCAGAGGATGCCCCTATACCATCTGTCCTGGTGCCAGATCCACTGGAATTTCCTGACATGGACAAGCCTGTCCACCCTTGATCAGGATACGATCAACCAAATCCTGGACTCTATGCGGACACTTTCTCCAGTTGCTGTGAGGGACACCAATGCAGTGGGGTCTCCAGATGATCTCCACACAAGTGCACCCACAGCACCTGCCAGCACACATCCAACTCTGGACTCTGAGGACACACAACATTTATTCTAACAGAGTGCTGTTGGACTCCAGCCTGAACTTGTGAATGAGGTGCATGCTTGGGATGGAGACCACTGCAAGCAGCCTACATGCCAACCATACGTGCCTCAACTCTAATAATGAGAACCTGGAGGATACACAAGGCAACTACCCTCCACACTATGGCCTTGTTCAAACCCTGGCTACCATCACTGGTGTCATGAGGCAGAGGCATGAACAAATGCCCTGCCAATGAGGCACCATTGAGGTGGGGAAACATTTGGTGGAAATTTGTGACATTCTAAAGACAATGGAGTGCAAGCAGGATACCTACATTTCCACAATGGCTGCCTACCACCGGGATGAAGTAGCTGTCCTGAAAAATCAGCAGACCATCCTAATTGCACTGCTGCCTTACCTGTTGGCACAGGAAAATCCTGCTGCAGCCATAGCTTATGCAATCTTAGCCCCTGATGTTGATGTTCCTCATCCAACTCAGTCACCTACTACAGCCGCCACAGAGCAGCTGAGGAAGAGGATTTTAATGAGACACAATTCCATCGAAAGATTTCTCACTTACATTTCCCTGTGTCACATGTGCTTTGAAACTTTTGAACTTTGATCATAACCGTGGCAGTGTCAAAACAGTAGATACTCTCCTTTTACTTTGTCCACATGTTTCACTCCACCATTGCAGGTCCGTTGATGATGGCTAAATATCCAATAGTATGTGCCTGGGAGTACCCCCTATACCATCAATCTCATCATTGTTTCTCTGATCACCAATCTATGACTTCCCATAGTGGCACTGTCGTTGACATCCTCTAGAACACTAGAACACAACTTGACTACATGTGTCTACACATATCTCGCCCCTGGAAACATGGCTTCACATCCAAAGTATTGCTTCATGTTTTTTTGGTTTATTGCTTAAAGTACTGCCACTTACCCATTGCTTCTTGTAAGACATGTAAATAAAGATTATCAACTGTGCCAATGTGTTGAATGTCTCTACATGTGTCTCGTAAGGACTTTTATGTGCATGCGTCTACATCATGTTCAACTACAGCCATCTGTAGCAAAGATCTTACCATGGTTATATTACAGCATAGCCATAGTGAGAGTAGCAGTCATATCAGAAACCACAATGCATTATAAGTAGTTTTTTTCTTTTCCACCAGGTTTCATTCATGCTCTCCAACATGTTTTCTACACAGCTATTGTGATGAACAGTAGAATTAATAGGCCTTTTGCTGGACACTATCATGGTGATCATGCAGCAAAATCAAGGGTAATCACCACAGAATGGTGCAATGTTGAATGTGTATGTGGTTGCCATCCGTGTAGGAGCCAATACCTAATGCAACAATCACCAACAGTAATCCTCATGATTCCTTTTGCAACACATACACATGCACTTAGAACTGCAAGTTGCTAAATAAAGTGGGCAGTTTGTACATCTTCCACTAGTGTATGGCCTAGAGTGCAGCATCACAAGTGTGAAAATCACAAGTAAACTGACAGAAATGTTATGATGATCCATACCAAATGTGCCATAGCCACTCACACGTACACACATTGCACATGACATTGCAAGGGCCCAATCCCTCAAAAGCATACATCAGCTGTAATGCTGCACAACAATGAACAACAGTGTTAACTATAAAATGATACAAATGAATCTTAAAACTAATGTAGAAAACCTACTGATCCGAATGTACTAATCCTGCATCTAATATATCTACAAAACTAGCCTATTCTAATTTATCACTAATCTACCAAAACTAACTGTAACTAAATATACGCGACATGTGTATCACAGAAGACCACTATATCATCTAACCCCCTCAAGACATTAAGGCACATTGGACAAACATATACTTAACCTATACAAGAACTAACTAAACATTGAAGCCTACACAATAATATCTTTTTTTTCTTTTTTTTTTACATATATCATACAAACCTACGAAACAGAGCCCACCCACCCAAAATCTAATCACACTGTAAAATTACAAAAAAAACTGAATATTAGCACAAACTACAACTATACTAATCTAAACCTAACTAACCTAACCTGAACTATTCTAACACAATTACTATCATAAAAGACAAACAAGCATTTCCAATGCAATAGGTCTCGGGTTAATTAAGTTTGAGCTATTGGCATTGCTAAATATTGCAACACCAACTGTAATATTCCATGCAGCACAAGAGCAGTGATGAATGTGTGAAGAGGTGGCCGTGTTTGCCCGTGCATGTGTGTGTGTGATACATTGTGCACGGATCCATGTCTGCGCGTTTGGATGTGTGTGTTAGCTTGAGACTGTGTATGCCTCGTGTGTGCATGGATCCACGTGGCATATCTAAACAAACTTTTACGTGTTTCTGTGTGGCATTGAGTGTGCGTTTTTATGTAGCCGAATGGAACCATGTGCAATTGTGTCGCCTGCGTGAGTGGCTATATATGTGTGTATGCATCTGTGGGCTTATATTTGTGTTTGCTTGTGTACTTGCATGGCAATATAGAAATGTGTTATTGTGTAGGTGCTTGCATGTGTGTGCGGTCTTATATGTGCCCTGGTGTATTTGCATGTCTGTGCTTTTATGTGCGTGTGTTTCGATGTGCGTGCTTATATGTGCCCTGGTGTATTTGTGTGCATGTATGTGCTTGTGCTTCGATGTGTGCGTGCTTATATGTGCCCTGGTGTATTTGCGTGTCTGTGCTTTTATGTGCTTGTGTTTCGATGTGTGCATGTGTGTTCATGCTTATATGTGCCCTGGTGTCTTTGTGTGTCTGTGCTTTTATGTGCTTGTGTTTCGATGTGTGCATGTGTGTTCATGCTTATATGTGCCCTGGTGTATTTGCGTGTCTGTGTCTCTACTGGCCAGCCAAAGTGAGAACTCAGAGCACACACGCCTCCTGGGAACTCATTGCTCAACACACACGGACCCGACCGCCACCCTTCACCGAGACAGTCATGGCCTAGCAGAGCTGCCGGTGCTCTACCCCCGCCCACATCTGGGCTTGCATGCAGTTTCATTTTATAATGCTGCTTTGTTTACCTCTCCGTCCATGTGTCATTGTTACGTTGCCGTATTTGTAGGTGGTGCGCTGGCCATTCCATCTTAG
Source organism: Lissotriton helveticus (assembly GCF_964261635.1). Lineage (NCBI taxonomy): Eukaryota > Metazoa > Chordata > Amphibia > Caudata > Salamandridae > Lissotriton > Lissotriton helveticus. Next base: position 164,841,764 of record NC_136062.1, on the reverse strand, counting down.
TGCGGCCCGAGATTTCTCTCATTCCCCCTGCCAGGGTGAATGAATAGATGGATCATTGGCAGGCTTTAGCCCGCAACACATAGTAACACTTTCTACTTTATGATTTAAACCCCCAACCAGCGTCATCAAAACTCCTGTTGGTGCCTTAACGATGTTGAATACTTCACAGGCAAAATCCTCTTACTAGCACACATCTCCTTTACCGACAAAGTTTAAATATGACAACAATATCCAGGACGATGGAATGAGTTTAATATATACATATTCGAGCTGGTCTCCCTCCGAGGAAGGTGTCCTGTCTGGAGCCTGTGGAGCGGTGTTTGGCAGGCGCGGCTCGCCATCCTCCTGCACCTCGGGCTGAAGGCGAGCAGTGAAAGGAGGCCTTACAGAAGCGACCCAGGACCCGCAGACCATGATCCGGCCCGGGGCCAGCCCGGTTTACACTCGGGATGCGAGGTTGGTTAGCAGCAGAGCTTCGCACACAGCACCGCAACCAGGTCACTGCGGTCCCGCTGTATATACACACTTTGTAAACGTGCGCCTCCTGTTGAGGTAGGTTTATTTACACCGAGGCGGGATATGAAGTTTTAAATGTAAAAGTGCTCGCATTTACATTGCGCGAACCGGACCTGATGGCATTAAAGCGTTTTTCAAGCACACTACTTTAAAATGCAGCATATTTTTGTTATTGTACGTGCAATACCAGTAACATGCTCAAACAAGTGATTGCAGCTCAGTGCCTGCCTGTTTATCAGTCCGTGCGCCTCTCTGCTGACTCCCCCTGCATTCCAGAGAGGCGCGCGACGCGATCCGGTCAGCCCTGGAATGCTGTGGAGACAAGACCTGGCCGTGCGCACAACGTTATCCTATGGGGAAACGCTGCGCGCGGCCAGGTCTTGTCTCACTTCGGTGTTCTCAGACTGCTGAGACGCCGACAATAGTTCTCTGGCGAGAACGCGATTTCAGCGCGTTACTAGCCGAGACCTAAAAAGACTAAGACCACATTGGGGCCTACAGCTGCTGCATGATGCAGTCCACAGCCTGATGCAGCGTGTCCACCTTCTTAAGAAGGGTGACCATCTGCATCTCCAGACCGGCCAGTTTCAATTTAAAAAATGTCACATCCTGGGTAGTCACACCCTGATCAGCAGATTGTCCTGCACTGAGTAGTGAAGGTTGGGCTGCCACCGGCGTTGCTGCAGACAAAGGTCCTGCTTGAGGCTCCTGCCCTCCTGCATGTCCCATTTCCTTGTAGGCCCTGATGTCCTTTTGAGTTGTTGGTACTTTACCACGAGCAGGTCAGACCCATGTTTTGGCTGCCTTTTCCTTTTCAATTCTGCGGCCCATCCTCATGAATTGTCTTACGGCTTCGGAAGTGCCGGTCCTCCTCTGCAGTCTTGTTGTCTGTTGGAGAAGCATGACACATGACTCAGACATTGTGGTCATAGATGACACTCTCTGCTGTCCAACGCATGAGAAAATTGTAGATGCTAAATGCTAAAAGTAGTGCCAAACCTCCGATATCTGTGGATGAACCATACAATAAATGCACACATCCAGCTTGTTCGCACAAATCCTATGGCATCACATGAACAGCCAGGAGTTGGCCTTGTGGTTACATGAAATGGAAGTGTCTGCCAATTGTCACACTGAGCCCTGAGAATCTCCATCTCTAAATTTAAAAGGTGAAATCGTAGGCACAACCATGAAGACACAATGCCCATCCAGGTACCATCTAGGTACTACATGGGGAATAATATGCAGCATGCAAGAACGTACCAGAAAGGGGAACCAACCTAAGTGTAAAGGGTGCAGTGACACATGCCCAGACCTGGGACACAATGTCCTTGTGCTATGCGTAGATCCCTCACCATTAAATACTTATAAATTGTTCCCCTGTCAGGGAAATTGCATCCCATAAATACCCTCTCATTTTCACTTCAAGATATTTGTGGACTGCCCAATAGGCCTCAGGCTTATGCCACATTAGCTCACTTGCTCACAATCACCTTACTCAAATGCAGGACTCAGAGGAATGTGCAGGCAAGCCTGATGTAGGCTTACATCAACAATATACATGTTGCATGTGGGCAACAAATTACCACTGATGAGATGATAACATGCCACAATGAAGTCATGCAGTTACAGATATCTGTGGCGTACTAGTTGTACTCGACTTCTTTGTTGCTATCATGACTGAATAATTGGTACAATGACACAACACCCTAATATATGAGATTTCTGGATGTACCAGAGCATCATTTTGACCAGTTGAACTTGCTCACATGTAATGATGATAACAGTTATTCCTGTAGCTGTCCTGGATGCCCGCATGAAGTGTAATGACAGTTCATGGTAAGACAAGAACATACAAATGAAATGTAACTATGCTGTTGCTGCAAACATTGTTGGGTTTGATTGCTATGCTAAGCAGACGTTGCCTTGATAGTCAGTCCACACACACATGAAGCAAGATGCATGGAAATCAGCTCTGCACACTGCTACAGGTGACTTTATGCATGCAGTAGGCACAGCACAGTAGGTGAGGGGTTAGTTCACACACAGCTTTCAGCCCTGGCCATACTGATCATGTTAAGTCCCAGCCCTTCCAATACAAAATCTCTCTGACATAAGGCTTCATACATAATACCTGTACTAATTGGTTGCATCACAATCCAATATTTCAGATGCACTGCTGCGCTAGTAGCCTTAGTGGTGTGTTGCAATGAGTGAAGAGATGATTACAGCAATGGCCCAAATGTAAAATGTATGGTGAAGTTTTTCACTTCATCTCTGCTCTAGCACACAATGGTTTGCCATGCGCCAAGGCTGCCAAGTGTACACGATGGTGTAAGGGTGTCTGCATTGTAGGCAAGTTTACGTTAGTGTGGGTAGGTACACCCTGAAGTTCATATCTATTGTGTGATGGCATTTTCCTCTTGTTAAGTGTGCTGCATAATGCTGCATACATGGTAAGAGCAATATCCAAATAAAAATAAATGTAATCATCGTGTATCGCATGTTGAAGAACAGGTATACTCATGCTATATTTTGGGCTCTGTCCCACACCTTAGACATAAGGGGCTGGGGTAACACAGCAATGGGCGTTGAACTTTAATATCCATGGAAACACCCATTGCACAGACCTTCCACGCGCAATGGTGCATTAATAGGGGCATAACCTACAAGGTGGCATGAAGAAATTTTAAGTGGCTTATTCCTTAAATTGTAATTAATGTAAAGGAGTTGGTGTCACCAGAATGTTCAAAATGCATATTCTGGGGGCTTGGACTCATTGTGAATATGCACGTAAGTGTGGATTGATGGGATGCATAGTGAATGGTCACATTTTCCGCAGATGGATACTTTGATGTGACACCTACCAAGAGATCAAGTCAAGACACATATATGGTACTATTAGTATGCACATGCTGATGTTAGTTGTGGCACAAGTAAGTGCTAACATTCTATGCATAATATTAGTAGTAGCCTTATGGATCAAACAATTAAGACTTAATTCTCACTGGTAGCATTAGGGTCCTGGAATGAGTCCACCTCTTCTCGTGTGTAGGCTTGGGGTCCACCTATGAGACATAAACAGAGGTACATTGGCCTGTGAATGCAGGACATGTGCACAGTGAATGCTTGGAGCAGAGTACATAGGCATTACACAAGAATTAAATTGACATACAATGGCTTATGTTCTCAAAACTATGTTGTAACAGCAGAGTGATTGTTATTGGCACATCACCATGCTGTTATACCAGTACATAGGGGCCATAACAGCCATGGGTAGCACTGACTTCAGTGCTGGTAGAAGAGGTAGCTTAGCTACTTACATGGGTGATGGTTGTTCAACTGTCTGGGCTATGTTGAGAGTTGTTTTGGAAGTTGCGCACAAAGCATCCTAAGGTTACAATGTTTGATGACATGCTTACGTGGGATGACATGTGAGAGACACATCACACTGTTCCTATGTTCATTGTTCTCTGACATTACCCGCTTTACAACACACCAAGATTTTGAGAGACATAGGTGCTCATTTATGAAGGGCTTGCACTGCCTTTGTCTCACTTTTCAATTACCTTGATCAATGTTCCACACTGTGCCCTGTTTATAACATGATACATCTAGGCATATGCTTCACTTTGCAAAGTTTCGTGCTGCATTATACATGCATCAGGTATTATGTATCCAGGGTGGGTGTTACACCATAAAAAAGCCTCTTAGGACTGGCGCAGTGAAAAATAAGAGGGGGCATATTTACAAGACCCATGTGCCACCACTGTGTCACTTATTGTGTTGCACTGTTACGCAATTGGACACTCCATAGTTAAAAGGACACATAAAGCCACCCTGCGTGGCTTTTCGTGTTCTTGTAAATATGTCCCCTTTTCACTCAGCACATTGCGTGAAAGGAGTGTTCCATGGGTGTTACGGTGGGTGTTCCCACGCAACACCCATAGATTCGGAGGCAATACCAGAGTTACCAGGTTTCGTAAATACTTTTATTTCTTCTTGTTTTTTCATCTTTCTGAGCGCTACGCAGAAAGAAAGTGGAAAACACCTCTAACAATTGTTTTTGTACAGGTAGGTGTCCCTTCCTGCACAGCAACAATCATCCCTGCAACACAGGCACCCTTGCACCCTGGTGCAAGGGTGCCTGTGTTAGCGCACGTCAGCCAATTGTGCAACAGAGATGGGGAGAGCACAGGGATCAATCATATTGTTGTAAATATCATGCATTCCTGTGCTCTGAAAGTAACACAGCATGTCACAGCCAAATGGCTTGCGGCACTGAGCTGCAATACTTTCACGTAAATAAGGCCCAAGATTTCTCTGCCCCACTTATATGACTTCGACTTCACTCTGTCGCAACCCTAATGCATGCTTTAAGCAGGTGTAAGGAGTAACGTAGTGCTAGACACATGGGACTTTCCCTTGTGTAATTACACATTACTGAAATTGCGTCAGTGAACCTACAGACTCCAGCAATGCTTCATCATTGCACCAACAGATAAGTCTGGATTAATGACGTATCTGTTAATTCCCCGCACAATAGAGCTCCATAGCATAAATACGGAGCATCCAAGGTGTTGCAAGGATGGCGCAAGGAAAGGTTTTATATTGTTGTTTTTCCCCAGCAATGCACCACTTTTCCCAAATGAGGCCCATAGTACCCCAGTAATTGTATATGTCACTATTCCACACAATCCCTATGTGTAGGAAACCGGCTATTTCTGGTAGGCTAAGGCTGATGCCAAAGCCAGGCAGAAACCACCATTCCAGTCAGGGCAAGGAAGTCACACGCCAAGATAACCCCTGCTCGCCCTCTAGGTAGCATGGCGCGGGCAGTCTAGGCTAAACTCGGAGGCGATGTGTAAAGCATTTGCGTCAGCGCACAACAGCAACAACATACTAGGTACACCACAAAAGAGACTCCACACAAGGTTATATTAAAATAACTTTTGTATTGTCAAAACATATCAGATAGAAATTACACATGTACATTGTGCCAACTGGCACGGCAATATTCACAAGGGATTATTTACAAGACAGGGCCACATGGGCCACTGTCTGAATCAACACTTTGCAGATATAGAAATACTTGTCAGAAATTAGAATAAAAGTATATAAACTTCACTGTAACACAAGGTAACAGTTATAGATCACATCCCGTAACTGCTGGGAACAGGTAAGTACCACCTACGCAACCCTAAACTCCTTGGGAGACTGTCACGCAGGGGACCAGGACCTCACTAGGACCACCTGTACTAAAAAAGAACAACCACCTAAGTAACACACAGCATTTAGGGGTCTAAGAAAGAACACATCACCCATGATGTATGAAACACATTCAGAGGAGTAGTAAAGAAAAACACATAATGCATAAACCTACACATTCAGCGGTGCAGCGCAGGAAAAGAAAGACACATAATGCATAAAAACATTCAGAGGTGCCAGAGCAATACAATAGCGCAAGAATCACATGATGTCTAAAAACATTCAGAGGTGCAGGAATAACACATGATGCAAGAGAACACATTCAGAGGTGCAATAACCATATCATTGCGCAAAGACTCACATAAGCCACCACCTGTGGCAGTCCCTAGGCCAACTGGCCTTGTGGGGCAAAGATGCCCTGAGTCCAAAGTCAGGGTGCGCTGCCATGCAGCGCCAGTCTCAAAGTACAAAAAGCCTAAACGTGGCAGCTGCCCACAAAGTGCTGGACAGCTGGAAAACAACAAAACTGCGCCAAGGCCCTCACTGGCCCTTAGGCGCCAACTGCGCCACTGCTGGAGCCACACAGGCTCTGGGCACATCGCACATGCCCCAGGCATTGGAGCCACACAGGCTCTGCTACTGTAAATAGCCAAACGTTGGAGCTCTCAGGCTCAGCAGACAATGCCCCCTCGAGCCTTCCTGGACTCTCCAAGCGTTGGGGCGACCCACTGCCAACCGGGGCCGCCCTTGAAGCCCTCGTGGCTTTAGACACAACTGGGCCCCTTGGGGACGGGCAACGACAATCTGCCCCGATATACCCCGAGCCCTCTTGCTCTCCAACAACAATGCGGCCGACTCGGGAGCCTCTCAATCGATAATGGCCCCCGGGCCTCTCTGGACTTTACTACGTTGGGGCGACCCGCTGCCAACCGGGGCCGCCCTTCCAGCACTACTCTTTGCCACGTCGGAGCAGTCCACTGTCACACGGGACCGCTCTTGCCCTGGTGCCTCTACCGGCACCGCCAGCCACATCACGGAGCCCCCCCCCAGCCCTCCTGACTCACCGGGCTGTACTCGGCGGGGGCTCCTCTTCGCTCGCGGTGGGGGCAGGCACCGACAATGTGCCTCGCGCCCCCGCCGCAAGTCTCCGCCTGCCGCTCCTCTCCTCACTCGGCGCGCCTCCTCCTCAGATGCCACCGGGCTCCCTCAGCTCACGGGAACCCGGCCGACCTGCCGCCATGCGTCCTCTTCTCTCCCTTCCTTCCCCGGGCTCGCGGTCACCATTCCTCGGCACCCGGGCTGCGGGGCGGGACTCCCGGCCGGCCGCGCTGGGATTGGCCGGCCGGCCAGGTACTTCCGGGTCGCCGCGGGCAGCGCGGCGGCCCGATCCTTAGGCAGGCAGGCGGGGGCGGATTCCTTTCTACAGGCCAGATACCGGGGGCACTGGCCGCAGGAATAGAGCGCTTCTAAGCGCTAGGGATGAGGAGCAGAGTGCTACCAGCGCTATAATCGAAATGACGCGTTCCTCAGCGCTAGGAAAAGTCCAGACAAAGCGCTCTCAAGCGCTTGGGGAAAATGAAGCTCTCCAAAGCGCTAGACAACAGGCAGAGCGCTTCCAGGCGCTAGGAGTACAGCTCCAGCGCTCCTCCCCAGGAAAATGCAGCTCCTCCATGCTGCCAAAGCCCCAGAGCTTCCCAGGGGGGCAAAGCTAAGTCTCCCCATCAGCCCAGGCAGGGCAGAGGGGTCCCCTCCAGGAGTCTAGGCATCCAGGGGCTGGGCAGCGCCCACCCCTGATAGATTCTAGTCCAGCAAACAAGAACAAGACAAGAACATTTTGGAAGGGGCAGCCCCTTCTTATCCACAGAAAAAGCTTTGAAGTCTTTAGAAGTCTTTGTGTAGGCGAGCCCTAAGCTCTGGGAGTATCTGGTTTCCCTCTCCTGTCAGCCTCAGGTCAGAGGTGACAGGGGGCCATCGGGAGGGAGAGTCATCCAGGGTGGGCCGACAGACAGAGCCTGGCACCACCAGAGCTCTTTCCACTCCCCCCTAACAGCAGATGGGGGCCTTTCATCTGCGGCTTGACTCAGACCCCCCTCCTCCAGACAGTCCATCTACCAACAGGCCCAGGCATGCCTGGGCCAGGCCCATCAGCCAATCCCGTGCTAGCAGACTCACTACACAATTATGCCAACTTCTAAAAGTGGCGCTTCTGGACTAGATACAGCCATGCCGCATACACCATTCTGCAGCATTCATTCTCACGAGTTCATACATATCAAACTCGCCCCTGCACTCCCCACGCATCAGGAATCTACCATGGGCATACATATTTCCCATTCATTCCTATGGGAGGGCAGGGCGCTCACCATCCATACACAGAAAGCACACGCACTTTACACTGTACCACAGTGAAAAAGTGCGCAGAGGCCTAAAATCACCAACCCAGGTTCCAAAAACAGGCTAGGAAAAAGCAAAAAGTCACGGGGTGAACCTGCCCAAAGGACCGGGTCCAACACATCCCCCTTCCAGCCAAAACGCAGGGTAGACCAATCACTACACTGATGGTCTTCAATGCTTTGGGCGACAAAACCACGGAGACGGGCCTGCAGGGCAGGGCCACCTTCCAGTTTTTTGCCACTCTGAACCCACAGGGATTTCCCTCACAAAAGCTCTCTGACACAACTAGGATACCCCACTGGTACACACTAGTCATCCACAGCCAGGACCAGGCCCTAGGCCACCCAACGGTCACAGGTCCTAACCAATCCACAGAGTGGGGGCAGAAGCCCCTGGCACACAATAGCCAATCTCCACTCTCTCTCTCAGGGTAGCTACACTACCACTGATCCTACACCCTAGGGACCACACCCTCAGGCTGACTAGAGGTCACAGCAAGAATGCCCGATCCGACCTCTACTCCACCAATATTAGACTGGGGGTCTCTAGTTGGCAGAGGTAAGTACCTTAGACCAAGTAGGGACCCTTGCTTCCAGTCAGGGTGAAGGAATAACCCTCACAGGGAAGCACTCACCAGAACACAACTCTCCTACCAGATCAGGACCTCACTCCGTCACTGGTCTACCACCTGGAAACGATTCCACTTCTGAGGTACAAAGCACACAGCACAGTCCCTCTTCAAGCAGGTGGGGGGACACAGCACACAGCAAAGCCCCCTTTCCTCTACCTTAGTGGAAACAACAAACTGCAGGTGGGCCCCAGAACACACAGCAAGGGCCGCCTCCTCAGTCTCTTCAGTTGATCCACCTTAGTAGAGACTCCTCTTGACCTAGAAGTTTCCTAATCTCCCAACCTAGGATTTACACCCTTAAGTTGCACCGGGGTCAGAAGTACACCGTCCTTCTGCACCCCCTTCCAGTTCCACTATCACAGGCACAGTATGTCTCAGGCTAGACAGAGCACACGCCAGCGGCGTAGCAGCGACACACTCTCCTCCCACCGGGGTCAGAAGTAAGGACACCCTCCCTCTGCACCCCCCTCCAGAGTTCTGCACCCTCCCACCTTGGAGCGGTACCCCTGGAAGCCAACAACCGGTCAGGACACTGACTACAGATGCCCTTCCTTCCAGGTCAGGCTGAACCTGAACCTGGCCTGCCCCCTCCTCGGAGAATGACCTCCAGAGGCCCCAAAAATGGTCGAGCACTCTAGATGGTCAAATGCCCAGCGAACCAGGACTTCTGCACCCTCCACTTAGGAGCGGTACTGCCCAACACTAGGACCGCCGGAGTTCTGGTTACAGAAACTCCCCGTTCTCTTGACACAGGAAGATCCTCCTCAAATGACTTATAAGTACAGCCTAGGCCCCTGACCTGGCGCTCCCTTAGGGAACCCTCCAGGCCCTGAGACAAGGTTTCGGGCTAACGTGGGACACACCGTCCCACACTCACTCCGCCTCCACTGAGACAGGACGTGAGCCCCTACACCCCTATCATCCTAATGGGACATAGCTGGGCTACACATGAACCTCTTCACCTACACAGGATCATCAGATACACAAGCCACTACTTTTAGAATCACTTTCTAATGTCTCTGCATGACATCCAGCACACCGCCAGACATCCACCTTCTTGTCCAATGCCTCTGCAGGATCTCCTGCACACCACCAGAGGTACACCTCACGTGCAAGCTCCTTAAAAAAAACCTCACACCAACTCCTCCAGTTCAAGACACCACTCATCCACACACTCCCCCTCCAGACTGGTGAGACAGTTCCTCACTGCCTCTGACTCTCAACCTGTCACTCTCTTACTGAGCACCAGGCACCATACTCTGGGAACTGGGAATGGGAATTCACGCACTGGACACATTTAAGCTGCCACCACTGGATCCTACCATACTGGGGAATCCAGACACACACACTACACTCAGGGAATAACCACCCTCCTGAGCAAGCAATTTCTCCTCCACCCTCCCTCTCTTCCATCTACCCACACAGGGACAGGAATAGGCTTGGACACTGGACCCAGCAAGGGATTCCTAACCTATGGGAACCTCCCCTATCTACTGGCGTCCCGCCCTGTCATTTTCTCTCATCTGCCACTTAACATAAAGCGCAGGAACACCATCTGAAAATGACACTTTTGAGGAAAAACAAAATCAGAAACAATAATCCCAAATATGTGACTATCTGAAAAACGCAGAGTTTTTGTAATGTAGCCAGTTGTCGCTATGGCACTGGGCAAACGCAAGTCCAAATCCGCACCGCTGACCCACCAATGTAGGAAACCGGCTATTTCTGGTAGGCTAAGGCTGATGCCAAAGCCAGGCAGAAACCACCATTCCAGTCAGGGCAAGGAAGTCACACGCCAAGATAACCCCTGCTCGCCCTCTAGGTAGCATGGCGCGGGCAGTCTAGGCTAAACTCGGAGGCGATGTGTAAAGCATTTGCGTCAGCGCACAACAGCAACACATACTAGGTACACCACAAAAGAGACTCCACACAAGGTTATATTAAAATAACTTTTGTATTGTCAAAACATATCAGATAGAAATTACACATGTACATTGTGCCAACTGGCACGGCAATATTCACAAGGGATTATTTACAAGACAGGGCCACATGGGCCACTGTCTGAATCAACACTTTGCAGATATAGAAATACTTGTCAGAAATTAGAATAAAAGTATATAAACTTCACTGTAACACAAGGTAACAGTTATAGATCACATCCCGTAACTACTGGGAACAGGTAAGTACCACCTACGCAACCCTAAACTCCTTGGGAGACTGTCATGCAGGGGACCAGGACCTCACTAGGACCACCTGTACTAAAAAGAACAACCACCTAAGTATCACACAGCATTTAGGGGTCTAAGAAAGAACACATTACCCATGATGTATGAAACACATTCAGAGGAGTAGTAAAGAAAAACACATAATGCATAAACCTACACATTCAGCGGTGCAGCGCAGGAAAAGAAAGACACATAATGCATAAAAACATTCAGAGGTGCCAGAGCAATACAATAGCGCAAGAATCACATGATGTCTAAAAACATTCAGAGGTGCAGGAATAACACATGATGCAAGAGAACACATTCAGAGGTGCAATAACCATATCATTGCGCAAAGACTCACATAAGCCACCACCTGTGGCAGTCCCTAGGCCAACTGGCCTTGTGGGGCAAAGATGCCCTGAGTCCAAAGTCAGGGTGCGCTGCCATGCAGCGCCAGTCTCAAAGTACAAAAAGCCTAAACGTGGCAGCTGCCCACAAAGTGCTGGACAGCTGGAAAACAACAAAACTGCGCCAAGGCCCTCACTGGCCCTTAGGCGCCAACTGCGCCACTGCTGGAGCCACACAGGCTCTGGGCACATCGCACATGCCCCAGGCGTTGGAGCCACACAGGCTCTGCTACTGTAAATAGCCAAACGTTGGAGCTCTCAGGCTCAGCAGACAATGCCCCCTCTAGCCTTCCTGGACTCTCCAAGCGTTGGGGCGACCCACTGCCAACCGGGGCCGCCCTTGAAGCCCTCGTGGCTTTAGACACAACTGGGCCCCTTGGGGACGGGCAACGACAATCTGCCCTGATATGCCCCGAGCCCTCTTGCTCTCCAACAACAATGCGGCCGACTCGGGAGCCTCTCAATCGATAATGGCCCCCGGGCCTCTCTGGGCTTTACTACGTTGGGGCGACCCGCTGCCAACCGGGGCCGCCCTTCCCACACTACTCTTCGCCACGTCGGAGCAGTCCACTGTCACACGGAAGCGCTCTTGCCCTGGTGCCTCTACCGGCACCGCCAGCCACATCACGGAGCCCCCCCCCAGCCCTCCTGACTCACCGGGCTGTACTCGGCGGGGGCTCCTCTTCGCTCGCGGTGGGGGCAGGCACCGACAATGTGCCTCGCGCCCCCGCCGCAAGTCTTCGCCTGCCGCTCCTCTCCTCACTCGGCGCGCCTCCTCCTCAGATGCCACCGGGCTCCCTCAGCTCACGGGAGCCCGGCCGACCTGCCGCCATGCGTCCTCTTCTCTCCCTTCCTTCCCCGGGCTCGCGGTCGCCATTCCTCGGCACCCGGGCTGCGGGGCGGGACTCCCGGCCGGCCGCGCTGGGATTGGCCGGCCGGCCAGGTACTTCCGGGTCGCCGCGGGCAGCGCGGCGGCCCGATCCTTAGGCAGGCAGGCGGGGGCGGATTCCTTTCTACAGGCCAGATACCGGGGGCACTGGCCGCAGGAATAGAGCGCTTCTAAGCGCTAGGGATGAGGAGCAGAGCGCTACCAGCGCTATAATCGAAATGACGCGTTCCTCAGAGCTAGGAAAAGTCCAGACAAAGCGCTCTCAAGCGCTTGGGGAAAATGAAGCGCTCCAAAGCGCTAGACAACAGGCAGAGCGCTTCCAGGCGCTAGGAGTACAGCTCCAGCGCTCCTCCCCAGGAAAATGCAGCTCCTCCATGCTGCCAAAGCCCCAGAGCTTCCCAGGGGGGCAAAGCTAAGTCTCCCCATCAGCCCAGGCAGGGCAGAGGGGTCCCCTCCAGGAGTCTAGGCATCCAGGGGCTGGGCAGCGCCCACCCCTGATAGATTCTAGTCCAGCAAACAAGAACAAGACAAGAACTTTTTGGAAGGGGCAGAGCCCCTTCTTATCCACAGAAAAAGCTTTGAAGTCTTTAGAAGTCTTTGTGTAGGCGAGCCCTAAGCTCTGGGAGTATCTGGTTTCCCTCTCCTGTCAGCCTCAGGTCAGAGGTGACAGGGGGCCATCGGGAGGGAGAGTCATCTAGGGTGGGCCGACAGACAGAGCCTGGCACCACCAGAGCTCTTTCCACTCCCCCCTAACAGCAGATGGGGGCCTTTCATCTACGGCTTGACTCAGACCCCCCTCCTCCAGACAGTCCATCTACCAACAGGCCCAGGCATGCCTGGGCCAGGCCCATCAGCCAATCCCGTGCTAGCAGACTCACTACACAATTATGCCAACTTCTAAAAGTGGCGCTTCTGGACTAGATACAGCCATGCCGCATACACCATTCTGCAGCATTCATTCTCACGAGTTCATACATATCAAACTCGCCCCTGCACTCCCCACGCATCAGGAATCTACCATGGGCATACATATTTCCCATTCATTCCTATGGGAGGGCAGGGCGCTCACCATCCATACACAGAAAGCACACGCACTTTACACTGTACCACAGTGAAAAAGTGCGCAGAGGCCTAAAATCACCAACCCAGGTTCCAAAAACAGGCTAGGAAAAAGCAAAAAGTCACGGGGTGAACCTGCCCAACGGACCGGGTCCAACACTATGTATGTGTGAGTTGATGTTTCGGTATGTATTTACTTACCAAGAGGGCCACCGACTTCCAGGCTGAGATGGTCCAGCAAATCAGCCTCTCCACTGATGACATCTTGCCAGCGGTGCTTTAGCTGGTGGGCAGTCCTCTCTACATCAAATATGCGAGCTATCTAATACTGGACATTTTCCCACCTTTAACGGCAATCCTAGAGGGCCGGATTAGCCTTTACTGGCGTGTACCTATTGGGTAGGTAATGTACAATCACCCAAAGTAGGCCCCCAAACACTTGTGACAAAAGGTTTTTGGACCTGCCTGACATCACTATAAATCTTTACACCAAAAAATACAAACAGAAACTTATTACTCAAACTTACCCCCACCCCTTTACCTATGGCCCCCAAAAATGCACACACACCCCACAGCACGATAATATGAACAATACCATTTATTACAAAGGACAATAAACAGACAATCTTTACAAAACTTTCACATAACACACATTAAAAACAATACAATACAGCTGCCAAACTCTCTGCTCTACACAATTCCCACCACCACCAGGCACACTCCTAGGAATAGTAAGTGAAAGAGAAACTAACTGTCTACTTCTGTTTTGCATCATTTCACGTACGGATGCGGCAAGGTTGACGTTTTCCATCATATTTTCTGCCTACAATTCAACACAATATATGCATGTGTAGCATTTGTTGTTGAAGAGTTGTTTATTCACAGTGAGAGTTACGCTTAGTGATGAATCAGTCATTTTTTTACAGGACATGTGTGAGTGTTATCTTTAACACAACATTTTTCTGACAGATGCGTCACGTTTTGCATGCTAAAGTACTTCTTCCGAGAAAAGTGTGAAAATCTGAAGCGATGCATGGATTTTTGTAAGTGATGTGTCACGTAATGCTCAGGTTATGTTACCTTATCTCAAAGTGCATGACATTTACTATGCTGAAGTCACTTTTGGGCCACACAATCATGTAAGGGCTAGCGATATGTCACCATTAATTCTAATTGATACTATTGTTAAGTTGGTGTGCTAACTTATGAAACTTTGCATAGGAGATGTGCAATGCACTATTGTGACACATCCTATGCTAGTGTTCTATGCACTGTTGGTTGTGCTCTGACATTGCGTATTGACAAACGGTGTCGCTATCTGGGGTACTATTACGTAAAGGCCACACTTTCTCCGTTTGTGCCAGGGACATTTTAAAACAGGTGTGCAGTCCTGTGAAGGATACAGTGGTTGCTTAGAAGCTGCTCCATGTTTTCACAGTGCAGGCAGGAACACACCAGCAATCTGAAGGGGGAATGTAGATCCCCTTGCAGGCCGGTGCAGTAGGTGACTGCACCTGCCTGCAAGGGGATGTAGGGGGGCACCAGGAGCCCATTTCCTCCCTACAGAGGGCGGCCATCAGGGGGCATTCTAACAGTGCACAGATATTGCTTGGTGCACTGTCATTGTGTTTCCTGAGAGCTTTCTTGCCTCTGCACCCACGTCTGTTAAAGGGCCCGGGCAGTGAGGCAAGGGGATTTACTCATTGCATCGGGCCATGTAACCATGCAAATGTATGTTCAGCCTCTGAAGGTAGCGCTTGCGTTATAAGTGCATCTGTACTATCGGTATCACAAAAGGGTACACACAAGCCTCTGCGGTCTCTTCTGTTATACCAAAATGTCCCGGGGGCATGCAAGGCGGTGGAGATGCATGTTGCATCCCCAGGGCAGTTGAGAAATACGGCCCAGTTAACTTAGTCCAATTCTGAACATTTGATACAGTAGATGTCTCATGCCCTGTGAACAAAAAACAGAGTACTTGTGATTTTATTGTGATCCTTAATGCTGTTTTGGACACTGTGATAACAGATAGTTTATGAGAAAAAGTGATTGTCAATGTGTGTGCCTCGCCTTATCCCGGCAGAGGTTGAGGATGTCTCTGCCACCTGCTTCAGCTTTATCCTCATCATCATCCATTTGCTCCCCGGGTGTTTGTTCTTCGTCCCAGGTCACATTAGTTTTCACACATATACTGTGGAGTATTGCATTAACTATGATCATCTTACATACCATTTCTTGTAAATAGAGCAGCCTGCCACCAGATACGTCCAAACATGAAACCTGCCTTTGAGGAGGCCGAAGCTTCTCTCTATCACGTTTTGTGTTTGGCAAAGTGCATAGTTGTAGGCCTCTTGAGGATCTGTCTGGGGGTGTCTAAATTGGGTTATCACCTAGGTCTGTAAGTTATATCCTTGATCAGCTGTAAGTGAGAACAAGGAGAACTGTCTATACTGTTGCTCCAATACATGACATGTGGTTTGTGTTATGTATGCAGCAATCTACTGCTATATTACTAATGTTATGATTAGATGATGTGTTTTCCATACAGTTGCACATTGTTTGTGACCCATGTCGCTTCCATTGCTGTGTATCATGTAAAATGCAGGACGGGGATGTTGCATTGCTGGCCTTGAGTCGCTGACTGAAATATGTAATGGATCAGATTCTGTGATGGATACTTGAGGCTCTATTATGCATGGGACACACTTTACCTGTTTGCGTCTGGCACACGTTGAAGTAGGTGCACTGGTGGCAAAAAGGGAAAGTGGGCCCTATTACATAGATTGTGCTACCCCCAAGGCTGCCACATACTCATGCTGCCCTGAAGGCAGCACATTCATGTGAAATGCGGAGAAGCTTTCAAGCAGCTGCTCCGTGTTTCACTGTGCAGAAGGAAACCTGCATGCACTTTGAAAGGGGATTAAATATCCCCTTGCATGCGGGTGTAGTGAGTGACTGCACCCCCCTGCAAGGGGATGTGTGTGGAATCCAAGGGACACCCTTTACCCCCTCCTGAGGGCTGATTTTATGGGGCACACTGACAAAGCACCACCAAAATGAGTGCGTCTTTGCCTTTGTCCCTGTGTCTATACTGTGCAGGTGCAGAGGCAAAGGTATTTCCTCGTTTGCATGTGGCACGCCCCCATGCAAATGAGGGGGTGCTCCCTGAAGATAGCACTGGTTCTTTATGAGCACCAGCACTATCAGTGTTACAGAAGGTGAGGTACATACATCTGTGGCCCCTTCTGTTATAAGAAAGTGTCCTGAGGGTGCACGAAGAGTGCACAAAAGCCTGTAGAACCCCTAGGGCACTTTCTGTAATACTGGCCATGGTGTATGTATAGTCCCACTAAATGTTGTGTGTCTAGAGTGGATGTGTGTGTTATCCTTTGCACTTTAACTTTTTTGGTCAGTATTTGGGTGTAATGTGTAAGATGTGTGAGGTCCAACATGCTTTGCACTGATGCATGCATATGCCCATGACTACACACAGGTGCTAGGTTGCATTCCATGAATGTAGAAGCATTGAAATGACCTGTGGACACATGTCAACACACGTCACCACTAACTTTCACACACTGATGCTCTAATTATTTTTGTTCCACAATTTACAAATGTGTTCCCTTAAAAAGTTCTATGCCAACCATAGAGGTTTCCTGTCTTTTGTCATGTAACTAGAGAGATAGATATGTTAAGTTACATGTATGAACCATGGGACTCATACTAAGGGCCCTATCTGCAGGGATAGGCACTGAGATCCTTTTTTATGAAGTCCCATGAGGCTCTTTTGTACAACCAGTAAATCACTTTTTTGACATTCTGGTGACATAATGTGCTATGGCATATTTTCAAGTCCATGTAAAGGCACTAAATGTGGCTTTTCATTGCCTCGTTAGGAAATGTCCCTTTCATGCAGAACACTGCATTTGCAGTGGGTGTTCCAACACAACACCCATGGAATCAGAGGCATTTACAGATTTTTAATGAATACTATACCATGAAATACATTAAGCTATGGCACCACCTCAGGGGTGGCATTAGGGAGGCGAGGTGAGCCTTGAAGTGATACATTTTCCACGTTTTTCTCTTTACTACATGTTCTGCATTGTGCATTGAAAAAATCAGCTGAATTGTTTGTTTTTGAGCAGGAAGGTGTCCCTGCACAAATTCAATCAGCCCCACAGAACAGGCACCCTTGCAAGGGTGTTTGGTTGGTGCATCACAGCCCATTGTGTGTTGGCGCAGAGTGAAAGGACAGGAATGCACCATATCTCATGCATACAGTGCATTTCTGCCCTTTTGTTTTGACACATGACAGCACTGCAAGATCCCTTGCTGAACTACCCTATGCCAAAACCTCATAGACGAAGCCTGAGATGTGCCACATATCCAGCAATTCTAACAGATAATTGGTATGTAGAATTTTAAAATGTTGCTTACCTACAAGTTGACCATTGCCATATTGACCATTTTCGAAGTGGTATTTGATGATGTTGTTGAGGAATATATATGCATCATGCACACCACCAGGAAATTTTTGCCAGTATTAGTGAAGAGTCTACGATGGTTCACAATCGCCTAGACATTTATTCAGTGAGTGTGCTTCCTGTTACCGTATACATGGGCAGTTACAGCAGGAGGAACCAGTTGCACATGCGTGTAGTCCATTGCACCAAAAACATGTGGAAAGCCTGCGAATTGTCAGGAAGTTCCAAGGAATCTAGTTGACTTTTTAGGGCTTGGCTGTAGATACTGGGGCTCTCGGTAAATCCTTGGGGGGCGCGGCAGAATTTGAAACTCCGGCCACCAAGGAAGAAACCAAAAAATTATTTGCTGTCAGGATGTATGGGTATGCTGAAGAAGGCGTTCTTCAGGTCAATGACAGAGAAGTGTGTGGCGTCAGAGGGAATCATCGTCAAGAGGGCAGTGATGTCGGGGACAACAGGATATTGGGATATTGTTATTTTGTTAAGGGCCCTCAGGTCAATCACAAATCTGTATATTTTAGGGGAGGTGGCATCTCCATTAGTTTTTTTAAGAACGGGAATAATGGGACTGTTACAAATATTGCCACGTGTCTCCTCCACTACGCCCTTGTCCATCAATTCGTATATTATTATCAACAGGGCCATTTTTCCTTCCGCGGGCAGTCGATACTGCCGGAGGGGGGGAGAAGTACACATGAGGGGGGATGTTGAGACACCCTACATCAGTGTCTGATGATGCCCAGAGGGAGGAAGGTAAAGACTGCAACTCTTGTGGGAGAGGACCGGACAGATACATGTAGTAAGCTGCAGTCGGGGAGATTGTTAGGGATACACCTTGGGGACTATATGATATGGTTGTATACAGGGCTTTTCAATAAATCCAAACCTAGCAAGTTCTCACTGCAACCTGTAGTAAGGACTAAGGGAGCGTCAACCTGTGCAGGGCCTATGTCGAGAGGGAGGGGTTCATAGATAGGACTAGTCACGGGCGTCCCTGCAAAACCCACGGAGACGCTTCCGGGACTGACAGATGTGCAATAGAAGACCTGGTGGCCCCAGTATCCAAAAGAAAATTCTTATCATTCCCCACAACTGACATTTTAACATACGGGCCCTTTTCATCCACTGGAATTTGTACTCTGGTAATAGCCCTTTCCTGGCTGTCCTATGCATGGTAGGATCCTGTCTCATCAACTTCATCATAATCATCATTATAATAAGTGCGTGTTGCTTCGTTCCCATCAAACCTGTTGGTCGGGCGCTGCCGGATGTCCCTGGGCCTACGTTCTTTATCCTGTGGATGGGGCGGGCCATGATCCCGAGTCTGCCTCGCTTCCCTGGGAGCGCGAGGCCGAGTCCTCCCTGTTCTTATGTTTTCTGCTAATACAGGACACTCATCTATCCAATGGCCGTACCCCTTACAATAAGCACACTGATCGGTTTGGAGGGCTCCCGTACCTTGAGGACAGGAGGGGGTGGACTGGCGAGCCCTTGGAGGCGGTTGGGATTGAGGTCTAAAATTTCCGCGGGCATCGGGACCTCAGGGAGGATAAGCCTGCTGCAGAAGTGCCTTAGTCTTAAGATCCCTAACCTTCTTACTTTCCTTATCTTTATCTTCGTTCTCCCTATTCTCATGATATTGAGCCATAGCCAAGATACCGGTCATAGTTTGGGCAGACCATGTACTCTCAACCTTCTTAAGCCTGGTAGAGATCTCGGGAAGTAAGTTGCTGACAAATTTGTCGGCCAACACTGGGCCACAACCTGGGGTCCGGGGATCCAGACCACTATGTCCCTTGTATTCAGTCTCAAAACGGGTAAAGAAGTCAGCCACATTTTCATCTTTCGCTGTCTACAGGTGTTTTTTTAATCCCAATTAATGACAGTTTCCGGTAAAAGTGTTTTCATAAACGTCATTATTTTACCGGGCAAAGTCAAGATGGCAGCTTCTGGTTTAGTCCCTCCTACCCTTGCTTCTTCCATAGCCTGTAGGTCAGCCCATTTACCTCCCAATGCCACTGAAGAACCGGGTTTTAGAACCCAGCGGCACCAGGGGCATGCCCAAAGTCTTCGGATTCACCTATCTTGGTATACAGAGACACGGAATACTTCTGGATAGCGCCAAAGATCAAATTTATTAGCTGCAGCTAGTAACAGTAATCCCAGCAATACAACACGGTGTACAACTCAGGAGACTGCTCAATTTTCGTAGAGCAAGACATCACTTTTTATCCACATTTTGCTCATTATAAATGCATACCCACTGCGACAAATACTGACAAATGAAATACATTTTCCCACGCATTATCACATCGTAAAAGCTCGATTTACATTGTACCAACCCACAAGTTAATTATTAGGAATGTCCCAAATTCAATTTCTACAAGCCGGACAAACCCATAATTGAAAGCACTATCCATGTAATGAAAAGTCATAAGAAAAGGAAAGAGTTCAGATGCTGAATAGGTTAAGATATGTACAATGGAACTAAAGTTAACGATATCCTGAACATTGATTGGCAATCTCAGACAACGATCAGCCAGAGAAATTGGCTTCGCAAAGGGTCAGTTTCAGGTGACGGGGTCAGCATCTTGCAGTTCACTCATAAGTCAGAAAAGGCCTAGTTAATGCATACATGCACAACGAAGCCCATGCAACTTTGTTCGTTCGGTTACCTCCACGGGTCTACGTGAGGGCAACACAAAATGGCGTCATGAACAACTCGAACAAAATGGAGTCCGGTTCGAGAATCACAGAACCTCAGCCCCTCCTTTTGCCATTACGTAGGCAATAACCTAAACTCATGTCAATCTGAATCCAGGTCTATATCTATTCTCATCAGGTCATCAAGGTGTTGCTGTAGCATCATCTTATTATCCTTCACTTCTCTCGGGACAGGTCTTCTCACACACATCGTAGCACAAAGACTACAAATGGCGGGACCACACTGGATGCACAAACAACACGAGAAAAGGATAGCTAAAGCCATACCAAGGAACATCAGAATCTTCCATCCCCATCTGGACAACAGTCCCCAAATCCATCCAGTCAATGACCAGTTCCCTTCGTCTACATGTATAGACTCAGCGGACTTATATAACTTCATGATGGCTTGGTACACTGTAGGGGCATTATCTGGTATGAAAACACAGCAACTAGACCCGATCAATTTACATACCCCACCTCTATCTGCTAATATAATGTCTAAAACCATACGGTTTTGTAACGTCATAAGACGATCCGCCTGAAACTCAGCTGTAATATTGCTAAGAGCACCTGCAGTTTCATTTCTAGTGGCCTCAACCACTCTCGTAAGCTGTCGAATATTTCTACTATTGGCCATAGGACCCCAAAAGGGCACGAAACCCTTAAAGAAATCTCCAGTTTCTTGTGCGACAGTATCTTTCGCATCGATGACACCTCTACCATATCTTGTCTTATGGTAATTAAAAACAGCAGTGTATGTAGGGGGAAGCAAAAATGCCACATAACATGTACCTGAAAAATCAGGTGGCAACCATGTTTAGGCTCTATCGTGACAACCAAAATATGTGCCTTTAGCTGGCACAAACGGCGGAGAACTCTGGGATGCATAGACATAGGTGTGAACACACACACTCTTACCAAGCTGAGCTCTCGGATTCTGACCATTACCTTGCAGACAAAGATGACCTCGGTGGGGTACAATCCAAATAGGGGGAGACCTTTTTCGTCTTTCCTTCTCTGTCAGACTAATGCTATATCCAGTCTTATTCCAACCAGTATATGCTCGTACTTCATCCTTAGAAATAGCATTATAGGCATCGATATCTCTGATCATATCTACTATTCCCTGTATCAAGGCATTATTACTCGCATTATCCTTGACGGAACGTAAAGGAGATGCTTCATTCGCATAAATAAACATTGCTTTGAGTGCCCACACTGACCCATTAGATGAAAAAGGCAAAACCAAATATGGCATTCCCTTATCTGTCGTATGCGGCATAAGACCACATACCCAGCAGTTCGTTGTATTTACTACTAGCTGATGCTGATGCAACAACTGTATAAAGGAATTGTTAACAAATTCTGATCTTCTTGTCTGCTCATGTTCAGGCAAAGTGTGAAACTCATACGAAGGAACAGTAGGAAAAGAAAGAGTAGGTTGGGACTTAGGTACAAGCAGATGTTGTGTAATATAGACAATCCAACCCACACAAGCCAATGTAATATTTAAAAGCATCAAGAAACACAATATTAAAAAACATTTGCTACGAACCAATGTACACATTTTCATTTTAGAATCAATTCTCTCAACACTTTTCTCAGATACAAAAGACTCCATCCTCTAACGTGCTGCTCGCGGCTATTACCTTCTTCACTTAAGTGTGCGTCAAGATCGTGCTAACGACCAAGAACCACAGACCTTTCGTCAATTCGCGGCTCACCCCTTAAGGCTGTACCGCGACCCTGCAGCTGAGTCCAGATGGTGACTCAAAAAAGAAAAAGAAAAATAGTCTTTTGTCTGAAAAAGGTGTAACTCACAACAAAAATTCCAATTTTATTTGTCCATTTATTTGTCCTTTCTCGGTCTTAGGTTGTAGCGATCTCTGCCAGGCACAGTTTGCTCTTGAAAAAGTGTTTCCGGATCCGTTGTATCCAATCTTAGATGTGGTGGCACAGCAGCTTGCAAAATATAATCGTCCACACGTTCTGACTGAGTCCATTCCAAATGTGCGTCACTAAAAGGTACGAATCTAGGAAATCTCTGCACATTCAGAATCAGCTATACCTCCCCGCACCCACTTGTCATACGATAAGGGCAATGGAACCTTTTTACAATGGGCACCATGTACCCAATTCTTTTTACCAGCTACTCTAACTGCAGTCCGAGTTGACAATAACACTAAATACGGTCCAGTTCACCTTGGCTCCAAGTTCTTAGTTCGTTGGAAATTTTTGGTGAGAACATAATCACCAGGTTGAATTGTGTGGCCTGGATCCGCAGTCGCTGTCGGTAAGCTGTCATAGACCTGTTGGTGGAGAACACGTCATTTAGCAGTCAAGTCATGTAAGTAATCCACCAACATAGGGTACTCGATATCACTGTATTTCTTAGGCCTTGGCACACCCCAAACATTGGCCGGACGACCAAAAACAATTTCATATGGGCTAAGTCCCATACGAGAATGTACTGTCGTCCTTGTTGACAAAAGGGCCAATGGCAAGGCATCTGGCCACGTAAGACCAGTGCTCGCTGGTATTTTAGCTAACTTCAATTTCAGAGTGCCATTATAGCATTCAACAAGTCCAGCGGACTGGGGGTGATTCGCAGCATGAAATTTCTGATTGATACCCAAACCCGCACACACTTTCTTCATGATCTGACCCACGAATTCACTTCCATTGCCGCTGCATACAATTCTCGGCAAACCATACCTAGGGAAATACTCTTTGAGCAAAACTTTGGCTGTAGACAAGGCAGTATTATCCTTTAGGGGATAGGCCTCTATCCATCTGGAAAAGGCACAAACAATCACAAGGACATACTTTAAGTTATTGCATCTCTCCATGTGAATGTAATCTAGCTGTATCACTTCAAACGGATACGTTGGGGGAGCAAAATGACCAGCTGGAGTTGGAGTTCCCTTTCCAGGATTATACATCAGACAAATCATACAATGCTTCACCAAATTCTCAGCACATTTAGGTATTCCAGCATTCTGCCATACTGGAGCCAACAACTTGCATATCCCTTTCGAACTAATGTGAGCCATTCCATGAGCCATAGTAACCACTGGGAGCACATATGCATCAGACAACAACCATCGCTGGTGCTCTGACAACTCAACCCAACAACCTGTCGAATCCAACATACCTGTAGTTTCTCTCCACACACTCACTTTTTTTTCCGTAGCTTCAGCCTGAATCAACTTCACGCTTTCTATTGTGTCTTCACACATTCCACCAGCCATAACCCATCTAGTAGGGCCCGCAACATACATTCGACTCGTCACATCCTTCGCTGTTTCTTTCGCAACTTCATCTGCAAACACATTCCCTCGACCCACATCATCCACAACCTTTCTATGCGCACTACACTTCACAATTGCAATCTGTTTTGGCAAAGTAAGTGATTCAAGAAGTTCATTCACTAATTGCCCATGCTGAATTTTTGTACCATGGGAAGTGAGAAATCCTCTCTCTCTCCACAAACGGCCAAAGCTATGGGCCACACCAAACGCATACTGGCTATCAGTATAAACATTCACTCGCTTTCCTTCTGACAATACACACGCTCTAGTCAATGCTATTAACTCTGCTGCTTGCGCTGAATTCTGTGCTATACGTGCTGTTTCAACAACTGTATGTAAAGTTGTGACAGCATATGCTGCAGTCGACTCTCCATTCGAAAGCTTAAAACATGAACCATCTACTCATAAAGTACCATCAGCATTCGAAAGAGGAGTATCTTTTAAATCAACTCTAGCCTTCGTTTCCTCCTCTGTCCGGAGAACACAATCATGCTGTTCCTGAACATCTGTCTCTACAGAAATCGGTGACAGCGTAGCTGGATTCAACACATTGCACCTTTTAATGTGCACATGGCTAGCCAAAAGCGTCAACTCATAACCTGACAGACGTGCACTAGTAAGGTGCTGAGTCTTTGTCCTATTCAATAAGGTATCCACCGCATGTGGAACCATCACAATCAACGTATTATCCAATACCAAACCAGCAGACTGTCGGATAGAAACAGCCGCTGCCGCTGTAGCTCTCAGACAACTCGGCAATGCTCTAGCTACCGGATCTAATGTAGCTGAAAAATACGCACATGGGCGCTGTTTGTCTCCAAATTGTTGCGTCAACACTGACAATGCACAACCGTCTCTCTCGTGTACATGCAATTTGAAAGGTTTAATGTAGTCCGGGGTACCCAATACCGGAGCAGAACACAATGCATCACGTAATTCAGAAAAACTTTTCTGACATTCGTCAGACCAAGGGAGAGGATACGGAGTATCTTTAAGAGTCAGCGCCAACAGAGGTTTTGCTAACAAGGAAAAATTTGGGATACATTGTCTACAATATGAGGTGATACCTAAAAAGGCACGCACTTCTCTCTGCGTGCATTGTACAGTCATTTGGGCAATCGCTTGAATTCGTTCTGGGGTCAATCGTCTTCCCTCCTTTGACAAGAGATGACCTAAGTAGGTTACTTCTTGTCGGCAATACTGTAACTTTGAAGGTGACACTTTATGATGAAGGTCAGACAAATGTCGTAACAAAGAAAGAGTAGCTTCTCTACAAATCTCTTCGTCATCAGCAGCAACCAGCAGATCATCAACATACTGGATAAGAGTAGCACCAGAAGGCAATACAAGATTATCAAGCTGAGTTTTCAACGCCTGACTATAGATAAAGGGACTATACAATAACCTTGAGGAGCACGTTTAAACCGGAAGCTGCGACCTCCTAAAGAGAAGCCGAAAATATCTCTACTTTCCTCAGCGATCAGAATGCTAAAGAAAGCATTCTTCAAATCGATAACCGAAAACCAAGCAGCTGAAACAGGGATCAGAGTCAACAAAGCAGTTATATCCGGGACAACAGGAAACTGTGGCACAACAATCTTATTAACTTCTCGAAGATCGATCACAAACCGATACACAGGTGGCTGAGAAGCATCAGTACGCTTAAGAACAGGCAAAACAGGACTGTTACACACATTACCTCTCGTTTCTTCAAATACACCCTTCTCAACCAAATCATAAATAATCGCTAGAAGAGCTCTCTCGCCATCACTAGATATTTTATATTGGGGAATACGTGGTAGCCTAGCATTTGAGTTAAGGGTAACAACATAGGGTGGAATCTGCAAGAGACCAACATCATTGGGACCTGTAGCCCAAAGTGTATCAGGAAGAGAACGCAATTCCAGTGGAAGACAATCTTTAGACAAACAAATCGGGGAAATCACTTTCTTACCCATCGTAAGATGTACTCCCGAAGGAGAGCAATGTAATGTCGCATGCAATCTTTTCAGCAAGTCCAAACCCAACAGATTCTCACCACAACCAGTGGTTAGAATAAGAGGAGCTTCCAATTAAAAAGGACCAATAGAAAGGGGCAAAGGATTAGAAACCGGGTTACAAACTGGGGCGCCAGAAAATCCTACTGAAACGTTGGTCAAGCCAGACAAAGGTGCGCCAGGAAGTTTAGAGTGCATAATAGAACTCTTTGTCGCACCAGTATCCAAAAGAAAAGGTTCTGCCACACCTAATGTAATCACTTCAACATAAGGTCCACTCTGGTCTACTGGAACTGACACTGCTTCCTCTCTTTGCCCATGGCTGTCCTAACTATCATTATAACCAGCACTCTCACTCTCGACATAATAATTATCAGTGTAGTACTGGGCAGACTGAACAGTCGGAACATTCTGTCTGTCAAAACAATTCGTAGAATTCTGAGGGGGAAAGGAACGCTCATTCCGGGGAAACTCACCACGTCCCCTACCGCTAGGAGCTTGTTGAAAACCACCACGACCTCTCTGACCAGATACACCATTCGCACGCTGTAACAGAATCGGACAACTACTCTTGAAGTGACCTTCTTCTCTGCAATAAGCACACTGATTAGGTCCTGGCGGCAATCGCGGAGCGAAAAACTCGGGCTTCTGTAACAATCTCTGAAACTGTGGGGATAGCTGAAACTGAGGCTGATTCGAAAGAGGCGGATAAGTTTGCTGCAAAAGAACTTTCGTCTTTAGGTCTCTAGTCTTCTTCTCTACTTTATCCTTCTCATCTTTATCCCTATTCTCATAATATTGTGCAGTAGCCAATATCTGGGCCGACAAAGAAACAGCCCATGAACTCTCAGAGTCCTTTAACTTATTAGAAAGTTCGGGAAGCAAATTAAAGACAAATTTGTCCACGAACAACCGTTGACCACCTTCAGTGCTCATGTCCTGACCACTATGATCGATAAAGGTTTCCTCAAACCTCGTGAAGAAATCAGACACACTCTTGTCTTTCTTTTGTTTGCATGCTGCCAACTTATCCCAATTCACTCGTAAAGGAGGCATTATAGTTTTCATTAAATTAATAATCCTACCAGGTAATTCTGCAACCAAGGGCTCAGGTTTGGCACCTCCTACCTGTCGACCATCTGCAGCAACAATATTAACCCACGTATCTCCTAATTCTTGCGCATGATTCTCATGACGGATCTTCGCCCACAAAGGTTGAGTAACTACATTACCCATCAACATATCTATATCAGCTAAATTCATAACACACGCATCAACTGTCTGGGACAACTCTTTGTAATAACCAGCAGGATTCTTACGGGGTTCAGGCAAGGTCTGCTTAAGAGCCAAGACCTCTACTCTTTTCCAAGAGACATGTACCCATACTCGCTGAAAATGAGCCGGTTCAGCCTGAATACCCTGATTAACATTAGCAGCAACTGCCTCTCTCCATACAGGGGGAACCTCTCTCATAGGATACTGTTCCACTTTCCTCTTAACAGAAGAATCAGGTTCGTACAATGTCTGAGGCGGTAGCCTAGACCTAAAAACAAGTATCGTCTCTACGGCTTCCTCAACATCAGACTCCACTATCGTCCCTTTAGCAAATTCGGACTGAACATCAAGCACTTCCTGCGGAATCGAACCCAACTCATTATCTTCCCATTCCTGACAGAGAAAAGTACACATTATATCAAAAACATACCTTTACTTAGGCGGCTCCCACTGTAAGAAAACATCCATAACTGCTTGTAAATTATACCTAGAGGCATTTAAAATCCATCTACGAGCCAAAAGATCCAACACTGCCCGTTCTTCGGGACCAGGAAACTGACTACGACTCTGCTTATGTTCCAAAACAGGGGTCATATTCAGTGACCCAAAGAGTGGAGACAAAAGACCAGCAACAGTCTTGGTCCTTCTTTGTCGGACAGAAGGAGAAGAAGTTGCCATAAGGACAGGAGAAAGAGTAGTTTGAAGTGACAGAAGCGTAGGGACAGAAGTAGCAGGAGTCAGAGATACAGGAATGTAAGGTACAAGAGCTTGAGGCAAAGCTGATAGCGAAGCTGGCGACCCTAGAGGGGGTTGCACCATAGGAGGGAGAACCATCTGTGAAGCAATGAGTAGCTGAACAACAGCAGGGGGCTGAACAACAAAGGGTGGAACAACTGGGGGTAATGGAGGTGCAGTAGCACCTTGAACATAGGGGGGTGGTAATCTCAGTAAATGAGACATCAAAGGATCTTTTTCAGAGTCTTCAGGCCGAGCTTTCTTCTTAAATAGTGTAACTTCCAAATTATCTAAAATATTTAATTTGAAACTACCATGTTGGGGCCATCGTAAAACACCATCTTTCTTCGTATAGCGAACCCATACTTCATTATAAGTAATAGGACCCACTCGTGTTTTGAATAGAGCTCGTAAGTCGGAGTTCCAACCGGAGGTATCGGACATGAATCCTCCAATCGGGAATCCCTGTTGCAACCACAACTAAGCCATTTTCTAAATTTGCTAAGACCAGGCATCTTATAGCTTACTACTCTAGCTTCAAACTTCAAGGGGTTATCAACTATCGATACACTCGTAAATATACGAGCCCCTCGGCTTCGACTATTGCAATAACCGAATCAAAACCAAGAAACAAAACAAAGTCGTGGGAGCGACCCACTTATACTTAACCAAAACATCTGTCACGCCACCAGAAGACCGTCTATCGTCTCGCTCTACAAATCATCAATCAAGGGTCCAAGACAGGGCGACAGTCAGGGCAGCAATCCTTCGTAGCCGTCGGAAAGCGGGAGGACTCGCAGTAAAAACCTTCGGTCCACGTCGACATACAGGGGTCGATGAAGTGGTTGGCCTTCCTCCAGAATTTCCTCACGTGGCTCCTCACGATCCTCGGGCTTGGACCGGTACCACTGAAGTCGCCCCATGTTGGGCGCCAACTGAAGAACCGGGTTTTAGAACCCAGCGGCGCCAGGGGCACGCACAAAGTCTTCGGATTCACCTGTCTTGGTATACAGAGACACGGAATACTTCTGGATGGCGTCAAAGATCAAATTTATTAGCTGCAGCTAGTAACAGTAATCCCAGCAATACAACACGGTGTACAACTCAGGAGACTGCTCAATTTTCGTAGAGCAAGACATCACTTTTTATCCACATTTTGCTCATTATAAATGCACACCCACTGGGACAAATACTGAGGAATGAAATACATTTTCCCACGCATTATCACATCGTAAAAGCTCGATGTACATTGTACCAACCCACAAGTTAATTATTAGGAAAGTCCCAAATTCAATTTCTACAAGCCAGACAAACCCATAATTGAAAGCACTATCCATGTAATGAAAAGTCATAAGAAAAGGAAACAGTTCAGATGCTGAATAGGATAAGATATGTACAAGGGAACTAAAGTTAACGATATCCTGAACATTGATTGGCAATCTCAGACAACGATCAGCCAGAGAAATTGGCTTCGCAAAGGGTCAGTTTCAGGTGACGGGGTCAGCATCCTGCCGTTCACTCACAAGTCAGAAAAGGCCTAGTTAATGCGTACATGAACAACGAAGCCCATGCAACTTTGTTCGTTCGGTTACCTCCATGGGCCTACGTGAGGGCAACACAAAATGGCGTCACGAACAACTCGAACAAAATGGAGTCCGGTTCGAGAATCACAGAACCTCACCACTTCATGATCAGTATGCCGAATCTTGTCCCATATTTCAGTAGGTACAACTGCACCAAAAAGTAAATCTATATCCTCAAGATCGAGAGTACCTGCAGATATAATCTGACCTAATTCTCTGTAAAAGGCAGCCAGATTCTTCCGGGGATCTGGTAACTGTCCTTTTAACTGCATTACTTCTGACCTTTTCCAAGGAACATGAACCCAAAGCCTGTGCCAGTGTGCTTCGACAGCCCCTCGGCCATTATTTTGGGCGTCGGTAAGTGCACTAACAAAGACAGGGGCCGCCTCTCTCATTGGCATAGCTGTTTCTAAAGAAGCATTTGAAAAGGCAGCCATGTCACGGTAAGCTACTAAAACAGATATAGCCCAAACATCCCCTCTCCCTGAACATCAACCCTTTTTATTTGTGACCTAAGGTCCATCAATCCGGTAGGTATCTGAACAGACACATTTTTAAATTTTTGCATGACCAAAGCACACATGTATTCAGCCCAGGTGGTTTGTTCCATAATTGTCCATTGTGAAAAGGTAGACCATATTTCTTTAAAGGAATAAATATCTTTGTTATTCATCCAACATTCACACTGTTGCCTCTGTAGGTCTTTCTCTTGAAGGGACGAAAATCTGACTGCTGAGCGTAAGGAGGCTAATCGGGGGTACTTAAATAATGTACATAAGTCTTGTTTGACTGTAGACCATGGGGAAGCAGGAGAAGGACTGGTAGGGGTAAAGCCGCTAGGGTTGGACTGATGGAGACTTGTTATCATTCCCTCGGCGAGGACAGAGTTAATGTGTGTGGTCGAAGTCATGGGAAAACTCGGGAGGGCTGGTGTCATGGGGGAAACGATAGGAGGGGCAGTGGGGGCTGGAGCGGGTGGTGGTAGGGGGACAAGCGGGGTGTGAGGCGTCAGGGCAGGGTACATTGGGGCATATGCAGGAGGGATTTCTAGCATGGTATCAAGCAAGGAATCACTTTCTTCTCCCCCTTCTATATGGACCTTTACTTTTTCCTCACAGACTGGATAACATTTCTGTACCCGGGCCCCATGCTCCCTATTGGCCATTTCTACCGATTTGGTCATTCTATTTTGCAAATTTTCTCTGGCGTGGTTGGCCATACACATTCGTTCTTGTTTTCTTTCTTGCGCCTTTTGTTTCCTAGCTCTCTGTTCTACCTCTTTCCTCCAAAATCGAACAGACTCAAACATGGACGGGCGCATTTTTCTTTTAATTAATTGTTCCTCTAAGTTTGCGAGGACTTGGGAATCAAAGGAGCCAAAAAATGGCCACAGTAACTCCGCGCTACTTTTCTTGGTGTATTTCACCCCAAACGAGGAAAACATTATGGCAGCAGGGCCATATTTAATATACATAGTATGGCCAGGAGTTCCTTCTGGAGGAAGCGAGCAGGCCTCCTCCAGCTGGGAGTCCTGCGTACCCCGACAACAACATAACCACTTGAATTTACTACTGACCGGCATGCTTTTAAACAGATAACAGACACCAGCGGGTTCCTAAAAACTCACCTTGCTTGCTTGTCTTTTGCAAAGGACAATTAAATAGCGGAATCATACAGAACAGACACCAGCGGGTAAAAAATTCACCTCGCTTGCTTGGCTTTGGCAAAGTCAATTATTTATACAGATTTTATACAGAACAGACACCAGCTGGTTTTTAAAAATTGACCTCGCTTGCTTGGCTTTGGCAAAAGTCAATAATAAATTGGCTTTTACGAAAGTCAATAACAGAATCATACAGACTTGGTGGATGATCAGTCCATCCTTACCTTACAGGGGTAGTTCTCTTCTGCAGACGTAGGGCTGTGTCCTGCTCCAGAAATATTTGCTAGGGGACTCCAGCGAGAAGGCGGTCAAGTGGCCCAGACCGGGTGGGGAGGAACACCGGGTGAGTTGTTCGGTCTACCGGAATACAAGAATCCTTGGGTAGTGCGCCTCCGTCAGAGTCTCTCCGTGCACCTCCTCACGTCCACCTGGCCTGACCTCCGTACTTGTGGAGTCCCTATTCGGGTGCACTTTGAAGAACCGGATTAACCCACTTACAGGGTCTCGGCGGCGGGGGAATCGCCCAAATCTTCCATACCCTTAATACGTTATAAATGAAGACACAGGAGCCTTCGTCTGTAGGAGGAACCCAGATTTATTTCAATAGCCCGGGCTATGGAACAGAGTCCAAAGCCTGTCAAAGACAAGACAGAGGAGGCTGCTACTTAAATCCGTAGCTAACAAGCCTTTTTATATGTTTCATACTCCAGCCTTTAGGCTGCAAGACCATTGTCCAATCAGAGCAGTGTTTGTTGTTGATTAGCCAGATCCAGGTGGTGTTTGTAGTTGGTGACCTGGTCAAGGGAAGGTACACAGTCATTGTTAGCTTTTCTTTGATCGGGGCTTGGTTTCCTAAGGTTTCTTTGCCCAGCTGTCTTGATCAAAAGCCCTGACTTTACAAGCCATTCTTTAATTGTCTGGATGAAAGTTCAGCAGTCAGACCATTGTCCAGATAACCTGATCAAGATGACAAGGATGTGTTATCAGGCTGGGAGCAGGAGAGGAAGAATGATTCATTTACTTGGGGTGAGTGCCATGTGGCTTTCTAATGACTCTGCAGAGAACAGAGGGCTTGGGCGGGTGACGGTTCCTGATCAGGGATGCGGGCCTGCAAAAAGGTTTTTTTGTCGTGTCGACAGATTTTCCTCGTACATCATGAAAAACGACCAGGGGGGTCGTGTGGAAAGTGTTTGCCACGAGATGGCAATGTAAAAATCAATGGAGTCCTGAAAAAATGATTGTCGATCAAAAAATACATTTCCTCACTGTGGTGTAGGTAGGACACCTGGTGGGCAGGGGTAAGGTGCAGCCCCTTAGGCCAAGATAGAGATCATCATGGCCTGGGAGCATGGGAGCATGGACGTTACTTGGGGGTAGCGGGGTCGCAACTGAGACCTATAACTTGCTCCCTGCTACTCCTGTCACTTCCTTTGTGATCCCTGCCATCAGAGGAGTAAAAGGTTTGTCCCCTCTGGGGCCAAGGATCGTGAAGGAAGTGTAAGGAGTAACAGGGACAAAGCCAGAGGTCTCAGCTCGACCCCTGATCACCCCCAAATGACGTCCATGTCTGAGAGCCCGCCAAAACCCAGACTGAGGTCAGGGCATTCTTGGGCCGCAATGGTTACTAGAAGAGGTTTGTCAAGGTATATGGCACTATTTTTGCCCCCTTCACTGAGCAGACTGTGGTAAGTTATTACTATACTGTTTCTTTAACTTTTGTAATGTGGTTCTTGGAACCAGTATTTTGTCATGTCTCGTTCTATGCTAGCTCTGGCAGTTGCTGCTATTCTCCTGTTCGTTGAGCTGTTCCTGCCATGGGCTCCCTACTTTACAGCTGTATTTGTTGTATTCAGATAAAGCAACGTTTGGAAAGAGCAGAGGACGTTTCCGAATGTTCCTGTTACTTTCTCCTGCACTACAATTTGGTACTAGTAGTGGGGTCTTTTTTACTGTCGACTCTGCTATATTTTACTACTGTACGTAGCCCACCGGCCTGCCTTACTGCACTACTTGAACTCAGCTACAGCTTTCTACAGAGCTCTACTTTGAGGTAGGTCAGATAATTTGTTTTGGGCCTGCATCCAAACTTTTTTTCCATTGCTGCACTCCCGCCCCAATTCAACAATCACCGACTGCCTCGCTCGCACCTACCTTCAGTGTTCCCGATTCCTGCATCTGTGGTGTTCCGACTTCTATTCTTCATCCTCCTGACGTCAGCAGCTACTACTTCACGCAAGAACTGCCGCTGTGCATACTGGGAGACGTCTTCAAGTCACGCACGGCAGCCATTTGGGATCTGTCAGGTATGGTTTATCTTCTGTTTGCCTGCAACAGCTGTTGTCCCTGCATGCATCACTACATTCGGTGATTCGCACACCTCATTCAACTTAATTTCTATTTGTCTGCAACAGGTTTTCTCTCTCTCTGTGCGACACTGCAATCGGTGATTCGCACACCTTATTCAACTTTGGCAAAACTTTACTTATTACCATCCTCCAACTTTGACCACCATTTATGGTGCGACACTCGGTGGTACGCTCACCTTTTCTCTCACATCTTACTCTACAAGTGAGTGAGTTTACTTATTACTACATGACTTTTCAATTTTTGGAGAATCTAAATACAGTCATTTTCCTTTCTACTATTTTTCGTGCATTTGTGTGACACTTCTCTGTGGTTCACACACCATTTACTTGTTGCACTCTCTTCAGTACTATTTTATTTACTTACCGGTTGTGTGCTCACTTACTATGGCAACCACTCAAGGAGTCATTCAACCTGCGCCATTTTCTACAAAAAGTCAGGCAAACCTAACTTGAAATGGACAGAGTGGCTTGGAGATTTTGAAAATTATCTTACTGCAATTGACACTGGCGGTTACTCTCCTTCACCTAAGTTGGCCTTATTACTTAATCTTCCGGGCACAGCTGCCGTAGAGTATTCAACAATCTTTCACGCTAACCTGCATGAGGATACTGTATAGAATGTTTTTATTGAAGCTAAATTACGCATGGGCAAACAATATTATGACTCCACAAGTGTACTATTAGAAAGACTTAATTTTGCCATGTGTAAACAGTCTTCTGAAGAATCTGTAGAAGACTATACTGCAACTTTGAGAATTTTGGGTGAAAAGTGTGAATTTGGTCTAAATGTCGACAAGTACATAAAGGACCAATTTTTCTTTTATTGCTACTCCAAGAAAATTCAAGAGCATCTTCTGACTTCTCGGAATCCTACTTTACTTTAAACAATTGACATTACCAAAAGCATTGAGAAGTCAATTCTTACAAGCAAAGTTTTGTCTGGTCACAGTGTAGAAGCGTGGCTCAGTGGTTAGAGGCGACAGACCCAGAAGCTGAGATTGACTGTGGACCAGGGTTCGATTCCGCGGGTCTCGGGCTCAAAAATTCCACGGACTCGACAATTCTCGCTCTGGTGCCTACTCAACTCAAGGGGTCACACTCTGCGACTCTGGGCAATAGCTTGCTTAATCTCCCCTACGGCCCCTCGCGGCGGGATGCCTGGCTTTCACCTTGTGGACACCCTGCCGGGGTTTCTCACAGGGGAATACCAAGACGGGTTCCCTAAGCAAGCGCCGGGACGCTTACGGGCAGCTGTGCGCTTTACAAGTCCAACACATTTACTCTAATCACTCTATGGTCCCTCCTCAATCTTCAATGCAACTTGCAACTCCTTCTGCTGTGAATCTAGTTTCGATGAAAATGTTGTTTATGCAGTCAAAGCTAAACAAATTTCTGATAAAAGGTTTCCCAAGAACCAACTTTCTAGAAACCAATTGATTTTATTCAGTGAGGTTCTAGAAATCCCATAGGAAACAATCCCAATTGTCCGGTTATAGGGAAAAAGTGTGTTAAGTGCCAGAAATGTGGACATTTTCAAGGTGTGTGTAGAAGTGGGAGAAATGTTACACACAGTACTACTTCCAGAAGAGTTAAAGTCTCTCACACTTCATTAGACACTCCTGACATTCAAGATTGTATTTTTCAATTTGATAATATTCTTGTCACTGTTGACATCCCTGAATTTTCAGATAAACTTATAAAAGTACTGTTAGTTGACATTTCCATTGATGGTAAAACCATTTTAGCTATGGCTGATTCAGGAGCTCCTATTACTATCCTAGCAGATTGCAAATTTTACAAATGTTGGCCTAATGACATGGTTCTTCTTACTCTTGATGTAAACCCCAGATCTTTTGGGGGAACAAAATACCGATCTACTATGCTACTTTTGGGACAAAGTAGAGTGTTTAGGCAGATCTGCTGAAACTAAATTGCATTGGCTATCAAAGGGAGAGATATCATAGGATGGAAGGACCTAGCACTCACAGGCATCATCTTGCGTCCTGGGCAGGATCCTCCCATCATTTTGGGTGATATCCCGCCCAACATTCTATCCATCAACCAACCTGATCCTATTGTTGATAAATTAGTACAAAGTTTTACCAGTGTGTTTAAAAATTCTGTGGGTTCTGTCAAAGGTTACAAACACACTATTATGCTTAAACAAAATGCTGTTCCCTTGTATACAAGGTTGGACTTGTGCTTCTTAGTGTCAGAGAGGAACTGAAATTGCTTTTGTCCAATCTTCAGAGTGAAGGTATCATCTCTCCTATTGATGCTTCAGAATGGGTTTCTCCGGTTGTTTTACGGAGAAAAAAAAACAGAGGACCTGAGGCTCTGAGTGAACTGAAGATCTCTAAATGAAAATATTCTCGTAGAGCATGACCCATTACCATACATACATGAAATGCCAGCAAATATCGGGAATTCAAAGTTTTTCTCTACTATTGACTTACACTCCACCTACCACCAAGTCCAACTCTCTCCTAATTGTCAAGCACTCACAGCTTTTATGACTCCTTTTGGTGTCTTTAAGTATTTGAGGCTACCTTTTGGTCTCGCCTCAGCTGCGAGTGTTTTTCCAAAACGTATGGACAGTCTTTTTGGTGGCCTTTCCCAGGTGCCCCATCATTTCAAGATGACATCATAATACACACAGAAACACAATAGGAACATTTACAAATCCATGACAAGGTACTAACCATCTTGCAAAACAAAGGCATGACTGTTAAAGCCAGTAAATGTAAATTACTTGTTAATAAGGTAGAATACCTTGGTCATATAATTTCAAATTAAGGTATCAAACCAAAGTTTTGCAATGTGGAAGCAATACGTAATGCCCCTCCTCCTGTTGATAAAGATGCTTTATACTCGTTCCTTGGGCTCTGTGAATATTATGCCAAATTTGTCCCAGGTTACGCACAACTGGTCCAACCTTTGAGATGTCTCCTTAAAAAAGGTCCAAAATGTGTATGGAATGACACTCTTCATGACATTTTTGAAGAGGTCAAACTTCTAGTTATTAATGCTCTATGTCCTTGTTTTCCTAACTCCACTACTTTTCGGCTGTAGATGCAAGTCAGAAAGGCCTTTGGTCAGTCTTTGGGAAGTGGGTGGTTGGTGAAGAAAACACCATTGCTTTTGCATCACAAACCCGCACACCCACTGAATGCAACTACAGCACAATAGAACCTGAAGCTCCTGTAATTGTATGGGCAGTTCAAAAATGTTAAACTTACATTTGGGGAACAAGGTGTGAAGTTTTCACTGATCACAAACCTTAAGTATCCTTACTGTCTAGCAATGCATTAGGCAAATCTTCCGCAAAACTTGTAAGATTACTTTCAAAATTTCAAGAGTACAATCTCTGTGTCAAATAAACTCAAGGAGGAAAAAACATTCAACCAGTTTGTCTTTCACGGATACCTCTTCCTGTTGGTAGTGAAGATGACTTTCACAAGGCCTGTGTGGTTGGTCTAGTAGATGCTGTCCCCATGTGCAGTGGCAGCATCTCACAAGATGAATGGGTATCCGCCATGGCACTTGAAACTCTTAAGAAAGTAGAGTTATTCATCAAGAGCAAATGACCTGCAAATAAGAGTTTGAGCACTGATTTAAGATATTTTGCACAAATCAGTGAGGAGTTATCCTTTGAAAACAGAGTGTGTGTGAGGAATGGCCTTTTTGTACCTCCTGCTTCCCTCAGAGAAAGAATCATTAACATTGCTCATGAAGGCCATATAGGCATTTCTGGCACTTGCAAAAAAATAAAGGACATATAATGGTGTCCAGGTTTAGACAAACAAGGGACTCTTTTTATAGTCAGATGCCCTAGCTGTATTGTTTCAAACAAACACTGGAAAACTCAAAAGAAGCCTTTGTTCCCAGTTCCATTCCTTGATTTTCCCTGGGATAAAATTGCCTTAAATTTTTCAGGACCTTTCGGTTTGTTACCATCGGATAAGAAAATGTGTTTTGTTGCAATTGACTATCACTCAAAATGGATCTATTATTCATTTGTACAAGCAGCCAACCCCTCCACTGTTATTTCTTTCCTTCAAAGTCTCTTCAAGATTGAGGGTACTCCTAGTTGTGTTATTACTGACAATGGTCAACCTTTTCTTTCCCATCAGGTTACCAGCTTTCTGGAGAGTTCTTAAATAAAACATTGTCCGGTTGCATTGTACAGTCCCTCTTTTAATGGACTTGTTGAGAGAGCCAATTGGTTTCTCAAGGAAGAAGTTCAAACTGCCATAGCAGCCATTATTGATGTAGGTGATTTTTTACAAAAAAGGTATGGACCTATTTAACAACAACTTGTTCTACCACTGGGGTTCCACCTTTCAAAGCTCTTAGAGGTAGAGAAGCTAGGTCCAAACTCATTCCTCAGTGCTTCAGTGATTTAGCTGTGGGCTCTGCTTTGTATCACAAGAGGAACACTTGAGCAGACCCACAATTGATCAAAAGTAGAGTTGCTGCAAAACAATCTTTGCAGAAAAAATCATATGACGGGTTTCTAAATCCCTAGGTCCTGTTCTCAAAACCAATGACTGGGTGCTTATAAAAAAACTCACAAAGTGTGCAAAGGCCTGTCTAAATTTACTTTACCTGTTCGGGTTGTTAAAGTTACTAAACCCTCTGTTCTCCTAGAAAATAGAGGTTGGTGGAATAAGAACTAGGGGCCAGATGTAGGAGCCCAAATACCGGTAGGTAACGGCCGAATTCGGCCGTTACCGACCGGTATTTGGGTTTTCAGATGTAGGGGGCCAATTTTACCGATTCAGTAAATTTACCGATTCGGTAAATTTACCGAATCGGTAAAATACCGAATCGGTATTTTTACCGATTCGGTAACTTCTAGAAAGGCCTTTCAGATTCGGTATTTTACCACCCAATCCAATTGGATGGTAAAATACCGAATCCAGGTGTGCTTGCACATGTGTGCATGCACACCTATGCCATGTGACAGACAGACATGCCCTTAGGGCATGTCTGTGTGCCACATGGCACACATGCCTGTATTTGGGGTGCTAGAGGGTGTCAAAGTGACACTCCCTGCACCCTTGCTGGAATCGGTATTTACCGATTCGGTAAATACCGATTCGGTAATGCCCATAGGAATCAATGGGCAATACCGAATCGGTATTTACCGATTCGGTAAATACCGATTTTTACAGATTCGGTAATTCAATTACCGAATTTACCTAAATCTCCCTCCTTCTAAATTACCGATTCATAAATACCGAATCGGTAAAATTCGGTATTTATGAGTCTGTAAAATAGAATTACCTACATCTGGCCCAATATTGTCAAACTCACAGAATCGCAAGTTGGTATCTTTAATAAAGTTTATGCTAACAGGTCTGAGGAAGAAAATTCCTATTTCACTTACGGTCCTGGTTTTGACATACATATTCACAATGCATTTAATGTTAATTCTGACTTAACCACACCTGTTGCTTCTTCTGATTGCTCTAACACTGTTTCACCTTCCCATTTCTGTAGATCACTTGAGGATGGTCATGTACGTAATCAGCTGGTTTCTAGGTTACCTGTCAAATTTCATGATTGATTATGTTTTGAATATGTTTTTGTGTTCCATGGGGGGGTGGGGTATGTGGTAAGTTATTACTATACTATTTCTTTAACGTTTGGAATGTGGTTCTAAGAACCTGTATTGTGTCATGTCTCTTTCTATGCTGGCTCTGGCAGTTGCTGCTATTCTCCTGTTCATGCAGCTGTTCCTGCCGTGGGCTCCCTACTTCATATCTATATTTGTTGTATTCAAATAAAGCAACGTTTGTACAGAGCAGAGAACATTTCCGAGTGTTCCTGTTACTTTCTCCTGCACTACATAGACTTCCAAGTAGCAACCCAGAAATGTGATTTGGACAAAGGCATGCCATACTGTATTTGACTCCCTTAAACAGGCCATTTCCAAAGCTGCTGGGCTCCGTACTCCTCAAGTTTCCAAAGAGTTTATTGTTCAGACTAAAGCCTCAGATCGTGGCATAGGGGCAGTACTAATCCGACTAAATGAGGGGGCCTAGACCAACCTGTAGCCTTCATCTCCAGGAGGTCACTCCTCAGGGTACAGAGTTAGAGTCCTATTGAGAAAGACTCTTTTTCTATGGTCCGGCAACTGAAGAAGTTGAGGCCATACCTATTTGGCATTCACTTCCTGATTCAGACTGACCACAAGTCCCTCAGGTGGTGGCTCGTGCAAATGAGGGGTGATAAATCAAAACTGTTGAGGTGGTCAATTTCCCTACAGGGCATGAACTTCAGGTTGGAACAAAGACCTGGGGCAGACCACGCCAATGCTATAGGTCTATCTAGGTTTTTCCGCCTTAGTGAAGAGAACTTCCTAGAGGTTGGGTAGATCTCTGCACTTTCAGCTGGAGGGGGGCATTTGTTAGACCTGGCATTCTTAGGATGGTCTTCACAAATACTTTTTACCATTACCTCCTGTATTGCTGATTCTGTCTGTTGGCTTTAGGACTCTGAGCACATTACCACTGCTAACCAGTGCTAAAGTGCATGTGCTTCCCCCTAAACATGATGCCAATGGTGAATACCTGAATGCCATAAGTGATGTACTGGTAAGTCCCTTGTATACAATATAATCAGTGCCTGCACTTCAAATGTTACTAGTGGGCCTCCACCTCTAATTGTGCCACCCATATAAGTAGCCTTTCAAACTTGTCTCAGGCCTCCCACTCTAGTGGTTGTGTGTGCAGTTTACTGCCACTTTGACTTGGCATTTTAAGCTACTGTGCAAACCTCAAAAACTCCCCTTTTATTACACATACATCACCCCTAAAGTAGACCCTAAGTAACCCTATGGGCACAGTGCCCATGTAAGTAAAAGGTAGTACGTGTGTTTAACCTTCATGTGTCCTGGTAGTGACAAACCTCCAA
This sequence comes from Lissotriton helveticus, assembly GCF_964261635.1. NCBI lineage: Eukaryota > Metazoa > Chordata > Amphibia > Caudata > Salamandridae > Lissotriton > Lissotriton helveticus. The sequence continues at coordinate 164,801,409 of NC_136062.1, read as the reverse complement.
TTTCATTACTGTGAGGTCTAGCCATCTCATAGTCTAGAATGGGAATTTCTTAATACATTTTTAAGATGTAATTCCTGATCTGAAAGGAACAGTTTTTTCATGTTTCATATCTTTAGAATGGTAATGATAAATTTGCCTGACATGTGAAGTTTGATTTAACATTACTGTTTTAGAATTGCCACTTTTAGAAAGTTGACATTTTTCTGCACTTACATATCTATGTGTCTAACAGCCTGTCTCCAATACATGTAAGGGTTGGGTGACAGCTACACTTTGTGCAGACAGTCACAAAACAGGAAGGATAGGTGTGTCTGAGTACCCATCTACATACTACTGCATTCTGATTGCCTTGCCTGGGCAGAATGGAAGGAAGGGGCTAATACTTCACTTGAATAGGCAGTGTTCTGTCCCCACTCAAAGGACTGATTACTGCCCACAAATGGCCTGGCAAACAGGATTGGGAGGAAAGGGATATGTATGCACTTCAGAGAGCTGCTTTGAAGTCACCCCCACATCAAAGGCACTTTTGGGTATAAGTACTGGGGCTCTGATCTCTTAAAATCAGACATCCTGGACTTGTAACTCACCTTCTTCCAGAGAAAGTACTCTGCTGCTTAAAGGACTCAACTGGACTGCTCATCTGAAATGCTGGCTTTTCTGTTTGTTGCCCTACTGCCTGCTACTGTGTGACTCTGCTGAAGAAGAACTGGACTCTGCCTTCACTTCAAGTGATAGTCAAGGACATGCTGGCTTGCCTCCTGTTGCTTAAGACTCCGGAATTTCAAAGTCCCTACCCCTGCTCCTGTGCCTGGGTCACTGGAAGTGGCCGAGATACTTGCAACACTGATTTTGATGCAACTCCTGTCTGCATGTAGCCAGCGCATCAACCCGGTTGCAGGAGTAATTGCCTCAGTACCAGCAACTTGCCTCCAGAGATCGATGCAATGGACAGCATTTCACCACCACTGCAGCTTGGTGAGATCAACACATACACTTGACTGCATGGCAAAATCTGGCAAATCGTTCGACACCTCTTCAGCACCCATCTTAGTAACTGATGCATCGCCTTCACTGCATGGAGAAGATCGATGCATCCAGCACCTGCGGGACTCAACGTTGTCGCATCTCACTGCTTGAGACCAGGAAAGATACTTTGTTCGATGGAGCTTGCATGGGTCCTGTAGCTGGTGGGCGCCCGATCACAGTCGGCCCGAGCTTTGACTTTGCCCCGCTCCAGAACAACCTAAAGCAACCTTTTTAGCGATACTTGCTTCTACATGCTCTATCGCATTTATTTGTTTAAAACTCAATGTCTCAACTACTATATATTAGGGGGCAGATTTACAAGCCCCTTGCGCCTCTTTTACGCCGCCGTTGCGTCACTTTTGTGACGCAGCAGCGGCGCAAAAGATGCACCATGGTGCAGGGTATTTACAACGTGACGCATCTGGGAGATGCGTAAAGTTGTAAAGCCCTGCGCCAGAAGGAGGCGTTACTACGCAGGGGGGGGTGTTCCGGTGCAGGAACGCCTTCTAAAAGTGGCTGAGTGAAATCTACAAGATTTCACTCAGTCACTTTGGGGCCCATGCTGCGTCAAAATCCTGCGCCTGCTTGAAGCAGGCGTAAGGATTGATGCAGCATTAACAAGATAGGGCCCACCAGAGTATTGCTGGAGCTGTGTTGCGCTGGCGACGCAACTCCAACAATGCGTCACTTTTCGGCACAGATGCTTGACGCATCTGTGCTTTTTTGCTCCATGGTGCGCCGCATTGTAAATGCGGCGCATCCATGGCGGCGGAGGCATGGCGCACAATAAGTGGCACATCCCTGCTGATATGCAGGGATGCGCCACTTATTGTAAATATGCCCCTAGGTTTTTGTTGTTTGGGTCTTGTTTTGTTCAGAATATATTAATATTTGTTTCTAAACCTGTTTGGAGTTACTGTTAGTTTTGGACAAATACTTTGCACATTGACTCTTTAGATAAGCATGGCTGCTCTGTGCCAAGATACCAAAGGGTGAGCACAGGTTATCTTTGAGTGTGTATCTAGCTTACCCTGACTATAGTGGTAGTGCCTGCCTGGCGTGGGTGCACATCTCAGACAAAAAGAAATCCCGTTTCTAACAGGGTTTAAATAGCATAGGTGAAATAGGCATTAGCATGGACCGCAAAGTTTGAAGCCAGATAGGCCCTTTTCAACACCCCTTCAACCTTTTTGTCCAATGTGTCAGATGGCAATGCATCTTCTGAAACCACAGCACTCTGAGTTGACAAGCTAGCAATAATGTTATAAATTTTCATGGAAGCTGGGAACTCCTCCCAAATTCATCTAGAGGGTAAGGTTTCAATAGAAAGCGAGGAAAAGAAGACTGCTTCTCAACATCCTTCCATTCATTAGTAAGCACATGACAAATGAAAGCTGTGCTTGCCGATATTGCATAAAACGTCATTATCAGCCAGTGCCTGAGCAGGAGAAAGCAAATCCAAATTATCACACACATGATGAATGATTGCAGCCAAATCAGGGCCCTGCACAAAACCGCCTTTGAGGTCCTCATCACCACTCTCCAAAGAAGGATCCAACCGAGGGACTTTAGCAGGCAGAGCCCCCTCCCGAGACAAAAACACAGCCTCCACAGCTGCAGCAATAATAGCTTATGCTCACCCAGAAAAAAGGCATTATATCACTGACGTGTATTTACTCCTGCAGATGAAATCCGAAGGCAGTGTGCGCTTTCACTGAGCAAAAATCATTACCCTAATGGCTGCGGCAAATTACTATTGCACAAAATAATGGATTATGTTGTTCTATGTAATTATGTCAACAAAATATCAGGCAGCGGAGCTGTTTTCTCAACAGAAAATGAAAAATGGTCATCATGACCATTTCCGTTAGAAGGAGGCAGATCGATAACCTCTTTTGTGTAGTAAATTTGTAAGAAATGCCAAGGCCCAAATGTGAACAGGGGGGACGTGTGGGGGCGGACACATAGACTAAGAAATAGAGTTTGTCCCTGATTTTCTAGAAAATAGAGTTTTGCAGCATATTGGCATTTTGCAAGACTGTTTAGAAAGACTGTCAAAAATGTACATATGTCCTCGTCCAAACAATTGTAAACCCTCTGTTTGGCTCTGCATGTCGGTGAGACTGAGAGCCATTCTTTCCTGGTAAAGAACAGTTTCACTGATAAAGAAAATAGCATTTTGTCTGAGGGGGTGTTCCCCATACACTGAAAAAAGACATTTGCTGATGTTTGCAGAAAATAGCCACACCACTAGGAGATTATTTGACCTAGCCGTGTGGAGGTGCTGGCCCTCAGTCTGTCAAGCTCAACCCTCAGTCTGTCAAGCTCAACCAATGAAGGAAGGAGGCTGGGTAGTAGATTGTACAGAGAAAAAGATATCAGTCTCCTAACATTGTCGGTGAATGTGTGTGTGTGTGTCTGTGTGTGCTTGCGTGGGTGAGTGCGTGTGTGTGTGTGTGTGTGTGTATTTAGCAGTTTTTTGATGGAGTACACATGGGCGCATAATTGCTTTGAATGGAAAGTGTTCCTGATTACCTGTGTGTATTTTAGAAGAAACCAGTATGTGATGGGGGATACATGAGCCCATATTGGTAATTCTTTGCATATCCGGTCCCCATTAAGGCACTGCCATATTGCCAAGGTACCGTGCCACTTGATGGCATTCCAAATAAATTCTACCTTTCCATAGAACTAAATAGGGCATCCAAGTGATGAACAGAGAATTCATATGGCATTTTGGCTTGTATATCTTTATTCTCCTTTGTATAAGATGTAATGTATCATTTACTAGCACTTTGAGAGGGCTGCTTCTGCACACGAGGGCATCGATTTCAATATGGTGAGGAATACCTAGGCTCATAAACGCACTGTCTGCGGTTTATTGAGTGTTATGGTAATTTGGTTATTGTGGGCGGCTGGGTCCTGTTTTAATACGTTGCGGGACCCTAACTCGCCTTTTGGGGATTTGTGTCAAGGTTTTTTCTTTCCTTTTCAAATTCCCCGCCGCGGGATGGTTTCGCTCCTTTCGCAGCCGTTCCAGCGTAGTGCGGTCGTTTATTGTGGGTGCTAGGGGGAGCTCTCACTTCTCGTTGGTCTCCGCGGCGCCTCTCCTCAGATGAGGAGACACGCTGCAAGATCAACGGTTCTGAGAGCTTTGTCCCCTGCCGCCACACCTGAACGCCCCCCTGGGGGTCCAAATTTTTCCCTAAAACCTTAAGTACATGCCCCGGAGGGGGTCCGTATTGAGGCGTTGCAGCGTGAATCACCTGCGGGCAGGTTTGTTGTCATTAGGCTTAAGTGAGCCTTTAGCGTGCTGGGTGGCGGTTGGACTCTGTCAGGTTTACCTGAGGGCTTGCGCACTTGATGTCTGTGCAACCTCTATTACGAGGCTTAACCCCGTCCCAAGAGCTTGGCAGTCTTCCAGGCTGCCCATATCAGATACAAGGGAATATCCCCTTTTTCCCCAATTATCAGGCTCCCTTCAACTGAAGGGGGGGTACTTTTGCCTTAAGAGTCAGGCTTCTTGACACCACACTTATTAGGTGTTTACGCCGAAGCCCTGGAGACACAGAGACTCCCCCCACCTTGAGAGAAGCCGTTATTATATTACTTCCAAAGCCCGGTAAAGATCCCCTGCAATGTAGCTCATATCGCCCACTATCATTGTTGAATTTAGACTATAAAATACTAGCTAAGGCTTTGGCATGTCGCCTCTCCTTGCTCATGGAATCTATCATTTCCCCCACCCAGTCGGGGTTCGTCCCACACCTCTCCACCGCGATCAATCTCCAAACTTTGTTAAATACACTGCACAGACTAGACCCGGAAGTACCTGCAACGGCGGTCCTACTGGATACCGAAAAACCTTTTGATTCCCTGGAATGGCCCTTCTTTCTCTCCATAATGCGGCGCATGGGAATGCCCCAGGGATTTATAGCTACTACGACCTTTTTATATACACAGCCCATGGCTACACTCCGCCTCAACGGCACCCTCTCTGCCCCCTTTGCCTTAACACGCGGCATGCGTCAGGGATGCCTTCTCTCCCCCTTATTGTTTATTTTAGCGATGGACCCCTTGATTAGGCACTTCCACGAAAAACACCTCCATAGGGGCTTGGTATTTAGAACAGGTCCATTATTAGTCTCCTTATAGGCAGATGATACCATCCTCTACGTCCCCCACACAAATCTCGATCCACTCCTTAGGGAGATACTCCGATTTGGCACTTTTTCTGGCCTAGGGATCAATTGGCGAAAATCTGTTATCTTTCCTCTCACAACAGGGACACCTCGCTGGACCCCAGAATTCCCGTTAGATTGGTGTGCTGAATCGGTGAAGTACTTAGGGATCCATATCCATCACGATACTGAGCAGATAATACGCTATAACAACTGGGGTAGCAATATCACAGCTGGAGAAGAGAATTGACTCCTGGCTCAAGCTACCACTCTCTATGACAGGACGCGTAGCCTTGATAAAAATGATAGTACTGGAGGGAGGAGCCTAGCTCGCGACCGAGATGGCCGCGCTTTAGCTCGGCTCCGTTCGCCCGCCTGTGTTTTTCACATTTATCCTGCACTTATCCTGCCCCGGGAAGCCCTCCTTGCTGTGTGGTACTACTACGACGCACTGCAGGCACTTACCACTTGTTCCGGTTGTCCTGGCTGCTGTGGGTCCGGTGCAGTGCCCCCGACCGTTCCCGGGACTCGAGAGCGGACTGGCCTGATTCTTCGTCCCGGCTCCTGGGCCGGATGCAGCCTGCGGGCTTGCCCTTCGGGGCGCACTGGAGGTGATTGGAGGGCCGCTGTTCGTGTGAGCCGGAGGTTCCTGGCTGAGAGACTCCTGTGTGGCGGCAGCCTTGGATGGTGACGCTGCCCTTCATTATTGGGGTTCCTCGTGTGTTCAGCTTCCTCCCCCTTTGTTCTCCGGTCCGGCCATTTTGTTCTTTGCCGCCCGGACTCGGAGATCGGGACTGGCGACATTGGGGGGCCGGCGAATCCCCTTCTTCTGGTGGCCCCCCTTCCTGTCCGGGGTGTTCTTCTGCCTGTCGGCGGGACTTCATCTGCTTGACTGCCGCCCCGGCGGAGGTTGTTGGCCGCGCGGCCTGTTCGGGCTCTCAAGATGGCGGCCAACCCCATTTGTTTGGGCCGGGCCCGGACGAGCACTGGGGGCCCGCCGCAAGGCCCGGGTGTCGGATACTGTGAAGGTTTTCCTGCACTTAAGGGGATCTTAAACATCCTGCTATCCTGGCGGCTCTCGGTGGCCGCGCCACTCCTGGCTCTGCAGACGGTTCCTCACTGCGGGCCTCCCGGGCCCCCACGACCGGATGAGGCATTGATATCGCGGGGTGTGGCTGGTACTCTCCTGGCGGACTCGGTCCCGGCTGCCGCCCCGGAGGTGCGTAACCTGATGGCGCCTTCTCCTCCTGTGCTGCCTCCTCTGCCCTTGGCCCGGGAGCTGGATTTTGTTTTGCCGGACTTTCATGATTCTCCTGGTCCCTCTCAATCACCACTGCCCGATGACGTCTCCTGTGCCGGCCCGGATGGGTCGGTTTTTATGGATATATCCTTGGAACTGTGCCTGCATCGTTTGCTACATTCTGTGATTTTCCTGGATCTTCCGTGCTTTTCTTCCTGTGACTTTTTTGGACTGCCGTTGGACTCTCCTGCTGCCTGCCTTCTGTTCTTTCTGGCAGGGTCCTCGTTGGATCGGACCCTTATTGCTTTGGATAAAAAGGGTCAGGGCTGATGAAAACTGACTCTTATATGCGGTAGCTCATGAACGGCTTGGATGATCTCTGTGTCCTGATATGGTTCTGTGTAACTGGTTAGTGCTCCTGGACTTTGGCCTGATACTCTTTGGCTTCCCGAGGACTTGGACCTTTAACCCGGGCGGGTGGATGGGTGCGTTCACTCCTGTCTTTGGCCCTCCCCCGTGTGTGTGTTTGTATGTCTTTACTCCCTTCTTTCCTTCCCTTCCTTCCCCCCCCCTTTTTTTGTCTTCTAATTCCTACTTTTCTTGCTCCACTATATTTCGGGTTCTACTTAGGGCGACAGGCACGCTGCGGGGGGGGTAGGCCGTAGCCTTCTGCAGGGGTGCAGGGTGGGCTTAAGGGTGGGTGGGGGGGTCTGTTTGTGTTGGGGGGTCTTTTTCCCCCCTTATTTTCCCCTTTTTTTGTTCTATGGCTCTTGTGTATTCACTTTTTCGGGACTCTGTCACCTCGTATCTCCCCCGAGGGTTTTCTGTCCTTCTTCCGGTGTGTGGCTGATTGTGGTTCGCTGCCTATTCTGGTATCGTGTTTCTGTTACATCGCATGCCGGTTTTATTGTCCTGTTTTTCCCCCTGGGGGTGCATGGTCTGGCGGGTGTTCCTTTTGTTGTCTTTTTCTCCCTCTTTCCCTTCCTCCTTTATGGAGGTTCCCTTTTTCCGTTGGGGTGCGTATTGCGTAGTCTTTGTGATGGGGCTTTTTGACCACGTCTTCTTTGTTCGGGTAGGGGCGGAGGTGAGTGAGCTCGATTGACTGTTGCCACTGTCGCTATTTGATGGTCTGATTCTGTTTCTGTCCTTTGCTAGATTTGATTATATGGTTTCATTTTCTTACGTTGTGTCTATAAAATGGCGGCTTGCCACGGTCCCTCCCTTGTACTCTCATATACGGCCCGTTATTCCTTTGGTCCCCTCCCCGTGCTAGAAAATTAACCTTTATTATCCTGCTCTTGCTGAACGCTCGATGGTTTTTATTGCTTCACCAGTGCTCCTGATGTTATATCCTGTGCAGATCTTCTTTTTGTGTGCTGGTTATTTGATCATTCTGTTCTGGCCAGCCCGCGGGGTTGTAGGCCAGTATTTGTGAGCTTTCATTGTTCAATAAAGGTTTTATAAAAAAAAAAAAAAAAATAAAAAAAAAAAAATGATAGTACTCCCCAAATTTTTATACTTATTTCACAACATTCCAATCCCTCTCACCAACAAGTTCTTTAGTACTCTAAGGTCACTATTGATAAAGCTGGTTTGGGGGACAGGACGCCCAGGGTGGCATGGCAAGTAATGACTCTTCCCTACGATCAGGGTGGATTTGGGGTCCCTGACTTACACTTATATTACCTGGCAGCACAGTGTAGTTTTGCACATGCATGGCATCATCCTGACGCTAGGATCACCTACCTCCGTCCTGAATCCAACTTCGTTCTCCCTGCTACACTTGCTTCCATTTTACCAACCGGTATCCCTAAAGACCCAAGAGATATACAACCTGTTTTCACCACCAGTTGGGCTTGGCTCAAGCTGAGCAGGATCACCCACGCACAATCACTGTATTCCTCTTCCCTTCCCCTCCCGAATGTCCCTTAATCGGTGAAAAATTAGTGCAGAGAACCTGCGCCAAATTCAACATCCACAAGTTGGGAGATCTCTTCCCTACGGGACATGTTTTTGACTTGGAGGATATGTCCACATTCGCGGAGGCTATGTTCATGGACAAATTTGTCCTGACCAGACTACGCGCAACATTACAAAGCAAATTTCCAGACTATCCCCTAGAGCCCCCCTCTTTTCCCCCCTTACACTGGTGATAGACAGCGACAAGGGGTTCCACCTTATATCCCAGTTGTACAGGGCTTGCTCTGACATGAGGCCGGTGGACGACTCTAGGGTGCGCTCTGCATGGGAGGCGGACTTGGGCAGTTCAATCACGGACGAGCAGTGACTGGACTGCTGTAAAGTTACCAGAATGGTATCCTTAAATAGCAAACACAAATTCATACACTTTAAATTCCTACGTAGACTCTTCACTACACCTGCCCGCACACGCAAGATAGACCCCTCCAGACCGCACCTCTGCCAACGTTGCCAGGCTCCGCAGGCAGACTTCTCACACCTGGCCTGGAACTGTCCCCGAGGCTACAATTTCTGGGTGGAAGTCCATAGGCTTTTAGGCAAAATGATTCAGAACCCAGTGGACCCCCTCCCCGAGATAGCATTGTTGGGGTATGTGGTACAAATTCCCCCAAAGGTTCTCCGATATGCTGCTATCGCCTTACTCCTAGCAAAAAGAGAGGTTGCAATCTGCTGCGGTAGCAAAAGAGCGCCAAAGGCATCTGGGTGGCTCCAAAGCTTAGTGTCCTGTTCCACAAAAAGTGATATGTATGCCAATACTATACCGGCGTCCTCCAGGCCTAAAGATATATGGGGTCCATTCTGAGATTTCCTAGCTTCGCAGCAGCAAATCCCTTCTACGCAGCAGGGACAGGGTTTGGAACCGACGGGGGTGGGATGAGGGGAACACTGTATTAAAAATGTATCTGTGTACACTATACATAGTATGATAGCAGGAGCTGAAGAGATGAATGGAACAAAACGGACGGATGACGGGCTGGGAGGGGATTCCTCCGATTGTACCTCCACCAAGCCAACTACTGCAGTCCTAAAATGTAATGGTTAAGCTATGATTGATGTTGCGCCGATAAGTCGTGCCTTGCTGACCGTAATGGAATAACAATGTTGAAGTGTAATTTGTATATGTACTGCAAATTAAACTCTGTGCTCTGCTCTCTTTTTCTCAAAAACTGCTAAATAAAGTAAAAAATAAAAAAAAGAGTCAGGCTTCTTGGTTGGGGCTACAACTTGTTCATACTGTTTACTGGTGTTATAGTACATAAGACTTGAATATGAGTAACAAAGACTTTTATGAGGAAGAACAGGTCCAGTACTTACCTCTAGATGACCAGTTCTTTGAGGTAGTAGATGAGTCAATCTTCAAATGTGTGAATGATGTGGTGGGACCCATGGAAGAGCGGGAGTAAGTTGGCTTACTCCCACTTGGATTCCCCTAGGTCAGTAACTAGCTTACCTCAAGGGGAGGGTCCCTCAATGCCTAAAAAGGGTCGCATCGAGGAGGGCCCGGGAGGGTCCCAGGGGGTGGATTTGGATGCTCTCGACCGCCTCAAGACCGCCTACCTCGCAAAAACATCAGTTCCACCACCTGTGCCATCCCCGGTCCCGACCCCGCAGAATCTGTTGGCCCGGACTCTCCATCTCCTGATAGGGGTTCCCCAGCGGATTCAGACGATGAAGCCAGGTCTTTGCGGTCTTGGCGACCGGCCAGTGCTACCGTCGAGTTGCCCCAGGATCCCTCAGGCATGCTCGATCCGGATGAGCTAGTTCATCCGCTGTCGGCAGCCTGGGCACTTGGGGACTAGGTGGCTACGTTCGTGGTGGGCCGCCTCCGCAAGCCATTGGAGAAGGATGCTAGGGGCTGTTTCAGGGCTGAGTGTCCTCACCCAAACTTGGAAGGAAAGGTGGCCTACACACCGGACCTTGACTCCAAGATGGCCACCTTCTTGGCCAAGTATTTGAAGGACCCTCGTAAGGGTATAGACAGCGGTCTATACCCTTACAAGGGTCCTTCAAATATCCTCACAGGAGCGCCAGGAGCGTCCTGTCAGGATAAGCTCCTAGACGCGGTAGGGCCCATGACAAAACTCTTGGATATGGCGGAGGAGGCAAAAGTGTCAGGCTCCACCGTATCTCCAGATGTTCTCTCAAATTGGGCCCAGCAGGCGATTATCTTCTTGGGTAACGCCAACTGTACCCTGTCGACTGACTGGAGGGGCTCCCTCCTTATCAAGTTGGATCCCAAGCTAAGCGACCTGGCATCCTCAGAGGCAGAAGCAGAAGCACAAGGGGGCCTTTTTGGAGACCTCTTTGTGAAGGAACTGGGAAAATTTGTGGCCACTTTCACTAACTTTGGACAAGGCCCAGTCCAACATCAAAAGGGTTTTCCAGTCACGTTTTTCCAATGGGGCTGGTTGTGGCAGGAGCCGCTTGACCGGCCCTGGTGGACAACACAATCCTGGTAGGGGACAAGGCTCCGGGCAGGGTCAATATAACACTACCGCCAATTATACCAACTTTTACCCGACCAGAGGACAAAGATTCTGTGGCTGCGGAGGGTACAAGAACAAAGCAGGCGGACCTGCGCCCGGCGGTAAATCTGATTTCTCCTTCTCAAGTCCAAATTGGGGGTCGGCTAGCGTCCTTTCAGGAAGCCTAGGAAGCCGTCACAAACGATGATTGGGTCTTGCAGACCATTCGGGGCTTTCACATCGAGTTTTATGATTCACCCCGTCAAGGGGAGCTTCCACGTCCCATCTCTTTTTCGGTGGCAGACGCCCTCCTGGTCGACGAGGAAGTTTCCGAGCTTTTGCGCAAAGGTGCAATCTGACGGTCAGTTTTACATCTCAGTGGGCTTCTGAGCAATCTCATTCTGGTGGACCAAACCGACGGGGGGGGTGATGACCCGTCATCAACCTGAAAGATTTCAATGGATAGTTGGTGTACCGGCACTTCAAGATGGAGGGGATTCATCTCCTCCGGGATGTTCTTTTGTTGGGCGATTGGATGGCGAGGTTAGACCTCAAGGATGCGTACTTGGTCATCCCGATGCATCCCCCACATCGCCGTTCCTACAGTTCTAATGGAGACAGCAGGTTTACGAGTTCACCGCCCTTCTGTTCGGACTGTCCTCAGCACCTTGGTGCTTCACAAAGGTCCTCCACCCGGCAGTGGTGTTCCTACGGAGCCAGGGTGTTCGGATGATCGTCTATTTGGACAACATCCTCCTCATAGCACAATGCCCTCAGACACTGTCGAGTCAGATGCAACAGATGGTTTCCCTTTTGCAGGGTCTGGGGTTCCTTGTCAACGGGGACAAGTCAGTTCTCACCCCGACGCAAAACATAGTTTTCCTTGGGTTTATTGTGGACTCGTCCACACGTCCTTGAGTTTCCCCTCTCGGAACATGGCCAAGATTCAGCATCTGTTACATCAGACCCTCTTGAAAACCCGCATCTCCCTCCGTCAGATTCCCCGGGTGGTAGGGCTGCTGTCATCATCCATCCAGGCAATCTTCTAGGGGCCCCTGCACTATCGGGCACTGCAGCGCTTGAAAGCACACTATCTCAGGAGAGGTTTGTCGTATGACCAGTTGGTCCCTCTGTCTGACGACGTCAAGGAGGAGATGTCCTGGTGGCTTGCCCACATGGATGTCTGTAATGGCAGGGCCATCTTCGGGCCGTCCCTGACATTGTCATAGAGTCCGACGCCAGCAGGTCGGGATGGGGAGCTCACTGTGGCGATTTTCCTACTGGAGGCGCTTGGTCGTTAGACGAACAAGAGCTCCATATCTATTGTCTGTAACTTTTGGCGGGCTCCTTCGTGGTCCAGTGTTGGACCAAGGACAGAGTCTGCTTGTGCTTCCTGCTGAAAATGGAAAAATTATCCGCGGTACGTTACATCAACCGCCTAGGGGGCTCTCGCTCCCAAGCCTTAGCGAACTTGCCGAAGGAGTTTTGCTTGCCGCACCACATTTCGGTGATGGCAGAGTACTTGCCGGGACAAGCCAACCAAGTCGTGGATTGGCACTCCCGGCATTTGCGGGACTCCAGCCAGTGAAAGCTGGATACTCAGGTCTTCCGGTGGTTGGTTGGCCTCTGGGGTCCTTTCTCGGTGCGTCCCACTTGGACCACCAGCTTCCAAGATTCTTCAGTTGGAGGCCTGACCCGCTAGTGCAGGCAACAGACGCTTTCCTGCAGGAATGGGGTCAAGAACAGACTTACGCGTTTCCTCTGTTCTCCATGATTGTGCTGCTGGCGGCTCAGGTCCACCATCAGAAAGCGGAGGTGGTGCTGGTGACACCGCTTTTTGAGGTACCAAGTGTGGTTTCCAGTTCTTCTGGAACTTTCTTGGTATTCTCCAATCCTATTCCCCCTTTTTCCTCACCTTCATCGGAATCCGGACGAAAAGCAACATCACCTGGTCGTACAGGGCTCTCTCCACCTAATGGCATGGCACCTTTCAGGCGACGCTGGTCACTCCCAGGCCTTTCGGAACCAGCTGAGACTATTTTATCAAAGGTATGGGCTAGCAGCACCTCAAAATGTTATCGGTCCGCCTGGACGAAGTGGCTACGTTGGTGTCTTTGACGGGACCTGGATCCCATGGTCGCAGGAGTCATTCCCATTCTGAACTTTTTTGGCAGAATTAGCGACAGACGGCCTGGCGCTATGTGTTCCGTTATTTCAGCGGGCCACGGCCCGATTGATGGTTCTCCAGTGGGAGAACATCCTTTTGTTTGCCAACTTTTGAGATGGTATTCGTCTGTCCTTACTCCCGTTACTCTGTCTTGTGGGATGTTAATGTGGTCCTCAATTTATTTATGTCTTGGCAGCCTAACAAATATCTTTCCTTGAAAGAGATATCAGCTAAATTGGCCATGTTGTTATGTTTGGCTTCTTGTTGCAGAGTTTCGGATGTGCGAGCAATAGACATTTCTGCACGAGGTTTTCACCCGGATGGAGTGATTTTTACGGTGGGTCGGCATCTGAAGTCTGCTTCTAGAACAAATTTGTATATGGTTTTCGCCGATATGCCCAAACTATGTGTTGTGCAGTGCCTCAAGGCCTACGAGGACTTTACCTCAGAGTTACGCCCCCCCCCGGGCGAAAGACAACTCCTTATTGCTTTAAGGAAACCGCACAAAGCAGTCTCTTCCCCCACCATTGCTAGGTGGGTGCGCTGGGTCATGCAAGAAGCGGGTATAGACACAAAACAGTTTGGTGCACATTCAGCCAGGGGTACGATGGCTTAGAAGGCCTTTTCTCTAGGAGCTCGCTTGGAAGATTTGATGCGAGCCGCGGATTGGTCCTCATATTCCACCTTCAAGCGGTGTTATTTCAAACCGGTGGTGGATATTGCACATTTGGTAGTAAGTTAGCTTTAAACTAGCATAATCGGAGCTTTCAGTCCTGACATAGAATCAAAATTTGCCTAGCTTAGTAACGGTAAGTTTCAATTCTATTAAGGACACGGAGGCGAAGATTATCCCTCCCACTGTACGTTTGTGCGAACCCGCTCATATGGCGGTAAGTAAGCCTTTTCCTTTGTCTGTATAATTCATTTACGATTGCTTGCCTTTATGAATATTCTATAGTGGTTGAGGTTCAGCCTTTCTCAGAAACTTTACATGGTATCTTGTTGTTTTAGGACATGATGGTTCCAAACAAGACCAGTGACTCGGAGGCGTACGTACGAAGAAAGAGGAGGGACAATTATGCTGAAGGGTCTTTCTAAGGTGCGTTGACACTGAGGAAGGACTAAGGACTGGTGCTGCCTTATGGAATCATGGGTGTTGTAATCTGGCTTCAGATGTGTTTGATCTCTATGTTGATTTTTATCCAGATTGTTTTTTCCTGATGGCGATAAAAAATGTTGATGATTTATAAAGCTGCTATGGAAATATATTGTAAAATAAAGCAAAGAAAGACCAGCCTATTCCTTGCCTCCTTGTTGTTAATAGAATTGAAACTTACTGTTACTAAGCTAGGCAAATTGAGATTCACACACATTTGCAGGCTGATTTTGGGAATAAATGTATTCATTTACTAAATTGAAAGTTGCCGATCGACAATAATAAATGATGTTGAGTGACAAGCTCTGTCGAGTTAGTTTCCGTTCAATGGGATATTTGAGTCATAAATTAAGCTTGTTTCAGGACACATGACTGATGTCATGGTGTTCCCTTCCTTTGCAGAGGGCACATTTTTACAGCTGTCGAAATTATGGCGCAGCTCATGTGTAAGCTTTTCATGACCTTTAGTGAGACATTTTAATGACCTTTTCGACACATATATCTGAGGGCTGGGTTCGTAAGACCTGTATGTCCTAACAATACTGTTTGGTGCTGTCTAAGGTTTCCAAGGCCAGGTATGGTATGATGTGCTCCTTCATGCCTCTTCTAATGCCTTTAGAATGTTGGGGTTATATAAGCTTCAAAGTTTTCTCCACACCTAAAGATGTGACCTACTACAAAGGGCCTCTGAGTTTTCCTGGAGTAGTCCTTCAATTCATACTGCTTTCTGATCCTCCCTTCACACTCAATCATAGGTACCACTTGGATGTGGGAAAGCAACGTGAATTTGTGTGGCTGCATGTGACATGCTTGTTCCACATATATCCTATTTACAGAAATAACATATACACAGCATCATCCAAGTAAGTTCATAAGTAAGGAAGGTGCACTCTGATAGAAGTCAAGCAAGATGAGACAAGTATAGTTCATCAATCTTTTTTTTATTCAAGGTTGTTATTTAAAAAACTGGCACTCAGCCAACGCGTTTCGTTCCCTGATGCCAAGAGAACTTCGTCAGGGCTTGCACATAAAGTAAGAATTCAGTATGTTAAAAAAAGCTGACCGATGAGTCTCAGGGCTGATTCCCCTGTGGTGCAGGAGGGAGGGGGCCCGCGCGCGGTGCTCGTGACGAGCTCAACTCATCATGCTGTGCTCATGACGAACTGAGATCGTCATGACTCCAACCACCCAATGGAATGCCCCGCACAGGAGGGGAATTAGCCCCACGTGGGCGTTCCACAGCTGTTATGACGAGCTCAGCTCATCATGAGCACAGCTCCACTGTGCCTCATGAGCGTCGAAGGGGTTAAAAAAACTAATTTTCCTCACATTTCTGTGGTGGCTTCTGGAATCTGCGTGGATCCACAAAATTACACCCAACCCGCATTCCCCATAGTCTTCCGATAAAAATGGTACCTCACTTGTGTGGGTAGACCTAGTGCCCGTGACAGGAAGCGGCCCAAAACGCAACGTGGACACACCACATTTTCACAGTGAAAACGGACCCTTTTTTGCAAAGTGCCTAGCTGTAGATTGTGAGCTCTAGATCTGCTGGCACCTAGGGAAACTTAGCAAACCTATATATTTTTGAAAATTAGACACACAGTGTTGCATAGCGTTTTAGGACCCTAGTGTAATTTACCGGTTAAAGGATAAAATATCCGCCATAACTGAGTAGGACGAAAAATCCTTGTGTATTAGTTTTTGGTTTGTTCAACGTTGAAGGATACAGTGTTCCAAAATATTGTGCACCTTATCTTTGTTTCCTTGAAACTTGCTCTGCAAACTTTCAGTCAACAAAATGAGCGACGATGAGAACGGTGGACCCGCAGGTAATAATGCCTGACTGGGTTTTAACATTACCGGTTTCCAAGAAACCGACCCAGATGCTATAATCATCCCGGAAAACCTAAGGAAAACCATCGCTATAAAGCTTATACAAAATGGCCTATCATCAAGAGGTGGTAGGGTAATTTTTTTCATAGAGGCACACGAATATCGGCAGACAGAGGTATTCTATTCATTGACAATCTTCCCTGAAGCAAATGCAGTATCGCATGTGTTTCACTTCTACTAAGTAGAGGATAATCCAACGGAATACGTTTATTTATTTATTTATTTATTTATTTATTATAGTGTTTTGTATAGCGCGAACAAGACCCGTGGGTATCAGAGCGCTTAACATCGAGGTCAGTTACAAATTGGCAGTACAATAACAATTATAAAAAACAAACAGATATGAGGTAGATGAAATTATGGCTATGAGGGGGTGCATAAATATATATATTCCAAACGCATGTGCAATTAGCAATAAAAGGTAGGTAAGGCTTAGCTTATATCCCTATCTATATCGACCAATAAGAAGAGGTAGAGGTTATATAGTTTTCGGCTATAAAAACAGTTATAGGTTCACATAGTATGGTGATAGCAATGAGGACAAAGTTGAGGCTTGTGGGTGGAGTCAGTCATTTATCAATGATATTGTTCCTGAAGATGGCTGCCCTTCGGCTGATATGGATATTCGTCCTAGAGATCCGTCAGCTTCCCTATTCAAGGTATTTCCTCAACATATGGCTTTTCAATTCCCGTTTGAATGAAACAATATTTTGAATCTTCCTGATGCTTGGAGGGAGAGAATTCCAGACTCTGGGGGCAGCTCCAGAGAATGCTCGGTCATAAGACTTTTTCTTTCGGAAGATGGCTGGCCGCAACAGTAGCTCCTTGGCGCTTCTGGTTGGTCTGTTTCCTCCCGATAGCTTGATTTTCTTGGCTAGATATCTTGGTGTGTTATAGTGCACCGCTTTGTGGGTAATGCATGCTATCTTCATTTGAATTCTAGCCTCATAAGGTAGCCAGTTTAGTGCTTTCAAGTGAGGAGATATATGATCAAATTTCCTAGATCCAGTGATGAGTCTTGCCGCTGCGTTGAGACAGGCTTTTAGTGGTGCTGTGGATGTTTTTGGTAGGCCGGCTAGTGTGGAGCAACCATATTTGATCCTCGATATAACTAGGGATTGAATAGCCAGTTTTAAATCTGCCTCCGAGATTAATGGTTTTAATTTTCTTAAGTAGCTCAAATGGAAGCGGGCACTTTTCGCCATCGAATTAATGTGGGCTTTCATGTCGAGACTTTCATCTAAAGTGATTCCTAATGATTTGGCTGAGTTGACTAGGGTTGGGGTGCAGTTTAGCGCCGTCAACAATTTGGTCCATTCCTTTATTTCAGAATTGCTCCTTGGTGGTGAAATTAGCAAGAATTCTGTTTTATGGGCATTTAGTTTCAGATGATTAGAGGTTAACCATTCCAGAGCCATCTTTAGTGTCTCATTCATTCGGTCAATGTCCTCAAGAGAGGCAATCTTCAAGTATATTTGCGTGTCGTCTGCATACATGTGGTAGGAAATCTGTGATTTCCGCAGAATGTCTGTAAGAGGTTCGACATACAGGTTGAATAGATCTGGGGATAGCGTTGAACCTTGCGGGACCCCGATTGTATTAGGACATGAGGGTGAGATTGCTTGGTTAACCAGGAATCGTTGTGTTCTGTTGCGTAGGAAAGAATTGAACCATTTCAGCACATTTCCGGACAATCCCATCCTGTCCTGTAGTCTGGACAATAATGCTTCATGATTTACCGTATCAAATGCAGCTGATAGGTCTAATAGAATCAATAGACAAGCTTGCTTTTGGTCTAGGGCTTGTAGCGCGTCATCGACAATGTGCAGGATCGCTGTTTCCGTGCTATGCCCTGCTCTGAATCCTGATTGGCATTCGTCTAGTAAGGAGAACTTGGTGATGTGTTGATTCAGTTGGCTCTGCACGCATTTCTCAATAAGTTTGGCCAATAAAGGGATGTTGGTTACTGGACGATAGTTATTCGGATCTGTTGTATCCGCTGTCGGTTTTTTGATTATTGGCACTACTTGTCCTGTTTTTAGGCAGTCAGGGAGGATCCCTTGTGCAAGTGACGCGTTTACTATTTTGGTCCAGATTGGGACCAGGATGTGGCTGATTTCTCTTACACACTTTGCCGGTAAAGGGTCATGATAGTGGTTGTTCGGTCTGATTTCCGACAGCGTTTTGGCGATCTCGTCCTGATCATATAATTCAAATGTGTCCCAATTTGCTTTATTTTTTGCCTTAATACTCTCTGTTGTCATGGGGGCCGCGTTTGTCGGCAAATGTTGGGTCGGGAGGATAGCCGCGGCGTTTGAGAGCTCTACCTCTAGCGATTTGGTCTTTTCCGTGAAAAATGTGGAGAATTCCTCGCCGCTTAAGGGAGTTTTTGAATGCTCTTGGGCCGATTTGGCCACTTTGTCTGATTGTTGTTTTAAGATCTCGAAGAGTTTTCGTGGTCTGTTTTTGGCATTGTCAAGTTCTGCTCTTATATATTCTTTCTTGGAATTGATTATCTTTTTGTTATATTGATTTCTGATGGTTCTGAGGGCTTTCAGCTCAGGGGAGGAAGGGTGTTGTCTCCAGTTTCTTTCGGCCGTTCTCAGTTTGCGCCTTTCCTCATTCAGTGCCCCATTGAACCAAGGATTTTTTGGTTTTTCTGCGACTCTTTTCAGTTTTAGTGGCATGGTGTCATTGACGATATTTCCAATTGAGGTTAGGTAGTGATCAGTCAGCTCGTTTACATTCTGCATGTCGTTAGGTGACTTTAAATCTCTCTCGCAGCTTTCAACCAATAACTCAATATTCGCCTCTTTTGTATCTCGGATCGCTTTCTTGGACCTGAGGGGTTGCACAGTCCTACCCTTTTTCACTGTGGGAATCACGAATGTTATGGCGTGATGGTCAGACCAATCACACGGATCAATAGCGCATATTGATGTCTCTTTCTTTTTTGTAATAATCCAGTCTAAGGTCGCTCCTTGCCCATGTGTGGGTTGGGTGCAAGCTTGTGTAAGGTTTAGTTCTGCGAGGAACTCTTTAAGCAATTTAACCGTTTTATCATTTGCGTCATCCCAGTGTAGATTAAAGTCTCCCAGGAAAATGTTGTTGGCATCGGAATCGGAGTTGGCCGTCTATTAGTTGCTCTGTGAACTTTGCGTTATCTCCTGGTGGATGGTAAAACGCATGCAGATTGCATTTTTGGTTACTTGATGATCTTATATTCAGACCCAGGTATTCACAAGATTCTAGGGGGTCGGCTTGGATTTGGTTGACCTCTATCTCTGATCGGTGGATGCAGGCTATACCTCCTCCTACTTTTCTTAGCCTATCTAATCTCACAATGTTATATTGCGGTGGTACTAAGAGATCAATGGCGGGCGATGATGATTCATTGAGCCATGTTTCCGCAAGTATTGCTAAGTCAATTTCCTTATTGATGATGAGGGCTGCTATGTCTGATGCATGTTTGGTTGCCGAACGACAATTGAGTAGAAGGCAACTCAAAGGTTTTTCTGAGTTAATGAGGTTCCCATTTTCTGATTCAGTTGCTGTTAATTGGATATGTTGTAGGTTGAGGTGGATTGCTTTCCTGTCATTCTTTCTGGATCTTCTGTTAGCATCTATTTGTACTGTTTCGATTC
The DNA here is from genome assembly GCF_964261635.1 of Lissotriton helveticus. Classification (NCBI taxonomy): domain Eukaryota; kingdom Metazoa; phylum Chordata; class Amphibia; order Caudata; family Salamandridae; genus Lissotriton; species Lissotriton helveticus. Next base: position 164,781,654 of record NC_136062.1, on the reverse strand, counting down.
TCTCCTCACTCCCCCGGGCCGGTTGTTCATATGTTCGGAGTAAGGCTAGGGTTTCTTCATCTGATAGGGGATTTGTCCTATCTGGTCTACTGAACCTGTTTTTTTGAGACAAGCCATCTCGTCATTCCTTCTTTGTGCGGATAGTACCAGATTCTGAATATGTGAAACCTTGGAGTGCGTGCTTACCGTCATCTCCCACATTTTATCAATTGCTTTTGAAATTTCCATCGAGCCTTGTGCCAGGTTGCCTACTATTTTCAGGAGCTCCTTAATTTCTTTCGAGGTCATTGAAATTCCACTAATTTACCAAGAACATACGCTCTGGTTTAAGGGTGCCCTACAAAATCAAAATCACATTACCAAGCTCGGTCCACTAGGTAGACCAGGAGCACCATGGCCGGAACTAGCCAGCTATACACCACATCCTACCATTGAAGAAATGTCAGGTCCAGAACTATTAGTTCAACTAAAACAACTAATAAAAATACATAGACAATTGGTTCAATATGTCATGCGGACTGTAACAGTCCAACCTGCCATCAGGATTCCACAGCAAACCCCTTACCAGGGGAACACAAATAAATGTACACCACAGACTATACAATCAGTCATTGGTAAATTACCCACAAAACGAGAACAAATTCCATTCTGCATAGCTCAAAAATTACTCAAATCGAGACAGTATTTCCTGATAGTACACCTGATGAGAAACACAGAATTCTAACAATCTGTTTACCAATGGGGATCGCACCACACCTGGAGGACTGCGACACTTGGGGTACAGTCTGTGCTGCAATCTACACAAAAACTCATGCTGTTCCGTCTATGGCGATAATACCAGACGTCCTGAAACAAATTCAAAATGAATACGGGGCAGAGCCTGCTTTAAATCTGGGTATGAAATTACTTAAAGATTTCAAACAGGTCTCAGCTATAATATTAGCTAATATTAAAGGTAAAGCAGCATCCGTGGCGATCCACCAAACATTAAAAGAACTTGATGTAACTGAGCATCCATATGAATTGGCCAGAATAATAGAAAAATCCTATGAGGAACTAGGTAGAGATAGCTTGGGTGGGAAACCAGTGAAGCCCCAACTAACAGAAAGTTCGGAAAAGGTCTTTATTAAAAACACTCTCACTACTTCTAAAAAGAAGTGGGAAAACACTAAACAGACACTTCCTAAAGAGAAGCGTTCTCAATCCAGAGGTAGGTCTCCTCAAAAGGAACCCTCTGAAAAGAGGTATAACCTCAGGAATAGGGATTATTTTAGAAAACCTGATAGATATCAAGATACTGATACATGTTCTTCTCGTACCTTTCAGACTTCCTCACAGAAATCGGAAAGAAGAGGACGATCAGAACACAAGGAAGAACGTGTGAAGTCCAAAGACGACGAACACGTTCCAAAAAATAAGAAAACCCAATTCACCAAGAAGAAGGTAGCAGGTCTAAAAATCAGACATGCCGAGGATCTTGAGGACACAACTCAAGAACGGGGAGTGGGCCCAGACAATGCTGGACAGCGCAACAGAAATTACCATAGCTCGCAACATCCTGAAGGATCATCTGGAGACAGTGGACTTGAATGAGTACATTCAAGTTGAAACTGCCGATACCAGGGTTAGTGTACCCCATAAGTTATATGAAATAACACTCCGGATGGAGGGGGACATAACTAGGAAAATAGGAGCAGTATTTTAGGAGAAGCTCTCTAAGGGTTATGACATTCTTCTAGCTGAAGACTGGCCACCAACATTTGTCAGGGAGTGCCCACGTGGCAAAGACATCATTATGCCAGCCTTCTCTAATCATATTCCAATTCACTTTAAATACACCTACGCCAGAAATGGGCAGTAGCCCAGGCTCCAGCACTATATAAAAATCATATAGGATGGGATGAGGATTCTCGTCACCATAAAATCCAGTTAGAAAATCAACCAACTGCTCAGAGGCATTATCCAGTTAAGCAAGAAGCTAAAAAACAGGTCAAGGAGATCTTAGATCAACTTGAATACCAAGGTGTGATTGAAACATGCACCTCGTCAATGAACAATCCTTTGTTTCCTGTCTCCAAACCAGACAATCATATCGTCTAGTTTGGGATTACAGACATTTAAACTCTTGTTGCAAAACTTTTGCAGTACAAAATGCACACAGTGCAGCAGCACTAATAAATAACATTGTGCGTAAAAAATATAAAACCACATTAGATATTTCTAACGGTTTCTTCTGTCAAAACATTGCACCTGAAAGTAGGTACATGACCGCTTTCTTAATTATGGGGACACAGCGTCACTTCTGTTGTCTCCCCCGGGGATTCAAGAATAGTTCAGGGTTATTTTCAGCCAGAGTAACAGAATTACTACAAACGTATGATGATGAGGCATTATCTTATGTCGATGACATCTATCTAACAGACGATGACTTGGATAGGCACTTGAACAGAGTAAACACCATAATACTTGGTTTCGCATCTGAATGGTACAAATTCAACTTTAAAAGATAAAAAATTGCCCACCTCAAAGTCCTATTCTTAGGATACAAACTTTCAAGTGAAGGCAAAAGCCTGGCAGCCAACTTTTTAGAAAAGTGTGCGCTGCTCCAACCTCCAATAGCACTGAAAAACTTACAGTCAATTCTAGGTATTCCGAACTTCGTAAGAACTTACATTCTAAACTACGCAGAAAGGGTTAAACCTCTCTACGAATTAATCAAACCTGATTTCAAACAAACTAATTGGACTCAAAAACACATATAAAATTTGCTTTCAGTGCAAACATGTTAGCAACAATACATTTACAGACATGCCTAAACATACGCAACCTTGTAATCAGAATAATCCCAGGAAGATGCAGATTCACGTACTTAACCTTTAATGAAGGTGAAAAAGTACCAATTGCATACAAATCACATTGTACACACAAGTTGAAATGAAATTCACTTCATCAGAAAATATTCTGACAGTGTTTCAAACTGCAGTAGCAAAAGAGAGAGCTCTCGCACAGGGAAAACGCATAATGGTTGTTACTCCTGTACCTGCCTTAGAGGCAGTGACAAAAGCTAGCATTCCAAATGCAAAGGCTTCACATCCGAGATGGACCAATGGGTTAACTCTCTTGCTGCAACAGATGTTAAATACGTTTTTGACCCCTATTTGAAAACTCAAGATTTTTTACAATAGGAACAAGAATGTCCTTTGCCGACTGATATTATGCCTCTAGAACACTACGAATTTATAATTTATACAGACGGATCAGCATAGCCCGCAATTGGGGGTAAACAAGCTTGTAGTGCTGCATGCGCGATTGTCAAAGGTCGCTGGCGCGATGGTAAATTCGGACCTATGGTCACAAAAACACAATCTCTCGGAGAGTGTACAGCTCAGCGGGCTGAACTACAGACTTTCAAGATGGCGCTTGAAAATACCGATCGCGAATTCCCCACACTCATAGTGTGCGGTTCGTATTACTGCGTCCAATCTTACAATGAATACTTGCAGAACTGAGTACAAAACGGTTTCAAAGATGCAAAAGGTGGCACAATCAAGCATAAGTTGCTTTGGGAACAAGTACTTCAATTACAGAAAGAACTACAAAAGACTCACGTGATTCATACACTGAGTCATCAACCTGATGGTGTTCACGTTGAAGGGAATTCATTGGCTGATGAAGCAGCGATGGCAGCTGTGCAAACGGCTTCCGTAGCTGCAATCACTTGTTCAAAAACAAAAATAGACAGCAAAATAATACTGGCTGTCGCCGCTTCCAATAAAGACACTGGTAAAACACTACCAAAAGGCTTTCCACTCAAGTACTCCTATATAACTGATGTAAATAATGTTCCTTTTGCTCAAATCCCTGGAGTGGGGGCTAAAGGAATTCCAAACATGGAACATATTTTCGGACTATTCTTAGCAGCACATGAAGGGCTTGCCTCTGCACATGCAGGTGTCTCCGCCACAGAATCGTTATTAAAACAGAGATACTGGTGGCCGTGCATGAGGAAACAAACCAGAAACTATGTTTTGGAGTGTGAAATCTGCCAGAAAATGAAAGTTTCATCTGTAAAAACGCCCGGTGCAGACGCCCCTTCTAATTTCAGAAAAACCATTAGCATGTATTTACCTGGACCACTGCGGTCCCTTACAGAGGGATGGTAACTATAAATATATCATGGTCGCAGTGGATTTATGCTCAAGATTCATTTGGATGTGGCCTCAGCGCTCGGCTGATGCCCAAACTTTTATAAAAGAATTGCGAGTCTTTATCGGCACATACGCAATCGGCATGCGACATTCTGACCAGGGTCCTGCGCTTAGCTCTAGAGCTTACAAAGAGGCCATGGTCAATCTGGGTGTTGCATTGCGGTACTCAAGTCCATTCCATCCTGAGGGAAATTCTGTAGTGGAAAGAAAAAACTGTGACATAAAGCAATCTATAACAGCTAGGGTATTAGGCTCGGATGACGGATGGGTCAAACATCTAATAAGTGTCCAACGTAGTTTAAACAATCTGCCAAGAAATACTCTGGGTGGAATCACTCCATATGAAATTCTTTTTGGTACTAGAATGATTGTCGAAGACCTCAATTGTCATACTTCAGTGGTAGAACAAAAACCCTTTGACATCAAAGACCGTTTGGCTGTTTTGCAGGACTTAAATGAAACAAGAAAAAGTCTAAGCAACATTACAGAAGCCAACGACCACTGAAGAAATACCACCTGTCCCAGCAAGGCCTGTCTGGATTCCAAAGATTGGGGATTTAGTCAGAGAAAAGATTGCGGATAAGAAGGAATTTGGACCTTCTAACAGAAAACTAGTAACTGTGCTAGCAATCCACGGATCAAGAACAATGTTACTGCAGCCCCTTGCTGGAAGAAAGGAGAACCGGTTCATATCAATGGACCTGGTAAAACCACATCATGTGGTCGAGAATAAGTAGTAGGCCCAGTGGACTCCAAATATGTAGCAGACTACCACATCTTGCTACTATCCAAGAGGTTCAAACTGAGAGACTCATCACCTTTGAAGAATCTGCAGTAAGAAAAGAAGGACTATGCAACAAAGCAATGGAACTTGTGCCTCTTGAAACCCAAATAACAGTTTGTCAAGACACTCCTGTCTATAATGATATAGCCTCGGACTATACTAATATGACAAGGGACCAAGCAGCTCCAGCGATTTCGAGTAATCCAGATGCAATACCAATAATTGACAGAACTGCCTCTGGCTATTTCATCAACTTTGATATGTTTTCTGAGGATCTCAGTGAACCCGAAACAACACCAGCAAATAAAACTTGCAAAGACCAAGTAACAGAACCTTTTCAGCAACCAGAAAAGACTTATCTGGTTTCACCATGGGTTGAATTTTGGATTGTGTTAGGCGTACTTTTTCTCCTACTTTGGCTCATTCTTGTATTAAGTTTGGGAAAGCTGATAGATGGAAAATATAGTAAAATGGACACAGCAAGTAAGAACATCAACTTGCACCTGAAGCCACACAAATCATCTCATCGTGAACAAAGAGACCTGTCATCAGTGAACATCACAGCCGTTCCTATACCTGGTGGTATAGCATGGGACAGAACTGATTATGACATTCATGGTTCTGCCGAGCTGCTGAAGATTCCACATCAATTCAAGGTTTCTTTGAGTGACTTTGTTTCACCCAGCACATTTTCTGATGATTGGGACTCTGAGACTGTTAATGATATGTTGTCAGATTTAGAGATGTCTGCTAAATTCACAAAACATGAATGCTTAGAAGGTTCATCAGATTATGCACAAATGTATCGTTATAATCATTTTGGTCATCATTACTTGCACAAATGTGCAAACCCTAGACATATTTATACTTATAATCAATGGGAACATTGTCCAACGCCACCAAAGGGTAGCTCAAAAACATTTTATGAAAACTGTCCATACTTCTCAGGTTTTAGTACCACAAATCCGGAAACATTTTATTTAAAAAATGTTAATAAGACAGGAATGAAAAGTATATAAACAACACAACACGACTAGGGTCAGAGCTATTTACTGCCTGCACACTATCCCACTATATATAGTCTGTTATCAGATTCTCAGGCCCTGTGCGTATAGGTCGAGGGCGTGACCCATAAACGCCCTCTAAATGATGATACTACTCATCACATACATCAAAAGAGACTTCTTCAGGGCTCTAAAGTAGATAAAAATGTGATGGGTAGAGCTTGTATCGCTTCAGCAGGGATACACCAAAAAGGAAACACACTAAAAGAAGGGTTTCATAGTCACCCTCATTGACGATGTCGCTTTCAGGTTTATCATAAATTTGTACCACAGTTTTCAATGTTAAACATCCGTATCACAAGAATTTAGAAATGGGTAATATGGTGTGTCCCCAATGACGTCTCTCTTACAAGTTTAATTTTGGGAGTGCAGTAGGGCCCATCATTATGTATTCAGTAAGGGGCGGGCATTTCTAGCGTGCCGCTGGCGTCTCGTACAGGGTCCATTCCACGTGAAGCTCTACCCATCACATTTTTATCGACTTTAGAGCCCTGAAGAAGTCACGTTGGTGACGAAACGCGTTGGCAGCTAGCAATTTCCTGAATCTCTAATTTTTTGTGAATAAAAAGTTTTCAAACACAACTTTCAAGACTTGGACTTCCCCTTTTTCTGGAAAGCGGTTTTGCTACACATTTGAAAAATATTGTTGCATTATTATTTTGGCAAAAATTAAAAATTTGTATATAATTTCCCGGGTGCGAGTCATTGTGTCTCTCAGGAATGAAAAGTATGTTAACAAATCCAAAGCAAATTTATTCAGCAGCCTTTTATGCACAGCTGTCCTCATTAGGCTTTGACTTTTGGAGTGACAACATAGAAACAAAAACTGTCTGGGCTCAAAAGATTGGCAAGTGCAGGGAGTAGAAGAGTTATTTCGAGCCTGCATTATTCCTGAGCACATAATGTTTTTGAATGACGCTGTTCAACAAACATCCTGTCTTGGCCTAGCCAAGATAAAAGATTTAAACAAACCGTCCATACCTGTACCTACAGCTGATAGCAAAAACTCTTCAGAGGGAGGGGTCGACATAAAAACGATTTTTCTTAAAAACAGAACTAATCTTCATAGGAAAAAATGGTTAATCTTTCCCACAGACATGAATAACTGTCAAGATAGATTCCTGAACAAGACACAAGGGTTTACAGTAACTAGGCCAGACCCAAGATATGTCCAGAGACAACATACAGGAATAGTAACAACATACAGTGTAGGAAAACTGTACCTCGAGTGGCTACAAAAATCTACACTTACAGAGGTTAAACAACACTTAACTTTATTAAGGATGGCTTTGATTTGAGAGACTTCTTACTAGGGCCTCATAAACCACGTCATAAACGTTTCATATATGCCGGTATTTATGCTGCTTATTAATGAAGAATGGAAAGTCACGCAAATGGAAACTGCAGAACGAATAAGAGAAATGTATCATATTATTTTAGCGAAAGCTCTCGCTGTAGTTGACAATGGGTTAACAACTCTGTCATCCAGAATGTATTCTTTGGACAGCATTGTATCCTCTGCCATAGACAATAGAACAGGACTTGCTCATGTTACAACATGGACAGTCTCAATTGCGTTCTATAATGCTGCTAGGCTGGACGTTACAAAATCTTCGTTCAGGCTATGTGCCTTGGCGTCTAATCAACACCACGTCATTGTTTACTTTATTTAACCTTACAGATAAACAAATTTCTTTGGCACAAAGGGGAGCAGACTATACGGTGCTGAGCATAGAAAAACTGGAAAGATTACCATTGACTGTTTCTGAGAAACCAGCCATCAAATGGATAATACATGGCACCATTACGTTGCCAGTGTCGATTTTCCAGTTTCAGTATTGCTTGAAATACATACCAGCAGGCCTGTATGAAAGGTTGGGTAAACAATACATTAAGTCAACCTGGAATTTACCATACACACACAAATGTTGGAGTGGGGGAAAAGAAGTATTTCTTAGTGGTACACAGTGTAACAGCGCACTAAGCGGTACTCTTTTCTGTCAGGGTATTAATATACCCGGAGCCTGTGATGGTTCTTCGACCAACTTATCCTGCCACCTGCAAGTTTCTCCGGCAGCAGTGGTAGATCCAATTTTTAGGCAGCTTTCCAATGGGAGCTACATAATGTTGAATGATCACAGCTGTTGTGGAATGATGCCAGGAATTGCCTATCTCGTAAGTGTGTCTGCCAGGGTCGCTTGTTGTATGCAAGTATTGTTTCCTAAAGCTAAGACAGATATGGAGTCGCCGTTATGGCCTTCACTGAACATCTCTTCCATTTGAATTGATACTTTAAGCAGAATGAAACTATTCTTTTACAAAAAAATGTGCCACTGACCTCATCCAAAGAGACGTATGATCTGCAGGTTGCAAGGACTTCTGCAGAGATACATGCCCTTTTATCCACAAACTGTCCAATACATTTTGAAGAAATGTTAAGTCATATGTTAAACATGTCTGATACCAGTGGTATTGTACATGTACCTGTACCTATGTTGTAACCTAAGAACATCTGTAATGAAGATTAATTGCTGAACAGAATACACTTTATGACATTTCTGCATTAAACAAGTTTGCTGGTTGGGCTCAATCAGCTATTTACGTATCTGTTTGTTGTGCTCTGTCTATGTTTTCCGTATTGTGCATGTATTTAAGACGATTTTTTCGGGACTGTTAGCACCTTTTGAAGCAGTCCTCAGCATAGTTCCAAACTTCGTGCACTCGGTGTTTGGCGGCCTTCCTCTCATTTTGGGACTCGCAGCAGGGATATTATTTTTACTACTTCTGCTTCGATATGGAAAGCCAATCCACCAACGACGCCCAGATTACCATGGAGAACACTCTCCTGGCAATGAAGTGTCGCGAGCGCATAATCCAAATTTTGGGCTTGGCTCGTTTAAGAGATCTGAATACCACATGGTTTCTTTCATTCAGACCAATCTGGCAAGATTGCATCTTACTTGTTCTACGATGCCTGCTATGTGGAGAAGAGTGCATGCTAGACATCTGTCTAACACTTCCATCAGCACTTCCAACAGATGTTGATACTTTGCTTGGTTCGGTAATGGCTCATGCATTGTGTTGTCCCCAACGGCTACCAATCCTCATGACGGCATTCATTTAGGTCTCACCAGCACAACAAGCTGACGGTGAGATAGGTGGACCAACAGGCACACAGGTACCATCTGCGACGAACATTGCTAATGCGACTGACGCTGACGGCGATGCTTCTCATCTGTGTACAATTGATCTGCTTAACGAGGTAGTCCAACTTTCACCTACAGTAGTAGACAAATTGTTTTCAAACTTAGAAGATTTGATGTTTTCTCCCAACAGCGAGAGTGAGTTTTGAGTTGGCACACAGCGTTCTGATGAGCTCTGAATTTGACCTTCACTTTTCTAAACAAAACTTCTTACTTTAGAACTCTATTTTTCTTCGATTTAACTTTTTCCAAATTGAACTTTTTTTGGCACAAAGTAATCTGCTTAAAGTAGAACTATTCTTAGAGAACAAGAATTCTTTGAACACTTCCAAGATACAATATTTGACCTCGCTAACAACCAAAACAGTTTTTATATTCTGCCATGGAATGGTCTCTAACTTTTTTCTGTATTTAAGAGCCATTTCATAAATGTTATTTAATGACTCATTCTGATAAGCATTTTTCACACTACATGCTTTGAATGAAAATATTGCTTTTTTAAAATGCGTACAGCATAAATGCTAATTTTCATGTACAACCATTTCGAATGCATTTAAAAAAAATTTGGTGGGATTGTAAACACATGCTTTAGATATGTTTTTGCTTAGTATTTAGTAATATCGAACATAATAAAGTGGAGTGGGTGTTGTATAGCATTTTAGGACCCTAGTGTAATTTACCGATTCATGCCCTTATATAGGTATAATTCACCTTGCCCTTATATAGGCATAGAAATCATAACCATTTTTAGACATACCCGATCCAGTCCAAATACAGGCATGGCTACTTCCACCAGTTCCAAAAAGCCACAACGATTTCTTAGAAATCTCGGCTTCAGTAGTCAGGGACATCCCGATTCTTGAATATTGATTTGTCCCGGAAATCATGACGTTTTCAAAGAGCTACCATTCCCTTGGGGTTCTTTGGTGACATTATTATGTCCGACTTTACGTCAAACCAGGCACCTTCAAGGTATAAATATGCCCACACTTGCCCTAGCAAACACACAGTGGTTTGGAGAAGTTCGACTATCTTCTTGCCCGACGCAGCTCGCTACAGCAAGTGCCAAAGGAAGCCGACCCTCCAGCTGACGCACTGACAGAGAGGCTGCGAGAATCCAGCTCCAGTGTTTTCAAGCTCCCCTTGCAGGGTGTTGGGAAATCGAGTCCCGAGACAGAGATACCAGACCTCCTTCATTCTAAACCAAGGTACGGAGCTGATTAGACCCTATGAGAAATCTTAGATAGATTCTTGGCAAAGAAACTAAAACCTATGCTACACCACACTTACTTCTTCCCTCGTACTAGACTTAGGTTGGGTACATCGGGGTAGGCATATTTTAGAAGCAGCAGTTGAGTACTTTTAGTCTTTGTTATTTATGTATGTATTTTATGGCTTAGAATCCATACCATGCTTTTAAAGTATTATTTTATAGTACTCTTCTTGCTGTAAGCATTATACTTTACAGCCAGTATTAAGATTGTAGCAGTTAATTTCTTTTGCATGAGAAAGAAGACTGTTCAATAAATACTTTTATTGAAAACGCCCGTCTCTCTATTTCTCTGCACCTCTGATGAAACGAAGCATGCACGATTGACTGAGTGAAATATCTATCTATTGTTTCCACGACTCTGAAGACCAGTTTTATTCTTGGGGAAACAAAGTTGTCATGTTTATGCGGTTGTCAGAAACTAATCCCTTCTTGTGTATTCGAGAAAGTTTCTAGTGACCTCTTAGCTAGCTGGCACTCACAATTAAGTCTAATATATTGGATAGAGACCTAGTCAACCTAAGTCCTACGTCACATGTATAGGATATATTATTCCAATGCGTTGGAACTACACTATAACTGGGGAATCCAGGATGGGACGTCTTTCCTGGCTCTCACCCAGAATCCCTTGCAACCCTCAAACTATATCAAAAAAACAAATTTTCCTCACATTTCTATGGTGCAAAGTTCTAGAATCTGCGTGGTTCTGCAAAATTCCACCCAGCCCGCATTCTCAAAGTCTTCCGAGAAAAATTGTACTTCACTTGTGAGGATCTACACATTTCCTACCACCCAGTGTTCCCACAGGTCTCCAGATAAAAATGGTACCTCACTCGCGTGGGTGAGTCAAGTACACGTGATAGGCAGGGGCACAAAACATATTGAGGAGGCATCAAAATTACTTACCACAAAACAACCTGGTTTTGCAAAGGGGGTCACTCGGGTTTTCAGCCCCGGGCTCGGCGGTCATCTTGGGAACCTACCAAACTCACACATTTCTGAAAACTAGACACCCGGGAAGTCCAGCCATGTATGGCTTGCGTGAATCCCCCAAAGTTTCCCTACCCAGAATACCCAGCATACCTCTAATTTTGATGAAAAAATCAAATTTTTCTCAAATTTCTGTGTGGGAAAGTTCTGGAATCTGTATGGATCCACAAATTGTCTACCACCCAGCATTCTCCAAGGTCTCCCAGTAGAAATGGTACCTCACTCGCATGGGTGGGTCAAGTACCCACGACCGGCAAGGGCCCAAACGTATTGAAAAGACATCAAAATTACCTATGACAAACCAACCTGGTTTTGCAAGGGGAGTCACCTGGGTTTTAGGCCCCGGGCTCGGCGGCCATCTTGGGAAAATACCAAACCCACAGACTTCAGAAAACTAGACACTCGGGGGGAGTCCAACGAGGTGTGGCTTGCATGGATCCCCGTTTTCCTAACCAAAATCCCCTGCAAACCTCATATTTAGCTGAAAAAAAAAAAATTCCACATATCTTTGCATTGAATCACTGTGCCGGCACGAATGTCCTACCCCACTGTGTTCCCCTCAGTCTCCTGAGTAAAATGATACCTCAGTTGTTTGGGTGTCCAAGCAGAATTGGCTAAAAACGTATTTTTAGAAAAATGTAGCGCTTAGAATTCTCAGTGCTATACCATTAATCCCTATGTTTTTGGCTCTTCCCAGTCACAGACCCTTGCCCCCCAATACAAGTGAGGTATCATTTTAGTCGGGATACTGTGGGGAATACTGTAGAGTAGGCCATTTGTGCCGACATGGTAATTCCACACGAAAACGTGTGGAAAATTTGTTTTTTTCAGCTAACTTTGAGGTTTTCAGGGGTTCTGGGTAGGAAAACGTTGGGGAACCACGCAAGCCATAACTCGATGGACTACCCCAGGTGTCTAGTTTTCAGAAATGTGTGGGTTTGGTAGTTTTCCAAGCTAGCCGCCGAGCCTCGGGCCAAATACCCAGGTAACCCCCCCTTGCAAAACCAGGTTGTTTTGTGATAGATAATTTTGATGTCTTCGCAATACGTTTTAGGCCCTTGCCTATCGCAGGTTCTTGACCCACCCCCAAGAGTGAGGCACCATTTTTATTTGGAGACCTGGGGGAACACTGAGTGGTAGGAAATGTGTGTCAGTCCGGTTATCTTAACTCATGTAACTTTCCCACACAGAAATTTGAGAAAAATTTGATTTTTTCATCAAAATGTGATGTTTGCATGGGATTCTGGGTAGGGAAACGTTGGGGGATCCAAGCAAGCCATACCTCCCTAGCTCTACCAGCACCTAGACTCCCCCCAGGTCTCTAGATTCCCTGGATGGCTGCTGACCCCGGGACCCCGGGACCCCGGGTCGTTTTGGGATAGGTAATTTTGAAGTCTCCACAATACTTTTAGGGCCCCTGTCTGTCGCGGGCACTAGGCCACCCCACACAAGTGAGGGACCACATTTCTCAGAAGACTTTGAGCAATGAGGGGTAGGTGCAATTTTGTGGATCCATGCTGATTCTAGAACTTTCCATCACAGAAAAGTGAGGAAAATGTGTTGTTTTTTTTACAAAGTTTGAGGTTTGCCAGGGATTCTGGGCAGTGGCGTAGCTAGGGAGGGGCGGTGGGACTATCTTACAAAAAAGATTATTTCCAACACACACAGGAGTAAAACAGGGCTGTGTACTAGCCCCAATACTTTTTAATCTTTTTATGGGAGAGTTACCTACGCTGTTGAAAGAATGCAATTCGCACGCTCCAAAACTAGGGGGCTCACAGTTCTCTAATTTATTCTACGCAGACGACTTGCTACTCATCAGCCGGACTCCTGTTGGCCTTCAGCGGCTGCTGGACATTACCTCAAGATACTCTGCTGCTAATAGGCTTACTATCAACCGCGAAAAATCAAAAGTTATGTGTATTAACCTTTCTAAAAAGAAACCAACACGAAACTGGCTCTTGTCATCTAGAAAGCTAGAAATGGTCTGCGAATATCACTATCTGGGGGTCATCATTGACCACAAGGGCAATTTCACGCCGCAGTGTGAAGCCATAAAAAGGAGAGGACTAACCATTGCGGCAAGCCTTAGAAACTTAAAAAACACGGTTGCTGGCCCAAGCTTACTTCCTCTCATAAAGGTGATACAGGCAAAGTTAATCCCAGCCATTACTTATGGCAGTGAATCTATGAGAGGGAGGGATGCTCCTTTAATTGACAGAACAGTGGCAAAAGCACTACGTAAGATCTTCGGCCTCCTAAGGTATTCATCGCCTGCCCAAATGAGATTAGAGTTCGGGTTACAAAAAGAAGAGCTGGCACGCAAGGGAGCGTACATAAAAACCTGGCATAAAGTAAGCACGGGAAACCCGAATACCTTAAATGCTCTCCTGTGGAAGGAACTTCAAAATAAAGAAACATGCCTGGCAAGGCGGTACTTGGAGGCCGTCATTGAGGACCTTGGCTTACAGCAACTTTGGGAACTTCCGGGCTCTACAGCAGTCTTCAAAAAGGTGGTCAAGAAGACAGTCCGGAAGGAATCACTGCTGCAGGACAAAGCCGCCCTATCAGAGCGGGCTCACGGCTGGCTTACACTTCAATCGCACACCATGTCCTTGCCTCAAACCTATCTGCAGATAGGCTGTACTAAAAAAATACGTTACGGCCACACTTACCAACAACATGCCGACTTTGTGGGAATGGCAAGGAAAACAGTCCATTTGATCACTACCTGCACCAAGCTCGCCCAAGATCGACGCATCTTCCTGCGACCACTTTTTAACATCCGCAAGATAAGGACCTGCAGGCAAGCAGTGCTTACCTGCTTTAAAGGAGATGATATCCAACTGAGCTGCAGAATGGTAAAATTTCTTGAAACAGCTGAGGACCGCTTTAAAACTTTGAAGGAAACCGAATAAATCCAGTAGTACCGTAAAAAGTCTAAAGGATGAACCCCATGGTACCCCCGATGACCAACCACTAGAGTGATACCCTGACTCTCCCATATATCGACTACCATCAATTACACAATAGGGACATCCCAAATTGTTATTATAATTTAACTATTCTCTCTTCCTCATTGGCATTTTATTATATCTCCCTTTGGTGAAGAATCCATTTTTTAAACTTTTTTATGACAAATAGACCGGTCAACAAGACGTTAAGCTTCCCTTAATTGTGTTACTGTTATCTCACCATGTATTTTTGTTTTATGGACGGAACTTTTGTTTTAACATGTTTAAATTTGACTTATGTTTTACAAATTGAACTTCCTTTTCTCTATATTGTAAAGGTTTTAAATACCCATGCACAATAAAGTATCGGATGTATGACGTTATAACGCATACTATTACTCCGCAGACCATTACAACGCGACTTTTACTCCGCATACCGTTACAACGCATAGCGCCTTGGGGCGCTGGATAGTGGTAAGTATAATTTACTATTCTAACTCCAGTCCCCGTGGACCCTAGGGAAGGTGTTGGATAGTAAATTATACTTATTCCCTATCCTAGAGCGCCCCCCAGCGCAATGCGTTGTAATGGTATGCAGAGTAATGGTCGCGTTGTAATGGTAGTGCGGAGTAAAAGATCCGTTGTAACGGGTGTATACCTAAAGTATCTATCTGTTGTGACACATTGTACATTCACACAGAAATGGCAGACCCTCTCGCATTACTGGAATGTAGAGGTAGCGTTTTTGTGTTTTTTTTAACTGATTATAATATATATAGCCCACATTTCACAAGATGCAGTTTTGGAAGCGCTTGGAATAGTGTTTCAGCAGTTACCAAACACACCAAATCAAAGCATACTAAACACACACAAGCAGTACTCCAGGTTTAACAGAATCATGAGACGCACTGACTGAGCGCACACAATCTAGGTGGAGAAGTAAAGGGAAACATAATTTAGTATTTATGCTTCTACACATATCTCAAATCTTAACATCCTAAAATTCAAACTTTGATACAATCAAAGACAAAGAACACAAGGGATAATACATCTGAATTGCCTTTCACAATTTCTGACAAAATCCATTGCTTTTGACAGGAAGGCTGATAGCAAAAAGTATTTTAATAAACTTGAAAACTTGGCCTGTGGATTGGAAAGAGGGGCAATGACATACTGGGATACGCAAGTGCTATTTTGCATAATTTACATCAGTTTTCTCCTGCTGCTTTGGGGTGCTGACGGAGGCAGCTTGATTTATGGTAGGGTCTGCTCTGATTGTGTGTATTGGTGTTTTGTTATAGGATGATGTGTTTTGTGTGCGAGTAAGAATACGCACAATACTAGGCAGAGCATTTCTGGACCTGCAGATTTAGGTAGTGCGAGTATAGGAGTATGAAAGACCTATATATTAATCTCCTGACAGGCCGACATCTAATTGATTTGTTGATTTTCAATAGCAAAGCTCATGCAGTGGCGTAGCTAGGGGGAGGCGGACCGCCACGGGCAGCACTGTTTTTGAGGCGGCGGCCGCGCACTTGTGGCCCGTTGCTTGCGGCGGCCTTTATGATTTATTTGGGGACACCGGACACTCACTGTCTGACACTTTGTCAGTCAGTGTCCCCAGCTCCCAAATAAATTATAAAGGCGGCCGCAACGCTGGGCCACCAGTGCCGCGCCCGCGCCGCGATACAGTTTTAAGTGCAAGCAAACTCACCTGCTTGTAACTGCTGCCTGCCTGCAGTGCACGCACGCTGCACGGTGGTCGTGTGGTGCGCGCGTGTCTCCAGAACACGTCTGTGGGTGGAATGCATGTGATGTAAGTCACTTCCCGCTACTGTTAGATATATATATATTATTTACTGGCTAGACGCTAGTAGAGAGAGAGAGAAGGGGTGGTGGGTGGAGGGTGGAGGGATGTAGGTTGGGGGATGGGGTGAGGAGGCGAGCCTGGAATGGCGGGACAGTGGACTTGAGTGAGGTCTGCACACATGCCATCTGGGATTACTTAGAGGCACCTGGAGTAATCTACAAAAAAAACACCAAGATATTATGGAAGAATTAAAGACCCATTAAGTAGGCGACCTTTTGTTTTATTAATAATGTACGTTTAGAACATTCAATTTTCCTTTTGCACCTATAAACAGTGCTTGACTCACAAAAAGTATGGGAACTGTCTAATTTTTACCAGGAGTGGGTATGTTTATTAAACTAGCAATGCTCTGCATAGCTCAGGGTGAGTGGCTTACCCGCAGGAGTGTTTTCTACATTTACACCCCGATGTACATTTTTTCCCGCAAAATGGCAATATTCCTTCCCAGTGCTAGTTGGTGCTAAAATAGGATTTGCAGTTTCACCTCAAGTACTTTTTTAACTGTTTTCCTCACGACTTTGAAACTTGATGGATTTGTACCAATATTTTCTTCTCCTAACATCATGCAGAAATTCTTGACCATAGTGTTAAACGGCATCTGAAGAAAATATTGTGAGCTATGGGTTGTAAAGGTACTACTCGCAAGAACTATGTGAAGCAAAGGAGAAAGTGTGCAAAATACCACATGCTTAATTTTGAGTACAAGGTGACAATTATGGGAGTGAACACAGAGTGGTGCCTAGTAATAGCTAAATATTTTGCATATCGCTACTTATTACCTGTGAGGGTATCTAGGCGTTGGGTGCTGGGGGCTGTGCTGCTGATGAGGGACGATAATCGAATAACCATGTTTTTAGGCCCTTCCTGAAATCCTGCAGGGTGGCAGTCTGTGTGTTCTCCTTTGTACTGCCGGTCACTGGTATATTTAACTGTGTAGCCTTGGACCATGTCATGTATGTGCATGTAACTTGCATGATCGAGGCAACTATTAGCGGAGATAGTACGTGTCTCTCGGTCCTTTTTCCCCCTCCGCCCCTCCCCCCCCCTCCACAGGGGCGGCAATCTGAGGGATAGCCCCGGGCGCCACAGGCTCTAGCTACGCCCCTGATTCTGGGTAACAGAACCTGGTGAAAGTCGGATAAAGCAACCCATCCTGGATTCCCCTGGGTGTCTAGTTTTCACAAATGTATAGGTTTGCTAGGTTTCCCTAGGTGTCGGCAGAGCTAGGGTTTAAAATCTACAGCTAGACACTTTGCAAAAAAGGAGTCAGTTTTCAATGTAAAAATGTGATGTATCCACGTTGTGTTTTGGGCCATTTCCTGTCATAGGTACTAGGCATACCCACACAAGTGAGGTACCATTTGTCTCGAAAGACTTTTGGGAATGTGAGGTGGGTGGAATTTTGTGGATCCACGCAGATTCCAGAATGTTACATCACAGAAATGTGAGGACATTTTGTTTTTTTACGATGTTTGAGGTATGCAAGGGATGCTGGCTAACAGATCCTGGTGAGAGCAAGACAAGTCACCCCATCCTGGATTCCCCAGGGTGTCTAGTTTTCAGAAATGTATAGTTTTGCTAGGGTTCCATAGGTGGCGGCAGAGCTTGGGTTCAACATCGACAGCTAGACACTTTGCAAAAAAAGGGTCAATTTTCACTGTAAAAATGTGTTGTTTCCACATTAAGTGTTGTGCCCTTTCATGCTGCTGGCACTAGGCCTACCCACACAAGTGAGGTACTATTTTTCTCTGAAGACTTTGGGGAATGCGTGGTGGGTCAAATTTTGTGGATCCCCGCAGATCCCAGAACTTTCCGTCGCATAAATATGAGGAAAATGTGTCTTTTTTCAACTAAGTTTACGGTTTGCAAGGGATTCCGAGTAGCAGAACCTGGTGAGAGGCACACAAGTCACCCCATCCTGAAGTTCCCTTGGTGTCTATTTTTAAAAAATGTACAGGTTTCCCTATGTGCCGGCTGTGCTAGGGCCCAAAATCCACCGGTAGGCACATGTCTCAAAACAAATCCATGCCCAGTGGGCTTTCTGCCGCCCTGAGGGGGAAAATCAGGGGGGGTTGCCCCGATATGCCCCTAAGGGGGGGCAGAAAGACTATGGCTAGTTTTTGAGATTATGGGGGCATTGGTATGCCCATTCTGGGCAGCCCCCACCTCCACGCATTAAATAAATCCAGCGTAATCTCCGGTGCCTAATGGGTTTTCTGCCCCCACCCCGGGGACAGATCAGGGGCCACTGACCCATCTGCCCCTGGGGGGGCAGAAAGACTGTGGCATTTTTGGGGGGTTGGCATTGGCATGCCCATTCTGGGCTGACCTCAACCATGAATGTAAAAAAAAATCCTGATGTCTATTGGACTTTCTGCCCCCGAGAGTCAGATAAGGAGCTTTTGTCCCATATGCCTCCGGGGAGGGGCAGAAAGACTGTGGTAATTGTTTTTGGGGTGTGGGCATTGGCATACCCATTTTGGGCAGCCCCCACCCATACATCATAAAAAAACATCCCTGGTGCCTAGTGGGCTTTCTGCCTCCCCGGGGCCAGATCAGAGGCCACTGTCCCCCTCTGCCCCTGGGGGGCAGAAAGACTGTGGCATTTTGGGGGGCATTGGCATGCTCATTCTGGGCTGACCTCACCCCTGAATATAAAAAAATCCTGATGCTTAGTGTACTTTTTGCCCCCCCACCCCCGAGAGGCAGTTAAGGGGCTATTGCTCCCATATGACTACTGGGGGGCAGATAGACTGTGGTAAGACCAGGGCCACTGCCCCTGGAGAGGCAGAAAGACTGTTGCATTTTTTGGGGGGTAGAGCATTGACCTGCCCATCTTGGGCAGGCCCCACATCAAATGAAAAATAAATCCCCCTGAGGTCAGATTGGGGACTACTGCCTCCGTATGCCCCACGGGGAGTAGAAAGACTGGAATTTCTCTGGGGTGGGGGCATTGTCATGCCCATTTTGGGCAGCCCCTACCCCTACATGAATACAAACAAATCCCTACTTTCTAGTGGGCTTCCTGCCCCCTGGGTGGGCAGATTGGGGGTTACTGTCCCCATCTTCCCCCAGGGGGTAGAAAGACTGTATTGCCCAAAATAAATTGGGGGGAGCAAAGGGCCTTGCCCAAGAGGCCGCTCCCCATTCCCTGGTGTCTAGTGGGTAGATCCCTGCATAGGGATCACCCTCCTGGGGCGATCCCCAAGCATGGATTCACACCTTTCTAATGATACCTCTCCCGTCTTTCTATGTGCTTGAGGGGTTGCGATAGCCCCCGAGCACATAGAAAGTGAAACTGAAATGAGCGTAACGGCTCATTTCAGTTTTGGATTCAATGAAGCAAGGTGTGCGCTGATCGTCATTTCAGGGAAACCAGGGAGAGAGCCTCTGGAGCTGGGGAAGCTCTTCTCCAGCTCCCAAGGCTGTTGAGGAGAAAAGGAAATCCCTCTGGTGCCTGCTCCAGAGGGATTTCCGGTGCCATGTGCGAGGACGGCCGGGCACCATCCTCTGCACACAAGTACTGATGCGCATGACGGCTCACAGCTGTCGTGCGCATAGAAGGGGTTAACTGTATTGATAAATAGATTTACGATAGCAATATTTCTGTCTAACCGACTCTCTGTACATTGATGTGGAACTTGTAAATTCTAAATACACTAGAAATGAGTATCTAAAATTAACGCTACTCCTTTTGACTTAGAACTACCTCTAGCTCTGCCTTTATAGATGCTCTTTACTTTAGATGGTGAGTTCTAGTTTCTGCTTGACTCTTTTAGAACTGTAAATCAATTTATATTCTTTTGTTTCTTAGTCTAGGCAATTCGTTAGTTCAAGACATGGGCAACACAACTACAATGCAATTCAACCACAGATACCATCTTCTCAGGGCATGCCCAGGCTAAGATTTGCCACCCCGCTAGTGACCACCTTGTTACACAAGCTGCACTATTGTGCCAGGCCTTATGTCCAAACGCTGCATTGCATGTTGCCACAGCTACCATACGGACCCTACCAGCAAACCCTCACACTTTTTCTCGAATTTTCCTACAGATTTGTTTCACAAGAAAGAAGAAATGTATAATGTGTCGTTAAATTTCCCTGGAACGTACAGTCTAGGGTTGCCAGCTTTCTGTTTTCATTTCAGAGGACATGTTGTGTGCGAGTAGACACTTTTGCACTTAGAGACAATTTGCACCCCAGGCCACATCAGAGGATGTTTAATTTGGAGGAGGTGCAAGACTCTTTTTCTTGCAAACAACCAGCCTCAAAATGTCAGACGCAGAAAATCCCAACTACAATGCAACTCAAAGTTCTACTTTCAATTTCTAGTGGAAAAACATGTAAACTTTATTGTATTGTATAGTTCTCCCACATCCATACCTCCAGTCAAAAGGTGGATGCCTACTACTGGCTGTGGGAGAATGCCAGAAGAGCTCCTGGCACACATCATGCCCTCACATCACTTTCAAAGTATTCTGTCAAGTCAAGAAAAAACTTGCTAAAAATCCTGAAAATCTACTCCTCACAGGTTGCAAGAGGCATGCTCTGGCAGCAATTCAATGAGCTTGCACCAAAGACTACGGATAATTAAGGTGCTTGGATGGGAAAAATGTGTTTTGCTGGCATCAGTGATCATGTAGAGCAACCGATGCAGGATAGCACTCTCTGACACACCATGGGCTCATAGGAGCCATAAACACCATGATGCTAGGCCTACAGAGCACTCTCTCTACTGCAGGACCAGCATCGGCCGTCACCAAGTCAGTGTCACTCCTCTACCCCACGCGGCTCCACCACTAAGTAGCTGCCTCGTGAGTGTGCCCTGACCCTTCTGGGTCAGGTATACAAGGCCACATGCTTAATTTTGAGTACAAGGTGACAATTATGGGAGTGAACACAGAGTGGTGCCTAGTAATAGCTAAATATTTTGCATATCGCTACTTATCACCTGTGAGCGAGGCCACAGATGTCCCACCCTCCCAAGACCTCTTAACAGACTCTGCACCTTCTTCTACCATCAGATCAAGACTATCTGTGACAACTTCGACACCCAAGACCACTGCACCGTGCCATCAACCACCACAATCCACGCCGACCGCCTCCGACCGACTCTGCACAGCTGGTCCCTACTCACAATGGATGACACCATAAAGACCATGAAAATCATCCTCTTAGGAGCACCTATGGACCCCTGCCCACACCGCATCTTCCACAGAGCCGCCTCCGCCATTTCACCTGAGCTATGCTGAACCATTAACTGCTCCCTCAAGACCGCCACCTTCCACGATGACTGGATTCACGCCGAGATCAATACCGTCCTGAAGAAACCCTCCTTTGACCCAACATACTTTAAGAACTTCAGGCCCTTCTCCTTGCTCCCTTTCCCGGCTAAAATCAATGAAAAAGCCATCAACGCCCAGCTGCCAAATTTATCAAAACCAAGCACGTACTGGACATCTCCCAAAGCGGATTCCAAAGCAATAATAGCACAAGACTGCCCTCCTCGCTGCCACCGAAGACATCTGCTTCCTCTTCGACCAGGGCGAAACTGTGGCCCCTCCTACTGGACATCAAACAACCTTTGACTCCGGCTCCCACTGCACTCTTGCCACAAGACTCCACAACACTGTATCCGAGACAAGGCCCTCAACTGGATCCACTCCTTCCTCACCGGCAGAACACAACGGGTTAGACTCCCATCGTACCTCTTGAAACCGACAGAGATCAACTGCGGAGTACCCCAGGGCTCCTCCCTCAGCCCCATCCTCTTCAATGTCTACATGACCCCTCTCGCAGCCATCGTCAGGAATCACATGCTCAAAATTGTCTCCTACGCCGATGACACACAGTTGATCCTCTCCCTCACCAAAGAACCCACTGTCACCAAGAACAACTTCCACTAAGGAATGAAAGCCCTCGCCGTCTGGATGAAGGACAGCTGCCTGAAGCTCAATCCGGACAAGACAGAAGTCTTCTTCCTGGGAGCCTTCCCCTCTGTTTGGAACAACTCCTGGTGGCTCTCTGCTCCAGGAAGTCCCCCTACTCCCACAAAACACGCACAAAACTTCAGCATTGTGCTGGACTCCCCGCTCACAATGAACCGCCAGATAAACACCATCTCCTCGGCCTGCTTCAAAACACTCCACCTTCTTTGAAAGACCTTTAGATGGATCCCCACCAAATCCAGAAAGACAGTCACCCATGTCCTCTTCAGTAGCAGACGTGACTATGGCTATGCAGTCTACGCCGATGTCACCCAGAAACTCCTCCTAAGTCTCTAGAATGTCCAGAACTCCACAGCAAGTCTAATCGTTAACATCCCCTGTCACAGCTACATTACTCAACACCTACGCAACCACCACTGGCTCCCGGTGAACAGAAGAGTAACCTTCAAACTTCTCACCCATGCATACAAGGTCCTTCACAACGCCCGACCCGCATGCCTGAAACACCACCTCACATTCCACTTACCCAACAGACATCTCCTCTCCGACCAGCTTTCCCTGACTTTCGTCCCACGAATCCACAAGACCAGAACTGGAAGAATGTCTTTCTCCTACCTCTCATCCAAGACATGGAACACCCTGCACATCCACATCAGGAAATCATCCTCACTGATGCAGTTCAGATAGGAGCTCAAGACCTGGCTCTTCTGATGAACTCATCACTAAGCGCCTGATTACGATGCGGTAAGGATCGTAATCTCCTGTTTGTAATCATTTCCAAATTATCCATTTTGATGGCGTTGGTCGGAAATGATTACAACACGAGTTTTAAATGGCGGACGAAGGGCTCGGAGAGCCCGTATGCTATTCGGAACGCTTTAAGCAAACCCTCGGCCGGCTCTTTTCAAATTCAAATTTCAAAGCTTTATTCGACAGCATGTCATAAAAGCAATTTTACATCCTACACTACACAATAAATACTACAATATTAAAATCATAATTTTTTTAAAAACTCATTAAACCATAGCGCTGTCATGTTACAATTCTAGAGAAACTTTATACATAATAATTAAAAATAGTTCAATAAAACATGAATATTTTAAAAGCAAGCCTATAATAGACGCTGTCAGTTAATTCATCAAGCAGTGTCTAGCTGTTGTAAAGTGCGGGTGCGTATAGTCCATGACCAACCTAAAAATTTTGCAATGGCAATCGCCAAGCAGGGTGTGCAATCCGATTCCAGCATTCTTAGCGCCTCTATACACCTGCGTGTACCTAGGTTTAAACACACAGGTTTTATCCACTTCCGGCGTGGGCTTACATAAAGGGGCCAAACAAACAGAAAATGAGCAATATTCTCAATCGAGTCTTTACAGTGTGTACATTTGTCATCCTGGATAGCTGACCATTTGCGGGTAAACGCCTTTATAGGAAGGGTCCCTATTCTGATTTGAAAATACAATTTCCTATCAAACGGCATTTCAATAATGTCCCAGGATAGCTCACAAGATGGTATGGGTTTAAAATCCAAAAAACGTCCTGTTAAATTTGTGTTGGATCCAATACTTTAAGCGGACGGCCATACCATTTCCCAATAAAAATGTTTCAATGATACCTTTGATGGGAAGCTTTCAGCAATGGGAGAGTTCCATAGGTGGTCTAATTCCAACTTACTGAGCAGCCCTCTTAGTTCCTTTAACCACAGGATCGAATGGAAGCGATCTGCCCTAATGATATCCTTTAGGGCAGTGGCATAATGCACAAGTTCAGGAGTATTCATAATGCGTCTCCAGTATAACAAGGGTCGCAGCCGTGCCAAGTCCTCAATGTTTTTCCTGCCAAGGTCATATGCCAGTGCTACGGTTGGAGTACTTTGGGGAACCCCAACCAGACGGCGTAAAAACCTGTTTTCCGCCATTTTTAATTGTTTCAAATTGGAGAATCCCCAAAGTTCCGAGCCGTATAAAGAGGCACTAATCACCTTCATGTTATAGATTTCTAAAGCAGGAGTGATTGGCTTAGTCAACGAGGTTTTATATTTGTGGGCCACTGCGCCCGCAAGCTGGTGGAATTTTAGGACAGCCATGTCTATATGATTCTTCCAGCTCATATTACCCTGAAGGGATATTCCTAGGTACGTGAAAGCCTCAACCTGTTCTAGGGGAGTACCATTAAAAAAAAATTGAACCCTTGAGAGTGTTCCGCTGGTTCAAGCACATGAACTTAGTTTTGGAGGTGTTTATCTCAAGTCCACTTGTTTGACAGAACTCACCGAAGGCGTTAACTGCCTTCTGGAGCCCACTCGGTGTTCGAGAAACTATGAGCCTGTCGTCCGCAAACATGAGGACAGGCACGTGTGCCCCTGCTAAGACAGGAGCATCGGTGGGAGAACGGCTTAGATGGTCTACAATGCCGTTGATGTAAATAGAGAACAGTCTGGGTGCCAAGACACACCCCTGCCGGACCCCACGTTCGACTGGGAATGTGTCTGTCACCTCACCCTGAGCCCCCCACCTGATTCTAGCATAATTATCCTCATGTAAGCGGACGAGTAGCGTCAACAGTTCCAGGACCAACCCAGCTTCAGCAAGCACCCTCCAAAGTTTAGAACGAGGAACTAAATCAAAAGCTGATTTTAAATCAACGAAAACAGCATAGAGAGTCCCATTAGTTAGCGTCACGTATCTCCAGTATAGAGCTATGAAAAAAAAGACCTGGTCAACTGAACTTGTACAAGGACAGAACCCAGCTTGATAAGGGGATAAAATATCTTTTTCTTCTATCCAAGATTGCAGTTTGTTTTGCACTAGTCGACCTATTAACTTTTGGGCAGAGTCTATGAGACTAATAGGTCTGTAATTACTAGGTAATGATTTGTTTCCCTTTTTAAAAACTGGATTTATTTCTGCACCCTTCCATGGGGTTGGTATTGGTGCACCCCTGGCCACAGAATTAGCTAGCCACAGAAAGTACTGACACCAAGATGGACGATCGCTTAAGAACACATCAGCAGGTATGGCATCCATTCCTGGTGCTCGGCCCCCTATCACACAATCTAGCGCAATACTGACATCCTTTTTAGTAAATAACTGGCATTGGTAAAAAACTGTAGGAGGTAGTAAACTCTCTCCTTCCGCTAGATCACGAGCGTATTGTGGTTTGAAGAAGTCTACCCATTGATTTTTGGCAACGTTATTTTGTGGGGGTTGTGCCAGCCCCCCTCTATCCCACTTGACCAAGGCCCAGAATTGGCTTTGTTTCTTTGCGTCACAGGCGGATTTAAGATCACGCCAGTTGGCCTCATCCCACTGTTTCCTGGCCTCTTTTTGTACTTTCCTATATATATCCCTCGCCTTTCTCACACCTAGGATGTTTTTGTTTCTAAGTTCAGTGCTGAGGTTCTGGCGGGCTACTCTACAGGACTTATCGTACCATCCCATTTTGGGTAATTTTTTATGGACATTATCTGATTTTGTCGGCTTCTTAAAAAACTCCTGGAGCTTGGTAAAAAAGTTCATATGGGCCTCAAGCATGATTTCAGGGAAGTTTTGATTTGTGGCATATGAATTTATCTTACCCACTTCCTCGACCACCGCTTTTTTAAGCTCCTCCAACCTCTCTGTATTCTCAATTATTCTCAATTAATCTACCCCATTTTATGTGGCGCAGGTTATTCGAGGCTACGATATCTAAGGTGAGTTTGCCACCCCCATGATTTGATTCTCTTAACCCCATATTTTCTTTAAAGACCATACAGAGGGGATTATGGTCACTCTCCATCCTGTTTTTTACAGCCTCCCTCGGCCGGCTCTTTACTGCCGAGGGATTAGGATGGCAGTTTCCTACTGCATTTCTGTGCAGGCCTTTCTGACACAGAAAGGCATTGCGAAACTGCCTTTGGGGACCCCCAACAGGGCTAACATGTACGCAAGGCCGCTGTATGCCAGCCTAGGGGGCACTAGGTGACCCACTATTGATCCCTGCACCCGGTGGCAGGCACCTCGAGGTGCCTGCTACCGGGTGCAGCGATGAACTGCACCCCTGCTCTTTGCTATGAGAGCATACATTCCATTCGGAATGCATGCTCTCATAGCAAAGTATAGGATTGAGACCGAACCTAATAGCTGGGCTGGTACCGACGACAGGGGGTCGTTCGTTTCCATTTCCAGAGCAATGTCGGACGGACTCTGGTCTGTCTGACATCGCAATAGGGCCCTTAGTCTGATCCGCGAATTCACAAATAGTGAAGCAGAACCTTTTCACGCATGCACTTAAAAGGGTGCCACCTTGCATCTACGTTCTACAACCAATTTCTATCAGAACACAGAATCGTGCCTCGTGCGAGAACTGTAGGCCATCCGACGATTCTTCTCTTTGACCAAATGTTGCATTCTAGCATATCTCACACCCACAGAAGCAGGCAAGGAGTGCACGTCCATCCTCCTCCCGCTCTGTTATCAGCACACAACTCGTGGAAGGAACAAGAAAGGAGATGTAAAATTTGGAGGGGTCGTGGACACATTCCAAGGGTTGGAAGAGGGGTGGATAGTTTCCCACTTTCTCTTTCAATTGACTTTGCCATCTTGGCACCCTCTTACTTGACTCCAGACTCACAAGCAACAACTGAATAAGCAATTGCTCATAAAAACTGGGAAATATACATTCCGTTGCTGTGACGTATGTTTTAGTTCATTGTCCAGATCCAGTGACAAATATATTATTTCCCTTCCTCTGAATCCAAGAGTAATGTGAAACCCGGGTTTCCGCATTTAGCAGTCGCGAGACAAACTTGGTTGCAAAGCACAGATGGATGCACGGTCCCTTCCAGCACTCAGCATTAGTGAGGGCGTTCATTAGGCTGCGCTTCAGTGTCTCAAGAGGGCAGGAAACTGTTCTGTGTCCGTGCACGCGCCACGAAGAGGGCGGGTCTCTTCACAAAGATGCATTGGACGATTCTGTAATCTGACAGATGAATTGACAATTGAGACGACCAGAGCAAGTGCATGAATTAGATGTAAATAAACCTACTGCGGACATTAAAAAAGATATTCTTTGTGAAAACAGCAAGCATTCTGTTTTTGTTTACTTCATAATGCACATTTGTATTGCAACTAAAAGGTACGTAGAACTTGACGTAAAAAAAAGCTCTTAAAAGGGAGACTGAGCTCGTTTCACATAGACATTAGGATAAAAGCCAAACATAATTTTAGGCACTACATGAAAATGCATCAACAAATCAACCGCGCTTTCTTCCTCCCCTAAAGTTTCCTAGCTCAGGTGCCAGGCTGTCTGAGTGTTATGGTGCATTTTAGGAGTAGATGTTTCGTTTTCTTTGGGTTTTTTATGTTTTATGTTCTAGGCCGCTCGCCTAGAGGTTTTCCAGTCTGCCAAGCGCTTTGCTGTCTGTCCGCTACAGGAGTAGCTCTCACCGTTTTGACCTGCTGTGCCCAGGGAGAGGAAGAGACCAACACCGGCGAGGCCGCAGAGGAGGTGAGAGGCGCGGCCCCAGGACTGCGAGGTACAGCGTTAATTCCACCAGCTGTTGCCTCTTCCCGTGTGGGCCGCGCCCCCTCCCAGTGTCCGCCCCCAGCAAGGAGCACATAACCTCTCGCAGCCCCCGCTACGCGGGAGCTGCTCGCCTAGAGGTTTTCCAGTCTGCCAAGCGCTTTGCTGTCTGTCCGCTACAGGAGTAGCTCTCACCGTTTTGACCTGCTGTGCCCAGGGAGAGGAAGAGACCAACACCGGCGAGGCCGCAGAGGAGGCGAGAGGCGCGGCCCCGGGACTGCGAGGTACAGCGTTAATTCCACCAGCTGTTGCCTCTTCCCGTGTGGGCCGCGCCCCCTCCCAGTGCCCGCCCCCAGCAAGGAGCACATAACCTCTCGCGGCCCCCGCTACGCGGGAGCCACTCGCCTAGAGGTTTTCCAGTCTGCCAAGCGCTTTGCTGTCTGTCCGCTACAGGAGTAGCTCTCACCGTTTTGACCTGCTGTGCCCAGGGAGAAGAAGAGACCAACACCGGCGAGGCCGCAGAGGAGGCGAGAGGCGCGGCCCCGGGACTGCGAGGTACAGCGTTAATTCCACAAGCTGTTGCCTCTTCCCGTGTGGGCCGCGCCCCCTCCCAGTGCCCGCCCCCTCTCACCTCCCGCATTTTTAAGCAAGGATTCCACCGCGCATCGCGGGACGCGAGCGGGGCGTAGCCCGGGGCGAAGCCCGGGCCAAGGGCGGGCCCGTTGTTGCCCGTTAGTGCCCGATAGAGACCGGACCGGGCCACCACCCCTTCATTATAGAACTCCCAGCCAGACAAACACCATGCGACCAAAAACCAGGAGCACCACAAAGACCAAATCCAAAAATGCACAGGAGGTAGCTCAAATAACGGGCCCTATTGACCTTTTCATTTCACGGACCCACGAGGCAATAAATCAGAGTATCGCCTTGATGGAAAAGAGAGTCTCACTAGACCTTATGAACGCGAATGCAAAGCGTTCCTCTCTAGGCGCCATAGCAAACGCCACTTCTCCCATCCATCATAACCCACAAAACTGTTCCCTCCCTGTGACCCTGTCAGCACCAGATATAAACACAGTACCATCGATAGTAAACCTATCTGTAACCCAGACTGAGTCTGACCTCTCATTAATGTCTGACGACCTGGAAGCCACCCCCGACTTGGCGATTTGTCAAACCCAGGAGGACGCCCAGACTTACGTTAACCTTCTCCAACAAGGCGAAAGGGAAGGTGCAATTCCAAAACGAAACCTAATAACCGCCGAAAAAGCAGTAACCATGGCTCCGTGTTCAGATCATGCGATTATTCATCCAAATTCCACAATGCCGCAAAGTATAATACTCCCTTCTGCGACCAATCTACCTCACATGGCAATATTGAATGAATCCTCTGATAACCAATGCCGAACATGTAAAGTCACTTCCCAAGTTCTCACCACAATAAAAGATCTGCTATTTCAACATTTGAAGCCCATCCAACTTAGTATCAGGAACTTAGAAGCTCAGTTAACCATAATCTCCGCTACCCTTCTCGATACCAACACTCGTATAGAAACAAAGGGTCAGCGGAATCCTTCGCAACCACCCAAAAAACAACTCCAAGTACAAACACAGAAAGTAGTTCAACATCCAAATCCAACCATCCCAGTTCACACAAGTCACAAACAAAACACCACACAGCACAAGCCACCACTCACAACACCCCAATTACAGCGGAACAAAATCCCGGCTGTACCTAATCAACAAACGGAAAACCCGGTCCCAGTTACTGTGGATACTCCAGGTTCAGCGACAAATATAGACTCCACTAGAGCCCTTCCGGGAAAAAAGCCCGCATCCCTCCCATTTAAATCAGTGGCCACTCTGCTGTCTCCCAAAAACATCACCAAAAAACCACTAACAGCTAGACGCCCTGCTCACTTGCCTCCAGAAGCCACTCCCTACACGATAGTCCTCACAGGTGTACCAGAATTAACCGATGATACACCTGAAACTGCATGGTCACTTAAAAACAAGGTAATGCAGTGGTTAAGCATTAATAGACCTCTTGAATCCCATCTATCTGGAGGGATTACTACAGCCCGCAGGGTAGCCTGGATAGGCAAAACAACAAAATCAATCCGCGGAGACTGCATTATAGTGACATGCAGAGACCCCTCCGCAGTGGACTATATTTGTGCTTGGCCCTTGCTCGAAAAAAAAGGGGGGGTCGATGCGTCTCATCTTTCCTTTTTCTATCCCCCAGTAAAACATCATCGTAATACCGCACCCTGGTCATGGCACCAGTTCCCTAAAGAACCATGGAACCAGGAGCCATGGAACCAAGAGCCATGGAACCAGTTGGAATACACATACGACCATACAGGTAGGAATGGCCCGAGAGAAAGGCCAAGAGAACGGCCGAGGCACTATTGGCAAGAAAGACCCTATCAAACCTATGAAGGATGGCAGGGCCTCTCTACACAAAACCGTTTTGACTGTCTAGAGATGGTCGATTGACCACTCAGGGACGAACTAGGACATCCAAAACTTGTTACTACACCGCATCTAGCTAACTCTATGCAGCATTCAGCAACCCCAGAGTCCCCTCCTGATAAACACGGAAATTCATCCCAAGAACCTTTCAATACCCATTTTAGTATTCCCAAAAAAGTTACCAACACGATCCATGACCTATCTAACGTGTTCCTCAATATTTCAAAAAAAGCTACCCCTATCATTTCCTCACCAGAAGTTGATACGATTTTAGGAATGTGCTACCAGCTAGTTGTAGCCCCTAAAGTTCCAGTTGAACCCCCCTGGGTTAAACCACAACAACTATTAGTAGTAGAGACTGCTAACAACCCGACAAATCCACCTCATACGGCACCTCCAAACCTGAGTTTTTCCATCGCATACTGGAATATTGCAGGCCTAACCACAAAAATAACATCTCCTACGTGGCTCGACACAGCAAAGCGACATCAAATTCTGTGTCTGCAAGAAACTTGGTGCACAACCCCACTGCATCTAGCGGGTTACAAAACTCTTTTCACCCAAGCAGTACCTGGAAACATGGGCAGACCAAAGGGGGGCCTCACGACCTGTATAGCCAACACCCTCCCTCTTAGAGTGAAACTATTAAAGGAGTCACCCATCTTCCAAATCATACTAATCACGCAGTCAACGGTACTTAAAGGAAACCATCATATACTCATAAACTATTACAATAACTCAGGCACTCTGGAATGCTGCTCATATCTAGACGAAATAGCCATATTCTTAACTTCATATCAAAAAGACAATAACAAATCCCCAATTTATTTCATTTGGGGTGGCGATTTCAACCTCACACTGTGCCCAAAGCATAAAAGCGGAAATTGTGGGCTTCAAAATGAATTTGGGAATCCCATCCCTCACTTCGCGCATACGCCATGTGGCAACAAGTTAAATGAAATCCTTTTTACATTAGACCTCGACTTTGTCAACGAACTAGTCAATCCGCAGCAGGATTATCTACCCACCTTCCATGGGCGAGGTTGCTCTACAACTATTGACTACATCATAGGTTCAAACTCTTACAAAGGGCAACTAACTAACTATGAAATTGGGTCAAACCCAATAAGTGACCATTATTCACTCAGTGTGGTAATCCACTTGGAACAACCAGGTGTATTCCCCGCAAAACTTAGTTCCCTTGATCAAAACTCGATGTCCATGAACAAACTGAATGGGTACTCAATAAAATGGGCAAAGATTGATCCGGAAGAGATGTCACAGAGGATCCTTGGGAAAACGTACCACTGGCTAGCCAAATGCATGACCCTGGAGACACCACCAGAAACAATTGTCACCTCCTTCCTAAGCATTCAAGAAGTAATAAAGGATGAGTTATTTGTCAACTTAAAAAACAAGTCCAGACTCCCAACCACGAGATGGTTTGACACCGCTTGCCGGAAGGCACTTACATCCCTCAAAGAAGCTCTATGCAAGCAACCGAGAGACCCCCAAAATATCTCGCAACTGAGGAAAACTTATAACTCTACCCGCAAAAACCGTAAAAAGCAGATCAAGCAAGAACTTTGGCTGCGCTTACATGACAGTGCTCAAAGGAAAGATAGCACTGCATTTTGGCAGACCGTAAGATCACCCTTCTTGGCCAATAGCAGTGACCCTGACCATCTTGATGTGGCAATAACCGAGGAGGATTGGGTCTCCCATTTCACAAAAATTTTTGGAACACCAATAGACGCTGCATCAAACAAACAGACGCAAGATCTTGAACTGGTGAAGAATAACATCTACCCGATTAATTTACGATTCACCCTTAATGAAATTATAAAGGCAATCAAGGCCTCAAAAACTGGCAAAGCCCCTGGCCCCGATGGGGTCCCAATGGATCTGTTCTTGCATGATGTCGATTATTGGTCAAAAATAATCACACGGGTCATGTCAGCAGTAGTGTCATCTGGTCTCTTTCATTCATGGTCAACCTCAACACTATTACCCATTTTTAAAAAAGGTGACCGCAACGACCCTGCTTGCTATAGACCGATCTCCCTTCTGGACTCCATGGGCAAGATTGCAGGTCGATTACTCCTGGACCGATTACAATCTTGGGCCCGGGAGAACAACATCATAACCGACCTGCAATACGGTTTCCAGAAGGGGCTCGGGACCGTGGAACAGGCACTCAACCTCGTCCTCCTGGTAGGAAAATATGCTCGCGCTAAAGGAGGCAACATCTTCCTTGTTTATGTAGATCTAAGCGCGGCTTTTGACTGTGTCCAACATGTAAAGCTCTGGCAAATACTAGCCGCCCTGGGAGTGGATCCCCCGATATTAACCTTCCTAAGGGAACTTTACAGTAACGCAGAAGCTCGAGTACGATTTGGCACCAGAGGTGAACAGTCACGACCCTTCCAAATAACGAAAGGAGTCAGGCAGGGTTGTGTACTGGCTCCCTTCCTGTTCAACCTCTATACAAACGGGCTTGAACAGGCGATGCTGGAAGGGAGCCAGGACCTGCCCCAGATAAACCATCGCCCGATTCCTACCCTCCTGTATGCCGATGATTGTGTAATCTTAGCACGGACCCTAAACCAACTTCAACGGCAGCTCAATAAATACGTAACATTTATGGACTCACTCGGCCTCAAAGTTAACATTAAAAAAACGTTTACAATGAATATTGGCCCCAGAATAAAAGCTCCCAAACCCATATTTATTGACAATAACAGTCTTGAAAGAACCCCGGTGTATCCATATCTGGGCATCTTAGTGGATGACGCAATGAACTGGCACAAGGCAGTGGAAGCCAGAAACCTCCATTTCCGTCGTGCAACTTCTGCACTAACTTCTTTCTCAAGGAAACTAGGCAAACCAGCCCCACCTGAGCTGTTAGCCATATACTACGCAAAATGTCACAGTGTGGCTACCTACGGAGCTGGAATCTGGGGATACGGATGTATTGATCAGCTCCAGGTTACCGAAAACGCCTTTATCAAATACATCCTAGCCCTCCCCCAAAGTTCCCCGATATTAGCCTCGCACCGGGAGCTCGGTATGGAATACATCACCGACACCATCCGATGCCAGCCCATTTTATTGTGGCATCGAATATGGTGTAATACCGAAAGTCATCTAACCCGCTCCCTCATTATTGACTGTCTCGGTCTAACAAACTGGCGGAAAATCCCGTGGCTTAATTACATACATAATTTCTTTAAAGACCTGGACTGCGAGCACTATTTTCACGAACCACCCTCAGTCGAAGACATTTCAAAGAAACAACTAAAGCAAATGTGTATGGGCCACTTGAGAGAACTCCGAAATCAGACAGAGATTATTAAAACGCAAAACGGAAAAATTTGTTCAGTGCAGTCAGGAAAAACTATCCAGCCCTATTTGACATATTTCTTATCGAATCATGAAAAGTTTTTACTTACTAGACTACGTTTCGATCTTTTTTACCGTCTGGTTTCGTTCCCAGAAATGAAGAACTGGTCCCGCAAACTGACGAGATGCCCCTGTGATGGAGTCGCTTTACAATCAACGATTCATGTCGTCCTTTTTTGCAAATACTACAAACTTGCAAGGAAAACATGGATCACTCCTATTCTCCGATCCAGTGGACTCAGACATTCTTATCCAGCACTCTACTATTTACAATCCCCGAAATCCCCTTACGAAGCCAAACTTATAGCAACTTTTCTCAAAGCAGTAATATCAACACGTCGTAATCTCTTTAGCTAAATTAATGTTTTTTCTAACTTGTAAAAACTTTTCCACTGTTTTAAAGAAAAAAAGTTTTACTATATAGTGATTTAACCATTCTGTGATCTTATTGTTTTTTCTTTTTGTATTAAATGTACTTTTTATGATTTGCAATTCGACAAATCGAATAAAAGTTGATGAAACTGAAACTATGTTTTATTTTCCTCATTACATGTGTAGTGTGTACGACTGGTGATATAGACCGCGCGGGGACTACTCCACAAGGACTGGTCCCTGTGACATGAAGGTTATACTATCAGTGCAGTAGGTGCATCAACTCACTGAGCTATCTCACAATGTTTGGAATCTTTAGCCTATATTTATACAGAATTCTCTGCAGTACGTGGGTAGCTCAACAGCAACTGGTCACTTGGTAGATAAAGTATTACTTGCCTTCTAACTTATAATTGAACCATGGACCTATAGGATATGCACAGCTCTCCGCAGTCGATATATTAACTCACTGAACAATGTCTAGGGGTTTGAAGCTGGTGGCCTGAAAATTACGCACGGCACTCTACCAGGTGGTATCTTACTCACATTTTAAATGGCAACATGAAGAGCCAAACGCGATTTTTTGCAAATTTCATAATGTGTTCGTCTCTCCTTTTATTTACTTCTCCCTTTTATTTTCATTTGTTGCTGATTTATCTTTTTTCATTTATTTAGTTATTTTCTGTTCCACGTGTCTAGTTCTCCGACATTCTTCTAAGCAAGGTATATCTTCCCACATTTTTCAACCTTAGTGTGTTTTCTGCAGTGGACAAAGTGGGGGAAAAAGGAGGGGAATTTTGGGCGGAGAATCAGCGGGTGGGAAAACCCTGAGTATTGGATCAGTGGGCGGATTCAGAGGTGTGGCTAGAATGCGCAAAACATCCCAATTTTTAGTATTTGTTTGGCATTACACTGACCAGTTACAGTGTATTATGTTAATTAATAACCCCATGAAGGATAGCAGCTGGTATGCACTCAGTAAACTAAACTAATTAAATATACCATTAAACAAGGATTCATCAATTATCACCAATGTCGTGCGCTAGGTAAAAAGGCCCTGCTAGACCTTTTGTATTAACAATTAAACGAAAGATGTCCAGATAGAGATCTGGAAAACCTAGTGCACTGCTCAACACACTCCAATGAGTGTAACAAGTTATATACTATGTTCAATTAAAATTTAAAGAACATTTTCATACATCTTTACAAAATAATAAAAAAAGGAGAACTGTTGATAATGAAGAAGTCTTCAAACGGAGTGTAGATGCTTGATTAATTTTAATTGTTCAAAGGAAGTTTGTTGGCTGTCACAAAATCCTCCAATGTAGCATCATCATTTCAGTATGAAACATTCCCAATGCATTTCGGGCATGTAGTGCCCTTCATCAGGGGTATTATGATTAGTAGCGTCGAGCTACCTCCAACGAGCATAAGCTGCCCAGGCTGAAAGCCCAGAGAGCTAGAGGAGATAAGCGTATACTACTCGTGCATAGAGGTTGCCATATGATAATCACAAAACGGACACAGAAGTCTTGTGCAAGGAACGCGTAAGTTATATGTATGCAGCATGCAAAACAAAACTTCGGCAAGATTTCAGGACAGCACCGCTCGAGTCGCGCTAGATGCTTCTAGCACGACTCACTCGAGTGGTGCTTTCAGCCCTGGCAGCTTATGCTCGTTGGAGGTAGCTCGACGATACCAATCATAATACCCCTGATGAAGGGCACTACATGCCCGAAATGCATTGGGAATGTTTCATACTGAAATGATGATGCTACATTGGAGGATTTTGTGACAGCCAACAAACTTCCTTTGAACAATTAAAATTAATCAAGCATCTACACTCCGTTTGAAGACTTCTTCATTATCAACAGTTCTTTTTTTTTTTATTACTTTGTAAAGATGTATGAAAATGTTCTTTAAATTTGAATTGAACATAGTATATAACTTGTTACACTCATTGGAGTGTGTTGAGCAGTGCACTAGGTTTTCCAGATCTCTAATTAATAACCAAAGGCATCGTACTCCACTCTACCAGCGGAGTTTGCAGACTTTTAGCACTCTGCGCTCTGCTGGGAACGCGAAGTTGGGCAATACTCTGACTCCGTGGCAGAGCCGAGTACAAGGCAAGCACCCTAAAAAAAGAAAAAATGTAAACTCACTTACCTTGTTTTCTGCGTACCCTACTCCTCGCAGCGGTGTCTCTCCTCTTCCGTTGTCCTCCTCCTCACATCCCCTTACGTATTATGTGTTGCGTGTACTGTACGCAGTTCACGCAAGACATAATATGTAAGGGTACGTGAGGAGGAGGACGACGGAAGAAAGGAGACACCGTGGGGAGGAGGGGTGACAGAAAACAAGATAAGTGGGTTTTAAATAAATAATTAAGGCTGTTGTGGTCTCCTTTGCTGCATAATTCCAGGGACCACAAAGCAGACAGCACATTTTAAAATGAGAGCCTGGGAAGTTTGCAAACTTAGTTTGGTATGAGTGCAAATTCTGCATTGGCGATCCCTGGTGAGTTGCAGCTACTACTGCTGAAACAAGGCCAATTGAAGTACCAATGGGTGAGGCGTACAGGCCTCAAGGACTTGGCCGGCTTTAGCCCTGGTGGTGCCCTGTGCAGAAATGTTTGTTGGTGTCCCCCAGTGACCACCTCCGCCATGGATTCCCTCACTACCACCCATTAACAGTGCCCCTCAAGTCTCCATAACCACACTCTCTCTCAGATGCATTTCATTTGATTTGCATCGCCACTCATACCAGTGTAGGTTGTCAGAGCACTTGACATCACACACATTATACAGAGACAATCAATTATACATGTGTAAATCACTGCATAGAAAATATTACATAAGACGTGTAAATCACTGCAAAGAAAATATTACATAAGACAAAGGACTACAAGGTGTAGGAGTCCCATGACAACCATACTAGAAGGCAGTATAGTTTAATGGGGATTGGCGACCCGTTTTGCAGGAGTAAAGCAGCACCTTAACTGACCCAGAGGAATTGCCAGGGACCGAGGGAACAGCTTCACGCCGCCTGGACCCGCCCGCCTGTCTCCAGCCGCCGTCCGCCTGTGAGCCAACGAAGAGAGGGGCCGCCTGGAGGAGACCGGCGAGGGGCTGAAAACCACATGACCCAGCAGCCCTCACTGGGGTCCAGCGTCACCACAGAGCGCCAAGCGGCGCTTTAAAAACACATCAACCCCGTCTCGCGGGACGCGAGCGGGACGCCCGGAGTGAAGCCCGGGCAAAGGGCGGGCCCTCTGTGGCCCTCCGGGGACCGAGGAGTCCGGGACGGGGCCACCTCCCCAAGATCCTGCCTGGCTGTCATCTACTAAGGTAAACGCCTATTCGCTAAATCAAACCTTCTGCACTTTTAAGCTTTTACCTCTTCCACCAACATCATTGCCTGCAGTCCAAAATAACTTTGTGAGGATGAATAAATGCCGAAATACCCCCGTGACCACAAGATCGGCTACCAGATTGAAAGACGTTACCAATAGCCCCCTTCCCACAATAACCGCCATAGACATAATGCTACAAAAAACGATCAATGTCGTGGCGGACGCCATTCAGGACTCAGAAAGACGCCTCTCACTTACCCCAGATTTATGTTTCCCCGACCTCTCTTTACATACCACAGGTAACATTAATATCTTGGACAATACCATAAACTCTGAGGAGTCCATCTTAACGTTGTCATTCACAGGGCTTCCTAGTCCCCAAACAAGAGACAACACGCAAACAGCCTTGCCTATTTCACCTACAGGCAACAGTAGGAACAATAGTTTTGTGCCTATTGGTGAAAATGGTAGTAGCACCCATATGTCACCTATAGCACATTTACACTCAGTAGCCCTTTCTGCGGGTGGTTTTACATCTACAACGACGAAACCGGTTACCAAAGTCAGCCGCTTCATAAAGAGTAAAACCAGGACTACTGGCACAAGAGGCAAACTTAAGTCATCCATTGTAAAAAAACAAAAACCTCACCTCAAGGCTAAACACCTTAGCTTAGCTAAAGATATCTGGTCTACTTTTAGACTGGCTAAACCTGCTCCAGAAACAGCGACCTTATGCCCTTTCATAAGCAGCCAAAACTCAGATCTGTTCCTGAACAAAGAGTCGACAGCACCCACAAACACGTCTACACACACCACAGTCAGGGCTGATCATACAATGATAAATACAAAATCACTTCTGAGTGACCTTGAAAGCTTAATCAAGTCCCTTCTGTCACCTATTAGTGAGAGAGTCCTTAACATCGAGAATGCCTTAGGGAAGTTTGAAAGGGCCCAAAATGACGCAACATCCACCTTGCTTAAAACACTGAAGGTATCACAACCAATCTCTACCTTCACACCAGCCAGTACTTCCCTTGCTTTGATTAGCAACAAAAACCCTAGGGTAAAAAAAGCCGCAGCTACCCCTACCCCTGCTAGTAAGCAAAATCAGCTAACATGCCAGGTAAAGACTCCTCTAATCATCCCAGTGACAA
Organism: Lissotriton helveticus; assembly: GCF_964261635.1. NCBI lineage: Eukaryota > Metazoa > Chordata > Amphibia > Caudata > Salamandridae > Lissotriton > Lissotriton helveticus. The sequence continues at coordinate 164,743,103 of NC_136062.1, read as the reverse complement.
TTCAAGATAGAGGTACCAATATATCCCACTCAGTGGAAGTAATACCAAGTAGCCCTCAAACTTCTCCTGATGTAGAGATAGAAGATTGTGAATGGGCCGCTGAAAGCTCCCCAATCAAAACAGCAACTACCCAGGCAGAACTAAAGAGACCAACTAAAAACCCCAAACAGGGCATACCTTTAAAACAATTAGGTGTCACCCTGACAAAACCGGCGGTAGCAAAGAGACCACTTCATGTTAACCTCCCGCCTGAATCCAGCCCGTACACCATTGTAATGATTGGTGTACCCAAACTGGTGGGGGACAGGGTAGAATCACATGGGGACTTAAAAAACAAGGTGAGTCACTGGCTCACGACCCACAGACCGATCCCTAAACATATAAATGGTCATATTGCACAGGTAAGAAGAGTAGACTGGGTGGGAAACAGATTTAAATCGACCGAGGGTGACTGTATCGTGGTAACCCTTGGGGATAGTCGAGCTGCCAGTTTTATAAGTAGCTGGAAATGTGGTGTGACAAATAGCTTGATCCGTACCATGGCCTTAAGTTACTTTTATCCAAACAACCATGGTCATTGTCTCACACAAGCACAGTCAACCTATGGACAGGAGGGGCTGCTTGAGCCAACAGTTGATAATCAATCAGGGGCCTATACACTACCTATTGGTCCATACACCCGAGCAAACCTTACTGGCTATAGGTACGAACAGCCATGGCAGAGCAGGCCTAGCAACCATCCTACTAGATATCAGGAGAGAAGTGAGCTTTTCACTCGCCCCCAGCAGCAGTTTTACTCACATTCCCAATATCTAGACACACAATATGGGGTACCCATTTCTAACAGGTTTGATGCTTTTTATAATACTGATTACTTAGACGAGATCGATTGACAAATCGTATCTCCATCCTCCCACCCTACCCCTGCTGAGCCCCCAACTATGGTAGCTCCCCTTGATAGAGTACCAAGCATCTGCCCAGAGTGCATAAGTGTTTCCTCCCCAGTGGCTAGTGAAGCGCCTAGGGCAGCCCCCTCAGCACAATTCCACGAAAACATACTGAATGTGAGTGGGCGTAGCCACTTAGGTCCCACTAACCTAATTCAATGCATAGTGTCCAGTGGAGTAAAAAACCCTCTAACCACTAGTAATGTAACGCAAGAACACTTAATAACGGATCATGGGGTTCAAGTAATCTCTCCCTCCGCAGATCAGGCCCAGATAGCAGGCTTGGGCCTCACTGAACAACGTTCCATACATCTTTTATCTTGGAATATAGCCGGACTAGCCGTTAAGGTTAATGATCCAGTGTGGTTAGCCTATGTAAAAAATTATACAATCTTATGCTTCCAAGAAACCTGGTTAACAGATGAAAACGTACACATCGAGGGTTTTCAAAGTTTTTTCTTACCAGCGGCCCCATCCAATAGCGGAAGATCCAAAGGGGGCCTGGCAACATACATAAGCCTTGCACTTAGCTGCCAGGTCTCAAATAGAGCATTGGACAACAAACATATTCAAATCTTAGTGCTCAGGAATGGGAAAAAGGCATTGACTCTTATTAATTTTTACAATGCTGTGTCATCAAATAAGGAGTGTAACATTATTAAATTACAAAACCTTTTAGAAACAAAAGCGGATAGTCTACCTCGAAATATCATCATCGCTGGAGACTTTAACGCTTACCCCTGTGGCAACCCTGAAACTACACCTATCGGCCTCTTAGGCTGCAACAGAAGGTCTGGCTTTCACTTTGATCACTCGCCCCGAGGCACCTGTATCAATAATTTAATTGATGGCAGGAATCTAACCGTCGCAATGACTACACTGGAGGACTCACACCACTTTAATGTCCCCACGTACAAAGGCCACGGTAAAGGCTCCTACATAGATCACATGTTTCTCTCAAGAGATCTAGTCGATTTAGCCACTGACTTTGAAATTCAAACAAGCATCTTCAGTGACCATAACCCTTTGTCGATCAGGATTGGAGGTGACCTTTTTGAATACAGGAAGCCTCGACCTGATCATGGTGTTTTAAAACCCATCAACGGAAATCGTCGTCTGAAGTGGTCAAAGGTTAACAGTGACTCCTTGTATGGTTCAATCATCACTAGCTGTGGTAGTGACCTAGATCTTTGTGTTTCTCCATCTACTTTGCCCGAAGCGACTTTGATTGCCTTTGCTGCTGTTGTTGAGAAAATTGGCCAAATGTTGTCAGTACCGATAAAGGGTCATCATGAGCACCAACCAGGGTGGTTTGATCAAGCCTGTTCAAAGGCCGGACGAGACTTAAAAAAAGCCCTTAAGGCTACCCCAAGAGACCCTGTTCTTATTAAGTCCCTGCGAACAAATTACAAGACAGTCCTGGCAGCTCGGAAAAAAGAAGTAAAAGCTGGTGTCTGGGAGAAGCTATGCGACCCTGCAATCCTGGGCAATAGTTCCAAATTCTGGAGTATTGTAAACAAACCTATGTTTGACGTACCCTGTAATTCTATGGTTGGGACTAATATACCTGAGGAAGAGTGGATGTCACATTATAGCACAATTTTTAAAAGTGATAATTCGCAAGCAGACTTTGTTTTTAAATCTTCTGATGAAAATGTGTTGTGTTTCACAGTGGGGGAGGTAGAAAAGGGGATACAAGGATTAACCTGCAACAAAGCACCTGGCCCCGATGGTATACCACCCGACCTATTTAAATCAAATATTCTCTTATGGGCACCAGTTATCACCGCAGTTGTAAATGCTGGAATTTTGGCTGGTTGCCCAAAAGCCTGGGGGTCCTCGACCATCGTCCCTGTTTTTAAGAAGGGTGATCGTGGTAGTGTCACATGCTATAGACCCATATCCCTGATTAACTCAGTTACAAAGGTGGTGGGGGGCATCATCCTAAACAGATTAACAGCTTGGGCCAACGATAATAATGTACTGTCTCCAATACAATATGGGTTCAGACTAGGCCACTCTACGATCACCCAATGTCTGAATCTATATTTAATAAACAGCAAATATACTTTAGCAAGAAAAGGGACGATCCATATGGCCTTTATGGATTTATCGTCCGCGTTTGACTGTGTAGACAGAGGCAGGCTTTGGGAGGTGCTGCTAAAAATGGGGGTGGAACAAAATCTGGTCAACCTTCTTGTTGACCTCCACTCGGACACAAGAGCAAATGTCCGCTATACCCATGACTTGAAGGTAACTAGAGATTTTAGAATAACCCGAGGTGTCAGACAAGGGTGCATCCTTGCCCCTTTTCTTTTTAATCTTTATATTAACGAGCTGGAGGAGCACTTATTAAAAACTGGTACAGATTTTCCTTATATCGGTAAGAAGGGCATACCTGTCCTATTATACGCGGACGACGCCGTTCTAATATCCAGAACGGCGCTCGGACTCCAAATCTTGTTAGACTCTTTTAATAACTTCATGAACTCCCGTGGACTGAGTATTAATAACTCGAAATCCTTTACAATGATGACAGGCGTATCTTCAAAAAAGATATACCCTCACTCTGTAAATGGAGATAAAATACCCACTACAAAGACCTTCTCGTACCTTGGTGTCCTTTTCGACCACAAATTAACCTGGGCACCAGCAATACAAAAGAAAAAGGGCGAGGTAGTGCGGGCAAACGCAGCAATACTGGACTTCACTAGAAAAATGGGCAATAGTCCGGTGGCTGCTGTCTTGAAGTTATATCAAGCCAAAAGCACCGCGATTGCACGTTATGGAAGTGAAATATGGGGATCAGAATCACTAGGCGCCCTTGAAGTTACCGAGAATAACTTCCTAAAACAGGTCCTAAGGTTACCCAGGGGGACGGCCAACTTCCCGGTTCATGAGGAACTTGGCATCCCACATCTAAGTGATAAGCTGGCTGTGAATCCTTTGTTATGCTGGCTGAATAGCTGGCTAAACACAGCCATACCTCTTACCAGAAACATTCTTCAAGAGGCACTACAGTGGGATGGTAGACTTAAGATCCCATGGTTAAAATACGTAAGAACGTGGCTTTTTGAACTAGGCCGACCAGACTTATTTCTATCCCCCGAAACAATAACTAAAACTGATGTAACCTTTGTTAGGAATACTTTTATGCTGTCCAGGTGCATGACACGGGAGGATAACGAATACAAGAAAAGCAGTGTGAGACAGTATGCTTTAACCAAAACCTGTTTATATATGGAACCCTACTTGTCCTGGCCCATGTCCGGTTATGACCGTTTTTTATTAACAAGGTTCCGATTTAACATGTTCCATCTTTTATTAGCTGTACCAAGCGGAGCGCATAGAGGACAAGTGTTGCCAGCTTGCGGCTGCGACAATAAGTCTCCGCAAGATCTGGCACACTTTTTATTTTTTTGTCAGTTTTATACACTCCCCCGTAACCTGTTTTTAAAACCTTTACTCAAGCACCTGAATTTTGTTCAATTCAGACCTGCACTTTGTCACCTTCAAATGCTAAATAGTGAATGTACTATGTTTGTATGTAGCTTTTTAAAACTTGCAGTTAAACATAGAAAAAGCATGGAAGGGTAACTAACTTTGCTGCTGATTGTACTCCTATTTCTATTGTATTTTTTATCCTTTTTAACCATATTACTGTGTTTATGCTTGTGAATGTCTTGTTGTAACACCACTCTTCCTATTTTTATCATTACTGTATCGATTAACTTTTATGAAATGTTCTTTTATGATTGTTACATGTAAACAATCGAATAAAGATATTCTTATCTTATCTAATGGGGATTGGTCTGGAGAAACACACAGTCAGAATTCTCTTTCATGATCAGAACTGATTTCTAGCCAAATAAACACTTTTTGCAACTTTAGGATAATCAAAGACTGGGGGAAAAACATAGCACTGTAATTTATACCATGCAGTTTACATGCAGCTCTTAGTTGACAGTTAATAGCTCGCTATTGTATGCTGGGATTTTAACTTATGAACTTCAAGTAACAAAAGGATTTTTCTGACAACAGCAGTAACTCACTGACCTATTTACATTAAGTGCATGTTGTGGTCTGCATGGTACATGTTCTTTGCAGCATGCACATTAATCCTCTGTGCTACCTTTCCATTAGTCAAAACTTCCACTAGACAAAACTTCAATCTCTTTCTAGGAAGAGCATTAATCACCAGAGTTATCATGACTTTTTATTGTTGCCGAAAATTGCTGGAGGCCAGGAAGGAGGCAGCAAGCTTTTTTAGAACAATAATATACTTGCAAAAATGATGCTTCCTCCCAAAGTCAGTGCCTGGTGCGGTCACACCGGTTACACCGTCCTAGAGCAGGCCCTTCTCTAGGGTCCTGTGACCACAGTGATAGAGTCACTGTTGCTCTAGTGTGTTCTGCTCCATAGGCCTGCTCGCAAGACTGGAGGAGAACATCTGTAAGGATTGTGGTGGACAAGCACTCTAGGTTAACCCATACATGCCACCGCAGGGTCTACCTGGATTGTGGTGGACAGGCACTCTAGGTTAACCCATACTTGCCACCACAGGGTCTACCTGCTGGTGCTAAGACACCAGGGGTTCTAAGGTCTTGTAGAGCCTTCTAAGGTCTAGTGTAGGAAAGTTATCCCACAGGAGAGTGTCTTGGAGAACTGGTCATGAAGGCAGAATCTGGTTCCCCGGTTCCAAATTTGGCAGCTTCAGCCATAGTGCCACACATTATCCCCCACTGAACACCACTCTGCCCCACTGAGAGAAACTAGCACTGCCTTCAACTACAATCCAATTGTGACCCTTTAAACACCTGGATACGACTCAATTTGAAAAAATTACGCACTACACAATATGCTGCCTAATAAAAAAGTAACAACATCCTAGAAAAAGTGAACACTCTTAAGGAATGCAAGATTAAGTAAAGCATGTGAAATGTAAGCAGGAACAACATAGTAACCTTAACGCTTTTACACTCACTATTCAGAAATCAGTGAGTTCTTCTGCCTGAAAAGTTAAGGACATGACTACAGGGCCGGTAAGTGACCCATTTTGATTTCTTATATCCTCACAAAACATAAGCAGTATGGTTTAAAAAGACCACATCTGTAAACACAGACCCGCAGTACACCTTTTGTTGGCCACTCCTCGCATCAACCAGGTATTGCAGTACCTCGAGGATTGGCACACTTCCCCACCTGGGGAACCCAATGCTGTTCAAAGTAAGACAAGAAAACTGAAGTAGCGCTTCACTGACAAACTCTATAAAGTGACGCTAATATGTTTGGGTGTGAATAAAATCAAACTGGCCACTTTATGACGACTCTGTCTTGCTTTATTTACATATTTATTTATTTTTCATATTTTAAACGGTTTATTCTAGAGGCTGCACTTTGGAATAGAACAATGTCAGAAAAAGAGGACATTTCAAGCAAAAGTGTTTTTCTTTTTTGGATCCATTTCACAGGGGAACAAATAAACGGAAGGATGAAAGAGAGGGTGAGAACCCTTTCTTGAAGTCAGAGTTTTCAGTAAGCGAGAAGGAGCGAGACAGACAGAAAGGGTATAAGAGTAAAAAAAAGAGAGGAGGCAGCTGCCAGAAGCAGAGTAGAAGTGAAAAATGTCCTTGTCTTCTCTGGGCAAGAAGGAAAATACAGAGGGGCTTATTTACAAGCCCCTTGCACTGACGGTGAGTCACTTTTTACCATGTTAAAAGTGACGCACCAGCGGCTCAAGGGGCTTGTAAATATGCCCCAGGGTTTTTTCCTTCTCTGTACACCCACCCGTCCCCGAACAGCCATGAACGCCCAGCCTTATCTGTAGGCTTTTGATATATCTGCTGTACAGGGACGCGTGTTAAAAAAAAAAGTAGGGGAACGGAATATATTGAATTAAAGAAATAGGTCATGCCGTGCCCTGCTGATCCCACCCACTTCAACTGCTGGTTTTCTGTCATTTTCCATTCTGTTATACGGTCTCCCCATTTCTTTTCTTTTCTTTGACCATTTTGTATCCCAGCATCTTTATGCACTTTCTCTCATTCTCTTTGCGTACTCTTTTCTTTTCTCTGTCTCTGTTTGTTCTTTCACGTTTCTCCTACTTGTGCCTTTCTTATTTTTAGAGCTCGTCCTATTCCATTCCGCAAGGAATGAATAGGACGAGTCTATTGGGGTGAAACTAAGAGCTAAACTAAGCTCTCAAAAAGCGGTTTTCAACGAGTGCATGAGGTCTCGTGAACGCGCTTCAATTCGCCCGAGCTGCCTGCCTCCACATCAAAGCCATCTGTTGCTTTGCGCTCGGCCTCAGGCCGGCATTTCTCCTCCCCTAATTATTCACTGCATGGCCGGCCGGCCGGCCGGCACATCAAAGGCTGCTGCTCCCCATGCGTCTCGTCAGCCTCCCATTAAACAGCACAAGCGTCAATCCTGGTTTCCTCTATGCAGCGCTTCTTCCCCTCAACATGCCATGTTGACCAGACTACTCCAAAACCTTTCACCACTGCCTCCTCTCCTTATTTATTTGGGAGTGATGCCACAAATTATATTTTCAGGGCTCGTCCTTTCCTATTAAGCGCAAACTCGACCAACGTAATTGGAGTGCTTTACTTGTCCTAAAATGCCGTGTTGTCTGTCCCTCGAGCTTGCCGTTTTTTTTCTCCGGGTATCCTCCCTTGTTATAGTAGTGTAGCCACGTGTCTCTTCTTTAAGCAACTTCTGGGCCAGATCACATACATTTGGCACTGGTGCAAAAAATAGCGCACATGCTTGTTTGCACCCCTTAGCTGCTTATGTAATATAAATTGGAGCAAACGCACTCTGCAGTCCATATTACATAAAGGCTCCTGCTCGCCTTTCGCCGTTCTGGGTTCTCCATCCCCAACGTAACCTCACCCCTCCTCTTTTCGCCGTTCCATCTTTGCTCTGCCTCCATTTGCCCTTTCTCTGCCCTCTGCCTCTCCTTCCCCTCCAGTCCACTCCACCTCAGTCTCTCCTTTCATGTATCCTAAGCCCACCTCCTCTGTTTTTTTCCTAAAACCCCAGCGTGCGCTCGGCCACATGCCAGCATTTCTCCTCCCTTAATTATTCACTGCACGGCCGGACAGCACATCAAAGGCTGCTGCTCTCCGTGCGTCTCGTCGCCCGTCCTCCCTTGTAATTATTTGCTTCACTTTAATTTAACAGTTCTTCTTCCTCATCTCTGGTACACGCAGTTGAGTTTCATTGACCTTTTTTCCTCTTAAACATTAGTATAGCGAGATAACAATCCCAGTAATTTTCAAAATGTGGGCACTTAATGTTTTGTTCTCGTCAAAATCCCAATGTGTTTTTAGCTTTTACTGATCTAACAGTTGCTTGTTTTAGCTATAAAGCCAATAAAATGGGCTATCGTGGTAATAATTCCTGTTCTTTACATTATGCCACGGTTTTGGATTTGAGGTTTTCTACAGTGTGGTCCGTCGCATCTAGATGCCAGAACACTTAGTTTACACAGTTGTTTAACAAAAAAGTATAAGCAAAGTATAAAATCAGAGCCACACCAGTTATATTTACATTAAATTAATATTCTAGAACCCAGTTTATTGAACTTGGTGTATACCTTCATGTTTTAGTGAAGGAGGAAAGTGTTTTTTAAAGGTCTCGTGCTTTTCTTCCAATAGTTAATTAGTTTTTGTTTGATCTTGGGTTATATAATCAAGAACATTTCAGGAGTTAGATTATCCCTTTCAATGAAGGCAGCATATGATGTTCTGGGTCCTGAGGTAATGTTACCAATTCTCGAGGCTGCACCATAGTTTCACGTTTTGTTTCCTAAATGTAAGACTCTGCTGGAGGTCTCTCTATGACTGTCTGTCACCCACCCTCGCGCACTCTCTCCTCTGCAGCCCGTCTCTGCCCCGCTCACCATGCCGCAGTCTCTCCCTTTATCTTTAATTTTTGGCCGAGGCGCCGCCAGCCAGAACCAAAACAAACCGCAGAAATATTTCCTGTTTCTGTCTCTCCTCCTCTTTCTCTCTCTTTCGCCGCTCTTTCTACTCTAATATATCTGCCTCTCTCGTGCCCTCTTTTCCACTGTCTATCGCTCTCTCTCTCTGTGCCTTTGCTTCTGTATCTTTTCCACTGAGCCTGTCTCTGCCTCTCTTTTCAGCTGTCGCTATCTGCCTCTCTCTGTGCCTCAGTCTGCGCCCCTCTCTTTTCCACTGTCATTCTTTGCTTCTCTCTATCTTTGCCCCTGAATGTCTCTGTCTTTTCAATTGTGTCTGTCTCTGTATCTATCTTTCCACAGTCCGCCTCTGCCTTGCTCTGTGTATCAGCCTCCCTGTCTCTGTGATTTCCACTGTGTCTGTCTCTGCCCCTCTATCGTTTCCCCTGTATTTCCTTCCCTCTCTGATCCGCTCGCTGCTTCTGCTGCTTCTCTTTCTTTGTCAATGTGTCTGTCTCTGCCCCTCTTTCTCTCTTCCCTGCCTGTCCCTGCTTCTCTCTCTTCCACTGTCTGTACCAGCCTCTCTCTCTGACTGCCCGTCTCTCTTTCTGTCCCGCTGTCTCTCTCTTTTCTACTTTGCCTCTCTCACTTTTCCACGTTCTATCTCTGCCCGCTCTCTCTTTTTGACTTGCTCTCTCTGCCTGTTTCATTGTTTTCTTGCCCTGTCTCACGCTTTCCCAGCACCACCACAGCACCACCCAGCACCACCACAGCATCACTCAGCACCACCAGAGTATCACTCAGCACCACCACAGTATCACTCAGCACCACCACAGCATCACTCAGCACCACCACAGCACCACTCAGCGCAACCACAGCATCACTCAGCACAACCACAGCATCACTCAGCACAACCACAGCATCACTCAGCACAACCACAGCATCACTCCGCGCAACCACTTCATCACTCAGCAACACCATATTATCACTCAGCACCACCACATTATAGCACCACCACATTATCACTCAGCACCACCACATTATCACTTAGCACCACCACAGCACCACTCTGCACTACCACAGCATCACTCAGCACCACTACAGCATCACTCAGTACCATCACAGCATCACTCAGCACCACCACAGCACCACTCAGCACCACCACAGCACCCCCACAGCACCACCACAGCACCACCCAGCACCACCACAGCACCACCCAGCACCACCACAGCATCACTCAGCGCCACCACAGCACCACTCGGCATCACCACATCATCACTCAGCATCCCCCCAGCATCACTCAGCACCACCACAGCACCATTCAGCACCACCACATTATCACTCAGCACCACCACATTATCATTCAGCACCACCACAGCACCACTCAGCACCACCACAGCACCACTCAGCACCAACACAACATCACTCAACACCAACACTCAGCACCACCACAGCACCACCACATTATCACTCAGCACCACCACATTATCACTGAGCACCACCACATTATCATTCAGCACCACCACAGCACCACTCTGCACCACCACAGCATCATTCAGCACCACCACAGCACCACTCAGCACCACCACAGCACCACTCAGCACCACCACATTATCACTCAGCACCACCACATTATCACTCATCACCACCACAGCACCACTCAGCACCACCACAGCACCACCACAGCACCACTCAGCACCACCACAGCACCACTCAGCACCACCGCATAACCACCACAGCACCACCCAGCACCACCACAGCACCACCACAGCACCACCTCAGCATCACTCACCATCACCACATCATCACTCAGCATCACCCCAGCATCACTCAGCACCACCAAAGCACCACTCAGCATCACCACATCATCACTCAGCACCACCACAGCATCAATCTGTGCAAACATTCAACAACAACTCGTTCAAATATTTTCTAGCAATGTTTCAAGCTTTATTACAAATGTCATAAAAAAATAATAAATGTTTTCACTTCTGTTCTTGTTAAAACATTGTGATTTGTAAGATCAATACATGTAAGACAGGGGAAAACAAAAGATGTACCTTTACTAATGCTATACATGTATCATTTGATAATTTCATAACTATTGCCATTTCTAATAACAAAATTAATACTTTTATATTTAAAAAAAAAAACTTCACAAAATATTTAAATTTTCCACACCAAAAGCTCAAACTTTTCTATTGCGAGACCTATTGCATTTCCAATCACCAGGCATACACACCACCAGCCATCTGTGCACTCTTTCACCAGGCATACACAGCACCAGCCGTCAGTGCACACTTTCACCAGGCACAGACACCATCAGTCATCAGTGCACGCTTTCACCAGGCACAAACACCACCAGCCGTCTGTGCATGCTTTCACCAGGCACACACCACCAGATGTCAGTGCACACTTCCACCAAGCACAGACCACCAGACATCAGTGCACGCTTTCACCAAGCAGACACACACCACCAGACGTCAGTGCACGCTTTCACCAGGCACACACACCCTCAAACTCCAAATCCACCCTCCAAAGCCACCCTCCAACTCCACCCTCCAACTCCACCCTCCAAATCCAACTCCACCCTCCAAATCCAACTCCACCCTCCAACTCCACCCTCCAAATCCAACTCCACCCTCCAACTCCAACCTCCAATTCCAACTTCCAACTCCACCCTCCAACTCCAAATCCACCCTCCAACTCCAAATCCACCCTTCAACTCCACCCTCCAACTCCAAATCCACCCTCCAACTCCAAATCCACCCTCCAACTCCAAATCCACCCTCCAAATCCACCCCCCAACTCCACATCCACCCTCCAAATCCACCCTCCAAATCCACCCTCCAAATCCACCCTCCCAATCCAACTCCACCCTCCAACTCCAAATCCACCCTCCAGCTCCACCCTCCAATACAACTCCACCCTCCAACTCCACCCTCCAACTCCACCCTCCAACTCCACCCTCCAAATACACCCTCCAAATACACCCTCCAACTCCAAATACACCCTCCAACTCCAAATACACCCTCCAACTCCAAATACACCCTCCAACTCCAAATACAACACCCTCCAACTCCACCCTTCAACTCCACCAGGCACACACACCACCAGCCGGCAGTGCACACTTCCACCTCAGCACCACCACAGCACCACTCAGCACCACTACAGCATCTCTCAGGGGCACCACAACATCACTATGCGCTACAACAGCATTACTGAACGCCACAGCATCACTTGTCCCCAAAACAACATCACTCAGCGCCACCACAGCATCAATCTGTGCAACCATTCAACAACTGGTTAAAATATTTTCTGTCAATGTTTCAAGCTTTATTGCAAATGTCATAAAAAGATGTTAAATGTTTTCACTTCTGTTCTTGTTAAAACATTGTGATTTGCTGCTAACATAGTCTTCCACAAAATTATTTGCTAAGGTTTCAGCTATTGCCATTATATATGACAAATTATTGAATTTAACTATTAAATATTGGTAAAAAAAAGTCCTAATTTTAATATTAATACATCTAAGTCATGTAAAGACAACACATATTGCATTACAAATGCTATAGGTGACACATTTCCACAAGTTAACACTATTAGCATTGTAAATGACAAAGTTAATATTTACCAAAATTTCAAAACAAAAACAAAAATAAAAAAATTGTCATTTACAATAATAATCCCTCAAACTTTACTATTGCGAGCCCTATTGCATTGCAAATGCTTGTTTCATTTTCTTCTCATATATTTTTTCTTGTATTCAACCTTCTTTGGCATCAACATGCTGTTTTAGAACAGCAGGCAAGATGAAATATCAGAGGGTAAAACAAGTACATGGAGAGCTGCCACCTTTGCAACCAGGGTAGAGGCTGGTTAATTCGTATAAAGGTTCAACGGGGTGATGTACACGGTGGCACTGGACCAAGTGTCACCTTTTTAAAGCTCGGTTTGAAGAAGGACTTTCAGGAATCAGACTAACAAAACACACCAGGAAGTCAGCTTAGCTGACAAGTTATGTTACTGAATGTATGTATGTATGAATGAATTTATTTGGTATTGTAATAGCAAGCCTAAGGTAGCGTGGACCTGTTCAGTGTCAGAGGCAAAAATTCATTCAACAAGAAATTGAAGAGGTGAGTGGAAATGGACTGTTACTACATCATGATGTAGTGTTCTTTACAGAGGTGTGCCTTCAGCACTTTCCTGAATTATAGATGGATGTGGGTGGTTTTGATGGATACGTATAATTCCAGATCCAGAGGTTTACTGGAACCTAATCCCCACTGTATTGATCACTGTGATAGCCACCACACCAATAGCACACCTAAATACTCCTTGATACAAGGTAACTTTATGGTACAGTAAGCAGACTTCTTTACTCGAAGAAGTTTGTGCACAAAAACAGCAACAGCATAACCCCTTTATGGGCTCCACAGGATGAGGTCAAATTGTAGCAAAAATAAGCGTGGAGCACCAGTAAGGTCTACAGTAAGGACATATTTATGCAAGTTTTCTGATAGGAGTGTAAAGTAAGTAAGCAAGTAAGTATTGAACTTATAGAGAGCGAACTAAGCCCAGGGGTGTCAAGGCGCTAATGCAAACTAAAGAGGGGAAGCAGACTTGACAGCATGTTCATACTCTGGATTCCTGTGGTCTGACGCAGCTGGTGACTGGCCCCACCCATCTGGCTGGTCACACACTCGACGCATGCTTTACCAGCGACCTTAGGTTGAAGGTGGGACCCCCGGTCCTGCTAGCTTGGTCCGACCACTCGGCCGTCCCGCTAGAATTTTCTTATCAGGATGCAGCCCCGTCGTCCTTAGACGCCAGGAAATGGAACTCAGAAGGAACTTTAATGCCATCAATAATGAGGTTCTTGCTCTCTTCTTGAATAGCCTGACGCCTGTTGAATTGCAGGATGTTAATTCTGCTGCTTTCAAACTCGCGAGTATCATTTCAGGGGCTTTGGACACCATGGCCCCCCCTAAACGGCATTACTCTGCGAGAAAGAGTCCCTCGGCTCCCTGGTTTTCTGACAGACTTAGGCTGCTGAGACAAGGGTGAGACTCTGGAGGAGAGACTCTGGCGGGCTCAGTCGGATCCCTTGGAGAGGGAACAACATAAACTTCGTCTAAAATAATAGAAGCTAGCCATTATGGAGGAAAAGAAGGCCTATTATACTAAGATTACTGCTTCCCTCAATTCGCCCAGAGAGCTTTTTAAAATCATAGATTCCCTATCCTCTCCCTTGGTAGCTGACCTAATAATGGGATCCCAGGAGTTGTGTGACAGCATCTCGGTCTTTTTCCACTCTAAGATCGTGGATATCCATGGCACTCTTGAAACCTTGAATCTTGGTTTGGGATCCTCCCCCATTCCCTTTCGCTTCTCAGCCGTGAATGTGTCCGGCAGACCTCTTCCGAGCCTCATATCCTTCCCCCTCCTCACTACTGAGCTGATGAACCAGCTCCTGGACAACACCAAGTTGGGGTCTCCTTTAGCTCTTTGCCCGCTTAGAGTCCTGAAAGCTTGCCGTGAAGTAGTTATTCCCACTCTTATGAAGGTCAGGAACCGTGTAATCACAGAGGGAGTTTTTCCCTCACTATGGAAGATGGCGGTGGTTAAACCTCTTTTGAAGAAGCCCACTTTGTATCCGGGGGCTTTGAAAAACTTCCGCCCCATCTCACTTCTTCCCGCCCCTGCAAAGATGCTAGAATTCAATCTTAATCAGCATCTGAGTTCTTTCTTTAGGGATTCTGTCCTCCTGGATGTCTCTCAGCGTGGCTTTAGGAGATCTCACAGCACCCAATCCGCCCTTACTGTAGTTGATAATAACATCCGCTCCCAGGTCGATAAGGGCCATACCACTCTTCTGGTCCTGCTAGAGCTGACGGCGGCCTTGGATACCCTGTTTCCTTCCATTCTGGTGGCCCGTCTCAGGAGGTAGGGGTCGGAGGTCCTGCACTGAGCCTTCTGGATTCCTTTCTCAATGATAGGGAACAGAGAGTGAAGCTGGGCCAGTTTCTATCCGCCCCTAAGCCTGTGCATTGTGGGGTCCCCCATGGCTCTTCATTGAGCCCTACCCTGTTTAACATATATGTGGCCCCACTTGCCAGGGTAGTTAGATCCTTCGGGCTGGAGGTGCTGTCTTAAGCTGATGACACCCAAATCATGGTCTCTCTTACGCAGCCCGTGAAGGACTCTGCCCGGAACTTCAGGAACTGTATGGAGGCTGTTTCTCGATGGATGATACAGAACTTCCTAAAATTAAACGGGGAGAAAACAGAGATTCAACTCTTTGGAGGCTGCCAGGAAATTTGGTCGAAGGACTGGTGGCCGCCCTCACTTGGGGATTGTCCTCCTCACCGTCAGTTTGCCAAGAACCTAGGGGTCCTAATGGACACCTCGCTTTCCTTTGACTGTCAGGTCAGCAGGACTATTTCCACCTGTTGTGGTATCATTAGGATCCTCAGAAGGATGGCCCACTATCTTCCCCCGACTCTCGTAAACAGGCTACTGTGGCATTAGTCTCCTCAAGGCTGGACTATTGCAATGCCCTTTATGTGGGCATAAACAAGAGCCTTATCCACCGTCTGCAAATGGTCCAGAATGCGGCGGCGAAGATGGTTCTTAACCTTCCCAGACTTGCCTCGGCCTCATCAGCCCGGTAGAAGCCTACATTGGCTTCCTATTCAGTCCAGGATTTCGTTTAAGATGCTCTGTCTTGCCCATGGGGCCCTTTACGGTACAGGCCCTGAGGGGATCAGGTCTCTGGTTTACCCCTACGCACCTAGTCGATCCCTTCGCTCTTCCAACAAAAATCTTCTTGAAGTGGCAAAGTTCGTTAGAGTGAAATGGGGAGGTAGAGCATTTTCCTCGGTTGTACTCAGGTTATGGAATTCTCTCCCCCCGAACTCCTGGGGCAACCGTCACTCGCTCTCTTCCACAAGGCCTTAAAAACCTGGCTTTTCTCTGAAGTCTAACGGTAATAGTCCACTCTGGTTGATTACATCTCATTTTACCTGTTTTGGCGCCTTGATGCTAAGCATGGGAGTAAAATCCGTTCCGCTCGCGGATTTTGCGGATTTTCGGTAAATTCGCAATCCGCGAACTCTAGCGAACTTGCCGAAAATTCGTAAAATCCGTGCGAAGCGGATTTTTTGCTTGCCAACTAGAATACTATACAATTTCGCGGGAGTAAATACTTGCGAACACGTAGATGCGGCGGGCAGCGACAATCTCGCAATTGCGAGATTGCAAAATTTGCAATTTCGCACAAGAAATCCACCAGCAGGCAGCATAAACCTCGAAAATTATGATTTTTATCAGAATAACTCCTCAGGTTGACATTTGCCTGCACTTTTTCTTTGCAAGGAGTCCATTTTGGGGGGTGGGGGTGGGAGGAAGGAAGTGCCCCACAGTCTCCAACTTCCTGTTCCTGTCCACCAGGCTCCTCCCAGTGCTTTCTTCATGTGCTGGTCACTTTGATTTGGATCTTGACCTGGAAGGATTACTTTTGTGGATGCTGCTGGATATTTGGATTTTTGCAATACTGAAAGCACTCAGCAGGTGCAAAAGTTCAATCTTATCATTAGTAACCATTCCCTGTAGTGCTTCCTGAGGGGCCGCTTCAGAGTTCATTTGCCTACTTGCAACTATTCTATGACCCTGCTCTGACCCTCACAGCAGGCTCAGAGAATAGCTACAAGTATACAACAAAGGTCCTGTTAAAAAAATTACACTGCAACAGAAAGCAATTACAGACAATACTGAAAGCACTCAGCAGGTGCAAAAGTTCAATCTTATCATTAGTAACCATTCCCTGTAGTGCTTCCTGAGGGGCCCCTTCAGAGTTCAGCAAATTACAGATAAGGAAGCAGGTGCCAGCCAGACTGAAAGTTTAAATTCAGTGACACATTAATCAACCCCAAATTAATTCATGTCAGTTGAAGCAGGGCAGGTGTGCTTGCTTTTTTTCACCCCATAATCTACAGTGATAAACCAACCAGAGGGTGGCAGTGATGTACCAGAGGGTGGCATGGGTGTACCAGAGGGTGGCAGTGGTGAAACAGAGGGTGCTGTGAACCTGTGATGATGAACCAGATGTAGAAACAACATAGTCGCGGCCGTTGCGAGCCGACAAGTAAGTTCGCAATTGCGAACTGGTACAAAACCCTCGCGAACTGGCAGAAATCCTTGCGAACATAAAAAAAAAAAAATCCGCAAATTCGCGAGAGTTCGCGGATTTTGCGGATTGCGAATCCGTAAATACGCAAGTTCGCGGATTGCCAATTCGTAAAATCCGCCCATGCTTACTTGATGCCCTTGGGCTAAGTTGCGCGATAAAAGTCTCCCTTCATTCATACTGGAATATGTGAAAAGAGCGAGGATTTTAAGGTTTTACGGAAGAGAGAATGAGAAGCCTGACCAGAAAGCTCTCCCGGGAGGGAGTACCACTGCCTGGCTGCAGTCAGGGAGAAGGCTCTACCTTCCCACCAGGACTTTTTAAACCTAGATAGTATTAACAGATTTTATTTGAGGAGCGACGTGATCTGCTAGGAGCATACCGCTGGAACATCGCCTTGATTCCCTCTGGCAGAGAGACTTAAACAGGATCCTTTTGGTCCAGGGGCAACCAGTGCAATGACTTAATAGAGGCTATGACAGAAAGACATTTCGGTAGATTAATCACAAGCCTGGCCGCAGCATTCTGCAACATCTGCAAGCATTGCACTAGACCCATGTTAATGCCCAAATTGAGGGCATTACAATAGTCCAGTCTGGACGTTACCAGTGCAACAACAGCCTGATTGCAGCTTCAAATGAAAGAAAATGAGCAATTTTTCTAAGGACCCTGATGATCCCAAAACAGGTGGATATGGTCCTGGTGACCTGACGGTCCAGTGAGAGTGAATTATCACCGATGACCCATAAGTTCTTTCCATGTGAACCCGGACAGGGGCACGCACCTAGACTGGCAGGCCACCAGTCAGAAGACCAGATGTCCAGAGCACAAACTACATGTTAGACTGTGTGAGAAGCTGGCCTACTATTTGATGTACACTTATGTAAGTGGACACCCTGTACCAGTTCAGACAACACTTATGGTGATTTAGGAGGTCTTAGACAACCTTAGAAAGCTCTCTAAGTGGTAGCTGCGGAGAGCAGCCTTCAGGCTAAGTCCAGAAGGAGTGTAAAGCAGCTTGTTTTACCAGAATGCAATCTTACAGTATAGATTAAGTAAAAGAAAACACACAAGCTATTTATAAAAATAATGTATTTATTATATGATACTTTATAACACGTTTAGATATATCCTATACGGAGATAAACACAATACTGTGCAAAGAAACACAGTAAATAGCACAGTATATCCCCAGGGGGGGAACAAACCATGTACTAAGAAAGTGGTATAAGAACCATGACCCAGGCCTAGACAATGTTGAGAGGTAGTAGAAGTGCTGGGGACCCAAGGAACCACCCAGGGTGAGTAACTAGGAACCCTACGGAGAATGTGGACAGTGTGGGAACACAACTGTGTGCTCCGTACAAGTCTAAATATAAGTCGCAGTTGGATTTTTAAAGATTAAGGACCCTACCCAGTGGACACTGAAGAACCCCCGTGGAAGACAGAAGGTTGGAGAGCCACCCCACCCGTAGATACCCTAGTACCCAGTTTACCTACACCTTTTAAGCCGGGTGCATAGTTGTGAATTGTTGTCGGAAACCGCTGTCGAACCCAATTGAGGGTCTACAGGAAAGTGCCACTGCTGAAGAAGGAGAAAGTGTCTGGAGGAATCTGAAGGTGGAATCTAGATGAGAGGTACCTGCAAACATAGGGGACACAGTCTATGTCACTCAGGAGTGACCAGGAGACTTGGAAGACGAATAACTTCCGATGTATGGTGTTGCAGAAGAGATGACAATGACCTTGACTCTGCAGCTGTTAGGACCAGGCAACGCTGAGGAAGACCAGGAGCCATGCACATGCTGTCCCACGTCAGATGTCGAGTACTGAGGGGTCGGTGCCCGGAGGGAGCACCAAGAAGCCGTGGCAAAGACAACCCATGCAGAAGTCGCAGAAGGTGCAATGTTGGGACAAGCAAGTTCCAGGGGACTCACCACTAGCAGGGGTGTCAGGGCAGGCCCGAACAATCAGGGGAGCCCAAAAGAAGCAAAGGTGACCCTCAAATGGACCCACAGGCTGGAGGCACTGGAGTCACGAGAGACCTCTAGCAGCTCAACAAAAGATGTAGGCCACGATGCAAATGACGTGGTGTGGCTCCACAGGCACAGACGATGCAGTAGACTTGAAGGGAGATGAAGTCGAGCCCAAACGAAGTCCAGTGAAGTCCAGAGTTCCCAGACGGTAGAAGAAGAAGTTGTGTCTGATCTGAAACTTGTCCCACAACAAATCTAGGGACCTACATTCAGGTAAGCCCTTAAGTACCCAAAAGAAAGGGTTGGGATGATTCAGGGGACCCTCCCAGGGGAGTGTCTGGACAGGGGGAGGTTACTCCCATGTCCTTTGTCCAAGGGCACCCACCCGGTCCAATACACTAAATCCTTCCTGGGAGGTGGTCTCACTTCCCTGTGACAGTATGCCTATTGCTCTGCCTACCCCTGCTCGAGCTTGGCTCAGCAGCAGGAGGGCAGAAGTGTGTCTCTGGTCAGCAGCAACCATTTTGTGCTGTCCGGGTCTAGAAGGTTGGCAAAGGTAACACTGAGAGCCTAACTGAGAGCTCTTCCAGTGCTTGGAATCATACCTCCTACACTATTTACGGTGTGGGTGTATGATTCCAACATGTTTGATACCAAACACAATAGGATTTGTTACAGCCAATTTTGAGTATGTCATCACGTAATTACGTTGTGTCCCTCTATATACTATATAGCTGCTTCACTCACAACCCGGGAGAATGGACTCTGTAGGCTGTATGGGTGTCCTACTCATGCAGGGGCACCCTTACACGTAGAACAAAGCACCCTCCCTTCAGGATTTTGTATACGGGCTGCTATAAGGGTGACTTATAGGTTTTAAGTGCAGTGACCCTAGATATAGGAAACCTATATTTTCAGCAAGTGGTGCTAGCACCAGCTTACACAGCTGCAATGGCAGGCCAGTAGTTAGCATTTTGAATGGGCTCTCATGGGTAGCATGAATCATGCTTCAGCCCTAGAGGGGCCTCTGAGGTACCTATGCCCTGGGTACCTTCATACCATATAC
The DNA here is from genome assembly GCF_964261635.1 of Lissotriton helveticus. Lineage (NCBI taxonomy): Eukaryota > Metazoa > Chordata > Amphibia > Caudata > Salamandridae > Lissotriton > Lissotriton helveticus. Next base: position 164,722,999 of record NC_136062.1, on the reverse strand, counting down.
TAGGGACTGATAAGGGTATCCCAGTATCCAAACTGGGATGTGCCTAAGTACTAACCACAACAATTTAAGGGAGAAAGTAGATAGACTGCGGTCCTAATTAGCAGGTCCCTAGTCAGACTAGTCAATAACAGCTGAGCACAAGGCAAAAAGTGGGGGTAACCATAAAAGCAGATGCTACTTTCCTACACAACCCCAGCAAACGTAAGGAGATGAGACTAACCTTGCCCAGTTAAGTCTCCAATTTCTAAGTGGAAATATCTGTAGAGTCCATCTGCATTGGCATGATTACTACCAGGTGTATGTTACACTGTATAGTCCATCCCCTGTAGGGGAATGGGCCACTACAAAAGTTTGGGGTTTTCACCCTTCATCTGTTTAAGCCATATGAGAGGCTTATGTTCTATGTGAATAATAAAGTGAGTGCAAACAAGTATGACCTCAACTTCTTCAGGACCCAGGCCACAGCAAAGACCTCCCTCTCAATAGCTGAACAAAGTTTCTCTCTGGGGGGTCAACCTTCTGCTGATAAAAGCTAGTGGGTGATCCTGGCCCACTGCATTCAGTTGTGATAACACAGCCCATACCCCTAACTCAGATGCATCTGTTTGCACAATGACAGTTTTTGAGTAATCAGGACTTTTCAGAATGGGAGAAGTGCACAGGGCCTGCTTAAGGTCATCAAATGTCTTTTGACAGCTTACTGTCCACTGAACTTTCTTGGGCATTTCCTTTGATTTATGATCATTCAGGGGAGTCACTATGGACCCATGTCCCTTCACAAATCTCCTATAATACCCAGTCAGACCCAAGTAAGCTCTGACCTGAGCCTGGGTAGTTGGAGCAACCCATTCCATTATGGTCTGGATTTTGCTCTGTAGTGGTTAAACCTGGCTTCCACCTAACAGGTGACCCAAGTACACAACCTTACTCTGCCCTATCTGGCAATTAGTAGCCTTGATAGTGAGGCCTGCTTTCTGTAGTGTCTCCAAAACATTCTTGAGGTGGACCAGGTGATCCTCCCAGTTGGAGCTTATCATCAATATCAGCAATATCATCTGGATAAGCTACACAATAGGCTTCCAGACCTGTTAGAACTTTGTTCACCGACCTCTAGAATGTGGCAGGTGCATTCTTCAAACCAAAAGGCATCACAATAAATTGATATTGCCCACTAGCGGTTGAAAATGCAGCTTTTGGTATGGCATCCTCAGCTAGTCTGATTTGCCCGTAACCAGCAGTTAGGTCAAATGTACTTAAACCTGGATGAGGCTACGGTACCATTAAGTTCATCTGCCCTAGGAATTGGATGAGCATCAGTCTTATTGACTGCATTAAGACAGGTGTAGTCTACACAAAACCTCATTTCTCTTTTTCCATCCTTGGTGTAAGGTTTAGGTAAAAGGACTATTGGGCTAGCCTAAGGGCTCAATCACTCCGAACTCCGAACTCCGGCATCTTCTGGACCTCTGTCCTGGTTCCATCTCTAACATGGTCAGGCTGCCTGTAGATTTTATTCATAACAGGTAGACTCTCACCTGTGTCCACTTCATGGGTACACCAGGTGGTTTGACTGGGTGTCAGAGATAAAAGATGCAAATATGCCTGAATTGATTGAGGACCTTCTTGAAATCAAGCTGCTGTTGATCAGTGAGGCTGCCTGCCAAGGCCACTACATCAACTGATCCATCATCGGGGTTCTGAGAGAGGAGATCAAGGAGAGGATCACTCTCTTCCTCCTGTTCCTCATCAGTTGCCATGAGCAAGTCCACGTCAGCCTGTCAACAAAATGTTTTAGCCTGTTCACATGAAGTACCCTATGGGGACCTCTGGGAGTGCCAAGGTCCACCAAGTAGGTGACCTCACCCTTTTGTTCAAGTATAGTGTGGGGTCCTCTCCATTTGTCCTGGGGAGCTGCTGGGGCCACAGGCTCCAACCCTACACTTTCTGACATGGCTGGTGAACAGTCAGGACAGCCTTTTGGTCATGCCAAGCTTTTTGGAGTTCTTGGCTGCCTTCCAGGTTTTAGCTTGCCTTCTTCATGTATTCACCAATGCGGGAGTGCAGACCAAGTATATAGTCTACTATGTCCTGTTTTGGAGGTTTGAGAGGTAACTCTCATCCCTCCTTCACCAGACGCAAAGGATCCCTAACTGGATGTCCAAACAGAAGTTCAAAATGGCTGTAGCCAACCCTCTTCTGAGGAACCTCCCTGTAGGCAAAGAGAAGGCAAGGTAGTGGGACATCCCATTTTTGTCTAAGCTTTTCTGGGAGGCCCATGATCATACCTTTGAGGGCCTTGTTGAGTCTTTCAACAAGCCCATTGCATTGAGGATGGTAGGGTGTTGTGAATCTGTAATTTAATCCATACTCTTTCCATACTGCAGTTATATACCTTGAAGTGAAGTTGGTACCTCTGTCAGTTAAGACGTCCTTAGGGAAGCCCACTCTGGAAACAATTCACAAGAGGGCCCTTGCCACCCCAGGAGCTGTAGTGGTCCTAAGGGGAATAGCTTATGGGTATGACTAGGCGGAGGAGTGGGACATACTCTCTCGCTCTCCGGCCCGACTTGCTGCTGTGTATTTTAACCTTTTAATCTGCACTTTGCACTTTAATCCATCCCAGGGGATGAACTGACTCGGTGAATACTTTTTTTAAAAACATTTGTATAGATTTGAGTATACTTGTGTTTGTGTTCTGCAGTGATTTTAAAACTGTGCACACCTTACCCTGAGTGTCTCGGCACCCGCAGACTCCTCGTTCCACCGCCAGTCAGCTGACTGTTCGAAGTGGAGGGAGACTCCGGGGACAGCCCGTTTTTACAGAGCCTCTCACTCACTTCCTGACTGCCCCGATCTGAACCGCCATCTTGGTTGGGTGAGCGGTCTAGCTGCTCCGCCCCAACCTAGACAGCCGGAAGTATATTTACCGGCAGGGGAGAGGGAGCGCAGTGGACGAGCGCAGCGGGGGCACGAATGGCGCACCGAAGACGCGCCTAGGAGAAGCCCGTCTGCGCCCATCCGCGCTAAGGCAGCGCCAGGCGCCAGAACCCCTGCCGACACGTGGCCACACCATGAGCGGTAAGATATCCTACTCGAAGCCAGAATTGCTGAGGCTTCGACAACACAACTGTACATGCACCAGGAGGAACCCAGCACACATCTCCAATCCACTGCCTCACCCTTCCCAACTCTGCAACCGTTTCAACTTAAAGCCTATAGCACCTCAATTCCCGCAGACTGCCCTCAGGATGGGACATCTTAATGTCAGATCGATGCAGAAGCATCACCTAGAGTCCTGCCCGTCTGCGCCCGTCCGCGATCGACCGGGGCGCGGGGCAGGACTCCTTGGGCCAAATAACACAGCCCTGACAGCTATTAGGGAGAACTCCCAACAGCGCACCCTATATACACGAGCTACCCTACTAGAAATAGGTAAGATCCCCATTAAATCATGCTGGCATACCATGGACCCTAGTGCGCTTCCACCACAATGTACCATATGTTATCATTCATTCCAGACTGTTCCTAACTGCAATTCCCTTGTGCCTAACTTAAAATTGATGCTATTAAACTGTAGGTCCATGATAAAACATAAAGAGGAACTAAGGGACCTATTACAGAAACAAGATTCTGACGTTATGTTTCTTACGGAAACTTGGTTAGAGGAATCTTCAGCCCCCGATATACTTGAGACAGTGCCTCTGAACTACAGTTTACTGAGAATCGATAGACCCAAACAGCGGGGTGGAGGTCTGGCTATGATTTTCAAAAAAGAACTGGAATGCACCCTTACCAATAAAACCATTACTAATAGTGAAAGTGGAACATTCTCTATAAAAGTGAATCCGTCAATGACCATTACTGGTCTTCTCATTTATCGGCCCCCGGGCAATTCTACCCATTTCTGTAATCAGCTCATCGAAACAGCCACACAATTAGCCATAAAATATAACAACTTTATGATTCTAGGTGACCTAAATCTTCATTTTGAAGATATGAATGCTAGAGAAGCCCAACTACTTAAAACAGCTCTTCACGCATTGGGAATTACATTGCTTTCTACCTTGCCCACTCATCAACATGGTCACCTTCTTGACCCTGTTTTTGCTACCTGGGAAGGTATCGAAATACACCCCCCCGTCCCAATAATTTGGTCTGATCACTACATGATTACTTTCAACATACCCATTAAAAAAACTACGAATAGTGTGAACAGACCTCTGTACACTAAGCGTCGTAACTGGAAAAATTATACCCCTGAACGTTTTATCATCGAATTAAAAACTAACCCGCTCCCACCAGGACAATCTCTTCTAGACACCTGGAACAATTATGAACTTTGGCTGAACAGGGCACTAAATAAAATTGCACCTTGGACTTCTAAGCCCCCAGTCAGGAAATTAAAATCTGAACCTTGGTTCTCAGAAAAATTAAAAACAGCTAAAGCCCGCTGTAAAACGATTGAAAGGAAATGGCGAAAAAATTATTCTACGGAACTTAAGGAAACCTATAAATTGGAATTAAAATCCTATCAGAAATTAATAAGAGAGGAAAAAAGTCTTTTTTATCAGAGCAGAATTGAAGAAACCACCAACCCAACAAAAGAACTATTCCGGATTTATAAGGAACTGACAGACACTTCTAGATTAGATACTCAGGACACTTACTCAAACGAGTTATGCGAGCAAATAGCGGATTTCTTTGTCAATAAAGTAGAGAAAATTCACGCAACCTTCCCCACTCCCCCTACTTCGGGAAAGGCAGCACTCCCCCCCTCAAAAAACCTTCCTTACCCAATTTAATACTCCTGACAAAGCTTACCTGTCTGGCATAATTAACAGTATCCACTCTGGCTCCCCTAACGATGTGTGTCCTCTAGAAAAAAGTAAGGACATCATGGATCATTTACTTATGGATCAAATAAGTCAGATGATAACCCTCTCTTTTAAAGAATGCTTTGTCCCGGAAGCTTGGAAAACTGCTCAAGTTATTCCTCTAAAAAAAAACCCCAATATTCCGGTTACTCAATTTCAAAATCTCAGGCCAATTTCTCTCTTGCCACAATGTGCCAAGATAATTGAAAAAGTAGTAAATAAACAACTGATGGCTTTTTTAGAATCAGAAAACACACTCCACCCTACTCAATCCGGATTTAGAGCCAACTATTCCACGGAATCAGCTGTTTTGTATTCCACGGAATATATCCGTAGGATGGTGGACGAGGGGGAGACAGCAGCGTTGGTCATGTTAGACTTAAGCGCAGCTTTTGATACTGTGCTTCATGCCACGCTGCTGTCCCGACTCTCAGACATCGGAGTAAAAGAACATGCTTTGGCGTGGATTAAATCTTTTCTTACGAAAAGATCTTTTCAGATACACTGCCCACCCTTTAAATCATCTTCTCGTAACGCGAGCCATGGGGTTCCACAGGGCTCCAGTTTGAGCCCCACCCTGTTCAATATCTATATGGAGCCCTTGGCTCGGGTCGTAGAGAACTTCGGGGTGGGCATTGTCAGTTACGCCGATGACACCCAGCTTATGTTTAAGCTTACCCCTGACACCGAGAAATACGCCTCCAATTTTTCGAATTGTATGGCGGCTGTCGCCATGTGGATGGATAACAACTGCCTCCGGCTGAATGGAGATAAAACAGAGGTGTTGGTAGTAGGAAATAAAGCCTCTCTATGGTCGCAGACGTGGTGGCCCACTACTTTGGGCGACTGCCCTCACCCTGTCGAAAAAGTGAAAAACCTTGGAATTATGATCGACTCTGATCTGTCAGGAAAATCTCATGTCCACAAAATAATAGGCAAATGCATCGGCACGTTAAAAAATTTTAAAAAAATCATTGATCTCATTCCCACTGAAGCCAGAAAAACCATCGTACATGCGCTAATTACACCCCATTTGGACTATGGGAACGTTCTCCTATTAGGACTGAACCAAAAACATCTTCACCAGCTTCAATGCTTACAAAATTCGGCCGCGCGCATGGTACTGGGCTTATCCAAAAGAACATCCGCCAAGGCAGCTTTGTCCAAATTACACTGGCTCCCTGTTAGGGAAAGAATTAAATTCAAAGGCCTCTGCTATGCCCATAAGATAGCCCACAACAAAGGTCCCACTTATCTAAGAGATCTATTGACTATTCACCGCCCAATCAGAGACCTTAGGTCCTCAGGAATGTCACAATTCAAAATCCCCCGTGTCCATAAAGCGAAAATAGGTGGCCGCTCTTTTCGCTACCTTGGAGTAAAACATTGGAATGCTTTGCCTACCCATCTAAGAATGGAACCCTCAGAAACGCTTTTTAGAGCTAAACTTAAAACTTACCTGTTTCCTTAATAACTGTCTTTTTTGACCGTCCCTTATCTTTTCTCGGTGAGTCTTGTAGGCAATTAGCGCGGGGATACACAGTTGTGCAGCCAGGCGCTTTATAAATCTCTTATTATTATTATTATTATTAGACATACACGATCTCCTGGTTGATCACTCTCTTGACGTCCTGTTTATGTCTGAGACATGGCTCCACGAGGACATGGAATCGGTTATCAATCTGGCCACCCCTATGGGATTTACTATACACACCCTGAACAGAAATTCCAGAGGAGGCGGACTAGCGCTTCTAGCCAAAGCACACCTCGCCTGCCAGTTAACTAAAGTTGATATTAAGGGCAGCAAAAGCGCACGATTCTCTATTAAAGCCAATTCCCAATTTTGTGTGACCGGCCTCTTAATCTATAGACCCCCCGGCGCCGACACTCCATTTATTAATTCACTTCTACAGTACCTGGGCACCAACATAAGCAAAACCTCCAACTTTACGATCATAGGTGACCTAAATATACACCTCGACCGGGACACGGAGCCTAAAATTTCTGCCTTCTTAGCAGATCTCGCTGCTCTCCAGCTTAATCAACTCGTGAGTGGCCCCACCCACAGAGCGGGACTCCTTTTAGATCCCATTTTCTCGAACCTAACAAACGGAGTGGTAGGTACTCCCACCCCCATGGCATGGACGGACCACCATTTGGTGATCATGACTATCCCTTGCAGCCCTACCCCCACTCCTGCGCCCACCCCTCAAGTCCAAAAACGTCCGTGGAGGAAACTCCGCCTAGAAGACCTCTACAATCTCCTGGTATCTAACCCTCCTCCTCCTAGCGGTGATCCCGACTCAGCGTACGACCAGTTCTGTCACTGGATCACCCAAGCATTGGACAGCCTGATCCCACTTAAATGGACTAAGGCCCGCGCCCACGCTGCAAGCCCCTGGTACAATTCAGAATTAGCCACTCTGAAAAAAGAATGTAAAAAAGCGGAAAGAGGCTGGAGAAAGAACTACGACACCAACCTTAAGCAGATATATATCCAATCCCAAAAAACCTATCATCGTCATGTCTGCAGAACCCGGGCAGCGTACTATGCTGCCGAAATCAATAGCAGTACCAACACCTCTAAAGCAGTTTTTAAAATTTTAAAAGAACTAACTGCAAAAAAAACGGCAGTCACCGCTGCCACCTCCCCTGATCTATGCAATAACATGGCTAATTTCTTCACCGACAAAATAAAGAAAATTTATGATACATTCCCCAACTCTCCCCAGATCTCCGTTACAATGGACCCTACCAGACCCTGTCTCTCTTCCTTCCCAACACTTGACCGTGAGAGCTTCCTAAAAATTGGCAATAAAATCAAATCTGGATCCCCGGCTGATCCCCTTAAACCTGAAACTTTTAGCAACGCTAGCGACCTGGTCACTGAACCCCTACGGAACATTATCAATCTGTCCCTCTCCTCAGCTAAAATACCCTTTAAGTGGAAGCAGGCATGGGTATCCCCTATCTTAAAAAAGCCCACCTTGGACCCAACCCTTCCTGAAAACTTCAGGCCTATTTCACTTCTTCCCTGGCCAGCCAAAATAATAGAGACACATGTCAATACCATACTTACCAATTTCCTTTTAACTAACACCATCTTGGACAACTCCCAACACGGGTTTAGAGCTGGACACAGCACCGAGACAGCTCTGCTCAGTGTTACAGAGGACCTCCGTGCTATTCTTGACACCGGCGGAACGGCAGCACTGATCCTGTTGGATCTCAGTGCTGCCTTCGACACGGTGTCACACGAGGTCCTTCTGACTAGATTGGAGGAAATTGGAATCTCGGGAACTGCCCTGGGATGGTTCAGAGACTTCCTCTCCAACAGATCCTTTAAAGTCTCCACCCCTCCTTACCTCTCTAAAGAACATAATATTGGACAGGGGGTGCCCCAGGGGTCAGCACTGAGCCCCACCCTGTTCAATGTTTATGTTCGGCCGCTAGCAGAGGTGGCCAAAAAGAATGGGCTGACACTAGTATCCTACGCAGACGACACCCAGTTGGTGGTAGCTCTCAATGACAACAATGGTCTGAAGGCCCATCATTTCAAACAGACCCTCACTGAGATCACCAACTGGATGACGACCAACTTCCTCCAACTCAATGCCGGGAAAACAGAGATACTGCTCCTGGGTAAAAACACAGAATCCTGGGGTGACAGCTGGTGGCCAGAAACCTTGGGCCAACCCCCTAAGCCCAAAGAATGTGTCAAAAATCTGGGAGTTTGGGTGGACTCGACACTGAAATACACCCACCACACCAAAATAGTGGCAGCCACCTGTTTCGGCATCCTGCGCAACTTAAGACCCATCCTGAAGTTTTTTGATTGCCACACACGCCAGCTAATTGTTCAAGCTACTATCCTTTCTAGGCTGGATTACGCGAGTTCCCTCTTGCTTGGTGCCAACCTAGCAGAGATTACTAGACTTCAGAGAGTACAGAATGCTGCCGCCAGGGCTCTGGTTGGCCTTCCCTGCCACTCCTCAGTGGCTGGAGTCCTGAAGAAGTTACATTGGCTCCCGGTGGGCAAGAGGATTCAGTTCAAGGCACTCTGTCTGGCCTTCAAAATCCTTAAAACCGCCTCCCCCCCTATGCTATGCCCCCTCCTGACAGAGTACATTCCCAGGAGGTCACTTCGTTCAGAAGGACAACATCTTGCGGTCGTTCCCCGCACTAAACTAGCCAGGATGGGCGGCCGAGCCTTCAGTCTGCTGGCCGCTAAACTCTGGAATAGCCTTACGGAAACCATCCGTGGCATGCAGGACCTCTGGCCTTCAGGAAAGCCATCAAAACTCACCTCTTTCAATGACCTTTCTCTTCTCCCTCTTCTGTGTCCTTCCCTTCTGCCTCCAGTCATCCATACAGCGCCGGGACGCCCCTTGGCTGGGGCAGCTGAGCGCTATACAAATCCCCATAACATAACATAACATAACGTATCTAATGGCATGGTCCAGCACCTCTAGAATATAACTGTACCCAGATGCTGTTGAAGGGTTCATGGGACCAATAATATAAAATCCAACCCTCCCAAAGTGAACCCCAACCACTGGATGTGGGATTAGGGGGCGTTTGTGATGCCACCTGACTTACCACTGGTTTGGAAAGTGGGCAAGGAGCGTCAAAACTCCTTAGTGTCCTCAGACATATGGGGCTAGTAAAAGGGAAGGACAAGCCTGTCCCAAATCTTGCTTTGCCCTAAGTGTCCTGCCAGGGGAATATCATGTGCAAGGGTGAGGGGGAAACCTCTAAACTTCTGGGGTATAACCAAACTCCTGGTAGACCAAGTCTTAGGGTCTCTACCCTCTGAATAAAGATATCCTTCATCCCAATAGATCGTATGGGACCCACTGATATTCCCTGAGGCCTCAGTAGCAGCTTTCTGTCTGAGGGGTTCAAGAGAGAGTCAGGTTTGCTGTTTCAAATTCAAAACTGCTCTGTAAGGGCCCCCTGCCCCCAGACCTCAACCTGATCAGGTTCAAGTTAATCCGAGGCAGTACCTTCACAGAGGCTAAGATCATCTCCCTCAAGAGACTGATCCTCACTCTGAGTCTGCAGGGAAGGCACAGCCTTACCCCTCCTGCACCTTCTCTTGGAAAGCACCTGGTCCATTGTTACAGGATCCAGGGCCTGCTCTAGGGAAAGCTGTTTGGCCTGAGCCCTTGTCACAGCAAACACAATTGCAGAGATGCCCAACATTTCTGCATGAGTCCTGAATTCTACTTCAGCACAGTCTGAAGTTTCAAAATCATTGCCCAACAATCTACTGGTAGGTCTGAAGCTCCCACAACCTTATTAGGTCCAATTACCCCTCCCCAGCTGAGATTCACAACTGCCATTGCTAGCATTGGTCATTTGGTACACTTGTCCACATATGATCTGGTCAGGAGACACAGGTTTCTTTGTCACCATTGAGACACTGGCCCCTGTATCCCTGTAGGCCATTGCCTCTTGTCTATTTATCAAAGGCTGCTGCCTGTACTTGCCCAGGTTAGTGGGACTGACTAGTAAGGTGGCAAGATCTATGCCACCATCACAGACCAAAACAGCTTGAGCTGGAGTTCTGACTAGGTCAGAACCCACCTCAGAACCCAAGGTTAACCCTACTAATCCCTTGGGGTATGTACTACCACTTGTACTGGAGCTAGGGGGTGAAGTTGCCTTAGGGGCCCCTCCCTCCCTAGATGTAGGTTTTTGGGGTCCATGGGAAGACTCTTTCTTATCGTTACCCTTGTCCCCACCCTTATCTTGTATTCTAAGAGAATCTTGCTTCTTCTGGTCACCACCATTACACTGGTATTTCTGCTGCACCCTGATATAAACCCATTTGTCTGACTTCTTACCCAATTCTTGGGGAGAGGTCAGATCAGAGTCCGCCAGGTACTGGTGCAAAAGCTGGGTCTAACAATTATTAAGGATCTGCTCCCTCATAGTCAGATTGTACAATACTCGGTAGTCTTGCACTTTGCTGCCATGTAGCCAACCTTCCAGAACCTTAATGGCACTATCCACAAAGTCTACCCAGTCCTGGGTCTGGGCTTTCTGGGTGTCTCTAAACTTAATCCTGTATTGTTCAGTGGTTAAGCTAACCCATCAATGAGAGCACTTTTCAACACTGAGTAATTATCAGCATCCTCTTCTCTAACAGTGAGGAGCTTTTCTCTACCCTTGTCAGCAAAGGAGAGCTAAATGATAGCTGCCCACTACCCTTGAGGGACCCTCTGAACTTTACAGGCCCTTTCTAAAGAAGTTATTCATTTGTGGATGTCATCCCCAACATGGTAAGGAGGGACTTTCTTGCTCGGGTTTCTATGGTCATGAGTAGTTTTTCTAACTCTAGGGACACTGTTGCTGCGACCATGGGACTCTAGTCCCAGTTTCTTCCTAGCTCTATGGACTTTTTAGGGACTCTTTGTCAAGGGCCAACTGCTCTTGCCTGTGCCTAAGCCTAGCTTTCTCAAATTCAAGAAGTTGGTATTCCCTATCAAAAGAGTTGTCCCTCTTACTAGATATGGATTTCTCTACTGAATGTCCTGAGGCATTGAATTCTCTTGAGGATGATCTAAACCTGCTTTACTCTGTACTCTCCCAAGATGAACAAAGGGGGCACCATTTGAGCCACCTGTAGTATCCTCTCGGAGATCTGAGTTATCCAGGTGAGAGTCATTAGGGTCCCCCTGGTTAGGGTTTGATTCAAGGTCAAAGAGGGGCTCCCCCCCGGCCTATCTTCATTACCATGCGTACCCATTTTCTCTTGTTCATCTGACCCACTAGTTTTCTGGAGGTCATCTAACAGTAATTCCTCTAGGAGGTGTTAGGTGTTGGTACCTTTCCCTTTGTTCAACTTTCTAGAGGCACACAGTGCTTTCAGTTCTTGGAACGAAAGTTCACTGTATCTAGCAGTCAGTGAGCCACTGGCATCTCCTTTTGTAGAAATACTAGGTGTGGTGGGGTGCTGCAACTACCTACCCTAGTGGGAACTAAACTCTCTGAGGATGGAGAAAGTGTGTTTCTAGACCCTTAGCTGCCCAACCCTAAGTTCAGTAGAACATACTTATTCTAAGTTTGTATTATATGTGCCTCGTATTAGTGATGGTTTTTCAATAAATCAACACAAAGATGTATCTGGTAAAACAATGCAGGCTTGAATCCCAACAGCTGCACACCAATGTGAGAATCTGGCCTGGTATATGATGTACAGTTATGTAAGTGGACACCCTGCACCAGCCCAGACAACCCTTATGGTGATTTAGGAGGTGTTAGACAACCTTAGAAGCTGTGGAGAGCAGCCTTTATGCTTAGCCCAGAAGGGGTGTAAACTAAAAGCAGCTTGTTTTACCAGAATGCAATTTACAGTATAAATTAAGTGAAAAAGAACCACACAAGGTATTTATAAAAAGGTGTATTTGTGATCTAATACAGTCTAACACGTTTATCTCCTACATGAAGATAAACACAGTGCACACAATACTTTGCAAAGAAACACCGTAAATAGCACAGTATACACAGTGCCACACACATCAGGGAATGTCCTATCTTTTACATACAATGCACCCTGCCCAAGGCCCTACCTTAGGGGTGACTAATATATAGAAAAGGGAAGGTTTAGGGACTGGCAAGTGGGTGCATTTGCCAAGTCGACATGGCAATCCCGGATTGCACACAGGCTCTGCAATAGCAGGCCTGAGCCATATTTTACAAGCTGCTTCTGTAAGTGGCACTTTCAGTGCTGCAAGCCCACCAGCAAGCATTTGATTTACAGGTCCTGGGCACACATGGTGCACTGTACTAGGGTCTGACAAGTAAATCAAATAACCAATCATGGAATCACTAATCCATTACATCATTTTACGATAGGGAGCATTGCACTTTGGCACTGATCAGCAGTGGCATAGTGCCCAAAGCATCTAGACCAACAAAAGCAGATGAGACAATATCAAAAAGTGGAAGGGAGACTAACGCCAATGGTGCCAAGTGTAACATGGGCCGAAACAACACCCGAGCAAAACTGGATAGCGGCACTAGATATAGAAAAGGCGTTTGAAACCCTGGGATGGGACTACTTGCTGATGGTGCTGGCTCGGTACGTCATAGCTCCCAAGTTCTTACGCTGGGTGAAAATATTATACACTAACCCATGAGCCTGAGGGAAGACGGGTCGGGTTTTATCACCATCCTTCAGTATCGAACGCGGCACAAAACAGGGTTGCCCACTCTCACCAATCCTTTTTGCCTTGGCCATGGAGCCCGTGGCTTGTGCACTTCGCGGCCTTGTGCTGTAATGGGGCACATAGGTACATACGCAGTGGCACATAGTGTCCCCTTATGCAGATGACGCACCAATTTATCTCTGCAATAAGGGAGAGGCGCTTCAAAGGCCTAATAGATACCATACATGACTATCTGGCTTGAAAGTCAACTGGGATAAGTCAGTCTTGTTCAAAATATAACCCATCCCGGTAGAGCACTGGCAGCAACAACCTCATGCCCCACTTCTAAGAGCATATGATTCATTCAAGTACTTGGGAGTCCAAATCTACCACACCCCATCTGACCTGATAGACGGTAATCTGGGGCAGGAGATTTCCAGTGCCAGAGTGTCTCTTCCGTTCTGGACCACCCTCCCGCTATCCCCTATATGTCGGACAGCCTTATCCAAGAAGCTTCTCCTCCCACGGCTTCTGTGCTTTTTTACTGTTCTCCCTTACAGACTACCTCAGAAATTATTCAAAGACTTACGATCATTACTAGTATCTTTGATACGGGGCAACCCTAGAGCAAGGTTTGCACTGTTAAAATAAAGGTTTGGGTCGGGGACAATCGATATTTGCCCGGCGGTATTGCCTCTGTGACCCTCGAATTATTTAATAAATGAAGAGGCAGGCGCTGGAGACTGGAAAGCAGGAAACAAGGTTTTTTTTTATTCTCTCCGGAGGAGAACACAGCAAAACGGACAGCAGGTATCGTTCTGGGGTGCTCTAACTTATGTTTGAGGCCTGGCCCCTTATATACAGTGTTTGCGGTTTTTATTACAGTTTACACACTCATGATAAAGCTTTGATGTACGGAAAGACATTCCCGGAAACCCCCCTCCGGGCCCGTTCCCACACATATTTACAGTAGAGGTCCCCATCCTGGTCACAACAGGTGATGAGTATCGCGCAGCTGGATATTCCGTCAATTCATGGAATGCGGGGTTCGATCGGATCTCATGGGGTGGGGGCTTTGATCAACCAGGGGATCCCTTGATGGGGGAAGCTTTCTATTGTACGGGGAGGGGCAAGGAACAGTATCGGCAGAGCTGGGTGTCGGCCTGGGAACGAGGAAGACAAACGGGCACACGGGGAAAAAGGGGGTTTGCATCTAAGGGCCGGGGATCATGAAAGGGAAGAAGGGAGGTGTCGCGCTGGGAACAGGATGAGGGCCTGGGGCAGAGCAGCGCTGAAGAGGGGTTTATGATTCAAGGCAGGTGCAAGCAGGGGGGTTGGTCAGCGTGCGGGCTTGGTGAGGGTGAAGGGCTATGTCAGGGGCCAGCGGCATGCAAGAGGGTTCGTTCTGATCAGGGCATCTTAAAATGGCGGGTGCGCACGACAAAAGTGTGGCATCAGGGGAAGAGGCAAGATGGCGCAGATAATGTTCACCAAACCGTACTAGTTTTCAACAGTCCTCCCTTTAACATATTCAAGACATCTTGCTGGTTCATTTTCTACTCGGTTCTATTGTGGTGGGCATGAGAAAGAAAACGGTAGGAACCCTGGATGAAAGAGTTGTAAACAATACATTTTGAGATTTCTAGTTTTTAGGAGGCGGACCTATTTGATAAACTTTGATAATCTTGTTTAGCAGGAAAGTCATAGTAATGCAATGCAGAGCAGTGAGTACATTTCATAAGGCGAACTGATGGATTGTTACCTAATCAATACAATGTTGGCTGGGAGAGAAACGAGACGTGGCAGAAATTCTTCGTCTTCCGTTGGCACTGTGGAGCACCGGCGGTGGAGCTACGAGTCCAGCTCTATTCTAAGTTCCGTGTTGCAGGGCACGACCCTTTCCTCGCGTTTCTGGTCAGAAAAAGGGTCTTTCTCGCCCGGTGTCCTTTGGGATCAATAGTCAAAAGTTCAGGTGGAAGAAGAGTGTACAAAATAGTCCATAGGGTAGGTCGGAGAAAAAGGGGGATGGAGCAAGGCCGAATCAGGAACAAACTAGGGGAACGAGAGACTTCAGATAGGCGGGCTCATGACCGAGTCTAGAGAGCGGGGACCTTTCGGCACACATTCGAACATAGAGCGGGGGCATCAGGTTAGCCCTTTCTTCTCACTTTGTTGGAGGTAGTGCCTCGTCCTGTAGCTCTGTTCTGTCGCGGTCTCGCCTTGGCCCATGTCACAGACGTTCCACAGTCCGTAGTCAGGCCACGTGCTCCCACATCCGGTCCTTCTTTCCTCCAACAGCCGTACCCTTGAAGGAGTTTGAAAAGACAGTTTTTAGAGATTTGGTAGAGGAAAGTAACCACATAAGTCTATTTCTCTCCCAGCTCAAGGCAAATGAAGATAGGAACGTTCGCTATACATATAAATGATCGATGGTGGACCTGCTGGGTTTACTATGGCTTTCCTTCACAACTGTTTAATATAGTCACGACAGGTCATCTGATGGGGGCCCACCTCTGTAATGTAAGCCGGGCAATGCTAATAAAAAGTGGTGTGAGCTAACCGCATGGTACTAATAGGCTTCTCGCTGAGGGACGAACATAGGCTAAACCTTCAATGCCTTCTGCCCTTTAACTAAACATTTTCACTTTCGACAAGGCTCAGTGTAATGGTTTTCTTTGCTCCGGTCTAATCTTTAACTTTGCAAAACATCATTCTGGTCCCTATGCAGCCTCTCGCGGCCAGATTACTAAATTAGAGAAGACAGGGGTCTCATCGGAAGACACCTAGGTACATAGAAAACGTTGATGGGGGGGGGCAACTGAACGCAATACTGGGAGCGTCCTGAGAAGATGGGGGGTTTCGGTTACCTTTATGGTTTTGGGTATCGCGACAATTTGGGACGGGGAGGGGCGCGTTATCTGAGGCACTTTTATTCCATAGCAGTAGCCGCTGACATGTAGTTCCCTCATTTCGGGTCAGATTTAGGGAACCTCAGTCAGCTTACCTGTCCTTTCCTTTTTGACCAATTCTCGATTTCATCAAAACATTTCCGGAAAGGAGAGGTGGTGACACAGTATTAGGGTGATTTTATTAAAGACAAGTTTTGAGCAAATACCGGCGGTATTTGAAGCCAATTGGGTGGTGTGCTAGGGGTGGCAGTCTGTCAATTTCGGGGCTAATCGCTCGGAAGAGTGGGAGTGTGAAAGAGAGAGAGAGAGAGAGAGAGAGAGAGAGAGAGAGTGAGAGAGAGAGAGAGAGAGAGAGAGAGAGAGAGAGAGAGAGAGAGAGAGAGAGAGAGAGTGCAACGGCAGGCTAAATAGTACACGTGCGACAGAGAGAGTGGCAGTGTATTTAAGGAAGGCTATTTAGTGCATTACACAGTAAAGGACATTCACGGGTCTGCGTTAGAATCTTGAAATCATGCAGTTTGAGCATTAGACAGGGTAGAGGGGACATGCTTTGAGAAAAAGGAAAAAGAAAAGGGAAGTACCATTGTGTCGCACTTCCTTGCATTCTCGGTCCTTCGACCCGTTGAGTCAATGCTTCAGTCACACATGCACATTCTCTCATAGTTTTGATTCATCTGTGACATAGGTTCATTCGCGCAGCCTGGGTTAAGAGTGATCACTTTTCATCAGATCATACTAGTTCTACAGGTTTGTTTGCTACGTGAGTAGTTTGCAGGCGTGCTTAGGTGCCACCTTGCAGCGCTGGTCTGTTTCGTGTATTAGACATGGCAAGGCTTCAGATCTTCGCCATACCTTGGTTGCGGCCCCTGATGTACCCTGTAGAGGGAGGGAAAAAGAGGGGAGGGGAGGGGGACAACATTCGCGCACATCCAATACATGGATTCGAAAGTCCTTTACTTACCTCATACTCGTCTTTCCTCCTCGGGGTAGAATCCCCGGGGGTATCGTTTCTGGAGTCGGGGGGGGGCAGTGTGTCCTTATAGGTCGTGTGCGGGGAAACGTGTAAAGGGAACCAGAGGTGTCTAGTGCGAGGTATCTAGTCGAAAGATGTATCTCACTATCGGGATCCTTAAACCTCCTTCAGCGCTGTGACGTTCTAAGGTTCTTCGGTTCTTGGGTCAGCTCTGTTCCCTAATACCTTTGAACGTCGTACTTTATAACATTTACATCGTTTTATTTTACCCTTCTTTTACATTCCCTCATTTATACCGTTCGTTTTACCCATCCTTGGAAGTCGAGGTCTTCCTCCATGCGAGAGTTCATGAGTCAGTCGCGTACTTTGAAGGCAGAGCGTCGTGTTGTCGATCCGATCCGTCCTCCAGGGCTGGGCAGCCATCTTTTTAATAACCTTAAAGAGAGAGCATAGTAGGGTGCACAGAAAAGAACTCTCCCGCCCATCCCACATTTTAAATAAAGCAAGCAATACCCGTTCATCATTTTGAAAAAAAGGACCTTTATTTTTGCGAGATCATAGTATGTGGATTCATAAGGGTGCAGTCGTATTTGGCCGGGCACGGCAATGGCTAAAGTGCGTACAGTGGGGGGGGTGTTGTTTGGCAGCAATAAAAACATCTGAAAGTTTTAGCAATTCATTTGTAGCAAACCAGAACGTCTATCAGTTGGCCGGGGGGTTCGGGGGCGTTTATTTCATAATTTAGAAGCATAGTCATACTAGTTGCAATCAGATTTCCTATATGCATACCGTGCGCGTGCATCATAAGCGAGGATATACATCGGCTATAAAAATATAATACATTGTACATTTATAATCATCATTTTTAACGCGATCCTTTTACATGTTCCTCGAGTGAGCTCTCCGTTCTTCTCGTCAAGTGTACAAAGGGTCATATATGTATCAGAACATTAAGTTTGTATAGTGAAAAGGGACACCACGAGGTGTTCGTAAGTTCCTATTGATACCGGCGCCATTTTGGGCGGGGCCGGGTTAGTCCGGAAGTAGCATCAGGGAAAAATGTTTCCTACAACCGGCAGTTGGACCAGAGTCCTTTTCGGCAGTTCTAGAATTCATGCTAACAGAAGGAGTGGCAATGTCATGTTTAATTCGTTGGCGATCAAGGCAGTTGCCCCTTACCGGAGGCCTGCAGTGGCCGAGGGCTCCTTCGGGGACCTTTGTAGAATCTTCAAGGCTGTGGAGATGTTGTCGGAGGTGGGGGCTCGTGCTCCGGTGGGCGAGCCACCGAGTTATATTGCTGGTCAAAGTTACTCTAGCGGCCGAGGCCCGCCTTCCAGCGGACCCAGACGCCATTTTGGGGCCCTACAGGGGCCACTCTCGTCGAGTTTGCAAGAGTGGAAGAGATCCTTCGGAGTGAAAGGAAGAGGGCTCTGTTTTGTGAAAGCGGGACGTTCGGCTGGGGTGCAGCTGTGATGCCCCCGCCTGGGGGGGGCGAGGGAGACTCGTTCGCGCCGTCTCCTTCTTCCGGTGCACCCCATGCTGCTCTTTTTCATCGGCCCGCACGAAGGTCTCTCCCCATCCGGTGCTCCCCAAGTCGTGTGCTCAGTGCTGTGGGAGTATGGCCACCTGTGGCGCGCATTCGGCGCGGCACGAGTATCGGTGCAGTCATTGCAGGTTCGGTGTTCCGAAAATATGGGCACCATTGCACGTTCGGTGCTGCGCAAGTATTGGGGCACCATCGCCTGGTTGGGGGTGTTCGGCGTTGGGCCGGGGGCTGGGAGACCTCCTATCCGTGGAGGTGGGAGAGGCTCGTCCGCGTCGCCTCTCCCTCCCAGCCCAACTTGGACAAATTGTTGCGGAGGTACGTGCAGGACATCCCGCCGTCCAGAGCTGCTGCGGCTGTTACGGAAGGGAAAAGAAAGAGGTGTCTCGTTCTTCTCGGGACATGTGGCGGGACTACCTGAGACTATCCAGGCCCGTTGCGGCTGGCCGAGGAGACATGTGGCGGGACTACCTGTAACTGCCCAGGCCGCTGGCCCCTTCCTCTCCTCCGGCTCCCCAATACGTTAAGATTTCCTGACCAAGAGTTGGCAGCAAGGCCCGCCTTATATGGGTTGCCGCCGGTTGGGCGTAGCCGTAACCCTACCCTGCTTTGGAAGGTTCCAGAAGGTGGGGGGGGACGAATGTTCTGTTGATTTTCAAGTTCTACAGTTTACCGTTCTTGGTTTTCTAGCGTTATTGTGTTTTTCTTTGCCTGTTATGTTAAAATAAAAGTTCGTGTTTATCAGTGGCTTACTGATTTCGTTTCCCATTTCTTTCTTTCCAGGTTGTTTTATGCTAAAATTTCTATTAACATAGTTTATGTAACATGGAAGCACGTGCAGGGGGATGACGCAGATTTACGTACACATAAACTCAGACGGGCGGGGGTAATAGAAAAGTATGACACACAAGATCCAAAGACAAACATAAAACAGTGATTATTTGGCCAAAATTATCTTTTTCCGTCTGTTAATTTAGAGCTAGGCTGGGTTCCCGTTTTTATATTGTCCGACCTAGGAAAACTCGAACATGTCGCTGAAATCGTTCTGGCGGAACCTGTGCCATCGGGCATAATCAAACGCGGTGGTTCTGTCTGGTCTGTCCGTGCGAGTCGGATTTTTCTTTGTCTCGCGCTTTTTCTCATTCTGCTGGCCTGTCATTCCTGTCGGCCCTTTGCCCTTACTCACGCTCAGTAGAGTCGGGCATTGGGCTTTCCAGTGTCCGACATATCTACAAAAAGCGCATTGGTCTTGCCCTAAGTCTGGCCGTCTTTTGCGTTGTGTCGGGGGATAACTTTTGGGTCGTGGTGTCCCGGGGTTGTCCTGTCGGTATATTTCTCTACCTGGTTTGTCCTCGTCTTTTCTCTGTCGTTGCATAGCCTCTCTGCGCCACATACCGAGACTGTCGAGCATAATAGGCGTTGTCTTATTATTGCGAAGGGCTATTTCCAACGTTTCTATTTTATCAAGGTCAAAGGATCCTGCCAGTGGCCACTGTTTGTCTTGACTTTCTTTGGTATACCTGTGCCACAATTTATTATAGGCTATGGTAACTAATCCATAGTTTATGAACATGTCCTTATTAGGGGTGCCTTCTAGTGGAGCTATATGGTCCACCTCTAATACACGGTCCGGGCTGAACCAATTATCAATCAGTGGGGAGAAGATAGACATGACGGCTCGTAACGAGGGACTAAAAAGTCAGCACTGCCTATCTTATCACTAGGTGCAAAGACTAGACAGAATATTCCTATTCTACGTTGTTTGCAGGCAGTGAATACCTCATGAACAAAAAGTAACAAATAACGAGGAACAATCAAACAATCAATAAATAAATAAGATAGAGTAAGATCAATGGGGAGAGTAAGTAGGGCGCAAAAGTCTGCGTCCTCTACCCTTTCACTATCCGCAAAGAGGAATCTGTTGTTTCCGGTTTGCAGACAGAGAATCTCCAGAAGACAATCTGCGAACAGTAGTTCGGGGTCAAAGAACCCAGTTAATCAGTGAGGGAGAGGGAGTCTCCCAAAAACCGTTAAGAAATAATAGAGTCAGTGGGGGAAAAAAAATAGGCGCGACGGTTACGTTACCTATCCTTCACTGTTTGCAAAAGAGAAGGAGCCTACTGTTTCTCCATGTGCAGACAGTGAATCTCCAAATAGGTCAAACAAAGAGTAATACTAGTATATTTTTTGTAAACAATCAAGCAATCAATTATTTTCGCAATCCGTCGTGTTTACACGACCTTACCCGGACCGTATGGACAGTTTCTTGTCTTCCGAATCCAGCGCCCGTTCGTCCTCTTTTTCTCGTATTTCTCACGGCACTCCTAATGGTCCCCAGTCAGGACCGTAGATCACTCGAGAGAGGTCTGTTCGGAACTAGTGAAGTTCGGATGATCGGCTGCCAGACGAGGGTCTATTGGGCAAGAGCTCTCCCGATCGTTGCAGTCATTCACTCTGTCGTCGGGACCTCTCCCACTGGATCCACGAGTCGCTGATGGGCCCCACGCTTGGGACGCCAATTGTTAAAATAAAGGTTTGGGTCGGGGACAATCGATATTTGCCCGGCGGTATTGCCTCTGTGACCCTCGAATTATTTAATAAATGAAGAGGCAGGCGCTGGAGACTGGAAAGCAGGAAACAAGGTTTTTTTTTATTCTCTCCGGAGGAGAACACAGCAAAACGGACAGCAGGTATCGTTCTGAGGTGCTCTAACTTATGTTTGAGGCCTGGCCCCTTATATACAGTGTTTGCGGTTTTTATTACAGTTTACACACTCATGATAAAGCTTTGATGTACGGAAAGACATTCCCGGAAACCCCCCTCCGGGCCCGTTCCCACACATATTTACAGTAGAGGTCCCCATCCTGGTCACAACAGGTGATGAGTATCGCGCAGCTGGATATTCCGTCAATTCATGGAATGCGGGGTTCGATCGGATCTCATGGGGTGGGGGCTTTGATCAACCAGGGGATCCCTTGATGGGGGAAGCTTTCTATTGTACGGGGAGGGGCAAGGAACAGTATCGGCAGAGCTGGGTGTCGGCCTGGGAACGAGGAAGACAAACGGGCACACGGGGAAAAAGGGGGTTTGCATCTAAGGGCCGGGGATCATGAAAGGGTAGAAGGGAGGTGTCGCGCTGGGAACAGGATGAGGGCCTGGGGCAGAGCAGCGCTGAAGAGGGGTTTATGATTCAAGGCAGGTGCAAGCAGGGGGGTTGGTCAGCGTGCGGGCTTGGTGAGGGTGAAGGGCTATGTCAGGGGCCAGCGTCATGCAAGAGGGTTCGTTCTGATCAGGGCATCTTAAAATGGCGGGTGCGCACGACAAAAGTGTGGCATCAGGGGAAGAGGCAAGATGGCGCAGATAATGTTCACCAAACCGTACTAGTTTTCAACAGCACTCACGAAATTCTATCTCCCTATATCAGAGGGAGGTTTGTGGAGAAGTGTGGCTCACTGGTTAGAACCGGCAGACCCTGAAGCAGAGATCGGCCCGGGACCAGGGTTCAATTCCCGATGCGGCAGGGTCTTGGGTCAATGTCCGCGGACTCGATAATTCTCGCCGAGGGGCCTACGCTAACCATGGGTCCCACTCTGCAACTCTGGGCAATAGCTTGCTTAATCTCCACAACGGCCCCATCAGCGCCGGGGATGCCTGGCTTCACCTTGGAGGTGCCCAGGAGGGACCATCTCACAGGGAAAGCCAGGAGGGGGTTCCCCAGCGGTATACAGCGCCAGGACACTCCGAGATGGAGTAACAGTGCGCTTTACAAGTATACTTACCTTACCTTACCTCATTATGAACTATATTACGCAGCCGCTCAGTTCCAGTGGCCTATGCGGCGGCTTGCAAGGAAGGACCTAGCTGAACTAGATACCTGGGCAATGACGTTGCCACGGCCGGACTTGATCGAGTGGATGTCAGGCACCAAAACTCAACTCCAGAGGACAGCGGGCTGCCCTCTATTGCGAGCAGCCCATAATTCCTGGTTGGCCTACGTAGTACCCAAATGCCACTCCCCACCGTATGCCCCAGATCTCTTCATTGAGATGTCACCGGGACTATATACTCACATAAAAGGTCCAGAACTGGCCGAATGGCAGGCAGCTAGCCTGAAAACATGGGGAGACTTATTTGTTGACTCATCTTTATGCGATTTTGCCACTCTGATGGATGACTATGGCATATCACCCAGTACGTTTCTCCTCTATGCAACATTAGCACAGCAGCCGACGCAAACTTGGGGGGACATCAGCACGGTACCACCAACTGCTGAACACTTGCAGACATTACTGACACACGGGTCAGGTAGGAAAGCCATCACCGCCGTCTAAAATTCTTTTAGAGCAGACACAACTCCCTCCCTAACTTCATTACACGAATACTGGACCATCCCGCTCGCCACAGAAATACAGGTAAACAATGGAAACAATGCGTGGTAAATTCCAAAATTATCTCCATAAACGCCAGACTAAAATACACGTAATTCAATTATTTACATCACACATACCTACCCCGCACAGGCTGGCACAAACGTACCCGACCTCCATTGATGTCTGTCCTAGATGTCAAGCTTCGGACGCTGATTTTATGTATATGGTATGGATGGACATGCCCCTGCATCACAACATACTGGGGGAAAGTATTGGAGATATTATCAGCTGCAACAGGAACCACAATTACATCCCAGAGCGCACACTACTTACTAAGCATCACCAAAAGGAACCCACGCCATAAGAATCTTGTCCTAGACCTGACGTTGGTCCTGGCTCAACGCTCCTTGGCTATGGCCTGGAAGTCCCCGACGGGCCCCTTCACTAAGCACTGGTAGACTGCTCTCCAATGTGCTTTGGCCGCCGAACACGTGACACTGACATATCTGCCCCCACGCCCAACAGCTAGGACACAACCTGTAGACTGGCAACAATACGTCGCCATCATAGAAGCTAGCTTTCTCAACTCACACAATACTGGGTGATGGACTAGCTGCACCAACATTTCAACTGGTTGCCAACCACAGACACCATGAGCACTCATATTATGATACACACACAGGCGGGGCACTGAACAATACATATGCAGGGGTGGTGAATAGACACAACTGTTTCACACTTCAGGCAGGGACCGATCGTACGCACAATACGGCACACACGCTGCATGACTCCTCCACCTTTCTACCCCTATTAAACCACTCAACATAACTAGACCTCAGCTACCCCTACTCCACATAAGCGATGCATTTAACGGTAATAAATACATAACAAACACAGGACAGGCACATTAGTTAGGTGGTATTATGTTTATTTACCGTTTATATCATGTTTGTTCTCAGCTGTGTACAGCAAAAGTTTATTGGCGGCCACTGCAGTGAATTATTATCGATATTGACTACCTGGAGCTTTGGATATGGCGACTCCCCCCTCCTTCTACTGGGCACAACAAAGCAAATGGAGGTGTACCATAATATGTTCATTATTTTGCCGTATTTACAGCTGTATGTTGTTTTTGAGTACAAAATGAATAAAAATATTATACAAATAAAATATTAACTATTGTAATTACCTTTTTAAACTACGAAATTGGTGTACATGTTTTATTGAAATATAATTACATCTTTTTTAAATAGTACTATGCATCACTTTTAAAAACTTTAATTTATAATTAAAATATATTTGGTTTTACTTCTAGGTGGGATTTTTTTTCTAATTTAAATTTGAGAAAAATAATTGTAATGAGATGTAATGTTTTCAAATGAATTTAATTTAAAATTAATATGAATATTATGTTATTAGTGCTGGATCCTTTTTAGGTTTTGCCTCCACAGTGCTTGCTCTGTGCTTGAGAAATCTATTGTTTTTTATATAAACTTAAAAGGGACCTCCCCAATTTCCTGGCTTTTCATTGGTTCCTGTGCGTGCCACCTGCCTTTCCTCCATTTCTATTGGATGTAGCATATTTTCCTGCATTTCCCAATACTTGTTCCTCGTCTGTTTCCCTTATCAGTTTTGCACCACCAAAATACTGTTAACATCCGCTTTGGTGGAACTATATTTTCATAAAGGTTTGCCTTTTACTAGTGCAGCATATTTATATAACAATTGATCACCCGGAGAGATTAAGAGCCAGATGTATGAAAGACCACAATAGCAATTCCTAAATAGCGATTTTTTACCGAATCGCTATTTACGAATTGCAAACCATAATGTAGGAAAAAAATCGCTAATAAATAGCGATTCCTTAAAAATCGCTAATCCGAATACCGAATCGCAAATACCGAGTCGGAATTAGCAAAATCGCTATTTCATATAATCGCGAATCTGCTATCCAGGTGCATTCTGATGACATCACATTCAGGAAGTGACCCCACCCGTGCTGTTTCTGAGTGTCTGAGGCTGTGGGAGAGGCAGAGAGCAGGAGCACACATCCAGGAGCTGTATAGGAGTGCTCAGACAGACACCAACTGACAAGATGTATACACATAAGAAGGGAAAAGACCCTGCAGAGAGGAAAAGAAAGCAAACACGTAGTGAAAAGGAGTTGGAGGTCCTCAAAGAGGAAGTAGTGAAGACGCATGAGCTACTATTTGGCAAGAAATCACCGCATGTTCCTGAATCGCAGAAAAGGAAGATTTGGTTTTAAATGCAAGCCAAGGTCAATGCAATTGGGGTCACACATCGCTCCATCGATGACCTAAAGTAGCGCTGGTATGACTTGCGCTTCAGGGCAAAGGACAGGGTTACAAACAGCCTGAAGGAAGCCAAAAGAACAGGTGGAGGACCATCCACAGTGCCAGCAACAACACCCCTGGAGGACATGGTGGAGTCCATCCTCCATTCTTAGAGGATAAGTGGCATAGGAGAAGTGGACAGTTTAGCCGGTGACACCAGACAAGGTAAGATGCATGCAAAGATTGTCCTGAACCCTCACCCTCCAAAATCCCCAATCCTCAATAACACATGAGCAAGTTAGATTTCCACTCCAGTCTACATTTTGTTAACAACCAACAATGGATCATGGGAGATGTAGTCCCAAACATCATATAGAAAAGCAGTGACACAGTTGAACACAATCGCAGGGGACTCACACCAGTCAATTCCCAAGCGGAGAACTGTTAGTGTGAATACCAAGTCATGTACATTTAATGTCATTTAATTGATGTAAGGTAACACAGTAAATGGTCCTCTTGTATCAACAGGTGAACCTTCGCCACAGGCAGAAGACAGGGAGACAGATGAGGCACCTGGGCAACAACATGCAGGAGAGGTAGAGTCGCAGACAGGCACAGATAGCACACCTACACCAAGACCTAGGAGGTACACCGTGGAAACACTACAGGAGATGGAGGGAGGATTGGAAGAGACACAGGAAGATCCACAGACCATGCCCGAAGAGCCAGCATAGTCTCCAAACCAACAGTCTCCTGTGCAGCGTAGTCATGCCAGTGGCCTCCGATGCAGACCAAGACCACAACGAGTTGCTGAGCAGGGTGAGGGATCAAGTGTCTTTCCGGGTCTTGCTGACACCATGGTCAAGGTGCAGCAGCTGCAAATGAAAACAATTAAGTTAATGCAACGGCAGCTGGCATCCCTGAATAAGAACATGAGGGATATCAAGGAGGGCATTACTGGTCTCAACACAACAGTTGCAGAGGGTCAGAGGGCCAATGGAGAGTGCATGAAGGACATGACTGTGGCTGTACAGCAGTTATGCACCACCATGCAGAGGGAACATGGCGCTGTGAAAAACAACACATGGATGGGTACACAAAGGCGGTCAACCACCTATGCAATGCTACAGCTGTCCTGAGCAGGCGCACAGTTGCCATGTAGGTGGAAATGGCCCACTGCAGCCAGGATGTTGCGAGGGGGTTGGTGCAGGTCACCAGTGCTGTTGTACTGCTCCAGACAGCCAACATTGCTGCCACAGGGGCTGGGGATGGTGGGGACATTGAGGAGGTCACCAGCCACAGCAGCATCACTCCACCTGTCGCTGAACCCAGACAGCGGAGTGCAAGGCAAGGGACAGCAGGAGAACCCTCATCAAGGGAGGTTAGTGTGCACACTGACCGTGGCAGTGCTGTCCTTGGGCACAGGAAATATGTCCATGCTGTGGCAGACATTGGCTGATGGGTGAGGTAACCCCTGGCAGACAGTGAAAGGGTTGTCAGTGTGCATGCATTGTTAAAATGCCATGATGTGCAACTCAGGGCACACAGAGGCCATGATTGTGAGGTAGTGTGCACACATATTGCCTGAAGTCAGGACAATAAAACACTGTTATTCTAAATTCATTTTCAGCTTTGTGTCATTACTCAGTTAGAAATAGTTGTGTGTGATCTCATCACGTCTGTCTCTCCCATCTGCGGCACCTACATCCCCTGCTGCTCTGTGATGTGGCCGTCAGCATTCCTCAGCCTGAGTCCGAATCTATGATTTCCACTGGAGTTCCCTTCTTTGTGGCCAGAGTGTATAGCATAGCGGTACAAAAAGGGGGGTGGTGATGGACGGAGCATCTGAACCAATCAAACACTCACACCCAGACAACAGATCTGGGTTTAATCCATCACCGTTCTTTAGCCCACTCTGCCACCCCAGTTCAGACATGGCCATATGCAAATCAGTCTGACCCTGTGCCTCATGGGAACAGTCCAGCCCGAACTGCCAAGCCATGCCTTCCCTGGACCGGAAACAAGCTTCCTAGGACCGGTTTCTGGCATTTCAGCCATCTTCAGCCAGGTTTGCTTGAATCCAGTGGCAAAGTGAGCAAGGGACTCACGTCTGAGTATACCCTGCCAACTTATGGCGAACAAAGCAGTACAAAAGGGTGTAGTGATGGACGGAGCATCTGAACCAATCAAACACTCACACCCAGTCAACAGATCTGGGATTAATCCATCACTGTTCTTTAGCCTACTCTGCCACCCCAGTTCAGATATGGCCATATGCAAATCAGTCTGACCCTGTGCCTCATGGGAACAGTCCATCCCGAATTGCCAAGCCATGCCTTCCCTGGACCGGAAACAAGCTTCCTAGGACCGGTTTCTGGCAATTCAGCCGTCTTCAGCCAGGCTTGCTTGAATCCAGTGGCAAAGTGAGCAAGGGACTCACGTCTGAGCATACCCTGCCAATTTATGGTGAACAAAGCGGTACAAAAGGGGATGGTGTTGGACGGAGCATCTGAACCAATCAAACACTCACACCCAGTCAACAGAACTGGGGTGGCTTGGTGAGCAAAATAACGATGGATTAAACCCAGATCTGTGACTTGGGGTGAATATTTTGCCATTGTGCAACATTCCGTCCATCATCTTGTGTGTTTTGCAGAGTGTGTAGCATGGCACAGGTTGTAAAGAGTTTGCAGCATATGTCGGGGCAGTACTGCGTGCACCTCTACTTTTGTGGAGGCAGGCAAACCTGCTTTTCATCAGTCCAAATGTCTGCTCCACCACATTCCGTGTAGATTTATGGGCAGCATTATATCTCCTCTCACTTGGGTTAGTTGGGTTGAGAAATGGGGTGAGAATGAATGAACGCACTGCATATGCGCTGTCATCTAAATGGGAAAGGATGAAACATCAATCACACGCCACTACAGATACATCCACGGTGTACAACAGAATATGTCACATGCATTTACTGGTTTCCTTCTCTGAATTCTCCCCCAGTCAGACGTATATAGATTCCACTATGCCTGAAGATGTAAGAGCCATGCGTACTTCCTGGATATTTTGCAACTATATCAGTGATGATGTGTGACGCATTATAAATGACCTGGACATTGATGGAATGATAGCATTTTCTGTTTCGATACATATACTATGCAGCAGAGGGGGGACAGATTGCAATATGTGTCCCAACAATTGTAGTACTGAAAATTCTGGACCCGTGTCATAAACATCGTCGTATCATGACGATTTTGGTATCAGCAGACCGAGAAGGACGAGTACACTATATACAAGCATTTTCGCCGTATTCGAGTGGCGAGATCACCCTGAAATCAGGGATTCCGTCCTGAACCCTCGGGTTCCATTTTGTGCATGGCAGCCATTTAGTAGTTGTCCTCACATAGGCCGATGACTAAGGCCGAAATGAGTCTCTTGGGACACGTACACCTTTAGCTGACTTTTGTGTGACCTGGGCAAGCTGACTCCACTGCCCGAAGCCAAACCTGTTCGGCCGGTTCCTTTCCCAGTGGCCGACCGAGATTAGGATCAAGGTGCCGCATGCCATAAACCCTTCATCGCACACAACTATGCCTAATCTTACACACACCTGTCCCTGTTTTTTGCTTTATGACCTACTTTACGATGAGGAGGTGCCCGATTTTATTAGGGGTCCGTTCTATATCTGATGAAAGTATTGGGCCTTGCCGGGTAATTGATTGTGGGCTGAACAAACTGAAAATGGGCTTGTCATCATGAATCTGCTTTTTCTTTTGTCGTAGAAATATGTGAATGATCAACTGTAAAATAAGGAATGTTTGCCTAAAGCATAATATTTTGTATAAAAAGGGATGGCTGGCTTTGTAAGATTGAGCAGTCTCCTGAGAATATACACCGTGTTGTACTTCTAGGATACCTGTTACTGGTTGCAGCCAATAAATTCGATCTTTGACTTCACCAAGAAGACTCTGTGTTTCTGTAGTCTGGGACAGGAAGGACTCGAAGTCTCAGGGTGTGTTCCCTGGCACCGCTGGGTTCTTAAAAACCCAGTACTTCACAATGCACCCAATGACATGTGGGAATTGAGCCATCTGATAGAAATCCATTTTGGTCTTATGCAGTGTCTGTTGCGTGGTGGGAAATCGGATGTAATGGTGCATTCTTTGAAGCATGGCATCCAGGAAAGTATTGAGGAAGCGTGACTGGCAACTTTGTGAGACCCCTCCGGCTACAGCTATCACCCCCTGGTAAATACCTGATGCAAATAGGTGCAGTGAACACAGGACCTGCACATGTGTTGGAATAGCGTGGATCCTGCGTGTCTGATGCCCCAGGATCCGATGCAGGTCACATATCAGGTCCACGATGGTAGTGGAGTCAAGCCTGTACCTCTCATGTATTTCTTCTTCTGTCAGTTGGAACAGGGTAATGCGCACTCTGTATATGCGTTCCTGTCGCCTCCTCATTCTCAGTGCTGCCGCTTGTATCTGCATCCACCTTGCTATGATATACAAGGCTGCCATTGTTGAAACAATTATGCATTCTGGGGCTGTTTACATGATGTGCACCAGGTTACTACCTGCTTTGAGTTGGTGGTAATTTGTGACTCGCAAATACCGATTTCCAGTTAAATTGCTAATTGCGAATTTTTAAACATATCTTAGCGATTTTTTATTTGCGAATTCGCAAATATAGAGTCGCTATTTGAGACTCAGTAGTTCATATTAGCAATATAAGGATTCGCAGAATGGTTGAGCGTTTTTTTTGCGAATCCTTATTTTGCGATTGGGTTTTTTCTTCTCTACATTGCACAAAGCTATTTTGCGATCGCAAACGCTGAAAATCTGTGAATTTCACCATTTGCGATCGCAATTTAGCTTGCTACATCTGGCCCTAGGTGATTTGCCTAAAATCACAAGATGTTGTGCGGCGCCATCTAGACTCAAACCGGGAACCCCAGCTCTCGAGTAAGCAGCTCTGGCCGCTTTGCCACACCCTCTCCACTTCCATGTTATTTATCATGAAGCATTTTCCTTCTCTCGGACGATTATTTATGAAAACAGCTCTTTATGTATTGCATAAGAGAAACCAATGCATTACCACTGGTTGTTTATATTGTTCAACTATTAAAAGTAGTGTAGTAAATTATTTAACATAAATATTTTAGATCAAAGTACTTTTTCTTTTTTCTTTTTAAATGTATGAACTTTTACACTTTTCGCTATAGTTTAAGGAGATCTCCACTCTGATTGTGGAGGCCACTGCCTACATGTAAATATGGTTGCATGTGCTTATTATGTATACAAGTAATTGAAATTAATTTAAAGCTTTTTTAAAAAAGGAGCAGTTACATTATTTTTAATTATATTACATTTTTTTATCATTAAATATGTTTTAATGTATATAATTTTTAACATTTAATTATATTTTTATGAAGTCAAAATATTTTTGTTTTATTTCTCCTTTCCGATAGGGTTCTATTTTAAGTGTATGCCTCAATTATTTTCTATGGGAGGGTATGCCAGTATCATTGGTTGGTCTTGTGTGGTGCTAGCCTTACTACTGCTGCTTTTTGCCTACAGTGACTTTGCGCTTGTAAATTTAGCTCTACCACCTGGACTGGAGACATGTAAGTCTACAATTTTGAGTAACTTCAGGCTCATAAATGGTGAATAGCAAAAGTAGTGAAGCTACTCAAAAATGTAAGAGTAAACGTGCATGTGTAGATTTACTCAAGTGTAAGATTAGCTTCATAAATAACCCCCTTTGAGAAGACCAAGGTACAGTAATTCAATTAGTGACCTAAGTAGACTCCATGCAATTTTAAAAGATAGAGTGGTCAGTTTTTGAGTCGGGGTTCCCCAAGCCACGTTCTTGCTTCTAAAAACATAAAAGACCAAACAATCTTGAGAACAGTCTCTTCTCCCACACCCCTGAAAGAAATGGCGGTGTTTAGAGTTCTTTCCCACATGTATTGCACCCAAACACCTTAATTAAATAGTTATGTTTTAAAAAGATTGCAAATGTTAGTAAATACCCTCCCAGATATAATTGTGAGACGTTTTATGATGCTCTTATGGGAAGAATATTTTTCCCATCCTTAGCGAACAGCAAGTGGAAAAGCTGCATAAGTGAGGACTTTGGGGACAATACGCAGGAGTAGTTTTTGAGCTGACAGTCAAGTACCAAAAAACGAATTTGTCGATGGACTAAACCTAGTACTTTCACTTCTCACAAAAAAACAGAAACCTGCAAACATTCTAGACTTACATCTAGTTCCGTGTGGACTTCCAGATTTTTTGCAAATACAGCCCTGAATAAAAAGAAGTGTTAGTGCACTTTGGTAAAGCAGCCATACTCAGGTGTAGATCTGATAGTGACACAGAGAAAATTTCAGAAGGAAAGATCCAGCACTTAAAAATCACACTCTCCCTTACCAAGTTTAAAAACTTTAAATAAAAATTATTTGGAGTACTTCATGTGTAAGGGGAAGCAGAATGCGAGACTACTCCAGAGTTCCCTATGTTAGGACTGGTGATATGGTATTTCCGACCACAGAAGAATTTTGTGACGTTTGACTTTGTGGCTTTAAAGATTCAATGACCAGGTCTCACTCTTTACACCACCTGGGAGCCATTTTGGGAACATGCAACTAAGCCTTCATTGTGGGCCATAGAACCCCAATCCCACTTTGGCCTGAGGTCCTCTTCCAAATGCCATGTTTTGTGTACCTACTAATATTTGTGATATAAGTGTCAGCACTTTTAATTGTGCTTGCACTTGACCTTGGGGAGCCAGATAAGAATTTCAGAGAAACCATAGGCGGTAGAAATTGGCAGTAAGGTTTAGACAGAGAAAGTAAATACGATTATTTTTAATGGTCAGCAAACTTTAGTGTTGAGCAGTATTTCTTAAAAATGCGTTGAATGTGTGCATTAGTGAACGATCTTCTATAAACAACTTTGTGTTCTGGCGTCAGCTTAGCTTTATATTACACTGCGAATCCAGTCCTGAGGGTAATGTCCCCCCAAGGAGTTATGCTGGCCCATCTGTACTTACCTCCTTAGAATATTTACATCCAGAATTCCTCGTAACTGTAGTCATCTCTTGGTTTATAGTCATGTTTTGTTTTCTTTGCTGGCAAGGCTGCGTACCAATTCGTTTTAAGGAACTAATATCTGCCACTAGCCTATTAGCACCCATTTACATGAATATTAAAACAAGCAATTCAGTTAATTATTCACAAAATCCCCCGCTTCTCTTACTAATGTGAGCAGTTAAACAACATTTCCAAAGTACCCCATTTATTCAGCCCGCGTCAGTCTGCACCAGACAAAAAGGCCGAGATGAGAGACTGTGCAGTTAGCGCGCGCAATCTGTATGCAGATGGCCTCGCGCCTTAGCAGCGGGCTCGTGGTGGAACCAGCGCTTTATGGCTCCTCCAGGGTGCATTCGTCACCAGGCACTGACATCCACACCAGAGTGCTTCCTCGATCAGCAGCTCTACCGAAACATAAAACTCAATCGCTCTGACGTGATCACCTTTCCATGCACTCTCTCTGGGACAGCAGTAGAGTGCTGGCTCTTGCGTGGGCATGTAACATCTCTTTTGTTCGTCTAGAGTAATATAAATACTGTTCAAGGAAAGCGAACAGCTCTGCTACTCGAAAATATTGAACGCGGAAGTCACTCCCGAAACCTCTCTCCAGTGTGGAATTTAGCGCACGTCACTACGCAAACCCTATCAATACATACATGAATAAAGTCATGCATTTTATGGTCACTGTACATCATGTGACCTTTAGCAGAGAACCTTCCCTCTCCAAGCAAATATACAGGTTCACCTGTAACTCGCTCCAGACACTTTGATTGAGTTCAAATAAAATTGTTTTAAGTTACAACTTTGTAATGTACTTGGACTCTTGTGTTTGGCATACCTGAGTTCCATTTATGAATGTTTTACTTAGACATTCCCGAACTGGCAGTTGCTGTCTATCAGGAGTAAGCTCTACCCTGAGTCCCCTCCTTTTTAATGTATATGTCACCCCTTTGGTATATATGGCAGAGGAGCTGGGAGCAAAAACCATAGCATATGCAGATGACACCCAGCTCCTCTTTACTTGGAAGGACTCAGATACTTCCCCAACGACAGCCAAAAACTGTTTGTCGGCTGTCTTCAAATGTCTAGCAGCCGCCCAGCTAAAATGCAATGAAGACAAGTCTGAAATCCTTTTATTCGGATCTTTTCCTCCACAGTTCAGGGAAGCACTTTGGTCGCCAGAATATCCACTCCCCAGCACCTCGGGACAGGCAGTAAAGAACCTGGGAGTCTGGTACGAGGAAAACCTCCGGTTCACCCCACATATAAAAAAACTTGTTGGCCAATGTTTTGGTGCATTGAAGTCTCTCAAAAAGTTTCTTCCTTTATTACCCAGGTCCGCTAGAGAGATGGTCATGCGCACTCTGATTCTCAGCCGCCTTGACTATGCCAATGCACTTTATATTGGCCTACTAGGTGAACAGCTTAAGAAACTCCAGCTCATCCAGAATACTGCGGCACGAGCTTTGATGGGTATCCAGGGCCGGTTCAGCGTTAAACATCATCTGCAGGATTTGCACTGGCTTCCAGTGGCCCAAAGAGTGAAATTTAAGGCCCTCACGCTGGCCCATTCAGCTCTCTATGGTCGAGGGCCCCTTTATCTAAGGAAGCAGTTTACTTTTTATATTCCACAAAGACATCTGTGCTCTGACTCACAGTGTCTATCTTCGATTCCTCGCTTTTCGGTGGACAAGGAATGGAGGGAGCTCTCTATCCTTTAAAGCGGCTGAAGCGTGGAATTCTCTCCCCTTAGAACTAAGCAGCATTAATGACCCTTCCTTGTTCAAGAAAAGACTAAAAACCCTGCTGTTCGCCTAAGGACATTCTTCCCCAGCCCCATTCTGTTTCTTTCTAACTGGTTCTCGCCCCGGGACACTCATGAATAGCCGTGCGGGTTATACATTTTTGTAACATAACATATAGCAATGGGGTGACCCGAAGTACTACTGGACCCGGGTAAAGTACAGTACAGTAAGAAATGGTCACAGTAGAAGTAAATTATGTGAGATACAGAAATAAATCATTCAAACATCACTATAACACATCAAAGATGATTACGATTTACTTTCAAATCAATTGTAGAAGACAGCATGATTGTCT
This sequence comes from Lissotriton helveticus, assembly GCF_964261635.1. Classification (NCBI taxonomy): domain Eukaryota; kingdom Metazoa; phylum Chordata; class Amphibia; order Caudata; family Salamandridae; genus Lissotriton; species Lissotriton helveticus. The sequence continues at coordinate 164,688,687 of NC_136062.1, read as the reverse complement.
GTATATTTGGTAAAAACGTTGCTCGAATGTGTGCTTGTGAGGGTTGTAGGAAAGGAAAGGCAATGTGCAACATATACATCAAATTTAGCTGAAACCCGCCCAGCCATATGAAGGCAAATTAATACACAATAAACATAGCAATTCTATAGACGCAGATAATACATCTTTGTCGTCTTTGCTTGAAAGATATGGATGGCTTGTCAATGAAGCGACCCCTGTGTGCAGTAAAGGTCACTAGATCCTTAGCCTGGGGTCTTCATCAGGAAAAGAGGAAGAGAGCTAGGGATAATCATATACTTCGTATTAGTCAGGTGATGAAGAGTATTATCCGAAGTGTAGATGCGTAATGTTAGAAACAAGGGTCTCTAGTTGGCAATGGCTGGCTGCTGTCCAAGTAGGGACCCTTTCTTCCTAAGTCAGAGTAAGGGGGCTACACCCTTTGATAACCTCTGCTCAACCCTTTGGTAACGTAGCACGAGCAGCTAGGCTTATCTCAGAGGCTGTGTGTAAAGCATTTATGATCATACACAGTAACACAATGAGAAACAATACAAAGGGACACCACACAAGTAGTTATAAAACATAAGTATCTAGATATATAGACTTAACACAAGACCAATAACGGTAAAAAGCCACAATACTGTAAAGTAGGATTATTCTTGAAATGGTGTTAAAATAGTTCAGAGTGTGCAAATAGGAGTTCAGTTCAAGGCAGTGGTCTTTGCGACCCTTTTACTTACAAAGTACCTGGATTTCGTATAAAACCAACAAAATGCCGCAAACGAGCTGTAGCAATGATTTTCCTCACGCGAGGCTGCGATGCGTTGAATCCTTGCCGCAAGGGGGGATGATGTGCCGGTCTGCGGATGCGTGCGGGACAAAGTGACAAACTTCTTCACGTTAGGCCAGTGATGCGTTGAATCCTTGCCGAAAGGGGAGATGATGCGCGGAGCCTGTTGCGTGTGCGACCCTGTTGCGATGAGTAGAAATGGCGCTCCGTGAAGGAGCGACGCTCCGGGCGTGATGCGAGGAAAATGGCGGACGCACGGCGCCCGCACTGCAGTGCGATGATCTTGATGCGAGGATCCGGGGTTAGCGAGTATGCGAAAAGCCGGCAAACATGCGATGCGATGATCTTCGGGGGTAGCGAGCACTTTGTGGCTCGCAAGCGTGCGATGCGATGGATTTGGCTTGCGAGCGCTCGGCGGTAGCAGCGCAGTGATTTTTCTTACGCTCTTCAGCTGCGGCGGCTTGCCCTGGAACTCACAGGGGCCTCAGATAGAAATACTCGCAGGGAGGAATCAGGAGGCTGGTGGGGGAGTCAGATGTGCCTGTGACTCCAGCAGAAGGCAAGCTCTCTTCTAGCCTTTGGGTGATTGCTTTAGCTAAATAAAAGTCTCTCAATAGTCCTTTTCCCTCTTCTTCCAAGTCCAGGGGAAACTACTGCAGGCCAATCTAAGAAATAGCACACAAGCACAAGGACAGTCCTCTCCTGCAGAGTCCTTCAGTGAAACGGACAGAGGTTCTTCTTGACATCCAGAAGCAAAACAAAAATCAGGGGTTTGGGCACAGATATTTATACCCCAAAAGTCTTTGTTCTCAAAAGTCTCTAGTTACTGAACCCAGCCAGAACCAGTTCTGCTCAGGCCTGGAGCACTTTGTTTACCAGGCTGCATCCTTCCTTTCAGAAAGAGGGGGTCTGCCATCAGATGCACAGTAGGAGGTGGAGCAAGCATTCACCTTGCCAGGCACCGCCCTATTCAGGTCAAAGAGCTACCCCTCCCCAGTACTCAATGCAGATCTCTTTATTAAACCCAGGTCTGCTAACTACCTTCCACCCCTTACCCAAGATGTTATTATCCAGGATGTTATTCCACCTCCCCCCCTCTAGACCCCTTGCAATCTCAGGACACCCTTAACACGGTCATCCCTTCGTCCACCATCTTGAGAATGCCTCTCCACCACCCCCTGAGCTCCCAAACCTAACACTCCACAGACCGCTCTCCTTAGATAACTCTGATCCGAATTTAGCACAGACCCTAGCTAACATCAACAGCTATCTTCTGACCTTGGCGTCTAAACTCTCTCAGCTCAAGAAAGTTCTCTCCTTGTCGTCTGAACTCTCTCAACTCAGGAAAGATTTGAACTCCCTCTCCTCTGAAATCCACCTTAACCGCACGATTTCCCCAAACCATGACTCACAAAACAACTCCAACCCTCTACGGTGGGGGACCCCCCCCCCCCCCCCCCCCGCTGCAACTGCTCCCATCGACCCCACCGTGCCCTGATCATTCTCTCCTCCTCTGACCTCCTCGATCTTTGTAACTACTACATCCCTAAATATCCAATTGAACCGCACTCCCCCCAATCTGCCATTCCCGTGATCTTGGGGACAAGCAGAACCCCTTCCTCCCCCGTCTCACCCAGGCCCCCAACACAACGTACCCCTATCCAAACATGCCCTCCCTAAACAACCCAAAACCCCTCACATGCCTGCTGGTCAATTGCCACTCAGCTGTCAGGCATGCAACTGAAATAGCTGAAATCATTCTCTGCGAAGACATTGATATTGCCTTCCTTAAGGAAACTTGGCTCAAGGCCCAATCTACATCTATCCTTGACCTACTATCCCCCCCCCCCGGTTACTCCATTCTTAGAAAAGATAGACTACATAAAATTGGAGATGGTTTAGCTATCATCTTCAAAAACGAACTTCAACTCTCTTGTCAAGAACTCTGACCCTGCACGTTTGAATACCTTAAAGCAGAACTTAAAATCCAGGGCGCCACACCCCTTCGCCTGCACAATATCTACCACCCTCGGGCGAATCCCTTCTCTTCGCAGAGGAACTTTCTGACCTCCTCACCCAATCATCACATTCCAACTCTAAAAATCTCTTCCTTGGAGACTTCAACCTCCACTGGAATGATATCAAAGACCCTGCTGTTAACATCCTCACGGATCTTATGGAGACCAGTGACCCTAAACAAATCTGTCACTCCCCAACACACACCAAGGGGTCTACTCTTGATGCCATCATCACTAATTATGATTTGGCTTCCCTTTCCAACATCATCCCAATTGACTAGCCCGACCATCACCTCATCCTCTTCACTATCACCAGTACAGCCCCTCCACTCCAAGTCAAAAACATCAAACACAAGAAATTGACCAGAAACCTCCATCTTATCCCCCCTGGCAAACTAGAAACGAAGCTCAAAGTCCAATTCCTGCTAACTCCCCTCTCCCAAAATGCTAACACCCTAACCGAGCACTATAATAAATCAGTTACTGTGGTCCTAGAACAATTGGCACCTCCCAAACTACAAACCCAAAGAAGCATACCTTCCAAAACCTGGTTCAACTCTGATCTTAACAACGAAAGACGCTCCCTTAGGCAGGCCGAAAGAACCTGGAGGCAACACCCGTCCCCCTCTCATCTAGCCCTCCTCCGATCCGCTAGGTCCAATTTCAGAAAACACATCCTCAATGAAAATGCCTCCTTCTTCCGAACACAGCTTGACAGGGCCAAAAATACACCTAGAGAACTCTTCAGCATTGTCAAAAAACCAAACTTCCTCTGCCCCCCTAAAGTTGATAGCCACTAACAAGAAATTGCAAATTTCTTCTCTAATTGGGTCACCAAAATCGATCAATCCTTCCTCTTAAACTCCTTCTCCCCCAACCCACTACTTTCCTATGACATTCCCCCTGATCCTCCATCCTTATCTAATCCTCCCCAGGTCCCCTCCCACCTCTCATTCGTTACCTTCCCACCTGAATCCAACCCTTTTCTTCCCCAGCAACAAAGAAACAACGCCTCCTGGCATAATTTTCACCCTGTCACGGAACATGAAGTCTATAACATAATCTCTAAACTCAAACCATCTTCTCACACCAAAGACTCTATGCCCTCTAACCTTGTCCTAGACCTTAAACATATTATTGCCCCTCTCTGGACCACCATTATAAACGCATCCCTGACCACTGGGTGTGTTCCCGCCTCCCTTCAACTGGGTAAAATCACACCCATTCCCAAAAATCCCAACGCTGATCCCAATGACCTAAATAATCTCCGACCTATCTCTAACCTCCCTCTCCTCTCCAAAACCCTTGAAAAGTGCGCCCTGCTCCAACTGGACAATCACATCAACATGTTCGACCTCTTTGACTCACTGCAATCCGGCTTCAGAAAAGGATGCAGCACAGAATCTGCCATGCTCAATATAGTGGATGAGATTCGTCACTCATTTGACAGTGGTGAGTCTTCCCTACGCATTCTCCTCGACCTCTCCGTAGCTTTCGAAACTGTTATCCATTCTGCCTTACTTAACACTCTCAAAATTCGCTTTGGCCTCAATGGCCATGTCCTCAAATGGTTCACCTCCTTTCTCCAACACAGAACCCAACAAATCAAAATCGAGAACTGTCTTTCTAACCCCACTCCAATCGCCCTCCGTGTACCCCCGGGATCCATTCTCTCTCCCGCGCTCTTCAACCTTTTCATGGAACCACTCATTCTCATTCTCAAACGAGCAGAAATCAATTACCACCTCTATGCTGACGACACTCAACTTTACTATAAGATTAAATCCCACTCTGATGTCCTACACCTCAATGACACCCTGTCCAAGATCCAATCAGGGTTCCACCACAATCATCTTAAACTCAACTCTAAAAAAAACAAAATCATTCTCTTCGCCCCTAAAAACAACCCTCTCCCCTATCCGACCTTAATGCCCTTAACTGCTCTCTCACCACTACCAACTCAGTTAAGTCCCTAGGCATTACCATTGATTATAACCTTACTCTTTCCTCCCACATGTTTATGTTTATAGTATTTATAGAGCACGTGACTACCCTTGGGCATCTCAGCACTAATGAGGCAGTTAGCGGGAGTAGGTATTAATCCTGTGGAAAGAGCCAGGTTTTAAGTTTTTTCCTGAACTGTGCTTCTTCGTGGGTGGATCGGATGTCTGAATCTAGGCTGTTCCAGAGCATAGGTATCAGATGGGAAAAAGACCTTCCACCCCATCTGGCTCTTTTTGTTACGGTATCCTTCATGAGAAACTTTGAGCTTGATCTGATCTGTTGTTGGGGTGTGTAGTGAGTGATCAGGTTTTGAATGAGTACCGGACCCCTTCCGTGCATGGCACGATGAGCCAGATTGAGGGATTTAAACTTAATTCTGGCTTGAACCGGAAGCCAGTGGAGTTCCTTCAGTCTTGATTTAATTGATTGACGTCTGGGTACGTTCAATAGTAGTCGTGCAGCTGCGTTTTGAACAATTTGAAGACGGTTGATTACATATTTAGGAGAGCCCAAGAAGAGGGAGTTACCGTAGTCCAGCCTCGAGATCACCAGGGCCTGAACCAATGTTCTCCTTGCGTCTTCCGGGAGTAGAGACATAATCTTCCTAAGCAGACGTAGTGTCCCAAAGCAGGTGCCTCCATTGTGAGATTCTGATCTAGCCACATGCCAAGATTTTTTATGGCAGGTTTGGGGGAAGACGGTGGCCCCCAACTGATTGGCCAAGGAACTTCCGCGCGGGGATTTAGTGTGTTTCCCAGAATAATCAGTTCTGTTTTGTCGCAATTTAACTTGAGTTTACAGTTCGCCATCCAAGATCTGATTTTCTCAAGGCAGGGAACAAGCTGTCGATGATCAGAGTTAAGGGTGTGTGAGATTGAGAAGACTAATTGAGTGTCATCCGTGTATGACACGATGGAGATGCTGAATTCTTGGATGATATGGGCCAATGGACTGAGGTAGATATTAAAAAGGGTTGGGCTCAGTGATGAGCCCGGAGGCACTCCTGAGGGTGCTGGGAAGGGGTCTGACTTAAACCCGGCCTCCACGCATTGGAAGGACCTGTCACTCAAGAAAGAGGCCACCCATTCCTTAGCTGTTCCACTAATGCCCACCTTTTCCAGTCTCTGGATCAGTACTGTGTGGTCTACCATATCGAATGCGGCGCTCAGATCTAGGAGCACCACAGCAGCCATTTTTACTTGGTCTAGAATGGCTTTGAGTTTTTCAGTGACTACTAGCAGTGCTGACTCGGTACTGTGCTTGGGTCTGAACCACATCTGTGTCTGATGGATGACATTGTTGTTCTCGAGAAAGGTGGAGATTGTGGTGTTCATGTGCTTTTCTGCCATTTTGCCCACTATGAGCAGGAGTGATATTGGGCGGTAATTAGATAGCTCAGCTCGGTCAAGGTGTGGCTTTTTCAACAGGGGTTTGATGATGGTGTGTTTCCATTCATTTGGAACCATGCCATTTCTAAACGAGAGGTTGACGAGATTACCTAGTTGAGTAATAACGGGTTCCCCTCCTTGGGCGTGAATGTTGGGAGGGGCTGGGTCCAGAGGTGAGCCTGACTTGATTTCTCTTAGTAGTGCCGATATCTGACCAGGTTTTATGGGAGGGATGGTCATGAGAGCTAATCTGCCCAATGGTACTTTAATCTGGGATTCGTGTTGTGGAGGAGAGGTGTTTCCTAAGAACCCTGGGGGCTTGGGTTGGAAAGAGTTGTAGATAATTTCAATTTTATTTTTAAAAAAGGTGGCCAACCCATTGCACCTCTCTTTGGAGTGTTCTGGGCTATTGGGCTCTTAAGCAGTGGTAGTGAGGGATTTTAAATCTTAAAGAGCTCCCTCGGAGAGTTGGAGGATTTGGCAACTTTTTCTCCATAGAAGGCGACCTGTGCTTTCCGGACGCTTATTGATGGCGCCGTATGGCAGCTTTGTGGGTTATTTTTAGTTCAGGGTCATACGACTTCCTCCACTCTCGTTCTAGTTTTTTACAGTCTTTTTTCTGCTGAACTACCATAGGAGAGAACCAGGAGGATCTGTTGGTGTTTTTGTAGGATAAGGGGCCTGGCTTCCTGAAGTTCCTATTGATGGAACTGTTTATCCATGTTAGCCAGTTACTGTAGTCTTCGTTCAGACCTTTAGTGTCGGGGGGGTGTTGAGGATTCCAGATCATGGGTCCAGGCCTCCGGCACTGTTTTAGGCCATTTCCGTCCCATTACTATGGGCGCTTTGTTTGGTCCGGCTATGGGAATCTGGAGTTGCAGTGGAATCAGGGCATGGTCAGTCCACGGCATCCAGACTGGGTCCAATACCTTCAGTCTTTGATCATTTGAAAAAATGGGGTTTAAAGGAGGCCTTTCTCATGTGTAGCAGAGGGAACCAGCTGTAGGAGCTGTATGGCTTCCATGTCAGTTAGGCATCTCTTAGCGCAGGAGTCATTGGAGTCCTCCAGATGGATGTTAAGATAGCCTAACACTGTTATGGCATTTTTCTCTATGAGCATACTAGCCAGTTGGTCTGGGACTGAGTCCAGGAACTGGGTGCAGGGTACCAGGGGTCTATAGATTAGCCCTCCTGCGAAAGAGCATGTTGCAGAGAAGGATAATCTGAAACCGCAGGCTTCGAAATTGTTAATGTTAAGGGGGGATATTGTGCATTCTAGTTGGGCCTGGTTTATAATGGCCAATCCTCCTCCCATCGCTCCTCCCTGTCAAGGCGGACAATTTTATAGCCAGGGGTTAGTAATTCTACGATATCTGGGGCTGAGCTTTCTCTAAGCCAACTTTCGGTGATGAAAAGAGCCTCCAGGCGCTCTTCTTCGAGTAATAGCTTAATTTCCATTGCATATTTGGGTAGGGATCTGCTGTTAATTAATCCCATTTTGGCTATTCTACATTTGGTCCTTTCCGCTTCTTTTTCCTGCCTATTATAGTTTCTAGTGTCTCCCTTAAACCCACATACCAGACAATACTGTGCTTGTTCTACATTTAATGAGTGCTGACATTGCGGGTGGACTGTAGCCTTTGATTTCAGTAGTTCTGATCTGGTATAGGTGAGTATTCTTCTTGGGGGTGTGGGCGTAAGGACAGGGTTTCTGGCCCCTGGTCCTGGATGGTTGCGGACGGGCGCAGACGGGCTTTCCTTTGGCGCTCCTTCAGCGGGCGCAGACGGGCTTTCCTTTGGCGTCCGCTGCGTGTCCACTGGCCCATGTTTTAATGTAGGGAAGTCCAGAGTGCTTCCACCCCTTCCCCGCCCTTGTGGAGTCAGCTGGGAGAGTTTCGCCCCGCCCTCCACTCAAACGGCTCCTGCCGCGGTGGACCGGGGTTGGGGGCAAAGTCCTGTTAGGAAGAGCTGCGCTTGCTGGGCTTGCGGGCTGTGCAAAATAAGCAGGTAGGGGGAATCTGGGGGATTAAAAAGTGGTGTTTTTAAAAACAAAGTTTTACGCAGTTAAAAGGAGTGGGGGGTGCTCTATGGCAGTGTTCAGCTCTGGCGGCAACACAGGATTAGCTGCCTCACCTCGCTCCGCTGTATGTCCAAGATGCTCGGCGCTGATGTAGGGAAGTCCAGAGTGCTTCCGCCCCTTCCCCACCCCTGTCGAGTCAGCTGGGAGAGTTTGGCCCGCCCTCCACTCAAACGGCTCCTGCCGTGGTGGACCGGGGCTGGGGGCAAAGTCCCATTAGGAAGTGCTGGGCTTGCTAGGCTTGCAGGCTGTGCAAAATAAGCAGGTAGGGGGAATCTGGGGGATTAAAAAGTGGTGTTTTTAAAAACAAAGTTTCACGCAGATAAAAAGGAGTGGGGGGTGTTCTATAGCAGCGTTCAGCTCTGGCGGCAACACAGGATTATCTTCCTCACCTCGCTCCGCTGTATGTCCAAGAACCCCGGCGCTGATGTAGGGAAGTCCAGAGTGCTTCCGCCCCTTTCACACCCCTGTCGATTCAGCTGGGAGAGTTTGGCCTCACCCCACATAAAATCCACAGCCAAAGGAGCGCTCTTCACTCTCCGCCATCTCAAAAAAATGAAACCCTTCATCCCGGCCGATGACTTTAAAACTGTTATCAAATCGCTAGTCATGTCTATAAAAGACTATGGTAACGCTATTCTCGCTGGAACACCTAAAGTCCCTCTTGCGCCTCTCAAATATGTGCTCCACCTAGCTGTGAGACTTATCCTTGACTACAAACGGTTCGACCACATCTCCCCCGCGCTTAAAACACTCAAATGGCTTCCCATTGAAGACAGATCCACCTACAAGATTGCATGTATCACGCATAAAGCACTTCACCAAAACTCTCCACGTTACCTCTCAGACAAACTACACAAAGCAGGCTGCACCCGACCGACAAGGAGTACCAACGCCCTCATACTTATTCCCCCTCTGCTAAAAAAGAAAAGCACACAGGCTCGATCCTTCTCTGGAAACGCTCCTTCCATCTGGAACTCCCTGCCTAAAGACCTACGCTGTAACCCTTCCTACATCAACTTCAAAAGAGGCCTCAAATTGTACCTCCTCAACAAATATTAGGGTCAATAATACCTACCTCAGACACCATCTCCCGCTCTTCACCTCATCAGGCTTTCCTCTTTTGCCCTCCAACTCTCTCAAATCCTCTTTCTACCTTCTTTCTCCTCTCCCTCATGCTACTACTTCCCCTCACCATACCTCCCTCTCTGCCCTTTCCTTCAAGTATGACATCTAGACTCTAGCAAGGCCTCCCTCTGATCTCCCACGACCCTATTGCTCTAATCTCCCAGTCTCCGTATCTCCCTCCTTTTCCTCTTTTTCACTCCCTCACACCCACCCTAATCTAATCACACTCCACCCACATGAGCTTATCATTGTACTCTTGTTAATGGTTTTACAAAACAAGGGTACGAAGTTCCTCTGGTAGAGTGAGATAATGAATGAAACCAGTAATGTGATCCACAAAGGATCAACAGGGTGTGAAAGAAGGAGAAGGAGTTCTCCTTGTTGGAACTAGGGCTCTCACACACCCAGCAAGCTAGGTGTCATGCTTCATCATTTGAGCCTGCCCCTCGTCTGCAATACCTGATGGGCACCCGGAACCGGGGCTCTTTGTCGGGGATCTTTTGTTCCTGCCGGTGGGTGCAGTGGGGGTGAGAGGCCAAGTGTGTGTAGTAGTAGAAGAAGAGGTAGTGAAACAATTAAAATAGGTCAGTTAATCCTAACCAAACTTTTATTATGAAGGTAAACCGCTTAGTTAAAAATAATAACATAGAGAGGACCCAAACCTAGTCATTAGGTGTCTAATTGTAGAGGTTCTACTCTCTGGTGATCAACATGTTTCCTGTCATCGTCGTCATTACAGATCAAGACACTTCTTCAGGATCAGAGTTCAGCTATCTACACTAGGTAGTATGTGTGTAACTACATACCCTTTCTTGTCTTGATAGACCTATGAGGGGAGAAAAACAAAGGTGTAAAAATGTTGTTTAAGACGAACATGAGTAAAACTTCGTCGGGTAATGGGCGGACATTATTCTCCAGTTAGACTGGAAACATGAATGGTCATGTCGAAGCATTCAATTATACATCATTATAGTAGGTGGGGTATAACATACACATATTAGTTAGGCTATCCACTCTAATGACATTACTCTTTTAAAGGTAAGCACACTGCTAGGTGTGATGTTACTAAAGGATTAAAAAGAAAAATTATATTTTGAAGCAATGAAGGTGAAAAGTAGAGACAAATCGCTCCATAGTCAGGATACGAAGGAAGGACTCACTTAAACTCACTGCACAGCCTGTGTGCTGCAGTGGTCGGCGGGTTTTAGGACACCAATTGGGTCCTATTGAGAGAGGAGAGGAGAGAATGACTGGATTAATTAACAACGGTATGTAACACCTCTTGTAAATAGCACTTGTATTTTTCTGCTTTGCCTGTTATATTGGTTTGTATGGCAATGTTATTGACCAAATGTATCAATTACTGTACCTCCTTGCACTCCTGTAAAGCGCTCTGATACCTCTAGGTCTAGTCAGCGCTATATAAAAACCTTTAAAATAAAAATAAATAATAAACATAACAGCAGATCACACTGGAAGGCTTAGGCAAGAAAATACCTACTTTCTAAAAGTGTTATTTTCAAACACAGACTATTAAAACCAACTTTGCCAAAAGATTTATTTTATTATTCTGAGCTCATGCATAATAAACTCGAATTTCTACCATGTTCCCTGAGTCAGTTAGGACTATAAGATGTAATAGCCAGACTGCCCATTCTAACCTATGGAGAACAGGTAGTCTTGCAGCAGTGAAAAACAAAATGGAGGGTATGTTGTATTCTCATGAAAGGATTTTTTCGAAAATAGACCTACGTAGTGCGTACCACCAGATAAAACTGCATGAGGATTCGAAATCATTGACTGCGTTCATCACTCCTGAGGGTATTTATCAATTCACGCGTATGCCTTTCGGGTTGGCGTCTGCTGCTGGTGTGTTTCAGCGTATGATGGGTTCAGTTTTGGAGGGAATAAAGAACGTGGTATTCTTCCAAGATGAAGTTTTGTTATTTGGTGAGAATATGGAACAGCATAATGTGATTTTGAGTGAGGTTTTGAACAAAATGGAGAAAGCAGGCTTGACCTTAAAAAAAGAAAAGTGTAGATTCGCTGTGGAGGAGGTAGAGTATTTGGGTTATACTTTGTCGGCAGATGGGGTGAGACCGAAACGTGACTTATTGGAATCTATAAGGAAGGCTCCTGCACCTGAGGATAAACATCAGTTGAGGTTGTTCTTGGGTTTAATCAAGTACTATGCGAAGTTTGTGAAAAACTTTGCAGACAAGACGGAGAAGATAAGAGCGTTGTTAAGAAAAGGTTGTAAATTTGTGTGGGATAAGGAACTGGAGGGAGTGTTTGACAACATAAAGAAAGAGATCTGTGAGGCTAAAATTCTTACACCTTTTGATACTAGGTTGCAATCTGTATTAACTGTTGATGCTAGTGGTGTTGGGGTAGGTGCAGTGTTGGCACAGGAGCACCCATCTGGTGTCAAGACGGTGGCATTCGCATCAAGATGAAATGAAATGAAATGAAAAATTGCATTTGTATAGCGCATAACTGCCCTAGGGCCTCGCAGCGCTTGAAGATAAAATGGTTTAGCGCAGGCTCGGGGCAGATCAGCAGGATTTAGCAAACAAATGCGTTTTCAAGGCCTTTCTGAATGAGAGGAGGTTGCTATTTCCTCGGATGGCAAAGGGGAGGGCATTCCAAAGTCTGGTCGCCGAATGGGAAAAAGAGCGGCCACCCCAACGGGCTTTGTTAATTTTAGAGGAGGTGGCCAGCTGCAAGGTACCAGACCGAAGGGGGCGTGCTGGGAAATAAGGCGTGACCAAAGGGTGCAGAATCGCTGGGCCTACACGGTGAAAGGATTTGTGCATAATGCACAAAGCTTTAAACTGCACTCTGGCAGCCATTGGGAGCCAGTGGAGGTCTTTCAGAGCCTTCCTCGCCGACTGCCGACGGGAGAGATTGAACAGTAGGCGGGCCGCACTGTTTTGTGTGACCTGAAGCCTCTGCAGTACCGAAGCCGGTGCTCCTAGGTAGAGAGCATTCCCATAATCCAGGCGAGAGAGAATCAGGGCCTGGACCATGGTCCTCCTCGCCTGGAAAGGGAGCAAAGGGAGCACCCGCCGGAGCATCCTCATTAGTCCAAAGCAAGATCGCTTACTAGTTCGGAGAGAAATTACTCGATAATAGAGAGGGAGGCGCTAGCAGCTTCATGGGGCTATGAGTATTTTAGAGTGTACTTGTGGGGTTTTAAATTCAGATTACTCACGGACCATAAACCTTAGTTGAGAATCTTGTCACCCGGTGGTGCAGGGAAGGGGTCCGCTAGATTGACGAGATTGGCAGCACGCATGCAAGATTTCTTGTACCAGGTTGTTTATATACTGGCCAGGCAGATGGGTTGTCGAGACTTCCTTTACCGTGGCAAGATGTGGATAAGTCTAGTGTGGAACTAGCCCAATGTGAGGGTGCTGTAGCAGCTATTGATGAAGTTGTGAGTTTGTGTTATGGTGCGATAGGGAAGACACAGTGGAATGAAAGTATGGCAAAGGATGAGGTTTTACATATTGTGAAGGAGCTGATTGTTAAAGGATCTAGGCAGGAAAGCACTCTTGCAATTGATGTTAGACCATATTTGAAGGTTTTGGATGAGTTGTCAATCTATGATAAAGATGAAAACCTAGTAATGAAGGATGACAAGTATATTCCACCGTGTGATTTAAGGTTTCTCTTATTCAAGTTGGCGCATGAGGGACACCTTGGACAACCTCTTACCAAGAAAAGAGTGAGGGAGCATTTTTGGTGGGCGGGAATGGATAAGCAGATATCTGAGTGGGTTGAAAGGTGTGTGGAATGTTTAGAAAGTGAGAAGAGACTGAAGATGGGCCGCCAGGAGAATCATGGTAAAATAGAGGATCCAGGGTTACCCTGGCACACTGTGTGTTTGGATTTTATTGGACCCTATAGTGGATTTAGGGTGGATCTGAAGTTCGTTCTTGTCATGGTTGATGTATCCTCAAGATGGTTAGTTGTGAAGTTTTCTAGTGAGATTACAACCAAGTCTACAATTAAAATAATGTCTGAGGTATTCAGGGAAGAAGGTTATCCTGTGAAAATAATTACTGATAACGGGACACAATTAACTTCTGGTGAAATGGTGTCTTTCTTAAAGACATGTGGGATTATACATTCAAGAACGTCTCTATATAATCCACAAGGGAATGGTGTTGTGGAGAGGGCGAACAGAATGGTGAAGGGTGCAATACAGATGGCTGTTTCTTCTGGTGGTGATGTTAAAAGTATGGTGAACGATCTAGTGTGGGCGTATCGCACCACTGAGAACAGCGTTTCCGGGAAAGTTCCTTTCAAACTGATGAGGGGAAGAGCAGCTGGAACCAAGCTTGTACCGGCATGGATGAAGGAGTGTATGGGTTTGGAGAATTTGGAAAATTGTGGAAAGGAAAAGGAGTATGTTGGTGGAGGTGTTGTAAATAAAATTTCTGTAAATGACCTAGTGAAGGTTAAACCTGGTCGTATCGGCAGTGGTTTGACGAAATTCAGGGGTCCATTTAAAGTGAAATCTGTGCATAATCGTTTTGTATCGTTGTATAATGGGGAACACTGGAATATGAGGAGGGTTGCGTTGTACAAAAAAGGTACAAAGAATGAGGATAGTGAAACTTGTGTTCATGATGATACTCATGTTGGTCATAAGGGTGATGATCATACCTCTGGGTGTGCAAAAAATGTTATTAACGATTGTGTTCCATTACAGAGATGCAGACGACCACCAAGTTATTTAAAAGTTTATTTCTGTGAGGATGCTTAATGTGTGGAGAGTTACTTCTTTGTTTGTTTTATTTGTCTTTATTTACTTTAATTCGTTTTTTCTTCTTTTATTCATGTTAATTTATGAAGGGAAGAGGATATGTTGTATTCTCATCTAGTATTGTTTGCACCTTTATCTTTAAATAATATGTTCCATTTAGATTCTTAGTGGAATTGATGTTCTGTACATTGCATCTGGTTGGCAGTTGCCTGCTAGTCTTGGTGGAGCACCAACTACTCTCTGTTACTCGAAATAAACATTCTTATTTTCCTATCTATCATTGGTACCAGCCTACTTCCTTTACAACAGGGTAATTCACTACCAGGACATGCTAAACATATGAAGCCATGTCCTGCATTACACCCACAATGCACCTACCATAGGGGCGACTGACATGATGCCAAGGGAAGGTTCGGGGCTGGGAAGTGTGGGCACTTCACAGACAAGATGGCAGTCCTGGTCTGCACACAGACACTGCAGTGGCAGGTCTGAGGTACCATTTACAATCTGCTTCTGTGGGTGGCGCAAACCAGCACTGCAGGCCCACCAGCAGCATTTGGGTTACCAGCCCTGGGCACACACAGGCCACGCTACTAGGGACTAACAGATAACCCAAATAAGCCAATCAGGGATATACCAATTCACAGTTACATTTATACAGGGAGCATTCGTGCCGTGGCACTGAATAGCAGTGGCACTGCGCCCAGAGCATCTAATACCAGCAAAAACAGAGGAGACAACAGCGAAACATGGAAGGGAGACCCACACCAATAGTGCCAGGTCTAACACGTGTCCCCTCCAGCTGAAATGTGGGGAGAACTACTTATTACCTTGGGAGTTCTCATCGGCATTGGCGTGTTCTATGCCAGGGCGGTGTTCCACAGTGAAATCCATACCCTGTAGGGAAATGGACCACCTCAACAACGTGGGATTCTCACCCCTCATCTGCATCAGCCATCTGAGGGGCCTGCGGTCTGTCTGAACCCGGAAGTGAGTCCCAAACAGGTATGGTCTCAGCTTCTTGAGTGCCCAGACCACTGCAAATACCTCACGCTCAGTTGCACTCCACCTTTGTTCCCGGGGAAGTAACCTCCTACTGATGAAGGCTACAGGTTGGTCTAATCCCTCCTCGTTTACCTGTGACAAAACAGCCCCCACCCCATGCTCTGAAGCATCTGTCTGGACAATAAATTCTTTAGCAAAATTGGCGCCAGGAGGACGGGCTCTGTACACATGGCAGTCTCGAGGGCATCAAAAGCTTTCCGACAGGTGTCAGTCCAGTTCACAATCTTTGGCTGCTTCTTGGAAGTCAGCTCAGTCAAGGGTGTAACAATGTTGCCATACCCCTTGACAAACCTCCTGTAATAACCCGTGAGACCTAGGAAGGCCCTCACCTGAGTCTGGGTCCTGGGGGGCTCCCATGCCAGGATGGTTTCAATCTTGGGCTGTAGGGGGACCACCCGGCCATTCCCCACCTGGTGTCCTAAGTACACCACAGAACCCTGCCCAATCTGGCACTTTCTGGCTGCCTTGATTGTGAGGCCTGCTCTGTGCAGTGCCATCAACACTTCCCAGAGGTAGCGCAAGTGGTCCTCCCAGGAGGAACTAAACACTGCAATGTCATCCAGGTAGGTGGCACTGAAAGCCTCCATTCCAGCCAACACCTGGTTGACCAACCTCTGAAAGGTGGCAGGGGCATTCTTCACCCCAAAGGGCATCACCCGGAACTGGTAGTGCCCATCTGGGGTGGAGAATGCAGACATTTTCTTTGCCCCATCAGTTAAGGTGATCTGCCAGTACCCAGACGTTAGATCAAACGTGCTGAGGTACCGGGCAGCCCCCAACCGATCTATGAGCTCATCAGCTCTGGGGATGGGGTGCTTGTCATTCTTCATGACCGAATTGAGACCACAGTAGTCCACACAGAATATGAACTATGGGGTGGCACCAGGCGCGGCAGCTTTTGGTACCAAGACCACAGGGCTGGACCATGGGCTGCTAGAGGACTCAATCACCCTAGGGCAAACATTTTGGAGACCTCCTCCTGAATGTAGGCCCTGACCCTGTCAGTCACTCTGTAAGCCTTGTGCTTGACAGGAAGACTGTCCCCAGTGTCCACGTCATGGATGCACCACTCAGTGACACCAGGCACCAGGGAAAACAAATCAGACAATTGCCCCAACAGCTGGTGACTATCTCTCTGCTGCTCAGGGGTCAGTGTGGTGGAGAGGACCACACCCTCCACTGACCCATCCTTCTCCCCTGCACACAGGAGGTCATGAAGAAGCTCACTCTCCTCTTCCATCCCAGCATCTGTGGCAAGAAACATGCCCACTTCAGACCTCGCAAAGTGGGGCTACAGGCGGTTCACATGCAGGACCCGCAAGGGGTTCCTGGGAGACTAAAAGTCCACCAAGTAGGTAACTGGACTTTTGCGCTCCCCCACCTCGAATGGACCGGTCTACTTATATTGGAGTGCACCAGGGTCCAATGGGGCCAGTACCCAAACCTTCTGACCAGGTTGAAACTCGACCAGAGTGGTGTTCTGGTCGTGCCAGCGTATCATTTCCTTCTGGCTGGCTTCCAGATTTGCCTCAGCAATTTTTCTGAAACGCCGAGTCTGATTACTGAAGGCCAATATGTAGTTAAATACATCTTGGGGAGGTTTTGTGGGAGATTGCTCCCAGACTTCCTTGACCAGACTCAGAGGCCCTCTTACCGGATGGCCATAGAGCAGTTCAAAGGGACTGAACCCTAAGGACTTCTGTGGCACCTCACGGTAGGCAAACAACAAGCATGGCAAGAGGACGTCTCACTTACACCTCAGGAGCTCTTCTAGGCCCATAATCATGCCCTTTAAGGTCCGGTTGAACCTTTCAACCAGACCATATCCATGGGGCCGATAGAGAGTGGTGAACTTATAAGTTACCCCACACTCGCTCCACAGAGACTCCATATACTTGGAGATGAAATTGGTCCCTCTGTCAGACACCCCCTCTCTGGAGAACCCCACGCAGAAGAATAACCCCATCAGTGCACGGCCCACCACGGGGGCCGTCACCGTCCTGAGCGCGATGGCTTCAGGGTACCGGGTGGCATGGTCCACCAGGACCAGGATAAACCTGTTGCCCATGGCTGTCCTGGGATCCAGAGGCTCCACGATGTCAATGCCCCCTCGCTCGAATGGGGTACTAACAACTGGAAAGGGCTGGAGTGGGGCCTTGATCTTTCCCCCACTCTTCCCACTTGCCTGGCAAGTCTCACATGTCCTGCAATGAGTGTCTGAGCTCTTGCGCATCTGGGGCCAATAAAAGTGGGTGACCAGCCTTTTAAAGGTCTTGGTCTTGGTCTGCCCCAGATGTCCTGCCAATGGAACGTCATCATCCAACCCCAGTAGGAAGGCTCTGAAGCATGCGGGCACCACCAGCACACGGGCTGACCCCAGCTCAGCAGCCTTAGGCTCGCTATACAGGAGACTGTTCTCCCAATAAATCAGATGTGAACCAGACTGGTCACCTGCTGCCTGGGCATACCCTCAAGAGAGGGGCAAACTCTTTGCTGCTCACAAAACTCCTTCCTGGTGGGCCCTCCTCCCTGCTGCCAATGGGTCAGCTCAGGCAGGTCCCCCAGTTTGGCACTCTGTTCCCTTGTAGTTTCCAGGGCATCCCCCTCGGGGGCTGCTCCCTCATGGGCCGTGGAAGACAAGGGGGCTGGCTTACCGTGCCCCCTGCCCCTTCTCTCTAAGGCAGGGATCTGAGCCATACTCTCAGGCTCCAGGTTCTCAACACCCTCCTTGGCTGTCATGGCCCTAGTGGTAACACATGCCCATTCAGGCAGACCCAACATTTGCAAGTGAGCTCTCCTCTCCACCGTAGCCCACAGGGAGTTCTCTAAATCATTGTCCAACAGACAGTCTACAGGCATGGCGGGCCTCACAGCCACCTGAAGAGTTCCTGAGACCCCCCCACTCAAAGGGAACCTGTGCCACCTCGCACTGGCTCTCTGCTGACATACAGGGTAGAATGCATGAGGGACAACCTGCTCTTTGGACACCAACCGGGAGCTGACAGCAGTTACACTGTCCCCTGTGTCTCTTAGAGCCTCCACTCTATGGCCATTGATGGTCACCCACTGCCTGTACTTCTTAGTGTTTTGAGGCAGAGCAGGTTTAGGGACCATCTCAAAGTCTCCTAATGAAACAAGGGTCAACTCTACGGGGTCCCACCCATCTGGGGTGCCCATCTCTTCCTCCCCCAGGGCTACACTAGCAAGCTGGTGGGGCGGTGCTCGGTTGGGTGCAGGGTGGTCCTTCAGGGGACACAGGGGGGCATATGTATCAATATCCCATTTTGCGTATCTCAAACTGCGAGATTTTGCAATTTGCAGTTTCAGATTTGCAAAACAGGATGTATTTAAAAAATCGCTAATGTTTAGCAATTTCTTAAACATCGCAAAAAATTCTCAGAATCTTGATTTGCAATTCCTTAATTGCGAAATTCGCAAATTAAGAAATCGCAAAATCGGGAATCTGCAATACAGGTGCAGCTTGATGACATCACAACCAGGAAGTGAGAGTGATTTGCTGCACCTGTTTGCCTGAGCCACAGTTAGAGGCAGTTTGGAGAGTTTGAGGAGGCAGCACAGCACAGAAAGAACCCCAACGGAGTCCCAGAGGCCACATGAGGGCAAGGAGGGTGAAAAGAGGAAGAGAAAGAATACATTCTCTGACAAAGAGCAGGAGGTGCTGATAGAGGAGATGGTCTGCAGCCATGAGCTCCTCTTTGGGAAAAAGGCTTTGAAAGTCCCAGAAGCAAGGAAAAGGAAAATTTGGTTGGAAATACAAGAGAAAGTGAATGCTGTGGGTGTGACTCATCGCACTGCTGAAGAACTTCGCAAGAGGTGGTACGATATGTGACAAAGGTCTATGTAGAGGGTGGCAGCCAGACTAAAGGAGTCAAACAAGACCGGGGGAGGAACATCCACAGCAGCACAGCCAACACACCATGAAGAGCTTGTGGAGTCCACTCTCCTGCCTGAGAGTGTAAGTGGTGTGGCTGACATCGACAGCTCTGTCCCTGCATCCAGCAGTCAAGGTAAGATGCATGCAAATATATCTGCACACATCCCCATATCATGCAGACTGACTAGAATGTGTAAACTAGAAACAACACATGTCACCTTGGTCCACTTCTTACAGCTCACACAGCAATGCATCATGGGAGTTGTAGTTGGCTGTAGGATAGTGTGTCCATGACACATAGGAAATAATTTGCAAAATGTGGGTTAGTGAAAAGGGAATAAGACAGTGTCAGAAATTAGACAACACAAAACTTAGAAACTTTATTGAGTCCAAAATGCAGACAATGACAGAAACTCATGTGTCCCCCTTTACCACCACAGCACAATCCAGGGCACTTGATGACAGTGCAGAGGAAGATGATTTATAAATTCCTTTGGACCAGTCTGATAATGGGGACTCCAGTGAAGAGTCACAGCACACTACCATCATGTGCAGGAAGCGCATACATGTGCCCCCACTGACTCCATTGGAGGATGACTAAGACGCCACAGGGAGGCGAGTGAGGACAGAGAGGCAAGGCAGGGTGTGCCACACATCAAAAGACAGGAAACACCACAAATCAGTGTGGCAATAATGGAAACATGAAGGCAAGGCCTAGGTGCAGCACTGCCACAGATGAGGAGCATACAGTATTTGCAGGTCTGAAAAACAACATGCTTCAAGTACAGCGCCTGCAACAGAAATCATTGCGCTCCATTAATAGGCAGCTGAGCACCCTCAACAGGAATCAGCGCTACATGGGGAGGGCATCATGGTCATGGCAGGTGCCATACGTGACCTCTATGACACACTGAAACAAAACCAAGGTGCCAAGGACAGGGCTGCCCAACATGCCAACACACGACTTCACAACTACACAAAGGTGGTGAACCGCCTCTGCACCACCACCAGCAACTTCATCCGTTGCAGTATTACAATGCAGCTGCAAATGTTACACTGCTGCCAGGACATTGCAAGAGGGCTGGAACAGGTAACCAGTGCAGTAGAGCAAATGCAAACCGCCAACTCAGGTGGCAGCACACTCATGGTCTCTGGGGAGAGTGAAGAGACCTCAAGTAGGAGTAGCAACACACCTACATTGCCTGAAGCACGACGTCGCAGTGGCAGACAGGATGCAGTACCTAGGCACCCAACAGAGGGCACTCAGGCTGGGGACCGACCAGCACCAATCCGTCACCGGAGGAGGTGAACTGCACATTGATACATTTGTGGCAATGGGTGATGCAACCCAACAATACAGATTGTACACTTTCTTGGGTAGTTCCTGCACTGTGTGCATGACATGTGCTGGGTACAGCAACAGTTCACATCACAAATTTAAAACATCATTTGGCTCATTATCATCATTTCTTACCTAGAAGTAGTTTTATGTGATCTCAGTCCGTCTCTGACGTCCGGCAGCTGCCCCAACTCCTGCTGCTGCCCTGCCAGGGGGAGGTGGGCAATCGTCATCCGATGTGTCTGTGTCGGTCACATCAATTGAGGTGCCTTTCCTCATAGCCATGTTATGGAGCATTGCGCAGCTTGCCACAATTTTACAGCATGTCTCAGGGCTGTATTAAAGTGCTCCTCCACTTTTATGCAGGCACCTGAACCGGCTCTTTAGGATTCCAAACGTACGCTCTATGATGCAGCGCGTAGATCTGTGTGCCCTGTTGTATCTCCTCTCCCTTGCATTGCCGGGATCCAGGTACGGGGTCAGGATGAAGTCCCGCACTGCATAGGCACTGTCACCTGCAGGGATAGAAACAATAGGTAAGTCAATGTCTTACCCCAGGAGACATAGTGGAAGGATGGATGTGTGCCATTTATTTACCTAGCAGGTATCCCTCTCCAAACTCTTCAGCACTCAGACGTCTGTGTATCCCATTATGTCTAAAAATGAAAGAGTCGTGTATACTGCCAGGGTATTTTGGTACAATGTCATTGATGATATACTTAGCATTGCACACAATCTGTACATTCAGGGAATGGTAGCATTTACAGTTTCTGTAGACATATTCAGTTGCTGCTGGGGCTGTGATGGCCACATGGGTCCCATCAATGCAGCCAATGACGCGGGGGAAACGTGCAATCTGGTAAAAGTCAAGTTTGGTTTACTGTAATGCCTGTTGGGTGCTGGGGAAGTATATATGATGTGATAGCCTCTGTAGCATTGCATCCAGAAACCCATGGAAAAAGCGTGACAGGGCACTCTGTGACACCCCGCCAACCTCTGCTATGACCCCTTGAAAACTCCCTGAGGCCAGGAGGTGCAGTGAGCACAGGACCTGCACATGGGTGGGAATTGTTTGGGTCCTGCGTGTTGGGTGTTCCAAAAAGGGTTTAAGCTCCTCAATCAGGTTCAAGATGGTCTGTGGGTGCAGCCTGTACTTGTCATGGATGTCCTCTCCAGTCTGCTGGAACAGAGTGATGCGCATCCTGAAGATACATTCCTGTCTCATTCTCCTCTGTCCAAGAGCCCGAATACGCAGCCTCCTGGCTATTACATATAGTGCTGCCATTGTGGAAGTTTCAGTTGCATTGTGGGCTGCTTTAAATACCTTGCACCTGGTTACCACCTGCATGCACTTGGTGGTAATTGCAATTTCTTAATTTACGATTTTAACCAAATCGCAATTTGTGAATTTGTGTTACATTTACTTGCCATTTCCTTTTTGCGACTTTCGCTAACTGAGAAAATCGCAAATTAGGAAATCGCAAAGATATTCGCAGATTTTACTTTTTTGCTATTTTTGCGATTTCTTACTTTGCCATGAGATTGTGCCTCATACATCTGAAATTGCGAATTTTTAATCGCAAACGTTGTTTTTGCGATTTGCAGCGTTTGCGACTAAAAATGTGGTTGATACATATGCCCCTGGGGATCAAAATACCGGTGGCCCATTTTCCCCTCTGAACAGGCCTACCTGTCGGGGGCATTGACCTCTGTTCTTGGGGAGGCTGGAAAACCACTGCTTGGTTCCCTTGGGAATTACTTTGGGGCCCTCTTGGAAACTCCCTTGGTTTACCCCTGCCCCCCCACTTCTCTGTTGGGGACCCTGCCCACCTTTGGCGAATTCTCCCATTGGACAGTGGCGAACCCGGGTGCTCACCCAGCTGTCCGCCTCCTCAGCAAGCTTCCTATGGTTAGTCAGCTTGCAATCAATCAGGTGCTGGCGTAGCTCAGGAAAACAGTTACTAGATAAATGCTCCCATGCAATCAAATCATAAAGTTGCTCAAAAGTTTCTACTTTGCTACCTTTTACCCAGTGCTCCATTGCCCTGCAAAAAAAAGACACATATTCAACCCACTTGGTACCCTCTAACTTTTTGCAGGTCCTAAACCTCTGCCTATACATCTCAGGGGTCAAACCACAGCGGGTCATCAAAGCTTCTTTCATGTGGGCATAAACCATTCTACTTTCCTGGGGCAGGTCCAACAAGGTATCCCTCCCCTCACTAACAAAGCGCCCCTACAACTCAGCTTCCAAATCCTTTTCAGGGACCCAGTGGGACACCATGGCTAATTCATAGGCCACGGAAAACACTGCCCAATATCTTCACTTTTGAGGAAATCCTTAATAACCTCTTTGGGTATATACACTCTATTCTCAGTATGTACTACAGGTATGCTGCCATCAGAGGGGGAGAGCTCTACATTCTTTGCCTTAATCTCCAACTGCCTCAATACTCTCCCATGTTCAAATTTCATCTTCATTATCTCAACCTCTAACTTCTTGTTCTCTAGGTCCCTCTGACCCTCCATCTTGAGTCTAGCCATCTTCATATTATCCCGCTTCTCTCTCTCCCTGTCCTCCATCTCTTC
Organism: Lissotriton helveticus; assembly: GCF_964261635.1. Taxonomy (NCBI): domain Eukaryota; kingdom Metazoa; phylum Chordata; class Amphibia; order Caudata; family Salamandridae; genus Lissotriton; species Lissotriton helveticus. The sequence goes on along the minus strand of NC_136062.1, from coordinate 164,665,620 downwards.
TGGAGACAGACCCCTTGAGGACACACTGGTGCTCGGGCTGGAAAGCGCTTTACCACCTACCAAATCTACTACTTCCACCTGCCGCTCTCTTTGATCCTCTCCCTCCTCCACAGGCCCCCCCCCCATCTTTATGGGCATGCCTGGCTTCTAGCCAGGCCTTCAGGGCTTTGTAAAACTCTTCCCTCTTAGTGAGACCTGTGATAGGGACTGTGAATTGTTTGCAAAAATATTCGAGCTGCTTGCAATTGTAGGTATCTAATTTCTCTTCTTCCCAGGAGAGCTCCTCGGAGGCATTGGATATGGGCTTGCCCATTGTAGGAATGACTAGCGATATCAATCAAAAATAGAATCAAAAACCTCAAAAATGTATGTGGTTGCGTTATGGTCTGCACTCACTAGTAGTGTACACTATAATTACTGTATGCGATCATAAATGCAAGACCAGATTCTCACCGCTGACCACCAATGTTAGAAATGGGGGTCTCTAGTTGGCAATGGCTGGCCACTGTCCAAGTAGGGACCCTTTCTTCCTAAGTCAGAGTAAGGGGGCTACACCCTTTGATAACCCCTGCTCAACCCTGTGGTAACGAGGCACGAGCAGCTAGGCTTATCTCAGAGGCAGTGTGTAAAGCATTTATGATCATACACAGTAACACAGTGAGGAACACTACAAAGGGACACCACACAAGTAGCTATAAAAAATAAGTATCTTTATATATAGATTTAACACAAGACCAATAATGGTAAAAAGCCACAATACTGTAAAGTAGGATTATTCTTGAAATGCTGTAAAAATAGTTCAGAGTGTGCAAATAGGAGTTCAGTTCAAGGCAGTGGTCTCTGCGACCCTTTTAATTACAAAGTACCTGGATTTCGTAGCAAAACCAACAAAATATCGCAAACGAGCAGTAGCGATGGTTTCCCTCACGCAAGGCTGGCAATGGAGGATGATGCGCCGGTCTGCGGATGCGTGCTGGACAAAGCGACAAACTTTTTCACGCTAGGCCAGCGATGCGTTGAATCCTTGCCGCAAGGGGGGATGAGATGCAGAGCATGTTGTGGGTGCGACCCTGTTGCGATGAGTAGAAATGGTGCTCGGCGAGGGAGCAACGCTCCGGGCGTGATGGGAGGAAAATGGCAGACGCACGGCGACAGCACTGCGGTGCGATGATCTCGATGCGAGGATCTGGGGTTAGCAAGCACGCGAAGAGCTCGCAAACGTGCGATGCGATGATCTTCGGGGGTTAGCGAGCACTTTGTGGCCCGCAATCGTGCGATGCAATGTTTTGGCTTGCGAGCGCTCGGCAGCAGCCGCGCGGTGATTTTTCTTACGCTCTTCAGCTGCAGCGGCTCGCAAACGGGCATTAGCAACAATTTCAACACTTTCTTCTCTGTAGTAGAACTAGAGGCCCTGGAACTCACAGGGGCCTCACATGCAGATAGAAATCCTCGCAGGGAGGAATCAGGAGTCTGGTGGGGGAGTCAGATGTGCCTGTGACTCCAGCAGGAGGCTACCTCTTTTCTAGCCCTTGGGTGATTGCTTTAGCAAAATAAAAGTCTCTCAAAAGTCCTTTTCCCTCTTCTTCCAAGTCCAGGGGAAGCTACTGCAGGCCAATCCAAGAAATAGCACACAAGGACCGTCCTCTCCTGCAGAGTCCTTCAGTGAAACGGACAGAGGTTCTTCTTTACATCGAGGAGCAATACAAAAATCAGGGGTTTGGGCACAGATATTTATACCCCAAAAGTCTTTGTTCTCAAAAGTCTCTAGTCACTAAACCCAGCCAGAACCAGTTCTGCTCAGGCCTGGAGCACTTTGTTTACAGGCTGCATCCTTCCTTTCAGAAAGAGGGGGTCTGCCATCAGACGCACAGTAGGAGTTGGAGCCAGCATTCACCTTGCCAGGCACAGCCCTATTCAGGTTAAGGAGCTACCCCTCCCCAGTACTCAATGCAGATCGCTCTATTCAACCCAGATCTGACTCAGCCTGCCTTGCCCCTCTAAACCCAGACAGTCAATACACATAACAGCAGAGCACACTGGAAGGCTTAGGCAAGAAAATACCTACTTTTTATAAGTGGTATTTTCAAACACAGAATATTAAAACCAACTTTGCTAAAAGATGCATTTTATTATTCTGAGCACAGGCATACTAAACTGGAATTTCTACCATGTTCCCTGAGTCAGTTAGGACTATAAGATGTAATAGCCAGACTGTCCATTTTAACCTATGGAGAACAGGTAGCCTTGCAGCAGTGAAAAACAAAGTAGAGGATACTTCGCTACCAGGTCGTGCTACACATATTAAGCCATGCCCTGCCTTACACACACAATGCACCTACCATACGGGTGGCTGACATGATGCCAAGGGAAGGTTCAGGGACTAACAGATAACCCAAATAAGCCAATCAGGGATATACCAATTCACAGTTGCATTTACACAGGGAGCATTCGTGCTGTGGCACTGAATAGCAGTGGCACAGCGCCCAGCGCATCTAATACCAGCAAAAACAGAGGAGACAGCAGTGAAACATGGAAGGGAGACCCACGCCAATGAATAATCAGACTGACGAGTCAAAAGCAGTGGACCCTTAGGCTCCAAAGTCAGAGAAAACGAGAAAGAAGGTTCACATGAGGGTAATATTGCAGCAAAAGAGATTAAAACCCAAAAAGATGTAAATGGCACTTACTCCAAGTTGTGAATTTAGATCCTAAATAATCTTGAGACCTAATTAGGCATTGTGGCCTCGTTGTCCACGGAAGTCTGTGGGTCAGGGACCCCACATTCCTGAGAAGGTTTGTCGCTAACCTCCTACAATAATTTAAAAAAAAGATCTAAGTACAAACTTTGGACTGGCACTATGTTGAGAAGTGCCGCTCAAGGGCTACCGTGGTGGGTGGTGCAGGTCATTACCGGAGGTCAGAAGGGACTTAAAAGAGATCCATTCATGCATTTCTGTGTGAGGGTGATTATGGTAGAGAACTATGGCGATGCTTAACTTAGTCAGAACTTCAGGTCTAGTAAATGCTTGCTACCGTGGTTATGAGCCGCAGAACTAGTTGAAGAGAAAGAAAACTAACGGGTTAACAAATTTTAGCGTGCCCATGTATGGCGAGAGTCAGGCAAAAGTTCATAGCTGGGTGTCAAGAGTTTAAAAATAATACATATCCATGCGCAGTGCTATAAATGGGCCGGTACTCACCAGTACTGACTACCAGCACTTTTTCATTATCTCCCCTTGAGTACTGGCACTTTTTCTAGAACGAAGAGAGTACTGGTACTTATGGGGACCTGACTTTACCCGACGCAGCGTTCCCTTCATCCCTCAAATGATACCATGCAGCACCTTTAACAAGCACAGCACATAATCAATAACAGGAGCACGTCACCAGGACACAGCGTGAGCTGCTTTGTAAGTCATCAGAGGAGGGGTGTGTCTGCAGAATCATTCACTTATCCATTGATCTTTCACAATGGGACTGAGAGGGGGCTGTAAAATCTAATAGGTGGAGGTGGGAGGCACTTTTCAGGACATAACAAAAGAACGTTTGCTAATGCTTTTACCGTCGCCTTGCATCTAAATTGCCTTCTTGCACTTTTAAATATGAAGGGATCTTGTTACCAAACTCGCTGATTCCTATTTTATCGACCTTGGACAATCTGTAAGTCCAATAAAAACTGTGGCGATTGGCACCTGGTTCCCCAGTACAGACGTTGTCAGCTGAAGCCCTAACTCAGGTTTGCAAATGTTCCAGGAGAGACTTGTGTACTGGACAGATGGCTCAGTGGGCTGTAGGCCATCTGTTCGATTTAAGGTAGGCTGAAGTAGCATGTCATCCATAGGCGGTTGATAAAATGAATGTGTTTTAGTTAGATTATCGAAAAATCAATGATGCAATGGCCTCATTAATATTCAGACCTTGAGGTTTGATACATAAACTGTCCTCATTTCTTTGCAAAACTTCACATTACAAACTTTATTTCAAACCGTTTGCAAACGCAAGTGGTTCCATTTAAAAAGTACTACTTTTATGTACAGATTACAAAATCAAAGCAAATGGGAAATATTTGCTGAGGTGAACTTTGTGGATGCTGTATTCAGAAAGGAAGGTTTACTGAAAGTCATTGTAAGTGACAGTGGAGGCAATTTAAAGCTGAAACCTCCTAACAGTACATGAGCAGGAGTGGGTAAATCTGCCTACCACCCTAAAGGAAATTGGAGTGTTCAACAGTTTAACAGCGAAGATAAAGGGGTTATTGAATAGGCAAAAACACAAAAACTGAATTGGGAGAAAGAAGTAAGACAAACATTGGCAAAGCCAGTTGGTCTTGTAATGGGACAGTTAAAAAGAAGCTTTAACAAGCGGCCAGAAGAAACATGGAAGGAATGGCAGTGGGAGGAGGTAGAAGAAACATGATGCGGCGAGGTGGAGGGGAGAAGTAACAAGATGGAGGAGGGCGGAGGAAGGTTAAAAAAGCACTGTGACGTGGCCAGTGTTCATGGCGTCATATCGTTAAAAAAAAGAAAAGAAATAGCACCTGAATCATAGCGTGAGCAGAGTTCATCTGCGTTTGCTCCATCTGCTACTGAAAGAAAAGGAGGTGACGCGTGGCAAACGCTCCCCATTTAAAAGGCAACAAAGAAGAGTGACAAGGCTGCAAACTGATGGGAAGCAACGGGTGGGTTTGGAAAGTGCCTCTTGAATTACAGAAGTAGCTTGACAAAGATATGATGTTGTGTCTGGCAGGTATTGCAGAGGAGATAAAAAGTTCTAAAGGTTTGACAACTGTAGTTTTGCCACAAAAGCTTGATGAAATAGTAAAGATGTGTGATGAGGGTCTGTGCAACCGGAAACCCAGTACTTGGGTCAACCAGTTCCTGACATAACAAAAATGCTAGTCATCTTAGAAAGGTCTGCATGGTTGTACACCATCAATATACAGCATATAATTAAATCAAACTTTATAAGAATTCTTGTTTTTGACATCTTTCATAACAAAGGAGAAGGCATAGAGTTCTAAGAAGATGCCCTTTGGGTTAGTCAGTAGGTCATCTTTTCCAGAGTGTGATGGAAATAATGCTTAGGGGATGTGTGGCATTACTTTCAAGATTATATTTGGTGTGAGATGCAAACTAGGAGGAGAATGATGAGAGATGCTGACAGTGCTTTAAATGTTGTTTGAAAGTGGTATGACCTTGTAAAATGAAAAGTGTATATTTGGATTTAATGGTGTGAGTTACCTAGGGCACCATGCCTCAAAGAAAATGATTTAACCAAAGGAACATTTAGCAAGTGCGACAGAGGTGGGCTCCTTCCTGTGAATAAGGATCAATTGAGATCCCTTTTTGGGCTTTGCAGAGTACTACTTTAGCTTTCTTCTCTATTCTAACAACATTCACCTGGTCCGATCATCCCCTTCAACATCGACAGACCATCCCGCATCACCCCCAACCACCACAGCAACCCCTTCTGTAGCTGGACTAAGGTCTCACAGCAGCACTGGACCCTCAGCAAAATCTAATTTGAAGTCTTCACCAACCATAATCAGGCAGTAGAGGATCTGAACGCCTGGATCACCAGAGCCGCTGAAAGAGTCACCTCAACCAAACCAGGCAAAACACACAGATCCACCCAACAAGGCTGCTGGCACACCCAGAATCTGCGCGATGAAATGCAATGTTGCACCAGCAGAAACGACACTGATCGACTCACTTTCAAGTCTGCCTTTAACAAATATCACCACCAACTCTGAGATGCAAAAAAGGAGACCCCTGCAACCTGCATCAAGGCCAGCGTCAACAAGACCAAGGAACTTTTCACCATAGTCAGAGAGTTCCCCCGCCCATCTGCCAATGAAAACTCCATCTCCTCCTCACAAAAACTCTGTGACACTCTAGAGGACCACTTATACAACAAGATAACCACAATATACAGAAATTTAGACTCCCAACCCACATACCACCTCAGCCTCCTCAACCCCACAAAGATCTCTAGCGACCACTTGCTCACTGCATGGAAAAAGCTCAGCACAACAAACTCAACTGCCTTAATGAACTCAATCCACTCTGGAGCACCCTCTGACCCATGCCCTCATCAACCCGTCAACATTGGAAGCAACAAGATTAGCCGCCAGCTCACTACCCTCCTCAACGCCTCCATCACCTCAGCCACCTTTCCCAATGTCTGGAAACACTCAGAGGTCAGACCCCTCCTCAAGGAACCCTCTGCAGACCCCAGCAATCTCCAGAACTACCGCCCCATCTCTCTGCTCCTGTTCCAAACCAAAATCCTGGTGAAGGCCATCAAACTCCAAATCACTGAACAACTGGAGAAAAACAACTTACTAGACTCCTTCCAATCAGGATTCAGAGACAACCACAACACCAAGATTGCCATGGTCACTGCAACAGATGAGATCTGCACCCTATTGACAGAGGAGAATCGACCACCCTGATCCTTCTTGACCTCTCCGCAGCCTTTGACACTATCTCCCACCACACACTCATCAACGATTACGCCAGATCTTAGTCAAATATGATGGCATCTTTCCTCACAGGATGCACCCAGCGAATCATTCTCCCTCCCTTCACCTCCCTACCCAGGTGCACCATATGTGGCATCCTGTAAGATTCAACCCTAAGTCCGACCCTCTTCAACATCGACATGATGTCGCTAGCAAACATCATCAGAACCCACACCATCAAAATAATTTCCTACGCCAATGACACCCAGCTCATCCTCTCGACCTCAGCTAACCGCACCATGACAAAGTCCAACTTCCACACCTGCCTGAGAAACATCTCCACCGGATGAAGGACAACTGCCTGAAGCTCAACATGGACAAACTTGAAGTGCTGTTTTTCGGCCACCACACCACACTGTGGAACGACACCTGGTGGCCATCAGAAGTTGGACCCACCCCCACAGCGAAAGCCCACACCCTCACATCACCATTATCCTGGACAGTAAGCTCTTGATTAAGCTATAGGCCAACGCTGTCTCCTAGGCGTGCTTCCACACTCTCCGTATGCTCCACAGAATCTTCAAATGGCTCTCCATCAGCACCAGCAAAAACAGTGATGCAGGAGCTCATCACCAGCCACCTGACTAAGGCAATGACACTCTATTCAGGCACCATAAGTGAACTCATGAGAAGACTCCAGATTATTCTGAACACAGCAGCGAGACTGATCCTCAACCTGCCCAAAATAACTCACATCACCCAGCACATGAGAGACCTTGACTGGCTCTGCATCCAGGAAACCTGCTGGTTCAAACTACTGACCCACGCCTACCAAGTCCTCCAGGGCCAAGGACCGACATACTTGAACCACTATTTGAACTTCTATAAATCAACCACAAAGCTCTGATGAGCCCACCTTGCCCTTGCACACACACCACGTATCCACTGCTGCCGCTCTGGAGGATGCTCCTTCGCCCACCTCTTCTCCATGCTCCCACCCACTTCTGAATATCACCCTTGCTGACAGACTTCAGGAAGAAACTCAAGACCTGGCTCTTTAACTGAAACCCAAACCCAAGCCTGTATACCCTCACGGGTTATAAGGTGCACTCTACAAGTACTGTTTGATTTGATTTTATTTGATTTGAAGATGACTCTTTCATACAGCTAACTGAAGAAGAACAAAATGATTGTTTGCGATGAAGCTTTTGAAAAGGCTTTGAGCAAACTGAAATATTGTAGAGTGTGATCCCACTATAACCATTTGAAGCACGAGAAAAGTATCACAATGACTGACGTGAGGGGAAATGGATTGACTGCCATATTGTTGCAAGGTAGAGACAGTTAAAAACAAAATATAATGCAACATATCGGAAAGCCAAAAAGTCTAACATACATTTAATGCAAAAATAGTGAGTAGCACAGGAAATAAACAAAAGACAATTGTTATTTCAACCAACCCCGTTCTTGCCCAAAAACAGCCAGTCGTAGTATATAATGCTAAAGGTCACTCACAACTGAATGGTTTACATAATTATTTCTCTCCATAATTCAATGGACCCAAACGTGACAGAAACTCATTACTTTTAGTGAAACCTATCTAATGAACAAGTGGCAGGTTCTTCTCATGGAGAAAATGTGAGATGTCCTTCAAACAAATTGTACTATATATGAATACTTAAGTTAGGTTAACGGACAGAGCTGGGAACAGGCTATGGCGATCAATCCTGTATCCTAATGGACAGCCAATGAAAATAGATCAAAAGTTCTTTTAAGATGAAGTTCAATTTATCAGTATTTATGTTTGATCCAGATAGTTTTGGTAAACAAATGTGTGAATCAAAAGGTGCGGGCCAACGCGTCTTTTGCCTCCTGTGTCCCGCAGGCCTGGGGCTTTTTCAAGGCATATTTGTTCTAATCCGGCGTGTTACTAAATCTCTTGACCCTCCTGTAGAAGGGGGGTCGGGTGTTGCTGTCCTGTACTGTTAAAAGGTTTGCATTGCGACGTGTAGTGACAAATTGTTGCCGGTTACTAGTGCGGTCCGAGTACGAATGCGCACTGGGAAGAAAGGCATACTAACTTCAGATGTCCCCACCCAGAGTTCTTACATGCAGAGATAGCTAGAGGGAATCTATAGTGATAGTACCCAACTAAACACTCGTAGGCAATATATCTAAACACAATGCAGAAGTAAATGGGTGAGTAGACCGCATCCAAGCATAGATAAAGAGCCTTTAATGGTTGTCTGTCAGATTTTCCTAGTCAGAAATATAGTTTGACATAAATATATGGTAAACACATTTACTAATTTGAGCACAGCAGTGATCTACAATGAAAGTTGCTGCATTGTTCTAGGCTAGGGGAAGGGAGCATCGACTTGCCATATCTACTAAGATTTACCACTGTTGCTCCATTGCCCAGTACTGGTGCACAATTAGACTGCCTAGTGCCATGCACACACATTTTCACCTTTGCTACGCTACTGTGGTAAAGTGCCAAAAGGAGGGAACAGCAAAATGGCACTAACAATCTTTGCCCCAATCCTGCTGTTCCTCTCTGTTCATTGTCAGGTAATATGTATGTGTTGTGGTATTTTATACATTGTGACGAATATTCACCTTCCAGCCACTTAAGGGATCTATAGAACACAATAACACGTGATGGTTAATGTGTCCAGGGTGAGTATCTTCAGCAATCGGCCATGTCTTTCACCAGATTAGTGCCAGTCAACAGGATGTTGTGGTTAGCAGCAGGCTATGGGCAGCCAGGTTCAAATAGCAGGTACAGAACTTGGCAGCAGTTGCCCACAGTTCGAGTCTAGATCAATTGTGCTTCGAGCTGTGCTTGGACAGCTTTTTTCTCAGTTATAAGACTTTGTAAAAGTTCAATTTTCAAAGATATCAAAGTGCACCTGTAGTAGCTTGAGTCTGTTGCAGTCCACGGCTCGCTTTGATGGGAGCGCCACATAATCATAGCTGGGGTAACTTGGCATAGCTCCTGCACAAGTCTCCAGAGTATATGCTCCTTCTAAATCCTACCAAGCATGTCAACTACAGTGGGCAGTGCAAGCTCACAATATATTTTTTTCTCCACTATCTGATATAATTATTATTAGCTTGATTTTGTTCTAGGCTAATCTGTGTCCATCGCATATTGTTTATTTGGAATGGCAAACTTTGATCGGCACTGCTCTTTTATATTAACCCCCTTGCATGCGGGCCTCATTGCCCCGCTGTGCTGGAGGGTGGGGGGGCGCACACAGCGCCCCGGTGCTCATGACGAGCTCATGAGCCACGGTGGTCGTGTGCTCATGACGAGCTGAGCTCGTCATGACCACACCCGTTTGTGTAGAACGTTCGCACAGCAGGGGAATTAGCCCAGCGTGCAAGAGTTCCAACGGTCATGACGAGCTCAGCTCGTCATGAGCACACGAGCACTGTGGCTCATGACGAGCTGAGCTCATCATGAGCATTCAAGGGGTTACGTGAAGGCAACCATGCCAGCGATTCTCCTCTTTTCCGTGAATTCACCCATGAGGCAGATGGATGGAAGGGAGCACTGCATTCTCCTCTTTGGCAGTCATGTATAACCTCTGGAAAACCTTTGCAAAAGGTTGTAGGAAGCTATCTGAGGTGTGGTCCTCATCCTGGCGAGTGAAACACATGATAATGGGTGTAGTGAAACAAAAAACAAAACTTTTCTAGAGTGCATGTAAGAAAGTACCTTGTTGCCTGTGGATGGACACTAGCTGCAGACAGGAAACTATACTTAGTCCATGCTCTACGACTGGGACAACACTTTAAGACCCAGCAGGAAGTAGGAGGTGAGCAGGAGGCATGGCCAATAAGAAACAAGGAAACAATAGTGACATCGAATCCAACCAATTTTAAGTAATCCATAGCATTGCATAGCATGGAGGTCTAGTGCAGTGTCAAGAATGGCCCAGTCCAGGGCCACATAGAAATGGAGTGCAGTGCAGTGTATTAGTGCCCAGCTCACAAATACTTATGAACATGTAAACATATACACTGGGTAAGAGGAAATCAATAGCCTGCTGATGCAGTTTGAAGGTCTAGTGTAGTATCAAGAATGACCAAGTCAAATGTCACGTAGGCATGCAGCACAGTGCACTGCTCACCTACTCCATGTTTATAAACTTGAGTACACCTGCACTGGGGAGGAGGGAATAATAGTATGCTGCATGTAGTTTGAGGTATATAATAGTGCGGTATTGGGGATGGCCCAATCAAATGTCACATAGACAGAGGGTACAGTGCACTGTCATGATGCTCCAGTTCATATATCTTTATAAACTGGAGTACTTGTGCACGGTTCAAGGAATCGACCAGATGCTGCATGCAGTTTGGATCTCTAGTGCGTCACAAAGGATGGCATAGTCAAAATCCACGCAGACATGCAGTGCAGAGCACTGATTTAGTGCTCAGCTCATACATGTCTACACACCGGAGTAGTGGGCAGCTGTTAGGAGGAACTCATTGCCCTGCTGCATGCAGTTTGGAGTTCTAGTGCGGTACTAAGGAAAGTACAACTCGGCTTTAGTGACAGAAACGTTCTTCTGTCTTTACTCCTTCTTGGAACTTCCCTGGAAGTTCCGGAGGCAAGAGAAGGCCATGTACCTTTGCACGTTCATTGTGAGCCTTCCATTAAGGAGGTCCTGCTTGCGCTGGCAGAACTGCCTGGTTGACCTTCGAGAAACTGCACAGAGACAGGAATGAAGGCGGTTTGGGCCATCACTTCCTCGGGACAGCTCGGGTCCTGGAAAGACCATCCTCGACGACCGCTTCCTGCATTGCCCGGGCTGGCGGCAGGAGCAAAAGAGCCTGAGCCGCCTGCTTTGCATGCGGCCTGCTTTGCATGCGCTCGCAGTTCAAATCAAGGACCGCATCCGTCAGTAGGAGCCGGCGATCGGCTCTCCTTAAATCGTGGCGACGCTGAGCTTGAGGGATGACCAGAGAGCTCGCGGGATCGATCCGAGGCTGTAATTTAATTAGGAGAAACAAACATGGCTGTTCCTTAGACCTTGAGACTCCATGAGCATCGAAAGGGAGGACACTGGCATCGTCCCCTCGGTGACAGATGATGACCCTGACTGACACGGACATAACGAAACGCTGTAGCGTTTTTATTCCAGCATAAGACACCTTTATGTACTTTTATACACATGTATTCAAATATCTAATTCTGCTGATGACCCTGACTGCCCAGTAGCTCATTAGTCGGCTGTCCTTGCCTGTGCGGGTGAGGTTCAGATATAGTGCAGGGGTACTGTGATTAAATGGGCCTCAACCAGTGGTCGAAGTGGGCGGGATCGGCGGGGCACCGCGTGCCCCTACTTCTTCTATTGAAAATATTTCGTTCGCCTACCTTTTCTTTTCAAAAACGTGTACCAGGACGTCAGTAAAAGACAAGACCTTCAGATAAGGCTCTGCTTTCGTGGCCGTTCGGGGGACGGACGGGACTGGCAGAGAAGGAAAATCACTTTGTCTCCTTCCTGCCCAAAGAAGACACAGACAGTATCCACTACTGCTCTGCGCTGGCAGTTGCCCTCCTTCCCCCACTTTCTTCCTCTAATCTCCTCTCTTTCTGTCTAGCAGCCCCTCTTCACTTACTGAAAACCGTGACTTGAAGAAACGGTACACAACCTCTCTTTCCTTCTTTCATTTATTTGCCTCACTGTGAAATGGATCCCAGAAAAAAGAAACTTTTGATGGAAATGCCCTCTTTTTCCTCACATTTTACAATTCCACAGTGCAGCCTCAGCACAGAGAGAAGTAAAAGGTATAAAATATGAAAATAAATACATAACTAAAGAAAACAACACAGAGTGCTTGCAAAGTGGCCAGATTGATTTTATTCACACTGATAGAGCGCGCAGGTCACTCGACTATAATTTTACCCTATGCACATTGGGCCCATAAATTTCAATACACCATATTTATTAATCGGGTAACCGTGCACTCTACTACCAGTAACCCTGTTTCCTTCCTATTGTATTTTCCAGTGTACCCGACTTACCAATCCACCGCTACGGGTACCTATGACCACAATGGATCAGGGAGCTAGCTGTAAAAGAAAGGCAGACACCAAAATACAAAATACCTTTTCTATGTTTGCACACATATAATAACCACAAACTCAGAAAGTTTAGAAAACCTTTATCTAAAGTTCATCGTTTTCAGAAAGCATAAGGTTTACAGCAATTAAACTGTCAATAACTAGAATTATAAAGAGCACATATCCATATAGGAAATAAATCAGACCAACCATTTGGGACTCTAAAGGAAGGTAAGAACAGGGAGCATGCTAGTGAGAATTTTCAGAAATTTTAGACTAGACGTGGAGTGACTAAAGGACAGGGAAAAATAAGGAACATGCTAAAATGTACACCCTCCAAAAGTGAGCACAGTACGAGAATTTAGTCAATCTATGGAAACTCGAAAAGTAACATGTAACTCTAGGGGAGGTAAAAGTGGAACACGCTAATATTCCGGAACAATCATTTCATTTAGCTAAAGGAAGGTAAAGAAAAGGAACATCTATATTTCATAAGCTGTATGCAGGAACGTATGTAAAGGATAGGGAAAATTGGAACATGCTAGTATAACAACTATAAGGTATGACTTTTTCATTTGTCAGTGCGAAAGGAAAGCATGGAAAATCAATATGCAAGAGTACGTCTTTATTAAAGCAAAGAAAAATAATGAAAAATGCAGAATAGATTCCCAGCACTATATTTACCTAGAACGGTGTGAAGACCAACCCTGGCCACGGGTCAGTTAAGGACAGGAGAAACCCCAATGAAGGACAGTCGCCAGTAGGCCAGCAAGTGCAGAATGGACACCCCAGAACAGGACAGGAAAACCAGATTAGGATCAGGACAGGGTCATCAAGGAAAGACCAGCACCCGCAGTTCGGTAGCAACGCCTGCGCTACACCCTCTCTGCAGCTATCAGTCAGAACCCCGATTGGGTTATCGAATTCCACAGCAAAGTGCTCCGCCAGCACTTAAGGTTCTAAAAACCCCGCTTGGGTCTGTGGAAATTTCGGACAGAGTGCTCCGCAGCTCTCTGTATCAGTCACCTATTGAGTGCGTTGGGTCAGTGACAGGTCAGCTATTCGGACAAATTCTCTAGGTAAACCTAGGCTAGTTATACTGTTTTTGGGTCAGTGTACCACCCTCCAAATGTTGCAAGTGTAAGAATCCCCAATTTCGATTGGTCCTCAGGTAGGACAGGTCAACACACCAACCAGGATTAACTTCTACAAGCCCCAATTTGCATCTTTTTGGGACCGCCTATTGAATTTGGGGTTCCCAGGCAACGTGCTCTTCTCCTAACAATAGAGAATACAATTTAATATGCAATTGTTACAAGTGCAGTACAGTTCAGCTTCGTCCTGCTGGGTCGCAGGTCAGTTCTCATGAGCATCTTGACTGTGGCTGCCAGCTGGCTGAGTTCCACTGGTACAAGGTTTTCTTCCCTCTGCCAGGGTGACATGCACAGTAGGGACTTCTAAGATGGAGTTTCATGTACTTCCCCGGCCCAAAAGACTCGCCATATGAAAAGTAAAGGAAAACAATTTAGAACATAGAAATAAATGAATACACTTTATACCAGGAATCCCTATATGACTCCCCTTACTTTATATTAACTATAGCATTAAGATTAGTGCAAGACGAACAGCAATGCAGAAAGCGGCAAAGCAAGCTTCAGCATGTGAGAACACAAAGCGGCCACCTTAAAGCTAGTGCGCAAGCGCAAAGGTTTCCCACCAGAACTGCGAGTACGTCACGTCACGTGAGTGTGACCGACGCATGCGCAGACGAACTTCCCGCCAAGCAGCGGCCATTTTAGTGGCAAGCGTATTATGGTTAATAAACACATAAGCAAGCATCACTGGGACACCCTGTGTAATGTAAAATGTGCAATATTAGTAACACGAACATTTTGATTATTATTTTAATAACATTATTTGAGGTTCTTGATCCAAGCAAGTCGCTTTACGTGCGAATCCTTGCTCCCAAACACATCAGCCTCACTTGTAAGAATTTGCCAGTGAAGCGCTGCTTTTGTTTTCGTGTCTTTCTTTGAAAAACATTGTTTTGCACATAAGTATGAAAAACATTCTAAAATAAGCAAGGTGAAATGTGATGTAAAAAGAAGCAATAGAGGAAAATAAAACATATAGGAAAGTACAAAGTGTGAACAGTATGTCAAAGAATACAACACGAAAGGAATACGAAAAATTAGAAAAGACACACATCTCCGTCCTTAGCAAAGCCAAAATTTGAAGCACGAAGTTTCAAAAGGAAGGAAAATAGTAGAAGAATGGAAAAGCAACAGGAGAAAAATACATACATGAACAAAAAGTAAGCATACCACGAAAACTAACAAAGAAGTAGTACACCAGTGTAACCACCACAACTACACCAACTGGCCAGACTGGCGACAAGTATGGAACCAATGAACACAGCAACAAGAAGGAAACAACACCAACAAAAGAAAGCGATGGGTAACCAGCACCTAAAACAAAAAGCAATGAAAAGTTAAGAAAGTAACACAGGTGGCTAACACCTAACACAACAAGCATTTACAATGCAACGGTCTCGCCTTTGCAAAAGTTAGAGCTATTGGCATTGTAATGACAACTTTTTTATTTATGTGTTGGTTTTGAAATCAGATAAATAAATGTCATTGTCATTTACAGTGCCAATAGCTTAATCTCTCGTAAATGTCAAACCTATTGCATTTGCACCCACACACACACACACACATACAGAGCCACACACACACACACACACATGAATGTGGTGGTGGTGGATGTGGTGGCGGTGGATGTGGTGAATGTGGTGATGGTGGATGTGCTGGTGATGGTGGATGTGCTGGTGATGGTGGATGTGCTGGTGATGGTGGATGTGATGGTGATGGTGGATGTGCTGGTGATGGTGGATGTGGTGGTGGATGTTGTGGTGGTGGATGTGGTGGTGGTGGATGTGGTGGTGATGGATGTGGTGGTGGTGGATGTGGTGGTGGCTGTGCTGGATGTGGTGGTGGCTGTGCTGGATGTGGTGTATGTGCTGGATGTGGTGGTGGTGGTGGATGTGGTTGTGGTGGATGTGAAGGTGGTGGATGTGGTTGTGGTGGATGTGAAGGTGGTGTATGTGGTGGATTTGGTGGTGGTGGTGGATGTAGTGGTGGAGGTGGATGTGGTGGATGTGGAGGTGGATGTTGTGGTGGTGGATTTGGTAGTGGTGGATGTGCTGAATGTGGTGGATGTGCTGGATGTGGTGATGGTGGATGTGGTGGTGGGGGTGTATGTGGTGGTGGTGGTGGTGGATGTGGTGGATGTGGTGGTGGATGTTCATTTTGATTACTTTTTGTAAAATGGGCTCGAAGAGGTGGAATGTCCAGTAATGTCGCCTTGCGGTAAATAGAGCCTGTAAAATAGCTGCACCTCTAGCAGCCAGCGAGCTGTCGTATTTTTAGTTAAAAAATATTGCCTCCAATGTCTCACCTCCCAGCCTGATGCACAACAGGGCTGGTCTCCCCCACCCCAAGCACATTAGTGTAAGAGCAGAGAGAAAGTTATCTGTGCATGTTCAATATGAAGTAGCAAGCTGTACGTATACAAACAGTTACAGTAATCGATACTTGCGCATACGCAAAGCATGAGCAATCAGTGCGGTGAAACGGAGGTTCAACAAGCACATTTAATAGCTCAGTCAGTAAATGCATCACATAGAAAAATGACACACTGTGCTTGTAAATAACGAGCTTTTGCCGTTTGAACATGTCTGTGCATATTGTATTAGCTGTACACGCATGCATGGACTGTACAATTAAGGTACTCGGCTGTGGCTAGTACCCTATACTTGAATGCATGGCCCATTAGCAGTTCGTACACATGCATTCTATACATGCACTTTTCCATCAGTCTGTGCATGCGCTGTTTACACGGGTAGGTGGTGCGAGGCAAGTGTACATGCTAAAGGTGCTGTAATAAACCCTAAATGTCGGTCTCATCGTGACAGAGTGCAGTTGCCCTTGGTAATCAGTGCAGCCAGGCAGATGCCAGAGAGCCGCACAACGCGGCTCCGGGACAAAGGCTGTGGCCTCGGGAAGCACAACGAGTGAGTGAGGGGCTCCCTCCAGCTCTAAACTCGCCCGAAAGTTCCTGCGAGTGCTGTAAGGTGACACAACAGGCGCGGGAAGGGGCTTCCGCAGACATCTCCCTGTTGCGCCCTTAAGTCTAAACATAGCAGCACCCCACTCCACGGCCCGTAAACCGGACTCACCGGCAGCGAGCAGCAGCAGACCGCAGCTCCCCAGCAGCAGCGGGAGGCCCGGCTCCATGGCCGCCTCAGGCCGGTGGCTCCATCAGGCTCCGCAAAGCTCTATGGCTTTTCTTAGCGCAGTTCCCGGGACACGGGGCAGACTTTTGTGCTGGCGAAATCGTCCCATGGAAATGATATCTCGCGAGAGTAGAAAAGGCGTTTTAGGTCGAGACAAGAAGACTTCCGGCGTTTATCTTTTGCGTTTATGTTTTTCGTAGCAAAATAAAGTGTGACGTTTGCTAGAATAGTGAGTCCGTTCACCATCGCGTATTATGTTTTTTTGGGGCAGTTTTATATACCGCAACCTCGACCGAAGGTAACGGTGCGCTTTACGCGAGCAACAGTTATATTACACAAGGAAATATTTATTTTGTTGTAAGCACGGGGACATTATGTGATGTGTTAGATCCTTGCAGGCGCTGCCCGGGTGAGGAGCGAAGAAGCCCCTCCCGCCCGGCGTCAACGACACTTCCGTTTCCAGGCAACGGCCCCACAGGCACCAATCCCAGCGCGGCTCCTCGTCTGACGTCAGAGGAGCTGCGCTCGGGATTTGTGAGGCTCCCGAAGGCTGCGGCGGTGTTTACGGGGAGGCAACTTTTAATTTCCCTACAATGCCGCTGTGGGAGGCGGCGGTGATTTCAGACCGCGCACCTTCTAGCACAGTGCCTTCCCATGCGTAAGGGGAGAGGAGCCCGGTGAGTGGGGTTGAGGGTGGGGGTGTACGCGCGTGTGTCTGTTTGAGTGTGTCTGTGCGTGCGTGTGTCTGTTTAAGGGGGGGTGCGTGTGTGTATGCAGCGTGTGTCTGTTTAAGGGGGGGTGCGTGTGTGTATGCAGTGTGTGTATGTGCGCATGCGTGAGTGTGGCTTTGTTTGCGAATGGGAAAATGAGGCACGGCGACGTGCGCGCTCACGAGGTAGAATCTCCGGCAGGAGACGCTCGTGACAGTCTGCAGTCCACATTCCCCCGAAAGTGATTACATAAGTTGTCTCGCCCTAGACAGCAAAAGCTTACGCTTTTGCTTTCGTCTAGGCGAGACCTAAAAAACTAGAGAAAAACATGTAGTGAGAAGTGAAAATGGTGAAAACACATTAAAGAGAAACACCACAATTAAATGCAAGGAAAATGTGATCAGGGTAAACTGTAACACACCGAAGATAGGAGTACAGTCACACCTCAAGTTAGACCACAATTGAAAATGCAGGAAAGTGCGATCTGGGTGAATTGAACTACACAACAAAGAAAATTAAGTAACACCTCAAGTTAGACCACGTATGTAAACCTGCGCACAATATGACAAATACACTGTAAGTATCAAGTACACATGTAAAGAATCCGAGGAACAAGGAAAATGCTCCAGGAAAGTGCGATCTGGGTAAACTGTACTTCACAGCAAATAAAATTCAGTCACACCTCAAATTAGACCACATATGAAAGTGCAGGGAAAGTACGATCTGGGTGAACCGAACTACATAGCAAACAAATTCAGTCACACCTCAAGTTAGACCACTTATGAAAACCTGCGCACAATATAAATGTACTGTAATTAAAACTCATGTAAAGAATAAGAGGAACAAGAAAAATACTCCGGAACAAAGTACAGACAGCAACACGTAAGAAAACCTGTATGCCACGCAAGAAATACATTACTAATACAGTAGCATGTAAAGTTATATGATAAAAGTACATTCAAGAATAAATCAATACAGGAAATAAAGTAAATACATAGCATGGTAACATATGCAGGTATAAGTAGAAACATAAAAATGCATAATAGTAAAGCGCAGTATTAATGGGAGCCAAAAATGAGACCGAAAATAACGTTGCTTAAGTGCCAAGATAACCTGAAATACAGCACTTAAGGTGAAGCAACGAAGAAAAACTGCAAGGCGTCTCTAAAGTAAGGCATTAACTGGAAATAGTAAAACAATGTCTCTGAAAGAACCTCAGAAACATATGGCTCCACGGATGCTTGTAAAGTCAATGCAGGAATGAATGAAAGTTCCAATCACCTCACTATGCTGCGGCACAAGCTTAATCAATGCGTAGAAGCAGTTGCCGTTGGCAGACAAGGCTAAACTCACGATCCCAAGTTGGTGATGCACACAATATGCCACAAAAAGATAGTACCTGTGTACTCTGATACATGTAGAGTGTAGAGCACTGAAAGTGGTACAATTGAGAGGCAAAGCGGGAGACATAGTTACTGGCAGGAAGTGCAGAGATGCCTTGCTGCAGCAGCATAAAACGTGGTTGGCAAAAACGTGCAGAAACAGCAGAAGATCGCATGACTAAGTGCAAATCCAAGATGGCGGCACGGTTCTAGACGTCGCGCCGGGTGGTTCACTGCACGCCAGTGCAGCAAGATGTCCTTTAAGCAGTGCCCAGTCATAGCAACGTCACAGAGGGAGTCTCGAGCGAAAAGCGTGTCCTCAAGATCCAGGTAGGTGCGTGCAAGAAGGCTCGTGCCATGTCTTATTTTGAATTTGAAAATGGCAGTTGGTAACTTGTGTGGGTAACAGGTCTCAGCGTAGACCAAAAAATAAAAATAAAAATGTCTCACCTGAAGTTGCCTCATGTGGTGGTGCATCAGAAGGACGCCAAACAAATGTAGCAATCTGGACAGTCCACAGGGAGTAGTCCACTTTTGCGCAGAGCCAAATCTCTGGGTCTCTGCACTTGTAGTAGATGGCAGAGACTTACCACTTACACTGCCACAGTCAGTTTTGTTAATGGCTCCAAGAAAGTGTAAAATGTCCTACAAATTCTATCAATGAAGAAGGAGAAAACATTCATATTCATGCGTGAACATTGACAGTGAAGTAGTATGAACTTTGATAACTTCTGTCAAAAACGAGTGTCAGATCAGGATAGATCAACAGTTTGCCAGTCTCTGTGGACGTTGTAAATGCTCAGCAAATTCATGGTACATGAACTTCAGGTAACTGTACAATTCAATGTTGTACTTGCAAGATGAGGAAAAGGGCTAACTATACTTCAGTCCAATTCATAGCCCAGTCAGTGGGTTCTTAGATGTAGTGCCAACATTTTGTAGATGCTGGGTACACACCTCTAAAGGCAGCATGGTGTCAAGACAGCAAGAAACAGCAGGTAACAAAGGCCCTGTCAGAAGCAGGCAGTGGAATCAGGTAGTAGAGATCAGACAGAAAGCAGCAGGTAGTAGGAAGCATATGCCCTGTTTGAAGCAGGCAGCAGGAATTAGGCAGGAAGAAGCAGGTAACAGGAAACTTATGCCTTGTCCATGGACTGGTGGGGCGGGAGGGTGTAAAATCCTTAAGTAGGTTCTTTTGAATAAAATCTTGAATAAATGTACCTATAAGAAGCTTAAAGAAGGTCCTATAGAAGGTTGAAGAAAGGTCTTCATGTGTAGTTTTGATCCACCTCATCGCCAATTTATGTTGTGTCGTAGTAAAGAGATCCAGAGGTTACAGGTTATAAGTTTATTGTTCTGAGATGGTTAGATTGGTTTTTCAGTAGATATGTAATATAAACGCCACCAGGAGCATCCTCTCTGCAGCTCAGCCCAGGATCCAAATGATAGTCCACTCTCAGCATACCAAACATTCCAATGACATCACATTCACACTAACATTCTACACTCACTGGCTGAACAGCAGAGGCAGAGAAACAGAGAAGATGTAAGGTAAAAACTAACCCTAGGCGAAGCACTACGCTACGCTCGCGGGGTTTGCGAAGTTTTCGCAACTTCTCACTACGCGAGCTGCACGTAGCACAGTGTGAACATGCGTAGTGCGGCGTAGCGTAGTGCAGCGGTAATTTTTTGCTTGTTCGCGGTCCTGAACATCATGTTCGCGACCGCGAGCAAGCAAAATGACATCCCGGCGAGATTCTCAACGCGAGGAGGTCAGGTTTCTCATTGTGAGTGGTTGCGCATGCTCGCAACCGCTCTCAATGAGAAACTACCTGTTCGCGTTGAGAAAGCTGCCGCTCGAGTAATAATCTACTCGAGCAGCAGAAAACTACAGCTCGCACTGTGCAAGATGACGTTTTCAATGCTTGCACAGTGCCGGATGCTTGTCCGCACTGTGCAATCATTGAAAACGCATCTTGCACAGTGCGAATATGCTACTACGCAGCTCGCGTAGTGCTACGTGAAGTTCGCGTAGTGCTACGTGAAGTTCGCGTAGCTTCGCGTAGCGCTACTTCGCGAACTACGCCCACCCTTAGTAAAAACCTTAGCTATATCAACATTGTTTTCCCCGGGTGGGGAAGTGCACCATTACTGGAGGCACTGCAATATCTGATTGATTGTAAAACAAAATGTGTACCATGGCTCTGTGTTTATAGAAGTGGTCTTTTAAAACCAGACCTCTTACGTTTTGTAGGATATAAGCAATGGACATTGAAACAGGTCCTTTCTGGGCCCTGTAGTCATGTCCTTATCTTTTCAGGTAAAAGCACTCAATGATTTCTAAATAGTGAGTGAGAAATCGTTAAGGTAACCATGTTGTCTCTGCTTACATTTCACATGCTTTACTTAATCTTGCATTCCTTATGAGTGTTTGCTTTTTCCGGGATTTTTTTTTTTTTTAGGCAGCATATTACTCTTGTCTAGTGCGTAATTTGAATTGAGTCACATCCAGGTGTTTATAGCGATGCACAATTAGGTTGTAGCTGAAGGGAGTGCAAGTCTTCTCAGTGGGGCAGTATGGTGTTCAGTGGTGAGAGGATGTGGCACTATGGCCAGAG
This sequence comes from Lissotriton helveticus, assembly GCF_964261635.1. Classification (NCBI taxonomy): domain Eukaryota; kingdom Metazoa; phylum Chordata; class Amphibia; order Caudata; family Salamandridae; genus Lissotriton; species Lissotriton helveticus. Next base: position 164,644,074 of record NC_136062.1, on the reverse strand, counting down.
CTGCTGAATTTGTAACTGGGGAATCAAGGTTCAGCCTTCATGACCAGTCCACCAGACAACTTTCCTGAAGGAGCATATTTGTATGCTAGACCTTAGAAGGCCCTACTAGACCTTAGAAGCCCTGGTGTCTTAGCACCAGCAAGTGGACCCTTGTGTTGGCAAGTGAGGGTTAACCTTGAAGGCTTGTCCACCACAATCAATACTGTAGTTCATCTCCTGTCTTGCTGGTAGGTCTAGGAAGCAGCACACCCTAGAGCAACAGTGATCCAGTCACTGTGACTCTGTCACTGAGATCACAGGAACCTTGAGCAGGCTAGGGTGGTGTGAACGGTGTGTCCACACCAAGCACCTATTTCGGGTGGGGTTGCAGTGTTTGCAAGTATATTATGGTTTTAAAAAAACTTGCTGCCTCCTTCCTGGCCACCAGCAATTTTCAGCAACAATAAAAATGTCAAGATAACTTCAGTGATTAATGTTCTTCCTAGAAAGAGATTGGAGTTTTGTCTAGTGCAAGGGTTGACTCCTGGAAAGGTAGCGCAGAAGGTTAATGTGCCTGCTGCAAAGAACATGTAAAATGCAGATCACAAATTGCTCATAATGTTAACTAGGTGAGTGGGTTACTGTTTTTGTCACATAGATCCTTTTGTTACTTGCAGTTTATAAGTTAAAATCCTAACATAGAACAGTGAGCTATTAAACTATACTGCCTCCTAGTATGGTTGTCATGTGACTTCTACACCTTGCAGTCCTTTGTCTTATGTGACATTTCCTATACAGAGATTTACACACATATAAATGATTGTCTCTGAGTAGTGTGTGTGTGTGATGTAAAGTGCTCTGACACCGTACACTGGTGTGAGTGGCACTGTATATCAAATTAAATGCATCTGAGAAAGGGTGTGGTTATGGAGCCTTGAGGGGAACTCTTAAAGCATGGTAGTGATGGAGTCCGAGGCGTAGGTGGTCATTGGGGGGCACCAACAAACATTGTTGCACAGGACGCCACCAGCACTAAAACCGGCTCTGCCCTCGAGGCCAGTCCGCCTCACCCACTGGTACCTCCATTGGCATTGTTTCAGCAGTAGTAGCTGCAACTCACCATGGATCATCAATGCAGGATCTGCACGCACACCAAACTAAGTTTGCAAACTTCACAGTCTCTCTGCTTCATGCACAAGCACTATTAACATGTGCTACCTGCACTGGGCCACTGGAAGTATGCAGCGGTGTTGACTAAATTATGCAGCAAAAAAAGGCTGCAGCATAATGTAATATATTTTCTTATACTTTATTATTTTGACATTTTTACACATGTTAAGTCTCTGCAAAGATTCTGCCTCATTAATACCAGTGTAACATCCAAATGCAGCAGTGAGAAAGGTGATCAGTCAACCTTTGCAAAGGGCCGTCCACTTTGCAGCAATTCAAGTCACGTTTTTAAGTAACTTTTTATACGTTTGGGCTACAAAAATGATTAGTTAAAACTGTAAGATTATGCATTGGACGATATATTATGTGGAAAATATGGCAGAGCCATAATTATATAAAAACATTTGCAAACTAGGATATTTTGCCATTCATATTTGAACTGCTCTTGTGGAAGAATAGAGGAGAAGTGCTGATGACAGAAACTGTATGGCTCGGAGAAAAATGGCTTGTGATTCCACTTTTAAGCGTATTTGGGACACTGTGTGATTGGAAATATATCACACTTTGTGAATTTATTTAAATGCAATAACTCATATTAAACCTTAAATGAACAAGTGTATCCATTGGTTGAATTAAATAACACAATAAGCTGTAACTGGTCAAGGAAATGCTAACCAAATAATAACAATTGCGATGTTTTGCACATTCTGGCCACAACTCTGACTCCGTCCACTGATACAATCCTTGGGTTATCCCCGCCCTCAGAGTCTCAACCCACAGTTCCCCTACTTTTTTTCCCCACTTCAACCACTGGCCTCAACTGACTGAAACATTGCCTCATATATACAGATTTCTAGCACTTATTCTATATTTGAATCATTTTCACACCCCTCCTCTCAATGAGATTTGTCTGCATTTATCACCATAAACTGTTTGCAGTTAAAGTTCCTTTGATGGCACTCTAGATTTCCAGTTTCTTAACCTGTATACATTTTAAACTGCACGTATGAGCCGGGTTCCTCCCTGTTTCTGAGGTGTTTGAGGGGTTTCCTCCAGGTTTAGAGGGCTGGAGATGGGATCCCGGGGTGTTATTGACGTGGGGTACACCAGTAAGGCATACCCCAAAGCCAATGGGGATTTCATGCCATTCTGGATCCCGATACGGAGCGATGGGGGCTCATGGGCAAACATAACAGAAAAAAGACTATGCCTAGGACTGTCATGAACTCAAAATTGTTTACTTTGATCAAGTTGGGGGCAATAGCATTGCCTGGCTTGCAGGTGAATCCTCACCCCAACGCTGTAAGGACTCTGATGAGTAAATCCCTAACTCAAATTAATAAATATTACGGGCCAGACATTTTGGTCCCATTGTAGATCATTTCAAAATGTTCCACTTTTTCTTCTAGTACTTCAGTTGTGAGTAATTCACTACTTTTGTCAGAGTGGATGTACATGTATGTGGTTAAGCATAGAGCAAAGCCTGTAATCCGCTGCTTTTTACCACTGCCTCTGAAGCCAGGTCCTGAATTACCCTTCATCCTCAGTGGCCCAGCATAGAGCAAAGAAATTACTGGGGACCGATCCCTCGGTTTTCTGATCAGTGGGATTGGAACAGGGGCTTTCTGTCCATGCCGTTTGATGTACGAGTATGTTTCCCTGTTCACGAGCCTTAAGGTACCCTGTCCTAGCAGACACAGGAGACAGCTGGCAGGTGATAAAAGAAACGACATGTCTTCCTGCAGGTTGAAAGTTGGCAACATTCGGGAGCCCGGGTGATAAATCACCAGCACCTGACTGCAATGAAACAAATATATTGTTGATTTACTGCCACACTACATATGGCTCGCGGCATGCATTGTAAATACCAAGTCCTTTCCACAGCAGGAATGTATTGAGATTTATTTAGATAAATATTAACTTACATAAGCAACTGGGCGGATGTACGTAGCAATTGACCCAATTAACTTAAAATTAAATAAATACACTGCTTTCTTAGGGATGGATCAGGCTTTGTCTCTGCATCTTGCTCATCCTTCCCCCCTGACGCTTCAGCCAGAAAAGAACCACAAATAGAAAGGTTCCCTTCCTTGCCCTCGATCTGCTGGTGAGAAATACCCCCCTTAGTCAGCCTTTAGAAGCCTACCTGGTAAAGGCTACCAGCACAGTGCAGGCCAAGGTCCTAGATAGAGACTCACTATCCAACTCCCCTCTACACTGGTTGTAGAATAGGTGGAAGGTGAATACTAAAGGGATGGGGGTCCCACCTCTCATGACTGGCAATTGTTGGCCTAGACCTGACGCCCCAGAAGTATGGGTAAAAAGCAGGTGCAGAGGAGGCTTCTGTTTTGCTAAAGCCCCTCTATAAGATCCAGCTGCTGTTTTGGAGCAAGTGGTTGAACACCTTTCGGTTTCCAATCTGTCATAGTCCATGGCCCATGTTTCGGTCAGTCTCTTGTGACTGCGGGGTCATTGGATATTGAGACTATATGTGCTTCATTTAATGAGGAGGACTGCCGGAGAAGGTATAGCTGAAATGACATTCCGGGCAACACAGTAAAGGAGGTTCTAGCAAAAGTTGATCCCTTGAACATACAGTGTCTGCCAACTACCCAGTTGTGTTAATCATTCCATTTGTCAACAGGTCCCATTTGGGTGGTAGGTCCTTTTCTTATTTGGCTCCTTTATATTGGAACAAGCTGCCACACTTTACTAGGATCTGTACAGATCATTTTCATTTTGGGAAATTACTTAAGACAATATTGTTCTGAGCTAGCTGCGTGCTCTGCCTTGTCACCTGGTCACGCCGAGATGCAGTTTGGGGCGATTTGAGCATGTTATAAATGGCATTAACATAACATAACGTGTTTGGCACATCCACAGGCTATGTCCAGTGTGTACTCAGCCAGGCAGGGCGTAGCTGAAGTTCACACACCCACCGGTATGACTGCAGGATGTGTTGAGAGTGTGATGCTGGCAGGGGTACAGGTGAATACCATTTACCCGTTCAAGTATATCATAACAAAATCAAAGCCATCACTTCAAAAAATGTATGTTTGGAAAGCTACAAATGCCTACTTCTAAGAAGTTTGATACAGTAACACACGGTAGGACCCAGCATAGGTCTTAGAAAATTATTCCTATGCTCAACCCTTAGTAACGTGGCTGCGAACAGACAGGCTTAAATTCAAAGACAGGTATGTAAAGCATTTAAAAACACAATTTCAGTAAATAATTAAGACACAACACAAAATAAAAATCCAACACCAATTTATAACAATAGGTAATATTGTTATCTTTTAAATGACACCAAAACGAAAAAAATCCACTGCAGGGAACCAGAGATATGAATTTGTAAAGATTAGTCACTTGCTAGTGCTTAGAAACCAACAGTGCCACTTTTAGTCATTTCGTTTTCTCTGACAGGGATATTGTTAGACTTGGCATCTTTTGGCGTGTTTCCCCTGACTTTTTGCTTTCTGGCCTCCCGGTTTTGACTCTGTTTTTGCTGGTGTAATGATTCTGTGCTCTTTCCTCACAGCTGTCCAATGGTAAAGTGCAAGTGCTCCTGTATAAAATGTGTTATGGATTGGTGTTTCCATGATTGGCCTTTGTGATTTATGTGTCAGTCCCGAGTAAAGTGCACGGAGACTGCCATTGCCTATAAATCAAATGCTGTTGGTGGGCTGCTGCACTGGATTGTGTCACCCATGCAAACAGCCCGTAAAATGAAACTCTGGCCTGCCATTGCAGAGCCTGTGCACAGCCTGGGGCTGCCATGTCGACTTGGCAAGTACACACTCTTGCAAGTCCTTAAACCTTCCCTTTTCTACATGTGAGTCACCCCAAAGGTAGGCCCAAAGTACCCCCATGGGCAGGGTGCATTATATGTGAAAGCTAAGACATGCCTTGGTGTGTGTGTGGCATGTCCTGATAGTGAATTACAGCCAACTTCATTTTTCACTATTGCAAGGCTACCTGTTCCCCATAGGCCAGAGTGGGCAGTTGATTATAACATCCTATAATCCTAACTGACTCAGGGAACATGGTAGAAATTCGAGTTTAGTATGCCTGAATTCAGAAAGATAAAATGTATCTTTTAGTGAAGTCCGTTTTAACATTCTGTTTTTGAAAATACCACTTTTAGAAGGTGGGTATTTTCTGACCTTACCATCCAGCCTGCCTCTGCTAGCTTGTGTATTTTCTGTCTGGTTTGTGAGTGAGAGGGGAGGGGCTGGGGGAGACTCTAGGAGACCGGGTGAGTCAGCACAGGGCTGACTAGACACATGTTATGTTATGTTATGTTATGTTATGTTATGTTATGTTATGTTATGTTATGTTATGCGTTTTTATTGGGCGCACAGATGCTCCAGCCAAGGAGCGTCCTGGCGCCAGACAAGGCAGCTGCACAACACAACGAAACAATAATCAAGCACAAATAAACTAAGGGAATAAAAAGGTTTTCACCGCTCGGCGAAAAGAAAGCAGATCCCCAAGGGCACGGATCGCCGGGGGACGGGAATTCCACAGCACCGCTGCCCGAACTTTAAAGGAGCGCCCTCCAGCTCTACTCCGCTTAAAGCGCGGGACAACAGCCAGTTCTAGATCAGCAGATCTTAAAGCTCGGGCTGGAATGTAATGGGCCAAGAGTGTCGACAAGATCACAGCTGGAGACCACTTCAAGATCTTGTATGCGACACAGAGGACCTTAAACTGGATCCGCTGGGCCACCGGGAGCCAGTGCAATGAGCGCAGAGTGCTGGAAGTGGGGCAAGATCTAGGTAATCCTACCACCGATCTTGCTGCAGCGTTCTGGATCCGTTGCAGACGTCCAATCTCAGCCTGGTTCAAACCTACCAACAGGGAGCTCGCATAATCCAGCCTAGAGATGACAGTGGCTTGGATCATGAGCTGCCTCGTGGAGGCATCGAAGAACTTAAGCACTGGACGGAGCCCGCGCAGAATACCAAAACAGCAGGCCGCCGTATGCTTGGTATGGCAAGCAAACGTAAGGGACGGGTCCAGCCAGACCCCGAGGTTTTTAAGCTCGGCAACTGGGATGGGAATCGGACCCAGGTCCCCTGGCCACCATCTCTCTCCCCAGCGTTCCGGTTGTTTGCCGAAAATCATGACCTCGGTCTTACTAGCGTTCAACTGGAGACAGTTGGACGTCATCCAGCCGGCGACCGCCCGCAGTCCTTGCTGGAGCCTGGGGGCATCAACATCGGCATCCCCGCTGATCGTAACCGCTAGCTGGGTGTCATCGGCGTATGACACCATTGTCATACCCCATTGCCTGACAACCTCAGCTAGCGGCCTTACGTAAAGATTGAACAGCGTAGGACTCAGCGAGGAGCCTTGAGGAACCCCCAGGTCCAAAGGATGGTATTTGGACTGGTACGGCGGGACGGTCACGCTAAAGGCCCGATTGGCTAAAAAAGACCGGAACCACTGGAGAGCGATGCCGGTGACACCAACTTCCTCTAAGCGCCGCAGAAGGATCGGGTGCGATACGGTGTCAAAGGCGGCGCTCAGATCTAATAACACCAGCGCCGCCGTTTGACCCGCATCGAGCACGGAGCGAAGATGCTCCACCATATACAGCAGAGCCGTCTCCGTGCTGTGACCGGCTCTAAATCCATTCTGCGTCACATCGAGGACGTCGGCATGAAGTAGATGTTCTGAGAGGACCGCGTTGACATGCGCCTCAGTCACCTTCGCAGGCCATGGTAAAAGTGAGATTGGTCGATAACTCTCAGGCTTGCTGCCATCCAAATTAGGTTTTTTAAGGATGGGACGAACCACAGCTTGTTTCCACTTTAATGGAACTACGCCAGAAATGAGCGACGTATTGATCAACGAGCATAACGGTGAGATGTCATGTACCGCTAAGTCTTTAAACACCGATGAGCAAAGCGGATCCTCAGGGGACCCCGACTTCACTTGGTGGGCCAATTTATCGAGGCTTTCCGGTGTTAAAATGGGAAAAGAATGCAACTCCTCAGATGTAAGTGGCTTCAAAGGTAAATTAGCCGAGGGAGTCGCCAGCGGGAAGTCCCGATAAATCGCGTTGACCTTTCCCAGGAAGAAACCAGCTAGTTTTTCACAGTGCTCATCGGAGCTCTGGTGGCTCGTCGTAACCTTTTTAGCAGTGAGATCTTTCAGCACCTTGAAGATAGCCTTAGACGGGTTAGAACTCGTCCTGAATTGTGCGGCATAGAAGGCGGCGCGGGTTCTGCACACTGCCCGGTGATATAATTTCACCGTAGACAGGTACAAAATTTTCTTCCCGCTATCATATAATTTACGCCAAGCCCGCTCTGCACGCCTACAGGAAACCTTCAGTGCCCGCAGCGAGTCATCATACCAAGGGCTGGATTTACCAGTCCCCACTCTACAGTGTACAATAGGGATGAGGGTGTCTAAGGCCCGGGTGACCCAGTTACAAAACCTATCGTAGACCTGATCCGCTGACCCAGAAATGTCAAATGGGTCAGAAGATAAAAGATGGAAAAATTCATCCAGCTTTAGCTTGTTCCAACGCCGTCTCGGGATGGAACACACCACTGACTTAGGTTGTAAAGCTGGTGTCGGGCAACGGATCTGTATCAAATAATGATCAGTCCATGCCAATGGTGTATAGCTGGAGATACAGGCTTCCGAGAGGTTGGTGAAAAGCGGATCGAGGGTATGGCCCCCTGAATGGGTGGGCTGTAACACCAGCTGAGTCAGCTGGAGCGCCTCAAGATCTGCCAAGAAACTGGACACCGTAGGGCTAGCAAGATTATCAAAATGCATATTTAAATCCCCTATAACGGAGAAGTTAGAGCACCCTGCAGCCAGTACACTAATGACATCTGGTAGCGCCGCTCTAAAGGCTACTTCACTCCCTGGGGGCCGATAGATCAGAAGCCCCGACAGGGTGAAATTGGGCGTAATGGCTACCTTAAACAATGCGCTCTCACAGCCCGAGATTCTTTGACCCTGCCAGGTGCAGGAATAACAGGACTTGACTGCCAGAGCTATCCCGCCACCTCTGGAGGCTCGGTTAAGAGTGAATACCGAGTATTCCGGCGGAAAGGCCAAGTTGACAACGGCCGTATCGGCATCCTGCAGCCAGGTCTCGGTCAAGAAGAATAGGTCTGGAGAGTCATCGCCTAGCAGGTCAAAAATGTCTAGATGATGCTTGACAAGCGACCTAGCGTTTAGATTCCAGATGCTGATAGAGGGCTGTGAACTAACAGCCACAGTGCTGCCATCCCTGCAGCCCCTACTTAAGGGGGCGGGAAGAATGAAACATCCACACCCACACGAAAAAGGGCCGCATAAGGGATCAGCCCGAGGCGTGCCACAGACCCCTAGTGACTGATTGATGGCAACAAGATTGTCTCTAGAGTAACACAGCATGATGGACTAGGAAACAGCCAGGAGCACAGTCAGAGCCCAGCCACGTCCAGCGCGTCCTGTCGCGGACGGGCGCAGACGGGCAGGACTCTGGCCACGCGAGGACGCGCCCGCTGCGCGTTACCGCTGCGCTAAGCGGGGAGCTTTAAGTACCTGCCCCTCCGTAGCTCCTGCGCACTAGAGCTATACATATTATAAAAATATACATCTATACATATTATAAAAAAACATAAGAGGGACCCTGAAAAGCAAATCTCTGTTACTTACGCTATTTTATTTTTGAACAAGGTAGGGTGCTCCAGTCGGTTGATTTGACTAGGCACATTGTAAATTACAGTCTCCCGACCTTTCCAATATGGCGGTGGACTCCTGACATCTTGTTTAGTAATTTGACAGTCTAGCCGCTGTCTTTCCCCCACATGTGTTATACATCAGATATCCTCTAGCGTCGGGTAGATTTCATTAAGCCTATATAATGAGGCTCGTGACCTCCGGCACTAATAGCACGCGAAGGATATGGCGTGACCCGGCCCATCGAGGGAAATCTTTCCCCACATGTAAGTGCAGCATTCTTGGGACGAGAACGTGGAAGGGATGTGTATTTTTTGTTGGAGTCCTGGTTAGACTCTGCATGTCTCCCCTTTAATTGTCGAGCTGTATACATCCTCGTCCGTAGTAAGATCACCTTTTCTTGAGCTATATCCTCTGTTTTATTTGGGGGTACCTTCTTGGGCGAGGGAGGCTGCATTTTTGTTATCCCGTGACTAGAGAGGAGTTTTCATTCTCTCCTCTCGTTTTCCATTTTATCCTTGTCTGAAGACTAGGTCAGACACTGGGGAGCCTTTTGGTTATCACCTGTTGCCCTGTTATCTTCATCGGGTATCTCCCCCCGGGGGTTATTAATTGGTTGTGGTACAGAGCATTTCCTTTATCCTGCAGATTATTGAGCAATCCGCTCCTGTTTGCTGCTGGGCAAGAGGGATCACCATATTATATCGGATGTTCGGCAATTTTAAACACCCAGAAGTAAGTTCCGTGATCATGTAGTACGCTCTGAGAATGGGTTTTTTAATAGCTTGAATGGGCAGTCCGTTTATTATTTTGTATGTTCTACATTTCAGTTCATGCTGTAGATGGTCTCATCTATCCTCGGTATTTACCGGAGGCTCTCCTTTCTTATTTCGACATCCATATCTATTGCAGTGAGTATATTTTTGTACACTCTAGGGTCCTAATATTACTTATATCATCAACCGAGATAGGAATTTTTGACTCTACGTTCTTATTTGACTTTAGCTGGCAGTCCTATTTGGCCTTTGGAATATCTTAAAGAAGCGATTCCCGCAGAGAATGTTTGGTTTATATGTGTTGAGTCTCTTTAAGAAACCCTGCATATGTTGCTTATGCTTATCTTTGTTCTTAACATAGGACTCTGCACACTGCATGCGGGTAGCGTCATTCTATGTTCCTAATCCAAGATTAGGTCTTGTGTTTTGGATTTTCTCTATTGGAATGCTACTCATGTCCAGCCAGTATGTATAGTACATATGAATGATAACAAGTTGGGGAATAAGGTTGCTCTCACTTTAGCAACTTCTGTGCACACTAGGTGGTCTTTTCTATTACGTTCATCTATTATCTATTGGTCCTATGGTTCATTCATTTTTTGGTGTGTGGTAAACACCTTTCTGACTAGATACACTATTCGGTGGTTTCCAGCTCTCAGTTATATTTTTGCTCTTATGGTATTTTTAATAATAATCGATTAGGTTCTTTAATTATTCCTTGATGTTATATTGTTCCCACAGACTGGAGTGTCAAAGCTTTTACTTCAAGTATCTATTGCCTTCTAAAAGTTAAATATACCAGGCCTAACTATATTTGTCTATTCATCATCAGCGTCCTGAGGCAGGATCGTACATGACAATTCTGAAATGCGCGTCGGCGCAATTTGTTATGGGTTTGTATGTTTATGATGTTTGTTATGTTTTTGTGAATTGTATCTTCTCTGACTTTTTGTGGTTGTTGTACGTATATAGTCTAAAAATGTTTTTGCATTTTTTTGTACTTCCCGTTGTTGAGACATGTACCTCAATTTTTCACTGCTTCGTCTGTGTTTTGACTCTCACAAATTGGATCTGGATTCTTTGTAACTATGAATTTTATGTATGAAATATTTATTGAAAAACTATTGACTATCAGGTATATGAAATAATGATATATACATTTTCTGATAATAAAATACCAAAAAAGTGACTTATTTGTGATGCTGTCTGTGTTGGACTAGTTTAATGTTATCAGTACTGAGGAGGCTTCCTCTAATGTTTATTGTGTAGACACACCTATACATACATGGGTGGGAGGAGTAGCACCTGGGTCTGATAAGGGCTGGGCTTGCCTTCCACAATGCTGGCTCGACCTCCTGTGGTGCGTTTGAGGACCCTGGCCCACACTCACAAAGGAAGAAGATGCACACTGGCAGAATGCGCCCCAAACTGGTTTGAGCAAGGTGCAGTCCCCATTGCCTTCAGAGGACAAAGGAATTGCTGGTATAAATATTGGGACCCAGACCCCAAGACTTTAGAACTCTTTTGGGATCAAGAAGACTGCATAGAAGTAGAGCTGGAGAAGTTGTGAGGAGGAACGACCACTTTGCTGTGTGCTTTGCTGTGTTGGCCTACAGTGGCTGCTTCTGTCTTGGGCAGTGAAAGGACTGGACTGAACTTTCTGCAATCTACTTTTGTGAGTTTCTCCAGGGGCTTGAGGTAGAAACTTCAAGCTTGACACCGTCTACAATGCCGCTGCAACTCCGTGTCCTGAAGGCACTGCAGAGGGCACTGCTGCAACCCTGGTCTCACTGACGACGCCTGCTGACGCCGCCAGCGAGCCGCTGCTTGCACTGCGACCTGTGGGCACCGCACTCCGCACCGCCTTGCTGCACGACGATGCGTTGTTATCCCCAATGACGCCGCTCCCCTCGGAATCGACGCCGCTGCTTGGACTGCGGCTCAAGGGCATCTCTCGTAAAGTTACATTACGCACCACCCTCATTCGCACCACAGCCTTGGCCTACCAACGCCCGCGCAATCGACTCCAGTTCGTCAGCTGACAACAGCACTGCAGCAACGACTACGCCGTTGCTTTCACTGCGACCTGCCAGCACCGTGACAAGCACCGCCTTCATCTCACACGCAACCCTGGTCTCACTGATGACGCCATCTGCTGCAGCCACCGAGCTGCTGCTAGCACCGCGACCTGAGGGCACCGCACGCCGCACTGCTGCACTTTGCACCGCAGCACTTGACGCCTGCCGATGCCAGCGCTCCTGACTTCAACAGAGAGGAGTTCAAACTGCAACGCGTGTGACTTCGAGGGCCCCGACAACTCCTGTACGACCTCCGGAACTGATGCCTGCGGATGCTGTGTTTTCGGTAGCTTAACGAGAGTTCCTCAACGCCATACATTTCAGACAAGTACTATTTGCGGGTCTTCCCGACACCATACCTGACCCGCAAAGCCGCAGTCAGCCAGAACTGTTTGGAATTGTTTGCTCACGACGCCGTGATAGGCCTGGATGGAGCTATCGACACCGAAGAACTGTTTTTCAAGGTTATTTTGATAACTGACGATTTTTAAGTACTGTATTGTAGATTTTTATCATATTTGGTCTTGTTTTAAGTATATAAAAATATTGGATATTTTTCGAAACTGGTGTGGTGTTCTTTTGAAGTGCTTATACTGTATTACTGTTGGTTTTGTGCAAATGCTTTACACACTGCCTCTAAGATAAGAATGACTGCTCTTGCCAAGCTACCAAGGGGGTGAGCAGGGGTTATTTTAGGAGTGTAACTCCCTTAGCCTGATTGGGAAGAAGGGTTCCTACTTGGACAAAGGTGCAATCCCTTTCCAACTAGAGACCCCCATTTCTAACATTGGTTGTCAGCGGTGAGGATAGGACTTGTGTTTGCACTTGACTTATAGTGATTGGTGTGTACTACTCCCATATCGCAGCCCATTTCATACCACATACTTGTTCTTTTTTGGCCTAATATTGATCGTGCAGGTTTGAACTTACTACTTCAACATGCCTGAATCTAGAGCATCATCAATTGCATCAATGGAAATTGCCTTTGAGAAGGATAGGTTGGAATCCTACAACGTAAAGGAATTGAAAACCATTTGCAAGAACCTGAAAGTCCAGGTCAGAGGCCTCACCAGGAAGGAGGAGCTACAAAAGGAACTGAGGGCCTGGGTAGCAGCCAGACATGCCAGTGGGCAATCTGGTGATCTCAGTGGAGAGGCAGAGGAGCCTGTTCCTAGGGTGGATGTGCTTTTGGAAAACGGGAACCCTCAAGGCAAAGCAGGGGTAGCTTGTCCCCTGAGGAGCTGGAGGACAGGCATGAAGGCAGGAAGTTTGAGTTGGAGAAACTCAGAATAAAAAGTGAAAGGGAAGACAAAAGAATAGCCATGGAGGAAAGGAAGATGATATTGGATCGTGAGAGAATTATCAAGGAGCTGGAGCTAAAGAGTAGAACCGGCTCAGATGGCAGCAACTCTTCAGCACACACAGACAGGATTGTACACATCCCCAATAATGTAGGTAAAGAGTATAAAAAAGGATATGACATACAAAGGTGGTTTCAATGGTACGAGTTGTCTATTCATATGAAAGGGGTCCCTGAAAGGAACTGGGGGGCAAGATTGTGGCCTCTCTTTCCAGAAGAAGCTAGGGATACTCTGATAGCTTTGGGTAAGGGGCAGGACCTCACCTATGCTGACATGAAAGACGCTCTCCTCACTAGGTATGGACTCACTCCTGAACAATAAAGGGATCAGTTTAGGTCAACACTTGGTTGGAATGTGTAGGTATATTCTGTAGGTCGCTGGATGGCTGGGTGAAGGGCAGTAATGTAACAGATTTTCAGGGGCTCTACAATTTGATTGCGTGGGAGCACTTGTCCAGTCTATGTTTTGCAGATCTGCGCCAGCACCTATTTGATAGTAAGCTGACTGACCCCAGGAAGCTTGCTATGGAGGCAGACCGCTGGGTGAGTACCAGGGTCCACAAGAAAGTGTTTTGGGTATACTCAGCCAAATGTGGGCAGGGTCCCCAGCAGAAAGTGGGGGGACAAGGGTAAAGCACAGGATTTCTCTAAAGTGCCCCAAACTAGTACCCACGGTAAAGATACCAATCCCCCAGGTGATAAGAAGAAAGGGGGCTCTACAGGAAAACCTGCTGAGACCGCCCCCGCAAGTGTTTTGCATGTGACCAGGTGGGTCACTTGAAGGGGGACCCCAGGTGCCCAAAGGGGACACAGCCACCCACCGGTGGGCAGTCCGAGGTGTTGGCTAGTGTAGCACTTGGGGAAGAGGGCTGCCCACAGGAGGGTGGGAATCCCGCAGAAAAGGCCCTCATCTCACTAGGAGACAGTGAGATGGTCCCAGGAAACCAGGTGCCCCATAACACAAAGAAATATAGCACCTGGGTAACCATCAATGGGAAAAGGGTAGAGGCTCTTAGAGATACTGGAGCCAGTGTGACCTCAGTCCGGTATCATCTGATCTCTGAGAAGCAGGTAGACCCGGGGGCATTCCACCAAGTAGTTGATGTAGACAACTCTCAGCACCAGTGTAAGTGGAACAGGTTACCTTTGAATGGGGAGGTCTCAGGTCCCTTGAGGGGGGTTGTGAGCCCTACCATGCCTGTAGATTGTCTGCTAGGTAACGACCTGGAGTAGTCCTTATGGAAGGATGTTGTGCTCAGGTCTCACTTGGAGATGCTTGGGTTGCCCGAGTGGGCATGCGTGTCAACTCGGTCAATGGCCGCCAGAAAGGGTGATCAAGAGGACTTGGAGCCTGAAACAGTGGCCCAAGTCCCTGCCAAGAGAAAGGGCAGGGGATGCGGGAAACCAGTCCCTGAAGTTCCCACGGACCGGTAGGAGGCGGACCTCAAGGGGGATGCCACGGTGCCTACAGGGGAGCAAGTAGCCGACTAAGGGACATCTCTGAGCTGACCCATTTGCAGCAAGAAGGGGGTCCCACCAGGGAGCAATTCTTCAAGGAGCAGAAAGAGTGCCCTACTCTGGAGGCAGACCAGGCAGCTCGTGATCAGTCCGGGTCACATCTGATCTACTGGGAGAATGGTCTCCTATACATTAAGCCTATTGTTGCTAAGTCTGGGTCAGCCCATGTGCTGGTGGTGCCCCAGCGCTTCAGGACCTTCCTACTGGTTCTGGCTCATGACGAGCCTTTGGCAGGACATTTGAGGCGGGACAAGACCTTTGACAGGCTTGTTACCCACTTCTTTTGGCCACAAATGCAAAGGCAGTCAGAGGGACACTGCAGGTCTTGCCAAACTTGCCAGGCAAGTGGCAAGAGTGGGAGGAAGGTCACAGCTCCACTCCAACCTTTTCCTGTTGTTGGAACACCCTTTGAAAGGGTAGGGATGGATATTGTGGGGCCACTGGATCCCAAGACAGCCATGGGCAACAGGAACATCCTGGTCTTGGTGGACCATGCCACTCAGTACCTGGAGGCAATCCCGCTCAGGACAACGACAGCACCAGTGGTGGGCCCCGTGTTAATGGGGGTCTTTTCCCGCGTGGGATTTCCCAGAGAGGTGGTTTCTGACAGGGGGACCAATTTCATATCCAAGTATATGACATGCATAAGGAGTGCAGTGTAACCTACAAGTTCACCACTCCTTACCACCCCTAAGGAAACAGTCTGGTGGAGAGATTCAACCAGACCTTAAAAGGCATGAACAAGGGTCCAACAGAACCCATGAGGCGTAAGTGGGACGTCCTCTTGCTATGCCTTCTCTTTGCATACAGGG
This sequence comes from Lissotriton helveticus, assembly GCF_964261635.1. Classification (NCBI taxonomy): domain Eukaryota; kingdom Metazoa; phylum Chordata; class Amphibia; order Caudata; family Salamandridae; genus Lissotriton; species Lissotriton helveticus. Next base: position 164,628,686 of record NC_136062.1, on the reverse strand, counting down.
AGGTGCCTCAGAAGTCTATTGGGTTCAGTCCCTTTGAGCTCCTGTATGGCCACCCTGTCAGAGGACCTCTGAGTTTGGTGAAGGAAGGCTGGGAGGCAGCTCCCAAGGAAAACTCCCCAGGATGTGTTTAATTACATGCTGGCCTTCAGAAACCAAACAGCCCGCTTCAGGAAACTCACTCAGGCGAACCTAGAAGCAAGCCAGGAAGAAATGAAGAAACGCTATGACCAGAATGCAACTTTGGTCGAATTTCAACCTGGGCAAAAAGTGTGCGTAATGGCCCCAGTAGAACCTTGTGCCTTGCGGGACCAGTGGACTGGACCATCTGAGCTGGTGGAGTGCAAAAGTGATGTCACCTATCTGGTGGATTTGGGGGCTCCAAGGAACCCTTTGAGGGTCCTCCACGTGAACCGCCTCAAGCCCCACTTTAAGAGGTCCGAAGTGAGTAAGCTCTTGGTGACAGATTATGGGGTGCAAGAGGAGAGTGTGCCTCTCCCTGATCTCCTGTCTCCCAAGGAGCATGGTGGATCAGTGGAGGGTGTGATCCTCTCCCCTACACTGACTCCAGAGCAGAAGGGGGACTGTCGCCAGTTGTTGGGACAGTTCGCCCCACTGTTCTCTCTGACCCCAGGTGTTACTCACTGGTGTACCCATGATGTGGATACTGGTGACAGCGCTCCTGTAATCACAAAATGTATAGGTTGACTGGCCGGGTCAGGTCCAGCATCAAGGAGGAGGTCTCTAAGATGTTGGTGCTAAGGGTAATTGAGCCCTCCAACAGTTATTGGGTCAGCCCAGTGGTCTTGGTCCCATAGCCTGCTGCACCCGGTACCACTCCAGAACTGTGGTTTTGTGTGGACTACCGTGGGCTCAATGCCATCACCAGGACTGAAGCACACCCCATCCCCAGAGCTGATGAGATCATTGATCGGTTGGGAGCTGCCCGGTTCCTCAGCACGTTTGACTTAACGTCTTGGTACTGGCAGATTGCCTTAACCGATGGGGCCAAGGAGAGATCAGCATTCTCAACCCCAGAAGGTCATTACCAGTTTCGGGTGAAGCCCTTTGGGTTGAAGAATGCCCCTGCCACCTTTCAGAGGTTGGTCAATCAGGTTTTTCCTAGACTGGAGGATTTCAGTGCCGCCTACCTAGATGAGATTGCTGTGTTCAGTTCCAGCTGGGAAGAACATTTACAGCACCTCGAGAAAGTGTTGCAGGGAGCAGGCCTCACGATCAAGGTCAGTAAGTGCCAGATCGGGCAGGGCTTTGTGGAATACTTGGTACACCAGGTAGGAAGCTGCCAGGTGGCGCCACAAATACCCAAGATTGACACCATTCTGGCTTAGGAGACCCCCAAGACCCAGACAGAAGGTCTCACCGGCTACTATAGGAGATTTGTTAGGGGCTACTGTACCATTGTTGCCCCCTTAACAGAGCTGACTTCCAGGAAGCAGCCCAAGAAGGTGATCTGGACAGAGTCCTGCCAGAAAGCTTTTGATATCCTGAAGGCAGCCATGTGCACTGCGCCCGTGCTCAAGGCACCCGACTTCTCCAAGGAATATGTTGTGCAGACTGACGCTTCAGAGCATGGTGTGGGAGCGGTGATCTCACAACAGAGCGAAGAGGGCCTAGATCAGCCTGTAGTCTTCCTTAGCAGGAGACTACTCCCCAGAGAACAGAGGTGGAGTGCCATAGAATGGGAAGCTTTTGCCGTGGTCTGGGCACTGAATAAGCTGAGACCATAGCTGTTTGGGACTCACTTCCGGGTTCAGACAGACCACAGGCCCCTCAGATGGTTGAGGCAAATGAGGGGTGAGAATCCAAAACTGCTGAGGTGGTCCATTTCCCTACAGGGGATGGACTTTACGGTGGAACACCGCCCTGGCACAGAACACGCCAACACAGATGGTCTGTCCAGGTTCTTCCACCTTAGTGAAGAGAACTCCAGGAGGGTGGGTAGTACTCCCTACTTTCAGCTGGAGGGACATGTGTTAGACTTGGCATATTTTAGCATGTTCCCCCTGACTTTTTGCTTTCTGACCTCCCGGTTTTGAGACTGTTTTTGCTGTTGTAATGATTCTGCGCACTTTCCTCACTGATGTCCAGTGGTAAAGTGCAAGTGCTCCTGTGTAAAATATGTTATGGATTGCTATTTCCATGATTGGCCTATTTGAATTATGTGTCAGTCCCTAGTAAAGTGCACTGCCAGTGCCAGGCCCTATTAACCAAATGCTGTTGGTGGGCTGCAGCACTGGATTGTGTCACCCACGCAAACAGCCCATAAAGTATAACTCTGGCCTGCCATTGCAGAGCCTGTGCGCAGCCTGGGGCAGCCATGTGGACTTGGCAAGTGCACACTCGTGCAACTCCTTAAACCTTCACTTTTCTACATGTGAGTCGCCCCTAAGGTAGGCCCAAGGTACCCCCTTGGGCTGGGTGCATTGTATGTGAAAGGTAGGATATGCCCTGGTGTGTGTGGCATGTCCTGATAGTAAATTACAGCCAACTTTGTTTTTCACTATTGCATGGCTACCTGTTCTCCATAGGCCAGAGTGGGCAGTTTGATTATAACATCCTATAATCCTAACTGACTCAGGGAACATGGTAGAAATTCGAGTTTAGTATGCCTGAACTAAGAATGATAAAATGCATCTTTTAGTGAAGTTGGTTTTAACATTCTGTGTATGAAAATACCCCTTTTAGAAGATGGGTATTTTCTGACCTAACCACCCAGCCTGCCTCTGCTAGCTTGTGTATTGTCTATCTGGTTTGTGAGTGATGGGGTCTGGGGGAGACTCCAGGAGACCGGGTGAGTCTGCACAGGACACAACTGCACATAGATAGGTGGGAGGAATAGCACCTGAGTCTAAATAGGGTTGGATTTGCCTTCCACAATGCTGGCTCCACCTCCTGTGGTGCGTCTGAGGACCTTGGCCCACACTGACAAAGGAAGAAGGTGCACACTGGCAGAATGCACCCAAACTGGTTTGAACTAGGTCCAGGCCTCTCTGCCTTCAGAGGACAAAGGAATTGTTGGTATAAATAGGCCCCAAGACTTTAGAACTCTTTTGGGATCGAGAAGACTGCCAAGAAGAAGAGTTGGAGAAGCTGTGAGGAGGAACTACCACTTTGCTGTGTGGTTTGCTGTGTTGGCCTACAGTGGCTGCTTTTATCTTGGGCAGTGAAAGGCCTTGATTGAACTTTCTGCAATCTACTTTTTTGAGTTTCTCCAAGGGCTTGAGGTAGAGCTTGCCCCCTGTTCAAGAAGTCTCAGGAACAGCAAAGACTTCAAGCTCGATGCCGTCTATGACGTCGCTGCTGACTCCGTGTCCTGAAGGCACCGCAGAGGGCACCGCCGCAATGCTGCACCGTGACCCTGATCTCACCGACGACACCTGCTGACGACGCCACCGAGCCGCTGCTCGCACTGCAACCTGTGGGCACCGAACTCTGCACCTCTGAAGCCATGGTATCCCCGACGCTGACGCTCCCCGCCGGAATCAACGCTGCTGCTTGCACTATGGCAAGTGGGCACCGCTCATAAAGTTACACGATGCACCACCCTCATCCCGCCTTGGCCTACCGACGCCGGTGCTATCGACTCCAGTTCACCAGCCGACGACAGCCCTTCAGCAACGACGACAACGCTGCTTGCACCGTGCACCGTGACCTACCAGCACGTGGCGAGCACCGCCTTCATCTCACCCTGTGACCCTGGTCTTACTGATGATGCCATCTGACGCCGCCACCGAGCCGCTGCTAGCACCGCGACCTGAGGCACTTCATGCCGCACCACTGCACTTTGCACCGCAGCACCCGACGCCTGCCAACGCCAGCGCTCCTGACTACAACAGAGAGGAGTTTGATCTGCAACGCGCGTGACTTCGATGGCCCGATGACTCCTGCACCGACCTCCGGAACCGACGCCTGCGGACGTTGTGGTTTTGGAAGCTCAACGAGAGGTCATTGACGCCCTGCATTTCTGACAGGTACTGTTTGTGGGTTTTCCCAAAACCTTAGCTTGCCCGCGACGCCGCGTTCAGCCAGAACTGTTAATAGCCCTGGACGGAACTATTGATATCAAGGAACTGTTTTTCAAGATTATTTTGATAACTGAAGTACAGTATTGTGGATTTTTATCATATTTGGTCTTATTTTAAGTATATAAAAGTATTGGATATTTTTCTAAAGTGGTATGGTGTCCTTTTGTAGTTCTTACACTGTATTACTGTTAGTTTTGTGCAAATGCTTTACACACTGCCTCTAAGATAAGCCTGACTGCACATGCCAAGCCACCAAGGGAGTGAGCAGGGGGTATTTCAGAAGTATAAAGCCCTTATCCTGACTGGGAAGAAGGGTCCCCATGTGAACAAAATTGCAAGCCCTTGCCAACTAGAGACCCCCATTTCTAACATACACCTTTAAATTTGTTCTGGTGAATGTCACCAAATGTGTTGAGCAGCCTTCTCCAGCAGGCGGGGTCCAGTTAGAACTCCTTACTGAAGTTATGCTTGCAGGTCCCAAAGTATCCAACACACAATCCAATGTTCTGGAATCTCCAAGAGGGTCCTTGAAAGTGTGAAACTTCAATTCCACAATCTGCCACTGGCATTAAGGCCGCTAACACATGGTAGGACCCAGCATAGGTCTTAGAAAAGTATTCCTATGCTCAACGCTTGGCAACGACAGGTATGCAAAGCATTTAAAAACACAATTTCAGTAAATAATTAAGACACAACACAAAATAAAAATCCAACACCAATGTATACAAATAGGTAATATTTTTATCATTTAAATGACACCAAAATGAAAACAATCCACTGTAGGGAACCACAGATATGAATTTTTGAAGATTAGTCACTTTCTAGTGCTTAGAAACCAACAGTGCCCCTTTTAGTCATTTTGTTTTGTCTGACAGAGACATCTTTAAATTTGTTCTGGAGAATCTCACCAAATGTGTTGTGCGGCCTTCTCCAGCAGGTGGGGTCCAGTTAGAACTCCTTCCTGAAGTTCTGCTTGCAGGGCCCAAAGTATCCAACACACAGTCCATGGTTCTTGAATCTCCAAGAGGGTCCTTGAAAGTGTGAAACTTCAATTCCGCAATCCACTTGAACAAAACCCTTACAAATCCACTGGTACTCCAGGCTGGGGATGACCAGGTGATGTCTGTTAACCTGCAGCTTGCAGGGAGTCCACTCCTTAGTCTTCTTGCAGCAATGTAATCCATAGGGCTGCAGTTACAGTTGTTGCAATCATCAGAGGGCACTTCTTGCTTCAGTAAGTTTCCAGCAGCAGATCTGGAGGGCTCTGCCCCTCTCAGATACTTATTCAAGATTCTCAATGTCAAGCAACAGGTTACTTCTGACCAATGAGAGCAGGGTAACTCTTCATAGTTAGGACCACATCCTGTAGAGTGTGGCATTATTTTGTCCCAGAATGCATCAAATCTTCCAAATCCATAATTGCAGATTTTACAGCAAGGAGGTATGGCTGGCTAAACACACCCCCTGGGATGGCTTATTTCCATATACTCTCCCCCTACCATCTGCACATAACCTCCTTAAGCCTAGCCCTGACTCTGGGTCAAGGGTGTAAACGTGTAACAGACACCCAGGCCTCCCCTCTGCCTTTGAAGAGCATGGTTTACAACTCCACCCCCTGGCCTGGCATTCCTATTGACCAGCACACTGCCCTGCCAGCAGAGTTGGTAACCCCAGGGGCTCTTTATCACCTCTACCACCTTCAAAGCAGCCTGGCTAATCCTCTTAACTCTGACTAATCAGGGCAGACCCCTGGAAGGCTGAATTTGGACTTACAAAAAAGAAAGTCTTATAACTTCTTGTATGTACACTTTAGGAGAAATTCAACAATATGGTATTGTTAAATTTACTTCTATCATTCTGGGAAGTCTTTGAATGGTCAGGCTAGTCCTCTCATATCAATAGTTATTAATCAATACCTTCCTACCTTGTTAACCTATGTGCCATGGGATTTGCAATGGGGAAAATGACACTTGCCAGTTTTCTAGCCCCAGGGCTTATAAAAACATATTATATAAGTATTTCCCTCATTTCTACAGGACCCCCAACCCCTGCGCAACTAGGGGTTCTGAATCTGCAGAAATATTGCAGATCCTCCTTACCCAGTGCTCCTAGCATCATAGTCGAATTACAGCAGCACTTTACCACAATGTGGGGAGTGAAATGTCAAATTTCACTTTACCCAGGCATATAAAAACTCATTTTATAAGGGTGTATCTTATAGATAGCTGACCCTCCACCCATGGCATACCTATGGGGACCCTGGGGGTCCCTAATATGCCACAACATTGTATGTTATCCAATTGTAAGTTCCCCTACCACCAAAGTCGAATTTGGGCACAATTTACTTTTTGAAAGCAGTCCTGGCACCCAGGGCTGTTTTTAAACTGACCTCAGGCTTCAGCAGTTTACACATGCAAGTGAAGAAAAAGCTTCTGGCCTCTAAACTACCATGCCTCAGGGTTCTAGGGACTTCTAGGTAATTTCAATCCCCTGCCCTATTATATACTAGGGGCTAATGCCAATCACAGGGGTACCCCACCGTACCATAGTATACCCTAGTGTATTTTAGGTGTTTTTACTGTATTCTAATGTGTTCCTTTCAGCTTAGCACTGCCCTGGGCCTGGTTAGGCAGAGCCCAGGGCCAGTCAAAATCAGTTACAACCAGCATCAGTCAGAAAAACGTTGGGGGGTGCCTAGGGCACAGGATGACTTTGCAACACTCAACGTTACCTTCAAGTAACAACTTCAAAGATTTGACTTACATACATCAGGTACTATGTTATTCGGTTGCATCATGCCTTGGAACTCATATTTGCCAGCAACAGAAAAACTGCATGCAAGCTGCCCTTTTCAGTGACCCCTTAGTTGCTCAGGGTATGACTAATGAGGGAGCATTTACGTTTTCACAGAGTCCTGGGATCTGTAATATTTGTGATGGTTTAGCTCCACTCCCAGCAATGATGGACACACCACTCTTACCACGCCAAGCCAGGCTTGAAACATAATGTAGGTATGCCTGGTCTTAGAACTCATATATATGTGCAGACATTTTACACATTGGGGTCAGTTCTGTGTAGTTGTCGTTAGGTCAGAATTTCCATAGGAAGATCATTTTTTGTTTCGATAATAACCGTGGCCCCATTCGATACATCTTCATGAAGGTTTCCAAAATAAATGTACATCCTCCTCAGCTCGTCCATGTTAAGTTTTAGGGTGATCCGTCAAGCGGGTCCAGGAAAAAGGCCTGATCCCAAAAACTAATTTCCATGTTAATTCCCATAGTTCTGTCACAGATACAGAAAAAAAATGGGCTAAACAAAACTACACCAAATTTTGCAAAAAGTTACAACTTTACTCAGAAAGCATGTTTTCATGTGTTTTTTTGTAAATCCATTCATGCGTTTTTTGAGAAATGTGCCTTGAAACATGCGCTCAATTGGTTGTAAAGGGGTTAAAAATCGGTATATCTGAATATGCTGCTTGAGTCCAACGATCCCGTAAATTCAAAAAGTAGGGCCTTCTGATTGGCAGAGAGAGCTTATTTTTCTGTTGCCCATTTTGTTATACCCGGACTAGTACCAGTCCTGCAGTACCAAGCGATCCGATTGACTGGCCACAATCCAGAAACAGGACCCAGGCCAGACTGGCTGGACCAGTAAGCGGGCTTCTCCCCTGAAGGCTGGAAGAGTGGGGTGCCGGTTTTGTTTCTGAGGTTCATTTTTGTAGCATTGCAGCTGTTTTGAAAGCATCTGCTGCAGAGTTTCTTGTACATCCAGTAGTTTTCAGGCAACAATAAACGTTTCACAATAACTCTGAAGATTAATGTAACTGCTGGAGAAATATCTGAGATTTGTCTAGTGGCAGTTTTGACTCATGTAAGGTAGCGCAGAGGAGGAATATGCCTGTTGCAAAGAACATGTACTATACAGATAACAAGAGTAGTATTCTATATGCACAGCTTAGTGGGTTAATGCGTTTGTCACAGAGACCCTTTAGTTACTGTGCAGTTCATCAATTACAATCATAATTCAGGCTCCCTGTTTTTTGTTTTTACTGATTTTTACAGCTAAATACAGACATTTTCGTGTCTGTATTTATTTTTAAATGTGGATAAATACGGAAATTGGGTTACTTTTTGAGTAATTCTAAACACTGCCTGCAGTGACTGCCAGGCCAATAGATGTGTGGGTTGATAGAAAAGGGGGTTAAAAAAAGAAAGGAATTTTAGTAAAGAGGCTTTAAAAGCAGTAGATATGCACAAGATTGATACTAAAATGTGCATATTTTCATGTAAGTGCACTTATTTATCTTCTGCAGGTCTTCATAGCTGAAACCTGTCAGACATTCAAATATGAGTGCATATTTATTGGTTAAATAAATGTGGAAAGATACTAATTTAAGCTTAATTTTTCCACAAAACCCAAAATAAACGAGGATAAATACAGAACAAATTTGCAAAAAATAATTAGAGATAAATACAGACGGATATGGTAAATAAATCAACACTATAACATCGGGAGCCCTAATCATAATCTAGCAAATTGAGCTTTGAAGTGCCATCAAAGAGCTGCATTCAAACTACATGATACAGGTTAGAAAGTTATGCGTTTTTCCAAAACTTTCATCATACTAATATTGCCTAAAAGGGTATGTTTAGGTAGAAATAAATTATTATTAGCAAAGCCAACACTAAACACGGTGTTAAGTTCTAAATCTTGGGTTTGTACTTCTCCAGACCAAGCACTCTTAAAAATGCCTACCAGTATGGATATTTACCTGAACCTCCAATCATTTACTCATGTTATTTTTACAGAAGAATAAACGAAGATTAATGCGTTTATCTTGGCCATCAATTTTGCCTGATTGAATTTTAATTATTTTTTATGCTCAATTATATTCACAAAAAAGGAACACATAATCCACTAGACAGACAGTCTCATATATTACTACATACAATAATACATTGAAACTTCAACATTAATGTGCGAAAGTACATATACGTAAATAAAAAATACACAAATATAGTAACAACAGCTCAGTGAAAAAACAGTTGCAATGTGTAGCTTCAAATCACATTTACACATTTAAACAACACATGATGTTCCCCAATTAAGAGGATCAATATTTATAAAACTCTAAGTGTCCAGAGATCTAACTACACTTTAATGGTAGCCACTTTATGATAGCCGACGCGTTTCAAGTCCCGTTTTTTTGAATTGCCGGACTCTCATCAGGGCTGGATGAATCCTTTCATAAAAAGCCAACTGTTTGTAAAAAACAAAATTACAAAAAATAAATTGTAGTGTGCTTCCCACTAAACCTACAATACTCTTATCATCATTAACTAGAGGGTTGCCTACATACCTGGCAAGTGCCCAACGTGGTTTATAGGCTCATGTTGTAAATTCATGCAGTGCAAGCCACTCTGCAACAAAATATCGAAAACTAAGTGATCTTGTAATAAGACTTGAATCACATTATGTTTGTATCTCGTGATTCAATGAAATACCTTTATCGTGCTCTTGTACGGCGTAATGAGTTAGGTGCCTTAGAGTTTACTACATCTCGGGTCGTGGTGCTGGGATTCTTTAAAATCTAAAAAAACGGGAGGAGTTCATGATTTTAGCCAAACAGTTCTACACGTGTGACTGGTCATGCTCTAAATACGATCGCGTTTGGTGTACTTACTCATGGGAAAATCAAACCCAGGAGGGGAGCCATGTCTTTTGTTTGCTTTGGTCTCTTACAATTTGAAATCTGGGGAGAGTATAACAATTCAATATATTAAACGTATATGAGGAAACTCGCATCTATGCAAGAGCGGGTTTCTTATCTGAAAATCGGAGGGACGCTCACCTTTTTGGGAAAGCTTCGTGCTCGTTTAAAGTATTCCTTCGTACCGCGTAGGAGGAAGAGCTGTTCGACATTCTCCTACCTGCTTTACCGGGTCATGTGGCCACGTGACTACGAACCCGGTAGCCCTGGGTGGGGCCTACCTGAACCAGGGACAATGCATTGTGGGAATTGTAATTCTCCAAAACCGCGAGCTGACTAAAGTTGACTATGAATTTCATAAAAATATTTTCGCCCACTAGCATACCCGTATTTTAGAACCACAACCACGAGGAAGTTGAATTTTATGACTAAGTTACACTCTATTAAGTTCACTCAAACAGTTCAATCCTCTATTTATACTGTCAAATTTCATAATCAAATACGCCTCTTTGCGTAACAAGGCACTTTCAGTACAAGGAGAGCGATGTTTGGGATCAATTGCAAACAGGATAGTCCATTTAAAATCATTCTCACTATGATTTAAAGACAAGAAATGTTCCACCATGGGGGCAGATAGAACTTTTTTCTTTATTCTAGACCTGTGTTGCGTTATCCTCATGTTTACTTGTTGGCATGTTTTGCCGATATATATCTTGTTGCATGGGCATAGCACTGCATAAATTACATTTTTTGTCTTACAATTTGTAAAATTGTTGTGTTTCCACCTGATTCCATTGTGGTCAAAAACCTCCCCCTCCAATGTTGAAGGGCAGGCAACACAGTTACCACATCTGTGGTGTCCGGTAACAGGTGGTAGATTCCATTGCGTTATCAGGTTACTTTTGGGTTTCGGAATGTAACTATCCGCTCTTATTAGTTGTTGGCCCACACTCAAGTTCTTTTTCATTGCAAAGATGGGTTTAGACATTGGGATATCAAAATTCTCAAGTAAATGCCAGTTTTTCAGGATGATTTGTCTAAACTTATTGGTGTGAGACTCATAGGTTGTCACACAAACGAGTTTATCCAAATCTGATTTACCCCTAGGGAGACTTTATTGCAGAAAAAGGTTAAATCAGATCATATTTGCAATGGATGACATGAATCCTACATCTTGTAGTCCCCCTTGTCTTATGTAACATTATCTATACACTGATTTACACACATATGATTCATTGACTTTGTATTTGTGTGATGTAAAGTGCCTGACACCCTACACTGGCATGTGATGCACTGTAAAACAAAAATAAATACATGTCAGAGAGGGGCTTTGGAGAGATGAGGGGCACTGTTGGAGGGTGATAGTGAGTGAATCATAGAAGTGCCCCAACAAAGACTGTTGAATCCTGGTGCACTCAAAGGTCATCATAACTATGCTTTAAAAACTAATATAATTGAATATATAAATAAAAATGTTCTCTACAATGCGCCTTTTTTGCCCAAAGTTTCATGGGGGAGACAACCCCAAACTCTCCTGGTAGTGGTCAGACTCACTCACTGCACTCACTATGCAGCATAAGTGGGCTGATCTGACAAAATTTGCCAGGGCGCTTTATGTTCCCAGTCCAGGACCGAACTCAGACTTCCTGTGAGGTACTGCAGTACTCCAGCGGGATCTGCTGCATAAGATTCACCTCCATGCTATTATGTTTGTTAACCGCATCGCTGCAGCGGCTATTCCGCCGCAGCGCTAAGGGGGCGGGGCGGCCGCATTCTGGTGATGGAACCGCTCCGTCACCAGCCGCGGTTGCGCTGTGCTGATGACGGAGCGGTTCCGTCATGGCCCCGCCCACTCAATAGAACGCCCAGCGCATGGCGTGGAATCCGCGCCGCGCAGGCGCGGCGGCCGGGCCATGACGGAACCGCTCCGTCATCAGCACAGCGCCAACGCAGCTGATGACGGAGCGGTTCCGTCATCAGCATAGAAAGGGTTACGTCTTGGTGCCGGTTACAGTGAAAACATAAAAAGAGGAAATTAAAACAAATTGTGAATTATGTGTCTGTGGGTGTTGGCGGTCTACGCAGAGGTTGGCTGGCAGTGGGAGGTGTTGGATTTAGGCCCTGACATCTCAAATGGATCATCAAATGTAAAGTGAATTTCAATGTATTTTTTAATTTGTTTTCAAACATTAGTTTTATCTCATTTCAACTGTTAGCTATAGAATAAGGATAGGTCAGAGTTTCCATTTCAACAGCTAGCTATTGAATATGGTTAAGTCAGAGTTTCCATAGGAAAGACGTGTTTTATTTATAACTTCCGTGCCATCCAATGAATCTGCATGCAACTTTCCAAACAAAAGTGCATCCACTGTGGGTTCTTCATGGCAAATTTCGTGCAGATCTGTCAAGCAGAAGTCAAGAAAATAGGGACAAAGGAGTGTTCTTAAAAGTGCATTTTCCCATTTTAATTCCTGTTGGATTCTTTTTTCTATACAGAAATAAAGACTGAAAAAAATTACACCAAATTTGGCATGAAGGTAGAACTTTGTTGAGCACTTGTGATTTACAAATCGAGCATTGGATTTGTGAATCCCCAATGTCCTGTATGGCTGGCCATCACGGAAATAAATCGGTTTTATCCTCCATTACATAACACAGTGCACCTAACACCATGTTGGCGAAACTCAAAAGAGTAAGGCCCCTAGAAAGCATGGGAGTACACCCAACACCCGGCCAATGTGGGGAGGGAGAGGTCAAAAGGAGTCATCTTTGGATTAAAAAAAAAGATTCAATAAAAAGGGTTCTTATCACATGATTTGCACATTCTATGATAGTTTGAGATCCTAATCCCTCCCTGGGTCCCGCAAAACCTTCTGAGCCTTAGGATTTGAGGATCTAGTGTAAGATTCGTGAATCCAGTAAAAAATTAACACAATTTAGTAATTTTGAGCACTACTGATGCACAGCGGCTGTACACAGCGGGATTGGCTGCCCATGGAGGATATGGTGCAGGGTCTGGATGAAAGCTAGCCCCGCCAACCAAACCTGCTGCACAAGGTGAAAAGCCGAAAACAACAAGGGTTGGTCACACATTAATGGAGGCCAAGCCCTTCAACCAAATCTCACTGCACACTGACAAAGGCAATGATTGCTCATAGGAAGTTGAGTGTTGGCCCATGGCAAGACCACGTGGTCAACCCAGATGCAGACAGCCAAAGGTTGTGTGAAGTAGGAGTCGACGGCTTAAAAGGCCTTATCGGGAGGGCCCGGCCTCCTGCCAGCCCCTGGCGCAAATCCCACGGCACTGTCCCACTGTGTGTGTTGGCCACCAATAGAGGGTTGGGTGCATTGGTGGCCAGAGGCAAAGCCCTGTGTATGGCAACAGGCTATGGGCTGAAGATGTTGGCTGCTTGTCAAGAGTTGGGTGCCAAGGTTTGCTGAAGGCCAGAAACTACTGCCAACCCCACTACCATGAGCACTGTGATTGACCGTCCATGGAGTGTTGGTACGTAGTGCCTAGTCATTGTCCAGGACATACAGCGAAATCAGTTGCACATGGCAAGAGGCAGTGCACTGCAGGTGTTGGTTGTCTGCTGAGAGAAGGGCCCTGGGGATGGCCAGAGCTGAAAGCTGAATTGCCTGCCTGTTAAGTGTTGGGTACATTTGCAGTCCCGAGGCCAGGCCTTGTGGCTACCTCGGCTGCACATGTCCAAAGACTAAGCAGAGTGTTGGTTGGCTCCCTAAAGAGTGTGGGGCACAGGACCCGATGACCTCCAATGTTGGGAACAGGCCTTCCGTTCAGCCCCCGTTGTAGAGGACCAAAGACAATTCACTGGATGTGGTAACTGCTCGTGGAGGGTTAGGCTTATGGTCTGACTGAAGCCCAAGCCCCCCTGAGCCCAGCGAAAGGACATGCACAGCTAGGGACGGCTGCCCTCGGAATTATGAGTGCAGGGAACTCTTAGATGTGGTATTCGATTATAGAAAACAAATATGGAAAGAAAAAGTAAGAAGTGAAGTTATGAAGATAAGTGTGGGTTTCTACTTAACAATTTGTTTTATAGAACCCTCAGAAATTCATCTAACAATACAAAGTTCTAGTCGTATTTTGGTTATGAATTAAAAACCCCCAAAAAATCAATTTGCAAAGGATGGTTCGGAGCACAATCCATGAGATGCACAACAGCCATGAAACCCATATCTTACACACTAATTTCAAATTGAGTGGTGAGGGTTGTGTGCAGGGCTTGACCTCACAGCCAGGGCCTGCAGTCAACCCTGCGCAGATCGCCAATGCCCTTTGCGCACACCTTTTCTCTACCAAAATGTTTACTTTTTGTAAATTACTGTGCTGTTATTCAACTGGTAAAATAGGTGTTGTGCACTTGCACTTGTACTTGGGAAAATGCTTTTATACACTTGCAAGTGTACCTATGTACCTATTTCTCAGGTAACTAGGCATTTTTACTACCCTGTGCCAATTTTAGCCACTTTCTTGGAAGGTGAGCACTCTAGTGGACAGGGAAATGAGTATGCCTCCCCTTCATAAGCAGGCCCGTTACGCAGTTGTTTTAAAGGCAAGTCCATCCGTGTCCAGATCATAGCCAGCACCAGCCATACTGCTGGTTTGCACAAAATATCAACAAAAATAATTTATACAAATGAAAACAGCCATTACAACGGAAGGTTTTTAACGCATGCTATTATAACACATGCCTTCACAACGAATGTGCTATCACAATGAATTGCATTTCAACACATGTTATTACAACGCATAAAGCCATGAATGGTAAAGGCATATGTGTTATGCATGTAAGTATGTTTAATGTAAGTATATGAGGGTTTTTGGGTGGGTTTCGGTTTTTGGGTGGCAAAGGTAATATTAGCGTTTACAGCGAGTTTGGGTTTTTGGGTGGGAAGGGTAATTTTCGAGTTTAGGGTGGGTTTGGGTTTTTGGGAGGAAAGGGTAATTTTAGGGTTTAGGGCGGGTTTGGTTTTTTGGGGGGAAGGGTAATTTTAGGGTGGGTTTGGGTTTTTGGGTGGGAAGGATAATTTTAAGGCTCGACACCACAGCCCCAGACGTCGCCTTCCTCACGGAAACCTGGATGAACGCCTCCTCAGCGCCCGACATCGCCATCCCGGACGGCTACAAGATCATCCGGAGGGACCGCATCAACCAGACAGGAGGAGGCATCGCCATCATCCACAAGAACTCCATCCGCATCACGACCAACACCGACGACACCCTCGCTCCCGCCGAACACCTGCACTTCCAGATCCACGTCAACCCCAAGACCACCCTCAGAGGCACCCTCGTCTACAGACCCCCGGGACCCCGCACACAATTCAGCGAAGACATCGCCGACTTCATCAGCCCACACGCCCTCCCCTCCGCCGACTACATCCTCCTCGGGGACCTCAACTTCCACCTGGAGAACAACAACGACCGCAACACCACCACCCTGCTGGACAACCTCGGACTCAAGCAACTGGTAGACACCCCCACCCATTACGCCGGACACACGCTCAACCCGGTCTTCTCCTCCAGCAAGGACATCGCCTTCAGCCACGCCACAGGACTGCACTGGACGGACCACAGCTGCGTCCACTTCAGCTTCAGAAGAACCACGCTCCACCACCACCAGCAACAGGTTCCCCACAGAAGCTGGAACAAGATCACTACAGACCAGCTCGCCACATCCCGGAGCAAGAACCCTCCCACCAGCACAACGAACCCCAGCCAAGCGGCCACCAACCTCACGAAATGGATCAGCGACTGCACCGACGACCTCGCCCCTCTGAAGACCCCACTGAGCAGACCCGGCAGCAAAAAAGCCCCATGGTTTAACGACGAACTCAAGAGCTCCAAGAAGAACTGCAGAGCACTCGAGAAAACCAGGCGCAGAGACCCAACACCGGACAACATGACTGCCCTCAAGCTCGCCACCCGAAAACACCACCAACTGATCCACGCCACCAAGAAAACCGCATTTTAAGGAACGACTGGACAACAACGCACACAACAGCAAGGAACTCTTCAACATCGTGAAAGAGCTCTCCAACCCCAACGCCGGAAACAACAACATCACCCCTTCGCAAGACCTCTGCAACTCCCTCGCCTCCTACTTCCACAACAAGATCGCGTACATACACAACAGCTTCAGCACTCAACCAACGCACGCCACGACCGAACCACCGCCCCCCACCACCACCCTCCGTGCCTGGACCCCGATCAGCACAGAAGACACCTGCCGCACGATGAACTCCATCCACTCCGGATCTCCGACAGACCTCTGCCCTCACCACGTCTTCAACAAGGCCGACGCTGTCATCGCACCCCACCTGCGGGACATCATCAACACCTCCTTCGACACCGCCACCTTCCCGGAGAGCTGGAAGCACGCCGAACTCAGCGCTCTACTTAAGAAACCATCAGCCGACCCCACCGACCTCAAGAACTACCGCCCCATCTCGCTGCTCCCGTTTCCGGCAAAAGTCATCGAGAAGACCGTCAACAAGCAACTGGCCGCCTTCCTCGAGACGAACGGTTCCCTCGACCTCTCGCAGTCTGGCTTCCGGGCCAACCACAGCACCGAGACCGCCCTGATCGCAGCTACCGATGACATCCGAGCCCTGCTCGACAACGGAGAAACAGCGGCCCTCATCCTCCTAGACCTCTCCGCGGCCTTCGACACTGTCTGCCACCGTACCCTAGTACAACGCCTCAGCAACGTCGGAATCCAGGAGAAGGCACTGGAGTGGATCATCTCCTTCCTCGCCGGAAGGACACAGAGAGTCCGCCTCCCCCCGTTCAGATCAGAGGCCACCGAAGTCATCTGCGGCGTACCACAAGGATCATCGCTCAGCCCCACGCTGTTCAACACCTACATGAGCCCCCTCGCAGCCATCGCACGCCAGCACAACCTCAACATCATCTCCTACGCCGACGACACCCAGCTGATCCTCTCCCTCACCAACAACCCCGCCACCGCCAGAGCCAACCTGCACGAAGGGATGACAGACGTTGCCAAATGGATGTCGAACAGCCGCCTGAAACTGAACTCGGACAAGACTGAAGTCCTCATCCTGGGATCCTCACCCTCCGCCTGGGACGACTCCTGGTGGCCCCCCGCCCTGGGCAGCGCACCCAAACCAACAGACCACGCACGCAACCTGGGCTTCATCCTGGACTCCTCCCTCTCCATGACCAGACAAGTCAACGCCGTCTCCTCGTCATGCTTCAACATCCTGCGCATGCTACGTAAGATCTTCCGATGGATACCCACCGAGACCAGGAAGACGGTCACCCAGGCCCTCGTCACCAGCCGTCTGGACTACGGCAACTCCCTCTACGCCGGAACCACCGCCAAACTCCAGAAGAGACTCCAGCGGATCCAGAACACCTCAGCACGACTCATCCTGGACATCCCCCGCCGCAGCCACATCTCCGGACACCTGAGAGACCTGCACTGGCTCCCGGTCAACAAGAGAATCACCTTCCAGCTCCTCACCCACGCACACAAAGCCCTACACAACCAAGGCCCAGGATACCTCAACAGCCGCCTCAACTTCTACGCTCCCAAACGCCACCTTCGATCGACCAGCCACGCCCTAGCCGCCGTCCCCCGCATCCGAAGAGCCACCACAGGAGGAAGGTCCTTCTCCTACCTGGCCCACAAGACTTGGAACTCCCTTCCGACGCACCTACGCCTGACCCAAGACCACCTCGCCTTCAGGAAGCAGCTCAAGACCCGGCTCCCCCCCCCCCCCCAGCGCCTTGAGACCCTCCGGGTGAGTAGTGTGCTATATAAATGCTCTGATTGATTGATTGATTGAAGGTTTAGGATGGGTTTAAGTTTTTTGGTAGGAACGGTAATTTTAGGGTTTAGGATGGGTTTGGGGTTTTGGGTGCGAAGGGTAATGTTAGCGTTCAGGGTGGAATGGAATGGAATGGAATGGAATTGGATTTATAGAGCTCATGGCTGCCCTTGAGCGTCCCAGCGCTAAAACAGTTAATAACAAAGCAATGAGGAAGAAAAGTTTAGGGAGCTTTGGGGAAAAGGAAAGTTTTAAGTGATTTTCTGAACTTAAGGTATGAAGGTACCTTCCGTAGGTCCCTGGGCAGGGCATTCCACTTTTTTGCTGCATTCAGCGAGAAGCGACGACCTCCCGTGCGGGCCTTCCTTACTCTAGGAGTAACGGCCAGGTTTTCTACATCAGATCGGAGGGCACGAGTGGCTTTGTAAGGGCAGATCAATCCCCTGAGGGCTGGGGGGCCGTTACCTTGGAGGGATTTATATGCAATACATAGTGATTTGAAGGAAATTCGCTCCTGGATTGGAAGCCAGTGCAAGGCTCTAAGCAAGGGTTTGGCTGAAACCCATCTCGGGACTCCCATAAGGAGCCTTGCTGCGGCATTCTGGACCCGCTGTAAGGTGTTAATCGTGGCCAGGGGTGCCGCCAGGAGGAGGGCATTGCCATAATCCAGTCTGGCCAGGATTAGGCCCTGAATCAGAAGTTTTCTTGATTCGAAGGGGAGCAGGGGGAGGACCTTCCTTACGGCCCGCAATGATCCAAAGCATCCTCCAGCCACCTTCTGCGCATGGGTCATAAAGGTGAGTTGGGGTTCAAACCAAACCCCAAGGCTCTTGACTTTCTCCTTTGGGGGTGGTGGGTCCCCCATACAGGAAGGCCAATGGTCGGAGGACAGAGATGGAAGTGGGTGACCCATGACCATAATCTCGGTCTTCGCTCCATTGAGTCTAAGTTTGGAGGCAGTCATCCAGGAGAAGATAGCTGACAGACAACCTGACAAATCAGATGGGTGTCCCCTTTGTTGTGACAGCGAGACGATGAGTTGCGTATCGTCCGCATAGCTAACAGATTTGATCCCGAAGGGGGCTACTGCCTCCTCTAACGGGGCCATATAGACATTGAACAGTGTGGGGCTCAGGGAGGAGCCCTGCGGCACCCCACACTGCAAGGGGACGGGTTTGGACATTGAGCCATTCTCCCAAATCCTGAACGATCTTTTATCAAGGAAGGACTCGAGCCATCTAAGAGCCGACCCTGTAATACCCACTTTGGCAAGACGCTGGACCAAGGTTGGGTGGTCGACAGTATCGAATGCAGCGCTTAGATCCAGGAGGATCAGGGCTGCAGAGGGTGGGTTTGCGTGTTTAGGTGAGAAAGGTAATTTTAGGGTTTAGGGTGAGTTTGGGTTGTTGGGTTAGAAGGGTAATTTTAGATTTTAGGGTGGGTTGAGGTTTTGGGTGCGAAGGGTAATTTTAGCGTTCAGGTGGGTTTGGGTGTTTAGGTGGGAAAGGTCATTTTAGGGTTTAGGGTAGGTTTGGTATTTTGGGTGGTAAGGGTCATTTTAGGGTTTAGGGTGCACTTGGGTTTTTGGGTCGGAAGGGTAATTTTAGGGTTTAGGGTGGGTTTAGGTTTTTGAGTGGGAAGGGTAATTTTAGGGTTTAAGGTGGGTTTGGATTTTTGGGTGGGTTGGGCAATTTTAGCATTTAATGGGGAATGGGGGTATATATAGAAGTGTACCTTATTTCAACACTTTTACCAAGTGTATGTCTTTACCACGCATGTTTTTTCATTGTATTGGCATGCGCAGTAAAAGTTTGCGTTGTAAGGGTAGGTCGTTGTAAAAGCATTGCCGTAGTAATACCCACTATGTAAAGGCATGCACGATATTAGTATGCATGATAACTTCATACATTACGTATACAAGATCATAAGTTATGGCACTCCATGCTCAGGGTGAGTACCCAGTTAAACCCATTTTCTCTACCACTAAGGGTCCTGTTTCACCCAGCATTTAACGCAATTTTTTTTAGCACAAAATGCACCCTTGTGTATAAAAGAATGCATTTTGCACTAAGAAAAAAACACTAAATGCAATAGAACTAGCTAAGTTTGTTGTTCCTGTGCCTGTGGTAGGATTATTATGTCAAAATACTTATAATTACGCAAATTGGGGTTACCACGTAATCAGAAATTTAACTACTCCTACATAATTCAACTTTCATCCAGGCCAAATGTTGAGCAATTCAACCCCTGGCTGACCTTTGCTGCTGACACATAGGTGCCTCCAAAACAGGTATATTCTCAAAGACACCCCACCCAATCCCTTTGTTCTCTCCAGCACTGAGGCTAGACAAAGATGCTGTAAACATCTAGTGAGGAAATTGTAGGCAGTTTATAAATAAGAAGATGGATAAATCTATGAAAAGGCACTGAAGTGTTATTGTGAAGTTATAAAACCAGTGGAAGTAGAGATTTTAAGGAATAAATCGCTACTGCTAGCAATAGCACACAGGAAACATTTCAAAATGGTAAAGCTTCTCTTAAGCTGAAAGCCAGCATAGCTAGGATCCCTCCTTCTCTTTTTTTTTTTTTTAACTTTTCTTTATTCAACTTTTTACAACAATTTATTTATAGCCCTTGGTTCCCACCCCCCCACCCCCCATGAGGACAGTTAATTCTATTACTATTTACATAGAGATTTACATTACACATATACAAATTCATGAGCAGGGAATAAAGGAAAACAGAGGGAAAAAAAACATATTAAGATCAAAGCTCAATGCGCTCTTGATCATACATTTCATTCTATAGTGATTTAGTAAGACAGGAATTGATATTATCAATGAGGTTGAGTTGCGTTGTTTGTAGGATAACAGATTTTATCAATTATCCAAGGCATTTTCAATTCATATGTTCAATGCGCCTGTATCCAATCTAGCAAAGGTGCCCAGATTTTCATGCCTCTCTGCCGAATATTACGCCCCTTTTGTTTATAAATGGCTACCTCTAGGTTACATGTCGCAAGTAGTCTAGCTTTCCATTGGGAGAAGGATGGTGGGATGGGGTCGAGCCAAGCTGATGCGACACATAGTCGAAAGATTGCCATTGCCACGAAGATCACCCCTTGCACCTGTCTAGGACGTTCTTTATTAGTGATGCCCAGCATAATCTCTTCAGTTGATATGTTAATCCCCGCCCCGGTAATGTCCGATAGAAACCCAGATATTTCATTTATAATGTTTGATAGGGTATTACATGTGGCGAACATATGCACACTGTCCGCAGCAGGAAGTGCACATCGCGGGCAAGTAGTGCCCTTACCTGTCCCCCATTTTGAAATTTTATACGGTGTATAATATAGCGAAAAATATGTTTTATAAAATTGTGTCTGTAGTTTTAAGGACATTAAGTAGGTTAGAGATAGATCATATGCCAAAAGTGGAATGTTAGGTGGAACTTCTAGTTTAATTTGCCATGCCACCCCATGTTTATCCATATCATCTGGGAGTAAGGTATTAAAGCTTTCATAGATCTCACCAATTCTTGGTGGCTTGTTGTTACCCATATTTTCTATAATTTGGCAAATTAGAAATTTAATACGGCCACCCCCTTTTTTTAGCAAAAAATCTCTCACTTGAAGATATTTGAAAAAATCACTGTTGGGGATGTTATAATCTTTTTTTAATTCATCGAATGATTTCATTCCCTGAACAGAGAAAAAACATCCAAGTTGCTCTATCCCTAATGTACACCAATTCCGTATATAGGAGTCATGGAATATTTCTGGGAGATCTGGGTTCTGAAGAACCGGTGTATAATGTGAAAATCGCCCTATACCAAGTAGTGTTTTAACCTGTCCCCACACTTTCACAACATTTTTGATGGTTTTGAATTTCACCTTTTTAAGGTGATCATCGTTAACATGACGCCAGAGACAGCCATTGCTCCCATTCCCTAGGATGAGTTCTTGTGGTGTAGGAATACTCAGATCATCTGGGTTAGATTTTAACAATCTTGTGCTATAATTCATAACTGAAGCCCAATAATAAAGCATGAAATTAGGTAACGCCCACCCCCCACGCTCTCTAGGTAATGTGATCCATTTGAGTGCTCTCCGAGGTTTACTATAACTCCATAAAAATTGTGAGAACATTGAATCTATTTTCTTAAATACATGTGGTGGGAATTCCAAGCAAATTGCTCTAAAAAAATATAAAAACTTAGGAAAAAAACCCATCTTCACTACATTTGTTCTACCTCCGATAGATAAATGTAGATTATCTAAACGTGACAATTCTCTCTTGGTGTGTAGCATTAGTGGCTCCAGATTGTTATTTACAATGTTCCCGACATTGGCACTAATACTAACACCCACGTATGTTGCTTTATCAGTTATTCTTGGGTCTCTCATCCTTATTATTAAGCACGAGCTGTGTCTTACTGGAATTTAGCTTATACCCCGAAGCTCTACCGAAATTCTGTGCTTCGTTTTCAATGAGATTCATAGCAGTTGTAGGATCCCCTGTTACAATTACGATATCATCCGCATACGCTAAGCATTTTGTTTCTAAACCACGCACATTTATAGGGGTGATTAGCGCGTTTTTTATGAGCCTATGTATGAACCCATCTATATAGATGGCAAAAAGTAGGGGCGAGCAAGGGCACCCCTGTCGTGTCCCTCTGTTAATTTTAAAATTGTCGGTTAACTCCCCGTTGATCAATACCCTAGCACTGGGATCAACGTATAGCTGTTGAATTGCTGTAATATATTTCTCACCAATGCCACAGTTTCGCATGGCGGCCCACAGGAACTTCCAGGAGACCCTATCAAACGCCTTTTCTGCGTCAAGCAGTATAAACGCCATAGGGTCTCCTGTCGTTCCGGTGTAGTCAAAGAGGGATATAACTCTTTGCACATGGTCGGTTGTGGATCTATTATTATTATTATTATTCTGAGTTTTGTATAGCGCCTGGTTACCTGTAGGCATCCCAGCGCTTACCAGAACATAACACTACTAAAGAGTGAGGGGATTAAACAGAAAACAAAGAAGTTTTTAAAAGTTTTCGAAACCGAAGAAGGCTAGCTTCCGAGCGCAATTGTAGAGGCAACGAGTTCCACAAAGAGGCCACATTTATTGAAAACCTTCTGCCACCCGTTCTTGCCTTTTTCACCCTGCCAACCTGAAGGAGGTGTTGATGGTCAGAGCGAAGAGAACGAGAGGCCTTGTAAGGTTGGACCATCTCCTCCAGAATAGGTGGGCCTACCCCGTGCAGAACTTTGTGAGCGATACAAAGTGACTTAAATTTCACCCTGTCCCTCACAGGGAGCCAGTGCAGTGCCCTCAACGCCGGGCGAGCAGATTGACGCCTGGGGAGACCCGTCAAAAGCCTGGCCGCCGCGTTCTGCACTTGCTGCAGTTTATTCAGGGTAGATTCGGGTGCACCCAGGAATAACGCATTGCTGAAGTCCAGCCGCGAGATGATAAGTCCCTGGATGAGAAGCCTTCGGGTGGTCACTGGGAGCAGAGGCAGAATCTTCTGGGCTGCGCGGAGCAGGCCAAAGCACACGCCAGCAGTCTTTTTGGCATGAGTTTTGAACGATAGGTCCCGCTCCAGCCATACCCCCAAGCTCTTGATCTCCTGTTTGGGGGGGGTACCGGTCCCAGACAGTCTGGCCAGCTGCTGGGGGACAAAGATGGAGAGGAGTTCCCCAGCAGCATCAGCTCCGTCTTGGAGCCGTTTAGCTTAGAGCTGAGCTGCACATCCACGTGTAGATCTTTTCGAGACACGTGTGCAGCCGGTCGGGATGGTACGCCGACTGGGAAAGGCCTACCACCAGCTGAGTATCATCAGCATAACTGATGATTTTAATACCCAGCGGCAGTACCACACTCTCCAGGGGGGCCATGTAAACGTTGAATAAGGTAGGGCTCAATGAAGAGCCCTGTGGCACACCACACTGGAGAGGGGTTGAAGATGATTTTTCATGGCCTTCCCACACCTCAAATGAACGATCTTCCAAAAAGGAAGCGAACCATTTGAGGGCCAGACCCGTGACCCCCACCCCTGACAGCCGTTGGAGAAGCACCTGATGGTCCACGGTGTCAAAAGCAGCGCTGAGGTCCAGGAGGATCACTGCCACTGATCCCCCCGAATCCAGCATGCTCCTAGCATTCTCCACGACCGCCAGTAGGGCAGTGTCAGTCCCCTGACCGGGACGAAAACCCGTTTGGGAATCGCCCAGGAGGGAATTGGCTTCCAAGAAGTCCGAGAGGCGTCTGTTCACCAGCTTCTCAGCCACCTTACTGATACCCGGCAGCAGGGAGATAGGCCGAAAGTTGGCGAGATCGGCGGGATCGAGATTAGGCTTTTTCAAAAGGGCCTTAACCACCGCCCCTTTCCAACTGGGGGGGACTACCCCATGGGCGAGGGACAGGTTTATCAGGTCCGTCACAGGACCGCCAATCACAGAGGACACCTGTTTGAGATATTTAATAGGTGCTGGGTCTTTCGGGGAACCGCTCTTCATAGAACCCAGAACCGCCAGAACTTCCTCCATAGTAACCGGACCCAGGGAGGCCATCTCCACCGATTGAATCTTAGATTGAGAGCTGGAGTTGTCCACCAAAGAGCAGACCTCGCCTAAGCGGGGGAGGGAAGCCAAAATGTTGTCAATTTTTCTTTTGAAAAACGAGGCCAGTTCTGTGCATTTTTTGCAAGGGTCCTCGTGTAAAACCTGGGGTTCAGGGGCATTAAGTAGCTCCTTAATAACCCTGAATGACTCTTTGGAAGAGTTGACCGCAGTACCTATACGCTCTTCAAAGAAACTTGATTTTGCCACCCGTATAGCGGATTTATACCTGCTAAGAGCCGTACGGTATTCTTTACGACTCGCCTCACTCCAATCTCTTCTCCAAGACCGCTCTAGCTTCTTGCACCCCTTCCTCAAGGTTCTCAGTTCCGACGAGTACCAAGGTGCCGAGCCCACTCTCTTCCCCTTTGTAAGTTGTTTCTTTTTGGGAAGGAGGGTGTCCAGAGAATCCACAAGCCAGGTGTGTAGATTCGCATCAGCAACTATCGGATTAACTCCAAGAGGGGGCCGCGTAGCCTCCAGATGTGCCGCCCAAGTGTCAACTGGGAGCCTCGACCAGGCTCTCTCCAGGGTATGAACCCTTGGGGCTACCGCAGCTGGACCATCAAATTGCCAAGTTGCGGACACTAAAAAGTGGTCTGTCCAAGGCAAGGCAAGAGCCGGAGATGGGATAAGGTGGTCCAAGTTAGAAAGTATGGGATCGAGCAGGTGGCCCTTCTCATGAGTCGCGCCCAGGTTGACCAGATTGATTCCAAAGGAATTGAAGTCGTCGATCAGATCGACTCCCGCGATGTTGGTAGGGTCATCCAGATGGATATTAAAATCCCCGAGGACAACAAAGTTGGCAGTAGAAGAGGCGAGAAGTGCGTTGGTTTCTAAAAGAGAGTTAGGGAAGCTACCCAAGGGTCCAGGAGGGCGGTAAATCAACAAGCCTACCAATGACACTGTAGGTGACAACCGAAGGGAGAACTGTAAGCTCTCACAATCAGTCACCCCTCCATTCTGGATCTTACAAGTGAGCGTGTCTCTGTAAAGAACAGCAATTCCTCCTCCCCTCCCTTTAGGTCTATCAAGGTGGAGTATGTGAAAGCCCGGAGGGAGTGGTCTAACCATGTCAGGGCCAGAACTGGGGGAGAGCCAGGTCTCAGTGAGAAACAGCACATCGAGCTCGTGGTCCAGGATGAGTGAGTGAATTTCAATGGCATGGCTCGGCAAAGACCGACAATTAAGTAAGGCCATGGAGAGAGCACATTTCACCGCCACTGAATTATGGCCGGAAGAACAGGCTCTACACGGTAGGAATGGAATTATTCCCACCTGTGCAAATCTGCAAATAGTAGGGTGGGGCGGACGTAAGGCAATGAGAGCGTCCCTCCCATATCGGAGCCTGATCGTAGGAGATGGCAAAGAGTCGGGCATGATGACAGGCCCTGGGCCCGACTGGGCCCGGACGGGCACAGACGGGCTGAACTCTGGCGTAACTCCGGCGCAGGTCCGGCGCGTCCGCTGCCCGCGTCCGCTGCGCGGAGGCATGACTGTCCGTTTATGTAGAGCGACTAGAGCGCTCGTCCAATAGCGCCCAACCTAAGATGGCCGCCAACTACAGCAACCCGGGACCCGGTGAGCTTAGCCTCGAGGACGGCCAAGCCCCACCTGGGAAGCGGGGAAGAGTGAAGAGGTGCTAGCGTGTCCTGGGCATTAATATCAGCCCCTAAAATGTGCAAAGTGTGCCTCGAGGGGGGGGGGGGGCGGACACAAAGGGAAATTCAATTAGACAGTTGCAATATAAAGTTTAAAAGTTTTTTAAAAAGCGTTTTAGGCGAGCGACCGCTCAGGAGCAGCCTTAGTAGTCTGTGCAAGGTAATCTACCTGGTATAAACCCATGTTGTCTTTCAGAGACTATACTATGAATCCGAGGTGCCAGCCGTGATGCTAATAATTTTGAATACATTTTGGAATCCCCATTAATCAATGTAATTGGTCGATACGACCCCATTTCCTGGGGATCTTTGTCTTTTTTGGGGAAAACTATTATTTTCGTGTTTGACCAGGATTTTGGAGGATTCCCGCCTTCAAAGATGTTTTGAAATATTTCCGTCATAATAGACTTGAGTTGGGGTATAAATTTTATATAGAACTCAGTCGGAATCCCGTCTAAGCCTGCGGCTTTTCCAGTTGCTAGGGAATTCATAGATAATAGGATTTCCTCCCAGCATACTGCACTATCTAAGATTTCTTGATCTTCTAATCCCAAGCCCTCTGTAATAAATGGCTCAATATAGCTCATGGGATCATCGCATGCATTCTCATCCTCATAATACAGCTTCTGATAGAATATTTGAAAAGCTTTTCTAATATCTGCCGGATCTGTCTTCAAGCCAAGCGTAGGATCGTTAATTGCTTTAATTAGGGTTCCGGATATCTCTTCCCGGGTTCTAACCGCCAAATGGTGACCCATTTTCTCCCCCAGTTCATAAATAGTCTCCCTACGGGTAGTTGCTCTCGCAATTGCTTTCTCAATTAGAATTTCCGATATATAGTTTTTAGCTATTGCCACCTTGTTCACTTCCCTATCTGTCATCTCCCCATCCTGTACTGCCTTGATCAAATTTTCTTCAGCGATCTGCAGACTTTGTTCCAGGGTCCTCATTTTTTGTTTTTCTAAACTGTTACGTTGGAATGAAAATCGCATAGTTTCACCCCTGATACAAGCCTTCATAGTGTCCCAAACATTTTCTATTGAGGTGGACCCTATATTGTCTTCCAGAAAGGCCGGAATCCAGTTCCTCATATGCGTGCAATATTCATCATTCTTCAATAACGCTCTTTCGAACGTCCAACTAGTAACTATTGGTCTATTGGGCCCCACTGTTATAGTAAGTTCAAGTGGATTGTGGTCCGAGAGAATTCTTGTGTGTTTTTTTATTTGGCAGCTAGATTTTAAAGTGCAGGACATAAGCATATAGTCCAATCTTAAATGCCTAGAATGAGGGTAAGAGTAATAAGTATAACCAGGATTCCCCGGATTGTCTCTGACCACCCATCTATTAATCCATAAAGTGCACATAAATCATTCAGAGATTGGTATACCTTCCGTTTCCTACCTTTATAAACAAAGCCTGGGTCAGATAACCATTCATTAGGTAAGTGTATATTAAGATCTCCACAGACAATAATAGGGAGGGGCCAATGTACCAGTTCGTTAGAGATGTTGTTCACCACTTCCTGATCATCACTAATATTGCCATAAACAGTGCATAGTGTCAATTTATTTTTCCCTTTATTATAGCAGCACTCAGTTATCACATATCGTCCAAATTTATCTGCGATTGAGCGCGAGAACTGGATCCCTCCTCCTTTTGCCAAGATGGCTACCCCTTTTGTACGTGACCCCTGAGATGTAGCAGAGATAAGTCTATATCCAAGTGTTTTCAACAGATATTGCTGTGATCCCTCAATGTGAGTCTCCTGGAGACATATAATATCTGCTGCAGCTAGCCTGAACCCTTCTGCCACTTTCTGCCTTTTCTTAATATCATTCAGGCCGCATATATTCAATGAAATTATTTTCAATTTAGTCATCCAAATCTTTTAAGGTTACCAAATAGATCAAATGCTAGCCCTGGGCCCAGCCTTTCCTCATCAGCCTCCATTCCCCTCTTCCCCTGTATATATTTTGTGCTCCTTGTGAAAAATCCGATTCCTGTCCCCAGCCTCCCCTCTCCCCCTAAGAGCCCATTGACCTGCCCCCCCCTGTCCCTACACCCCCCCACCCCCCCACCATCTAGTGAGACTGCCTGGTTCCCTTGGAACCAGGTTGTGGGCATCGAGTGATTCGTTGGTAGCTAGTGTCGCCGCGTCCTGACCCCTGTTGCTATGTGAGTTTCGGGGAGATGTGTTTTTTAGACTTTACATTATCTTATCTTCATTGTATACAAACATAACATCTGTCTATATAGCATAAGATATCCCCCTCCCTCCTGTTTTCTCAAAATGTCTTATTCCTTATGCCGCGGTTGTCTGGTTAACAGATATTTAGTAATAGCCTATGTTTGGGGATTTTTTCCCCCTCCTTTTTTTGGTTTTTCTTTTCCGTTTTTACTTTTTGTAGTAATCTCCTCGAGATAAGTTTGTGTTTGAATTTCACTAATGAAGCTTCTAGTGACACCATTATAAATAATTTTCAGTCTTGCAGGGTTCTGTAAAAATACAGTCGCTCCCAGCTGTTCAAAAGGATCAAAGAGTTGTCGCATTTTCCATCGTCTTTCCACTGTCGCACGTGCAAAGTCTGGTCTGCTAAAAAACTTATATCCTTTATGTTCTTTTTTATGAGTTGGGCGTGCCAGATCATATATGGCTTCACGTAGGAGGAAATTGCCAAAATACACCAACATTGCTCTTGGGTATTTTTCTGATGAATGTGATCGTTTATTGAGGGTTAGAGGAAAGCGATGGGCCCGCTGGATTTCTTTGTCCCAATCCCAGGTGGTGAGTTCCGGAAAGGATTCTTTAAAGAGCGATATCATGTAGCCCCTGGAGTCGTTCCCCTCAACTCCCTCCGGAATTCCCAAGAGGCGTAAGTTATTTCTCCTGGCCCGATTTTCTTGATCCTCCACTTTCATCATCAGGTCTCGCACAATTCCTTCATGTTCTTTTCCCTGTTTCTGTAGGCCGGATACATCCTTTTCGAGGCTCTCTGTTCGTAACTCAACCGATGCCATTCTATCTGATATTTCTAGGCAAGTTTGCCCTACCTTATTGATTGCTCCTTGAAGTTTCTTATTATCAAGTTTCACGGCTTCTTGAAATTTCATAATTGAGTTAAATACATCGCCCAGGGAAGTTTCAGATTGACCCCCCATCTCATCGGCCATTGATGTACCTTTATTATTATTATTATTATTATTATTATTATTATTATTTGCTGTTTTATAACGCGCTCCATTACTCCAGAGTATCCTGGCGCGAAAAAGGAAAAAAACAAGCAAGTGGCCATCTAAAGGAAACATGACACTAATAGGCGGTTATAAAAAGATGAGTTTTTAGTGCTTTCTTAAATGAAACAAAATTGTACAGGTGGATTCCTGTGGCGACGCTCTATCCGTTCAGTGTTACTTCCTTGATCAGTGGTATCTTCATCCATAAACTTATTATGTCTCTTTAGTCTTCTTTTCTTTTTATCTTGTCTTTTCTTTGCACTATTGTCTTTTGAAGAATCATCCACCTTTTTTGAGTTAGAGTAGGAATTGGAGTCAGAGGATTCTCCTTCTCAAGAGCATAGTGATACTAGCTCACCTTTTGTTTAGAGAAAAGTCGCTAAAATAAAGCAGTCTCTAACCAACTTGGCTATTATGGAGCCACAGATTTTATTACCACTTCACTCTACTTCCGGGGCTGTCATATCCCTCTCACAGTTCAATTAGATTTCTTTGGGGCATTCTAGTCAGACTATTTTTAATGTAAATCTGGTTCCCAATGACCCCTGCGCTTGTGTACTACTATAGCTGGCTGTGGATGTCATCAACCCAGTTCTGAATGAAGTATGTAACATTAAATTAGCTACTGCCATGATTCCAGAAAAACTGAAACAAGCAACTGTATTACCAGTGCTGTACAAAATCCTCAGGAGACATAGCTAGCCCTGCAAACTGTAAGCCAAATTCTTTGTTACCAGCCACATTCAAATGCAAACAAAGCTAGTCAACACTCACCTATCTGGGTACCTAGAGTGTCATGCTTTGCTTCACCCATCTCTATCCTTCTTTAAGTCCAGGTATAGGAACGAAACAGCACTATCAGAGGTGACTGACTCTAGCAAGGTCTTTCTAGACCACAGCCAAACCACTGCTTTGATACTTCTCAATCTGTCAGAAACATTTGATACAATTTCCCATCAGACACTTATACTGTGGCTGGCAGAGGTGGGGGTTTGTGAATCACCTGTGCAGTGGACTTAATCATTCCTCTCAGACAGAGAGTAATCCGGACCCCTGGACTCCTAACTATGGTGTCCTGCAGGGATCCCCACTAAGGGCCCCACTAGGATGGAGGGTGGATCCGGCCGCCATCCATACCTAAAAGACCCCCGCCACATTAGAATGGCTGGGGGGTCCGCGGCGGACGGAAACACCGTCTGTCGCTTTTCCGCCAGTCGACTCTTCGACTGGGCGGAAAACATGTTTAATATGGTGGCGGTGTCTGCAAGACACCACCATCTATATTAGGATGATGGTGGAGATCAGCCACGCTGCCATGGAAAGGCATGCACTCTTTCCTTTTGGCGGCCCGTTGTGGGCCCCCAGGGTGTTGGGGGAGGGGGTGCACATGGGGGTTACCTATGGTACCTCCAAGCATTTGCATGCACAAAGTGGCAGGCACCGCGCAGTGCCTGTCACACTGTGCATGCAAATGCACAACATGCTTTTCTTACAGTGCGGCGGTTGCTACTGACAGCACCACCCGCCGCAATGTAAAAAATGCGGGATTCGCCCGCCAGTTTGGCGGGGGCATCCTAATGAGAAAGGCGGGACCGCCGCACCTATGCGTCCCTTTAGCCGTAGCGGTGGCGGGCCGACTTTGTACGCCCGCCATCGTAATGAACCCCTAAGCCTTAGCTTTTTTGTGTGTGGTTGGCCACATTAACATGCATTACTGAATCCTATGGCACAGTGGAACCCCCACTGGGGCCAAGTTGCAAAAATTGCAAAAAAATATTTTTGGGTGTTTCTGCAATCCCTCGGATGTCCCGCAGGACGCAGCGTGGCTCCTTGGAGTTCTGCAGGAACGCGGGTGGCCACACTGAAATTCAACAGTTATAGTTATTTCAAGTAACTATAACTCACAGTCTCTCCATGCATTGCTTATGACCACAGATATTGCAACACTCATGACATGTTCTGTGAATCATTGATAACATTACTGATGACAACTGACCTGATGTTATTAACATTGACATTAACGTCATTAACTGGCCTGACTTCATTTACGTTGATGACAAAACTGTGAATGGCGAGGAGACGAATTATAGTTATTTGAAATAACTATAACCATTGAATTTCTGTTTTTTCTTGTTTGTTTAAAACATAATGTTTTAACTGACATTTTCACCTAACTATTATGTCACTTTAATGTTTGATTTTTTCAGTGAATATATACACATAGACATATAGATAGATGTACACATATTTTCAGGGGTGATAGGAAGTGCTTATTTTCTTTTGGCTGTATTTTACACAACTTTAATAAACAGGCAGGGGTTTTCAACTGACCCAACCATAAATAGTCATGTAAAGTGATAATGTGGAGTGGGAGTAGGAGAATATAAAATGTCATAGCCTTTTTTTCTCAATCATAATTGTGTGGCCTCTGTGCAGAAAATTCATAGCCATCCTTTCGGCTTCACCTCCAGGAATTTAAGAAGATTCTACATTTGTTACTTTCTAATTGGTGAGAAAGGAAGGAGATGGGACATGAGCAGGACATTTACATATTCCCCTCTGAGTATTGTTATGGATGGAAGAATGCTTTCAGAGGTCCCAAAGTGGTGCTTCAGTTGCGTAGAGATCTAGCATCTCAGTAGAGCACTGGGAAAATGAATAACGTTTAGCTATGCTGTGTTTTTTCTGTGCTGCATACTACAGATCTTTTAATTTTTCCAGTGAATGTTTTAAGAACAAAACGTTCTCAGTTAATGGCTATTTAGTTGAAACTATTCATTATTGTAATTTTAATAATGTATGCATTTGAAAGTAAGGATGTTCGAAAATGTACTGTGACAGCCGAGTATGTATGAAAATGCTATGATCAGACAGAACATTTCTCAGATTCTATCAGCAAAACACTAGAACAGGGGTTCTTAAATAGGGGTCCCATCACAAAACCTACTGAGGGAGTCTGTGGCAATTTAGAAAATGTAATAATATAAATACAATTTGTGGTTTAATAAAGAACATATATATATATATATATATATATATATATATATATATATATATATATATATATATATATATATATATATTACCTACTGGCGGTCGCCAGTAGGTATATATAGTTAGGATTTTTTCTCCATGGGATTTTTGAAAATTCTATGTCTAATAACTTTGGCGTTTGTGGACGGAATTGGCTGAAATTTTCAGGAAAATGGAACATTTTGTTTCTGAGCAGCCCCTGAAAATTCGGGGGGGGGGGTTCGTCAAGGGGGGGCCGAGAAAAAAGGGGGGTCCTAAAACGTGTTTTTAACATTGAGTTTTCCATAGGGCGGTTGGCCTCACTTTTAGCCCGAACGGCTGAATGGATTTCCACAAAACTTGGCAAAATTGTAGGGACTGGTAGCCCGATGTGCCTTTGCTAGGTCTCAATATATGTGCTTCAGTGGATTTTGAGAAATTAACGTTCAAAAAAAGATATATATCTGTAACAGCGGACCGGGCAGCGCTCCGGTTCGCGGACTTTTCGCGGTACGGAGCTTTGTGAAGCGAAGCTGATTGGTTCTCCGGCGTCTGTGAACATTCCAAACAGTCCGTAGCGGCCGCCATCTTGTCTCTCGGTAGGATCGAGAGACAAGAGGAGGCCAAAGCGAAGGGGCAAATGACCATAAGGGGGCATAGTAGATCCTCGCTGACCCCCTAGGTTTGATGTGGAGGTTTTAAAAGGGCCCCGCGGGGCAAAAAAAAAAAATAATAATAATAATCGAACGGCTGAATGGATTTGCACGAAACTTGGCAAAATATTAGGGACTGGTAGCCCGATGTGCCTTTGCTAGGTCTCAATATATGTGCTCCAGTGGATTTTGAGAAATTAACGTTCAAAAAAAGATATATATCTGTAACAGCGCTCCGCTTCGCGTACTTTTCGCGTTACGGAGCTTTGCGAAGCTGATTGGTTCTCCGGCGTCTGTAAACATTCCAAACAGTCCGTAGCGGCCGCCATCTTGTCTCTCGGTAGGATCGAGAGACAAGAGGAGGCCAAAGCAAAGGGGCAAATGACCATAAGGGGGCATAGTAGATCCTCCCTGACCCCCTAGGTTTGATGTGGAGGTTTTAAAAGGGCCCCGCGGGGCAAAAAAATAAATAATAATAATAATCCAACGGCTGAATGGATTTGCACGAAACTTGGCAAAATTGTAGGGACTGGTAGCTCGATGTGCCTTTGCTAGGTCTCAATATATGTGCTTCAGTGGATTTTGAGAAATTAACGTTCAAAAAAAGATATATATCTGTAGCAGCGCTCCGCTTCGCGGAGATAAAATTATCTCTGTATTACCTAGCTGTTGCTAACACCAGTTAGCGACCGCTAGTAGGAGATAGCGACCATCTTGGGCCCCACTTTGCATGTCAGTGATATTTATCACTAATGACATGCAAAGTGGGCATGCCAAGATGTTAGCGACTTGAAACAGTCGCTAACATCGCTATCTCCTATTACCAACTTTTGGAGATATTCGTGCTAAGCGCGAATATCTCCAAAAGCTACCACCTGCCCTGAGCAGTTCTTAGCCATGTTATCCAATGGGAGGTGGATAACATGGCTAAGAGCATTAGCTCGGTAATGCATGAATATCGCTGAGTTTTCAGCGATATTAATGCATTGCGGTCGTTTTTTATGGCATTTGCGATAAACCTTGATAATAGCAAGGTTTATCTGCGATAATTTCTGACGATGCTTAGCGGTAAAAAATTTGTTGCTAAGCATCGTTAGGGATAAATATCGCTTAACTTTGGTAATATGCCCCAACGTCTGTTAACGTTCGATTCGAAGGAAATCAGGAAGTGTTGAAAAACATTGTCTGCGCCATCTTGCCTTTTTTCAAATGCCACACTTTTGTCGTGCACGGCAACCATTTTAGATGACTTGACCAGACCCACTCTCTGCACGCTGTCGATCCTTAGCATGGCTCCCCACCCTCGCAAGCATCTCCCCCAGGCACTGGTCACCCCCGCTCTCTGTCTTATGCATGGGTAATAAACCTCCCCCCATCTGCGCTGTTCTTCCCTGAGAATCACACCCTGTGCCCGCCCGACACCTCCCTTTCGCCCTATTCACTACCGCACCCTCTGACACTCCTTTTCCTCTGTGTCCGATTGTCCAGGCCGGTCCTAGGCTATCAGCTAGCCCTGCAGATGTAGTTTATGGCCCCAGCTGTAAAGAATCACCCCTCTTCAAAGGAGTTATAGTAGATCAAGGCCCACACTCGATGAGATCCGTCACAGCACACGCGTTCCTACTATCTGAAAACCATCCTGTATTGTGATTGGGGAGGGGACCGAGCCTGAAGCGGAAGATTCCAGGGATGACTCTTTGTACATCAAAGTTTTTACAATTATGTGTCACATTAAAAATATATAGCACTCCAACAAAGTAGTAAGATTATAAAACTTTAATAACTTATAAATATATACAACAAAACAAAAACAGTAAAAACATATAAACATTTTTAGGGAAAAACAACGATGTAGCGGTCGGCTGTGCGAATAGTCCCAACGCAGCACAACGTCCAGATTTCTGGACGGCACCCAGGTGATGTTGCCTGGGTGCCGCACTGATTTCGGCATCCGGCGTGGGGCATCGCGGGGGGTGGGTCATCAGTAGCAAACTGTTGTGCGAATAGTTCCAAGGCAGCAGAACGATGGCACCAAGGTGATGTCCAGTAAGTTGCCGCACTGGTTTTGGTATCCTACAATGCTGCTCCGAATAACGGCGTGGGGCGCCCCGGGGGGGGGGGAGGCGGCGTGAACGGGCCTCTCCAGGTGGAGTCTCGTCTGTTGTAGTGGGGCGCCCCTTTACCGTTTCAGTTGCCATTCCGTCCGCTTTTGGTCCACTGTGTCAAAAGCCGCAATTCAGCTGAGTTGCGCCCACTCTTGCGGTGCAGCGATAGGCGGCTGCCACAGGACTCTCAAAATGGCGGCAGGCTCTTTTCTTTATGGGCCTGGTCCACTGAAATGGCCCTGGGACACCTTGGAAATCGGACGACTGTCTGCTAGGTCTTGGACCCCATTCTCGAAAGCGTCCCCTCCGCCTTGAGGATTCAACAAAAGTTTGGGGGGCCCCCGACTCCTGCAGGCTTCTGGTGGGGAGCGGCTGCCATGATTGCTCGCGGAATGACCACGACGGAGCCACGAGATGGTGGTGCTTTCATGCTGACGCCAGCTTCAGTCTGAAACATCCAGAAACAAGGTGGGGCTTTCATCGTTTGGGAAAAAAAAAAGTTTTCATCCAATGAAAAGTGTTATTTTTAGGTCATATGATCAAGCCTTCCATCATTAGGAAACCAAAAGTAAAATGAACCAATGAAAAGTTTTATAAACAAGTCACATGACCTGTTATGCGGCATAGGGTATAAAATGCGGAGAAAATACGTTGGCACGTGAGGGGGCGTCAGTAGCGGACCGATGTGCGAATAGGCCGAAGGCAACACAACGCGCCAAGATCCGGATGGCACCGAGGTGGTGTCCAGCAAGTTGCAGCACTGGTGTGGCCATCCTACAATGCTGAAAGTCGGCGTGGGGCGCCCCGTTGGCCTGTGAGTTTGCGTCAGTAGCGGACCGATGTGCGAATAGGCCGAAGGCAGCACAACGCGCCAAGATCCGGATGGCACCGAGGTGGTGTCTAGTAAGTTGCCGCACTGGTGTGGCCATCCTACAATGTTGAAAGTCGGCGTGGGGCGCCCCGTTTTGGCACGTGAGGCGGCGTCAGTAGCGGACCGATATGCGAATAGGCCGAAGGCAACACAACGCGCCAAGATCCGGATGGCACCGAGGTGGTGTCCAGCAAGTTGCAGCACTGGTGTGGCCATCCTACAATGCTGAAAGTCGGCGTGGGGCGCCCCGTTGGCCTGTGAGTTCGCGTCAGTAGCGGACCGATGTGCGAATAGGCCGAAGGCAGCACAACGCGCCAAGATCCGGATGGCACCGAGGTGGTGTCTAGTAAGTTGCCGCACTGGTGTGGCCACCCTACAATGTTGAAAGTCGGCATGGGGCGCCCCGTTGGCCTGTGAGATGGCGTCAGTAGCGGACCGATGTGCGAATGGGGCCAAAGGCAGCGCAACAATATTTTCGGAATAGAAGACACCACAAGGCGCTGAGATGCCAACATCCGGATGGCACCGAGGTGGTGTCTAGCAAGTTGTGGCACTGGTGTGGCCATCCTACTATGGTAAAAGTCGGCGTGGGGCGCCCTGTTGGCCTGTGAGATGGTGTCAGTAGCGGACCGATGTGCGAATGGGGCCAAAGGCAGCGCAACAATATTTTCTGACTAGAAGACACCACAAGGCGCTGAGATGCCAAGATCCGGATGGCACCGAGGTGATGTCTAGCAAGTTGCTGTACTGGTGTGGCCATCCTACAATGCTGAAACTCGGCGTGGGGCGCCCCATTAGCCTGTGAGATGGCGTCAGTAGCGGACCGATGTGCGAATGGGGCCAAAGGCAGCGCAACAATATTTTCTGAATAGAAGACACCACAAGGCGCTGAGATGCCAAGATCCGGATGGCACCGAGGTGGTGTCTAGTAAGGTGCACTGGTGTGGCCATCCTACAATGCTGAAAGTCGGCGTGGGGCGCCCCGTTGGCCTGTGAGATGGCGGCAGTAGCGGACCGATGTGCGAATGGGGCCAAAGGCAGCGCAACAATATTTTTGGAATAGAAGACACCAGAAGGCGCTGAGATTCGGTTAGCACCGAGGTGGTGTCTAGCAAGCTATGCAGCTGAGTTGCGTGTGCACTTGCGGCGAATAGGTCGAAGGCAGCACAACAATGTTTTCTGAATAGAAGACACCACAAGGCGCTGAGATTCGGTTACCACCGAGGTGGTGTCTAGCAAGTTGCTGCACTGGTGTGGCCATCCTACAATACTGCTCCGAATAACGGCGTGGGGTGCCCGAAGGGGGGGGGGAGGCAGCGTGAACGGGCCTTCCTAGGTGGAGGCTCATCTGCTGTAGTGGGGCGCCCCTTTACTGTTTCAGTTGCCATTCAGCTGAGTTTTGGCCGCTCTTGATGCTACAGCGACAGGCGGCTGCAACAGGACTCTCAAAATGGCGGCCTGTTCTTTGGATTTGGGCCTGGTCCACTAAAATGGCCCTGGGACACTTTAGAACTCGGACGCTCGATTTTTTTTCCTTTCCTCTACATGCAAAAAAAGGTAAATGCCCGGTACGTTATACGCTTCATCTGCCACGATGTACTCTCCAGAAGAACCGAAAAAATATATAGTTATGGTAACTATACCATGCATCGTCATATGGAGAGGTGGCACCAATTAATTATAGTGCTGCATAAAAGAGAGATTTGGAGGAGAACCCCCGACCTGCCAGTACATTCATCAAAGAAGTGGCACTGACAGCATCAGAGGCAAGGGAAACGGTCCCAAATATTTAGAAGAACTTTGCAAAGATTAAAATGACATGTTTAGATTGTGGCAAATTAATTTCATGTGGACAGATGAGTGTTACTCTATAAATACAGCATATGAACATCATCATAGTCGATGGTTGGTAGAGACATTTTGACTATATCCTGGACCTGCCCGTCCTCGCCCAAAATGGCGCCGGAATAAATGGGACTCGTAACTCCTTGTTGTGTACTGGTTGCAGAACCTTGAAATCACGAGATACGTATGCAATTTTGAAGCACATGGCGGGCGGGGACGAGAATTGATTGTGTATTTCGACATCCCTATTGATATTAAGTTCTGATGTGTTATTGATTACTGTACTATTGAAAGTTCGAATTAACGTCACGCATGGTACTTGCCCGCAAATGTATATCTAGATAATTTTATTGTAACTGGCCCTGTCGTATTTTAATTATAAAATGTACGTCCACCGATTCCGCAACTGTTAGACACCTTAGTTCTTGCAACCTAATGGCCCGCCCGTTACGTTCCTCTACAGTGTAAATGTCTACTCATCATATACGATTACAGTTTTCTCCGTGGCCGGCCCACGTGGTTATAGGCTCGTATTTGTATAATGAAATTTTCACAATAAAGGTTTTTAAAAGAAAACATGGTAGTAGTATATACATTGGTAAAGTTTTTAATAATAGTCACTGTTTTAGAATCATTAAAAGGCAAGTGAAATAAAGCAGACCAATCACATGAAGGGTAAAAGGTATAATACGCAGGAACGCAGTAAAGATAAATGGTCAAGGGCTGTTGTGTTTTCTACTCCTGCAACATAAAGTGATCGATAAGAATCTCATATTCAGGCGTATCGGCGACTAAGACAGCAGGTCGACCCTCTTTTGCTCAACGGCTCCGTCATGGGATGAAGAAACGCCCTTTTTCTCGAAAAAAGAATATATTTTACTTGCAGGACAGTTGTAAATTTTCCGGGAAAGTACATTAGCCTGGAACATTATAACATATATTTAAGAAAAAATAATGTTCGGAAGTAATAAAAAGCGTAATTTTTAGGTCATATGACCAAGCCTTTCATCATTAGAATAAGAAAAGTAAAATGAACCAATGAAAAGTTTTATTAACAAGTCACATGACCTGTTATGCTTACGTTACGCGCTGCGCGTCGCGCCCCGGATGACTTCCGGATGCGCTAACGCGGCACGTCATATGACGCATTACGCGACAACGCAGGTCCAGAATATAGTCAAAATGTCTCCACCAACCAGCGGTCGGAACACAACCCCTTTCAGCAGGCTAAATAGTTCTGTTAAATGACAACAGAAGGGACAGGCAACAAGAACCATCAGTCAAAGAGGGGAGGGCTAGTTCTTCTCTACCGGGTTACATTGGGGCGCTACCAGAACTGATCGAATTGGTAGTCTACAGTGTTTCTGGATGTTTCAGACTGAAGCTGGCGTTAGCATGAGAGCACCACCATTTCGTAGCTCCGTCGTGGCCATTCCGCGAGCAATCATGGCAGCCGCTCTTTATCGTTATTTTGGGCGGGGTGGGTGGCGGAGCCGAGCTGTATTGCAGCCATCATGGTGTGGAGTTCAGTTCATCTCACTAGTTTCGTATTTGTCATGAGGGGTTGTTCTTAATGTTTCTATTTTAGCGAGGTCAAAAAGAGATCCCATTAGTGGCCTACTGATTTTGCTCGATTCCTTTTGTTTTTTCTAACGATTTTTCGTTATCTGCAAAGACTAAACAGAGTATTGCGACTCTGTGTTTGTTTGTAAATAGAGAATGAACCAAAGAGAACCAATTCTAAAACAGTAAATGCTTGGATAACAATCAATCAAATGGAGAGAGAAGCAGGCACGACGTATTACAACGGGGGCAAAGGCCTGCGTTAACTACCTTTCACTATCTGCAAAGAGAGAGTACTCCTAATAGAAATGAGGGGGGGGGGCAGCATTCAAAGCAGATCAGTGTGCATAAACACGAAAATGTTTTTACTTACCACATACTTGACATTCGACAGCTTATGATATTTGCTATTAAAAAACCATTGAAATTCACTGAAAAAAACATAGGTTATAGAACATATATAGTTAGGAATTAGCATTTACAAAACCTTGAAAATTCACTGAAAAAACCATAGGTTATAGACCATATATAGTTAGGAATTAGCATTTACAAAACCTTGAAAATTCACTGAAAAAACCATAGGTTATAGACCATATATCGTTAGGAATTAGCATTTAAAAAACCTTATTTTACCCACACAAAACCATTGAAATTCCATATATAGTTAGTTGCACTAACTATATATCGCGCACCCGCAATCCACTGCTGATGATGTCACATATTACATCATTCATGACATGGTCAGTGACATCACTGATGACATCACTGATGACATCTCAAATGACATCACTGATGACATCACTGATGACATCTCATTTGACATCAATGACCACATCACTGATGATATCATTCATGTGACAATACAATGCATCTCCTCACATTTTATTATAACCTCTGTTTCACCCAGTGTTAAATACAGAGTATAATTTTTGAAACCATTGACACACCAATACTAGTTACTACATACGCACTCACTGATTCCTACGTCTACACACACCTTCACTCATTCACCCATACAATCATTCATACATACAATCACTCATCTTTACAACACTATCATATGCACTCATACACCTATACAGACACTCACAGTCTGCCACTCATCCATGGAGTTACTCACTCACCTAGTCAGTCATGTAAAGAATCAATGACACTTCCATTTTCTTGTCTATACAGTTAAACATAGAGCACCTTACATTTTCAAACATATACTAACACATACTTACCTTCTTATACAATCATTGATACAAGTACACATTGATCTGCACAGAGTCACACACCTCCCAGCCAGCCACACACACACTAAGTCTCCCATACAAATACTTGGGCAATCAATCAATAACCCATATAGTTACTCATACAGCTACTGATCAACACATGCAGCAGTTTACAGAACAACAGACATAATGATGCACAAATTAAGACAGTTTAGTCAGTAACCCATGCACTCAGTGAGACACATTTAATCACTCACTCATACAGTTAGTCATGCACCTACTAAATCCTTCGTCCAGACACTTATACATCCACTCATTCTTCAATATGTAAGACATATTTAAACTTTACAGAAACAAAAAATCACTGGATGTTGTTATCAGTCATGTCATCAGTGATGTCATTTGAGATGTCATCAGTGATGTCATCAGTGATGTCACTGACCATGTCATGAATGATGTAATATGTGACATCATCAGCAGTGGATTGCGGGTGCGCGATATATAGTTAGTGCAACTAACTATATATGGAATTTCAATGGTTTTGTGTGGGTAAAATAAGGTTTTTTAAATGCTAATTCCTAACGATATATGGTCTATAACCTATGGTTTTTTCAGTGAATATATATATATATATATAATTCATTCAATTCAATAAAACTTTATTTCGGTTTAGTTTGCAAACCACAAAAGTACAAATACAGCAATCCAGAATTCATTGTTTAAGAAAACAAATAAGAATCATTAATAAGGTACAATAATACCTGGCTAACAGCAATTTATAGCAGCACGAGTTATACTAAAGTGAATAAGTGCATGTGTAAAAGGATTTCGGAGCTGGAATATTTACGCGGTGACCCATGCCGCGGAAGGAGCACCACCCAGAAAGAACCGGGGGCCATGCGGTCTTGACTACGGGCCGAGAACATGGGACAGCAGCGTATGGATTTTGCACGAATTCCACACAGCGAGGCCCATCTGTGGGCTTGAAAAGTTACCAACTGAACATTAGCGTGACGTGAGGCACTATAAGTCCCATAAGTCCCATCCAGGGCGTGCATCTAAGCAAGAAGGGGTGTGGTGCCTCAAGCGCTCCTTCATAACAGCCAAAGCCTCTGAAGAGAAGTGGGGACACTTCAAAACGCGTCAGGCATCCAGGGCAGTTTGAACAGTTAAAGGATATCGTTGTGCTGGAGGCGTGCTTACCATTCAAGGGTCCTTGTGTGCAGCTGAGGTCTGGGTGCTGCTTTGTACGTTGGGTACTTCGGAGCTGGAATATATATATATATATATATATATATATATATATCACCAAACTCCCACCAGCGTAGGAAATGGAGTCGCACACACTCGGCTTTTCAAACAGGTACTTTTATTTTCTTATGGGTGATGTTCCTGACGCGTTTCGTCTATCCTTAGACTTTCTCAAAGGTCACCCCTTACGCCATCGCTGCCGTCAGTCCTACAACAAATGCCAATGTTCCACTTTTGTAGACCTCCAATGGTCAGACCCCCAATGGTCATTACGTATGTTTCCGGGCATGCTGGGTCTTGTAGTCCATTGGCGGCAGTGTCTCGTCTGTTCTCAATTAGGCGGTGTTTTTAAATTGTATATTGCTTTTCAAAAGTCTGTTATTCCGTGTGCTGCTTGCCAAACCATTTTCAAGTTCGCTTGCAGAATCATACCGATGTCAGTCATCGGTGGCAACCACTTTCCCTCTCGTTCGTCACGACCAAAAATGAAGGGTTCAAGTCGGGAAAGCCTCCGGCGCGTTTGCTGATTGTGCGGCACTCCCGCGGCAGAACCAAACCGCTAAATATCACCAAACTTCCACCAGCGTAGGAAATGGAGTTGCACACACTCGGCTTTTCAAACAGGTACTTTTATTTTCTTATGGGTGATGTTCCTGACGCGTTTCGTCTATCCTTAGACTTTCTCAAAGGTCAGCCCTTACGCCATCGCTGCCGTCAGTCCTACAACAAATGCCAAAGTTCCACTTTTGTAGACATCCAATGGTCAGACCCCCAATGGTCATTACGTATGTTTCCGGGCATGCTGGGTCTTGTAGTCCATTGGCGGCAGTGTCTCGTCTGTTCTCAATTAGGCGGTGTTTTTAAATT
Source organism: Lissotriton helveticus (assembly GCF_964261635.1). NCBI lineage: Eukaryota > Metazoa > Chordata > Amphibia > Caudata > Salamandridae > Lissotriton > Lissotriton helveticus. Next base: position 164,586,196 of record NC_136062.1, on the reverse strand, counting down.
GTATATTGCTTTTCAAAAGTCTGTTAGTCCGTGTGCTGCTTGCCAAACCATTTTCAAGTTCGCTTGCAGAATCATACCGATGTCAGTCATCGGTGGCAACCGCTTTCCCTCTCATTCGTCACGACCAAAAATGTATATATATATATGCATTATTTATATTTTCCCATTATTTAAAGTTATTAAAGTTATTAAATTATAATGTAAATTACAATTATTAGTTTAATAACAGATTTTTAACTAGTTATATGTAAATACTTATATATATTCAAAAGAAATCCTCAACAGGAAACGTAGCACACTCAGGAGTGTGGTTTTCAACAATACTTTATTTCAGCCCTTTGATGCTGACATATGCATTTCGGCCTAACCGGCCTTGGTCAATGTAAGTGTTACCATAGTTCAACTCATATTTATACAACCCTCTGCCCCCAACATGTGGTGATCGTCAGTGTAGACAAATTTCTCATGTGAAAAAACAATATAGTCATCTTTTGGTGGGGCCATTTGATCTTAGTCATTATCACCCTAACTGAGTTATGTACTCAAAAGCGAAATAATTTTCAACATCTTGTCTCATATTCTACAAAAAATTATTCTTTTCATTTGTTCTGTTATGCGATCCTTCACATAATTATGGTTTAATACATCACAATTTACCCCAACGCATCGACGTAGCACTTGCAATTACGCCCTGTATGAGCATTGAACAGAGAAAACTATGATTTTTATTTTTCATCTGAAAACGTACTAACCACTGTGCAATTGTGAGACTAACAATGATATATCTATTCTTGAATTCTTCCCCACTCAGATAGGTAATTTCTCAATTACTCATTTTTATGATTTGCTCTCAATTACTCATTTTTTTTAATGGTATTATCTTACTTCTATCGATATTTACAGTTACTCTTTCATAGTAGTCCTTATCCTTACTCTCATCAGAATTGTGCCCTGTATGGGCCGTGTAATGTTACATGAGTATTAAGCAATACAATGACATTCTCGTAACAATGTATTGATCTAAAAATACAAATAAATAGATCACAAAGTGCACAAGTACTGTTCCATGATCTCTACACTTTTACGATTTACTATCTAGGTTGATTGACATTATTGCACTGGCTGTTTCTCACCCCCAGATTTCACCTTAGACGGATTTACCCAAATTGTATTGGAACATTACAGTACTACGGCAGCACGTGGGGTTTATTGCTGTACATTATATTATTATACCCTGAATGGGCTTGCCTAAAGTGCATACATGCATTACAGTACTATGACAATATTATATTGCATCGGCTTTATGTTGCACCTGTGATATGGCTTGTATATGTTTCCATATCAGTGCTGCTACCAACTCATCAATGCCATAGATAGCATTCGGAGACCTTGTTGCAAGGATTTCTGCTCATACACAGAACTGTGCACAGAGACCTAGGAAATTAGTGAATTGTGGTGTACCATAAACTCACCTCAGCACGTAGAAGAACCCCAACCAGCTAGCATCAGTGTCACATTAGCTCTTCGTCCAATAGCAAAGTAACCAATGATTAGACAACCTAGAACATGCGACTTAGGACCATCTCCGAAATGGTGGGAAGTGAGAACACTCTTTGCTTACACTCTCATACCAGTCCACAACAGGAGTAAAAAAGAGACACGGTAAGGAGGTTAAAATATTTATTTTAACGACGTGATCTCATGTGCAGTATTTTAGCCAACATAAGCAGACATATGATTAAGAATAATATGGTCAGCATGGTTACAATTCCATAAAATACAAAAGGAGGAAACATATTACAATGATAGTGAAAACAGGTCCTATAGCGCCTAGTTTTAGCACCCTCCCTATATAGGAACTATGTATTATAAACTAAAGAAGGTCTCTTGAGCTTGTTTTGGGGGACCCCATTACCTTACTGCTCAGTAAGAGTAAATTACATCTGGATCAGCATAGTCTCTCTGCATCCCTGGAAACGAGAATCTTCCAAGTGTGTGAAATCATGGCGACTGTGTGATAATAAGGACGCCAGAATCTTACTTGGCTCACAGCTGCCAAACTGTTGTGTCTAGAGAGCGTTACACGAATATGTCGAAAAATAGCTAACATGTTTTGATAACCTTGATGGCTTAGCACTCACTGTTCAGACTAGGGGCACGATGTAAGTCTAGAGATGCCGAAAACAAACCTTTTCTCATGTATAGACTTTTGTGAAGGCTAACATACAAAAACAGCTATGCAGTGTTGTGTGCAAAAGCAGCAAAAGGTAAAATGGCGTTTAAACTTCTAATATGCCATGCTAACATAATATGTGCGGAAAGCAGGCCTCAGGCCATACTACACCCTCCCTTGTTCGGGGAACGCACAATAAATGGGGCAATATTCATGGAACGCAGAGTTCAAGTTCAAATGTGACAGAACCAAGTTCAGGAATTTTGCCAAACTTGATAATTGGGAGTTAGTGAAAACAATCACAGGTAGCTAGCGTGTGTAAAAAGACCTCAAAAATTAAGAAAAACATTAAGGCAGTACAGGTGGAGACAAAGAAATTCTTCACGAGTTCAGTACGTGTTTATGAAGCAGAAAAATTCACACTTCAATCCAACAGCGTATAGGCACCATACGCTGCAACCGCCTCCAATAGGAAGTCGCTATCATCATCCATGAACATTTGTGCCATCCAATTAAGTAATGGAAACAAGCATACATGCTCTTCGATTGCCAGAGCCTCTAGCACATCAGAGGACAACTCTGGGTTACTTCAATGTAACTGCGCGCCAGAAAGTCATTGGCAGCAGTACAAATGTTCTAATTGCCTAGAACCCCATGAGCCGCTGCGCAGGCCATAAGCCCGAAACTAGAACAATCTATTACATGAGCAACTAAGAGACTCATTAGTAGATTAAAATCCAGGTCAGGAGACACCATGTTGCAGAGACACAAATCCAGGGCCCATTCAAATCCACAATCCAGGCAATGGAAAACAAGCTGCACGCAAGTGAAGAATGAGAACTGGAAAGATAAATCATATGCCACACTCAGAGTCGCCAGAGGCAGCGATCCATAGTATTCTAGCATCCGGTTACGAAGCTGGAACAGCCAGGACAGATCGTCGTGGGGCACAAATTGTGCATCCATTCTGGGGTAAACAAATTAACAGCAGTATGCCCGCTCCCAATGCGAGAACTAAGGTCAAACCGCTGAAAACTCTCTAAAAAATCGAAAGAAAAAATGCAGAGATCAAACCAAATATATACGTCGATTACGATGGCGGATGGAAACTGGTTCGACCGCCATGGTCGTGGCAAATATACTGCCGAGTGCACCCCGGATAAACCGCGGGTGCGATTACGATATTTCTATCATCACACACCGACCGCGGCGGACAGATGACATCAAAGACCGCCGCACGAGGACGGAACCACAGAAACACCGTCCGCCGCAGACGCAATGACCGTGGAAACAGGCCCAACCGCCGCCAGACCTGTGGAGGGTCCGGGCGCACGATTAGGATAATCCCACCATCGCAACGGAACTCACCACCGTTCTCGACTGCCACGGAAAAAAGCATCGGCAAACGGAGCATGACAGCGGAAGGACCAAACGAACATCACCCCTGCCGTCAAACCGATTAAAAATTGGTGGACGGTAGTAAATAGAAAACCCAAAAAACAGGGGACACACCCACCTGGAACACCCACCCCCAACAACTACACGCCCCAATGACACCCCCCAGCACAAACAAGAGCACCCAAGTCACCACACCCACAGAACACCTGACTGCTAAAAAACCATTGGGACACAAGCACCACACAGAGTATAAAAGGAATCCCTCCCATTACCACAATCCTTTGCATCACAGCACAGCTGGAAGAAAGAGGCAGAACATCACACACAACAGACACACACAAACATACATACAACCTGCACACCAACACACCCACCACACTAACCCCCACAACACCATCCCTACATACCACACACCTGCACACCCCACACCACCAACACCTTGCACATCACACACCATGGCACCCAAGAAAAACCCCAAGTTCACAGAGAGTGAGTTGAAGGTCATGGTGGACGAAATCATCCGTGTCGAACCACATTTGTTTGGTACATTGGTGCAGCAGACCACCTTGACAACTAAAATCACTATGTGGGACAGGATAGTGACCAGAGTCAATGCTTCAGGGACCGTGCCACGCACCAAACATGACATCCAGTAGCGGTGGCACGACCTCAAGGCAAGGGTGAAAGGCATCAGGTCAGGAGAAGGTGCTAGGTATACTGCACCCTGAGAGTCTGGAAGGAATAGAAGAGGGAGTTGAGGCTGGTAAGTACAAACAATGACAACTATCACCCTGTCATGTTCTGCCTTGCACAACTGCTAAGACACATCTCCCAGGCTCCAATCCATGCAACAGTCACCCAAATGTGAAGGCCAGGGCTCAAATGCGCCCACCATGATCAACCACAAATGTAGCCTCCTAGGCTTGCATGTGGTCAAGCAGCAAACACCACAACTCCCAAAAGGCCCCCATGTCTACAGGGAGGGTGAGGATGGGGGTGGGTCCAGCACTACAACTCCCAACAGGCCCCCATGTCTACAGGGAGGGTGAGGGTGAGGGTGGGTGTGGGTCCAGCACTACAACTCCCAACAGGCCCCCATGTCTACAGGGAGGGTGAGGGTGGGGGTGGGTCCAGCACTACAACTCCCAACAGGCCCCCATGTCTACAGGGAGGGTGAGGGTGAGTGTGGGGGTGGGTCCAGCCCTACAACTCCCAACAGGCCCCCATGTCTACAGGGAGGGTGAGGGTGGGTGTGGGGGTGGGTCCAGCACTACAACTCCCAACAGGCCCCCATGTCTACAGGGAGGGTGAGGGTGTGTGTGGGGGTGGGTCCAGCACTACAATGCCCAACAGGCCCCCATGTCTACAGGAAGGGTGAGGGTGGGTGTGTGGGTGGGTCCAGCACTATAACTCCCAACAGGCCCCCATGTCTACAGGGAGGGTGGGTGTGGGTGTGGGTCCAGCACTACAACTCCCAACAGGCCCCCATGTCTACAGGGAGGGTGAGGGTGGGGGTGGGGGTGGGTCCAGCACTACAACTCACAACAGGCCCCCCCGTGTCTACAGGGAGGGTGGGTGTGGGGGTGGGTCCAGCACTACAACTCTCAACAAGCCCCCATGTCTACAGAGAGGGTGAGGGTGGGTTTGGGGGTGGGTCCAGCACTACAACTCCCAACAGGCCCCCATGTCTACAGGGAGGGTGGGTGTGGGGGTGGGTACAGCACTACAACTCCCAACAGGTTCCCATGTCTACAGGGAGGGTGAGGGTGAGGGTGGGGGTGGGTTTAGCCCTTCAACTCCCAACAGGCCCCCATGTCTACAGGGAGGGTGAGGGTGGGTGTGGGGGTGGGTCCAGCACCACAAATCCCAACAGGCCCCCATGTCCCATCCCAGAGCAAGATGGAGTCCGCCTACCATGTGCTGACCACTGCATCTCCTTCTTCAAACTTACAGGTAGGTAGCCATCTTCACAGGGGCACCAGCCAATAGCAGGACAGGACCATACATATCCAAGTATTGTCTCCCCACCTCCACACCAACATAATGCCCAGTACTGTGTACCACACCAATTCGATGACACCAACAACCATGTCCTGATTCCCTAGAAAATTGAAATGTAACAACAACAAACTTGTCATGTTCACAGCATTGATTCTTAAATTCTTGTCCCTCAAGTGACCGAGACTTGACAGGAGAAACCAGCAACTGCCAGCACCAGTCACCCCCCTCGCAGCCTGGACTCTCAGGTGATGATCCCCTGGACACCTCGGGTGCGGAGGACGATGCCGGTCCAACTACACTCCCAGGGCCATCAGGTTCCCAGGACATCCCTGCCTCTACCACCTTGATCACTGGACCAACAGCAACTACTGCCACTGTGAGCTGTGCAGCTACCACCACCACCACCACCACCACTCCTGCCAGTGCCATCCTGCCTGACCCATCGGATGATGATGGACCATCAACATCATAGGCTAGCAGGGAGAGTGGACGGGGGAGGACACAGGTGAGGCCACAGCTCACGAACATGAAGACAGGTGCAAGGCGAGGTCGGGGACAAGACCCACACAATCCTGGGACCGAGACCCTGGATGCCATTGCAAGAGTGCAAGCGTCGTACGAGCAGTCGCAGTCACAGGCGGATCGGGCGTGCCAAGACTCACTTGACACCTGCCAGCTGCTGCGGTCCATGGACAACCGTATGAGCCAAATGGTTGACCTCATGGGGCAGCAAACAACTCTTTGGAGGGAGTGGTTATCCCGTGCCACACCACCTCCCCCTCCCCCAAGTGGCCAGCGGGACAGGACACCACCACCACCGCCAACATCACCTGAGGCCACTGACAGGGAGGTGTCCCCCGAACAACCTGCCCCCACAGCTGGCTCCACTCAGGCTCCAAGATGGAGGGGCCGTCCGAGGATGGATCCAGGACAGAGCAGTGGCAATGCACCAGCCACCTGCACGAAGAGGGGCCGGCACTGACTACACCCTTCCTTGAGCCAGGCATGGACTCTGAACCCTCTTGCCCCACATTGCCAAGCATTGGCACAAAACTGTTGGACTAGGTTTACATCACACAATGTGGTGTCCCCACGGTGGTGTCATCTGACATGACCTTCAACTCACACTTCCCCTCCACCAGACATTTGTAAATATCTACTAACACAAATCCACACCCTGTAAATAAAAATCACGGAAATACTCAAGGCTGTGTGATCTCCATGTTTAAACACAGGTTTGTCTCAGTTGTTGTCATCAGCAGGTGCAGGAATCAATGTTTGAAATCATGGCTCTGTGTGAGTGACCTAGAGACAATCAGAGAACAACAAGCACAGGTCAGGAAACTGAATCACACCCATCACAAAACAACGTACTGCAACAGCCCACAAACCACAATCATCACAAAGTAAGCGGATCACAGGACACACATCAGGGAGCATTGCTCGTACACCATGTTCCACACACATGTGCAAACAGAACATTACAGAACAGGCAGCATTCACACACCACATCCACCCATCACCAGCAGACATACATCACGCTGTGAACAGCAGCACAAGAGGTAGTTACTCACAATCAAGGAAAGTACCGATCAATGAGCTGACACCTCTGGTCCACACCTTCTTCCTCCTCACTATCCTCATCACTGGACATGGTTGCGATGGGAGGCGGAGCAACCTGTTGGTCAGCAGGGTCCATGATCAGTTCAATATCCTTGCGTAAGGCCAGGTTGTGGAGCATGCAGCAGGCAACCACGATTCTGCATACTTTGCCGGGTGAGTATGGCAGGGCCCTTCCGGTTTTATCCAGGCAGCGAAACCTAGACTTCAGCAGTCCAAAAGTACGTTCCACCACCCTACGTGTCTTCCCATGGGCCTCATTATAGCGCATTTCACCTGGGGTAGTGAGGTTACGTAGTTTTTCACTCCGCTTCGTATCTAGCCGCCATTTTGTGTTCAGCCGCCATTTTGTGTTGCCTCACTCAGGCAGCACGGCGGACATGGTGTTTTTGTATTTTCAGCTGTCTACGTGTTCTTCGTGTCAAGTAAACCCTCTGCCCTTGTTTACGAAACTGATGTCAGGGTCTGGCCGAGTCCACTAATCCATGTCTAGGCTGATTGATCCCTGTCTCGACTGACTGTTTGGGTCCCACCATTCTTCTTGACTTCATTCTATTTGACTGACCTTCGCTATTCTCTTCGTGTATTCTCTTATTACATAAACTATCCTTTGAAGCATTCAAACATGTTCTACCACCTGCAAATTGAATTACGGGCACTAGTGTTGATTAACTTGAGGGTAGGAGAGCACACGGGATCTGAAAGGAGGGTGTGTTTTGACATTCAATAGCCTGTTTTCGAACTATTCCTATTCGTCAATTTTGTATGTTTTGGGAGTGGGCATTGTAAACATGTGTACTATAATAGATTGTGAGCCACGGAGTTAAGTGGCAGTCTCCTAAGAATCTACCTCCTGTAATTTCTTGGACAACTGTGCTTGGCTGCAGCTAATAAATCTGCTTTTCTACGCCTAACAGAGTGTCTCGTGTCTCTGTCTGACAAGGCAGGTGAACCCTGGAGATTTTAGGCGTGCCCTGCGCCGCTGGGTCCATAAGGCCCGGTTCCCCAGTAGTAGGATTCCGTAAGGGCCTTAGCACGGTCGGTTTGGGTACGCAGTCACCTAGGTGGGGGGATGACAGACACATTCATCATTACCAGGACTGGGGTGAACTGAACAGCATGGCACATATACAACACAGTAGTCATCACAGCACACTCACCTACAAGCCACGCACGTTCTTGACGCAGATTGCCCATCAGTTGGGGGACAATGCTGCTCTGCAGGATGTGTGAGTCATGTGCGGACCCGGGAAATCTGGCACACACATGTGAGATGATGTTGTCAGCCAGGCACAACACTTGCACATTGGTTGAATGGTAGTGCTTCCGATTGTGATAGATGGGTTCACGTGCCTGGGCCAGACCAATATGTCGGCCATCGATGGAACCCACTATGTGTGGAATCTGGCCCAGGGCATAGAAGTCCTGTTTCACTGCAGCCAACTCTGCCGGACGTGGGAAATGGATGCAATCATTTTTGTAACGCATCATGGCTTCCAGTACCACGCTGAACATGGATTGGGACATCCCCCGGCATGACCAACTGTGTACTGGAATGTGCCTGTCGCAAAGAAGTGAAGTGCCGCCATCACCTTTGCTGTGGGTGTAATTGCTACAGGATATGGCCTGCGTGGCTGCAGATGAGGTGCCAATTGTGCTACAAGGTCCTGCAATGTCCGTCGATCAAGCCGGAATTTGCGGATCACCTCCTCTTCAACCATGTCCTCCAGCACAGTGTATGGTCGATGCAAATATGGAGCCCTCCTGTGTGGGAGTAGATGGTTGCAGATGTCAATTGTCCAACAACGCACGGCTGTGCCACACTATCACATTTTGACCAACACAATACAAATAATACATGTTGCAGACACTGATTGTGTATGTGTGACGTGATAGAAATATAAGGCACTACAGATAACTACACACACACTGTTCACCCACAAACAGCAACCTGTGTGCTACATGCACACATGTTGAAAGAACAGCCAACATCACATGACTGAGGGCCCATGTGTGGACAAGCATCCCCACAGACACACATGGATGTGCACTCACAACACGAACATCGAACACACCCTCTTTGTCTTCATGCACCCATGACCCCACCAACAATGCTGTGAATCCTCACATGACAGGCATGGACATACAACAGACGTCAACAGACGCATACACAGAAAGCATGTATACCCCCATCATTGCTACTTGCACACACAAAACACACACTCACGACTGCTTCAAAATGTTGGTACACAGCCTTAATGGACTGTGTAGATGTGTACAATAACAAACATGTGACCTCAAAAACAATATGTCACCACATTGCCATGCACATCTGACGCAACTTGGGCTCACATCACTGTGCTTTGTAAAGCACCGGCAAGGTCATTATCATGATCACACATGCAACAAATGAACAAATGAACATTAATGTGACACGTGGACAGGGGACATTTACATGACATGACAAGTATTGTCGTTTTCCGGACATGGACTGACACACATGTACACCTACAATCATTACATGTGTGCGGAGACATGCAGTGTGTATACACAAGGCATCCGGGTACGCCTTCCGCCATCACAGAACATGATCCTTGATCCTTGTGTACCATTGGCTGCGTGGTCAAGGTCCATCACGGTCACACACCGCCAGCCGCATGTGCGCACTACTGCGATGGTGCATCATTTGAAATTCATCACTCACTGGCGTCGCAATGGCGGAGCACGCATTCCGTGGGGGCGGGGCAGGCTAACACATACATTTGAATGTGCAAGTGGAAATGGCAGTTGGTACCCCGCTTTCAGTCACATTGCAGCACCCACCGCAGACCGCCGGTTGCGGTCGGTCACCCACTGCCTGGTGCGGGTGGTCACCCACCGCCGGGTGTGAGCGGTGGGTGACCGCCCTGTGTAATGATGTTACCCTGGCATGGATGGCCATGGCCGGTCACCCACCACCGGGTGCGGGCGGTGGGTGACCGCCCTGTGTAATGATGTTACCCTGGCATGGATGGCCATGGCCGGTCACCCACTGCCGGGCAGTGGGGGTGTGCAATAGGCGACACACACACTGCCACAAGCGGTGGGACGACATCTCCAGGCTCAGCAAGAATGTGGCGGAGATGACACTGGGGCTGGTTCCAAGATCATGCCGGCTTGCACAACGTACCATGACCCCTCTAATGCTCCGTATCATAGCTGTGACACATCCTGACCTGTCCGCCCGGTTGGGAGGGGAGCAGCAGCAAACTAGCGGTAAGCACACTGAATGGGTTTGTGACTTGTGAGTGCATGCATGTATTGCTGCTCGCACACAGTAGTGACATCCGTGGTGTATCTGTTGTGCTGCAATTGCATGTTGGTGCCATTAGCGGAGTGAGCGTTGGCATCCATGTCAGCCAGGTGGACATACCAGTTGCGGGTCCACGGACATGCCATTGAGGTCTGGGGTCCCATGGCATCACATGTGTGGTGGTCTGCATGCACTTGCCCTGTTTGTTTGATGTACATGTTTCACAGGCACCCCCGGTTCTTTGACATGAGGATGACTGGTAGCGGTGGTTCGTGTGCAGGATGGGTGCTACTTGTTGGTCAGCTGTCAAGGAAGTTTGGATTTTTGAATTTGCAGTACGTGAGTGTGTGTGTGTGTACCTCTTTTCTCTCTTTTTCAGCTTTGGACGAGGGCACTGACCCACAAACGACGGAGCTTAGTGGTGGCAATGCATCCGGATCAGAGATCACACACACGCAGACTGAGACTGAACAGAGCAGCCCCGGAGAGGGCGACAGAACAGTCCCTGAGGACTCACATGTGGAGAGCCCATCGTCCTCATCTTCAGACAGTGGTGGTGAGTCTGCACTGTTGGTGGAGACAGGGAGTGTACAATCTACACCTTCAAGAGGTACACAGCACACTGGGCCCACACTGCCACCAACTGCAACAAGTACTGCTCGTGCTTGCCAGAGTAGAGGAGCAGAGTGGCCTTCGGTGCAGGCACCGCTGCTCCTGCCCCTGTGACACAAAGTGCCCATAGTGCTGAGGTGGTTAATCTGCTGCGACAGCTGTGTGTAGGGCAGACAAACATGATTAATGCATTGCTGGACCACGATAGGAAGTTGGGTCAGGTGGTGGCATTCATGGAGGGGATGCATGGCGATGTTGCAGGTCTCCACAGAACAGTACAGTCATTATCCAACTGCAGCCATTCAACAGTCGCAAGGAGTCTCCCACGGCCAAGGCACCTCCCAGAGAGCTGGAACCTCCCAGGGCCTAGGGTTTTCACATGGACACGACATCCACCAAGGACAGGCATACATCACCCCTGCGTACCCTGAAGCTGGTGTTGGTGAAGGAACGTAAACCACATGTGTCAGCGGTGGAGTCCCCCCATACCTCTACTCCCATCCACACCCCGCTGAAGCAGAGGAAGGAGTACACTGTTGTTGCATCCCCCATTACACATGATGCAGAGGGCAGAAGGCAGGGCCACAGCAAACGTCAAGCAGGGTCCAGCACGTCCCCAGAGAGCAAACCACCACCAGCACATGATCCACTTTGATGGGTGATGTTTCTGATGAGCCCGCACCACTTACCAGTCCAATCATGTCCAGGGTGCCCTTACATATCCCAAAGAAACGGAAATACACACCGGAGATACCTGACCACCCCTATGTCGCTCCAGTACAGCTGTCCCCAGCTCCCAGAGCCACCCTGCCTCCTGGACCATACAGCCCTGTGGGTCATCATTTCAGTGGTCCTAGTGGGTCAGCTGCAGTTCACTCTCATGGGTCAGATAGTGGGACTGTGTCAGTGGTGCCCTCTCCTGTTTCAGGTACTGCCACTGTGTGTGTCCGCCACTCCTGTCTCAGATGCTGGCATGGTATTTTTTGGTCACTGTACAGGGACATGTCCTGCCAGTGTGTCTGGGTCTATGGCTCATGTGTCAGTCACTAGATCTGTGGCTGTGTCTCACACTCCTGTATCTGGTGCTGCCAGTGTATCTGGGTCTATGGCTCATGTGTCAGTCACTAGATCTGTGGCTGTGTCTCACACTCCTGTATCTGGTGCTGCCAGTGTGTCTGGGTCTATGGCTCATGTGTCAGTCACTACAGCTGTGGCTGTGTCTCACACTCCTGTATCTGGTGCTGCCAGTGTGTCTGGGTCAATGGCTCATGTGTCAGTCACTAGATCTGTGGCTGTGTTTCACACTCCTGTATCTGATGCTGCCAGTGTGTCTGGGTCTATGGCTCATGTGTCAGTCACTAGATCTGTGGCTGTGTCTCACACTCCTGTATCTGGTGCTGCCAGTGTGTCTGGGTCTATGGCTCATGTGTCAGTCACTAGATCTGTGGCTGTGTCTCACACTCCTGTATCTGGTGCTGCCAGTGTGTCTGGGTATATGGCTCATGTGTCAGTCACTACAGCTGTGGCTGTGTCTCACACTCCTGTATCTGGTGCTGCCAGTGTGTCTGGGTCTATGGTTCATGTGTCAGTCACTAGATTTGTGGCTGTGTCTCACACTCCTGTATCTGGTGCTGCCAGTGTGTCTGGGTCTATGGCTCATGTGTCAGTCACTATAGCTGTGGCTGTGTCTCACACTCCTGTATCTGGTGCTGCCAGTGTGTCTGGGTCTATGGCTCATGTGTCAGTCACTAGATCTGTGGCTGTGTCTCACACTCCTGTATCTGGTGCTGCCAGTGTGTCTGGATCTATGGCTCATGTGTCAGTCACTAGATCTGTGGCTGTGTCTCACACTCCTGTATGTGGTGCTGCCAGTGTGTCTGGGTCTATGGCTCATGTGTCAGTCACTAGTACTGGGCCTGTATCTCCCATTCCTGTATCAGATCCTGCTACTGTGTCTGAAGCTACGAGCTCACACAGTCCACCTGATTCTGTGCTGTGAGGTGCAGTTCACATCACCGAAATGTAATTGTAATTGATGTCAGGAATGTCCAGTGTAACCACCCTTGCATTATTATTGTCCATGGGACGGTGCGCATGACACACATCCTTGTGCTGCCTCAGATGTACCTGTTCTGTCCCATGGCCTGTTGATGCACTTAGCCCCTCTCATGTGCTGCCTCAGATGTACCTGTTCTGTGCCATGGACTGTTGATGCTCGTTGCCCTGCTCATGTGCTGCCTCAGATGTACCTGTTCTGTGCCATGGACTGTTGATGCACTTAGCCCCTCTCATGTGCTGCCTCAGATGTACCTGTTCTGTGCCATGGCCTGTTGATGCTCGTTGCCCTACTCATGTGCTGCCTCAGATGTACCTGTTCTGTACCATGGACTGTTGATGCTCGTTGCCCTACTCATGTGCTGCCTCAGATGTACCTGTTCTGTGCCATGGACTGTTGATGCACTTAGCCCCTCTCATGTGCTGCCTCAGATGTACCTGTTGTGTGCCATGGACTGTTGATGCACTTAGCCCCTCTCATGTGCTGCCTCAGATGTACCTGTTGTGTACCATGGACTGTTGATGCACTTAGCCCCTCTCATGTGCTGCCTCAGATGTACCTGTTCTGTACCATGGACTGTTGATGCACTTAGCCCCTCTCATGTGCTGCCTCAGATGTACCTGTTCTGTGCCATGGCCTGTTAATGCTCGTTGCCCTACTTATGTGCTGCCTCAGATGTTCCTGTTCTGTACCATGGACTGTTGATGCTCGTTGCCCTACTCATGTGCTGCCTCAGATGTACCTGTTGTGTGCGGTGGACTGTTGATGCACTTAGCCCCTCTCATGTGCTGCCTCAGATGTACCTGTTCTGTTCTATCCAGTGGCCATGCTCCTGGCTACTCTAGGAGTCAAACTCTATTATGTGCAATAAAGCAAGTTACTCCTGTGTAGTGGTTTCTCTGTGTCATTCCTGGTTGTCTCCTTTCATTTTTGAGATATTGGTGCTATCGTAAATGCTGTGTCTGCCACTTTCACATTACCATTGCCCAATACTGTTTCCTTTCATTTGGCTTGGGGGATAGTCATTACAATGTGGCTGTGGACTGTGTAAGGGTGGAGGAGGCACTCTGAGGCTTATTTTGGGACAACAGTGGCTTCCCATGCAATGCAGGTTATGTGGATGTTTTTCATTTGGTGCATGTGTCACACTCATGATTTGTGGGTACACAGTAGGTTGTTCAGTGTCGACTTTGTCAGTGTAAATGTAGTGTACTTGTAAAGCGCACAGCTGCCCCAGCAACGGGGCGTCCCGGCGCTGTATAACTCTGGGGAACCCGTCCTGGCTTTCCCTGTGGGATGGTCCCTTGCTGGGAGTCCCCAAGGTGGAGCCAGGCATCCCCGGAATTGGTGGGGCCGTTGTGGAGATTAGGCAGGCTAATGCCCAGAGTTGCCGAGTGGAACCCCTGATTAGAGTAAGCACCGAAGTGAGAATTATCGAGTCCGCTGACCAAGGCCCACGACCCTGCCGCGTCGGGAATTGAACCCTGGTCCCGAGCTGACTTCTGCTCTCAGGCCTGCTGCCTCTAACCAGTGAGCCACACTACTCCACATGTGTACATGTCAGGGCTCATTGTGTGTGTGTTGGTTGTTTATGTGTGTGCAGCAGTGTTGTTTTTTGTGTTGTGTGGTGTATGGGCCCCTGTCTGTTAGTGTGGTAGGTGTGGGGTTGGCCTGAGGGTGGGCCAGCATGTCTCCTTATGTGTGGTATGCCTTGTGTGTTGGTGTGTGTATGTGGGCCGGTGAGCTGTGTGGCCTAGCCATTCCTGCCTGCCTGCCTAGTTGATTGTGGGCGTGGTTTCCGTCGTCTGCTCTGCTCCGTTGCGTTGTCCGTGGTCTGGCTGTTTGTTGGCGGTGCGTGTGAGTTCTGGGTGTGTAGGGTCAGATTTGTTCGATTTATTTATATGTTGACTTACTTGCATATATCCGTTTACCATACATTGTTGACCCCCAACATGCCCCTCCCCCTCCCCACGTCACAGCCCCGGCAGGTACTCCCCCTCTGACAGCGGTTGTTGTGTTTGCGTACCTGCGTCGTCGTCGGCGACGGTTCATGACTTGCTGGTGGTGGAGCACGAAGAGTAGCGAAAATGCGTGTAGAGCTGGCACCATGGCGGCGGTCTGCCTGTGGTGGGTATCTCTGCAATGTTTTGCCTCTCCGATGTGGTGATTCCGCCGTGTTCAGGCTGGTGGTCTCTCCGCAGCGATTTGCTGTGTCATTTCCACCATCGTGATTTCGAGGACGGTCGGAGATGTCATTCCGTACGGCGGTGTCTCTGGATTGATTACGTCCGCCGCGGGGTCGGGTGTATTTACGCGGCGGTGCATGTTCTTCCGTGGCGTACGGAAATTTGACAGTGCTTCCCATTCTAATATGGCGGACGGACTAGCCGCGGCTGGCGGACTGTAAAAGGCAATTTCCGCATACTCCAGGCCGGCGGTTGTACTTCCGTCCGCCATCATAATCGACCCCTAAGTTTGAAAGGAGGTCACAAGGCCAGAACATACTACTTTAAAAAAGTGTGCCAGGCCAGTGGTCGACGAGGCATTAAAAATTGTATGAATCAAAGCACCGAAATGCAGGGGCAGGTCTGTGTTTAATAAGGCATTCACCTCAGTATGAGTATTTGCAACATGAAGGACGAATAATGTCTCACGCGCAGATGTAAGAGGGACTTCCTTCTGGGACAAAAGAGCTCTTATTCGACTCATCTTGTTGAACTCTGCTTTCAAGGTCGGGATAGAAGGCCAGATGGAAACATCAAGCCTCCCATGTGGAGGAGGAAACAAGACATTCTTACAGCAAACCACACGCTGGGAAACTGTAACGATATGAGGAATACCGTGGAGAAGTGTGGCTCACTGGTAAGAGGCGGCAGACCCTGAAGCAGAGGTCAGACCCGGGACCAGGGTTTAATTCCCGACGCCGCAGGGTCTTGAGCCCAAATATCCACGGACTCGATAATTCTCGTTTCGGTGCCTACTCGAGTCACAGGTTCACACTCTGCAGCTCTGGGCATTAGCTTGCTTAATCTCCACTACGGCCCCCCGCGGCGGAATGCCTGGCTTTCACCTTGGGGATGCCCAGTAGGGGTATCTCACAGGGAAAAACCAGGACGGGTTCCCAAGGCAAGCGCCGAGATGCCTACGGGTAATCGAGCGCTATATAAGAACGCTTAATAATAATAATAATAATAATAATAATAATAACCATCAAGCATACCACAACAATATTCATTATTTAATAATAAATAACTACCATTTGCAAGCAGTGTGGAAGTCGGTGTAATAGCCGGGGTGGGGGTGCCTTTCAAAACACACGCAACATTTGGCGCCTGGACATTGCAAGAACCGTGCAATTGCAGATTCCTACAAACTAATGAATGGACTATGTGCAATCTTCACCTTTCAAATAAACTTCCTTTCCTTCCCTCAAGCACCTATATGTGAATGGGAGATTCCAAACTTCATGAAGATAAGCACTACCTTAAGGTTCAAATCTACCTATGGCATAGTGTTTCATGCAGGACTCAAATTTAAACAGGGGAAAAGGGAGAGTGATCAACCCATGGATAAGCCAAACTGCAGAATTCGACTCGGCCACTGAAAATGGTAACGGCTCCAGTTTTTCAATATACAACAGTGAAAACGTGGCATCCAGTCAAATTAAAAGGCAAAAGTAACAAACTCGTGTTTATGTAATCCCAAGGCACCCCACCATTATTCAACGTTTGAAGAGTCCATGCAAACTGCATAACAGAACGCAATTGATTCTGCCCATGTTACAGTACTGTAACGTCTTCTTGCACAATATCAACCACAGATGAAACAATATTGTCTAATGTGTAAATACGGGAAGAAAGGGTGTTAATGCTATTATCTACAATGGCAAACTTTTTTTCTAAATTGGCCTGATCAATAGCTCTGAGCCTAGAAGCAGCTTCAATCTGTGACAGTTTCCAAACTTCGTTGCAAGCAGCATACATCCATCTTTTCGACCTGCCCACAGTAGGACCTTCAACAAAATCATTTAAGTCGATGTGTCAGTCAGCTTGGAGAAATGTAGCTTAACAGACAGAAAGGTTGAGTGTCTGAGCCAACTCTGACATAATTTGCCTACAGAATAGGTGGTGACTGAATGTTGAGTCTGAAAACCGGGATCTACTCTAACCTCCGTATAGCCGGTGGTTACACCCAGAAAACAGTGTTGGCAAGAATCTGCCCTTTTTTGCCATAGCAACCAGCCTTCGGGATTAATGCTGGAGACAATAAAAGAGGAATTTTTCGACAGGGCTTGTAAATCACTTAGGGAAGTACTGGTGTAAATATACCAATGGGTAAATTCACCCAAATCAGGAAATGAAGGAGCATTAAATGTTTTAGAAGTAGCCAATCCAAAGCATGTAGTATGTGAAATAGTAGCATTCAGAAACAACATATGGTTTGGGATGAGACATGCACGATGCAAAGCCTCAGTGCCTTGCACTTGCCAACTTTTAGAACCCCAAACAGATTTAAGATCAATTGTACCTTTCCACAGTTCATAGCCCCCAACAGCCAACTGGTCTATAAAGGACTTCGACTACAGTAATTTAGTGTGGGTAAGTCTAACCTTAGAAGAGGACTTCTCAGCCAACTTAAAAATAAAAAGCATCAGGGATTGATTGATTAAAATCAGTAAAATAATATAACTTTTTCATAAGCGTTTTAGAGCTGCCTTCCACTGGTGCGGGACAATGTTCCCACTGTATGTAATTAACCAAATTTCTAAATAAACTTATTTTATGCAGAAAGTGATTGCCAAAATGCTGGTAACAGTACAAATCACCATAGTTTGCAGACTCCAAATATAAATCTTTAGCATCAAAGGCAGCATAATGTTTCAAATCAGAAAAAAAAGCCTCTACGGCCTGGACGTCCCAATCATCACAGCGAATATTTTGTTTAACCACATCCCTCATAGAAACACGGAGTACATTGGGAACATTAATAACCTCTGTGGGACCATGAATTTGGAACTTTACAGCATCCCATACAATCCCATCTAAAACGAGCCAAGCAGTTATATTCACAAATGTCTGGTCCCTCTTCATTTTGTGCGAAGAGGAGTGGCGGCCAAAGTTCCATAAATCAGTCTAATTGAAGTTCTTTCTTGAACGTAGTGTCCAATAATAAAATGAAAAAAAATACACCGCAAATCCGATGGACATGAATAAATAAATAGCAAAAAGTACCAGCCAAATGTAAGTCCAAGGGGGAATTAAAAAATGTTTTTTAAACCAGTTAGAAAAAATCGAAACTTTTGAAGGGGCCTTAGATGTTGTAGAGCCGGTGTCAAATGAAAAACGGGATTGATTAGCCACACGGGTCTCCAAATCAGGCAGAGACAAGTCAGTGGGGTAAGTATATTCAGTATCATTAAGAGCATCACCAGCAGATAAATTCAATAAAGGATTTATAAATGTATTCATTTCAATTACAACATCAGGGCTGATGACAGGATCCGGTACTAAAACAGAGTGTCGCACCATTGATGGGCACGAAACGGCAGGAGTCATACTATGAAGAATCGGCCACCCTGTGTAGTTTGACATTGTCAATGGAGATGTACCTGTTCCCCTTTCGCCCAGGAAGAGGAGGGCAAATGACTGCTCTTGTACCCTGCACGCCAAGCACGGCAACTGGAGCTCGATAGGAAGGACCGAATTCTTTCTTGTTGTCGATCTTCTCTCGGACCAGTTCTCCAACTTGGGGTAGCCAGCCGACTACCGGTATCTGTAATGCAGCATCAGATGTGGAGGGCAAGGGTTCCTTTGCAAGACTGTCTCTGGTCTTTTGTACTTTCTGCAAAATATTAGAACATTCCTCTACGTCAAAGGATGCGGCCGCCGCCGCCATGTCTAGACCATCAAGGTCCGGGACAAAATTTTGATGCCAAAGAGCATTTCGTATGGGGTCCGCCCACACAGAGACCTTTTAGGGAGATTATTTAGTGCACGTTGTACGCTACTGAGGTGGTTAAGACAGTCTCTGCCAGTACCTAATACCTTTGCTGTCAAGGATTGCTTAAAGTCACGGTTCATGCGCTCCACATCACTATTACCCTCAGGCCGGTATGGAGACGTTTTGACCTGGACCCCCAATGAAGCCATGGCATCCTTGTACGCCATAGAGGCGAACGTTCAACCCTGGTACGAATGGAAGGTACAACACGCAAAAATTCCCACAAAGACACGAAAATCCCTTATGACAGTCCTGTAATCAGCACTCATTTGAGGCCATAGCCACACAAAGCGCGTGCAAGAGTCAACTGCTACTAAGATGTACTTATACGCAGTATCAGATGAGAAAGGACTGCAGTGATCTAAATAAACACACGCAAGTGGTTTATTGGATATGTACAATTGAGTTTGGGGAGGGCGTGCTGCAGTAGAAGGTTTAATTTGTTGACAAATGAAAATATTGAAGGACATAAACACGCGTTTGTTTGTACAAACCCCGTCACCAATATCGTTGCTGGAGAAGGGAAACAGAAGCTGACACGCCAGCATGCGATGAAGCGTGGGCTGCTGTAATCAAAGCCTGCCTGCGGTCCGCGATGGGTATTAATCTGTCACCAACGTCGCTAATTCTCATATAAAGAACTTTATCAAGGCTTAAATGATAAGAGTATTCAGAAGGGAAACCTCTAGGGTAATTACCTCTCTTCTCTGTTGCGGCAATAGCTGCCAAGATGTCATCATCTATCTTACTTTTGGAACGTGTAACCGCTGCTACCGCATATGTTGCAACTGCTGTCTTTGCAGCCTTGTCTGCGAGACAGTTGCCAACAGCATGAACTCCAACACGCTGATGACCCAGAGTATGAATCACAAAGACAAGTGGCAGCCACTCTTTAAGCTCAGCCACTCGAACCCAGATCATTTTATATTTTATTGTGCGCCCCTTGGAGTCACGATAATCATTTTGAGTCCAAAAGGGTAGATTGTCATTGTATGATTGAACACAGTAGTAAGAGTCACTTACAATAAGAGTAGTCACACTGGGGTCCATGTACTCCAATGCAAGCATCAGAGCATGGAGTTCTGCCAACTGGGCGGTACAGTCCCCTAATGTCTGAGTATGGAAGAAATCGGACTTGAATTCACCATCCACCATAGTACCAACCACAATTGCGCAGGCCGAAGAATATGCGTGCTTTGAACCCATAGCCGCTTGCGCACTGCCATCAGTGTAAATGATACATCAGAAATACTCAAGTGGGCGCATAGTCAGAGGAGCAGGATGAACAAATTCATACTGCAAGTACTCTTGAGTCTCCAGCGAGGAATCAAAAATAAACATGACATCTGTGGATGTCAAGTACGTGGCACCTTGTATCCACCGAGGGTGCAAAGCTTTAAAATTTGGTACACTGGCTTTCGCCACTGCCTCTAACGCAAGATACGGAGTAACAACCAAAAATGCATTTACCCTGCGACAGTGCACGTTCTTTAAGAATCGCCATTTGCACTGCTGTCAAAACTTTTTCCACAGTGGAAAACTGCAACACAGCCGAAGTGTACATGTGTGACTTGTAAGCGATGGGGACTGTGTCACCCTCATTAAAAGTGAGGTACGTGAAACCCACCGCCCCAGGTACGATTCTGATTACCAGGTTGGTGTGGTTATCACGGGTCAGCAAGAATTTAGATTCAAGCAATTCATCCTGCAAGGATTGCAAGTTGGCTGAATGCTCAGGCAGCCAGCACTATTTGGAAAAAGTAGGTTGTATCAAAATGTACAGGGGCTTGATACGCTGGGCATATTCGGGGATGTAGGTACGCCCGAAATTCAAAAAGCCCAGTAAGGATTGTAGTTTCTTCAGTGTTGTGGGAGCTCGTAGAAGTGCGCATTTTTCCAGGAAGTGAGGAGCCAAGCCTTGACCTTCATTGTTGAGCTCGTAGCCCAGGAACAACACTGTGTACTCTGCAATGTGAGATTTATCAAAGTTAAATTTGTAGCCAAAAACCGCAAAATTGCAAATTATGCAGTCCACTCGGCACAGATACGGCCATAATTCGTTGTCTGTGAGATAAATGTCATCCGCATTAGAACATGCATCTGTGTCGATACCCTCCAAGAGAGAGACAACACGAGCGGCAAATATGCCCAGACTGTTCTTATAGCTCATAGCCAAATGGCGAAAGAGGCACTGTTTGCCACCACTGGTAAATGCTGTCCATTGACTACTAAGTGGGGACAGAGTGTGGGAAAAAAAAACATTGGATATGTCAAGTGTGGTTTTGAACCTTTTTACGCATGAGACTGTCCACAAGAGCAGAACTGTGAGTATTCTGCACCACGCACTTACGACAATGTGAGTTTAAGTGGCGGTAATCCAATACCAAGCGGTACGAACCATCTGGTTTGGTCACAGTAAAAAGGGGGTTATTCATCGGAGACACAAACATTTCAATTACACCTTGATATTCCAATTGTTCAAGGATTTCCGCAACGGAAGCTTTTGCTTCTCGACGCATGGGGTATTGGGGTTGAGGCGGTGGCATTGACCGCAATGGAATCTCATGTCGAGGGGAAAATTGGTCCTACCCACAGAGAGTACGGTACAAAGCCGGCGCAAGCGCCTTAGCCCAATCTTCTGCAAAATGCTGCGCCTACTCTTTCGGCACTGTGTGCGCAAACTACTCCTCCCCTTGGGGAGCCGCTAAGACTAAGGGTGAGGGCCAGTCGACCTCCGTCAACAATATATCATAGATAGTAGTTTGATTTTCCCAAAATACCCCTTTTATGGTACGTTCTATGTCACCTTCAATTACAAGGACAATTTCATAATTTGAGAAGGTATTCGCCCGCTGCATCGCGCTTTGCGCCTCACTGTGCCTCGCTACTATTTTAATTAACCTGGTATCTATTTGAGTTCATTTTTGTTGCATTTTCCCCTGGTTTTAACTGGACTTATTCTACCCCCCCTTACCTGCACTTTAATCGGCTCCTCACCGCTGTTTAGGCAGGTCCGGTTCCTGGGGTGGGATTCTCTTTGGGCGCCATCTTGGAGTGGTGTGCACTCTTTGGGCGCCATCTTGGAGTGGTGTTCACTCTTTGGGCGCCATCTTGGAGTGGTGTTCACTCTTTGGGCGCCATCTTGGAGTGGTGTTCACTCTCCGGGGTTGTCACTGATGAGCGTTCTAGCGCTCCAGCTGAGTGGAGGGATGCCTATTTAAAGCTCCCTTCAACGCGCAGCGGTATCGCGCAGCAGGTGCGCCTTCGCTGCGCCTGAGTCGCGCCAGAGTCCTGCCCGTCTGCGCCCGTCAGCGCTTAGGCATCGCGGGTCGTGGCAGGACTCTATGCCCCTTCCTACCATTATGCCATCACCTATAATTAGGTATCTAAGGGAAGAGCTGTTGGCCATTCGGGGATTGTGCACTGTCTGTGATCTCCCCCCAGTGGCCCCGACTTGTGGCCCCTATCGTTGCACCTGTGGCGTTTGGGCATTGGACACTCCATCGAGCATTCGTTCCTTGAATTTACCATCTGGGCAGAAACACATGCCACGGAAGCGGGATCTTGACATCTGGAATTTGAATGTCAGGTCACTGGTAAAACATTATCAGGAGATATATGATCTCCTTAAAACAGAGGCACCTGACGCGCTTTTTATGACCGGAACGTGGCTGCAGGACTCGGACTCCTCCATACTGAACCTCGCTTTTCCCCCTGACTATGCTATCTTTATGCTTAATCAGGGTACGAGAGGAGGGGGAATTCCTATGGCTGTTAAGTTGTCTTACCCATGTGAATGGAAAGCCCTTAAACTTCCCGGATGTGAATGTGCTCTGTTTAAAATTTCGTTTAATCATCACTTCACCTTTTCGGGTCTTTTAATTTACCGCCCTCCGGGCTGCGATGCTGCCTTTAGGGCTGCTCTCCCGGATCTAATTAGTACGGAGGCACTAGGATGTGCGAATTTTAATGTCCTTGGTGACCTCAATCTCCATTTGGACTGTTTATCTTTGCCCGCTATTCGGAGTTTTTCTGCCGATCTAGAGGCCTTGCAGTTTTCCCAGCTGGTGACCTCTCCTACTCATCGAGATGGCCACATACTTGACCCGTTTTTTACCAACTTAGAGGGTATTAGAGTACTTTGTCCCATTCAGATGATTTGGACCGATCATATGCTGGTGAAGATGGTTTTCCCTATGTCCGATCCTCCTTTTAGATCTAAGGATAAAAAAATCCTTAAACGCCGTTGGAATAAATTAAAACTGGAAGACTTTTATCGTTTTTTGGAGAAAGCGCCCCTGGGCCCGGTCATTAATGTCTATGATGGGTACGACGCTTTCTGTGTGTGGATTTCTCGCGCTCTGGACTTTTTGATCCCTTTGGTATGGTCTAAACAGGGCTCTAAAGAGCATAGCCCTTGGTATGACGATACCTTAGCGTCCCTTAAAAGAGCCTGTAGGCAGGCTGAACGGCTTTGGAGAAAATCGTTTGACCCTGATCTTAAGGCCCGCTACTTTGCTAAAACTAAGATCTACCACAGAGCGGTATGCAGAGCCCGTGCAGCTTATTATGCTCAGGAGTTTCTGAATAGCCCTAACCCCTCGAAACTTATATTCAAGGTTTTAAAGGACTTAGTGGCTAAGAGGACAACGGCTGTAGAAATATGTTCAGATTCCCATTGTGAGGGTCTGGCCTCTTTTTTTCTCGAGAAGGTGCAAGCCATATATCGAACCTTCCCTATGGTCTCGTCCAATTTAGTGCGAGACAGGTGTATCGTGAGAGATAGTGAGTGTCTCGACACCCTGCCTTCCATAACAAGTGAGGCTTTTGACCACTTGAGTTTAAAAATTAAGTCGGGCTCTCCTGCAGATCCGCTTAAACCGGCTCAGCTTAGGACTATGCTGCCGCTATGCAGCACTCCCGTGTTGTCTTTAATCAACCTGTCATTATCCTCAGGTGTAGTGCCTACTAGGTGGAAGCAGGCCATAGTCACACCCATATTGAAGAAGGCTACCCTCGATCCTCTCAAACCTGAGAACTACCGCCCGATCTCCTTGCTTCCCTGGGCCACAAAAGTTGCTGAGGCCCATGTGAACGGTATCCTGGCAGACCATCTTACCAGAGCTAACATCTTAGACCCAACTCAGAATGGGTTCCGTGCGGGCCACAGCACGGAGACGGCCCTACTTTCCATGGTCGAACATCTGCGATCTGTGCTTGATGCGGGTCGGACAGCGGCACTATTATTATTAGATCTGAGTGCCGCGTTCGACACTGTATCGCACAGGATCTTACTTCAGGGACTGGAGGTAGTAGGAGTCAAGGGCTCTGCCCTATGCTGGTTTCGATCCTTTCTTACGGATAGGTCGTTCCAGGTTGCGATTCCACCTGGCAAGTCTAAATCATACCCGTCGTCTCTGGGGGTCCCACAGGGGTCTTCGTTGAGCCCCACTCTTTTTAATCTTTACGTGAGACCGCTGGCTGCGGTCGTCAGGCAATGGGGCCTGACGATGGTCTCATATGCTGATGACACGCAGCTGGCGGTCACGTTGAGTGGGGACTCTGAAGTGGAGGCTGTCAGGTTCCGGGACGGCTTACGGGCAGTGGCCAATTGGATGAACTCTAACTGTCTCCAGTTGAACACCAAGAAGACAGAGGTCATGGTGGTAGGCAAGCAAGTGGGGTTGTGGGGCGACGACTGGTGGCCTTCTGAACTGGGTGTGACCCCCTCTCCGGTATCGGAGATAAAAAATCTTGGGGTTTGACTTGATCCAACACTTAGTTTTATCTGCCACACCAAGAGGGTGGCGGCCTCTTGCTATGGCGTTATTAGAGGACTAAGGCCTATAATGAGATTCTTTGATGCCCCCACCAGACAGCTGGTGGTTCAGGCATCAGTATTGTCTCGACTGGACTACGCCAGCTCGCTCTTGGCCGGGATAAATCAGGCTGAACTCATTCGGCTGCAGCGAGTTCAAAACGCTGCGGCCAGAATAGTGGTAGGTTTGCCTAGACGGTGCTCGGTCTCCAAGACGATGCACTCGCTTCATTGGCTCCCTGTAACTCAGAGGATTAAATTCAAGGTTCTCTGCCTGGCATTTAAAATCCTCAAAGGTATGTCTCCCCAAATTCTGGCGAATCTTTTAATTCCTTATGTCCCTTTGCGGACTCTGAGATCTTTGGGCCAGAACTTGACAGTGGTTCCACTCTTCAGGCTGAGTAGAACTGGCGGCCGCTCCTTTCGAGTACTGGCAAAGAAGTGGTGGAACCTCCTCCCTTCTGAGACTCAGGCAATTGATGACCTTCTCCAGTTTAGACGCGCTATCAAAACCTTATTGTTTGTCTAAATTTAGGTTCTTCTCTGCGCCAGACTGATGTTGTGTTGTGTTTGCCTTCTCATAGCGCCAGGACGCCCCTTTGCTGAGGCAGCTGTTGCGCTGTACAAATAATAATAACATAACATAACATAACATAACATAAAGCCTGTCAGGGGGAGCCACTCTAGTGTCTGCTGTCTCAACTACAACGAAGGTGTCAGTCGATGTCACCTTCAGTAGTGGACGCAGGGCCTCTCACACTATGGTAATCTCCGCCGCACTGTCCAACAGCGTCAGCACCCAAGTCTGATTCTGAAGCTGCGTTCTCACTATCTGTAGCATATCTCGCTGTTACAGCAGCAACTTTCTTCTTTAGAAACTGGGGTCTTTGTCACTGTGACTTGTCTTGCTTGCCTTTTCCGTCAGCCTTACGAGGCTACTCACGGCTCTGTTGGGCACCTCGACCTCTGCCGCCACCTCCTCCACCGGTGGTTGATTCCGATGTTTCCAGCAAAGAGCGAGGAGAACGTTGTTCAGGAACCTGAAATCTATCAGGTGACTTAATAGTACTGCGGTCGCGCAACTCATACGTACGCTCAGTAGAGGCAGGTGTAGGTGAAGCAGGATGGTGCCCCTGTTTCTGTTGCTGTTTCCCCTATTTCTTGTTCTTACTCCAATTTTGTTTCTGAACTTTTGGGCGGTCATCCTTATCAGATGACGCGTGTTGAGTTTGCTGCTGTGTTGGTTGCTTAGCCAAAGGCTTAACACCCAAACTATTACAACCAACGGTCTTATAAGCCTCCGTAATAATTTTCGGTAACTGACGGGGTTTGTCGGCGTCTGAGACATCGCCCAAAGCATTAGACACCTGGAAACTAACAGCATCCCCCTTGACATTAGCAAGGATGAGATTGCATACCATGTCAAACGCTCCCACGAGCCGCATTTCCAACTCCACAGGCGCCTCCGGCCCGTGTTCATCCTGAACATGCTTAATGACGGAGGGCAGGACAGCCATTTACGGGGTGCCGAAGCACCTAGTATAGACTGCCGCAAAAATCACACCCCAAGTTGTACAGTCATTTGCGTCTGGCAATAAGTCTTTCTGCAAACTCATGGTAAGAATGCTGTGTTTCTCCACAGGAGTAGTATTCGGGAATACTGCTTCCAGTTGGTCGAATTTCTCAGCAAGCCAAGAAGGCATCTGATACTTATCCTGTGGCGCTTTCCCATTACCGCATTAACTATGATGGGACTAAGCTTCAGCCCACCCCCACAAACTGGATTCTCTGCACCAGCTGGGGCCCCACCCGGGAGGTTGCGGGTAATGTAATGAACCAGACCCCTAATAACTGACACTGCAGAGGCAAACAGGGGTCTTAGTTGCAGAGCTGTTAACGCACCCGTCTGATCATGTGGGGTGTAAGCAGCTAAAACAGGCCAAGTTGCACCTGGGATTGACAATGGCCCTTGCCTGACCGCCGTTATTACGTGTGGGAGGGCGCCACTAAACCAAACGGCATGCTGCCAAGCAGAAATCAGAATTTCTACTGTCCGATATGGAACATACGCTGCAGGAGCATCAGCAGGGGTGTAAGTGTGAAATACACCAGACACAGCATCTACTGCAGGAAACGTAACCCATGAGTAGAACAACTCAAGCGGGTACGTTGCGTCAGCAGAGACAACAAAAACCACTGCCTGTCCCTCCAAAGAAACGAGGTGGTCCTGCAAATGAGTTCACACAGCCAAGCGACTGTGTGCTGGAATATCAACAGCCATATCGATACAGTGATAGATAAGTACAATGCAAAAGAAAAAGGCACAACTGGGTAGTAATTAAAAAAAAAAACGTTTTTAAAATATTAATCTTGACTAGACCTATGTAACTATAGATAGGTTTTATCCGTCACTATTGTCAACCGGAAACAATAGTGAGGGGGTCGTAGTCTGATATTAGTACTACTCAAGTGGCTCACAAAAAGACCACACTCAGCGGCGCCATGTTGCAGGGATTTCTGCTCATATACGGAACTGTGTACATAGACCTAGGATATTAGTGAATTGTGGTGTACCAGAAACTCACCGCAGTACCTAGAAGAACCCCAACCAGCTAGCATCAGTGTCACATTAGCCCCTTCGTCCTATAGCAAAGTAACCAATGATTAGACAAATTAGAACATGCAACTTAGGACCATCTCAGGAATGGTGGGAAGTGAGAACACTCTTTGGTTATACTCTTATACCAGACCACAACAGGAGTAAAAAAGAGACAGGGTAAGGTTAAAATATTTATTTTAACGACGTGATCTCATGTGCAGTATTTTAGCCAACATAAGCAGACATATGATTAAGAATAATATGGTCAGCATGGTTACAATTCCATAAAATACAAAAGGAGCAATCATATTACAATGATAGTGAAAACAGGTGCTATAGCGCCTACTTTTAACACCCTCCCTATATAGGAATTATGTATTATAAACTAAAGAAGGTCTCATGGGCTTGTTTTGGGGGACCCCATTACCTTTCCGCTCAGTAAGAGTAAATTACATCTGGATCAGCAAAGTCTCTCTGCATCCCTGGAAACGAGAATCTTCCAAGTGTGTGAAATCATGGCGAGTATGTGATAATAAGGACGCCAGAATCTTACTTGGCTCACAGCTGCCAAACTGTTGTGTCTAGAGAGCGTTACACAGGCATGTTGAAAAACAGCTAACATGT
Source organism: Lissotriton helveticus (assembly GCF_964261635.1). Taxonomy (NCBI): domain Eukaryota; kingdom Metazoa; phylum Chordata; class Amphibia; order Caudata; family Salamandridae; genus Lissotriton; species Lissotriton helveticus. The sequence continues at coordinate 164,558,003 of NC_136062.1, read as the reverse complement.
TTTGATAACCTTGACGGTTCAGCACTCACTGTTCAGGGGAAACATCCTTTACAACGTAACTTTTACCACGCAGTGCCTTTACGATGCAACTTTTACAATGCAAACCATTACAACGCATTGCGCTGGGGGGTGCTCTAGGATAGGGAATACGTTTAATTTACTATCCAACACCTTCCCTAGTGTCCACGGGGACTGGAGTTGGAATAGTAAATTAAACTATTCACTATCCAGCACCCCTAAGCGCTATGCGTTGTAAAGGTTTGCGTTATAAAAACCGCATTGTAAAGGCTTGCGATGTAAAAGTATGCGTTGTAATGTCATACATCCACTGTTCAGACTAGGGGCACGTAGTAAGTCTAGAGATGCCGAAAACAAACCTTTTCTCATGTATAGACCTTCGTGAAGGCTAACGTACAAAAACGGCTATGCAGTGTCGTGTGCAAAAGCAGCAAAAGGTAAAATGGTGTTTGAACTTCTAATAAGCCATCCTAACATAACATGCACGCAAAGCAGGCCTCAGGCCATACAACAACCTGTTTTTGATCTCAAACACATCAAAATTCAGTGGGAGCCATTTATAACAAACAGTGCTAAAGACAATTGGTTAAAGTGACAATGTGCCTTAGGATAAAACTTATATAATCCCAAAATGTAAAATTTACTAAATAGACCGATCGAAGTGAGGCTTATAATGAATAGACCATATCTTATATAAAAGGGGGGGGCAGAAACGTGCTATTTCATCTTCTGGTGTTGAAACCAAAGAAATCTCTAGTTTCTTTTCTCCCACAGATCACCTTCCTAGACTGATCAACAGATATATATATTAATATTTACACAAAAGAATCCTTCTTGCAGCGCGCTCAATAATGGGTGCTAGCGTGATGGCTGGATTCAAGCCCTGAAAATTAATTTTGTTCAAGGATACGCTGCACTCTATTTATTCACTGAGTCGATTCACACCAATCATGAATAAAACTTGAGAAAATCAGATTCATGGAGTGCAGCGTATCCTTGTACAAAAATATATATTAATATATGGAATAAGTATTAGATCAATTCCTATACCAGGCACGGACAAACACCCACATTGTAAAAGTAGCCATGTAGTGTATATTAATGTACATTCCAGAAGAGGTATATAGGGAACACGATTTTGAGTGTTCATCTGAGGATTCTACAGCACACTGGGGAGATTGTAAACAAGAACTCTTCATACCCAGTGGCTAGGCACTCTGATCGAGTACACAACAATAATTTGGATAATCTGCAATACTTTGCTATCGATTAGGTACCAGTCTGCTGCAGGGGAGGGAATAGGGAACGATGTTTGAGACAACTAGAATCCAAACATATTCTAGGATTCAACACAAAGGCCCCTCTGGGACGTAATATTGAGGAAGATCTGCATGTGCACCTGTAATGAACTATGGAATTTTCATCTGCTTGATTTTATATTGTAATTAAGAACCAGTTTGTTTTTTGGAGGATGTAAGAATATTTTGCATTAGGGCTTTATTTAAAGCACAGAGCTCTTTACATTGGAGATTTAAACTAAACCAGTGGAGATGGGATAGGAAAATCACGTACACCACACCTTAAGGGCACTTGCCCTACATGGGACACAAAATTGTTAGCACGCTTGTGGCACTTTAATATCAGCTGGTTGGAATTTTAGGGGCACTAGCCCTGTATAAGAGATGAACTGTAATTAAGCCTGTTGCACTTCCTTATCACCCAGTTGAATTGCTTACATAAGCTTGGATTAGGCAGCCCTGCACGTAGCACTTTATTAATACGAAAGTGTGAAACGTAGTACCTGGTAATTTGCACATCAAATCCGTTGATCTAATTTTCATAGGGATGGACTTAATTGCACAGATTAAGGCAAATAAATAAATATTGCAGCATTTGCACTATGCACTTGCCACTTTATGCCCCGGGCAATTTGAAACCATGGAAAGGAGATGTGCAACATTAACATAGTGAGCTGGGAGCTGCAAGTAGACGGCCCGGGTGGTGCACTGAGGTAGACCAAGACGTAATAGGCAGCCCTATTATGATCACTGTAATTTGGGTGCAAGAGTTAAATACAGTTTTTAATAATGATCTTGAATGTCCTAAAGACGCACTGGTTTAGAGATGCATATTTAGTCACAAATAGGTACACTTGAAATATGGGTCATAAGCTTATAGACTCTACATAGGGCAACAAAACATAGGGATTTACCATTATTAGTTTAGAATATTAAGATCAATAAGTATAAAAAAAGAGAAAAAAAGAACAAAAATAAAAAATAAAAAAATAAAAAAGTTGAGGCGAACGAAAAAAGCAATTAAAACAGAAAAAGTAATGAAAACAAAACTTTATGGATCATATTTCAATTCAAAACTTTGTTGTTCAAAGTACCTCATTAACTACAATGCACTGTCACTTTAATGGGTGGAAATGATATTTAAAGCACAAAATGGCGATATTTAATTGTTGTGAACAAGACCATGTTGACGGTCAAAATGCGTTACCAGGTGCAGAAATAAACAGCTGAACATAACCCGAGAGTGTCCAGTCATGTTTTCTGGATGAGGAACAGGATGTTGACTTATATATTAATAAATATATTTGTTTAAATTTTTTTAAATCAGTTTAATTGTTATATTTGTTTAAATAAATGTTAGATATATTTTATTTGTATTATAATATTGTTATTATTTAATATATGTAATATTTTTTACTTACATTTATATATTTGAAACACAATCTTTTATACAATGAGATTATTGACAATTATATTTTTTCTCAATATTTTTGTACTTTTCATTATAAGTATAGGATGATGAAATTTTTGACTTTAATATTTCTGTCACAATATTTTAGTTACACGATATTTATAGAGACGATATTTATCAGTGAACGATAAAATATCACTATGGTCCTGAGGACAAGACCAACATCTAGAGGCCTATTGCAATGGCAGTCGGAAAGTCTTCCACCTTTGGTGGGAGGCTTTCCAACTGCCATCGTCGGTTTCTATTCCAACCGGCTGATTATGATGCAGCCGGTCGGAATTGAAACGGGATGTTCATTTTGGCTTGCTTTTGACTGGCTCAAGGAGCCCTTCGGACAACCGGAACCATCTCAAAATCCCAAAGGATGGGCCTCTCCGCCCTTGGGATTACTATGCACGTTTTCCAGCATGTTTTCCATGCAGGCCTGTCATATAGCAACTATATATCTTTATAATGCGTTAAGTTAGCATAGGCACATTACATGTTTAAACGCCATTTTTCCTTTTGCTGCTTCTGCACACGACACTTCATTGTTGATTTAGCTTTCAACCTAGTAGTTCGTTGTGCTTTACATGAGAATAATATGTTATTACTCTGATATCAGCTCTGCTCAATAAACTATGTCTGTGCAGGGAGTGCTGAAGCTTCAGGAACAACAAGATACTGAATTGTTATGAGGTCTGATCTTCGCGCCTTCTTAGACATAACAGAAGTGCAGCTTCTTCCAACTTTGGCTTTTAGGCGGGTTTTATATTGCTTTGCTTGAGGCACACACAACACACTTGATGCTGTTCGCATGCAGAGAGAGCTGGTGTATGCTGATGTGATCCCTTCATTCTAGGATCCTGAGGTATGGGCCCGCCCTAATTCAAACCCAAAGAGACCTTCTTAGCTATTAATATAATATGTGTGTTAGGGAGGGTGAGAAATAAGTGTTGTTAACTCTTATTCATTACAGCATGTTAACATGCTGTCACCATTTGCTTTCTATGGACTAGTAACTATGCTGATAACTTTGCTTCTGATAATATGTTTCCTTGTATTATCTAAGATACTGCGCCTGAGAAGACGGCATTAGTAAATAAATATTTCAAATGTTCACGTGTCCTAATTTACTCCACGTTCTGGTTTGAAATGATAGTATAACTAATGAGTGCTCATGTGTTCCACGTAACCTGAGGTATTGTAAGCTCATGTTCTGGTTTGTCTAAACATTGGGAGTTTGATATGACCAATGAGACACTGTAGCTAGCTCGGTAAGGGGTTTATTGGGTACTAAGGTGAGTTTTGGGTCACCCTAATTCGCTGAGGTTCCAATCCTCTGTTCACAGTTCTGTGGGAGAACAGAAACCCTGCTACATGGCGCCCATACGTTGGTGGACTTATATCATGACACTCGAGTAGTATATCGTTCAAACCTTAACCCCTTCACTGTCGTTTCCGGAAAACGGTGGTGTCGGTGAAACCTACCTATTTTTTTAAATAGGTCTTTTCAAGCTTGATTCTATCTAAAACGGTTTCTTTTGAATTACTACCCAGTTGTGCTACAAAGTTTCCTTTGTTTTTTCTGTTCTTCCAGTGCAATCATGGCGCAGGCTGTGGTCATCCCGCAGCATAGTCGCATTGCAGTGCGCAACCATTTACAGGCTTACCAGGTCCCGTTAGATGGCTTGGCTGTGATTTTGGTGGTGTGTGCAGATCCGGTGTACCCATTCAAACTGTTTTATTCATGGGTAACGTTTCCGGAAGTGGACGCTAATTCTAACGTGTTCCACACCTACACACCCTCTCCTGTACCGGCTGAATATACACCTTACAGGGCACTGGAAATACCTATTGATCATTGGCAGCATCGCGTTTGGTTTGATGGCGCCCTTCCCCACTCTTTATCCGCTGCGAGGTTGGGTCCATTGTCCATTCCAGGCACAAATTGGCCTGCGTTGGGTGGATTCACCCCGCACCCGAATCACGGCGCTTGTCCCCTTGTGGATATTCGTAGACTGCATGTTGTCTCGATTGCCGTGATTCGTGCATTAGTGCAATACATTGGTCGTCATCTCCCGGGAGGTCCCCCGGGGGGTCCGGCAATTCAAACGGAACATGGCGGTTTAAGACTCAATCCTGTTATGGTCAATTCGGTTTTTGGTAAGCGTCCCGATGATAAAGATGATTTCCTTTCTGGCTTGCCGAGAAATTTGACCAACTGGAGGCTGTGTTTCCGAATTCTACTCCTGCTGATAAACATAGAATGTTGACGATTACTTTGCCTAAGGATTTAACTCCTGAACTCGTTGACTGTGAAAGTTGGGGAAAAACTTTTGCGGCCGTTTATACGAGGTGTTTCGGCACCCCGTCTATGTCCGTACTGCCTACGATCGTTAAACGTGTTCAGGATGATCACGGACCGGAAGCAGCGGTTGAATTGGGTATGCACCTGTGTGGTTCTTTTGAGATTGTTAGCGATCTCATCCTCTCCAATATAAAGGGAGATGCAGTGAACTTTCAGGTGTCGAATGCTTTGGCTGCTCTGCCCGATGCCGAAAATCCCCGACAGTTAGCGAAGACTGTTGTGGCCGCTTATAAAACTATAGGTCGCACAAGTAAAAGTCTGAAATATTTTCCTGTCAAGGAGAAAAAACAACCACAGGGACAGTCTGCAACAGCGGATGTCCAGCCCAAGTCCAATAACCAGAATTGGCCTAAAAAACAGAAACAGGGGAAGCAACAACAGCAAACTCAGGATTCATATCCTGCGCCGCAAGTTCCTGCGCCAACTGAAAGAGTATATGATTTGCGTGATCGCGCGATGATTAAATCGCCTGATAGATTTCAGGTTTCTGAACAACGCTCTCCTCGTTCCTTTCAGGACTCATCGGCCCCGAAGATCGGTGGAGGAGGAGGCGGTAGGGGACGTGGTGGCCAACAAGGACGTGGCCAGTCCCGCCAGACAGACGGCGCAGCGAAGCAGGAGGATTCTACGCCTAAAAGACCGCAGTTTGCGAAAAAGAAAGTCGCGGCCTTAACAGCGCATCGATATGCCACAGATAGTGAGAACGCGGCTTCGGAATCTGACGTGGGCTCTGACCTTGCTGGACAGCGCGGCGGAGATTACCATAGTCAGAGAGGCGCTGCGTCCACTACTGAGGGTGACAGCGACTGATGTCTACGTTGTAATAGAAACAGCCGATACGAGACTTGCTCCCCCTGAAAGACTTTATGAAATTGCCCTGTTAATTGAAGGTGACATACAGCGTACCGTCAAAGGGGTATTTTGGGAAAATCTGTCTTCTACGTATGATATTTTGCTTTCGGAGGCTGACTGGCCCCCACCTTTTGTGCTTGCGGCGCCGCGAGGGGAGGAGGTAATCCTCCCCAGTTTCGCGAACACTGTCTCGAAAGAGCATGCGCAGCATTTTGCAGAGGAGTGGGCTCGGGCTCTCGCACCGGCTCTGTACTGTAACCAATGTGGTTGGGACAAATTATCCCCATGCCACGAAATTCCGTTGCGGTCTCAGCCGCAGCCTCAACCTCAATATCCCATTCGTCGTGAAGCAAAGGCTTCCGTCGCGGAAATCCTTGAACAATTGGAATATCAGGGAGTTATTGAAACGTGTGTGTCACCGATGAATAATCCTCTTTTTACTGTGACCAAGCCTGAGGGATCATATCGTTTGGTATTGGATTACCGGCATTTGAACTCGCATTGCCGTAACTGTGCAGTACAGAATACTCACGGCTCTGCCCTAGTGGATGGTCTAGTGCGTAAGCGTTTTAAAACAACGCTTGACATATCCAACGGTTTCTATGCCCACAGATTAGACAGCTTTAGCTCCCAATGGGCCAGTTTTACATGCGCTGGGGTCCAAAAACAATTCCGTCGTCTCCCAATGGGCTATAAGAATAGACACCCCCGCGCCGCACGGCCACCAGCTGCTGCGTGTGCCCCCAGTGCCTGCCTCTGCCTCAGCGCCGGCCTCGCTGCCGCCCTGAGCGCTCTCCTTTGGTTTTCGCCCGTTTTTGTCAGTAATTTGTGCTTGTTTCTTCCTGTGCCCAAGATCGTGTGCTTACTGTTTTTTCCCCCGTTTTTGACTTGAATTGTTGCCTGTTTTTTTGTATGTGCCGTTTTCTCGTCGTGTTTTGAACTCCTCTGTACATTGTGCCTGTCTCCTTCCTGCTTCCCCGCCTACCTCGCCGCCCTCCGCTCCCGCTTCCCGCCACCGCCATTAGCCCCGCCCCTTTTCTCTTCTGTTTCCCTCCCCGCTCCCGCCTCCCAGCTGCTCCGCCCACCCGCGCACTTCGCCTTAAATGGCGACCGTGCGAACGCGCAGCGGTCACGCGCAGCGGGTGCGCCGATTGTGCGCCGAAGGCGCGCCAAAGGTAAGCCCGTCTGCGCCCGTCCGCGCCTGGACCGCGCCCAGTGCCAGGACCCCTGGCCCCCGAAGAGCCCGACCGACCCGCCTGACGTACTCCGCCGTCACCCTCACCGCTCTCAACACCGGCCGACTCCCAGAATGCCATCAAGCCACTCCACGACGTACCCACGGACCTTTCAGCTGCCACGCCTGCAAGTTCTCCTGCATCCGGACCAGCCTCGCACCAGCACCCGCCAAGTCGAACACCAGCAGCACCCACCTCAAGTGCATCCTGCTCAACACCCGCTCCGTCCACAGACACGCCATCGAACTCTGGAACCTCCTAGACGCCACAGCCCCTGACGTTGCCTTCCTCACGGAGACCTGGATGAACGCCTCCTCAGGACCCGACATCGCCATCCCAGAGGGCTACAAGATCGTCCGGAGGGACCGAAACGCCAACCAGATGGGAGGAGGCATCGCCATCATCCACAGGAACACCATCCGTCTCACGACCAGCACCGACAACACCCTGACCAGCGCCGAACACCTGCATTTCCAGATCCACACCAACCCGAACACCACCCTCAGAGGCACCCTGATCTACCGACCCCCTGGACCACGCACACAATTCAGCGAGGACATCGCCGACTTCGTCAGCCCGCATGCCCTCCCCTCCGCTGACTACATCCTCCTGGGAGACCTCAACTTCCATCTGGAGAACAACAACGACCGCAACACCAGCACCCTGCTCGACAACCTCGCCAACCTGGGACTCAAGCAACTGGTGTCCACCCCCACCCACCTCGCCGGACACACACTCGACGCAGTCTTCTCCTCCAGCACAGACATCGACTTCAGCCACGCCACAGAACTTCAATGGACGGACCACAGCTGCGTCCACTTCACCTTCAAGAGAACGACGACCCACCACCACCAACAACAGGCCGCCCGCAGAAGCTGGAACAAGATCACAGCAGACCAGCTCGCCACCTCCCTGAGCCAGCACCCTCCTGCCAGCTCAGCAGACCCCAGCCAGGCCGCCGACAACCTCACGAAGTGGATCAGCAACTGCGCGGACGAACTCGCCCCACTGAGGACCCCGCCCAGCAGACCCGGCAGCAAGAAGGCCCCTTGGTTCACCGACGAACTCAAGAGCTCCAAGAAGAACTGCCGAGCCCTCGAGAAAGTCTGGAGAAGGGATCCGACACCGGACAACAGGACCTCCTTCAAGCTTGCCACCCGGAAACACCACCAGCTGATCCGCGCCGCCAAGAAAACAGCATTCAAGGACAGGCTGGACAACAACGCACACAACAGCAAGGAACTCTTCAACATCGTGAAAGAGCTCTCCAACCCCAGCGCAGGAAACAACGACATCACCCCATCGCAAGACCTCTGCAACTCCCTCGCCTCATACTTCCACAACAAGATCCCGGACATACACAACAGCTTCAACAACCAACCAACGCACACCATGACCGAACAACCACCCCCCACTACCACCCTCCACGCCTGGACCCCGATCAGCACCGAAGACACCATCCGCACGATGAACTCCATCCACTCCGGATCTCCGACCGACCCCTGCCCTCACCACGTCTTCAACAAGGCCGACGCTGTCATCGCACCCCACCTGCAAGACATCATCAACACATCCTTCGACACCACCATCTTCCCTGAGAGCTGGAAACACGCCGAACTCAGCGCTCTACTCAAGAAACCAACAGCGGACCCCACCGACCTCAAGAACTACCGCCCCATCTCGCTCCTCCCGTTTCCAGCCAAAGTCATCGAGAAGACCGTCAACAAGCAGATGGCCGCCTTCCTCGAGACGAACGGATCCCTCGACCCCTCACAGTCCGGCTTCCGAGCCAACCACAGCACCGAGACCGCCCTCATCGCCGCCACCGATGACATCCGAGCCCTGATGGACAATGGAGAAACAGCGGCCCTCATCCTCCTAGACCTCTCCGCGGCATTCGACACGGTCTGCCACCGCACCCTAGTACGGCGCCTCAGCAACATCGGAATCCAGGACAAGGCGCTGGAATGGATCATCTCCTTCCTCGACGGAAGAACACAGAGAGTCCGCCTACCACCGTACAAGTCAGAGGCCTCCGAAGTCATCTGCGGCGTCCCTCAAGGATCATCTCTGAGCCCCACCCTCTTCAACGTCTACATGAGCCCCCTCGCGGCCATCGTACGCAAACACAACCTCAGCATAATCTCCTACGCCGACGACACCCAGCTGATCCTCTCCCTGACCAACGACCCCGCCGCCGCCAGAGCCAACCTGCACGAAGGGATGAAGGAGGTAGCCGAGTGGATGACGACCAGCCGCCTAAAACTGAACTCGGACAAGACGGAGGTCCTCATCCTGGGACCCTCACCCTCCGCCTGGGACGACTCCTGGTGGCCTCCCGCCCTGGGCTCCGCACCCAAACCAACAGACCATGCACGCAACCTGGGCTTCATCCTGGACTCCTCCCTCTCCATGACCAGGCAAGTCAACAACGTCTCCTCGGCGTGCTTCAACACCCTACGCATGCTACGGAAGATCTTCTGGTGGATCCCCACCGAGACCAGGAGGACCGTCACCCAGGCCCTCGTCACCAGCCGACTGGACTACGGCAACGCCCTCTACGCCGGTACCACCGCCAAGCTCCAGAAGAGACTCCAGCGGATCCAGAACGCCTCAGCCAGACTCATCCTCGACATCCCACGAACCAGTCACATCTCCGGACATCTCAGAGACCTTCACTGGCTCCCCGTCAGCAAAAGAATCACCTTCCGCCTCCTCACCCACGCACACAAAGCCCTACACGACCAAGGCCCGAGCTACCTCAACAGCCGAGTCAACTTCTACGCTCCCAAACGCCACCTCCGATCAGCCAACCACGCCCTCGCCGCCGTCCCCCGCATCCGAAGAGCGACTACAGGAGGAAGGTCCTTCTCCTACCTGGCTGCCAAGACCTGGAACTCCCTCCCGACCGACCTGCGCCTGACCCAAGACCACCTCTCCTTCAGGAGGAAGCTGAAGACCTGGCTGTTCGAGCAGTAGCGCCCCCCCCCCCCCCCCCCCCCCCCCCCAGCGCCTTGAGACCCTACGGGTATGTAGCGCGCTTTACAAGTGTCATTGATTGATTTACCGCACGCATAGTCTCTATTTTGGAGGCACTCGACCCGGATGCTTGTTCGTATGTGGATGACATATATCTCACAGACGACGAAATTTGGGAGCATCTGTGTTGTGTAAATTCTATTATTTGTAAGTTTGCAGACATGGGTTACAAATTTAACTTTGCAAAATCGACATTGCTGAGCACACAGTGTTGTTTCTGGGCTATGAGCTCAACAATGAAGGTAGAGGTTTGGCTCCTCACTTCTTGGAGAAATGCGCACAGTTGCGCGCTCCTACAACACTGAAAAAATTACAGTCTTTACTGGGCTTTTTGAATTTCGGGAGGACATACATTCCGGAATATGCCCAGCGTATCAAGCCTTTGTATGCTTTGATACAACCAACTTTTTCCAAATCATGCTGGCTGCCTGAGCATTCAGCCATCTTGCAGTCCTTGCAGGCTGATCTGCTCGCTTCTAAGTTCTTACTGACTCGTGATAACCATACCAACCTGGTGATAAGAATAATACCAGGGACAGTGAGTTTCACGTACCTCACTTTTAATGAAGGAGACACAGTACCTATTGCTTACAAGTCACACTTGTACACTTCGGCTGAGATGCGGTTTCCCACTGTGGAAAAGGTTTTAACAGCTGTGCAGATGGCTATTCTTAAGGAACGGGCTCTGTCACAGGGGAAACGCATGTTGGTTGTAACACCCTGTCCTCATTTGGAGGCAGTCACGAAAGCCAGTGTACCAAATTCAAAAGCTTTGCACCCTCGGTGGATTCAGTGGGCTGCGTCCTTGACGTCCACGGATGTCACGTTTATTTTTGACGCCTCTTTGCGGTCGCAGGAGTACTTGCAGTATGAGTTTGTTCATCCTGCTCCTCTAGCTATGCGACCTTTGGAGGACTTCCATTGCATCATTTACACTGATGGTTCGACGCAGGTTGCGCATGGCTCTAAACATGCCTACGTTTCCGCATGCGCCATTGTGGTCGGTGCTATGTTAAACGATGAGTTCATATCCAGGGAAGTGCACACGTTGCTACTGGGAGATTGCACGGCACAATTGGCAGAGCTTCGTGCTCTCTTACTAGCGTTGGAGTACGCAGATCCTAGTGTTACTACTCTTATTGTAAGTGATTCTTTCTACTGTGTCCAGTCTTACAATGAAAACTTGTTCTTTTGGATTCAGAATGACTTTCGTGATTCCAAGGGTAGCACAATAAAACATAAAATGATCTGGGTTCGAGTGGCAGAGCTTAAGGCTATGTTGCCGCTCGTTTTTGTTATTCATACTCTTGGCCACCAGCATGTTGGAGTCCACGCTGTCGGTAACTCGCTTGCTGATGAAGCGGCGAAATCAGCGATGTCTACGTACATAGTTGCAGCAGTTACACGGTCCAAAAGTAAGATTGATAGTGACATTTTGGCGGCTGTTGCTGCCACTGAGAAGGGAGGTAAACATCCTTCGGGGTTCCCTTCGAAGTACACATACCACTTAAGTCCCGAAAAGGTTCCTTTTGTGAAAATTCCTGATGTTGGTGAACGTTTGATTCCCAACTCGGATCGCAGGGCAGACCTGATTACAGCAGCTCATGAAGGTGTGGCGTACATCTTAGTTGCGGTTGATTCATGCACACGCTTTGTGTGGGTCTGGCCCCATCGCAGCGCTGATTCACGGACTGTCATTAGAGATTTGCGCATCTTTGTAGGGATTTTTGCCTGTGGTACCTTCCATTCAGATCAGGGTCCGGCTTTCGCCTCTAAGGCGTATAAGGATGCCATGACTTCGATGGGGGTCCAAGTCAAGTTTTCGTCTCCCTACAGACCTGAGGGTAACAGTGTAGTGGAGCGAATGAACCGGGATTTAAAGCAATCTTTGACAGCTCGAGTTATAGGCACTGGCAGAAACTGGCTAGCCCACCTCTATGGCGTGCAGCGTGCTCTTAATAATCTCCCTAGAAGGTCTCTGGGTGGGCGGACCCCATACGAAATGCTCTTTGGCATCAAGATGTTCGTCCCTGACCTTGACAGTCTAGACTGCGTGGCTCGCGCCACAACCTTTGACGTAGATGAACATTGTACTGTTTTACAGAATCTACAAAAGACCAGAGACAGTCTTGCAAAGGAACATTTGCCCTCCACGTCGGATGTTGCGTTGCAGATCCCGGTAGTCGGCTGGCTACCCCAAGTTGGAGAACTGGTTTGAGAGAAGATCGACAACAAGAAAGAATTTGGTCCTTCCTATCGAGCTCCGGTTCCAGTACTTGGAGTGAAGGGCACAAGAACAGTAAAGGTAAAGGTACAGGAATTTATATAGCGCAAATCACCAAGTGGTTTCTAAGCGCTTGCTTAGGGAACCCGTCCTGGTATTCCCCTGTGAGATAACCCCAGCAGGGTATCCGCAAGGTGAAAGCCAGGCATCCCGCCGCGAGGGGCCGTTGTGGAGATTAAGCAAGCTATTGCCCAGAGTCGCAGAGTGTGAACCCGTGAATCGAGTAGGCACCGGAGCGAGAATTGTCGAGTCCATGGACATTTTAGGACTCAAGACCCCGCCGAGCCGGGAATTGAACCCTGGTCCCGGGCTGACCTCTGCTTCCAGGTCTGCCTCCTCTAACCAGTCATTTTACCACCACTTCCTGGTCGTAAGGAAAACAGGTTTATCTCAATTGACAATGTCAAGATACACAGAGTGGCCGATTCTTCTTAGCATGACACCGGCTGTTTCCTGTCCTTCCATTGTGAGAAATTCGGTTTTGCCCACTGCTTCTAATCATGAAACTGAAGTGGCAATCGAGTTGCCTGCTATTTCCAGTCCTTTGTTAAGTACTTTGCCCGGTACAGATCTTGCTGAAATAGACTATACTTACCCCACTGACTTGTCCATGCCTGACCTGCAAGCCCGTTTGGCCACAGAATCCAGATTTTCATTTGACTCTGTTTCTAATACCTCGAAGAAACCCTCACGTTTTGCAGTTTATGCCAGCTTGTTTAAAAAACATTTTTTAATTCCGCCTTGGACATATATTTGGCTGGTGCTTTTTTCACTTTACCTTTTTATGTCAATTGGGTTTGTGTTTTATTTTTTCCGTCTTATGAATGGACACTATGTCGAGGAAAGAACATGCATTCGACATCTGAATGGAACTTTGGCCCCCCTTTCCTCTTCGCATTCTGCACACAGATTGAAAAGAGACTTGACATTTGTTAACATCACTGCTTGGCCTGTCCTTGATGGGATAGTGTGGGATGCCGTTAGGTTTCAAATTCATGGCCCTACCGAGGTTGTTAATGTCCCCAATGTGCTTAGGGTTAACATGGGGGATGTTGTGAAACAAAACATTCGTTCTGATGATTGGGATGTTCAGGCCGTAGAGTCTTTGTTTTCTGATTTGAAATACTATGCTGCCTTTGATGCTGAGGATTTGTACTTAGAATCTGCTAATTATGGTGATTTGTTTTGCTTTCAGCATTTTGGCAATCACGTCTTACATAAAACAGCATCACGAAGGAATACTGTAAATTATACACAATGGGAGCATTGCCCAGCTCCTAAACAAGGCAGTTCGAGTACTTATTTTAAAAAGTACACTTATTTTACTGACTTCAACCAGTCTAATCCCGAGTCCTTTTATTTTAAAATGACACAGAAGCCTATGTCCAAGGTTAGACTTACTAATACCAAATTGTTGTATTCGAAGTTCTTTCTTGATCAGCTGGCTATTGGTGGCTATGAATTATGGAAAGAATCTATTAACTTAAAATCTGTTTGGGGTTCTAAGAGTTGGCAGGTACAAGGCACTGATTCTTTGCACCGGGCTTGTCTCATCCCAAATCAAAAGTTGTTTTTGAATTCCTCAATTTCAGGTTTTTCAGGTTTTAATGTCTTTATTTCGATAATAAAATCATAAAAGACAAATTTAAGGACATTACAAAACATATCAACCACTATACAATAAATTGAAAGAAAAACCATAAACCGTGTTATTATATTACACTGAGATCACAGCTAAAACTAATTATTAAACTTTGAGAATTTACAAAGACATAATTAAACCTGGGACTAAAAAACACAATTTATAGAATTAATGAGATCATACATAATACAGTTAAGATGAGTTCCTTCTAGCCCTTATTGCCCATGCCCAACCTAAGAATTTTGCCAAGCATATCACAAAAATTTCCGAGGTATTAGTTTTTAACACCCAAATCGCCTCGGAAGACCTTCTACAAGAGAGGCGCTTGAACAGGGGTTTTAACCATGTGGAACGGGGTTCAAAGTACTGTGGACAGGCAAACAATAAATGACCCTCTGTTTCTTTTTGATCTGGGCACCAACTACAGGAACTTGAGGAAGTTTTGCCCCAGGAAGAAGTAAATGAATTCAACGGTAGGGCACCCACTCAAAACTGGTGGTAAAGTTTCTTGTCCAGCGGTCTGGTAATGGTATCCCAGTAAGTCTCACGTGAAGGGTCCAGCTTAAAGCTTAAGAATCTTCCCGTGAGGCTGCCAGACCCGGAAGCAATCACCAAAGAGTTACGTGTTGAAGCCCAGAATAATTCTTTGAATTCTTTTTTAGATGGAAAAGTGTTGGTGCCTGGGGATACCCACAGATGTTTTAAACCCATATCATGCAAACTCTTTTTCACCGAACGAAGCCAGGGGATTCTTTCAGAGCCCCCCATCGACCTCACTTCTGCTAACTCCTTAGCAAAAAGTATGAGATCCGGGGAGGTCCACAAACGCCTCCAGAGAGCCACTACTCTAAATCTTGCCATGTCGTTAATTGGTGGGCAGCCCATATCATGGCAGAGGGGTGTCGATGGAGAGGATTGAGGTAACCCTACCAAGTTCCGAAGGAATTTGCACTGGGTTCTGTAAAGACTAGAGAGGTCCATAAATCCCCATAAGTCGTCCCCATAAAGTATGGCAGCGTTTATTTTAGTGTCATAAATTTTCATGGCAGGGACGACCCGTTTGGTAATAGATCTCTTCTGCTCACGCAGGAGACAGCCGGTCAATTGGGCAAATTTTAGCTGTTGGGCCGCGATTTGCTCCTTCCACAACAAACGGCGGTCCATGGTGACCCCCAGATAAGTCATGGTTTCAACTTGTTCCAAGTTGACCCCACTCATTTGTACGTTACTACGTACGAAGTTATTCCTGGTTAAAACCATGAACTTGGTTTTACCCACGTTTACCTGGAGATCATTTTTCACACAAAACTCCTCAAAACGGTTCAAGGCCCGCTGAAGGCCTGTCCGTGTCTTGGATAGGAGTAAGGTGTCGTCAGCGAAGATAAGCATGGGGAATTTGGTCCCTGCCAGAGATGGGGCATCAGTGTGGGTAGCCGAGAAGAATTTTACTACTTGGTCTATGAAGAGCAGGAAGAGGGTGGGCGCAAGGACACACCCCTGGCGAACTCCACGGGTTACCGGGAAAGAGTCTGTGTATTGTCCTTGTCCTCCCCACCTTACCCTTGCGTAGTTCTCTTCATGCATTCTAATGATCAACTCTAGTAATTCTCCAGGTAATCCCAGGTCCCTCAATACCTGCCACAATTTACCCCTAGGTACTAGATCGAAGGCTGACTTCAGATCTATAAATGCGGCAAAAATGGTACCACCGCCTAGCGTAACCACCTTCCAAAAGATCATACAGAATCGGAACACCTGATCAATGGTGCTTGTCCCGGATCTGAAGCCTGCCTGCAGGGGAGACAGTATATTTTCAGAGTCCATCCACCCTTGTACTCTAGCCAGGATCATTCGGGCAATAACCTTTTGGAGGCAGTCAATTAAACTGATTGGGCGATAATTGCCCGGATTAGACCTGTCTCCTTTTTTGTATATAGGAAGAATCTCAGCCCCCTTCCATGTTTTAGGGATGCATGCACCCTTTGCTATAGCATTAGCTATATTAGTTATATATGGCACCCAAAGATCAGTATTTGTTTTAAACAGATCGGCTGGTATTTGGTCCATCCCCGGAGCTTTCCCCCGCTGAGTCAAACCAAGGGCTAACTCTGCCTCAGTATTAGTAAAGGTCAGCGTTTCTTCACGGGTGGGCGTTACATACAGCTTGTCCAAAGTGGGAGGAGGGTCAATGCCTGCCGAACTAAATTGGGATGAATAGTGGGTTATCCAAATTTCTGGGGACACATGATTGGTTGGAGTGCGAGAATCACCATCCTTCCCCCATTTTACTATGTCCCAAAACTTAGACTGGTTATTAGTCTTAGTGGCATCCAGAAGATCGGCCCAATAGCCATCCTCCCACGCCCTTTTAGCTTCCCACTGTACTCTTTTGTACCGTTTCCTGGCCTCCTTTACAGCACACATATTCCTAGATTTAAATTGTTCAACTAGATTACTGTGAGCCTCCCTGCAGTCTTTGTTGTACCACTTTGCCCGGATAACATGCGGTCGCCCAACACCCTTCTGACAAGGTTTAGAGAGGAGTAACTTAAGCTCGGCGAAACATTGTTCGTGCAAGTCCATGATTTTGTTTGGTTCTATGGTACCCCTCCCAATGTCCTCTGGCAGCATTTTGTTTGATGAAAACATCACCACTTTCTCTATGTTGGATTGTGACTTAAGTCTAATCTGAGGATGCTTGTAGCGAAATTCTTTCGTTTGAATTGCCTGGGGACAGACTTTACACTTGCCACACTTATAATGGCCAAGGATAGGTGGAAGGTTCCAGAGCGATGTTAAGGTGGCAGAGGGTGGAGTCTCCAAAAAGGAGGAAACCACCTGGTCTCGGATATTTCTGGCTTTTTTGAAATAATGCATCGGTACAGTGCTAATATCAAGATCTTCAGATATAATTGGCCAATGTTTATTGATAATTTTTTTGATGACGTTACTCTTGGTGGTATAGGTGGTAACGCAGATTAGGCGCGCGTCTACGTTATTGGTACGGTCACTTGGTTGCAAGAGTGTTTCTCGATGATTGGAACCTTCCACCTATCCTTGGCCATTATAAGTGTGCCAAGTGTAAAGCCTGCAGCCAGGCAATTCAAACGAAATAATTTCGCTACAAGCATCATCAGATTAGACTTAAGTCACACACCAATTCTAATACCACAGATGTGGTATATTGCATAGTTTGCACATGTGATTTAATCTATGTCGGCCAAACGCAGCAACGGGTAAAAACTCATTTTCATCAACATTGCAGTCGTGTTAGATGCCAAGTGACCGGTGCACCAATGGTCGAACATTGTCTGAAAAATGACCACTCACCGGAAAGTCTTAAATGGATCGTCTTAGAACATGTGACACTTGGTCCCAGAAATATAGCCCCCATTTTGAACATCAGGGAACTAAAATGGATCACATTTTTTGACTCCATCCAAAGTGGACTGAACGAATCTGAGAGCAGTTTCACACAATTAGCTAATCTGTGACTCTACCTCCTTTATCTGTCTCTAAATCAATAACTGTGTCTATTCTGAACCTTTAATCTATCGATATCTACCATTCTGAATAAATGCGCCCTATACCACCCTGTGTGGCAGGTACGCGCTTCATGTTATGATTACTGTGACTACTTGATTGATATAGCAATGACCCTTTCACTGTTATCTTGCATGGCACGAGTAGTTCACTGTTTCACAATGACACATCTCACAAAATATATATATTTTTTGCTGGCTGATCAGGTTTCCATTCATTGAATTGAATCTCCACTTATGGTTTCTCTTGAAATGATGGTGTTTTAACCTAATCGTTCTGTGGCATTCTTCACTTCCATGTGAGGTTGGTGCAATGCCTGATTGATTATTATGTGCTTTCAAATGTTTTTCCTTTTTATGAATATTCCCCCTGAGAAATCTGTTTTCTTGACAGTTTAAGTGTGGTAAATTAGCAACCTGACACCTTTATAGTCTTTTCACAAATTCCATTGCGACTCCTGTCACGCCCCTCCCTGTAACCATTTCCGGGTTACTCGAACTCTGGAGCCTAATCAGACGAGATTCTGATACAACACGGTGTCGGTTCCACTGCATCCGATCTATCACGGCTGATAGGTAAGCAGGCCATCCTTTTCGGCGCTAGCGCCGTTCACCGATCAGGTCCATTTAAATCCTGAGGGTCCATCATTACAACACTGCCAATGGCGGAGTTTTGTACTTTATTTAAGCGTAGCGGTTAAGTCACACCCCCGCCCGAGCTCCTTGCCCAGGATCACTTTTATTTACTCTTAGCTCCACGGTTAATGAACACACCCGTTTAAGCCCTTGTCTATGATCAACACGGTTGGTTTTTACTTAATCTGAGCGCAGCGGTAAAGGAAGATGACCCGCTTGAGCTCCCTGTTGATCTACATATATTTTTCCATTTTCCAGCAGAGAGCCCGTAATTTACTGCCTGCTTAATTCGGAGAGGACTGTGATTCGAATCCTCTGACAGGTACAAATTGTACAACCTTTTCCTGATTAGAAAAGTTATGCTAAAATCGACATGGCATATTAAATTAGTTTTAATTTCCTCAGGACAGCACTGTGATGACGCTTGCTGTACGATGAACAATTGGTCATCCTTTTGGAATATCAAGGTAGTGATTATGTTGGTTGCAACACTGGTGCTCCCATAGTATTTTCTGAGCCAGCATGCAAACTCTCCCCCTGTTTTTGGTCCCTCTAGATTTGATACGTGGACTCAGGACCACTGACCATACCTGCCTATTGTCCACCTTCACGCAAGCAGATAACCAATGACCTAATGGTGATCTTCACATTTAATGATCGTATGCCAATTCAGGCCACTTTGTAGTTGACGGGATAACTATACTTAACTTGTTTTTTTTACAAACTGCCATCACCTCCCTTCTCTCATGGTAACCTGTCCTGCCAGACTGGTGTGGTACTTTTGTTTCTCCTTATGTAGCCCTCCTAAAAAAATGTGTATGTTTTTAATAATTCTTCGATCTTTAATACAAGCGGGCGACAGTCCAACCCGCTATGGTTTAATAGGGATCGTACAGACCCTTAAAGATTTCTTTTTCATTTTTTCTTAGGTAACTTGCCCACTTCACCCCCCTTGTCTTGAAGAAGACCCGCTCTGTAAGGGTTACTGTCCCTACCCTACAGTTTTGGGTCGAAATGTAGACTACTCCCCTTCGCAATTCCAGCTTCTAACTCTAGCCAGACTAACACAGCTGTACATAGAAGTCTGGACATTAAAGATTGTTGTTTTTTGTTTACCATAAATATGTGGCCCCTTTTTGGGGTGCCACTGTGACATTGTACAAATTTGTTTTGTTATAAAATAATGATCTGTTTGCCTAGAATATCACCTTCCCCTCACTGCACATCCCCCCATCACTCATGTGGGCACACATCTTTTTGATCTCAATGATGTACAATTGGTATAACTAATAAGAAGTTTTTGAGTACCCAGTGAATAAAACATGGTACTTTGATTCATTCCCTGTTCGTAATTTGATTTTGTAAAGTTAAAGATTTCTCTGTTTCTATCTGTCTGGGACCCCTTTGTCCATACCTATATTCACCCAGGTCCCATGACTTTGTTGGGTTAACCCTTTTTTATATAACATACAGAATACTGTGGCAAGACTTTTTCAAGACCTGCCTAAATCGGCCAGGATTTTAGCTAATTTTACCAGTCTTAACTTGCTTCCTGTTCGTAAGAGGCACAATTGTAAAACTAATTTACACCAAAAGAGTACCAGAGGAATTTTTAAAGACCAACAAGGGCCGATTCCCCACTATACAACTAGAAAACACAATAGAAGGCCCCTGGGTCTGGTGCAATAATAAAGTGTTGGGGTATCCCTTTCTTAGGGCGATTGCCCTCACTCACCCAAAGATGGCATGCTTCATCATAGGGGATCTCCTCGCAATACGAACCTAGTCATAGTGTGGGCTACAACCCCCTCTCTGAGAGGGAGGAGCACGGAAGTTTTAGTAAAGATGATGAGGTCATCTAAACCTCTAGATGAGCAGGGTATGGGGAGGGTATAAGTGAACAAGTGAAGGTGACTAAAACTAGCTCCACGTATGCTACACAATTGTAATAGTGCATTCATTGGCTAGGATTAAAAGAAATGCAACTATAACAGAGGGGAGTTCAATCTGTGAAAATGATGGAAAGGTCGACATGTTTCAGCCTAGTGCTACCCATAGGGATGCAGCGGCTGTCATCAGGACCAGAAGAAAGTGCAAAAAGTGAAATGCCAATAACCACTTGTATAGCCTTGAAACAGTGGTATATTGTTTATTAAAAAAAACAGTAGTTGGAGTGATTTGTCACTTAAACATAGAATATACTGATCAGCAGACTCCCTAGAAAGAGAAACAAAATGAGTGCGTTTTGACAAAAACAAAACATACAACCCCTACTATGCATTACTCTCGTTACAGTGCCTGTAATAATCTAGTATAGTGTAAATGTAATGTACAGCACCTACCCGTCTTGTCGGGTGAATGCTTAGATGCCTGTAACCTCGGTTTAACAAGCTCAAGGCAGCATCCAGTATCTATAGGAACACATAAATGTGGTGATAAAATATGACTATAATTTATATTCAAGAGAACCCACAGAGAGTATACAGCAGACTTAGTGCGTGACGAACATAAAGGAAGGCACTAAAAGAGTGAAGGTAAAAGCTCTGCTATGATATTCAAGGCATTGATTAATAAACACAAGCTCCCGGACATGTTTAAAACAAGCGGGTGTGGCTCAAACCACAGCAAAAGCTCACTCCGACTAGATGCGCTTGTGTTGCTAATAAAGAGTGCAAAGCACAAATATCACCGATCATGCTCAGAAGGCAGTTAGGGCCAAAATCTGTTTCCCTGGCAACAACAAATAGTATAAGAGAAACATATGCGGCTTCATTAGATTAACACACACACAGAATGCAGAGTGTACCACAACAACATACAGACCAAAACAGCAACAGCCAACTAAGCCGAGGTGTCATCTATGTGCCCTAGTCAGGTGAAGAGAGAAAGTGTATATTCTCATACCTTATAAATGGAAAGAAGCGGTCCCAAGTGGACCCGTCCCCGGTCACTGGACAGCTCAGGAAGCCACAGTTAAACTTCTGTGTACACATAAGGAACGCCCTCCGACTGGTGACGCGGACTGCACTGCGTCACAAGGGCGTCTCCTCATTGTTCTGTGAACGATGAGGGGGGTGATGGGAGATGTAGTGTGCCGGTGAATGCAGATGGCTGCCATAGTCGGCTCGTGCATCAACTATTCAATGTTTTAACTTTCACATCGCATATCCCTTGAATTGTGGGCACGAAAAAAAGGCCGTGAATAGTGAATCAAGACCAACAAAGTTGGACAACCTGTCAGACTATAATGTAAAACAATTACAGGTTGCAAAAGTGTAGCGTACAACATTCTAACCATAACTAAAACATTGTGTATACTATATAAAGGCAAAATACCAGAAGAAAAATGTAACCTAATGTGACTACAGATGATAATACTGTGGGCAAGACAGAGAAAACCAAGGAACCTCATCATTGAGACCTTGACTGTCACTCTTAAGTCTAAAGACCCGGCGTTGCTCTTTTTGAACCCCTTCTGGACGGCCGACGGCCGTCCGACATCACAGTGGGTGTGTGCGGAGGACAGCCGGGGGCCGTCCAAACCACGCCCACGCCATAAATCACCCGCACCGCGGCGGAATTTCCGACGCGGTTAAAGGGTTAAAAAAGAATTGAGTCACATTCACAATTGGTTGTGAGGTGTCTGGTTTATCCAATACTTTCCATGTGAGTTCATTTGGTCCATGTCTCATGTTGCGGAAATGTGTAGTCAATTTGGTGGTAGCTTAGTTACAACGAATTGTACTCTTGTGTTCTGAAATGCGGATCTTGATATGTCTAGTCGTCATTCCCACGTATCTCAACCCACAAGAGCATGTGATGAGATAAATCAGGTTATCAGAGTTACAATTCATGTGATGATGAAGCAACCAAGGCCGCTCTGTATCTATATCAATAGATGTTGTATGTGTAGTCTGGGCACCCACACAGAAAATGGCCTCTGACAGGTTGTGAGTCCCAAAGGGTATTTTGAAATGTAGCATGCTTGATGCGTGGTCTAATATGCACCAGTTTGTCTCTAAGGTTCATGCTGCATTTGAAGGCAAACAAAGGTTTGGGAGTGGACGTGCTCCTTTGTTCAAGATCTTCCAGTTTTTGTTGATAGATTTTTGTATTAGTCTTGATCTGTTGCTAAATGTGCTCACACATATCAGAGGATCAGTAGATTCTTTGTGGGGACGTGCTTCTCGGAGGGCTTCGCGGTTAATTATTCTTGGCTCTATTGACCGATTTCTTAATCAGCGACCGCAGATATTGACACTCCAGAAGTTAACATTCTAAATTCTGTCATGATTTTTAAACTTCTCAATGTCTTTACAGTTATATCTAAGACGTAAAAATTGGCCCAATGGTAAGTTATCACTCAGCGATTTAGGGTGAAAGCTAGTGCATGCCAAGAGCAAATTTACAACTGTTAAACTCTCTACTTTTATCTTAATGCTGTTCATGGTGCTCCCTGAAACAACTACATTGCTCAGATGTTTTTGAGATAGGCTCTTTCCAGACCTCGACGCTCCACATTTTCCCACAAGCCCAAACTGGCATCCATGGGCAAAAAGAATCCTATATGCAGAACATTAATCCCACCAGTCCACATACACTTTAGCAACTTTAATGCATGTTCGATCTTTTGTAATTACTGTACTTTATCTATTTAGTAGTCTAACTGAGTAATTGTAAAATGCATTGTGTGCCCGATTCACAAAGATATCTTACTTTTAGCATATTTATGACTGTGAAGTGACTGTGAAGTCTCTGCACATAAAACGATAGGACAGTTCTATCTTTTATTCTTTGAGTGTGTAAAGTATTTTTGTGTGAGTAAAGTTTTTAGTTAATACATGTATTCAATACAATAAATTGGATTAACAATTTAGTTTTCACACCGAGGTTCCGAAGAGCTCGCATTGGTGGTAATTTTTTCTCAGTTATTGCAGCACAGGACAGAACATTCTCCATCCTCCCTTTCATTCTATCCAAAATCAATTGTCTGAGAATCTGTAATACTCTTCTCTTCTAGCAATAAGGCATGTTCTTTTCTCTTACGTTCCAGCACCAGGGCACTGAGAATCAGTGCGCTTATAATTTATATCAAATCAAATAGAACCTATGATTCAAATTAAAATCAAACCATATAAAATCAAACTTCTCAAACTTGCTTCTTGGTGATGAGTTAAGTTTGAAACCATTTCGCTTGTGACTTTAAAAACAGATGTGATTTGGCAAAATGTGGTTATTCCTTGTTACAGTTGCCAAGGGGCACGAATGTCCAGAATTTAAAGTGAAAATCCTGATGCTGAACAGTTCATGAAGTGAGGGGTCAGACTTACTGAGACTTTTGTAATACGCTTTGCAGGCCCCAAGTCTAATGGATTTTATATGTGATTGGTAGGGCTTTGTGCTCCTTCTAAGACAAAGATCTACATATTTTCTTGGCGAGTTTAACCTATGAAACCATTCTGAATATGGCATTGTTCAGAAGATTTAGCTTTCTTCGGGATGAGGGGATCTTAACCAACAGTAACATTCTTCAAGACAGATGGAGAATGACCTGTGGATCCTGATGAATGTTGTACTACAGTGAAGGAAATCAAAGAAGGCAGGCAATTCCTGCCTGAGCTGACCCTGAATTCAGCTGCTTTTTCAGTTGGAAAAAAGAAGGGTTTGCACATGCCTGCACCGCTAGGCTCATATATAGTAGTTACAAATGTCTGTTAACTACCTTTGGTTACGTCTATAGGCTCACAAGAAGATATAGACGTCTTTTAAGTGCTGAAAAGCAAATGAATCACTTGGGTTTCAATTGAGTTTGACATTTTGATATATATCCATCCTTCCAGGATCTTGGCTTCATTATTGGCTGAAGAGAGACTTGA
The DNA here is from genome assembly GCF_964261635.1 of Lissotriton helveticus. Lineage (NCBI taxonomy): Eukaryota > Metazoa > Chordata > Amphibia > Caudata > Salamandridae > Lissotriton > Lissotriton helveticus. Next base: position 164,533,760 of record NC_136062.1, on the reverse strand, counting down.
TTCACTAATATTTAAAAAAAAAAAAGATTTTAAAGATAGATATGTGAACTTCTGTGAGAACATGTGAAATCTCCTTGGTGCTAGACTACACCTTGACTAGTATTATTATTATTATTATTATTATTATTATAAAGGCTTTTGTAGCGCGCTCTATTACTAAAAAATAGTATCCTGGCGTGGAAAAGTGAAGGCAGAGCAAAGGAGTTCCTGGAATGAATAACAGAGAAAGGAAAGAGACCTACAGAGTATTGTTAAAAAGATGGGTCTTCAGTGCTTTCTTAAAAGCAATGATGGTAGGCGCTGTTTTAATGTGAAGGGGGAGAACATTCCAGGCTTTCGCGGCTCTGACTGCGATGGATTGGCCGCCGAGTCTGCAATACTTAAATTTAGGCACGGACATTTGGCACAAATTGGCCGACCGGAGGGAGCGGTTAGGGACATAGAGGGAAAACCTTTTCCTCAGGTAAACTGGGCCAATTTGATGAACCGCACGATAAGAAAGGACAAGAATTTTAAACATAATCCTATGGGCATCTGGGAGCCAATGGAGGTCACGGAGTAGAAGGCGAACACTGGAGCATCTAGGTATGTTGAACAGGAGTCTCACAGCGGCATTTTGTATGACCTGAAGACGGTGGATCAGATAGGCCGGTAGTCCACAGAACAGGCCATTCGCGTAATCCAACCTGGAGAGTATCAGAGCGCGAATAACAGTCTCTTTGGCCTCTCTCGGGAGGAGGGGAAAAAACCTATGTAGAGTTTTCAAAGTGGAGAAACAGACCCCCGTAAGTTTTTTTAAATGATCCTCAAATTTGAGGTCATTTCCGAACCAGACTCCTAAATTTTTTGCGGGGCCGCCAATGGATTTAGGGCAGGGCAGGTCAGCAGGCCAGAGGAGGTCACTAAAATTGTCAGGAAAGGAGCCATACAGCAAAATCTCAGACTTACTTTCGTTACACTTTAGCTGGGCGAGTGCTAACCATCGGAAAACAGAAGATAGGCAAAGTTGGGCCGCCGACGTGTCTAAATTATTCTTAGGCCAGGTGAACAAAAGCTGGGTATCGTCGGCGTAGGCCATCATTTTTGCCCCTAACTGTTCTGCAAGGTAAATTAAAGGGGTAAGATAAATGTTAAAAAGCAGGGGGCTCAGAGTGGAACCCTGTGGGACTCCCGTAGTAAGTTTCTTAGGGGAAGAAGCAAAGGGAGGCATCCAGACTTGTTGCGACCTGTTATCTAGAAATGATGTCAACCAGTCAAATGCAGGACCAGTGATGCCAATAGCGGCTAGTCTAGAAAGCAGAAGGGAGTGGGGTACCGTATCGAAGGCAGCAGAGAGGTCTAATAAAATCAGAGCCGCTCTGCCGCCTCCAAACATTCCCGGATAGCCTCGGATATTTCAACTAAGGCAGTCTCGGTGCTATAGGCCGCTCTGAAACCAGATTGAGCTGGATGAAGTGCCTGAGTGGTTTCAACAAACTTATCCAGTTGATTGAAAGCGATCTTTTCGCAGATTTTGGCAAGAGCTGGCAGCAATGATATCGGCCGGAAATTGGAGGGGACGGCAGGGTCCAGTCCGTTTTTTTTCAGGAGTGGAAGCAATTTTGCTTGCTTCCAACAGGCCGGGACGGTTGCAGTGTGAAAAGAAAGGTTAATAATCTGAGTAACCTCGTTTCCAACTATTTCCGCTAGTCCTGCAAGGACTCTAGCAGGACAGGGGTCAGAGGGGGATCCTGATTTTAAGGCCGCAAGGACAGCGACAATGTCCAGTTTCGATGACAGAGCAAAGTTAGCGAACTGCTCTGTGGGTTCTGGCAGCATAGGGGGGGGGAGCCGCTAGGAGAGAGGGGAAGCCATTACAAACAATTAGCAAGTCATCTTGAATTTTGGCAATTTTTTCAACAAAAAACACAGAGAGCTCTTCACCCCGTTTCTTCGATGAGGGCAGCAGGGGTTGAGCCGCACAGGGTGAAACAAAGCTTTTTACAATGGTAAAAATGTCCTTACTGTTGTTATTAGCTTTATTAATTCGCCCTGCATAATAGCAGCTTTTGGCAGATCTGATGGCCGCATAATACTTTTTTTGCGCCACCCGCAGATCCTTCTTTGCCTCAGGCAGATATGCTTGTCTCCAGATCCGTTCAAGTTTCTTACAACCCGATTTGAGATCGCGGAGAGAATGAGAAAACCAGCGTTTGGAGGGGGTGGTACGTAGTCTACAAACCCGGCCTTTATTATTAGAGGCAGCGGTCTCATGTTCCACCCATGAGTTAAACTAACTGACTGCCGCCTCAATTTCTAAAGGAAGTAGTGGGCGGGAGGCGGCTAGACAATCTGACAGGATATCTAGATTAATCTTCTGTGCGTGAGCAACTTGAGGACTGTTCTCAGCAGAAATAGTCAGAGGCCAAGCAAACCTAATCAGCTTATGATCTGACCAGGTCACTATCTCAGGGCAGGCCATGTCAATGTCGAAGTTGGAGCATACCAGATCAAGGACATGTCCACCCGAGTGAGTGGGAGCCACAACCCATTGTTTTAGCTGGGCCATGGAGAGAGCCTCGTTTAAGCGGGCAGCCTCCGGAGAGTCCAAACTATCAACATGGATGTTAAAATCCCCCAAGAGGAGATATCTAGAGTATCTTAGAGCCCGTGGGATTATAACCTCTTCCAGTGCCCCCACAAAGTTTCCAGCGTAACCCGGAGGGCGGTAAACCAGTGTACCGCCTACGGAAAAATGAGAATTAAATGCTAAAGAAAAATGGAGCACCTCGGCGTCAGCCAGCTGATCTTGAGGGTCATGGGAAAAGGCCCATTGTTCCCTATAGACAGCGGCAATACCGCCTCCTCTACCCAGTGGACGATCATTCCTAGAAATTTTGTAACCCCGTGGAATAGCAAGTTCAACTGATGGGGCGCAAGTCTCATTAAGCCAGGTTTCAGTAATAAAAAGTAGGTCCAGCTGATTCTCACTCAACAGTTCAAAAATATCTGCTGCATGCTTGACCAGTGACCTTGCATTAATCAAACCTGCTCTAATGAGTGAGGAATCAGCAAGACTTCGAGCAGGATGATTTAGAATAGGTTGGAAGCGAAAATTACACGCATGACAAACCCGAGATGCACTGTCTGCCACCTCCCATATAGCATTGCACATACAGGTCCTGACTTTCAGTGCCATGAGGTACTCACGGGAGTATCGGGCGGTGGTCCTATAGCGCATCCGTGAAGCACCGGCAGGGGGGCTGGCACTGGGCACATCCGGGACACGGACGGGCACAGACAGGCCCTCCTTTGGCGCTCCTTCGGCGCGCAGTCGGCGCGCCCGCTGCGCGTCTTAAAGTGCATAACTATTTGTAGACCAAGCCCCTCCCTCCACTGGACCGCTAACTCGGGTCCCGCAGGGTCCGGGCCTCACTCAAGATGGCGCCCGACCTAGCCCTCCACAACAATCGGCACCTGGAAGCCGCGGTGGAACGGGGCACAGGGGGACCAGATCTCAAAGCACAATAGTTTGTAAAAGTATTTAAAAGACACAGAATTATTACACCACAATTATTAAAATCAATTGCATGTAGTAAAAAATGACTCGGTAATGCAGTGGGATGCAGAAAAGAGCAGAGGAGAACCCTCGCAATCTGCTCGCCTTCACAAGCTGAATATCGAGGTGCTGCCACCACCCCAAACAAACGCCAGTGGGATTTAATGTCACAGAACAAGAGCTGAGTTCCTTTAGTCAAACCAGGAAAGCAAGAGATCTCCCAGAACATCAGGGCCAGATTGGTACTGTATCCCATTGGGCAGTTCCCTGGGGGACCGGTGTCAAACTGTTCCTACTGTTTCAGTAAGACTGTGCATTTGGACAACATAAGAGTCAAAACGATATAATCTGAACCTCTAAACCTTGCAAGGTACCGGATGGTGTTTGCAACCTCAGAACAAGACAACTCGGATTTCTCAAGAAAATCCTGGTAACAGATCTACCCTTTTGCTGTTAACACAGGCATTTCTAAAGGGAGACTCAAGAAGTACACAAGTTGACATTTCAAATATTTATTGAAGCAATTAGACTCTTGTGTAAAATAAGTGCACTGCAATGATTAATAGAAGGAAACAAAACAGAGTAACCATGCCCATTGCTTACCCTTCACATGCACCCATACCCCGCTCCTCAGTTCCTCCCTACTCCTTGCAGTAGTTGTAATTTTTATGGGAGGGCCCATATTCTACCAACCCGCTTCAAATTGCATACAATACTGTTGTGCACCCCCTTTGCTCCTTTTACACATACCCATTACTTATAGATTCTCCTCAGCCCTTCCTACCTGCTCTACTGGGCCGCACTTTCTTTCAAAAAATGTGTTTTCTCGTTACAGAGCAAAGTGGCATACATCGTCTTAGATGGTAAATTAAAAATGTATGGCGTTAGATAATTACGACATTACAGAGAACTGGCACAGACCACCTGTCTACTGCCTTTAGTAATATGTTTAAATAGGAACATTCACAAACTCATTCCAACTCATGAACACAGAGCATTTGCTTGATTCTCTGCCCCTTTGAGTTATCTGGACCGGTCACACCAGCCTTGTTGATACACATAGCCCCGTTGCTCTGATTCCACGCTTTGCAAACTGGGCATTCCTTAACCTAGATGAAAACAGGTTTTGGCATGAAATGAATGTGTTAGTTGAACCGAAATCATGGGAGAGTAAATGAAGCCTGTGCTGCTTTGCACCTTCTGTAATCTTCACAGATTCTACAGCTTGTTAATTTCTTTGCAGCCAGAGCCTGCTGGGACCGCGCCATCTGCTTGTAAGAGGTGAGCATGATAGAGCGCGCGAGGCCACCCGACCAATAGTTTTCGCCGTTTCCGGCTTCAGGGCCCATATACTTTTCATATCACCATATACATCGATCGGGTGACTTCACGAGCTCTACCAGGTTGAGTGTGTGTGTGTTCCCTGCTACCAATTTTCGGTGCACCCGACTTACCATCCACCGATGCGGGTGCCTAATGACCACAATGAATCAGGGAGCTAGCTGTAAAAGAAAGGCAGCAAAATACAAACCCAACCAATAACATTCAAATACTGTTTAAATGACCACGGACAACTGGAAGTTTAAAATGTTTATCTAAAGTTCAATATTTTCTTGCATGAGGTACAATAAAACAAGGCAATCAATAACCAAGATAACGTAAATCACATAAGCATAAAGAAATAATGACAGAGTAATCATCAAGGTACTAATAAAATGTAACGAAAAAAGATACTATGCAAGTCAGTATTATCTAAACAGGGATAGCCTAAGTGTGGGTGACTATAGGAGAGTTTATAATGAATACCACGCTTCACTTAAGGTGAATGGGCCTTTGAACAATCTAGGCAACGAAGTTCTAGACCATATCAGGAAATGACACACTGCTATGCAAAATATAATTTCTAACAAATGAGAAGACATAGGAATAAACTTTAGGGAAAATATAAATGACTTTCAATAGTTGCAGAAAGGCATGGAAAATATCACATATGCAATGTTGAACTTTATTAAAGCAAAAGTTAGAAATTCAGAAGGTGCAAGAATTTCAAGAGGTTCAGAGCAATATTTACCTAGAAAAGTGTGGAAACCAAACCCTGGCCACGGGTCAGTTAAGGACAGGAAACCCTCAAGGAAGGATACCCCTCAAAGGACAGCAGGTGCAGAGTGGACACCCAGGACAGGACAGGATACCCTCGGGAAACGAATCAGGACAGGACCCTCAGGACAGGACAGCAAACCCTCAGGACAGGACCCTCTTCAGGACAGGACCGGAACCCACAGTTCGGAAGCAACGCCTGCGCTCCACCCGCTCTGCAGCTATCGATCAAGACCCCGATTGGGTTAGCGAACTCCCAGCTAAGTGCCTTGCCAGCACTTTAAGGTTCAGTAGAACCTTAGTCTATGGTCAAATTAGGACAGAGTGCTCCGCAGCGCTCTGTATCTTCAGTCACCTATTGAGTGCGTTGGGTCAGTGACAGGTCAGCTAAACCAGACAAGTCGGACGGTTCACTAGGTGAACCCAGGGTAGATATACAGTTTGGGGACAGTGTACCACCCCCCAATGTTGCAAAGTGTCAGAATCCCTCAATTTCGATTGGTCCTAAGGTAGGGTTTGGGTAACACACCAATCACAATACACGATTTGAAGCCTTCATTAACATATTTGGGTACCGCCTAGCAGGTTTGGGGTTCCCATGAGAAGTTACACGGCAAACAATAGCGCAACATTACAATGTATCATATAAGGAGCCACATTCGCTGTTCTCGCAGGGCAGAGGTGACTTTCTCAGGAGCATCTCGCCCATCACTGCCAACTGGCGGTGTTCCATCTGTCAAGGTCCCTCGTGCTGCCGAATGTCGCACAGGCGCAGAAGGGACCTCCAATATGGCTCTCCTCTCACTCAGACCCCCATTTCCCGCGGTACATGAAAAGTAAGCGAAAACAAATTAATACATAATAATGTCATTATGAAAACACATCACAGGGTTTGTACTTTTAACTCATCATCAAGAAATAAACTTATTGCATCTAAATGTTAGCTACATTGACACGTACACAAGAGCAGTGGCACGAGCAGTACCACATGATAAGCACAGCTATGAATTACGCATGCGCATAACTTTCCCTCCACTTCTGCAGACGCGTCAGGACACGTGAGTGTGGCTGACGCATGCGCAGTAACTAAAATACAAGCGGCGGCCATTTTTTAGGGACACGGATTAATTCATTAGAAATACACATAGGCAAGCTTCGGGAACTTTGCCTAAACAAAATAAAGGTTAGTAAAACATACATTTTTGTTACCTTATTACACATAAACGAGGTTCTTGATTTCGGCAAGCCGCAAAATATGCGAAGCTTTGCTTCATCAATCCCCTCTTTGATGATATCTACTATCATCACAAATTATAATGGAACCAGATGCCAACTTTCTTTCACACTTTATAAAGTTCTATTTCTTCCAGCAACCGTTCTAACTTTTCTCTTTCAGTTTTAGCAGGGTGAGAAGTCTTCACCTTTTTGTATATCTGATCATTCACTTCCTCTAATTCAATCTCATCCACACTTCGTTTCACTCCTCTTGCATTTATCTCGTGCTTTTTTGGTGCGCTTGCGGTATTTACAGCATAAGAAAATGGAAAGTATAATAAGACCTATAATACCAATTGGCATCAGAATTTTGAATAATAAGCTTTTACCTATGCTAGCAAGCCAATGACCTACATTTGAGAGACCATCTACCAGTCTCTTCCAGGCACTATCAACCTCGAGTGGTTTGAGTTCCTTTGCCAAATTAGTAATGTTTTTCACATATCTTTTGATCTGCACACTTTTATCCGGAATATAAGTGCAACAATGTTGCGCCTTCAACATCCGGCAGACTCCGCCCTCTTTCGCTAATAAGGTGTCAAGAGCAAGTCGATTTTGTAAAACCATTGATCTGATCGCAACCATTTCGGTATTGACCAGCAGAAATCCATGAGCTGTTTCAGTAGACAGCACATCTACTATAGTAGATAACTTGCAAATTCTGTGAGTATTCAGAACCACTCCCACTCCAGGTATCAGTGCACTGAAAATACTACCCATAATTTCACCTATACTTTCTCTTCTACTACGCACTAAGCCATTAGTATCTTCATTGCTTCCAGCTTTTCCATTCACATGGTATATTTTCGGGAAAACAATGCCAAAGTAGCAGCTTCCATACCAGTGATCCGGCAATTTGAAATAAGCCTTGTCCCCACAAATGTAATAAATTCCAGGAAACACAGGCTCTGACCCATTTTTGAAACCCCAACCTCCAATTACCTTGTAATTATGTTCGCATTCACTGGAACCAATGAAAACATTATTATAATAGCTAGTCTTCTCGCGGTGAAGACATAGCTTGCCTTTCTTTTCAAAATCCAGCAACAGAGCAGGACCCGCTCCACCAGATGAGGTGCCTTCCATGTTTTCTGCCCACTTTGGCTTTTTCTGACTTTCGTCATTAGCCTTCTTCTGAATTTTAATTCTCCTTTTCTCTGCCATGTTCAGGAACATCTTTTCCTGCTCACGCAAAGAACAAGTCAAGTTATCTCTGTGTGCGTCTGCTATGTCAATGTTCCCTATAGTCAGAAAGTAGTCTCCCATATATCTTATGGTGTCAGTTTTGGTATGTACAGGATTCAAGTTCCCACGTATAGGAAGTTCAGAAAAAATCACGTCATTGTTAGAGTAATAATACTGTAACGGTCCCCTTTTGTAAAATAAACTAGCTAAAATGCTACAGGAAATTCCATATGTCAATGGCAGATGATGGTATGTCACGCCTTCAGCCACAGAAGTAGGTAGCTTCATGCAGACATAGCAATCTTCAATTTCCATAGTCTCTACATAGTGTATTAACAAGTTTGCGAAAACATTTAAGTGTGTCTTGTTCTTAACTCCATGATAATGTAGTCCTCCCTCATCTGATGCTTCTAAGTTCTGTTTTGTTTGTCTCAAAGCTCTTTCATGTCTTTCTACACTCTGTGTTGTCAACTCCTCACTGTCAGTATTTACAGTTTCAGCAGGGACAATGTTAGTATCTTTACTTACAGCAAAGGGAATGAAAATTGTTAATCCTATCCAGATAACTATCAGTACTACTACACTACATATACACACCTTGCAACACGTCTTAAAACGGCTGCAACTAGGTCTACCATTCACTGTTGAATCAGACATTTTGGCTCAGAAGGAGTGTTCTCACCCCTCTTTTTGGCTTTTTACACAACTAGCTTACTTTTTATTTAAATTCACGGTGGTTCGTCTTCCTCTTCAGCTGAGTACTCTGGGACAGGCTCCCCGTCGCTCACGTCAGTTATATCAAGATCTTCAAGTTCTTCCAAAACCAGTGTCCATTCAGGAGACTTGTACTTTTTTTTTTGTCTTTTTATTCGCTCACTCCTTCTTTTGGAAGAGTCTTCTTCTTGCTCTGCTATCCGAGCACTTCTTCTTGCTTCTGCACGTTTTTCTTCCACTGTCTTTATCCTAAGTCTCAATCTTTTTACAAACCTAGGCTCAAGGTTGTTTCTTTTCTTTAGTCTCTTAGTCGGTACTTGGACTTCACTTTCTTTTCTTATTTTCTTGTTCTCTCTATCTTGTGGTAATTCTTCTCCACTTTCTTCTCCTACTTCCCTTATCTGGCTAGTTCCAGGGCTAGCATCAAATTCTTCTGCCTGGTTGTTAATCTGGCCTTGTTCAGGAATATTTTGTTTTTGGCTTTCGATTGTCTTTATTTCTGTTTCTGTTTCCTGAACCCCTTCTTCTAACCCTCTCTGATCCTGTTCAAGCACTTCGATCTCTTGATTTTCTTCTGCTTGAACTATCACTCTTTTTCTAGTCTCTCCCTTATCTGCATCAGGTGTGCGCGGTGGTGTATCAAATACCTGCTCTGTCCCTGTCTGACCTTCTCCTTCCTCAGTTTTGATTTGAATCTCAAGCGGCTGAGGTTCTTCGCCTGTGCCTTGCTTTTCCTGACTAGTCCACTCTCTACCTTCACTAAGTCGTTCTCTTGTTCTGATAGGATCTTCAGTCAGATCAATCATCGGTATCCATTCTTCTGGCCATATGCTTGGCAGCTCATCTTCAGCTACTCCTGGCTCAGTTTCCTGGACCTCTTCAGCAGGCTGGATTCTTGGCAGTTCGTAGTCAACTACTCCTGGGCCAACGTCTGCTGTTCCTGCAACCTGACTGGTGCTGGGCTGCTCGTTGTCAGTTGCTTCTGGTCTGGCTCCTTCAGGGTCCTCTGCTGGTTGCCCTTCTTCTTCAAATCCTTTGTCTGGCAATACCTTCTGGGTATGTCCAGCGTGGATCCACTGAGGAACACCTGCGACCTTCACTGCAGTGGTTGTCACCAGGATTACTTGGCGTTTCTTTCCCCACCTTGGTGCCAGACAGCTTGATCGAGTGTGCTTCTTTATTTTGACCCAATCTCCTGGAACCAAGCTGTGGAGAGGAGTCGTTGGATTGAGGATGCCGTCGTCTCCAATCTGGCGAGAGATAGAACGCACTTGGTCACCCAATCTTCTGCAGTATTCAAGCACCAAATCATCAGTAATACTCAACAGTTTGCTTCCTGGCACCCATGCTTGTCTCATCACTCTTCCCATAATGATTTCATGGGGACTTAGGCCTGTCTTGCGGTCTGGAACACTTCTCAGTCCCATCAGGACCAGGGGCAGGGCCTTCACCCAGGTCATGCCAGTAGCATCTGTCAGCTTTGCTAGTCTGTTTTTGATAGTTCCATTTACTTGTTCCACTATTCCAGAAGCCTCTGGGTGGTATGCACAATGGAGTTTCTGCCTTATTCCAAAGGCCTTACAGAGTTCAGCCAGTATGTCATTCTGGAAATGTCCACCCTTATCTGATTCAATAATGCATGGTATTCCGAACCTAGGTATCAGTTCTTTTAGTAAACACTTCGCTACTGTCAGTGCGTCACTTTGAGGAGTAGGGTAAGCTTCTACCCATTTTGAAAATACGCAAACAATGACAAGGACATATCGTTTCCCTTCACAACGGGGCATGGTGATGAAATCAACCTGTATCCTTATAAAGGGACCCCCTGATCTCCCAATCTTGCTCAGTTCAACCATTGTCCTCTTGCCTGGGTTCATCTGTTGACATGACAGGCACCTCTGGCAGAGGGACTCTGCTACCTTCCTGAACTTTTTACTGTACCAAGTCTGTTGAAATACCAGAATCATGGCATCCCTACCAATGTGTGATCCTTCATGTATTAATCTAGCCATTGTGCCAAGCAAGTGTCGGGGTAACACAGGCATACCAGTTGGGCCCAAGATGACACCATCCACACGTCTCGGTCTACATCCATCCTCCTTCCATTTCTCTCTTTCTTGCCAAGGAGCCGACTCCTGCCACTCTCTCACCTCATCCCATGTAGGCACTTCCTCAAACACCTGAAGCTGGCAGCTGGTTCCTGGCCCCCCTCGTTTTGGATTTACAATATACCGATCTTTGGCACACCATTGAGCCACTCGATCAGCATAATCGTTTCCCAGTGATACTCTGTCCATGCTCCTTTGATGAGCGGTACATTTTACCACTGCCAGTTCTTTGGGCAACTGGATGGCCTCTAAAAGGTCATGAACAACTTTTGCATTCCGAATGGGAGTACCTGAGGAAGTCATGAATTCCCTCTGTAGCCATAATTGGCCAAAGTCATGCACAACGCCATAACAGTACTGACTGTCAGTATACACTGTTATGCGTAAGTCCTTCCCAATTTTGCAAGCCTTTATCATGGCTATCAATTCGGCTACTTGTGCAGACTTGATGTTATATAGGTAACCTGCTTGTTCAATTTTTGTGAAAGACACTACTGCATAAGCAGCACTCAAGCCTCCTAATTCATGTCTTAGACAGGAACCATCCACAAATAGTTCTTTATCATGCTCAGGCAATGGTACTTCTTTTATGTCTGGGCGTGGCTTAGTACTGAACTCTGTCAGGTCAATACAATCATGTTCATCATCATCCCCACCTTCCATTTCCAAGGGGTCGGGGAGTAAGGTGGCAGGGTTCAGAATACCGCACCTAACAATGCTTACATTTGCTGCACCCACAAGAATCCTCTCGTATTTAGTCAGCCGACTAGGGGTGAGATACTGTGTTTTAGTTCTGGTCAATAGAATTACCACTCCATGTGAAACATATACGGTCACAGGATGTCCCATGACAATGGACTCACTCTGTTCCAAACTTGCACAGGTAGCAGCTACTGCTTTCAGACAGCCTGGTAACCCAGCAGCTACTGGGTCCAGTGTGGCAGAGAAATAAGCCACAGGCCTTCTGGTCGTGCCATGTTCTTGAGTCAGGACAGACAATGCGCAATTATCGCGAGTGTCACAGAAAAGGGCAAACTCTTTGGAATAATCTGGCATTCCCAACGCAGGGGCTGTACACAGACAGTTTTTCAGTCTTGTGAAAGCCATTAGACTTTCATCGTCCCACTGTACAACATCTGGCATTCCTCTCGTGGTCATTTTTATCAAGGGCCTGGCTAAGGCTGCAAATCCCAGAATCCACTGCCTGCAGTACCCTAATACACCCAGGAACATTCTGACATCTTTTTGAGTACGGGGCAACTGCATTTTTTGAATTATTCTCACTCTTTCTGATGTGACTTTTCTGACACCCTTTTCTATTTGGTGTCCCAGATATTTTACAGATTTCGCACAGAACTGTAGTTTGTCAGGGGCTACTTTATGCCCTTTCTCACACAGATGATTTAGGAGGGCAATGGTGTCAACTACACAGTCCCGGTGACTTTTAGACGCCAGTAGAAGGTCGTCTATGTACTGCACTAACACAGAGTTCCCAGGTAAGATCAAAGTCTCTAGACATTTCTTCAAGATCTGATTAAAGATAGAGGGGCTCTCTGTATACCCCTGAGGGACCCTGTTCCAACAATACACGTGACCCTCGAAAGCAAATGAGAAAATAAATTTGCTGTCGGGGTGCAGGGGTATCGAAAAGAATGCATGACACAAATCAATCACAGTGAACCATTCAGCATCCCAAGGAATCTGGTACAATATCACTGCAGGGTTTGGGACAATAGGGCAGCAAGGAACTACAATTTTGTTAACCTTTCTTAGGTCCTGCACTACCCTATACTTGCCACTAGGCTTTTTGATGCCCATAATCGGTGAGTTGCATGGGCTGCTCATCACTTCCTGTATGATGTTTCCTTCCAATAATTTTTGTATTTCCATAGTGACACCTGCTTTCACTTCAGCATTCATTCGGTAGGGCCTAGTGTTAGGATATACTGCATTGTCCTTGATGGCTATTTGTATGGGGTCCACATCTTTCATCAACCCCACATCCTTTCCAGTAAAATCCCACACCTCTGGCTTTACAGCTTCCTGTAGTTCTTGGGGCAAGTCCTGCAGGGTCAATCTTTTAATTTCTGAGTCAGGTCTAAGCAACAATAATTTATAAATGCCGTCTTCATCTGGGGTCTGTATTTCAACACCTTTTGGTGTGCAAAAGATGGTACAGTTCATTTTGCACAGCAAATCACGTCCCAGTAGATTCACTGGACTGGTGTCACAGACGACAAATCTATGCATCTGTTTAAAATTTCCAATTGAAATCTCCATTGGTTCGGTAACAGGAGTACTAATCAATTGATTAGATACACCTACTACTTGGATATTTTCTCCCGAGAGGGGTAGGTTTGGAACGTCCACTGTTCTTACAGTAGAACGGGTAGCGCCAGTGTCCAACAGGAAGGTGACATCATTTCCGTCAACCTTTCCTTCAATATATGGTCCAGACTGGTCTACCGGCAAGGAAGCGCCAAGTACGCACTCCTCGTCCTCCCCTCTCAGGCCCCGTCAGTCCTGATCGTTACAAAGGAAGGTATCATTTAGCAGATACTGCGAAGTTGCTGTATTTCTGTTCTCCCCGCTTTCCCAAACCTCTATCTCTTCATTTTCTGCCTGTCTTCCCCTGTATACCTGCTTGGGTGCTCGAGGCACCTGAACTGTTTTTACCTGGGGTTGAGTCTTTCTTGGTCTTTCTTTCTGCGTCTGTGGAGTTAAATCAGGAGTTTTCTCATTAACATCGACTAATTGGGGACACTCGTTTCGCCAGTGTCCAATTTCGCCGCACTGATGGCAGGGAAATTTTTTCATAGCCTCTTCCCTGCTAAATTTGGGCCGGGGCTTTCCTCCACCCCCTCCCCCAGGACCTTTGTTCTCAGCATTTTTAACCATGTTACTCAATTGTTTTTCCTGTTGTTCTGCGAGCTTCACCTGAGCCCACATAACCTTCTCCTTAAGGGCCTTTTTCTTTTCTGCCATCTCGTCCTCGCAGTACTTAGCGTACCGCAGGACCTCATCCATTTTCTTAGTATGCCAACAGATTTTATTGTCTTTTATCCACTGACAAATTTCAGGTCTTAAACCATTTACAAACCTGTAAATAAAGTGCGTCATATCTTTCAGGTCGATGTTGTCAATACCACTGTATGTTTTAAATACCTGCAATAACCTCTCATAGAAGGAGTGCACTGTCTCGTCCCTTTCCTGTGTTGTTCTATCTATTTTTGTCCAATCAGTTTCCTTTGCGGGCACCTTTTCTTTCAAATGCTGAATTACCTGCTCATATTTTCGCATGACATCCTTTGATGGCTCTCCAGTTTCCTTGTTTCTGGGGTACTCCTCACTCGGCCAGTCTATGTTTATTTTACACTGGGTCCATAAATCTACTGGAACCACAATGTCGAAAAACCCATCCAGGTCTTTCCACAGACATTTCTGTACCTTCACGAACCTCTCCACCTGCCTGTACCAGTCAACTGGTTTCTCTCGTAATTTTGGAAAATCGTTCGTGAAGGACACAATATCCTGCCTAGACCAGGGGACATGCACATATTTACCTCCTGGAACTTCGCGCATGGGGCATAACTGCTCAGGTTTTTCTACCTCTCTTAAAGCAAACTCAGGAGTCACTTGTCGGGAGCGAACCTCTTCCCTCTTTTTCGCCCACCTGCTTCTCCATTTTTCCACATCTCCCCATTTCTGCAGTACCCCCATTAATTCTTTAATCTGCAACTTCTTCCCTGCCACATTCAGGTGTTCTATATCTTTGTCTGAGAAGTCTGCTCTGTACGGTTTCTGTAAGGGCTTGGATTTTGAGATATCTACCCCCATACTAACTGCTGTTTCGGTCAGTTTTTCGTGGAGCACTCTGGTGTTCCTTGTAAAGCTTTTACATATGAACGACAATTCTTCTTCAGAGTAGGTATTCAATCGATCCAACCCCACATTTCCTGCCATTAATTCTTCTATTTCGACCCTCAGCTTGTAGAGGTCTAAAGGTTTTGTTTGCGGAGTCTGCTTCTCTAATTCACGACTCCAACTCTCAATTTCATCCGGAGTTACCAGAGAGACATTCCTAGTACCTGTTGCTGTCTCTAATTTAATTTCTTTTGTATTAAAAGGGTTATACCTCTGCTGTATTCCCTTTCCAGTCTGTTTGTTTGGCAATTCCAAAAACGCAACTTCAGACTCGCACTCACTGGACTGATCATCTATGATGATCGGTTCCTGTCTCGGGGTTGCCATGACTGGGGTCATAACTGGAGTAATCGGATTTCCCTGACCATTTCCGTATAACGGGACCACCGGTCCAATAGTTACTGGAATAGTCAATGCCTCAGGACTGGTATTTAACTGAGAAATTTTCTGAATTATTTCTGTTCTTTGTCTAGCTAGAGCCTCTTGCTCCTTTTCCACTAGTACCCTTCTTAAAGTTGTGTCATGTAATATCTGGGGGGTCAATGGAGGAGTAAAACTCGGGGCAGTAGGATGCGTTTCACTTGGTCCTCCCCCATAATTTGGTTTCGGGAATAAAGTTCCAGTATTAAAGGACCTGCGCTCTTCCCCATATGGAGGTTGAACAAAAGGCAGTCCTGAATTCGATGGTTTCTCTTCGCTTTCATACAAGGGTCGGGGGAAAAAGGTTTTCGTACGTGAATATTTTTCTTCCTGGCTTGCGGGCATTTTGGGATATATATCCCTTGTTTCCGTCGGTTCGGGTTTTTCAGGATAGGGCAATACTTGACCACCCCCTCCCAGTCCCAGGGACCTGTCTTCTTCTTTTAGGAAGTGGCGTCGGGGAACATCTCCTACACTGGAAGGTCGGGTTCCCTCATTGTAAGGCGGCGGACTTCTGGTACAGATGTCATCTATTAGGTCATCATCTGAATCCCCCAGGGCCCCCCAATGCTTACATTTTTCAGTACTTTTCTCACCCGCTCCAATGTTATGACATGCCGGCATCATGGGAAACAGACCCTCAACAATCATGCTCTGTCTCCACTGTTTCATCCTTTTATCCCTGGACTCCTGTTTCTGCCTGGGGTACCACTTGGTCAAACCCTTGTCCATTCGGGGTCTTTCTCTTTCAAAAGACTCAATCTCCCATTCCTCTAATGCCTCATACTGCGTTAGTCTTGGTCTGGGATGCAGTTCATTCATTCGGGTTCTTAAATTAAATAAGATCCTACCATTGAAAGTACCATCTAACGGAAAAGCCAATACTCCGTCATCTTTTGTGTACTTCACCCAATTCTCCAGCCACACACAGGTATTGTACCCTCGGTCAAACATCATGAATGAGGCGGGAGTATTGGGTGCTGGGACAAGAACACCTTCTCTAGATTTAATCGGTTTGTCCGTTTTAAAATAATTTTTCACCTTACTTACAAGGGACATTTTTCTCTTGGTTCCGTACATAATATCGTATCTATTAGCCTTCCACTGATCCCTTTCAAACCCTAGATGCCTTGGATCAGGTCGAGTCTCTGTAGTCTGCGAGTGCCACATACGACTTCTGCGCTAACTTTGTTTACAAACTACCTCCAATCAAAACGCGCTTCAGAAAATTCGTGCAACCAATGGGTGCGCGACACAAAATAAGCTCCGCCAATGGGTGCGCGGCCCCTTCGTGAGACAGTTCCCACGCTCCGGCGCTCACCCCTCCTTTACAATTTCAGCTCCGCTACCCGCCCGCTGCTTCTACCAATCCCAGCGCGGCACAGAGTGACGTCAGAGGCGCTTCGCGACTGACTCCCTCCCTTCACAAGGTAACGGAAACTTTCTTTCTTTTAAAGTGCTCAGTGCTTGGTTATTTTACAACAAATACACATTCGCCACAGTGCTCAAGTGTCTAGACAGAGAAAGAATTCTTTTACTGCAAGTAAACTACTTCCATTTACTTTTCACTCGCTGCGGGCAGATCTCTTCCGCCTACCCTTCACTCTAGCATCGGTGAACCTGTTATTCCCCTAAACTCATCCACTTCTTTCCGGGATATATTCCGAGTTTAAGGTTTCTCAGCGGACCCCTCTGCTTTCACGCTAGCTCCGAGGAACCTGCTACTTTTCCGATGTGACCCTTACTAGGTTACGCCACTATGGGAATTTTGCCAATGAACCCCGTTACTGTCATTTATTCACACATGTATTCAGAAAACCCTAGTTAGTGCTTCCCGGTTATCCTAACCTGCACCTAACTTTCCTCGAACCTGTGACCTCAGGACAATGGATTCTATTCACCACTTGCCCTTTCAATTCCCCGGGGAGTTCGGACAACACTTAACGATTCGATTTACAAATACATGGATTAGTACATATAACAATATAAGAACAAGAAAAATGACAATACAAAAATTCATGAATTATTTTTTTTACAAGATATTATTCGTGCGTATTCACAAGAGATTGATCAGGTCTCTTAGAACAGCCGCTCTTATAGCAGCATTGATATAATAGCAGCTTCCGACTTAACTAGTCCAACTAATCCCTGCCTTACTCTCAACTAGTCCCTAACCATCCTCTAGCTACCAGAAAACTGATAGAGCGCGCGAGGCCACCCGACCAATAGTTTTCGCCGTTTCCGGCTTCAGGGCCCATATACTTTTCAAATCACCATATACATCGATCGGGTGACTTCACGAGCTCTACCAGGTTGAGTGTGTGTGTGTTCCCTGCTACCAATTTTCGGTGCACCCGACTTACCATCCACCGATGCGGGTGCCTAATGACCACAATGAATCAGGGAGCTAGCTGTAAAAGAAAGGCAGCAAAATACAAACCCAACCAATAACATTCAAATACTGTTTAAATGACCACGGACAACTGGAAGTTTAAAATGTTTATCTAAAGTTCAATATTTTCTTGCATGAGGTACAATAAAACAAGGCAATCAATAACCAAGATAACGTAAATCACATAAGCATAAAGAAATAATGACAGAGTAATCATCAAGGTACTAATAAAATGTAACGAAAAAAGATACTATGCAAGTCAGTATTATCTAAACAGGGATAGCCTAAGTGTGGGTGACTATAGGAGAGTTTATAATGAATACCACGCTTCACTTAAGGTGAATGGGCCTTTGAACAATCTAGGCAACGAAGTTCTAGACCATATCAGGAAATGACACACTGCTATGCAAAATATAATTTCTAACAAATGAGAAGACATAGGAATAAACTTTAGGGAAAATATAAATGACTTTCAATAGTTGCAGAAAGGCATGGAAAATATCACATATGCAATGTTGAACTTTATTAAAGCAAAAGTTAGAAATTCAGAAGGTGCAAGAATTTCAAGAGGTTCAGAGCAATATTTACCTAGAAAAGTGTGGAAACCAAACCCTGGCCACGGGTCAGTTAAGGACAGGAAACCCTCAAGGAAGGATACCCCTCAAAGGACAGCAGGTGCAGAGTGGACACCCAGGACAGGACAGGATACCCTCGGGAAACGAATCAGGACAGGACCCTCAGGACAGGACAGCAAACCCTCAGGACAGGACCCTCTTCAGGACAGGACCGGAACCCACAGTTCGGAAGCAACGCCTGCGCTCCACCCGCTCTGCAGCTATCGATCAAGACCCCGATTGGGTTAGCGAACTCCCAGCTAAGTGCCTTGCCAGCACTTTAAGGTTCAGTAGAACCTTAGTCTATGGTCAAATTAGGACAGAGTGCTCCGCAGCGCTCTGTATCTTCAGTCACCTATTGAATGCGTTGGGTCAGTGACAGGTCAGCTAAACCAGACAAGTCGGACGGTTCACTAGGTGAACCCAGGGTAGATATACAGTTTGGGGACAGTGTACCACCCCCCAATGTTGCAAAGTGTCAGAATCCCTCAATTTCGATTGGTCCTAAGGTAGGGTTTGGGTAACACACCAATCACAATACACGATTTGAAGCCTTCATTAACATATTTGGGTACCGCCTAGCAGGTTTGGGGTTCCCATGAGAAGTTACACGGCAAACAATAGCGCAACATTACAATGTATCATATAAGGAGCCACATTCGCTGTTCTCGCAGGGCAGAGGTGACTTTCTCAGGAGCATCTCGCCCATCACTGCCAACTGGCGGTGTTCCATCTGTCAAGGTCCCTCGTGCTGCCGAATGTCGCACAGGCGCAGAAGGGACCTCCAATATGGCTCTCCTCTCACTCAGACCCCCATTTCCCGCGGTACATGAAAAGTAAGCGAAAACAAATTAATACATAATAATGTCATTATGAAAACACATCACAGGGTTTGTACTTTTAACTCATCATCAAGAAATAAACTTATTGCATCTAAATGTTAGCTACATTGACACGTACACAAGAGCAGTGGCACGAGCAGTACCACATGATAAGCACAGCTATGAATTACGCATGCGCATAACTTTCCCTCCACTTCTGCAGACGCGTCAGGACACGTGAGTGTGGCTGACGCATGCGCAGTAACTAAAATACAAGCGGCGGCCATTTTTTAGGGACACGGATTAATTCATTAGAAATACACATAGGCAAGCTTCGGGAACTTTGCCTAAACAAAATAAAGGTTAGTAAAACATACATTTTTGTTACCTTATTACACATAAACGAGGTTCTTGATTTCGGCAAGCCGCAAAATATGCGAAGCTTTGCTTCATCAAGCACACCAGGGAACTTGTTTGAAGATGGATGTTGCAGCAAAGTGTATTGATTCTGGCGCTTTTACGCATTTAATGAGTTCATTAGTATTGTGTATATTGCCCTCTAATTAGATGTATTTATTTACTTGCAGTTTTTTTTATCATGAGTGAGCGCCCCTATTCATGACAGTGCTGTATAAGGCAAGAAAGGAGATTGAGACATTGGTAGGTATACAAACAAATTAACTAATTAATGCTGTTTTAAACTTTAGAGCATATTTACCTACCTAGTTGTGTGAAATTGGGTTATTGATTGGGGGGGGTGAACCTCTACTCAAGTAGCAACCACAATCCTTGTCAGGGTGAGCCACTGCCCCTCCCCTACTGTATCTGTTTGGGACTTCTGCCCAGAGGGTGAGCCATGCACCGTAACCTTTGAACCGCTGGGAAGAGGACTACAACTCCCATCATCACCAGCAGCAGCCCCGTGGACTTGGGCATAAAAGCGGGTCGCTGCCCCTCACGTACTATATCTGTTTGGGACTTCTGCCCAGAGGGTGAGCCATGCACCGTCACCTTTGCACCACTGGGGAGAGGACTGCAACTCCCATCATCACCAGCAGCAACCTGATGGACTCCCACATAAAAGCGGGCCCCTGCCCCCCACCTGCTGTATCTGTTTGGGACTTCTGCCCGGAGGGTGAGCCATGGACCATCACCTGTGCACCACTGATGAGAGGACTATAACTCCCATCAGTACGCGCAGCAGCCCAGTGGACTCGCGCAAAAAAGCACTCCGCTGCTGATCAGCATGGGACGCATGTGGGGAAGCACCCAGGCAAAGCCCGGGCCAAGGTTGGGCCGCCCACACTCGTCGGAGGCTGGGCTGGGCCACCGCCTTACTCATGTTACCTGATTATCTGTTTATCGTTGTAATCACAACCAGGATTGCGATGGAAAGAAGAATATCATCTCCATGGCTTCCACTGGGGTAACTGTAATCAATACTTGATTCTTTTTTAACTAAAGCCAGTAAAGCAATCTCAATGGAAATCGCCATGGCTGAGCGAAGGCTCTCCTCGGGGGATGGTGCTCTTACTTGTTCCGAAGGCTCTGAAGTTTCGCCTCCTGCCACTAGGCCAAATATTAATGTTGTAACACAGGGAGTCTCAAAGAGTCTCAAAGACTAGCAATCCGCCCGTAGTGGCCTCGTCAATCTCAATGGCCATCGCCATACCTTCTAATCCTCCAATCATAGAGAAAACAGCCACCAGGTTGACTGTAAGTGGCAAGAGGAAAAAAGGTCCTTATAAAGATCTTGCCTCTTCTAAACCAAAAAAAACCAAGTGAATCGACTCCCTCACGGACAAGACTGGTTCCTGAAACTGTTAATTAGGACTTATTGCATTTCGTAGCCCTTTCCCAGGACTTTGGTGCTATATTATCTCCATTATTACAACCAATGAATTTTGTCCCATTTGGAGTCTATCGAGCACACACTTCAAGAGTTATTACATTCTTGTTAAGTTCCTAAACAACCAACCGTCCTTCATAATCACCTTTTAAACCTTTAAATAACCCTCCCAGTGTTAAATCCCCGCATCCCCATGCCGGTAGGGCCCCAATTGTGGGTATATCACGGTTTGGTTTGGGAAAGTCTCACTGCACAACCATGGTGCGATCATACAGTTGCACAGTGCAAACAAGCGGGAGAGACTCTTATTTAGAGGCAAGACACACAGATAAAACATCTCTAGGCTCTTCACCATTGAATGCTTGTAAAGTTAGACCAGTCATTAGTAGTTCGCAGGAGGTTAATCCCAACAATATTCCTATCAATTTATTGCACAGTGAAGTCACTCAGAATCAGTGGGAATTGATTCATCAAACATTTAATCTCTCTCCAGCTGCTTGCCCCCTTTGTCTTAGTTCTGGTAAACGCCCCAGTGCTCAGAGCCTCTCAAAGTGAATCCACCATTCAGGTTATGGACAAATCTCCTCATTGGTTCTCCAACCATACAAGATCAGGGCAACTAATTCAGAATCATCTTATAATGGCGAGGAGAACTTCGTGGATTGGCCCAACCCTAAGGGGCTATGAGGGTGATTGCATTGTCTTAAATTTTGAAAGATTGCAAATTGTTAGAGATTTCCTTTTTCAACCTCCACTAATTCATAGGGTAGCGACTAAGATTTTCCCTGTACCCCAGGGCTTTTTTTTATAATCCACAGAGTCTCCAACGTGGAAACGCTTCTATTAGTAGATTGGATCACCCGGTATATGATAGTACTCCATTGTTGATTAACCATATGAATCCCTAAACACACAACCGGTATGCCTCTCTATTGGGCCTGGATTCCTGTGATTGACTTGCACCTGATAACCAGTCATCCCAGAGGCTTTCCAAATAGGGGGTAATGGGGGCAAAGACAATGGTGCACCAAGTCCTTTTCAGGGAGTAATAGATCAACAGAGTTGTTACAGCTCCGACACCTTAGAATAATCCCATAAGGTTGCCAAGGTGTCTCTCCTCGAGGCATATATTATCTCTTATGAACTGTTGTCTTGAAATAAAGCAGGTTATAATAGCAAGCGGGAAAATGATGAATGGCTTATTACCATGGCTGTTTTTCATATTATCTGCGTACAAGAATTTTGGGAGATTGCACCAATAACCATCAATGGATATTGTTTGTTCCACACTCTGGAAACACCCACCACAGGGGGTAGACCTGGGGAACAGGGGGGGTTACTCACACTGATATCTAATTTGGCTGCACTAAGTTTTATAAATACCTCCCCTCATTTTCACATTCTAGTAATTAAGGGTTATGGTACCTGGGATTTAGTGGTAGTGAATTACTATAACAATAACTTTTTAAATCCTGAAGCGGTACCCCAGCACCTAGATAACACATTGGAGGATTTAGTGGAGTCTCATCCTAACCATGTACAACTTATCTGGCTCTAAAACTTTAATCTAAAGGAATGCCCAAGAAACATCAAGGAATTATTCGGGATCGTAGACTACAGGGAAAATCCCGTTCTTCATTTTCATTATGACCCCGAGGGGGACGTTATAAATAGTATAATGATGAAATGGCAATTGGAGCTCCGCAAAGAAATAGATCTAATTACGTGGCATCCTCTCCCTACTTTTTATAGAGGGTAATATCTGTCCACAATTGATTATATTATCCCTCAATTCACAGTATTTAGCGATCATGCAATGCTCATCTGTGCCCTACACTGGCACGATTCGAAATCATGTAATTGTTTCATAGTTCCCAAACCAACGTTAGCCAGAAAAAACGGGTTTGTATTAAAATGGGATAAAGTCAATGAGACTACATTTTTCACTAATCTCATAGGGCCAAATCAAGAGGATATTAACCTCTGTTTTGACCCACTCTTAAGTCAAACCCAGGTGATCCAGGCGTTTAGTAATCTCTTACATAATAATAAATTACAACTGATTCACTCAATCTTGGTGAGAGATGCTCCACATCATTGCTGGTTTGACAAGAACTGCGCTGTTGACACAGCAAACCTTCGCAAAGCTCTTAAAACATTACCCAGGGACAGAGATCATGCTCGCGCTCTGAGGAATGCCTACAAACTTGCAAGAAAGAGTAGATTAAGACAGCTCAAATTAGAGGCCTGGAATACCCTAAAGCAAGCATCTTCTCTTTGTGACAGCAACACGTTCTGGAAGGTGATTAATTCCCCTTTTCTGAGAGACAGTGATGGACCCTTCTAGGATGTACACATCGATGTAGATTCCTAGACAAGTCACTTCCAGGACATCTTCCTAAAACCAGGGGAAACGTACTTGCAAGACACCTAACCCCTTGGTAAGGTCTCTACTTATCTTTCTTTTGAGCATGAGGAAATTACCCTTGCTCTTACCCAGTCGCCATCCATGAAAGCACCAGGGCCAGATGGGGTCCCTTCCCACACCTTTCTTTCAGATATCCCTTTTTGGCCCCTATTATTAACTGTGGTTTTCAATGTAATACCTAAGTCCAACTCTCTACCCTCCTGGAAACAATCTGTTATAATTCCGATCTATAAGACAAGGAATGTTTCCACCCCTGCTAACTATCTCCCTATTTCTCTGCTATTATTATTGTTAAATCTGGGCAATGGAAAATAAGATTCTAAGGAAAGTACAGTAAGAGTTCAGACAGGGCTGGGGCACTATTGATCAGTGTCTTAACTTGACGCTGATACTAGTACACCTCGGCAAAAAATGGTAATATATACATGTCCTTTATGGACCTGTCGAAGGCCTTTGATTGTGTTGTTCATAACAAACTTTGGTACATTCTGAAGGAAATGGGAGTGGATGATGCAATGATTTATTTTAAAAGGGACATATACAGGGACGCCACTGGCACGGTCCATTAAGGGAGGCATGGCGAATGCCCAAACTCATTCAAAATCGAAAGGGGTGTCAACAAGGGTCATTCTGGCATTTTCTGTTGGCCCTCTATACAAATATTTTAAAGAAAGTCCTGAGAAACACATCGAAACATACTCCATATGTAATGACATCCCCCCTCCCAATACTTCTTTATGCAGATGATGCCATTCTGTTGTCAAGGACTACTTTGGCTCTTCAAAATCTGATTGCATAATACTCTGCCTTAATAACCAATTGGGACTTACATGTTAACAAAGCTAAAACATACATCATGGCGATGAGCGGGGATAAAAAGAAGCCGATGAGATATCTTCTAGATGGGGAAAAAATAGAGCAAGTTCACGGTTTTAATTATCTTGGGGTTGTTTTTGATTTTAAACAGAATTGGAAGGCGAAGCTGCAGAGTTAAGTTAATAGCATGGCCCAAAGCATTGCTGCCGTTTTTAGATTCTCTAAAAACTGGGCTGTAAGCCATTAATGGAAATGTCTAAAATCTATATGGCCAAAACTTTATCAATTGCCACGTGCGGTGCAGCCTTACGGGGGACATCGGATGTGAGGGCACTTCAAGTCAGAGTAGACAAATTTGCCAAAAGACTGGTATCACTCCCACTAGCTTGTAATAACTTCATTGCACATAAGCAAATAAGCTTTCCATTTATTACAGATGTCATTAAATTGGCCCCACTATCCCTTTGGCTTTCAGTGTGGAAAAGGAGCACTGTCGATTTGAACCAGAAGATCTTGAAACTCATACATCAAGTAAAAAAAAAAATCGCAAAAAGTGTGAATCGCTAAAATATACCCTTTACGATTGCAAAGTACCCTGCAGCAATGCATGAACCCAAATATAGCGAAAATCAATGTTTTCGCATAATTAAAGATTCGCAACTTAATCTGTGAATAAATTTACAAATCTTTAATTGTGTCTACCAAATAGCAAATCGCAATCAAAGAATCACAAATAAATGCATGAAAAATCGCAATTTCACTGAAAATCGCAAATTAGCAAGTGCAAAATAAGAAGGATCACAACCAGGTGGTAATAATTAGTGCAAATCAGATACAGCTGAAAGTCAACAGAAACTTACTTAAACACACACAGATTGAACCTGCACACATCACAATGTCAGGGATTTACCTGATGGCGAGGAGGATGAGGCTCCAGCACACAGAATGAGGAGAATACAGGAGCGCATCTTCAGAGTCTGCATTACTTTGCTAGGACAGACAGAAGATGAGATATACGACAAGTATAGGCTCTATGCAGAAATGATCCATGATTTAATCAATTAATTGGATCCCATTCTGCAGCGACAAACATGTAGGACCAATGCCATACCCACCCATGTGCAGGTCCTATGTTGCCTGCACCTACTGGTGTCAGGCATTTTCCAGGGGGTCATAGCAGTAGCTGGAGGTGTGTCTCAAAGCGCACTTTCAAGAATCTTCAAAGCATTCCTTGATGCCATGATGTCCCGGATCAACTAACACATGAGCTTCCCCACAACCGCACATGACTTCACCAAGACTAAACAGGTATTTTACCAGATAGCCCGCTTCCCAAAAGTCCTAGGTTGCATTGATTGCACCCATGTGGCATTATGTTCCCCTGCAGGAAATTAATGCATATATAGGAATAGAAAATGTTATCATTCCCTTAACATACAGGTAGTATGCAATGCCAAAAACATAATAACGGACATTTTGGCGCAATACCCAGGGAGTGCACATGATTCCTATATATTTCGCCACAGTGGCATACACACTCGTCTTGCCAGGGGTGAATTTGGAGAGGGACATCTGCTTGGTAAACATGTGTTATTAATGCTCACAGACATTGTACTTATGCAAATGTAATACTGCCACTGACCCTTTGCTTACTTCAATGTAGGTGACCGTGCATACGCCTTGCGTAATTACCTAATGACGCGTACCTCAATCCTAAAACTGCCAAGGAACAGAGGTATAATGCTGTGCATATATCAACCATGAACATCATAGAGCACACGTTTGGGCTGTTGAAGAGCTTTTTCAGATGCCTCCATAACACCGGTGGCGCCTTACAATACAACCTTGAACAATGCTGCAAGATAGTAGCAGCATGTGCCAGTCTACACAATATTGCCACGAGGGGAGGCAAAGCAATTGAGGTGTCTTAAAGCAACTCGGAGGACGACAACCAGCGAGGTCCACACCGCCGTGCAGCACATGGGGCAAACGCAGCAGAAGGGCGCAGGAGACGCTTGGCAATAACACAAAACTATTTCTGAGGTGAGTAAGGATGAGACAACACATGGATATGGCAGTCAAAGTATGTTTATCTATAATTGAGTGTTAAAGCACACATCTTATGTGCCCAGAAGCACAAGAATTGCAGTAATGTACATACATTTCTTTAAATCAAATCATGACTTTAAAGTCAGTCAAAACTGTTGTGTCCATGAATGGTTACATCACCATATCTGTATGTTAGTGTACATGGCAGTCTAGCACTTCCATCCAGGCACACCCAAACGCCATTCAGATGCTGTATCTTCATCCCTCATGTTGGCAGCGGAGGGGGTACTGCTGTGTGTCTTGCACCTTCCTGCAGTGGTAACAGGCATAGACAGACTGCTCATGCTTTAAACCTCCTCACTACCTTCTTCCTGCTTGACAATGTTTGACTCAATAGTGGCAGCTTGCTGCCTTTCCACTGCATTCGTCAACTGGCCCAGTGCTTTTGCCACATCCCCACTCCAATAGGACATCTCAGTTTGCATGGTCATAGACCTACGTGCCATCAGTGCAGTGGTTGTGGCCACCCTATTATTGGATTTTGCATACACGTTCATGCGCTGCATCGGTTGGCGATGGTGTCTCGTCTGTGACACATGTCCCTCCTGCATCAACCTGGTCAGTTCTTTCACACAATCCGTCAGTACTGCAATATTGGCTGCCATCTTTCCAATTTGTGCCTGCACTAAACATGTGTTTTACGCCTGCAGGCGCTGCACCCAGAGCATCTGTCCCTCAAGACCACCCCAGGCATCATTAGATTGGACCTCCAGCGGTGTGAATATTGACCTCGCTCTACGCCGCCAACCTCAGACAGTGCTACTGCGGATCTGTGTTTGGGGAGTCGGCGTGAGTGTCTCTTGCGCCTGGCTGGCCACTGGTGTTACGTGTGCCTCATCCTCAGATTCCATTATCCCCTGTGGTGGGACAGTTGACCTGCATGTGGTAGGGGCACGTGATGGATTTTGTGGCACCACAGATGTGTCCGTCGCTTCTACTGCACAGGTCCTGTGTGACAAGGAAGTCACTGTCATCTGCATCTTCACGTTATGCATATGTGAGGGTAAACAGTGCAAAACAGCATTAATTTCTGTTGATGTTATGTCACAGAAATCATGATTTCCCTAAAAATAAATATTTTGTTGTTACACTAATTTTGATTTGATTTATTCCTATTTGTGTGTTTGCCATAGTACCTGCCTGACCTGTCTGCATCTCCCATAATGCACTTTGATTTTTTACCAAAATGTGTACTGGATTTTCATTATGCTGTACTGAGCTGATGTAATACCTTTTCAAAATTATGACGTTTGGCCACATGCATGCATCTTGCCTTCAGATGTGTTTGCCGCTCCAGAAGTGCCTAGCTGCGTCACCCCAACAACAGCCTCAGGCTGGAGTGTCGACTCCACCATGTCCTCCATGGGTGTGTTGGCAGTCGGGGTTCGCCCTCTTGTCTTCCTGGCTCCCTTAAGCCGGTTGGCAATGCGTTCCCTTTGCAAGACTGCGCAAGTCTACCATCTTTTTTAGGTCTCGCCTACGCAGCGCGCATGCGCTACATAGGAAAAAGACCTTTAGCAATTGATTTTGTTTTTAGGTCAAAAACGTGCACACATTGCATTGCTTTGAATGCAACGCATGCACGTTTGGCGATTCCCTTGCGGGAGCGAGCTTTAACATCTGGTTCCTGCTTGCTCCCACAAGGGGAAACAGCCGGAGGCCCCCTCCTCTCTCCCCTCCCCCTTCTCGTTTTTTTTTTTTTTTTAACTTTCAGCGCGAGGCGCGCGCTGGTTCTTTTTTGGATCCATTTCACAGGGAAGCAAATAAATGAAAGAAAGATAGAGATGTTGTGAACCGTTTCTTCAAGTCACAGTTTTCAGTAAGTGAGGAGCGAGGCGCGTGCCACCGAGCATACTGGTTTCAGCTGCCACTGAGCATGTCTGAAGTGAAAACAAGCTCGCCCAACACAAAGGCCAGATTGTGTCACCTGCGAGGTACTTCTCAAGTTATAGTGGAGCGGCTCATAATTGAGCCGTCTTGTTTGCAAGACATTGTCTCATAAAGAGGTGGCATCAGGCGGCACTCTGCCAGGCCCGCCTATTTTCTTGTGCCACCAGGGTGAAATGAGGGACAGACCTGTGCACACCCAAACACTGCAGACACATTGACTGCAGGTGTGACTGTCTCTGAAGCTGCAGCCGTGGTCACGCTGCTCCTCATTTTATCATCACCAACATACCGGTTTGTTTTCATGTCACAACTCCTATAAAAGATGCTCTCAATGTTTTTGATATTGCTCGCCGGCAGAGTGCTGTACTCGTTTGGGTGATATGGTCACACACAAGGTGGCACTCCTTTTATCCTCTTAGAAGGTGCATGTTTTTTTACTGTGGGTGTGTTGCTATTTATTTTCCAGGAAGGCTATTCAAATATTATCTCACAAAATAACTTTGGTGTGAAACATCTGATAAAAAAAAAGCATTGGAAAAGCGAATGGGCCGTACCTTATATAACGAGACATAGAGCTACATGCCCTGCAAATGATTGTCTGCCCCACATAATACAATTTCCAAATTGCCCCATAGTGCACTGCATAGGTATGCATATGCGCCCATGCATGCACAGCATTCTAGCATGCCTTTTTAGGTAATGATATAAAACATTCCAAAATCATGGCTGCATATACGTGATCATGCCTGCATCATTGAATTCCCGTATATGTACACATGCACATTACGGTCATTGTTAATATTCTGGTTTTTTTTTGCTTTGATTTTCTATTCCAAGTGGCTGAAGCCTGTACATTTAAAAAATAAGACTTTGCGTATTAAGCAGCACATACTAAAATCTGTGTGCAAGCTGGTACACTGTGCTCGTGCAAAAATGATTTAAAAGAAAAGGGTAAAAAAGCAGAGTGGTGGGGGAAGAAATGAACGTGTGGCTTTGTGCTGAATGCAGCTGCCGGGTACTCGCGAAAGTACTGAAATCCAGCATTGGCAAAGCCAATCCTTCTGGTGTTAGCTGCAAACATTTTGGCATCATCAATGCTTATTTTGTTTTGTCATGGTTTTTAAAAAAAGTTATTTTTTTTTCATTCAAAATATTTTTATTGAATTTTAAATGCAGATGAAACAGAGAGACAATACAAAAAAAATATTACAAAATAGCGAAAATACCTTAATACATTATCAAAAAGTTAATAAACAGTACATTATAAGAATTTAAAAAGGTAACAATAAATCGTAATGGAAAGGAAATTAAAAAGGGAAAGGGAAGGGAAAATACAAATGATTAGGATAAGAAAAAAGTGAAAGGAGCTACTGTAGTGAAGAGAGAACACCATTAAGGTTCATAAGAATGCCAGCACTAGAAGAGAAAAATCAATACCTTACTTCAAACCTAAATATAAACCAACAGTTAACCAAAATGATTGAAAAGAAAGCAAATTATGAACAAGACCCTTCAAAGAAAGTTGAGCACCTCTTCTTGTAAAAAGAACCCAGGACCACCATGCATGAACAGATTAAGAAGAACAGTATTTCCAACAATAAGTAATGGATTTCAAAGCTGCTGAAATGCGGTTTACAAATCAACATTTTATGAGAAATATCTTCTTGAATATTAAAAATCTTAGATATAACGACCCAAACATCAGACCAAACATCAGACCAAAATTTAAAAATAAAAGGGCAATCAAATAACATATGTTGCAGTGTACCCGATTCAACTGTACAATGCCAGCCGTCAGGAGAAGGAATAAGGTTACCATGAAATAAACGGAAAGGGGTCCACAGTCTATTAAGTAAAATATAAGAGTTAGTTTGAAAGAGAGAAACAGGGAGCCATCCAGATATACCATTACACCAAATGTCTTTCCAAGTGTCATTTGATAAGGAAAGTGATAGTTCATTATTCCAGAAGGCTGACAGCGTATCAACGTTAGTACCAAGAGTATCTGATAACTTTTTATATAAAATAGAAACGCCATGGGAAGAAAAGGAAATCATTTGAATGTATCGAGCCAAATCAACATCAACATTAGAGGGAATAGCAACAGCAAAATAACCTAAAATTGAGTTACATAAATATTGCTATTTGATAACATGGGATCGAGGTAAACCAAATCGAGATTATAATTGATCAAACAAAATAAAATTATTATTAGAATACACATCTTTAAGATAGAAAATACCTGCATTAATCCATGAGGACCAAAAAGTGACAGTCCTATTCAAGTTGATAACATTGCTATACCAAAGGGAGATATCACCAGTATTATTCATGGGGGAAAGAAAAATTAGGTCCAAATCATTAAACATCATTTTAGTAGATTTAATAATGACTGAATTATGTTAAAATCCAGTGGAGTTAGACATTGTTAATAGGGATGGAAGTGGGTGAGGATTTACCAACGATTTTCAATAGATAACCAAGTAGGTGGAGTACTTAATAACGAGGTGTTAAACCAAAAGGAACTTTGCTTCAAAATAAAAGCTTTATGATAAAGCACGAAATCTGGAATGCCAAAACCGGCATTTCGTTTGGGAATTTTGAGCAATTTATAACTAATACGAGGTGATTTATTATTCCATAAGAAATCTGACAAAACTTTATCAACATCTTTATACAATTTTAGCGGAAATTGAATTGGAAGCATTGCAAGTGTATAAAACAATGTAGGTGCTAAAGTCATTTTTATAGAATCTAACCTACCCCACCAAGTAAGATGTAAAGATGACCATTTGGAAATTTTGTCTTTAATATAAGATAAAAGAAAATCACAATTCTACGTAATGGTTGACTTTATGGAAGTAGAAAATAAAATCCCATGGTATTTCAATTTCTTTTTTTGCCAAAGTGAACCATTCAAGGGCAGCATATCAGGAGTACAATAAACATTCAAAGGGAAAAATTCAGTTTTAGTTATATTTAAAGTATAACCAGAAATTGTAGAGTATTGTGTTATTACACGCAATAAAGGTGGGAAAGATGACACAGGGTCATTTAAAAATGAAAGTGCATCATCAGCATATGCAAGGGCTTTGACAGGAACACCTTCAACATTGATCCCCTTAATCTACTCACTCCTCCTAATTGAAGAGAGAAAGGGTTCAATGCCAATGAGAAATAAAAGAGGCGAGAGTGGACTTCCTGTCTTGTACCTCTAAAAAGAGAAAACTGATGAGAAATATGTCCATTTATGAATAATCGAGCAGTCGGAGCTGAATATAAGGCAGAAATCATACGGATAAAAGAATCTCCAAAATTAAAAAAAGATAATGTATGAAATAAGAATTGCCAATGAATCTTATCAAAGGCTTTCTCAGCATCTAAGGCTAATATACATGATGGGTATGATAGAATAGGACTTTGTTCAATAACGTGAAGAAGAATTCTGGTGTTATTAGCAGAGACTCTATTTTTCATAAAGCCAGATTGATCGGGAGATATAACAGAATCTAAAATAGGAGCTAATCTAGACGTGAGTATTTTTGCATATAACTTACAATCCTGATTAATCAAAGAAATAGGGAGGTAATTAGAAACAAGAATGGGATCTTTATCAGGTTTTGGGAGTACAATTATAAGCACTTCAGTAAAAGAACCAGAGGTTGTACCAATGGATCTAAAAAAAGTAAACAGTTGATGTAAAAAGGGCAACAATAGTATTTGAAATACTTTATAAAATTCAGCTGGCAACCCATCTGGACCAGGAGATTTATTCTTCTTAAGGGACTTTATGGCAAGTAAAATTCCCTCTTTAGTAATAGGAGAATCAAGACTAAGATTATTAGAATGGGATATTTTAGGAAGATCACAGGAAGATAAAAAGGAGTCAATTAAAGACTCCTCATGAGAATCAGGTTTGTTATATAATGTGGAATAGAACTTCAAAAATTCCTTAACTATATCATTTTGAGAAAAAGCGATTTTACCATGCGCGCCATGAATAGAGTTGATTTGGGCTTTGTCTTTTTTAATGCGTAAATAATTAGCTAATAGTCGGCCAGAACAATTAGTATTAAACTTAAATCTAGCATTGGCATTAGAAATTTGAATGCCTGCTCTCTTACTAAGAATGGAATTAAATTCATAGCGCAATTTT
The DNA here is from genome assembly GCF_964261635.1 of Lissotriton helveticus. Lineage (NCBI taxonomy): Eukaryota > Metazoa > Chordata > Amphibia > Caudata > Salamandridae > Lissotriton > Lissotriton helveticus. The sequence goes on along the minus strand of NC_136062.1, from coordinate 164,501,424 downwards.
TGAAGCCTAAACCTATATTTGGGATCATTAGAAGGTATAAAGAGTCCTTCAGTTTTCGCAATTTGTTTTTGTAAATCTAAAATGAAAGCATTAAAAGTTTTATTTTCATGTGCCATAATTGAAATTGCAGTCCCCCTAATATAAGCTTTAAAAGCATCCCATCTTGTAATTAAAGATGTAGCACTTTCGTGATTAAATGAAAAATACTCAGTTATGGATGATAAAAGTTTGGGTTTATGTTTCCCATTCAAGACAATATCAGTATTCATACGCCACCTAGATTGTTTAGTGTAAGTGGACTGCAAATTTAAAAATAAAGAAACCAAAGCATGGTCAGAAATATCGATATTTCCAATCTGGGGATCTGAAACAGAATTAATTAAGTGTCTAGAAATTAACAAACAATCAATTCGAGAATGAGAATTATGAGGATTGGAGAAAAAAGTTAAACTTTTTTCAGTGGGAAAGTGTAATCTCCAGATATCAACTAATTTTGTGGATTGGAGAAAGGCTTTGAACGCAAAATATACCTTAGAAGGGTGGAATTTGGCTTGAGAAATTCTATCCAGTAAGGGGTCATAAATAACATTAAAATCCCCACCAACAACTAAAGGAACATTTCCAACCATCAACACCTCCGAAGTAAGAGTGGTCCAGAATGTAGGATCGTCAGCAGTAGGGCCATAAACATTCAATAAAAATAAGAATTTATCATGAACTTTAACTTTGGTTAGTACATATCTACCATCAGCATCAGAGTGTTTGCTTAAAATCTGGCAATGTAATCTTTTTGCAAACAAGATCTCTACTCCATTTTTCTTTCCAGACGCAGGGGAAGAGACAATGCTATCAACCCATTTCTTTTTCATATAGTTCAAAATATGATCATCAATATCAGTCTCCTGAATAAAACAAATATCAGCATTAAGTCTTCCTAAATAATCTAATATCTTGGTACGTTTAACTGGATGTCGCAATCCTTTAACATTCAACAATACTACATTCAGCTTATGAGTATTAGCCATAGTAGAAATTGGTAGAAGTAGAGAACCAGAAAACAAGTAGAAGAGAAGGAAAAGCAAAGAAAAAATAGGTCGCAGAAAAAAACGAAGAAAAGAGTAACTCCAGAACACATATCAAAGAAAAAACGGAGAAAAAGAAACATGGAACAAAGACAAACGAGAGACATAAAAATGAATTGTGAAAACGCACACACGGTTACAAGAATGGCCAGAAACCGCTGGAGCCCTAAAGAAGAAAATCTTTATATCCTGTCAAATGAGAAAGGCAGAATCGTCATAACTCAGGTATTGGAGTTGTTAGTATCCATTGAATGATGAGACTGTTGATCAAGAAAAGGCCGCAGGTCATCAGGACGTTGAAAAGATTTGGAAAAATTATCCTTACAAACACGCATCGCCGATGGATCAAAAAGACCATATTTGAACCCAAGGCGTCGAAGATGAGGACGGAAAGCAAAAAATTCTTTGCGTATTGTGACAGTTTCCTTAGCAAAATCTTGGTGAATAAAAATCTTATTCCCATTAACCATCAACGAAGGGAATTCTCGAGCTGCCTTCCTAATTAGGACCAAATGGTGATGACGCAGAACCTTGAAGATCATCTGACGTGGTTTGGTGTGGTGAGGTTTTCGATGTGAAGGGATATATGAGCCTTATCTATTTCAAATTTTTCAGGAAATTTGAGTTGCAAAAGACCAGGTAGCAAATTTTCCAAGTATAATCTGCAATTATCCCCTTCAACATCTTCAGGTAAATTAAAAATGCGAAGATTGTATTGTCTATTGCGATTTTCCAACTCAAGCAACTGAGAGAATAAAGGTGAAACTTTTGTCACCAAAGGAGCGAAAGAGTCAAGTCTGGCTTGATTATCCTGAATTTTAATTGAATTATCAGAACTTTTCATGGATAAACTAGCCATCTCCTTGCGGACATTTTTAATTTCTGATGCAATAGAATCAGTATTGACTTTTAATGCTTGAATTTCTTCCAATATTAATGATAAGGAAGGCTCTGAAGATTCCACAACCTTAGATTTTATAGGAGGGGAAATGTGCTGCCTCCTTTTGTTAATAATTACAGCTTTATTCTCCATGTTGTTAAAAAAGAAGAAAAACAGTAGCAATACAAGAAATTAACCCAAAAACTGTAACTCTGTGAAAAAGCAGCAAAAATCACTGGTGCAGCAGCTAAACTGAGCTGAGGGCGTGGCTAGGCCCAAGCCAGGCCCTTTCCTAGAGCTGCACTCCGCCCCTCTGACAGAAAGTCCTGCAGTACCTCAGAAGCTGGGCTGGGACCAGGAACCACACTGACAAAAGAAGAACCTCTGGTGTCCCAAAATCGATGAAAATCGCCACACAGAGCAGGTAGGTGTTCAGAAGGCTCTCCGCTTATTTTGGCGATGATTTATGGCAGGAATCGGCGTTAAAATATATAAATACGGGCGAAAAAACGCTACTGCAGAGCTGCGGCGGCCATCTTGATCGCGCGCTCGCGCACCCCCCCCCCAAAAAAAAAAAAAAGTTATTTTTAAGAGACGCCGGGCCCTCATCAATATAATTAGCATTCTCTAAAAGCAACATTTTTTGGGGGGGGTTCAAGAAAGCCCACTTTGGTACCGAAGGAACTACTTTCCGGGTGTGTGCTCTTCACGAAAGTGCGGCATGCCATCACCTACAATGTAGTTAGCCAATGGCTGAAGTGGGCTGGCCCACACTGCTGTATGCAGCAGAGAGCAGAATAACATTGTAAATCAGACCCCACCAGAGAAAGGATGAAGAGGGCTGGGTGAAATCCCCTAAAACAGTGGTTCTTAACCTGTGGTCCGAGAACACCTGAGGGTCCGAGAGACCTACTCCGGGGTCCACAATTGTGTTACAAAATGAAATCATAAAATTAAGAAAGCATGTATAAATAGGCAAGCAACATCAAAAATTTGAAAACGTTTTCTATAGTTGTTTGTTAATTACACAAAATATTTCAATGTTTGAGCATTTGTTTGCTGTACACTTGTTTTTGTATTATTGTGTATTGTTTGAGGTCCAAATCATAAAAATTGCTCAAGCCAGGTGTCCCCGGCTTATATAATGACTCAGTAAATGTCCCCAGATTTAAATAATGTTTCAGTGGGGGTTCACAGAAGTCAAAGGTTAAGAATCGCAATTCTAAAAGTATACTATACATTACATTTTAGTAAAATCAAAAGTTCTTTGGTAACACCAAACCACAAATTAATAGAATTAATATAAACACAAATAAACCAATGAAGCATAGGGCCAGGTCTTGAGGGAGTGTTGGACCAATATACACCGGGGTGCGAATGTGGTCATAATTAGCAGAAACAAAGGTACCTGGGAGAGAGCGAGAGAGCCTGAGCTTCAATGGAGTGACAAATATAAAGTGAGAGATCAGTTTGCGCATGTCAGGAATGGACGTATACAACTCATCAAATCAAAAGATTGGTGATGCAGCAGCATTCCAGTCCTTGGGCAAACAATAATACAAAGGAAAACCATTGCATCAGGAGCAAGAAATATGATAGATAAGACATTCATTCTGTCTTGAGCAGGGGCTGACCCAAAGCCCACTCTGTGTATTTTATTGTAGTGTTCAAAATAAGTCTTCAACTAAAATTTGTTGTTGGCAAGACTTAAACTGCTGTAGGCCAACAGGTACAACACAAGTTGAAAAAGAGGCCTACAAGTCCCCTCCCCATGATGTCCTCCCCCTTCTTTTCCATAATCCATAAATAGTTCCTTCCTTTCAGTTTGGGTATATCTTCTTGAATATTAAAAATCTTAGATATAACGACCCAAACATCAGACCAAACATCAGACCAAAATTTAAAAATAAAAGGGCAATCAAATAACATATGTTGCAGTGTACCCGATTCAACTGTACAATGCCAGCCGTCAGGAGAAGGAATAAGGTTAGCATGAAATAAACGGAAAGGGGTCCACAGTCTATTAAGTAAAATATAAGAGTTAGTTTGAAAGAGAGAAACAGGGAGCCATCCAGATATACCATTACACCAAATGTCTTTCCAAGTGTCATTTGATAAGGAAAGTGATAGTTCATTATTCCAGAAGGCTGACAGCGTATCAACGTTAGTACCAAGAGTATCTGATAACTTTTTATATAAAATAGAAACGCCATGGGAAGAAAAGGAAATCGTTTGAATGTATCGAGCCAAATCAACATCAACATTAGAGGGAATAGCAACAGCAAAATAACCTAAAATTGAGTTACATAAATATTGCTATTTGATAACATGGGATCGAGGTAAACCAAATCGAGATTATAATTGATCAAACAAAATAAAATTATTATTAGAATACACATCTTTAGGATAGAAAATACCTGCATTAATCCATGAGGACCAAAAAGTGACAGTCCTATTCAATTTGATAACATTGCTATACCAAAGGGAGATATCACCAGTATTATTCATGGGGGAAAGAAAAATTAGGTCCAAATCATTAAACATCATTTTAGTAGATTTAATAATGACTGAATTATGGAAAAATCCAGTGGAGTTAGACATTGTTAATAGGGATGGAAGTGGGTGAGGATTTACCAACGATTTTCAATAGATAACCAAGTAGGTGGAGTACTTAATAACGAGGTGTTAAACCAAAAGGAACTTTGCTTCAAAATAAAAGCTTTATGATAAAGCACGAAATGTGGAATGCCAAAACCGGCATTTCGTTTGGGAATTTTGAGCAATTTATAACTAATACGAGGTGATTTATTATTCCATAAGAAATCTGACAAAACTTTATCAACATCTTTATAAAATTTTAGCGGAAATTGAATTGGAAGCATTGCAAGTGTATAAAAAAATTTAGGTGCTAAAGTCATTTTTATAGAATCTAACCTACCCCACCAAGTAAGATGTAAAGATGACCTTTTGGAAATTTTGTCTTTAATATAAGATAAAAGAAAATCACAATTCTACGTAATGGTTGACTTTATGGAAGTAGAAAATAAAATCCCATGGTATTTCAATTTATTTTTTTGCCAAAGTAAACCATTCAAGGGCAGCATATCAGGAGTACAATAAACATTCAAAGGGAAAAATTCAGTTTTTTTAATATTTAAAGTATAACCAGAAATTGTAGAGTATTGTGTTATTACACGCAATAAAGGTGGGAAAGATGACACAGGGTCATTTAAAAATGCAAGTGCATCATCAGCATATGCAAGGGCTTTGACAGGAACACCTTCAACATTGATCCCCTTAATCTACTCACTCCTCCTAATTGAAGAGAGAAAGGGTTCAATGCCAATGAGAAATAAAAGAGGCGAGAGTGGACTTCCTGTCTTGTACCTCTAAAAAGAGAAAACTGATGAGAAATATGTCCATTTATGAATAATCGAGCAGTCGGAGCTGAATATAAGGCAGAAATCATACGGATAAAAGAATCTCCAAAATTAAAAAAAGATAATGTATGAAATAAGAATTGCCAATGAATCTTATCAAAGGCTTTCTCAGCATCTAAGGCTAATATACATGATGGGTATGATAGAATAGGACTTTGTTCAATAACGTGAAGAAGAATTCTGGTGTTATTAGCAGAGACTCTATTTTTCATAAAGCCAGATTGATCGGGAGATATAACAGAATCTAAAATAGGAGCTAATCTAGACGTGAGTATTTTTGCATATAACTTACAATCCTGATTAATCAAAGAAATAGGGAGGTAATTAGAAACAAGAATGGGATCTTTATCAGGTTTTAGGAGTACAATTATAAGCACTTCAGTAAAAGAACCAGAGGTTGTACCAATGGATCTAAAATAAGTAAACAGTTGATGTAAAAAGGGCAACAATAGTATTTGAAATACTTTATAAAATTCAGCTGGCAACCCATCTGGACCAGGAGATTTATTCTTCTTAAGGGACTTTATGGCAAGTAAAATTCCCTCTTTAGTAATAGGAGAATCAAGACTAAGATTATTAGAATGGGATATTTTAGGAAGATCACAGGAAGATAAAAAGGAGTCAATTAAAGACTCCTCATGAGAATCAGGTTTGTTATATAATGTGGAATAGAACTTCAAAAATTCCTTAACTATATCATTTTGAGAAAAAGCGATTTTACCATGCGCGCCATGAATAGAGTTGATTTGGGCTTTGTCTTTTTTAATGCGTAAATAATTAGCTAATAGTCGGCCAGAACAATTAGTATTAAACTTAAATCTAGCATTGGCATTAGAAATTTGAATGCCTGCTCTCTTACTAAGAATGGAATTAAATTCATAGCGCAATTTTTGAAGCCTAAACCTATATTTGGGATCATTAGAAGGTATAAAGAGTCCTTCAGTTTTCGCAATTTGTTTTTGTAAATCTAAAATGAAAGCATTAAAAGTTTTATTTTCATGTGCCATAATTGAAATTGCAGTCCCCCTAATATAAGCTTTAAAAGCATCCCATCTTGTAATTAAAGATGTAGCACTTTCGTGATTAAATGAAAAATACTCAGTTATGGATGATAAAAGTTTGGGTTTATGTTTCCCATTCAAGACAATATCAGTATTCATACGCCACCTAGATTGTTTAGTGTAAGTGGACTGCAAATTTAAAAATAAAGAAACCAAAGCATGGTCAGAAATATCGATATTTCCAATCTGGGGATCTGAAACAGAATTAATTAAGTGTCTAGAAATTAACAAACAATCAATTCGAGAATGAGAATTATGAGGATTGGAGAAAAAAGTTAAACTTTTTTCAGTGGGAAAGTGTAATCTCCAGATATCAACTAATTTTGTGGATTGGAGAAAGGCTTTGAACGCAAAATATACCTTAGAAGGGTGGAATTTGGCTTGAGAAATTCTATCCAGTAAGGGGTCATAAATAACATTAAAATCCCCACCAACAACTAAAGGAACATTTCCAACCATCAACACCTCCGAAGTAAGAGTGGTCCAGAATGTAGGATCGTCAGCAGTAGGGCCATAAACATTCAATAAAAATAAGAATTTATCATGAACTTTAACTTTGGTTAGTACATATCTACCATCAGCATCAGAGTGTTTGCTTAAAATCTGGCAATGTAATCTTTTTGCAAACAAGATCTCTACTCCATTTTTCTTGCCAGACGCAGGGGAAGAGACAATGCTATCAACCCATTTCTTTTTCATATAGTTCAAAATATGATCATCAATATCAGTCTCCTGAATAAAACAAATATCAGCATTAAGTCTTCCTAAATAATCTAATATCTTGGTACGTTTAACTGGATGTCGCAATCCTTTAGCATTCAACGATACTACATTCAGCTTATGAGTATTAGCCATAGTAGAAATTGGTAGAAGTAGAGAACCAGAAAACAAGTAGAAGAGAAGGAAAAGCAAAGAAAAAATAGGTCGCAGAAAAAAACGAAGAAAAGAGTAACTCCAGAACACATATCAAAGAAAAAACGGAGAAAAAGAAACATGGAAAAAAGACAAACGAGAGACATAAATATGAATTGTGAAAACGCACACACGGTTACAAGAATGGCCAGAAACCGCTGGAGCCCTAAAGAAGAAAATCTTTATATCCTGTCAAATGAGAAAGGCAGAATCGTCATAACTCAGGTATTGGAGTCGTTAGTATCCATTGAATGATGAGACTGTTGATCAAGAAAAGGCCGCAGGTCATCAGGACGTTGAAAAGATTTGGAAAAATTATCCTTACAAACACGCATCGCCGATGGATCAAAAAGACCATATTTGAACCCAAGGCGTCGAAGATGAGGACGGAAAGCAAAAAATTCTTTGCGTATTGTGACAGTTTCCTTAGCAAAATCTTGGTGAGTAAAAATCTTATTCCCATTAACCATCAACGAAGGGAATTCTCGAGCTGCCTTCCTAATTAGGACCAAATGGTGATGACGCAGAACCTTGAAGATCATCTGACGTGGTTTGGTGTGGTGAGGATTTCGATGTGAAGGGATTCTATGAGCCTTATCTATTTCAAATTTTTCAGGAAATTTGAGTTGCAAAAGACCAGGTAGCAAATTTTCCAAGTATAATCTGCAATTATCCCCTTCAACATCTTCAGGTAAATAAAAAATGCGAAGATTGTATTGTCTATTGCGATTTTCCAACTCAAGCAACTGAGAGAATAAAGGTGAAACTTTTGTCACCAAAGGAGCGAAAGAGTCAAGTCTGGCTTTATTATCCTGAATTTTAATTGAATTATCAGAACTTTTCATGGATAAACTAGCCATCTCCTTGCGGACATTTTTAATTTCTGACGCAATAGAATCAGTATTGACTTTTAATGCTTGAATTTCTTCCAATATTAATGATAAGGAAGGCTCTGAAGATTCCACAACCTTAGATTTTATAGGAGAAGGGGAAATGTGCTGCCTCCTTTTGTTAATAATTACAGCTTTATTCTCCATGTTGTTAAAAAAGAAGAAAAACAGTAGCAATACAAGAAATTAACCCAAAAACTGTAACTCTGTGAAAAAGCAGCAAAAATCACTGGTGCAGCAGCTAAACTGAGCTGAGGGCGTGGCTAGGCCCAAGCCAGGCCCTTTCCTAGAGCTGCACTCCGCCCCTCTGACAGAAAGTCCTGCAGTACCTCAGAAGCTGGGCTGGGACCAGGAACCACACTGACAAAAGAAGAACCTCTGGTGTCCCAAAATCGATGAAAATCGCCACACAGAGCAGGTAGGTGTTCAGAAGGCTCTCCGCTTATTTTGGCGATGATTTATGGCAGGAATCGGCGTTAAAATATATAAATACGGGCGAAAAAACGCTACTGCAGAGCTGCGGCGGCCATCTTGATCGCGCGCTCGCGCACCCCCCCCCCCAAAAAAAGAAAAAGTTATTTTTAAGAGACGCCGGGCCCTCATCAATATAATTAGCATTCTCTAAAAGCAACATTTTTTAGGGGGGGTTCAAGAAAGCCCACTTTGGTACCGAAGGAACTACTTTGCGGGTGTGTGCTCTTCACGAAAGTGCGGCATGCCATCACCTACAATGTAGTTAGCCAATGGCTGAAGTGGGCTGGCCCACACTGCTGTATGCAGCAGAGAGCAGAATAACATTGTAAATCAGACCCCACCAGAGAAAGGATGAAGAGGGCTGGGTGAAATCCCCTAAAACAGTGGTTCTTAACCTGTGGTCCGAGAACACCTGAGGGTCCGAGAGACCTACTCCGGGGTCCACAATTGTGTTACAAAATTAAATCATAAAATTAAGAAAGCATGTATAAATAGGCAAGCAACATCAAAAATTTGAAAACGTTTTCTATAGTTGTTTGTTAATTACACAAAATATTTCAATGTTTGAGCATTTGTTTGCTGTACACTTGTTTTTGTATTATTGTGTATTGTTTGAGGTCCAAATCATAAAAATTGCTCAAGCCAGGTGTCCCCGGCTTATATAATGACTCAGTAAATGTCCCCAGATTTAAATAATGTTTCAGTGGGGGTTCACAGAAGTCAAAGGTTAAGAATCGCAATTCTAAAAGTATACTATACATTACATTTTAGTAAAATCAAAAGTTCTTTGGTAACACCAAACCACAAATTAATAGAATTAATATAAACACAAATAAACCAATGAAGCATAGGGCAAGGTCTTGAGGGAGTGTTGGACCAATATACACCGGGGTGCGAATGTGGTCATAATTAGCAGAAACAAAGGTACCTGGGAGAGAGCGAGAGAGCCTGAGCTTCAATTTCTCTTTCGCCCACTTAACCAATCCCATGAATCGCCCGCGCTCTCAGCACATTAAACGCAGACCCTGGCATAAAATAACTTCTGCTAAACTTATGCAAACATGGGAACAGCCAACACTCTCCAACTCTGACAACATCGACACTGCTCTCTCCAAGTTCAACTCTACTCTGATGCTGGCTATTGACACTCTTGCCCCTCAGAAAAATGTAAAAAAACCTACCATGGCCAAAAGGGAAGCCTGGTACACCGAGGCCCTAAAAACTGAAAAGCAGGGATGCAGAAAATTAGAGAAACTTTGGAGACGAACAGGTAAGGAGGAAGATAAGACTCGTTATCTGGAAGTAATGACCTCCTACTATAAAAATATAAAAAGGGCCAGGAAAGTAGGCCTTACAACCCAAATAGAAGAGGCAGGCAACTCTACAAGAGAACTTTTTAAAATTATTCAGACCTTCACCAATCCTGAGGTGTGTGAGAGCCCTGATACTTTCACCCAGGTCTTGTGCGACGATATATCTCAGTTCTTTGAGGACAAAATAGAAGGGATATACAAAAAAATCACTGCAGTCTCAGATCCTTTGGGAAACGAGGTCCCTGAAATGTCCCCTATATTGACCCCTGTAACGACTCTTCAGGCAATCCCAGAAATAACTTTTGAGGGCCTGACCATACTTATAAACCAAGTAAAGACTGGCTCCCCCACTGACTTGCTACCTGCCAAATTCATTTACCCTCTTATTGACATAGTAGGACCTTCCATCCAGAAACTACTTAATCTCTCCTATGCTGAGGGCTTGCTCCCATCAGCCTGGAAGGAAGCGGTGGTGAACCCCATACGCAAAAATTCCACCTTGCCCTGGTCTGAACTCTCCAACCTCCGTCCGATTTCTCTCCTTCCTTACATCAGCAAACTGGCAGAGAAGCATGTAAACACCACTCTTTCCAGCTTTATCGAAGCGACAGGGGGCCTGGACCAATCACAATCTGGGTTCAGGCCCAACCACAGCACTGAATCAGCCCTTCTTTCTGTGACGGATCAGATCAAAATGTCACAGGATAGAGGTGGCTCCATGATTCTAGTGCTGTTGGACCTGTCTGCAGCCTTCGATACCGTGGCCCATAACATCCTTCTCAGCCGTTTGCAAGGAGTAGGAATCGGAGGCCCAGCACTATCATGGTTGGAGAGTTTCCTTTCCGGGAGATCACAATCTGTCAGCCTGGGCCCCTTCTGTTCCACCTCTAGGGGGCTCACGAAGGGGGTGCCACAGGGCTCGTGTCTTAGCCCTACATTGTTCAATGTATATGTGGCCCCCCTTGCTGAGATTGTGCGGAAGTATGGGTTCACACCGATCTCCTACGCTGATGACACCCAGCTCCTCTACCCTTTTAATTCCCTTGACTCTAAAGTCAAAGAGAACTTTGCTGAGGGTATGAGGGCGGTGTCACGTTGGATGGCGACGAACTGCCTCCAATGTAATGTCACAAAAACTGAGGTCATGCTCTTTGGTAAAGCAAGTATCCTCTGGTCCCCTGACTGGTGGCCAATAGATCTTGGCCCTGCACCTACATCTAAACATCATGTAAAGAATCTTGGGGTCAAGTTGGACCAAAAGCTAACCCTGAAGGAGCACACCAACTACATCGCAGGATTGTGCTTTTACACTATTGGCCTACTTAGACGTGTCTTTCCGTATCTCCCTGCCACCTACAGAAAGACACTTGTGCAGGCACTAGTGACCAGTCGTCTGGACTACTGCAACGGCCTGCTGACACTAGCGAATGCTGATGCAGTGGGTCGTTTGCAGGTGGTCCAGAACACGGCAGCAAGACTGGTCATGGGCGCACCAGCCAGGACCCCCTCTAAACCCTTACTGAGGGAACTACATTGGCTCCCTATACGACAGTGCATCGATTTTAAGATCTGCTGCACGGTCCATAGATGTATCTATGGTGTAGGTCCTAAATACCTGTCTCAATCCCTGGTGCTGTATCAGCCCAGCAGGTCCCTTCGTTCAAGCAACCAAGCCCTTTTAAAACCTCCGGCCACAAAGAAATCCAGACAAGGAGACCGCGCCTTCTCCTCGGTTGGACCTGCCTTATGGAACAAATTGCCCCCAGATGTTAGATCTACCACTAACTACCTATCTTTTAGGAAAACATTAAAAACCCTTCTTTATCAAGAAGCATTCTTGTCCACTTAAGTCCCCTAGATGCACTGACTGAAAATTCTATAGCTGGCTCAGCGCGGAGATACCCTTACGGGATTGATTCCAGCGCTATAGAAGAAATTAAAATAAAATAAAATAAATGGAGTGACAAATATAAAGTGAGAGATCAGTTTGCGCATGTCAGGAATGGACGTATACAACTCATCAAATCAAAAGATTGGTGATGCAGCAGCATTCCAGTCCTTGGGCAAACAATAATACAAAGGAAAACCATTGCATCAGGAGCAAGAAATATGATAGATAAGACATTCATTCTGTCTTGAGCAGGGGCTGACCCAAAGCCCACTCTGTGTATTTTATTGTAGTGTTCAAAATAAGTCTTCAACTAAAATTTGCTGTTGGCAAGACTTAAACTGCTGTAGGCCAACAGGTACAACACAAGTTGAAAAAGAGGCCTACTAGTCCCCTCCCCATGATGTCCTCCCCCTTCTTTTCCATAATCCATAAATAGTTCCTTCCTTTCAGTTTGGGTAACCAGCTGCAGCGAATCCTGACCCTTCCCACCATTTTTTCTTCCCTCCTGTCTGTGAGATGTTCATAAGACATCAATAACCCTGGCTAATCTCAGCTTCAATCTCACCTCACTTACAGCAGGCCACTGGAATTATGTGATTCTGCAGCTGCAGCCTGTTTCGTATAATTAAGGATTTGCCACATTTGCCACATAATCCTCTGCTGCAAAAATTGTTTCTCACTCAAACGGATCAGTTACATAGTAAAACCGTGCCACATAATTTACTGTTTCCTTGCTGCATAAATTAGTGAACCCTGTCGCATAATTTGGTTCTTCTGTGCCGTATAATTCCAGTGGCCCTGCTCACAACCCAACGGTGCCATGTTCTCATGGTGCAAAGTATTATATGGGCCTCACCAGCTCCTTGACTGCCTCAATGCCCGGTTTGCTGTCCGTGGTTAATGCCACAAGGTGAATTTCCCTATCCAAGAGCAGTGTCACCTGTGCACCCGCGCAATCGATTGTTCTTGATGTGAATAGTCAGGGGCCGCCAACTTCTCATGGGATGAGACCTCCTACAGGTGCGCTGCTCATGGCCAGGACAATCATTGGCTATTTAACTTTATGCAGTGGCACCAGGAATTTCACAATCATCCATGGATCCAAATAGTCGCCTTATGCGTTCCATCGCGGCGTGGACCAGTTTTTGTGACCCTCGCTCACTGGGACAACACAAGTGGAAATGTTTGGTCAAAAGCCATTTTCTGCGCACCCACACCCCTACGCTTCCTGTTGTGAAAGGGCTGATATAGTAACAACAGACTGACTGTAGCAATCTTGAATGCTGATGAAAGATGTGCGCACATGCATTATGAACGCATCCCTGCCTTTGGGCACTCCTTATAGTTCTTCACAGAAGACTCACATCAATTAAGGTTTAATTATCATTTTAATCTTCAAATTGTTTAGTATTCAACAGTATCTCACTGTGATATTCTCATTTCATATCAAGTGAAGATTTCAAGTTATCCTTATTTTTAATGTACATTTCATTTCATTAAACGTCGCTCCAATGCATTTCGGGCCCCATCGCCCTTTCTCAAGGAGCTCTGCAAGCAAAAATACATAATGTGTAGCCCATCGTATCAATATACAACACTGGTACAGTAAAGTAACATGCATTCAATTTCATGCTAGTGAGTGACTGTATATTTGTGTCGGCGGGGGGCGGGTGGCGGGTGAACAGTGCACAAGTGATAAAGGCTGCGGTGATGCTGTGGTAACTCTCTGTGGAACCGCGTGAAAGCGCAAAGAGTAGGATAATTGCACTTACGTGAAAAAGATGTTTAGGGAGCTTGGCTTTAACTGCAAAAAATATATATAAACACTTCGGTAAATGATGCCTCCAAGGGCGAAGATTCACGCTATTCAAAATATTCAAAAATAACTCGCGTCATGCCGGCAGGCTTAACGCCGACTTACTTGATAAATTGCGAAGTGCCTTCTCAAGTTTCGACGAGGTAACTGCAAGCACGGGAACCCGGGCTCGCGTCGTGGTCGTCCTCACTGGGAGTGAGAGCTAACCGGACGGGTGTTATAACTTGCTAACACGGAAGTGGGGTAGACGCGCTTTGATAGGCTCAAGGAATGCTCACATGTTAACTAGTAATAAAAAACGGACTATGTAGTGAAAACCGTGTGAGATGGTCATGGCCATGTTAGGTTTATATGGTGATCTATACAATTCAGTGTACATTAAACAGTGTAAGCACATATATTACAGTCATGTATATGTTGTGGTACCAGGCGGCGCAAAAGCGTTATACAATAGGATGTCACCAAATAGGTAATTACAAGAAGCAACTAAATTCAGTTTGATCATTAAGCCCGAATGGCTTTAAGGTCTGAAGGCGGTATATCCCGGCTATTTCCCGTTGTAGTAAAGCCTTATTGTTGTCCTTGCCTTCTTTTTTATCAATAATCTCCAGTATCAAAAATTTAAGCTGAGCAATACTATGTTTTTGTTCCACAAAATGCATTGCAATGTTCGATTTTTCATTTTTAGTGCGAATGTTCGATTTGTGTTCGTTTAAACGCACTTTGATTTTTCTTTCCGTTTTCCCAATGTAGATTTTCCCACATGGGCATTTCAACAGGTAGATTAAGTTGGACGAATCACAGGTAGCACTGACATTTAATTTGATATTGTTGCCCTTCATGTGGTGGCATATGGAATTCCCTTTAATTACATTATTGCAGCTGTTGCAGTTAAGGCATGGACGAGTTCCTTTAACTTCTGTTCGAGTCATAGGTTCTTTAGAGAGGATCTCCTTGAGGTTATTGTTTCTGGTATATGCGAATATAGGTGGTGATTTGAACAAATCCTTAAATTCTGGTTCAGATGCCAAAATTCGCCAATGGTTCAATATTATTTTTTTGTATGCCGCACTTTGTGTGGAGTATTTAGAGACTAATACCATCCTGGTATCTTTAGGTTTGGTGACTCTGGTTAATGCTTTGTCTCTTGGTATTTTGGAAGCTCGTCCTTCAGCGTCTTTGACTATTTCCACCGGATATCCTCTTTCCAGAAATCTAGAGCCCATTTCTTTCATCCGTTTCTCGCACACTGCTGTTTTTGATGCTATGCGTTTGACGCGTAGCATCTGGGAGTATGGGAGATAACGTTTCAGTGAACCTTGGTGAACTATCGTGCTGTGCCCCCTGCCAACCCTCTTTGGCCTATATTACATACATATCGCCCCATTTGGCTGGTAGCACGCCTTACAGCATCAATATGCAATATGATGAAATTTCCAGAACCACTGAAGCTAGAGCTCGCACTCTAGCATATGGAGATGAGGAAACAGAACGAATTTATGCCCTGATCAATGAAGACCTAGTACAAGAAACAACATGCCGCACAAAGGAACAATGCATTAGGCAACTGCTATACTTATCTAAACGCAGAATCAATCAAAAATTGCACGCCAACACCTTAAAAACGTGGAGTGGTGTGGCTCACTGGTTAGAGGCGGCAGACCCAGAAGCAGAGGACGGCCCGGGACCAGGGTTCTATCCCCGACGCTGCAGGGTTGTGGACCAGGGTCAGCGGACTCGATAATTCTCGCCTCGGTGCCTACTCTAACCAGGGATCACACTCGGCAACTCTGGGCATTAGCTTGCCTCATCTCCACAACGGCCCCCCACATACGCCGGGGATGCCTGGTTTCACCTTGGAGATACCCAGTAGGGACCATCTCACAGGGAATGCCAGGACGGGTTCCCCAGCGGTCTACAGCGCAGAGATACTCCTTCGGGAGTCGATTCTAGCGTTTTAGAAACTCACAATCAATCAATTAAATACCACAGAGCATTACGGATACCCCGTGGACTCCGGATAGCACTCAAGCCATCTCTATGTAAGAACTCCAAAAATTTCCAAGAAAAATGGAATGCAATCCTCAATAAATGTAGCCTTGACCTCATTCTGTTAATTGTGGAAGAACTGTCTAGCATACTGGTGGAACTCACTAAGGAAATCAAAGACATTGAAAAGGAGTTAGAGGAATCTATCTCATCGGAAGAATTGTCTAAAACCTTGGAGGACATCAATATACAACTTGAAAAACATACAAGGGAAATTAATGAAAGGAAGATCCGTAAGTTCAGGCGTGACACCTTGGACTATAAATTAGGTGAAGTTTACACCTGGACAGATGTATACGCCCAGAGACGCCGTAACAAGCCCTACAGTCAACAAACAGACACCTCTTCATCGGGGAGTGAGTCCTCTAGTCATCCACCGAGAAAAACAGGAACTGGTGCCAACACACGAGGAAGCAACAAAGATACCAGTGAGCAACCAACTCCAACAGAAGACAGTCAATCCACATCTGGGCCTTTTTTAGAGGAAGGCCAAAGCGAAACAAGAGACCCCGGAGGGGAAAAAGAAAAGGAAAAAGGCCACCCCAACACGAGGAGCACAAAAAAGAGGATTACTTAGTGATTAACATATCTGATACCACGTTAACACCACATTAAATGAAATTACTGCAGAAGGGCACATCCTTCATTCCGACCACGTCTACTAATTTACTAGAATTGGAAGTCAGTACATTCAAGCTCACACAACATTTTTTTGACAATGTGCTACCACCTATAACTGACAAGAAATCTGATCAACTGATGGGCTTACGCCCCCCAAGCTCTTATATACCACTGTGCAGTCATAAAAGCATTGATATGTTTGAAACTCTAGTTAAACAGGACCTGACCAAAATAAACTACCACAAGAAAGTCAAACAGAACATCACTCAAAAAGACAAGGATACACTCAGACAAATTGTCGACAATAAGGATATAAAATGCATCAAAGCGGACAAAGGCGGTGCTTTGGTAATTGTAAACACAAGCATGTACTTAAGAAAAATCAATGAACATATCTCTGATCAAGATACATCTATGCAACTCGAAGCAAATCCAACTATCAAATTTAAAGCAGTTTTGACTGAAATACTTGTGAAAGCTCAGGAATCTGGGGTGATTGATGAGAGAACAAAAAAATGTTTTAGTGCTAGAACATCCAAAAAGTCCATCTATCAAAATGACACCCAAAATCCACAAAAACTTGGAGGACCCCCCATTTAGACCAATAGTATCCACCAGAGGTTCCCTGCACGAACCGGTGGGGAAGTTTCTGGATCGGTACCTTCAACCGCTGGTCAAACAAATGAAAAGTTATGTAAAGGATACAACGGAGTTCCTAATTAAACTATCTGAAATCACTACTCAAGAAGGGGAAAATGTAATCCTTTGTACAGCAGGCGTTAAAAGCTTATACACATCCATCCCCCATGGAGGAGGAACTGATGCGATTCAAAAAGCCATTCTGAAAAGTAATATTGATGACACAATGCAATCTTTTCTTATGGAACTTATGATATATACCTTGTATCACAGCTACTTTGCACATGAAAACAAGTGGTATTTGCAGCTATCTGGAATGTCTATGGGAAACTGTGCAGCGCCCACATATGCCAACATCTATATGCAAGAATTCGAGACAATCAATATTTATGACAATCCCACTTGGAGAAAGAACCTGAAACTATTCGTCAGATACATTGACGATTTGTTCTTTATCTGAAAGGACACCAAGGAAAGTCTGGAACAAGCACTTACGGAGTTGAATACCAAAGACAACAGAATACAACTCACGTGGCAGATTAGTGAGGACACCATCACATTTCTTTATGTGTGCATCAATAAAACCGACATAGGATTTGACACTGACCTACTCCGGAAAGAAACTGACCGCAATAATACTTTGCATTTCTCGAGCTTTCACCAAGGTTCATTGAAACGTTATCTACCATACTCCCAGATGCTACGCGTCAAATGCATAGCATCAAAAACAGCAGTGTGCGAGAAACGGATAAAAGAAATGGGCTCTAGATTTCTGGAAAGAGGATATCCGGTGGAAATAGTCAAAGACGCTGAAGAACGAGCATCCAAAATACCAAGAGACAAAGCATTAACCAGAGTCACCAAACCTAAAGATACCAGGATGGTATTAGTCTCTAAATACTCCACACAAAGTGCGGCATACAAAGAAATAATATTGAACCATTGGCGAATTTTGGCATCTGAACCAGAGTTTAAGGATTTGTTCAAATCACCACCTATATTCGCATATACCAGAAACAATAACCTCAAGGAGATCCTCTCTAAAGAACCTATGACTCGAACAGAAGCTAAAGGAACTTGTCCATGCCATAACTGCAACAGCTGCAATAATGTAATTAAAGGGAATTCCATATGTTACCCCACGAAGGGCAACAATATCAAATTAAATGTCAGTGCTACCTGTGAATCGTCCAACTTAATCTACCTGTTGAAATGCCCATGTGGGAAAATCTATATTGGGAAAACGGAAAGAAACATCAAAGTGCGTTTAAACGAACACAAATCGAACATTCGCACTAAAAATGAAAAATCGAACATCGCAATGCATTTTGTGGAACAAAAACATAGTATTGCTCAGCTTACATTTTTGGTACTGGAGATTATTGATAAAAAAGAAGGCAAGGACATTAATAATAAGGCTTTACTATAGTGGGAAAAAGCCTGGATATACCGCCTTCAGACCTTAAAGCTATTCGGGCTTAATGATCTAACTGAATTTAGTTGCTTCTTGTAATTACCTATTTGGTGACATCCTATTGTATTGGGCTTTTGCGCTGCCTGGTACCACAACATATACATGACTGTAATATATGTGCTTACACTGTTTAATGTACACTGAATTGTATAGATCACCATGTACACCTAACATGGCCACAACCATCTCACACGGTTTTCACTACATAGTCTGTTTTTTATTACTAATAAACATGTGAGCACTCCTTGAGCCTATCAAAGCGCGTCTAACCCACTTCCGTGTTAGCAAGTTATAACACCCGTCACTCCCAGTGAGGACGCCCACGACGCGAGCCCGGGTTCCCGTGCTTGCAGTTACCTCGTAGAAACTTGATAAGGCACTTCGCAATTTATCAAGTAAGTCGGCGTTAAGCCTGCCGGCATGACGCGAGCTATTTTTGAATATTTTGAATAGAGTGAATCTTCGCCCTTGGAAGCATCATTTACCGAAGTGTGTATATATATTTTTTGCAGTTAAAGCCAAGCTCCCTAAACATCTTTTTCACGTAAGTGCAATTATCCTACTCTTTGCGCTTTCACGCGGTTCCACAGAGAGTTACCACCGCATCACTGCAGCCTTTATCACTTGTGCACTGTTCACCCGCCACCCGCCGCATGAAATTGAATGCATGTTACTTTACTGTACCAGTGTTGTATATTGATACGATGGGCTACATATTATGTATTTTTGCTTGCAGAGCTCCTTGAGAAAGGGCGATGGGGCCCGAAATGCATTGGAGCGACGTTTAATGAAATGAAATGTACATTAAAAATAAGGATCACTTGAAATCTTCACTTGATAGGAAATGAGAATATTGCAGTGAGATACTGTTGAATACTAAACAATTTGAAGATTAAAACGGTAATTAAACCTTAATTGATGTGAGTCTTCTGTGAAGAACTATAAGGAGTGCCCAAAGGCAGGGATGCGTTCATAATGCATGTGCGCACATCTTTCATCATTATTTGAGAACGTATATGGACGGATACGTTACCTGCTGGAGCACCCAACCCATACAAAACTCAACTGTTAAACATTCAAGTTTGTGAAAACACAGAACTATCGTGCTGTGCACTCTGCCAACCCTCTTTAGCAATCTTGAATGCAACACAGTGCTTCTCTTCAATATAACACAATAATGAGGATTAGTTCAGCTGGACAGGACTTCTGCTTTTATGTGCCTGAATGCTGTAACTTGCAGCTCACCACTCACACCCAGAACTAATGCTGTCCCATCAGAACACAGCGAGCCCATCCCCCATCCTCGAGCACCACAAAGCACTACAGTTTCGTGCGTGTGAACTCAAAGCTTTCCAGCATTAAAACTCACTGCTAAGGCAACAATCCCTCACAAAGTCAGTCGACAACAGTACACAGCATAGCACCAAAGATGGAGAGAAATTAGTGTGATTCTCCACTGCTGGGAAACTCACTTCTCACACAGATTCAGCACAGATTATGCAAATCATCCACACCATGGGGAGAGAGTCGAGAACCGCGCAGAGGCGTCCACAGCAAGGCCATCCCAATGATATAAGAGCATTGTCAAAGCCAGCAAGCCTGGCCTGGCCTTAGAAAGTGTGCTTTTAAAAAATATATATATATTTCCATTTTGGTAAATGTTTGCAATATACAAAAACACAACTACCAAAAGAATAAATAAACTATAAATATGAATAAAGGATCCAGCAGCCGGAGGACCAGCTCTGACACTGAAGAGCGCTCCTTTTTCAGTGGATGTGCACATGTGACCGGACCCAATGTCCGGGCTCTTAGTACAATAGGGGCAGTCGCTAAAGTAGACTGAACCGCTGCCCCGTGCAGAAGCAACATGTGCATGACACTTGTACAGGGAAAGGATGAAGAAACCAGAACTAGATCCACTCCATTTAGATATACATGTCTACAATGTTATACTGAACTTTCATGAAAACATGAGGTTTGCGAGAAAACTAAAGCTGCCTCGTGCCAGACCCAGAGTGCTCTGAAATTAATCACATAACATTCCTGCTCTAAGTAGCGCTGAAGCTTGTGCAAACAATTCCTCGCCATCCACTTACTGGCCGGGTCGAGCAGAGTCAGCATTTACGTGTGGTCAGTAATCCAAGCGCCGTCAGGCAGACGCAAAGTGACCGATTTATTTTCCGGGATCGGATGTCTACACGCGTGGTTTGTTTTTCCAGAATAAGGGGCCGATTATGATGGCGGACAGACCTGAGTCCGTCCGCCACCATAGAGTAGGAGGGACCGTCCGCAGGGGCAGCGGCGGTCCCTCCGTGCAAATTAGGATGTGACCGCCACCCTGGCGGTCACATCCTGTATTTTTTATTTTTGTTATAAAGGAAAAAGCACCGCTACTAATCGTAAGTGTCCAAAGTTTGTTGGAGAGTAATCACTCGTTGGTTAATTCACATATGTACAGACGCCGATTCATGAAAAATGATGATGGAAAAATGTGAAATTCAATGTTCTTTTAATAGTCCATACAAACACCAGCCAACGCGTTTCGTTCTGTTACCAGAACTTCTTCAGGGCTGTAAATTACAAAAACATACAAAAACCACCATAAGTGCCACCAAAGAAACCAACATGTACACAAAAATGCATACATAAGTGTCTAAAAGCAATGCATTTCTATACAAGAAATGGCTAGGGTAAAACTTCTAGGATTCTTATAAAACACATTTTTTATATATAAAACACATATTAGCCTCAAAGCTTGCCATTATTTGGCAAAATTAATTGCATTTTCCATATCGCATATTAATCAGAGTATCCATGTCACTACAACAAAAATGAAAGTAAATGTCTCTAATTGATTTAGTTTAGTTGTATCACTGAAACATACTTCTTAACACAGATTCCAATTTCATACCTAAATCATTTGTATCAGCGTCAATTATCTCTTATATCTCGTTCTATTGGTATAAGCTGTGGGAGCTTGTTGACACATAGCACAATATTTTGAAAAAAATGGAAAACGAAAAATCAAGTAAAGTTGCAAAATATGAGTCCCACACATAGGCATGATGGGTCATATTTCACAAATACGAAAGGAAACTACCTCATAGATCCACCAATGTCATTATATCTTCATCACAATTAGTAAGTGTAATCAATGCTCATAGTCAAACCCAATACCATATTACATCAAATTGTCATTGAAGTTTCACCACTACTAGTTTCCAAAGTGTAACCACACGAAGAGAACTATAGATGTGTATGTATATGATTACAAAATAGCAAAATGCACATTGTTTGACTCCTTCTTCACCCTGTTTCAACGCAATATATTGTGTATAGAAAATAGGCATCATAACAACCCCTATTATGTACATATACATTTCTCGCATCAAAGGAAAATGTTTTAAGTTATTAAATATAGCAAACCAGATTCCTACCGCAATTTTTCAAGGTGTAGATTATATCCAATCCAAAATCCTCATCCAAAATATATGTTTATTCGGTTAGGTCTGCCTCACTATGATAAACCCGTGCCGTTCAATATTATCAATCGGTTATCGAAAAGTGAAGAGAGCTGAAAATGTTCAATTATGAACCCGGTATTACCCTACAATGAAGAAAATGGAAGAGGGAAATGACACACAAATATATCCCCACTTTCATATATACGTATCTAGAGTGATATCTTTTGTATATATGAGAACAGAAAATTCACCTAGGACAGGAATTGTTTCTAGTAACATCGAATGCACCTACCTTCTCAGTATATGCAAAGCCTTTGTCGCCGATTAAAGCTGTCCCTCCTCCATTTATTTTTCGAATTCCAAAACAATATCACCATATGGCAGTTGCCTATAAGAAACAAAAAATGTATATATATATCTGTATACACAATATATGAGGTTTGTATCCCTCCCGTTGTGTGTGCGCTATAAGATGTGCATAGGGGCCATGGGACACACTTGATAGTCCCTTCGCATTGACATCACCCATATCTCATAAAGAAAAGGGTGGGTGGGGGCGTTAGAATAACGGATGTAAAAATAAGTCTAAGTCCGTGTGCCCCACGTCTGTTTGTGAAGTCGGAATTATTCCACCTTACCACAAACGAACACTGCTGCGTGTTCCCTAGTTATAACGGGCAAGTGCTATAGCATCGAAAAATGCATGTCCATTTGAAATGTAAATTACAAAAACGCGGTAGAAAAAAGTAAACATAGAGCATAATAGTCTCTATTCTAAATGGCAAAATGGCCATATCGAACACATACCCATGTGGTCGGAACACCAACCCCTGTGGTGGCGTCTCAGATCTCCGACGCGTGTTGCAATCCAACTAATGTAGGGGGCCCGCCCGCCATGAGATTTAAAAGGAAAATCACGTCGATCACGTGTGTCGAGCCACCATCCGATCATAGTGTTCCTCAAAAAACACTGCAAACGTGGCCGCCATCTTAGTGTGGTCAATAGGTAACAGTATTGCCAAAGCAAATGTGTTGGCGAGATGGCCAAGACCACCTGATACACATTGTAAATGTGTATATTGTGTCCAGAATGATTTGTGGCACCATAAACTAACCACTGGGGTAAATGTCATCAGGCCGGCAGTGGAACTCTAATTTGCGAAAACGATCGGCAGTTAGTTTATTTGCGCAATAGTTTGAAGCGCAACGAAACAGGTCAAACAAAAATGCCCAATTGCTGTTAGTACGATTTTTAAAGGGAAGCGTATTCCTATGAATTGGTGCCCAGTACCTAAATTCAATCCATGCAAGAATGAATCGTGTAAGTTTGTAAAGGGGGCGGGCCGTCAGTTAGACACACGGATAGAGAAATTAATAACCCTTGATTTGACACCTGTGTAGAAGCTGACAATATTGGCTACACATTATAGCTTGATTTCAACATACAAATCCATAGATGTTAGAACATCTACAGTATTTACAGTATTTACGCTCGTTGTATCATTATATCAAAATGTCAATAACCAGGGTATTTTGGAATTATCACAAGTCATTTCCATATAGAAGAACAGTACAGCCAAGAGGGGGAACACTGCATCCAATGGACACCAGATCCAAGAAAATTTACAACACATGACCCCCCCCGAAATTATCAATACTAATAGTGACTCTATAACTCATGCTGCCAACGCCCTGTCTATTGTAAACTTGTCAGACCGCACTCTCACCGATGTGGAAATTAACATCTTACAAAAAGGTTTAAGTTTCTGTCCATCACAAGTTGGGGATCCAACTTTATTGATGATAGATTTGTTTAAATTTACTCGACAATTAAAATTAAAGGATCATTTTGAAAACAATCCGAAGTCGGGTGATGATATTTCGTCCATTACACCATCTTGTACTACCACAATATCTGATTTGGAGAATGCACAATTATTACTGTCCAGTGAAACAGGTGACAATCCGTCACTTTATGAAATACGTTCGGATCTCAACATCGAGGAAGATACAATGATTACCAGTGGGCTTAAACCGCGTTCCAAATACATTCCGGTGAATACACACAAAAATATTGATCTGTTTCGAGAACGAGTTTCGCAGGACTTTTACAAAATGATTGAGTCACCCAATAGATATACATGTAATCGTCAAAACCTGACTAGGACTGAAAGATTGGCTTTGGCTGGATTGGCGCAGGACAACAACATTACCATCAAAGAAGCAGACAAGGGAGGAAATGTGGTTGTCATGAACACCATCGACTACAATAATGAAATTAGTAGACAACTAGCTGATACCACGTGTTACAAAAGGTTGGATGCCAGCCCCATTTCCTCTCTTGTCGCTCATATTAACACCAGGATACAGGATTGGGGTGAAGTTGGTCTCCTTTCTGAAGCAGAATGTCGATACCTTAAAGTAGCCAAACCTATGGCCCCGTGCATTTACCTGCTTCCTAAGATACATAAGGGGGGTTCTTTTCCACCTGGACGCCCTATTATCTCAGGGATTAACTCCCCCACGGAACGACTTTCCCAGTATGTAGATGGGTTTTTACAACCATTGGTCGTAAATTTACCCTCATATATCCAAGATTCAGGTGACATATTGAATAAATTTGACAGTTTACAGTGGTCGACAGACCTTATGTTCGTCACACTGGATGTCACAGGTTTGTATACGTGCATACCCCAACATTTTGGCATAAGGGCACTTTCCTCTTTTTTGTCACTAAGAACTGCAGATCATATTGAACATAATGAGATGCTAATCGAAATGACAGAGTTAATATTGTCCAGAAACTTTTTCCTACATGGCGATACCTGGTACCACCAAATAAGGGGTACTGCGATGGGGAGCAAATTTGCTCCTTCATACGCGGGGTTGTTTATGGGATGGTGGGAAAGGGAACATGCTTGGGGCAGATATGCCTCCCCCTGGATGGACTTGATCATCTTTTGGGGGAGGTATATTGACGACATCATAATGCTGTGGAAAGGGAGTAAAGCCCAATTGATGGACTATTTCTCCTATCTGAATGAGAATCCTTTCAATGTACAATTGACTATAAAATCTAGTTGCAATCAAATTGAGTTTCTAGATGTGCTCTTCTACATAGAAAACAACACGATACAGAGTAATCTGTATCGGAAAAGCACATCTTGTAATAGTTTGCTGCATGCCTCGAGTGCACACCCTAGCTCGACTATTAACAATATACCATATGGAGAAATGGTGCGCATTAGACGGAATTGCAGCACTGACAAGCATTTCAAAGAAAATCTTAGTGACACCAAGATTAGATTCACCAACAGAGGGTACAATACGAAAGTCTTAGACAAAGCAGAAAAGAGAATACTTACAGTGAGTCGCAAAAATATTTTGATCAAGAAAGGGAAGCATGATAAGAAGACTCAAAAATCTAAAATGGCATTTATTACACAGTATACACAAAATAGCACTGAGGTTTTTAAAGTACTTAGACGTCATTGGAGTCTACTTACAGAGGTACCTAGTTTGAACAAAGAGATTAAGAATACTCCCAAAATCACCTTTAGGAGAGGTAAAACTCTGCGTAATGTCCTATGTCCGAGTTACCCTACACCTAAAAAAACTAGTACATGGATGTCTACAAAGCCAAAGGGCTTCTTTACATGTGGGGGATGTAATATTTGCCCTTTGGGAAAAAACAAAACTAAGAAATTTCAATATAATACCAACTGTGAATATGAGATAAGACACTACATAAACTGCAATACGAGCCATGTAGTCTATGTGATCGGTTGTGGATGTGACAAAATTTATGTCGGTAGCACGATACGACCATTAAAAATGAGGATCCAAGAGCACGTACGTGCTATCAAAAACTATGACCTAAGATACCCAATGATATATCACATGAGAGAACATCACAAAGATGACTGTACGATATGGGTACAGGGTATAGATCATGTACCTCCACACCCTAGAGGTGGAGATCGTGAACTCACCCTAAGGAAGAAAGAGGCTTCCTGGATTTGCCGTTTGAGGTGTCTAGAAAGAGGACACAACACTGAGGATGAGATGCATTATCACTTACAATGATTTGATATATAATGGCTATATTGCAAACTGTTATGTGATACATATCGACAGGTGTTGTGAGCTTTTGGGTTACATAACAAAAACGCAGTTTGGGTTTCAAATCATCCCCCTGTTTCATTGGTTAAACTTCTTGCCGATGAGATACATATGGATCACTTCTATATGGAAATGACTTGTGATAATTCCAAAATACCCTGGTTATTGACATTTTGATATAATGATACAACGAGCGTAAATACTGTAAATACTGTAGATGTTCTAACATCTATGGATTTGTATGTTGAAATCAAGCTATAATGTGTAGCCAATATTGTCAGCTTCTACACAGGTGTCAAATCAAGGGTTATTCATTTCTCTATCCGTGTGTCTAACTGACGGCCTGCCCCCTTTACAAACTTACACGATTCATTCTTGCATGGATTGAATTTAGGTACTGGGCACCAATTCATAGGAATACGCTTCCCTTTAAAAATCGTACTAACAGCAATTGGGCATTTTTGTTTGACCTGTTTCGTTGCGCTTCAAACTATTGTGCAAATAAACTAACTGCCGATCGTTTTCGCAAATTAGAGTTCCACTGCCGGGCCTGATGACATTTACCCCAGTGGTTAGTTTATGGTGCCACGAATCATTCTGGACACAATATACACATTTACAATGTGTATCAGGTGGTCTTGGCCATCTCGCCAACACATTTGCTTTGGCAATACTGTTACCTATTGACCACACTAAGATGGCGGCCACGTTTGCAGTGTTTTTTGAGGAACACTATGATCGGATGGTGGCTCGACACACGTGATCGACGTGATTTTCCTTTTAAATCTCATGGCGGGCGGGCGGGCCCCCTACCTTAGTTGAATTGCAACACGCGTCGGAGATCTGAGACGCCACCACAGGGGTTGGTGTTCCGACCACACGGGTATGTGTTCGATATGGCCATTTTGCCATTTAGAATAGAGACTATTATGCTCTATGTTTACTTTTTTCTACCGCGTTTTTGTAATTTACATTTCAAATGGACATGCATTTTTCGATGCTATAGCACTTGCCCGTTATAACTAGGGAACACGCAGCAGTGTTCGTTTGTGGTAAGGTGGAATAATTCCGACTTCACAAACAGACGTGGGGCACACGGACTTAGACTTATTTTTACATCCGTTATTCTAACGCCCCCACCCACCCTTTTCTTTATGAGATATGGGTGATGTCAATGCGAAGGGACTATCAAGTGTGTCCCATGGCCCCTATGCACATCTTATAGCGCACACACAACGGGAGGGATACAAACCTCATATGTTGTGTATACAGATATATATATACATTTTTTGTTTCTTATAGGCAACTGCCATATGGTGATATTGTTTTGGAATTCGAAAAATAAATGGAGGAGGGACAGCTTTAATCGGCGACAAAGGCTTTGCATATACTGAGAAGGTAGGCGCATTCGATGTTACTAGAAACAATTCCTGTCCTAGGTGAATTTTCTGTTCTCATATATACAAAAGATATCACTCTAGATACGTATATATGAAAGTGGGGATATATTTGTGTGTCATTTCCCTCTTCCATTTTCTTCATTGTAGGGTAATACCGGGTTCATAATTGAACATTTTCAGCTCCCTTCACTTTTCGATAACCGATTGATAATATTGAACGGCACGGGTTTATCATAGTGAGGCAGACCTAACCGAATAAACATATATTTTGGATGAGGATTTTGGAGTGGATATAATCTACACCTTGAAAAATTGCGGTAGGAATCTGGTTTGCTATATTTAATAACTTAAAACATTTTCCTTTGATGCGAGAAATTTATATGTACATAATAAGGGTTGTTATGATGCCTATTTTCTATACACAATATATATACATTGCGGCGGGTGCTGCTTGAAGCAGCACCCGCCGCAATGATAAAAATGTAAGTTGTGCATTTGCATGCACAAAGCAGCAGGCACCTCGCGGTGCCTGCCGCTTTGTGCAGGCAAATGCAGGGGGGTACCATAGGTACCCCCCATGTGCACCCCCCACCCCCCTTCACCCCTGGGGGCCCACAACGGGCCCCCAAACACAAATCCGTATGCCTTTACACGGCGGAAATGCCGCCGTGTAAAGGCATCTTTCTGCAGACATCCTAATATGGCTGGCGGTGTCTGATAGACACCGCCAGCCATGTTAATGCTTCTCCGCCGCGGGCAGAATCCGCCCGCGGCGGAAAAGCGGAGGACAGATAGTAAGACCCACCAGCCATCCTAATATGGTGGTGGGTCTTTCAAGGCTCCGCGGCGGATTTCCCGCATCCTCCGGGCCGGCGGTGGCTTCCGCCGGCCCGGTGGATGCGGGAAATCCACAATCGTAATAGGCCCCTAAATGTTTAGAAGCCGTAGTGAGTCACGTAGAAGGAGTGCTGTTTGCACAGATGGGTCTGGGGAGTTCTAAAGACGAGGAGGGCCAAGAGACTGCCCTAGAGCTACTGGCATCTCGAAGTAAAGAGCCTGTCGGCTAATCTACCAAAGCAAGGAGTAGGACAAGCATTGGCAAAGCCAATAAGTCTCGCCTATGCAAACGCTATTGGCTTTGCCAATGTATTTTAGCCATGTTGTTCAGCCTGGCGGTAAATTTGTTTCATAGAGGAGGATGGTGCAGAGTGTCGTAGCGCTGAATGGCAAAGAATGGAGTAGAGTTCGGTTGCATAAATTATCATGTAATGGAGTGGCATAAAGTGGAGTTGCGTAGAGTGGAGAAGATGTGGTCTGACGGCTAGATTGCCGGCTTTGGAGCAGGGAAACCAAGGTTCGAGCCTCGGGGTCGCGTCCACATACTGTGATTCTTGGCAAATCACTTAATCTCTCTGTGCCTACCAAAAACAAGCATTGGCAATAGCCAATAGGTCTAGCTTTTATAACCTTAGAAGCATTTAGGTATACAGCACAATATCCTAGGTGCAACAACATTAACTGTTGCATGGTTAAACACTTATAAGGCCCCAAAGGTGAGACCTATTGGCTATGCCCATGCTTGTTTTAAATCGTCGATGGTAGGGTGTATGACCCCCAACAGCGTTCACTTTATTTTGGATCCGGGTCCATATTTTCAGTTTTTCCTGCTCTGCCACTTTCAATTACAATTTTCTAAACAGCTTGTCATGGCTGTTTACCATGCCCTCAATTAGTGTGTCTATTTCCTTGTCAGAATACTTATTTTTCCTCTTCCTGGCACTTTGGCTGTTCTCTACTGTTGCTGTATTGATTTTGCGAAAGGTCCAGGTATTGTTCCAAATGAAACTTTCACTCCTGTTCAGCTCCTGCAGTCAGCTCCCTCCTCTCACTATGACTGTGCACTGAATGAGGCTTGGCTTCTGACTTTCTGGTAGTGATGTCATCAAGATGCATCAAACGTGCGACTCTGCTATTAGCGATTTCTTTAATCGCGAAATCACAAATAGTGAGGTCGCAATTTGAGAACTTGCATAATGTGAATGTGATTTATTGCGAATCGCTATTATTTCGCAATTTTTTTGATGCATCGATTTTTTCGATACCTTATTTGTGATTCCTTCTTTCTCGCAAATAAGGAATCGCAATTTTTAACATTGATGCATGTGCCTGATAATGAATCTAGAACAAGCTCAGAAAATTCCTTGGCTGTTATATGTGTGACAAACTCTTACAACACTGGGGTTTGCATATTTATATGACACTCCGACCCTTTGTGAACAATTTCCTAAAACAAGATTGAAAGACATTTTCATAATAAAGCTGTTTCAGATTCATAAATGTAAATGTAAATGTGCTGGACTTGTAAAGCGCACAGCTGCCCGTAAGCGTCCCAGCGCTTGCTTAGGGAACCCGTCCTGGTATTCCCCTGTGAGAAACCCCGGCAGGGTGTCCACAAGGTGAAAGCTAGGCATCCCGCCGCGAGGGGCCCGTAGTGGAGATTAAGCAAGCTATTGCCCAGAGTCGCAGAGTGTGACCCCATGAGTCGAGTAGGCACCAGAGCGAGAATTGTCGAGTCCGTGGAATTTTGAGCCCGAGACCCGCCGAGGCGGGGAATCGAACCCTGGTCCACGGTCAATCTCAGCTTCCGGGTCTGCCGCCTCTAACCACTGAGCCACGCTTCTCCACCGTTCGTGGGACAGATACAGAGGAAATAATCTGTAAAGGTCTATGAAAACTTGCCACAGATTCCCCCATGGCCCTCGTTCGTACCTTGCGTTAGTAGAGAACAAACAACACTGTTATATCCTGATAATATTTTGTTTAAACTATATTCCGTTAATGCTGGCCCACCCTAATTATATTTTTTCTAGAAGCAATTTCCTATGTTGTCCATGTGATGATAAGGCGATCCAATCAACTTCACATATTTTATTTTTTTGTCCATTTGATATAACTGAGAGAAAAAAGTTTAGTGTTCCACTCCAAAAAAAAATCACTCTGCGCTTTTCAGCACAAGCACTTTCCCTATTATATCAATTAGAAACTGCGTTTGTTTGTCCTGCATTGTCGTCTTTTCTACTGGCAGCTATGAAAACTCGTAAGCCTTTTAACATAACTTAAATTGGATTTTAAGATGCGTTTTTAATCAGAAGGTTGTTGATTGCTGCTATATTTGTCTATCTTAATATGAAATGTGAATTTTAAATGGAAATTGTTTGTCTCACATTGTAATATTTTCTAAAGGTATGACTTTTTGTATCCAAAGAAATGGTCTTTTATATGTACTTTTATGCATTTCTATTGAACTGCGAAATAAAGTTGTTGAATGAATGAGTCACAAGCAACCCCAAAATTAACCTGTGCTCAACAACTCTCTGGTAGCTTGGTACAAAGCAGTCAGGCTTAACTTGGAGCAAATGTACAAAGTATTAATGCAGCACTTTAAACTGTAATAAAGTGATAACACAACACAAGAAAAATCCCACACCAGTTTAGAACAATAGAACAACATTTAAAAAATAAAACTAACGCAAACAACAATTAGTAGGATCGAAGATATGTAATTTTAAAGATATAAGTGAAAATTGTGTCACAAAGCGCCACTCGTGGCAATCTAGTCGCACAAGACTGGTAGAGAGTCCCAAGTTGAGGACGACAGTGATGGAGTGCAGGTCGGATACAGGGACCAGGCTACTACTACGGAAAGTTTACCTCCTCAGTCCAGCACAAAGAGTCCCATTCGAAGAGGAGGGGGCCATGAGGAACAGAGTAGCATCATGGACAGTCGTCGATGTACCACAAAGAGCAGGCCAGGCGTTGCAGACAAGCTTCACTGTAGGGTGAAGATCCGTTTGTAATCGCGAGTGCTCCAGTCGGTGCTTTGTGATGGAGCTTCCCGTGAGCAATCAATGCTGTAGCACAAAGGGTCAGGCTGGTGGATGTTCGTGGGCTGGCGGAAGTTCAATTGGGCAGGCAGTGTGAGCAACAAGGTTTCAGCACCCAACAAACTGAAAACTTCAATTCAGACTCTCTGAAGCCACATCAGACGTCCAAGACCTGAGGGGCATCACTTGTGGGGTGAGGAACTTAGTCAAGCTGGTCTGAGTTCTGGTTCAGTTGAGCTGTTATGTCAATGTTGCTCTAAACAGAAGGCCATCAGACTAGCCAATGGAGTCAAGCTGAAAGTCCTGGGTGCAGTTCCAGGTTCAATCCCTCTGACTCAGGCTGAAGGGCGGCAATCCAGCAATGTGTATTTGTGTTTGTAAAGCGAGTGTTTACCATAAGGGTATCTTAGTACCTAATAACAGATGTTTATTGCGATCCAAATCAATGGTACTCATTTTATCGACCATAGAAGGATGAAAGGCTGAGTGGACCCACCAGGATTTGAACCTGTAACAATGAGGTCAAGTGCTGGCCCCTACAGTAGACACATTATTCCATTAAGCCACCAGACCCAGCAGTGCAGCAGTCCAGCAGTGCAGTAGTCCAGCAGGGCAGTAATCCAGCAGAGTGCTAGTCCTTTTAGCAGCAAAGCAGTCCTTTTCCTGGCAGAGCTTCTACAGGCCCAATAGTGTACTGAAGAGTTGGTGTCTGATGTCCAATATATATACCAGGTGCCTCCTTTGAAGTGGTAGAAACTTTTAATAGTTTTCCATTGAACTGCACAGGCTACCTGCCTCCCCTGCCCTTGCTCCAGACTAACTATGGGGCGTATGCCGCCCTTTGTGTGGAGGCAGGACACTCCCTATTCAAGTGTAAGTAGGGCTGTGCCCATCTCCACATTATCACCCTGCCAGTGATGGCCATCCTGGCACAACTAAGCTTTATATTGTGTATGGCTGTCTCAGAGGAATAAACCAAGCACAGCTGTCAGCTACACCCTGTCATGTGTCCCAGAGACAGGCTGCAGTCACTAAATGACCTGTACAGGAAAATGCCAACTTTCTAAGAGTGCTCTTTTTACAATTGTAATTTAAAATCTGACTTTACCATAACAGTGGATTTTTAATCATAATTCCAAGACATCAAACATGTACCTGTTCCAACTTGGAAGTTACAGCTTTTTAAACATGTTTAAAGGGCTACACAAGTGGGTTGAACAATCAGTGCTGCAGGCCCACTAGTAGCATTTAATTTACAGGCCCTGGGTACCTGTGGTACCACTGTACTAGGGACTTACAAGTACATTAAATGTACCAATTGAGTATAATCCAATATTGCAATGTTTTATGGGGAGAGTACAAGCACTGCAGCACTGATTAGCAGTGGTTAAGTGTGCAGAATCCTAAAAGCCAACAAAAACTGGTTCAGAAAGCAGGAGGATGAAAGCATAACGTCTGGGAATGACCCTGCAGGCAGGGTCAAGCCCAACACGAGTAGATTATTACAGTATTACAGGTATATAATAACTCTGTTGGAAATAATAAAAAGAGGGATATAATTTAGTTAGTGGTCTGGTATTCCATACAGCAATTTGGGCCCAGTAGATATGAAGATGGATGAGAGAGGGTCCGGAGTGAATAGGTGAATACAATGCCTAGGGTACTGGTGTCCCAACAGGAGAGCAGGAGGGAGGAGAGAAGTTCTGCGGGAGTCAGGAGGTTAGTGAAGTCGTTTGTACCAGGAAATGGAGCAATAAGATGCCTCTGGTAATGCAGGTTTACTGGCAACCGACATGCCTTGAAAGGCACTGAGGAGGATCGCAATATAACTAATGGTAAGTAGGGCAGCCAGAGCCAAAGGTGAGTAAGTCCCTGTGGATTACCTAATAATATTAATTTATTTATTTATTTTTGTGTTTTATACAGCGCAAACTTGACCCGTGAGGGTATCAGAGTGCTTTACAAGGTACAATGGTGAACAAAAACAAAGTTTAAAGTGCAGAATAATACATAATCAACAGATTGGATGGCTAGGGGTGTGGTGCTAAGAACAAAGGGAGAGAGGGGATACAGGAGAAGGTTCAAATCACCGTTAGTGACAGTAAAAACAAAGGTCCAACGTATTCTCGGCAGAGAGAATGGTGACCTGGGTGAGAGGCAATAGACTTAGATTCGTCTGTCCCAAAGTGGTGGATGAGGGCAGGCCTTAGATGAGGAATTTACCCATGAGAAAGGTTTTGGCATCTGTTTGGAAACGTGCTAGAGAAGGGATTCTTCTGATAGCGGGTGGGAAAGAGGTTCCTTATACTTGGTGCTGCTCCGGTGAAGGCCCTATTGTAGGTTCTTTTTTTTTTTTAAAGAAGGCAGGTTGGAGTAAGACGTTGCTAGCCGATCGGGAGTTCCTGCTTCCTCCAGCTACCACTAGTTTCCGTGCTAGATAAGCAGGGGAGTTTGTGTAAAGAGCTTTATGTGTAATGCATGCCAGTTTCAGCTGGATTCTGGCCTCTAAAGGGAGCCAGTTCAGCGCTTTCATGTGCGGGGAGATGTGGTCAAATTTCCTGGTACCTGTGAGTAGTCTTGCAGCCGCGTTGAGACAGGCTTTTAGGGGTGCTAAGGAGATCTTGGGTAATCCTGTAAGGGTGGAACAACCATATTCCAGTCTGGAGATGACTAGTGCTTGTACTGCCATTTTTAAGTCTGGAGCGCCTATGAAAGGTTTAAGCTTCCAAAGGTAGCTCAGGTGGAATCTGGCTGCTTTAGCCATCGAGTTAATGTGATCTTGCATGTTCAGGTTATAGTCGAGGGCTATGCCCAGGGATTTAGCAGAGTCCACTACAGTCGGCAGCCAGTTTAGGGCTGTGATGGACTTGATCCACATCTGAATCTCCGGATTGGTTTTTGAAGGGGAGATTAGGAGAATTTCAGTTTTCTTTGCGTTAAATTGGAGTTGTTTATTGGCAAGCCAATAGACAGTCAGTTTCAGGGTCTCATTTAGGGAGAGGATCTCCTCGAGCGAAGAGATATTGATGTAAATTTGGGTATCGTCCGCATACATATGGTAGGAGATGTTGGCGGTACGAAGAACTTCAGGGAGTGGCTCTAAGTTAAGATTAAAGAGGGTGGGGGACAGGGTTGAACCTTGGGGGACTCCAACCGGGACCAGGGAGGGTGCAGATAGATTGCCGTTGATCAGGAACCTCTGGGAACGGTTGTGGAGGAAGTACCTGAACCATTCTAGGACTACGCCATCCAGACCCATCCTGAGTTTGAGACCTTCAAGTAGTTTTTCATGGTTGACCGTGTCGAAGGCGGAGGACAGATCAAGGAGGATTAGAAGGCAGGTTTTGCCTTGGTCTAGGGCTTGAAGGGCATCATCCACGATGTGGAGCATACTAGTTTCAGTGCTGTGCCCTGGTCTGAATCCTGATTGGAAGTCGTCAAGTAGGTGGAAGTTGTTGATGTGCTGACTTAGTTGCTGTTGTACACACTTCTCCAATACTTTGGCTAACAGCGGGATATTGGAGATAGGTCTGGATTTGTCAGGGGAGGCTGGATCCAGTGATGGTTTTTTCAGAATAGGGAGGACTTGGCCGGCTTTTAAAGGGTCCGGAATCAAACCCTGCTGGAAAGAGGCATTGATTATTGCAGTCCAACAGGGAACGATGGATTGGGAGGAGGCAGCGAAGAAGTTTGAGGGTAGTGGTTCATTAAAGTGGTTATTTGGGTTTAAGGTAGAAAGGATTTTGGAGATGGAATCTTCGTTATAGAATTCGAAGTCAGTCCAGCGGGCTTGGTTTTTAGGTGGGGCCAGAGGGGGTGGTGCAAAAAAAGGGGGCAGGTCAGGAGGGGGATGGGTGTAAGTGGCGGTACTGAGTTCAATTCCTAATGCTGTGGTTTTATCAGCGAAGAAAGAGGAGAATTCCTCTGACAATAATAGGGATTTTGGGAATTCTTTTTCGGTGCTTTAGCCAGTTTATTACATTGGAGTTTGACCAGTTCATAGAGCTTACAAGGTCTATTCTTGGCGTTCCCCAATTCCGAGCTGAAGTATTCTTTTTTGGAATTGAGGATGTGCTTGTTGTAGGCGTTTCTTGCCTGGCGGAGACGTTTTAGATGAGTTGCCGAGGGGTGTTGTCTCCAGAGTCTTTCCGATTTCCGTAGGGATCTTCTCTCCATGTTGAGGGAGCTAGTGAACCAGTGGTTTCTGTCCTTGATTTGTGTTCTTTTTAGTTTTAGAGGGGCAAGTTTGTCCAGAATGTTTGAGATGGATGAAACATAATGTTTATTGAGGTCGGTGACCGAGGAAATGTGTGAGGGGGTGGAGGTCAGATTTGCAGCGAGCCTCTAGTTTCATAAGTTCAAGATTCTTGGTGTCTCTGGTCCAGCGTTTGGGAATTACCGGTTGCGACGTCTTTGTCTTGTGGGTCCCGGGTAAAGTGAAAGATATGGAGTGATGGTCAGACCAGTCACATGGGTCTATTGAGATAAGCTTGACGGAGAATTCCTTAGAAAAGATCAAGTCAAGGATGGCCACTTTAGAGTGGGTTGGTAGAGAGCAGGCTTGAGTTAGGGCTTAGTCAGTTATGACGTTTTTGATGGCATTGACATGGGGATCTTTGGTGTCATTCCAGTGCAGGTTGAAATCACCCAGGAATATCTCTGTGGCATTGGAGGAAATCTTAGGGGCATATTATCAAGGACCGGTGTAAAAATTATCACGTTCTGGTGTTAGCATGGGCTTCTATGGGAATTAACAAGGGCTTATTATCAAGCCCATTATTGCCGTTTCCTGATGATAAAACGGTGATAATTTTAACACCGGTCCTTGATAATATGCCCCCTGGTTGTGATGATTTCCAAGAGGTGATCAAAGAAAGAGTCGTTTGAACTTGGAGGGTCATAAAAAATATGCAAGTTACAAAGGTGTAATGAGTTGCTGCAAATGGAGAGTGCGAGGTATTCGCAGGAGTCAGGGGAGTTCGCCAAGAGTTCTGTGATAAGCAGGGAGGATCGGTAGATGCAGGCAATGCCTCCTCCTTTCTTGTTGGAATGTCTGTCCAGCCTGGCGATGTTGTAGTTGGGAGGGACTAATAAGTCCAGGCAGGGGGAAGAGTATTGATTGAGCCAGGATTCGGTTAGTATAGCTAGGTCTAGGTTTTTGTTCAGGATGAGGTCAGTGATATCAGAGGCATGCTTGACTGCTGAACGGCAGTTTATTGAGAGACCAGCTAGGTGGGGGTCAGGGGGAGTGGCAGGTGTCTGGATGGACAGAGATACAGGCGCAAGGTTGCTTTTTACCACACTTCTGTTATGGAGGGTAGCAGGCCTGTTGGGGTCGATGGTGACCGTGCTGATGGGGTGTTTAGGATTGATATGTAGTGGGTGGGGAATGGCTTGGATGGAGCTATGGTCTTGGAGGATGGCTAGGATTTCATTACCCGTGAGGTCTAGGAGGTTAGAGGTGGCGGTGGGAGAGTTGTAAGAGAGTGCGAGAGCTTGGGAATCCTCCTCTGAGAGGAGACAAGGTTGTTTGCGCGGACGAAGATTTCTCAGCGGTAGCGGGAGTGGGTGCTTAGGAGGTTCGGTGATTGGATGGGGGAGGTATGAGGTGGCTTGAGGCTAGCAAGGAAGATCTCAGCAAGGTGAAGGAGGTTCATGAGATCCAGAATGGAGCTATGAATGCTCTGGGTGAGTTTAACCGCTCTGGAGTGCAGAGTTTCGAGATCACTATAAACTGGGGGTGCTAGAAGGCAGGGGTTCAAATGTTCAGGAGCAGTCCGGGGGGCATGTAGCGGTGGAAGGGGAGATAGATTGGCTTGAGCAGACTCCAGGGTCTTTGGAGGAGTACCAAGCTTGCTGTTATGGTGTATGACTGGCGGGGAGGATCTCAAATCTTGCAACAAGGAGTTGCATGAATACAATCTCAAAGAAAAGCGAAAACATTGCAAAACATTAACATCTGTTCTTGGAATGTGAATGGTCTAGCATCCAAAATAGGAGAAATCGACTTTGCTGACTTCATATTACAGTACGATATATTGCTGTTGCAGGAAACCTGGCAGACAACATTTACTCCTATAGTAGGCTACAAAGAACATTTAAACTTAGCTAAAAAAGAGTCAGCACATGGAAGAGCCAAGGGTGGCTTATCAATATACATCGCCACAGATATCCGATGGGAAGAAGAAAATATCGACCTGGATTCAAGCTGGATGCAATGCATTAAACTTGCAGTAAATACCGCTTGTACATTGATAATTATGAACATATACATCCACCCAGCCCACAAACACAAGGGGAGAGATATACAACAACTGGCCGCCACCATCAAAACGTTAAAGGCAACATATCCACAAGCCAACATAATATTGACTGGAGATTTCAACATGAATTTGATGCAAGAACACGAGAAAAATCTACCAAATGGAATACCCGTCAGGAGAGACAACTCAACTAGACGTGACACATTTGGAAAGAAATGTGCCGCATTGCTAGACAAACAAGCATTATATACGCTGAATGGTCGAAGCCCACAAGATAGTCCGGCAGCATTCACAAGAGCGACGGCAAAATCAGGAGCAACCATTGATTTCACCTTAGTAGATCCAGACCTATTCCCCAGTATCACACATTTTCAAATACTAGAAAGAATAGAGAGTGATCACTACCCCCAAACTTTTACACTAATTGATTTCAGAAAAAAGCATCCACCATCAAGAGCTCTGACGCAATTTACTAAACTGTATAATTTAAACCGGTTAATATGGAATGAAAACACCATAGACAAAATCTTGTAGTTCTGCACAGCTTTTCTGACTACTATAGGTGAAAAATCACTGGGGATAGAGGCGTGGGAGTCCTTAATTAAAAACTTGAATAGAAAGTTTATACACAGCCCCAAAAACCCAAACACGTCACGGATCAGCGGGTCAGAATGGTACACTAAAGCTCTGAGGATAAAAAAAACAAAATTAAACAAAGCATTGAGACAAATGAGAACTCACGGTCAACAACCTTCCTGGGAGGTCTTAACGACAATTAAAAAATGAAAAGTGATCTAAAAAAAAGAGACCCAGGACGCCAAACGCACATATAATGAGCAATTCTGGACAAAAATGCTCTACCCAAGTCAACAACAAAATTCCAAACTGTTTTGGGCCCAAATAAATGCTCTATCCAATGGAAAAAAACGGCATTTCAACTCCGATATAACTGAGCATGTATGGCGAGCTCACATAGAAGCTACATATAACTCACAGACTAGTACCGTAATTGACATACAGATGGCGATGCAATTAAACCAAGGAAACCCCAGTGAGAAAAGAGAGCAGAGGAAGGCAGAGATACAGAAACCATCTATGTATGCTCCATACCACACGACAAGCAAGCCGAACCAGAAACAAAACAGCAACTCGCAAAAAAAACAAATAAAAGGAAAATTGCAACAAGATCAGCCAGAAACAGCAGGGTCAGATCAATCAATAGTTGACATTCAGACTACACAAAAACAAGTAAAGAACATCATAAAAAAACAGATATCAGATGGGGCGCTGGGACCTAACGGTCTGCCAAACGCCCTATTCAAAAAAGATTCAGCATTCTGGTCCAACCATCTGGCCATACTGTTTGAGAACATTTTAGAATCTCACACTAACCCCGATTTGTGGCGAGGTAGTATTCTGCACCCAATATTTAAATCTGGGGCTCACGCAAACCCCGCAAATTATAGGCTAATAGCCCTCATAGATGTTGAGGCAAAAATGTACGCGGCAAACTTGCTTAAAGACCTAGAAGATTGGGTAGAGAACATCAAACTGATCCCCAATACACAAACGGGCTTTCGAGCCGGAATGGGTACCCTAATAAACATATCCGCCGTAACACTCCTGGCTAACCAAGCTATTGTAAACTCAAAAGTATTGTACGCGTGTTTTATAGACCTCAAGGCGGCCTTTGATAAGGTCCCCAGACAAGCCTTGTGGGAAAAAATGAAATCTTGGGGTGCACCGACAAATTTACTGAATGCAATAATCCACCTTTATTCAAAAACATGGGTTCAAGTAAAAATGGGAGATGGCCGAACTCTAACTAACAAAATTACAACCATCAATGGCCTAAAACAGGGGTGCGTTTTGGCCCCCTGTCTATTCAACATATATACAGCTGATCTAGACTACAACCTACGCTCATCATTAGGTGACCCCCCAAAACTGGGGAACGTGAGAATAGTAAGCTTACAATATGCAGATGATATTGTGCTGCTCTCCCAAACGCCTCGCGGGCTGCAACAACTGATCAACAAATTAGTAGAATACACAGACCTAAACCAACTACAGATACATTTTAAAAAAACAAAGGTCATGTGTTTTTCTAGACCACAGAAAAAAATACCAAAAATTATTTGGACGATCGACAGCAACTGTTTGGACCATGAGGGGATATACAAGTATCTGGGATTTACTTTGGACCGTCATCTTAATTACAAACTACACCAAGAACAGCAAAAAATAAAAGCCAAACAGCTATTATTTGCATTTAAAACTTTGCAAAAGAAACTCAATGATAGTTCTACCACTCACTTACTAAAGGTTGTGGCATCAAAATTTCTACCTGCAATTACATATGGTTCTGAACTTTTAAACTTAAAGGATGCAACATCTCTGAATAGCGCCCAAACCAGCCTCTTTAAAAAATTGTTTAATATTCCACGTCACATCTCTCAAGATCGGATTAGACTGGAATTTGGGCTAAAAAATCAAATTATGTCAAGACAAGGAGCGCTGGTAAAATACTACTGGAGAATGCGGGCAGCAAAGGACGACTCTCTGGCACATTACTGTTGGCTGGAGGTCGAAAAACAATCCAAATTGACTAATTCCGTTTATCCAATCCTAAAGAAATCGATCGAGGCTCTAAAGTTGGAAGAAGCATGGCACACCATAATGGCCTATCCGGAGTTTAAACAATTGGTCAACAAAATCATTAATCAAAGGTCCCAAGAACAGGATAAAGCCACGTTGTCCAAGAAAACAAATGCATGGATGGTGCTGCCAGCATATAAAAAGCTAAAGCCCCAATCATATCTTTTGGAACATTTTGCAAACCGAATGAAACAGCAACTAATTTTAATGAGACTGGGAGTGTACCCGACTAAAGATCTAACACCAATATGGAAACGCACCTGGCCTTCAATGGACTGCCGCCTCTGTGGACAAGGAAATGAATCAGTGCTCCACCTACTTTGTATTTGTCCGGCATTATCCTCCAAACGGAAAGAACTGCTGCGGCCGTTAATGAAAAAAGAGCAGATAAGGACCTGCAGATCGGCAGTAATAAAATGTTTAGGAGGATCAACAGTGCAATTGGCATGCAAATCATTAAAGTTCTTAAGCCTGGCGGCAATAGCAGTAGAGAAGAAAGAAATGGAACTGATTTTGAAAAACGATTAGATAATCATCTTGAGCCAATTTAAGAATAAGAAACAGTCACTACAAACTAGAACAATTAGCATAAGACTAAAAGCACTAAGTGCACTGTTGTTTTTCTTTGTTTCCTCTGTTTCACTGATCAAAAAGTTTTTAACGTGAAGTCATTAATTAATGTCTATTTTACCCATGAATTTTAAGTCACAAGCGTTAACGTGTTTTTAGCGGTTAATCCGCTCTTTTTATGATTTAAACCAAATCAAATAAAAGAAATACTTAAAAAACCAACTATAATGGTAAGGGTGCTCCCAATTAGTATAACAAAATGTCATCAAACCTAATGGTGAATTCCACCATTAGGAGCAACAGCCCTATGAGTGGAGCATGTAATAGGTCTGTCCCTTAAAGTCTGTGCTCGATTAGTGCAGGCCCACATTCTGGTAGTAGGTCTGGGAATACCCTAGATATCCTAGAAGCAGACATTGTAATTAGTTCAGTCTCTGTGTCAGCCCCCTGGAGAAGAGAGATGAGAATCCCATTAACTTGCCCTGTTGCACTCATTACACTGTTCCCTATTCCTCTAGCTTATGGTCACCGCCAGAGTTGGGATAGCTATAGGGTCTGCGTAGGGCTTACCAAGAGTAACAATCCTGTGTTCTATAGGTTTTAGAACCAATACTGATGTATATAAATCATGCAGCTTCATGTGAATGTCCATATGACCCATGAATATGTTTATGAGGCCTAATTTCCCCATAAGCGTTCCATTTGTATGAGGGCCATCTGCACTCATTATATAGTCTGAGTGATAAGAGAGTTTGTGCAATCCTGTATAGCACTCT
This sequence comes from Lissotriton helveticus, assembly GCF_964261635.1. Taxonomy (NCBI): domain Eukaryota; kingdom Metazoa; phylum Chordata; class Amphibia; order Caudata; family Salamandridae; genus Lissotriton; species Lissotriton helveticus. The sequence continues at coordinate 164,459,742 of NC_136062.1, read as the reverse complement.
AGACCAATGGTATCTATACACCATATAGTGAAGCAACATTAAGCATACTACTTACAAAGAAGTATTTAACATTCTAAAACAGCAAGCAACTGTATGCAGCTTCCAGATCATTAGGAGGCAACAGGAAGAAGCAAAGAAGTGGTAGTTCTGTCTTGAGATTGCAAATACAGAGGAGAGGTGAAGAGAACAGAAGGTCAGTAAATTAGTTTATGTGTGGACTAGCAATACAGCTAATATTGCTAATCTACATATAGTTTAAACAGGTAAGTTTTCAATTTTTTACGAAATTGAGTTACAGATTCTGCACATCTAAGTTCAACTGGTAAAGTGGTCCATAATGCTGGAGTTACTCCTGAGAATGATTGGCCGGCACCTTAGATAGATCTCTTAGATTCAAGAGTTAAGTTTCTCCTTCTTCTCGGTTTTACATAGTGCTTCAATCTTGAGTGCTTCATGCAAATAGTTAGATCGACTTTGCAGGCTAAACACACCATCTTGAGGTATAACCAGATTTCCAAGGGTAACCGAGGTGGTGTCATGTGGTTGGAGTACTTGAAGTCAAAAATCAGACTGGTCAAAGAATGAAAATCGTTTGGGTGGACGCTGGAGCCAATGTTAAAATGCATAATCAATTCTCAAAAAATCTGATGCTTGAATCACATGAAGGAATTCATTTACCTTTATAAATAATACATTTTCTTGTCAAGTGTATTGTAGCCATGGCCTTACTTGCAGTCTTCTACGCATGTATTGGCGTGGTCGAGTTAGACATGGTTAAGGAAGGTGAGAAACCAGCAAGCACTGTGAAAAAACCTTGCCATTATGAATTGAAACCTTTGTTTTATGGAGATTGAAAATTGATAAGTTTTATCTGGATTGAGTTGTAAACGGTTTGAAGACATCAGATTCTACAGAATAGGTAAGGCTGACTGACTGACTAGAGAAGCTAATCCACAGAGTAGTAATGTTACAACCCTATATTATCTTTGGATAAAGTAGTGTATCGTCCACACATTGGAAGAATGCCTCCGTGAAGAGGTTGAAAATAAAAGGTGCCAGAACTGAGTTCTATGGAACAATGTATATCTTAGGAGTGAGTATCAATTAAAAGCCACTTGACCTACTTGACTGATTATCCATTATTGGAAACAAATATAGAACACCTGTTCACTGCTATAGACCACAAGCGGGGAAAAGGAACTCCACTCTGCCTCTTTATCTTCATTTACAAACATGGGGGGTGAGCGGTTACAATGCTGCAATTATGTAAGAGAGAGATGATTTGCATGAAGAAAAAGTGGACACATGTTAGTCTGTGTTTGTGTGTGTGTGTGCATAGGCGTTCGTCCGTGTGTCTTCGTACATAATTAGTGCGAATGAGAGAGAGAGAGAGAGAGACTGTAGAATCAGAAATAAGCAAGGCAGATGATCACCTAGTCAGTAGACCATCTTGTAGCTGAGCAAGAAAACATGCAATTTACTGGGGTAGAACAATGCAGTGAATTAAACTAGATTAACATAGATCCGAGCATTCAGGATTTGGCAAATGATTGATATTGCCAACCAGGAGAAATCAAAAGGAACCGGATAGATTTTTCCAGCATACAGACTCATCTACTAACAAGCATTTGCCATGCAATAGTACTCGCATTATGCAAGACCTATTGCATTGTGGGCAGGCGGCGGGCGGGGGCACGAACAACGGGAACCCATGTTTGTTTAAGGGAGGGGCGGGAAGGCACGGCAGAAAATAGTCCTCAAGTAAAGGGGCCAGTAGCCATGTAAGGATACAAAGGACGACATGGCCGTCATTGGGAGGGACTAACAAGCCTATATACCAATGCAAGGCATGATTTAGTAATGGACAAAGACACAAGCCAATGAAAAAGATGGGTGGAGGAGTTGGTGTGGCTTATCTCCCGCACTCAACTACCCTGGATCAACCCCAGAGCAGTGCTCACCTACATTTGTGGCATTCATCATCATAGAGTCCTGCTTCCAAAAGGACAGTGCATCTAGGTGGGCTCAGTTTTCAAGGCAGCATTTGACATTACAAGTAGCAGGGATTTTGCAAATAAATAATAAAATTAGGATTCCCGAATAATGTCTTTATTGCTGGGGTCCTCTGAAAAGGTTGAAATTAGAGGTGACGCATAGAGATATAAAAGTGTCAATAGAAACGGGGAGACTGTGAAGGGACAATGTCATTTGCACATCCTTTCTTGGAAGACGAGGACCGAGTTGTTTTGTGTGCTCACCTCCAGGCATGTCCGTACAGATGACACCCTTTAATTCAGTGTATGTTTACTGATGTGAAACCTACCTAAGTAGGGAATGGTTATAAGTCTATAGCTAGCTGGTTTCATAACTAAGTTGAGGCTCCCATCAAAGGCAAATTGTTTCAGCAGAATTTCTCAAAATCGAAACATTTAGAAATGTAATTGAGCTTCAGGAAAAATGGAAGCCTTATAACCTAAAGGCTACTGTTTCTGTTAAGAAACGCCCTGGTTACTTACCAGTAATCTTCATTACACCGAGTATTGTCTTCCTCGCTGAAGCTCCATTTGTAACTCTGGTGGCGAGGAACACTGACGAGGATATAATGGACAATGCTTGTGATGGAAGCCTAAGAATTTCCCAAAAATGTACGACTCCTAAAAAAATGAAATTTAGCAGAGGTTGTACATATGTAGAATTTAAGACAGTGTCCAACTGTTGCAACATGTTCTTAAGGACATGGCCTCAGGTGATTTTTCTGTTGTCAAGTGTCTGTATTTTTTAATTTGAAACAATGTTCTCAATTACTGTTTATTTAAATGGAAACAAAGGACTCTGAAACAGCTGTGAGGTAGCTTAATTGTATTGTATACACCTACATGAACTATCAAGGAAAGGCAATGCTAGACAACTGCAATTAAGAAAGATAGTAATGTCTTTTCTAAAATACTTGAAAGACACATTCATTCTCTTCTATCTCAGTTCACTGAACTTAATAATTCTCTTCACCCCTCTCAATCAGGTTTCCGTGCCGGCTTCTCCACCGAGACAGCACTATTAGGAGTTACCGAGAGGTTTCGTCAATATCTCGACGCAGGACAGACAGTCGCACTTATTTTGCTGGACCTGAGTGCGGCTTTTGATACCATCTCCCATAAACGGCTTATTAACCCCCTAAAATAGGCATATGTGGTTCTGCTCTGGAGTGGATTATCTCCTTTTTTTTGGACAATCGTACATTCCAAGTTTTTTCAACCACAGCTTGCTCCAAAACATATGCATCACCTCATGGGGTGCCGCAGGGCTCGATCATTAGCCCACTGCTATTCAACCTGTACGTCAGACCTTTGGCTGACATTGTGAACCAGGCCGGCCTAACTCTTTTTACGTATGCTGATGACTCTCAGATTATTTTTTCCCTCTCCAATCCCAACCCACTGGCACCATCCATTCTGAAGCAAGGTCTTAGTAACATTTCCAATTGGATGACCCAAAATCACCTTAAGCTGAATGGAGAAAAGACCGAGGTCCTCATTCTTGGCAAGCAGAGAGATCTTTGGGGACCTTCTCATTGGCTGGCTGATATGGGGAACCTCCCCAAACCAACCAGCCATGTTCGAAATCTGGGCTTCATTGTTGATGACTCACTGTCCATGCATCAGCAAGCCATTAAAGTAACGGCTTTATGCTTTACTATCCTGAAATGGCTCAGGAAGATCCTATAGATGCTGCCTGTCTCCACTCAGAAAACCGTGCTCCATACTCTTATCACATTGTGTCTTGATTACGGTAACATTCTATACCTTGGCTCAAACAAGGCTGTGATCCGTAGACTCCAGCTGGTCCAGAATTCTGCATCTAGACTCCTCTGCAGAATCCCCCGGGCTTCGCCTATTTCCGGATACTTGCGGGACTTACATTGGCTCAGGGTGGAGAACTGTATTAAGTTCAAAGCCCTGAGCTATATGTTTAAGATCAAGGCAGGTACTGCCCCTCAGTATCTCCAATCACTTGTTCGTCTTTATGTTCTATCCCACCACTCATGATCTAGGACCATGTGCAAATTTGTTCTGCCCAAGGTTAAACTCTCCAGAATGGGGGGTAGATATTTCTCCTTCCTAGGCCCTTCCCTTTGGAATGCTCTACCTTTCAACATTCGCAAAGAAACCAACTATATCCACTTTCGCAAACTTATCATGTCCTGGCTTTTTGATCAATAACTCCATCTGCCTGCCCCTCGTTCGTTGCTCTCTGTCCGCCATGGCCCCAGGAAACCCTTTTTAGGGAGCTGAGCGCCCTACAAATTCAATAAAGAAATAAAATTAGGGCTCCTGGTATCATGGTATGTATTTATTTTCTATACATATATTCAACTTTATTCATATTTATTTTTTCCCTTTTTATTCCTATGTATCTATTTTTATATTTTGTTGGTGAAAAAATTGCTTTTGCAAGAGAAATATTTCCATGTTTCTTTACGTTTACTAAACTGGCGCCCTGGTATAGTACTTAAAATTCTGGATCTGTGTTATAAACATCGTCGTATCATGACGATTTTGATATCAGCAGACCGAAAATGGCCAGTATACTATACACAAGCATTTTCGTCATATTCGAGTGACGATTTCACCCTGAAATCGTCATTTTCGTCCTGAACCCTTGGGTTCCATTTTGTGAACGGCTGCCATTTTGTGATTGCCCTCACATAGGCCGGTGACTAAGGCCAAAACGAGTCTGAAGGACACGTGCACCTTTGCTGACTCCTGCACGACCTGGGCAAGCTGGCTCCACTGCCCAAGGCCAAAACCTGTTTGGTCAGTTCCTCTCCCAATGGCCGGGCGAGATAGTATCAAGGCACAACATGCCATAAACCTTTCATCGCACACAAACCCTTCCTAATCTTACACACACCTGCCTCTGTTTCTTTCTTTATGACTTGCTTTACGAGGAGGAGGCGCCCGTTTTTATTGGGGTTTTGTCGATATCTGATGAAAATACTGGGCCTTGCCAGGTAATTGATTGTGGGCTGAACAAACTGAAATATGGGCTTGTCATCATGACTCTGCTTTTTCTTTGTAGTGAAAATATGTGAATGATCAACTGTAAAACAAAGAATGTTTGCCTAAAGCGTAATATTTTGTATAAAAAGAGAAGGCTGGCTTTGTAAGTTTGAGCAGTCTCCTGAGAACATACACCGTGTTGTACTTCTAGGACGCCTGTTACTTGGTTGCAGCCAATAAATTCGATCCTTGACTTCACCTAGAAGACTCTGTGTTTCTGTAGTCTGAAACAGGAAGGACCCGAAGTCTTAGGGTGTTGTCCCTGGCACCGCTGGGTTACCGGTTCAGTACCGGTTCTGAAAAACCCAGTACTTCAGTTGGCGCCCAACTTGGGGTGATTTCAGCGGTACCGGTCCAAGCCAGAGGTTCGTGAGGAGCTTCGTGTGAAAATTCTGGAGGAAGGCAGCCACTTCATCGACCCCTGCATGTCGACGTGGTCCGAAAGTCTTTGCTGCAAAGTTCCCCGCTTCCCGACGGCAACGAGGGACTGCTGCCCTGACTATCGCCCTGTTTTGGACCCTTGATGATTGGTAGAGCGAAACGATAGACGAGTATTCTGGTGACGTCATCGATACCTCAGTTAAGTATAAGTGGAGCGTCTCCCAGTCCTTAGTTTAGGTATCCCCTTGGGATCTTTGATTTGGAACTTGCAAGTACCAAAGCCGAGGGACTCGTGTATTCGCGAGACTATCGTAATCGATAATCCTTTGAAGTTTGAAGCTAGACTAGAGAGCGAAGATGCCTGGTTTTAGCAGGCTTGGAAACTTGTTTTGTCTTGGTTGTAATAGGGACTCCCGATTGGAGGACTCGTGTCCGGTTCCTCCGATTGGAACTCCAACATATGAACTATATGTGAAACATGGCGTAGGCCCCATCACATATAATGAAGTATGGATCCGATACACCAGAAGGGATGGTGTTCTAAAATGGCCCCAATACGGTAGCTTTGACACGGAGATTTTAGATAATCTAGAGGTTAGACTCTTTAAGAAGAAAGCCCGGCCGGCGATGTTTGACTCTTTCCGCCTATGGCGAAAGGAAGCCAATCAGAAAGAAATTAAATTAGCTAAAAAGAATAAAAGAGAAAAGGGTATCTCGATAATGCAAGCTGCCATGCATTTTAAAGATAACGAAGAAGAACAGATGAATGAGCAGTTGCCCAGGCAGTGTAAAATGGTGGTCGATAAATGTTACCCTGTTTTGCCGCTTCTCCAGCAAAATGCAGCGATGGAACTTGAGAAAGATCCTTTAATGGCTCATTTATTGAGTTCACCACCCCCTTATACGCAGAGTGCTACGGCACCTCCGCAACCTTTAGCTGCGCAACCCCCGGTTGTTGTGCCTCCTGCTCCTCCACAACCGCCAGCACCCCTTCAGTTGGCTCCTACTCTTCTGGCCCAACCTTCTCAAGGGCTACTGACTTCGCTACCTGCTCCTCCTTCAGCTTCTGTAACTTCTCCACCTGTTCTCACTACCTCTGCTACTATTCCTACGTTGACCTTTTCTCAGTCTGCTTTATCTCCCGTCCTGTCGACTTCTCCTTCTGTTCGACAGAGAATGACTGACACCATTGCTAGTTTTATATTTCCTCTCTTTTGGTCATCTGGCGTGACCCCTGATTCGAAGCGTAAACAGTTGCGTAGTCAACTGCCTGATTCTCGAGAAAGAGAAATGTTTGACCGTATGGCGCGTAAATGGGTTACCGACCCGACAAGATATGAGTTAGAATCTGTTATGGATGTCTTTCGACAATGGGAAGCACCGAAGCAGAGATATGTTTTTGAGAAAATGTGTGCTTTTCTTTGTGAGGAATTGGAGGACAATGATTTGGAATCCAATCCGCCTGAGTTGTGCCGTGTATGGTTCGAGTTTGCGAAGGGCACGATTGTGGGTTCTGATGTTGAGAAAGCGGTTGCGACATTATTATCGTTTAGGAGCAAAGCTATTTCCCAGCAGTTGTTCGAGCCTGATTTGTCTGTTAGAAAGAAGGTGAGACAATATCCCATGAGAGAAGTTCCCCCACAATGGAGAGAAGGGGACCCAAATGCTAATCCAGCCATTCCGCCACATTTTCAGCGTGTTTGGGTACATGTTCTATGGAAAAGAGCTGAAGTCTTGGCCCTTAAACAGACATTGCCTGATCCCCGTAAAAATCCTGCAGGGTATTACAAGGAATTGTCACAGACTGCAGGCTCTTGTATTATGAATCTAGCTGATATAGACATGTTGTTTGGAAATGTTGTTCCACAGCCTTTATGGGGAAGATTCGTCATGCAAATCATGATCAAGAGTTAGGTGACTCATGGGCTAATATTAGTTCTGCAAATGACCGACAAGTTGGTGGTGCTAAACCCGAGCCTTTAGTAGCAGATCTCCCATGTAGGATTATTAACTACATGAAGACTTTAATGCCTGCTATGCGTGTGAATTGGGACAAATTGTCTGTGTGTAAGCAGAAGAAAGATGAAACAGTGTCTGATTTCTTCACTAGGTTTGAAGGGACGTTTGTCGACCACAGCGGTCAAGATATGAGTACAGAAGGTGGTCAACGGTTGTTTGTTGCCAAGTTTGTGCATAATTTGCTTCCCGAGTTATGTAAGAAGTTAAAAGATTCAGAGAGTTCTTGGGCCGTTTCCTCTTCAGCACAGATATTGGCTACTTCACAGTATTATGAAAATTGAGATAAAGATGAGAAGGATAGAGCAGACAAGAAAACTAAAGAGTTAAAGACGAAAGTGCTTTTACAGCAGGCGTATCCACCTCGTGGTGGTCAAAGTAACTATCAGCAGCCTCAGCAGTTTCAGAGGAACACGCAAAGGACCGAATATCCTCAACAACGTTTTCCTGTAGGCCCTAATCAGTGTGCATATTGTAAAGAGGAGGGCCATTTTAAAAGTAGCTGCCCTGCTTTATTACAGCGTATGAATGGTGTTTCTAGCGCAAGAGGTCGAGATATTTCACAAGCACCTAGAGGTAGAGGACGTGGAAATTTCCCCCAGAACGCGCGTTCCTTTCCGCCTCAAAATTCAATGAATAGGTTTGATCAGCAGAATAACGCGTCTAGTAGGACAGCTCAGTACTATGCTGATGACTACTATGCAGAAGATGAGCATATGGAAGGTAATGATTGCTAGGACAGCCGTAGACAAATAGAGGGAGTTGTTTCAGTTTCAGTAGATCAGAGTGGACCTTACGTTGAGGTGATTACATCAGGTGTGTCACAGCCTTTTCTGTTGGATACTGGTGCTACAAAGAGTTCCATTGTACACTCTAAACTCCCTGGCGCACCTTTGTCTGGCGAAATGAATGTTTCAGTAGGTTTTTCTGGCGCCCCGGTTAGAAACCCAGTTTCTAGTCCTATGTCCCTTTCTGTTGGACCTTGTGAATTAGAAGCACCCCTTATTCTGACGACAGGTTGTGGTGAAAACTTGTTAGGATTGGATCTTTTAAAAAGATTGTATGCGACTTTGTACTGTTCTCCTTCGGGAGTACAACTTACACTGGGTAAGAAAGTGGTTTCTCCAATGTATTTGTCGAAGGATAAACTTCCAACAGAATTGTCGTTTCTTCCTAATGTTCTTTGGGCTACTGGTCCTAATGATGTAGGTCTTTTGGAAATACCGCCATATGTTGTGACATTGAAAGCCAATGTTAAAATGCCACGAATTCCCCAATACAAGATCTCTAGTGAAGGTGAAAAAGCGTTGCTAGCGATCATTTATGATTTGATTGAAAAAGATGTAATTGAAGAGACAAGAGGCAACGTTTGCAATAGTCCTGTTCTGCCTGTTCTGAAGCGTACTGATCCTTCTCAGCCACCTGTTTACAGATTCGTGATTGATCTTAGAGAGGTGAATAAAATAGTTGTGCCACAATTCCCAGTTGTCCCTGATATCACTGCCCTATTGACTATGATTCCAGCTTCCGCGACTTGGTTCTCGGTGATTGACTTGAAGAATGCGTTCTTCAGCATCCCGATTGCCGAGGAGAGTAGGGATTTTTTCGCCTTCAGTTTAGGAGGTCGAAGCTTCCGCTTCAAACGCGCTCCCCAGGGCTACTGTGAAAGTCCATCAATATATAGTCAAGCTTTAAAAACACAGCTTGATACGATTGTTTTACCTGATGGCGCTACACTTATTCAGTACGTTGATGATTTGCTTGTTGCACCAGATACTGAGAAAATCTGTAAAGAAGCCACGTTGACGTTGTTGCGTCATTTGTCTGATTTACATCACAAAGTGTCTCTTTCAAAGTTGCAATATTGTCGACAAGAAGTGACCTACTTAGTTCATCTCTTATCGAAGGGGGGAAGGAAACTGACCCCAGAAAGAATTCAGGCAATTGCAAAATTGAGTGTGCCAAAGACACAGAGAGAAGTGCGTGCTTTCTTGGGTATTACATCATATTGCAGACAATGGATACCAAATTTTTCTTTGATGGCTAAACCCCTGGTGGCATTAACCTGTAAAGAGACACCGAATCCCCTTCCATGGTCTGAAGAGTGTCAGAAAAGTTTTTCCGAATTGCGCAATGCATTATGTTAGGCTCCTGTGTTAGGTACCCCCGACTACAGTAGGCCCTTTACATTGTATGTCCATGAGAAAGAAGGTTGTGCATTGTCAGTGTTGACACAGTTGTTTGGGAACAGGCAGCGTCCATGCGCGTATTTTTCATCAACCTTAGATCCGGTAGCTAGAGCGTTACCGAGTTGCTTAAGAGCCACAGCAGCAGCAGCTGTTTCTATTCGACAGTCTGCTGGTTTAGTGATGAATAATACATTGATTGTGATGGTTCCACATGCAGTGGACACGTTGTTAAACAGAACCAAGACACAGCACTTAACTAGTGCTTGGTTGTCAGGTTACGAGTTGACACTGTTAGCGAGTCATGTGCACATAAAAAGATGCAACACGTTGAATCCAGCTACGTTGTTGCCGATTGAAACAGAGTTAGATACTTCTGAACAGCATGATTGTTTTCTCAGAACAGAAGAAGAAACGAAAGGGAGAATAGATCTTAGTGACACTCCTCTTGCAAAGTGTGATGGTACCTTATGGGTGGATGGTTCATGCTTCAAGCTTCCGAATGGAGATACGACTGCGGCATATGCTGTTACGACTTTGCATATGATTGTTGAAGCTGCACGTATCCCACATAGTTCAGCTCAAGCAGCAGAGTTGATTGCACTTACAAAAGCGTGTGTGTTGTCGAAAGGAATGAAAGTGAACATATATACCGACAGCCAGTATGCATTTGGTGTGGCTCACAGTTTTGGACGATTGTGGAAAGAACGTGGGTTCCTGACTTGGCATGGAACTAAGATTCAGCATGGTCAATTGGTGAATGAGCTCCTTGAATCACTTACTTTGCCATTGCAAGTTGCGATTGTAAAATGCAGTGCACACAAGAAAGTGACTGATGATGTTGGTCGTGGAAATGCATTTGCTGATGAAATTGCAAAGGAAACAGCAAGGAATGTGATGAGTCGAATGTATGTTGCGGGCCCTGCAAGATGGATTGGTGACGTGGGAATGTGTGAAGACACAATAGAGAGTGTGAAGTCTATTCAAGCTGAAGCTACAGAGAAAGAGTTGAGTGTGTGGAGAGAAAGTACGGGTAAATTGGATGCAAATGGTTGTTGGGTTGAATTGTCAGAACATCAGCGATGGTTGTTACCGAATGCATATGTGCTTGCGGTGGTTACAATGGCCCATGGAATGGCTCACATCAGTGTGAAAGGGATTTGTAAGTTGTTGGCTCCAGTATGGCAAAACGCTGGAATTCCCAAGTGTGCAGAGAACGTGGTCAAAAATTGTATGGTGTGTCTGAAATACAATCCTGGTTGGGGAACCCCAACTCCAGCTGGTCATTTTGCACCTCCAACGTATCCGTTCGAGGTTTTGCAGCTAGATTTCATCCACATGGAAAGGTGCAACAATCTGAAATACGTACTCGTTGTTGTTTGTGCCTTTTCGAGATGGGTAGAAGCATATCCCTTAAAGGACAACACTGCCTTATCCACAGCTAAAGCCCTTGTCAAGGAATTTTTCCCTAGATTTGGAATGCCGAGAATGGTCTGGAGTGACAATGGGAGTGAATTTCTGGGTCGAGTGATGAAGAAAGTATGTGAAGGGCTAGGCATCCAACAAAAATTTCACGCTGCAAATCACCCCCAATCAGCTGGACTAGTAGAATGTTACAATGGCACTTTAAAGCTAAAATTAGCCAAGATCTAAGCGAGCTCTGGTCTTAAATGGCCTGACGCCCTGCCTTTGGCACTCCTATCAACCAGAATGACTGTGCATTCGCGAGTGGGACTTAGTCCCTATGAGATTGTGTTCGGCCGTCCGGCCAACATATGGGGAGTGCCAAGGCCGACAAAATTCAGTGAGATCGAACACCCTGTACTGCTTGATTATTTATACGAATTGACGGCTAAATTGCGTGTTTTACACCAGCAGGTTCACAATACTCTGCCTCAGGTCTCTGAAGCTCTAGGACATCTGATCGATCCTGGATCCTGGGTGCTGGTCAAGAATTTCCAGCGAACAAAGAATGACCAGCCCTGGTGGACCGGCCCTCACCTAGTCCTTCTCTCAACGAGATCAGCCGTTCGAGTGGAAGGGAAGAAGCACTAGATCCACGGTGTACACTGCAAGAGGGTGCCTCTGCCTCTACCGTACGACCGGTGGGTCCAGGAGGGTGTCGCTGACTCAGAGACTGAAACTGTGCCTCGATTTCTGCCTTTCAGTGATGCACGTGTAAAAGGAACAATTACTGAAAAAGAAAGTGACAATCTCTTGCAAGAAGCTGTGCCACCATCAAATCGATTGGACACTACAGAGCCTGAACTCCTGTTTCAAGAACAGACAGTACCTGGGAAGAAACGTAATAATCTGAGGCCAAGAACTATGAACAAATAAAAAATAAAAATAAATTCCTTTTCTGTGCTAAAGTTTGAAAGTGCAGCTCTCTCATCTGAGAAAACTTTTTTATTTTTGTTTTCCGAACCACCATCCGGGTTCAGCTGTAGGGTCGCGGTTGCCCAAGTCTTTGGGGTGCAGCTGAAGACGTTAGGTCGACAGTTCTGGTTGGTCTAAGGGAGTTGCCCTGGACTGACAGAAGCATTCCTTAGCATAGAACACCCTACCATCGCGAGCAGCATTTTAGAGAGAATGGAGTTTTTCGAGATGGAGAGACCTGCCAAACAAATGAACTTTAAGACTACAATTTGCAGAATGATGACCAAGAAACGTTTTTTGATATTATGTATTTTCATGTTGTTCAGTGTAATGATGTTTTTTATAGGATATGTTTTATTCTATTTTCGAGTGACATTTGCACCCACTTCATCGCCCATACCTCCTCCTACTACTATTTCCTCACATTCTTTTCAACCTCTTCCTGAACATGAATACGCTAGGAGATTAGAGTTTATTAATAACTCCTACGTTCAGCTTTTGCACCAACACCAACTAGTAATGAACACAACTAACTGTTGGGTGTGTGGTCTTATGCCTCACACAACGGATAAAGGTATCCCTTATCTGGTTCTGCCTTTCAGCCATAATGGTTCTGTGTGGGCATACAGAGCGATGTTCATCAACGCACATGAAATCTACCCCCTACGTTCTGTAAAAGACAATCCTAAGAATAGTGCTCTAGTCAAGGGTATAGTAGATATGATTAAAGAAGATATATCCTATGAGACTATCCCGAGAGATGAGACACTAGTTTATATTGGATGGAACGTGACCGGATATGGAGTTACTCTGAGTGAGAAACAGCAAGCTAAGAGATCTTCCCCGATTTGGATTGTACCCCATCAGGGTCACCTATGTCTGCAAGGTAATGGCAAGAATCCCAGAGCTCAGTTAGGGAAGAGTATCTGCACTGAAACATATGTTTTTGCGTCCCAGACTTCCCCTTCGTTCTTAGCAGCTAAGGGTACCTATTTCATCTGCCATGATAGAGCCTATACATGGTTGCCCCCTGACTTTTCGGGCACATGCTTTGTTTCGTTCCTGTTGCCTCCCACCTACACAGCTGCGGCAGATTACCATAGGACAAGGATAGTTAGAGGTGTCTTCAGTGAAGAGGACACTGCAGAACAAGAATTTGGAGACTTCGTGAGGGGTTTTCTGCCGTTCTGGGGACCCATGGTTAACAGCAGGAACATAAGGCAATTGACAAGGGTGGTTGAATCCACTGTGGTTGAAACTGCCGGTGCCCTTAGTAACTTGACTGCTGAGCTCCAGTCGGATCGTCTTATGACCCTTCAGAACAGGGTCGCGCTAGACGTCATACTTGCAGACCGAGGTGGGGTATGTAGGGTGATCCAATCGAGTTGCTGTGTTTTCATTCCAGATAACGCTCCAACAGTGTACCAGGCCATCTCCAAACTACATAAGATCTCTGAATCTATTCATGTGGATAAAGGAGATTGGTCGTTGATGGGGTGGTTCTGGGAACTACTATCCGCCTGGGGATGGAAAATTCTGATGGTCATTGGAATGATCTTAGCCATTCTTTTCCTGTTCTGTCTGTGCGTACAGTGTGCTCCTGCAATATGTGGGCTCTGTGCCACATCATGTGTAAGGAAACCTGTATTGAGGGACGAGCTAAGTAATAGGATGATACTACAGCAACATCTCAATGACTTTATCAATATAGACCTGGACTCAGATTAGCATGAGTATAGGTTATTGCCTATGTAAGGGCAAAAGGAGGGCTGTAGTACTTAAAATTCTGGATCTGTGTTATAAACATCGTCGTATCATGACGATTTTGATATCAGCAGACCGAAAATGGCCAGTATATTATACACAAGCATTTTCATCATATTCGAGTGACGATTTCACCCTGAAATCGTCATTTTCGTCCTGAACCCTTGGGTTCCATTTTGTGAACGGCAGCCATTTTGTGATTGCCCTCACATAGGCCGGTGACTAAGGCCAAAACGAGTCTGAAGGACACGTACACCTTTGCTGACTCCTGCACGACCTGGGCAAGCTGGCTCCACTGCCCAAGGCCAAAACCTGATCGGTCAGTTCCTCTCCCAGTGGCCGGGCGAGATAGTATAAAGGCACAACATGCCATAAACCTTTCATCGCACACAAACCCTTCCTAATCTTACACACACCTGCCTCTGTTTCTTTCTTTATGACTTGCTTTACGAGGAGGAGGCGCCCGTTTTTATTGGGGTTTTGTCGATATCTGATGAAAATACTGGGCCTTGCCAGGTAATTGATTGTGGGCTTAACAAACTGAAATATGGGCTTGTCATCATGACTCTGCTTTTTCTTTGTAGTGAAAATATGTGAATGAACAACTGTAAAACAAAGAATGTTTGCCTAAAGCGTAATATTTTGTATAAAAAGAGAAGGCTGGCTTTGTAAGTTTGAGCAGTCTCCTGAGAATATACACCGTGTTGTACTTTTAGGACGCCTGTTACTTGGTTGCAGCCAATAAATTCGATCCTTGACTTCACCTAGAAGACTCTGTGTTTCTGTAGTCTGAAACATGAAGGACCCGAAGTCTTAGGGTGTTGTCCCTGGCACCGCTGGGTTACCGGTTCAGTACCGGTTCTGAAAAACCCAGTACTTCACTGGATCCCTGAGATCTGTGACTGTGTAGGAAATACCTAATATTAACGGTAAATTAAGAATGTATACATAACAAAGCAACACTGAAAATTCTAAATTTTAAAATGCATTGTAAAAATGAAGGAATTTGAAATAGGAAGATAAACAGTTAAAAAATAGATAATGCAATAGGAGCAAAAAATGCAATATGGCATACTAATGCTTCATCTTTTTGAAATGAAACGAAATGTTAGAAAGCTCCAATTGTCCCATTGAAATTAAAATGTAAATGTTTGTATATTTTTTTGATTGTGAATTAAAAAAAAAAATCATAATTTGTGTATCTGTTTGATGTATATATGTTTCTGGATTTTTAGGTCTGGCCTTAGTCAAGACCTTTTGATTCTTATCAAAACTATATGTATAATAGAATTATAAAACGGGGCTTTCAGTCACCTCTGTTGATCAAGTTTTCTGTGTTATTCACATATGCTTCCACTCACTATAGCATACAGCATGGGGCAATGAATCGGCATACTTCAGCTAATGTCTGACCTCATTTTAAATGACTGCATTTATCCCTTTCACAAAGGGCACATACACACACAAGATAGTTCCCTTCAGTGCCAGTGTTTTTGTTTTTACTTTATTATTACTTTAGTGTTGCCTTTGTGTGTAGAGCCTGATATAATAACAGAACGCTTTCTAACAGATGACTGCACGGGACACATTCCAGCCTTATCAGTTCCTGTCTCCTGTCAATGCTGTTGTATATTGCTTTAGTTATCTGACTGTAGCTTTTTCAAACCATACCAGCAGCTCACATGAAATCTGAACACAACCTCATGAGGGTGCTCTATATTTGCATCCCTGTCTGCCTGTAATTCCTTGTTTCTATCTTTCTCTTTTTTCTTTCTTTCTTTCTTTCATTCTTTCTTTCTTTCTTTCCTCTTTCATTCCTTCCATCCTCATTTCCTTCCTTCCTCCCTTTGTTCTTTCCTTTCTTCTTTTTTCCTTTATCCTTTTTTCCTTCTGCCCTTCATTTTTACTTTCCTTCTTAACTTCTTTTTTTGTCTTGCCTTCTTTATTTCTTTCTTCCCTTCCTTCATTGGACCCTTCAAACTTTCTTCTTTCTTTTTTCTTTCTTTCTTTCTTTTTTCTTTCTTTCCTTGTTTCTTTCTTTCTATCCTTGTGTCTTTCTTTCTTCCGTTCTTTCTTTCATTCTTTCGTTCTTTCTTTCCTATTTTCTTTCATTCTTTCTTTCTTATTTTCTTTCATTCTTTCTTTCTTTCCTATCTTTTTTTCTATTTTTTCTTTCATTCTTTTTTCCCTTTTTCCTTTCTTCCCTCTTTTCTCTCTTCCTTCCAACCATCTATCCTTCCTCCTTACTTCTTTCTTTCCTATATCCTTTTTTTCTTTCTGCCCTTCAATCATTCAATCAGGAGCTTGTAAAGCGTGGCTACTGACCCATGAGGATCTCAAGGCGTTGAGGGTGGGGGCTGCTGATCCGTCTAGGTGTGAATGTTTAGTCGAAGAGCCAGGTCTTGAAGTCCTTTGCTGAATTGTGTCAGTGACGGGGATTGCCAGAGGTGTAGGGGCAGAGTGTTCCAGGTCTTATCGGCGAGGTAGGAGAATGATCTTCCTCCGGCTCTGGTCTTGTGAATCTGTGGAACCATAGCCAAGGCAAGTTGGGGCAGAGCAAAGTTGTCTGGTGGGTGCGTGGAATGAGAGGTGGTGGTTCAGATATGCTGGTCCTGCATCATGCAGAGCCTTGTTGGCATGGGTGACAATCTCACTGGTGATTCTCTTGTTGACTGAGAGCCAGTGGAGTTGATGGAGGTGTTGTGTTATGTGGCTGCTGCGAGGAATGTTGAGGACAAAGCTGGCAGTGGTTTTGTGAAAGTTCTGTAGTTTTCTGAGCTGTTTCTGGGTGACACCGCATAGAGTGCATTACCATGTCTAGTCTGCCAATGATGTGTGCATGGGTGACCGTCTTTCTGGTTTCCGTTGGGATCCATTTGAATGTCTTTTGACGCAGGCGTACCATGTAGAAAATGATGAGGACACGGCATCGATCTGGTGGTTCATAGTGAGCAATGAGTCCAATATGATTCTGTGGTTTTGTGCATGGTTGTGGGGGTGGTTCCTTGTGCGGCGGGCCACCAGGGTTCATCCCATGCTGAGGGGGTGGGGTCCAGATTGTGTACTACGGTCTTGATGCATCTATCTTTCATCCAGGTGGCAACTGGCTTCATCCCGCTGTGAAAGTTGATTTTGGTGGCTGTGGGATCGTTGGTGAGGGAGAGGATCAGCTGGGTGTCATTGGCATAGTAGATGATGTTGAGTCCATGGCTTCTGACGATGGCTACGATGGGGGCCATGTATATCTTGAAGAGGGTGGAGCTCAGGGAGGAACCCTGGGACACTTCGCAGTGGATCTCTGTAGGTACTGAGAGGAATGGAGGTAGTATGACTCGCTGTGTTCAGCCGGTAAGGAAGGAGTGGATCCAGTCCAGGGCCTTGTCATTGTCTCGTGATTAGGGTGTAGATGAGACTGTGGCGAAGGTGGCTGAGAAGTCCAGCAGGACGAGGGGGGGCCAGGTATGGACAGTGGCGGTGAGTAGTGCAGTCTTGGTGCTGAGGTTGTTTCGGAAGCCAGATTGGGGGATGTCAGGACATGGTTCTCTTCGTTGAACTCAGAGAATTTAGCGTTGATGGCCTTCTCAATGACCTTGGCTGGAAAGGAGAGGAGGAAGATGGGTAAGAAGTTCTTGAGATCTGGCGGGTCGTATGATGGCTTCTTCAGCAGGAGGTTAACCTCAGCGTGCTTCCAAGTGTCAGGGAAGGTGGCGGTTATGATGGAGCAGTTGATGGTGCAGAGGAGCTTGGGGACAATGGAGGTGGGTGCTCCGTGGAAGATGTGATGTGGGCAAGGGTCCGATGGGGCTCTGGAGTGGACACACTAAATGGTCTTAAGTGTGTTGTCTGTGGTGAGCGGAGTCCAGTCGAGAAGGATATGTTGGGGTGCAGTATGGCTGCATGCAGTGGTGACAAGTGCTGTGGCAGGGTCTTGGGTGTCGAAGCTGTCATAGATCTGCCTGATCTTGTGATGGAAAAAGGTGCCGAGTTTGTTGCAGGAGTCTTGGGAGGGGGACGTTTGTGGTCTCTCTGTTAGGCCTGGTGAAGTCTTTGCTGTTGTGTGCATTGGCGTTAATTCTGTCTTGGAGGGCTGTTTTGTTTGTGGTTTTGAGGAGGGTGTGATGTGCATTGCTAGCAGTTATGAAGGTTGAGTGCATTTCCGGGGTTTTGCTGAGCTCTTCTCGAGTAATCTTCAGGTGCATCTGGAACCATGGAGGTCAGGAGTGAAGCAGCTGGCTTCATTTTTCCTTTCCTTCTTATTTCTTTCTTTCTTTTTTCTTTCTTTCTCTTTTTTTATCTTTCTGTCTTTCTTTCCTTGTTTCTTGTTACTTTTCTTCCTTCCTTCTTCCTTCTTCTTTCTTTCTTTCCTTTCTTTCCTTTCTTTCCTTCCTTCTTCCTTCTTCTTTCTTTCTTTCTTTCTTTCTTTCCTTCCTTTCTTTCTTTCTTTCTTTCTTTCTTTCTTTCTTCCTTTCCTTTCTTTCCTTTCTTTCTTTCTTCGTACTGGAGGAGCATTTCACTTCTCCATATTTAAAGGGAAAGGAAAAGCCACCCTGCGTGACATTGCCTCTCCTTGTAAATATGGCCCCATCACATGCAGCACTTTGTGTGAAGGGGCGTTCCATGGGTGTTGGTGTGGGTGTTCACACGCAACACCCATGGAACGAGACACATTTCCAGATTTACGAGGAATCGTAAACCATGGGTTGCAACTCCTGACATTTTGCAAAAAGCACATCAATATTCAAAGTAGTTCCCTTCAGTGCGGAGTACTATAGCAATATGTGATTTGTTGAGACCAAAACAATACTTTTTCCTTTAGCCAATGTTTTTGTTTAGAATTCTGAGTGTCAGCAGCTTCCTGAACAATAAAGGTTTACAAACAAATCGTGACAAAATGAAACAAGAACTGCCAAAATGTTGGTGGCTAATGCCAGTCCTCTTGGTTTGGCCAATGCTTATTAGCCATTGTTTTTAGGTACAACTCCACATATTGTTAAGGCATGTGGGCCTAACACCACGCTCCACCACTTTTGAAAAGCAGGCCTCCACCATATTTACAAGAATATGGTGCAGCCTTGCTTTTCCCCCTGCGCTGGCGCAAAATTTAGAAGCCTGGTGCCAACTCAGATACCCTTGCACCATAGTGCAAGGGTGTCTGCGTTGAGGGGAAGATTGTTTATATGCAGGAAGGTGTTCCTTCCTGCACATAAACAATCTTTAAATGTCGTTTGAAATGTGTCTACGTGCTGCTTAATGCGACATACATAGAAGTTGCCAAACGTCATATTTTTAATTGATTGTTTATGTGCAGGAAGGGACAGCTTTCTGCACTTAAACAATCAAAGGCCTTTTACTGTTTCTATGTGTGCTGCGCAATGCAGCACACATGGAAACAGCAAAAACGAGGAGTTGTACTTGTTTAAGACCAGGTTTTCCCCTGACCTAATATGTTGGTGCTGCCCCATCTTAATGACGCCCTTGTAAATATGGGGCAACGTCAAAATCAATGGGTGTTGCGGCGGAAAGCCCACCGTAACACCCATTGCTGCTTAACTCTGCCTTGTAAATAAAGCAAAGCACATATCTCCACAGAAACGTCACTAAAAGTGACGTTCCTGTGACGATAGGGGCTTTTAACAATGTGACACCCTGTTTGATGTATTTAGGGATGTAATACCTAAGTAGCCACGTACAATAAAACAATACATTCATCTAAACGTTAGCAATTTGGTACTTACACATCTGCATTAATTTAAGCTTTATTGGGAAATGGTTATATTTTTTAACCCTCTGTGTTGTCAGCTTGCACATCTTGTAGGATTGGAAGCATGGAGAGACTCAAGAAAGCTACAAAGAGAATCAATACTGACAGGGAAACAGATTTTTTTTCAGACAGTATTTATGAGTAAAAATCAATTGGCATGCTCAAATGAAAAAACTCAATAAAAAATATTATTCAGGGCCAGGGAAATCCATTGGTAATTGGGCTTTTTACAAATACACCTTACGTTATGTTCCTAAAAGTCACTGCTGATGTTAGTGGCACATTCAGCAGGATGGGTCAGGTATGGTTGGTAATATGGCGTTATGCTGAGCAGAGAGCATGTTTCTTCAGTATCTCTTTGTGAAGCGTTGCCAATCTGAAAGTGACAATTAAAGGCCTTCATTAGAGGACGCGTGGTACGAGGGCTCACAAAATTGCTTTGAAAGGAGGGTGGGCTCTCAAGTCTGCTTAGAAAGGACTGAAAGGTTTGTCTTTCTCCGGTTTATAATGTGCGGCTGATTGGTTGAGCGCAGATGACGCGTTGCTGCAAGGAAAAAAGCCAAGGGGGCTCCATGCATGAACGGGAACAAGTGGATTCACGAATGAATGAATTGAATAAACATATGCAAGAGTGAACTGTGGTAATGGATGACTGAATAAATGTGGCTTGAGCTGCTGTTTGAATTAAAGTTTACGTAAAGGAAGAAGTCGAGGCCAATTAGACTTTTAAGTCCGGTCTCCATGAACCTACAACTGATTTAGGGCCAGATGTCTGACCCTACCAAATTGCATAGTTTTGCGACTCTAAATTTGGGACTCGCAAATAGGAATGTACAACAGTGTCTCAGACACTGTTTGCGAATTATAATGGGGTCGCAAATTGCCTGCCTCATTAATGTTCATTAGGCAGGTGCTATTTGTGACCCCATTAGGAATGGCTAGCACTCCGAGGGATGGTGGCCTGCTGGGGTCAGCAGACCACCATGTCTGTTACTGCTTTTTAAATAAAGCAGGTTTTTTTTCAAATGCAGTCTGTTTTCCTTAAATTCAAAAGGGATGCATTTAAAAAAGAAAAATCAAACGTAACTGTTTCATTTTATAAGAGTAGGCAGGGGTCCATGAGACCACTGCCTGCTCTTAAAAAAGACTTTCAATGCTAGTCACAAACACCCCACCCCGATTGTGAGTTGCTTGACACCTACTTGAAGTAGGTGGTAAGCTGCAAGTGTTTTGCGACCATAATTGCAGTTGCAAACCAATCGTACATTGAAGTGTGAGTCGCTATTAGGAAGGGATTCCCTTGGGCACGCCCCTCCCCAATAGCGATTCGCAAACCCTATTCTGCGAGTCAGTAATAGGTTACCAATTCGCAAAATAGGGTTTGTACATGGGCCAGACATATTTTGCCATTGCAAACGGGCCGAATTCCCGTTTACGACCGCAAAAAACGGTTGTACATCTGGCCCTTGGTGAGGGGGAAATTCATCTGCACAAAATTCTCCATACCTTGGTGCAGAATCAAAGGTAAAAGCCATGTGGGTTGATAGGCAGCTGTGGGAGAAAACAGTGGAGGTAGATGGTAGAAATATAGTGCTAAAGAGTCCAAAGATTCACAGATTTTATTCCTATGTAAATAAATAAATAAAAAACACTGCACGTATATAAACACAAAACCATCCAAACATAATAAAAGCATACATTTTTAAAAAATCATGAATGTTTTCATTTGTAGTTCAGTTTTTTATGGCCTGGCCCAGAAAATTAACTATATGTCTGTTCAGGATAGTATTGCTCTTGTTAAATTGATTCAATTACTGCTTGTCTACAAGTACAAATGAAAAAAGAGCAATTGATAGAATGCTGCATAATGTCAAACATTCACCCCAGTACAGAGATCGGAGTCTGTTTGTTTTGCTCCCCATGCCTTTCAAGTTCAGACCCAGCCATATGGAAATCAGTCTTGACCCAGCACCACACAGGAATAGTCCAGCCAGAACTGCCAGGCCAGGTCCTCCTTGGAATGGAAACAAGCATCCTGCTGCCGGTTTCAGAGCATCACCACTCATCAGCCAGGCTAGCTTGACTCCAGTGGCATGGAGAGCACAGGACCCACGTCTGAGAATACCCACCCCACTCGGGGTGACAAATGTAAAAAGAACAATTGATAGACAGAATGCTGCACAATGTCAAACATTCACCCCAGTACAGAGATTTGGGTCTAAATACATTGTTTTTTTGCTCCCCGTGCCTTTCCAGTTCAAACCCTGCCATATGCAAATCAGTTTTTATCCCATTCCCCATGGGAACAGTCCAGCCCAAACTACCAGGCCAGGTACTCATTGGACTGGAAATAAGAATCCTAGGACCGATTTGGGGGCATCACCCCTCACCAGCCAGGCCAGGGAGGACCTAGCTTGGCAGTTCGGCTGGACTGTTCCCATGAGGCACATGGTCAAGACTGATTTGCATATGGCTGGGTCTAAACTAGGGTGGCATGGTTAGCAAAAGAACAATGGACTTAACCCAGATCTATTGACTGGGGGTGAATGTTTGATTCGCTCTGCATTCCATCCATGATCTGTGTGTCGTTTGCTTTCTTGCCCTAAGTGCGCAGGGGATGCCAAGGCGGGTGTCCTGGGCTCACTGTGTCACTGGATTCAAGCTAGTCTGGCTGATGAGGGGTGATGCCCTGAATCCATTCCCAGGATGCTTGTTTCAGGTCCAGGGAGAATCTGGCCTGGCAGTACGGGATGGACTGTTCCTATGAGGCAGAGGATCAAGACTGATGTCCATATGGCTGGGTATAAACTGGGGTGGCATGGTGAGCAAAAGAATTATGGATTTAACCCTGATCCATTGACGGGGTGAATGTTTGATTTGCTCTGCTTTCTGTCCATCATCTGTGTGTCTTTTGCTGTTTACAAGTACAGACATCTTTAAGGTAAAAGTCTAGTGAAGTATACACCTTCGCTCTGTCAAAAATGTAGCACATAGGTAGATCATATGCAGAATGGATTCTTGCTCACATTTACATCATCTGTCCATATAGGATCAAAGTCTAAAGGTGGAAAACCTCCAAAGCAATACGCCATGAAGTGCTATTTAGGTTGTAGCCTACCAGACAGTGCAGCCACATGGTTGGCTAACAAAATCTTGAGGTTGTTCAGAAAGCTTCCTTGGAAATGCATTCCACCAATTGCTTGCCATTGACTTTTTGGTTTGTAACTCCCATGTGCCTGCTTTCTTTTTGCTGGATTTATTTGTTTTAGTCTGTCAAGCTTGAGTTTGTTCTTACCCCTGCCTAAATGTTATTTCCTATATTCTTCCACCAGTACTGGATTTCTGTAAACAGGCCTTTAAATCTTGATCTCAATCAAGGACAGAGGTCAAATGTTAGGCTCTATCTTCTAGCGTTGTTGGCATTTACTTTTCTTTCTTTGACTTCAAATTAAGAGAATGTATGCAACAATCATGCTGGCTACTGAGGGTGTGCTGGTCAGAAGGCTGGATTATGGTATTTTGTTTTAGCACACAACAACATTTAAGTGTCTGTAAATTAACTGTGTGGATATTTCAGAATATACCTGATTTGTTGGTATTTCTGAGGTGTGGTGAACACAAATATTTTAATAAGAGCAAAGCAAATCAATACACTAGGTGATGGTATTTCCACATATTATCGTTTGTGTGCTGTATACTTTCATCCGTAAAACTGTATGTCTGTGCAAATATAAAGGGCATTTCTATTGAAGATGTGTTGTCTGTAATGGTAGTACACTACCACACAATGCATACTCCGTGTTATGCTACTCAACTCTACTCTGCACTTCTTCATGCCACTGCACTCTACTCTGCACTACTCCAGATTATGCTACTCCACTCCACACTGCATCATTGCACTCTATTCTGAACCACTCCACTTTGTTCCTCTCTACTCTACACCATTGTGCTCTGTGCCAATGCCCTCTGCTCCACACTACTCCACCATGCACCTCTGCACTCTTTGTCACTGCACTCTACACCCCTCCACCCTGTGTCATCCACTCTATGCCACTCTACTCTGCAACACTGCACACTATGCCACAACTCTCTCCATCAACACACTGTACTCTGTACCACCCCACCCTATGCCAGCCCACTCTATTCCAATGTACTCTACCCCACTCTAATGTACTCTGCACCACTCCACTCCACATCACTCTACTCTATGCCACTGTACCATGCACCAGTCTACTCTATTCTGAAAGAATCTACTCTATGCCACAGCACTCCGCGCCACGGCACTCTACTCTGCAGCCAAGGCACTCTACTCTGAACCACTATACTATATGTCACTACACTCTACTCTGCAACACTCTACGCCACTGCACTGCACTCTACGCCTTTGTGCTCTAAACCACTGCTCTCCACATCATTGCAGTCTGCACCACTCAACTCTGTCACTGCATTCCATGCCAATGCACTCTATGCCACACTACTATACACAACTGCACTCTATAACAGCCTGCTCTGCAACACTACACTCTCTGTGACTGAACTCAATGCCACTGCACTGTATAGCAATGCTGTCTATGCAACTGCACTCTACTCTTCCTCCTCTACTCTATACCACTCCACTCAATGCCACTCTACTCTGCATCACTCCATTCTATGCCATTGCACTCTACCCACTCTAATCTGCAACACTGTACTGTCCACCACTGAAGTCTGCGCAACTCTACTTTGCACAACTCTACTCTATGCTACTGCATTCTACTCTGCACCACTCTGTTCTACACCACTCTACTACACTCTACGCCAATGCACTCTATGCCACTTCACTCAGCATTGCTACACTCCAAGCCACTGCACTCTACTTTTTACTACTCCCTACTTTACCACTATACTCCACGTTGTTTCACTTCACTATTCTCTTCTCTACACCACTCCACTCTACACTTCTCTACTCTAAACCACTCCACTCTACTCTATGCTAATGCACTCTACCCCACTCTACTCTACTATGCACCACTGCACTCTTCGCCATGACACACTACACTACTCTGTGCCACTCCACTCTATGCCACTGTACTCTGCAACACTGCACTCTATGCCATTGCACTCTACGCCAATGTACTCCACTCTGCACTACTCCGCTATATGTCAGTGCACTCTATGCCAATCCCCTGTATACCACTCTAATCCACTCTGTACCACTGCACTCTACACTGCACCACTCTGTGCCACTCCACTCGGCGCATCTGCAACCAGAATTGCGCCACTCTACTCTATGCCACTGCACTCTATGCCACTACTCTATGGATCTACACTCTATCCTGCATGACTCACTCTACTCTGAAACAATCTACTCTATGCTACCCTACACCACTCAGGGCCACTCCATTCTATGCCACTGCACTCAACACTGCGCCACTCTATACCACTGCACTCTACGCTTCTCCAAACCACTGCACTCTACGCCAATTCACTCTACACCACTTTACTCATAATGAATGCACCCTAAGCCACATTACCTACATTATCTACTTTTGTTCACTGCACCTTAGGTCACTCTATTCTATGACATTCTACTCTATGCCAGTGCACCATACGCCACTCTACACCATTGCACTCTGCGTCACTGCACTCTACGTCACTTTATTCGTCTCTTCTCCACTGCAGTAATCTACCTAACTGCTCTCACCACCACTCTACTCTGCACCATTCGATGCCACTGCACTCTACGCCACTGCACTCTACCTTGCCTGTCACTTGCCTGTGGCCTCCAGTTCCTGATTGTTCCTGCTTCCTGCTTGTGGCCTCCAGTTCCTGTTTGTTCCAAACCGATCCAGTGACACAGCTGCTGCCTGGGTTTTCCTGCCTAGCTATTCTTGCCTGAGTTTTCCCACTCACCGTTCTTCCCACCAACAGAACCCATGCACACCCCAGGACCTACTTAATGCAGACAGCAGCATGAGCACACAGTGGAGGCATGCCGCTGGTGCACCAACGGTCTGTGTCAGTCAAAGCCTGGCCCACGCCCAGTGCCACGACCCTTGGCTCTCTCGCTGGATCAGCAACAAACACTGCCACTATGCTGTCCCACTCTCCACTGTTGGACTTTTCACCTTCACCCACTGTCACTCTTCTCTTCTCTACACCGCTCTAATCTACGCTTCTCTACTCTACACCACTCCACTCTACTCTATGCCAATGCACTCTGTCCCACACTTCTCTACTACATTGCACTCATCACCATGGCACTCTACCCTACTCTGTGCCACTCCACTGTATACCACCGTACTCTGCAACACTGCACTCAATGCCATTGCACTCAATGCCAATGTACTCTACTCTGCACTACTCTACTATATGCCACTGCACTCTATACCAATCCCCTGTATGCCACTCTAATCTACTCTGCATACTTTACTGTGAAATAATCTACTCTATGCCACTGCACTCAGCGCCATTGCACTCTACGCCACTTTGCTCAAAATCAATGCAATCTACATCAATCTACTCTGCACCACTGCACTATACGCCACTGCACTCAATGCCATTATACGCTGTAACTGAACTGTACGCCACTCTATTCTAATCTGTGCCACTGCACTCTATGCCGTTCTACTATACTCCACTGCATTCTACAACAGTATACTCTGCAACATTTGACTCTCCCCCCCCACTCTGCTTTATGGCACTCGATGCCACTCAAATGTACAATACTAAACTTTACGCCACTCAACGCTAGGCCATTAAACTCTGCAAAGTTCCACTATACACCATTGCACTTTACACCAATCCACTCTAACCCTTTCTAATCTACTCTGCACCACAGCACTCTTTGTCTCTCTATTCTGGGTAGTCACCTAACCTCTCACCTACATTTTTCCTGCCGTTGTACTACATAATGGTTTTGGTTTTGACCTTTCACCTAATTAGATGCTGCATAAATGTTGTGTGGTTTCCCCAGAAGAGTAGCCTCATTTTTTATGCACGAGGATTATCAAAATCCCAGCAGGATTGCCATCTTCTGCAAATAACTATGTATAAGGGTCATCCCTTCTTTGATCCTCGGCCGACATGACACAGCAAGGTAGAACCCCGGAGTTTTCCTTTTGGGTATATAAACACCATATCTTTGCTGGGGAAGGCAGAAGAGAAAGACTTTAATGCTGAGACACTGACGCGAGACACTGCGGTTCCTGCACGCAGACACTCCTGCACGCATTGGTCTGACATCCCTCGCGGGGAGTCCATCTTGAGACGAAGACGGGGTCCTCCATTCTCTCACAGCAGGTAATGGGGTTGGCTTCATCAAGGGGATTCTTAGCTCTGCATCTACATACATGCTAGGTACAATTAGGTACATCTAGTTAGGGTTGCATCGTAGGAGTATGCATCATTATTCTCATGTATTTATATACCTACCTATATTGATTGATTTAGCACTATGATAGAAATCTACCATCCATTTACTGTGTTGGTGCTATAATCATTTATATCTGTTTCTGTCTTATGGTTGTTTAAGCACACCTATTTTACATTACAATGACGCGGGTTCAATAAACACTTATTGAAAACGCCTCAACCGTGTATTCTGTGTATCTCTGTGAGACATAGTGAGCACGAGTGACTGAGTGAAAAGTACTGTACTGTTTCCAGGATCCCTGATGGGACAAGGTTGCCATGTTTGATAGTTGCCAGGAGCTATTCTCTCCTTGATATTAAGAGTTTACAGCGGCACTGAGAGCTACTAACTGGTCTGAACACTAATCCCACAGTCTATGTTGTCTAAACGCGCAGCTCCTATATAGATTTATAGGAACTACACAACACTATACCACTCCACTTTATGCCACATCACTCTACTCTGACACAATCTACTTTAAGCCACTCCATTCTACACCACTCTATCCCACTTTATGCCACTATGCTCTGTGCCACTGTACTCTGTGTCACTCTACACCATTTACACCATTACACTCTGTAATTTTACTCTGCACCACTCTCTGCCACTGCGCTCTACACCAATGCACTCTACGCCACTCTACTCTACACCACTGGACTCTACAACAGTTTAAGCTGCCCACAATGCACTCTGTCACTGAACTCTATGCCACTCTACTCTATGTCACTCTACTCTATGCCACTTTACTCAATGCTACAATGCTACTGTGCTCTACTCTGCACCTATCTACACCACTCTACTGCACTCTATGCCAATGCACTCTACACCATTATATTCTACTGTGCACCACTACATTCTATGATACTGCATGCTACTCCACGTCACTCTACACCTCTGCACCACTCTGTTCTATGCCAATTCACTCTACCCCACTCTACTATGCACCATTGCAGTCTACACCACTGCACTCTACACCACTGCAGTCTAGGCTACTCCACTCTAAACCTCTCCTCTCTACAACACTCCACGCTGACACACTGCACTCTATGCCAATGCACTCCACATCACTACTCTATACCACTACACTCTACCCTGCACCACTCCATCCTACTCCAAAACAATCCACTCTTACCATTGCACTCTATGCCACTTCACTCTATGCCACTGTACTCCACTTTGCACCATTCCACTCTACACCACTGCAATCAATGCTGCACGACTCTTCTCTACACCACTCTACTTTGTCACTGCACTCTACGCTGCAGCACTCCACTCTATTCTCAATTTTCTCTATGCCACTTCACTCCACTCCATTCTATGCCATTCTTTGACACTACTCCACTCTAGGATAGGTTTTCCTATTAGAGTTTACCCTGGAAATGGAGTGGGGTCCTAGGTGTAGTACAAGCATGTCGTGAGGGAGGTGATTTATTTCTGTGAAGCAGTTTGTTTTAAAGACTGTTACATATTGGCACAGAGGAAGCGTTACCAGGGTGTAATCGATGATGGAGTTATTCTAGGCCCTATGGACCAGCTGTGTAGGTCATCTTGGAATCTTCCGTTTAAATTGCAGTACAAACTACAAAAATTATTTCTCCTGTTTTGTCACACCCCTTATGTGGCTGAACTATTTGAACCATCTGGTTGGGGACCGATCACACGAGTTCATGTGCTATCAATTGTATATATTCATGCAGTTAATAAAACAGATTTGCATTGAAGACCCCTGACAGAAAACAATCAGCATCATTGTATTTGGCTTAGAGATCTACCATTAATGCTCGAAGTTTTATTCCGATTTCATGCTTTTCCTTGTGTTCTTGGTGTACGTAGATGTTCGAAAGGAGTAATGGCTGAGTAGCTCCAGTGAGCATCTCTCGACCTTCACTGCGGGGATCCAAGGGACATTTAATTGTTATGCAGCGGCTTTTAAATTAGGATGTGTGGATAAGAGCCTTTCCAACCCACCCTTTTGGTGACCTTTTACTTTATCTTTAATGGTTTATTTATTCAATTCAACATATCCAATTAAAGGAATTGACTGCTGTGACCACGTTTCTTGCAGTAGGATGATATGGAGTTGTTTATAATATAGTATAATCTGTTGGTCTTGGTTCAGGTTTAGCAAGCCTCCTACGTTCCAGAGCAGAGTTGTAGCAGCTCTAGTTCTTGCTCCGGCGTGGATTTTCTCTTTGTCTTAGCCCTAAACAAAATTAAAGATTGACCTCGCAGGGCTGCCAGGAGCCAACTTCAGTCGAGTTTCTGATTTTCACTGCAGACTTGCTCAGTACTTAATCAGCCTTGTTGTGTGAAGAAGGGTGTGGAAGAAGATCTGTCATTGATGAACGTCATGTTTTTTCCTACTGGATTTCTCAATATCGATTTTCGGATGGCTCTGCTTGGTCATGGTGGATTAGCTGCTATGAGAGGATTTTGTGTTCATCCACCAACCAGAACGAATAGTCTTCCTTCCTTCATGTATATGGTCATTTCTATTCCCCATTTTCTGAAGATGTCTCTTTTTGCGTGGACCTAGGTTGTAATAACTGACGAGCTCTAGCAGTTTGATTATTTGGGACTAGCCACAGCGGAACACCAGTTCTCCTGTCCAGAGGAAAGGGCGGCTGATAAGAGCAAATGCTGTCGGATGGATGAAAATGGATCATGTGTAAGGCGAGCATCCGTCCGTATACCTCTGTTGTAATTTTGGTGGGGTAATCCTGCTTTACAGCAAGCTGCAAGTCATAATAGCTGGGTCCTCTTGCCAAGAAGCCCACTGCCCACCGATTCTCCGATGCAACCACTCTCTCTTCCTCTAATGGTTCTCCAGCAGTGAAGCGGGATCGGTGGAACCAGCACAAAACAAAGGAAAATGGGTGATTGAACAGAGGGATATCGAGAGACCACCATCCACAGTATCCAGACCATAAGGGGGCAAGCACAGCCAGATGCTGGGTCCGCTTTCATTGATCTCTGTGTCCTGCTCCAAGCTACGCTGGAATCGGCCGCTCTGGAACTGTCTCGTCTCGACTATGGATGATAGGTTTAGTGGGAATACCAGGGGAGTGATGAAGGGTGACACAGACAGCAGACTCCATCTGTCTGTGAAATTAATCCATTCCTCCAGTAGATCTAGTAAGATAAACCTGAGTGCATTGCAGCCAGTGTATTTAAGTGACTGCGAAAATAGCCATGAATTATTATCAGAATTAGAATGATCTATCATATCTTTAATTGTAACCTATGAATTTTCCAGTGACCCTTACAACTTTAAGTTTCTAACATTTGATCGTTACTTATTGGTACTATCCAATTACAAGTTTTCGAGGACTCTTTAGGGTGAATATTCCTGACTTAACAGGCTTCATTACTAATACAATCTCAAGACATATTAGCCTCAGAATCGCTTTTTGAAAACATATGTTCATGTGAA
The DNA here is from genome assembly GCF_964261635.1 of Lissotriton helveticus. Classification (NCBI taxonomy): domain Eukaryota; kingdom Metazoa; phylum Chordata; class Amphibia; order Caudata; family Salamandridae; genus Lissotriton; species Lissotriton helveticus. The sequence continues at coordinate 164,429,372 of NC_136062.1, read as the reverse complement.
AAAGATATTACAGTAAATTATACCCTGACCTAGCATAAAAGGAATGTGTTGAAAACGCAAAACATTTTGACATTTGACTTTTGCATGTTCGGGTTAATAATGTCTTCTGAAGTAGACATGTCTAGCAGTAATTGTTTTATGAAACTGTTGTTAGGATTATCAAACATTCTTTTGAATTGAGGTTTTAGTGTAAAAATCAAAGATGAGGTTATCATTGATGGAAAAACTTTTTGACATCAGTGTCCTTCCAATTGTTCTACTTAGCATAAATTAGGGGTGGGGGAACACGCTGAGTTTCTCTATGCTGAATTCCATGGAAGTACTTAAAAACTCTGAGAGATTCCACAGAGTTTCTCAAGTGTGTGCCATTCAGCATGTCACGCTGCTTGCACCGCTTTTTGGCGCTGGAAGCTTGTTCTGCGCTATAAAATCAGCGTGAATGGTACCGGAGGGCGCTACTTCCTTCTGCCAGGTGAGTAGATTTTCTACTCGAGTGGAAGCTTTCTCAGTAAGAACAGCCCAGTTTGAGAAATCTCACAGGGAGGCATGCTAGCGCCTGAAAAATGTGCATGGGGATGTAAATTAACCCTGGGCGTAGTGGGCGTAGTGGGGCTCCGCGGAGCTATGCGGAGTGGGCGAGAAGCTACGCCCACTCCCGCACTCCACGTAGCCCCATTAATGTTGGCGAGCAGCACGCAAGAATAAACTCTGCCATGCGTCATTTGGCAGAATTTTGCCGGAACTCCGTGTTCTAAATGGAAGGCAGAGTGGGGAAAACTCGGCTAACTCAGCTGGTGGAGTGAAATTATTTACCGACCCTTATACTATTCGTCCACCCCTAGCTTAAATTGAGCTATCAAATAATTGAACATGACCGCAATCAATCTGTTTTTCCTATGATCATTGGAAAAAACCTTAATGTTCATTTTTCCTAGTTCTTTCCTTTCAAATCAAATTTTGTTTTGTCTCACATCACAGGGTGAATACTTTTATTTGCTTTCTTATTATACTGTTTAATAAACTCTAAAAAAAGTATAATAACATTCATACAACCGAGCAATTCAATCCATTACTTAATACAACCAAATCATGCACTCCACAATACCAGGGATTAACTTCTGAATCAATAAGTGCCAGGCCTAAGGTTTAGATCGGTGCACTATCAAGGCTCAGGGTACCGAATACAAAGGCTGCTTAGTCTTTATTCCAATTCATGCCTCTTGAAATCACTAGCAGACACTCCCAGCGTCTTATCTCACTCCTGAAGATTCTTTTTCATCCATTCTTTTTCCTTTTCCTCTCTTTTTCCACCTTTCTCTTTGTCCTTCATTCCCCTGTCTGTTGTTTTCTCTCTCTTGGATCAAAGTCTGTTGAGGGAAATTAAGTGTCTGTCCCCAAAAATGAGTTGTGAGTGCTAGTGGACCGTGTCTACAACTGTCGTGTAGTTCCTAAAAATACATAGGATCTGAGTGTTTTAACAAAATAAACTAAGGGAATGGTGTCCAAATTGATTCCTGACACCCCTAAAGGATATGTTAGCCTGTAGACCAGCTAGCTCACAGTGCTACTATAAGCCCCCTAACCGTAGCAAGGAGCAAATAGTTTCTGACAACTATCGAACATGACAACCCTTGATCCTTCAGGGATCGTGGAAACAGTGCAGTACTTTTCGCTCAGTTAATCATGCTCACTAGTCTCATAGAGAGACACAGAATAAACGATGAGGACGTTTTCAATAAGCATTTATTGAACCAATGTCATTCTAGTATAAAACATGTTTGCTGTGACAATCATTAGACAGAAACAGATGTATAAGATTACAAGCACGAACAGAGTAAATATAAGGTAGAATTCTACCACGGTGCTAAAACAGTGAATATATCCAGGCATGGTAATCAGGCGTACCCTACCGAAGTGTACCTAAGTGTAAATGGGTTTAAAGCCAAGAATCCCCTCGGATGGATCCAACCCCATTACCTGATGGGAAAGAATGAAGGGCCCGTCTTGGTCTTGAGTTGGACACCCTAAAGGGATGTCAGACCACTGCGTGATGGAGCTTCTGATAGCAGGTACCTAAGCGTCTTAAGTCAGTGTGGAATCTTCTCCTCTGCCTATCTAGTGTTGTTATGGTTCTTTTATACCATAAAGACAGCCTCTGGGCTCCCTACACAATCGATATATTGTGTTATGTAAATGAGCCTAAATCAATACCTGCAACGATGCAACGTAGTTCTTTCACCCCAGGATTTAGATGACCATGACTTTTATATAGAGTATATAAATCCTGTTATGTACGTCATGTGCAGGGACTTGTCTAAGAATACTTATGCACATTAAAAGAGGCTAGTTTCAAGGAAAGCGATCGACATTTATTCAGCACATAACTGGGTAAAAGTTAAGTGCTAGAACCGTTATGCAGAACAAGGTAGGACAAATGTAGGTAAAAGGTTGTGTAGATACCTAAGCCTAGATTGTGGTACATCGGGGCACATAACACAACCACTGGCTCAAACTAAGAACTGCACAATACACACATCCTAGTAGACCTGGTCAGATCTCCTAATTAACTATCACCCCTTGAAAATGGCATGTGAAAAATAGGCAGTGGGATGCTGCATGGCCCCTTCAGCTGAACAAGAGAAAACAACACCTAAAGTTTTGAGTAAAGTTTTAGGGTATTTCAATTAATAATCTGTGTCTCCCCTTGGTTGGGCAGTTTGTAGTTCTTTCTTCCCAGATCACAATGTGATAACTGTACTTCTTCACTTGTCCAACTTGATAAAATAATTCTCTTATTTCCCTACATCTCAGAGCTGCTGCAGTCAGTGTCCTTGATAGTAAATTCAAGACTTGACTGTGCAAACCTCCCTTAGGTTTGAAGATAAAATTAATCTCTAAACTTCAAATTGTTCAAACCTTTGGAGTTATAGTGTATCTGCTACACAAGAATATGTCTCTGAATAAATATGTAAAAGGCACTAGTTCCCCATTAATGTGTGTAATAACTCCAAATGTGTATGTGTCATCTAATTGCAGTAAGGAGTCACCTCTTTGCTACCTGAAAGAGAAAGACATATTTCCCAAAATGGTGCAGTACTGAAGTCCCACACATAGTTGACATATAGACTTGCACCTCCAAATGTTGTCAAAGCCACTAGACCAGGGGTCTTCAAACTGTGGGGCGTGACCCCCAGGGGGGGCGTGGAGTGGTGTGAAGGGGGTCGCACATTCATTGTCACACTTACACTTCTCCTCTGGCCTCCAGGGCTTCAGTCCCCCTCTTCCCCCGTCCTGTGTCTCAGCCGGGGCTCCTGCAGTGATACTTGAGCTGCTGGGGGCTCGGCTGGGCAGCAGCTGGAGTTTTTCACAGGTCTTTAAAGACAATTAGCATATTTACATGCCTTTGTAAACTGGTTACAGAGGCTTAATGTTTTTTATGGTCCCAGTACCCCCTGAGCCCCCACTCTGCCTATTCCTTACATCTGTATTTTTATACTTACTGCTGTAGTGTGAGAATGCATGTAATGAAAAGGAATATAAAGTTGGGTTGCCAAAAGAAAAATGCCTGCTCTTGACACTAAATAGAGTTATAAATAAAAAAAGTATGTATTAATTAGTTATGTGACTTTTCTGTCTTTGTTCTCTTTAATTTTCAGTCATCGATCATTGAGGCAGCCCTAGAACACAATTAAATGTGACACAATTAAAAGTCTTTTCTATTTATATTTGCTGTTCTAAGTATTCACAGATAAGTGCTAAAAATACAACTTTAGGTGACTGCTTATTTCTGGGCCATCAAAATAATGAGCTGGTAACCCTAATCATAAGACTAGAAGTTTGTTGCAGGATGAGCACATTATTTATTTCCTCCACCCTCAATCCTTGATTAATGGCATTATAGCAATAGTTTAACTTATATCTGAAACCCTACACTTCAAGTTTCTGGGAATGCACCCTGCTTTCAGACAACTCGCTTCTCATTCTCGCCTTCACTTTCCCGCTCACCCTGCACTCGCAGCGATCACAATGCACTCACACTGATCACCATGCACTCACACTGATCACCATGCACTCACACTGATCACCATGCACTCACACTATTCACCTGCTCACCCTGCACTCACACTGATCACCGTGCGCTCCCACTGATCACCATGCACTCACACCAATCATCATGCACTCACACCAATCACCATGCACTCACACCAATCACCATGCACTCACACCACTCACCATGCACTCACACCACTCACACCACTCACCATGCACTCACACCAATCACCATGCACTCACACCATTCACCCGCTCACCCTGCACTCACAGTGATCACAATGCACTCACACTGCTCTCAATGCACTCACAATATTCACCCGGTCACCCTGCATTCACAATGATCACAATGCACTCACACTGATCACAATGCACTCACACTGATCACAATGCACTCACACTGATACCAATGCACTCACACTGATCACCATGCACTCACACTGATCACCATGCACTCACACTGATCGCCATGCACTCACACTGACCACCATGCACTCACACCATTCACCCGCTCACCCTGCACTCACAGTGATTAGAATGCAATCACACTGATCACAATGCACTCACAGTGATTACAATGCACTCACACTGATCACAATCCCTTCACAACATTCACCTGCACACCCTGCACTCACAGCGATCACAATGCACTCACACTGATCACCATGCACTCACACCGATCACCATGCACTCACACCAATCACCATGCACTCACACCAATCCCCATGCACTCATACCAATCACCATGCACTCACACCAATCACCATGCACTCACACCAATCACCATGCACTCACACCATTCACCCACTCACCCTGCACTCACAGTGATCACAATGCACTCACACTGATCACAATGCACTCACAACATTCACCCTCTCACCCTGCATTCACAGCAATCACAATGCACTCACACTGATCACAATGCACTCACACTGATCACAATGCACTCACACTGATCACCATGCACTCACACTGATCACCATGCACTCATACTGATCACCATGCACTCACACTGATCACCATGCACTCACACTGATCACCATGCACTCACACTGATCATCATGCACTCACACTGATCACCATGCACTCACACTGATCACCATGCACTCACACTGATCACCATGCACTCACATTGATCACCATGCACTCACAACATTCACCTGCTCACCCTGCACACAGTGATCATAATGCACTCACAGTGATCACAATGCACTCACACTGATCACCATGCACTCACAACATTCACCCGCTCACCCTGCTCTCACAGTGATCACTCTGCACTAAAAATGTGCTTGCATTGTTCACTCTGTACGTCACCCTGCAGTCACACGAGCACACTTCTCATTCTGCACTCATGTGACACTTCACTCACCTGTCCCCCCCCCTCACTGCTCAATCTGTAGCTCACTCAAACAAGGCCATCACTAACCATGCACTAATTTGTCCCACTCTGCACTTACAACTGAACCCAAATTCATATGGTCACCTCACTCAACCTGTAGTCACTCCTTTTACCCTACTCTCACACTGTTGCATTGCTCTCCGTGCAGTCACATGGGCACTCTTGTCACCCACACAGTGGAGAAGGCTAAAGTACCTGGTACATAGAAGATGTACCATTCACATCACAGAACTGAGTGTGAGTAAACTGAGTATTTTGTCAGACAGGTGCTATAGAGAGATGAGGTGTATTGTTGGTGAGTGGTAGTGAGGGAATTCATGGAGAAGGTGGAAAGACTGTTGCATCGTCTGCGACTAGCACTAGGGCCAGCCCTGGCTGGGAGTGTTAAACCCCCCCGAAGTTTGGGTCTAGTGGATCCCCTGCTTCTGCCTATTATTATTTACATTTGTAGTGCACTACTGTTACCAAAAGGTGTCCTGGGGCTAATAACCATCTGCCTGCAATGTGAGAGAGGGATCCGGGGTTGGGAGAGGAGAGAAGAGAAGAGAGGGATGGAAGGAAGGGGTGAGAGGAAAGGGGCATGGGTAAACTGCTTAACTCTGCACAAGACCGCCAGGGTTTGAAGGGACCCTTGCTGCTCCCGGCCATGGCCAGGTGAGCTTCTAATGTGGCAGCGCGTATTCCTGCGGAGTGGGAGGCCCTTCACAAAGGTTGACTAGACATCTTTCTGATGTTAATTGCTATATTTTGGTTATAAACTGGTAATGATGGGGTAAAATCTTTCCTCAGTGTTACTGTGTTTAAAAAATTTCAAAATAATAAAGCAATGCTATCCCAAAATACGCAGCATCACAGAACATTATTTACATTTTCTACTTAGACAATTTAGTCAAGCCTGTCGCATAATTTGGTTATCACCTGCCTCATAATTCCAGTAGCCCTGCCTAGAAGTTCAGAAATTTTTGTCAGGAGGGGGTCCTTACTCCTGTAAATGTTGACAGGGGGGTCTCGGCATCCAAATGTTTGAATACCTCTGCACTAGACTTATGCAACTTTGCAGCTCTCAGAGCTTTCCACATAATTATGAAACATGCCACATACTGCAAACTCTGCAGCATAATTTACAGATTTTAGCAATCATACATAGTATTTCTAGCTCAAACAGACTCAATGTTACCAAAAATGCTGCCATAACAGTTGTCCATGCAGTTACAGGCCTTTTGCAAAGGTTAATTGGTCACCTTTCTGTTGCTGAGGTATATACATATTTATATATATAGTATTTCTATAGTGTGGACCTAGACTAAGGGTAACAGATCTCCTTACAGGGTAAAAGATAAGCATAAAGTCAATCATCAATGATAGGAGACGTAGCCGGGATGTGGATTGTTAATGCAGTGTGATGTAGTATTCTTTAAAAGGTGAGACTTCAACCCTTTCCTACTTCAGAGCAGTGTTGAGATGCTCCTGATAGATACAGGATGTTGTTCTAGATCCTGAGTGCATAATTGGAAAATGCTTGAGTCTTTGTTTATTAATTTTATACGCTTATTAGCCTGCAGTCTTATGGTGTCCTGGCTGCAGGTGTGCTGAACATCTTTCCAGAGATGGTGTCCATATTTGTAAGATAAGTGCAGGTGCTGGCCATGATGGTTTTGTAAATTATGCACTTGGCCTTGAAGATGGTACTGGCGGCAAGGAGAGCCAATGGATTCCATCAGGATGTAAGTGATGCGATCATATTTCTTCAAGCCCTGGATGGCTGAAGATCAGAAATTGATCTTTAGGTGCTACAATGATATTAATTTGTAGAAACCTTTGTCCGGATAGTGTTTAACATGTATAAAATGCCAAACAATTCAGCAATACTGTCACACAATATGCAGCATGGTTTGTAGGTACTTGTTGCATAATTAGGTCAACTATGCAACATTATTTGGTGCTCACCGACCACATAATTCAATGTTTTACCTCTGTCTTCTTGCCGGACTCAGAATGATGCTGATATGTTTTCACTGAGGCCGATTCAGTTCAAAAACATTTTTCATGTTATTACTTTATTATATTCTTTCTTATTATATTTTTATATGGGCTTATTGTGATCTTTAATATTTATAATTTAAATTAAAACTTGAACCTCTTTTATTAGATCTTCCTTTTCCCTCGCTGTAGAGTTGACGATTGTGGTCAACAAATTGCAAAATGTCTAGAAATAGATTTTCTGCAGAGTGTGCTATACAAATTTCATTGTATTGTAGTTGATAATCAGGGAAGGACTAAAAACTGGCTCAAAGATTTGTGCCCATTTAAACACTTGGGGCCTCATTTATGTGGCCGTATGGGCACTTTTTTGCCGCCGTAATGTCACTTTTTTGACGTTCCGGCAGTGCAATGTGCCGGCATATATATAAGGCCACGTAAAGCAACTTTACGTGGCATTTCATAGCCTTTTAAATTTGTGTCCCTTTCACGAGGAAAAGTGCGGGGAAAACTGGTTGAAAAGAGTGTTCCATGGGTGTTGCTGTGGTTGTTCCCACGCAGCACCCATAGAACCTGTCACATTCCCAGATTTACGAGTGGCATTAGGCAGGCACAACAAGGAGAAATGTTTTAATTGCTCCTCGTGCTTTCCTTTTTTAGGTCAGGCGTAAACGTACAACCTCTTGTACACTTTAGTATATATATGTATCTCTGTGGGCCAAATGCCATTACTTGCTTCTCATTTATTTGATCCAATGTCCTTCAAAAATCCTTGCTTACTAGTGGTCAGTCCTGTCTCTTTGTCCTCCTTTTTCCTCCAAGAAGCAAGGACTTAGTACAATATCATTGCACTTTGTTCTGTTGATCTGGTCTTGGGGGGACTATTTTATTATGTTTTCAACCTCTTGTTACACTGTGGGTGCTCAGAGTAACTGCTTACATTTTATTGCAGCATTCACGTCTTGTCCTTCCTGTCCTAAGCCAGCAGCAGCCAGTCATGCTTTCTAGCTACTGCAGTTCTAAATCATGTAAAAAATCAAACCAAAACTTAACACAGCTTAAAATGATACTTCAATGTGCATGCTGCAGGTGTTTTTTCCTCCCCTCCAGGACTTGTGCTTGGCTGTTGGCTGAGGAGTTGGAAGTTTCTGCTCCTCAGTTTTGTGCCGAGGCCAAAATGTTTCCTTCTGGAAAAATGTCCCCTTTAAAAAGTGCATTTGAATGTATTACATTAAATAAAGGCAGAACAATAACTCAGGGCCAGCACAAGGGCTGTGCGATTGCACTGGTTACTGACTTCAGAGGGGCAATATTTCCAAGCACATTCGTGGCCTCCTCCAGGTGATTAATGTTCTTGCTGGAGAGATCAGAGTTGTCTAGTGGAAGAAGTTTTAACTCATTGCAAGGTAGCCAGGGGGCTAATATGCCGGCTGCGAAGAAAGTGTAACATGCAGATTACAATGTGCATAAAATGTAAATAAGTCAATGCGTTACTGCTCTTCTATTACTTGCAGCTTATAAATTAATATCCTAACAGAACTGTGAATTGATACATGTCATCAAAGAACTGCATGCACTGCAAAATAAAGATTAGAGGAGATATTAAAGTTACAAAAAGGGTTAATCTGGCTGGAAATTGATTCTTTTTATTTAAGAGAACCCCCAACTATGGTGTCCTGTTTTAAATTCTGAGTTTGTGCTTCTGAGGTCAAGTTTTTTTTTTTATATATAGCGCGAACTAGACCCGAACCGAATCAGGTATCAGAGCGCTTTACATAGCACCAGTTACGTTACATGAGGACACACTAGTTCACACTAGGTTCAAGCACTCTTTAGCAATGCTGCCTACCAATATGCATGACTTGTGGCTTCTACTCCCTGTAGTCCTCTGTGATATTTAACATTTCCTTTCACTAATTTATACACTTATGATTGTCTCTATGTAATTTAGGTGTGATTCAAAGTGCTCTGACACCCTACACTGGTATGTGTGGAGCTATAGAACGAATTAAATTCAGCTTAACATTAGTGGTTATCGAGCCTTAAGGGACACTGTTAAAGAGTGGTGGTGAGGAAATCTGTATAACTCAGTCTTACCTCAACATCACCTGAGCACCGTCTCAGCATCAATACAGCACCACCTCCTCATCAGTGCATCGTCAATTTGCGGAAGCAGAGCAAGCTCACCATGTTTTAGTAAAATTGCAAGTGGAGTGTGGAATATGCATTGGAGAGAAGTTATGAAAGGGCACATGGTAGTGAATACATGCTGGCTCTGGTGGCTTAGTTGACTAATGCGTCCACTGTAGGGGCCTGTGCTCGACCTCATAGTCACAGGTTCAAATCCAGGTTCACTCAGCCTTCTGAGGTCGACAAAATTAGTAACATTGAGTCAGGTTACAACAAACATCTGTTATTTAGCACCAAGATGCCCCTTTGGTTGAAAGTACACTTTACAAGTGATTTTGGAAGAGGGTGATGTATGAGGTGGTGAATTTGCCGCACATAGGAATGTAAGCCATTGCAAAAGGAATGCAGGTGAGGTGCAACATCAGGGTAGTGGCAGTATTGAAGGGTGTGGGATGTCATGAAAGTGGTTTGAAAAGCACTGCTATTTACACTTTGGATAGGATAGATGTTGTAGAAGGAATTTACGTAGGTTTATGTGGGTTGTGCAATAAAACAGATCGCTTCATTTGGCTGCTCTCCGTGCAAGGGCAATATTGATTTTTTCTAGTGCCTGAACATGCGAGGCAGGAAGAATTACTCGGTTTCCAGGAGTGCAGTGTATGGACCATGGGGCCAAAATGTACTGTCTGTGGCATGTCTGAGGGCCACACCATTGACAGCAATATGAGGGTTGGCGTGGTGAAATGTGGGCATAAGGGGATGCGCAGCAGATGCATGGTGAGGACAACAAAGCGTGCCTTCCTGTGATTTCTGTCTGCCACCAATGCTCTAGTCTCATGCACCAAGAAGGCAAGTCAAAAAAATTAACTTCTAATGTAAAATGTGAGAGGTAAAGAGACTCATCTGGTGGCTGAATTGCAAATTGGGAAACTAGAAAACCTGGTATCAGTCTTGGCTTCCCCACTTGATGAAACTGTGTGATCCTAGGCAATTGGTAATTTCACTTTGCCTCCTATTTTTTCATTACCACATATGAGAGCCCCTTAAAATATATGAATTTAGGATAAGTGCAGTACAAAACCTTCTCTTGTGTATTATTTAATAAACTGTAATGTTGTTCACAATTATATATTAACTAAGGCGACAGAAAAGGTGACCTGACAAATGACCTGCCTCTTGGTTCAATAATGACATTGTTTTTAGAATGGGGGTGGCATCTATGTTTCCAAGATCATGCTTGAAAACAACTATCACTGCTGAGAAATGCCTCTCAACAGCCGCGGCCGGTAGGGGGAGTACCGGCCGGGCGGTGATGTGGGGAGGGGGAGGGGCAGGGTGGGGGGTAGTAATGTATGGATTACGGACTTTAAAAGGTAAGTAAACATAAAAATAAATAAAACGAATTTTGTTGCACACACTGCTTCACCAAATGCGATGCAGTGTGTGCAACGAAATTCGTTTTATTTATTTTTATGTTTACTTACCTTTAAAAGTCCGTAATCCATACATTGCTACCCCCACCCTGCCCCTCCCCCTCCCCACATAACCGCCCGGCCGGTACTCCCACTACCGGCCGCGGCTGCCTCTCAATGCAGTGACATAAACCCGATCGAAGGTAAACCGCTTATGCATGTTAATAAAATACACTTTGTTTAAGTTTGCAGAGTATCATGTTTTTTACATGTTTCGGGTAAGATGTTTTGAAAATTAAAGGTGTCCCTAAAGATAAGTTGTTTAGGACACCTTCTTTACTGTTACTGTAGGTAATGAGTAAATAAAGTATGCCTGTTTGTTTCACAGCTTTCTGAATGTTTCTGCTCTGTCAAACGAACCGCAGCCCAGTGCTGCTGCTCACCAGGAGGGGTGTCGCAATTAAAGGTCAGGAGGGCTACATGCAGCCCCCGGACCTTACTCTGAGTATCCGTGGTATGGACTATTTCAAATTGATTATTAAGGTTCAGATTACCGTCAGGCTGAATTGAGAGATGGATTAGCAGCATCTGAATCTTCAATAAATGTGTTTAAAGATTCCAGTGCTTCAGCGACAGCGAGAAGCTGTCTGTGGATGAGACCTAAAAACATTCATCAAAACCAACTGTCTTCATGAAAAACATATTTAAATGATTTGATTTGTCAAATTTTAGATTAATAGGAATATTTAAAAGATATACGCATTCCAGTGCATGAAAGTTGCACATAAGCTTACACTATCTTGTGGCACAACGGTGTGGCCAGTTTAATGTTTAAGGTTCATTGGAGGGTGGGACGAACTGTCTGACTATCTTAATTTTTGTTTTGGGGCAACTTAAAAAGTCCAACTTAAAGGTATGATTTTTCTTCATTGTGTCAAATTTGTTGTCCACGACCGCGCCGTCTGTCCATAATAAAGTAAGCCAGGAGCACTTACATGAACTGGTGACATTTTATAAGACACGTGTGACAGCTTAAACGAAAACACAGAGAAATCCTTTGGTTTCAGTGTACAAATTTATCAGAGATCGATGTTAGCAATTAGTTCAAGCTATCTTGTTTCCGGCAGCCATCTTGTTGACTATGTGCTCGCCATGTGCTCTTTCTTACTTCACTGTCGCTTGCCCTTGTGCTTTGCTCAAGAACTGGCTATACTTAGCCTCTGCTACTCTGCACATGCTCAGAAGAGTCTGTAGCTGCCCATGCACCTGCTTAGGTTTGCTACTGTCAGGATGTCTTTTCTCAAGTCAAACTGTTGGATCCTCCTTCTCTGTTGACTGGGCATTTTCTGTCTGACCATCTATGTATGTAACTCTTCCTATGTGTGCTTGTACCGCCTCCTTTTGAGCTCCTGTGTGGGTATAAAAGACCCATGGTTCTTCTACTCCTTGTGCTACTTCATACACTGCCGCAGGGTGTTGTGTGAATGTAGTTACACCTCATGAGGTTTATTAAAATATCTTTTTCCTCTTTCAGTTTCCGTGCCAACATCTATTTACTGGTCTGAGGACTTGTGTGCAGATAAGGGCGAACCACTAGCACTGGTAGGCCTTTCTGAGGTCTGCTTCTACATCAGGACATGGGGACAACCCTGTAGAGACACTAAACGATTAGACAGAAGGGCACGACCACTCTGGGACATGTTGTATGTTAGGTTCCCGAGCACACCGGCCTTCCAGAGGGCCCGGCCTGTGAGGGGTTTCCACGGGTAGAGGCTGTCTGCCTCTTTCTCTTCTCCGCTTGAAAACTTTGTGTTGATAGTTTATAAAACACTGTGAGACGCCTGAAGATCGACCCACAGAGGCACGGACGGGGTGCTAAAACAGAAGTGCTCAGGAGAAGGAAAGGAACCAAGACAGAGAGAAGGGTTATTTTGTGACACATTGGTCTTTCCCAAAATGGTAGCATCTCAGTGGCCAGGTGTTCCACCCAAACTGGACAAGACTGGATAAAAAGTAAACAGCTGGCTAAAAGCGTTGCCTTCATTTACCGTCTAAATTAATATTGCTGATGTTGTTTTTGTTGCTGTTAGTATTATTTTCTGTTGTTATTATTATTGTTTTTAATTTATCATTTTGTTGCAAATAAAAATAACAGCAGCAGAAATGGTGAAACAATCCTAATAAGCACCATCATCATAATGCAATAATCATATTCGCTTATTATCTAAAATGTATTTCCTTTCTTTCGTCTACTAGCAAGGCATGAGATATTATATTCTTGGCTTCCTCCAGCAGCGCGAGGCCCCATAAATTATTAGGTAATGCCATTTGTTCAACCACCTGCCAGCCCCTTCCTTCAGGGGAAGATGTGACAGAAAGTGCAATTCCTTGAGGTTCCTTGAGATTCAGGAGAAAAACATCTCCAAATTTTGGCACTTCAATGAGAACAAGTTGGTCGTCAGCATCTGGCCAGTAAGCGCAGCCCCTCCGGCTCAGAGGCGATGTGGTAATTCGGACACCGCTCCAGAACTGTGGACAGCACAGGGACCAAAGGCTGTTGAGAACATGTCAGAAAAATCGCTACTCTGAGGATCATAAATGCTTTGACTTCATTAACATAATTTTTACTCTCCACTCCGTAGAAGAGCAAATAGTAGATGTCACTGCTGACCACCTCAGTGGTTGTTTTTTTTACCACAAAAGGATAAAAAGTTATACTTGTAAAGCAGATACATTAAGACATTGGTCTGTTCAGGGAAGTGAAGCTTGTAACACGGAAATCAATCTATCTATCACTCTATCTGTTCATCTATCTATCTATCTATCTATCTATCTATCTATCTATCTATCTATCTATCTATCTATCTATCCATATATCCATCCTTCTATTTATCTATCTATTTTTTCAGATCTATCTATCTATCTATCTATCTATCTATCTATCTATCTATCTATCTATCTATCTATCTATCTATCTATCTATCTATCTATCTATCTCTCTTTTCAGATATATCTATCCATCCTTCTATATACTATATATCTGATGAAGCAAAGCTTTGCATATTTTGCGGCTTGCCGAAGTCAAGAACCTCGTTTATGTGTAATACGGTAACAAGTGTATGTTCTACTAACATTTATGTTTAGTTTAGATAAGGATCGTGAAGCTTGCACATGTGTTTTACTAAAATAATTTACTCGAGTCATCTAAAATGGCCGCCGCTTGTATTTAGTTACTGCGCATGCGTCAGCCACACTCACGTGTCCTGACGCGTCTGCAGAAGTGGAGGGAAAGTTATGCGCATGCGTAATTCATAGCTGTGCTTATCATGTGGTACTGCTCGTGCCACTGCTCTTGTGACTGTGTCAATGTAGCTAACATTTAAATGCAATAGTTTTTATTTCTTGATGATGAGTCAAAAGTACAAATCCTGTGATGTGTTTTCATAATGACATTATTATGTATTAATTTGTTTTTCGCTTACTTTTTATGTACCGCGGGGAATGGGGTTTGTCTGTGCCGGGAACCATCTTGGAGGTCTCTTCTGCGCCTGCGCGACTTGCCGAGGCCTAAACAGACCTTGACTGATGGAACGCAGCCAGTTGGCAGTGATGAGCAAGATGCTCCTGAGAACGACCCGAAAACTCGGCTGAACCAATCATATGTGCTCACAGAGCAACAATGTTAAAGTTGCCATTGTATTTCTGCACCAGTTCTCATGAGAACCCCAATCTAGTTAGGCGGTACCCTATTATGCAAATGTAGGCTTGAAGCGCTATGTCGTGATTGGTGTGTTACCCAAATCCTACCTTAGGACCAATCGAAATTAAGGGATTCTGACACTTTGCAACATTGGGGGGTGGTACGCTGTCCCCAAACTGTATATCTACCCTGGGTTCCCCTGGGGAGCCGTCCGACTTGTCTGGTTTAGCTGACCTGTCACTGACCCAACGCACTCAATAGGTGACTGAAGATACAGAGCGCTGCGAAGCACTCTGTCCGAATTTGACCATAGACTGAGGTTCTACTGAACCTTAAAGTGCTGGTGAAGCACTTTACTGGGAGTTCGCTGACCCAATCGGGGTCTTGATCGATAACTGCAGAGCGGGTGGAGCGCAGGCGTTGCTTCCAAACTGCGGGTGCGGTCCTGTCCTGAGCGGTCCTGTCCTGAGGGTTTGCTGTCCTGTCCTGAGGGTCCTGTCCTGATTCCTATTCCGAGGGTATCCTGTCCTGTCCTGGGTGTCCATTCTGCACCTGCTGTCCTTTGAGGGGTATCCTTCCTTGAGGGTTTCCTGTCCTTAACTGACCCGTGGCCAGGGTTTGGTTTCCACACCATTCTAGGTAAATATTGCTCTGAAACTCTTAAAATCTTGCACCTTCTGAATTTCTAACTTTTGCTTTAATAAAGTTCATCATTGCATATGTTATATTTTCCATGCCTTTCCGCAACTATTGAAAGTCAATTACATATTTTTCATAAGTTTGTTCCTATGTCTTCTCATTTGATAGAGATTATATTTTGCATTGCAGTTTGTAATTTTCTGATTTGGTCTAGAACTTCATTGCCTGGATTGTTCAAAGGCCCATTCACCTTAAGTGAAGCGTGTTACTCTTTATAGGCCCTCCTATAGTTATCCATGCATAAACTGTCCATGCTTAAACATTTCTGAGATTTTATAGTATTTTTCCCATCTACATACCATATTACATTTGAATGATTACCCTGTCATTATTTCTTCATGCCTATATAATTTACGTTATCTTGGTTATTGATTGCTTTATTTTACTGTACCTCATGCAAGAAAATAATGAACTTTAGATAAACATTTTAAAACTTCCAGTTGTCCGTGGTCATTTCAATAGTATTTTGAATGTTATTGGTTGGGTTTGTATTTTGCTGCCTTTTCTTTTACAGCTAGCTCCCTGATTCATTGTGGTCATTAGGTACCCGCATCGGTGGATGGTAAGTCGGGTGCATTGAAAATTATTAGTAGGGAGAACACACACAAATTGGTAGAGCTCGTGAAGTCACCTGATCGATGTATATGGTGATTTGAAAGTATATGGGCCCTGAAGCCGGAAAACGGCGAAAACTATTGGTCGGGTGGCCTCGCGCGCTCTATCAGTTTTTCTGGTAGCTAGAGGATGGTTAGGGACTAGTTGAGAGTAAGGCAGGGATTAGTTGGACTAGTTGAGTCGGAAGCTGCTAGTATATTGATGCTGCTAGAAGAGCGGCTGTTCTAAGAGACCTGATCATTCTCTTGTGAATACGCTGCTGAAACTCATGAATTTTTGCATTGTTATTATTCTTGTTCTTATATTGCTATATGTACTAATCCGTGCATTTGTAAACCGTATCGTTTCATGTTGTCCGAACTCCCCGGGGAATTGAAAGGGCAAGTGGTGAATAGAATCCATTGTCCTGAGGTCACAGGCTCGAGGAAAGTTAGGTGCAGGTTAGGATAACCGGGAAGCACTAACTAGGGTTTTTCTAAATACATGTGTGAATAAATGACAGTAACGGGGTTCATTGGCAAAATTCCCATAGTGGCGTAACCTAGTAAGGGTCACATCGGAAGAGTAGCAGGTTCCTCGGAGCTAACGTGAAAGCAGAGGGGTCCGCTGAGAAACCTTAAACTCGGAATATATCCCGGAAAGAAGTGGATGAGTTTAGGGGAATAACAGGTTCACCGATGCTAGAGTGAAGGGTAGGCGGAAGAGATCTGCCCGCAGCGAGTGAAAAGTAAATGGAAGTAGTTTACTTGCAGTAAAACAATTCTTTCTCTGTCTAGACACTTGAGCACTGTGGCGAATGTGTATTTGTTGTAAAATAACCAAGCACTGAGCACTTTAAAAGAAAGAAAGTTTCCGTTACCTTGTGAAGGGAGGGAGTCAGTCGCGAAGCGCCTCTGACGTCACTCTGTGCCGCGCTGGGATTGGTAGAAGCAGCGGGCGGGTAGCGGAGCTGGAATTGTAAAGGAGGGGTGAGCGCCGGAGCGTGGGAACTGTCTCACGAAGGGGCCGCGCACCCATTGGCGGAGCTTATTTAGTGTCGCGCACCCATTGGTTGCACGAATTTCTGAAGCGCGTTCTGATTGGAGGTAGTTTGTAAACAAAGTTTAGCGCAGAAGTCGTATGTGGCACTCGCAGACTACAGGAACTCGACCTGATCCAAGGCACCTAGGGTTTGAAAGGGATCAGTGGAAGACTAATAGATACGATATTATGTACGGAACCAAGAGAAAAATGTCCCTTGTAAGTAAAGTGAAAAATTATTTTAAAACGGACAAACCGATTAAATCTAGGGAAGGTGTTCTTGTCCCACCACCTAATACTCCTGCCTCATTTATGATGTTTGACCGAGGGTACAATACCTGTGTGTGGTTGGAGAATTGGGTGAAGTACACAAAAGATGACGGAGTATTGGCCTTTCCGTTAGATGGTACTTTCAATGGAAGGATCTTATTTAATTTAAGAACCCGAATGAATGAACTGCATCCCAGGCCAAGACTAACGCAGTATGAGGCATTAGAGGAATGGGAGATTGAGGCTTTTGAAAGAGAAAGACCCCGAATGGACAAGGGTTTGACCAAGTGGTACCCCAGGCAGAAACAGGAGTCCAGGGATAAAAGGATGAAACAGTGGAGGCAGAGCATGATTGTTGAGGGTCTGTTTCCCATGATGCCGGCATGTCATAACGTTGGAGCAGGTGAGAAAAGCACCGAAAAGTGTAAACATTGGTGGGGTCCGGGGGAATCAGATGATGAATTGCTAGATGACATTTGTACCAGAAGTCCGCCACCTTATAATGAGGGAACCCGACCTTCCAGTGTAGGAGATGCTCCCCGACGCCACTTCCTCAAGGAAGAAGACAGATTCTTAGGACTGGGAGGGGGTGGTCAAGTATTGCCCTATCCTGAGAAACCCGAACCGGCGGAAACAAGGGATATATATCCCAAAGTACCCGCAAGCCAGGAAGAAAAATATTCAAGTACGAAAGTTTTTTTCCCCAGACCCTTGTATGAAAGCGAAGAGAAACCATCAAATTCAGGACCGCCTTTTGTTCAACCTCCATATGGGGAAGAACGCAGGTCCTTTAACACTGGAACTTTATTTCCGAAACCAAATTATGGTGGGGGACCAAGTGAAACGCATCCTACTGCCCCGAGTTTTACTCCTCCCTTGACCCCACAGATATTACAGGACACGACTTTAAGAAGGATACTAGTGGAAAAAGAGCAAGAGGCTCTAGCTAGACAAAGGACAGAAATAATTCAGAAAATCTCCCAGTTAAATACCAGTCCTGAGGCATTGACTATTCCAGTAACTATTGGACCGGTGGTCCCGTTATACGGAAATGGTCAGGGAAATCCGATTACGCCAGTTATGACCCCAGTCATGGCAACCCCGAGACAGGAACCGATAATCATAGATGATCATTCCAGTGAGTGCGAGTCTGAAGTTGCGTTCTTGGACTTGCCAAACAAACCGACCGGAAAGGGAATGCAGCAGAGGTATAACCCTTTTAATGCGAAAGAGATTAAATTAGAATCAGCAACAGGTACTAGGAATGTCTCTCTGGTAACTCCAGATGAAATTGAGAGTTGGAGTTGTGAATTAGAGAAACAGACTCCGCAAACGAAACCTTTAGACCTCTACAAACTGAGGGTAGAAATAGAAGAATTAATGGCAGGAAATGTGGGGTTGGATCGATTGAACACTTACTCTGAAGAAGAATTGTCGTTCATATGTAAAAGCTTTACAAGGAACACCAGAGTGCTCCACGAAAAACTGAGCGAAACAGCAGTTAGTATGGGGGTAGATATCTCAAAATCCAAGCCCTTACAGAAACCGTACAGACCAGACTTCTCAGACAAAGATATAGAGCACCTGAATGTGGCGGGGAAAAAGCTGCAGATTAAAGAATTAATGGGGGTACTGCAGAAATGGGGAGATGTGGAAAGATGGAGAAGCAGGTGGGCGAAAAAGAGGGAAGAGGTTCGCTCCCGACAAGTGACTCCTGAATTTACTTTAAGGGAGGTAGAAAAACCTGAGCAGTTATGCCCCATGCGCGAAGTTCCAGGAGGGAAATATGTGCATGTCCCCTGGTCTAGGCAGGATATTGTGTCCTTCACGAACGATTTTCCAAAATTACGAGAGAAGCCAGTTGACTGGTACAGGCAGGTGGAGAGGTTCGTGAAGGTACAGAAATGTCTGTGGAAAGACCTGGATGGGTTTTTCGACATTGTGGTTCCAGTAGATTTATGGACCCAGTGTAAAATAGCCATAGACTGGCCCAGTGAGGAGTACCCAAGAAATAAGGAAACAGGGGAGCCATCAAAGGATGTCATGCGAAAATATGAGCAGGTAATTCAGCATTTGAAAGAAAAGGTGCCCGCAAAGGAGACGGATTGGACAAAAATAGATAGAACAACACAGGAAAGGGACGAGACAGTGCACTCCTTCTATGAGAGGTTATTGCAGGTATTTAAAACATACAGTGGTATTGATAACATCGATTTGAAGGACATGACGCACTTTATTTACAGGTTTGTAAATGGTTTAAGACCTGAAATTTGCCAGTGGATAAAAGATAATAAAATCTGCTGGCATACAAAGAAAATGGATGAGGTCCTGCGGTACGCTAAGTACTGCGAGGACGAGATGGCAGAAAAGAAAAAGGCCCTTAAGGAAAAGGTGATGTGGGCTCAGGTGAAGCTCGCAGAACAGCAGGAAAAACAATTGAGTAACATGGTTAAAAATGCTGAGAACAAAAGTCCTGGGGGAGGGGGTGGAGGAAAGCCCCGGCCAAAATTTAGCAGGGAAGAGGCTATGAAGAAATTTCCCTGCCATCAGTGCGGCGAAATTGGACACTGGCGTAACGAGTGTCCTCAATTAATGAATGATAATGCAAATACTCCTGATTTAAATCCACAGACGCAGAAAGAAAGGCCAAGAAAGACTCAACCCCAGGTAAAAACAGTTCAGGTGCCTCGAGCACCCAAGCAGGTATACAGGGGAAAGCAAGCAGAGGGTGAGGAGATAGAAGTTTGGGAAAGCGGTGAGAACAGAAATACAGCAACTTCGCAGTATCTGCTAAATGATACCTTCCTTTGTAATGATCAGGACTGACGGGGCCTGAGAGGGGAGGACGAGGAGTGCGTACTTGGCGCTTCCTTGCCGGTAGACCAGTCTGGACCATACATTGAAGGAAAGGTAGACGGAAATGATGTCACCTTTCTGTTGGACACTGGCGCTACCCGTTCTACTGTAAGAACAGTGGACGTTCCAAACCTACCCCTCTCGGGAGAAAATATCCAAGTAGTGGGTGTATCTAATCAATTGATTAGTACTCCTGTTACCGAACCAATGGAGATTTCAATTGGAAATTTTAAACAGATGCATAGATTTGTCGTCTGTGACACCAGTCCAGTGAATTTACTGGGTCGTGATTTGCTGTGCAAAATGAACTGTACCATCTTTTGCACACCAAAGGGTGTTGAAATACAGACCCCAGATGAAGATGGCATTTATAAACTATTGTTACTTAGACCTGACTCAGAAATTAAAAGATTGACCCTGCAGGACTTGCCCCAAGAACTCCAGGAAGCAGTAAAGCCAGAGGTGTGGGATTTCACTGGGAAGGATGTGGGGTTGATGAAAGATGTGGATCCCATACAGATAGCCATCAAGGACAATGCAGTATATCCTAACACTAGGCCCTACCGAATGAATGCTGAAGTGAAAGCAGGTGTCACTTTGGAAATACAAAAATTATTAGAAGGAGACATCATACAGGAAGTAATGAGCAGCCCATGCAACTCACCGATTATGGGCATCAAGAAGCCTAGCGGCAAGTATAGGGTAGTGCAAGACCTGAGAAAGGTAAACAAAATTGTAGTTCCTTGCTGCCCTATTGTCCCGAACCCTGCAGTGATTCTGTACCAGATTCCTTGGGATGCTGAGTGGTTCACTGTGATTGATTTGTGTCATGCATTCTTTTCGATACCCCTGCACCCCGACAGCAAATTTCTTTTCTCTTTTGCCTTCGAGGGTCACGTGTATTGTTGGAACCGGGTCCCTCAAGGGTATACAGAGAGCCCCTCTATCTTTAATCAGATCTTGAAAAAATGTCTAGAGACTTTGATCTTACCTGGGAACTCTGTGTTAGTGCAGTACATAGACGACCTTCTACTGGCGTCTAAAAGTCATAGGGACTGTGTAGTTGACACCATTGCCCTCCTAAATCATCTGTGTGAGAAAGGGCATAAAGTGGCCCCTGACAAACTACAGTTCTGTGCGAAATCAGTGAAATATCTAGGACACCAGATAGAAAAGGGTGTCAGAAAAGTCACATCAGAAAGAGTGAGAATAATTCAAAAGATGCAGTTGCCCCGTACTCAAAAAGATGTCAGAATGTTCCTGGGTGTACTAGGCTACTGTAGGCAGTGGATTCTGGGATTTGCAGCCTTAGCCAGGCCTTTGATAAAAATGACCACGAGAGGAATGCCAGATATTGTAGAGTGGGACGATGAAAGCCTAATGGCTTTCACAAGACTGAAAAACTGTCTGTGTACAGCCCCTGCGCTGGGAATGCCTGATTATTCCAAAGAATTTGCCTTATTCTGTGACACTCGCGATAATTGCGCATTGTCAGTCCTGACTCAAGAACATGGCACGACCAGAAGGCCTGTGGCCTATTTCTCTGCCACTTTGGACCCAGTAGCTGCTGGGTTACCAGGCTGTCTGAAAGCAGTAGCTGCTACTTGTGCAAGTTTGGAACAGAGCGAGTCCATTGTCATGGGACATCCTGTGACTGTGTATGTTTCGCATGGAGTAGTAATTCTATTGACCAGAACTAAAACGCAGTATCTCACCCCTAGTCGGCTGACTAAATACGAGAGGATTCTTGTGGGTGCAGCAAATGTAAGCATTGTCAGGTGCGGTATTCTGAACCCTGCCACTTTGCTCCCCGACCCCTTGGAAATGGAAGGTGGGGATGATGATGAACATGACTGCATTGACCTGACAGAGTTCAGTACTAAACCACGCCCAGACATAAAAGAAACGCCATTGCCTGAACATGATAAAGAACTATTTGTGGATGGTTCCTGTCTAAGACATGAACTAGGAGGCCTGAGTGCTGCTTATGCAGTAGTCTCTTTTACAAAAATTGAAGAAGCAGGTTATCTATATAGCATCAAGTCTGCACAAGTAGCCGAATTGATTGCTATGATAAAAGCTTGCAAAATTGGGAAGGACTTACGCATAACAGTGTATACTGACAGTCAGTACTGTTATGGAGTTGTGCATGACTTTGGCCAATTATGGCTACAGAGGGAATTCATGACTTCCTCAGGTACTCCCATTCGGAATGCAAAGGTTGTTCATGACCTTTTAGAGGCCATCCAGTTGCCCAAAGAACTGGCAGTGGTAAAATGTGCTGCTCATAAAAAGAGCATGGACAAAGTATCACTGGGAAACGATTATGCTGATCGAGTGGCCCAATGGTGCGCCAAAGATCGGTATATTGTAAATCCAAAACGAGGGGGACCAGGAACCAGCTGCCAGCTTCAGGTGTTTGAGGAAGTGCCTACTTGGGATGAAGTGAGAGAGTGGCAGGAATCGGCTCCTTGGCAAGAAAGAGAGAAATGGAAGGAGGATGGGTGTAGACCGAGACGTGTGGATGGTGTGATTTTGGGCCCAACTGGTATGCCTGTGTTACCCCGACACTTGCTTGGCACAATGGCAAGATTAATACACGAAGGATCACACATTGGTAGGGATGCCATGATTCTGGTATTTCAACAGACTTGGTACAGTAAAAAGTTCAGGAAGGTGGCAGAGTCCCTCTGCCAGAGGTGCCTGTCATGTCAACAGATGAACCCAGGCAAGAGGACAATGGTTGAACTGAGCAAAATTGGGAGATCAGGGGGTCCCTTTATAAAAATACAGACTGATTTCATCACCATGCCCCGTTGTGAAGGAAAGCGATATGTCCTTGTCATTGTGTGCGTATTCTCGAAATGGGTAGAAGCTTACCCTACTCCCAAAAGTGACGCACTGACAGTAGCGAAGTGTTTACTAAAAGAACTGATACCTAGATTCGGAATACCATACATTATTGAATCAGATAAGGGTGGACATTTCCAGAATGAAATACTGGCTGAACTCTGTAAGGCCTTTGGAATAAGGCAGAAACTGCATTGTGCATACCACCCAGAGGCTTCTGGAATAGTGGAACAAGTAAATGGAACTATCAAAAACAGGCTAGCAAAGCTGACAAATGCTACTGGCATGACCTGGGTGAAGGCCCTGCCCCTGGTCCTGATGGGACTGAGAAGTGTTCCTGACCGCAAGACAGGCCTAAGTCCCCATGAAATCATTATGGGAAGAGTAATGAGACAAGCATGGGTGCCAGGAAGCAAACTGTTGAGTATTACTGATGATTTGGTGCTTGAATACTGCAGAAGATTGGGTGACCAAGTGCGTTCTATCTCTCGCCAGATTGGAGACGACGGCATCCTCAATCCAACGACTCCTCTCCACAGCCTGGTTCCAGGAGACTGGGTCAAAATAAAGAAGCACACTCGATCAAGCTGTCTGGCACCAAGGTGGGGAAAGAAACGCCAAGTAATCCTGGTAACAACCACTGCAGTGAAGGTCGCAGGTGTTCCCCAGTGGATCCACGCTGGACACACCCAGAAGGTATTACCAGACAAAGAATTTGCAGAAGAAGGGCAACCAGCAGAGGACCCTGCAGGAGCCAGTCCAGAAGCAGCTGACAACGAGCAGCCCAGCACCAGTCAGGCTACAGGAACAGCAGACGTTGGCCCAGGAGTAGTTGACTACGAACTGCCAAGAATCCAGCCTGCTGAAGAGGTCCAGGAAACTGAGCCAGGAGTAGCTGAAGACGAGCTGCCAAGCATATGGCCAGAAGAATGGATACCGATGATTGATCTGACCGAAGATCCCATCAGAACAAGAGAACGACTGTGTGAAGGTAGAGAGTGGATTAGCCAGGAAAAGCAAGGCACAGGCGAAGAACCTCAGCCGCTTGAGATTCACATCAAAACTGAGGAAGGAGAAGGTCAGACAGGGACAGAACAGGTGTTCGATACACCACCGCTAACACCTGATGCAGATAAGGGAGAGACTAGAAATAGAGTGATAGTTCGAGCAGAAGAAAATCAAGAGATCGAAGTGCTTGAACAGGATCAGAGAGGGTTAGAAGAACGGGTTCAGGAAACAGAAACAGAAACAGAAACAATCGAAAGCCAAAAACAAAATCTTCCTGAACAAGGCCAGATTAGCAACCAGGCAGAAGAATTTGATGCTAGCCCTGGAACTAGCCAGATAGGGGAAGTAGAAGAAGAAAGTGGAGAAGAATTGCCACAAGCTAAAGAGAACAAGAGGATAAGAGAAGAAGGTGAAGTCCAAGTACCAACTAAGAGACTAAAGAAAAGAAACAACCTTGAGCCTAGGTTCATAAAGAGACTAAGGCTAAGGATAAAGACGGTGGAAGAGAAACGTGCAGAAGCAAGGAGAAGTGCACGGATAGCAGAGCAAGAAGAAAACTCTAGCAAAAGAAGGAGTGAACGATTAAAAAGACAAAACAAGAAATACAAGTCTCCTGAATGGACACTGGTTTTGGAAGAACTTGAAGATCTTGATATAACTGACGTGAGCGACGGAGAGCCCGTCCCTGAGTACTCAGCTGAAGAAGAAGACGAACCACCGTGAATTTGCACAAAGTAAGCTAGTTGTGTAAAGCCAAAAAGAGGGGTCGAGAAACTCCTTCTGAGCCAAAATGTCTGATTCAACAGTGAATGGTAGACCTAGTTGCAGCCGTTTTAAGACGTGTTGCAAGGTGTGTATATGTAGTGTAGTAGTACTGATAGTTATCTGGATAGGACTAACAATTTTCATTCCCTTTGCTGTAAGTAAAGATACTAACATTGTCCCTACTGAAGTTGTAAATACTGACAGTGAGGAGCTAACAACACAGAGTGTAGCAAGACATGAAAGAGCCCTGAGACAAACAAAACAAAACTTAGAAGCATCAGATGAGGGAGGACTACATTATCATGGAGTTAAGAACAAGACACACTTAAATGTTTTCGCAAACTTGTTAATACACTATGTAGAGACTATGGAAATTGAAGATTGCTATGTCTGCATGAAGCTGCCTACTTCTGTGGCTGAAGGCGTGACATACCATCACCTGCCATTGACATATGGAATCTCCTGTAGCATTTTAGCTAGTTTATTTTACAAAAGGGGACCGTTACAGTACTATTACTCTAACAATGACGTGATCTTTTCTGAACTTCCTATACGTGGGAACTTGAATCCTGTACATACCAAAAGTGACACCATAAGATATATGGGAGACTACTTTCTGACTATAGGTAACATTGACATAGCAGACGCACACAGAGATAACTTGACTTGTTCTTTGCGTGAGCAGGAAAAGATGTTCCTGAACATGGCAGAGAAAAGAAGAATTAAAATTCAAAAGAAGGCTAATGACGAAAGTCAGAAAAAGCCAAAGTGGGCAGAGAACATGGAAGGCACCTCATCTGGTGGAGCGGGTCCTGCTCTGTTGCTGGATTTTGAAAAGAAAGGCAAGCTATGTCTTCACCGCGAGAAGACTAGCTATTATAATAATGTTTTCATTGGTTCCAGTGAATGCGAACATAATTACAAGGTAATTGGAGGTTGGGGTTTCAAAAATGGGTCAGAGCCTGTGTTTCCTGGAATTTATTATATTTGTGGAGACAAGGCTTATTTCAAATTGCCGGATCACTGGTATGGAAGCTGCTACTTTGGTATTGTCTTCCCGAAAATATACCATGTGAATGGGAAAGCTGGAAGCAATGAAGATACTAATGGCTTAGTGCGTAGTAAAAGAGAAAGTATAGGTGAAATTATGGGTAGTATTTTCAGTGCACTGATACCTGGAGTGGGAGTGGTTCTGAACACTCACAGAATTTGCAAATTGTCTACTATAGTAGATGTGCTGTCTACTGAAACAGCTCATGGATTTCTGCTGGTCAATACTGAAATGGTTGCGATCAGATCAATGGTTTTGCAGAATCGACTTGCTCTTGACACCTTATTAGCGAAAGAGGGCGGAGTCTGCCGGATGTTGAAGGCGCAACATTGTTGCACTTATATTCCGGATAAAAGTGTACAGATCAAAAGATATGTGAAAAACATTACTAATTTGGCAAAAGAACTCAAACCACTCGAGGTTGATAGTGCCT
Organism: Lissotriton helveticus; assembly: GCF_964261635.1. Lineage (NCBI taxonomy): Eukaryota > Metazoa > Chordata > Amphibia > Caudata > Salamandridae > Lissotriton > Lissotriton helveticus. The sequence goes on along the minus strand of NC_136062.1, from coordinate 164,403,131 downwards.
GGAAGAGACTGGTAGATGGTCTCTCAAATGTAGGTCATTGGCTTGCTAGCATAGGTAAAAGCTTATTGTTCAAAATTCTGATGCCAATTGGTATTATAGGTCTTATTATACTTTCCATTTTCTTGTGCTGTAAATACCGCAAGCGCACCCAAAAGCACGAGGTAAATGCAAGAGGAGTGAAACGAAGTGTGGATGAGATTGAATTAGAGGAAGTGAATGATCAGATATACAAAAAGGTGAAGACTTCTCACCCTACTAAAACTGAGAGAGAAAAGTTAGAACGGTTGCTGGAAGAGATAGAACTTTATAAAGTGTGAAAGAAAGTTGGCATCTGGTTCCATTATAATTTGTGATGATAGTAAATATCATCAAAGAGGGGATTGATGAAGCAAAGCTTTGCATATTTTGCGGCTTGCCGAAGTCAAGAACCTCGTTTATGTGTAATACGGTAACAAGTGTATGTTCTACTAACATTTATGTTTAGTTTAGATAAGGATCGTGAAGCTTGCACATGTGTTTTACTAAAATAATTTACTCGAGTCATCTAAAATGGCCGCCGCTTGTATTTAGTTACTGCGCATGCGTCAGCCACACTCACGTGTCCTGACGCGTCTGCAGAAGTGGAGGGAAAGTTATGCGCATGCGTAATTCATAGCTGTGCTTATCATGTGGTACTGCTCGTGCCACTGCTCTTGTGACTGTGTCAATGTAGCTAACATTTAAATGCAATAGTTTTTATTTCTTGATGATGAGTCAAAAGTACAAATCCTGTGATGTGTTTTCATAATGACATTATTATGTATTAATTTGTTTTTCGCTTACTTTTTATGTACCGCGGGGAATGGGGTTTGTCTGTGCAGGGAACCATCTTGGAGGTCTAAACAGACCTTGACTGATGGAACGCAGCCAGTTGGCAGTGATGAGCAAGATGCTCCTGAGAACGACCCGAAAACTCGGCTGAACCAATCATATGTGCTCACAGAGCAACAATGTTAAAGTTGCCATTGTATTTCTGCACCAGTTCTCATGAGAACCCCAATCTAGTTAGGCGGTACCCTATTATGCAAATGTAGGCTTGAAGCGCTATGTCGTGATTGGTGTGTTACCCAAATCCTACCTTAGGACCAATCGAAATTAAGGGATTCTGACACTTTGCAACATTGGGGGGTGGTACGCTGTCCCCAAACTGTATATCTACCCTGGGTTCCCCTGGGGAGCCGTCCGACTTGTCTGGTTTAGCTGACCTGTCACTGACCCAACGCACTCAATAGGTGACTGAAGATACAGAGCGCTGCGAAGCACTCTGTCCGAATTTGACCATAGACTGAGGTTCTACTGAACCTTAAAGTGCTGGTGAAGCACTTTACTGGGAGTTCGCTGACCCAATCGGGGTCTTGATCGATAACTGCAGAGCGGGTGGAGCGCAGGCGTTGCTTCCAAACTGCGGGTGCGGTCCTGTCCTGAGCGGTCCTGTCCTGAGGGTTTGCTGTCCTGTCCTGAGGGTCCTGTCCTGATTCCTATTCCGAGGGTATCCTGTCCTGTCCTGGGTGTCCATTCTGCACCTGCTGTCCTTTGAGGGGTATCCTTCCTTGAGGGTTTCCTGTCCTTAACTGACCCGTGGCCAGGGTTTGGTTTCCACACCATTCTAGGTAAATATTGCTCTGAAACTCTTAAAATCTTGCACCTTCTGAATTTCTAACTTTTGCTTTAATAAAGTTCATCATTGCATATGTTATATTTTCCATGCCTTTCCGCAACTATTGAAAGTCAATTACATATTTTTCATAAGTTTGTTCCTATGTCTTCTCATTTGATAGAGATTATATTTTGCATTGCAGTTTGTAATTTTCTGATTTGGTCTAGAACTTCATTGCCTGGATTGTTCAAAGGCCCATTCACCTTAAGTGAAGCGTGTTACTCTTTATAGGCCCTCCTATAGTTATCCATGCATAAACTGTCCATGCTTAAACATTTCTGAGATTTTATAGTATTTTTCCCATCTACATACCATATTACATTTGAATGATTACCCTGTCATTATTTCTTCATGCCTATATAATTTACGTTATCTTGGTTATTGATTGCTTTATTTTACTGTACCTCATGCAAGAAAATAATGAACTTTAGATAAACATTTTAAAACTTCCAGTTGTCCGTGGTCATTTCAATAGTATTTTGAATGTTATTGGTTGGGTTTGTATTTTGCTGCCTTTTCTTTTACAGCTAGCTCCCTGATTCATTGTGGTCATTAGGTACCCGCATCGGTGGATGGTAAGTCGGGTGCATTGAAAATTATTAGTAGGGAGAACACACACAAATTGGTAGAGCTCGTGAAGTCACCTGATCGATGTATATGGTGATTTGAAAGTATATGGGCCCTGAAGCCGGAAAACGGCGAAAACTATTGGTCGGGTGGCCTCGCGCGCTCTATCATATCTATCTATCTTTCCAGACCTATCTATCTATCCATCCATCTATCTATATATCTATCTAACTTTTCAGATCTATCTATCTATTTACCTATCTAACCATAACGTATAATAGTTTTAAAAACAGCCATCGGTTTTTTTCTACTTTTCTGGGGTTCCTGAAGACACTTTAAAAATATTTATATATGTGCCACTGCCTAATGTAAACTTTTAATTTTACTGAATAGCAGTATAAAAGGTTCCTTTGTAGAAATGCCTCTTAGGACATTTTATCTAAATAAAATGAATGTGCAATGCACACAACAAACTGAATCAATAAGAGTTGCTATTATCAAATAAACCAACAGTACGGTTTTTATCAAACTAAAAAGTTGGTGTGGACCTACCTGAATGTGGGTTTGCAGATTACACATTATTGTCCACAAGCGCTCAACCTTCTGGGTTATCTGTCCCACCTACTGTTCTAGAAGAGAAGTGGCCTGAGCGATGAGCATTGTTACTATGTGTCCTGGGCCTGCTCTGAGGACAATGCAGTTACCTCCAGAGCCATTATTTTAAATGGTCTCACCATTGTCAAGCAGCCTTAAACAATAACAAATGTATCACTGTGTCTGGTGGAAGAGTGGACAAATGCAGACCCTCCAGGAGTGTGGTCATCCATTCAAACCCTGGTAGGGCCACTCAGCTTTTCATTCTTCTGAGGCTGATAAAATAAGTGCACTCGACCTGATCACGTTAATTACTGGTTGAATGAGTTTACCAGTGTACCTTAACTAGAGAATAATTGTGCCAAACCAGGGCTGACTGTATGTGACCAACACTAACAGAGCTGATGAACATTATGCTGGGAGACCAGAATTATCCCCCCACCAGGGACACCGTGGTTCTTATTTGCCAAAGTCCCTAATGCTTTTTGCTCTCAGGAGGTAATGCGTGTATCCCCCCTCTGTGGTAGACAAAGCACAGGAGGCAAAGCCGGAAGTGGAACAGCTATGAAGGGGGGGTTTGCTTCCATTGCACATGTGTAGAACGCTCACAAACAAAATGGCACACATGTGTAATACCCATGACATCTTTCACACCCGGGAACGTGGAAGGAATGTGAAGCTACCAGGTTTTTATAGGTGTCCAGGAAACTAGAGGATTAACTAGTTTCAGTATCTCAAGAGGGATTTATTCCATAATCTGCAGGCAATGGTTATTTATTACAATGGAAAGGGTAAAAGGTTGCAACAGGTACGTAAATGAATTCCAGCTACTTGGGTGACGAGGGCCTCTGAAGGGACGGGTGCAGCGACTTCCGCCACTACTGTGTGTTCACTCCACTGTTCTTTGCAGGGCTTGGTCTCAAAGAAGTGTACAGGTACTTCTTTGCCTGCGCGCTTAGGCCATGACCTTAGGAAGTCGGTGTGGGGTGGATGGGTCGGTCCCTTCTTGATAATGGCCACAGTGACTCAGTGCAGGGGACTGACAGATTTGGGTCAGGTAAAGCAAGGGACATAGAGCAGCGAAAAATGGGGTTAGGAGGTGAAGCAAACCTGCCAGGAAAGCCCGAAATTCTCTTCGGATGAAGTCATGCCCAGAGCGGATGGAGTGAACATTTTGAATAAAGGGGTACCCGGAGAAACAAGGACCAAGAATTGCAACGTATCTAACTTAAACCACCAGAGAGTGTAGCAGTCCTGTGGAATGCTGAACCTTGCAGCCACAACGAAAACAAGAAGTTCAAAGGGTGTGTTTAACGAGACCGAGCAAGACTCTTTGGAAACAGGCACACCAAATACAAGATACATTTCTTAGCAGCGTATAAAAACAGACAGGAAAAGTAGAGAAACTAGGTTGGAAAAGTGGTGAGTGGGAGAGAGGCCGGAGAGGGGGTTTAACTAACGAGGCGGGAGGTTAGCTGTCAGAGCATAGCGTATATGACGCCGCTGCTCGTTCCTGCAGCAATACACCATTGGAGTAAACTTTTGAAAAAAGGTGAGACATGAACCCACTATTAGCCATTTGCAAGCTATGATTTAAAAATGACACAAACAAAAGCCAATCCAAAGCATGGGAGGAGTCAGACCCCAAAAAGCACTTACAACAGATCGTCTAACAGCCCAAGCGTTGTACAGGCTCGATCTAATAAATGAGGCCCTGGGTCCAGCTTTATTTAGGAAAGAGTTCAGACTGTGTCACTTTTTCAAGGCTGCACCTTTCGCTTCGCTGCACAGTAAATAGGATGTTGTCACTTATTTTATATAAGACAGTTCTGAAGGAGATGCATGTATTTGATATTGTTACACACACACCATGCAGTCGTTACACATTCGCACGTCAGAAGTATTGTAAAAATCAACACCACTGACAGCAAGGCAAGCACTGTTGTGATAATTTCACAATGAAAAAGTGTCCACCACCAACTGTGGCCCTCTGGCTTACATTATGTGGTTGCATCGATGATGAAACGCCATCAGCAGTGGGTGCGTTGCCAGACTGTCCCACAGGTCCAAAGTCACAAAACAACCGCACTGGAATCTGTGTCCTAAATATGGAAAAGTTGAAAGCTTGTAATGCAGAATAATACCAAAGGGGGGTGTATTATAATATCACTACGAATATAGTTCTGCATATATTTCAAATATCAACATATTGCTGAGGTAAGCATCTATTGGAAAGTTAAAAGGGATTTACTATTTGAACTCCACATATACTTACCTAAGATGACATAGTGTAAGTCGATATTGTGGAGACAATATATATGCTGGTCGATATTGAAACTTGTAGTATATAATGAGTTCCCCTCGTGCCAGAGCATCTTCATATATAGGAACAGTGCTTAAATTGTTCCGGTGGTTACAAGGGGTGGCCGGCAGCAGCACTCAGTTTGGAAACCGGCACTTATGGTTCATCCTTAGACACTGATCCAGAACAAGAGAGAGAATGGCAGGAAAGGGAGAAAGAAAGAGAGAACAGTGGAAATTGGTGACAAAGAAGAGAATGCAAGGAAAAAGAACAACCGGCAAGATTATGATAAAGATACAGGAAGGGTAGGGGGTGGATGAAAGTGACACAAAGTGGAAGCTAGACCAGGCAGCCTTGGTATCCGGCAACTCTGATAGCAGCAGCGCCTGCGGCAGGTGCCTTAGAAGAGCTCTGAGCTCCCCATCCTATTTGTTATCACTATTCATGAATGAATGTCATTCTAGTCATTACAATGCAGGCAATGCGCCACCCCTTGAGATGCTCACGGTAATAGCATCATTCTATCAGCGGTGTGCTCCTTGCTCGGCTGCTTCCCTTTGTGCCAGTAAATATTTAGGTCACAGGGTGGCAGGGCACGCTGGCCAGCGCCTCCCTTTTCATCGATCCTAACTCTGCGCCGCCTGAAATGCCCTCTATCGATTACAGACCCTGTCCTTAAACAGCGAGGTGATCCGTCCTTGTTGCCATGCTAGCGTCTCTCCCCCTTTCCCTGATGAGATAAATACACTTACAGGATGATGTCACCGCCAGCCTCCTCCCCCCCGCCGCCTCACACCCTCGAGACAGGCCAGGACCCCTAATGACACCGCTTCACTCAGGAAAATGGCTTTTCCTTCTGCTCTTCCCATTCCCAATGAAACTGGAGCTGATTCTGAAAACCTGCGCGTCATTCAGCATTCTGACATGTTTTTAATGACATCAACGAATGAGTCACCCGAGGAAGCCGGACATCTGCCTAACGAAAGAAACAGGCAGAGCGACGTCGAATATATCAAGCGTTGAGCGAGGAGGCCTGCGTCTGAATCTCACTGTGGAGTCCCAGCCAAATAGCTTCATCTAGCGGCGCCTTTTTTATGCCAAAATGAGAAGTGTTTAGAGAGGAATTGAAGGCAGGCGTCTGTTCTAAGTGCTTTGCTGTGCTGCGCCGTTATGTTTGTGTTGTTGGATTCTTTGTGAGTGCTGTTCTGTTATGTTCTGCTGTTTATTTTAGAGATGTCAACAAATGCTGCTCTATTTCCAGGCAAAAGCAACATGTGCATTGGTTGTTCCAGTTAGAAGCAACCATTTATTGCTGTCTAAGGTGGTAAAATGCTACTGCTTCAGATCCTCAGCTATGTAAGTCAGCAGTCAGCACATCAATGCAGGGTATAGCTTTAAGAAAATGTTGGAGAGCGGTGTTACACCAAAATTGGTAATGCGGCGCTCCGACATTTTTAAAACACAGCGCTGTATTTACTAAAATACGCCGCAAGCCAGCACTTCCCCTAGTGCTGCCACTAATAAAAGCTGCCTAGCACCAGTGCAGACACCCTTCGCCATGTTACAAGGGTGCATGTGCTGCAGGGCAATTGGTTATGTGCAGGAAGGGACACAGTGGTTCCCAAACTTTTTTGACCCGTGGCTCCCTTGACCTAATTGGCAGTTGGGCGTGGCTCCCCAACATGTTTTTTACCGGCGCACTGGGGTGCCGCGGCGCACACTTTGGGAACCACCGCAGTAGACCTTTGTACTCTCTACCATTCCTATGTGACTTTTAGAATTTATCCATTTGTATCTCTTCCTTGAGTGACTTTACAACCTGTACATTGCAATTTTTTCTATTTGTCTCTTCCCTGTGTGACTTTACTACTTGTACATTTGCAAGTTATTTATGTGTATATCTCTTCCCTGTGTGACTTTATAACTTGTACATTTGCAATTTTTTTCTGCTTGTATCTTTTATGTAACGCATGTAATCCTAAGTCCTTATGTATCGCAACTGGTTCTTATGTAAAGCGCTCTGACACCTTCGGGTAATGTTCGCGCTATATAAAAAGAAAAGGTGACGTCAGAAGTCATTAATAGGCAAAAAGCTTTTCATCCAGTATATTTATGACTACAAATAGAGGACATGATGACCTAAAAAGAATTCCTGATCCATCTTCATGCATGAATACTAAAGGTTATTCTTAAAATATGACAGTCCTTGACTGGATTAGGCATTCACTATAACAAATAGGTGCTCATATGTATGTTACTCTAGTAACACTTGTAGTTATTTGCTTGATGCAACAGAAATATTCTGGAAAAGATTGAAAAACCGTGTTCCACCTGTGACCAGTCCAGCTCTGTTTGGAATTTGAATTTGGATGTCCAAGTTAAATAAATATAAGTCTCGGATTTCTGATAGGCCAAAGACACCCAAGGCCATAGATTGGTCAATAGAATAGAGGGGAGTCGCTTCAGATTTTCCAACAATCAATCTGGCATACAATTAATACATTATACGACGAGCAGGGCGCTCAAAAGTGGCAGAGGTAAGGGAGATGAATGTGGATTGATAGGGGTGCTAAGTGAGAGAAAACACTATTTATTTGAGTTGTCAGAGGCCTGTTGACACATTTTCTCCAAAAACACAAACCCCAATTGTGGTGTACAATTAGCAGTGATAAGTGTCTGAAATGCCTTCCTAAATCTGGAGAATTCGGTTAGATCGGTAATAATCAATCCGTGCCCTCTCTGTAACGCTGCCTGTCACACTGTGTGCCTACGTGAGCTTGGTATCCGGTCTCGCTTTGTGCCTGCTAGTGTCCGAGGCGGTGTGTGTGGCTACTTGCCGCACAGAAGTGTTAGTGCTGGTGGATTTGCGTTGAAATAATGTTCTTCGGCGCTAGCTTCGTGTGAAACTAGTGGCGTCTGAATATAATTGGAGTGAGTGTGTCACGTCGGTTCTCTTTAATGAAATAGACTGCTGGGAGCCCTGCTGCTCTCCCCGGCTAAAGGCGGGCTCCCACATGTGCTGCTCGGCTAGCTGTGGCTGGTCTCTTCCCAGCGCGGTGGCCATTTCATATCCAGAGTGTGAAACTCTGGCGGTGCTACCTTTGAGCGTGTAGCTGGGCGCCTGCTTGACGGCGCTTGCTGTGTTTATCTCCTGCCTGACACACAGCGCCATCTAGCGCTAGTCCATCTGTAAACCTTGTCTGGGGTCGGCTCACTGCTGCTGAGGAGGGGAGCCTGCAGAATCTGCGCCGATAATGGCCTAGTGACTGGGCCATTATCGGCGCAGATTCTGCAGGCTGTGTGAGTAAGGGCTTTCATGTTCCCAGCGGCTTTGATCACTTAGACTCTAAGTGTGTGTTTGTTTTAATCGCGCATAATTATCTGGTTATCTGGCTCTCTGCACTTCTGACATCGCTGCACAGGGGCGGCCTAACGAGGCCAGATGCTATCTTTCCCAAATAGTGCGGCGGCGCCCCTGGCTACTGATCACGGCGCACCAGGGCGCCGCGGCGCACAGTTTGGGAACCACAGTTTTAAGCGCTACCGGTTCACGGTTCTGGAGCGGCGCCCATTGGCTGCCGGTCATGAGAGGGTCCGCGTCATTGGTGACGCGTCCCCCTCCCCTATGCTTGGGGTCTCGGGCGACCGCCATAATGGCGGCCGTCCCATGCTGGTCCTGGCTCGAACAATATGGTCGGGTACTCCCTATGACCCCTCAACAACTTACTCCCCTGGTGCCTAGACATTCCCGTTCTGGTCTCCCCCGGCCCCAGGGATTTTGACAACCAGTCTAGATGTTTGGTAAGATTTTTGGATTAGGGGGGAGTGACCCCCCGGCCGTATTTATTAATATTACATGCAATATTCAAACATTTCAAATTACAGAAATCATTTAACGCAGAAAGTACAGTTTATATTGATAGACACATGTTGTTGCAAGAGCTCATCGTAACACATTCTAATACAGAAGGCACTCCTACCGTAAATCTAACAATGCACGATATGACTTTCTGCGTGTCCCTTTTGAGCCTAATGGCAAAGTCAACATCTGGCAGGCTTCTCTCCCCTCCCTCTTCTAGTCCCAGGGTACTACCACTATTACTCCTGGAGCAAGGTTGCGCAGGGGGTGCATTTTCCCCCGGGCCCCCCCTACGCCCTGGTCTTGAACTCCATAAAAGGGGGCCACAGACTGCTGCGCACGCACGTACAGGGGTGGCCCCAGGCCAACTGGGAAGGATGACTCCCCGGCCCCCTTACCCCGACAGCCTACTTACCGGCTGTCACTACCCCCGGAGTTACATGGTGTTGACCGCTAAGACCGCAGACTATGCTTACCAGTGTTGACCTTACCGCCACAGGCCAGCATAGTTGACCGACTATCTGCCCCCCCCTCCTGCAGCTAAAAAAGGTCCTGAACTCTGTTTCAAATCCCTAAGCCAGGCTATGATATCATCCATAAAGGCATGATTACCTTTATGTGAAAGGTACACCCCGTCCTGGAGAAAAAACTGTTCCCCTCTGATGTACCTGTGTGAGATCGTTCTTAACCTAGGGGTCCTAAACAATTTGTCGAATTTGTTGTTGAGCCGCTTTACCGCATGATTCAACGCTTTGACTGAATCGCCCCCCCTCCACTGAAACCTCGGTATCATGTGGGACCACGCTATTATGGACTGAGGACACTGCTTAGCTAGCCACCCCACTTCCTTGAGTAATTCTTCGGTCAATGGCCTTCTACCTATCTTTGCCAAATCATTACCCCCCAAGTGCAGGATCCAGATCGCGGGTGGTCCCGAGCTTGTGCATAAAGCATGGTTCACCAACTCTCTGAATTGTCCCACGCACAAACCCCCCTGCCCAAAAATGACAGTTTTGACCCTAAGCTTGTCGCCCTATCCTTGATGTGGCCTGTAAAGAAAGACTTCAGACGGCGAACGTAGGAATGTCCTACCACCCAAGAGGAACCTTGAGGCAAGATGGCCGCCGTAGCGCTGTAGGTGCAAGTCGCATCTAGACCCCTCTCTGACCCATGGAGGTAACAGGATCCTGATCGGCTGCTAAAAGAAGCATGCAGTGGTGGCTATGCCGGCAGATGCGGGAAGGGAATAGCGGTGTCTTTCACTACCTTAAAAAAAGTTTACTGCAATTGAAATCGCTCTTTGGGGAGTTCCGAAAGGCTTGTTCTCCTAAAATGGCAAACCGGGCGAAAGACAAACAGGCAGTGGTTTCAAGCATCGGACCGGCAAAAGAGATAGGCCAGAAGGATCCGGGAAGGACTGGTACAATCCCGAAAACCAAGATGCCCCCACCCAGCAAACGCTCTACACCCACGATCTCGACGGTGACCAAGGCGCAGCAGCGCAAAATCGAGAAGGCTGCCGAGAAAGTTAGAGGCAAGGTACTGAATCCAAATGATGACACGCGCAGCGGCAGCAGCAGCGGCAGTCACAGCGCGCAGCCCGGCCAAGCGGGAAAACTTACCACGGAGAGAAAGAAGGGCGACCTCACCTTCCGCCAGCCCTCAGTAATCGAGATCTTCAACAGCAAGGCACCCCCGCCAGCCCCAACGGAGGATGCAGAGGCAACCTGGGATACGGAGAACTCTCTGGCAGGCGGACCTGGAGGTAGCGTCCTCGTGGACGCAAGCAAAGGAGTTGCTAGGCAACCGACGTGTGCGGAGTGGGCAGAGCTCACGCTTACCGCGGAGCAAGATGCAACTGAATCAGTTACCGTCGGAGAGGAGGCTGGGCGGACGATCACGGAAAAAGAGGTGAGAGCGATAGAAGAGGCGATTGCAACTAAATCTTTAAATACAGTCCCTTTATTAGAAGCGCTTCAAGAGGTGGAGGCAGGATTATTGCAAGGGCAAAAGGAGCAGCTGGGTATTGGATATACAGAGGGCACAGAGAGCGCAGAGGGAGCGGAGGGAGAATTCTTCTCTGCCCCTGAAGAGTCAGACTCCACTATCACCAGCAGTGAAGAGGAGAGAGAAACGGGAGACTCACTCTCCAGCACTGAAGATACAGGGGGCTCCAAAGAGAAAGACACACAGAAAAAACGCAGGCCGACTAGCAGGAGAACTGGCTCTCCCACAATACTGCACAAGAGTTCTCAAAAAAAATTGATTTGGGACTATTCCGCTACTTCAAACCTTTACAAAGAGGATGGGCAAGACCCCCAGAATGAGGTTGGGAAACTAGACTTAATATTTACAACTCTAAAACAAATTCAAATGGAAGCCAGAGCAGAGAGTAGAAGAGCCAGGCATGATACGAAAAAAATTCAAGCCTCCATTAGGAGAATAAATAAAAAATATGAGGAAGTGAGCGAAAGAGTTACCGAAGTGGAAGAAAGGGCTGGCAGGATTGAGGAGGAAGTGACGGACTGGCAGACTAACAGAGAAGAGCATTCAAAGGCGATGGGGGATCTGCAATGGAAGGTTGAGGATTTGGAGAATCGCCAGAGGCGAAATAACGCTCGCCTGCTTGGAATAGAAGAAGGGACAGAAGGGCAAGACCCCAGAGGCTTTGTGATAAAGTTGCTAAAAGGGGCCTTCCCGGAGACCCCATGGAAATGGGAACAAGAGGTGCAAAGAGCACACAGGTTTCCGCTCACGACAAAGGGGAAAAAAAGAGGGGATGGCTCACTTCCAAGAGCGATGTTAGTGTTCTTCGGGAACTTTCTGGCGAGACAAGAGCTGATGGATAAAGCCAGACCTGACTCTAAAAAGACGGTGGATGGAACTACATTTTTTGCAAGACCAGACTTTTGCCACGTTACAGTGGAAAGGAGGTGGAGACTAAGGCAAATGATTGCTGCATTTCAGAGTCAAGGCGCTGAAGCCTATTTGATGTATCCGGCAAAACTAAAAGTCATTGTTGGGGGGAGAGTCAGAATGTTCTTTTCAGAGATCAAGGCTGGAGAATATCTAGAAGAATTGAAAGAGATGAAGGGTAAAGGTGGAGCTAGTAGATAGTATTATTAAGCAGATACATGAGAATGGGGTGGGGCAGAGGAGTAAAAAGTTAAAAAAGAAAAGAAAAGTAGAGGAAATGAAACTGGGGAGAAAACAGTAATGCCCAGTAAAAAAAAAAAAAAAAAAAAAAAAAATTGGCAATCAGTACAAAGATTAGTGGGAATAAGAGTTGTTCTGGGATTGGATTTTTCTTTGCCGTTGGGGTAGGGGAGGAGAGGGGGGCGACGCTACAACGCACAGTGGTCACGCATAGGTCAGCCCTGACCTATTTGCCTGTCACAGGGGGGGGGGGAGCTGCAGGGGAGGGGGGGTACAGAAGGGGAGGGTGGTGGGGGGGCACGTTTTATGGTTGGAATAAAACTACAGTACAGATTGATAAAAGTCACTATGTTTTCAAGATGGAAAAGTGGAAGTAATGGGAGTGGAAAGATGGGAAAAAAACATGTTAGATGGAAACTAAGATAATTACGTTGAATATATGTGGTTTAAATAACAGAGAAAAAAGACAAAAATTGGGAGCTCTACTGCGATTCTGGAAAATTGACATTGTCTGTTTGCAAGAAACACACATAGCCGTTAATGAGATTTATTTGTTGGAGCAAATGGGGTATGATGTTTTAGCTTATACAGGCCAGATAGAAAGGTGTAGGAGGGTTGCAGTCCTGGCAAGGAAAGGCTGCACTATAGTCAAAAGGAAAAAGGAGGACAGCGAAGGGAGGTGGGTGATGATTGAATTGGAAACAAATGCATCCCGATTTACAATTATCTCTGTGTACGGTTCAAATGATGATGATCCGGATGTTTTTGAATTTGCTGACAGAGAACTAGCAATATGGCCAGAGCCTCTGATATGCTGCGGAGATTTTAACATCAATGGGTTAAATGGTTTGTTTGAGAAGCATGGGGAGAGCTACATGGGAAGGAAGAAAAAGGTATACAGATCAATACAAAATCTTGCTAGACACAATGCACTAAGTGATATGTGGGCGGAAAAAAACCCAACGGGTTCAGGTAGCACATTTTATTCTGCACCACATAAGTCGATAGCTAGATTGGATTATTTTCTTATATCTAGCTCTCTTGTTGGTATCTCCAGTATAGATCGACTCCCTAGGATTGTGTCGGATCACAACCCCCTGGTTTTAAGTATAAGAACCGCTCAAGTTAAAGAGAGGTTAAACTCTACCTGGACGTTTGAAAGAGGGCTATTAAAGGAGGAGGAGTACATCATAAGTATGAAAGCATGGATAAGGAATTTCTGGGACATTAATAGATACTCTACATCGGCAGATGTAGTATGGGATAGCTTCAAGGCAGGTATAAGGGGGGAGACACTAAGCTACACAATTGCTAGAAATAGAAGGGAGAAGGAGAAAACAGAAGAAGAGATTAGAATTCTAGCAACAATAGAAGAGGCTTTAGTAGAGGCAATTAGTAAGAGGGAACCGTTTGAATCGATATTACTTGAATTAGAAAATCAAAAAGCAGAAACAGGGGTCTCGCTAGCGCAGAAGCTAGCTAGGAATTACTTAGCAAAAAAAGAGCTGTGCTATGAATTCAATGAAAGAGTTGGGCACCTCCTGGCAATAAGAACAAGACAAACGATGGCAGCAGGGGAAATAAAAGAGGTCAGGGATAACACTGGGGCAATAGTGAATAAGGTTGAGGAGGTACAGGAAGTATTTAGGAGGTACTATGAGGTATTATACGAGAGAGACGAAAATATGAGCGAGTCTGAGTTCGAGGAAGAAAGCATGGCCTTTTTAACTCCTAGACCACAGACAGAATTTAGTATAGAGCAGAGAGACAAATTAGATGAGGTGTTAACTCTTCAGGAGATCGGGGATGCTGTCTCTGACCTTCCAGTAGGTAAAGCATCAGGACAGGATCAGATACCCGCTGAGTTTTATAAAATTTTCTGGGACGTCATTGGCATAGATTTGTGGACGATATGTTGTCTGGCACAGGGTGGCAGGATTGTTCCAAAGTCATGGTCGGGTGCAGACATCATTGTGATACTAAAAAAGGACAAACCACCAACAGAACCAGGGTCATATAGACCAATCACTCTACTCAATGCCGATGTGAAGATATACGCTAAAGCCCTCGCTAATAGACTGAGTAAGATCATTGAGGAAGTGGTGTCCCCGGAACAACATGGGTTCATACCTGGTAAAGGGACTACCCAACATACCAGACAATTGATCACTGTCCTGGATGCAGCAGAGGCCTTGGGAGACCCAGTTGCAGCAATCTTTTTAGATGCCGAGAAGGCCTTTGACAGGGTCTCCTGGGCCTACCTATGGAAAGCGATGGAGTGGGCAGGAATAGGTAAGGGATTTATGACAGCAATCCAGGCTTTATACAGACAACCTACAGCTAGGATAAGAATAAACAAATCCTTTTCAAAAGCGGTGCAGATTGGGAGGGGGACAAGACAGGGGTGCCCAGCTTCACCGTTACTGTTTGCCATCTATTTGGACCCCTATCTGAGAAGGTTAACAGCGAATTGTAGGATTAGACCTGTCACACTGCATGGGAAAGATTACAAATTATTTGCCTATGCAGATGATGTAGCGATTGTCACTCCAGAGCCAGCACAAGCACTGACCGAAATTGAAGACGAGGCAAGGAAATTTGGTATATTCTCAGGATACTTAATAAATAGAGGGAAAACACAGATAGTGCAGAATAAGTATTCCACCTTTAGCGATATTAGAGTAGTTCAAGAAGCAACATACTTGGGAGTTAAGGTGACGGCCGATTTAGGGAAGCTGGTGGAAATAAACATGGGGCCATTATTAGGGAAAGTTAGGAGAAATTTGGAGAGGGTCAATAATTTACACCTGACTTTAATGGGGCGTATTAACTTTATCAAAATGGTCACATTCCCCAAATTTCTATATTTCTTTAGGGCGATTCCTTTACTGTTTGATGGGATATGGTTTAATAAAATAGAAGCAACACTGAACAGGTTAATATGGGCACAAGGAAAGACACGAAGAGCATACAGATTTCTGACACTACCACGGGAAAAGGGAGGTTGGGGGGCACCAGATTTCAGATTTTATTATTGGGCTGCAGTATTGCAGTACTCTAAAGCGCTACTAGGTGGTGGTTCTTTCCACGAGGAAGGGATAGGTATAGAGAATACTTATAAAGCATTATTAGGAGAAAGGGCTGAGAATGCCCTGGTTAATACAGTAGAGTTTACATATTTCAAACATACTAGATTTAAAACTTTGGAGGCAGTATATAAAATTTGGAGGGTTATTATGAAGAGAGTAGGGCTAGGTAGATTTAACAGATATCTGAGGCTATACCTAAATGACGATTTACCAACAGAAATTTTTTGGGATAACACAATGAAAACCTGGAATGACAAAGGGGTTAAGAAAATAGGCGATTTGATGGATGGGGAAGGGGGTTTTTTGTTATTCCAAGATATCCAACATAGATTTGAAATACCCGGAAATAATTTCTTTAAATATCTACAAATAAGAAGTTACTTTCATCTAAAACAGGGGGGGCCAGCTGGTATGTTAAGTTGTAGGATTATGGAATATTTAGGGAGCGGGCTAAGGTGTTCAATCAGACAATTGTATATAGAATTACAGGAGTATAAAACCGATGATAGGGAGAAATTTAGTAAGAAATGGATTGAGCAAGTTGGGGCTCACCCGGAAGCTTTGCAAGTCTCCTTAGACTTTGGAAGATCCATACTATGTTCTGCTACACTGCAAACACAACATTATAAGACTATTTTCTCGCTATATCACACACCAGCCAGAATAGCACAATGGGGGGGCAACACTGGTATAACTTGTCCACGCTGTGACTCATCAAATGCTAATATTACGCACATGTTCTGTCAGTGCCCTCAGTTATGCACACTAAAAATTGCAATAGAGGAGTTCTTGGAGAAATCTTTAAGAACAAAGGTGAAATTCACAGACGAGCTGATAATATTAGGAATTAGCATAGGCGATAACAACAACTATCCCGAATTTGTATTTTTAGCCACAGCAGTTTACAGACTGATTATTGCAAAAGCCTGGAAAGATAAATCTGCACCATTATTTCGTATCTGGATGGCAAGGTTACTGCATATATATAATTTGGAGAAAGCCATTTATGATAGGAAAGGCAAAAGGGCAAGAATATTGGGGAGAAAGATATGGCGTCCTATAGAAGAGTGGAAGAATAGCAAGACATGAATTGGGTTTTTTTTCTTATTTTTTCAGGAATACTTTAGGTTATGAATTATTTTGTTGTATTTCTTTAGATCTCATTTTTCGTTCATGGCTCTGATTGTATGATAATATATATGACTGTATAATTGTAAGAAAATTCTGTACTGTATATACTGTAATGTAATCTACGGAAAAAATGGGAGAAAATAAAAAATAAAAATTAAAAAAAAAAAAAAGGAATGTCCTACCACCCACACCTCTTGGTTCTTCTGGTGCGAAGAGTAAACTTGCGTCACCTCTTTGGTTGCTTTGCTGTGAACAGCCACTGCTTGACCAGACACATGTTTCTCCGCTGAGTCACAGGATGAAGAAACTGCAAGTAACATAGAGAAGAGAAAAAAAGGGTGGTCAGTGCCACGTCACGCCGGTATGACATGCAAAAGATACAAATGAAATATCCTGCACGAAACAAACTTCCCACCTTCTTGAGTTACAAGAATTAGGGATAGGCAAATGGCCTACATCAACTCACTAAAGTAAATGCTGCCGCACATATCTTTTATAGCAGTTGGAAGTCCACCTGCCAATCCTTTTGACACGTTCCCTTCCTAGGCTCTTTGCCGCAGCCTCTGAGGCTGCACCTATCCTGAAAGAGTGGGTCCCAAAATTGGCGGTATCTATACCCGCTTTCTCAAGTGTCTTAATCATAACTCTCCTAAACTGAAACACTGTGAGGGTTGTCCCATCCTTGTGTATAAACAATGGACCCCCTAATATTAGTGGCCTTTGGGACATAAATGCCTCTAACCTAGTGACTGGGCAGCATGCTGTAGTCCCTGCTCTGTGCAAGACCACGGAATTCCCCCTACCTTTCTGATCAGTTTTAGATTTTGATATGGAAATCATGACCGAGCTTTCGCCCAGTTTTACGTGTCCTGCCTGGATCCCCCCCAGCCAATCCTGTTTGTTCCTTGCGACTAGCTCGCCTATTCTGAAAGCTCCGTAAAATGCCAGATAAAATGCTGCCAGAAAAAGGACCGCCTCCTCAGGTGACGTACAAACCTGTGGCAAGGCTACTACTAACTTATCGAGTGTTTCTAAGCTAACAGGCCTCCTCACATCAGGCTCAGTCCCTCGCAAACGCTGCCACCCCTTCAAAACCTGCCGTATCACAAAGTGTTTGGTGGGGTCACCTTTTCCGCGCAGCTTTGCAAAATGAGATATAGCTGCGACATGCCTCCTCGCGGCCGCCACTGTAAGACCCTGCTCCCACATGTAAGCAAGGTAAGCTACTACTGACTCATGATCCAGCCATTTCTCGCCCCACTGCTCCCCCAGAAAAAGACAAAAATAACCAAACGCCCCTTCATAAGAGATTCTTGTCCTAGGCGCTGAGCCTGCAGCCACGAGGTGCAGTACCCTGGGGCACCAATTTGCCAGAGTCGTTCTGGGAAAGGTGTCGGGTGGAGCGCTGCCTCTGGGATGTGTGCCCCGATAGCCTGCATTTTAAAAACGAGACAATGCGTCAGCTGCGTGATTTAAAACCCCTGGAACATGTTTAGCCCAGAAGATCACATTCAATCTCATGCACTGCAACACTATTTCCTTTAGCAAAAGTAGTAACATCTCGCACTTGGCGGACTGCTTGTTTATGCATTCCACCACTCCCATGTTGTCCGACCAGAATATGACTGACCGGTCCCTCAATGCGCCTGCCCAGACGACCAAAGCTACCAGAATCGGGAAGAGCTCGAGAAAGGTGATGTTGCTGGTGAGCTCTGAACTTCTCCACCACTCCGGCCAATGTTCTGCCACCCAGTCGTGCCCCAGAATGGCTCCAACCCCCTCGCTGCCTGCAGCATCGGTCGTTAAACCTAATTCGGGGCTGGACACAGGCGTGCTAGGCCACACCACTTTTCCATTGAAATCACGGAGGAAAGCCCTCCATATCTGCATGTCCTGCCTAACCTCTTTGGTCAACCTAGTGTGGTGATACTTCTCTTTGAGGCCAGACATGGCGTGAGCAATAGTGCGGGAGAAAGGACGCGCCATAGGAATGATGCGTAATGCGAAGTTTAACTGGCCCACCACTCGCTGTAATTGATGTAGTGTAACCTTCTCTTTGCCAATGCAGCACTCCAAGGCACGCCCGAACTCCCTGACCTTGTCACGTGGCAGCATGGACACCCCCTGAACAGAGTCTAACTCAATCCCTAGAAATTCAATGCGAGTTATTGGGCCCACCATTTTATCAAGCGCCAATGGCACCCCAAATTCCTGCATGAGATCGCAAAACTGCTGCAAGGCTGACCTGCACTCTCCCGAGCCCGGGGCCCCCAGAAAAAGAAAATCATCCAGGTAATTGAGGACCCATTGATGCCCGGACTTGTCCCTGAATGACCACTCTAGGAATTAACTGAATTTTTCAAAAAAAGCGCAGTACACTGAGCATCCCATTGGCATGCACTTGTCCACATAGTACTTGCCCTCAAACTGAAATCCTAAGAGGTGACAATCAGCGGGGTGGACGGGCAGCAAACGGAATGCTGATTCAATGTCAGACTTTGCTAGCAGGACCCCTGCCCTAAAGTTCTCAGCATGGCCACTGCCTGAACAAAAGATGTGTACTTGACACTACATAGCGTGTCAGCAATGGCATCATTCACTGAGCCTCCCCTGGGTGCGGATAAATTGTGGATCAATCTGATTTCGCCCAGCGCTTTTTTCGGTACCACCCCTAGAGGCGAGCACACAAAATCTGCCATCGGGACGTCCTCAAATGGTCCAGCCACCCTTCCCAGGTTCAACTCTTTGAGAATTTTTGCCCTTGCTATGCTCATGTTGTATCTAACCGACACCTGGTTCTTACAGTATGTCACCCCGCTGTGCCCCTGTGCGGGTATTCTGAAACCGTCCACAAAACCTTCCCTGATGACCCTTGCTGCAACAGTGCAAGTGTATCGTTCCAACCAAGGTATCAAGGCGCCAATGTTCACCGGAGATGTAGCCTTTTCTAACAAGATTCCATTACTCTTGTTTTTTACCCCTTTTCTCTCTAGCTTTCTTGTTGCTCTTGGACTCGGGTTGGGAGGTGTTACCACAATATCCACAGGCGTGCCTGAATTTACATGTGCCGGATGCCCTGGAACAGGTACGTTTGTTGAAATCGAAACAGACCCCTTTTTTGCTCCCGCTCCCTGATCTGGCTGTACTACCCCCGCGTACCCAGCGGGGCTTGCCTTAAAGGGCGGGGAACGGCCTGTGTCTGGAACCGGTACTCGCCCGGCATCCGGGGAGGCAACCACCAAATATTTCAGGTGAAGGAACATATCTGTCTGATCCCACCTCAGAGAAGAGTCCTCAGCCTTAGCCCGCCTAAAAGCCTTATCATAGTCTCTCCACCCATCGGCCCCCTTGTCTGTATGAGCAAGGCTGATCCTGTTCTGATAAATTGCCATCTCTGACCCCACTTCCGGGAATCGTTCAAGCATTACTGCCATGTACGTGGAGAAACCCTGTATCCAATTCGCCAAGTTCTTCTCAACCCTGTACTTCAGCAAGATATTAGACCATTCTCTCGGATGGGTCCATTCCTTATTTTTTCTAGCCTCTTCCCTGTCTGCTTCATCAATTAAAAGAAAAAACATGTTCACGTATTACCCCCTCCATATCTTTTCCTTCAATTCCTTAGACAGATGTCGCCCCAGACGCTCCCTCCCAAAGCGCATTTCCCCTACCCCTAGAGGCGTCAAATGCTGATTTATACCTGCTGATGGTGCCACATCAGCCTTCTTTGGTGCCTCCGCCTCCTTTTCACTGTTGCTTGTTGCTGACGGACTGCCGCCACTGGTGCCTGACACCTGGTCGCGTGTCCACGCGGTTGCCTCAGTAGGAATCGGGCCAGCAGGTACCTGGTGTGGGCTCCCTGCCGGTAATGCCGGCCCCTCCTTTGGTTTGCCAAATCCGAGTTCTGCGAGCAACTTTTTTGCCCGTTCCATCACGTCACTCCCGCCAGCTGACGCCCCCGCGGCATGTGACCAATTTCCAATTGAGTCTAGCCATGGCAGAACCGCTGCCAAACTGGCTGTCATATCGGGCTGCCCAGGTACGTCCGGGACTGCACCTACATTCTGGTGGGGCCTTGGTGTAACCAACTGTCCTTCGGGTGGCCCCATTCCCCCACCCACTCCTGGGAGGTCCTGCTCTGGTGCTGCCTCAGGGCTATCGGTATCCCTTGCGCCCTCCCCTCTACTTCTCCCACCTTGCTTGCGCCGATTACGCTTTGGTGGTGGGGGTGAATAATTCTTAGGGGGCACAATAGGCCGCTTTGGCCTTCCCCCCACTACCGCCTCTGGGCCTTCTACCTTATCCTGTAATCTATTGAGGGTCTGACCCATGGCTTGTACTTGCTGGACCAGCGCTTCCAGCATGACCTCCATGTGGGATCGCTTCTCAGCCCGCTGAGCCTTAGGGGCCATGGTGATAACGTGCCTTTGTACGTGTATCCGTCCCCAGGAACCTGAACCACGTGACAGTTCCCACCAGGAGACCGTGTCCCCTCTTACCGTGAGTTGCAGCGACCCCCAGCCAACCTGTGCAGTCACGTGACCAGAGCCAAGACCTACTGGCTAGCCCAGTAAGCTCAGGCGAGCCGCCCGCTCAAGCCCTCTATGGCTCCCAGAAGCGATGTACTGCTGGTTAGCTGGTGCCGCCTCTCCTTAATCCAGTGCTCACCAACCGACTGTCACCCTGGAAGATGAGCAATGTCCTCCTTGAGGAGCGAACTGGTGCTGTGAAGAAAAAGAAAATATGGGGTCTTGCAGCGCTGCGCCCGCTAATGCTCCCAAGCACGACCTTTCTTAACTGAGCAAAGGACCTAAACAGTTAATTAATTCGGAGACGTATGGCATGGCACACTCCCCTCCACTGTGGCCCCTTGATGAATGCGTGTCCAACAATGCGTCCTATTTGGAATGTACTCTACCGCTCTGAAATCAGCCCTTTTAAAATTTCCCCGCAAGAAAAAACACCCAGGCCGGGGATCCCAAAGCTCGACTTGACAGCAGGCACCAGACCCAGTTGCAGCTCCCTGTCCCCAGCTCCAAACTGCACCCCGCACTGCTTAAATACAAGCCTACTACCATTAAATGCAGCGCACTAGCGGGGCCGCGCCGA
The DNA here is from genome assembly GCF_964261635.1 of Lissotriton helveticus. Lineage (NCBI taxonomy): Eukaryota > Metazoa > Chordata > Amphibia > Caudata > Salamandridae > Lissotriton > Lissotriton helveticus. The sequence continues at coordinate 164,381,628 of NC_136062.1, read as the reverse complement.
TCAGTGTCCAGTCTCGTTCCCCCCCCCCCCCGGATGAGTCACCTCTATTTGCTCGACAGGCACGCTTGTGCGCTTCCTTCTCTCTGGCGACCGCTGCGACCTGTAATTAAATGCCCGAGGAACAAGCACTGCCAATTCCGGCTCCCTGCTGTGCTCTGTTCCGCACCGCAGCTGATGCTCGCACCGCAGCTGATGTCGCTCCACCTCGCTGCCGTGACCTGCAGTTAAAACAAAAGGAACAAGCGCTGCTGATTCCGGCTCCCAGCGACATTCCGCCTCCGTACCGACCACGCCGCTCGCTCGATGCCACTCTCCCACTCCGCTGCTGTTCTTGCACTCGCCGCCCGCACCCGATGCCGAGACCTGAAAGATAAAACAAAAAAATTACAGGGACGGGTGTGGGGGCCAGCCGGCCCGCGCGTTGGTGACGAGGTGGAGGCAGCCGCGAAAACCAAGAGGCTGCCTCACTCGCGGGCGCCCCTTTTAAGGGGTGCCGAAACCTGGGGTGACTTCTGGAAAGGTTCTGAACCGGAAGCGCTTGGTTCACGGTTCTGGAGCGGTGCCCATTGGCTGCCGGTCACGAGAGGATCCACGTCATTGGTGACGCGTACCCCTCCCCTATGCTTGGGGTCTCGGGGCTAGGGCGACCCCCATAATGGTGGCCCGTCCCATGCTGGTCCTGGCTCGAACACGGTGTTTTGCTGCTACTGTGTGTGCTGCAGAATGCAGCACACTTAGAAAGAGCAAAATATGAGGAGAAATTAATAATTTCTCCTCGTATTTCCATTCTAAGACCAGGTGTTCATTGGCCTTAGTATTTGGCATTGCACCAGCCTTATAAATGTGGAGCAGCATCAAAAAGCAATGAATGTTGGGGTGGAACGCCCATTGCAACACCCATTGCACGCCCCTTTGCCACAGCGTACTGCTGCGGTAAAGGGCATATTTACAAGGTGGCATTAAGCCACATTAATTGGCTTAATGCTGCCTTGTAAATTTGGGTTAGAGAGCAACACCACGGAGCGTCAGAATAGGTGATACTCTGGTGGCATTAGGGGGTTGTAAATATGCCCCTGCGTGTCTCAAAGTGGAGCTCCAAGCACTCACTAAAGGTGGCATGGCCATGGTTTGCAAGAGCTCCCTGATTCGCATATGTGACTTGCGATGTTGCCTGCTTGGGTAGAGTGCGCAGCAGAGCTGCCTGTTAGGTTCCAGTGCCAGACAGAGCTGCTTACTCAGGATTTGGGCATCACTGAGCTGCCTGTGAGGTCCAGGACCTGGCAGAGCTGCCTGCGTGGAATCTATGCCCTGCAGAGAAAAGCTGCTTGGATCCAGTACTGGCAGAGAAGCCTGCTCAGGGTCTGTGCCTTGAAGGCCTGTCTGCATGGGTCCAGTCTTCTGTAGAACTGATTGCTTTGCCATGATTCCCTATCACCTCCGATGTTCAGATACCAGTGGCGTATGTGCCAATGCCAATGGTGCAGCACGTGCTGTAGTACTGAGCCCCAACGGTGTGAGGGGTCCACTCTACCCCCACAGACTTTTGAAGTGGGGCACATTCCGACTGCTAGCATTGGGGCCAATGAAACTCTTGGTAGCCCGCTCCCAGATGCCCTACCACGGGGCTTGGTTCGGCTCAGATTCCTGAGGAGCTGCCTTCTTTGTCTTCCATACGGTTCAGCCAGCTTGGGCATGAAGCCCAGCCAATGAGTGTCCAGCTGGGTCTAATGACAAGCAGTGCTGCACCACCGGTGTGATGGGTGGCACAGGCAGCGGACAGACCATTTAGGGTGACACACTTTTATAACGCCTTCAAATTGAGGGCTAGACATTGAACGCGCAGATTCTTCCTGGTTTCTTCGGGACAATACCTTTTCTAAATTTCTGTTGTTTAGAAAGGTGAGCCGGGGAGGCCAGTTTTTCCAAGTATATCTGAGTAATTAGATCCACAGCCGTATCTTAGGAGAGTTTGCAGGCCTTGCACCCCCAGGCACAGCATGCTTGATTTTCTTGCCCTGATATTGGTTCATGTACTCTGCCTCTGAGTAAACCAGGATGCAGACTTTGAGAATGAGATGGAGGGGTAGCAGCTTTGGTGGGCGTGATAACCACTGATTTATTTGTTTTTTACCAGTCTAACAGTCATGAGTCAAAAATGTGAAGCAGGGGCCGATGTCATCTTTTGCTCGTGATTGAGGAACCACAGAAGCCACAAATGAATGCTTTATAGACTGGGATGTAAGAGAAATGCATCTGCTAGTCCATGTGAATTCCCGTTTCTTAAGGAGCATCCCAGGTCCTGAAGAGGTAATACCAGGCATCACAGCTGTCAACGCAGGAACATAACAGGTGACAACTGTTTAGGATCCGGCTCCGCGGGGGCACTGTTCCTCTGGCACATTTCCTTGGCTTAGAACACAGCTCAGGGCTCCACAAGCCGTGGAAGCTTCAAGCAACTCGGTCAGTTGACACATCCATGTTAGGCTAATATCCCCGATGAGGAGTTAAAAGGAAAGAACATTGAGGCCTTGATGTACCCTGTAACAAAGGCCCTTGGTGGAGCTTGGTGGAGCTAGGGAACGACTTCTGGTAGTTTAAGGAACTGTTTGGGAAGGTGAGAAGGAGGGCATAAGGGTTAGGCCTCGCTTGCACCTTCCCACACTCTCCATCACCACTGGTACTGACCACTGGCGTAATGAAAAGTGAGGGGGCCTCCCTGCACGGTACTTAGGGGGCCCCCTCCGGGCTCAATCAGGAGCTCCCCCGGCCAGAGTTCAGTGCCGAGGAGGCCCCTTGGAGCTACGGGCCCCCCGCACCGCGTGGGCTGCGGGGGCCTGTGTTACGCCCCTGGTACTGACCCATCAATGACCGATGAAGACTCATCCAGTGCACCTCGAGACCTGTGCAGGAAAGTTACACTCCCCTGAATTCCTTCACAGTCTGCAGGGAGAGGGGGGATGCAAAAATAGATCTGTTTTAACATAACATAACATACCACGTAAGATAACATTACATTACAAGTGTGAATGGACACATAAGCTGGATTTTTCTCCTGCTCCTGGTGCTTGTGTTAGAAAAAGTGGAATTGAGCATTTGAGAACTAATATTAGCATTACTTGAGGCTGATCATCAAAAGCATACACACACACGCACACAGGACACAATCTGAAGACAGAAACAGAAGGAGAAAAGAGGAACCTGAAAATTGAAGAAGCAATATTTTAGCCCAATCTACAAAGATGAAAAAAACTGTACGTGCAGTGTTACAAAAGCCGCAAGAAAAAGACATAGGTTGAAAAAACATGCAGACATAAAGAAGGTTTTGAACATATTTGCTGCCTATGCACATGGAGCTCCCACTCATTTGAAGATTTCAGCTGCAGACAGACTTAAGTGCATATTGTCAGACCTATTGTTTCCAATATATAATGTATACCTAGAGAGGGCTCTGGGCCAGCCTCTTGCTGGGGAATGGACAGCACTGTTGTCTATCCCAGGTATCTGGTTTTTTTTTTATTATCTAGCTTTTTCTAACTATCCTTTTGTTTGTCCTACCCATTTTCATGAAGCATTCCATGAGAGTGCATATGTTTCCTTGCTCTTTCCTCCGAATCACTGACAAAATATCGAAGGTCAGAATATCGACCTACAAAAATATCGAAGCAAGAACATCAACGTCAAGAATATTGACATCCTACCTACATTATGGTAAGTTCAAAAATATCGGAAAAAAATATTGATGTAAAAAATATCATTGTTAAAAATATTGTTTTTTATTTAAGTAAAATAAATAATGTAAAATAATGTAAATAATACATATATTTAAAATAAACATAGTTAGAAACATTTTAAAATGTTTATAATTTACAAGAAATATATATATATATATATACATTTATTATAAAAATAAATGGAACATATACATATAATATATAATATATATACTTATTAATAATTTTTAATAGCATAGGGGTAAAAATTACTATTCCCACTCCAGGGAGTGCAATAGTAGGGAAAGTGTTGGAAAGCCAGGGATAAAAATTCCTACTCTAGTGAGTTTAACAGTAGGGAAAGTGATGGATAGCGTAGAGGTTAAAATTACTATTCCCACTCCAGGGAGTGTAACAGTAGGGAAAGTGTTGGATAGCGTAAGGGTAACAATTACTATTCCCACTCCAGTGAGTGCAACAGGAGGGAAAGTGTTGGATAGCGTAGGGGTAAAAATTACTATTCCCACTCCAGTGAGTGCAACAGTAGGGAAAGTGTTGCATAACGTACTGGTTAAATTAACATGCTTATGCATTAAATACTTTTGTAAAATAAATAACATATTAAAAATTAATGAATTAATAAAGTAATAATAAATACAAATAAAATTACATTAATATTTACTTAAATAACATTAAATCACTTCCCACCCCATTCCCCCAAAAACACACAACCCACTATACATAAAGAACACACAAATAATGTAATTGTCAATTAATCAATTAATAAAATTAATTACGAATTAATAATGCATTTACAATTAATTAACAATAACAATAAATAATAAAAAATAATATAATTATACATTAATAAATTAATTCAACTTCATTACCAATTAACAATTAACAATAAATTAATTATTTATAAAAATAAATTAAAAAAATATTAATTAATTATAAATAAATTACTTCCCACCCTAATTTCCTATAAACCCACAACCCGCTACACATAAAAATGAACATAATTAATGTAATTATCAATTCATCAATTAATTAAAATTAATTACCAAATAATAATTAACAACAAATCAATTAACAATAACAATAACTAAATAGAATACTAAATTAATTATCATTAATGTAATAATAAATTAATCAATTAATAAAAATTAATTACCAATTAATAATTAATGATCAATTGATTAATAATCAATAACTATAAATAATAACATATTAATTAATTAATTATAATTGCATTACATCCCACCCTATTCCCCAAAAAACCCACAACCCGCTCTGATACTAAAAAGCTAAATTTACTTTAAAAAAATTACTAATTTCCAAACATTTAATACATATATTTAAAAATAATAAAAATACATTACAAAAAATGTTAAACATACATAATAAAATACATAACACCAATATAAATATTGATATTTTTAACAACGATATTTTTGCTAACGATATTACTTACTTCGATATTACTAACTTCGATATTACTTACTTCGATATAGAAATAAATGATATTACTTACCTTAAGGTCGATATTCTGGTAAACGATATTCTTGATATCGATTTTCTGTCACTATGATATTAAAAACTCGATATTAGTGTAGGTGGATATAAAAAAAATCAATGTTTTAACTGCTCACCCTTTCCTCCACTTGTTAATGTGAGCCGTATGTGCACTTCTTAATTTTCATCTCACCTGTTTCTTGTCCAACTCCCCATTTTAAATAATTGAGATGACTCATTCTTATTTAAAGCACTGACACACTCTTTATTGTTAATTTCTTTTACTTCAAATTTACCATGCTAAAATCTTGATCTGCTATGCTAGTATAATACATTTTTAAAATGGCCACAGTGCATCACAATGTTTGTGTGGACATCAGCTGCTACATTTAAATTGGGTTCAGTGATAGAAAACCCATTGCTAACAATGCCTCTGCATTCATGGACATTCGTCTTGATTCATGTGTTTGCTTGCAAATGCCAAAAATCATTAGCAGAGTCAGCAACTATGGGGCATATTTACAAGGAGCTATCGGGAATTAATTGCACTTTATCGCAGCCAAAGTCATGATAAATTTACCCCACCATTCACAAGCTGGTGCTAACATCCCACAGCACCACTTTTCCCACGATAGCAGCTGCAAAAAGCATCGCCACAGAGGACCCCCGCAACTATCGCTAATGAGATGCAGAGTAGGCGTTCCCATGACAAAAGCCTCGACAACACCACACCTCAACATTTACAATGACCAGACAGATCGGCGATAAGAACACAAAAAACGCGATAAGGCACGTTAGCAGCAGGAATATAACTCCTGCTCTGACCTGGTGTAAAGTCGGACCATAGTCTGTACCACAAAAGGGAGCACAGCCCACAGTCACACCTAAAGGCAAACAGATGCCATGGAGCAACTGAACAGGCAGCATGGACACCCAAGAGGGCACAACACCCACTGACACCACATCCATGCCTGTCCCCCCCGGGCCCACCCCCAAACCTGGAACAAGAAACTGCACACCAACACCACATATCACAAAACAAATATGTTGCCTGAGGTCGCACAAGCAGGAAAATCAACATACATGCCTTGCAAGAAAATGGAGAACCAGTCATACAGCAATGCAATCACCAACACAAAACACCATACAAACAAAAATAACAAACAAGCATTCGAATGAGTCCTAGCGGGTCCACACTGGACATTCCATAGGACACAGCCTGGAAGATGAAATACAACAGAAGAAGGTGTGCCACGCGCCCAACAAAGGAAAGAGAGGGAGAGAGCGAGGAGAGAGACATGGTGAGACTGCACAAGCAGCGCAAGGCCTTGCAGGGCACCTGGCACCACATGCCAACGTGTGTGTGAATGGCCATCGTACACCATGAGACCAAGGCCGTTTTCCAATCACAGCCACAAACCCACATCATTTAGAAACCGCAAGTAGTAGTCAGACAAACCACCGGAATGAAAGCTACATTGTTCCAATGCAGAAGGTGGGAGGACACCTGCATCTCTGACCTTGGTCCAGAACGCGCCTGGAACACCCTGAGAGAGATCCCATGACAGATGCAGACGACTGCCACACCACACATTGCGCAAAAGAACTATCTGACTTTTCCACACCCCACACACCGAAGCCCCTGCATGAGGTACTCCCGCATGGGATGGCCTTGACTTATACGGAAATAGCAACCCTTGCTGCCCAAAGTTGCATACACATTCGAACCATTGCTCAGAGCCGTGGCATATCCTCCACACAACTGACGCAGCACAGAAGAGTGGGGGTTCCACAAGACGCACTGAGGCAATGGCAGGCCACACCGGGTACATGCACAACCCCTGTCATGTGGGATGCTACTGTGAATGCATGCTGTATTTTCTGGGTGCAGTGCAACTGGAAGTGCTGCAGATCAGTTACCGGCTCAGCTTCCGCATTGCCTATATCACCTGTGTCCAGTCCTGGTTCCACTGCTGAACATGCACATTCGAGTGTCCCATGGAAGTCTGCCTATCCAACACAAACGTAGATGAATTGGACTATGACTTGAGTGTGCGCCCCCTGTTGGAACATGTACAGGAGTGTAACTGAGACAGCCGAGCATGGGATGCCTTGACATCCTGCATATCTATTGGCAGTTGTGCATGGGAGATTGCACAATTCCTTGTGTGTAGTGACAACATAGAGGCGCTACCCTATTGGGATGTATTGCGGATTGGTTAAACGTCATGAGCTGAGCACACCTGCCCGTACCAGCTAATGGATTGGCTCACCCTGGGTGTTCCTTGAACACGACAACAACGTACTATTTGAACACATTGTATATGTAGCTGCGTGGGCATTCATGGATGAGTAACTACGTCCCTGCAGCCACATCCAAATGTCACCCATGACTCAGGTCCCAACAACATGTTCCTACGTGGGGATTGCTCACATGTCCCACCACAACAGAGGACACGTCTGCCATAGTTCGATCCCTGGATGCATGTGCGTGTAATAACAAGTGTGTATATACACCTGTGCAAGGTGAGGTAGGTCGATGGTCATAGCAACACAGCTTCGTTTGGCAATGTTGCCAATTCGGACACACTGCTGGGAGACTTCACACACACAGCACTGTGGCACAACATGTGCACACGTCGGACCTTTTCACCTGAGCACTGTCAGCAGAGCAGACAAAATGCACACCCCGGTGGCAGAGCACCATGCAGAGCCCATGGGCAGTGAGCCGTGCCCCCTCACATGGGGCAATGCGCAGACGCCAAACAACACATGACTTGTCCAGCATGGCAAGGTGGGCTGGGAGCGTTGCCATCCGTGATGATCTTCGTCCATTTAAAAAAAATCAATGTCTGAACCTCGACATGCTGCGTGCAAGTGTCGTAAGCCTGTTGTGGCCGTTGCCTCATCGGTACTGACATGCACATCCCAATAAAGTCCATGTCACCCCACTGGTGCCTAAGTGTGTGGTGTGTTGATTTGATTGTCCGCTCGTGTGCCACAATGATCATCGTCCCTACACAGGAAGGAACTGACTGTTGCATGTACAATGGTGGTGTGTCCCTTTTGCAAGTTCAACCTCTGTGAGCCAGACATTGTCCTGCGATAGGTGCTGGCCGACATGTGCACTTACGGGACTACATCAATGTGAGTATGGTGTACAACCCCCAACCATGTCGAGCACTGTCATACATCATAACGGAATGTGGCCACACAGATGTGTGTAAGTGGCTTTGCGACGTGTAGTTCTGTTGTCACATGTGATGTAGGACAGCACTCCTGGGCTGCTACAGATTTAGTCACTCCTACCCACAGCCCCATTCAACACATGGATGTGGGGCCATAGTGTGGGGGGTTGTGAGATTACTGTTGATGTGCAATGGGGACACAGCTAGCACTCACCTTCAAAGTCATCCAATTTGCCATGTGTTTCAGGGATACACATGAATATAGAAGTAAGTTACCATGGTGTACCTTCATGTGCAACCATTGTCCCCACATCCAGCCATACTCCCGTACATGAGAGAACATAGTAATGACACATCTGTGTGATTCAGAATGTTTTATTCACATTCAGGTGATAGACGGAGCTGCTGCTGTACATGGCCATCCAAGCCAACATGTCAAGGAAACCCAGTCATGGGCCAAACACAGCTCTTTGGGGATTGAGCAGTGATTAGGAAGTGGGAGAGTGCATTCTGCAGCAGGATTGCTGTGAAATTGGTCTGCAGTGATGAAATGGCCGTCCGTATTGGGAATCCGGGTGAATGTCGCAGAGTTTTCTGGGGGTCAGTAGGAGGTTTTTCCCAGGACATGCTGCATAGGTCATCACCAGGCAGGGACAGGGCCCATGGCAGTGATGGATGGTACTGCCACCTCATCACACAGTAAATCCCCTCCCCCTCTTACTCCCCTGATACGGGTTCTGTGTCTGGTGTGTCCGATGTGTGTGATGGGGTGATGCTGCATCACTGGGCGCCACTGACAAAACAGACTGAGAAGGTGATGGGGCAGCATCACTGTGTACCACGGTCACATCAGGGCTCGGAGCTGTATGTGTCGATGTTCCCACTGCAGTCATTTGGGAAAGGCTCAGTGGCAGCAATGGCAATATGAAGTACTGAAGAGCATTGAGGTTCCCAGTTACTACTTGCTGGTGTCCAGCCATTGCAGACAGACTTCCAGCCTGCATCTGTTCCATGGTCTCCATTGACCTCTGCATCTGTGCCAACTATGTGCTCTGATCACTGGTGCCTGTCTGACTACACAGCTCTTGTATTATGTTCATTGCCTAGCAAGGTCAGCCAAGGTCTGTGCTGGCACATGGTGAGACAGTGGGTGTCCGATAGGGACTGAATGTGGTCCCTGATGGGACTCAGACACCCACGTATGGCATCGAATTTGGCTGCCACGAGTTCGAAGCTCACCCACAGCTGGTCTGTGCAGCTGGTGGGCTCACCACGGGTTGCGGGGCCTGCACTGCTTCTGGGGATGGGGTGCAGAGTCTATCTACAATCTGTTGGAGGGTGTCGGTAGAGATGACCAGGGCGTCCTCTTCATCTTCACTGAAGATGTGTCTGGTCTGCTCTGCAGGAGGTGTTGGTTCTCCCTCTGCAATGTGAGAGGGGAGAAGCAGGGTTACAGAGTTGTAAATGTATGTTGGAGATTTACTGGTGTATACGTTCTGACTGCATGCCAATGTACATTGTGACTGTTTTGGGCTAGCTGGCTATTTGATAGCAGTCTGTGTATTTGTTCGACTACATGACAGATGTGTGTTAGTACCCCTGCTTTATCATCACACAGTGTCAGGAAATGCCAGATATGAGTGGACCGTTACTACGCAAGTACAGGACCTGTTGTGAGTCGTGTACTATGGTGCTGGTGTTGCACTTTTTACCTCATTGCTGTCATTGCTGTTGTTCTGTGATTGCTATATGTGTGCAGCATTGTGATGTTGGGAATCTGGAGGGGGCCCCTCTGTGCACATTGTGGACGGGGGTCTACTTGTCGTTTCTATGTGTGCTGCAGTGTGTCAAGGCTCTCAGTGACATGTTCCACGATCACTGTGGGAGTGCAGTGTGCTACACATATTTGTGCATGTGTGTCATCGTGCCCATCTCCTCCCCGCTCCCACCGTCCCTGGTCGTTATTCACCCTGTTGCTGTTGGGTCAGGTCATATTGTGCTGTGTCCAGGCCCCCAATTCCTGCCACCATCTCCACACTGCTGGCTGTGGCCACCATTTCCTCCAGCTTATCAGTCACCTCATGTGTCGCAGCACTCCCACCTCCAGTCTCCCTTGCTGCCTACCTGTTGGCGGCGAACTTCTCCTTGGTTTGGCTGTGCACTTCATGCCAGCACCTTTTGACCTGCGTTGTCTTCCTCGCCACTCCGACTGCATTGACGTTGTTGACAATGGCCTGCCATATTTCCGTTTGGGATTCCGTGCCGCATTGGAGGTGCCAAACAGTTGTTGGTAGTGTCCTGTGACCTCTGTGACGATGGTCCCGTCTTCCTGTGGACTGAACCCCGTCTTCCTCTTCCTCTTGTCCTTGCCCTTCCCAGAGCACAGTGGGGTCCTCAGTGGGGCTTGTGGGGTTTGGCTTGTCCTCTGCACTCAGTCCGGGTGCATCCATAGTGCTACGCAATTTAAAGTTTATGGGTTTTTTTCTCTCTTCCTTATAAAGTGAATTTTGCCACCTGATGCGTGGGATTAGCAGGCCTGTGGCTGATTTTCTCAGATTTTTGTACCGCGATTGGCCTCATTCACATTTTTGCGGCACAGTGTAGATTTTCACGCTGATTTTTGCCACGTTACCTGGTGTCTAGCATGCTGCCACCTTGTTGTAATTTCCACTTTGACACAGGGTCATTTTCCCGTGATGGGCTGCGATGTTGATAGTTGCGTTAAGCTACTCTTGCGGTAGGTATCACACGTTCTTGTGAATATACCCCTCAGTCTTTTGGAAATTAGGCCTATTGACTTTGGCAATACTTGCCTTCCCTTTCACTGTGCAAACATTGTTTCTTTTTTTTGCTGAAACCATGGAGTATGAGAAAGAGGGGCTGAATGTAGCAATCACAGACAGACATAGAAGATGCAACATTACAGAAACAGTGTTCAAGTTTTTTTTTAGCATTTTCCCCTAGAACATAATTGTATTCATGGGAACATGTAACAACGTCAGCTCTTGCCAGCATGAGTAAATCACATTGCATACATAAAAAGCTACACCAGCCATTAGTTACTGTTGCTGCATCATTTTCCCTTACCTCCAGGAATCCTGTCCTACAGCACAGCAGTAGCCCTTTAAGTGCTCTTCTCCAGCCTCACCAACCATTGGTATGTCTGCAGCATCCCTCTTTCACTGAAGCTGCAGCAGCCTTTCCTGTAACTGCAGCAGCCCTCTGAGTCCTCTTCTCCAGCTTCATCAAACTCCTTGCGTGTCCATTAGTTTTTCAACAAAGGCCCCAGTTAGAAGTGACCAAATATCGCTACTGTGACCCCTGTGGTCTCAGTGCCAATCAGAATAACGGTTACACTGGGAGCAGCATCCTTGGCTCATAGAGCAGCCACTGGCATACTGAGCAGCACTTTGATATTTAGGCAGCACCAACGCATCATCAGCGATGTTCTTCTTTTACTGGAGATGCTCTTATTTATTGCAAAGCACCTACGTATGAGAGGCTTCCCACCGGAATGATTAAACAGTACTTAGCTATACATTACAACACTTTTGCACAGGATGGCAAGCCCTGGCATAGAATCTCAGTAACTCTGATCGTGTTCAATTTCTAGACCATGATTCTTATGGAGCTTATACTTCCACGGAAGGGTGTTGTGCATTACAGCTCCTGCCTCACTGCCTCAGTACTTACACTTGTGTTATATCTCCTAGAAAAGAAGTTCTGGTGGGCATTTTCCGATCGGGGGTAAGTATTTCTCATTCAGAAGAAATACCCCCTTGTTATAATGCACGTTTTTTGTAGCTGGCCTCAGATCGCTTAATTTGATTTTATGCGTAGCTGCCCAGAGGGCGACACTATGGTCCTACGTATTCAGCCACTGAGCTGAACTTACCTTTTCAGCAGTACCCCATTTGATGAACCCATTTGATGGCTTGGTATGGAGGGGAGAGAATAATATTGACAATTAGAGGTCTTGACATACATTATCTGGTGCCTATACCCTTATTGGCCGCCTCACTGCTCTGTAATTACTCTGGACATAGCACGGAATTTACCATCAAATATGTAGCTGATGTAGAGCCTTCTGTAGACTTTTAGTGGGCGGCGGTATAATCCGTCAGATGTGATGGACATCCTGTTCCCCTTCAGTGCTACAAGTACCTTACGCTATAATGCGCTTTTAATATGGTAGATAGGACATCCACCATGCATGTGACAGACACAGCCCACCAAAGTCTAAGTATGGCCCTTAGTAATGGATTCACTTGGGCACGTTGGAGCACGTCCTGCTGAAATGTTCCTTACTTAGCAATGAAAGTGTTTTGCAGTCAAATGAATTTATCTCTAAACGTAATTGTGCAGATGTGCAACAGAAGCATTTTTCTCAGTTCAGGTACTTCATGTGAGCTCTGAGTTGGAGCAGTGAAGAAGGATTTCGTTGTAAAAGAGCAGCTGTTGCAAGCCTGGGGTAAGATATTTTACGATGTATTGTTGTAGTTTTATAAGCAATGCCTTGTTTGTGGTAAATCACGCGTGTGCTTAATAAACTTTATTTGACAGTGTATATAATTTATCGTCTGCGCGCATGCAGCATTTTATTTTAGTTATTATAGCGCGTGCATACAGCATTTTAAGATATATTTAAGACTTTCAAACACATGTTTTGATAAATGAAAGTGTACTTTCTCACTTTGAAGCATTAATTTACTTTATGAGCCCAGCTTCAGATCAGACTTAAAAAACGATTTTGAAAAATAGCATGCAAATTGTATTGCTTGGCTCAATTTTTTAAAATGTTCTTGAGGACTGAACGTTTCGCTTCCCAGTTACTAGTGCTTAATTTTATTTTGTGCAGGTGCTCTGATGTATTTTTAGGTGGCCACCCCGACTTCCCAGGCTCCGCCCACATCCCCTGCTGACTCCACCTATTTTATTGGCTCCACACACATCCACAAGTCTCAACACATCAGAGCCTCCTCCTCACTTCTTGAGTTTCACAAGGTGCTGAATACTTGGCTCTTCATATATCCACCACAGGGACCTCAAACCTACAAACCTGCCCAAGCGTCTGAAGTGAATTCAAATCACCGAATGTGTGTACATTTCAAAATGCAGCTTTAGGAAAAGTCGTTTGAGGAGTTGAGGCAACTTGCAAACTGACGAGAATGCTCTTGTACAGTGCTGTTTAAAAGAAATGAAAAGATGAAGGAAGGAATACATTAAAGAATGCAGCAACAAATGAAGTCAGGAAAGGGAGTAAAGGAGTGAGGAAATAAGTAATGGATGAAAGATGGAGGATATACAAAAATAACGTGAAAAGAAGAAATTAGGTGATAAAGGAAGAAAGTAAGTAAAATATTTGTGATGGAAGAATAGAAAGAAGAAAGGAATGGAGGAAGACAAGCAGAAGGAAGGGTTGAGAATAAGAGAAAGAAATTAAAGGAGGGATGAAGGAAGGATCAAGAAAAAAGAAAGTAAGGAGCAAATGGAGGAAGTAAGAAGAAATGCACCTAGGGAGGAAGGGCGGGGAATGAACGAGGATGTAAGGAAGCAAAAATAGAAAGAAGAAAGGAGGCATGGCTCGAGGTGCTGAGGAAAAGAAAAAGAAAAAGATAAGAAGAAAGGAAAAAAGGAGGTCAGGGGCATAGATACAAGCATGAAAGGTACTGGGTCAAGGAGGGGCAGAGGAAATAATGACCATGCAATATTGCGAATAAATTACAAGAAAAAAAACATTTCAATAAATTTGTTTGTCCTTAAAACACACTTAGGGGCCAATTCCGATTAGGTAAAATCCTGTCCGAATCGGCGTACGGAGCATTTTTCCCATACGAATCGTATCCCGAACCGTCCCCGTACGTACGATGTAGTACGATGTGCACCCAAAGCAGTCTCCGTACGAATCGTACCAAGGACCGTACGACTCAAGAATCCGTACGGATCGCATTCAGAACATGCAGTACGCAATGTCTGTATGGATCGAAGCTTCATTTTCTGACCCAGCAAGTACGAATCGTCTGGACAACACTCCGTATGACTCTCTTGATACGGGAGCTGAAAGTGTCCGGAAAAGCAGATTTCGACTCGAAATGCGTATGAAACGGTCCCCCCTGGTACGGTGCGTACACCCCATGATTGCAGGGGTACGGTGCATCGGCGTACGGTGCGTACAACCCTGGATTTCAGGGGTACGGTGCGTATGTCCCATGCGTACACCCCATGATTGTGGGTGTACGGTGCTTAGGGGTACGGTTCATACCCCCCAAGGCCATAGGTGTACGATGCATACACCCCGTGCGTACACCCCTTGAGTTTAGGGGTACAGTGCGTATGTGAATGTGTGGTACCAATTGCTTCTAAGCGACGTTTTCCGTATGAATCGCGTACTCAATCCTCGGTCCGAATCGTACTTGCCGGGTCGTACGGCATGTTTACGATTCGTACGGTTCACTGTGAGGGTCTATGTCGTACAGATTTCACCTCGTGTTTCGTACGGTTCACAATGATTCGGATGTATTTTTTACCTACGGATCGTACTACGCCATTCGGACGGATCTGTACGATTCGTACGGAAACGGCTATGAATACAAATCGTCGTACGGATTAGTTTCCCGAATCAGAATCTGCCCCTTAATGTTTGTAAATCACATATTCACCAGAGGAGGCCTTGCAAACGAATTCAAAAAGAAAATGTGTTATCCAACTCAAAGGCACTAATTTTATCCACCTCAAAAAGATTAAATGCTGAGTGGTCAAACCAAAATTTAAATTTATGGCCCTGAGGTCCAACATTTCACCAAGAATTGTTACATGCACCCAGACAAAAACACACACACACCCTCTCCCTCTCTGTTTTGAAACTCCTCAAAAATATTGAGTATTTTACAAATTATTGTAACTTATCTCACTTAGTACCCCTACCTGTCCCCATTTCTTTCCATCTCCACTGCCCCTTAAAGCCTCTCATGCGCCCTGCTTTCTGTATATTGTCTTTCAACGTTATATGCCAGTGTGATTGTTGGGAAACCTGAAGCTCAACCCACCAATCCTACTGACCAAGCTACGCCCCTGGTAAATGGGCACCATGAGCTACATGTCTAAAAGGCAATGGCGTTCAAGCCACTGGACAAATTAATGTATGCAAGGTGAAATGATGAGAACGGTAAGAGGGGGGTAAAAACAGGGGAAATGGGGTTCATACTGCAAATGAAAAAAATATATTTTAACGATTGGTAGATATTTTGTTGGTCGGTAACTTTTGATGGAATTTTTCAGCTTTGGTGTGATCTAAAACTCTTTGACTTAAACCTTTTATATCAGTAGAGAAGCATGTCTTCTTCATCTGTGACTTTCAGCACTCTGTTGTTTTAAGGCTTGGTCTTCTCATGAGGCATACTCTTTTGGGACTCCAGGGGCATAGGCTGTCAATTGTGCAGCAAAAGCAGTGGATGTGAGGGCGTCTCTGCACGCCAATTATTTCAGTTTTTACTGCCCAACAGGAACGTTTAGGCCCATTTTCTTTGCTAGCATTTGGATCCATGGGAGCCTTGCTATACCACTGCCTACCCTCTCTTCGTTTCTGTACCCTTTCCGCTGTACTGCACACCGGTCTCTGTACAGCGCCTTGTTTATTTCTAGCTCACTTTGCATTAGATAAATACCCCACAGACATGCATGTGTGTAGAATATAAATATGAAATGTACAAGTCCATTCTGTTTTAATGTATGTATCAGTTTTTGGCCCAGGTGGGGAAAACTCATAGTGAGATTGGATAGTGACGTTTTTCAGCCTCCCTCGGGTTGGACCTACTGCACACTGAATGTCAAAGTCAAAGAGCCGCCTCTGCCTCCACAATCAGAGGAAAGAAGAAAATGTGACCGGATCAAAAGCACTCAGTAATTTCACATTCCAGAAGCCAAGACGGTGGCCCAGCAATATAGTGGGATGTAAGAAATAAAAGACAGACCATAAAAACACAGTGTAATCCAATGCAATGGTGGTGTTAAATAATGTTCCCAAATTGAGGGAGCGAAGGTAAATATTCGAGAATAGAGCAGAATGAAGTTCTTTACAGAATATTTTGAGAAAACAATAGTTTGGAAATATATGTTTTAAAAGCATTCCCATTGTGCTTCTTAAGGTTGAGTGTGTCTTTATATTTTTTTACAATGGTGAAAATTATCTCATGCACATGAGTAAATAGTTTGTCAAATGTGTACAGTGACCAAAGTAGTACTTTTTCTTTTTGCACACATGGTTGCCTGCCTCACTGGCTTAGTGGGTAAATAATGAGAGGTGAAATTGTTGAGTTGCAACCAGACACATAAATTATGTAATTACACCAAATTAAGCTTTCAATTTAATATAAATTCATGTAAAATGCTACAATTCAATCATTTGTCAGATGATGGTTTCAATGACGACATAGACATACAAAATCAAATGAAAAGATTTGTGTCCACCTGGAAGAAAAGCCATGTGACACTTCTATCTAGGGAAATGGAAACACATGGTGCCGCCATCCAGATAAACGATGCATGTACCTCGCCATTCTGGCTAAAATTGAAATAATTAAGTCTACTTTCATAATGACCTGGTACATACTTCCCTCTACAGCCCGTCCTCTAAATTTACACCTAACTACTTCATGCACCACTTTATTTCCCCAGCACCTTTCTGCATCTGAAGAACCGAAATCTTCATTCTCAGGGGTCTCACTAATACAAAAGAACTTAGCACAGAAGCTGAAATATTAAAAGACATCGTTATTAAACTTAATAAGTGAGACTACGTCACACAGGAGCCTTTAGCACCTGAATGAGGCAGTCTAAAGAATACAGAACACAGAGGTATTTTATATGCTTAGGATATACAAACTCAGCATAAAAGAAAGGGGCAGTCCTAGCTTCTGCAAGCATACAAAATACCTAATATGGACATACAAGATCTGCAAAATGTTAGCCAATAGAAAAACATCATGTAACCAGAATGTCCCCCTTACGCCGTGTTTCTGCCCAACCCATAAGTCAATCAATTACAGCACTTATAGGTCAATCAGTAATGGCAGAACATGTCTGTATGCAGTTAGGCCAGCTAGTGTCTGAGATTGCTTTCAAAGCAAGGACAGAGGGGGGTTTTCTACACGTTGCAGTCCAAAGGGCAGTAACACTTCATGAATAGAGCAGTCTGTGTAAAGGCAACACAAATTGAAGACAAATGTAAGATGGAGTCAAAATTAAAGAACCTCAGACCCCCTTTTGCCATTACACAGGCAAATCCTAAAATTATTTTGCAAACATTATGTATT
This sequence comes from Lissotriton helveticus, assembly GCF_964261635.1. Classification (NCBI taxonomy): domain Eukaryota; kingdom Metazoa; phylum Chordata; class Amphibia; order Caudata; family Salamandridae; genus Lissotriton; species Lissotriton helveticus. Next base: position 164,363,904 of record NC_136062.1, on the reverse strand, counting down.
TCAGTGACTATTGACAATGCCAATAAAACAATAAGAATCAGTCTCCAAACACCGATTCTATACAATCGCACGGGAAATACCCAGAGTCCGTCAAAGCCTCTTCTGGCAGGCTTCTATTGTCCATCAAATCCTGTTTCTGTTGTTTTCTTCCGCATGGGCCTCCACATTCAGGCCTTTCATGAAAATGATGTTACTCAGTATCCGTTGGAGTGCCTTCCTGGCAAACACTCACAGCTCACTTGAAAGTCTCAATGTCTCAATGCAGTGCACCAATATCTCTCCTCTGCGGCAGGCACTACAGATAGTGTGCTCTTCATTGATCAAGGGCATGCAGACCCAAGTACTATTAATCGGGGAAGAGCAACAGACTGTCACTCTCAGCAACACTTTCAGGCTCCAACATTCTCCATTCAGTGTCAGAGGATGCTCGGGCTGCTCTTTCATGGGCACCATAATGTAGTGCCTTTTGCCAATCTCAAATCCTCCGGTGCACTGCACTTCCGTTGGAGCAAAGGAAAAGGGGTTGTGTGGCCAAAACTCAGGCCAAGGGGCTCAAGGGACTGCACACTGTCAGAGGTTAACCAGCACATGACAGGTGGGTGGAAAACTGAAGCCTAAAACAACAAGAATCCTTCTCTTTCGCTCTTTGCACTGAAATTCTGGTTCTGTGGCAAAACCAGATCCTCCTTCTTTTCTGATGTTCAACCCCTTCTGATGAAGCAAGCACAATACGTTGGAGATATCACTGATGGCACGCTGGCGATCGCTGTCTGGGTGCTGGGACTGTAGGGCCAAGGTATGTAGCCCTCATCTGTAGCTGACACTGATGAGAATTAGAACTTATCTTTATCACCGTTCTGCAGGGTATCATTCTCCCTTTGACTCTGGAAGATCCCGCAGAACCTAGTGACGTAGAAAATGTGACACAGTTGTTTCCTTCAATTAAGTACAAAAACAGTTCATTGTACAACAAGGGACTGCAAGCAAGTGGCCTGCAATCTTTAAAGGAGTGGCCATACGTCATGGGGCATTTCTGGTCTAGAACACACTGTCATTCTCAAAGGCAATACAAAGGCAAAGGCAGTAGGCAAAACAGTGCCTCTAGCCTCTTTAATTGGGTTTCCATATGAGAGTATATCCCCTACCATCTAAGGGTAGATAGCGACATGGGAATTCTATCTGAATGGATGTCCTCACACATGGTGGCATTGTCTAATGGGGCAAACACATTTTTTTTCTCTAAATGATTACATATAGGTGTTCCTAAATTCCTTATCTAGAGCACCTCAAAAGAGAGATCACATAATACATTTGATCAGGGACATGTAGATACCTCCCTTTAATAATTGTGCATCAGGTGGACTATGCAATACAAAAGCTAATGATCAAAATGTGGAAACAAAAGACAAGAACTAGAGAGTCCTGGTATTTCCATTATTTAAAATACATCTGGTCCATCAAAAATTAAAGCAGCAGAAAAAAGGAACTAAAAACCAAATTAGAATAGGCATTGAATTTGTCATATTCAAAAAAATGTAAGGTGTCTCCTATTGAGGTGGAAAACATATCTTACTATAGTATTGAGTCAGTTAACCAGTCCATCACTACCCTAACAGTCAAACTAGAAAACATCAGAGTAGGCCTAAAGAAAATTTTTGAAAACCAGTCTGGTCATACAAAAGGGAATTATACATAATATGGGGTCTCTGGTACATTACTGCAGTCTGGAAGTGTGAACCTGAGCAATACACCAACTGGTGAAAGGAATTTGGAAAAGGGAAATGGGACTAGGTAAAAATGAAGCCTTGTTTCCTTTATTGGTACAAAGCCATACACTACTTAGGAAGCAGAACAAAACTGACTAATGTAATATAGAAATTAGGTCACCATGTACAAGAGTCACAAATCTATAATTTATCCTTACGTCCAATCAGGATACATACATTTAGGGCTGCCTGTTCCTTTAAGGGAAGAGGACAGTATCGTGACTAATTGCAGATGACACACTTTGATTCTGTATATCTCTTTTTTATTTTCCTTCAAATACCATTAAAGCCAAATTTGACATACACTGATGAAGTGTAGTCTTGTTTTGTTCACAGCATGAAAAATCATATCTGTGAAATTTAGTATCAGCGCAAAAAAAAACCAACAAAAAACACACATATGCCAAGCCATCAGATATACGCTTTGTATATCAAGCACAAAAAGCATAGACAAAACAATAGCATATGTAAATAAGCGGTAACACACAACACTATTGCATGCACTTTTATGCACTGTGAACCTGCAGCCCAAAACAGAATATTCAGGCCTGCTTAATTTGTCAGGCTTAAAATCCTCACCCTCCTTTTGACAGCAGATCACCAGTTAGTGGACATTTGGCTGTCAAACACAACTAACTGTGTCGCTTCTGACACACAGGACCAGCAGGAACAATTCATAAAAGGATAAAATGCAGAAATATGTAAAACGCACGAATATTGCTGCACATAACACACAAAATATCAACTGTAACAACCATCTTTTGAAAACATGCTAAACCTTTTTAACTTTCAAAAACTTTTTCACAGACACTCTGCGTGTCCCGTGCGCCAACACCCTTTGAGGCCCTAATTTTCCAAGCAATAATTTTTCCATCTCTTTACACTTACTCCTAACTCCCACCTCACTCTAAGGCAGAAAAAGACAAAAAAACCTTCCCAACTCTTTCTAACCTGCAATAACCAACCCTATTTAAAAACACATGATGTATATATTACTCCTGTTAGGGGCTACAATTTATTTCTATACTTAGATTATTAAAACAGTTACTGTGACTAATTCGCACAACATAATAACACACATACCAGTTTTAAGAACAAATGCTTGTTTGCAATGGTACTCATTTCATCTACCTTAAATGGATGAAGGCTCAGTTAGGTCCAGCAAAAGTTAAAACCTTCCACGCTGATATTAAACTCAAACCTCTGCGCCAGGCACATTGGCTCACTGACCTATTTAAAAGGAAACCCAAATGGGAACAACCTGCAAATTTGTATTATACATAAATGTATGCATTTACTGAAGCCTAAAGCACTTGAAAGCTATTGTAAATGGAAAAAATGCCCACATTTTACCCAAATTCGACTTTGATATTTGGGGCACTAAAAAATAAAGATCCTATAATAATGTTACATATTAATCATCCTCAGAATGTTCTTTACAAATTGCAGAGATTGGACATTGGACATATCTCCTGCAAATCCTGAGAAAAATTAGTTTTTCACGCCTGGTCAAGTGAAATTCTATATGCTAATGTCCTTATTATGCAGTATACCATACCTTAAATTAAATTATAATGCTAGGAGGTCACAGTATAAGTATTAAGCTTCATGAATAGTAAAAAATGAATTTTGTAGCACTTATTTTTATAACCCTATCAGTTTTGATAATTCCACATATTAAGGCTCTGTAATTTCTTGAATCTGACTTCATTTTCTTTTCTTTTTTTTATTTTCTCTGTGCCACGTAGGCCGACGAACAAAGTGGCCTGGCCTCCCCAGGTCATGTACACATTAACCAGATTAAACTGTAAGAAACTAACTTTCGTCACCCGAAACTGACCTGCAAAGCCAATTTCCCTGAGATTGCCAATCAATGTTCAAGACATCGTTAACTTTTTAGTTTCCTTGGACTTGCCCTATCTGGTTTCAGCATCTGTTAGGGTTTCTTTCTTTTGAAATGTTTCTTCGTTACATGGGTTAATTATTATTTAGCAACTGAGCCAAGAATATGCTTAGAGAAATGCTTAAATAGAGGAAAACCCTTAATTGAAATGTCTTCCTATAATACAAAATAATGAACCTTAGTTTTAGAACCTTTTTAAAACAACATTCTGAAATGCAAAGTTTTCACCTGTGCAACTGAGGGGAAAATCCTGGCTGAATAAATATTCCTGTTTATTTTAGCTTGTCTCTAAGTGCTTGTAACATGAGCAGCTGGCAGTCTTTTTCAAACTAAAACATATCAATGCGTGTTCTATATTATTTTGAGTTCAGCAGGAATTTACTTCAGCTGATCTGTTTGCCTGTTACTACCTAACACAATGTATCTAAGGAAAATGCTGTAAGTTTATTTATTTTTTTTGCAAAACAGCCAATTTCGTTTTTGGGGGCTTTTTATTCCTAGTGAATGTGAATTTACATTTTAGTTTTTAAACATTTAGACATCTTGCCTAATAGACTGAAAACATCAAAAAGAAACACAAACACACATTTGAGCTCATTTCAGACAAACAGAAAGGGGTCAAACACTCAGGACACACAATACTGCGCGCTTTTAGCCATGCATTTCGTGAATAGCGCCATCGCTATTCACTTACAGAAATTGCACTAATGGGAAGACCACATAGACATTTAAACATACATTTAACCCACATATCAATACTCAGGACAGAAATAAAGGACAGCCCACAGACTGTACTTAAACCAAACCATTTATAAATACTAGTTGTAAGTCATATTTACAAGAAACGCTTCTCAATTGTGTTCCAAAAGACTGCAAAAACAGCCCAACAGACTGATGTATGTCCAAGAAGCGAAACTACACTCAATTCACTAGCTTTGACTAGCAGAACACCAAAAATCGCTCTGCATATCTTCATTCATAAAATTGCACAAAACAAAGGATCCTTGTATGTATTATGTCCATATTTTAATTCCCTGGGGATATAAAATCACCAAGGAAGAAATATGTTTGTAAATCTAAACCTATTTAGATATTCCCTGTAGGGAAGCCGGCTAATTTACTTCACATCACAACATGGTACATTCCAAAATAAAGCAACACATTCTTCTTATGTGAGCTTTCAAACAGGCATGCCCAAAAATATTGCAAAATATACAATATTATAATCAAAATAGTGCTTAATGTACTTTTCGTACGTGCACTGTTCAACTAAAGCAAATAGAGAAAATTCTCCTCATTACCTGTCTACACAAATTGCAATTCGCATATACAAACCTATACAAATCCAAAAGTTGGCCAACACAAATTCCAAAGTTCCAAAGCTACAGTCCCAAATTTGCTAAGATTAGGCATCTTATAGCTCACTAATCTAGCTTCAAACTTCAAGGGGTTATCTCTACCAATACACTCGCAAATATACGAGCCCCTCGGCTTTGGTAATTTGCAATAACCAAATCAAAAAACCAAGAAACCAAACGCCTCGGCTTTGGTAATTGCAATAACCAAATCAAAACCAAGAAACCAAACAAAGTCGTGGGAGCGACCCACTTGTACTTCTTATTTTTACTAATCAAAAGGTTATCCAAATTCTAACTGTTAAGTTCTAAATGACCTAACGGTCTCTTTGTTTTTTTTTTTTTAATACTCACGCCAAAAAGGGTTCTCAGTCAGGAGTGACATCATGTGGAGGATCAAAATCAAGAAGAGCAGAAATACACTCGGCTGCAGAGACGAAGAATCTCCAGAATCCCTGTGCACAGAGTACCTTCTTAGTAGAATCCTGCCTTGTCCTCCTCAGTAGCTTTCTGTCTCCTGACAAGATCACTCCCACAGAAAGTCACTTCTCTGATGAAGCCCGCGTTGGCCGCGCCATCTGAAGAACTGAAATCTTCATTCTCAGGGGTCTCACTAATACAAAAGAACTTGGCACAGAAGCTGAAATATTAAAAGACATCTTTATTAAACTTAATAAGTGAGACTACGTCACACAGGAGCCTTTAGCACCTGAATGAGGCAGTCTAAAGAATACAGAACACAGAGGTCTTTTATATGCTTAGGATTTACAAACTCAGCATAAAAGAAAGGGGCAGTCCTAGCTTCTGCAAGCATACAAAATACCTAATATGGACATACAAGATCTGCAAAATGTTAGCCAATAGAAAAACATCATGTAACCAGAATGTCCCCCTTACGTCGTGTTTCTGTCCAACCCATAAGTCAATCAATTACAGCACTTATAGGTCAATCAGTAATGGCAGAACATGTCTGTATGCAGTTAGGCCAGCTAGTGTCTGAGATTGCTTTCAAAGCATAGAGCAGTCTGTGTAAAGGCAACACAAATTGAAGACAAATGTAAGATGGAGTCAAAATGAAAGAACCTCACATCCACTAGCTAAGCACCCGACAGAATGATGCTTCAATATTTTTAGATGCCAAATGCCTTTGTTAAGAAAGTAATCAGTATGGTTAAAAAAACATAAAGCGCATGTATAGACCAAACACGCATTGACAATGCCAATGGGTCTCACATTTGTGAGAGTTAAAGCTATTGGCAATGTAAATGACAATGTCTTTTACCCATATGTTTAAGTTTGGCGTATAGTAGATGAATCGGGTGTGGAGTGGAATTATGTAGTTTGGATTGGAATTGCAAGTTGTGAAATTTTGTGGGGTGGAATAGTGTGGAGTGGAGTGGATTTGTGTAATGGAATCATGTGGCATGGTGGATAGATAGGGGTGAGCACTGCACAGAATAGATAGACAGGTAGATAGTGAGGGATAGGCAGTTTGTGCATGAATTGCTAAATGAACTCCAGACAGAGGAGCAGAAAGAGTGCATGGGAAAGAGAGAAAGAAGGGAAGAGCACGCAACAGATGCATATAGTAGAAGTGCCTGTTCATGCAGAAGACACCTCAAGAAGTAGAGGAGGAGAGGGATTGAGGGACGGAAACCCTGAAAAGGCACGGGAACGAAACTGTGCACGAGGACCTGGTCAACCACATGAGAGAGGTGGCAAGAGTGCGCGAGAGACTGAAAGAGAGGGGTGAGAGAGAGTACAAGAGATAGAGGGACTGGTTGCTCTTCCCAAAGATACTTTATTAACCGTCAAAGTAAAACAGGTGTTCAGAAAGGCACCCACCAGCTGACGACGGGTCACCAAGTATGGGCACTGGACCGAGTGAAGCGTGTGAGCTGACAGAGAGAGCAGGAAAAGAGACAGGCTGTGCACATGTTCCAGTTTCCAAGAATAAGGGAGAGCAGCACAGAGATGGGAGGGAGGAGGGTCGAGGGGCGGTGGGTTGAATGAGTTCTGGGAAGGACATGGCTTTTGTAGTTCGGACTGGACTGTTCCCATGGGGCAACAGGGTCAGAGCTGATTTGCATATCGCCATTGTCTAACCCAGGGTGGTGTGGAGTGCAAAAAAACGATGGATTTGGGCCCAGATCTTTTGACTGGGGGAGTGTGTGACATTGATCCACATTCAGTCCATCACTTGTTGTTTTTGCAATTGCCGCCCTAAGTGCGCTGGGGATGCCCAGACGTGGGTCCCAGGCACTCCACACCACTGGAATCTAGCTAGCCGGGCTGAAGAGAGGTGTTACCTCGAAACCGGTCCGGGCCTCGGATGCTTGATTCCGTTCTGGGAAGGACATGGCTTTTGTAGTTCGGACTGGACTGTTCCCATGGGGCAACAGGGTCAGAGCTGATTTGCATATCGCCATTGTCTAACCCAGGGTGGTGTGGAGTGCAAAAAAACGATGGATTTGGGCCCAGATCTTTTGACTGGGGGAGTGTGTGACATTGATCCACATTCAGTCCATCACTTGTTGTTTTTGCGAATGAGTACACAGCACGGGGCGGTACAGGAAGGCAGCATGTATGAGCAGGCTGTACAGAGAGGAGACAGGGAGTGTGAGAGAGGAAGGAAAGGGGCAGTGGGAGTGTGAGTGACAGGTGGAAGGGTCAGTGGGAGTGCGAGGGAGTGATGAGAGGTGGCAGTAGGAGTGTGAGGGAAAGGTGACAGATTTGGTGGGAATGGCGTGTCCTAGCATAATTTGCGTGGTCCTACTCTTCCCCATGGGACTCACCATTACAGGTGTCAGATTTGCTAGGAGGAGACATACAAATAAATACTGCTCCTTGCCACACACAATTATTCAAACTACCTTTCACTGCCAAGCAGCGACTGATAGTTTGATGTAAGTCATGTACCCATATTTGGCTACAATGTTTAATGCAGCCCTTTGTGTGCACATGCATGTCTATGGATAGATGTGTACACATAGAGGGGAATTCATAGTCAGATTTAGGGCCTGATTATGAGTTGACGGTGTGGAAGCAGGGCGGCGCATCACTGACCGCTCCTACACCGCCAAAGTCCATTGCTGAGTGCCTGCCAGATTACAAGTTGTAATAGGGGCAGGCGGTCCTGCAGCAGCTGGCCCACTGCGTTGTCTTTCAAAGGCTCATAAGAGAGCCTTTGAAAGGCAGTACCATGGGATTTCGCAGCTCATTCCAGCATTCATGGACTGTAATGTCCATGCCGTGCTGGAAAACAGAGGGTGCTTGCATACAGGTGGGCACACCCTGTGGCCCCTGCATGCATCCCCAGGCCTTAAGGCAACAGGCCCCCTTTCTTTCCTCACCACCACACTTTTATTGGCTGGCTCACCGCCATGAAAAGTCTGATGGTGATCATGAAAAGTGTGGTGGTGAAGAAACTCGTAATATGCTTGGCCTCATTTATGAAAACTGTTGCATCGCTGTGTGAAAACAGCGATGCAACCATTTTCACTGTGCCTTCCTTGTGACATGATGGATGCATCATATTTACTGTATGACGCATTATGTCACAAGGAATGACAGATACGTCAGTATTACTGACGTATCAGTCAACCCAAAAGTGACAAAGGGGCTCATAAATAAGCCCCACGGTATACCCACCTTCCTTTGAGTGCTTGCCAAAGTGTGGATATAATCTTTTCATAGCCTTTTGCATTTTCAGACAGACTAATATTTGCTTTGTATTTTTTGTGTGTGGTAGTAGTATTGCTTAATAGAATTATGACGCTACATTCCTGATGACCATCACATGCTTCCCTGATAAAATGTGCTTTAACTAGGTGCATTGCTTTTAATTTGATGCTGGCCATGCTCAGGCAACAGAAATTTAGAGGTTCATTTAATTATGAGCGTCTGGCCGTTTGCCCAATGAAAAATCTCCATTGGCCTGTTGGGGATCTCTGTGTTGTGAGGTGAGCCAGCACCCTAGGTTTTCCTTGTGGGTGCCATGTTTAGACCACCCGCTCAGCAAATATTTTGAGATATTTTGAGAATTGAGAATATAAACTCCAAATATGATAATTTATTTTCTCATTACAAAAAACGAATGGCCCAATCCTGTGGGGGATTGCTTGCTGCATGTAGGAGGGATTACACATGTTCCGCATTTCTCTGCCCATATCGGCCAGGCACCTCATGGTGGACAACTGCAGGATGACCTTCACTGTAACTTGGCCACCCTTTGGCAGATATGCCAAAAGGTCAGAGGATACAGACTGCAAAGCCAACTCAGGCGCAGCTATCGGAAACACAGTGCTTCCCCCAACAATAGGTGGGGATACGTGTGAATTTAGTGGGGCAGAATCTGCAGTCCTCCTGTTCTGTGAAACTATAAATGACCCCATTAGCCTAAAAGACATCCATGGATGAAGTCAGATGGTACTAAAACTCTGGGATCCATTAAGAAACGTTAGTGGATTCATGGCAACAGTCTTCACCAATGTTCCCTTAGTCCTGAACTGTACCTGGGCTGGGCCAGAATGCACTAGTGGTGTCCCTGTGTACTGGAAGATTATCTTCTTGGGGGGAGTTCCAGTGTACTGGAACTTTACCTTCTTGTGTGGATTACAGTGTACTGGAACTTTACCTTCTCCTCCTTTCAGTAGCTTTCCTTTTCCTGTCCCATGTAATCTTCTGACATCCTTTGACGATGCAAAAATAAAGCATCAGACCCCTCCCTTACTTCAAATTTGAAGAGTGACACAATGTCTGTAATCGGGTGTTGCTCAGACAGGTTTTGCAATTGCGTCTTTTTTGTTGAATGATGCTTGGGGAGTGGGCTAGAATGTCATTTAGAACTCACTCCCTTCTAGATATTGTACTTTTATCAGAACAAGCTCTCTAGCACATACATCCAGGTGACAAATTCTTCTGTATTGCATCATTTAGTTATTATTCTCTTCATTGTGTCTGATATCTCTGGCGACCCCTGCCCTGTTTGCATCTTTATCAATTCTTCCCGATATGCTTTTCCTAAGAATCAAGGAGGAAGACATGAAGCCTGTTTGTTGGTTTATGGTGGACATTTCTATTACTCCTAGAGAAAATATATGATCACTAGTTCTCTGTCCATTGACTGCTCTTCCACATTTCCAAATGTCTTTTTTAAAGTCAGCCTGAAGATTTTCACTTTCCCAGGTGCCTAAGGCTGCCAGGGCAAGATAGGCAAAAACGTAAGGTCTGATTCATCTAGGAATAACTAAAGTTCTCTTCCCTGAGGGTGCAGTATGGAGGTGAAAGGTGTTCCAGGCTTTGTCTGCGAGATGGGATAAGGAGCATCCTCCGGAGCGGCTGCGGTGTATAAGAGGTGTCTGGGTAAGGGTGTGGTGTGCAGAGCAGAGAGTTCTGGTAGGTTGGTGGAAGATCAAGTGGCAGTTCATGTAGGCTGGTTCTTAGTTGTGGAGGGCTTTGTAGGTGTGGTTCAGGAGAATGCAATGATATCACTTCTGGACATGGGGCTAATGGAGATCTTTTAGGTGCTGAGTGATGTGTGTCCTCTTGGGCAGGTTGAGGATCAGTTAGGCTGCTGCATTCTGGATTGTCTGGAGTCTTTGCATGAGTTTGGTGGTGGTGCTGGCATAGAGTGTGTTGCAGTAGTCAAGTCGGCTGGTGATGAGGGCCTGCATCTCAGTTTTTCCTGTGCTGAAGGGGGGTCATCTGAAGAGTTTGCAGAGCATGTGGTTCATGTGGAAGCAGGCTGAGGAGATGCTGTTTACCTCACGTTTCATGGAGAGTATAATGTTCAGGATGATGCCGAGATATTGGGCATGGTCTTTGGGCATGGGGGTAGGTCCGAGCTCCACTGGCCACCAGGAGTCATTGAAAAGGGCAGTGTGTCTGCCGAAGATCAGAACTTACGTATTGTCTGTGCTGAGTCACAGGCAGTAGTAGTTCATCCAAGTCACAACGTCAATCATGCAGTTGTGGTAGTTGGTCTTTATTGATGTGAAGTCCTCTGAGAGTGGGAGGAAGAGCTGTGTGGCGTCCACGTAGGAGACTATGTGGATGTCATATGATCTGACAATGTCATGTAGATGTTGAGGAGGGTTGGACTGAGGGATGAGCCTTTGGGTACTCCGCAGATGGTGCCTGGGTGGCGAGGTGGAGGCTGGGAGGTGGACTGTCTGAGTGCGTCCCGTGAGGAAGGATGCCATCTATTTGAGCGCATCATCTGTGATTCTAATATGACATAAGCGATCGATGAGTGTGCGTGGGAGACTGGGTAGAAGGCTGTAAAGAGTTCAAGGAGGATGAGGGTGGATAATTCTCCTCTGTCAAGTAGGGCTTGGATGTCGTTTGTGCGGCGATCACGGCTGCCTTGGTGCTGTGGTTGGTTCTAAATCCAGTTTAGGATGGGTCAAGCAGTTTGTTTATTTCCAGATGATCGGTGAGTTGGAGGTTGATGGCCTTCTCCAGGACTTTGGCAGGGAACGGGAGGAGGGAGATGGGATAGTAGTTCTGCTGAACGTTTTTTGTGGAGAGGTGTAACCTCTGTGTTTCCATGCATTGGGAAAGGTGTCTGTAGTTATGAAGATGTTCAGGATGGTGGTGAGATGGTAGGTGATCTTGTTGCTTCCAAGGTTGAAGAGTCGATGGGGGCATAGGTTGGTGGATGGACCTCAGGGAAGGTGATGCGTCGGTTCCTTACACTCAAGGAAGATGATGCGTTGGTTCCTTGCTCCGGGGGATGTGATGCATCTGTTCTTTACTGCTGGGCAGGGGAGGTGATGCTTCGGTTTCTTACCGAAGAGGAGGTCATGTGTCGGTTTCTTACTGCTTGGGGAGGTGATGCTTCGGTTTCTTACTGCATCCCCAAACTATGCGACAGACTTGGCGCCGTGGTGCAATGATCCGGGACAATTCAAGGATTCTTGCAGCCACACAGCAGGCCTTGCGTCGTAATCGGTGAGATGATCTCGGACAACAGAGATCAATGCCATCGATGTGGCGTACGGCGATTTCTCGGGCCGTGGCAGGCGCAGCAACAGTTTCTTCGGTGATGCATCAGAAACAGGTACAGATGCGTCACGCTTCTCGGTGTTGTGTTGATTTTTCCAGTTCCCAGCAGAAAACAGTCTCTAGAAGTCCAAAACAAAAACAGGCATCGCTTTGCGGTCAGAACGCACAGCAAGGAAGTTCAGGGGAGCTGGTGGTGTGTCCATGAGACTTCAGAACAGGAGGCAAGCTCAATTTCAAGCCCTTGGAGATCTTCTTCAAGCAGGGGACACAGCAACCAGCAAAGTCCTTTTCTCCTTTCCTTGGCAACAAGTAGCCACTGCAGAAAAATCCCAGACAGCAAACAGCACAGGGGCAGTATTCCTCCTCAGGTTGTCTGAGTCTTCTCCTTGGCAAAGGTTCCTCTTGATTCCCAGAAATGATCTAAAGTGTCAGGGTGTGGGCCCCAATATTTATTCTACAAAATCCTTTGATCTCTGGTGGCAGAGAATCCCTGTGCTTGGTCAAAACCGGTTCTGTCCTCTGTGGTCCAGCTTCCTGGCAGAAGGTGGAGACAGCATTGTGGCAGGCAGACCAGGCCCATTCAGGTGAAAGGAAAATCTGCTCCCCCTACTCCAAATGCAGCCCAGGTCTATTCAGCCCAGCCCTGACTCATCAGGTTTTCTGGAGCCACTGTTCCTCCCCAGCTCCTGTCATCCAAAAGCCAGACATGCAATACACAAACCTAGCAGAGGCACACTGGATGGCTAAGCAAGAAAATACCTACTTCCTAAATGTGGTATTTTCAAACACAGAATGTAGAGATCACCCCCACTAAAAGATGCATTTTAACATTCTGAGTTCAGGCATACTAAACTTTATTTTCCTACCTTGTAACCAGGGGTAGGTATGTTTATAAGATGTTATCAACAAACTCCCCATTCGGTCCTATGGGAACAGGTAGCCTGACAATAGTGAAACACGATATTGACAGGAATTCACTATCAGGACATGCCACACACACCAGGACATGTCCTACCTTTCACATACACTGCACCCCACCCACAAGGGTCCCTTCGGCCTACCTTAGGGGTGGCTAACATATAAAAAAAGGGACGGTTAGAGCCTGGTAAGTTGGTGCACTTGCCAAGTCGACATGGCAGTACCAGACTGCACACAGGCTCTGCAATGGTAGGCCTGAGGTACATTTACTGGCTGCTTATGTGGGTGGCACAATCAATCAATCAATTAGGACACTTGTAAAGTGCATTACATACCGGTGAGGGTCTCAAGGCGCTGGGGAGGAGAGCTGCTACTGATCGCAGAGCCAGGTCTTGAGTAGTCTTCTGAAGGCCAGTAGGTCTTGGGTCTGCCATAGGTTGGTGGGGAGGGTGTTCCAGGCCTTGGTGGCTAGGTGGGAGAAGGATCTGCCTCCGGTTGTCGTTCTTCGGATGTGGGGGACAGCGGCGAGGGTGAGGTTGGCAGAGCTGAGCTTGAGGATGGGGGTGTAAATGCTGAGTCGTCTGTTGTGGTATGCTGGGCCGGTGTCGTGGAGGGCTTTGTGTGCGTGGGTGAGGAGCTTGAAGGTTATCCTCTTGTTGACGGGGAGCCAGTGTAGGTCTCTCCGGTGGGGGGTGATGTGGCTGCGGTGGGGGTTGTCGTAGTCCTGCCTGCTGGTGAGAGGGCCTGGGTGACTGTTCTTCTTGTTTCAGTGGGGATCCATTTGAAGATCCTGCATAGCATTCGGAAGGCGTTGAATCAGGAGGAGGAGATCGAGTTGACCTGCTTAGTCATGGTGAGGGTGGAGTCGAGGATGACCCCCAGGTTGCGTGCGTGGTCAGTGGGATTCGGAGCGGTTACCAGTGCGGTCGGCCACCAGGAGTCGTCCCAGGCTGAAGGGGTGGACCCAAGGATGAGGACCTCCGTTTTGTCCGAGTTCAGCTTCAGTCGACTGATCCTCATCCAGTCGACGACGGCCTTTATTCCTTTGTGGAGGTTGGTTTTGGCTGTGTGAGGGTCTTTGGTGAGGGAGATGATCAGCTGGGTGTCGTCCGCAAAGGAGATGATGTTGAGATCGTGTTGATGGGCGACGTGGGTGAGGGGTGCCATATAGATGTAGACCAGCGTCGGGCTGAGGGACCAGCCCTGGGGTACACCGCAGATGATCTCGGTGGCATTGGAGCGGAAGGGGGGGAGGTGAACCCTCTGGGTTCTGCCAGAGAGGAAGGATGTGGTCCAGTCCAGGGCCTTCCCTTGGATTCCGGTGTTGTGTAGGCGTGTGCGTAGGGTGCGGTGGCAGACTGTGTTGAAGGTGGCTGAAAGGTCCAGGAGGATGAGGGCTGCTGTTTCTCCCTTGTCTAGCAGGGTCCTGATGTCATCCATGGCGGTTAGAGGGTGGTTTTGGTGCTGTGGTTGCTGCGGAAACCAGACTGGGATGGGTCCAGGATGTTGTTGTATTCGAGGTAGCGGGTCAGCTGTTTGTTTACCATTTTCTCAATGACCTTAGCCGGAAAAGGGAGCAGGGAGATGGGCCGGAAGTTCTTGAGGTCTTTGGGGTCTGCCTTTGGTTTCTTGAGTAAGGCGTTGATCTCGGCATGTTTCCAGATTTCCAGGAAGGTTGCTGTCTTGAAGGAGATGTTGATGGCCTTGCTGAGATGGGGTGCGATGGATGCACTGGCTTTGTTGAAGATGTAGTGGGGGTATGGGTCTAGCGGTGAGCCAGAGTGGATGGTCTTCATGATATTGCTGGTGTCCTTGTCATTGATGCTTGTCAGGGGAGTAGATGGTTGGTGCGTGTGGTGGTGGTGGGGGCGGTGGCCGTCGGGACGGTTGTGGCTTTGAAGCTGCTGTGGATGTCGGTGATTTTTCTGTGGAAGAAGGTAGCCAGAGATTCGCATAGGTCTTGTAACTGTGGGATGTCGTTGGTGTTGGAGCTGAGGTTGGAGAGTTCCTTCACGATGTTGAAGAGCTCCTTGCTATTGTGTGCGTTGTTGTCTAGGCGGTCCTTGAATGAGGCCCTCTTGGCGGCTCTAATGAGTTGGTGATGTCTGTGGGTGGCGTTCTTGGGAGCGGTGTAGCTGTCCGGTGATCGTTCATGGAGCCAGTTCTTCTCCAGTTTTCGGCATGTTCTTTTGGAGGCCTGGAGGTCTTCAGTGAACCCGGTGTCTTTCTTGCTGGTTTGGCTGTTAGATGGTGTCTTGAGCGGAGCGAGGGTGTTTTGGCGCAGTCATTGATCCATTGTCTGAGGTTGCTGGCGGCGGTGTCGGGGTCGGTGGTGTTGGCGAGTGGGTTCTGGGCGAGGGCGGAGGTGAGCTGGTCATCTGTGACTTTGCTCCAGCATCGTCGAGGCAGTAGTTGGGAGCGGTGGTGCTTGGTGGGCTTCCTGAAGGTGAAGTGGATGCAGTGGTGGTCGGCTTAGTGGGGTTTGGTGGTGCGGTTGAAGAAGACAGGGCTTGCGGTGAAGATGGGGTCGAGTGTGTGGCCAGCGGTGTGGGTAGGTGATGTCACGAGCTGTCTGAGTCCGAGGTCGGCGAGGTTGTGGAGCAGGGTGGTGGAGTTGGTGTAGTTGTTGTTCTCAAGATGAAAGCTCCGGTCTCCTAGGAGGATGTAGTCCATGGAGGCAAGGGCGTGCGTGCTGATGAAGTCTGTGATGGAGTCGCTGAACTGTGGTCGGGGTCTGTAGATGAGGGTTCGTCTGAGGGTGGTGTTGGGATCGGTGTGGATCTGGAAGTGCATGTATTCGGCGGTGCTGAGGGTGTCGGCGGTGTTGGTCGATACTTTGATGCTGTTCCTGTGGACAATGGCGATTCCTCCTACTGTTCCGTTGGTGCGGTCCCTGTGCGTGATCTTGTATCTTTCCGGGATGGCAATAGCGATGTCGGGTGCGGAGGCAGGATTCAGCCAGGTCTCTGTTAGGAAGGCGACATCAGGGGAGGTAGAGTCGAGGAGGTCCCAGAGCTCGACGGCGTGTTTGCAGGTGGAGCGGGTGTTGAGAAGGATGCATCTGAGGTAGTTGGGTACCTTGGTGGGCAGTGTGGCTGGCCGGATGCTGGAGTAGTTGCAGTTCCGGTAGGTGAAGGGTCTTTGGGTGCGCATCGGGGTTGCCCAGTAGCAGGTGTTTTCTCGACCGGGGTTAAGTGCGTGGAGGGTGCTGGTGTCGTAGTGCAAACAGGCTTCGTGATGTTTCCATGGGCCAGTGGTTCTGGTGCTGGGCGCCGTCAAGGCACGGACGGGCGCCGACAAGCTTGCCTTTGGCTCACCTTCGATGGTGACAGCGGCGCGCCCGCTGAGCGACCTCGTAGCGGCCGGCATATGTCGGGGAGGGGGGAGGGACGATCGGCTGAGAGGCGGGAGCGGGACGTGGGATGAGAGGGGGAGAAACGGTGGGAAAGTAGGGAGGTAGAGAATTAAATTAAGAGCGGGGAAGTATGCAGGGAGTAAATTAAAAATTAAAGCAGCTGGCACGGGTGGAAGCGGGCTGAGAGGAAGTTCGAACCCTGAGGCTGCGGGATGACTGGCAGTAGGTAGAGCAGATCACCGCAGCGCTGTGGGGAGAGTGACGACCGTGGACCAGGGTCTGTGCAGCAGCCCACTAGCAGCATTTGATTTACAGGCCTTGGTCAGCCATTGTGCACTGTACTAGGGAGTGACTAGTAAATCAAATATGCCAATCATGGAATTACCAATCCATAACAACAATTTACAAGGGGAAAGCTTGCACTTTGGCACTGAACAGCAGTGGCAAAGTGTCCAAAGCAACTAGACGAGCAAAATGGAGTCCAGCACACAGCAAAAACACAGGAGGAAAAGGCAAAAAATGCAGAGGAGACCCACGCCAATGGTGTCAGGTCTAACAATTATGTTATGTAGTCTTTCCCGGAGGTGAGTGTTGTTGGTGTCAGTGAAGTCGTCCAGGAGGAAGCTGAGGTCTCCCAGGAAAATGTAGTGTTTAGATTTGACCGCGAGCAGTGTGATGAATTCAGCTATGGCGCCACTGAGGCGGGTTTGTGGTTTTGGCAGTCTGTATGCAAGGTTGCCTTTAAGGGTGGTTTTGGCGTCTGTGTGAAGCTGGAAATTCATGTGTTTCATAACTTCTGTGGTGTCGGCATTGCTGATGGTGCAGGTGATTTCCTGTGTACAATGGCGATGCCCCCTCCGTGTCTGTTGGTGTGGTCATGGTGAATCATCTTGCAGCTGCTGGGAGCTGCTGTGGTGATATCTGGAGCCAATGTGGTGGTGAGCCGGGTCTCCGTAAGGAAGATCACGTCAGGGGCCATGGTGGAGATGGTGTCCCTGATTTCAGTGCTGTGTTTGCAAAGCGATCTGGCGTTGATCAGGAGGGAGCAGAGTTGATCCAGTAGGGTGTCGGCATCTGAGGTTGGCATGGCGTTATTTGATGTGGTGGTGATCGTTGTTGGGGTGAATGAGAATCGGCAGTGGATGCTGGTGAATGGTCCCGCTGTGGAACGTGGTGATGCAAAGCAGCAGTTGCGTGTAGTGCCCAGGGCACAGAGTTCTGTGGCAGAGTACCTGTGGAAGTGCACGCGGCCAGGGTTTCTGGCACTGGGTGTTGTCCAGGTGCAGACAGGCCCAGACAGACTTGCTTCCATTTGGCGTGTTTTCAGCGTGCCGGCGGCGCACCCACTACACGCAACCTCTGTGGCCTCGTTTAAGTAGCCCTGGGATGGGTTGTCCGGGAGGTGGGAGGGCAGGGCGCTTGGGCGGCTGAAAATCCGCCAAGAGGGAAAAAACAGAATGAGCAGGAAACAGGAAAGCAGCACCAGCAAAAACAATCCCAGAAAAAACAGACTATGATTACAGAGCTTATTACACTGTCAACGCACTTTCAAGTAATCAGGCAGAGTCGCATGCAATTTCAAGCAGTCACAACACAAAATCTATGCTTTCACCGAATGTTATTTCTTTTTTGATTTCACACATTTTTTATTGGGAGTTTCCAGCAGAATCAAAGACACACATACAGGAATCATAAAACATGAAACAAAATATAATAATACAAAATTATACAATTGACCATGATCCGAGCACCCGATGTGTTGGTGAATGTAACAATCATTACAGATTGAGAGAACAGGTACAATGGCGGTGACAGTACTCAGGGTCGAAGCAAAGTAAGGTAAGGTAAGGTAAGAACAAAAAAGACGTAAGCTGAAATAAAAGCTATGCATGAAGATGACATAGCATTATACAAAGGCATCACATATGGTATCTACACACAGGAGATGGGTTTTGGTGTATAGGTGACAAAGATTCTCGGAATAGATGGCAACTGCAGAGTAGGCCCAGAGGCAAGTGGAGAACTGACCACAGATATCCGGGTGTGCGGCTGAGAAAGTCATGGGGGTTTGTGTGTGCTGAAATAGCTGTCTAGAGAGGACCACATTCTTCTATGGGGGGGACGCCAATGGGTATTTAGGAGTGAAATATTGTCAGCTCCTCTCAGGTGGGTGATCCAGTTTAGCTAATGTTGAAAGGATGTTTTTCGGGTGTCTTTCCAATTGTTCAGGATTATTTTCACAGCTGCCGTGAAAAGGAGGTCAACTAGGGCCTTGTCGTCGTCAGATAGTGAAGTAGCTTTAGTGCAAGGGTCTTCAAACTGTGGGGCGCGACCCCCAGGGGGGCCGTGAAGCGATGCAAAGGGGGTCGCGCCTTCACAGGGTCACTTCTGCCCTGGCCTCCAGGGCTTCAGCCCCTCTCCTCCCCCATCCTGTGTCTCAGCCCGGGCTGCTGCAGTGCAGCTCGCGCTCCTGGGGCCTTGGCTGGGCAGTGTCTGGAGTCTTATCTCCAGCCCAAGTTTTTCACAGGTCTTTAAAGACCAATAGCATATTTACATGCCTTTGTTAACTGATTACCAAAGCTTAGTTTTTTTATGGTTCCAGTACCCCCTGGGCCCCCACTCTGTCTATTCCTTACATTAGTATTTTTACACTTACTGCTGTAGTGTGAGAATGCATTTAATGAAAAGAAATATAAAGTTGGGTTGCCAAAAGAAACATGCCTGCTATGTGTTGTTTAAAGATCCTGCAGAGACCTGCTCTTGACATTAAATTGAGTTATAAATACAAAAGTATGTATTAATTAGTTATGTGACTTTTCTGTCTTCATTCTCTTTAATTATTAGTCATGGATCATTGGGGCATCCCTAGAACACAATTAAAAGTGCTTTCTATTTATATTTGCTGTTCTAAGTATTCACAGATAAGTGCAAAAAATACAGCTGTAGGTGACTGCTTATTTCTGGGCCATCAAAATAATGAGCTGGTAACCCTAATCATTAAACAACTTATGAGGTCTTTTAGTGTTCCAGAGTAACTAGGCGCACTACCTGGGTGGCCGCTAGGTAATAAATACAAAAGGTGAACAGTGTAGGCAATGAGGCGAGCGGTAATCCCTCACAACCACTCAGATATGGACCAGCAAGCTGATCCACAAATTGAGATAAGAACAACAATGCCCCTGCGCTATACACAATAGATAATAGTATGATAGTAATGATGTGAGTTAGTATAATAAAATGGTGGAGATTGATAGGACAAATCTAAACATTTGGTAGAACTCCGAGAATAAGTACATATAAACAAAAATAAACATTGGTGGATAAACAGTCTGTTCTTGGAGTAGTCATTTCTGTTTATTGTTCCATTTAGAAATGAACATTTCACAATGTTCATTTCTAAATGGAACAATAAACAGAAATGACTACTCCAAGAACAGACTGTTTATCCACCAATGTTTATTTTTGTTTATATGTACTTATTCTCGGAGTTCTACCAAATGTTTAGATTTGTCCTATCAATCTCCACCATTTTATTATACTAACTCACATCATTACTATCATACTATTATCTATTGTGTATAGCGCAGGGGCATTGTTGTTCTTAACCCTAATCATTAGACTGGAAGTTTGTTGCAGGATCAGCACATTATTTATTTCCTCCACCCTCGAACCCTGATTAATGCCATTATAGCAATAGTTTAACTTATATCTGAAACCCTACGCTTCAAGTTTCTGGGAATGCACCCTGCTTTCAGACTACTCACTTCTCATTCTCACCTTCACTTTCACGTTCACCCTGCACTCCCAGCGATCACAATGCACTCACACTGATCACAATGCACTCACATTGATCACAGTGCACTCACACTGATCGCCATGCACTCACAGCAATCACAATGTACTCACACTGATCACCATGCACTCACACTATTCACACACTCACCCTGCACTCACACTGATCACCATGCACTCACACTGATCACCATGCACTCACACTGATCACCAGGCACTCACACCAATCACCATGCACTCACACCATTCACCCGCTCACCCTGCACTCACAGTGATCACAATGCACTCACACTGCTCACAGTGCACTCACACTGATCGCCATGCACTCACAACATTCACCCACCCAGCCTGCACTCACAGTGATCACAAAGCACTCACACTGATCACCATGCACTCACACTGATCACCAGGCACTCACACCAATCACCATGCACTCACACCATTCACCCGATCACCCTGCACTCACAGTGATCACAATGCACTCACACTGATCACAATGCACTCACATCATTCACCCGCTCACCCGGCACTCAAACTGATCACCATGCACTCACACCATTCACCCGCTCACCCTGCACTTACCGTAATGAGCGGATTTTGCGTATTGGCAATCCGCGTATTTGCGTATTTGCGTATTTGCGTATTTCGAAAATACGCAAAATCCGCGGATCCTAGCGTATTTTTTTTGTTTTTGTGTTCGCACGGGTTTCTGCAAGTTTGCGAGGGTTTTATTGTACAAAACGCTCGCGAACGTGCAGAAACCCGTGCGAACACAATGTGCCTGGGTATTGCGCTCGTGAAAGTCAAGGATGCAAAGTCTATCCAGCATCACAGCTGATTTTCGACGGTAGATTTGGGAAGAAGGCACATCTGCCCAGCCTTGACAACGCTTACGATTGTTTTTGGGCTGATGAATGAGTCACTGAATTTAAGCTTCAACTAGGGCACATGCTTTATTGATATCTGTAAGTGCTTCCTGTTGAGGTTTAATTTTTGTGCCAGGACCATCGTGCCAGAATGAACCCTGCCCTTCATATTTATTCAAGAAGACGCAACCGTTTTGTGCCATACCTCTACTCAACTGGAGTACTTTCTACTGGATAATCAGTAAGTGCTACCTCGTTGGGTAAATGTATAGTGCTTTTACTATACTACAGCTTCCTAAAGTGCCAGAGAGTTGTCTACAGCGACCATGTGTGTGTTACTATGCAATCGCCCCGAAGGGCGAAGGGGTCCCTTGAGTGAGCTGCTGTTGTAATTTACAATGGCGCCAGCAAGCTGCCAGCGCCGTTGTAAAATAGTTACAAAGTTACTTTTTACCAATATTTTCACTGTGTAGTACCCAACACTCGAGGTCCTGAAGAATTGCCAGACAGGCATGAAACATGTCGACCTTTTTTAGAGGGTTGAGTCAGTCCACTGTAAATTAAGCAGTTCCTTTCTCCCCTCCCACCCTTTTAATAAGGGAGTCAGCCACCCGAATAAAAGTCCCTTGTGGACTGACTCACCTCCTTTTAAACCTCACGATTCCCTCACGACTACACTTTCACCAGACCCCTCACACGCACTCAAACCATTGGCTGGAACAAAAGATCTCCAACAAAGAGCGCCTACGGCGCCCGTCAGACATTGCAGCGCCAGTCTGACGAGGAGCAGGAGACCAATGATGAAGCATGACACCTAGGTATCTGGGTATGTGAGGTCCCCTAGTTCCAATAAGGGAACACCCTGTTCCCTGACTTGGTTTTGTCTCCATATTCCCACATCTCCTTCCTTATCTATCTCCGGGGAACTTAGTATTCTTTTTGCTTACAAATTGTCTGGGCATATACTCTGGACCCCGTTAAACACTGTCCACCACTGGTTCCTTATTTTGTACTGCATCACTAACCATGCACTAATTCGTCCCACTCTGCACTTACAGCCGAACTCAAATTCATATGGTCACCTCACTCACCCTGCAGTCACTCCTTTTACCCTACTCTCACACTGTTGCATTGCTCACCGTGCAGTCACATGGACACTCTTGTCACCCACACAGTGCAGTAGGTTAAGGTGCCTGGTACAAAGAAGATGTACCATGCACATCACAGAACTGAGTGTGAGTAAACTATGAGTAGCGCTATAAAAAAATGAAATGTTTGTCAGACAGGTGCTATAGAGAGATGAGGTGTATTGTTGGTGAGTGGTAGTGAGGGAATTCATGGAGAAGGTGGAAAGACTGTTGCACCGTGTGCGACTGGGAGTGTTAACCCCCCCCGAAGTTCGGGTCTAGAGGATCCCCTGCTTCTGCCTATTATTTACATTTGTAGTGCGCTACTGTTACCAAAAGGTGTCATGGGGCTAATAACCATCTGCCTGCAATGTGAGAGAGGGATCTGGGGTTGGGAGAGCAGAGAAGAGAGGGATGGAAGGAAGGGGGTGAGAGGAAAGGGGCATGGGTAAACTGCTTAACTCTGCACAAGACCACCACGGTTTGAATGCACCCTTGCTGCTCCCGGCCACGGCCAGGTGAGCTTCTAATGTGGCAGCGCGTATTCCTGCGGATTGGGAGGCCCTTCACAGAGGTTGACTAGACATCTTTCTGATGTTAATTGCTGTATTTTGGTTATAAACTGGTACTGATGGGGTGAAATCTTTCCTCAGTATTACTGTGTTTAAAATAATTCTAAATAATAAAGCAATGCTACCCCAAAATATGCAGCATCACAGAACATTATTTACATTTTCTACTCCCACAATTTAGTCAAGCCTGTCGCATAATTTGGTCCTTACCTTCCTCATAACCTAGAGGTTTAGAAATGTTTGTCAGGAGGGGGTCCTTACGCTTGAAAATGTTGACAGGGGGTCTCGGCATCCAAAAGTTTGAAGACCTCTGCTTTAGTGAAACCCAGGTCTAGGGTGGAAAGTTCCCTTGTGAAGGAGAGGGAGAATACTTCAGTGATAAACGCTAGGATTCTATCCCAAAAGGTTTTAACGCATACGCATTTTAATAATAAGTGTGCAAGGTCGCCCCTGTCTTCGTTACAGTTCCAGCAGGTGTCATTGTCTCTAATGTTATGTGAAAAGAGACTTGACGGAGTCCAAAAGGCTTCGCGGAGGAGCCAAAACTTAGTCTGGGACAGAGTAGGGCTAATCTTGTGTCGTGTGGTGGATTCCCATGTTTTGGCCCAGTCCACGTCCGAGATCGGTACCGAAGAGTATTGGACTGTTGTGGGCGTAATAACTTGTAAAGTCTAGAGACTTGGTGGCCAAGTCTGTTAAGGGTAGTTAAGTAGCCCGGAAGGGAAGGCAGCTGTTTGGTTAGTTTTGCCTTGGAGATTGCTACCTTAACATTCAGAAAGTTGTAAAATTCTATAGCTTCTAAACCGAATTTATATTGTATTTCTGCAAAGGAGAGTGGTATAGGTCCATTTAGTAGTTGGTGTGGGAAGAATATACCCTTGGAGATCCAGATTTCATTGTGGAGTGGTTTCCCCTTATACAATAATATGCGGTTATGCTATAGGGATTCCCATTCCGATCGTGTAATCTGGTTGGACAAGAGTTTATCAATTTTCAGGAGGGCGAGTTTTGTGGTTTTAAAAATGGAAGTGAAGCAGCTGGCTATATTCAGTTTGGTGGTAAGGAAGGACGCTGGGTCAAGATTCTTTAGAAGGGCTTTTTCGACACTGAGCCAAACAGGAGTGTATCCAGGTTGGGGTGCCAACCAGTGAGAGCCTTGTTTGGCAGGAAAGGCAATCTGGTATAATTTGAAGTCCGCTAGGTTGACCCCCCCCCCCCCCAGGGTTTTATCAAGACAGAGTTTTTTAAGCTAATTCTAGCTTTTTTACCTTCCCACAAGAATTTGGAGATTAGAGTATCCAGTCTGTGGTGAAAATCCTGAGACCAGCCATCTAAGAGTAATCTGATTTTATCTAGGGTGATGGACTCATTGTGACGGAGTGCTTTGAGGAGGGAGCTACCGAATTCGATTCCTAAATATTTTATAAACTTGGTTTGCCATGTAAGGCCTGAGTTGCCTAATACATCCCCGTTAGTATGGATATTCAGGGGTTTAACTTCCGACTTTTCTCGGTTCAATTTGTAGCCGGAGAAGGGCGAGTATTTTTCTAGTGTAGACATGAGGGCCTTTATGGAGGGCTCTGGGTTCTCTGTTGCAATTAGGATGCCGTTGGCGTATGCTACAAGTTTCACCTGTGTGTCTCCGAAACACACACCTGTTATCTCTTTATTTTGCTTTATGTCTGCCAAAAGGGGTTCAAGGGCCAAGAGGAATAGCGCTCGTGAAAGGGGGCAGCCTTGTCTTGTGCCCTGTTGTAAACGAAATGAGTCTGACAGGTGGCCATTAATGGCGATTCTAGCAGACGGTGATGAATAAAGGGCCATTACCATATTAATGTATGAGGATCCCAGGTTGAAGATGTTCATACATTGCTGCAAGAAGGGCCAGGATTATTTATCGAACGCTTTTTCAGTGTCGAGGGTTATAGCGACCGTTTGTGTATGGGTTATCTTGGCTTTCTCTAGAATGTGGCATAGTAGTCTGGTGTTGTCACTGGATAGGCGGTGCTTTAAGAATCCTACCTGTGAGTTGCTAATTAGTTTGGGAAGGATGGCATTAAGCCTATTCGCAAGGATTTTGGCATATACTTTACAGTGCAAATTTATCAGCGAGATGGGACGATAATTTTTGGTTAAAAGAGGATCCTCACCATCTTTCGGGATAACCATAATAGTGGCTTCGCACATTGATTTCAAAACACTCCCAGAGGTGGCAATCGTATTAAAAAGCTTTAATAGTAAAGGGGTGAGCTGTTTGTTGAAACCCTTGTAGAAGGCTGCAGAGAACCCATCTGGTCCCGGGTCTTTGTTGCTTTTAAGCGATTTGATGGAGGCCAAGATTTCTGTGGCTTTAATGGGGGAGCCTACCCTAGCGCTATCTTCGTCTGAGAGTTTGGGAAGGTTCAAGGTATCCAGGTATTTATTGCAGGCGATCGGATCAAGTATCGTCTCATTTCTGTAAAGGTCCTCATAAAAGGATTTGAAGGTGTTTAAAATGTTATCCTGTTTTGTGTGTGTCTTGTTTGTGGAGTCTTTGATTGATGATATAGTGAGCAGCTTTTGTTTGTGTTTGAGGTAGGAAGCAAGAAGCTTTACGGCCTATTCCCCTCGCATAGCTTTAAGGCTTTGAGCTTGTTAATCTACACACCGGCTCTTTTGCTGGTGATGGTATTATATTCGTATTTTTTCCTGGTCAGTTGTTCTAGGAAGGATGCGTCGTTGGGGTCGGTCGCATGAGTGTTTTCCAGAGTCTTGATATCTTTTTCAAGTTTGTCAAGATCCTGTTTGAGTGCCTTATTGGCTTTTGCTCTGATGCCAATAATGACTCCTCTTATTGTAGCTTTTAGGGCGTCCCAGACTATTGAGGTATCTGTGTCAGGGGAGTCGTTCAATGCAATGTATTCGATATGGCATCCATTATTTGTTGTTTGTTTACAGGGTCTGATAGAATTTCTTCATTGAATCTCCAACGTTTTGGAGGTAGGATCGAGCGGGAACCCACAAGCTTGGTGCTAATTAAAGAGTGATCGGAGACTAGTTTTGGGGCAATGTCAGTTTCTTCAATTAAATGAGTGAAGGAGTTCGAAATAAGGATAAAATCAATTCTGGAGTATGAGTTGTGTGGGGCTGAGTAAAAGGTGTAATCCCTTTAATCCGGGTTTTGGAGTCTCCAGGAGTCCTTTAGCAGGAATCTGGTGCATAGACGTGTGAGGGCCTCTTGTGAGCGGGAGGGTTGGAATAAGCATTTGGACTGTCGGTCAAGTATAGGATCTAATGGGAGGTTGAAGTCTCCACCCACAATTAATAGTTCTTCCTGTGGGATGTTTTCTAAAGCTAGGGAGACAGAGTCCCAAAATTCTGGAGTGTCAGAGTTAGGACCATATATGTTTACAACGTGGATTGGGTCATCGTCCCTCATCAGGTGTGTAACTAATAGTCTGCCCTCTGTATCATGTGTGTGAGCAGTGACAGAGAGGTTAAAACGTTTTGCAATTAGAGTGATCACCCCTCCTTTCTTGTGGTTAGCAGGGGAGCAGAGTGTGTGGTAGACCCAATGGAAATTGATAAACCGTGTATCTTCCTCCGAGAGCTTAGTTTCTTGCAAGAGGATGATGTCCCCTTTAGATTTAGAGAGGTATTCAAATACCTTCCGTCTTTTCACTGGGTGATTAAGACCCTTGAAATTCAAAGAGACTATGTAGAGGTTTTCCGTGAGGGACATGGTGCTAGGCATGTGAACGGATTGTCGTCTCTGAGAGGATCACCGTTTGGGTAAAAGGAGGTGTACAGTGTATAATAACAGTTAGAGGGATAATTGAATTGTCTCTAGTGCAAGGTCCCTGATTTGTGTGTAAAGTGTGTGACACCATGTGAGCATCGGTTTCAGCATCTTGGGGGAAACAAAAAAAAAAACAGTCGAAAACAAGCATTGTAACATACAACTCCCATTCCAACCCCATTCCGCCCCCTCCCCCTTCCCCTCCCCTGCCCCCTCTTCCCATCGTCTCCCGACCCATCCCATCCCACCTCCCTTCCCTCCCCCCCCCCAAAAATACGAACTTAGGGTGTGCGACGGCAGTACCGTCTGCAATCAGAAAAGAGTTAACAATTGAAACAACAATTCTTCAGGCAGAACAAGTTAGGGCTGGATAAACAAGAGTAAGCGAGACTAGGTCTGAGTGAATTAGATATTAAGTTGTAACGATAAGGCCTTAGTACGCTAGGATCTAAGCTTCAGGCTCGGGGCCCGTGTGCGGTGACTCTTGAGATAAAGCAATCAACCAGGCAACTAATGGAACAGTTAACCATATAACAGTAGAGTTCAGAACAGCGTAGAGTTCAGAACA
Organism: Lissotriton helveticus; assembly: GCF_964261635.1. NCBI lineage: Eukaryota > Metazoa > Chordata > Amphibia > Caudata > Salamandridae > Lissotriton > Lissotriton helveticus. The sequence continues at coordinate 164,336,896 of NC_136062.1, read as the reverse complement.
GCATACCCTCAATGACGGTACAAGTTCAGATTGAGGACTATAGGACTACAGGGCCAGTTAGTGTGGTCTTGTTTTGTGGCCATGGTAACATAAAATCACAGTGACTAGTAGTGAGTAGTGATTTAGGGTGTACTCACGATGTTTGCAAAGGTTTGGCAGAGAGATGATCATTCATTGGATTCAGCAAGTCTCTCATGAGCGCGGTGGTCATGATAGTATTGACAGACCACCTTCGGTAAGTTAAGGGATTATTCGGGTGTAGGACGATTGATCCGGCGTCGGATCTATTCTAGTGACAGTGACAGGTGGTGGGTGTAATCTTCAGGAAGGCGATGAGTCTTGGGGGTCCGTTTTCCTCTTGTTGGACGAGCTGGTCGATTGATCCATATCCTGTGCTGGACAGCCCTCCAGATGACAAGCCAGGTCTCGAGGGTCCGAGTAGAAGTGAGGTCTTCCATTCTCAATAATTTTGAATTTGGATGGGCCTGCAAAGGAAAAAGTTATGTTTTTTGCCTTCAGTTTGTCCCTCAGTTGAAGGAAACCCTTTCGTAGCTCAACAGTGCCTTTGGAGAAATCCTGAGTGAAAATTATTCGTTGTCCTTCCCAAGAGATATGATGGTTCCTCCTTTCAAATTGTATTATGGCCTTGACGTGTTGATATCTGAGAGGTTTGCAGATCAGGGGACGCGGGCCTTTCCTCCCTTTGTCAATGAAAGTGGGAATCCTATGTGCTCTGTCCAATTCAAATTCATGTTGGAATTCGATCTTCGTTCTCATTGGGATCCACACCTCTAAAAATGCACTATTCCTCAAAAGAGCGTCTCAAAGGAGGACTGTGGCTCACACAGCAATACTGAGGTATCTGGAGGTCATGGATGATGCCTCTCTGCTACCGGATCTGCAGTAGGGGAGTGGCAAGCAAGACCAAGAAGGTTGAGGGCTAGAGCTAACATTTTTAAAAAACGAGAAATTCATTGAGCAACATATAGGTTAAGGTGATGTTATTGTCTTAAGCCCCTTGCCTTTCTCCTGGGGGTGATGGAGGGGCTAGACGGCTTTGGGCCGACAAGTTGTTTCTCAGAACAGACATTTTGGTTGCTAAAAGAGATATTGCAGCGGCCTGGAAAAACTCTACACCTCCCTCTATTGTAAAATGGCGTAGGGGAGTGGACTGGTTCTCCGTCCAAGAAAAAGCGGTATATGGATCAAAGGGGTGCCTGACCACACATGAACGTATATGGGGCAAATGGATTGGTCTACTGGACTGATTACTCACTACGCTGGGGGTTTGCCTTTTGCTAACCAACCAGAGGAGGGGAGAACACTTCCAACCAGAATGAAATGTCTTACATGTCACAGTGATACAATGGTACCTTGTTTACTTTGTGATGTCAATAAAATTGGTTATCAAAAAAGTGATGATATTGTATTGAAACAAATTAAAAACTGTTTAAAAACTAAAATAACAGTGGAATTCACCTATTATGTTTTACTGAATTAAAAACTAACTTGCTGCCTACCGTGCACTGCTTATAACCTCATATATTGCATCACTCATGACTTGTTAAATGGCAACAATGATGACATCACTAATGAAATCTTAAATTACATTATTGATGACTTCAATGATGACATCACTGATAACACCATAGTCATATACAGCATAGAGGTACTGCGTGTACACATGCAGTCCTTATCAAGTTTAAGTTGCATAAGGTATATGGAGCACCATTTACAAAATTACTAAAATGTGGGGTGAAAGAATTACTCCATGGTAAACATGGTTACAGCTGAGTGCACCTGATGTGAGTTGCAAAGGCATGTTTGAAAATCTGTAGAAGCTTAAAGCCAAAGCCTGTTCCAAAAACTTTGTGAGGGTGGTCAAAGCTCCTGTTAACAATAAATTATCTACCAGTTGATATCTGGGCTCCTGATTTTGTAAAGTAGTTGTAATACAGTCGTATGGACAGATTGTATGTAGCAAGGACATGTATAAGCGAGTTTGTTCATTTCCAGAACTATACTGAAGATTTTGAGGCATTGCAGATTGTTAAATAATGTAGAATGTAGGGTGTTCCCACTTGGAGATGGTTATCTCACACTGGTGTTGAATGGCATGGCTCTAAAGTTGTATGGCATTGGTCCCTTTTCAGGAATGTTTGTAGTACATTTTACTAACCTACAGAGAGTTGTCAATAGGGTCTGACAGAAGGTGACCTTTCAGTAGCAAATTGTATGCCTCTCAACCACTTGACTTAAAATTGCAGGTCATGCGAAGTCCTTAAAAGGGTAAAACCATTATGGCGAGTAGGAAACTCTCCATGGCTGTAGCGTGTTAAATGAGGTTGGCCCATGGCGGTGGGGTTGGCCATGCGTATTTGAAGGTTTGCAACCCATGGCGGGGGTGGACGCATGGTTGGCCATGGAGGGGTTGGCCACGGCTGGTGAGGTTGGCAACCAAAGATCCGATTAGGACCATCCCCTGTGGGCTCCCAACTCATTTTGTTATGTATTTATTTATGTTTGCAGGTAATGAAGTACTTCTGTGGTACCCACTGCTCATGCTTTATCCCATGGTACAGCAGACCCTCATGAAAGTGTGAAAGTGTGCAGCTGAGTCCAGCAGGAGTACCGCAATATCTGCAGTACAAAAAATTGTAATAATTTTGGCCCCCTTTGGAAGTCCCTTCGGGTCCCCCAATAAGTGCCCGAAGGGTGGGGTTTTCTTACACTGCCTCTCTACACCCTTTGTGTTTGTTTTATACATTTGCAGGACATGGGGACCAAGTTCCATTGTCCTGTAATGCGGAAGCAACATTTTAATCTGGGTTGCAGCTATCCAATCAGATTATTCTGTATTGTGGAACTGGTACAGAAAGGGCCAACTGGAGAAAAAGCTTTTTTGACCAATCAGAGAGCCCTAATTTTTAAAAAACAAGTTCCATGGGATTAACCATCATGTAACTTTTTAAAATGCTGCAAACACAATTTAAACTCATCTTTAAATGCAAATATCTCAGATATGTCTGAGTAGATTTAAACCAAATCACAAAAAAATCACACTTTCTGAGTACACTTATAATTTTGTTATCAAATTTGGTGTAATTCTGTTCAGCTGTTTGTTCTATATCAAAGAGCAAAATTTCCAATTGGAATTAAAATGGAGAATCAACACTTTGGGACCCCCCTTTTTCTTGGCCCCCACTGCAGATCACTGCCAAACTTTCCAGAAAGGAATTGAGGTAGATGGATGTTTTTAGGAAAGTTTCATGCAGTTTTATCAAATGGCGTGAAAGTTATTAGCAAACCAAAAAATGCTCTTCCTGTACCTAATACATAAGTCAACACATTATACATGAGTCAAAGGATCATTCACTGTATCTTCAGTCATAAAGAAGTACAAAACTTTTGACCGTTTCTAGGCTGTCTTGTGTGAAATATTGAATTCCTGAATAGCTGAATCGCGACTCAAGATCAACTGTTCCCATCTGACAAAAAGGTTGACAGCCTCAATGCACTTAACACAGCCTATTTCATGTTATTCATGGAAGGGGACAGCTTCACTAAACATGTTATGTTATGTTATGTTGTTATGTTGTGCTGTGTTTACCTGTGGAGCACATGATATGTCCTGGATGATATCCTGTCACTTATAAACTGGGGGGCTTCCCTGGCTGTGCTTGAGTCCGGAAAACAACCTTTACAACACAACCATTACATCGCACTACACTTACAAAGCAGGCATTACATCACAACATCCTTTACAACACATGACACTACAACGCAGCCATTACAACGCATACCATTACAACGCATGGCACTACATTGCATGTCACTACAACGCAGGCATTACAACGCATACCATTGGAGTTAGAATAATAATTTTTACCCCTACACTATCAAACTCTTACCCAACTGCTGCACCCCCTGGAGTTAGAATAGTAATTTTTACCCCTATACTATCCAATACTTACCTTAAATGCAATGTAATGGTATGCATTGTAATAGTATGTGTTGTAAAGGTAGTATCCAATGTAATGGAATGCGTTGTAAAGTTTTTTTTTTTAAATGCGATGTAGAGTCATGCGATGTAATGGAATGCGTTGTAGTGGATGTTGCGATGTAGAATCTGCGTTGTAAGTGCATGCGTTGTAAATGTGTTCGTTGTACCTGTGGCTCTGGCTTTGTGTATGCAGAGTATGAGTGCGAGCAAGACAAAGGCTGAGTGGCAGGTTTCTGGCAGGGGTGTGGAAATGGGTGCTGCTGCTGTGATAGGAGAGCTCTAGGAATTTGAAAAGTGCACTTTAATCAACAGGGAGCCAGTGGAGATATCTGGGGTATGAGGTAATGGGTTTGCATATGGGAGCCATTGTGAAATCTGGCTGCCATGTTTTGAATGGTCTGGAGTGGTCTGGTCAGTTGGGGAGTGATGCTGACATAGATTGGGTTGCCATAGTCCAGCCTGCTGGTGAGGAAAGACTGAGTGATGGTTCTACCGGTGTTCATCAAAAGCCATTTGAAGATTTTTCTGCAGAATTCATAGTTCTCAGTACTTGACTTGGTTAGCTGGGCAGGGTGCGGATCCGAGGTTTGCTGGCCACTATGTTGAGTTCCATAGCTAGATTTCCTCGCCAAAGAGTATACCATATTAATTTTGTCTATGTTGAATTTCAGGCAGCTGGCATTTATCTAGCTGGCAACTTTGGGCAAACAAGCAGTGAAGTTGGTCCCAGGGCTGTTTCATTGAAAAGCGTAAGGATGCGCTGGGTGTCCCGGCTTAGGGAATGATGTTGATTCCGTGGGTCTGGATGATGTTAGCAAGGGGTGCCATATAGGCAATAAATAGTATGGTGCTCCTTAGGGTGCTCCTCAAATTAGATTGATGGCCAGGAGGTGTAAGGGGCCAGGCTGACAGACTGGGGCTCCAGGTGAGGAAGGAGCAAGTCTAGATGAGGGTGGACCGTTGTTTATCAGCTTTGTGGCAGAGTTGCATAAGGATGGACTGGGAGTCGGTGTCAAAAATGGTACATAAGTTGAGTAGGTTGAAGGATATAGTATCTTCTCTGTCCATGATTAGTGGGATGTCATCTGTGGTGGCAATGCTGGGGTTGGGCGTGAATGCAGATTGGGTAAGGTCGAGGAGGTAGTGTTTGTTTAGGTGGCCTCCTAGTTGCTTGTTCATGATTTTTTCCATAACTTTAGCTGGGTAGGGCAGTAAGGAGGTCAGTTGGTAGTTGGCCAGTGTCATCAGGCCACTGAGGGTTTCTGTCGAGAGGTAGTATTGTGGCATATTTCCAGGTGTCTAGGAAAGTGCCTCAGTTGATGGAGATTTTTACTATCGGGGCCACAGCTGCACGGATTGGGTCAAGTCCCTTGGTGAAGTTGCAGTGCCGGCAAGGTTTCAATGGTGCTCCTAAGTGAATGCAGTGCATGGTCATTGTGATTTCTTACATTTTGCTGGTGGTTGAGCCTGAGGGGTGAGTTGCAGGTGGGACTGGGCAGGTTTGTCAGTGAGAAGAGAAAGATGAAAAGAAAGGAGACATCAACTAAATAGACGGACATATAACAAGCGTGTATAGTTCAAGTTTATTCCCAAACAGAATACTTAAAAATAGGTTTTTTTTTTCTATGTGCCACCCACCTACCTAGGTATTGAAATTAGAACTAAAATGGTTCTGTTATAGCCTTAGTAATTATTACGTAGCTTAAATCTGCCAGTGCTAGGGCATTATAGCTTGGGGTGACTTTCCAAACACTTCCAAAGCTCCCATCGCAGTCTGGAGAGCAAGGTTTAAAGATGCAGCTAGAATATGTTGTCTGCCAAGTCACTGACTATGATGTACCTCTTCAGTTGCTGGCTGTCCGCCACTAACAGTTTATACATAAGCCTTTCAACTAGTTTAACAGATGTAGGTTTGTTAGAGCTATTTCAGGGGCAGATATTTTCCTACTCTTACTCTCTTTCTTTTATCTGTCATTTCTACATCTTCCACTTGTGCCTTTCTTTCTTTTGACATTATTTCCTTTATAGTCCTGTTCCTTCATATTTTGTGCTGCTCCCTTGTTGAGAACGATTTCCATATCTTTTGAGAACTGCACAAGCTTCTGTTTTGTTAATGTTTGTGTTAATTGATGTACTACCCAAAATTCATAGTGTAACTCAATGAAATTTCTAAAACTCCACATTTGAGATAGCCAAGTGGTAAACTTGCCAATGCAGTTGAACAAAAGTAAATGATTGAATTCTTCGTATTGTATCAACAGGAGGTAGATGTTAAAATTTCAGACCACCGGAAATCACATATGATGTGTCTGCTTGGATGACTAATGATGACTAATTTCCAGAAGACAGAGTGGATCCGGGGAATAGAGCTCTTCAAGACACTCTTGGGCATATTTACAAGGGTATTGCACCACCAGAACGTCACTTTCTCTGACGTTCTGGTGGCGCGATGCTCTGCTCCATATTTACAAAGCGGCGTTAAGCACCATTGAATGGCTTAACTCTGCTTTGTTTATATTTGTAGGTATCTGCGTGAAAGGGGTGTGCAATGAGAGTTACTGTGGGCGTTCCACTACAATACCCATTGCTTTTTTAAACTTCTCCAGATTTACAAGGATCCATACATCTGGGGCAGCGCTAAAAACGAACACAACTAAATAGAAGGAGGTAGATTGACACTACGAGGAAAAATACTTTTATTTCTCCTTGTTTTTGTTCTTTCTATGTGTGCTGCAGCAGCACACATAGAGAGATCAAGGCACCTTTAAATATTGTTTATGTGCAGGAAGATGTTCCTTCCTGCACACAAACAATGATCCCTGTAAAACAGACACCCTTGCACCATGGAACAAGGGTGCCTGCGTTGCAGGGATGATTCCCTACAACTCAGGCACCCTTGCACTTTAGCATAAGGGTGTCTGTGTTGGCGCTAGTCATCTTTTTAGTGCCAGCGCAAGCGAAACTACAGGGGTATGCTGTATTCTTGTAAATGTGGCGTATCCCTGCTTTTTTTAAATGATGCTGCGTGGGGCTGATAAATTATGTGCAGCGCCATGCTGTGCCATTTCTTTTTACATATCCCCCTCTGTTGAGCAGGGCTCCTGGCTGCACTGTACAGAGGAGGAAAAGTCAATGTATTTCAATTCTGTAAAACATTGTTTTAAGTGGTGAGTACTGATAGTGTTTTACCTTTTGGGGCATGAGATGGTGGGTGAAGTTGGTGCAGAAGATGCTTTTGTGGTCTGCCAGAAAAAGAGAATGGGTGGAAATGGGGGACTCCATCAACTTTTAAGATAGAGTTGTGTGCTTTGAAGGGGCAGATGGATATAATGTCGAGTGCTTTCTAACGGCCTGGAAGAGAGTCTTTTGCTTACAATATTGTGGTTAACACTCCTCATTCAAGTTCACGGTTTCAAACTTCTTCATCTGTGGCTGATTTTAAGTAGATTTGCACTGTTCACTGTAATATGTCATGCAAAGTAAGCCAGTGGAACCCAGGTTCACTGGTGTCCTTGTGTCTTTGTCGGTTGAATATGTCTGCCTCACCTGCTGTCATCAGAGAGGTGCAGTGCTGTGCAGGACGTGGCATTTCAGGCAGTTTCACGGGCAAAGGCCTAATAAAACCTTTATTCTATTCCTACATTACTGTAACTATTACATGTTAAAATACATACATAGTTGTATGCAGTTAAGACAATATGCTTAATGAAATTGAAATCAATGGAAAGCTGTACACATTGCTGGCACTTCGACTGTGAGACTGATGTTTGGACTATTCAGGTGACTGCAACGTAAATTGGCGCTGTACTTCCATTGCTGAAGGAACCCTTTATGGACCATTCATTGATCGCTGACTACAGGCACCTCACTGAATACCTCAAAGACCACCAACTCCTTGACACCACTCAGTCTGGTTTCAAACCCAACCACAGCGCAGAAACTGCCCTCATTGATGCCTTGAATTACATCCACATGGCTTTGGAGAAAGGAGATATGGCGATCCTCATCCTCCTGGAACTTTCTACAGCAATTTAACACAAATTCCCACCCCATCTTCATACAATACCTTCATGATATTGGAATCCAAGGACATACACTCCAATGTTTCTGCTCCTTTCTGACTGGAGGGACCCAGTCAGTCAGCCTGGCACCGTACACCTTGGACATCCGCAACCTCATCTGGGGAGTTCCACAAAACTCCTCCCTAAGCCTGACCCTTTTCAAAGTATACATGATCCCTCAAGCCAACATCAGCCACTCTCACAATATCTAATTCCTTTCCTATGCCGATGACATGCAACTAATTCTCTCCCTCTTGGACAAGACACCCAGTACCCGGGTCAAGTTCAATGCCTGAATGACTGAAATTACCACTGATGAAGCCACCATAACGGAGCGCGGGACTGCCCGCCCCTGCTGCGGCATTCCCGCCGTGCAGATTAGGATGCGCCCGCCACACTGGCAGGTGAATCCTGTGCCTTTTCCATTCCACCTGCAATGGAAAAGGACTGTGCACAGCATTGCCATGCACTACATGGCAGGCACCACGTGGTGCCTGCCACGTAGTGCATGGCAATGAGAGGGGTACCATAGGTATCCCCCATGTGCAGCTCCCACCCCTCCTTCACCCTGGGGTCCCGCAACGGGCCCCCAAAGCAAAGAACGTTTGCCTTTCCAGTGCGGCAACGCCCCCGTGGAAAGGCAAACGACCCCCAGCATTCTAATATGGATGGCGGTGTCTTTCAGACACCGCCACCATATGCAGGCACTTTTTCCGCTGGTCGACTTGTCGACCGGCGGAAAAGCAGCGGACGGTCTTTCCATCTGCAGCGGAACCCTCAGCCATCATAATATGATGGAGGGTCTTTGCTCTATGGATGGCGGGCAGATCGCCCCTCGCCGGGCCTGCGGTGACTACCGCCGGCCCGGCGAGGGCGAACCTCCCATCATCCTAATGGGCTCCTAAATGTCTAAAGCATAACACTGTGAAGGTATCAACCTAGGCAGTAATAAGAAGCTTGCCCACGTAATAGTGGTAGGACATGGACAACCCATTTCCAGTTAAAGGCAAATTTTATTAAACATAAGTCAAAAAAACATAATTACATTTATGGAATTAAAAGGCATGTGAACCATGCAATTATAATACAACAATTTATAAATTAGGATCAAAATAATATAGAGCAAATTACTTTAAAATTCAAATACATAAAGAATCAATAATTCATAAAAAGACACATATAAACTCTCTATACAAAACATATAATGAGTATTTTGTCGACGCGCGTTTCGGCGGCCAGCGCCTTCTTCAAGACAGAAACTCAAATATCTAAAATTGAAATCAAAAATTAGTAACACAAAATATAAATTTTTTCCTTTAAAAAGCAATAAAATCAATACATAATACTCAAGCAAAATGTAAACAGTCATGAATTCATTAATGCAATGCACTATAATAGGAAGTGAGGAGGTGGTAGTCCTATATATTTAACAAGCAAGTCCCAATTATGGGGAATCTAAAGGAAAACCTCAGTGCTCATGGTGACTAAAATTCACATCGCAAGGATAAATTGTCCAAAGGCACAGTCAATGATCACTTGTCCTTAGAATGATAAAGACATAATGGCCAGAATTGAAAGAGAAAAAACAGGATAGGTGCAACTGATATCTTATGTTTATATGATAAGCTGACCTATCTCTTAAAGTGGATACTGCATCAGGCGTTACATGTCTAAAGCAATGGAGAGCGAGACATGAACCGTATTGGGAACAGAGGTGTTTTTGTTCTTATATTTTTCTATGACACCCGAAAAAATACAAAAGGATTAGAAGGGGTGATACTTACTTCCAAGCTACAAAATTCTGTGAATGTCACTTTCAATAGATGTGTGAGTTACAACACTATTATACCACTTCAGGTAAGTACACTTTCGAAATAATGGAATAAACTTCTTGATAAAGTCGAATGATGAAGGAAGCTGTGGGAAACAAGAATAGCATGGTTTCAAAAAAACGGCTTATTATTTTTATTTTCGAGTGGATCGACTGCTGTAATTAACATGCCTACCTATTCTGTCACTTCAAAACCATCAAAACTAAAGATGCAAGGGGACACAGTGTGGAACGTGCTCTGGTTGAAAGGTTGTTGTAACGGATTAAAAAGCTGTAATTAACACAATGATAGCAGGTTTAAGACCAAAGGGAAAACAACCATTAATCCTCTTAAGGTCAATAATCATATGTATAGTCTAATTTGTATACCTTGTGGAGATAGACGTGTCCGTGTACCTTGATAGCGATCGAGCGGAAGTCACACTCAGGCCTAAATTCGGTAAAAACAGTCAGGGCAGCAGTTCGTCCTAAAGAGACAACCACAATGATGGTGTGGAACGCTAGATGATTAGTCTTAACAGAAATAAATTAAAGTGCAAGGATCAGGTAGATAACACAAACCCAGGCAATACCTGAATTAATGACTGAAAGTGCCACGCCTCCACCTGATGAGCGGACAAAATTATCTGCAATTCAGCTTGTAGTAAAATGGCGCTGAAGAAGAAATAAATACGCACATTTTAATCCTCTATATTTGTGTGGCGGTGTAAAAAGAGCAATGTTGCACGAGATACATTGTATCTATACTGATAAAAGCTCCACACAAACTCCATACCTAATAATAGCATGGATGTTCCTTCAAATGGGGTTCTGTGCCAGACGAATGTTCTAGCTTCACAATATCAAGATGTAGGCAATTACTAGAAAATAAAGACAAGGAGCGTGTTTGTGATAATGCACTCTCAAACACGGAGATGTATCCAAAAATCAACCCTCAGTTAAAGAACGAACATGCAAGGCATACCTTACGGAGGATAATTAATTCGTTCAAAGTAGATCTGGCCGAACTCGACTGGAGTAAGGTAAATAAATTAACGGTCCAGTCCTAGGGTGGAGAAGAAAGAGTAAGGCCGCCAGATTAATACAAATAAGCGGAAAGCTTAACGGTGTCAATCACGCTAAGCCCGAAAAGGTTCTGAACATACCTGAAGGCGCGCAGCGTCCTTGCGTGTGGAGGCGGGCCGGCAAAGTGCTTTCGAAATAAACTAAATGCACTTAAACGGCCTATACGAATAACCCACATCTATATATACACAGGTGTAAATGCTCAAATCGTGTCGATCGCTACGGCATTCGTGACTACGAGGATACCCTACAAAAGAAATACAGAGGCATCCGGGTACTATGGTATGAAGCAAAATTATTACCAAGACGAAAGGATAATCCGTCTTAAAGTACCGATCAAATTAGAAGACTGAACCGAAGTCAATAAATTCCACATGACCAGGCGCTGATTTAAAGCCGCATATCCGGAAAAAAGACACATATGATATTATTCTCCCAGTTCAAAAGAATCTGAATAAAAAAGAAACATATATTACACAGAGGATTTTAGAGACATCCTGTCCTCTAATATGTGGAATCCCATAAGATATAAATATCCACAAGAACACATTTGCAAATTGAAGAAGTTTGGTTTTTAATTAAAGGTCTGTCCTGAAGAAGGTGTTAGAACTTTATAAGGCACCGAAACGCGTCGACAAAGGACTTTCTTCTGTTTTAATGTTATAATGTTTTGTTAAAATTTCTACATATGTGAATAGTACTCTGTATTGATTGTTTTTAATTGTAGTAGAACTACTTAAACTGTATGCATTGGATGAATTTTGATTGATGTAATGTTTTTAGAAAATGCTATGTAAAAAATGAATTCACATGTTTTTAACATAATTAAAATAAACTTTGTGAGACAAAAAAGATACCTTAGTTTTGTACAGATATAATTATCCGTGTCACGTTACAACACTAAAAAGGTCATATTAGTGTGTAGACCTTTTGGGTCACAAACTAAAAGCTAGTTACACAGAAAGGAATTCTCTCTTTTTTTTGTTTGCTTCTCACCCAGTCCTTTCTGGTACTCTGGGAAACTCTCTCTTTTGAAACTTGTGTGTAAATTAATACTTTCAAAAAGGCAATTTGTGCATATTTGAAAGTTTTCGGTAAATTAGCATGAAGGTCAACTTCATGCTATTTTACCACTTCCAAATTGCGAATTCGCAATTAAAAAAGGTTCATGCATTGCATTTAAGAAATCTGAAATTGCGATTTCTTAAATGCAATCGCAATTTTAGAAATCGCAACATGGTTGCAATTCCTAAAATTGCGAAATGCATGATGCATTCAAAATTAGTCAATTGCATTTGCAAACGGCCGAAAATTGCGATTCACACCGTTTGCGAATGCAATTGACTGATGCATGTGGGTGCAAATGTTTGCCGAGGTTTTTTGTCAGCTCTCTTCACCCATTGGTCTGTTGAAGTTCTGTTTCCATTTTACTTCCTCCCAACAATCCATATAACATCAGGCAATTGGTCAGTCCACTTTGCTCATTGACTCTACTCTCTGCGAGTGATGGCATTTTGCCTGATTCCATAAGCACAGCCTCCAAAAAGAAGTGCCCTTCCGTTCAAGGTCTCGTATTCCTGGGTTTCTGAGCCACTCTTTAGACTGTATCTTTTTCATTTTTTATCCATTATGTTGTGTATTGTTTAGTTTTTCACAAACAACATTTAAAAAAATCTAAACTTTTCCAAAACTACGCCTGTTGTGTTTGCCAATTCTTGCTTTCTTCTTCCTATGGCCATTGATATTGCATAAAAAACTCATCCTTCACAGAATCATCGGCCTAATCTGCATTCTGAATTTCCTTTATCAACTTTCTTTAAAAAAATGAGATTCTACACTTGTGTTCTTCGGGAGGAACCCACTTTGATGTATCTGGGTCTCCAAAAGAGGATACTCAAAGTACAGCCTGGGCCGCTTCGGCCCTCTTGACCTTTATATCTGCCCCCCTGGTGAACAGCAGCATTAGGCTGATGTTCGATTCGAAGTTTCTCTAGAGCCAAATATGGAGTAACTTTGGAATCAAAAAAAGATTCTAGCAATGAATCCTTTGAGTCAATGGAAGGTAATCTATAGTAGAGTGTGAGAAGGATATATGACTCATTCTTCCTACACATATCAGGTTGTAGTCATTTTACTGACTAGCTTTGGAAAGAACCTATGTGACAGGTTTTGTGGAATACTTTCCTTAATTCTTGTGCAGAAAACATGGGTGTTAAAAGGATATAATCGTTTGTGTAGGCATACAATAAACGGGAAGAGAGCACTCGGAAGGGTAGTATGTTGACCGGGTGTTACAATGGTTACACTAATTCCAAGGTATCATGGTGACACATACTGGCCTGTAAATGCAAATATACAATTGCATTTTGATTTAGTAAATACTTAACCTGAGTACCAGTTTTAATATGGATATTTATAGTGAATGTGAGGATTTTTAAACAAATAAAATATTTTATAATATGGTATTTGTTTGGTGCATGCTTGTTTTTATATTTTATGTATTATTTTGAGGTTAAAATTATAGAAATTGCTTAGGCCACAGTCCCTGGCTTCCAGGAGTCATTCAGTAGGGGTACACAAAAGTCAAAAGGTTAAGAATTGCTGTTCTGGAAAATGAAAAGAGGGGAAGGAAAGAAACGATAGGGGACATATACAGGGAGTAAATGGAGAACTTAATGATTGGCCCAGTAGCCCTGGAACTGAAGCACGCTGATTTTCAGACAGATGAGCACATGTGATCAGACAAATGTCGTCAATCACAGGGAAAGAGGCCAATGGCTAAAGTGAGATAATCCAATGCTGTATGCTGTGATGGATGGATGCAGAGGCTAAAAGACACCCATGCAGACCAATGGCAGAAGAGCGCTTACCGCCCAAACCCATCTTTGTATCTATAGGTAGATATATATATATTTACTTATGTATGTATTTTTTTAACAATTGCTTTTTATCACAAGATCCTGGAAGACAGTTGGCCTGTCAGGCCTTTTAAAGAGGCTGTAGCAAGACTTATTACAAACAAACCTTCTACTCCTAGGGTTTATCAAATGCAGCAATCAACACCACAATCCATGCCTACAAAGGCAAAGTGTGAGATTTCATGTAACAAAATGCGTGCTTGCAGATTTCAACACGGTGAAATAACAATCCACCCTTGAGCGCCTATTGTCTTTAACATATATGTTTCAGAATAAATCAAGGTTACTGTCTTTACCATACCTTTCACACTAAACAAATCATACCTATGGAATCTAATACGCATTTTCCCAATGTATCAGTAAGGCCTATATATAACCTTTATCCTTGGCCTTTAACCAGACCCACCTCACACCTACTGTATTGAGCATATACTTTCCCACAAGGCAACCATCAGACATACCACAATAAAATTAGAAATATGTACATAATTACAGATGTGAAAACAATATAAAATCCCTCCAGAAAGTTCCTGATAAGGATTGTTATAGTGCAAGTCTTATATCCCCATGGTGTGTTCAAGTGGGCCACCAAAACCCCTACCTACTAAGCTAGCCATCCTCATGCATACAGTTATACAATGACAAACATGTACAAAATGTCATTCAGCAAAAGAATTTACAACCCCAAAAGGGCTGTACATCACAGTGAAGATGTTTTATCCCTGGGGTTTTTCTGAGTGGGTGACCATCACCAATACCCTTGCCATTGTAATTTGTGAGGTGACACAAGCAAAATACCTGTCTACAGCCTGGAACACAGAGGGACTATAATCAACCGTTAAAGGCCTGTTAACATAACGTGTATTTGTAAAGCACTCATTCACCATGAAGGGTATCTTGGCACAGACTAACAGATGTTTATTGTTACTGAACGGTACTTATTTTATTGACCTGAGAAGGATGAAAGGCTGAGTTGACCTGCTGGGATTTGAACTTGGGACCATAAGGTCAAACACAGGCCTCAAAGGTGGACATATTAGTTCACTAAGCCACGAGATCACGGTTTTAACAAATGCTTTGTACAATAAATGAGCCGATCCTGCTGACATGTCATAACTTTTTCAATAAACTGAGCTGACCTATGGCCTCAGACATATATTTTGTTATTGAACCAATCGGGTCTATAGCTTTTACCATAGCTGTGTCACCTAAACAAACTCAGGACTACTATATTGAGCTTATGCTTTACCACAAGATTAGCAAGCACACATTCCTAGATGTACAAATATACACATATTACAGTAGCAAAGCACAATATTTCCACTCCAAGGAGGGCCTAAAAAGGATTATCACAGTGCAAATCTTCTATCCCCACAGTTTGTCATGGGGTCACCAATATGAAACCCTTGCCTACTACGGTAATCTGTGAGATTCCATCTTTGCCAAAAACCTTTCTTCACGCTATATTGCAGAGTTAACAATCCACACCATAACTTTTCATAATAAACAGATTATGCCTATGGCCTTGGTCAGTGCTTTGGCACCATAACCATCTCAGTGCTGATGTACTGAGCAGATGTATTCCCCCATATCAAAAAGCGCAATACAAGCACTCTTTTACAGTGGAAGCACAAGACTCCGGCCAATCAACAAGGACGTCAACATTTGTGCGGAGACTAAGCTCTTCTCTAACTAGTACTTCTGATAGCTCTTTTTTCTGTTGAACACATAAGGTCAGGTCACAGTTGTGCTGTCAAGACAGACCTAAAAATAATGCATTACTACTGGCTGAGATGGGTTCTGCAAAACGGTATTGCTTTGTTACGGACCATGTGAGTGAAGAGAGAAAGTAGGAAGAAAAATCCACCAGAGGTGAGGGAGTGACACAGAAGAGTGGGAACAAGGTCAGGGCATGAAGGAAGGACGGATGAGCAGAAGAGGGCACAGCAGAAAGACAGGTCAGAGAGCCTCATGTGAAAAAGAGACTGAGAGGGAATAAAGATATGTCTAAGAGAGGGAAAAAGACAGGTGAGCTATTGAGGTCTGATGAAGGGGTGGGTGATAAAGAATAACACAATTGAGAGAGATAGTGGAGACAGGTGAGGCAGAGAGGTGATGAAGAGACAGAGACAGAGCGGAAGGTAAGAGAAGTGATAAAGAGACAGAGGAGAAAGGGAGAGATGCGGGACATGAAAGTAGATGAAAGAGGCAAAGGCTCTAGAAAGAGACAGGCAAGAGAGGGTGAGACAGGTACGAAAAGGAGTAAGATAGATTATAAAGAAACATGGTGGCATGTGTTTATGATTTGATGCATAATCTGAGGACGGAAAGCACCGCAGCTTAATTCTCTTGTTGCACTTTTTCTAACAAGAAGAAAACTACAAAAAGAATGTAGATTTTTAAACAGTTTCACTGATTGGAAGCTAAAAGCAAGCTTGCAGTACAGGCTTGTAGTAACCCATCCACCAAGTCATTAATCAAGGGCAAAGCAGATCGATTTTTCATTGCGATTTCATTAAAGGATCAGAAGTGGAGGCTTGGAGAAACGTCTCCTTCTTAGGCACACGCGGGAGCGGTGCACACACGTGGGGCGAGACAGCCCCAAGGAGATGTAGTAATCATCATTCTGATCCCTCAGAACACGTGCCTAAGCCTGGGATAACAAAAGGCTCAGGCATTGAAAATCTGTGCTTGGGGATGAGATCAATAGGGCAATCATATGGTTGAATGGGTGAATCTGCATTTAGGTCTTCAGTATCACAACCCTCCAGAAAAAAAAACATGCTGTTCTCCAAGAGGACACTTGCAGATTATACATAGACACATCTCGTTAGCTCTGTATTGACTAAACATATTGATTGAACATGGAACATGGAAGTCATCAATGCTAAAGCTGTTTTACTCAGCTTACACTTATGCTGGCAATAGGGAGAGATACATTTGATACATGAGATGTTGTAGCCAATAGTGAAATGTGCATATATAATTGGTGTTATTTGTAATGTTGAAAGCCAGTCCGTGCACATTATAAAGAATGCTTTGAAGCATAAAGGTATTCAGGAATGTCATGATGCTTACAGTATTTTTGTGCTAGTCCATATTCCACTCAGCAGAATATCTTACAATAAATAAACTGCTAGTTGTTTGGGCCTGAAAACAGCTTGAACACTTTAAAGACATTGCATTGGGCTAATGCCTGAAAAACGTTTTGGGACGAGCAGCTTTACAAATGATGAGACGAATTTGAGGTGTAATTATAAGTGAAGGGTAATTTTGACAGTGTCATTTCATGAACACTGTTCTGAATGTGGACCACTGGGACAATGTTAAATGTTGGAAGGTTGCATTGTGGGACGAGGTTTCCTCTGCCAGTTCTTGCAGACATGGAGAAGTGTGGCTCACTGGTTAGAAGCAGCAGACCCTGAAGCAGAAGTTGGCCCGGGACCAGGGTTCAATTCCTGACGCGGCAGGGTCTTGGGTCAGTGTCCGCGGACTCGATAATTCTCGCCTAGGTGCCTAAGCTAACCACGAGTCCCACTCTGCAACTCTGGGCAATAGCTTGCTTAATCTCCACAACGGCCCTATCAGCGCTGGGGATGCCTGGCTTCACCTTGGGGGTGCCCAGGAGGGACCATCTCACAAGGAAAGCCAGGACGGGTTCCCCAGCGGTATACAGCGCCAGGACACTCCGAGATGGAGTAACAGTGCGCTTTACAAGTATACATTTATTATTTTATTTATTAATCTACGGTGAATCTCCTGAACATGCACGTCTTCAGGGGCAGGAGTGGAAGGAGCAGTGTACAGAGTGTAGACGCCGCCTGAACAGAAGCCTTACATCCTTGAGGACGCACTACAATAAACAACTGAGTGAAAGCAGGAAAAACTGCATATCCCATATACAAAGAACGAAAGGGTGGATATGCTGTCTTGATCTGCACATTACCATGTGTACACAGAGTCATGCAAGATTCAATTTGTCATTCTCCAACCATTGGATGTTGGGTGCTAAGACAGTGCTCAATACTCATCCACCTAGAGTATTAACTATTCGAACTCCAAAGTATTCCAAATTCAAATCCACCTCATAGACAAGGCAGCACACCAAAGCAAAGTCACAGTAGAAATAGCCTGAATAATTCAATCGTTGTTCAAACATACAATGCTCAGTATCCTAACATCCATTGAACAAGTGTGCTCAATATCCCACTGCACTCCACAAAGCGATCCAAATTCACATCGAGAATTCAAAAATTAAATCTTGATTCCAAAATTGCACAGCAGCCGACGGGCGTTTCACCAGGGAGGGCTTCCTCAAGGATTTAAAGAATAATCATTCTCTTATATAAATAATTATTCAGTCTTTTATACCAAATACATTTTATACAAAATATCATACATTTGGTGTTACAGTTAATAAACTGGTTTACTGTGTAGATTATATCCGTTTTGTATTTGAAGGTCATAGTTTTGTTTATTGCAAAACAGCATACACCACAAGTATCACATTAAAAATAAACCTTGGGTTTGGCAGGTAACCACGTACTATTTGTAGTAGCTGGAATAAAACTAGGGCATAATGACTTTTTAAGGTACTGCCTCTTTCATACGTGAATGTGCAATTTTGGAATAAAGATTTACTTTTTGAATTCTCAACGTGAATTTAGATCGCTTTGGATATGCAGCGCCAGCCATTTCATGGAAGATCCCCGCCATGAAAAGGCTGGTGGTGCAGAAACAAAGGGTGCCTTAGAGGTTCCCCATGTGCCCCCCCCAAATGGGAAGACATTCAGGAGGGAACAATGTGTGCCCCCTCTCTGTATTCCCCCCAGTTCCAGCACGGCATGGACATCACTGTCTAGGCCGTGCTGGATCTTTGTGGCCAATCCCATATCCGTGCCTGTTTTCCATGGGAAAGGCTAAAGGACCGCCAACCCTATTATGAGCTGAACTCATGTAATAGCCACTAGCACACGGGTACTCATAGTATGACCCGCGGGCCGTCAGCGGCCCGGCAAGCCTTCCTTGGTGGCCCGCGAACCCTGCAAACATCTTACCTGTGGTTTTAAAAAAAAATGTTAGTGTCCGCAAACACTGCCGTTTGCAGCAGCGCGACAGAGATTCTGCACTGTGGGGGCCGGGCGATTCCAGTGATAGAGTGGAGATGCATGGGGCCTAAAAAGAGGTGAAATACAACAAAGCCTTGTTACCAAGTGAATGGTCTTTTTAAAGACCTGTGGAGTACTCGGGTGCGGCTGTGTGTGTGTGTGTGTGCCCAGGAAGCTGTCTCAACCCGGGCTGACACACAGGCAGGGTGAGATGGGAGAGGGAGACTGAGACAGAGAAAAAGGGAGACCGAGAGGAAGGGAGACAGAGGGAAGGAGGGAGAAAGAGGGAAAGGGAGGGAGGGAAAGGGAGACAGAGAGGAAGGGAGACAGAGGGAGGGAAGGAGACAGAGAGAGGGAGGGAGACAGGGAGAGGGAGGGAGGGAGATAGGGAGAGGCAGGGAGGGAGATGGAGGGAGGGAGGAAGGGAGGGAGAGAGGGAGGAAAGGAGGGAGAAGTAGAGGGAGACAGACAGAGGGGGGGCAACAGAGGGAGGGCAACAGAGGGAGGGAGAGGAAGGGAGACAGAGGGAGGGAGGGAGACAGAGGGAAAGGGAGGGAGGGAGAGGAAGACAGAGAGGAAGGGAGACAGAGGGGGGGAGACAGAGAGAGGGAGGGAGACGACAGGGAGAGGGAGGAAGGGAGATGGAGGGAGGGAGAGGGAGGGAGACGGAAAGGGAGGGAGGCGGAGAGGGAGGGAGACTGAGAGGGAGGGAGACAGAGAGGGAGATCGACAGAGGGAGGGCAACAGAGGGAGCTAGAGGAAGGGAGGGAGAGGAAGGGAGACGGAGAGGGAGGGAGACGGAGATGGAGGGAGACGGAGAGGGAGGGAGAGGGATGGAGACAGAGAGGGAGGGAGACGGAGAGGGAGGGAGACAAAGGGAGAGAGAGAGGGAGGGAGACAGAAAAAGGGAGACAGAGCGAGAAACAGACAGAGGGAGACAGAGGGAGCGAGTCAAAGGGAGAGAGCGACAGAGGGAGGGAGAGTAAGGGAGGCAGACGGAGAGGGAGGCAGATTGAGAGGGAGGAAGACGGACAGGGAGGGAGATGGAGAGGGAGGGAGACGGAGAAGGAGGTAGACGGAGAGGGAGGGAGGTTGACGGAGGGAGGAAGACGGAGGGAGACAGAGGGAGATGGAGAGGGAGACAGAGAGAGGGAGACAGAGAGAGGGAAACAGAGAGAGTGAGACAGAGGGAGAGAGACAGAGGGAGGGAGACAAAGGGAGAGGGAGAGAGACAGAGGGAGAGAGAGACTGAGATGGAGAGGAAGGGAGGGAGGGAGAGGAAGGGAGGGAGGCAGAGAGGGAGACAGAGAGAGGGAGACAGAGGGACAGAGAGACAGACAGAGAGAGAGACAGAGGGAGAGAGAGACAGAGGGAAAGACAGACAGAGGCAGAGAGAGACAGAGGGAGGGAGACAGAGGGAGGGAGACAGAGGGAGGGAGAGAGAGGGAGGGAGACAGAGGGAGGGTGGCAGAGGGAGGGAGAGGGAGGGAGACGGAGAGAGAGGGAGACAGAGAACAGAGAGGGGGAAACAGGGAGAGAGAGAAGGAGGGAGAGAGGGAGACAGAGCGAGAGAGACAGTGGGAGACAGAGGGAGAGAGAAACAGAGGGAGGTAGACAGAGGGAGGGAGACAGAGGGAGGGAGAGAGACAGGGAGAGAGAGACAGCTGGCAAGAGACAGAGGGAGGGAGACAGAGAGAGGGAGACAGGGACAGGGAGAGGGAGAGGGAGACAAAGAGAGAGGGAGACAGGGACAGGAAGAGGGAGACAGAGAGAGGGAGACAGAGAGGGAGGGAGACAGAGAGAGAGAGACAGAGGGAGGGGGACAGGGAGGGAGTCAGAGGGCGGGTTAGAGGGAGTCAGGGGGTGGGAGAGAGGGCAGCAGAGGGAGGGAGACAGAGGGAGGGAGAGGAAGGGAGGGAGAGGGAGGGAGGTGGAGAGGGAGGAAGACCAAGAGAGAGGGAGGCGGAGAGGGAGGGAGACCAAGAGAGAGGGAGGCGGAGAGGGAGGGAGACAGAGAGGGAGGGAGTCAGGGAGAGAGGGAGACAGAGAGGGAGGGAGACAGAGAGGGAGGGAGACAGACGGAGGCAGGCAGAGGGAGGCAGGCAGAGGGAGGTAGACAGAAGGCGGGAGACAGAGGGAGGGAGACAGAGGGAGAGAGACAGAGTGGGAGGGAGATGGAGAGGGAGAGAGAGAGGGAGGAAGACAGAGAGAGGGAGACAGACAGAGGGAGACAGAGGGAGAGAGACAAAGGGAGAGAGAGCCAGAGGGAGGGAGACAGAGGGAGGGAGACAGAGGGAGGGTGACAGCGGGAGGGTGACAGAGAGAGGGAGACAGAGAGTGGGAGACAGAGAGGGAGGGAGAAAGAGGGAGGGAGACAGAGGGCGGGAGAGAAGGAGATAGAGGGAGGGTGAAAGAAGGAGGGAGACAGAGGGCGGGAGAGAGGGAGACAGAGGGAGGGACAGAGGGAGACAGAGGGAGGGAGAAATAGGGAGGGAGAGAGAGAGGGAGGGAGACAGAGAGAGAGAGAGGAAGTGAGACAGTCAGAGTGAGTGAGACAGAGGGAGAGAGACAGAGATGTGTGTTTGCCTGGTCTGGTGGCTCAGTGGACGAAGGTGCCGGCTGCAGGGACCTGTCTTAAACCTCATGGTCACAGTTGTTTTTATGCTCTAGTCCCAACCCCCTCCCCCACTGATCTCGCCCCCACCGGTGCGGCCCCCACGACAAACCACACTGTAAATTTGGCCCCCTAGAGAAAGTGTGTGAGTACCCATGCAGTAGCACATGTACTTGAGGACTACCAGCTGCTTTTACAGATCTAGGTCATCTTACACCTAAGATGGATAAGTTTGGTTTATTGTTGGAATTGCCCTGGTTAAACACTAGCACTCTAATCCCAAAGGTAAGTTACATTTTTGAGTACTTTACTTGCCTAACTTGACTCTTACACTTTTGTGTAATGTTACTACTTCAGGCTAAGTGTAAAGGTACTCAAAAGTGTAGACTTACACATCTCCATTCTCTGAAAAATATGGTGGAGACACATTTACATGTGTAAGTTACTACTAAAAAGAATATTGTAGTGAGTCCAGGACCACATATGGTACTGCAATGCCTTTTGTTAGAACACAATGAAAGTAGAGACTTGAATGTGAACCGCATAGAAGATAATGTTAAATATTCCATATTTTTAAATTAATTATGAAATAGTTCTATTACTTTGCATTCAAACTGTAATGTAATAATACATTTGATTACATATAGTTTTAATTATTGTGGACACCACTTTGAATAATAATTAATGCCTACTAAAACATTTTTTAACTTTTGGTGGGAATTTATTTTTTAATTTAAACTTTAATACAATGGTAATGTCATTTAATATGTTTTAAATATCATTATTAATTCAAAATGTTGTTAACATTTCTGTAGCATGTTTTCTTTAGTTCTAGATTTACAATAAATATATGCAATTAATTTATTTAGTATTGGAAATAAAAATCTTTTTACAAATGTTTTCCAAGTTTTATAAACTTTTTTTACTTTTCCCTGTACTTTCCATGCAACTATCTGCTTCACTGGGGTGGCTTTCTCCCTGTGGTAAAGTCTGGGAACACTTTCCATAGAAAGTATAAGCTTGACTGACACACAGTACAATCAGCTGCAGCACAAGCTTCCCTTTCACACATAGAACAGGTACAGAATACACCGAAACAATACAATGTTTTTGTATTTATTTAGGTATTTTACCTGCTGGTGATTGTCATTATAATAACTGGAGGGCTAATTCACACAAAATTACACACACAGTCGTTCGCATACAAAAACAAAACAGATCTAGAATAGGCAGCAACACAGCAAGGTTCATAAGCATGTACAGCGTATGTACAACACAAGCATCATCAGTGTAAGCTGCAAATAATAGATTGTGGGATGTGCTGCAATCATGCCAGCTTACCTCAACCAATCAGGTTAAGCTCTGTAAATAATATGGCAGAATCGTTGTTCGGGGGAGTCCCAGTTCCGAAGAAAGAGTGGTAGAAAAGGGAGAGAATGCCGTTCTCTTCAGATAATGATAGGGGACAGTATGCCCTTGTCTTGGTGCCCTCACACACCCCAAAGGATGTCATGCTTCATCATTGGGTAGTGCTTCTCGTCGGGCTGGTGCTGCATTGCCCTACGGGTAGTGGCGGCTCGCCGTGTGAGAGCTGTGGTGTGGTGGGGCAGGGAAGGGGCAGGGTGGGGGGTAGTAGAGTCCGACATACGACGGACAGGAGTAAGGTAAGTAATTAAATAAATAAAACAATTTACCTTACGCACGCTGTATCACTGAGTTTGGGAAGCAGCGCGTGCTTACCTTACTCCTGTCTGTTGTATGTCAGAATCTACTACCCCCTACCCTGCCCCTGACCTGCCCCGCCTCAGCACCCCACAGCACTCCCATGGAGAACCGCCACTGCCTACAGGTCCCCTAAAGGGTCACTTTTTCGGAGATCTTTTGATGATTAAGCCATAAAGGTGTGTGCAGGTCTGAGTTGAAGCAGTGTTAAAAGTTACCTGGAGAGGGGGTAGTCGTAGGTTTAATGAGAAAGAACCCCTCTGTCATCAGTAAAAAATCAAAAGGCTGTGCTGCTTGAGGGTGAAAATGGCCCACAGTAGCTAGGCAGGTGTCATGTCCATTCTGGACATGTGAAAGTACGACATGTTACATGTAGTATAGTGGTCTCAGGGGGAGATCCTAAGCGCTTTTCAGGACCAAGATGGAAAGCAAGGTGGGTGCTAGTGCAGTGTAGTGGCCCATTAGATGGTACAGTGCCACTATTTGAGGTTATATATTGATCTCCCTTTTCTATCACTCTTTCGTAGGAACCGTGACTCCCCCAAACAACGATCCTACTTTTCAGGAGCACGAGTCACTGGACCTAGATCTGAAACCGGTCCTAGGATGCTTGTTTCCAGTCCAGGGAGGACCTGGCCAGGCAGTTCAGGCTAGACTGTTCCCATTGGGCGCAGGGTCAAAACTGATTTGCATATGGCTGAGTCCAAACTGGAATGGCATGGTGAGCAAAAACACAATGGATTTAGGCCCAGATCTCTGTACTGGGGTGAATGTATGACATTGTTCTGCATTCTGTCCATGAATTATTCTTTTTGCACCGGACCTAGATCCAGCTTTTATTCCCCGCCTCCCCCATTTTTTCTAAATAAAATGGCAGGCAGTATAGAGAAACGTTTCCCTATACTTACACATATGGAGATCCCTGCGCGTCTGCAGTTTCACTATGGTAACTTAAAGGGAAAAGTAAAAATGTCTATTAAACTTGCAAAAAGTTTGTAAAACATGTTTATTGGAAATATTAACATAAATTAATTATATATATTTATTTGAATCGTAGAAATGAGGAAATAATGCTGCAGCTTTATTAATAAATCATTAAATAAATATTTAATTAAAGTAAATATATTAATATTTCAATTAAAATAATTTTTCTCAAGTTTAAATCAAAAAACATTCACATTGAATGAAAAAAATTAAACAATTATGCATTCATAATTCTTAAAAGTGTTCTTTACAATTAATTAAAAATAATGTAATTATATTTAATAACATGTATTACATTAATTGTTGATTGCTAAAAAGTCATTACAATTTTTCATATTAAATATATGTACTATTTTTATATTAATCAATATTATATTTAACGTATTTATATTTGTAACTATTTTAAATATTTTAATTTAATTTGACATTCTGTGGGGGGGTATTTAAAAGTCCCTACCCCAATTATATTTATGGGAAGATGTTGGACTACCAATGGTTGGTCTTCTTACAGAGGAGCTCTTTACTAGCTTGGCGCTTGGTATATCCTCAAGGTCCCCGCTAGATCCGCTCCCTCATAGGATCTGGAAGGAGCATGGCCCGGAACTTTTCCCCTGGCTGCATTTGATCTGCCGCCAATCCCTGGAGGAAGGAGTGGTACCAGAGATATAGAAACAGGCCGTGGTAACCCCCTACTAAAGAAGCCCTCGTTGGATCCAACAATTCCGGCCCACTTTAGGCCCATATGTCCACTGCCCTATCCCATAAAAATTCTGGAAAAGGCTGTCAGTAGATCTCTGTCAAGCTACCTAGAAGAGAACTGCCTACTGGATAAGGACCAGTTTGGATTCCGCCCAGGCCATGGGACAGAAACTGCATTGGCAACCATGCTGGACACCTTGAGAATGCGAGCCGACAGTGGCAATTCATCAGTACTAGTACTGCTGGATATGTCGGCCGCATTCGACACGGTTAGCCATGCAGTTCTGTTAAGGAGGTTAGAGAATCAGGGCGTGAAAGGTAAGGCCCAGAAATGGCTACAATCTTACCTGCTAGGCAGACAACAGGTAGTGACTTTGGGTCTGTTTGCTTCCCCTAAATCCCAGGTCCACCATGGAGTGCCACAGGGTTCGTCGATCAGCCCAATCCTTTTTAATATTTATCTGCAGCCCCTGATCCCTATTATAAAATCAAACGGGATCGATTTAATCAACTATGCTGATGACACCCATTTGGTGTTCTCCCTGGAAGGGAAGCATGCGGTGACCATGGATACTCTCCAGCGATGCATGGGAAAGGTCTCTGGCTGGCTTAATGCAAATTCTCTCCAATTCAACGAGGGGAAAACAGAGGTAGTTTATTGCTCACCGGCTAAATTGAGTCAGCAACCATTTTGTGAGATCAGGCTCTTGCCGGGAGCCGACCCCTGCATCCCAGTTAAGACCGTGCGGAATCTGGGAGTATTGTTTGACGAAAACCTTCAATTAGTATCGCAAACTAATAAAACAATCAGTGTCTGTTTCGGCCTGCTAAAAGCGCTCAGACAGATTCTCCCTCTTCTGCCGGAAGAGACCCGACCTCTGGTGGTAAGGAGTGTAATTTTGGCTAGACTCGATTACTGTAACTCGCTATACCTGGGTGCCCCTTTATACATCTTGCAGAGGCTCCAGAGAGTCCAGTCGTTTGCGGCCAAGTTGGCACTTAACAGACCCCGTGGCTCTTCTTCCACAATGGCGTTGAGAGATCTACATTGGCTGCCAATAAGAGATAGAGTCACTTTCAAATCCTTATGTATTGTTTATAGAGCGCTACACAGTACGGGTCCTCTTCCATTGCAGGAAAGACTTACGTGGTATAAACCCACTAGGTCTCTGCGCTCCTCCAGCCTAAGCCTGGCAGCCACCACCAGAGTCAGACGCTCGAGGATGGGAGGCAGAGCTTTCTGTACAGTAGCGTCCCGACTAAGGAATGAGCTGCCTCAGAACATTAGGCAAGCCGACTCCTTGATAGGCTTCAGGAAGAGCCTAAAGACGTGGCTATTTGCCAAAGTCTGAAATCTCGGCGTCTATCATCCAGCTTTTCAATCTGTCAATTCCATCTGACTAGTTTTCTTTACAAAGCGCCAGGATACCCGCAGGGTGACAGCTGCGCTATACAAGAACAATATACAATACAATATACAATGTGGGGTCCTGAGTTTACATCAGCTCTGGGTAATATACTACTTTTTTGAGTCCCTAAACCCCTCTCTAGCCCTCCCTTTCTTACTTCTTCCTAAACCTCTCCCATTTTGTAAGAAGTATTCCCTATTTTCCAGCCAGTTCCTTTGTGCCGCCCACATTTACTACTTAAAAGTATATTTACGTATGTGGACATTTGGGGCAGAGATCTCTGCGCAGAAAAAAATACGCGAGGCAGAGGCGTAAACTCCACATGTAGGATTGTGAATAGCATTTTGCAGTCAGTTTGTAGTACTATTGTGGTACTACAAAACATCCTAAAATGCAATTTGTGAATAGGCCCATGAGATAATCAGTAGTTATAACGTATTTTCAGGGGTTAGAGCAATTTGAAACTTTTTAATACAAGGCAGATTAGCTGGAGTTCTACAGAAACATTTTAGTCAAAGTTAGTTTTATAGAATCGTGGGAGTGAAGAACTGAGTAAAACTTTTGTTCCGCTTATGTAATGAATGATTTTCACAGGAAGTGTGCTTAATTAAATTAATTTAAAAGTAATTTTAAGCGTGGGAAGTGTTGTATATGTTCATGAGGAAATATGCTTGGTATTAATTAACTTATATTTTATGTGCCAATACGGTGACTGCTATGATCCAGAATCTGCTTCCTCGTTGGAAGTAAAAACATGTTTGGATTGTGTGCTTCAACGATCATTAAATGTATATGTCGCTGCAACTGCAGAATTAATTAGTGACGCGATTATTAGATTAAACAAGGGGGTGAACATGCTAGCCCTTACCACTCCTCATACTCTTCTCGTTTCTAGAAAGTAAACAGCCATAGATAACGCCAATACCATTGACCTTGGTGAAAAACGTCACTAATATGCATGCGAGCGGGCAAACGTTGGTGGCAGTAGTGCAAGCTTCACTGACATGTGCAAATCGGTAGATCATGGGTCACTAAAGTTCAAGCGTCACTGGCGCGCAGTGCAATCAGCTGCAGCACAAGCTTACCTTTCACACACAGAACAGGTACAGCAAACACAGAAGCAATGGAATATGAATGTATTTATTCATGCTCTTTATAAGGTAGTGATTATCATCATAACATAATAACTGGAGGTTCAATACACGCACTAGACCGCTCACATACAAAAACAAAACAAATATAGTACAAGCTTCAACATAGCTATATTCATTCGCATGTACAGCTTATGCACATAGGCACCGGCAATGCAATACAAGCTTTAATAACGTGCACAGAACAATGTGTGGGACAGGCTGCAATCATGCAGGCTTGCCCTGGCCAATCACGTCACGTGGGGTAAATAAAGTGTCAGTCGTAGAAAGAGCAAAAAGAGTCCTGGGAGGGGTCAGAGGGAGAGAGATAAACAGAAGACATTACAGGTTTTGTTACCAATGAACATGCTCTTAAACGTGCGATATTCTTGGCAGGTCCTGCTGGTAGTAGGAGAATTTAACAGTTTATCATAAAAATCACATGACTCTGGATAAAAATACTGGACTCTCATTCACATGCAGGTATCCACATTATTTTAACTTTAACAGCCACTCAAAAATCTTAGTAGATAACAAAAAGATACTCAAGACTCAATCACTCAAATGTTATCTACTGTAGGAATTGAAAAATAAAGAGATAACTGGGGACCATCTTAATGCCTGAGCCGCACCAATCTCACTTAAAAAGCAAGATCATTACATCTTGGAAGAGGCACAGTGGGTGAGCGTTTCATACCTAGAAAACTGTCCCACTCATTCGGTGTGAAATTCTGTCATGGAGAAGAATCCCATGCCTTGAAACAAAGGTTCAGACATTGGGTGTGAGTCCCACACTTTGAAGTAGTGTTGGACTCATACGATGGGACTCGCCCACTGAAAAAGAATCAATCAATCAAGTTTATTCGGTTTTAATGATATAAAACCATAAAAGTTATCACATAAAATTACATATAATAGAATTGTTCTATCACAGATAAAACACATTCTGCAACATTCCGTCCAAAATCAGTGGTTTAAAATACAAGATTCGTACACCAATAAGCATAATCCATCAGTTAATAACCATACCAGCTGGGTTACACCATCCCAGACCTTTAATTGAATTTAAAAACAGCACTTAAACCCTAACACATATTAATATTGAATCAAGACATGCCCTAGATTTTGCCACAGATTTCAGGTACCCAAGAACAAAAAAGGTACACTCATCCTTCAGCAATTGCAAATACAGGAGTGCTGGGCGAGCCTGTATAAAATCCATCCTCTTCAAAAGCGGCACAATAAAAAACTTCCGGAGGACCTCATAAAATCTACAAAATAATATAAAGTGTAGCAAATCCTGTGGAGACTCTCCGTCCCACCCACAGGGTGCTAACCCTTGCCCTCTTCTGCTCCCCCTTGGCACGGCTAGCAGAAGGTGAAAGAGATCCAGTCTAAACCTGGTCAATAAAAAACGTTCATAAATAGTAAAATCCCCCAGGAGGTAAGGCTCAGTTAATAATGTTGTCTTTAACATTATAAATTTACGTACACTGGGTTTACGCATTTCCCGCTCTTCCCTCTCCAGTTTAATAAGATTGCCAAAGGACTCCCCTATTATCCCAACATCCTGTTTGGTTATTAAATCAGGGTTCGTGTACAGTTCACATCGAAGCTGCCATCGATGTATCTGCTGACCCATGGGATGTCGAGCGCGCGATCGAGGGTCATACACTCTTTTAAAATCATGTGGCTCAGAGTTAATTCCTTATTCAACCAAGTTTTTAACCAAAACGTTAAGGGACAGAGAGGCAAAATATCATTTGGAAAATGCACCCCCAGTTCTTCGTGTAACACTATCTTAGATGTGCCATAGGGAACACCCAATAAGCGTTTCAGAAAACTATTCTCGACTACCTGAAGGTCATCTGTAGAAACATGCCCCCATATTTCGCTTCCGTAGGAAGCTATTGCTACACTCTTCGCTCGATAAATCTTCAACAGGGCTGCAATGGGTCTCTTTCCTATCTTTGATGCAAAGTCTAAAATAGCCGTGTTCACCCTCATCAGATCCCCCTTCTTTCTTTGTTTTAATGGGCCCCAATTTCCACACGCATCCAAGACGAACCCCAAATATGAGAAGACATCTGTGCGTGGTACCTTGGCCAGGCCAACCTTAAATTGAAACAATTTTTTGGGTCGTATCCCCACTTGCATGACAAAAGATTTAGAATCATTGATCGATAAGTCCCGATCCGCCATAAAAGAGGAAAAAGCATCAAGTAGGGTCTGTAGCCCCCTAGCAGTCCTAGATATAAGGACCTCGTCATCCGCATAAAGTAATACAGGGAGGCCATGTTGACCTACGTGTGGATAGTCCACCCCTGTAGACAAAAGAGCTTTGTCTAAGTCATTAATATATAAATTAATCAAGAAAGGGGCCAAAATACACCCTTGACGGACACCTCTTTTGATATCAAAATCACGAGACACATGTAGGTCTTGCGAGAATCTGACGTTGACCTTAGTTGCATGATGGAGGTCTTTAACAAATTGAATGATGTTACCATCTACTGCTATGTCTTTCATGGAGTACCACAGCTTGGTCCTATTCACGTGATCAAACGCGTAAGATAAGTCCATGAAAGCTAAATAGATGGTACCAGGGCGTGCAACCGTATACTTCCTAAGGTTCATGGTAAAGTTAAGGCACTGGGCCACGGTAGACCAGCCAGGGCAGAACCCGTATTGGGCATTAGATAAAATATCATGTTCCTATGTCCAGCTGGTCAATCTAACTTAAAGCACATAGCCCACCTCCTTGACCACCGAATCCTGCAACAATATCATTCTGTAACAATGTGTGTTATCACAGTCCCCCTACTTGAAAACTGGCACAATAGTCGAGGTGACCCAGGACTCGGGGCAACCCGTCCTTACCGCCGCATTAATTAAGCCAGTAAGCACCGGGGCCCAAGAGGAAAGATCAGGTTAAAAAAGAACCGGGGGATACTGTCAGGACCTGGGGCTTTGTTACTTGTCAGCCCAGTGATGCCTCCCTCAATCTCCCCCAACCCGAAAGTCAATATGGTGGAAGCTACTTCTCGGCCTGAATCACTGGTCAACTTGGGGGGTTGGGGGGCTCTCAAACATCGCATTAATATGTGACACCCAATCATTTCCCATAATGTGTGCGCATATGGTGCTACCTTCAGCATGATCAAGGATGGGGCTGTTGATGATACTCCAAAATCTAGAGCTATTCTTCAGTGTACTAGCCTCAATCAGCTCCCTCTAGGTCTACTCCTTTAGTGTAGACTTATGTTTGGCCAATTTCATCTTGTAATCTTTACGGCAAGCTTTGACTAGGGTCTGATTTCTTGGGCTCCTATGTTCTTGCCGCCTTCGAGCAGGAAGAATCAAACCACCTGGGGGTGGGGGAGACTATTTTGCGGGCCGGGGAACTTAAAAGGTCACTTACTCTGGCGGAAATAATGTTGAAGGCACTAATGACCCCACCTGGAGATGTATGCCGCCAGATACATATGGCCAGTTGGCTAGCACATTGTTCTGTGACTGATTTATAAATGTCGTCTGGAGAAATCTGTGTCCATTTATGCCTTTGTTTACCATCTATTGGTCTTATTGCTCCTTTTTCCACAGTTCCCCTTTCACATGACAGTAATGGTCCTCGCAATTCAACACACAGGCGGTTATGATCACTGTAATCGCTTTCATGTATACAAAAACCACTGAATGAAAATTTCAAGAATGATGAAATTAATATAAAATCAATAACTACCACATCCTCTTCCTTTAAAGGAAGGGATGACTGCCTTGCTACAGGGGTCACCTAGTGACAAGAGAGATATTCAATCAAATTCATGTAGGAGGTTATTCATAGCATCCCCCTGGGTAGACTGCTCAAAATACTGCCCCCTTGCACAAGGGCAACGTAGTTCACCCAATCTAGTAACCATGGGATTGCCACAGAGATGTATATTAAAGTCCCCTGTAATCATGAAGTTTTCGAGTGCAGTTATAAAGGAATCCAACAGATTGATGTTACACCCCCCATTCATACTTGAAACAGAGTTATAAAAGTTAATAAGGCCCAGTTTTCTGGAATCCTTCCTTAAAACCAAATATTGTATGCAAGGGCTTTGTCAAGGCAAAACCTGTATCTGGCAATCCACAGCGACAGAAATAAAAATAAATAGACCACCCTTTGATCTACCAGCTGTTGAGGGGGAGGCCTGAACAAAGAAAGACTTATAGCCCTCCAGAAATAAACTGCAATCTACCAACCACATTTCCTGTAAACAAATCACTTGAAATTGTTTCATAAATGCTATCTTCATTGGGTCGGAGAACTTATTAGCCAGTCCAGCGACGTTCCAGGATATAGCATTAGT
Organism: Lissotriton helveticus; assembly: GCF_964261635.1. Classification (NCBI taxonomy): domain Eukaryota; kingdom Metazoa; phylum Chordata; class Amphibia; order Caudata; family Salamandridae; genus Lissotriton; species Lissotriton helveticus. The sequence continues at coordinate 164,304,997 of NC_136062.1, read as the reverse complement.
ATCATGTCCACACAAGCTCTCCTGGTTTTGCTCTGGAGAGTCCCGCCGAGCTGTAGGATTCACCGGGTCCGTTAGTGGGGAGCTATCAAGTCAATCACACCTATCCAATCTAGACAGAGGGGTGAATCTATTTGACAGCTCCAGGGACATAAGACGTAAACCATGCCGGCACACAGGAGTCTCGTCAGGGTAAGCTGTTCTAACAAACAGATTCGTAGAAACATTCCTGGTGTGTGGTGTTCTCTGCGGCGGGACAACAGATGGAGGTGTGTCAACAGGATTCATATGTATACTCTCTGCAAAGTCAGGTTTATAGAAAAACCAGAGTGGCAGGGCCATGACGGCCGACTCGGAGTGCGCAGGATCAGATTGTGACCGTAAAATAGAATCCTTTCTGCTAAACGTGGCATATTAAAGTTTACAATAATACAATCCCTCGATAGTGATTTGTAGGAATTACCAATCCACTTCACTCTTCGCACCATGATAATGTTTTTTTTCACCCTTGTTCCCAGATGTGTATTATATGATAGCCAATGTAAGACTTTATTCTTCAGCTGGGAAAAGTCCTCTTTCCTGCCTCCTATGAGAGTTTGTACATTCCCCAGTACCACAACATATGAAGTGTATTCCACGGGCAGGTGTATTACTGGTAAATCTTGAGGATGAGCTTCCCCTCCCCTCCCCTCTGTAGCTGAGCCCCTGTAGGATGAATCTCTGCCTGAGACTGGAGCTGTGGCTGCAGAGACGGACTGCTGCTAGGGTGATGGGATCCACTCTGCATCAACAGTCGGTGACTTTCGATATCTTGTCAGTCCTTTCGCTGTAATTGACCCCTGTAAACATTTTTTAGGCGGTCCGAATTAGGGGGGCTGGTAGAGAGCTTAGTACAGGTTGGACGACTGAGCCTCCAGTCGGTGCGAATGGAGGAGAGCATTTAAGAACCAATAGACTCTTTTCAATGGCTGCCAGAAGTTGGATTATCGGGACCAACTTTGAGTCCAGTAAGTTCTCCATTGTTACCTTCATGGATTCCTGAACACTCATCATGTCAGACTTGGACAGCGTCGAAGTAACAGTGGTTGTCGCTTTGGGGGGCTGATTCAGTTTTAGCCTTTTGGCTTTACCACCAGATGTTTGGGATTTCCTTTTGATACCGGTCCCTGCCCCTGTACCTCCCTGCTCAGACAGGGGAATGTTCCCTTGCGGGGGTGCATCGTGGTGCGGGCAAGCTAAGAACAGATTCCAACCCAGCTCTATTTGATTTGGCTTCAGTGCCCCCATAGTTATTGATAATGACGGCTGGAGAGAGAGGTCGTCGTTGGACTGAAGAATGAAGGGTGGCCCCACTGCCATCTTGCGTTCCTGTGATGTTTAAGAGATTACATGTTCCGTTATCCATGCTGATCATTAACATGGGTGTTTCTGTATGCATGGTAGATGAAGCAGTAACCGGTGACCTGGAAAGGCGATGATTAACCAGCTCAATCTCCTTATCCAGGACGGCTGGGGCATGCTGAAGAAATGAATTCATGGTTGTTACTGGGGCAGTAGTGCCAGCTACCAGCAGCCCCTACCAGAGGCTAGTGTTGCTTTGCGTCTGACCATATGGATTTTGGTGTTAGCGGTTTCAACAGTTGGCTGGTGTTAGATAATACTGATACTTGAATGAAGTTGTCGATTTTTAAGGCCAAAATTGTCGGTATGACAGGAAGGAACTACGTGGTACCACAGACACAAAGGCACAGAAACAATTGTTGACCAGCAATCCTAGAAGTAACATAATTAACAGAAATCAGACCAGGAGCCTTCTTACCTTTGCCTTGATTCCTGAAACTGTTACTGAAGTGCCTGTAAAAGTCAGGGTCAATCAGTGGTGCTCCCCTGGGTATATAGAAAAAAGATCTGGTAAAAGGCCAAGAGAATGGGCCCAGCCCATCCTCTTCCGGGCTAAGTTGGCCACAGATGGGCCCGCCCTATGGCCCAGTTGCGGCCTGGGCGCTTCCCGCGCTGGTTTAAATAGTGCCTCCCCGTGCTTCCCACTGCTAAACGCGGCTCCTGCCGCGAAGACTGCTGGGCCTTGAGGTCCTGTGGTGCGGGCAAGCGTTTAGGCGTTTTGCAGAGAAAAGCGGGGAAAAAGAATCATATTAACTCAGTTGAGCCACTGCCTCACACATACTTTGACTTTGGGAGTGTTGCCCAGTCTGCTGCCTGGTGGAGTGATCAAACATTGCTTTGGTTACCAGTAAGCTTTTGTTCCTGTTTTGGTAGTGAATATCTTAACAGTTTGGCTGCAGATCCTGGTGTTACATTTTTGAGTTCTAGGACCGCTGAAAGCACATGCTGATTCTAAGTACCTATACAGATGATTAGATTGGAATGTGCCAACAGATCAGGGGAGACATATGGAAAGGAAATCAGAGAGAAATACTGGACTGGTGACTACTTGGAGTAGTACTCCGCTAGGCCTATGATGGGTCTATCCTCATCAGTATTCTTAGGAGATAGTGCCTTAGTAATGGATTCTGCTAAATCCAACTTTGGACTAACACCTTTTCCAGATATGATGTAACCCAGGTATGTCACTGCTCCAACCCTAAACTGGGGCTTTTCTCTCTTCAATTAGGACTACTGAATCATGATGTTACGTTTAATTAAGTTAACCTGCTCAAAATTGACTTCAGCATGACATCATGATTCACTTTATAAATGCCATAAACAAGGATGTCATCCGAGAAGGATAAAACATTATTGACACCCTTCATTCATTATCCCTTGTAATCATGCTGCCACTGAGGCTAGATCAAATGGCAGTCTAACAAATCTAAAAGATCCAAATTGACGTAACAAAGGATGTGAGAGGTCATAAGTCTTCATGCAGCAATACTTGATACACTGCCGAAAGGTCCATAACACTGAATACCTTTGCTGCCTCAAGCATTGACAGAGCATCAGCAATGTTCGATAATGGTTGACTTTCCATAAATATGCACAGATTTAAATCTCTCAAATTCACACACATCCCGATCTTAGTCCCTTTGTCTTTGGGTCCCAGCACAACAGGCTCCAATCATTCTGAGGACTCAATCTTTTTCACCTCACCCAACTTCAGCAACCTGTCTAACTCTTCCCTTAGGTGTTCCAGCATAAAATTTGGCACTTTTCTCATGTCATGCATACTTGGGTTAGCATTGTTCTTTAATATGATCTTGTGCTTGAAGTCCTTAAACAAACTTAACTTGTCACTGAACACCTAAGGGAACTCTCTGTCAAATCTTCATCCTCACTAATATTCGCTTCTAGTAGAACTTGATCTGTGGAACTGGGATGAAGTGTGATACCAAGATCCCTTTGATGTCTTTAACCTAACAAGTTGTCCTCCCATTATACTACATACATCTTATCCACTGTCTGCCTACCCTTGAGATTCGCCCTAAGTGAGATGGGTATGCCCAGACGTGGGTCCCTTGCTCATTGTTCCACTGGATTCAAGCTAGCCTGGCTGAAGAAGGGTGACATACCCTGAAATCCGTCCCAGGATGCTTGTTTCTGGTCCAGGGAGGTTCCCATAGGGCACAGGGTCAAGACTGATTTGCATATGGCTGGGTCCAAAATGGGGTGGCGTAGTGGGCAAAAGAATGATGGGTTTAACCTAGAACTTTTAACTGGGGGAGAATGTTTGCGTTGTCAGCATTCCGTCCATCGTTTGTTTGCTGTAACACTTTTCGCCCTAAGTGGGATGGGTATGCCCAGACATGGGTCCCTTGCTCACTGTGCCACTGGATTCAAGCTAGCCTGGCTGAAGAAGGGCGACATACCCAGAAACCGGTCCCAGAATGCTTGTTTCCGGTCCAGGGAGGACCTGGCCTGGCAGTGTGGTCTGGACTGTTCCCATGGGGCACAGGGTTAAGACTGGTTTGCATATGGCTGGGTCCAGACTGGGGTGGCATAGTGGGCAAAAGAACAATGGATTTAACCCGGATCTTTTCAATGGCGGAGAATGTTTGCATTGTCAGCATTCCGTCCATCATTTGTTTTGTGTAACACTTTTTGGCCTAAGTGGGATGGGCATGCCCAGACGTGGGTCCCTTGCTCACTGTGCCACTGGATTCAAGCTAGCCTGGCTGAAGAAGGGTGACATACCCTGAAACCTGTCCCAGGATGCTTGTTTCCGGTCCAGGGAGGACCTGGCCTGGCAGTGTGGTCTGGACTGTTCCCATGGGGCACAGGGTCAAGACTGGTTTGCATATGGCTGGGTCCAGACTGGGGTGGCGTAGTGGGCAAAAGAACGATGAATTTAACCCAGATCTTTTGACTGGGGGAGAATGTTTGCATTGTCAGAATTCAGTCCATCATTTGTTTGCTGTAACACCTTTCGCCCTAAGTGGGATGGGTATGCCCAGACGTGGGTTCCTTGCTCACTGTGCCACTGGATTCAAGATAGCCTGGATGAAGAAGGGTGACATACCCTCAAACTGATCCCAGGATGCTTGTTTCCGATCCAGGGAGAACCTGGCCTGGCAGTTCGTTCTGGACTGTTCCCATGGGGCACAGGGTCAAGACTGATTTGCATATGGCTGGGTCCAAACTGGGATGGTGTAGTGGGCAAAAGAACAATGGATTTAACCCAGATCTTTTGACTGGGGGAGAATGTTTGCATTGTCAGCATTCTGTCCATCATTTGGTTGCTGTAACATGGTATGTCCCTGGAGGTGAGTGTGCTGTCTGTCTCTTGAGTGGGCTGTGTGTGGGTTTGTTCTTGTGTCTGTGTATTTGTGTGCTGCGTGTGACTGTTGAGGTGTATTCATGTGTATGTTTGTGTGTGCTTAGGTCAGGGAGGGTAGTTGGGACTGTGGATGGGGAAGAGGCAGGAGGGGGAGGGACTGCTGGAGCTGGGACACTGCTGCCATCGGTGTGGAGGCCAGAGCCTGATTCGATCTGTGCAGGGCAGACATGTCTGAGTGAATGCCCTCCAGGAATTATACCATTTGTGTCAAATGATTGGTATGCATCTATAGGACATTCAGCACTGCCGTCTGCCCCACAGAGATCTGCCTCAGGTGCTTGCTATGAAGGAGACTGGCCCCCTGCCACGGGAGTGGCCACAGACACTTGCTTGGGAGCAGCGGGGAGGGTGGAGATGGCAGTGGTGGTGGTGGACTCCGATGTAGAGGAAGCATTCCCTGTCTCTTCCACCACAAGGATGTCATCACTAGAGCTGGGCTGGTCTTCAGATGCTGCAGATGTTGTTTCAGACCTGCCTTGAGTGTAGCTCTCATCACCCTCCCCACCACTGAATCCCACCCCGTCTGACTCAGCACTGGACCCAGACTGGCAAACTGCTCCCCCTTTATCCGTGGCACTGCCTCCTCCACTGGAAGGTGCTGATGCTGTGAACAAGAATGAAAAAGAATCACATATGTTATCTGTATGTACTTGACTTAGGTAACATCACAAATCTTCACAGATCAAACAAAGACATCATTTTGACATGTGCATTATCTTTTAATATATTTACATACATGGCACTTGTCAGTCTGCCAGTTAACCATTGCTCCCTCGCACATAATGTTATCTGCAACATTGGGTGTATCAACATCAAGTACCACAACCACAATGTCAACTACTTCACTATGTAGCAGGTGATGTATCGTCTTTTGCACCTGACAGTCTCATTTCCTGACATGCCTGCCTCATCTCCTGCAAGGATGTTTAGCGCTCAAAATGGGAATTCGATTCACACAACTGAATTAAGACATGGTATCGATTCTGCAATCCCTAGTCATCAAATTGGGAACTATTGGCTCTAATGTCACTGGTCAAATTACTTCCTTGTCAAACTTTAAGCTGGTGTACTCATTGCATGAGTCATGTCACGCAGATAACAGTGATTGTTCTCATTTGTCCTGTGACTAAGGGTTCTCTACTGTCAGGTCACACATCTTACTGTGGAATCACTAAGGGGCATATTACCAACAAAGTGGCGAAGAGAGGTATTAGCCGCCTTGGCTTAACGCCTCTCTTCGCCACTTCAGAAACGCTAGGCTGCACCATATTACCAAGGATATGGTGCAGCCTAGCAATTTCCCCTGCGATGGCGATACGTTTTACAACTTAACACCAGTGCAGGCAGGGAAGGTTTGTTTATGTACAGGAAGGCGTTCCTTCCTGCACATAAACAAAGCTTAAATGCCATTTTGTAACTTACATGTGTGCTGCTTCATGCACCTTCCTGTACAAAAACAAACCTTGGCATTTTGCTTTTTCCATGTGTGCTGCAAAAGGCAGCACACATTGAGACAGCAAAAACGAGGAGAAATGAAGCCTTTCTCCTCGTTTCGCCACCTTAAGAACAGGTCTTTCCTGTTCTTAAATTCAGTGCTGCCACCTATTATCGCTATCGCCTCTCTTGATAATAGGTGGCAGCGTCAAAGTGAATGGGTGTTGCGGTGGAATGCCCACTGCAAAAACCCACTGCATGCCCCCTTTCACAAAGAGTTTATCATGAAAGAGGCCCTATTACCAAGGCAGCATTAAGTCAATTAACATGGCTTTAAGCCACGTTAATTGACTTAACGCTGCCTTGATAATAGGGTGATGCAAATAGCGCCGCGTTATCGGCAGAAAAGTGCTGATGACGCGATGATAAGGGGCTTGATAATATGCCCCCAAGGTAGAAGGCCTTGCTAGGGTTAGTGGCATGTGGCACACTGTCTTGTGTCATCTATGCACAGTGTCATGAAGATGATTCAGAATGTTGTGCACAGCTCACCATTTTCAGATGTGAACAATGGTCAACACACTTCCAAGTCCAATGACTGCATCTTCACAATGCTTCTGGTGAAACACCATGCCACTGGCCCGTCTGGGTGCATTGTCTATACAGACCATTAGTACTGAACCTCTATTCTTCATGAGTCTAGTCAACACTGTGTACTAATCCTGTCTAGACTGCAGAAGTCCCCATTTGTATGACCCAAGTCTGAATGTCCCTCACTTTTATTAGACATATTGCACACTTTCTACAGCTTAAATGCTCTTATTTTCCATCTCAATTGGATAACTTACTTCAAAATGATGCATATTTTACATCTCTCAATCTGACATTGATACATCATACACATGGATAACAAAGCCCCAAGTATGAATGGTCAAGAGCATTTACACATATGTCAACCATTGTGAATGTGTATCTGACATCATACCTTACAATGTTAGCCATGTTACCACCAGCGACCACCTGTGTTTGACAATGAATGGTATGTGTTGTCACTGTTACATAGCCAGACACATGGACACATTATGTTGGATGGAGTGAATGGAATATTCCACATAATCATGTGTAAGGCCAGAGTGACAGGTGACAAGAGTCCGCAGACTCTTGGGATACATTTGATTACACTTAGCATCATGGCTGGTACCTAACACTGACCAAGCATAACTCACCAAGGCCTTAACATTGATGTCACCTGTCGCCGGGATGTATAGCATAGGCTTTTCATACTTGAGTGCTCCAATAACAGCATACTTCACAGATTTGTTGAAACCACACTGAGAACAGGTCATATATTAGTCAATGTCCTGACACATGTTGAGCAATAGCAGTACTCCAGAAAGTTATCTCCATGCACAAGTTGTTATAATTTTTACTGATTGCATGATCATGGCACTAGTGTCACTACCCTGAACATAACTTCTTTACATGTCGCTGATTAAAGGGGCATAACCAGGCATCTAATAATCCTTGTGCATGTGCATCTTTTAACATTGAATAGTGGAGTTGCCTGACTTCCGACCTGTAAAATGAGCTGCAGGCAAAGATACTACAACATGCATGTTTGAAGAAAGCTGTGTGACAAGGCACATACTCACCCCCTCCTTGTTGTTGTGTGGCTTTCAACTGCCCCTCCAGGTCAGGGAAGACCAACACCAGGATGCGGAGCATGTGGGGGGTCAGCTTCGGCGCCCGTCTCTCTTGCCTCGCGACAGGCCCAGCTGGACTACTGCGATCTTCCTGGTCCAGCCACGAAGGTCCAGCGACCTCTTGCGGCAATGACGGTCGCGCCGAGTTTCAACCCCACAAAGTGCACCTTCCAGGCGATGGTCCTCCACATCTTGGTCTTCTCAAGGGAGTTGGCCTGTAAGGATGACCTGGTGACATACGCTTAGTTCATATGCAACATGTTTCTGACTCATTATGGCATTATGTGCAGTTGTCCTGTGTTCAATGATGACTCCGTCCCATGAGAACAGTGATAAGATGTTTATCCCAGTACACACACTTTTACAGCAGTGTACCTGCCCGAACAGTTATCTACACACTTCTAAAATTACCAAAAACAGTTTATATGCTTGCCTAAGAGATTCCTATTGCTAGTTGTGCATGGTAAGTGCACATGTCCAATAAAAATGCAGTGTGATCATCACTCACCTGCTCTTCTGGTTTGCCATACAGCTGGCTGTACAATGGCAGGATGGTGTCCAGCAGGGCCTGGTTTTCCTCTTTTGAGAAAGGTGGGGCCATGGGCACTGTATGTGCCATAGTAGCTCCCAGAGTATGTGGACACAACAGCAGAGAGATGGGGAGATGCAGGAATGATGCAGGTAGTGCAGGTAAGAGAAGTCTCAAGGAAACAGACAGCCTTATATCTGAAACAGCAGAGGCGGTCTTAACTCCATACGGCCCAAGCGATAGGTTTGCGTTGGTCGCATTTTCCGATTTAGTCCAATTCATAACATTGCCTGCAGACGACATGCCTAACGCAACATTCAAAAACTCATCATCAGACAGTGAGTACTTTTGATACTTTGGTGATGGGTGGTTACGGAGTCGGATTCTACGCGATGAGGATATGAACCGAAACGCGCGTCTGTCACTATGACAACTTGCAGCCAATGCTGTGTCCGAAGCAGTTAGTATACCGCTACCGCGTCCTTTGAATACTCACCCGCGTCTGTCACCATGGCAATTTGCAGCCAGTGGTTCTGTCGGAATTGGTTAGGATGCGACTAGCATGTCTGTGTTTGTTTTTTGTTTTTTTTAAAATAATTTTTATTGACAACATGAGAAATACAAACCAACAACATATGTAAAAAGAGACCAACTGAGCAAGGAAATAAAATATACTTTTCTGAGACTAGTTAAACCTATTAAGAGAAATTAAGTGACACATACAGATTTGCAACACAACATAGATGTCAAATGGGTGTTAAATAAATGTACCCCAGATTTTTTCAATTTCCGTAGTGATTGAGTCCCTCTCGTTTTAGCTAGTGAAGATTCCATATCATATGTTTCCTTAACCAGAGACCAACATTCCAACACAGACGGTGGGCTCCGTGACATCCACACCCGAGCTATAGTCAGTCTAGCACAGGTGAGTACAATAGTTATTAAATCTTTCTGAGAAGTACTCGCAGTCTGACCACCTAGCATTACCTCCAATGCACTGAGATTAAAACGTCTCCCAAGTTTTTGTGTTAGACTTGAGCAACTCCTCGCCAAAATTCCCTTAGTTCCGGACAAGAGAAGAGCATATGTTCCAAATCAGCCGCTACTTCATCACATTTGGGGCATTTTGTCCGGTCACTAATGGAATTATTTGAGGACCATTTTGCTATCCTTTCTGGTGTATAATAGAGCAAACATATTGTTCTAAATTGCTGTAACCTTAAACCAGAAGAATGTACCGATCTATTAATACTGTTAAGAGCTGAAGAGATGGTATTAGCAGTGATGTTTGTACTAATCTTACACTTCATCTCTCTGCAAGTCTCGCACAGTCGTCAACCTTACATGAATTAAGACTTCTATATCCATCGCTGATCAATGATCTGTTCTTGACCGTGTAAAAACAATTCCAAATATCAGAATCCAGAATGTCTGTTAGATTCATACTACGTACGAGATAATCGCAAATCTGGTAATACTTAAGCCGCATGGCTTCTGTTAGGTTAAATAAGGTATTTAATGTTTCAAAAGTCATAAAGCCACTGTAGTCATAAAGGTCCCCAAGAGTTTTTACTCCTAAGGTAGCCCAGAGCTTACCAGCCCCATCATGAAAGATTTCAGGGAGACCTGGGTTACCCCACAAGGGGAGTTTAGGGTGATAAAGCTATCTAGATTTTAGCACTTTCACTCGCGGTCTTAAATCTAACCCTTTTCAAATAATTTGAGTCATTAATTCTAAAAAGAAACATATTAGAGTCTTCACCTAGCATAAATCTATTAAAGTATTATTCGTTACTAGGATTTAGTAAACTACGGAGACGACCAAGAAAGACTGCCCAAGAATATAACCTAAAATCTGGGAAATCCAGCCCCCCTTGAATAAATGGAAGCTTGAGCAGAGCAATTGCTCAATGAGCTTTTTTGCACCCCCAAATAAAGCTACTAAATATCCCATCTAATCGTTTAAGAAAAGAATTATCATTACGTAGTAGGATGGACCTGAATAAATAGAGAAATTTAGGCGACTACCATGTCTTTCGAATACTCACGCGCCTGTCACCATGACAACTTGCAGCCAATGGCTCTGTCCGAAACGGTTAGGTTGCGGCTAACGCATCCTTTGAATACTCACCCGCGTCGTAACCATGACAACTTGCAGCCAATGGCTCTGTCCGAATCGGTTGGGATGCAGCTACCACGTCCTTTGAATACTCACCCACGCCTGTCACCATGTCAACTTGCAGCCAATGGCTCTGTCCGTATCCGTTAGGATGCGGCTACCGTGTCCTTTCAATAAGCGGTCAGCAGGGCAGGCACGTCTGTAATGAATGTATTTTTGTGCATTATATGTGTGGAATCCGTTTTTTTTTTTTAGATGAAATGGACTTTTACATGAATAGCTCACACTTCCATGAGGAGCTAACCTTGAGGGGCACATAACACACAGATTTTGAGGCTAATACCAACATAGTACAAAATTACTCTGTTTACCCTAGGCTTGGTCACAAGGCCAATGACTTTTTGGGGATGTACAACTCCATTCCTGACCTTTTCTCTACATTTTGGACATGTGTGACCCAGTGTGCAATCAGTGTGATTTCTGGTTTTTAATATTTGGTGTATAAGTCATGGATGAAGCATTTACCTTTGAATGAGTAGACCGTGACATAATGCAGCGACATCAGGTTGTTTTTTTTATGTGAATTACTAGTGATTCTATGTGTCTCAGACTTAAGTGGATGATGTCATATATGTAACACCAACATTGTTCATGTTTTTGTATGTGATTGTATGTGTATTACAGATATGACAACATGACAGTGTGCACCCTGTGATAGCGGTGTGCATGATTCACCATGTGAGATGCTGTGTGTATGTGGTGTCCCACATATCTGGCATTACATGAGCCTATTGTGGGTACCTTTTAACCTTGTAATTGTTCTTACAAACCTATATCATGGGTTATTTGGTGGAGAGTTGTGGAGTATGTGATGCTTGATCACTTGAATGGTGACAGACAGTAGAGAGTTTTTACACTACAGCCCTCTAATTGCTGTGTCACCATACCTTGGTAACATGTCTGGTAAGGGTACTAATGCTGTGATATGTATCCAAGTTCAGCCTTTATCATTGAAATATGTATTTCTAATGTTTTGTTGCTTTATTGGTGTTCAGATTTCATGTTCAGTTTGTCTCAATGCATGTTGCTTTGTACATTGTGAACTAACACAAACTGTGTTTACAATCAACACATAGATATCGAAGATGACCAACATCATGTGGAATCTCCCAAGCAATGTTCAGCCATGTCCTTTGGGATGTGTTGGAGGCATTGTTACATACCTGGACCTGTACATCAAGTTTCCCACATCTGGAGAGTTGACAGACATTAAGGGGGAATTCTATGCCTTGGGACGGATACTACATGTTATTGGCTCTATTGATGGCACCCATGTTGCATTGGTCCCACCACAAGCAAATGAGCAAACATATTGTAACCGCAAGCATTACCATTCGATCAATGTCCAGGTGGTATGTTTGGCTGACATGTTGATCTCCCACATCTGCGCACAATTTCATGGCTCAGTACATAATGCCTCCATCCTGAGAAACAGCGTCTTCCCCCATTTGATGTCTCAGCTGCAACCTTATCGTGCCTAGCTTGTTGGTAGGTGAGGTTGTATGTATATGTTGTGGAGTTTGTTGATTGTATGTCAGATAGTGCTCTGTTGTCAGACAACTGACGTCTTTTCTGTGTTCAATGCAGGAGACGCTGGATACCCCAACCAGTCTTGGTTGCTAACACCACTCCGTAACCCTGTCACCCCTGCAGAAGTACGGTTTAATGAGGCCCATGGTAGGACAAGGTGAGTCGTGGAGCAGACTTTTGGGCTACTGAAGACCAGATTCCGCTGTTTGGATCGCACAGGTGGAGCCCTCCAACATGCCCCATTTAAGATGTGCAAGATTGCAAGATAATCACAGCTTACTGCATGCTTCACAACCTGGCTAAATGGAAGGCAATACCACTCATACTGGATGACTGAGACCAGCAGCTGCCAGCGAGGGAGAATCCAGGACTGGGACATTTTGACAGTGGTGATGAGGAGATGGGCTTGGATTTTGCGACAAGAGCTCATCCGCAACTTTTTCACATGAGTGGAAGTGTGCAATGAGAAGAGGTGACAAATCCCAATTGTTTGCTGGTGTGTTGCTGGAGTACAATGTGTAAGTATGTGTGTGAGTTTATGATAATTGTCATGATCTTTTTAAATGAAATGTTTCAATTAGGTTTGCAGGTTAACATGTACAGTGGTGACAAGAATCCTAGCTAGTGTTCACACATCCATGTTTGTGCTTTTGATGACATTCTTAGCAACATTTGGCCAACTGATTCATGAGTTCCTGACTCTGTTCTATGTTTCTCCTTACAAGGATAATTTGCCTTGTCATCTGCAGAGTTGTGACCTCACCAGAACCATAATGCACTGACATATTCCAACAATGAACTGTTGCGGAACTCCCAGTCACGTTGTTTATTATTTTGATACTGTGTGATGTGATCTGATTTTGAGTGAAGGCTCCAGGTTGTATCTGGAGAATGAACCTGTGCCGCACATTGAGTTGTGCCTTGTCTGTTTTAACACATCCAAAGAATATATGGATACAACATAATGATCTATTTTGCTGACAATCATTGTTGCTCGTGCTTGCATATGGTGATAGTTTTGTGGACAGTAGACTTAAATTGAATCAGTACCATGCACTACGGGTTGTGTGATAACCTGGTTGTGTCTGTCTATCATTCTTTGACAAGGTACATTTACTCACAGACCATTAGTTGACATTTTGGAAGTGATTTCTTGCCAATGTTGATGTCACTTTTTTCTTTGTGATTTGGTGCATCATTTCAATCTGTGCATTTGGAAATCAAAGTCATGACATGAGCAAGTATTTAGTGAAAAATGATATATTTTAGTGCACCAAGGTGGTAGATCATTCCACACAATGGGGAGTGCTCAACAAAAAACAAAACAAAAGTACAAATAGGAGTTGGTAGTGTTAGTAGAAGAAAGCTTCATAAGTAAGTCCACAGTTATTTGAGTCCAAAGTCCAACTTAGATCCTCCATCCAGTGTGGGACAGTTCAATGACAGTCAACAAAGTGAACCCTTGGCACACAATGGAGGATATCAGGGGCAGATTGTCACTTCCTGGGGGTGAGGCATTGCCATCTGTCTCTCAACGATTCTTCCTCGTACGACCCTTTCAACGTTTTGCGAGGGGGATCCTGAGGTAACAGTGATGCTGGGGATTCTCCGCCAGAGTCCACATCCCTCCCTGTGGCTTGTGCTGATGTTGATGCACCGGATGTTGTGGGTACACATGGAGGTGTGTACATGTTGGTCGCAATCTGGCAAAGGCCGGTGACAAGGTACTTTCACTGTAACATAAGTACTCTTTGTCTCCATATGTTGGTATTTTTGAGACCTGTGTACTGGGCATAGTGCTTGTATATAGCAGTCATATAGGTGTGGTTGCCTACACACTCACAGTCTATTTATTTATCCAGGAATCTGTGGTAATGTATGAGTGATGTCCTTCTTGTTCTCATCTCATTATACACAAGTGAAGGGCTGTGAAGAGCCAAATTTGTGACTGCTTAGCTTTGTGCCTACACAGATCATGTATTTTGTACATTTACTCCATAGTCAGATGAAATCACAAACTTTGCTTTATACAATTTTGTGGCAGACTAATTTAATGAACTAAGGTTTGAGTGTTTATGGTGGGTTTTTTTTAAACATACACTCCTTCTCCCACCCAGCCCAACCAGCCCACCAGGAAGAGTATTGTCCTGGCAATGCTGGGGAGTGTATTTGGAAGATGGTTGTCACTGTTGGCTGGTGTTTGTAGCACAAAGGCAACATTTTTAGTTGCGCTAGGTTCAGACAGCAGTCCGCAGTGTCAGCCATCTTGCCAGTACCTTTCCACTCACTCTCAAGAGAGCGGAGTCCCAGGTGGACTGTTTGGGATGGCTGGGAAAGTGTGTGTGGGCCCAGGCATGGTGGTGGTTTTATAAACAACAAATACTCATCCTCCCACACAGCACTGCCAACTCCTCTGTGCCTATGCATACCTCACAGTGAGGGGGAGTGGACAAGAAAGTGGACTAGAAGGTTAGCTGACAATGCTGCATGGTGTTGAATTTGAAGACAACTCCCACCAGTCCCCAATCTCAGCAATTTTGGCAGTACATTTCCACTCACTGTCAGGAAAGCATGGTTCATAGTAGGCTTGTAGGGCTGGGTGGGAGAAGGAGTGTTTGCAATGTCAAGATCTCCCATCAGGCCCTGTGCTACGCACAATTGTTCCACAGTGCACAACAGCACCACTGGAACTATGCTTTCCTGAGAGTGAATGGATATATACTGACAATGCTGGGTGACATTGGTGCCTGTTGTTTGAAGCACAAGGCCCTGTTTCTAGTGGTTGTTGAGTCAGACATCTGTGCCCAGTGTCATGCATCCTACTAGTATATTCTCAAACACTGTGGGTAAGCCTAGTTCCTGTTGTGTAGTTTGTGGTGGCTGGGAAGGTGTATGTTGAACAGGGCCTGATGTGAGTTGTAGCCATAACAAATACTCCTCCTCCCACCCAGCCCAGATTACTACTCTAAGAGTATGGCTAACTGGCAGTGAGGGGGATTGTAGTAGGCAGGAGGCTGACACTGATGCATGGTGTTAAACTTGAATCCAAATCCCAACAAGGCCTTGGGCACAGGGCCTTGATGGAAGTTGGCTTCAAGAACAACATCATGAACCAGTGTCAGCCACCTTGCCAGTACACTTCCCTACACTGTGCGGTAAGCAAAGGCACAGAGGAGTTATCAGGTCTGGGTGGGAGGATGAGTATTTGCAATTGCTACAACTCCCGCCAGGCCTTGTCCCACACACACCTTCCCAACCAGTACTAGATGCATACCTGTAACTCAGACTCCCTGATAGTGAGTGGGAATGTACTTGCAAGATGTTTGACACTGGTGACTGGTGCCTATTTGTTCACAACTCCCAGCAGGGCATAGTTGTCCAGATACCAGTCCACTGTGTCAGCCATTTTGTCAGTACATTTCCACTCACTATCAATTGAGCTTGGTTCCTGGTGGGCTGTTTGTGCTTGGTGGGAGGAGGAGTGTTTGCACTGACTTTAACTCCTATCACGCCCTGCCCTCCACACACCTTCCCAGGCAGCCTGAACAACACACCTAGAATTATTTTATTTATTTAGTAAGTTTTACATAGTGTGTACAATTATCCCGAAGGATATCAGAGCACTTTACAAAAGGAAGGAAGGAAGGACATAAATATACTATAGTACAGTATATAACAAATAATTTGTATGTACAAGGTCCATGTGTAACATAAGAGCAAATTACCCAAATGATTTTTCTTTTCCAGATAAGCATGGGAAGGCTTAATGGCTACCTTAAGAGAATAAAACACTATAGCATATCTACCTTTAAGAAGCACAGCTTCTAGCTGTTCAAAAGAGAAAAAGGACAAAAAACAGGACACGATTATGGACAGTCTCTAAACTTTTCGGTATTAGTCTACAGCATTGGTTTCCATGGGGGCAAATCACCATCATGAAATGATTATGGTACGTGTTCCCACAGCTGTTCTGTCAGAAGCTCCCGGTATGTCAGGTAGCAGACCAACTAATAAATACAACAGAAGAAAGATGGCAGGAGAGAAGTAATTAACACCTACTGTTGCACATACCGAAGTAATGACCTTGCCTTGGAATCACCAGGGGAAGCTTACCCCAAAAGGTTAAGTTACTCCTTAAAGTAGACACTAGAATGTATGTAATTATTACCCAGTTATACAATCGTAATGTAATGTAAATTCTCGAGAGCAGAATCAGATAGATTTTGAGACTCAGAAACAACCTCAACCATATTATTTACATTAATCCTGGAAATTAGCAAGTAATACATGATCATTAGATCTCGTCACAAACTATGCAGCCCCTGAAGATGTCTGGCACTGGGGCCTGCTGTTTGTAGCACAAGGCCATGATGAGATTGGGCTTCAGGTTAAACACCATGTAGCAGTGCCAGACATCTTGAAAGTACACTTCCCCACACTGTCAGGTAGCCATAGGCCCAGATGAGCTATTTGGGATGGGTGTGAGGTGGAGTGTTTGATGTCACTACAACTCCCATCAGGCATGGGCCCCCAAACACACCTTCACACACAGCTCATACAGCACCCCAGAGACAGTGATGTCCTAACAATTAGGGGTAGTGTTCTGTCAATATGACTGACACTGCTCCCTGGTGTCTGAGTTGACCACCACTCCCATCATGGCATTGTGCTCCAAACAGCAGCCCCCAGTGTCAGCCCTCTTGCCAGTACATTTCCATTCACCGTCAGGGACAGCATAGTCCCATGTGTGATGATTTAGCTGAGTGGGAAGGTGTGTGTGATACAGAGCCTGATGGGAGATGTAGTCAGTACCAATAATCCTCCACCCAGGCAGCCCAACCAGGCCACCATGGAGAGTGGTGTCTTGACGATGAGGGAAGTATACATTCAAGATGTCTGATACTGGTGCCTTTTGTTTGGCTTGACTGCAGCTTCCATCAAGGCCTTCTGCTCCAGACACCATACAGCTGTATCAGCTATCTTGCTAGTACATTTCCACTCACTGTGAGTAAAGCATAGTTCCACGTGGGCTTGTTGGGCTGTGTGGGAGTGTTTGCTGTCACTACAATTCTCATCAGGTCCGTGTCCATAACTCACCTTCCCAGCCATCCCAAACAGCCTGACTGTGACTCTGCTTTCCTGAGAATGAGTGAAAATGTGCTGGCCAGATAGCTGGCACTGATGACTTGTGTTTGGAGCACAAAGCCTGGTTGTGAGTTTGTAAGAAGTATGTACATGGGAAATGTTTTCTGCATTTTCATTTTCATTGTAGGTATGTTGTTTATCAGTATGACATACACATCACAGGCTCATTGACTCTGGTTATTTTTCATGTAAAAACAGACATTTGTGTCACTGTATCCTTTACAGTGATGACATAGAGGGGTAATTGGTACCTTTGTTTAAATGTTGAGTAGGTACTTATCAGACCCTGGTTCTTCTGGTAGTCCATAGATGCTATCCGGTGGAAGGATGGCACGCACCTTCTCCTCCCAGGAAGCGAAGTGCACAGGTGGTACAGGAGGGCCACCGCTAGTCTGCTGGCTCTGGTCGTGTTCTCTGGCCAGCAGTTTTTTTACCCTCCTTTGCACATCATAGTAGCTACTACTGATATCATCCATTGTGCGCCGGACAGGTGCTTCAGTGTTCACCTTGTTGACTATCCTGTCCCACATCCTATTTCCCCTGCAAAGAGGGGTCTGTTGGACTAGTTTCTCAAATAACTGTGGCTCTACTCTGACTATTGCATTTACAAGCACTTCCAGTTCCTTCTCTGTGAACTGTGGCTGCTACCTCTAGGGCATGATGAGGGTGAGGGTGAATGTGAAGGTTAGGATGAGTGTGAAGGTGAGGGTGAGTGTGAATATGGAAAAGAGTGTGTGTTTGTAAGATTTGTATAAAAATAAAAATAAAATGTGTGCAAGTTGTGTGAGTGAATGAGGCAGAGAGCAGGAAATGTGACAAATCCTATGTCCTATCAGCAGTTCTGTTCTGGGCCTTTATATAGGTGGATTGTCGGGTGTGACTAATATTTGAAAAACCTTTTGGTGAATGTTGGTGGTACCAATGCTTCTTTTGACTGTTTTGAATGGTTTCCAATTGACATTTGTAACACCACCGACACTCTTCAGAAAACACGTTGGATGCATCGTCATCTGCTCGCGGGATAAACCGAGTCTGATTTGTAACAGGAATGCTATTATTCAGCGTTTTTATTGGGTTGCATCGGGGTTGTTTCCAGATGATTCGGTCATGCAGATTGGTTTCCTACCGACACGACAGAATTTTAACTTGTGATGCATCCTAATCCATCGTTCGGGAAGCTCGCGGTCAAGTCGTTTTTAAAGCATTCTGGAACCAATTCGGTAGGAATGATTTCCTGATGAGATCATAATCAACCCCTAAGAGTGCAAGGCGAACCAGATCAGCCAACCACTGGTATGATCCTACCCCAACCACTCAGGCATAATAACTGGACCCTCATCTGCACCTTCATGTACACCGCCACATGAAGCAACTTGCAAAGTCTGCTGGCTAGTTTCTGATTCTTTAACAATACTCTGTAGGTAAGGACTACTACACACTCTTGCCAGATGGCCCTTCTTCCCACAATTCTGGCATAACAATTTAAAGGCTATTGGAAAAAGGGCCAAGATTACCACACCTGAAACATTTCACTTTCTTATCCTATAGAATAGTTGTGTTACCCTTAACAATATCACCAGCGTTCAAGTTACCATTGCCCACAGAGACTTTACTAGTGGTTATCCTCTCCACCGAAACTGACATTTTAACGCGCATTTCTCTAACCCAACCTGAAGTATGCTCCATCTTCTCCACCATGTCAATAGCTTCTATTAAGGTAGGGCTTTTCATCAACAGTTTTTCTTGCACCCTAAAGTCATTGGTGCAACGTACTAATTGATCTCTGTTCAAAGTCTGTTGAATCCTGGACACAGGTAGGTGCTAAACTCTCAATGAAGCAGCGTAGTTCCCTACTTTCTCATCCTTACTTGGCTTCTAGAAAAAAACTTTAGTCTTACCATCTCAATGTTGATAAAAGCTCCAAAATAGCCTTCGCTATTACCAACATCAAAACCATCCAAGCTTGCATTAATATTGCAACCCTCAAAGTGCAGGGTATACAAAAGTACACCTTGCTTTTTTGCAGTAGAAAACTTTTCACCCCCTCGTGCAACCCAATACGAATCAAAAAGTTTCCAACAATTTTTTCCAAGGCAGAATTGGTTCACCGGCCCCAGAAGGGAATTGAGGAGGTTGCGACATATTAATTGCTGCCGTGCTGCGAGAATAATTGCAAAATAAGTTTAAACAAGTAACTAAAATATTTAAATAATATAACAAACTAAGATAAAAAATGAAATCAACAAAGGTACCTAATCATTTTGTATGCAAAACCGTTCATCAGCGTAGTGTTATTTGTTCCCAGTAAAATTGTTTAAGAAGATCCAAAGCTACAGTACAAATTATTTCACTATATCAGGAATTACCATAGGCACCTGCTCTAATAATTTTTACTTTTGCCCAACCTGCATTATAGATCCAAAATTTGCAGCGTAATTTGTTACCTCCACATTATAAGGTTCAGTGTAATTCCAAAAAGCTGTATTAGTTCACAGGCGAACGGAAATCAAGATCGTTGTTGAACGGCGTCCCCTGTGTAGTCATGTAAGATTTGCACGCATGCACAGGATGACATGTGCCGTGTAAGTAAATTGCCCTTCCTGCTCTCCTTCACACCGCAGAGCTACAATCGCTGTCTCATGAGGAAGCAGGCCCTCGAGCACAAACACACCCTGAAACCGTTAGCACGTGCTAATAGTGGAAACTAATATGCGCTGAAATATATTTCGATGTGTATTATATAATACCACAACTTCAGAAGTATAGTTTAGTGTAAGTTTCACCACGATCCTTACTCTTTACTGTTCATTAATCATTTTTATTTATTTTTTTAAATGTGAGTACAGCTCACTATTCACACGTGGATTCTTAAAATTGGTTGGTGGAGTCGGCCTGTTCCAGAAATGGCCTGCCACTGTTAAGATCTTCACTCCCAAAAGAGGTGCAGATGCTTACTCGTAACCAGAACAAGTTGTATTCACTCCACGAATGCAGTAGGCTGGGCAACACTCCCAATCCAACGGTGACATTCAAAGACTGGTCATTTTTGCCCAGGATACTTACTGTGATATATACAATATTTATTTACTTATAGACTAGCTTACCCGTCGCGCGATGCTGCGATCTCCGAAGAAAGGAAATTTAAAGAAACTCGTCATGATAACATTCAATTTACATTGTGTCATTTTTATTGAAACTTATTCATTTTAATATGGAAAGCATTTCAAAGTGTTGTTTTAATTCTATTCATGTATTTGAGTGCTTGTGGATACACAATTTTTTGTTTTTCCGTCTGGTGCGTACCTCAGTATTCGAAAGATTATGAGGGCCCTGTGTGGCTGACATTTAAAAAAATGTTATGCCGGAAACCTTTACGGGAGTGTACTCAACAACTTCCCAAAGTTTCCTGGCGATCAGATGAATGGTGGTTTAATTCTATTTATTTATTCGAGTGCTTGTGGATACACGATTTGTTTGTTTTTCCGTCTTGTGCGTACATCAGTATTCTAAAGATTATGAGGGCCCTGGGGGGCTGATATTTAAAAAACAAATTATGGCAGAAAGCTTCGCGGGAGTGTACTCAACAACTTCCCAAAGTTTCATGGCGATCGGGTGAATGGTGTTTTAATTCTATTTATTTATTCTAGTGCTTGTGGATGCACGATTTGTTGTTTTTCCGTCTGGTGCATACATCAGTATTCGAAAGATTATGAGCGCCTTGGGGGGCTGATATTTAAAAAAATGTTATGCCAGAAACCTTCACATGAGTGTCCTCAACAACTTCCCAAAGTTTCCTGGCGATCGGATGAATGGTATTTTAATTCTATTTATTTATTCGAGTGCTTGTGGATACACGATTTTTTGTTTTTCCGTCTTTAGCAAACATCAGTATTCTAAAGATTATGAGGGCCCTGGGGGGCCGATATTTAAAAAAGAAATTATGGCAGAAACCTTCGCGGGAGTGTACTCAACAACTTCCCATAGTTTCATGGCGATCGGATGAATGGTGTTTTAATTCTATTTATTTATTCGAGTGCTTGTGGATACACGATTTGTTGTTTTTCTGTCTGGTGCGTACATCAGTATTCGAAAGATTATGAGGGCCTTGTGGGGCCAATATTTAAAATATTTTTATGGCAGAAACCTTCGCGGGATTGTACTCAACAACTTCCCAAAGTTTCATGGCGATTAGATGAATGGTGTTTTAATTCTATTTATTTATTCGAGTGCTTGTGGATACGCGATTTGTTGTTTTTCTGTCTGGTGCGTACATCAGTATTCAAAAGATTATGAGGGCCCTGTGGGGCTGATATTTAAAAAACTTTTATGCCAGAAACCTTCACGGGAGTATATTCAACAACTTCTCAAAGTTTCATGGCGATCGGATGAATGGTGTAGTAATGTATAAAGGACAAACAGACAGACAGACAGACAGACATACTTTCTTTTTTATATATATAGATAGATTTAAAAAGCGCACAACTACCCAACAGGGTCTCCCTTCTCTGGACAAGTGGAGGCAGGGTAACTTAGGCAACAGGCAAGAATAGGAAGAATAGGAATCAAGCCAGGTCATTGAAAAGCAGAGTCTTTAAGCGCCTACCAAAATCTAACAGAGAATGACAATTCCTAGGATCAATAGCAATCCAGAGCTTGGGGCCCAGATAAGAAAAAGAATGATCTCTCATAAGAAAGGGATGAAACCTGGGCACTGAAAACAGTGACAGGCTGGTGGATCTGCACATAGGGTGTTACCAAACTTTAAATATAGGAGGGAGCAAAGCCACATTTGATCCAAAACATGTAGCATAGGGCCTTGAACACAATGTGCTAATTGACTTTAAGCCAATGCAGGTGGTGGAGCAGAAGAGACACAGAGGTGCATCTAGGCAGATGGAAAAGAAGACGAGCAGCTGCATTTTGAATGACCTGCAACCGGTGCACTGCGGTTTTATCTACACCCAAATACAGCACATTGCCATAGTCCAGCCTGGATATCACCAGAGCCTGCAGAACCGTTCTCTAAGCTGCTAGTAGAATAAGCCAGCGGATTTTCCTGATCCAGCTCAGAACAGCGAAGCAGGTTGCCATAGCCCTGGATACCTGAGGTTTATGGGAATTTTTTTATCAATAATAAAACCCAGGTTTTAACTTTAGGGACAGAGGCAGGCACAGGGCCCAGAGTGTCATGCCAACGTTTGATTCCCAAAAGCTCATGGTTGTTACCCAGAACAAGCACCTCAGTTTTAATGCTGTTTAGCTTCAGAGCATTACTGGTCAGCCAAGAAGAGACATTCCTCAGACCAAGCTGAAGCAGAGAGGGATCTAGGTGCTGGGAAATGGAAAGAGAAAACATAATCTCGATTTCACAGGCATAAGGAAAAATAGTCAGTCCAGACTTCTCAGCAATGTCAGCCAAAGGCCGAACATAAATGTTAAAAAGCAAAGAGCTCAAAATAGAACCCTGAGGCACTCTAGACGTTACAGCTAGAGTGTTAGATCTTACTTCGTTAGAAAAGTCCTGGAAGGTACGGTCATTTAAGAGAGTTCAACCTCCTCATAGCCAGACCCTCAATGCCAAAGGTTTCGAGACGGTCTATCATAATGGAATGTGACACCGTGTCAAAAGCTGCACTTAAATCCAGCCAGATGAGGGTGGAAGTACCTCTGGAGTCAAGTTGTTGCCTGAGATACTCAGTGACCCCAAGAAGAGCAGAATCTGTACTATGGCCAGTTCTAAAGCCAGACTGAGAGGGGTGCAGCAAATTACGAGTAGTAACAAAAGAAGAAAGTTGAGTATTAATGTGCCATTTCGGGATTTTGGAGAGCACAGGCAGGTGTGAAATAGGGCAAAAATTAGACCAGTGGAGAGGATCAAGACCTTCCTTTTTTGTAAAGGCAGGGCGAGTGCATGTTTCCACCGCTGAGGTACAAAACCTATACTCAAAGAAGTATCAAGAAGGTTCAGAATCACAGAGAGGGCAGCCTCATCCAAGAGACTAAGTTTAGAAGGGGGGAGAGGATCAAGGGGTGAACCGGACTTATTAGATCTCAACAACAGTTTCAAAGAAGGCAAATCCAGAGGAGGCCAGGAACTAATCTGTGAAGAATCCCCAGGCGCAGGAACCTGGGGAAAGTTCATGGGGCCCTACCATTGGATTGACAGGTAACATTAGATTCCTTTGTTGGGAGGCATCCACAGCAAGTTGGTCATAGATAGACAACTTTATTGTGAAAGAACAGCGCTAGTTCATCGCATTGAGGTTGGGAAAGTGAGGGAGGGGTCAAAAAAGCACTCGCAGCTGAGAGGTTAGTCATAACTTTAAAGATCGTTTTCTGAAAGTTTTGGGAGTTAGAAATCTTCTCAATAAAGAAGGCTGCATGATCTACAAAGAACATGCTATTTCTTTAATGCTCCCAAATACTCCAACTTAGCATTAGACAGATAATGTTTCCTCCATTGTCTCTCTAAGTTTGGAACAGTTCCTAGTTGCAGGCAATAAAGTCAGCCTAGAAGAAGAGAAAGAAAGAAGTTTGCTGATAAAAGGAACTGCAAAATGATCAGTCCAGCAAAGCTGGTCAGGTGGTCCAACAGAAAAAGTAGCAAGATAAGAAACAATTGGACCCAGAGGTGACCAGCGATGTGAGTAGGTAGTGAGTTTCAAAGTGAAAGATGGAGAATATTCATATCCTCTATAAATGTGGATGCTGTTTTATCTTCGGGGTTCTCCAGGTGGAGGTTGAAATCACCAAGAACCGAGAAGTTGGCAGCCCAAAGAATGTAGGGAGCAAGTAGGTCAGAAAAGGCTGAGTACCAGTTATGGGAAGGCCCAGGAGGATGATAAATAAGGGACAGAAAAAGGTAAACTTATGTGTAAAAGGGACAGAAAAGGCCAAGTCTTCACAGTTTAGGATCTGAAGGTCTACAATTGGACAGTTATAGTTTTTTTTTTTAAGATAATGGCGATACCACCCCCAACTTTAAGGGGTCTATTGATTCCTAACAAATAAAAGTTATTAGGGAGCGCAGATATGTTATTAGCTAGGAACCCGTCATGGAGCCAAGTTTCAGTTATAAAGATCACATAAGGATGTATGTCAGTGAGAAAGTTAAAATGATGGAGCTGATGTTTAGGTAAGGACTGGCAATATAAACTGAAACAGCGGAATTCGCTGTTTGACGGAGAAGCAGTTAAAGTGTTAGGAGAAAAACAGGGAGCACCACTCCGAGCCTGGTGGCCGTGCACGGCCACCAGCTGAAAGTTAGGAGTGCACTTAAAGTGGCAACAAGATCACTGTAAGAGGGGTGAATCAGGAATTAAGACCTGGCAAGACGCGCTAAGAGAGGCTCAGAGATTATGCAAGAAAAGGAAAGAGAAACATCTAAAAGCTGACTGCAATGGACCTGGTTTTCTGGCCCCAGGTCCCGACGGGGCGTGGACTGGCACAGACGACATATTGCAGATGACATAAGTGCACTGAACAATTTTAGACAAACCATAACACTACCCCTGCTGCATAAGCCATGTCTTCCAGGGCTTGGTAATTCATGGCAGGGCCGCAGAAAAGACTCACGTTGTTTGTGTGCTACAGAGGACGGGGTATAGGGTGAAGTCCTACAGCTAATCTACACAGTGGACGTTTGCAGCTTACAGTGGTTTCCAACTAGGAAACTCTTGGATGTGTTGTGATTTTTTTTTTAAATCACCGAAAAAAACAGATTAAAGGAAAGTTATTGTTGGCTAATAATATCGAGAACTCACATTCAGGACTGTGGTCTTAATTTGTAACCAAATCGGGCACTTTAACTGTGGTTTTTAGGGTAAAAAAAAACAACATAGCATAATTTGCACACAAGTATAACACATCATAGAGGAAAAACACATAAAAAATTTGAAATCATTAAGGAACCCTATATTCTGTGATGATGGCAGATAAATATTAAGGATTGCTCTAAAGATTGTTCTTTAGCTTTCACTTAGAACTTTGGCTCATAGATTCGAGTCTGGGTTTGGTTGTAAAAGGTACAAGAACTTTTTCTTCTAAAATTAAGAATATGTAAGAGCATTTTAAAGTGTAATTATGTATTTAAGATATAACCATATACTAATTGTATGCTGTTCATAAACCCTACCAAATGATTCCAGGTCCTTGCACAGACCACAAAAATATATATAGGGAATGTTGAACAAAGCATCTGTTAATAATAAGCAGGAAGCCATAAAGTCCTTTTGTGAATTTGTTCCCCAAAGAGAAACTACACGCGTAAAACATGATCACAAGCAGTGCTGCCGAATTAGAAATACACATTCTATGCTTCATGTATGACAACAATACTCAACACTAATATATGCCACCTCTTGGAATTGGCCCTTTTTGCTGGGTCATCTCTGAACTTTTTGCCTTCCTCCTGTATTTTTTCTGACCTGTTTCTGTTGGTTTTATGACTCTGGGCACTTTTCTTCACATCAGACACCCCTATGGTAGGCCCATGGGTAGGGTGCATTGTAAGGATAAGGTAGGACATGCCCTGGTGTGTGTGGCATGTCCTAATAGTGAATTACAGCCATTTTCGTTTTTCACTATTGCAAGGCTACCTGTTCCCCATAGGCCAGATTATTACTTTTTATAATCCTAACTGACTCCGGGAACTAGATAGCAATTCAAGTTTAGTATGCCTGAACTCAGAATTATAAAATACATATTTTAGTTAAGTTGGTTTTAACATTCTGTGTTTGAAAATACCACTTTTAAAAAGTAGGTATTTTCTTGCCTAACTATCCAAGCCTGCCTCTGCTAGGTTGTGTATTCCTTGTCTGGAGTTTGAGTGACGGGGGCTCGGGGATTCCAGGAGACAGGGTGAGTCAGCACAAGGCTGAATAGAGAGATCTGCATGTAGATGGGTGGGAGGAGTTACACCTGGGACCTAAATAGGGCTGTGCCTTCCCTCCACAAGGCTGGCTACACCTCCTGTGGTGTGTCTGATGTCCCTGCCCTGCACTGTGAAAGGAAAGAAAGGAGTCTTATCAACAACGTGCTCCAGTACTGACCAGAACTGGTTTGGACTAGGCAGAGGTCTCTCTGCCTTCATACAACAAAGAGATTAGTAGTATAAATATGGGGAACCAGATCCCAAGACTTTAGATCACTTCTGGGAACAAGACAAACCTTCTGCCAAGGAGAAGAACCAAGGAAGCTGCAAGAGTTTGGACTGCCCCTCTGCCAGTGAGGTGTGTGCTGGGTTGGCCTGCAGTGGTCTCTTCATTGCCAAGGAAAGGAGAAGGAACTTTTAAAGAACGTTCATCATCTTGCAGAGTAATCTCCAAGGGCTTGATTTGAGCTTGCCTCCTGACCGAAGACTTAGGGATACCAGACTTTACCCCCTTCTGTTTGCCTGCATCTGGAACTTGTTGTTCTAGTGCTACAAAAGGACTCTGCAATACCGGCCCCGGCGAGCGACGCCGTGATCTGCACCAAAGTCGTGAGCGCTGCTACGACATGCAACGTAGACCCAATGCCGGCCGCCGTGCCACATTGATGCCAGCGAACGACAACATAAGTCTGCCATACCTGTGAGCGCTGCTCCGACTTGCAACGCCGTCCTGACGCCTGCTGGTGTGCCGCATCGACTCCGAAGCCGACATCATCGCGGAGCCGATCATCGACGTGGGTGGTAAAGAATCCATTGACATTGTGACATCGAATGGAACCGTGGTTTCGACGCCATCGTGACGTCACCTCCTCTCCGGTCAGGAACCAACGCCTCAGCTGCCTGCGCAAGCATCCTGGTTCCGATGCATCATCTCCCCCGAAGTAAGAAACTAATGCCGAACTGCGCCAACGATGTCACACCGCCCCGATGCAGTGAGCTGTCTTTGTTTTTGCTTTTCCAAGGTACTGTTCTTTGTGGGTCTGTTTTGACTCCGGGCCAGATGCTGCGCACCTCGCGGTTGACGCCGTACTTTTGGATTTCTTTGACCTTGACGTTGTGATAACTCCATTTGGGGTTATTTGTTGCTGAAGACTATTTTTAAGTGAATTACCTATTTTTTAACCATTTCTATCATCTTGAAGAATTCTTATTGAGTACAGTATTGTGGATTTTTGTCGTTGATGGTCTTGTGATAAGTCTATATAAAGAATACTTATTATTATAAAACCTGTGTTGTGTCCATCTGTAGTGTTTTTTCACTGTATTGCTGGATGTGTTCACAAATGCTTAACACACTGCCTCTGAGATAAGCCTGTCTGCTCGTGCCAAGCTACCAAGGGGTCGGGCAGGGACTATCCAGTAGTGTAATCCCCTTTCCCTGACTTAGAAGCAAGGGTCCCTATTTGGTCGAAGGTCATTGCCAACTAGAGACCCACAGTTCTAACAAAACCACTACCAGCACAAATTTCATCCATGCATCTCAGAATAACAGTCATTGACCCACCGCCACAAAACAGGTTGTACCTTGTCTAGAGCTAGGATAGCACTAAAGCAATGCTGAAATACTATAACAATGCAGTCTAGTTACCATTCAGTGTTTTGTATTTAATCCAAGTTAGTATTCAGTGGATGAGAATTTGATATACAACAATAGTCTGCCATAGCACCCTTCTACAGCGCCTCAGAAACATCGGAATCCAAGGAAAAGCACTAGAATGGATCACCTCGTTCCTCACCGGAAGAACCCAGAGAGTCCGCCTTCCACCATTCAAGTCGGAGGCCACTGAAGTCATCTGCGGCGTACCACAAGGATCTTCACTCAGCCCCACCCTTTTCAACGTATACATGAGCCCCCTCGCGGCCATCGCCCGCCAACACAACCTCAACATCATCTCCTACGCGGATGACACTCAACTGATCCTATCACTCACCAATGACCCTAGCACCGCCAAAACTAACCTACACGAAGGAATGAAGGAAGTAGCCGAATGGATGAAACACAGCCGTCTGAAACTGAACTCAGACAAAACAGAAGTCCTCATTTTAGGTACCTCCCCCTCTGCATGGGACGACTCTTGGTGGCCAGAAGCCCTTGGAAAAGCACCCATCCCGACAGACCACGCACGGAACCTGGGCGTCATCCTGGATTCCTCCCTTTCGATGAACAGACAAGTCAACGCCGTTTCTTCATCTTGCTTCAACATTCTTCGCATGCTCAAAAAAACATTTCGTTGGATCCCCACCGAAACTAGGAAAACGGTCACCCACGCTCTGGTCACGAGCCGACTGGACTATGGAAACATCCTCTACGCCGGTACTACCGCTAAACTCCAGAAAAAACTCCAACGAATCCAAAACGCCTCAGCCAGGCTCATATTAGACATCCCGCGTAAAGAACATATCTCTGGTCACCTGAAAAACCTCCACTGGCTTCCCGTCAATAAGAGGATCACTTTCCGGCTCCTAACCCACGCACACAAAGCACTCTACGAAATCGGACCAGAATGCCTCAACACACGACTGTCCTTCTACACCCCCTCCCGCCAGCTACGATCATCCAACCAAGCCCTTGCCACTGTACCTCGCATCAACAAAACCACCATGGGAGGTAGATCCTTCTCCTACCTGGCAGCTAAAACCTGGAACTCACTTCCCACTTACCTTCGCCTTACCCAGAACCACCTAGCATTCAGAAAGCAACTTAAAACGTGGATATTTGACAAGTAATTCCCCACCCCCTCCTCAAGCGCCTTGAGACCCTCTGAGTATGTAGCGCGCTATATAAATTCTCTGACTTGACTTGACTTGACTAGTAGTTTTCAGGACCATTGAACGCAAATCTCCCCTTTCTATAACTGTTCTTCTCTAAAAAAGATGATTGACATATAAAGCAATATTCAAGAATAGCCTTAAACATCCCCTAGTTATTAATACTTCCATTTCCTTTCCCTCAACACAGGGGAGTACATGGTTTCCTTCAATTGAAGAATGGCGCCTTGTTTATTCTGTCTTTGGTGCTTTCATATTAGTGGGAGTGTCACTGTGAATAGAAACTAAGGTATCCCATGGCTCACATATTCTGAAAGACCATAGATGTGTAGGAAATTAATTGTGTTCCATCACTCTTACAGTTGTGTTACACATGACACACCACAATCAAGAAACTCCCCACATATCAGACGCTGGGGAACAGCGTTTACAACGCAACTTTTACCACGCACTACCTTTACCACGCAACTTTTACAACGCAAGTCGTTACAACGACTTGCGCTGGGGGGCGCTGTAGGATAGGAAATAGTTTAATTTACTATCAAAAACCTTCCCTACTATCCATGGGGACTGGAGTTGGAATAGTGAATTAAACTATTCACTATCCAGCGACCCCCAACTCAAGTCGTTGTAACGACTTGCGTTGTAAAAGTTGCGTGGTAAAGGCATGCGTTGTAAAAGCATGCGTAGTAACGACATGCATCCTCAGACGCTACAGCCTACACAGAGCAGCCTATGCACCCTCATCCATACTGAAACAGAGAATCCTTGATGTCATCATGATGTCATCACTATTGCTTACAATCAATTCACTGTCTACTCATTAAGTCACTTATATTCATCATCATACAATATCAGTAATAGTACATTTTATTGTCTTTTCAAATCTTTACTGTTCATGGGACTCCACATCAAATGTGCATTTTCAGGACTCAGGGACAATTATTGTTGTGTGGAAACCAAGGTCTGTGATATGCTATTGTCATCAATCTCACTACAAATAGCTGTACTTGTGGATTTAAATGCAAATTATATCTTATATTCCAAGCATTTTTTTCTGTTTCTCTTATAACAGTACATTTGTAATGTATGTTAAAATCCCAGTTTAATAGCATCTAAGAATGTGGTGTTTGGGGATTTTATCAGTTTATTCCTACAGGTGTAGCTCATGCAGTTTAGTAAATATTGTAATTTAATATCCCAGTTACTCATGTAATCGAAACCTTCTCCGTGTCTATAACCACCACATGCTGCACTTATGGGTACTCACATTTCTATATGTGCATATGTGCCAGACCATCATTGGTAGATACATACATGGCTCCAAAAGTCTGCACAACTGTTACAATAGGAACGTCAGAATAGACAAATGCAACAAATAGGGTAACAGTTTTTGTGAATTTCTAGTGACTTTGCACTTTAGCTTTTATTTAAAAAAGTATGAATTTGATTTGTAGTAAGTGGAGATTGGTTATAAGGATGGTAGAGCATAATGTCAATGTGGTGATAATTACGTTATTAAGAAAATTAATAATCTCTTGTTATAAATTGACAATCTACCAGATTTTTCTCTGCAAATATTGCACTTTACTAAATACTTTTTGCACTGTACTCTGTGCACTGTGAATATTTCACTGCCTTTGCTGCCTCCATTATGGCGCTCACAGTCATCAAAATGAGCTGAGATCTTGAAGAGCTGAGAGGAGGACACTCGTGATGTATAACTCAAATGTATGAATCAAACGTAGGAAGCATATTGTATATAAAGTCAAAATCTTTTCATATAGAAGAACATATCAGTGGATAAGCTTCATATGTATTCAAAACAATTACACAGTTGTCTTGAGTATATAGATGTCATGAGAAAATTATGTTATGTTATATTTTTAGTATATTGCAATTGTATTGCGCACAGCTCACTTGGGAGGGTATCCTAGTGCTGAAGAAGGAGCTGATGGGCGGAGCCTGGGTCGGGGCAAAGTGAAGAGTCAAGTCTTCAATTTCTTGCTGCATTCAAGAACTGAGATGGAGGCTCTGATATGCAGACGTAGGTTGTTACAGGCTTTAGGAGTGAGGTAGAAGATGGCATGACTGTTGGATATGGTTCTGGGTACTGCGGGAAGGGTGTGAGTACAAGTCAAACCTGAGCAGAGGTGTCTGGTACGTTTGTGGAAGTTTATGCAGTTTCTAGAGATATATGGGACCAATGTTGTGTAAGGCTTTGTATGTGTGTGTGAGGACTTTGAAGAGTGCTTGTTTGTGGATTGGAAGCCCATTCTTTGAGGTGTGGGGTGATGTGAATGTTTGGTGGGATGTTGAGGCTGTGCCTGGCCTTAACCTTTGTATGAGTTGGAGTCTTTTGATCAGTTGAGGATTGATTTTACCATAATGTGTGCTACCGTAGTCCAGCGTGCTGGTGATGTGGGCTTGTGTGATGGTTCTGTGAGTGTTAGCGGGGAGCCATTTGAAGATCTTCTGAGCATCTTGAGTGTGTGAAAGAAAGAAATGGAGACTGCATTCACTTTGACAGTCAACGTGAGTTGGTTGTTGATTACTGTTCTTCATGTGGGTTACTGGGAGGGTTGTGGGTCTGAGTTTCGCAGGCCACCAGGTGGAGTCCCAGAGAAAGGTGCATTTGCCAAAGATTGCTACCCTATTTCCGTCTTGATTTTTTGTGTTGAGCTTGAGGCAGTTGGCGTTCACCCAGGCAGAGAAATCTTTCTGGCTGTTTGGAGTCTTGTCAGAGAGGGAAAGTATGAGCTTGGTGTCATCAGCATGGGATATGATATTGATTCAGTGATTGCGGATGATAAAGGTGAGTGGGGTCATGTAGGCATTGAACAGAGTGGGACTCTGCAAATGAGATTGAAAGCATCCAAGGGAAACAGGGCCAGGTTGACCAACTGAGTGTGGCCTGTCAGGAAGGAGCAATCTCAGTAAACTTCCAGACCTTAGGTGCCATCTTCATGAAGTTGTTGGATAAGGATGGGATGAGACCCAATGTTGAATGCTTCAGAAAGATCTATGCACCTCTATGCATGATCATCCAGATGTCATCCGTGGCGATGGTAAAGGCGGTCTTTTTAATGTGCTTGGGCCTGAGTCTGGATTTAGTGGTGTCAAGGAGGTGGTTGTCAGTGAGGTGAGTGGCTAGGTATTTGTTTATCATCTACTTAATAGCTTTTGTCAGGTAGTGTAGCAGTGAGGTAGGCTGGTAGGTGGCTAGCTTCTACGGGTCTGCAGAGGGTTTATTGAGGAGGAGGTGGAGTACTGTGGAGTGCGTCCAGGTAGCTGTGATGTTTGATTCTTTCAAGATTGGGATGAAAGACAAGCTGATGAGGTCCAGTCCTTTGAGAAAGATGAGGGCAGAGGTTTGAGGGAGCTCCATAGTGTATGGACTGCATAGTTGTTGCTGTTTCTTGAGTGATAAAGGTGGATCAGTTGTTCAGGGTGGTCATCTGGGAGTTGGTAGAGATGGGTCAGAGGGATACGAGGGTATAAAGGTCCACTCAATGTTTTCATAAATGTAGGTGACCTTGTTGCTGAAGAAGAGGGACAGCTGTGTGCAGAGGACCTGAGAGGGGGCTACAATGGGGGAACTTCCTGCTGAAGAGGTGAAGTCTTTCGCTATGGAAAATACCTCCTTGTTGCTGTTGGTTCTGCTTTCAAAGCAGTAAGCATGGGAAATTTGTTGGCTCTGATTTGCTAATGGCACCATCTGAGTGCAAATTTGAAGGTGCTCTTGTTAGTGTTGTTCTGACTCTGTCTCTATCTGTGTACAAGTGCTTGCAGTGGAGTTTGGTGAATCTGAGCAACACTGTGTACCAGCTTGCTTGCGGTCTGGTATTAGTGGATTTTTTTGCTTTGAGAGTAGCAAGGGTACCTGCACATGCAGTGATCAAGGCACTGTAGATGGACTTAGGGAGTTTGGAAGACCAGGATACTTCTGAGATCTTGTTTCAGTCCTGTTGTGAAGTTTTGATAATCGTGTTTCTATGGTGGTGTGGGATTGGTATGCTGAAGTTATGAGACGGTGGTCAGACCAGGTGATCGGTGTGGGTTTGTTTACTCTGATGTTGCTGGTGAAGGTGGGGTCCAGTTGGTGTCCGGCGGCGTGTGTCGAACCTTCAACTCACTGGGTGAGTCTGAGGTTGAAAAGGCCCTTTTGTAGGTTAATCGTGTTAGGATGGGCGAGTACCTCCAGGCGGCTGTTGAAATTGCCAAGGAGGATGAAGGCACTGAGTTGTGGCTCCGGGGCCAACAAAGTATGCAATGGTGCAGCAGATGTTGGCACATAGCCTGAAAGGATAGTAGACAAGGGTAGTGCTCAAGGTGTAGTTGGCAGTGGCGAGGAGTTTGAAGGTAAAGTGTTCCATGCTGCTAATGGTGCTTTTCGAGGTGGTGAAGCAATTAATGGATTCTTTGAAAATGATAGTTATTCTGCCTCCTGAATGTTTGTTTTGTCCTTTCTTGTGATCTTGTATCTGGGGAGGACTGCTGGAGCAATGACAGGGGCTGACGAGGGAGTCAGCCAGGTTTGGCTTATGGACAACAGGTCCCGTGAGGGGTTGTGTAGGAGATCCCAAATTCAGTGGTGTGTTTAGCGAGAGAGTGAGTGTTGAGGAGCATGTGGGAAAGGGAAGGGTGTGGTGCAGTAGAGGTCAGGTGTTTGTTGTTGTTCAGTGTGGGGGGGGGCGAGGAGTGGCAGTAGAACCTAGTTTCGGACGGGTTTTTAAAAAAAATGCCAAAAATATTTTAAATCAAGTTTATAATTAAAAATGTATTTTAGTAAACATAAATTAATAAATAAAGCATTATACACCTTTTTCAAGGTTTCACAAATATTTGATTGATCATTAAAAACAAATCACAGAATATAATAATAGTTATAAATAAAATATACATTTTAAAAAATCTGTAATTTTTTTATTACAAGATATAAATGTACAGTATTTTAAAAATGTTTCTTTAATTTTGAACTTTTTAAATATTTTTTAAAACATTAAGAACATATTTTTCCGATACTCTCCATTACATTCAATGTTAATATTTGTCCTTTTTTCCTTTTTACTATTAGACTTGATGTACACGTTGAATATCTCTTTCTACAGTCGGTAGAGCGTCGTGGTCAAGAATGGATGTAAGGGAGAACTGCGGTCTGGTAAGAACTTTTAATATTTTATATGTAGAGATGTAGGTGACTAAATTAATGATAAAGAGAGAGGAGGGTAGTACTTATATGGTGGTTAGTGTAAAACACAATGTTGTTTGTTTTAACCCATTTTACATCCTATGCAGGTTTTAGGCCTACGTCGGTTATTGCAAGATAAGTGGATAAGTGGAATACATTTTCAAACTTATTTGTGATAAAAGCTATTTTTTAAATTTTTCCTTTTTTGTGACAAGTTCTTGTAGGACTGTTCGGTATTTTTTTCGTGATAGCAGCCACGTGTTTAACACATGAAACTGGATTTGTGGGATGGGATGCAGGCCTTAGAAAAAGGGCGAAGAAGGATAGGCTATTTTTGGGACCAGATCTTTTTAATAACTTACTGCATTTTGTAACTTGTAAAATAAATTAGACTTGGAGAAAAAAAAAATCAAATTAAAAAGTGGATCAAAGTATGGATTAGTTTGCCATTCTTTTTATTCAAATAATGTTTTCGGGTTTTTTGTTGAAAATGTAGCTTTGGAATTGCATTTTTTTTTTACTTAAAAAACAGCTTTTTAAACCAACAAATACGTTGTTGGTTTAGATGTTTACGCTAGTCTGTGTTTTGTTTTTTTGAATCGGGCCATTTGGAAATGTATGGATTTATGGTTAAAGATTGTGGATTATTGGAGTGCAGAAGACTTTTGGTGACGGGATGATTTGAAACATTACCAAAAGTTTGAGAAAGGAGACATCTGCAGGTAAGATTTCTGACATTCCTAAAACATTTTAAAAAATAATTTAAAAAAAAGGCAATTCCATTGTTTAAATAAAAACAGGCAAGTAATTTAGAAGAAGGGGTTAGTTTGTATTAGAAATGCAGAATGCTTGCAATATTTTCCAGGTGGTCAGAAGCCACTGACAGAATAGTCATTCTGACATTTCTTTAATCTTTTGGTATGTACGTGGGTACAGACTACATGTTAAAGATTGCATAATTCTCATTTCTTGGTAAGTTTGTTCCTTCATCAAAGTTTCCAAAAATAGAGGTTTGGGTGGATTTTACCGATATATTTGTTGAAGGAGTTGTGCCAGTCCTCAATGGCATTATTAGTCTTTGTGCCACCCGCTAAGCAGGTTGTATAACGGTTCCATCAGGCAATAGGGAACCTTGGTTCCCTCCTGTGACCTGACCTGCTTAGATGGCGAATCCCTGTGTCTTCCAAATAATTTAGGGCCCGATTACAATGACGGTGGGACCGTTACTGACAGCCCATGGGTGGCAGTCCCACTGCAATCGTAATAATGTTTTGCAACCTCCACATAAGGATGGAGGGTGAATGGGTGGTGGTCAGTCAAGGATCAAACGGGCTCAAGGAGCCCGTCAGATACTCAGAGGGGACTCTAATCCCTACAAAGGTGTTGGTGCCTGCCAGGCACCCTCATAGGGATTATGATGTCCCTCACTGCGGGTGTATCATGGCAGTTTAACCACCACGAAAAGGCTGGCATAAAGGGGCATTGCAGGCCCATAGCGGACCCACTCCCCCCAGTCCACATTTATGGGTTTTGGGGGGCACCTACAGTGCCCCCATACTTCCCTGCACAATGTGGCAGACACCTCATGGTGCCTGCCACATAGGGGCTCATTAGGATGATGGACGGACTCAAGTCCGTCCACCATCCTGGTATAAACTGGGACTGTCTGTCATGCATGTGGAGGTCTCGCACATCCGGATCAGGATGCGACCACCACCGTGGCGGTTGGATCCTGCATTTTAACATTACGGCAGTTGCTGTTGACAGCAGCACCCGCCGCAATGCTAAAATGCTATGTTGTGCATTTCACAGCACTACATGGCAGGCATCACACGGTGCTTGCCACATAGTGCTGCGAAATGTAGGGGGGTACCGTGGGTACCCCCAAGTGCACTCTCGATCCCCCAACATAAAGGGGGCCCCCAAGGTCCGCAAACTCAATCCCCACCAGCGGGTCCTCCGCCATGGAAAAGCTGTCTACGGCCAACATTGTAATTTGGTGGACCGTACCTGCTAGGCACTGCCGGCATTTTATTGATGAAGACCGCTCCACCAGGCAATTGTAAGGATTGCCTTTGGTGGTTCCATGGAGGTCGGTCTTTGGGACCGCCACGGTCGCGATGTGATTCCCCCCGCCATCCTAATTTGGCGGGGAAAAATCACGATCGGAGGACGGAAGGACTGCCACCGCATGGCTGGTTTTGGCCAGACTTCTACCATCCTAATGAGCCCCATAGTGTAGGGATATGCTGAAAGTCTATTTTGTGTAATGCGGCTGGTGCAGCAGCCCACAGCACATGACACAATACAAAAGATACACTTTAAGACCGCTTTGAAGGCGGTCGCATTTTAATATCATTGGCGGGACCACTGACATCCTGTCTGGGGGTCCAACCTCCGATCTTAATCAGGCCTTTTGTAAGGAGCCCAATTTCTCATTGTTTCATGTAAAGTAGTCTGATTCAGTAATTGATGTTTAGTATTTATCTATATAGCTGGGTGGCACAAAGCATAAGGCTGTTACTTTCTTCAGTTGATATTGTGGTTAACTGTCTGAGATGTAAACTTCACCAATGGATGTTGTTTGTATTGTTCGTCGATATGCCTGTGAAAAGTGGAAAAAGACATCTGTTTCTGGGTATAATTTAGTAATTGTATTAATCATAGATGATACATAATCAATAATCACTTTTCTAGGACTTTTATTTAGAGTTTTAGTTTTTATCACTAACACAAATTCAGAGTAGGTTGAAGCTTGTTAATCAGGCAGTGAACTGTACACTAAAGGAACAGTGGTGTTGTTAATGTTGGCATGAATAGTGTATATTTGGCTGAAGGGACAGGGTGGATTTAAACGTACCATCCATCATCCAACTATCACTATTCTCTAGTTTACCAAGGTTACAGGGGGTGCTAAAAATTTGTATTCGCTTTAAAGTGTTTTTATAGTCATGCAAAATGAATGATTCATTAGTAAAGGTTACTGTTAATCCTTCTGGTATATTGATTTCGGAGTAGGTTTGAGGTGTAACAAGTTGACGGTTACTTAACTGCTATGTTGTGTATAATATAACATAGATTAGGAACAGTAGTCAAAAAACTAGTTACATGCATAGATATGTTTTGGGAAACCTCCATCATAACTGAGCCACACTGTTCATTAGAGGTGGATGCAAAGCGTTTTATTTGTTCAATATTTTGTTGAACTTCAATCATCATCATTGCAGAGGGAGAGTGGTTATGCTTGGTTGTGTTTTTCAGTGTAACCAAGAGTAACCGCTCTGCTTGTGCAATGGAATGCATATTGCTACACACACCTCGAATTTCTCCTGAGCTCAGTTAATCTCCTTACAATAAATGTAGCCACCATAACTCAGTAGTCTGTTTCCCCTGCTCGATTTTCTATACTTTGCTTGATTTCTTGCTTCCATTCCTTATCTGTAAAAAGAAAAGAGAAAAAAATGTATCCTGCATTCAAAAACAGTTTTTAGATTAATTGTTTTACAGACTTTGTCTTTATAACAATGGTTGATTTTCTTAGGCTGTGCTATGTTGGCTTTGAAATGTTGGTTTGGTTCATATCTGTGGAAAGAAAGTTATTTTAGGAGAGAGTTGAGTTTTCGTCATATGTTACCTTTAAAATGGTTCTCTGTTGTGTGAATTGTCATTTCTGAAGGTGATGGTGTGTGTTTTCTTATTTCTGGACAATTTGTTGCTTCAGATTGGAGGTGAGCTATGGCTTGTTGTGTTCTGAAAGAAAAAGACATTTGTTTCATGTTTTTCTTTTTCAAAATGTACTTTTGAATTTACCCTGCAAAGAAAATCTTTTGACATTGTTTATTTATAAAACTACATTATTTAGTGGTTCTTATTTTTTATACAATGCCATATTTGTATACAAATGTATTTGACTTGAAACCTGCAAAAAAGACCTGTTCTCCCGGTGAGGCATTCTATAATCGCTTCACGTATACGGTATACGTGAAGCGATTATAGAACGCCTCACCGGGAGAACAGGTCTCGTCGTCTTGATTGCACCCGTCCGGACTTTGCCCTAGTGTCTCCTTACCTGAGGCAGCAGTGGCTTCACATATACATATATTTTCCATTCACAGTCTTTACCTTTTTCCTATTCATTGCTGTGATCCCGGTGAACAATCACCGGTGCACGCGATTGTTCATGTTCTACTTACCGACAGCCCTGAAGAGTCACATCCTTACACGGTGTGACGAAACACGTGTCGGCTGGTTTGTCTTCTTGTACTGACCAAATTTTGAAATATAAACATATTCCACAAGGAAAGATGATGTTGACATTCGTGTCTTATTTATGGACAAATGTATGAATATTTGGTTATGACTCCTGAACCTCAATTTACCTAAGATGTGTGCACAGGACTCTGTTTCATGCTTTTAGGGCCTTTTGGTGGTTTGTTTGCCCTGTATGACAAGGAGTGTGTATTAGATGGTTGAGGTTTGATGTGTGTAGGTCGCAGGGTGTTCAGGATTTTCCTAGGGCTTCTATATTAGTAAATTATTACATCCTACCTTCGATCGTTATGACTTTCACAGCCGGTTCTAAAAGACTATACTTCGTCTTCCATTGGCTGATTCTTGGACAAAGGACAAGAAACCACCCTGAATGATCTGCAAGATAGGTCGGCTGTTCAGCAAGAAGGGGCCATTTCTCATCTCTGTCGCTTGTCATTTGGCTCTTGCTAACTGATGTTGTAGGAAGCAAATGAATATCGCCCAGGGTTCTATTGAAGATGCAAAATTTTGAGTTTGTATTATATGTGTCCCATGAAATTCTAGTGGTTCCACATGTTCTGCTCAACAGAGTCTTGGTATAACATTTTGCAAGTATTCAAAAAGATAATATCTATTGAAGATGCAAAATTCAGATTTTTTATTATATGTGTCCTATGAAATTCTAGTGGTTCCACATGTTCTGCTCAACAGAGTCTCAGTATGACATTTTGCAAGTATTCAAAAAGATAATACCCTTCCACTTTTTTGGGCATCCCTTAGAACATAATATTGTCTTGGCGAAACCTGTTTTCTAGGCCTACGTTCTTACATTTCATTGCCCACGTGTAGGTTCCCACTCAGGTAGGTGATCTAGTCTAAGAATCTTTTTCCATCATATCTAGACACGAGCGGAAGAAGTCAATTCTGATCACCCGGATTTCACTTCTTCTGAGACCTACTCAAGTATTATGTCAATTTTCTTTATAGAAGTGCCAATATTTGAATGTTTCTCCATCAACTAGTCCAGGGTGTTGTAGATTGTGGGAATGACTTGTGCTGACTGGCACTTGTCTCCTGTGTCAACCTGTTGTCTTGCTCCTGCCATTGATCTTATACAATGCTATTTATACTAGCTTGCCTGTTCATGCTCTAACATATCTTAGCAGAATATGATATATGATGTAGGCATCAGATGTTGCAGCTCTTGGTCGATGAAGATATTACTTATAACATGCAGGTGTGCTCAGTAAGTCCCTTGATTTTCAATGAGTCCATACTTCCTCTTCATGTTTGCTTTCTTAAATTTAGAGGAGTGCTCAGTCAGTGTGGGTTTGTGGAGTGTGTGTTACTCTTCACTTGTTCCATTTCCAATAAGTTACCAGGTCTCAGCCCTGTTGCTTATTTAGGTTATTTATGTAGGGCAACCACAGCAGTAAGTGGGAATTTTATGGCACTTATCTTTTTTTACTCTTCTTCAATATGGCTCAGGCAGACTTTTGTTATTGTATCAAGGTGTGGCCATCTTGCCTGGAACTGCCTCCAAGTGAATATAGAACTTTCCAAAGTTGGGACCTTGTCTCACTGTTCTTTTTGTTTTCCTATAATTTGCAGAATGAAATAAATCAAACATGTTATTTACAGCAAGGGGCCTCTGGGGACAACCAGAGACATGCCAGGCAATTGGAATCCAGGACCCAGGTGAAACACACCACAGACAGTAGTAAAGCCAGGCCTAAGAAGGCAACAGGGAAAACCAGCAGTGCCCAACCTGACTGCTGAACCGGATGGAC
Source organism: Lissotriton helveticus (assembly GCF_964261635.1). Classification (NCBI taxonomy): domain Eukaryota; kingdom Metazoa; phylum Chordata; class Amphibia; order Caudata; family Salamandridae; genus Lissotriton; species Lissotriton helveticus. The sequence goes on along the minus strand of NC_136062.1, from coordinate 164,264,758 downwards.
CGTTACTGTCCCGCCATGGCCAGGAGAAAACACCAAGTGCACAACCTGCACTGACAGCCCCACCGGCTGCATCCGGCCCCAGAGGGCGCTACCCGCCCTAGACGCAAATCAAGCCACAGCAGCCCACCACCTGCAACAAACCACCAGCACCGCAACACCAGAGGTGAACATATGGAGAACCACCATCTCTGAATCCGCACCAATTGTCCCAACTGGACAATGGTTCCCCCTGGTAACAGAACACAAAGTGAATAACCAAGGCCACAGAGGCCAAGCATCCAGGGGAAGAAAAATGACAAAGGGAAACCCTTCAGCCAAATCTATTTACATGATCAGAAGGAAGTCAGAAAAACATGGTAGTAAGACCCAACCAGGGAGATGCCATGTACTCATGGCAGCACTCAGCCCTCGGTCATAGACAGGAAGCAGGAGCACTGTCGACTACTGTCCAAACAAGTCGAAATGGCAGCGGGTGCAGATGTCAAATCCAGGAGCCGAGATCCATTCTCCGTGAGACATGTGGGAGTATAAATATAATCAAAGACAAAAGTCATCTGATCATGCAAAGAAAAGAAGGTTTATTTGATGTGAGACGGGTGCAATCTGGCTATCAACCAAATGTCTAAAAACAGAAGTTACTCAAAATACTTTATTGGCCTAAACCACAAAGGACGTAACTTGATTATCCAATAAAATATCAGGAACTTGATAATTTATCAAAAATGGTGGATGGGTATATCACATGTCTAGTAATTGGCAATCAAGATTTTACTATATATATATATGTATATATGGGAGAAGGAGATAGCCTGGGGACTGCAAAAGAGCGAAGCACTTGAGAAGATAGTATTGTGGTCATGGTACATCGACGATCTGTTCCTGATCTGGAACTGTATCAAACAAGAATTCATGGAATATTTCAATACACTAAATAACAATGAAATTGGTCTATCCTTCACTTGCACTGTGAGTCGTCAAAAGATTGACTTTTTGGATATTTCAGTATATATTGACAATGGACAGATCCAGACCACGTTGTACAGGAAAAAGACAACTACTAACAGCATTCTTCATGCTGAAAGCATCCACCCGAAGCCATTGATAAGAAGCATTCCCTGTGGTGAATTTACTCGAATGAAAAGAAACTGCTCGAGAACTGAAGAAGCAACCAAAGAAATCATTAAAAGTGCAGAAAGATTGAAGAAAAGAGGACACAGAGAAAGAGACTTGAAAACAAGCATTGAGAAAATTGAAAACAGAACCCGACAGGAAATCTTGGTTAAAAAACTCAGATGCCACAAATCAAATTGAAACATACACAAAAATGCCCCCCTCTCGCGCTACTTCCAATATGACTTTATCGATGACCAAATAAACAATTTCATTAAATCTGGTCTGGTACATTTATTTATACCTCATATTCATGTATTTTCAGTTGAAACTAGTGTACTCCAGAAGGAATAATTTAATGGCAGTAAATAGAATACACATATCAAAACACTTATACTCTTATTCAATCAACAAACTACATTACAAATTAACATTACAAAAACACCTAAGGAAATGACATCAAAAAAATCAAAACAAACATCCAACAAACATTTACAAAATTCAAATCTAGAATTTGAAATATGCTAAATCATTTCATTAATCACAATCCTAAAAAAGACATAGTTCATAACAAGAGCAACAAGGCTTGTATCACTTAATCAAAAAACATTAAATGTAATGATTAGCTCTTGGTGGATTTGCCGACGCGTTTCAAGTTCGGGTCATTGATCCCCAAACCGTCATCAGGGCTCTGTTAATTATCTGTTTAGGATGCAATAAAACATAAAGTTTTAATGAAAACCTATTTCCCTCTTCTCTAGTTATCATAGCGTTTGGACAAAGTATATTTGTACCTGTATCTTCCTTTGCAGGTGACCATTAGTCATTTAAGTCGATAGATACACTCTTTTCTTCAGATCTTAGAAGTCACACTTTAAAATCTGGAAATTAACCACATATTACCTTTATGTTTAGGTCATGTATTTTTAAATCAGTCAAAACACTAGATAGAGTTAAAAATCCGTACCTCCGTCTACGCGGACTGGCGATGTGGGAGGGGCGGAGGAATTTCTGTATCTGTTTGCTTTCGTCCTATTTAACAAAGAAAACATATGATGCCTATAGCAACATTGCTAATATCAATTGGCATTGTCTTTACCTTAAAGCTGATACAAGCCTGCCGTACCTTATTTATAAACCGCTGTCCTATTACAGCTGGGCTACGCCACCTTTTCTTAAGTAACTTCGACTTTCCCCTATTAGAGCAATAACGTTCAATTAGGATTTATACATCGTGTACAGCTCATTTCGGTCCTTTCTATTACATAGTGAACTGCTGCCCTACCTGTTTTTTTTCAAAAGATCAAACGAGGTTTCTCCTCTCCCCCCCGTCTGCTGCCCCGTCCGGGGCTCGGCGTTTCTTAAGCTCGCCTCTGCTTCTGCACATAAATTTAGACTCGTTCTGAAAGGACTCAATCCATCTGTGTGAGAAAAACGCGATAATGTATGAGTCGCGTTTTCTTCGTTTTAACCGGAATACGCAAACATCCGCTACGCGTGTGCTTAGCCAATACCTCAGATTGTGGTCTGCTCCGCTTCAACAAAGTCAATGTTCATACGTTCCTCGCTCGCCGTATCTAGAGCCGGCGGCCCTAAAAGTCCAGTCTCTTATTTTAATGCATCTTGGGGGTTGTAGTTTTCAGAAAACATTCTTTGTATAAACGTGGGCCACCCGACGTAATTGAAATAGTTCAAGGTCAAATAGAGCCACATTTAATAAAAACAGTATTCTTTAAAGCATAAAGCATTGTATAGCCAAATTGAAACAGTCTTTTTTCGTTCCAATCACAGGCGGTAGCTTGTAAACATTAGCACTTCTAATAGCTCTCGTTATTCTTGCGAGACCATGCCATTGAAATGCAGCATTATTGCTGTATCTCAGCGCCTTCAAGCCAACAGCGAGGAGCCAAAACTCAAATTCTTGACAATTCTGACATACTATTCAACCCAGTCGTTATGCAGTTAAACTTCAGAATCAAGTTTGCTTCTTTTTCAAGAAGCATCTTATCAATGTCAACAGGGCGCTGCGCGTTATTTATTGTGAAAAGGAATGACCATTTGAAATCATTTTCATTATGGGACATCTCCACATAATGTTCAACAATGGGTGCAGTCAATATTCTCTTTTTAATGCTTGACCAGTGCTGCCCTATGCGAAGGTTAACCTGCTGGTTTGTTTTGCCAATGTAAATCCTGCGCCAAGGGCAAATTATCACGTAAACTACGTTACGTGTCCTGCAGTTAGAGAACCCAAGGTGTTTCCATTTTATTCCCTGATGTTGAAACTCGATTCCTTCAATGATACTACCACATGAAACACAGTTGCCACACTTATGGCAAAAATAGGGCGCATACAAAAAGAACCGGAGCTTGGGACAACAAATTGTGAGAGCTGATCTTCCTAAGCCTCAACCCAAGCATGATCTCCTTGCCTTATGGGATATGAAACCAATAGAGGGCCACCATAAGTGTGGCAACTGTGTTTCATGTGGTAGTACAATTGAAGGAATCGAGGTCTCGCAAGAATAACGAGAGCTATTAGAAGTGCTAATGTTTACAAGCTACCGCCTGTGATTGGAATGAAAAAAGACTGTTTCGATTTGGCTATACAATGCTTTATGCTTTAAAGAATACTGTTTTTATTAAATGTGGCTCAATTTGAACTTGAACTATTTCAATTACGTCGGGTGGCCCACTTTTATACAAAGAATGTTTTCTGAAAACTACAACCCCCAAGATGCATTAAAATAAGAGACTGGACTTTTAGGGCATCTTAAAATGGCCGCCGGCTCCAGATACGGCGAGCGAGGAACGTATGAACATTGACTTTGTTGAAGCGGAGCAGACCACAATCTGAGGTATTGGCTAAGCACACGCGTAGCGGATGTTTGCGTATTCCGGTTAAAACGAAGAAAACGCTACTGATACATTATCGCGTTTTTCTCACACAGATGGATTGAGTCCTTTCAGAACGAGTCTAAATTTATGTGCAGAGGCGAGCTTAAGAAACTCCGAGCCCCGGACGGGGCAGCAGACGGGGGGGAGAGGAGAAACCTCGTTTGATCTTTTGAAAAAAACAAGTAGGGCAGCAGTTCACTATGTAATAGAAAGGACCGAAATGAGCTGTACACGATGTATAAATCCTAATTAAACGTTATTGCTCTAATAGGGGAAAGTCGAAGTTACTTAAGAAAAGGTGGCGTAGCCCAGCTGTAATACGACAGCGGTTTATAAATAAGGTACGGCAGGCTTGTATCAGCTTTAAAGGTAAAGACAATGCCAATTGATATTAGCAATGTTGCTATAGGTATCATATGTTTTCTTTGTTATATAGGACAAAAGCAAACAGATACAGAAATTCCTCCGCCCCTCCCACATCGCCAGTCCGCGTAGACGGAGGTACGGATTTTTAACTCTATCTAGTGTTTTGACTGATTTAAAAATACATGACCTATACATAAAGGTAATATGTGGTTAATTTCCAGATTTTAAAGTGTGACTTCTAAAATCTGAAGAAAAGAGTGTATCTATCGACTTAAATGACTAATGGTCACCTGCAAAGGAAGATACAGGTACAAATATACTTTGTCCAAACGTTATGATAACTAGAGAAGAGGGAAATAGGTTGTCATTAAAACGTTATGTTTTCTTGCATCCTAAACAGATAATTAACAGAGCCCTGATGACGGTTGGGGATCAATGACCCGAACTTGAAACGCGTCGGCAAATCCACCAAGAGCTAATCATTACATTTAATGTTTTTTGATTAAGTGATACAAGCCTTGTTGCTCTTGTTATGAACTATGTCTTTTTTAGGATTGTGATTAATGAAATGATTTAGCATATTTCAAATTCTTGATTTGAATTTTGTAAATGTTTGTTGGATGTTTGTTTTGATTTTTTTGATGTCATTTCCTTAGGTGTTTTTGTAATGTTAATTTGTAATGTAGTTTGTTGATTGAATAAGAGTATAAGTGTTTTGATATGTGTATTCAATTTCCTGCCTTCAAATAATTCCTTCTGGAGTACACTAGTTTCAACTGAAAATACATGAATAAGAGGTATAAATAAATGTACCAGACCAGATTTCATGAAATTGTTTATTTGGTCATCGATAAAGTCGTATTGGAAGTAGCGCGAGAGGGGGGCATTTTTGTGTATGTTTTGATATTATAAAACGGTCTAGCCCTCCCTCAGCCCCCTCAAGGACCTAACTCCTTTTGTGTGCAATTTAGAGCAGATGTTGATCCGTGAGAGTGTATATGGGCATAAACTAGACTTCAGGTGTGGAAGGCCCACAACGGTCCCTCGCGCCGGGATGCCTGGCTTTCACCTTGCGGATACCCTGCCGGGGTTATCTCACAGGGGAATACCAGGACGGGTTCCCTAAGCAGGCGCTTAGAAACCGCTTGGTGATTTGCGCTATATAAATTCCTGTACATTTACATTTACAAGGACTTTCGGTCCTTCAAATATTATGGCAGAAAAAGATACACTCTCTTTTAGTGAGAGCCATATTCAGTCTCTCATAGCCTCTTCACCGTTTGGATCTATTGCTTTAAGCACTACTGCAAAGCAACAGAACGAGTCAGAGAAGCTGACAAGACTTTGTAAAAAACACGTGAGAACTGAATTTCACGGATACATCCTATTAAAACACTTGCAGGGTGGAACCATTCCCTGGGGACTCTAGGTTAAGAACACACCTGTTATTTTTGTGGAAGACACTGAATATAAAAAGGGATTTAGCTTCATAAATACTAAGTGTAGCCGGGACCTGATGGTCCATACCATCGAGACGGCCCAAAGGTTATGTGCGAAGGAGTTGAAGGAAATAGATGAATTGACAAAAGCCATAGCTTACAACCCGGCAGTTACGGATGCTAAGACTCTTCTTGACAAAATTGAAAAGGACATACAGGTCTTTAAAGACATTACGATCAATAATAAAAGTTTGAAATACGAGAAGGATATTAAATCCTTCAAAATAGAACAAGTTTATCCTTTTCTAAAAGAGGATTACTACACCCAGGCAGAGTCACGCAGGGCGCTGTACGATTATCAAGGCAGATCTCGAAATCGCTTCACCACCTTTTCTGAGACGTTGTCATCAGAATCATCAGACCCAGATTCAAGAGGCAACAATTCACGTAAACAGGTGTCTTTTTTAGAGAGGGGCCAACAAGGAAGAAACAGGCACAAAGTACCCTGGGAGATGCGAACACGCAAAGGGTTCTACAGGTCATAGAGAAACCAAACGTGGTCGTTAATTTATCGGAACGGGTGTTAACAGATCACGAGGAATCCTTACTAAATCTAGGCCTTAAATTTGTCCCGTGCAAACGCACAGACTTTACGAGATTAAAAATAGAAACCCTAGATTTCTGTAGGAAATTGAGACTCAAAGCCTTCTTTTTTAATCAACCGGAATCTCAAAATATTGAGGCAACAGGGCTAAGGAATAAATCCAAATTTGTTCCTTACAAGAACATCCCGAAACAGATACAGGCGTTCGAGCAAATCCTGATATCCTCGATCAATAAAATGGAGAGAACCAAAAAATATGTGCCCTCCAATATTAGCAAGGGACAACTACAGGCAATACAAAGTCTCAAAGAAGACCCCTCCCTGGTCATAAAACAAGCTGATAAGGGGGGAGCGGTCGTGATCTGGCCCTGCGATAAATATGTCGCTGAGGGCATGAAACAAGTTAGCAATACCACATGGTACCGAGCTCTAAATGAGGACCCAACGAAGCAGATTCAAGGCATAATTGCTGAAGTGTTGGCCCAAGGAAAGGAAGAAGGCTTTTTGGGCGCTAGGGAATTTGAATTTTTAAATAAAAAATGTCCACGAATACCGGTTTTATACCTTTTTCCCAAAATACATAAAAGCCTAGCCGAACCACCAGGACGCCCGATCGTATCGGGTTGTGACTCCTGTCTAGAGCCAATATCCAAATACGTGGATTTTTTTCTAAAGCCTTTTTTGAAGGAAGTGAAATCGTATCTTAAAGATACCACAGATTTTTTAACAAAAGTGGAAGGAACTGGATTTGATCCATCAAAGCAAATAATGGTGACTATGGACGTCACGTTCTTTATACACAAATTCCCCAAGAGGAAGCTCTGGAGGTAATTGAATTGTATTTGGACAAAAGGGACAAGACACACAGGGTGCCTACTTCATTTATTTTGAAACTTGCAGAGATAGCACTTAAAAAGAAATATTTTTTATTTAACGATCGGTTCTACATGCAAGTCAAGGGCACTGCCATGGGGTGTCCTTATGCCCCAGAGATGGCAGTGCTCTATATGGCACAGTATGAGACCATGTTTGTGGAGAATAACAACCCATACATTAGAAACATCATACAGTGGTGGCGCTATATAGACAACGTCTGGCTCCTGTGGCAGGGGAGCCAGGCCAAGCTGTTGGCGTTCCACGAATGGATTAATACCAGACATGGGGATATCAAGTTCTCCATGGAGAGTAGTACCACTAAAATGACTTTTCTTGACGTGGAGTTGACCTGTGTTGATGGATTATTGAAAACATCTCTATACAAGAAAGCAACTGATAAGAACACTATCCTGCATCCTAAAAGCTATCATCCCAGAAGCTTAAAGGCAAATTTGCCTTATGGCCAAATGCTGCGCATTCGGAGAAATTGCTCAGAGATAGGGGATTATGACCATCATGCCCAGTGGTTCTGTAATGAAATGATTTACAGAGGATACCCAAGGAGGCTTTTGAAGCACTCCTACAAAAGAGCTCGATTTACCCCACGAGAAGCTTTGCTGGAAACGAAAGAAAAGAAGGAGTTAGATCGGATGGTATGCGGGACCACTTTTGGGCCGGACACCCACAAGCTTAGACAAGGTGTGCTTAAAAATTGGCACCTTTTGGAGGCACTGGAGTGTCCCTTTCCGCGCCCCATTTTCACATACAAAAAGAACCGGAGCTTGGGACAACAAATTGTGAGAGCTGATCTTCCTAAGCCTCAACCCAAGCATGATCTCCTTGCCTTATGGGATATGAAACCAATAGAGAGCCACCATAAGTGTGGCAACTGTGTTTCATGTGGTAGTACCATTGAAGGAATCGAGTTTCAACATCAGGGAATAAAATGGAAACACCTTGGGTTCTCTAACTGCAGGACACGTAACGTAGTTTACGTGATAATTTGCCCTTGTCGCAGGATTTACATTGGCAAAACAAACCAGCAGGTTAACCTTCGCATAGGGCAGCACAGGTCAAGAATTAAAAAGAGAATATTGACTGCACCCATGGTTGAACATTATGTAGAGATGTCCCATAATGAAAATGATTTCAAATGGTCATTCCTTTTCACAATAAATAACGCGCATCGCCCTGTTGACATTGATAAGATGCTTCTTGAAAAAGAAGCATACTTGATTCTGAAGTTTAACTGCATAACGACTGGGTTGAATAGTATGTCAGAATTGTCAAGAATTTGAGTGTTGGCTCCTCGCTGTTGGCTTGAAGGCGCTGAGATACAGCAATAACGCTGCCTTTCAATGGCATGGTCTCGCAAGAATAACGAGAGCTATTAGAAGTGCTAATGTTTACAAGCTACCGCCTGTGATTGGAACGAAAAAAGACTGTTTCGATTTGGCTATACAATGCTTTATGCTTTAAAGAATACTGTTTTTATTAAATGTGGCTCTATTTGAACTTGAACTATTTCAATTATGTGGGGTGGCCCACGTTTATACAAAGAATGTTTTCTGAAAACTACAACCCCCAAGATGCATTAAAATAAGAGACTGGACTTTTAGGGCATCTTAAAATGGCTGCCGGCTCCAGATACGGCAAGCGAGGAACGTATGAACATTGACTTTGTTGAAGCGGAGCAGACCACAATCTGAGGTATTAGCTAAGCACACGCGTAGCGGATGTTTGCGTATTCCGGTTAAAACGAAGAAAACGCGACTGATACATTATCGCGTTTTTATCACACAGATGGATTGAGTCCTTTCAGAACGAGTCTAAATTTATGTGCAGAAGCAGTGGCGAGCTTAAGAAATGCCGAGTCCCGGCCGTGGCAGCAGACGGGGGGGGGGGAGGAGAAACCTCGTTTGATCTTTTGTAAAAAACAGGTAGGGCAGCAGTTCACTATGTAATAGAAAGGACCGAAATGATCTGTACACAATGTATAAATCCTAATGGAACGTTATTGCTCTAATAGGGGAAAGTCGAAGTTACTTAAGAAAAGGTGGCGTAGCCCAGCTGTAATACGACAGCGGTTTATAAATAAGATACGGCAGGCTTATATCAGCTTTAAAGGTAAAGACAATGCCAATTGATATTAGCAATGTTGCTATAGGCATCATATGTTTTCTTTGTTAAATAGGACAAAAGCAAACAGATACAGAAATTCCTCCGCCCCTGCCACATCGCCAGTCCGCGTAGACGGAGGTACGGATTTTTAACTCTATCTAGTGTTTTGACTGATTTAAAAATACATGACCTATACATAAATGTAATATGTGGTTAATTTCCAGATTTTAAAGTGTGACTTCTAAGATCTGAAGAAAAGAGTGTATCTATCGACTTAAATGACTAATGGTCACCTGCAAAGGAAGATACAGGTACAAATATACTTTGTCCAAACGCTATGATAACTAGAGAAGTGGGAAATAGGTTGTCATTAAAACTTTTTGTTTTCCTGCATCCTAAACAGATAATTAACAGAGCCCTGATGACGGTTTGGGGATCAATGACCCGAACTTGAAACGCGTCGGCAAATCCACCAAGAGCTAATCATTACATTTAATGTTTTTTGATTAAGTGATACAAGCCTTGTTGCTCTTGTTATTAACAATGTCTTTTTTAGGATTGTGATTAATGAAATGATTTAGCATATTTCAAATTCTTGATTTGAATTTTGTAAATGTTTGTTGGATGTTTGTTTTGATTTTTTTGATGTCATTTCCTTAGGTGTTTTTGTAATGTTAATTTGTAATGTAGTTTGTTGATTGAATAAGAGTATAAGTGTTTTGATATGTGTATTCTATTTACTGCCTTTAAATAATTCCTTCTGGAGTACACTAGTTTCAACTGATAATACATGAATAAGAGGTATAAATAAATGTACCAGACCCGATTTAATGAAATTGTTTATTTGGTCATCGATAAAGTCATATTGGAAGTAGCGCGAGAGGGGGGGGCATTTTTGTGTATGTTTTGATATTATAAAACGGTCCAGCCCTCCCTCAGCCCCCTCAAGGACCTAACTCCTTTTGTGTACAAATGAAATTGAGACAAGCCCAAATCAAAAAGCACCAAGACTAATACTGTCATATAGCAAAGAAGCCCACAAAATTAAACAAAGTGTTCAAAAATATTGGCCCTTGCTGCAACAAGATCAGGACTTGAAAAACATAGTCGGCTCAGAACCAAAAATGACTTTCAGAAAATTACCATCCATCAAAGACACACTAGTAAAGAGCCACTTTCTATCGAAGAGAAAAACAACAATGAACTGGCTTGAGAAACAAAAAATGGGCTTCAATAGGTGCAACAGCTGCAAGGCATGCAAAATCGGGATAAACAAAAAATGCATAAGGGATCCCGATGAAAGGTTGATCCAAGTAAATTTGAAAATAACCTGTACCACACAGTTTGTGGTATATGGGATACAATGCAACTGCGGCATGATGTACATAGGCAGTACGATCTGCATGCTGAAGAAGCGCATTCTTGAATATATAAGAGTAGTTAAAAATAAGGACCTATCATACGCAACAGCCAAACACATCTTAAAGTGCCAAGGTGGAGATTGGTGCAAAATGAGTTTCTTTGCCATTGATACTGTTGAACCCAATGAAAGAATGGGAGATCGAAAAAAGAGACTAAGACAACTGGAATCCAAATATATCATTAGTATGAGGACAAAATAGCTGAGAGGGATCAATCTGGACAAATAACTTTATGTTCATTTATAAATATGAGTAAATAGACTAATAACAACCTCATAAAAATGACATTGCCCATCACATCTGACAGTCCATTCAGACTCGCATTTCCTTCAGACGGTTCATATAACGCATCTGTGTGTTTGAATAACTTTATGTAAATTGCCAGTTTGAAAACAAATGGGTACTATACCCTTGACCAAATATCAAAATATGTTTGTTTAAGGTATACACTGTATAATCATTAACCTCATGTACTATACAGGTAATAAATATGACCCACTATCACTTCCCACAGTGGATAGATGAAGTATAATCCCTGCACATTGTACATAACAACAATTTACAAAGTAAAGGCATCTCAGTCATGTGCAACCAACCTTGGAAAAAAAAACATAGCAACAAAATTCTGTCACAAAAGGTGTTCTGTATGTTATGAGGTTAAAACTACAACTCCCAGAATTCAATGGGAGAATGGAATGACATGTGATTGCTTTAAATACAGAGAAAAAAGTAGTGCCACCTACCGTGAGAGATGCCGCCAGGCCGAAACGCGTCGGTGTGACAGACTTGGTATCCGTATCAATAAAATAAGATAAACGAAGTTCCTGAGTGCGGCAGAGTTTGTATAAAAATAATAGATATATATATAAATATATGTCCAGTTTGCGGCGAGTGGCGCTTAGTGTCCAGGCAGAGCGCGTCGTATTTTTGGATTTTTCTCATATTGACCCCTCCTCCTGCTTGGTTGGCATTCTATGCGGAGCAGCACTTGCGGGGCAACCTGGAAGCAAATCTTGTTCAAGACGGAATCGAACGCCTAGCCCCCCGGAACCTGAAAAGCTCCTGGCAGCCATTGGACTATTACCGAGTCGGCCGACGAGGTGGAGAATCCGAAGGAGACCGGGTAACAAATACGGTGGTATCCTGGGGTGGAGGAGTGTGCTCCGTTCTGCAGCAGCAGGCGATATTTGATAAGGCCCGTGTACTGAGATCGGACATTATTAGTGCTAAATTCCTGTGAAATGTCATCCGACTTTTTGCGAGAGGGGGAGGCGGCAGCCTCGGAGATGTTCTCCGATACCCTTCAAACGACACAAAGCACAAAGGAAAAAGAACCTAGGAGCAATACTAACATCAGCTCATTACAATTTAAAATGAAAACACTTGAGAAGAAAATGAAAATAGAGACAAGCAAGTGGTGGGAGTCTCGCTCACTTCAACGATATATTGAAGTAGGGCGTATCCCACGCGGCCTAAGAATACTAACGGCCCCCACATATTATGAACCGAATCCTGATCTAATGCGCGAGTGGGCTGATTGTAATTTGGACTCTTCGCGAAAACTGATGCTTCTGTTGATAAAATATGCTGATATCGATAGGGTACGCCTCCTTACTGAGATCGACGCAATTAATGAGGAGCTGGAATTAATGGGGCCCGCTGATGAAATAGCCAAACTTCGCAAAGACATGCAGGGTCGTCTCAAAAAAGAGGAGGACAAAATAGGAGAACGCAAGGCTCAAAAATTTCAGAGACAAAATTGATTATGAGCTCGGACAAATCTTTACGTTCGCCAAGAAATTCGACGCTATGCCAAAGTCTCATTCAAAGAAAGGAACATCAACAACCAATATCACCACTAGCACACAGAAGAGAAATTAAGGAAACAGCGAAACATCATCTGTGGGTCAGTGCTCGTCTAATAGTGAATCTGAAACAGAAATGCGTGATTTCAGGGGAGGAGCAATTAATAATAAACCATCTCCTGGGGAGTAAATTAATTTTTTATGCGAAAAAAGATTGGAAACCCTCAGACCCCGAGGCCCACGGAACACAACCGCAAGTGGGTAAACTTCAAACTGGGCCAGAGACGTAAAGCAAATAGAAAACAACGGAAGCAGCTACAAGAAGAAAACAAGGAGCTACTGGAGGAAAAAATAAATCAAACAGTAGTCAATTTATCCTCGGTCAAATTAACTGCAGAAGAAACGAGAACTTTAAGTTTAGGCCTATCATATTGTCCACCTCACAATTTCGATTATGCCAATGTCCGGTTTGACATCTACAAAGTGGGGAAAAAATTCCACACATTAAGGAGGAGACAAGACGGTGAAATCAACCCCACACAAGAGATAACACAATCCAGTCAGTCATCTGAAACTATACCTAACTCATGTCTTCTCACGGAATTAGAAGGACTATGGAATGAGTCATCCAACTTCAGTACGAGTGAAACACCACCATCCACTGCAGCGACAGCCATAGGGGATACAAAAACTGTTGGGCTCACCAATTTCAAACCCAAATCCACCATCGCAATACACGATTCGATAGATACATTCCATGATGTGGTAACCAACAAAATCAAAAAATTGAATAAGAAGACAAACATGACTATCAAACACCACCGTAATCAAGACATGAAGTATCATCAACTAATGATGAAATTGAAAACCAATAAAGAAATTGTCATAAGAAACAGAGACAAAGGTGGCAACATTGTTCTGTGGACACAGCAGGATTACAAAATAGAGGCATTCAACCAGCTCAATTATAGGAACTGCTATGCACGGACAAACAGCACAACTCTAAAAGCAACATATCAGACCTACTATGCTAAACTGTCTACGTGGCGTCAGAAGAACTTGATCAGTGATGAGATATATAAATATTTGAGAAAAGACAATCCAACTATTCCGTCCATCTACTTTATTCCCAAGATCCATAAAGATCCTAAGAAACCACCAGGCCGTCCCATTATCAACGCCTGTGACAGTCTACTTGAAAATACCTCTGTGTATGTTGACTATTTCCTACAAGGATTTGTAAAAGCACTGCCTTCGTACGTGCGGGACACAAGCGACTTCATTAACAAAATCAAAGATATTGCATGGAGTCCTGATTTGTTACTTATCACACTTGACGTATCATCACTTTACACAAGTATTCTACATGATGATGGTATCAAAGCCAATCCAATCCAATCCAAAAATTCTTTATTTTGGTCATTTTACACCATAAAAGATGCATAGCATATTACATTTAAACAACCATGTTAAAAAGAAGTTGCGATTATAAAAACACATTGCATAAAATTGATTACCAGGTTGTTCCAGACATGATAAAGATTAAAAAAACATTTCATAGTTAGGAAAAACGTTTCATGACTAAAAAGCACAATCCATAATTATAGGAACAAATTCATATTTTTGGCATTTGTGCATTTAACAATTTTTTCCTAATCTGCCACATAGCCATAATAAATTTCACCACTGCAAAGACTATGTGGGGCAGAGTACTAGTTCTTAATACTCTGTAAGCATGTATATGGCTCCTGAATCCCAAGTTCCTACAAAGGGGGACCAACCAGTGCTTCCTTGGTCTATGGTATGCAGGACAAAAGAAGAAAAGATGGGTTTCTTCCTCATCATGGGAGTTACAACCTGGACAGGTTTTATCGTCCCGCTGTAGCCATTTGCAGGTGAAGGTTTTAATAGGCAAAGTGCCAAGCCTCCACTGTATAAACAATTTCCTGGCTAGAATGGGAAAGATAATGTCCATAAAACCTTCAAATTCATATGAGTTTTTGGATTGCAAGAAACGTTCTGTTTGGGTGCCGTTGTTGGTTGCGGTCAGGAGGAGATCGAGGCTTTTTTCCTTGTGAATTTGGACTAATCGTTTACGGGATAGCCTTTGGCAGCCTAATACTGGAGCCTCCCAAAGCTCGGGCAATTTTAAACGATACAGTTCTTTCTTTACAAAAGCCAGCCAGGGAATTCTATCTCGCTGGTTCAGGTCCATTACATGGATAAGATCACTCCTATAGTGTGCAAGCTCACTGGTGGACCAGAGCCTGTGCCAGAATCTTAGTGGCTTAGACTCCAGCTCAGCAGCGATAGAAGGTAAACCTACGTCCAGTCTTAGGGGAAACAAAGGTGTGCCACGGGGGAGGGCCAGAAGACGTCTGAGAAAGTTGTTTTCCACTCTGACGAGATCTGGACCTGCTCTGTACCCCCATAGCTCACTGCCATAAGATGCGGCCGCTTTGGCTTGCGTTTTGTACATTTCCAGTGCTGGACTTATGGGTTTGAAGGTTGAAGTATTTACAACCTTCAAAATTGCACCAGATAGTTGGGACAACTTTAGCCGGGATCTTACTATTTGGGGTCCCAGGATAGATTCTCATGTAGTGTTACCCCCAAATATTGAAAGGTTGTGACCCTTTCCAGGCTGACTGTACCCAGAGTGGGATTAGGTCTGGTTTTTGGGGAAGGGTTGAAGATCATGAACTTGGTCTTCTCTGTGTTGATCTCTAGACCATGTTGTCTACAGAAAAGACCAAATCCATCTAAGATCCTTTGAATCCCCATTGGGGTTTTGGAGAGCAGGAGGGTGTCGTCAGCAAACATAATAGCTGGCACCCTCCTGCCTGCCAGAAGAGGGGCGTCATTGTCTTTGACATTGTCAAGGTGAGATATAACGTTGTTGACAAAGAGGCAAAACAGGGTTGGCGCCAGGACGCAACCCTGCCTTACCCCTCTGATAACAGGAAACCTTGACGACAGCGCTCCATCCCTCCCGCACCTGACCTGTGCATAGTTGCCATCATGGAGCCTAATTATGGCGTTCAACAGTTGGGTTGGAACACCCAACTCCTTTAGGACCTCCCATAATTTTTTACGAGGGACCAAGTCAAAGGCTGACCTCAGATCTACGAACACCATGTATAGCCTCCCCCCCTCAATCCTCACCGTTTTCCAAT
The DNA here is from genome assembly GCF_964261635.1 of Lissotriton helveticus. NCBI lineage: Eukaryota > Metazoa > Chordata > Amphibia > Caudata > Salamandridae > Lissotriton > Lissotriton helveticus. Next base: position 164,248,942 of record NC_136062.1, on the reverse strand, counting down.
ACAGGAGGATGAGGCGGAAGATCTGGTCCATGGTGGACGTGTTTTTTCTGAAGCCAGCCTGGAGGGGACTCAAGATTTCATTTGCCTCCATCCAATCAAGGAGGTGGTCCAAAAGAAGACGAGAGAAGAGTTTTTGGGGAACATCTATGAGGCTGATCGGCCTTTAGTTGGCTGGGAGAAGAGGAGAACCCTTTTTGTAAATTGGCACTATCTCTGCTCCCAGCCAAGTACAGGGGATCTCCAGACCTCCCAAGATGGCATTAAAGAGAATAAGGAGGTACGGGCCCCAAATCTCAGGGTATTGTCTAAAGAGGTCACTGGGCAATCTATCCAATCCTGGGGCCTTCCCTATTGCCAGTCTCTCCACTGCACCAACCACCTCGCCAAGAGTGAATTCCAAACCAATTGCAGGGGTAGATATATCATCAGGGGCCACTTCATAAGCGGGCTGTTCAGTATCCTGGTACAGTTTGCCATAATGGGCTTCCCAGACAGATGGTGCAATATTAGGCTCCACTGCAGCTTTAACTTCTCCTGTGCCATTATTTACCAGGGACCAAACTTTTTTCGAGTCCCTGGTTTCTAATGCAGAGGAGAGATCCTGCCAATGATTCCAATCCCACTCCGTCTTTGCCAAAGCCATAGCTTCCTTATACTCGCGTCTAAGTTTAGCGACTGTGCCCTTGTCTGAACCTGCTTTGATTGTGGCAATTAACTATGACTTGGCCTTTTTGCAGGAAGAATTGTACCATGTTGAGGTTCGGGTCTGTTTGCGCCGAGGAGCTGCCACTGGGTAGAAAACCTCAGCTAGTGATCCCACTAGGTTTGCATGAATATGTCCCAGTTTATCACTAAAATCTGGGGATCTAGGCTGGTTAATTAGTTCATCTATTTCTACAAACTTCGGGAGTGCTATATCAAAGATTTTACTTATATTTTCCTCTGTACTAATTATTTTCCCCCATTTTACCCTACGCCTGTTAGAACTAAGGGCCAGGTTTCCTGGGTCATCTTTGAGATTAGTGGATAGCAACGGGGGCAGGGTGTTTCAGATCCAGTACAAGTGCATTATGGTCGCTATCTGTTCTGGGAGATACTCTAAAGTCCTGGACCTTGGACCATAAGCCAATGTCAACAAGGATGTAATCCAGCCTCGATTCATGGCCCTTCCTATTGAAGGTATATGATGAGGGGCTGTCTGACGGAGTGCGACCATTACCTGCTGCCAAGCGCCTTCCTTCCTGTCTGCCAGCCTACCTACGCGACCCAGCCGCCGCTGAGCCGCACGTCGCCTCCGCCGATTCCCGCCGCTGCCTCCCTGCGGCCCCGCCCACCTCCAGCCCATTGGACAACCCACTACCCGCCTCCCAGCTGACCCGCCCTCCCGGCTACGGACTTAAGGAGAGCGCTGCTGACATCGCTGGAGTGACCACTGTGCCTTCTACGAGGCCGGGTCACCCCTCCTGCTGCCAAGCGCCTTCCTTCCTGTCTGCCAGCCTACCTACGTGACCCAGCCGCCGCTGAGCCGCACGTCGCCTCCGCCGATTCCCGCCGCTGCCTTCCTGCGGCCCCGCCCACCTCCAGCCCATTGGACAACCCGCTACCCGCCTCCCAGCTGACCCGCCCTCCCGGCTACGGACTTAAGGAGAGCGCTGCTGACATCGCTGGAGTGACCACTGTGCCTTCTACGTGGCCGGGTCACCCCTCCTGCTGCCAAGCGCCTTCCTTCCTGTCTGCCAGCCTACCTACGCGACCCAGCCGCCGCTGAGCCGCACGTCGCCTCCGCCGATTCCCGCCGCTGCCTCCCTGCGGCCCCGCCCACCTCCAGCCCATTGGACAACCCGCTACCCGCCTCCCAGCTGACCCGCCCTCCCGGCTACGGACTTATGACGCCCCCTCAGCGACCGCGCAGCGGATGCGCGCAGCGGGAGCACCGAATGAGCGCCGAAGGTGCGCCAAAGGTAAGCCCGTCTGCGCCCGTCCGCGCCTGGACCGCTCCCAGTGCCAGGACCCCTGGCCCCCGCAGACCCCAGCCCACCCGCCGGACGTACGACGACGCCGCCCTCAACGCACTCAATGCCGGCCGAGCCCCGGGCTGCTACCGAGCCACCCCGAGACGCACCCACGGACCCTTCTGCTGCAACGCCTGCAAGGTCACCTGCACCCCGACCCGCACCACTCCAGCAGTGCCCAAGACCTCGACGAACAACAGCAGCAGCCACCTGAGATGCATCCTGCTCAACACCCGCTCCGTCCACAGGCACGCCGTCGAGCTCTGGAACCTGCTCGACACCACAGCCCCAGACGTCGCCTTCCTCACGGAAACCTGGATGAACGCCTCTTCAGCGCCCGACATCGCCATCGCCATCCCAGACGGCTACAAGATCATCCGAAGGGACCGCATCAACAACACGGGAGGAGGCATCGCCATCGTCCACAGGAACACCATCCGCATCACGACCAACACCGATGACACCCTCGCTACCGCCGAGCACCTGCACTTCCAAGTCCACATCAACCCCAAGACCACCCTCAGAGGCACCCTCATCTACAGACCCCCTGGACTACGCACACAATTCAGCGAAGACATCGCCGACTTCATCAGCCCGCACGCCCTCTGCTCCGCTGACTACATCCTCCTCGGGGACCTCAACTTCCACCTGGAGAACAACCACGACCGCAACACCACCACCCTGCTGGACAACCTCGCCAACCTCGGACTCAAGCAACTGGTGACCACCCCCACCCACTACGCCGGACACACACTCGACCCCGTCTTCTCATCCAGCAAGGACATCGCCTTCAGCCACGCCACCGGACTCCACTGGACGGACCACAGTTGCGTCCACTTCAGCTTCGCAAGGACCACGATCCACCACCACCAGCAACAGGCTGCAAGCAGAAGCTGGAACAAGATCACAGCCGACCAGCTCGCGTCCTCCCTGAGCACGAACCCCCCCACTAGCACAACGAACCCTAGCCAGGCGGCCACCAACCTCACGACGTGGATCAGCGACTGCGCAGACGAGCTCGCCCCCCTGAGGACCCAGCCCAGCAGACCCGGCAGCAAGAAAGCCCCATGGTTCACCGACGAACTCAAGAGCTCCAAGAAGAACTGCCGAGCCCTCGAGAGAACCTGGCGCAGAGACCCAACACCAGACAACATGACTGCCCTCAAGCTCGCCACCCGGAAACACCACCAACTCATCCGCGCCACCAAGAAAACTGCTTTCAAGGAACGACTGGACAACAACGCACACAACAGCAAAGAACTCTTCAACATCGTCAAAGAGCTCTCCAGCCCCAACGCCGGAAACAACGACATCACCCCTTCGCAAGACCTCTGCAACTCCCTCGCCTCCTACTTCCACAACAAGATCGCGGACATACGCAACAGCTTCAGCACTCAACCGACGAGCACCACGACCGAACCACCGCCCCCCACCACCACCCTCCGCGCCTGGACTCCGATCAGCACCGAAGACACCATCCGCACGATGAACTCCATCCACTCCGGATCTCCGACCGACCCCTGCCCTCACCACGTCTTCAACAAGGCCGACGCTATCATCGCACCCCACCTACGGGACATCATCAACACCTCCTTCGACACCGCCACCTTCCCGGAGAGCTGGAAGCACGCCGAACTCAGCGCTCTACTCAAGAAGCCATCGCCTGACCCCACCGACCTCAAGAACTACCGCCCCATCTCGCTGCTCCCGTTTCCTGCAAAAGTCATCGAGAAGATCGTCAACAAGCAGCTGGCCGCCTTCCTCGAGACGAACGGATCCCTCGACCCCTCGCAGTCCGGCTTCCGGGCCAACCACAGCACCAAGACCGCCCTGATCGCAGCCACCGATGACATCCGAGCGCTGCTCGACAACGGAGAAACAGCGGCCCTCATCCTCCTCGACCTCTCCGCGGCCTTCGACACTGTCTGCCATCGTACCCTAGTACAACGCCTCAGCAACGTCGGAGTCCAGGAGAAGGCACTGGAGTGGATCATCTCCTTCCTCGCTGGAAGAACACAGAGAGTCCGCCTCCCCCCGTTCAGATCTGAAGCCACCGAAGTCATCTGCGGCGTCCCTCAAGGCTCCTCGCTCAGTCCGACCCTCTTCAACATCTACATGAGCCCCCTCGCAGACATCGCACGCCAGCACAACCTCAACATCATCTCCTACGCCGACGACACCCAGCTGATCCTCTCCCTTACCAACCTTCACGAAGGGATGAAAGAGGTAGCCGATTGGATGAAGAACAGCCGCCTGAAACTGAACTCGGACAATACGGAAGTCCTCATCCTGGGATCCTCACCCTCCGCCTGGGACGACTCCTGGTGGCCCCCCGCCCTAGGCAGCGCACCCAAACCAACAGACCACGCACGCAACCTGGGCTTCATCCTGGACTCCTCCCTCTCCATGACGAGACAAGTCAACGCCGTCTCCTAGTCATGCTTCAATATCCTGCGCATGCTACGTAAGATCTTCCGGTGGATCCCCACCGAGACCAGGAAGACGGTCACCCAGGCCCTCGTCACCAGCCGTCTGGACTACGGCAACACCCTCTACGCCGGAACCACCGCCAAACTCCAGAAGAGACTCCAGCGGATCCAGAACGCCTCAGCACGACTCATCCTGGACATCCCCCGTCGCAGCCAAATCTCCGGACACCTGAGAGATCTGCATTGGCTCCCGGTCAACAAGAGAATCACCTTCCGTCTCCTCACCCACGCACACAAAGCCCTACACAGCCAAGGACCAGGATACCTCAACAGCCGCCTCAACTTCTACGCTCCCAAACGCCAGCTCCGTTCGACCAGCCACGCCCTCGCCGCTGTCCCCCGCATCCGCAGAGCCACCACAGGGGGACGAATCTTCTCCTACCTCGCCGCCAAGACTTGGAACTCCCTCCCCACCCACCTCCGCCTGACCCAGGACCACCTCGCCTTCAGGAAGCAACTCAAGACCTGGTTGTTCGAGCAGTAGCAGATTCCCCCCCCCCTCTCCCAGCGCCTTGAGACCCTCTGGGTGTGTAGTGCGCTATATAAATACGATGATTGATTGATTGATTGACAAGCCCTCAATGCATAGTTTAAAGTGAGGGACATGATTTGAACCGCAAGTGGAGACCAAGATTTGGGATGAGGGGATGAACATGGTGGGACACCCCAAAAGTCGTCTTCAGTGGCAATACAGTTCTATCTGGCTCAAAGACCAACAATATATCGATCACACCGTGAAATGTTGATTGCCATGATTAACTATTGCTTGTATAATAACATGTTCATGTTTAACAACTTGCTATATCAACAAATCCAGGGAGTCGCAATGGGGGCCAGCTTCTCCCCCAGTTATGCCTGCCTTCATATGGGCAGGTGGGAGGAGCTGGTCCTCAGGGCGCAACATGCAGAGACTATGGAGAACAATGTTAAAGACTGGCTCCGCTTTATAGATGATCTGTTCATTGTGTGGCCGGGAACTAAAGATGAAGCGGAAAAATTTGTTATTCAAACTAATCAAAATTCCCTGAACCTCAAATTCACAGCCACTATTAGGGAGACAAGTGTTAACTTTTTGGATACTCAGGTTTACATAGAGAATAATAAATTGGAAACAAGGCTTTACCGTAAAAAAACGGCGGGCCACTCTATACTACATGCTACGAGTACCCACACACGCCACCTAGTAAACAGTATTCCATATCGTGAAATGCTTAGGCTTAAGCGCATCTGCAGCACTAACAGTGAACTATCAGTGGCCCAAGAACAGAGCAGGCAGCGTTTTTTGAGCAGAGGTTACTCTTCCAAAACTGTTGAACAAGCCATACTTAAAACACATACACTAGATCGTAACCAGTTTCTTGTTGCCAACAAACGATCTGAGTCTATGTCCTGCACCAACCCTGAAGGCGAAAAACTGAATACACCTATGTTCCGCCTGATAATGGGCTACAGCAGTCAGCACAAAGAAATAAATAAAATTGTGCAAACCAGCTGGCCTTTAGTCCTCAATGATCCAGTAATAGGACCCCTGCTCCCGCAGAGGGTGTCCATTACCCATAGAAGGGCCCCCTCCATGAGGGACTGTCTGGTCACTCTGAACCCAGAAATTATTGCCAACACCTCGTGGTTACAAACTCATAAGGGATTTTATTGTTGTAAAACATGCAAAGCATGCACCCATGGTGTTAATACTACTACATATTTAACTCCCTTTAGTCAGAGGCCCTATAAAATATCAAAACTGCTAACCTGTAAGACTGAATTCACTGTATGTTTTATCTTGTCCATGTGGCCTACGCTACGTTGGTAGCACCAAACTTCAGGCCTATATCAGAATTCTCCAACACCTTCGAGTTATTAGCAATATTGACAACGCGTACCCAGTAGCGAGGCACTTTAAAGAATGTCACAAATCAAACAATAATAGCCTCAGCTACTTCCTGATCGATGCTGTTCCACCAAACAGAAGAGGTGGAGATCGGGAGGGCAAACTCAGGAAGTTGGAGACGAGATATACCCTCCAATTGGACACAAAACACCCGAATGGCCTCAATATTACAGAGGATATGAACACATGTCTGTAACCCTTAGAACTAAGTTATTCACTTTTTGACCCTCCTATTTTATTCAAAACCCGTCCATTAATATCTGTTCAGAGATCCCACCTCCCCAAAATCGAGACATGTTGCGTTATGTGGTCTTTTCCAGATATACGCACAAACAGTAATGGGGCGGGAACATGACATTTTTATCAGGATCTTAATAAGTGATATATATTATATATTATATATGTGATATTTATTCTTACATTTATTATTTAATATTCAATATTTAATATTTAATGTTTCATGTTTAATGTTTAATGGAGGAATTGTATAATGGATTTTATTAAATAGTGGTGTTTTATACGTGAAACACTTCTTGCACTATAGCACTTTATATACACCATTGAAAAAATAGGATCTCTGAAACAAATTCTATGGTCTATTTCTGAATACTGGGGTCACATTCAAACTCTAACGTGGTGTATTTAGTCATGTCTTGCTGGTTTTATCCATGAATTTGATGCAAGCTCCATTGTTAACAGATCTCCTTATGATGTACCTCTGGAAGCGGGGATCCGCTATTAGGTACTAGTGTCATTGTATGAACAGATCAGATTATGTGCAATAGTTTAGAATGTACGGCACACCTACTCTTCTCTTGTTTAATCGATACATTTTTAACAGTGTATTTTACTTTTGATATTCCTGAGACTGTTATGATGTTAGTAGAAGCAGAGGAATCTGCTTTCAAAAAAATGTTCTTTATTAATTTTGTATTTGCACAGTATTGCACTTTATTTGCACAATGGATCTTTTGTCCACGTGAGTTACATCGGAGTATTTATCTCATTGCATCTTATCAGGGAACTGTATATAAAATATGATGAGAATTTAAATTTTACTATTCCACTATTACAGTGTGATTATTACTCATCATTTAACAAGATGTTTCAAACTGCGGAAATTTATTATACAGTTATATGTTTACAGTACCTCAATGTTTGACAAGTATGTCTTTAAGCTCTATTATTGAGCCGAGCACGTGGTAACCTATTTTAGTATGCACTGTCACTTTAAAAACACTCTCTGAGCATCACAAAATTGTCGAGTGAGCAAGCGGCTGTGTGCTGCGAAACGCGTCTTGGCATACGGGAACTAAAACAACTCTGAAGCACTAACTTTGGGTCTGTGTCCAGTTTGCGGCGAGTGGCGCTCAGTATCCAGGCGTATTTTTGGATTTTTCTCATATATAAATATATATATATCATTAATAAAACTCCCAGGTTGTGGACTTATTTCAACAAAATGGCACTTTGCACTTTATCTACAGCCATTCTTTAGAAATTCTGGGGATATACTCTGCACACAGGATTGTGTTTTTACCCACTTGGGTTGTATTCGGTCAAATTCCTCGTTTATTTGATTTGACTTAATGAATAAATGAATGTTACGAAGTTTTGTTAAACGAGGGTTTTCTTGGTAGTCATGAGACCATCATATTGAGTACTTTTTTATGTCATATCGGTATTAGTACTGCATTATATTTTATCTTGCCGTTATACAATCTGTAAGATAATGCTTGCCATTATATTTAAGTATCAATATGAATCATGAAATGCATGGCTGTCTAAATCAATGCGTGTATTATCACGCACCCATTATTTCCTTTATGTTTAATTAATCTGGCTGTTGAAACTACCAATCATGTAACACGGTTTTGCACACTTGCACTTTAAAAAGAAACTGCTGCTCTAATAGCGTCATGTGACCAAGGCCTCTGGGTAGGCCGAAACGTTATGCTGGTGGCGAAATTAAATAACGAATAAATTAATCACCTCAAGCTTGGGTAGGCTCTCGTTTCCTGTCTCTTGTGGAGTCCTTTTCGAGGGAGATTTGCTGGAGGAGTTGGTTAGAGGTTTTGCTGCATTTCTAAGGTCGGTGTTGCTTTCCTGACTTTGAAGCTGACCCCTCCTTCCTTGTGGGCTGTGCGGCAGGAAGCTAATTCTTCCGGTTCCCCGGAAGACAAAGGAATACTCTGGTGAGGAGTAGCTACGCGAGCCCCATGAACGCTTCAATTGGTTCGCCACAGTCGAAAACGAGCCTGGTGCCGAGTGACGGACGTCCCAGGATCTTTGGTGTGCTCGCTGCGGCACTGGTGTCAATTCGTGTGGATTGTCCACTGACGAAGTACGCTTTGGACGACAAACGGGACCACTCGGTTTGCTGTTCGCCATTCTTTGGTGAGAGAGCACTTTTTGCATTTTATTATTCGCCATGTCAGCAGACGCTTTGAAGGGCAGAGAGGAGGCTGCACTTGACCTGTTTGACGACTCCCCGGCTTGGTAGCTGGTTCGAACTGCAGACACCGAAACTGTTCAGGAGGGAGGCACAGGCCTCCGTGAGATTTACAAACTCATGAAAAGAGAACAGGCTAAGTGGTGGGAGCATCGTTCACTTAGCAGATACCTCTAGGTGGGGCGTATCCCTCGAGGTTTACGAATCATGTTAGCGCCCAGCTATGAGCAACCCGACCCTTATATGCTCAGTGAATGGGCTGAATGTAATTTAGATTCCTCCAGCAAATTAGTCACGATTCTGGTGAAGTACAGGGAGATTGACCGGTTATTACTGCAGCAACAGATTGACAATTTGAATATAGATATCAGCACTATGGAAACAGGAGTGGTAGCTGAATCTACTAAACTGAGGGGTGAAACGCTGGCCAGGTTGCACAAAGAAGAAGACATCATTAAAAAGCGCAAGGCGTTCAAATTTCAGCGTGACATGGTCGATTATCAACATGGCCGCATCTTTACATTCGCTAAAAAGTTTGACGCCATCAAAGCCTCTAAAAATAAGGGCAATTCGGCTTTGTCTCTGGCCAATGGAAATAATATGCCGGCTTCAGGCCTGCTGTCATCTGCATCAGACATAAGTTCTATTCTTGACAGTGGATCTGACACTGAAGCGGCAAGTTCTGACCCCCGGTTGGGGTTTATAAAACTTTCATTAGGGCAGGAACTAGATTGCCTGCGGCAAGACCGACGGGACACCCTTCGGCCCAGAAAACTCAGCCAGACCGCACCCACAAAACTCAACAGGAAGCGGCAACAATGAAGGAGGGCAGGCCGTTCCAGAAAAGCCCAAAAAGAAGTTTTACCCCAAGAAGAAACGGAATCAAAAGAATTGAAACCAGCGCAAGGCAATGATCAATCTGACCTCTGCAGTCCTCACGAAATCTGACATCAATGTCCTATCACTTGGACTTACATTCAGCCCACCCAGTAATTTCAATTATGCTCAGACGAGAATTGATATGTACAAATATACCCGCAAATTGAAATTAAAGAAATACTTTCTGAGCAATAAATACCATCCAAAAACACAGGAAGACCCCATAGATCAAACAACATCGGGGTTGGTTGCCAGAGACTTGGGCCTTTTTCAAGATTTGACCACATTACGCAATAAAACTTCACTTCCTAGTTCATCGGAGGAACAATTGGTATTGGAATCACCAAGTTTAACTAACTTTAAACCCAAATAAACATTCACACCGCTCATGTTGTATGACAACATTGACATTTTTCATGAATTAACAACAGCTGGGATCAAGAAACTCCAGACTTCAACACTAAAAAACAAACAGCGGTCTGGGGCACACAACACCCAATATCATAACTTGGTTAAGAAATTACAGGCAAATAACACCATCATTGTCCGCCAAGCCGACAAAGGAGGAAATGTCGTGCTTTGGCCACGTGCTTTATATTTGGGGGAAGCATACCTCCAATTAAATTACGCTCTGTGTTACAAACATTGTGATATTATCACCGTTAGGAAAGTGCAGAGTGAACTCAATACCCTATTATTGAGTTGGAAAAGCGCAGGTTTACTTAGCCTTGATGAATTCAAATTTCTTCAAAAGGATTTTCCAGTGATGCTGGTGTTTTATCTGATCCCCAAAATGCATAAGAACACCGTAAAAACCCCCGGCAGACCGATCATATCAGCGAGGGGTGGTTTATTAGAAAATGTCACCCTGTACATTGACTTCTTTCTGCAAGATTTTGTGAAAATGTTACCATCGTATGTACAAGATTCGGGTGATTTTTTAAGAAAGTTGGCAAATGTGCAGTGGGACTCTGATTACTGGTTAATCACACTAGATGTCTCAGCTCTATACACCAGTATCCAGCACATGGACGGGCTGAGAGCTATTCAGTTTTATCTGGGTAACAGACCAATCCAATTGAGTGAACACAACAAAATGCTAACCACGATGATCTCCTTTTGCCTTTATAACAATTACTTTATGTTTAACAACCACTATTTTCAGCAGATTAGGGGAGTGGCCATGGGGGCCTTCTTCTCTCCCAGTTATGCCTGTTTGCATATGGGCTACTGGGTGAGGCAGGTCCTCTTTGGCACACACCATGATGTGGTTGTTGATCATGCGGCACCGCTATATCGATGATATTTTCTTGATATGGCGTGGTACCAAGCAGGAGGCTGTTGATTTCATTGCAACACTTAATGTGAATTCGTTCAATCTTGCTTTTACTCACAACATGAGTCAAGAAAGAATCTGTTTTTTGGATGTAGAGGTTTTGATCAATAGCAACAGGTTGGAGACAGTGCTTTACAGAAAGCCTACTGCCGGAAATACTGTGCTGCATGCCAAAAGTCATCACCCTGCGCACCTGATCCGCAGTATCCCCTACGGGGAGATGCTGCGGATCAGACGTATCTGCAGCACGGAGGCACACTGCAGCGCAGCTCAGGAGGATAGTAAGGCACGGCTTTTAGCTAGAGGCTACACTGGGACTGCTATAGACACAGCAATTCGGAAGGCTAATGCTATTCGGAGAATTGAGGTTCTTTTGCACAAGAAAGCACTAACAGCGGAAGTTGAAAATGCCAAACAACCGGTCAGACTTGTTCTGACATACAATCGACAGTACCAAGCACTCCGTAAAATTGTCACAAAAAATTGGAACTTGGTCTGCAATGATCCAGTTATTGGCAATCTCATGTCTTCCAGACCTGACATCTCGTGTAAAAAGGCACGCTCGTTAAGCGATGCGTTGGTAAAATCCAGCCCGGAGGTACTCACTAATACCTCTTGGCTTCAAGCCAGCAAAGGATTCAGGAAATGTGCTAGTTGCAAGGCTTGCAAACACGGGGTGAGTAAAACAGAATATAGCACACCTTTCTCTAATGTCCCCTGTGTGATCCAAAAACAACTCACGTGCAAAACGGAGTTCGCGGTTTATGTGCTGGAGTGTCCGTGTGGCCTGCGCTATGTGGGCAGCACTAAGCTGCAGGTCCACAAGCGGATACTCCAGCACATAAGGGCTATCAACACTAGTGACGCCACGTACCCTGTCGCATGTCACTTTAAGGATTAGCATGACAACTAAAGCCATCTGTTAAGGTACTTCGTGATCGACGGGGTTGCACCCCTGCGCAGGGGAGGGAACCGTGAGGCGATCCTGAGAGTGCTTGAGACTAGGTACCTACTTGACCTGGACTGCAAGTTTCCCTCAGGCCTCAATACCAGTGTGGACTTCTATACGGGCCTGTAACCTCTCAACCTTGGTGTTTTTGATCACCTTCTCTCTAGCTCAGATTATCAGTTCCACCACTTCCCATCTCATCAGGGTAAAAATTATGCTTTTACAATTGTCCCGGTGAGAGGAATAAGGGAAAGTCGCATATTCGTTTTTTCCTTCTTATAAACAGTTCAGTGGTCTGAGTAACACTTGTCACTCTTGATTTTAATATTAATTGTTTATTGAAAAGAAAAAAGTGATCCTATTATATGTTTTGTCTGCACAGGTTAATGCACTTCCTATGTTCACCAATGTTACATTATATGGTCGTAAAAAATTATTTTTGGTAGTTTATCCAGGGAGGCTCATAATTTTTCTATGATGTTGATTGTACCCACTTGGGTCATATCATTAATGAAACTCCCAGGTTGTGGACTTATTTCAACAAAATGGCACTTTGCACTTTATCTACAGCCATTCTTTAGAAATTCTGGGGATATACTATGCACACAGGATTGTGTTTTTACCCACTTGGGTTGTATTCAGTCAAATTCCTCGTTTATTTGATTTGACTTAATGAATAAATGAATGTTAACAAAGTTTTGTTAAACGAGGGTTTTCTTAGTAGTCATGAGACCATCATATTGAGTACTTTTTTATGTCATATCGGTATTAGTACTGCATTATATTTTATCTTGCCATTATACAATCTGTAAGATAATGCTTGACATTATATTTAAGTACCAATATGAATCATTAAATGCATGGCTGTATAAATCAATGCGTGTATTATCACGCACCCAATATTTCCTTTATGTTTAATTAATCTGGCTGTTGAAACTACCAATCATGTAACACGGTTTTGCACACTTGCACTTTAAAAAGAAACTGCTGCTCTAATAGCGTCATGTGACCAAGGCCTCTGGGTAGGCCGAAACGTTATGCTGGTGGCAAAATTAAATAACAAATAAATTATTCACCTCAAGCTTGGGTCGGCTCTCGTTTCCTGTCTCTGGTGGAGTCCTTTTTGAGGGAGATTTACTGGAGGTGTTGGTTCGAGGTTTTGCTGCATATATATATATATATATATATATATATATATATATATATATATATATATATATCCAAAAATAAGTTGCCCCCATTCAGAGAAACCACTTCAGGTAGGTAAAATACGTGTTTAATTTGAAGAGAGCTGCAAAATACGCTGTCAAGAAGTGTTCACCAAAATTGCATTGTCTTGCCTGACGCGTTTCATGCGCATAGCGCATTTCCTCAGAGGCAGTTCATCAGCTACTCACAGCATGGATAGTCTTTTTTGCACCTTGACCTCGTGTCTTAAAGGGCGTGGGCGCGCCCCCAGGCATTCTGGTAAAAGTAGTCCTTTTTAATTCTTAACTCGAGTGAGTTGCTCCTAGTAGTGAAATGGATCCAAATTCAAACCACAGTGGGCTGGGGCGACTTCGAACAACAGCGATCTGCACTGTGATGCTTTCTCCAACACGACCTTCCTGCCCTTTACTGTGCTGCCTCATCTGACGCTGCACAGGTCCATGGAGCCATGGTTGGGTTTTCTCTACGACCGGGACTGGCCGTTTGTAGATCCAAAAATAAGTTGCCCCCATTCAGAGAAACCACTTCAGGTAGGTAAAATACGTGTTTAATTTGAAGAGAGCTGCAAAATACGCTGTGAAGAAGTGTTCACCAAAATTGCATTGTCTTGCCTGACGCGTTTCATGCGCATAAAGCATTTCCTCAGAGGCAGTTCATCAGCTACTCACAGCATGGATAGTCTTTTTTGCACCTTGACCTCGTGTCTTAAAGGGCGTGGGCGCGCCCCCAGGCATTCTGGTAAAAGTAGTCCTTTTTAATTCTTAACTCGAGTGAGTTGCTCCTAGTAGTGAAATGGATCCAAATTCAAACCACAGTGGGCTGGGGCGACTTCAAACAACAGCGATCTGCACTGTGATGCTTTCTCCAACACGACCTTCCTGCCCTTTACTGTGCTGCCTCACCTGACGCTGCACGGGTCATGGAGCCATGGTTGGGTTTTCTCTACGACCGGGACTGGCCGTTTGTTTATCCAAAAATAAGTTGCCCCCATTCAGAGAAACCACTTCAGGTAGGTAAAATACGTGTTTAATTTGAAGAGAGCTGCAAAATACGCTGTGAAGAAGTGTTCACCAAAATTGCATTGTCTTGCCTGACGCGTTTCATGCGCATAAAGCATTTCCTCAGAGGCAGTTCATCAGCTACTCACAGCATGGATAGTCTTTTTTGCACCTTGACCTCGTGTCTTAAAGGGCGTGGGCGCGCCCCCAGGCATTCTGGTAAAAGTAGTCCTTTTTAATTCTTAACTCGAGTGAGTTGCTCCTAGTAGTGAAATGGATCCAAATTCAAACCACAGTGGGCTGGGGCGACTTCAAACAACAGCGATCTGCACTGTGATGCTTTCTCCAACACGACCTTCCTGCCCTTTACTGTGCTGCCTCACCTGACGCTGCACGGGTCCATGGAGCCATGGTTGGGTTTTCTCTACGACCGGGACTGGCCGTTTGTAGATCCAAAAATAAGTTGCCCCCATTCAGAGAAACCACTTCAGGTAGGTAAAATACGTGTTTAATTTGAAGAGAGCTGCAAAATACGCTGTGAAGAAGTGTTCACCAAAATTGCATTGTCTTGCCTGATGCGTTTCATGCGCATAGCGCATTTCCTCAGAGGCAGTTCATCAGCTACTCACAGCATGGATAGTCTTTTTTGCACCTTGACCTCGTGTCTTAAAGGGCGTGGGCGTTTCCTGTCTCTGGTGGAGTCCTTTTCGAGGGAGATTTACTGGAGGTGTTGGTTCGAGGTTTGCTGCATATATATATATAATGTATATATATATATATATATATATATATATATATATATATATATATATATATATATATGTATATATATATATATATATATATATATATATATATATATTACCTACTGGCGGTCGCCAGTAGGTAGTTATTGTTAGGATCGTTTTCCATAGGAAATCCGCAACATTCTATTGGGAATAGCTTTGGCGCCGAATGAGGGATCTGTAATTTTCCTTAACTTTGCCTCGCTGCGCTCCGCTCCTTCCCTGAAAGTTTCGGGGGGATCCGTCAAGCAGGGGCCGAGATAAAAGGGGGGTCCCAAAACGTGTTTTCCCCATGTTAATTTCCATAGGGCGGTTGGACTCACTTTTAGCCCGAACGGCTGAATGGATTTCCACCAAACTTGGCAAAATTGTAGGGACTGGTACCCCGATGTGCCTTTGCTATGTCTCAAGATATATGCTCCAGTGGTTTTTACGAAAATTAACTTTGAAAAAATATATATTGGGCTACATTGGGCTATATATATGTTAGAGCCCAAATGTAGCCCAATGTAGCCCAATGTAGCCCAATGTAGCCCAATGTAGCCTAAAGATGGCCACCAGAGACAAAAAAACAAATGTAGCCCAAATATCAGCCAGATGTAGCCCAACTATAGCCCAATGACAGAATGTCCCAGAGTGTTCTAAAGAACAACTAGAACGCTAACAGTCTTACTTATGACAAAAGTATGGCACACCTAAAGTCATCTTGATTGGAAAAAAGTGGTAACACTTAATACATTTAATATGAAAAGGAACAAAATGAGGGGTTTCATTTTGCCATAGAAATGTTATATATATATATATATATATATTACCTACTGGCGGTCGCCAGTAGGTATATATAGTTAGGATTTTTTCTCTATGGGATTTTTGAAAATTCTATGTCAAATAACTTTGGCGTTTGTGGACGGAATTGGCTGAAATTTTCAGGAAAATGGCACATTTTGTTTCTGAGCAGCCCCTGAAAATTGGGGGGGGTTCGTCCAGGGGGGGTCGAGAAAAAAGGGGGGTCCCAAAACATGTTTTTAACATTGAGTTTTCCATAGGGCGGTTGGCCTCACTTTTAGCCCGAACGGCTGAATGGATTTGCACGAAACTTGGCAAAATTGTAGGGACTGGTAGCCCGATGTGCCTTTTGTAGGTCTCAATATATGTGCTACAGTGGATTTTGAGAAATTAACGTTTAAAAAAAGATATATATCTGTAACAGCGGACCGGGCAGCGCTCCAGTACGCGTACTTTTCGCGCAACGGAGCTTTGTGAAGCGAAGCTGATTGGTTCTCCGGCGTCTGTAAACATTCCAAACAGTCCGTAGCGGCCGCCATCTTGTCTCTCGGTAGGATCGAGAGACAAGAGGAGGCCAAAGCGAAGGGGCAAATGACCATAAGGGGGCATAGTAGATCCTCGCTGACTCCCTAGGTTTGATGTGGAGGTTTTAAAAGGGCCCCGCGGAGCAAAAAAAAAAAATAATAATAATAATCGAACGGCTGAATGGATTTGCACGAAACTTGGTAAAATATTAGGGACTGGTAGCCCGATGTGCCTTTGCTAGGTCTCAATATGTGTGCTGCAGTGGATTTTGAGAAATTAACGTTCAAAAAAAGATATATATCTGTAACAGCGCTCCGCTTCGCGTACTTTTCGCGTTACGGAGCTTTGCGAAGCTGATTGGTTCTCCGGCGTCTGTCAACATTCCAAACAGTCCGTAGCGGCCGCCATCTTGTCTCTCGGTAGGATTGAGAGACAAGAGGAGGCCAAAGCGAAGGGGGAAATGACCATAAGGGGGCATAGTAGATCCTTCCTGACCTCTTAGGTTTGATGTACCATTTTGCCAAGTTTGGTGTAATTCCGTTCAGCCATTCAGGCTGGAGACGTATGTAAATGTCCTATGGAAAATTGCATGGGGAAAACACATTTGAAAGTGTTGAAATTTAGAACCAATTAAAATGTTACTTTGGTTTTGTATTTGTGTGTGATGAAAGTTAATTGGTTATGTATATATGTCAAATGAGAGGAAACCACAGCCATTTTGTGATACTACTGTCTGAGGTACATTTGTGAGGAATTTTTGGTGGTGAATTTCTGGTGTTTGATTTACACAGTACTAACACTTCTCCTACTTTTAAAAAGGTGAGTTGTTAATTTGTAAGGGGAACTATGTTGTACACTTGAAGATAATTTGAAAAATGTTTTCTGTTATTTATTTGCAGTCCTTCTGTTATACTAAATACTTGATAAAGTTAGTTTTATATTATGTATTACTAAAAACGATAAATGAAAGTGATTATTTTTTTCTGCAATTTACAGCAAGCAATTTCAAAATAAAATGGCTCACAATGAAGAGACCGTGGCAATTTCTTTTGAATTGTCCACTACATTGATTGAAATTGAGAGCACCAATAATGAAATATTGTCACAAGGAGGAGATGACTTGTATGATTCCATTAGATTGATTGAAATGGACAGCACCAATAATGAAATATTGTCACAAGGAGATGACTTGAATGATTCCACTACATTGATTGAAATTGAGAGCACCAATAATGAAATATTGTCACAAGGAGGAGATGGCTTGTATGATTCCATTAGATTGATTGAAATGGACAGCACCAATAATGAAATATTGTCACAAGGAGGAGATGACTTGAATGATTCCACTACATTGATTGAAATTGAGAGCACCAATAATGAAATATTGTCACGAGGAGATGACTTGAATGATTCCACTACATTGATTGAAATTGACAGCACCAATAATGAAATATTGTCACAAGGAGGAGATGACTTGAATGATTTTTTTGATCAATCTGTTGATGGCGAATTTATCGAATGTTTGGAGACCATAGAGTTACAAGAATCATCATTGCAGACTTTTCATGAGGAAATTGCTGATGAGGACATGTTACTAGTTCTTTCAAATTTAGAAAATTCTGAAGAATAAATTTATATTTAGAAATCAAAAATTGTTTGAGACATTATTCATTTTTATTTTTAATTTATGAGGTTGTAGCGAAGTGATTGTAGTATAAAATGAGACTTATAGTATAGAGTGCAACATTTTTATGTTACATGGTAAGTTTACTCATATTTACTTCCCTTCTGCCACTATATTATCTCCAATGTGTATTTGACATCTCTTCTTCATCTCCGGCCTCCTTTCTCTCACTGTGTGTCTCCGATGCATCTTATCGCTGCTATTTTGTGTAATTACAGAAGAGAGTAAAATAAAATAGTTCGGAACGTGAAAAGGGGGCAAAGTAGAGTACCCCTCACCCCCTAGGCCTTTTTAGGCGGTCCCAAAAGGATCAGTTTCTGCTTTCCTGAGAGATTATGGTATGAGTTCCATATACCACAATAATTTGCATTACAACATGCAAGATATCTATCTCCTATTACCAACTTTGAGATATTCGCGCTAAGCGCGAATATCTCCAAAAAGTAACACCTGCCCTGAGCAGTTCTTAGCCATGTTATCCAATGGGAGGTGGATAACATGGCTAAGAGCATTAGCTCGGTAATGCATGAATATCGCTGACTTTTTAGCGATATTCATGCATTGCGGCCGTTTATTATCGCATTTGCGATAAACCTTGATAATAGCAAGGTTTATCTTCGATAATTTCTGACGATGCTTAGCGGTAAAAAATTTGTTGCTAAGCATCGTTAGGGATAAATATCGCTTAACTTTGGTAATATGCACCAACGTCTGTTAACGTTCGATTCGAAGGAAATGAGGAAGTGTTGAAAAACATTGTCTGCGCCATCTTGCCTTTTTTGAAATGCCACACTTTTGTCGTGCACGGCAGCCATTTTAGATGCCTTGACCAGACCCACTCTCTGCACGCTGTCGATTTGTAGTATGGCTCCCCACCCTCGCAAGCATCTTCCCCAGGCACTGGTCACCCCCGCTCTCTGTCTTATGCATCGGCAATAAACCTCCCCCCATCTGCGCTGCTCTTCCCTGAAAATCACACTCTGTGCCCGCCCGACACCTCCCTTTCGCCCTATTCACTACCGCACCCTCTGACACTCCTCTTCCTCTGTGTCCGATTGTCCAGGCTATCACCTAGCCCTGCAGATGTAGTTTATGGCCCCAGCTGTAAAGAATCACCCCTCTTCAAAGGAGTTATAGTAGATCAAGGCCCACACCCGATGAGATCCGTCACACCACACGTGTTCCTACTATCTGAAAACCATCCTGTATTGTGATTGGGGAGGGGACCGAGCCTGAAGCGGAAGATTCCAGGAATGACTCTTTGTACATCAAAGTTTTTACAATTATGTGTCACATTAAAAATATATAGCACTCCAACAAAGTAGTAGGAATATAAAACTTTAATAACATATAAATATATACAACAAAACAAAAACAGTAAAAACATTTCAACAACGACGAGACCGTGGCAATTTCTTTTGAATTCCTGATGAGGACATGTTACTAGTTCTTTCAAATTATGAAAATTCAGAAGATGTTGCCTGGGGGTGTCAGTAGCAGTCTGTTGTGCGAATAGTTCCAAGGCAGCAGAACGCGCTGAAATCTAGGTGGCACGAAAGTGATGTCTAGTAAGTTGGCGCCCAGCAAATAACGGCGTGGGGCACCGCGGGGGTGAGTGAGTCCAGTAGGCACCACAGCTATTCTTACCGGCATTGCAGAATTACTGCTGGGGACAATGCCTGTGCTGTAGCAGGGTCACAGCAGAAACAAAAAGGATTCTGTTGAAGATGTTGTTGGTTTTCAATTTGAATACAGTTCTGGTGTCAACTGCTATGCTAATGTAGTGGTTAATGTTTTGTTTTCTCTAGAAAATGTAAAAGAGGGGGAGGCAGTCCAAAGTTCCGTTAAAAGGGCAAAGGAAAGGATCGGTGGTTTGAACTATCAGTCAAAAAGGGGAGGGGGTGCAACAATTTTTCCTACCGGGTCACACTGTGCTTTCACCGGAACTGAGGTCTGCAGGATTCTAGTAATTCAAAGTGAGGCTGGCGCCAGCATGGGAGCGCCGACGTCCCGCGGATACAGTTTCGTCACTCCACGGGCGATCATGGCAGTCATTCCCCATCGGGGGTCGGAGACTCCCGCGGCTCCTCTAGAATCTTCAAGGTCGTGGAGGACTACGGTGGTGGAGTCAACCAGTGACCGGGCCATTTCTTTATGCTGGGCCCGCTCTTGCCAGGTCGACCGCCATTTTGAGAGTTCGGTAGCTACTGGCGATCGCGGGGTCAAATGAGCGGACGGGCTCCACCCTGCCGGGCGAGACGTTGCAGCATGGCCACAGTAGAAGAACCCTTTTCCGGGCGCCTGGAGCGCTGAGGGTGCAGCTGGGAAGCCTCCACCTGGGGAGGCGGGAGAGGCCTGTTCGCACCGTCTCTCCCTCCCAGTGCACCCCACGGCGTCTCGCTTGAGATTTGTTATGGCCGGACCAGGCGATGAGGACGAGGGGGGGGGGGTCAGAGGCATGTGCAAGACATCCCCCCCCAGTGTTGTCGCAGCCATTATTCAAGAAAGAAGAAGTGTCCCGTCCGTCTTCGGGCCGGGCTTCCGGTAGATGTCGGCCGGACGCCCCTGGCTCTGGCCCCATGAACGGGTTTCTTGGTTTATCGGCTGCAGCCGGATCCCGTCGGCCTCGGCCCCCCGACCGTTGGTGGCCGGACCGGAAGAGCATGTGGCGGGACTACCTGAAACTGTCAAGGGCCACCGCGGCCGGACTGGGAGAGAGAGGGGAGGGTCGAGGAGACATTCCCCCCCCTGCAACTGTTCAGCATTGTAAAGGCAATCCCCTGGCCGGGTCCCGCTGGCCTCGGCCTCTCCTCTGGCTACACCCTACGTTAGGATCTCCTGGCCGAGGCGTGGCAGCAGGACCCGCCTTATATGGGCTGCTCCCGGCTGGGCGTAGCCGCAACCCTGCCCCACCTTGGAAGTTTCCAGAGTGGGGGCGGATGTTCTACTGACTTGCATTTTCCCTAGTCTATCGATTTTTTTGGCGTGGCAGGCGGTGGGACAGCGAGGGGTGATTTGGTTTCTCTTACTGTTTTTCTGGTCTCTCACCACTGGCATATTTTAACGTTTTCTTGTTTCTAGGACATTAATAGGTTTTATCATTACGTTATGTTATCGTTTCTTTGTTCGTTGTTTAATAAAAGTTCATGTTCATCAGTGGCCTACTGATTTTCGTTTTCCTATTCTTTTCTTTGCAGGTTGTTTCATGCTAAAGTTTCTGTTAACAGGATACAGTGATCACTTCGTTATTATTGCATATGTCCTTTTCACTAGGGGTGCTCTCTGGTCGGGCCAGATGACGTATCTCTAGTAAATGGTCCGGGTGAAACAGGTGCATCAATCAGTGGGGAGTAGATAGGCATGACAGATTACAACGGGGGAGAAAGGTCCGCATTACGTACCCTTTCACTATTTGCAAAGATTTTCCTACGTATATTTGCAAACAGGGAATACCTCCAAAAAGAACCAATTCCCAAACAGTCAATGTTTGGGGAAACAATCAATCAATCAATGAGGAACGAAATAGGCACGACGTGTTAAAGGTTTGCGTTACCTACCCTTCACTATCTGCAAAGGGAGAAAGAATATTCCTATTCTTCCTCGTTTGCAGGCAGAGAAGATTCTTAAGAGAACCAACTTCGAACAATTCAATGGTCGATTCAAACAATCAACAAGGGGTACTGTGAACACAAATGAACGCCGCTTATGTACATACACATTGGTATTATCAACAGGTTGTTCCTAATGTTTCTATTTTAGGGAGGTCAAAAAGAGATCCCATTAGTGGCCTACTGATTTTGCTCGATTCCTTTTGTTTTTTTACACGATTTTTCGCTATCTGCAAAGACTAAACAGAGTATTGCGACTCTGTACTTGTTTGTAAATAGAGAATGAACCAAAGAGAACAATCAATCAAATGGAGAGAGAAGCAGGCACGACGGATTACAACGGGGGCAAAGGCCTGCGTTAACTACCCTTCACTATCTGCAAAGAGAGAGTACTCCTAATAGAAATGAGGGGTGGGGGGCAGCATTCAAAGCAGATCAATGTGCATAAACACGAAAATGTTTTTACTTACCACGTACTTGACATTCGACAGCTTATGATATTTGCTATTAAAAAACCATTGAAATTCACTGAAAAAACCATAGGTTATAGACCATATATAGTTAGGAATTAGCATTTACAAAACCTTGAAAATTCACTGAAAAAACCATAGGTTATAGACCATATATAGTTAGGAATTAGCATTTAAAAAACCTTATTTTACTCACACAAAACCATTGAAATTCCATATATAGTTAGTTGCACTAACTATATATCGCGCACCCGCAATCCACTGCTGATCATGTCACATATTACATCATTCATGACATGGTCAGTGACATCACTGATGACATCACTGATGACATCTCAAATGACATCACTGATGACATCACTGATGACGTCTCATTTGACATCATTCTTGTGCTAATACGATAAACCTCTTCAGACTCTAATATAACCTTAGATACACTCAGTGTATACAGACACTCACACACTGCCACTCATCCATGGAGTTACTCACACACCCAGTCAGTCATGCAAAGAAACAATCTCACCTCCATTTCTTCAACTATACAGTTATACACACCTTACTTATTGAAACATATACTAACACATATTTACTCTCTTATACAATCCCTGATACAAGTTCACAATGATCGATACAACCACTCACTCATTCAGTGGCTCTCATGCACAGTTATTTATATATGCCAACTCTCACATGTACTGTGTTTTACATATGTACTTACTATGACATGTAGCATTGAGATATCCATTCACTCATCAATACACTCATGCACACAGTCAACTGCCCATGTAGCTGTTTCCACATGCACTCTTGAACTCATACACCTAGTGAATAAACTGCTCACACATCTATGCACAGAGTCACACACCTTCCAGCCACCCCCACACAAACTCAATCTCCCATAGAAATACTTGGGCAACCAATTAATAACACATATAGCCTCTCGTATAGCTAATGATCAACACATGCAGCAGTTTACATCACAACAGACATAATGATGCACAAATTAAGACAGTTTAGTCACTAACCCATGCATTCAGTGAGACACATTTAATCACTCACTCATACAGTCAGTCACGCACCTACTAAATCCTTCATCCAGACACTTATACATCCACTCATTCTTCAATATCTAAGACATATTTTAACTTTACAGAAACATACAGTCACTGGATGTTGTCATCAGTGATGTCATCAGTGATGTCATTTGAGATGTCATCAGTGATGTCATCAGTGATGTCACTGACCATGTCATGAATTATGTAATATGTGACATGATCAGCAGTGGATTGCGGGTGTGCGATATATAGTTAGTGCAACTAACTATATATGGAATTTCAATGGTTTTGTGTGAGTAAAATAAGGTTTTTTAAATGCTAATTCCTAACTATATATGGTCTATAACCTATGGTTTTTTCAGTGAATTTTCAAGGTTTTGTAAATGCTAATTCCTAACTATATATGGTCTATAACCTATGGTTTTTTCAGTGAATATATATATATATATATATATATATATATATATATATATATATATATATATATATATATATATATATATATATATATATATATATATACACATATATATATATATAAAATTTCTATGGCAAAATGAAACCCCTCATTTTGTTCCTTTTCATATTAATATATATATATTCACTGAAAAAACCATAGGTTTCACACCAGTTATAGTTAGGAATTAGCATTTAAAAAACCTATTAAATTCACTGAAAAAACCATAGGTTTCACACCAGTTATAGTTAGGTGGAAATTTTACTCGCATAAAACCATTGAAATTCCCACGTTATAGTTAGTTGGACTCACTATAACTTGCGTGTGCAATGCACTGCTGATGACGTCACATATTACATCACTCATGACATGGTCAGTGACATCACTCATGACATCAGAAGCGCTTTTATTTGGCTGCACGTACAACGGAAAATGCAATCTTTTCCTATGGCGGATGCATTTCGGCGTTCTTAGCCTCCTCAGCGCCAGGTGCATGTGCTTGTGTGAATAAGCGTAAGGGAGGAAGATATATCCTGCCACCTTCCCCACAGACCACAACTCCTCCCACTATGATGACCTCATGTTGCATACACCTTCCTGTAGTCCGTTTAATGTTCAACGCCTACAAGGTCCAGCATGCCACAGCAATGCATAGTAGGTATCGCAGGAGTAAAGTGGGAAAAAATTATTACAGCGTCTGTGACGATAAAGCCATGCCCAAAAGTACATGTGCGCAGCTGCGCTGCCTCCAGTCCCCATACCGCTTTAACCAACGTAGTTCAGAAATCCTTTCTGGCGGGGGCAAGTCAGAAATCCGACTGGCCCGACGTGATGCATAATGTCATCCTCACCGTCGTACTTCTTTCTTCGCTGCGTGGTGGACTCTGTGAGTTCCGGTACCCCGGAGAAATACAGTTTTTCCAGTAAATACAGAGCCTCTTCAACAAAGCGGGAGCCTTAAAAGCGCATCACTGGAAACTGCGCTATATATCCACTCCACTCCTTCAAAGAACGAGTAAGGCCACAGCTGGGGAACGTTTTGGAAGCGCTTTTATTTGGCTGCACGTACAACGGAAAATGCAATCTTTTCCTATGGCGGATGCATTTCGCCGTTCTTAGCCTCCTCAGCGCCAGGTGCATGTGCTTGTGTGAATAAGCGTAAGGGAGGAAGATATATCCTGCCACCTCCCCCACAGACCGCAACTCCTCCCACTATGATGACCTCATGTTGCATACACCTTCCTGTAGTCCGTTTAATGTTCAACGCCTACAAGGTCCAGCATGCCACAGCAATGCATAGTAGGTATCGCAGGAGTAAAGTGGGAAAAAAATATTACAGCGTCTGTGACGATAAAGCCATGCCCAAAAGTACATGTGCGCAGCTGCGCTGCCTCCAGTCCCCATACCGCTTTAACCAACGTAGTTCAGAAATCCTTTCTGGCGGGGGCAAGTCAGAAATCCGACTGGCCCGACGTGATGCATAATGTCATCCTCACCGTCGTACTTCTTTCTTCGCTGCGTAGTGGACTCTGTGAGTTCCGGTACCCCGGAGAAATCCAGTTTTTCCAGTAAATACAGAGCCTCTTCAACAAAGCGGGAGCCTTAAAAGCGCATCACTGGAAACTGCGCTGTATATCCACTCCACTCCTTCAAAGAACGAGTAAGGCCACAGCTGGGGAATGTTTTGGAAGCGCTTTTAGTTGGCTGCACGTACAACGGAAAATGCTATCTTTTCCTATGGCGGATGCATTTCGGCGTTCTTAGCCTCCTCAGCGCCAGGTGCATGTGCTTGTGTGAATAAGCGTAAGGGAGGAAGATATATCCTGCCACCTCCCCCACAGACCGCAACTCCTCCCACTATGATGACCTCATGTTGCATACACCTTCCTGTAGTCCGTTTAATGTTCAACGCCTACAAGGTCCAGCATGCCACAGCAATGCATAGTAGGTATCGCAGGAGTAAAGTGGGAAAAAATTATGACAGCGTCTGTGACGATAAAGCCATGCCCAAAAGTACATGTGCGCAGCTGCGCTGCCTCCAGTCCCCATACTGCTTTAACCAACGTAGTTCAGAAATCCTTTCTGGCGGGGGCAAGTCAGAAATCCGACTGGCCCGACGTGATGCATAATGTCATCCTCACCGTCGTACTTCTTTCTTCGCTGCGTGGTGGACTCTGTGAGTTCCGGTACCCCGGAGAAATACAGTTTTTCCAGTAAATACAGAGCCTCTTCAACAAAGCGGGAGCCTTAAAAGCGCATCACTGGAAACTGCGCTATATATCCACTCCACTCCTTCAAAGAACGAGTAAGGCCACAGCTGGGGAATATATACACGCTCCAATCTGAATAGAGTAATATAATAGAGCATGATAAGCAAATATTTTATGGGCGACCCACATGCCTTAAATGTGGTAGTTGAGTATTTCCAAAATTGTGCAATACAGAACCAATCCACAGTGTTTCATCCATAAATAGCATATTTTTGCTCAGTTAGCATGCTATTGACAATCACGAATACTGTCTATTGAACAAGGCTTGCATCAAACTGCTTTTCAAGCTCGTTGACTGTAAAAAAGAATAGATCACAAAATGTAATGTATTTCATTTTCCAGGCCTCACTTGATTGGGTATCATAGAACTGAGGAAACCAAAATGGATTGAATACATGATAGAAAAACACATTTCAACACTATTGGGATGATAGAGAGAACACAATTTGTGCTTAATTCCCCTTTCCCCACTAAATCTCCCCACTTCTTTAGATGTGAATTGTAACTAGTTGTCAGAGAGGATGGTCTTGGGATTGCCCTCCCTTTCAAAAATGTCAGTTAACATTTTTTACTGCTGCTTGGGTATTGATTTCATCAAACACACCAACCTCTGGCCATCTGGACAACCTATCCATGGCTACGAACAAGTATTGCAAGATGCCCCTATACTGATGGGTCCAAGGATGACCAAACCAATTTCTTTCCAACACGTCTGCTGGTGTTCTCTCTATTAACCATAAGAATGGTCCTCCCCTTACAGCCCTTGTCAAACAACCAGAGATGGCCGGCATTATTCATAGGTGGCGGGTGCTGGATGAGGCATGAGGGTGAAATGGTAAAAAAATTAAGAAAAAAAAAAGGAACACTTACCATGCAGTGCTGGTCCGGCGTCCCTGCTCTGGTTCTCCTCGTCAAACCGAGGCACAGCAAGCACAGAAAAGGCTCCCCTGACCAATCACAATGCAGCTTTGTGATTGGTAAGCACTGAGGGTCCCCTGACCAATCACAATGCTGCAATGCAGTGTTGTGATTAGACTTGAGTGTCCTGGTATGATGCTCAACCAGGGAATGTTGGCCTGGGCTTGTTCACCATGCTGGCTGTAATGTAGCCTGCATGAAGAATGGGGTAAGTATGCATGACTGGTTTAGGCTGCCTGAGGGGGCCAACAAAACAGCCATTGCACACTTAGGAGTGGGCAGTGAAGCTCCGTCAACTTGCCCGTCCATAAAGTTATTATAATTTTATATTTCCTTTACTTCACTGCTCAAAAGCAGTGGGGTGACGCTCCTACGCTAGAGTAGAGGAGCCACCCATGCCAACAACCTGTACTCACTGCATTCTCTCAATGCTCGATCCACCATGATGTCTATTCCAGGTCACTGGTAAATACACAGGAGCTTCTCTTATACCCTGATGTTTTTCATGGGCAAGACATACAAGATGTCTCCTGACACCAGAAGAAGGAACTAGCCTGCTCCCTCTCAACACAACATCGTTAAGAACAGACAATTAATCACAAACCTTAGCAAAACCCATAAATTTCCATCCTTCTTCCAATCATCCTGCCCAGTCACGATAAACCGGCAAACTGAATTAAAGACTAAAGGGCCATATGTATCAAGCCTTTTTCCCGTTTGAAACAGGCAGATTCTCACAATCTGCCCATTTGTGAAAGGGAAAAAGCCTTTTGGGATGTATCATCCCAAAAGGCCATTGCAAAATAGAGAATCGCAAAATGCAATTAAGGAATTGCAAATTGCGATTCCTTAAATGCAATTCTAGAAGCAACAGAAATTTGATATTTGGCCTTAAGGAATTGCAAATTACCACCAACTTCAAGTTGGTGGTAATTTGAGATTTTCTTTAAAAAAGCACTTTTTTGATTTTTTAAAAATGCCATATGTCGCACATGCATGCCCTTAGGGCCTGTTTGTGCGCAAAATGTGTACACATGCATGTTTCAGGGGTGCAACAGGGTGTCCTTTTGGGACCCTTGCAACCTTGAAATTGCATTCTCAAATTGAGATTCTCTAATTGGTAATCGCAAATTGAGAATGTCTTCCCATTCATTCCCATGGCCCTCCTAGCCCATAGGAATGAATGAGAAGGTATTCCTTATTTGTGAATCTCAATTTGCGGTACAAAAATAAGGAATATGTAGGATTCGCAAAATTTTTAGCAAATCCTACATACATTGCATTTTGCGATTCTCTAATTGCAATTTGCTAAAAATCGCAATTTGAGAATCGCAAAACTCTTTTTTGATACATATGGCCCTTTATCTTTGGCTTGCTCACTCAACCACTCCTCCTCTATCACACAGCCTGATGCAACACTGCATACCTAGATCACATCATATCTCCACCAAGTACTATCTTCATTCCTTGAGTCAGCAGTCAACCTGGACAAGCATTCTGCAACTTTGTCGTTGGATCCTGGTAGGTAAGATACATCAAATTGAAAATCTTGTAGAGCCACTAGCAATTTGCAGATACAAGATAAAATACAGTCTAGGCCTTTCCTCCCAAACACTTCGTGTAATGGTTTGTGGTAAGTATCCCACACACAAACTGTCTAAATTTCTACACTGCCCAATAAACAGCCAGTGCCTCTTTTTTAATAGTAGAATACCATTGCTTGGCCCCGTCTTAATGAGGACGAGGCAAAGGCTATGGTAACTGCTTCTCCCCTTGTCTCTTCTAAAGCTCATCACCAAGTCCCTTCTTGCTGGCATCCATCATTATTCGCACACCCTAGTCTTAGAAAGAAACTCTTTCAGGATTGTGCTGAGGACAAACCGGCTTTTACTTTGTCAAATCTCATTTGACATACCTTTGACCACAAGAACTTCTCTCCTTTCTTAAGTAGGCCCCTAATGTCAACCATAATATTAACTCATACCGAGAAAAGATCCTTCTTTGAGGGAAAGGGTAAATTCAATATTGTTTTGATTAACACTTCCTTTGGCCCCACTCCCTCTCCTGATATTATGTGACCTAAATATGAGAAATCATGCTGCCAAAATGTGCACATACTCATTTTGAGCGTCATTCCTTTCTGT
The DNA here is from genome assembly GCF_964261635.1 of Lissotriton helveticus. Lineage (NCBI taxonomy): Eukaryota > Metazoa > Chordata > Amphibia > Caudata > Salamandridae > Lissotriton > Lissotriton helveticus. The sequence continues at coordinate 164,220,028 of NC_136062.1, read as the reverse complement.
AGAAAAATCGTCAAAACATCCCTAACCCTTTGCATAAGTTCTTGTAAGTTCTCACAAAAAATTAAGACATTGTCCTGAAAGAATTTTACACCAACGAGCTCTTTTGGTAAACTTGACATGAGCCTCTGAAAGACTAAGGCCGTAGATCATAGCTTAAGAGACTCCAAAGAGTGCAATAAATACTGTTAAATATTTGGAGGCTTCCCTCAGGCTTACCTGGTAATATGAAGATACTAAACCCAAGGTGGTAAAAGATTTGGCGTTGCTAATCATGGACATCAGCGCCATAATATTGGAAAGAGGAAATTTGCCCTCTACCACCTCTCTATTGAGGTGCCTAAGATCGATAAACAGAAGTTTTTTCCCAGAGGGATGGTGGCTTCAACTACGGGTGCTACCCATTGTGAGACTTCAACCGATTCTACTATGTTCTCTTTTATAAGTCTGTTAAGTTCTTCCTCTACAGCACTGTGCAGACTTAAAAGAATATTCCTCGCCTTGCATGTTATCATAGTAGCTTCTTCCTTTAGTCTTGTGCAGTGTATATACCCCTTGGCTCACCTGACCTTGTCTGTAAATACAAGGGTAAATTATTGGAGTAAATGATCAGGCAGAATCTCAAACATGCGTATCTGCACTTGAGGACATGAGTTTGGATCAAGAAATAAACTTAGAAGTTTTTGGTGCTGCCAGCTAAGAATAGTATCACCTTTCATTGGAACATACATGTTTCCTTGTGCTCTGTTTCTACTAGTAGGAAAGTGCTGCTTTTGACAGGGTTGCCCCAACTTTTTTCCTGATATTTTATGTAATTTTGAACAACAAGTGCACTGGGTCCCTGCTAACCAGGTACCCAGTGCCAGATCTGTGTCCTAAAACCTGAACCATGATTGGCAAACTTCAGCTACCCCTCTAAGTCCCTGGTAAGTGGAACCCTATGGATTCCGAAGAGGGTCCTCTGGGGCTGCAGCACTGGTTGTGCCACCCCAGGGACTCCTCACCAAGGCTATGCTCTCTGCGATTGCAGGCTGCATGTCTTTGTGCAGACAAATCCAAAGAATTGAGATTGCACACAGCCTTGTGTGCCGTGCCGCCCATACACTACATAAGATACATTTAAGTCAACCCTAGTGCAGGCCTGTAGACCTAAGGCAGGGTGCACTATATCCTAGGTATGGCCATATCAGCATGAGCAGATATGCCCCTACAAAGTCCAGTCTATTCTGAAATGTTGTAAGTGAACAGGGAAGCCATACAGGTTACATGGGCTTTATACTTGTCAACACAGGTTTCATGGCTCCATGATGGCTTCACTGATTCCAAAAGTGTTTAGTACTAAACATCATGTTTTAATAAACCCTTACTGATGCCAGTGTTGACTTTATCGATAAATTCACATTGGAGACCCTTTTAGAGGTTCCCGGAAAACCTACTAAGCACTGAAGTGGTTCATGACTTATTTTCTCAAGCCCTCCACCACTAGACATGTTTTTGACCTCATTGGGTGTGAGCCAGCACTCTCAGCAGACAGAGACAAAACCTGCTCTGGGTGGTGGTGCTTCACAACTCCTCCAAGAAAGGCTAGCCTTTCTGGGCAGGAAGCTTCAAAGGTGATGCCGCCTTTGAATTCCAACCCAGTCACCTCCAGATAGTGGGTGAAGCCAAGCCCCCTTTTCCTGCTCCACTTTTGGTTGGAGGAAAGGTAGGAAAATTAGTTAGATTAGGAGAAGGGTCCCCATTTAGCCTACACCACACCTGTGACTGGCCGGTACTGTGAATCGTTATCATGAAATTCCACCATCTTGGGATATTGTGAAAACCTCCTATCAGGGCTAGGGTAATGCCCTTTTCCCACAGGAAGTGTCACTAGAGGGTGTAGACACCCTAAAGGTAGGTAGCCCTTTGGCTACCAACAGTCTCCCCTTGTAATGCCCCTAAATTCAGTATTTAGGTGGCACCCTAAGACCTAAACATCAGACTCAATGGCAAGAGAAGACTAGGACAGAGAAGACCCACTGCACGAGAACTGAAGCCCTGATGGGGAAGACAAAAGGCACCAAACCCTACACTGTGTCGTCCTGAAACCTGAGGGGACTCCAAGAACCACAGAGCACCTCCAGCCTTCAAGAAATTGCCAAGAAGCTACACACCGAAGGCACTGATCCCATGAAGTACGGTTTGTCGACTTACTGATCCCCGATGATCTCAATGGAGCACCAAAGCAAGAGAAGGTACAGCTCCAGAGGTTCAGATCTGTCTCCCCACCAAGTTTGGAGATACCAGGACGTACCGGAGCCATGGTATACCAATACATGGGGTACTAAACACCCAATGGCCAAAACTGAGAAGAAGAGTCCCCTCTGAACTCCCAAAGAAGCAGAAGCAAGCACTTGTCAAGGGACATCGCAGCACCCAAGACCGACTTCTTGAGTGGCCCAGCTAACCGGAGATCACCTCTGCAATTTGCCTCCTCCTGGGTGATGTGCAAACAGGTCAGCGGGTGCTCGATGCCCCGCTGACCTGTTTGCCCAACACCCAGCTCCAGCACCGACCAACCAGCACTGCTCCCATGGTCCCCAGGCCCATGCGACCTCCTCCCCCTAAGGAGACCCACCGGACCTACCTGTAAGTCCTTCTATGTAGTGAGTGCATTTTCTAGTGATCCCCTTCGTCTTTGTGCAGCAGCTTACAAGACATCAGCTACCCTGCTCCCGGGCGATCCAGGACGCTCCAAGCTTCTCTAGCTTGTACTTTAGACCTGGTCCCGACATCGGCGTAAAACAAGTAGGTGAACTTCATGAAAGTATTACCTGAATTTCTATACATTTTTCTCCTTTTTCCCCATTGTTTCCTATGGTGCGCAAAGGCGTGATATGTTTATCGATCTTTGCAAAATTGTATCTCTGAAAGAACTTACCTTAGAAGTGTGTTCTTGGTCTTAAAAAATTATATAAAAATCGATGTTATTTTTACAAATTGGTCTCGGATTTATACTTCAGTGTGTGTCTTATTAATTGCCATTGTGTGTACAACAAATGTTTAGCACAACTGTCTGATAAGCCTAACAGCTCGCCAACCCTAACACAAAAAGTGAGTTAGTATCATCTATTTATATGTTTGTATAACCATTGAGGGTTCCCCGTACTCTCTACAAAGTGTACTTTATTTTGGTAAACTGTACAGAGAGCCAGTTTCCTACACTACAAAATTCTAAATCTGCTTCAAAGTAACCTGTTAGATCGATAGGATTGCCACCATACCATTAAGGTTTTACATCGGGTTCATTAAGAGGGACTTTGGCATTAAAATATTTAGCATAATCTACGTCACATACTCATCAAAGCCTTGCCCCTAAAGCCATCATCATGGTGATGTTCAAACCCTGTGTTAGTAACACATTAAGCACAAATAATCACTTGTAATATGAAGTCAATATCCTCTGTTATTACTTTTTCAGTTGGCAATTATCTTTGTACTTAATTGCCCCAGACCTGCAACATTTAGAATAATGACCCTCACTGTCGACAGGTAACTTTAATAGCAGGGCACACTTTGTGATTTGCCAGTGATTGGGGTTACCACAACGAAAACATGCATTCTGACCCTTGAAGATATTCGTTTGCTTTTTGTGCATTGACACAGCCTGAATGGGGTCAACTCATTCTGAGAGCTCTGTAGATCATGTAAACATTGAACACAATTTTCAATTTGTTTGGCAATGATTAAAACGTTGGATAAATTGGATCATTCTTCAACCATAATTCCTCTTGCACCCTATCACTATTACATTCGAACATAAATTGTCAAAAAATTCTCACTTCGGTCTAAATACCAAAATTGAAAGTAGAAGCTATTTTTTTAAGTGGGTTACAAAGTCTTCTACTGACTCGTTTTTATTCAGTTTCCATTTTCCAAAATAGTAATGTTACAAAAGTATGGACATTTTTAAAAAAGTGGATATCGAGGGCCTGAGGATGGTAAAAGCACTTTTTCATTGTTTGTTCCGAGCACACCTTTAAAAAGGTGCGCCGGGCGCAAACCGGGAAAATGCACTTTATTACAGTGAACGCTCTACCCCTAAGGTAGCCGCGAACTTGTACTATCCTGGTGGCAGTGCCATCAGGTGAAAATCGGGGATGTATGACGTTACAACGCATACTTTTACAACGCCTACCTTTGCATCGCAAGTTTTACAACGCATACCTTTACAACGCATAGTGCTCTTAGGCGCTGGATAGTGAATTGTATAATTTACTATTCCAACTCCAGTCCCCGTGGATAGTAGGGAAGGTGTTGGATAGTACATTAAACCTATTCCCTATCCTAGAGCGCCCCCCCAGCGCAATGCGTTGTAATAGTTTGCGTTGTAAAAGTTGCGTTGCAAAGGCACTGCGTGGTAAAAGTTGCGTTGTAAAGGTTGTTTACCGAAAATCGGAGCAGCTGCAGCTGCTCTGTGTTTTCACTATACAGGCGGTACCTACCTGCACTTTTGAAGGAGATTAGACATCCCCTTGCAGACGGGTCCAGTCAGTGACTCACCTACAAGGGCATGTCTGGGGAGGTCCTTGGACCCCCTTTTCCCTTGCCAGAAGGCTGCCATATGGAGCTATGAATGCACCTCCTGAGGGCTTCTTTGTCTCTGCGCCCGCTTCTGTAATATGGCGCTGGTGTGGAAGCAAAGGGATTCCCTCATTTGTATTGGGCATGCCTCCATGCAAATGAGGGAACGCCACCTGAAGATAGCGCTGGCGGTTTATGTGCGCCAGTTCTATGGGTATTACAGAAGGGGCCACACAAGCTTTTGCGGCCCTTCTGCAATACCAAAGTGCCCTGGGGATGCACAAAGTGGTCGCAAACACCCCTTGCGCCCCTGGGGCACTTTTTGTAATACAGTTCCTATTTTTGAGGTAGGGGAACAGCTTCATGATCCAATTGAAGATTTGCCACTTGTGAAGAACAGCCATTCCCCAAACTCAACATTGGTAATAAATAGCACATTAAATTCTGTACATCTACGTACATACTATACCAATGAGATTTAGATTCTTTTCACATTCTTGTGTGTTTGATTCTAAAATATGTATATATGGAGCCATTTCTAGAAGAGCAGTAAACTGCCATCCATTACCTGTTGTGCAGAAGATATTGATTATTGATATTATAGAAAGTGTTGTAGCCTAGACTAGGGGTGCAACGGAAGAGAGCATCGTTTTTTTTTGTTTGTTTTTTTGCTGCTGCTGGCAGAGTTTGGTTTTACAGAAGGTACTGAATATGCTTATGTGGTGACTTTTGTAATGCAGATCACGCTGGCAGTAAATGTGCATCAGGGCAATCTGAACGGAGTGTTTCCTCATTTGCGTGGGGTGTGGCCTATGCAAATAAGCATATGCTTTGTCTTCGCTACTGTGCCATATTACTGATGCAGGCGCAGAGTAAAAGAGGCACTTGGAAGTGGTACGTGGTAAAGAGACAGAGAGTCCCAAGTACCCCCAACACCAACATATCCTTTTGCAGGGAGGTGCAGTCACTCACTGCCCCCACCTGCAGGGGATCTCTGTCCCCCTTTGAAACGCATGCTGGGTTTCCACCTGTCCAGTAAAAGATGGACCGAATGCTTCAAATGGTCAGTCCGCCTTTCACTAGCTCACTGCTCCCAGTGCATTCTTGGGTTCGCTCCTACACTGGTAACAGCACATCTGCTGTGATGGGGTGCACTCCCATTCCACTCTGCGCACGGCAAAGAAATGGCTCCAGGTGTGCATAAATCCTGTGCCCATGGCTCCATAGCACATCCTATGGAGTGTGTGCCATCATCAGTTATAATAGTATATATATGCGGTGTGACTCACAGTGATGGCCCACATTGACTGTCTTACAATACATCAGTGCTGGTGGTCCCAAAACAAAGGAATGCCGCCCATATTTGTGTACATTCCACTGAGACACATTCAGGTCCACCAAAGATGTTGCGGAGCACTCTTGGTTTTGCACATCCAAGAGACGGTTGGTATAGAGTTCCCTATGACCCAAAGAGAGAAAGCACGGAGGTGGCCTTCTCCTGATCTGGATGTGGGATCCGTCTGCCCCCAATGTGCTGCAAGCAGAATCAGGCTCATGCTACGAGCACAAGGTGCTAACTCAACCATAGTCACAAACATTACTGCTGTGAAGGGGAAGCGTTTTGAATAATGGGGCAATAACTTCCCAAGAGGCTTAATGCAATCAAGGCAGCTGCGCAGACAACGGGGCTCCCCTTTCCTGGTCAGATGCTACAGACCACACGGACCAAGGATGAGACTTGCCTCCTGTGCTGCATGCCTCCTGGTTCTATTGGCGAGGCCACAAAGCAAACCTAGGGTACACGGATGAAGGGGGACACCACTCTGAAGACAGGGAGATATGCAGTCTTGGAAAGATTCTGCAGTTATTTTATTTAGACAAGGCATGGAAAGAGGATACCGGAGTGGTACATAATGAAACATTTTATATTATCAGGAAATTGAAGTCGTTTTAGCATTAAACTAACACAGTTAAACAAAAACTGAATATATGATGATTAGTTAATGTGTTTTAGTATTGTGTTGCTTCATTATATTAATAGTATTACCATTTTAAAATGTAAAAATTTATAAAAGCAACAATCAGCTGAACTATACCTTATCTAGGAGTAGGTAAGCCTTACACACCCTTTTCTAACAGGAATACTGAGCGGAAAGCTGGCGTGGGGTGGTTATTCTTTTCATATTTTGAGATATAAATGGACAATCTCCGCCTTTGTCCGACACTGTAAGACCATAATATGTTTGAAAGCAGAACAACATATTTTCCTGCTCGTTGACACTATCCTCCTTGCCCGGGCTCTGCTGCCGTGGCGGAGATTGGCGCCCACGATGGGTCCATCGCCTCGGAGGCTTTCATCTCGACAGGGAGGCTTCAAAAGCCGCTAAAAGGTCCCCATTTACTGCCGACAAATGGCACGTCCGTGGGGGCTCTCGGCGAGGCATTTTGTCTCTCTAGAAATATGAAATGCAGCCGTAATTCAGAGCTTCACAGGCCTCCATTTTTAATTTACACAATGCCTATGAAATCCTGTTTTAAGGATTACATTAGTAAAAAAAAAAGGCCCCGACAAAGCCAGTAGGTACGTACCAGCCCCACTGTGTCCTCTTCACCCTACTGTTAGAGAAGAAGGTCGAGGGGTGTTTGGTCGATAAACTCTCCATATTTGAGAAGGGTTTGTTTAGTAATTGAGAGTCCTGAAAATGTTTAACAGTCTTAACATATTAGTATTGATTTATTCAGGGCTTCAAGTGGGCCAGGTTCTGCCAGTACACAGCTCTGGCAGTTCTAAAAAGCATTTGCTGCTGAGACAGGTCCCTATTGGGAATAAAATCTTAACTCTTCAGCTGTACCACCCTTCACTGCCTTTGGGGTAACTTCAAAGAGACTCGTTATAGTTCTTTCACAGTGGCTCTTCATTTCAAAACTGAAGCATTTTCATTATTCAATAAAACGAAGCCATAGTTGTTGCTTATTTAATTTAGGCAACTGACAACCATTGACAAAGTCAATAGTTCTGGCTTGTTGTAGGTATATTGTTACTTGTCTGTATGTAATTACAGAAGCAGTAAAATACAAGTCGAGCAGGACACTATGTTAAGCACTGATTTTTAGTTCATGAGTTTTTAAGCCACCCCCTTAATAACATTGGCCTCGCCCCTTGGTGAGACCCCACCCAGCTTTTTAACCCCACTTAAAGCCCTGGACTTATTCATGGTTTCCTTATAGCGTCAATGTTGTAGCTACGGGAGACCGGAGGGGCAAGGGTAGCCTAGTGAGCTCAATTTCTGTTAAAAGTGCGCTTTAAAAAAACTGCTTCACCTTGGAATAAGTATGGCACTATTTCTTCACCTTTTTATTTCAGTTGACCCCCACTGAATCATAATTGGAATCTGCCATCTCCTCCCCTCCCTCACCCTCCGTCTGCTCTCCCTCTAAATTAATTCCTGGAATCTGGGGAACCTATCCTAAGAAACTTTGATAATTTGTACTGCAAGACAAAACACAAAAATACAGAAGCAAGCACTCATCAAAAAAATAAATGATGAAATATTTTAGTTAATTCACAAACCAATATTAACAAATTTTAAATTTTTATGTTGGAGCTTTTTTAAAGGCAACCATCATAAATACTATATTCCATTCGACTGTTCCCAAGAATCAGCCTGAGGATACCAATTTAATGTTTAGCCTCCAATTTCAAATTCCTTCACATTTACAGAATGTTTTGAAATTTTTAATTTTATATTGTACTTCTTTATTTGTATAAGTTATTATTCTGTTAATATAGCTGAATTTTCTAATCAGCCATGTACCCCCTGTGTAGATTTCGAGGCATCCCAGGAGGCCCCAGACCAGACGTGAAGAACCACTGAAGTATGGCATACAAGACCTGCTCTGCACACAAATTAATTAATGGGGGAGGGCTGTGGCTTGTGATATTCTTTCAATTATCATTCTGCATTACCTATCTTTTCTGTGGCGATGGTGCGTGAATGACTGACTCCTTTGAGATTTAGCTCAGTCCTCACATGATCCTGAAGAGTAAAGAGAGATCGAGACAGATATTAGGACGACATGAGAGTAACAATAACACATATTTTATGTATATTGTTATAAGATTGCGCACATGTACAGCATAATAGTATGGCACAGTGATTAGTTTAACAATCTATGTTGCAATCCTGGCTTCTCCATTTGCTACAATGCTTGATCCTGGGCACACCACTACATCTCCATTTCAAAGTCATGGTATCTCAAAACACTGTTGTGTTAGATTCCTGAGAAAAACAAAAGGGGATGATGGACGGAGCGTTGACGATACAAACACTCACCCCCAGTCAACTGATCTGGGTTTAATCCATCACCGTTCTTTAGCTCACTCCGCCACCCCAGTTCAGACATGGCCATATGCAAATCAGTCTGACCCTGTGCCTCATGGGAACAGTCCAGCCCGAACTGCCACTGGATTCAAGCAAGCCGGGCTGAAGACGGCTGTAATGCCAGAAACCGGTCCTCGGAAGCTTGTTTCCGGTCCAGGGAAGGAATGGCTTGGCAGTTCGGGCTGGACTGTTCCCATGAGGCACAGGGTCAGACTGATTTGCATATAGCCATGTCTGAACTGGGGTGGCAGAGTGGGCTAAAGAACGGTGATGGATCAGTTGACTGGGGGTGAGTGCTTGTATTGTCAACACTCCGTCCATCACCACCTTTGGTTTTCCCTGTGTTAGATTCCTTAACAGGAAATGAGCACAATCCTGGTCATTTTTGTGATTTTGCAACATTTTTGGAAAGGCTGCTACAACATTCTGAAGAGATGTTTCCAGAAGCTCTGAGTAGGGATTTTATAATTCTAGCAGGATGGTATCTGTACCTCTGAGCAGGAGCAACAAGATAATTTCTCAAGAAACCCTTTTTTATCCTTCCACAGGCACATTGCAAGCACTTGCCAACAGTGCTGTAATGCCCTTAATTGTACGCAGGGATGGACTGGGAACCCAAAGCAGCCCTGGTCAATTTTGTCAGACCAGCTCCCATATGGTGTGTAGCGAGCTGGCGCACAGCGAGCAAGCCTAACCACTACAAGGGGATTCACTCACCCAGAAAATATAGAAATAAATGGCAAAATGGTGCATTCTATAACATATTTTTCGTTGTGTATTCAATTGTATTAGCTTTTAAAGCTTAGTAAATGATGATGATGCGCAAGGATACCAAGTCCTGTCCATAGACATTTTTATGGAGACCACTAAAATAAAATGTCAAGCATGAAACATGAATTTAAATATACTAGAGGTGCACACTTTCACTACTGAATACAGCCAAGAAGCTGAGAACCCAGTGAAAGACCATTTCAAGGGATGTTGGTACACTCCTCCCCAATAACCTGCACAGCAGGGCCGGCTTTAGCGCCGGTGGCCCCAGTGTGATGATATTTCTGGATGTCCCCCATTGAGCTCCTCCTCCACAGACTCACTCTGTATCACTATTCAACAGTGCCCCTCATCTCTGTATAGCCCCTCTCTCACATGTATTTCATTTGTTTTATAGTGCCTCTCATACCAGTGTAGGGTGTTAGAGCACTTTACATCACACACAAATACATAGAAAATAAATGATATGTGTGTAAACCGGTGCATTCAAATTATTACATAAGACAAACGTGACTACAAGGAGTAGGAATGAAATGTCATCCATACTAGTTAGCATTTTTTAAGAGTGCTTGGTCTGGAGACGCACAAACGAAGGATTCAAAATTTAACACAGTGTTTAGGGTTGGCATTGTAAATGTAGTCGCTAAGACGCCCCAAGCAGGTGAGTAACATGGTCTTTATTTAGAAGAGCCAGCAGCATAACGGACATGTCAGAGCTGACCAGGGAGTAACTGACCATATGAGAATGTTCACTTGTAAAACAACAAGGAACGCTCACAACAAAGTTCTAAAGAAGCAGGGAAACAGGGAACATAGAAAAATAATAAGATAAGTACAACTCATCTTCCCCCTTTACCAGAGCAAAGAACCACAGGAAGCAAGGAAAGAACATAAAGCAGGAATTAGTGTACAAAGTAATCTAAACAAGCAATTGGCCTGTGCCTCCTCAAACATCTCACAACCTGGGAGCTTTCTCCATTGATAGTGGCAGATACACCACTCCCGGTTGAAGAAAACTACACATTATCATCACCACCCCCTCCACTCACATTATCACCAGAAGGGAAATCTGCGCCAACAGGTAACCGCTGCTCTCACACTGCATGCTTGCAGTAGATGTCGCACCCCTTTGGTAAAGGACTACTCCTTCAGCAGTGTGTGCACCCTTCTGGTAAAGAGTTAAACGACAGATGTTCCACTTCGCACCACTCTCTAAAACTACGAAATGTTGAAAAGCTTCCCTAACTCTAAAAGGCCCTTTAAACTTTGAGAGACCTTTGCCAAACCTCCCAGTTTTAACTTTGACCAAATCTACTTTGCTGATGAGATTCCTCCCAGCCTACGAAGCATTCAAGCGAACAACACTCCTCTCCCCACCATCCGACGCCCACCCTTATATCCACGCAGGGACTAACTTAGAGCCTGGTGATCTCCCATGCATCAATTCAAAGGGAGACTTTCAACTCTGATTTTGCCTGGTGGTGCGATATGCCCACACCATTTCATCCACTATTGTTGGCGCAACCCCACCATTCACATATCCAATCTGAAGGATGGCCTTAACGACTCTGTTAGCTCTCTCACAGAGACCATTCCCCTGCGGGTTGTACAAAGAGGTGCGATAATGCACGGCACCGCAACTGTTAAGAACATTTTCTATGTCATATCATGTCAATTTGGTCCCATTGTTAGTGATGATGACTGAGGGAAACCCTCATCATGGAATAATTTACTCAAATAGGAAATAGTACTTTCAGTAGTGATGTCTCTCAGAAACTTCAGACATCAACCACAACAATAGCAAATCTATACCCGAAAGGCAATTTGCCATAGGACCAATAAAATCCAAGAAAATACTGTGCCATGCCTCACCTGGATACCTGTTGTGACCCATGTCAGTTTTTAGAACCACCGATCAATCAATCAATCAATCAGAGATTTTAAGTGCGCTACTCACCTGTGAGGGTCTTGAGGCACTGGGGGTGGGGAGGGGGGGAGCCGCTTGGGTCAGTCGAAGAGCCAGGTCTTGAGGATCTTCTTAAGATGTGCAGGGTGGGGGCGCATCTGATGTTGATCAGGTACTCGTTCCAGGTCTTGGCCGCGATGTAGGAGAAGGTTCTTCCACCCGTTCTTGACCTGCTGATGCGCAGGGGTTCGGCAAGGTTGGCGGATCGGAGGTTTCTCCTGGGTACGTGGAAGGAGATTCTATCATTAAGATATTGGGGTCCTGTTTACAGAGGCATTTGTAGGCGTGGGTGAGTATCTTAAAAATGACTTTCTTATCGATGGGGAGCCAGTGGAGGTTTTGTAGTTGTTGGGTGATGTGTTTGTGTCGAGGGATGCAGAGGACGAGTCTGGCTGCGGTGTTCTGTATGGTCTGTAGTTTGCGGAGCAGAGACTAGTTGATCCCAATGTAGAGGGTGTTTCCGTAGTCCAGTGTGCTGGTTATGAGTGCGTGGGTGATGGTTTTCCTTGATTCGGGGAGGGGTCCATTTGAAGGTCTTCTGGAGGATGCGGAGGGTGTTGAAGCCGGTGGAGGTTACTGTGTTAACCTGTCGCGTCATAGAGAGGGTGGAGTCCAGTATGATGCCGAGATTCCAGGTGTGGTCCGTCTGGGTGGGGGGCTGCCGAGGGTGGTGGGCCACCAGGTGTTTTCCCATGCAGAGGCGGAGCGTGCCAGAATGAGGACCTCTGTCTTCTCCGAATTGAGCTTCAAGCAGCTGCTGCTCATCCATGCGACGTCCTTCATTCTTTCCTGGAAGTTGAGTCTGGTGTGATGGGGTTCTTGGTGAGGGAGAGGATGAGCTGGGTGTCATCAGCGTAGGATACTATGCTGAGTCTGTGCTGTCTGACGATGGCGGTGAGGGGAGCTATGTAGATGTTGAAGAGCGTAGGGCTGAGCGATGATCCGTGGGGTACTCCACAGTTGATCTCTGTGGATTCGGAGAGGAAGGGTAGAAGTTTGATTCTTTGGGTTCTGCCAGTGAGGGAGGAGCAGAGCCAGTCGAGGTTGGTTCCCTGTATGCCGGCCTTGTGGAGTCTGGCGTTAAGTGTGTGGTGGGAGATGATGTCGAAGGTTGCAGAGAGGTGGAGTAGGATCAGGGCAGTGGTGTGTCCTTGGTCGAGAAGGGTGAGGATGTCATCTTTAGCAGCGTGTAGAGTGGCCTCAGTGCTGTGGTTGCTGCCGAATCCGGATTGGGAGGGGTCTAGGATGGAGTTTTCTTCGATGAATTTCGTTAGTTTGCCGTTGACTGTCTTCTCTGTGACTTTGGCCACCAAGGGGAGGAGGGATATGGGTCGGTTGTTCTCGAGGTCCGTAGGATCTGCTGAGGGCTTTTTGAGTAGGGGCCTGACTTCTAAGCATTTCCAGTCGTCGGGGAAAGTGCCAGTTTTGAAGGTGGCGTTGATGGTGCATCGTAGTTCCAGTGCAATGGCGGCCGCGGCTCAGTGGAAGATGTGCAGGGGCAGGGGTCCGTGGGGCCTCTAAGTGGATGCCTATCATGGTCACTGCGGTGTCTTCGGTGGTGACTGGGGTCCAGGGAGAGATGGTGGGCTGGCGGCGTTGCTGCATGGGGGAGTGGTTTTGGAGTTAGGTGTCTGGCCGTTGAAGTTGTCGTAGAGGCTCTTGATTTTCAGATGGAAGTAGGATCCAAGCTTGTTGCAGAGGTCCTGGGAGGGGGCGATGTCCGTGGTTTCGCTGGGGGGTTTGGTGAATTCCTGGATGAAGCTGGAAAGTTCCTTCGAGTTGCTGGAGTTGGCACGGATCTTGTTCTGGATGAAGGCCCTTTAAGTGGATCTGATTCGTTGTTGGCATTCTGTCATGGTGTTCTTGTAGGTGGTGCGTTCTTCCTAGGATTTGCTGTTTCTCCAATTCTTCTCAAGCAGGTGCGTCTGGATTCTTGGAAGGTGGCCTTTCTGGGGCACTGTCTGTTGGGGTTACGTAGGGGTGCAAGCTTGCCTGCGCAGTTGGTGATCGATCTGTGAAGTTCTTTAGCTGCAAGGTTGGCGTCGGTCGAGGTGGAGGGGGCATCACAGTTGAGGTTGGAGTTGAGCTGCTCCTTGTGACATTGCTCCAGTTCCTTCGTGAGGGGCAGGGTGCCGGTTTGGGGGTGGTAGGTTTGTTGACATGGAAGTATACGCAGTGGTGGTCCGTCCAGGGGGGTTGCGTGGTGAGATGTCCTTAGGCAGTAACTCTCTCCCTTTCCACTCATTCTCAAAGATCTTCCTTGGGATAATGATGTATCTGGACCCAGTGTCCACCAATAAGGAAACATTCCTGCCATCTACAAAGAACATGGTCCTAGGTCTATTCCTCATTTTGTCATTGTCGGAAAGGTCCTCATCATCATCGACGGTAAGCACTCTGTCAATATTCTCACTTTTCAATGTTATGCTGTCTTGTACTAATGCTACCCTACCATGTGTTCTAGTTTTACACATACTGGCGAAATGCTCTAAGGGCCCACACTACAGACATTCTTTGTTTGTGGCAAAACAAAATTTAGAGTCAGATGCATGCCCACTACTATCACACCTGGAGCACAACTTTGCAGCAATTCTATTACTAGTGCTTTTCTTGCCGCTGAATTTGCTCATGTTTTTAACTAATGCAATGCCAGTGTCGTCATCCCCATGTTCACTCTCTTCACAAGTGTAATTCTCAGATATTTTGGCAAAGTCATGGCTGTGGTGGCGTTTGTATAGCTCTTTCATGCAACACTCAGAATGTTCTATTACCTAGGCCAAGTCGATGGTAACTTTTAACGAGGGTTGTTTGGCCGCCCCCACAGCCTTTCTTGGATTTTGTTATTGTTACACTGGACAATTCATCAGCCTTAGTGTCAAATTTGCACTTGATGAAAGTTCTCTTAACCTAGCTACAAACTTATCAATGGATTCTTCGCTTCTTTGGTGGTGGGTATAACATTTATAATGACACATTACAAAGTTCTCCTCTTTTGCACATCTTGCCTCTAGTCTTAACACAGCTTCTATATACTCATTTAGCACAGGTTCCCCATTTGCTTGACAGGCTTGAGGGAGGTATCTAAAAATATCCTGACCCTCCTTAGCCAAGGTGCTAAGTAACAATGCCTTCTTTCTTTTAGAACTAAACTCTTGGCCATCTAGGGCATCTAGATGATTTTCAAAAATGATAATCCAATCTTCCCAAAGTATGTGAGGGAGCCCTGTTTGCTGTAAAAAATGAGGAGGTGGTTCAAGTGATACTTGGGGTGCAGACATGACTATAGACAGTATTACTAGAAGCTAAAGGTAGATTGGGAATAATTGCTGTCACTGAAGCAATGTGGTCTTTGCATGTAAACAACCTCTATGTAGTTGATCAAACTGGAGCCTCTCAGCCTGAATACTCATGTTTAAAGGAGTCCCATCACATAGAATTTTGTGAATAAAGTAAAGCGCCATCTGAATATTTTTTGAGGTGTTATCCCTCAGGCGCAATAGGGACTACCTTATAGTGTATTGCTCTGATTTAAGAGTGTACACGCTGTTTGTTTTGGGGAACCAATTATTGATTTATTGTTTTATTGATTTATTGTTTTTTTTATATATGTATGTGCTTGATATATGTTGTATATGTGGTATATATTGTATATATGTAGTGTATCATATATATGAGTGTGATTTAATTATTTGTGTAATGATGTGTATATTGTGTATATATGTAAACTGTATATGTATAAGTTTGTTGTGACTATACTGTGATTCTTTTCCCGTCACTTGTAACGTGCACAAGCTGTAATAGCAGAAAGTAATTTGTATCTTTAATAAGAATAAAGATTAGCAGGGTGATTAATTGTACTCTGGCTGAAAATAAATGTTTTTGATTGATCCCTCCATACCATTCTTTTGTGAGTTTACATCGTTGATGTTATTGCCCTGGTATAGGAGGGTAATTTGGGCATGACCCCTATTATGTATATATTTGAATACTTAGATCCTTCGGATGACTCAGAGGACCGTGCCTCCCGATTTACGATTAATAGTATTCAAAAAGTACTAAGCAAAATAAGATCCTCAGGTGCACCTGGTCCGAATGGCCTCCCGGCCCAACTGTTCAAATAATGGTCTGCAATGCTCCTTTCACTGTTTAGAACCAGCACTAAACTCCATCAAGTACCCGACAGCTGGAGAGGTTCAATATTGCACCCAATTTTTAAAAAGGGTGATAGACTGAATCCCTGTAATCATCGGCTGATAGCCTTGTTGGATATTGAGGTTAAGATCTATGCAGCTGTACTCCTAAAAGATCTAGAGGCCTGGGCAACAACAAACACAATAATTCCTTTTTGCCAAACTGGCTTTAGATCCAATTCCTCCATACTGGACAACAAAATCACCCTATCCTACCTTGCCCACCAGGCAACAAACAAGAAGAAATCAGCACTCTCCGCATGTTTCGTGGACTATTCATCTTCATTTGATCTGGCAGACAGAGGCATTCTTTGGAGAAAACTGCCGGCGTGGGGCATTCCCAGCGGCCTCCTCAATGCCATCATATCGCTATACACAACTACCTGAGTGAGGGTCAAGCTGTCAGACACTGCGCTAACTAAGAAGATCAATACCACCCAAGGGTTAAAGCAAGGTGCGTCCTTGCTCCAATGTTGTTTAATTTATACACAGCGGACATTTCATGGGCGCTTACCAACGCTAATCTAATCTCCCCAAAAGTCGGCAACACAAAGATCACAATATTGCAATACGTGGACGATATCGTCCTCCTCGACAATTCAAAAACAGGACTCCAGAGAGCATTAAACTCTCTCCACCTATACAATAGTGTAAATAAACTGAAAGTAAATGAAGCAAAAATAAAGGTTCTTCATTTGGAAGGACGCTACAAAAAATAAATAACAATTGGTCCCTGGGCCCCTTAAAAATCTCTGGAGCCAAATCCTGTAACTATTTGGGCACATGGTTTTCTGCAAATGGCGCATCAACAACACACAAGCGTCACTTAAAGACCAAGGCAGCGTTAATAACCACAAGACTGTGTCAACTACATGCAGCCCTTGAAAGTCCATCCTCACGCCAATTAGAAAGCTGCTCATGGCAGTATTACCATCCGCACGTACCTACGGCAGTGAGGCCTTTCCAGGTCAACTCACCAACACCATTGAAAAATTACATTTAAAAATATACAAAAGAGTGATCAAATTGCCCTGTTATACCAGGGGACCCTTGTTGAGACTTGAATTTTGCCTGAAGGGCATCTCATGGTCAAGTATGGGGTCTTTTATAAAGTACTATCAGAGATGCATCACAGCAACACCTGGTACCCTGAAATTTATTTTGCAAGATATCTTCAAACATAAAATCAATCCATGGTCTACTTACTTGAGGATATCAGCAGAAACTCTACATATCGACTTGACCACTTTAAATACTTCTTCATTTACGTTCGCTCCAATAACAAGAATAATGAAAAAACAGGCTAGATTACTTTCCAAGACCATGGACCTGCAAAAAAATTAATACCACTCCACCACTAAGGGCCCTGGCAGCGTCATACAACAATGAAAGTCAAGTTGGACTTAGGGCACAACCTTACCTCAATTGCACTATAGGGAAAGCCTGTCTGACTAAAATCTTGGCAGTAAGGATGCTGGCATTACAAATTAAAGATTTTAATCCTAACCGGCCGCTGCTTTCAAAAGTAGTCAAGTGTAGACTCTGTGGCTACAAATCAGAATCTCTTTTAAATATACTGTGCATCTGTCCGATCTTGCTTGACTGCAGTCGAACCTTACTAAAGCCACTCTTTTTAATTCACGGCATAAGAACATGCAACCAAGCAATTAACTGGATTTTTAGCACAATGGTCCCCCTCGAACTGGCAAGAATAGGTAAATTTGTTAAAGCAGCGCAGGACTTCCTAAAACACTCTATACATAGCACTGAGATGATTATTAAGTATTAACCCGTAGCCCATTGATAACGGACATTGATGCATGGTAGAGTTAGCCTACGCCATAATTGAGACTTCTCTTAGTTGAAACTTTTTTATTCATTTTATGGAAGGTTTTTTAATTTACTTTTATTGATTATCTTCATAATAGACATGGGAAAGAGAAGATGGTAGAGAGAAAGCCTGTACACCAAGTGCTTCCTTTCCTCTGGCATAACAAGCCATTCATATTATATGGTTTTGACATGTAACTAGCATTCTATTTTGCTTCTGTATAATTATGTTTCTTTTTCAAATGTTTTCTATTGTCATGGTTTTAAGTAATCTACACAATAAACTTTGTCTTGACTTGACTTGAGAGGTGTGTGCTTCACTGAAGTGGGTGTGTGTAGTGCTAGAGGAACTCTTGTGGTTTGACACCCAGTGATGACCTTTGACTACCATTATTTTAACTGATTTTAGTGTGTTATTTCATCCTAGCCTGGATGCACAACAGTCCTTCAAATGCCTTGCTTCTCTTTCTTGTAATCTTGCTGTCTTTCAGAGGGAGCTGTCACGGAGTAGACAGTCTTGCCAAGAACGGAACGTGTGGAATGTGCATTTGACAGCGTGAAAGGGAGAGAGAGGTGTGGAATGTACTCTTTGGCTTCAAAGTGCAGTGTTGTGGGCAGTGATGCACACATGTGCTCAGTGTTGTACATTGAGAGATGAAGTATGATAATATATAAGCAGTTGTGCACAATTGTGCATTGTGTAGTGCATTGATGAGAATTATGAAGTTCTTACTATTGGCTTTGACATGGCCTCATGTCATCCTTTTTTCCTGACTTTGCCTTGTTACAGCTTTTCTGAGTGCACAGCAGTGCTTGCAATTTGTTTGGGTTAATCACGTTCAAGGTCTTTTTGTTTTGTGAGAGGTTTTTTATGTACCCAATCAATCAATCAATCATAACACTTGTATAGCGCACTACTCACCCGGAAGGGTCTCAAGGCGCTTGGGGGAAAGGGTCCGCTATTGCTTGAACAGCCAGGTCTTGAGTTGTCTCCTGAAGGCGAGATGGTCCTGGGTCAGCCGAAGGTGGATGGGGAGGGAGTTCCATGTCTTGGCCGCCAGGTAGGAGAAGGATCTGCCTCCGGTGGTGGCTCTTCGGATGCGTGGTACGGCGGCGAGGGCGAGGTTAGTAGACCGTAGCTGGCGGGTGGGCGTGTAAAAGGTCAGGCGGTCGTTGAGGTACTTGGGGCCCAGGTCGTGGAGAGACTTGTGTGCGTGGGTGAGGAGCCTGAACATGATCCTTTTGTTGACGGGGAGCCAGTACAGGTCTCTCAGGTGGCCGGAGATGTTGCTGCGTCGGGGGATGTCCAGGATGAGTCGGGTGGAGGCGTTCTGGATGCGTTGGAGTCTTTTCTGTAGCTTGGCTGTGGTTCCGGCGTAGAGGGTGTTTCCGTAGTCCAGTCGGCTGGTGACGAGTGCCTGGGTGACCGTCTTCCTGGTTTCGGTCGGGATCCATCGGAAGATCTTGCGAAGGATGGGTAGGGTGTGAAAGCATGATGAGGAGACGTCGTTGACTTGTCTGGTCATCGAGAGTGAGGAGTCCAGGATGAAGCCTAGGTTGCGTGCGTGGTCTGTTGGATTGGGAGTGGTGCCCAGGGCGGGGGGCCACCAGGAGTCGTCCCAGGCGGAGGGCGATGGTCCCAGGATGAGGACTTCCGTCTTGTCTGAGTTCAGTTTCAGGCGGCTGTTCTTCATCCACTCGGCGATGTCTTTCATCCCTTTGTGTAGGCTGGTTCTGGCGGTGTCGGGGTCTCTGGTGAGGGAGAGGATCAGCTGGGTGTCGTCGGCGTAGGAGATGATGTTGAGGTTGTGTTGTCGTGCGATGGCTGCAAGAGGTCTCATGTAGATGTTGAAGAGGGTGGGGCTGAGTGATGATCCTTGCGGTACGCCGCAGATGACTTCGGTGGCCTCGGATCGAAACGGAGGAGGCGGACTCTCTGTGTTCTTCTTCTACCCAGAAGGCTTTGTGAGCTTCATCAAGATAAAGGCTGGAACATGCGAGATTTGGAGAAGGGGACGTGAGAGCTCCTTCCTGCCATGGGGATGCTTGCTTGGAACCTGGCCAGTTCTGGTAAGAGTCCTCTGGCCCGGGGGAGGTCTTTCTCGAGACTTCTAGTGTGTTTAAAGCTGAGGGTTGCTGACTCGAAAACTGGGAGTTTGGTATCTGAGTGGTGGCGGACGTGTCTACCTCAGAGAGTGGAACCCTGGTTGCTGAGGCTCTCAAACCCTGGCTGTTTTAACTTCCCCAGTCAGGAGTGGTTGAGATGCAGTGTTTGTACCAGGTGATATATTGAGTTTTGGTTATTGCCATTGTGATGTTGGGCCAGTGGCTTTGATAATTGGAGGCGTGTTCTTTGTGATGTAGGAGTGGGTTGAGGTGCACATCCAAAGTAATCATCTGATGTATATAGCTATATCTATCTTTCTGATCTCTTGCAGGACGTCCAGTATATTTGCTTGAGTCTTATTTCATATTATTTGCTACTTGTTTATTCATCACTATTATTCATGCATTATATTTACGAAGTGTGTTATTATTGCTTGCATATAAACATATATATTTCTTTGTGTATTTGAATCTTGTGCATTTGGTATCTGGGAAAGCCTTTCTGTTATAGAGCATTGTGTAAAATACAACCCCAAGCCTTATTCTAAAAGAGAGAGAGTTCTTGCATTTTGTAAAATAAAACCCTTTTCTAAAGGTGTTGTTTGTTTTGTGTTACGTCTTCTGCTTCGCCTCGTGGATTTGAGCTACCGTGTGGAAGATTCTGTATTATCTGATAGGCGCAAGCAAGACAGTGTGCAGGGTTAGGTGAGTGTATCACGGCAGGCACACTTGAAGAATTTTAAGAGGTAACACGCAAACAACTTTTAGAGGTGTGTGTGTCACCGAAGAGCGTGCAGGCAATCACTGCATTGAATGGAAGAATATACATGCAAATTAACACCTGTGGTGTGCGTGTCACCATTGGAGAACATGCAGGTCTTGAAGAGAAATAGTAGCCAGTTGCAGGAATACTCGACGAGAAATGGCTTGCTTCGTGTGCAAACTGGAAGTGCTTTGTGGGGGTTGCACAAAGATGGCCGCCTAGCGTTCCTCCCTCAGGACATCATGCGTGAAAGGCAGGAACATGGAATTGTGTAGAGCGTAAACGCGAACCACTGCCCCAATATGGCCGCTGTGCATCGTGTTAAAGCATGGGATGTCTGGCATGACATGTGGCAGGCTAGATGTGCCATCAATGGATGCTGACGTTGTGGGCGGGATCCGTCGCATTGATGCAGAAAACATTTGGGTTAACTCTTACCCCCCGATTCCTCGACGTGTTCAGTGAGGGGCGAATTCAATGGGTAGAAACTTGATGCTTTTTGTGTGGTCCGAAGTGTCCGCTGCTGGACTCCGATCGGCTTTTCCACAGTGCAGAGCTTGAAGTTGTGTATTCCCTCCTGGTCAGCGCCAAAATCTGTTGTAAATGAAGTCTCTAAGATGCTCCAGGCAGGTAAGTAACGTTGTCTTTATTTAGTGGAGCCGGCAGCATAATGCACACTTTACAGCTGACCAGGGAGTAACTGACCAGTCAAGAACGTTTACTTGTAAAGAACAAGGAACGAGGTTCTAAAGGGGCAAGGAAACAGGTAATATAGAGAAAGGGCTAATAACATAAGTACAACAGTTGGCTTAGCTAATAATGTAATTCTAATTAAACAATCACTTATTAGCAACCTTAAGATAATGAAAGACTGGTCTGCATGCTACACGTTCTTTGCAGCAGGCCTGTTATTCCTCTGTGCTACTTTAGTCAAAACTCCAGTCCTTCTCAAGCAGGAGCATTATTCACCAGAGTTATTCTAACATTGTTATTGTTGCCTGAAAACTGCTAGAGGCAGGGGGTGAATTTAAACCCATAACAATTTGCAAAACACAGTGTCCCTCAGCTCAGCGATAAACTGGCGTGCAGTTACAAAACCGGCCCCCAGGAACAAACCTGTTTCCCACACTTCCGGGCTCACTGGGAAAAGGCCTGATGCCAGCTACAGCAAGTCCGGCCTTGCCACTGCACACACAACTTTCAGTAGGGCAGCTGTACTTGTTTACGAGGAGAGTACTCACGCAGCAGCAGGGCTGCAAATATTTTAGTGAAGCAGTAGTTTGATAGGTTAATGCGCCTGGCACAAAGATTTCCACATGTGCTAAGCTTTAGAATTCAGAATCTCATCTCACTGACTTATCCTTCCATTGCTTAGATGGACTGCATGGAACATCGGAGGTGGGCAGATGTGCAAAGATTTTTTGCAGGTGCAAACTAACAAATTACAGTGCTTTGCAACAGCAGAAGTCCAATTTGAAATGTACTAAAGTGACATTGCAAGTAGCACCTATACGTTTGACTAATAATGTTAATACATTATGAGCCATGAGGCAGGTATACTAGGGTATATTTACTATACAGTTGGACTGTCTTAGCACACAGCAGAGCGGCAGTTTTTATGCATATGCACGGTCTAAAGTGCATGCATAAACCACAGTATTTATTTCAGCTAATGCTTGAACTGCAGCCAGCACAAGTCGATGCATCAGTGTTACTGAACTGTGCTGATTGCAGTTCGTACAGTATTTTCTGAGTTCTATGAAAGAACTTGGGATAGTGCAAACACAAACAAGCACAGAAAAGGCACTCATCTCTACCCTGATCGAGCGCCGCTGCTGATCATGCAGGCTCTGGAGCGTTTCCCGTTCTTACCAGTTCACACAGACATGAATTAATGATTTGCAACCGTACCTGGATCATTAAGAGGCTCCTGTCTTTTAATGACAGTCTATAACCCTTCACATAATGGAAAGTGATCTTGCGGGGCAGATCCTAAAATATTCGGATATTGAGGGAGCAGGCGACGGCTGGATTGCGCCATGCTCTCCCTCAATGTTCCTTTCACAGTGTACAAGTTTTATTGGTAGGGACTGAGGTGGCAATGCCAGCACTTTCACTTTTCAAATGCCAATGCACAGGCAAAGGTCCCCAGGTCCTTGCAGGCATCCATCTCTGCATTTGCACTGTTAGTACGTCAGGCAAAGCCATGAATGGCATTGGAGGGTTTCCAGGGGTGGGTACTGGCCTTATGACTCCTGGCGCTGCCCTAACAACCCCTGGTCCGAGGAAGAACAAATGCAGCTCCAGAGGTCTTTTGCTGAGCTAAATGCTCTTGAGCCCCAGAAAGCAGTTGCTGCTGATGGCAGGGTTGACTTGAGATTGTAATAGCTACATATGGTATCTTGAGACTGTAACAGCTGTATATTACAACTGTTACCATTCAGGCTGACAAACCCAGGTGTCACCTAGCAATACAACGTTACGGCTTATGATGCCCCTGACACCAAACATGCTCTTAGAAACTACATGCATGCTCGGTATACAGGGTACAAACTTAACTTTATTATAGCTCTTATGTAAAAAGGCGAACATCACTCTGAGAAGCTAAGTTGAAACACTGTAGCTTTGGATTCAATAGTCGGGCCAGAGGAAGAAAATCTCAAACTCTAGTGCCTAGAGGGCTGCCTAAGATCAGTATCCTCACTTCTTTCTTGCAGAGAGCAACAGGAGATCACTTAGGTGCTACATCTAGGGACAGGAGTGAGAGCAAGGATGCACAGTCAGTGCATGGTGAACATTACACGGGACAGTTTATTCTCTGTGTCTGGAAGAACATACGGGTAGGGAAAGGTAAGAGAAGAACCAAGGGGAGATGTTAGAGGGGGAAAGGTTGTGGTTAAGAAATGGATGGTAAAAGGCAGAAGTAAGAAAAGCAGAACTAAGAGGAAGAACTGAGAGAAGACCTAGGGCATAAAAGGCAATGGGAGGACCAAAGTAGAAGAAAAGAAGAGAGAAGAGCACTGATGGGGGAAATTACATGGGTTACAGAAGGAAAGGAAGTGTAAAGGGGAGTTGCGAAAACACAGAGAAGAGATAAAAGGATGAAAAAGAGGAAAAAGAGACTGTATGTAATAAAGTCGCCTTTTAAAATGGCGACTACAATAAAGTTAAGATGCAATTGATGAGGTATTAATATCATTGATTTTAATATTACCTATGTCAATTCCAAAAATGTTGAATATTAAAAGTAGTTTTTAGTGCATGCATTGTTTAATTTATATAACAATACCCCACTATCCCCTTAGTACCCCTCATTGCTGCCTATCAATGAACCCTTAAGACCCCCAAACTTCCCCGTAATCCTACCATCCCATAACCCTACAAAATCTCTTACTGCTTAATGGTACCCTTCCCTGAACCCTGAAAGCCCCTTTCTAACACTTATTACACCCCTCCCTGAACCCTAAATACCAATTTCTACTCCTTAACGAGTCCCTTAACAAAACCATAAACCACCTTCCTAACCCTTAATGCAACACCTTCCCTGAATCCTAAAAACCCCGTGCTATCCTCTAAAGCTATCATTCCCTGAACCCTAAACACCCTAACCATCCTTTAACGCTAACCTTCCTTAAACCCTTAAAACCCATTACTACCCTTTCATACTCCCATACCCGAACCTGGAAAACTCACGGCCCTCTACCAACTCCTGCCTACTCCTTAAAGCTTCCCTTCTCGGAACCCTAAAATACCCTTACTATCCCTTTATGCACACATCTCTGAAACCTAAAGACCTCTTTATATCCTTTAATGCTACCCTTACCCAGTGGTGGTTGGTGGCAAATCGAATAGGAGAGGCTCCTTTTGTCTGTATTTATATTTAAAAATGGGAAAATACTAGCACATTTTGCCACGCTGCCGTGCTCCAGCAGAGAGTTACCTCGCCACTCCCTCTTTCTGATTCTAGGGCTGTGCCTGCCTACAGTAAGACGAAACATCAGCTTCTGCTTTGCTGGAAATTTCTTCCAATGACGGGTCTTTTTTTAGCTACTGTCGCTGTTTTTGTTGCAGCCCTAGCCATCTCCGGGGCTCCGCTTCGCCCCCCCAACTGAGCTCTGTGCCAGCCATTTCAAAACAAAGGTAGGTGCTCTCTGGAAAGAGGGAGGGCAGCTGGAGTCAGTGGCTGTTGCAGTTTTGGAGGCGGCAAAAGCAGGAATTGAATGCCAACACAACCCACCCCCACCAAAGGGCTGCAAAGCCTAGCTATGTCAGTGGAGTGTTTGCCGAGTTTGTGGCCGGACTGCAGAGCAGTACACTGTGTACGTGCGGCTGCAAAAACAATCCGGCCACAAATTACCTCTCCTTTCCATCATTCCTTCACGTGTGAAATGGATTAAAAGATGGAAAACACTTTTGCTGCAAATGTCTTTTTATGACTTTTTTTATTCCAAAATGCAGCCTCAGGAGTGTAGTGTAGTTCCTATATTCCCAATAGGCTCTGCGCATTGGAATAATATAAACAGTAGTGTAGACGTAGGACTGAGGTCGACTAGGTCTCTACTGACTATATTAGACTTAATTAGTTTTGCCAGCTAGCTCAGAGGTCACTAGAAACTTTCTCGAATGTTCAGGAAAGAGTTAACTCTCCTGATTTAGACAAGAAGGGATTAGCTTCTGACAACCGCATAAACATGACAACATTGCTCCCTCAGAATAAAGAGTGTATCTCTAGAGTCGTGTGAAAACAATAGACAATTATTTCACTCAGTCAATCGTGCATACTTAGTTTCACCAGAGTGCAGAGAAATAGAGAGACGGGCGTTTTCAATAAAAGGTGTTATTTATTGAGCAGTCTTCTTTCTCATGCAAGAGAAATGAATTGCCACAATTGCAATACTTATCATGAAGTAAAGTGCGTACAGTAAAAGGAGTATTATGAAATAATACTGTAAAAGCATTGATATGGTTTGTTAGCCATATGATACTTTAAAATGGATAAAATATATACATACATAAAAACATTGACTAACGTACTCAACTGGTGCTTCTAATCTATGCCTACCCCGGTGTACCTGACCTAAGCCTAAAACGTGGGAAGGAGTAAGTAAGTTGCAGTTTAAGTTAAGTTGTTTTTTTTGCCAAGGATCTGAATAAAGATTTCTCTTAAGGGTTTAGTCAGCTCCGTACCTTGGTTCTTAGAATGAAGGAGGTCTTGTTTCTCTCTCTCAGGACTCGATATCCCAGCAACCCGCAAGGGTGACTGGAAACACTGGAGCTGGATTTTCTCGGCTGGAGAAAAAGACAGCGTCTCTCTCAGTGCGTCAAACGGGAGGGGCGGATTCCTTCGGCTCTCGCATCAGCTGGGCTTCCGGGCAAGTAGATGGCCGCTCTGCTTCAAACCACCGTGTGTTTGCTTAAGGCAACGTTGGTATATTTATACCTGAAAGGTGCCGGGTTTGACGTAAGGTTGGACATAAGACGTCACCAAGAACTAACAGTTCTTTCTGACTCTAGGAGTTCTTGTGCAAATCAAAACAAGAGCTGGGGATTTCCTGGGCTGCTGGAGGCTTGGTTTGTTTAAAGAACGCGTTTTACTTTCTAGGAGTCTAGGAGAGTAGCCTTGCCATATTTGGACTGCATGGGCTATTACTAAATATGGATATGATTCTTATGCCTCTATAAGGGTATTATTTATTATAGCCCTATAAGGTCATAAATCGGGAATATCGAATTAGGGTCCTAGATAGAAACACAACACGCACTCCACGAATTAATGTCCATCATTACTAAAAACTAAGCAATATTAAACATAACGATGCATGTGTGTTTTTCAACCCACTCCAAAATACATAAATTGCATTTGAAATGGTATATGGCAAATACACGAAAATGAGTATTGGTACTGTACGCTTTTCAAGCAGTGTTATCATTCAGTTAAATGCATATATATATATATATATTAGCTGAATGAATTGCGAAAATTACACATGAAATGGCTCTGAATACAGAAAAGAAGGTCGAGACCATTCCATCACATATTTATACAAATGCTGTACATGTGCTAGAGGCTGAGGTAAAATATTGTCTCTAGAGTTCCTAAAATAGAAGCTCTGTTCTTTAAGAATAGTTCTACTTTAAGCAGAGTACTTTGTGCCAGAAAAAAGGGTAAATATTTTGGAAGTGAAAAAAAAAAAAATTTGCTTTCAGGGGAAAAAAGAGTTCCAATTGTTTTCAGTAGCTGTGTTTATCAAAAACTGAAGGCCGAATTCAGAGTTCAGGGAACGCTGTGTGCTCGTTGTTTTAAAAAGTTATTCTTTTTGTTCAGGTTAGAACATCATTTCAGAGAGGCTTGCAAAAAATTGGTCTACAACATCAGGTGAAAGTTCGACCAAGTTTGAAAATGCCGCAACAGTGCAGTCGTGAGAATGATTGCTATCATCGATGTCAGGATCAGCAATGCTCACAGAAGGTTGTAACTGTTTGGTGCTACTTTCCTCTCGTGCTTCACCGCCACCTACTCGTAGTGGTGAAGTCTCAACGAATGACGTCATCAGAATAGGTAATCGCTGGGGACAACACGATGCATGAGTCGTTACCGGACCTAGCAAGGTATCTATATCCATTGGTACTGCTGATGGTAGTGTAAGACAGACGTCCAACACGCATTCTTCTCCGCATAGCATACATCGAAGCACAGGTAAGATGCAATCTTGCCAGATTGGTCTGAATGAAAGAAACCAAGTTGTACTTAGATCTCTTAGCCAGGAAAATCCGAGGACTTTACTGATGCGGTCCCGGTAGCGTATCGCTAGGATCGTTTCTCCCATCATTGCTGGAGTCTTGTCTGTGGCTTGGCTTGCCATATCGAGCAGAAGGATCAAAAATAAAATTCCTGCTACGAGTCCCAAAAGAAGAGGCAGACGGCCAAATAACGAATGCACAAAATTCGGGATAATGCCCAGAACTGTTTCAAAGGGTGCTAACAGTCCCGAAAAAATTGTCTTAAATACATGTGCGATGCCACTGGTATCAGACATGTTTAAAATTTGACCTAACATTTCTACGAAATGCACTAGGCAATTTGTTGATAATAGGGAATGTATCTCTGCTGCTGTCCTTGCAACTTGCAGATCATACGTCTCTTTGGACGAGGTTAAAGGCACAGTTGTCTGTAAAAGAATGGATTTCATTCTGCTTAAAGTATCAATTCGAATAGAAGAGATATTCAAAGAAGGCCATATTGCCGCCTCCATGTCTGGATTGCTGTTTGGATACAATACTTGCATACAGCAAGTGACCATGGAACTAACGCTCACGAGATAGGCTTTTCCTGGCACCATGCCACAACAGCTGTGGTCACTTATTAGTACGTAGCTGCCGTTGGAAAGCTGTCTGAAAAATGGCTCTATCTGTGCTGCAGGAGTGCAGTGCAGGTGACATGAAAGGTTATTTGAAGACCCTTCGCAGGCTCCATGCAAGTTAATACCTTGACACAGAAGTGTACCACTTAGTGATTTTTTACAATTATTACCACTAAGAAATACCTCTTTTTTCCTTCACTATAACATTTGTGTGTATAAGGTAATTTCCATGTTGACTTGATCCTTTACCCAACCTTTCATACAGGCCTGATGGTATATATTTTTGGCAATACTTAAGCTGGAAAGTTGTTATTGGGATTGTAATCGTTCCATGTATTATCCATTCAATGACAGGTCTTTCTGACATTGTCAATGGTAATTTCTCAAGTTTTTCAATGCTCAGAATCATACAGTCTGCTCCTTTTTGTGCCAAACTGATTTGTTTATCAGTAAGGTTAAAGATAGAGAATAATGACGTTATGTTGATTAAACGCCATGGCACGTAGCCTGAACGCAGATTTTGCAACGTCCAGCCACGCTGTACAATAGAACGTAATTGGGACTGACCATGTTGTAACATTAGCAAGTCCTGCTCTATTATATCAATAGCAGATGATACAATACTGTCCAGTGAATATATTCTGGAGGACAGAGTCGTTAACCCATTGTCCACTACAGAAAGTGATTTTTCCAAATGAATACGATCAATTTCACGTATTTTTTCAGCTGTTTCAATTTGTGTTACTTTCCAAGCCTCGTTGTAAGCAGCGTATATACCGGCGTATATGAAACGTTTTTAACGCTGTTTGCGTGGTCCCAGTATGAAATCAAGCAAGTCAGCACCGTCTTTAAGTAAAGTCAAGTGTTGCTTAATTTCAGCCAGTGTGGATATTTGTAGCCACTCAAGGCATAGTTTCCCTACACTGTATGTTGTAACTATCCCTGGATGTTGTCTCTGGGAATATCTTGGGTCTGGCCTGTTCTGTTTAAACCCCTGTATTTTGTTCAGGAATCTACCTTGACAGTTATTTGTGTCTGTGGGCCAGATCAACCATTTTTTCCAATCAGGATTTGTTCTGTTTTGGTGTAAAATATGGGATACGTCTATCTCCACATCTGTAGTGCTGTTACTATCAGGTATGGGCTTTGGAATAGACGGTTTATTTAAGTCTTTTATCTTGGCTAAACCAAGACAAGTCATTTGCTGAATTGTGTCATTCAGAAATATTATTTGTTCTGGGATCATGCAGGCTCTAAATAATGCTTCTAAAACTTGGACCTGCCATTCTTTTGTACCCCAGATGGTTTTTGTTTCAATGTTGGTTTTCCAGAATTCAAAACCAAATGTAGTAATTTTTTCATAAAATGTTTCAGAATAAATCAATTTAGTATTTGTCAACATTGTTTTCATTCCTGTCTTATTTAACATTTTAAAATAAAACGTTTCTGCATCACTTGTGTTAAACCCTGAGAAGTATGGGAATTTCTCATAAAATGTTTTCGAGCTGCCTTTAGGCGGTGTCGCACAATGTTCCCATTGGTTATAATTAAAAACATTTCTAGGTTGAACAGTTTTATGCAAATAGTGATGACCATAGTGATTATAACAGTACATTTCTTCATAATTTGATGAACCCTGCAAATAATCATGTTCTGTAAATTTAGCTGACATTACTAAATCTGACATCATATTATTAATATTTTCAAAGTCCCAATCATCAGAAAAACGACTTGGTTTTACAAAGTCACTTAATGAAACCTTGAACTGGTGTGGATATTTCAAGAGCACAATCGGGCCATAAATTTCATAATCCATTTTGTCCCATGCCACCCCACCGGGTATTGGATTGGCTGTGATGTTCACTGATGACAGTTCTCTTTTCTCGATGTGAGATGACTTGTGGGGCTTTAGGACCAAGTTGATGTTCTGACTTGCTGTGTCCATTGTGCTGTATTTTCCTTCAATTAATTTTCCCAAACAAAGAACCATGATGAGCCAAAGCAGGAGGAAAAGTACACCTAACACAATCCAAAATTCAATCCATGGAGAAATCAGATAGGTTTCTTTGAGTTGATGAAAGAGTTCAGTTACTTTGTCTTTGAAAGTTTGTGTTGCTGGCGTTTCTTCATGTTCACTTGGATCATCAGAAAAGTCATCGAAATTGATGAAGTAGCCAGATGCAGTTCTGTCAATTGTTGGAATCGCTTCCAGATTTTCTTTAGTCTTTGGATCTTTCTTTGAGACATTAGTATAGTCCGATGCTACATCATTGTAGACAGGTGTTTCTTGACGAACTGTTGCAATTCGGTTTTCAAGAGGCACACGTTCCATGGCTTTGTTGCATAGTCACTGCAGGTTTATCAAAAGTGATTAGTCTTTCAGTTTGAACCTCTTCGATTGTAGCAAGATTTGGTCTTCTACTATTTCTTGGGAGTCCACTTGGCCTACTACTAATTATTGGCCACATGATTGTGGTTTTACCAGGTCGATGGATACAACTCGGTTCTCCTTTTTGCCAGCAAGGGGCGGTAGTACTATTGATCTTGTTCCGCTGACAGCTAAGACAGGTACTGCTTTTCTGTAAGAAGGTCCAAATTCCTTCTTAACCGCGATCTTTTCTCTGACCAAATCCCCAATCTTTGGAATCCAGACAGGTCTTGCTGGGACAGGTGTTTTTTCTTCAGTGGCTGGCTTTAACTTTATATTACTCAGACTTCTTCTTGTTTCATTTAAGTCCTGTAAAACAGCTAAACGGTCTTTGATATCAAAGGCTTTTTCTTCTACCACTGAAGTGTGACTATCTTAGGCTTGGATATGCATTCTAGTACCGAACAATAGTTCGTAGGGAGTGAGACCTTTTAGAGAATTTCTTGGCAGATTGTTAAGACTACGTTGGACACTTGCTAAAAGTTTGACCCACCCATCACCCGAACCTAATACCCTCGCCGTTATAGATTGCTTTATGTCCCGTTTTTTTCTTTCCACTACCACATTTCCCTCGGGATGGAATAGAGAAGAGTACCGCAATGCAATGCCCATGCTGGCCATGGCCTCCTTGTAAGCCCTAGAGCTAAACGCAGGACCCTGGTCAGAATGTAGCATGCCAATTGCGTATGTGCCGATAAAGACTCGCAAATCTTTTATAACAGTTCTGGAGTCAGCCGAGCGCTGGTGTCTGCATTTTCAGTGAATCTAGTCTTAATATTTATGGGATCGCATTTCTCCTGCTGAATTTTTGCATATAGATAGCCTTATGCTTTCTAATAGAGGTGTCCTGGCACTAGCCTGGTCCGGTTCACGACTGCGATCTCGGTTGCAGTCTGGACAATCCTTTGCAAATTTGTAATTTTGCAGGCTCATCCCCGGCCACCAGTATTCTGATTGTAATTCTTTTAGAGATTTCACGATCTCTTGGTGCCTTAGACCCTCTCCCATGTGTGCGTCTGCTATTAATAAGAATCTCCGGTTTGTGTTTGGAATTACTCTGTTCCCCACTCCAGAGATTTGAGCAAAAGGAACGGAGTTTCCATCAATTATGTATGTATTATTGAGTGGATAGCCGAGAGGTAATGCTGCATAGTCGCCTTTTAATGAGGCTTTTACCGCCAGCATGGTTTCTCCATCTAAGTATTTTTTAGAACGCTTTTTTGTGGCTACGGAAGCCGGTTGAACCGCTTCCGCTGTGGCTCTATCAGCCAATGAATTCCCTGCAACGTGAACGCCATCACGTCGATGACTCAGTGTATGTATCACGTGAGTCTTTCGTAGTTCTTTCTGCAAAAGAACTACCTGTTCCCAAAGCTTTTTATGCTTTATTGTGTCACCTGTGTCATCTTTGTAATTGTTTTTGATCCATGTCTTCATGTCATTTTTATAAGACTTGATGCAGAAATGTGAATCGCACACTATCAGTGTCGGGAATTCACGATCAGCATTTTCAAGCGCCATCTTTAAAGATCTTATTTCAGCTCGCTGAGATGAACAGTTTCTGAGTGATTCAGTTTTGGTGACTATTGGTCTGAATTTACCAAAGCGCCAGCGACCTTTAACAATCGCGCACGCTGCATTGTAGGATTTTTTCTCTACATCGTAGTGTAGATTACACATGTGTACTGTTCGAGAGGCAGAATTTCGATTGGCAGAGGATATTTTTCTTCATATTCTAGATCTTCTAGTTTTTTTCATTTTCGAGTCAAAATAGTATTTCACATCTTCTGCAGCAAGAGAATTTTCCCATTGTATCCATTTTGGATCTAATGCCACAGCAGTCAAATTGCGTGGGCTTGTTAAGGCCTCAAGGGCTGATTCTGCTGTTAAAACAGTTATTCTTCTGCCTTGGGCTTGGGCTCTTTCTTTTGCTACAGCAGTTTGAACCGCTATTAGAATCTTTTCAGTAGAACTGAATTTCATTTCAGCTTGTGTGTACAAGTGTGATTTGTAAGCTATTGGTACCGTTTCTCCCTCATTAGAGGTTAGGTACGTGAATCCGCATCTTCCTGGGATGACTCGGATTACAAGGTTGTGTACGTTTTCGCGAGTTTGCAATTTAGTTTTAGCTAACATGTCTGTTTGCAATGATCTTAAAATTTCTGTGTGTTTCTGAGTCCAATTTGTTGGTTTGAAATCAGGTTTTATTAATTCATAGAGAGGTTTAACCCTCTCTGCATATAATTTAGAATGTATGTTCTTCCGAAATTCAGGAAACCTAGTATTGATTGTAAGTTCTTCAGCGTTTTAGGTGCTTGGAGTACAGCACACTTCTCTAAGAAGTTGTCTGCTAGGCTTTTGCCTTCACTTGATAATTCATATCCTAAAAATAGGACAGTTAGATGGGCAATTCGTGACTTTTTAAAGTTGAATTTGTAACCCTCAGCTGCAAACCCAAGTATTATGGTGTTCACTCTTTTCAAGTGTGTCACCAGGTCATCATCTGTGAGATAAATGTCATCGACCTAAGATAATGTCTCATCATCATATATTTGTAGTAACTCTGTTACTCTTGCTGAGAATAATCCTGGGCTATTCTTGAATCCCTGTGGGATTCAGAAGTGTTTCGGCGACCCCATTATTGAGAAAGCGGTCAAATACCTGCTTTCAGGTGCAATGTTTTGACAAAAGAATCCATTAGAAATGTCTATTGTTGTTTTATATTTTTTGCGCACAATGTTATTCATTAGTGCTGCACTGTGTGAGTTTTGTACTGCAAATGTTTTGCAGCAGGAGTTTAGGTGTCTGTAGTGACCAACTAGACGATATGAATCGTCTGGCTTGGAGACAGGAAACAAAGGATTGTTCATTTGTGAGGTGCATGTTTCAATCACCCCCTGATATTCAAGTTGATCTAAGATCTCCCTGACTTGCTTTTTAGCTTCTTGTTTAACTGGGTACTGCCTTTGTGCAGTGGGTTGATTTTTTTAACTGGATTTCATGGTAAGGAGAATCCTCATCCCATCCTACATGATTTTTATATAATGCAGGAGCTTGGGCTACTGCCCATTTTCTTGCTAATGTGTATTTTTTTATGAATTGGAATGTGATTTGAGAAGGCAGGCATAACCATTTCTTTGCCATGAGGGCACTCCCTGACAAACTCTGGTGGCCAGTCTTTCTCAGCTAACAGGATGTCGTAGCCTTTCGAAAGGTTATCCCAAAAGAGACCCCTAACTTTCCTAGTCTTGTCCCCCTCTATACGCAATGTTATTTCGTATAATTTATGGTGTTTGCTAACTCTGGTGTCTGCAGTTTCCACTTGAATGTATTCATGCGTGTCCACTGTCTCCAGAAGATTCATCAAGATCTTGCGAGCTATGGTTACTTCTGCTGCGCTGTCTAGCACTGTCTGGGCCCACTCTCATTTTTCAGTTGTGTCCTCAGTATCCTCGGCATGTTTTATTATTTTAATACTAGCTACCTTCTTCTTTGGATATTGTAATTTTTTACTTTGATGAGCAGGTTCCTTGTCTTTGGACTTGACGTGCTCTTCCTTGTGTTCTGACCGTCCTCTTCTTTCCGATTTCTGTGAGGAAGTCTGAAAAGATCAAAAGGGACGTTTATCAATATCTTGATATCTATCAGGTTTTCTCAATTTATCCCTATCTCTAAGGTTGTATCTTTTCTCAGAGGGCTCCCTCTGGGGAGACTTGTGTCCTCTGTCTGGAGATCTTTCTCTCCGTTGAGGAGACTTTCCTCTGGACTGGAATCGTTTTTCTCTGGGAGTGGATTGTTTATTTCCATCCCAACTCTTTTTTGGAGTGTTTAGATTATTTTTAATAAATGTTTTTTCAGGATTTTCACGTAGTTGAGGTTTTACTGGTTTCCCACCCAAACTATCTCTACCTAGTTCTTCATAGGCTTTTTCTATGATTCTGGCAAGTTCAAAAGGTTGTTCTGCTATATTTGTTTCTTTCAATTTCTGGCGGATCGCCACAGATGCTGCTTCTCCTTTTATGTTGGCTAATAATATATCCGAGACCTGCTTGAAGTCTTTCAGTAATTTCATACCCAGAGTTAAACCAGGTTCTGGACCGTAATCATTTTGAATCTGTCTTAGCACATCTGGTATTACCGCCATAGACGGAAAACCATGTGTTTTTGTGTATATCGAAGCAAAGACTGTGCCCCAAGTGTCACAGTCCTCCACATGTGGTGCGATCCCCATTGGAAGACAGATAGTCAGAATTCTGTGTTTCTCAGTAGGTGTAGTATCAGGAAATACTGGCTCTATTTGAGTGAGTTTTTGTGCTAACCATAATGGAATTTGTTCCCGTTTTGCGGGTATTTTGCCAATGGCTGATTGTATATTTTGTGGTGTGATTTTATTTGTGTTCCCCTGGTGAGGGGTGGTCTGTGGAATTTTTATTGCTGGTTGGAGTGTTGAAGTCCGCATTACATATTGGACTAATTGTCTATGTATTTTAATTAGCCATTTTAGCTGAGCTAAAAGTTCCTGGTTCAACATTGTTTCAATGTCTGGATGTGGTGTGTAGCTGGCTAGAACCGGCCACGTGGCTCCTGGTCTGCCTAGTGGATGTATGACGTTTCAACGCATGCTTTTACAATGCATGCCATTACGACGCAGGTTTTGCGTTGGGGGCACTGGATAGTGAATAGTTTAATTTACTATTCCAACTCCAGTCCCCATGGATAGTAGGGAAGGTGTTGGATAGTAATTGAACTATTCCCTATCCTAGAGCGCCCCCAGCACAATGCGTTGTAATAACTTGCGTTGTAAAAGTTGCGTCGTAATGGTAGTGCGTTGTAAAAGTTGCGTTGTAAAGTATGTTCCCCCTGCCTAGTGGACCTAGCCTGGTGATGTGATTTTGATGTTTTAGGGCGCATTAAACCAGAGCAGGTGCTCTTGGTAAGTTCGTGGGATTTCAACGTCCTCGAAAGGAGCGCATTCATCCGGAGGTTACCCTATTTTGTAATAGTGGAATTCATGTGTCACAGCATGTGCTGCTGGAAAATTTATCCATGAATAGAATACCTCTGTCTGTCGATATTCATGGGCCTCTACCACGAATATGGCTGTACCACCTCGGGATGATACTCCATTTGCTATAAGTTTTTTAGTTATAGTTCTTCTTACATTTACTGGAATGGTTATAGCATTCGGGTCTTCATCTTGGAGACTTGTGTCATCTTCTAGGAGTTGAGCTGCTATTCTAGCTCTCTCTGTTTCGTCTTCACTTTCCACCATTTTACTAAAGGAAAGTTTTGTTGCAGATCAAGTTTCAAGGAAACAAAGATTAGGTGCACAATATTTTGGAACACTGTATCCTTCAACGTTGACTAAAACAAAAACTATACATAGGAATCTCTTCCTACTAAGTTCCGGTGGATTTTAACCTTTTACCCACTCCAGACGTCTTTTGGAGTTTTTACGGGAAAAAGGGGTCTGTGTGAAAAAGCACGACTGAGTTACTCTAATGTCTTGCGTTAGATTATCGCCTTACCAAACGTTGGGCACCATGTAGTGTAGTTCCTATATTCCCAATAGGCTCTGCGCATTGGAATAATATAAACAGTAATGTAGACGTAGGACTAGGTCTCTACTGACTATATTAGACTTAATTAGTTTTGCCAGCTAGCTCAGAGGTCACTAGAAACTTTCTCGAATGTTCAGGAAAGAGTTAACTCTCCTGATTTAGACAAGAAGGGATTAGCTTCTGACACCCGCATAAACATGACAACTTTGCTCCCTCAGATAAAGAGTGTATCTCTAGAGTCGTGTGAAAACAATAGACAATTATTTCACTCAGTCAATCGTGCATACTTAGTTTCACCAGAGTGCAGAGAAATAGAGAGACGAGCGTTTTCAATAAAAGGTGTTATTTATTGAGCAGTCTTCTTTCTCATGCAAGAGAAATGAATTGCCACAATTGCAATACTTATCATGAAGTAAAGTGCGTACAGTAAAAGGAGTATTATGAAATAATACTGTAAAAGCATTGATATGGTTTCTTAGCCATATGATACTTTAAAATGTATAAAATATATACATACATAAAAACATTGACTAACGTACTCAACTGGTGCTTCTAATCTATGCCTACCCCGGTGTACCTGACCTAAGCCTAATACGTGGGAAGGAGTAAGTAAGTTGCAGTTTAAGTTAAGTTGGGTTTTTTGCCAAGGATCTGAATCAAGATTTCTCTTAAGGGTTTAGTCAGCTCCGTACCTTGGTTCTTAAAATGAAGGAGGTCTTGTATCTCTCTCTCAGGACTCGATATCCCAGCAACCCGCAAGCGTGACTGGAAACACCGGAGCTGGGTTTTCTCGGCTCGAGAAAAAGACAGCGTCTCTCTCAGTGCGTCAAAAGGGAGGGGCGGCTTCCTTCGGCTCTCGCATCAGCTGGGCTTCCGGGCAAGTAGATGGCCGCTCTGCTCCAAACCACCGTGTGTTTGCTTAAGGCAATGTTGGTATATTTATACCTGAAAGGTGCCGGGTTTGACGTAAGGTTGGACATAAGACGTCACCAAGAACTAACAGTTCTTTCTGACTCTAGGAGTTCTTGTGCAAATCAAAACAAGAGCAGGGGGACTTCCAGGGCTACTGGAGGCTTGGTTTGTTTAAAGAATGTGTTGTACTTTCTAGGAGTCTAGGGGAGTAGCCTTGCCGTATTTGGACTGCATGGGCTATTACTAAATATGGATATGATTCTTATGCCTCTATAAGGGTATTATTTATTATAGCCATATAAGGGCATAAATCTGGAATATCGAATTAGGGTCCTAGATAGAAACACAACAGGAGGAGAGAAAAGGGGTTTTAAAATACGAACAATAAATACATAACTAAATAAAACAAGACAAAGTAGTCGCAAAGTGGCCAGATTGGTGTTATTCACACCCAAACACATTAGCACCACCTTACAGAGTTTGCCATGAAGCACTACTTTTATTTTCATGCCCTTAGCTTTTCAAACAAAAAACATTAATTGATTTCTGAATAATGAGTGTAAAAGCTTTAAGTTGTATTCCCTACAAGTGTTTGCTTTTTCTAGAATGTTATCAAATTTTTTCAGGCAGTATATTACTCTTGTCTAGTGCATAATTTGAATTGAGTTGCTTCCAGGGGTTTATAGCGGGGCATGATGGGGTCGTAGCTGAAGGCAGGGCAAGTTTCTCTCAGTGGGGCAGCATAGTGTTCAGTGGGGGAGAGGATGTGGCATCTGTGCCGATGACAGAAATTTTAAGGCTCTGAGAAAAATGGCTTCTGATAGCACTTTAAAACGTATTTGGGAAATTCTGCGAATGGCAAAGTTTTCAGATGAATGTATTGTGTTGACCAATAATAACCGAGTGCATGTGTGAATTGTCAATTTAAATATATGTGGAAAAATACTAGCTGCAGCATTGTCTTTTGCTAGTGGCAAAAATTAATGTGAGTAAATACAGATTAAAGGCACAAAAAATTAATATGAATAAATACAGTTGGAAAAGGCAAAAAAATAAATACCATAAAACCGGGAGCCTTAATAATAATACACAATACACCATATTATTAATATACACACAAAAATTCACTTACCTTACACTGGCGCTTGATGTTCTGCAGCACATCCTCGTTGTTCTGCAGCACGTCGTTGGAGCAAAGTCCACAGCCAATTCTCTCATCCGATCAAGATGCTGTTCTCATGCTGTTAATCAGCATGAGTGCAGTGTCTTGATTGGCTGGAGCGGGCATGCTCTATGCTCCTAAAGGCACAGTAGGTCTGTGCCTGCTTGTCAATCCATCTGTCCAAGACAACTGAGTTGGAGAGGTTTGAATTGAGCATGTCGCTTTGGCCGTAGGGAGGTAGCCGGCCAAACTAACATGCACAATGCAAACTTAAGTGGCCAATCTTCACTGCTGCCAATCATTGGCAGCCATGACACACTGGCCCCGCCCTGCCTGTGAACTCCATTTGCTGGCATAGACAAAAAAATAAAATGGCAATAAAATTCTTTTATTACCATTTTATTTTTAAAGCTTTTGGCACAGCAGTGTGGGGGCAATGTTCCGTCTCTCCAACGGAGGAACTGAAAAGGTTAAGGGATCTCTTCTGTTGAATGGTTTATGTAATCAAACACTCTTTAGTTAGAAATCTCACTTGTTCTGCATCTTCTTAAGTCTTCTTAGTCACTTAGGAAACTGATTTCCTTGCTTCCACTTTTCTCTCAACATTAGGTTGCTCTTGCTGTCACTTTGCTGTAAAAAGTCACTTAGCAGTTTGAAGAATATCTCTCTGGTGTACCTGACTGATTCAGTCATCATTTTTATTTATTTTTAGCCTCTTAGGATTTTTTTAAGGCAGAGCATCACTGTGATGCCCCGGACTGATTCAGTTGTCAGTTTTACTTTTAATTTTTGCCATTCTTAATTTCTTTAATGAGGAGCATCCCTAGGTGCCGGCTGAGCTAGAGCCCTCAGATTCCAGAACTTTCCCACTCAGAAATGTGGGGAAAGTATTTAGTTTGAGGGTTGTAAACATCTGGATTTAGTTGGTTTCCCTGGGTGGCAGAGAATCAGCTTGAATAGTGGAACCATTCCCATGTCACATAGGAGGAAATTTGGATTTACTCCTACTCTGCCGGTGCCCATGTCAAAACTATGTTGAAAGGAAATAACATTTTCTCTTGGTTGACATGGAAATGGGGCTCTGGGCCCCAGTTGGGCAGAAAAACTGTTGGAGTTTTAGGGCTGGAAGATAGGCCCAACACCAGGGTGGTACACTGTCAGACAGCAGGATCTGACGAAACAGAGTGGGATGAAACCTTTGTTAATGTTACCTGTGATCCCAGGAACCTGAATGTTGAAAACAATATTATGTATTCACAGATGAGAGGGATAGATGGCTCACTATGGTTACCAACTTTCAACAACTCTGGGGGTGTGACTACGACACGCTGCAGAATGGCTGCCTTATGAAGGGGCTCTACAGGCCAGGCTTCATTATCCTTCATAATTGTAACTAAGGCACGATCTCTCCCACTTAAAAAAGCATTCTGCAGTGTGTGGATACCGACTGCGCTGCAAAGGTGAACTTTCGGCTGCGCACCGCAAGCAGAACTGCAACAACTGACTATGAAGAGCCGCGTCTGAGTGAATGGCTGAAGAGGGCCAACATGCAACTGGAAGCCCCGTAAAAAACAAAATTGCCACTTCCAGGCACTCCTATAGCGCTGCACTACCTGCTCCTGTACCTGGGCACTCTCAGGGCAGCCAAAGATGATCGCTTGCCGTGTTGGGCACCCCGTGAGGCGGAGATCTGCATTCAACCGAAGTGGGCCCGCCCGTCTGCGGTGTGTGCGCGTGGTCCCGCGACTACTGCGGAGGCTGCAGGGAGAGTCGAGGGCGAACCTGCCACCCCTCCTGAGGCTGACGACAAGAGCTGGAGTGTCAGAGAGGCGGGGTGATGCCGGACGTGTGATTGGGAACAGTGCAGAGCTGGATGGTGCGGTGAGTGGGGACAGGGGTTCATCCTGAGGCGGAGCTGAGCTGGGTTGGACAGCGCACGCCTAGGCCCCGTTTGGCATCCTCCGCCTGTTGGGGTCGGGCTTCGCCATGCCGGACCTGCTCATTGCCAGCCTCGGGCCGGGCATCGGGCTTCCCTAGCGGCGTTGGACATGCGATTTGCGGGGGGGTCGAGATCGACCTCTGCTGACGTGTTTGCTCCTCCCGCACCTAATTGCAGAGGTGCGCCTCAGGCCGTGCTGAGCCCATAGATTCTCCCCTTTGGACCGATAGCCTACGTAGTCTTCTCCCTTCCTGCCTCACGAACACCAAAGGCCTGGCTCCTGGCTCTAGATTGGGGCTTGTTGAGCCCCCCGGGCACACATGGCTGAGGGCCCTTCTGCGGTCCTTCACAGCACCTGCACATCGTGAGTGGTTGATCCCAGGCATAAGTTAGGATGTGATCAGCTGCGGCCCATATCACCACTCAAAAAAATAAAGAGAACTCGCTTTGCGGCCTATTGCCCTGGCTGGCTAGTCCCCTGGACAGCCTTCATCATTTTGCTCATTGCTCCCGAGCCGGTCTATGAAGTGGTTGCTCCGTCTGCTGTTGGGCATAGTGGGTCTCCTTCTTCTGTCCAATGACTGGGTTGAGGCCCAGGGCAGGTCATATTGGAGCTGAGGCTTTGTCCCCACTTCTTCCCCTTCAACACTGGGGTGCGCCTTGAATCCTTGAATTCACATGGTGGGCATAATTAACAAAGCACCCTAATTGCACTGAGCACTGTATGCAACAGATGCACAACAACACCTGTCCTTCGGCTGCTGGCAGGTAGTGCCCGCTCGGGTGGTCGGACCTAATTGGTGGGCCTGGCTGGATTGACCCAAGACTGTGCTGCACGGTCGGATATCATGGGTAAGACAGACCCCAAGCAGCCATAGATGCCCTTTGAAAGCAAAAGGCAGACATGCATTAGGAAGCAATCACTGGGTCGGACAATACCCAGGGTTCCAGAGAAATGTCTGAACAGCTGGAGGAGGACATGCGCTCAATCCTGCTGGATGTGCGGTCAAGCCTTAAAACAATCAACAACAAGATGGATGCACTCACCTCAAACCTGGACACTGTCAAACAACAGGTAGCCGCTCGTGCAATTCGATTAGACGTCCTGGAAAATAGACTGTCAGACACCCAGGACTCACAGTGGGAATCTAGAGCGCATGGAAAAAGTTCTTGCTGTGATGAAAGGTAAGAATGAGGACTTGGAGGAGCGTGCTAGATGAAACAACCTATGAATTCTGGGCCTTCCGGAGTCTACCTTGACCCCAAAAATGGAATCCTACATTGTACACTTGCTTTGTGAGCTGTTTGTCCCTGTACTCTCTCCGGTCATGATTGTGAAGCGTGCTCACAGATCGCTGGACCCCCAACCTCCGCCGTGGGCGCCTTGCCCGATCATTGACCGTCTCTTAAACTATGGGGACAGAGATGCAGTCTTTTGAGATGCAAGAGTGTAAAGCCCCATAACTCATAAGGGAAACCTACTCTTATTCTTTACGGATCACACTCCTGCTGTTCAGGCCGCAGAAAGGGAATTTTCACTGGCGAAGCGCATTCCCCAGAGTGCCTCAATCCAATCTGCTATTTTGTACCCGGATAAGATCAAAATTTCCCATGATGGTCAATCTCACTTCTTTACGGACGCTAAATCTGCTCTAAAATACACTAAGCATATATGACCACGGAAATCGCCTCCCCATGCTTCGCAGCAACCCGTCCCTGAATTGAGACTGAGTGATAAAGACTGACTGCGGGCAACTCATCTACTTCTTATACAAAGTAAGTCTTGTATAATACCCGCTTGATTGCACTGTTGTGTTCTTTGAACGGCTGCGACTATGACTCTATTTGTAGTATTACTGCATTTCTCCTATTGCTAGCTGATGCGTCAGGCAACCCATAGGTGGAGGGTCCTCCACTTTCTGCCACACACCAGTCCTTTATGGCACCAGATTTCATGCATTGTCATGTGTTTTTCAAAAGTTGTGACTCTAGATGCCTAATATACTATTGCATTGATCCTACTAAAAGTCAATGTGATAGTATCACTTGATCCACGGTTAAATTGGCTTCTTAGCTTCTCATTAGGCGATTTTCATCTTGCATGCCTAAGCCTGGCCTCCCTGCCCTGTGGCAGGTTAAAAGCCGTCATCCCAGGCCCCCGCATGGAGATCTCCCTTGTATCCATGCTCTTATTTAACTGTTGGGGTAGTTACCTGTGGGGTGGGAGGTTACCAGTCACGACCTGATTGGGAGGCATTTGTGGGAGGGGTTGGGACGGGGTGTTTATAGCACTTGCAGACACACGAACAGTAACCGCATTGCAGGTACACAAGCTTGATCGTATTCCAGGTCCTGCCACCAACAGTAGAACTTCACCTTCATACAAATAATTGGTAGTAACACAAACATCACCTAGCCACATCATCGACGCTTCACAATATACCCTTCCCAAACATGCATCATTCAATTTTCCAGGTTGTGACATGACTAAGACCTAGTTCCTTACATGGAACGTGAGGAAAGTAAATGATTTCAGGAAGGTTAGAATGATACATTGACATATGTTTTCTCCAAGAGACCC
The DNA here is from genome assembly GCF_964261635.1 of Lissotriton helveticus. Classification (NCBI taxonomy): domain Eukaryota; kingdom Metazoa; phylum Chordata; class Amphibia; order Caudata; family Salamandridae; genus Lissotriton; species Lissotriton helveticus. The sequence continues at coordinate 164,177,516 of NC_136062.1, read as the reverse complement.
ACTTAAGGCACATGACTGACTCTAAGCTGCAACATAGATACTGGGGGGAGATACACTCGGCTTCATACTCCAACTACGGCAGAGGGGGTTTCGATATTGATACGTCGTGGTATCGACTGGATGACTGCACATGTGCACATAGACCCAGAATGGCACTATATTATTCTCACGGGCTCCCTCGCGACTTATCAGGTCACCCTGGTGGTTATTTACTGTCCTAACATAGATAACCCCCAATTTTTTCTTAATATATGGGCCAATATGATGGCTTCGAGTGGAGATACGGTTATTTGGGGCGGTGATTTCAACGCCATTTTAAACATTGTCTGGGACAGGGCAGGCTCCCCCTGCAAGCCACATCTAAAGGCAACACAACAGCTCAATAACATCATACTCGAACACAAACTTTCTGGGCTGGAAGCACGCCAAGATCAACGCCTTACTCAAGAAACCCAAGGCGGACCCCAAGGACCTCAAGATCTTCCGGCCCATCTACGTGCTCCCGTTCCCGGCAAAGGTCATCGAGAAGACCGTCAACGAACAACGAACAACCTCAAGGAGAACAACATCCTGGACCCTTCCCAATCCGGGTTCCGCAGCAACCACAGCACTGAGACTGCCCTCATCGCCGCCACCGATTACATCAAGTCCATGCTGCACAACGGAGAAACAGCGGCCCTCATCCTCCTGGACCTGTCAGCCGCCTTCGACACGGTCTGCCAAAACACACTACGAACACGCCTCCACAACGCCGGGATCCAAGAGAAGGCCCTGGACTGGACCACCTCCTTCCTCTACGGCAGAACACAGAGTGTCCGCCTTCCCCCCTTCCGCTCCGAAGCCACCGAGATCATCTGCGGCGTACCCCAGGGCTCATCCCTCAGCCCAACTCTGTTTAACATCTACATGGCACCGCTCGCCAACATCGCAAGTCGGCACGACCTCAACATCATCTCCTACGCCGATGACACCTAGCTGATCCTCTCCTTCACCAAGGACCCCCACACTGCCAAAACCAACCTTCACGAAGGAATGAAGGCCATCGCTTAATGGATGAGGAACAGCCGACTGAAGTAGAACTCGGACAAGACGGAGGTCCTCAGCCTCGGATCTACCCCTTCAGCCTGGGATGACTCCTGGTGGCTGACTGCACTGGGAACAGCTCCAACACCCACTGACTATGCACGCAACCTAGGGGTCATCCTCGACTCTACCCTCTCCATGACTAAATAGGTCAATACCGTCTCCTCCTCCTGCTTCAACACCCTCCGCATGCTCCGCAGGATCTGCTAGTGGATCCCCACTGAAACGAGAAGAACGGTCACTCAGGCCCTCATCAGCAGCAGGTTGGACTACAGAAATGCCCTCTATGCAGGAGCCTCGGCCAAACTCCTGAGATGGCTCCAACGCATCCAGAACGCCACTGCACACCTGATCCTCGACATCCCTTGCTGCAGCCACATCACACCCCACCTGAGAGATCTGCACTGGCTCCTGATCAACAAGAGGATAACCTTCAAGCTCCTCACCCACGCACACAAGGCACTCCACAACACCGGACCAACGTACCTCATCAGACATCAGACGACTCAGCTTCTATACGCCCACCCACCAGCTCCGCTCCGCCGACCTCGCCCTCGCCACTGTCCCCCACTTCTGAAGAGCGACCTCTGTCGGCAGATCGTTTTCCCACCTCGCCGCCAAGACCTGGAACACCATCCCCATCCACCTACGGCAGACCCAAGACCTGCTGACCTTCAGAAAACTCCTCAAGACCTGGCTTTTCGAGCAGTAGAAGCATTCCCCACCCCAGCACCTTGAGACCCTCACGGGTAAGTAGTGTGCTTTATAAATGATATGATTGATTGATTGACATATGGCGCATTGGGAACCCAAACGGCAGAGAGGGTACTTGCATCACTTCCTATCATAATTCCTGGTTGAGGTTGGACTTCTGGCTTGTAACAAGCGATGTTTCGGCCTTGACAGTAGATGTGCTGCAGCTGCTGCGTACACTCTCTGATCACGCCCCAGTTTTGTTGGAGCGGAGGGTTCCGCATACATTTCTTGGCGCTTTCAGCTGGCAACTGACATGCCTTATTAGACACAGTATTTTGCTACTAATGTAGGCTCGGTGGTCTCTCCCTCTATGCTATGGGAGGCATTTAAGGAGGTGATCAGAGGGGAATGCATCTCCAAGCAATCAGAAGTGCTACAATCCATTTACAATACTCTCACAAAACTGGAACAGGAAATCAAAACTCCTGAACTCCAGTTCTTCCAATCCAGAGACGCTTAGCAACTGGCTTCTATACTGAGCAAAATATCAGAATTCGAAATAGAGGCGGAAAGGGAGACAAGGTTCCTGGGAAAAAATGCAAAGGCACATAGCTACGGGGAGGGAGACAGGCCATGAAAGACCATAGCCAATGCACTTTAGCAACACACATCTCCCAATTTCATAGTTGTACTATTGGACGAAGACTCCTCACCCATAAGAGGTCAAAAGGCTACCCATGAATACCTGCCTAGATTTTACTCTTCATCATACACCAATCGAGCTGCTCTGGCTCAGTTAAAATCATAGAGAATACTTAGATGAGCCTTTCTCAGTCCTGGATATCACGCAGGTCATTAGAGGCTTACCTAGTGCAAAGGCCCTGGGGCTGGACGGGCTGACCACACTCTTTTATAAAACATATGCTGAAGAACTTGCACTCCATCTTCTTGACGTATATCAAGAATCACTGGAAATTGGTGAGCTACTGCCGTCCATGCAGGAGGCATCAATTATTTCCTTATTAAAACCAGATAAAGCTGTGAATATTTGCGATTCCTACAGACCCCTCTCACTCATTAATGTGGATGCCAAAATCCTTGCTAAACTAATCGCCAACAGACTGCAGCTACTTTTCCCATTGATAGCAAGACCTGATCAATCGGGTTTTATCCCAGGCAGGTCAAAAGCCCATATCTTGTGCACATTCTTCACTACAGTCCACCAAATCGACACTAAACTTCCGGCCATCGCAGCGTTTTTAGACGCAACTAAAGTGTTAGATTCACTGCAGTGGCCCTTCCTATTCACCAGCCTACCTAGACTGGGCTTTAGCTCTAATTTCATTAAGCTAATTAGCTTACTCTATACTAAACCCACCACCCAGTTCAAAGCGAATGGTTGATCTCGGAACCCTTCCATATCACCTGAGGTACCAGGCAAGGCTGTTCCCTCTCGCCGCTACTTTTTGCGATGGCTATGGAACCATTAGCTGCTAGAGTTCGCCAGCATCATTCCACCCGAGGTCTGGTTTTCACCGATAGAAATCTTATCATCTCAATGTCACCTAGTCGATCCCTTCGCTCTTCCAACAAAAATCTTCTTGAAGTGGCAAGGTTCGTTAGAGTGAAATGGGGAGGTAGAGCATTTTCCTCGGTTGTACCTAAGTTATGGAATTCTCTCCCCCCCCCGAATTACTGGGGCAACCGTCGCTCGTTCTCTTCCGCAAGGCCTTAAAAACCTGGCTTTTCTCAAAAGTCTATCGGTAATAGTCCACTCTGGTTGATTACATCTCATTTGACCTGCTTCAGCGCTTTGATGCCCTTGGGCTAAGTTGCGCGATAAAAGACTCCCTTCATTCAATGTACGCTGATGACTACGCTTTATATTTGTAACCCCAATGAGAATCTAAACCCTGTGCTATGAGAGATCCTATGCAATTGCGGAATGTCCGGCATTAAAATCAGTTGGTCAAAATCCTCTATTTGACCTCCTACAGATGTCCCACTTGACACCACATTTAAAATTTCCGCTTACATGGGCAGATGATGCCATGAAATATCTGGGCGTATGGCTCAGCAAAGACCTACAAACCATCTGGCGCTTGAACTTTGGCAAACTCTTAAACTGGCTGGAAGACAACACAAAGTTCTGGGCCGATTTACCTTTAACACTGGCTGGCAGAATAGCCATAACTAAAACGATAGTACTCCCCAAATTTTTATACCTCTTTGTTAATATTCCCATACCCTTAACCAAGGCCTTTTTTAAATTTTGTGAACTGTCCTGATTGCTCTGGTCTGGGCCGGTGGCCAACCCAGAGTAAGTTGGGAACTGCTGACACGCCCATTACCTATAGGTGGGTGGGTACTCCGGATTTTGAACTATATGCGCTGTGTGCGCAAGCACAGTTTCTTCATTTTTGGGCGCATCAAACCCTGTTTCAACCACATGTGGCCATTGAAAGTGCTGTGGCTGAGCCAACCCCCTTGCATGTGGCTCTTTGTCACCCCTATAGGAGAAACGCACACAAAATAAACACAGTTGAAACCCTACGTTGGGCCTGGGAAGGCTTGAGGAAGAGGACAGGTGCTCCACTGCTATACGCACCCTCCACGTCACTTGCTTTCCATCCATACTTCCCTTTCCTACATGATAAAGGTTCTATTGCACGTGCTCGTCAAATGGGTATTTCCACACTGGGTGACCTCGATCCACAAGACACGTTTTAAGATTCACCAACAGGTCAGGATGGTGCACAGGCGCAGATCCAATACTTATTCTTATATTACCAACTTCGCGCCACCTGCAAAACAAGGCATCCTACCTTTCCAACTCCTCCAGTCATCATGACACCATTGGAACCACTATTGACCATGCCGTCCTCCGGTAAACTGGTCACCAGGCTCTATACTCTCACGCAAACCACTACCCCATGGGCTGCCCCAAAGGCCCTAAAACAGTGGAGAATGTGCTGATAGATTTACCCACAGACGAACAATGGGCGTTTTGTTGCTCGCAATTAAGTTATTTATCCCCCAACTACAAGCTGAGAGTTACACATTTAAAATGTTGCACCGTTACTACCGCACCCCCTTACAGCTATACAAGTTGAAACTATGACCCGAAGCTGCCACCTTCCTACACATTTTTTTTTTTCAGTAGAGGACCAATGGTGGGGTCCACGAGGGTGGGGACGTCCCTGGGGAAGACCCAGGGGTCAACGCTCTGCTACCTGGAATCGAGGAAGAGGGAGAGGGAACAAACAGGTACAGTTCCAACAGGACTCCCATGGCGAGATCCAAACGAGACGCCAGCACTACAGGTGGTAACATATGCCCCTGATAATCCTATCATCAACATATCCAATTATGAACTAACTACGAGTGAACAACAAATCCTATGCAAGGGGCTATCTTTTGTTCCTACCTCAATGCCTGATAATTTTACTCTAAGGATGGAACTCCAACAGTTTTTCAGGAAGGTTAGATTAAAACATTACTTCCATAGAATTCCTTACAAACCGGTGTTCTCGGGAAGTGGCCTGAGACCACCATCTAAGTTCAATCCTCCTACGCATTTGATTGATCACAAAATCAGAACATATGAACAGGTGGTATTGCGGGATGTTGACAAAATCCTTTCAGAAAGACGCTATGTCCCATATAACATCACAAAATCTGAGAAAGATGCCCTGGCGACTTTGAAAAACAATAGCAATATTGTAATAAAACCCGCGGATAAGGGTGGTGCTATTGTTGTACAGAGCTTTGACAAATATAAAAATTAAATACTTTCCCAACTATCTGTGGTGGGGAATTATACCCTTTTAAAATCTAACCCCACAAAAAGAATCAGTGCGTCAATTAACAAAATCACTACTCAAGCATTTGAGGATGGTATAATTACTAAACAGGAGTATGAGTTTCTGAATAATAAGTACCCACGCATGCCCACAATTTATACACTGCCTAAAGTGCATAAACGGATGGAAGATCCCCCTGGAAGACCAATAATTTCAGGTTGTGGTTCATTGTTAGAACCTCTTTGTAAATATATAGATATATTTCTAAGACCAATTGCAATATCTACTCCGACATATTTGAGAGACACAATGAGTGTGATCCAGCTAGTTGATGGGCGCATATATGATCCTGCGACCAATCTATTAGCTACGATGGACATTATGGCTCTCTACACGAACATTCCGCAGCAAGCTGCATTAACGTGTATTGAGAATGTTCTAAATGAGAGACCTACCCCCCATCGAGTCCCGACGGAATTTATCGTCCAATTGCTGACATTGGCAATGACACAAAACTTTTTTATGTTTCTAGGCCAATTTTATATTCAGACAAAAGGTGTAGCTATGGGGGCAAGTTTTGCCCCCAATTTGGCTATAATATACATGAGTGACTTTGAACATCGGTTTGTCCTCAATCAGTTAAATCCATACCACAATCACATTGCCCTATGGGCACGGTACATCGATGATGTGTTGTTAATTTGGCAAGGAAGCAGGGAGGAATTGACGGAATTTCATAAGGGGCTTAACACCTGCTCAGATGACATTCAGTTTACTTTGGAACAGGATAAGGCCTCAATTACTTTCCTGGATATCCAGATCAAATCAGAGGAAGGAAAATTGTACACCACCCTGTATCGGAAGAGTAGTGAGCGAAACACTCTACTGAGGTACACAAGTCATCATCCCCGCAACCTCAGAGATAATTTGCCATTTGGAGGAACTGTACCAAGAAGGAGGATTATCTTGAGGAGTCTTCCCTCCTCATTGTAAGGCTCCATGAACGAGGTTATCCAATGCGGCTCCTAAAGAAAGCACGTAAAAGGGCTTGGCATAATCACCGTGAGAATCTATTGGTTCCGAAACTCAAAAAGGAAAGTGAAGACCGTCTTGTGTGTGTCACTACGTTTAATACTAAAAGCAGTGCCATAAAGAAATCGATTAATCGTCACTGGCATTTGGTCAGTGATGAATTAGGAGGTTTACCACCTCCACTGCATGCATTCCGTAAGGGAATGAATGTGAGGGATCATGTGGTTCGATCGCTTCTGCCCACTAATCAAGTCTTGAGTCAGACCACACTTTGGGATTTTCCTCCGATTTTGGGACATACTAAATGTGGTTCATGCCGGGCATGTCCCTTAACGAATGAGTGTACCACATTTAACTACAACAACAAAACACATACTCTGACACAACACAGTAATTGTAATACCGCAGGGGTCATTTATGCCATCCTATGCCCCTGCGGTTTCCTGTTTGTGGGCCAAACCACACATAGAGTTAAATGTAGAATTCTACAGCATTGCAGTCGTATTCGATGCAAAACACCTGGTGCATCTTTGGTGGAACATTTCACCACCTTCGGACATAACTGCAACAGCCTCCGATGGTGGGTAATAGAAAAAGTGGCCATTCATGCACGAGGTGGCGATTTTGGGAATGTACTAAACTTGAGAGAATGTAAGTGGATATACTCCCTTAACACTGTGAATCAAGAACTAAACGAACAGGAGGAAATAAACAGACAGGTGTCTCTCCTGAGAGTTTAGTACTGTGGAAGACAGTCTCTCCATCACTCACCAGTGTACGGTATTACTAAGCATGCATTGTTGTTACAGATATGATATATGAATCTTGGGTTGATAACGATTAGATATTAACTTTATATGTGCCATTCATGTATTATTGTTATCAACCCGTAATGGTTTTGTGAATTTTGTATCCACTATGAATTGCAAATTGTGATGCTCATGAGGATGATAATTTTCTATCGACATGTACAAATGTTGCATTTAATTTATTCATATGTATTTTCATTGAGGATGCTGTCAAATACCCTTTAATGTATGTAAATGGTGTTTTGGGTTTAATGAATTCGATCGCGACCCCTTACCAATCAAAAATGGCGCAAGCATCATCATGTATGAGTGAGGTTTCATTTATAATTATTTGTCTTGGACCTATCCAAGATGGCGGAAGCATAACGCCGAATAACGAAAGGTTTCTTTTTGTAATTACTTGGTAATTGGTCAAAAGCCTGTACCTTTCATAATGCCTCGAGTCATATCAAAACGACCTGTGTGATCGAGAGCGAAATTTGGGCTAAGGCCTGTGTTTACAATTTTCGGAAACTAGTCCGTTTTCTGGTTCAATACCGGCTAGTTTAGACTCAGCCCGTCTTTTATATCTATAGCGCTCTGAACTCAGCGTGCAGACACCGCCGTCGTGTTGAACGCCGAGCACTTGTGAACTAGAATGTATTAACTTGGTGAGTGCTCTTGGCAATTGTCTCCCCTTTTTTTTTTTCTTGCACGTTTTTTTAACAAATATGTCCCGGTGAGTGACCCATGCTCCGTTGCAATTTTTTCAGGGAATCCTTCCTTACCGATAATTGATGGGCCGAGTCATTTACATCCTGAATAATTAATGCTAAATTTCTTCCGCTGGCCAACTCAAGGGTTGAGCGAACTGTCGTTAGTTAACGGGTAAGATGTTACCTATTCAGACCCCCATTTTCCTTTCACGTTGTTTAACAAAAATGTCCCGGTGAGTGACCCACGCTCCGTTGCATTTTTTTCAGGAATTCTTTCCTTATTGATAATTGATGGGCAGAGTCAATTGCACTCTAACAAATATAGGCGAACTCCTTCTGCTAGTCAACTCAAGGGTTGAGTGAACTGTCGTTAGATAACGGGTAAGATGTCACCTATTTAGGGACACTATTTTGAATTATACCTTATTTTTAAGGGTTTTCCCTGTACTAAAGCACCATTTGTTGCTTTTGTAGGACCAATTTTAATCCTCTTGGAAAACGAATTTGCAGAGACTTTAAGCCGGCTTTACCTGAATAAAATAAATCACCTCTGCCCTACGAATAAGGTAATGAAATGTACAAATAAGGCTGGAGCATTGACTGTGAATTATCACAGAATTTGGTCGAATGACCACTTTATTATGTCTTTAGGTATCAATTCCTAATGTTGGAACAAGAGTGAAGAAAACGCCACTTGGTCCTCTATTACCATTGGGTAAGCTATTTTCCTTACCATGGTGCCCTGCGATACTTGAATGATCGCATATCTAGTGCAACAGCTTGATGTGTATATTTACTTCATTTCAGGGCGTAGCCTGCTTTTCTGGTTGCCCAAATTGGTAGTCCTGATGAAGACTCGCATGGCCACGGCTCAAATTACCTATAGGCTGTAAGACGAGTCGAAACGTCGACGCTGTATTTGTAAATCCTGGATGGTGTAACGCATTTTCTGGTGCAATATAAATTTGGAAGCAATGTCTCCATTTAATGAAAATTGCATATAGAACCCATATTACACGCCAGGGTATCAAGTAAACTGTATATTGTGTTAACCCACATATTGTGAATATCAACTTGTAAATATTATTCTATGTCCTTCTCTTTCTTCTTTTCTACTAAGCACTTTATATTTCAATTTTCTGCACGCTCTTCTTTGGGCAACAAAAAGTTTTTTACATTAAGACAGTCTCAAATGCAATGAATAAAAATTGCCCTTGAATTTATCATTATTGCTGTTGCACTTCTGTACAAGGAAAACATTGAATGTATTGGGTTGATCTATGAGACATATCCCATAACTGAGAGGAGTATTGAATAATAATTTGATTCATTTGTCTTTAGCTTAAGTAAATAGTCTGAGACCACTGTATTTGAATAACATGTATCACCCAGGTCTTTTGACTTTTTGGGACACCCCATTTTCATAATGGTTACCTTCCTACACATTGCATGGGACTTCCCAGTTATATCTAGTTTCTGGGGGGAGGTATATGAAGCCATACATGCCATCACAGGACGGCCACTGGTATGGTCTCCATTATTTGCTCTGTTGGACTATGTGGAGGAGACTCCACCGGAGTCACGCCGACTCATAGCGATGCTGATGTTTCTCGCAAAGCGTAGGTTGGCTGTGCACTGGGGAGCCCCTAGACACCCACGAGTTCCCGAGTGGATCTGTGATGTGACTTACTGCCAAGAGCAATTGCCGGCCTTTTGGGATCTCATGCCACTGGCATCTCGCCCAAGGGATATTTGGGAACCCTTCACGTCTTGGCTCAGAGAGAAAGATGTGGACCTCACTGATGATACTGACACACTGTTAGCTGAAGCCCCGGTGGGTAAAGACCCAACAGTCGCCTTAGCGTCTAACATCTAGTGTGCACTGTCCTTCCAGTTAAGACAACAACCCTTCCTATGTAGGGCTAATTGGGGACAAGCTGCTGCTATGTTGGGCTAATTGGGGGCAAGCTGCTGCTTTTTCTCTTACTTCCTCAGTAGCTCCAGTCCACCTCTCATGCATGTAGACCCGAACCAATAAGCAAATTAATGTGTTGAGTGTTTAATGTAAGTGGAGCTGTAATTAATCAAAAAAATGTATTCCTTTGTGTCGCAATAGAATTTTATTACCAAGTCAAGTCCAAGTCATTATACTTTTATTCGACACATGTATCATAAAAAGTACAAACATGAAATACATACATAATTATAAAAACAGTTCATTACAAACACAATTACAAAACAATTCATTATTTTAAAAAACATCTAAGAATTATGTGGAAAAATTGACTTGATAAGCATTTTTTAAAATCTTTGTCCTAATGATCCAGGCACATGATAAGAACTTTGCAACCCCACAAATAGTAACCATGGAAGAGGTGTCAGAAATAAGAATACGCAAAGCTGATTTGTAATCTCTAACCCCAAGAATCTTTAGAACTGGTTTTAACCATTTCTTCCTAGGTACAATATATGCCTTACAGGCAAAGAGAAAGTGGCCTAATGATTCCTCGGGGTTTGTACACCCTGGACACATTTTATCCTCTTCCCTCCTATTGTTCCATCTAGATGTAAAAGTTTTGAGGGGGAGTGTTCCATGTCTAAGTTTAAGGTATAGAGTCCTCTCCCGAGGAACCTGGATGAAATCCAAAAACAATTCCAGTTTTAGGGTGCATTTATGGGTCAAAAAGGTCTCAGTCAGATGACCCCAGTTTGGGTTCTGTAGCGCCTTGGTCTCTATCCAATCCCAATATAATTTTTTCACCACTTGTTTTGGTGGAGGTGATTGGGATACCCAAGCGTCGCTTAAACCCACACTTGCTACAAGCTTTTTTAATGCATTTATCCATCTGATTTTGCCTGAGGTGTTTAATTTTAATATTTCATCTAACACAAGGGCATAATTAGCTAATTCGGGGGTCCTCCTCAAGCGAACCCAATATAAGAGGGGACGAAGTTGGAGGATATCCCGAATAGACTTTCTTCCCAGGTCTAAGAATAAAGGTTTAAGTGGGGTAGAGGATGGGAGCGACACCAAGTCCCTCATAAACTTGTTCTCTGATCGGACAAGGTCATTGGTATTCTCATTGCCCCACAGTTCCGAGCCATAAACAGCTGAGGCAATTGCTTTCCCCTCGTAAACTGATAAGGCAGGGGCAACTGGCCTACTTATAGAGAGGCGTTGGTTTTTTAAAATAGTGCCGGAGACCCTTTTAAGATTTAAAATCATTTTACATATATGGGATTCCCATTTTCAATGATTATTAATCCTAACGCCAAGATAGTCAAACTCATCAACCACCTCCAAAGGAGATCCATTCAAGGTAACGTGGATATTCCTATACTTCCTCTTAGCGGTCATGACCATTAATTTGGTCTTGGTCGTGTTTATTGTCAGTCCCCGTTCCAGACAAAAAACACTAAACTGGTCAAGAAGAGTTTGGAGACCTGTGGGGGTTTTTGATAAGAGGAGGGTGTCGTCGGCAAAGAGGAGGGATGGTATTTTCTCCCCCGCCATAATGGGGGCATCGGCCGGTGTATCTTGCAGATGCTTCACAACCCCATTTATAAAGAGGGAAAATAAGGTAGGGGCCATCACACACCCCTGCCGCACCCCTCTATTAACAGGTATACTCTTAGTGAGTTGCCCCTGAACCCCCCAGCGTATCTTTGCATATGTACCCTCATGGAGTTTGATGATAAGATTTAGCAGATAGGGTGGGAAACCCATGTCCAGTAGGACATTCCAAAGTTTAACACGGGGTATTACATCAAAAGCAGTTTTAAGGTCAATAAAAGCCAGGTAGAGGCTCCCTCTGGCTAATGACACTGTTTTCCAGAAAACTGCACAGAATCTGAAGACTTGGTCAATGGCCCCAACATTGTTTCTGAATCCGGCCTGAAAGTGGGACAGAATATTTCCTTCCATAAGCCAGCCCTCAATCCTATTTACAATTACCCTGCCAACTACTTTTTGAATAACATCAATTAAACTAATTGGTCTGTAGTTGGCAGGGTCTTCTCTCTCGCCCTTTTTAAAAACGGTAACAACTTCAGCACCCTTCCAAGAGTCCGGTACCTGATGGCCTAAATGAATAAGATTCAAAACATTTACAATAAAATCAGCCCAAACCGGTGGATTAGACATCAATAAATCACCCGGTATTCCATCCGGGCCAGGTGCCTTACCCGGTTTAATTTTAAGGATTGCCTCTTGTACCTCACGGGGCGAAAACAGTACATCAGTAGAGCCATCGTTCCCATGGACCATACAATCAGTACCTAGTGTAGGGGATACTGGCGGAGCTTCTAGGGAGCCCACGCCATATAAATTTGAGAAGTGGGAATACCACTGGGACTCAGTAATATGGTTTGGTATGGGCTCAGCGCCTCGTCTATTCATAACGTTAATCAATTTCCAAAATGTAGTAACATTTTTTCCATGAGCCGCTTCTTTTAGAGCCTGCCAGTGTTCCTCTTCCCAATCTTTTTTGGCTTTCATAATACTAGTGCGGTACTCATTTCTAGCTAATCTAGCAGCTGGGGCATCCTTATTTTTAATAGCTAGTAAAATTGCTTTCCTTTTCTCTCTACAGGAGGCAGTATACCAGGGGTTCCCCTTTTTTTCCATGCATTTAGACAAATGACAACCCTTTGTTTTTTTCGAGAAGAACATGCTGATCTCCCCTATTAAGTCTTTATACTTAGTTGCCAGCACCGACCCCTGGAGCTGAAGTGCAATTTGATTTACTGGGGCCAAGGCAGATGAGGCATCCAGAACTAGAACCCTAATATTCTCAAGTGTCCCCTCATTGCACCTAACCACATTCCATTTAATCCTGCGATTACAGTTAGAGGGGACAAGTTCTTTAGTAACCAGCCCATTGTGAACCTCCTCACCACTGTTGTCTCCCCAGAACATACCCATGCAAAGGGGATTATGGTCGCTATCAATCCTCTGTCTGACCTCCATATCAACCAGGTTAACCCATGACCCTACATCCAAAAGGATGTAGTCAATCCGTGACGGAGAACCTAATCGATTGAAGGTCATAGCGCCCATACGATCGGATGTGGTGCGGCCATTTAAAGCACATAGTTCATGTGCAAACACCAGAGCATTCAACTGTATGGATCGAGCCGACCATTTCTGAATTGGGTCCAGAGATAGGGATGGAATTAACTGGTTTCCTGGCTTATTGTAGCAGCCCAAAAATTCATCCTCATCGAGAGGCTCGAATGTACAATTAAAATCGCCTCCCACTAATACTGAAGATTTAGAAGGGAGGGCAGAGAGCGTGTTGTCTAGCAACTCCAGTGTTGGAGACAATTGGCCCCCTGGGAGCCCCCTTGCATAAATACAGAAAAGTTCAAAAGCCTTCCTGGCAGTCTGCCTTTTAACAGTTATATGTAGAATATCATTACAAGGGACATGATTCACAGTGATTTTACAATTCAAATCTATCCTAATCCAAATGAGTAATCCTCCCGATGGGCGCCCCCTCCCAAGCTGTGTTGCTGGGACAAAAAACGTAGAATAGCCCTGTTTGTGTTGTGGCTCTATACACCAGGTTTCTTGGAACATGCAAATATGGAAATCATCTACAAAGTTGTTCCATTCCGGGTCAGGCAGGTTTTTCTTGAGGCCGGCTATGTTCCAGGACAAGATTTTAACAAGGGAAGGGGACAACATAGGTGTATCCATGGCGGCCTGAGTGTCAGCATCCCTTAACAAAGGCTCTGGAATAGTACTACACTGATCCGGTACTTCTTCCATAATAGGAACGATAGAACCACCATCTACATTGGAAAGAACCCCACCACCCCCGCCATCTTCAATGCACTGGGGTGATGGTCAGTCCACTTCTTCCAACCCACCAAATCGGTTGTGACAGGGAAATAAGGGGTAATTAAGCTGTGGGCCCCACCCTTCTCCCTTGAAGTGTGAATCCCCCTTCCACTGGTGCGCCCTCCTCCTATGGACTAAGTTCCATCCTTCCTCTGCAGGCATTCCCCATTGTTGTGGATTCTGGTGTATACCACCTCTACCCAAGCCTTTCCTAGTTGGCCTCATCCAACTCCATCTAGCATCCTCGTGGCCCTCCTGCATATAAAAAAAAGACAGGGGTTTGGCTGCTACCACTGACTTACTATCACAGGGAGGAGTTGAACATATAAATTCTACAATTCGTGGGTCCTCAAACGTGATGACAATACAATCGCCCTTTATACTTTTCTTCTTCCCACCTACCCAAGGAGCCCGTTCCACCATAAGTATGTTCTTGTTTAGGCCGGGTGGTGGAGGGTAGTTTTTGTCAAGCCAGTGGCATATTTTATTTTTAATCGCCCAAAAGGGCTCAGAAGTGGATATTGGCAGCTCAGGAATCCCTGTCAGAACAACCACATACGGACAAGCGTCTGGCGGTAAATTAATGTTGCGCCGCAATGTGGTTCTTCTAGACTGGGACTGTGGAATAGTAGGGACTGGGTTATCAGGGGTCTTTTTAGTGGCTGCCTTTCTATTTACTGCACTTGGACCTGTAGTGGAGGATTTGGTTTTATTCACTGTTATGGTTGCTGTCAGGGAAGGAGCTGGGAGGGTAATTGCGGGTGCTGGAGCACTCCCCGTGGGTGGATTTGTGACATTAATCCCAGTGTTAATAACAGGCGGTGAAACCACTGAAATAAAGGGGCCAGGGGTAGTCAGCCTAGGGTCTTGTAGCGCGAGAATAGTAGCCAATTGTTGTTCTATGTTGGTAAGCCTATTCTCCAGGGGTGAAAGCAAAGATTTTAGCAAACTAGACATAGATTCCATTAAGAAGTCAAGCCCGTCTCCTGAACTAGATAGAGAGTCATTGCTTCCGCTCTCATCCAGAAGACTGGCCAAACTGCTATCAGGTATTGTGTCATCCGGAACCCCTAAAGTTAGCAAATGGGGGGTAGAATCTAAGGGGTCAGACTCAGTTTGAACAGAGAGTGCCTGAAGAGTCACATCATTTGCTATCGTCACATCTATATTGTCCCCCCCGGAGTTGGAACCCATAGCCCCTTGCGAAGTAATGGCGGGATTGTCCATGGGGGGATCTGTTGGAGTCACATCAGTTGAAGTTAATGTAATGATATCTGACCCAGCCGTAGTGGAGGGGTCAGTGGCATCATGATTAGCTATCATGGGAACATGGGGAATATTAGAGGGTAGTATGCTCGTAACAGGGGCATTGGTAGAAATTAGTGGTTGACTGGTAATAGGAGTAGAATCATTAATGGAATTCCCAGCTAAAGTAACAACAGGGTTTATCAAACCTGGCGGCGGGGAATGCACCAATGCAATGTTGCCCAATGAGGATCTTTTTGCGTGGGCAAGATCCAATGATACTCTCCTTTCCATGATAAAAATGCCCTCATCTATCAGAGAGTGTGTGCGAGAAATAAAATTATCTAGGGTGCCAATTACTTTTTTAGTTTTATCGTTTCCAGCTCTCTGGCTCCTAGTTTTGCGAGTAGACATCTCTGGGAGGCAAGAAAAGGAAACAAACTATAATAAAATATCACAACAGATGGTCCAAAGATAACTATAAGGGCAAGGGGAGCAAACAAACTGCTCAAAAGAGAAGTGACCCCACTAGTTTCAATCAAAAAGGCAACTATAACAATCAATACGAACCAATGGTACAAGAGACTAATAAGGGTGCGCCCAGGCCAGGCACTGCAGGCCACGGAGGGCCACAGAGGGCCCGCCCTTTGCCCGGGCTTAGCCCCGGGCGCTCCCGCGCGCTCCCGCGCAGCGAGTAGCTTCCAAGTTTATAGTCTGATGCCTATAGGGCGGGGTGGGGGCGGGGCGGTCAGGGAGAGCGGGGCCAGGTGACACGGCCAGAGACACCGGGACTCCTGGGAAAGCGAGTCCCGGGTCGCGCTCGCAGCCCTGCCGCCTCACCGTCTCACAGAGCCCCACAGGAGCAGCTGGGCGTCAAATCCACCGGAGAGTCAGGCAGGTGAGCAGCGAAGCGGGACCCGCGCAGCGGGTACCGCGAGTTGTGGGTGGTGGGTCCTGGAGAAAACAGAAACGCCGTCTTCCGAGTCCGTTAAAGCAAGAGAGTGTCCCACTGGCGAGAGATCCTTCCCTCCTTTTCACCTGGGGCTGCTAGGGGCGGGGCGGTCAGGGAGAGCGGGGCCAGGTGACACGGCCAGAGACACCGGGACTCCTGGGAAAGCGAGTCCCGGGTCGCGCTCGCAGCCCTGCCGCCTCACCGTCTCACAGAGCCCCACAGGAGCAGCTGGGCGTCAAATCCACCGGAGAGTCAGGCAGGTGAGCAGCGAAGCGGGACCCGCGCAGCGGGTACCGCGAGTTGTGGGTGGTGGGTCCTGGAGAAAACAGAAACGCCGTCTTCCGAGTCCGTTAAAGCAAGAGAGTGTCCCACTGGCGAGAGATCCTTCCCTCCTTTTCACCTGGGGCTGCTAGGGGCGGGGCGGTCAGGGAGAGCGGGGCCAGGTGACACGGCCAGAGACACCGGGACTCCTGGGAAAGCGAGTCCCGGGTCGCGCTCGCAGCCCTGCCGCCTCACCGTCTCACAGAGCCCCACAGGAGCAGCTGGGCGTCAAATCCACCGGAGAGTCAGGCAGGTGAGCAGCGAAGCGGGACCCGCGCAGCGGGTACCGCGAGTTGTGGGTGGTGGGTCCTGGAGAAAACAGAAACGCCGTCTTCCGAGTCCGTTAAAGCAAGAGAGTTACTTATTATTGTAATAACATACTTGCATGGTGCCTATTTTGTGATTAATGCGTACCATTAATCTGCTGTGTTTTATATCTGTCTGAATAAAACTCAATTAAAAAAAACTTTCAACAACTTCGGTATGGATTGGGAAGAGCCCTTTAAGCCAGATGAGCCTGAAGAACACGTGACCAAGCCCAAACCATATGAAATTGTCCAGTCAGACATAACAATCCAGGTACATATCTGGACAATGCGGCGAGTGCGACCTAAGAGAGGATGCCACACAGTAAAGAAAACTCGACTTCCAAAGAGACAGCGGTTACCGGAGATGAAAGTACCCACGACGGAACCAGTCAGCAGCCTGGAGTGGAGACCACCGAACAAGTGGGTTGCCCCCCCCCCCACATTCCCAGAGGAACGTGGCTGGCACAGGTGCATACTCGTTGGCCAGGGAGGAGTGGGGTAGCTAGAGGCAAAAACGGTTCACTGAGTAATCTCGAGGGTACTCCAGTTTAGTAAGCGACCAGCTTATCATCGCTTTACAATATTTTCTTTTTGTTTAATACGTTCTTTATATAAGTATGAGAAAACCCAGATCACATGGTGGTGGAATTTTGGGTGCCCTATTCCTCACACCCTGTTCTCTGCCTAATAAGAAAAATAACAGACAGGACACTTAACCTGTGAACTCTCTGCTTTATTTCAGGGGCAATCTGTGATGGTGGTCTTGACTAGCTGTACCAAGAAGAGGAGGAGAAAGAAGGAAATTATGAACATTATCTAGTGGAGACTAAAGTTATGATCAAATAAATAACATATAAAAAGAAAGACTAAAGTGTCCAGCGTATTGCCTCTTGCTAATTCCTTAAACATGGGGGAGAATGCAGGCATTCATACATCAGTTAATTCAAGGACAAAGAAAGCTGCAATGTGCCATCGAAAGGCAAATGTTCTCTGCAAAAATCGACAGAGACATTTTCCGGGACGCCATGAAAGCTCAAGTAGAGCGCACCAGGCCTGTGGATGACTTATAGAAAAGTGCCCATTCTTTTTGGCTCCGCTGTTGACAGGTGAAGCCTAAGCGGCCTATCAAATAGCCAATGCAAATGGGGATACTCAAAATGGTTATATTAGACCACCTAGGTATGGACACAGAATCTTATAGAGTGAGGTTCAGAAAAGAAAGAGGATCACTTGATGACAACCCTAAAACTCCGTTTTTTAAGCTAAAAATGGCTGCTGACAAGTGGTGAAGACAGACAGAGAATTCTAAAGAGGATATTCTGAATCTAATTTTGTTGGAACAATACTTGGAGTCCCTTCTTAATGCCACACAAAGCTGGTTGAGACAACATCATAACTTACCCATGGAGCAAGGTATCGAAATTGCCACTACTTTTTCCAGGGCACAACCCCGATTCTATACAGGAGACCCAGATAAACATCCACCGGGTAACCTCTTATCTTTAGGAAAAGGGGAGAGAAAATTATGGAGAAGCCAAACTGAGAACCTTAAACCCAGAACATAAAACTCCAAAATTCCTTTTATAAAGGTCCCCAGTGTTTTGACTGTTGGGAGTGGGAACACATAGCACGCCTTTGTCCAACTAAGAAAACCCCAGAAGAGCCCATGGATATCAGTTGTGTTCCCAGTTCCATCCTTTATACTTAAGAGCTGGGGCATTGCTTTTATGTAAGTCTTTAGATAAATTCCAAATGGGTTGCTGCCTTTTCAGGCTGCAGACAGTCAGTAATTCAAGGAGATTTCGTTTAAACCTCTCACATTCTTCCTGGGAAAATAGTCACTATCCTATGTGTCCATAGGGATGTTAAAACATATACTGTTACTAGTGAATCAGTGGCCACCTCAATAGGACAGGTGTTAGACGTAGTAGTAGGGGTACTGTGTAACCTACACAAAAATCTAATTTGGGTACTGACAATTCCGAGTTTCTTGAGATGTTTCTTAGTAATCTCAACCAATAGACAAACCAGAGCTAATACTAGGGATGTTCTAATTATCCAGAGCCCTGGATACTTGATAGGAACTAACTAATAAGAAAAAACAGACTGGACACTTACCTGTGAACTCTCTGCTTTATCTGAGGGGCATCTGTGACATGGGTCTCGACAGGCCATACCTAGAAGAGGAGAAAGATGGAAAATTATGAACATTATCTGGTGGAGACTAAAGTTGTGATCAATTAAATAACATATACTACAACCATCTACAGTCTCCAGCATGTTATCCCTTGCTAATTTCTTACATACACCCACACACCATATTTTTTCCTGCAATAAAATATATCCCTGGTGTCTAGTAAGCTCTCTGCCGCCACCCTCCTGCGGAGCAGATTGGGGGTAAACACCCCTATCCACCCACCAGAGGGAGCAGAAAGACAAATTGGGCCCTGGTGGGTGAGCACAATCCCATGCCCACAGGGGCTTGCCCCTCCCCTGTCCCCCAAACATAGTCTACCTTAAAAAGACCATAGAGTCTAGTGTGCATTCTGCCAGCCTAGGATGACAGATTGGGGGTGAACAACCCCATTCACCCCACCGGGAGAGCTAAAAGTCTAATTTAACCCCTGGTGGGGGGACCACACGCCCATGCCCAGGGGGCGCACTCCCTACCCCCAACCCCCCAGGAAAACAGCAAACAGAAACTCCCTTGTGTTTAGTGGGCTTTCTGCACCCCTGGGGAGTGGATTTGGAGTGAAACCCCCCACCACCCTCCCATGAGGAGCAGAAAGGCTGATGTCACCCCTGGCGGGGAGGGGAAAACCGGCCCATGCCTGGGGGGTGTTCCCCCAGAACAAAATAGTCTTCCCTAAAAAGACGGTGGTGTCTAGTGGGCTCTCTGCCCACCCCCTTCGGGCCTGGTTGGGCTGAACACCCTCATCCACCTCTCGGGGGGCAATACGTTTAATGGGTCGCAGGGGGCATGGGTCCAAGCCCAGGGGGGCTGGTTTCCCGGCCCAATTCTAGCCCTGGTGTCTAGTGGGGGTATCCCTGCTTGGGGATTACCCTCCTGCGGCAACCCCCAGGCATTGATTCATTGGGGAGGGATATCATTGGAAAGGTGAAATTCTCCCCTTTCCAATTATGCATGCCCCATTCAAATTGGTGCCTGGGAAGCTGAGATATTTCCCCCAGCGCACATGCAGTGAATGTGAAAGTGAAATGAGCTAATTAACTTTCACTTTCAGAGCATAGGTGCCAGCCTTGATTTTAATTTTCTAAAAAAAAAAAAAGACTTAGGCTGCTAAGGAACCTCTTGTCAAACAACCCAATTAAAAAAATGTAAAAACCGTCTGGTGCGAGCACCAGAGGGTCCTTTACAGCACTCCCCAGCGTCGGCCAATGGTTGACAGGTGTACCGGTGAGGTAGTGCGAGTATTCGCATTCGGGTAGACTCCCGCATTTAAAAGGTTAAAAGGTTAAAAATAAACATGTAAGTCAGGCAGCCTAAAGTTCAACCAACGTTTAATGAATAATAGCAGGCAGCACAGCAAAAGATCAGGGACAATTGTCTTTTTAACGGACCAGTGCTCTCGCTAGAAAATAGCCAGGTGGAATATAGAGCTAAAATTACCCAAACATTTAGCCAGTATATAAGTTTCCTGGCAATATAAGTCAAAAGAGCTTAATTGCGTGACAGCATATTTGGTACTCTCGGCAAAACCTTATCTAATAGGGATCAGGATCTTCTCCCTTCTGAAAGACTGAATGTCCTTGAGGAGAAAATATCATTCATATATACAATGCAAGACATATTATCCCCCCTAAATCCCATTTACACTAGCCAAGTTACCCCTTTTGGAATCATGCAACCTCTGAGCCTTCTGGCTTTAGACTTATTTGAGCCTTGAAAATTAACAAGCATATTCAATGGCACAGTTAACTTCAAACTATTTTAAAAAGAGATCCGTATACAATTATAAGATATTAGTACATTCTTGGTTATATACAAGGTGACCTACACTGTACATCACAGGAGTGTATGAACACGATAAAGGCAGTATTTTCATGTTTACAACCATTAATAGCGCAGAGGTGAAGCACTGCTGCTCCATACGTTGTGCCACATGCCCTGGCTGACATTTTTGGATGTCGCTGACCCTACATTCTGTCTCCTCTATCAGCCTACATCTTCCTTCTCTTGCATAATGAAGACTTATGCCCTGAAGTCTGTTTCTTTTTAGTCCATGCAGCCTGCCAACCTCTAGTTTCTACAGGCTGTCCACCTTGAGTAATATCCAGCCCTTCTGATCTATATTGTTGATCACCTTTCACCCTGCCTGTTGCCATGTGCTACCAGCAGGTTAGGCAGTGCTCGGCTCACGTCCATACATGTGATTGTAAAGCTTTTCACACTGGTGCGCCCTATTATGTCCTAATCCATGACCTAGAGCCCATGACAGTGGCAAAACAATAGCCCGTGCAGTCCCCACGGTGCGGGGCAAGCTCTAGGGGGCCCCCTGTAGCACTGTGCAGGGGTGGCTGGCCCGAAGGGCTAAGAGCTCCTGTCTCTCTCCAGAACATAGGGCCCTCTCCATGATCTGTGCAGGGGGGTCCCCTCACGTTTTGTTACGCCACTGACCCATGGGAGTGGCATTCACTGTACACAGTATGCTAACCCTGTGCTGAGTTGTGGTAAAGATTTCTGATATAAAGTCTAGGGTCGTAACTGTCCTCAGTGCAGTAGCAACAGACCCAGAGGGTGAGGAGTTCACTGTACGTCAATTAGTAGTACTTTGTGCTATGTAGCTGACAAGTGGAAGCTGATAGTCCTTGATGGCAACAGTGCTCATGGCACCCTTGGTACACCATTGCCCATTTGCCATTCCCGCCAGCCTGTGCGCGGTGCTTCATTGAGCTGCCTGCCTCAGTGCCTCGCCTTTTATTTTTTGGCAGAGACAGTGCTTTAAATGTGCCTGTACTCTTCGGTACTGAGTACCGGCACTTCCAAATTTTCTAGCTGTGAGTCCAGCACTTTTCTTTAGTCTGTGAGAGTGCCAGTACCCCGATTGATGGCACGACAGGCTCAGTTACGGTATCTCCTCCAAGGAAGGACAGATGCCGCTCTGCTTCCGGATCTCGTAATCTCACTGAGCCCTGAAGTCGACTTTTGCAGGAACACTGCAGGGGTTTGAGAGGGCTTGCATCACGCTGTGATTAACAGGATGAGGTCTAGGCAGATCCTGCACTGTTAATACCAAGGGGGAGGCTAGACGAGCCCGCCTTTAGGGCCCGGCCCCCCGGCCCACACCGCGCCGCCATTGGCCAGTGGTCCCAGGAGGCTGCCCTATGGACAGCCAGCCTGGGGAGTACTTCCGGGTCAGGGGGAGGGGATGACGCACGTCCGGTGGGGGCGTGGGGGCAGAGGCCATGACCTATTTAGGTCTGGGTCACGGGCAACTCGGCCTCTTTCCCCGCCAGCACCGGACTTGCTCATCCACTCCCTGTCCCTTTGTTAAACTACTTCAATCTTCGTTGGTGTAGGTGACCCAGTAGCTTCCCCGCCCCATAGTGTGTCCCTTCGAAGGAGAAGAAACGGAGTGTGGACGATCCAGGACGAGCGGTGGAGAGAGCGCCGACCAGGTCGCCAGGTGAGGTGCCGGGGTTTGCCGAGGCTGGGGGCAGGCGCGTGGTCCGGAACGGTTTGTCGCCTCCTCCCGCCACCTCCTTTGAAAGGGGCTAGGAGCGGAGGGTGTAGTGCGGGCCCGCGCTCGTCCACAGCTGCCTGAGAGTAAGGTAGTAGAGCTCCGATGCCATTGCCTGGCGGCGGGGTAGGCGAGGGGTACGGGAGTGGTGATCACGGGTACCGGAAGTGGTTGTTAGCGGTTTAACAATATAGATCATGTCGGCCAGGGGGCAGAGCCACAAGCACAAGGACAAGGATCCTGAGATTGCGCAGTTACTGTCTATGTTGTTACAGAAGTTCAACAGGGATGACGAGAGCAGCGAAGGGGAGGCAGATGGGCCCCCGTCCGGCCCGGAGGGGGAGCCCCCGAGCGTTGTAGAGCGCCCACGCAGGCTAGGGGTCCCGCCTAAAGCAGCGTTCCCTCCTTTGCCTAAAAAACCGAGAGCGCAGAAACCTAGGGGCAAACGTGCGCAGACAAGGAAAGGGAGCGGTGGGGGCTCGGGGCCGACCCCCCCGCCTAGGGTTCCTTTGGAGCCGGTAATTACGATAGCTCCTCCATCGGCACCGCAGGCGCCTGTAGCTCCTCTCTCTGCACCTCAAGCGCCGGTAGCCCCTCTCGCTACACCTCAGGCACCAGTAACCCCTCTCCCTATACCACAAGCGCCAGTGGTCCCTCCAGCGGCACCATGTACCCCGGCGGTACCGCCGGCCACCGAGCCTGCGGATGGGATCTTGAGGGAAATTTTGGGGGCAATAGCGGCGCTGGGATCTGCCCCGGTGCTACCTGTAAAAGCGGCAGTGCCCCCGCCTGTAGTGGTAAGCCCTCCCGCCCCGCCCCTACCCGGGGGTGCGGGGCCTAGTAGCGCGTTAGGGGAAATCCTGGCTGCTTTGAAAGCACTATCTCGAGCACCAAGTTCTGTGCCCCCTCCTCTGCCCGTAGCCGTGGCACCGACCACAACACCGGCAGTCGCGCCTTGGGCCACAGGGAACAGGGACGAGGGCCCCTTGGGTGAGATCAGGGAACAGTTGGCGCAGTTAGTTAAGGCGCAGTCGGTGAATGTCCCTGCTACTGTTCCGGTGGTGGCGGCCTCTGCTAGCGCCCCAAGTTCTTCAGGAGGTAAGCCTGAGAGTAAGGGCCCAGAGCCCGGTGGGGGGGCGATGGCGGGTGGTGGCCAGGGATATGTCTTATCTAAACCAGGCCGCCTAGCCACGCACGTATCTCCCGAAACGCGGGAAAAAAAATTTGGAAAGGTGAATTAGTGGACATATTTGCATTGATCAGGCCCAAAAGAATGGAGGTAGAGAGTAAGGACAAGGAGGGTAAGGACAACTCCTCTAAGGATAAGAGACCTAGGGTGGAAGAAACGATCACAAACTGGCTCTTTGGTTTCCAGGTGTTTATAACAGTAGTCATTGAGAAGAAGCCAGAGTTGGCTGGGCCGCTGGTGTACTATATGCATAGGATTTTGAAGGCGCACACGACGCATGGTGGGACGGCCTGGCTGGATTATGATAGGGATTTCAGGTGGGAGAAAGTGCAGGACCCGGACATGGGTTGGGACCAGGTGGAGGTCAATGTATGGTTGGAAAGTGTGAATGCCAAGGCATGCGGGTATCAGAACAATAGGCAGCCCTTTCGGATGTCCCAAGGGGGATCTGGGGAGAAGCGGGGGACTTGTTGGCAATTTAATAGGAAGGTGTGCACCTGGCCTGCAGACAAGTGTAAGTTCAAGCACGCATGCTCCTTTTGCGGGCACCCCTCGCATCCCGAATTCAAGTGCATTAAAAAATCCAAAGAACGGGGAGGGGGGGGCAAAGAGGTTAAGCCCTCTCAGCCATAAGCTGCCCACCCCTGTAGACATTGGGAAACTGGTTTTCTGGCTGAACCAGTACCCAGACCGGCCAACAGCCAAACTTTTGTATTCAGGGTTCTCAGAGGGGTTTCGCATTCCGGCCCTGGGAGTGCTCCCAGTCAGGTTTTGTAATAACTTATTATCTGCAAGGGCGATGCCTGCAGTGGTCGAGTTGAAGGTAAGGAAGGAGCTTGGTCTGGGGCGCGTGGCGGGCCCGTTCGAGGCCCCCCCACTCCCGGGCTTTGTCTGCTCGCCACTGGGGGTGGTGCCGAAGAAGGAATCGGGGCAATTCAGGATGATTCATAACTTATCAGCCCCTAAGGGAGAGTCTGTGAACGATGCTATCGACCCGGCTTTGTGTTCAGTGTCTTACTCATCCTTCGATGTAGCTTTGAATAAAGTGAGGTCACTAGGACCTGGCGCCTTCATGGCCAAGACGGACATAGAATCTGCGTTTCGGCTGTTGCCTGTTCACCCTGAGGATTATCACTTGTTGGGATTCCAACTGAACCAACAGTTTTATTACGATAGGTGTATGCCCATGGGGTGCGCTGTGTCCTGCAAGTATTTTGAGACCTTGAGTTGCATGCTCCAATGGTTGTTTTCACATAGGACAGGGTGCAGGGCGTGGTGCACTATTTGGATGACTTCATGGTCATGGGTCCAGCCGCGTCAGCCGCTTGTAAGCAGGCGTTGGACCAACTGGTGGCCTTGTTCAGAGAATTTAATATTCCGTTGGCTCCGGGCAAGACAGTGGGCCCTGAGACATGCATGACTTTCCTGGGAATTGAGATTGACACTGTAGTGGGGGAATGCAGGTTACCGCCCGACAAAGTGCAGGCTTTTTCCCAGGCCATTGACGAGGTATTGGCGGGTGCTAAAGTGACTCTACACCAGCTCCAGGTCTTAGTGGGTCAGCTGAACTTCGCCCTCAGGATCATCCCCATGGGCCGCCCCTTTTCCAGATCTATTGCCAGGGCGATGGTGGGCCTAACTCAGAAGCACCACAGGGTACGCCTTCGGGCTGAAGTGAAAGGAGACTTAAGGGTGTGGCGGGATTTCTTAGCGAATTTCAATGGCACAGTTGTCTGGCCTTCCGCCCCGGTCTCCAATTCCGAGTTGGGACTATTCACGGATGCTGCAGGCAGCATCGGGTTTGGGGCTATCCTCGGGCCTAAGTGGTGCGGGGCAGAGTGGCCAGAAGAGTGGCACCAAACAGGTTTGACAAAAAATGTAGCTTTTTTGGAGCTGTTTCCCATACTGGTAGCAGTGTCCATCTGGGCGGAGCACTTCAGGAACAGATCAGTGATATTTTGGTCAGATAACATGTCTGTGGTTGAAGCCATTAACCGACAGGGGGCCACGTGTAAAAATGTCTTGAGATTGTTGAAACAGCTGGTGCTGGCATGTTTGAAGTTGAATTTGATGTTTAGGGCTGCACACATACCGGGTGTTGACAATCATGCCGCTGATGCTTTGTCTCGTTCCAAGCTGCAGGAATTTCGGATGTTCCATCCTGGAGCAGAGGATCAGAGGACGGTGTTCCCACCATCACTGTGGAGGATTGGAGCCCCGCTTTAGCGGGGCTGGTAGGTGCCTCATTGAGTGACCGCACTCGGAAAACTTATCAGCAGAGTTTTTTGTACTACAGGACATTGGTACAAGAGGCGAGTTTCTCATGTTGGCATTCTGATCAAGCTATGTTTTACTTCCTTCAGCAAATCAGTGAGCAGGGCAGGTCACTCTCTTACGCCAGAACACATGTCACTTCTGTGGGGTTCTTTGCCAGGTTGGCGGGCTTGTATGATCCAGGGATGTCTTATGTGGTCAAGAGAGCATTAACGGGGTGGGCCAGGAAGGAAGGCCCTAGGCGAGATAGTAGACGGCCACTAGACGTGGGGACCCTGAAGAATATGCTGGTCGCCCTACCTAGACTGTGCACCTCTGCCTTTGAGGGCACTTTATTTTTGGCAGTCTTCTCTTTAGCCTTTTATGGGGCGTTTCGTCTGGGGGAGTTGGTGGGATCTTCCCGCATTGATCATAGTGGGGGGCTGCAATTCAGGGACCTCAGTCTTAGAGCAGGAACCTTGGAAGTATTCCTTAGAAAGTCTAAAACCGACCAGCTAGGGAAAGGGGCTTGGATCCAGCTGTGCCCGGCGCCAGCCGCACCTGTTTGCCCGGTAGCCTGTATGCAGGCATACCTGGCTATCCGCCCGGGGGAGAAGAGTCAGGCCTTGTTCATTCACGAGGGAGGGGACTGTGTGTCACAATACCAATTCAAGGCCGTACTACGGGTGGCCCTAGTTGACCTGGGCCTCGGGGATTCTGGTTATTCATCCCATTCATTCAGGATAGGCGCTGCCACATTGGCAGCGGGGGCGGGGTTTTCTTCCAAGGCCGTGAAAAAGGTGGGCCGTTGGTCGTCTGACTGCTTTAAACGATATGTAAGGCCCGAATTGTTATGACGTCACATAATGCCATGCTCTTGCCTGACTTTTCTATTTCCTCTCCGATTACTAGTATGCCTGGGAAGGTGGTGTGGGTATTGGGACACTCGTTCGTTCGAAGGGCAGCAGTGCGACTGCGGCAGCGGCGAGTGCGGAAGCCACCCGGGCTGGAAGGGACGGAATTTTTGTGTCATGGTGTGGGAGGAATGCGGATCCGGCACCTGCGGCGACTTGTGGAAGACATCAAGGGGCGTGAGAGGCAGTCTCCCGCATTGGTCATCATCCAACTGGGCGGCAACGACATGGTCGACAGGGGCCGCCTCGCAGTCAAGGAGGCACTGCTTACGGAATTTGCTTGGCTGGGGCGAACCTTCCCCCAGGCCAGGATTGCATGGTCATGCATGATCCCACGACGATGGTGGGGCAATGGAATCCGGCCGTACCCGTTAAATGTGTCCGTGAGGCGTCTCAACGGGGAATTGGCAAAGATGTGCTCAGGAAAGGGCCGCTTGCTGCTTCTCCCGCACAGGATGATCTCGGGATCTGAAATGTTCCACCAGGATGGGGTGCATTTATCGGACATTGGTATGGACGCTTGGATTCGAGGCATTTGGTCATTTGTGTTGAACTTGGCTGCAGGGGGGAAGGGCGACGGACCTGAGGGCCCTAGTCTCCCTTGTGGCGGAAAAGAGACATTTGAACACTGATAGACTGGAAAAATGGAGTGGAGTCCGCCTTGCGCACTCCCTAGGCCAGCACTGAGGGGAGAGAAGGTAAGCTCTCCGCAGGGGGATGGAGACCACCGGCTGGGGAGGCAAGGGCGTCAGGTACGAGCCTCCTAGCAGCATGGTGGATGAGAGGTGGGGCCCTGGAAATGGCGGACAAGGACCCGAGGGCTGGGGCCCATCGCTCGGGGGGCGCAGGTGGGTTGCACCTCGCGCGGGCATCTTCACTTGGGGGATGCGAACCTGAAGGCCCCTTGGTGCTGGGGGAAGCAAGAAGTTATGAGCAAAATAAATACAAGTTGAAACGTATAATAAAGTTGATGAGGAAGAGTTGATAATAAAGGAGAAATGTTGCTCATAATTTGAGAGATGTATAATAATCTACATGTCATGTTTATGGAGTGTGAATAAACATGGCCTTTCTACACCCACCAGTTCCCAAGTGATTGTTTGGTGGGGAGGCGGGTGTGGAGCATGCTGGGGGATCCGGGGCCTATACCAAGGGCGAGGCTAGATGAGCCCGCCTTTAGGGCCCGGCCACCCGGCCCACACCGCGCCGCCATTGGCCAGTGGTCCCAGGAGGCTGCCCTATGGACAGCCAGCCTGGGGAGTACTTCCGGGTCAGGGGGAGGGGATGACGCACGTCCGGTGGGGGCATGGGGGCAGAGGCCATGACCTATTTAGGTCTGGGTCACGGGCAACTCGGCCTCTTTCCCCGCCAGCACCGGACTTGCTCATCCACTCCCTGTCCCTTTGTTAAACTACTTCAATCTCCCACCCACCCGTCCCTTAAGGCAGTGATTTGGAGATGTGTGTTGCGGAAAAGAGACATTTGAACACTGATAGACTGGAAAAATGGAGTGGAGTCCGCCTTGCGCACTCCCTAGGCCAGCACTGAGGGGAGAGAAGGTAAGCTCTCCGCAGGGGGATGGAGACCACCGGCTGGGGAGGCAAGGGCGTCAGGTACGAGCCTCCTAGCAGCATGGTGGATGAGAGGTGGGGCCCTGGAAATGGCGGACAAGGACCCGAGGGCTGGGGCCCATCGCTCGGGGGGCGCAGGTGGGTTGCACCTCGCGCGGGCATCTTCACTTGGGGGATGCGAACCTGAAGGCCCCTTGGTGCTGGGGGAAGCAAGAAGTTATGAGCAAAATAAATACAAGTTGAAACGTATAATAAAGTTGATGAGGAAGAGTTGATAATAAAGGAGAAATGTTGCTCATAATTTGAGAGATGTATAATAATCTACATGTCATGTTTATGGAGTGTGAATAAACATGGCCTTTTTACACCCACCAGTTCCCAAGTGATTGTTTGGTGGGGAGGCGGGTGTGGAGCATGCTGGGGGATCCGGGGCCTATTAGGTGTGCAAGGACCATTCAGGTGAAAGTGCTTTAGCCCCCTCCCCCCAGCCCCCTCTCTGTCAGGTGCGTGAAATGGCCGGGGCTGGGTCTGATGTCATTAATCCAGTCCCATTTAGTATATTGCACTGGCCTTACTAAAGCGAATAGCAGTGCAGCACAATCCTACACCTTCCCCAAAGCCGGTTTTCTTTTCATGTTTGTTTTTTCAGCCCAGGAGCTGCTTCTTTTTGTGTGCCCCTCCAACACTAATGGCTGCATTTGCATAACAGCGAGGGATCCACGGGTGTGACGGCAGCCCTGCCCAAAGAGAAACCAATAGCAGGGAACGCTGCAGCACCCCAGGAATGAGCTCTCATGACAACTGGCAATTGGTCTGGTTGGGGGAAAACGAGATAAACATAGAAGGAAGGGGAGGGAGAAATGTAAAGAAGTGAGGTGACAGGTGAAGATAGTATTGACACTTTTTTCAGATTCAAAATACCAGATATCTGTTCAGTTCTGAAAATGGGGCTTAGAAATGGCATTGGGGTTTAGAAATTGCATTTTAACACAAATTAGTGTAACATAACAAATCTGCTGTATTTCGTGTTAACTTTAATAATTATAAATATATATCAATACAAGGAAATGTTCACATATCATCCTGTTTGGCTTTCATTTTGTGTAATGAGTTAACCTGTTTTGTTTACATAAACACATTTATCGTGTTTTAATATTTGGTGCAACTGGTAAAGAAGTCATTATGTATCATCATGTCTTGCACTTAGCCCCACCCACTTGCCACACCTCTAGCTCATTTTAATGAGTACCTGCACTTATTTTTTTCCATTTAATGCACTGGGCAGAGATGAAGTAGTAGACTGGAGAAGAGAAGCTGGGGTTTGCAATCCCAGTGTTCTGGTCCTTCCCCAGCAGTTATGTCTCTCAGCTGAGCTTGACTGTAGTGCAGAAAAAATCACCGGCATCTGTGCATCGGTTTGGATGATGGGCACATGCACTTCATAGATGTTTAATGCACATACCCCTCTCAACAGTTGCCCGGTTAACTCCTGCCATGTTCCTACACTTGTTCAGAGGCTCTGTGTGTCAGTTATGCAGTTTAACATATTAACAACGTCTTTGTTTCATTATTTAAAACCACCTGGTAATGCGCAATGAATTAACTCAGAACGCAACAATGAATATTAAGTAGTTAAAGGAGCATTAATCTTCATCATTTCGATCCAGGTCAGCGCCACATTAATAGATGTCTCAACATATTTAAACTCATCTTATAGCAACGACTCCAATCAACATCTATTGTCTATGTCCAGAAATCGGTGGGCCATTCGCATACTAAGTCATGCCGTTTATTCTTCTTATAATGGAATATAGGTGGTAACTAAAACAGATTTTTATCTGTTATATGAACTTTCTTGCTTTGTTATAAATCTTGCATATTAAAGATTTTTTTTTTAAAGTGTGTCACTTCCTACAATGTTGTTATGGTCAATAAACATGCAACATCACTCCCTAAGAACCATCAGCGTCAAAGGGCATATGAAATCACTTTCTGTTATGCTATTGGGGTCAAATGGTGCATAATATCACGCCCACTGCTCCTGAGGACTTTGGTGAATTGAGGTCGGTTCTCAAAGTGAAAGAATTTGCTGAGCTGCTTTGCAGATGCTGTGAAAACACAGAACAGTGATGCTACCCAATATGACATCTCACTAAGAACACTCTCAGCAAGATTGCATACACTTACAGTGACAGTTACAACACGCCTTACAAGGTTTCTTTTCTATTAATAGCATATTACCAACACTTCGTTTGAGGGTTACTAGGTTTTTAAAGGAACAGTACAGACACATCTCGGCAAGACTGTAAAACATGCAAACACCGGGGCTCCAAAACTATTAATTAATCAGTTCAGTATTTGTAAACAAGGTTCCTATACCTTTAAAGGGGCTGTGAAGGTATTTTCCACAGGTATGGTGGTAGAAAATAGTGATCATGCACAGCCTTCAGCTGAAATCATGCTACCCCAATAATCTTCAACTGCAGTTCTGAACTATGTAGCACTCGGAAATCACTGTGTGGTGAAGTCTAGTGCTTTATACAATTGCCCAAAAAACATAATACTTCTCTATTTTAGTGGAAGAGGTTCAACACTTATCCATTAAGCAGCTATTTCAAAGGACATTGCAGGCATTTGTTGATTCGGAATGGGAGACTTTGAACTAAAGAGTAACTCTGCAGCACTATGTTACCTGTGCTGGGAAAGAACCTTCTCTGTCAGTGAGGCTGCTATGAAACTGTACCATCAAAAATCGAAAGGGATGCCCTACATTTAATGGGATAAACTGGCATTTTCTTGGGGATGATATATATATATTTTTTTTTTTTCATTGAAAAAAACACAGGTTTAAGGGACGTTATAGTTAGTTGGATATTTCACTCGTACAAAACATGAGAAATGTGGCCGTTATAATTAGTTCGGCTAACTATAACTCACTCCCTCGCAATGCACTGCTGATGACGTCACATATTACATCATTCATGACATGGACAGTGACATCCCTGATGACATAACTGTTGACATCACTGATGACATCACACACCCTTTCTCCGCCACTCTGCAAACGCACCCTCTGGCGTGTTCTAAGTTGGGAGACTAAGTCCCCTTGAATATTGATGGTCTTGGGGGGACAACTAGCCCACCAGGTACCTCCAGTAAGCGCCACACAGCTGGACTGCAAAGAGGTGGTTGAGGCTATGCCCCCTTTTTATACCACTTTGCAAAGGTCCTCTTGTGTCCTGGTGGTCCCTGGGGCAGCAGGGGTAATGTGCCCCCTGTACCAATGTAAATAAAGCCCCGGGGAGGAGGCGGTCCCCAGGGCTTGGAGGGGCCTGTGTCCTCACGACACAAGAGGACCTCATAGCCCCACCAGCAGTGCGCCAAGAGGTGAGTTTGTAGAGTGGTGTAAAAAGGGGCATGGCCTCAGACCACCTCTCAGCAAACCAGCTATGTGGCACTTACTGGAGGTACCTGGAAGGCTAGTTTGCCCCCAGGGACCCTCAGTATTCATTGGGACTTAATTTCCCAACTGACAATGCGCCAGGCGGCGCATTTGCACAGTGGTGCAGGGAGGGACTGGGGACTCTGGCGTGATGCCAACTTTTTCTTATTTATTTTTTAGAAAGGGGGTTGTGTGGCCCCCCTTAATTTACTAAAAGGGGCCCTGGGCGACGGGGACCCAGGGCCCCTTTTTTAAAATTAACCCAGGAGGGGTCTGCATGGCCCTCCTCCTGGGCCACTCCTGGTCCCGGGGACCCCATCCCCCGGGTCCTGCCCTTTGCGTTCGGGACTATGGGGGGAGCCCCAATGCCCACATGGTCCCACCGGCTCCCCGGCTCCTGCGGAAGCCGACATTGCTTTTGAGCAAGGGGAGCTGCTGACATGCAGCTCCCCTAGCTAAAAAGCAATCTGCTTTCCTTCATTGAAGCAAGAGCAGGTTTCCTGCTCTCGCTTCAATGAAGCAAAGCAGAGTTTGCTATGGCAGGGCACGCACACAAATATGTATACACACACACATATATACACATACACACATATATACCCATACACACATATATACACACACACACACACACACATATATATATATATATATATGTGTGTGTGTGTGTGTGTGTATATATGTGTGTATGGGTATATATGTGTATATATTACCTACTGGCGGTAGGTACACACACACATATATACACATATACACATATATATATATATATGTGTGTGTGTGTGTGTGTGTGTGTATATATGTGTGTATGGGTATATATGTGTGTATGTGAATATATGTGTGTGTGTACCTACCGCCAGTAGGTAATATATAAGTATATATATATATATATATACTTATATATTACCTACTGGCGGTAGGTACACACACACATATATACACATAAACACATATATACCCATACACACATATACACACACACACACACACACATATATATATATGTAATATATAAGTATATATATATATATATATATATATATATATATACATATATATATATATATATATATATATATACTTATATATTACCTACTGGCGGTCGCCAGTAGGTAGTTATAGTTAGGATCTAGTTTCCATAGGAAATCCACAACATTCTATTTGGAATAACTTTGGAATAACTTTGGCGCCGGTGGACGAATCTTTGTGAATTTCTCTAAGAAAATGGCCTGCTCAGTTCTGCTCCTTCCTTGAAAGTTTGGGGGTGATTCGTCAAGTGGGGGCCGAGAAAAAAGAGGGGTCCCAAAACGTGTGTTCCCCATGCAATTTTCCATAGGGACCTTTAGCCAGGGCTACAGCCCGAACGGCTGAACGGAATTACATGAAATTTGGCAGAGAGGTAGAGTTATGTTCGCAGATTGTGCTTTTTGTTAAATGGTGTAAATCCGTTCTGTAGTTTCTGAGAAAATTGCATGTAAATTCGTAGCGATATCTAGAGCCGGAGTTCAGTACACATACTGAAATCTGTTCAATTACGAGCGCGAGCTGCATGCTGATTGGCAGTGTACTGTCTGTCAACACTCGAAACCAGGAAGTGTTGGCGGCCATCTTGTGCCTCGCTAGAACTGAGTCACAAGAAAACAGTAAAACAAAGTTGAGAAATAAGGGAAGGGGGTAGGGTAGAGATATTCTGACCGTATAGGCTTGCTCAGGGGGTCGTACATGGATGTTTAGGCTCTATTTTTTATTTTATTTTTTTTAAAGAAAAATTGCGGCGTACGCGTATGTAAATACCTACAATTACGAGCAGGAGCTGCATGCTGATTGGCTGTCAATACTCCAAACCAGGAAGTGTTGGCAGCCATGTAGTTTGTCGGGAGAGCAGAGTCACAAGAAAACAGTAAAACAAAGTTGAGAAATAAGGAAAGGGGGCAGGGTAGAAACATTCTGAGCCTATAGTCTTGGTCAGGGGGTGGTACATGGATCTTTAGGATAATTTTTTTTTTTTTTTTTTTAAATGGCGGGGTACTCGCGCAGTACTTGTACGCGGTGGAAAAGGTGAAAAAA
The DNA here is from genome assembly GCF_964261635.1 of Lissotriton helveticus. NCBI lineage: Eukaryota > Metazoa > Chordata > Amphibia > Caudata > Salamandridae > Lissotriton > Lissotriton helveticus. Next base: position 164,143,589 of record NC_136062.1, on the reverse strand, counting down.
AAGTAGAAGTCCGTTTTATTCATTAGGTCCCGGGGGGGGTAAATTACGGGGGCAATTTAAATGGGGGCTTGTAAGATCAATCAATCAATCAATCATGCCATTTGTATAGCGCACTACTCACCCGGGAGGGTCTCAAGGCGCTTGGGGGGAGGGGTATGCTACTGCTCGAACAGCCAGGTCTTGAGTTGTTTCCTGACGGCGAGATGGTCCTGGGTAAGCCGAAGGTGGATGGGGAGGGAGTTCCAAGTCTTGGCAGCCAGGTAAGAGAAGGATCTTCCTCCGGCGGTGGCTCTTCGGATGTGTGGTACGGCTGCGAGGGCGAGGCTGGTGGACCGCAGCTGGCGGGTGGGCGTGTAGAAGGTCAGGCGGTCGTTGAGGTACTTGGGGCCCAGGTCGTGGAGAGACTTGTGTGCGTGGGTGAGGAGCCGGAACGTGATCCTCTTGTGCCCCGAGCACTGGGGAACGGCACTCCTCTGGTTTTATTTTGAAGTATGCGGGGGGTTATGGTCCTACTCCCCGCAGTCTCAATGTTTTGAGCTCTCTCTCTCTCTGTCCCCGTACACGTCGCGGGGCATGCCGCCTTTCTGGGGCAGTGATATGTAAAATGACCTTCCCGCTCCGGGTATCTGCATTGTCTGGAGTTTTTTTTATTAATGTTGGGAGGGTGGGCTTGATAATACGTCCTTGTTAATTCCCATAGAATCCTATGTTCTGGTGCTAACATGGGGTTCTATGGGAAATAACAAGCATGAGAGATAACAACCAGGGCACTTTAACCAACCAACTGTTTTTATCACAATGGAATACTCATATAAAGCAAAATAGTATGAGTAGGTCTAATTAAAATATTTTTTATTATGAATTATATAAACAAAGAAAAGTCAATCATACGGAATATATCATTCAAATCTTAAAATCATAAACACGATATTTTGTAACAAATTAATAAAGACATAAAAAACACAATCAGTGCTATACATTATATCAACAGAGAAAATCAATCATATCAATTATATCATACAAATCATGAAACTAGACACAAGTTAATAGAATGTATAAAAAGACAATCAATACATGAAAGAAACATCAATTCAGAATTTAAAAAGTGGCATAAAGGAATAATTCTCTACGCGCGTTTCGGCGACCAGCGCCTTCTTCTGGAGTAGCCACGTATGTCACTCTTTAAAAAAGCACAACAAGTTGATTTACTTGCTAATAGATGATAGCCGGATTAAAAAGCTGATTTATATTGTTCACCTTCGTGTCACTTATAGCTATTGATGATAAATGTATTCTTTCAAAGAAATAGTCAATTTCCTGATCTAATCTTTTATACTCAGGCACTCGCTCCCTAGACCCTTTAAATCAAGTGAACAACCTCGTGAGTTTTAAATATTTCACGGCCGGATGAAGCAAAGGAAGCCTTCTTGATGTGAAGATCTTCCTAATCTCGGCAAATACTGCAAAAAATAATAATCCTGTTGTCGGTCCGGCTGGTCCAGGAGCGAGGCACTGGGTTCTGGGAAATAACAAGGCCATATTATCAAGCTCATTATTGCTGTGTTATCGGCAGTTTCTTGCCAATAAAATGGCGATCCTTTTAACACCGGTCCTTGATAATATGCACCTAAGTTTGCTGGTAAAAAAAAAGAGTAATGGGCCATATTATCCACAAAAGGAGATACATTATCGTCGCTTTTATTGGCAGGAAACTGCCGATAAAGCGGAGATAATGGGCTTGATAATATGTACTTGTGAATAACCATAGCAGCCTAGGTTAGGATCAGAACCGGGGCTGCTATATGAAGTTACAAGGGCCTATTATCAAGCACATTATCGCCGCTTTCTCTGCAGTTTCCTGTCGATAAAAGCGGCGATAATGTATAGCCTTTTGTATGTAAAGCTTTCCTTTTTTTGGTGTAGCAGTTGTACTCTCTTCGCATGCTCAGCGTCGTTTCGAAGTTCACGTTTTTTTCTTCAAGTTCAACAAGCAAACCTTTCTTTATATCAGTTAGTAAATCTGTCGCTTTCTTTTCCCGGTTCGTGTGATTCATCTGGTGCTGTACTTTTGTATAGTATTAATAGTCATATATTTTATATATTTATTTGAAAGGTAATGCCGAGGCGCCAAACGTTGATTACGTACTCCGTCCACCGCCATTTTAGTAGTTCTTCACCGTTGTATTTATTATATCAGTTAGTTAGAACTCAGTAGTTTTCAATCCTAGTCTTGAATATCTTACTATAGTATTTCAACATTATTTTTATTGTGGACCGTCATACCCCTCCCCCACAAAATAAAAGAAGTATGTAGTTTTTTTATTAACTTTTATTAAACAATAAATATAAACAAAACTCAATTATAACTATATTAGAACTGGCAAAATAACTTAAACAATGTTATAAACAAATTGTGAAATGGATTCCAAAAGGTGTCCGATTGGTAATCTGCAAAAGAAAAAAGAAAATTAGAGTTTAGAATTATGTAGATGTGAGTAAATGAGCGGAAGCATTACAAGTTGTGGTAACTCTACAATTTTACGTGTGCAGTGTGACTTGTATATTCCTGTTCTGTTATAGTGCCGCGTTCAAGTGGTGTCTATATGGAAGTGCCTATTGCGTTACTGACGCCCGTTATGGTGACTTATTTCTAATGCATTCCTATAAAGGATTTGTAGATCTAGGCCTCTGTGCTTACCGTTGTGTAAACCTTGTGGCCAAACACTGCAGCCACTGGGATGGACAACTTCAGGTGGGCTGATCTTCTACACGTCCAAGTAGACAGCAGTGTCTACGTTTAAGAGAGATAGAGAAACGATGTCACAGAGAGTAAGAGAGAGAGAAAACATTAAAACTGTGTCGCAGAGTCTGGAGTTGAGATTTTTTGTTGAACCAGACGTAGATTTACTAGCTCCTTGCATCACTTTACCCATGTGAAAAGTGACTCAAAAGTGGCGTAATAAGGTTGATGATCTGTTTGTCAGACTGTTGTAACCTATCTGTTGTCAATGCTCGGAGGTAATTATAGATTTTACAGAGAAGCTGCTGTACACTACGCACTCTGGGCCATAATATCAAGCCTGGGCGACAAAAATTATTGCCACTTTATCGGCAGGAAAGTGTCGCTAAAGTGGCGATAATGGGTTTGATAATTGTTATTGTTATTGTCAGCTTGTATAGCGCCAATTCACCTGCAGGTCTCAGGGCGCTTTGACCGCAAAACACAACAACCGATTTAGCCGAAAGGGAGTGGAAGAACTGGGCAAGACTAGACTGGGCTGAGCGTTGCTCTGAAAAGAATTGTTTTTAAGGCTTTCCTGAAACGGAGTAGATTGCCATCCTTGCGGAGGGCCTCAGGCAAATCATTCCAGAGCTTAGGTAGTAGGACGGAGAAAGATCTCCCGCCCTTTGTGGCCAGTCTGAACCGGGGGCATACAAGCAGTTGGGCGTCAGAGGACCTGAGGCTTCTTTCAGGTCTGTAAATCTCTAGCTGTTCCTTAATGTATGCCGGGGCTTGTCCATAGATGGATTTGTGGGCTATACAGAGGCTTTTGAAGACTGACCTTTGCCCAACTGGCAGCCAATGAAGGCTCTGTAATAGCGGAGAGGCATGTGCTCTTCTTGGGAGTTTGAAGATGAATCTAGCCGCGTCGTTTAAGACCACCTGCAATCTGTTGATTAAAGTTTTTGGTAGGCCCAGGTAGAGCGCATTTCCATAATCAAGCCTCGATAGTATGGTGGCAGAAACTACCGTGCGGAGCATTGACTGGGAAAGAAGTGGAACTAATTTGTGCAGCTGTCTTCTAAGGCCAGTGCAGGTTCCAACCACAGTGGAGATCTGACTGACCATTGAGAGGGCACTGTCTATCTTAATGCCTAGACTTTTGACTGCGTCGGCTGGCTTAGGGGTCGAGCCCAATTCCTGAGGCCAATATAGGTCACTCCAGGGCGAGCAGTTTGATGAAACTATCAGCACCTCGGTTTTTTCAGGGTTTATTTTTAGGAGGTTCGTGGACATCCAATGGACTGTATATCTGAGCACCTCCTGTGCGTGTGACTGAGCCTGTATAGTGTTGTCTATGCTCAACAGTAACTGTGTATCGTCGGCATAATTGAACACACGGCAGCCCATTTCAGCTAGTGTGTTTATCAGAGGTTGAAGATATAGGTTGAACAGGAGTGGGGACAATGCTGAGCCCTGGGGGACTCCACATGTCAGGTCTCCCACTCCTGATATCCTATCTCCCAGCTGGATCCTCTGTGTTCTCCCGGATAGAAAAGATTCCAACCATCGGTAGGCTGAATCCCGAACCCCAAAACCGGCCAACCTGTCCAAAAGTAGGGTATGGCTGACAGTATCGAACGCCGCTGAAAGATCTAGTAATATCAGAGCGCTCTGTTTTTTCCTGTCAGCCATCCCTCTGAGCTTGTCCAGCACCGAGAGCATAACTAACTCGGTGCTGTGATGTGCACGGAAACCTGCCTGCATCTCATGGAGAAGATGATTGGATTCCAAGAATGATGCCAGGGATTTCAGCACATGTTGCTCGAGCACTTTTGACAGGAATGGTAGCTGGGAAATGGGCCTGTAGTTTTACAGGACTTTGGTGTCTGCCCCGGCTTTTTTTAGTAGTGGTTTCACTCGTGCTTCTTTGAAGCTAGTAGGAAGCCGTCCAGTAACTAATGATTTATTTAGTATAGTCAGTATGTGATCCTCTAAACTGGGGCGGGCTAAGCAGAACACACTCGGGGGGCATGGATCTGCTGGGGAGCCAGACTTTGTCTTCCTCATCAGGGATTCGAGGATTAATGGGTCAATCGGGGGGAAATTTGACATAAGGATTCCTGCCGGATTTATGACAGCCTGTTGCTCAATGGGATCAACCACCGTACTTTTTATTTCTTGTAAAATGATGTCGACCTTTTCCAGAAAGTATTTCTGCAAGGTGTCGCAGCTAATATTGGTTTCCGTATCTTGGGTTCTTTTGGTTAGTTCCGTGAGGATTTTAAATGTTTCTTTCTGGACATTACCCGCCTTATTTATGCGGTTTTCATAGAATGTGGCTTTGGTGTCCTGAATACATTTTTTATAAGTACGGAGCGACTTCTTGTATTGTTCACAAGTCTCGACATCTTTTTTCTTCCTCCAGTTTCTCTCCATATTTCGTAGAGTCTTTCTATGCTCCCTCAGAGCAGGTGTGAACCAGGGGGCTCCCTTTCTGCCACTATTCGCTCTTTGGAGCTTCTCGGGTGCGATCTGATCAATAGCTTTAGTCAGATAGCCCATCATATCCTTACACTCCAGATCTACATCCCTATCAGATGCTATGGGTTGGACAATTTCCGTGAGTGTCGTGGTCAGTGTTTGTAGATCTACATTATTCCACTAACGAATCATTTTAGTTTTTGATGGTAGGTGTAGAGACTTTGCATCTATAGGAATGTCACAGTAGATCAGATGATGATCTGACCAGATACAGGGGAGGATTTTCACTAATGTCACCTTGGGATCTGTGGTCCATATTAGGTCGAGAATGTGACCTTTTATAGGCGTAGGGGTATTTACCAGCTGCCTGAAACCCAAAGATGACATCGTTGTTTCCAAAGAGCTAGCTGTTAACTCTTTCTTCTCTTTGTCCCAGTGTAGGTTGAAATCTCCCGTAACTAGTATGTTCTTATATCTTGAGCAGATGTCGGATATGTTGGCCATGAATGAGTCATTGAAACCTGAGGTGGCGTTAGGTGGACGATATACGGTGAGAATTGTAAGACACAAATTATCAAACATGATTTTGACCGCCAGCATATCAGCCAGATCAGTAGATTCAGCCAGAATTTTAGTTGCGGCTAAGTTTTTCTTAAATAGTATTGCCACTCCTCCCCCTCGGGCATTCCCTGTACGGTTGTGCCAATGGATATCAAAGCCTGATGGAACAGCGGCTATGATGTCTGGTAGAGAGTTTTCCCCAAGCCATGTCTCGGTCAAGGTCAAGATGTCTATATCTTCATCTTGTAGCAATGTAAATATCTCAAGGCTGTGTAAAGACCTTGTGTGTAAACTAACCAACTTCAAGGTGTGAGAGTGGGGTGAGGACCTACCTATATGTGGTCTCCGTATAGACAGTTCGTCCAAAGTGGCTAGTGTGGTCGGGTCTGGAGACAGATTTCCCTCATTCAGTTGGTGTATTTCATCCCTAGAATAAGTGATCCAGTAGTCAGGAGTCCCAGCCCCTGCGCCCGTTCGTGCACGGACGGGCGCAGACGGGCAGGACTCTGGCACGACTCCGGCGCAAATCCGGCGCATCCGCTGAACGCGTCCGCTGCGCGGAGACATGGCCGTCTGTTTTTATACTCTAATATGCTCTATGGAATTGCAATCGAAGCTCATGTCAGATGTCCTTCACATCTAACATGAGCTTTGATTTGGAATTCCATAGAGCATATTATTAAACCTATTATGGCCACTTTAGCGGCAGTTTGCTGCCGATAAAGTGGCGATAATTTTGTCGCCAAGGGTTGATGATATGGCCCTCTCTCGTTTCACAAATAAAGCTAACACTACAGTTTTACGAGTGCAGTGTACCTGGTACATTTTACTTGTTATAGTGCCGCGTTCAAATGGTGTCTATATGGAAGTGCCTACTGCGTTGCTGACGCCCGTTATGCCAAATTATTTCTAATGCATTCCTATGAAGGATTTGTAGATCTAGGCTTCTGTGCTTACCGTTGTGTAAACTTTGCGCCAAACACATTAGGAAGTGGAGTTGACAACTTAAGTTGAGCAGATCTTCTGCACGTCCAAGCAGACAGCAGTGTCTAAGTTTAAGAGAGAAAGAGAAATGATGTCACAGAGAGTGAGAGAGAGAGAAAACAACATTAAAACTGTGTCGCAGAGTCTAGAGTTGAGATTTTTTGTTGAACCAGATGTAGATTTACTAGCTCCTTGCATAACTTTACCCATGTTAAAAGTGACTCAAAAGTGGCGTAATAAGTTTGTGGATCTGTTTGTCAGACTGTTGTAACCTATCTGTTGTCACTGCTCGGAGGTAATTATAGATTTTACAGAGAAGCTGCTGTACACTACGCACTCTGGGCCATAATATCAAGCCTGGGCGACAAAATTATTGCCACTTTATTGGCAGGAAAGTGTCGCTAAAGTGGCGATAATGGGTTTGATAATATGCTCTATGGAATTCCAATCGAAGCTCATGTCAGATGTCCTTCACATCTAACATGAGCTTTGATTAGAATTCCATATAGCATATTATCAAACCTATTATGGCCACTTTAGCGGCACTTTGCTGCCGATAAAGTGGCGATAATTTTGTCGCCAAGGGTTGATGATATGACCCTCTCTCGTTTCACAAATAAAGCTAACAGTACAGTTTTACGAGTGCAGTGTACCTGGTATATTTCAGTTGTTATAGTGCCGCGTTCAAGTGGTGTCTATATGGAAGTGCCTACTGCGTTACTGACGCCCGCTATGGCGACTTATTTCTAATGCATTGCTATGTAGACTTTATAGATCTAGGGTGCTGTGCTTACCTTGTATAAAGAGTGCGGCCACCGGAGTTCACCATTTGACTTGAAGTCTGCCTATACGTCAAAGTATATTCAATAAGTTGCAGAGAATTCTATTGCTCTTACTCGGTAGGCCGTGGTTGCTTCTGAACGATGTTTGTTGAAGGAAACAAAAGGACATTTTGATTAGTCATCGTAAACTGAGTTGTGTAACTACTATCACAAGTGAATTTTAATGTGGGTTCTTAATATTCTGTAGTTAAGACTGTTGCTGCTCCAGCAAACAAAGGAAGATCAATAAGCTAATAGAGGCCTGGGACGGCCTCGTGACGCAGAAAAGAAAATAGTATCATGGACGCACAATTAATAATAATAGAGGCCTAAGCACGTGGCGTAGTACAGAAACCCAACACAGAAAAGTATGCACGCACAGTTTTTAAGATTAGAGGTGTATAGGACCTTGTGACTTATAAAGAAATATTTCAATTATGTAAGTACAATTTAAAACCATTGAGGGGTAGGAAAGCCATATGAAGGATAAAAAAATAGCATTATGTATATACAATTTACAGTGGAGGCTGATGTTGTGACGTCTTCTCTTACCTTTGCTTCTGTCGTCTTTTGTCGTGTCTTGAAAGGCTGCGGTTTTGCTGAGTCTGGGGTGTTTTCGACAGTCTGTCTGTCATCGCAGCACAGGCAGGCAAAAGAGAGTGTGCTCACCTCAATGCCCGCATTATATGGGAACCGCGGGGGCTGATCACACCAAGGCCATGGCCGATTCATTACATCCACTTCCTTTGATTAATTCAGGACCATACTTCAAGCCTTTGGAGCCCCCATTTCTTTCCCCACGATTGGATTGTGAGAGAAAGACCTTCCCCTTCCCGCCGCAACACATATTGTGTCCCCATTCCCTACCACCTCACTCTTGTCCTGATGAATACCCCACTAGTAAGGTTCAAGATACCTACAGAAAAGGGGTTGAAACGTCAACTTTAGAACACCTGCCAATATCCAATCAATAGTGATAAATAAACAGTGACTTCATGTGCTATATGGCAAATATGTGTATAATGTTTAGACTTTTGCTATCCGGTATATAATCAACATATACCTGAACTGTTTGTGATATCGTGTCACCACCACCAAAACCTTCTTTCCTATCACTTACCATCTTACACTCCCTCCCCTTTCTTTGGGCAACACTCATGTGAACCCTTTGAGGCTGTGCTCCCATGATTTTTATCTATATGAAAAGCTTATTGCCAATGTGATTAAATAACATTGGTCGTAAATTACTGTTGTTTTGCCTTCATTTTATGAAACTATTGAATGTTTTCGTTATTTGTGTTTTTCCCTTCCATGAGCAAGTTGCTAATACACTGGGACCACTTTAATGCATAACGTCTAGTACCCAGGTCCCAGTGACTCCGGGTTTACCCTTGTCTTGTAACTGATCCGAGATTTAGGCAGCAGCAGATTGCACAGCCTCACAATGTACCAGAACACTATTTCAATACTGCTCTACACTCCTCTTTCCTGATTTGTGAATCGACAATATTTGTTTTATAAACCAGAAAAAATTAAATTCTGATAATCTTTGGGCGATCTAGCAATACAGCACTGGATGTGTGCTGCTTATCTGGAATGTTAATAGTAAGAGCCAATAGAAAATGATACTCCCTTGGATGTTGGTGGACTTTTGCATGAACTTTTGCATGCAGTTGGGAGAAGGCTACTATCCTCACTTTTGTATTTTTGGCTTCTTTCACCACATGGTATAAGATTTGACCTTTTTGTAACACTGAGGTGACCTGGATGCACTGGGGACCAGGGCTATAGGTTATACATGTGTATGTGTGCCAATTCTTGACACTATTTCAAATATGAGAAAACACACCCTGTGTGGGTAAGGTGAGTAGTAAGTTTGACAATGGCAAACCCATAAAACTTTGTTGGCTTATGTAATAGAAAGTTTGTATTTTGCAATGTCTTAACCACAGCCGTCACTGTTGTTCATGTCATTTTACAGACAATCTTATATTGTTTCACCACAGGATATGGTGCATATCCTCTGGTCCTGATGAAGGTGGCTTTTACAAGATCTGATACCACTGAAAGGTACATTGGTTGTATATTTTGAAAGTCCCAGTTCACAACACAACAACAAAATACATTGGAAACCTTTCCTGACTATAACTTAAGGTTTATGTGAGATAAGGATGGGGCATGAAGTGAGAATGAGTCTGTGTGGTGTTTGAAATGGTGTGTGATTTAAGATATGGGGGAATATACAAACAAGATATTGATGTACAGAGTGTGTATATCAATGTGTAACATTATGTGTTTTTGTTTTGTATATATGTCATTTTGACAAAAATGTGAAACGTTTTCATTGAAAACTTTATATTTGTATGACTAATTATGAATAAAGTTGAAAAATTAGACAAGATACAAATGATCAACAAATGAAAATAAAATATATTAATTAAATGTCATGTTGTTTTTGGAGTAGGTTGGTGAGACACGGGTCCCTGTGAGCCATTATAGAAGCAATACAGGTGAAGTGGGAATTTGTGTATCATATTGAATGGCTGTTTTGCCTAAAAAATCCTATAGCTGACCGCTCACTCCGTTTTCCACAGTTTTGTCTACCAAAGGCAGTCTTAGCCAGTCCATTGGGGGCTGAGGGCCTTGCCCCTCCATCTTTTGCCCCTCATGAACATTGTCTGTCAGGCTGAACAAAGGTCAATCTGACAGACACTGTTCATTTCAGGTCAGGCAGCCAGGTGCCAGACATGCGCTAAATGTGCAGCCTGAGCTGAACTTTCCTGGGCTGAGAAACTCACAGCTCCTGTATGCATGACTTCCTCAGCTCAGCAAAGGCCCCTGAGGTCCTCCCCTCAGTGACGAGTCGTAGCGTCACTGATTGCCTCGCACCTTGGCGATTCAGTTTTAAACCATGTAGTGTCCACGGTCGGATGTCAATCAGTGACACTTCATCACAGATGGGTGTGGGGTCAGCAGTCTCACTGACCCCATCTCACTCTGCGATGATGTTGGAACGGCTGCCTTCCCTCATTGGTTGACCTTAGATCAGCCAATGAGGGAAGGCAGCAGTCCTAAGCCTCTTGAAACCTGCGAGGCAGAGCTAGCTGCAGGTAAGAGTTATTTTTCTTTTAAATTAATGTTTGCTGCGTGCGTGTATGTACTAAAGTTTGGTAAAGAGTTTTGTGAATGGATGTGTATGTGTGTGTGCATGTCTGCACATGTGAATGCATGGCTGTGAGTATTATGTGTGTGTGTGTGCATGTGTGTGTCCTGTCCACCCCTCTCCCTCCAAAAGTTACCGCCCACCACTGGGCAGTCGTACAATTTGGTGGTAAATAAAAAGAGGCATTGGATCTAAAGAGGATTTCAAAGTGCACTACTGCCTTTTAAGTGCTGCTGGTGTATTATTGAGTGCAAAAAGAACAATTGATGGACAGCATGCCAAACAATGTCATACAGTCACCCCAGTACAGAGATCTGGGCCTAAATCCATCGTTTTTTTGCTCACCATGCCATTTCAGTTTGGACCCAACCATATGCAAATCAGTCCTGACCCTGCACCCAATGGGAACAGTCCAGCCTGAACTGCCAGGCCAGGTCCTACCTGGACCAGAAACAAGCATGCTAGGACCAGTGTCGGACTTTCAGCCCTCATCAGCCAGGAGAGCTCGTCTCCAGTGGCCTGGATAGCACTGGACCCACGTCTGGGCATACCCATCCCACTTGGGGTAACAAATGCAAAAAGAACAATTGATGGACAGAATGCAGAACAATGTCATACATTCACCCCAGTACAGAGATCTGGGCCTAAATCCATTGTTTTTTTGCTCACCATGCCATACCAGTTTGGACCCAGCCATATGCAAATCAGTCTTGACCCTGCGCCCAATGGAAACAGTTCAGCCCGAACTGCCAGGGTGCTAATTACTAGTAGTGTCACCATCAGTGCCAGTATAACAGTGTGGACCTTACCTCTAAACATGGAACCCGAAAAGATACCTCTTATTGTGTAAACACATTTGAGGCAAGATTCCTGTTTCAGAGTTATGAAAATGGACTAATGCCCTGATGTACGAATCTTCCAGTTTGCATTTCCTAAATAGCGAATCCTAAGAAATTGCTATTTAGGAAATACAAAATGGAATGTCCAAATATAGAGATTTCCTAATAGCGATTCCTACACACTTGGAATCGCTGTTTAGGAAATGCTAATACCATTCGTTTTAAAGGCCCATAGGTACAAATGGTTTTGCATTTAAAAAAATTTTTTTTTACTAAAAGGAGCTCATAAATTAGGACATGAAAAACAAAGAGTGCCTATGGCCTAATGCCCCCCTTGATGCACTGCAAAAAAAAGTGGTGCATACATAAAAGGCATAAATGCCCTAAGGGCATGTGCGTGCTACATGGCTCTTAAGAAAGTGCAGTTTAGGTGCATTTTTTTTTAAAACTGTGCATTGCTATCATCGACTTGGATTCAATGTAAATAGCATTTCCTAAATTCCCATTTCGCTTTTAGGAAATGAGTTGTACATGTGCTTAGGAAATCGCAAATAGGAAATCCCTATTTCGATTTCCTATTTAGGGAATCGCAAATTCCCATTTCTACTTAGTAGAAATTGCATTTTGCGTCCTCGTTTAGGTGTTAGTCCAATCCAATCTTTCTTTATTAGGCAAATGCTGCCATAAAAGTTCACATAAATACAATTGACATTAAACGAACTTTAAAAAAAGGTAAAACCAATACAATAAAAAGGATAAAAGCTATTGTAAAGCCATTTTGAATAGTGCTTAGTCAGTAGATACTGTTTGTTTTAAGATTACATAAAACACACTACTGCCATATACCTTATACTTCTGAATTCTAGTAAAAAAGTTAGCACCTCGTTGGGGAAGGCAATTACATTCGAAGGTATAACATGGAGCATTTGTCTCGGTCACATTGCTAGCAGCAGCGGTGGGCAGTGCAATACAGTATTCAGGATCCTTAGACGTTTGTTCATATTGGAAGGCAACGTTGCATTTCTTAACTGAACAAAATTGTGATTCAGTCTGTTAAGAAATGCAATTTCCTTTCGTACACCTGGCCTTAAGTTACATATTAGAGCCTTTTAAGGAAGCTGCCTGTGTAGTAGCAACAAATATCTTTGTAAAACCAGATAGTAGACTAGACGTTTATTATTATTTTAGGGATATGTAGAAAGCACTGCCTCTTTTTCAACAAGTGACTGGCTGGAGTGGGATCCCTGCTTGGTCAAATCAGTGCTCCACGAGCAATGACAAAAACGTACATAAAGGGGCCAAAAAACAACTTTAATTTTAGATCCAACACACACTGAGCTGCTCTCAAAGTCACAGGTACTTGTATTTCAAACATTTTATTACAGAAAATGTTTATTTACTAGACAAGGGTTTGAAGACAAAGGTGTTTTATAGCAGGCTTCTCGAGGGAATGGTAGAGGAAGTGGTGGTGTAGCCCTACAGCTTACCCGTACTAGCAGGAGTACTATGCCGGCAGGGCCGAATCAGTGTGCGTATTGTAAGGAGGGGGGACACTGGCACATCGAGTGCCCTGTACTTCTGCAGACGGTGGCGGTTCCAAGAGAACAAGGGTCTCGTGAACGGGGTCGTGAAGATGGTGGCCAGGACAGGGCTCAGAACACTGTAGCATCTCAGGGTTTTACTGATTCCCGACATTACAGCTCTCTTGACGATGATGCCTTCTTCTGCTATATTCTTTTCTGTCATTGACATGGAAGATGCATTCTTCAGTATTCCCATTCATCCTGATAGCAGACATCTGTTCAGGTGTACCCTCGCTGGTAGAAGCTTTAGGTTCTGTCACGCTCCTCAAGGCTATACAGAAATTCTGAGTATCTATAGTCAGGCATTGAAAGGTCAGCTGGATTCCTTGTCACTCCTTACAGGTAATGTATTGCTTCAGTATGTCGATGACTCGGTCATTGCATAGATACAGAACAAGGTTGCAGACGCAGTACAGTTAAATTGCTGCTACATTTAGCACAACATGGCCATAAAGCATCCCTTTCCAAATTTCAGTATTGTCGCAGGAGGTCACCTACTTAGGTCACCTACTGTCGAAGGAGGAAAGGAGATTGACCCCTGGGTGCATCCGTACCATTGTTAAAATGTCTGTCCCGCAAACTCAGAAAGATGTGCGTGCTTTCATAGGTATCACTTCCTATTGCAAGCATTGGATATCTGGCTATTCACTGCTTATTAAGCCCCTGCTTGCGCTAACACTTTAATTAAGGATGTCCATGAGCCCCTGCCTTAGATGCTAGAGTGTCAGCAGCCGCGGCCCGTGGAGGGAGTTACGGTGGGGCAGGGAGGCGGGGAGGGGGAGGGGCAGGGTGGAGGGTGCTAAAAACCGGCATATGGATAATGGCAGGTAAGTACACAATTTAAGTAATAAAACGAAATTCGTAGCACGCACTGCATGGCAAAATGCGATGCTGTGCGCGCTACGAATTTCGTTTTATTAATTAAATTGTGTACTTACCTGCAATTTTCCATATGCCGGTTTTTAGCACCCTCCACCCTGCCCCTCCCCCTCCACACCTCCCTGCCCCACCGTAACTCCCTCCACGGGCCACGGCTGAGTGTCAGCAGTCTTTTGAGCAATTAAAAACTGCGCTTTGCTCTGCTTCAGTGCTTGGTACCCCTAACTATGCTAAATGCTTTGTATTGTACTTCCATGACATAGGTGGTTGTGCGCTTTCTGTTTTAACACAGAAATTTGGAGAAAAGCATCATCCGTGTGCTTATTTCTCTGCTGTACTTGACCCTGTAGCCCGAGCCCTCCCGAGAGTGGTCGTGGCTGTGGCCATGTCAATAAGACAATCGGCGGGACTCGGACTCGATACTGACCTCACAGTTATATAGTAACACATGCTGTGGATAATCTTTTGAATAAGACAAGGACACAGCAACTCACCAGTGCATGTCTGACCGGTTACGAGCTAATGCTCTTTCAAAGGCACATTACGAGCAAACGCTGTGCCACTCTGAATCCAACCATGTTACTACCCCTCCCTTCTGAGAATGAGGAAAATGACATACATGATTGTATCTTCCAGACGGAAGAAGAGACGAAAAGAGGGGTAGACCTGACTGATGTTCTCTTATCTGACCCCCAAGAGGAACTATATGTCGATGGCTCTTGTTTTAAATTACCAGATGGCACTTCAACAGCTGCATATGTGATTACTAAGCACGGTAGTTAAGACATCACGAGTTCCCTATTATTTGGCCCAACCTGAAGAGTTAGTAGCCCTAATACGAGCCTGTGAATTGATTGAGGGACTGGTTGTCAATATTTATACTGACAGCCAGTATGCCTTCGGGTGGCGCATCATTTTTGGCGACTTTGGGCAGAGCGAGGGTTCCTTACTTCCCATGGGAAAATAATACAGCACGGCCCTCTCATATATAGGCTTTTGTCTGCTTTGATACTCCCTAAGAAGTTGGCAATAGTGAAGTACAACGCCCATAAGAAATTTACTGACGATGTGGGTAAGGGGAACACTTTTGCAGATCAGACAGCTAAAGAAACAGCCTGAACTAAGATGAAAAGAATGTTTGTAGCAGGTCCCGCCAGGTGGGTGCCCGAGTTCTCCATGTTTTAGGATACCCTTGACAATGTGAAGGAGATACAGAGTAAGGCCACGATGGAGGAATTAGCAATGTGGCAAGAAAGTACAGCAAACTTGCACAATAGGGGATGTTGGATTGATAAGTCAGGGAAGCAAAGATGGAGGTAGCCAGATGTAGATGTTCTTCCTGTAGTGACAATGGCCCACGGCCCGGCGCATTTCAGTGCTAAGGGTATTTGTAAGTTGTTAGATCACGCATGGCAAAATTACAACATCTTAAAGACAGCTGCACATTTAGTGAAATACTGCATGGTGTGCATGATGTACAATCCTGGCAAGGGTATCCCTACACCACCCGGTAATTTTGCACCTCCCACTTTCTCTTTTGAGGTTCTGCAAATGGACTTCATAGAGATGTACAGGGTCAATAATTTGAAGCATGTGTTGGTGGTTGTCTGTGCGTTCAGTGAATTGGCTGAGACCTGACCCACTAAAGAGAATACAGCCATTTTTACTGCAAAGAGACTCCTGAATGAGTTATTTCCTCTCTTTGGCTTGCCTCGTTTGATCTGGATTGATACTGTAAGTCATTTCCATGCAAAGGTTATTCAGTAAGTTTGTGAGGGACTACACATTGGACAGAAGTTTCATGCTGCAAATCATCCCCAGTCAGCAGTTTTGGTTGAGAAGTACAATTGTACTCCCAAACTGAAATTGACAAAGATTCAGGAGAACACCGGGTTGCAGTGGACAGATGCTTTTTTTGTCCACAAGAACAACAGCACATTCTAGGACAGGATTGTCACCCTACGAGGTCGTGTTCGGATGCCCAGCTAATGTCTGGAGCATACTGCGCCTATGTAGGTTGGCAGAGATTGAGTACCCTTTATTGACCAATTACCTGTGTCAGTTAACTGAAAATTTGCGTTCCTTTTACCAACAGATACAAGAATTGCTTCCACCCATACCAAAGGGGTCCGGCCACAACATCCAACCGGGGGCCTAGTTGCTGCTTTGAGATTTTCAGCAGAAGAAGTGCTCGGAGCCTCGAAGGAAGGGGCTCGAGTTAGTCCTCCTCGCTACCAGGTCCGCGGTGAAAGTCACTGGCTGAAAGAATTGGATTCATTCCAGTCACTGGGGCAGCGTAACCTTGCCCTTACCCTATGATCAGTGGGTGAGGGATGGTTTTGGGGATGCTGAGGGAGAAAAGATACCTCAATTCGTCCTCTTCAGTTGAGTGCAGCTTATAAGGACCCAAACGGATGCTGAGAACGACGATGTACTAAATGCAGAAGCCCCCCCCAGATATCTGAGCATTAAAAGAGCCCCTCTTCGTTGACCTCTCTGTGCCTGGAGTTAACAGGTACAATTGGCGTCCTCGGTTGAAGAACGGTGCACGAAAGAGAAGTCAGATTAGTTAGGGTCGGACTGTGCAAGTCAGGGTGTACTTTGTCAATAGTACCAACGGTATTAGTTTAGGGTGAGGCGAGATTGGTGCACTGTTCTGACATTGGACAGGATAGATCGAACATGCTCCCTTGGAGAGGGGTACATTTTCCTGTGCAATGTGGGATTCCTCGAGAGCTAGGAATGAGCAGCTCCACCGCCAGTGCTCAAGAGCGCCAACGTTGATGAAAAATATTAGCCTGTACCATTGAGGATCAGACGGACACTGGGAACAATTGCCTTTGTTATTACTTTTTACTGCATTCCCCTTTTTGCTTCATGATGTATCCATTTGGTCGGCCTATTAATGAGGAGGAACAGCTATTTGCACCACCGCGTCCAGAATGGGGTTGGTCCACAAAGAGTAAAATAGTTTTTGCATTAATAGTTGGGATTGCCCTAGTAGCAATACTTGGAATACCTTGCTTTCTAGGGGAGAACTATCCTGTACATTCCTTGCTTGGAACAACGCCCGTCCTCCTGAACACATCTTTGTTGCTTTAGCTCCTCACAAAGAAGAGCACTGAAAGACTTACACAGATAATGTTTTTATACAAATGTTGCATCAAGCTCATGACGTGTGCAATACAACAAATTGTTAGGTTTGTGGATTGCTCCCCTCAGTTACTCATAAAAGTGATCATTTTTTGTCCATGCCTTTGTCATATTTGGGGAGTTGTGAGGGTTGGTTTGCATTGTTTGTAATGGTACACTACCATTTCCACCACTCCGCTCAGGTTATGACACCTGCTGATTCTCGCACTGTGACTAATTATATATACGTTTTCATCATGGGTTCACTCCTATAGGTAAGGCAGGACTGAACATCTCTGGTACTTTGTCCCCAAACTTCTGTATGAGCAAATATGATAGGGTGAAGAACAACACATGGCTTTGAAAGAAAATGGCTGATTTCCAGAAGTTTAACACATTTGAGTATTTAAAATCTTTTCAAGATCGTAATGTCACTAAGGTCAAACCTATACTGGTGTCTGTAGTTAGCTCAGCAGCTACTTTCTGTGTCCAGGGGAGGGGGGAGATAGAGGTGGGGGATAGTAAATGCAATTTCACCTACCCACTCCCCACGTATAATAGTTCTGCTCTGATCTTACCCCCAACGTCTATTTTGTCTGTGGATCCCTAGCTTATGTCTGGCTTCCTAGGGGATGGTCAAGCAGATATTACCTCTCTTTTCTTCTTCGCCGGCGTATGTTGCTCTGTCCAATTACCATAAGGATCATCAGCTGAAGCGTAGGAGTATATACTTGCCCCGAGTCAGAAGGGTCATTGACACAAAGGTTATAGATCATACGGATACCACCTTACAACAGTTTGAGGATGCCATGTAGGGTATCATACCTTTTGGGGTCCCATGTCCAATAGCCTTAATATCCATGGGTTAACAAGGGTTGTCGAAGGGGTTATTAGTACAACAACTGGTATACTGACAAACATCAATGCTGAGCTTCAGGCTATGTGGTTAGTAACCTTGCAGAACCGGATGGTGTTAGACCTCATACTTGCAGATAGTGGTGGGGCCTGTTGCGTC
This sequence comes from Lissotriton helveticus, assembly GCF_964261635.1. Classification (NCBI taxonomy): domain Eukaryota; kingdom Metazoa; phylum Chordata; class Amphibia; order Caudata; family Salamandridae; genus Lissotriton; species Lissotriton helveticus. The sequence goes on along the minus strand of NC_136062.1, from coordinate 164,125,406 downwards.
ATTGACAGTAGCTGTTGTGTGTACATACCTGACCACACCCCCAATGTGTATGCTGCCATACAGACATTGCATATACTCTCATTTGACATACACCAAGAACATTGTACTTGGACACTCTCTGGGTGGTTCTGGGGTATGTTCCCATCCTGGGGTTGGAAGATCCTTATCTTTCTAGCTGTGATTGCTGGTATTTTCTTCACATGTTGCCCTTGCATACACTGTCTCCCGACCTGCTGCACTTATTGAAAAGCAAACAGCAAAGTGTCAGTCCCTCCTGACAGCACTATCAGCTCTCAATTGAAAGATATGCTGGTACGATGTTACCAGGCAGCTCCAATAATAACCTATGGAGAGATAAACCTTGCTATAGTGACAAACAAAATTAGTCGTATTTCACTACAACAACATGTAAAACATAACGGTACATGTCTTACCTTTTAAATACACTGCAGCTGCCCATGAGGCCTACCTTAGAGGTGCCTTATATGCAATAAAAGGGAGGGTTTGTGCCTGGCAAGTGGGTGCACTTCCCAAATCGACATGGCAGTTTAAACTGCACATCCAGACACTGCAATGATGGGTGTGAGGCATGTTTACAGGGCTACTCATGTGGGTGGAACAATCAGTGCTGCAGGCCCAATCATAGCATTTGACTTACAGACTCTGAGCACGCCTGGTGCACGGTACTAGGAACTTACTAGTAAATTGAACAGGCCAATAATAGAGAAAGCAATACCATTACATTTTCAACAGGGAGCAGTTGCACTTTAGCATTGGTCAGCAGTGGTAAAGTGCTCAGTGTCCTAAAGCCAGGAAAAACAAGGACCAGCACACAGTCAAAAACAGGAGATCAGAGGCAAAAAGACTGGGGACACCATGCCAAAAGATGCTAGGTCTAACATGAAAATATTTTCTATTCCTACTGAAACAGCCAATTAACAATGACAATGTAAATCCTGATGGGGTAGACCATCCTCCTGGGTTTAACCACGTGACAACTCTAGTTACCCACATTGCTGACAGAGAAACTGTCCTGACTAATATCCCACTCAACTCTATCAACGGGGCGAGCTTACCAGCTTGGAATACACTATATGCTATTAATCTGTCCCACAACTGTACATGTAAGACTTGACTACTTAGCAACATGCCTGGTTGGGGGGGGGATCAGGTTAAAGGGAGAAGGGTTGGGAGGGGGTAAATTGAAGGGAGGGGGTTGTCTGTTGAGCAATAACTGGGGAATAACACCCTGATGAGCTCCATTCTTACTAATGTGAATTGAATACCCATACATGAGGAAGGATTGCGGACCCCCGCAGGTCCGGATTGAACTGTTATTCTCTTGCTGCTGAAAATATTTGACACTTATATGCAACTAAATACCCTGAGATTCTTATGTTCAGATGTATACTGGAATTTGCATGTATGCACAGGCGGTACTGAGAGATGTATTAGTATATTTCTTAAAGGCAATAAAAATATGTTTTAAAAAAAAGAAAAGAAAATATTTTCTATTTCTAAAGTTAGTTAAGGATTGCTTTGTGTTGTATTTCCTCTTTATTACTATTTGAGCGCTGCATAAATACTATACACATTAGCTCTATGTTAAGCCTGACTGTTTTGTGCCAAGCTATGAAAGGGTTAAAAACAGGTTTATTAAGTGGCTTTTGTGGTTCTCCATGACAAGTTCTGTGATTAATATTTAAGGTGGGTTCTCGCTCACCTGAACTAAAACTCACATTTCTTACACGCATGTTACACATTGTGCTTTGCAGCATGGACATTAACCTGCTGCTCTTTAAAAAAATATATATTATAATGAGACAAGCTTGTGACTAGACTTCACACATATCTCTCGAGCAAGTGCATACTTCACTAGAGTTATTTTACCACTACTACAACCTGGCACTTGCTAAGTACACAAACATATCTGCAGTAGGTATCTTAGCCCCATAAGACATTTTAAAATCCAGCCTGTTTGTCACGAGTAAGCAAGATGAGATTTACTATTCCATTTTTCTTTGTGGCTAATTTCTTTAGGGCAGAGTTTTCATTAAATAAATGTATTTGTTGATTGTCAAACCCCGCTCTTCTTGAATCCACTCCTCATGGCTTTGCACCCTTTCTGCTGTGATTCCTTGAACTCCAGTTTATGGAATCTTGTCAATTTTTCTCACTTCCAGCACTGGAGACTGACATAACATACACATGTGAAATATCACTCATCTTTTAAATATTCATTATGCAAATAGTCAGTTTCATTGGGGTCCTCTCTCAACCAAGAGATGACTCCAGAGAACTCAAAAGAGAGCCATTAGATTACTTTTACGTGGAAGACATGCACACACAACTTCCCGCCCATAAAAGGCTGCTCACTGCTCATTCTTGGCTAGAAGATCTTCATCATTCAAGCTATTATGTATCACTCACAACCTAATGCATATTAAAGATCTGAATTCCTTCTGATGAAAATCAACAAATATTTCCAACCTAGGGATGTTATATTCCGAACTAGCACAACAATTTATCTACCTACCAGACTAAAAAACACATTCTACGTATTACTTTCTTTGTAGAGGCTGACAACGCGTGGAATTCTCTCCCATGCCATGTGGGATTTAGAAGAATAGTAATGAATTTGGCTATTCCCATCCTGACCATCATGAACAACCTGATGCACCAAAAACTGCGAGTAGCATGCTGACCGCCAAAACCATTCCAAGGTCTTGTCAGGGGTAGTAAGCCTTATATAAATGCAATTATAATGCAATACAATTAAGCACAAAGCAGTGTTTGCACCCGGTAGAAGAGAGCTGGGAGATACGCTTCTGTTTGAAGCAGCTATGCGCTATATCAAGTTACGATTGATTGATTAATCGACTGATTGAACAGCCAGCACACATTAAAGGACACCACAAAGCAATGGAGGACTTCTGCTGCGGCTGCAAGTTGCTGCTGCAGGAAAGGGAATGGGGGAATTGTGAGCCCACCGGGAGGTGTGCATAAAATATATGCAGGAGTATTGTGGTGTGCCTCTATTATAGAAAATACCTGTGGCATGGCTGTGCACAAGGAATGCTCTAGGAAGTTCAGAAGCAAATGCAGAAACATGAGTGATACAATAAGTCACCATATATGACACTGTCCTATTGTTTGTGGTGACACTTGTGCAGGGACACTTCTGGTGTGCAATGCAACATACACATTAGGGGCATCCTTATTGATCAATGGGGAACACTGGAATGAAACACCGATAGCCAATCGCAATGCAGCGTTGTGTTTGGTCTGAGCACCATGGCTTGGTGCTCAGCCAGGGAATGGGTGGCTGGTCATGTTCTCCATGCAGGCTGTAATACAGCCTGGGTGGAGAACATGCAGGCCCAGAGGGCTGGTCAAACATTCATGCACACTTACCTAGTGCCCACCACTCCTCCCCCTGATGTGAGAGCAGAGCAGAACTGCCGCACCCCCGTGCGCCCGTCTGATGAGAGGCCGCAGCAGGAAAAATAAATGATAACAACGTAGAGTTATTATCATTTTATTTTTATTTATTTTCCCTGCAAAAAGCAGGGGGCAACACTCCGCCCTAGCGAAGGAGCCGCCACTTACATGGTGGGAAGGTAGGGTGTCTTTTAAAGATGCTGCTTTGTGATAGGTAGAAAGAGAAAACACAGAAAACATATAGACAGGTTACCTAACCTGGCAACGTTTTACCAAGACAAAACTTTACAATTTTGATGGAATTTTATCTGGGAGAACCTGGGAAAATGGTAGTGCAAAGTGCTGAACACGTACATTACTCCATACGTGCATGCTTGCATCACGGTTCTACAGACTGGAAGAGTATCCATTGTGAACCGCACGTGAAAAGGCATTTGTTAGTAAGGAACGAAGCCTCACGACCTGTGTTGTGATAAATCTGTAGGTGCGAGAAGAACATCCTGTATGCTGTGCACTGCCTGAGTGGAATAATGCAGATGGGTCTAGTAATCACGGTGGGACTGTGAGCCATGACGTAGTGTCCCAATCTTGCTTGTAATTAGATTACCAGACCGTAAAACTGAACAGTGCCTGAAACCCGACACGTTAACAAAGTTAAGAGCTGATATTGAAACGCGAGTGGCAAACTAACACATATTTGTCTCTGAAATTGCAGCTTATTTCTTCTTCGTATAATGAATCGGTGCACGCTATGCAGCTGAGCACTGTGTGCACCGGGAAAAGGAAGGTAATGCTGCGGAGGCTCATAGCGACTGATCTCTATCTGAAAGGCGGGAGTTTCTTCAGACACTCCTGCCAAAACCGATATCGGAGGTGTGCGTTGTAGAACATTGATAACGTGATCAGGAACATAGTGATTTTGTACAGCTGAAGGCTGTGCGGTGCGCTGTTCTCCCAGGAAACCCGAATTTCATGGCAACCAGAATATTCGTCCCGTGAGAGGAAAGCATTATTAATGCACTGCAGAGGCGCAACTAGAGCCACATTTCGGGGGGGGGGGGGGGGGGGGGGGGGGGGAGGGAGAAAAAATTTCGGGGGGGGCTGAAACTTTAAGCAGTAGGTAGAGTGGCGCTGCAGGGGCTCTTAGGAGGGGTGAAACATCAACAAAGCCTCTTTGACATGCACATGGTCTTTTAAAGACCTGTGAAGTGCTCTGGTGCGGCTGCGTGTGTGCCCGGGACTGGAGCTGTCTAAGCCACCCACGACGGGGGGGTGGGAGGGGGTTGGAGCCCTTAGATTCCAACACTGCATGAGTCCTGGGGGTTAAAGGGTTTTCGAATATATTCCTCCACCAGAGGGCGAAGCAGAGAAAAACGGGGAAATACTGGCCTTGTATAAATGTGAACTTGAGTAACATTTTAAAGTCGTAGTTCAAGTCTGAAAGTTTGATGAAAAACTTGATGGATTTCTGCCCCCATGGCGTTTCTAAAGTTTTTTTTTTTGTTTTTGTTTTTGTTTTTTGTTCAATAAGTTTTATTGTTTGTTTTAGCAGTAACAAACAGTGATTAGATCCAGTAGTACAGTTATGTTCAGAAGTTCATGGTGTAAAAGTGCTGTACATTACGTTACATCAAAAGTCGATGACAAATTCAAGAGTATAATAACCAATATCTCGCCGTAGGCAGCAGAACATGTATCGCAAACTCAGCAAGCATTTAGTAACAGATATTGTGTACCACTAGCATCAAGGAAAAGGGTACCAAGAAAAATAGTACAATGATGGAAGACTGCAAGCACTAGTGTATGTGGCGTAAACAGTGGTGGACCATATTAAGGTGGCTTATGTGTCGTAAAGTAATTATCAAGGGTTGACCACAGTTTTCTCGTGGGGGGGCGCCACGGTGTCTGCTGAAGTGCGATATTATCTGCACCGCGTAAACTGATTATCCAATTCAACCACCCTGCGAAGTTGGCCTTATTGGTATCTTTCCAGTTACTAAGGACTGTCTTGATCGCCGCCAAAGCGTTTCTAACGTTTTAAAAAGTATTTTATGTGATGTGTCAGTTCATGGATTCCTCACCTCATAACATAATTTCATCTGAGTATAAACTTGCTTTGGAAATGTTTCAGTAACACTTCAACCCATGTTAAAATGTAGAGCTTGAAATGTTCAAGTTATATTCGGTAGTTTGAAAGCTCTACATGTTGTCACCTTCCTGCTGCTCTGATTAAATGACCTGAGACCAACTAACAATACACACAAATAATGTGAAAATGCCAAAAATGCATGGGACTCTTTGCTCATATGAAAGAGAGAGTGATAAGCATAGTCAGCAGGGTGGAGTGCACCTTGCAAAGAAAGAACGACATAACATTGGCTTCATGTAAAACAAAGGGTAATGTTGTAAACATGGCATACCTCGCACCAGGCATTCAATGGCGGGGACACGATTGGCTACAGGCACTTGCTGCAACTACAATCTCACCGGAAACCTGAGGCCAACCTACCATGCTAAGTACAAACAGCGCAAACTTGGAAAACAACCTTTAGGAGCTCCTTTGACTCAGCTCGGCCCAACTGGACGGGTACCCTGAAACACTTTACAACTGGGTCAGCATCACTGCCGACTTAGCCATACTCTCAGTCCCAGGTCGTTGAAGACTCTGCAAATACAAATGTATTTATAGGTTTTAGAAGAGATTTCTTTTCAAAGCAATACTATCCAGGGGAAATTAGGAAAGAAAACAGAGTGCAAAGAATGGTGAACCTCATGTGAAACATTGATATTTTTCAGGAGACCTTGGGATAATTAACTAGAAAAGTGAACTTTACTACCCGTCAAATTCTCAATTAATGGTTATCTTCACCCCCTCTCGACCGTGTACAGGTTATCTCACGCCAAAACAGTCCCTGGCATCTTAAACCCCTACTCAACCACAAACAGGATCTCTTCAACATACCATAATGGGGAACTTTCAACACTGCTCACACACACAGGTGAAAGCTCACAAGCAAACAGTAATGGGTATCTTTCCGTGACATACCAACATTCAACTACACTAAATACATATGCAGTATCTTGTGTAATAACAATAAATGCACTTGGCAGTCACAATGGACCAACATCCCACGTGCTATCAATAACTGGGTAATTTAGAAGCTGATGCTAAAACTGGGCACAAAAACACCCAACTTCACACTATATTTGCACCCATATTTGGGTGTATTCATGCACCCGATTTACACAGTGATGACAAAAAATGTTAGGCGACGTGTGCACTAGGTGTATATTAGGTTATGCATATATTAACATTGCATGTTTTATGTGGAGTGCTACCACAAGCAAAAAGACCTAGAAATGTTGCTAGGCAAAAAATGGAAAGAATTAGAATTAATGCTCAGCTACTAACGAGCTAGCACAAAAATGGGCAAAAATACCTTGCCTTTACGCTACCAATCTAAATGAGCCCATTAATATTAATATCGTCCCATTACCAATTACTACTTCACAATACACCGTAACTATGTTATTTTACACAGAAACGTGCAAAACAAAACAACACCAACAGAGACAATATAATCGCCAGCAGGTGGAGTGGTGCCCAATTTCGCTATGACACTGGCATAAAAAACAATGCCTATATAACACATGCCAACACCGCTCACCCCCTTCAAATTAATGCAGAACGTATCTTTTTTCTTTTCTTTTTCCTTCTTAGCCAGCGTTTCCAGATAAAGACATACAGTACTTTATTTCCTTTAATTGGATTTGTTTTACTTGGCATTGTACCTTGGATCAAATGGGGATTCTCAGTGGTGGCACCATAGATATTCTCTCTGCTTATGCTGGAGCAAGGACCTTTTGAGTGACCTTTCCTCCTGAAATAGGAGGGGTGGAACCCATACATACCCTTTTCTCTTTCACTCTCCCTCTTGGAAGTCAGACGAAAACGAGGCTTGATCTGGCTTCAAGCGGCTTACACTGCAAATAGTGTCCACTATCAAATCCTTGGTGAAGCCATGGTTTTTATAGGTACACTCCATGGCAGAGAGGCTTGGAACGCTATTGGTACATTAATATCTAGAGTAAAGGATCATACGAAGCCCTCAAATGGTCAATAACTCTGCGAAGCCTTCTTAGCACACTTAGATGCTCGCAACCATGCAGTAGAAAGCTTTGGGATTGAAACGTAGCATTTCTCCACCACTATCATGAGCTGTGCAGACACTTTTAAATGTAACCTTGGTTCACAAAAACTAAAACAGGTTGTAGTAACCCTAAAATGAAAATGGAAGTAACCGGCCCATGAGGGTGCACAGACTCACACATTAGTACAATGCTTCAGAGACTAGGGCTCCATATCAAAGTACTCCGAATGAGTAGCTGCACCACATGAGGTGCACGTGGCACTCCTGGTAAATGGGCATGCCTTGTATCTCCTACCCGTGGTGGGGCTCAGCCCAGTATCTCACTGCTGTGGCCGACCATGGACTCTAAGACAACGGATCCTGTTGATTCGTCTATTATCCCTCTACATTTATCTCTCCTGCAAAGCAGCAGAAAGTTTTGCTCTCTATCATAAAATAATGTCCCGCCTGAGTTTCAGCAGGTGAAAGGCATGCACTCTCGGGGCGCCACATTTTATGCACTCTCCGTCTGCCCTTGTTCAGCCATCACCCTCCTCACTGCTAGGTGACTTGTGAGCTGAATCCTGAGGCTACATTCTGATGCCATTGGAGAACGCACTGTCCCATATATTGTCGGCTGGTCACACTGGTTAGAGGAGGCAGACCTGGAAGCAGAGGTCACCCCGGGACCAGGGTTCAATTCCCGGCTCGGCGGGGTCTTGAGTCCTAAAATGTCCATGGACTCGACAATTCTCGCTCCGGTGCCTACTCGATTCACGGGTTCACACTCTGCGACTCTGGGCAATAGCTTGCTTAATCTCCACAACGGCCCCTCGCGGGGGGATGGCTGGCTTTCACCTTGCGGATACCCTGCCGGGGTTATCTCACAGGGGAATACCAGGACGGGTTCCCTAAGCAAGCGCTTAGAAACCGCTTGGTGATTTGCGCTATATAAATTCCTGTACATTTACATTTACACTGGTTGTATTCCAAAGGCATTCTAGAGGTACAGAAAGCAATCATGAGTCTTCTGTCACACAAGGACGATTCTTTCATGTGTTAAGCCCACGCCAGGTGTAGGACTAGATGCAGTATAGGATGTAAGACAAGTGTAGGATGCCCTTGCTGTGAAGCGCTTCCCTTTTCTGTAGCCAGCTGCCTACAATCTACTAGTGACATGACAGTCATTGCGTAAATCATTATCACTCTAATGCAGCAGGGGAGACATGGAAACCACGGGAAGGGTGCACCCAAAACATCTGCCTCAATTAAGGAACATGGATGTCATGTTCTGCGGTGGGCAATAGGACCCAGAAGACTGAGGTTTTTTTTCCTGATCTGTGACTGGACACTAGACACCATTTCCTGCCAGGGAGCTGAACGAGATAACATGGAGGAGAGAAGTGAATTCCAGCATTACCTAATAAATAATCATTACCTCCTACAAAACATATTTACACTTGCATCACTCACCTCTTGCTGCACAGTATATATGTACCCGGGCCCTATTGACCCATCATTGCTTTGTAGCAAATGATGCATCAGATTCAAAAACATTAGGTAAAGTACTAAGGTTTGTTAATAAAGCCGCATTACACTGCAGAGTACCTGCCTTGTCCATTTACATGCTTGTGATGTCAGTCATTGCATTGCAGATAAGTACATCAGTTGTCACTAGACCAAGGCCACTGCTCTGAGTCATCACATCGGGTGTACCTTCCATCTAATCAGTGGCCGCCACAACACAACAGTGGGGGGCAGGGGAAGGACGGGCGGGAAGGAGGTGGGGGAGAGGTAAGGGACAATAATAGTTTTTTTTAGCTTCACCTTTGCTGCAGCTTCCGACGCCGACTTCTGCCTGGGAGCTCTCCCAGCAGTCTCTGAGGAGGCAGAGGCTGCTCAGCCAATCCTGACACCACTCTCCTGCTAGGAGAGCAGCGCTGGGATTGGTTTGCACAGCCTGCTCTGCGCTTGGACACTGCTGAATAGCCTGCAGCTTTTCTCCAAACTGACTGTGAACACAGCTGGGTTAGAGAAATAGAAGTGCACGTGTATGTTTGGCCATCCTAGGACGGCCCGCCAAACATGCATGCACACGTCTAAGTGCACATAAACTGCCTGTCATGGCCCGGCCCGCCCTGCATGCATGACAGAGTCAGTCACAGAAAAATAAAATGATATTGTTTCATTATCATGTTATTTTTCTGTGACTGACTCTAAGGGGTGGGGCGACGCTCCTCAGCCATTACGGAGGAGCCACCCCTACATCTAATCCACATGCAAATAGTACAAGAGCCACAAGCAACACACATGCTCATTCGAATTTCTATTTGACATTCGGTTTTTTTTTTGAGTGGGTGATCATCCTGTATGGGGTGGGAAAGCATTACCTTTAAAAGGCACCTGTACCCTTACTTCTGTCACCTGTTGCTGCCAAGTACATATTTACACCGTTTCTGCCCCACTTATCATCTCTGCTGATGTATTCCGTATTATTATTACACGCACTCAGCAGATGTCACACACACACACACACACACACACACACACTGTCTCTCACACACCTCCCTAGGGAGCTGGTGCACAGTAAAAGTATGCGTGCTGGATCAGCGGTGGTATTAAAAACCGGTGTACCAAGTACAAGGCTGCATAGGATTAAATTGACCACAGGCTTCTTTAATGCACTACCATACACTGCTGCTGCTTATCTCACTCTTACCAGCCAATGCTTTCTTCCTCTGTGATGTGATTTCCGTTTTCCCTTCCACCTTCTTTCCTGTTTGTGTGTTTTTATCTTTCGCTCTTGCGGTCAATATCTCATGAAGAAAAATAAGTACTGATCCCCAAAAATTGAGGCCAGTGGGTCCCATCAACAACCACGGGCTCAAATTAAGCATTGCTTCTTGTCTCCTCCTCTAGTGCACGTTGGTCCACCCTGATAAGTGCTGGTATCATGATATGATGTGGTTCCCTCCTAACACTGCATAGGCCTCCATTCTGTCACTCAATCATTATCAATGCTTTCCATGCACAAATTGTAATGCCCCATTTGTAATCTAAAGCGCTCGAACACTTTGGCAATGATCGTCCGTATCCAGAACCTACCACTCTACCTCAATATTATTGGGCACCTTCTACGCATTGTTTATGACTATGTAATCTATTTGCCATATGTAATAGTATAGTAAAGCGCACAACATAGTTGGGTAATGCCTGCGCTATATAAAACTGTATAAATTAAATAAACACCTCTATCCCTCACACACACCTTGGGTGGGCGCAGAGTAGTACCTCTCACGGCCGTCAGATCTCCCAGATTCCCCCTATGCAGCCTCCCTGGCTGGCACCACTGCAGAGCATACCCCCTCCTTGTGCCACACTGGCCCTCATCCCATATAAGCCCTTCGGCCGCTCGCCGCAGTACCGCTGGTGGCCGCCAGAGGCCGCCCTGCCCTGACTCTATCCCCGCGGCCCCGGGCTCCCGACCCACATGTCTCCGCTTCCTGCTCGGCAGAGCCGCCGCTCACATGCTGCTGAGCGGAGCCCCGGCGCCCCGCTCCTCCGTGCCCGCCTCCCCGCAGAGCCCCGCCGCCCGGCCGGGGCCCCCGCAGGCCCACAGCACGGGACAGCAATGCACTGCCGGCATGGCCCGCTGGCTCAAGGAGCACCTGGGCTTCAAGAGCAGCGCCAAACCCGTGCCCCCGGCGCCGCCCCGTCCGGACTACCGACCGCCGCCCCCGGGGGGGCCCGCCTGCGCCGTCACCCCCGCCCCGCAGCCGGACATCGTCAGCGCCTACAAGCTGCAGAAGGAGCGGGACTTTGAGGACCCCTACAGCAGCGCTCCGGGGGGGCGCGCCGACCCCTCGGCCCCCGGGGGGGCCCAGGACGGCAGGTTCCTGTCCCCCAACCGCCGGCTCATTAAAGTGGAGGCGGAGAAGGCGGCACCACCGGTGTCCCCGGGGGCCCCCTCACCTGGCCCCGCAGCAGCCAACAAGACGACCCCGACGTCGCCCCCTCCGGAGCCGGCCAAGCAGGACAAGGTGAGCCGGGGCAGGTGGAGAGTGTGTTCCAGGCAGGGCGGGAGGGGGGCAGTAAGTGTGAGAGACCTCCACTGTTTGTGTGCCACTTCATAACAACTACACACATACTTCGGAGCGCTAGGTAACCCCTACCGAGGGGGGCATTAATACTATCTGTATGGCGAGGAGGCCACCCCTACAGCGGTTTTCGGGGCACGCCAGCCTTATAGCTTGAAGAGGGGTAACGACCCGGATCCACACTGAGGGTGGGAACAGCAACCTAATCGAGGGGAACAGTCAATCAAGGCAGCGGGCACATTGATGTCAGCTGCCACATGTTGAAGGATACACTCCATGCCCTGGGGCATTACTCCCAGCCATAAGCAAAGGACTTAAATGTTTCCGACTGGTCCCACAGTCGGGGCTGTGCCCCCTGCCTTGTACCGCCGGTGAGGTACCACCATACTAACGCAGAGCTGGGCTGGCAGCCCCTGGATGGGGCATTAATAATGCCTGGCAGATGGGCGTACGCAAGCAGTTTCCTGTTGTGCCTTTAGTGTAGGTGATCGCTGCGTAGTGGCAATGCGCCCGACTTTGTGTACTGTGACCCCAGTCCCACAAACCCTTGTTGCCGTACCGCCCATAAATCGAGATTGGCTTTCCTTCCTGGAAGGTGGCACGTTCTAAAGGTCGGGGATGCCGTTTAAATTCCCCACTCGCAGCTTCATCCGGACAAACAGCATTTCCCGAGCAGCGGCGCGTGAGCACCCCTCTTTCCCGCACGTACACTTCGCTGTTCGTCCAAGAATGTGTCTCAGTGTAACACTGCTTCCATTTACTTTCTTTATCTGCTCGTGTCTGTGTGTAGTCTCTGGGTCATGAGATGCCTGTCCTTAGTGCAGTGCCGGTGGGCACCCATTATGCCTACAATACTAGTGCCTTGGTGTGATCTGTTATGTAGTCGAAGCATGAGGCACTATAACCTCAGTAAGTTACGTGAGTCTGATTTCTTCTCAGACGTGGACAGTATCAGTCCCTCCATACGGTGAGTGCCTAGAAGTGACTGCGTGTGTAAACCATGCAGGAGACACTATAATATCTGTGTGTTGCATGGGTAAGATGCACCTTCAAATATGTATCTCTATAGTTGTATGGACTGGTATTTGAAATGCGGTGCAGCCACATGTTCTCTGTGTACACGGCCGTGTTTTTGTAATGTGCGCCTAACCTGTAACTGTTATTTGTGACAAGCTTACTCGTGTGATATGTGGCCATTGCCAGCGTTGACGGTATAGCGCCTGGTAGAATGATGCTCGCTGATTGTTCGCATTCAGGTTGTCTCTTGTTTTGCATCTGCTCTTGTGAAGCCCATTGACTCTAGTGGGACGTCCTCGTGTTGCCTCAGTCAACAAAGCCAGGCATTGTTTTGAAAGTGATTGTCACGAGGTAAACAGTGGTGTAACAATTGCCCCCGCGGTGGGGGGGGCGGAGGGGAGTTTGGCGCACTCCAGGGGTCCCCATCCAGCACTGTTGCATGGGCGGTGGCTGAGAGCTCTTGACTGTCTGGAGCGTGTGGGGGGGCTCCCTCCATCTATTTTGCAGGGGGAGCTCTAGGTTTTTTTAAAGGCACTTAAGGTAAATGTTTTACTTCCGATCAGGATGGGGGAGCTCAGATCAAGGGGCCAGCGCCTTGAGACTCTCACAAGTGAGTAGTGAGCTTTACAAATGTTTTGATTGATTGATTGGTAATAGGTCTTATGGAAGACCTCTGCATTAAAAGCCAGAGCGCCAACTTGGGTTGAAGTACTGATAGGGGGCCACGTGTATGCACATTTAAGGTCACGAATGTCCCGATTTGCAGTTTCATACATTAGGAACAGCGATTACCTAATTGCGATTCACAGATGCACCTGGCTCCTATTGTCGTGCCTTGGTGATCTGCACTGCAGCTTGAATGGTCCCGTTTGTTGTTTTTCTAGGTGCTGGTTGGTTGACCGAGGTGGGAAGATGGGGTTCACACTTGTTGTAGTATTACACAAAGTCAAAAAGTGCCCAAATGAATGCAGGGAGAGGGATGGGGTTGTTTAGTAAGGGAAGTGGGGAGGGTTCACAAGTGGGTGGCCCTGACTGGGAGGTATCCTAATGGGGAGAGGTGCTTATGGTAACTAGGGGAATGCCCCTTAGATCGTTGTTTTGGAGGTACCTTGATTTTAAGTTGAGCCAATATGCATTGTATTTTTTTAAACATTCGTATAGCGCTTCTTCCTCTTGTCAAGCCCTTAGAGGAGTTTGTAATCTGCTTCTGTGAGCCATCTCTGAAGTATGGGGTTGTAAGAGCGTTTATTTTGTAATGCATGTGTCCTTGTGTAATGTAAGCGATGCTCTGCTTAAGTTCGAGTTGGCGCTTTATAAAACAGCACAACCCTGTAGCGTGTCCTGTGTGGGAGGTATTGTTGACGCGTGTGAGGTTCGAAGCCATGCTGCAAAGATGGAGCACCTTGCTATGCGTGTGCATTGTTAGAGAGATGGCGCACTCACCTCCTTACCCGTTTGCCTGGGTCATGCATCACCTGCATCTTCGGGTCTAATGATCAGCTTCCGGGGTTGTAGGTCAGTGCGCTGCCTCTTCAGCAGGCGCTGCGCTCCCAGGTTTGCCTCTGGGGAGGAGGTTCCACCGGTTCCAGGGACCTCTGAAAGTAACTGGGGAGAGACTCCTGTCATCAGTGGGCCTTGGACACTGGACCCCAAGGTAGAATGCTCCCCGCCATCCCTCTCCATTTCATTCTCCAAGCACTGGGCACCCATTCAGCTCCTTGACTTGACCCAGACATAAAGATTTCTTTTTAGCACTATCCGACAGAAGTGTTCTTGAAACGTCCCTCAGTCCGTGCACCTGGTCTAGAAGATTCGCGTTTCTACCTTATGGGCATTACAGATTGTCATTGGGATACTTTTTTGTGCTTTAATATTCCCTTTTGTTGCCTGACCTCTGAAACCAGCAGCGGGTCTCTCATAGCCCCGGTTTGCCTCGGGCAACACGAGCATCCTGACAACCATTTGTAAGCTCCGTTGGCTCGCAGGAGGCATCAATATTTAACGCTGAGCCCAGTATCGCTGCTTGAACTTGCTGTTCCATCAGGCAGTTTATGGAATGCACAATCACGCTGTTTATTGATTGTATTCTATTTGATTTTGTCTATGAAGGCTTCGGGTGTCACATTTGATGTGACACACGCGTGAATGATTGATTTGTTAGCACTTGCACTGGTTTGAAAAGTGCTGTGGCCTGGCTCTAGGGAAGGCCTGAAATACTGAGAGTGCAGATCCGTGGCACAGATCCACGCTGATGCATCCACAGAGAGAGGCCTTTTGGAAACCATTATCGCAGTCCTTGTTGCCTGGGATTGTAAAGAGTGTAGAACTGTCCTAGCCGGGGCCCCATATCTCAAGGAGCTCTCAGCCAGCCCTACCTCTTTCCAAGCTGCTCTGTGCCCTTGCTGCGGTCCCCACCGACCACAGCGAGATCAGTCGATAACTGAACAGGGCTGTTTGGTACAGGACTCATTCAGTGCTGATGAAGGCTGGTTGAGCTTTTTATTGTTCCGAAACTCAGTCGTGTTAATTCTGTCAACCCCTGGGGATTCTTATCTGTGACCACATGGTGGAACCGGGGTCCAGCAGCAGATGCGTTAGCCCACTCAGCCACCAGGATGTATTTGTAGGTCAGTTTTATTTTTATTTATTTAATGCATTTTTATATAGCGCAGAATTTACCCAAAGGTGTCAGAGCGCTTCACAATAGAACCAAGTACGTTACATGAGAAGAATATAACATATTTACACGTTACAGAAACAAACGAGAAACAAGAAAAGGTAGATTAAAACAGTAGATGGCAGTCACACAAACACAGTAGGATGAGGATTGTACAGGCATAGATTACAAATTTACAATAATGAAAGAACTTCCTTGAGGGACATGAAAAGGGGCATATTAGTTCTGGAAGTGTCTTTGGAAGAGAAGAGATTTGAGGTCGGTTTTGAAGGTTCGGGTAGAAGTGGTTGGGGTGTCCACGTTATGACTAAAGACTGAAGGTAGACCTCGCCAGGTAGCCGGATCATGTCTGGGGTCCATTGTCATCTTGTGCTCAGGAACATGGGCTGTCATCACCTCAGGCCAGGCTGCCTGTGTTGTGGGAGTGGGGCTGGCCTGGAGATGCCTCCTCAGTAATGATGCTTTCGATCCTCAGATGATGAACGCTGTTCCGGAGGCACCATACCTCGAACATGGGTCTTTAAGGAGGCTCTACAACCACTCATCATTCCACAGGTCTCCTCTTGCACCTTTAACTGTGATATTATGTGATCCTCTAGTAGGGGCTTGCAGCCGCTGTCCGGTCTCCTACACCTTTAACTCTGACATTGTGTGACCCTCTACGTCACTGTTCGTATTCTTGCACATTTACCTCTAGGACATCGTGTGATCCTCCACAGGGGGCACGCAGCCCATTGTTCTTACTCCTGCACCTTTAACTCTGTAACCTCGTGTGATCCTCTGCAGGGGGCTTGCTGCCACTCTTCGTTCCCCTGCACCTTTTACTCTGTAACCTCGTGTGATCTCTACAGGGGGCTCGAAGTCCCTCTTCGTACTCCTGCACCTTTAACTCTGACACTGTGTGATCCTTTACAGGGTGCTAGCATCCCGCTGTTCTTACTCCTCCATCTTTAACTCTGACATCGTGTGATCCTCTACACAGGGTGCTAGCATCCTGCTGTTCGTACTCCTGCACCTTTACTCTATGACATCGTGTGATCCTCTACAGGGTGCTAGCATCCTGCTGTTCGTACTCCTGCACATTTAACTCTGACATCGTGTGATCCTCTACACAGGGTGCTAGCATCCTGCTGTTCGTACTCCTGCACCTTTAACTCTATGACATCGTGTGATCCTCTACAGGGTGCTAGCATCCTGCTGTTCGTACTCCTGCACATTTAACTCTATGCCATCGTGTGATCCTCTACACAGGGTGCTAGCATCCTGCTGTTCGTACTCCTGCACCTTTACTCTGACCTCGTGTGATCCTCTACAGGGTGCTAGCATCTTGCTGTTCGTACTCCTGCACCTTTAACTCTGACATTGTGTGATCCTCTACAGGGTGCTAGCATCCGCTGTTCGTACTCCTGCACCTTTAACTCTGACATTGTGTGATCCTCTACAGGGTGCTAGCATCCGCTGTTCGTACTCCTGCACCTTTAACTCTATGACATCCTGTGATCCTCTACAGGGGGCTTGCTGCCACTCTTCGTTCTCCTGCACCTTTAACTCTATGACATCCTGTGATCCTCTACAGGGGGCTTGCTGCCACTCTTCGTTCTCCTGCACCTTTAACTCTATGACATCCTGTGATCCTCTACACTACAGGGTGCTAGCATCCCGCCGTTTTACTCCTCCATCTTTAACTCTATGACATCGTGTGATCCTCTACACTACAGGGTGCTAGCATCCCGCTGTTCGTACTCCTGCACCTTTAACTCTATGACATCGTGTGATCCTCTACAGGGGTCAAGCTGGCATCCTGCTGTTCGTACTCCTGCACCTTTAACTCTGACATCGTGTGATCCTCTACAGGGGGCTTGCATCGCGCTGTTGGGCAAGCAGCGCCGCTGGTAGCTCCGTTTGCCCTGGGCTCAGTATTGTGCTTCTGCACACTGGCTTCTAGCCCGGCCCATTCTCGTTGGTGAACTATGCTTGGGGGCGCTTTGGGCCGGCATTACCCCAAGAGGCTGGTTGCACAGCTGTTGTGGTGCGGTGTGTGATTGTCCATTGTAATTTCAGTTCATTCAGCGTTCGCCGTCTTCGCCTTAAAGCTGCGCCGGCTGTTGTAGCGCCCCCCCCCCATAGCCCTTCCAGTATGTAGTGAGCCTTCGCCTACTGCACTCCAAGCAGCCTCCATCAATGCCTGGAGACACCCGGTAGTCATTGGGCAAAGACGGAGAGGTCCACCTTGGACCTGTTTCTGGCAGGTTCGAACCCTAGTAGGTATACTCGGCCTTTCATCCTTCAGGGGTCGTCACATTAAATATCTGTGAATTGGACAGCAACAGTGGTCGTATAAGCACCCTTGTGGCGTTTACTGAGGCATTTTGTCGTCGTTCTGTTCTTCAGAAGTGTAAAAGTTTCTTTATGGGGAGGCCTTACTGTAGGATAGAGCTGTGCCTGCGCGAATAGCATACCCAGTTTCTACTTCCGTGGGAGCCCATGTTCACACAAGTGCTCATTGGCGATCCTCTACAAGGGGAAGGATCACCCCCCCCCCCCCCCCCCCCCAACCAGTGGCCATTTCCACCCACTGCCGTTCAGCGCTTACACGGGTTTATGTACGCCAGTCAGCCTGTCTAAGATGGTGGACAGATCTTCAGCGTGGGTTGGTGTCATTCACAGCGCGTGTGTTGCCTGGTGTGTCACGGCCCTGCCATGCTTGTCCCTCTGCTTAAACCGCGTGCTGAGGTGACGTGTGTCCAGGTGACGGGACAGCGGACATTATGTAAATCAATTGCCATTGGACCAAGACATGGCTGGCACTGTGCCACGTGCCAGTGGCCACCAAGGCGCATCTGCCTTTGCCGTGCATGAAAAACAGATTGGCGCCAAATACTTTACCTCAGACGGCATGGCCGGGCCGGGCCGGGCTGGGAATTAAAATCAGCACTGGAAACATGTTCATACCATTCCCGCTCATTTCTCCCCTCGCACTATCTCTTTCTGACCTTCCATTCTTTGCCTCCCTCTGACTCTTCACTCGCTCTGAGCTCTCTCCTTAAACCGCGGTAAGCTGGAAAAAGTGCAGAGGCGCCAACAGGGCCAAGGGCTTTCCGAAAACCGGCCTCTAATGACACCTCCTACCCCTTTCCATCTGGTAAATGTGTTGAAAGGGGCCGTGAGCACCGCTGCACTCACTTGTTGTACCTGTTCTACAGGGTATTAAACATGACTTTGGGGCCCATTGGAGAAAGGGGGGGGGGGGAGAAAGCACCGACCCGAGACTCCATGTAAGTGTGATAAAGGCCGCTTTATTGGAAGCAGGTGCATCCTACACAATAACATCCTTGGCCTTCGCCGCACAATCTAAACCTCATAAATATGTAATTTCCTGCCTCACCCCCACCCCCTCCCCTAACTGATTCCCACAATCCACAAACAGTAACAATTAGCATAACGTCAATTTGCCTCTCCACCTGGCTAAATACTTTATTGTGCTTGACCTACCCCCCGATAATCCAAACAGTTCTCCTACTCTTCCCCCATATATTAGGAAGAACCGCCCCTACATACATAATGCACCCCACACCTGCTCCAGCGACATGCGAAAACCCCCCACCCAATCCAAAAAAGAAACCCCCTTTTTGCACAGAATACAAAACATTGTAAAGAGCCTTGAAAAAACCCTGGCGCAATTCACCACCGAGGCGAAACACGTGTCGGCTGTCTACGTTTTAATCCATACAAATAAAGAGCAATTTCCAACAAAGCACGGACTCTTCTGATACTATTCATACAAAAAGGATTGAGCCTAAGGACACCAAGATGTAACGTCCAACACACTCATCCCCACTTTCAAAACCCCTTTGTGCACCAGCCTCCAACAAAACCAAGCCCAAAATCCCCATCGCCCCCACTCCCCCGTAAAGGAAGCTCCCCTGTAAACAGTGATGCCTGCCCGTGGGCACCCCCCCCGAATCATGGCCCAGGGAGGGTGGGAGGGAAAAAATTGTCCAACCGCCACCCCCCCCGCCCGGCGGCCGAGACACCTTACCTAAAATGGTGTCTCTGCCGCGTGGCCGGGCAGTTACCACAGCCCAGCCCAAAAGAAGCCCAATCAAGCCCCGCCCCCAGCCCAAAAGCTACCGAAACACCCAGGCCCGTCCCCGTGCGGTGCCATCTCTACCCCCCCCCCCCTTCCCCGGCCCCCAAATTCCCCCGGGCGGGGCAGGCCTCCCTTCGGTCGGCCGCCCCCCCCAGGACCCCATTGGGGCCCATTGGAGAAAGGGGGGGGGGGGAGAAAGCACCGACCCGAGACTCCATGTAAGTGTGATAAAGGCCGCTTTATTGGAAGCAGGTGCATCCTACACAATAACATCCTTGGCCTTCGCCGCACAATCTAAACCTCATAAATATGTAATTTCCTGCCTCACCCCCACCCCCTCCCCTAACTGATTCCCACAATCCACAAACAGTAACAATTAGCATAACGTCAATTTGCCTCTCCACCTGGCTAAATACTTTATTGTGCTTGACCTACCCCCCGATAATCCAAACAGTTCTCCTACTCTTCCCCCATATATTAGGAAGAACCGCCACTCGAGGGACGTGCTAACGGTCCTCGACCCCCCCCCTAGGACTCCCCCCCCTTACCCGGGACGTGCCACCTGCCCCATTCGGCAGGACCACCCCCTACCTATATGGCTGCCGCGGACCCCCCTCAAACCCCGTGCTGTCCGGTCCACGCGTTCAAACCGCCAGCAGGTCCTCCCCTAACCACAGGGCCATGCCCTCCGTCCCAATGTATAGGGCCATGCCCTCCGCCACCACGTATAGGGCCATGCCCTCCGCCACCAAGTATAGGGCCATGCCCTCCGTCACCAATGTATAGGGCCATGCCCTCCGTCACCAATGTATAGGGCCCTGCCCTCCGTCCCCAATGTATAGGGCCATGCCCCCGTCACCAACATATAGGGCCATGCCCTCCGTCACCAACATATAGGGCCATGCCCTCCGCCACCGACTTATAGGGCCATGCCCTCCGTCACCAATGCATAGGGCCATGCCCTCCGTCGCCCAGGCATAGGGCCATGCCTTCAGTCACCCATGCATAGGTCCATGCCCTCCATCACTAACTGTATAGGGCCATGCCCTCAGTCGACGTCACCCCCGGGGCGTGCTTCCTGACCGCGGAATCGAGCTCCCTACGAGGTATGCCGCACTGAACCGGGGCCGTGCCCCCTCTCCGGCGCCCAGAGCCCCCCCTGTCAACAGAAGGCCCGAGAAGCCGCCCAGCGCCTGCAGGCAGTCCGCCGAAGCCGGCCGTCCCACCAGAGAGAAGCCCTCCGGATGCGTGTCCCACACCGGAGCCCGTCCGCCAGGAAGAAACCCCTGCCGCAGTGCCCCCAACTCCCCCCCCGTCACCTACCATACCCCGCAGCCCCCCGACCTGGCAGCGTCACCGTTCCGCGTCAGACCCCCCTGCGCGCCGCGACCCCCCTGTCCTCCGGCGGGCGTGCTCCCTGGCCACGGAGTCGAGCTCAATACGGAGAATGACCACACCGACATGGGACCGTGCCTCCCCTCTGGCGCCCCGGAAGAAGTCCTCCACACAGTGCGTCACCCCCCAGAGCCTATCCGCCAGGAAAAAGCCCACTGCAAAGAACGTACCTCTCACCTACACACGACTTGAAATGCCCGCGGCCTAACCGCGCCGCTGTCCCCGTTCACGCCGATAACGCCCGTACCGTCCGCTCGAGCTCCCCAACCTGCACCTAGGCCGACCCCCAAAAAGTATACACCTCGTGTTAACAAAATCCAGACATCTTCATGTAGCTGATGCTAGGGATGATCAAGGTGTACTGAGTGTCTGAACCAGTCATCCTGAAATCCCTGTTTTATGTGGAAAGTATTTCCTTAATACTTGATTTTCATATAGGTTCCCAACCTGCTTACTATGTGATTCACCGATGAGGTGGTGTGAATCTGCAGCCAGTTCCCCTCCCATTGTGCCCCCTCCATATCGTTTTGCCAGACAAATACCCAGTTTGTTTAAATATTTGCCTATATTTGTGCGCATGCAAACTCTTCCACGCCAACTGTCTTCCAGCTGAATTACTACCTGGGACTACATTCTAGTGAGCACTCATCCATTTTCAAAGGGTACTAACTTATGTACACCAACCAAACCAAAATCAAATCTAATGGACGGAAGTACTCTTGCGTGAACTTGGATCTACCTAGCACTGAAATTACAGGCTGCATACAAAGTTCTACTGCTCGCTCATAATTGAACACATACTCCTCACCATTCCAGTAAGAATGAACTCTGCTAACCAATGGATGCACTGTGCTGGTTATTGGGCCATTGCCAATCACTAACCTATCCACCACTCAAATTACTTTCATATTTCACTATACTAATCCCTTATAGTTTCCGGAGTTGCAAGCTACCCACTGAAAAGCACTTCGGCACCCCGTCAGGGTTAGTAAGCGCTATTTATAAGTAATTACGATACAATACTTAGCACTCCAAGGCAGCGGGTGATAAACCAGCAATGTCTATCCGAAATTGTGCCGTCGAGGTACAACATTCAGCACAAATTCCAGCACTAATAACAGCACACCCATGTCAAAGCGATATCGGGCCTGAACGCGGCCAGAAAGTTGATAAACCCTGCTGCTGTCGCCACTTCGCCCGCGCAAGCTCCCGCACACACCGTAGCCAATCTGAGCCGTAGCTTCCACGAGCCATATGAGTTACCTTAAACTCACCCCGATCCCTATTTACAATGATGTTTGCTTCAACTTTAATGTAAGTGAGCACGTTTTTAAACCAGACCATGGTTTCTAGTTCCTGCCAGTTTACTCAGGTGTTTGGAACTCGAAGATGAAGCGATCCGGCCGGGATCACTCAGACTCGATCCAGGTGGGATGACAGTTCGGGATTTCTGCTTTTCTAATCAACATTTGAGCCACTCAGACACGTTTTCACGGAGAGCCCTTCAAGATGATGTTTTTTTGTTCTGCATTTTTTTGTTTTCAACCGTAGAATCTCTGTTCCTGCCTTACAAGCTTTTGGGGCCCATTGGCGAAAGGGGGGGGGGGGAAGAAAGCACCAACCCGAGACTCAATGTAAGTGTGACAAAGGCCGCTTTATTGGAAGCAGGTGCATCCTACACAACAACATCCTTGGCCTGCACCGCACAATCTAAACCTCATAAATATGTAATTTCCTGCCTCACCCCCACCCCCTCCCCTAACTGATTCCCACAGTCCACAAACAGTAACAATTAGCATAACGTCAATTTGCCTCTCCACCTGGCTAAATACTTTGTTGTGCTTGACCTACCCCCCGATAATCCAAAACAGTTCTCCTACTCTTCCCCCATATATTAGGAGGAAAACCGCCCCTAAATACAGAATGCACCCCACACCTGCTCCAGCGACATGAGAAAAAACCCCCCACCCAATCCAAAACCCCCTTTGCGCACCGAATACCAAACAGTGTAAACAGCCTTGAAAAAACCCCGGCGCAATTCGCCACCGGGCGGAACACGTGTTGGCTGCCCACGTTGTTACCTATACAATTAAAGAGCAATGTTCCCCCAAAGCACGGACTCTTCTGATTCTATCCATACCAAAGGACTGAGCCTAAGGACACCAAGATGTAACATCCAACACACTCATCAACCCCTACAAAACCCCCCATTTGCACCAGCCTCCAACAAAAATCGAGCCCGCAAACCCCCAACGCCCCCAAACCCCCGCAACGGGAGCTCACCCGGAAAGGGGCGATGCCTGCCCGTGGGCCCCCCCCCCCCCCCGAATCATGGCCCAGGGAGGGTGGGAGGGAAAAATCGTTGTACCACCGCCACCCCCCGCCCGGCGGCCGAGACACCTCACTTAAAATGGTGTCTCAGCCGCGTGGGCGGGCGGAAACCACAGCCCAGCCCCAACGGAAACTCCACCCAAGCCCCGCCCCCCCAGCCCAAAAGCTACCGAACAAACCAACCCATCCCCGTTTGGCGCCATCTCTACCCCCCCCCCTTTCCCCGGCCCCCAAATTCCCCCGGGCGGGGCAGGCCTCCCTTCGGTCGGCCGCCCCCCCCAGGACCCCATTGGGGCCCATTGGCGAAAGGGGGGGGGGGGAAGAAAGCACCAACCCGAGACTCAATGTAAGTGTGACAAAGGCCGCTTTATTGGAAGCAGGTGCATCCTACACAACAACATCCTTGGCCTGCGCCGCACAATCTAAACCTCATAAATATGTAATTTCCTGCCTCACCCCCACCCCCTCCCCTAACTGATTCCCACAGTCCACAAACAGTAACAATTAGCATAACGTCAATTTGCCTCTCCACCTGGCTAAATACTTTGTTGTGCTTGACCTACCCCCCGATAATCCAAAACAGTTCTCCTACTCTTCCCCCATATATTAGGAGGAAAACCGCCACTCGAGGGACGTGCTAACGGTCCTCGACCCCCCCGTAGGACTCCCCCCCAATGTGTAGGGCCATGCCCTCCATCACCACGTACAGGGCCATGCCCTCCGCCACAACGTACAGGGCCATGCCCTCCGTCACCCATGTATAGGGCCATGCCCTCCGTCACCCATGCAAAGGGCCATGCCCTCCGTCACCAATGTATATGGCCATGCCCTCCGTCACCAAGGTGTAGTGCCATGCCCTCCCCCCCCCCAAGGAATAGGGCCATGCCCCTGCCAACGTATAGGGCCATGCCCTCTGTCACCACGTATGGGGCCATGCCCTCCGACACCAAGTATAGGGCCATGCCCTCCATCACCAATGTCTAGGGCTATGCCCTCCGTCACCACTGTCTAGGGCCATGCCCTCTGTCACCACGTATAGGGCCATGCCCTCCGTCACCAAGTATAGGGCCATGCCCTCCATCACCAATGTCTAGGGCCATGCCCTCCGTCACCACTGTCTAGGGCCATGCCCTCCGTCACCGAGGTATAGGACCATGCCCTCCGTCACCAAAATATAGGACCATGCCCTCCGTCACCAAAATATAGGGCCATGCCCTCCGTCACCCACATATAGGGCCATGCCCTCCGTCACCAACTTATGGGGCCATGCCCTCCGTCACCACTGCATAGGGCCATGCCCTCCGTCACCAACTTATGGGGCCATGCCCTCCGTCACCCCTGCATAGGGCCATGCCCTCCGTCGCCAATGTATCATGATGCCTTCGGTCACCCATGCACAGGGCCATGCCCTCCGTTACTAACGGGGCGTGCTTCCTGACCGCGGAATCGAGCTCCCTACGAGGTATGCCGCACTGAACCGGGGCCGTGCTCCCTCTCCGGCGCCCAGGGCCCCCCCGTAAACCGAAGGCCTGAGCCGCCGCCCAGCGCCTGCCATCAGTCCGCTGAAACCGGCCGACCCACCAGAGAGAAGCCCTCCGGATGCGTGTCCCACACCGGAGCCCGTCCGCCAGGAAGAAACCCCTGCCGCAGTGGCCCAACATCCCGCCCCATCACCTACCATAACCCGCAGCCCCCGACCTGGCGGCGTCACCGTTCCGCGTCAGCCCCCCCCCTCGCGTTTCGACCCCCCCCCTGTCCTCCGGCGGGCGTGCTCCCTGGCCACGGAGTCGAGCTCAATACGGAGAATGACCACACCGACATGGGACCGTGCCTCCTCACCGGCGCCAGGGAAGAAGTCCTCCACACAGTGCGTCACCTACCAGAACCTGTCCGCCAGGAAGAAGCCCACTGCAAAGAACGTACCTCTCACCTACACCCGACTTGAAATGCCCGCGGCCAAACCGCGCCGCTGTCCCCGTTCACGCCGATAACGCCCGTATCGTCCGCTCGAGCCCCCCACCCTGCACCCAGGCCGACACCCCAAAAGTATACACCTCGGGTCAACAAAATCCAGCCTTAAAGGATGTCTCTGCCAATCGACAAAACGTTAATTATGTTTGGTACATATTGCAGGAATGCGAGTCCCTCAAACCTAAATGACCACAAGGTCAGTTATTACACCTTACAGTGGATCGTGCTCGGTAATCCTCATGTAACCGATGCCAGGGATGAACAAGGTGTACTGAGTGTCTGAACAAGCCATCCCCAATTCCCTTACAAAAGTGGAAAGTACCTCCTTAACACCTAAATTTCATATAGGCGGAGCCCCTCCGTCCCCCCCTGCGTGCTATGTGATTCACAGATGAGGTGGTGTGAATCCGCAGATTGGACCCCCCCATTGTGCCCCCTCCCCCACTTTTCCCAGACAAATACCCAATGTGTTTCAATATTTCCCTATATTTGCGCGCATGCCAAACCTTTCCACGCCAAATGTTTTCAAGCTGAATTGCTATCTGGGCCTACATTCTAGTGAGCCCTCACCCATTCTCAACGGGTACTAAATTATGTACACCAACCAAACCAAACTCCAATCTAATGGTCTGAAGCACTCTTGTGTTAACTTGGACCTACATAGCCCGAAATGTCAGGCTGCATACAAAGGCCCACCGATGGAATCAACTCAGATCTGTGACCGTGCCAGTGGCTGACCAGTTGCAGCGCTCCCTCCCTCATCTCCTTGTGTTCACTTTTCTGAATAATCTCTGACCTTTGTTTAATAAAGGAGTGTTGCATGAGCAGCAACCTTCCACCGACCCAATTCCAGTTTTGACCTGCTTTTCACCATCATAACCGTGGTATCGCCGTCACTATCCGGAGTATGTAACAAATACCACCACTCCATAAGCGTTGACTTACAAGGACTGCTCTGTACATGCGCACTTTGTGTCCAAAACCACATATAACACCATACGAAAATTGTGAGTCTTCATTGCCTATTGCTGATAAGACACCCTAAACACCCTATGGCTGACCTGTTTGGTGTCTATTCTAGCAGTGCAGAAAAACCAAACCCTCAGGAAATGTATGGCGTCAGGCACTTTATAAAGGCAGTTAAATGCGAAATCATTGATCAAATGCAGGTGACACCCACTATGTATGAATGTATCCCATTTAAAGATGCCGTGTTCAGGCTACTCGAATGCTTCTCAGGACAGGGATGGCGCAGTACACTTGAGTCAGGCTCTCAAGCGTCCCCCAGTAAATGCGCACCATCCGCTTCCGACACACACACCATTCACCAACACACCCGAAAGGGCAGCCCTCTGGAAAACCCCCATGCTGACCACACACAAGCGCCGCATAGTCTGCAAAAGTGCCTTTCCAACAGAAGAAACCCCCTGATGGAGCACGCACTTCCTCCCATTCGACTTCCCTCACGCCCTCCCACATCATCATGGTTCTATTCCCTGTGAAGCCGCACTCCTTCCCATACGGCTTCCCTCACGCCTCCCACATCGTCATGTTGTTATTTCAAGTTTGCAGGTTTCGGAACGCCCTATACATACAACACAGGCCTGCATCAAAACCTCTCACATACCCCATAGCTGTCCCCTATCAGTAACCGTGATACGAAGAATATGCATGCCAGACATGAGGTAAGGTCCCAGCCAACGCTACCAGAAATCTGACCGCAAAGCACATTGCCCAGCTAGAAGCCGCTTAACTGGCGCCTGCCAATTTGCCCACAGAGATTGCTGAGCATTTCAATTATTCGCATGATTCAATTCCCGAACGATGGTAAAGTGCTACGATCAGGGCATGTATGTTGTAATATACCGAACGCTGTGCAGGGCCCTGTTCCCTTTAGCCTTTGGAGCAATGGCCACTCCTAAACGTAATCCTATTAGCACTATTCTGTCCGCCATCCGATGAGTTGACACCTCAAGCAGCCGCAAAATGGTCATAAATAGCAGGGTAGCCAATAAACATGACGAAACACCTCCTAACACCAACTAATAACAGCCTAATTTGACTCCCTTTCAGGCTCTAGGCAACAATATACGTCACGCTATAAAACGAAGGTTTGTACGGCGTCGCGCCTGAAATGGCTATCAGAGCACATTACTATACAATTTGTCATCCTTGACCCCACACGTCGCGCCTGAAATCGAGGCTATCAGAGCACCCTACCATACACTCAGTCATCATTAGCACATAAATACGCGAGCGTGCACAACGTATCAGGGGCCCGTGAACGTCAGCGAAAAAAGACATAAGCCCCCACCATCAGATTATTCTCGTAACTGAAGCCCGCAAACATAAACTACGGCAACATCCCATAGTGGAAACGTGACGATCATGTAGCAACCGTATCTCCAGGGAACAACATGGAACCCTGCGGGGAGCTAACCCGTACTCCATGCACCCTCCTATGTAACCAACATGTCCCCACGTAGCCAGGATTCAGGCCGTTATCCCACCGCTTACATATAGGCACAAGGTCAATGCGACATTTCAGTCCCTGCTGCAATGCTTACCAGGCACAGTCTCGGCCGCTCTACCCAAACCTGAATGCAGCCCGTCCTCTGTACCGTAGTTGTTCCATGTCTGCCCCAAAATACACCCCGGCGGCCGTATGGACCCTTCGGGTAGGGGCAGCGGGACTCACCTAGTCCCACGTGGGAGCCTGACCGCCCGCACCAAGCAGAACAGGCCCATCCGCTCGGTCGTGTGGAGCCGCATGCTGCTCACCCGAGTTCTTCCGGTCCCGCGCTGTCCGTGACGCATCCAGCCTGCAGTGAATTCCGGTGCCCGGACTATGTCAAACAATTGCCACAGTCCAAAAGTCCCTTGTGACGACATATTGTACATTCCGATGACACGGATGCTGTCACAACAATTTACACAGTCCGAAATCGTTGTACCACCGCCACCCCCCGCCCGGCGGCCGAGACACCTCACTTAAAATGGTGTCTCAGCCGCGTGGGCGGGCGGAAACCACAGCCCAGCCCCAACGGAAACTCCACCCAAGCCCCGCCCCCCCAGCCCAAAAGCTACCGAACAAACCAACCCATCCCCGTTTGGCGCCATCTCTACCCCCCCCCCTTTCCCCGGCCCCCAAATTCCCCCGGGCGGGGCAGGCCTCCCTTCGGTCGGCCGCCCCCCCCAGGACCCCATTGTACCAAGCCCGCATCTGTGCCAACAATTTCCTGGCCCTGCTGGCGAGGACGGCTTCCGGTTCTTTTCATTATTCGCACAGCCAAGGTACCTGCGGGTGAATGCTGCGCTAAAATGAAAACTGCTCCTCACACACTCAATGTGTATTAAAAAAGAGAGGTAAAGGGACAGGGGCTATTGAAAAACCGACTTCTGCCGGCGCTGTCTGGCAGTACTTGAATATTGTTCTCAATGGCGACAGCACTTCACCCAAGGACCTCTTGAAGACTGGCTTTACACGTTTGTCGATGCGTGCACCCATGCGTCTGCCCTAAGTCACGTGTTATGACAGCTTTCCAGTTCTCCCTGACATGTTATTTCAATTCTTTTGGGGGGAAAAGGCCGGAGCTGTAGTCCTTAAAGTGTTTGCTGTCATGTTACACAAACACACTTACTGTCCCTGAATTCGAGCCTCTATGGCCTGAAGATTTCAGCAGCAAGCGCTCAACCCCGAGAGCTATCTTACAGCTGGATCAGTACCTCCAGCTGTTGGGGCCCCCACGCTTAAAGCCGGTAACCACGTCCTTGTTCTGTTAACTTTGTATGTTCTGCCCCCAACCCCTCTCGCCCCACACCTGTACCCAAATATTTTGGGCTTTGCCCGATCCTGCTGATCTTCCCACAATCCGGAACACCTTGTGTTACTTTCCAATGGAGAAAGGTCTCCCCTGGTTGTCTAAAAAGAGATTTCTGCCCATCCACGAAATGCATACAGGTTTTTCAGGGCTTTTATTGACAGCAGCCTGCTACAGTGCAACAGTAAAACAAGCATCAGCAAAGCCAATAGGTATGGGTTTAGTGCTCAAATGCATGTAGCATTAGCACATTAGATCTAGTTATGGGAGGCAGCCACCAGTGATAGAGAGGGCTGTAGCTGCAAAGTAGTCCCTCTTGCACTCCACTGCAAGTACTAATGTCGAGGAGGAATGATACGGGCCAAGCAAAAACATGGTTCACAAAGTCTCAAGACACTGACTGAAAGTGGCTGTTTGACGAAAGCCAGTGGCTGAAAGCGGTGGAATCATGAGCACAAACTGTGTACAAGGTAAGCAGTAAGGTTGTGTAGACAGCAGGACCTAACTTTGATCTACCAGTAATCAATCCATCAATCAGGGGTTTGTAAAGCGTGCTACTCACCCGTGAGGGTCTCAAGGCGCTGGGGGTAGGAGGGGGGGTGGCGGCTCCGGATCAGTCGAAGAGCCAGGACTTGAGGTCCTTCCTGAACGTGTGGAGGGACGGGGAGCTTGTTCCAGGTCTTGGCTGAGATGTAGGAGAAAGCTCTCCCGCCAGTTCTGTTTCTGCGGATGTAGGGGACCTCTGACAGGGCGAGGTCGGCGGAGCGGAGGTTCCTCTTGGGTACATGGAAGGATACTCTCTTGTTGAGGTATTTGAGTCCAATGTTAAGGGATTTGTAGGTGTGGGTGAGGAGTTTGAAGGTGACCCGCTTCTCGACAGGGAGCCAGTGGTGGCCTCGTAGGTGTTGGGTCATGTGCTCGTGATGCGGTGTCCTGAGGACGAGTCTGGCTGCAGCTTTCTGGATGGTTTGGAGTTTGTGTAGAAGAGTTCAGTTGATTCCAGCGTAGATGGCGTTCCTGTAGTCCAGTCTGCTGGTTATGAGTCTGTGGGTGACTGGATCCATGTGAAAGTCTTACGGAGGGTGCGAAGTTGAAGTTAGTGGAAGCGACGGCGTTGTTCTGGCGGTTCATGGAGAGGGAGAAGTAAAAAATGATGCAAAGGTTCCGAGCGTTTTCCGTAGGGGTGAGTGGATTCCCGAGGGCAGGGTGAGTGGATTCCTGAGGGCGGAGGGCCACAAGGTGTTGTACCAGGCGGAGGTGCAGGGTCCGAGGATGAGGACCTCATTCTTCTCTGAGTTGAGCTTCGAGCAGCTGTCTTTCATCCAGGCTGCCACGTTCTTCATTCCTTCTTGGAAGCAGAGTCTGGTGTCTTCGAGATTCTTCGTGAGTGAGAGGATGAGCTGGTTGTCGTCGGCGTAGGATAGGATGCTGAGCCCATGCTGTCTGACGATGGCGGCGAGGGGGGCCATGTAGATGTTGAAGAGCGTGGGGCTGAGTGATGATCCTTGGGGAACTTCACAGTTGATTTCCGGGGGTTCGGAGAGAATGGGAGGGAGTCCAATCCTGTGGGTACTGCCCGAGAGGAAGGATTGGATCCAGTCGAGAGCGGCTCCTTATGTCCCACATCGTGGAGTCTGGCTGCGAGTGTGTGATGTGAGACAGTTTCGAAGGTTGCAGAGAGGTCTAGAAGGATGAGGGCCGCAGTGTGTCCCTGGTCTAGTAGCATGCAGATGTCTGTGGCGGTGAGGAGGGCGGTCTCAGTGTTGTGGTTGCTGTAGAATCTAGACAGGAAGGTGTCTAGGATGGCGTTCTCTTCAATGAAGGCGGTCAGCTGGGCGTTCACGAGTATCTCGGTGACTTTGGTCACGAAGGGGAGCAGAGAGATGGGCCGGTAGTTTTTCAGGTCAGTTGGGTCGGTCGTTGGTTTCTTGAGGAGGGGTTTCACCTCCACACATTTCCAGTAGTCTGGGCAGTTGCCAGATCCGAGGGAGGCGTTGATCATCCGTCCTAGTTCAGGTGCGATGGCAGTGGCGGCCCTGTGGAAGAAGTGCGGTGAGCAGGGGTCTGTTGGGGCTCCTGAGTGAGTTTTCTTTATGGCCGCGGTGATGAGTTTGACGGGCGCGGGATCCCAGTACGTGATGATTGGCTTATCAGTAGCGGTGGGTGGGGGTGGGGGGGTGTTCGGTGTTGGTTCGCTGAAGTTGTCGTAGAGGACCTTGATCTTCAGATGGTAGTAGGAGCTGAGCTTGTCGCAGAGTTGCTGGGAAGGTGTGACGTCCGTGGCTTCGCAGGAGGGTTTTGCGAACTGCTGTATGACGTTGTACAGTTCCTTGACATTGGTCTGGATTTTTTCTTATGAAGGTCTGTTTGGTGTCTCTTATGCGCTGGTGGTATTCCTACTGGGTGCTCTTGTGGTTGTTCCATGCTTCAGTTGTTTTCTGGTTTCGCCAGGTTTTCTCTAGGCGTCTGCAGGAGCGTCTGGCTTCTTGAAGTTCTCTGGTTGTTGTTTGGCGGAGGCGTGCCAGCTTGTCAGCACAGCAGGAGACCCAGTGGTAAAATTCCATGGCTGCGAAGTAGGTGTCGGTCGTGGCGCTGTGGGGGTAGCGCTAGAGGGTGGTGTTGAGGTGTTCCTCTTTGACCTTGCTCCAGTTCAATCGTGGCGCGGGCTTGGGTGCGGTGGCGGTGTTGAAGGCGAAGTGAACGCAGTGGTGGTCCGTCCAGATGGGCTTGGCGGTGTGGCTGAACCAGATGTTTGTTCGTCCTGTGAAGATGAAGTCGTGGTTGTGACCCGCTCTGTGGGTGGGCGTGTTGATGAGCTGCTTCAATCCTAAGTTGGCGAGGAGAGTTGTGGAGTCGGATTAGTTGCTGTTGTCGAGGTGGAAGTTCAGGTCCCCAAGTAGAATGTAGTCCATGGAGGTGATGGCGTGGGGTGCGGCGAGCTCCGCAATGGTAGTTGCGGGCTGGGTGTGAGGTCCTGGTGGTCTGTAGATGAGGGTGCCGTGTAGCCTGGTGCTGTTGCGGGTCTGGATCTGGAAGTGGAGGTGTGCTGTGTTGGAGTGGGGGTCACTAGTGCTGGATGTGGCGAGTCGGAGGGGGTCTTGTGTGCGATGACGAGTCTTCTCCTGGGCGGTGCGGGCAGTCCTTTCTCTGGATCTTGTAGCCGGGGATGGCTGTGGCGATGTCGGGGCCGGAGGTGGTGTTGGTCCAGATTTCTGTGAAGGTGACATCGAGCGGGAGGGTGTCGATCAGGTCCCAGATTTCGACGGTGTGTTGGTGCAAGGAGCGCTCGTTAAGAAGGATGCAAGTCAGGGTTTCGGTGGTGCGTGCATCAGGTGGCCCTTTGGTGGTTGTGGGAGCTATGTCAATGGAGAAGGATCTGCGGCAAGGCCTGCATGAGAACTGCCCTTGGGTGGTGGTCGGCGAGGATCTTGCGCAGTCGGCATGTCTTTCGGGATTGAATGCGTGGAGTGTTGAGTCGTAGCGGTGGGGTCTAGGAGAACCAGAGGTTCTGGCACTGGTCGCGGTCGGGTTGCGGATGGGTGCAGACTGGCTTGCCCTAGGCGGGCCAGCGGCTCATCTGCTGCATGACCGCGCAGTGGTCGCCATCTGTAGGGGAGGTGGGAGCAGAGGTAGGGAGGCGGGAGCGGGCTGAGTGTGGGGGGCGCAGGAGTAGTAGCGGCTGGAACAGTACAGCAAGGGAAAAATACAAACACCACTCAGGTACAGTAGTGTAGTCAGGAGTCAGCAGTCAGCAAAAGGCAACAGTGAGGCGAGGAATAACAGCAATAAAGCAGAAACACTGGGGAAATACCGGATGGCACCCAAGCGAACCTGAGGCGCAGGGACGGGCTGCTGGCTCGAACCCTGCTCGATAGAAGGGCTCTGTCCTAGTGCGGTCGGCAGTGAGGCGGAGCTGCTGGGGAGAGTGCTGGCCTTGGACCAGAGGTCAAGGTTTCACTTTGAGTATGCCTGCTTAAACCTTTTACATGTCAGATTTGGCTATTCCTCGACCAGGCCGTGTAACACTAAATTATATTATGAACTAAGCACACCCTCTGATGGAGGTGCGATGTTGGACCCCCCCCTCTTCTCGCCACCTCTGATTGCTACCACTTCCATCCTCTTGCAACTCTCTGGCCCAGGTAGAAGACACGGAGGGGATCACACAGGTAGGCTGCAAGGTATGCTGCAGGAGGACGGCAGGAAGTTGGTGATGCTGCCTACCCATCACTACCTGTCCTGGTATCACAGGAGCCGAGGAGTATTTGTGGCCGAGCCATATTGTGCTTACCTTCTCTTTGGCTCCTCGATGCCTGGACGAGACCCTTAGAGGAGGACTTCCTGGCATGCAAATACATACACAGTCATTGCCTGAGTTCTAAGGAGAGTAGTGGGGTTTTTCCCCATTGGTTGTTCTGTCTTCCAGAGGAGGTTTAGCAGTAAAGCAGGTCACTTCGTCATTCTCTTCACCATTTCCTTTTAGGTCAGCACTGAGGTTGGCAAACGGTAATCTTCATTCTGTAAGAACATGCACATAGGTTCAGGAGTGTAGACACACAGTTCAGACAGGTTAGGCAGGGCATGGGGCTGTAGCTTCTGGTCACACAGCACAGGAGACCCCCCCCCCCCCATTACCTGGTGGTTAGGAGGATCGGGAATGTGACAGGTGTGCGGTTGTCCTGAAGTTATAGACCACCTCTCAGGGATACAGGAGGTTTCACTCGTGTGGTCCGGGACGAATAAAGATAAATGCTTGAGCTGAGAGCTGTGTAAGTCCTCAAAAACTGTAGTCTTTTTTGGGGTGCTCTTGAGTCCTTGATTCGCTTGAAGCAGGAGGGATATGACTGGGAGCCTAATTGTCCTATTACCTCTCCTCTGTCGCAAAGTCGGTGACGCTCGGGCCTGGCCGGCTAATTTCTGAGATGTTGGGCAGGCCATCCCCTTAAAGAGCATCATTTCCTCAAAGGCACGGACTCCTGCTGACAGGTTCGACTTGTATTCTCAATATTTGCAAGGTATTCTCAAAACTCCACTTTGTAAACTCTGAGCTCTTCTGGAGTCCAGGGTTGCCGTCAGAGATGACTGACCGAATCGAAGTCTGCCAATCATCTGCGTCTATAGGAAGATAGATTCTTTCATAGGCTGTTGAGCTATTGTGAGTACAGCTGGTGCAGTAGCCCAGGCTCTGGGTGGTAGGGGTCACTGGTGGCTGCTTTATATCTGTCTTTTATTATCTAACCATGTGACCAGGGGACAAATATTCCTTACTTGCATAAGGACTCGTGGGGCTCACACACCATCGTTGTTGGCCTGAAGCCAAACTTCATAGATAGCACCTGGCAGTGCACGGCACACCAGGCTTGTGTTGACACTTAAGGTAGCAGGTCTGCACGATGGTTCCGTTAGACGTGCCTGATCCCACGGTCACGAGTTCAAACCCCCACAAAGCACACACGCAGTTTTTGAAAAAAAATTAGGCCACGCTCTGCATTTGTACCTCATGGTTTATCATACTACCTTCAGGGCCGGCTCTAGGCTCATGGTGGCCCTGTGCAGGGAACATAGGTGGGGGCCCCGGAAGAGGGGGTCCGGACGGGGCGGAGCTCAGGAAGGTGTTTTAATTATGTATGGCGCGCGTCACTGCCGGTGTCGGCGCGATCAGGCAGCACTGCAGCAGGCTGTGCAGGTGTCATGACTCATTGTAAGACTGTTCCCACTCGAGGCCTGCACATTGAAATTAAAATGATATACTATTTAATTGATTCTCAGACTCTGTCTAGCAGTCTCGTCTCAGAGTCAGACTCTCACCGTTAATTTGAAGGCTGGTCGGGGAAGAGTCGAGATAGTGCCGGAGTCGATCGTCGGTGGCGTTGGTATTAATTGTTCTTTATCCTATCCTGCTCACACGATGACGACGCACAGTGGCACCACCGCTCACGCACTCTCCCTGGCGGGAGCATGACCACCGTGACGTGTCAGAGCGTCTAAGAGCAGCAGGTGCAGTTGCGCACTGCGCACAGCGTGCGGGGGCTGTCCCAGGGCCGTCACGTCATTGGTAGTAGGGCTAAGATTGACGGCCCTGGGACCCATACTGCTGGCTGGCTGGGCAAGTGAA
This sequence comes from Lissotriton helveticus, assembly GCF_964261635.1. Taxonomy (NCBI): domain Eukaryota; kingdom Metazoa; phylum Chordata; class Amphibia; order Caudata; family Salamandridae; genus Lissotriton; species Lissotriton helveticus. Next base: position 164,090,321 of record NC_136062.1, on the reverse strand, counting down.
ACTGAAATTAAACAACAACGCTGCCATGACCTATGACGCAATGGATCGTGACGTACTCCTCAATCAACCAGAGTGATGGTACATCCCCTCTAAGATCTCATACCTTGATCCGGTACACTGGAGATATATGGAAAACCGTCACCATTACCCCATGAACCAATCCGGTGCCAAAGCAAAGCACTTTCAAAGTAAACACTTTCAATCCTTATCTGTGTATCCTCTTCAACTCCTTAACAAACTTATGTCAGACGAGAGCAGCTGGGATCTGCAGGCCAAAAGCTGATATTCTGGCGGGTGGGCTCAGCATTCCATCCTTCCTACATCAGTAAATCCAGCACGCTTGAATTGAGTGTTAAAATTATCAGTTAATTATAGTGCTTAGTGCGGTAGGAAGAGCTGTATAAAAACACGTTCGCATTATTCTTATTTGGACGGGAGGCTGCCGAGTGCTTCCGGTGCGCCCCTCGGTGTGTGTTCATGGGGCCGGGACACTCTGTCCTTAAAGAGCCGGATGTCGGCTCACCAGGAGAGAGGGCCCCAGGAGAGGAGCGGACGCTGTGATTGGTCAGAAATCTTGCGTGGTAATATAAGTCCTGCGCCTTGTTCTCATTGGGGCTCTGGGTTTACTTCAGTCACTCGTTACTGCCTGGCACCGGCCCCAAGAGGTTGGCATGACCTTTCACAACACGTTCACGCAGGGCTTCGGGGGGTTTCCAGGAGTCGCGCTAGCCGGGGTCGGAGCCGGGGCGGAGGCCGCCAAATCCTGCTAGGGGGCCGCCAGTGCCATGATCCTTCTCCGATCCGATCCTCGTCGTGGCGGCCCCTGGAGTTTGGCGGCCCTGTGCAGGTGCACACTTTGCACATGCCTAGGGCCGGCCCTGCTACCTTGGAACAATATTCCTAAATACCTGCACAACCTGTCCACGTTTTGATCAAATATGGGAGCCTTACTTTATTCTTTCCAGAGCCTCGCAGGCCTAATTAGGACCCAGTGTGTGAGATGATGTAACAGCACAGTGGGTGTGTCCTCGACACTGCCACAGTGAAGCACTTTCAGGTCACTAGCATTGGAAGCCTTCCCTAGTGTTCCCCAGTTTGGCGCGAAACGTACGCTCCCAGAGTGCTCCGCGGCCTCCCTGCTGCAGGGCCGGGGGTCGGGCCTCTCTCCGGAACCGTGAACGCTGCACTTGGAGCACCCACGGGCCCAGCAGAGAAACAACTCAGACCTTGGCCTCCCTCCCGCCTGACGGCACACAGCATTTGTCATTTTCTTTTATAATTGAAAACCTGACCAGGCGCGACACTCGCATCACAGAGCAACACACGTCCAAGAACAAGTTCCGTTGTTGTAAGGAAGTTTTTCTATGAGGAGAACCATGTGATGGTTCATTCACGGCAAGGCGGCTCCTCTCTAGTTTTCTGTATGGATCCTTTCCCTGAGTCTGTTGTGAGAGGGTGAGGGTCTGGTACAGCCGACCCTGAGCCAAGAATGCTCTGGTGTTGTCAAGAGTCTTCCCATAGACCTGTATATGGCTGATATAGATTTAACTCGGATATTGGACTTACTGCTGGAATACGTTGCTGGGTGTACACTTACTGATAAAACAAAAATATCGTAGAAATAATAGAAGAGTTTTGCGTTTTTGGTTTGGACAGAAGGTACATCGTGCCTGCTCATTTGTTGACTGTTCTCATCCATTTGGAGAGACATAATTGCTTATAAATAATTTTTGATTTGTAAGAGTGGCAGAACCACTGTTTCGAAGTAGTATTAATCCCCAGGTTCTGCACTAGACTGGGCAACCCCATTGCTTTATAGGGTGTACATATGATGCATAACCTCAAGTATGAATTAAGCTAGTTGGGGGTGGTGCATGTAAAATGTGCACAATAAGTGGTGACCCAACCAATTGTAGACAAGTTGTTTGTGACTTGGGAAAAGTGCTTACTTTAGGAATGTGCGCCATTAGGGCAACCCAAGGATCCCGGCCACCCAGGGATCCCAGCCACGCCCTCGGGACTCCGGGCCGTGGGATTGGTCGTCAAAACGGCGGGAATCTCTTCTGGGGCAAGACGTGACGTCACTTCCTGCCGGGACAGGCGTTTGGGGGGCCTATTTGGGCACCTTGCCCGGGCCCTCATCCACGCTTTTCTACAGTGTAGGCCCTGGGTACAGTGGACTCCTGTGAATATCAACGCTGGCGCAGTAGTGGAGGAGTTACGCGGCGGGAGAGGCGAGAAGTCAGTCAGAAGGGAGAGGACGGCAGGGAATCCTGAACGGTGTTTTTTCTCTTTTCTCCCCTTTCTCGATCTCACCTTGCAGGGCAATAAGCATTGGGGCCCTGGGCGCACCACTGCGGGAGTCCGTTGGGTGCGTAGCGCCACCGGAGAAACGGGATCTGCAAAGGCTTAAGTGTTACTCACCCAGCTTGAGTGAAGTGCTCGGTGGCGGCTCCATGCGGGGGCCGGTTGGCACGGTTTGTCGTTATCTATCCAGTAAATATACAATCAATGTGTTGATTAAGTGGGGCGTCTGGGGTGGTATTCATTTGTCTGGCTGAGGTGAGTGCGATAGTTCCGGCCCATTGATTACATAGCGCTTGATGGTGTGAGTCAGGGTTAGGGTTGGGCCTAATAGGCTTGGGGGGACGGCGTTGCCTCGGACATTGGTTGAATCCTTTTTTCTTGGGCGGAGAGATCGATGGATTGCATCAGGGGTCTTGGTCGGGGCATTTTCATGTGGTAACCGGGGCATGCAGGTGACCAATTCCTTTGGTTAGTAGTTGCTTGTCCCATGTGGCTTGCATAGGCTAAGGTCAAGAAGAGTGGTTGCCCACCGGACTTTTTATGGCTGGGCCATTGTGCTGTAAACAAGCTATGCTTGGGATTCACAGGGTGGGAATTTCCCACTCGCTTATCCTAGTTTTGGGAATATGGCCCTCCTGTTCGTAGATTGAGGCAATGGCTCTGTGGTAGGCACTGGTCTCGGGGGTATGATATGGCAGAATTTTTTCGCTCGGGTGAGTTATACACTAAGTCGCACCGTTTTGGCAATCTCACGGGAGTGGGCGCAGTGAACAGCACTTTATGTTGGGGACATTAGGCTTCAAATCGGCTTTTCTTTGCTCCCGGAGTGGTCCTGAGCTGACGCAGCAATTGAGACTTGTGTTGACCAAGCTGGGGTACGGGTGTGATTCTGGTGGCACAGCATCTGAGCCTGATTCCCAACCAATCCCTAGGCAGTGTTTCCTCCGTTTGGGAGGGGAGTTGGGAGACAGCCAGCTCAATGCGGGAGATGGCGTGCACACTGTTGTTGGAATGTCTGGGCCAAGTACCCTTATCCAGACGCTATGTAACTCGTCCCTCCTACACCCTTGGGTGCGCAGCAGATGCCGCGGGGACCAGATGAGGTTCGGGCATTATTAGCTGATATTGGATGGTCTTCTGCAGTTGCACTCGGTACAAGGGCAGTCTATCCGCCACGGGAAGTTGGAGGGTCTGCTGCTCTTAATTCACGGGGTCGGGTGTTAGCTAACTTGTGAACTCATCGGGACCTCTAGCATCACTGCATTGTGCCCATTCCGTTGCACTGGGGAGGGCTGTCCACATCCCTTAGGCGCTGCAGGTTCCAGAAGTAGTGTCAACCGAGTCAAGGAGAGGAACAGGTAACAGGTTCCCACAGCAACCTAACGGTGGGGTGCTTGCGTCAGTAGCTTCGTGAGTATACCAATTGGTGGTATTGACAGCTGGAATCAGGAACTAGTAGCGCACTGGTTTCTTTGATCCCGACGCACAATTTTTTAGGGGTAGTTCAAGATTTGTGCAGGCAGGGGGAGTCATTAGCGAAGGTACGAACAGCAGATTCGGCCACTCGGGCAGAGGATTTGGCCTTACGGCTAGAGCGTTCGTCCGCGAAGCTGGGTTTGAGTTTCGGCAGGAATGCTCAACAATTTGCGATTCTGGGTAAATCACTTAATTTTGCCTGGTGCATGTCTTTCTGTAACGCAATTGGTGCTCATATGAAGTGCTCTGATAAAACCAAAACCGATTAGCAATGGGGTTAATATTTTGACAAGTGTTGCTAGGGAAGAAATCGGAATTGCCACACCTATGATATTGTACCCCAGCAAGATAGTCAAAGCTTAGTGCATTAAGGGCGGGGTAGCTGGGCTTCATTTTAACAGTGTTTTTAGATGGGCCATTGTGGAGGACCCCGTAATTGGGTTCGAGTTTCGGCACTGAAAGCTCAACATTTTTTGATTCGGGGCAAATCACTTAATTTCGCCTTGTATGTGTCCTTCTGTAATGCAATTGGTTTATGTAAAGTGCTCTGAGACCCCCATTGCTAATCGGTTTTTGGTTTTAATATTTTGACTGTGTTGCTTGTGAAGAAATCTAAATTGGTCACACCTATGATATTGTACCCTAGCGAGATACTCAAGGCTCAGTGCATGTAGGGCGCGGTAGCTTGGCTTCATTTCGACGAGGTTTTTAGATGGGCCATTGTGGAGGACCCCGTGATGGGTGGGACCAGGCGGAGGTTGAGGTAGAGTAGGACAGCATGAATGACAAGCACCCAGCTAAGCAGCTTATTAATTCTTAACGGGGTGGTCGGGTGACAAAGAAGCTTCATGCTAGACATTTAATTGGTGGTTGTGCGCACGGCCAGCGTGAGATTGCAAATATTCTGGCTCCTCATGCAGGCATCCCTCGCATCCTGAGTTAAAATGCATCAAAAGCTAAGGGAAAAGACTTTAAGCCAGCCAATTGATACGACTTTACCTACACCAGTGGCTATCGACAGACTACAACATTGGCTTGTCTTGTACCCTAATAGGCTGCACAGTTGCTGTGTCATGGTTTCACGGTGGGTTTGAGTGCAACTCTTTGGAGCATTGTAGTTCTTTGCTACGAATGGTTCTTTACTTTCAGGACTGGTCACCGACATTGTGCATTATCTTCATGATGGTCTTGTCATGGGTCCCCCTGCTTCAGGAGCTTGTGGTATGGCGCTAGAAGAGCTGACCTGTGTTTAAGGGGAAGGGGTTATATTAGCCTCTGACAGAAGCTGGAGAAGGTGACCATCGCGTTTGCAGAGTTTTACTCGATCAGCGCTGTGCTGTGGCTCGCGCTTCTGTTTTAACTCATCCAATTTTTGTATTTGTGTTTATTTGTTTTTATTACCCCTGTTTTTATTGTTCTGCTGCGACCCCCCCCCCTGGCCCTCACCGCATATAATACAAATTCAAGCACCGCTATTTTGCGGGTCCGGGCTCCTGGGTCACGTGACTACGACGTGACGCCGCCATCTTGGGAAGGCTGTTCCCTTACTTTGTCTGGGGGTTAGCGCGCTAGCACTTTTCTCCGCCACTCGCCTACTTAAGGTGAGCCTTGACTCGGGGTCAGCCTGGAGAAGGTGACCACCGTGTTTGCAGAGTTTTACTCGATCAGCACTGTGCTGTGGCTCGCGCTTCTGTTTTAACTCATCCAATTTTTGTATTTGTGTTTATTTGTTTTTATTACCCCTGTTTTTATTGTTCTGCTGCGACCCCCCCCTGGCCCTCACCGCATATAATACAAATTCAAGCACCGCTATTTTGAGGGTCCGGGCTCCGGGGCTCCTGGGTCACGTGACTACGACGTGACGCCGCCATCTTGGGAAGGCTGTTCCCTTACTTTGTCTGGGGGTTAGCGCGCTAGCGCTTTTCTCCGCCACTCCCCTACTTAAGGTGAGCCTTGACTCGGGGTCAGCCTGGAGAAGGTGACCACCGCGTTTGCAGAGTTTTACTCGATCAGCGCTGTGCTGTGGCTCGCGCTTCTGTTTTAACTCATCCAATTTTTGTATTTGTGTTTATTTGTTTTTATTACCCCTGTTTTTATTGTTCTGCTGCGACCCCCCCCTGGCCCTCACCGCATATAATACAAATTCAAGCACCGCTATTTTGCGGGTCCGGGCTCCGGGGCTCCTGGGTCACGTGACTACGACGTGACGCCGCCATCTTGGGAAGGCTGTTCCCTTACTTTGTCTGGGGGTTAACGCGCTAGCGCTTTTCTCCGCCACTCGCCTACTTAAGGTGAGCCTTGACTCGGGGTCAGCCTGGAGAAGGTGACCACCGCGTTTGCAGAGTTTTACTCGATCAGCGCTGTGCTGTGGCTCGCGCTTCTGTTTTAACTCATCCAATTTTTGTATTTGTGTTTATTTGTTTTTATTACCCCTGTTTTTATTGTTCTGCTGCGACCCCCCCTGGCCCTCACCGCATATAATACAAATTCAAGCACCGCTATTTTGCGGGTCCGGGCTCCGGGGCTCCTGGGTCACGTGACTACGACGTGACGCCGCCATCTTGGGAAGGCTGTTCCCTTACTTTGTCTGGGGGTTAGCGCGCTAGCGCTTTTCTCCGCCACTCGCCTACTTAATGCTCGCCTGGAGCGTAGCGGTCTAGCGCAGCGGTCGCGCCCTCGCTACGCCTGAGTCTCGCCAGAGTCCTGCCCGTCTGCGCCCGTCAGCGCTAAGGCAGGGCTAGGGCAGGGGACTCTGGCTTCCATAGGATGATATCGGCTGCGAACCTGCGTTTACTGCGCCACGAGGTAAGAGATTGCCTTCATGGCGCCCTGGATCCTCTTAGTGGGCCCTTTCAGTGTCCCACCTGCTCCTTTAACATCCCTAAGCCATAGCCTATTTTAAGTCTTCAAACTAGACCTCCCCGTGTCCGCAAGCCAGACTCTGTGGTAGGCGGTGCTACTCAAACTACCCTTAAAATTTTTCATCTGAATGTTAGATCGCTGACATGCCACCATCAAGAAGTATTTTCTTTGATTACAGATGACAATCCGGATATATTTTTCTTTACCGAAACCTGGCTGCATGACCAATCTATGGCTGTCATGAATTTAGCCCTCCCTGTGGGATACTCCATGCACTCTCTCCACCGTAATGCTAGAGGCGGAGGCATCGCAGTTGCGGTAAAAACTTATTATCCCTGCGTTTGGAAGCCTACCATCATAGCAGGGTGTGAGAGCGCGCATTTTAACATCACAGTGAATCCCCATTTTACCTTTTCGGGGCTATTAATTTATAGGCCTCCCGGTCCCGAGGGCGCCTTCCGCCATAGCCTCCTGGAGGTGGTCTCCTCTTTAGTCATGAAAACTGTCAATTTCACGATTATTGGCGACCTCAACTTGCATATGGATGCTCCACTCTCTAACTCGGTCTACAGCCTGTTGGCGTATCTTGAAGCATTTCAATTAAACCAACTGGTACAGCTACCGACTCATATAGGCGGACATCTGCTAGACCCCTTCTTGACGAATCTCGCCACCAATATTTCAGTGCTTCAACCTAGACCTATGGCCTGGACCGATCACCATTTGATCGAAACTCATATCACTACTTCTACTCCTCCCTTCAGAAACAATACTCCTGACCTTTTCAAACGCCCCTGGAGAAACTTGAATCTTGAGCATTTTCATCGGCTTTTGATGAAACGCCATCCTCAACCCCCCATTGAAGTCTCTCTTGGCTATGATAGTTTTTGTGAGTGGTTAAATCACTCATTAGATACTCTTATACCGGCCAGGTGGAGTAAGACCAGATCAAGTCCCTCTAGTCCTTGGTACGACGAATCCCTTAAAACGCTCAAATCTTCCTGCAAAAAAGCGGAACGCGCATGGCGTAAAACTTACGATGTTGACCTCAAGTCGGCCTATAGGGCCTGTATTAGAGTGTACCATCGGGCCATATGTTCAGCTAGGGCTGCCTTTTACTCTCAGGAGATAAAGAACAGTACGAATCCTACCAAGGTGATTTTCAGGGTATGCAAGGACCTCACAAGTAAAAAGAACGATACTACTACTCTTGAAGCCTCCTTGGCTCACTGTGAGGATTTGGCGTCGTTTTTCGTTGAAAAGGTGGAGGCCATCTATAGGTCATTCTCTCAAACCTCCATCAGGGAGAATATTATTGTATCAACGGTCTCTACACCTCTGTTGATTATCCCCAGTCCCACTCTGGAGGAGTTTAAAGCCTTGACGACGAAAGTCAAATCCGGCTCACCGGATGACCCCATGAGACCCATCCAATTCCGGGAACTCGCCGAGTGCTGCTACCCTGCTATGCACAGTCTTATTGAGCTGTCCTTTAACACCGGCAGTGTTCCCAGTGCATGGAAGCAGGCTACCATCATTCCGATCCTTAAAAAGCCTGCCCTTGACCCCACCAAATCAGAACACTATCGGCCTATCTCCCTGCTCCCCTGGCTAGCTAAATTAGCAGAATCACATGCTAACCACATTTTATCATCTCATCTGCAGGAAGCTAATATACTGGATAACTCTCAGAATGGGTTTCGTGCGGGCCACAGTACCGAGACTGCCCTCTTGGTTGTGGTGGAGCACATCAGGAAGATGCTGGATCAGGGTCAGACGGCGGCACTGATCCTATTGGATCTCAGTGCCGCCTTTGATACGGTTTCCCACCAGATCCTTCTGCACCGTCTCGAGGAGGTTGGAGTTGGAGAGATAGCACTCGAGTGGTTCCGATCCTTTCTCACAGATCGAACCTTCAAAAGTATCCACACCACCCTTTGTTTCTGCTCCTCGTTCCATTCCTCAGGGTGTCCCGCAGGGATCGGCCCTTAGCCCTACCTTATTTAATTTATATGTTCAGCCGTTGGTGGAGGTTGCCCATAGTTTCGGTCTCATCATGGTGTCATACGCCGATGACACGCAGCTGGCGGTGGCACTTAATGGTGACTCCAACATGGATGCTCCTACCTTTCAGTCAGCTCTTAAAGCTGTGGCAGGCTGGATGGCGAATAATCGACTCCAACTTAATGCCTCTAAGACCGAGGTTATTATTTTTGGTAGGGAAAGTGGGCTTTGGGGTGATCAATGGTGGCCATCTGAATTGGGCCATGTTCCCACCCCGGTGGCCGAAGTTAGAAACCTTGGGGTTTGGCTTGACGATAAACTCTCCTTCACCTCCCATACTAAACGTGTAGCTGGTACCTGTTTTGGTGCCCTGCAGTGTCTTCGACCTATCTTCAAGTTTTTTGATGCGGACACCAGACAGATCATTGTCCAAGCTCTGGTTCTTACCAGATTGGACTATGCCAGCTCTCTGCTCTTGTGGGTGAATCAGGCAGAACTAGCTCGCCTTCAGAGGGTGCAAAAAGCGGCGGCCAGGATGCTGGTCGGCCTTCCGAAGTTTGTCTCTGCCCGCCGAACTATTCAAGATCTTCATTGGTTGCCTGTTGGGCAAAGAATTAAATTTAAAGCTCTTTGTTTAGCTTTTAAAATTCTTAAGTCAGCTTCCCCCCCTATCCTTTCGCAGACAATCCTGCACTATGTCCCTTCTAGAGCCCTTCGATCCTCAGGGTTAAATCTTGCCATTGTGCCACGCTTTAAAAGAGCTAGAATGGGTGGACGTTCTTTTTCAGTGTTGGCGGCAGCTCTCTGGAACTCTTTGCCCGCTCCTCTCCGCTCCATCCCTGATCTGCTTCCTTTTAGGAAGGCATTAAAAACCTTCCTATTTTCTACAGTCTAGTCCCATTCCTACCTGGTCATTTTTGCTGTGTTGTGTTCTACCATCTCCTAAAGCGCCGGGACGCCACTTGGCTGCGGCATCTGCGCGCTATATAAAATAAAATAACATAACATAAATAACATAACATAACAAAACAATGGGCCCAGCTACATGTCTGTCCTGTTTTTTCTATGGAATAGAGAGATGCAAGGGCTGTTGAGTGCAGGTTGTCATCCAACAATGGGCGAGCCTTTAGCCAAGCCACTGATTTGGCACTAGAGGGGACCGAGGTGACGCAACATCAGGTCCAGTAGCCTGTAGGACAAATTAACTTTGCTTTACGCATAATCCCAATGGGCCTCCCCTTTCACAGATCCATAGCTGGGCCAATGACTGGATTAATCGAAAAACACCACCACATATTGCTACAGGTTGAGGTGAAGGAAGATCTGGCAGAAATTCCTCAGGGTGTTTAATCCAGCTGTGCTTTGCCAACTACCAACCACCCCCCCTAGTGACTAGCGCGAGTTAAGGCCTGTACACGGATGCAGCCAGTAGCACCGGTTGCAGGACCATACTTGGACACCAATAGTGCATAGGTGATTGGCTGGCTGACTTGCATGAGGGCGGGCCGACCGGAACTCTCGCCTTGGGTGGAAACTTTTTCCCATTGTTGTGACAGTCACCATTCGGTCTAACTTTTTCTGGAACAGATTGGTGGGTGTCTAGTCAGACAACTTGTCAGTTGTAGGTGCGATTAACAGCCAGGCTGGGTCATGTAGGCGGATATTCAGGTTTTGGAACTTCTTGCCTTTGCAGGACTCTGAATATGGGGTTTATGGCCATACAGATTTCAGGGTTCCATAATCAGGCAGCTGATGCCTATCTCGTTCCAGTGTTAATGAAGCCCGGGTTTTTCACCTTTCAAGCAGCAGCTCAGATGGCTATGTTCCCGACATCTCTTTGGTGGATTGGAGTCCTGCCTTATCACAGTTGGTAGGGGCCTCGCTTAGCTAGCGCACACAGAAGTCATACCAAAAGAGCCTAGGGCGTACAGGGCCCATGCGTGTCCGCGGGTGATGAAATTCCCCTTTTTTCACTGGAGGCCCACTTAGGGCTGCTTGCCATTATTGGGATCAGAAAGCAGGCTGCGGTCTTTCGCGAGAGCAAATTTGGACGGTGATCGTTTTCTTCTCCAAGCTTAGGGACATGCAGAATGAGGGCTATTCCTTCTTGGTGATCAAGATGTAAACGGGTGACATGTTGGCTCAGTCCACTTAGTGGGTCACTTCTCCAACGAAATTACCTTATTTTCCACAGCATATTTTGTGACATTTTAGGAGGCCTTCAGAGGTATCAAATTGGTAGGGGCATTGTGATTCAGCACGCTGGAGAGGTCTGCAGTTCTTGGACACTGGTATATATGCAGATAGGCTCACTCCCAGGGGGAGGTCCAAACCTGACCCTACTTGAAAGGGGACGGTAGTGGAGCTCAGACCGGCAAAAAGGGATAGAGTAGGCCTGTTGGTGCACATGGGGGCATACATGTCCATCCGTCATCAGGTTCAAACTCATGCATGGTTTGTTCATGGCATATAGGGGACTACATATCGCAGCTTGGGGATTGATCTAGTTGGTAACTCAAAGCAGAATTGGGGCTGCGATATGTGCAGCGGCCCGCATATTACGCTGTGCGACATTAAAGTAGTATGTCTTCCAAAGTTATGTGGGTGCTGTGTCACTTGTTCATGCGATGGGCTACTTATCGTTTGCAGCAGCTGCGTCAGTTGAAGCTGATGGGCTTTGAGAGTTCTCCCTTTTGTTTGGTTGATGTCGGGCCTTCAGATCGCACACATTCGCCAGCTGGTGGAAGGCTCCGTGTGCCATGCGGGACTGCAGTTCCCTGACTTGGTAATCTTACATTTAGGCGGTAATGATACACAGGTTGTCGGGATTCGCCCGGATGGATATGACATGTCCAGGATGGCATGGGCTCATAGTGCCATGGCGTGAGTGGGGGCCAGGACTACAGTCCAGGGCATTTTAATGTTTTGGTCAAGTGCCTTGAATGCCAGAATGGCCTAGCTGCGCCGGGGGCAGGGGCCGGCTTGGGAATACACCCACAAATTACTCGTGGGGATTGTATGTTGCACTGCAGTGGTGTGCACATGTGTGACTTGGACTCAGACTTGTGGATTCATGGCATTTGGGTCTGACATGGCCATGGACCTGTGGATCGATGGAATATGGTTGTTCAGAAGTAATCTTGTGGTGGGGAGGGCGAAGGACCGGTTGGCCCTGATCGCCTTTGTGGCGGTAAACAGGCCACATAAATTGCCTTACATTGTTAAGGGGAGTCCTCCTGCATACTCCCTAGGCCAGCAGTGAGGGGGAGAGACGGTAAGCTCACCCCAGAGAGAATGGGGACACCCACTGGGGGCAAGGGCGCCAGATTACAAGTTATGGCATGGGGCTGCGTTCCCTGGTTATACCCTACGAGCCCCCTTGGGCAGCCTGGTGGTGGAGGGGTGGGGTCCCTAGGGTTGCGGACAAGGACCAGATGGCAGGGGCTCACCTCTCAAGGACGCAGGTGGGTTGCGCCTTGCGTGCTTCTCAGTTGGGGGATGCGAGCCGGAGGGCTCCTTAGTGCTGGAGTGATGGAGAGCATTCTTTGTATATACATTGTCTGCCATTTTTGCTGATGGTTCATGATGCTATGATCAAATGTAAATGTAATTATTATTTTAGTGATCAAATTTGATAAATCTATATCTTAAGGAATGTGAATCTTAGTTATATATTGTCATATTTATGTGTAATGGTTTGTAATAAACATGACCTCTATGTTACCCACAGCTCTTGTAATCCATTCTTGATTTGTGGGTTCTGATGGGGGCGGGAACAACCGGGGTGTCCGGGTCCTGTGTTCTGCGGTGTTTAGGGCAAAGCACTTTCTGGAATGTTCTCCCTTTTGTGTGAAATGGATTCCTTCTTTTTGGGCGCTGAGACCTTGCGCCACAGAAATGCCGATCTCCAGAGCATGGCACTTAGGTTGATGTTTGGAAAGATGACAACTGCTACGGTGTTCTAAAAAAGCATCTGCACACATCATCTCCTCCGATCTAAAGAATTTCATGCGCGCCAACCGCCATTCTTAGAACCTTCACTCTCCAACATTCTGGGGCCAGAAAACAGCAGACAGTTCTACGCTGGGTGGAGGGAACGAAAGGCCGGGCTGGATCAGACAGGATGATGTGGCACAGGGAAAAGGATAGAACGCTGGTAATGCACAGTTGCCAAACATCACCGTCAAACCGTGTTGGATTATTCCAGCAAATAATCCCTATTAGAATGGGAAATACCACCAAGAGACTATAAAACAGTCTTGTAGCATATTTTCTTTTAAATATGTTTTATTCATTCAAGTGGAGAAATTACAAGCTTATTCCATTTCATATGATACAAATACATATATGCTTTGCTATATACTGCATGCATGTACTAATTAAATCCACAATTGATCGTAAACATCCATAAGTGGTCTTGAATAAATAGTATAAGCTAATTTCTTACACTTTTTTTTCATATTTTTTTTAATAATCCTTCCTTAAATTCTTATCGTTTTACGAGGCATTCATACCTCTGGATCTGGAAGTAGGTCGATTAAGGATCCAATCGTTTAATCAGTACAAGATTCAAGCTGTGTAACAAAAATACGAATAGTGAATAAAAATATAGGGTCCCAAAGTTTTTTTTTTTTTGTTGAGTCTGATGTGGGATTGCCAAATACCAAGGCTGCCTAGTCTTGATTCCACTATAAGCAACAACAGAACAACAGGGGAACACCCAATATGGAAACATTGGTGGCAAGATAATAAACAAACAGTTGCTTAGTAGAATAGTAAGCGATGATTAAATCAAACAAAACAATCGATGTCACAAACTTCATTACAAAAGTTTCCTCACAGGTGTACTATGATTATAATTTAATTAGGGCTGGAGTTCGTGCCAAACGTGCTTGGTACTCGGGTGATTCGCACATGGAGAATAACGAAGCAAATGTGATGAGGACAAAAGGCGGACACGTATGTCTCCAACATTCTTATACAACGTTATATGCCATACATGTGTGAGTTATGACTTAAAGTAAATATTTTGCAATAACGTTAATATATCAATTGTCGATGGCGTTGGGACCCACTGGGACAACAATGATATTATAAGTCAGAGACGGGCCGATGGTGTTAACCAGGACACAGTCATATTTCCAGCCATAAGAGTCCTGGCCATCCTTGCTTGTGAACCACCAATTTAATTATTGCGGGTAGGTGACAGAGGGTTGGGTGCAGAGGACCCGCATGTGGCCTGCAGAGTGGTACCTGTGGCGGCTGATGTTTCATCTCATGTATTGTGTGCCTCGAGGATCCCCTCTGGTGCAAAGGACAAGCTTTACTCGCCTTCCTGAAACCTGCGCTGAATTCCAACCCCGGGTTAAGAGTTTTACCGTTGCATAATGCTGGCACGGATCAGCGCACCTCCTGCCAGGCATTCATATCTGGCTCAGAGGCGGTATAACGTTTGCTCCTGAGCGTGTTTCTACAGGTCCATCACAATGAGGCTGTGACACTACCATCTTCCTGATACACACTGGGCTGCCCTCTCCTCTTTGAAAACCAAGTGCCATGCGCAGTACCTCGCCTCAGTTTACTCTGGGGTTGAGCCAGCCTTTGTCCTGAGAAAGATTAACCCTGTAAAGTGGCAGCTTACCCTTGAAATGTACTTGCAAGTCTAAGGCTGGTGTTCAGCTCGGCACTTGTTTTATTGGAGCAAGGGGGTGAGGGTGAGTAAAGCAGGAGGGGGTTGATGGCGATGTCTTCTGTATAGTGGACCTGTATGTGGTGGGTTCAGCGCCTGCTGCAGAAGGCCTTGTGTAATTGGCAAGACTACTTCTGTCTCTAGCTGCTCCAAGGTGGAGGAACTGAGCGTCACTGATTTTTCCAGTGGCACCCATTATTCATTATTCAAGTGTCAGTTGACTTCACAATATTTACAGAATATTTGTTACCAGGGCAAAGATTTTAGGTGGTTGTGCGAGAATTTCCCCCCCAGTAGTTGTATATTTTCTAAATAGAACTGCAACTGACAGCGTGGTCATTAGAAAATATTTTTGGGCGGGAGTGAGCAGGGATACAAGGGGCCGTAAATAAAATTGGCAGGGGTTATAGAAAAAGAAAAGTACCTTATCACTACGTCTCTCCTCTGCGTTGGGCCGGAACATCAAGAACCCAGGCTCACCTAAGCCAAACACAATGCTGCAATACAGCTTTGTGATTTGTCTGAGCACTGTGGTTCGACGCTCAGATGGGGATGGGGAGCCTGGTCTGAGCACCGCGATTCGGCGCTCAGACGGGGACTGGGAGCCTGGGCATGTTATCCGCCCAGGCTGTAACACAGCCTGGGTGGAGAACATGCACAGTGCACATGACTGTTTGGCTGGCCCACCACTCAACCCTCTGCTCTTTGAACAGCCCCGCCTGCAAAGCTGCAGCAGCAGGAACAAATAAAAAGATTATAACATCGAGTTATCATTTTATTTTTTCCTTTATTTACACTGCTGGATAGCAGTAGGCGACACTCCTCTGCCTAGCGGAGGAGGCGCCACTGAAAACTGGTAGGGCACCTTTCGGGCAATAGTGAAGGTTGTATATGTACATTCATATAAGGATGTATACCAGATATATATATTATTACTGTAGTTTGAGCTGTACATAGTTTTTCCTAGGGACGTTCCAACACTAGGAAGGATGAACATACAAAAACAAAGACTAAATGGCTTTTAGTGGCTCAGTGGACAAATGCATTCACTCTAGGGATCTGTGTTGACCTAATGGGTACATGTTTAAATATCAGCCTGCTTTTTATCAGAAGGGGGTGAGAAAGAAAAGTGTGTGATCCTTTCAGCTTCCTTAGTTGCAATGTCAAAAAATCAATGGGGGAAGGGATCACTTGTCCTGAGTAACCAGGGTTTTGTTCTCTTATTCGGTTCCGGTGACGATTTAAAAAAAAAACCAAAAAAAAAAAAAACCCTCATTCACGTACCAAGGCTCGATAGGCGGTATATCTTGGTTCTCCACCTTGTTGTTAGCAACGTGACAGCATTTGATTGTATGCAGAGACAACACAAGTCGTGCCGAAACTGCTAAGGAGCAGGTCCAGCTACTCTCAGCACGCCCGAGGAGGCAATAATTGATCTCCGAAAAGGTACTATAAGGCCTTTCCTAATTGTAGAAAAATTATTCTGAGAATCTGACCTAAAACTCAAGGTTACCTCACTTTTCTCTACTTTCAATAGAGATACTAGGTCTTGAAGAAAGCCGACTTGACCCCTTGTGGGCAACTTGTGGCTGAAACATGTCGACCTTTTTATGGACATAACACAGTGCGGAAGCCTCCTAATCAAGCTTCCCACGCACGCCCAATCTTTTTAACCAGGCCTTTGTTCCAGCACCAAGTAAAATTTATCAGCACTGGTTATAGAAGCCTTTTTAACTGCACCCCCCCATGTTTTTGATCACTAAATCACTACTGTACTTACCAGTGGTTTACCTCCGGTTGGAGGAAGCATGCACAACCCTATGAGGATGCTGTCACGTTGCTAACTACAAGACGGAGAACCAAGATATACTGCCTATCGAGCCTTGGTACGTGAATGAGGGTTTTTTAATCTGCACCGGAACCGAATAAGAGAACAAAACCCTGGTTACGCAGGACAAGTGATCCCTTCCCCCATTGATTTTTCAAATCTCAGCCTGTCATTCTTCTGAGGTCGGATAAACATCTGTTAAGCATGATCCCCCTCAAGACATGAACTTGCACTTCAAAAACGCACATGATATCTGTTTTACAAGTAGCCACGGTCTAAAGCATTTTCGAAATCCTGCATGTGAAGTAAATATGCTCTAGTAGATGAGTGAAAAGATTCCATAGTTTAGCAGTAGATACTAAGAGTGCTTCTTCCAAAGTGGCAATTTTCAACTCTTGGGTCCTTCAGTAGAGTAGCACTGAGCAACCTAAGAGACCTAGGTGGAGATTGTCTGTTAAATTTAGCAGGCAGAGGTGGGGCCTAGCTGCTTGAATTTAGCTGAATATTAAGGCTACCTAAGTCTTTTCAATCAATCAATCAGTCTACTTGTATACTAGTACTTGTAGAGCGCGCTACTCACCCACGAGGGTCTCAAGGCGCTGGAAGGGGGAGGAGGGGGTGCTGCTACTTCTCGAAGAGCCAGATCATGAGGATTCTTCTGAAGGTGAGTAGGTCTTGGGTCTGCCGCAGGAGGGTGGGCAGGGTGTTTCAGGTCTTGGCGGTGAGGAAGGAGAAGAATCTACCGCCGGAGGTTGCTTGTTGGATGCGAGGAACAGCGGTGAGGGCGAGGCTGGCAGAGCGGAGTTGGCGGGCGGGGGTGTAGAAGCTGAGTCTGCTGTTAAGGTAGGCTGGCCCGGTGCTGTGTAGTGGTTTGTGTGCGTGGATGAGGAGTCTGAAGGTGATCCTTTTGTCAACGGGGAGCCAGTGTAGGTCTCTCAGGTGGGGGGTGATGTGGCTGCGGTGAGGGATGTTGAGGATCAGATGGGCGGAGGCGTTTTGAATGCGTTGTAGTTGTCGTAGGAGTTTGGCTGAGATTCCTGCGTAGACTGCGTTGCCGTCATCTAGTCTGCAACTGACGAGGGCCTGTATCACTGTTCTTCTTGTTTCGGTGGGGATCCACTTGTAGATCCTGTGGAGCATGCGGGGGGGTTGTAGCAGGAGGAGGAGACGGCGCTTACCTGCTTCGACATGGAGAGGGAGGAGTCGAGGATGATTCCTAGGTTGCGTGCGTGGTCAGTGGGTGTTGGTGCTGCTCCTAGCGTGGTTGGCCACCAGGAGTCGTCCCATGCTGATGGGGCTGGTCCGAGGATGGATCAATCAATCAATCAAGCATTTGCATAGCGCGCTACTCAGCCAGAGGGTCTCAAGGCGCTTGGGGGAGGGGGGTCCGCTACTGCTCGAAGAGCCAGGTCTTGAGTTGCTTCCTGAAGGAGAGGTGGTCTTGGGTCAGACGGAGGTGGATGGGGAGGGAGTTCCAAGTCTTGGCAGCCAGGTAGGAGAAGGATCTTCCTCCCGTGGTGGCTCTTCTGATGCGTGGAACGGCGGCGAGGGCGTGGCTGGTCGATCGAAGCTGGCGGGTGGGGGTGTAGAAGTTCAGGCAGTTGTTGAGGTATCTGGGGCCCTGGTTGTGGAAGGCTTTGTGGGTGAGGAGTCGGAACGTGATTCTCTTGCTGACGGGGAGCCAGTGCAGGTCTCTCAGGTGACCGGAGATGTGGTTGTGTCGGGGGATGTCCAGGATGAGTCGAGCGGAGGCGTTCTGGATGCGTTGGAGTCTTTTCTGCAGTTTGGCTGTGGTTCCAGCGTAGAGGGTGTTTCCGTAGTCCAGTCGGCTGGTGACGAGTGCCTGGGTGACCGTCTTTCTGGTTTCAGTGGGGATCCATCGGAAGATCTTACGTAGCATGCGTAGGATGTTGAAGCATGACGAGGAGATGGCGTGGACTTGTCTGGTCATCGAGAGGGAGGAGTCCAGGATGAAGCCCAGGTTGCGTGCATGGTCCGTTGGTTTGGGTGCGCTGCCCAGGGCAGGGGGCCACCAGGAGTCGTCCCAGGCAGAGGGTGATGATCCCAGTATGAGGACTTCCGTCTTGTCTGAGTTCAGTTTCAGGCGGCTGTTCTTCATCCACTCGGCTACTTCTTTCATTTCTTTGTGTAGGTTGGTTCTGGCGGTGACGGGGTCGCTGGTGAGGGAGAGGATAAGCTGGGTGTCGTCGGCATAGGAGATGATGTTGAGGTTGTGTTAGCGTGCGATGGCTGCGAGAGGGCTCATGTAGACGTTGAAGAGGGTGGGGCTGAGAGATGATCCTTGTGGTACGCCGCAGATGACTTCGGTGGCCTCGGATCTGAACGGGGGAGGCTGACTCTCTGTATTCTTCCGGCGAGGAATGAGATGATCCTCTCCAGTGCCTTCTCCTGGATTCCGATGTTGTTGAGGCGCTGCACTAGGGTGCGGTGGCAGACCGTGTTGAACGCTGCGGAGAGGTCCAGGAGGATGAGGGCCGCTGTTTCCCCGTTGTCGAGCATGGCTCGGATGTCGTCTGTGGCTGCGATGAGGGCGGTCTCGGTGCTGTGGTTGGCTCGGAACCCGGACTGCGAGTGGTCGAGGGATCTATTAGTCTCGAGGAAGGCGGCAAGCTGTATGTTGACGGTCTCCTCCATGACTTTGGCAGGAAAAGGGAGGAGCGAGATGGGGCGGTAGTTTTTGAGGTCGGTGGGGTCTGCTGATGGTTTCTTCAGTAGGGCGCTGAGTTCGGCGTGCTTCCAGCTCTCCGGGAAGGTGGAGGTGTTGAAGGAGGTGTTGATGATGTCCCGGAGATGGGGTGCGATGACGGAGGATGAGGATCTCCGTCTTGTCTGAGTTCAGCTTCAGTCGGCTACTCCTCATCCATTTGGCGACGGCCTTCATTTGCTTGTGGAGGTTGATTTTGGCGGTGTGCGGGTCTTTGGTGAGGGAAAGGATGAGCTGGGTGTCGTCAGCATAGGAGATGATGTTGAGGTCGTGCTGGCGGACCATTTGTGCGAGAGGGGCCATGTAGACGTTGAACAGTGTAGGGCTGAGGGAAGAGCCCATGGGTACGCCGCAGATGATGTCGGTGGCTTCAGAATGGAAAGGTGGGAGGCGGACGCTCTGGGTTCTGCCGGTGAGGAAGGACGTGGTCCAGTTGAGGTCCTTCTCTTGAATTCCAGCTTCTAGGAGGCGTGTCTTTAGTGTGTGGTGGCAAACCGTGTCGAAGGCTACTGACCGGTCCAGGAGGATGAGGGCTGATGTTTCGCCATTGTCTAGAGGGCGCCTGATGTCGTCTGTGGCGGCGAAGAGGGCTGTCTCGGTGCTGTGGTTTCTTCTGAATCCGGACTGGGATGGGTCTAAGATGTTGTCCTCGAGATGGCGGGTCAGTTGTATGTTGACGATTTTCTCGATGGCCTTCGCCGGGAACGGGAGCAGGGAGATGGGCCGGAAGTTCTTTAAGTCCTTGGGGTCCGCCTTGGGCTTCTTGAGAACGGTGTGGATCTTGGCGTGCTTCCAGCTTTACGGGAATGTAGATGTCTCGCAGGAGAAGTTGATGACTTTCCGTAGTTGGGATGCGATGGCTGCGTCTGCTTTGTTGAATACGTGGTGTGGGAAGGGGTCTCCAGGTGATCCTGAGTGGATGGAGTTTATGACCTTGCGTGTCTCGTCATCGGTAACGTTGGTGCAGGAGGTCAGGCCGTTGATGCGGGTGGTGTTTGTCGGATGGGTGAGGCCTGTCGTTATTGGGGCGGTCGGGGTGTTGAAGCTGTCATGTTGTCCAAGATCTTGCAGTGGAAGAAGGTGGCCAGTGCGTCGCACAGTTCTTGTGAGGGCGGGATGTCGTTGGCGCTGGTGTTGGAGAGTTCCTTCATGATGCTGAATAGCTCTTTGCTGTTGTGTGCGTTGTTGTCTAGGCGGGCTTTGAAGGAAGATATCTGGCGAGTCTGATGATGTGGTGATGTCTGTGGGTGGCATCCTTGTGGGCTGCGTGGCTGACTGGTGTTTGTTTGTGGAGCCTTTTCTTTTCCTCTTTTCGGCATGCTCGTTTGGAGGTCTGGAGCTCTTCGGTGAACCAGGTGGCTTTCTTGCTGGTGAGGCTGTTGGAGGGTTTCTGGAGCGGGGCGAGGGTGTTGGCGCAGTCGTTGATCCACTGTCTCAGATTGCGGGTGGCGATGTCGGTGGGTGGGTTCTGGGCGAGGGTGGTGGTCAGCTGGTCCTCTGTGTCTTTGCTCCAGCAGCGGCGTGGCAGCTGTTGGGTGCGGTGGTGAGTGGTGACCTTGTTGAAGGTGAAATGGATGCAGCGATGGTCGGTCCAGTGGAGTTTGGTGGTGTGGTCGAAGGAGACGTGCGTGTTGGTGGAGAAGATGGGGTCAAGCGTGTGGCTGGCGGCATGGGTGGGAGCTGTGACGAGTTGTCTGAGGCAGAAGTTGGCGAGGTTGTCGATCAGGCAGGTGGACTTGGCGTTATTGTTCTCGGGGTGGAAGTTCAGATCCCCGAGGAAGATGTTGTCTGTGGAGTCGAGAGCGTAGGTGCTGGTGAGGTCGGCGAGGGGTTTGTAGACTAGTGTTCCTCTGAGAGTGGTGTTTGGGTCGGTGTGGATCTGGAAGTGCAGGTGTTTGGCGGTGTTGAGGGTGTCGTCTGAGTGGGTGGAGACCTTGATGGAGGACTTGTGGATGATGGCAATTCCTCCTCCGATTCCGTTGGCGCGGTCCCTCTGGGTGATCTTGTAGCTGTCTGGGACGGCTATGGCGATGTCGGCTGCCGAGGAGTCGTTCCACCAGGTCTCGGTCAGGAAGGCAACGTCTGTTGTGGAGGTGTAGATCAGGTCCCAGAGCTCGACGGTGTGTTTGTGTGCTGAGCGGGTGTTTAGGAGTATGCAGCGGAGGTAGTTGGGTCCGGTCCTTGGAGGTTTGGTGGCTCTGTCTCAGGTGAAGCGGCATGTGCGGCAGGAGAAAGGTCTGTGGGTCCGTTTTGGGGCGGCTTAGAAGCAGGTGTGGTCTCTGCCGGCGTTGAGTGCATGGAGTGTGCTGGCATTGTATCGGAGTATTGCGTCGTGGCGTTTGCGGGATCCAGGGGTTCAGGCACTGGGCGTGGTCCAGGCGCGGACGGGCTTGCCTCTGGCGCGCCACCGGCACGCCCGCTGTGCTGCCGTCATTTAAGGCGGGCAGGGAGGGAGGAGCAGCTGAGAGGCGGGAGCGGGGCGACGAATGGAGGGTGAGGGAGCGGGGCTGCAGGGGAGCAGCGGCGGGAAACGGGCAGGGGATCTGTAGAGGAAAAAAGGGGGAGGGGGCAATACGAGGCACAAAAACGAGGGAAGAGCAGAGACAGCAACAGTACAGTAAAACACAGAATTACAGATTACAAGGCACAAAAAACGAAGACGCTATATCACTGGGGCAGCAGCAGGATCAAACTCACGGCAGAGCGGCAGCACAGGGGGGGGAGAGGCACAGGCACACAGGTGGAGCTGTGCGGCAGGTAGGGAGCGACTTGGCCTGCAAGCAGGGTCAGGGGTCGCTCATTTCAAAATGTTAAGTCTAGATCTCGTCACTGAATACATAGGCTTAGTCTTGTGTAGCGCATACATTGTGAACTTTATTTCTTCTAGGTGCTCTCTGTGTTTAGGCAGATAAGGGGCATAAAGCGGAGTGCCCCGTATCGCACGAATCGCTTACCTGGGAGAAGTTGGGAATAAAATCTAGCAGAAGTTGAACAACGTGCAAGTAAATGATGGGCCAATCTCCTCTCTCTAGAAATCACTAATGCCAGCCCTCAGCATGTAACATTCAGTGCACAGCAGCTACAAGCACAGATGCAGCATAAGGCCACAGGGCCTTCTTTAACAAACAATTATACATCTGTAACACCTCTGCTTTTGGTGGTGTCGTTGGCACGGATTCCACTGCAGTATATCTTCCTGGGAAGATACTGGCTAAGAAGCTTAGCAGCATAGCAGCAAGAATGCCCATTTAAGGACAGAAAATCTAGCTTTAATTCACATAAATGTTGATAATGAAAAAATTTCACTCTCAAATATCAACGCCGTGTTTTTTTCTTTCAAATAAAGTTCGGTGTGCTGGAGAATAATGGTTAATAACCATAATCCTTTCTGTACACTACTTCATTGTGAAGGTTTTCCTATTTCTAAGCACTGTAAATAACACGTGGTACTATTACCCAATTTAATTTTACTCACAGAAATAGTGTACGTGAAGTCTGTATTTTAATGGTTGTAATGGTTTCTTAATGGTTTTTAATGGTTTATGGAGCACCTTGTTTGAGTGTGTGTTTGAGCACTGCAGAGCCCTCTCGCCTCCTAGGTTCATGCAGTAACACACACTTAAGCATGCCAGAAAGTGCAGCCCGCCGCTTCCGGGAGGGCCAGTGACACTGCTGTACAAATGCTGTTCATGTCAAATAAACAGACTTTTCAGAAGATTCTGAGGGGAAACGTGTTAAGCGGGGCGTAAATAATCACGAGGAGCATTGATTTTCCAAAATATAATTAAGCACGAAGATTTAGTACCCCAGCACTTCACTGTGTTTTAGTATTGTGATCCCAGGCAATGAGGACTTATTACAGGAAGAACCCACTTAGTCCAATGCCTTTTGCATATCTGAGACCTCCACTTAGTCCAATATCTTTGCATATCTGAGAGGTGGCAGAAAATATGCCAGAGGTGGCGTTAGTTCAAGACGTTCTTGTGTCTATCATGCCTGTCCCTGTCGCTGTGACTTTCATGTTCTGCTGACAATGCCGTATCCATGCTCCTCGGAGTCCACGTTGCTGGTATGTTTCGGTGGAGATCAGTGCAGCTTGAAATGTGCATGTTTCATACGGATTGTGCGATGTACCTTTGCAAGTACAGCACCCCACAGCCCCGTGGGACGGAGGACGCAGCTGCTGAGCGCCTTGAAGTAGGGTATAAGGTGCTGGACAGATGCAATTAGTTACCTCTCCTGTCACTGGCTTATCAGTCAAACGCATGCAGGCCAGTGTAATGGATATATTGGTTTCTCAGAGTGCTGGCAAGCAGCAGGGCCAACGCTACGTGAATCTTCAGATGCCAGATATCGCCTTCATGTGTATTTTCAATTGACTGCAACAGGCAAGAGTGTGAGCAAGTCACATTCTCTACTTAGGCTTCCGTGTGGACAGATTTGTATGCAGACTTTTTTGCAATGGTACTTTGGAATGTTTTTTTCAGCGATAAGCTTTTCTTTACTCTGCATGGCTAAAGAGAGTGTTGATTTATTGTTTGTAAGTGTGTGCAGAAAGGTACACCAAACTGACAAAGCTGTGTGTAAATTGTGCCGTGCTTGAAGTGAGACGTGCAGCTAGGAGCTACTGATGCACGACTTGCAGTGCCACACAGGCCCAGTTCATAAATTACAGAGCACCCTGTATTGCGTGGTGGTGTGCTCTTAAGAATGCCGCCTGCCTCGCCAAGTGTAGAAACTCTCCCCACGTCAGGGACTTCTTGTTCTGCGCATGTGTATGTAGAGTGTAGGAGGAAATAACGTGCATTATAAATGGTACAGCGGCGGACCATGCTAGGTACAGCGCATACTGCACAATTTTAATTGCTTCTGATAACCTTCGGGGTGCTGAAAACGACCTTCATACCTCCAGCGCCCTCCCCGTCACAGGATTTCCAGAATGCCCAGACCGCATCTGATTCGTCTTATTGAAAGTTGAAGAGAGCGCGCTACGGCTGGGTAGTGAAGGAAGCGACCGCTGACGGGGCCGTCTCTTCACCTGGCCCCGCCCGAGCGAAACCACTGGCGACTGAAGCTATTAGCTTTTCACGGCTATCCCCACATCCCCAGAAAAGCTCACTCTTTCCCAAAAGCAAGCTTCAGGAGTGTAGCTTATTGGTGCAGCAGGTACAGTGGTACGCGGGTGTGAAGGTCCCACTTCACCCCATACAAAACTGTGGGATGGAAGATTATTTTTCTTGCTTGTATTTTGGGCCCTGGCGCCCTCGCTATGCCACTGGCCTGCTTCAAGAGAAATAAGCCTCTTCCTCCCAACAGGCCCTGACTGGCATATATGGCAATCATGCAGTACCCGATGGGCTAGTTTGACTGGACAGTGTGAGGGCTGTTTTTTTTGGCTGTTTATAGGCCTGTTTAGGGTCTGCTGGGCTGGGTTTTACTATTGATTTCCCTAATATTAAAAAGAAAACCGTGCCTGCAGCAAGCTCAAATCAATGCAGCATTCCATACTTGAAAAACACATATATCTTGTCCTTACAAATTCAAAGCTGCCCCACTTTGTACACATGGTTTACATGGGCCGCTTTTTTAGCTGTCTAATTCACTTATAGGGGCCACTTTTTTTTGGTGTCCAGGCTTATTTTCTTTCCCAGTCCCAACATGCCCCAAAGAAGCAAAAGCATTCAACTAGGAAAGACCTCTGGACTGCTCAGTGGCGCCATCTTTTAACTCGGACAAACATGACCTTATTCAGGAGGTCTTTGGCCAAGAGAAATAAACTGAATCCTTTGTCAGACTATGAATCATCTGCCGTGCCACGTGCTGTGCTGTTAGTCTGAACCCCTCTCCACAACCCTTCTATAATAACCCAGACCACCCAGAGGGTTCCTCGTGATAACTGACTTGCCTCTTAGTTTAGTATTGGTATTGTTGCCAGGTTGGGAGGAGACATGACTGTTTCTACGTTCATTTTGAAAACTGTCACTTAAAAAAAATCTGAAAGCACTGATATAATCTGATCACTAAGGTGAAACCAATGTTAATGAAATACACTTTTAAAAAATTAGGAATCCAATTTATTTTTACATGTTTGTTGAAATATGTCTTAAAAATGAACGTGTTACTAAAGTTATTTAATACTTTTATTTTAGTCACTGTAAATAAACGCTCCCCATCTTTCTGAATGTTAGTGCTCTCAGCAGCCTAGTGTGGTCATTCAGCTGGGGGACGCATGTGAAGGGCAGGATGGCCCCATGCGGCCCCACCAGGGACATACTATGAATGTCACTGGAGTAGCTGCAGAATCCATTTAGAGGTCAGCCGGCCTTTGGGGGAATCGTGTGATTTCCATATGGCTGGTGTCTCTGGAAGGGCGTCGATGGTGCTAAGACATGGTCGGTCACACAGTTATTATAACCTGGCGTGTGACTGGCCATTCCTTAGTCACATCAGCCTTTGCAGAAACTCGTAACTAATTGCTTAAACTGTTTTTATGCTTGAATAAAGTATTGCTTCTCCTCAGTGGTATTACAAAACTTGAGGTGGCCCCAATGCAAAGTACACGGAGGCCCCCCAAGCCCTTCACACAGGAGCTCTCGGGCCATGGGCCTGCCACCCATGCACAGTGCTGTAAGGGGCCCCTTGGAGCTAACCCCCCGCGCGGTGGGGGCTAATGTTACGTCACTGCTTCTCCCTTGCCATTCTATGTAAATGGGCACCCTATTGCATAGCACCACAACATAAATCTGTATTGATGTACGGTCCATATGATGCTAAATTGTACTCTACTTTAGTACTGTTCTCTTAGCGGCACTGTGCAAACCTACCCTCTGTTGTTAATAAGCCCTACTTACATTAAACTATTACTGTACAGTGATACGCCCTCTCCGAGGCCTGGCTCACCCTCTCCGAGGCCTAGATCGCCCTCTCCGAGGCCTGGTTGGCCCTCTCCGAGGCCTGGTTCGCCATCTCCGAGGCCTGGTTCGCCGTCTCCAAGGCCTGTTTCGCCATCTCCAAGGCCTGGTACGCCGTCTCCAAGGCCTGGTACGTCTTCTCCAAGGCCTGATTCGCTCTCTCCGAGGTCTGGCTCGCCCTCTCGGAAGCCTGGTTTGCCCTTGTTTGCCCTCTGCAAACCTAGAATTTTCAAGAATTGACAACCACTGTTTGAGTTAAACCTGTTTAGCTCGAGTGTTAATTTATAAGCAGCCTCCATGACTGAATGTGGTAGATTACTCGCTGTCCACATTTCGAATGTAACGTTTGGTGCCGTTCCCAGGCCCGTCCGCTGGTTGGGTTCAAATTTAGAGAGAGAGTTTCTACTCTTAGGCTTGTCTTATGACTTCTGATTTTGATAACTTGCCTTCAGGAATGACAGTGACTACTTGCTTTGTATTAGGAAGCATAATTAGTCAAGTACTAGAAAGCACACAAGCAGATCTCTCTTGCATGCTTTGATTAGATGCTGATGGGACAAGAACCCCCTCTCCTCCCAACTGGGTATATGCCGCATATTTCAGAGAGAACAGAGATAGATGTATGTCTTGGTGAGTTTTGAGTGTTAGAGAAACGAGAGCTAATTTATTTTTCCAGTACAACTTCCAGGTAATTTACCCTCCTCTGCTGCTGGGCCATCAGAGCGTACCCACATGTCAGCTGCCAGACATCAGTATTTGTAAGGAGATGTCAGTACAAGCTCCTTCTATGCATAGGCGCTGCTGTGCTGTTCATCAAAACGAACCACTCTGCTCAGCTGCACTACACATCTGTGCCCTGAACTTCTGCAGATTTTAGATATCCCAAAAACGTTTGTTTCCGTCTTGCGCCCTCCTCCTCAAGCCGCCTGGTTTGCACCCTTGAATTATATCTTTATTACTAACTCTATAACCTCTGTTTACAGTTACAGTGTACACGTTTCTCATACGAATGATTGTCTTAAATCACAAACGTGTGGAATTTCATGAAGATATAAAGCATTCTGTTTGTTGTGTGTCCCCAAAATGACTTCTTGGCCCCCGTCCCTGAGACTCCTGCTTTCCTCATGTTTGTTACTTGTTCCGTGTTTCTTCTTACCTCATTATTATTGGAAGAATCTTAATCTAAATGACACTTCCTATAAATTCATCGATTGAGCGATTCTGACCAAGTTTTCTTTTTTGCCTCACGTTTTCTTTGTAGGTCTCGCCTATAGAGAGGAGTTGGCCTAACGGCTAGGGCGCTCGACCTCGGACCTGGGGATCTGTGTTCGAGTCTCGGTAACGACGCCAAAAACCTCCTGTGATTCTGGGCAAATCACTTAATCTCCCCGTGCCTAAAATGAATGCGTGTCCTCATGTAACGTAACTGGTGCTATGTAAAGAGCCTGATTCAGTTCGGGTCTAGTTCGCGCTATATAAAACTCTGCAAAAAAATTAGATACCATATGAGCTGTCTGTTGTGAGACGCATTGTTTGCTTAAAGTAGCCTGCCCATTACTAAACATTGGTTGGCTTTATAGTCGCTTTCATTTTCTTGCTTCTTATTCGTTAACGTTACTTCCCCATCTTGTGCTTGTTCCTCCTGTGCACTCCTGTGTTTTCCAGCTGTCTCCCTCATTCATGATCTTCTATCCTTCTGCCCCGCACATGTTGCTCTTTTTCATGCCCATGTGCTTCTCCCCCCAGCTTCACGTTACTCTCTTCTGCTTGCTCCTCCTTCTGCTACACATTGATTGTGTCAGTTGCTTTCTCCTGCTCCATGTACCACTCTCTCCTTTTGCTTCCCTCAACCCGTGCCTCCCAGCTAGTCTCGCCCTCCCTCACACTCTCCATGGAACCCCCCCAACCCCATGGAAACACCGCGCACCCACCCACCTGTGCCCTCATGGTACTCACCTGTGAACTCATGGTAATCCAACACCCCGTGCCCTCATGGTACTCCCCCACCCACTTGTGCCCTTCTGGCACTCTCCCCTCCCTCATCCCACCCACCCGTGCTCTCATGTACTCTCCCCTCATCCCACCCACCCTTGCCCTTATGGTACTCTCCCCTCCCCCACCCCAACCACCCGTGCCCTTATGGTACTCTCCCCTCCCCACCCCAGCCACCTGTGCCCTTATGGTACTCTACGTCCCCTCTTCCACCCAGCCATGACCTCATGGTACTCTCCCCCCAACCTCACCCAGCCATGACTTCGTGCTACTCCCCCCCCCCCCTACCCAGCCGCGACCTCATGCTACTCCCCAATGACCCCACCCACCCATGACCTCATGCTACTCCCTTGTGATTTCCCCACCCACCCGAGCCCTTGTGATTTACCCACCCACCCACCCGAGCCCTTGTGGTTTCCCCACCGAAACACACACCCGAGCCCTTGTGGTTTCCCCACCCACCCGAGCCCTTGTGGTTTCCCCACCCACCCACCCACCCACCCGAGCCCTTGTGGTTTCCCCACCCACCCACCCCTCCCGAGCCCTTGTGGTTTCCCCACCCACTCACCCACCCACCCCACCCAAACCCTTGTGGTTTCCCCACCCACTCACCCACCCACCCCACCCAAACCCTTGTGGTTTCCCCACCCACCCACCCCACCCGAGCCCTTGTGGTTTCCCCACCCCGACAAACCCACCCACCCGAGCCCTTGTGGTTTCCCCACCCACCCACCCACCCGAGCCCTTGTGCTTTCCCCACCCACCCCACCCACCCGAGCCCTTGTGCTTTCCCCACCCACCCCACCCACCCGAGCCCTTGTGGTTTCCCCACCCACCCACCCACCCCACCCACCCGAGCCCTTGTGGTTTCCCCACCCACCCACCCCACCCGAGCCCTTGTGGTCTCCCCACCCACCCACCCACCCACCCCACCCGAGCCCTTGTGGTCTCCCCACCCACCCCACCCGAGCCCTTGTGGTTTTCCCACCCACCCCACCCGAGCCCTTGTGGTTTTCCCACCCACCCCACCCGAGCCCTTGTGGTTTCCCCACCCACCCACCCCACCCGAGCCCTTGTGGTTTCCCCACCCACCCACCCACCCCACCCGAGCCCTTGTGGTTTCCCCACCCACCCACCCCACCCGAGCCCTTGTGGTTTCCCCACCCACCCACCCCTCCCGAGCCCTTGTGGTTTCCCCACCCACCCACCCCTCCCGAGCCCTTGTGGTTTCCCCACCCACCCACCCCTCCCGAGCCCTTGTGGTTTCCCCACCCACCCACCCCACCCGAGCCCTTGTGGTTTCCCCACCCAAGCCCTTGTGGTTTCCCCACCCACCCACCCCACCCGAGCCCTTGTGGTTTCCCCACCCACCCACCCCACCCGAGCCCTTGTGGTTTCCCCACCCACCCACCCCACCCGAGCCCCTGTGGTTTCCCCACCCACCCACCCCACCCCACCCGAGCCCCTGTGGTTTCCCCACCCACCCACCCCACCCCACCCGAGCCCCTGTGGTTTCCCCACCCACCCACCCCACCCGAGCCCCTGTGGTTTCCCCACCCACCCACCCCACCCGAGCCCCTGTGGTTTCCCCACCCACCCACCCCACCCGAGCCCCTGTGGTTTCCCCACCCACCCACCCCACCCGAGCCCCTGTGGTTTCCCCCCCCACCCACCCCACCCGAGCCCCTGTGGTTTCCCCCCCCCACCCACCCCACCCGAGCCCTCGTGGTTTACTCCCCCCCCACCCACCCGAGCCCTCGTGGTTTACTCCCCCCCCACCCACCCGAGCCCTCGTGGTTTACTCCCCCCCCACCCACCCGAGCCCTCGTGGTTTACTCCCCACCCACCCACCCACCCGAGCCCTCGTGGTTTACTCCCCACCCACCCACCCGAGCCCTCGTGGTTTACTCCCCACCCACCCACCCACCCGAGCCCTCGTGGTTTACTCCCCACCCACCCACCCACCCGAGCCCTCGTGGTTTACTCCCCACCCACCCACCCACCCGAGCCCTCGTGGTTTACTCCCCACCCACCCACCCACCCGAGCCCTCGTGGTTTACTCCCCACCCACCCACCCGAGCCCTCGTGGTTTACTCCCCACCCACCCACCCGAGCCCTCGTGGTTTACTCCCCACCCACCCACCCGAGCCCTCATGGTTTACTCCCCACCCACCCACCCGAGCCCTCATGGTTTACTCCCCACCCACCCACCCGAGCCCTCATGGTATACTCCCCCCCCCCCTTCCCCTACCGAGCCCTCATGGTATACTTCCCCCCCCTTCCCCTACCGAGCCCTCATGGTATACTCCCTCCCCCCCTCCCACATAAGCCCTCAAGGTACTCCCCTCCCACCCACCCGAGCCCTTAAAGTACTCCCCTCTCCACCTAAGAACCCATGGTACTGCGCCCCCACACCCACCCATACCCCTATGGTACTCCCTCCCCCAACACCTACCCATGGTTCTCCTTCCCCAAAAACCATCCATGGCCTCATGGTACTCCCCCCCCCCCCCCCCAATAGACCCACCCATGTCCCTATGGTACTCTCCCACCCCTCTCCCCCCTCCATACACACCCTTGCCCCCAATGGTACCCTCACCGATAACTAAATGATGCTTGCCCGCACCCCTCGTCCACCAGGGTTCTTCCCTCACCCATATTGCTGTGGTATTCCCCCCCCCACCTGGGCCCTCCCAGGTTGTTTTTGCCCACCTGTGCCTCCCTGTGTTGCTTCTGCCCGCTCCCAATATTGCTTGCCCCCATTCCTAATCATGTGTTGTCAAGGCGGTACTTTTATTTTTTTCATTTTGTTTATTGCTCCAACTCGCATCATTAAAAAAAACGGATTTAATTTTTTTGATTCATTATATAGGCATGCATCTGCAAAATATGGTCACTTGCGTCAAAGGCTTTCTTTTCTTTTAATAGTCATGCTGCACAGATGTCTTAACCAATGTGGAACTATCTTATTGTTGATTGATAATCCCAAAATTGCTTAGACGCTCTGCAGCATCATCTCAAAGTGTTTCTATGCCAAGTGCCATACATTTTACACCAATAGTGGAGTACTCAGACAAGTAATCAATAACCCATAAAGCCACTTAAACACAGACTGGCCGAATGATAGACATTGACACAAATTAGTCACTCAACCATCGATTCACTGAGATGCGTATGATCACTCACTTATTCAGTCACACACCCACTAAATCATCCAAACAGGCACTCGTACACCCACTGATTCATCAGTAGACCTTGATGTATATATATTTAACACTGATAAATTTTTTAGAAACAGTCAGTCACTGAATGACCCCATCAGTTATGTCACTGACCATGTCATGAGTGATGTTGTGAGGTCATAATCTGTACATTGTGGGGCGCGAGTTATAGTTGGCTCACCTAACTAGAACTGCTGAATTTCTCTGGTTTTGTACGAGTGAAATGTCAGCCTAACTATAACTATCATGTAACCTTTGTTTTTTTTTCAGTGAATGTCTAAAGTTTTAAAAATTCTATCTCCTAACTATAACGCCCCTGTAACTTTTTTTATTTTAGTGAATATACTATATATATAGTTAATGACGGCTTCAAGGAGCAACTAAGGTTTGGGAGGGGACGAAAGCAACGGGGACTGGGCAGGAGTGAGGGAACAAACAAGTTCCTTGAGTATGGGCCGATAGAGGCCTTTTAAAAGAGACTTATGTTTGAGGATAGCAGTGGACGAGCTTGGGGAGAGGGATGAAGGAACAACACTCGGTTGGGGAGAACAGTGAATAATGACATCTCATTGTAACACCCCCGTTCTGTAGGACCCCTCCCGTGATGCAGGCCATGATCTATAGCGTGTGTTAGAGAAGGGTTGCATCAAAGCATTGATTTTAGTTGGAAAATACTAAACGCCGGGGCCTATAAATGAGTTCCAAGTTGTGTTTCAGCAGTTTTACTCTGTATGTCACTTTGCTTCAAAGTAGTTCTTTCTGCATTACGTTGTTGCGTCACGCCATTAAGGCAGCGGCACATGTTCTTTGTTTCACTTGGCTTCCTAGGTGAACATTTAGGACGACCATGGTGTCCGGTTTTCCCAACACCTGCTAGATTAACATTAAGTATGCCAGGAATGAGGTGCGTCCAGCATCTGTTCAGACCCAGTTGTGATGCATCATTGGGCGATGCGTCTCGCCTCCTTCGAAGACAGGTTAATCTGGGCAGGTCGGGGGTATGAGGCACCCTGAGGAAGTATTTCTACTTCTTCCCAGGCTGGAATTGCATAAGGAATGCAGGTCATGACTGAGGCTCGCTGGGACTGGGAGTGTCTTTGGCGGGGACCTGGAATGGCTTGGCTGGTGTGGTGACGCAGTTGGGGAGTGAGGCCATTGTTAGATCAGCGTGGGAAGCCGCTTGTCTGTACCTCCTTGTACTTTGACAGACACCCACAGTCCACGTAGTCCCTTTGTCCTGCGATAAAAGCAGGAGCCTGTTGGGAACTGCGCAGGCTGAATGGCTCTTTTTGTTATAATATGCTGCCATTGTGCTATGCTCTTCGTAAGGCCTTTCACGACCTGTGTACATGGGCCGGCGGCCAGGTGCGACGCTCTCACCTGGTAAATCTCCAAAGATTCCTCTTAGCTGAAGTTCTAGGCTGGCCCCGCCTTGTGCTGTTTAAACAACACGGCGCCAAGTAATACCTGTAGGTTTGCATTGTGCAGGGAGGTGAGGTGGCTTGAGCTGGTTCGGTAGCCTGGGGACAGGAAGCTGCACCCTCATTTATAAGCTGCAACTGTCATTCAGAAACACAGAGCTAGGAAGCTATAGCGCATACTGTGTACAGTCATCAGTGGGGAAAAAAATGCATTACTCTATCAGTAAACCAGGTCGGACGTTGACTGGTTGAGTTTTGGACTTGTCGGTGCTTTATTTTTGTCAAGGTTTTTGGAAAACTTTATAGTTGGAAAGCTGCTGGACCCTTGACCAGTTAATTAAAAAATATTAAATAAAAAAATGGCTAAAGCCAAACATTAGCCCCTAGCGCAGATGGGAACTACTTGGTGCGTGGATACGCTCCTTGTGAAAGAACAGAATAATGGCTTCATTCACAATGAAGTTAGTCACTGGCTGAAGATGCTGTTGGCTGCTGGCTGAAGGGGCTGTTGGCTGTAATGGGCTGAAGAAAAATGTGAATGTCATAAGGTACCACTGGGTTAAAACGGATGCCCTAAAAAGCCTAAAGGAAAATATATATTATACGTATTATTTTACTAAAATAAAAATGTTGTGGTGAACGCCAGATATAAAAACTTAGCACACCCACATTTTGTGCATATCGGCATGGTTTCAAGTGAGAAAGCTGTTTCCTACTATGACTATGCATAGATTATAGCAAAGAGTGTAAAGTGGGTCGGTGATGAAAAAGTTTCTTTGTGATTTCCTCCAGATTGACAGCACAGTTATGTCTATGGGCATAAGTCCTTCTCCTGATCATGTTGGAGGGACGCCGTCAGTCACGTGTTCAACTCTAGAACTTATTTTTCCTAAAGTTTTTTTTTTCCCAACCACCTAAGCATACAATGGCCGATCTGATCGTGCATAAGTTAGTACACTAGGTAAATTTCAATTTTACAGAGCATGGTAATTTTTTACCGCAGTTACTAAAAATACATTGGGGGAGGTGTGGTCAAGATTGCAAGCGCAATGTCTGTGTAGTAGTATCAAGGGTTTTCCTATCAAGTAGCAGAGCACCAGACCCAAACCTAGATCATAGGAAACATGGTCAAAATGTCCCATTTATTATCTACTGACCCCAAACTTTCATGAATTTCCCAGGGCACCCATGGCTATCGTAGACTGCCTTCTCCATTATTGTACACCAATCCATACTGGTATTCCAAATGTACAGTGTAGGATCGACTTGGCTACACACATTGAACAATATCCCTTCTCACAACCATCATCCCAATATTACAAAATATCATTTGGTACTTCTGTGGTGCAAGATCATACCAAATATCCTGTTCACCTCCCAACCTTGGAATCCCTTCAGTATCCTCAGATTGTCTAGGCCAGCCAATACCCACACTTTGGTCTTCATAGTCACATTGCACCCTGTGGTCTCACCCTTCCCTTTCTGAGGCCAGAAATCAATGCACTGAGATCTGGTAGTCGATTGGGAAGCCTACCCTTTTTTAATAGCAAGAGAAGCCAAACGGATCGATAGCATGTCCGTTTATGTTCAAGGGAAGTTCATTCAGCAGAGGGGCGGCTCCTCCATTAGGGCGGAGGAGCATCGCCTCCCTCCTTTCTCACAGTGCGAGAAGCAGAAACATAAAATTATATTTTAAATACCATTTTGTTTCTGCTTCTCGCTCTGCGAGAAAGCAGAATGGTGTGCCTGGTTGGGGGCGGGAGGGTTGGCGGGTTGGGGATGAGTGGCTTGCCCAGTGCTGTAGGCCCTGACTGATTGGTCGGCCCTCTGGGGCCAACCAAACCAGTCATGCACACTCTGCATTTTCTTCATGTATGCTGCATGCAGCCTACATAGAGGAAATGGCCTCCCGGCAGTCTCCCGGCTGGGTGCCGTCCGCATCAATCACAACGCTACCATTGCAGGGTTGTGATTGGCTTAGGGGGGAAGGGAGGATGCCTGCTTCCTGTCCAGAGGCAGGAGAGCAGCAGGAAAACACTGGTACGGGACCCGGCCAGGAGCAGAGAAGGTGCAAGACCTGGTAAGGTACGTTTTTTAGGTTTCGCCTGGCGAAAGCTGCGCACTGCGCAGCTTTTCGGCGCAGGCGAAATCCTAATGAGCTCAATATGTGGGGCTTTATTCCGCCTCTGTCTTTCATTGGCTAGCTCCATAAATGGAGGCTAGCCATTGGAAGACAGAGCCGTCCGTCATTGTGCGAGGCGACTCGTGGGCGTTCCGGCAAATTTTTCCCTTTGTGCACGTCATTCTGGCCAAACACGCCCCCGAATCGCCTCGCCATCGCCTCGCCTTGCCTTCCTGCACCGGCTGATGCGTGATTTGTGGATTACTGCACGCACGAAGACTCTCAGTCCTCATTCTAGCTCACGCACTCGCCGTGCCTGGCTGTGACGCGTTCTGCTCGGCGGAAGGGTTGGATCATAGCCTCTTTGGGATGCGGCCGGACTCGAGTATGCGGGCAGCAGCCGCAGGTAAGCAGACATCGACATGGGAAAGCGTCCGAACCGAGTGGGTAGTTCCTGGCTTTTTGTGAGAAGCGGGATGAAACTGCGCGAAGGGCGGGACTTTTTGTCGGGTGCAACTGTAACCGGAGTCTGCACGTGTGTTGAATACAGGGAACCGATCCTGCCCTCACACCCACTGTGTGTGAATGACTGCGGGCAATGGCTTCAGCTTAGATACTTGTTCACTTAAGCTGGCACTGAATTTAACCACACCAGCCGAGGGGACGTTTAAGTGCACGAAGCTGGGCGAGGATGTGGCCGAACGGCTAGAGCGGTCGACCTGAAAGCTGGGTAACCAGATTCGAGCCTCAGCAGGGACCTTCAACATCCTGTGATTTTGTGCAAATCACCTAATCTCCCCATGCCTACCAAAAATTTAATGTGTCCGTAAGTAATGCGACTGGTGCTCATGTTAAGCGGTCTGATACCGTCGGGTCAAGTACGCGCTTG
Source organism: Lissotriton helveticus (assembly GCF_964261635.1). NCBI lineage: Eukaryota > Metazoa > Chordata > Amphibia > Caudata > Salamandridae > Lissotriton > Lissotriton helveticus. The sequence continues at coordinate 164,054,874 of NC_136062.1, read as the reverse complement.
CAAAACTCAAAAAAGCCGGGTGAGAGTGAGTTTTCTGAAGGCACATGACCCCCTCCCCCCCAAAAAAATGGCACACAGAACTCTGATCATGTTGACGGGTATGCCAACATGTGAACCCACTTTCAAGGGGGTTTTCCAAACTTCTCAAGCTCCCTCTCTAACAATAAAGCTGGTTTTGACCTATGTTAGATTAAAGTTCCCATGCGACGTTGAAGTACCTGTGCTCAAATTACTTTGTGTGTGCATGGTTTATGCTTGTACGCAAAAGGTCAACTGTGCATAAGGACTGCCATGGCGTCGACGGGGCTAGGGATTAATGGGACATAATACCAGGTTTCAGTTGCGCACAAAATAATCCAGTGTACAATAAGAGATCGTCTCACATGTGGACATGAATACCACTGACAGAGCATATACCAATCCCTCGCCTAGCATTAAGAACGTCTTTCACAGGCGCGGGGCTTTCATTTTCAATACTTAAAAAACAAAACATTGATTGGAGGTGTGTGAGCCACTGAAAGTTCGAGCCAGGCTCTGGCTCAGCTCGAGGTTCTGTTGGAACCTCGAGCCCTTAACGATCCGAGCTTTCATGTGGCTGCTGCCTGCCTCTCTCTACCTCCCAGGTTGTGGCGCTATGGCTGGAGCTGCCGACTGAGGACCTTCGGAACTAGTTTCTTATCTCGGCTTAACATCCTGTGATTCTGGGCTAATCACTTAATCTCCTCATGCCTGTAAGCAACTTGAGCCATGCAACTGGTGATCATGCAAAGCGCTCCAATGCCATCTGGTCCAGATCACCCTGTATGATAACTCAAAAAATGTAGGTGTAAAAACAAAACCTTAACAAAGAAAGACACACGGATAAGCCATTTCCTGTATGATTGGTAGAAAGTGAAACCAGAAATCCTGGATAAATCCTTCCCTGCTTAAATTGCGAGATTTTCGGAAAATATTGTATTCGACCAACGCTCTTTTTTTCAACATTATCGCATATGTATATGTGAATTTCGAATGCCATTTGTAGAAAAACCTATTGTGCTTAATGTCATAGACTATAATGTTGTTCTTCAATAATCTGGGCCATGTACAGTGTTTACATGATAATTGTCTTGCCTCTTAGTGCACTGATGGTTTGTGTTTACACGTGCCATTTTTTATAAGTGAATGACAAAACCAATAGGTCTCACCTACATGAGATATTGCTTTTGTCAATGTTTTTTTAGCCATGTTGTACAGCAGTATTGTTGCTCTGCAGAAATACCTGAACTTATTTTAAAACCCCACTATGATGCAGTCAGCACTGTCAATGTCATAGCGCTTTTTTTATTGCTGGCAGGAGGCAGGGTGGGGGCAGGAGCCAACACTGAAGTGGAGTGAAGGCAACAGGTAGGGCGGAAGACGTGGGTAGAAAACGCTTAAAAGTGGGCAGTGGTGTCTAGTGTCCATGTAATAGCTCGTCCGTAGGGTACAATAGGTCTCACATTTGCGAGAGATTAAGCTATGGCAATGTAAATGACCGGCCTATGCCATACATCGCTTGCAGCTAGTGCAAAATCAGGCTGCCCGCCTGATCCATGGGCTGCCCAAATTCCATCGAGTGACCCCATTGCTCAAATCATTGCACTGGCTGCCTGTGAGGGAGCGGGCTTTATTTAAATTAGGCTGCCTCACCTTCCAGGCCAGGATGGGCACCGCCCCTGAGTTCATATGCTCAGCCATCAAACCTTACCTGCCGGGCAGAGAACTCCGCCCTACCCACATGGCACTCCTGGCCACACCCCGCTTTAAGAAAAAGAAAGCAGGCGGGGTGAAATTCGCGGCCCTTGCACCTGTCTTCTGGAACTCCCTCCCTATGACACTCAGATCTTCAACCTCCTATCTGGAGTTCCGGAAGAACTTGAAAACCTTCCTTTTTTCCAGAGCTTTTGCCGCCTAGGCTGTCTTTTCTGTTGCTGCTGCTGGTCGTAGTCCTCAAAGCGCCATGAAACCGCTAGGTATAAGCGCGCTCAATAAATGTTTTTAAATTCAAATTAAATTCAAATGCCATTTATGTATCTGTTTTCAAAACCAACACTTAAATACAAATTTTGTCATTTACAATGACAATAGCTCTAACTTTTCCAAAGGCGAAACCATTGCATTGTAAATGCTTTTTTTTTTAATTAAAAAAATCCCCTCCCCCCCCTCCACCGCGAGTCATGGGAGTCGCAAATGATTCATCAGTATAAACTTCTCTACTTCTTCCCCCTAGTTTTTAATATGATAATGTATACTCCTACTACGCTTGTAAATTAACTGTTCGTGTCCGTCATTTCAATGTTATTCCGTGAATTGACCTCTACTAGATGAAAGGCTAAAGTGGTTCTGATAGGATTACAACCGGTAACCTTATATTAACGCTTCAGGGTGACAGACAAACATCACCGTGCCTAGAAGGCACATTCCAGTAGATGAGTTTCCTCTTCCTAAACAGAATAAAAACGGAGATCCCAGTAGTTGAGAAGCCATACTGTAAGATTCTTAAAAGGGTCTATTTATCTGGATTAAAAAGAACTCCCATTACTTCACATGTCTGTAGTTACTGCTCAGGATAGGCTGATCTGACTTGCCTAGATGTTTTTAAGTATGTTGCTTGCTCTCAAGAAATGTTCGTTTTGAAATATTTTCCAATGTAGTATGTGTACATCTTTCAAGAGCACTTTCCCTTTTAGACAGATGACTTCACATTCGGCCTGTAGCGAAAGCGAATGCCGGAAAGAGGGACGTTTTGCCCCGATGGCTTTTTTAGTGTCCGTTTTTGTCTGTCAATAGACCTGACGTCAGGCTTCCCATCTGCAGAACGCACTGAAGGCGCCTGCTAATACCCGACGACTCGGTAGAAATTAAGAGAGACATCAACGTGTTAAAGTGAGTTAATGTGATAGAGCGGAGTTGTATCTGGCGAGCAAACAGTCCCCTGGATCTGCCCTGGTTCATTGCCATGTTCTCGCTGGTGTTTTACAGCTGTCTGCTTACTGCTAGTTTGAAACTATCTGTTCTTGAGGTTAAGCCGGGCAAAGGAATTCCCACATTTTGTGTCTGCATAATTCATGAAAGTTCGTAACATGTAATTTCATGTAAGGCTCACCTGCAGGAGGCTGGTGGGCGAGGAAGGCAGAGACCATTTCTGCTCAAGCCAGAATCTGATGGTATCTTGCAAGACCTTTTGTGCACTTTGTACGCCCTCTGAAAAAAATGCCACATTTTCCTCCAAAAGTGTAATTTTATAAAATATTCATGATTTTTTTGGTTGACATTCCCATAATACCAATTGGAAAAGCGGCGGCCTGCTTCAGTGCAACACGCATTACGTTGTATTTATTTGTGGTGCTCGCGCCCACCAGGATGCTCAGTCCTCATTAAACGATTGCCCCCTCTGCTCAGTGGTATAACCCAGCAGTGTTACTGTTACACTAAGCTTAGAGCATGGGTTTCTTGTTATCGACTGTCGACTTTATTTCGTGTTCTCCACGGACTTGCTGGGAGTGTTGCGTTTCTAGCCAGTTGCTCTGCTGTCACGTTGTTTCTTTCAGTCGAGCAATCCTTTGTTTACGGACTTAATCAAGTTGTTGTTTTGTTTTTTTGGTGGCTGTGAGGTACGAGGGCGCTTTCTCCTTTAAATTTCCTCATTTCCATTTCCTCATTTCCTACAAAAGAAAAGCCAAAACGCTGGCGTTAGTAGACAGGAAATGTGTTTTTTCCTGAGGTGAAGTGATGTTTACATTTGACTTCGCCTCGGGGCCCCTTTCGCCGTTCTTGTCTTTTCCCCTGCAGCGAGACAGCGGATTGCCCCGCCCCCTTCTCCACTCTCCCGTGCCTCCACCGTCGGAAGGAAAGGACAAGCTGCAGAGGGGAATTCCGCCATCAGACCCTTGAGCTGCTTGGTCAGTGTCACTCACTGATCGGGGCTCTGTCGCCACATAAAACGTTTGAATGTGGGGCCACACCTAACCGCTGACCTTTGCGACCTTTTAACCGGGTGCTTCCTTTCCACCCCTTCAAAACCCACTACAATTCTTATACTTAGTTAGGAATCCTGTTGCTAAAGAAATTATGAGAAAAGATATTTGATAGCTCAAATGCCTCTGCTGCACTACTTTTTGAACTGTTATATTTTTGGAACAGACCTGCCTTTGTTGGCACAATTTCATAGTCTAAGGCACTGGAATTATGCAGCAGAAGACGGCCATTTTATGCGACAGTGTTGATTAAATTATGCAGCACATTTTGTGATAGTAATAGTTCATTTTTTGACATTTTGACACATGGTAACTGTCTGGGCAAACATTTCACCGTATTAATATTAACACCCAAACATGGCAATAACCCACTGAAAGATGACCAGTCGACCCTTGTGACGGGCTTTCCAGAGTGGAGGAGCTCTGCTGCCACGTTTTTATCTGCCACCTTTTTAGCTGCCACGTTTTTGGTAACTTTGTTACGGCAAATCCATAATAATGGGGGAAAATGTTGCAGTTGCAGAATCTCATAATACAAGTAGCCCTGGTCTTATTACGTCACATTTAGAGGGCCAGATGCAGTCTTCTGGAGCAGACGTGGAAGAGTGCAGACTCCTTGGTGTCAGTTCTTCCTGCTCTCTGGTACTCAGAAACTTCAGCCATCTTCACTTCTTTAGAACCCTTTATCCCTAATTCTTATAGTGCCCTGTTATACTCACCGCTTCCCACCCAGGGAAGTCATATACACAGAGTAAGCTCGAAGCAGAGGTATTTTTTGAGGTGGGTCAGTTTGCCTGAGCCTGTCAGTTTGTCTTAACCATAATGCCTTCGAAGGAGCAAGATATTGCTCCCCAAAAAACATTTTCGTCACCTTTGCCTGTGATAAACAATGGAAACCATTAGAGTAGTGACTGTCATACCATGCAATATTGCAGGTTTCTCTTGGAGATGTTGACGTGCATGTAAAAACAAAGGCCGCAACGTAAAGAGCAAGTTTGGAATTTTGCAAAGACTTTTCCTCTGAAAAGAACTCGGCATGCCTGAATGTCTTCCTTTTCTCTTCATGTGATGTGTCTTGTGAGCTAGTTTTACTAAAATAAGTTCAGGAAAGTATAAAATAAGGCACACTTTGTTGACATCTGATTTTAGGTTTATTTTTTTTCTTTTCCCTGCGTGTGAGGTGTGTGGCACGCTAATATAGGGGTAGGTTAGGGGCGGGATAGTAGCTGGTGGAGGCGAAATCCCACCACCGGTCAGAGCAATTCTTTGTCAGTGGCGAATGACGAAGTGTCGCTGGCGAGTGATGCTGTTGAAGAGTTAACATTTCAGCTCCTTTCTGAAGTAATTTAGGAGGAGACTTAATTTCTGAAGAGTTGATGTCTGAATTTCTAGCCATGTGTTCTCCGAATGCTTGTCTTTTGGTTTCTTCTTTGTAAATGTGAATGAACTCCTTCATGAGCTGATGCAAACTCACAGGTTTTAGGATGTAACCTCTTACAGAGTTATTGAACTTTCGAGTGTTTTGCCTTAGGTGTTTTTGAGGTTATCTGTTTAGACCAGATACTGCTCCTTATCCTCCCTCTTGGCTTTTGGTGTCTTGATTACTTTGATATCAGTTGATATAAAACTTCACTTGTAGCTATATCATTTCCTCCAGACGTTTAGGAGCTGCAGTATAAGAAGTTTTACAATACGTAGCCTTCACTTCTTGAACAGTACAGGATTGGAGGGCTACCAATCTGAAATGTATTACTAATTAATAATTCAGTTTTACAATTGCAATACTTGGTAATCTTAGTTTCTCAGACCAGTTGTACTTGCAGGTTGCTATCATAAAGGCATTACACTAATAACTGCTACATTTCTAAAGGTTCGTCTCATAGTCCATTTCCAGAACCATAAAATCTTTTTACAGAACTTTGAAAACCTTTAATGAGTTCACTCCCAAAGGATGCATCAAGCCAACATTGCTCACAGGTCGGACTAACATCTGCCTCTCATCTTTTGATCACACTCCAGAACGGTCTGGCTTATGTTCACATTTACATGGGACCCCATGAGTTACCACTGGGCAAATATCATGGACTGCTAGTATGAAGGAGAAAACCGATTAATATATGTACTTTTGCTTTAAATTCCTGGCCTATTGTTAAACAGAGCAGTACGCAGCTAAGCAGACTAATTGTAAAAAATACCATAAAGGGACCCGCAGAGCTGTTCGAAGCTACCATCATACTGAAAACCATAAACCCTTGGCGTACTTCACTCTGAGTAATGTTAGTCTGTTCATTTACAAGGAGCACATCTACCCAAAATAGTTCTCTTCAGTGTCAGGGGCTACTATGGAAATATGTGCTTGTTGAGAGTAGAAAAAGTGAGTTTTATTTCTTTTAATTTAAATATTGGCAAGGGCCCTGCCTCTCCCACAAAAATGTTTATAAAAACCATGGCAACCAGAACAGGCATTCACGAAGCCTAAAGGTTGGCAGTCCCTGCAGACTGATAGGCTTTGCCAGAACTTTAATTGTTTTGTGGTGTCGGATGCCAAAGCCCACCATTATTGCCTACATTTGTATATCAAACATACCAGCCAACTGCATCTGGTTGTGAAAAACATATTTTGGTCTTAGTCCGTGCTTAATTATAGCCGGTGGTTGCTGGGGCTCGGCACCAACACTTAATTGTCAACACCGGCACTTATAACAATCTGCTACATGGCGACACTGTTAGTCTGATTTAGAGTCTAGCACAACAGCAGTTTATTATTCATATAATATCTATTCAAAATGACTAATACCTGCCACCCAATCCATTCTAAAAGCTTTGAGGGCCTGGAATAGTCTGAATAGTCACACATGTAGGAGTGTGATGGTCAGTATTTCTATTCGTAACGTCATTGGCCGTGATGGCAGGGGCAAGCTGCAGTGGCCTCCTGACATTTTTGTGGGGTAATTTAAGCACTCCTTACTAAGAACATATAGGGGTTTTGAGTACGGCCATTGCTTACCATTGTTTGGCTTTTCTGTCACTCTCATATGCGTGCTTCTTATTCATGTCCCATCTTGACAGTCTTGTTTTTATCGCTCCCAGGCAGCACAGCATGTTTACCATTTCTTTTGTTTAGCTGTCTTCTATGCAACCAGTGCATGCTTTTCAAGCACTACTTTTTTTTTTTCTTTTTGGCTAAGCCCGCTACAAGAATGCATGTGTTTTCCAGCTGTCTTTCGTGAACTTCTCTTCCCCCTGCACTTCGTCTTGCTCACTACTTTTCCTTATGACGCTTTCATGCCATGCTTGGTCTTGTGTCCTGCTGAAAGCTCCAAAAAACGTTTCACACAATTTTTTTCTCGTTATTTTCTGATCCTACACGGATTAGAAAAAAAAAAAGCAGGCTGGTCGTTTTCTAGGTGTGTGCATGTATGGTGCACTCGCCCACAAAATGATGTGAACAGCTGCGCCATACGATTTCTTGTTATTTAGCCACTCTGCACGGCTTTACATATGCTGTGCAGCATGGCTAAAACATTGACAAAGGCAATAGGTTACTAAGGTGAGACCTGTTGACATTGGCGGTGCTTTCTAGCTATATAATAGAATTCAGCAGAGTACCCTCGCGATGGCTTTCAGATCTAACACTGGAGGTCTCCTATCTGATTACATCCTTTAGCCGGACTACTGGCTGCTTTCCATGACTTCTAACAATAAAAAGAGGAAGGGAAAAGGAAGGAACATATTGAAAGAAGTGACTAAGCACCATTGTGGATTGATTCAACATGACCAAATTGCTAGTATCTCACTGGCTGATGCAATATTACTTTGTCTCTACCTCACCTTGGCCGTAGTCAGGTAGCTGGTGAGATCTTGCACCGCACTTATTGTACCTCTAGCTTATCAGTTACTGTAACATAGTGCACACCAGACTCCTAATTGTGCAGGTCCTAGTGTTGCAGATACAACAGAACAGTGTTTTAAACCTAAAGAAATGAGAGCAGATCAGCTCTGCTTTGAAGTTGCTTCTTTGGAACAAGTGAAGTAGAGAATTACATTTAAGGTCCTATGCTTACTTCATAAAGCTTTTGGAAGGCAAGATCTGGCTGAACATCTCTTCATAAGGAATCTCTCTATATGGCAGCCAGATCTGTACTCCAGGCAAGTTGTCCTCATCTGGGAAATCGGTTCAAAAGTAAAGACATAAGAAACATGACTGCAGATCTTCGTGCGTCCTGGGGGGTGGCTTGCTAGAAGAAGCTTAACCAGACTCTTGGATGGCAGCGGGGCCACCATTCATTCCGAAAGAACCTGAAAACCCTCCTCAACCTTGTATCTTTCGGCCATGAGTGTGATGAAATGGAGTCCACTACACGCCCACCTCTCATGCCACTGGGGAAAGACCATATCGTACCCGCAATATTTTATTTCCTACCAATAACCTCACCTGTCACCCAGACCGTGATCTCTCGAGACCATGGTGCAGCTCTACATATCTGATAGAACCCACCATCACACCACCATCTTTAATATTGGCCCACCAAACCTACCCACAAATTTAGAAACAACTCAAGAAGTTGTTAAATTACACACATCACTATAAAGACTCCTGTAAGTAAATAATCCGCACACAAACCGTATGGTTCCAGCCAGAACGTTTGAAAATGTTTTCTTTTATTATTCTGCATATTCATTTTCTTCAGAATTCGTGCTTCTTCGTGTTAACTGAGGGTGGGAGAGTTATGACTGCTTTAGTAGGATTGAGATGTCTACATCATGGAATGTTTGGTATGCAGTGGTGATTGGGTAAGGATGAAGGTGGATGCCAGTGGGATATGGCTATCAACTTGATATCATTTTATTTCTATGTCAGGGAATGCTGAGATGAGATGATAGGTCGTCAGATTAACAGGGGCTTTTAAAACTTTTCTGGCTATGAGGAGGTTTTAGTGACATCTTTTTTACACAAACATGGATTTTTAAATAATTACAAAAAAGAACTACTTTTCTTTCTTCTATTCAAACGTATTTTCACCAACAGATCAGCCTGTAGGCTTTTTTTTTTTACAGTTATTTGGCTCAAGGGAAGAGAAGAATAACTTAAGTAGATGCCTGCCAACTCCAGGTGAAGGCGCAGTCGGGGAGGCGGGACTCCCCCTAAGGCTTTCTACTCTAACCCCGCATAAATGCACAGCAGCACTGCATATGTAATAATGAACTGTATTTTGATAGCGATCCTGTGCTTTTTGAATGGCCCAAAATTCTCACTTCGCTCCAAGTGCTGTGAAGGAAGCGTGTCACAATGACTTGGAATTGCTGCAAAGATGAATCCTCCATGGTGAGCAGATACTCTAGCTCTGTCTTTGAAAAGGAAAGCCAAACACCAGGTATGTGTTTAACCTTCACTGCAGCCTCTACCTGCTGCATTCCTGACTCCCCTTCCGGCACAGGCATGTTTCTGACGCACATAATGACCGACGAGTCCGTCAAGGTCAAACGCAGGTTTGCTTTTCCAACCTGCTGGAGACTTGACATGCCCCATCTGTGCAAAGGACCTCTTCGGAATTCTCGAAACCCGCAGCATGGTGCATTCCTTCTCACGATCGAGATGCTTCGAGGAGTTTAAACAAAGTCCCCTGCGCCACGATGACTCCGCGCTGTGCTCGGCCGCATGGTCTGGGAACTACACTTCCCGCTCACTAAAATAATATTCATTTACGTCACTCTGTCCAACACAACTGTAGTAAACAATGTTAAGAGCAGATATGACATGGTTTGGAAACATATGCCTGGTAAGTGTGTGCATGTAATACCTGTGTGGTATGTATGTGGCTCATTGAGTGTAATAGTAGCTGTAAAGCATATGCTACTTCTGTACCATGGTTACTGCCGCAGCAGAGACAGTACTGAGTAAAGCAATGGCACGGCATGAGTATGCTGCAAGGGCAAAGCACGTTGATGGGGCAGTGCGGCAACAGTAGAATGAATTGGTGGAGTAGAATTGTTGCTACATAAGGCAGGAGTAGCGGTTTCAGGGACATGGGCTAAGTCTCTACAATTGTGTGGGTGACACACGGCAAGGCATTAGCTTTACTGTACCAGTGTTGCCACTGCAACAGAAGTGTGTTGCTGTAGGAGGTTCCACTGGTTAGGATCTAACTGCATCAACAGCACTTTTTTGGGAGTCGGGGTTTTTACTTAAAGCAGGATTGACTTGCACAGCCAGAACTGACATTGGTTGCATTTTTATATCAAGGGTGATACTTTGAGAGAAATCTCTGGACCCTGGTCAGATTTGATTGATCTTTTTATCTTTGCCTCTTCTTGTAAGTCCGTAGTGCTATCTGTTTGCTCCACCCAAGTGTCTTGACAGCCTAAATGTGGTCTGGTTTGTGCTGCACCGCACATAAATTATTCTCAGAACCCACCTATTATTCTAATTTTGATAGGTAGGATGGGAAAGCGCCGGATCAGTGTAGGAATATTTTCAACCCTGCCCATAGTGACTTGCCCTTAATACAGGGCTCAAATTTGATTCATGTGTGGCAGTCTCGTGCTGGCTCCCTGCAGGGGCCTTATTGATCCACCTGATTTTACCTTGAGAAAAACTAGTTTAGTGAAGTCAAACTTTGAGGCGCAGAACAGTGATTTCCCCCACACACTGTCCAAGAAGAATATGAATCCGACAAAGTATGCCTACAGTTTATTTTTTACTATGTTTCTTTAAGAAATCACAGAAACCTTTATATCACAATTGCTTATTAAACCATGGAATGCAAACTTGCTAATATTTGGTGACAAGGCAATTAAGCCTTGTAATAGTGTTCCACAGTATTCTGGAGAGAGCTTCTTACACCCTTTTTGAGATACCGTCCTGGGTCAGCCTAGACCTTAAACCGAGGACTGACTGTGCGACATCCCATGGATGAATGCTTTGTCAACAAGGGAAAAAATGACAGGCACGAACACCACCATTTAGCTAGAATATTTGCAGGTGAACCAAAATTGCTGTGTTGAAAAAAGATTCCATTGAATAAAGATGAACCTTAACAATCCCGCCAATCTCCTATGCAACAGATTTCCTCTATAAAGGGAGAAGGGCATAATCATTAAATCAATTTACCTTCATTGCAAAAAAAACTACAGGATATACAGTCTAAGAGAATTCTTACACAACCTTACAGAAAGGCGCATAGTTGAGGCGGAGTATATAGGGTCTCTTCTTGGAAAGAAAAGCTATGAGGGAAAAAATGTGTGTACACATTTATGAGCAAGGTGGTACATCAGGCTTCAGGCATCTGAAAGGCAAGTGTGTAACGGATGTACGTCGTTACAACACATGCTTTTACAACGCATGCCTTTACGACGCAACTTTTACAACGACTTGCGTTGGGGGGCGCTAGATAGTGAATAGTTTAATTTACTATTCCAACTCCAGTCCCCCTGGAAAGTAGGGAAGGTGTTTAATAGTAAATTAAAACTATTCCCTATCCTAGAGCGCCCCCCAGCGCAAGTCGTTGTAATGACTTGCGTTGTAATGGTTGCGTCGTAAAGGTACTGCGTTGTAAAAGTTGCGTTGTAAACGCTGTTCCCCGTGTGTAACATTGGATAGCAGATTAGACCACCTGTACCTTGATTATCAAGGAAAGTTGACACATCACAGATTCTGTTCTCTTGCTGGTGAGTCTAACACATTGTGGAGAATGCATGTTTGTTGAGATTTCGCCGCACATGGATGCCCCATCTTCAAAATAAAATCTGACCTTGTGGTGCAAAATGTCTTATAATTTACATACCACGTGTTTTTGCTGTCAGTAATGCCTGGAGAATCAGCTTGCTGAGAACGTTTTAGGAGACACCGGAGAAGTGACCCGAATTGATAAAGGTTCTTTGCCTCCAATAAATACCTGAGCAGGCACACAACATGACAAAAGCAAGGTGACTGTTCTCGTAGGAGCACAGTATTAGAGGAGGGCAAGCCAGGACATTTCATAACTACAGTTAAGTTTAAAGTGTAGTGTGGAACTTAGTCAAAGCATCTGCTCATCCAGTTAGATGTGCACAGGAGCTTTAAGAGGATGAAAAACATTGGCCTACTTGTCCCTCGTGGCTAGATCATTTATAATGACTGCTCTCTGCCAGTGCTTTGTTAAAGAAAAAGTGCAAAGCCAATAGGTCTGGCATTCGCTTCCACTCTGTTGGCTTTGTCAATCCTGCTTTTGTATTGTCATGGTCGGACTGATCAACAGGGCAACCAGGCAGAGCCTGACGGGCTGGTCTCTCAGATCATTGTTTGGGCTCATTTCTGGGCTGTTTGCGGGCCTGTTTTGTGGTCTGGTTGGTCAGTTTCTTTTGCTAGTTTCTCTGATATTACCATAATTGCCTACAACAAGCTCAAGGGCATGCAGTCTCCCATATTTTGAGAAACACTTATTCAGCTTGTCTGTACAAGTTTAAATCTGTCCTGAATTGCAAAATGTGAGCCTCTTTTCTAGCTATCTGATTTGCTAATGAAGGCCACTTTTAACCCGTTAACCGCAGCGGACATTCTGCAACGGCTTAAGTTGATGCCGGACCTATTTGGTGTCCCAGTTGGACCCTGGTCATGGTTTTGCAAAACTTTTTTGTTGGGGAAGCTGCTGGTCTTCGTCAATCTAAAAAAAATGTGTTTAAAGGCAAAAATATTGTTTGCTCTGAAAAGGCACCATTTCCAAAGTAGTCCCTGGCACTGTAGGGAACTACTTTGTGTGTGGATGTGCTCCTTGTGAAAGGGATAAATCCCCCCAGTGAAGTTAGCCGATGGCTGCCGATTGCTGACTCAATGCCCCATGCTGTTGTGGGCAGAATTAAAATGGGAATTGCATCACAACAGACCAATTAAAGAAGAGGGCTGGTTGAAAACCCCTATAAATAAGTATATTATGCAAATTAATGTTATATTATCAAAGGGTCTTAACTAATGCTAGACCTAGAATTTACTCTTATTGCAGAAAAATAACATGAGGAGAGTCAGACAAATCAACCCAGCCTTCTTTTGTTTGCTCTCTTCAACAAACAAACTTTTGTGTGTTGGTTCAAAGTCATAACTTTGCCCTTTATTACAGAGCTATATCAACTCACACAAATTATCACAAGTTTATTGGTCTATCCACACTGACTCATGTCACATCCTAATAGTGAAAGTAGCAATCTTTACCTTATAGAGAAGTGACAGGAATATGAGAAAAAGATGTAAATAAGTATATTTGTTGCTCTTTTGGCTTGCAAAAGTAGAGGGATATTGGGGGAAGGTATGTTAACACATTTAAATGCAGTAGATAAAGGGGTGCATTACAATGTCTTTGGGGGAAGGTGGGAGTGAGCGGCTCCCCTCTTCTTCCTACAACCTTATCAATGCACCCATCCTCTTGAGACTTGCATCTTTACTGTGTGAGACCAAGAGCACAAGTTAAGTCAGCCATGCTGTGTGCTTGGCTTTCCTGAAGGCACACTCCTGCAGAATGTTAAATCTGTTTGAGTGCATCCACAGCTTTGTGGTTTAGTTTATTTCTGGCTAACTTCAACCTGTAGAAGGTTTGCAGCCCAACTTAGGAAACAGCCTTCACTCCAACCTCCTCTAAACCACCAACTCGCTACTCTCTAGATGTAAGCTGAAAATGCCTTCGTTCAAGTCTACACTTTTGTTAGATTGTTTTTCTGTGTTTTCTATTTTTTGCGGTATTAATGGAAAAAAATCACATTCGATTCTGCACATATAACTAAGCTCAATTAATGGTTGCAGTTGAAAGGTGTTTTTCATATGCTGAATAGAAATGTGTTTATTAATGTTTTATAATTGACATATTTTCTGTTGAATGGCATCTTATTCTCGTTTCACCCCCTGTATGGATCTTTTCTCCACATGCTGTGCGGACCACAGATAGGCTGACGTGTATTGGTTTAATTCCATTGTTGTGATTACAATGCTTTTGATACATTTTCTCTTGTTCAATATGATTTAAAACAATATTAGGGTCTCTCCCGCAGTGTTTCCATTGTGAAGACTAGTCCATTCATTCGATGAAAGGTCTTTTGTGTAAATGTTTCATATTTGTTAGAACATCCCTGGATAGTATTAAAATAAAGGGTGTTGGATATGTTTTTTTAAATGGGATGGTGCTTCTGTGCTAAGATAATGACGTGTTTTTCTCTGTATTCTGATTTGCAAAAGATGTTGTTAACGTGGAACATGATGGTATTGCAGTATTACTAATTTATGTGAGAATTGTGTACAAGAACCCTGTGTTTTGGGGTGAGCCAGAAGAATTCCTTGTTCTAGGGATGCTGTCCGATTTCTTTTTGATTTTGCTGTCCGTTTGGGACTTTAAATAATTCAGATTTTACATACTCTGCATAGCTCTACATCTGTGAGCCTTTATGGCATTATTTTTGTCTTGTTTATTTTTTTAATTTTGTAATAAAAGTTTTACATTTTTACCTATTTAAAACTCAATTATTGAGTGTGTTCCATTGCCTTTTTGAGCTGTTTTAATCTGCTAATCGATTATTAAGGGGTGCCTTAATGTGCAACTCATCCTGTGGCAGGAGGAGGTAACATTTTGGGGTGTCCAACTTTTGGGGTGCCGTTTTGCTCCCACACTTCTCCAGCAGGCAGTCACCGGCACCCTGAAACCACCTAGACAGCATAGGTGAGGTGTCAGACTAGCTACATTTCATGTAGGATTGCATACACTTGGTCCACGATTAGTTGTGCTGTGGGTTCTTTCCTTTGCTTGCTGAGCTGATCTTTGCTTTCAATATGGAAGTAAGACTAATGTGAGTATGATAATTTAATCACTGTGGCGGCCAACAGATAAATACCGGTTGGGTGGGTGGAGTGTGTGCAAGTGAGTGGGGGCCGGCAGGAAGGCATGGTGGAGTGCTGCTTGGGGGGTTTAATCATTTTAAAAAAATGCTTGGCTGGGGCTGCCGGCCACCTTGCCCACGTCTGCAGCCAGTTCCTGTTGCAGCAGTCCTTGGGACAGCATAAGGGACTCCCCATCCAGTCCCCATGCTGCACTCCAGTATATGAGCAGCATGGGGATTGGCCTGAGCGAACTGGATTAACGCTCGCTCCGGCACAGGGAGTCTGTGCTGTTTCTACAACCCGGCTTTGCAATACACCTGGGTTGGAAAAACCTAAGCGTGCATGCCAGTTAATTGGACACATTTACCACTCCTTCCCCTCCATCCCCTCCTTCCCCTCCCATGGCCCGGCCCGACCTTCCCTGCACACGCTGGTTCAGCCAGCAGCTGAAAAATAAAACAATAGAAAGATATTGTTTTATTTGTCACCTGCTGGCTCTAAGCCAGTGAGACGAGGCTCCTCCACCATTGCGAAGGAGCCGCCGCTGTTTAATCACATTTAGAAGTAGCAGACCATGAGCTGGCGGACTGTTTCAGGCTTGAGTTTAATGTCAGTGCTTTTGTTTACACACTAAGATCATTTCATACACGGAGATTCGTACAAACTGTCTCTCTGTTTTGGATTTTAGTACAGGACATGTTTTTCGCTAACTGACCTAGAAGAAGTAGGTAAAACTGTTCATGGCAAGAACAAACCTGATGTTTTATTGGTGTAACATTGACATACAATTACATCACTAAACTATGACCTTCTCGCCTTCATCCATATTTAGAAAATATGGTTTAAACCCCACTGTTCGAGATCCCTGTATCTATCCTGGCAGTGCAGGATATAGATCTTTAGTTGTACTCAATAATTGGACTCCTGGCCTAGAAAATCACACACAGTATGTCGACCTAATGCAGTTCCTCAAGCTGTGGAGTATACAATTGCATTTACTAGTGCAGAGTCTCCTGATAAATACCTGTTACTGTGAGCTGTTCTACTGACTGAAGTAGGGTTTTATGGCATTTTATATTGCACAAATGGTTGGAAATTTGACAAATGCCATTGCCGTCACAAAATGTTTTATACTCACATGGAGCACATAGTTTACTCAGTTCCTTGCCTCAGAAGATTAACCTGCAATCTTTGGCACCAATTTGATTTTGAGTGACTGCTCTTCATATTCCTGGAACCTTTGTGAGGGTTCACGTATTCATACCCTGTATAAGAAATAGTTCAACAGAGCATTGCGAACATACACAAAGTCATCACTTTGGGGGCAATATTAAGCGAAACCTGGATGTCCCTGCCAGATTCTATCTTCTCCCCTTTTCAATTCTGATACATACATGGTGGGACCACTAGGTCCATCCGTCTGCTGCAAAACAAATTGCTTTATCCTTCTTTGATTACATTAAGTAAGTAAATTCTTCTTTATTGCATGATTAACAAAAAAATCTTTGCAATTGGTATAAAAGGTGCTTGTCTTGAGCACTTTTGCAAGGCACATAAAATAGCAAAGGATAAAAGGAGTACATTTCATTACAGTCACATTTATATAAAAGCATTTCAATGTTTAGCAATGTTAATGCATTTGTAAATAAATATGTGCAAAAAGAATCTTGTGCTATCTTTAAATAGAGAGAAATTAAAAGCCCAAGGATTCCTGTGAGGCACTGTCAGTGTGTAATTTCTGTGCTTGCTATTGCAGGAAAGAAAAGGACACTGTCAAACATTCACAAATGAAAGATCTTTTCATGTAAGGGTTTTTCGCAGGTCAGAGTTATTCCAGATCATGGACTAACGGCTGGGTTTAGTGCGGTATTTGCTAGTTTCATGAAGCGAACCAGTCTCCAGGCTAATTGAATGTCCTCCCCGTTAAAGCATGCCAACAGTGCCTGTCGACGGGTTCGCAAACGTCTTTGGTTCCATAGCTGTGTTAGTTGTCTCCTTCGTTCACTGTCTAGGGCTTTGCAGCTGCATAACAAGTGCAAAACGTCCTCTTTTGGATCTTCGCAGAGGCTGCACTTTATGTTGGATTCCGAGCGTTTCTTTGATTACATTAGGATTCCTCCTTTGTTTCAAATACACTTCATTTTCAGTTATTACGGGTTTTACCCAATTGTCTTTATCTCGTCCTTTTTCATAGGCTTTATATGATTAAACCTGTCTGCCTAGGTCCTTTAGTATTAATCTCTCCCGATCCTGCACCATTTTGGTAGTGCTCATTCAGTCTGTCTCCAGTTCATGTTTTACTTGTGCACAATAGTGGGACAGTGCTCTTCTTGGTTGGGATGAGGCATAAGTGAGTTATATAGTTTCATGTTGTATTGTCCTACTACAAATAATACACAGACGCGGTGGTATCTATTCAACCCCTTTATTATCTGCGTCTACTCAGTTCCCCGTCCCTACTCGAACTGCCCTTTCCTGTCCTGTCCCCTCCTCTTCCCCTCTGCCCACCTAGCTCCGCCCACCCCAGCTACTGGACTGCTAACTTCTTTACATCTCCCCCGTTCTTAATAAAGTAACAAATGAAATAGAGATTAGTCCATCTCTGCAATCAGCCTCTTGGGAGGCCGTACGTGACGGCGGGGTCTCGCTGGTGTGGACACGACGCCTTCAGGTGAGGGTTCTTTTACAGGTGAAAGTCCGGTGTCGGGTGCGACAGACTCAGGGTTGTCCCGGCTTTCAGGTGTGGGGACCACAGGTGTACTTTCATGGACTTCAGGAGAGCACTTATTGAAATGAGAAGCGTTGCGGGTGACTCTTCGTGTCTCTGATTCTGCTGTCACCATGGTGCCCTTTTGTTGGGTAATTGTTAGGGGCTCATCCTGGAAACGACAATCAGTCTTTTGGCGTTGTTCCTGTCTGACAACAACTCTGTCGCCTTCCTTCAGGGAGGGGGACCGGGCTCTTTGCTTGCGGTCCGCATACTCTTTCATTTTGTCTTTGCGGTGCCGATCCGTTATGGCCATTTCTCTGTGTTGTTGATCCGACGGAGGCTTTCTCAGTGCTCCGTCCCATGTGGGGATCCGATTCCTCATTGTCCTCCCGAGCATGAGAGTCGCAGGGCATTGGCCCGTTGTGGAGTGGGGAGTGGTCCTGTAGGCACTAAGGACCTCGTTCAGTGCTGACTGAAGATCTTTCTTCTCGGCCGTGGCTTGCTGGAATGTTCTCTTAATGGTGGACATGAATCTTTCCACAGTGCCGTTGGCCTGGGGCCAGAGTGGCGTGACTTTGCGATGTTGATAGTCCATGTGTTTCGCGAAGTCGCTGAATTCATGACTATTGAATGGGGGCCCGTTGTCCGTCTTGATGACCCTGGGAACACCCCAAGTCGCGAAGACTTCTTCAAGTACCTTGAGGGTGCAGGCGGCACTGGTGGATGATATGAACTGGGCCACTGGGAACCTGGAGTATTCATCCAGGATGACGACTACATGCTTCCCGGATTGCAGGGGGCCATAAAAGTCCATGGCAACTTCTTGCCATACCCCATCAGGCAATGGGGTCATCTGTAGAGGTGCAGGTGGATTACTGTGGCTGGTCAGTTGACATGGGTGGCAGTCTTTCAACGTGTCCTCAACCATCTGGTCGAGGGCTGGGAACCAGACACGTTCTCTCAGTGCTCTTTTGGTGGAGGCGACTCCTCGATGGCCTTCGTGGGCCAAGTCGATGACTCCTTGTCTCAGTGTCGCTGGTATAACTAGTCTGTGATCTCTGAGGAGGAGGTCGTCACCGGTTACAGAGAGTTCGTCGGAGACATGTCGGAAGGCTTGGAGTTCTTTCTTGACAGCAGGGCTTTCCTCTTCCTCCTGCGGGTGGTATCTCCATCTGTTGGTTCGGGTACGCTTTATTACTGTTTGTAGGATGTTGTCTTGATTGGTCGCTTCCCGAATGGCGTGCATGGGGATGGCTGGTGGACGAGCATGATTAGCCGCAAAGTGAATGTATTCTTCCGCAATGGAGGGCGAAGTCTCTGATGAGTCTCGGGGGTGGCGAGACATATAGTCAGCTGGATTCTCATCCTTCCCCGGTTTGTGAATGATCGAGAACGTGTACTCTTGCAGCCGCAAGCCCCATCTTTCGATCCTGGGGGGCATCTTGCACTTGGGATTCCCATAGATCGTGACAAGTGCCTGATGGTCGGTTATGAGTGTGAAGTGTTTCCCGTATATGAAGATGTGGAAGTGTTCGCACGCCCACACGACGGCCAGGCTCTCCTTCTCCGGTTGGGAGTATCGTTTCTCAGGGTCTGTTAGGCTCCGACTGGCATAGGCGATGATCCTCCTCTGATCCGACTCATGGTCGTACTGTGCCAGGATGGCCCCTAAGCCCACGGGGCTTGCGTCCACAGTGATTTCCGTTTTCCTCTTGGGATTGAAATAGGAGAGGCACTTGGCTGATTCCACGGCGCGTTTGATGTCCTTGAAGGCACGCTCACACTCCGGGGTCCACACAAATTGCGCGCCAGCTTTCGTGAGGAGCCTCAGTGGGTGACTTACGGTGGCGTAATCACGAATGTAGCGGGCGCAGTAGCTTGCCATCCCAAGAAAGGAGCGTAGGTCGTTGACGTCCGCCGTACTCTTGGTGTTGTTGAGCGTGGCGATTTTGTCCGGGTCAGGTTTCATGCCACTCGCTGAGAAGATGTGTCCGAAGAATTTCAGGGTCGACTGATGAAATTCACATTTGTCCTTGTTGAGGGTTAACCCAGCTTCCATCAGAGCGAGGCAGACACGATCGAGGGCGGTGTCATGCTCCTGCGTGTCCGAACCGTAGACCAAGATATCATCGCTGTAATTAAGGGCGTTAGGGATGTGGTGGATGACGAGACGTATGGCCTCCTGGAAGATCTCGGCGGCTGATGAAACGCCAAAACTGAGACGTTTGTAGAGGAATAGACCAAGATGGGTGGCAAACGTCGTGATGGGGCGAGAGCTGTCGTCCAGCTCGAGCTGATGGTAGCCCTTGTTCAGGTCCAGTTTAGAGAACACGGTTGCCCCGTTGAGCGCCGTGATCATGTCGCTCAGGAGTGGGCCTGGGTGTCTCTCCCTCTCAATGGCCGTGTTCGGCAGACGCATGTCCACACAGAGACAGACTTTGTTTTGGGACCCTTTCTTGGGGACGATAACCACCGGGGACACCCAGGGAGTGGGGCCCGCAGTGCGCTCAATGATGTCGGCGTCCAAAAGTTCCTGCAGTTCACATTCAACCGCGGATTGCAAGTGAAATGGCACTCTTCGCGGGTGTTGAGCCACTGGTTTGATTTGCTCGTTGATATGCAGATGGATTTGACGGCCTTTCAGTTTTCCCAAACCTCGGAAGAGGGAAGGGAATTTTCCAGCGCAGTCCGAAATGTCATGGACGTTGAAGAGGATGTGCACCAACTGAAGACGTTCAGCCGTGGGGAGGCTCAGCAGACAGTCAGCCTCAGGTCCTTTAATGACATGGATAACTGCTGGGATGGAGAGCTTGCCATGCGTGAGGGTGGTGTCAAACTTGCCCAAACATTGGAGAGGTTTCTTCGCCATCCAGGTGTAGACGCGGACGGGCGCAAAATGCAAACGTGGTTTGGGGTCCATTCGGTCATGTTCGGCAACTGATATGTAGTTGAGCGATGCTCCGCTGTCCATCATGAACTTGGCGGCGTGGTTGCCCACTTTGATGTTGAGGCGTGGATAACGTTTGAACTGATCATGATCATCAAAGTTGACATATTCGGTGGTGTATGACGAATGCCTGGATGAGGACGATCTGGAGTCTCTTGACGGAGAACGACGGTCCCACCTGGAGCGTCGAGAGTCGTGGCTGGAGTGTGAGGACGTGGGAGATCTAGGAGGCTCTTCTTGAACCGCTCTGATGTGATGACGCTTGGCCTCCGATCGTGAGGGCCGCTGCGACCCATCCTGTCTGTCACTGTCGTTGCGTTTTTCTTTGTGGTAATCCCCACACATGGCCTCAAAGTGGTTGGACCGTCCACATTTTCTGCACCGTTGGCCCATGGCAGGGCAGGAGTCGATGTGAGGGTAGTCGTATCCACACCTGAAACATCGCCTCGTGCGTTCAGGTCGGCGATCTCTCCTTTCGGATACTTTCCTCCTGTAGTCCGGGCGTCGTCTGGGCGAGTACTTGGAGCGCCGCGATCTGTCTCGCGGGTGACGTCTTCCACTGTCGCGCCGATCCTGTCGTCCCTGCCGTCTTTCAGTGACACGGTTGGCGTGTTCACGGCTGGTACTGGGTCCTGTTTCAATTTCCGCCGCGTTTTCCTCAGCTTGGTCGTACAGTCGGGAGTTCTCTTCGATCTCTGCTAGTTCCTGTGGTTTTCTTAGTAGTCGCCGTCTCAGCGATTCCGAGTGACACCCAGTGATTATTTGAGATTTGATGGCTGCATCCGGCGAGAAGTTGGTAAAGTCACAGTGTTGGGACTGCCGCCGCAGTCGATGTATGAAGGAGCTCAGTGGTTCTTCTTTTCCCTGGCGCTGCTGGTGGAACTTGTGTCTCTCATAGTCGACGTTTCTCTTATGCAGAAAGCGGTTATTTAGAACGGTTCTTACTTAATCATAGGTGTCACCATCTGTGGCTGGGATCTCTCGTACGATCTTGCTTATTTCATGCCCCCCTAGATTGCGAAGGGCTATGATCTTGTCTTTGTCTGGTTCAATTTTGGACCCTTCAATATAGTCCTCGAAGTCCTCTAGCCATTCTTGCCATTTTAGTCCCATGCTGCTTCCTGTTGTGACTGTTAGTGGCTCAGGTGCTCGTAAGTGTGTGCCTCCCTTTATTTCCTTTTGCGCGGGAGGATTCGACATCTTGGCGGTAAGGTTCCCAGTGCTTGTATCCGCTTTTGTTTTATCAACTGATGTGCGTTTCCACGAATTGTCCTATTGTGGCTGTCAATGCTGGTTTGCTTCGTTATGTTAGCTGGCTTCACCGCCAATGCTTGTTTTGTGTATCTCTTGCCTTTGCCACTGCTTGTTTGTGTGTCTTTTATCAGTGCTCGTCTCCAGACACTGCTTGCCTGACTCAAAGATGGCCGCTCCCGATTTTCACAGGGGTGTCCTTTTGGCTTGCCTGACTTAAAGATGGCCGCCGCTGTGGAGCCTCGGTTCACACGAGGCTTGGCTCTCTATCTCTCTCTGCCTCATTCACTCGGTTCCATTCACCGCACTCACCGGGTGAGGGGACTCCTTCCAGGGCACAAAGGCTGTCGCCGCATCCACCACCACAGCGAAGGGCACAGGCGCGACCGGGGTGAGCTCCCGACGTCACGTCCTCCGTCTCCTCCAGGACTCACGCTCAGGGTGAGATTTGAATACTTTCTTGGCGCGCGATCGCGCTAGCTGCACTTTTCACTGCGTTTACTCGCAGCGCGCCACACTCCACAACCACGGAGCTTCAGGAGGTGATGGGGCAATATCGGAGTGGGCTCCCGACCTTCACTCACGTCCTCGTTAGGTCTTCGCGCCCATGGGACTCTCGCGTCCAGCGCAACCGGCTCTCTCTCCTCTGGTGTTCCGGCGCTTTCACTCGGCGCTTCGTCTTCTGGCGCTTCGGCGCTTTCACTTGGCGCTTTCTTCTTTTCTCGCCTCTTCCCGCTTCCAGGGTCTGCCAGGTCGCTCTGGGTGGCCTCACTTGGGGCACCGCGGGTCACGGTCACAGCGGAGCTCTGAACGCTCCACACTGCGGGACGGGGTTCACTCAGGTGGGTTAGCTTCTGGATCCCACTTTCGTCGCCAGCTGTAGTGTCCTACTACAAATAATACACAGACGCGGTGGTATCTATTCAACCCCTTTATTATCTGCGTCTACTCAGTTCCCCGTCCCTACTCTAACTGCCCTTTCCTGTCCTGTCCCCTCCTCTTCCCCTCTGCCCACCTAGCTCCGCCCACCCCAGCTACTGGACTGCTAACTTCTTTACATCTGTGTCTTCCTTTTTTCTCACCTCTTCATGTCCCTCTTTAGTCACTGCAGTTTTACCCTTTCACACTGACCCTATTACTTCACTGGATAGAAGATTCGCAAGATAATGCTCCTGTGTGATGCCTCGTTTGTTCTCCCCATCTTGTACTACTGTTCAAGATGCAGGCAGCCCCCTGCTCCCTCCTAAAGGGGTGTGGGGGGGGGGTCTGACCCCCCCCCCCCCGGAAGCCACGCCCCAGAACTTAGCGCGTTTCCCAAGGGTAGAGTGGTATTTGGCAGCGAAGGAGAAAGGTGTGGAAGTGTGTGCCTCGCTGCGTTTCCTCGGCTCAGACTTGGAAAAAACATGGCTTCCGCCCCCGTGCAGGCCGCAGCGCCAGCCTGTCAGTGCTGACTGATCCACGCTGCAGCGCCGCCCCCTGTGGTTTGGAATGACAGGGCTCTGGCAGGAAATATTAAACAAGAGGATATTGCTTGTGGTTCATTGACGAGGTTGTGAGAGTTGTGCGTGGTAGTAGTTTGTGTTAAGCCTGCCCGAGGTATTCCTGGAAAAGGGCGAGCTCGGAGGCAGTCACCTCTCAGGAATGGGGATGTACCTGGTTGCGAAAGAGTGCGGCCGAGACCTTTGTGCTCTTGACAGCGCCATGCTTCGCGAGGCCACTTCCGCTCCGGCCCTGCCCGGGCTATTACTGGAATTCGCCAAACATGATATGCATGTTTCTGTTTGATCGGTGTGTTTGCTGCGGTCCTGGCGCCCAGAGCGCCTGCTTCAGCTTTTTCTGGTATGCGTCCTTCTGAAACCGCTCCGCCTCAGTTAATGATAGAAACTGATGAATGTTTGCTCATTTCTGAGTGGTTGTAGGATTACAATTTTCAGGCCCGGACAGGGGCACTTGGGCAGTCCTGTCTTTTATAAGCCACTTAGTTTGACAATATGGCATTCTGTGTCCAAGAGCAGACTGGGAAGCCTCGAGCGCCACCTGCCGGATGGCAATCTCCCAGCCCTGCACACTGAGCATGTGCTGTGCTGAAGGACGTGTGAGACCCGCGTTGTTGGTTCACAAGCTGAATGGGAGGGAGCAAGGAGAAGGCGTCTTGCACAGCACGCCTCCCAAACACGTTTTGTTTTGCAGTTAGAGATGCTCCTAAAACTGTGGTTGTAAATTCCTACAGTGAAGCCGCCCTAAAACATAAGGGGCTTTCCTTTAATCATTTCTGTGTGCAATTAAATAAATAAAGATCTTGTATGTTTTGTAGCATTATAATTCGAGAAAATGTAGGATTGATGTAGAGCTCTGCTTTCATGGTTGTTTTGTGCAGAAGAGGACCCGTGTGTTTTAGGCCATGTAGTGCAGGTTTGGTTTACTGTCCTTGCATAGGTGTTAATTCTAATCGCTGCTCTTGCCCCTCTTCAGATTAAATAGGGATATGCTTTCTTTACCTGTTTATAGAAGTATGTACCCGGAGTATTTATAGGTTTACATGTCCTCTGTTGCTTGAGTGACATGGCCAGTCTTTCTATGGCCTGGCTGGCGCTGTGGCTTTAAAGGCTGTCAGTCATCTGGCTTTGGTCTCCTTATAAATGTTCTTTGTGCACCAGGTCTATATAATGGAAGGACGCACCACCCATGTCATGTAGGCAGCTCCGTGCAGCTGGTAGAGCTACCGACCCTCCTGCTTGCTAACGCCCATCAGACCTATCTTAGTAACGCATCTGAGTTTAAAACACAATCAAGAAGACAAGACATCTGTAGCATTCTCTCACTGTAAAAAACCAACCAACCACCTCTTTCAATGGCTTCGATGACGCAGGCCAGTCCAGCTGCTCATTGTACCCTATCGCAGCAGTCACTAGAGGGAACACTTTAATGAAAGGTTGTCCTGTGAGCAAGAGAATGTCAGTGAAACAGCCTGATTGTTCATGGAATTGCCATATTGGAATGAATTAGTTAATTCCTTTCTGATTCATGCTAAACCACTGTCATGACAGAGATAACATTGAAAGTAATCACCTGGCAAGACAGGTAACAAAAGCATCAACCTAATGCTTTGGGTCCTGTATGACTACGTGAACTGAGGCCTGGATGGCAACGAGCAGCCCAAGACTCAGCTTGTGCAAGTGTATGGTTCTAAGTTCATCTGCACCTTTGGCACCTGACCATGTTTCTGTACTTTTTTTTTACTTGATTTCGAGGTGAAATGTTTTGACACTGATGCACTGACTGCATTTTTTTACAAGAGTTATTTGCATTTATGCACGTAAGCATGCTAATAAATTGGATGTTATGTATCCATTTTTTGACGGTCGACAGCGTAAGAAGATGTAATGCTTGATTTGCCAGTATGCGAAAACAACAGTTGATGGACAGAATGCAGTACAACGTCATACATTCACCCCAGTACAGAGATCTGGGCCTAAATCCATCGGTTTTTTGCTCCTCATGCCATTCCAGTTTGAACCCAGCCATATGCAAATCCGTCTTGATCATGCGCCCAATGGGAACAGTCCAGCCCGAACTGCCAGGCCCGGTTATCCCTGGACTGGAAACAAGCATCCTAGGACCGGTATCGGGGTTTCACCCCTCATCAGCCAGGATAGCTGGACTCCATTGGCATGGAGAAAACGGGACCCACGTTTGTGCATACCCGTCCCACTCGGGTGACAAATGTAAAAACTACAATTGATGGACAGAATGCAGAACAATGTCATACATTCTCCCTAAGTACAGAGATCTGGGCCTAAATCCTTCGTTTTTCTGCTCCCCATGTCATTGCAGTTTGAACCCAGCCAAATGCAGATGTGTCAGTAAGGCATGCCAAGACTTTATTCCAAGCAACACGCAATGCCCGCTCAGACAGTGGATGAAAGCGTGCTTGTGATACTTAGCTAGATATTTCACACTACGGGCTCCACATTGATTCTACTTTAGCTGGATTCCGCACACTAGCTGAGGAATTTAAAAATGGACTTGTTGCGGACAGTGGTAGTGGTGGTGTTACCATTGACTACACTGTAATCATTGAAATGTGAAGGTACATCACTGTGTGCAGTCTGGTTGATTGTAATCAACCCTCACTCAGTGACAGACGTGAATAACTAAACGCGCTGCCTCCCGAGCTTAAAAGCATACGAGAGAAAGGAGAACTCAAAAGTTTATTAAAAAAAAATGTAAAACTCGCTGCCACAAGTGTTCTTTTTTTTACTCCAGGCACAAGCAGAAACCTGCCACTACAGCCACTGTTTGTCTTGAAGAAGTCAAACCAGGTAAAGTGTGTTCAAACACACTTCATGTACTTGGCCATCAAAAAAGCCACTTGATTACCCACCTCACAAAAGCATCCCGTAAATCCTCCGCAAAGTAACCCTCTCAAACAACACACAACAATAAAAACTTTCAGCAACATACATATACGAATCTCTGAATTCACCAAAAACCAGTTACCACTTCTTGGCTCCATTGGCCTACTTTCCAGAGAGGATATCAAATATACTGGCCCTACAAGGGCTTGGTGTCCTTTAATTTTTATGGGTTCCGTATCTCCTTCCCCGACATCCTGGCCTACATTTTAAATCGTCTAGCTAAGTTGTTCTAAAATGTTACGTTTTTGCACACTCAGGTGCTGGACAGGGCCATCGGAAGGGGGGTCGGGGACATGGTAAGTATGGGTCTAGAAGACACTTTATTGCTGGGTGCAATGAGGGACAAGGAAAGCCTTGAAATGTTAGTATTGAACCAAGCCAAATTGCAGGCGACCTTAGTACTGAAGCGTGCAAGAAGCCATTAAAATGAGCAAGCCTGAAATGTCACATGATTTTGAAAGAAACATATTGACAACGATCATTGTGCAAAATACTGCTCTATTTAGGAGCCACTTTTAGAAGTGTGTCCTACTGCAGAAGCCCTTTGGCATGGAGAAGGCGCTACTGGACAAGAAATGCAATGCTTCAGTCCTAAACCCGAGAAGAACTGCTGGATGGGGGTCATGTTGCTGGAATTCCCTGGCAGTGAGACACTATAGGCTTCACCCTCTAAGCTGCTGTGAAAGGCAGAAAGCTGTACTAATTTATCTGCATACCTGCTTCTCATGCCTTCCAGCATTTGGTACGGCAAGCCTCATGCCTTACCAGGGACTCCTGGGTCACAGTGCTGGTTTTACTGTGTCGGCTGGGGTACGGGGGCTTTCCTTTGTTCAGAATAGCCTGAAGTTTGGTAGCACCACCAAGCTTGGCCTCTGTGTTGTTGCTGACCGTGGCTCACTGTTAAGGCAGGCCACCAGGTCTACACTTTACGAGGGCATGCTGATGGCATGCCAGCGACAATAAACTGAGGTCCTGAACCCTAGGTTGACCAGGGCTGGCTTAGATGTAAGGATGTAAGGCTGAGTTGGCCAGGATTCAAAAGTGTAACTTGTTCAAATTGCAGAAGGAGTTTAATTTGTGAGCCCCCTTGTTAGAATAATAATTAAGGATTTTTTTTGCGATGGAGAGTGGCGTCTGTTTGTTCTGTCCCGAGGCCATTGTTGGAGTGAGTCTCAGATGCCTCGCCAAGATAATTTATAAAATGATTTATTTCTTTTGCATTGCACCTTTACCCATAGTAGGGTTTGTACACAGTTTTGAGGTTGGCCCATGTTAAGTACTAGACCAAATGAAGTCATTTTAGATATGTTTATACCTGAAATGCACCATTCTTTCACCCTGATGTAAAGCTGTATGAAGATGCATAGACCCTGCTCACAGATTTGGAAAATTGTGAGCATTGATTGTCACAGTGAAGCTGTCGACACGCATCCTCAGCCATGAAGAGTGGCCCATGTAGAGCTCTCAAGTTTTCCCATACCAGGCTTGAGTAGCTCACCATGTAATGTTTTAATTCGCATTGTAGTGTCTATAGATGTGCTTTATGTGGGTGGTAAATTAATTTTCAAGAAAATGAAGACGGGACTAATGAACTAACTACTCACAACTGGAATGGAACAGCTTGAGAAGTCTGGTGAAACGCTGCAGTGGATCAGTGCGAATGAGTATATATTCTCATAGGGTGATCGCAAAGTGAAATGCTTGAAGGTACCAATGTTTTAACAGACAAGGGGACAGACCGGCACAAAGTTTCTTCCTAAAATCACACACTTTGAGCAAATTTGAAAGCTGGGATTTCAGCCTAGTGTCTAGGTTCCGAAGCGTTCTTTTTAGCCTCTCTATGGTATATTATTTGAATTGCCCTTCCAAGGAATTGGTAATATTAACTAACTGCTTTCAATAAGGTGGGAAACTTTTGGAAATGACTTCATGGGTGAATATTTCATTTTTGATGAGCATGACAGTCTATTCGTTTTAATAATATACATGGAGAACTGTTTCTATTTTTTAATGTTTTACTATTTTGTTTAATTAAAGCTTACTTATTAAATGCGTGAAGTACTACGATGAAACACACATTTGAAAGAACACCGGATTTTTCAGTAGCCGTTTGAGTTCACACTTGGGAGTACTTTGCATGCTACCAATTAAGCAAAGAGTCTCTTAGGTGGCTACACAACGTAAATCAGCAGTGCACTCAGAAAATGTAACACGTGATATAAATATAAGTGAGTCAGTCCAAATGAATCTCATACATTGGTGCTCTGATTCCAATCCATTATTCATTCATTATTCATTGTTCCAAAAATAGAAAATACTCAAAACAGCCAAGGCGTTTCTTTCCATCAAGGAACTTCTTCAGGGCTGTGGCTGTTTATATATATATCTGGATGATGAATACATAATGAATAGTGGGTTGCATCCACAGCAACAATCTGGGTGATTAACTTCTTAGCCTGACTCACTTATATTTCTCTATACATCACGTGTTACATTTTCAGAGCGCACACTGTAAATGTATGTTGTGTGCTTAAAACACACCATTACGCTGGCTGCACAAGTAGTGGGATACCTTAGTAGCTGTGCCCCAGCACCATATTTCCATACAGTATGGAACAGACACCGAGTGATGTATTCTCTCTTGAAACCTAGTTACTATAAATAATCTTTTCGTCTCTTTGGCGGACCTTGCATGTCTCAAAGTTGAGTTATAACAAAAATCACAACAGCTGTTTGTTTAGGTTGTAACTATGGAAGGAAAAGAAGAATATGTCAATTAAATCATTGTTCGACTCCATCAGATGAATTTCTGATAATAGATTTTTTCTCAAAAAGGGTGTGGCATTATGTAATGATGCTCCTTATATGATCACTGTACTAATTGTGGAAGTGCATATCTCATGGGTGTATGGACATTCCTGCAGTGTGAGCCGTTCTATGCTTCGCCCATGAATCCAGTTAAAACACTGCTAACTGAACGGTGGCCCGCACAGCGTGCACTGCTACTGGCTGCGGCCATGACTGGGTTTGCTGTACCAGCAGCCAGAACAAAAACGATTTCCATGCAGACCTACTGGTACCTGCCTCCCCGACTCAAAACTCTGAGGGGGGTGAACCCCTCATTCCTAGTCGTACCTGTGCCCACGGTGGTAGTGCGGACGTTGCCGCCCAAGTCCTGTCCTTTTGAAGAGATCTGCACTCATGCTACAGCATATATCTGTAGATAATAAACACGCCTGCCTGTTTATTAATAATGAGGCAGCTAGCAATGCCATAACACAAGGAGGTGCAAGATGCGGCAGTTACCGTGTTTTCACTTCCTCTGAAGATTTTTAAACTTAGAAGCAGGTGCTATGTGGTAGTTCACCTGAATGGACTAACCTGGACCAGTAGATGCATCTGTCCATCCGTCACTGCGTGCTGCTATAAGATGAAGAGCACAGGGGTGACACTTACTCTCTCCATCACTACCCATACCATAGAATCTGACCATCCTACCTGGATGGTGAGATTCTAAACAAAGATTTGAGTCTCTTTCACGGCTGTCTTGGAGCACATCAGCCTTTTAGGACCACCCCTCTCTGTGCCAAGATCATACTGACCTATATGGAGATTGCTACCATGGATGCTGAAATTACGCGTTCACAGCTTTAATCATTAAAAGGGAATTCTCCTTCTATACGCGTGGTCCAGAGTTGTGGAACCAAGGTGTGCGCCTCCCCATCCTGCTGCTGTGCACCACCGACTACTCTGAAGATCTCTTCTATGGCCAAGAGGTATATCACACGAGCAACTGAAAGACCGAATCATAGTGCACGACTTCCAAATCCTTTATTGCAAAAACATGAATTCAATTATTACAATGTGCATGAATAGCTTGCTGGTTATTTTTGGAATCTTAAAGCAAATCTGAATGTTGGCTTACAAGTTGGACCGACCTTTACGATGTTATTTGTTTTCACCATCATCTTGGTTTGGTCAGAAATGCAACCTCCATGACGTGCATTAAAAGGACATTAAAGTTACAGGTGAATTATGTGCTTGAATAAAAAGATTTCCTACAGCAGCGTTTCACATTGCTTAGAGCCATCTTCTCTCTTTTGTTGTCCTTGTGATATACTTTGGGGGCTCTGTTGGGAGCCTGCGTATATTTCGTAGAAAGTGTCCAGTATGCCAAAACATTCAGAACCTTAGGCAAAGCCACCAGTGGCCTTATGCCGTCCATCCTGGCACAGTCTATGTAGCCAACAGCACTATGCATGGCTTTTTAGCTCATAGCTAGTGCGCTGAAATCAGCACTACAAGCACCAAATTTCCAAGCACTCTGTTTGCAAAAAAAACCAGGAGTGGCCTTATATGTCGGATATGCCCAGGTCGCTAGGTAGGTGTGCTCCTTAAGGCATCTCTGTCCTGCTTTGGGGTACATCCGAGATACTGACCAGCCTCCTCCGACAGGAAACTCCACCTCTATAAGATGATCAGAGGTTTAATAGGTAACTTTCTCCTCCCCGGGGCTTCAGGCTAGTAATAAAGGAATGTTGACAAAGCCAACGCGCTCACCTTGTATTTACAATGAAAAGCTTGTGTACGCTCAATACAAAGATGTTATTGAAAGCCCTGTTTGTGTAGCAGAGACTGAATAGGATGCGTTGTCTTGATAATTATTGCTCCAAAGGTATTTTGTAAATCTAATGACTACAGTGGCGCTCATCCCCTTTGCCATGGTGCTCTGTTCCTTCTATTCCCTACCAACCCTGGCCTCTTAGCGTTGGGCCGCCTCGCCCTCTATTTGTGGCTCCCTGGTGCAGAGTTATGGCCTTGCTTGATGAAGTATCCCTCGTTGCATCCCCAGTCTCCATCAATACGTTCCCCGCTGCCTGTGGTGAAAGACCTCTGTTGTCATCCATCCATGGGCTATACTAGTGTTCTGTTCTACCCTCAAATATCAGGCATTACAAGGCAGGGCGTTACCCTGCATACAATACATTTATTTATTTATTTATTTATTTATTAAAACATTTATGTAGCGCAAACAAAGGCCCTAGGGCATCTCGGCGCTGAGGTCTTCTGCAATGTTTAACCAGCAAGGGGAACTGAAGTTTTATTGATTAAAAAGCCAGGTCTTAAGCTGTTTGCGAAACGTCCAGAGGGAGGTACTCATTTTAATTGCAAATGGAAGAGTATTCCAGAGTTTCGGTGCAGCTACAAGGAATCTTCTATCACCCCACGCTACCGATTTGGTACGTGGTACCAGTAGTTCCTGTAGAGTAGATGAACGTAGCGTTCTAGCAGGACGGTAAGGGATGAGGTTTTGGATGAAAAAAGCAGGTCCGATATTATGTAAAGCTTTATATACCAGGCAGAGGGACTTGAATTCGATCCTCTTTCTCACCGGTAGCCAATGCCGCTGTCTTATGGTTGCTGACACTGATTGGTATTTTGGAATGCGCCCGAGTAGCCTGGCGGCAGCACTCTGAATGATTTGCATTTTCTGTAGCACCTTCTCCTGGGCACCCAAAAACAGAGCGTTACAGTAGTCTAAGGTAGACAAAACCAGGGAAGTAATCAGGGTTTTTCCAGCATTCTCAGGTAAGAAAGGCAAGATTTTTTTTATGAGCCGTAGTTTATAAAAGGCTGAGGAGGAGATCTGATTTGCATGAGGTAGGAAATTCAGGCGGTTATCGAACACAACCCCTAAGTTCCTCACCTTATCGATCGGATCCGGGGGCTGACCCATAGATGAAGGCCACCAGAGTGAGGGCCATTCCGGGGATAATTTGCCAAAAATGACAACTTCCGATTTATCGGAATTCAGTTTCAGGCAATTGGAAGCCATCCAGCTCCCAATTGCCTGCATGCCTTGATTGAAGTTACTGGCAATCTTAGGCCCATCATTCTTAACGGCTAGGACCAGCTGGGTGTCATCTGCGTAGGAGGTAAGGCTCATCCCATGTGCCTTGATGACTTTGGCAAGGTCCGACACATAAATGTTAAATAGTGTCTGACTAAGGGATGAGCCTTGAGGAACTCCGCATGGCAGTGACAAAGGAGATGATTTGAAGGGTCCGATAGTGACCACCTGGGACCTCCTCGCAAGAAATGAAGCGATAAGTTCCCTGGCGCTACCTCGGATGCCCATGCCTCCGACACGATCGACCAGGGTGACATGGTCGACCGTGTCGAAGGCTGCCGATAGGTCCAACAGAATAAGGACAGCTGTTCCTCCTGCATCCCGGATGGATCTGATATCGTCCGCCGCCTTAACCAAGGCAGTCTCTGTTCCGTGGAATTGGCGGAAGCCGAACTGTGCTTCATCCAGTAGCCTGTGTTCCTCGACAAAGGAGGATAGTTGAAAGTTCATGATTTTTTCAACTACTTTCGCTAGGAGTGGAAGGCTAGCGATAGGACGATAGCTTTTTGGTTCATCCATGTCGAGGTTGGGTTTTTTAAGGAGAGGTTTTATGAGGGTCTTTTTTAAAAACTCAGGGTAAATGCCCGTGCAGAAGATAGAATTGCAAATCGCGGTCATGGACGGGAGAACCGTTTCAATAATCGGGCGTAGGACTTTCAAAGGACATGGGTCCGCGGCAGAGCCAGATTTAATAGATGATATGATGTTCCGTACCTGAGGGTAATCTACTTCTGTGAACTGCAGGAAGTTGGGGCGAGGATTTGGTAGGTTAATTGCATTATTTGCGAAGACTCGATAGATGTCCTCGACTTTACTAAAGAAAAAATTCGATAGGTCGTCGCAAAGAGATTGGGAAGGGGGGGGGGTTAGGTCAGAAGAGAACCCAGCTAGCTGTTTGGTGGTTTCATATAATAATTTACTAGAATTTTTGGCTGATTCTATTTTTTCACAATAATATTTTTTCTTTGCCTCACAGATTAAGATTTTGTATTTAACCATTGCATCTTTATACTTGGATTTGGCTTCGTCTGTCTAGTCTTTCCGCCAGTGCCTCTCGCTGTTCCTGCACTGTTGCTTATGGATACGTAGCTCCTCTGAATACCAAGGGGCTGACGGGGCAGATCTATTGCGGGATCGTTGTTTGGTCTGAACTAGTTCAGTGGCTGCAGAGCTTACCCAGTCGTAGAATTGGGATATAGCAATATTGGGATCAGTGGATAACAGCGGGGTGCAGTCGGTGAGAATTGATTCCAGCCTAGAGGTATCTATATCGTCCCATGCCAAGTAGGGTTGGCGGGGGTTGGCGCATGATTTGCCTACAAGAGAATCCTGCACTGACAGTGATGCCAGAATAAGATGGTGATCAGACCAGGTAAGGGGAAGTATTTGGGTAACTTGCAGGCCCACTGCATTGGTGAATATGCCATCCAAGGTGTGGCCACCATCATGCGTGGGGAAATTAACCAGGGGGTGAAGGCCAAAAGTGGACATATCTGCTAGGAGAGTAGCGGTATCGGGATTGTCTGGTAAATCAAAATGAAAGTTAAAATCACCCAAGATCGTGAGAGAATTATCAAGAGCGGATACTTCCAGTGTGGATCTAAGATCTGAAATGAATTCGTTCCTGGGCCCCGGAGGGCGGTATAAGAGGATCCCTTTAAATGTATAGGAAGGGGACAGTTTAATGGCGAATTCTAGGGCTTCACAAGAGGATCGGGTGATCGTTTTGGTCCTAACGGAAAAGGTATCACGTGCAATAATGGCAATGCCACCACCTTTTTTCCTAAGTTGTCTGTCCAATCTGTGTATAACGAACCCGCTAGGTACAGCGATCACTAGGTCAGGATTGGACGCCTCGTCCATCCAAGTTTCAGTTATGAAGAGTAAATCTATTTTGTGATCATAGATCAGCTCGTGGATGTCCTGGCGATGTTTACCTACTGAGCGGACATTGGAGAGGGCGATAGTGTAGGATTTCATATTACAGGGGGGCGGGTTGTGGATAGAAGGTATAGGGGCTTTACAGCCCAAGCAGTGTGTGACCGGGCTTGTGAGCAAGGAATAGGGATTTGATATAGTACAAGCCTGAAGTGTCGGGGGATGTAACTGCCGAAGCTGGAAGGCAGAATAATAGCCTCCTGGTGGCAGAGGATGAGAGCCAGGGGGGGTGGCCCTAGGCCCGGGCCAGGCGCGGACGGGCGCAGACGGGCTTGCCTTTGGCGCGCCGCCGGCGCACCCACTGCGCCCGCCCGCTGCTCGGTCGGGCAAGTCCGTTGTTTATATTCATGATAATGGGGGCGGAGGAGGGTGGGAGGGGCGCAGAGCTATCCGGCCAGCCTTCCCTGTCCAAAATGGCGCCTAAAGTTGTGCTAAGGGGTTCCCAGCGCCTGGTGATAGCGGCGTGGTGGGAGTGAATGTAAATGAACCTCGGCGATGTAATCTCGTCTCGAGGTAAGGGCGGGTATTAAAAACGCACTATTTAAAATATTGTACACAATTTAAAACGCGATTATTACATCAATCACATTCAAATGAAAAGAAGTGCAAGGGAGCGCAAAGTACCTCCGGCTTTCCGCCTCAGAGGGAAAACAACAACAGAATCGCGGGGGAATGAAAGGCCTCGCCCTTAAGTATCCTGGGAGGGCGGGAGGGGCGCAGAGCTATCCGGCCAGCCTTCCCTGTCCAAAATGGCGCCTAAAGTTGTGCTAAGGGGTTCCCAGCGCCTGGTGATAGCGGCGTGGTGGGAGTGAATGTAAATGAGCCTCGGCGATGTAATGCCATTCCAACACATGCCTTTAACACTAAATGCAGTTGTATATTTTATATTAATAACACACAGATATGTGCGTGTGTATATGCGTGTATGTAAATATATATTATTGACATATATATTTTATTAGGGTGTTCCCCCTAGCACCGTTTATTTCTTCCTTTTTCTGTTTAAGGGCCCGCCCCCTTTTTTTTCTTCTTTAGACACCTTACCTCCCTTTACCTCTTTTTAGTACTATACCCCCAAACATCCTTTTATCTCTACCTGTTCTTGAACCCTAAAAACCCTTACCTCTACCTTCCCCTGAACCCTAAAAAACACTGAATTCCCCTTACCTCTTTCCATCTCTGAATCTTAAAAATCCTTATCCTCCGTAAAACACTTTTAGTTTCATTTACGAACCTCCCCCCCAAAAAGCCGTACCTCCCTTTACTTATGTCCACCTCTGAACACGGATAATTCCTTGCGTCCCTATACCGGTGCTTGAATAAGAAAAAAAGCTTTACCTCCCTTTACCACCACACACATCTAAACCGTAAAAAAAACCTTATCTCCATTTACATTTACCCTCCTTTACCTTACTGAACCCTTTCCTGTCCCTTAACCGCCTTTGTTTTTTTATAACCTTATGACATATATATATATATATATATATATATATATATATATATATATATATATATATATATATATATATATATATATATATATATATATATATTCATAGCTTCAGTGACGCAGCCGAAACGCGTCATGCTGATTTTCGGAGAAATAAAGCACTGGTAATGTAAATCATCGTGCTTCTGCGGTCTGTACCTGATTTGACAACTGGATATACGCTGTGGTTCAGGACTAGAGATAGAGAGATCCAAACACACTTAACCTGTGTGGTAAAGGTCAGTGGCTAAATTACCAAAAAATGGGCCTGTGTGGTACTTACCTGCTTGATAAAGTCATGCAGAGTAAAGACTGTGTGATAAACATACCTGGTCTGACCAGGTGCCCTTAATTTCCCAAGAGCATTCTTCAGGGTATCCCATTGCCTGGGCAAACTTCGGTTAAAGTGCGCTTGGTTTGACAGCGCCTTGAACTAAGCCTCTGCACCTTCAGTGATGCACCACATCCTTCGTGACTAAGAAGCCTAGAGGAACCACTGACTTCAATATCTGCCTGTGGTACCCCTCGTCAGCCCCCTTATCATGGGATGTAGCCGGTAACATATTGCAACTCTACGTTTACCTTTGATTTCTATTTAAAAAAATGTTGCATATTCTTAAAATAAAACTACATCAATGTACCCCCTGTGAACGCATTGGTCATTTTCCCATTTAAAAACAGCGACTGGCAGTGGACGAAGTGAGATGCCTATATTAAAAAGTTTCCAAAATGTTGTCCTAGGAACTGAGTAACTCTCAATTATGGAATTTGCCATTGGGTAGACCTGTAGCCTTCAGAGAAGGGACCGAACAACTCTTCTTCCTGTAAATCACTTCCAGATGGACCTCACAAATATTTCTAGAAGAACTAAGTAACAGTTTTTTCCCTGGAAGTTTTTGAAGGGTGGACCACACACATCAAACTTGGTACAGAACTCTGCATCCTGTCAGTCAGTTCGGGGTGGAACACACACATGGTAGGCGCTGTTAACCTGTTAACCTGTTAACCTGTAAACATTTGGAGCTCCTTGCGGGAAATGATGCAGTGCCCATACGAACGCATTGGTTGATAAAGACTCATTGAAGGTGCAGAGGAGTTGACCCAAGAATACCGTGACATGGACACATCTATTTCCACAGAGTGTGGAGAGAGCAAAAAATTTCAACTTTCTGGGAGGTTTACAAAGTTACATTTGTTGGGTGAGACACGAGTGCGTAATATTTAAATGTTCCTCGTTGTTTAGAATGGGGAGCTACTTTCATACGTGGAGTCTGAAATAGTAAAAAAAGGCAAAAGTGCAAAATGGTTACAAACCCTAGGAGAGGTGTAAAATATAAAGGTGGGAAAATGTACACATAACACACAGAAGGTAATGGAAGGAATGCTTGCAAATAATCCAATCCACTGCTAGTCGCTCTGGGTTGCATCACAATCCATTGTTTTTCTCCCACTGTGCCACTCTAGACAGAGGCGTGCCTTATGCAAATCATTACTGCCCCTGCTCCTCTTGGAAGCAGTCCATCCGGAACTACCAAATGAGGCGTTCTTCAGAAGGGAACAGGAGCAACCGCAGACAGGTTTCAGCCCTGTTGAGCCACGACCGTGAGGTACAGCTTGGATCCTGGGATGCAGCATGCAAGAGACCCACCTCTGAGTGTACCTTGGCCCCCTAGGGCGTTACAGCACACACACAAAAAGATGATGAGAGAAATGCTTATTGAGAGCTACTGGTAGCTCGCCTGCACCCTGGAAGTAGCTAGTGGAAACCCAGCCCTCTAGGACAGAGAGGGGGTCTCAGCACATTGAAGGAGGAAGGGATGCTTCTTTTCAGGTCCTTGGGGTCGTAGTCAGCCATACAAATGACAGGTCTCCAAACTACCACAAACACACACTCTGACAGCTTGCGGCAGTAGAACGACCCGCAATGTTACCATGTCTTCCCTCACAGAGCTGCCTTTGTGTGAGGCTGCAAGGAGTGATTATCAGTATTCCTACATTGGGGTACCAGACCTGGAATCTTATTGGACTTTGTCCTCTTTAGGCGTGTGTGAAATCCACATAATTTGCCTTCAGACGTAAAAGTATGCACAATAAGTGAAAAACAAATCCATCATTTAGCCCAAAATACGCTTGGTGTCAATTTTTGATACAAGCACACAATTTGCACAAAATAAGTGTAAAAACACAGGTGTCACGAACAGCTGCTCACGTCTAGGCATTGGCAATGATCCAGCGTTCCGCGTGACGTTATTACATGAACTGGCATAACACTGTTATTTTAGGAATATCACAGTTGTCTTTAGAAATTCCCAATAATGTCCAAATCACATATGTTTAATTTCAATGTTACCCAGACCTATTCATACTGTAACCGGGATAATATTCACGAGTAGCTCAGGGAGATAGTCATTGGTCAGAATATATTTGAAAAGGTCGGAGAGACTTGTAAACCGTGTAGCCCTCCAGCTTGGGTGGAACAACGGGTGAAAAATACAATTGGTTGAAATGCTACCCTGTGTGATGGGCAGTAGTTCAGACTATTTGCAAGCATTCCTACAATCCCCTTTTATTTTTGGAAAGTACATTTAAGCCAGAGACTACACATGGTCTGTGGTTGCTTCCATAGTTAAGGAAACGAGCAGCTTTAATAGCTGGGGCTGAATTTCTTTCATTGTTTTGTGCGCATACAATGTTACATCTGGTAGCCTGTATAGTGACTTTGTTTCTTTCCAGGTGTTGTCCCGGGTCTTAACATATCAGATATGTTTGCACTAATATTATGTCCCAAAGAAGTTTCTCGGATTATTTGAAATCTTCAGGTGTGCTGCACTTATCTGCATCTTCTGCGCCTTGGAACTTTCTGTGTGGTGTATTAGAGCAGGCACTCCAGACGTTTTTAGTGCACGCTTGATGTATTTTGGGTTATCTATCAGCCAGTTCATGTTTTGCAAATAAGCTTTGGACCTATCTTCTGTTTCCGATGAGCTGTTTTACTTCATAAACACAATACCTCACACGCAGTTTAGGTGTTCTTTTCCATCTGTAGCAAGGGGTCACTGGCACACTACCAGTGCCTTCAGGTCCAGCTAGCCTTGGGTACTATACCTGTTCCATCAGTCCCAGGTGATCAGAGGCACCCTGCCCGTGCCATCTGTTACAGGTACCCTTGGGTACAGTACTAGTTCTATCAGTCCCAGGTGGGCTCTGGCCCCCTACCAATGCCAACTATTCCTGGTAACCTCGGGTACTGTACCACTGCCATCTGTCCAGGTGTGCATGGGCACCCTACCAGTGCGATCTGTTCCACGTAACCTCGGGTACTGTACCAGTTCGATCAGTCTTAGGCGATCAGGGGCCCCATACCAGTGCCATCTATTCCCGGTAATCCTTGCTTCTGTACCAGTTCCATCAGTCCCAGGTGGTCACGGGCCCCATACCAGTGCCATCTGGTGGTCACGGGCCCCATACCAGTGCCATCTGTTTCACGTAACCTCGGGTACTACACCAGTCCCATCTGTCGCAGGTGGTCTCGGGCACCCTACTAGTGCCATCTCTTCCCAGTAACCTTGGGTTTTGTACCAGTGTCATCTGTCCCACGTGACACAAGGCCCCGTACCAATGCAACCACCTCTAGTGAGGTGAGGCGGGATGTACAACATTACAACGCATGCTTTTACATCGCATGCTTTTACAACGTGAGTTTTACAACGCATACCATTACAACGCATAGTGCTTTGGGGCGCTGGAGAGTGATTTATTTAATTTACTATTCCAACTCCAGTCCCCGTGGATAGTAGGGAAGGTGTTGGATAGTAAATTAAATATATTCCCTATCCTAGAGCGCCCCCCAGCCCAATGCGTTGTAATGGTTTGCGTTGTAAAAGCTACGATGTAAAAGCACTGCGTGCTAAAAGTTGCGTTGTAAGTGATGTTCCCCGGTGAGGCGCCATGACCGTGCCATGTCTGCTAACTCACTGGGGCAGGGCAGAGCTCAGCCAGCGGCAGGGCGTTCTTAAAGCACTGCCGCGTGCCAGCATTCCTGGGCCTCGCCTCCAGTCCAGAGATCTGTCAGCCTGGCCTGCATCCGTGTCAGGCGACGGACAGTGTCTGCCTTTGGGTTCAAGATTCCAGCTTGATCAAGATGAATCATTTCCTTCCTTTCTGAGAAGCATTGGCAGGAGCGAAGCTTTCCTCCTCCGCGCCCTAACCTTGAATACTCCGACAAGCGCCGCTACGCTGCGTCCGCCATTTTTTTCTCTTCTGCTTTCAGAGGAAACTTTAAATATGGCTTCCAGTGGCTCACGTCTGCTCGACCAGGCTACTGTTTGTGACCGTAGGGCATGCAAAAGTCCTGCTCCTTGGCGTCTGGATGACAAAAAGCGAATATCATGAGAGACCTTGGGTACAGAGGTGCCTGAAAGAGGAATTGTAGCCCAGAAATTGTTTACACTGAACCAGATTACGTAATATTTTTTAAGTAGAAGAGGTTCTCGTAAAGGATGCTGTGGGGTGGGCTCGGCACATGTATTTTGAAGATGAAAAGAATGAAAGTGTATGTTTCCCTGCCCAGCAGCGACTGCATACCCCCGGCCCCTTTATCTCCTCTCTGGACTTTGGATCTTTGGTCCTTTCTGAATTCTTTATCCGCACCACAGTGGTGCTCCATGTTTGAACCTTTAAACCTAGCCCCCCCTTCTAGCCTAGCTCCAACAGGATCCACCATATATTCGGTCGAGGCTTGTGCGCACATGGCCACCGCCTTGAAATTAAAATTAAATATTGCTTTTCCACTGCCCTTCTTTCTTCCTCCAGACTCCCCCAGTAGTTTACCCGTATTTCAATACGCCTAGTACCAGGGAAGGATGTAAGACTAGTATGCAAGGAGCAGGGCGCACCGTTAGCTTGCGTGCAGAGACTGGGTGTAGATGCCCTAGGTTCAGGTTGGGGGAGTGTGGCAGCTTTCAGGTGGATACAAAGTCAACTTGTGTGCAAAGGGGTGGGTATAGATGTCCCATGTCATCCTCAAAGGAACTAAGAGTACAGCTTAGGCAAATTAGGGCGAGTGGAGCTGGACACAGTGTTACCAGTGCAAAGGATTGCGTGTGATGACTGCTTTCAAGTGTAAGGAAAACGAAGTCTACTACCTCTACTGGTGAGGAAACCTGGGTCTGTGTGTACTGGGTGCATCGATTACAGAGTAAAGTAGCTTTGAGCCATGTCTATTTAAAATCGAGAATAAAGTGAAGAGAATTGGATCAGTGAGAGTAAGATAGCAATGATGCTGTCTGCATGTGACTGGGTCCAAACTGGAAGGGCATGGTGAGCAACAAAACGATGGATATAGGCCCAGATCTCTGTACTGGGGTGAATATATGACATTGTCCATTCAATTGTTCTTTTTGCATTTGTCACCCCGAGTGAGACGGGTATGCCCAGACGTGGGTCCCATGCTGTCCATGCCACTAGAGTCAAGCTATCCTGGCTGATGATGGCTGATAGCCCGAAACCGGTCCTAGGATGCTTGTTTCCAGTCCAGGGAAGACCTGGCCTGGCTGTTCGGGTTGGACTGTTCCCATTGGGTGCAGGGTCAAGACTGATTTGTATATGGCAGGATCCAAACTAGAATGTCATGGTGAGCAAAACAATGATGGATTTAGGCTCTGATCTCTGTACTGGGGTGAATGTATGACATTGTTCTGCATTCTGTCCATCAATTGTTCTTTTTGCATCTCTAGCACAAGAGAGAGTGCGCAAGCTTCGAGCTGTGCATCTGAGGGCGAGGTACCAATTAGCATATATACTACACTAGTTGGTCTTGCTAGGATTCACGAGATGAAATTTAACACCACAAGCCACTTTCTAAGGATGGCTGATCCCTGTGTTTACTTAAGCATTTCTTTAATCTTCTAATGCTGATAGACATAATGTGGGTCATATCCTCGCAATGGAAAGGTCAGCAGGATGTGGTCAAGTGCACAGTAATCAGTGAGGCCAGCCCAAAACACAGCGACCAGCCTTAAAGGAGTAAGAAGTATTCTAATTTGTCCCAGCAGTATGCCTCCAAGGCCCACACCCAGAGTCCTTGGATGAACAAGGCAGACAAAGGTTCTGCTCTCCTTCAGCAGCCCAAAGCTACAGTATCCAGTTAACTTAATCAATACACAAGAGGAATTGAATTAGGAGTTTTTCGGGGCCAGAAATGACTGCTGTGGGCTACTAATGTTTAGGTCTCTGAATAGAGTTGAAAGCAGAAAAAAAGGGAAGGAGCGATAGAGTGAGAAGGGATTAGGCAGAGGACATTGGAAGAGTAGTTAACTTGTAGAGAAACTTATATAAAGTATTTCACAGAACTCACAGGTCAGTGGAGATCTAAATTGAGAACTACTAAATTGGTGCCATGCTGCTGCCCCGGCTGAAATAATGGAAGCCGGGTAAGTCTTCTATGACCTTTTACCTCATTGTCTCGTTTTTTTCTGAAATGTCATTCACTAGTAATAGTGGAAGTAGTTCTGGCAGGAAATTCTAGAAGGTGCGAGGGCTGGCTCCTTATGTAAACTAGAAAGAACAATGTTTTCTAGGCTCTAGAAAAAAATATTGGAGGGGTGAGAACAGCAGGCTAAAACGAGGCAGACCAACTCTCTTTTGCGCTTCCATGGTAGAACCCTACCAAGCTGTCTCCCTCTTACCCTTGCTTGTACAGTGTGCTGGTCAGGGTAGAGTCTGTGCTACGACCCGACTGGTGCTCTTTCGCCGCTGAGCGCATTCAAGAGCTTGAGAGGTGCTTGGGACATAGACCCCTGCCTAAACCTTTAGCTTCATTCATCCTAGTAACAGTAAGTGGATTCTGGGTTTTATAAGGTTTGTATAGTTTCAGGTTGGCAGCTTGGTGTGCTCTTCCACTTTCTTCCCTCTGCATGGCGGTTATGTACTCGGCAGTATCTACCTTTTAAAAAACG
This sequence comes from Lissotriton helveticus, assembly GCF_964261635.1. Lineage (NCBI taxonomy): Eukaryota > Metazoa > Chordata > Amphibia > Caudata > Salamandridae > Lissotriton > Lissotriton helveticus. Next base: position 164,012,422 of record NC_136062.1, on the reverse strand, counting down.
AATTAAATAGTTCCTCCATACATAAAAATAAAATGCTACTAATGTCATCAACTCCCATTCTTGCCCCTTTGAAATTCTATTATTCATTCAACAACATCTCTACCTGCTGCATGTCGCCAGGTGGATTAATGGGCCTCCTCCGTTTTTGAGGTACGGGCACACAACAACCCACTGTCCTTGTGGCCTTATTAGTCCTCATTATAATTATAAGTTGTGCAACTATATCTCACAAACCCTCACCCATCATACTGCTTGGCGCCGTGTCCTAAAATATGATAACGGCACTAAGGTGGTCATCATACGTGACATGAAAAACCTTAACAGATAGGCTCAAAACAAAAACAACACTCTGCCAGCCACATACCATAAATAGTGTCGTTTGCTATCTGCGTGGTAAGTTTTCCGCTATAGGGGTAGTGAGCACTATACGAATGCTAAAGTGATGCAGAATTTTCAGCTCTGATGTTGCAGAACATTACCTGCACACACCAAATATGTAACCCACCGGCCCTCTCCACCCTCTCTCATTCCCTCTTCTTGTACAGCACTCTATTGCTGAATTGTGCTTCAGAAGTCCAATTAAGGGAAAGCGACTGGTGGGCTCATTCAGAGACGCCTCACTGTTACTTATCTAATCTGCAGTCAAAGGGGTCAATCTTGTGGAGTCAAATTTGTTGGGGCTTTGCAAGTGGCTAAACCAGTCATAAACTCTGAAGAGCTGCCAAGCTGTCCCTTGTCACTTGTGCACCTCCTTTAGCCAGACATGCATCTCACCTACAGAAACTTTCAGCTGTCTGTTGTCAAAAGACCTCTTGTAAAACCTGCCAAAACCTTACAGCGGGCTTAGAGCCTGCCTACTCCCCTTGGATAACTTCTTAATTAATAGCTTTACTTCTTTTTTGGGTTTGCCCCTCCCCTGGAGCAGAGCCTCTGTACCGCCCTTTGGATTTTTTATAAACTCCCTGCTCACAGTCCAGGAATAACGTTTCCTGGGCCTATCACTAGTGTGTTGCTCCAGCCCATCAAATACCTCCCCCTCATGATACGTGTTACCCACACCACCCCAACCACCTTAGGTTGTTTGTAAAAGCACACCAACGTGTATATTTTTACTGAGGTATGTCTAAAAAGCAGACTTTCAGGGTTCCACATATCATATGCGTGCATAGACCTTAGCACACAAATGCTTTTATGATGCTGGTAGAGGGGCCAGCTGCTGTACATGGCATTCCTGACAATAAGTCTCTTCTGCTGTCTGCGCTACTGTACTGGAGCTAATGGCTGCAACATGTTTCAGTTTTGAGTTCTGTCCATGGTAAAGTAGGCCTTTGCAAGTGTTTTCCTTTAAATTCTGACACTTCCTTTTTGTTTTTAAATTATGTTGAGTTTTCTGAGTGAAAAGTATTTGAAAAATAAAGTGGGTCATTTATAAAGACTGAAAATATTTTATTCAGTATTCAGTTTTGAAACACATTAAGATGTTTACTTTTACTATTATAATCTGGATATTTATTTCTTTTACAATTTACAAACAACTTCTGGCAAAGCCAAAACATTGGCACTCTCATAAACGCAAGACCGATTAGCTTTGCCTAAGCTTGTATTTTCTTAAGCCAGCAGTGCTTTGCATGTTGGGCTTGTTGAGTTCATATTTAAAATGTTGAGAGCAAAACCAAGAGTCTAAAAAGGCACAGTGCTTTAAACTAAAAAGGACCAGTTTGAGGTGTCACACATGACATGGAGCCTCCGGTGGCCGCTCTGTTGAGTCCCTTATACACGGGCCATACGTCCGGCCCCCTAATTGCAGTTGTTTAGAAAGCCATCGAAATGGACATCATTTAGGGATAGGCATATAGATTGCTATTCAGTACCTGTGCTCTGCCACTGCCCAGCCTTGGATCAGGGGTCACGAGGGCAAATGAAGGGACAGAACGTTCTTAGGAACCACATGAACTTTGTTTCCAGTATCTGGCGTCCCCCTAACACCTCGGCATCAGATCGGTGGCTCCTGGATTGCTATCATCCTTCTGATGCCTTTGTAGGGCAGAGGGTGCATGGTATCACTTGAGTGACCCCATCCTTCATGATAAATTAACATCAATGGACGATGCCTGGTTACCGCTCCCAAATAGCGAGTTTATACCCTCATTGTAACATCCCCATGGCCGTGGTCTCAACGGACTGTCCTAAACAATGATGCTGAAAGGAAGACACGAATTGCAAGAAGGAACTCCCAAATACCGCCCTGTGGGGCCGCAGATGGGGCAAGTTCACCTCTGTCGGCCATTCAGTCTTGGACGTGCAGCAGTTGGCCAGAGATGCTGTGCGATTTCCCTCACAGCTGTCGTCAATTCTCAGCCAATGGAACTACGCCTGATCAGCACGTGGTGTTTAAATATTCATCTGGTCTCATTTCAAAGTGGCTCTAGCACCAGATTGTTCTTTTTGGCACTCTTCATGTGGCAGTTGTCTCCTTTCAGTTCCCCTCCTTCCTTTTGAGTTACAATCTGCTCCCACTTTTTTAGTTCATATACCATGCATACCTCTCTTTGGACAACATCACTAGTTATTTGGGATGCCAAGTGTTGTTTTTAAACCACACAGTTTCTTTACTTTCTCAACTTTTGCATTGTTGTGACTGGGATTTCCTCTTTTCATCAAGAGAGATACTGCTTAGGCCTGTTAAGATGGCAGCTGTTGAACTTCAAAAATTAGGAATTAAACTATTCTACTTCTGATTGATACTTAAGGTTTAGTTATAAGTGCGTACATGTTCTTGCACCGTAATCATACTTGTTTGGATAAAGGAAACAAAAATGTGCTGGTTTGAAACTTTTGTGAATAACCTCAGTCTAACTTCCTTGCAGATAGCTTGGTGTGTGGTGAATATGTAATTCTCGAAATGACACAATTTCTGAACGTCTGCACAAAGCATGTGGTTACTTGATGCAAGACTTGTGGTTTTCCAAAGTAGCACTGAGCTCCCTTCAGGACACAAGTGTAGACAAATGTGATGTTCATGATCCAACCCCGGGTGAGGCGATTGCTTGCAGTGTCTGATTGGGAGCAGGAAAGCCATTTGTTTGTAGGTTTCATGAGGACAGCACGTCTTTAGAAACGGTTGGAATTGGAGGTTGGATCCCAGTATGTGCCCCTGTGAGGCTGTCCACTGTGCCCCTGTGAGGTGGCCATTGTCTTACAGCACAAGAGGGGCTTAAATTGCAGCCGAATGCGGCTTGATAGGGGTACTAAGTGAGAGAAAGCACATTAAATGGTTAAATAATCAACATTTTGGCAATCTTTCTAAAGTGAGTGTGTGCGCCAGTTTTTTGTCTGTTTGTAAAAATTCTTAGTGAAATCCGACAGACACTGCACCATACCCGACCGAAAGCACCTGTACGCTAATATTTATCAAAAAAATAATTTTTTAACCGTGGTATAAAACTCTTCCCCCTCCCCCCACCCTCCACCCCCCTAGAAGCTGCACCCCTGTCAATATCGCTTGCATCAGAATGTTTTTGCGGAAGTTCTACCCATTACTTCGTTTTGGGAATTGAATTTCTCCAATACAAAATCTCTGAATCATCCACTATTTTTATTTTGTCAGTGTAACTTTTGTCACTTTTATTCCGACTTGATCAGCTTAAAGGGTAGTCCTCTTGTTCTGCCCTTATTCTCAGGCATTTGAAGCAGAGGAAGGGGCACCTGGTAGTTTCTTACTTTGTTAGCCTGCATTGACATTCAGTGCACAAAAAGACTTGTGCAGTTTTCCCTTTAAGCTGTAAAAAAAATTATTACTTTTCGCCAAACTTCGCACATAATGTATGTAGCCTGACGTCAGTGTTGATTAGCCTATCCGTAGGGGTTCGTCACTTACTTTTTATGCCCCAGGAAGACCCACATAGTAGTGCATCTGATATAACCTCTGCTTTATTTTACTTCCCGTGTTTAAACCTTTAGCAGTATTTTGTTTTATTAGATGCTTCAAAGAGTTTGTGAAGGGAATAAGTTGTATGAACCTGTATTCTGTTCAAGCAGTGAACGGATGGTTTGATGGTGACCTGTATCCGCTAACCCCCATTGTCAGGCGTTAGCAGCCAAGACCCCTGTTGGCGAAGAAGGAAGGAACCGGCAATAGTCCTCGGCTCAAAATTAAGCCTTCTAGCACTTAGCTCAAAGCGGGATGTGTCAAGACTCGTGCAAATAAATTATCGCAGCAGGTAAGAAGAATAATCCTGTTGAGAGGAAAAATGACTGTAAGCTTTTTATCAAAACCTCCTATTCAGCAGACTAGTAATCCGAGGAACCTCTCTGGATCTTCCACGTTGAAAGTAAAAGCCTTTTAATTACCAAGGAAGTAACCGTGGTAAGCGGCTCCGGATCGCAACGGAGGGTATGGTCCATTCTGCAGGTCGGAATGGTGAAATTAACCGGCACCAAAATAAATCATGTAATAGGGCATATCATCCCCTAAAACAAAATGGTGACAGAGGAAAACCTCCACACTGGGGGATCTAGAAATGTGATTTTGGCATAGATTCGAACTTTTTCAGAGCAAAATATCAATGCTGTTTCTGAGTCCAAAAAGACATTTTAATGTGCTTTTTTAGTGACCCCAATATAAAAGCATAGAATGAACTCTGTGTGTTGAGTTTGATGAGATGCTGAATGGTGGAGCGGTGTATTAATCGGGAGTGCCGCTCGCCGTCTTGGTGCTGTTGGTGATCATGTAGTGCCGTTCGTTGCCTTAGTGGAGGGAACCCTGACTATAGTACCCTGGTTATCCCTTGCTGCCTGGAGTCTGACACTTCTGGTGAGTTTAGGCAGCCTGGACCGTTTCGTGCTCTTTGCCACAAGAGTCTTTAGGATTTCCGTTCTACTCAGGAGAGAGCTTGGGGGCTTCATTCCCCTAGAAGCCTGACTATCTCGGTTAGAGGTGCCTGGGGCGTAAAGGAGCCTCCACAGTGTGCTGAAAACTTAACTAGCGCGTCAGCATGGCTGGGCTCTTAATGCTCCATTCATTGCCCTAAGCTGCTTACCTCCCTGCAGTGGTCGATCATTAGCAGCTACTAGTATTGCTAAGGGGGGAGGGGGAACACATGTAAAAATAAAGAAAAACTACACCTACCTTCTCCGGCGGACGCCATTCTCCCGATCACCACGTCCTTGCCTATTGCAGGCTACCAGCTCCCAATCCTAGCGCTGCTCACATGCTGGGAATGCTATTCCCAGCATGTGAGCAGCGCTGGGATTGGTCTGAGCGCCGAACTGAGGCGCTCAGACATTGAGTGGGAGCCTGTATTGGCTGCTCCCCCCAGCTGTACAACACAGCTAGGTGGAGAAAGGGTAAGTGCGCATGACGGTTTGGTCGGCCCTCTGGGACCTGCCAAACAGGCTTGTGCACTGGACAGTGCCTACCACTGCCCATCCCTCCTGGTGCTACAGCATCAGTATGGGATGCCACGCCACCCCCCTCCGCTCGCAGCCTGCAGGGCAAAAACTAAAATGAGAAAAAAAAAAAATCATTTTAATTTTGGCCTATGGCTCTGCTGGCTTTCAGCATTGGGGGGCAACGCTCCTCCGCCACAGTGGAGGACCGCCACTGTAAATCCAGTGCCTGTGGGATGGCTGCAAATCGTTTAGTGCTCTTGTAAGTCTGCTTCAAATAACTGCGGGAATGGGGAAGCAGAGGGTAAGGTGGAATAGGGAGACGAAATGAAGGAGTGACAGTCATTCATGTCACTAGAATTAAGTAATTAAATATGACATATGTGTCTGCTAAGGACCAATCAGGTGCCATTGTTTCAAATATATAAACTGAGATTTTTTTTTAAATAGAATGAAACTTCGTAAATACATAAAATGAGTATTTTCCACTTTTTTTTAACTTCTTTCTGTTATTGTCCACATTATGAGCTCATTATTTTTCTGCGGAAGCAGAGTGTACTCGTATCTGCTCCCTAGGGTTGTCTCCCTTTCTATTTCCAATGCTTTAATGCTCGCCCTTATTTGAGCATGATTTCCCCAACCCCAATTGAGCTGCTGCATTGTTTGTAATTTATAAACCCACTCTATGTTTGCGCCAGAAGCTGTTTAAACATGTGAACCAAATTTCTGGAAATAAGCATTGTCAGATAGTGCACATGTGGATGTGTGCATACTAAGCGATGAAGACTTTGAGAGGCTCCAGTGCTTAAATTGTGCTGGTGTTTACCAGTGCTGTGCTCCAGAGCCTATTTTTAAACACTGACACATGCTTATGACGTGGTGGCACTCTCCATCCATGTTTTGAGCTCAGCATGGGTTTAGCTAATCAATGTAGGCTATCCCAACAGCTTGGAATGACCTGCAGTAGTACAAACTGTCTTACTCTTTAAGTTTAATGATTAGTAGGTAATGCTGGCATTGCCATTTGGCTGCAGGTGTTGCAGGTTGTGCTGGCTGCAGTTGAAAACCTTGGACCCTGGTGCCCATGTTTTTACAAATTAAGCACTAGGAGGCTCTATCAATTAGCTGTTTGGAGCAACTCTATTTATGGCAATTTCATGAACCTTCTGCAATTTGATCTGGTGTTAGATACACCCGTTGGATTTTAATAAAACTGTATATATGACATATTTACATATGGGGCTTTCAGTTAGCCTTCTTCATTCATTGGTCAGTTGTTGTCGTTAACATTTTTAGGTCTCGGCCTGCTAAAGACTGCGCAGACATGCGCAGTTGAGCTGGCGAGATTTAATGATGTAGGGAGAGTTTCACTATCGAGGTTAAGCCCCGCCCCTCTTCTCCATCGGCTGGCCTCCTAAACGGTGGCCAGCCATTGGAGAAGAGGTCCTAGTGACGTTCTTCTTTCTCTCTAAGCCCCGTTCTTTTCAGACTGGGCTCCTTGACTTACTGCTGAAGTAAAAGGTTTCTTATCTTCTTTGTCCCGTCTGGATTATAGCAACATGGTCTACCTCGGAGCCCCAGAGGCCACATTGACGAGACTGCAGCGGACACAGAACGCTGCGGCACGTCTGCTCATGAACCTTCCCTCGAGAGTGTCAGCAAAACCAGCCCTCAAGGCCCTGCACTGGCTCCCTGTGCGCCAAAGGGTGGAATTCAAAGCCATGTGCACGACACACAAACTAATCAACGGATCTGGCCCTGCGATCCTCAGCAGCTTGGTCACCCCCTACAAAGCATCCAGATCCCTCCGTTCGGAGAATGAGCACTTAGCCAACATCCCCAAATCCAAAAGGACACGCACAGGAGGACGACGATTCTCGGTTCAAGCGGCCATGGGATGGAACTCCCTCCCACGCACCCTCAGACTGGAATCCAGTTACCTGGTTTTTCGCAAAAAACTGAAAACGCACCTATTCCCGAAATAAATGTCCCTCCTCCCTTCCTTTCCCTCAATGGATATCAGCCTTTTTACAGCGCGGGGATGCCCTTGGGTCACCAGGCGCTATACAAATCGCTAAATAAATAAATAATAAATAAAATTTGTGGGTCCAGATGGCCCATAAAGAAGATAAGGAACATTTTACCCCAGCCTGAAGTCGGGGCACCCAGTCTTAAAGGGACGGGGCTGTGAAGAGTAATTTCTTTAGTTTTAGTATGATCGCGCACCCCCGCTTTACTTAAAACATTTTAAAAGTAATGCGCCGGTTCCACGATTATACTAAATGAAAGAAATAGATGTTTTTTATTTCTTGCATTTTGGTATAATCTCGGCACCCTTGACTCTGCCCGCAGGCTTGCTTCCTCACTCCGCCTGCGCTCAGTGCTGAACTTGTTCTCGGCTGCCCTCCTATCATTATCCACTTATTCGTAGTGCTCATCTCTCGGGCCCCCCAAGTGCCACCTCCCCTCCAGCCGCCGTCCATGGGCAAGTTATGGCTGAGCCCTCTCCCCCCAGGCTCCAGGCGGTCCTCCAATGCATTTAAAGCTTGCCCTGCCTCCAGATGCACCAGCTGATCTCCCGCGCTCCCAGGGCACCAGCTGCGCTCTTGTATTCCCCGAGACTGTCTCCGCCCTCTCACCACATCTCTCACCGGGCAGCATCCTGTAAATCTGTATATTGACGTTTAGTGTCACCAAGGCAGAGTGCTCCTCCCTGGGCCCCAGGCCGCCTCACTCTGTATATCAGGTTTTCCCAAGGCTGATCAGGCTCTCTACCCACACCCTTCCCTCTGTTCTTGAACCATTCATAGATTATGCCCACTCTGAGGTGGGGGTGTCCACCATTTCTATCTGCCCCTCTGCTGCAATCTTTGAGCCACGCGCTCTGCCTATCTAACACAGTTATTTCACAGGCTCAGGTCCCTCAGCAGCGCAACTCATCTGAGCCTCAAGCAAGATGCTGCCTGCTGCAGCCTTGGCGGGGGTTGGTGGGGCTGCTCGGCGAGGAAGCGTGCCCCCCTCCTTCTCATGTCTGTGCCATGAGGCAAGATATTCCTGAACGCTGTACACAGCCCCGAGTAAATTCTGAATCCTTTATTTAATGGTGCTCCATGCGCCGACTCCGGAAGGATGGCATGCTGATTAGGCCATGCCCGGATTCGAGCTCTTGAAGTGTAGGTCACAGTAGATATTGGAGAATTGCAAGTCGGAGAAACAGGAGTTAACTAAATACTAGTACAACCTCCCTCCCCGCCGCCTCCTACGTGTGATTCACACTGAGGAGTGTGTGGTGTGTGAGGGTGCAACGTTTTTGTCTTCTGCGCCACATGTGACGTTCCCCATTTCAGAGGGGATGAGGGGCGAGGAAACGTGCAGTATTAAATGAGATTTATTCATCCCCCCCCCCCCCAACCTCCAAAAACACGTACTGGGCGACACAACAGTCACCAAGAAAATGAGCAAGCATTAGCAAAGCCAATCGTTCTGGCTTTTGTGTAGAGAACCGCTTTTAGTAAGAGCTAGTAAGATACAAATAAAAGGTTTCTCAAAGTCCCCAGCATTTTGGGGTTCCCGGCACAAATACACTGTGCAGTGCGTGGAATCTCCGCCCTTCGTGAAAAGGTATAGTGCTTGATTTGCACCTTGCAGACACAGTACAGGATGCAGTGACAAGAGGCAATTTTGTCATTTACATTGCCAATAACTCTAACTTTTGCAAAGGCGAGACCGTTGCATTGTAAACGCTTGTTCTTCTTAGCATACAGCATGGGGCAGTGTCAGTCCTCTTCAGACATTGGCTGACTTAAGTGTGAGTGATGGCCTTCTGCTCTTTCACGATGAATACATCCGCATACACTACAGCTCACTCAGGGCTGTCACTTTCAGCAGTGTATGTTCACTGGTCCCTCCATGCTGATCATTTAGCCTTAATTTGATGAACCACCTACAATTTCAGAGGGGAGATGTAGGTGAGAAGATGTGAATGGAGAAATTAATAGGAGAAAATTGAGTAGCAATACCACCGAAATAATATTCTCCAGGACTTTGGATTGGTGCGTGGTGACCTATTAACCTGGAAGTCGTCGTTGGCTGGCTCAATGAGGATTGCTTGTTGCATGCATGTTGGCTAGGGGGCGTGGAGGCCACACTGGTTTTAGTGAAAGGGATCTACATCCGCTTATTGCTCCTTTATGGGTGACTGCTTTGTTCTTTTATGTTAGGCTCACACTCGGCGTTCTTCCTCTGAAGGGCCTTCAAGTAGGCTGGATTCCGTAGATTTATGGCTGCCTTTGCCCCTGGAAGCAGGCACTTGCCCACAGTAATGTGTGATTATTCATGTGTTATTTATACCACCTCCTGCCTCAGCCAGAACTCCTCGAGTGGCCCAGAATGCTTGCACATTTCATAGATTTATTGTGTGCTTTACACTTGCAAAGGGCTGCCAGGGCCATGTTATTGCGGCATTTATAAAGCTTTTTGTACATACGCTGTGAACTGTAAGCTGACCTTTAAAATGTTGTGGCATTCTAGAGTGAATGCGGCGAGGTGCAGCGCTGCAGGAAGGCGCGGGGGTTGCGGGAGCGAGGTGCTTGCATCGCTTGTATGATGTGAAAGGCGCTCACTTTAAAGTACGTTCGTGTCAGGCAAAGGTGGTCGTGTTGAGTCATTTGTATGCCAGAACTGTTGAAATGCTGCGGCGGCGCGTTTGTTTGATGTAAAGCCCCTCTCCCTCCCAAGACTACCAAAGCTGTTTTCAGGCCCTGACGAATGAGCGGAGTAAGAGGCGCGTTATTGGATAATTGTTGCTCACTGCCAAATCACATCACATTGTTGTAGATTCCTAATTATACGTTTGTATTTCACCTCCTGGCGCACCGCAAGCCTGCTTTTTTTTCTGCGGTTGCGTGGTTGCAAAAGACGTATTATGGGCTTACCGGGAACATAGCTAGAGTTGCAGCCTATTAAACACCTGCTTTACTGTAGCTGTTATTTGCCTGCTTTTATTATACGTCTTGCCTTGTCCATCTTCTGTGTGTCCTTCCCCTGGAGCATTGACAGTTTAGCTGTGTCCTTCCGGTGTTCACTTTAAGGGACCACATTTATTTGTAAAGCTTTTCATGAGAATGAATGTGTTTTCCACCTGTCTCCCAAGTGTGCTTCTCTCTCTCCCACCCATTTGTGCTCCGTGTTGTCCATTCTCATCCGTGTGCCTTTCGGTAATATACTGACTCTGTCTCGTGTGCTTCTCACCTGTGTTACTTCCTCGTCCATGTGCTTCTCTCCTCAATCCACATTATTCTCTTGCCCATTTGCTTTTCTCCTGTGTTCCATGTTGCTTTGTCATCTATTCTCTGCTTTTCTCCCCCCCTACTTGCTCCTTCCGCATTGCACCCTTCCACCTGCGCCCCTGTGTTTGCATCCCTAAACCTGTGACTTCTGTTGCTCCTCCACCAGCTTTAAAAAAAAAAACTTTTGATTGTTTGTTTTTTATTTCCTGTTCCAACTCAGATTGGTAAAAAAAAAAGAAAAATCTGCCTGCGTCATTTTTTGTGCATGTTGTGTATGCGCCTACAAAATGAAGTGGGTCGTTTCCTCTTGGGGGTTTTAATTCTTCTTTAGCCTTGCTGCCTGGCATTGAGGAGGTTTTTCTTTTTTACTCTCTCCCACTGCCAGGATATGCTTTGCGGTGACTGATAGTAAAAAAATGCCATCTTAAACTGCCATCTGACCGCACACTCTAAATAGGACAAACTGTTGAATAACTTACCTCAGACTGCCCCTACTCCATTGGGGGATATTTTACTCCAACAGTGTATTTGAATTGGCCAGTGTAAAACTTGTGGTCCACCTGACTCAAAATCAAGTGGGTGGACTTTGAGGTTGGCGGATCGGGTACTCCGCCGCCGTTCCAATGGAGTACCTGTCTGCCAAACTCTAAATCTGTCCTAGAGGCCAACTTGATGCCAATCCGTACTGACCCTGCTGCTTCTCTCATCGGCCCTTCCTGAACCACCGTCCTCTCACCCATCCACCCAGCGGCCCACTGCTTTGTTTAGTTGAGAAATGTGAGATTCACTCCCACTGAATTTCACTGAATAAGTCACATCACTGGCTGCAAGCTGGCAGTGCACTGCTTGAGAGGAAAGGGAATGTCTTTTTCTTGTGGGCACACTGATAGATGTACATATACCTTCTTACAAATGAAAGCCATGGATGTGCTCGATTTTTTTTGTGTTTTTTTTATATATAAAGCGCAGTATTTTTTTAATGCAAATTTAATTGATACCCTCTCTTAAGTGGTGTGAACTATGTTTTAGTGTCTTTTTACTGACCCGGACACAATGCTGTTATTTAATGGAGCAATTGTACTCCACATAACCCAAACACTACATTACTTTGTTATAAATCACAACATAAAGAATATGCGAGATGACCACTTGCATATTGAGCCCTGAAGAAGTCCCAGGGGGACGAAATGCATTGGCTACTGCTCGTATGCTGTGATTTTAAGAAAATGATGATAAATACAGATTTTTGGGAAGAAGACACGACTTTCACATTTGTTCATTGAGATGGCCATGCCATATCATGCTTAATTGCGCATTATGGACTGAGAACTTGTGGTGTACATATAATTGACTTTAAAGTTAAGTGCTGAACCTCTATCGCTGGTGTGCACTATGTGAGGCGTGCATGTACCAAGTTCACAATTTTATACAGTTATTCCTGCTGCATTAAAATATTAAAAGTACACAACCGAGTGCGTTTGTATGACCTTGCCTGTTCAAGATCTGGCTCTAGGATTCTGGATCAGAGTTTGTCCTAAAGATTCCTTGAGAAAGTAAATATTTGTTATGCAGTTGTGAAGTATAGGTTTTTAATACACTAAGAAAATGTGTATGTTTTGGAGCACATCTAAGGTGATAAAAAGTTGAGTACCTTTGGTAACGTTGGTTCTAATTAATCCTGTGTACCTCTGTTAATTAATTCTCTTAGAAAAAGCTCTGCAGCCAACAAGACTAGTCATAGCACCTAGGAAGGCTTAACGTACTTCATGGCATCGTAGCCACTGGGTAGGCTCAGCCTTGACCATTAGGCACTGCAGGCATGGGTAATGTGCACAAGGCATGCACACAAGATATGTCCAGTTTTTGCTGGGCACATCGCCACCAAGTGATTACCATACTAGTATTATCTTTGAAATGCATGAACCATTAGTGTTTGCTACGCTACCATGGTAACTATAGGTTTTGGATCCTGACCATAACCTCCCTTTAGTAGTGGCTGCTGACCCTGTATTTCACAAGCATGATGCCATGCCTATATTTCCTTAGTTTCCCAAATTTGCTGATATTCCATTATCCTTTTGAATTATGTATTTCAAATTGAAGCTTCGAAGTAGTCCATACTAATAATATAAAGAGAGAGACCAAACCGTTGAGGCGGGTAAGCTCCAGAACCACAGCACCACCGGAACACCGCATGCAGCATTGGAAAGGTGAGGCAAAGCAGATGGACATAGGCTATACACCAGCGCAACATTTACTTAGGAAGGGACAAAGCACGTTGTGGGACAAAGTAGTCCGTTGGAAGTAGCACCAGCTCTAGCTGGGCGTGTGTGTTCAGCATTGTGGTGGGCGTATACGTTCAGCATTGTAAAGCGTGAGAATAGCGTTCTATCACAGGCATTGTGGTGGGCGTGTGCGTTCAGCATTGTAAAGCGTGAGACGCCGCCTGCATTGTAAAGCGTGAGAATAGCGTTCTATCACAGCATTGGAAAAGCGTGAGAATAGTGTTCTATCACAGCATTGTAAAGCGTGAGAATAGCGTTCTATCACGTAGAAATGTGTGGCGGCGTACTGACGTCCACGCGGTGTGTGGTGTCTCAGTGCACCAGGTGTGTGGCGTCTCAGTGCACCAAGCCGTGTTTCAGAAGTGCGTTAACGTATGAAGGCACCCGGGCACATTGTGCAGGCCAGGGCGGCTGTGGCGCGCCAAGGACAGAGAACCTCCGAGCACACGCTCACCTTCTGCGCCAAGGAATGAGAACTTCACAGCGGGCACACACGCTGATCGTTGGCGCCTTAATCAGCGGATGCAGAGGCACTTGAGCATCGCTGGGGCGCTATTGCACATTTAACGGAGAAATTTGGGACACGCACAGCATCGCGGTGCCGCCAAGGGACTTGACAGCAGCCACACACGCTGAACGTTGGCGCCGTCATCAGCGCATGCAGAGGCACATATCGCTGGGGCGCTTTCGGCCACTGGCTGGACAAACGGGGGCACATGTTCTGCTGCAAGGTGCCCCCAGCATTAGCGTGTCTGCAAGGATCTACAACACAGGTAAAAACATTTTCTAAATTAGCAAAAGAAAGTGTGTTAGTCTTGAGAACAACGACATCATTTAGGACCTACTGACCCTACAGCCTTAACTACTGCTTGCTCCAAAACGGACTTTATATCTGAGGTCACGAACTGAACGTTTCAGCCATTTATCTACATAGTCCGTACCACGCAGGTTCGCATTAAGGTATGCCATAGGTAGCCACTTACAAGGGATTGTGATTGGCCGCAGAGGGGGAGGCAATCAACTACATCATTTAGGACCTACTGACCCTACAGCCTTAACTACTGCTGGCTCCAAAACGGACTTTATTTCTGGGGTCACAAACGTTTCAGCGATTTATGTACATAGTCAGTACCACGCAGGTTCTGATTAAGGTATGCCACAGGTAGCCACTTACCAGGGATTGTGATTGGCCGCAGAGGGGGAGGCAATTTGCACTATCTAATCAGTGTCACACAGCTACTCATAACAACTGCCACAAGTAAACGTCACTAACCATTACTAAGTACATGTAACTCCAAAGTGCACGCAATAGGTGAACATTGAAGTATCACCGTTGTGCAACTTCCTGCCTGTACTCATACTCATTACGGGACCTTACACGCAAGCTAGGACACACCATACCACCGTGCCAGTCATTCTAATACTAATTAACCGCACTACTCCTGGAACAACCAAACCTGGTGAAGAGGAAGACACAACTTGCCAGAGCAACCTCCAAAACACGGGCGCAAAAAATACTACGGCTACACAAAAGCCAAGACAACACTGAGCAAATGTTAGCTCGCATATCTGCTATGCTTTAAGGAGTGAAGCAACTGTGCGTCGTTCAGTGCGGCTTGCTAACAAAAGTGCATGCTTCGCCACCTCCAGTGCTACAGAGACTCACTTACACAAGCTACTAACAGACATACCTGCCACTTTGCATGACGTTAACGAGCACAACACATCGATGTAAGACCCAGTATTAGAGGGACACCAGTACTATGTAACCTCCAACAACCACCAATCACTGTAAGACACCACCCTCACATTGGACACAAGATCCGCCTTCCAATACAACCTAGTTTGTGACTACATCAACCATACAGATATCAACATTGGCAACATGGACAACGTCTGTAACAAGTGCTATGCTTTTAAATGGAAGGCTGAACCTCAAGGACTTTGCTGCTCCTCTGGAAAAGTCAATATTCTCAACATTCAAGAACCACCACTGCTCATTAGACAACTACTCAATGGGACCTATCCACTTTCAAATCTATTTTTAAATAATACACGGGCTTACAATACTCTCTTCCAAATGACATCCTTTGGGGCTAATGAAGTGAGGGAAGGGAATTTTATGCCTACCTTTAAAATTCATGGCCAGTTATACCACTTAATTGGCAGTCTACTTCCACAGGAAGGCAAACCTGCTCAATTTCTGCAAATGTATTTCCTATCTCACCAATATCAACTAGACACAAGGTCACACATGGTGCCACATTTAAACATACAGCTTATTCAACTACTACAGGACACATAACACACACATAACAGTTACATCCAGTCCATAAAGTACAACTATGAGATGAATATACATAATAAGGACTTGCACCTCATCATCCAAGCAGATCAACGTCCACCAAATACACATCAAGGGAGGTATAATGCACCGACCACGGATGAGGTTGCTGTTCTTTTAGTAAACAAGAACAATACCCCATTCTATTCCCAAGAGGGGAGGATGGGTAATGTCTAAATCTACCCCAAAACCATTCTGCTACTCACAAAACGGTGACATGCATGCAGTACTATGCCTATACACTTATGGGTCGATCCAGCAGTTTCAATATGTTGCATTGGTTCCGCAATCTGTTTAATCAATACATAGTGGATATGATGGCAAAGATGATAACGGAAAGACTTTATTTTATACGTCGTAAACAAACACAACTACGCGCAGATAACTACATCCATTTAAAGGATGCGGTTAATCAGGATCAGAACGTCAATGCACTAGCTATTGGACAACACGTTATATTACGCTATACCTTCACTGGTTCACCCAGGTACATGCACGAAAAAACACAGGATGCCATGACATACGTCAGACAGTATGGGAGACCAGATTTGTTTATCACCTTCACATGCAATCCAGAATGGCCAGAAATTAAACATCACTTATTCCCAAATCAAAGATCCTACGATAGGCAAGACATCGTAGCACGTGTGTTCAATTTAAAGATGAAAGCACTAATGAAGCTGCTGAACCAAAAAGCTATTTTTGGTACAACTAAAGCTTACATCTTTACGATAGAATGGCAAAAAAGAGGACTACCTCACGTACACATTTTATTGTGGCTTGAACGTAAAATGCAGCCTGACGAAGTAGATCGCATCATATCAGCCGAGCTGCCTGATCCTGTTACGGATCAACTACTATTCTAAATTGTCAAGAAAAACATGCTACATGGCCCATGTGGGAAACACAACATTCATTCACCCTGTATGAAGAATGGTATTTGTACTAATAAATACCCAAGGGGTCTCAATGATGAGACAGAAACTGGTGTTAATGGGTATCTTGTTTACCGCCGAAGAAGCATGGTGGGTATACTGCCGCAATCACAGTCAGAGGAGAGGAGGTAACTGTAAATAATAGGTGGGTTGTTCCATATTCTCCTGTACTGTGCCGATCTTTTATTGCACACATTAATATTGAATACTGCCAATCCGTAAAAGCTATAAAATATGTATGCAAATATAGCAACAAAGACTCTGATCAGGCAACTGCTACTATACAAAACAAACACAATGAGATTGAAACATATGTAAATGGCCGTTATATTAGCACGTCTGAGGCCGTGTGGAGGCTTCTTGAGTTTCACATTCATGAAAGGCATCCACTGTCACACATCTACTGAATGGACAAAGAGGGTATTTTAATGACACAAACCTTAGGCACATTGCACAAAACCCTCCGGCTACAACCCTTACCGCGTTCTTCCAATTATGTGGGTCTGACAATTTTGCGACAACCTTGCTATACCACGAAGTTCCACAGTACTACACATGGGCTCATTCAACCTTTACACGTCGGAGATGTGGCCAGGAGGTACTAGGTCACCCTGGGGTTAGGAAAGACACAGCTCTTGGTAGGACGTACAGTATTCACCCAAACCAATCAGAATGCTTCCCTTTAAGGATTCTTTTACAACATGTTCGTGGCCCTACTAATTTTCAGAGTCTTTTGACTGTTAACGGGCAACTAATGCCAACATATCAGGCGGCCTGTAAACAACTCGGTCTTATTAAAGACGACGAACATTGGAAGCATACGTTAGCTGATGACGCACTTTCAGAATCTCCATCTAAACTCAGGGAATTGTTTGTCACAATTTTGCTATTTTGTCATCCATCTGACCCTATAGCTTTATGGGAAGAATTTAAAAATGATCTATGTGAAGATATACTACACACTAAGCGTCAGCACTCTCACAACTGTATGCCAATCACCAATGAAATCCTTAACCAGGGACTAATAGAAATAGAAGACTCACTGTATCTATTAAGCGAGAAGTCCTTACAAGATTTCTGCCTGCCGCCAGCCGTCAGGACAAACCAAACTGGATACCACAATATAGCTAACGGACATAATATAACCACACTACATGACTACCTTGCTCAACACTTGCCAAACTTAGTTCCCGATCAACTACTCTCCTACAACACCATAGTTGATGGTGTTGAAAACCACCAAGGCAAACTATTGTTCATAGACGCCCCAGGCGGGACAGGAAAAACTTACTAAATAAACCTCATACTAGCCAAAATTCGATCTTCAGGAAAATTGGCTCTTGCTGTAGCTTCTTCTGGAATAGCTGCCACTTTGCTAACTGGTGGCAAAACCGCACATTCTACATTTAAACTACCTTTAAATGTTTCCCTTGAAAAGGATTCTTTATGCTCTATTCGGAAAAACTGACCTTTAGGGACACTGCTCCAAAATGTGTCTCTTATCATGTGGGACGAATGTACAATGACACACCGCTCACATATAGAGGCAGTTGACAGAACTCTAAAAGACATTAGAAATTCCTCCAACATCATGGGAGGCGTAACTTTTGTGTTTGCTGGTGACATTCGCCAAACTCTTCCTGTGGTGCCTAGAGGAATGCGTGCTGATCTAGTAAAAGCATGCTTAAAAGCATCACACTTATGGAACTCTGTACAATCTATAACCTTGCACACTAACATGAGAACACATTTAGGAGTTGGAGATGCACTATTTGCAGATCTTCTACTAGAAGTGGGTAATGGAGAAATAGCTGACACAAATGGCATTATCAACATACATAACTTAGGTAAGCCTCTCTGTACCTTACATGACCTCATACAACATGTTTACCCAGACATTCAGCATCTTCTATGCAAAGATTACACATGGATTTGCAAAACATCTATACTTGCGCCCCGAAACTCTGCAGTACATCATATCAATGAACACATCCTACAACTATCCCCGGGCGAAACCAAAATATATAAATCCATTGATACAGTATTAGATACACAAGATGCCGTGCATTGTCCGCAAGAATTCCTCAACTCACTTAACCCTTCCGGACTTCCCCCTCATACACTTCAAATTAAAGTCGGAGTTCCTATCATGTTATTAAGAAACCTGCATCCACCTAATCTCTGCAATGGGACGCGCCTCCAAGTTAAAAGTCTTTTACCATATGTCATTGAGACTACTATTCTCACTGGCCCTGCTGCAGGACAGTTACCTCAAATTCCCCGAATACCCATGATCCCTACTGATCTACCATTTCAATTTAAACACTTACAGTTCCCTATTAACATTGCTTTTGCGTCCACCATAAACAAATCACAAGGTCAGACATACAAAGTCATTGGGATAGACTTACGAGAAGACTGCTTCACTCATGGACAGTTATATGTCGCAATCTCTAGGTCCGGGAATGCTGAAAAACAATTTATTCTAAATCAGGATTCTCATGAAACAAGAAATGTGGTATACCATGAGGTTTTGAAATAAATTATTCTTACCTATTTGAACCATTGCAGATATTCTTTTTTTTTTATACCCGGACAACGTCGGGACGTGCCGCTAGTATTGAATACAACAGTACACAACAGTATTATTTAGTACTGCTTTCAGTTCACATTTTCCTGCTTCATGTATTGTGAAATATATTGAATCAATAAAGTTATGGGAGTAAGGGTGACATATGCTAGCCACTCCTCATGGTTCTCATGGCATCTGCATTCCTTAACGATGTCATGTATTGGATAAAGCACTCCTGCTGTGCATTATTACAATTTTGCAAGTTAATGTGCAGCAGAGATGTTCTGTTTTTCCTTATCATACAGTCACATGATCACCATACCACCAAACCGCTTAAATCCTTGATGTTTAATGCTTATTTCAGGTTCTAAGAATAAAAGCATATTCTGTCCTGAAAAACTAAAAATATACGAAAAGGCATTTAGTAATTTTTGCAAAAAGATATTAGGTCAGTTTAATGTAAATCACATTAACAATGCGCTGTGTAAAAATCACGTAGCGATAATGGCCTGTAGTGTGGAGAACACAAACATTATGACATAAATATCCCCTTTCTGTTGATCGCTTTTTATTATAGGAAAACATTTCAAAAGAAGGAAAAGATAGGTCTCATTTTCCTTGCTTATACTACAGATGTAATTGCTGTGTAACCTGCCTTACACCACGACCAGCAGCAGGCATTGTAATGTCAGAAGTGAACTGTAATAACTAGTACAGTTGAGCATCTATGTCAGTTCTTTATTACAGGAGACTAGATCTATTTATAAAGTTCATAATACACAGTTCTCTATTTCTCACACACACATGCTCCCTCAGATTTACACACACACACACACACACGCGCTCACTCACTCACTCACTCACTCACTCACTCACTCACTCACTCACTCACTCACACTCTTGCTCACTCACATGCGAGTGTGGACGCTTGGACTTCTTCATAGACCACCTTAAAGCACAACTTCCTACAAGTTGTTGGCATCCTGCATCCCCAAACTTGATTTGCATATTTAATCTACTTGGCCCTTCACCTAGCTTCTAAAAGCACAACTCTCTAAAATGGTTTACATCACATACCACCTAACTTGACTTGTACAAATATCCTACTTTGCCATCATGGAGCACCTTAAAGCACAATTTAAAATGTGCTCGTGTGTGTGTTGTAAAATGGTGTCAATTTTCCCAGCCATTTGAAAATGACCACATGAAACCTTTAAAACTGTTCAGGAGTTACCCATAGTTTGCATGTGCACAGAAAGAACACAGTCGGCATACTTCATTTCACAGTGTGAGGTCTGCTAGTTTAATTACTCTATGGTTAATTGAAATGGGCATTGGAGATTAAAGGAGACACCGAGGCCTTTTCATTCACTCCCTGGACCGCGCCTTACAGTGCTTAAACACTCCCAAAGAGTTCACATGTTGAGAAACAAAGGCTGAATTGCACTAGTCATTGTATGTTTGAAGCAATAAAGTCAGTTTCGACATACAAATGAAGAGTTGCAGAAAAGGATACACGTCCAGACTAATGAACGTTTATTTGTAGAAACAAGAGTGTATTAATAGTATATCTGCTCCATATTCTATTGAGAAGAATCAACTAAAGATGTACACGTGAACAGGCCTTAGGCTTGAATGTTTATTTAGCACCCCTTCAGTCCACTGAACACATTAAACAAATGTGTGTGTATATATATATATATATATATATATATAGATATATATATCTATATATATATATATATATATATATACATTCACATTTACAAATACATAGTGCGCTCCATAGGCCTGTGGACTCCATCACTCGTTTACATAATACAAACTTTTCGATTGGATCGGCCAGCAAGGCGTACCTTTAAAGTAGGACAGCAATTGTTCCCTATAGACTATATTTTTATGCAGGCATGGTGTTTTCATCTAATACGACAATTTGAAATACTCAGCGTAGAAGGTAGTGATCACTTCCCATTACAGATAGAACTGCAGGTAAAATGGGTCCCGCCGAGACAAAAAGTGTTACAACTAGATACTGACTATCCTAAGAGGCTTACAACCCGGATTAGCGAAGAATACATAAAGAATCTGAGTGCATTCCAGATATCAGTTGAGTTAGGTAATTTATCAACAGGGGTGGATATATCCTGGTATGAGGATATAATAAAGCAACTTGTAGAATGCCTGAGGATAAAAATTAAATGGGGAAATAAGAGCTCAGCAAGTAAAGCTAAAGCAGATCCAAATAACAAACCATGGTTTGACGAAGAGTGCAGGAAAGTAAAGGCAGCAATTAGGCAATATGAAAGATGCCGTAGGCATAGTTACAACGATGCTGCATCATTAGAAATTAAGAAGCTGAGGATAATTTATAAGGAAATTATTAGAGAAAAAAAAGATCTTTCAAAGAAAAATGCAGGTTGAACTTACTAGAGGCAATAGAAGAAAAAAATGTCAAAGGCTTTTGGAAAATGATACAGGAATGCACAGGGAAAGGGCTAGGGACTAAGCAATGCTCAGTTCCAGAGGATAAGTGGGCAATCTACCTTGAGGAAATCTATGGCAAATGGCCAAGGAGGGGGGAAACACCAGCAACCAGCTGGCCAAGAGTCCAGGAAGTAGTTATTGGGCAGTTCTCCCCAGGCCATATAAAAACCATAATAGCTGGATTAAATTTAACACGGGCTGCTGGCCCAGATAACCTACCTGCTGTTATTATAAAAACCAATCCAGAGTGGTGGGCAGAATTCCTTTCAAAGATGTTTTTGAGAATCTTAAATACAGGAATTATGCCGGATAGTTGGGAAGGGGCAATTATAAGACCGATACATAAAAAGGCGATGTAAATTCCCCTAAAAATTATCGCCTAATAAATCTTCTGGATATTGGGGAAAAAGTATTTTCCAAAGTAATCCTAGGGCTACTGAAAGATTGGGCAGAAGATAACTTGCTAGTACCCCCTGAACTGGGGGGATTTAAAGAAGGGCATTCAACGGTGGACCACTGCTTTGCTCTCTGGGCGGTCGTGCTGAAGTCGATAGAGCAGAGCGGTAATCTTTTTTGCTGCTTTGTGGACTTCCACACGGCATTCGACCTTGTGAGCAGGGAGCAGCTGTGGTACTCTGGTAGGCTATAAAATACAGGATGACCTGCTAGCCCTTATACAGGCCCTGCATTCAGACAACTGGGCCCAGGTAATCTTGGATGTGGAGGGAGGATTGTCAGGGAGGATCCAGATTGGAAATGGCCTGAGGCAGGGGTGTGTACTGGCCCCCCTACTTTTTTCATTGTTTATACCAGACCTGCCATTGAAATTAGGAGAGGTGAGAGGGGCCAGCCCAAAAATAGGAGGAAATCATATATCTTGCCTGCTATATGTGGACAACCTGGTGATTGTGGACCAGACAGAGATAGCTCTCCAGAGAAAATTAAATGTGTTTAATCAATACTACTTAAACAAAAAATGAGTCGTGAATATGGAGAAGACCAAAATATTATGTTTTGGTAAAAGCAGGACTAGGTTCCCTTGGTGCCTTGGCGCAGCTCTTCTAGAGAGGGTGATAGAATATAGATACCTGGGAATATGGTTCACGAGTAATCTGAAATGGTCCACCCAACTGGAGGCTTTGAAAATGTGGGCACTGGTTACTGTGAAGGGTCTAAAAAGATTCAACAGTGTTTATGGGGAAATGTCAGATGGGCCGTTAATAAAGTCCTACTTAGCAATGATTCCTGCCCAATTTTTATATGGGGCAGAGGTACTTCTTTTAAGTGGGAAAACATGTTGGGATAAAGAAGAGGGCAATATCCTGAAAAGCTTGTTCTCGCTACCAAAGGCATCAATGGTACAAGCGGCAAGAATTAGGCTGGGACTCACCTCTTGGGCAGTAACCGCTAGCATGGTCCTGATACGATTTTTTTGGCAGCGTCTAGGGACAGGGGAGTTTCAAAAGATCTCCCAGTGGTGTAGAGGAGAAATTGCCATTAGTGAACTGTCATGGGCAAAAGAAACCAGAGTCTCTCTGAAGAAAGAGTATGGAAGGCTGGGACTAAAGTTATGCCCGCAGCTAGGTCATGCAATAATAGGCAAAACAGATCTAAGGTCTCAAGGAGCCAACATTTCCCGAACAGGTGATCGAGAATATCTTGTGCGAAAAACATCGGTGGCCCACATGATACAGGTGTGGGAATCAGATGTTCAACAGTATCCCTATTTAGATAGGTTACCTAATTACCACCTAAGACGTGAGGTACTAAAAGTGAGAATGGGAAAACCCCCTGTTACGGAAATAATTGGGTCAAAAACCGCATGATAAATAGCGATGGTAAATTTTCTTGTATGTTAGGTACCCACTGTGATATTTTACATATTTTATTGGACTGTAGGTCGATTAAAGATATACGGAAAGAAATTTTATGCCCGATTATTTAAAAAATATAGAATTATGAATAGGACGCAAGCTGCTAATCTTCGAGTGGAATTGAAAGAGTTAGATGTAGCCTGTGCTGTGGGGAAATTTATGCGTAAAATTAGGGTGTTTCTCCAGGGCATAGAGTAACAGGTGCATCAGAGACTGAGTAAAATAGGAGAGTGATTTTAAAGACTAATAGTAATGTAATGTATTTTAGACGGATGGTGTATATATGATTGAAACCACTGTGATATTAATATTTTTAAGTAGAATTCTGATCGACACTTAAAGGAGCTGGGTTATTTTTTATGTAAGGATTAGGAGCCGCTTCAGTTTTTTAATAATATATTATGTTATGTGTTTTGATAAAGGTTTATAATCTTTACAGAGTATACTTTTATGGTTGTAACAAACCAAATAAAGTTTTATTGACTGACTGATTGGAGCTGCCGGTACGATAGGTGCAGACTCAATACTGAGAAAGTTTGTCTTTTTGAAACGAAGTGGTTTATGTTTATTGCACCGTCCGTCATCATTAGTACTGCACATCACGTGACACCATGCGTTAAGGTACGGTTCATTAATGTTTCACTGTTTGGCAGCCTGGTCAGAGTGCTGCTTTAAATAAGAACACACTGTGGGGTTTTCTTAATATGTCATGGGTACCAGGTGCTTCAGAGCAGGGATGTGGCTGAGGGACCGGTGTCTGAGATCCTGGTGTGGGCTGCTTTTTTGAGCAGTCTGGGACGAGTTGGGCGGTGTCTCTATTTTCGGAATACAGCCTGCGGCCCAGTGGGTGGCTGAGTGGCCTTTCTGCAGGCAGATGGGTGCTCATTGCCCCCCCCAATCCTGCTCCCCCCCCCACCGCCAGCAACACCGCCGGTCCCCCACCCCCGGTTTAGCAACAGGCAGAGGTAACACTCCCTTTGTCTCGCTGGCCGGCACATTACTGTGTGCACATACTGAGCGGGGCAGGGGGCCTCAGTAGAAGAGGCCTCACTTGTTTTCAGGTGTGTTTCACTAGTGTAAACTAATGCGTGCATTATTTTAAGCCCCCCCCCCCTCTTTTTTAATGCAATTACGCTGAAGCAGTGATTTGAGGAAAGGCATTATGCAAATGAGGGCCGATTTTTTTGTGTGCCCGGGCCGATTTTCAATCCCAATCCGACCCTGGCTGTGGGTGGTGTGTGAAACGCAGTGTCTGTGTTTTTTTTTCAGACGAGGACGTTAGAGCTGTAATCTCCCTTGTAATTAATACCCATGGCTGGCCAAAAGTCGTGCCAGCCAAGTGCAGATGCTAAAACAGTGCAGGAGATGGCATAATGCCCACTTCCAAACACCGAGGGGTGATTTCCACATTTATATTCAAATGGTTTTAGGAAATTGTTAGTTTACATCCAGTAAATATTTTTCCAGTACGAATATCCCAGAAATTGAGATCTTATAATAAATCTTATAAACAGTGTGAGGGCTATAGAAGTTCACCGAGTTCACCTTCTGCACACTCGGCCCTTTATATTGTGTTAATTGTTCCTGATTCGCCTACTCGTCGTGCTAAGGGTGTGTGTATGAGCGATGCCAGTCAACAAAACCTATGACAAGGCAAGAGTCCGGACTTGAAACGAAACTCAAGTTTTTTTTTCTCTCAAAAAACAACTCTTTCCTTGCCCAGGTATGTGTTTCAGACCTCATTTGTGCCTCATATTTAAGTAGGGATTTTAGGAACTGAAGGTCCAAAAAATGAACATTCGCATAACCAATCTGTGAGTGGAAGGTGATTCCATTTGTTTTGAATGGGCTTTCTTGCAGGATTTTTTTGTTGTTATCTAGATGGAAGGCCGGCCTCGGGGATGCTCGGGCTCTTTTTCCTGCCTGTGCAGACCAAAGTTGCTATTACTTATTCTCCAGGTCTGCCCAAGATATTCCTCATCTTGAATAAACAAGCATTGGCAAAGTCAATAGATCTGCTGTGGCTCCTTGCCTTTTGGCTGTCAGTTCTAATTTTGTTTGCTCATTGTTTTTGTAAAGCTTTATAGTTGGATATGCTGCAAGCCATCACCAATATTTAAAAAAAGTCTAAAAGCAAAACGTTTCTGTCTCATAAAGCACGCATTGCCGTAGTAATTCCTGGCAGTGAAGGAAACTATTCTTTGCGTGGAAGTGTTTCTCACGAAAGAGCAGAATGCTGTCACTCACAGTGAAGTAAGCCAGTGGCGGAGGTGCGTTGGACTATTGCTACATGCTTAATTTTGCAGAGGGTGGAAGCAGAAAGTGAATGACCAATAGATTAAAAGAGATGGCTCCTAACACCAGCCATAAAAAAAAATACAATCCTACATTGGCTGTTAAACGTTCCCTAGCCTGGTGAAGCCAAACATCCTTTAACTCCAGTATCTTAGAGTCATGTGCTGGCCAGTTAATTTCTCAAAGAAACCTACAGTCCATTTTGTTTTCCTTTGCTGCCAGAATGTTTTTTTCTTTTTTGTTGTTTCTTAATGAGTTAGTCGGCACCTTAATATGCACATGGCAGACAGGATGAAATGGCAGAAAGTACTCAGGTAAAGAATGTCAGCCACAATGGAAGGCTTGAGCAGAGGTACCTTTTAAGTTAAAAGAAACAGGACCCATCTCCTGAGTGAAATGTACTGGCTACAATAAGGGTTTTAAACAAATAAGTAAAAAAAATAAGGAAATAC
The DNA here is from genome assembly GCF_964261635.1 of Lissotriton helveticus. NCBI lineage: Eukaryota > Metazoa > Chordata > Amphibia > Caudata > Salamandridae > Lissotriton > Lissotriton helveticus. The sequence continues at coordinate 163,986,505 of NC_136062.1, read as the reverse complement.
TGTATTTTGGGGAGATCTGATCCATCCTGACGAGCCTTACTTCGAAGTCATGCTACGAATTTACCATGGGTTATGTCTTAAGAACATGGAGAGCCTAGTGAAAAAACAGGGCAGTATTTTCTGACTCTAACCCAATGGCAGCCCACGCACGTAGTTTTAGAATAGAACAGGACCGGTTAATAAGTGGTACGTCTAATACAGGCTCTGCCAACTTTGTGGTAAATCTGTCTTTCATAGCAAAAATTGTTTCTAAAATCTTGTTTGTTATCTTTACTGTCCATAGTAAACGCCAAGAGAGATGATGACTGAGCGTTGAAACTTTTCCGACACTCACTCCCAGTCACGTTTAGATCTGGGTTGCATCGAACATCGTTTTTTAGCTCCCTACACCACCCAAGTTCAGACCCAGTCATGTTAAAATCAGTCTTGACCCTGTTCCGCATGGGAACAGTCCAGCCCGAACTGCCAAGCCAAGTCTTGCCTGGACCGGAACAAAGCAAACACAAAGATGATGGACAGATCGCTGAAACGGTCGTCGTTGCTTGTCCTCCTCCAGCTGGGGAAAAAATGTGCTACGACCTGGTCATCTCTAGTCGCGTTGTAGCCCTTATTTTTTTTACTAAATTTTTGCCATTTTAGAACAACATGGATAAAATACATTGACATGGCCAATTGCTCTCGATAAGGTGAGACCTGTGGGTTTGGCCAATGCTTGTTGTTCAGTTACATGCCTGCCACTCTAAAGTGGTTGAAAGGTGGCTCTGGACTGCTGCATAGAATAAATGTGGTACAAAAGGGGGTGGTGATGGACGGAGCATCTGAACCAATCAAACACTCACACCCAGTCAAAAGACCTGGGTTTAATCCATCACCGTTCATTAGCCCACTCTTCCACCCCAGGTCAGACATGGCTATATGCAAATCAGTCTGACCCTGTGCCTCATGAGAACCGTCCAGCCCGAACTGCCAAGCCATGCCTTCCCTGGACCGGAAACAAGCTTCTGAGGACCGGTTTCTGGCATTACAGCCTTCTTCAGCCCGGCTTGCTTGAATCCAGTGGCAAAGTGAGCAAGGGACTCACGTCTGAGCATACCCTGCCACACTTATGGCGGCCAAAGCGGTACAAAAGTGGGTGGTGATGGACGGAGCATCTGAACCAATCAAACACTCACACCCAGTCAAAAGATCTGGGTTTAATCCATCACCGTTCTTTAGCACACTCTGCCACCCCAGTTCAGACATAAATCCAGTGGCAAAGTGAGCAATGGACTCACGTCTGAGCATACCCTGCCACACTTATGGCGGCCAAAGAGGTACAAAAGGGGGTGCATAGAATAAATGTGGCATGGACAGCTGTAGCACAAATGTTGGCAAACACCTAGATGGCAACTCAAGGTAAACTTGCTGAGCTCCAAGTTCACAAGGACCAAAGGAAAACAATATTACTTAATGTGTTGATGAAACTAGAATGGCCCGGCCTGGTAATTTGTGTCTCACTGGGTCTGCCAATCTGAAATAGAGGATGGTGTTCATCGGAAATCCCCTTGACGAGGCTTTGAGATACAGGGTGATATGAATGCGATAAGTTACCTCCGCGACAGCTACCGACAGTAGCCACAGACTGTCCCTTGGACAGTCGAGGCGTGACAGCAGGTAGACTTAAGGAAGAGTGCAGCCCTGGGGAATCCTAAAAAGGAAAGCAGGGCATATCTTTAATAACTTTAATCTTAAACTTGTGGAGCCGCAGTCTCGGCTCAGCCTGTTCCATTTTTCATATGTTGAAATGGCATGAAAGGGTCCGTTTCCTTTGATTATATCATAAGAAGTGCAAATTTCGGGCTTGGGCTGGAAGAGTGAGGTCTTTGAACTCTGTGTACAGTAAGAAATGTGCTTCTTGGTTGAAACGCAGTCCGGAAATGCGTCGCTTTTTTATTTATTAAACAATGTACTTATTGAGCTTCTGATGCCCTCGGGTACGGTATCCCCCACCTCCCACCCGCCCCCCCTAAAGAAACCCTTTAAATGCAACGGCTTAAATTCTCTCTCTATCTCCTCAGCTCTGGCACAGATGAATGTAAACTGAACACAATGCCAACATTTTCTTCTAGACCGACACCAGGCTTCCCTTCTTTATTTTGAGGATTATATGAAACATGTATTGGATTTTTTTAAGCGCACTCTCGCTGAAGTTCTTTACGAGTGAAAATATGCTAGCATTCCTACCATCTATTAGAGGGCAAATAGTTCCGCGCAAAATCACGGGACGTGCTGCAGAAAACGCGCATCAATGAGATCTTTGTTTCATTATCATGTTGTTTTTGGCGATGGTGCAGGAGTAGAGGGAATAGACGGGGGTGGAGTGGGTGGGGCAATGCATGTGCAGCGCCCTCTCATTGGATTTCGGGTGGAGGTGTGGCTACTTTGGGCAGGTAAAATACACTGTTTTTCCCACCAAGAACAGCGGATAGGAACTGGGGCCGCAGTCTGCCTTTGTGGATGAGTTCATTTGCCCGACTGTGGGACACCTGTTTAATTTCTCCGTGAAATTGGCAAACGATGCGGCCTGTTCCCCGCTAGCTGCAGAGTTTGCCCTTCTCCTCAGGGGCCTGTCCAGTTCTTACTTCCCTGGCGCCACGGTCCTGTGGAAGGGCAGAGAGGGAGGGTGTTGGGGTGTTTGAATGGTCCTTGGCTTGCGCAGCTGGTATCCAGCTCATGTCTCTTCAAGGTCGCCTGATCCAGCACCCTCTTCAATTCAAGCACTGGGCACGTGTGGGACTGACCTCTCTTGTTTACCCCTTCGTGTCTGCTCTGTGTAGGGCGGGGTCAGTGGCTGCCCCTTTAGCTGCTACAGTCACTTGAGGACCTAGGAGGTGCCAAATGGGCAGATTGGGTTGTATTGCAGGCGGGCGTGGGGACATAGGTTCTACAGTGACTGTTCCTCTCCCACTTATGTCTTAACCCCTCAATGAGTATTTGAAAGACAGACCAGCTCCTTTAAAGGTCGAGCTGGTGAAAGAAGTGCGAAGCACTGAGTCCAGCGAAGTATCTATTGTGACTCACTTCTTGGGAATCTGAGACCGGGGATGGCCACGAGCAAGCCCTCGACGATTTCACTTCCTGGGCGCGCACGCCCAGGCCAGCTCCGTTCACATCTCCTGTCTCACATGCTGCTGGGCGGGCGCGCAGGGCCGTTTCCGAATTCAGCGTGTGTGCGCGCTTTTGGTTTATAGTACGACAGATCCAACTTCTGCTTCTCATATTATTTAAAAAGCCTTCACGTGTGTTGATACTTCGCATGCATAGTCCCGCATGCAACTCGCAGGCAGGCACACGCGCGCGCGGAGGGAGGGTGGAGTCTGCGCCTATGGAACTTGGAAGCGCTGCAGGGAAAGCGCTGTACCTGATAAGATCGCTGCTGGCCCGAGGTTCTTTCAGTGTGTGAACTTGCACCCAACTTCACCGCCGTGTGAGAGTGCATCAAGATCGCCGTTAGAAGCACCGCAAGCGGCCCGGGAACCTTGGGAGGCCGTTGCCTGCTCCACCGACGTCACCTCCGTGCCGCGCTGTGGTTGGCTCAAACTTTCAGCCATTCCCGCCGCGTCATCGGAGGGCTGCGCCGGGATTGGCTGCAGCTCTCCAGGACTTCAGTGACATCACCTCTGTGCCACGCTCCCATTGGCTTTACCCCGACGGCTTCCCCGGCTTTGGCCGGGACAGGGAGAGTTGCACCGAAGGCCGGAGCGTGACCGGAGGGGAAGGAGCCTCGGACAGCACCGCTGCCGCTTCCCAGGTAAGCTTCCTTATTGTGCACACTGGGAGGTTGTGGGGGAAGTAGTTTGAGACTGCCTCAATTACTCGCGGGCTGCGGGCCGGGGATTGCACAAACTCACCGGCGGATCGCCTATCTGATTGGTGGGTCCGCCTGAACTGCTCCTCTTTGGGCATTTGTTGACGACTGCGGCCTGTCCACAGTGATGCCTCGGGGTGCACATTTCACCTTGAGAGCAGGGCAGAGTCTTCAGACGGGACGGTGCGTGTCTGCAGAGCTATGCTTGGGGAACGAAGATCACACGGGGAAGGTGCACACGCTCACACGGTGTCTTACACTCCTCCGTTCACAAGTTGCGACGAGCTTCATGGTGGAGAAAGTGTATGCATGTTATCATTGAAAAGACAAAATCCTATATATTTTAAAATACAAATATGCTCCCTAGATCGTACTCAACCCTCCAACTCCACCCTCCAACTCCACCCACCAACTCTGACTCCACCCTCTAACTCCACCCGCCACCCTCCAACTCCATCCTCCAACTCCACCCACCAACTCTGACTCCACCCTTCAACTCCACCCTCCAACTCCTCCCTCCAAATCCACCCTCCAACTCCACCCACCAACTCTGACTCCACCCTCCAACTCCACCCGCCACCCTCCAACTCCATCCTCCGACTCCACCCTCCAACTCTGACTCCACCCTCCAACTCTGACTCCACCCTCCAACTCTGACTCCACCCTCCAACTCTGACTCCACCCTCCAACTCTGACTCCACCCGCCAACTCCACCCGCCAACTCCACCCGCCAACTCCACCCGCCAACTCCACCCGCCAACTCCACCCGCCAACTCCACCCGCCAACTCCACCCGCCACCCTTCAAATCCACCCTCCAAATCCACCCTCCAACTCTGACTCCACCCTCCAATTCCACCCTCCAACTCCACCCACCAATTCTGACTCCACCCTCCAACTCCACCCACCAATTCTGACTCCACCCTCCAACTCCACCCTCCAACTCCACCCTCCGACTCCACCCTCCGACTCCACCCTCCGACTCCACCCTCCGACTCCACCCTCCGACTCCACCCTCCGACTCCACCCACCAACTCCACCCTCCAACTCCACCCTCCAACTCCACCCTCCAACTCCACCCTCCAACTCCACCCTCCAACTCCACCCTCCAACTCCACCCTCCAACTCCACCCTCCAACTCCACCCTCCAACTCTGACTCCACCCTCCAACTCTGACTCCACCCTCCAACTCTGACTCCACCCTCCAACTCTGACTCCACCCTCCAACTCTGACTCCACCCTCCAACTCCACCCTCCAACTCCACCCTCCAACTCCACCCTCCAACTCCACCCTCCAACTCCACCCTCCAACTCCACCCTCCAACTCCACCCTCCAACTCTGACTCCACCCTCCAACTCTGACTCCACCCTCCAACTCCACCCTCCAACTCCACCCTCCAACTCCACCCTCCAACTCCACCCTCCAACTCCACCCTCCAACTCCACCCTCCAACTCTGACTCCACCCTCCAACTCTGACTCCACCCTCCAACTCTGACTCCACCCTCCAACTCTGACTCCACCCTCCAACTCTGACTCCACCCTCCAACTCCACCCTCCAACTCCACCCTCCAACTCCACCCTCCAACTCCACCCTCCAACTCCACCCTCCAACTCCACCCTCCAACTCCACCCTCCAACTCCACCCTCCAACTCCACCCTCCAACTCCACCCACCAACTCCACCCACCAACTCCACCCACCAACTCCACCCACCAACTCTGACTCCACCCACCAACTCCACCCACCAACTCCACCCACCAACTCCACCCACCAACTCTGACTCCACCCTCCAACTCCACCCTCCAACTCCACCCTCCAACTCCACCCTCCAACTCCACCCTCCAAATCCACCCTCCAAATCCACCCTCCAACTTCACCCGCCAACTCTGACTCCACCCTTCAACTCCACCCTCCAAATCCACCCTCCAACTCTGACTCCACCCTCCAACTCCACCCGCCACCCTCCGACTCCACCCTCCGACTCCACCCTCCGACTCCACCCTACACCCTCCAACTCCACCCTCCACCCACCAACTCCGACTCCACCCTCCAACTCCACCTCCACCCTCCAATCTATCTATCTATCGCCCTCACTCTATCTATCTATTGCCCTCACTCTATCTATCGCCCTCACTCTATCTATCTATCGCCCTCACTCTATCTATCTATCGCCCTCACTCTATCTATCTATCGCCCTCACTCTATCTATCTATCGCCCTCACTCTAGCTATCTGTCGCCCTCACTCTATCTATCGCCCTCACTCTATCTATCTATTGCCCTCACTCTATCGCCCTCACTCTATCTAGGTAGCTATCTATCTATTGCCCTCACTCTATCGCCCTTTATCTATTGCCCTCTAACTATCTATCACCCTCTAGCTATCTATTGCCCTCTAGCTCTCACTCTATCTATCGCTCTCACTCTATCGATCGCCCTCACTCTATCTATCGCCCTCACTCTATTTATCTATCGCCCTCACTCTATTTATCGCCCTCCCTCTGTCTATTTATCGCCCTCCCTCTGTCTATCGCCCTCCCTCTGTCTGTCTATCGCCCTCCCTCTGTCTATCTATCACCCTCCCTCTGTCTATCTATCGCCCTCCCTCTGTCTATCTATCGCCCTCCCTCTGTCTATCTATCGCCCTCCCTCTGTCTATCTATCGCCCTCCCTCTGTCTATCTATCGCCCTCCCTCTGTCTATCTATCGCCCTCCCTCTGTCTATCTATCGCCCTCACTCTGTCTATCGCACCACCACAGCATCACTCAGGGGCACCACAACATCACTATGCGCTACCACAGCATCACTGAACGCCACTGCATCACTCGTCGCCACCACAACATCACTCAGCGCCACCAGAGCATCAATCTGTGCAACCATTCAACAACAACTGGTTCAAATATGTTCTCTCAATGTTTCCAGCTTTGATACAAATGTCACAAAAAGATGTTAATATTTCACTTCTGTTCTTGGATTTTCGTCACAATAAAATACACTGAACATAATCTTCACAAAAGTTATTTACAAAAGTTTAAGCTATTGCCATTATAAATTACAATAACTTTTTTAAAGTATTAATCATTTAAAAAAATTAAAAGCCATTGTTCTTTGTAATATCAATACATCTAAGTCACGTAAATACAAAACATGTTGCATTACAAATGCTATAGGTGTCACATTTGCAAAAGTTAAAAGTATTGGCATTGTAAATGACAAAGCTATTAATTTTGCTATTTTCAAAACGAACACATAAATAAAAAATGTCATTTACAAGACCAACTTTCCTAATGCGAGACCTATTGCATTGCAAATGCTTGTTATTCTTGCTTAAGAGAGCATGCTCTTGCAAGCCATTTTGCTACCTTGGAAGCCGCACCTTTCTTACTATTTGTAGTTTTTTTGTGGCTCTTATTTGCCTGCTCCTTTATCAGCTTCCGCAGACGTCCTTCCTTTTTGTGCAGTTGTTTCTCCCCTGGAACATGGATGTATTACTTGTGTCCTTCTTTTTACACTTTTGGTGCTACTTTTCAGGTTTCCTCTGCGCAGTGCTTGTGCTGTGATTGCATAATCTCTTGTAATTAAAAAAAATCTTGAAAGGGGCTTGGAGCCCATCGAGTACTTACCATTGGTTGGCACCCAAGCTGCTTTCGTTTTTAGGTCTCTGCTGTAGGCAGCGCATGCGCTGTATTAAAGAGACATGCTGTAACTACTTTGTGGGCTTCAGCCCGCCCATAGGCTTCCCATTTACTAGCTCCATGGGCACCCTCCCAATTCCTGCTCCCCATTTGTCCATGGCATGCATTTTCCATACCTCTTTCTGTGTTTACCCCTCCCTGTGAGCAGGGACCAAGTACACTATCCCTCCACTTTCCCTCTCTTTTCATGACCATTTTTGGAACTTCTTTTTTCTTGGTTTACAAGCCTTCCTCAGCAGCGCAGATGTTTTTCATTCGCTGTGAGTCGTTTGTTGTGGTTTTTTTTTATTATCCGGTCTTGTTTTTCATTTGCGCCGGCAATCATTGGCTACGCCTAGAGAAGGGCTGTGGCAGTGTATAAAGGCGGCAGTGTGGTTTCACCATGCTGCTGGAGTTAATTTGTTTCATTGCATCAAAAAATCAATACAACAAAACAAGGAGTGCAGTATCAGCCTCTCCCTGAGCTCCGGTCTCTCTCTGCGGCTGCCATTAAGTTCGCGGCGGGTCTGGGATCATAGAAAGAAGGTTTAGGATAAGTCAGATGTGGCCGCTCCCTCCCCAGGTTATTTTTCCATCCTGTCATTTCTGGCCTATAGTTGATTACCCCCGTTATCCGTATTGCCTTCAACCCCGCCCTCGCTCCCCAGCCCATGCTGTCTGTGTTGTAAATTCCCTGCTCCCACCCCACCTCCTGTCCGTGTTGCCTATCTCCCTCGTGTCTCCTCCTTTCCCTATTCTGGGCTCATGGACCAGGCTTGCCAGGAGCAAATGAACAGCTAGCTGATGGCAGCTCCCTTGGACTCTTTTAGCCCTACTTCCCTCCCTACTGCAGCCTTTCTACCGAACAGCCCGACAGTCAGAGTCGTGGCAAGCCCAGAGTATTATTCAGTCAATGCCACTGGTGCTGGGAAACTGGTGGGTGTGTTCGTTGTGGAGGCTGCACGGAGATCGTCACCAGGTGCAGACAGACGCAAGCTGCCGCCTCTGAGCAGTGCACCCCATGCCAGATAGGCATATATGTGTGGTACTTGTGCAGGAAAGTTTCCAAAATCGTTTACCCCTCTTGTCACTTGAGAGAAGATTTTTTTATGATCTCGTGTGTGTGGAACCTTCAGTGGTATCGACAAACTGGTAGGATAGCTTGAGTGGGGGGTGGTATTACACCAGCCTTAGTCTAGGTATGAAACATGCAGAGCACAGCCTCGAATTCCTGCAAGCAGACCCTGCCATTCATCCTTCTGAGGTTGGTAAAATGAGCAGCTCTAATTGAAGCTATTATACCACTTGCTACTGCAGCCTTTTGAGATGTAGAATGATGCCAGAACACTGGTGCAGATTTAGAGCGTGAAAAGAGATATACAAATAAATGACTAAAAATGCCAGTGAGTTGTGTACTGCGTGGCTTTAACCAGTGATACAGGAAGGGAAAGTATAATGGTGTCAAATTATGGCACAAATGGGTCTCCTCTCTCAGTAACATTCAACTTTGCTCGGGATTCACAAGCATTGAGTGTGGAAATGTTTGTAAACCTAGAGTTGATAATATTATAAAGTGAGCCTACTCACAGCACGTCGACGTCATACTTCATGGAGGGAAATTCAACTTAGTGGTTTCTTTAGTAATATGCATTAGAAATATTGTTTTAATAATGTAAAGAGGTACTCCCAATGTTTGTTTTGACTGTTTTTACGCGTCAAAGGCGCTTTTATTCTTTTTAACGTAAATTCACAGCTCCTCCGAGCCAGCTTATCTATGCTTTATTTCAAATTTAGTGTACATTTTTTGGACTTAAAAGGTCAGATAGTTATAAACATCGGGACCGAGACTGTATTGAGGAACCAGCTAAAGTTTGGTTTGTTTGCAGTCTGCAGTTGCCCTTGTTAAAGTAACCCATTTTGGCTCCGCCCTCAGCAGGGCGGTACTGGCTACAAGGCGTTTTGGAGTGCTGCTGAGCTGGGGGCTGATTTCGTTGATGGGGAGCTGGATGTACTGCACGAAATTCGTTTTGCTTTAAATATTTCCAAGTACACGCAGGTCTCCATGTACGAAATCAGCCCCCACCGCAGTGAAATCAGCCCCCTGCTCGGCTGAATTCCAAACGCCCGGTAGTCAGTACGGCCCTGGCCCTCAGCAAGCACAAACGGGTTAACGAGCCTGGACTCTGAAAACCTGGTTTGATTTAAACTTTATTGGAAATGTACAGACCTACTTCTATCTACATGAACGCACAAGATATACTGACGAAAAAACATGCACATACACATACTCACACTCGGGTAGGCACGCAGGCAAACAAACATAGTTGGGGACAGAATTAGGCAGGTGCACGAGCAGACACAGATGCAAAAGCACGCAGCCACCTCACAATCGCAAGCGCAAAACTAGTTATGCAGAACGAAGACAACAAAACACAAACTTAAAATGATTCTACATTTTGGAGGTAGTCCTTTTCGACCGCATTTATCAGTGCACAAAGGCAAACAGGGCTGTGGCCTGACCCAGATCACCCTGCTGTAAATGTCTTTCACATTACTGCCGCCACCACCACCTTTCTTTTTCCTTCTTTCTTTTTCCTTCTCCGAAGCGGAACCGGCCGGTCATACCTGCAGTGTCTTATGACCTTATTATAAACACACCAGTTTTAAAACTATCAAACGTTATCGTATACCCAGTGGAAGACGGCGGGTGGCATCTCTCCCCCTTGTACCCAAAGATACATCGACAGGTGAGACGGTCACAGTGCACTTAAGGGGGGCACGGTTTGGAGGAATTGGGGTTAGTCACAAATTGCAGATGCAGTGTATGTGTGTTAGACATTGCCCACAGTAATGCATGACTGATCAGCTTGGTTGTGTGCCAGGCGCAGTGATTTGTGAGTTGGTCGTGGTGCACAGTGTGGCTCTGATCGTGGAGCCATCGCTGCCTCTTGGAGGTGTCATTGGAGTATTGGGTGTGCTCTGTCATTACAGGTAACACCGGGGTGCCTGGGACAAAGTGTTCACACAGACTATTATCATCAGAACGTACACAGCATGTGCACACTCAGGTGTGCCAACAGAGTTGTCTTGGATAGTGTATTTTACAGGCGAGATTTTTAGCAGTACGTGTACATAGTATGATTTTAAATAGAAGTCTGCAGGGCAAAGACACATTCTATGTGGTGATTAGCACGTGCACAGTTTACAATGGCAATGAAAGCCCATGCTGTACCGTACAATTGCTACCAGGCTTCACAATCGTCAAACTCGACAAGATATGATGGGAAGTGGAGGACTGGCAATTCACGAAACCAAGTACTTATACTTCATGGAACAGCTTCCGACCTCCTGTGAAGTGTTAGACTTTTACATAAAAATAACAGCAAACCTGTATAAAGCCAACCTTTCAGGATGTGGAGAAGCTTCTTCTTAAAAAACAAAAACAAAAAAACAATCTAGACCCCCTTTGATTTAAAAATAAATTACCGCCCTTTCTCGCTGTTGCTCATACCTTCCAAAATTCTGGAAAACACCTGAACTCCCATCTGATGGCAGATGAGGAACAACATGAACTGCTGGATGCCTCATAATTTGGGTTCAGGAGCGACCATGGGTCCTAAACTGCATTGGTTGCGGCAGTTCACAGTATTTGAGCCATGGTTGATGAAGGGAAGGATGCGACAATGATCCCTTTGGGTCTCTCTGCAGCCTTCAATACCATCTCTCCGACCCTGCTCACAGGATGGTTGAAGGAATTGAGGCTCACAGACTCAGCCCTCAAGATTTTAATTTTCTTTCTGAGGGACAGATTGCAGACTGTAATCTCAGATCAATTCTCTTCTCAACCTATCATCTTGCCACGTGAGGCACCTCCGGGCTCCTCCGTGCGTCCAACTTTATTCATTTGATATGTATCCCCCACTGGCTAAGCTCATAAGGTATTTTGGGTTTCAGGCTCTCTTATGACAATGACCCGCAAATCATCATGTCAATCACCATTTCCAACAACTTCAGAACTGCATGAAGGCAGTATCTATCTGTATGGACAAAAACAATCTCTGACTTAGTGGGGTCAACCCTGAGGTCTTCATCTATGGGAGCTAACCATTCATTTGGACTACTTCCAGTGGCGTCTCCTCCGCTAAGGTGGAGGGACGTCGCTACACTGCTATTTGAGCAGTGCAAAAAAGAAAATGACAAGACATTATCATTTTATTTTTTCATGCGAGACTGGAGCCTGGTTGGGGCGGGGCTGAGCAAAGTGAGGAATGGTTTGCTCTCTCTAAGTGTGCATAAATGTTTGTCCAACACTCTTGGGCCAGCCAACATTCATGCACACTTAGAATGGTCTCCACCTGGCTGTCTTGCCCAGACCAGTGGAGTATATACCCAGGCTCCTGGGCACAGCCTGGGCAGCCAAACAGGCGCTCATACTAATCACAACGCTGGGTGCTTCCGGCGCTGCCTGCAGAGTGAGGACGGAGCAGAGGTGTGCCGCGAAGGTAAAGTGTTTTTTGTTTTTTCTTAATCCAAACACCCCACCCCCCCACCCCAACCCCCCATTCAGAAGCAACCACCACTAAATACTTCCTAGTGGCCGGAAAAGCTGGACATATTGCCCATTGCCTCCGATTTTGCCAAAAATCTTGGGATGCTGGTCAACATCAATCAGTTGTTTGACCTGAAGGTGAATCTGATGGTCTCAAACCGCACAAGCATTATCAGAACTCTCAGGTATGTGTTTCCTTATAGCCCTCTCTCAGCATGCAAGCAAGTGGGTCTTGCATTGATCTCATCCAGATTGGACTAAAACAGTGCACTCTACTTGGACAATTAACAAAATGCGGCAGCAAGACTTATTCTCGATATTCCTAAATATCAATTGGGTCAGCAGGGATATCTAAGCTCCATTGGCTACCTGTGAACAAAGCTCTATGGATGTTCACAAGGCATTTCATAACATTGGGCCTGGAGGTCTTAAAGCAATGTTTCAATGGTACACTCCCTCCAGGCAGGTTAGGTCTTCAAGCCATCACAGTCCCCAAATTTCGAAAGGCAATGATGGGGAGACCGAGCTTTCTCGGAGGCAGTGGCTTGGCACTGGAATTCCCCTCCCCGCTTCATCACTTGCCTCCAGGCCCATACCCCATTCCGAAAGGTGTTAAAAACGTATCATTTCATCTTTTAAAGAAGGTTTCAAGGTCACTGAAAACGCGTTTTCGTCTGTGCTTCCTTTTCCAGGGCTAATGGTTATTAGTGCCCTGACGCCTTTGGGCATTTGTTTGTGCTCTATAAATACCTTTTCATTTCAATGACAGGACAAACAATACCATATATATGATAAAAGCATACCATATAATACAATGATAGAACATACCATACAATGACAAGCCATACCATATATACCATCACAATCCAAGCAATGACAGTCAATACCATACCAGTTCAATCAATACCATTCTGACAGGCCATTCAATATCATACAGTGACATGCCATATCATACATACTATACCAGACCATACTATATAATGTCAGGCCTTACCATACCATACAATATAATGTCAAGCCTTACCAGATCTTATCATACCACAATATGACCGGCAATACTATGTCATACCGTAACATACAATGATGGGCCATACCATGCATTACAATGACATACTATGCCTTGACAAGACGGCTTGTATCAAATCGTACCATACAATACCAGATTATCCCGTGCCATATCATAGCAGACTTTACCATACCCCGACCTATTTGCATTGCCACTGCTTGTTTTGCTCCCTATTGGTCAGCGCCGCCTCCTTACCCTCGACTTCCTCTTGGGGTTCAGTTTCCCTCCATGCTTTGGAGCTTGGACCAAGTAGTCCTACCTGTGGCCAGTGTCCTTCCACTGGCCACAGGCTCCTTCAGGTATTCCTTTTTTTAAGTTTTTCGGCCCACATACTTAGAGTGTGCATGCCTCTGCAGCCCTCTCTTTAACCCCGGCACCCCCCTTCCACCTACTTTCTGGTCTTTATAGAACATCACCCACCACCCCCTTTAACCCGCCCACCCCCTCCTAAACCCCGCCCCTCCCCTCCTAAACCCCGCCCCTCCCCTCCCACTACACATTCTTTGTTTCCCACATTTATATAGCGCAAGCCTGACTCAAAGTTGCTGAAGCGCTTTACATCGGCTCCAGTTTACACAAGGACACATTCCTTTTTGCTTTTTAGGCACCTGGAGATAGTGATTTGCCCAGAATCATAGGGTGTTGAGCTGACATATAGACTCAAACCTGGGTTCCCCATCGGTGGCGGCTCTGGCCATTGTGCCACCACCCAACCCGCATGCGCTGTTTAAGGTTTATTGCACAGCGTCACTGGCTGCCGTGCAACATTTCCATAGCTGCTATGGTTTCAGATTATGGTGTGTGATATTTTCATAATTTCAGTGAAATTATGAGTGGCATTTCGACGACTATGAGTGACACTTTCTCACGAGCAAAATCAAGAAATGAAAACGAGAGAAACATACATAAATATCAGAAATTACAACCATTTGAGCAATAAGAAACATTAAGATCTTAAAACTTCTTCAAAGCACCAGAAATGGAAGGGCGCTGGGTTCTATGGTTCGGGGGTATCTGCAGTTATAAGAAGATTTTGGGTGAACAGGCAGGTGCGTATGTAGCTGTAACTATTCATATGTGTGTCGTCTTCACAAACCTGTTATATTTCAGAACAACTCAACCCTGAAAATCATTAACCTAGAGTGCCTCGGTCCGCGTAAAATAATTTCTCATCTTCATCTTGTAAGTTAATAACTGACACATAGTATCTAGTTTTAGATTGAAGGTTGCTCAAAAGGACTAGACGCCATTATTGAACTAGGGCCCTCAAGAAATCGGTAATGAATATCATCTATGACGAAACACGTGTTGGCTACTTCCATCTTAGTGTCAAGAATGAATATAAAAAAAGGAGTGAAATACTGTATATTGCGGACGACCACTGTAATAAATTCTCATTTGATTTATCGGTGCTCAGGAAAATGTTTGTCCTAACAATAAACACACACTAACTTGCGCCAAATCCCACCAGGAAAACACACTCGGCAATAAACCCAGGACCAAGTAAAGAGCTATTTACATTATGTTTATGTTGTTATTTTCTTAAGGATCAAAGCATACTATACTAATTGAGTCTCGAAACCCAAGCAGCCCATGGTGTACTGCACTTCTCTGCCTCTCGCTACATTTCGCTCTCCCAATCTCTGTGTACTGTACTCTAAAACCTTCCTGTTTCTATCTCTTTATCTGTGCTTCTGGCAACCATACCTTCCTTTCTCTGTTTACTTTACTTTTTTCCCTACCTCACATCCCTTCTTACAGCGCTTTCTCTACCCCTTGTCCCTCCACTTCATGTCTTGCTGTACTGTTTTTGTTATGTGTCAGTCCATCTCCTATATTCTATACCATCGCATTTCTCTTATTCAGCAGGGTCACAGTTCACTCACTGTCTAACTAGAGAAGTGCACACATGTAAAGAGAGAAAATGGGGGAAAAAGCAAGGGAAAAGAAATTAGGGGAAAGTTACAATTTTTCCACTGGAATAATGAAAATCCTCAGATCAGCACTTTAATTTTCACCGTTAGAGAAGAACATTAGTAGTTAAGGGGTATTCATTTGTGATTACAAATAAAGCTACAATTTCCAGGGCTACGGTGTACTTATCTTATTTTAATATATATATATATTTTTTTTGGCAGAGTTTTATATAGCGCGAACTAGACCCGAACCGAATCAGGTATCAGAGCGCTTTACATATTTTCCAGTTACGTTACATGAGGACACACTTTCATTTTAGGCACGGGGAGATTAAGTGATTTGCCAACTCCTCTTAATATTCTGTACTAGCCCACTACAAATGTAACATGCTGCCATTAGCGTGTTTTCTTACAGTGGGAGTAACAAGTGGTTTAGGATTCCACATAAAATGTGGGTGCTAATAAAAACAAATGTAGATCCAAACTGAAAAAGATATGTCTTTAACACTACTAGTTCAAGCTTTCTCTTGGTACTGTTTGACTAGCCGACATTTTAGGTTCTGGCTGTTATTCTGGTGTATCCACACATAGATTAATGCAAAGCACTTGGATCAAGTCATTTCTTTCTAGCGGAGTCCAAATTGTTTATACACAAAGCCTGCCTCGTCTATTTCTTTTACAAAACATTTAGTCCCATGTGTCACTAGGGATTGACAAGTAAATTGTGAAGAAAAACACATTAGTGATTGAAAAATAAAATGACACCAACAAAGAAATTTTACACTGTATATTGTCAATCGTATACTGTGAAGTGAGGCAGATAATAACATATCACAGGACCACACAGGACAATTCCGTAACATATACAATAACGAAAAAAATAAAAAAAATAACATATATCAAGACGGAAACATAATAAATACAAACGACATTACACAGATTAACACGAATGACTCATTATGGTGTCCCAAGAAAACAAATGCCTGTTCAAACGGATATCCTCTTTGTATAATCAGCCTGACACAGGTAAAGAGCACCTTTAGTTATCAACGTTTCGACCCATTCAGGTTTTGTGTTTATATCAAAACATCATCATGGGTCTTCATCAGGACTGGGAAACAAAAGAACAGCCTGTGTGTCAAAACATATTGGGTGTCAGTGACGGGAATTAGTCCAGGTGAATGGCAAGCGTGTTTTAATCCGTTGGCTGCGTCGAACGTTCAGCTCCAGTGCTGAACGTTCGAAAAACGGGTGGGGCAGCGTCGGCCAATGGACGTGCGCAGCACTACCATGGGAGTGCTCACGACGACCGTTGGCCGACGGCAGCAGCCAACGGGTTAATCGCCTCTAAAGATAGTCTCACCTGTAATTGCGGTGAAAAATAACTTAATAGTGGATATCCTGATCCAACAATAAATGTAGTATCAACCAGTACAAGGTCCTACAATACTTAAATGTACTATAGTGCACACATTGCCATTTTCATAGGATTTAGATGTAGCATTGGACCCTTTAATGAATGTATGATTATAGGGCGCTGACCTATGCATACCTTGGGTTAGGAGAAACTAATTTGACGTTTGGCGATAATCCAATTGTTCAATACTGCGAGTAAAAATGATTTCTTTATAATAACACTGACACATTAAAGTAGCAGTAGAAGGACATTATTGGTAAGGTCGAGGCAATAGGAAAAGAGTCCTGAAGGCGGCCCCCATCCGAACGGGGCGTTTAATGTAGGCCAAAACATGTCGAGACAGAGATGGTAGGGTGATGTTTGCCCAGAGACCATCCTTATTTTTTTTTTTTTAAGCCTGTCAAAGAGAGTCCAAGAGTAAAATCGAAAAGATTGGGTACCGCTTTTGGCAGTTTGACCCGAGTCTGTAGTGCATCGATCCCTAAACATTGTATTAGGATGATGAAGCTTGCCACAAAAGTGGGTCAGGGAATTATATATGAAAATAGAATTCCTCTAAAAGGGGATGACTATGCTCTAGTTTTGTCATCATTCTCTGTGTGATACATGATAATTGGGAGGCTGATTGATGGACTACTCATCTCTCATCTTACGGGTGCTCCTGTTATTCTGGTGTCCCCATATATACCTATAATCAAGGCCACTTAAATTATGCTGCAGGGGAGCTCTAAATGATGTGATGTGAGTAACTAAATTATGCGGCAAGAAAAAGCAGATCATGCAGCATACTGCTGTACTTTTTTGCACTTTTACTTCATCATTTGTAATTTTTGCACACAGTAATACTGTATGGGCAAAGATTTCACTTCATTAGTACCAGATGAGTAACCAAATGCAGAAAAAGCAACCACAAGAGGACCAGGTATACTTTGAAAAAGGGCATTACACTACAGGGGAACCCACGTCACATTTTTAGTAACATTTGAGCCAGAAATAAAAATGTGTTGTTAAAATCTGCAATTATTCTGCAGATGACGGATTATGTGGCAAATTCAAAGTAATGCCAAAAAACGCTGCAGCTGCGGAAGGGTATAATTCCAGTGTCCCTGTCTATAATTCAATATGTCATCATAAGGGCTGTGATGAGCTGAAAATGAGCAATACATTTACAGTTCCCGGAAAGGAGGTGGGGGGCACAATATATTTATTGCCAGACATCACAAATTCAGTGGTGACTGCTAGGGAACTATGGCTGGCGGGTCTGGGGGAGGGAGGCAAAGTGACTAAGCCTTACCTGCTGAAAGTGGCTGCCACCTCTCCTCCATCCTTCCTGGCTCCCGGAAGCACTCCGGCTCACAGACTCCCCTAGCCAATCACGATGCTGCTGTCACCAGTTTGACAGCAGCGTTGTGATTGGTCTGAGTGCCATGGTTTGGCGCTCATACGGGACCTGGGAGCCTGTGCATGTTCTCTATCGGGCTGTGACGACAGTCCGGTCCCCGCCATAAACCTGCCTCCATACGGAAAAATAAAATAAGAACATTGTGTTATCATTTTTCCCCATTTTTGCACTGCTCATAAAGCAGTGGGGCGGTGACACTCCTCTGCCTTAGCGGAGAAAGTGCTGCTTCATGAATCCTTAAGATGTCACTGGCTTCCAGTGCCACAACTAGACCCGAATATGGGGTGGGGGCGGGGGTTGGGGGCTAAGAAGCCCATCCAGGGATGGCCCTAGCCCTGTTGTGCACGATTCAACAGTCTTTTTTTGGCACCCCCCCTCCCCCAATTTCCTCCTTCTCTATGAATTCCCTCACTGCCACTTGTCAACAATACACCTCATCTCTCTATTACCCCTTTCTGACAAACATTTTTTTTTATATAGCGCTACTCAGTTTACTCACACACTGTACTGTGATCTGCATGGTACACGTTCTTTGTAGCAGGCACATTAACCTTCTACGCTGTGTGGGGGACAGTAGTGCCCATGTGAGTGCACAGTGAGCGATGCAAAGTTGTGAGAGTAGGGTGAGAGGAGTGACTGCTGGGTGAGTGAGGTCACCATATGAATTTGAATGCATTTATGGCCAGTGATGGGCTGGTTTGAGTGAGATTGCAGAGTGGACTGCAGGGTGAACAGCACAAGTGCATTGTGAGTGCAGAGTGATCCCTGTGAGTGCACAGAGAGCGGTGTGCTCATGTGACCGCAGGGTAAGTGGCGGGAGAACGGTGTGAGTTCATGGTGAGTGGGCAGAAGTGCTATGTGGTCATTGTGACTGCAGGGTGTGTCTAAAAGGGAAGGCTGAGAATGAGGAGTGAGTTGTCTGAATGCAGGGTGCATTCCCAGACACTTGAAGTAACTCAGCATTTTATTGAGGGCTGGCATAGGGTTTCAAAAATAAGTTAAACTATTGCTATTATGGCATTATTCAGGTCCCGGGCCGGACTGGCCATAGTGGGCACCGGGCGTTTTTGTCGGTGAGCCAGAAGGGTCGGTGTGAGAAGTTGGCCTGATATATGCTGCTCGCTAGTTCTAGTGATCACCTTGTATCATGCCAAGCAACCCTTATGGTGCAGGTTGTAAAGTCAACCTTATAGACAAGCTATCCTAGGGGTAGCATGGACTAAGCAGTCTTAGGCTAAACTCTGTAAAGGCATGTGAAGCAAGCTGTTTTACCATACACAATCCCTTGAATACCAAATGAAAGGACACCACACAGATATATATTGAAAATATATATAGATTTATTACTACAAATATCCCTGATACTCTTTATGAGCACAGAAGCAAATGCGTTAAAACAAAACACAGTTTAAATACACAAAAGTTGCACAATATGGATGAGCCCTACGGGCCACCTAAACCATGTACTAAAATAGTAGTATAAGAACCACTAAGGGGAAAGTGAAGAGGCCTAGGGCCTGGGGAATCGCTGGAGCTGTTCGGGACTAACAGTGAAGAAGTCGGGAAAGGCCCGCAGGACTCTGGAGCAGTGCGGAAAGTGCACGCTTTACCAATGCAATGTCAATGGTGCGTAAAAAGTACAAAGTTAGTTAGAAAGGAACCTTCCGAGTGACCTAGAAAGCTGAAACTTGAGACACAGACACTAGAGGTGTGTACCAGTGTGGGAACACCGGCGGAGCTGAGTTACCTCACCCACAGGAAGCGGGTGCATAGGGTCGTAGTAGTGTCGGGTTTCGTCATGCAGGTCGATGGTGCTTGGAGCTGAAGATGCTGCAGGCGGCTCGATGTGAAGAGTTCCGGTGGATCCAAGGGTGGATCTGAAGAGGTGAAGACCTGAAAGCAGAGGGGACAATGTTCAAAGTCACTAGCCAGTGACTACCGTGGAACCAGAGTGGAACCAGGCGATGTCGGGTGCAAACAGGCGTCGAGGTGTAGCTTCTCTCTGCAGCCACGTGGACACGAGGGGTCGAAGATGTCCAGGAGTCGGTCACGAGCTGTCCCACGCAGGCTTCTTGCTGTTGGCGGTGTCGGCGACTTGATAGAAGCAAACAGGCTTTGGCTAATGCAAGCCACGCAGGAATCGAAAAAGGCTTGTTACTCGGACCAGCAAGGTCAGAGCAGGGGCTCCTTTTTACAGGAGCAAGGGCAAGTCTGGAGCAACCAGACCCGCCGTGAAAGTTGTAGGTTTCGTCGCCAAGATGGCCACTAGCCGCGTGGCAAGTGGACGGTTAGGCGCGTCGAGTGGCACGATGCAAAAGGGCCCCACGCAGATCGTGGAGATGCTGGGGGGCTGATCTTCGGTGCAAGGGCTGCTCGAGGTTGGGGCTTCTCAAACCCCAAAGCACAGCGTCGAGGGTGCCTCTGATGCTGCGCAGTCAGCGTTTCGGGGGTCTTCCAAGATGTCCGGTCCCATATCTCTCGGTGCCTCCACGGGTCCCTTCTTTGCAGGGACTGTGGATCGGGCTGTGAGAAGTCTGGGAGTCTGGGTCTTGTCAGGCTCTGGGCTCGGGCTCGGGCTCCGGCGGGAGGCGGCGGCAAAGCAGACGTTGAGTTGCTGGTTGGTGCCTGTGTTCACAGGGTGGTCACTCCTTGGCCACAAGGGAGATTCTCTTCCGTCTTTTGTGCAGCAGAATGTCGAAGTCCAGTCTTCTTCTTTATTTCAAGTTGATTCAGGATGATCTGAAGTCTCAGGACACGGCTCCCACTCTTATTCGAATCTGGGGGGCCGGATCACCTACTAGGTCCCTCCTCTGGGTGGGACCAGGAAGGGGGGTGGTTACACCCCCTTTCCTTTGTCCAGTTTCGCGCCAGGACTGGGGCTGGAAAGCCACAGCACCGGTTTGAACTGGCCTATGCACAGGGACACCTTGTGTGCCCCAGGCATGTCTGTTTCTTTTCAGCCCTGTCCTACCCAATACACAAAATCCTGTCTGGAGTGGTGCTAGCACCTCCCCAGGCAGGAAACCCTTTGTCCAAGCTGCCCTTGCTGGAAGGACTCCCAGCAGCAGGAGGTCAGACTTGTGTCTGTGGTGGCAGCATCCATTTTGTGATGCTAAGGCTCTGTTTAACTTTAACCGGGGTTCAGGCTAGGTACATGTTGTGTCCCTCTAGAAGGGTGGAATGCTACCCCCGTCGCCAGAACTGGCGAGGGGGTAGTATTCCAATTCGTATGACACCTTACTCGACATGTTTTGATAAAGCCAAAACTAAGATAGCATTTAACCGCGAGGTTCATAATGCACTTAAGAGTATATGGTATGGCAATATCATGAAACAGCTAAAGGACATGGTTCCGAAAGCTGCAGACAGGCTCAGCTCATGCCAGAGCACCATCTCACATATTTCCAAGCACTCTGCCTCCAGGATTGATGAGGCCTTCTATAGGAGTGACTGATAGGAACATATGTGTCCATTTTAGGTTAGGTATAGGCATACTACACCTAAGTAAGCGGTGGTTACACCGACTTACCCCAGCTGAGTGATCAGCCAGTTGTGTCAAATATGGAGGCCAGGCCAGGGGTGGCACAATACATGCTGCAGCCCCTGGTAGGCCTTGGAAGCACCTATGCCCTGGGTACCTGGGTACACTGTTACAGGGGCCAATAAGGTGTGCCAATTCCAATTGTGTATGTACCTAAGGTACATGGAGTCCATTTTAAGGACAGAGCAATTAGCCTGGGGCCCTGGATAGCAGGATCCCAGGCCAACTAAAGTCAAAAACCAGCTAAACACCAGGCAAAAAGTTTGGGGGTAACCATAGTCAGATATCCACCTTCCTACAGTCGGGGTGTTTTTGGACTGGTGGGGCTGGTTTTGCAGCAGTGCTGCAACATCACCCCCTCCACCCCCTACCAAAAGCAGCTGCAGTGTTTTCCTTGTGCACTCTCAACTTCAGCCACCTCCCTTTCCTTCATGGCTGGGCTGACTCTATTTCCAAGGCCGGTTTGCGTTCCTAGTCCGGCCCTGTTCAGGGATCGAGGGTGGAGGAAATCATTCTTGTGCTCATCCTGAAACAAACTTTCAGTCTTGTCATTAGGGTTGCCAGCTCATTATATTGATGTCCCAGACAATACAAAAATAATCAGTCACATAGAGCCTATTTTCAGCACTTATCTGTGCATACTTGGATCAGCAAATATAAATAGGAAGCACTTTAAATTGTGTTCTATGGTTGCCTGAATGATCCATGACTGATAATTAAAGGGAACAAAGACAGGAAAGTCACATTACAAATGAATGCATATTATTTTTTTGTAACCCAATTTATTGTGAAGAGGAGAACTTTGCAGGCTCTTAAAACAACAAATGGTTGGTATTTTTCTTTTGGCAGCCCTACTTTATATTTCTTGAAATGTATTCTCAAGCAATGGCAGTACTTGTGCTTTGAGAAGCATCATATTGTCGTTTAAAAATATAAATAACTAAAAAGATTGTCAGTCCATGTGGAGGTCATTGAAACGTTTTTCCTCCATGTCTCAAGGCTGTCCCAAAATAAACTGGGGCCGGTCACAGTTCTGCCAGCCATTTTGGTGGAAGCTAAAAAAAATAGACGTTTAAATTCTTTAATTTTACTTTTTTCTTGCTATCAGGAAATTCTTAAACTCGTATTGATATTCCAACATAGCCTTGGCCATGACGGGCTGTTTTAAGTGGAGCAAACGTCTGGCAGCGTATTGCATTTCAGTGGTTACAGCACACATATCACTCTACGATCGTAGTGATCTGTAAGGAACTACATTGATCCTTTTTATTTTAATGCTTGATGGCAGCACACAAGGAATATTATCAGTAGAGCATCAGGATGCGAGGATTGGGTTTCAGGGGCGCCTCTGCATCTCCAGGGATAGGGTAACGTGTTGAGTCGGCAGCCAGCAGTTACTTGGTTAATTTTACTGCAGATTGCTCCAATTGTTCATTTAGGCTTTAATGGCTTCGTAAAAGCGACGTGATTGGCAGTTGGGTTGTTATTGGATTGCCTCCTCGCGAGTGCGCATTGGAAGTAACTGCTTTGTCCTCCACCTTCCTCGGCCCCACATCAACAACATTCAGATTGCGCATTTAAGGCCACTTGACATTTTCAGTTAATTGCCTTCTGTTGCTTTCCCTTTGTGTCTCCCCCCGTCGGTGTGCCACTCCGCACAGATTATAGGTGTGTACGTGTTTAAGAGGCATAGGCAGTATGTTTGGTAGGAAGTTAATGTCATGGTAAGTGTGTGTGGCGCCGACCACAACCTCCCTCGTTGTTTATGCCCAGGTCTCTTACCTACACGCGGTTTTAGACCACGCCTAAACAATTATCCCACGTGACCGGTTATTAGGAATTTCTGCCACCTTGTGGCTGCTCAGGGGAGTATTTTGGAAAGCTGCCCCCATAAATTACCATTGCTGTGCTGCGCACCCCTGCCCAGGGCCACGGCCATTCGCTCGAATACCACCTGAACATAATCTGGTTCCCTTCGCAGCTCCCGGGTACAGCTCAACTCGCAGGGATGTGCAGTTTTCCAAATGCTACATCACTGGCTTATTGCTATATTTATTTCATATGTGAAAAAAACACATTGCAGTATCCATTTGGTAATGGAGAGGAGCTGTGGTCTTACGGCTAGGACTGCTATATTTGGAACTAGTGAACCATGCTAGAGTCACGGCGCCGCTCATTAACATATTGTGATCCTGCTCCAATCAATCTCCCCGGCCTAACACACAAGAAATGAATCTAACTTTGCGTAATGTATGCCCTTAGCCAAGTTCGCGCTACACTAAACAAAAAACAGAAACACATCTTGCGGGGAGGAAGACTGACGCTACAAGATGGACACTTTAAACCCCGTGGGGAGAGTGAAGATGGGAGGGGCATGTCTGACAGTGAGTGGCAGCCTAGCGGCTATGCTTTTTTGATCTCCCAGAGAGTCAGTACATGTGCTTCTTTCAGAGGAACAGATGGAGCCTGTTTTTGTTAACAAAGGAGGCTGCGCGCGAGGCGGAGGAAGGAGCAGCAACGCAAACAGCACATCGCAGCACCAGACAAAGGTGCGCTGACGCGGGGACGCGCATCGGCCGCGCTCATTCATTCTCAGATAAGGGCGGGCTGCGCGGCCTTGGCGTTGCTTGGCTTGTTTCTAATTATGTATTGTACCACTGCCAGCTCTTTATTGTGCAGTTAAAGGCCTGCTTTATCAGTCTCGATAGTTGAAATAATTGAATTGCATTCAGATACTCTCAGATTAGGCGGGATCCGCACACATTCCGTGCTTCCGCCGTGTCTCCCTCTGGCGAGGCAGCCTTATCGCCAGCTACCTGTGACTCCGCTGTCAGGGTGAGGTTTAATCGCACATTTAATGCCGTGTTCGTTGCACTCTACCAGATGAAGGGCGATTTACACTCCTGAGCTGGCGCATTTACACGTTTTTTTTTATCCTAGGTTGTGGTAGACTTATTGGTTATTTTGTGTGAACGTCTGTCATCTTCTCGCGGGGGTGACAAGCTGTCAAAGAGCGGTTAACTTAGAAAACGGTGTACAGTTGAAGGTTAATCGGTGCACATAGCCAGGGCCCACTGTAATTATGCGATTCTGTGCATGGTACCTTTTCTGCATAATAATGGATTTATCACAATGCCCCCCTCCTATTCATTTAATCTGCTGCATAATCTTTAGATTTTAATAAAACAAATGTTGATTTTAGTTCATTCTGATCCAAAGGTACTATACACGCGGCTATGTGGCTTTCCGCACAGTGAAAGGGCCTTCCTTAAGGTTGTCTGGTCATCTTTCTGTTTATTGCTGTATTTTGTTGTTAAACGTGTAGTAATGTGTTGAGGACTTTGTCCAGACAGTGTTACCATATGCAAAAATGGCAAACTAACAAAACTATCTTATCATAAAATGCGCTTCATTGCTATTTCTTTCCACTTAATTTAGTCAATCATGCCACATAATTTGGTTTTACCCTGCCGCATAATTACAGTGGCGGTGAACAGAGCCTATTCCGATCTCATATGTACCCTGATCCGATTCATTTTTCTGTGTAGCGTGTTTCTGCCTGGGGTATTGTGGCGCTAGTGGGCAGTTTTACAAACATTTGCACGTTCATCAGAATAGATATGATTTTTAGGCGTGATGAAATGCCAAATGTTCAGTTGTTGACCTAATATATTCTGTGAGAGAATTCCACAGTATGGGAGCCAGTATGGAAAAGGTTCCTCTCTCCCACTGTTTTTCCTAATTCATGGCATGACTAGAAGCTGCCCCCATTGTGTCCCTCATATATGGTGACTACTGTAGGCTTTGCAGTTCGGCTCTAGGGGAACAGTACTTTAGTCATTTTTATTTATTTATTTTGTTCACCTTTTGCGAGTGTGGCCACCCACAGCAGCAACTCAAGTGTATTTTTATAGCTGATACATTCACTACTTTTCCCCAGCAACCTGTCTGTTTGGCATATCCTACTACAGATCATTTGCAAGCCATGCTTGTTCTTCACTACACTAATTCATATATGTAACAGGCCCACGTATGGCTTCTGTGGCGTGCAACAAAAACAAATGACACGTCACTTGGACAGTAGGCGTAGTAAGTGTGTGCTGGGAATCAGAAGCGGGGAAGAGATGCCTAAACTTAAAATGCTTATTTTTGTCATTAAAGAGATGCAGGGAATTAAACAGTTTGACCAATATAAGAACGGTAGTAAGAATCAGGAATTAATAATCGAAGGGATCATAACACTATATGCCTTAACAAATCATGTGATCTGCTGAGAAGAATCCACGTAGAGGTTTGCGGTTGCTTATGTTTCCTTTCTTCTGTCTTCCCAGGTTGTCATCCTAGAGGATTATGCAGATCCATTTGATGCTAAACAGACTTCTAGTGTCCAGGTGGCCCCGGAGAAGGTGACGGAGAACGATGGTTACATGGAACCCTATGAGGCACAAAAGATGATGGCAGGTATGGGATCTGCTTATCTACCAGTTAGATGTGGTGGTTTAGTGTTCAAAATATTTGTTCATAAATTTGTCTGTATAAATTGTTTGGTTTCCCCAAGTTTTCATTATTTTGAATTTCATTCATTGGCTTAGTTTGGTCTTTTAATAATCTTTTTATGTTTTTGGAATTCATTTATACGTCAACTTTCTGGGCCTTTAAATCCCAACATATGTTCCCAACAGCTCTGTTTTGGTGCTGTTGATCACCCATGCATTGTGTCCCCTTTAACAGATTCTGTGCATTAGAGGGGTGTAATTTTCTTCTTCTCCCCTGTACCCACCAGGATGCTTCTGTTCTTCCATTCCCACTAGCCTTGCTTCCATCCCTCTTCTCAACAGCCATCACAAAATATCATCATACTCTTTTATTTATTTTTTATTTCTTCTCTCTGGTATTCCCTGCCCTCTTAACCCCTTCATCTAATCCTGACCACGGTGGTGATGAGGAAGCTTACCTCTTCCTCACTTAACGCTGGAGAAGCAATCTGTTCATATCGCCTTCTTGTATTCTGATTTATTCACTTGAAGCTCTTTTCGATTCCATTGTAATTTTTCTGTATTTTGTCCACAAATTTCATGGACAATGTAGAAGTACTAATCCGACTCACCCCCTGTGTGAAATATCTTGTGTCTTTAAAATGGATGATCCAAAAATGAATAGGCTGAAATAGTTGCATACCACAATCGATCAATCGAAATGTTCGAATGTCACTCGAAGGAGCTAATTTGAGGTTAAGTATGGCAAATTTAATTGGGTTTTGGATGACAAGTTTTTTTGTCAGGCAACAAGATGGATGGCATTGTTGTGCCAATAAGAGCGGCAATGTATGTAATATCAGACTTTCATGTATATGTCCAAGAGGCCAAGAATACAATGATCCATTTGTCAAAGCTTGGATTATGAATCTGAGAGGAGACAAGTATTTAGACGAGATGCTGCAAAAAATTACCAGCATTTAACAAACTGCACAGTTGGTTCCATACATGCCATTGAGCAGAAGAGATCTTTTTGTGATAGAATTTCATGGGTGGCTTAAGGTCTACATATACAGCTAAAAAAGCAGTGGATGCAATGTTTGAATGACTCACGGAAAATGTTAATCACCTGTGCAGTATTCTTCCATTGTGTCATTTTTACTCATTGGCTCCATTGCAGATAGTAAAGGTTTGCAGGCTTGCATTGACATTGAGTCCAAATTCCGTTTTCAGTCCAGTGCACGATGAACAAAAGGTTTACATCACTCGTAGCAGAACATCATTTACTTTTGAACTAAATGTCATACATTTTCAGTTCCATTCTAGTGTTGTTTCTTTGTTACTTTTGGTCTTTTTTTTGGGCAGTGATTCTTCAGATTGATTTGCAGTTAACAAACAGCACATCAGAGGTGTTTTTAAAGGCTTGGTGCTTTTATAACCACTTCATGCAGCCTCGCGGCCAAGGATGATGATATCCATATATTCTGCTTTGTGTTGTGCAGCCACGTATTTGCCATACTCAAATTTACCTATATGTTATCAAAGTTTCTCTGGAAGAGGTTGAAGACATCTATAATGGAGGAATTAGATTGTCTTTCCTGTCATCTCAGGCTTAAATGCAATAGGATATGGTCTTTGAAATCACTTCAGGTTCCAATATGACTGGCAAAAGATGAGGATTCCGTTCTTTATCAGCATTCGGTATAACATGACATAAACGTTTGTGCTTGATCCTATAGTCAAATTGTAAATGTATTTGTTGTGAATGGTTCACGATAGACTACTCGCTTGGTTAAGAACACAGACCTTCTCATGTTGTAGAGGCAGAGTAAACTCGGTGGGAGGGTGGATTTGTAGGTGGAATGATGGTCTTTGGAGGCTAGCAAGTGTTCATTTCAAGGCTCAGGATAAAATTGATAAGATGGGGTAAAAGAAAGTGTGGGTCCTGCAAAGACAATCTGCCCTCCAAGTATATTTTCACACCTTCAACTCTGTAAAATTAAATATGGGACATACTACTTAAACCTAAAGACCCACAAAGGGGTAAAATGACACCGAAGGGTAAGAATTTCTCCTTAACCCCCTCCATGCTCATGACTAGCTCAGCTCATCATGCAGTACACTGCTCATGTGCTCGTCATGAACAATGGGAATAAATGAGTCCCAGCGCTCAGGGGAAATTGCTGCAGCATTGATGGTGGTAATGGACACATTTCCAAAGCTTACCACAAGACCCATTTACAGGATTTTGGTGGCATTTCTAGAATAAGCCCTATTGCCCAAGGTAGAGGGGCGGTCATCAGAACACAGAGCTAGGTTCAAATTATTGACCATAGTCTTTAAAGCTGCCAAGTGCACCTCCACCAAATACATTTCCTACGCCCACAACCATTACTTGAAGCCATAACCACATGAAGCCAGTCCAGAGCTATAGTTCCCTCACAAACCTCCCTGTGCCAGACCAAGGTTCCAATAATTCACTTACCTTGGGGCATTGGAATGCGCTTCCAGCTGACCTGTGAGCGGTCTCTTCACCCCCTGCTCTCGAAACTGCACTTAAAGTACACTGTCACAAACCACAACATCCTTCTGACTGATCTGTTAATTTGCTTATATGACCCTATTTCTGCGGCAACTTGTTGACTGTATATGCGCAGGCTATGTAAAAGCTGCAACATATTATGCATGCATAACGAATCACACTCTTTCTGACCAGCCTCGACTGCCACTAGACATGCTTCAGGACTCTATTCTCTTCCCGACATTGTTTAACTTCTAAATGGAACCCTTCACTGAAATCTTCACTCTCCCATCCCACATCTCATACCACATGTATGCTGGCGATACCCAACTGCACATGAAAATCACCTCCCCCAAAGACTTAGATAACCTCAACAACACCCTGACTAAAACACAACACTGGCTAACCCATAACCACCTTAAGCTTAATGTCCCCAAACCACCATCACCACCGTCAAAGTATGGTTCCCCTCTCACTGTCCTGAATTTCACCCCACACAGCATTGACTCTGCCAAATCCCTAGAAATAACCAGGGACAAAGACCTCTCGTTGCAGTAACACATCAGCGCCATCACTAGAGGTTGCACCTTCTTAGTAAAGTAAAACCTTTCCTCTCTCCGACTGACTTCACAACGGCAGTTCAAGCCCTTGTGCTATCGAAAGTAGACTAAAAATTAGACCAGTACTACTCTGGTGGGCCTCTCACAGACCTCACTTGCACCATTAACCACTTGGCTGCTATGCGTTTTCCCCCCCGGTGCTGGGATCCCACATTTTCCATTGTTCATGACGAGCTGGGCTCGTCATGAGCGTGCGAGGAGGCTACACCATGACGAGCCCAGCTCGTCATGAGCGTGGAAGGGGTTAAAGGCTACACTGAATGCAGCAGCTAGGCTCATCCCTGGATCTAAAAGAGGTGATCACATCACCCTGATCTTTAATCATTGAAATAGCTTCCCTTGAAAGCTAGAATTCATTTCTAAATTGCTTGAATGACCCGCAAAGCGCTGCATTACAATACCCCCTCATATCTGACCCAAAAAGGACTAGAAGCAGTAGCTACTTACTCCTTGAGCAACTAAAATTCAAGAAAAAGAAAACATACATCAGATCCTTTTCTGGAATTGCACCAACAATATGGAACTCTCTCCCTAGCAAGATCAGATGCAACCCATCCACATCCATCTTTAGGAAGGAAGTAGACATTTTACTATCCAACAAATTAATCTTGCACTGATCACTGTCCTCCATCTCCCCCTGATAACTGTTTGTTGCCTGTAATCATGCGGGTATATGGTTGAACCTGGAATTGCGCTAGTCTATATGCTCTGTTTACTTTGTGCAAATATATCACTGCCTACTCTGCTAATATTTCTATTAAGATATTATTTGTATTTAATTTATTTTTATTTTCTATGCTTATGTATTGTATTCACTTGTCTTCCTGTTCTATCCCATAATTTTGTATACTTCTGTAAAGTGCTGTCATCTGAAAGGGTCTTGTTCGCGCTATATAAAAAAGAAATAAATGTGCTGTCCTATCATTCAACAACCTCTGTAAAACTGCCCTTTTTATGTGTAGTTCTCCAGTCTGACCTGGAACTTAATTCTGGGTAGGTTTTGAGTAGACCTGCTTCTTGGATGTGGGTGAGCCACTGAAAGCTCAAGCCTGAAGCCTGGCTCTGGCTTAGCTTGAGGTCCTGTTGGAACCTCGAGCCCAAAACAAGCCAAGCTTTCTTGTGAATTCTGTTTTCTACCCTCCCTCAAACCAGTATGTGGCATTACAGTAAGAGCTGCAGACTTTGCAACTGAAGAACCAGGTTTGAGTCTCTGTCACCTCAATATCCTGTGATTCCAGGCAAATCCCTTAATCTCCCCGTGCTTTTGAGCAATGCACCTGACCATGTGTAATGTAACTGGTGTTCATAGACAGCACTCTAATTCCTTTGGGTCTAGTTCCCACTATTAAAAACTGCAGAAAAATTCACAAATGTGAAAGCAAAGTCTTAACATAAAGAGAGACCAATAGATCCACATTTCCTAGTTAATTTGTACAAAGTGAAACCAGAAATCTTGAATGAATTACGCCTTCTCCGCTTAAATTGTTTGAGCCTGGGCAAATATTTTAGTTCACCAGAAAATTTTTCTTCATTATCTTGTATGAAGGCACTTTCAAATATGTTAGTTCTGAATTCCAGTTGTACAAAAACATATAGAGCTTGATTTAATAGAATATAATGTTGCTTTTTAATAATCTGGGCCAAGTACAGGGTTTACACGACAATTGTCTTGCCTCTTAATGCACCAATGGTTTGTTTTAAAGCCATAAGTTTTAATAAGTACTTCTCAGTATAGTGCTGTAATGTGACATATTAATGTCGAAGCTTCACATGTTAAAGAAATAACCTTTTTGGAACTTTTAAGCACATTTACCATATTTTATGCAATGTTTGTGTGATTCATACAGCATCAAATCGCAAAAACTATGGAAGGTATCCATGGTGGGGAACCAGAAGCTATAGGGCCTCAAGGATGAACTGGCCTCCAAACAGAACCTGTCATACACACAAAAGCCACACAAGTAATTTTCATATTTTATAATCTACCACATTTGTACATGTTAATACTTTCCATCCTACCCCCTAGACACGCACAAAAGTATGACAGGATGTCCTCAAACATCACCAGGTGTCGTGCTTCATCATAGGATTCACATAGCAAACATTTTCAGGGTTGGGCTGGTGCACGGGCTCTAAGATCCGAGACAGACCCTTGGCTCGGGTCTCCCAGTAAATGTATTGGCTTGCCCACCTATATTACTTCTGTTGCTTAAATTCAAATACTCCACGTAAGGTCTGTTGATTGATCGCACAAAACAGGGATTGCAAACATGGCGTTCTGTGGCATAGCCACGCCTCTTTGGGCGGGATTGGTGAAAGGCTGATTTGGGTTGGTCGTTTGCTGATAAGGAGATGCCTCTCGAGGGATCTTGGCTGACATACCTCTGCTCTGTTGGCCATGCAGGTCCTTTACCGGATGCTTGCTGCCTATTTTCATCTTAATTGAAGGTTTTCTCTGCTGCTGCGGCCCCTCTGCCTTCAAGATGTCAAGACCATTAAATACTGTTACAACCAAATTCATGTTTTAGTCTTAGTCCATTATTGCTAGGTTGTTTTTCTTTCGTGTTTATTCTGTGTTATTTCTAGCCTTACCCACTTCTTGTCCATTACGGCCACCTGGCATTCATATGAGGTCAACTTTGTAAATATGTATTTTACTCTTGCTTTAACCTAACGCTGACACCTTTAATTTTTTTACTATATAAATATGCAACTTGTTAGCTATGTAACTGCATATACGTAACTTGTTAGCATGCTCAACCTATCTTGTGTACTTCGGTAACTGTATTATGGAACTTAATTGTGAGTTTAGCCTATCTTGTGTACCTTTTGTTACTTACCTGGTTCTTTTGTAAAGCGCTCTGACACCTTTGGGTAAAGTTCGTGCTATATAAATTAAAACTGCATTAAATAAATAAAAATAAAATAATGCTGTAATAATCTTTT
This sequence comes from Lissotriton helveticus, assembly GCF_964261635.1. Taxonomy (NCBI): domain Eukaryota; kingdom Metazoa; phylum Chordata; class Amphibia; order Caudata; family Salamandridae; genus Lissotriton; species Lissotriton helveticus. Next base: position 163,954,533 of record NC_136062.1, on the reverse strand, counting down.
AAGTGGTGGGCAGATGAGGGAAAAACCCTCACACCACTAGCATCGCCAATTCTAGGGCGGAAATGGATGGGTCCCTCCGTCTGATTTAGTGTTTCCATATTTAGAGGCGTGCATTTCTCGAATCTTGACGTACCACACACACCTTTTGAAATTGTCTGCTCACGCTGTGCCACACATAATGATGTCCAGCAGGCTTTCTAGAGACTTTCCGGTGCAATTACACATTTGATGTCACACTCCTTAGTTTTAGGCCCTGTAATATGTTGTGCAGTAAAAGCCAGGATGCCCTCTCGCCGTTTGGCAGCCGCTGCTATTACTGCCTGGCCGACGGGCTGTAACACAGCAATACAGAATTAAGTGGCCAGAACTGTCCACTCGACGCAGACATCTGGGCCCGTGACAGCTGTTTGCAATAAAGCGAGTCCGAGAGGGGCTGTCCGACTGCAGCCTGCAGGGCCTCAAATGCTTCATTTACAGCCCAATGACCCCTGCGGGCGGCCATGAAATCAATATTGGTCTTCTGCTCTGCGTGCTGGCAGCTTCCTTCCTGTCGGGCCGGCGGGAGTCGGGTTTCACCGGCAGTGCGCGGCTTCAATTGTTTGTCTGTTGACTTGACGTGTCCCGTCTGTCACTTGGCCCTACACTTGACTTGCCCCCGAGGACGTCATCGTGCACTTACCGCTCTCACTCTAAAAAAAAGTCTGCCAATCCCCGAGAGATTCCCCAGCCCCATTTTACACACGTGCACAGAGCCATTAAAGGTTGATGGAGCAATCATTGTCTCTAGAGTTAGTAAATAATAAAATGTTTGTCTAGGGAAGAGTTCTTTTTTTGCAAGATGGTACTGGTTTTCCTCGCCTGTTCTATGTCTTTAAGACTAAGCACTACATTCGATAAGTACAGCAGGTTACAACATTTTATTTTTAACAAGACGCTGGTTTGAATTTGTCAGTGTTGTTTTTCAAGAGTTTATGATATACTTTCATATATTTTAAATTTAAAGTTCTTTCCTGTGTGCAGCCCACTGCGACTGTTTTCTGTAACCAGTGACAGGAGTCAAGAATTGGCAAAGTCAACTGGCCTCTAGCCATTTGGCTGTCAGTGCCTATTTTTTTTTTTATCTTGGGCTTTGCAAAACTTTATCATTGGAGTAGCCAATGGACCTCGGTTAATCTGAAGATTGGCATATTTACTATTCCAAACGCCCACATTACTATAGTAGTCCGTGGCACTTAAGTGAGCTACTTTGTTCCTTTTAAAAAAAAGCAGAATTCCGTCCCTCAGTTAAGTTACCCAATGGCTAAACTAGGCTCACCCGCTGCTGTATGCTACAGTGGGCGAAAGAAAAAGGTGATTGACACAATAACAGACCAATGGATGTAGCGTGCTAGGTAAATGTCCCTATATCTAGATTGTACATATAACTTTAATAAAATCAAAAGGTCTTGGCTAATGCCGGACATAAAGATGAATTTGGTAGTGGTGTGGCAGTATCCCTCTTCCAGTATCGCCATGTAGCCAGTCAGAGGGCATGATGATTGACACATAAGCATAACCAGAAGATGCTGCAAACATGTTGGGTTAGGCTTCATGTAGTAATCTGGGGTGGGGGGGGGGGGCGTGGGGCGGCGTCCTCCCTATTCACTCTTGGCAAAGTAGTAAAATGTACAGACAGTTCCATTAATATAGAAAGTAGCATGTTAAGAAAGCAGACGGAGCCTCGTGGTAAATTGTAAATAATATGACATGCTGTTTAATTTATTTATGTAAAAAGTTTTATATAGTGCTTGCTTGACCGGTGGGTATCAGAGCGCTTTACGTACTCAGTGTAGGGACAGAAGAAAAATTGCATTACATAGTAGGTAGGCGGTAAGGAAGCAAACAGAGATATAATTACAACATAAACATTAGGTAAACAGTGCAAGAGATGGAGAGAAAAACGAAGGTGGCTAACATAATCCGGTCACCAGCTATCCTTGAATGTCAGGTGAGGGATATATGGTGTTTTGGTCTATCGTAGCCCCCGCTCTCACCTTTTTTTATACACTTCATGTTACTTATAACATAGCGAGCTGCAGCAGGGAGATACAGTAACACAGAAATAAGAATCTATCCCAAAGTTGGCCCTGGTTGTTCTTCTTTTTAGCATACACACAACAACAGATAGTAAATTAAGAGCAACGCCTTTTAATGAACAATTACCAATGTTCCTGCAAATGTAACCGCTTCTGAGAACTGGTTCAGATACTTATTCATTAATTGTTTACGTATGAGTTTTACATTACGATGCGTGTTGCCTTTCGGTTACTTTGTAGTGCTCTACAGATGTAGGAAAATAACAGCTCAGTGAAATGAGGGAAGGTTATAGTCCAGTCTGATAGGGCTAGTGATCTAGAAAATAACTACTCAAGTCAAGTCAGTCAAGTCATAAAATTTATATAGCGCACTACATACCCGGAGGGTTTCAAGGCGCTTGGGGAGGGGAGGGGGGCTAGATATCCTTAGGGAGGGGGATTATTTGTCAAATACCCACGTTTTAAGTTGTTTTCTGAACGCTAGGTGATTCTGGGTGAGGCGAAGGTAAGCGGGGAGTGAGTTCCATGTTTTGGCAGCCAGGTATGAGAAGGATCTGCCTCCCATGGTGGTTTTGTTGATGCGAGGGACAGTGGCGAGTGCTTGGCTGGAAGAGCGAAGTTGGCGGGAGGGGGTGTAGAAGGACAGTCGAGAGTTGAGGCAATCTGGTCCGATGTCGTAGAGTGATTTGTGTGCGTGGGTAAGCAGTCGGAAAGTAATCCTCTTATTGATGGGTAGCCAGTGGAGGTCTTTAAGGTGGCCAGAGATGTGTTCATTGCGTGGGATGTCTAGTATGAGCCTGGCTGAGGCGTTTTGGATTCGTTGTAGTTTCTTCTGGAGTTTGGCGGTGGTACCTGCGTAGAGGGTGTTTCCGTAGTCCAGTCGGCTCGTGACCAGGGCATGGGTGACTGTTTTCCTGGTTTCGGTGGGGATCCAGCGAAATGTTTTTCTGAGCATGCGAAGGATGTTGAAGCAGGATGAGGATACGGCGCTGACTTGTTTGTTCATTGAAAGTGAAGAGTCCAGGATGACGCCAAGGTTCCGTGCGTGGTCTGTCGGGATGGGTGCTTTTCCGAGGGCTTCCGGCCACCAGGAGTCGTCCCATGCAGAGGGGGATTTACCTAAGATGAGGACTTCTGTTTTGTCTGAGTTCAGTTTCAGACGGCTTTGTTTCATCCATTCGGCGACTTCTTTCATTCCTTCGTGTAGGTTAGTTTTGGCGGTGCTGGGGTCCTTGGTGAGAGAAAGGATCAGTTGAGTGTCATCCGCGTAAGAGATGATGTTGAGGTTGTGTTGGCGGGCGATGGTCGCGAGGGGGCTCATGTATACGTTGAAAAGGGTGGGGCTAAGTGAGGATCCTTGTGGTACGCCGCAGATGATTTCAGAGGCCTCGGACTTGAATGGTGGGAGGCGGACTCTCTGGGTTCTTCCGGAGAGGAACGAGGTGATCCATTCCAGTGCCTTTCCTTGGATTCCGATGTTTCTGAGGCGCTGTAAAAGGGTGCTGTGGCAGACTGTGTCGAAGGCTGCAGAGAGGTCGAGGAGGATGAGGGCGACTGTGTCTCCATTGTCCAGTAGAGTTCGAATGTCGTCTGTTGCTGCGATGAGGGCGGTCTCAGTGCTGTGTTTTGCTCGGAAGCCAGATTGTGAAGAGTCGAGGGATTTGTTGGCTTCGAGGAAGGCGGCGAGCTGGTTGTTGACAGCTTTCTCGATGACTTTGGCCGGGAATGGAAGAAGTGAGATGGGGCGGTAGTTTTTGAGTTCGGTGGGGTCTGCTGTTGGTTTTTTCAGAAGGGCGGTGAGTTCAGCGTGTTTCCAGTCTTCTGGGAAGGTAGCGGAGTTGAAGGAGCAGTTGATGACGTCTCGGAGGTGCGGAGCTATGACGGAGTCTACTTTGTTGAAGATGTGGTGAGGGCATGGGTCTGTGGGGGATCCAGAGTGGATGGAATTCATCAGGCGGATGGTGTCCTCAGTGGTGATTGGGTTCCAGGCGTTAAGGGTGTTAACGGGGGGAAGAGAGTCAGCTGATGGTGGGGTGGGTTGGCTTCCGGGTTGGTTGTCAAAGCTGTTGTGGATGTCAGCAATCTTGTTGTGGAAAAAAGAGGCTAGGGAGTCGCAGAGGGTTTGAGAGGGGGTGATGTCGTTGGAGTTGGCCGAGGGGTTGGAGAATTCCTTGACGATGTTGAAAAGTTCCTTGCTGTTGTGGGCGTTGTTGTCGAGTCGATCCTTGAATGCTGTTTTTTTGGCTTTTCGGATCAGTTGGTGGTGAGTACGGATGGCGTTTTTGAAGGTGACTTTGTTGCTGGTGGATGAGTCTTTTTTCCAGGCCTTTTCAAGGGAGCGGCATAGTTTCTTGGATTTCTTGAGGTCCTCGTTGAACCATGAGGCCTTCTTGCTTTTGTGTTGGCGTTTTTTCAGTGGTGCTAAGGTGTTTGCGGTGTTGGATAACCAAAGGGTGAGGTTGGAGGCGGCCTCGTTGGCGTTAGAAGAGAGGGCTGGGGAGGTTTGAAGGAGCGATGAGGAGATCTGTTCCGTGGTGATTTTGTTCCAGTTTCTTTGTAGAGTTGGTTGGAGGTGGATGATGGGTTTCGGCTTGTTGTAGGTGAAGTGGACGCAGCTGTGGTCAGTCCAGAGGAGCTCCGTAGTGTGGTTGAAAGAGACATGGTTGCTAGAGGTGAAGATGGGGTCGAGTGTGTGACCTGCGATGTGGGTGGGGGAGGTGACCAGTTGTTTAAGTCCGAGGTTGGCGAGGTTGTCTAAGAGGGTGGCGGTGTTGTGGTCGTTGATCTTCTCAAGGTGGAAGTTCAGATCTCCCAGGAGGATGTATTCTTTGGAGGGGAGCGCGTGTGGAGTGATGAAGTCCGTGATGTCTTCACTGAATTTTGCGCGTGGTCCTGGTGGTCTGTAGAGGAGGGTGCCTCTGAGTGTGGTCTTGGGGTCGATGTGGATCTGGAAGTGGAGGTGTTCGGAGTTGGCGAGGTTGGCGTCAGAGCTGGTTGAGATGCGGATTGATTTCTTGTGGACGATAGCGATTCCTCCTCCTGTTTGGTCGGTGCGGTCTTTGCGTGTAATCTTATAGTCGTCAGGGATAGCGATGGCGATGTCGGGTGCGGAGGAGGCGTTCATCCATGTTTCCGTTAGGAAGGCGACGTCTGGAGAGATGGTGTCTAGTAGGTTCCAAAGGTCAATGGCGTGTCTGTGGACCGAGCGGGTGTTGAGAAGGATGCATTCTAGGTGGTTGGGGTCGGGAATCTGTGGTGTGGTCGGAGCGGGGACGTTGACGGTGCCGCTGAATTTGCAGGAGAGGCAGGAGAACGATCCATGGGTGCGTCCTGGAGCGGCTTGGATGCAGTTGGGGGCGCGACCGGGGTTAAGGGCTAGGAGGGCGGCGGCATCGTAGGTAATGCGGGGGGGCTGGGGAGCGCGAGGGGCAGGGGGTCTGGCGCTGGGCGCGGTCCAGGCGCGGACGGGCGTAGACGGGCTTACCTTTGGCGCACCTTCGGCGTGTCCGAAGCGCGTGGACGCTGCGCGTGGGGGCATTGGCCATAAATGGAAGGTGGGGGGGAGGGGCGAGGGCGCTTCAGCTGGGAGGCGGGGCGGGCAAAGGACGACGACAACAACAACAAAATGGAGGTGGGGGGGTCAGGGGGGCAGGAGCGCTAGGGCAAACGAATGCTGAAGAGAAAAAGCGGCGAGGTGAACACACAATGAGTCACGCTAGCACAAATGCACAATGAGTCACGCTAGCACAAATGCACTTACAATCGGCAAATCAGTAAATACAATGATTAAAATGCCAAAGCGGCAGTTCCAGCAAGCAGCGTAATGGGGGCACACAGCAGGCAGTAATTGTGAATGCAGACCAGGTCAGGGCTTAAGCGCTGCAGAAACGATACCTGAGCAGCATCAGCAGGGGAGCGACCACTCAGCTTGGAAGCAGAGAGTGAGTCACGGCGCTTCCTGGTGTGGGCGCGCTGTTTGTTGTCTGTGGGAGGGCGCTTCAGCTGGGAGGCGGGGCGGGCAAAGGACGACGACAACAACAACAAAATGGAGGTGGGGGGGTCAGGGGGGCAGGAGCGCTAGGGCAAACGAATGCTGAAGAGAAAAAGCGGCGAGGTGAACACACAATGAGTCACGCTAGCACAAATGCACAATGAGTCACGCTAGCACAAATGCACTTACAATCGGCAAATCAGTAAATACAATGATTAAAATGCCAAAGCGGCAGTTCCAGCAAGCAGCGTAATGGGGGCACACAGCAGGCAGTAATTGTGAATGCAGACCAGGTCAGGGCTTAAGCGCTGCAGAAACGATACCTGAGCAGCATCAGCAGGGGAGCGACCACTCAGCTTGGAAGCAGAGAGTGAGTCACGGCGCTTCCTGGTGTGGGCGCGCTGTTTGTTGTCTGTGGGAGGGCGCTTCAGCTGGGAGGCGGGGCGGGCAAAGGACGACGACAACAACAACAAAATGGAGGTGGGGGGGTCAGGGGGGCAGGAGCGCTAGGGCAAACGAATGCTGAAGAGAAAAAGCGGCGAGGTGAACACACAATGAGTCACGCTAGCACAAATGCACAATGAGTCACGCTAGCACAAATGCACTTACAATCGGCAAATCAGTAAATACAATGATTAAAATGCCAAAGCGGCAGTTCCAGCAAGCAGCGTAATGGGGGCACACAGCAGGCAGTAATTGTGAATGCAGACCAGGTCAGGGCTTAAGCGCTGCAGAAACGATACCTGAGCAGCATCAGCAGGGGAGCGACCACTCAGCTTGGAAGCAGAGAGTGAGTCACGGCGCTTCCTGGTGTGGGCGCGCTGTTTGTTGTCTGTGGGAGGGCGCTTCAGCTGGGAGGCGGGGCGGGCAAAGGACGACGACAACAACAACAAAATGGAGGTGGGGGGGTCAGGGGGGCAGGAGCGCTAGGGCAAACGAATGCTGAAGAGAAAAAGCGGCGAGGTGAACACACAATGAGTCACGCTAGCACAAATGCACAATGAGTCACGCTAGCACAAATGCACTTACAATCGGCAAATCAGTAAATACAATGATTAAAATGCCAAAGCGGCAGTTCCAGCAAGCAGCGTAATGGGGGCACACAGCAGGCAGTAATTGTGAATGCAGACCAGGTCAGGGCTTAAGCGCTGCAGAAACGATACCTGAGCAGCATCAGCAGGGGAGCGACCACTCAGCTTGGAAGCAGAGAGTGAGTCACGGCGCTTCCTGGTGTGGGCGCGCTGTTTGTTGTCTGTGGGAGGGCGCTTCAGCTGGGAGGCGGGGCGGGCAAAGGACGACGACAACAACAACAAAATGGAGGTGGGGGGGTCAGGGGGGCAGGAGCGCTAGGGCAAACGAATGCTGAAGAGAAAAAGCGGCGAGGTGAACACACAATGAGTCACGCTAGCACAAATGCACAATGAGTCACGCTAGCACAAATGCACTTACAATCGGCAAATCAGTAAATACAATGATTAAAATGCCAAAGCGGCAGTTCCAGCAAGCAGCGTAATGGGGGCACACAGCAGGCAGTAATTGTGAATGCAGACCAGGTCAGGGCTTAAGCGCTGCAGAAACGATACCTGAGCAGCATCAGCAGGGGAGCGACCACTCAGCTTGGAAGCAGAGAGTGAGTCACGGCGCTTCCTGGTGTGGGCGCGCTGTTTGTTGTCTGTGGGAGGGCGCTTCAGCTGGGAGGCGGGGCGGGCAAAGGACGACGACAACAACAACAAAATGGAGGTGGGGGGGCAGGGGGGCAGGAGCGCTAGGGCAAACGAATGCTGAAGAGAAAAAGCGGCGAGGTGAACACACAATGAGTCACGCTAGCACAAATGCACAATGAGTCACGCTAGCACAAATGCACTTACAATCGGCAAATCAGTAAATACAATGATTAAAATGCCAAAGCGGCAGTTCCAGCAAGCAGCGTAATGGGGGCACACAGCAGGCAGTAATTGTGAATGCAGACCAGGTCAGGGCTTAAGCGCTGCAGAAACGATACCTGAGCAGCATCAGCAGGGGAGCGACCACTCAGCTTGGAAGCAGAGAGTGAGTCACGGCGCTTCCTGGTGTGGGCGCGCTGTTTGTTGTCTGTGGGAGGGCGCTTCAGCTGGGAGGCGGGGCGGGCAAAGGACGACGACAACAACAACAAAATGGAGGTGGGGGGGTCAGGGGGGCAGGAGCGCTAGGGCAAACGAATGCTGAAGAGAAAAAGCGGCGAGGTGAACACACAATGAGTCACGCTAGCACAAATGCACAATGAGTCACGCTAGCACAAATGCACTTACAATCGGCAAATCAGTAAATACAATGATTAAAATGCCAAAGCGGCAGTTCCAGCAAGCAGCGTAATGGGGGCACACAGCAGGCAGTAATTGTGAATGCAGACCAGGTCAGGGCTTAAGCGCTGCAGAAACGATACCTGAGCAGCATCAGCAGGGGAGCGACCACTCAGCTTGGAAGCAGAGAGTGAGTCACGGCGCTTCCTGGTGTGGGCGCGCTGTTTGTTGTCTGTGGGAGGGCGCTTCAGCTGGGAGGCGGGGCGGGCAAAGGACGACGACAACAACAACAAAATGGAGGTGGGGGGGTCAGGGGGGCAGGAGCGCTAGGGCAAACGAATGCTGAAGAGAAAAAGCGGCGAGGTGAACACACAATGAGTCACGCTAGCACAAATGCACAATGAGTCACGCTAGCACAAATGCACTTACAATCGGCAAATCAGTAAATACAATGATTAAAATGCCAAAGCGGCAGTTCCAGCAAGCAGCGTAATGGGGGCACACAGCAGGCAGTAATTGTGAATGCAGACCAGGTCAGGGCTTAAGCGCTGCAGAAACGATACCTGAGCAGCATCAGCAGGGGAGCGACCACTCAGCTTGGAAGCAGAGAGTGAGTACTGTCCCCAAAAGATGCTTAGACCTACAAGCAATCAATACTAGCGCTTCACCAACGTTGCCTGGGGAGAGGATGTTCTCTCCTTCTGGTTTCAAAATTGTTAGGCGATAGATCTGTACCTGTGGCACAGGCAGCTGCAAATTTATATTCTATGCAGTGTTAGGTAGGTTATATCCATAGAAACCTTTACAGCAGGTCTTTTGTTTGATTACAGTTGTTACAGCACTTGATCGAAAAGCAGTCTTTTCTTGTCTCTGCTTCCAGGTGCTCAATTCAAAATCAGAGCTCTTCACTGCTGCAGCGGCGTTGGTGCTGAGCTCTATCCCTCCTGCAGCTCTCGCTACTCGTCCACCCCTCTGCATCTCATTGTTGCTAGTCTCAGCCGCCATGGTCACTTTCCAGGCACATTGCCTCCACCTGCTCCCACAGACCCCAAAGTGCTTGTGGCAGGATCGCGCCATACCCAGCTGCACTGGTACCCACAGCAGTAGTTTCCACTGCAACATGGCTATCCCGTTGACCTCACCAAACAAGGGCTCTCCCATTACATCGTTCTTCCCCGTCCATGGGCGCAGTCTGTTTAGTCCTGCTTCTCGTGCTGGCTGTTCCGTTGGTGGTGCCAAATCCTTCAGCACCACCTGTTGTGGACTTGCCAATGATACTTTTCCTCCTTGTTTGTTTCTTGCCCGCTATGTCACACAGCCTTATCCTGGTCAAACCACAGTTCCGGCTTCAAGAATACTTCCCACTCACCATAAGCTTACCGGGGGTGTTACTCTCGTGACAATATCCTCTGTTGTCTTCTGCTAGTTCTGAGGCAGCATAAAGGGTTGAGCTACCACCCTACCATCCCCCACCCTCCTCTGTCTGTACATACTTCACAATTATGTGGTTGCCCATCAGCCCATCTCTGGCTTCAAGAAAAGTCAGAAACGATCATTTTGGCGGCAATTAACTGCCAACATCTGCTGGTTACTACTGAGATTAGGAAGATGGACAACATTTTATTGCACAGGTTGTTTACCACGTGTAGTTTAAAATGCCAGCAAACCCGAGCCTGCCCCATATACCACGGAGCGTTGCGTCTGAAAAGCATGAAACTCGGCCTGGCACACCGCCTGCTTAGAACACTTGAGTCACAAACATGATCTAAAGTCACCGAATTCTTCTGATCACAGCGTGAGACCATCACCAAGGCTAAGGCGTCGGAACAGGAGGGTGATGGGCACTTTCATTTATGAGCCAGACCCATTGGCTTTGCCAGTGCCACTGCGTGCTCACTTTCCAGGGAGAGGTGCGCAGGGGCGCCCAGTTATACGTTTGCCTTGACACCGCTGTTTTCTGCAGGGCTTTACTGAGGCTGTGACCTGTAATGACATTTATTGCTTGTTTGCAGTGTGCTTCTGCGCCGGTTTGTTTTGCCGAGCTACATCCTGCAGGCTCTGTGCGGTCGGGGCTGTGATTGCCAAATAAAGATCAATCAGCTTTAATGCCGTGCTCGGAGCAGTATGGAGCTGTTTAGGAGAAGAGGTAATTGCTCTCTCCTTCCGAGTAATTTAATATTGTGTGCGGTTCAACTGGCGTCTGGGAGCCCGGCAGGGAGTGATTCCATAGGGCGCCTGCCTGCTGGGAGGAGAGGCAGTGGGATGCGTCCATGGACCGCACAACACCTTCCACCTTCTCTCCACTAATGCTTTTTTGCCTAACACTCTCCAACCTTGTCTCTTTCTCTTTAGTAAATATAGTGTGAACATATACAGCGCTTTGAGCGGGTGAAAAATGTGGGGGGAGTAGGTCTTAAAGGGCGTGGCCTGAAACGCGTTGTTTAGAACCCCGAGCTTCATACAGCGCGCCCAATAGTTTGGTGACTCGTCGATTATTCTATTTCTGCATGCTGACAGCGCACAAGAATGAACACGTGCACATAGAAAATGCCAAACCTATTGGCTTTACCAATGCTTGTTTGTACCGATTTCTATGGTTTCAGATAAATTAGTGAAAATGATACTGTTGTGAATAATTAGTATTGAAAATATTTCATTTCCAATGTCTCTGTAAGGTTATTTTGACTGTCACTCAATTTCCCCTTCACATGACTTTCCTCTGCAGTGTCTCACTGACCATTACCAGTTTCCTCTCTGCATCTTTCTGAAATACGTCATCTGCATATGTCACAGTACATCTCCTTCCTCTTCATTACTGTCTTGTCACTCTGTCCTGCATGTACTTCCTTACTTCACATCCTCTTCACCATTATGTCTCGCATCTGTAAGCACATCAATTTCTTTCCCTTTAGCGCTGTGAATGTTCCTGCAGCTGCATACCTCATTCACACCGGTCCCATAGACCGGGAAGTACAGCTGCCTCCTGTGTAACTGCAAACATTTGAATCACTCCTTTTACAAGACGGTTTACCCTCTCGCAAAGGCCATTTCCTTGCGGATTGTATAAACTCGTCTTCTGATGCCTGATGCCACATTCACGCACAAACTGAGCCATTTTCAAAGAAGTCAGTTGAGTGCCATTATCCGTGATAAGAACAGAAGGATATCCTTCATTCAAAAATACACCTTTAAGAAAGTTAATGGTAGTATCAGTGTCTATTTCCCTCACAAACTGTACATAAAGCCACTTCGAATAACAGTCAATTACAACAATGGCATAGCGTTGATTTAAGGGTAATTCACTCATGGGGCCTATGAAATCTAAACACACGCTGTGCCATGGTACATTTTCAAAACCAATTTTCTGTGTTGACTGAGATCCCAAAACCTTCAGACGTTTCTCTCCCTCCTTGCAGAAATTACACCTTAAAACACAATCCACCGCATCACAATCGATAGAGGGCCACCAAAAATTTCCCTTAACCCGACGTTGCGTAAGACTTTGACCCAAATGTCCCTCATGGGCTAAATCTAGAATCCTACTCCTTAAAGAACTAGGTGGAATATAACGATCACCCCTCACCAGAACATCCTCCCCTTCCAAGGAGAGCTCGTCTAAGACTTTCAAAAACGGTCTGACTTGAGGTTCAACTGTACTCTCTCTTCTTGTTCCCTTCGACACAAGACTTATGACAGCCTTTAAAACCTGATCTTCCTCCATACCTTTTGACCATTCACCACGAGAAAAAGAACCACCTCCCACACTCGTAACATCATCCATTATAGCAACCGCTACATCATCTAAATTATCCTCTACAGAATCTTCACTACTGGAAGATCGCACAGGAAGCCGTGACAGGCAATCCGCCTGAATGTTTTTCCAGCCATGAACGAACTCAATTTCACATTGGTAATCTTGTAGGCGAGAGGCTAACCTTGCTAATCGCGGAGACCCCTTTCCAGCACCTCCCGGAGCCAACACATTTAAAAGAGGTTTATGATCTGTACGAAGGATACATTTGTAACCCCACAGATAGGTCCTAAAATAACTCGTGCCCCAAGCAGCAGCAAGAGCTTCACGCTCTATAACCGAGTAATTCGACTCTGAAATAGACAAAGGCCTAGACGCAAACGCTATAGTCTTTTCCACTCCACCATGTTTCTGTAGGAGAACTGCACCAAGACCTACAATACTAGCATCCACCATCAAAATAGAGGACCGAGTAGTATCAAAAGGAGTAAGGACATTGGCAGACTTTAGTTCCTTTTTTATCATATCGAAGCATGACTCGTGTTCAACAGTCCAATTGAACTTAACACCCTTCTTCAACAAATACCTCAAAGGAGCAGTCTTTGATGAAAAATCCCTCACAAATTTCGAGTAAAACTCGATCAGACCCATGAAGGATCGAAGTTGATCTTTATCAACTGGGGAAGGGGCTTGTTCAATGGCCTCTAACAAATTCTTTTTTGGTTTAATTCCTTCTTCAGACAAGCAAAAACCCAAGTACTCTATTTCTTTCAAAAGAAATGTACACTTCTCTTTTCTCAATGTCAGGCCAGCATCATCCACTCTTCGTAACACATTCTGCAAAGTCTCATTGTGTTCCTCTAGTGAATTTCCATATATCAAGATATCATCCTGAAAGTAAAGGACCTTACTCAACCCTTTAAATACTTCAGAAACAAGTCTCTGGAATACACTAGCGGCTGAGACAAGTCCGAAGGGCAATCTCGTGAACTGGAATGTCCCCTCACTAGTGATGAATGCGGTAAGATGTTTGGAGCTGTCATCTAAGCAAATTTGATGGTAAGCATGCTTTAGATCCAGTTTACTAAAGAATTTGGCTCCTTTGAGTGTTGAAACCAACTCATTAATGTTTGGTAGGGGAAATACATCTGCAACCACACATTTATTGAGTGAGCGTAAGTCTACACAGAACCTAATTTTATTGTCTGGCTTCTGGGAAATCACTACAGGCGAAACCCACGGGGATGCCTCAATTGGTTCGATAATACCACCTTGAAGCATTTCTTCTAAAGTGGACTTAACTTCTTTACGTAGAGCAAAAGGGACTCTCCTCACCTTATGTTGGACAGGACAACTACCTTCCTTGAGTATAATACGATGAGAATATCCTATAAGTTCCCCCAATTGGTCTCTGAACACATTTTTAAATTCATCTAGTATCTCACCAATAGAAGACCTATCAACTATTGATACAGGATCATCAGACCTGGGATCTACTACAATGTGTAGGTCAAATTGATGGTGACGACCTAATATGTCTGGCCCTTCAGTTGAAATGTAAACTTTTCCAGACGCTGATCTATTTCTGAATTCAATCTTTGACTCGAAGTAGCCCAATAGATCAATTTTCTCGCCTTGATATCCAGACGGAAAAATGTCACACTCTTTCAATACTCTCTCACCCCACACACTCTTCATTAAGGATAGCGGGATGATGGTCCACTTTGAACCTGTGTCAACCATGAGAGTTACTACTTCCTCCTCGATTTTAAACTCAGCCTTAAAAGGATTTCCTCTTCGATCTTTGCACGAACATACAGCGTCAGACAAAATTAATATCTTGTTCCTTTCGCGTCTCACATCAGTACACTCATTAATTACTGTTACCCTCGAACCATTTTTGTTTTTAAACATCTTTGCAAAGTGTCCCATTTTCCCACAACGTAGACACTCTTTATTATTTGCAAAGCAAAACTTAGCATCTGAAGAATGTGAAAAACTCCCACACTTCGAACACATCTTCTGACTATTCTTATTACTTGACGTTTGTTGAATATTCTTTTTCTGAAGAATATAGCCTTTTTTCCTCACAATAGCAATCGCCATAGCTTCATCATCACTATTGTCACTATTCACACTCTTATTGGAAACCTCTGCAACTTTAGTTTCCAAGCCACTCTTCTGCAACTCTCTCATACATTTCTCACTCTCTTCCACTACTTTAGCCAATTCTATTGCAACCTTCAATGTTGGATTCTTTGCTGCCCATAATCGTTCCTGGACCTTCCTGTTATTGGCTTGAACAATCAGTTGGTCTCTAATAAGTTCATCCGCCATTTGGCCAAAATTGCATTTCACTGATAGTTCACGTAGACGCGCAACAAACTCGTCAATGCTCTCTTCTGCCAACTGCTTGTTCTTGTAGAATTTGTATCTCTGTAAGACAAGGTTTTCTTCTTTACCGAATCTGGTTTCAAGTCTTGTCGCTGCTTCTTTAAATTCATCAAAATCTGCCTGTGACCCTGAAGGTAATACTTGTGGTAAGTATTTAAACAGACGTTGTCCTTCTTTACCTAAAGTTGTCATCAAGAGAGCTTTCTTGCGTTTAGGTGAGAAGTCCTCTCCATCTAAAGCCTGGATATAGTTGTTAAACATTATTATCCAGTCTTCCCACATTATAGGTGGATTCCCCGGCTCGCACAAAAATTGTGGTGGTAGTGCAACATTAATTGCTTGAGCCATTGGATTGAAATGTAAAGTTACTACCGTAAAGTTGCAAGAAACAGTTGTCACGCAAGTAAGTTACATATATTTTGACACAGAGAACAAAGAAAACAGTCTGCATATGTTTATCCTTTCATTCTATATAAGTGCTTACTCCACTTTAGAATCCTGAAGATCCGCTAATTAATGACGTTTCCGATAGTTCGCAGCGAAAATCTGTTGCACTACGATGTTTCCGACAGTCTACAGTGAAGATCTTCGTGAGACGCGTCGCCTAGCAACCTCTGACAACAGGCAGAGAAACAATTTAAAATGGCCGATTACGTAGTCGTGGCTTCAGTTACGTCTCTGACGTCACATGCGTATGGACGTGTGTGCTTCAGCGAGGATGTGCGTTTCAGCCATGCATATGGAGTCAAGCGTACAGTGTCAGAGAAGCGCTTCAGCGTGCGCTCCAGCAGTGCGCTTCAGCGTGCGCTCCAGCAGTGCGTGTAAGAGATGCGCGACTCACCCAGTTACGTCGTGCGCTTCAGCGTGCGCTCCAGCAGTGCGTGTAAGAGGTGTGCGACTCACCAAGTCACGTCAGGAAAGACGTTGGAGGATGTGATGTCACCTTCGTTGGCACAAAGAGGAAAACCTCCCGATCTCCCAAAATTCACGATCGGTCCCGATCTCCCAAATTTCTGCTGTGACCAACACCAACACGCTGAAGTCTCTTCTCAGCCTGCATACCACGCGGGTTCGTGAGGAATCGGTGCTGCTGTCCCGTAATTTCTTAGTTGGCTGCAATCTTCATGAGGAAGCTGTGGCCAGACGTATTATAAGTCCAAGTCGCCAAATGTTGTAAATACAAGGTATAATTCCACAGATGGATGTTGTAGGAAGCAGCTTTATTGCAGCACGGAACAGGTAAGCCCAATCCTCCCCTGGCCAGAGCTCCAACTGCCAACAGGGCGAAGGAGAACTCCAGAATAAAGAACATTACAGAGATCTAGAGTGCCAGCTCAGAAGATGAGCTAAGCACTGTACAACAGTAACCATTGCTCTGTGCCCTGCAGTGCAAGGATTGGATGAGCATTTGTTGGTACTGGAAAGGCCCTCCAATGGTGATGGATATGCAACCCTGCCCTGTGTGCCCCAACTTTAACCCCATCCATGCTGCCGTTGGCAGCACTACCTCGCTGGTGCTGCCGTCGGCCAATGGCTGACGCGGCCCCTCCCGTTTTGCGGAAGTGCCGCACTTCCACAAAACTGGCGGCGCAGCCAACAGGTTAATGATGTCTGATGCTGATTTTTGTTGTTATGGGTGAGCACGGACCATGAGTGTGCGTCATAGGCCTGTCTCATGGATTGTGGACTTTTTGGACCAGAAGGGGTGCCAAAGTCCTCATAGTGGTGAAAGGTAGCCTTTGCCATGAAGTAAGCATCACAAGCTTGGTTGTGGCAGCAGCATACAGAGTAGTGATCAGTAGAAGTGAACAGGTCCTCTTTACCAGTGTCACTGAAGCGAGGCCAACAGGCTCACTGTGATGCTGTTAGCTTAGCTAACCTTTGGCCTACATGGATTGGGTGTGGAGTGCTGTGCAGAGCGTGTGCCGTACACTTGTGCTGGGTGTATGTGTGCGCCTGTGAATGGTACACAATGTATGAAAGATGTAGTGCTGTGCAGTGCATGTATATTAAATGCATGTGTGGATGTATACAAATGGTGTAATACATGGAAGCTACTGGGCCCTACTTTGGGATACCCAGGGCTAGCTGGAAGAACATGAGAAGGTAGAGGAATTCCCTGGGCTAGAATTATTGATTGCTTTAATTCTGTGAGCTGACTGGGACACACTGGCAGAAGGGAGAACCAGGCTCTTCTGTACACTTCAAAGGATGCTCTTTAAATCAGAGAAAGGTCATGAACAAGGGGCTTGGGCACATCTCCGAAAGGAGGTGGGGCTCATAAGAGAATCCTAAAGAGTAAGGTTGCGGCCCTGGGGGTAACCTTTTGATACACTTATCACTGTAGGTGACATCCAGGTGTGAACTTCTAGTGACTCCCATGGACTGTGTTGTGGGGCTATTTTGGAGTCCGCACTGTTGTGACAGAAAGCTTTCTGGAGGTACGGCATGGCAGAAGAGAGGAGATGGCACTTCAAAAGGAAGCAGACTCTCAACATACTTCAGACTCTGACTGTAAATCACATTTGGTGTCTGGAAATGGACTTGAAGAAGTGGAACTCAAGGCTCCCAAAGTAAGGTCCAGTGGGGAGATCCTGTAAATTAGATCTCTCTAGCGATGTGTGTAGGAGGCAGCTCCTGACCCGGTCAAGATGTTGCTCATGTGCAGGGAAATGTTGGCGTCCCCCGTATGCCAGAAGAGGGCCGCTATAAAGGGAGTAGTGGCTGTTGCTTAACCGATCAGGCCATCACTGGTGTGCAAGCTGTAAGTCGGTGACCCCATATTCTAGGTGGGGCTGCCGTGAAGAGTACGGCCATGCTGATTGGGTCGTTCCCCATATGCGTTGCAAAGTCTGCAACTTTTTTGCCAGATGAGGCCACCATGAAGAAGTACGTCCATGCCGATAGGGCCGTAGCAGGATGTTGAGCAAAGGCAGTAACCAGGGGGGACTAGGGTGAAGATTGCTGCTGTGCTGACAACCTTCCCCCACCCTACCTGTGGGTAGGATCACAAGAAACGTATCTGCATCTGAGCAGGTACAACCCCCAGCTGCCTCTGCAGGATCACATGTGAGGAGCTCTAGGACACCTGACGTTGCCCCTCCCAGGTTGTGTGTGAGGAACTAATTGGAGACATCTGCTATGGTGTCAGCAAAGGGGTGCGCGCTTGAGAACTCTGGTCGCTCAGATCCAACTGGTGCGGGTAACACTGAGTTACAGGGCGAACAACTTTAATAAAGAGTTGGAGTGGGACTCCCAAGACTCTGAATACAGGTCATTTATTGCTGATGCTGAACATAGTTTGCATTGTAAACCTGTGTTCACCTCCCTTGAAGAGTAAACCTGTGTTCACCTCCCTTTGTCTACCTCACAGCTTTCCAAACTTTTCATGTTGGTGACACACTTTTTGGAGATGCATCATTTTGTGACACAGTAAGGCAGTGTAGCGAGCAAGCGAGCCCGAACCACCTAACGGGGGAGGGAGGGGATTCTCCCCCATAAGAAAATTCTGAAATAAAAGTGGGCAAATGGTCTCCTTCTGTCTGTCTCCCTCCCTCTGTCTCCATCCCTCTGTCGCCCTCCTCCCTCTGTCTGTTTCCCTTTGTCTGTCTCCTTCCCTCTGTCTCCCTCCCTCTATCTGTCTCCCTCTGTCTGTCGCACTATCTCCCTCCCTCTGGCCCCCCCCTCTGTCTCCCACCATCTCCCTCTCTCTCTCTCACGGTTTCCTTCCATCTGTCTCTCTCTCTCTCGGTTTCCATCTGTCTCTCTCTCTGTTTCCCTCCATCTGTCTGTCTCTCTCTCTCTCTCTCTCTCTCTCTCTCTCTCTCTCTCTCTCTCTCTGTTTCCCTCCATCTGTCTCCCACCCTCTCTCTCTCTCTCTCTGTTACCCTCCATCTGTTTCCCTCCATCTGTCTCCCACCCTCTGTGTCTCTCTCTTTCTTGCTCTCTCCCTCCATTTGTCTCCCATCCTCTGTCTCTGTTTCCCTCCATCTGTCCTCCACCCTCTGTCTCTCTCTCTCTGTCTCTCTCTCTCTGTTTCCCTCCATCTGTCTCTCTCTCTGTTACCCTCCATCTGTTTCCCTCCATCTGTCTCCCACCCTCTGTGTCTCTCTCTTTCTCGCTCTCTCCCTCCATTTGTCTCCCATCCTCTGTCTCTCTGTTTCCCTCCATCTGTTTCCCTCCATCTGTCCACCACCCTCTGTCTCTCTCTCTCTCTCTGTTTCCCCCCGTCTGTCTTCCACCATCTGTCTCCTCTTCTCTGTATTCCTCCCTCAGTCTGTCGCCCTCTGTCACCTTTTTATTTATTTATTTCATGCAATTTTATATAGCTCGAACATTACTCAAAGGTGTCAGAGCGCTTTACAAAAGAACCAGTACAAGATGAAGAGTGTACTCCGGGGTCCTGGGGTGGGTGGGGGTTACTTCATCCACTGCCCAGTGTGCCTCCTTCACTGAGGGAGGCAAAATCACTGCACTTGCCTTAATGAGATTATACTACCAGCGTCATTATTACAGGAACGAGGAAGGCATTTCCTTTTTGTTTGACAAGCATGTACGAAGCTTACTTTGTGTTTCTTCTATCTCATATTTCTCTTAGCAGGCAATTTTCGTTAACAAATGTTCTACCTTTGAGCGAATACAGGTGGGTATATACTCGAGTCAGCAGTGGCAATTTTTTAATCGCAATTGCAATCCACAACCTTTGACCTTTCACACGATTTCTACTGTAGACAGTATGAAAGTGGAAATGGTGTCTCTCGAATGTATTGATGACGAGCAATAAGTAATGACGGACATGGACCGTGCCAATTACATACGATCTAGATGGCCCAGGCAACGATAACTTAAAAAAAAAAAATTCCTCTACTGTATGTTTCACATTAGCAGCGTTTCATTTGGTGGGATACAGGGGTGATCTTGATCTATCTTTATCTCGGTGAGTTTCATCAGAGCTGTGAGTGTCCCATCGAAAGTACGCCATCTCAGCGGAACTAGGAGTTTTTTCTCATCCGGTGGTAAAACATGATCCTGCACAGCAAGGCTACCTCAAACATTACATACTGTACGTAAATGAGTAAAGCCACGCACTTAACTTCCTGGATTTTATCTGCACCTCACCTCAGCTTCCCGAGCACACACACAGCCGCACCCGGGCACTTCACAGGTCTTTAAAAGACCATAGAGCAGAGTGTCAGGATTGCCTCTCTGAATTAGCAGCAATTATGTGCTAAGTGCCCGCGACACACCCACCATTCGCAGGCGACACAGTACTGTGGTAGGACACACAGTTTGGAAAGCTCTGGTCTACCTCTTCCCCTCTACCCACTCCCCCCCCCCCCCACTTTTCCATGATGCCTAGGAATGCTCAACCAGCTCTACCAATGAGAATCAAATGCAGTATGGGTATGTGGCCCAGTTATTCAGTATCCATAGTAGGACGGGCCTCGGGACATTCAGATCTAAATGGGGTTCTGACAGCATGTATCCTGAACACCTTTATAACCCACTAGTTGACACTGAAAAAACTCACACTGCCTTCAGTCTTGGCAACATAGTTCACTGTCTAGAGCTCCCTCCCACTTCATGAACTCACAAAGACACAGAAAAGCGACTCTTACTCTATACAAGAGAAAAAAGCAAATCTTATTGAAATCAAGATGAAGTAAAATAATAAATGGGAGCAGGGACAGCATTGCTGAGTTGAATTGCCT
This sequence comes from Lissotriton helveticus, assembly GCF_964261635.1. Classification (NCBI taxonomy): domain Eukaryota; kingdom Metazoa; phylum Chordata; class Amphibia; order Caudata; family Salamandridae; genus Lissotriton; species Lissotriton helveticus. The sequence goes on along the minus strand of NC_136062.1, from coordinate 163,934,332 downwards.
TAAGTATTTTTAACACTTATTTTCAAGAAAATCCTTCTGTTTTTGCTTGCAAAGTCCATCATCATTGGCTCCGGGTTCCAAGTCCCGCTTTAATCCCTAACGGTGCTTAGCACTGGCAGGACCAAGCCCTGCATATATATGTGTATAGATGGCAAAAGATGAGGTAATTGTTCTGGCACAGCTTAGTAACTGGACAAAGAAGAGAGAGTTGTGCTACCTCGTTGGTGTTGATAGGCTTGCACCTGTGAATGTGAGTTATCACATTTGTTTTCATCCCCAAGCATAATGACAGCCCAGGCTTCTCTGAATTTGCCCTCCCTCTTGGTGACTGCAAAGGAAAAAAGCTTCTTGCTTGAGTCACATATTTTTGCTCTCTTGCCCAGAATGGTAGGCCCTTAAATTGTTTTGGGGTGTACCCCGTTATGATTCTTTTTGCAGCCTTGCTACATACGGCATAGTAGTCCACGCTCCACAGGGCAAATCCTTATTCAAAATTGAATGGCCTTAATGTCAGTCTCAGTTGCCAGTTGTTGTTTTTCTCCATATCTGTTTTTGAACCACCACAGGAGCTTTTTGGCTTTGCTGTTGGTAGATTGGTCATTCTTCATGCTCTGTATATGACATTCCAAATAAAGCAAAGTTTTAAATAGCATAAGTGTGCTGCCTTTCAATTCCACTTAGTAATCACTAGTAAAACTGTAGCAAAAATGTGGAGTATAAAACATCTATCTAGACAGGCTACTATTAACAAGCACGGGCAATGCCAGTCGGTCTCATTTGTATGTATAGGTAAGCAAAACCGATTGACATTTCTTATGCTTGGTGAGTCTTACAGCATATTCCCAAACGTTACTTTGTAAAGTTTCACGGTCTTATTTCTCGCTTTTTACATGCCTTTGCACGTGGCTTGAAAAGCACTCTAGTGTGAGCCTTCAAAATTGCGATGTATAAGCATCTCAACGCAGACAATGGGGCGTCCAGTAATTCAGTTACTAATAACTTCATTCTCATTGGATGTCACCTAATGTGAAGCTGGTGTGTATCCTCTACTACAAGCAATTGTACAACCATACCTTCCACTACCATTTGAGGACTGTGACAGTTGTGAACCACACGTGCCATCCGGCGGGAGGCATGAGTTCTGAATCAGTTGCCTCAAGTTCTTGCATGGTAGATCGGTTTATATGGTCTCCGAGCAGCTGTGGGTTCCCGTGAAGCATTGAGGACTGTAAATGCCGGGATGTCAGCGCCGGGATACTCTGAGTAGCTGAGCGCTTTAGAACTGTAGTATAACATAAATAATGGATACACAGTTGTTTTTATGAAATATATGGAACCTTCTTGTTTGTAAATTTGGCTAACAGCACATTGACTTGCAGCTGTACTGCAATGATGAGTGTGTGAAATGTTTCTTTTATGTATTAGCTCGGCTAGATAATGACCAACTGCTAGGTCTTGCCTAACACTGCGCATATACACTTTGCTACGAGGGGTATTGTATACAGTAAAGCGCTTGGAGCCCGCCCATTACTTACCATTTGCTGGCTTGATTGTTATTCTTTTTAGCTGCCTCCTAATTTTCCACTTTTTGCCTCACGTCTCTTCCTTTTATTTCTCCGGAGCATGAACCAAGTACTAATTGGTTTCATTTGACTAGTGTCCTTGTGCTGTCCCTCTGCTGCGCTCATTGAGATTCAAGGTACTTTGTTTTTCATTTTTCTAACCATTATTTCCACTTCCATGCTACATCTTTGGGTTGCTTTTAACTTTAGTCCTACAGGTTTGTTTGTTGTTGCCTTAATTTGTTTTGGAATTTGGCACTTTCATGTACAGCACTAAACAAATGGCACAGACTATTAAGGCAGTTGGTGACTTTGTTTTACAGTTCAGCGCTTCCTTTTATAGCACCAAAGAAATGGCATGCCATGGAGTATTAAAGCGGTTCATGTGACTGCATGTGACTGCATGTGCTCGGAGGCTGCACCTCTACTCTGCGCTTACAAAGTATGTGTTTGTATAAAGTGCTCATTAGTCTGACACAGACTCCTATAGCCTTTCCAGGCAAGCAGTCCAGTCACATGCTTCAGGCCAGGCTGCCTCCAAGCAACATAAACATTTTGGAGACATATGTGCCTTTTCAAACACAAAGTATGATGCAGATTTTTAAAGTGGCACAACTTTGGTCAGTGCTGCAGTTAATCAATTTCTCCTTAAAACGTTTTTCCTCCGTCTTATAGGTATTCCTCCTCTTCTCTGTGCAAAGTATGTGTCTGTTTAAAGCACTTGTTTTGTGCAGTGCAGCAACTACCCCATTTCTCCTTTAAAACCTGTACCGGAGACCTCAATCTCTTATGTATTCCACTGACTCTTATGTATTCCACCAACAGCACATTCAGGCGCCCTATAGTTATATGGACTTTGGTGCAATAGATAAAGCCAAACAACGACAGCTATACTCCAATCTACTCCACTGTACCCCAATCTACCCTGCTCAAGACTACCCCACAGCACCACACCACTCCAGTCTATCCCAATCTACCCCTTTTCACCCCATTCTACCCCACTAAACTCCAATATACCCAACTTTAATCTACCACTGTATACTCCAATCTGCCATAGTCTACCCCACACCAATCTACCCCTCTCAACTCCACCCCAATCCAGTCTACCACACGCAACTCTTAATCTCACCCGTTCCAATCTAATCCAGTCCAATCTACCCCACTCCATGCCACTAATTTTCAGCAATGCATCCACACTGGTGTACAACATGGCTTAAAAACTCTTTGCCAAAGCCAATAGCTCTTGCATAGCGAAATCTGTTAGCTTTGACAATGCTTGTTAAACTGTGTGGTATATTTGTATGTCTTAGCATTGTATGATTTTACTGCTGCTGTTTTTATGGTGTGTTTTATGGTCTGCATTCAAGTATTTTTAATTTGTTTTATTTTGGTTGATCAGGGAGGTCAAACCAGCTTAGTCTCTGGAACTTCCTCCAGACTCTTAAACCTTGGTTTTACAGCCAGCCTTGTGTTCCATTTCCTTCTCATAGCAGCACTGCAGTTAAGCAGTCGGGTTAGCCATCCTCTTATTACTCTGAATTCTGCAGTGACATGCAGGTCATGAGTTAGAATCCTGGTCCAAGCAGCTGACTTTCATCCCTGTGATGTCGATACACTGAGTACAATAGGGCGAAAGGAGCAGGATCTGAGGGTAATGACGTGCACATACTTTAATTGAAAGTAAACAGTTCCCCTACTTTTTGGTTGAAAGTCAACAGCCCCAGAATGGTTAATTCGGCCAGTTGAGTTGCCTCGGCTGAATGGGAAAGGGAGGGGCTCTCCGGTACTTTGGGGCCAATGGAGGAACACAGAGCTAAAGACGAAACAAATCTTTTTGCCAACATGCCTGCTCTCTGAAAGAAATGTTAATGTGTGCAATTGGTACATATGCAAATGTAAAAAGCTGCTTAAAAGCAGGAATTGGTTTTAATTGATGGAATTACTTGAAGCTTCCTGATGGAAGAGATGTATTCTTTTTGAAGGGTAATTTAATGGTGTTAGCAGGCGATTTCTGGAGTGCCTGCTTTTAATAGACATTTATTTAAAAAAATGTTTACACGATCTACAGTCTGATTGCACATTACTTAAATCTATTTTTTGAAGGCACTTTTTTATTCTGAAACCTAAATCTTTTTCCGCATTTTGTGGCAGACTGAAAATCATCACATGCATATTCACAGTGATTTCGGGCTGGGACCTGTTAGTACTAACCATACACAAGCCTCTATTCCGCATTGCACTAATCAGGATTCAATTCGGTGACTTTCTGCTGTACACACAGACCTCTCTAGTAAACGCATTAACTAATCGAATTTTATAATATAAAGTAGCGCATTTCACACTGATTAGTTCAACTTGTCTTTATTTTTCATTTAAGGTATGTGCGTTATTCGGTATGTAATCACCGGAAAAAGGAAGAACACAAAACAGAATGTTTTGTTATTTTTAGAGCTATGCATTTGATCTCGCCCCACACTCTCTGACTCAGCACCCTTGCACACAAGATCACAGTTGCATACCTGTTTTACTGGACTTTGACCACTGCAATTAATTTGTAATAGTGACAACTGTTACATATAGTGCTTACAACTTGCAAAAATGGCATCATACATTATATGAAGTTAGTTTCTTTTCAAAGATGTAACATGATTCTATAAGTAATCATCTCCTGCACGACTTTCGGCATGCATGCTTTACAACTGTAATACTCTGCATCTGTTGCTGCTCTCCACTTCCGCAGCATACAGTGTTCATCAGCTTCATGCCGTGCCTGGTATGGAAACTTGTCCGACTTATCTCTATTTCCCAATCGGCATCTCCTGTAGTTTCCCCCAGATGTTTGACAGGACGTTTATTAGAATTGTGGTTCCTATCACATACCTCTTCCAAACACTTGCAGCATTTTCATGTATCCCATCCTGGTTTTCATAGTTAACATCCAATCCGATTGTCATTCATGTTTTTGGGCAAATATTGAACACAGTTTCCTTATCCCTGCTAACTGATTTCGGTTCACCTCTTTGTGTTAATCGCACGCATAGTGAGTGAGTGCTCCAGATCTGAAAGTCTTAAGATGTGTTTGCGGCTGGTAGCCTTTGTATCGCCACAAAATTATGCTTTATATACTGGACCCTAGAGCTATTGAATACTCCTGTCTTTTCTATAGCTCTAAATTACCTAGCCCTCAAACCTTTCATTTCTACATTTGATGAACCTCTGCAAACAGTAACCTAGTTCTATATGTTTGAATCTCGTACAGGGTCCAGCCCTATAGAAGCTGCAATGACCCTATTCTCTACCCCATTGAGTAGGCATATCTATTTACTATAGACACAATTATTTGAATACTTATCCCCCATTTAGGGCTTTCGTCTAGGTTATAGTATCTCTTCCAGGTTGGTGTTTATTCTTCTGGCAACCTTTGTACACTTGGCTAGACACAAAATTCAGTGGGTGGCAGGCAGGTCTGTGGTAAGTGCTGAGTGACAGGAGCCCCTGGGGGCTTTCCTCTCTAGTGGAGGCAGAGGAGCGTTGCCCCACTTTGCAAAAAGGAAAAAAAACTGACAATGTATCCTTAGTCATTTTATTTTTCCTATTGCATGCAGCCTGTGTGCAGTGTAGGGCAGGGCGTGGGAGGAGTATTTTTCGCTCCCAAAGTGCGCATGAACTGTTCGGCCGGCCCTCTTGGGTACTATGCATGTTCCTGCCAGGCTGCATTACACAGCCTGGTCAAGTACTTGCACAGGCTCCCTATTCGATTCTGAGCACCGATGCACAGCGCTCAGACCAATCACAGCGCTGCTTTGCAGGGTTGTGTATGGCTCAGGGGAGCCTGTGTGCCTGGTGCTTTCTGCTGCACAGGCAGAAGGAAGAGGCTGCAGGGGAGGCGGCGGCGGGCTGTTCGAAGGTAAGTGTTTTTGATTTTTTAATATTAACACACCCCCGCCTCACCACATCGTCCGGTAGCAGCCGCTACTGGCAATAACACCAAACTCTATTTGTAAATACTCCCAGTAGTAGATTGTAAATATCAACCATACATTATCCTACCATCAAAGGTGCAAAATAGAAGTAGGCACATTATGGGTCACCTTTAAACATTTGGCCAACAATGCGAAGCTTGATCTCGTGTCCAGTTACGTACATTCGGTTTTTTGCTAATTCAATTGGTATCTCTAATGTGTTTTTCGAATTACAAATGTAGGACAACTCAACTGCCTAATAAATTAGTCTAGGACTATTTGTTTTTTGTGCCAGTTGCTTCAAAGCAGGCATAGTAAGCCAGTCAGCATCCATAAGTAATGCACAATCACACAGCATCACCAAGTAAAATAACAGCCTCAAATATTTTGGTACTTGTCAAAGCGAACTCTTAAGACTGAAACAGAGCGCATTAGAGACACCGCAGCAAGATGTCATCAGCCAGAAGGCTCTCTGACAGACCTGCTGCCTTCCTGGGGCAGGATGCATGTCCTCGTGTACCTGTGTACATAAAGAATAGGAAAGATGATAACATAACTAGTCGAGAGACGCTGTGTGGCATTAAAGGAGGGATTTTTTTTAAAGTAATAAACAAAGAACTTTGCTAAATAGTGTGTAGCTCTTTACAGAGAGCAGGGTAGAATATTATATATAGAATATTATATGATCAGGTATTGGCAAAGCCTATAGTTTTTGCCTATGCGTGATCTATTTGCTCTTTTTTTTTTTTTTTACTACTATCATTTTGAAGTATGGTAGGGGAGGGAGGGGTTAACACAACCAATGCATGTCAAAGGTAGAGCTGCCGAAATTGGAACTGGGTAACCAGGTTTAAGTCTTGGCGTTGGCTCAACATCCTGTAATCCTTGGCAAATTGCTTAATCCCCTGTTGGTATATACGAAGAAAAACAAGCATTAGCAATGCAATAGGTCTTGCATTATTAAAGTTTGAGCTATTGGCATTGCTAATAATAATGCAACACCAACAGCTCAAACTTTAATAATTCGAGACCTATTGCATTGCAAATGCTTGTTTTCTGTATCAGTGAGCAAAGAATTTTATGGGGAATGAAATTGGATTTTTGGGATCCCCTTTTAGTGGTGCCTGCATAACAGGCCTGCGTGAAACTTGCCAGTAAGAACTCAAAATGGCTATAACATTTTTGGGAAAGTTTCATGTAGATTTGTCAAACAGTGCCAAAGTTATTAAGAACAACCTTTCCTAAAGAAACTGGCCTAATAACCTTAACTAAACTACTGGGTCCATATCTGGCAGTGTAACAGAAGCAAATACAGATAAATAGATATAAATGTTGAGAGGGTAATGTGCGGTTTATTATCAATGTTGAGTGTATCAGAAAGGTCATGGCTCAGGGTAGGCGAAGTCTTCAATGGGTCATGACGCCTCTCCGCTCCAATAACTGTACTAAAAAGCATATTTTACTGTGTAGCTGCATTTATGTCTAAAGCCATGGTATGTTTTTTGTTTGTATTTGCTTTAACCTAAGGTATTTAAACAAAATCAGGATACAAGAGGTTAAATGTTGCAGTACGGTAAAACCACAATGAAAAGGCTTCCTGGCTATAATAAGTGTTGCACCCTCAAATAAAGTGATTGGTAATGCAATATATGAGGCAGTGTTTTTCCTATGTTCGTTCTAGACTGCTTATAAACTTGCATCTAATCTTTCTGCTGTTGAAATAAATGTTGACCCCTGGCAGTGAGTCAGGTACAGGGCCCGGGGGGGGGGAGGCCAGGCGGTATGGCCAATCCCTCCTGCAGATATCGAAGTGCAGCGGGGTTAGGGGAAAAGTGTATTATAGTCACTAACTGAATAAACTCATTTAAAACTGAGTAATGATTATGGCTCAAACATGCTAAATCACAGAAATTCAACAGATATGGTATCCAATGCACACACTGCCACACAATAACGTTATCCATCTTTCAGAAAACACAAACACACCCATTTTAAAATCACACAAAATAGAGACTGACTACTTAGAGTAACAAGGAAGGAGGCCACAGAGGTGAGAGCCGTGGAGAGGGGGGATATATCAACACACTAGATGGAGGGGAGAGATAAGGGAGGCGCAGTTATGTGGAAATGGAAACACGAACAAGAAAGGTGGTCAGGGCAATGAAAACGATGCAGAGCGATTTTGGAAAGGGAGGGAAATGCAATAAGAGGTTAGAGAAAGGCAGGGATGAGCCAGAGCGGGCTGCAATGGGAGGGAAGTGATGAGGGAAGAGGCAGTCGGGAAAACATGAAGCAGGGTGTGGGTTTGCAGGGGAGAGGGTGGGTGCTTTATGAGGCAGAGGTGAGGGGGAAATAACGTGGCTGCGATTATTCCTGAGGGAGCTGGACAGCTGAGGAGTCATGGGGCAGAAGTGTGAGGCAGAATTAGCCAGAGGTGAGAGGGAGATTGAGGCAGAATCGAGATTGTGGGCGATTGAGGCTGCGATGAGAGGAAGAAAAATGAGGCAGAGATGAGAGTGAGAATGAGGTAGAGGTATGAGGCACTCATGCTATATGTGATTGAGGTAGAAGGAAGTAAATCTACTTAAAAAAGAAGCGAGACAGCAGCATACACTTTGGTGAATGTGAAGGGATGGTGCGGTGTAGGAAGGGATGAGGCAAAGGTACGATGGGGTGAGTTAAAGATAACGTGGCAAAAAATACGAGAGGGACAGAGGGATGGGTGAGGCAGAAATAAATGGGGACAATGTAAAGACAACGCCTTCTTCCCCGGGTCGTATCTGTGAATAGTGCGGAAGGTGCAGTGGCGACCCCGATTACTCACATTGATAACTGTTTTTAGCACCAAACTGGAGAAGGGGGGAGGGGGGACAGATTCCTGAGCTTCAATTATTATCCCTAAGGGCTTTGCTACGCCATTTGACTCGGGTAATGGCGTAACACAAAATGATGTCCAACTCCCCTGCACAATGTGAAGAGGGGCTCCTCAGTTTCCTGTATGTTCTGTGGCATTCTGCTAATAAGGGGTCCAGAAGTATTCGAGAAACAATGGCGCTGCAGTCCTTGGGTGGGGAGGAAGGGGGTGAGCTCCAGTAACCTCCTCCTATCTCTCCTACCGGCACTGTGCACAAGCAAACATTAGAACCCCTTACAGGGTCCGGGCGTGGGGGCCCCCGTTGTATGCACTTTGCAAAAGGGGGGGGTGGGAGGGGGGCTCAAGTTGTATTACTCCACTGCCTGAAGGGGTAGGGCCCCTGGACTCAGGTGGTTACGCTCGTCAGTCTCGTCGCCCTCAGGCTTTTTTGCAGTCAGGTGCCCACACCCACCCAACCCCCCACCACCACCTGTTGTCCACAGCCCCGTCCTTCCACGGACTGTAGGAGGTTGCGGGATCTCTAAGAAATGTATCCTTTACTAAGTGTGTGTTTTGTAAACACCAACACACACTCAGGCAGGTGCCACTGAGCAAAGCAGCTGTTACGGACATTGTGCCCCCACCGGACAAAGCTGCTGAACATCACCTTCAGTTTCCCCTCCCAAGGAACCCCCAACTGCCTGACACCGGATCATTCACGTGGCTGGTGGACATGCCAGTGCCTTGAGCGACCCTCAAGAAGACCTTGAGGGGCGAGGTAGCTCATAGTTCTGAAGTTCCTACTGCACAATTCTAGTGAGCAAGACAAAAGGTTTTCATGACGTGAATTGCCACAGCCCCTCCCCTTTTGTAATATAATTCACTCTCCTTTATTTTACATAATTAGGTGGCGAGACAACTCGGTGGGTAATGTGCCTACTGTGTATCTCTACGTGTAAGCGAATCCCACATAAGCCATTCCGCTAAGCATTAGCTAAGGAATGCATCGGGCCTCCTGTTAACCAGTTTATGGAATGTTACATGTTTCTCTTCTCCCTCCCCCCGCAAGGGATGACTGGCCCACGACATAGCTTCCATTATTTTGTCATTAGTGTGCACAGTAAGTGCTATACTAGTCCTTTGTAGCTGTCATTCCCCCAACAGCTAACATGGGCCCTAGAATGACAGCCCGTCCGGCTGGGATTGGAAATTTTGACACAGTAATTTGCAAAGCCGAGGGGGTTCGAGAGGGCCTCAAACACAGACTGAGAAAAAAAAAATCACTGAAAAGGCAATTAACAAAGTTAATATGAAGCGGGGATAGCATGAAAGGAAGTAAAACAAATGTGTACATTTAATCAGCCAGGATTGAGAGGAACACAAAGGGAAAAGCTAATTAGACCCAGCAGGTAGCACTAACCTTCAGCCTTCATAAATAAATAAGGCTCGGGAAATGTCTAACTGCGAGGACAGATAAAGGCAAGCTCTCCCGCATTGCAGACGCTGGTTTACATTGCGCTTAAAAAACAAAAACACCGAAGTTGATGCCTGCTTGTGCCCCGGGGGAACTGCAGGACATCTGATCGAAACAAAAACACCGAAGTGGATGCCTGCTTGTACCCCGGGGATACTGACAGCAACAACAAAAAAAACAAGTGGTGCGCGCACACGTGCTACAGCGAAGATGTGTTTTCACTTATCTCGCCCGTGTCTGGGCACGATAATTGAAAACATATGGGCTTTGATGCGCGTAACAGACACCAATAGGCCAAGGGAGGAGCAATGCGCCCGCCTTTGGCCTATTGCGTGCTCTGTTACAAACAAGCACGCACTCAAAGCCCAATGCAAGAAGACAAAAGTAAAAACACACGCATGAGCGTGTGCGATTCCAGGGTTAATTTCTGAACCGCGGAAAAAAGGACTCTCGCCTGCGCGAACACTGCTGCGCAATGTAACGCAGGTCGCGAGACCTAAAAATGAATGTCTGTGTTTTGTAAATGCTGCTCATGTAAAGAACTCCAATACCTTTGGGGACACGTGGGAGGTGACTGAAGCAGGGCGCTGGGTAAAACAACAGAGAGGAAGGAGGACAACTTGGTGAGTTAAAGCAGTGGGGGGGTGGTTTCTTTAAAAAAACATGAACTTTAACATGTTGGGAGGAGCGTGCAAAAAAACTAAATAGAATGAAAAAGTTTGTGTAATGTAAATGTAGCTCATGTAAGGCACTCCAATGCCTTCTGGGACAGGAGTGAGGGCGCGGGAGGTGGCTGTAGCAGTGGGCTGGGTAAAAGAAAGGAGAGCAGGAAGAGGATGTGTTAGGTTAAACGCAGCTGGAAGGAGGTTCATTAAAAACAATGGTGGCCGATGGGGGTGGTGGGTTAACACACTGGGCGGAGAAAAGACAAGCCTGCAGGGTGACTTTTGTGGAGTGCTCGATAACAAATAAAAGAGTACCTTCAGAGTATGTAGCTAGTGCAAGGACACTTTGCCTGATCAGGCAAAGCATAGCAAGAAGCCTGGAAAGTGATAGCATACAACATGCACTAACCATACTCAATCGGTAGCGTGTAAATTAGAACGACGTTGTAATCTACGAATGATAAGTAAAGGCAAGTATTGAGTGGGCTGTAAACTGCTTTTAAGATTATTTTTTTATTACAAGGGACTTCGCAAGGACAGCGCAATCGTTGTGCGGGCGATACTTAAAAAGGAATGGAGAGAGAATCACCAACCTACCTACAAGGAATCCACCATCATCTCAAACAGTAGAAGTTGTAATACAAATTGGTCTCCCCACTTCAGAGTATACTCCTTCAGCCACGCAGAAGGTTTATGGTGAGGTTTCCCAATGTGGGTAAAGGCTTAGAATGAGGTTGTGACTTCTGTATATGAGACGGAAGCAAGCCTACATAGGTGCAGGTATTGCAGCTGCAGCATATTGGAATGCCCCTTTTCGTGTAACTTTCTCTCTGCAGGATGAAGTAAGGGGTCTGTTGGAGTGTCTTCTGGATGCAGAAATCTTATCTTCTAGTACTCCCTGTACCTCTGGATGTAGGTAGTGGGTATGTCTGAGTGTGTTATGAATCCGGAGATCCTCCTGTTGGTAGTGTTTGTAGTGTGCTTGTCTCACTGCTAAAAGTTAGCTCTGTCGGAGTGTGGTCTGGCTTCTGAGGCCATGCTGGTAGTATTTTAAGTGAGCCAGTCCATCTGAAGGAAGGTGGTGGGCCTGTATGCGTGTTTTCTGGCTCCTGAGATCTTCTTGGTACTGTTAATGCACCCTGTCCCTCTGTAGGAAGGTGGATGTTATGTTTGTGTGCTTTCTAGCTTCTAAGATCCTTCTGTTGGTAGTGTTGTAGTGCTCCCTGACACTCTGCAGGAAGGAGGTGGGTCTGTCTGGGTGCATCCTGGCTACTTAGATCTTACATTTGGTAGTGTTTCTTGCCAGAATGGAGGAGAATAGGCAAACCTGATCAACAGGCAGAGGCTTTATGAACTGAGCTGCAACTTTAATGTGGATGAAACCATACCCATGTCATTGGAGTGTTTGGTCCATTGTAAAAAGACCTAGTGATGCAATACTGATACTTTTTCTCCTAACTTAGCTCTTCAGGTATTCTGAGGACCCAACACAGTGACTCCGTAACATCTCGGAAGAGAAATTGATGGGCTTTAATGGACAGTTTGCGCCACATGAAAACAGTTCACTCCCTTGTTCTATTTGTATCTTTTCGTACAGTGATGTTGCTAGCCACTAAGAGAACTATGTCAAACTGTGTCAAACTGTGTCCAACCATGCATCTGTGTGGGAATTTTACTCATTTGGGTCTGATGTTCACATTTATAGGTGTTTCATTCTGACTGTTTTTCTCTGATTTTTACTACATTATGTTCGCCAGTGGTTGTTATTTCATGACATGGCGCCTCTCTAATTCTTAGATGTTTTGATACTTGGTTTTCTCCCCACTAAAACCAGTACACACAACACTGGATACCTATGTGGCTCTGTTCTTGCCTTCTAAACCCTCATAAATAAATATATAGATTAATCACACCAACCCTCCTTTCCTCTGGCCCTGTGCCATGTCCTGAAGGCAGTTCTGTGTAATGTTTATGGCAGCGCGTCTGTGGTTTGATCATACACAGTACTGAACTCTGGTTAGTTAATGAATTCTAAAGATTATTAACGGCCTGATGAAGGACATCATCCTAAACGCACTGGGGAGAATGAATTAATTAGCAAGATGATCATAAAAATGTACAGTGTTGAACGTGCATTATCAAGAAAACACATTGGTATAAATACAGTGTATGATAAACAATTAATAAGCAAAAGAGCTTTATGATATAAACCTATGGGCTGAATTGAATTAATTGGACCTTGCCGTTGGCTGTAGCATAGCAGTGGGTTTGAGATCCAGTTTTCTCCCGGAGGCCCATAACTATATTCCTCGGACTGCTGCAGAGCAGCGAGTCGCAGGAGCATTGGCTTCAGTTCCTTTAATTTCTCCTCTGTTAGTTTTGAGCTTTATCACTTGCAACAGGCTTTTAATTTATGTTCAGAGACTCCACTATGAAATTTACAAAATAATGCTGTTTATGACAATTGAAAATATTGTATTCATTGTTCATTTTCAATATACATTCAAATGTTTCCCATTCCTCCAGTATTTTTTCTTTTTCTTGTTTTTTTAAACAATGTTTTACAAACAAACAAGCATTAGTAAAGCCAATAGCTTAGTACTCTCATTGTAAAGGTACGACCTGTTGGCTGGGGTGGGCAAGCCAACAAATTAACAGGGACAGCTCAGCCAGAACCGAGCCAAGGGTTTTGTTGGGCATGTATGAGTCGAGCCCTGAAAATGTTTCGCATCTAAATCATGCAGTAAGCACCATGTGAAAATGTTAGTCACTTTAAAATTAAAAAAAATATATTTCTTTTGCAGGTAGAAAAGTTTCAACTTAATACATCAGATTATTTTGTTTCAACATTTACCCTGAACTCACGTACAGGAAAACAACTTGTGTGCCTGAAGAAAAAGGAGGATCTGTAAAATATAATATTTGCCAAGGATCACACAATTTATTTAAAGTGGGATTCCAGGATTTGTCCCTGCTTTTCTCGTTTTTATATTATGCTATTCACCCACCACAGGGCTAATTATTTCTCTTCTTCTTAACACCATAGGGTTTGCTTTGTTTTTAATTGTTGGCGCATGATAGTAGAACATGGGTGGCAGGCAGGAATCACATTAAAGATCGCTCGTTTTGGGCTCGAGGGTCGGAGAAAGCCAGGTCTCTTCGTCTGTCTACCTCTACCTATTGCCTCCTGCCAATGACATCATGACCGCAAGACCACGGGTGGCAAAGCCAATGCCAGAATCATGCCCTGAATGGCAATTGGCAAAGTACAAGTGACTGCTACTGCTGGCTACAGGCTAGGAGGTTAGTGATGGGCGCCTCACACGCTGTCTCAATAGTTTATCTTTACATTGCATTAAAGAGAGCAAAACATTCAGTCTCTTCCATAGGAAAAACCCACCGGTGCAGCAGTAAATCCGCTAGAGTAGTTAAATATTTCACTGGAGACGGGAATGGCCTGCGGGGAGGAACGAATGCCTTACAAGGCGCCATTAGCGGCTCTTGGCCCAGTCACGGCCTCGATGGTGGAGAGCTGGGAGTGGAAGTAATGCGAACCGACCTGCTCCAGCCGAGCTCCTGGGCGGGCACCTCACAACCCAACCCTTCGACGGCTGCGCGTCTCCCTTGACGTCACTTGTGCATCTCCCTTGACGTCACTTGTGCATCTCCCTTGACGTCACCTGTGCATCTCCCTTGACGTCACCTGTGCATCTCCCTTGACGTCACCTGTGCACGTTTCCGCACGCTTGACAGGGAAATGAGGTGGGAGTGTGATGGCAATGCTGCGCTGTCGTCACTAGTGAAGCCAAGTCAGGGACATTTGTATAGCGCACACATCACTCCAAGAGTCTCATGGCTCTTGCAGATGGCTCCGAAAGAGCTACATCATGTTTAATGGATATGAAAGTTAAAACAAATTGCTGAACTTAGGATTTATGGTGTTGCATACACAGAGGTAAATAACATATTGAGCACATCCCTAAATACTACTGCCGGCAGGAATTAGGAGTCAGATAATGGGGGTCCGTGTCACATGGTCTGCTATCAATGGGGGAGGGCAGTGAGATCGAAGGAGCGTTACCCTTCCAGCAGGGGCCTTTTGTAGATGCGAGATCATACTATATTGTGTCAAACATCAAGTGCCGTGGGCACATGAAAACACACGCCTGACCTCTAATGACTCGTAGGGGTTGGTGCGCGAGTCATGAGGTTGAATCAGCTGCCGGGGGGAATTCCAAGTCGAGGGAGGGAAAAGTGCGTTTCTGTTAGCTGCATAAGCTCAGTCCAGTGATTTTAAAAAAGCATGTGTGTGCTGAACACGTATAAAACCCTGAAGTAGAAGTATTTTACTCCCTACTTTACGAAGTAAGGAAGAAATGTACTTCTCAGCAAACATTGGAATTCTTGAAAGGAGTGTTTGAGAAGGGTAAAACTCGAAGCGTGCATTTTTTACAATTTAAATATTACAACAATCAGTGTATTTTCTCTAACACAAGCTTTCTTTGAAGTTAAAAATATGCCTAAATGAGTAGATGTATTCTTTCAAACTAAAGCTCATACTCAGATCAGATAGCAACAGCCACAATCCAGACAGTTGCACTTTTTTGTTGTTGAAGTTCTTTGTCTGTTTTAGCTGCAACTGGAAGTTTGCAGTCTTAGCAACTTTTGCAGTTGCAGCAGCCATTCAAACCTGTAGGGCATAACTCCTGCTGCTTCTGTTTAAGTGTGAGGTAGCAGGGGCATGATGTTTCTCTGGTTTCTTTGTTTTCTCTGGTGGGGCATGACCACAATCTCCATAGGTGAGACTAACTGGAAAGGAGTACTTATTCTGTTATTGAGCTCTAGAAAGACCCAATTTTGCAACACTCTGCACTTGCACGAACCCAGAATTCACTGGTTTCATAATCTCCTCAGTAATTATTAGGGCCAGTGGAATCATGCGGCAGCATAGGATCAAATTTTGTGGCAGGGTTGGCTAAATTATGGCAAAGGCAAATTATGCAGCCTATTGCAGTACTCTCTGTGCTACTATAAGTCCATTATTTTCAGATTTTTTACATGTCTTGGGCTTATGTTGCACATCATTTTTGCTGATTTAACACCCAAATATTGTAATAAGCAATGGAAAGGTGATCAGTCAACACTTCGAACGGGACATCCATTGCGCGACAGCACATGTCTCTGCATTTTCAGTAACTTTTTAACCTTTTGAGCTGGAAACAATTGTTTTGTTAATATCTGCAGTCAATGCAGAATATGATAAATTATGTGGCAAAAGCGGCAAATCCGTAATCATGCAAAAAAACGAGGTGGCTGCACAATTGCATAATTCCAGTGTCCGTGGTAATTGTGTATAAGAGCTTTTTTAAATGATTGCTTTACGCACGGAGTAGCAGTACACATAATAACAGCTGTAGTGCATTTAAGGGCACTGATGAGTGGCAATATGCTGGTGAATGTGGCAGCACTCACTAGGTACGTGCATTGTCAAACATAGAAATTGTTTGTTGAACACTAAGTGGTTGTGGGATTGTCTTGGAAAATGTTATCAGCCATGTTGGTCTTCAGTTAATTGGAGGTGGCCTTTTATTGATATCTATAGTGTTGAGAAAAAATTGCCCTTAATTCTTTGCAAAATGAGTTCGAGTCGATGGGCCTGAGTTCATTGTGGGAAATGAATCATGGGAGCTTAGATAAAGGATAAGATGCAGTGTGTTGTGGGCCCAACGTTCTGCTGTTGGCTCATTTGAAGATGAGGCAAAGAATTTGTTGAGGCCTTAGTCTTGGCAACATACCACAGACACATCAGGAGAAGTTAAACAGAGTTTTGAATAATAGGGTTGATTGCTTTGTCCTGCGCAGAGGGAGCAGTGAAGGAGGTTCATTGTTTGCTCATTGCAGGAGTGGTGTTAGGGGATTTGGATGACTAGAATGGAGGTAGTGGCAGATGTTTCTCAAATACAGAACCTGTATTTTGGCTGCTGTTCCTGTGGTGGAGCTGAACGAATCCAGCTGCCTTGTGTAGTTTATTACCACATCAAAGATCCTGGTGGGAGTGAGGATGGCTTGTGTCAGTAGAAATAAACATGACCAGGATGTACAGAATAGCGAGGGCAGGGAAAAACCATCTGAATTTTAGACATCTGTCTTTCTTGTGTGGGCAAAGGGCCATCAAGTGTTAGATGCCCATAAGACATGAAATGAGTGAGACGGGAAGGTGCAAGATATTTAAGCGTTGTCTGCTTAACGATAAGAAATGGAGAATTAGCAATGTCCCCAAGGGAAATAACGTATATAGAGTAGAGGAGAGCCCCAAGATCATGCCATAGGGCAGTGATGTAGGTGAGAATGGAGAGAACATAAGAATGTGGTAAGAGTGCTTATAAGCATATGATGCTAATTAAATCAGCATTGTTGCATGCAGCTACTGTTATGGAGTGACTGCTGACGATTTTGAAACTTTTCCGATGGGTACCAGAGATGGGAGTGTCTTAAAGATTGGTAAAGAGAGGAAGCCTTCTGGATGAGATGGCTAAGAGCTTGATGTTTGGATTGATTTGGGGACCTCATAGTGGCTACCTGTCTTAAGAATAGGGATAGATCAGGCAGGATGAAGACATAAAGGGGTTGTGAGCAGGACAGTGTGAGAGATCGAGTTGTTTTTGGAGAATACTAACAGCTAAAACACTAATGAAGATGCTTGAAAGTGTTAGTGGTGTGGGCTAGAGGAGTAAAAAACTCTGCGCATGAAACTGGTGTGGGTTTGCAGTTTAAGGGAGGTGATGATTTTTGAACAGGAAGCAAACTTTGCAATCTTGAAAGCTGACAAAAGGCTATATTGACGACCTTTGTCCTGCTTGTAGTCCTTATGATACCCAAAGTCCGATTTCTTCCCTCCCTGTAGAACTGAGTGCAGTCGTTTCTTTGATGATGAAGAGTGGATAGCAACTGGAGGAAGGCTGCAGATGACGGAGCAGGGGTCCTGGTATGTGTTGTATTAGTTGTAGTCAGTAAGTGCAGCCAAGTCACAATGGATGTGCTGCATGGATTCCATCTAGTGACTGTTTGGGTAAACCTATTTTTTTGTGGTGAGAGGATGGGGTATTTATGTTCATGCTTGGTGGGGAGTGAGGCAGTCAGAGAGGTATGTAGGCCACAGTATGCAGGCCACAGATTTGCTGTGTGTGAATGGAAGCAGAGTCAGTACTGATAAGTGAGGGAGTCGTAGCGGCACATACGAGTACGCAGTCGAGTGGTTGGCATTTTGCGGGTGGGAGCACAGTAAGTTTTGTCCTTTTAGGGAGTCAGAGCTGCAAATAGGAGTTTGCAGTCGAGAGGTTGGCATTGTGTGGGTGGAAGCACAGTAAGTATTGAGTGAAGATGTCAGAAGCATTTTCGAGTATGCAGTCTAGAGGGTTGTATTGTGTGAGTGGAAGCATCATAAGTATTGGTGATTAAGGGTGTCAGAGAGGCACCTATGAGGATGCAGCTAAAACGTTTGCTGTGTGTGACTAGAAGCAGACTAAGTAGGAACTCGGAGGCGCATGTGAGTATGAAGGACAGAAATGTGCCTTGTCAAGGTGGAAGCAAGGTTAGTATTTGTCGGGGAGCGATGCATGTGGGGTTGTGTGACGATGGTACTCTGTTTAAGTTTAGATTTAAGTTGAGGGTGTAAGTAATTTGAGAGGCACAGAGGTATGAGGTGGTTCTAGATAAGTGTAAGTGTAGTAGGTTGTATTGGCACATGGATAACAGTATCACCAAATATGTTTTTAGAAATATTTCTTGTAATTTTATATGAAACCACTAATTTCCGAGTAGCATGAAAAGGTCCACACACAACCGACCAGTTGTGAACAACGCCACTAAGAAACACTCGCCATAAGTTACTGGATTATTCTGATTTAGAAACTATCTTTACCTGCACTCTTGAAATATAGAAACTGGGAAAAACTACTGTACTCTGACACTGATAGAGCAGAGGGGAGAGTTCGGAAGCAGGTAAAAATATGGAGACCACATAATATCTACAAGTCATAACATTATAGAAATGCCTCTGAGGTCATCTGAAATGTTCTCGTACAACTTTGTTCCTATAATACTAATATTTAAAAAACCTTTCAATCGGATATCACTGGAATGAGTACGACTTCCCTTTACTCTTCTTACATAGAATACATTTTTCATCCCACTTTGCTCACTGGAATTCCAGCTGACCGACTATATTATTAGTGGGGTGTCAGAAAGGAAGCACGGTCCTCCTTTAGATTTGCAACTCATACTCTAAAATCAAATACCTAGATATAAGAATCACATTTCATTAATCATTGGTTTGGTTATATTCGGTAGCACTGCAGTAAATGTTATTAGATTTATCCCAGAATCATCCTTCTGACTGAGATTCACAATTACTAAACAGAAGTCACTGCAAAAGATAAAGCTCCATTAACCATATGTTGGCAGAGCGAGTAGGCTATGATTGAAGATTAGAGATGGTAACTATTCCAGCACAGTAACAGGGCTGGATTAGTGAAAGCGATTGGTCAAGTGGCTGGGTTTTGGGTACTCGGATGCTGGGTCGATGCTTGTTGGACAAGCACTCGCAAAGTCAATAGCTCTCACCTATGCAAGAGTATTGGCTTTACCATTATGTTTCAGCCATGTTGTATAGAGGCAATGGGAGAGTGAAAGGCTAGAAGTAACACAAACAGGGTGTGGGAGTGAGCATGGAGGTTAAGAAGATTAAGAAGTAACACTGAAGAAGCAACAAAAACAATGAATGACAGGGAAGAGAGCGAAAAATAGTACTTTAATCACGGTGCGAGCATCGGAAGGGCACTAATTAAAATGAAGCAAGCAGTACATGGTCCATGCTCCCCATGAACAAAGAGGAAGTGAAACTGGCATGTTCTGGTCTATTAGGAAACCGCAAATAAAAGTGACCATGACGGCAGTGACTGGTAAGCAATGAGCTGGCTTCAAGCTCCTTTTAGAAAACAGAGTTTCTCGCCAGCGCTGCGCATGTGCACTGTCTTAGGTGAGACCTAGAAAGGAATAGAGTATGAGGTAAGCCACCTCTTTGGACACTGAGGTGAAGTGCAATCCTAACCACATTCTCTTCTCCGACCTCTACTTTAGGACTGCATGAGCCGAGATGATCAGTGCTTGGTTGCTTTCCTTTAGCTAGGTATGACTTGCATCACCTCAAAGCCCTTCACACAGGTTTACAGAATTCTTGCCAGTATGCTAACAAAGTTTTCTCTCAATGGAAAAGATTACAATAAATATGTGGTAGCTAATTGTACATTTGGTTTTTGTCCCGTGCTTTGGTTACTCACATTTGCTAAATGTTTAAAAACGAAAACATTGACTTTTGACTTCTTGTGTTGAATATATTGTAAGGCAGGCCACGGATTTCATCTTTGCTATAATGCATTGCTTTAGCAAGTGCTCCGCCATTCCTACATTAATTTCCCATTTGTATTCTGATGCACCGCAAAACAAGACCATTACGAAAAGTAAATTGTTGTCATGCGCGCAAGGGAGCTCGTCTCCATTCCAGTAATGTTTTAAACGTCATCTCGGCCCTGGGCCCTTCCCAACAATTGTTAAATCTGGATGAAGTTCCAGCTGGTCTGTCCCCCTGTGATTCCTGCAAGAGTTTAATATTTATCCTCCTTGCGTGATTTCCCAGTGCAGGACCACTTCAAAAGTATAATCAGGGGCACATGCAGGTTTTCGACAATAGCAAGTGAAACGCTAATGAATTTGGGCCCTGGGAGCGCGTGGTAATCGGCGAGGAGGGAAATGTTGTTTCTTATCCTAAATGTGGAAGATTGATGGGTGTTAATGGCCTGTGCTAGGGAGACATAAGGGCCATCTGGCAGATACCACGTGACCGCCCTAGGCTGCCAATAAATGCCATGGAGATCATTGCAGGAGTTCTGTAATTGTCCTTGCACGGACTTGTCCAAGTTAATAACTTAACCCTGTATGAAATCTTGACTTTCACTTAGCCTACGACTCTTACCACCCCCCGTACCCCGACACGTCCATTGTTGTTGGAGTTTTATTTAATGTAACTTGTGGATTCGTAAAAATGATGTTCCTGTGGTGTTGAGCTCCAGGTTTGCGCTGGTCTGGAGTTTCCCTGATATTTTATTTCATTATTGCTGTTTTTTCTTTACTTCGGGAGGACATTCGCGTTGCATTCTCGTGTTTTGCTTAAACTTGCCATGATCCCACTGACACTTCGCAATCTAAAAAACAATCCTCCCATGCCAAAATAAACAAGCATTTGCAATGCAATAGGTCTCGCATTAGGAAAGTTTGAGCTATTGGTATTGTAAATGACAAATTTTGTATTTATGTGTTGGTTTTGAAAATAGCTAAATGAATAGCTTTGTCATTTACAATGCCAATAGTTTTAACTTTCGCAAATGTGACACCTATAGCATTTGTAATGCAATATGTGTTGTATTTACGTTACTTAGTTGTATTGATATTACAAATAACAATGGCTTTTTTTTTATAATTAATACTTAAATAAATGTTATTGTAATTTATTATGGCCATAGCTTAAACTTTTGTAAATAACTTTTGTGAAGATTATTTTCAGTGTATTTTATTGTGACGAAAATTAAAGAACCGAAGTGAAATATTAATATCTTTTTGTGACATTTGTAATAAAGCTTGAAACATTGAGAGAACATATCTAAACCAGTTGTGGTTGGGTGCGTGTGGTTGGGTGCGTGTGGTTGGGTGCGTGTGGTTGGGTGCGTGTGGTTGGGTGCATGTGGTTGGGTGCGTGTGGTTGGGTGCGTGTGGTTGGGTGTGCGTGTGTTGTGTGTCGGGGTTGGGTGTGTGGGGGGCTTGTGTGGGGTTGTGTGTGTGGGGGGGTGGGGTTGTGTGTGTGGGGGGCTTGTGTATGGTGGGGGTTGTGTGTGGGGGGTTGTGTGTGTGGAGGGTTGTGTGTGTGGAGGGTTGTGTGTGTGGAGGGTTGTGTGTGTGGAGGGTTGTGTGTGTGGAGGGTTGTGTGTGTGGAGGGTTGTGTGTGTGGAGGGTTGTGTGTGTGGAGGGTTGTGTGTGTGGAGGGTTGTGTGTGTGGAGGGTTGTGTGTGTGGAGGGTTGTGTGTGTGGAGGGTTGTGTGTGTGGAGGGTTGTGTGTGTGGGGGGTTGTGTGTGTGGGTGTGTTTGTGGGGGTTTGTGGGGGGTTGTGTGTGTGGGGGGTTGTGTGCGTGTGTGGGGTTGTGTGGGTGGGTGTGTGTGGGTGGGTGTGTGTTAAGAGGAGGACAATCTGTGCACTGTCTCTTTAAAACAAGAAGAGAAATAATGGACAACATTATTAGCATTATATATTTGTCTGACCTAATATTTTACATAATTTTGTATGCAGTATATAAACATAGCACATTCCACATTGTATACATAGCAAACATGTAGAGACTGTTTGCAAGATTTAGTGCTATATTGGAGACGTTATGTTCGTGTTGTGGGGAGCCGAGCAGCTTGGACGACTAGCATTGATGAGTATAAACTGTACGTTTTTAGCACAATAATGTAGTGTGTGCCTTGTAGGAAGCAAAAGCTTTGTATTTGTACTTTTAGTATGCACATATTTGTTAGTGAAAAAAGTATTGCAATATGCGCGAATTGTCTCATGTGATTTAAGTTGTATGAGCGGTGTTGTGCACGTGCTCCGGAAATAGATCAGGCGCGCTATTACGCTGCCAGACGTTAACGCGCCCATTTCCTGTTGGAGTTGGCTGATGACGCTATGTGCGTGCATAACGTTGTGTTTGTGGGCATGGAGATATTCTTTGAGTGTTGGAGGTAGCTGCGCAGCTTTGGGCGACACGTATTAAAAAGTACAATAAATAGTAAGTTTTCGTGAATTTTAATCATTAAGTATGTGGCTTGAAGCATGTAAAAGCTTTGTACGTGTGTTAGTTGCAATGTTGTTTATTGTCGGTGAATGCTAATGCGGTAAAACTGTATTATAGTATTTGGTGTTGGTTTTAGCAATGGATTCATTGTGCTAAGAATGTTAAAGATTGTATAGTGGGAAGAGATTTATTGTAAGTACTGCGTTTAAGTGTGGGAATTTTTGGAGTTGATTTTTGATAAGTAGAATGAAGTATTGTTGTGCGGATTTGAACGTACTTGTTCTTTACACAGTAGGAGCGGTTGGTAGAATGAGTGCTGTGGGGTAAGGACGTGGGAGAGGGAATAGCAGGGTGGGTAGGTGGTAGCAAAAGCTGCTTAGGTACGCTTTTATGTAAGTTAACATGATAAGAAATACAACGATTTGGGGCGCACATACTATGTTGCCAAATGCAATGCAGCGCGTGTAACCTAATTTGATATATTTATTGAATGTAACTTGCTTGTTAGCTGCTCTTATCTATAGTTTACTACCTCCCACTTGTGTTTGTACCTCCGTACGTTAGTGCCTGGCAGCATTGTGATGACCGACAGCTTTTGTAGTACATGCTGATGAGTGTGCTAAAGTAAAAGAAATAGAATTGTGGCTGATGGCTGTAGTGAAGCGTTGTTAGAGGTGGTTAGGAAAATGTTAGCTGAGTATAGGTAAAACGTATGTAGTAGTTTATATATGTACTTTTTAGGAAGATGAAAAGTAGTGTAAGTTTTATAATGGATGAGGGGCATGAAAGAGTTACAATAAGAAGCGTTTAGTAAAATCTGAAAGTGCTAATTGATGTTTGTTGTAGTCTGTTTGTGAGCGAGCCGTTACATGCGGACAATGGAGGGTAAGTTTAGTCGCTGTATGGTAAAGTCTGTGTAGATAATATTAAGATGTAGGTTGTGGATGAGGTATTATTCTAAAGTGTTTCAAGAGTGGGAAAAAATTTTAGTATGCAGCGTTAAAAGGTAACTTGCAAGTAAGGAACTTAATAAAAAGTGTGCCTTTGAAAGATGTAAATGGTATATTTTTAAATAGGGCGAAAAACGTACAGTAAGGCTAAAAGGAGAAAGAGTTTGTTAATAAATTGGTAGGCTTACAAAGCAGTGTGTGTGTAATTCTGGTATATTAACGGAGGCGTATGTTGCTTCTGGTCAAAGACTGTGGATGCATGTGTAAAAATATTTTGTGCTATGCAGGGGCGGTTGGTTGTGGCAGTACTGCTAGGTGGAGACGTGGGGAGGGAGATGGGTAGGATGTGGAGTAGTAAATTATGGATTAGGGACGCTTCTACGGAATAAATATTTAAATAAATAAAGCGTATTTAGTTGCGCGTACTGCATGGTATTTGGTAATGCAGTATGCGCGATGAAGTTTGTGTTCTGTATTTAAATGTTTATTTATTTGTAAGCGTCTGAAATATATATTTTATTATGTACTACCCTGCCTCTTTACCTACCCATGTGACCGTCCGGCAGCACTTTAATGATTGACCCCACTTGCGTCTGTGAAAAGTAGTACATACAAAACTTTATTGAGAGTATTGTGTGCGCAAAGGAGCATTGTGCGTGTTAATAACAGACACAGAGAAAAACAGAAGGCACATGCAGGATTGTATTTGAATGTGGGGTAAGAAAAAAGTTTGTATAATTGGCGACTGGTATTAGTAAACTGGAAAGCAGAAACAGGTTTTGGAAAAGTAAAGGTTGTTTTGGAGTGTACTGAGGTACTGTAGGCGTTCTACATGAGAAAAACTGTGTTTTTGTGCATTCATTTATAAAGTGTGTTTTGCAAGGGACGGATAAGCTTTGAGAAACCGTATTCAAGAAGTTTGATAAACAGTAAGTTATGCGAAGAATAAAGAGTATGTGTATGTGGTGTAGTATAGAAAGGCTTTGTAATAATTTGTAGCGCGTTTTTTTGTTTGTTTTTGAGCAATCGGTAAAGCGGTGCGATAAATTATCGTAATTCCGGAGGCGTATGTTGTTGGTTATGGGCAAAGATCGTGGGGGCATGTGTAAATATAATTTGTGCTATGCATGAGTGGTAAGTTGTAAGAGTGCTTCCGGGTGTAAACGTGGAGAGGAAAAGGGGCAAGTGGGGGGGATAATCAGGGTTTAAGGGCGCTTATATGGAGTAAACATTAGATAAATAAAACGTATTTTGTTGTGCTTAGCGCATTGTATTTGGGAATGCAGTATGCGCTATAAAATTTGCTTTGGGTGCTGCTGGGTTCAACGTGGAGAGGGAAAGGAGCAAGTATGGTGGGGGAGGGGTAGTAAATTATGGGTTAAGGTCGCTTATATGAAGCAAACATGAAATGAATAAAACTCATTTTGGGGTGCTCAGCACTTTTACGATCGACTCTTGTGTTTATGAAAAGCAGTATGTACAAAACTTTATTGAAAAGTATTGCGTGCGCAAAGGAGTATTGTGTGTGTGAATAACAGAGCAGAAAGGATTTGGCTTTGTAATAATTTCTAGCGCGGTTTTTTGTTTGTTGTTTAGCAATGGGTAAAGCAGTGCAATAAATTATGGTAATGCCGGAGACGTATGTAGTTGGTTATGGGCAAAGATCATGGGGGCATGGGTAAATATAATTTGTGTAAGACATGAGCGGTAAGTTGTGCGAGTATTGGCGGGTGGCGATGTGGAGAGGGAAAGGGGCAAGGGGGGAGGTAGTAAATAATGGGTTATGGGCGGTTTTATGAAGTAAACATTACATAAAGAAAACGCATTTGTAGTGCTTAGCGCATTGTATTTGGAAATGTACTATGCGGTATAAAATTAGGCTAAAGTGCTGCTGTGCAGCGACGTGGAGAGGGAAAGGGAGAAGTATGGGGGGAAGGAGGGTAGTAAATTATGGGTTAAGGGCGCTTATATGAAGCAAACAAAAATAAATAAAACGCATTGACACTAAACTGTTGCGTGTATATATTAACCTTGTTTGGTGGTTCCCGTAAGAGGTGTGGTACCATGGCGCTATTGAGACGCGCCCCCATTTTCTGCTTGTGAGGTGTTGAGCAAGGAAAGAAGAGCTGTATCATATGGCGCCAGCAAGACGGGTGCTCATCTCCTGTGTCTGAGACGTTAAGCGATGTAGCAGGAAACGTGCTAATGTGTCGCCAGTTGTATGTGTGCACATCCTCTGCCCTGGTAGACCGCAGCGTGGGGGGCACTGGCGTATAATGTATGCAGCCGAGAGGAGCCCAAGCATTGCTGTGGCGACGGCGGGGTAGCGCGGGGCGGGAGCGCATTCTTTTGAAGTCTGATTGGGGGGGGGCGGCTTGCTTTGAAGTTGCAGACAAATGGTGTATGGAGTGCGATGTGACTGGTGATGTGCACGCGCCTGGCTCACATGAACTGTGGCTAATCCGCAGTTTGGGGAGATTTTTCGGAAGCCTTACTAGAATCTCGCCGATCATTGCTTGCGCATTGGTTCAGCGAGACCTATAAACAAAATCTCCTATTGATCTCTGCAGATCTTCTTTCGCAAAACAAGTCAGTATCTGCCTTCCCCATAGTACTGCCAGCACACATGAGCGAGCCTCTTTCCGGCCGCAGATTGAAGGAGCTGTGCTCTTCACACTGGGATGCAAGACGCCATCACCCAGTATTAAAACTATGCTTTAAATTCAAGTCCTATTACCTAATTTATAAAAACAGCCATTACTAAATAGTTGCAGAAATGGAAAAATTGAGCATTGGCAAAGCCAATAGGTCTCGCTATGAAACCTATTGGCTTTGCCAATGTACCATTTTAGGTCGAAGCATACCAGATGATTTGCTAAAGACGTCTTGGCAATACTCTGAAAGCTGACCTAGGTATGCTTACCACCCATTGCTTATCATTAACTCTATGGTTTGTAATTCACCTTAGTTTGCTTTCTGTTTGCTGGCTTTATTTATGTTAGGCCTGAACCTTGTCTGCGTTCCTCCTGTGGAGTATAGCGTGTTTACCATTGCTCCTTGTAATCTTCCACGAGTGCTCACCTTATGAAACCGATTTTAAAATTTGTTCTGATCTTCTCACATTTGCTGTGCATTCAAAGACGTAGGTCAAATTTCAGGCTTTGTTTTGCAAGGGAGCGTGATGTTTACTTTTCCGTCTCTGATATGTAAGTGAGGGGCTTAATCTGACAATCTAAGGTGTGAAAGGGGGTGGCTTTTTAGGTCTTGCCTAGGCTGCGCTAGTGCTGTTTCTTCGAGACGTACTGTAATCGGGTATGGACTCGAAGTTCTGCCCACTCTTCGCCATTATTTTTAATTGGCTTGTGACATTTTCTTTTGTAAAGGTTGGCTTCTGATTTGTTACTAGGCTTATTAGTTCCTCTTTAGTTCCTCCCTGTCTTCTGTTACCTCCTATGAGGAGTGGCCCTTTTACGTGTGTCCTAACTCAGGAGCTTTCATTAATGTACCAAGCACTCAATGGACACTAGCTTCAGCAATGGCGGGTGCTTCCCAACACCTTTTGCACTTGCATTTCTTGATTTCCTACTGATCAGCGTTAACAAGGCATCTGTTTGTGGACTTCCCCCTTCCGTGTTATGTTTACTTTGTGGCCGGCTTGTTTACTTTTAATTGCTCCGGCATGATTCTCTGCACCACTTGTTTCAGATGCCATACTGCTAGCCCGTCCTACCTGTGTGTGTGTGTTTAAGAAGGGGAGAGTGTGTACTCCGTGAAAAGTCAGTATTGTGCTTTTTGGGATAAATACCCGTTCTTTCAGATTTTCATATAGAAGACACGACTACTTCAAGTTGCGGTGTGACATCTTTATTGTTGTATTGTGAGACATGGACAGCCGACATGTGTTTTGCCCCCTAATGGCGAATTGCGCCGGGGCTTTCTCAAGGCTGTGGAGAGAGACAGATGAATTATTTGAAGTGCTAAGAGATTGCACTTGACCCCAAAGAACGGAAAGAGACCACCTGGAGTGGAGAGTGGTTGGTGTGTTTTCGATGGACGAAAACAGTAGGAGCCCATTATTTTCACTGTACTTGCAACAAGGCTCACTTTTAGATATGCACTGTATAGTTCGTGGAGGAAAAGTGCGACAAGCCACAGAGAGAGTGGTTGTGGTTACAGATTAACGTGTAGTCTTAACCGCATGCGCGCTAGCGGAATTCTGCTCCTGTGCTGAGATTTTTAAAACCGCATGTTTCATGACGAGCTGGGCTCGTCATGAGCGTGCGAGGAGGCCAGCTCGTCATGAGCGTCGAAGGGGTTAAATAGATCCAATTAATAGATTTGTGCAAAGAGTAAGGTAGTAAATGGGACCTGAGAAGAAGTGATTTAGGGAAAGTCCAAAAGTGGATACATTCACGGGTGCCACAGACCGACTGGCCACTAAGTCGCCTGTGGCAACACGGAAAAGAAACTGTGCAAAGGTCCAAGACAAAGGTAATATAATAGAGTAAAAAATAGACATGAAAAATGACATGCAAAGACATACCTATTTACACAAATGCAGCGTATAATACAACTGTTTCCATATTATCAAAGTTCCAAAACAGGAGTTTCAATACTCGCAATTCAATATTCTTCTGTAAGATCTGCTAAAGGATACAGACTTTTTATAACCTAGTATTGCCACAACAGTAGTATTGACAGTACGTGCATATTACCACATCAGTAGTATTTAAGAGACATGCATTTTATATGAGAGAATATATAAAGTGCATAATAAAACAGCATATTCATGTATTTAACGTTCTGTCTTTTAGTGAGTGATAGGCCATAAATCACTACTGTTGGGGTTGGGTTGGCAAGATTAACTTGTATATTCTACACGTCAAGGTCATTTATTTTGTATTTGGATATTTAGACCCTAATGCCCTGATGGTATCTGGTGTTGATTTACCCACCGTATCCTCATTTTTGGTTGTTAAAATGGGCGTTGTACTTTTCAACCACATCAGGATAATGCATGTAGCATGGCGTGTTACATAAATACATTGCGTTTAGTAAGTTGGAGGACAGACTGGTAAATGCAAAGTAGGGTTATCTGCAAATATCATGTGCGTGGTGTTTGCTACGGATACGGTCTAACCAGCCATATTTAAAATATACAAGGTGTCCAAACTATCCTTCATTGGATGCAGTACATGTCAGTTTTTCAAAGAGGTTTAAAAGATTGCTATTATACAAAAACAGATAATTTAACGTTGGCCTTCTTATTTGAGGCCGATTATTTAAAAACCCTGAATATTAACGGAAAAAAATTCGAACAAAGGTAAGGAAAAGCCTAAGTCTGTTGGCGGATCGCGAGTGTTTCCAGAACTGCGCCCGTCTTGTTTTGCCAACAGATAAAGAAAATAACAAGGCAGCCACATTTTTTTAAACGATCATGAACCAAAAGGAGTATTTATTTACTAGGAAAGACTCGGGTTATTGCAGGGTCGCGTAAACTTTCAAAACGCGCCCGTCGCGCTTTACCAAGAAATAAACTGTTCACAAGTTAACCACGGTTTTGTGAAAACCGAGCACAGTCCCACAAGGGGCATTTTACTTACTACGGAAGGCTAGTCGCTGCAGTTCGGTCCCTGCCCGCGGCTCTCGACATTCAGCATATGCATGGGTTGAATCCCGAGTCTTCCGGTAGTCTCTTACGGCCCGGAAGTTAAGGCAGAATACCCGGAAGTGAAACAAGCGCACCAAATGCTCACAGTCAGCTTTGCTCAATATAAAAAAAGCTGTGTTCCAGGCTGGGCAGCGCTACACAGGTTTATGAATAATATCTATTAATAAACGTTGTGAATTGAGACTTGGTATAACACTGAGACGTGCTTTTTTCAATTTGACATTGTACGAATGGCCGCCATTTGTAAGTGGTATTAATCTCTTATGCCACCAGATGGCGAAATATGAGGTATCAGCATCTATTAACGATATTACAGCAAAGATGCACGGATTCTCATTAGGGTCCCCTATGTCTAGAACCTACACTTCTTTATTGATATTTACATCCCGCAAAATATGTGATGCAGGTTTGCTTATTTATTAAACCTATATTATGGAAGTACGCAGGATTAAACATCATAATAGAGACAGGGTTGAATTGCTGTTTTTTTAGACATTATTCACAATATTTCACAGTTGCCAACAAACGAGTGTCTTTTGTACAATGCAAGACAGACATTCATTTGTAAGCAGATTGGTCCTACAGAAACTTACTATAGTTGAGCTGCACATTATGGTGATGGTCAGACGGGTGAAACTCATAAGAGCAGATGTTACTATTCCTGTCACATGATTGTTTGTGATATATGTCTATATACATCGGCGAACAACACATTGTCTAGTACCAGAAAACATAAAGGGTTCAAAGCCAGTGGTGACATTCATATTCCTGGTTCAGACCCTTTGTCACTGTTTCCATTCCTATAGTTAATGAGCTCTCTTCTCTACGTAGGAGTAAGTCCAAATCACCCCCTCGTTTCGGTATTTTTAGTCTTTTTATACCCACAAAGGCAAAAGTCACACGATTTCCATGGTATTTCAAAAAATGTTCAACCAGGGATTGTCGAGTATCTGTTCCATGAATATTCCGATATTGTTCTTGTATTCGAACTTTTAGGGGTTTTCTTGAGCTTCCGATGTAGTGTTGTCCGCACGGACAAGTTATCAGGTAGATCACATAGGTGCTTTCACAGTTGATAAAGTCATTGATCTTGTAGTTGTGACCATTTATTACGACCTCCTTCGTTCTTGATTTGCCAAGCTTGCAAATTGAGCAGTTAGTGCAAGTAAAGAAACCGGTTGTTTGGGGGGGGGGGAAAGTTCTAGGTTTTGGTTTTCTTTCCAGAAACGATGGGCAAAGGATGTCTCTTAAGTTTTTGCTCCTTGAAAATCCCAATTGTGGTTTATCTTGTAGTGCGGTGGACAGAGTAGGATTATCCTTCAGGAAGTGCCAATGTTTTTGCAAAGTTTTGCGAATATGCTGTTGTCCGCTGTTGTATTCAGTATTGAAGCGAATTGTTTGTTTATTTTCTCTCATCTGATTATTGTGCAGTAAGCTCTGTCTGTCTGATGTTTTAAATTTAGTTTATGTGTGTGTGTGTTTTTTGTCCCCCCACTCGCACAGTCACGCATGGGTGACTTTTGGAATAATTGCAGTGTTTAATCTGGTAATGCATGGGCTCAAATGTTAGTTTAGGTGCCCATCTGGTGCTGTTTAATGGCAGGGTTGAATAATACTAGGGCTGCCTAGCCTAGGATCCGCACATTCCTCTTTCTTCCTCCGCACACACTACAGTTCTCCTTATCTCACCCTTGCCATTCTTTCTTAGTCACTGTTTTTTTTCCTTTTCATTTATCTTTTTATTTTTTACCTTTCTTGCATTGGCATGGGGTCAGACTTTGATGAAAAACTAGTACAGACCCACACGGAGTCATTGCTGTAAGCGGGGAAAACCTGCGTAATCATTTTCATTGATTTGCAACTCTAAATAAATTGATCTTTGTGAACCTGTTCTGAGATGGGGGCATCTTTGCTTTGTAATACAACAAACTAAGTTGTGTTTGAGTTGGTAAAATGCGGCACTCTCTAGTGTGTTAATGTGCAGTGAAAGTGGCAACAACCCATTCATGGTAGTCCTGGTCTGGGAAGACCGGCTTGGATTCATGCCATCACTTTACAGGCAATAAATCATCATGAGGGCAGACCCCTCACCAGTAGATTTGCCTCCGATTTGTTGGATGGACATTGAGTTTTTGTGAAGGTTGGATTATAGTATTGAGGAAATAGATTATCAAGGCGATGTCTAAACAAGGATTGAATACACAGGGTTGAAGGCCACAGTTACAAGCATTTGCAATGCAATAGCTCTAGCATTTGCTAGAGTTTGACCTATTGGCATTGTAAATGACGATTACTTTTATTTATGTGTTTTGAAAACCTGCAAGTGGTGCATAAACACGTACTTTGTACTTATAGTCCTTGCTTATGAGATGCAAGCTGGCAATAAAAGAGCAATTACTATAAGTACAAAATGCCTGTTTCCGCACCACTTGCAGGTTTTCAAAACACATAAAGAAAATGCATTGTCATTTACAATGCCAATAGCGCAAACTCGCGCAAATGCGAGACCTATTGCATTGCAAATGCTTGTTTCCCTTTGATACTGTGTAGGGTTTGTTCTTCTTTTTGATTTGCTCTCCCAGCTTCAGGGTTTTGCTAGTGCTGTGACACTCTGGTTATTTCTTAGAAGCTGCTTTTTTTCTAGCACACAACAAAATGTAAATGTCTGTAAACGAACTGTGCAAATATTTCAGAATATATATCGATGTTAGGAAAGCACAAATGAAGCACATTTTTTTGTAATTCTTAAGTGTGCTGGAAAGAAATATTTGAAAATGATTAAAACAAATGCACTACGTGGTGCCATTTCCACACACTATTGTTTGTGAGATGTATAGTTTTACCAGTATAGCAGTATGCCTGTGCAAATGTGCTGGTCATTTCAATTGAAAATGTGTAGTCAGTGCACTACCACACCAAATGACCCTCCACTCTACCCCATGCTCTACTCTGCGCTCCTCTGTCACTCTACTCCACCCTTCTGTTTGCCACACTACTCTTCTCCAATGCACTGTCAACTCCACTCTGCACCACACTGCTCTCTGCCACTATACAAACACTCCACTATATCCCATTACGCTCAACGCTACTCTACTCTACATTACAAACTCTACGCCACTTCACTTGAGGCCACTCTACTCTAGGCCATTCTATTCATGTCTATCACAGCCCACGCTGACAGTTTAAGTCTCTCCGATCTGACAATATATGCCCCTACACGACACTCTTTATTAACTCTGACAGTTTACTCCCCTCTGTGCCCCTTCCCTCTAAACCCATCCACTCCACAATGTGGCACTCCATGGCACGTCTCTATAGGCCAATCTGCGCACCCCCACTCTATCCCCCTCCACTCTATGCCCCTCCTCTCTATGCCCCTCCTCTCTATGCCCCTCCTCTCTATGCCCCTCCTCTCTATGCCCCTCCTCTCTATGCCCCTCCTCTCTATGCCCCACCTCTCTATGCCCCACCTCTCTATGCCCCTCCTCTCTATGTCCTTCCGGTCTTCAACACTCCATGCGGACTACGCCACTTAACGCTATGCCACTCTGACCCTCTACTGCAAGCCACTCCACGAAACTCCAGTTTGTACCACACTACACCGCTCAACTCTGTACCACTCTACGCCTCTTTACTCTCCTCTTCTCATGCCCCTCCCCTCTGCACCCCTCCTCTCTGTGCCTCCATTCCACACACTCCAAAACCCTCCACTATGTGCCCCTCCAGAACACTCCAAAACCCTCCACACCACTCCATAACACTTCTTCACCCACGCCGCTCCTACACTCTTCTCCACTAACGCCACTCCACTCTACTAGATTCCACTCTCCTCTGCACCACTGTAGTGAGCCACTGCAATCAGAAACATGACAAAACCATCCAATTATAACTCGAGGACTGACATTAAGTGTGTGTTATATATTGGAAATAATAGTAGATTTGCAGACTACTAAAGCTGCGTGCAGCTTGGATTTAAAGAGGACCTGAAAGGAAAAACGAATAAATGTGTGTTCTCTATGCAGGGTCACAAATTACCACTTTCACTCAATCTCCCCCTGCCGCTTCTTGTTTAAGGAAGCAGCCCACAAACCCCTGTTTTACCAGTACGTACCCTGAAGCAAGAGGAGCACCCTAGAATTGCGCAGTCCTGGCTCATAACCATTCCCCCAAGTATGCACCCAAACTCACCCTTGTGCCCCAGAATAATTACTTTTAACTCCTACATAATCCACTGGAAACGGTTCTCCTCTGCCTCCTGGGCCTGGGCTCCTTCAGAATAAATGCCTTTACAGAAATATGAAAGAATATATAGAGAGCTGGGGAGAATTCGTCGATCCTAAAGTCTGTGGTCCTATAAGTGACCACTGTCACCAAGGCTCAATTCTAATACATCTGGGTTCGGTAGCGATTTTTTCCTGCCTAGATGTTTCCTCGCTGAGTCCAGAGCAATCCTGTCTCAAAATAACTCGACTTTAGTCTCAAAAGACTTTTCGGTACCTCCTGAAAAGACGCGCCTATCTTTACTCCATGGTTCAGCATTACATCCATTGGGAATTCCTGCATGATCAAAACATGATTCACTGTCAAAAGCTACATTTATAATTGCTGTTAAAAAAAATGTTTAATGTATCGAATCTGCTTAACCTTCTCTTTCGTTTTTTTTTAAATCGCTGCGACTTTAATTTTTATTTCTTTTATTTCAAATATTTTCTTTGCTTCTCAGCATAACCCGTTTAATATGGATGTTTGTAAAAGACTAATTTCGATTTTCTCGCCCATTCTGTTTTCACAGCTAGACCTTCCGAGGTCCCAAATCTATACTGTAACCTAGACCTTGAACACCCATTCCTATAACACCCTTGGGCTACTCTCTTTCCAAACTGAACTTCACCCATGCTCAATGCGCCTTTTATGCGGTATGGATTAGTGTCACGCTGGACACAGGTCGCCGTGCTCATTAAGACCTAGTGGAGTCCCGCAATACCCTGTTCTCTGGCAGGACCCTTCTCCCTGGCTCAGAGATCGCTCTTTCAGAAAGAAGCCTTCAGAAACGCCTGTCGTAGTGTGAAAACCCCGCGGCACCAGTCTCGCAGCTGCAGCCTTCTGACTAACTGTGGCCACTGCATTCTGCAAGTATAAGGGCTGGCACTGTCGCCAGACAGGTGGTATGGTGCCAAGTGAGCCATATGGAGTGGCAGATCACAGGCGATAGGAGGTCCAGGGCCCGCTTTCTCTTTCCTCCTCTACTGACATCTGTGGCTGTTGTTCTCACCCCATCTCTTGGCTCGTCGCTCTCCTCTGACATCCTAAAGCTGCCCAAATTGGCTGGCACCGATAAGATAGCGAGAGGAGAGGCACTGTTTAGATTCTTACTTTAAACTGGCCTGATAAGTAACTACAAAAATGTGCAAACAAAAAAGAGGGAATACCACGGAAGGACACTTGAGCTAGTCGATTTCCTATATTTCCCTTCAAATTAATTTGTGTCTGGTTTGACCAGAATATGCACACTTTACATTCCCTTACCTGTAATGGATCAAATTCATTTTGTAATCTGCATTGAAGTGTGTTAATGTAGTTATGAAAAAAATGCACTCTCCTGCCTCAAAACTTGAAGAGCCTCACGTCATCAAGGCTAAGAATAGAAAAAGTATTAGTAAACATTTAAGGGAACCCTTGGAGCTGTACTCCTTTTGGCAGAACTGAGCAGGTAAAAATAGTTCACTCACAGTACAGCGAAGTAGTATTATGGTGTAAGTGTGTGTGTGCGCATGAGAAGGAGGGATGTGTGTATGCTATTTAAATAGCTTATTTTAAAAATATGGATTGATGTTATTCTGTATGATATTGTGTCCAAGCTTACTTTGCCTTATGCTAACTCAATATTTTATATGCAATGCCCAATGTAAGTAATTTTGCAGAAAAATCGACACGTTTGTGCACTCTGCCACCAAATACCTGTCCTCCCCATAAATGGTCTACGTTGGACATGCTTGCCAAATGAGAACTGCAGTACCTGTAGCTGAAGGAGTCCATAAAGGCTATTTGTAGGGTTCGCTTAGAAAGTGCATGCCCTTTCCCTGAGAGAGTTCGGTTTACATACAGTGGGGCCCACAGGTTACCATTTGTTAGCTTCAGCATCGCTCTCATTTGCTTCACTCCTTTATGTTACGGCAGGCATTATGTCCTCTTCTTGAGTTTGGCCCTCCCCTAGAGTATGGACCAAGTACTTGTGTCCATCAAATGCTTCTGTTTTTGGCACTACTTTTTTTGTTTTGTTCAAGCACTCCATATGAGTACTTCAGTTTTCAGTCCGTCTCCAATACCCCTGTAGCTTCTCCCCCCTACCATGTTGCTTTGCTTCCACTCCACCACCTTACTCTGTACTCTATGCCACTGCACAGTATGCCACTCCACTTTGTGCTAATCTATTCTATGCCTCTGCCAGTCTGCTCTACTCTGCACTATTCTACTCTACAGCACTACTTTCTACACCAGTCTAATCTACTCTGCACCACTATCCTCTACACCACTGCAGTTTACTCTGCATGACTCTACTCGATGGCACTCTAATCTATACCACTGCACTCTGTGCCACTCTACTCATCTCTTCCCCACTGCACTCTTCCTCACTGCACTTTCACTTCTTTACACTACTGCACTCTACTTCTCTCTGCACAGCTCTACTCTTCCCTACTGTACTCTGCCGCTGCACTGTGTTCTAAACCATTCCACTCCACTCTATGCCACACTGCCATGCCACTCTACTCTTCTCTGCGCCACTTTACTCTTCCCCACTGCACTCTGCGCCACTCTACTCTGCACTAGTCTTCCCCACTGCACTCTACCATGCTGCATTCTATGCACCTGCACTGTTCTATGCCACTCCTCTCTACACAACTCCAATCTATGCCACTCTGCCACGCCACTCCTCTCTGTGCCACTCCACACTACTCTACTTCATTCAACGCCACTCTACTCCATTCCGCTCTACACCACTTTACTCTGCGCCGCTCCACTCTGCGCTACAATCTACACCACTCCACTTTAAGTTTGTCCTCTCCATGCCAGTCTAATCTGTGCCACCCACTGGGCTGGTTTTAGCATGGTGCAACCAGTGCAGCAGCACCTGGCACTGGCTTTGGTGGGGGAGAACAGTGTTTATTTATTTATTTATTTATTTGGAGTTTTATATAGTGCTTAAAAATATCTTTTGGTTTAAAAGCACGTGAACTTCCTTGTGTGTCCTGCAGTTTTGAGGCAACAATAAAAAAGTCAAGATAACTCTGGTGATTAATGCTCCTACTGGTGAGAAATCTGACTTTTTCTAATGGCAGTTTGGCTCATAATAAAGTAGCATGGAATTTTAAATGTGCCTGCTGCAAAGAACGTGCATCATGCAGATCACAAAATTGAGTGTGAGTGAACGATGAGTAGCGTTCTAACAAAATTGTATGCAAATCAGAGAGAGACTATGGAGAGTTGAGGGGTACTGTTGGAAGGTGGTAGTAAGGGAATTCATGGAGAAGGGGAGGCGTAAAAAGACTGTCTCACTGGGTGCCACCAGGTCCAAATTCGGCCCTGCCACCCCACTCTAAAATACTCCACTCTGTTCTATACAACTGTACACCATGCCACTTTGCACCATGCCACTTTGCACCATGCCACTTTGCACCATGCCGCTCTGCGTCTCTCTATGGCACTCCTAGCCACTCCACACCACTATATGGCACTCCACACCACACTACGGTACTCCACACCACTCTATGCCATTCCACTCAATGCCACTCCACGCAGCTGTACAGCATAACTAAGAGACGCTGGCAAAATCAATAGCTTTTGCTTAGACGCAACCTATTGGCTTTGCCAATGTTTGTTATATATACCAGTGGGAAAGAAATTTGAGTGGCAAAAATAGGTGCTGGCTGCCATTTGGCCATGATGCCCCTTTGCAAACACCCAAACGAATGAACATGCAGTGCTGAATTTGGTGTGGTCGCTGGCACAGAGCGACAACATGAGGTGTGATAATAGCCCAGCCACAAAGAACAAGATGGTAATGTGATTAGGACAGTAGTAGAAAGCACATTGTTTTTAGAAATTTGCTTTACGAGTAGAAGTGATATTTCTTAGAATTACAGAATTCTTTTTGTTGGTCTGAGCCAAAGCTGAGACCAGAACCCATGCCTGCTGATTTCATAGTTAACAACTTGATGTCACGAGACTACATCTTGCGTCTCACCTTTACCTTCTTACATAGGTAGTGTATAGTAGAGAGGAACGGCTGAATAAACGAGTGGCCACTTCTTACTCAAGGTTAGGCTTGTCTGAATTCCAGCTGTACACAAGGATTCTTTTGCCAAATAAGATTTTCTTATTCACTGTACTTCTTTATTAATTTCTCACTCATCGTCCCCAATGAAAGTTTTGCCCTCTCTCCAACATTTTCTGAATATTCTGAATATTTCTGAATATTTGTTACTCAATTTTCAGTTTATCTTATAATTCAATATGGATCTCTTTTTTCTTACGAGTGTATGTGGTATTGTGCATTACTTGCTGCTCTGCCTTCTTACCCTCTCCTTCCTTTTTTCCTTCCTTCGGTATGACTACGGCTACTGGAATTATGCAGCAAAGGGAGACCAAATTATGTGGCAGGGGGGATTAAATTATGCAACAACAAAAGGAAAATTATGCAGCATATTTCACTTTATTAGCACACGTTTAACACCTAAAAACCGCAAAACGAATTGAGAGATGACCAGTCCACGTTTACGGAAGGCTTTCCCCTATGCAGGGACTGGTCACCCCGGTTTTTTTAGGACTCGTCTGAGACAGCGCATGCACTCTCTTCGAGACATTTAGTAAGTGGCTTTTAAAAAGTGCCACCAGAGGCTAATGCTGGCCTCCAGCTTGCGTTCACGAGCTCGTGCACGTGCACAGCTGCCATCTGTGTTTTTATTGCTGTAATCAGACTCCTCTGCTTGCACCCCCCTCCCTTCTCCCCCTCCTCTTTGTCAGTTTTATTTGTGTCTTCTATCACTGTGAATGCTCCTGCTTCCACCAGGCACACACACCATCAGTCGTCATTGCACGCTTTCAACAGGCACACACACACCACCAGCCGTCAGTCCACGCTTCCTCCAGGCCCACACACCATCCGTCGTCAGTGCACGCTTTCACCAGGCACACACACCACCAGCTGTCAGTGCACGCTTCCACCAGGCACACACACCATCAGCTGTCAGTACACGCTTCCACCAGACACTCACACCACCAACCGTCCGTGCACGCTTCCACCAGGCACACACCACCAGCCGTCAGTGCACGCTTTCACCAGGCACATACACCACCAGCCATCATTGCACGCTTCCACCAGGCACACACACCATCAGTCGTCAGTGCACGCTTTCACCAGGCACACACACCAGCAGCCGTCAGTGCACACTTCCACCAGGCATACACACCACCTGACGTTGGTGCATGCTTCCACCAGGCAAATACACCACCAGCATTCAGTGTACGCTTCCACCAGGCACACACTCCACCAGCCGTCAGTGCACGCTTCCACCAGGCACACACACCATCAGTCTTCAGTGCACACTTTCACCAGGCACACACACCACCAGCTGTCAGTGCACGCTTCCACCAGGCACATACACCACCAGCCGTCAGTGCACGCTTCCACCAGGCACACACACCACCAGCCATCAGTGCACGCTTCCACCAGGCACTCGCACCACCAGCCGTCAGTGCACGCTTCCACCAGGCACACACACCACCAGCCGTCAGTGCACGCTTTCACCAGACACACACACCACAAGCCGTCAGTGCACGCTTCCACCAGCTGTCACACACTAACAGCTGTCACACACTAACAGCTGTCACACACTACCAGCTGTCACACACTACCAGCTGTCACACACTACCAGCTGTCACACACTACCAGCCGTCAGTGCACGCTTCCACCAGGCACACACACACACCACCAGCAGTCGGTGCACGCTTTCACCAGGCATACACACCGCCAGCCGTCAGTGCACGCTTCCACCAGGTGGACACACCACCAGGCATCAGTACTCGCTTTCACCGGGCACACCCACCAGCTGTCAGTGCACGCTTTCACCGAGCACACACACCACTAGCCATCAGTGCACACTTTCACCGGGCACAAACACCACCAGCCGTCAGTGCACGCTTCCACCAGGCACACACACCACCAGCCGTCAGTGCACGCTTTCACCGGGCACACACACCACCAGCCATCAATGCACGTTTTCACCGGGCACACACACCGCCAGCCGTCAGTGCACGCATTCACCAGGCACACAAACACCACCAGCCGTCAGTGCACGCTTCCACCAGGCACACACACACACCACCAGCCGTCAGTGCACGCTTTCACCAGGCACACACCAGCAGCCGTCGGTGCACGCTTTCACCGGGCACACACACCACCAGCCGTCAGTGCACGATTTCACCAGGCACACACCACCAGCCGCCAGTTTATGCTTTCACCAGGCAGGCACACACACACACACACACCACCAGCTTTCACTGCACGCTTTCACTAGGCACACACACCACCAGCGGTCAGTGCACGCTTCTACCAGGCAAACACGCCACCAGCCGTCAGTGCAAGCTTCCACCAGGCACACACACCACCAGCCGTCAGTGCACGCTTTCACCAGGCATACACACCACCAGCCGTCAGTGCAGCAGGCAGGCTCTTCTCAGAGTTTCTTGGTAAATATGTGTTCGATGCCTGGGAGGGAGTTGGATCGAGTTTCCTTAGCACATGCAGAGTATGCAGGTGCAGTGCAAGAAATCCTGTGTGAGTAAGTCATGCTGCTTGGGGCTCACTCACTCCACACTTGTAAATTGCGCCTGCACCAGGCTTTTTCTCATTTGCAAAGTTCGGCGTATGTGCACATCTAGGTAGCCCCCACACCTCCGGGAATGACTGCTTCCTATAACCAGAATGGAAACAACATTCAGAGCAATGAAAAGAAGTTCATTTGATGCAAAGAACTGTTAAAAAAAACCATGTCCAGCTATTGTAGATCTGGCAACTTAAACAAAACAGCAACAAAAAACAAACAAGCATTGGCATAGCCAATAGGTCTCGTTTTTTGCACCCTATAAGCATTTAGTTATGCAGCAGAATATCCTTGGTGCAACAACACCAACTGTTGCATGGCTAAACACTTATAAGGTACCAAATGCGAGACCTATTAGCTATGCCAATGCTTGTTGTTAATTGTAATCCGTTTGAGCTAGAAACTAAACGTTTCTTTGTCTGCATCAGAATATAGTTTTTGTGACAAATGTGGCAAATCTATGCAGAAAACCCAGTGAACACAGAATCGCATATTTCCGGTGGACCCTGATATGCTCTTTGTCCTTTTATGCAGTTGTTCAGGGTTTCTATTGCTTTTTGAAAAATATGATGCAAAGCTCTACTACACTTTAGAGTGCTTGCTCTGGCAAAGTCGACCGATTTAATTGCCTTGGGAGCAGTAAGCTTTGTTTTTGCACCTAAATTGATTTTTCATGTGCCGTTTGAGCAGGTTCTCACATTATTTTGTGTTATCCTAAAGATCACAGACACAAATATGGTCACAATCACATAGAGAGCTGCAACTAGCCACACCAGACAACAAATGGCATCAGATTTCGCATTAAACATACAGATTTTGTTACCATCGTCATTTTTCCTCTCAAAAAACTGTCATCTCCTCAAAATGGGATAAAAAGTGGGCCAAATGGATCACTTACCGTGGACAACTATGTACCCCCCCACCATTGAGATGGAGCTAAAAGAGAGGCGAAGGAATGGACATATATGATTGGTCGAACCTTAACAAAAGCCCCTGTAAGAAATTGTCCTTGAATTTTGTGTATTATAATGCTATGATTACAGAACCAAATGTGACCTGTACTGTTTCTTTTAAATTATTAAAAAGAACTATTAAAAAAAAAATTCTATTCTGAGACTTCGATTAGGTGGACCAGGGCTGGAGCTCCTGGAATGCTTAGTATTGTTAGCTGAAAGTCCAAGACTAAAACAGTGTCCTCTAGGAGATGAAGTGATATGGTACCTATATTCGTAATTAGAGGAGCAATCCTCTGCAGACATCTTTTCATGGTCTGCAAACGGAAACATCTGGCATGCACAGAAATACATTTTAGCATTTTTTGGACTCTTACCTCAGAAAAGCGAGAGAAGAACAGTATTCCGCAACAGATCACACTGTGCATCCTTCAAAATGGACACCGCAGCTGCCACGTCATGACTTACAAGCCAGCCAGAATTATCTATCACACACAGGTCTCAGTCACTTGCATCAGAGGTGCAACTAGACCCAAATTTTGGGAGTGAGGGGTGGGGTCTAACACTTCGAACTAGGGGGGCAGAGCCATCTTCCGAGTTAAAATTACTTGTAGGAGCTCACGTCTCTTTTGTGGCACAATGCATAAAAAAGGTGTCCCTTTTCCTGGCAGTATGTGGTCCATGATGCACCAAGGACCACTAACAATGTTAAGGGTTTTCCTGAAGGAGTTGTAAAAGAATGGATGGAAAATGCTGCATTTTATACACATGAACCAGCAGGCTGAGCAGGATTTAACATTTGAGGTTCTTAGGACAGGGGCAATCATAGGTGCCAACTTAAATACATTAAGTGGCAGTGATCCTCCTTGATCTAAGCGCAGCCTTCGACACGGTCAGTCATGCCACCTTGCTGAACCGTCTGCGCAACATCGGTGTCGGAGGCGATGCTCTAAGATGGCTTGATTCATTCTTGCACAATAGATCCTTCCAGATCTTTGACGGGGACACAATATCAGCCAGAAAACCCCTGAACTGTGGAGTACCGCAGGGCTCTTCACTAAGCCCCGCGCTCTTCAATGTCTATATGCAACCACTGGCTGGACTCGTCGAACCCTCGGGTATAAAAATTGTATCATATGCTGACGATACCCAGCTAGTGGTTTCAATGACTCAGGAAGGCGCCGGTCACACCTCAGGAAGTCTGATGAACTGCCTAGAGGACATTAAAAAGTGGATGACATGCTCCTCTTTGAAACTTAATGGAGACAAAACTGAGCTCATGCTCTTAGGTCCCGCATCACCCACGTCACTTCCCTCCATGTGGCCTGGGTGTCTGGGCACCCCTCCCACTCCCAAAGAAAGCGTAAAAAGCTTAGGAGTATGGCTGGACAAAAACCTCTCCTTCTCCACCCAGGCTACAAAACTATCCGCCATCTGTTTTGGCTTACTCAGAACTCTAAGGAAAGTCCTCCCCCTCCTCCCAATGGAAGCCAAACAAGTGGCAGTTCAGGGCCTGATTCAGTCCCGGCTGGATTCAAACAACGCCCTGTACGTGGGAGCTCCTGAGACGTCCATGCGAAAGCTACAGGTGGTCCAGAACTGCGCAGCCCGCGCCCTGCTACAGATTCCAAGGACACAGTCTGCTAAACCCGCACTGAGCAGCCTACACTGGCTCCCAGTGAGACAGAGAGTGGCTTTCAAGGCACTATGTATTGCCCACCGAGCTTTCTGGAAGTCAGGTCCAGCGATCATTAACAAACTGGTCACTCAATACCACCCTAATAGACCCCTTCGGTCCACGGAGGCCTTTCTGGCCGTAGTCCCAAGAGTACGGAGAGCTAGGACCGGAGGAAGGATGTTTTCCTTAAAGGCCGCTAAAATGTGGAACTCACTCCCACTACAAATCCGGTCCAACCCTAACCTACTCTCATTCCGCAAACAATTGAAAACCTTTCTGTTTGCCAGGCCCACTTAAATCTCAGTCTCCGCCACCCTCAGCTCGGTTATCCATGCTCTAGCGCTTGGACGCCCATTTGGGCAGCAATCGCGCTTTACAAATCACAATACAATACAATACAATACAGTATGTTGCATTGGTTTCAACCTTCAAAAACAACTTTAATAAGATATTTAGGCACCTACCCCAAAAGGATATTTTGGAAAATCAGTTGCAAACAATGCGGTACACGAATATTGCTACAAATATTGTTTTGATCATACTGCATTTGGCAGCAAAGAATACCGTCCAGTTGTTTGAAGGATAGGATGTTATAGGAGAAAACTCTCTTGCTGTCGAGAGGAAGGATCCTTCATGTCTATACTCTGTACCACATAGACTGATGGATCTGTGCTCTATAGTTCTACATGAAAACACTTATGCCAATCTCCCATCAAATATTCATGGTTTTGATTTGCCTGGTCACTACCACAGCCTGAACTATAACCCATGTTTGGAAATATTTTGGTACTAGTGACACAATAATCGGATACTGGCCAGATGTAAATATCCACAGTGCCCTCACAGCATACATTGACCTACATCATAGGCAACCAGTAACAGAAGCTGCTAAAATTGGGTCGTCATTTGATATCCCTAGCACTGGTATTTCTACTACTGGTTTCAGGCTTCATGAAGGAATTGGCATGATAGGAAAGTTACCACAGCTCTTAAAGTCCAGATTTCTTTCTTTTGTTGTCTCCAGCTAGCCTTTGGGTAGTGAATAGGAGGTTCAAAAGGGTTATGGGTGGATATGATGAAATTGATGGTCAAATGGTGTGTGATGTCACTTCCACTCCTGTTGACAGGCGGAACAGTGGGTCAAACTTTGTTCCTTTATCTTAGTAACCCTGCCCATCCCATATGGCATTCCTCAAGATTCGGTGTGGTGTTCCTTTTCTTTAATGTGTATAACAGGTCTTTAATAGGATTTACTAATCACAAATGGTTTCATTTAACTTCCTATGTTGATAACATTGAATATAATCTTTGGGTCAAGGACCCAAGGATAAATGTAATGACATTGTATCCAGTGACAGAATGAAGATTTTTCTTGTGTGTCCTTAACATATATTTTCCTCTGCTCTCTGCCTAAAAATGACACCTATATTAGGAGTCCCACCAAACATAAGAACAGTGTTAAGTACTTAATTTCTGTTTGGAACTCAGGCGAGAATCAAATTCCCAATACAATTCATTTACAACATGAGAGCACTCCTGTGGGATGGGATGGACACGTGATTGAGATTAGTAGATTTATAGCAACACACTTTAAGGACATTTCAAAGAGTCTCAAATAAATCAGCGAGAGCCTGTCCATAGCTCTGCTTTTCAACTCATTTTCGCACTGAAGGAGAGGCAAATCCTGCCAGATAAAGACGCGGGATGTCTATTCGTAAACTACATGGCACACCGTCAAGGTGTTAAAAACAGTCCTGGCCCTAAGGTAGCAGGTCTCAGAGTGAGAAGAGGAGCAGAGTACTCTGTTGGAAGCAGATGGTAAGTGCTCCACAATCAGTTCAAGGTGTGGAACTAGATGCCAGAAGATGTAAAAGACTAGAAAGTCACTGCAGTCCCCAATTTATAATGCAGTCAAGCGACTAGTATACTGCCAAGTACCAGTACTCCAGCAGCAAGCAAACCCTCAGGAACTCGCCATCATATTGAACTCCATAAAAACTCAAGTGTCTCGGGTACAATTCCAGAAACAAAGGAAAATAATTAAAATTAGCTTAATAGAATTTTGGTATCAGCAAACAGTTTGGCGCAGGGACCCCACAAAAGATGGTACACAATCTGATAAGATGCTGCCCCAGGGTCGCCAAACAGGTACAGAGTAATTAGCTGCTGCGAGTCGTATACCTGGTGGTTCTGACATGGTTTCATGGCCCCACAATACTGCTGAGATTTAGGCTCATTAGGCGGGTGTATGTCGAGGTGTCACCTGTACATCTCATGATGCCACTACTAAGCCCTGATTCTGAAACCAGATTTGCCTCTAGAGGATTCCTGCAGCCA
Organism: Lissotriton helveticus; assembly: GCF_964261635.1. Classification (NCBI taxonomy): domain Eukaryota; kingdom Metazoa; phylum Chordata; class Amphibia; order Caudata; family Salamandridae; genus Lissotriton; species Lissotriton helveticus. The sequence goes on along the minus strand of NC_136062.1, from coordinate 163,889,461 downwards.
GACGGTGGGATAGTGTAGTATAATGGTTTCCAAACATTTCTCTAATAAAACCTTTCTCTGAGAGCTACTTCTGATAAATGAAAAGTATTCTGGATTAAGTAAGGGTATGTAAAGGGTACACAATTTAAACTCTGCCCTGATACAATTGTCATAGGGCACCAATGCATACCAGCTCTCTGGAAAGTTGACCTGTGGGTAAAACAGTTTTGTCCCTTTGTTCTTACTTGTGTGTGGCCTATCTCATGCAATACATTGGATGACACTGCTTTGAATATGTAAACTAGGTCGCAGAAGACCCTACTCATCTAGCTAATCGCGCTGAAGTACATTGTTTGTTGACCAGAAACACACCCATCCTTAATGACTCCGGATTATGACTTACTGGTGGCAAGGACATTATAGGTTTTAAAAGCATCGGCTTTTATAGGTCCGCGGGTAAAATGCATGCCTAATTACTCCCTTCTACACTCACAACTAAAGCACCATTTTTTTCTAACATATATTACATTTTTAACTAGGAACAATAAATGTCATAACATTCAGAGGGATTTATGTTAATGATTGAAGCAATAAAGGAGGTGAAGGAGGGATGAGTGGAGTGAAGGAATGCAAGAAGAGGAAGGAACATAAGGAGAAGAAAGAAATGAAAAAAGAACTGAAAGAAGTAAAATATAAAGTGAAGAAAATGAACAAATGTGAGAAGGAAAGAGAGAAAGAAGCTATTAAAAAACTGAAAGTGAGACTGAAGCAGGGTAATGAAAAAAAGCAGCAGAGAAAGAAAAAAGAGAAGGATTGAAGTAGACAATGAAGGAAAGACCCATAGAAACAAACCAGGAAAGGAGCAGAAAAGGCAGAAAGGAGATCATAAAAGAAGTCTGATGAAAGAAAAAAGGAAATGAATGAAAAAGAAAACTGAAAAAAATAGAAAGGGACAGAAAGGAAGGAGGAGATTAAGAAAAAATGAAAAACCCAGGCAAATAAAGAATAGAAAAACACATCAGTGTGTGTGCTAGGAAGCATTTTTTTTCGTCACTGTCATTCAGGAAACACACATTTTTACAGAGGCCTCAAAGGACACAATGGATACAGAGTTCTACACTTTCAAAAATTGCAAGCTCACTGAAATACATCAGTTGAAGTGCTCTTTAATGAAAAAACACCACTGCTAAACCATTAATTATTTCTGACTGCCTACCATTGGGTGTTTTAGTAAATGGCAATTGGAGTCTTACCTTTAATAAAACTTTTCTCTTTATTTTTACGACTACATGATTTTTAGTCCAGGAAGTGCTTATTCCAAAAGGTTAATCTGTTTTGTTTGGACTAAAAATGGCAGGTGTACTGACATCAACTCAGTGACCGACTTTCATCCTGAAACTGATAAAATGGATGAGATAAACCTGCTGGAATCCAAACTGCTGCATTTTCACATAGATATCTGCAAGGGTGTCAGTACTTGCACATACTCAAATGCATGTTCAAGGGCGTCAGGGTACTTTTTTCTGTCAGCTCCTTGTTTCTGTATTTTATTTGCTATTTGGTTCTTTTGTTTCGTGAAATTGTTGCAGGGCACCTCTTTTGTTTATTTGTAAACGAGGACGAATGTGATACCGCTGTGACTTCACAGCTGTGCCCCACTCATTTTAAACACTGCACTTCACTGCTCGTTAACTCTGAGCTGAAAAGGTTAGGTTTACAGAGTTGAGTTGGGATATTCCCAGAATAAAAAACACATTTTATTTATTTAAAGAGTTTTATATAGCGCTGGGTAGACCCGAAGGTATCAGAGCGCTTTACATGAGAATCAGCAATGTAACATAAAAGATCAACAAATTACACAATACATCAAAAAATAGACAATACATTAGGAGAGGAGAAAAAGGAGAGAGAAAAGTAGTGGAGGGGGCAGGGGAGGTGAGAAAGGGAGGGTAAGGAAGAGACAACAAGGAGAGACGAAAGGAAGTCTGTCTAAAGACCGACTGGGTAGGTGACGACCAAGGAGGGAATCCAATGCCCATCTCCCCTATAGCTAAACCAGGTAGCTCCATCGGGCATCAGACAAAATAGCTAGATCTCAATTAACGAGGGAAATTCACAGATAAACCGGGAGGGGACTAAGGGCCGGGACAGGTGAGGGCAAAGGTCAGTAGCAGGAGAGTGTGGAAGAGGAGAGGGCTAGGGGGTAAGGGGAGGAGGGAGATAAGGTCAGGAGAGACGCAGGAGGATTTGTTGTGGGCGTCATTTTAGGCAAGTACAGGCAGTATTTCAGGAGCGATCACTGTGTGGGGTGATTACATCACAGCTTAGTTGTCACTCCTGTCCCTGTGGGTACTGAACAACTCATTGCATACCATACAAGCAGCTCCAAAGCGTTAAGGGCCCAGTAAGGAGCGGAGCAGCGCCGAGATATGGGGCAAAATACACCTCTGAGTTGGATTAATGGTGTCCGGCTCATGGAAGATCCGAAGTTGTTCTGCACACCCCCAGAGTCATAAATGGCGGACTCAGAGCTCGAAAAAGGTGGCCGCAGACGCTTTCACCGGCCTTGGTAGAAGTCAACAGGCCTGCTGACTCATCATCGCGCCATATCAAGCCTCCCAATGCAAGCAGGCCGTAGCAATCAATACGATTGTGCTCGGTGAATCAGCCGGTGCAGCCACATCCGAATATGTAAAACAGGCAGCCTCACTGCTGGTGCAAGCAGACCGCCTATGCGCTCTCACAAGCAGAGCAGGCCTCTAATACACCTCGCAAATGTGTATAGGAGCTCCGAGCTATTACTGTTAAGGTGAAACAGCAGAGTTAGATCGTCGATGTCTGCAGAGGGGTCAGCGCAGTCAGTAGCACCTCAGCTACCCTACACGACAACCAGCACGCCGCCGGTCGCGCTCCACTCATTAGGCTCCGAAAAGGATCACCGGTCTCCTCCCCATCGATCGTGCAGTATTGCGGGCTACGCTCTCTCACCTCAGTCAGCTGTGTCCTCAGCAGGTCAGCGATTCCGTCACGGTCATCCGCATTTAAAGCGCCGCTTTGTAAGCGCTGCAGGTGTCCGGCATCGCCCTCACGACGGCGACTGCCATCTTGGCTGATTCAGTGGGAGGGAGGTTGTGGCAAATATATCAACGGAGATCGCTCGGAGAAAGGAGGAGTTGGTCTCGGAGTGAGCCGCCTATGTTCCGGTTTCGGAAACTTAGAAACGGATGGTGAGGAAAAGCGGTGGAAACACCGTTCTGTGGGCTGTAAGAGGGTTCGCAAAGGAGCAGTATCTCCGAATGGCCATGATGGGAGCTGACTCCAGGGCTGAGCGAATTACAGTTGCGGGAGTCCACCGGGGCAATGGGTAGTAGAGCCCCGGAAAAACGCTGCTAATTCGGGATGAGTTCCCATGGATCCGCTTCGAGTCAATCTAAATGCGGGTCCGTTCCTTCACAGGCACCATCTTGAGGTAAAAAACACCGGATAAGATTTTCGCCGATATCCTGGTGTTGCCGCGTCTGGTTGGAATGGCAGCCACAGCATCTTACGCTTCCAACCATCCGATGTTCGGAGATGGTAGAAACAGTTGTTTTGGTGGGGATTAAGCACCTCGATTGGATGATGAAAGCGGGGCTTCAGCGGAGCAGAGGCTCCGAGCAGCCATGTTTTCTGGTGCACTAGAAATGCTGGTTTATAAAGTGTGTACAGTCCCTAGGAGGATTAGACCAACCATTCTGGAGGTGTAAGTCCTAGAGGGCCTCCTCTCCAGCCCAGTGCACTGACCCGCCTGGGGAGGGGACGATAGCCCCTTCAGCCCAATGGGCATTGCGTGCCTGACTGGCAAAGCAAACCGGAGTCTCATAAAGCCCAAGCTAATATAAATCCAAATCCCTCCTTATTTTTCATTGTTTTAATTCCTTTTTCAAACAGACCTAAGGCTAACATAATGCATCGAGTGGACTTTGGATCCGCCTCTACCATTGGCTAGCTTTAGCCACTCTCTGTCAACCAATGACTTTAGACTTTGCCAACGCATATGTGTGCCCTGTTTTTGCATTGAACTGCATAAGAGGCTACTTTCCAGCTCTAGAACTCCCCCCGCCCCCTCGGTTCTGATACCCTCTGGAGTCCTCACGCTAATGTGCTACCACTGTATTAATCCTAGAACTAGTGTATTTTTCAGTGCTTGTTAACAAGTTGTACAAAATTGCCTAAAGTGAAACATTTAATATTAAATATTCATGTGAAAGAACCTAAATTGGAGAAAAAAAAACACCCTTTCTTCCACGCCTTCCTTCACTATGCTTTTCTGTCTTCTGAATTCCCTACTAAGTCTCACTTTCTCCTCAAATCAACCCATCTTTCTTCTCCCTTGTACTCGGGGTCTGACTGGGCTATAGGGCAGTCAGGCAGTACCCGAAGGACCGGTCTGACTGGTCAGTGGGGGGGCTAGATTTTTGGTTGTCTATGGGCCTCCTGGGTAGTTTTACTGTTTCCCGAATATTAAAACAAACATTTCCTGCAACAAATTGAAATCCATGCAGTGTCTTGCATACCTTGCAAAATAGTTTTACCATGTGTTTTTACAATTACAGAACTGCTGGATTGCGAGTGTTTATAAGTCAAACCTGCTGGACTTGCTGAATATGGGCCGCGTTTTTGGCCTTCTCATAGCGTAATGAGGTTCACTTTTATTTTGGTGCTGGGCCTGTTTTTGATCTCGGTCCAATCCTGCTGGTAATGTGAAGAGGAAGCTCCCTTTATTGGACGTTGTTCCCCTAGCGTGTAGATACGTACCTTTTTCTAGGTTGGTCACTATTGTAGTGCGGATATAGGTACATCCACTACTGTAAATACAAACAGGTGGCAATGCATCACAGGTTTGATGGAAATGATTGGAGAAGGATCTGTTGCAACAGTTTATCTGAAGTAAGGATTGTCTGTCTCTGCAGGTGCACTGCCCCCCCTTTTTTTTTTTTTTTGCTGTTTCATATAGTGCATACTCGACCTGAAGGTATCGGATTACTTTTAATCGGAAGCACCTGTTACATTACACATAAGATCACGTTCATGTTTTTGAGGCACGTTGTCATAAAGTGATTTGGCCAGAATCAGTGGATGTTGACTTAACGCCAAGATTCAAACCTGGTTCCCTTGTTCCAAAGTTGGCAGCTCTGGCCGTAATGCCACATCTTCTACCCATTGACGAGCATTTACAAATCAGAGAAGACCGGAGGGCGATGATGCTGTCAATACAACATTAGTAATATATGTAATCACCTGCTACTGATGGAAGACATTATTTGACTTCAATTATGGCAGATAGCTAGGTGACATGATGAGATGTGCTTTTTGGCTTGGATTGTTTGGTACCAATCCCCAGTGGCCAATCTTCTGCCATCATTTGCAGTTCTCTCTGGGGCAATATTTTAATGAGTAGAATTTGCATTCTGTGGCTTTTTACTTTGCTGTGCATCATCCTCTTACCAACCGCCTCAACCCTGAGGAACTATTAGTGCCTTTTGCACTAGTCCATTATATCGTTGGTTTTTTATTGGGTAACTTACTTTATATATTTACCCCGAGTTACATCTATGATCTTTCCGTGTTCCTGGGCAGGGCTATTAGCGGGCAGCGGTTGCTGTTTTGCATGGTCTTTGGCTACGATTCAGTCCTTTGCTACCACAATACCACATACTTACTTGAGAAAGTTAGGTGGGTGGTGGTGTTCGATCTTATTACAAATATAATGATGCAGTGGTCTGCGCAGTAGAGTTCAGTAGACTTTCACATGCTTTACTGTGATCTGCTTGAGGCTCTCTGAAAAATAGTGTGCAATCTAAGTATTAATATTGAGCTTTGCAATCTGATTATCCTCTATCGTTGCTTGATCCAGGAGCCATTGAAAGAGAAACAGGTAGACTGTCAAACAGTGGATGAAGGGGAGATCCATGCACAGAGGAAGAATCTGTGCAAGAAATGGCAGCCGAGGCCCTTTTATGTATGAGATTCACCAAGCAACCCTTCAAAGGGCCGAAGGGGAAAGTACTGCACAGATGGATGACAGCAGGGTGGGACATGTTTTGGTGTCTCGGGGGTTCTCTGAATGATGCTTCTTTTGGAACTTTTAGGAATGTAAAGCAGAAGCATAGGGCATGCTCGCTTGCGTCGTTGCCTTTGCAGCATGCAAGATGCGTTGACTTTTCCTATTGTGGTCAGAGAAAGACACTTCACTGTTCTGCAGGTGCCTGATCTGTTTTTAATAATTTTTAAAATGGCCAAAGTGGTGCCTGTGTCTTGAGGATTTCTATAAGGAAGCACTATGTAATGAAGCTATTTGTTGTGCACCCCTGTGTGCACCCACTGGAACACAGCAAACCTGAGCAGAAGACCTGCTGATTGGGTGAGCCGTTTGTCCCTTATCAGGGATCTGGCTTTTAGTCACATAGCAGGCCTGAGAGATCTGTCTCCTCCCTTCCATGATGGTGAACTACAAATAGAGCGGTGAATAGGATTCGTGTAGGTACCTGCACATTGCTTGTAGCATGACAGGTGGAAGAGGCACAAGTCACTGATGACTTTGGAGAAACCATGATGATCACGGCGAGCAGGAGCTCCATTGGGGGACAGCAGCAAGTGGCAGAGTAATCCTGAGCAGATGCAGTGCAGCAACTGAAGCAAGACCAGGAAAACTGCTTTGTGAACTCCCAGGAAGACTTAAGAGTGAAGAGGAGAGCATCTGGAAGAAGAGAGTTGAGAAGATGTCTCATTTATTGGAGAGCAAATAGCAAGACCTAGGATTTGCAGAGCAAGATTCCTTGCTCTCCTTTATAGGATATATGTATAGGTCCATTGGGACATGCAGCTCCTGGGATCGAGAATAGGTTTGTAACCTCTTTTGGCACACTGATTCTTCACACTCTTTGCCCTGATGTATATGCCCGCCTAGTGTTGGGTGGCGTAGAAATGCTGAGGTTATCTATGTTATTTCTAACACATGCAGGGGTGTAACATGATCACCACACACACACATCTTTTCAATGTTGTGGTAAATAAGACAAACTAAAAGTAATTAAAGGTTCTTTTTACCCTCTTACACAATTTTACTTTTTTTCTTGACCAGCCAAGTGATTTAAATTCCCAATCAGTGCCAACATTGGGCCGTTTTACACCGAGAAAAAAAGTATTGAAATTGCATTTATATTGCGCTTACTACTACATTTCTAGCACTTTATGTTGAGTAGCATGCGACCCGAGAGCCCAAAGTTACTGGTCAGGCTAAAACAAACTATTCTATGCATTTACTCAAGTTTCATTGTGGTTAATTCGTGATTTAGTTGTGGTCATTTGAGGGCGCTATGTGAGAAACAAACGCCTTGGGAATAGATATTATGGTTCCAAAAAAGGTACCTTAATACAGACTTACATGAGATTTAGTCAATTATATACAAATAAGGCATGCAGAGGGAAACAGAGGTGCATTTTAACTTAATAAGGGAGGGAAAATAGAAAGTAAAAGTTTCACTCGAGGTCAGTTTTTCTTGCAGGATTTCAATGAATATAGAAGGTGGAGATTTTCTGCCTGCAATCTGTGGGTGCAAACCTGTTGAAAGAAACTGTTTCAAATTCTTCTCTATAATGTGGATTTAAATAATCTTTCTTGAGGCATTTATCAGTTAAAGACATAGCACAGATACTTCTGGCACTGCAAAAAGGAAGCCCAGTGCTTGTTGGGACCCCTTAATGCTTAACTGTCAAGTGGTGCTACATTTAACAGCATCCCATTAGCAGTAATTACAATATGAAAACACCGCCATAGCCCCACTCCATGCAACGTAAGCAATATTTTCAAACCAAGAGATATGATAATGGATTATCGAAAACACATTGTAGCTATCGTTAGTAAATTTAGTCCATGTTTGTGACCAATCAGTACCTGATTTGAAATGTTCTGCATCTGGAGCCACAGGAAGAGCACCAGACCCCACAGAAAAGACATCCTGTCCTGCAAAATAGATGTCTGAGCTCACCTTGAGCCCCTCGCATCGACCTTGCCTCATAGTGGAGCACAGCTGGCCATACACTGCTGCGGAAGAGCTGGATCAAGCCGGGAACAAGTAACACAACAGTAAATGTCCCATCCCTTTCCTGTCCCTGTCACTGCCACTATCCACGGTGACGGGACCGAGTGCTCCCGACTAATAGTTGGAAAGGGGCAGGCCATGTGATGACACAGGCCCTTTGTTGTGGTTGAGAGTGTGTCCTTCAGTGCTTAATTGGAGCCGTGGTTTCCGGTGCTTGACACCACACTTATAACACTCTGCCACACGGTGGCGCTGTTCATCTAATTTGGAGATGAACAGAACAATGGTTGTTTATGAATGTAATATATATTAAACGGTGCTAATACCTGCCTCCCTAGACTAAGTCTAGGGAGGCAGGTATTCCATGTCCAAAACGCTAAAGGCTTTAGCGTTGGGAACCTGGAATAATCTTAACTGTCCCACTTGCAGGAGAGCGAGATGGTTAGTAGCTGTTTTGGTCCCTTCATTGGCAGCGAAGACGGGGCAGTGTGTGGTGCAAGCTGCAGTGTCCTCCTGTTACTTATTATTTTACAAATAAAGCACTGGTCCTCCTTGTACCTGCTAGGGGTGACAGTGGGGTAAAACCGCTTCAGTAATCCTATTAATTCCCTGGAATAGGGACCTTAATGCGTTTTGTTGTAAGTGTTCGACCTTTTTAACAAGTAAGTCATATCTCTCTATCTAGATGAAGCGAAAGCTCTGCTGCTAGTCTCGTTAGGAGTTCTGTATTCACCCTGCTAAGGGTTTTTCTATACATCCCATTCATAACGCGCTTATAATTAGGCAGCTCAAAAGGCTCCCTTAATGCTATAATACTCCAGTTCCACTGCACAAACCGTTCTCGCTGGAGCTCTCTAACCATCAAGCGGTGCTCCATCATCATGTGAGCGAACGTGCTGCACGAGGGCAGAGGGTGGCAGCCAATAGCAGCAGAGGTGCTTCAGGGATTGGTGTCTGTCTGAAGACCTCTTCCATTTTCGACTCCATACTTGAATGAATACACTTTTCCTAAGCACCATTGATCGAGGAAGATGATGCCCTTTTTTTAGCAGATTATTCCTCCTTTCTGCTCTGGGCAGTTTTTGTCTTTTCGTGTATCTGGGGTAAGGACAAAAGTCCTGTTGGCTGCTTGAGGAGGAGGCTGCCACCAAACTGTGAACACTTGAAGCAAAATGGTGCCACTCAGAATGTGGGTCAGATTGTCCTCTTTTGTCCTCAGACTTTGGCTTATCAGGTTCACATCTGTTTGCAATGTATTATAAACAATGCCGCTAAATTATGCAGCAGAGGAGAAGCAACATTGACTAAATTGTGCGTCAAGAAAGGACAAATTATGTGGCGTAATACAGTACATTTTGAGGCAAATGTTTCACCTCATAAGCATCAGTTTAACACCGAAGTACAGCAACCTGAAACTGCAAGGTAACCAGTTAACCTTTACAAAGGGCCTGCCACTGTGCAGTTACATGTGTGACAGTATTTATAGTAACCCTTTTATTAAGGATATCACTTTACTTTCCAGGGTATAATAGATGGTGTAAAATGCGCTCTTTACAAAAAAGAAGCGTACATGTACACCTTTCTTAAGTACAAGCTGTGCTTAGTTTATGCGGCACATTACATGTTCTAAAACTTGGCTTCACTTTCGTGTCAACCGAATGTTCACACCTTTTTGCAAACGTACAGAACAGTGTAATGCTAGTGAATCCGCATCTATTATGCAGTTCTCTCAAAACGTGGCACGTAAATAAAAAAAAAAGGCAAAGCCAAAAGTCCTACATTAGTATTTTGAGTCCTGACTGCATATTTTAAAAAGCCTGCAGTGGGAGAAAATACAAAACAAAAACAATTGCTTTCTGTACCTGGTGCTTTTTGACCAATTCACTAAAGTATGTTGTCAATAGAAAAGAGCTTCATTCAGTACATCATCAGTGGAAATAAGTGTTCTATAAATGCCAACACCAATGAATCATTGCACTTTTGTAGTAAAACAGGACCTCACTCATGGCAGTACCAGCAGTGCATTGGAAACAAACAGCCAATAGTGTGTTGTGAGGTAGTAAAACATTTCTGGGTGGAGCCCATCACCACTCTTTGTGTATTGTAAGGAAATATTAACAGTAGGTCAAGTAGACAGCTGCTCTGTCAGGCAAGACCCCAAAAAAAGATGCAACATGTATGTGAATCTTCTGGAGTGTGGGTGCTGTCTTTAAACAACCTCTGCTTCAGAAATAGCATCCTTGATGTGGACACGTATGTGCGCGAATAGAGAAGCAGAACACTGTCATGTATAATGTTTTTGTTTCCTCTGTCCTCAAAAACCTTTCTTTAGTCTATTATTGTGTCTGCTAGCAACAGAAGAGCAACTTTTTCAGCTCTTAAGCTATATGAATACAAGAGTCAGCTGGAAAGTGAGCAGCTCTCCACAGAGTAGGAGATGCAGCCATGTTTAACCCCAAGTTCTGTAACTTTAGTTACTTTTTTCCTGTTTGAGCTGGGAATATTTTGTTTATTCGTGTTTATGGTGCAAATTCAGCCATAAAATAAGATATTGCCAGTGGCCTTGGTCTGTGATTTAGACTATGCCAGTGAAGTCAGTAGCACGCGTGTAGTGTAAAACCGCTATGGCTGGAAGAGCCAATGATTATATCACAAGCTACACGACATGCTTGTGCGCTTGCATGGTTTATTTTTCATCCTCCTATTCTGCCTTTACTATAGAACATAAAAAGCGAAATCCGATTTGAGAAATTAATAAAATAATCCTGTATCCCAATTTTTTTCTCCGAACAGAAATCCGGCGAAGGGGTTCTAAAGATGCGCCTGTCAAACCACTGCACTTGTACGACACCCCCTATGAACCTACAGAGAACGGAGTGGACTCTGACCCTGAGAAGTCAGCGGGTCCCAAACCACGCGAGTCCCGCCTCCCGGAGGATGACGAGAGACCGCCAGAGGAGTATGACCAGCCCTGGGAATGGAAGAAAGATCGGATCTCCAAAGCCTTTGCAGGTGAGCTTGGTTACCACTGCTGCGTTTATTTGGTATTCGTGCTTTGGAAATGATTCTTCTTGACAGTGGTTAGGCTGTTGAGTGATTCACACCCAGCTCACTAGTGTGCGACAAGGATAGTTCTTACAAATTCTATCTTTGCACATGGGAGTGAAGCTGCTCGGTAATGTTAGAAGGACAGGCTAAGGAAATGGTAACTGATATGCGATTGTGGAGAGAGGGGAGGTGAACAAAGTTGGCAGGTCAGGTACAATCTAAAGGAAGTGTAAAATGATATCTCGTAAAGAGAGTTAGAAGGTGTGTAGAGTCTGTGAGGAGTAGAAAGATAGTGGAAGGAGACTATCCACTGAGGTGTTTTCTGTTAATGAAGCTGGCTGTATTACATGTCCTGTAAGGGTTCAGTTATGCTCCTGCAGCGGTTTCTTGAAAGGGTGTGGGCGGGCCCAGTTGGGAGGGATTTTTTTTCCACAAGCTGTACATGAGGGCAACCCTTTTTATGCTATACATTTCTGCTGTTGATGAGACTTTATTCGTTTTTTGAAGTGATATTATTGTTGGCAGTTAATTGAAATTCTTGAGTGAATTAGGGCGAAAAATTATCTCCGGTCATGAAGTCTTTCCAAAACATGCCCTAGCTTTAGAGAGCTTTGTCCCTCTATCCCTTGAGGATCTAGGTATGTTCCGTCCTCGCTGCTGGAGAGGATTGTCTTCCCTCATTTGTTCTGGGAACCTTTATATGTTCCCCTCTCTCTGCCTGGTTGATTTAAATAATTTCTTCCCCTAGAGCTCTGCATCACACACTAGGTAGTTTGGGCATTCATTCATGTCCCATCTGCGTATTGTCACAATGCTGCTAGACCCTATAAAAACTGAATACATGCTACGGTGGGAATGATATCTTCGAAGTAGTTCCAAAAGTCTGAAAGTGCAGCATATTTACACTTCTCTCCAAGCTCTGCCTACATACATAGACAGTGCAGTTTGAAAACCCGTAGTAGTGGGATCTAATTAGCACACCTCTCCCTTTACCTGCTGCTCTAGGAGGAGAACTGCCCCTTAGTTTTAGTATAGTAAAAATGTCACTACAGTGGTTAATGTCTTCTGGATAACTCACTGTAACTAACAGTTCCTAGTTTCTGGGCTTAGTTGGGAGAGGAGGGTGTCGCTCGACAGGGAATTTCTGTCAGATTGTTCTTCTTAAAATGCTAATTAAAGTTGATTATCAAAAAAAAGTGCCTGGCGCACAATAGCCCTTATAACAAGGATTACATCAGGAAAACAACCAACAAACAACCTCTACAGGGAAGGGCTTATAATAAGGGAATCACCTGAAGTACAGACGCAAAGCTTCAGAGATTGCTTTGAGCCACAGGATCAGAACATGGCACTTTATACCCTCATTAAATCGAGATCCAGCTACTTTAAAGTCCAAAACCTGCCCAGTATCTACAGGTAGGGGACTTCCAGACACTCATTGTTGACCAGTATCACTGCATAGGACATGGTACACTAAAAGCCGCCCTGATCTTTTTCTCAAATACTGCTCAACCATAGTAAAAAATCCTCGGACGAGTAGAAGGATGATGGTGACAATGCATCCACAGAGAACCTTAAAAAAAAGACCCCCGAGGAAAAAAAAATACAATAAACTTATTTTCAAGGCCAAATAGTCTTTCAGTCAATGCTATTAGTTATCTCATTTTTTTTACTTGTCCAACAGTCAACAAAACCTCCGACTAACTTTACCTATCAAACCACATGAATGAAACTGAACCTTTCACCTCTTTCTCCAAACAGAAAATTCAAGGAAATTAAATTGGTTTGAATTAAGAGAATTTTTTTTCCATTTGATTTCAGAAAAATCTTCACCACCCCTCTAGTTTCATTGCTGCTAATCCAAATGCCATCATTAAAGAATTGAATCCCTCCCTAATGACATTGTGGGCGCACCTCATAAATGCACCTTTCTCAGCATGCTGTAAGCACAATGCCTTAAGATTAGTCCAATTACTCCTCTGCTGAAATAACCTGAATTAGACACTACAATCAATGTGAGTCGAAACAACTTTTTTTAAATAGAGATCTCTGAAGCATGTTGAGAAACAAGTTAGACAACTCATTGCAGAAAACAACCTGCTAGGACTACTTTTCATGCTTTAGGTGAAGCTGCAGTACCAACATTACAGTACTCCACATCCTAGACAAAGCTGTCTTGATACTTGATAAAGCCAACTCCTGTTTCCTCTCTCTTCTAAATCTTTCAGCAGGATATGCTCACTCTCGAAAATCTTCACTAAGACAATGCGATTTAGAGGAATGTTTCCCAGCTGATTCTTGTCATACCTGAACAAGCATTTACAATGCAATGGTTTCGCCTTTGGAAAAGTTAGACCTATTGGCATTGAAAATGACAAAATTTGTATTTATGTTTTGCTTTTGAAAACAGATAAATAAATGGCATTGTCATTTACTTTGCTATTAGCTTAATCTCTGCAGTCACTCTGCACTCCCTAGCACTCCCTAGTCACTCTGCACTCCCTAGCCCTCCCTAGACACTCTGCACTCCCTAGCCCTCCCTAGTCACTCTGCACTCCCTAGCACTCTGCACTCCCTAGCACTCTGCACTCCCTTGTACTCCCTAGCACTCTGTACTCTGCACTCCCTAGCACTCTGCACTCCCTTGCACTCCCTAGCACCCTGCACTCCCTAGCACCCTGCACTCCCTAGCACCCTGCACTCCCTAGCACCCTGCACTCCCTAGCACCCTGCACTCCCTAGCACCCTGCACTCCCTTGTACTCCCTAGCACCCTGCACTCCCTAGCACCCTGCACTCCCTAGCACTCTGCACTCCCTAGCACTCCCTAGCACTCTGCACTCCCTAGCACTCCCTAGCACTCTGCACTCCGCACTCACTAGCACTCTGCACTCCCTTGTACTCCCTCTCACTCCCTAGCACTCTGCACTCCCTAGCACTCTGCACTCCCTAGCACTCTGCACTCCCTTGTACTCCCTAGCACTCTGCACTCCCTAGCACTCTGCACTCCCTAGCACTCTGCACTCCCTTGTACTCCCTAGCACTCTGCACTCCCTAGCACTCTGCACTCCCTAGCACTCGGCACTCCCTAGCACTCCCTAGCACTCTGCACTCCCTAGCACTCTGCACTCCCTAGCACTCTGCACTCCCTAGCACTCTGCACTCCCTAGCACTCTGCACTCCCTAGCACTCTGCACTCCCTAGCACTCGGCACTCCCTAGCACTCGGCACTCCCTAGCACTCGGCACTCCCTTGTACTCCCTAGCACTCTGCGCTCCCTAGCGCTCTGCGCTCCCTAGCGCTCTGCGCTCCCTAGCGCTCTGCGCTCCCTTGCGCTCTGCGCTCCCTTGCGCTCTGCGCTCCCTTGCGCTCTGCGCTCCCTTGCGCTCTGCGCTCCCTTGCGCTCTGCACTCCCTTGCGCTCTGCACTCCCTTGCGCTCTGCACTCCCTTGCGCTCTGCACTCCCTTGCACTCTGCACTCCCTTGCACTCTGCACTCCCTAGCACTCTGCACTCCCTAGCACTCTGCACTCCCTAGCACTCTGCACTCCCTAGCACTCTGCACTCCCTAGCACTCTGCACTCCCTAGCACTCTGCACTCCCTAGCACTCTGCACTCCCTAGCACTCTGCACTCCCTAGCACTCTGCACTCCCTAGCACTCTGCACTCCCTAGCACTCTGCACTCCCTAGCACTCTGCACTCCCTAGCACTCTGCACTCCCTAGCACTCTGCACTCCCTAGCACTCTGCACTCCCTAGCACTCTGCACTCCCTAGCACTCTGCACTCTCTACTCAGCACTCACACTCAGCACTCACACTCAGCACTCACACTCACACTCAGCACTCACTACTCTGCTCACTCACTCTGCACTCACTACTCTGCACACTCACTTTGCACTCTGCACTGCAATTACAGACTTAGGCAGCTGTATAAATTCATCTGGTCAATCCTGAATTAAGATCCTATATATTAACAGGCAGAAATCACTTTTCTTCGCCAAACTCCACGGAGTTAAAACACAGCTCAGCAGAATAGGCAATGCGGCTCCAGTGCCTACTCTCATGGAGGAAGTGAAGAAAAACAAACACATTCAGAATTGTTAAAATGCCTGGAATTAGGCCATGTGATCTTTATTATATTAAGTAGTCCAACGGCCACTTACCGAATGGCTATTAAGGGGGCAGGCGAAACCCAATAGGTGGACCTCCTCCGCAGACACGAGGTGCAACGCCTTTACCACGACCACCGGCCCTCTCCTCCCCCCTCCTTGTGGGGGCAGCAGCACCAATGTGTGCACAGAAAGGTACTAGGCCTTCGCGCTCCGACGTTGCCCTCTCATCCAGCAGGCTTCGGGAGAGCCCCAGCGCGCAATGACCACTCCCTCATCGCAGCAGTGATGGCATTATACCTTTACGTGCCCTTCCTCTGCAAACCCCAAGACTGGTGAAAAGGCCTCAGTAGCGATCCAACGCCCCTTCTCTCACCACAGCTCAGCATAGCCTGTGTAGGTAACACTCCTGCCAGCACAACGCCCGCAACCCTGCAGCCTCCGGGGATAGCGGCCGTGCCAAGGGCGTCCCGTCCTCTGCCCTCCTAAATCAACACTTCATTCAATTATTCAATGCACGCGCTGCTGCTCCCTGGACAGGGGGCAGCAACCGCCGCCCAATCACAGAGGCCATTGGCCAAGGGTGGGATTCACTGTCATTCACGCAAAAGTGTCATCCAGCGGCACGTGCCCAAGCTCTCATCTCTTTCTCAGTCGGTCATGTGTGCCCAGTGTGCCCCTCCAGACAGGGACCCGTTGTATGCAAAGTCCAGGCCGAACTGCAAAGACAGGTCCCCTCCACGCAGGTATCCTCTGATGGGCCTCATCGGTGAAGTGTAGGAATGAGACAGGTGTGTCCGCCCCTCCCTCACACACTCGTCACACCCTGCCCTACCACACCAATCCTGTTAAGGGACAGGAGGATAGGTGCCCGGGCTCCTCACACACGGCCCATGTAAAACCCGCGGGCAGACGGGCCTGGGGTCATCCCACGCACCACGCAACCCCGTCATCAGGCCTTGTTTATTATAACACTTTCAGCAATGCGGCAAACGTTCACTCAGGGGAAGCGCCGTGACGCACGAGCTCGATGCGCATGGGGAGACATTAGTGATTGTGTGCATGATAGCGAATCACGAGGAGGCACATTTAGGGGGCTTCCGAGAAAAACCGCAACAATGTCTGAGGCAGAAAAATGCAATGGCAACATCTTCACACAGTACTAACGAAAGAACTGGAGAGCTGTAATGTTTACCATGTGGGGAGGGGGCAGGCGGCAGGTGACGTCACACATTAAAAAAGCATTGGAACTGTGCCCTCAGGTAGCTCCTGGAATATAAGGCCACCCTGTGGGCACAGGGACGTACATGCCACCACCCTGTGGGCACAGGGAGCGTACATGCCACGACTCTCTTTGCCTGTGCCATAGAGATCGTGACCCAGAAAGTCATGGCAACCTCCGTCCTCCCTGGCTGACTTCTCTCAGGTGACACCTGGTCTCGTAAGACTCCTGCTCTATAAGGTCACCCCGGTCTCTGTGGTGTGCGTCTCTGTGGCACTGCTCACTGCTACAGACACCAGAAAGTGGCGAAATGGCGAAGACATTACAGAATGATTTACCATGCCGTTCCGCTGAAATAAGCCACTATCTGCCATAAAAGAACAGAAAGGATTCAATCCCATTAATATAAATGGAGTTCTGACCTCAGAAAAGCATCTTTTTGTCGAAGTTTGTAATCCGCAGAGCTGGAGACCGGTGAGCACTGAGGAGGGCTGGGTTGCCGGGGGAGGAGCAGGCCCTGTGGACAGTACCCTCTGAGCGGAGGAGGGGGCGGCTGCGCCCTGTGTGGTGACAGCACCCCAGGAGCTGCCCGGGGCACCAGGGGATGGATGTCCAGCTGGAAGGAGGGGACAGCGCTCTGAAGGGTGCAAAGAGGAGCTGACCCGGTGCCGGGACTGGGTTATGTACAAGGGTCGCGGCTCGTGCCAGAACAAGGCAGCAGATCTACCCGGGGTACGGAGCTCGAGCTGACTGGGTAGCTGTAGGGGTTCTATGCCCTGACCACCTAGGGTGAGCGCAGCTCTTACAGCGGTCGGGAAAGGAGCAGAGGACCTGACCCAGGGAGGGGCAGGTTTTAGGGTGTCCTGTACAAGGATGGCAGCAGCTCCTCACCTGGCAGGGAGGACCACAGCAGCTGGCACGAGCGGAGCGGAAGTCGTTACGGGCGTAGATGCCCCGTCCTAGGGTGAGCGCAGGTCCTCGAGCGGCAGGGAGCGGACTTGAGCATCTGACCCTGGTTGGTTCAGGGCTTAGGATGGCAGCAGCACTGCTCTTCGCATGATGGAGTCTGGACCACAGGAGCTGGCACGGCATGGGCGGAAGTAGCTTCACTGGGAGCCTTCCTCCTCCGCCTCCATCCGCTTAACCAGACAGACCACAGCACAGCACGGTCCATGGGCGCAGAATCAACAAAGTGCCTGGGGTGGAGGAATTGGACCCGAGCACCTTCTGAGAAGCACCTACGAGGAAACAGGGGGCGGGAGAGGACACGGGCGGCGGGAGGAGGGCGGGAGAGGACACGAACGGCGGGAGGGGGGCGGGAGAGGACACGAACAGCGGGAGGGGGGCGGGAGAGGACACGGGCGGCGGGAGGGGGGCGGGAGAGGACACGGGCGGCGGGAGGGGGGCGGGAGAGGACACGGACGGCGGGAGGGGGGCGGGAGAGGACACGGACGGCGGGAGGGGGCGGGAGAGGACATGGACGGCGGGAGGGGGCGGGAGAGGACACGGACGGCGGGAAGCGTGCACAGGAAAGCGAGGGTAGGGCGGAAAGGCACACGGAGGGGGCGGGAATGGACAGCGCATCAGTGAAAGGGGAGGGAACTGGAAAAAACGTAACTCCGCCCAGGGAAAAAATCTCAGGAACGCCCCCGAATCTGGTCCGGCCTTGACGGACAGATCCGGCACTCAATGGCTAGCCTCCATTTATGGAGCTAGCCAATGAGAGCCGGGGGACGTTCCAGAAGTCCTTATTGTCAACAAAGGATTTCACCTGCGCTGAAAAGCTGCGCAGAGCGCAGCCTTTCGGCAGGCGAAACCCAAAAATGGCTACCAATATATGGAAATTGCAAACTTGCATTCTAGCCCTCCTCCTTCTCCAAGGTTTCCCTTAGGATTCCATATATTCCCCACTGTCTTCAATGTGTACATGGAACTCCTAGGATCCGAGCTAATAAAAACTCCAGCATATGTGCACTGATTAATTTGCAAATATTATTCCCAGCAGCTACATTTGAAAATAATATTCCTAGAAGGAGTTTATCTGTGCATAGATCTTGGAAAATAATTATTCCCGGATGGCATGCTATCTCCTTAAACTCAATCTGTCAAAAACAGAATTCATATTGATTTCTACGACCGAACTGCTTAACCCCAAAATAATAATGGTTGTACTCCCTCACCTTAGTAGCCCATCGTCCTTCCCTCATTGAATGCACCAAGTTACAAAGTTTTATACTTCAGAAGTCGTGAGAAGGTGGCCGGGTATATGCTGTCCACTACTTAAAGTGGGCACCCTGTACCATTCCACACCACCCTTATGATGTATAAGGTCAAAGATAACCTTCAGAAAGCTATCCTAATGGTAGCTATGGAGAGCAGCCTTCAGGCTTAATCTTGAAGTATAGTAAAGCAGCTTGTTTTACCAGAATATCACCTCCTGAATGACTAAATGAAGGAGAATCCCATAGTAGTTAAATAAAAATGTGTATTTATTAATATAACACTCTCTATTATCCTCTACATGAAGCGAGAACGCAAAGCACACAATACGATATCAATAGAACAGTTGTAAGTAGCACAATACACAGTGGGCTCCAGGGGGAGACCAAACCATATACTAAAATAGTGGTATAACAATCCCAACTTGACTAGAGACAGTGCCTAGTGCACGTAGAATCGCTGGGACCCCAGGGAACCACCCACAGTGATGACACAGGGAGGCCACGGAGGATGGGTGCAGTGAGGAAACATGACTGCGAGCTCCGTACAACATAGGGAAAGTCGCGATTGGAAAGTTAAAGTTTAAAGACCCTCTGAGAGGATGTCGAGCAAACCCTTTGGAACTTAAGAGGTTGGAGAGACACCCCACCCCTGTATACTGTAGTACCAGAGTTACATATCCCAGGGGAGCCGGGTGCATAGATCTGAAGTGGTGTCGGAAACCTCCATCGTTTTCAGTGGAAGGCTGGGAAGGAGTACTGCTGCTGGGAAGGTGAAAAGGATCCTGTTGAATCCAAGCCTGGATTCTAGAAGGAAGGAACCTGAAACCAGGGGGACAGTGTCTGGGTCACTACAGAGACCAGGGGCTTGGTAGACGAATGCCCACCGATGTCTGGTGCTTCAGTGCGAATAAGGGATGCTTGACTCTGCAGCCACGAGGACCAGGAGACTTTGAGGATGACCAGGAGCCGGATGCGAGCTGTCCCACGAAGGATGTCGAGAACTAAGGGGTCGGTGTCTGGAGGGAGCACCAACAAGCCTTGGCAAAAGCACCCCACGCAGGAAGGTCAAACAGGTTACGGTGTGGATCAGCAAGGTCCAGGGAACTCACCAAGCAATAGGAAGTTAGGGCACGTCTAGAGCAACCAGGAATGCCCCCGAGAAATCAAGATGGCCCTCAGGAGGACCCACAGACCGAATGACCCGGAGTCACAAGGGGACCTCGAGCAAGATTACAAACCACCAGCCCACGGAGCACTCTGTGCGAGGAGGCCGAAGTTCTTTGGTGCAAATACTGCTCAGGGTCAGGAATACATGAAGTTCAATGCACAAGCTCGCGAATTGCCAACAAGCATATGCAACTGCAATTGGACGCGGTGCACAGGGGTTCGGGTTATGCAGTCCCCACGAGAGATACTGGCCTCAAACTCGGTGAGCGGGCAGATCGACCTCGGGGACCTTCAGAAACCCACCTGTGTTCCTGAAATCTCCGGAGTCCTCAGGAGCAGCAGACTAGTCAGTTGCGATTAGGTGCCTGCGAATGTAGGGGAGTGACTCCTTCACTCCAAGGGAGATTCTTAAGTTGTCTTAAGTGCACCACAGGTCCTGCACGGAGCCTGTATGGACCAAAGGCACAAACTAAGCTTCGGATGGAAAGGGGGATGAAGTCAAACCCAGTCGTGGTCCAGCGAAGTCCAAGGTGTCCAGACAGTCGATGGTCAGTGGTTTCTTCTTGTAGAACCTTGTCCACGTAAAACCTAAAGTCTTACAGCCCGGTAACCCCTTTTTTACCCACGGGAGAAGGTTGGACAGATTCAGGGGACCCTCCTAGGGGAGGGGCAGGACAGAGGCATGGCTACACCCATGTCCTTTGTCCAGTTTCGGCTAGAGCCAATGGCTCCCAGAACTGGTTTGAGCTGGACTTTGCGCAGGGACAGATTTTCAGGCACTCGTGAGTGCACCCACCCAGCCCTATCTGGGAGGTGGTCACACCTCCCTGTGAGAGGATGCCTATTGTGCTGCCTTCCTCTGCTCTAGCTTGGCTCAGCAGAAGGAGGGCAGAAATGTGTCTCTGGCTGGCAGCATCCATTTTGTGCTGTCCGGGTCGTGAAGGCTGGCACTAGATAGACTAATGACCCCATGAAACTCGCTTCAGAAGGGTGGAATCATACCCGCCATGCCAGTTACTGGTGTGAAGGTATGATTCCAAGGTGTTTGATACCAAACGTGATATGTTCCTATACAGCCGTTTTCGAAAGGGCATTTACCACGAGGTTCTAATACACCTCTACCTATTTGTCCGGCTGAGTCAGGCAACCCAGGAGAATGGTCTCCAAAGGCTGCAGAGGGGCTTGGCTGATGCAGGGGCACCCTCTCACTTAAAACCAAGCACCCTGCCCATAGGATTGTAAAGGCCTGCTATAGGGGTGACTTATAAGTTGTAAGTGTAGTGACCATTAGATATAGTAAACCTATATCTAAAGTAAGTGGTACAAGCACCATCTTACACAGTTGCAGTAGCAGACCTAGAGTTCCATTTTGCATGGCTTCTCATGGGTGGCATAATACATGCTTCAGTCCATGGGTGGCCTCTGGGGTACCTATGGCCTGGGTACATGGGTACCATATACTAAGGACTGATAAGGGTACCCCATTATCCAGTCTGGACTGTACCAAAGTACATGTATGTTAATTTAAGGGAGAAAGCAGATAGACCGGGGTCTTGATTTGCAGGATCCCAGTCAGACTAGTCATAAAACAGTGAGACATCAAGCAAAAAGTGGGGGTAACCATAAGAAGCAGATCCTACTTTTTTACACAGGTATCTCAACCTCCACACATAAACTCCCTGGCTAATGGAGCACAGTTCTAACTAAGGCTTCTGAGGGGCCAACCCCTTAATATCTGAAGATTTTTTACAAGTAGTGCAATCCCTGTTCCTGTCTAAACTGTGCCAATACTTGGTTTGCTCGTAATCTAAAAATCCACCTAGTCCTCTGAAAGCAGGCCTTCATGCAGCAACCAGATTGCTCCCTAGAGCCAGGAAGTATAACCACTTCACTCCAACTTTGATAACACTGACGTGGCTTTAGAGCATGTAGCACCCTGAAATTAGTACGTTTGGGTGGTGAACTCCTCTCCGCTCGCGGAGTTTTCAGAGTTTTCTGCACTCCGCGTTATGTGGAACTCGCAAATTTTTTCCCTCGCTCGCGTTCATCAATGTCAAGTTGGCGAGCGCGAAAATCCACCTCCCAGCGAGATTTTTCCTCGTTTGCGATCGTCAACATCAAGTTTGCGAGCATGGAAAATTAACCTCCCAGGCAAAATTTCTCAATGTGGGAGGTCAGATTTCTCACTGCGAGTGTTCGCGTATGCTTGTGACTGCTCATGTTGAGAAACCGCCCACTCGCGTTGAGAAAGCTGCAGCTCGAGTAAAAATATACTTGAGTGGCAGAAAGGAAGCAGCGCCCACTTGTGCTGTGCAGGATGCCTTTTGCAATGTTTGCACAGTGCGGACACTGAAAATCACTGCGAACTGCATGTATCTAAAGATACTGCACCGCTCGCAGAGCTCTGCGTTGTGTGGCGGAGTTTTTTTTTACTACTTGCAGAACTCCGCCCAGGCTTAGAAATTTCCAGCATCGTTCATAAATTCCTTCATTCTGAGTCCCCAAAGGAATTATTAAAAAAACAAGTCCTCTCATGGGCATTGTGAATTGCGCAATTCAGGCACTGTTCTACATGAACTACAGATCTGCAGTAAAGGGGGCACTCAAATAGTCATTCTCAGGGAGGGCACCAACATTTTGGAATGTTCTACCGTAGCTATCAGAAGAAATCTATGATACCTTACAGAAAGAAAAGAAAATGCTCCTTTTCAAACATCACTGCTGAGTTTTATTCGAATTGTGTTTTCTGAAAAAGCACCTTACTATGACAGAGTAAAGAGTCCCCTTAGTGACAAAATCGTCTGTCGTGTGGATGTCATTATCACACACAAACTCATGAGATAATTTGTTCTAACATTAATGCCTTACTTTCTATATCTGGAAATGTATTGTTATTTTTTTCTGTTTGCATTTCCTCGAGTTCAGATGTATTACTATATATTCTTTCTTTTGCTATTCTTAAGTTCTTTTAGTAGGCTATGTGTGTAGCCTTATTTTGATGCAACTCGTTCAGATGCAAATTGCTTCGTCACACAACGGTCACGTCTGTGCTGTACAAAACGACAAATAAATAAACCAGTACCCCCCATCACTGAATGAGATTTTATTTACGGTATGGAAGACCTTTGCCAACGTCTCTTCAAGAGGACTAGTTTTGCAAGTTCATCAACTCTGCCCCACTATCCAAGTGAAGTGCATCAAGGCAGGCCTAGCGTTCCTGGCCCCAGAGTACTAATGCAGTGAATCTGGGGCCATCACCATTGTCTCATGACCTTTTTTTTTTTTTTTTTAATTAACAGTATTCCAACCAAGCCTTTTCTGTAACTGTGACTACGTCAGAGCTCATAATTAGTTATCACTATGTGCATTGATAGCTCGCATTATGTATACATTTGTGTGAGGTCACTATGGCCCCATCTCTCTAAATTTCAGTGAGTGACCTTGTGCTGAAAGCCTCTTACACATTGTTTGCCTATTGAGACTTTGGAGGACTATGAACATCATGTTCGCAAACGTTGAGCTTTTCGTTGACCACGGCGAAGGGAAAGTGCTTTGTGCAGTGCTACAGGCTGCAGGAAAATAGAACATGTGTCCTCTCGTTTCGCCAAGAGTGTTAATCTTGGCGTGTGTAGACAGAGGAGCAAGAAGTGATGAGCAACACAACAACAGAGAAGAACAGCAAATCAATTGCAGAAACAAATTGGTGCCTGGGGTGAAGATGAGTGTGGAATGCCAACATGAGCAAACAGAAGCAGCGCAGAACCTGTGGAGTGGATGTGAGTGCATCACACTCCTGGACATGCTTTGTGGTGATGGATGTTTCATTAAAAGTAAGAGAAGCGTGTCTGTCCTTGTACTTTTTTATTTGGGATGTATTTTAGGGGCTGGGTGGGTGAAATGCACGCCTTTTATGACGTTTGAAGTATAGTTGTATCCCCATGTTCCATTCGTAATCTTAATGTGCCAAGACAGCACACCATAGCTTAAGAAGACGTGTCCTGATCGTGGAACTGAGAGGTGGCTTCCAGTACACTTTTACTGTACGGGGTATTTTATTTCTTATAGTACATGGTCTCATCTTCTCGCATACTGTTTAAATCCTTTGTTCCTTGCGACCAGGTAATTGCTGTCAAAAGGAGTAATGCAAAATTAATAATTAATGAGTACTACATAACTAATCATTTAGAGGCATCCTGTGTGTCATAGAATTTTATATCGATGTCACTGCTTTCTGCCAAATCTTGCGCTCGATATATTGGGTGCTCACCAATATTAAAACAACTATGGGGCTTAAAATGGAAGAACATCTTCATTTCTCCATGCAGTTTCAAGGAGCAAGAACCTAGCAGAGGCACACAAGGGTTAACTAAGAGAAAGAATAGTGTGTTCCAGATTAAAATGTAATAGAGTAGAGATATGACTTTGTCAATCCGAGGGAAATATCTAAACAAAAATAAAAAAAAATTGATTCCAGCTATAGAAAAGAGTGGCGTTGAACTCGAGAGAGTATGATCTATTTGGAAGGATGTAAGAAGAAGCAGTCAGTCTGCGAAAGAAGGATCATATTGAGGGGGCCGTTTTTTAGGTACCTATATCATGTTAAAGTAAATAAAAGGAAATAACATTCCTTTTGTTATTGATGGTGCTATATTTATGAGCCACTAGCCCTATTTGTGACCATAAACCCCCTCCCCGATGATAACCTCTCCAATGAGGTTACACATGGAGAATGAATCACAGCGCCCCCAGTGGTGACCTTTCCAGATAAAATTGTAGGTTTAGGGGAAACATAAAGAGGCTTTGTATTGCTTATGTTCTCATGTTTTGGGTGGACCCGAGTGAAACTTTATACATCAATAGTTTAAAATTAGCAAATTGTACAATTTATTAGTCCAGCATCTCTTGGCTGCGAGGTTATAATCCTCATATGGCAACTCTGCTTTCCTTATGTTTTCAATTTACGATGCCCACTTTTATACAAGAAGCTAGAATACAAAAAAGGGTATCTACTAATAACAAAAGACCATGATGATCCAAATATGTCAATGTAGTTCTTATTAAGGCCCTAAAACTGAAGCCTCTGGGAATGTGTGCATGCCCCACTATTGCCCCACCAAGTGTGCATTATTTGACTTCATATTGCATTCTTATAATTCAGAGTCACTTGCCATGCCGAGATTGCTTGAGGCTCTGTAGGCTTTTAGATAGTGCTTGAAGATTGAGTACATAAGCGTGTCTCGTATGCAGAACAAAACTCTATAGAGAGGTTGTAAGAACCGGTACAACTGTCTGAAGGAAATAGTCTTGTATGCCCTATATATTTTATTGCAGACGATTTTACTAATCCTTACGTTTAGGACTCCAGAAAACAGACTCTCTGCCAATTAATTAGAAGTTTTGCTGGTCGAGTTCCATCCACCTTAATTGAGGAAATACGAGTGTTCCCGTCTTCGTTTTGCATACTTTATTCAGCAATTTATACCTGTGAGGAGTTGATGTACTTGTACTGGGTGCCTAGCTCTTATCAGGATTACCCAGTCTTTACTGAAGAGGGCAAGTGTCACGAGTTTCCCTCTTCCAAATTGACTTGGATGGTGTTTTACCTTTCAACATGTTCAAAATATTTTTGGGGGAATGGCCTTTGCTGAAGTCACTTTCTCGATTTTATTTCAATTGTATAAATGGCAAGGGGTACCCAAAGGCGCCTTGGCGCTACCAGTGGCAGTAGAAATAGGCAGCCAGAACCAATCATGGCTGAACAGCCTGGTTTTCAGAGCTTTCCTGAAGCTCAGTAAAGAGTTGTCCGCCGCTTTGAGCTCATGGGGAAGACGATTCGTGCTGGTCTTGGGTGCCTTATGTATGTAGCACTGGTGTAGTATGCAACTGACTCTTGCTATAATTTGTAGAACTCACAAAATCCGGAGAGATCATAGGATATCGTTTTACTAATCCGTGTGACTAATTCTCATCCTGAAAACAGATTTTTCAGCCGGCACTGCAGTATGTCACTGATGTGGTATTGCCTCCCTTTACTTGGCCATTTTACATTTAAACTGTAAAACGCCCAATTTACATTATTTGTTTTGCATGTTAAAAATGTGACTTAATTATCTTTTACCAAGTCGTACACAATGAAAGTTGACTGGGGCTGGTGTATTTACTGACCTTCATGCATCCTTTATCAGGGTATCTATCCTCACTGCGCTCAGAAACTATCATTCAGCACAGACAAAATACGGCTAAATACTTGTGGATTGTACTACAATCAAACTTTATTTAAGCTATCCAGTATACGTGGGTGATTTCTTTTATCACACTAAGCTAGTATAACCTAATCAATACCTATACAGGAGTAACTCCGATCTACTCCTTACGGTACAGTTACAATGGCGTGCTATTTCTTAGAATCGACAGTATAAACAGCCAGGCAGCAAGAATTCACACACACAAGTGTAGTTACAGCTCCTTTGGGGATTTTAGGTTGTCCGTTACAAATCGACAAGTTTTCTGAGTGCAGCAAATAGGCAACATAGATTAAAAACATGTGCAAGGCAACGGTTGCTAAAGCGTGCTTTTCGTGAAACAGTAGTAAATGTACTATTTAATAAGTGAAAGTGTAATGTTAAGAATAGCACAAGGAAGACAAAATACTTCTTGTGGGTTGTGTTTGCGCGGTAGTACTTTAAATTTAAGTGTAGTCTGACGATTTTATGGGTTTACAGAAGGCTAGAAACAATGTGTTCTATTTTGAACTGCAACTCTAGAATTTCATTTCAGCTCTTCAAATTACTTCCAATTAGTTATGTGTGGTATGAAGGTCGCACGCACAATATGGAAGAAGTGTCTCTGTAGTATAGTTTAGCTATCAGAAATACAATTCAAAAACTTGATAAAAAGTGGGCAGAGAAAAACTATGAGTTAATACTACGAGTCCTGCATCATCACTGTATCTTGCCTCGAGTTACTGATAGCATTCTCTCCCAGGATAAGGGACGTAGCCTCAGTCATAACAGGATTTTCCAGCTGCGTGCCATGACGAACCAATCCCAGGGAACCAAAATCGTGGGTTGAAAGAGTCTGACAAGCCCGAAGTGTTTCTGTAACCGATAGCATGAAAACAGAAGCGCAATAAAATTGGGTGTTTAGTGGGCTTTCGCAGCGCAAATGTCACATTCTGGTTATTCCCCTGCAAATTGGGTTTGACTGGCAGTGTTTAATCTGCATTTCACTGAGGCGCTTCCATTTCGTCAGAGACATCTGTTGTCCTTCCTCAACCTATTCTGGAGTCTGGAATGAAATGGTTGCTCTATGGGCAGGAGTACTTTTGTGTGCAAATTTTTCCTTGTGTGTCAGAGAAGTCTTGTACGTTGTATTTTAATTTTAGCGACAAGTGTCTCTTAGCTGCGTCCCACTAATGTGTGTTTTGTTACTCCTTTACATTGGATCCATCCAGTGTGAATGGACGGTCTTGTAGCCGTAACAATAAATAGGTTTCGCCCACAAGGCAGCGCTTTCACTCTCTGTTGCAAGATATATTGCTAGCTTACAATCGGCTTGTACTCTGCTATTCGCTTACCATGAGCCGACTTATTCAATCTGTTATTTGCTTGCTTCCTACTAGTTAGCATGTGCGCGCTTTACTGCTCTTTTTAAGTTTGTTTATCTCGTGGAGCATGTCCTTGCACTGCTCGCTATTTCAGCGCTACTTTTTTTTCTTTTTGTTTTAGCACTCCAGGAGAGTGCATGTGTTATCTAACTGTATCACTAATCCAGTGCTCGAAGTGGGGAAAAAAAAGTAGGGGAACTGTGGGCGGAGAATCAGAGGGCGGGAATAACCGGAGGATTGGATCAGTGGGCGGAGTTAGAGGTGTGGCCAGGATGCGCAAAACATCCCAATCTTTAGTATTTGTGTGGCATTTCACTGACCAGTTACAGCTTATTATGTTATGTAATTCAACCAATGGATACACATGATTTAACGATTAATATGAGCTATTGACATTAGAAACCTATTCCACTTTGCGAATTTATTTTAATCAAAGAATGTCCCAAAAATACTTAAAAGTGGAAGCACGAGCCATTTGTTTCCGAGCCATGGAGTTTCTGTCGTCAGCAATATACACAGAGACAATCAATTTTACGTGTGTAAATGACTGTATAGGAAATGTTACATAAGACAAAACGTAATACCATGATTGGGGGTTCTCTTTAAAAATCATTATTGATTTGTTTAAAAAAATAGCACTTTTTGCAACATTAGGATAATCAAAGGCTTAGGGAAAAAACCATAACGCTCCAGTTTATACCTTGCAGTTTGTATGCAGCGCTTAGATGAAAGTTAATAGCTCAATGTTCTTTGTTAGGATTTTAACTTATACACTGCAAGTAGCAAAAGGATCTCACTGACAAAAGCAGTAACCCACTGACCTATTTACAATATGTGCACTTTGTGATGGGCCTGGTACATTTTCTTTGCAGCAGGCACATTAACCCTCTGCGCTATCTTTCCATGAGTCATAACTTCCACTAGACAAATCTCCGATATCGCTCTAGGAAGAAGTTTATTCATCAGATTTATCATGACATTTTTATTATTGCCGAAAATAGCTGGCGGCCAGGAAGGAGGCAGCAAGTGCTTTTAAAACCTTAATATACGATGCCCCCACTCAAAGTCTGCGGCCGTTGCGGACACACCAGTCGCACCGCCCTAGAGCCAGCTCTTCTCAGGGGTCCTGTGACCTCAGTGACAGAGTCACTGTTGCTCTAGGGTCTGCTACTTCGTAGGCCTGCCCGCAAGACTGGAGGTGAACTTCAGTATGGATTGTGGTGGGCAAGCCTTCAAGGTGAACCCACACTTGCTACTGCTATGGTCCACCTGCTGGTGCTAACACACCAGGGCTTTTCTGGTGCCTTCTAAGGTCTGGCATGGGAATGTGCTCCCTCAGGAGAGTGGTCTGGGGGACTGTTCATGAAGGCTGAACCTGGTTCCCCAGTTCTAAATTCAGCAGCTCTGCCCCCAGTGCTACATCTGCTCCCTCACTGAACACCATACTGCCCCACTGAGAGAAACTCATACTGCCTTCAGCTACAATCCAATTTGACCTGCTATAAAAATAACTGGATGCAACTCAATTCAAATTACACACTAGGCAAGAGCAACATGCTGCCTAAAAGAAAAGGTAACAACATCCTGGAAAAAGCAAACACTCATAAGGAATGAAAGATTTAATAAAGCATGTAAAATGTAAGCAGGAACATGGTGAACTTAACGCTTTTACAGTCATTATTCAGAAATCAAGTATTTTTGCCTGAAAAGTTAAGGACATAACTACAGGGCCCAGAAAGGACCCATTTCAATGTCCACTTCATATATGCTTACAAAACGTAAGCAGTATGGTTTCAAAAGACCACATTTGTAAACACAAAGCCGCCGTACACATTTCGTTTTCCAATCCACCCATCAACCAGGTATTGCAGTACCTCCAGGCAGGGCCGGTCCTAGGATTTTCGGGGCCCTGGTCAAAAGGGAATGTGGGAGGCCCCTGAAATCTACATAAGTGACACCTTCTGATCTCAGTGAAGCTGCTTTGTGCAGACTCCACTTGGGCCGCAGCTCCTCTTCTCAGCCACCCCAAGCAACTCTTGTACAGCCCATTTCGAACTGAAGGTGTGAGAATTACTTGGGGGCTGAGTTTAACCTGTGTGGGCTAACGTGCTGACAATGGGCGCCCTCTCGAGTCTCTGAACTGGCTGCCTGAGAGGTGTACCCTCCCCTAGGCCTTCCCACATCATCCCTTAGAGGCCCCAGGAAGACGGCCCCCTCCCATGAGCCTGTTTGTGAAGCATTTCTTTCACTCTGATCGGCAGACATACACGAGGACAAGTGGGGTGTTAATTACCATTGTGGGGGGCCCCATCCTGGCAGGCAGAGTGCCAGGCCCTGGGCAGCTGCCCACACTGCCCAAGCCTAGAGCCGGCCCTGCCTCCAGGTGGGAGGTACTGGAGGAAAACACTGCTGTTCAAAGAAAGACAAGAAAACAAAAGTAGCGCTTTACTGGCAAACTCTGTAAAGTGGCACTAATGTGTTGGGGTTTGAAAAAAATTATCTGGCCACTTTAAGAACACTCTATCTTGCTTTATTTAATTATTTTTCAGAGTTTGAACATTTTATTTCCGAGGCTGCACTTTGGAATATAAAAATGTCAAAACGGCATTTCCAGCAAAAGTGGTTTTATTTTTTGCATCCATTTCACAGAGGTACAAATGGACGACAGGAGGAGACGGTGAGAACCATTTCTTGATTCATGATTTTCGGAAAAGTGAGAAGGAGTCAGACAGAACGAGAGGGAATAGGAGTAAGAAAGAGGGGGCAGCTGCCAGCGGCAGAGCAGAAGCGGACACCTTCCTTGTCTTGTCTTGGCAGGAAGTAAGAGACAGAGACCTTTTCCTTCTCTGCTCCCCGCCCGTCCACAAACAGAATATTTCTGACGTCCAGGGACGCATGTTCATAATAAAAAAGTAGGGGAACGGAATCTACAGATTTAAAGAAGTAGGGGCACGCCGTGCCCTGCCGTTCCCGCCCACTTCGACCACTGCACTAATCCTCTTCTCTCCCCCTCTGTGCGCTGCTCTCACCTCTGTGGTTCTACCCTGCCCCCTCCATGTGCTCACCCTGTGTTCCCACTCCCTCATTGCTTTCTTGCCTGCTTACTTTTCTTACCGATGCCATCTGTGTTTCATGTTGCTCTCCTTTCCATTTAGTTTCCCCTCGGCCTGTACCATCCATGTTGCTTCTCCCTCAGCAGCACCATCTGTGTGGTTTGAGTCCCTCCCAACGTGCGCACCCCCATTCCCCTGTTTCCTCCCTTCCCACTTTCGCCCGTTGCTTCTTTGCCTTCTCGTTGCTTCCCCCCCCACCACTTTCCAAACAATATTTGATTGGCTGATAAAATGAAAGGGAAAAAAGCATCTGTCTCATTACGTACATGCATACACCATGCATGCATACACGTAAAAAAAGACTCCATGGTCTATTTTTTCTTATTTCGCCATGCACAGCATCGTGGATGATCCATAGCATGGCTACAAAACTGTTGGTGAATCCAGGGCGCGGATGAATGGGTGGAGTGGTATAAAATACAAATAAAGCGAGCTGGGGAAGGAAGAAGGGAAAGTGCAACAGAGCAGCGTGGGGGAGGGTGTGAGCACCAAACAAGGGAGAGAGCAACATAGAGGGTAGGGTGGGAATGGTATTTGGCATGGGGAACATACATAGGAGAGTCCTGGAAAACGCATGCACTCTTATGGGGTGCTTAAGAAAAAAAAGTTGTTACCTAAAAGTGAGCTGTGGAAGGATACAAGTCTAGCTGCACCTGGTAGTGGCACAATGGCTTACCTGGGTGCATGTGCATAGGGGATAGATCCATTTACAATATGGGGCTCCTTTGACTTCACTGCCATTAAATTGTAAATATAATGCCTCCAGTGTTGAGCAAGATGGCAGCTAGCCCGTATCTGGAGTACTTTTAAGTACTGCTTTGGGACTAAAGCTCCACAGTTGATTGATGACATGACTCATAGGGTTTAAATTATGCAGATACACTTTCTCTTGCCAAGAACACTTTGGAAAAAAGATCAGTTGCTTCACTCCGATCAGACCTGTTCTTCTAGCTCAGCCCAAATTCCATGGTAACAAAATTAAACTGTAAATCTAGTTCCAGCATAATTCCTTCACTCACTACCTAGGTATTCTTTTATATTAAATTTTACCGTATATTCAATCTGATTATCATGTAGTGATATCCTAAATATTGAATTTACCAGCCAGGCGCTACCTGTAGACCAAGTCAAGGCTCTATGATTCTTTTCGGCCGTCCCCATGCGGTGGACATGGCCAGGCCCACTTGTGTCGCTCCGCCCCAAGAAACACATCTCTAAAGGCATCAGTGAATACCCTAGTGATTTCATTTTTAATGGCATGATGTGACACGATTCAGAGCAAACTAATACCAGTCTACAGTGCATTTATTCTGGAAGACTTGATAATGCTCATAAAGCATTGGCAATTGTAGTGGAGCGATGTGGATTGGTGTAGTGTATCTTGTGGTGGAGTGTTGTGGAGGGAGTACAGCGAAGTAGAGAGTTAAGTGGTGTGGAATGGCATAGAGGGAATTGCGTAGAGTGCCATGAAGTGGCATAGAGCAGAGTGTTGTGGAGTAGCGTGTCGTAGATTTGAATGGAGTGGCGTATTGTAGGGACATAGAGTGGAGTAGTGTAGTGTGGAGATGGCATAGTTTAGTAGCGCACTGTTATTACAGACAATACATTTTCAATTGAAATGACCATTACATTTGCACAGACATACAGTTTTAGTGATAAAAGTATACAGCGCACAAATGATAAAGGGTGGAAGGTTCATCACCTAGTGAATTGCTTTGATTTGATCATATTAAAATATTTGTTTCCACCACATTTCAGAATGACAAAAAATGTGCTTCATTATTGCTTTGCTAATTCCGATATATTCTGAAATATCTGCACAATTTATTAAGACATTTACATTTTGCTTTGTGCTAGAAAAAAGTATTTCCTTTCACAGCAAGATTGTCACATAAATTCTCTCAGGTGAAGTCAGAGAAAGAAAAGTAAACACTAACCTGCCTTGGAAGAAAGAGTTTGACATTTGATCTGTGATCTAGCTTCTGTACCCACTGATTTTGTGTATCCGCTGACAGCGCTTAGATACCCCTGGGTGATACAGCGCTTTACAAGCTTATAATAACATAACATAACATTTTACCTCTGTCTTTGAATGCACAGCACATGTGTCAAGATGACAACAAGATTTAAAGGCCTGTTTATAGAAAATGAGAACTGGAAAAAGAATACAGTAAATAGGCTATGCTCCATGGACGGGACTAACTCAAGCTGGATAGCCTAAAACAAAGCCTGGAAATAAAAAGAAAGCAACTGTGAGTTAAAAAACACAAACTGAATGCATTCCCAGGGAAGCTGCCAGAATGTCCACACAAAGTCTTTAGCAAACCAGACAGCATAGGCTTCGACCTAAAAGCGACTTTGAGTTGTTTATTAGGAACAAAAAGCTGTCCCTTCGTAATGTGACTCCAGCCCCTTCATTGTCACCTCTGCACCAACCTAGATTTCCTGGGCACCAACTTTTCCTGCCGACATCTTTCAGTGAGGCAGATTAGGAGAGAGGCCTTAACACCACATCTTATTGGGCCCTATGGAGGGCTGAACCCTTCTGGCATAAAAATCGAACTTTCAGTTAATTCTTAAATTCCAAAAGCCAAAAAGGGGAAATTGCTGTTTCGGTAATGAGAACCAGGTACTGGCAGGGCAACTTGCCTTAGGACATGGTACCATATTGTAAGTATTTGTCACACTTTGAGAGAGGATAGGTGTTTTTGCCTTAGGCGTACACTTGTACATTTGCCCCAGGTAATGTGATACCAATGTTTTCTCTACTCACCATCTCCTCATACCAGGAAAATCCTCTGTCCCCTCAAGTGCCATCTTTCAGTGGCACTGACATTACTCGATTGCCCTCTAAGCAACAGCTGTTATCATCACAGTCAGTGAACCATCCTGTTTGAGCTAACAGCCTTGGCGTCCAGGTAAAGAACATCAAGGTAAATGGCAATATCCTTCACAATTGACCTATTTTAGCGTGCGAGGGGCTTTCGCTGTTGACCCTTCACCTTTGCAGTCCTTTGCACACTTATAGGCTGCTCCTCAATGGACCTATTTGAATGGTCTTCTTTTGAATTGTATTCCTTTGTACAATTCTGCTGTAAACTCAGCCGGTTTGAATACAGCATCTTGAACTACTTTTTTACCCAGTGTTTTGAGTTTACATCCGAGTGACCACTGTGCTGGGATTCTACTCCCATGCTATGTGCTACTCTGAAATAGGCGGACTTTAATTGGTACTGTGCATTTTACTCCTCTGAACTATTGTGCTCCAAACTAGCTCTAAATGCAAGTGCTCTAAATCTTTTTCCTCAACTCCTCTTCCTACTCAGTGCATTGACGTTGCATCTGAGTGGACGCTAATACAATTTCGCTCCCAAGTATTGTGCTCCTCTGAATTATCCTGCTTTATCTGCTATGATCTGAACTGTCGCTGTGTCCCTGTCCTGGGTTTTTCTCATTCTAGGGACCATCACCAGTGTCCTTACACATTTGGACTACAGTAACAGCCTTTACGCTGGCACCACTGACCAGTTACCCTAAAGAGTCAGGGAGCACTGTAACCCGTTGCCCACATCTGCATCTAGAAGTCCACATCTCCAATGTATGCCAATATTATGCCATCTTACAGGGGCATGATTAATCTCCTTAAAGGCCCTATGCCTCACCAGCCAGGGGAACCCATTCCAGAATCAATGTCATGCATATCATCCAAGATGAAGCCTCTGTTCAAAGATGTCCCTTGTATTGCAATCCTTTTGTATGATAGATTGTTAGTTGGAGGATAAACAACTTGTGCAACGGCCACAAAAAACTTTAAGACCCTCCTTCCCCCTTAACTCGCTCATCTAAAGGACCTTCAGCACTATGTGACTTTGTGCAAGGCACTGAACTAGCTTGTTCCACTCACTCGCCTCAGCCTTGCAATATGACCAGACGGCTGTTCACAAGGAGCTGCCAACACAGGCATGCCTGAAAGTTTGTAAAGCAACCACCATCCTAACATCTATCGGACTAAGTATTGATCTGCCACTCTACAAATGCAAGAACACTCTGAGGATCAAACTAGACTCCTGGTGATTACATGGGTACAAATTATAAACTCCTCCATTGATGTAGCTTAACTTAATGATCGTTGCACCACGACTGGAGGCCACCTCTGATCCTCACACATGGGACCTGCACACTCAATGCTGAATGTATAGATCACAAGCATCCTGACTGCTCTGCCATCGTTACTTTGTGGCCACCCACATACACTCTATAGACCATCTCAGTCAAGTGCAGTTGGCGCATCATTCCTCCACGCCCTATATGTAATACGTCACAGCACTTCAGGTCACACTAGAGGCAGCAAAAGGTTTAATAAATGCACAATCAGTAAATATGGATTTTCTTATGATCTGTAAAATCCCTAGGAAGCAATTCCATAGCCTGGTGTCAAAGACCGATAGGAGGAGTCTTTGTTTTGCCAACATCCGTTTATTTCTTGCTCTTAAGAGTATTTATTTCTTGCTCTTAAGAGTATATCAAAAGGTGGTGCTTAACACTAAAGACCCTATATTTATTATTGGTTGTGCTCAGCATAACACCCAATGGCTTATATCAGAGGGTATAAGTGATAGCATGTGAACAGGCCAGCTGAAACTATTACTGGACGGAGTATGGGATAATCAAGGATTAATATCAGAGTCTTTAGAACCCGCTTGGGTGATGTAATCTTAACATTTTGATGGTACTGAGATGAAACTGGCAAACAGCAAGAAATCTGATTTGGGACTGTATCATGAATTGGAGATTAAGTATGTTTTCAGTGGCTACATTGACCATCTGCACGGTCTAGTTGATGCAATCTCTGCGCCTGCTAGAGTCTGAGCTTTGTGTTAGAAGGATGTTCCATTTATGCAGTATTACTGCTGCTTAAATGCAACAATGTCGATAAATTATTGAAACCTGATGATGGCCGGAGACAAAAGAGCTCTATAATTAGGAGGTAGGATTTATAATTTGTGATGGATGGAGAATAGAGATTTAAACACGGTGGAATATAAGCTCTGCATATTTACCCTTCACAATATACAAACAATTTCTTAAAGCAAATGATTTCTTGTAGGTGTATCTTGCTTGATGTGGGCCTGTTGTAATGGAAAATTTACTAGTGCGAACAATGGCCTCGCTGAAGTGTATGACACGTTTCGCCGACATGGTGCCCTTTCTGAAGGATGGATACATTCACATTTATGAAATGCACAGATGTCACATACAAGTGAGTCATGCAGCCATTCTAGGATTTAAGTAGCTTATTACTATCAGAGCAAACCGGGTAGGGTAGGAAGGGAGCATTGGCCATGGGTAAGCTGAGGCTACCATGAAAGGAATTGGAAGGACTAGAGTTGCCACTTTTCTTAGACAAATTGTCAGGATTCTTTTGTAACACAAACTTCTCAGTAGTGTAGCCAGTGTGTCATGGGCCCTAGTGCAAGGTAGGATATTACCCCACCCCTTGCTGCTGTTTGATTAGTAAAATACAGAAATAATAAGGTGTTAGCGGATCCTCAGACGTCTGGGCCCGGTGCCACTTTCTCTGCTGCTCTAATGGAAGCTCCGCCCCTGCTCTTTGTATTTGCTGCAATCATCACTCTGAAACAATGTAAACCGCTCTCACATACTTTATAACTGTTTTCTGTAGGAGTTTGCTTTTTTAGTTTTATGTTTCATAAAGAGAAAAGAAACTAAAGGAATTAATTGCTTTTCTGAATATTTTACTGGCCTGGAATTCAGAAACACCGGTCGGGTGGATTAAAAAAAAAAGCAGCCCTAGGAGGGATAAAGACAGGAGGAACTGGGCCTGTGACTAGAGATGGGTAAGTCCAGGGCTACATGGGCGGTAATGCAATATATGTTTAGTAATGTTAAACTTTTTCAAATTTCCCAAGTCTGTATGCAGTTAGAAACTGTTCACGTATAGGATCTATTGTTTCTTGTCAAAGCTTGTGTAACAGAATAGTTGTACACTTCAGGTACATTACCTGCAATATGTTTTAGCATTACCTCTTGGCAATAGACACAACAGTGAGAGATGTCCAGTTTCTACCTGTTTTTCTACTGGGCAGTTTTAACTCTGTCGCCCACTACTCAGAGATCAGTTGATGATATTTAAAAGCATATATTTAGTGCAGTTGTACTCGGGACAGCTTGAAATAACTTCAGGGGAGGATCAAATTATGTGGCAGGTTTACCAAATTATGTGGCAAGAAGTTCTTGACATTATGCGTTAGATTTTGTGATAGTTTTCCTCATTATTTTTTCTCATTTTTACAAGTTAACACTATCTGGGCAAAGGTTTCACCTCATTAGTACCAGTCTGACACCCAAAATACAGCAATCCACAGCAGCAAGATGACCAGACAACCTTTGCGAAGCACCTTTCACTACACAACTACGCAGGCTTTGTTGTTTGTGTCGTTTGATCCATTTGGGCTAGAAACCATTTTTTTGTTAAAATCAGCAGATTAGGCAGCAGTTGATGGATTATATGGCAAGGGTGGCTAATCCATAATTGTGTGGACAATGCAGCAGCTGCAACATTGCATGATTCCAGTGGACCTGGTTAAAATTTATACTAATATTGAAGTGATTGTGCATTATTTGATGAAAAACGCACATAAGGAAACTTGTTCTCAAAAAACTTTCTCCTCAAACCTGTTTTTTCATTTGAAAAAAATGTCACATTCCCTATAT
Organism: Lissotriton helveticus; assembly: GCF_964261635.1. NCBI lineage: Eukaryota > Metazoa > Chordata > Amphibia > Caudata > Salamandridae > Lissotriton > Lissotriton helveticus. The sequence goes on along the minus strand of NC_136062.1, from coordinate 163,852,177 downwards.
GCTGAATCCATTCTGGGAAACACTCTTTATTTTGAAGAAAAAAATCCTTGTGATCTTTTTTTCTAGGAACACACTAAGCCATTATTGTCCGCTTCTTTGGGGAATAGGGGCCTTTCATACACCCTTCTTCCTTTTGCCAGTCTACCTTCTCTGTCTTTTTATAGGGGGGTGGGGGAGGGTACACATCACTCCCTTGTTTTTTTTCTCTGTAGCATTTTGCTATACCCTTGCCATTTTATCTCTCTATTCTCTAAACCAGTGGTTCCCAAACTTTTCACCCCTGAGGACCCCCATTGAGTCACTACTGGGATCTGGAGACCCCCAAACAATTTGTATGATTTAAATCTCAAACATTAAAAACTGTAAGCTGAAGAAAAAAAATGCATGTGTGCACAACAAAGACTAGACTTGAATTACTAAAGAGTTTAGTATTTTTATATTAAACATATTTGCAAAAATTGAAAAATCCAAAGAGGAAGGTTGGTGCTGTAGCTCATGACTAACTTTTCATTGTATGGTTTTATTGCTCAGCCTGAGGCTCCTGCTCCTGCCAAGGCTGGACTGGAAACCTAAAGCTGCTCTGGCAAATTATGTCACACCAGTCCCCGTACAGTGCACACCAAGTGCAGCGAGTGAGTCTGACCACTACAAAGGGTGCTTAGGGGAGTTCTGCCCCAAGACAATTTTGGGGAAAAGGGTGCATTTTACAACACATTTCTCAATATATATTAAATTGTATTAGCTTTTTAAGCATAGTAAACAATGACCTTACTATGCACCAGGATACAACAATCATTTGTCAATCTTCAATGAATGACAATCTTCAATGATTCCCTCACTACTACCCTCCAACAGTGCCTCTCATCTCTCCACAGCCCCACTGTCACATGTATTTAGCACCTCTCATACCATTATAGGGAGTCCAGAGTACTTTACATCACACACATATAGAGAAAATGAATCATGTGTGTAAATCAGTGAATAGAAAATGTTACATATGGCAAAGGGGACTACAAGGTGTAGGATTCACATGTCATCCACACTGGTAGGCATTTTTAAGAGTGCTTGGTCAGGATTCAGAACATAACACAGGAGTTAGCATTGACTTTAATAATACAAATTAATTTCTACCCAAACAAACCTTTTTAGTAGCATTTGGATAATGAAAGACTGGGAAAAAGCATAACTTACTAACTCGTACCATGCGGTTTGCATGCAGCTCTTTGATTGCAGTTCATAGCTCATTGTGCTAGACTACGATTGGAACGTGTGAACTGCACAGTAACAAAAGAATCTCTGTGGCAAAAGCAGGTACCCACTGAGCTATGCACAAAACAAAATACTAAATGCGTTGGTAGACATTCTTTGCAGCAGGCATATTAACCACCAGCGCTTCCTAAGATGAGTCAAAGCTACCACTGGACAAACCTCCATCTCTCTACAGTAGGTACATTAATTACTGGAGTTATCTTGACACTTTTATTGCTGCCAACAAATTGCTCATTAACAAGGAACTTTGCAGTGTTTTTAAAACTGCTGCCTGAGGACCCCCTAGAAATGTGTCACGGACCCCTGGGGGTCCGCGTACCCCATTTTGGGAACCACTGCTCTAAACTATTTATCTTTACCCTTCATCTCTATCCCTTCCTTTTCCCGGCTGCCTTTCCCTATATACACCTTAGGGACTCTGTTTATCCACATACCACTGCAAGGACACAAGTATTGCTAAAATTGGAAGTATTTCTAGCAAGAATATCTATCGTTACCAAGTGCCTTTACCCGCACTGTCTATACCGTAGTACATATCTACCCCACTTATAGCCCAGTTATTTTACCCCTTCATATAACGTACCAGCTCTAACTATATTATAAAGCTTCAATCCTAATCTGTGCTTTAGGCTGCCTACCCTTACTTGACCCTAATACGTCTACCAAGACATCTCCCCTTGTACCTCTGGTTCAGTCCTGCAACACTTGTTTTAGCAAAGTCCCTTCCCATACCCAGTACCTCTATATATGTCTTGTACGTCTAACCTGACCTATGCTTCAGTAATTTTACTCTGCTATCTACCATACCACCTCTCCCCATGTATACCGTAGTGCCTCTGGCAACTATGGCCTCAGACCTCTACCCCTACTAATGCCATTGTACTTCTGGATTACTGCAACCTGTGTTCTTCTTACCCGTATTCTTTTACCATTCTTTTATGCCTCTTCTCACCTTTGTGCTTCGTTTGGATTTTTAATTTCTCACTTTTTGGGGAAATGTGAATTTTTATTTTGGAAAATCATCAACTTTCAGTTTGATCAGACTAATGGCGTCAGGCTGGTGTTTTTTTATTTTAGGTTGTATCCAAAATTAGGTGGAGCCGATTGTGTTGTAAGCTTTTATTCGATGAACAAGTATCTTGAAAGCAAATTACATACAATAAGAATATTCCAAGACATCCAGCTAGTCAATGCATACATCATAAAAAGTTAAGAACCGGGTATACTCCCGAATAAATTAGTTAAGAAAACAATTAAACAGAAATTGACAGCCTCTTGGAACGAATCAGCCAAAATTGTTTTAAAAATTTGGAGACACCACAAACAATAACAGGAGAGGTATCTGACATTAAAATACGAAGGGCAACCAGGTGACTGCGTGTTCCCATGTTAGACAAAAGGGGCTTGAGCCAGTATTTCCTTGGTTTTAGGTAGTCCGGGCACTCAAACAAAATGTGAGCCACCGTTTCTGGTCTAGTATGACAATGGGCACAGAACGGGGACAGAGGAGCACCAGATTTCCATTTCGATGTGAAAGCACCAATTGGGAGAATACCCACTCTAAATTTAAAATACAATGCCCTATCTGCTGGGAGGGTGATAAAATCAAAATAGGATTCGTATCTTGTCATATCCTTTAGGAGCAAAAAAGATCTCGTGGAATTACAGTGGGAAGAGTTCATAATTAGCTGGCCTGCAGCCCAGTCCCAGTAGAGTTTCTTCAAAGCGTCTTTTGGGGGTGATGTTTTTGCGCTCCAATGATCACCAAGGCTAAGGTCATATAGTAGTTTCTTGGTGTCCCTCAGCCATTTGATTTTGGCCCAGCCAGCCATATTCATTATCTCAATTAATCCATTTGCATAAGATTTCAGTTCCTCCACCCTCCAGATCCGGGACCACAGTAAGAGCGGGCGTAGACGTGCTTGATTTTTAATGCTCTTACAGCCCGTATCTAATAGTACAGGAACTGTTGGTGTACTTGAGGGCAGACAAAGGAGGTCCTTCAAAAACCTATTCTCAGCTTTTTCCAAGGAGTCCAGGTTTTCATGCCCCCATAGCTCCGCCCCATATAGGGCCGCCAAAACACCTTTTGCTTTATAGATTTCGAGGACTGGCGCTATTCTGTGTCTGGGGGACTCCCGGAATTCTCTCAACAGAGCGCCACCCACTCTCTTGTGACTTAGAAGCATTTTTTCTATATGCATGGACCAGCTCATGCTATCTGTTAATTGAAGGCCCAGATAATCAAACTGGGAAACTCTCTCCAGAGGTATGGAATTAAGAACAGGAGGGCTTCCGAGCTTCCTCGGTGGATGTAGAATTAAGTACTTTGTTTTGTCTACATTGATGACAAGACCTCGAGCGTCAAAAAAGTTCTGAAAGCGGTTGAGTAGTTTCTGGAGTCCTTGGGGGGGTTTTCGAAATTAATAGAGTGTCGTCCGCAAAAAGCAGGGTCGGCACTCGAACACCCCCCAAGCAAGGGGCGTCAGCCGGTTCATTCTGGAGATGATCAACCACCCCATTAACGTACAACGAAAACAGGGTGGGGGCCAACACACACCCTTGCCTCACACCCCTTAACACTGGGATCTTCTCTGTTGTCTCGCCATTACTCCCCCACCGTACCTGGGCAAAATTGCCTTCATGCAACTTAATAAGCAGGGATAAGATATAGGGAGGCATCCCCATATTGTATAGAGACTCCCACAACCGTCCCCGTGGTACTAGGTCAAAGGCAGTCTTCAAGTCAATAAAGGCTAAATAAAGACTGCCCTTGCCCAGCACCACCACCTTCCAATTGATAAGGGCCAACCTAAACGCCTGTTCCACGGTTCCTGTGCGAAACCCCGCTTGGTAGTCGGAGAGTATTCTATTTTCATTGACCCAATGCAGAATACGCCCCAGGAGCACCTTTCCCGCTACTTTCTGTGAGGAGTCAAGGAGGAGTCAAGGAGCCGATTGTATTTTTTATTTGTTATCAATCTTTTACAGCATATACTGTGAAACTGGGCAACCAGCGAGCAAATAGAATGTCTTTCACTAAAGGTTTGCGCTTGCTGTGTTTAAGCATTTGAAAGTAGGTGTGGAATGCACTTATGATTGTTTGATGGAGTAGCAGGCGTATTTTAAGTTTAGGTCAAATAAACTATCAAAAACAAAAGTGGCAAATATTGGAGAATCCAGTCTACCTTTTTAGAAGCACATCAGGTGCATATTTAGCCTGGGACAACGAGATCCTTCGTACAAAGTCAACTCTAGAAGCAGGTACTCTGCAAGCCACTCTTGTGTTTGAGTGAGACTCTGGGAGCATTGGAATTAAACCATCCCACATATGATAAATGGAGCTTCGTTCATGCTTCAGCCCCTCTGTGGCCATGCATACTTCAGCCTCTGTGGCCTTGCACACTTCAGTCCATCTGTGGCCTCACACTCTTCAGTCCATCTGTGGCCTCGCGCGCTTCAGTCTATTTGTGGCCTCCGCACACTTCAGTCTATCTGTGGCCTCGCATGCTTCAGTCTATCTGTGGCCTCGCATGCTTCAGTCTATCTGTGGCCTCGCATGCTTCAGTCTATCTGTGGCCTCGCACGCTTCAGTCTATCTGTGGCCTCGCACGCTTCAGTCTATCTGTGGCCTGGCACGCTTCGGTCCATCTGTGGCCTGGCACGCTTCGGTCCATCTGTGGCCTGGCACGCTTCAGTCCATCTGTGGCCTCGCACTCTTCAGTCCATCTGTGGCCTCCGCACGCTTCAGTCTATCTGTGGCCTCGCACGCTTTAGTCTATCTGTGGCCTGGCACGCTTCGGTCCATCTGTGGCCTGGCACGCTTCGGTCCATCTGTGGCCTGGCACGCTTCGGTCCATCTGTGGCCTGGCACGCTTCGGTCCATCTGTGTCCTGGCACGCTTCGGTCCATCTGTGGCCTTGCACGCTTCGGTCCATCTGTGCCTGGCACGCTTCGGTCCATCTGTGGCCTGGCACGCTTCGGTCCATCTGTGGCCTGGCACGCTTCGGTCCATCTGTGACCTGGCACGCTTCAGTCCATCTGTGACCTGGCACGCTTCAGTCCATCTGTGGCCTGGCACGCTTCAGTCCATCTGTGGCCACGCACGCTTCAGTCCATCTGTGGTCACACATACTACAGCCCCTCTGGCCTTGCATGCTTTAGGTCTTGAACATGGTGTACTTCCAGGGCACATGTGTGCACAGAAGGAGGTGGGCAGGAAGATCATGCAGAGTGAGGAGTTAAGGTTGTGTGCACATGAAGTGCATGTTTCTCTCTGAGTTATATAATCTGAGCCAAATTGCCCCCATACTACATACTGGTGTGTTTCACAAGTGTAAGAGGATATTGTCCGAAGGCCTTATTGTCCCATTTAAACATGGCTCCCTTCAGGTTGGCAAATCTTCGTTCAGAGAGGATCATTTGAGTGGGTAAGACAGCATGTACTCTTTTGAGAGGGTCGCACGCAAACAATCCACTGCTTAACCAGGAGAGAACAAGCATTGAAAATGCAATAGGTCTCGCAATAGAAGAGTTTTACATTTTTCGTTTTGCAAATGGATGAGTGGCGTTGCGTGGATGAGTGGCGTTGCGTGGATGAGTGGCGTTGCGTGGATGAGTGGCGTTGCGTGGGTGAGTGGCGTTGCGTGGGTGAGTGGCGTTGCGTGGGTGAGTGGCGTTGCGTGGTTGAGTGAATGGTTAGCTGTTGCTTATGCGACGTATAGCACTTAATACTAAAGTAGGCAGACCTTAGCCTTTGTGAGAATAATAGCAAAATAAAAATAAAAACCAGATCAAGTCAAGGACGCAAACGGCACCATGCTATTGTTTATTTACTCAGATGATTTGCATAAAAATGTAACTTGTGAGCACGTTTCTCTAACTCTCCAATAATCCCATTACAACACTTTGCACAAATGAGATTGGGACTCATCCTTCCGAAGTCGAGAAAAATGTGCAACGCTGTGTTGTAGTTAAATAGCATCTACGAATCACTGAGATGTGAAGCCGCAAACCAGGGCAGATCTAACTTTACAAAACGAGTTGTTTGTAGGGAGAGGTGTGGCGCCGCGGCCAGGGCGACTGACGCTGGAATCTGGGGACCACGGTTCGATCCCCGGCTCCAGCGGCAGGTTAGCCCAGCACCATGTGACTCTGGGCAATAGCTCGCTTAATCTCCCCGACGGCCCCCAGCGCCTAGAGACCCTTACGGGTGATTGTGCGCTTTACAAATGTGGACTTTACTTTAGTACCCTGAAGCACTTCACATCAGCTAGTTGCAAAACAACACGTTAACCCGATATTAAATTGGCCAATTGCAGAATATTGCACAATACCAGCACGAGGTGTGTCCCAGGGGTTGAATTCATGGAGAAGGTTAAAAGGAACTGCAGTGAAACACTTCCCTACGAAGCCACTGTACTTGGGGTGGATTTAAACTAGAGGATAGCTGAAAGGGTTCGGGGGCTGCTGCAGAGAACAGCCTGCTGCCGGAAGCTTCTGAGGTTTAGCTGTAAAAGAGCAGAGGCCGCTGAATTAAGCAGTAAAGTCCACATTTGTAAAGCGCACAATCACCCGTAAGGGTCTCTAGGCGCTGGGGGGCCGTCGGGAAGATTAAGCGAGCTATTGCCCAGAGTCACATGGTGCTGGGCTAACCTGCCGCCGGAGCCGGGGATCGAACCATGGTCCCCAGATTCCAGCGTCAGTCGCCCTGGCCGCGGCGCCACACCTCTTCCAGTCCCGAGTAAGGTAGTAATATCTAAATGTGGCCAAAATAATGGTTAGGTTTTCATAGGTCTCAAATTGCCCATCACACGTGGGAGTAGTACGCCCGGTTGTAGTGTTCACTCTTATTTTTTTTAAGCAGGAAAGAAGGTTCAGTGAGTTGGACATTCGTCGCTGAAACGTGCGGTGATGTGAAGCTACCTGGCCACTCTTAAACTGGGTAACAATCACACATGGCATTTACAGGTATTTGGAAATGGCACGTGTGGCGTGCAGCACTAGATAAACAAGGCAGTCAGAGAGGAGGGTGACGGGGGGGGGACAAAATGAGAGGGGAAGGAGAGGAGGACACGGAGACATTGGCGTAATAAATACAGAGCATTATAAAAACAAGGCAGGGAGAGAGGAGGGTGAGTGGAGGGAAAAATGAGAGGGGGAGGAGAGGAGGACACGCAGACATTGGCGTATAGAGAAAGAGACGTACAACATGGCTGCCTAAAGTGCGTTTATGTCAGTATCCGGATTTAAATGGGTGACAAAGGCTCCCGGCATTTCTGAAAACACGCAAAATGTTTCAAATAAGGTGTACGAGTCATTGCGCAGTGGTGACATGGCTCAACAAGGACCTCACTATTTAAGGCAAATGACTTGGATCCAGGCTTCTTTCTTCCGCAAATGCAAACATAGAACGCCATACATGATGACTTCAGTCGGGACGTTTTGAGCCAGCACTTACAATGTTAAAAAAAAAGGTGAAAATCGGCCGGGAAATGCTCTCGGCATTGTGTGGGCGTGGGCGCATTGCTTTGAAGTGTGAAGCAGGGGGCGGGCGAGTGGTTCCCTTTGAAGTGAAGCTCTAAACAACATGCAAATGTAACCCCTTGTTCATCACCCTGCGTGTGATTAAACGTTTGTCCTAAAAGAGGTGCGTGCACCCAGGAAGAGTACAGAAAATACAGTGTGAGGTTTAAAATGGAACAGGAAAAAAGAAACAAACTAGGGAAGGAAAGAAACGGAATGTGAAAGGAAAGAGAAAAAGAATAAAGGAAAGAGCAGAGGGAAAATCCAAGACGGAGGGAAGGCAGAGAAGGGGAGGGGGGAGGAGAAATGCGACACGGCGGGCAGGGGAGGGGGCGGAGCGGGGAGAGCGGCCTTTGAAGCGCACTTTACACGGCCGGCCGGCAGTGAAACTGAAAGCACGGCCGGCCGGCCGTGAAAGCCTTTGATGACGCAGCAGGGGGAACAGACGGCGAGAGGGTGTGAAAGCAGCAGGGGCAGGCAGGCGGCTGGGGGCATGTGCACGCGCTTTTAAGCGCATGCGCATTAAGCTTGTATTTCACGGGCACTGCAAGGAATCGCCACGATTCCTTGCAAGTTGGTTAAAGACTGTTTAAGCCCCAATAGTCTCGCAAGCTCGATGCGCATGCGCATCGACAGGCGAGACCTAAAAACAGGAAAAGTGTATGCATCAGAAGGTTCACGTTAGGTGATGGCAGAAGTATAAGACACCCTTGCTAGGCTCCTCCATGTCAGAGTTGTTTCTGGGCCAGTACCCAAGCCTACTTTCCAAACTTGCAGCATGACTTTCTTTAACAACAACAAAAAAGCACAGAAACCGAACAGTTTATCTTCTGTTTCACCACATTGGAATAGAGCCTATTTTTAACTATGAAATAACTGCAGTGTTTCTTAAAATGTGACAGCGAGTGTGTAATGAAATAAAGATTTCATGTTGGCAGAGTTTCTCAGGCTCCACGCGCTCCAGTGTATTTTTTTCTGTGACATGGATCCAGCTCGTGGGTACAGTGTGTGACTTGGTGCAAGCCCGCCTACAGTAGCTCAGAGCCCCGAGTGAACAGTGGGCCTGTACATTTCTCCAGCCTAACCCATTAAACTCCACCACGCGGGTGGACTTCAATGCATTTGGTGCTGTTTTCATCTGTCCCTGGATCATCTTATTCTTACCCTTTGTTACAGGGCAATAGAGGACATAAGACTTCTACAGTTCAATGTGAGAGCACAGAGTGAGAGCAAACCAGCTCGCAAAGCTGAGGGGACATGCAGTGGTTTGTTTGCGTGCGACCCTCTCAAAGGAGGACGTGCTCTCTTACCCGCTCATTTTTAAAGCTGAACTTCTAAACCTTTGATTTCACAATGTTAAGTTACCAAAACTTGATATAGCGCAACGAATCACTCCTGATGGGGTATCTCGGCACTGAAGCTCATACCCATAAGAAAATAAAAGAAAGAAACCTGCTATGGAATGAAATTTGAGGCCAGTATCGTGTGCATATGTCTGTGGCCCATGTGATATTGCTAGGGGAAGCTGTGGCTGAGTGGAAGGGACCGCGTTAAGCAAGCGTTAGATGGGCAAGCGGTAGAGTGGCATAGAGTAGACCGAGAGTGGAGTGATTGGCTTGGGGCGGCTGAGCTCTTGGGTTGGTTAGACAAAGTTTAAAAAAGACTTGTATGGGAAACATATGTATAATAACCTCCTTTATGAGGTGCAGTTGAGACAGTTGTAGTTGTAATAATGGCACAGATGCATAATAACGAGCTGGCAATAGCAGGAAAAGATCTAAAATGTAAAGCTCATCTTAACAGAACTGCCCTCATTCAGGCCTTCTATCTTCCATGACCCCTTGATGTAATTAATGTGATCCATTCTTAGAGGTGTCTGCCTTTTTCTTTTGGTACATGTGTTTTCATATGATTTCAAGAGAATGAACTTAGGAACCAAACTGTGAATTGTAATGCACGAAATAACTTCCACTCCTGATACAGCGCCTGGTGAATGCCTATTATTTGCCTGGCTGTCATATCACACTTGAAACAAAGAGTGGTATTCTACTTACTGCTAGAGGAAGGCAAAGGGGTTATTCTACATGTCCATGTTCTAGTTATCGCTTATTTGCATATGGTTCTTGAAGAATCTTAATGTCCGCGTACTTCGCAGAGGATTAAATGTGCAAGATTGAAACCTAAAAACGTTCACACCAATCCAAAAATAAATTAAATCAAATTCAAAAGGCGGCGATAAAACTCTCAAAACTAGTGGCTCAATGCTAAATTCTCTTCAGTAAAACGGTCTCCATTCTTGTAGGGCTGGACACACGCTGTCCTCATTTGCTCCTTAATCACAATTATTAGCTGTCCTATATATTTTTGACCCAGCTTGCCAAAGAGACTGTGCGAAACAGAAAATTGAGTTCTACAAGTGCTATATTAGTAAATCTGGCACATTTGGGTCTGATGGGGGATATCCTGGCCAGTGAAGGTTTCTGAGCCCCGACTGGAAAAATAATCAGAGTTCTTTTTCCTGCCTGAAAACGAGCACCCTCGTCTGACTGGTCTATATGTGACTTTCATAGTGCATCTAAGTTTGAAGACCAGAGCACTCCACAGCAGTTTTTCCAACTGGAAACTTGAGGGTGGATTGTGAAACGACATCCACATTCCACAATTATCCACAAATGGGCTAACTTTGTAGTGCTTTTTCTTCTCCATATGCTGAGCAGTTTGAAGTTTGCAAATCCTCAGCCATTCAAAGTCTTTATACAGAATCCCTTCATTTCTTCCTTCCCATTATCTGGTGATCCCGGCAAAAAAAATCTAAGCCACATGGATTACTGCAATGAATTTTTCTTAGTCTCCTGGTACATTCTTTCAAGTCTTCAGCACATGCAGAATGCTTCTCCCAATTTCTCTATCAGACTTGCCAACATTTCTACCTCTTCTGAGGCTCTTAAATCCCTGTCTTGGCTTCACCTCTCAGCATGGATATTTTATATCTTTGCATGGTGTTCTGAGCTTTTCATGGTTTTGGCCCTTGACATCACCAGCTCAAGTTCCATCAATATTGTCTCACTCGCATTCTTGTATCCCATAACACCATTAGAGATTCCAAGATTTCACCACCATTGGGCTGGTGGGCACTCCTGCTCCATCGCTGTAGCCAACGTATCTTGCACAACTCCCTTCGGGCTCACAATCAGCTCTTACTTTTGCGCAAAGCCTTAAAAAACTGCTTCTTTTCCAAGCCACACTCTTAGTCGCTAGGCTCTTCCTTGTGACGGTTAGCACCAGGGCACCTTACAAGCAACTGGCTGTTTCCTATGTAAGTTTATCTGTGACTAGATAAATAGGCTCCAAAATCACTGACCAATATGAATTAATAATTAGGTTGTAGTAACATTCATGGAATAGGACATATTTATGCCCTTCAAAAGATCCAGTAAAGGGATACGGATGCCATCGATCTTGCTAGCTAGCCCATCTGGACCCGACTGAGTCGCAAACCTTTCTTGTCCCATGACCTCATGGATTCATGACGAAAGTGTAAATTTCTAACAAATCCTTCTAGAGCGTCTAGGAAGGCAGCCACATATGCAGAGTTTTAACAGGGAATAGATTTTACCTTCCAATCCGGTCGCTTTGAGGCTGAAATACGAAGAGGATGAATTTCTAGAAAATATAGCAAAAAATGAAAACCAATCCACATCTGAGCCATAACCTATGCTATTTGCTGAACAACTACGGACGGAGAGCCTCATACCTTTGCTTTCTTGCCTGTGTGCTGCCCCCCCACACCCGCTCCAGGTTGTGCTCTCATTGGTTGCTTCACCTCACCAGCCCCTCTGTTTTACTTCCTACAAACCGCACATTCCTCTGTTACACAGTTGCATCGTCTCCCTCCCTGCTTCCTCCATGTTACTCCCCCCTCCTGCGCTTTATATATTGCTGCCCAAACACGGACTTAAAAAAAAAAAAAAGAAAAACAACCCTCTTTTTGCTACGTATCTTGAAGACCGGTACTAGTGTCATGCACTCAACTACAAAGGATGCGATCATCAAGTTGTGGCTTTTTTTTTCTTTAGCTATGCTGCACAGCATCAGAGATAAGAGGAAAACCATTGGCAAACAGCAGCAGTTCTTCTGCACTGGCGGAGGAGGGTCACCCCACTGCCTGGCTCAAAGCCAGCAAATGAAAAATAAAATTATGTTCTAACATAGTTTTATTTTGTATTTGCCGGCTTGAGCCAGCACTGTAGGGAGGGGCGGGCCGGGCCAAGGCATGGGTGGGGGGGAGGAGTAGTGCTAAATGCAATCCTTAAATGCGCATATGTGTTTGGCCGGCCATCTCAGGCCAGCCCAAAAAACACACATGCGCACTGTTTCTCCACCACGGCTGTAGAAACCCCACAGACTCCTTGGTCTGACCAAAGCGTCTTTCCAGCCAGCTCAGGCCAATTCCCACGCTGCCCTGCAGCACAAGGATTGGGTGGGAGTCTGTCCCAAGGGCTTCTCGGACCAGGAATAGGACAGGAGTTGCAACGCGATAGATATCCAGCAGCTAAAGGTACGTTATTATTATTTCTGACACACCCCCCTGCTCCCCTTCCCCTCCTGCTCCCTGTCCCCTCCTGCTCCCCGTCCCCTCCTGCTCCTCTGCCTCCCGCACTCCCCCTTCCACATTCCCTCCACCCGCCCACCACCCTTTGTTTGTGGCGACTACCACTGTTCGCAAACTCAATTATTCCAAAAGGTTAGTACTATTTGTTTTGCCAATGCTTATTTTCTAGTGCCAATATGTTCGGCTAAAAAATGCTAATGAATGTAAACGGAAGCATGCACACTTGTAGTTATGTGAGACCTATTGGCTATTCCAATGCGTGCTTTTATTATTATTGATTTAGCTATAGTGAATCCTCGGTGTTGCATTCACTGTGATGAATTTTGCACTTGTTTTTGCTAAAATAAGGATGCCCACTGTCACTATCCTCATTTTGTGCCTTTATCATCTAGCTTTAGATAGGATATAGATTTCTGCTCTGTCAATTTCCTTGCCCTCAAAGTAACTTTTAAAAGAAAATGGATTCACTTCCACTGTATTTGTCTTGGGTTTGCATTTGAAAAAGTTTTGATTTGCTGATTAAGATTTGTGCTCTGAAAACCTTATCAAATGTTGGGATTTGTCCTGACTTTATTACCAAGGTACTTGTTTCCACAAACATAAAGGAAAATACTTGTCGACTTCCCCCTGAAACCTGATGATGGGCAAAGAGTTGCTGAGTAGATTTGTGAAATTTGACATAGGTTGCATGAAGGACAATACCTCCTTCACAACACAGTAACCTTTGGTGACATGGCACTAAAGCCGCATTTGTTTGGCCCTGATTCTGTTTTTTTTCTCAAGTTACTCGATTAATGTACTCTTCTCTGTGAAGAAATCCTTGATTTGATAGTAAGAGCGAATCTGGCTCTTGTCCCTTGACAAATACAGGTACCGACAGGTGTAAAGTTCTTCCTTAAAGTGGATGATATCTAAAGCACCTTTACAGTAGACACTAATTACATCCCTCAAGTAAAGGTGGCCAATGAGGAAGAGTCAGGGAACATTATATCTCAGTTATGCCAGTTCACACCTACCACAGAGGTGGACATTCACACCATTTTGACGAAAGTCAAATCCGGATCCCCAACGGACCCTTGTCCCCCCACCGTACTGAACTGAAGGTGGTATCAGAGCCAGTTATATCTACCCTGACAAAGATCATCAATATGACTCTCTCAGAGGGCTATTTTCCAAAAGCCTGGAAAACTGCATCGATTTTGCCTCTGCTCAAGAAACCAAAACTTGACCCCATGGACGCCAATAACTTTAGGCCAATCTCCAGACTACCGCTTCCTGCAAAAAGTATTGAAAATTTATAAATACCCAACTCAGTCAATTTCTGGAGGAAGGTCATAAACTGGATCCCACGCAGTACGGTTTTAGAGGGAGCCACAGTACTGAGTCGGCTCTCATTAAATCTACGAAAGAAATAAGAGCCACTCTAGATCAAGGAGGTAATGGAGCCTTGATCATGTTGGACCTCTCGGCTTCGTTTGACACGGTCCATCATAATTTATTGATGGACCGGCTCCAGGAGGTTGGTGTTACAGGCATGGCTTGGAAACTGATTAAATCTTTCTTAACCGATAGAGAGCAGACAGGTACGCTCGGCAACTTTTTTGCTAAGCCCTTTTCTCTTCCCTGTGGAGTCCCGCAGGGGTCATCTATGAGCCCCACTCTTTTTAATGTTTGTTTCCCAGCTTGCTCCCCTTATTGGCTCCTTTGGACTCAAGCTGACCTCATACGCTGACGATACTCAGATAGTGGTCTCCATGCTTCTGAAGGAAACTCAGGAGCCAGGAAGGCTTTTTCATGACTGTATGACAACTGTAGGTGGCTGGATGGCCCAGAATTGTCTAAAGCTCAACTCTGCCAAAACAGAGGTGATCCTTTTCCGAAATAACCCTCAATTTTGGACACCAGCCTGGTGGCCAGATTCTCTTGGCCCTCTTCCAACACCATTTAGAAAAGTGAGAAATTTAGGGTTCATTATTGACAACAAACTGACCCACAAAGACCAAGTCAACTCAGTTGTTTCAACAACCTCTTACATCCTAAAATCATGTAAAATACATACTGGACTTATCTCCCCATAGCAAGTCAGAAAACGGTTGTCACAGCTTTAGCTATGTCCAGGAAGGACTATTGCAATGGCCTACATGTCAACGCTCACGAAGGTCTCCTAACGAAACTGCAACTCCTACATAATGCAGCAGCCAGCCTGCTGTCAGGCATTCCAAAATACAAATCCGTCTCGGCAGAAATTAAAAAGCTACACTGGCTGCCTGTTAGGAAACGAGTTCTGTTTAAGGCTTTGTGCATAACTCACAAAGCACTACATTCTACAGGTCCAAAACACCTGATCCAAAATACCAAGTGGTGTGCCCCGTCTAGGTCCCTGCTCTCCTCAGGAGCTAAACTGATCCGCATTCCATTGGCAAAGAAAGTCAATTGGGGTGGTAGAAGTTTATTTGTGGGCACGGCCAAGGCATGGAATGCCCTCCCACTTACTCTTAGAGGCACAACAGAGCTGCTCGTTTTCAGAAAAGCCCTAAAAACCTGGTTGTTCAACGCATAAATCTCTAGGCATTTCCATCTCTGCCTTTAGGGGACCATCACTTATAGCGCCTGGCCCCCCTTGGGCAACAGTGCGCTTTACAAATGTCATTAACATTAACATTAAACTGTAAGCTAATTGCATGGTTCTGCAAACACTATGCCTTTTCTATAGTTTTAGGGTTGGCATCATGTTTGGTCCGGCGGTACTTATAGAGATCTGCCTGTGCGCCCACCACCTTCTCACATTTCCTCTTTTAAAGTTTTAACATATTGATAGTGGGGAAGGAAGGAGGTAAGAGCCAAATAAGCTCCCGGCTCGAGGATTCATTTGTGTTTTTTGGGTACATCAACCCTCCCCATTTTCAGGTACACACCCAATTTCCAATACACAGCTGGATAGAATGGGGCAAAGGAGCATAGCAGGATCTACTCAATGTCGGTGCGTGATGCTTTGCTGCAGTGTTCAGTTCACATCAGTCTGTGGGACAGCAAGCACTATAGCACTTTAGTTAAGAGAACTGACGAGGTAGGTAATTGGCTACTGTTTGATTCATATTCTTTCTGTACATTGGTAAGAATATGTCCTCTGTGTTTTTGTGGTCTCAGCCTATTACAACCCGAAGACAGAAA
The DNA here is from genome assembly GCF_964261635.1 of Lissotriton helveticus. Taxonomy (NCBI): domain Eukaryota; kingdom Metazoa; phylum Chordata; class Amphibia; order Caudata; family Salamandridae; genus Lissotriton; species Lissotriton helveticus. The sequence goes on along the minus strand of NC_136062.1, from coordinate 163,836,600 downwards.
GAAATATGTCCTGCTGCAGTTTCCACATTCTGTATTGGGAAATAAATTACATTGAAATGCTGCAAGTTAGCAAAAAATAGCTAATGGGTAGTGAGCGAATGTGTGATTGATTCCGCGTCACTGGCCTCTATTGGAATTCAGCAGAAGGCGGTACTAGGGACAGGCCGCTTCGTGTAATCCTTCTTCAGGCTGCTGAGAAATCCCATAAGACCTTCATCGCTGGTGGGTTCCCATGGCTCGGAGGGCTCTGCGAGAGCTAAAGGTGTTTTGCACAGGAATTGAGAGCTGAAGGAAATGCGTCTCTGTGAGACTGTTCATGTGGGTGAGGAACAGTAATCGCGGCGCATAAGCCCTTCAGAAGAATGCGCGACCCTTTGTCCCTTATTCACATGGGGTCAGGCTACACAGAGCTTGCTCTAGTGACACAAAATCTCCTTTATTAGAAAAGATTAAAACTCCACTTCCACTGCATTCCAACAATGGAAATACCCCAGGTAGAAATAGCAAAAGGAAACTGTTAAGTGAATTATTCCAGGATAGGTTGGGATAATTAGCCGAAAGCACGTGAAATGCCCTGTGCGCAGTAAGCGGATGAAAGCTCTCGCGCTGTTTAGCAATGCCACTTTAATAGGTTGGACATACAAGAAGTAGATTGTTATGTGGAAATGACAAGCTTTCCTCCCCCCAATAGATTTCATTTCCATTGGTTTTTTTTTGTTCGTTTCCTACTCTGTGCTGTGAGATTAGATTAGTAGATCCTTTTTCCACAATAGATAGTTCACTGAATCTCTGCAGTAGAATATATTGAGAGGTGATATTGAAGATAATGTAGTAAAACCGGACATTCTCCTTCCTCCCTCCCCAGTTACTACTTACCATCAATAGACCTTGGTCTCCTCTGCCCATCTCTTCTCGCAGTGCTTAATTTGAACCTGTGGTTTCTGTTCATCGAAACCGGCACTTAATTGTCAACACTGCACTTACGACAGTCTGCTGTATGGTGGCCCTGCTCATCTAATTATGGATACGATATACATTAAAATTACTAATACCTGCCTGTACAACCATTCCTTTAACTTTGGGGACCTAGAATAATCAGAACTGTTTCTCTTGCAGGGGAGAGAGATGGTTAGTAGTTTTGGTAGCGATGTATGGGGCGATGGGTGGTGCAAGCTGTAGTGGCCTCCTGGTCAGGACCCTTGCCCTTATTATTTTACAAATTAAGCACAAGACATTGGCTCCGTAGCACTCCTGGTCACGGAGAGGCGTTTTACAGCTGCCCAATGCTGGTCTTAATAATGCATTGCTCTTCTGATTAGAGTTAGTAAACAGTACACAACGAGTATATAGACATGCTGACATGATGGTGAGATGACTTTACTTCTGGACAAAGCAAACACAAGGAGATGATGGACGGAGTGCTGACACTTTTCAGACACTCACCCCCATTTACAGATCTGGGTTGAATCCATCATCCTTCTTTAGCTCACTTCTCCACCCCAGTTTGGACCCCGCCATATGCAAATCAGTCTTGACCCTGTGCCTCATGGGAACAGTCCAGCCCGAACTTCCAGGCCTTGTCTTCCCTGGACCAGAACCCAGCATCTCCCAAACCCTGGGGCACCCTTTCATCAGAAAAATTACAGCACCTTTTCATATAAAATGCCAAGACCGGATTCATTTTTGCAGTTCATATTTGTCAATTTTTTTATGAGTAAACATTGCATTAAATTACTGCCCTGAAGGGAGATGGGAGGCGGACTTACTGCTCCCACTGACAGACGGTGAATGGAAAAGGGCAGTAGCACGGGTGGCAGAAGCAACTACTAATGCCAGGTTTCGAGCTTACTTAGTTCTATTATCTACATCGCACTTATCTGACCCCCCAGCGTCAGGCGCGGTTTATTCCTGGGCTCACTTCAGCCTGTCCACGATGCGGCACAGACCCTGCCACATTCCTACATATGACCTGGAGTTGTATACGACTTCAAGCGTATTGAAGTCAATCAATCAATCAATCACTGACACTTATAGAGTGCGCTACCTACCCATAGGGTCTCAAGGCGCTTAGGGGAAGGGGGGGGGGGGGTGCCGCTACTGCTCGAACAGCCAGGTCTTCAGCTTCTTCCTGAAGGAGAGGTGGTCTTGGGTCAGGCGCAGGTCGGTCGGGAGGGAGTTCCAGGTCTTGGCGGCCAGGTAGGAGAAGGACCTTCCTCCTGTGGTTGCTCTTCGGATGCGGGGGACGGCGGCGAGGGCGTGGTTGGCTGAGCGGAGGTGGCGTTTGGGAGCGTAGAAGTTGATCCGGCTGTTGAGGTAGTCCGGGCCTTGGTCGTGTAGGGCTTTGTGTGCGTGGGTGAGGAGGCGGAAGGTGATTCTTTTGTTGACGGGGAGCCAGTGAAGGTCTCTCAGATGTCCGGAGATGTGGCTGTGTCGTGGGATGTCGAGGATGAGTCTGGCTGAGGCGTTCTGGATCCGCTGGAGTCTCTTCTGAAGCTTAGCGGTGGTACCGGCGTAGAGGGCGTTGCCGTAGTCCAGTCGGCTAGTGACGAGGGCCTGGGTGACGGTCTTCCTGGTCTCGGTGGGGATCCACCAGAAGATCTTCCGTAGCATGCGTAGGATGTTGAAGCACGCTGAGGAGACGGCGTTGACTTGCCTGGTCATGGAGAGGGAGGAGTCCAGGATGAAGCCCAGGTTGCGTTAGTTTATTTACGGTTTCTTGTAACTTTTTGTTTTTCTCTAATCCATAAAATATTGATGTGCATTGCTATGTATAGTAATCCACTCGGTTAGTTCAGATTGCTGAACACCGTCATGGGTAAATATGATTGACATATTGTAAAGTGCATATGAAGAATTTTTCTATGTGATATGATGCAATCTCATTAATAAAGACAAGTTTAAAAAAACATTTTACTGCTCTGGAAATGTAGTGCCTGACTCCTGTCTACAAACACAGACCCACGCTGGCCACATCTTTTCCAGAGGTTACACAGGTGGCTTGCCAGCCAGTGAAAGTTCTGAGCTCCCATCAATCCAGATTTAGAGCCTTTCATGTGTATTTCTTGGTTTTTACTTTTCTTTAGCTCCCCCACACTTTCTGGTCTCCCTTTGTACTTTGGACATTGTATTCATATATATTTTTTAAGCTAGTCTGCTCCTTCTCCTCCATCCTGTCTTTGACTTAATAAGATATACACTCAAGTCCCAGTTCATCATGGTCATACTTGATCATACGGTAATACCTTCATTCACATGCAGAGTTCTTCCAAACTAGTTGTGTTAGCATGGCATTTGATGCTTCCTTGGTAGAAGGGAACACTTGGGGGTCTGCACACAGACAACACCATAATAATTCACAAATATGCTGACGAATCACAACTCTGCTTGAAAGTCTTTTCCGCTTCTGACATTTAACGCCTAAGACTCAGCATGCACCTCATCCTGACCTCGATGTCCAGCACCTACCTGAAGCTCAATACCAACAAGACATTAATCCTGTATGCATGAATAGTTCATAACTGGCTTAATGACTTGAATCTTCACAACTTTGAACACTAACTTTCACTGAATGCTAGGTCACTGTGTTCACTGTCAACCAACACATTGCCAAAAAGAAAGATAGCCTTATACCAGCTCTCTTTGTGAAAGAAAGTTAAATGTACTCTTCCAGAAAGTGACTTCAGGACTGTCGTTCAAGCCCTCGTACTTTTGCATCTGGATAGTGGTAACACCATGCTCTGTGGTCTCTCAGACACCACAGTGGCCACTCTTAAGGGAATTCTACACGCTGCAGCAAGTCTCATCCAGGGCCTTAAGAAATACGATCACATTTCTCCCATCCTGAGGGAACTTCATTTGCTCCCTTGCCAGCCTGTACCATCTTCAAAACCAGATGAATCATTAACAAAACCATGATGGCCAGTGCCCCCGCTTATTTTGCAGACAAGTTCACTATCTCCTGTAGCTCTTCGCAAACCCGCAGGCAGCAAGCCATAAGACTGGAGATTTAGAAGTGTGAAATCGAGAAAAAAAACATAGGCCACAGGCCTTTTCCATCTATACACCCAGGATCTCCAACAGCATCCCTGTATCCACCAGGGCTGCCCTAACGATGCTCTAGTTTAGGAGGGAGTTGAAGACAAACCTCTTTAAAGAACCCTGCACTACATTAAAATACCACTACACTTCTGCTGCTAGAATGCAGCTATCAATGCTATTTCACATTGGCTGTATGCTTGCCTTTGACCCTGTGCAGTGATTCACTGCCTTCTAAGTGAAGTATGCACTAGACAAATGCAGCATACATATAGGGCCGTGAGACTGATGGAGCCAGTGAGCACACTTTGGCTAGGTCAGGGTGTGAGGACAGGGAGACAGGCTGGTAAGGGGTTTGGGGGAGGCACAGGGGCTTGGCATTGACCACTGGCTGGCGGTGGAAACGAATTCGAGGAGTGCAGAAAGTCTAAGGTAGGAACAGTGTTTCGACAGAACATCCCGGGGAGTGGCATGGCTGCAGGGTGTGGATTGGGAGGCGAGTGCAGCAGGGATTCACGGGGCCTTGCTCTTTCTTACCTTGCTGTTGTCATGGTGTAATTTGGTTTCACCAGCGTCTAAACACATGCCTTATAAATGGGTGGGAATTAAATAACTCTGCATCGCTGCAGTTGTGAGGTGAGCAGAGAACAGTTGTGAGGAGGGTTACAATGCTACTCCAATTAGAATCGATTTTACCATCAGTTTTTACTTTTCACACCACTAACATGTTCTTGTATAAACTGTAATTCAAATAACGTGCTATGATTCTTATCCCCCCGCGAGGCAGCTCTCGAGCCCCACAGCACCGTATGTTGCCGACCGGAAGCTGAAGGAGTCATTCCCCGCGCTCCGCCGCCCTGCATCTCTCTGCGCACGTGCATCTCTGGTTCTACGCAGGCAGTGATCCTGGGGGAGCGCGGGCGCCAGAGCGGTGCCCTTGAAATGCATATTTACACGCTAAGCGTATGAACAGGAGAGGTGCCTCGTGAGCCTGAGCATAAACCCTGCCTCTCTTCCGCCTCCTCCGTCCTCGCGCTCTTCCCGTTCAGCCTGGCTTTCCCGCCTCGGTGTCAGGCCCTGAATCATCACGGGCCGCTGATGCCACTTTGCAGTGCGCGTCGAGAGGGCACGGCAAAGGCAGCGGTGTCACCGGGCACGACGGCCCTAAAGGTTAAATTGCTTTTATTATAGTTCCACGCAGGGTTTGACGTCTTGTTAGAGGGGTTTCGCGTTCCGCCAGGGGGTGTTTATTTATTTGGCGGGATGTTCACCGTAAGATGCGTTCTTAATACGCAGTGCCTCGGGAAAGCGGTGGTGTAGGCGCTTTTTCCGAGCTGAGGTAACATTCAGTTGTGATACCCCACATACAGGGTGTAGGAAGACTCTCTAAATCCCAGTATCATTGAAGCACATAGTTCACCTGCCAAGTGTACCATTTAATACAAGAAGCACAAAGAGGAGTTCAAGTATATCTGCTTTTACCGTCAACCACGCAACACATTGTTGACTTCGGAGTTGCCATGCAGTCTAGGACTTTTCATCCACGTAATGGAAAAATAGAGAACCTCCACCCGAACAATCCAGTGTCTTACTGCGATATGTTCCCATTTTTGTAACAATAGCCATGGCTTCCATGGCTTTCCAGTATAATTTACTATCCTAATGCCTTTTTTTACGGAAGTGGGAGGCCCTTCAGTCCATTATGCCTGGTGCTGGTGTTTGATTGTGTAAGTTTAGCAGAGTATGTTCAATACGTTAGTAGGGATTTGTGTAGATTGGTGTGAAGACAAACTGCGTTCGCTCTTGGAAGGTCTTTGCAGCATTTAGTGTGTGTGGGTGGTTGAGCCTAAAGTTTCTCACAGTTTTCCTGCAGTGGGTGGTTGGCTGTCATTGCTCTGCCAGAATAAGGAGTTTTACATCTATGCGTCACAGCATGGGTGGGTATTTATGATGCAGGGTAGTGCCATAAAATATGTGTTGTGTTTATGCTCCATTTATCACAGTGTTTTATGATGCATCTTATCTACGTGCTTGACGGGGCTTTTGGTTTGACTGTGTACCTTTTTTTACTAATCTGCATTATGTGTAACAATGATCGTATAATTTACGGGACCGGCTTGACGAGTCTCCGTGATGATTAAAAAAGCACTTTAGCATTGCCATAATCTCCAAAATGTGTTCTCCATTAATTCGGTAAACATGATTAATTTGTCTGAGGACAGTTGACAGAGTCCAAATTTCCTGCAAAAGTAAGCATTTTCCATCAGATACCAGTTATGTACCACTTGGTTTAAGGACCAAAATAATTCACCTTTCAGAAGTGGGCATATTAACCAATTAACTAAGAAGGCTCCAGCAGTGATCAAATTACCCCCCCCCCCCCTCCAATCACCTGTTAAACGCCAGCAGACCACGTAGCAATTGCACATGTGATCTACAGCCTGACAGATCATCTTCATTTCCAGTACGCAAGATGCAGTCTGATTCCCTCCACCTGCTCAGAGCAGCACCAGGTGAGACATCACCTTGATCTTCTTCAGCAGAATAGTAGCCCAGAATGCTCTGCACGTTGACGGGTTTACTGCTTTTGTATCAGACCCAGCGGATACTTCATTGCTCGGAGTGCACTGTCATTTATGAGATATGAGTACAATATGGGATCACTTTATGGAGCAGGCAGTAAACAAAAGGGACTCTCCGAGCACATAAACCTTTTGGTATTCCAAATTTAAGACCAAAGTGGGATAGCCATGAGACTGCATTTACACTTCTTTGCAGGCCGCAGGGAAGCACTTACTTCTTTATATTCAATCCTCTGATAGGAGGATGCCTTATCTATCTTTTAGGGCCCTCACTGCCTGTAGTATATTAATTTATCGTTGGTTGCATGGTACCTAATGCACACATGCTCCGATACTGGTCTGTTTTTGATGTTGTTATTTTTGTAAGTGTATGTAGTTTGCGCTATAAGAAGACTTGAATCCAGTAACCTCACTGTTGCCTTTCCTGCTTCTGTTAGTCCTCGAGTGCTCTGTTCCCTTTTTGCCACTACCGATTGTACTGTGCCAGTGGCCCCCTTGAATGTGGCCGCTTAATCCTAATTCGTTTCATTCACCTGCAGTTGGGCTTCATGTGACTTATTTTCCGCCCCAGCATTTTGGCCGCTGAAGGTGCCACTCACTACTACTTGATTTGTGGCAAATATTTGAGTGAGATGTTTTCAGTTACACGTGAGACATAGTCTTCCAAAATGATAAGCGAAGGTCCATCAAAAACAACAAAACAGCCATGAGTAATCGGAGCCTTGGTCCAGCTCTCCATGGTGCTGCTGGTCTTGTGTTAAGGAATGTGGGTCCAATTTGCCCTGGTTGTCCAGGGCATATATTAGTAGATCGTTGGTACGACTCCCTAAGGTGCCTTAGATAATGCGTGAGCCGACTCCAAGTCCAGCTCCCCAGTAGCAGCCAGTAATTTGAGCAGTCAGGGTAAGAGGGGGGTGAGTGGTCCTACACATGCAAACACATACATACTCACCCATCTCCATGCACATTCTCTCACACCCATACATTCACAAGCAGGCATACACACACCCACCATTCACAAGCATATATGCAGACACTTTTTCAAAGCATGCAAACATACATTCATATATAGACGTATGCACCAAACATTTAAAAAAAAATCAATCACAGAATGGGATGGGGTTCATGAGAATTGCTGACCCCACTCCACTCTGATGAGCGTCACTGATGGACACTCGACCCTGGGCACTTCAGGGCTTAAAACCGGTATCGGTGACCCACACCTTCATCGAAGGACTCTGATGGACAGAGGTCACGCCTACAAAATCCTCAGCCCGGCAAAGTTCAGCTCAGGAAGCTTGGCACCTGTTCATTTAGTCAATGTACAGTGCCTGGCTGCCTGACTTCATCATAAAATGTCTGTCAGGCTGACATGTGCTTAGCCTGACATACACTCATGTTCCCAAAACGGGGGTGGGCTGTGGCCCCTCTACCCTTAAGGACGGCCGTGCCTACAGCTCGCTATGATGCTGCAGATTGTGTTAGCAACCAGGCCAGTTAATCTTTTCAGGCTGTCCATAAATCTGTGTTTTTTCTACCCCCGCCTTCCTTCACCTCGCACCCTGCCCTAACTCGTCACCTCCATTTTGTAACTTCCAGAAAGGAGACAGGTTTTGGCCTAGGTGGTTGATGTGAATGAGGGGGTGTCGAGGTGGGTAAATCACTGTCAGGAAGACCAAGCTTTTCTCATTCACCTCAATAAAGTAGAACACAACAGTAGCAGCAGTATTTCCATTAAGTTGCTTAATAACTGCTGTTATATACAGAGCTTAAAATGCGGTAGTTTAAGACATGGATCTGGTGGCGGGGTTGGGTAACTGATGACAAATGGATCAAAGTAGAGGGAACATTTTGGGTTCGCTCGGGGTGCTATGTGCGCAAAGGCCAGCCATGAGTGGAGCCCTAGCTCAGCTCGACCAAACACTGCTGGTCATATGTTCGTTGAGCCCTGGACCAACGCTCTGGCGCTACGTGCCATGTGTAAGCCCAGACCTTGTACAATTCAACATGGTGCTGCTGGTCTTCTGTAAGCTGAACCCTAGGCCAGCTCTCTTCAGTGTTTTAGGTCATGTATAAGCGCGTCCTGGTCCACCTCTCCAAGGCTACAAGTTTGGTTTAGCGAAACCGTGACCCAGCTCTCTGTCAGCTGCTGATTAAGTTTGTCACTTGGCTCACTGTGGCAGAAGTCACTACAACTCTTTGCAGCTGGTGGTTTCCCACCATTCACAGCCCTTCAGTCAAGGCCCAGTTGTATCGAGTCCTTGGCAAAATTCGAATTACATTAGAACATTTTTCAATAATGTCTTCGGGGCATTTCTCAAGATTTTGCATCACTTGGTTGTGCGTAAAGTTTTGCTCCCTGGAGACTGGTTTCTGCAGAAACTGTCTCATGAGAAACATTTCTACTCGAATCAGTATTCTGTCAGCATCATGCATTAGTGTTTATATGTGAAAGATTCCTTTGTGTGAAAAAAGTAATTGGAGATACCAGCATTCCACATTTCACACTAAAAATATAATGTGAAATTGCTACGGAGTAAAAAAAAAAAACACTATACAAGTAAAGATTGGCGTCTGCAAGTGAAAGGTTTTTTTTGCTTTTCATTGTTTTGTAAGGGAACTGATAATTACCCCTCGATAATTCTCACTCTAATTTAAGAAACCTACATCAGCATATGTTAGATCTGGGATGTTAAAAAAAAAATAGGCACACTCATTACCCCTGGACCGGGGACTGTCAATTATTCCACTGTCACCAGCTTTACACCTTGCCTATGGGATGGGTTAGAGGTTGAAGGAAGGGTTATAGAACTGAGACCATTGAAATATGTGAATATATTCTAGCCTGGTCATTTCAATTCTTACTTCAGTTCTGCAGAAACTTTGTAATGCCTTTCATTAACCTTATGAGACAGGAGGGCTACGGAGAGGAAGAATGACCACTCTGAGTTTAGTGCCATCTCCTGACATTTCGGCACAGCTTGCATTCATAGGTTTGATTCTCATCTGCACTTCATTCCTTCACAGTGGATAATTTGAGAACCATTAAATTATTTTTATTAAAAAAATTCATAAGTACATTAAGGAGAAGAAGAGGAGGTTGATGGAGGAATAGACAGTCGGGAGGGATGTGCATAGAGTTAAAATGTTGTTCCACAAACCCTGAAGTGATAGCATATTGGTTTTATTCAGCTCGATCCTTTCACACTAATGGACATTGACCAGCTTTGCAGAACGTAACATTATTGAAAACTTGCATTTTGCACCGTGCATCCTGCAAAACAAATCACTTGTAGGTGCAGAGAAAAAACAGAAGACCGTTTCTGGAATCAATTGAAAAAGGAACGTTTTTAAAGCATTATGGAAAAACCTCAGAATGGTGAGAAAGCAGCTGGTGGTACTAAAAGCAAAGGATACTTATCAAAACTATTAGGTCTGACATGACAGTCCAGCTGTCTGCAAGGCTTATTTTTATTAATGCTTTAAAATGTACATAGAGTTGTCTTTGGCTCCACCCAGAGCAAAACATTTCTCACTTCATCCTATTGACTATTTTGTGTAATCTTCCCCCCCCCATGCCCCCTCCCTCCAAGAAGTGCTTCCATTTGAATGCACTTGGGTATATTTTACATTTGTAAAGTACATTCAAACGTCATGCTTTTTGTTACACTGCATTATTTATCTCTTATATGCATTATATAAAGAAAGCTATCCTTTTTTGCTCTTTTTCCACCAGCATTGGCAAAGCCAGTAGGGCGGAGTTTAATGTTCTGTTGCTGTTTCTAAACTCAAATTTCTGACCTTGGATTACTCACCAGGTCCCAGACAGAATCCAGACACTTTTTCCAGTAGTTCTCCTGCATGTCACTAGGTGGCGCCGTGCAATGGAGTGGAGTGACATATAGGGGCCACCCCTGCCCTCAATCTCGAGTCTGTTCCTTTCTTCCTGTGCCTTCCGATGCAGAGCAAGAGCTTCGCTCCCAAATTCATCAGCCTGCCAAATACTTCTAAATAAAATCCAGTGTGCTAGGGAACAACAACCCCTCCTAAATCTACAGAAAAAAATGCCAATCTGTGCTTTTATTAGAGAATATTTCACAGTGCAAATAGTAGAGCTCAGTTTGAAAGAACAATTTAGGCTTCAATCACGCAATGAGATATTATTCAGGCGGAAAAAAAAGCCTATGATGGTGTATTTAGAAGGGCATACAGAAAACAAAACAATTGTCGTTATGGCGCACTGTGGAGAAAAAAAATCATTAAAAATGCATAATTAAAATAATAGCTTAATTATAAACTCAAATTCTTCCTTTGAAGGGACATTACGCACAAAAGCATCACAGCCGTTGGAGGTTGCCCATTATGTGAGATGCACAGCCATAATAATCCACGTTCTGTCATCATGACATATAATAGTTAGTTGTGAGACAAACATTAATATGGACAGACACATAATCAATGAAGACGAAAGAAACATATAATATTCAGATTGGGTATTACATCTGACTTTTAGCAGTGCCAATTGAGGGTGTGGGTGGAGCCCATAAGGTGGAGCCAGTGGAGGAAGTGGGTGGGGCCTGTGAAAAGTAGGTGTGGCCTCCGACAAACATTTGAGCACCTGGACTTCATTTTTTTTTTTACAAATTAAGCACTGGAGGGTTGTACTGAAAAATGTAACAAAATAATTTAAATAACACTGGATGTGCAGTAAGGAAGGTTATGACACCCAAATATCATTTCTGCTACTGACATAGAACTGACACAAAAACTAAACAGGCCCTATCAGTTTCAATAACCAGCAATATCAAGACTGACGAGGTTGATGCTTCACCCTGACATTTTGTTTTTATGCTATTAGGGCTGCACAGTTTGTTCAGTAAAAGAGGAGTGTTCCTCACCTCTTTTATTTGAAAACTGGCGGTGAGAAATGCTTACAATAATGACTGAATGTCTCGATTACATGAAAGGAAGGAGAATGGGAAGGCGGTGAAATTGCGCAGGTTGCAGGACGGGGAGAGGTCACCCACATAGTGTGTGCACAAATTACCTACCCACAGAATAATTGCCAAGAGTCTGAAAAATGATACCATTAGTTTGTGGATAATGATTTTTGTATAGGCAATGTTCGTTTCTCCTGTTCACATCTATGGTAAAGTTTGCTTTGGTGGTTCATTTCAAATACAGTGACAATTGCTCAAACGTTACAGTGGGCGCGTCACACTCTGGGTGTGCACACAAAATCTCCATGTCCGTTTTAGTCCTCTGATGCAGCAAAATCTGTTGAGCAGATTTGTACTCACACTGTCATGAAGACCTAGGTCCCTTTTAGGTCAAGCCTAGTAGACTGCGCGTGTGCTGTCTGTTGCGAGGCAGGTTGTGGCTTACCAAGAACATAGAGGGGCTTGGAGCCTTCCCATTGCTTATCATTGGTTGGGTTTACTTGTCACTTTCATTTGCCTGCTTATTTGTGTCCCAGCTTGTCGATCTTGTGTTTGCCGCTCTCATGGAGCATTGCGTCTTTGCAGACTTTTTGTTCGACTGACATCGCTGCTTCTAATGTTTGCTTTTCGAGCGCTGCTTTTTCTGTTGTGTGAAGCACTCCATTAGAGTGCATGTGCTTCCCCACCACTATGTTGCTTTTGCTCCCGCCTTCCATACTGCTGCTTACGTGTTCTCTTGCCCTCCCCTCTTGCTTTCTCGTCCATTTTGCTTGTGTTCTCCCCCCACACTCCCTCTTTGCCTGCATCGTTCATCCTCTACCCTCCCCCATGTGGCTTTAGTTACCCTCAACCTACTCATGTTACTTCCGTTCCACGCCCACTTAAAGAAAAGTCTTTTACCTGTTTTATTTTCTTCTGGTAGCTACCGATCCAACTTGGATCAGTAAATATATACAATAAAAAATACAGAATAAAAAAAAAAAAAAAAAAAAAGTACCTTCCTCATTTAGTAGGCATGCGCATGCGTGGTACCTGCCCCTTATGTTTTATTTTTTACTTTAGCCACAACAAAGTTGCTGTGCTGCAGGGCTAAGAACGATTGGAAATTTAATAGGTGACAAAGGTGATACATATTCACGCTACCAATGCTTGCTTGTGGTTTGGTTTAAATCTATTCAGTGGATTGAATGCAAATATAAAAGCACTGGTCCCGTAAAATATTTGTATGGGTATATATTGCATGCTTTTTGGTCAGCACAGTTCATAAAATCGAAAAAAATATATAATTACTTATCATGTTTTAAAGTTTGTGAACCCTCCCAAACGAATCTGATTGGCTAAGGAATGACTGACATTTTTGTCAGCCAGCTTTACAGGTTTTGCCAAACAGTATATCGGATCTGTAACTTTGGCTTGACAAAAGGATTTGTGGAAGAGTAAGAACCAAGGGTATGAGTGTACAACCCAGAGGTGTTTAAATACTCTAATTTTACAAAACAATATTTTTCGAAACAGTGTTTAGACCCCCAAACCTTCTGGACTAGGTCACAGAACATGGCGGGAAACATAACTGCTGAGATCTATAGGAATTTGTCTATCGACACTTCTTAAAACTATTTATATTGCAAACAATACCATCCGACCTTTAAACTGCTATACCTGGTTTATGAAGCAGAGTTTCAGTACAGAAAGAAATTAGTGGAAAAAAAAGTTGCATTAAGTAACTTTACATCCCAGACAGACATAAAAACTAAAGAGCAAATACATTGTAAAGTTATCCTTATCTTCCCCCACTGGAATGACAACACAACCACGATCAAGCTCCAGTAGAATGAAGCACAGATTTAGGGTTCCTTATTAGTGGAGGTGCTGATCACCACCTTAGTTAGCCAATGTATGCATTTTGTAAGGTTTGATGTCCCAGTTGTAAAGATCCTTTTTCACACTTCTCTTACTCATACCCATTTTTTTCTTTCTCTTCTTCTCTCTCTTTTTCCCTTGAAATGAACAGGTTTGGTCTGTGGTTGTAGGTGTTTTGGTCATTAAATGCTTGCTTTAGTACTTTTCTTCAGCTCCTCTGGACAGTCTGATAGGTGATGTCAAATGCATCCTATTGTAGAGGAACGCTATATTCTTCTGCCCATTCATTTCTTGATTATATTCTGAATTTTGTAGAAGGACTTCGTTGTCTGAAGGATAAAAGCCAGTAAAACTCTTATTGTGTAGGGTGTCTGGCCATGGCTTTGGACTGGCATTGCCTGTTTCCTGCTGTAATGTTTTAGGAGGACAATCATTTGCTTGAGATAATCAGGGAGATGTGTTGAGATCTAGATATCCTTGGCAGGAGGAGGTGCAAAAGTTATCACTTCTCATCACTAAAGGCATCTAGATTTGTCCTCTCTTACTTCGTACCTCATGACTTTACTTTTCCCATCTCTTTTCTTCTAGAACTCCTGTACTTTAAAACTGCATCCATTCTCAATGTGCGTTTTTCTTTTGCCCTGTCTCTCTCCTCCCTTTTCCATCCCATTCTGCTGACATCAACCAGTTGAAATCAAAGTAATCAAGGACCTGCCGTGGCCACCACCAGTGGGGCAGCTCGACAGTGGCACAAGCAATCCCGAGGGTGACATCGCAGGCTCCAACGCGCAGCACTTTCATCTTCAGCACTCAACGCCGCACCTCCAATCGCAGCACAGCACTGAAGACAGCACTGGTGGGTTTGAATGTCGTGAACATGCTATGCTGCATGCCCAGTAACCGCTTCTCCACACAGCATGCATAGAGTGCTGGTCTTGTCACCACTAACTGCTGCATTGCACGTATGTTGTATCCCATCTATACAAGAAAGAGCAAGTGTTGGTCTCACGTGGCGGGCGTGCCATAATCAGTCCATTGCTAATATAATTGATGATGTTGGATATTGGCTCAGTAGTCTAAAATGGTCTCTTCTGTTTGTTTCTGTTGCTGATGGAACTCTCCTTCGAAGTTACATAGTCTTAATGCTACTTAAGTGTTTGGGCCTGTCTTTGACGTCAAGGAGTGCGCGGAAGGATTAGTGAGTTGTTGATCTCTTTGTAGTGGAAGCAATGATGTGGTAGTTACCCTGTTACTGTGATACGGGTTTGAAGATGGCAGGTATTCTAGTCTCCGTTTCTTTTCTGCAGCTCATTGTTATGTCTTTTTTTTAATGAAATTTCCTTCCGGCCACATTTTCGTTCTTCTCTTTTTGATAAGGGACTCGCTTATATCCGCCATTACATGTGTCTTTAGTATTGTTTGCTCTCTTATTGCTGCCGCTGCTTCTGCTAATCGGCACATGTATGTTCTGGCTTTGCTGCTGTTGCTGTTTTTTATCGCTCAGAGCTCGCTACAACACCTTTCTTGTTGTTCTTGAATATTACTTCGTCATATTTCCACCAGTTTGAAGTCTTTACGCTGCATATGGTTGCAAAAAAACATTGTATGTCTGTAAAGCCACGTAAATGTAAAAATCTAAATTGATACTTGTATAGCGCACTACTCACCCACAAGGGTCTCAAGGCGCTTGTACGAATACCGCTGTGGAACCCATCCTGGCTTTCCCTGTGAGGTGTCCACTCCTGGGCACCCCCAAGGTGGAGGCCAGGCATCCTTAGCGTTGTGGGGGCCGTTGTGGAGATTAAGCAAGCTATTGCCCAGAGTTGCAGAGTGGGACTCCATGATTGGAATAGGCACCGAGGCGAGAATTATCAGGTCCGTGGAATTTTTGAGCCCAAGACCCGCCGAGGTGGGGAATTGAACCCTGGTCCCGGGCTAGACCTCTGCATCAGGGTCTGCCGCTCTAACCATTGAGCCACACTTCTCCACCGTCCACTCCACTCCACGTACGCCCCCTTTGATGAAACCATGTTATTTTATACCCCCTGAGGGCAGGAACAGACATTCTGCTTTAGTAGTGTTATTAAATTGGTCAGATTCAGAGTGCAGGCCGCCTGCATTTCCGGTGACACCCACACATCTCCACATTATTTCCTCGTTTTCAGGTGTTTGCAGTACATCAAAATCTGTGCCGTTCTTTTTTTTTTTAACTCTATTACAAAGTTGTTAGTTGACCCGATTATGCTTTTTTTTTTGGTTGTTCGCAGATTATTTTTCAGTTATTTCGAGGTATTAGCGGTGCCACAATAAAACACCAACGACATTTACACAGTGCCAGCGAAACCACTCTTCCCTCCAGCATATGCCATCAAGCAGACAGTAGTTTTCTCTCTCTCCGTAGGTGGAGTGCCTGAAAAGGGAAAAATAAAAGGTTCTTAAGTAGTGCAAATCATCCTCAAATTCTTTGTGTTCCTCCTCTATGGACAGGATGTTCAGGGACCAGAAAATCTGATGGAATTACCGGCACAGGTGTCCGTTATGGTGGGCAGGGTCGGATATTTCATGATTTAAATAAAACTATGCCAGTAGGCATTAATAGAGTCAATAATGCACTGTAATAAGATATATCACATCTGGATGCATCCTTTTTTTGCAGACCGCTGGTTTCCTCCTAAATGTGCTTTTTAGCATAGGAGTCACTACCCACTGCCATCCCTCCCCTGCCATATGGCACCTATACGGCCTCTGCAAATGATCCCAACACACTGCTATACCTGCCACACTCAATCAAGGCCTACTTTCCTCGTTCTCTCAAGCTAGATACCTGAACAATCCTCATGCTCCATCCTCAGTACTCCGAGACAGACAACTACTCCACTGTGAAAAGTCTTGGGTTCAAGGAGGCCAACACACTTCTGGGTAACCACATCCTGTATGCTCCGTGTTTTGTGTTCATGCATGTAGCACTGCACATCCCTTTAAAAGGCTGCTACAAAAGTCCACAAAGCAGCACTGCATAACCAAAGTGTAAAGAAGCACTGTGTAGCCCCATCATAAGGCTGCAGTCCACATTGCTGCTGGAGCGGGAGTAGAATCTGTTCGATTTATACAAAACGCGGAGTTTGCTTGGCAATGGCCGGACCCTTGTATTAACTTGATGTAGGTGACCCTTGAAGCACAAACTTGGCTATAAGGTAACAGAGCGCTGTACACTCTATGCCTGATCAATCTAGGCATTGGGGGTTAGGCGTATTGGGAGAAGGAGCACCGTACAAGAGATGTCTGTATGATAGATAGGTAACGCGCCCATGGATGTACTGAGGAGGTGGAGCACTGTACAAGAGATAGCTGTACAATAGTAAGGTAATGGGACAATGGATGTACTGATTAGGAGGAGCGTTGTACAAGACATGCGTGTGCTACAGGAAGGCAGCGGGACAATGGAAGTACTGGCGAGTGGAGAAAGTTGCCGCAACAAACCCACTTTTCTTATTTTACAATAATTCAAATTGCAAACTCAATCTAATCTCTCCAAAGGAGCTGCAACATTACTAACTAGTGTGGATACTGTCACTGCCTTCAAAGTGAAATCTAGCCATTCGATAAACCCCTTTATAACCTTACCCCCTCTTGCTTTACTGCTCCCAGGGCAAAGCATGGAGTGTCAGCCAGAGAAGTAATATGGTGAATGTTTCCACAATGTATTATACTTACTGTATTAGAAGTGCTTATTCGACCAGGGCATTCTAATCCACGCCATACTTTCAGATTATCCACATGATATATATTTGCATACAATGATCTTAAATTAAGCTCATTTAAATAATCTGTGTTTATCGAGAAAGTCTGGCATGAATTTGGACCTCATGGACCGATGTTGGACCCCCACCCGCCTCCACACCCATCCCCTCCACCCGCACCCCTTCCACCCCTCCTCCAAAAAATAGGTTTCGAATAGACTTGGATTTCTTTTGGTTCTGAATCAATCGTCATCTTTTGAGATGGCTTCTACTCTCGAGATGGATGGTAATTGTGAGCACCTTCTTGTCTTTCCTGAAGAAAACGAGTTTCTCAGTCCCCTCTGGGGAAATGAAATGTATTTTATGCAAAAGTCACTCTTTCACCTAGAAGGCTCTATATGCCATGCATTGATGTTACCCTATTGGAAGGCATCGAATTGACTCTTGAATAGCCGAGTCCGGGGGAGGTGGGAGGAGGGATGCTTTGATGCACTGGGCAGTGCTGGGCCAAGATTGAGTTCAAGAGTGCCAAAAGGCCCTCCAGCACGTGCGAGATTATCGCGCACGCCAGCAGCTGAGCTCCCTTGGAAAGGGCAAAAGATGTAATTGCTGTGAAATCAATATGTAATTTCTTGTGAAAGGCTGTGCAGTGCTGCTTTGGTAATAATGATGGCAACAGTATTGTTAAGGATTAAATGATCTTGAGAGTGGTGGCGGCAGGGGCGAGGGGGCAGTTGGTCACTTTGTGCCTTGTGTATTGCAGCAAAGTTTCATTTCACCCTGAGAAATGCCCCGTGTGATATGGAGTAGGGGGGTATGCTATTCTCTACAGTAACATGTTGGAGGGCAGAGAAGGGCATCCTTTCTGCAGGGAACGCTTAGGTTGAGGGTGTTCCCTTATTCCGGCCTCCTTGGTGTCTGTGCATGTCAATACAGATGGGCACTGTAATCACAGTGCCACCTCTTCTGCCAGGTGGACTCAGAATGGGAACGCGTAAGGGCTTCACACATTGTGCGCTTATTTATGTGTTTCCATAATGAAGCTGAATGTCAAAAAGGATGATTTTTGTATAAAATTGGTAATCGATGGATCTCACAAAAATTCTCTGTCTAACCACAATACACTTTGATCCCCAGTGCCTGTAGACCCCTGTCCTACTTTTCCACGTATACCCTCTATGTCCCACCTTAGGACCCCACAACTTTCCATTCTTGAACTCCATAAAATATGTAATCTTTACATTATATATGTGTGGTTCTCCGTATTAAGGAGTACGATGGTGGCAATGGAGACAATTTATACCTTATTAAACGTTTATGGATATTGGGACTAATTGAGAGGACAATTGTGCAGCACGTTGTATCCATATTATAGAATAGTTTTTGAAGATGCTTTTTTAGGTCAAGCATTCGAGACCCTCTTGTATATTCTTTAGTATAAACTTATATGTGTATGCACTTTGTGGGCTCTGGAGATCAGCCCTAGGACTTGTCTGCTTCCGCTTAGGGACTTTTTTTTCCGGTTCAACTGCCTCTATTTAACTGTCTTGATATAAAACGACCAGTAGAGGTCAGTAAAATACCAGAATAGCTTTCTGCTGAGGGACATTCTTTTCAATAAATTTCTGGCAACTGCCTCTATTTTACTTTCTTGATAGACAACGACCAGCAGAGGTCAGTAAATTACCAGAATAACTTGCGAATGTTCCCTAGATTCCAGTCCATAGAAATTGTCTCCACAAGCACCCTTAGACAGTAACATTTTTTTTAAATCTTGTATTTTCAGTGATATGCCCACTGAGGGCCCTGGTTTTGTATTAAAAACAGAGCTTTGAACTATACCATTTCCCTCTGAAAGGCCATATTTCTCTCAATGTGTTTCCATACCTGGCGTGTCATGCAGTTTGATGCTTACTTTCTCTAAATGTTAAAGAACAGTAGATGTTTCATCACCCAGGCTAATGTGCTACATAGCTAAATACATATAAGGTCTCAAAGGTGAGACCGATTGCGTTGCAAATG
Source organism: Lissotriton helveticus (assembly GCF_964261635.1). NCBI lineage: Eukaryota > Metazoa > Chordata > Amphibia > Caudata > Salamandridae > Lissotriton > Lissotriton helveticus. The sequence goes on along the minus strand of NC_136062.1, from coordinate 163,817,421 downwards.
CTTGTTTCTATCATAGTGTTATTTCTAGTCTTATAGTTATTTTTTGTTTACTTTCCTGTGCACCCATGCTGTGGTCTGCATAGGTTTGTCCTAAAGCACCCCAGCCTTTGTCCCAAACATGGAAGGACAGCCTGTGCACGAAAGCCTACCTTGAAGCGCACGGGGGATGCGGTAGGTGCCAGCCCAGTCTGTGCTTACAGACATGCGTAGCGCTTCTCAAAGCACTTTGGTTTTAACGGTTAAGAGAGTCTGGTTTTACTGGGGTGTCAGTAAGCCAGGCTCTTCGCAGCTGATGATGCCATGGTAGCATGACCACCGCTGAATACAAACCTTGACCTCTGCCAGTGCTAATTTTGCTGGTCAGGAGTCCAATGCAGCTTGCACCATCTATTGCCCTTGTCAGCAATGCCAATGACAACTAAACTACTAACCATCACACTCCTGCCAGTGTGACAGTTCCGACTATTTTCGGCCACATACTATTATCACAGTAGCAAGGGTGGTGGGTTTTAATAATTTTTAATGTATGGTCCATTATTAAGCATCAGTGCCACCAGGATGCAGACAATTTGGTGCCGGTACCGAGGACTGGAATCCACCGGCTCAAATTAAGCGCTCTGCAGTCTTGCTGTTGCTATCGTGCTGTTAGAGTTTGTGTGTTTGAGCATTTGTTTACCTTTTCCGACCATATAATCTAGTTTATTTGATTTCCGTTCAATTATTGATACCGGATTTATGAACTAACCCTTTCTTGCTCTCTCAGTTCCCTGGCAAGGCCTTCCGGTGTGAGTAATCCACTAGGAACTCTGCAGAAAGGAAGGCCAGGAGGGAAAAGGTCACAGATATATAGATGGATTCACATGGGCGCGCGCAGACCAGACACCTGTGTTACAGCACAGGAGCACCGCCCCTCCCATGAGGCTTTAAATGAAGCAGCACCGCTTCCTTGAAAGAACTCTGGCGGTCCTGGAGAGGGAAGAGTGAGTGGATCTAATTGCCACTACACCTGGTGTCCACAGAGAGATTGCACGCAACACTCCGGCGTAGCGTTCTTTTTTACGTGGTTATTTCCTGAAGTATGTTAATTTTGGGCAAACCGGGACCTGACATCTCAGGGTATACCCCTAGAGCTGTTCTCCAAGTACGAGCGGCTCTCACATGCTCCATTGTTGCAAACGGAGTCCATCCAGATTCTAATTTAAACTTATTTTTGAATGACGGTTGTTTCAGCCAACTGTTACTTTATTTCAAAATCAAATGTTTGTTTATTATTTTACTTCCCTATTATTGATTAGGACTAAAAGCGTCAGCATGGCATAACACTACTTTTATGTCCGAGTTAGGCTTCCTTTGTAAAATTGAGTGAACAAGTCAACTGTCCTGAAGCTTCTTCCGCTGTTCTGGGTGCCCTTGTAATGCTTGCATTACCTATCCCATTGCAGGTGCATCTCAGTGGGTTTCAGTCCTCCCTGTGCACTGAAGAGTATCCTTTCCAGGGCCATTTTTGCCAGTCATTTGGTGCTACGACGTGGGGGTTCGCTAGGGCTAAAGACTTAAGTTACCTTATAGTAGTGCCACTGTTGCCGGGTGGCTTCCAAATTGTGCCTTGAATCAGCTCTCAAAATGGCCGCAGACAGCACTTGTTTTTTATCAGTCCCCCAATGCCGCCTAGCCAGCTGTGTACCCTTTGAAAGGCAGTTGGGGTTTTTTTGTCTGTCTTTAACCCCTTCCCTGCTCATGACGGAACCACGCCATCATGAGCCACGGTACCAGTGTGCTCCGTGGTTCAGTCATCCTGCGGCCGCTCCGCCCACGCAGCACTGATTCCCCTCCTATACGGGCGAATTAGTGCGCGGGCGGGCTCATGACGGCGTGGTTCCGTCACAGGCATGGCGGCGCCGCGGTCACCCACCCCTCCTGCACCACGGCGGAATTCGCGCCGCGGCCAAGGATTAAAGTGAAGTTAGTGTTAACCTCGATTCTGGTTTCAGCCTGCTCCGTGATAATCATCTAACACCAGTTTGTAGATGACAGACGTTAGCTTGAGTAAGCAGAAGAACCAAATGGACTGAAACTGAATATTGTAAAAGTTAAGCTCAAAGCTGTTATAGAGAACACCGAAGTGACTTTAATGTTTACGTTTTTGCTACATGAAAACTTGGAAACTAAGGGTGGCAAGGTACGTAACCCATATACAAACATTTACCGTAACAGAACGCTTCTTATCCCATTCCCCTCGATGTTTGAAACATCCTCCTCTCTCCTCCCAGTGACTTCGAATTGAAATCCCTTCAGGCCTTCGTAATTGGGAGTAACAGAGCGTGACTCGTTAAAAATTGAAACTAGCCTCATCCAATTAAAATACGCACAGTCATGATTTTTTTAAGAGGCTTGTCGATGGGGTAGTTAACGAGGGAATCTGCTGATGTGTGAGGTGACATTGTTGCTTTCCTCAGTGTAAGATGTGCTGGGGGTTTATCGCCTGGCTGGCTTCGAGGGTAGCCATCATCCCTGCTAGAAATACCCTGGAGGGTAGGGTCAGTTTGAAGGAGGGTAAAATAACCCTAACAAAAATGCTAAAAGCATCCTTTCTCCCTTCGTCTCCTCACACTCTTTTTCCATCCATCCATTATCTCCTGCTCCGTATCTCCTTTGTTTATTCCTCTCTGATCACTTTCTCTCTATCTTCTCCCTCCCTTCATCTCTCTCTCTCTGTCTCTCTCTCTCGAAGACTCCTGCTGACCTCCAATGGCTCCAGCCTACCTGGGAAATGCCCAGTGGAGAAAAGGCGGATCCGGACAGCTGGTTAGGACAAAGATCGTTCAGCCAAAAATGGAAATGTAACCACTAAGATTACAATTTTTATATTAGATGGTCAAGCAGCACCTGCGGTGCAAGGTTAAAAGGGTTGTGATCTTGGCATTGAATTGGGGCCCCTCAAGCATCCATGCAATGTTACTCCGATCTGGCAACATACAGAACAGAAGACGCTGCTGCCGCCCGTGGAAGGCCTCGTCTATCGGATGTTCTTGGGCGTTTGCTGAAAGTCGCATAATTGCAACATTTAGTTATTTAAAAAAAAATGTTTTTATGGCAATATGGAATGTCCATCGAAAAGGTGCCAATGTGACTTATTCACACAGGACAGAGGGTTAGAACAGGGTGAAACGGATGGAAAGGACCACCAGGGAAAAACAGATGACGAGGAGAGCGGACTCAATGAAGAGTAAGAGACACAAACTATAAAGAGTCAAGTAAGCAAGTGACATCTGAATAAGAAAAACCGAAAGAGTAAGAGCAAGGTTAGAAAGACATAGGTGAGACAAGTAGCTGGATGTCAACACAGGAGAGAGAGCTGAAATTGAAGAGACCAAAAAAAGAAGAGAGAGAGAGATGGGGAGGGAGATAGATTTGAAGGCTATAACAAACACAGGTGAAAAACAGATGGAGAGACTGAGACGAGAGAAAAATAGAGAATGAGAGAGGTTAAAAGAGGTGAGATAAGAGCAAAGAGAGGAAGTGAGAGAAGAAAAATGAAAGTAGAAATGCAGCACTTAAGCCTTGATTATGAGTACCTCAGCGGCATATTCAGTATCAAACCCCCCTGAATTTGGAATTTATCAGGTGCATTAGATAGCATCTTGTTAGCATCTGCACAGAGTTTTCCTCGGTGATGGGGTAACCACATTCATCAAAAACCTCCTCGTCTCAGTAACTACAAGGCATTTTTCCCCTGTGAGGCTTTGTGAAGGCGGGGTATCTGGAACAAGAATGATTGGGGTATAGTTGGGGGGGGGGGGACCCTTCATCGTATTTACATGGGGGGAGGGGGCCTTCATGTTTATTTATGCCATTGGTTGGCTATCTTGACATTTTTACATTCTTCCTCTTGCATCCCGATTTAAAGATTCATTGAAAAATAGCAGTTTTTTTTGTATCACCCCATACAGCAGTTACTTGCCCTCTACGTATAACTATGATATTTGCTGGGAGTTGTCTTCTGCAGTTGGTACCATCCGCTTCGTGCCAAGCTCCTAGTTTGGTATCACACTGATGTGTTGGTCTTTGTGTGCTAGAAATAGTAGTGCTGTCTATAGGGAGTATTCAGTGTGGCTGTTTGGGGTTTTTGAACACCGCCCCCGAGTGCATGTAAGTTGCCAATGTTTGTATAGTGGAAGGTAGGTATACTGCTGTCTCAGGCTGTTGAGTGAGTTACATAAGAAGCCTCAATAAAGAGCTCCGAAGGCGGATGGTTGTCTCAACATTCATCCGCAATCAATATATCTATGGGTCATTTGGATAGGAGAGTTTGATGCATTATCATAGGTGTATGTGTCCATGTGGTTCAAGGTCATGTGTGCTGCTTTCTGCTAATGTGATTATGCATCCTGTCAATTAAGATAATAAGATTGTTATTGCCTGGATTTCTGATCAATGAAGCTGGTTGGCAACCATAAGTGAATGGTTAGTGTGGTGTAACTTTGACAGCATTGTGTGGCTGCTTGTCTGATGCATGAAATTAGTGACTGAGTTATGAGCTAGAGGAAATACTTTATGTATGATGGGATCCTTTTGTTGTAGGTGAGATTAAATTACACAATCAAAGATTGGAGTGCTGCCAGTTGCAGCTGAGTTGAAACAAATATCAAGTGATTTACTGCAGTGGCTGCTTGGGTAATATTTTCCTTGACTAGGGTGAAATATTGGTTATGTTCCACAGCACGTCTGGCATGGTGCAACCGTAGCAAAGTGAGTAGTACTAGATGACTGCACAGGGAGTTGAGGTTGTTGGTCATGCCTCTCTATGCTAGTCCGTTATGGTGTTTGTTCTATGCAGGCTAGCCTGTGCTGTCTTGGTCTAGGGAAGCAATGCTAAGCAGATCACATAGGAGACGAGGGAATGCTGTGCTGCTACCATAGGAGGCGAGATGGTTGTCCTAGGATGAAACAAATCGGGACCTAGGCTCATTAGGCCTGGAAAGGAAGGATGGTAGTGCTGGCAAGTAAGGAGGTTATACCCTGCCCGTTGGTCTATAGAGGAGTGAAAAGCGAAAGCTTAGGGGCTTTGATGTATGATACGAAAGGATGGTCGACTCTCCTGAGAGAAGCACTGGTTAGATAGCCACACTCACTTGTCTTGCAGTCACGATGGTGGTGGAAGGTGCAGTTAGGCAGGTAGTTCTGAATTTTCAGGGGAGAAGAGATTGCATTGTTGGGAAGAGTACTAGAGGTCTAGCATTCAGTTTGTGTGATGGAAAGCTGAGTGGTGACCAGCAGGGAAGTGGGGTTACATCATACACTGTTTTGCTATTGTTCGAGGGGGAGTTATGGCTGTAAAAAGAGAGGAAATGACAAGGAATCAGGGTGGAGGGTGCACTGCAAGGCTTAATGGAATGTACGTGAAGAGTAAAGCAGTGGGGTGCACTCTGTGGAGGCGTATCCGTCCTACGCCTATGGAACTATTGAAAGAGTCGTGTGCGCATAAATATGCGTTTACATCCCAAAGAGGCACACCGGAAAGGATCAAATCATTGATTCCGATATCTTAGATAGTCATTTATTTTCGTTATAATGAAAAGTTTTTTCGTGATATTGTCATCATATCAACAAAAATTTAAGGCAAAATCCACAAGTAGTCATTTAATGAAGACTCCGATGCCTTTCGGGCGGGCTGCCCTTTATCAAGGGGAACTGAAAGAAGAGGAAACGAGCCTGAGTTGAAGTGAAACACGGGTGAAAAATAAAACATGCACGATATGGGTGTGGGCGCGTGCTATAATTAGGGAGTGATATAGGGTTTGAAAGTAAATGGCGTGCCGGGGTAACAAGGTTACCTGAGGTCGTGAGGTAGTGTGGGGATGTGATGGGGAGGTACAGGTGAGTGAAAAAGAGTAACAAACTGAACGAGCGGGTTGTGTTTTAAGTGAAGGTTCAAGCGGTGCTTGAGTTAAGTGTCTAAAAGGAGACAAGAGGACTTACTTCATAATGAGGACGCCAGCAGGCGAGGATTCGGTCAGTGGGTGATCAAGTTGCGAATGAGGGAACCGGTGAGGTGCGACGGAGTAAAAGTGAAACGTGGAGGTAGAGTGTGTGAAAGAAAAGGTGGCAGCCATATTGGAAAGGTAAAGTGAAATAAGAAAAGAAATAGAGAAAGGTAAGAGAAAGGTAAAAAAAGAAAGGTAAAAAAAAGAGCAATGCGAGATATCAGTTAATACAGTGAGTAGTACACAATCAACGTTATAGGTAACAACTAAATTCGACACGGTCGTTGAGTCCATATGGTTTCAGGGTTTGCAAACGATACATCCATTCTAATTCTCTTTTGAGGAGAAGTTTGCGGTTGTCAATTCCTACACTTTTTGTGATCATTTCTAGAACAGTAAATTGAAGTTGAGCAATAGTGTGATGAGATTCATTAAAATGAGTAGCAACATTAGATTTCTCATTTTTGGTACGGATATTAGACTTGTGTTCGTTCATACGTGTTTTGACTTTTCTCTCAGTTTTGCCTACGTATAGTTTGCCACAAGGACATTTAATGGCATAGATCAAATTCATAGAATCACAGGTGGCGTTGACATGTAATTTGATAGGATGGCCTTTCATAGGGTGTCTTATGGTGTTTCCTTTAATTATACAATTGCAATTGTTGCAGTTCATGCACGGCAAGGTTCCTTTGTAGTTTTTGTGAATAGGAGGTTTCTTGGTGAGAATTTCCTTCATGTTACTGCTGCGGGTGTAGGCGAACAGTGCTGGAGTTTGAAAAATGTCCCTGAAATCGGGTTCCATCTGTAGGATGGGCCAATGGTTAAGGATGATTTTCTTAAAGATTGCACTTGTCGTGGAGTATTTAGACACTAATACCATGCGTTGGTCTGGTTTTTTTGGTGAGGCTTTCTTTTCTACTGATGGCTGCGACTCAAGTGTAGGCTTCATTAAGAATGGTTTGCGGGTAGCCTCTATCGGAGAATCGATCATACATTTCTTTAATCCTGATGTTAAGTGTGTCTTCGTCAGAAACAATGCGTTTAACCCGTAACATTTGCGAGTACGGTAGGTGCCTCTTAAGAGATCCTTGATGGAAACTCGTGTAGTGTAACGTATTGTTACGGTCTGTGGCTTTTTGGTGCAAATCGGTAGTTACCCCTTTATCGGTGATCTTGACTATGACATCAAGGAAAGAGATTTCTGTGTCGCTCATTTGCCAAGTCACTTTGATACGTGAAACATGAAGGAAATTTCAAGTCCTGGAAAAGCAGTGTGTGGGGGGGGGCGGGGGGGGAATTTGGTTGTATGATGTGTGTGTGTGTGTATATATATATATATATATATATATATATACACATGCCGCCAAGATCAGACCTACTGCCTTAAAATTAACCCCAGCAAATTTCCTCTATGCCTACGTATTCGCGTGTAATTTCGGGAACTTTGCATTAAATTTACGGGAAATGCCCAAAGTAATCCCACAAGGCAAATTTCTAGCTAACAATCCAAACAAAATTGAATTTTATGGCTGCTGTTTACAGTGCCTTTGTTTTTGCACTGTTTTGTTTACCTTGAAATTTGGCTACAGTGGATGCAAGGACGTATTTTGCACTCCAAGATAGGCTATGCAATTTTGTTTAACTTTTGCACACTTTCGAATGATTACGTAAAAGCAAATTACATATATTTTGCACGCCCCTACAATTTTAGGAATCAAATTTACGCATTTCATTTGACATGTTCCTCACACACTATTTAAGTGGGGGGATAGATTGGACAGAAATCAGGTGCAATATCATGGTATGCAAATATTTATCCTAACTTGAATAGCCTTGCTTAAAAAAAAAACACTTGTCTAGAGGTTTCAGTAAACATTATACAATATCTTATCAGCAGTAAATACAGAATGTATGTTTTTTGTTCCATACACCGGTTTTCGGGAGAAAATACTAAGAAAGACTAGGAGACCATAGTTCTAACGTGATTTTTTTCTACTCTTACTTGAATACAATAATGATACTGCAGTTATAAGCGAGCACGTTTTCCTCCCTTTGCTGCGTTTCAGATTTGCCTTTTCCAGCAAGAAGTTTCTCTAGGTAGCAATGTCACTTCGAGATGTTTTTCACTCTTCTCAAATCCGAAGAAGTTAGAAAACGTGCACTATTTTTGTCTGCAGGTTTAACTTTTGAACGTCTTTACATTGGCAGTGCACAGGAACCGTTCAGGTAACCATTTTTAAAAATACATTTTAATGAAAGGTTGCACTAAGGAGCAATACATAAACCAATGAAAAACCTATGGCACCCGGTCTTTTCGGTTTTGCACCCAGAATCTGTTCCAACATGCCTGTATCCATCAGGTCTACCTCAGCGCTGTCCCAATTTAGGAAAGCGTTGAATACACAAATTTTTTGAGAAACGTACTTCACAGTGCCTTAATACTCATCAAACCACCCACCTCTCCTATAACTTGTTGACTTTATGCTGAATTCTTACCATGTACAGTCCACCATTGCTTTTGGAAAGTTTTGCCAAGACTATTACTTCAAGATGTTATGGAAAGTTTCTTCATTCTTTATTCATCTGGCTTCATATGCAGCTTTTGGTCTTTTGCGCTGCCTTTCAGACCCGTGAGTCACCGCACCTTGGTATGTTGTCATGTGCCTGGAGATAGGGTTGCAGATTCAGAACGTATTAAATTGTCTGGGGGTTATGTTTAGATTGTTATATCCACCTTTCACTTCCCCGCCTTATGAATGAACTTATGAATAGTAACTTCAGTGCCATGCTAATAAAATAAACATAAAGGGGACTTGTTCACTCTGTTATTTTGGATAGTGGAATGAAATCATAGCTTTGCAAATAACCAAATGCACTTTGAAGTGTGGTGGGATTAGGGGCGTGGCCCTCATAGTCCACAAGGATGTTTTTCCAATCCCCCCCACCCCCAAAGCAATCTCCCTCTCCCTCCTAGCTTTTCTTCGTATTGATCACTCTGAGTGGACAGGCTCGCTGACACTGTACACACTAATGTCTCAGCCTGCTTTAAAGATTTTTCTTCAGCGTGCAGACTTTAACCTTGTCTGCCATTCCCAGTACGAGCTTGGATCCTGAGTGCTTTGTCTACCAAAGCTTGGGTTCATCTCAGGCCAATGCTATTAGGCATGAAGTAGACCTTTCGTTGTGCTTCAATAAGCTTGTGGGCTTTGACGTGATGTGCGGAGAGGTTGGGTGGTGTTTGACGGGGAAATCTGTTGCATTGACCTATTATGGGAAACGAAGTGTGCATCCAATTTCTTATAAGAAACATTGATTTTTGACGTGTTTACTAGAATACCAATTTTTTAAAAAGGCAAATCGGGATATTGGTAAACACGTGTTGTAGTTCTTTCAGAGAACCGCATCTTGTAGTTTTGTTTCCTGAACCAGGCAGGGGTGGGAAACTGCTGAAGGTATCCTTGGTGTGTACATGTATGAAGAAGACATAAAGGCATGCGGTGACACCTATTCTGCATGTGTGTTATGACATGTTACATTATTTACTATTCCTGAGACATTAGCCACGCTTTCAGCCAAAAATAATTGCTCTAATTTTTTTAATCTGCAATTTGTGAACCCGTCCATTATATAAAAATAATAAAAACCACCACAGGGCTGGGGAGCATCGTGGCCTTCATGTGGAAGCAGTCCTTTGTCTCTTCCTGAAGTACTTCCCATTTGCTTTCCCAGATGGTCGAAGTATGTGCCCCATTATCGAGACGCTAGAAAGTGTGACTTAGCTGCACGGTGTCTTCCCTCATGATCTTGCCATTTTGTCTCCGGAATGAATCGCCGATTAATATCCATGGTGGTAATAAGGCCAGATTTGTTTTCTCAGATATTTTACTAAGTTATAAATGTTCTTTCTTCCAAATTCTTTGATGTTTCTAGGCATTAGAATCCGTGTTTTATGCACTTAAGAGGGGGAAAAAAAGCATTCCTCAAATGGCTCACAAGCACCTAGATGCATTGCCACCCCCTGAGTATGTCCGGTTTGTGGTCAGATAGTCATTCACTCACTGAGAAATACACTCCAGCTGATGAGATGCCTTTAGAGAGGAGTGATAGGAGACCTTTATACTCCTTTGGTGACTCTACAAAAGTACTACATTGGTCAAAAGGACACAAGACCAAATGCTGTTATGAAGTCTACAATATGCTAGCCTTACAATTTACAGTTGCTACTCACAAATTCGGGGCCATTTGCTAGAAATATATGAGGCTTTCTACCCTGTATAGTGATTCTTGGCCGCCCTCTTAGTACTGTGTGACATGTTAAATGCACATGTTAATCAAAAGAGGAGAGGATGTGGCCTAATGCTTAGAGCGGTCAACTGCAAAGCTAGGGTATCGGGTTTGAGTCTCGATAGGGACGCTCAACACACTGTGATTCTGGGCAAATCACGTAATCTCCGCATGCCTAACAAAATTAATGTGTTTTTCTGTAATGCAACTGGTGCTCATGTAAAATGCTCTGATTCCCTGGGGTTGAGTTTGTGCTATATAAAACTCCACCCTCTCCCCGCCCCCCAAAAAACAAAACACCTTGTTATTTAGTGGATAGAGCAGTATAGGTGAGATGGCAAGGAGCCTAAGTGCCCCAGTAAGTCTTCCTTTAATATCGAGGGCTCCTCAAAATTCCTAGAGCATGTGCACAAGCCCTTTGTGCAAATCTCAGTACTTCTGCACTGTTGGGGCCTTTCCGACCTACTTCCTCCTGATTTGGTCCTGCTTATCACATATTCTGCTAGCCGATCACATTTATCGTAAAATGTTCCTAGAACTGTACCAGGTGTCCATGGAAAATCTCTTAAAAAGCTGCTATTGCCCTCTACTCTAAAAACCCCAGAAATTGGCAAAACATTGCTTTCAAAATAAGCATATGTTGCCTCTCATTTTGTTGGTGACAATCAAGGTTTAACAGAGGACATAATCTCATTTTTGTCTGAGAATACTGGGATGAAGTGTTCCCGCAGGACCGGAGTTCAGCACTGTTCAGCTAGATTTTCGTGCTACAAGTGGCATTACATACATTTTACAGTTCCGCAACATAATGCCTTTCCGCAGCAGAAGGAGCATTAGCAATGGCTATTAGAAAGCATTTATTGATTCGTGTATCATCTTCTTACCTCTGTAGTCTGTTAGCACCGCCCTCTGTTTCATAGGCCGAATCTGAACCAAACTGGTTTGGTGGTTCTGACCTGGATTCCTGCACACCTCATATCCCATAGGTTAGCACAGTCTGCTTCTTGTGTTGTACGGAATGCCGATGCCACATGAATGTAAGGTCTCTGATGGTTGATTTTAAGTCCTGTAGCACCCAATCTGTGTCCTTTATAGCACCAGTGCAGATCCCTTCAAAGGCGGTCACTATCTTAGTATTTCTCCCACGGTGACATCCTTTCACAGACCGCACAGCCTGGCATATGGTCTTTGGCTTTTGGCTCTGTTTACTAGAACTCTTATGGATCTGCAGGTGCAGATGAGGGAAGCCAAACACCTGGGCCCTTTCCACTGTGTCCCCCATTCTACAATTGGTCATTAAACTGATCTGTCCTCTGCTTCTGTGGAGACTACACATGAATGCTGCAACCGTGACCTGGATTATCCTCCAGTTCCACCATTTTCCCAATTGAGATTTCTGACAATTAAGAGGAAGGTGTCTAACATTATACAGTATTCTCTTTAGTTTTCTGATTTGCCTTGAAAAGGATCTATGCCTCAAAAATATAAGCTTCCGCTCCACAAAGACACTATACTTTCTTTATCACTGGTCAAATGTCATACACACTGGTAAACTATTTGGGTGACAATTGTGTGGGAATGGATACTCTCCGGAAAAACTACGCTCTGCCCTGGTAGCGTGCAAGATTGATTGCAAATGATCTTTAATCTGTGTTGTCTCACCTCTCATTGTCGTTGGGACCTGTTGGGACTGGAGAAATGTCCCTCAAGTGCCCTACAGCATGCACAACGTTTATCCTCACATTTATTTTACCCTGTCATCTTGTTTATCAATTGTGTGAGCATAGTCTTAGGTCTAGCTTTCCCAATGCAAGTTCCAGAATATGCCCTGTGACCTGTAGGGGTACACCAAGCATGACCTCATATTAGGCTGTGTACTACTGGTCAAGGCCTGGGTATATCGCATAACCTGGTGGTGGCAGTGTACCATGTTTTGTGAATTCATCATGTGACCAGACTTTTTCCTCTGTCAGTTATAACATGGTCTAATACCCACTTAAATGTAAAGTTCCGCTGTTACCTGAAACCCAGATCCTAGCTCTGGCATTCTGTGTGCATGTCAGAAGCTTAGAAACTTTGTGAACAAGGCCTTAAGGTAGCCATTAGTACATTAGTAATTCTGAGCATTACCATTTGGTAGATGATCGAAATGAGGGTGGGGCTGTAGTTATATTGGTTCGAGGTAAGGAGGTTTCTAAGGAGGGCCTGTCTTTTTGACTTTGTCTGCGTAATGCTTCAGAAGGCTTCTGCAAAGTGCAGAGAGCTCACACTTCATTGTGGTCATATTTTGGGTACTCCTTCATGGAACCATCCCCATTGCTACCTGCTATGAGTGACCTCCCTCTACAAGAACTCTGTCTAGAGAGTAGCCTGGAAAGACCAAGTGAAAGAGATCTAACCCAAACCAGTTTGAAAGCCTTCGATACTGGATCCGCATCCCCTGTCCTGAAAATGTGTGAACGTGGGATCCAAACCAACCTAATAAGTTCCAGTTCCAAATTCTTCATGACCAACGAAGGGAGTACTCCACAGAGTACTCAATGAGCTGCTTTGTGACTGTGCTAGTCTCTGCATCACAGACAGCCTGCCAGAGGTGATGGGGGCATCACCTGAATTCTGGAAAACTTGCTGAAGAGATTGAAGGTCTGCCTTGCACACAGAAGCCTGCCTGCATATAAACTGTCCAGGAGGGAGAAGCCTGCTGTGTTCCCTGCACGAGGAGCACCTAAAGGTTGCTCTCTGTCTTTAGGAGTGAGGCATTACCCGACCTATGTTATGAAAGGTCTGATGGTTGCCCATTGCAGTCCCTGCAGCAGACCGAGTACAAAGTTTAAGATATCTGGCACCATTGCAATTCTTGAAGGCGCGATGCTGCTGACAACGATCCCTGGCGAATCAAGAAGAGGAGCTGACATTGATGCTGAAGCAGGATCCAATCCTAGCATGGCAGCGTTGCTACTGGCTGAAAAAGCAACAACCGCCAAGTGATTCTCGAATGGAGGCCCCAAGTGCTGGAAGATGCTCAACCCATGTCTGACCCTTGCCACATTAGAGACTCAAGCTGACACGTAAACTGCATTCTGCAGCAGGAACAGTGATTATTGTCCAGCTCCTCCTGTAATTTGTAAACAAACGCTGCAATTGAACTACAAACTCTTCTGAATGAGTGGAAACGTGGCTTACTGCATCTGTGCCCGAACTATGCCTATGATTCGGTATGAAGGGCTGTAGACATTCTAACTACACCTAGAACAGAGTAAGGGTGCCATAGCAGGTGGGTCAATTTACAAAGCATTGTAGTTGCACTAAACAAATCTTGCACTTAAACCCTGTTGAATTGTCACATTATGTTTTTCAGCAATAGGTTCGACAACGAAATTGTGTTTCTTGGTTGACTGTAGAGTGCTGAGCTTTTGACCCCTCCCCCCTTACTACCTCCCCATTGAGCCTTGGACTGCTCGCCTGCACTATCTTGCGTCTATTTTAGGAAGGCTTACTCATGCAACCGTTTGTAGTTCCATAGTAGGACGGAGAACTGTGGCAAACGACTTTAACCACCACAACAATTTTCATTACACACTCTTTCTCAGCCATAGTCTGCCACTCTTCTTGACTTGCTTGTATGTCGTGTTATAGACCATTCAGCCCTCATGCTGCAATTCTTGTTCTCCAGTCAGGGAAGATACTGTCCCTGGAGAAGTGTGGCTCACTGGTTAGAGGAGGCAGACCCGGACGCTGAGATCAGACCCGGGACCAGGGTTCAATTCCCGACGCGGCAGGGTCTTGAGCCCAAAATTGTCCACGGACGTGGTAATTCTCGCTTCGGTGCCTACTCGAATCACAGGTTCACACTCTGCAACTCTGGGCAATAGCTTGCTTAATCTCCACTACGGCCCCCCGCGGCGGGTTGCCTGGCTTTCACCTTGGAGATACCCAGTAGGGGCTATCTCACAGGGAAAAACCAGGACGGGTTCCCAATGCAAAGCGCTTTGAGACCTGGCGGTGATATTGCGCTATATAAAAACCTATCCATCCATACTGAAATCAGCACCTATAGGTTTCAGCTCCACTGAACCCTAATAACCAGGGCCCTCACTGATGACGCCATGACTTCAAGCTTCAAACATAATCACAGTTGCAGTGCTTAAATTCCTCAATCATGTTCATCACTCAGCATGTGCAAGACACTTTTTGATAGATTTATGCTGGATGCCTTCCACTATGTGAATTATGCAGGATGCCCTCTACTATAAGGTTTACTCAGGATGCCCTTTAACTTGTAGTGTTTGTGGTAGACTCTTCACCATATGATGTTTGCTGAATGTTTTCTATCCCATGAGATCCTCTTTATTTAGAATATGATGCCTCTACCATGTCTCTGAAGGATCCACTGACCATGTGTTGTGTACAGGATTCCTCCAGCAAGTGATTCATGAAAGAAGTCTTCAATAGTTGATACATGTATATCTCCTACACCATGTATTTTTTCTAGGATGCCCGTTATACCCTGCTATGATTGGTCGATTCTCCGTGCCTTCTTTTCATTAATTTCTGGTGTGAAGTGTAGACACATGGCATGGTTTCTGCTGCTATTACTTTGTGTATCCTAGATGCAGGTGCTCTATCCTAGAACGTTTAGAGCATGCTTGAGTTTAGATTGCATGTGCACGCCGCTAACTCCCAGAGAAAATGCATTCATAGGCCTATTTTTGTTTTTCTCTGCAGTTCAGTTTGATGGTGTGGATAAAAACAGGATGTCCCCCTCCAAAGAAGAGAAGATTCGGCACACGCACAGACATTCGAGTGGAAACCTCAAGTTAGCCAAACATCCAAGCCTGGACCACACGGGCTCCATCGGAGAAAGAATAGACCCGACTCTTCCCTTGGAGAACCAGTTGTAAGTATAGATGTTCTTGCAGTCATACATTGCCACCTGGTTACATACACTTTCAAAATGCATGTGGATTCTTAGTTTGAGAACAGAAATAGTCACCCTGGGCCAGGTTCAGAAAATCACTTGTGTCAGAACATGGTCAGCTCAGTTCTGTAGCTCTGACTTAGAAAGCAGCTGTGCTTCACTCTATGATCAAGTAGTTATTGTTTTTAGCAGACTTTGGGCCTTGTTAAGAGTGCGGTGGTCCATAGGACCTCCTTACTAATGGTGGTTGTCTGACCACCACCACACTGTGGCACCATGCACTGCATTAGGTGTGTTGCGGTTGACCCACAACAGGACCACTGCCTCTGCTGGGATGCAAGATCCCCTAGCGTGGCCATAATAATCAGGCATAGTAATATGCTGACCGTACCCCTGCAGAGCATAATGAGTTGCCAAATCTCCACCCTTTTCAAGGCAGTGAGCCCGCCATAAAAAGGGTGATGTTGAGGCAACTAGGGGGTCCCTAATAGGTCCTACTGCCCCTACTGGGCCTGGGGATGCATGCGGGGGCCAAACATGTAGTGTCCCCCATGGATTTGCACCCAGACCGGCGCTGTCAGACCTCCGCAGGACCACCTGCCTGACCAGAATTGAAGTCTTAATCTGGTGGGTGGCAGTACCACAATTTAGGCATTCCTTCAGCAGACGGCGCCTTGCACTGTCAGCTGTAGGACCGCCAAAGCCGTAATAAGGCCCTTTGTCACCGAAACCCGCAAAAAGATGTTTTACTTCTTTAACTAATTAATGATGACAGTTTAAGGGGACACACAATTACACTTTGAAGTTGCAACAGATTAGTCAAGGGCCATTAGCAGGAATCCTGCACCACGCTCATCATTGTTTTGCTCCCTCGTTCGATTCCCTATAGTGCAACCTCTAAAGTGGTGGGATTGATTTTATGATAAGCCAGCAAGAAAAATGTAGTGCCATTCCCTACCCATGAGTGATGACTGAAAAAACAAAGAGCCTTTCGGGTTACTTCAAATCAATGCCTCACATATATATTTTTCTTTTTACTCCGTGTAATGACTGTACTATAATCACACGAGGAAGATATTTGAAGGGAAAAAACAGTAACTTGAAGCATCTTTGAAAAAAGTTATCCCTTCTTGGTCTGATCAAAGAAATATGTCTAACGTGTAAAGCTTGTCTGAAGATGCTGATGCTGGAAGCCAACCAAAGCAGAGATTGGTTGCTGCATCTCTACATTCGTCCCTAGGGGTTTTCGTTGTAATATGTACTCGCAGATGGAATGCTTAGAGCTTCCTATACCTTTGAATCTTATTTCAGCATAAAGCTTTGCCTGGATAACATCTTTCTCTTGCCCATGTGTGATGTGTGTGTCTCATTCTAGGAGTATATTTGTGTTGAGGTTCGTCAGTCTTTTTTTTTTTTTCCCCCCTCAGACTCTGGTTCCTGATTTTTCCCGACTTACATGTTACCATTTTTTGCGGCTCTTATTTGGGTAAATTAGAGTGTTGTAATATCTTATAAGTGTGTAGAGTTTCCATTTGAAATTGTGACTGTCACAAGTCTCAACAATTGGTAGCTGCAGTCCAGTGTGTCGGTTCCTGGAAGGTAGGATATTCATGGTTGCCTCCACCTACTCATGCGGTGTGTAGCCCCTGTGATTGTAGGGCCCTCGGAGGGTTTACTTATAGCCAGTGTAAGAGTTGCCTATCTTTCATGTTCTTTTATTTCCCACTGCCTGCAGAAACCAAGTCAAGTGTTTGTGTGACATCCATTAATGTTTTAGGGAGAGATTACTTTTTGATCAATTCAGTCAATTCAGTTCCTGCAGGTCAGCCAGTGGCTTGTGTGGTTCATCACTTGAACGATGACTTGGGGCAAGGAAAGGCCAAAGATGCACATCTTAAACACAAATAGACGAGGGACCATCCCTTCCTTCGTATCAGTTCCTCTCTTCTGTTTCAGTGGCAAGAGATCAGCAAGTGATTGGACATATCATCTGGAACCCAGCCCAATAAAGCAGAGGAACAGTTCCACTGTTGACTGTTTGCTACGTTAGCTGCAGCTCACCTCAGGAACTGAACTTAAGTCAGTTTGGCTCCTTGAAAAATATGGGGGACTTACAATCTAATAGCCTGTTAGGTCTCGACCACCAATGTACTTGATATAATCTGACCACTTTGGCTTATTCAGTGTTCACCTTTTACTTTATAGAAGCTATTCTTGCTTATGTGATGAGACTAGAGATATAAGCAGCTAGTGAAAACCGTAGCGACGACAATGAGTAGCTATCCTGTGGAGCTCATGTGCTATTATGTTCTAGAATGGCTATTGCAAGTTGTGCTGTACATTGTTTTTTATTTGTTTGCCCTCTTTCATGCAAACACTTTAATTCTTGGAGATCAAACTCCAGGTGCGCAATATATCAATAGAGCATCAATATAGATGAAAACCTCTTTTTCCAACTTTGAAGCAGCACTTCATGAGTTTTTTATGTAATTAATATGTTCTAGATGTCTCTAAGGAAAATCTTGACTATGGTATTCATACACTTTAAATCTTCCCACCAACAAGCAAATTATCTAATCTGATTATTCGCAGTGCACATTTGAGAACGGGCATTTCAGGCACGGGTGCATTCTTAAGTAATATTCCACCGGAAAATTGTATATCATCGCCTTGAAGATCTGTGCAGACCTTTTTCAACATTAATGTTAGTCTGAGAGTTACAAAGCAGTTATCAAGCTTTTGAATATCACTGAATAATTTGTTCAGAGAAACCTGCTCCTCTAATCGGTACCTCTCTTTGTTGAACCCTGCATGGAAATGTTTTCTAAAGATCCTGGCACTGTTAAAGATCCATAATTCAGAAGGTAAAGTAGGAATTCATAAAATTAAATTCATATTTGTGCGATTGTTGGTTTGAAATGGGGTTCTGCAATACTTCTATGCGACCTTCTCAATTTCCATTAAACCCGTGGTACACAACCATGTTTTCTGAATTAATGGTGTCATAATGTATTTTTTTTTAAATAAAAAAAGGGAAAAAGCTCTACACATTTCGAGGGTACTTTACTGTTCAGATTGCCAGTGTACGAGACAAACTTTACTATTCTGCATAGTATCTACTTTTTGCACAAGCAACAGTGTCGAGTATTGCTCTTTACTGCAGCCCCAAATATCAACCTGAAACCAGATACTTTTTTCCCAGCCATTTTGGGAGGAGGGGATGGGGTGATGGGGGCTGAAGCATCCAAGACCTGTCCTGATGAAACATCTATAATGAAGTTGCATATTTTTTTCTGGGTAAAATTTATTCTGATCTCTATGATAAACCTCCACTCCATAAATGTAGTTAGTTGTGACATCAGCATTTGTCATTGCATCGGTTGTACAATACATGACAGAAAGGATGGTCTGTAGTTCTCAATATCCCGACCTGAGCAGTGTCTCTCCAAAGAAGCTTGTTTCCGATCCAGGGAAGGCCTGGCTTGGCTGTATGGGCTGGACTGTTCCCATGACTCACAGGGTCAAGGCTGATTTGCATATAGCTGGGACTGAACTGGGGTGGCGAAGTGGGCAAAAGAACCCAGATCTGTGACTGGGGGTGAGTGTCTGAAAAGCTTCAGTGCTCCGCCATCATTTCTTTGTGTTTGCTTTGCTCGCCCTTAGTTGTCATGGTATGCCCAGACGTGGATCCCTTGCTCACTTTGCAACCTGATTCAAGCAAGCCTGGATGATGAGTGGTGTTACCCCGAAACTAGTCCTAAGATGCTTGTTTCCAGTCCGGGGAAGACCTGGCTTGGCTGTATGGGCTGGACTGTTCCCATGAGGCACAGGGTCAAGACTGATTTGTATATAGCGGAGTCTGAAATGGGTTGGCGAAGTGAGCTTAAGAACGATGATGGATTCAACCCAGATCTGTAACTGGGGGGTGAGCGTCTGAAAGGTTTCAGCTCTGTCCATCATCTCCTTGTGTTTACTCTGGCTATTTAACACCGTTTTAAGCATGGGGGTTTGAATGCACATCAGAGGTGGCTGTGTGGACACATACCCGACACAATTCCTAAACATGATAGCCTGTTGCCCTTAACCCAGTAGTCATCACTCTTGTCCAAGATCTCTGAGGCAGAGAGATCCTGAGTGGGTACTCATTCTATGAGTATTTTGGCTGTCAGGTGGGATGGAATAGATAGCCGCAGTGAACTTACTCTATTAGGGACTAAATACTTTAAAACAATATTTATTTGTGTGGTTTAAAATATTATATTCAATATGAAGTGTTATATTTGAAGCTTTATGTTGCAGACAGTCGTATGATGTTTAGAAAAAGAAGCTAATTATACTTGGATTCCCTGCATTGTGTTATTTGATTTAAGTGTCCTTCCGGGAATCAACCTCCTTTGATTTTTTTTTTTTTGCCTTCCAGCTGGTACCATGGGGCCATCAGCCGAATAGATGCTGAGAACCTCCTGAGGTTATGCAGAGAAGCCAGTTACCTGGTTCGGAACAGTGAGACCAGCAAGAATGATTTCTCACTGTCCCTAAAGTAAGTTTCTTTGCAAAGAATATGAGCTTGCATTGATGAGAAACAGAACCGGGGTAGGTTTTGAAGAGCCGATTCCTTCCTAGAATATGATGTGTGAAGAGGACTACTTAATTTTGCGCATAACGGATTGAGTGTGAACTGGCTAGACCCAGGTCTACTAAGAATGGCTGAGGAGAAAGTAAGGTTTATGCATGGTGAAAAACAAATCTGCTCAGTGTTATAGCCCAAGTCCCATTGAGCACCTGTAGTATTCAGATGGGGTAGTTGTTGTCTTGATTGAGGTGTGCGCTGCTCAGCTGGAGAAGCCGGTCCGCTACAAGTACTGTTTGACTATTGAAGGTGGCAGAGAATATATATGTTCACCCATGACAGAGATCGTATTGCCATGTACAGTGATGCTATTACACAGATAGTACCACCAGTGTTGTCCATGACTAAATATGGTTGTCCCTAAATCCGAATATATGGCAGCTTTTCTCCTCCAGAAACAGTGATGAATTTAGTGCGTCTTTACTATTTGGAACCCAAGCATTCTATATGTCAGAAGCAACTTTTAAAGTATGCAGATTCAAAAATGCGCAAAATAGTCCCTATACCATGAGATGGAGGCCATAGGGAGACATGGATAATTTGGTGTGTTAGCTCCGATTCTCTCAGTTTAAGGAGTACTGCTTGGTGAGCTTCCTGCGAGCAACCAGTGAACTGTTCTTAATGGGCAGTGTCTTCTCATAGATTTATTACGACCAGTGTTCCTGCTTGAATATTGAGTCAAGACAGAGTGCTGGTCGTGGAGCTAGAGTTAGTTGTTATTCAGTGATGCTCTATGACCATCTGCTCTTCTGGCGTTTAGCAGATGTTTCTGCGGTCTGTGAATCATGTGCATGCGCAGCACATGCTGGGTCCTCTGAAACCATGTTGATCTGCATTGTGCTATAGTAAGGTATTATTGCTATTAATATTGTGCTATATTAAGGTTTTGTGTTATATTAAGGTTCACCTGGGAATGGTGCCTTCAGATTTTCGGGACTGCAGATGGCTGTTGGATTGGGAGTCTTGAGTAAGAGTAGATCTGAGGATCCAGTGCTTGAGGTTCTTACCAGACTGGCTTTAGTCAGTAGCATTCAGGTGACGGACACCTACTCAATGGGAATTTTGGGAGTACCACATGCTCTCTGGGTCAGAATGGTGCACATGCTCAGTGAGACTTTATGGAAAAATGTTGAAGGGCTACAAATTGCAGCGACAAATTCATATGTTAAGCAACATTGCCAAGTTTGGAATGGAATGTGCGCACAATTCCACGTTTTTAAAATATAAAAATATATTCATATTAAGAATTGTCATTTTCCTGTGTGGCTATTTAGTACTTTTAAACTAAAATAAATGTCCTGTCAACTTCCAAAATAATAACTTTCATGAAAATTTGAGGCTCACTTTAATGTTTCCTGAAATGAAGAAGAGGTGAGTTCATTGCTTAGAGAGGACCAGACAATATTATTCTCTTGGCAGGTAAATCTAAGAGGGCAGAAGAGTCTTCTTTAACATACAGTGAAAAAGGTTCAGGGCCTGAGAAGTGGTATGTAAAGCAAACGTCCACTCGCTAATGGATACAACTTTTAATGACAGTAAGTTTATCTTGTTGGCAAAACATGCACAATGCCAGAGTCTCATGCAGTGTCCCCTCACCCTCAGTGAAAGCAGCTACTCTCACCTAACAGACCATCCAATACTGTGTATGTAGACGTCGGAGGCAGAGTGCTTGCCTTGCTTACAAGCTTCCATCTAGCAGATTCTGATGTAATGCGTCTGCTCAACCCAGAGAGCTTCTGTCATTGCAACTTACTCTGTCACTGCCAACATTCTCTTCCAAGGACAGACTGCGGGGTCCCCGAGCTTCAGTCCTTTTTTGGTCTCGCCTACGCAGCGCGCATGCGCTGCATAGGAGGACCTTTAGCCGTCGCTCTGCTGTTTTTGGAAGCACATACTCGTTCTTGTGGCGGCAACCACCTTGCGGAAGCGAGCAGGGGCCTGCCACAAGCATGAGTATGTGCTTCCAAAAAGAGTAGACTGCGCACGCATGCACCACTGCCCACATACGCACACATGCCTGCTTCGTTCCTGCCTCTCTAGCCCCATTCCATTCCATTGCATGCATTTTGTCTATCTTCCCTTTCTGCCCTCTCTCTACTTCTGCCACTCCGACCCCATCCTTGTTTCAGTTTCCGCATCTGTGTTTTGTATTTTTCTTGTTCCTTTTGCATCCATCTCTTTGTGTTTTTATTTTCCTCCTCGATATCTCACTCGCCTTTTTCTTTTTCTCCCTCTTCCACTCCTCTCGCGCATCTTTTTTCTGCCTGTTCCTCTCGTTCATCTCTTATCTTTTGCTCTTTTTCCTTTAACTTTATCTTTGTGCTTGGTGGGGTAACACAAACTGTTGGGGCGTCCCTGCGGATTATCTGTCTGACACCCCAAAGCTGACAGACAAACATTGACATTGAAGCACGCGTGCATTTTGTCTATCTACCCTTTCTGCTCTCTCTCTCTCCTTCTGCCGCTCCGACCCCATCCTTGTTTCCGTTGCTGCGTCTGTTTTTTGTATTTTTCTTTTTTTGTGTAGCGCTACTATGCCTACCTCATGGTGCTAAATGTACATTTTACTTTGATAGATGCACACTTCATAAACTGATGCCAATTGAGGTTCTCATAACTCTAGGTGAGCGTTTTGTGGGACCAGGTAGGCGCCGTACAGTGGTCAACTCAGCGGGGAGGGAGATGCGCGCCTCCAGGCAGCAAGTGCTTACATCACGGTGTTAACAGTGGACATACTGGTGCCCGAGCTCGCCACCCGGTGAGAAGTATTCACTTGTGTGCTTCACTGTGCGCCTCGTGACATGCGCCTCGGGGTGCACAGAGATGCACCAAGATGCCCACGGTAGCAGACTTCCCGAAAGCTTCTCACATACATTGTACTCATGAGGGGTCTGTAAGATCCGCAAGTTGTCATGTGAGTACTCACTGACACCCTGTCTCGTGTGGAAGTCGTGGTTTGTTTAATTCGCTAACATGATGATGATAAACTGAAGAGATCCAGGCCCTTCCTGACTGCTGTGCGCCTACCCGGGCATTCCCGCTTCCAGTCCGTATTAGCACCTTTTCGACTTTTTTTTAAAGCGAGAATTTCTCACCCTTTTGGCAAAGACGCATGCTTTGCTCCCCTTTCACAGCCCCTTTTAAACACCTGTAGAAGAGATAGACAGTCCTGTCAAGTATCACGCAACAGGTGTGACACTCACGCATTTCAGTGCGGTGTTCCGCAACACCGCACTGAAATGCATTGTCACGCATTTTGCCGACTCATAAACTCGCGCCACCAGAGGCGCCTGTGCACCGCTCCTGTTGCTCCGAGTCCGTGAGACGTGCTGCTGCCAGTGCCAGCAGCTGCTCTCGTTTATAAATAGTTAATCTGTTATGTTGTAATGGGTGCTCTCAGCTTGTGGGCTGAGTGAGAGTGAGAGCGCTAGGCGGCTACAATGTAACAATGCTGGCTCCAGGCTGTCCACGGCGCCTGAATTTCCTGCCGCGCCAGGTTTAAGTTTGACACAGCCCGGACACAGTTGCAATTAATTACGGGCGGGGCCGCCCTCTCAGCACGGTGCTGGCTGATGCAGTTAGGCACTCACCACGGGCGCCAAGGTATATCCTCGCCCATCGCGGCATTTACACTGACTTCAGGACTTGACAATGACTTGGATAAATTTAATACATGAGGTGCACGGCCACATGTAGCGCGGGTCGGGCGGATTGCAGACAGTGATGTTAGTGCCTCACATTCGCGTTTAGAGAGGGCCGGCCGCGCGGCCTAATTTTGCAAGAACCTGCCGTGACCGGAAACACCGTGGCGTGAGGGGTGCTGCACTTCAGTCTAGCAGCCATGTGAATGACGGGGCCAGAGCGAACTTCGCACCTCAGATCTGCCCTGTCCTGCAGTCAGGTGGCTAGTACGATAGGACCCGACAGGGCCAGGAACTAAACTAATAAAGGCAATGCCGCCCGCCGGCTATTTTATTTCCGAGCAGCCGGGGCCAGCCAACTCGAGGGCACTGGTGAAAGACAGGGCCCAGCCCTGCTGCATCACGCAGTCACAGGAGATCGCAGTCCGGTGAGAGGGCCCGTCCTCATTGGTATAGACTCGAGAGTCACGCCGGCCGGCTCTGTAAGCGGCAGATGAACAGAACAAGCCAAGAGTATTTATTCATTTCCCGCCCCCCCAAGGTTGGTGTGACAGCTTTACTCTATGGGAGGGAAGGGTTGGTGCACGGTGCATGGACAAAGGATCGAGGAGAGACGCAGCTTACTGTTGCTGGTCTCTAACTATGCAGAGGCACATACTTACGAAATGTAATAATAATTGCTCATGGGAACGATTGCTTTCGTATGCCAAAGACACCAGTGCACTGCCACAACTACTTTTAGTAGATGTTCCCGGGCCTTGTCAGGTCCTCCTTCGGTTGTCCCAGTCTGACAGGATGTTTCATTTCCTGCCTGCCAGCCAAGCCCCAAGGCACCGAGGAATTCATTGCTGTTCCTCTGTGCGTCCTGATGCATGGCACAGAGTTAAAGTAGGAAGCCGGTGACAATCGATCACCTGTTCACCACCTCATGACCAGGGCACATACTGTCGCTGTGCCCTGCCCAGCCAGTCAGAGCCCAACTAGTGCCACGGGCCGGACTCACCACGCAACCGACAGGCTAACGGTCTCTGCAGTGACACCCAGGCAGCTCCTCTCAGTGGATCATTCTGACTATCAAGATACCACACCAGGTAAGTCAGATATTCATTTAACAATTCGCTGATGAAACTCAAAATGGTTATTAAGAGAATGGGGAGGGGGCCTAAAGCGCAGCATAGCGCTTTGTAAATAGGTACACTGAACTGAAGTTGTCTGTTTGTGCTGTAAATGCAGGCCATCTCTGAGTTTTGTCTGCACTAATAAATCATCAAACTGCTAGTTTAGTTTAAGGGTTTAATATCCTTAGTTGTCAGTGGTACTACAAGCAGCCTTTATTTTCCCAGCACTGTGAGACTTGCTTAGTCAGAGTTAAGGCAGATGATTAATATCCCCGCTAGAGATCTCTGAGTTTGTCTCATGGCTGTTTTCTCTCATTATTTAGTAGAGCAGAGAGTTTATATGCATACTGCAAAGAAAGTCTAACAGCATATTGTATTGTAATGAACTGTATTATATGTAGATAGCTCAGTGGGTTGCTTCTTTTGTCAAAGAGAACCCTTTGATTTTTGTGGTTCAGCCGCACCTGAAGCTGAGGTTGGGGTGGAGGTTGCTGATTTTTTTTTTTTAAATAATAATAATTGCTTTAAAAGCACCTGCTACGGAGTTCGAATTTCTTATTGCTGAACTCAGTGTGATTTCTGAAATTTGTCTGTTTTCATGGACTTCATTGCATAATGTGGCCACAAGAAGTGTAGCTCTGTCATGCATTTAGTTGTCAAATATCTTTTGTAAATCCACCGAATCTATGAAAATGTCACACATAAGCAATCTGAAACATTAGCAGCTTTGCTCAAATAAATGTAATTTCTGACACTTATATGATTCCCTCGTCATTAACTGCTTATTTTGCTAGCGAGAAAGTGTCACTCATAGTCGTTGAAATGTCACTCATAATTACACTGAAATTATGAAAATGTCACTCATAGCAATCTGAAACCTTGGCAGCTATGGATAGAGGGCACAAGAGAGCTAAATTCGACTGAAGGCTGGAAATCTACAACAGTGCCTGTGAAATATCCAATGCATTTTCACGTTTTCTGCATTTCCTCCCTGTTTTGTATATTTTCAGAGGGCTGGCTGCTGCTGGGCACGGTGTGAGCCAGAGCTTGTCGGCAGTGTCAAGTTACCTAAACAAGCATTGGCATAGCCAATAGGTCTTGCCTTTTGGGACCTTATGTGTTTAGCCATGCAACTGTTGACATCACCAACATGAATTGACACAACTTGAGAGAAATCAGACATCAATGTATTAAAAAGAAAGCTATGGCTATGGCGTTATTATATTTTTAGATACCGAAGTCAAATTAATACATGCAGTATAAACGGAGTTATCAATTTTTAAGCAATCAATAGTTCAATATTTTGCAATGTGAAAAAACATTAAAGTTACTCAATGGGAAAAACATATATGCAATCGATACTTTAAACAGTGAGAGCAGCGGAACTCACTTAGAGTTAAGGTCTCTTTAGATGAGTTCACAACACATAAAACTATTCTACCTGGCTCAGGAGAGCGGGGTGCAGAGGTGCACTTTCAGCTGACACACAAAGCTATCAATCAGACTATTAGTGTTGAAAAGGGTTAACCTAGCAAAAAGGTACTTGCACGGTGAGTTGAGCAAAACCCTTTGTAAGCAAAGCAAGGAGCTGGCCCTGGACAAGGAGTCACCAGGCAGATCCAATCTCCCTGCCTCTGGTGCAGAGGTGGTCTTGGCTATCTGTGGTACTGATTCGGATCCGCGGGCAGAGCTGGCAGACAGGGCAACAGAGGGCATAAACAAATACAAGATCTTTATGATGGAGCCACATGATGGTTGGTCGTTAAAGCAGATGAGTATCTTTTAAAGCTTTGAATAAAGCGGGTATTTAGTCGGTCTGACCACCAACTAGACTTGGTACCACAAGCACTCCGGTTAAGGAAATCTTAATCCAGTGGACCAGGCGAACATTGTAGAAAGCTGAGCCTCCTTGAGGGTTGGGACTACAGTTCCCAAGAGCCACCCTCCCTCTGAGGGACTTTGAGCAGCCACGCAGGGCAGCACGGAGTGCAAGACCTCAAGGTCGTGGACTTTGAGCCTGCCAAGTGCAGGGGAGTACTTCCTCTAGTCCAGTGGAGTCCTTGTAAAGCCTTTAGGTTGCAGAGGGGTTTACCTTTCTTTTGGAACCGGTCTCTGGTCCTGGGTGAGTCATAGTCCAGAGCAGGGTGGCTGTCACCGGTACAATCCTTTGTGCCTCTCCTTTGTGCAGTCCTGCTCTTGTGTGACTGCAGCTGCATGACACCGTCACACATGGTGTGTGCAGGGTCGAACTCGAGCAGGCAAGCTACTCATTCAGGCCTAACATGGCAGACATACAGACTTCTTTTTAATTGGGTCACTCAGGGTAGCACAATAAGTGCTGCAGCCCTGGTAACCCATTTACATCCCTTCCCTGGGTACCACTGATACCATATACAAGGGCCTTACAGGGGTGGAAAAGTACTTGCCAATAGGGTGTACCAGTTCACATTTACAGTAGGAGGGAAAGAGCATTGGTGCTGGGCCTGATTAGCAGGACCCAGCACGCTTTCAGATGAATTACCACAACCTCTTAGTAGCATGAAGGAGGCATAAAGTGTGGATAGGGGCGAACCTTAACACAGTCCATTTTGCAACAGATGTGCTCACACAAGTCCTGCAGCCTGGGCAGACTTCATCTGAACCGCTCTTGCCATTTAGTGATACATTGGCAGACACATTAATGGGGCAGAACAATGGAGAAAGCCCCACAGGGTCCTGGAGCTAATGGAGATCTAGGGGTGAAGGTTTCTTTGAAATTTGGTGCAGGTGACAAGACAATTTGTATGGTGGACTTAAGGGACGTGGAGAGATCAGAACAGATGAACAGAGGGCTCTTGATATTGTTTTTTGTGATTCTACAGGTTGTATATTTTTTTGCGTGAAAGCATATCCTGGGAATAGGTACTGAATCACATTGATGCAAAATTGAGGAGTAAGCCCTGGAATCTTAGTGTAATTTGCTGATGGAGGGACTAAATCAATAGCTGACTGATCTTACCTTCCGTTGCCCACTACCAGGAAATAGCTACCTGGCTGAGATCGATCAGAGCAACATTTAAACAACTAGATCTGGATTGTTTTTCACGAGTTATTGGATATTTGGTGGAACACCTGATAATGCTATTTGTTGCTGCTCTTCGGTTTTGCTACTTCGATAGTTTGTACAGTGCCGGATAATTTTGAAGAGTGAGCCTGTTGGGCAGGCCCGGACTGGCAATTTCGGGCACCGGGCAATCCCCCGGTCGGCTGGATGGGGTGGGGGCCGGTTTTCATGACAGGGGGCCGGTTTTGTTGCTGGGGCCGATTTGGCAGTGTCGGACCGACCGTGAGAACAACCAGCCCTGAGCACAACGATTCTCTCTGCATATATTAATGCTGGTGCTCCGTCCGTGTCCATGACGTGAGCAGTGACCCTGCAGCTGCCTCCAATTTCAATTTTATTTAGGCAGGCTACTATGATCAGGCCTGACTAGGATCATTGTAATTTATTTAAAAAAAAAAAAAACACCTGAGCATGACGTAAACACGTGCAGCACGCAAATGTCTCTGCGTCTGCACGCCGAAGTTTTACTGTTAGTTCAGCCTTAGGGGGTGGGGGCGGGCCGCGGGGCCGGGGACTGCCGCCTGGTGATGCTCATGCGCCAGAGACGAGTAGGAAAGAGAGGCACCTCATGGTTTAATACCTCCTGTCTGCCGCCCGCAGGTGAGTCTATTTACAGTCATTTAAATTGCATGCAATCCTGTTCCGATGATCTGATTCATGGGTGGCACAGTCTGGGGGCATTGCGACCGGGCCAGAATTAAAAGCAAATGGGGCCTAAGGACCCTGGCCCTTAGGCCCCTTCTGCTTTTAATTCTGGCCCTTCCACAATGCCCCCAGACAATGCCACCCATGAATCAGTTCATCGTGATGATAAAAATCGCCTTTGCAACAAATAGAAATGCCACACAAGCGGGCCGCTCTGTTACCCAGCTGGCCTCCGCGCGGCAGAAAGTAGCACTCTATGGTCACAAGTCAAACTACAGAGACAAGACAATCCGTTATTACAGTTGTAAGAACAGGTATGATGGGAGGCGATTAACTCATCTGGTAGTGCCTCGCCACTCTCGTGTTCCCTAGTCATCTAAGTGCATGTCAGATGCTAGAAGTGGCGCAGAGCAGAGATCAGGCGATCGCAGTGTCAGTGCACCGTCGCAAACAGGTGGAGGTGACCCCTGTGACCGTGGGCGCTCATTAAGCCACACATATGCTCATCGGTGTCACGTGAGGCCACGGAGTGTGTTCCCAGGGCTCTCTTTTATTTCCCTACAAACAAGCTTTGAGTTTGTTGTTTGACAGACGTGGGTTTAACACAACATTCCGAGAGTTGACCAGTGCTATTTGCAAACGTTTGAGTGTAGCACATGCTTTATTAGACAATACAGCCTACATTAAAAAATAAACCGAAGGCCTGAAAGACATGATTTTATAATACAACATTTTAAAGTAAACATGATTGTTGTTTTGCCAGCTCGTTTCATAATCCTGTTTTCAGTCTTTTGAGATGAGATAAAATTATTTTTGCTTTAATCCTGGCTGAGGCAAATCTACCCAAAATACGTACATCACAAGGGAAGGTCCCCTGAGGCAGGCATCTCGTGAACGGACTATCAAGTAGACAGCCTTTCATATCCAAAAACATATCAATGTATTGCACTATCCTAAAAAAATCGAATGACATGGTTGCTAGGATTATATGAATAGGTGTCTTTTTTGGCACGTCCGCCCTTTGTCGAAATGTCCCAATGCCTTAATTAATTATGTACATTGTATATGACGCCATGATTAGTCAATCAGTGTACTGTTGATCACTCTATACATTTGCTCATTAAAATAAAAAAAAGGACGACGCCTTTCAACCTACCCCAGCACAGGCCTTACAAACGGCAAGGTGCTTGGCGACAAGCCATAGTGACAAACAAGGGGGCCCTAGAGCAAACAAGTAAAATAGGCCTCTGACCACTTGTTGGGTAGTAAATTCCAACAATAATCCAGGCTAAGTAGGCCCGCACCTCTCTATCCTCTACACCACTGATAGCTGCCTGCGCCTCTGGGTGGCACCAATTCATGCACTGAAAAGCCACCTTTGGGTGTCTGTGCTGCCTTTCTTTGTGATGCCCCTGAATGCAGCTTTGGTATAGATTAGATTTAATGTATATTTTTAAAGTGCGGATTATACCCTAAAGTGTCATGGTGCTAGCTCTGCACTTCTTGCCTACTGGAGAAGCGATGATAGGACAATACAAGTGTAGATTACAAGGTTGATGAAAACAGCCAGGTTTTTAGCTGCTTTCTAAAAGTGTGAGGTTTGTCTGTGATCTCCGATGAAAAGGCATTTGGTTCCAAATAATGTCAATAGCATAACTAGATCGTTTGTGCATTGCTATGTAAAACTGAGCCTCCTTCTTAAATTTGCATGTTTGTATTTCTTCTGACCCAGGAAAGCGCTGCTTTCTAGTACAACTGTCAAACATAGAACCTCTCAGCAGATGTTTAGGAATTGCCAGTTTTATGAATGTTTGTATCCATACAACAGCTGTAAACATAGTGTTTCCAGCACCAGTTTATTATTAGCAATTGCATTTCACAAGGATGCGTACGAATTTTCAAGACTTTGGGCGGTATTTTACAATACGTTTTTAAAACATGAGATTTAAAATGGTTTTTGTTTGTGCTAAATAGAAACGAAAACGGACAGATTAGCAGCTCTTTTCTAAAGACAACTGCGTAATAAGGCAGAGTGATGGGGGGCATAAATGTTTCAATATAGAAGATCACAAGTCAATAAATGCCACATTTCAGATAATTATGCTAACATGTCCTTGTAAAATGGCCTTGCTTAAATGAGAAGATCGTAATAATATCGGTCTTATATTACACTCGCGGATGACATCCTCCTGTTTATAGGTGCTGAATACCAGGTGATAATGTTACATTATAAAATGTTACCCATCCTATCAACCTGAGAATAGTGTACGACGAAGGTAGCCCAGCTGGCATTTGCCTCCTTGACTGACAGCTAGACATCGAACTCTGTAGGTGCCGTTTGACCCACTGAGGCATTTTGGCACAAATGAACCCATCAATAATGTAATTGTTTTCAACTCATAAAATGTCCCTAATTACATAATAGATGACATCACTGATGACATAATCGGCCACTGACCGGTTCCGCAGCGCAGTGGCATTTGTTGTGAGCAGGGGCGGAGCGAGTTTGTGTCTCGCCTCACGCTCAGCCTGGCTCTAGTCTAGGCTTGGCTATGACTCAAGGTGGGTGGGTACTGCTGGTCAGCTCTGCTGGTCCTCTGAGTGCATCCTTGGGGGCAAACTAAATGAAATTCCGTCTGTGACATAGTTCGATGCCCTGCTTGCAATACAGATGATCAGAAATCCATGTCTTAAGGAATGGGTTAACTGATAGACATGACGGGTATCAAAAAAAGAAATACAATGGCATCTGCCTACGCTTTACAAGCAGCTTCGACATGTGGGCTGGGATCAGTACATTTTCACAGCTTTGCGGCTGGTCTTTGTGGTATGGAGAAAGCTGCCTCCCTTTCAAATACATTTGCTGTTAACTAAGTTTTAGCTAGACTGTGTTTTTAATTATGTCTGCAGTCTAACAATAAAAAAAAATAGTTTATAGAACTACATTTACTTAGTAATGTTGGGGAGACGTGGCACTGCAGATATGTTTGCCATTGAATAATAGTGACTGTCCTTGGTGTGAGGTTGCGATAATGTGCATCAGATATGCTCAAAATATAACGTGACATGAATGCCCCTTCACACATTGAACTTAAAGGCATTTGTGATCTTTTATTCTCAGCGATAAATATTTCTAAATGGTATGGGCTGCAGAACTGGTTCAGGATGGTTCTCCGTTCAAATGTCTTTGCCAGGTTGCAGTTGAGACACCGTCTTTCTGTAAAGGCGCCACTCTCAGCAGGTAGCCTCTGGCCTTGAGCACCCACTACAGAGGCACAGAGAGGTGTCAGGTTCAGTGCCCGTCTTCTCTGCATAGCTACCCTCACATGCATTTCATTTGTTTTATAGCGCTACTCAAAACCAGTGTAGGCTGTGTGAACACTTTACAATACACATACATTATATATGGAAACAATTAATTATATGTTTGTAAATCAGTCTATAGGAAATAATACATAAGACAATGTGAATTACAGGGTGTAGGAATCACATATTATTCATACTGGTAGGCAGTACATTTTAAGAATGTGTGTTCTGGAGAAGCACAAACTCGGGATTTAAAATGTACCTCAGTAGTTGGGGTTGGCTTTACTATTAAGAATATATTTCTACCCAAACAAACTTTTTTAGCAGCATTTGGATAATGAAAAACTGGGGAAAAAATAATGTTCTAACCTATAGCATGCAGTTTGCCTGCAGCTCTTTGATGGCAGATTATTGGTCATTGCCCTATATTACGATTGTAATTTAGGAACTGCTGGTTACAAATACATCTCTGTAGCAAAAGCAGTAGCCCATTGAGCTAATCACAATAAATACAGTTATGTGATTTGCATGGTGCATGTTCCTTGCAGCAGACATATTAACCCTTTGTGCTTCTTTATGATGAGTCAAAACTGTCAGTAGGCCAAACTCTGATCTCTCTCCAGCAGGAACTTTGAACACCAGAGTTAACATGGCATTTTTATTGTTGCCTGAAAACTGCTGGACACACAAGGTACTTTGGAGCAGGTGCTATTAAATCCACAAGTTACTTCTTTACACAGTGCCCCCCCAGGTCTGCATTAGGTGCGGTTGCACTAGTCAATCTGCCCCTTAGTTCCTTAGCGAGAAGAACAAGACCATGTTTCAGCACGCACCTGTGTATGTTGTGTTTGTATAGCACAAACCGAGTAGCGCAGCCCTGTACAAGGCCAAGGTCACAGGAAAATCCATGGAGTGCTTGGGGGGGGGGGGTATCTGGGCTCTGATATGTGCTGTAAAATGCACCATTTTGGTCTGTCTTTTTACAAAATTTTCTTGGAGGAGAATCCCCCCAAACCCCCCTATTAGTGGTCAGCCTCGCTCGCTGCGCTCGCTCGCAACGCGCCAGATGGGGGCTGGTCTGCCAAAGTTTGCCAGGGCTGCTTTCAGTTCCCAGTCCGGCCCTGCTGTTGGGTACAAGGCTTCTCTTATCAGGTTTTTGAAGAAGTTGGTATTAATGTGAAGTTACAGGTCTTTGTGTGATTTGTTTTCCCCCCAAGACTATGCGCTAACCAGGAGTTTGGAATTTTCTAGTTTTCTACCTTTTCTCTTACTGCAGTTAACCGCATTATTATCCCATTCTACAGGTACTTTTTCTCTGCTAAGTTTGAGATTTTGTGGAGCAAGTTTATGGTTTCGTAATGGATTGATTAGATTGTAGTAGTCTGTGAGGACTTCAGTAGAGCCGTAAAATGAAGATATTGATATGCTTGTGATTTCTGCCTTGAGTTGTGGATGCTTCAGAAAAATTGAGAGAAGTTGAAATTGGACATTTTGCTGTGAACCTGCAATTGAAAAACGTGCTTTGGGACTATAAAATCCAATCTTGATTATTTGAATTCTTTTCCTTTTTTAAAAAAAATCAGGCACTTGAGCATAACTGTTAAACTCGCGGAAGTGAGCATAAGGTATAAGATTTTTTTTAACACCCTTCTCTAAGAACCTGACTAGTGCAGCAAAGCCATGCCAGTCGCAGAATTTGCATAAATAAATGCTTACAAGAAGGAGTACACAGAATTAGTTAGTAAAGCAGTGTAAATCTGCTTTGTTTTTAAATTTGTCTGCGGAAGGAAATTGGCCTACAGAAGCTGGCCACATTCGCTCCACGGGTTAATTAAGAAAAAAAGGGTGCTGTTGATTTACGGTGTTTCCCTCAGTTAACAAACTTCATGTGGTTCTCATTTACAAAAGGAGGCGAGGGAGTAGTACATGAAGTGCTCAAACTGCCCTCAAACCATGTGATTTGTTTGTTTCTCCCTGGACTTCATTTTTCTAGGGTTAATCGCACGATGTGGGCAGTTCACGGTTCTTGATGAATTTATTCCATGTTAGGCAGAAGCAAATTCTATTAAATGTTGATGCAGTTCACTGCAGAGCTCTCCAAAGAATAAAAATACATATTTTCACCTGAAGAAACTGTTCCTTTCAGTGACAGAAGTAAGTGCTGCTGCCTCCCTGTGGCCTTTTTGAGAAAGCAGCTCTTGCATTTTGCTTCATTAAGCTTTGTAAGTGAAACCTGTTTGTTTGCTATAACCTCTGAATTCTACCTCAATTTGCTAAGCTTTTTGACTGTTTAATTATTGAATGTGTACCTTTGCAAATGATTAAAAAAAAAATTTAAGTCAATTTTATCGTATGATTCAGAAAAATTATTACAGTATGTAGACAAACATTAGTACAGCAATTTACACAGCAATGCATTGGTTACAATCAAAGTGAAATATGATCTCCATACACTTGTAAAATCATCATTTCTAAGTTCTTGACAATACAAATTGGCTAGGAAGCCGGATTCGGATAAAAACTGGAAATGCCGCCTTTTTAAAAAGTCTGCCTTTCATACTAGAATTTGGCTTTGTATGCCAAACTCCAACCGTATTTACTCATGGCCCATGTTCTTTTTCATATCCATTTTAAAGATGGATATGAAACTTTAATTTGTAGCTGAACCCGTAGTTTGGCATTCAGACCTCAAAAGATTACCAAGCCGTAGACTGATGCAGGATCCTGTTAAGTCTTCATGATTTTTACCAAATGCTTGTGGCTAGGGCATGAAAACTTGTCATGCTGGGTTCTAAAAGCAAATATGAGGGAAGCAAATTTAGCCTTCAAGATGTTAAAATGGCACTTTAATGACACTTTCATCAAATGTGATGCCTAGGTATTTGTAGGACCTGACTGATTCAATCGTCATTCCGCATACTTTCCATTCTTGGGGTCTAGATCTAAAGCGCACTTTTCATATTATTTTAGATTTTTATATGTTCACTTTAGGCGGTTTGCTGTTATATATTCATCAAAGGACTCGATTAATGCTGTAGGCCTATAGGTATGTGGCTAAGTAGTTTAGTACCGTCAGCATATTGCAAGTATTTTATATTACAACCTGCAAAATTGTGGGGGGGGGGTGCGTTTGATATGCAAATGGAGCTGTAGATCAGCTATGAAGAGGTTAGAGTGACATAGTGCTAGCACGCAACCTTGTTTTTGGCCACTAAATATTTGACAATTGCCGGGTCAAGCGGATACTATCTCCTAACTTCACTTCACATGTGTTGGTATATCGGAGTTGATATGATTACGCGTCGCCCACATGTCACTAGCTTTGACGATAGCAACTTGCATGGAACAGTGTCAAAGGCGGCATTCAAATCAAGAAAGCAGAAGTATAATTTTTGCCTTTGTAGATTGCTCTCTCTGCTAATAAAGTGAGAGACAATATATTTGCAATTGTTGACTGGCCTTTTCGGAATCCGGATTGGTTAATTGTTATTATGTTATCCGATGCTTCCAAATCATAGAGATCCTTAAGTAAACATGATGCAAAAACCTTTGCCTCAACATCTATTAGGGCTATAAGCCAATAGTTGGCTGGGTTTTCCGGGGGCCATTCTTGTAAATGAGCTGTAGAATATTCTCATGCCATGATTCCGGGGCCAGTCTAGTCGCTAAGATCTTATTCAATAATCCGGTCAAGACTGATGCCCACAGTTCTGGATTGGCTTTACAAACGGCATTGGGGAGACAGCTAGGGCCCGCTGCTCCAGTTTATCTGATTCCACTTGAAAGGGTAATAATAATTTCCTTATATAATAGCTCAGTTGATGAATTAATTCTCTGTAAGGACTCCCGCTCCCCAGGGTATGTTGGTTTAAGTCACTTAATGCAACCAGAGTTTAA
This sequence comes from Lissotriton helveticus, assembly GCF_964261635.1. Classification (NCBI taxonomy): domain Eukaryota; kingdom Metazoa; phylum Chordata; class Amphibia; order Caudata; family Salamandridae; genus Lissotriton; species Lissotriton helveticus. The sequence continues at coordinate 163,781,892 of NC_136062.1, read as the reverse complement.
GTTTTCCACTGAATGTCTTGAATTCAGAATGCTCACCATACAGGCTGGAGACGAACGATCCCAGCCAGATTCAGGAATATTAGCACTGTTAGCCCTGCAACCACCATTTACTAGGTCATTGATAGTTCCACAAAAAGCCTTAATATAGTTAGTCTTAATGTAGCTTAGCTCATACCTCCTCATGGTGTGCCCTTTTTGCCTTCCACATATCTTGTTTGGCATTTCAATGTGCGCTTTCGTGCAGAGTATGTGAGTAGATTGGCTTGTCATTCAATTGATTTGTTAGGATTTTTAATTAGGGTTTATAAAGAGCATATGAAGTTGAGTAAGTGAGCAATATTTTTGTCAAATGTTTTTATTTCTTTTTTTGTCCTCATTTGTGCGATCTTTATAGTTTTTAGCAAGCCAGGTCTCCTCTTAGGAAAGTGGACCGCTCACGGTAGAAGAGGCAAGACCATGTCTAAAAAATACCAACAAATTCTTTAGAATCCACCTTCTCGTGGCCACCCTGATAGATCCTTTCGGAATTAAATGATCGCGTATTGGTGAAAGCATTGGACAACCCTTCCTACCCTATGTCATATTTTTGGCCCACAGGTCCCAGTATTTCGTACGTTTGCACACCCCTCTGTGTGTCTAACTTCCTGAACTTATTGACTTGGGGAAGCCAGTCCTCTATCTTAGGAGGAGATGGAAGAATCCAATTTCTACATATCTCACATCTATCCAATAACATCAAGGTGAATAAGAGGCATTTCTGATTTTTATTTAGAGCAACATCAAGATCATTACCTTCTAGGATACCAAAAATAACATTAAAAGAGCTTACCTTCATGTTAGTGTTTAGAGCTTCATTAGTTATCTTACCAATCTCCTTCCAATAGGTATCAAGGTGGGCACATTGATGAAACATGTGGATGTCATTTGCCCTTATTTCACTGCATTTGGGGCATTTTCTTATCACCTGATTGTTTATTCTTGATAGCCTCTCTGGCGTCCAGTAAGTTCTGTGCAGGGTAAAGAGATGATTTCTCCTGAGTGGTGCAGAAACAGTAATAAACCATAAAAAAAGTGCAAGATACTTGCCATAGTTGTTGCAAGTCTTGAGCAGGGAAGATCTTCTTCCAATTGTCGTCTGATGTGTTAAAGTCTGCTTCATCCCTTTGGATCAAGTACCAGTACCATTTAGAAACTTCTTTTGGAGCTGGGTCTTTTAGTATTTCTTCCTCTACTCCTTCCATATTGTCTGGCATTTTCTTTTGTTCCTTGCACCAGCTTGCAAGCTGATAGTATTTAAACCTTGAAATGGTCGCATTGGTCCTCTCCAGTAATGCAACCCAGCTGATTAGGTTACCATGTTCTATGAGCTCTCCCATCTCAATATTCCGGCTTATTTAAAGGGTCTTGCAGGGAGTCTTTCAAGCATTCTGTAGTGCCCCGGGAGTTCCAAACTGGGGCATGCTTGCTGTAGTACTGGAGTTTCCATGATTTCCTTATTTCATACCATACTTTGTATGCTAACTTTAAAACCTTTAATTTGATTTTTTTAAAGTACTTGGGGTGGCCAAACTTATAAAGACAAAAATCATTGTTGGTTACAGCTTTATCAATAGGCAGTATAGACAGTTTGCGATTTAAAAAGTACCCTAATGTTTTTAAATTTAAAGGCATTATAGTATGCTATGAGGTCTGGACTGGCTATCCCCCTCGGTTTTTCTTTTGACAATAGCTTTTTCAATGCTATCCTAACTCCTTTTGAGGCCCAGATGAAGGTGTTTATTTCGCTCTGAATCTTTCTTCGCATCTGTGGTTTAAACTCCAAGGGGTAGCATTAGAAAGAAACGTAAAGTTTGGCAAAATAGCCATTTTAATAACATTCGCTATCCCTAAAAACATGAGAAATAAACAGTTCCATGCCTTTAATAGCTTCCTCGTCTCCTTAACTTTTATCACCAGATTCGCTTGGACTATTTCGTCAATGTTATTTAACATTTTTATTCCCAAGTATTTGATTTTGCTATTCGATTTTAATACTGGTGTCGCGATGTTCCAGTGTAGCACCTCGGTCTTCGGTTGATTGATTTGATACCCGGATATACTCCCAAAGTCAGCTAAAATGGCCGTTATACTATTAATAGAATTGTTCAGGTTGCTTTTATATATCATTAGATCGTCTGCGTATAACGCACCTTTCAAGTACCATCCATTAAAACTAAAGGGAGTAATATCATGGGAACTCCTTATCTTCTCGGCAAGGGTTCTATATATAAGTTTAAAAGGTGAGGGGAGAATGGATAATAATAATTATTTCCTTATTTATTAGCTCAGTTGATGAATTAATTCTCTGTAAGGACTCCCGCTCCCCAGGGTATAAGTCATTTAATGCAACCAGAGTTGAAGTTTTCCACTGAATGTCTTGAATTCAGAATGCTCACCATACAGGCCGGAGACGAACGATCCCAGCCAAATTCAGGAATATTAGCACTGTTAGCCCTGCAACCACCATTTACGAGGTCTTTGATAGTTCCACAAAAAGCCTTAATATACTTAGTCTTACAGGCATAATGTAGCTTAGCTCATAACTCCTCATGGTGTGCCCCTTTTGCCTTCCAGATATCTTGTTTGGGATTTCAATGTGTGCTTTCGTGCAGAGTACGTGATTAGATGTGCTTGTCATTCAAATGATTTGTTAGGATTTTTCATTAGGGTTTATAAATAGCATATGAAGTTGAGTAAGTGAGCAACATATTTGTCAAATGCTTGGTAAATGCCCTTCTGTGGACCATTTTCCTTTTCTACTGAGTTTAGGCTGCACTTGCAAAGGAACCTGAAATACAAGTACAGTGAGATACTTTTTTTTCCTTGATATAAAATACAACAAGAAATTGTGAACGGCCCTGAGCATTTTCCTAGCCCACGGTAACTTGAACACAAACCACTTTTGATTCTGCCACAGACACTTCACTGTAATAAGATAAGATTGCTCAGTATCTAGGCTATCCTGCTCAAAGCTCGCAATACCTATGACGAATCTATAATTCACATAGTGTCTCTATGCCCAGTGCTATTGAAAGAAAGTCATTATTCTGAAGCCAATTTTTAATCAGTTAGGATTTTATTGGTGTAGGTAAGCAATGGTGACATGCCAACGAGTACAATATTTACACCTGTACGTGCGACATGTGACATTTGAGTAGCACAGAAAGAAAGCTTAGGTAGGTATCATGGGTTAAACCTTGAACCCGGACGGTTGGACATTGGAGATCCATACAGATCTAGCACTTTAAAGTGGTGTGTTGGGAGCTATATTGGAGACCTCGAATGCTTGGACAAATGCACGCTTTACCACCAGCCCGTTAATTCTTTGTTAGCCGATTAAATAACTCCCTTGTTTTATATCAACAAAGACATAAATTAAATGGTAGTAGTGATATTGGCAAGGACCCCGTGTACAGTTTTGGTCATTGTACAGTCCGTTGTTAGAAGATAATTGCAGTCGTCACAAAATGCTCCACTTAGTTAATGACTTTACTCCCCTTAGAAACCTCCCACATATTTTATCACCTGCCCGTGTGTTTGGTCCTTTTTCCTTTGTCTGTATATTTTTTTGTGAACTTTTTTTCAAATACTTAAACTTTTACTGTTAAAACTGATTTATCTTGCATGTATGGTTTTAATTAATGCATTTGACGACATTGTTTTATTTAAATTCCTAGAAGCTGCTGCTGCTTTTGTCACCAAGCTGTTCATTCTCCACTTCACTGCTTTCGGCATGGTTGCCTTCAAATTCCCCTACAATGAGTGGCAGATCTCTCCCTTGAATAGTTCAGATCCTCTCCTTCCCAGTGCACAATCAAAAATTCAAGATTCAACAACTCTTCTCAAGCCTTTTATATGCAGAATACATCCAGACCCCCTACCAACCGTTTCTGCTTTAATATCTGCATCAAGGATTTCAAGAATCCCCTCCGATCCATTCACCCTTTTTTCCACTCATACGCGGATGATATGCAAATTAACTTCCTTGTCCAAAGAGACCAGTGCTTAGCCTGCCCTACCTCACACGCCCGTGTCAGCCTCCCTGCCACAACCCACCTCTTTGGAGAATTCCCCATCAGGAATCTTGGCCCCGTATAAATGCAGATTTCCTCACCAAGATAGAAACAGCAATCATGGACTTTCTCAAGGAACCACTTCTTAAATATCCTGTCTTTTATTCCATCTGAAAGTCACTCCCGATGCAGTGGTCAACTCATGCCTGGACCATGGCAACCCTTCCTATGCTAGCCTATCATCACAACTGATAGCTTGCCTAAAAGCCCAAAGTGCAACCATTTGCCTTCTCTTCGTGCTAGTGAAGCGTGCTACTGTTGACTTCGATTTGAGAAACCTTATCCGGTTCATTGTGCATTGCAGAATTTTGATTAAGATTCACTGTCTAGCATACTAGTGCCCTGAAGTGTCTGCGTGCCTTCAAGATCAGATTCACTGCTAATAGCCCTATCGTCCCTTCCGCTCGCACTAAACAAGCCTTCTAGTACTCCCCGCAGACAAGTACAAAAGCGGTGGATACCCAGGGGCGTAGCTTGGTCTTTAAGATTGGAGGAAGAGGGGGATTGAGCATTACATTTTCTGACAATCAGGCTAGCCGCTAGCATATCATTTTTAAATACTTTATATGACAAGAAGGGAGCATGAGTGGGGCATAAGCAGCAGTGTAAAGGAAGAGGAATGCGGTTTGGTAGGAGTACTAAGCGAGAAAACAGTATATTGCAAAACATTTTTGAGGACTTTCAAAAGGGAGTGGGCGTGTGTGTGTTTTTGTCTGTGTGTATGTAAACATTCCTGCTGAAATCCTACTCGCAACTCAATACTCGACTGAAAGCACCTGTACCCAACTATCAGAAGATATATTTATTAGGGGGTGTAACTCCTGAACCCTCCCCCCCGTTGCTACGTCCCTGTGGATGCCGAGGCTTCTCTCTGATCCATGTCTATTAGTTTGTCTTGTTTTGATAGTCATAGCTCAAACCACTTGATACGGTCATTGTACTTGTAATGACTTGCTAGCCGTTTTAGTTCGAACCACTTGCTTTCAGTATTTATAGTTAGAAATGAATGTATGCATCCCAGCAGCAGTGAGCTATGTGTGACCTGCCTGCCTCTGTAGACCTGTGCATACGTGCCTAGAATCAATTTTGTTATGCAGTGTGCAACAGCAACCAGTGGCGGTCGGCACGGATTTGTGGTGACGGGCAAGGGGATAAGGAGGTGTAAAAAAAAAAACATACACTTAGCTCCCAAATCATCTCTTCTCCGTAGGCCAAACAAGGGGCAGCCAGGCTCCCCTGAGCCAATCACAAAGCTGCAATGCAGCGTTGTGATTGGTCTGAGCGTCGTAGTATGGTGCTCAGACAGGGACTGGCGGCCTAGGCATGTTCTCCACACAGGCTAAAATGCAGCCTGGGTGGAGAAAATAACAAGTGCACCTGACTGTTTGGCCGGTCGAGATGGCCAGTCAAAGTGTCATGCGCACTTTAGTGTGCCCATCATTTTTTCCCTGTTCTGCTCTATGAGCAGAGTTGCCCCGCTCCCATGCTGCTGCAGCCGGAACAATGATAAAAACATCAAGTTATTTAATTTTCCTTTCCTTCACTGCTGCAATGCAGTGGGACGACGCTCTTCCGCCTTAGTGGAGGAGCCGCCACTGTCAGCAACCCGTGTACACATTGAACAATACATTTGTATGTGTAGGACAGTATATGGATACAGCATCAGTGGTGAATGTGTTTTTGTTTTTTAAAATCAGATGCATTTAGTTTTGGTGAGTAACTTCAGTTTACCCATTTCAAACACTGATTATTCATCAGCAGTGGCACTTAGTTGATCATTGAAGTTTCTCCAGTTATAAAGGGAATATATCTGTTAGGACTCAAAATAAAAATGTCCAAGAATAAATCAAATTTATAACTAGCTAGGATGCAGTTCAATATAAACCCTGCACAGACTTTAACAAGACCGCAGGCATTGTGAATTATCGATTTTTTGCTGTATTGCTGTTGAACCTTTTGTTCACAAAATTAATGTTAGCAGTTAGCCCTTCTGTACAATTCCATTCATTCAGGAATCCGCTAGGATTTTTACTTGGGGCGAGGGATTGTTATTAGCTTCTGATATTCTAACTGGCTATCATTGTGGCCCCACATTAGATCCAGGCCAAAAGACCTCTCAAGCACCCGGTTATGGGTTATCATTTCTATGTATCTATTTCTTTTAATTTAGACTATGCAGCATAAGCAAAACAATGAATTCAAGAAGTAGGATACAGAAAATCAGGAAGCTGGAGTCCAAAGTTTCACTACATCCAGGGTTGGTGATTTAAAAGCATTAAATCCACCCCTAATCTAGCTCTTAAGGTGACATTCCTATTTGCGCTTTTTCAATGGAAATAGAAAAAGGTGTCAGTGCATGGAGTCTTCCTAAGAAGTTGCTCCACCATCAATGGGCCAAGTAGCATAAAGCCACTATCATGTAAAAGGGCTTGTTCTGAGATGCTCTCTCTTCGCAGGCAAGAACGTAGTGGGGCTCTATCTCAAATTTCAACCACCAGTTACCCACAAGTAGCACTCCCAAGATGCGTTTAGAGTCACACTATCAACTCTGGATACAGTTCTTAAGGTATTTTCTACAATGTCGATGGTATACTTTCCTTGCAACAATTGGTCCTTGGTTCCCAGGCATTCTCCTATGCGAAACGCAACAACATTCCTTATCAACTCAAGCCACACGATTGTAACAACTTCTCTCTGTTCCTAACTTACTAAAATGAAGAAATTATTCTAATAGAATGCTTCTTCACCTGCCACACAAAACGTGAGAAAGAATGGATTCCATTAAACACATTAAATACAAATTAATTCTAAAGCAAGAGTTTTCAGGGACTAGCATTTCAGGCCTGCAACTTAAGCTAACATAAGAATTCATTGTGTAACTTTGAGTTCACACAAACATCATTGCAATTTCAATGAATAAGCTTACCTACTAAAAATGAATATCAGTTGTCAGGTACGATTAATATGCGAGTAGTGTCAGCTTCACAACACAAGTTTTGTGCGTTAACGTTTCTGCTAATTTCATTCATTCCCTACATAAATTCTCCCTGCTACACGCCCGTGAACTAAAGAACGTTACGTAATCATGTTAATACATTTCACAATTCTAATACCTCGTCTTAACATAATTTGCAAGATTATATGCGGATGCTTTCTGCATGTGATTATAATGCACCCTTACAAATAAAATGAGATTTCCGCTTCATCAATGCTTACTTTATTTTCGTTTGCAGCTAACGCCTTTCTAGGATCTAGTCGTTAATTTACAGAATGCTTCCACTGTAACAGTGAGTGGAGTATAGCCATGAAGGAACATGTCATACAAGTTTCACATTTCCAGCGGCTGTCATTTCAGACGAAGAATGTTTGCTGCGTTTAGCGAAAGCAGTGCTCTACCAACTAAAACGCTGAAGGGGAAAGCTTGTCAGAAGTGCGCTACATAGTAACGGTGGAGGTTAAAACATAGTAAAAAATAGAAAAGGAGAAGGCAAAAGGTTTGGGGGTGCCCTAGCAGAGAGGGTAAAGTTCAACAGTCCTTAAGTCCTGATAAGACTGCTATTAAGAAACTGGTCATTCTAGGTTTTCGTATTGACTCCGATACAGTTAATTATTATTCCTTTGGAATATTTTATGCATTTTCATTTTGGTGTTTTTCCTACTTAATTTTTAATTGCTAACCACAATAGTTTCGAACCTTAAAGTACTTCTTCAACTCGCTTGTCGTTTGATCGCTTGATAAATGATAACCCACAGCACATCTCCCTGAGAGTTGCCTTGATTCTCAGGCCTAGGTATGAAAGATTAACCAAGGTCACTCGCAGGAAACCAGTCTGTCATTGCGCGTCTCCCTGTTTAGGCAGTGTGAGAACTCAGTGACGTTGCAAATCAAGTGTCATCTGACACTTTTATCGCTATTACATTGTCCCTCTATATATTGCTCAAAACATCCCAGTAATTTGCAAAAACAAAAGCTTGCGACAAAATAATCTATTTCTGGGTCAGCCCATCCTGGTTTATTGGCATTCATATGACAAAAGGTCAGTGTAATGTGCTGTTTTTTAGCACAGCTTTTGCACTAGATTTGAATATGCCAGGATCAGGCCGGACTGCAGTTCATTGGAACATTATAGTTTTACTCACTGGCTTCGAATGCTTTGCCTATCACGTTGACTCGGATCATCAGGTGGAGATAGAACAGTGCATCCTGTTGATCATTTTTTGCTGGCAGTTCTCTTGCATCTTGGCAACGCTGAACACCAGAAAGCGAGGTAAACAGAGGGTGTCGCAGACAGAAACGAAGTATCAGTTGTGGCAGATGGTGTTTGTAGTCCTTATAGTAAACTCGTCTGCTGTGCACACAGTGATGGAGTGAAGTGGATGTGACAGGGAAAATAAGCATTGGCATAGCCAATAGGTCTCGCCTTTGGGACCTTATAAGTGTTTAGCCACGCAACAGTTGATGTTGTTGCGCTAAGGATATTGTGCTGCATAACTAAATACTTATGAGGTCCCAAAAGCGAGATCTATTGGCGATGCCAATGCTTGTTTGTTTTACAACGGTGCATTGTGTCTGTTTCCTCCCCCAAGTTATTCTAGTCATTTGTACAGCCATAGGACTTTTATTGATGGTTTCCAATCGCTTTTTAGTTTATTCTCGTTTCCCAAAGGTCAGTGGCGCGAACTGTTTACAATAAACACACATTTGGATACCAAATCGCCATTGCCCTTGGTTCACTGATGACTGATAATCTGCAGTCTTGGTGTAGGTCTAACACTTTGTCCCACCTCTTAGTTATGAAGCAATATCTGAGTGCTGAAATCGAAAATGGACTAAAAGTATGGTGTTCTAATTGATCTCCTTCAATGACCGTAAGCACGTAGAAAATTCCCTTTCCGTGCTCGTTAGCACTCTGAAGATGTTTTTGTCTTTATATGTAATGAAACAAGCCTAGCCTTGCAAGGAACAAAACGTTTCCCTGCCTGGCAAGAAGAGGTGGTGACGAACAGGGCTAAAACAGTAAAATGGAAACAATAACACCAACTAATGATGCAGACACTCAGGGTAAAGGGCCTGTTTGTCCCAACTCCAGATTAGGGTGTGCCAAAGGATTTACCCCCTTAGTCTGGCCGGTACTCCGAGCAGCCAAGGCCTCCCACGCTGTTCGCTTCTGGTGAATGAAGGCCAGGGGGCCTGTCACCTGGCCTAGACATGCGCCCATTCTTGTAGTGGCTTGCAGTGTTATAACAATGGCAGGTTGAGCTATACGCAAATGACAAACAAATAAAACAAAGAGGTGACAAAACCCATGTGGAATGCAAGGTGTTAAGGAGAAACATCAGAGACAGAAAAAGTAAACAACTGACAAATAATGAAAACATGCAAAGATAACGTCAGGTAACAAAACATGTGGGAGCCAAGGTGTTAAGAAAAAGCCTCACAGACAAAAATATACAAATGGCAACTAACGACAATACAAAGACAAGTAGAAGGTGACTAACACATATGGGAAACCTGGGGCGTTCAGGAGAAGCATCACAGACACAAACCTTAGTGGAGCAATTGGGAGAAGACATGTTGTGTCGAGGACTTGTGAGTGAACAGAGTAAATGGTGCAAAAATAGCCAGAGGAAGAGAGGCATATTTGAGTGTGAATTGACTTTTTGGTCACCACCGTGTACTACTGTCCTCCCCTGCCTTGCAAGATCACTCCTCCCTCTCTGACTGAGAAAAAAAACTTCCATAGCTCCCACCAGCTCTCTCATGGAACAGTGATTTAGGGGTGTAACGCAGGGACCTACAATCCCCAGTGTTGGAGGAGTCCTCAGGCCCTTGTCGCGCTGCAGCCCTATAGCCACCTTTCATCTTCACTCTGCCCCGGGGGTATTTATTTGAAATACAAATCCAGTTCAGGCTCCCATTTGTTTTAAAATAAGTCTGCCTGGGTGTGGGGGAGCGTTCTATGAACCTTTCAGAAAGGACCCCCTCCCAAGTTTCATTATACCGTAGGCCAGACGTGGAGAACATAGATAGGTAGCAATGAAAGCCAGCACAAGCGAGCGCCTCACGTGGCAGCAGGGGTAGGGGGCTTGCGCGATTCCCTTGTGGGAGCAAGCAGCAAGGCGCGATGATTGAGACCATATGGCGCCACAATATGGTACTGCGCGCTCCCGCAAGGGAATCGCCAGACGTTCACGCGTTGCCATTGCAAGTAATGCAACACTTGCATGTTTTTGCCCCCAAAGCTGTGGCGATGGCTAAAGGTATCTCTCCAACGCAGCGCATGCGTGCTGCGTAGTCGAGACCTAAAAAAAGTCGAACTCTGGTGTTCAGAACTAGCTTTACAATCCAGAGCTCCGGTGTTCCACGGATCACTCTCAGACATTGGCTATCATCAGCCTCAAATGAACTCATTCTGAAGGGACCCTTGGAGAGGTCTCCCGTCTCTGGAGGGCAGTGTGAGAAAGGAGGTGATGGAGCAGGCTGGTGTGCAGAAAACATAACAAAGGCTTAAAAAGAAGGGGGAAGGAGAGCGAAGGAAAAGCAAAAACAAGATAAGGTGAGCATGCCAGAAAGAAAGAGAAACGCAAGGCAGAGAAATGCAAAGCAGGAGTGCCAGGAGCAGCGATGCCCGAGCCAGAAGGATTAGGGGCAACTCTGTGGAAGTATGTCCTAGACCTGGATTCTAGACCTACCTAGGAAAGAAGGACCTGTGCCCAAAGAGTACTCAAAGGAAGGCCCAGAATGAAGTTAATATCATCCATCTATGTAGGAAGGTGGCTACCTGACTATGGTTACCCCAGATTTTTTTGCCTTGTGTTTAGTTGGTTTTTGACTTAGTTGGCCTGGTTCACTGCTAATCAGGGCCCGGGCTATCTGCTCTCTCTGTAAAATGGATTCCATGTACCCTAGGTACATACCACAATTGGAAATGGACTCCTTGTCAGCCCCTGTACCATGCACTATAGGTGCACAGGGCATAGGTGCCACCAAGGCCTACCAGGGGCTGCAGCATATCTTTTGCCACCCCTGGCTGGTTCTTAAATTGACACAACTGGCTGATCACTCAGCTGGGGTAAGTTGGTGTAATCACCCCTTGCTTAGATATAGTATACCTATATCTAAACCTATATCTGGACACATATAAACCTGTGAGCCACTCCTATGGAAGGCCTTATCAATCCTGGAGGCAGAGTGCGTGGTTTAATGTGAGATGGAGCTCTAGCATGAGCTGAGCCTGTCTGCAGCCGTTGGGAACAAATCCCTAAGCTGTTTCAGGATAATGCCATACCATATACTCTTAAGTGCATTATAATCCTCGCGGTTATATAACAACTTTGGTTTGGCTTTATCAAAACATGTCGTGTAAGGTGTCATACGATTTGGAATACTATCCCCTTGCCAGTTCTGGCGACGGGGATAGCATTCCACCCCTCTAGAGGGGTAAGACATGTTACTTTACTTAAATGCGGTTAATTCCTAAAAGGGCCTCAGATCCACAAAATGGATGCTTCTGCCACAGACACAAGTCTGACCCCCTGAAGCTGACCGAAACTCAGCCCAAGGGGCCTGGACAAAGGGTTTCCTGTCGCAGGGAGGTGTTACACCCCCCCAGACAGGAGATAGTGGATTGTAGCAGGGAGGTTTGAAAGAAACCAGACACTGCATGGGGAGCACAAGGCTGCCCCTTGCATAATCCGGCCAAACCGGTTCTGGGGCACTCCAGCCCTCGTGCCAGCGCGGCCTGGATCAAAGGAAGGGGGTGTATCCACCCACTTCCTGGGTCCCACCCATAGGAGGGGACCTAGCAGGTAATCCAGCCCCCTAGATTGGTATAAGAATGGGAGCAGTGCCAAAGCACTTCAGATTATCCTGATGAAACATAAGAAACGAAACTCTGGACCCTTCGACATCCTACTCAACGTAGAAGACTGAAGAATCTCCCTTGTGGTCAAGGAGTGACCACCCTGTGCAAACAGGCACCATCCAGCCCTCGACGTCTGCTTTGTTGCAGTTCCCGCCGGAACTCGAGCGACAGAGATCGACGAGATCAAGCTTGCCTGCCTTCTAACAGCCCGATCCACAGTCCCTGCAGAGCTGAGACCCGTGGAGGCGACCGGAAGCGTGGGGCACGCCATCTTGAAAAGACCACGAGACGCTGACCGTGCAGCCCACGAGTGACCCTCGAAGATGTACTCCGGGGTTTGAGAAGCCCCAACCCTGAGCTACTCTTGCACTGAAGTGCAGCCCTCCACACTCGACGAGTGCTGCGTGGGGCCCTTCTGCTTCTTTAGGCTCAACGCGTTGGCCCGATCACTTGCCAGCCGGCTTGTGGCCCCTGTGCCGACGAAACTTGAGAAACGACTTGCGATTCTGGTTGCTCCAGATTTGCACCAGCTCCCCTGAAAAGGAGCCCCCACTCTGACCCTCCTGGTCCGAGTGAGAAGCAATCTTCCGGTTCAGCGTGGATTGCTGTTGCCAAGTGTTGTTTGCTCCAATCTTGAAGCCGACAGCGCCGACGGCGAGAGCCTGCGTGGGACAGATCGTAACCTGCTCCTGGACTTCGTAGATGCCCCAGAGCCCACGTGACAGCGGAGAGAAGCTCCTCGACGACCACCTGATTGCGCCCGACATTGCCTGGTTCCGTCCTGGTTCCACCCTGGTCACTGCTGAGTGACCCAGACTCTGTCCCCTCTGCTTTCAGGTACTTTTCGACTTCGATCCACTCTTGGATCCCACCTGACACTTCTCCTTCACAGCGCCTGCAGCCTCTTCAGCTCCAAGCACCAAGAATCAGCGTGACGAAACCCGACACTACTTCGACCCTGTGCACCCGCTTCCGGTGGGTGAGGTAACATTGCAACGCCGGTGTTCCCACACTGGTACACACCTCTAGGGTCTGTGTCTTAAGTTTTGTCCCTCTAGGTTCAGCGGAAGTGTCCTTAACTTCTATTTGTGTAACTTTTACGCACCATTGACTAACATTGGTGCATGCGTGCGCTTTCAGCGCTGCACCCGAATCCCGCGGGCTTTTCCCGACTTCAGCATTGCTTGTCCCGACTGCTCCCAGCGATTCCCTAGGCCCTAGGCCTAACCACTGTTCGATTGGTATCTCTTATACCACTTGTTTAGTATATGGTCTGAGTGGCCCCTCGCCCTCATCCATAATTGTGCAACTTTGTATGTTATACTGTGCTTTTGATTTAACGCTTGTGCCCCTTTATTCATAAAGAGTACTGGGGATTATTGTGAGTAATAAATACATATATTTTTATAATATATACTTGTGTGGTGTCCTTTCATTTGATATTACAGGATTGTGATTGGTAAAACAGCTCGCTTAACACGACCTCTTGAGTTAGGCCTTTAAGGCTGCTTCGTCTATGCTACCCTTAAGATAGCTTGTCTATAAGGTTGACTTACAACCAGACACCATAAGGGGATATTTGGACTGATACAAGGTGGTTCCAGAATTGGAGACATCATATATCAGGCCAACTTCTCACAATCTCCAACTGCGGTCTGTCAATACGCACTTACGGTACGGGTCCTAGTCTGCTGAGCGCTGTATAGCCAAGAATTCCTCAGCAAAACACCGCCCCCGTATCATTTCTGACTCGTTCTCTGGTAGCATAATTGAGACCACAGTAGCTATCAAACCTCCCCCTTCAAAACGGAAGCGAGGGGATGTGCAAATCAAAGGGGTTCAGCATCAAAGGCATAGAGGCAGGATAGTACTGGTATGAGGGATGCAAATGTAATGCTAAGGGTTCTGTGTGGGGTTTCTGAGTGTAGAGGAAGGTTGGCGCCTGTGCTGGTAGCAGTAGGTATAAGATGTAGAGCAGTAATATTGGACGGTGCTACAAGTCAGAGGAGACCCCAAGAAACTTCTGCAGAGAGTGGCCAGGGCCCACTCCGTAAATACAACGAAAGTCATGTGCACACGTTCTATCAAATATGTTTGAAAGTCATCAATAGTGCAAAGCAGAGTAAAATAAAATGAAACAAGGTAGACCCATATGTATGGTTTCTTTCCAAATGCAGTGTATTAACTCTTCCTTTCTGGAAGAGTGACATCAACGAAAAACAAACAACCAGCCGACACGTGTTTCGTCAAGCGGACACTGGGCCCGTGACTCTTCAGGGCTGTGTAGTTCCAATGGTATAGGGTTCACGTTGCCGGTGATATTTCCGACCCGGCAATTACGGGTATGCGGGAGGTACCATGACAGATAATCCTGGTACTAGGTAGTAGGCGACTTCGACCGGAGACACTACCCTTCTCGTTCCCAGGCGCTAACCCGGATCACCGTGAAGACTGTAGTAGCCACCGTTCCTCACCTAGTACCAGGATTATCTGTCATGGTACCTTCCTTCATACCCGTAATTCCCGGGTCAGAAATATCACGGCAACGTGAACCCTATACCCTTGGAACTACACAGCCCTGAAGAGTCACGGGCCCAGTGCCCACTTGACGAAACACATGTCGGCTGGTTGTTTGTTTTTTGTTGATGTCACTCTTCCAGAAAGGAAGAGTTAATACACTGCATTTGGAAAGAAAGCATACATATGGGTCTACCGTGTTTAATTTTATTTTACTCTGCTTTGCACTATTGATGACTTTCAAACATATTTGATAGAACGTGTGCACAGGGCTTTGGTTGCAAATGTAATGTTAACATTAAATCAACTAATTCCCCTACCCTAGAGGCCCATTTACTGGACATCTGCATTCCCTTTTTCAGTAAAATGTAGGGCTGGCTGGAGGATATTCGTCAAAAGGTCCTCGGACAGATTAAATCCCTGGATGAAAAACTTCCACTTTTGTCTGAGGCCTAAAATAAACCTTTTCATACTCAATTCCAGACGCAGAACTCACCTAAACCTTCGAGCCCAGCTTTAGTGCCTAATAATTCCACTACATTTCCGTCTGCCCCCAGGCTGCTTGTAACAGCTCCTTCTGAATGCAATTAACATTGCAACTGCAACCGGAATTCTTTACCTAATTACTCTCCCTGTCACCAATCTTCAAATCACCAGCCAATTAGTTGCAAGGACGAAGACCCCCTGCCACATCTACAATTACCACCTGAATGTGAATGCACTCCTTATGTTATTGTATTGGAAGGGGTGCCTAGGTTAAGGGAAAATGGCTTGATCTGAAATTTAAGGTAGCCCATAATTCTGGTTGGCCTAATGATTTATTGGATGACATTCCATTAGCTCGGAGAGTCGATGGATAGGCCATGTTCTGAAAACCTCAAAGGGTGGCTGTGCCATTGTTAATTTCAAACTTCCGGGGCTGATGAGCTGGCTGCTGCTGCATTTAAGCCATCCAGTAACTAGCCAGGGTGAGGTTCGTGCCCTTCCACTGGGCTATTGTTTAGGCCTCTTCTTCAACACCTCAGGGTGCCTTAAATATCTGCTTCAGGTCGGACCCAAAATTGGGAGAATAGTCATGTAATCCTCTCCTACTATAGAACCTCTTTGCCCCCTTGTCTGAACTATCTGACATTGAGTGACTTAACTCCTCAGTATTTAGCAAGTGGAACTTTTCATTGTCCGCTTCCCCATCAAATAGAACGATTATTCAGAAGGAAGCGTCGGTTGTAGCTTCTGGTACAAAAGAATGGGAGTAGGGCAAAGGCATTCATATTTTGTTATGGCATGTAGCCGGCATATAGTAAAGTCAAATGAAGGCTGGATGCTGATGGTAAAAAAACTGTCATTTGTTGCCAGGAGACCTGAGTAACTGCGCACTTGTACTTAGATTTTTTTAAATATGTTTTGCTCCCCTGCTACATCATCTCCTATGCGCAGGCCGAAAGCAGGTCGTGTAATGTTGTCATTATCAGCTTTTTCCGACACATTTTTATTATACTTTTTTCACAAAGCAGCCCACTAAAGTAATTGATGATTTAGAAGCATCCCTTCAAGATTTCTTATCTAGAGGTTAGGACATGCAGCCTCGATTTTGGAAGAAGATTGTAGTATTAAAATGTTTCAACACAGTAGCAACTCTGTGTGTGGTGTTACGGACTGGCAGCGGGTGGGGGGGACAGTTTGCTATTCATTCATACACATTATTCTCCGATTTTTTTCAAGAGAGAACTGTCTAAACTACCACATACACAGGTATTTGTAGGGGTAGTGCAATCAGTTTTATTCTAATTTGTTCTGATAGTGTGCCCTTCATTTCAGATTCTCAGGTTTTATTAAAAATGAACATTCAGTGCAGAGACGACGGCCTGCACGTAGGCCGACAGGTCATCTCTACGACCAAACCCTTCACCCCCCACTCTCCCCCCCCTGTAGCCACCCTCCCCTAACTTGGCTTATTGGGGTTGGGTCGCTTCTAACTTCCCGACAAAACTCTGCCTCCAACCTAGCAAGGAGCCCTGCCACCACAACAGGACAGCAGGTAGCACCCAAACATTAAACATCATGACATGGAACGTCACAGGGATGCACAGGGTTTTGCTAAACCGATCAGCGACCACATTCCTCAAAGGGGCCGATCTTTGTCCAAGAGATGTGGGCTACTGCACCCATTCCCTTTCACAGGCTACGTGGAATATTTTCAACCCGCACTCAAATCTAATCTATTTGGGAGACCCTCCGGGTCTATCTCCATATACATCAAGCATGCTTTAAAGCTGGGCTGCACAGAGATAAAGAAATCCTCCAACATGATCTTGGCCGGCATTCTGAAAGTCTGCGGATGATCCATTGCCTATACTCCTAATCAATGTATCTTACAATCCCAATGCTCATGAACCCAAGGACAAGCTTACTTGGCTAATTGAACATATCAAAACTCTACTAACACAACAGGCATCCATGGAAATGATCATCCTTGGGTATTTTAATATCCACAATCTAGAGGAATGGGAGTCCGATGTTAGCTCCTCAGACTTACAACCTGGAAACAGCAACATTTTCAACCACAGTGTCTGAGCCAGGAATAACCCATGCACCTACTTACAATAAACGGACAACCATAGACTACATCTTATTCGGTGAGTGGCTATGAAAAATCATGCTGAGCTACGTAGTACTTCCACAAAGCGAAAGCGACGTTGCCGCCTTGTTGTTTCACTTACTGACCACAGCGGAATTCCATCATATTCTCTACCCCCTAGGAGACTCCAGTGGTGAAGAACAACGCAGGCTTCTGAGGAGAATCAAATGGGGCGGATTACCATCAATACATTTGTCTCATGGAAATCCACATGGACTGGTTGGCCGACTGGGCCAAACAAGCGGGCACTTATAGGTGAATGGGAAAGACTCGCATACGAACTGGGCCCGTTGCTCTGAGGAAAAACCACTCACAGTAAAACAAGTCAATCAACTCATACCGTAGCCCAACCTACAGAGATCAAGCAAAACGTAAAGCAACTAAAGATATAAAAAGGGCACATACAAAAACGGTAATGGAAGTTTCCAAAAAGCAGCTGAAATCAGCAGCAAAGATCCACACTCAACTCGCTAGAAAACTAAAACGGGAAGTCACAGAGGCGAAATGGTTAAAGATCTTTGAGCTGTTGGCACCATCTAAGACCCAAGAATTCTGGTAATATTTAAATAACCTAATTCATGAGTCCTGCAGCAGAGGTGACTCTGTCTGTGTGTAGACCTGGGTAGCCCATGTAAAGTCTTTGTACACCGACGACCAAAAAGTCATCTGTCCAAATGAATACATTTCACAGAGGAAGTTGGACAACATCTGAGCTGAGTCCCCCGGGTCACTGGCAGAGCCTACAGTCCCAAACAAGGTAGCAGTACACACAGTCCTAAAAAAGATTCAGCAAAATGGAGCTCTTGGCACTAAAGGGCTGCTGGGCTACCTCTTCAGAAAGGACATGGATTTTTACTCCTCAAATCTTTCTTTGCTAAATGCAGAATGCAAGCTTCTGGAGGACATCCTCATGGAGGAGCTCACTGTTGCAATAAATCTTCCAAAAAGGGCCATGCACCGCCCCCAAGTATTATCGCATGATTGCCCTGCTGGACATCGAGAGAAAGGCTAATGCGAGCACACTTTTGCAGGAATTATTAGACTGGGTACATACTGAAAGCATGCTGCCATTTTACCAGACTGGGTTTAGATCAGGGAGATCAACTGTAGATAACATCATAGTCCTGGCATACTTAGCTCAACAGGCAGTAGCCCGTTGCTCTCCCCAACTCTTCGCTTGTTTCATCAACTTCTCTGCAGCCTTTGATGGGGTAGTCTGCAGCATCCTTTGGCAGTAATTGGTACGGTGGAACATCTGCCAAAATTACTCTGTAATTCTCGAACATGGGTAAGGGTTAAGCTCTCCGGGAAGTCTGCCAAGGAGAAAATCGCTGCAGTTCGTGGGCTAAAGCAGGGAGGCATCCTGGCACCAATGCTTTTTAATTTGTATACTGCCAACTTGGGTGCAGTACTGCATGGAGCCTCTCTTGGTACTCCAAAAGTTGGCTGCACAAAGGTCCAACTGATGCAGTATGTCGTGACCTCAAACTCTTGGACCACACCAAAATAGGCCCCCAAAAAATTAACTCCCCTTTGTCTGAATATAACCTCAAGAACGAGCTGGGAGCGAATGTAAGTCCAAAATTGTGGTCTTTGGCACAAAGTTACAATTATCTCGGGGCTTGGCTAGGTAAGACCGGCCACCCATGGTTCCACCTCAAAAATCTGTGGCAGAAAGGGTAGATGGTCACACACGCTCTCTGCAAATTATATGCCACCTTAGACAGCCTAACAGCCACTGCAATCCAAAGGGTATTGTAGGCCAAACTACTAATGTCTCTCAATTACGTGCAACAGGCATTTCCGGGAATCTTCGCACAGGACTTGGACAAATACACTGTACAGCATATAAAAAGATATTTTGATGCCTGCTTGCACAATAAACCTGTTGATCCGCCTCAAATTCGACCATACCCAACAGAAATTTGAAGAGCTGGTTGCCTTGACAAAATATTTCTACTTGACAACTGTGGTGCCTGAGAATTTCATGAAGGCACCGTAAAATCCATCTTTCTAAGACACAGAAATTCTTGGTCCGCCAGTCTTACCATGGCAAAAGTTCAGCTTCAATTAGCAACCGAGAATTGTGATTCCAGCTCAATAAACTATGCAACTATTAAAACATCAATAAAAAGGCAACTACGCTCCTGCTCTCGCACTTTGATTATGGAATACTTGGCAACAAGAGACTTTCATGAAACTTTGTCTCTCTCAAACTTTGCACACCCTTAAGCCTCATCTTACTCAGGCGGTGGGGAGACTATCACTACACCGGATCTTAGCCGCAAGACTGCACCCGCTCCCTGTAAAAGAACTATACCCATCCTGTAAAGCACAGTCGGAGAGTACAGAGTGTCGTCTATGCAACTATAAAAGAGAATCCTTGGCACATATTTGGCAATGCTGCCCAGCTCTGCAGCAAGTCCACAGAATTTCTTAGACCCATTTTTCTTCAACTGAGTACCCACATAGCAAAAGAGGGTGTCAGTCAGCCCTACACTTTGGCATTGTGGGGAACATGGTCAACGTTGTCAAATTTGTACATCCTACTTGCCTACTCTTGAAAGACATGTTGGCACAAGCAGTGTCTGATGAACAGACGATGAGCTCCACGATACCAGGGACACCGTCTTGGAGGGCAGCTGCACCCCTGAACAGTTGATTTTACCAAAAGACACTGTCTAGCATTAACTCTGTCCTGATGATTTTTAACTATTAAGCCCATGCCGGTTGATCACATATACCCTTGACGGCCGGAGTTTAAACATTAGGAGTTTTTAACTTCTAATTTTAATAATGACTAACTGTTTTTAATGTTGTAAATTGTAATGGTTTTAAGTAACCACGCAATAAATTCATTCATAAACCTGTAATAGTGAACATAATCCCATGTTCATCAGTCTTGACTATCACCCATACAGGAACAAAGTGTCTGCCACAAAATCAGATTTGAGCCATTGCTCCAACTAAGGATTACATATAAAATGGGACAAATTGCTCCTGTAAAACTTTTCACCAAACTTATAATTGGAAATAAAAGAAAATTTGAAAGCTGCTTATCAAATTGCACCACTCCTAGAGAAGTACTGGGTAGTTTTGAGGGGATCTGTTTTTCGATATCCAGTATGTTGACATCAAACACATTTTGTAAAGATACCCCCATTTATAGATGGTTGAATCTTGCATGCTCGGCGGCCCATGGACAGCTTAGATTGGTACCACATTTAGAGTGGATGACCAATATTGAACATAGATTTTATCTCACACCATTTAGATTAGGTACTGTGCACTTCATTGTAGCCTTCCCCAGCGTAGATCCTGGTTTTCCTCTCTGCCACATTGCCCATGCGACAATGTCGCTTCAATCCACTGCACATTTTATGCTATTTTGTAATCTGTATAGCCTACTTAGGTCACAATTTGTGCGCCTAATTTTGCATGCCAAAGATATTAGGACCGATAAGTGAGGGCTACAATTTTTGCAACGTTTTGAAACTTATTCAATTTGCTGTGCAGTTAGTTTTATTCATTAGGCTAAAGAATCAGGAACAAGTATGTATTATAAGAGAAAAATTATTTCAGATGATTATAATCTTTTTGCATAGCTATTTGCTGATTTTTTTTTTTTGCCGTGCTTGTTTTAATCATCCTACTCTTGAGGTTGCCATAATAGAGTTTTTTAATCTCCATGCACCAAGTTTTTATTCTGTGCTTCTTTAATTGCTGATATGCACTTTTATGGCAGTAGCTGAATAAAGTTTGTGACTGACTCATTTTGACCGTGTCTGGAGGGCAGTGAGAGAAAGGAGGATGTATCAGGCTGGTGGCATAAAAGATAACAAAGGAAGAAACCAGGTTTGAAAAGAAGGGGAAAGGAGAGAGTAATGAGAAACACGAACAAAATAATGGGAGAGCATGCCAGAAAGAAAGTGAAACACGAGGCAGAGAAATGCTACAACAATGCCAGGAGTAGTGATTCCAAAGCCAGCAGGATTAAGGGCAACTCTGTAAAAATGTTATAGGACTGGATGTAGACACGCTTAAGAAAGGAGGAGCTGCGCCCAAAGAGTGCTAAAAGGAAGGCAGAAAACACTCTGGATTGGTGATTTCATTTATCTGTTCAGTATGCAGCTAATGGCATTCATCTGCAACTGTGGTCTGTCGATGAGGTGTTATCAGGCATTGTCTGGGGTGGGCGGTGGATGGGGGCAGCAAATACAAAGTCGGTGTATAGCTGAATTTTGTTTAAGGGTTGAAGTTAGGAAAAAATGAGTCAAAGAGAGGAAAATAAACTCATGGAAATCTCCACTTTCGCAGTGACATGAAAAGCATTGCACAATATAGAATTTATTTCCTGGATCCCCTATACAGGAGACAGCTGAGAATTGAATTGTATTCTATTTTGTTTGGAATACAGTTATTTTTCTGTTAAATCCTCAATGCCATTGACACATGGAGAAAGACTGTTCCTAAACAAATATATAGTTAATTTTGGAGCTGAAATATACAAAAGAAAGGAAGTAGGAATAGGAAATGAATGTCGTAGGAAAGGAAGAGAAAACACTAGGAGTAGTCAGGAAATAGAGACCAAAAGGTGCACACAGCTCCTCTAGTGACACTTATTTGTTTTGTATTGAGTGACACACTTACTACTGGAATTTGAGGTTATTCAAAGGGAGGAGGTCCACGTTGAGCATCAGTAAGCCTACAAAGAAGAGTTCACACATTTTTAAAACTCTTGCTTTACCAGAGGTAGAGTACTAATATTATTTTGGTATTTTGGAAGAAAAATAGAACGGGGGTTCCGTGGGATTTCTTCAACTGCAGGTCTATATCATGTGTATAGACCTGCTATAATTCAAGTTTAAAACATCAATAAGCATATGTCGGTCTTTTCTGTTGTAATTAAATGTTATTCTCCTTGATGTATACAAATATAAGTGTTGACGCAGTGTTCAAAAGGGAAAGTGTTGTAAAAATGTAACAAGTGATCCACAACAAATCAACACACTCAGGGGGTGTTTGCTATTTACACAGATTTCAGGTTGAATCATGATTGTTCCTTGGCGGTCTAAACCTCCTCTATAAACAATGCACAATCAAAAGGATCAGCACGGATGCACAGTGTTCCTCAATCCGCGTGAGGTCCTTCAGCGAGCAGATTGAAACCCCTTTACAGACTGAGGAATGCTCTCCCACCCATTCTAAATTTTACAAAAAGAGGCCTCAAGAAGAGTAAATGATTTTCGGATATCCAAGATCTTGAAGCCTTATGTCTGGGGAGATGAGTCTCAAAGAAGGTCATCTTAGCTCCGTAATAGGCTTCATTGGAGACACAGTGCCTTAAATTTGATCCGCAGCAACACTGGGAGCTAGAGGAGACATCTTCATATGTAAGAAATATCATCAACTTTACAAAGACTACAAACCACTCGAACTGCTCTGCTCTGCATTTTCTGAAGCTTCTGAACTGTATTCTTAGGCAGACCCATGTAACATGCATTGACATAGCCTATTTGAGAGGTTTTTTTCATGCAGTAAATCTGTTGCCTCTTGCCTTGAGCCCCGGAGTCTAGAAACCCTCAGGTTTGTGCCAGCCCGGGGGCTTAATGTCCAGTGCAGGAGAAATGGTCGCCCTCTCAGTGCGTCACCCTTTGCTGGATGAATATTGAATTCATCTCGGGGGTGCTGCAGAGCTTTTAGGCATTTTTAAAAAGTCAAAAACACAGAATTGAACATGAACTGATTTTTCCTCAGAATTACTATTTACCTAATATGCTTATTAAAATGTAACAATACTTTTCAATTGTGTGTTGTTTTTTTTAGCATGTGGGCAGAGCTTTCCGAGTCAGGAAGAGCTATTGCTGTCTTTTGTCTCCTTTCCTTAAAGTCAGAAGTCTGCAGTGTGTTCCGATTATGTACCCTGCGGTTTCTTTTCATCTGATGCAGTGCCATCGACAAGGCTCTGAAGATATTGCATTACATCATGAGCACTCTATAAAAATGTAATACCGAGGAGATTGCTGAGTGCCAGCTGGCACTGACAAGCTGCGCTGTTAGCCAACACTTGGCCCAAACTGCCCTCTGAGGCTCTGCAGAAGAGCATCATTTCCACATGAAATTCACGAACACACACCCAGGCTTAACATTTAGAATGTGTGTTGCAACGATCAGATGATGCATTTGCTAAATGCACAGTAGGTGGAACCGAAAGAAAAGATATTATATATCTATCCTTATCGTGAAAACACTTTTCAGAATGCTGCTGTTCACTGCGGTTAAGTCACATCAATAGGAAACCATGCTTCATTTCCACTGTTGTGACATAACAGTGCTCAGTCCTTTAGCTACAACCTGCCTCTTTCAGTGCAAGTTTAATTCTTTGTTTAAAATACCACAGTATAGGCTTGTTCAAAAAAGTAGACTGGTTTGGAATCCATTGAGCCACCTCCTGGGTGACGTTATGGACTGCTTTTGCTTTTCATTTGTTGTGTATTTTCATGTCACTCAGAACCCATCAGTATAAAACATTGCAGTTATAAACAGCCTCCCATCTGTAATTTCACTTCTGTCAGAAAATCATTACCCATGTGGATGTTTTAAGGTGGGTATCCATTGATGGCTGAAGATAACCTTTGTTGTGTGGTCTCCCACCATGCTTACTCCACTCTTGCAGAAAAAAACAGGAAGTGTGTATCATCCTACAATCACAGAGATTCGCGTTTTGCATACCAAAATGTATAGAAATATATCAGTTGGTTTTCTAGACCCCTGATACCAAGGCCGTAGCATGCTAATCTGAATTAAAACAAGCATTTGCAATGCAATAGGTCTCGCATTTTTGAGAGTTTAAGCTATTAGCATTTTAAATAAAATGTAAATGTCGGAATTTGTAAAGCGCACAGCTACCTCCACCGGAGGTGTCCCGGCGCTGTCAGTATACCGCTTAGGAACCCTTCCTGGCTTTCCTGGGAAATGTCCACTCCTGGGCACCCGCCAGGTGCAGCCAGGCATCCCAGCGCTTTTGGGGCCGTTGTGGAGACTAAGCAAGCTATTGCCCAGAGTTGCAGCGTATGACCCATGATCAGAACAGCCACTGAGGTGAGAATATCCAGTCAGGGGAATTAATGAGCCGGAGACCCGCCGAGGCGGGAATCGAACCCTGGTCCCTGGCCAGAGCTCTGCATCAAGGTCTGCCTGCTCTAACCATTGAGCCACACTTCTCCACTGACATTGACATTGACATTGCCTTTTATTTGTTTTAAAAACCAAAACATAAATAAAAGGCATTATCATTTACAATGCTAATAGCACAAACTCTCGTAAAAGTGAGACCTATTGCATTTCAAATGCTTGTATTTTTTCTTTTCTTTGTCTGTTTTTATAGGAAGGACTTCTGACAAAGTAACAAAACCAAATAATCCCATAAGAAGAAAATGGACCACTTCCCCTCACATGTAGGCTGCATGCACAGATTTAGTATTTTAAGTATAGATTTAGTATGTATGCGTTTTTGGGCACCCCAGCGAAAATGCTGTACAGAGGTCAAGTGTAGCAGTGCAGAGGCAGTAGAATGGTTGGGAAGCAAGGACTAATGTGTGTGCGCGTTGGGGGAATCGTGATCGAACGTGACTTGGCACATGTAGGAGTACAGCAGGGTCTATCCTGGTGATGGGCAGGGTCTGTGGAAGGCGAGTTCTGTGATATCACGGAAGTGAAGTGCTGCTTGGGGGCTGATCTAATACCGGCTTCGTCAGATAGGCATCACAGGCTCCACTTGGCACGCAGCTCATCAGTT
The DNA here is from genome assembly GCF_964261635.1 of Lissotriton helveticus. Lineage (NCBI taxonomy): Eukaryota > Metazoa > Chordata > Amphibia > Caudata > Salamandridae > Lissotriton > Lissotriton helveticus. Next base: position 163,756,962 of record NC_136062.1, on the reverse strand, counting down.
CGTTCTTCTGATGTCTAAAATGGGTACTATTGAATTGGGTAGTAACTCACATCATCGGCGTCTGAACTATATGTTGGTTGGGTGTATGCTGTGCATCGATCGGACGTGTACATAGGAGTGCGGAGGGGAGCCGGAATGGGGAAGGGTATATGTGTGAATACTAGAGGCAGGGAGCAGTGCCCTGAATGTTTGGCTCAGGCTGCAGTGGGAGGAAGCTAGCACCTCACCCATCTGCTTTCAATCGCGGGATGGGACATGTTTTAAAAAATGTTATTTGCATGAAATCACAGCGGGCGCGTTTCTCCCAAACTTTCTGAATTTTTTGTAATACTCGCCTCATCGGCCGACTTGTTACTCCCTTTTCTGTGGTTGGTGCGGCTTCATTGTGAATAAGCGTGGCCGCTATAGTTAAAGCAGGCCACTCTGTAATTGAAATAAATTAATTACTAAAAGTGTGCGGCATGCTACAATGTTGTGGAACATCATTAAGAACCAGTTGAAGCAGCGCATGTTGTGCCTCCAATAGGAGAAACTAATTAAAGAAAATAGTGCTTACAGTCTATATAACACGTACTGTGTAACAACCAAAGTAAAAGCCCCAGTCGTTATGGGAGGTAACAAATGAAGACAAGGTGTTACCAAGGAGGGACTAACAAGACTATTTACGAATTAGAAGCCAGTATTTAAGAAGGACATAACGCAAACTAATGACAAATATGGGTGAAGTGTGGGCGGGGTTTCTAGTGCATACCATAATACAACATGCCTCGCAGAGTGAGCAGCGGGTGCGCTCTGCCACGTGGCTCGACCTAAACAGTTGTACTACAACCATTGAACAATCCATTGAGAAATATTTGAATTATATGTTTCAGGTAACAATCCCATGAGACGTTACAGGGATAGTTAATCCTGAAACCCCCTTTCATTAGGGAACTATACACCAAAGAACACTAAAACATGAAGGATATATTTGAACTATTTATTTAAAATCAGAATTCTAGTCTAGTGCACAAGATACGTATACATTGTAACTACAATGAAGACTAATAAAATGACAGGAGTGTAATGTTCCCGAAAAGTATAACTGAGAGGAATTACTGTACTATGGTTGCAGTGATACGTCTATATGAATTATATTCTGCCACTTCTAAGGTCTAATCTAATTCTAGCGCAGAAGAAAATTGAAATCTATTTCCAGTTTCAGAGATGGTACACACCTACATACCTATTTGACCAATAAACCATATGTTCAGTGCAGTCGCAAGTTGTACTATTCTTGTCTTACCCAGCCAGATGCACTAAGTCAGTGATCGAAGGCGTAATGCCTCCTGTCCCTTTAACCTTGAATTGGGATCCGAGATATGACTCTATGTGGCCTGTCCCTGCGTCGCCTGGCAGGAAGAGTCCCCTCTACCTTTCACTCTCTGTTCCTGACTTTTATAACATAATCTCACTGTTAAAATTCTTAGCAAAAACAATTAATGGGAAGTGGCCTGATGCCCTTTCAATTATTTTCGTGCTACGAAATTGCATTCTTTTGAAATAATAAATGAGTCACTTAATTGTCAATCTTCTAAAAACATTAAGCAGAATAAGAAACTAATGTAAAATGAAACAGTGAGCCTTCAAATTAGGTCCTGCAAAAATATTCATATATGTTTGATAATCACATTGCTGAACATAATAATATAAACAAAATGTTTCATATTCATTGCACAATTCTGCATTTTATATAGGTATTACATTTTTGATTCATTAACTGGCATGTAACCCAAGCAGGGGGAATACCTAGAATGGAAAAAAAATTATATTCATTACAATATGTATTACATTAATAAAGTGCAACTGGTTCCCAAAGATTTCCTAGCGCAATGGAGACCAAAAAAGAAAGGAGATCAGGCAACAAAGTCAGATGTTAGCAGAATAGATGCAATTTCAAGGCAAATCTGAATGCTGGTTGGTTCCTTAGAGCCCTGATATTGAACGGTACTAAGTTCCTCAACTTGAGATAAAAGTGATGATAGGAGCTGCCATCAAATTGGGTGGCAAAGATCTTTTTCATTTAGGATGTTTCAAGGCTGTGAAAGATCCTGTGTGTAATACAGAGGGTCTTAATCTAGCCTTTGCTCAGTTGAGAGCCATTGTAGGGATCAGCAAGCTGCAGTAATGGGATCAAATTTGTGGTGCTTACAAATCTGTCAGGAAGATAACTTTTGAATGCCCTGACGTTTAGCAAGGCGATATCCTTGAAAGCCCATGAAAAGAGTATTGCAGTAGTCTAATTGTGATAATTTTGCCATGGAGTGTTCATTCAGTGGTATAAGGTTGCGATTATTCTGAGTGTTCGAACTATCTGAAAATATTCGGAGATTACCGCATTAATGTGTGCTCAGAGAGGGGAGATGAAGTTGATTGTAACTCACAGTACTTTGGCTTTCTTCTGATCAATAGATAGAGGACTTTCCAGCTCTGCCAGCTATTAGATGTTATCCTAACATGGAAAACCAGTAGATCTATTATATTTGCATTAAGAACAAGACTTTAGTTGAAATTCACTTGGCTGTATGGCCACCAAACCGTCCCTCAATCACAGGGGCTGAGAAGGCGGCAAGCCAATTGAGCCTGATAATTAGCGTTTCCTCACATATGATAATGCAGTTAGCTGCCATAAGGGGCGAAAGTAGATGTTAAAAGTTATTGGTAACCAGAAGAGCCATGTCTGACTCCACAGTTAATGGTTGCTTTGTCCGAGAACAAGGTGGCCAGAAATATTACTTAACTGTTCGATTAAATACTCAAAAATGTGTTTAATCAGTGAAACCACTGTATTTACAAGGAGCACATCAGTAGAATTGCTAAAGTTAGAGGTTTCATGACCAGGTTTCCTAACTTTATTTTCATAAAGATTGCCTCAAATTCATTTGAAGCAGAACACTTACAAACTAATTTGAAGCTACTCGGTGAATCCCTCGAAGTAAGCATTTGTTGCTGTTTTGATGTTTTATACTCGGGCCCCTTTGAAGCACCACGTATGCAATTTATGTACTGTAACTGCTGTGGGGGTTTCAGGCTGGGTAAGCAGTTAGTTGGGAGGCAGAGGTTATCGATTGTTGTATCTATTTAGTTTGAAAAGTGGAGGTACCAGTTTTCTGGATGAAGAGTTGTTTGTATTTGAATTGTGGGAGATAGCCACATTGGGGTGAAGTTATCTTTGGTTGTGCAGCTGAATTCAGCTTTAGTCCTTACTAATTAAGGGGTAGGGGCTCTTAATAATATGATCTGAATAGCTTACTTTTCAGTAGTTTCCTCAAGGTTAGATAGATCATTTGCACCCTAATGGCAGGAGTGGTGGGTGGAGAGTAATGATTAGTTTTGGATCTCATCCTTCCTCGGATCTCCCTTTGTTATTTTATGTTACTCTAATATAGGCAGGCAGCTGGTATTGGCCTTACATGGATGTTCTCTCGTCGGCATGTAGTGTTTGACCCACTTCTCTATGTACGTTGAGTTCTTGATCCACAACTCTTTATGCACTCAGCTTTATGTGGAATACTGAATTCAATTTGTGCCATTGTTGTGTATTAAATGAAGGGTTGCTGTAGTCCCATTTATTTTTCCCGCTGAGGGATAGATTTGTTGGTTGATGTGATGTAGGTTTTCGCTTGAGTTTGCTTTTTTGCTATGAAGTGTTATGCCACATTACTAGAGTCCCGTCGATCAGTTACTAGCAATGTGGTTAGCTTCACACGATGCTTAAAATGAAAAATTCGGAAGAACAGTGTTTATTTGGTAGGTGTAACAGGAGTACAAAATAGGCATTGCAATACTTCCTCCCACGCCCCGCCCCGCCCAAAAACCACCCGATGTTCTTGGTTGCAATTGAAGGTGCTCTTAAGGCTGGAGTCCATGCTAATGGAATTGCGTTGCTATTTGATCACCAAATTGTATGCGGAAATGTCAGCGCAGCCTGTGCCATGTCAATGATGGATGTGATTTAGGTGACTGGGAATACTGTCTGCAATAATCTGTAAGTTTAGATTGTGGTGTTCAGTTTACTCTGTCATTAGGCAAATGTCTATACTGAAGAGCAGTGAAGATAAGAATGGGACATGGGCCCACCACATGAAACTTCCCTACTTGTGGATTGAAAGGACCCTGTTATGATTGATACAATTTATTTTTTATAAAGCGATTCATTCCATTTCATTGCAATGCTTTTGATTCTATCAGTCTCCTTCAATCTTTAATTTAGTAGTGGTCTGCTACGTCAGTTGATGGATATAAATCCAGAGGAATTATTGCTGATTGGTAGTGTTCATAAAGGGACAAGAAAAGGTGTTATCTGCTATTGACTGCCATGCTATCCATCCCTCTCATAGGTACACTTACTGGTGAGATATGTGTTCAAGCCAAGACCCTCTTTCCTGCCATATTTTACCCGAAATAAAATGGAATTTGCCAATAGGATGTCTTGAAAGCACAATGTAGCAACTGTATTTAAAATATTGGGTTATAACAATGTTGCTTTCCTCATATAAACGTAACCACAACTTGATTTATTCACACTTACAATGCGTACTTAGGAAGCTTTCCATTTGCATCAAAGAGGAATATCCAGCAATAGCTAGTACAACTTTGCAGATTTCAACTTTTTTAAAGAATTAAAGTAATAATTGTATCCTTTGTGGTTGGTAAATTGCCTTTTCTTGGCAGACTCATTAAATCCTTCCGCCAACACATGTAAGCATTTCATATTAATTTCATAAAAATCATTGCGGATAGCCCCGACAGATGATTTCGGGTGGTCCCTACTTGCCAGATATGCGTGGGGGGGAAACAACCATTACATCGCAACTTTTACAACGCACTACCATTACAACGGAACTTTTACTACGCAAAAACCATTACAACGCAGGTATTTACAACGCAGGTATTTACAATGCAGGTGCTATTACAACGCATACCATTACAACGTAAGTACTGGTAAGTATATAATTATTTTTAAAATGTTATATGTTTGTTTTTTAAATGGGTATTTTTTGGGTTAAGGGTCAGTTTTGGGTTTTAGGGTAAAGGGGCATTTTTAGGGTTCAGGGTGAGATTTGGGTTTTTGGGCAAAGGGGTATTTTTAGGGTTCAGGGTCAGTTTTCAGTTTTTGGGTAAAGGGGTATTTTTAGGGTTCAGGGTCAGTTTTCAATTTTTGGGTAAAGGGGTATTTTTAGGGTTCAGGGTCAGTTTTCAGTTTTTGGGTAAAGGGGTATTTTTAGGGTTCAGGGTCAGTTTTCAGTTTTTGGGTAAAGGGGCATTTTTAGGGTTCAGGGTCAGTTTTGGGTTTTTGGGTAAAGGGGTATTTTAGGGTTCAGGGTCAGTTTTCAGTTTTTGGGTAAAGGGGCATTTTTAGGGTTCAGGGTCAGTTTTGGGTTTTTGGGTAAAGGGGCATTTTTAGGGTTCAGGGTCAGTTTTGGGTTTTTGGGTAAAGGGGTATTTTTAGGGTTGGATGGATGGATGGGTTTTTATATAGCGCAATATCACCGCCAGGTCTCAAAGCGCTTTGCATTGGGAACCCGTCCTGGTTTTTCCCTGTGAGATAGCCCCTTACTGGGTATCCCCAAGGTGAAAGCCAGGCATCCCGCCGCGGGGGGCCGTAGTGGAGATTAAGCAAGCTATTGCCCAGAGTTGCAGAGTGTGAACCTGTGATTCGAGTAGGCACCGAAGCGAGAATTACCGAGTCCGTGGACATTTTTGGGCTCAAGACCCTGCCGCGTCGGGAATTGAACCCTGGTCCCGGGTCTGATCTCAGCGTCCGGGTCTGCCTCCTCTAACCAGTGAGCCAAACTTCTCCGGTTCAGGGTCAGTTTTGGGTTTTTGGGTAAAGGGGTATTTTAAGGGTTTAGGGTCAGTTATGGGTTTTTGGGTAAAGGGGTATTTTTAGGGTTCAGGGTCAGTTTTGGGTTTTTGGGTAAAGGGGTATTTTTAGGGTTCAGAGTCAGTTTTGGGTAAAAGGGTACAAGGTAAAAAATAAAGTAAAATTAAATTTAAATTAATTAAATTAAATTAAATTAATTAAATTAGAATTATTTACATTTGTAATTTAAATTATATACTTACCTATACTTACGTTGTAATGGCATGCGTTGTAATAGCCCCTGCGTTGTAAATACCTGCGTTGTAATGCCATGCGTTGTAATGGCACCTGCGATGTAAAAGTTGCGTTGTGATGGCATGCGTTGTAAATGCATGCGTTATAACGTCATACATCCGCTTGGGGTGTTTACTCTTGTGATCCTTCTGAACGTTGTCACTATGTAATAGTAATATTTGCTTTAGCGCAAGTTATTTTTCATATATCTAAAGTAGTTCACCTGGTCTATATTTTTCAGTGATAACTTCCTTATTAAAGTCCATATTGAAGTTGACATCAAATGTCAAATGATCAAAAGTTGCTGCTTCTGATATAGTTGAGAATGGGTCTTGAGTGATATTTTTATGTACTAGAAATAAGTATTTTGTGCTACATTGTTGCATATATTTCGAAAAATGTTACGTCAGCTGGGTTTAAAACTGCATCATAATCTATTTAGTAAAGAAATGGCTCATATTTGCACTTCCGGATCCATCACTTATCTGAAGCCAAAGTAAAGTTCCTGCAATCACTGCATTGTGCAAGAACAATGCGTAGAAGGTATTGCTATAAAACCAAATAGTGTTTTTTTTGGACCCGACCTCGTTGTTATATGTCCTACTCTTGCACCTTCTTCTGAGAAATTTCATAGAGTAGCAGTTATGTTGGACAACACCAACCCATTTGCATTGTAATTTATTACCTTCCAACCTTTATGCTGGGTTTCTGGAAGAGTATTTTTTTTAAATATTGGTTAACCTCAAATAAGAAAACGTTTTGATGCGCTATTTGATTATTCTATTTAACCACTGTCTAGGTCTAATCTTCCACCACCGAAACTTAAAGAGAACCAGGAAACTAATGTTACTTTTCTCTTGCTTGACTTAAATATCTCTCTCAAAAAAGCCACACCCAGTTGACAAATTCCCAAACAATGAAATTGTTTTAATGCCATTGCCGTCCACTTCAGGCCTGCCCTGGGGTGGACGGCGTGCATGCTCCGCTGCCCCCTTCCCCTTATGTGTCCGCTCCTGTTTGCCCATCAACCTCCTCTTATTCTCAGTGCGCATGAGCCACAAGTTTTTGTTTTGTCCAGTTACTTATGTTATATGTTACAATGTGAACTCGAGTAAATGTGGCACAGATACATACAGTGTTATGTTGATGGTTCACTGAGCAGATCCTCTAATAGATCATTGGTATCTGTATATGGGTCAGAGTACTTGTGGGAAAGCTGTGTTTTACCTTTAGCTACTTGTCGCACTTGGCTTTGTGTTGCTGCAATGAGTTTCACAAGTTGTTACCTTTTTAAACTGCAATAAAAATATTTTTACCAAAATAAAACCACAAGTTGAGGTTACATGTAATGTTAAAGTGCTATGCCTGCCTACCCCTCAATTCAATAATAAACGTCATGTGTGACCTTGGTTTTTGTTTTTTTAGAACTACAGTAATGCCTCAAACAAATAAATATTATATGATTATAATTGAGATATCTGGACTGGTGTATGGCTCAAATGTAAAGAAATGGATTTAGAAATAAGTAGATTTGTTGGAGTACCAGTAAACAGACCCCCCAGGATATAGCGGCATGGATTGGCAAATTTAGCGGCACAAAAATGAAAATTTAGCGGCACAAAAATGGAAATTTAGCGGCATTTAGCGGCATTTTATTTTGGGGTTTTTGCAACACCAAACACAGATATCTTACTGTTTGAGTTATTTGACAACATGGAGCTATGTACATTTTGTTTATTTACAATTCAGCCCATTTGTTTTAGTTAAAAGGCATGTTAATCTTGGCCACGTACGTTCAGTTCTTCCGAGCACTCCATATCTCCCTCTGCTCTACACCCCGACTTACTGCCCTCCATTCTTTATTCCTACATCCACCCCCGCTCCATGCTCTCCCTCTCACGTTGAAACACCCCCTGAACCCATCGAACAGCCTAACTTTGTAGAGTAAAGAAACTAGGACTGTACTAATTGCTGAGCATATATTAATTAAAAAAAAAATTATAACAAAACGATGTCACTAATTTTTGTTTCTTTTGCAGGTGACTAGCTTGCAAGTAGGGAGAAAGCAACATTAATATCCACATTTACAAAAATCCTTTAGTCCTGGACACATACTTTTTCGTAAGCCTGGGTTTATGTTTTCCTTCATGCAAAACTATAAATAATTGTAAAAGGAGAGACCAGTGGTGGGACACGTCAGGACCGCACAGTTACCGGGTTTTAAAATATACAGAAACCAAGGGAATGGATGTGTGGTATGAATCGTCCAACAGCCCTTGCAGAACTCTTGAGCACACAGAGTAGATCAGTGTATGCCTGTGATCGGAGGGTGTGCCTTTTGTAACATGCACACACCACTCTGCCCTTGCAACACACGGCTGCTACCTCTCACATGTTTTTACCTTTGATACTTGCACAAGTGCCACCTTGCCCACGTAACGCTTGTTCCTGTGCCTGAGTGTCTAGCACTTATTGCAGTACTATACCTCAAATTATACTCTGTTTTCTCTTATAACTGCACACTTGTCACTTTCATCTCCTCTTGTGCACTTTTGACTACCTCATGCATTTTTGGTTGCTCACAAGTTTTACTCAAGTATTTTCTTTGCTCACGATTGTCACTATTACCTTTACTACCTCATGTATTTTTGGTTGCTCACAGTTTTTACTACCTCATGTATTTTGTTTGCTCACAAATGTCACTATTACCTTATGTAAGTAACGTATGTTTTTGCAATCGGTTCTTTTGTAATGTTTCTCATTATGTTTCATCTCTGTTCCTAATGTGAAGCGCTCTGACGCCTTCAGGTAAAGTCCGCGCTATATAAAAATGCATAAATAAATAATAAAAACTTTACCCAAGGCCGGGCGAGGCCTGCAATAACAGCTTTTCCCTCTCTCCTCTTCCACATCTCCACTGCCCCCCTCCCACCCGGGCAGCGCTTCTTAACGAAGCTGGTTTTAAACTTGCCTACGGACGGTACCTGTCAGTGTTCTGTTCGCCGCCGGCCGGCTTTCCTCCTGCTCCGACGAGTCCGAGTCTCTGAGGAATGAGGAAGAGTCTTCGTGTGTGTCGCTGCCGCTTCGTGCTCTCTCCCCCTCTTGCTGGTGTGGTGCTGGTCTTCTCCCTCTCTCGGCCGCCGTGGTCTTCTCCCTCTCTCGGCCGCCGTGGTCTTCTCCCTCTCTCGGCCGCGCGTCCTCGACCTCCTGGCTCCTTCTCTTCTCGCCGCAAATCAAATGGAAAATGGGTGCCTCGCTCCTCTTCGGCGGAAACGGCAAATTTCGCGGGCTTTATGCCAAATATCGCGGCATTTCCAGAGATCGCGCGATTTCGCGATTTTTTTGCAAATCGCGAAATCGCGATAAGCTGGAGGGTCTGAGTAAAGTGAAATGTGATTTTATCGGCTGATTAGAAGCTTTTGTTGTAGGTGTGTATGTAAACCTTACAAACATGTTCAGATTAGGTCATGCTATGCCCTGATTAGTAATGAACATCCCCTAATGTTAACCTTGATCCTTACCCACAGAGTACCAGCTTGATGGCCCTGTGTCACATTCCCTACTCCGTTTCCGATCATTTTGATGCCGGTCTCAAGTGCATGTGTAATGTCCCATGGATTCGCCGGAAGACAGGGGCGATGTGTCGCGTGCTAACATGCTATACCTCCAGCACACTGATGTACAGCTCTGGGTGTTACCCTAGGACACATATCAATGTGTTATAATGAAGTTATTATGTGGAAAAAATGGCCAGGGTGAGCAGTCATCACTTTGATTTCACTGTCAGAACCAGAGCAGTATGAAGATGGATTTTTGCTTTCCTTTAACCCCTTCAGTGCTGATGACAAAGCCAGCTCGTCATGGGCGTTACCTGCGCTACGCGGATGACGAGCTGGCTTTGTCATAAACAAGCCATTTTTAAAACGTTAGCGCACAGCGGGAAAACGCGGTAGCGCGGTAGGGGTTAAAAAGCAGCTACTACTTTGTCACTGTTTTACTCGCTTACTGGGGTCAGTACCCTGATCCCCGCCTGCTCTCTTAAAATTAAAAAAGTTCTTTTGAAACTGTATATCGAATTCAACTCCTGAACCTTTAAAACTTTTAGAAACATTAGCGTTTGTCTTCCTGGCAAGGATTAATTCATCCACCTTGCCCTCGGTGGCTTGTGAAGCAGACATTCGTTATATTAGTCAAGTGAAGCGGGTCTCATATTGGTTTGCAGTTGGCTGGCTGGGAAAATCATAAAAGATCTTATCCATTTCAAATGGTTCCAGCCAAGGCTCTTCTCTAATGGACTGTGAGCTGCCAAGTCTTCAAAGTGACTAAAATAGCCTAAAAATCTATTGTGTGCGTGTGACCGTGGGATCAGACCTTGCCCATTGATGTCTTTGTGCTCCTGCTTATAGAGTAGCAGCCTGAACAGGGAACCCATGAAGAGAACAGGAGAAAACGACAAAGAGGATGCTACACAGGAAAGAAGCTTTAGTAGGAGGCAACAGAAATCATACTATGAAGGGAATACAGGTGGGTAAGAAGAGTAAGAGTCACAGAGAGAAACAATGAAAAGGGGCAAGAAGGATGATGATGTTGTGGAGTGAAAAGAGCAGATGAGGGCACTTCTAGGGTAGTGACTGTCAAAGGGGGAGTCCGTAGTGTGAGAATCCAACATCCAGAAGTCAGTGTAGGAAAGTAGAATCTTATTTCATGGTTTCCCCCACTTTTTGGCGGTGTCAGTATGTGTTTGTGACTAGTGTGACTAGTCTGACTGGGATCCTGCAAATCAGGACTCCAGTCACTGTGCTTCCTCCTTAAATTGACTATGGTAAATATTTCTGTACCACTACAATTGACTACTTGTGTGCCCTTATATGTCCCTAGTAAATGATACTAAGGTACCCAGGGCATAGGTACACCAGGGTTCTCCCATGGACTCCAGCATGTATTGTGCCACCCATGAAAGACCATTCAAACTGTGACTACAGGCCTGCCATTGCAGCCTGTATGAGTTGGTGCTAGCACCACTCACAACAGATATACATGTTCTTATATCTGAGGTCACTGCACTTAAAACCTATAAGGCAGACCTTTAAATCCTCACGACAGGATGCTAGGTTATAAGTGTGTGGGTGTCCCTGCATGAGCAGGTCACCCCTACAAAACCCGGAGTATATTCTCCAGACTTTGTAAGTGCAGTCAGCCATTTTGATATATATAGTGGCCATCTGACATTACGCGATGGCTAACTTTATAGTGGCTTTGCGGGACCTGGGCATGTTTGTAATCCAACATTGTTGGAATCATGTGTGCTCTGCACTCCAGAGGCCTTCAGGCTACAAGAAGCTCAAGCCTCCAGCATCTCTTACTGCCAATGACAGCTTGCTGCATCCTCTGCACCGTAGGCCTTCATCTTTGGTGAACTGTTCAAGGTCCTCTTCGGCTTGTGGGTACTTTTAAGGGTCTTCAACTTCTCCAGTGGGCTCCCCTGCTAGCTCTGGGCCTGCTCTGACTCACATACTTGTGATGAGTACCTTGGATCATGCTGGTCCCAACATTGCTTCTTCTATGCTTTCTATGCGTGTTGCAGCTTTCTAGGCTTGTTGGTGCTCCCGCCAGACACTTACCCCCTGATTATCGACTTCCAGTGTAGGACAGCTTGGGCACTGCTCCTGGTCTTCCTCCGCTTCGCCTGGTTCTCGCACTTGCAGGAACAAGGTCACCGTCTCCCCTGAACCTTCCACTATCAGTGGGCATTGTTCTTCCATGCCTCCTGGTCACCTCCCAGTGGCATAGACTCTGCCCCCTATGCTTGCAGGTTCTTCACTTCAAGAATCCACCCTTTGATTCCACCAGACTCTTGCACAGCCTTCACCAGCTGCATCTTTTTTGAATTTCTCAATTGTGGTCTGCGGCAGTTTCCATCAATTTGCACCTATCTTCCCTGGTGTAGGTATCCTAGTTCCTGGGGTATCCCCGGGTGAGGTTACTCTCCAACCATCTGTCTTCCATGAGGTTTCTTCAGGGTCCACTGGGAAGGGTCCTTCTTCAAAACTGCAAAATCGACTTTCCCATTGACATATTGAGTACGGGGCTGTATTTTCACTCTGCACACAGCCTCGGTGGGGTTTCCCTGGTACTTACATTGGGTGGTTCCTTGTGTCCCCTGCTTCTCAGTCTCCTGATCCAAGTCACATCTTCAATCAGTTTGCTTTCTACTTTTTAAGCATATGGTTTGGTCTCTCCCTGGAAATCACTGTTTTTGGTGCTATTTCATTATTTGCAATTGAAGTAGTGTTGTGTATTCGTGTTGATATCTCCAGGAAGGAAATATACCAATGTGCTAGTGAGTGCTGTGTAATAAATAGTCCTATTTTATATATGCACTGTGAGGTTCTTTTTCATTTATCCTACATTACATGATTAGATCTGGTAAAACGAGCTGCTTTACACTCTTCCTGGATAAGCCTGGAGGCTGCTTTCCGCAACTACCACTTTGAGAGCTTTCCTTGTCTTTCTAAGAGCACTAGAATCACCATAAGGGTTGCCTGGATTAGTGCAAGGTCCTTTACTTACATAAGTGAACCATATATTAAGCCAGCCTCCTACTGTATGGCAGTGCTTTGGAGGGAAGACTTGCAGAAGAAGAGACAATGAGCGTAGTACAGAGAAACGTAAGGTAGAGAGAGGAAGGATGTTCTGGCTGAAGCAGCAGGAAGTAAGGTAGAAGGCAGGCTGCCTAGATTAAGCTGAAGGACAGGAGTGCTATGGAATAATAATGCTGTCGGGATAATGACAGTGAATTGTTATTGCTAAGGCAGTGTTGCAAAAAGAAATAGAAAAGGTAGTGATGTGGAGCTAAGAAATGTAATAATTTAGGAAAAACATCATACATAGCGTAGAAATGCAGCAAACGTGATGAGGGCGATAGACTAAAAACATGCATAGTGGGAGAGCGGATTGATAACATTAGTGTAGTACAAAGTTGAGGACGTTAACTAAACCTGGTGCGATACCATTTAATAGAACAAAGTAGTTGCATTTGTGATACTGTGGTTGATGAAGATTCAGCTGCTGCTCTGTGCAGTTTTCGGTCCTTCAGCAGCCTTCTTTGCTTTGTTTCCTCTCGTACTCCACTTTGTACGAATGGAACATATAGTCTTGCACGCGCTTCCCCTGCTCCTCGTATGCGGTGAGCGCCTCAGGCAGCGCAGAGAAGTTTGTAGCTTTTCGATTGCATTTGTAAAGTACTTCATACCCTTTCGAGGCGCACACATAACCCTAAACACACATACGTGACTGACTTCCTGTTGCCACTGCTCGGGTTTAGAGTCTGGCCAGATGTCCCTCCCTGCTCTGTGTTGGGAAGCAGGCTCTAATGAGCGCTGTCTGCTCGGGTGCCCAGCCCCACGTCCTGTCTGCAGTAGGCCTCCTCGCTGGCTGCATCTCCCCCGAGAGCCATCCCTCAAACAGATGCTCTGGGAGCCGGAGCAGCCTCCTCCATTGAATTGCCTCAGCTTCATGAAAAATGACAGAGGGACGGCATTTTCATTCAGTGCATTTATCGATGTGGTGAGGGAAGGACGAGGGAGCACTTACCGTTTAATAACTGCTCTCCGGTGCCCACCAGAGTGAAGCAGCACTTCTCATAATGCTGGGCTCGTCGCCTGTGCCTGGTACAGTGCATTACATCCTACTGCTGGCCACTCTGTTGCCGGAGCGCCTTCTCGTGCATAGCTTAGAAGTGACCAACTGGCACGGGTGCAAATTCAGGACGGTGAGTGTAAAAATTCAGTACAGAAGGGCAAAATTCAGGACAAAAATTTGCAACAAAATAAGTTTTACAGACATCAGAGGAGGTCGCGCAATAGTATATAAGTGAGTAAATAGACAACCTACATAAGTACAAGTCAAAGTAAGTTTATATTAGTTTGAGACAATCATGCACGCAACATTTTTCAGTATGCACACTGTTTTGAGTAGCTCTGCAGGTCTTTTTGTGGTATTTCATATAATCATAATCTGTTTATATGGTTACTGCACTGCAGGTTTTTTTTGTGGCATTTCAGATGATCATAATCATATGGTTACTGCACTGGGTTGTCCAGTCCAATATTTGGGTTACAGTTCTTTGTCCTGAGCAAGCATTTGTGGTCGGGAAGATCTGCTCAGATGGACTTTATTACTAGCATCTCATATCTGAGTGCCACTGTGAGATATAAGCAGCACGCATAGGATGTAGATAAATGGGTCCTGCACTGCTGGAATAGAATGCAGTCGTCCGAGTGGCCAGCTTTGTGTCACATGAATATATTATACATATCCAAATCAAAAGGTCTTGGCTAATGTGGGACCGAGTAAACTGTGCCAACGTCCATGGGCAAGTACATTTGCTGTTAATGATGATGACATTGCACCCCCAGTCTGAAATATGAAAATTGCACCAAGTCTCTGAGCTGCTGCTGTTCCCATATACAGCAGAAAAGAGCACAAGGATATACCACATCTCTCCTGCCCCGTGCGTTCCTATTTCCAGAGCACTGAAAGTATGCTTTGTCTTACATACATACATTGAGCATGAGAAAGTGAAAGCAGACTTGGGAAAAATTAAACACACACATTAATTAATTAATTAATTGTGGGTTTCTAAAGCGCTAGAATCGACTCCCGAAGGAGTATCTCTGCGCTGTAGACCGCTGGGGAACTCGTCCTGGCTTTCCCTGTGAGATGGTCCCTACTGGGTATCTTCAAGGTGAAACCAGGCATCCCCAGCGTATGTGGGGGGCCGTTGTGGAGATGAGGCAAGCTAATGCCCAGAGTTGCCAAGTGTGATCCCTAGTTAGAGTAGGCACCGAGGCGAGAATTATCAAGTCCGTTGACCCTGGTCCAAGACCCTGCCGCGTCGGGAATTGAACCCGGGCCGTCCTCTGCTCCCAGGTCTGCCACCTCTAACCAGTGAGCCACACCACTCAACATTCTCTTCATAAAATGTCTAGCCTAGCAGTTTATTTTCTTTTTTTCAGTTGTGCAGACTCCACTCAAACCGGTTTGAGTGATCTGTAAAAAGAATATGGAACGGTTGGGGAAGTACATAAAAGAAAATTATTACAGCGCACTATACATTAGATTTCACAATAGCAGGAGTGCAGAGAAACAATTTGTGGTGCGCCGTATAAAGTGTTGTCATAACAGGAGTAAACATTCAGAAGTATGACATTAGCATAGAAACGGTAATCATTGTACCATGTCTACATAGATGTGCAGAAGGTGTATGACATGAAAGCATGACAAGGGAATTGCCTGATCAGTGCTAACCTTGAGATATTGAAATGTCCACAGTATAAAAAATCCAGTCCAAAAAGATGCCAGCAAGGTATACACTAGTAAATCTGAGTGTAAGCAAGAAGAGTGGGCGAAAGTAGGGTAAAGGTAGGAGAGCATTATAGTTATACCAAGAAGCTGAGAATCAGAGGTGGGGCAGTATAGCCTAAGTGTCATGCCCCCTTCCTTGTAGATTGTTTTATGTGTCAGCAGATGTACTGAGGTGATATCATGCAAATTCCTACGGTTTACGTCTCCACTGACTCTAGCTTGCAGGATAGAAATGACCTTAAATGGTGCATGATATGTTTCTGCTGACTGCTTTAGTAAAATGATGAAGAAGAGCTACAGGAGAGCCATACGTACAATACCTAGTACAAGGCATTAAGTGGTATGAAAAAACTGTGGGATCTGTCAAAGGGGCTTGGCCGATGTAACTAAGGGCATGGCTCAAAAACACTTAAGCTATGAAATCTGTGCTTAGCATATTTTGCCACCTGACTGGGAAATTTGCTGTTTCTGTCAGTGCATACAGATAAATAAAACAATTAGTAACTTTCCACCTAGAACAAGCCAGGACTATTGGCTTTGTCAATGGTTGTTAGTTGCATAACACAAATAAGCAACAACTTTGGCTTCGCTGTAAATAACATTGAAAATGCTTCAGTTCTAAAATTATGAGACTGTGAAGGAACTGCGACCAGTCTCTTTAAAGTTACATCAAAGGCTGTTTAAGGGTGGCACTGCTGCAGAGTTAAGATATTCTTTCCAACCCTAAGGATTAGGGGAAAATTGGAGAGCCCGATTGGGACCCATCCCACCACCTGCTTTTTAGAACTGCACCCGGTGCTGAGCACCTGCAGGACCCAGCCTGCATTTCCTCAGTGACAAGAGCAAGAGGAAAACAATCCTCTTTAACCGCATGCGTGCGGAATTCCGCTCGTACGCTGACTTTTTCAAAAGCGCACTTTACGTGACGAGCTGGGCTCGTCATGAGCGTGCGAGGAGGCTACCTCATGACGAGCCCAGCTCGTCATCAGCGTCGAAGGGGTTAATAGAAGAAGAATGCTGCATCTAATGAAAACAGTAGTCATCCAAGTACAGAACAAGCTAGACAAATATAATCTTAATTGTGTTGACACATACTGAATGTTGATGCAGACAGCCGACACATGTTTCGTCGTATAAACAACTTCTTCAAGGATCAAAAAGTAGTTGAAAGAATTGTAGCGTAAATCCTCAGGATCCCTCAATAGTATAGGATATACCACAGCAATAGAGATAAGCCAGATACTTTGATCTTTCGGTTGCAAAGTAGGACTTCAATACACTTTCCAGTGTCAAAAAGTAAAAATTAGAATGTAGTTGACACGCCAAAATATGACTAGAGTTCCGTCTGTCTAGTTATAAAGTGTAAGCACTTATAATGTGTAGAAGGTCAGAAAGACAAACGCTCATATAAGAGTACAACAAGCCCCAAGACTTCATTAGTAAATAGTCTTTGAGAACTTCTCCGATTGAAGTAAGATGTTTTTCGTTATACCCATCCTTGTACGGCAGGAACCCTGATGATGTACTACTATATTTACTAATGAAGTCTTTGGGCTCGGCTCGTTGTATTCTTATACGAGCGTTTGTCTTTCTAACCTTCTACACATTATAAGTGTTTACACTTCAAAACTGGACAGACGGAACTCTAGTCATATTTTTACACGCTGACTACATTTTGATTTTTACTTTTCGACATTGGAAAGTGTTACAAAGTCCTACTTTGCAACCGAAAGATCAAAGTATCTGGCTCATTGCTATTGCTGTGGTACATCCCATACTATTGAGGGATCCCAGAGATTTATGCTACAATTCTCTCAACTACTTTTCGAGCCTTGAAGTAGTCGTTTATATGACATAACACGTGTCAGCTGCCTGCATCAACAACATTCACAACGTGTCAACAAAATCAAGAATATATTTGTCTTCTTGCTTGTTTTGTACTTGGATGACTACTGTTTTTATTAAATACATAGAATGTTATGTTTATTATTAAAATAACTGACAACAAGGTCAGTAGTGAAACTTAATAGCGGTTGTACTCTAATTAGTTAATTGCTGTATGTGTATGGGGAGAAGTTTTTTCCCATACAAGATAACACTGGGCGAGTGGCACAGTGTTATACATTGAGCACGCCCACTTATAAATTCTTAAATTTGGACTTTTGGTAAACAGTACGGAAGTGTTGGCTGGTGCTTTTTTACCACTGCCATTCATGTTGTAATTGTTACAAGAAGAATGCTGACAGGTCAATCCACCAGGGGCTGCATGTCATAAAGGCTTTTTTAGTTGCAAAGTCTTTGAATCACACTTCTGATAGCAAATCATCTTTTTACAATGCACAGAACCTGTTTTAAGGGTGAGCAAAGTGTTTCTGAATTGTGAAAGGGGATTTGCGACTTTTAAACATGAGACTGAATGAAAGAGCCATTCACATCCTCTTTAAGAGTAACAATGTAAAAGTAATGTAACAGTGGTTTGTGACCTCAGTTGTAGTTGCAAAGCACACACTTCACAGCTCAGCTTGGAACACCTTAACAATACCATGGAAAAAGAAATATTTCACCTTGGGCAGCTTTAGGTCAATTAACACCTATGTAGTTCTCATTCAAGCAACCTTTACGTGCCCAGATTAACCAGTCCTCACATTTACATTTCTTTGAAGCAGCCCAGCAGCCCAGCACCCTGGCTACCCCTCCCACTGAAGCACTGCACAGGAGACCCCGTCTCTTCTGCCTAAGCTGAGGCATCTGAACTGCTGAACATTTGTCCTTTACCACCAAGGCTAAAATTACGGACAAATGCTGTCCGTGGAAACTTTCTTCACAGACAACGGACATGACCGTAAATTCACGGACAGTCTGTGACAATTACCGACAGTTGGTCACCCTAGCATAGCTGTTATGTAATGGAAACTTTTAGAGCCCACGATTACCCGGAGGTGTCCTGGCGGTAGTTACTTCTCCTTAACGCAGATCTAGAAAAAATAGGGTGTATGTATCAAAAAGCCAGGTCTTCAACCCTTTCCTAAAAGCTAGAAGATTGGTGGCATTTCTCAAAAATATCAAACTACGGGGACATAATTAGTCTATTGGTGTGACAAAAAAACCTCAAAGCTCTAACAAACTGTTCACCATTTTTACATAGCTTGCCCAGTAACTGGCATGAGAGAAGTCTCGATCAGCCCACCCATTTGGCGGAGCTTCGTCATCTGGAAAACTATGAGAGGAGGGTCAGATATAGCCAATGTTGCTCCAAGGCTAACATACATGGATACTCGACCTCATCCTCTCAAAGGATCTCAGCCACTGTGATTGTTCAAGATATGAGACAACTGATGGAGTGCAGTGCAAGTGATAAACGTGTGTGAGATAAAAATGACTAAAAGGACAAAAAGTAAGTTTATTAGGTATTGTCCTGATGACATCAAATATAAACCACCTGATAGTATGGAACAAATTTTACTATCTTCTGGCAACAAGTGAGGTCGACATGTTTCAGCCGTATGGCTCACTGGCCCAGCTTTCTTCAGGACCTTATAGATGTTAAGTGCTACTGCAGAAAAACAAATACTGTCCCCTAGACCCTCCCACATATGTTCTTTTGTTTTCAGGCATTTCTCAAATGACATGGCAAGTCATTCCAGGCTTTTGCTATGCATGAAGAGAAACTTCTGCCGCCCCATTGAGCTTTTTTTGTTCGTGGGACTACGACCAGTTTGGCTCCCAGAGATATAAGAGTTCTTGTTGGTCTATACCATTGAAACTGGCGTCTTAAATGATCTGGTCCCAGGCCTTGAAGTGCTTTAATGACCATGCAAAGAGATTTAAAATGCACCCGGTTCCTCACCGGGAGCCATTGCAATTTTTTTTATCTCTTTGGAAATCGGGGAGAACTTGGATGTGCCTGTAAGTAATCAGGTCGCGGCATTTTGTAGTAGCTGGAGTTTACACAGAGGTTTTTGTTGTATATTTAGATAAAGGCCGTTACAGCATTGGTCATTAGGGGGCTAGATTACTGTAACAACTGTTTGCCGGCTCCCCAAAGGTAAAAGCTGAAATACCTTTTTAACAGTTCTCAGGACATGCATTGTTGAGGTTACTGCATTTACTTGTGCCCCAAAGAAGAGTTTCTCATTTAGTATTATTCCCAAATTTTCCACCTTTTTAGACAGTGTAGGGAGTGACCCCATGGAGGCAGGCCACCAATTAAGAGTCCAGAAATTAAGATTGTTCCCAAACAGTATTACTTCAGTTTTACCTGAATTAAGCTTTAGGCAATTGTCTGCCATCCATCTCCCAACCGATTCCATGAAGATTTGAAAACTTTTATCTATTCCCAACTCTTGACCAGGTAACAGACACACCACAATTAGTGTGTCATCAGTGTAGGGCGTGATCCCAAACCTGAATGCCCTGATAACGGGAGCCAATGATGAGACATACACATTAAACAGTGTGGGGCTCCGTGAGGACCCCGGTGGTACACCACATGGCAGTCCGATGGGTTTGGACTGAAATTTACCTATGGATACAACCTGTCCTCTGTCTGGTAAAAAAGATTTAAGAAGAAACCAAGCTGTGCGCCTTTGATAAGTGCATCCCAAACTATTTTAGAACCACAACCCACATTTTAGAATGGCAACCTTTCGTCACCCACCTAGCTTTAATGGACATGAGTCAGAGATTTTTTTAAAGTGATCAGAGCATGGTGTGGTAGTGCACTATAATTTACAGACGGCTCGTTTTCCATAGAAATGTCCACTAAATTTGTACAGATATTCACTTTTACTAATAAAACTATTGCACACAAATGATAATGTGCGAAAATTGGGCTTCAGTGACTATTGATCATTTGTGCATCACCCAGTAAAGTAACTTGATTTGTTTCGATCCCATTGAAATCATAAATTCTTTCACACTTAAGAATTACAAAAAATGTGCTTAATTTTTGCTTTCCTAACTGCTGAATGTGTGGGGTTCATTTGCAGGTATTAACATTTTGTTGCGTGTTACATGTCTATTTGGGTTTCAGGCTTTTTTCCCCTTATCTTCATCATTTATGTAAAGCTCCTGTGTGGTCTACAGTTATTGAGCTTGTGTGCATTTGGGTTGAATTTGAGGATGTACAAGCATCGAATGGGTGTGTGTGTGTGGGGGGGGGGTGCAGGGTTCTCTCTCTAATAAACGGTATGCACTCAGAAGATGACGTTTGACCATAGACAGAGTGTTGTTCCCATGTGTTTACCTACATTTAATCATTTCCCTCTTTTTTTGCTGTCTTGTCTTCATGTTTGAATTGCAATCAACCTTCTGCTACTCTGGGCCACTGGGGTTAAGCATTAGTGCAGTCCAACTGCTGTGTGTTCCTACTGGCAAGAGACTTAAGTTACCCAAATGAGCAAGCTAAAAGAGAACCACTAGTAAGAACACGGCAGAGCACAAAAATGAGAAATCCCTTTTGAGGGAGGGTGGGTCAAACGGCAATCAGACGTTCCTGGACTCCAGTTGTATTATTAGGAGACGTTCACCTCTGATGTCCTGGGGCGCCCCTTCTGCTGACCCTATAAGTGTGAACCACGTACTAGTTCTAGAGTCCAACTCTCAGGATAGCGAGGCTTTGTGGACTTGGAACTCAGCAATGCACACCAATATAAACCACTGTACAGCCAGTGCTTTTAAGTTTAAAGAAAAACTTATATAAAATAAATGTTACACACAAATATTCACAAAATTGTTTTGGGTGAAACAACCCGACCTCCCTCATATGGGGCCTCGTTACGAAATATCAAAGTGGAAATCTGCTACCTTATACATTTTTCATTACGGTTAATTACCCCACAAACCTAGTCCATTTCAGCCGTCTGTGAATTTCCCATGAATGCTATGCAAGCTTTAACATAGTTAAACCACAGTATCCTTCTAAAGACCTATTGCCTAAAATGTAGGCACTGATGGAAGCTAGGACTACTAACTTTGTCAGGCTACTCACATTTAGAAACCTATTTCTACAAACGTAACAATGACTTTGATATAATCATTAAAACCAAGCCTACATACTTTTACATTAGTGTGAGGCTCACTAAAGATCTAAACCAAATGTTAACCAGATCCGGTGGAGTGCCGCATAACATGAATCATCTTAATATATATATATATATATCATACATCTATATGGCCATGTCTAAAAAGGGAAAATATTCGCATATTGTGTTTCCCTAAGAGATGAACAGAGCTTTAGCCAGATGCATCTTGTCTTATAACTGAGCTCTTTATTATTGTTTATAGGTTGCCTAGCAACCTTGCTGGAAAATGCTTTAATTTACTTTCCCAAAAAACAATGCTAACTCGGTGCTTTTATTTTCTGTGGGTATTCCTGGGGGCCAACCGAACTCTTCACACCACACCTGACTCTTTCTTGTAGGAGCCTCACTGCTGCTGTCCTTGAGCCATGCGGTCCTAGCACGTTCCCATACTCCTTCCTTCTGCTCGAGAAGGGACTGCATTTTACATGGATGCCAACACTTGGATCAGAGGGAGGGGGCACGTGCAGGGACCAGGGCTGGAGCATTTCAGAGTACAGAGGCTCTCTAAATCATGGCCGCAGTACCGCAATTATCAAAAGGAGTTCCCTGGTAATGATGGTCATCTGTAAGGGGAAAAACAATCTGATGTGGTCATGTTTGATTATGCTGGAATGAGCGGTTTAAATTGCGATAACTGGGAAACAAATACTTGTGTGCATGATTTCATGGTTGCAGCCTACTTCAGACTACATCTGCTTCAACCCGATGTTTGATTGTGCTGAAGATTTTAAGATTTTGTCCCATGTGGTCGCATACACAATTTCTCTTCAGTGTGTTTCAAACGCCCCACGACACCAACCTAACCTTCCCCAATGTAGTGAAGCTGTGCCAGAGGGGCACATCTAAATGCAGATATCTTGGTCGGGCCCTACTGGATAGCTTTCATTGGGGTTTGGTTTGCTTTGTTCCAGGAGACTCCTCCAGCAACCAAAAACAGTAGCACCAAGCAGCAGTGCTTACTAGTACAATACAAAGGGGGATTGCCATTGCCTGGGTGAGTATTGCTCCTTCCCCATGGCTTCACACATTGAAGGATTTCTTCTGCCCTTCACACACTGCTTCCTCCCAACTGCAACATCATGATCAATCTGGGCTGGGCCCATCATTCTGCTCAGTCCAGGTGCTCTGCTGACCTAAGGCCCTTCAGCAATGCATGCATGGTTTAAACAGCAGGTCAAAGTCCATGGCTACTCTCCCCAGTGACCCAAGATTTCGGTCTCTTGGTGGGTCACTGTGCAAAGCAGCCCAAGTCTATGGTGCCCACTCCTCCAGGACCTCACAGCATGTCCAATCACAATAATAGCCCTTGGTTACCTCTGCCTTCCAAGGACAGCTTCTCCAGAGAGTGAAAGTCCAAGAATATAATTCAGGAGGGGATGCACTCCAACGATTTTCACAGGGGGCTGACAGTTGTGCTGGTCCTTTTTACGTCTTATAAGGCAGCTTCCCAGCTCACTCTGCCTGAGCATGGGGTTGAAAAATGCAGATGGAAAGATCTGCAAGTGGTGGCTTACCCATCCAATCTAGAGATGATACATAAACCCTGCACATCTAACTGATACTAAAGGAACAAGCCCACTGACTGTCTTCACACATTTCACAGCCTGCTGGAAAAGATTTGAAATGGCGTGTCTTCTAATGTTAGAGCTTATCAGCTATCTGGGCCTATCTCCGCACTCACAAGACTTTCACTTTCAAAAGTCATAGTGTTGGACTCTGGAGATCGAAGTCTGCCTTCTCCCCATTATTCAGACTGGCAGTATCCCATGGCCTAACAAACATGGATTATTACAACAGCTCAGCTCTTGAGATTTACAATTCTTCCCTTTTCTCCTGCAGGAAGGGGAGTGGCCATTGGGTTCCTATTGTTCTAAGGGCCTTTGATCTGAAATCTGGGGAGAGCAGCAAGTATCTTCCCAGCCAGCAAGGCCGTTCAAAAGGGGATTTAATTTGTGCGAGACTGAAGAAAAAAACATTTCATACAAACCAGTATAAAAGTGTTCAGTCAGGATAACCCTGAACTCTAAACCCAGGAATTTGTGCACAAGAACTGGAGCCTGGTCCTCCTGCTGTGTGTCAATTAAATGGTACAAGTGGGATTCCATTTGGGCCTTTCTCTCCACAGCAGAGGCCAAGAACCAGAGGCGCAAAATAAGTGAGGGTTTTCAGAAGTAGACCCAATCCACTATCACACAGGTGTTTTAGGGTAGCAAGCATGACTTTCAAAAAGGTAGAGGAAGCATCGCTATGGGTTAGATGAGCAATTAACAAGTCTTCATACTGCAGTATTGGGGGATGTAGTAGAAAAGCTGTGTAGAACTACAAGGAGCAAGGCAGCATCAGCACACCTGTTCTGAATGTCACAACTGCAGGAAGTGCTGTGGTGTAGAATTCCTACCATATGGAAGTCACAATAGTAGATGCAATGTTGCTAGAGGAGAAAGATGCTGTGGACCTTGCACTGTTGAAACGGCCAAGATGTTTGCAAAAGCGTTTCACCAAAGGACACCCAACTGAGGTGCTTTATTTTCTTTTAGGGAAATTAATAAATGTCCAAGTGCATGTGGGAGTTACGGACCCTAAACCAGTAGTATGTAGCTCTTTCTCTTTTGTCGTAAGGGCAGCAGGCAAGGGACACTGAGGGGGTGGTTTTGCAGTTGGGCTCTGTCTATTTAGTGCATCCATATTTTTTGCTTTCCAATCTCCATTTTTTGAGATTTTTGCTCTAGATGAGTTTCACTACTCGTGCCTTGCCAATGGTAATCACACGGTAATTGGACTGAGCGTGTTTACCACCAGTGTCCACCTTTTATATTAGGTCACTGCGGCACTGCTAGGGTTGGGGGCACTTGGCTGGTTACATGTGTGGAATTAGCATAGTGCGCAGCCAGGTAACCTGCAAGGGTAAGTGTTATCCTGCGATAGGCCTTATAATATTAGGGGGCGCTCATACACTGGGACACAATACTGGCTGCTTTAACCCCCCCCCCCCACATGATGCAGCAGCCTCGCCTCATGTCCCAGATGGAACTGAGATCCGACCAGCGAAGACATCCACAGATGGCATCCAGGATAATACACAACTTAAAGCATGTCCTGCACTGCACTCATAAGCACTGCAGATACCGAGTCATTCAGTGCGACAAGTGGCAGGATGGATGTAGGTAGCATAAGTACCGGTACCCAGTTTCACACCCTTATGCATTAATTTGTCCCGGTTTAGTTAACACCCGCCTCCGCGGTTTTCTGTTGGACCAATCAGTAATGGTTGATATATGCAGAATGGTAAAATGTGAAGCTCACGAAATAAATTCTGTTAACCTTTGCTGTAATAACATGTAGCCATATGGGCAATCTAACTGAATGTATAGGAAAATTGACAAACAACCTGCGTGTGTTGGAAAAGATTGTTAAACATGTAAAATCAATAAAAACAGATTAAATAAATTAGGGGATGCTCATAGTCAGTCAGTTTGGTTTACTGTTTTGTCTGCAGTGACATTGTATTATATATATTTATGGAGAATTCTGCCTTAAAGTGCATTTTCGCTTCCCTTAGGCCAAACAATCCGGTGAGTTATGAAACTAGGGAGAAAAATATTCGCCCAGTTCGACTACGCAAGTCCCATGATCATTCATGAACACTTCTAAGTCGTCCAGAATTCTCATATTTCTCGGATTCAGCTCAGGATAGGAGATCAAGCCTTTAGTCACCCTACTGGTCCAGGTTAATCACTCTGCTCCACAGCAGAAGGAACAATGGCCTGCCCTAACAAAAAGAGTAAATACCAGTGCTTCATTGAGCATCTGAGGAGGAAGGGGTGGAGAAGAAAATCTATATCTGTTAAATAGTTGACACACTGTACCAGGGAGAAGACAGCCAGTGGCCACTGAACAAAGGAGGACGCCCAGACAACTGAAGCCAGCATAAGAGGGGGCTCCAACATTTAGGTTTTGTGGGGAAAGACCCTGAATTGATGTCAGCTAGGGGTGGAGCTGAGGCTCCAAGAGTAGGCTTGAATGACTTCTTCAACACGCCATCATGAATTGTCCCAGCATGTTGTGCAGGAAGGTTGGGATGGGGTGAAGGGGTACCCTATGATTGGCCATTGCTGTTTGGCTTCTAGAACTTCCCACCAGGAGATTTATGACCTTTTGAGGTTAGGTGACCTTTGACCATTTTGGAATACTGAGTGAGTGTGGCTGCACGACCGATTCAGCTGATTAACCCAGGTGTTGGCAAGGCCCTGGGGTCAGGACAGGCTCATGATTTGCTCATTTGAGGCAAGGGGGCATGAGTGGGACCTCCTACCCCATGGTCCAGGGGCCTTATCTCCATGGGGACGATGTAAGAAAGGAGGTCTAGGATCCCAACCCTGATGATGATGATAAAAGTTACTTGTTCCATGCACAGCTACTCGGAGTGTCCCGGCACTGAGCACTAGGGCACTATGGAGTAACCTAGGGCCTGCGGCACATAGAAATGATGATCTCCGTTACTGAGAAAAATCACTGAGTGGGCAATCATTTATTGAATTTTATTATTGCATGCCAGAGAATGGTGATTACTAGTCCATGCAACCTCCTCTGAGTAGTCCTTGGACTGCTGTGCTTAACTACCTTGAGAGAGTCTACTGCTACAATGTAAGGGGAATTGTGGACCTATTACTTGAGCAAACCTCACATCCTGCACAACTAATAACCTAATGTCCTACAGGTGTACAAAGAGAATGAGAGTGCGTGGATGGTTAGAGACAGTGATGGAAAGCTATGCCTGACATGGTGCCACTAATGTGGTGCCACATATTGAAGACAAAGTGGTGCTGTTAAGTTTTCATGATGGAAATAAGGGGATGGCCCCAAATAAAGTGTCTTGGGTAAGAGAATGTGATGATTGTTGATGGAAAGAAAAACATAATTCTTTGTGAGAGAGAGTTTTTTTCTAAGCAAATAAATGTGCTATTCATGTGGCTCAGATTATTGTCAAAGGTAGGCAGATTGTATCCGAGGAGCGGTGTTCATTGCTTAGGTGACCACATCAAAAACAGATCTCCTCATAAGCCTAGATTCAAGCACTACGCAGTGACTTTGATAATGATTTTCTACAAACAAAATGTGCTACTGTATTTATTGGTCAGCTAGGATTAAATGTTTCATCTTCAGGCCATAGGTTAGTGTATCACAAATGTGTTGATTTAATAGTAAGCTGACTTTTCTTTCTTTCTCTCTGAACAGGAGTAATCAAGGCTTCATGCACATGAAACTCTCCAGAACCAAAGAAAGCAAATACATCCTGGGCCAGAACAGCCTGCCTTTTGACAGCGTACCTGAGATCATCCATCACTACGCCAGCCGCAAGCTGCCCATCAAAGGAGCCGAACACATGTCTCTGCTTTATCCAGTAGCCATCCGAACTTTATAGCTGGTTGATGCTACCATTGGTAAACACTTGCAGGACAGAGGCTAGCTAGTACGTGCTGGGCCTGGCAGCTGTTGAAAAAGCTGAGCATGAGCCAGTGGCAGACAAAAGGACCAGTCTGTTACAATATGTTAAATTATTATGAAACGCCTTGCAGCTCCAAGAGAACTGAAGAACTTGTGGGGCAGTGAAATGAGAGAATTTGAACATGTAGCATTACAGGAAGGCAGTTTCATCATTTCGGACTTTAACCCATGGATCTGGAGTGACTAATCCATAGCTGTTCAAACAATAATATTGCAATACAGTGCCACGGTTTAAGTGCTTGGTAATTTATTTTCCTAGTTCTCCACCTGTATGCTGTAAAATGGTACTCGCAGTTGGGTAGGTTGGTGTCCATATGCCATATACTCCGGAAAGTGCGGTCCACTTGTTTATCCTCAGGCACATAGGACTACAGATAACCTCAAGGTCTTGTCCCTAATTTGGATTTCAACCACCCACCTCGATGATTTCTATTTTGTAATGCTCTTCTGGCCAATATTTTAGTGTTTAGAAAGAACAAACTAGAGATTTTATGGAAAAACAGCTCTGCTTGTTCTCTGAGAATTTAACACAATGTACCTGTGTGCATAAAGTCTAGAACAGCAAGTGTCCATTCAATTTGAATAAACCTTCTGTGTCAAAACTGGTTAGAAATTGCGATGCCAGATATCCTCTGAAAAACGTGGCAGCCCCTGTATATTACAGGTAGCTATCTCTGGTGCAAGAGGTGCCTTTGTACAGCCAGTTGTGGCCATCCTCTCTTGTAACTATCGGATTTTCAGGATATTTGTATTATCAATGAGCGGCACACCCTTTCACTCTGGGGCTAATTTCTGTGCCATCAGGTATATTTCGACAGATTGACCTCACCAAGTTCTACTTAGTGCCAGACACTGTTTTTGAATGATGGTTTCTACCAGCTTGGAGCACCTAAGCTAGGTTGAAGTGTTCAATAATGCTTTGGGATGTTCATGGTATAGGAGGTTTGTGGAGTGTTTTTGTACTGCTGATGTGTGGATCTATGAGGCAATACGACTGTGGTAGTGTATCTGGTCACTGTAGGATGATTTGTGTTTTTTCCCTCTAATCTTAAAACTGTAAACCTCTGTGGAGTGCTTGACCGCAGGCATTCAGGACAATTCTACGTACATATCCTGTGCTGCTAGTTCTCTGCCCATGTTTGGATTTGTAGTATTGGCTAATCACCGGTGAAAGTTTTGAATCGCTTTGGGCTGGAGGAAAGAGTGAAAATGTACTCAAATGATAATATTACAGCCTTGAAGAGACAAATCTTCAAGGCTTTACGAAATTTAGTCAGGTTGGAATAGCATGGAGATCTGAAGGGAGTTTGTTCCCTATCATAGGCGCCAACACAGAGAAGCTCCTATTCCAAGGCGAGCTTTGTTACAGCTGAAAACTTTCAAAAATGAGGAGGAAGATATAAACGGTCAAGAGAGTTCATAGGGATCAACCCTCTGACTATAAATGCAAACTCCCATCCAAATATGGAACTATGTACAGTGCATAATGTGATATATGTGATGCTGTCACTGATAGAGAGCCAATGAAGAGATGCCAGAGGTTTGTGCCATTGTTACTATTAGTAGCAGCCTTTTAAAAAAAAAAATTTACTTTTCAGAGATGGCAATTATTTGGGAAGATCAAAAGTCTAGCATAGTCTATGCTCTAGCCTATTATGGTCTATATAGCAAGCTTGATGCAAAAGAGGACGGTGCACTCACCATGATCCCGTTTTGCTCTGGAAAGTAAGTGCATTGAAAACATAAGTTTGGGCGCCCGCCGAGGGATCAGCTCACATGGGATGGGAATCAAAATGGGCCTGCCACTATATCGGAAGCCTATGTGGGCACATCTGTAAAGAGAATTGGAAATGACTTTCAGTAGAGAGAGAGGCATTCTTTCAGCACACAGACTTGTTTCAGGCAAACATGCATTCTCTCTTTACAGCATAGACTTTCCTTTTGCAGTTTTGTTTTGCAATTACCAGTAAGAACTACGCGATCCGTGATGAACATCCGAACTGCCAATGTTGAATTTTCTCCCAGCCATTTTATAGGGCTACCGTTAAACTACGTGTCCTGTTTCATAGAGTTACGTTTGAGGGAGCTAAGGGATGTTGGCAATGAAATTTAACTACACTGATGGAATAGAATATCAGTTGATAATTTGTCAGTTCACGGTGAACTTTCTCCCTTCCAGGAAAAGCAATTGGCAGTGGAGTGAGCATAGGATGGTTTATTTGGGTCCAAACTATGTCCTCAGGAAAGCCGTGAACAGTTTAGAAACAAAACAATATCCAGTAACAGTTTCCTTGAAACTCCACTATAATATATATGTGTATTTCAGAAGATTTTTATTTTTGTAGAAGATGAAGTGGTGTAAATAACTGTATCTTCTTGTATAACTGCATGTCTTAAGTCACTGGTCTTGGTTTAGGACAGTTTCTTCTTTAGAAAATGTGTTATTTTTCCCCGGTAAATGTTGCTTTTTCACCAAATGCACATATACACACCATTCACGAGCAATTGTAATATTTGTCTCAAAAGGTCAGGTGATGTGATGACTGTGTTAGTTAACTTTGCCACGTAAGTAGAGATGGATAATCGGAGGTGTGTTGCCTGTCTACGGATCAGGCTTTTGAACATGTATTCTTCAGATTTAGGTGGTAAAGTTCCACGGCTGGCTACTCTGCATTTGTTTTTTCTTCAGCTGTAATTTGTTTTAGAGACCGTGAGCGCATGGCGTGCATTTTCTGGTTCCTGACTGTCTTGCTAGCCGCACATTCAGACATGCTGCTGGGAAGCACACTTCCCCACCTCCTGCCTTTTCTTCCCACAACCTACACCTTCGTGCCCCTCTTGATTTTACCTTTCTCGTCGTCCATTCATTTTTTTCACTTCCACTTTTGTTTTCCCCTTTTTCTCTTTATTTAATTTCTTCTATCCCCTTCCTTTCGTTCTCTCAACTTTTTTTCGTCTCCTAAATCTATCTTCTGTTTTCCACTCAATTTGCCCACTTTCACCTATTTTGAATGCCCATTGTCTCTAGCCGGTCGTTTTCTTGTATTTTCCCTCTTCCTCTTTTAAGATACCCTTCTTCCTCTACTTTTATCCCAATTCGTCTTCTCACTTCCATTTTCTCCTTTTCTCCATCCTTTCACTTCTGCCCTTTTTATTCACGGCTCTTCCATTTTACTTTTCCTTCCTTTTACTGCAGTTTTCCTAGTTCCACTTCTGCCCTTCTAATTAACTTATCGCTTATCCTATGTCTTTTACCTCCAGCTCCCCTCTTTTCTTCTCCCTCTTGCCCTCCCATGCCATGGTTCTCTCCTAGTATCACCTAGTGGCTGTGTGCTCGCACACGTATACACATCCATTTAGTATATCTTGAGGTGTTTAAGAGAAAGACTGATGTAAATCAAACAAACCGTGCACAAACTAGCCACGTGGTTTAGGCTTAACAATCTAACGTTGCCGATTGTATGGTTTTAAAGTAGAATTATCACTCATAACAGACCTCCTTCAGCCTCCTCTCTCTTACTCAGCCTTCACACTAACCTATTTTTAAGTGTGCTAAAGTCTTTGAAAGAGCCCATCGCGCATTCGTTCTTGTCCAGCTGTACCTATCCCTGACATGAGTAAATATGTCTGCTCCCTCTGGGGGTGAAGAGAGGGGTGCTTGTCAATTCTAAGGGAAGAGCCAACAACACAGTGTACATAGTGACTGTGTTTACCAGTATTCTCAAAGATGTATTTCTCCTTCCTCAGGAAATGTTATGATGGTGTAGGCGGAGACTGGGGTGTTTTAAGTCAAATCTTCCTGGAAGTGAAGTTCTGCGGTGGCATTAATAAGCAATAATGTACAGAGTTAATGGAGACCTACTAGCAGATTGTGTCTTATTTGGGTGGGCAACTTGTCATCAGCAATGTTCTGCAGCATTGGTGTGCAGTGAATGAATGAACCAGCATTAATAAAGCGCACAGCTGCTCAACAGTGTCTTGCCGCTAACGGGTAACTCTCCACTACCACCCATGACACACTTAGTTGCAGAATAGCCATGTTTTTAATTGGTGCCTGAACATGGAGAATTCCACAGTGGCTTTGACAACCTTATGAAGTTAGTTCCAAGTTTGGGCTCCCAGGAACATGAAAGATCCCCCTCCAGTGGTGTATTACAGCTCAGTGTCAGAGCTTTGGCATCTGCTTTCTGTTTGTCTTTAGTGATCCATTTTGGTGGATGAGTGGATGGGGCCCATGCATTGGCCTATGTATGGTGTTGACCATTTTGTAGTTGAGTAATGATCACCATCACTGCCACGGTTACTGAGGTGGTGCAAAATGTTTTCCAGCCAATAAAATACCCTTCAACCTCTTTAAAACTGCAGGTATATTAGCTTTTATCAGACGCTGGGAGGTGGCAGGGCAACAATTAGAATTTTTAAGTCTGAAGACTTAAGGTGGTTGTGTTCAAAATTAGCAAAATAGCATGATCTGTACAAGTGCCCTACAAACTGAGCTAGCTAGCTCAGTAAATAGAAAGCCAAATGCCTAGCTTTTCACCAAGAAAATCATTTCTTGTACCTTTGTTTTTCCCTCTTTAGAATCCCTTTTACCATTGAATCTCTCTGGCCCCAATATGTACAAGGAGACACATATAGCCTTAGGTTGGCTTTGGGACAGCAAATACTAGATTTTTCCCTAGTTGTAAGTAATCTCATTAACGTTTTTGGGAAGGACTGCACACCTTGACTAGCAGAGGGGCCTGTCCCAGGGCACCTCGTACACGTCATCATTAGGGCACACTATTCTCTGTAAAAAAAAAACATGCACTGACATGCACTCTAAAGGCTGACATCTGCTTGGTGAGGATACGTAGCTACCTGGGTAACAGTATAAAAGAGAACATGACAGGGTTGGCCACTAAATATATTCCAACTTGATGTTTTAATCTTGAAGTGTGAATTATATTGACAGTTGCACTTCATGTACCCCTCGCTTACCTGTTGTCCGACTCCAAACTGTCCGCATCACGATGAATGACTGGCTGAAGTGTTGGGTTGCACATGTCTGTTGACTCCGATATCAAAGGTCCCCTGCCTCAGCACTTGCCTTGTTAAAAACGTGTTTATTTTATTTTTGCATTTGTAAACTTTGGCCTGTTTCAATAAAACTGTCTATTTAATGTACTGTATTTGAAGACATTTTTTATTTGATCTCCTAATGAAGCTGTGTTGCTATGCCTTCTTCTGTATTACTTGCTGACGGTCTAGTGTAGAGCGGGCAAGGATGCCAGCACTACCACCCCCGCTCTTGCATTCTTTCCACTTTCTACCATGAGCCTAAATGTTTTCTTCCAAATCCCAGAAAACCCTTTACCCAGCTTTTTATCTGGGACCGCTTCAGCATCATCCAAGATGTGCTACTTATAGGTGACCATGTCCACGTATTTTGTACTTACGGCTGGTCCTAGCCCCCAACCCACCTTCTGGTATTTGCTCAAGCACCCTTGAAAATGTAAACAAATATATAGTTTATGATGAATACTTCTCACCACTTGTGAATATTCCCCTGGCATCAGTTTACTAAAGAAAATTCAAAAGCAGTTCTCCTGCCTACTGTTAGGTGGAGTTGTGCAGCTCTGCACCTACCTCATTACTCTCTAGAAGTGATGAGCAGAGTCTGATAAAAGTGCCACCCATGTGTGCTAAAGTCAATAAATTTTTTTCCGCAGCTTCAAATCCTGATCCAGAGCTCTACTCCTTTTGTTATTAAGAGATTGTCTTTACTTTTTTTTTTGCAAGACTTAAGATGACCGTGATTAAGCGTTGTAGAGACTGTTTGTTGCAAACAGATGTAAGTGACAGATCCCCACCAGGTATGTCTCTGGTGCTTGGGGTCAGAGCTCGACTCTAGGACGTGTGATGACTGCACCCAAACTCGCTTTACTGCTGCCACTGTCTTTTTGCCACCACTTGCTGCCACTTGCTGTTTCCCCTGCCCTGCTGCCTCAGAACAGTCCGTGGGGACTGCAACGATCATCGCGGCACTAGTGACTCCGTTTCCCAGAGTTCCGGTGGCGCTGGAAAGAAGCATCATCACACAGCGCCAGGAGGCGCTTTAAAATCGGCGTGAGACTCCCGCAGAGCGGGTCCCAAACTCGCTTTACTGCCGCCACTGTCTTTTTGTCACCACTTGCTACCACTTGCTGTTTGCCCTGCCCTGCCGCCTCAGAACAGTCCGTGGGGACTGCAACAATCATCGCGGCGCTAGGGACTCAGTTTCCCAGAGTCCTGGTGGCGCCGGAAAGAAGCGTCATCACACAGTGCCAGGAGGCGCTTTAAAATCGGCGTGGGGCTCCCATCCGCACCCGTCAGGGGCCGGAAGAGGCTGGGCTGAGCCACCCCCCTTACGTTTGCAATTGGAGCCCCAGTGTACCGCGGTTTCGGAAGATACTGGGAAGAAGTCCTGTGTATTGGCCTGTACTCTTACAGGGGATACTCATCAATAGTCATAAGCAGTGAATTATCCCCGCCCATGTGCGGGACCCCGGAGCTTATATATATATATATATATATAGATATAGATATATATATATATATATATATATATATATATATATATATATATATATATATATATATATATATATATATATATGCACCAAGCTCCCGGAGACCAGGAAAAGAAGGGTCGCACACGCCAAAGGATTCCGTTTCTTCAAGGTTACTTTTTAATTCTTAATTTTGCATGTTATCGGTTCACTCGGCAGGACAAAGCAAAACCTGACGCGTTTCGCAGCAGCCGCTGCTTGATCACGGTAACTTACAAACAAACAGTTACTATTGGTTTACATACGTTTGAAAAGGTATTACATCATTTCCTGCAGCATTTTGGTCTATACAAGCCCATAAGCTTTATGGGACATGTAGTTTATATATTTTGACCAATCTAAAAAAAGGGTGCAAATTTACAAAACCATCTCGGGTATTGTTTCAGTTAAAGTTTTTCCTTTTTTATATATATATAAAAAATGCAGTGTAGTTGACCCCATTTGTTTTTAGTATGATTTCAGATATAACAACATTGGTTCTCTTTTTTGTGCACAGATTATTTAAACATTTTAATCAATTATGTTTGCTGTTGCATAGTAGTTCTATCAAAAAATCACTAAAGGTGCACATAAAGTTCCTCCGACTGGTTTAAACCAAAAGGGGTCATTGTTCTGAATTTTAAGATATGTCGAGATTCCTTCTGACGGAGTAATTTTTCCAAATTTCCTCCCCGTTTATTGTCTATGACTTGATCAATGCCATAAAATTTCAAAGTTTTCCAATCCCCATTATGGACCAATTCCATGTGTCTGGCTATGGAGTTGTTTTTGTCCTTGTGTGTGGTGGCACGAGTGTGTTCTAAAATTCTCTTTTTTAACTCACATGTCGTGCTCCCTATATATTTCAGACTGCACGGGCATTCTACAATGTACACCACATATCTGCTTTTGCAGCTGATCAGGTTTGGAATTTTCCACATCTTTTTATTGGCCATTTGGATTTCCAGAGTAGGTTTGGCTATTAAACAGACCTTGCAATTGTAGCATTTGATGAAGCCTTTAGTTTGTAACCAGTCTTTGCTTTTATTCTGGGTGTCAAGATGACTGTGCACTAGGTAATCTTTGAGATTCCTTGCTCTCCGGTATGTTACTATGGGGTGATCCCCTATCATCTTTCCAATGGTGCCATCTAATTTTAGAATTTTCCAATTTTTTTGAGAATCAAGTTTACCATTTTAGAATTCTGGGTATAGTCTGTTATAAATCTTATCTCTGTTGTTTTTTTTATAGTTTTGGTTTTGATTTTCAGACAATCACTTCGTGTGTTTGCATTTGCCTTCTTCCAACCACTATTTATCGTGCCAGTATTGTATTGCCGATTTTTAAATCTTTTTGCGGTGTTTGTACTGTTTCAGCCACTCATCTTCCTCACTGCAAATTCTGCGAATTCGAAGAAATTCGCCATATGGTATGCTTTGAATTAATGATCTTTGGTGGAAGCTGTCAGCTTGTAGGGTGGCATTGGTGGCAGTTGTTTTGCGATGTAGAGTTGTTTGAATTTTGTTGTCCTTTATATAAATCTTTGTGTCCAGGAATATAGCTTCAGTTTTGTTTATTTGATAAGTGAATTTTAGAGTTTCTATACTCGTATTCAGTATTTCAGGGGCAAACAGCCAGAAAATAACTTAGCCATACTTGTATAGTAACACATTACTTAAGAAAACTTGTACTAGAGACCATACACCCAAATGGCTTCATACAAGAATTTCTTTATTTTCCAGAACAAGGAAAAAAACACAAGTTTTTGAAGGCAGTTTGGCCCATAGGCTGCATAGGAATTACGGTCCTGGGACAGAAAAGAAAACTGGCACCTCGCCTTTAAGACTTCGAAGAATCTAGGTACTTTGCCTTTAACAACATCAGAGAGCCCTATGCTCCCAGCATGCACCACAGGTGACAGTTAGGTCAGTTCTTTTTTCCGGCTCCTTCTGTGAGGATCCGGGAGCTTTAGCTCGACAGCTTTTAGACTTTTTAGTCAGAAATTGTTAATTTTCTTGCTGTTTAGCATTTCTCCTGTGCTGGAAGAAGATTTTTCTTCTTTTTCTGACAGAAACTTGTCATCTTTTTCTGACAAAATGCCAGCTCTCTTCAGAAATTGTCCATCTTCTGGAAAAAAGATGGCTAGATCAGATCCACACTCTGTGTGTATCGCCTGTCTTCCTTCTTCTCATAAGGTGGACTCTTGTTATCATTGCCAGAAGTTTTCTTCAAGAACACTTCGTGATCGAGAGAGGATTCGGCTTCAGGTGTTGATGGAGAGAGGAAAAACACTTCCAGAAAGTGGCCTTGGGGATCAAGAGCCCTCCTCTCATCAAAAACATCGACACCTTCTGTAGTCTGCCTCTACTACGTCGAGAAAAAGGAAGATTTCAGCTTGTTCGCGTCGGTGTCGCAGCCGCCGTAGAAGAAAAGGCCTGAACAGTCTCCGACGTCGAGACGGCGTAAGTCTCCGTCGTCGAGAAAGGCCTCGACGTCGAAGCGTCCTGCATCAGAACCGAGGTATGGCCAAGATGTGGGTTTATCGACGTCGAAACATGCATCGTCGTCTAGAGCCGCATCGACGTCGAGACGCTCTCCGTTACCTCATCGTAGGTCGACGTCAAGAAGCTTGCCGACGTCAAAGAGACACGAAGACCGGTCGACGACAGGAGTAAGACACCATTCGACGTCGATCACCACGGCGTTCAAAGTCGAAGTCTCCACGGCGTCGACAGCGTTCGAGGTCAAGATCTCTGCGACGTCATGCCAAATCGACGTCGAGGTCTCCTGTGAAGACGTCGCAATCTGCACAGCCCTTGACTCCTACAGGGCATCATCGTGGTTCGACGTTGAGGGAGGGACAGTTGTCCACGTCGAGGCCATCGGCGTCGAGGGACAAGAACATGCTGGGGCCTCGGAGGAGGTTGCCGGTGCATCTCGTTCTCCCTCCAGATCTTCGTCACCTGAACTTAGTATTGTGCAGATTTCACCGGAGGGCTCTCCGGAAGTTAGTGAAGAACCTCGGCGGAAGAAGGCTAAGTCCATCAGCAGTATTGGTTCGGACTACTCCCGTACCTACTCTCCTTCTCCTCTCTCAAAGTCTCCAGTTCGAACGCCTTGGAGATCTCCACGAAGGTCGAGGACACCCACTGTGGTATCTTCAAGAAGAAGAACTCCACCAAGATCACGCTCTCCATGATCCCGTTGGAGGCATTCAAGGGACAGATCTAGATCCTTGCATTCTTCTTCAAGGAGGAGTCCTCGAAGACCTCGCACTTGGTCTACTTCATCTACCAAGTCCTCTAGGAGAGATTACTCTCCTACTTGTACTTCTACACCTCCATCACGGGTTTCACCTGTGGACGATCTCACTACCTTCAATGAGGTGTTATGTCGAGGAGCAAGCAAATTAAATATAGCGATGTCGGTCCCTAAGGTATCCACCACAGTGATCTTTGAGACTCTACATCACCATTCCTCAGCAAGGCCTTTACTTCCACTTGTTCCTGGCATTATTGATCTTGCCACTCAGACTTTTCTTACTCCTGCAACAGTGGGGTCTGTGCCTTCGCGAATAGCTAAGAAGTATAAGGCTCCTGATCAGGACCCATTATTCCTTCGTTCAGATCCTCCCCCAGATTCCATCATTGTGGCAGCGGCGAGGAAAATGCAGTCATCGATAACTTCATCCTCAGCTCCTCCTGATAAAGACAGCAAAGTGATGGATTCCATGGGCAGAAAAATATGCAACACATCGGCCTCTTTTATGAAGGTATCCAGTGCGTCGGCTCTATTGGGACGATACAACAGGTCCTTATGGGATTCCCTGGGTCGTTTTGTTGACAAGCTTCCTAAAGAAGATCAACAAGATTTTCGAGAAATCTTGCAGGAAGGAGGTCTTGTCGCTAACCAAATGATTAGCACTTCAGCGGGTGGGGCTGATTTGGCTGCTCACGGATACGCTCATGGTATCTGTTCAAGACGGGCTGCATGGCTACGACTAACAGGCCTTAAACCAGAAGTACAGCGAAAAATCACTAACTTGCCGTTTAATGGTGGTTCTCTCTTCGGTCCTCATGCGGACGAGGAGATGAAAAAAATGAAAGCGGAATTGGACACAGTTAAGGCGGTAGGTCTCGAAAAGAAGAAAGACTTATGCAAACGTTTTCGTCCCAATGATAAATGTCAATTCCAACAGAAAGGTCAATCGAACCAGTGGTCGTCGCAAGGTCAACAGCAGCAGCAAAGGTCTCATTTCCAAGAGAGACGTCCAGGGAGAGGAAGAGGCAACAATAGACAATATGCCTCTACCTCAAAGCAACCAGCGAAACAATGAGCAGTTACTTCCTCTAAACGTGTTGTTCACTCCGGTAGGAGGAAGTATTGTTGGTTTTCTGGAGGAGTGTCGCAAGATACCAAACGACAAGTGGGTGCTAAATATTGTAGAAAATGGATATCTCCTACGTTTCAAGACTCCTCCTCCTTCCATCCCTCTGAGGGCTCTCGGAACGTGTCATCCCATACTTCTAAAGGAGGTACGCAGTCTTCTAGAAAAAGAAGCCATAGAACGTGTCCCAATTAATCAGAAGCGCCGGGGCATAGACTCTCGCTACTTCCTGGTCGAGAAAAAGGGTCCCTCTGTGGAGTACAGGTCTATTCTGGATCTTTGCATCTTAAACCAGATACATAAGAAAGGAAAAGTTCCGGATGCTGGCTCTACACCAGATCTTTCCACATTTACATCAAGGAGACTGGATGTCCTCCATACATTTGCAGGACGCTTATTTCTACATTCCAGTGTCCAGGAAGCATCGAACTTTTCTCAGTTTTCAAGTGGCTCGGCATCATTATCAGTTTCTAGTTCTGCCATTTGGACTCAAGTCAGCACCAAGAACGTTTTCAAAGTGCATGGCAGTGGTGGCAGCTTTTCTGCGCAAACGAGGAATTTTCATTTACCCATACCTCGACGACTGGCTTATGAAGAGTTCCACTCCATCTCTTCTTCAGTCGCATCTGTCTGTCACTCTTCACATTCTGTACAACCTGGGTCTTCGAGTCAATTACAAGAAAATCGATTCTCAACACCACTCGGAACATTCACTATCTGGGAGCGTCCCTGGACACCGTGGAAGGAAACGTGTGTCCTTCGGAGGAGAGGTTCATATCTATCAGGAAGAAGTCTCAAGAGCTTCTTCAGACTCTTCTCCCTAGGATCAGGCAAGTGTCCTCTCTCCTAGGGTCCATGGCCTCGTGCATCTTCATTGTCCCCAATGCGTGATTGCACATGCGTCCTCTTCAGCAGGCTCTGGAGGACCAGAGGGCGCAGGCTTCAGGGAAGTGGGAGAATCAAATTGCACTTCCGCAATCTGCCAAGGACTCTATCATGTAGTGGACAAGGAGAGCGAATCTTCTGCAAGGGGTTCCTTTTCTCCAAAAGACTCCTACACCAACTATCGTGACAGACGCCTCACTGCAGGGCTAGGGTGGCCATATGGATCACCTCCAAGTGCAAGGTCGGTGGTCGGACACGGAGAAGGGTTATCATATCAACTTCCTAGAACTGAGAGCGGTCAAGCTGGCTCTCAAATCCTTCTTCCCTCCTGTGAGATCCAACTCCCTCTTGGTTCAGACAGACAACACCACGTCAATGTTTTACCTGAACAAGCAGGCACCAGTTCCAGAATTCTGTCCTAGGAGGCGCAAGCAATTTGGAAGTGGTTATCACCAAATTCTACAAGACCAAATCCAGGATGATACTGATAGCTCCGGAGTGGCCGCGCCAGTGGTGTTACCCGTACCTTCTGCAGCTCTCCCAAGTTCCACCTCCGAGGTTGCCTTGTCATCCGGACCTGCTGTCCAAGAGTCAAGGGAGAGTGTTCCATCCTGCCTTCCCTCGCTGCGGCTGACAGCATGGCTCCTGAATTCTTGCAGTTTGGGCATTTAGACTTACCAGATGACTGTATGATCATCCTCAAGGAGGCTAAAAGACCTTCCACTAGAGCTTCCTACGCTTTCAAATGAAAGTGTTTCTACATCTGGTGTTTGAATAATGGACATGACCCAGTCTCTGGTCAGGAACAAGTCATACTGCCATATTTGTTATATCTGGCTAAGTCGTGGCTGCAATTTTCCTCCATCAAGGTACACTTAGCAGCCATCACAGCGTACAGAAAGTCCCCTACACAGGGCTCTTTCTTTAAGATGCCAGTGGTAAAGGATTTTTTAGGACTAAAAAAGGTGTATCCACCAGTGCGAGCGCCTTCTCCTCCATGGGAGCTCAATGTGGTCTTGACCAAACTGATGGGAACACCTTTTGAACTGATACATAAGTCTTCTTTGCAGCACTTATCTTGGAAAGTGGCCTTCTTGGTCGCAATTACTTCTGTTCGCAGAGTAAGTGAATTGCAAGCTCTGTGCTGTAAGGAACCCTACACAGTATGTCATGAAAAATGGGTGGTTCTTAAAACTCGCCCTAGTTTTCTGCCAAAGGTGGTGTCAGAGTTCCACATCAATCAGGGAATCACACTACCTACTTTCTTTCCCAATCCCTCTACGCCCCTGAAAGGGCCTTACATTCTTTAGACCTTAAGAGGGTGTTGAAGTTCTACCTAGATAAAACTAAAGGTATTAGAAAGACGGACGGACAGATTATTTGTCAATTATGGTCCTATTAATACGGGCTTAGCAGCCTCTAAGTGGTCCATCTCAAGAAGGATAGTTTCTTGTATTTCCTTGACTTATCAGTTAGCTAATAAAGTTCTTCAAGGAAGACCTAGAGCTCACTCAACCAGAGGAAAGGCCTCAACTACGGCTCTCCTCAGAAATGTGCCCATAGCAGAAATTTGCAAAGCAGCCACATGGCGGTCTGTTCATACTTTTTCTCGCCATTACTGCTTAGATAGCATCTCTGAGGAATCTGTTTGGTTGATTATTGGTACCTATTACTTTAAGATTAGTTTTATTTGTAGTGCTACATTGCTAGTCCGCGAAGTGTGGAGTATGGGCTTGCTATTCTATTCACTGCTTATGACTATTGATGAGTATCCCCTGGAAGAGAAGGATAAGTTACTTACCTGTAATCCTGGTTCTCTTCCAGGGGTATACTCATCAAAGTCATAAGCACCCTGCCCTCCTCCCCGGTCTAGCAATGTTTAGTACTGGTTTTAAATTATAATTTACTCGCCTTTACAAAAAGAACTGACCTAACTGTCACCTGTGGTGCATGCTGGGAGCATAGGGCTCTCTGAGGTTCTTAAAGGCAAAGTACCTAGATTCTTGGAAGTCTTAAGGGCAAGGTGCCAGTTTTCTTTTCTGTCTCAGTAATTCCTATGCAGCCTATGGGCCAAACTGCCTTCAAAAACTTGTGTTTTTTTCCTTGTTCTGGAAAATAAAGAAATTCTTGTATGAAGCCATTTGGGTGTATGGTCTCTAGTACAAGTTTTCTTAAGTAATGTGTTACTATACAAGTATGACTAAGTTATTTTCTGGCTGTTTGCCCCTGTTTTAGTTGTTTTTTTATAAGGCTGCATAGTTATTTATTATATTTATATATA
This sequence comes from Lissotriton helveticus, assembly GCF_964261635.1. NCBI lineage: Eukaryota > Metazoa > Chordata > Amphibia > Caudata > Salamandridae > Lissotriton > Lissotriton helveticus. The sequence goes on along the minus strand of NC_136062.1, from coordinate 163,715,747 downwards.
TATATTGTCATAAGCTCCGGGGTCCCGCACATGGGCGAGGATAATTCACTGCTTATGACTTTGATGAGTATACCTTTGCAAGAGAACCAGGATTACAGGTAAGTAATTTATCCATACCATCAATTAGCTGCCCCGCATTACATCACCCAGCGCCAGGAGGCGGCCAAAGAGCTACTTCTTGACTCCAAGGACCCAGGATATCCCAGGGCCCACGGGACTGAGCCACAACAGAACTCTATTAGCCATCAAGGTACTGATCATTGTAGTTTTGCCCCTTTCTATTTTTTTCATCCAGTTACAGATAAATAGAAGCCTCTATTTTCTAGGATGAGCAAGCGCGAGGCTACAAGCTCTGTGGTGGTGGTGGGGGGGGGGCTTTCCTATCAAGAGCGGAGTCTCTTTAATTCATGAAATTCAGCTGACAGAGAAGAGACTCTCGTTGGACATGATTGTAGAACGTAAGCGATCCTCCATGGGCAATGTTGGGATCCCCCCCAGGTCAATCTAACTCGACAACTGGTAACACTACAAAGGCTGTAATTCATGCCGCTCCCTTGTCACAGGGGGCGGATTTGTCTACACAATTCAGCGATTTAACAGTTGTCAATTTAAGTCAGCCACAGATGTTTACAGAAGAGATGGAGGGGCACTCCGATCTTATTTCCCTGTCACCCGATTGGGCAGGGATGGGGGAAGGAGAGCACGCGCCAGTTGCAGATCCACTAGGCTCAGAAATTACCTCAAGGGAATGCGGAGAGGTGGTCACCTAATCAAAAAAGGTGCTGAAAGCCATGGGCACACTAATCATTGCCCCCTCTCCCCCCGCCCCCTCTAGCTGACTCCCAAGACCCCAGTTAATCGACCGGGGGGGGAGGAAGGGGGCACCATGTGTCCAAACCCAAACAGAGGGGTGCGGCCAAAGCGAGCAGGGCCAAAGAAGCAGGGGGGCCCGTAGTTATCTCTCAGTGCCAAAATTGTGGGGAGGCAGAGATGAACCGGGGAGCGGATAAAGTACTGTGGTCCAAGTTGGAAACAATGCTAACTACCCACCTGGGGCCATTGTATGAGAAAATGAATGAGATAGAAGGGAAACTCTCCTTGCTACTTGCACAGGGTAGCATTCTATCCTCCACGATTACGGGGCAAAATCCCAACAGCGCAGGGGCATTAGAGACTGCCGCATGCTCCAAATTAGCCCACACTAAAGAGGAAATAGAGGGGGTGAACCATGAGCGCGATCAGCCTGAAGGAACAAAGGAGGATGCAAACAAGGGACCACCAAGTCTACCAAGCCAGGGTAGATAATGGGCAGACAAGGGCTGAAAAGCCAGTGAACAGGCCCAACCCCAACACAGCCCCTAGAACCCCCGAGGGGAGAACAGCTATACCCAATGATACAGGGCCATTAGCAGCTGACCTTGCACGGAGTACCCAGGGCCTCCCGGTACTATATTTACCACCGGCATCAAGCCCTTACACAGTGGTTCTGCCAGGGAGGAGAGAGAAGAAACCCCGTGAACCCTGATTAATAAGGCCGCCCATTGGTTGACCAACAATGCAGGTTTTAACATTTCACATCATAGGCACATTCTCATGGCAAGAAGGGTGTCCTGGATTGGAAATAGCAGGAAGGGTTTCCCAGGAGACTGTGTGATTTTTAAATTTAAGGTATCCAGAGCTGGCAAGAGAACTCCTTTCCAACCAATGTAAGGGGCAGTATCAGGAGGAGGGTGGTTCAAGTATCAGAATGCTCCCCCTTGGTTTCTTCTACAGGGACTTGATGTGTGTAAAAAACCATGATGATTATAGGCGACATCTAGCCAGACCAGATTGGGAGGGTCGGACAGTCACATTAACTAATCAGTATGCACCACTCCACAGTGTCTCTGCCCTAAATTAAATAGATTGACTGACTAGCGGGCTATCACTAGGGAATAGTGTTATACGGGAGGGTGCACCCTTAATGGAGTTATAGGAGGGATAGTTAGCGAACTCCATCGCACCCATTCTTCCTGCTGGACATGGAGAGTACAGTGGGTCAGGTCCAGTGGGGAATTCCCGACCACCCACCGAACCCCCCCGCACGCACTTCTGCTCCAGGCTTGAAACTTCAGTCTGGTCAAGACCGGGAAATATCAAGATAATTTCCTGAAATATAGCAGGACTGTATTTTAAACTTAAAAATCATGTCTAGGAAACATTTTTAAAGAGATTTCATATCATTTGCCTATAGGAGACGTGGGAGGTAAATAGTAGTGTATCTGCACTAGAAGGTTATAAAATGTACTTCGTTCCTGCACGAAAGTCTGCATCGGGGATAGCCAAGGGTGGTATGATCACTTATGTGGATTTGAGGTTACAGGGGAGATGGGTTGACCTTGGCTGGGACTCAGATTTTATGAAAGGAACCAGGTATTACAATAAGGGTCTAAAATTAACTTTTATCAACTTCTATAATGCCATCACAGTGGGACAGACCTTAGTAAGATTGGCCTAGTTCGAACACCGGTTGGCAGTAATACAAGAGCATGGGACGATGAGCTCTCAGCTGGTGTTATTGGGAGACTTTAACTGCCATCTGTGCCCCCATCTGAAAACTAGTAAGGGCGATTGGTCCTCTTGCCCATTGGAAGAGGGCGTGCACCTGGAACATTCTAGGGAGGGAAGTGAGCTAAGCAAGGTCCTGGGCACATATGCCCTCACACATACTATGGATCTGATCAGAGTGGGTGAGGACAGTCTGATTCACCAAACCTTTAAAGGCAGGGGAAGGGGCACTTTTATCGATTTTATCTTTGTTCCCAACATGTTAAAGTGCTGTATTACAAGTTTTACCATAGAGGTCAGTGTTTTTGGTGATCACAATCCCCTGGTTTTGTCCATTAGGGACCACAACCCGGCCAAGCTTTTATGTCGAAAAGAGATCGGCGGCACAATTTCAGTCACTGATCAGGGAAGGAGACCGAGATAGGCCAACATTAATGGCGAAACCTTTTACAGGGCGTTGCTTTCAGAGAATGAACAGCAGGTTTGGAAGTGCCTAGATCCAACAGTGGAGGGGGTAGACTTGATGAAAGCATTCGAGGGTGTTGCCCAATGCATCAATGGCCTGCTCAGGAGCAGAACGTCAAATAAGGAACTGGACACCCCTAGGTGGTTTGACCGCCAATGTTCTACCGCCTTGAGGGAACTGAAGTCAGCTTTAAAAACTTACATACGACCCGGACCCCCATAGAGAGCAGACCTCTGTACTACGAACTGGTAGTCTCTAGTTGATCTCAGCCAAGAAAGAGAACCTAAGGGATAGTGGAAATAATTACCGCCCCATTAGGTTTCTCTCAAGAAATTAACTGTGAATCTCTCCACAGTAGCCATCTACTGCATCATAATTTGCAAGAAGTTGGTAATATGAGATATCATCAATTGATAATTTTGACCTAATTCCAGATATATTCAAAAGGTCTATGACACAACCAATTTAAATCTGCTTGTTGTTTTTGTTAAGTGGGTAGTACAAAAGTCGCACACTACCAGAGCAGAATACAATACTACCAGTAGAAGTAACTTTGAGGTCCACGTGTAAATAAAGAAACGGAAACAAGTAGTAACAAGTGAATCTCCATATCACTCCAGGGGCGACCAAATACACCCCTTGGCCTTCGCAGATAAAATATTTGTCTTGATAAAGGTGGTCATTATAAAGAGACATCACTGAAACGCGTCGACGCAACTAAAATTTATACATTTAGTTCAAGTCTCCAACACCGTAATTGATATGCTGAAGTGGTAGCGACTTAATACTGGTGTTAGTAGATCGGAGCAATATACAATACTGTATCCAACAATGTTACGTTGTAACTGTTCTGTCTGCTTGTAATTGTGCAGGTCGCAATTATTTGTATTGTCTTAGTTTTATTGTCCTTTTATTTTAGATTAAGGGATCTAGTCCAGTAATCCTTATAATGTGTCCATGTTAATGTATTCAAAATAAATGAAATTTTAACTTTCCTTACAGCCTTTGTTGTATGTTACTGTTTCGTCATAAGGTCCATTATTTTAAACCTGTATCTAGCAGTGCCTTAAGGGAACCCTTCCTTTTCTTAGCTTTAAAAACTGTCCCTGAAGATAAAACAATGGTGTCCTTTTGTAGGGCGTGGTATAAACGGGCACTAAAACAACGCAAAACCTCATTACAGCAGCAGGCATGGGAGAACCTAAAAGAAGCGGCTGAGTCGAAGGACTCGTCCGCTTTCTGGAAAGTTAAAAATGATCCCTGCTTTCAAGACACAAACAAACCCAAGCTTGCATGTCACATTCTACCAGAGTCTTAGTATGAGCACTTCAAGGACTCTACAATCACGGCAGTATTAATGACCTGACAATAGCAGAGGAAGGATGCATGAGCCTAACTCAGACACTTTTTTCCTTGGGAGAGATAAAAGCACGCATTGAGGGTCTGACACTGAACAAATCTCCGGGCCCCGATGGGATCCCTCCAGACCTCCTAATGAGTCATGTAGACCTCTGGGTGCCCAAATTAACTAGTGTTATAAATGCAGCAGTAGAGTCCGGCATGCCAGCGTCCTGCAATAGTCCCCATCTTCAAAAAGGGTAACCGGGACAACCCACAATGTTATCGGCCTATCTCCCTTATTGATGTAACAGTGAAAGTTCTAGGGAGGGCCATTCTCAACCGGTTAATGGACTGGGCGGACAAACACGATATAATCACTGACACTCAGTATGGGTTCAGGTATGGCCGTTCAACCTCTGATCAATGCCTTAATCTATACCACCTGATAGCCAAGTAAACTGTTGCCAGTGAAGAAACAGTGTACTTGGCTTTTATGGACCTCACGGCAGCTTTTGATCGGGTTAATCGAAAGAAATTGTGGGAGTGAATGGGGGCCCTTGGAGTCGACACAGGATTGGTAAACATCTTAAGAGCATTTCACCAGAAGACCTCTGCCCAGGTAAAATACAATGAGGAGGGCAGTACCACCGGTTCCTTCCCATGTTCCAGGGGAGTGAGACAGGGCTGCATCCTGGTGCCTTTCCCATTTACTTTATAGATAAATGGTTTAGACCAGGCGCTCGGAGCTCTAGGGGTGGATTGCCCAAGGGTAGGAAGGAGAGGGATCCCCGTCTTGATTTACGCGGATGACGCTGTGCTTTTGGCACGCACTGCGCGGGGACTGCAGTGCCTCATAGACGGTTTTGTCAATTTTATGGAGTGTGGACCTGTCCCCTAGCCTCTCCAAATCATACATCATGGAAATGGGAAAAACACCAAGCAGGAAATTTAACTATATGATAGGCACTCACTGTTTGGAAAAAGTGCAGGCATTCTCTTATTTGGGAATTTTATTTGATAGCCGCCTGAGTTTTAAAACCCTTGTAGACGAGAAAGGTTGTACACTAACTAGCTCCGCCGGGGCAATCATGAACTTCGCACGAAGGCTGGGTTGCTGGTCCCCGGAGCAAATATTGAAATTGTATAGTTCCATATGCTGTGCCAAAGTCCTATACGGCAGTGAGGTCTGGGGCTTTACTGACCCATAGAAGCTTCAAACTGAAGAAAACAAATATTTGCGGCGGCTACTGAGAGTCCCCCAGAGTACACCTTCCCATATCATCCATGAGGAACCGGGTCTCACTTATATCAGTGACATGTCGCAACTTAAGCCATTTACCTATTGGATTAAAATATGGACAAACCCCGAAGCCTCACTAAGCAAACAGATAATAATGGACTGTATTGCCCGGGATCGGGGTCGTAATATCTCTTGGCTTAAATATGTGAGGGAGACTGTCAATCCTGGGCTACGCTGATTATTTTAACCACCCGACAAAATTGTTACCTTGGGATAAGGCACTCATTAAGATGGAATTTTTAAAGCAAATGGCCTCTACAGGGAGCTGACCAAACCATCGGTGAGAGCGCCCATGTTGGCCAAATCCTGTCTGGGTATGGAACCCCATCTGTCCCATATTTACAATGCACAGCACAGATTTTTAATGACCCGATTCAGGTTGAACCTACTCCACCACATTTTGGGGGTACCCGTAGGGTACCCCACATCCATTGAGTTGAAGGGTCCATGCGACTGCGACCAACGGTCTCCGCAGTACAAGCTTCACTTTGTTTTGCTATGTCCTTACTATGCTCACCCTAGGAAATTATTTTTAAAACGCATTTTACAGAACGCCAGGCTCAAACAGGCAAAGGTGGCCCTACTGTTCCTGAAATTATCCACAGAGGTTTTAACCCTCTTTTGCACTGTTAACTTTTTAAGGTCGGCTGTGAGACTCAAACACAAGAGGCGAGGGGTGATTGCACTTGACTGTAGCACTTCCTCTCTAGTATCTAATTTATTTCAAACAATGAACTATGTGGCGGGGTGTCCCCCCACAGTATATACAAATTATTAATCAGTGCTCCAACCCTGACAGATTTTAAACGTAACTTGTTAATAAATTCTTGCCGTCCCACCCTAACCCAGGACAATTTATACAAGTCCCTCAAGATGAATTTTATTGAGATGTGTCCATATTTATGAACTGATTGTATATACATTTTTTGTCTGGCGTAATTCTGTGATGCTTTTTTACACTGTACTTTTATGGTATTGTTTTATGCCGAATAAAGTAATTTTGAATTGGACTGCACCCAGATGAACACAAAGGCCAAACAGGATTTCAAGATGAAGCTCTATATTACTAAACATCCCAACTCTCCACACAACAACCTTCAACTTTGAAAGGAAGGTCCTGTTCATGCAGCAGATCTTTGTTTTGATAGATGTTTTGGGGTAAATCTAAAAAGAAGCATAAGAAATCTAAGCAGGAGTCATCCCCTTCGCACTACCCTTTGTTTCCAGAGAAAGAAGGCTTGAGACATCAACGTGACATCTGTCTTGCTTCAAACTCCTGAGGATCCGATCCAGAGTCTGGTCGCGATGCACTCTGGATGTCACAGCAAGCAGAGGCCTTTTTAGAGCCTGTGCTGTGTAAATTTGGCATTCTGACACACAACCCTTACCAAACGGTTGTGCATACACTTGCATCAACATTTCACATTAGATTCAGATGAAAAACAGCACTATGATGATGGGGACAAATTTGACCCACAATCTAATAACAATTGGTATGAAGCATTACAGGTTGCTAGTTGTTTGTATTCCTCACCAGACTGGTCTCCTGCTGGCCCTGCTCAGAAAAGTGTGCATCTTTTGCAGTTGTCATCAGTTGTCATAAGATGAGTTGCCTCAGAGGTCCTTGACATGCAACTCTCCACTGTGGCGGTTTCAAAGTGTTTTTCGGCCTGTATGGGGCCCCTACCAATCCACTCCTGCCCTTTAATGGAGACCTTATGGACACACTCTCGGCCACGTGGGCAAAACCTTGTTTTGCTCCCCAGTTAACAGGTTGATTGCTCCTCGAAACAGACCAGCTCCATAAGATCCTGCATTTCTCATGCAGAACCTTATACTGGAGAGCTTGGTAGTTTGATCGTCCACCAAAAGGGTTAACTCTGTCTTCCCTATGACCTCATCTGACTGTGAATCAAAACTGATTGAAATGTTTGGCAATCGCTTGTTTTCTTCTGACCGCCTTAATCTAAGGTCACTGAATGCCAGCTGACGCCTTGACCACTACAACCAGCTTTATGGGACATGGTCCTTCAGATCTTACTAGCAGTTCCAGAAGACTTATGAGTGTCTTTAATCTAAACTAGTCAGGATGGATGCAATGAGGCTAAATATGTTATCCGATCTAGCCTAGTCAAAACTCATTCGTTGGGTTGAGCAAATGACTGGATTGTGATGCTTCGACACCATGCTCGGATAACGTTAAACCCGCTTCTCTGGGTATGTCCATGCATTCTTGATAGATATGCCATTTGATGCCTCTTACCTCTTTGGTTAGAAAGTCTATCTGGCCATAGAGCGATTCAAAAAGAGTCCCACCACAATTCACTCCTTGGGACTCACTATGCCCGCTAGGCAGTTTCCCCAACAATTTCATCCATTACGGGGATATGCTATTTGTTTCCAATGCTGTCACCATCAGACCCCACCACCAGCACAGCAATGTCTGTGACCTTTTGAGGTAGCGGTTGAGGCAGCGCATACCAACAACCAACCCAGGTCATCGAGAGCAATGCACAGCTCAGGCATCTGCCTCTCCAGCAACCACAACTTCAAAACCACTAGAGGTGTCGGGTGTTCAGTCTTCCCCTATCTTCGACTGGCAGTAAAAGGTCTGCTTGCCACCGCCAGACAGCAGCATACCTAACTTTATTAGGGTTTACTATCAACATGCTGAAGTTGACTCTGCAGATGCTCCTGTTGATTGGCGGCATCCTGGATATGGCGCAATTTCAAGCCTTTCTCCCAGGGAGGAAAGCCCAGGACATTCTGGCTATAGTCCTGACGTTTCAGCCTTTGTCCTGCATTTCAATGAAGGTGACTCTGGGACTTCTGGAAGTACTAGCCTTCTGCTTTCTGCCGGTGACTGTTCTAGTAACACATGCAGACTATGCCACCCATCCCTAAACATTGCATGTTTGTACTCGACTCAATACCGGGAGCCGGCTGAGCAGTGTATATTTCTTCGGCAGGCAGGTAAAGTGGATCACTGTGCTGGAGGAAGATCAGACGTTGGGGAGGTGTTGCAAAAGTAGGGACCTGGGTATGGCAGAGACCTCTGATTTCAGTATGGTTAACTGTAAAGGAGGGTCTGTACATGGTTTGGAGCTGCAGCCATGATGACCAGCTGGTCCTGAGATCTGCCAAAGCATCAGTGGTGGTGGGAACACGTATATGGCACAGCAAGGAGGCTGAGGAGCGCTGGGCTTACATCATACAGCTACACTGCCCGTTGTTTTCCTGGTGGCGGGGAATGGGGGCAGGGCTGGCCCTTCCAGCTAATAAACTTCACTGAGTGATACAGCAGAGCATTTGAAAACGCCAGCCTGGCTTCACTTATTTTGTATAAGTGCCACAACTGGAAATCTGTCCCTGAGCTATTAACTAACTGGACTGCTGTCTGTGTTAAACAGTAGGAGGGATTGTGCTCTGTAACCTGTTCTCTGTGACTGAATTTATTTATGTGTGGCCCTACACCGGGTGTGGAGTCCTGAGGGCTCGGGGTACTTGGGTTCAGCCCCCTGCCTAGCTTTCCAGCTAGGAATTATCTGGCTGCCAAAAGTTTTAAATAACTATGCTATCCAACAAACATTGTGCTGGGGGCTGGATTTACGGCCAAACCACAACTTACACTGAGATGTCCTAACCGGGAAACGACCTTTACAACGACTCATTTACGACGAAGGGCCTGAACCACGACTCCTTAACAATGACTGAACCTGAATCACGAGTCTTTTAACCACGAATGCATTTACAACTACCTCTGGCCAGTAGATGGCACTCTTGGATTGTATATGAAAGATGTATTACTATTGTGCTAAAATGATGGATAGCTGTATTTTATATGGTTTTGTAGAGTAAATGCATTAAGGGAAAGGCATACTCGCGTAAAAAGTTAATTACTTTAAAATGTAGGTATTTTGGTAAGTATTAAAGGTACCTATTATGTGTAACATTATATATATATATATATATATATATATATATATATATATATATATATATATTCACTGAAAAAACCATAGGTTATAGACCATATATAGTTAGGAATTAGCATTTAGAAAACCTTATTTTACTCACACAAAACCATTGAAATTCCATATATAGTTAGTTGCACTAACTATATATCGCGCACCCGCAATCCACTGCTGATGATGTCACATATTACATCATTCATGACATGGTCAGTGACATCACTGATGACATCACTGATGACATCTCAAATGACATCACTGATGACATCTCGAATGACATCACTGATGACATCACTGATGACATCATCCAGTGACTGTGTGTTTCTGTAAAGTTTAAATATGTTTGATATATTGAAGAATGAGTGGATGTATAAGTGTCTGGATGAAGGATTTAGTAGGTGCGTGACTGACTGTATGAGTGAGTGAATAAATGTGTCGTACTAAATGCATGGGTTAGTGACTAAACTGTCTGAATCTGTGCTTCAGTATGTCTGTTGTTCTGTAAACTGTTGTATGTGTGGATCATTAGCTATACGAGAGGCTACATATGTTATTGATTGGTTGCCCAAGTATTTGTATGGGAGATTGAGTTTGTGTGGGGGTGGCTGGGAGGTGTGTGACTCTGTGCATAGATGTGTGAGCAGTTGATTCACTAGGTGTATGAGTTCAAGAGTGCATGTGGAAACAGCTACATGGGCGGTTGACTGTGTGCATGAGTGTATTGATGAGTGAATGGATATCTCAATGCTACATGTCATAGTAAGTACATATGTAAAACACAGTACATGTGAGAGTTGGCATATATAAATAACTGTGCATGAGAGCCACTGAATGTGTGAGTGGCTGTATGGATCATTGTGAACTTGTATCAGGGATTGTATAAGAGAGTAAATATGTGTTAGTATATGTTTGAATAAGTAAGGTGTGTATAACTGTATAGTTGAGGAAATGGAGGTGTGATTGATTCTTTGCATGACTGACTAGGTGTGTGAGTAACTCCATGGATGAGTGACAGTGTGTGAGTGTCTGTATACACTGAGTGTATCTAAGGTTATATTAGAGTCTGAAGAGGTTTATCGTATTAGCACAAGAATGATGTCAAATGAGATGTCATCAGTGATGTCATCAGTGATGTCATTTGAGATGTCATCAGTGATGTCATCAGTGATGTCACTGACCATGTCATGAATGATGTAATATGTGACATCATCAGCAGTGGATTGCGGGTGCGCGATATATAGTTAGTGCAACTAACTATATATGGAATTTCAATGGTTTTGTGTGAGTAAAATAAGGTTTTCTAAATGCTAATTCCTAACTATATATGGTCTATAACCTATGGTTTTTTCAGTGAATTTTCAAGGTTTTGTAAATGCTAATTCCTAACTATATATGGTCTATAACCTATGGTTTTTTCTGTGAATTTCATTGGTTTTTTAACAGCTAATATCTGTAGCTGTAAAATGTATTCTTCTTTAAATCCAAAAATATATTTTATATGTTTATGAATAATTTTTTTTTTAAATATTTTTTTTTCTTCGTTCCCGCTTCGCGAATCGGGAAGCTTCCCGTTAGCTGACCTTGATGCCGCGAAATAGACCGCGAGCCGGTAAACGTTTCTTTACCGCAAGTGCCGCGTTAGAAAACAACATCGTGACGCCTCCCGTCCGCATGACGTTTCACGTTGTCGCGTGATACGTCATATGACGTGCTACGTTAGCGAACTGGTACGCGAAGCGAGTCGCAAAGCGCAGGTTTCTGGAAGCAAACCGGGAGGCCCTGCAAAGCGCTTAACGTAAACACAGCAAGTCATGTGACTTGGTAATAACACTTTTCATTGGTTCATTTCACTTTTGGTTTCCTAATGATGTAAGACTAGGTCATATAATCTAAAATGAACACTTTTGATTGGTTGAGAACTCTTGTTTTTCCCAAATGATGAAAATCCCTCCTTCTTTCCTCACTCTGACTTTCATCATTGTGAGAGAAAGACCCTTTGTGATCACTGAGCAATGGCTTCTTTAGTAGCTTCAGCTGGTGCTTCCCCACCACCTCCACCACATCCAAGGAAGAGTGGACCACCTGCTCAAGTTGTAATTCAACAAGAAGAAGAAGAAGAGGAACAGGAGGACGAGCACGAAGAGAGGCAGTTTTTGCCTGAGCAGCCCAGGACGTCTCACCGGAAAGAAAACTTCATTTGGCAATTTTTTAAAATTCCCAAAGGTCAGAAAAAAGTAAATGCAAGATACGTAACTTGCCTTATATGTCAAGATAGACTGTCCAGAGGGACCGACAAAAAATACAGTTTCGGAAACTACACAATGCATCGCCATATGACTAGGTGGCATCCTAACAACTACAGTGCTGCACAGTTTCGGAACGACCTAGATAATCTCCCTATTATGGCCAGAAGATCTGTTGTACCGGAAGTAACGGGACCAGAGGGCAGGGAGATGGTGCCAAATATACAAATGAGATTTGGTGATGTAAAACACATCTGCGCATTTTGCGATGGATTCATTTCCTACGGAGAAAAAAGCATCACTCTGATCAACAGAGCTATTGACTATCATACGCAAGTTTGTCCGAAACGCCCAAAATAATAAATACTTCTTTTTTTTGTTTTGTTGCTCCTGTTGAGCCCTTTACAATGAATCGTTTTCATTGCCCCCTCCAAGAAAAACCCAAAAAAATATAAAACTGTTCCGAAAAATTCAAAAACGGTAAAAAAATGTTCAGAAAAATAAAAAAAAAGTTCTTTTCAGAACTACCTCCCCGTTATTAAAAAATTGGTACAATATTTGGAACTGTGCCAACCTCTATTTCTCTTAGTTCGCTTCCTAGTTCGCTCGCTGGTACGCGAACCGGAAGCGAACCAAAAACAGTAAGTATAAGGGAAGGAAACAGACACTTATGTTAAAAGAAACACAGCTATAAGGGAGTAAACTAGAGATACCATTACCCGTAATCCACTGCTGATGATGTCACATATTACATCATTCATGACATGCTCAGTGACATCATCAGCAGAGGATTGCGGGTTTTTTGGCAACATGCCTTATCCACGGTTTAATAACGCTGCCTTTTGCTTTATATAAGTTTTCAAATTGTATGAAATATATACCAATAGGTCGTTATGAACCTTTAGGTAGTGCTTTTCTTCATGAGGTCTGGTCGCTTCCATACACATACAGATGTTTCAAAGATGATCAAGAAGTTTATCTGAATGAAGAGGAATGCACTGAGACGCCAAATCATTCACTAATGTGTAGGCACATACAGTTACACGGTTCATGCAACAAACACCGACCAAATATGGCTTGCGTGTTGCAAGGCACGCCAGTTCCCGCTATCATCCCCACGTTCAAGTTGTTGGAAAATGGTAGTTATTTGATGCTCAATAATGAAGATTGTTCTGAGTTAATTAAAAGTATTCCTTTTATCGTAACAGTAAGTGAACGGGTTATTTGCTGCAGAAATGTTCTATTTCCTCCCACACATGAACATAGGGAGTTTTCAATCTGGCCACAAATACCAACCTTGGGACACGTTTCAACGGCATGGCAAGAATAAGAGCTCTTTTGTCTCAGAGAGAGGTGGCCTTGAGTTCGGCCCGTGAAACTTTCGTACTTCACATAGCGAACACCCATACAGAGGTGCACACCCTTTTCAATTAAGATTTGCCTTTCAATTTCAGCAACATGTTTCCGACTATCTTTAACGCATCCTCCACAAAGTCCCTGGCACACTTTTTTAAAGTTGTTACCAGTGGTCTCGTGACTTCATTTGAGAAAATCTTTGGAGTCATCCCTGCTTCCTTTCATTGTATTTTCTGCACTCTGGTTCGTAGATTGGCATTTTTACTTGCATTACCAGCGGACGCTCTTGTGCTTTTTTACATTTTTAAATATGGATGTCCCTCCTATGCAACCTCCGACCCTGCAGCTGCTGACACTGTTCCGCAATCGCATGCTAGAATATTATGGCACAATGCCGTTGGCGATATTAAGCACGGCATATGGATTATCTTTTCGGTTCTCCTACTTCACCTGTGTCCAGCCTGTATTTCACTGCCTGACCTGTGATTTCGATTGGGCCATTGATTTGTGTCTCTGCGGACCGGTTTCTCCTGACGTCGACTTTAATCAGCTGATGACTCCTATCATTACTCACGAGTTGGTTTGTCCTGGCGAAAGGATTATGGCTGTGGCATTGATGCATGGACTACTTGGTCCCTGGGATTTACTGGCGGCAGCACAGTCTTTCTTGGAACAGAGCTTTCTTGAAAACCCACCGAGCTGTCCTCTGATGGTGATAGAGGATCCGGTGCTGGGAGAGCACGTATGTTCTTTTCCGCTTTTAAATTGGATGGCTGAACTGTTTTCGGATGAAGACGGTGACTTCCTATTGGAGGCTGTTGCAGCTTATTTTGCATACACAGTTATGTCATAGACCTTTTTCATGTTTGATATGCTGAGTACTAGCATTTCATTGACAATTCATTGACTTATTTGTCAAGTTTTTATTATTTACCTTGCCTATTGGCTTAAGACTCGATAAAGTACTTGGCTGTTTTATTTTTCTTTAGCATTAAATTTTCCTAGTTTTTAATGCTTTACCTTGCGGACCGTCCACATATAAACTTGCAATCTGCTCTCATGAGATGGCACTTCTATTATCTTATTCAGTTCGTTTCCGGATCATGAGGAGGTGTCATCTAGGTCCTGGATATCTTTACACCGTGTTAAGTTAGCATGGGCTCATTACCGGTTTAAACGCCATTTTTCCTTTTTTGCAACTTCTGCACACGACACTTAGTTGTTGCTTTAGCTTTCCACCTAGTAGTTCATCGTGGTTTACATGAGAATAATATGTTATTGGTCTACTATCTGCTTTACTTGTTAAACTATATCTGTACAGCGAGTGCTAAAGTTTCAAGAACAACACGATACAGAATTGTTATGAGGTCTGATCTCCACGACTTCATACTCATAACATAAGTGCAACTTCTGCCAATTCTGGGCATGAGGCGGGTTTTATATTGCTTTGCCGAACACACATACACAACAGTTGATGCGGTTCACATGAAGAGAGAGCTGGTGTATGCTGATGTGATTCCTTCAAATCTAAGACACTAAAGTATGGGCACGCCCTAAACCAACACAAAGAGACCTTCTTAGCAAATAATATAATATGTGTATTAGGGAGGGTGAGATATAAGCAGCCGCGGGCCGTGGAGGGAGTTACGATGGGGCAGGGAGGCGGGGAGGGGGAGAAGCAGGGTGGAGCCCTCTCTACCTTGCCCCTCCCCCTCCCCGCCTCCCTGCCCCACCGTAACTCCCTCCACGGCCCGCGGCTGCTTATAAGTGTTGCTAACTCTTATTCATTTACAGCATGTTAACATACTGTCACCATTCGCTTTTTATGTACTAGTAACTATGCTGGTAATTTTGCTACTGATAATATGTGTACTTGTATTCTCCACCCTGCTTCTCCCCCTCCCCGCCTCCCTGCCTCACCGTAACTCCCTCCACGGCCCGCGGCTGCTTATAAGTGTTGCTAACTCTTATTCATTTACAGCATGTTAACATACTATCACCATTCACTTTTTATGTACTAGTAACTATGCTGGTAATTTTGCTACTGATAATATGTGTACTTTTATTATCTAAGGTACTACGCCTGAGAAGACGGCATTAGTAAATAAACATTTCAAATACACATCTGTTCTTCTTAACTCCATGTTCTGGTTTCTAAGAAATCTATAACGACCGGCTGTGTTTCTAAGAAATCTATAACGACCGGCTGTTCATGAGTTCCACGTATCCTGAGGTACTATAAGTTCATATTCTGGATTGTCTAAACATTGAGAGTTTGTTATATCCAATGTGACACTGTACCTAGCTTGCTAAGGAGTTTTTGATTACTAACGTGAGTTTTGGGACACCCTAATTCGCCGAGGTTCCAATCCTCTGTCCACAGTTCTGTGTGAGAACAGAAACCCTGCGACAGGGGCACCCCCGACCCTTGCTGGAGCTTCATCACACTTGCGATACAACTCCAGCAATGCGCCACCTTTACGGCACAGATACATCACGCATCTGTGCTGTTTTTGCCCCATGATGCGCCGCATTGTAAATGCAGCACACCATAGGTGACGGAACAGCGGCACAAAATGACTAACACATCCCTGGTGATGCGCCAGTCATCATAAATGTATCCCTATGCTTCTTATCTTGTTAGAGATGAACCGCCATATGTATCATCAAAGTTATTTGCATTTCCTAAATAGCGAACTTTAAGGAATAAATAGCGATTCTTTACCATTCCTAGTTTGCGATGAGCTATTTGCTAATTAGCCGAATGTAGCCCAATGAAGCCCAATGTAGCCCAAAGATGGCCGCCAGACACACAAAAAAACAAATGTAGCCCAAATATCAGCCAGATGTAGCCCAACTATAGCCCAGTGACAGAATGACCAATCAGCTTCGCAAACCTCCGTTACGCGAAGCGGAGCGCTGTTACAGATATATATCTTTTTTTGAACGTTAATTTCTCAAAATCCACTGGAGCACATATATTGAGACCTAGCAAAGGCACATCGGGCTACCAGTCCCTAATATTTTACCAAGTTTCGTGCAAATCCATTCAGCCGTTCAATTATTATTATTATTATTATTTTTTGCCCCGCGGGGCCCTTTTAAAACCTCCACATCAAACCTAGGGGGTCAGCGAGGATCTACTATGCCCCCTTATAGTTATTTCCCCCTTTGTTTTGACCTCCTCTTGTCTCTCGATCCTACCGAGAGACAAGATGGCGGCCGCTACGGACTGTTTGGAATGTTGACAGACGCCGGAGAACCAATCAGCTTCGCTTCACAAAGCTCCGTTGCGCGAAAAGTCCGCGAACCAGTGCGCTGCCCGGTCCGCTGTTACAGATATATATCTTTTTTTAAACGTTAATTTCTCAAAATCCACTGGAGCACATATATTGAGACCTACAAAAGGCACATCGGGCTACCAGTCCCTACAATTTTGCCAAGTTTCGTGCAAATCCATTCAGCCGTTCGGGCTAAAAGTGAGGCCAACCGCCCTATGGAAAACTCAATGTTAAAAACACGTTTTGGGACCCCCCTTTTTTCTCGGCCCCCACTGGACGAACCCCCCCCAAATTTTCAAGGGCTGCTCAGAAACAAAATGTGCCATTTTCCTGAAAATTTCAGCCAATTCCGTCCACAAACGCCAAAGTTATTAGACATAGAATTTTCAAAAAACCCATAGAGAAAAAATCCTAACTATATATACCTACTGGCGACCGCCAGTAGGTAATATATATATATATATATATGTATATATAGGGTTGCAAGTGTAATTTTTAAGGGTTTAGGGTGAGTATGGGTGTTTGGGTGGCAAGAGTAATATTGGGATTTAAGGTGGGTATGGGTTTTTGGGTGGCAAAGGTACTTTTTACAGTTTGGGTGGGCCCAGGTATTTTTAGGATTTAAGGTGGGTATGGTTTTTGGGTGGGAAAGGTAATTTTAGGATTTAGGGTGGGTGTGGGTTTTTTGGATTGCAAGGGTAATTTTAGGGTTTAGGGTGGACATGTGTTTTGCGTTGCAAGGTTAATTTTAGGATTTAGGGTGGGTATGGGTTTTTGAGATTGCAAGGGTATCTTTAGGGTTTAGGGTTGGAATGGCTTTTTGGGTGGAAAGGCATTTTTTAGGGATTCGGGTGGATGTGGGTTTTTGGGTGGCAAGGGTGATTTTAGGGTTTTGGGTGGGTATGGGTTTTTGGGTGGTAAGGGTAATTTTAGGGTGGGTATGGGTTTTTGGGTGATAACTATATTTTTAGGCTTAAGGGTGGGTATGGGCTTTTGGGTGAAAAGGTAATTTTAGGGTGGGTATGGATTTTGGGTGGCAATGGTACTTTTAGGGTTTATGGTGGGTGTGGGATTTTGGGTAGAAAAGGAATTTGTAAGGTTTAGGGTGGGTATAGGTTTTTGGGTGGAAAGGGAATTTTAAAGGTGTGGGGTGGGTGTAGGTTTTTTGAGTGGAAAGGGATTTTATAACATAATAGTGAGTATAGGCGTGTGTGTGTTTGTATATATAGTGTTAATACTTACCAATATTCACTTTACAACGCATATGTCTTTAGCATGCATGCCTTTACCACGAAATTCAAGTGTTTTACAGGTACATACAAACCCATTACCCATACATACATGTGTATATATATATATATATATATATATATATACATATATAAGTATGGGTTTATACTTACCAGTAAAATAGATACATTAATGGGGTAAAGGCAAGCGAGGTAAAGGTATAGTAGTTGTAAAAGATAGTTGTTGTTAAAACTTTAGTGGTTTAGACTAAGTAGTGGTTAAGAAGTAGTTGTTTAGACTGTAGTTGTTCAAGTGGTAGTTGTTCCATCATACAACCGTCCTAACCACCTCACCCAATGCGGTCTACCAAGAGCTGGATTATTAGGCACCTTTATTTTCTGGACTTATCTAGTGCATTGACTGTTTAGGGCTGCGGAGGGGCTTGTAAAATGACACTGAGGAAGTGAGTGGCTTAGCTGAAAATCAGACCCTAAGGTGTTCTTCCTGCTGCAGCCTGCCACTGTAAGACTGGTGATTGCTCTCTGAATAGGACCTTTCTGGTCCAGTGGCTCCAAAAGCCAGCAAATGAGGGTATCCCTTTCCCTTTATCTGCTCCTCAAATTTGTTCCTAAAGGAGACTGTTAGACAAAATTGTTATTTTAGCACCCAAATTGAATAGGACCTCACTGCTCTCCCTTTCCACTAATATTTAATAAATTGGACTTTTCCTTTTCCCACCTTCAACTTGTAATGCAATTCTTTTATTTATTTTTCAATTTATTTGCATATGATTTGGAACTCAACAGAGATCCACATATTTACAAAGATAAAAACATACAATTACAGCGAATTTTTTTTTCCATACAATCATTACAATTAATATAAAGCCAAAAAACATTTGAAAAAGTTAAAAATTCTGTGACAAAACATTTCATTAGGCGGATTACACATAGCGTCCAATAGGGATTTAGAGGAAGAAATGCATAACTTTAAACATATTGGTCTCAACCACTTTCGACGCTGAGCCCTTAGGGCAGGACATATAAAAAGGATATGAGTGATATCCTGGATTGAGGAATCAACGCTACATAAATTACATTTATCGGAACAACCGTGCCATCTGGCTAATAATTTGTTTAAAGGGAGAAGGCCATATCTTAAAAGAAACCAAAAGCGGCGTAAGCCGTGGGGGAGGGACCAAGATGCGTAGGGTTGTGACTTTTTAAATATGTAAGAATTAACAACCTTAGTAACACCTTTCTTTGTACAAAAAATATCTCTGTCCCTCTTAAAACTTAACTCCCATGTTGCCCGTTTTAAAGTCAGCTTTAGCTGATGCAAAGATAATAAAAAGAGCGATGATTCCTCCAATTTTATTAACGTAACTGCCCTTCTAAAATTCTTTATAAGTAAAGAATATTCATTCATAGGGCCCAATAGTTCTTTTTTGATTAGGCATCTTAATGTGGCGGGGTTGCACTTGGCTAAATGAAAAACCCAACGTATTACTCCTGCCAGCGCCTGAACCCAACTGCTTCGTAGGCCTAATTCAAGTCTAAGGGTTTCAACTGTGCACGCATTGTTGAGTGACAATAAACAACGTAAAAGTCTACCCTCAATGGTATCCAAAAAACCCCATTGACTTAGATCTATCAGTTCAGTGCCATAGAGCAGGGAAGCAGGAATTTTCGCTCGAAAAGCCTCCAAGAGAATTGCAAAGTGTCTTCTACCGGTGGATTTATAAAGAGCGCCCAGTCCCTTCCCCTGGGACATGGCTTTCCTGGAGTTACCATCTATATGTGCTTTGTCACTTAAATTGCCACACACTATTTTTCCCAGGAAAACATAACTCTTTACAACCTCCAACTTCTCATTCCCTAAGAGCCAACAGAAATTGCATAATTTAGGTTTTTTCTTCCCCGTGAAACACAGTACTTTGCTTTTAGACATGTTAATTTTCAAATGATGATCTTTCGAAAATAAATGCAAAGCGTGCAGGCGACTATTAAGGCCCTTAGGCGTAAGATCAAGAAGAAGTATGTCGTCTGCATACATTAAACATGCTACCTGTTTGTCTCCTAAAGAGGGGGCAATTCCTTCACTCAAGGAAAGGATCTGTGGGAGATCAGAAACATAAAGGGAAAATAGCAAGGGTGCCAATAAACAGCCCTGTTTAAGACCATTGGCTGTCGGAATTACTTGGGAGAGGCCTCTTTCCCCCCCAACAACACTCTACACCAAGTCTCAGAGTGAAGTTCCCGAACTAGATGCAAAAGCTTGACTGGCATACCCAGAGCAAATAATTTCCTCCACAATAGTGGGCGATCAACTCTGTCAAAGGCCGTGGAGAAGTCTATGAAAGCCGCATAGACTCCCCCACCTCTAACCTTGACGTATTTATCCGTTATTACCTGGAGAGCGGTTAAATTGTCCAGGGTGCCATGATTTCTACGGAATCCCGTTTGTTCTAGAGGGAGAATATTTGCCTGGACTACCCAGTCATTAACTTGTTTCAGGAGGCATCTAGCGAAAACCTTGCCAATAGCGTCAAGCAGAGCTATTTGGCGATAATTTTGGGGGACTAATCGATCACCCTTTTTAAAAAGGGGTACTAAAATACTACCTTTCCATGAGGAAACTATCTTTCCGCTACAAAGACAAGCATTAAACACTGGGCATAACAACTTGCTCCATTTTTCTCTATTATGTTTTATAACCGAAATAGGTAATTTGTCTGGCCCCATTGCGCCAGATGAACGCATTTCCCTTATAGCTGTTCTAATATCTTTTTCCGATAGGGGAATCAAAGGCTGATCCTTATCATTAACTGCTACATTAGGTGATAACAATCCGTTTATTGCATAGAGGGACGTGACATACTCCACCCATCAAGCTCATCTATGGGAATAGGGAGTGGGCGAGTTCTTGATCCACACCCATCACCTATAAGTGACCAGAATTTTCTCATATCCCCTTTAAAAGTAGCCTCTCTTAATTTGATCCAAATTTCATCCTCCTCATCCTTCTGTAGTTTTTCCTTCAACCTTTTCCTCCTTCTTTTTAATAAGGTTACTTCACTAGCTCTTTCGGTAGTTCTATTCAGATATTGTTTCCTTACAAGTTTATTTATTTCTATATTAATGGCTCGTAAGGGCCAAGAGGTAGTTGCAGAGCGCCTATTCCTATTCGGTTTTTTAGTAAGTGAAGTTATTAACCTCATAAAATCTTGGAAGCACGTCATTTCTGAACCCTGCCAATTGGCGAGATCATCAATTGCAGTATCAAGGACACTCTCCAGATTTAGTTCAGCTTGAGGGTTCCAATGACACCTTCCTGATTTTACTTCAAAACTTACATGATCACTATTTACAGACCATTGATCAGGTCTCTGAGGAGTTATGTTCATGGTAGAGAGGAGTAATTTGTGGTCGCTGAAAACCGTATCAATGACCCTAAGATCTTTAAATAAAAAAAATGAAGAATTCTCGACTATAACGTAATCTAATATGGATTCTCCCTGGTGGGACTTATGAGTAAAATTTGCGGGAGAGTCAGAGGGGAGTCTTCCGTTCACTAAAATCCCCTCCATTTCAAAAAGTTCTTTGAGGAGCATCTTCCCGCGCTTATTTGTTTTAGATTTCTCGGGAAGAACAGCTTGTGGGATATGATAAGATTCTTCTTTGTCTTTATCTCGAAACAAAGACATACTTGTATTGGAAATTTTACAATTCAAGTCCCCTACGAAAATAATATTAGGGGAAGAAAAATTCTCCCTTAGGCTCTGAATATACACAAAAACTCTTTTTAAGATTACATTAAAACTAACTTCAGGGGGAATATATGCGTTGATCAATACTAGAGGTTTAGCTATTTTTACGTTCTCATAACTAAACAGCGTTATAGCTTGAAAGAGATTACTAGAATCCATATAGTGGGAGAAATTCCATTTTATCTCAGTGGATAGGAGACAGGCAATTCCCCCCTTTGCGTGTCCTCTCCTGGAGGGAACCGCCTGACCATCAAGAACAAAATAGTCCCTTCCTAAAAGGATTTTCTCCGAGCACCAAGTCTCTTGGAGACAAATCACACTAGCTTTTAATGACAAGAGGAAATTGGTTTTTTCTGGACAGTTCTTTAACCCTGCACAATTCCATGATAGTAGCGTTATATTCTCGCTAAAGATGAGAATTAGGGGGATAAACGATTGTCAAGTTCTTTGACAGAACGCCAGGCAGCCAGTCCCAACGGACAGAAGCATCTTCTGCTTTATCCTGTGAATGGAATGTTGATGGCTTAGGGTAAGACACTGAACGGAGATCTTTTGATAGTTGAATTTTAAGATCATTAAAACCTCTATCTTGTTCTTTATTTCCTAGTACTGCCTTCGGAAGGGGGATGGAGGATCTTAAGGGCCCTAAAGATGTAGAGGGTTTATCAAAGGAAAAATCTCCCCAAAAGGGCGTCACATCGATCCCTCTACTCTGAAAGTATTCCGACCGTTGTAGTATAAGATTCACCACTAATTTTGAGTAGAATCCCTCGTTAAGCTACCCCCCTCGATCTTCAGAATCCGTACTAAGTCTATGTCCGAGGTAAGTAACAATTTCAAGTTTGCAGACTCTTGAAAATATTTAAGAAGCAGTGATCTATTTAGGATGCAATCTGCATCAAACAGAGGAAGAAAATCTAGGATAAGAGTGTCTACACTCTCATCCATAAATGTTTCAGGGGAATTTAGACAGACTGCTGCAATATCCCTTTTATCAGAGAAAGGGCTAGCCAAGGGGTTAAGCCTAGGGGAGCCAGAGTTTATGATGATGGTTTCGTTTTTCTTCGGCTTCAAATTTTGCTGGACCCCTATAGTATTTGGGGGCCCCTCCAGGGGGCATGAATTCAAAGGATGAGGAACTAAAGTCTGAATTTCATCATTTTGTACCGTCAGAGGGGACTGATGAGATTCTTGAATACAAACTAATTCCAAATTTTCCTTCCAACAAATTTTCCGCCGTCTATTTTTTTCAATTCTTCTGATTAAACGCCTCTTTTTTTGCCCCAAGTTTTTTAATTTTCCCAGGCTTCTCCTTATTTCCAACACCAACTGGATCGGGGGCCTCCTTGTCACCCACACCCTGCTGTTTATTGAAAATAGGAAAAAGTTCCCTATCGTCCTTAGGGTCTATTACATAAGGGACCACTATTGACGGATCCAATATTAATGAATCCATTTTCAATGGGGGAGGAACTATATCTTCCTTAACTGCTCCTTCTTGTAACACCTCTACTAATGGAACTAAATGTATTACACAGTTGGAGGAGGGTTGTTGTTCCACAAGGTGAACTGATTGTTCTTCAGCGCTTAGGGGATGGGAAATATTAACAGTCTTCATCTCAACCTTTTTGTGGCCTGAAAACTTTTCTGCAACCACATCAAGATTGGAAGCAGACTCCCTCTCTAATTTACCGTGAACTAAAACTTTTAGTATTTGGGTAACTGTGTCCATTACGCAATCTGATCCCCCAACAAATTTCTCTAATAATACTAAAATGGACAACAGCAGATGTTCCAGGGAAGATAAAAAGTCAGAGACAGGTTTATCCGATTTGTCCCTCCTGGATGGGAGTAAGGAGACAATACCTGATATGTTGAGAGTGGGACTCATTGAGATATGTGACTGAGAAATATTCGAGGGAGTGCTATTATATAAGTGAAAAATCGGTGGCATTGATGTAGAAGGTGTTTTTACAGACTCCCTGCTCTTAACAGGATCAACCTCTATATATCTTTTACAAACCTCCAAATCCGAAGCGGATAAAACAAAGTCGTTATTTTGAGCTTCTCTGGAGGCGGAAAGTACGGATGATGAATAATGTTCAGGAGGTCGCTCTCCGGTTTTGAGCGAAGAGATTGGATCCCAGCCTCCCACCGCTTGTGGATTGTCTTCAAAGGGAATATGCGTAGAGGAAGGAATAAGAGTGGAATCCTGTACAACTACAGGAGTTACTTCCTTCTCCATGTTATTTTCAAACCCTGAACCCATAAGACTCAATCCCATTTGAGCAGGAGGAGCTTTTACCAGAGGCGTATGTGCAGAATCAGCCATGGCCACTTTATTCTTTCCCCTTTCCCAAAGATTAAACAATTGACAATTACCTTTCAGTTGTTTAACATGATTATCCTTGTTTCGAAGGGGATTAGATTTTGTTTTAGAACGGGCCTTACCAACCAAGATTCTGCCAGACCGAAGCTTTTTGGCCGTCATTTGTTATTAAAAAGATCTAGGGCGTTAATAAGCGAAAAGCAAATAGCGAGAAAAAACACAATTTATCAAATATAAAACAAACAAACTTAGTAATGTTTGTAATATCCTTCATAGAGATGAGGGCACAGCACGGCCTAGTTCAGCCTCAGAGGGCCCGCCCTTTGCCCGGGCTTTGTCCGCGCTTCTGTCCGCGCTCGTCCCGCGTTCGCGTCAGATAGCAAAGCTAAGTAGGAGGAGGAGGGGGCGGGAAGAGGCACCAGGTGCGCGCGATGATCGAGCGCTAGCACCTCTGGGCCTCGCAGTCCCGCTCCCGCTAGGGTAGTTCAATGCTCCTCTCCCTCAGCAACCACGCAGATTCACAAATAGAGCACACGGGCTCCAAAATCCACACAAGCGCCTAGAAGCAGCGCGGTCCTCGGCGTCTCCAAGAGCAGTTCAATTCCTCAGCGCAGGTTCACGCATAGAAAGACAAGCACTTCGAGGAGTAATGAAGCTTTCAGGGAGGAGGGGGCGGGAAGAGGCACCAGGTGCGCGCGATGATCGAGCGCTAGCACCTCTGGGCCTCGCAGTCCCGCTCCCGCTAGGGTAGTTCAATGCTTCTCTCCCTCAGCAACCACGCAGATTCACAAATAGAGCACACGGGCTCCAAAATCCACACAATCGCCTAGAAGCAGCGCGGTCCTCGGCGTCTCCAAGAGCAGATCAATTCCTCAGTGCAGGTTCACGCACCAGCGTAGCACCACTCCGCGCTCTTATGCTGTTCTTGTGCTGTAAAGGCGCAGGATCACAGGCTCACAGGCTCCTCAGGCTCAACCGCCCCTCAAGCCAGTGCCTTGTCCCACTCGCACCCCTGTCTCCTCTCTCCTCGCTTTTTCCGCTTTCCCAGAAAGTGCCTGCCGAGGGCGCCCGCCGCTCCCGGGCCGCTCCCGAATTTACCCGCCGCTGCTGCTGCATGCTGCGAGTTCTGGCGGCCACCTGAAATCGCACTCCCGCGCTCTGCCCTGCAGGGTGGGGGCAGGGAACAGGCGAGCCAGCAGCCTGAAAGCCCCTCGCACCGGGGGAAAGGCAGAGAGCCCGGAGGGGCTGAGAAGGGTCAAATCCGTGGCACTGCCTCTCACACGCCGTCTCACTCGCGTCCTCCAGCAGAGAGCGGCGCTCTGTGATCAACTGCTTCAGTCTGCCCACCGATCTCCAATGCTATTTGACCACCCTCAGGACGAGCTCATCAGACAGCAATTACTACCACACACACACACCCAGAGCCACACACACACACCCAGAGCCACACACACACACACCCAGAGCCAGCCACACATACCCAGAGCCACACACACACCCACCCAGAGCCACACACACACCCACCCAGAGCCACACACACACCCACCCAGAGCCACACACACACACACACACACACACACACACACACACACACACACACACACACACACACACACACACACACACACACACACACACACACACACACACACACACACACACACACACACACACACACACACACACACACACACACACACACACACACACACACACACACACACACACACACACACACACACACACACACACACACACACACACACACACACACACACACACACACACACACACACACACACACACACACACACACACACACACACACACACACACACACACACACACACACACACACACACACACACACACACACACACACACACACACACACACACACACACACACACACACACACACACACACACACACACACACACACACACACACACACACACACACACACACACACACACACACACACACACACACACACACACACACACACACACACACCCACCCACCCCCCCCAGAGCCACACACACTTTGCTCTTCTGAAATGTTGCCATATATGGTAGTGAGCTGTGTGTGGTGAGCTGTGTGTGGCGAGCGCCAGGCGAAACCTAAAAACAACAATCCTTCAGTGCAGGAAGTGATGACCGTGAAGGCCCAGCCAATGGAAGCCCCGAGAAAGAACAGCGATCATACAGAGTGTAATTCAGGGTAGTAGTGAACCTGCTACGTTAAACGATGTTTTAGTGAGAGGCAGGCTATTCAAAAAGCACCTTAAGGACGACCAACACCCACACATAGGAAACGCAGAAAGGTGAGGCAGCTAAATAGTGCCAACCTAACACTGCTAATACATCAAGACACAAACATTGCATTCTAGACGTAAGCTTTTAATAGCGATAAAAATTAGAAATGTATTACGTTTTCAGAAAACAATACCCCAGATAGATAATTCAAGCGCTTCAACTTGATCTCACGTTGTGACAACCCGGCAGTATGGACCCAATACCGGGACACATCAAGTGTGGCAACCACCGATTATGTGCCAGCCTTATTTACTGTAGGGTAAAGACACTTAAAGACAAGGGGAAAGACGGATGGGCAAAAACTTACCAACTAAGCAGCAGTGCAGAGAATGGAGCCACGAGTGGCATCAAGCAATAGCTCTACAAAATAAAGTGATTATCTACATATGCTCGTAACCCTTACGTTAAAACCGTGATGTCAATTAATAAAATGAAGCTCTAAAAAAGTAACCGAAACTACCTTCCTGGTGGAGCTACACAGAATAGAGGATGCGGGGTCTTTCACCAAGGCCTCCTGGCGTAGCGTTTGCTTAAATCCAGGCGTGGCGCTGGTGTCTGCCAGACATGGGAAGAATTTCCAGTTGCTGTCGGTAAAACCGGTCCTTCCCACTCCTCGTATTATTCAACACAAAGGTTGTGGCCGCACCTTTATAGCAGGCATACAGCTTTCTTTGTATCTCTGTGCGCGGTGCCACATACAGGTAATAAAGCATGAGTGTGAACGTCCAAACGTTAAGAGCTGTTACTTATTAGCTTGGTTTTCTTTCTATTGGCCTCCTTCATAGGCCTGTCATATGCAGCCTGCCTGAGGTAGCTGTATCTGTTCCAGGTCATATCAGGATATGGTTACAATGCCAACTGACAACACCGGTACACAGTACACTTGTGAGTGCTTAGTAGGTTATGTCGACTCTTCATTCTTTCGGTCTCAGACTGTGTTTGAAAACGTGGTTTACACTCTAAAAAGACAATATTCTTAGGTTTCAAATGTGTGCATAGGTAATGTGCCTATTGTGTATTCTGGGAGTGTAGTATCCAAACTCCTTAGACCTGAAGACTGACTTCTGCAGCATATGCACGCCGTCATCCTGCAAGCCACCCTACTTGTAAACACGGAAATCCAATTTAAGAAACAACGCGGTTACCTTCCGCCTCATTACCCCCATGTTTCCTACATACCCAGTGAAAACATGGAAAATGCCGTTTACGTTTAGTAATCTGCTACCAGTTTTACTGCCAGCAAATTAACATCGCCACAGACAGGGACAGCTTTTTGCGGTCCGGTTTGTTTGTTTGCTGGGACGGTTTTTCTGTTGACTTACCTGCTATTAAAAGCCAACATTGCCTGAAGGAAGCTCAAATCATACATTTCAAAACACTTTATAGTGTGTCTTTACAAGTTGCAAATTGCCTAAATTTGCAAAAAACGAACCCACTAATGGGGCAACTTTTATTCTGGCACCGGGCATTTGTTCTGTCCCAGTCCAACCCTGGCCACTGGTAGGGCAAGTCACATATATTCACTTAAGTTCAGTAGCAACTAGCTTGCTACAGCATCTCGAGATGTGAGCTTCTCAACTCGCAGCATCCCAGGGGTTTAAGTGGGAAGAAAAAAGTGGGGGTGGGGGCCTCTCAAAGGGGCGTAGCAGATGTAATTAAGGGCATGGCTTAAAACACCGTGTTTAGCACAGTGAGCTGCCGACTAGTATTTTGCTACTTCTGTATTTTCATCCAGATATATAACACAATAAGTAACATTACACCTACAACAAGCCACCACTATTGGCCTTGTTAATGCTTGTTGGTCCCATAATGTAAATAATCAACAGCTATGGCTTCGTCGTATATAATACTGAATATGCTTCAGTTTTAAAATGCTGAGACTGTGAAAGTACTATAACGAGTCTCTTGAAGTTACATCCCAGTAAAGGGTGTTACTGCTGCAGAATTAAAATTTAAAAATCACGCTGACAGTGAGGGCAACTTTGGAGAACCCGATAGAGACCCGGCCCACTTAAAGCCCTGCCTCGGTCTCTGTGATCCTGGGCAGATCAGCCAATTTCTCCCTCGCTCTATAGGTCCAAGTTCCCTAACCTGTCAAACGTGAGAAAGCCTGGAAACAGACTCAACCACGCCCTCGGCGAGGCTGCATTACAACTCCGGTCTCTCACCTCCATAAGCGTCTTGTAGGGCACCGAATTGTTGATTTGGTGCATGTTGCCCAGCAGGGGCCATGGCGCGGGACCGGGCGGCAGGTGCTTCTTCTTCTTCCAGGAGGAGAGGAGCACGGCGAACAGAAGCAGGGCGAGCAGGGACAGCATGACTGCGTCCCCTCGGTGGACAGTTGATCTGACTGTTGCTGCCTTGTGCGCCTGCCCCGTAAGTGTGGCCACGCCCACGCTTGCCCAGAGTTTAACAGAAAATTAGACTGCCTAGTACGGGTTTTGCGTGGTCGTAGAATGTGGTGAGAGTCAGAACGACATCAAGTATTCGTAAACCGCATGCCTCAGAAGTTTTGCTCATAAACCCAATATAAGGCCAGTTACGATACAAAAAAAGCACCTACGGGCACACGGACAGCGGGAGGGGGGGCGGGAACGGGCACACGGACAGCGGGAGGGGGGGCAGGAACGGGCACATGGACAGCGGGAGGGGGGGCGGGAACGGACAGCGGGACATTGCGCAACCCACCCCTGAAAACGACACTTACAAAATGGCGAAAAGAAAGCTTATAAAAAAACACCGCCCACCGCCTCATGACGATAGCAAGGGGGCGGGATGAGTAAAAATCGCGGGAACGCCCACGAATCTGCTCGGGGAATGAGTGACGCATCTCTGTTCCAATGGCTAGCCTCCATTTATGGAGCTAGCCAATGGGACAGAGAGGCGGGACGAAGCCCCATACATGTAAACAAGTTTTTGGCTTGCGCAAAAGTCTGCTGCGCAGCTTTCGGCGAGGCGAAACCTAAAAACTAGGTCCTCACCAGACGTGAGCTTACGCCAAGCAAAGTAGTAAAAAACTAGCATAGTAAACATGCCTTCCCCACCTAAATGTAGAGATTACGGAATCCCACCTCGGGCATGCCTCCACATATCAGATTTACTGCACTGCTCCTGCAGCACTAAAAAGATCCCAGTACATCTTTACAAGAAAGATCTAATTAACTGATGGAGGCCAGCGTATCCTTCCCTACCTGGGCAATTAAGGACCACCCCCTACATACAGAACCTTTGAAGACAGAGGTCAAATGTCAGGCTATAACTTTAACAAATTGCTGTTTATTCTTTTGAAAGGGAGGTAGGCTACTTTTCTTTCTTTGACTCCAGAGGATTTTGTACAGTGAACTATGACACAATATTGCTGGGTATAGGGAGTGTGAAAGGCTGTAGCATGTCAGTTTTTACTTATACACAACAAAGTTTTAATACCTCTAAATAAACTATACAGATATTTATGCATATATTGGAAGTTAGTAAAGAACATATCAATAAACTTGGTGATGGGCAAATGAAATATTCACTGAAACCCAATTTCCACACATTACATGTATGCACTGCATAGTTTTAATCAGAAAAACGGTACATTTGTTCAAATTCTATGGTCATTTCAGTGGAAAATGCGTTGTCTGTAAATGACAGTGCGTGTCCACACCATGCTTTAGTCATATATTTGGGGCAGCCTGCTCCGTGTGCTGCATAGTACATCCAGACCCTCTCCTGCTAAATACATTTGTTACACTTATTCTTTATGTGACGCATGGATTTTTCACAATCCCTATGATTCAGTGATGCAACCTTAATGGCAGCACCCCCACTCTGAAAAATGTTTCAGCATCACTGGCGCATGCCAATTACTAAATGTAATTTGTGCAGGTGCCCTTGTGGGTACACTTCGTTTCAACAATCCTGTTTCTGCTCAGTTCTTGAAGGAAGCAGCTTACAGTAATTTAAATAGCATCTGCTCAAATATCTGGTGCACCCTTCTCAGCTTTTCCTTCAGTATTAAGTGCTAATAAGTGCTGGAAAAGTCTAGTCTTCATCATTTTTAGCATAGATACAGGTGACTGTATTACCATCTATAATTCACATCTAAACAAAACATTATAACGGATGCTAAAAATGACCTGCTTAAAACAGAGGAGAGGCACGTTCAGAGGACTTTTCACAAGAATCTAAAAATACACAGTGATATAATCAAAAGTAAAAAGGGAACTGTGTGCAGACTTTACAAGCAACCAAAAACACTAAATATGCTCTTTTTACCAGCTACACATAGTGCAAGGCTTAACAAACCAGTGGGTCTCCGTCAGTCTTATAGCCCTTAACTGAGTCAATTCAATAAAACTTTATTTGGTTTAAACAAACGTAAACCAGTCTGAGTCTGTTTATGAACATTCTTAATGTTTACAGATAAACTAAAGGAATAAGGAGATTGTGAGGCCGAAGATTCGATTTAATTCCAGTTCAACAATCAAGATACTTCCTGTGCACACTTGACTCACTAAAGGTAGCAATAGCAAGCAGACCAGGCTTACCCCAGGGTGTAGTACATGGATAGCGACTAAAACACAACGTAACAAGGTATTGTTACTACTACCATTCCAGTCTCGTCTCCTGCTAATTCAAGGTCTAGTGCTAGCAAGGCTAGACTACAGCAACGCTATTTACCTCGGTGCGCCGGAAGCCACCTACCAGATCTTACAAAAAACCCAAAATGCCGCAGCCCGCCTGCTCACAAACACCCCATCAAGAACATCGGCCAAACCAGCGTTGAGAAAACTTCATTGGCTCCCTGTGAGGGAGAGAGTCGCATTCAAGGCCCTCTGCCTAGCCCACAAGACCCTGCACAACGCCGGCCCCCCCATTCTGAGCACGTGGATCACCCCTTACAGACCACCGAGAGCGCTCCGGTCTGAACAGGGAAACCTTATCGTTGTCCCTAGGGTGAAGAAAGCCCGCTTTGGCGGTCGCAGATTCTCGGTAAACACGGCCAGAAAATGGAACGCTCTTCCCCCGAGCCTTAGAGCGGAACCTAACCTCCTAAGATTTAGGAAGTCCCTCAAAACCCTCCTCTTTCCTCGATCTACTTGAAGTTTCCCTTGCCCCCCCCCTGTAGGAGTACGAGGTTTCAGCGCTGGGATACTCGAGGGTGACTACGCGCTCTATAAAAACCTAAAATAAAATAAATAAATAAATCTGTGTCTCTTCCATAGACAAGGGGCACAATTTAGAGAGCACTATGGAATTGAATGAAATCCTTAAATAACACCACAACTTGCAGTCCACACCATTTACATGCTTAGCTCCACCTACGCCCACCTTACATCCATCTCTCCTCGACCCATATCCTGCTGCTATCAATGCGGCCCAGCCACATCATAGACCATATACTTTCAACCCCTGGGGAAATGCGCGTACACGTGTACATCAGCACTAAAAAGCATTGGCACGATCTGGGCTCCCCCCTTCTCTGCCCCTATGCCGCAGCTTGAGGTGGGGGTCCCGCAGGGCTCCATACTCAGCCCCTCTCTTTTTAACATCTTCATGACACCTTTAGCGGCGCGAGTAGAGGAGCTAGGGGCTCAGTTCGTCTCCTATGCGGATGATACACAGCTCCTGTTCACTTGTGACAGGGGCTGTGACTTCGATGGAGCGGCCATCCGGAAGTGTCTGAAGTTTGTGTTTGATTGGTCCGGGAAAAGCGGCCTCAAATGCAACTCAGACAAATCCGAGATATTGTTTTTTGGTTGTCCTGCCGACCCGAGATGGAAGCACTGGTGGCCTTCGGCCATGTTCCCCCCTGCCAGCGATTCTGTTACAGCTAAGAATCTGGGCATGCTGGTTGATAACACCCTCTCCTTCAAGGCCCAGGTAGCTGGCCTGACGGGGAAGTGCTTCGCCATCCTAAGGATGTTGAGAAAGTTTCTGCCGTACCTATCTTTGGAGCACAAGAAGATAACGGTGCAGGCCTTGATAGGCTCACGACCAGACTATGCCAACATCCTTTATTTGGGTCTTCCTGAATATCTGTTGACCCGCCTGCAGGTAGTCCAAAATTCGGCAGCCAGGGCAATCTTTGGTCTTACCAGAAGAGCCAGGGCTAGCAACCTCCTTGTTACTCTGCATTGGCTGCCGATTCGTAAGCGCATCTCCTTTAAGACCTTAACCACAGCTTTTAAGGCGCTACACAATTTCGGCGCTGGCTATCTGCAGCGAAGGGTCAACTTCTATCTTCCATCTAGACCCTTGAGGTCGGCTGCCCAGGCCAATGCAATCGTGCCGGCAGTGAGACGTGTTCGTTCTGGAGGTCGCTCTTTTAGTTACCTGGCCCCCCGTCTTTGGAACACTCTGCCCCTGACGTTGCGAACGTGCTCCAATTTGTCTACCTTTAGAAAGGGACTTAAAACTCATCCTTTTGCCCTGTAAGTTGTTCTTGTGGATTTTTTAGTGCCGCTTTGGCTGTCTTGTTAGTTGCTGGTATTTGTGTAATGATTTACAGCGCCGGGACGCTCTTCGGAGCAGCTGAGCGCTTTACAAAACCCCCAGTAACATAACATAACATAACATAACAGCCAACAGGGCCAAAAGACGAGACCTATTGGATTTGCCAATGCTCGTTTATATACCGGTTCATGTCACACATGGCGTTTATAAGTACTGTAAGTAACGACTTGCTATTACATCATCTAATTGTAATCAGATGTAATGGCTACTCCATGTCATCGCCTCCAGTCCTGTGCTTTTGTGTGACAACCTAATGCACTCTGGGTATAGTAGTTTTGTTTACTTCATTGACCCAACTACTTTAACACAGTCGAGGTTGCCACCCTAAGTATAGTGGCACAATTCACTGGACGCCCCCTTGACGAGTTGCCCTTGGCAACTTGCAATAGAAGTGGCTGTAGGGGCCCTGGCTAGGGGCCCTGGCGAGGGGCTCCAGCGCACGCCAGAGCCTCGAGAGCTGACATTTCTTCCAGTGATGTCAGGCCTGTTTGGCAGGAAACTCCCTCCTTGGTTTACAGAGCTCGAGGGGAGCCCGGAGTGCAGATGTGCACTGAGCAGTGAAGAGAAATCCAGCACTGAAATCGGAGACACCAGCGCCGTCCCAGACACGATCCCTTCCGGGGCAGGCGCTCCCCACTGGGCCCGGGGAGGACACAGACAATCGGCCATGAGGCCCCAAACTCGAGCAAAAGTGCAACTCTGGGGATAGTACCGTAAAGAGGGACAGAGGGCATTCCCCACGGATTGCAGCACTTAGAAAACACTTCAAGGAGCAAGGTGTTTTTCGCCAGAGATAGGAAAGTGGTATATTTAGAAACGCGTTAAGTGCTGGTTTAGAGCCTCGTTTTAGACCGTTCACGCTGCAGACACCCGCCATGCCATGGTTATCCGTTCATTTCACGTTCCCAAAAATTAAAAAAGTGTGTACGTCCTTGCAGAATGCTGCTAAAAAGGCTGTCAGAAAAAGAAAAGATAAGCCGAACATAAAAAGCATCGCCCGAAAGGAAAGCGGCAGACAAAAAACAAAAGGGTGTCCTGTGGGGGGTGGGGACAGGCCCTCGAGAGTAAAGCACAGCTGGCGGGCAGTGGAGGGACCCCAGGAGGCAAGCAGGGCACCCCCTTGAGGAGTGGGCGGACTCCGCAGCACAGACTGGAGGGGGGATGGATGCACGCCAGAGGGAGCTCGGCAGGGGCTCCCGGGGACGCGGCACAGCTGAGGCGATGACGCAAGCAGCACATCTGCTTGGGGGTGGACCCGCATCCACCCAGTACAGTAGTGTCGCGGCGGGACACGCCACTGAGCAGCACATCTGGGGCAGGCGGGACCCCACTCACAGGCATATGGGGAGCCCGCTAGTAATGAGCACAGAGGGGCGTGAAGCACAGCTGGGGGAGCACTAGTAATGCAGTCAGAGAGAGGGGCGTGAAGCACAGCTGGGGAAGCACTAGGAATGCACCAGTGAGTGCTCTTTTGTGAGAAGCGCATCTCGGAGTGGCAAGATCACGAATGACAGCTGGGGTCGGGGTGGATGGGCCGAAGCACAGCTATAGATGGGCGGGGGTGCTCCTGAGGGGAACACAGCTGGAAGGGGCGGTGCTGGTGATACCCACAGCTGGATATGGGTGGAGGTACTCTGATAACAGTACATCAGAGGGTGGAGGAGGGCGAGAATCACGCTGGGACTGATGGGGCATAGCGGGGTGAGAGGTGGGGATGCACCTACGGGCACACGGACAGCGGGAGGGGGGGCGGGAACGGGCACACGGACAGCGGGAGGGGGGCAGGAACGGGCACACGGACAGCGGGAGGGGGGGCGGGAACGGACAGCGGGACATCGCGCAACCCACCCCTGAAAACGACACTTACAAAATGGCAAAAAGAAAGCTTTAAAAAAAAAAAAACCCCGCCCACCGCCTCATGACGATAGCAAGGGGGCGGGATGAGTAAAAATCACGGGAACGCCTACGAATCTGCTCGGGAAATGAGTGACGCATCTCTGTTCCAATGGCTAGCCTCCATTTATGGAGCTAGCCAATGGGACAGAGAGGCGGGACGAAGCCCCATACATGTAAACAAAAGTTTTTCGCTTGCGCGAAAGTCTGCTGCGCAGCTTTCGGCGAGGCGAAACCTAAAAATCTACATGATCATGCTACTTTTCTCAAATCGATGATGTAGCCTTCCACAGCCTCACCATTTCTTTGTACTTTCTTTCCAAAGTGAACAGTACCAGATTTAAAGCATTGATATCTTCCACATCAGAAAAATGTTTTTTAGGATGCTAGGACTCAGTTTTATTTTAATTGTAGTTTTATTTAAGAGGATACAAATGACCCTCAGCAGATAGCTGCCCTGGAACTCCATCTGCTCCTCTCCTGGAATCCACAGCCTGTGTTCCAGTAGTGGAAACCTGCAGTTGCTAAGGAACCAAAGCTGCCAGGGATACAATATGACAATACATAACAAGGAGAACATAACATGTCCCCCTTCCTTTATAACAATATCATTTTAGTGTGAACAATATGCATGAATTCCGTTACATCTAATAATGTTTAGATGACCATATTATGTACAAATGTAATCATGTAATTTCCTTAGTTGCGTTTTTGAATGGTTTCTTGACTCCCTCATAGATACATTTTCTAATTCCTCTCTTTCCTGAGGTCTTAATCTCAACCACTCTTGCACTTGCACTTCCACATCACTGCACTTGGCTACTCGTCTGGCATTTTACCACTTACCATCTGATAGCTTCAGCTAATCACCGTTGACAACCATTATTTTCTTAAGCTCAGATAACTTAGAACTACCTTTTTTTACGGCTGCACCTATATTCACTCTCTCAAACATCCGTTCTTCAAATACTCTGACCTTTTGACATATCTTATAGTTATGACTTTGTTCATAAGATTTCTGGTATGTCTCCACCTTCTTTCGCAACTTACTTTCATCCACCTTTTCCCCCACAATTTGCCATCCATGCTGGTACAGCCACAGTACATGGAATCTTCCCTTTAACAAACAAAAAGGAGTTTCACTCGTTCATGAATGCCATGGGATCCTGTAACTCTGCAACATTTTTTTACGTGACTTTTCCAACATTCATTTCTTGACACTGCCATTTGGACACTCTTTCCCAAAACACGGTTGAAGCAATCTATTAAGCCATTTCCCCAAGGGGATATACTGCCTTTCTGCATTTGATGTCCCACTTCTTAAGGAACTCACAAAACTCTTCCGAGACAAACTGGGAACCATTGTCGGTCAACATTTCTGCAGGACATCCTTCTCAACGAATTTTTTTTTCACAAAAATGAATCACATTACATGTCCTGACTTCCCTCACAAAAGCTACCTCTGCCCATTTGGAATAATAATCCATCATTACCAATGCATATTTTTTAACCACTCTTAGAATTTTAAAAGGACCACATATATCAATAGCAACTCTTTCCCACGCTTGTGCTGGCCACTTCACAGGATTAATGGCCTTCTCTTGTAACACATTCGACTTGTCACTGCATGTGCAAGCTACACATTCTCTTACAAATCTTTTGTTCTGTCTGTCCATCCCTGGCCACCAAAAACCCATTCTAGCTTTCTATTTCATATCTGAGGGGCCTCCATGACCCTCATATGTAATAATTCCATCGCTTACTCTCAATCCAACTGGAACAACCAATTTATCACTTCTAAAAATACCTCCAACCACTTGCGCGCATACCCTATGCTAAGCCAGAGAGAGATCTGGCAGACCCCACTCCATTGAACGCTGTGCTCCTGGTGGGAATCCCACGAGACCCACACGGCATACAACCAATAACCACTACATGTGGGAATGGTAGAAACTACTTAGGCTAATGGGAGGGTCAACGTTGTACTCGTCTGCCCGCGAACCCCTGGATTCCCCCCACGGCAGACGCTGTGAGTAAACGCACACTATCCCAACTAGGACTAAAAACCGTGGGGGACCCATTCCTGGGGACCACGCCTTTGTTCGTACCGCAGACCCACGTCCTCTATAGCCACATTTATAGACCACTTCTCATTGACTCGCATACAAAGCGCACTCGGGGGTCAATTTCCACTTACCTGGTAGAACCAGCAGATAAGGGCGGAGAACATATCACTTCTAGACTATACAAAACATGCCTTGCGTTACTACCACAATGTGACAAGATCAGGAAGGCTTGGGCCACGGACCTAGGACAGCCGCTCACTGATGACGTTTGGAAAGGATTTTACAAACAGACCAAACTAGTTTCCTGCAATCACAGGCATAAACAACAGTATTTTTAAAGTTCTCAGACGAGCATATGCCACGCCACAGCAGATGGTTTGGATCAAAAGCGCCACGTTCACACATTGCCCCAAATGCAATTTACAGGTTCTGCCTTTCCTCCACAGGATTTGGTCCTGCAGCATAATCTGCACATATTGCAGGAAATCCACAACGTAATACAGCAGGTGGTAGGGGTACAAATACCAGTTACCCCATTAATAGCCCTGATGGGTCACGAAGACTCCTTGTCCAAAACTACGCTTAGATTCATAGCAATAACCATGTTGCTGGCAAAATGAGAAATTGTACTCTGTTGAAGCTCAAGGTAAAATCCTACTGTTCAGGGCTGGCTAAAAAACATGTTGTATTGCGACACTACAAGCGGAATCTAAGCAAAACTGCTACCCCCCACTTCACAATCCAAAGACATATTGCAACCTCTCCAGGAGTACCTCCCACTCCAATGCATGCAGAGTCCACTAGCTACCCAGGAGAGACAAGACATGAATCAGACAGCACCAGCGAAGTGATGCTGCATTTACGTTCAGAGGGTTCGAATTACACACAACAAACCTTGCAGACTTCAGGTAGGGCACAAGCTTTTACAAGTGAAGGAGGAGGAATCTTATAGTGTATGTAAATAATCACCACACACTACAGAGGGCAAAGTACATTGTCAAGTCTACCTTTACTTTCAGAAGTCTGCTTTCCTCGTTATTATGCATTGTTGAAACTATGCGTATTGTGACTGTATATTTGTACATGCTGAACTTGTGTATGATGTTATAAAAATGACGTTTAAAAAAAAAAAGTATATAAAAAAAATAACTCCTACCACTGACCATTCCTTCCACACATCCTTGTGATGTGACACATCATTATCTGATTTCCATCCACCTACTACAGGTAACAGTTCCATCACTTTCACTAATGCATCATCTTCAAATATAGATTATTTCCTTTCAGTTTCTCCTATTGCTCGAGATACATCAATTATGTTTGCTACCACCCATTTTTCTTCATCTGCTTTAATGTCGTTATTTTCTTGTTTTTCCAAGGAAAGACACGATAAACAATCGGCATTTATATTTTATATTCTGGCAGATATTTC
Source organism: Lissotriton helveticus (assembly GCF_964261635.1). Taxonomy (NCBI): domain Eukaryota; kingdom Metazoa; phylum Chordata; class Amphibia; order Caudata; family Salamandridae; genus Lissotriton; species Lissotriton helveticus. Next base: position 163,677,701 of record NC_136062.1, on the reverse strand, counting down.
ATTGTGAATCAAAATTCTTTTAACCACATACAACCACTTCGCTATGCGTGGAGTAGCTCTGCCCTCTTCTGCCATGGAAAATATATCAATAAGAGGCTTATGGTTGGTATGAAGTACAAAGTGTATAGCCAACACAAAAACATGAAAATGCTGCACACCCCACCAAAATGCTAAAGCTTCCTTTTCTATTGTTGTATATGTGCTTTCTGCACCCTTGAACGTGCGTGACACAAAAGCCACTTTCTTTCCCCTCATGTTCAATCAATCAATCAATCATATCATTTGTAAAGCGCACTACTCACCCGTGAGGGTCTCAAAGCGCTGGGGTGGGGAATGCTGCTACTGCTCGAAAAGCCAGGTCTTGAGGAGTTTTCTGAAGGTCAGCAGGTCTTGGGTCTGCCGTAGGTGGATGGGGAGGGTTGTCCAGGTCTTTGCGGCGAGGTGGGAAAACGATCTGCCGCCTAAGGTCGCTCTTCGGAAGCGGGGGACTGTAGCGAGGGTGAGGTCGGCGGAGCAGAGCTGGCAGGTGGGGGTGTAGAAGAGGAGTCGTCTGTTGAGGTATGTTGGTCCGGTGTTGTGGAGTGCCTTGTGTGCGTGGGTGAGGAGCTTGAAGGTTATTCTCTTGTTGACCGGGAGCCAGTGCAGGTCTCAGGTGGGGTGTGATGTGGCTGCGGCGAGGGATGTCAAGGATCAGGCGTGCAGAGCCGTCTCATGAGTTTGGCCGAGGCTCCTGCGTAGAGGGCGTTTCCATAGTCCAACCTACTGCTGACAAGGGCCTGGGTGACTGTTCTTCTCGTTTCAGTGGGGATCCACTTGTAGATCCTACGGAGCATGCGGAAGGTGTTGAAGCAGGAGGAGGAGATGGCGTTGACCTGTTTAGTCATGGAGAGGGTGGAGTCCAGGATGACCCCTAGGTTGCGTGCATGGTCGGTGGGTGTTGGAGCGGTTCCCAATGCGGTCGGCTACCAGGAGTCGTCCCAGGCCGAAGGGTTGGATCCGAGGATGAGGACCTCTGTCTTGTCCGAGTTCAGCTTCAGTCGGCTGTTCCTCATCCATTCAGCAACGGCCTTCATTCCTTCGTGAAGGTTGGTTTTGGCGGTGTAGGGGTCCTTGGTGAGGGAGAGTATCAGCTGGGTGTCATCGGCGTAGGAGAGGATGTTGAGGTCGTACTGATGGGCGACGTGGGCGAGCATCAGCCCTGCTCCCAGCCCATAACCTGTAGTATCTCTTACTGCAATGGTTTTATCTTTAAGATTGAAAGGTCTTACAGCTTGTTGACATTCTTCTGTCTACTGAAATATTGCAATTTTCTTTATTAATTCTCGCAAAGGATATACTGGTTCTGAAAAATGATGCACAAACTTGGCACAGTATTCAGCTAAGCCAAGAAATCACCTCAGTTAGTCTTTATCACATTAGGCAGTGGCTTTTTCTAAATCATTCACAAGATTTAATTTTGATTTAATCCCTTCATGAGACAGGGTATGCCCCAAATAATATGCTTCTGACTTACAGAATTGCATTTTTGCAGACGAATCGTGAGCCCAGCTTCTTCCAATCTGGTTAGTACATCCTTCATGATCTTGTCATGTTGACCTTTGTCTTTTCCCCAAACCAAAACATCATGTTGGAATACTAGCACATTAGACAGATTCTTCAGAACACCTTGCATTACTCTTTGGAATACGGCTGAGGCAGAAGCCAGTGCAAAGAGCATGTGAATAAATTGAAATGCTCCTTCAGGTGTAATAAAGGATGGCAAAGGCCTAGACTCTGGTTTCAATGACACCTGATGATAAGCACTGGATAGATATAACGTGGTAAAGAATTTCCCTCCATCCACACTGGCCCGCACCTCATTTCTACGGGGCATGCGATGACGATCTACCCAAATGCACTCATTCAAATCCCTCAAGTCCACATACATGCGGCTGCTGCCGTTGGGTTTGCGCGCGATATCAATGGAGCTTAACCATTCTGAAGTCTCTAATGGTTCTATTACACCCCTCCTTACACAGCCTTTTTTAATTAAGCTTTAAATTGTCCTCTTAAAGCCATGGGAACATTTTGTACTTTATGCACTTTGGGTGTAACATCTGCCTTAAGAATAATACGATGTTTGAATTTTTTAGAGCAACCCAATTCCTTCCTGACGAGATTAGGAAACATTGAGACCAATTAATTTTCACCTTGTGTTTCCGTGAACAGCACCTGAAGAGGATGGTTAGGAGTAAGAACTATTTCTAAAGCTTTTTGTTCCCTCCAACCTAACAAAGATCTTCCCTTTTCCACTACATATCACTACATTGGCAGTAAAATATCCTTGAATATGCAATTTTTTGCCACAATACCCTTCTGGTTTTACGTTAGAAATATTCAACTCTCTTGCACCTAAACTCTCCCATATTTGTTTATCTGTTAGAGTATATGGGGAACATGAGTCTGCCCATATATGTACATCTTTGTTGTCGATACATATAATACATTTGGAGGGACAATATACATTGTCTACGTCTTCACGTTTGTCATTCACATTGCTAACAACTAACACTTCCACATCAATTTCATCTTCTGTGTTTGACACCACCAGATTTTTTTAATCACATTTACAGTTTCTTTTACCTGGTGAAATTCATCCACTTTGCATACCCTCAAAAAATTGCCTAGTTTCTTACATTTGAAACAACTGCTTTTTGCAGCAGGGCAATGGGTGGTTTCAGCTGTGTGCCTATTACTTCTACATCTGAAACACACCCTCTTAAAACCCCCTTCTTGTTTTTTGTTGATGCTCTTGTTTCCTTCTACGATGCGAATATTTTTCCTAATATTACTCGCTTAAAAAACTTTGTGTATATCTGAATCAATCTTACATCCTGCACCCGCTAACTCCTTCACATATTGAGAAGTGTTTTCAATGCACCTGGCTACTTCTATAGATTGTCCTAACGTAACATGAAATGAAAGAATTTATATAGAAAACAGGTACTCCAGCTAGAGTGTCCTGGCGCTAAGGTGGACACTTTTAGGAACTTTTAAGTCTAATAACTTTCCTTGTATCTTTAAGTTATTAGTTCTGTTTATTAGCGGATCCCTAATAATTTCATCCCTGAGATCTTTGAATTCACATTTAACAGCTAGGCTCCTCAAAGATGCTACGTATTGTTCAATTTTCTCTCCCTGTAGTTGGGCGGGAGAAAAGAATTAGTCTTTCCACCACAATGCTCAATTTATTTCCATAGTTTTCTGTTAATGCTGCTACTGCATTTTCATATACGTCTTCTTCCTCATCATCTGACCCTGAATCTGCATTTCTTCCTTCCAAGGATGGCTTAGGTAACGTATTCAGCACCCTTCTACCTTCCACCCCCAGACTGTGTTTAAGGATAGCTAGTCTTCTCTTTGCCATCCACTCCAATGGCCTCAAGGTATGTTGTAAATGACTCCTTCCAGTTTTTCCAGTTCATGCAAGTCGGACCTGGTTCTTGTAGAATGGGGATTTGGGGGGGCAGCCGACCAACGGGAGGCTTGCCCCCACGGGAATTTTTGGGGCTGTGGGGAGGGGGGGTCAGGGGGCACCGGAGCACAGCAGAGCTAGTTGGGCTGGGGGAGGTCCCTTGGGCTTCGTTTGGGCTGTTTTTGGACGGGGGTTTAGTTTAAGCGGTCATCTTGTGTCGCTGGGCACCATTTTGGTGCAGCGACACAGCAGCCGGCAGCAGGGCAGTGGGGGCACGAGTTTTTGGTTGCTTGTTGCGGTGTTTCTGCTTGGGGCTGTACCTACGTTGGGCGCAGTGTTTCCCTGGTGTTGCTGGACCCCTCGGCGATTGGCTGTGCGGTGAGGGAGGAATGGCGGCGCTTGGCGAGCCCCGGGTGCAGGAGGCCCTCAGGATGCTGGGGAAGACGGGCCGCATGGACCTGGTGCGACCCGACCTCCAGGTGAGACTGCCGCGGCGTGCTGCGAACGGCGCCGCGGCAGCGGTAATCGCGTGTGGGCCTTCGCAACCTCGGACGCGGAAGGCCCAGGGAGGTGGGAGGGGCGGAAAGGGGTCGGGCGAGGGAGCCCGGCGGGGCAAAGCCGCGATGCGGGGTGAGTCACGGAGGAGGGCGGGAGGAGGCAAAGGAGTGAGGGGGCGCCCTGCGCTTGTTTTTAAGGATGGGGCTGGGGGGCGAGGGACTCTGGTGGGGGAGGGAGCTGGGGACCATGGTGCAGAGGTGGGAGGCGCGGGGGACAACGCGGGGGAAGGTACAGTTCTGGGTGTCAATGGCGAGGCAGCAGGGTTGGGAGGGGGCCCCGTGCGGGAAGCAGGGGTGCCCCAGGAGCTGGCAGATGTGGGGGCTAGAAGAGTGGGGGGGATGGCCAGGGGGCGGGGTCGCCACTGCTTATCGAGGAGCCAAACATGGAGGAGGAGGGAGGAGCAGGGGGGACCGGGGGACAGGGGAGGGAGTTACCTGGATTGGGGGTCATCGTCAGGGGAGGGGGCAGGCATGGTGGGCCCGAGCAGGTCCCCGTAGCCGGGGAGGGCGCGGGGGGGCAGGGGTGGAGAGGTACAGCAAGGGGGGACACTAGTTAGTATTTCACGGAGCTTTATTACATGCAACCTTTCTTCTCCTAGCACCGGAGCCTTTCATGAAAGCAGAAAGTGGCTCTGTGGGTTTTTCTCTTGTTTCATTTTAGTGGGGCAGCCCCTTATAAGAATCTGCCTGTGTAGACCCAGCCCTGAGAATGAAGTGCCGGTGCTAAGCTCCAGAAAGCACCAGCACAAATTAAGCACTGGCAGTAGCGTGACTCTGTGGCCACCTCGTGGTATCCCGTGCAGCTAGCCCCCGTGCACTGTCCAGTGTGGAGTTCGGTGGACGTTCGTTGCAGTCATCTAAGGGAGAAAAATAGGCCGAATCTCCCATGGAAGTAATGCCAGACATCATCGCCCTGAGGAAACAAGCTGTGTTCACTCTTAAAAGCATGCTGCGTAGGTAGCATATCTCGGCCATATTTCTTCTATTTTTTGTCTTTTGGGCTCAACATTGAAACGCATTGAGGAAGCAAAGTAATTTCTCAGGATACGGATTAATCGGACATGAGTATTGGGACACCGCTTCATCTGAAGGATTTCTCTCTCAAGTCTTTTGTGGAAAGAAGTAAGGCTCACAGATGAAGCTTTGTGCCTACATACATATATGGGCACACCTTTCTAAATTTGTGCCTGCATTAACTTCCCCACACTGATAGGCACCCTTGTGAAGTCAGAAACTCCCCTCATCTTCCTTCTACAGGACTGTGGTGTGGTCTTGGTGTAATGATGTGCCTGCAGTCTAGTCTTTGTGGGTGGAGTTAGGGGAGTGATAGGAAGAAGAGGAGTAGGACAGGAAAGGGGCAGTTAGAATTGTGAATATATATGATCACACATTAACTCCATTTACAGATGTCTGTGTGTGCTATGGGTCTTTCTGTTTTCTTCATGTATGAGTTAAGGGTGAGTGACGTGTCTTGTATGAGTGTAGGGTGAGTGCTGCATGCATGTATGAGTGCAGGGTGAGTAGTATGCCTTTGAGTGCAGTGTGTCTGTATGAGTTCAGGGTTAGTAGTGTGCCCATATGAGTGTGTGGTGTGCCTGTATGAGAGCAGGGTGAATAGGGTGCTTGCATGAGTGTAGGCCAGGGTGAGTGCTGTGTGCCTGTATGAGTGCAGGGTGAGTGTTGTGCCTGTATGACTGCAGGGTGAGTAGTGTGCTTGAATAAGTGAAGGGTGAGTACAGTTTACCTGTATGAGTGCAGGGTGAGTAGTGTGCCTGTACGAGTGCAGGGTGAGTGATGTGTGCCTGTATTCTTGCAGAATGAGAGGTGTGCCTGTATGCTGGCAAAATGAGGGGTGTGCCTGTGATAGAGCGTGCAGGGACCAACTAGCTCAATTTACCACACTCAACCTGGGCACATATAACATTCACACTTCAACTAGTAGTCCTGCCTAACCAATTACTAACTTTTAGTCACCCTATCAGTTGCCCAGAGGTCAGATTTAGGACTTGTACATGTAACCCATGACTTACCAATCCTTGTCACCTTACTATAATTCCTGTGAATCAGAGAGTTACAATAAACAGGTAGTATTTAAACATATTTACTTTTGTATAATAACCACAGACTCGGGGGAAAGTTTTAAAACCTTTATCTATGACAGATTTTCTGAGTCAAATTGAAAAAGGCCACAATCTCGTGACCATAAATTTTACAAGCAAGAATATAACCAATAGGACATAAAGTTTGTAAGAAATGACAGCAACACCTTTAGACATTGGTACCTGGGAAGGGTGAGAAAGGGAAATAGCACATGGACATACCACATAGATTATATTTACCTAGAATGGTGCAATGACCAATCCTGGTCACGGGCTGGGGCAAAAAGGACCAGGACCGGGCTCCTGACTAATCAGGTGCCCTCGGGACAAAGCAGGTGCATATCAGGACAGGTGACCTCAGCTAAGTGCAATGCCAGCGTCACACCCCTCTCTAGCAAGTTTGGTACCCCAACTGGGTAATTGATTCTTCCGACAGAGTGCTCCGCCAGCACCTCTGCATTCGATCGCCTATTGAGTGCGTTGGATCAGTGACAGGTAGCTATTCGGACAAGTGGGACAATTTCTCTATCTAAACCTACCTTAGTTATACCATTTTGAGAGCAATGTACCACCCCTATATGTTGCAAATCGGAGTGTTCCCCTTCAGTGATAGGTTGGAAAGACGAGGAGAGGTCATCACACCATACTAAGATGATGTAATTTCAAATCGATTCATATTGATTGAATCCCCACCCATAATTTACTTTCCCATGATTTTATTCCGCCCACCAATATTATTTCATTTTAGCATACAATGTTGAAACATTTTGTCAGTCTTCTTCCTTTTCCCAGGTCATCGGCTGAGGCGAGTAAGACAATTCCTGGCATAGTTTCAATGCCACATTTCGAGGTCTTTTGTTTCTCCCGGCACATAGGCAGTATGCATTCAAAATGGCGAATCCAGACACCCCTGAGGCCCAAATACGAGCCAGTAACAAAGAGAAACATATTAGAATACAAAAATAAATGAATGCACTGTATACCCCTTATCTCTACTCTAACCCCATTACTTTATTTTAACTTGTGCATTAATAGTTAAGCAGAACGAACAAGCTTTGTACAAGCTGCAGCATAAGCATTAGCATGTGAGATTTAAAGCGGCCATTTCTGACACTAGTGCGCAGAAGCAAAGATTTCCCACCAAGCTGAAAAGACATCACACCACATGAATGTGGCAGACGCATGCGCTGTGAAATTCCCGCGTTGCGGCGGCCATTTTAATGCATTTGAGTTACCGTTAGTAAAAGCACATTGTCAAACTTCCCCATGATACTAGAAATGTTGTGAAATGTAAATTTTAGTAAACAAAACATGTTGGGTAATATATTACAGGTTATTCAGAGAGGGTTGAGTACAAGCAAGTTTCGGTATATGTGAAACCTTGCTCCATCAATCCCCTCTTTGATGATATTTCATCACAAATTAAGGAACCAGATGCCAACTTCAACACGCTCCCAATTCAATTTCTTCAATTACTTGGGGAGTTTTCCTTTTACCATTATTCTGATAAACTTTCATTCTCTTATATATGTCCCCCTTTAACTCTTCCATTTGAATATCGTCAATTTTCCTTTTCTTCACTTTCTCATTAATAAGGTACCTTTTTCTATTTCTGCAGCATTTGCACCAAGTCATTATCACCAATATTATTAGTGATATTTCCATTATTGGCATCAAAACCTTACCTACAATACTACTACCTACATTAGATATCCAAGTAACAATAGAGGAGAGACCATCAGTAAGTCTCTTCCATGCACTATCAACTTCCAGTGGTTTCAGTTCTTCCAAATGAGTAATGTTCCTTACATACCTTCCAATTTCAACACTTTTATCTGGTATGTAAGTGCAACAATGTTGCGCTTTCAACATTCTACAGACTCCACCCTCTTTTGCTAATAAGATGTCAAGAGCAAGTCGATTTTGTAAAATCATTGATCTGATCGCAACCAATTCGGTATTGATCAATAGGAATCCTCCATCAGTGTCAGTCGATTCTGAAATAGCAACTCCCATACCAATGTTCGGGTAGCTTAAAGTAAGCTTTGTTCCCACAAATGTAATAGACTCCAGGAAATACTGGACCAGTACCCCCTTTTAGTCCCCAACCCCTAATTATGAGGAAATTGTGTTCACATTCACTGGAACCGATGAATACATTGTTATATTCAGTTTTCTTTCTATGGAGACAGATTTTCCCCATCTTTTCAAAGTCCAAAGACATAGCAGCATCAGGTTTGCCAGTTGCCATAAATTCTTCCTTTCAGCCCATTTGGGTTTCTGGGGTTTTGTTTCAGTGGCTTTTCTATGGAAATCCTGTCTCCTTTTCTCTACTAAGTTTAAAAATACCTTTTCTTCTTCGTGTAAACTACATGTTAGATTGTCTTTGTGTGCATTAGCTATATCTCTTTCAAAAATTCACCAACGAATTGGGCATCTTTAGCACTAAGGACAGGATTCATTATTTTACGGACAGGAATCTCAGGAAAAATAACATCTATGTTAGAATAATAATACTGCAACCTTCCAGTTTTATAAAACAGGCTTGTTAATATGCTACATGAAATTCCATAGGTCAGGGGTAAATAATGGTAGGTAACACCTTCCGCTACAGAAGTAGGTAATTTCATACAGACATAACAATCACTAATTTGCATAGTATCTACATAATGTACTAATAGACTAGCAAAAACATTTATTTCAGTTTTGTTTCTAAAGTGATATTAGTTCTCTCTCATCTGGTGCTTCTAAGTCTACTCTATCATGTTTGTGGTGCGCTATCTTTCCGTGTATACTAGTGTAATTTTGCTTAGCAGCCATCAAGTACGGTTGTAAGGTTTTCACTGAGCTGCGCCTGCATTACATGTTAAAAAACCACATCCCCCCATGATCCTCTAGGCAGGGGGGGGGGGGTATTTCTGCCTACGGAGCGCGCTCACTGCAGCACGTAATGCTGACCGTTTCCTGTTCTTCATTGTTCCGAGCTGGAGGATTGCTGCCCGATGCGAGGGGTCCCGTCTCCTGCTGATGTTACCCCGATTCTCGGCGTCTTTGGCTGCGAAAGGCTTTCACGGAAGTAGGAACCTCGAAGCAGTCTGCCACATAGAGCGCTGTGGTGGTCACTGTGCGCTACCGTGTTTTCTTTCCCTTTGTAAGCCCAAAACATTCCAGAAGCGGAGCGCGGTGGTTACTGGAACCACACGCTGCCCTTTTCTTCTTTTGCATTGAGTCACGGATTTCCTTGAGGAGCGGAGCGTGGTGGTTAGGTTCCACAGGATGCCATTTTCTTCTTCGTGGATTCATCAGTCTTTCCTGTCTTGTATGAGGAGCGCTGTAACTAGGGAGTCCACGCGCTGCCTTATTCTGGAATTCCCTCATTTAGGAAGCGGAGCGAAGTGGTGAACACAACCACGCGCCACCGTGTTCTTTGCCTAACACGGTCTCAAAACTCTTTTGAGGAAGTGGAGCGCAGTGGTGGGGTCAACTACGCGTGTTCCAAAGTGCATAGTGGAGCCTGCATTTGGATTTAGCGTGCAGGTAATGCAACGGTTGGCCAATATTAGTTTTCTTCATTTACTTCACATACTACCAAACAGAGCGGAGTGTTGTGGTTTTTGCCTCCCACGCATTACCGTGTCTGTGGATTACTTGGGTGATATCGTGATAGTGGTCAATTTCCTTTATTAAGAAGAAGGGATTCTTGTCATTTTCTTTACTTCTTTGGAGTTCTGAAAGAAAGGTTTTCTTTTCATGGACCAGACCTATAGAAACCTATTTCATTGATAATGGCTGTTTGATTCATGGTGTGCCTTATGGTAGTAATCAGAAATATGTTATAGAAGATGGGGGTTTATAACATTTATGAGTATGTTCTATGTTTTCCAGGTTATCCGTACTGCAAGTGAAATATCTTGAGAGTATATCAAGTGGATGTTGTATCTCAGTTCCAAACAGGTATGCTACCGTCAAGTGAGACCATATGAGAATAGTCTGGTGTTATATGCACTGTTTATATTTATGTTTTTTGTTGTTACAGGCTCCCTTCCCTGCTGTCCCTTCCCTTTCCTTTCCCTCACCTAATGGCTCAAACACTCTTTGTATTATCTTTAGAGTGTTGGTGACGTTGGGAGGTGGACCATTACTCACGACAACTGGATTCTGTGGAGCGCAGCCTGACAACGGTATTGCTATTGTCTGTCCTAACCATTTTATAAGTACAATCAATACACTATAGATACATATCCTACAGCATGTCTTTATACAACTTATTTTCGAGTTTCCAGTTACTCTTTTATCAGCTATTTTGGACTAAGGAGGCTTAACCCCTCTTTGAGAATTTTGCACAGAATACACCTGTGATTTTTCTCAAGTTGGCCTCACTTCTCCAATATCTTGATCAGCAATCAATTCTTCATCACTGTCATCACTGATTTCTAAATATTCGAAATCTTCAAGGATAATATATGTCCATTCAGGGCCTTTGAATTTATTGTGTAGCTTTTTCAGGCGTGGACTTCTCCTTCTTTGATTGCTTGTAGACGGTTCAGTTTGACGTGTCACTTCGTTCACCTGTTCAGGTTCTTCATCTATCGCCACTAGGCGATATTTCAGTCTTTTAACAAAACCAGGCCATTTATCACCTTTTCTGAGTCTTTTTGCTGGCACTGTGCTTTCTGATTCTTTGAGTGTTCTTTTGTTTTCTTTAAGTTGTGGCACAACCTGATTTTCGTCAACTTCAGGATCCTCTCTAACTCACCTACCCCAGGGCTTAATACAGTTGACCCTTCTGCCTGTATTGATCCTTCTATTCTAATCTGACCTGATTCAGGATATGACTGTGTTGGGCCTGGAAATTTTTCTTCGGCCCGCATCCTTTTGACTAATCCTGTCTGGTCCTGCACAGATCTTGCAGATTCTTGATTGTCTTCCGCCTGTGCGTTTTGACTACTACCTATCTGTCCCTTCTCAGACAATGGAGTTCTGGTAGGGGTTTCGTTGTGCTGAGTATATTGCTCTTTCCTTATCTGGTTCTCCTCACGATTACCATTGGCTTGGATTTCTGTAATCTGAGTACGTTCTTCTATGCCTATCTCGTTCTCACTATCAATCTGACTAAATATATTTGACTTCTTGTTCTCACTCTGTTTTCAGGTATGTCAACCACGGGGATCCATTCATCCTGACTGGTGCTCGATTGCTCTTCGTCAACTACTTTAGGATCAACTTCTTGAGACCCTTCAGCTGCACAACCTTCAGCCTCAACTTCGTCAGGTTCTGGTATCCGTTTGGTATGGCTGGCATGTATCCATTTTGGGATTCCCTTGCACTTTACAGCTGTGGTCGTAACAAATATCACTTGCTGTGGCTCTCCCCAAATTGGTGCTAGGCAAGATTCCCGAGTGTGATACTTTATCACAACCCAATCTCCAGGGTTCAAGTCATGTGCAGGAGTTGAATGTCTGGCTTCTGCATCTTCCCCAACCTGGTGAGGGATAGAACGCACTTGGTCAGCCAACTCTTTGCGGTACTCCAACACTAAATCATCAGATATAGTTACCAGCTGATGTCCTGGCACACATGCTTGCCTCATTGCCCTTCCCATGAGCATCTCATGGGAACTCATTCCTGTTTTCTTGTTTGAAATCTTTCTGAGCCTCATCAGGACAAGAGGTAAAGCATCAGGCAATTCTAATTGGGTAGATTCACACATCTTTCCCAATCTTGCTTTAATTGTGCCATTCAATTGTTCTACCACTCCAGAAGCCTCTGGGCGATATGCACAGTGCAGTTTTTGCTCAATTTTGAATGCTTCGCAGATTAGAGTGATAATTTCATTATTAAAGTGCCTTCCTCGGTCGATTCAATCGTTACTGGAAAACCGAACCTTGGGATGAGTTCCCTCAAGAAAAGTTTTGCTACAGTTATGCTATCGTTCCTGTGAGTAGGATATGCTTCCACCGCTTTTGAAAACAGGCAGACAATAACCAGGACAATATTTTAATCCTCGACAAGCAGGTAAATGAATTAAATCAATTTGTAGTCTAATAAAAGGGCCATCTGCTTTCCCAATTTTCCCAGGGCACACTACAGTTTTCTTACCAGGGTTTAATCATTGGCATGCAAGGCATCTCTGGCAAAGACTCTCTGCTATGTTCCTGAACTTTGCATTGAACCAGTCCCGTCTAAATAACCTCACCATTGCATCTCTTACTATGTGTGTGTCCCCATGGTACATTCTGGCCATTGGTGCAAGCATACTGTCAGGTAACACTGGTCTCCCATCTAGGTAGATGTCGGAGGGATGGGTGGAAATAGAAACTCGGAGGCCTGATTGGTGGTTGAATGGTTAAGTTTTATTGGAGAAAGACAAAGTGGTCAGGATGATGTTAGGTGTAAATACAGTCAAGCTGGTCAAGTGGTTGATACATGAGAAGGTTTCCGGTCTTCTGCCCGTCTTCTTCTGATTTTCTGGGTCTGGGTTGCCTTCCCGGAGGGTCTCCAAAAAAAAGAAAGAACGGTCAGTGGTCTATCCTTGTTTGTATCCAAATTGCCGTCACCACACCCAAAGTGCAAAAGGAAAAAAAAATAGTTGGAAGGAATACACTGCCCTGCTTGGCAAATAGAAGAATATGCCCTATTTTAAAGGAAATATATGCTAAGGGACTCTGCTCCTTTTTGTGTAAATCAGGCTATGAGCGTACAAGCCAAGAAGAAATGTGCGTGATTTAGCATTTCCACATATAGGGAAGTGCAGCTAATTAGTGTTTCAATGCTTAGGTAAATGCTATCTAGAAACATTCCTAGTTGCAGGCGTCCCTACTCAAAGACTCTCACCACATTCAAGTTCATGGGTGTAGGTTTGTATAAATGGGGAAAAAAATAACAAAGGACCTCAAAGAAAAATATGAAGGGGACTAGGGGGATCGCTTGGGTGGTGCTCAGGTATTTACGTGCCCCCCTTTCCAACCCCCTCCCCTGTTGTTCCACTCACCGCGTCTGCGCAACTCTCCAGAGTTGCTGCGGCGGCCTTCCAGCGCCCTCCGGGGGCGTCCACCAGTCCTCGCACCAGCGGTCCACGTCCTCCCCGTCTCCTTCGCCTTGAGCGCCGTCCTCGCTCTTCTCCTCCCAATACTCCGTCTGTTCCTCTTGTTTTCTGGCGTCTTCCGGGTTCCTCCTCCAATCTGCCTCTTCCTCTCGAGTCTGACGGCTAAATTCTGGCTGTCCCGCCTCTTCCGAACTTTTCCTCGTTTCCCATTCGTCCGCCTTCCTTTCCTCCAGTGTTGCTTCCTGTAGGACGGAGGGAGTCGGAAAAGTTAACTCTTTGCTGTCCGTCCTTCTTCCACTTACGAGATCAGTATGATCAGCAGGAAAAGGTAGGTTTGCTTCCCTCTCTATGTCTACTCCTTTACATCCCCCTTCCCTAACTTTCTTGCCTGCAAGATAAGGATCGAAGGGATATCTGGATAGGAAGTCCGCATTGGTTTGTTCCTTTCCCTTCCGGTGAAGCGTGTTAAAACGATAAGGTTGGAGTGTCAGAAACCATCTTAAAACCCTATCTTTATGGCCCTTGTTCTTGGCCAACCAATTCAAGGGAGCGTGATCAGTGAATACTATGAACTCCCGCCCTTCTAAGTAATAGCGTAGGGACTCTATTGCCCATTTGATGGCGAGAGCTTCTTTTTCTATGACGGCATATTTTTTTTCTCTGGGAAATAGTTTTCTACTGATATATAGGACTGGTCTCTCTTGTCCTTGGGAATCAGTTTGAGACAACACATGTTCTGAAGCGTCTGTCAGTAACACAAAGGGTTTGGTATAATCAGGGTTGAGAAGGACAGTTTTAGTGGTAATAGCTTGTTTTAACTGATGGAAAGCTTGTCTTGCTAGAAAGGAAGGATGACTCAGTTCCCTTTCTGTTTTGGTTTCTTTTTTTAGTAGATCCGTTAAGGGATTGGCGATTTGTGAGAAGTTAGGGACAAATCGCCAATAGTAACCCATAACTCCCAGGAAGGCTCTCAGGTCTTTCTTAGTCTTTCGGAAAGGAATGGCAGTGATAGCCTCCACCTTCTCTTCTTGAGGTTTTATTAATTCCTCTCCTAATAAGTAACTCAGGTACTTAACTGATTTGGCAGCTAGTTTGCTTTTGGAAGGATTTATGGTGAACCCCCGTTTCCCCAGGATTTGGATCACTGCTTTTACATGGTGGAGATGTTGTTCCCACGTGTCACTATATATAACGATGTCGTCAATATAGGCCGAAGCAAATACAGCGCAGGGCTTCAATACTGTATTCATTACTCTTTGAAATGTGGCAGGTGCCCCATGTAGTCCAAAAGGAAGGACAGTAAAATGAAACAGCCCTTCTGGAGTGGAAAAGGCAGTTTTCTCTCTATCCACTTTATGTAAGGGAATCTGCCAATACCCTTTGCAGAGATCGAGAGTGCTGATGTAGCGGGCCTTTCCAATTCGTTCAATCATCTCATCAACTCTCGGCAATGGGTATGAGTCAAATTGTGAGATCTTATTCACTTCCCTGAAGTCTATGCAAAATCTGATTGACCCGTCAGGCTTTGGCACTAAAATAATAGGGGAATTCCATTCACTGGAGGACGGTTATAGTATTCCCATTTGGAGCATTTGGCCTACTTCTTTTCTTACGGCTTCTCTCCCAGCCTCAGTTATTCTATAAGGTGTGAGAAGTTGGCCTGATATGCAGTGCTCACTATTCTAGTGATCACTATGTATCAGTCCAAACAACCCTTATTGATGATTGGTTGTAAGTCAACCTGATAGACCAGCTATCCTAGTAGCATGGACAAGAGCAGTCTTTAGGCTAAACTCTAGAGGGCGTGTTAAGCCAGCTGTTTTACCATCACATTTACCCCTTGAACACCAAGTGAAAGGACACCACACAAGTTGTTATGAAAATAAAGTATATTTATTTATAACACAACAACCCTGGACTCTTTATGAGGACAGGGCGCTAAGCACAATACAAAACTCTTAAAGAAATACTGAAAGTCGCACAATTTACACAAATGCCCGAGGGGCACGGAAAACCATATACTACAAAAGTGGAATGTGAAATACTAGCAGGTAAGTAACTAATCTCAGAGGCTTTGGGATCGCTAGGACTGTACTACTGAACCTTTAGATTACTAGCAGGAGGCCTAGGGGGATCGGGTGCAGAGTGTGCACTCTCACGCGGGATGCGGAACAAAGTCTATGGATGCTAGATTTCGTAAAGTTAGTGTTATCGGACGAATCCGACTAGACAGAGCTGAAACGAAAAAGGATCTGGACACTTAGATAGTTAAGCTATGCTGGAGCACCGAAATGCTCAGGTTACCTAGCCCAGGGGCTGCGGCTGCATAGGTCTGAAAAGACGTCGGGAATCCTCGTTGCAGTCTATGGAGCCTGAAAGAAGAGGTTGCTGGCAGGCGACCAGTGAAGAGATTCGGAGGGATCCAAGCCTGGATCGGGGAAGAAGGAGACCTGTAAGCAGAGGGGACCAAGTTCTGAATCACTAGCCAGTGATTAGGTGGGCACCAGGATGGCACCGGACGAAGTCACCTCGACCAGGTGAGTGGGCGACGCTGGGCTCTGCAGTCTCTCGGACCAGGAGGCGTTGTCGGCGACCAGGATGGAGGTGCGAGCTGTCCCACGAAGGTATCTGCTGTCGACGCCGCTGGACCCAGGATTGGGGCAACAACTCTTGGCAAATGCAAGCCCACGCGGTGGACTCAAAATGGCGTCTGGAGTGGACCAGGAGGGTCCGGGGGGCTCCTCTGTTGGAGGGGAGCAAGGGCCAGTCTGGAGCAACCAGACCAGCGGTGTTGTCGTCGTGGTGCGTCGTCAAGAGGGCCACAAGCCAGCAGGCAAGTAGCCGGACAACGCGGTGAGCAGCAAAGAGCAGAAGGGCCCCACGCAGATCTCGTGGATGCTGGGGGGCTGGACTTCGGTGCTGGAGCTGCTCAGGGTTAGGGCTTCTCGAACCCCAAAGCACTCACTCGAGGGATCTTGCTGGGCAAGCGTCGTGCAGTCCTGAAGATGGCCGGTCCCTCGAGGTCTCGTCACACCCACGAATCTCAGCTGGGCTGATGATGCAGGTAGAGGTCAGAGGTGCCAGGGAAGCCAGTTCTCGTCGAGCTGGGCAGCCTTGATCCGGAGGAGAGACTTACAGCAAACCGCGATGCTTGGATGGTGCCTGCGGATGCAGGGTGACTACTCCTTAGTCACAAGGGAGAAATCTTAGGAAGAAGCCTTGAGTTCCTTTCGTGGAAAGTAGTTTCAGGATTCAAAGATGATCTGATTTGGAAGGGGGCCTGCTCCTACCTTTATCCTGAGAAAAGGGGCTGGCACGCGACTAAGTCCTGCCCTATGGTTGGGACTAGGAGGGGGGTGGTTACACCCCTCTCCTTTGTCCGGTCTCTCCCCAGGTCAGGGGCTGGTGTGCCCCCAGAACTGGTTTGAGCCAGCCTATGCACAGTGAGCACCGGGGTGCCACTTGCAGTCACCTTCCTCTAAAGCCCTGCCTACCTGGGATACACAAAATCCTGTCTGGGATGGTGCTGGCACCGCCCCTGACAGGAAACCCTTTGTCCAGGCCTCCGTTGCTGGAAGGACTCCCAGCAGCAGGAGGGCAGGCTTGTGTCTCGGTGGCAGCATCCATTTTGTGGAGCTGAGGCTTGAGTTAGCTTTAACCGGGGTTCACAGTAACATACATGTCGTGTCCCTCTAGAAGGGTGGAATGCTAACCCCGTCGCCAGAATTGGTGAGGGGTTAGTATTCCAATTCATATGACACCTTACTCGACATGTTTTGATAATGTTATACCAAAGTTAGCATTTGACCGCGAGGTACATAATGCACTTAAGAGTATATGGTATAGCGTTATCATGGAACAGCTATTAGGACTTGGTTCCGCAAGCTGCAAACGGGCTCAGCTCATGCCAGAGCACCATTTCACATTATTCCAAGCACTCTGCCTTCAGGATTGATAAGGCCTGCCATAGGAGTGACTGATAGGAATATATGTGTCCATTTTAGGATTAGACATAGGAATACTATATCTAAAGCAAAGGGTGTGTACACCACCTTGCCCCAGCTGTCAAGCAGCCAGTTGTGTCTGTTTTAGTTAGTCAGCCCAGGGGTGGCATAATACATGCTGCAGCCCCTGGGAGACCTCTGGGTACACCTCTGTCCTGGTTACAGGGACACAAGAGAGGGCCCAGTGCCAATTCAGTACCTGGGTACAATTTGGAATAGAGAGAACAGCTAGGCTGTGGGTCTGATTAGCAGGCCCACAGCCAGGGAAAGTCGTAAACCAGTGAAGCAAAAAGCAAAAATCTGGGTTATCATAGGATTGCAGACCCTACTCTCCTACATGACCCCCCCCAAACTTTGGGACAATAAACTAACCTTGACCAGGTGAGTCTTCTTGCTCTAAGTGGAAATACCTGGAGGGCCCATCTGCATTGCCATGATCAGTGCCAGGTCTATGCTCCACTGTAAAATCCATCCCCTGTAGGGAAATGGACCACCTAAGTAGTTTGGGGTTTTCACCCTTCATCTGATTTAGCCACAAGAGGGGCTTATGGTCGGTCTGAATCTTGAAGTGAGTGCCAAACAAGTATGACCTCAACTTCTTCAGGGCCCAAACCACAGCAAAGGCCTCCCTCTCAATAGCTGACCAATTTTTCTCTCTGGGGGTCAGCCTTCTGCTAATAAAAGCAATGGGCTGGTCGTTACCATCAAAATTCAGCTGAGATAGAACAGCTCCCACACCCAACTCAGAAGCATCTGTTTGGACAATGAATGTTTTGGAGTAGTCTGGACTCTTTAGGATAGGTGCTGTGCACATGGCCTGCTTTAGGTCATTGAATGCTTTCTGACAGCTTGCTGTCCACTGAACTTTCTTTGGCATCTTCTTACTTGTCAGGTCATTAATTGGAGTCACAATGGACCCATAATTCTTGACAAATTTTCTATAGTAACCAGTCAGGCCCAAGAAAGCTCGAACCTGAGTCTGGATGGTTAGAGGAGCCCAGTCCTGGATGGCCTGTATCTTGCTCTCCAATGGCTGAACCTGGCCTCCACCTACAAGGTGGCCCAGGTATACAACCTGTGTCTGCCCTTTCTGGCACTTGGTGGCCTTGATAGCGAGACCTGCCTTTTGCATTGCCTCTAACACTTTCCTCAGGTGGACCAGGTGATCCTCCCAGGTGGAGCTAAAGACAGCTATATCATCAAGATAGGCTGCACAGAAGTCATCCAACCCAGTGAGAACTTGATTCACCAGCCTTTGGAAGGTGGCAGGTGCATTTTTCAAACCAAAGGGCATTACCACAAACTGATAATGCCCACCAGGGGTAGAAAATGCTGTCTTGGGTTTGGCCTCCTCAGCTAACCTGATTTGCCAATACCCCGCTGTCAGGTCAAATGTACTTAAGTAGTTGGCAGAAGCCAATCTATCTATAAGTTCATCTGCTCTTGGTATTGGGTGGGCATCAGTCTTAGTGACTGCATTGAGGCCTCTGTAGTCTACGCAAAACCTCATCTCTTTCTTACCACCCTGGGTGTGAGGCTTTGGCACTAGAACTACTGGGCTAGCCCAAGGGCTATCTGAGGGCTCAATGACTCCCAGTTCCAACATTTTCTGCACTTCTGTCTTGATGCAGTCTCTGACATGATCAGGCTGTCTGTAGATTTTACTCTTGACAGGCAGACTGTCTCCAGTGTCAACTTCATGGGTACACCAATCAGTTTGACTGGGTGTCAGAGAGAACATATGTCTAAAGGATTGCAGAACCTGTCTACAATCCTGTTGCTGATGTTCAGAGAGGCTGCCACAAAAGACAACACCATCTACTGATCCATCATCAGGATTCTGAGTGAGCAGGTCTGGGAGAGGGTCACTCTCTTCCTCCTGTCCCTCATCTGTGGCCATGAGCAAGCCCATGTCCTTCCTGTTGACATATGCCTTGAGCCTGTTTACATGGAGCACCCTGAGGGGGCTCCTGGGAGTTCCAAGGTCCACCAGGTAGGTGACCTCTCCCTTTTGCTCAATGATTGTGTGGGGCCCAGACCATTTGTCTTTGAGTGCTGCTGGGCCACTGGCTCCAGCACCCACACCTTCTGTCCAGGCTTGTACACAGTCAGGACAGCCTTTTGGTCATGCCAAGCTTTTTGGAGTTCTTGGCTGGCCTCAAGGTTTTTAGATGCCTTTTCCATATACTCAGCCATCCTGGAGCGGAGACCAAGTACATAGTCCACAATGTTTGTTCCAGGCTTTTTGAGAGGTCTCTCCCTTCCTTCCTTTACCAAACAAAGGGGTCCTCTTACAGGATGCCCAAACAGAAGTTCAAAAGGGCTGTAGCCAACCCCCTTCTGTGGGACCTCTCTGTAAGCAAACAAGAGGCAGGGTATCAGGACATCCCATCTCCTCCTGAGAGGTTCAGGTAATCCATGAATCATCCCTTTGAGGGTCCTGTTGAATCTCTCAACAAGCCCATTGCACTGTGGGTGATAGGGTGTGGTGAACTTGTAGTTGACACCACATTCCTTCCACATTGCAGTCAGATATCCTGACATGAAGTTTGCACCTCTGTCAGAGACGACCTCCTTAGGGAAGCCCACTCTGGAGAACACTCCAATTAGGGCTCTTGCCACAACAGGTGCTGTAGTGGTCCTAAGGGGTATAGCTTCAGGATACCTGGTGGCATGATCCACTACCACCAGTATAAACTTGTGCCCTGATGCTGTCTGGGGTTCCATTGGACCAACAATGTCAATCCCCACTCTCTCAAAGGGTACCCCCACCACAGGTAGTGGTATGAGGGGGGCCTTTGTTGTGCCACCTGACTTGCCACTGGCTTGGCAAGTGACACAGGAGCGACAAAACTCCTTGGTATCTTCACTCATGTGAGGCCAGTGAAAGTATGTGACAAGCCTGTCCCACGTCTTGTTCTGGCCTAAGTGACCTGCAAGGGGAATCTCATGGGCCAAGGTAAGAAGGAAACCTCTCTGAGACAAGGGGATGACCAGCCTCCTGGTTGCACCAGGCTTGGGGTCTCTTGACTCAGAGTACAGGAGTCCATCATCCCAGTATACCTTGTGGGTACCTGTGGCATTCCCTGCAGCCTCAGCAGCAGCTTGCTGTCTGAGGGGTTCAAGGGAGGGGCAGTCTAACTGTGCCTTCCCCAGGTCTTCCCTGGAGGGTCCCCCTGAGCCCAGAAACTCAACCTGATCAGGTTCAAGCTCTTTAGGCTCAGTTTCCCTCAGTTCTTTGAGATCAGCCTCCTCAGAGACTTGATCCACAACCTGGGTCAAGGGGGAAGGCAATGCCTTTACCCTACTGCTCCTCTTCTTGGAAGGTGTCTGGTCCATTGTTTCAGGATCCAGCACCTGTTCAGTGGGGCATCTCTTGGCCTGTGACCTAGTCACAGCAAGCACATGTGCTGGCAAGCCTAACATTTCCATGTGAGTCCTCTGCTCCACTTCTGACCATAGGGATGTCTCCAAATCATTGCCCAACAAACATTCAACTGGGAGGTCTGAACTCACCACAACTTTCTTTTGGCCACTTACCCCTCCCCAGGAGAAATCAACAATTGCCATACTATGGTGGGTAGTGACATTGCTGGCATTGGTCACTAGGTACTCTGGACCTAGCATGATCTGTCCAGGGTCCACAAAGTTAGGTGTCACCATTGTGACACTGGCACAAGTGTCCCTGTAAGCCTGAGC
This sequence comes from Lissotriton helveticus, assembly GCF_964261635.1. Taxonomy (NCBI): domain Eukaryota; kingdom Metazoa; phylum Chordata; class Amphibia; order Caudata; family Salamandridae; genus Lissotriton; species Lissotriton helveticus. The sequence continues at coordinate 163,656,843 of NC_136062.1, read as the reverse complement.
CATTTTTCCATTAATTAAAGATGTCTGCCTGTATTTGCCCAAAGTATTGGGACTGGCATCAGAGGATATATCCACATCCCCTGTACAGACAAGGACAGCCTGAGTGAGTGTGCCAACTAAGTTGTCAGACCCCTCAGTTCCCAAGGTTAACCCAACTATTCCCTTGGGAGGTGCACTACCACTACTGACTGTACTAGGGGGTGCAGTTGCCTTAGGGGCTGTAGTGGTAGGAGTTTGCCCTCCTCTCTTGGTGCACTCACTAAACCAGTGAGACTTACTTTTACAGTATTGGCACCACCTTTTTGACTGGCCTTCTTGAGTCTTCTTTTTCTGCTGTGAAGCCTGACCCCCACCCTCTTTGGTTTGTTGGGGACCTGTTGAAGACTTCTGGTCATTTTGTTCACTCTTGTTACTACCCTTTTGGTCTGCTTTGTTCTGACCACCCTGGTTCTGAGTCTGGTTCTGCTTGACCCTTGTTCTGACCCATCTGTCTGCCTTCTTTCCCAATTCTTGGGGAGAGGTCAGATCTGAGTCAACAAGGTGCTGATGCAACAACTGGTTCTGACAGTTATTTAAAATCTGCTCTCTCATGATCAGATTGTACAACCCTGTATAATCAGTAACCTTACTGCCCAGCAACCAGCCTTCCAAAGCCTTAGTGGCACAATCCACAAAGTCAGACCAATCCTAAGACTGAATTTTCTGGGTATCCCTGAACAGCAACCTGTACTGCTCAGTGGTTAAGCCAAACCCATCAACCAGTGTATTTTTCAGGACTTGGTAATTGTTAGCATCCTCAACTCTAGTAGTGAGGAGCTTATCTCTACCTTTGCCTTCAAAGGAGAGCCACAGTATAGCTGCCCACTGACTTTGGGGGATGCACTGGACAGTGCAGGCCCTCTCCAAAGCAGCCATCCATTTGTGGATGTCATCCCCTTGTTTAAAGGGGGGCACTATCTTACTCAGGTGTTTAGTATCTAAACTCCTTTCTTTATCTCTAGGGAGATTGCTGCCACCAGTGGGAACTGTCCCACTCATCTGCTGCTCTCTAGCAAAGGCAAGCTTTTCTTTGGCCAGGGCAAGTTCTTCCCTTTCAATCCTTAGATTAGCCTGTTTCATCCTTGCTTCATGTTCTCTTCTCTGAGGGGAAGTCAATCTCCACTGGGGAGAAATCCTTCTCCTCTGAGAGGAGGCATTAGAGTGCAGAGGTCTATTGGAGTCCCTAGAAGGAGATCTATCTCTCCTAACTCCAAGGTTAGGCCTCATTAGGGTCAGTACTGGGGGTCCCCCAGATCCTTCCCTAAGTAGGTCTAAGTTGGCCCTAGTAAGTCTGCTGACTAGTTCAGGCCTGTTGTCTGCCTCATCCCCAGAGAGTTCCTCTTCTTCATCCTCCTCAACTGCTTTGTCAGTGTCAAGGACGTCTGGATCACCAAGGGTACCCTCTAAGGCTGGCATATTCCCATCTGTATGAGAAGCTTTCCTAGCATCATATGTCTCTAAGAGACCTATCAGAAAGGGAATGGTGGGGTTAGACCCCTGTTTCAGTTTCCTGGAGGTACACACTTGTCTCATCTCCTGGAAACTGAGAGCTGCATATCTTGAGATGACCTGTGGAGGGTCACTAGCCACTAGGGGAGTCTCTGAAGACTCTCCATGGGTAGACATGCTTTTCTAGTGAGGTGTAAGTGGTGCACTTACCTACAATATTTGTTTGCCTACTGATCCCTTGCTAAGAGTTGTAGTCAGGGTGTGCTAAGCCCTGTTGAACTACAACAGCTGGTTCAGTAGAACTCAGAGTATTCTAAGCTAAGTTATATGTACCTTGGTACTTATGTGATCTTTCAAATGATATTCTTAGGATACGTGTGGTAAAACAGCAGCAAGCTCAAATCCCACCGCTGCCACCAATGTGAGAAGTTGGCCTGATATGCAGTGCTCACTATTCTAGTGATCACTATGTATCAGTCCAAACAACCCTTATTGATGATTGGTTGTAAGTCAACCTGATAGACCAGCTATCCTAGTAGCATGGACAAGAGCAGTCTTTAGGCTAAACTCTAGAGGGCGTGTTAAGCCAGCTGTTTTACCATCACATTTACCCCTTGAACACCAAGTGAAAGGACACCACACAAGTTGTTATGAAAATAAAGTATATTTATTTATAACACAACAACCCTGGACTCTTTATGAGGACAGGGCGCTAAGCACAATACAAAACTCTTAAAGAAATACTGAAAGTCGCACAATTTACACAAATGCCCGAGGGGCACGGAAAACCATATACTACAAAAGTGGAATGCGAAATACTAGCATGTAAGTAACTAATCTCAGAGGCTTTGGGATCGCTAGGACTGTACTACTGAACCTTTAGATTACTAGCAGGAGGCCTAGGGGGATCGGGTGCAGAGTGTGCACTCTCACGCGGGATGCGGAACAAAGTCTATGGATGCTAGATTTCGTAAAGTTAGTGTTATCGGACGAATCCGACTAGATAGAGCTGAAACGAAAAAGGATCTGGACACTTAGATAGTTAAGCTATGCTGGAGCACCGAAATGCTCAGGTTACCTAGCCCAGGGGCTGCGGCTGCATAGGTCTGAAAAGACGTCGGGAATCCTCGTTGCAGTCTATGGAGCCTGAAAGAAGAAGTTGCTGGCAGGCGACCAGTGAAGAGATTCGGAGGGATCCAAGCCTGGATCGTGGAAGAAGGAGACCTGTAAGCAGAGGGGACCAAGTTCTGAATCACTAGCCAGTGATTAGGTGGGCACCAGGATGGCACCGGACGAAGTCACCTCGACCAGGTGAGTGGGCGACGCTGGGCTCTGCAGTCTCTCGGACCAGGAGGCGTTATTCACGACCAGGATGGAGGTGCGAGCTGTCCCACGAAGGTATCTGCTGTCGACGTCGATGGACCCAGGATTGGGGCAACAACTCTTGGCAAATGCAAGCCCACGCGGTGGACTCAAAATGGCGTCTGGAGTGGACCAGGAGGGTCCGGGGTACTCCTCTGTTGGAGGGGAGCAAGGGCCAGTCTGGAGCAACCAGACCAGCGGTGTTGTCGTTGTGGTGCGTCGTCAAGAGGGCCACAAGCCAGCAGGCAAGTAGCCGGACAACGCGGTGAGCAGCAAAGAGCAGAAGTGGCATTGGGTTGTGTTAGTGCCACCGCCTCGGGAAAACATGTTGAATAATTTACTAAGACTAACACATATCTGCAGCCACTACAAGAGGGAAGAAGGGGACCAATAATGTCCATACCCACCCGTATGAAGGGTTCTTCGGTTATAGGTAAATGGCAAAGGGGGGCTCTGGGAAGGGAAGACTTCTACTGTTTTTCTGGCAAACAGAACATTCTTTGCAATACCGGCGGATATGTTGATAGATTCCCGGCCAAAAGAATTTATCTAGAATATCTCTCTCGGTCTTTTCCCCACCAAAATGACCCCCTAACAAGCGGCTGTGGGCTAAAAATAGGACTTTATCTCTGTAACTTTGGGGTACTAACAGCTGTGGTTTTTGGTCCCTTTCCCCCTTCCTATACAGTAATTCTCTTTTTATAAAGAACTGGGGACCTACTTGATCAGGATCTTTCTCTTCTTTGGCATTGTTTCAAGCTTCCCTCAAGGTTGGATCTTCTTTTTCTGCTATTGAAAACCCTGGATCATATTGCCACATAACTTCTTCTTGGGGCCGAGTCAGGGCTACTTGTGTCCACAAGGTTTTTTATCTCTTCTTTTGTTTGTTGCTTTTGCTAGCTTTCCCCGGGGCTACCCCTAGGTCTTGCTCTTTGGAGAAGGGAGCTGTCTTTCTCCATTCTTCGTTTAATCTTTTAGGAGCTGATCTATTTATGGATAATCTCTTCCTAATATAAAAGGTTTGGGTAGTTTAGGGACAAGTCCCACACGCAAAGGTATCGGATCTACTGTTGGTTCATGCTGAACCTGTTCCTCAGTAGTAGGATATTGTCTAATATTCCCATGTACACATTGTATGTTGACTATACCTGTGGGTTGGGGTTTACAACCAGGTATAGTTTGAGGCCTCAGAACGCTATGCAGTATCTATCAAAGCAGACTCTCACCGTTTTATGGTAGGGTAGAGGTTGCCCCTCCCTATTGCAGTAGTAGGAACATGTTAGTCCTACCTCCATCCGTTCTTCTCTTTGAGGGCATACCCTGGCTATGTGTCCAAACCCCTCACAATTGGGGCCCTGTGGGGGTTGTTGTTCGGAAAGGGGTAGGTAAAGGACTGGGTATCAGAGTAACAGTCTCGGGTGTTTTTGTTGCAGGAGGCCGTTGATTCCTGATACGGTGTCCTGTCGGTTTCTCATGTGTTTCTTCTCTGCCCTTTTGCAGCTCCATGGATCTACTGAAAGCACTGGCTATTTCAACTGCTCTCTCCATATTGAGTTGGGTGTGATTTCGCACCCATTTCTGTATGGGTGGATGCAGTGGCGATAAATACTGTTCTAAATAAATTCTCTCCATGATTTCTTCTTTACTAGAGCCCACTGGCTTGAGCCATCTATCTGCCATGTCTTTTACTCGGTAGGACAGTGCTCTGGGCGTTTCTTGGGGTCCTTCCTTGATTTGCCTTAACCTGATTCGATACGTTTCTTTGTCTATACCAAGTCTTTCTAGAACGTTTTTCTTTATCTCCTTGTAGGGGGTTAATCCTAGTAGGTTAGCTGCCTGGTAGCTTGCCAGCATATCTCCTGAGAGGATGGGTCCTAAGTAATGACCCCATTTTTCTAGGGACCATTATTGATAATGGGGTAGCCCCTAAAGTCAACCGAGCCTGGGCACAATACTGGAATGAGAACAGTGGTCCGTGACCAGACTTTAGAATAAATTAGAGTTGATATTGCCTAAACCATTGCAATAAAATTAATGAATAACCTCAAATGAGACAATATAGTGCATTTACAGAAATGCTTATTTATGAATCCCAACAATTAAGCAGACCACACATAAACAAAATTGCCACAATATCTGATAGATTTCAAGATATTTAATATTAAGCAACTCAATTGCTAATATACTGAACATAGGTTGCGCGCAAAAAGGAGAAGTGAAAGGATAGAATAGTGGTGTTGGGAGGTAAGAAGGTGAATCAGATAGTAAGATATAGACAATTTAACACATTTTTAATACTGATAACAAAGATCAGTTCTAACAAGCCTGTCCATGGAGGGTTTACAAGTCATCTGTAAACTTTCAGTGTGCATTAAATGCAAATTCCAATAACATGGTATGGTGAGTAAAAGGTACAGGTCTTGATCAAGGGAAGGCGTCGACGTTTCGACTCGACTATGCACTCAGGGGTTTGAACCTTGGCTGCGAGTCTTCATCAGGACTGTATTAGAGAGCAACCTATGATGGAAATAGTGTATTAGAAGAGGGCAAGCATCAATGTGGTCAAAGAAGGTCAAGTAGGGATATTACTTACCTAACCTGCAGCCAAGCCTGGCTGGGCAGGTGTGATTGGTGAGACGTGTCACGAGGCTCAATGTCGCCACGATACTATTAATCCGGTGTGTTCTAAGCACATCACCAGATGTGAATATCTTTCAGGATCTGAGACAGCCCCTATCTGTAAGGTACATAACAACACGTTACCACCCAGTGGTTACATGCTAGCATGTTATGTAATCGGCTAAAGTGAATACACCAACTAATATGGATCAGGGGCAGTGAAATTAGACCCAAGCGGGCCCAGGGGCCTCAATACTATAAAGACGGAACTGGAGCGATAATTACAATAATTCTGGAGTCAATCTGCCGTGGCATCCGTGCCGCGGCGCTGATTACACAGTCCCGAGACCAACGTGCACGCCTCACACGCGTCCTCGAGGACGTTTATAACCGGTTTGCCGGTGTTCATTCAGTATTGCCAGCATCCGGCCGGAGCGGCACATGAAGATACTGAGTGCTCCTGCTTTAAGGTAAAGATCGCTGCTCCATGTGAGCTATTATGCTTCCCCCGGCAGGAAATGGAATATTTATACTTACGATCTCGTCCAGCGCTGGTTATTGTTTAACTTTGACACGCTGTTTGCTAGAAGCGCTAAACAGGTTTGCTTCTTGATCGGGTTGAGCACCCATGGGTCTTTTCTGTGTGTAGTGTTACCGGGAATATTGACTCCAGCAGACAAGAGATGTGTCGAAAGAGGGAAGGGGTACAGAAAGAGGCAAGAGGAGTACTGATAGAAGCAAGAGAGGTGCAGAAAGAAACAACTCAAGTACAGAATGAAGCACCAAAGGTGCAGAAATTAAAAAGAGATACAGACAAAGGGAACAGGGGTGCAGAAAGGGCAAGCCGCGTGCAGAAAGAAAGAAGAGAGGTGCACAAAAAGCAACAGAGGTGCAGAGCGAAGCAATACAACTGCAGAAAAAGGCAAGAGATGTATCACAAGAAGCAAGAGTAGTACATAAAGAGGAAAGAGCTGCAGAAAGAGCTATGGGAGGGTGCATAACGAGTTATGAGAGGTGCAGAAAGAGGTAAGAGATGTACAGAAAGAGGCAAGACAACTGGAGAAAGAGGCAAGAGAAATGCAGAAGAAAGCGACAGAGATCCAGAAAGAAGCAAGATAGGTACAGAAGGCGACAAGAGTGGTGCAGAAAGAGAAGAAAGGTGCAGAAAGAGGCATGAGAGATGCATAAAGAGACAAGAGAAATACAGAAAGAGGCAAGAGAGGTGCAGAAAGAGACAAGAGAGGTGCAGAAAGAGGCAAGAGAGGTGCAGTAAGAGCCAAGAGAGGTGCCAAAAGAGGGAAGGGGGTACAGATAGAGGCAAGAGGAGTACTGATAGAAGCAGGAGAGGTGCAAAAAGAAACAACACAAGTACAGAATAAAGCAACAGAGGTGCTGAAAGAGACAAGAGGAGTGCAAAAAGAAGCAAGAGAGGTGCCAAAAGAAGCAAGAGAAGTGCAGAAAGAAGCAAGAGATGTACAGAAAGAGGCAAAAGGGCTGCAGAAAGAGGGGTACAGAAAGAGCCAAGACGAGTGCAGAAAGAGTCAAGAGAGGTGCGGAAAGAAGCAACAGAGGTCCAGAAAGAGGAAGGAGAGGTTCAGAAAGAGCTAAGAGAGATACAGAAAAAGTGAAGAGAGGTGCAGAAAGAGGGAAGAGAGGTGCAGAAAGAAGCAATACAGTTGCAGAAAAAGGAAAGAAATGAATCAAAAGAAGCAAGAGAAGTGCAGAAAGAGGCAAGAGGGCTGCAGAAAGAGGAAAGAGGTGTACAGAAAGAGCCAAGACGAGTGCAGAAAGAGTCAAGAGAGGTGCGGAAAGAAGCAACAGAGGTCCAGAAAGAGGAAGGAGAGGTTCAGAAAGAGCTAAGAGAGATACAGAAAAAGTGAAGAGAGGTGCAGAAAGAGGGAAGAGAGGTGCAGAAAGAAGCAATACAGTTGCAGAAAAAGGAAAAAAATGAATCAAAAGAAGCAAGAGAGTTACAGAAAGAGCTAAGAGAGGTGCAGAAGGTCAAGAGAGGTGCAGAAAGAGGGTAGAGAGATACAGAAAGAGGCAAGATGATTAAAGAAAAAGGCAAGAGAAGTGAAAAAAGAAGCATGAAACTACAGTGAGGTGCCGAAAGAGGCAAGAGAGCTGCAGAAAGAGCTAAGCGAGGTGCAAAAAGAGTCAACAGAGGTGCAGAAAGAGGGAAGAGAGGTACAGAAATAGGCAAGACGACTGCAGAAAGAAGTAACAGAATTACAGAAAGAAGCAACCGCGGTCCGGAAACAGGCAAGAGAAGTGCAGAGAGAGGAAAGAGAGGTACAGACAGAGGGAACAGGGGTGCAGAAATGGTCAAGACACGTGCAGAAAGAAAGAAAAGAGTTGCAGATAGAAGCAATACAGCTGCAGAAAAAGACAAGAGAGGTAACAAAAGAAGCAAGAGAAGTACAGACAGAGGTAAGAGAGCTGCAGAAAGAGCTACGGGAGGGACAGAAAGAGTTAAGAGAGATGCATAAAGAGGTAAGAGAGGTACAGAAAGAGGCAAGACAAGTGCAGAAAGAGGCAAGAGAGATCCAGAAATAAGCAAGAGAGGTGCAGAAAGAAGCAAGAGAGGTGCAGAAAGCGACACGAGATGTGCCAAAAGAGGGAAGGGGGTACAGAAAGAGGCAAGAGGAGTACTGATAGAAGCAAGAGAGGTGCAGCAAGAAACAACAAAAGTACAGAATGAAGCAACTGAGGTGCTTAAAGAGGCAAGAGGAGTGCAAAAAGAAGCAAGAGAAGTGCCAAAAGAAGCAAGAGAAGTGCAGAAAGAAGCAAGAGATGTACAGAAATAGGCAAGACGAGTGCAGAAAGAGTCAAGAGAGGTGCGGAAAGAAGCAACAGAGGTCCAGAAAGAGGAAGGAGAGGTACAGAAAAAGTCAAGAGAGGTGCAGAAAGAGGGAAGAGAGGTGCAGAAAGAAGCAATAGAGCTGCAGAAAAAGGAAAGAAATGAATCAAATGAAGCAAGAGAAGTACAGAAAGAGGCAAGAAAGCTGCAGAAAGAGCTAAGAGAGGGACAGAAAGAGAGGTGTAGAAAGTGGTAAGAGAGGTACCGAAAGAGGCAAGCTAGCTATAGAAAAAGGCAAGAGAAGTGATAAAAGAAGCATGAGAAGTGCAGAAATAAACAAGTGATGTGCCGAAAGAGGCAAGAGAGCTGCAGAAAGAGCTAAGCGAGGTGCAAAAAGAGTCAACAGAAGTGCAGAAAGAGGGAAGAGAGGTACAGAAAGAGGCAAGACGACTGCAGAAAGAGGCAAGAGAAAAGCAGAAAAAAGCACGAGAGGGGCAGAAAGAGACAAGAGATGTGCCGAAAGAGGGAAGGGGTACAGAAAGAGGCAAGAGGAGTACTGATAGAAGCAAGAGAGGTGCAGAAAGAAACAACACAAGTACAGAATGAAGCAACAAAGGTGCAGAAATTAAAAAGAGATACAGACAAAGGGAACAGGGGTGCAGAAAGGGCAAGCCGCGTGCAGAAAGAAAGAAGAGAGGTGCACAAAAAGCAACAGAGGTGCAGAGCGAAGCAATACAGCTGCAGAAAAAGGCAAGAGATGTATCACAAGAAGCAAGAGTAGTACGTAAAGAGGAAAGAGAGCTGCAGAAAGAGCTATGGGAGGGTGCAGAACGAGTTATGAGAGGTGCAGAAAGAGGTAAGAGAGGTACAGAAAGAGGCAAGACGACTGGAGAAAGAGGCATGAGAAATGCAGAAGAAAGCAACAGAGATCCAGAAAGAAGCAAGATAGGTACAGAAGGAGACAAGAGAGGTGCAGAAAGAGAAGAAAGGTGCAGAAAGAGGCAAGAGAGATGCATAAAGAGACAAGAGAAATACAGAAAGAGGCAAGAGAGGTGCAGATAGAGACAAGAGAGGTGCAGAAAGAGGCAAGAGAGGTGCAGTAAGAGCCAAGAGAGGTGCCAAAAGAGGGAAGGGGGTACAGATAGAGGCAAGAGGAGTACTGATAGAAGCAGGAGAGGTGCAAAAAGAAACAACACAAGTACAGAATAAAGCAACAGAGGTGCTGAAAGAGACAAGAGGAGTGCAAAAAGAAGCAAGAGAGGTGCCAAAAGAAGCAAGAGAAGTGCAGAAAGAGGCAAGAGGGCTGCAGAAAGAGGCGTACAGAAAGAGCCAAGACGAGTGCAGAAAGAGTCAAGAGAGGTGCGGAAAGAAGCAACAGAGGTCCAGAAAGAGGAAGGAGAGGTTCAGAAAGAGCTAAGAGAGATACAGAAAAAGTGAAGAGAGTTGCAGAAAGAGGGAAGAGAGGTGCAGAAAGAAGCAATACAGTTGCAGAAAAAGGAAAGAAATGAATCAAAAGAAGCAAGAGAAGTACAGAAAGAGGCAAGAGAGTTACAGAAAGAGCTAAGAGAGGTGCAGAAGGTCAAGAGAGAGTGCAGAAAGAGGGTAGAGAGATACAGAAAGAGGCAAGATGACTATAGAAAAAGGCAAGAGAAGTGATAAAAGAAGCATGAAAGTACAGAAATAAACAAGTGAGGTGCCGAAAGAGGCAAGAGAGCTGCAGAAAGAGCTAAGCGAGGAGCAAAAAGAGTCAACAGAGGTGCAGAAAGAGGAAAGAGAGGTATGGAAAGAGGCAGGACGACTGCAGAAAGAAGTAACAGAGTTACAGAAAGAAGCAACCGCGGTGCAGAAACAGGCAAGAGAACTGCAGAGAGAGGAAAGAGAGGTACAGACAGAGGGAACAGGGGTGCAGAAATGGGCAAGACGCGTGCAGAAAGAAAGAAAAGAGTTGAAGAAAGAAGCAATACAGCTGCAGAAAAAGACAAGAGAGGTAACTAAAGAAGCAAGAGAAGTACAGACAGAGGTAAGAGAGCTGCAGAAAGAGCTACGGGAGGGACAGAAAGAGTTAAGAGAGATGCATAAAGAGGTAAGAGAGGTACAGAAAGAGGCAAGACAAGTGCAGAAAGAGGCAAGAGAGATCCAGAAATAAGCAAGAGAGGTGCAGAAAGAAGCAAGATAGGTGCAGAAAGAGACAAGAGAGGTGCAGAAAGCGACAAGAGATGTGCCAAAAGAGGAAAGGGGGTACAGAAAGAGGCAAGAGGAGTACTGATAGAAGCAAGAGAGGTGCACAAAAAAACAACACAAGTACAGAATGAAGCAACAGAGGTGCTGAAAGAGGCAAGAGGAGTGCAAAAAGAAGCAAGAGAAGTGCCAAAAGAAGCAAGAGAAGTGCAGAAAGAAGCAACAGATGTACAGAAAGAGGCAAGACGAGTGCAGAAATAGTCAAGAGAGGTGCGGAAAGAAGCAACAGAGGTCCAGAAAGAGGAAGGAGAGGTACAGAAAAAGTCAAGAGAGGTGCAGAAAGAGGGAAGAGAGGTGCAGAAAGAAGCAATACAGCTGCAGAAAAAGGAAATAAATGAATCAAATGAAGCAAGAGAAGTACAGAAAGAGGCAAGAAAGCTGCAGAAAGAGCTAAGAGAGGGACAGAACGAGGTAAGAGAGGTGTAGAAAGTGGTAAGAGAGGTACCGAAAGAGGGAAGCTAGCTATAGAAAAAGGCAAGAGAAGTGATAAAAGAAGCATGAGAAAAGCAGAAATAAACAAGTGAGGTGCTGAAAGAGGCAAGAGAGCTGCAGAAAGAGCTAAGCGAGGTGCAAAAAGAGTCAACAGAAGTGCAGAAAGAGGGAGGAGAGGTACAGAAAGAGGCAAGACGACTGCAGAAAGAGGCAAGAGAAAAGCAGAAAAAAGCACGAGAGTTGCAGAAAGAGACAAGAGAGGTGCAGAAAGAGACAAGAGATGTGCCGAAAAAGGGAAGGGGTACAGAAAGAGGCAAGAGGAGTACTGATAGAAGCAAGAGAGGTGCAGAAAGAAACAACACAAGTACAGAATGAAGCAACAAAGGTGCAGAAATTAAAAAGAGATACAGACAAAGGGAACAGGGGTGCAGAAAGGGCAAGCCGCGTGCAGAAAGAAAGAAGAGAGGTGCACAAAAAGCAACAGAGGTACAGAGCGAAGCAATACAGCTGCAGAAAAAGGAAAGAGATGTATCACAAGAAGCAAGAGTAGTACAGAAAGAGGAAAGAGAGCTGCAGAAAGAGCTAAGGGAGGGTGCAGAACGAGTTATGAGAGGTGCAGAAAGAGGTAAGAGAGGTACAGAAAGAGGCAAGACGACTGGAGAAAGAGGCAAGAGAAATGCAGAAGAAAGCGACAGAGATCCAGAAAGAAGCAAGATAGGTACAGAAGGAGACAAGAGAGGTGCAGAAAGAGAAGAAAGGTGCAGAAAGAGGCAAGAGAGATGCATAAAGAGACAAGAGAAATACAGAAAGAGGCAAGAGAGGTGCAGAAAGAGACAAGAGAGGTGCACAAAGAGGCAAGAGAGGTGCAGTAAGAGCCAAGAGAGGTGCCAAAAGAAGGAAGGGGGTACAGATAGAGGCAAGAGGAGTACTGATAGAAGCAGGAGAGGTGCAGAAAGAAACAACACAAGTACAGAATAAAGCAACAGAGGTGCTGAAAGAGACAAGAGGAGTGCAAAAAGAAGCAAGATAGGTGCCAAAAGAAGCAAGAGAAGTGCAGAAAGAAGCAAGAGATGTACAGAAAGAGGCAAGAGGGCTGCAGAAAGAGGAAAGAGGTGTACAGAAAGAGCCAAGACGAGTGCAGAAAGAGTCAAGAGAGGTGCGGAAAGAAGCAACAGAGGTCCAGAAAGAGGAAGGAGAGGTTCAGAAAGAGCTAAGAGAGATACAGAAAAAGTGAAGAGAGGTGCAGAAAGAGGGAAGAGAGGTGCAGAAAGAAGCAATACAGTTGCAGAAAAAGGAAAGAAATGAATCAAAAGAGGCAAGAGAAGTACAGAAAGAGGCAAGAGAGTTACAGAAAGAGCTAAGAGAGGTGCAGAAGGTCAAGAGAGGTGCAGAATGAGGGAAGAGAGGTACAGAAATAGGCAATACGACTGCAGAAAGAAGTAACAGAATTACAGAAAGAAGCAACAGCGGTGCAGAAACAGGCAAGAGAAGTGCAGAGAGAGGAAAGAGAGGTACAGACAGAGGGAAAAGGGATGTAGAAATGGGCAAGACGCGTGCAGAAAGAAAGTAGAGAGTTGCAGAGAAAGCAACAGAGGTGGAGAAAGAAGCAATACAGTCGCAGAAAAAGGCAAGAGATATATCAAAAGAAGCAATAGAGGTACAGAAAGAGGCAAGAGAGCTACAGAAAGAAGCAACATAGGTGCAGAAAGAGGAAAGAGAGTTACTGAAAGAGCTAAGAGAGGTGCAGAAGGTCAAGAGAGGTGCAGAAAGAGGGTAGAGAGATACAGAAAGAGGCAAGATGACTATAGAAAAAGGCAAGAGAAGCGATAAAAGAAGCATGAAAGTGCAGAAATAAACAAGTGAGGTGCCGAAAGAGGCAAGAGAGCTGCAGAAAGAGCTAAGCGAGGTGCAAAAAGAGTCAACAGAAGTGCAGAAAGAGGGAAGAGAGGTACAGAAATAGGCAAGACGACTGCAGAAAGAAGTAACAGAATTACAGAAAGAAGCAACAGCGGTGCAGAAACAGGCAAGAGAAGTGCAGAGAGAGGAAAGAGAGGTACAGACAGAGGGAACAGGGGTGCAGAAATGGGCAAGACGCGTGCAGAAAGAAAGAAAAGAGTTGCAGAAAAAGCAACAGAGGTGCAGAAAGAAGCAATACAGATGCAGAAAAAGGCAAAATATATCTCAAAAGAAGCAATAGAGGTACAGAAAGAGGCAAGAGAGCTACAGAAAGAAGCAACAGAGGTGCAGAAAGAGGAAAGAGAGTCACAGAAAGAGCTAAGAGAGGTGCAGAAGGTCAAGAGAGGTGCAGAAAGAGGTTAGAGAGATACAGAAAGAGGCAAGATGACTATAGAAAAAGGCAAGAGAAGTAATAAAAGAAGCATGAAAGTACCCAAATAAACAAGTGAGGTGCCGAAAGAGGCAAGAGAACTGCAGAAAGAGCTAAGCGAGGAGCAAAAAGAGTCAACAGAGGTGCAGAAAGAGGGAAGAGAGGTACAGAAAGAGGCAAGATGACTGCAGAAAGAAGTAACAGAGTTACAGAAAGAGGCAACCGCGGTGCAGAAACAGGCAAGAGAAGTGCAGAGAGAGGAAAGAGAGGTACAGACAGAGGGAACAGGGGTGCAGAAATGGTCAAGACACGTGCAGAAAGAAAGAAAAGAGTTGCAGATAGAAGCAATACAGCTGCAGAAAAAGACAAGAGCGGTAACAAAAGAAGCAAGAGAAGTACAGACAGAGGTAAGAGAGCTGCAGAAAGAGCTATGGGAGGGACAGAAAGAGTTAAGAGAGATGCATAAAGAGGTAAGAGAGGTACAGAAAGAGGCAAGACAAGTGCAGAAAGAGGCAAGAGAGATCCAGAAATAAGCAAGAGAGGTGCAGAAAGAAGCAAGAGAGGTGCAGAAAGAGACAAGAGAGGTGCAGAAAGCGACAAGAGATGTGCCAAAAGAGGGAAGGGGGTACAGAAAGAGGCAAGAGGAGTACTGATAGAAGCAAGAGAGGTGCAGAAAGAAACAAAACAAGTACAGAATGAAGCAACAGAGGTGCTTAAAGAGGCAAGAGGAGTGCAAAAAGAAGCAAGAGAAGTGCCAAAAGAAGCAAGAGAAGTGCAGAAAGAAGCAAGAGATGTACAGAAATAGGCAAAACGAGTGCAGAAAGAGTCAAGAGAGGTGCGGAAAGAAGCAACAGAGGTCCAGAAAGAGGAAGGAGAGGTACAGAAAAAGTCAAGAGAGGTGCAGAAAGAGGGAAGAGAGGTGCAGAAAGAAGCAATAGAGCTGCAGAAAAAGGAAAGAAATGAATCAAATGAAGCAAGAGAAGTACAGAAAGAGGCAAGAAAGCTGCAGAAAGAGCTAAGAGAGGGACAGAAAGAGGTAAGAGAGGTGTAGAAAGTGGTAAGAGAGGTACCGAATGAGGCAAGCTAGCTATAGAAAAAGGTAAGAGAAGTGATAAAAGAAGCATGAGAAGTGCAGAAATAAACAAGTGAGGTGCCGAAAGAGGCAAGAGAGCTGCAGAAAGAGCTAAGCGAGGTGCAAAAAGAGTCAACAGAAGTGCAGAAAGAGGGAAGAGAGGTACAGAAAGAGGCAAAACGACTGCAGAAAGAGGCAAGAGAAAAGCAGAAAAAAGCACGAGAGGTGCAGAAAGAGACAAGAGAGGTGCAGAAAGAGACAAGAGATGTGCCAAAAGAGGGAAGGGGTACAGAAAGAGGCAAAAGGAGTACTGATAGAAGCAAGAGAGGTGCAGAAAGAAACAACACAAGTACAGAATGAAGCAACAAAGGTGCAGAAATTAAAAAGAGATACATACAAAGGGAACAGGGGTGCAGAAAGGGCAAGCCGCGTGCAGAAAGAAAGAAGAGAGGTGCACAAAAAGCAACAGAGGTGCAGAGCGAAGCAATACAGCTTCAGAAAAAGGCAAGAGATGTATCACAAGAAGCAAGAGTAGTACATAAAGAGGAAAGAGAGCTGCAGAAAGAGCTATGGGAGGGTGCAGAACGAGTTATGAGAGGTGCAGAAAGAGGTAAGAGAGGTACAGAAAGAGGCAAGACGACTGGAGAAAGAGGCAAGAGAAATGCAGAAGAAAGCGACAGAGATCCAGAAAGAAGCAAGATAGGTACAGAAGGAGACAAGAGAGGTGCAGAAAGAGAAGAAAGGTGCAGAAAGAGGCAAGAGAGATGCATAAAGAGACAAGAGAAATACAGAAAGAGGCAAGAGAGGTGCAGAAAGAGACAAGAGAGGTGCAGAAAGAGGCAAGAGAGGTGCAGTAAGAGCCAGGAGAGGTGCCAAAAGAGGGAAAGGGGTACAGATAGAGGCAAGAGGAGTACTGATAGAAGCAGGAGAGGTGCAAAAAGAAACAACGCAAGTACAGAATAAAGCAACAGAGGTGCTGAAAGAGACAAGAGGAGTGCAAAAAGAAGCAAGAGAGGTGCCAAAAGAAGCAAGAGAAGTGCAGAAAGAAGCAAGAGATGTACAGAAAGAGGCAAGAGGGCTGCAGAAAGAGGGGTACAGAAAGAGCCAAGACGAGTGCAGAAAGAGTCAAGAGAGGTGCAGAAAGAAGCAACAGAGGTCCAGAAAGAGGAAGGAGAGGTTCAGAAAGAGCTAAGAGAGATACAGAAAAAGTGAAGAGAGGTGCAGAAAGAGGGAAGAGAGGTGCAGAAAGAAGCAATACAGTTGCAGAAAAAGGAAAGAAATTAATCAAAAGAAGCAAGAGAAGTACAGAAAGAGGCAAGAGAGTTACAGAAAGAGCTAAGAGAGGTGCAGAAGGTCAATAGAGGTGCAGAAAGAGGGTAGAGAGATACAGAAAGAGGCAAGATGACTATAGAAAAAGGCAAGAGAAGTGATAAAAGAAGCATGAAAGTACAGAAATAAACAAGTGAGGTGCCGTAAGAGGCAAGAGAGCTGCAGAAAGAGCTAAGCGAGGAGGAAAAAGAGTCAACAGAGGTGCAGAAAGAGGAAAGAGAGGTACGGAAAGAGGCAGGACGACTGCAGAAAGAAGTAACAGAGTTACAGAAAGAAGCAACCGCGGTGCAGAAACAGGCAAGAGAACTGAAGAGAGAGGAAAGAGAGGTACAGACAGAGGGAACAGGGGTGCAGAAATGGGCAAGACGCGTGCAGAAAGAAAGAAAAGAGTTGCAGAAAGAAGCAATACAGCTGCAGAAAAAGACCAGAGAGGTAACAAAAGAATCAAGAGAAGTACAGACAGAGGTAAGAGAGCTGCAGAAAGAGCTACGGGAGGGACAGAAAGAGTTAAGAGAGATGCATAAAGAGGTAAGAGAGGTACAGAAAGAGGCAAGACAAGTGCAGAAAGAGGCAAGAGAGATCCAGAAATAAGCAAGAGAGGTGCAGAAAGAAGCAAGAGAGGTGTAGAAAGAGACAAGAGAGGTGCAGAAAGCGACAAGAGATGTGCCGAAAGAGGAAAGGGGGTACAGAAAGAGGCAATAGGAGTACTGATAGAAGCAAGAGAGGTGCACAAAGAAACAACACAAGTACAGAATGAAGCAACAGAGGTGCTGAAAGAGGCAAGAGGAGTGCAAAAAGAAGCAAGAGAAGTGCCAAAAGAAGCAAGAGAAGTGCAGAAAGAAGCAAGAGATGTACAGAAAGAGGCAAGACGAGTGCAGAAAGAGTCAAGAAAGGTGCGGAAAGAAGCAACAGAGGTCCAGAAAGAGGAAGGAGAGGTACAGAAAAAGTCAAGAGAGGTGCAGAAAGAGGGAAGAGAGGTGCAGAAAGAAGCAATACAGCTGCAGAAAAAGGAAAGAAATGAATCAAATGAAGCAAGAGAAGTACAGAAAGAGGCAAGAAAGCTGCAGAAAGAGCTAAGAGAGGGACAGAAAGAGGTAAGAGAGGTGTAGAAAGTGGTAAGAGATGTACCGAAAGAGGGAAGCTAGCTATAGAAAAAGGCAAGAGAAGTGATAAAAGAAGCATGAGAAGTGCAGAAATAAACAAGTGAGGTGCTGAAAGAGGCAAGAGAGCTGCAGAAAGAGCTACACGAGGTGCAAAAAGAGTCAACAGAAGTGCAGAAAGAGGGAAGAGAGGTACAGAAAGAATTTAAAAAATTTGAATTTAAAAACATTTGTACAGCGCACGCATACCCAACGGTTTCATGGCGCTAGTGAAAGATCAGTGGATGGCAGCGGCGACGGATTTAGGGGAAGGCTTGGGTGAACAGAAAAGTTTTAAGATTTTTACGGAACAGGGAGTACGAGAGGGAGGTGCGTAGAGCGATTGGGAGGGAGTTCCAAAACGTTGGGGCCAGGACAGCGAATCTCACTCCGCCCGACCTCTGCTTTTTAAAGCGAGGGATGGTAAGAAGGGCCAAGTGAGCCGAGCGGAGTTCTCTGCCTGGACAGTAAGGTTTGATAAGAGAGCAGATGAATTTAGGAGCAGTGCCCGCTCTGGCTTGGTAGGTAAGACAGCCGAGCTTAAACAGGGCGCGCTCTCTTATCGGGAGCCAGTGCAGGGTCTTGAGTAAAGGGGTGACCCGATGATATCTGGGAAGGCCATGGATCAGACGGGCCGCCTGGTTCTGCACCAGTTGCAGACGGTGGATCATATATGCAGGGGCTCCGTTATAGACTATGTTGCCATAGTCTATCCGAGATAGCACCATGGCCATCATGATGATTTTTAGAGCAGGGGGGGAAAAGAAGCGGGAAACCTTCCTAATCACTCTAAGGGAAAAGAAGGATGAGGAGACCACAGAGTTAACTTGTGGGAGAACCGAAAGCTGGGGATTAAGAAAGATACCCAAAGTCTTCACTTTAGGAACCGGGAGTGGAGGGACACCAAGGGAAGGGGGCCAAAAGGAGGGAGACCAGGGACTGCAGCCACCTCCGGTCAAGACCAGTTCAGTCTTGTCCGGATTGAGTTTGAGGTGGCTGCAGTTCATCCAATCTTGAATAAGGGTCATGGTGGTTTGAACATTCAGAGCGGATGAAGATGAATGGGATAGATTGAAGATTAACTGGAGATCATCCGCATAATTAAATACGGTGACCTCCAGTTGCTGTAACATAAAAATGAGAGGGAAGATATAAAGGTTAAACAAAAGAGGGGAAAGTGATGAGCCTTGGGGGACCCCGCACTCTACCTTGCGGGTGGCTGCTGCAAAATCAGCCAGATGGACACTCTGTGTTCTCTCAGCCAGGAAGGACTGCAGCCAACGGAAGGCTAGGCCCTCAACCCCGCCGCCCTGACACGGTTAAGAAGAATGGTGTGGTTCACCGTGTCAAAAGCGGCGGATAGGTCAAGGAGAATCAGAGCTTGCGGACGGTTGATGTCGATTCCGTCACGCAGCTTGTCCATAACTGAAATGACCACCTTTTCGGTAGAGTGCAGGGGGCGGAAACCAGCTTGACAGGGGGAAAGGCAGTGATTTGTCTCAATGTGAGTACTCAGCGTGGAAGTGATGTGGGTTTCGAGTACCTTAGCAAGGTAGGGGAGGAGTGAAATAGGACGGTAATTGGAAGCAGAGAGGGGATCGGCGTCCAGCTTTTTCAGAATAGGGATGACAACCGCAGATTTATGTGAAATAGGAACGTGACCATGAATAAGGGAGTCATTGAGGAGGGTCAGGGGAGGGGTGAGGCAGACTGAATAGATTTCCCTGAGTATGTTAGCGGGGGCAAAATCCTGAGGCGAGCCTGATTTGACCCGTTGAAGCAGGGGAACGAGGGTATCAGTGGTAAGGAGTGGGAAGTTGGACAATTTAGCAGAGGGGTGGGGGGGGAAGGGTCCATGAAAGTGGGGGAGGGGAGGGGAATGTTATGTTTAATCTTTTTAACTTTATCTATAAAAAACTCATTGAGCGAGTCACAGAGGAGTTGGGACGGGGGAGTGGTGGACGTGACTCTGGTGGAGGAGGCAAGCTCGTGAACAGTGGAGAAAATTTCTTTCGATTGAGACTCTGCAACCAATATCCGGTGGGTGTAATATTCAGCCTTAGCTTCCAGAATGGTCTTTTTATAGGTATGCAGAGTGGCCAAATAGATGGTTTTTAAGGCAGGATCGTAAGTTCTACGCCAGACTCTTTCAGCCCTTCTAGCAGCAAGTTTTTTCTCTTTCAGATCGGGGGTGAACCAGCGATTGGCTGCATGGGCCCGTTTTACTGAAAGGCGCCTGAAGGGGGCGAGTTCATCTCCAGCCCTCGTGAGCCAGTTGTTAATCGCGGCAAGTTGAAGGCAAGACGACTGCAGAAAGAGGCAAGAGAAAAGCAGAAAAAAGCACGAGAGGTGCAGAAAGAGACAAGAGAGGTGCAGGTAGAGACAAGGGATGTGCCGAAAAAGGGAAGGGGTACAGAAAGAGGCAAGAGGAGTACTGATAGAAGCAAGAGAGGTGCAGAAAGAAACAACACAAGTACAGAATGAAGCAACAAAGGTGCAGGAATTAAAAAGAGATACAGACAAAGGGAACAGGGGTGCAGAAAGGGCAAGCCGCGTGCAGAAAGAAAGAAGAGAGGTGCACAAAAAGCAACAGAGGTGCAGAGCGAAGCAATACAGCTGCAGAAAAAGGCAAGAGATGTATCACAAGAAGCAAGAGTAGTACAGAAAGAGGAAAGAGAGCTGCAGAAAGAGCTAAGGGAGGGTGCAGAACAAGTTATGAGAGGTGCAGAAAGAGGTAAGAGAGGTACAGAAAGAGGCAAGAGGACTGGAGAAAGAGGCAAGAGAAATGCAGAAGAAAGCGACAGAGATCCAGAAAGAAGCAAGATAGGTACAGAAGGAGACAAGAGAGGTGCAGAAAGAGAAGAAAGGTGCAGAAAGAGGCAAGAGAGATGCATAAAGAGACAAGAGAAATACAGAAAGAGGCAAGAGAGGTGCAGAAAGAGACAAGAGAGGTGCAGAAAGAGGCAAGAGAGGTGCAGTAAGAGCCAAGAGAGGTGCCAAAAGAGGGAAGGGGGTACAGATAGAGGCAAGAGGAGTACTGATAGAAGCAGGAGAGGTGCAGAAAGAAACAACACAAGTACAGAATAAAGCAACAGAGGTGCTGAAAGAGACAAGAGGAGTGCAAAAAGAAGCAAGAGAGGTGCCAAAAGAAGCAAGAGAAGTGCAGAAAGAAGCAAGAGATGTACAGAAAGAGGCAAGAGGGCTGCAGAAAGAGGAAAGAGGTGTACAGAAAGAGCCAAGACGAGTGCAGAAAGAGTCAAGAGAGGTGCGGAAAGAAGCAACAGAGGTCCAGAAAGAGGAAGGAGAGGTTCAGAAAGAGCTAAGAGAGATACAGAAAAAGTGAAGAGAGGTGCAGAAAGAGGGAAGAGAGGTGCAGAAAGAAGCAATACAGTTGCAGAAAAAGGAAAGAAATGAATCAAAAGAAGCAAGAGAAGTACAGAAAGAGGCAGGAGAGTTACAGAAAGAGCTAAGAGAGGTGCAGAAGGTCAAGAGAGGTGCAGAAAGAGGGTAGAGAGATACAGAAAGAGGCAAGATGACTATAGAAAAAGGCAAGAGAAGTGATAAAAGAAGCATGAAAGTACAGAAATAAACAAGTGAGGTGCCGAAAGAGGCAAGAGAGCTGCAGAAAGAGCTAAGCGAGGAGCAAAAAGAGTCAACAGAGGTGCAGAAAGAGGAAAGAGAGGTACGGAAAGAGGCAAGACGACTGCAGAAAGAAGTAACAGAGTTACAGAAAGAAGCAACCGCGGTCCAGAAACAGGCAAGAGAAGTGCAGAGAGAGGAAAGAGAGGTACAGACAGAGGGAACAGTGGTGCAGAAATGGGCAAGACACGTGCAGAAAGAAAGAAAAGAGTTGCAGAAAGAAGCAATACAGCTGCAGAAAAAGACAAGAGAGGTAACAAAAGAAGCAAGAGAAATACAGACAGAGGTAAGAGAGCTGCAGAAAGAGCTACGGGAGGGACAGAAAGAGGTAAGAGAGATGCATGAAGAGGTAAGAGAGGTACAGAAAGAGGCGAGACAAGTGCAGAAAGAGGCAAGAGAGATCCAGAAATAAGCAAGAGAGGTACAGAAAGAAGCAAGAGAGGTGCAGAAAAAGACAAGAGAGGTGCAGAAAGCGACAAGAGATGTGCCGAAAGAGGGAAGGGGGTGCAGAAAGAGGCAAGAGGAGTACTGATAGAAGCAAGAGAGGTGCAGAAAGAAACAACACAAGTACAGAATGAAGCAACAGAGGTGCTGAAAGAGGCAAGAGGAGTGCAAAAAGAAGCAAGAGAAGTGCCAAAAGAAGCAAGAGAAGTGCAGAAAGAAGCAAGAGATGTACAGAAAGAGGCAAGAGGGCTGCAGAAAGAGGAAAGAGGGGTACAGAAAGAGCCAAGACGAGTGCAGAAAGAGTCAAGAGAGATCCAGAAATAAGCAAAAGAGGTGCAGAAAGAAGCAAGAGAGGTGCAGAAAGAGACAAGAGAGGTGCAGAAAGCGACAAGAGATGTGCCGAAAGAGGGAAGGGGGTACAGAAAGAGGCAAGAGGAGTACTAATAGAAGCAATAGAGGTGCAGAAATAAACAACACAAGTACAGAATGGAGCAACAGATGTGCTGAAAGAGGCAAGAGGAGTGCAAAAAGAAGCAAGAGAAGTGCCAAATAAGCAAGAGAAGTGCAGAAAGAAGCAAGAGATGTACGGAAAGAGGCAAGAGGGCTGCAGAAAGAGGAAAGAGGGGTACAGAAAGAGCTAAGACGAGTGCAGGAAGAGTCAAGAGAGGTGCGGAAAGAAGCAACAGAGGTCCAGAAAGAGGAAGGAGAGGTACAGAAAAAGTCAAGAGAGGTGCAGAAAGAGGGAAGAGAGGTGCAGAAAGAAGCAATACAGCTGCAGAAAAAGGAAAGAAATGAATCAAATGAAGCAAGATAAGTACAGAAAGAGGCAAGAGAGCTGCAGAAAGAGCTAAGAGAGGGACAGAAAGAGGTAAGGGATGTGTAGAAAGTGGTAAGAGAGGTACCGAAAGAGGCAAGCTAGTTATAGAAAAAGGCAAGAGAAGTGATAAAAGATGCATGAGAAGTGCAGAAATAAACAAGTGAGGTGCCGAAAGAGGCAAGAGCGCTGCATAAAGAGCTAAGCGAGGTGCAAAAAGAGTCAACAGAAATGCAGAAAGAGGGAAGAGAGGTACAGCAAGAGGCAAGACGACTGCAGAAAGAGGCAAGAGAAAAGCAGAAAAAAGCACAAGACGTGCAGAAAGAGACAAGAGAGGTACAGAAAGAGACAAGAGATGTGCCGAAAGAGGGAAGGGGTACAGAAAGAGGCAAGAGGAGTACTGATAGAAGCAAGAGAGGTGCAGAAAGAAACAACACAAATACAGAATAAAGCAACAAAGGTGCAGACATTAAAAAGAGATACAGACAGAGGGAACAGGGGTGCAGAAATAGGCAAGCCGAATGCAGAAAGAAAGAAGAGAGGTGCACAAAAAGCAACAGAGGTGCACAGCGAAGCAATACAGCTGCAGAAAAAAGCAAGAGATGTATCGCAAGAAGCAAGAGTAGTACAGAAAGAGGAAAGAGAGCTACAGAAAGAGCTAAGGGAGGGTGCAGAATGAATTATAAGAGGTGCAGAAAGAGGTAAGAGAGGTACAGAAAAAGTCAAGAGAGGTGCAGAAAGAGGGAAGAGAGATGTAGAAAGAAGCAATATGTTGAAAATTAGTACGTTTTGGTGAACATTATCTGCGCCATCTTGCCTCTTCCCCTGATGCCACACTTTTGTCGTGCGCGCCCGCCATTTTAAGATGCCCCGATCAGAACAAACCCTTTTGCATGCCGCTGGCCCCTGACATAGCCCTTTGCCTTCGCTAAGCCTGCACGCTGACCACCCCCTGCTTGCACCTGCCTTTGAGTCATAAACCCCTCTTCGGCGCTGCTCTGCCCCAGGCCCTCATCCTGTTCCCAGCGCGACACCTCCCTGCTTTCCTTTCATGATCTCCGGCCCTTAGATGCAAACCCCCTTTTTCCCCGTGTGCCCGTTTTGTCCTCCCCGTTCCCAAGCCGACACCCAGCTCTGCCGATACCATCCTTGCCCCTCCCCGTACAATAGAAAGCTTCCCCCATCAAAGAATCCCCGGGTTGATCAAAGCCCCCACCCCATGAGACCCGATCAAACCCCCCACATTCCGTGAATCGGCGGATTATCCAGCTGCGCGATGCTCATCACCTGTTGTGACTAGGGTGGGGACTTCAACTGTAAATGTGTATGGGAACGGGCCCAAAGGGGAGTTCCGAGAATGTCTTTTCCGTACATCAAAGCTTTAACATGTATGTGTAATCTACAATAAAGTCATAAATGTGGGTATAAGAGGCGAGGCCTCAGGAATACAGTTAGAGCACCTCAGAACGATACCTTCTGTCCGTTTCGTTGTGTTCTCCTCCGGAGAGAATAAAAAAACCTTGTTTCCTGCTTTCCAGTCTCCAGCGCCTGCCTCTTCATTTGATTTAATAACTAGAGGGCCACAGAGGCAATACCGCCGGGCAAATATCGATTGTCCCCGACCCGATTGAACTTTTTACAATTGGCGTCCCAAGCGTGGGGCCCATCAGCGACTCGTGGATCCAGTGGGAGAGGTCCCGATGACAGAGTGAACGACTGCAACGATCGGGAGAGCTCTTGCCCAATAGACCCTCGTCTGGGTGCCGATCATCCGAACTTCACTAGTTCCGAACAGACCTCTCTCGAGTGCCGTGAGAAATACGAGAAAAAGAGGACGATCGGGCGCTGGATTCGGAAGACAAGAAACTGTCCACATGGTCCGGGTAAGGTCGTGTTGCCACGACAAGTTGCGAAAAATTTGTTTGATTGCTTGATTGTTCAAAATACTAGTATTGCTCGTTTTATTTTTATTTTTTTTATTTGGAGATTCACTGTCTGCAAACAGAGAAACAACAGGCTCTCTCTCTTTGCAAGCAGTGGAGGATAGGTAGGGTAGCAGCCGTGCTCGTCTTCTTTCTCCCCCACTTAATAATTGCTTGAAACTGAACTGTTGTTCGCAAAATATTGTTTCCTGGAGATTCCCTGTCTGCAAACAGGGAAGTGACCACCCTTTTTGCAGATAGTGAAAAGGGTAGGTAACGCAGATCTTTGCGGTCCTACTCATTCTCCCCATTGTTATTTATTGGTCTTTTGGTTTTTTTGATCCATGAGGTATTCACTACCTGCAAACAACGTAGAATAGAAATATTCTGTCTAGTCTTTGCACCTAGTGATAAGATAGGCAGTGCTGACTTTTAGTCCCTCGTTACGAGCCGTCATGTCTGTCTTCTCCCCACTGATAAATAGCCTGTTTAGCCCGGACCGGGTGCTAGAGGTGGACCATATAGCTCCACTAGAAGGCACCCCTAATAAGGACATGTTCATAAACTATGGGTTAGTCACCATAGCTTATAATAAATTATGGCACAGGTATACCGAAGATAGCCAAGACAAACAGTGGCCACTGGCAGGATCCTTTGACCTTGATAAAATAGAAACGTTAGAAATAGCCCTTCGAAATAATAAGACAACGCCAATTATGCTCGACAGTCTCGGTATGTGGCGCAGAGAGGCTACGAAATGACAGAGAAAAGACGAGGACAAACCAAGTAGAGAAATATACCGACAGGACAACCCCAGGACACCGCTACCCACAACTTATCCCCCGACACTATGCAAAGGACGACCAGACTTAGGGTCAAACCAATGCGCTTTTTGTAGGTATGTCGGACACTGGAAAGCCCAATGCCCGACTCTACTGAGCGTGAGTAAAGGCAAAGGGCCGACAAGAACGACAGACCGACAGTACGAGAAAAGGCGCGAGACAAAGAAGAACCCGACTTACATAGACAGACCAGACAGAACTACCACGTTTGATTATGCCCGATGGCACAGATTTCGCCAGGAAAATCTAAGCGGCATGCTCAAGTTCTCCTAGGTCGGGCAATGTCAAGACGGGAACCCAGCCTCGTTTAAAATTCACAGACGGAAAGAGATAATTATGACCAATAACTGTTTTTATATTTGACTTGGGTCTTTGTATGTCGTACTTGTACTGTCCCCCGTCTGAGTTTGTGTGTATGTAATGTACAAATCTGCGTCATCCCTCTACACGTGTTTCCGTGTTACTCGACCTCTGTTAGCAGAAACTTAGCATAAAAGCAACCTGGAAAGAAAGAAATGGTAAAACAAAATCCGTAGACCATCAATGAACTTGAACTTTTAATTTAACACAACAAACAAGGAATAATAACGATAAACTTTGAAAATGAAAGTCAAACAGAACATTCGCCCCCCCCCCATTCTGGAACCTTCCAAAGTAGGGCAGGGTTACGGCTACGCCCAACCAACGGCAACCCATATAAGGCGAGCCCCGCCGCCAACTCTTGGTCAGGAAATCTTAACGTATGGGGGAGCCAGAGGAGAGGCAGGAGCCCGCAGCCTGGGCATTTGCAGGTAGTCCCGCCACATGTCTCCTTGGCCGGCCGCAACGGGCCTGGAAAGACTAAGGTAGTCCCGCCACATGTCAAGAGGAGAACGAGGCACCTCTTCCTTTTCTCTTCCGTCACAGCCGCAGCAGTCCTGGACGGCGGGATGTCCTGCACGTACCTCCACAACAATTTGTCCAAGTTGGGCTGGGAGGGAGAGGCGACGCGGACGAGCCTCTCCCACCTCCACCGGTAGGAGGTTTCCCAGCCCCCAGCCCGACGCCGAACACCCCCAGTCAGGCGATGGTGCCCATACTTCCACAGCACCGGACACACCATGGTGGCACCCCAGTACTTGCGCAGCACCGAACGTACAATGGTGGCACCCCAGTATTTGCGCAGCACCGAACGTACAATGGTGGCACTTGGGGAACACCGGATGTGGAGAGACCTTTATGCGGGGCGATGAAAAGCAGCGGCATGGAGTGCACCGGGAGAAGGAGACGATGTGAACGAGTCTCCCTCGCCCCCCCAGGTGGGGGCATCACAGCTGCACCCCAGCTGAACGTCCCGCTTACACAAAACAGGGACCTCTTCCTTTCACTCCGAAGGATCTCTTCCATTCTTGCAAACTCGACGAGAGTGGCCCCTGTAGGGCCTCAAAATGGCGTCTGGATCCGCTGGAAGGCGGGCCCCGGCCACTAGAGTAACTTTGGCCAGCCATATAACTCGAACATTTGTCCCATGGAGCACGAGCCCCCATCTCCGACAGCATCTCCGCAGCCTTGAAGATCATACAAAGGTCCCCGGCGGAACCTTCGGCCTTTGCAGGTTTCCGGTAAGGGACGGCTGCCTTGATCGCCAACGAAACAAACATGACATTGCCACACCTTCTGTTAGCGTGAATTCTAGAACTGCCGAAAAGGACTCTGGTCCAAACTGCCAGTAATGGAAACATTTCCCCCTGATGCTGCTTCCGGACTGTGCCGGCCCCGCCCAAAATGGCGCTGGTATCAATCGGAACTTACGAACACCTCGTGGTGTTCCTTCGCACTAATATAAACTTGATGTTCTGAGATTTTATATGATCCTTTGTACACTTGGCTAGAAAAGACAAGGAGAACTCACACGACGAACAGTATGAAAGGATCCCAGTTACAAATGTTGATTACAAATGTACAATGTATTATATTTTTATAACTGATGTAAACCTCATTTACGACGCTCACGTACGGTATGCATATAGGAAAATAAATGCCCCCGAACCCCCAACCAATTAATAGACGTTTTAGTTACTTACAAATGAACGAGTAAAACTTTCCGATGTTTTTATTGCTGCAAGCGAAACCCCCCACTGTATGCACTTTAGCCATCGCCACGACCGGCCAAATACGACCGCACCCTCATAATCCATATGCTGAAATGATTTTGCAAAATAAAGTCTTTGAAACTATGGACGGGTATTGCATGCTTTATTTTAAAAAAAAATGTGGGATCGGTGGGAAAGTTTTTTTCTGTGCACCCTACTCTGCTCTCTCTTTAAGGTTAAAGGAAGATGGTTACCCAGCCCTGGAGGACGGATCGGATCAACAACACGACACTCCGCCTTCAAAGTACGCAACTGACCCATGAACTCTCGCGTAGAGGAAGACCTTGACTTCCAAGGATGGGTAAAACGAACGGTGTAAATGAGGGAATGTAAAAGGAGGGAGGAATAAAATAATGTAAATATTATAAAGTACCACGTTCCAAAGTATCAGGGGCCCAAGAACCGAAGAACCTTAGAACGCCACAGCGTTGAAAGAGGTTTAAGGACCCCGATAGTGAGATACATCCTTTTTGACTAGATACCTCGCACTAGGCACCTCTGGTTTCCTTTTTACGTTTCCCCGCACACGACCTATATGAACACACTACCCCCCCCCCCCCTCGACTCCAGAAACCATATCCCCAGGGACCCTGCCCCGAGGAGGAAAGACGAGTAAGAGGTAAGTAAAGGACTTATGAATCCATGTATTTGAATGTGCGCGAATGCTGTGTCCCCCACCCCCCCCTTTTTTCCTCCTTCTGCAGGTTACATCAGAGATTACAGCCGAGGTGTGGCGAAGATCTGAAGCCTTGCCACGTCTAATACACGAAGCGGACTAGCGCCGCAGGGTGGTGTCTAAGCACGCCTGCAAACTACTCACGTATCGAACAAACCCGAAAAATTAGCACAACCTGATAAAAAGTGATCACCCTTAAACCAGACCGGACGAAGGAACCCATGTCACGTATGATGCGAAACTGTGAGGGAATGCGTGTGTGTGTGACTGAGGCGTTGACCCAACTGGTCAAAGGACCGAGAATGCGAGAAAGTGCGACAAAATGGTACCTCCTTTCTTCTTTCCTTTTTTTCTCAAAGCATGTCCCCTCTACCCTGTCTAATGCTCAAACTGCATGATTACAAGATCCTAACGCAGACCCGTGAATGCCCTTTACTGTGTAATGCACTAAATAGCCTTTCTTGAATACACTGCCACCCTCTCTGTTGCACGTGTACTATTTAGCCTGCCGTTGCACTCTCTCTCTCTCTCTCTCTCTCTCTCTCTCTCTCTCCTCTCTCTCTCTCTCTCTCTCTCTCTCACTCTCTCTCTCTCTCTCTCTCTCTCTCTCTCTCTCTCTCACTCTCTCTCTCTCTATTTCTGCACTCCCACTCTTCCGAGTGGTTAGCCCCGAAATTGGCAGACTGCCACCCCTAGCACCCCACCTAATTGGCTTCAAATACCGTCAGTATTTGCACAAAAACTTGTCTTTAATACAATCACCCTGAGGCCGCGTCATTACCTCTCCTTTTCCGCTAGAAGTCAATGAACCCAGGTGGGGCCGTAAGGGAAAGGACAGGTAAGACGACAGAGGTTCCCTAATCTGACCCGAAATAAGGGAACTACATGTCAACGGCTCCTATAGTATAAAAACAAGGACCTTAGAATACGCGACCCTCCTCTCCCCGAATTGTCGCAAAACCCAAACCGAAAAAATGATCACCCCTGTTACCTCCCCTGTATCAGCCGCCCAAGAACTGGAATTATGAAACTACCCCTCATTTCCGGTTGTGAGAGATGGGTCGATTTATGCCCTTGCCACAAGTTTCCTATATCCCTGGTTGTTTCCCATAAAACCCCTGTCCTTCCTAATTAAAGCAATCTGGCTGTAAAAGGTTATGTAGGATCCAGAATGATGTTTTACAAGGTTAACAGACTAGTCCAAGGTAAAGAAATCACCGAAATAAACACCGTAGTAGTTTAAAAGCAGGATGCATCTATAGAAAGGAAATGTTTTAGTCATGTTCGTCTCTCAGCAAAATACCTGTGTAGTACCATGTTGATGACTCACAGTACCCTTTGTAAATGTAAAACTCTAGAGAACAGCATATCTTCGCCAGGTTCGTCTCACGAAGGTGGGTCACCATCAGATGAACTGTCGTGAACTAATTATGAAGGAAAGTCATAAGTAAATCCAACAGGCCCGTCACCGGTCATTTCATATGCCAATTGTGAGAACGAGCATTTTCATTCTTTGCCTGGAGCTGGGAGAGAAATAGATTTTTTGATTATCTCCATCTGCAAATTTTCTAAAGACTGTCTTTTCAAACTTGTTTAAGGGTACTGCTGTTGGAGGAGAGAAGGACCGGATGTGGGAGCACGAGGCCTGACTACAGACTAAGGAACACCTGCGACATTAGCCAAGGCGAGACCACGACAGAAAAGAGCTGCAGGACGAGGCACTGTTTTCGACAGCATGAAAAGAAAGGGTCGACCTGATGCCCCTGCTCGACGTCCAGTGCCTGTCGACAAGTCCCCGCTCTCTGAATTCCGTCACACGCCCGCCTATTTGAAGTCTCTCGTTCCCCTAGTTTGTTCCCAATTTGGCCTTGCTCCATCCCCCTTTTTCCTCTGACCTACCCTATGGACTGTTTTTGAACGCTCTTCTTCCATCGGAACTTTCTGACAATCACCTCAAAGGACACAGGGCGAAAAGGACCTTACCGACCAGAAACGCGAGGAAAGGGTCGTGCCCTGCAACGCAGAACTTAGAACAGAGCTGGACTCGTAGCTCCACCGCCGGTGCTCAACAGTGCCAACGAAAGACCACAAAGAACAATGAGAACTCGTAAAACTTCGAACATTTGACATCCACAATCACCGTTTTTGCTATGCCTCATTTCTCTCCCAGCCGCCATTGTACTGATCCTGCTCCAATCCAAATCTGAAATATGTAATAACCTGCCAGTTCACGTTATGATATGTACTTGCTGCTCGCTACAGAACCGTTTTTGTATTGCATTCCTATGACTTTCCTGCTGAACAAGTTTATCAAAGTTTATCAAATAGGCCCACCCCCTAAAAAAAAACTAGAAATCTCAAAATGTATTGTTTACAATTTTTCCATCTAGGGTTCCTACCGTTTTCCTTCTCATGCCCACCACAATAGACCCGAGTAGAAAATGAACCAGCAAGATGTCTTGAATATGTTAAAGGGAGGACTGTTGAAAATTAGTACGTTTTGGTGAACATTATCTGCGCCATCTTGCCTCTTCCCCTGATGCCACACTTTTGTCGTGCGCGCCCGCCATTTTAAGATGCCCCGATCAGAACAAACCCTTTTGCATGCCGCTGGCCCCTGACATAGCCCTTTGCCTTCGCTAAGCCTGCACGCTGACCACCCCCTGCTTGCACCTGCCTTTGAGTCATAAACCCCTCTTCGGCGCTGCTCTGCCCCAGGCCCTCATCCTGTTCCCAGCGCGACACCTCCCTGCTTTCCTTTCATGATCTCCGGCCCTTAGATGCAAACCCCCTTTTTCCCCGTGTGCCCGTTTTGTCCTCCCCGTTCCCAAGCCGACACCCAGCTCTGCCGATACCATCCTTGCCCCTCCCCGTACAATAGAAAGCTTCCCCCATCAAAGAATCCCCGGGTTGATCAAAGCCCCCACCCCATGAGACCCGATCAAACCCCCCACATTCCGTGAATCGGCGGATTATCCAGCTGCGCGATGCTCATCACCTGTTGTGACTAGGGTGGGGACTTCAACTGTAAATGTGTATGGGAACGGGCCCAAAGGGGAGTTCCGAGAATGTCTTTTCCGTACATCAAAGCTTTAACATGTATGTGTAATCTACAATAAAGTCATAAATGTGGGTATAAGAGGCGAGGCCTCAGGAATACAGTTAGAGCACCTCAGAACGATACCTTCTGTCCGTTTCGTTGTGTTCTCCTCCGGAGAGAATAAAAAAACCTTGTTTCCTGCTTTCCAGTCTCCAGCGCCTGCCTCTTCATTTGATTTAATAACTAGAGGGTCACAGAGGCAATACCGCCGGGCAAATATCGATTGTCCCCGACCCGATTGAACTTTTTACAAATACAGCTGCAGAAAAAGGAAAGAAATGAATCAAATTTAGCAAGATAAGTACAGAAAGAGGCAAGAGAGCTGCAGAAAGAGCTAAGAGAGGGACAGAAAGAGGTAAGGGATGTGTAGAAAGTGGTAAGAGAGGTACCGAAAGAGGCAAGCTAGTTATAGAAAAAGGCAAGAGAAGTGATAAAAGATGCATGAGAAGTGCAGAAATAAACAAGTGAGGTGCCGAAAGAGGCAAGAGCGCTGCATAAAGAGCTAAGCGAGGTGCAAAAAGAGTCAACAGAAATGCAGAAAGAGGGAAGAGAGGTACAGCAAGAGGCAAGACGACTGCAGAAAGAGGCAAGAGAAAAGCAGAAAAAAGCACGAGAGGTGCAGAAAGAGACAAGAGAGGTACAGAAAGAGACAAGAGATGTGCCGAAAGAGGGAAGGGGTACAGAAAGAGGCAAGAGGAGTACTGATAGAAGCAAGAGAGGTGCAGAAAGAAACAACACAAGTACAGAATAAAGCAACAAAGGTGCAGACATTAAAAAGAGATACAGACAGAGGGAACAGGGGTGCAGAAATAGGCAAGCCGAATGCAGAAAGAAAGAAGAGAGGTGCACAAAAAGCAACAGAGGTGCACAGCGAAGCAATACAGCTGCAGAAAAAAGCAAGAGATGTATCACAAGAAGCAAGAGTAGTACAGAAAGAGGAAAGAGAGCTACAGAAAGAGCTAAGGGAGGGTGCAGAATGAATTATAAGAGGTGCAGAAAGAGGTAAGAGAGGTACAGAAAGAGGCAAGACGACTGGAGAAAGAGGCAAGACAAATGCAGAAGAAAGCGACAGAGATCCAGAAAGAAGCAAGATAGGTACAGAAGGAGACAAGAGAGGTGCCAAAAGAAGCAAGAGAAGTGCAGAAAGAAGCAAGAGATGTACAGAAAGAGGCAAGAGGGCTGCAGAAAGAGGAAAGAGGGGTACAGAAAGAGCCAATACGAGTGCAGAAAGAGTCAAGAGAGGTGCGGAAAGAGGTAAGAGAGGTACAGAAAGAGGCAAGACGACTGGAGAAAGAGGCAAGAGAAATGCAGAAGAAAGCGACGGAGATCCAGAAAGAAGCAAGATAGGTACAGAAGGAGACAAGAGAGGTGCAGAAAGAAAAGAAAGGTGCAGAAAGAGGCAAGAGAGATGCATAAAGAGACAAGAGAAATACAGAAAGAGGCAAGAGAGGTGCAGAAAGAGACAAGAGAGGTGCAGAAAGAGGCAAGAGAGGTGCAGTAAAGCCAAGAGAGGTGCCAACAGAGGGAAGGGGGTACAGATAGAGGCAAGAGGAGTACTGATAGAAGCAGGAGAGGTGCAGAAAGAAACAACACAAGTACAGAATAAAGCAACAGAGGTGCTGAAAGAGACAAGAGGAGTGCAAAAAGAAGCAAGAGAGGTGCCAAAAGAAGCAAGATAAGTGCAGAAAGAAGCAAGAGATGTACAGAAAGAGGCAAGAGGGCTGCAGAAAGAGGAAAGAGGTGTACAGAAAGAGCCAAGACGAGTGCAGAAAGAGTCAAGAGAGGTGCGGAAAGAAGCAACAGAGGTCCAGAAAGAGGAAGGAGAGGTTCAGAAAGAGCTAAGAGAGATACAGAAAAAGTGAAGAGAGGTGCAGAAAGAGGGAAGAGAGGTGCAGAAAGAAGCAATACAGTTGCAGAAAAAGGAAAGAAATGAATCAAAAGAAGCAAGAGAAGTACAGAAAGAGGCAAGAGAGTTACAGAAAGAGCTAAGAGAGGTGCAGAAGGTCAAGAGAGGTGCAGAAAGAGGGTAGAGAGATACAGAAAGAGGCAAGATGACTATAGAAAAAGGCAAGAGAAGTGACAAAAGAAGCATGAAAGTACAGAAATAAACAAGTGAGGTGCCGAAAGAGGCAAGAGAGCTGCAGAAAGAGCTAAGCGAGGAGCAAAAAGAGTCAACAGAGGTACAGAAAGAGGAAAGAGAGGTACGGAAAGAGGCAAGACGACTGCGGAAAGAAGTAACAGAGTTACAGAAAGAAGCAACCGCGGTGCAGAAACAGGCAAGAGAAGTGCAGAGAGAGGAAAGAGAGGTACAGACAGAGGGAACAGTGGTGCAGAAATGGGCAAGACGCGTGCACAAAGAAAGAAAAGAGTTGCAGAAATAAGCAATACAGCTGCAGAAAAAGACAAGAGAGGTAACAAAAGAAGCAAGAGAAATACAGACAGAGGTAAGAGAGCTGCAGAAAGAGCTACGGGAGGGACAGAAAGAGGTAAGAGAGATGCATAAAGAGGTAAGAGAGTTACAGAAAGAGGCAAGACAAGTGCAGAAAGAGGCAAGAGAGATCCAGAAATAAGCAAGAGAGGTACAGAAAGAAGCAAGAGAGGTGCAGAAAGAGACAAGAGAGGTGCAGAAAGCGACAAGAGATGTGCCAAAAGAGGGAAGGGGGTACAGAAAGAGGCAAGAGGAGTACTGATAGAAGCAAGAGAGGTGCAGAAAGAAACAACACAAGTACAGAATGAAGCAACAGAGGTGCTGAAAGAGGCAAGAGGAGTGCAAAAAGAAGCAAGAGAAGTGCCAAAAGAAGCAAGAGAAGTGCAGAAAGAAGCAAGAGATGTACAGAAAGAGGCAAGAGGGCTGCAGAAAGAGGAAAGAGGGGTACAGAAAGAGCCAAGACGAGTGCAGAAAGAGTCAAGAGAGATCCAGAAATAAGCAAGAGAGGTGCAGAAAGAAGCAAGAGAGGTGCAGAAAGAGACAAGAGAGGTGCAGAAAGCGACAAGAGATGTGCCGAAAGAGGGAAGGGGGTACAGAAAGAGGCAAGAGGAGTACTGATAGAAGCAAGAGAGGTGCAGAAAGAAACAACACAAGTACAGAATGGAGCAACAGAGGTGCTGAAAGAGGCAAGAGGAGTGCAATAAGAAGCAAGAGAAGTGCCAAAAGAAGCAAGAGAAGTGCAGAAAGAAGCAAGAGATGTACGGAAAGAGGCAAGAGGGCTGCAGAAAGAGGAAAGAGGGGTACAGAAAGAGCCAAGACGAGTGCAGGAGGAGTCAAGAGAGGTGCGGAAAGAAGCAACAGAGGTCCAGAAAGAGGAAGGAGAGGTAGAGAAAAAGTCAAGAGAGGTGCAGAAAGAGGGAAGAGAGGTGCAGAAAGAAGCAATACAGCTGCAGAAAAAGGAAAGAAATGAATCAAATGAAGCAAGAGAGCTGCAGAAAGAGCTAAGAGAGGGACAGAAAGAGGTAAGAGATGTGTAGAAAGTGGTAAGAGAGGTACCGATAGAGGCAAGCTAGTTATAGAAAAAGGCAAGAGAAGTGATAAAAGATGCATGAGAAGTGCAGAAATAAACAAGTGAGGTGCCGAAAGAGGCAAGAGAGCTGCAGAAAGAGCTAAGCAAAAAGAGTCAACAGAAATGCAGAAAGAGGGAAGAGAGGTACAGAAAGAGGCAAGACGACTGCAGAAAGAGGCAAGAGAAAAGCAGAAAAAAGCACGAGAGGTGCAGAAAGAGACAAGAGAGGTACAGAAAGAGACAAGAAATGTGCCGAAAGAGGAAGGGGTACAGAAAGAGGCAAGAGGAGTACTGATGGAAGCTAGAGAGGTGCAGAAAGAAACAACACAAGTACAGAATAAAGCAACAAAGGTGCAGACATTAAAAAGAGATACAGACAGAGGGAACAGGGGTGCAGAAATAGGCAAGCCGCATGCAGAAAGAAAGAAGAGAGGTGCACAAAAAGCAACAGAGGTGCACAGCGAAGCAATACAGCTGCAGAAAAAAGCAAAAGATGTATCACAAGAAGCAAGAGTAGTACAGAAAGAGGAAAGAGAGCTGCAGAAAGAGCTAAGGGAGGGTGCAGAATGAATTATAAGAGGTGCAGAAAGAGGTAAGAGAGGTACAGAAAGAGGCAAGACGACTGGAGAAAGAGGCAAGAGAAATGCAGAAGAAAGCGACAGAGATCCAGAAAGAAGCAAGATAGGTACAGAAGGAGACAAGAGAGGTGCCAAAAGAAGCAAGAGAAGTGCAGAAAGAAGCAAGAGATGTACAGAAAGAGGCAAGAGGGCTGCAGAAAGAGGAAAGAGGGGTACAGAAAGAGCCAAGACGAGTGCAGAAAGAGTCAAGAGAGGTGCGGAAAGAAGCAACAGAGGTCCAGAAAGAGGAAGGAGAGGTACAGAAAAAGTCAAGAGAGGTGCAGAAAGAGGGAAGAGAGGTGCAGAAAGAAGCAATACAGCTGCAGAAAAAGGAAAGAAATGAATCAAATGAAGCAAGAGAAGTACAGAAAGAGGCAAGAAAGCTGCAGAAAGAGCTAAGAGAGGGACAGAACGAGGTAAGAGAGGTGTAGAAAGTGGTAAGAGAGGTACCGAAAGAGGGAAGCTAGCTATAGAAAAAGGCAAGAGAAGTGATAAAAGAAGCATGAGAAGTGCAGAAATAAACAAGTGAGATGCTGAAAGAGGCAAGAGAGCTGCAGAAAGAGCTAAGCGAGGTGCAAAAAGAGTCAACAGAAGTGCAGAAAGAGGGAAGAGAGGTACAGAAAGAGGCAAGACGACTGCAGAAAGAGGCAAGAGAAAAGCAGAAAAAAGCACGAGAGTTGCAGAAAGAGACAAGAGAGGTGCAGAAAGAGACAAGAGATGTGCCGAAAAAGGGAAGGGGTACAGAAAGAGGCAAGAGGAGTACTGATAGAAGCAAGAGAGGTGCAGAAAGAAACAACACAAGTACAGAATGAAGCAACAAAGGTGCAGAAATTAAAAAGAGATACAGACAAAGGGAACAGGGGTGCAGAAAGGGCAAGCCGCATGCAGAAAGAAAGAAGAGAGGTGCACAAAAAGCAACAGAGGTGCAGAGCGAAGCAATACAGCTGCAGAAAAAGGCAAGAGATGTATCACAAGAAGCAAGAGTAGTACAGAAAGAGGAAAGAGAGCAGCAGAAAGAGCTAAGGGAGGGTGCAGAACGAGTTATGAGAGGTGCAGAAAGAGGTAAGAGAGGTACAGAAAGAGGCAAGACGACTGGAGAAAGAGGCAAGAGAAATGCAGAAGAAAGCGACAGAGATCCAGAAAGAAGCAAGATAGGTACAGAAGGAGACAAGAGAGGTGCAGAAAGAGAAGAAAGGTGCAGAAAGAGGCAAGAGAGATGCATAAAGAGGCAAGAGAGGTGCAGTAAGAGCCAAGAGAGGTGCCAAAAGAAGGAAGGGGGTACAGATAGAGGCAAGAGGAGTACTGATAGAAGCAGGAGAGGTGCAGAAAGAAACAACACAAGTACAGAATAAAGCAACAGAGGTGCTGAAAGAGACAAGAGGAGTGCAAAAAGAAGCAAGAGAGGTGCCAAAAGAAGCAAGAGAAGTGCAGAAAGAAGCAAGAGATGTACAGAAAGAGGCAAGAGGGCTGCAGAAAGAGGAAAGAGGTGTACAGAAAGAGCCAAGACGAGTGCAGAAAGAGTCAAGAGAGGTGCGGAAAGAAGCAACAGAGGTCCAGAAAGAGGAAGGAGAGGTTCAGAAAGAGCTAAGAGAGTTACAGAAAAAGTGAAGAGAGGTGCAGAAAGAGGGAAGAGAGGTGCAGAAAGAAGCAATACAGTTGCAGAAAAAGGAAAGAAATGAATCAAAAGAAGCAAGAGAAGTACAGAAAGAGGCAAGAGAGTTACAGAAAGAGCTAAGAGAGGTGCAGAAGGTCAAGAGAGGTGCAGAAAGAGGGTAGAGAGATACAGAAAGAGGCAAGATGACTATAGAAAAAGGCAAGAGAAGTGATAAAAGAAGCATGAAAGTACGGAAATAAACAAGTGAGGTGCCGAAATAGGCAAGAGAGCTGCAGAAAGAGCTAAGCGAGGTGCAAAAAGAGTCAACAGAGGTGCAGAAAGAGGAAATAGAGGTACGGAAAGAGGCAGGACGACTGCAGAAAGAAGTAACAGAGTTACAGAAAGAAGCAACCGCGGTGCAGAAACAGGCAAGAGAACTGCAGAGAGAGGAAAGAGAGGTACAGACAGAGGGAACAGGGGTGCAGAAATGGGCAAGACGCGTGCAGAAAGAAAGAAAAGAGTTGCAGAAAGAAGCAATACAGCTGCAGAAAAAGACCAGAGAGGTAACAAAAGAATCAAGAGAAGTACAGACAGAGGTAAGAGAGCTGCAGAAAGAGCTACGGGAGGGACAGAAAGAGTTAAGAGAGATGCATAAAGAGGTAAGAGAGGTACAGAAAGAGGCAAGACAAGTGCAGAAAGAGGCAAGAGAGATCCAGAAATAAGCAAGAGAGGTGCAGAAAGAAGCAAGAGAGGTGTAGAAAGAGACAAGAGAGGTGCAGAAAGCGACAAGAGATGTGCCGAAAGAGGAAAGGGGGTACAGAAAGAGGCAATAGGAGTACTGATAGAAGCAAGAGAGGTGCACAAAGAAACAACACAAGTACAGAATGAAGCAACAGAGGTGCTGAAAGAGGCAAGAGGAGTGCAAAAAGAAGCAAGAGAAGTGCCAAAAGAAGCAAGAGAAGTGCAGAAAGAAGCAAGAGATGTACAGAAAGAGGCAAGACGAGTGCAGAAAGAGTCAAGAGAGGTGCGGAAAGAAGCAACAGAGGTCCAGAAAGAGGAAGGAGAGGTACAGAAAAAATCAAGAGAGGTGCAGAAAGAGGGAAGAGAGGTGCAGAAAGAAGCAATACAGCTGCAGAAAAAGGAAAGAAATGAATCAAATGAAGCAAGAGAAGTACAGAAAGAGGCAAGAAAGCTGCAGAAAGAGCTAAGAGAGGGACAGAAAGAGGTAAGAGAGGTGTAGAAAGTGGTAAGAGATGTACCGAAAGAGGGAAGCTAGCTATAGAAAAAGGCAAGAGAAGTGATAAAAGAAGCATGAGAAGTGCAGAAATAAACAAGTGAGGTGCTGAAAGAGGCAAGAGAGCTGCAGAAAGAGCTACACGAGGTGCAAAAAGAGTCAACAGAAGTGCAGAAAGAGGGAAGAGGGGTACAGAAAGAGGCAAGACGACTGCAGAAAGAGGCAAGAGAAAAGCAGAAAAAAGCACGAGAGGTGCAGAAAGAGACAAGAGAGGTGCAGAAAGAGACAAGGGATGTGCCGAAAAAGGGAAGGGGTACAGAAAGAGGCAAGGGGAGTACTGATAGAAGCAAGAGAGGTGCAGAAAGAAACAACTCAAGTACAGAATGAAGCAACAAAGGTGCAGAAATTAAAAAGAGATACAGACAAAGGGAACAGGGGTGCAGAAAGGGCAAGCCGCGTGCAGAAAGAAAGAAGAGAGGTGCACAAAAAGCAACTGAGGTGCAGAGCGAAGCAACACAGCTGCAGAAAAAGGCAAGAGATGTATCACAAGAAGCAAGAGTAGTACAGGAAGAGGAAAGAGAGCTGCAGAAAGAGCTAAGGGAGGGTGCAGAACAAGTTATGAGAGGTGCAGAAAGAGGTAAGAGAGGTACAGAAAGAGGCAAGAGGACTGGAGAAAGAGGCAAGAGAAATGCAGAAGAAAGCGACAGAGATCCAGAAAGGAGCAAGATAGGTACAGAAGGAGACAAGAGAGGTGCAGAAATAGAAGAAAGGTGCAGAAAGAGGCAAGAGAGATGCATAAAGAGACAAGAGAAATACAGAAAGAGGCAAGAGAGGTGCAGAAAGAGACAAGAGAGGTGCAGAAAGAGGCAAGAGAGGTGCAGTAAGAGCCAAGAGAGGTGCCAAAAGAGGGAAGGGGGTACAGATAGAGGCAAGAGGAGTACTGATAGAAGCAGGAGAGGTGCAGAAAGAAACAACACAAGTACAGAATAAAGCAACAGAGGTGCTGAAAGAGACAAGAGGAGTGCAAAAAGAAGCAAGAGAGGTGCCAAAAGAAGCAAGAGAAGTGCAGAAAGAAGCTAGAGATGTACAGAAAGAGGCAAGAGGGCTGCAGAAAGAGGAAAGAGGTGTACAGAAAGAGCCAAGATGAGTGCAGAAAGAGTCAAGAGAGGTGCGGAAAGAAGCAACAGAGGTCCAGAAAGAGCAAGGAGAGGTTCAGAAAGAGCTAAGAGAGATACAGAAAAAGTGAAGAGAGGTGCAGAAAGAGGGAAGAGAGGTGCAGAAAGAAGCAATACAGTTGCAGAAAAAGGAAAGAAATGAATCAAAAGAAGCAAGAGAAGTACAGAAAGAGGCAGGAGAGTTACAGAAAGAGCTAAGAGAGGTGCAGAAGGTCAAGAGAGGTGCAGAAAGAGGGTAGAGAGATACAGAAAGAGGCAAGATGACTATAGAAAAAGGCAAGAGAAGTGATAAAAGAAGCATGAAAGTACAGAAATAAACAAGTGAGGTGCCGAAAGAGGCAAGAGAGCTGCAGAAAGAGCTAAGCGAGGAGCAAAAAGAGTCAACAGAGGTGCAGAAAGAGGAAAGAGAGGTACGGAAAGAGGCAAGACGACTGCAGAAAGAAGTAACAGAGTTACAGAAAGAAGCAACCGCGGTCCAGAAACAGGCAAGAGAAGTGCAGAGAGAGGAAAGAGAGGTACAGACAGAGGGAACAGTGGTGCAGAAATGGGCAAGACGCGTGCAGAAAGAAAGAAAAGAGTTGCAGAAAGAAGCAATACAGCTGCAGAAAAAGACAAGAGAGGTAACAAAAGAAGCAAGAGAAATACAGACAGAGGTAAGAGAGCTGCAGAAAGAGCTACGGGAGGGACAGAAAGAGGTAAGAGAGATGCATGAAGAGGTAAGAGAGGTACAGAAAGAGGCGAGACAAGTGCAGAAAGAGGCAAGAGAGATCCAGAAATAAGCAAGAGAGGTACAGAAAGAAGCAAGAGAGGTGCAGAAAGAGACAAGAGAGGTGCAGAAAGCGACAAGAGATGTGCCAAAAGAGGGAAGGGGGTACAGAAAGAGGCAAGAGGAGTACTGATAGAAGCAAGAGAGGTGCAGAAAGAAACAACACAAGTACAGAATGAAGCAACAGAGGTGCTGAAAGAGGCAAGAGGAGTGCAAAAAGAAGCAAGAGAAGTGCCAAAAGAAGCAAGAGAAGTGCAGAAAGAAGCAAGAGATGTACAGAAAGAGGCAAGAGGGCTGCAGAAAGAGGAAAGAGGGGTACAGAAAGAGCCAAGACGAGTGCAGAAAGAGTCAAGAGAGATCCAGAAATAAGCAAGAGAGGTGCAGAAAGAAGCAAGAGAGGTGCAGAAAGAGACAAGAGAGGTGCAGAAAGCGACAAGAGATGTGCCGAAAGAGGGAAGGGGGTACAGAAAGAGGCAAGAGGAGTACTGATAGAAGCAAGAGAGGTGCAGAAATAAACAACACAAGTACAGAATGGAGCAACAGAGGTGCTGAAAGAGGCAAGAGGAGTGCAAAAAGAAGCAAGAGAAGTGCCAAAAGAAGCAAGAGAAGTGCAGAAAGAAGCAAGAGATGTACGGAAAGAGGCAAGAGGGCTGCAGAAAGAGGAAAGAGGGGTACAGAAAGAGCCAAGACGAGTGCAGGAAGAGTCAAGAGAGGTGCGGAAAGAAGCAACAGAGGTCCAGAAAGAGGAAGGAGAGGTACAGAAAAAGTCAAGAGAGGTGCAGAAAGAGGGAAGAGAGGTGCAGAAAGAAGCAATACAGCTGCAGAAAAAGGAAAGAAATGAATCAAATGAAGCAAGATAAGTACAGAAACAGGCAAGAGAGCTGCAGAAAGAGCTAAGAGAGGGACAGAAAGAGGTAAGGGACGTGTAGAAAGTGGTAAGAGAGGTACCGAAAGAGGCAAGCTAGTTATAGAAAAAGGCAAGAGAAGTGATAAAAGATGCATGAGAAGTGCAGAAATAAACAAGTGAGGTGCCGAAAGAGGCAAGAGCGCTGCATAAAGAGCTAAGCGAGGTGCAAAAAGAGTCAACAGAAATGCAGAAAGAGGGAAGAGAGGCACAGCAAGAGGCAAGACGACTGCAGAAAGAGGCAAGAGAAAAACAGAAAAAAGCACGAGAGGTGCAGAAAGAGACAAGAGAGGTACAGAAAGAGACAAGAGATGTGCCGAAAGAGGGAAGGAGTACAGAAAGAGGCAAGAGGAGTACTGATAGAAGCAAGAGAGGTGCAGAAAGAAACAACACAAGTACAGAATAAAGCAACAAAGGTGCAGACATTAAAAAGAGATACAGACAGAGGGAACAGGGGTGCAGAAATAGGCAAGCCGAATGCAGAAAGAAAGAAGAGAGGTGCACAAAAAGCAACAGAGGTGCACAGCGAAGCAATACAGCTGCAGAAAAAAGCAAGAGATGTATCACAAGAAGCAAGAGTAGTACAGAAAGAGGAAAGAGAGCTACAGAAAGAGCTAAGGGAGGGTGCAGAATGAATTATAAGAGGTGCAGAAAGAGGTAAGAGAGGTACAGAAAGAGGCAAGACGACTGGAGAAAGAGGCAAGACAAATGCAGAAGAAAGCGACAGAGATCCAGAAAGAAGCAAGATAGGTACAGAAGGAGACAAGAGAGGTGCCAAAAGAAGCAAGAGAAGTGCAGAAAGAAGGAAGAGATGTACAGAAAGAGGCAAGAGGGCTGCAGAAAGAGGAAAGAGGGGTACAGAAAGAGCCAAGACGAGTGCAGAAAGAGTCAAGAGAGGTGCGGAAAGAGGTAAGAGAGGTACAGAAAGAGGCAAGACGACTGGAGAAAGAGGCAAGAGAAATGCAGAAGAAAGCGACAGAGATCCAGAAAGAAGCAAGATAGGTACAGAAGGAGACAAGAGAGGTGCAGAAAGAGAAGAGAGGTGCAGAAAGAGGCAAGAGAGATGCATAAAGAGACAAGAGAAATACAGAAAGAGGCAAGAGAGGTGCAGAAAGAGATAAGAGAGGTGCAGAAAGAGGCAAGAGAGGTGCAGTAAGAGCCAAGAGAGGTGCCAAAAGAGGGAAGGGGACACAGATAGAGGCAAGAGGAGTACTGATAGAACCAGGAGAGGTGCAGAAAGAAACAACACAAGTACAGAATAAAGCAACAGAGGTGCTGAAAGAGACAAGAGGAGTGCAAAAAGAAGCAAGAGAGGTGACAAAAGAAGCAAGATAAGTGCAGAAAGAAGCAAGAGATGTACAGAAAGAGGCAAGAGGGCTGCAGAAAGAGGAAAGAGGTATAC
This sequence comes from Lissotriton helveticus, assembly GCF_964261635.1. NCBI lineage: Eukaryota > Metazoa > Chordata > Amphibia > Caudata > Salamandridae > Lissotriton > Lissotriton helveticus. Next base: position 163,615,280 of record NC_136062.1, on the reverse strand, counting down.
AGAAAGAGCCAAGACGAGTGCAGAAAGAGTCAAGAGAGGTGCGGAAAGCAGCAACAGAGGTCCAGAAAGAGGAAGGAGAGGTTCAGAAAGAGCTAAGAGAGATACAGAAAAAGTGAAGAGAGGTGCAGAAAGAGGGAAGAGAGGTGCAGAAAGAAGCAATACAGTTGCAGAAAAAGGAAAGAAATGAATCAAAAGAAGCAAGAGAAGTACAGAAAGAGGCAAGAGAGTTACAGAAAGAGCTAAGAGAGGTGCAGAAGGTCAAGAGAGGTGCAGAAAGAGGGTAGAGAGATACAGAAAGAGGCAAGATGACTATAGAAAAAGGCAAGAGAAGTGACAAAAGAAGCATGAAAGTACAGAAATAAACAAGTGAGGTGCCGAAAGAGGCAAGAGAGCTGCAGAAAGAGCTAAGCGAGGAGCAAAAAGAGTCAACAGAGGTGCAGAAAGAGGAAAGAGAGGTACGGAAAGAGGCAAGACGACTGCGGAAAGAAGTAACAGAGTTACAGAAAGAAGCAACCGCGGTGCAGAAACAGGCAAGACAAGTGCAGAGAGAGGAAAGAGAGGTACAGACAGATGGAACAGTGGTGCAGAAATGGGCAAGACGCGTGCAGAAAGAAAGAAAAGAGTTGCAGAAAGAAGCAATACAGCTGCAGAAAAAGACAAGAGAGGTAACAAAAGAAGCAAGAGAAATACAGACAGAGGTAAGAGAGCTGCAGAAAGAGCTACGGGAGGGACAGAAAGAGGTAAGAGAGATGCATAAAGAGGTAAGAGAGTTACAGAAAGAGGCAAGACAAGTGCAGAAAGAGGCAAGAGAGATCCAGAAATAAGCAAGAGAGGTACTGAAAGAAGCAAGAGAGGTGCAGAAAGAGACAAGAGAGGTGCAGAAAGCGACAAGAGATGTGCCAAAAGAGGGAAGGGGGTACAGAAAGAGGCAAGAGGAGTACTGATAGAAGCAAGAGAGGTGCAGAAAGAAACAACACAAGTACAGAATGAAGCAACAGAGGTGCTGAAAGAGGCAAGAGGAGTGCAAAAAGAAGCAAGAGAAGTGCCAAAAGAAGCAAGAGAAGTGCAGAAAGAAGCAAGAGATGTACAGAAAGAGGCAAGAGGGCTGCAGAAAGAGGAAAGAGGGGTACAGAAAGAGCCAAGACGAGTGCAGAAAGAGTCAAGAGAGATCCAGAAATAAGCAAGAGAGGTGCAGAAAGAAGCAAGAGAGGTGCAGAAAGAGACAAGAGAGGTGCAGAAAGCGACAAGAGATGTGCCGAAAGAGGGAAGGGGTACAGAAAGAGGCAAGAGGAGTACTGATAGAAGCAAGAGAGGTGCAGAAAGAAACAACACAAGTACAGAATGGAGCAACAGAGGTGCTGAAAGAGACAAGAGGAGTGCAAAAAGAAGCAAGAGAGGTGACAAAAGAAGCAAGATAAGTGCAGAAAGAAGCAAGAGATGTACAGAAAGAGGCAAGAGGGCTGCAGAAAGAGGAAAGAGGTGTACAGAAAGAGCCAAGACGAGTGCAGAAAGAGTCGAGAGGTGCGGAAAAAAGCAACAGAGGTCCAGAAAGAGGAAGGAGAGGTTCAGAAAGAGCTAAGAGAGATACAGAAAAAGTGAAGAGAGGTGCAGAAAGAGGGAAGAGAGGTGCAGAAAGAAGCAATACAGTTGCAGAAAAAGGAAAGAAATGAATCAAAAGAAGCAAGAGAAGTACAGAAAGAGGCAAGAGAGTTACAGAAAGAGCTAAGAGAGGTGCAGAAGGTCAAGAGAGGTGCAGAAAGAGGGTAGAGAGATACAGAAAGAGGCAAGATGACTATAGAAAAAGGCAAGAGAAGTGACAAAAGAAGCATGAAAGTACAGAAATAAACAAGTGAGGTGCCGAAAGAGGCAAGAGAGCTGCAGAAAGAGCTAAGCGAGGAGCAAAAAGAGTCAACAGAGGTGCAGAAAGAGGAAAGAGAGGTACGGAAAGAGGCAAGACGACTGCGGAAAGAAGTAACAGAGTTACAGAAAGAAGCAACCGCGGTGCAGAAACAGGCAAGAGAAGTGCAGAGAGAGGAAAGAGAGGTACAGACAGAGGGAACAGTGGTGCAGAAATGGGCAAGACGCGTGCAGAAAGAAAGAAAAGAGTTGCAGAAAGAAGCAATACAGCTGCAGAAAAAGACAAGAGAGGTAACAAAAGAAGCAAGAGAAATACAGACAGAGGTAAGAGAGCTGCAGAAAGAGCTACGGGAGGGACAGAAAGAGGTAAGAGAGATGCATAAAGAGGTAAGAGAGTTACAGAAAGAGGCAAGACAAGTGCAGAAAGAGGCAAGAGAGATCCAGAAATAAGCAAGAGAGGTACAGAAAGAAGCAAGAGAGGTGCAGAAAGAGACAAGAGAGGTGCAGAAAGCGACAAGAGATGTGCCAAAAGAGGGAAGGGGGTACAGAAAGAGGCAAGAGGAGTACTGATAGAAGCAAGAGAGGTGCAGAAAGAAACAACACAAGTACAGAATGAAGCAACAGAGGTGCTGAAAGAGGCAAGAGGAGTGCAAAAAGAAGCAAGAGAAGTGCCAAAAGAAGCAAGAGAAGTGCAGAAAGAAGCAAGAGATGTACAGAAAGAGGCAAGAGGGCTGCAGAAAGAGGAAAGAGGGGTACAGAAAGAGCCAAGACGAGTGCAGAAAGAGTCAAGAGAGATCCAGAAATAAGCAAGAGAGGTGCAGAAAGAAGCAAGAGAGGTGCAGAAAGAGACAAGAGAGGTGCATAAAGCGACAAGAGATGTGCCGAAAGAGGGAAGGGGGTACAGAAAGAGGCAATAGGAGTACTGATAGAAGCAAGAGAGGTGCAGAAAGAAACAACACAAGTACAGAATGGAGCAACAGAGGTGCTGAAAGAGGCAAGAGGAGTGCAAAAAGAAGCAAGAGAAGTGCCAAAAGAAGCAAGAGAAGTGCAGAAAGAAGCAAGAGATGTACGTAAAGAGGCAAGAGGGCTGCAGAGAGAGGAAAGAGGGGTACAGAAAGAGCCAAGACGAGTGCAGGAAGAGTCAAGAGAGGTGCGGAAAGAAGCAACAGAGGTCCAGAAAGAGGAAGGAGAGGTACAGAAAAAGTCAAGAGAGGTGCAGAAAGAGGGAAGAGAGGTGCAGAAAGAAGCAATACAGCTGCAGAAAAAGGAAAGAAATGAATCAAATGAAGCAAGAGAGTTGCAGAAAGAGCTAAGAGAAGGACAGAAAGAGGTAAGAGATGTGTAGAAAGTGGTAAGAGAGGTACCGATAGAGGCAAGCTAGTTATAGAAAAAGGCAAGAGAAGTGATAAAAGATGCATGAGAAGTGCAGAAATAAACAAGTGAGGTGCCGAAAGAGGCAAGAGAGCTGCAGAAAGAGCTAAGCGAGGTGCAAAAAGAGTCAACAGAAATGCAGAAAGAGGGAAGAGAGGTACAGAAAGAGGCAAGACGACTGCAGAAAGAGGCAAGAGAAAAGCAGAAAAAAGCACGAGAGGTGCAGAAAGAGACAAGAGAGGTACAGAAAGAGACAAGAAATGTGCCGAAAGAGGAAGGGGTACAGAAAGAGGCAAGAGGAGTACTGATAGAAGCTAGAGAGGTGCAGAAAGAAACAACACAAGTACAGAATAAAGCAACAAAGGTGCAGACATTAAAAAGAGATACAGACAGAGGGAACAGGGGTGCAGAAATAGGCAAGCCGCATGCAGAAAGAAAGAAGAGAGGTGCACAAAAAGCAACAGAGGTGCACAGCGAAGCAATACAGCTGCAGAAAAAAGCAAAAGATGTATCACAAGAAGCAAGAGTAGTACAGAAAGAGGAAAGAGAGCTGCAGAAAGAGCTAAGGGAGGGTGCAGAATGAATTATAAGAGGTGCAGAAAGAGGTAAGAGAGGTACAGAAAGAGGCAAGACGACTGGAGAAAGAGGCAAGAGAAATGCAGAAGAAAGCGACAGAGATCCAGAAAGAAGCAAGATAGGTACAGAAGGAGACAAGAGAGGTGCCAAAAGAAGCAAGAGAAGTGCAGAAAGAAGCAAGAGATGTACAGAAAGAGGCAAGAGGGCTGCAGAAAGAGGAAAGAGGGGTACAGAAAGAGCCAAGACGAGTGCAGAAAGAGTCAAGAGAGGTGCGGAAAGAAGCAACAGAGGTCCAGAAAGAGGAAGGAGAGGTACAGAAAAAGTCAAGAGAGGTGCAGAAAGAGGGAAGAGAGGTGCAGAAAGAAGCAATACAGCTGCAGAAAAAGGAAAGAAATGAATCAAATGAAGCAAGAGAAGTACAGAAAGAGGCAAGAAAGCTGCAGAAAGAGCTAAGAGAGGGACAAAAAGAGGTAAGAGAGGTGTAGAAAGTGGTAAGAGAGGTACCGAAAGAGGCAAGCTAGCTATAGAAAAAGGCAAGAGAAGTGATAAAAGAAGCATGAGAAGTGCAGAAATAAACAAGTGAGGTGCCGAAAGAGGCAAGAGAGCTGCAGAAAGAGCTAAGCGAGGTGCAAAAAGAGTCAACAGAAGTGCAGAAAGAGGGAAGAGAGGTACAGAAAGAGGCAAGATGACTGCAGAAAGAGACAAGAGAAAAGCAGAAAAAAGCACGAGAGGTGCAGAAAGAGACAAGAGAGGTGCAGAAAGAGACAAGAGATGTGCCGAAAGAGGGAAGGGGTACAGAAAGAGGCAAGAGGAGTACTGATAGAAGCAAGAGAGGTGCAGAACGAAACGACACAAGTACAGAATGAAGCAACAAAGGTGCAGAAATTAAAAAGAGATACAGACAAATGGAACAGGGGTGCAGAAAGGGCAAGCCGCGTGCAGAAAGAAAGAAGAGAGGTGCACAAAAAGCAACAGAGGTGCAGAGCGAAGCAATACAGCTGCAGAAAAAGGCAAGAGATGTATCACAAGAAGTAAGAGTAGTACAGAAAGAGGAAAGAGAGCTGCAGAAAGAGCTAAGGGAGGGTGCAGAACGAGTTATGAGAGGTGCAGAAAGAGGTAAGAGAGGTACAGAAAGAGGCAAGATGACTGGAGAAAGAGGCAAGAGAAATGCAGAAGAAAGCGACAGAGATCCAGAAAGAAGCAAGATAGGTACAGAAGGAGACAAGAGAGGTGCAGAAAGAGAAGAAAGGTGCAGAAAGAGGCAAGAGAGATGCATAAAGAGACAAGAGAAATACAGAAAGAGGCAAGAGAGGTAGAGAAAGAGACAAGAGAGGTGCAGAAAGAGGCAATAGAGGTGCAGTAAGAGCCAAGAGAGGTGCCAAAAGAGGGAAGGGGTACAGATAGAGGCAAGAGGAGTACTGATAGAAGCAGGGAGGTGCAGAAAGAAACAACACAAGTACAGAATAAAGCAACAGAGGTGCTGAAAGAGACAAGAGGAGTGCAAAAAGAAGCAAGAGAGGTGCCAACAGAAGCCAGAGAAGTGCAGAAAGAAGCAAGAGATGTACAGAAAGAGGCAAGAGGGCTGCAGAAAGAGGAAAGAGGGGTACAGAAAGAGCCAAGACGAGTGCAGAAAGAGTCAAGAGAGGTGCGGAAAGAAGCAACAGAGGTCCAGAAAGAGGAAGGAGAGGTTCAAAAAGAGCTAAGAGAGATACAGAAAAAGTGAAGAGAGGTGCAGAAAGAGGGAAGAGAGGTGCAGAAAGAAGCAATACAGTTGCAGAAAAAGGAAAGAAATGAATTGGGATTCCTCTACCTTGCTGCTGTGCAAACGCTGGATTTGCTGTGCTTTTGAACTCTTCCTTGCATCTTAGGAAAACTGCTCGCGGAACCCGCTGCGCGGGTCCCGCTTCGTGTAAGGCGGACTTTGAAAGATCTCACCTGAACATCGTCGAGGGAGCTTGCTCTTGCAGGGCTGCGAGCGCGTTGCTAGCGCAGGACTACTAGTCCCAGGAGCACCCGCAACCCCCAATTGTTACCAGCTGGGTCGCTCTCCCTGCAGGCTCCTCCCTCGCTCAACCGTGTGGTAAAAACCCTCGCCTCAGTCTCATTTGTGGATTCCTCTACCTTGCTGCTGTGCAAACGCTGGATTTGCTGTGCTTTTGAACTCTTCCTTGCATCTTAGGAAAACTGCTCGCGGAACCCGCTGCGCGGGTCCCGCTTCGTGTAAGGCGGACTTTGAAAGATCTCACCTGAACATTGTTGAGGGAGCTTGCTCTTGCAGGGCTGCGAGCGCGTTGCTAGCGCAGGACTACTAGTCCCAGGAGCGCCCGCAAACCCCAATTGTTACCAGCTGGGTCGCTCTCCCTGCAGGCTCCTCCCTCACTCAACCGTATGGTAAAAACCCTCGCCTCAGGCTCATTTGTGGATTCCTCTACCTTGCTGCTGTGCAAACGCTGGATTTGCTGTGCTTTTGAACTCTTCCTTGCATCTTAGGAAAACTGCTCGCGGAACCCGCTGCGTGGGTCCCGCTTCGTGTAAGGCGGAACCCGCTGCGCGGGTCCCGCTTCGTGTAAGGCGGACTTTGAAAGATCTCACCTGAACATCGTCGAGGGAGCTTGCTCTTGCAGGGCTGCAAGCGCGTTGCTAGCGCAGGACTACTAGTCCCAGGAGCGCCCGCAACCCCCAATTGTTACCAGCTGGGTCGCTCTCCCTGCAGGCTCCTCCCTCGCTCAACCGTGTGGTAAAAACCCTCGCCTCAGGCTCATTTGTGGATTCCTCTACCTTGCTGCTGTGCAAACGCTGGATTTGCTGTGCTTTTGAACTCTTCCTTGCATCTTAGGAAAACTGCTCGCGGAACCCGCTGCGCGGGTCCCGCTTAGTGTAAGGCGGACTTTGAAAGATCTCACCTGATCATCGTCGAGGGAGCTTGCTCTTGCAGGGCTGCGAGCGCGTTGCTAGCGCAGGACTACTAGTCCCAGGAGCGCCCGCAACCCCCAATTGTTAGCAGCTGGGTCGCTCTCCCTGCAGGCTCCTCCCTCGCTCAACCGTGTGTTAAAAACCCTCGCCTCAGGCTCATTTGTGGATTCCTCTACCTTGCTGCTGTGCAAACGCTGGATTTGCTGTGCTTTTGAACTCTTCCTTGCATCTTAGGAAAACTGCTCGCGGAACCCGCTGCGCGGGTCCCGCTTCGTGTAAGGCGGACTTTGAAAGATCTCACCTGAACATCGTCGAGGGAGCTTGCTCTTGCAGGGCTGTGAGCGCGTTGCTAGCGCAGGACTACTAGTCCCAGGAGCGCCCGCAACCCCCAATTGTTACCAGCTGGGTCGCTCTCCCTGCAGGCTCCTCCCCCTACAGACTAGTTAGTTCATTTACAGCTGACGAGTCCCGCTGCACGGGAGGGCGCCGGGAGAAGCCCGGGACAAGGGCGGGACCGACTGTGACCGACAGAGGCCGATTGAGGCTGGGCTGGGCCGCTCCCCTTAGTCTCTCATTTTTAAGATCGACAGAGTATTTAATATTTTCTGCTAATTACTGGACTATATTGTGCTTCTTCTTTTTCCTTTTTTATTTTCTTCTTTTTACATCTTGTTTCTAATTGTTTTATTGCAAGTTGCCATTGTATACTGCCCCTTTAGACAAGATGACTACTAAGAAATTGAGATCTGGAAGAGTTGTAGTCGGTAGAGCCTGTTCCAAAACTAAATCCAATCCCTTGCGAAACAGAAATGGGTCAGCTCTACAAGTAAAAAGTACATGCCAACTATACTCTTTATGGGATAAGGGTAAAGATAAAGTAGATCGGGAAGGGGCCCTCACTGAAAATGTTAATATCAGCATTAAAGAACAGACGAGAGACTCCTCTGTCACTAAAAGAGACAGTACTTTATCAGGTGTCATTGCCCTATCCCACTTTGAAGATATATCTTATAAGAACCAAGAGGAAGACCTTTCTCTTCATCCGGAAGTCCAAAAAATAGCAACAAATGTTGTAGATCGAGGTAACTCCTCCGTTTTTCATGTTGCAGCTGTAGTCCATAATCTTCCCCTTCCTTTTAAGGCATATCACAAAATGTATCCTGGTACCTCTACCTCGCTACATATTCCCCCAGAGGACTATACCCTTCCTGATATAAACTTTGAGTCCCAGAAAGGTTTAATTAAAGCACAGAACTCTATTATTCAACAGGATATTGTAGCTACTCCTGTGTTACATCTTTTTAGTAGTACACCTTCAAAAAATTCTGAGTTTTCCACCCCTGAAATGAATTTATTCCCTAGCCCCACTCATATTCAAAATAAAAATCTCCAAAACTTTTACACACAAGAAGATAACGTAATATCTAACTCTTTAACCTCTTTAGAGCGGCTTATTTCATCTATTTTACAGCTTTTGGAAAACTTAGTTAATGGGTCAGATAATGTATTTGATACAGTAACCTTGATCCTAAAGGCACTATTGAGTCACAATACAGGATTGGAAGATGCCGTCTATTCAAAAATAATTACTCCTCCTAAAAATTTAAGTAAGGAAGGAAACAAGGAAATAAAGGAAAAAACAACTTATGATGTATCTTTTACGTCTGATCCCCCGGATAAAACTAACACTGATCCTGTAGTTTCTACTAAATCTTCCATCTACAGGAATGAGAATCCAATTAATAATAATTGTGCAGTCTTTATTAGCCAGGAGATCAAGGCATTTCCATCTATGGAAGAAAATGAATCTAACACTTTACCCCCTATTTTCCCTATTTTTATTTCCCAAACAAATAAAGAAATTTCAAACCTTCCAGTTTTATCGGATAAAGTTTCTCCGTTAAAAGAGAAAAAATCCGAAATAATAGTATCAAAAAAACAACGATGCAAAAAAAGAAAATCAAATCGTAGATTTTATAAAAAAAGGCAAAGGAAAATTACTTTTGAAAATGAAAAAGATTCTTCTTTGAATAATTCCAATCCGGTGGATTTGGACTCTAATTCATCCCATGAGCAAGTGGAAAGTCCAAAGTCGATTCCCACAGTAATACAACAAGAAGTACTATCTTATTCAAACCAACAGTACTCAGATGATCAGATCAAATTGACGAGTGATCAAAACTTAATCCCAGTTTTTGATTCTAAACCAAAAGTAATTCTTAACCCCCTGGCTACTCCATTTTCAGAAGTAGTTGCATCTGAAATCGTATCTAAGACAGTGTCTAAAATTAGAGAAAATGTAGATACTTTCTTTCTCGATTTCATACCTATTTTTGATCCAGATCTTATTTTAAATAGATCTGCTTTAGTTAACTGCTTTCATGAAATAGAGAGCTTAAAATTGATTCAATCAGCAGATATAGATGTTGTAACATTAATAAACTCGGAAAATGGAAAGATAGCACGTGTAAAATTGTATTCCAAATTGGTAATAAATTACATCTTACAATGGGCAGAAGAATTTCAAATAAGAGGAATCGATGTTGATCCTTTTATTCCAGTTAAAATAGAAAGCCAAAGATGCCAAAAAATGTTAATCTATCAGGGTATAAAATCATATTCTTCAGGCAGTCTCCCTGTAACGACTGAAGAGTTAAAAATACGTATATCAAAAAATAAGCAACAGGTGATAGTAAATAATCCGCTTCCTATAAAACAAATTAGGGTAAAGGACGCCGATCTGGAGTGGAGTTGGCTGCCCGCCATTTTATCAGATAAATCTGGTTTTACACCTAGAATAAATTCAGATTTTTAACGATAACCTCAAAATAATATCGTGGAACATTGCTGGATTAACCCAGAGTGCCGCAAAGTTGCTATTCTTACACTCTTTAGAGGCAGACATCATCTGCTTACAGGAAACCTGGCTGGCTGGGAACCTTCCGGTTGTAAAAGATTATTATGTGTTGGAGAGCAATGCCACTCCCTCTACAAGAGGCCGTGCGAAAGGCGGGTTAGCTTGTCTTTTGTCAAACAATGTCAATTGAAATTATACCCATTTTTTAGATCCGAACAAATTATTTCAGGCAATAACCGTAATAAACTTTGCCAACGATGCCTCTAATAAATCAATCGTAATAATAAATGCCTATTTACCTCCAGACTCAAATTATAATTATGGAATTAAGATGATCTGTTCCATTATATTAAATCTACAGGAATCTACTTCCCCCCTTATATTTTATTACTGGGTGACCAAAATGGTAAAATATCTAATGGTGCCTTAGAGTTATTTAGGAATAAAGTAAAGGAGGAAACGTTCCAGATACCAAAAGCTATATTCCCAAAGAATATTAAAACAAATAAAAGAGGGAAACTAATCTTGGAGAGTTTAGCTGAGGTAGATTGTATAATAATCAATGAAAGGCTTCCCTCTGATAGTCCTGCTCATCTAACACATAGATCAGGGAATGGTGGTTCGATCCTGGATTATGTGATAGTTGACAGTACCTTTTTTAGCTCTCTGAAGGATGTATCTGTATTTGTTACTGATCTCAGTGATCATAATGTTTTATTTGTAAAATTAAATGTAACATCTCCTCAAAGGGACCCATGGAATATCGGGGATGATTTATTGAATTTCAATAATAAAAAAGGGAAATGTTATTGGAATTCAGGGTCCATTAGAAACTTGACCAATATATTAGAATACACAGTAGAGAACTTAATCCTATGGGAAGGTAGAGAGCTACTTTGCTTTGTGTCCCTTATACAAACCTTAAAATCTAAAGCTCAAAAGCCCCTATCAGGTAAGATAACTCCTAAAATTCCCTCTGATCTTCGTTATTTAAATATAGAAATAAATAAATTGGTTAGGGCCCAATATCTCTCCTTTATCCCTGAACGTAGACAAAGAATATCCCTTTTGAGAAGAAGGAGAAAAAGAATGAGGGCAAGATTAAAACGTGAGAAAGAAGATGCTCTTTGGATTAAACTTCGTGAGGCATCTAAGAGTGGGCAGTTAAAGACCTTCTGGTCATTAATTGGGGAGGGATGTGGGGTAAGATCCAGACCCTCCCCGATATCTATTAATGAGCAGACTTGGGTTGATTTTATCCAGCATCTCTATAGCAGTAATGGTGAGAAGTTTGATTTCGGTAAACTCCAGGAAGACTTATTTCCTTATGATCCTCCTTCTGAATTGGAAATCGTTGCTGCAATTAAAGCTCTGCGCTCTTCTGGTGCATTAGGCCCAGATGAAATTCCGATTTCAGTATTAAAATCGCATAGTACCCTATGGGGGAAAATCTTATACCCAGTCTTCAAAGTCTGCTATACCAATGGCATCGTTCTGTATTCTTGGAAAGGGAGTTTGTTAATCCCTCTCTACAAAAAGGGGGCTAGAGATTTACCTCAAAATTATAGACAAATAGCCCTCCTAGATGCCATAGGCAAGGTTTTTACTAAATGTTTATTGAATTCTTTGAATGACTGGGTGTCTGTGTCTGCAATACTGCCATTAGAGCAGACTGGCTTTAGGAAACAACATGGTACTTTGGATAATCTTACTGCTCTTCAAATCTTGGTAGAAAAATATGTTACAGTCCGTAGAGGAGGCGTATATGGGGCTTTCATTGACTTCTCTATGGCCTTCGATCAGGTGGACAGATCTCTGCTGTGGAGTAAGTTAATTAAACTAGGGATGCCCCCCAGCTTATTAAAACTAGTTATTGCACTACACACAGACACTTGGTGCAGAGTATTAATGGGTGGTGAGAGAGGACTATCTAGGGTCATACCCACAAATAATGGACTTAAACAGGGCTGCCTATTGGCTCCCCTATTATTCTCTCTATATATTGCTGACCTCCCCAAAGCTCTATTATCATCTAGCAATGGTATTGCACCTGTTTTGGGGAGTTCTCCAATTGCGTGCTTAATGTACGCAGATGATATTTTAATTTTGGACCTTACCCCAAAAGGCTTGAATTGTCGCTTACAAGCTTTGTTCTCCTACGCCGAGGCTCATTTTCGAAAAATAAATATTTTAAAAAGCAAAATAATGTGCTTTCGGGGAAAGAGAAAATCCAAATATGAAAATTATTACTGGTCCGTTGGGGGTGAAAGACTAGAAGTAGTCAAATCCTATCCCTTTCTTGGGAAGATAGTCACAAGCAATTTAAACGAAAAAACCCATACTGAGAACAATAGCAGGAAAGCTCTTGCTCAAGGGAAGAGTCTTATCTCTCTCTACAAAGCGACAGGTAGAAGGCATTTTCCCATACTGCTCGAGGTCTTCCGAGCAAAAATCCCCGCATCCCTAATCTACGGACTAGAAATAGTGGACATGGCATGCTGGAATTTTTTGGACTCTACCGAAGGAAAAATACTACGTAACTTAGCCTCTGTAAATACTGCAAATTCTACGTCTTTGTTAAGACAAGAATTTGGCCTGCATAGTTCTTGGGCCCAGGCAGCTGCGAGTGTGGTGCGTTGGGTTTTTAATATAGCTGGAGGAATGCCTGGCACACTGAGGTACCTAATAAAAAATGAGCTGCTGGGTTCCTTTAATGCCTATTCTTCAATTGTAAGGAATTTCAGACAGGCGATTATTTTATTACAGCTAGATGAACAAAGCCTTTTCTCATTATCTACAGCCCAATTAAAATTATCTTTAAAGACTGAGTCTTGGGAGCTGAGTTTCAGAGTAGATAGTAGGACAAGTAAAACAAAGAGAGGAATGTTCTCTATCGGTAAACCTTGTGAAATAAAAAAACCTCAGCCATATTTATGTTGGAATCTCCCACATGGAGTTAGGCGATTTACCCTTTTACTAAGACATAATTTACTCCCTCTGAACTGTCTTTTATCCAAATGGTATGGTGGTTCAGATATCTGTGATCTTTGTAATCTTAATTCCCAGGATTTGTACCATGTCGTTTTTGTTTGTCCAGCCCTTATGGCATATAGGCGCAAATGGTTAAAACCCATGTGCCTTCAATTGGGTATTTCTACTGCTTTTGACTTTATTGCAGCAATGCTTAACCCCCTAAACGAAATGTTTTGTTTTAAACTGTTTTATTTCTTTAAATGTTTCTTAACATTATATTGATATTTTCATTTATTCATTTTTAATGAAATTTTGCTGTCTCTTGTTGAATTGTTATGTGGATCTCAATTGAGTTCCGTTATCATAAATAAATAAATTGAAATTGAAAGAAATGAATCAAAAGAAGGGGTTCGAAATCTTATGATAGGTTGCAATGGTAAATGCACTTGTACATTAGGTACCGCTTGTGATATTTTACATATTTTATTAGATTGTATGTGGTTTTTAGATATACGAAAGGAGTATTTATGTCCGATTTTTAAAAATTATAAGATTGTGAATAGGATGCAAGCAGTTAACCTTTTGGCGGAAATGAGGAATTTAGATATAGCCTGTGCTCTGGGGAAATATATGAATAAAGTTAAAGTGTTCCTCAAGTGCGCAGAGTAAGCACTAAAAATGCTTCTCTCTAGTACCACACAAAAGTGGAACCATCAAGGGATTACAGTACTACTTGCTATAGGTGAAAGATCTGATGTATATGTATGTATTAAGTGATTTTAATAATTTAGAATGTTATAATACTCCGATTTTAAAAAGGAAGTTAAACTATTTGTATATTGATGTGCAATACTTTTTTTTTTTTATACCGCTGTGTTATGTTTTTTATGTTTTATTAGGATACGAGGCAACTTGTACTTTTATGGTTGTAACAAACCAAATAAAGTTTTGTGTGACTGACTGACTGAATCAAAAGAAGCAAGAGAAGTACAGAAAGAGGCAAGAGAGCTGCAGAAAGAGCTAAGAGAGGGACAGAAAGAGGTAAGAGAGGTGTAGAAAGAGGTAAGAGAGGTACAGAAAGAGGCAAGATATCTGCTGAAAGAGGCAAGAGAAATACAGAAGAAAGCGCCCGAGATCCAGAAAGAAGCAAGAGAGATGCAAAAAGAAGCAAGAGAGGTAAATAAAGAGACAAGAGAGGTGCAGAAAGACAGAAGGGGGTACAGAAAGAGGTAAGAGGAGTACAGATAGAGGCAAGAGGAGTACAGATAGAAGCAAGACAGGTGCAGAAAGAGGCAAGAGGAGTGCTAGAAGAAGCAAGAGGAATGCCAAAAGAAGCAAGAGAAGTGTAGAAAGGAGCAAGAGAGGTACAGAAAGAGGCAAGAGGGCTGCAGAAAGAGGAAAGAGGGGTACAAAAAGAGCCAAGATGAGTGCAAGAATGGATAAGAGAGGTGCAGAAAGAGGAAAGAGAGGTACAGAAAGAGCGCAGAAAGGTGCAGAAAGAGTCAAGAGAGGTGCAGAAAGAGTCAAGAGAGGTGCAGAAAGAGACAAGAGAGGTGCAGAAAGAGACAAGAGAGGTGCCAAAAGAGGGAAGGGGTACAGAAATAGGCAAGAGGAGTACAGATAGAAGCAAGAGAGGTGCAGAAAGAAACAACACAAGTACAGATGAATCAACAGAGGTGCAGAAAGATGAAAGAGAGTTACAGACAGAGGGAACAGGGGTGCAGAAATGGGTAAGGCGCGCACTGAAAGAAAGAAGAGAGGTGCAGAAAAAGCACCAGAGGTGCAGAAAGAAGCAAAAAAGCAGAAAAAGGCACGAGATGTATCAAAAGTAGCAAGAGAAGTATCGAAAGAGGTAAGAGAGCAACAGTAAGAGCTAAGGGAGGAGCAGAAAGAGTTAAAAGAGGTGCAGAAAGGGGTAAGAGAGGTACAGAAAGAGGCAAGACGACTGCAGAAAGTGACAGAGATCCAGAAAGAAGCATTAGAGGTGCAGAAAGAATCAAAAGAGGTGCAGAAAGAGACAAGAGAGGTGCAGAAATAGACAAGAGAGGTGCAGAAAGAGGGAAAGGGGTACAGAAAGAGGCAAGAGGAGTACAGATAGAAGCATAGAAGCAAAAGGAGTACAGATAGAGGCAAGAGGAGTACAGATAGAAGCAAGAGAGGTGCAGAAAGAAACAACACAAGTACAGAATGAAGCAACAGAGGTGCAGAAAGAGGCTAGAGGAGTGCGGAAAGGAGCAACAGAGGTCCAGAAAGAGGAAGGAGAGGTTCAAAAAGAGCTAAGAGTGATACAGAAAAAGTGAGGAGAGGTGCAGAAAGAGGGAAGAGAGGTGCAGAAAGAAGCAATACAGTTGCAGAAAAAGGAAAGAAATGAATCAAAAGATGGGGTTCGAAATCTTATGATAGGTTTCAATGGTAAATGCACTTGTACATTAGGTACTGCTTGTGATATTTTACATATTTTATTAGATTGTATGTGGTTTTTAGATATACGAAAGGAGTATTTATGTCCGATTTTTAAAAATTATAAGATTGTGAATAGGATGCAAGCAGTTAACCTTTTGGCGGAAATGAGGAATTTAGATATAGCCTGTGCTCTGGGGAAATATATGAATAAAGTTAAAGTGTTCCTCAAGTGCGCAGAGTAAGCACTAAAAATGCTTCTCTCTAGTACCACACAAAAGTGGAACCATCAAGGGATTACAGTACTACTTGCTATAGGTGAAAGATCTGATGTATATGTATGTATTAAGTAATTTTAATAATTTAGAATGTTATAATACTCCGATTTTAAAAAGGAAGTTAAACTATTTGTATATTGATGTGCAATACTTTTTTTTTTATACCGCTGTGTTATGTTTTTTATGTTTTATTAGGATACGAGGTAACTTGTACTTTTATGGTTGTAACAAACCAAATAAAGTTTTGTGTGACTGACTGACTGAATCAAAAGAAGCAAGAGAAGTACAGAAAGAGGCAAGAGAGCTGCAGAAAGAGCTAAGAGAGGGACAGAAAGAGGTAAGAGAGGTGTAGAAAGAGGTAAGAGAGGTGCAGAAAGAGACAAGAGAGGTGCAGAAAGAGACAAGAGAGGTGCCAAAAGAGGGAAGGGGTACAGAAATAGGCAAGAGGAGTACAGATAGAAGCAAGAGAGGTGCAGAAAGAAACAACACAAGTACAGATGAATCAACAGAGGTGCAGAAAGATGAAAGAGAGTTACAGACAGAGGGAACAGGGGTGCAGAAATGGGTAAGGCGCGCACTGAAAGAAAGAAGAGAGGTGCAGAAAAAGCACCAGAGGTGCAGAAAGAAGCAAAAAAGCAGAAAAAGGCACGAGATGTATCAAAAGTAGCAAGAGAAGTATCGAAAGAGGTAGGAGAGCTACAGTAAGAGCTAAGGGAGGAGCAGAAAGAGTTAAAAGAGGTACAGAAAGGGGTAAGAGAGGTACAGAAAGAGGCAAGACGACTGCAGAAAGTGACAGAGATCCAGAAAGAAGCATTAGAGGTGCAGAAAGAATCAAAAGAGGTGCAGAAAGAGACAAGAGAGGTGCAGAAATAGACAAGAGAGGTGCAGAAAGAGGGAAAGGGGTACAGAAAGAGGCAAGAGGAGTACAGATAGAACCATAGAAGCAAAAGGAGTACAGATAGAGGCAAGAGGAGTACAGATAGAAGCAAGAGAGGTGCAGAAAGAAACAACACAAGTACAGAATGAAGCAACAGAGGTGCAGAAAGAGGCTAGAGGAGTGCGGAAAGAAGCAACAGAGGTCCAGAAAGAGGAAGGAGAGGTTCAAAAAGAGCTAAGAGAGATACAGAAAAAGTGAGGAGAGGTGCAGAAAGAGGGAAGAGAGGTGCAGAAAGAAGCAATACAGTTGCAGAAAAAGGAAAGAAATGAATCAAAAGATGGGGTTCGAAATCTTATGATAGGTTTCAATGGTAAATGCACTTGTACATTAGGTACCGCTTGTGATATTTTACATATTTTATTAGATTGTATGTGGTTTTTAGATATACGAAAGGAGTATTTATGTCCGATTTTTAAAAATTATAAGATTGTGAATAGGATGCAAGCAGTTAACCTTTTGGCGGAAATGAGGAATTTAGATATAGCCTGTGCTCTGGGGAAATATATGAATAAAGTTAAAGTGTTCCTCAAGTGCGCAGAGTAAGCACTAAAAATGCTTCTCTCTAGTACCACACAAAAGTGGAACCATCAAGGGATTACAGTACTACTTGCTATAGGTGAAAGATCTGATGTATATGTATGTATTAAGTGATTTTAATAATTTAGAATGTTATAATACTCCGATTTTAAAAAGGAAGTTAAACTATTTGTATATTGATGTGCAATACTTTTTTTTTTTATACCGCTGTGTTATGTTTTTTATGTTTTATTAGGATACGAGGTAACTTGTACTTTTATGGTTGTAACAAACCAAATAAAGTTTTGTGTGACTGACTGACTGAATCAAAAGAAGCAAGAGAAGTACAGAAAGAGGCAAGAGAGCTGCAGAAAGAGCTAAGAGAGGGACAGAAAGAGGTAAGAGAGGTGTAGAAAGAGGTAAGAGAGGTACAGAAAGAGGCAAGATAACTGCTGAAAGAGGCAAGAGAAATACAGAAGAAAGTGCTAAAACAAGCAAGAGGAATGCCAAAAGAAGCAAGAGAAGTGTAGAAAGGAGCAAGAAGGTACAGAAAGAGGCAAGAGGGCTGCAGAAAGAGGAAAGAGGGGTACAAAAAGAGCCAAGACGAGTGCAAAAAGGGATGAGAGGTGCAGAAAGAGGAAAGAGAGGTACAGAAAGAGCGCAGAAAGGTGCAGAAAGAGTCAAGAGAGGTGCAGAAAGAGCCAAGAGAGGTGCAGAAAGAGACAAGAGAGGTGCAGAAAGAGACAAGAGAGGTGCCAAAAGAGGGAAGGCATACAGAAATAGGCAAGAGGAGTACAGATAGAAGCAAGAAAGGTGCAGAAAGAAACAACACAAGTACAGATGAATCAACAGAGGTGCAGAAAGATGAAAGAGAGTTACAGACAGAGGGAACAGGGGTGCAGAAATGGGTAAGGCGCACACTGAAAGAAAGAAGAGAGGTGCAGAAAAAGCACCAGAGGTGCAGAAAGAAGCAAAAAAGCAGAAAAAGGCACGAGATGTATCAAAAGAAGAGGTGCAGAAAGAATCAAAAGAGGTGCAGAAAGAGACAAGAGAGGTGCAGAAATAGACAAGAGAGGTGCAGAAAGAGGGAAAGGGGTACAGAAAGAGGCAAGAGGAGTACAGATAGAAGAATAGAAGCAAAAGGAGTACAGATAGAGGCAAGAGGAGTACAGATAGAAGCAAGAGAGGTGTAGAAAGAAACAACACAAGTACAGAATGAAGCAACAGAGGTGCAGAAAGAGGCTAGAGGAGTGCAAAAAGAGGCAAGAGAAGTACCAAGAGAAGCAAGAGAAGTGCAAAAAGAAGCAGGAGAGGTACAGAAAGAGGCAAGAGGGCTGCAGGACGAGGAAAGAGAGGTATAGTAAGAGGCAAGACGAGTACAGAAAGATGCAATAGAGGTGCAGAAAGAAGCAACAGAGATGCAGAAAGAGGAGGGAGAGGTACAGAAAGAGCTAAGAGAGGTGCAGAAAGAGTCAAGAGAAGTGCAGGAAGAGGAAAGAGAAGTACAGAAAGAGGCAAGAGGGCTACAGAAAAAGGCAAGAGAAGTGACAAAAGAAGCATGAGAAGAGCGGAAATAAGCAAGAGAGGTGCCGATAGAGGCAAGAGGTGCGCAGAAAGAGCTACGGGAGGTGCAAAAAGAGTCAACAGATGTTCAGAAAGAGGGAAGAGAGGTACATAAAGAGGCAAGACAACTGCAGAAAGAGGCAAGAGAAAAACAGAAGAAAGCAAAAGAGGTGCAGAAAGTTGGAAGAGGGGTGCAGAAAGAGACTAGACAAGTGCAGAAAGAAGCAACAGAGTTGCAGAAAGAAGCAACAGAGGTACAGACAGGGAATAAGGGTTCATAAATGGGCAATCCGTGTGCAGAAAGAATGAAGAGAGTTGCAGAAAAAGCAACAGAGGTGCAGAAAGAAGCAATACAGCTGCAGAAAAAGGCAAGAAATGTATCAAAAGAAGCAAGAGAAGTACAGAAAGAAGCAAGAGAGCTGTAGAAAGCTAATTGAGGTGCAGAAAGAGGTACGAGAGGTACATTAAGAGGCAAGGTGACTGCAGAAAGAGGCAAGAGAAATGTAGAAGAAAGTGACAGATATTCAGAAAGAAGCGACAGAGATACAGCAAGAGAGCTGGGTAAAGAAGCAAGAGAGGTGCAGAAAGAAGCAAGAGAAGTCCAGAAAAAAGCAATAGAGGTACAGAAATAGGGAATAGAAGTGCAGAAAGAGGCAAGAGGAGAGTAGAATGTAGCAAGAGAGGGACAGAAAGAAGCAACAGAGGTGACGAAAGAGGCAAGAGAAGTTCAGAAAGATGCAAGAGAGGTGCAAAAAGAGGCAAGAGTGGTGCAGAAAGAGGGAAGAACTGTGCAGAAAGAGAAAAAGGGTGCAGAAGGAAGCAAGAGGTGTGCAGAAAGAAGCAAGAGAGGTGCAGAAAGAAGCAAGAGAAGTGCAGAAAGAACTAACAGGTGCAGAAACTGGCAGGAGAGGTGCAGAAAGAAGGAAGAGAAGTGCAGACAGAGCAAGAGGGTGCAGAAAGAGGCAAGTGACGTACAGAAAGAAGAAAATGTGGTGCAGAAAGAGGAAGAAAGGCACGGGAAGAAGCAAGAGAAGTGCAAAAAGAGGCACGTGAAATGCAGATAGAGGTAAGAAAGGTACAAATATAGGCA
Source organism: Lissotriton helveticus (assembly GCF_964261635.1). Taxonomy (NCBI): domain Eukaryota; kingdom Metazoa; phylum Chordata; class Amphibia; order Caudata; family Salamandridae; genus Lissotriton; species Lissotriton helveticus. Next base: position 163,595,949 of record NC_136062.1, on the reverse strand, counting down.
ATAGAAGTGCAGAAAGAAGCTAGAGAGGCAAGAAGAGAACTAAAGTAATAGGAAGAAAAGTCCAGAAAGCAGCAAGACAATTAAATAAAGGAAGAGAAGTATAGAAAGAGGCAAGTGTGGTGCAGTAAGAAGCAAGAGAGATACAGAAGAGGCAATAGAGGTACAGAACGAGGCAAGAGAAGTACAGAAAGAAGTGACAGATTTGCAGAAAGAGACAAGAAGTTCAGAAAAAGGCAATAGATATATAGAAAGAGGCAAACGAGGTGCAGAAAGAAGGGGGCAGAAAGAGGGAAGAGGATTGCAGAAAGAGGCAAAATGGATGTACCAAGAAGTAAGAGAGGTACAGAAAGAAGCAAGAGAAGTCATGAAAAATGCAACAGAGGGACAGAAATAGGGAACAGAAGTGCACTTACCCACACAGACACTCAGACAACCATACAGGAACCATGTCAACCAATCATTAACCCCTATAGACACTCATGTAGCTACTCACCAACCCATGCAGCCACTTACAGACCAACTGACAGACTGATCCAGACATTCATATGGATTAGTCATCCACCCATACACTGAGACACGTATAATCACTTACAGTCAGTCACATATTCACTGAATCATTATATATATATTTCCAAGTTTTATCCAAAAGACGAAAGAGCACTTCACTGCAGGACACTTGCTAAAAGCTGTATTCATATGCAGGACAAGACTGGTTTGAGATGTCCAGACATTTCATGGTGCCTAACGCGTTTTCCTCCAGAGGGTTATAAATATTGCAGCAGCACCATAGTGCATGGCATGGAATGAAACTCACCTGCGAGATTTCACCGGAGAAATATAATTGCTTCTGTTCCGCTATTAGCCTGTGATCAAGAGTCAGGAGACTCTAAACGCATTAGGCACCATGAAATGTGAGGACATCTCAAACCAGTCTTGCTTCTGCATATGAATAAAGCTTTTAAGAAGTGTCCTGCAGTGGAGTGCTTTTTCGTCTTTTGGACAAAACGTGGAACTATATATATCTGTATATCTATATATATCTATATATCTATATATCTATATATAGATATATAGATATATATAGATATATAGATATATATAGATATACATATATATATTACCTACTGGCAGTCACCAGTAGGTAGTTATTGTTAGGACCGAGTTTCCATAGGTAGAGCATTTTTTGTTTTGCTTATAACTTTGGCGTCGTTTGATGGATCGTCATGAAATTTCCAAAACTACTTCTTTGTTCATATCAGTTCTTATGTTGAAAGTTTGGGGGTGATTCGTCGGGGTTGCCGAGAAAAAAGGGGGGGTCCCAAAACGTGTTTTCTCCATGTTAATTTCCATATGAAACTTTAGACAAGGCTACAGGTCGAACGGGTGAACGGAATTACTCAAAATTTGGCAGGGAGAAGGGTATTGGTCTAGAAAGCACGCTTCTGTTTAGTTGGTGTAAATCCGTTCAGTAGGTTTCGAGAAATATTGAAATGTACAGATATCAATATTTGGGAATTCTGCCATCTGATTGGCTCAGGCGTTACGAGCACATGCTTGCTGCTGATTGGCTGCGAGCGGTGCGAGCGGTTGCAGCTAGGACGTGTTGGCCGCCATTTTGTGATTCCGTTGAAGTGAGTAAGGATAAAAAAGGGCAATAAAAGTGGGAAAGAGGATAGTAGGAGCACTGTAACCTCTGTGGAGTGTTTAGGGTGTGCTATAGAGGGGGTCTGAAGCAAAGTATTCACCCCTACCAGTGTGAAAGTGCTGGGCTATGGAAATTAAGTGAGGTATTGCCTAGAGTGTGATGCTGCTAAGGTGAGGTGGTGCGGGACTCAGGGATTAAAGCGTGAGCCCAAACTGTGTGTCATATGCTGTGAAGTGATGTGCCCTGGCCGCTGCAGTACAGCTGTGGAAGTAGTGTCAGCATGTGTTTATACCTACTAGGATGAACTACTGACCCGTACTGGTCTGAAAGTCCTGTGGTACGGATAATATGTGAGGTATTGTCTAGAGTCTCATGGTACTAGGAAGTGTTGCTCGCCATTTTGTGTTTCTGTTGAAGCTAGTAAGGGGAAAAAAGGGCAAAAAATGTAGGAAAGAGGAGGTTAGGAGCACGGTAACCTCTGTGGGGTGTTTAGGGTGTGCTATACAGGGGGTGTGAAGCAAACTTCTCATACCTACCGGTCTGAAAGTGTTGGGCTACGGAAATTAAGTGAGGTATAGCCTAGAGTCTGATGCTGCTAAGGTGTGCTGGTGCGGGACTCGGGGATTAAAGCATGAGTGCAAACTGTGTGTGTTATGCTGTGAAATCATGTACCGTGGCCGCTGCAGTACACGTTTGGAAGTAGTGTCAGCATGTGTTTATATCTAGTAGGATGAACTACTGACTCGTACTGGTCTGAAAGTCCTGGGGTTCAGAATATATATGAGGTCCTGTCTAGAGTCTCATGCTGCTAAGCTGAGCTGCTGCCAGACTCGGGGATGAAAGCGTGAGCCCAAACTGTGTGTCATATGCTGGGAAGTCATGTGCTCTAGGCACTGTGCCATACCTGTCCAAGTAGTGTGAGCATGTATTATAGCTACTTGGATGAACTTTTATTTTGAACATTGTAGCTTGTGTATGGTGCTGAAAGTGCGGGATACGGAAATTAAGTGAGGTATTGCCTAGTGTCATGCTGTTAAATTGAGCTGCTGCTGGACTTGGGGATGAAACCATGAGCCTAAACTGTGTGTGCTATGCTGTGAAGTCATGTGCTCTGGGTGCTGTGCCACACCTGTCCAACTTGTATATGGTGCTTAGGTGGTGTTGTATAGGGAGTGCGAAGGTATATCAATATGGTATTTGTAAAGCGCAAACTACTCACCCCTATGGGTGAGTAGAGCAGGGATCAAAGCGAGAGCTCTGTGCTGCAAAGTGAGATGGTCTGGCCGATGCGCCACAAATGTGTGGAGAATATATTTTGGAGAGGGTCCGGGAGTTGCCGTTATCTGGCCCTAAAATAGCTGGCCTAAGTTGTAAGTTATAGGGTGGCTCTAAAAAGAGTCCTTGTGTTCATTAGTTGGAGCTACATATGTGCGGATGCACAGCTTCAAGGTATTTAGGAAAACTCTGTTTCCCTGATCTGTGAAGTGTACTCCATCACTTCTGTAGATATCCGCCATATCAAAAAGTATGTTGTTGTTGTAGATGGACCCCATTTTGTGGTGTCTGAGGTATGCCGACACAGCTTTGTTGACTTTCTTCCGAGATTTTTCAATCAGCGGACAAAATTGTTTGGACCATTTCCATGTCTGTCTTTGGCATATATTGGAATATACAAAGACAGTTTGAGGCAAAAGTAACATCAATTGTCGAAAGGTGTCTTACATAAGCATTTCCAAACCTACCCCAGTCAATGTGCCTAGGTCGTTTCCATCACAGTGCTCAATTCCAGGGTGTTGGAGATGCAAACAGGTTTTAACTAAAGGCAACAATTGGTGCCACTTCAATCCTCTCTGTCCAAACCATTTAATGTCCACATTGTGTAAACCGAGGTCTAAGTCAATACGTCTCTATTCTGTATACCTCTTGCACCAAAAAACATAGCTATGTCTTACGATCCTCACTAGCATTTTGAAGGTATAGCTGGAAGGTATGGAAAGATGTCTGTAGCTCATGCAGTTCCTTCGTAGAATAGGAGATATGTTTAAAGATGGGGGAACTAGTTTCTTTTCACACACAAAACGGTACCTGATTGGGAGATGAAAATCATTGTTTTTTAATAGTAGGGTGCCCATTCGTTTTGTGGAAAAGCATCTTTGTGATTGGTTAAGAAAAAGCAGTTTGAACGGGGAATGCATAGTATAGGATAACATTTGATCGACTCAACCACACCTGCATTTGGAATGCAGAGTTCGAACTTAAAACAATCGTGAACTTTTAACCTGCACGTGGCATTAAATGTTCGAGAAAATGTTTCCAAAAAATATTGTTAAGTTTAAACAAATTGATGAACTTTTAAACTCCACGTGTAGTAGAATGTTCTAGAAAGTGTGTCGATAGAATACGTTGCATTTCTGACTTTTACGTGTACTTGAATATTTAAAAAACAGTTTGTATGGAAAATGAGAAAGACAGTAATAGAGAGAAGTTTTGAAACCTAAAAGAAACAAGGACCGAGTTTCCATAGGAAGAACATTTCTTGTTTTGCTTATAAGTTTGGCGTCGTTTGATGAACTTTCATGAAATTTTCTAACCAAATTCTTTGTTCATATCAGCTCATATGATAAAAGTCTGGGGGTGATTCGTCAAAGGGGGGCCGAGATAAAAGGGATTTTCTTCATGTTAATTTCCCTAGGAAACTTTAGACAAGGCTACAGGTCAAACAGGTGAACAGAGTTATCCCTAATTTGGCAGGGAGAAGGGTTTTTGTCTAGGAAGCACACTTTTGTTTATTTGGTGGAAATCCGTTTAGTTGTTTTTAGAAATATCAAAATTTACAGATATCGATATTTGGGAATTCTGCCATCTGATTGGCTGAGGCATTACAAGCAGGAGCTTGCTGCTTATTGGCTGCAAGCGCTGCGAGCGGTTGCAACTAGCAAGTGTTGGCCGCCATTTTGCGATTCCGTTGAAGGGACTAAGGGGAAAAAAGGGCGAAAAAAGTTGGAAAGGAGGGTAGGAGCACTGTAACCTCTGTGGGGGAGTGCGAAGCGAAGTAGTCACTGTTAGCGGTCTGAAAGTGTGGTGTTGCTCAGAGTGACATTGTGCTGATATGATATGGTGCTACACTCGGGTATGAAACCGAAAGCCTAAACCGTGAGGTCATTGCTGTAAAGTGATGTGGTATGGTCTTTGTAGCATACCTGTGCAAGTAGTGTTAATAGGTGTCTATACCATACAGGGAGTGGAAAGCAAACTACTGACCGCTACTGTGTGTTTACAGTATACGGGAAGCGGGAAGTGAAGTACTCATGCCTACCGGTGTGAACAGTTGGGGATGAAACCGAGGTAATTGCTGTAAAGGGATGGTCTCTGGGCACTGTTGTATACATGTGCACGTAGTGTTAGTAGGCGTTTATACCATACAGGGAGTGGGAAGCGAACTACTGACCGGTACTGTGCGCTTATACTATACCAGAAGTGTGAAGCGAAGAACTCACGCCTACCGGTGTGAAGAGTCAGGGATCAAACCGAGCTGAATGGTGTAAATTGATGGGCTCTGGGTGCTGTAGGATATTAGCCGCTGTAGTTTAAGTATGTAAGTATTGTGAGTATGCGTTTATAGTATATAGGGAGTGGGAAGCAAACTACTCACCCCTACTGATGTGAAGACTCGGAGATTAAACCGTGAGTCTAAATTGTGAGTTCATTGCTGTAAAGTGATGTGCTCCTTTGCGCTGTAGCATACCTGTGGAAGTAGTGTTAGTTTGTGCTTATACAATACAGGGAGTGGGAAGCGAACTACTCACCCCTACCGGTGTCAAGACTCATGGATGAAACCAGGAGCTCATTGCTGTAAAGTCATGTGCCCTGTGTAGTATTCTAATGTAAGTCATAGTAGAATGTTATTATATAATTCTACCAGAATCTATGTATGTAATGTTAGAATGTAGAGCTGTCATGAGGGGAACCTTGCAGGGTTTGTACACGTACTGGAGAAGACGGTTGCCTTGCTGACTGCTCCTGTTGGTGGCTGTTTCAGCTGTATTGTTTTCCTGTTATAAATCTACGTATTGGATCACCCCTGTCTGCCTCTTCACTACATAAATTTGGCGATGAGCAGGAGAAGGTAAAAAGAAGGCAACACTCACCAATATTTCAAAATTGCTTATGTTGTGCTGAAGACCCGTTTTCTTCGTGTAGCTGTTTCTACTCATGCCAGGGTCGGCGGCTCATTGAACTATGTCACCCGACTCCTGGTAGGATTTATATTTTTAGATTTTGCGCTTCCTCTGCTTCTTCACTACATTCTGGTCACTGTATTACACGTGTGTAAGTAGTGTCGGTATGCATTTAGACTGACAAATGCATCATGGTCCTAGGGAGGGCAACCTCTCAGGTGCAGCTCATGCAATGTCCTGGGGTGTGCATTCGCGGGACATTTGTGTTTGCTATTAGAGGGCTGGTGCATGGCTTCCACCCTCAGATAGCAAATCGTTGTTTGACTACTTGAAGCGAGAGGAAGAAAACCTCGTATCGCTTTAATAGAGGGGATAAAGATGGTAAAAATGGAGAGAAAAAAACAAACAAAAAAAAGCAGAGTCTCACTCGTTCATTTAAATGAGGCCCCTGGTGGGTAATGTTCCGTGGCCAATCCAATTATTATATTTCCGGGTCTCTGTAGGACTGGGGATCTTAATGTCACATGTAAATGAGGCGCGGAAGGGCACAGAGACGTTTCGGAGCCTAGGGGACCACCACCTTCCCGGGTATTGTTTACTAATTGTTCGGGGGGTTTGAAGCCTACTGAAGTCCGGGGATCGCCACACTCTGGGGCTTCACTTAAATCTGCAGGGTGGGCCTCGGCAGTCCCTGAAGCCTCTGTGGTCCTAGACAGTGCCTTATTGGTTCTGTAAGCACTTGGGCAGTAATCATGGTATTATAAAGTGATACACTCATAGAACTCTTGCAGTTGTAGAGCTACCCAGGCTTAATTTGTGTAATAGTTAAATTATGTTTGGTAGGTGCACTGTAATATTACAAAGGTTTGCCCTCATAATCTCCTATAAACAGATGATTTTCACAATAAACTATAGACAAGTGTTGTCAGAAAAAGATGACCTATACACTCGGTTATTTATTTGAAAAAAGTAACCTTTATTAAAACACAAATAAATAGAAATGTAAGTTTAGTAGAACAAACAGTATAATGTAAAAAACGTGGGTTGGACTCCAGTGGAAGCAGCGTAGAAAACCTGCAAGACAAAAATGAAACATAAGTATATGTGCTATATGGAAGAGGTTAAGAAAGGTAGTCCAAATGAAAGGACGATAGTGAGAATGGGAGGGAGGGGGAGTGGGTGGAAGGGAGAAGGGGAGGGAGAGTCAAAAGAAGAGAGGTAGGAAGAGACAGAGCATCAGCCTACTGCACCCAGCCCTTAGTGTTGACCCTCCCGTCACCCGTTTGTCTAGGATGCTGGGGTCCGCGAGACAGAATGTGGTCCACCAAGTCCTTAAAATGAAACATATGAGGCCAGAGATTAGGGGCCATATTATCAAGGAACGGCGATAACATTATCGCCGCTTTAGCGGCAGGAAATTGCTACTAAAGCGGCGATAAGGGGCTTGATAATATGCCTTTGTGAATTCCCATAGAAGCCCAGGTTCTGTTGTGAACCTGGACTTCTATGGGAATTCACAAGGGCATGTAATCAAGCCCATTATCGCCGCTTTAGCGGCAGTTTCCTGAATCTAAAGCGGTGATAATGTTATTGCCGTTCTTTGATAATATAGTCCTCCATTATTAGCTATGGGAAAATCGCTTGCATGCACCTGTGCACCCAGGGTGCTGCACCCCAAACCCTTCCCCTGTACTGTGCTCAATTGTAGGTTCTGCACACCAAGGTTTCACTGCTCACCTGCCACCACCGGCGTGTCCCACGACGTGTTGGTGCATACTCTGGGTCCGGGGTACGTTTGTAAGGTAGGAGAGCAGGTCTCCGGTCGGGGACGGTGTCTTGATACCACGATGGAGAGCACCAGAATGCCCAGGGCATCATTGCGGGGTGTGCTCCCGCTCCACCCATTTTGAGCCAATCAATTCAGTGTCTGAAAAGGGAGAAATAATTTAATGGGGGAAACGTCTGGAGGTAAATGAAGGTTTATTTCAAGCTTGATAGAAAACAGGAGTTGAGTGCATCCTTCGCTTTTGAAGTACGATCTACCAACTGTTAGTGGTAATCGTGGTTCAAAGAGGAGTTTGAGTGCAATAGAATTCACAAGGTTAAATAATAATACATTATACTAAGGTTCACATAGAAAGGAACAGAGCGCATGGTAGAAGCATAATGTGCTTGTGTATGCAGTGGCGGAAGGCTGTGTGCATGTACACTTAGTAACAAGCTCACTACAGTGCCCTAAAAGCCAAGGTCACGTGTCTGTAGAGCAGTGCTGCCCGCTGGCTCAGGCCTACAGTATTGTTCAGCAGGTCCCTAAAATGAGACAGAGATGTGACTGAATGAGGTCAGAGATCACATCATTATGCACAGCAGCATTGCTTATTCGCACGTGCACCCTCAGGCTGATGTACCCCACCCCTCCCGCAGCACCGCGCTAAACAGGTGTCTGTAGGGCAGCACTGCCCCCTGGCTCAGGCCTACAGTTCGGTCCAGCAGGTCTTTAAAATAAGACTGAATCAGGTCAGAGATCACATCATTACTGTACTGTACAGCACAGCAACATCGCTTGTTCGCACCTGCACAGCCAGGCTGATGCACCCCACCCCTCCCGCCGCACCACGCTCAATTGGAGGCCCTGATCACCCAGGCCGCTCCGCTCACCTGCTGTCATTGTTGTGTGAGCAAACACTATGGGCAGCAGTGCTCACAATTCAGCTGGAGTGATGATATCAGGATGGTGTACACCTAATGGATCCCTTTCGAAGACAACGGGCAGTAGTGCTCACAATTTAGAGCCAGTGGAGATTGCCAGGATGGTGTACACCTCATGGATACCTTTTTTTTTTTGCGCATTGTGATATGCGAGGTGAATGCGGCCATATCACCTGAGTCAGTGTGGAAGAAGGGGGACATGTGGCGTTGTGATTATCCTATTTATACGTACGCAAAGTAGGCTGGGCTTGCGTACAACAGGCCAGCATAGGGGTGTGAATAATTATTCCGGGGAACCTGGACGTTGTTCAGTTCCTGCCTGGCCAGGAAGTGCACTTATGTGTGTTTCTTTTGTAGTTTTGACCTAGCAGAGAGTGTAATTTACATTAGTGTAGCATGTGTCAGGAGGGCGGAAACTATCGCTAATGAGATGGTGTTTGAAAAGATTGAATGCCGAACATAACATGTCGTTGTAAAGGTTATGGATATGCACAGACACGCATGTCAATGGTGTGCGGTATTATTGAAAGTGTTGCTATCGCGAAGCATACACATGTGAATGTGCTCGGATGGAGGGAGGATCAGCAGTGAGGCTACGTCAAACACAGTGATAACACTCATTACAGTCAAGCAATGCATGTCAAATGTGAATCTGAAAGTCTTACATATAACACACTACTATATTGGTAAAGCCTGAAAACAGATCATACAGCAAAATAAATCTACACATTGCTGTTTACTGTTTGTCACATGTAATCTAGGATGAGCACTCTGCCCATGGCTCCTGATACTTCTTAGAGCCACGAATACCCAGGCCGAAAGGGAGCACAATAATGTGCACACACACACCAGGGGCATCGTGCATGGCAATCACATGTGGAAGGCTAATGTACAGACCATGAATATTGATTAAGATGATTGTTGCATGTTGTGTGTAGTATAAGATATGTGTATACAGCAAAACACCTTCCAAAAAAGCTTTCTAAGCAGAAGAGGTGTCTCTCATCAAATGCTGTAGAGAGAATGAGTAAAATGGCTGGGGTCGTCCAACTGTTACAATGGGAAATGTTTTGAAGCAATCAAATGCTTATTTGTAAGGTCACATGGCAGTCGCGCACGGAGCGCGCAAGGAGGCCGAACCTGACTCCATTTTGACAAAATATATTTATTAAAATATAAGTTTATTACAGTTAGAAATATATAAATGTTTAAAATATTTTAGATTATCGCTTGCTCTCATGTACTGTTTAAAGTTATTTAGATATACTTTTAAGACAAAAGAAAATGAGGGAATGGCATACCTGGCGCGGCACAATATGTCTGTGATGTAACACAGGGCCTGGTAGCATGTACTCGTCACATACGCAACGCACAGCGGGCACGGCCCCATACGTACATGACGTAACGCGTGGCTTGGTACTGCGTATCCGTCGGATACCAAAGTAGCAGCGGGGGTGACTTCGTGCGTATATAATGTTACGCGGGACGCGGTGCCAAGAAGTCGTCGGATACAAAATGCGCATCGATTACGGGTTTAGCAATATGGCGGATAGGATTCGTGTGGTGATGGAGCTTGGTACGCTAACGGTATGGGAGTGCAGTTTTCTCCCCCGCCCAAAAAAATACATATTTTTTTGGAAAGATATAAACATTACATAATTTTTAAATAAAAAAAAAGAAGTATAATAGAGTTCCAAAATATAAAATAAAAAATATATGTATAGGTTTTAGAAACATTAAAATATGAAATTAACATTTTAAAACCTTAGAAATTCACTGAAAAAAACGTAGGTTCCAGGCACGTTATAGTTAGGAATTAGCATTTAAAAAACATTAGAAATTCAGTAAAAAAAACACCATAGGTTTCAGGGACGTTATAGTTAGTTGAACATTTGACTCATGAAACCAGAGAAATTTGGCTGTTGTAGTTAGTTGAGCTAACTATAACTCGCGCACCCGCAATGCACTGCTGATGATGGCACATATTACATCACTCATGACATGGTCAGTGACATCACTGATGACATCACTGATGACATCTCAAATGACATCACTCATGACATCACTCATGACATCATCCACGTGTCAATCTGATGCACATACTGATGCACATACTGATGCTCTAATATAAACTTTGATACACTCATTCCAAAATGCTGACTACTATTTTTGAAACCATACACATAAGAATGCCATATAGTACATAGCACTCACTATTTCCTAGGTCTACACACACATCCAGTCCCTTATACATGTAGTTACTCATCAATACAGGACCATAACATGCACTCATACATCTATACATGTAGTCACACTCTTCTACTCATCCATAGAGTTACTCACACACCTAGTCAGTAATGCAAAGAAGCAATCTCATACCCATTTAATCATGTATACAGTTATACACACCAACTTCGTTAATTTTAGACATACCACATCACTTATTTATACAGATACTAACACATATTTACTGTCTTATATAATCCCTGATAGAAGCTGACACTTATTTATACACCCACTCTTCAAATAACTTAGTCTCACATATACTAATTTATATACTCCAACACTCACATATAGTGGCTTAAAACATATGTAGTTAGTCACAGATATACCACTGAGACATTTATTTACTCACCAACACACCTATAGACACACTAACTCACCCATACAGCCCTTCCCAGATGTACTTTTTAATCCATACAGCCACTGAATCACCCACTCAGACATCTATGTACAAACTCATGCACCCACCCACCCACACAGACACTCAGGGACCCATAGAATAACCCAGACAACAAATCAATAACCTATATAGACACTCATGTAGCTATTCAGCAGCCCATGCAGTTGCAAACACACCAATGAGAGACTAATACAGACTTTCACACAGTTTAGTGACTAACCCATGCATTCAGTAAGAAATGTTCAATCACTCACTTATACAGTCAGTCACACACCTACGAAATAATTCTTTTAGGCACTATATATATAAAACATAATTAAACTTTTCAACACACATTCACTAGATGATGTCATGAGTGATGTCATCAGTGATGTCATTTGAGATGTCATCAATGATGTCACTGACCATGGCATGAGTGATGTAATATGTGACGTCATCGGCAGTGCATTGCGGGCGCGCAAGTTATAGTTAGCTCAACTAACTATAACAGGCGAATTACTCTGGTTTTATATGAGCCAAATGTTCAACTAACTATAACGTCCCTGAAACCTATGTTTTTTTCAGTGAATAAATATATATATATATATATATATATTTGAGTAGGTTTCTCCAGGTTTGACCATGGCCAACTTGTGATGCAGGAGCCTCTAGCAGCACGCTACGGGCTGTCGCGCTGATTAAATGTGAGTAGGTTTCTCCATGGGCGAGAAATAGAGGCCACCAAGGGGAGAGGGAGGAGATTCCTTTAATGCCGATACAAAACAACCAAGAACAGGGCAGATGCATTTCGGCTTGATGTGTAGCCTCTTCAGCGCCAGATGGTTGTGACAGGGTGCGGGCGTTTTCACTGATATAAATATCATTTCCCCTCCTGCCAGGTGACAACAGGCTGCACCCCCGAACAGCGTGGAATCAAACTTGCTGTGTAATTAGGCTCATGCAGGACGCCCAATGCGTCAGAACTGCATGTCCCAGCATGCCTTTGGCTGGATTAGTGCAGCAACGGGGGTGGGTGAAATAATGCAGTCCAAAGTCACTGAAATGTAGCTCGGCTGGTGCCCCCTCGTCTACCCTAAACTGCACCAACCTCGAAGTCTCGGCAGGTTCATTAGCAGGAGCGGAACTGGGAATCCAGCCTGCCCAATGTGAGGTACAATGACTCCAGCACTGCTTTCTTTACTTGCCGACTCCAAGGCGAGCCCCAGTCCTTCCTGACACCTGGATACAAGAATTTCCACCTTAGCAGAGAAGCCAGCGTGACCAGGGCCAACTTGTGATGCAGGAGCCTCTAGCAGCGCGCTACTGGCCGTCGCGCTGATTAAATATGAGTAGATTTCTCCACGGGCGAGAAATAGAGGCCACCAAGGGGAGAGGGAGGAGATTCCTTTAATGCCGATACAAAACAACCAAGAACAGGGCGGATGCATTTCGGCTTGATGAGTAGCCTCTTCAGCGCCAGATGGTTGTGACAGGGTGCGGGCGTTTTCACTGATATAAATATCATTTCCCCTCCTGCCAGGTGACAACAGGCTCTGCCCCCGAACAGCGTGGAATCAAACTTGCTGTGTAATTAGGCACATGCAGGACGCCCAATGCGTCAGAACTGCATGTCCCAGCATGCTTTTGGCTGGATTAGTGCAGCAACGGGGGTGGGTGAAATAATGCGGTCCAAAGTCACTGAAATGTAGCTCGGCCGGTGCCCCCTCGTCTCCCCTAAACTGCACCAACCTCGAAGTCTCTACAAATTCATTAGCAGGAGCGGAACCGGGAATCCAGCCTGCCCAACGTGAGGTACAATGACTCCAGCACTGCTTTCTTTACTTGCTGACTCCAAGGCGAGCCCCAGTCCTTCCAGACACCTGGATGCAAGAATTTCCACCATAGCAGAGAAGCCAGCGTGACCATGGCCAACTTGTGATGCAGGAGCCTCTAGCAGCACGCTACGGGCTGTCGCGCTGATTAAATGTGAGTAGGTTTCTCCATGGGCGAGAAATAGAGGCCACCAAGGGGAGAGGGAGGAGATTCCTTTAATGCCGATACAAAACAACCAAGAACAGGGCGGATGCCTTTCGGCTTGATGTGTAGCCTCTTCAGCGCCAGATGGTTGTGACAGGGTGCAGGCGTTTTCACTGATATAAATATCATTTCCCCTCCTGCCAGGTGACAACAGGCTCCGCCCCCGAACAGCGTGGAATCAAACTTGCTGTGTAATTAGGCACATGCAGATCGCCCAATCCGTCAGAACTGCATGTCCCAGCATGCCTTTGGCTGGATTAGTGCAGCAACAGGGGTGGGTGAAATAATGTGGTCCAAAGTCACTGAAATGTAGATCGACCGGTGGCCCCTTTTCTCCCCTAAACTGCACCAACCTCGAAGTCTCGGGAAGTTCATTAGCAGGAGCGGAACCGGGAGTCCAGCCTGCCCAATGTGAGGTACAATGACTCCAGCACTGCTTTCTTTACTTGCCGACTCCAAGGCGAGCCCCAGTCCTTCCAGACACCTGGATACAAGAATTTCCACCGTAGCAGAGAAGCCAGCGTGACCAGGGCCAACTTGTGATGCAGGAGCCTCTAGCAGCGTGCTACGGGCTGTCGCGCTGATTAAATGTGAGTAGGTTTCTCCATGGGCGAGAAATAGAGGCCACCAAGGGGAGAGGGAGGAGATTCCTTTAATGCCGATACAAAACAACCAAGAACAGGGCGGATGCATTTCGGCTTGATGTGTAGCCTCTTCAGCGCCAGATGGTTGTGACAGGGTGCGGGCGTTTTCACTGATGTAAATATCATTTGTCATGAGTGATGTCACTGACCATGTCATGAGTGAATTAATATGTGACGTCATCAGCAGTGCATTGCAGGCGCGCACGTTATAGTGAGTCCAACTAACTATAACGTGGGAATTTCAATGGTTTTATGCGAGTAAAATTTCCAGCTAACTATAACTGGTGTCAAACCTATGGTTTTTTCAGTGAATTTAATAGGTTTTTTAAATGCTAATTCCTAACTATAACTGGTGTGAAACCTATAGTTTTTTCAGTGAATTTCTATTCTATAATGAATCCTATATTGTATATTTATGTAATACTATTTTTTTTTGCCCTGGTGCGCTCCCGGTAAGCGCAGTTTTGGGGCGCGCCCCAGTGCGCGTACCGGGGAGCGTCCCGTGAGCGCCATTGCCGTGAACGAAAACATCATCGTGACGTATCGCGTTGCCGCGTAATGCGTCTTATGACGCACGGCGTATGCGCTTCCGGAAGCGCTGGAGCGCATACGATCGTGCAACGTAAGCGCCGCCGGGCGCGCTACCCGGGTGCGCACCGGGCCGCATAGCGTAAGTGCAACGGGTCATGTGACCTGAAAATAACACTTTTCATTGGGTCAGAACAGTTTTGGTTTCCAAATGATGAAAGCCCGGGTCATGTGACGTGAAAATAACACTTTTCATTGGTTCAGAACAGTTTTGTTTTCCAAATGATGAAAGCCCCCACCTTTTTTCCTCATTCTCACTTTGTTCTTTGAGTGAGGAAGACCTGCTTCTATTTATAGAGAAATGGCTTCATTAGTACCAGCAGCTGGAGCATCTGCACCACCACCACCACCACCACCACCACCACCACAAGGGCCACCACAACATCACATTGGTGGTGAACAAGAAGAGGAGGAGGAAGAGGAGGAGGATGAGAGAAGGGAGTTCCTGCCTGAAGACAATCCCCCATATAAACCAAAGGAGCACTTTATATGGGAGTATTTTAAAATGCCAAGGGGTGCAAAGAAGGTAAACGCTGCAAAGGTGACCTGTGTCATCTGTGACGCTGTACTATCCAGGGGGAACCCTGCCAAAAAATATTCATTTGGCAATCACACAATGATTCGCCACATGCAACGATTGCACTCCAATAACTATTCTGCAGCAGAGGTGAGAGAATTGTGCAGAAACCTTCCCCAAACATTTTCCAGAGCCTCAACAAGCAACAAACCCACTCCATCGGGTCCAGAGGCAAGGGAGATGATCCCTAATATCCAAACCAAGTTTGGTAGATACAAAATTGTTTGCATATATTGTGGTAAAACAATTACCTATGGTGAGCAGAGTATTACACTCATCAACGTTGCTGGTGATAACCACAAGTGCCCAAAGAACCCTTAATTTTTTCCTGTTTTTTTTTTGCTCCAGTTGAGCCGTTTACAATTCCCTGTTTTTTGTTTCTCCCCATAAATAATATAAAAAAATATAAAACTGTTCAGAAAAGCCAAAAAAAGTAAAAAATGTTCAAAAAAACAATAAAAAAATATAAAACAACAAAAAGAATTAAAAAAACAGTTCTTTTTAGAACTACCTCCAATCTATAAAAAAATGCTACATTTTTTAAAAACTCTGTCATTCTTTTTTCTCCCGGGTATGCTCCCCGGTACGCGTACCGGGGCGCGCACCCCAAAAAATAAATAAATAAATAAAGGAGTGAGCATGAGGGAAAGACACAGAGAGAGTGATGTTAAGAGAAAGAGAGCTAGAGGAAGCAACACAGAGGGACTGTTTATTACATAGTAAGACAGAGAGAAGGTGTAATAGGGTGTAAGTGAGGAAAGGAAAATGAATAAGGAAGCGGAAGAAGGGAAGAGAGAGGAAGAAGACTAAAGCAGAGGTACTGGGAGAATGTGAGTGGGTATTGAAAGTAAAAGGAAGGACAGTAAAGGATGGGGAATGAGGGGTAGTGACGGAACCGGAGTAAAAGAACAACGGTGAGGGAGGGTGAGAAAAGAGCAGTGAGTGTAAGTAAAGAGGGGTGAAAGAGGGTGGATACAAGTGAATAAGGATAAGACATGGGGAGTGACAGAGAGGAAAGACAGAGAGAGTAAAGGAAGGAGTGACTGAAAGGGTCTGAGTGAAGCAGCAAAGGAAGGTAAGTAAGGGAGTGTGGGTGAGTTGTAGGGAGCGAGCATGACGAAAGAGTAGTGACAGAGTAAGGGGACAGAGACAGGAACGGTAAGAGAGACAGAGTGAGGGAACGGAAGTGAGGAACTGTGAGGACAGACGGACTGAGAGAAGGAGTGAGAGGAGTGAAGTAAATGAGTAAGGGAATGAGTGAGGGAGCGAGGGAAGGGAACAGAGGATAAGGGAAGTAAAGCAGGGGGACTGAAAGAAGTTGAATGCCGTAGGAGAGTAAGGGAAAGAGGAGTAAACATGGAGGATAAGAATAAGTGAGGGAAGCAGAGTAAGGAAGCAGGAGTGAGGTAGGGTGAGGGAATAGTAGTGAGGTTAGAGCAAAGGGTGATGACAAACTACATTTTTTAGTCACACTTACCATATAATTAATGTATATTTAAATACATGTTTTTACTACACTTTGTATCTGTGAAAGAGAGAAAAAAAATAAGTTATAATTAGTAAAATATATATTTTAAAATAGAAGAGACAAGTTAAGAGGTTAAAAATCATAAAAGTATACTACGAAATAAAGTAAGAGTGAAGGACACAGAAAGGGAAATAAAGTAATGTAGAAGGACAAAAAGAGGGAAAAAGAAATAGAAGGAGAGCAAATTACTAAGATTAAGGCAGATACATTCAGAGACAGAGAGGAAGAGAAGAAGAGAGAAATGAACTGAAGGTAAGAAAGATACTAAAAGAATGTGAGTTAGCAAAACTAAATCAGGAAACAGGAGTAAGTAAAAAGGGAATGACTGAGAGGGAAAGGAGTCTGATTGAGGATGCATTTACAAGAATGAGGAATGGAAGATGACTGAGAGTGAGTGAAGGGGAGTCACAGAGTGAAGGGATGAAGGGAGAGAGGATAATATAGAAGGATTGAGGGAAAATGAGTGAGGAAGTTAGTAGACAGAGGGACTAAGGGAAGGACTGAGTGAAGTGGAATACAATAAGTGAGGAAAGGAAAATGACTAAGGGAGCAAAAGAAGGAAAGAGAGGGGAAGAGGACTAAAGCAGTGGAACAGAGAGAATGTGATTCGGTGATGAAACTAAAGAGAAGGACACTGAAAAATAGGAAATGAGAGGTAGTAATGGAACCGGAGTAAAAGAAAAGGGGATGAAGAACGATGAGAGAGGAGCAGTGAAGTTGTTGTAAGAGAAATGATAGAAGGTAGATAAACACAAGTGAGCATAACACAAGGAGAGTGAGGGACTGAGGACATAGAGGTAGTGAACGAAAAACAGAGAGAAGAGGACAAATGAAAGGAGCAAAGAAAGATAAGTCAGGGAGAGTGGGTGAGTTATAGTGACAGACTGCGACAAAAGAGGTGAGTGAGTAAAGAGGAATTACTAAAAGAGCAAAAGAGGAAAAGACGGAAAAGGGAAGTAAAGCAGAGAGACTGAAAGCTGAAAAGTGGAGCAAGGGAGAGAGGGGATGCAGACAGTTGAAATGGGAATGAGGGGTTGTGGAAGAAGTGGAGTTAAGGAACGGGGGTGAAACAGAGTGAGAGAAAGACAGTGTGAGTGAGTAAAGAGAGCTGAAAGAGGGTGGAAAAAAGAAAGTGAGTGTGAGACAATGAGAATACAATTTAAATTACACAATACAAACTATAGAATACCTTGTACAACATGTTACATAGTTTATTTTTGCTGTTGTCAGAATATATTGAATTTCACTAAAAATAGTGAGTTCAAACTACTCAACATATGACAGCGGAAAAAAAAATACAATCTAAAAGATTGTGTTTGAAAAAACCCATATAAACTTACAAATCACATATGTACACTAATATTTGATTTACTTACTTTTCTTTTAAGCCAAATAGTACATCATGAAGGTCCTTTTCGTTGGAAAATACTCTGCTGCTCTGTAAAAGTTCCATTTCATCGACTTTCTATAAGAAAGCTCCAAGAACATGTGAAATATTTCTCAATGTTTTCATTTCCTTCTTGTGTTCAGTCATGACTCTTACCTTATTCCTTCACTTTTCCATAAGGCCAAATAGTGTCAGATGTATTAGTATGTTTTAAATTACTGAAGACAAACTCTGAAATTACCGTTTTCCCAACGTTCTGAAAGAAAAGCTCCTACAACATTTTCACAATATTTAAAAATTCATATTTCCATCTCTGCCTCACTGATATTCAACATTTCCTATAATACTGATATCACTTACTATGAGATCCATTTACAGTACCTATATGACAACTAGAATTTTTATATTATCTTGAACACTTTTACTCACAATATATTTTTAAACAGCAGACTAACTTTTATTAACTGCTCCTGTCTTCATAGGCCAATTAACTTTACTTAAATTTTGGTTGTAAAAACACTAGGTATGAATTTTTTAAGTCAAAAGGCAAACGTTGTTTGAAAGTCAAATGAGTATCATTACAGTTAGTCCAACCTCTTCGACATTTTAAATAAATTGTATAATGCCCTGATGTTGTTGAAAGACCGTCTTGATAAATAATAGCTACAGTTGCAAAAGTTCTTCCTGAAATTGATAACTGAGAAGCCACAACATTTTTAATAGAGAGTTGTCAATTTAGTTCCATCAGGTCTACATCGTTGGAACATTAAAATGACATACTGACCATAATTTTGTATATATAATGTGGACAGCATTGCAGACTTACATTGGGTACACACCATATTGTGATCAGCTGCTTTAACTAGATTATTAAAAGGCACTGATTTGCAGTCTGGTATAGTCAAATAAATAAATCTTTCGGTGTCTATTGTAGTACTACTTGATAAACTACAGTTGTCGCAGTCATGCTGCCATTGATAAGAAAGGCTAAAAAGATTTTTTATATCTACACCTTCATCTTCCAATACGTCAAACATATACCTTAAAAATTCCTGACAATCTTGCTGAATATCCTGTGAAAATTGTTTTTGACCAGAACATATGTCTAAAAGATTTCGAATTTCTGAAACACTTTCTATTTTTGCTATATCACTGCTACATTTCTCAAACACAGAATTCAATAAACAACAGAATCTTTGATCCCGATTTTCAACAATCTGTTCTTGTAAAGTTTGAAGAAAAAAAACAACATTAACCACTACATTAGCATAGCAGTTGACACCAGAACTGTTTTCAAACTGAAATCCAACAACATCTTCAACAGAATCCTTTTTCTTTCTGCTTACAATTACAGTTTCATCTACTTTTTGTCTTTTTGCTACTACCTCACTGAAATTATTCTCATTTCTTCTTTTTCGGCCTACCACACGTTTTTCAAACAGAGGATATTGAGGCAAATGTGGAGCATACTCTCTTCTTAACCTATTGTATTCTTTAACACAATCTAGATCTGCACAAATCTTGATAAAGTTCTGACTCGTGATAATGCCACATATGCCATACCCTCTTTAAACACAGAACTTCCAATATTCACCAAAGCACTATCTACACTTAAACCTTGAGATTGTTGAATTGTCACCGCATATGCCAAACAAACAGGAAACTGTTTTTGGCGAACATATAAGTCTTTCACAAGCAAAAATCTAGCTGAACAACGACAAATTTGTTCTATTTCGTCAATGCCATCAAATTTAATTTTTTTAATTCTAATTCCATCTCTATTTTTGTAATTCACAAAATCAACAACATGACCCATTGCTCCATTTACCAGACCTCTTTCAACATTTAAATTTAAAGAAATTTAAATTCCT
The DNA here is from genome assembly GCF_964261635.1 of Lissotriton helveticus. Lineage (NCBI taxonomy): Eukaryota > Metazoa > Chordata > Amphibia > Caudata > Salamandridae > Lissotriton > Lissotriton helveticus. Next base: position 163,576,123 of record NC_136062.1, on the reverse strand, counting down.
TCTCAAAATGATACGACAATGTAAACACACTTTCAGAGTTTTTTCAAAACCAGCAGTTTTAGATATAGTCTTCTCTAATGAATCCAATTTTGATTTCAAATTTTCAGAGAAAATAATTGTTGCTCCCATATGCTCTATTTTATCTGTAGCTTCCAGTTTCACTATCTCTTCATTTTCTAACTTTAACATTTTGTTGTTGAAGATGGAACATTCTTTCAGAGTTGGCACCAAACATATCCCAGATTTGTTCTCGTTAATTTTCTTAAAAATATTCTCTGGAAGAATGTTTTCATTTGGATACAAATTTGAAATTAATCGTGCATTGTAGAATATTTTTATAATCTTCATCCTTTGCCTGTCGCATATTTTGAAGTAGTTCTGCATATTTGAAATGTAACCATATATTAACGTTTCCAATGCTTCCTAGGAACTTCATGGTATCTTCATGCGTGACCATTTTAAACACTGGTTGTCCTTTCACTGGAGTCAACTGCAGTAGATCTCCAAAAACAATAATGTGTTTCCCTCCAAATAACACATCATACTCTGTTCTAAGAATTTCTTGCATTCTCAAATGCACAAAAGCAAGCATTAGATTTGAGACCATGCTTACTTCATCAATGATAAGAAGTTTCGTTTTCTTCAGGACTCTGGAAACTTCGGAACACGCATCTCCAGATAGCTCGTGGTATTGCAATTTGTTATCATGCTCGACTGGTAGCATCAGTAAACGATGTAAAGTAATCCCTTTAATGTTATGTGCTGCCAGCCCAGTTGGAGTGGTAACAACACAAGACAGCGGTGATTCAGTCCTTTTCTGCAGATAAGTTGCAATTGCTTTAATCAGAAAACTTTTTCCAGTTCCCGCTTCTCCACTCACGTACAGTCGGACAGGCTTAAAAGATGTACATGAGCACTCTTTTTTCTCCTGACTGAATCCATGTTCAATCTGTTCTGTGACTTCGTCATATATCTGTTTCTGCTCAAGGTTTAGTTGTTTCACCAAATCTTCTAAGTTAACTACATCATCTTGAGCTTGTTCCATAGCTCTTTCCACCTCATCCATGGCAGTGGCAGCTTCATTTTGGATAATTGGTCCTCCAAGTGGATCCTGACTCAATGAAGTAGAACTCTGACTGTCTTGAGAACTGTCTCTAGCAATCTCTACAGCAATTGTGGCTTCTTGCTCTATTTCTTCGTTCAACATTTGCAGATAATTTGGAAAAACAGGACATTCTATGGTATCCTTGGTTGTATTAAAAGAATCTTCGTAACAGAGAAAATCTCCAAGTAGTTCCTCTTCTGAACGCCATGGCTTAAAGAGTTGCAAAAGAGCTAAATAGTAAAATTCCCTTGTTCTCTGGATTTTCGCAACTCAATTTTCGATGATTAATCAAATGGCCTTTTTTCTGCTTCACTAGACATCCTTCACACCCAATGACAGCATATATTCCATTATTGATATCTTCTCTGATGTTCCTCTTATAAATATAGTTTTGCAGAACTTCATACAAACAACTGTTCTCAAGATGACTACTTCTATTTGGATAGTATGTATCCAACATGTTTGTCCTCAAAATATCTGTACTGTTTGGTTCTTTCTCCGCCAAATACTCAATTTCTTGTACAGATTTCAAAACTTGGTTTCATGTTATAGCAAGACGTAGAATCGCCCAAATAATTGTTCTAGACTTGGCGTAGAGACTTGCTGATGATAACCGATCAGAACATTCATATGCTCCAATTTCTTGATGCGACAACATTTTCAGACTGAAACTGAATAATTTTTTACTTATACTCTTTTCATGCGAAATGTCCTCCCACATTTTCTTCAGTTCTGTCTTTTCTTTTTTTGTGATGTAAGACGTCACATATCGAGCCACAGCAATAGAGTAGTCAGCAACGAACTGAATATCCATGTTAGCATTCCACATGGACAAAATCACTGGGTTGTAGTCGTTGATGTACTTGGACTGTTCGTTTCTTTTTAAATTGTATGTATTTTTGGGTGATTTCCTTGTCACAGTATGTCGCAGAGAAGACATCAAATTATTTACTCTTCTTTTAGAAATCACTGGTCGTGGAAACCCGAAACGACATTTTGTGTAGAACTTGTCCTTATTTCTGAATTTTCGACAACAGTACTTTCCACAATGATGGGATTAAAAGCGTAAAACTTGTTGCCTTAAACTGTTTTCTTCGGTAGTTTTCGGAACAGCACATGTTGAATACTCTTCAATGAAGCTCATCACGGTTTCATCCGAATCTGTTCCAAATTTGGGTGCATCTTTAATCCACAACAACATATGTATGTGAGGAGCACCTCTCGCTTGATACTCCTTTCTCCAAAAGAAATCCAAAACCTCTCCAAGGGGAGGATTTTTTTTGTTTGTAATAAAAGACATCATAGCTTCAAATCTATGATTGAAATATCTGCATACATTCACTGGATCCAAAAAACAAAGTTCTCCAGGTGTTTTGAATTCTATATTTTGTATGTTTGCGTTTGCCTCTTGTAGAAATTGAAGTAAGTCGTCCCATGCATACTCAGCACAGCTAAGAGTGAGGAACCATGTAGAAGTTCCTAAGTTTCTTAGCATACATTTCAATTCCCCATGACGACGGAACCAATACTCGTTTGTTCCACGTTGACATGCCATGAGATTGATTAGCTGAGATTCCAAAATACTGTCTTGCAGATTGACTTTCTCCATGAAGTCCCTCGCCGAAACATTTTGCAGATGTGGTCCACTTTTCAGTATATGGTTCACTGCATAGGAAAGCCCAGACAAGTCACTTTCATACAGTAGATGAAACAAATAAGGAATGCATTGACGAAACCTTGGATCTTCAGCATATAATCTTAAAGTCCGGTATTCAGATGCAGGAATTTGAAGTGGTCGATCGTCATATCGTCCACCTTGACCTGTTGGAAATAACTGTGGAAAACAACGAGCTTCCAAACTTTCTTCCCATACACTGATGGGACTTCCTTTTGCTGCTTTCATTTGAAACAAGTCAATTGCATTCCCCATTACTTCTTTGGAATGCAAAGGATGAACAGTATAATGTTCATATATTTCTTCACTTCTAGACACATCAACTTTTTCAATTTGGCCGGCTGAACAATCACTGTCTTCTTCTGCAACTGTTTCCTCTGGTCCAACACATACATGTTTGTAGTACTCATTGTTTTTGACCAAATACAATGTTGCCTTTTTGACTTTCCTAACATACACTAAATCTTGCCAGATTTTCTTACTCTTTGTCGGAACCCCATTAACTAGAATAACCAGAGGTTCCTCTTCCACTTTCACTACACCAATTGTATCAATATTTTTCTTGAAATCTAGAGGCAAATAAACAACTCTTCCCTTTAATCCTCTCTGTAAATCTGAAGGAGGCAATTTCCCTATCTTAGGCTCCATGCGAACAATAGCCTGAAAAGGATGCACACATTGAATTAAAATAGATTCATATGTATTTAAATCCATCAATTCAGGAGGAATGTCTACCAACTCAAGATTATTATGAATCCTTCCACTCATTATTATTTACCTTTTCGCTTTTTACATATAAATCAACTAATCTAGTCTGGTGTTTATAATGAGTTCGTCGACAACACACACAACTAAAATTTGGCCTTTCACTTGATTTCACCTTAAACTTACAAATCTCCTGGTCAAACTTTTCTGTACTTAAAATCTGTACATTGTCTTCCACATTACCTTGAAATTCTGTGTCAATTTCTACACTGTCCTCTTTTTCACCAAAGTAATTTAACTCAATTTCTTCACAAATGGTCTTCACATCTAATTCAGTCCCATGCAAAAGAGCACTGTTTAACTGTTTTAGCTTAAGTGCTGGACTTTTTGCATAATACAACCTTCTCACTAATTTCCTCACTTTAGTATGATGTACTGCTAACATCCTAAAATGATGAAAAACACTCTGACATACTTTTCTAGAAAGACAAGCCAGTGAATGCCCCAGCAAACCTGTGATTTCTCTCACTCTGCAAGGATCTAACTCTTGCAACATCTTCATTTTCTGTTTTAGACTTTTCTTGCTATATGTCCGTAAGAAATTACGACGCAAATTGATTGAATCCTGTCGCACACTACAAATACTACTACACTTCCAAGTGTACACAGGACCCTTAGTACGTCTCCCTAAAACTTCATCAGCTAACACCTCTTCTGCATCTCTAGACACAAGTTTCTCTTTTTCAATCGGACAACCGTCTTTCACCTCATATGCTCGACCACTGGTGTCAACTGCATGCACCAAATCATTCTCCTGGAAGTAACTCTCCTCATTAAAAAATGGCTCACAACTTGAACTATGCATCCATTCTCCTGAAAAAACTTTACAAAAATGTGTCCGATTAATTACTCTTTTGCATCTACTGTTTGATTTGAAAACATCAATTATCTTGTTAAGTGTCTTAATTCTATTGATTATTAAAATAAATATTTTTTTCTTAACTTCAAAAGCCTGATCAACAATCTTCTCTACACTTTTCTTTTTCTTGTAAAAAGCAGCTCTCTGTTTACCTTTCTTAACATGTTTTAACAAATTTAAAACCACCCTATTCCGAAACATTCGTTTACGAATGTCCCTAAATTGGTTTTGCCTTCTATTCCAATACATATTATTCTCTCCTGCTCCAGTAGTAACATTTTTGGGGGGCCTCTCCCTTCTTTTCAAATTTGCTCTCTCCTTCTGTATATTCAAATTCTCATCAACATTTTTTTTTGATCTACATATGTTCTGTAAGAAAGACTTAGTTGTCTTACCAGGAGCTTTTTTCCTGTTTTTTGAAGTATTTGTTGTAGAGGAGTGCTTTAATTCCGTTGCTGTTTTTGTTTTTTTCCGCTTGGCATCTTTTCTTCTCCTCTGCCTTGAGGGCATATTTCCTTACTATGAAAATCTTGTTTCAATCTGTGTTAAAGAAAAAATAACACATTATAGACCACTATTACCAAACAACAAAGCAATGACAATAGGCAAACGATATAAACACTAGTTTATAACATATCTAAGTTTATATCGCAGCAACTATGTAACTAGGAGTAAGACAGAGAAAAGAGCTAGAGGAACTAACACAAAAAGACAGAGAGAGTCAGACAAAGAAACAGGTTGAGGGAGTAAAACATAGAGAAGGAGTAAGACAGAGAGAGTGTATAATATGTTGTAAGACAGAGAAAGGATGTAATAGGGAGAGGGAGTAAGTCAAAGAAAGGGAGAAAGGGAGTAAGTCAGAAAAAGGGTGTAACAGGGTGGAAGACAGAGAGAGGGTGTAAGAGGATGTAAGACAGAGAGAGGGTGTTAGAAAGGGAAAGGATGTAAAAGAGACTAAAACAGAGAGAGGCTGTAAAAGGTAGAGAGAGAGAGTAAGTTTGAGAGAGGGTGTCAGAGGAAGTAAATCAGAGAGAGGATGTAACAAGGAGTAAGTCAGACAGAGGGTGTACCAGGAAGAGAGGAAGAGAATAAAAAATTCAGAAAGAGGGAGAGAGGGTGTAAAACAGACAAAAGGTGTAATAGGGAGTAAGTCAGGGAGAGAATGTTACAAAGAGAAAGGTTGTAAGACGGAGTAAATCAGGAAGAGGATGTAAGAGAGAGTATGACTTACAAATTGATGTAAAAAAGAGAGAGAGGGAATAAATTAGAGACAGGGTGTAAGACAAAGTAAGTCAAAGACAGAGTGTAAGAGAGTGTAACACAGAGTCAGGATGTAAAAAGGAATAAGTCAGAGAGAGGGTGTTAGAAGGGGACAGGTGGAAAAATAGAGTAAGTCAGGAAGAGAATATAATAGAGACTAATACATTCTTGATAATGCTTGGTAAAGAAATGTTGGTACATAAAGGAGTTGTATTTTGTAAATGAGTGAGGTTTCAGTAGTCTAATGAAATGCTTATACATATGACCTGTGCTCTGTTTTGTAAATGTTATTTAAAAAAGATTTCGGGCACATGAATTGGTTTTACATTATTGACAAGGATTAGATAGTATCTGCATGATTAAAAAAATATATTAGCACATTTCACAATCATGTCACCTGTGTTTCCTCAGATTAGTAAGTAAGCCTGTGTCTAAGAGGGCAGTGGACTGGACTTCATGAAGCCTCTCCCCCACTGCACTCTTAGACACAGGCCTCACCTCCTTTGCACCCCTGGATAGGCCTCTCTCCCACTACACTCTTGAACACAGGCCTCATCTCCTCTGCACCCGTGGACAAGCCTCACCTCATCTGCAACCCTGAACAGGCCTCACCTCATCTGCACCCCTGGACAGGCCTCACCTCATCTACACCCCTGGACAGGCCTCAGCTCATCTGCACCCTGTTACTATCAATTATACCCAATACATTGAGGTCTGTCCAGGGGGCACGGAGGAAGTGAGGCTTGTCCAAGTGTCAGAGTAGGTGAGTCCTCTCCACTGCACTCTTGGATACAGGCCTCACCTCCTCTGCACCCCTGGACATGCCTCACCTCATCTGCACAATCTACTTCCTAATCTGAGGAAACACAGGTGACATGATTGTGAAAGGTTCAAATATATCTATTTAATCTTGCAGACACTATTTATATTTATTCCTTCTCAAAAATGTAAAAGCTATTCATTTGCCCCAAAATCGTTTTTCCAATAACATTCAAGAAACAGAGCGCTCGTCCTATGTACAAGCATTCAATTAGTAAGCAAATTGTGCAGATGAGGTGAGGCCTGTCCAGGGGTGAGGAGGAGGTAAGTCCTGTGTCCAAGAGTGCTGTGGACAGGACTCGCCTCCTCTGACCCCTATACAAGCCTCACCTCCTCCGTGCCCCCTGGACAGGCCTCAATCTATTGGGTAAAATAGATAGACGACAACAGTGAACGAGGTCCATATTTAGTTTATGTTTGTTTTGTAGCATATTGCCTGTATGAAATTGCACTGTTTTTTTATGATAATTTGTTTATCTGCTAGTCACTGTTTATATTCTGGCATTCACACAGTTTAAAGCCGATTATGTTCTTTTGTAATTTGATATAATTTTGTTCACAATAGGATTATGTTGGCAGTGATTGTAAACGTCCGTCTAAGCATCATTATAATAGTGCATGATGGGAAGGGTAGTTTTCATGCTAGGTTGCCTGCCAAAGAGAACACACGAAGACCGTTAAGGATCACGTGATGCTAATGAAGGAGTTGATTTGCAAAATATGGGCGTGTAGGTTATTAAGGACACGTTTGAAGGGAAAACTTAGGCTGATGGTAGCTCTGGCTAGGCTCATGTTACACCGGAGAGCAGACTCGCTATAAGCCACTGGCTTTCACTGAAATCAGGTAAATTATATTACTTCACAAAGTGGCATTTAATATAGGACCAACTAGGGGTGTGGGGAGAGTAAACTATTCGGACCGAGTCTTTAGCATGTAATGAGGGTTAGTTTAGGTTGGAAAGGGGGAAGTAGCAGATAGCGTGTGTTTCAGAGATATATCGGGAAACGGTCATTGTGGGGCACTAAAGGACGTTGATAAACTTTGATAGGACGGAGTGTTGGTTAATTTATCGTATGTTTTAATATAATGTTATTTACATATTTTGAATATCTGTTTATGTGGCCCTTTATCTATTTTTTCCAGTACCCCTGAGGAAGAACTAACATTAAGTTCAAAATGCATTGGGTTTTGACACTGGTTGTTCGACAGGATGTTGAAAGCACATGTCTGTGGTAAAGCTTCGGCAACATCAGGCATTTGAAAATGCAAATTAAAACATTCAAGTTTCACCTGGCTGCCTCTGGAGTGATTTACTTTTGAAATATACATGGTATGAAAAAGACAAAACATTTATGGATGAATATGGATTAATAGGATGAAATATGATAAAATGACTCTATTCACAAGGAAAGTTCCCTCATTAATGCAGTGCAGCAGATTGGGATGCAAATCGCGTACCCCTCCTCTCATAATCTGTAGATTACTGTGTTGGGACAAACACAGCTCTGTTTTGCACGCAAGTACCTACTGCAAAAAAAGTTGAAGACAAAATAGATAAGAAAGGGAAGGTGTGCACATGCTATTATTTAATGATGTTTAGTAAAATAGATAGTAACAGGATGCAGATGAGGTGAGACCTGACCAGGAGTACAGATGAGGTCAGGCCTGTCCTGGGGAGCAGAGGTGTTGAGGCCTGTGTCTAAGAGGGCAGAGGAATGGACTTCATGAAACCTCTCCCCACTGCACTCTTAGACACAGGCCCCACCTCCTTTCCTCTATCTTGCAAATGTTGATACCAAGCATTATCAAAAAATATGACACAAACCAACAAGAAAGAATCTCAATCTGCTTCCTAATCTGAGGTAACACAGGTGACATCATTGTGAAAAGTTCAAATATTTTTATTTAATCATGCAGACACTATTTATTCCTTCTCAAAAATGAAAAAATAATTAATTTGTCTCAAAATCGTTTTTTAAATAACATTTTAGAAACAGAGCGCAGGTCCTATGTACAAGCATTCAATGTCACTACTGAAACGTCACTATTTCACAAAATACTATTCCTCTATTTTGTAAATGTTAATACCAAGCATTATCAAAAAACATGACACAAACCAACAAGAAAGAAGCTCAATATGCTTCCTAATCTGAGTTAACACAGATGACATCATTGTGAAAGGTTCAAATGTATTTCTTTAAGCATGCAGACACTATTTATTCCTTCTCAAAAATGTAAAAGCCATTCATTTTCCCCAAAATCGTTTTTCACATCACATTTAAGAAACACAGTACAGGTCCTTTGTACAAGCATTCCATGTCACTACTGAAACTTCACAATTTTACAAAATACACTTCCTCTATGCAGTAAAAACCTTTTACCAAGCCTTATCAAAAAACATGACACAAAGCAACTTTAAAAATCACAATTTGCTTCCAAATCTTCTCCATAGAGTATACAAGCCTCTATCTATATTAAATGAATCATTACTCACCTTTACAAATGCTTTGGGAGATTGAGAACAGTGTCAGACACACACACCAATATTTCTTTAGCAGAGCAAAAGGTATGCACTCCAGGCACTGCAACCATGAATGGCACAGAAAACCTCTAATTCTACACACATATCCCTCATGTTAACCAATTAAAACTCTTCCCTCTCTATTTTCAAACCAACACCCTTCCCCCCCCTCAACTCTTTCTACCTGTTACCATAGCAACTCCCTCCTCACTGAGCTCTCAGGTTTAAAAGTTTATTCTACAATGTTGCAAATGAACTCAGCAAGGATGTTTGACCTCAATACACCAGCTTATCCGGTGCAATGTTTCTTTAAATGACTTTTTCTTTACCATTCAAATTACTTCTTTCACAGAACAGAACCATGCACCCTAACATTCAGTTTCAACTATCTGAATCCACCAATCATTGCTTGTGATTCAAGAGCACTGAAACTCCACAGTTTTTGTTTTACAAACTCCTACTGTTCCAACTGCCATTTCATTCCCACACTTCATCTGACTGCACCAGAACTCATAATTCTGCACTGTGGTGGAAATGACCTAAGCACTTTGACTGGGGTAGGTCTGGAAATGCTTTTAAAGGACACCTTTGAGCAATTGATGGCACTTTTTCCTCAAACTGCCTTGGTATATTACAATATATGCCAAAGACAGAAATGGAAGTGGTCCAACCAATTTTGTCTACAATTTGAGAAAGCACGGATACATGGGAATAAATCTGTTTCTGCTTACATGAGAGACTATGGAATGGGTTCAATATACAACAATAACTTGCGTTACAACATGCAAGACATCTCTCAGATGAGGGGAATAGAATATTCCTCCTGAATTTAAGACTGTGCATTGGAACCTACTTGTAGGTACCTAAATCAGCCACAGAACCCAAAAGCTCTGTTCAGGGCTACACTACCTCTGATCACTCCAAATGATTATTTTACTCTAACTTTTTTCACTGTTTTTCACCAAAGTACGCTCCCCGGTACGCTCTCCGGTACGCGGTGTGCGTACCGGGGCGCTCACCGGTAAGTGCTCCCAAAATTTTTTAAAAGGTAATTTACATAAAAACCTCTGTAGAGATGTTCACCATATATAGAATAGGCCATACTACATACCAGTCCCTACCATTTTCCCAAATTTGGTGATATTCCATTCAGCCATTTAGGCTATAGCCCTGTCTAAATATCCCGAGGTAAATTACATGACAAAAACACATATGAAAGTGTTAGAAATTACAACCAATTAAAATGTTACTTACATTTTGTACTTTTATGTGCTGATATTTGATTGGTTATGTACATGAATATATATAAAAAAAGAGAGGGAAACACAGCCATTTTGACTAGTACTTCCTGAAGTACATTTGAAAAGGATTTTCACTGAAAACTTCAACTGCTTTCACAAAGGTAAGTTGTTAATTTGGAAAGGGAAGTATGTTGTGCATTTTAAGTTAATTTGGGAAAACATTTTCTGATAGTTATATACTATCCCTCTGTAATAGTTATAGATTGAGATAGGCTTCTCTGTAATAGTTATGGATTGAGTTAGGCTTCTCTGGTATAATTATGAATTTACTTAGGCTTCATCACATGCACTTTTTAATAGTTCTACTTCCTGCCTGAAACCATACACTGCCGAAAATTTACTTCACTGTTAAAAACTCAGAAATACCTGTCTGAACTTAAACCCAAAAGTACCCTAACTCAACTGATAAAGTTATATTTTATGCAATTTACAGAAAGAAAATGGAAGAAAAACAACAATCCAATGTTATTTCTTTCGAAGTAAAGATTGAAAACAATCCAGATGAAAAATCAGATGTCTTGAATTTCATGGATGACTCTATAGACCAACAATTAATTGACTGTTTGGAACAAATTGAATCATGCAATGATAATTATGAGGAAATTCCAGACAATATAATGTTATTATTTTATTTTTTTTAAAATATTTTTATTGAGGAGATTTCCCCCCCCTTCCCCCCCCCTTTATAACATGAGCAGGGCACAATAAGATACCAAATCGTAGAACACAAATTCCGACATGCTTAATACAAAACAATTCAACTTGGGAATATACATGCATAATCATAATCATAATCCTAAATTCCAGTATTCGATAAAACAAATTCTTCATATTTCATCATTCAGTTCCTAACTTCCACTGAATAAAAGGGCCCCAGATTTGCATACCCAGTTTTTTGCCCTTTTTTCCCTTCCTAGCGTAGATAGCAGTTTCCAATTTTTGAACCGATAATACTTTACCTAACCATTGATGATAGGTAGGGGGATTTGGGTCAAGCCAAGCCGAGGCAACTAACAGTCTAAGAATCGCCATTGCTACGAACACAAAGTGTTTACAGTTTAATTGCCCGTTGGGGTTTACCCCCAATAGCATGATAACTGGGGTTAGCTCTATGGTTGTTGCTAGAGCATTTTGGAAAAAGTTTCCAATATCCTGTTTCAACTTATCTAGGTGCGGGCAAATCGAGAAGATGTGTATCAAATTCGCCTCCGTACTGCCACACCTAAAACAGGTAGTGCCAGATAGACTCCCCCATTGAGCAATTTTCCATGGCGTATAGTAAAGATGGTACAGAATCTTATAGTGTTGGGCCTGAAGAGACGATGAACACAACATTTTACTTCCCATTTCTAGTGATTCAGTAAAGATATCCCTATCTATATCTAAATCTAAAGACCATTTATCTGTCCATTTATCAAGATCATCTTTCTTTAATTTTGTCATCTCTTTATAGTACAGTCAGAGCCATTTTCTATAAGATCCATCATTATAATTTTTCCAAAGCACAATAATCCCCATTTTTTATTCAATATGCAGCTTCTAATTTGGAGGTATTTGAAGAAGTGTTTTGTATTCAACATATACTTATTTTTCAATTCTGCGAATTGTAATATACCTTGACCACCTAACATATCTCCGATCTTACCTATCCCCCGCCTCTCCCATTCTTGATATACAACTCCTGAAAAAACCACACTGGGTAAGGAAGGATTATTTTTGAGTCTGGTATATGCATTGTATTTCCCTATTCCAACCTTTTTGGAAAATCCTTTCCATATATTATAAGCAGCCATTACTGTCTTAAATCGCGTTCTTTTAAAGTAGCTTTCCTCCGTAAATCTCAGAAATATATTTTCAGCATTTGTGCCCAAAACCAAACCATAAATAGTGAGCGAGCCTATCTTGTCCCATCCATCCATCTCTCCCCTCCAATCAGACCCACCATTCCTTGCAGTGCTGCAGCCCAATAATATAACTTTAAATCCGGTAATGACCACCCCCCTCTCTCCCGTGGAAGTGACATATACCTCAGTGCCCTCCGCGTCTTACCTTTAGCCCAAATAAAGCGATTAATCATTTGTTCACAAATTTTAAACCATTTGTTATCGACTAAAAGTGGTATTGTCCTGAAAAGATATAAAAATTTTGGTAAAATCAACATTTTAATAATATTAACTCGCCCTACTAATGACAAATGTAGATTCTCGTATCGTTCCAGGTCTTTCTTTGCCTTATCAATTACTGGAGCAATATTTTTTTCCACCAGGTTGTTTAAGTCTGCTGAAATATTAATTCCTAAATACCTCCCTATTGATACCACTCGACTATCATCACAAGGAGTCATTGAGTTTTTAATAATTTGGGTTTTTGAAGCATTCAGGGAATAGCCCGAGACTTGCCCGAATCTTTGGGCCTCCGCCTCTACCAGCGCTGTCGCTTCCGTGGGGCAAGGTGTTATCACCGCCACATCGTCAGCGTAAGCAATTATCTTACATGGTCCAAGAGCTGTGTATAGTGGGGTGATTTCTGAAGATGATTCTATCTTACAGATTAATGGATCCATGTACATGGCAAATAGCAGCGGAGAGCATGGACACCCCTGCCGTGTACCTCTCTTAATCATAAATTGTCCTGTAGTGCCCCCATTTATTCTTAAGGCTGCGACCGGCTCCTTGTACAGGGTCTGAAGTGCTTTCACATAGCCACCCTTGATCCCGGCTCTAACTAGAGTATGCCACAGATAGTCCCAGGAGACCCGATCAAATGCTTTTTCCGCATCCAGCAACATTACTGCCATCGGGTCTCCTGTTACCTCGACAGCATCAAACATAGTTATGACTTTCCTAATGTGATGAGTCGTCCCTCTTCCGGGAATAAAACCATGTTGGTTATCGCTAACTAGGGTACTTATTATTCTAGCGAATCTTGTAGCCAGGACTTTTGAGTATATTTTAGTATCGTTATTCATCAAGGTGATTGGTCGATAGGACCCTGGTTCAGTCGGAGGTTTCCCTTTTTTTTAAATTAACACTATATCTGCACCCCCCCAGGATTTTGGGACAGACTCACTCGTCTGGGCGGCTTTTATCGTTTTAGTCAAGTCTTGTCCTAAACATCCCCAGAAAGTTTTATAGAACTCTAAAGGTAACTGATCTGGGCCAGCAGCCTTTCCTGAGGGGAGAGTAGACATAGCCTCATTGATCTCGATATTATCCAACATAACCTCTAACTCATCTGTCTCTTCAAAAGAAATAGTCTTAGCCGAGACATTCTGAAGGTATTCATTTATCTCTTCGATACTGCTGGGGTTTTGGTCGTGATATAATGACTGATAAAATTTCCTGAACACTTCCCTAATTTCTTCTGGGTCTGAGTGTAATATTCCCTTTTCGTCCCTAATCTCCTTGACAGTCCCTTCCGCCGCTATCTGCCTGGTACGTATGGCGAGAACACGTCCTACTTTTTCGTTAAACTCATAGCATCTCTCCCTTCTAGTTGTGTATTGTTTTGCTGCTCTATTTGCAAATTCCTCTTCTGCTTCGCTTTTCACTTTCATTAAATCTATAATAGATTGTTCAGTTGATTCACCCCTTATTATGCATTTATTGAGCTGTTCCTCTGCTTCTGATACAGATTTCTCTATATCACTGTAGCGCAACCGTTCTGCTTTCCGTTTATAGGCACTATAGCTGCTTGTCTCTCCACGAGCTCCTGCCTTAAAGGCATCCCATATTACTCCCACCGAGGCACTCCCTCTGTTATGTTAAAAAAACTCATTAATCCATTTGGACATATGTGTTATATAATCATTATCTGAGAGGAGTCCTCTTTCGAATGTCCATACCCTCCTTGGCTTTATTCCTCCTCCTTGCTTCATTGTTAAAATTAAGGGGTTGTGATCACTAAGAATCCTAGGGAGTCTGTCAATTTTTGCTCTGGTCATTAAATCATTGGAAATCAAAAAATAATCTAATCTAACACAAATATGATGCGGTGCAGAGTAGTATGTGTAGCCTGTTTGTTCTGATCTTATTGTGCCCCAAACATCTCGTAAAGTGTTATTTCCTAGCAGGTCGATAAGGGCCTTATGTACTCTTTTCTTCCTGCCGTTATACTTTCTTGTTGTGCCTACTCCCAGGCCCTCCACCCCGTTAATATTCAAGTCACCTCCTATGATGATCTGAGGGGACCAAACTGCCAGCTCAGAATCCAAAAACTGTAAGATTTCTGGATCATCCTGGGTTGAACCATACACCGCCACTAGTGTTGTCCATACGCCTTCTATTAAAATCTCAACCATAGCCCACCTTCCCCATTGATCTTCTAATTTCCTCCTAGTTACCACGTTTTTACTCCTTGATAGGATAGCTACCCCTCTTTTTTTTGTCCCTTGTTTGGAACTTGCTATTAAATGAAACCCCAACTGATTAAGACAGAACTCCTGAGTATTCATTATATGTGTCTCTTGCAGAAATACAAAATCTACATTCATTTGTCGTAGTCGCAAACCTATCTTTTGTCTCTTTTGAGCATCATTTAGGCCACACACATTCCACGTCACAAATCTAAGAGACATATTTTTTTTTTCCTAAGGAACTATCGGCTACCTGCTCGCTTTTATTTATCAAGCTAATAAATTCATTCTTAACTAATTCTGCTACACAAAATAAACAAATTTCCATTTTTGTGTTCATACTATCTTCAGTACAGTAACCATGCTCATGCATTTCTTTCAAATTGTGTTCTTCACATTCCAACCAATTTCCAGTACCCTTGTGCCCTGCCCTTTTTCCCACCCTCCCCCACCCCAGACTGCCCACCCTCAGAGCCCCACCCCCCCTACAGGCAAATAGGTCCAAAGGACCTATGTCTGGCCGACGTTGCCTCCAGGATGTCACACCCGTCCTCCCTCCCCTGGCTTTTTTAAGTCATCCCGATGTGCTCTCCCAACTCAGTGTTCAACCTCAGACACTACTCTAGAAATACTGATGCCGACCGCTATACTAAAACAGGCCTTAATATCCCCAGTACCCATGAAGAAGAGATCCTAAATGTAGAGCTAAAACAGCATTAACTCATGATTTAAATTGACACTTGCATCCTATTTTTCCCCCCCGTAATGTTATTAGTCTCTATCTTTTACTTTTACTTCTTGCAAAGAATGTCTCTAATAGCAACCGTGCGAGCATCATGTTCTACATGTTCCTCTTGGCGTGTCTTTTGATGACCCCTAGTTTCACGCATGTAGCTGAGGTATTCTTGTGCCATGATTTCAGAGTAGAAGATTTTGAAATTCCCATTTAATCCAACCTTCAGGCGTGCTGGAAACATGAGGTATGCCTCACAGCCTATGTTCTGGAAAGGGGTAATGAGCTGCCTCATTCGCCACCGTCTTTCCACGGTTGTGTGGCAGAAATCAGGGCGTGCAAAGAATTCAACACCCTTGTAAGTACGTTTGGATTGGGGTTTTGCCATGCTAATTATCTCTTCACGCAGTAAAAAGTTCCCGACATAAAGTAATATTGCGCGGGGCTTACCCTGTGTCTCCTTCCGTGTCATCGGGAATCGATGTGCTCTTTGTACCTCGTGATCCATATCCCATGAAGACAGCTCTGGGAAGGCACCTTTCAATAACTCAACGACAAAACCCCGGGCATCACTCCCCTCTTTCCCCTCCTGAACTCCAAGTAATCGAATGCTGTTGCGCCTTTGCCTGTTTTCAAAATCATCTAGTTTCCATAGCATATCTGCCGTCGTCTTATCCTGATCTTTCCTAGCATCCTGGATTTTAGTGAGGTCATCCTCCAGTTTTCCTGTTCTGATCTCCACTTCAGATACTCTTCCGACCATTTCTTCATACATTTTATTAATTTTGTGGAGAGAGGATTGTATTTTTTTATTTGCATGCCTAGCCCTCCTCCTTGCCCTTTGGCTCTCAGTGCGAGCCTCGCCTTGCATTTGTTTTAGGTTGTGAATAAGACTTCAAAATTAGAGGCGCCTCCCTCTGATCCCTGAGAGGTAACCTCATGAGAACCTGTAGCTGCATTTTCAAGCTCCCCCATGGGTGGTGCACAGTTCTCCAAAGTATTATCCCAATCAAGTTTTCTTACAACTGATTTAGTAGGAGCTCTGCGCAATACTTTAGACAGCTTCTTTTGTCTAGAATTGTTATTAAGTTTACTCTTAAATTTGGTGTTTGCCGCAGTTTTGTTGTTTTCTATGGCAGCTGTTTTAAGCCTTGTTTGAGTAATTTTTTGAACTGTTTCTTGTGCTGATTCAATTGATTCTGTATCGCTGTCAGTAGAGATTGAGTTACTTTCTGATTCAGTCACTTTATTCTCCGCGTCAGTGCTCACAATAGAGCCTACTGATGTTTCCAGTTCTGAGTCTGACGCAGTCACCAGGCTGCAATTCTCACTTTCGTCCTCATCATCTGCCTCGTCGTTGCCAGTGAAAAAAACATCCTCGCTAGGAGAGGCCAGTATAGATCCTTGTACATCTGGTATATTCATATCATTTTCCTTATTCATGGTTGCATTTATCTTCCCCACCAGGTCTATATTTGTGCCTGTTAAACTCTTAGACCATATTTCTGTTGCTTCTGTTGCTTCTGTTACTTTTGTAATGTCATCATTGAATACGTTCTCTTGAGACCGCTCCGCTGTCTCACTTAAGTTAATTATCCCATTGGGATCGCATACTTCGATATCGGTGTCATTAGCTGGTTTAGGGGATGTATTTGTCTCTTTAACTCCAGGAGTAGCGTTAATCGCGTCTTTCCCCTTTAAGAGTTTAGCTCCGCCTCCTGCCACCGCTGTTGAAGAGCCTTCCAATCCCGCGGGTTCTGTAACCTCAGTCTGCGGTTGAACCTCCAACGCGCTGCTCGCACTCCCGGTGGCTCCCATCTGACCAGCCACTTCTTTGGATAAAGCAGACTGTCTCTCTCTACACAGGAAGGCCAGCGTAGGCACCATGATCGCACGCAGAGAATCTGGCTGTGAAGTTGATAGAGTGCTCGGTGCAAATGCAAGCACAGGTGAGAACGTCTCTACAACTGTCGTCTGCCAGAGCGCTATCTCTTTCCCTGTCACCTCGCCGGCAGAGGGTTTTGCATCATCCTTTCTCCTTGCCGAGGCTGGGGCTGTCGTCTTCTTCTTCTCTGCGTCTTTTTCGCGGATTTTCCGTATTTTTATTTCCTCCGCCGCCTCTCGCCTCTGCTGTGCCTTAGACCTAACTTTCCCTCTCAGGTTTGATGCAGGGGCACCGGAGTTATCTATACATACTTCCTCCTCCTCCTCCTCTTCATTCCCCCATCCGTCTCGATCACGGACTCTCTTCGGGGATCGTGCAAGTTTCGGAGCCATAACTTTCAACACGTATTTCCAATGAGCACACCCAGACAGGAAGGATCGAGTTATCAAGGATGCAATATATTCGAGTACAGTTCTTTCTTTTTTCTGGGACGGGTCCTTTGGTTGTAGAGACCAGGTGGTGAAATCCCCCAGCATTACACCTTATCACAGCATCGGCAGTTCCTGCTGAAATCTTGCTGATATCTAATTCTCCTTCCAGATCGCAGGATCGAATAGCTCAAGTTTCTGAGTCATAGAGCTTAGGCAAGCAGGTAAAAAGCAGATTCACAAGCCGAGGGTGAGCAAAAATACATAAAAATTACTCTGCCATCAGGAGAGAGTCTGAACGCGACCTTCCTCTACGGCGTCTCGGCGGCCATCTTGCCTCCCGGCTAAACAGAACTCCGCAAAAACACTTCCCAGACAATATAATGTTAGAAGTTTTATTACATTTTGAAAAAGAATCAGAAGAATAAATGTATATTTATTAATCAAAAATTGTTTGAGGCATTATTCATTTGTATATGTAATTCATGAAGTACTACCAAAATGATTATAATATAAAGTGAGACTTATAGTATTCTGTGCAACTTTTTTGTCTTACATAGTAAGTTTACTCATTTTCATCATCATAAGGGAGCAGGATAGACTACACAAGATCCCCTAGGCCTTCTCAGGGAGTGCTTAAAGTATCTATTTCTGCTTTCCTGACAGACTATGATATGGATTCCATATACCACAATAACTTCTGTAACAACATGCAAGATATCTACACAGGAAACGGTGTACATTACATTTAAGACTCTGCATTGGTACCTACATGTTCGTACTTAAAACACCCAAACAACACAACAACTCTATTCAGAGCTACCCTACCTCTAAGCACTTTAAATTATTATTTTACTATTTCACTGGGTTTTCCTCATGGTACGCTCCCCGGTACGCTCCCCGGTGCGCGTACCGGGCGCCCTTTTATGGCCCCCCACATCAAACCTAGGGGGTCAAGGGGGGTCTATCCTGCCCCCTTTTGGTCATTTACCCCTTTGTTTTTGCCACATCTTGTGTCTCGATCCTACAGAGACACAAGATGGCGGCTGCTCCGGACTGTTTGGAATGTTGACAGACACCCAAGAGCCAATCAGCTTTCCGCGCGCGAACTCGCGTTACGCGCCTGGTGCGCTCCCCGGTGCGCGTACCGGGGCGCGCTTATAGATATATATATATTTTTTTTACCTAAATTACTCAAAATCCTCTGCAGCACATATCTTGAGACATAGCAAAGGCACATCGGGCTACCAGTCCCTACAATTTTGCCAAGTTTGGTGGAAATCCATGCAGCCGTTCGGGCTAAAAGTGAGTCCAACCGCCCTATGGAAATTAACATGGGGAAAACACGTTTTGGGACCCTCCTCTTATCTCGGCCCCCGCTTCACGAATCCCCCAAAATTTTCAGGGAAGGAGCGGAGCGGAGCTGGCCACCTAATTTGAGAAATTCGCGAAAATTCATCCATCGCCGCCAAAGTTATTTCCAATAGAATGTTGCAGATTTCCTATGGAAACTAGGTCCTAACTATAACTACCTACTGGCGACCGTGAGCAAGGCCAGTTGTGGCTGAAACGCGTTGGTGGGGTGAAGCAGTAATAAAATGAGGCTTAAAAGTACCCTGGCTGTGCCGCCTCTTTTGTATCACAAAATATGTATATATATATATAACTACCTACTGGCGACCGCCAGTAGGTAATATATATATATATTCACTGAAAAAAACACAGGTTATAGACCATATATAGTTAGGAATTAGCATTTAGAAAACCTTATTTTACTCACACAAAACCATTGAAATTCCATATATAGTTAGTTGCACTAACTATATATCGTGCACCCGCAATCCACTGCTGATGATGTCACATATTACATCATTCATGACATGGTCAGTGACATCACTGATGACATCACTGATGACATCTCAAATGACATCACTGATGACATCACTGATAACAACATCCAGTGATTTTTT
Organism: Lissotriton helveticus; assembly: GCF_964261635.1. Lineage (NCBI taxonomy): Eukaryota > Metazoa > Chordata > Amphibia > Caudata > Salamandridae > Lissotriton > Lissotriton helveticus. Next base: position 163,556,447 of record NC_136062.1, on the reverse strand, counting down.
GTTTCTATAAAGTTTAAATATGTCTTACATATTGAAGAATGAGTGGATGTGTAAGTGTCTGGACGAAGGATTTAGTAGGTGCATGACTGACTGTATGAGTGAGTGATTAAATGTGTCTCACTGACTGCATGGGTTAGTGACTAAACTGTCTTAATTTGTGCATCATTATGTCTGTTGTTCTGTAAACTGCTGCATGTGTTGATCAGTAGCTATATGAGTAACTATATGGGTTATTGATTGATTGCCCAAGTATTTGTATGGGAGACTGAGTGTGTGTGTGGCTAGCTGGGAGGTGTGTGACTCTGTGCAGATCAATCTGTACTTGTATCAATGATTGTATAAGAAGGTAAGTATGTGTTAGTATATGTTTGAAAATGTAAGGTGCTCTATGTTTAACTGTATAGACAAGAAAATGGAAGTGTCATTGATTCTTTCCAGGACTGACTAGGTGTGTGAGTAACTCCATGGATGAGTGGCAGACTGTGAGTGTCTGTATAGGTGTATGAGTGCATATGATAGTGTTGTAAAGATGAGTGATTGTATGTATGAATGATTGTATGGGTGAATGAGTGAAGGTATGTGTAGACGTAGCAATCAGTGAGTGCGTATGTAGTAACTAGTATTGGTGTGTCAATGGTTTCAAAAATTATACTCTCTTTTTAACACTGGGTGAAACAGAGGTTATATTAAAATGTGAGGAGATGCATTGTATTGTCACATGAATGATATCATCAGTGATGTGGTCATTGATGTCAAATGAGATGTCATCAGTGATGTCATCAGTGATGTCATTTGAGATGTCATCAGTGATGTCATCAGTGATGTCACTGACCATGTCATGAATGATGTAATATGTGACATCATCAGCAGTGGATTGCGGGTGCACGATATATAGTTAGTGCAACTAACTATATATGGAATTTCAATGGTTTTGTGTGAGTAAAATAAGGTTTTCTAAATGCTAATTCCTAACTATATATGGTCTATAACCTGTGGTTTTTTCAGTGAATTTTCAAGGTTTTGTAAATGCTAATTCCTAACTATATATGGTCTATAACCTATGGTTTTTTCTGTGAATTTCATTGGTTTTTTAACAGCTAATATCTGTAGCTGTAAAATGTATTCTTCTTTAAATCCAAAAATATATTTTATATGTTTATGAATAATTTTTTTTTTAAATATTTTTTTTTCTTCTTTCCCGCTTCGCGAATCGGGAAGCTTCCCGTTAGCTGACCTTGATGCCGCGAAATAGACCGCGAGCCGGTAAACGTTTCTTTACCGCAAGTGCCGCGTTAGAAAACAACATCGTGACGCCTCCCGTCCGCATGACGTTTCACGTTGTCGCGTGATACGTCATATGACGTGCTACGTTAGCGAACTGGTACGCGAAGCGAGTCGCAAAGCGCAGGTTTCTGGAAGCAAACCGGGAGGCCCTGCAAAGCGCTTAACGTAAACACAGCAAGTCATGTGACTTGGTAATAACACTTTTCATTGGTTCATTTCACTTTTGGTTTCCTAATGATGTAAGACTAGGTCATATAATCTAAAATGAACACTTTTGATTGGTTGAGAACTCTTGTTTTTCCCAAATGATGAAAATCCCTCCTTCTTTCCTCACTCTGACTTTCATCATTGTGAGAGAAAGACCCTTTGTGATCACTGAGCAATGGCTTCTTTAGTAGCTTCAGCTGGTGCTTCCCCACCACCTCCACCACATCCAAGGAAGAGTGGACCACCTGCTCAAGTTATAATTCAACAAGAAGAAGAAGAAGAGGAACAGGACGACGAGCACGAAGAGAGGCAGTTTTTGCCTGAGCAGCCCAGGACGTCTCACCGGAAAGAAAACTTCATTTGGCAATTTTTTTAAATTCCCAAAGGTCAGAAAAAAGTAAATGCAAGATACGTAACTTGCCTTATATGTCAAGATAGACTGTCCAGAGGAACCGAGAAAAAATACAGTTTCGGAAACTACACAATGCATCGCCATATGACTAGGTGGCATCCTAACAACTACAGTGCTGCACAGTTTCGGAACGACCTAGATAATCTCCCTATTATGGCCAGAAGATCTGTTGTACCGGAAGTAACGGGACCAGAGGGCAGGGAGATGGTGCCAAATATACAAATGAAATTTGGTGAAGTAAAACACACCTGCGTATTTTGCGATGGATTCATTTCCTACGGAGAAAAAAGCATCACTCTGATCAACAGAGCTATTGACTATCATATGCAAGTTTGTACGAAACGCCCAAAATAATAAATACTTCTTTTTTTGTTTTGTTGCTCCTGTTGAGCCCTTTACAATGAATCGTTTTCATTGCCCCCTCCAAGAAAAACCCAAAAAAATATAAAACTTCAGAAAAATTCAAAAAAAGTAAAAAAATGTTCCGAAAAATAATAAAAAAAATATAAAACAACAAAAACAATAAAAAAAAAAGTTCTTTTCAGAACTACCTCCCCGTTATTAAAAAATTGGTACAATATTTGGAACTGTGCCAACCTCTATTTCTCTTAGTTCGCTTCCCAGTTCGCTCGCCGGTACGCGAACTAGAAGCGAACCAAAAACAGTAAGTATAAGGGAAGGAAACAGACACTTATGTTAAAAGAAAGACAGCTATAGGGGAGTAAACTAGAGATACTATTACCCGTAATCCACTGCTGATGATGTCACATATTACATCATTCATGACATGCTCAGTGACATCATCAGCAGAGGATTGCGGGTTTTTTGGCAACGTGCCTTATCCACGGTTTAATAACGCTGCCTTTTGCTTTATATAAGTTTTCAAATTGTATGAAATATATACCAATAGGTCGTTATGAACCTTTAGGTAGTGCTTTTCTTCATGAGGTCTGGTCGCTTCCATACACATACAGATGTTTCAAAGATGATCAAGAAGTTTATCTGAATGGAGAGGAATGCACTGAGACGCCAGATCATTCACTAATGTGTAGGCACATACAGTTACACGGTTCATGCAACAAACACCGACCAAATATGGCTTGCGTGTTGCAAGGCACGCCAGTTCCTGCTATCATCCCCACGTTCAAGTTGTTGGAAAATGGTAGTTATTTGATGCTCAATAATGAAGTTTGTTCTGAGTTAATTGAAAAGGGTCTGCACCTCTGTACGGGTGTTCGCTATGTGAAGCACGAAAGTTTCACGGGCCGAACTCAAGGCCACCTCTCTCTGAGACAAAAGAGCTCTTATTCTTGCCATGCCGTTGAAATCTGTCCCAAGGTTGGTATTTGTGGCCAGATTGAAAACTCCCTATGTTCATGTGTGGGAGGAAATAGAACATTTCTGCAGCAAATAACCCGTTCACTTACTGTTACGATAAAAGGAATACTTTTAATTCAGATTTGCCTTTCAATTTCAGCAAGATGGTTCCGACTATCTTTAACGCATCCTCCACAAAGACCCTGGCGCACTTTTTTAAAGTTGTTACCAGTGGTCTCGTGACTTCATTTGAGAAAATCTTTGGAGTCATCCCTGCTTCCTTTCATTCCATTTTCTCCACTCCGGTTCGTGGATTGGCATTTTTACTTGCATTACCAGCGGACGCTCTTGTGCTTTTTTACATTTTTAAATATGGATGTCCCTCCTATGCAACCTTCCACCCTGCAGCTGCTGACACTGTTCCGCAATCGCATGCTAGAATATTATGGCACAATGCCGTTGGCGATATTAAGCACGGCATATGGATTATCTTTTCGATTCTCCTACTTCACCTGTGTCCAGCCTGTATTTCACTGCCTGACCTGTGATTTCGATTGGGCCATTGATTTGTGTCTCTGCGGACCGGTTTCTCCTGACGTCGACTTTAATCAGCTGATGACTCCTATCATTACTCACGAGTTGGTTTGTCCTGGCGAAAGGATTATGGCTGTGGCATTGATGCATGGACTACTTGGTCCCTGGAATTTACTGGCGGCAGCACAGTCTTTCTTGGAACAGAGCTTTCTTGAAAACCCACCGAGCTGTCCTCTGATGGTGATAGAGGATCCGGTGCTGGGAGAGCACGTATGTTCTTTTCCGCTTTTAAATTGGATGGCTGAACTGTTTTCGGATGAAGACGGTGACTTCCTATTGGAGGCTGTTGCAGCTTATTTTGCATACACAGTTATGTCATAGACCTTTTTCATGTTTGATATGCTGAGTACTAGCATTTCATTGACAATTCATTGACTTATTTGTCAAGTTTTTATTATTTACCTTGCCTATTGGCTTAAGACTCGATAAAGTACTTGGCTGTTTTATTTTTCTTTAGCATTAAATTTTCCTAGTTTTTAATGCTTTACCTTGCGGACCGTCCACATATAAACTTGCAATCTGCTCTCATGAGATGGCACTTCTATTATCTTATTCAGTTCGTTTCCGGATCATGGGGAGGTGTCATCTAGGTCCTGGATATCTTTACACCGTGTTAAGTTAGCATGGGCTCATTACCGGTTTAAACGCCATTTTTCCTTTTTTGCAACTTCTGCACACGACACTTAGTTGTTGCTTTAGCTTTCCACCTAGTAGTTCATCGTGGTTTACATGAGAATAATATGTTATTGCTCTACTATCTGCTTTGCTTGTTAAACTATATCTGTACAGCGAGTGCTAAAGTTTCAAGAACAACACGATACAGAATTGTTATGAGGTCTGATCTCCACGACTTCATACTCATAACATAAGTGCAACTTCTGCCAATTCTGGGCATGAGGCGAGTTTTATATTGCTTTGCCGAACACACATACACAACAGTTGATGCGGTTCACATGAAGAGAGAGCTGGTGTATGCTGATGTGATTCCTTCAAATCTAAGACACTAAAGTATGGGCACGCCCTAAACCAACACAAAGAGACCTTCTTAGCAAATAATATAATATGTGTATTAGGGAGGGTGAGATATAAGCAGCCGCGGGCCGTGGAGGGAGTTACGGTGAGGCAGGGAGGCGGGGAGGGGGAGAAGCAGGGTGGAGCCCTCTCTACCTTGCCCCTCCCCCTCCCCGCCTCCCTGCCCCACCGTAACTCCCTCCACGGCCCGCGGCTGCTTATAAGTGTTGCTAACTCTTATTCATTTACAGCATGTTAACATACTGTCACCATTCGCTTTTTATGTACTAGTAACTATGCTGGTAATTTTGCTACTGATAATATGTGTACTTCTATTATCTAAGATACTACGCCTGAGAAGACGGCATTAGTAAATAAACATTTCAAATACACATGTGTTCTTCTTAACTCCATGTTCTGGTTTCTAAGAAATATATAACGACCGACTGTTCATGAGTTCCACGTATCCTGAGGTACTATAAGTTCATATTCTGGATTGTCTAAACATTGAGAGTTTGTTATATCCAATGTGACACTGTACCTAGCTTGCTAAGGAGTTTTTGATTACTAACGTGAGTTTTGGGACACCCTAATTCGCCGAGGTTCCAATCCTCTGTCCACAGTTCTGTGTGAGAACAGAAACCCTGCGACAGGGGCACCCCCGACCCTTGCTGGAGCTTCATCACACTTGCGATACAACTCCAGCAATGCGCCACCTTTACGGCACAGATACATCACGCATCTGTGCTGTTTTTGCCCCATGATGCGCCGCATTGTAAATGCAGCACACCATAGGTGACGGAACAGCGGCACAGAATGACTAACACATCCCTGGTGATGCACCAGTCATCATAAATGTATCCCTATGCTTCTTATCTTGTTAGAGATGAACCGCCATATGTATCATCAAAGTTTTTTGCATTTCCTAAATAGCGAACTTTAAGGAATAAATAGCGATTCTTTACCATTCCTAGTTTGCGATTAGCTATTTGCTAATTACAAATTACCCATTCATTTCCTTCATTTCCATAGGGCGGTTGGACTCACTTTTAGCTCGAACGGCTGAATGGATTTCCACGAAACTTGGCAAAATTGTAGGGACTGGTAGCCCGATGTGCCTTTGCTATGTCTCAAGATATATGCTCCAGTGGTTTTTACGAAAATTAACTTTGAAAAATATATATTGGGCTACATTGGCCTATATATATGTTGGAGCCCAAATGTAGCCCAATGTAGCCCAATGAAGCCCAATGTAGCCCAATGTAGCCCAAAGATGGCCGCCCGACACACAAAAAAACAAATGTAGCCCAAATATCAGCCAGATGTAGCCCAACTATAGCCCAGTGACAGAATGACCAATCAGCTTCGCAAACCTCCGTTACGCGAAGCGGAGCGCTGTTACAGATATATATCTTTTTTTGAACGTTAATTTCTCAAAATCCACTGGAGCACATATATTGAGACCTAGCAAAGGCACATCGGGCTACCAGTCCCTAATATTTTGCCAAGTTTCGTGCAAATCCATTCAGCCGTTCGATTATTATTATTATTATTTTTTTTTGCCCCGCGGGGCCCTTTTAAAACCTCCACATCAAACCTAGGGGGTCAGCGAGGATCTACTATGCCCCCTTATAGTTATTTCCCCCTTTGTTTTGACCTCCTCTTGTCTCTCGATTCTACCGAGAGACAAGATGGCGGCCGCTACGGACTTTTTGGAATGTTGACAGACGCCGGAGAACCAATCAGCTTCGCTTCACAAAGCTCCGTTGCGTGTAAAGTACGCGAACCGGAGCGCTGCCTGGTCCGCTGTTACAGATATATATCTTTTTTTAAACGTTAATTTCTCAAAATCCACTGGAGCACATATATTGAGACCTACAAAAGGCACATCGGGCTACCAGTCCCTACAATTTTGCCAAGTTTCGTGCAAATCCATTCAGCCGTTCGGGCTAAAAGTGAGGCCAACCGCCCTATGGAAAACTCAATGTTAAAAACACGTTTTGGGACCCCCCTTTTTTCTCGGCCCCCCCTTGACGAACCCCCCCCAAATTTTTAAGGGCTGCTCAGAAACAAAATGTGCCATTTTCCTGAAAATTTCAGCCAATTCCGTCCACAAACGCCAAAGTTATTAGACATAGAATTTTCAAAAAACCCATAGAGAAAAAATCCTAACTATATATACCTACTGGCGACCGCCAGTAGGTAATATACATATATATATATATGTATATATATATATATATATTCACTGAAAAAACCATAGGTTATAGACCATATATAGTTAGGAATTAGCATTTACAAAACCTTGAAAATTCACTGAAAAAACCATAGGTTATAGACCATATATCGTTAGGAATTAGCATTTAAAAAACCTTATTTTACTCACACAAAACCATTGAAATTCCATATATAGTTAGTTGCACTAACTATATATCGCGCACCCACAATCCACTGCTGATGATGTCACATATTACATCATTCATGACATGGTCAGTGACATCACTGATGACATCACTGATGACATCTCAAATGACATCACTGATCACATCACTGATGACATCTCAAATGACATCACTGATGACATCTCAAATGACATCACTGATAACATCTCAAATGACATCACTTACATTACATTTAAGACTCTGCATTGGTACCTACATGTTCGTACTTAAAACACCCAAACAACACAACAACTCTATTCAGAGCTACCCTACCTCTAAGCACTTTAAATTATTATTTTACTATTTCACGGGGTTTTCCTCATGGTACGCTCCCCGGTACGCTCCCCGGTGCGCGTACCGGGCGCCCTTTTATGGCCCCCCACATCAAACCTAGGGGGTCAAGGGGGGTCTATCCTGCCCCCTTTTGGTCATTTACCCCTTTGTTTTTGCCACATCTTGTGTCTCGATCCTACAGAGACACAAGATGGCGGCTGCTCCGGACTGTTTGGAATGTTGACAGACACCCAAGAGCCAATCAGCTTTCCGCGCGCGAACTCGCGTTACGCGCCTGGTGCGCTCCCCGGTGCGCGTACCGGGGCAAGCTTATAGATATATATATTTTTTTTTTACCTAAATTACTCAAAATCCTCTGCAGCACATATCTTGAGACATAGCAAAGGCACATCGGGCTACCAGTCCCTACAATTTTGCCAAGTTTGGTGGAAATCCATTCAGCCGTTCGGGCTAAAAGTGAGTCCAACCGCCCTATGGAAATTAACATGGGGAAAACACGTTTTGGGACCCTCCTCTTATCTCGGCCCCCGCTTCACGAATCCCCCCAAATTTTCAGGGAAGGAGCGGAGCGGAGCTGGCCACCTAATTTGAGAAATTCGCGAAAATTCATCCATCGCCGCCAAAGTTATTTCCAATAGAATGTTGCAGATTTCCTATGGAAACTAGGTCCTAACTATAACTACCTACTGGCGACCGTGAGCAAGGCCAGTTGTGGCTGAAACGCGTTGGTGGGGTGAAGCAGTAATAAAATGAGGCTTAAAAGTACCCTGGCTGTGCCGCCTCTTTTGTATCACAAAATATGTATGTATATATATAACTACCTACTGGCGACCGCCAGTAGGTAATATATATATATATATACATATATTACCTACTGGCGGTCGCCAGTAGGTATATATAGTTAGGATTTTTTCTCTATGGGTTTTTTGAAAATTCTATGTCTAATAACTTTGGCGTTTGTGGACGGAATTGGCTGAAATTTTCAGGAAAATGGCACATTTTGTTTCTGAGCAGCCCTTGAAAATTTGGGGGGGGTTCGTCCAGTGGGGGCCGAGAAAACAGGGGGGTCCCAAAACGTGTTTTTAACATTGAGTTTTCCATAGGGCGGTTGGCCTCACTTTTAGCCCGAACGGCTGAATGGATTTGCACGAAACTTGGCAAAATTGTAGGGACTGGTAGCCCGATGTGCCTTTTGTAGGTCTCAATATATGTGCTCCAGTGGATTTTGAGAAATTAACGTTTAAAAAAAGATATATATCTGTAACAGCGGACCAGTTAGCGCACTGGTTCGCGGACTTTTCGCGCAACGGAGCTTTGTGAAGCGAAGCTGATTGGTTCTCTGGCGTCTGTCAACATTCCAAAAAGTCCGTAGCGGCCGCCATCTTGTCTCTCGGTAGGATCGAGAGACAAGAGGAGGCCAAAGCGAAGGGGCAAATGACCATAAGGGGGAATAGTAGATCCTCGCTGACCCCCTAGGTTTGATGTGGAGGTTTTAAAAGGGCCCCGCGGGGCAAAAAAAAAAAATTATAATAATAATCTTACGGCTGAATGGATTTGCACGAAACTTGGCAAAATTGTAGGGACTGGTAGCCCGATGTGCCTTTGCTAGGTCTCAATATATGTGCTTCAGTGGATTTTGAGAAATTAACGTTCAAAAAAAGATATATATCTGTAACAGCGGACCGCTTCGCGTACTTTTCGCGTTACGGAGCTTTGCGAAGCGAAGCTGATTGGCTCTCCGGTGTCTGTAAACATTCCAAACAGTCCGTAGCGGCCGCCATCTTGTCTCTCGGTAGGATCGAGAGACAAGAGGAGGCCAAAGCGAAGGGGCAAATGACCATAAGGGGGCATAGTAGATCCTCGCTGATCCCCTAGGTTTGATGTGGAGGTTTTAAAAGGGCCCCGCGGGGCAAAAAAAATAAATAATAATAATAATCGAACGGCTGAATGGATTTGCACGAAACTTGGTAAAATATTAGGGACTGGTAGCCCGATGTGCCTTTGCTAGGTCTCAATATATGTGCTTCAGTGCATTTTGAGAAATTAACGTTCAAAAACAAGATATATATCTGTAACAGCGCTCCGCTTCGCGGAGATAAAATTATATCTGTATTACGTAGCTGTTGCTAGCACCAGTTAGCGACGGCTAGTAGGAGATAGCGACCATCTTGGGCCCCACTTTGCATGTGAGTGATATTTATCACTAATGACATGCAAAGTGGGCATGCCAAGATGTTAGCGACTGGAAACAGTCGCTAACATCGCTATCTCCTATTATCAACTTTTGGAAATATTCGAGATAAGCGCGAATATCTCCAAAAAGTAACAGCTGCCCTGAGCAGTTCTTAGCCATGTTATCCAATGGGAGGTGGATAACATGGCTAAGAGCATTAGCTCGGTAATGCATGAATATCGCGGAGTTTTCAGCGATATTAATGCATTGCGCTCGTTTTTTATCGTATTTGCGATAAACCTTGATAATAGCAAGGTTTATCTGCGATAATTTCTGACGGTAAAAAAATCTTTGCAATGCATCGTTAGGGATAAATATCGCTTAACTTTGGTAATATGCCCCAACGTCTGTTAACGTTCGATTCGAAGGAAATCAGGAATTGTTGAAAAACATTGTGTGCGCCATCATGTCTTTTTTCAAATGCCACACTTTTGTCGTGCACGGCAGCCATTTTAGATGCCTTGACCAGATCCACTCTGTGCACGCTGTCGATCCTTAGCATGGCTCCCCACCCTCGCAAGCATCTCCCCCAGGCAGTGGTCACCCCCGCTCTCTGTTTTATGCATGGGTAATAAACCTCCCCCCATCTGCGCTGTTCTTCCCTGAGAATCACACCCTGTGCCCGCCCGACACCTCCCTTTCGCCCTATTCACTACCGCACCCTCTGACACTCCTTTTCCTCTGTGTCCGATTGTCCAGGCCGGTCCTAGGCTATCAGCTAGCCCTGCAGATGTAGTTTATAGCCACAGCTGTAAAGAATCACCCGTCTTCAAAGGAGTTATAGTAGATCAAGGCCCACACTCGATGAGATCCGTCACAGCAGAAGCGTTGCTATTATCTGAAAACCATCCTGTATTGTGATTGGGGAGGGGACCGAGCGTGAAGCGGAAGATTCCAGGGATGACTCTTTGTACATCAAAGTTTTTACAATTATGTGTCACATTAAAAATATATAGCACTCCGACAAAGTAGTAAGATTATAAAACTTTAATAATTTATAAATATATACAAGAAAACAAAAATAGTAATAACATATAAACATTTTTAGAGAAAAACAACGAAGTAGCGGTCGGCTGTGCGAATAGTCCCAACGCAGCACAACGTCCAGATTTCCGGCGTGGGGCGTCGCGGGGGGTGGGTGATCAGTAGCAAACTGTTGTGCGAATAGTTCCAAGGCAGCAGAACGCGCCGAAATCTAGATGACACAAAAGTGATGTCTAGTAAGTTGCCACCCAGCAAATAACGGCGTGGGGCGTCGCGGGGGGTGGGTCATCAGTAGCAAACTGTTGTGCGAATAGTTCCAAGGCAGCAGAACGATGGCACCAAGGTGATGTCCAGTAAGTTGCCGCACTGGTTTTGGTATCCTACAATGCTGCTCCGAATAACGGCGTGGAGCGCCCCGGGGGAGGCGGCGTGAACGGGCCTCTCCAGGTGGAGTCTCGTCTGTTGTAGTGGGGCGCCCCTTTACCGTTTCAGTTGCCATTCCGTCCGCTTTTGGTCCACTGTGTCAAAATCCGCCATTCAGCTGAGTTGCGCCCAGTCTTGCGGTGCAGCGATAGGCGGCTGTCACAGGACTCTCAAAATGGCGGCAGGCTGTTTCCTTTTTGGGCCTGGTCCACTGAAATGGCCCTGGGACACCTTGGAAATCGGACGCTTGTCTGCTAGGTCTTGGACCCCATTCTCGAAAGCGTCCCCTCCGCCTTGAGAATTCATCAAAAGTTTTGGGGGCCCCGACTCCTGCAGGCTTCTGGTGGGGAGCGGCTGCCATGATTGCTCGCGGAATGACCACGACGGAGCTACGAGATGGTGGTGCTCTCATGGTGACGCCAGCTTCAGTCTGAAACATCCAGAAACAAGGTGGGGCTTTCATCGTTTGGGGGAAAAAAAAAGTTTTCATCCAATGAAAAGTGTTGTTTTTAGGTCATATGATCAAGCCTTCCATCATTAGGAAACCAAAAGTAAAATGAACCAATGAAAAGTTTTATAAACAAGTCACATGACCTGTTATGCGGCATAGGGTATAAAATGCGGAGAAAATACGTTGGCACGTGAGGCGGCGTCAGTAGCGGACCGATGTGCGAATAGGCCGAAGGCAACACAACGCGCCAAGATCCGGATGGCATCGAGGTGGTGTCATAGTTGAGAGTTCTGAGCAGCGGTTGTAACACTGTCTGAAGCTTATTTGCAGCTGCTGCAGCTTCACTACGCGCCAAGATCCGGATGGCACCGAGGTGGTGTGTAGGAAGTTGCCGCACTGGTGTGGCCATCCTACAATGCTGAAAGTCGGCGTGGGGCGCCCCGTTGGCCTGTGAGTTTGCGTCAGTAGCGGACCGATGTGCGAATAGGCCGAAGGCAGCACAACGCGCCAAGATCCGGATGGCACCGAGGTGGTGTCTAGTAAGTTGTCGCACTTCTGTGGCCATCCTACAATGTTGAAAGTCGGCGTGGGGCGCCCCGTTGGCCTGTGAGATGGTGTCAGTAGCGGACTGATGTGTGAATGGGGCCAAAGGCAGCGCAACAATATTTTCTACTATATTTCCGGTGTAGAAGAGACCACAAGGCGCTGAGATGCCAAGATCCGGATGGCACCGAGGTGGTGTGTAGCAAGTTGCCGCACTGGTGTGGCCATCCTACAATGCTGAAAGTCGGCGTGGGGCGCCCCGTTGGCCTGTGAGATGGCGTCAGTAGCGGACCGATGTGCGAATAGGCCGAAGGCAGCACAACAATATTTTCTGACTGACACCACAAGGCGCTGAGATGCCAAGATCCGGATGGCACCGAGGTGATGTCTAAGTTGCGGACTGATGTGCGAATGGGGCCAAAGGCAGCGTAACAATATTTTTTGTATGGAAGATACCACTAGGCGTTGAGATGCCAAGATTCGGATGGCACTGAGGTGATGTCTAGCAAGTTGGTGTGGTCATCCTACAATGCTGAAACTCGGCGTGGGTCACCCCATTAGCCTGTGAGATGGCGTCAGTAGCGGACCGATGTGCGAATAGGCCGAAGGCAGCACAACGCGCCAAGATCCGCATGTCACCGTGGTGGTTTCATAGTTGAGAGGCACTTCATCTGCAGTGGGGCGCCGAGATCCGGATGGCACCGAGGTGATGTCTAGCAAGTTGCTGTACTGGTGTGGTCATCCTACAATGCTGAAACTCGGCGTGGGTCGCCCCATTAGCCTGTGAGATGGCGTCAGTAGCGGACCGATGTGCGAATAGGCCGAAGGCAGCACAACGCGCCAAGATCCGGATGTCACCGTGGTGGTTTCATAGTTGAGAGGCACTTCATCTGCAGTGGGGCGCCGAGATCCGGATGGCACCGAGGTGATGTCTAGCAAGTTGCTGTACTGGTGTGGTCATCCTACAATGCTGAAACTCGGCGTGGGTCGCCCCATTAGCCTGTGAGATGGCGTCAGTAGCGGACCGATGTGCGAATAGGCCGAAGGCAGCACAACGCGCCAAGATCCGGATGTCACCGTGGTGGTTTCATAGTTGAGAGGCACTTCATCTGCAGTGGGGCGCCGAGATCCGGATGGCACCGAGGTGATGTCTAGCAAGTTGCTGTACTTGTGTGGTCATCCTACAATGCTGAAACTCGGCGTGGGTCGCCCCATTAGCCTGTGAGATGGCGTCAGTAGCGGACCGATGTGCGAATAGGCCGAAGGCAGCACAACGCGCCAAGATCCGGATGTCACCGTGGTGGTTTCATAGTTGAGAGGCACTTCATCTGCAGTGGGGCGCCGAGATCCGGATGGCACCGAGGTGATGTCTAGCAAGTTGCTGTACTTGTGTGGTCATCCTACAATGCTGAAACTCGGCGTGGGTCGCCCCATTAGCCTGTGAGATAGCTGTTCTTTGGATTTGGGCCTGGCTCGTCTGCTGTAGTGGGGCGCCCCTTTACCGTTTCAGTTGCCATTCAGCTGAGTTTCGGCTGCTCTTGATGCTACAGCGACAGGCGGCTGCAACAGGACTCTCAAAATGGCGGCCTGTTCTTTGGATTTGGGCCTGGTCCACTAAAATGGCCCTGGGACACCTTAGAACTCGGACGCTCGATTTTTTTTTCCTTTCCTGTACATGCAAAAAAAGGTAAATGCCCGGTACGTTACACGCTTCATCTGCCACGATGAACTCTCCAGAGGAACCGAAAAAAAATATAGTTGTGGTAACTATACCATGCATCGTCATATGGAGAGGTGGCACCAATTAATTATAGTGCTGCATAAAAGAGAGATTTGGAGGAGAACCCCTGACCTGCTAGTACATTCATCAAAGAAGTGGCACTGAGAGCTTCAGAGGCAAGGGAAACGGTCCCAAATATTTAGAAGAACTTTGGAAAGATTAAAATGACATGTTTAGATTGTGGCAAATTAATTTCATGTGGACAGATGAGTGTTACTCTAATAAATACAGCATATGAACATCATCATAGTCGATGGTTGGTAGAGACATTTTGACTATATCCTGGACCTGCCCGTCCTCGCCCAAAAAGGCGCCAGAATAAATGGGACTCGTAACTCCTTGTTGTGTACTGGTTGCAGAACCTTGAAATCACGAGATACGTATGCAGTTTTGAAGCAAATGGCGGGCGGGGACGAGAATTGATTGAATATTTCGACATCCCTATTGATATTAAGTTCTGATGTGTTATTGATTACTGTACTGTTGAAAGTTCGAATTAACGTCACCCATGGTACTTGCCCGCAAATGTATATCTAGATAATTTTATTGTAACTGGCCCTGTCGTATTTTAATTATAAAATGTACGTCCACCGATTCCGTAACTGTTAGACACCTTAGTTCTTGCAACGTAATGGCCCGCCCGTTACGTTCCTCTACAGTGTAAATGTCTATTCATCATATACGATTACAGTTTGCTCCGTGGCCGGCCCACGTGGTTATAGGCTCGTATTTGTATAATGAAATTTTCACAATAAAGGTTTTTAAAAGAAAACATGGTAGTAGTATATACATTGGTAAAGTTTTTAATAATAGTCACTGTTTTAGAATCATTAAAAGGCAAGTGAAATAAAGCAGACCAATTACATGAAGGGTAAAAGGTATAATACGAAGGAACGCAGTAAAGATAAATGGTCAAGGGCTGTTGTGTTTTCTATTCCTGCAACATAAAGTGATCGATAAGAATCTCATATTCAGGCGTATCGGCGACTAAGACAGCAGGTCGACCCTCTTTTGCTCAACGGCTCCGTCATGGGACGAAGAAACGCTCTTTTTCTCGAAAAAAGAATATATTTTACTTGCAGGACAGTTGTAAAATTTCCGGGAAAGTACATTAGCCTGGAACATTATAACATATATTTAAGAAAAAATAATGTTCGGAAGTAATGAAAAGCGTAATTTTTAGGTCATATGACCAAGCCTTTCATCATTACAATAAGAAAAGTAAAATGAACCAATGAAAAGTTTTATTAACAAGTCACATGACTTGTTATGCTTACGTTACGCGCTGCGCGCCCCGGATGACTTCCGGATGCGCTAACGCGGCGCGTCATATGACGCATTACGCGACAACGCAGGTACAGAATATAGTCAAAATGTCTCCACCAACCAGCGGTCGGAACACAACCCCTTTCAGCAGGCTAAATAGTTCTGTTAAATGACAACAGAAGGGACAGGCAACAAGAACCATCAGTCAAAGAGGGGAGGGCTAGTTCTTCTCTACCGGGTTACATTGGGGCGCTACCGGAACTGATCGAATTGGTAGTCTACAGTGTTTCTGGATGTTTCAGACTGAAGCTGGGGTTAGCATGAGAGCAGCACCATTTCGTAGCTCCGTCGTGGTCATTCCGCAACCAATCATGGCAGCCGTTCTTTATCGTTATTTTGGGCGGGGTGGGTGGCGGAGCCGAGCTGTTTTGCAGCCATCATTGTGTGGAGTTCAGTTCATCTCACTAGTTTTGTATTTGTCATGAGGGGTTGTTCCTAATGTTTCTATTTTAGCGAGGTCAAAAAGAGATCCCATTAGTGGCCTACTGATTTTGCTCGATTCCTTTCCTTTTTTTTAACACGATTTTTCGTTATCTGCAAAGACTAAACAGAGTATTGCGACTCTGTGTTTGTTTGTAAATAGAGAATGAACCAAAGAGAACTAATTCTAAAACAGTAAATACTTGGATAACAATGAATCAAATGGAGAGAGAAGCAGGCACGACGGATTACAATGGGGGCAAAGACCTGCGTTAACTACCTTTCACTATCTGCAAAGAGAGAGTACTCCTAATAGAAATGAGGGGGGGGGGGCACCATTCAAAGCAGATCAGTGTGCATAAACACGAAAATGTTTTCACTTACCACGTACTTGACATTCGACAGCTTATGATATTTGCTATTAAAAAACCATTGAAATTCACTGAAAAAACCATAGGTTATAGACCATATATAGTTAGGAATTAGCATTTACAAAACCTTGAAAATTCACTGAAAAAACCATAGGTTATAGACCATATATAGTTAGGAATTAGCATTTAAAAAACCTTATTTTACTCACACAAAACCATTGAAATTCCATATATAGTTAGTTGCACTAACTATATATCGCGCACCTGCAATCCACTGCTGATGATGTCACATATTACATCATTCATGACATGGTCAGTGACATCACTGATGACATCACTGATGACATCTCAAATGACATCACTGATGACATCACTGATGACAACATCCAGTGACTGTATGTTTCTGTAAAGTTAAAATGTGTCTTACATATTGAAGAATGAGTGGAAGTATAAGTGTCTGGACAAAGGATTTAGTAGGTGCATGACTGAATGCATGAGTGAGTGATTAAATGTGTCTCACTGAGTGCATGGGTTAGTGACTAAAGTGTCTTAATTTGTGCATCATTATGTCTGTTGTTCTGTAAACTGCTGCATGTTTTGATCAGTAGCTATATGATTAACTATATGGGTTACTGATTGATTGTCCAAGTATTTGTATGGGAGACTGAGTGTGTGTGTGGCTGGCTGGGAGGTGTGTGACTCTGTGCAGATCAATGTGTACTTGTATCAATGATTGTATAACAAGGTAAGTATGTGTTAGTATATGTTTGAAAATGTAAGGTGCTCTATGTTTAACTGTATAGACAAGAAAATGGAAGTGTCATTGATTCTTTACAGGACTGACTAGGTGTGTGAGTAACTCCATGGATGAGTGGCAGACTGTGAGTGTCTGTATAGGTGTATGAGTGCATATGATAGTGTTGTAAAGATGAGTGATTGTATGTATGAATGATAGTATGGGTGAATGAGTGAAGGTGTGTGTAGACGTAGGAATCAGTGAGTGCGTATGTAGTAACTAGTATTGGTGTGTCAATGGTTTCAAAAATTATATTCTGTATTTAACACTGGGTGAAACAGAGGTTATATTAAAATGTGAGGAGATGCATTGTATTGTCACATGAATGATATCATCAGTGATGTGGTCATTGATGTCAAATGAGATGTCATCAGTGATGTCATCAGTGATGTCATTTGAGATGTCATCAGTGATGTCATCAGTGATGTCACTGACCATGTCATGAATGATGTAATATGTGACATCATCAGCAGTGGATTGCAGGTGCGCGATATATAGTTAGTGCAACTAACTATATATGGAATTTCAATGGTTTTGTGTGAGTAAAATAAGGTTTTTTAAATGCTAATTCCTAACTATATATGGTCTATAACCTATGGTTTTTTCAGTGAATATATATATGTATATATATATATATATTCACTGAAAAAACCATAGGTTATAGACAATATATAGTTAGGAATTAGCATTTACAAAACCTTGAAAATTCACTGAAAAAACCATAGGTTATAGACCATATATCGTTAGGAATTAGCATTTAAAAAACCTTATTTTACTCACACAAAACCATTGAAATTCCATATATAGTTAGTTGCACTAACTATATATCGCGCACCCGCAATCCACTGCTGATGATGTCACATATTACATCATTCATGACATGGTCAGTGACATCACTGATGACATCACCGCCTTGAGAATTCATCAAAAGTTTTGGGGGCCCCGACTCCTGCAGGCTTCTGGTGGGGAGCGGCTGCCATGATTGCTCGCGGAATGACCACGACGGAGCTACGAGATGGTGGTGCTCTCATGGTGACGCCAGCTTCAGTCTGAAACATCCAGAAACAAGGTGGGGCTTTCATCGTTTGGGGGAAAAAAAAAGTTTTCATCCAATGAAAAGTGTTGTTTTTAGGTCATATGATCAAGCCTTCCATCATTAGGAAACCAAAAGTAAAATGAACCAATGAAAAGTTTTATAAACAAGTCACATGACCTGTTATGCGGCATAGGGTATAAAATGCGGAGAAAATACGTTGGCACGTGAGGCGGCGTCAGTAGCGGACCGATGTGCGAATAGGCCGAAGGCAACACAACGCGCCAAGATCCGGATGGCATCGAGGTGGTGTCATAGTTGAGAGTTCTGAGCAGCGGTTGTAACACTGTCTGAAGCTTATTTGCAGCTGCTGCAGCTTCACTACGCGCCAAGATCCGGATGGCACCGAGGTGGTGTGTAGGAAGTTGCCGCACTGGTGTGGCCATCCTACAATGCTGAAAGTCGGCGTGGGGCGCCCCGTTGGCCTGTGAGTTTGCGTCAGTAGCGGACCGATGTGCGAATAGGCCGAAGGCAGCACAACGCGCCAAGATCCGGATGGCACCGAGGTGGTGTCTAGTAAGTTGTCGCACTTCTGTGGCCATCCTACAATGTTGAAAGTCGGCGTGGGGCGCCCCGTTGGCCTGTGAGATGGTGTCAGTAGCGGACTGATGTGTGAATGGGGCCAAAGGCAGCGCAACAATATTTTCTACTATATTTCCGGTGTAGAAGAGACCACAAGGCGCTGAGATGCCAAGATCCGGATGGCACCGAGGTGGTGTGTAGCAAGTTGCCGCACTGGTGTGGCCATCCTACAATGCTGAAAGTCGGCGTGGGGCGCCCCGTTGGCCTGTGAGATGGCGTCAGTAGCGGACCGATGTGCGAATAGGCCGAAGGCAGCACAACAATATTTTCTGACTGACACCACAAGGCGCTGAGATGCCAAGATCCGGATGGCACCGAGGTGATGTCTAAGTTGCGGACTGATGTGCGAATGGGGCCAAAGGCAGCGTAACAATATTTTTTGTATGGAAGATACCACTAGGCGTTGAGATGCCAAGATTCGGATGGCACTGAGGTGATGTCTAGCAAGTTGGTGTGGTCATCCTACAATGCTGAAACTCGGCGTGGGTCACCCCATTAGCCTGTGAGATGGCGTCAGTAGCGGACCGATGTGCGAATAGGCCGAAGGCAGCACAACGCGCCAAGATCCGCATGTCACCGTGGTGGTTTCATAGTTGAGAGGCACTTCATCTGCAGTGGGGCGCCGAGATCCGGATGGCACCGAGGTGATGTCTAGCAAGTTGCTGTACTGGTGTGGTCATCCTACAATGCTGAAACTCGGCGTGGGTCGCCCCATTAGCCTGTGAGATGGCGTCAGTAGCGGACCGATGTGCGAATAGGCCGAAGGCAGCACAACGCGCCAAGATCCGGATGTCACCGTGGTGGTTTCATAGTTGAGAGGCACTTCATCTGCAGTGGGGCGCCGAGATCCGGATGGCACCGAGGTGATGTCTAGCAAGTTGCTGTACTGGTGTGGTCATCCTACAATGCTGAAACTCGGCGTGGGTCGCCCCATTAGCCTGTGAGATGGCGTCAGTAGCGAACCGATGTGCGAATAGGCCGAAGGCAGCACAACGCGCCAAGATCCGGATGTCACCGTGGTGGTTTCATAGTTGAGAGGCACTTCATCTGCAGTGGGGCGCCGAGATCCGGATGGCACCGAGGTGATGTCTAGCAAGTTGCTGTACTTGTGTGGTCATCCTACAATGCTGAAACTCGGCGTGGGTCGCCCCATTAGCCTGTGAGATGGCGTCAGTAGCGGACCGATGTGCGAATAGGCCGAAGGCAGCACAACGCGCCAAGATCCGGATGTCACCGTGGTGGTTTCATAGTTGAGAGGCACTTCATCTGCAGTGGGGCGCCGAGATCCGGATGGCACCGAGGTGATGTCTAGCAAGTTGCTGTACTTGTGTGGTCATCCTACAATGCTGAAACTCGGCGTGGGTCGCCCCATTAGCCTGTGAGATAGCTGTTCTTTGGATTTGGGCCTGGCTCGTCTGCTGTAGTGGGGCGCCCCTTTACCGTTTCAGTTGCCATTCAGCTGAGTTTCGGCTGCTCTTGATGCTACAGCGACAGGCGGCTGCAACAGGACTCTCAAAATGGCGGCCTGTTCTTTGGATTTGGGCCTGGTCCACTAAAATGGCCCTGGGACACCTTAGAACTCGGACGCTCGATTTTTTTTTCCTTTCCTGTACATGCAAAAAAAGGTAAATGCCCGGTACGTTACACGCTTCATCTGCCACGATGAACTCTCCAGAGGAACCGAAAAAAAATATAGTTGTGGTAACTATACCATGCATCGTCATATGGAGAGGTGGCACCAATTAATTATAGTGCTGCATAAAAGAGAGATTTGGAGGAGAACCCCTGACCTGCTAGTACATTCATCAAAGAAGTGGCACTGAGAGCTTCAGAGGCAAGGGAAACGGTCCCAAATATTTAGAAGAACTTTGGAAAGATTAAAATGACATGTTTAGATTGTGGCAAATTAATTTCATGTGGACAGATGAGTGTTACTCTAATAAATACAGCATATGAACATCATCATAGTCGATGGTTGGTAGAGACATTTTGACTATATCCTGGACCTGCCCGTCCTCGCCCAAAAAGGCGCCAGAATAAATGGGACTCGTAACTCCTTGTTGTGTACTGGTTGCAGAACCTTGAAATCACGAGATACGTATGCAGTTTTGAAGCAAATGGCGGGCGGGGACGAGAATTGATTGAATATTTCGACATCCCTATTGATATTAAGTTCTGATGTGTTATTGATTACTGTACTGTTGAAAGTTCGAATTAACGTCACCCATGGTACTTGCCCGCAAATGTATATCTAGATAATTTTATTGTAACTGGCCCTGTCGTATTTTAATTATAAAATGTACGTCCACCGATTCCGTAACTGTTAGACACCTTAGTTCTTGCAACGTAATGGCCCGCCCGTTACGTTCCTCTACAGTGTAAATGTCTATTCATCATATACGATTACAGTTTGCTCCGTGGCCGGCCCACGTGGTTATAGGCTCGTATTTGTATAATGAAATTTTCACAATAAAGGTTTTTAAAAGAAAACATGGTAGTAGTATATACATTGGTAAAGTTTTTAATAATAGTCACTGTTTTAGAATCATTAAAAGGCAAGTGAAATAAAGCAGACCAATTACATGAAGGGTAAAAGGTATAATACGAAGGAACGCAGTAAAGATAAATGGTCAAGGGCTGTTGTGTTTTCTATTCCTGCAACATAAAGTGATCGATAAGAATCTCATATTCAGGCGTATCGGCGACTAAGACAGCAGGTCGACCCTCTTTTGCTCAACGGCTCCGTCATGGGACGAAGAAACGCTCTTTTTCTCGAAAAAAGAATATATTTTACTTGCAGGACAGTTGTAAAATTTCCGGGAAAGTACATTAGCCTGGAACATTATAACATATATTTAAGAAAAAATAATGTTCGGAAGTAATGAAAAGCGTAATTTTTAGGTCATATGACCAAGCCTTTCATCATTACAATAAGAAAAGTAAAATGAACCAATGAAAAGTTTTATTAACAAGTCACATGACTTGTTATGCTTACGTTACGCGCTGCGCGCCCCGGATGACTTCCGGATGCGCTAACGCGGCGCGTCATATGACGCATTACGCGACAACGCAGGTACAGAATATAGTCAAAATGTCTCCACCAACCAGCGGTCGGAACACAACCCCTTTCAGCAGGCTAAATAGTTCTGTTAAATGACAACAGAAGGGACAGGCAACAAGAACCATCAGTCAAAGAGGGGAGGGCTAGTTCTTCTCTACCGGGTTACATTGGGGCGCTACCGGAACTGATCGAATTGGTAGTCTACAGTGTTTCTGGATGTTTCAGACTGAAGCTGGGGTTAGCATGAGAGCAGCACCATTTCGTAGCTCCGTCGTGGTCATTCCGCAACCAATCATGGCAGCCGTTCTTTATCGTTATTTTGGGCGGGGTGGGTGGCGGAGCCGAGCTGTTTTGCAGCCATCATTGTGTGGAGTTCAGTTCATCTCACTAGTTTTGTATTTGTCATGAGGGGTTGTTCCTAATGTTTCTATTTTAGCGAGGTCAAAAAGAGATCCCATTAGTGGCCTACTGATTTTGCTCGATTCCTTTTCTTTTTTTTTACACGATTTTTCGTTATCTGCAAAGACTAAACAGAGTATTGCGACTCTGTGTTTGTTTGTAAATAGAGAATGAACCAAAGAGAACTAATTCTAAAACAGTAAATACTTGGATAACAATGAATCAAATGGAGAGAGAAGCAGGCACGACGGATTACAATGGGGGCAAAGACCTGCGTTAACTACCTTTCACTATCTGCAAAGAGAGAGTACTCCTAATAGAAATGAGGGGGGGGGGGCACCATTCAAAGCAGATCAGTGTGCATAAACACGAAAATGTTTTCACTTACCACGTACTTGACATTCGACAGCTTATGATATTTGCTATTAAAAAACCATTGAAATTCACTGAAAAAACCATAGGTTATAGACCATATATAGTTAGGAATTAGCATTTACAAAACCTTGAAAATTCACTGAAAAAACCATAGGTTATAGACCATATATAGTTAGGAATTAGCATTTAAAAAACCTTATTTTACTCACACAAAACCATTGAAATTCCATATATAGTTAGTTGCACTAACTATATATCGCGCACCTGCAATCCACTGCTGATGATGTCACATATTACATCATTCATGACATGGTCAGTGACATCACTGATGACATCACTGATGACATCTCAAATGACATCACTGATGACATCACTGATGACAACATCCAGTGACTGTATGTTTCTGTAAAGTTAAAATGTGTCTTACATATTGAAGAATGAGTGGAAGTATAAGTGTCTGGACAAAGGATTTAGTAGGTGCATGACTGAATGCATGAGTGAGTGATTAAATGTGTCTCACTGAGTGCATGGGTTAGTGACTAAAGTGTCTTAATTTGTGCATCATTATGTCTGTTGTTCTGTAAACTGCTGCATGTTTTGATCAGTAGCTATATGATTAACTATATGGGTTACTGATTGATTGTCCAAGTATTTGTATGGGAGACTGAGTGTGTGTGTGGCTGGCTGGGAGGTGTGTGACTCTGTGCAGATCAATGTGTACTTGTATCAATGATTGTATAACAAGGTAAGTATGTGTTAGTATATGTTTGAAAATGTAAGGTGCTCTATGTTTAACTGTATAGACAAGAAAATGGAAGTGTCATTGATTCTTTACAGGACTGACTAGGTGTGTGAGTAACTCCATGGATGAGTGGCAGACTGTGAGTGTCTGTATAGGTGTATGAGTGCATATGATAGTGTTGTAAAGATGAGTGATTGTATGTATGAATGATAGTATGGGTGAATGAGTGAAGGTGTGTGTAGACGTAGGAATCAGTGAGTGCGTATGTAGTAACTAGTATTGGTGTGTCAATGGTTTCAAAAATTATATTCTGTATTTAACACTGGGTGAAACAGAGGTTATATTAAAATGTGAGGAGATGCATTGTATTGTCACATGAATGATATCATCAGTGATGTGGTCATTGATGTCAAATGAGATGTCATCAGTGATGTCATCAGTGATGTCATTTGAGATGTCATCAGTGATGTCATCAGTGATGTCACTGACCATGTCATGAATGATGTAATATGTGACATCATCAGCAGTGGATTGCAAGTGCGCGATATATAGTTAGTGCAACTAACTATATATGGAATTTCAATGGTTTTGTGTGAGTAAAATAAGGTTTTTTAAATGCTAATTCCTAACTATATATGGTCTATAACCTATGGTTTTTTCAGTGAATATATATATGTATATATATATATATATTCACTGAAAAAACCATAGGTTATAGACAATATATAGTTAGGAATTAGCATTTACAAAACCTTGAAAATTCACTGAAAAAACCATAGGTTATAGACCATATATCGTTAGGAATTAGCATTTAAAAAACCTTATTTTACTCACACAAAACCATTGAAATTCCATATATAGTTAGTTGCACTAACTATATATCGCGCACCCGCAATCCACTGCTGATGATGTCACATATTACATCATTCATGACATGGTCAGTGACATCACTGATGACATCTCAAATGACATCACTGATGACATCACTGATGACATCTCAAATGACATCACTGATGACATCTCAAATGACATCACTGATAACATCTCAAATGACATCACTGATGACATCTCAAATGACATCACTGATGACATCACTGATGACATCTCATTTGACATCAATGACCACATCACTGATGATATCATTCATGTGACAATACAATGCATCTCCTCACATTTTAATATAACCTCTGTTTCACCCAGTGTTAAATACAGAATATAATTTTTGAAACCATTGACACACCAATACTAGTTACTACATAGGCACACACTAATTCCTACATCTATACACACCTTCTCTCATTCATCCATACAATCATTTATACATACAATCACTCATCTTTACAACACTATCATATGCACTCATACACCTATACAGACACTCACAGTCTGCCACTCATCCATGGAGTTACTCACACACCTAGTCAGTCCTGTAAAGAATCAATGACACTTCCATTTTCTTGTCTATACAGTTAAACATAGAGCACCTTACATTTTCAAACATATACTAACACATACTTACCTTGTTATACAATCATTGATACAAGTACACATTGATCTGCACAGAGTCACACACCTCCCAGCCAGCCACACACACACTCAGTCTCCCATAGAAATACTTGGACAATCAATCAGTAACCCATATAGTTAATCATATAGCTACTGATCAACACATGCAGCAGTTTACAGAACAACAGACATAATGATGCACAAATTAAGACACTTTAGTCACTAACCCATGCACTCAGTGAGACACATTTAATCACTCACTCATACATTCAGTCATGCACCTACTAAATCCTTTGTCCAGACACTTATACTTCCACTCATTCTTCAATATGTAAGACACATTTTAACTTTACAGAAACATACAGTCACTGGATGTTGTCATCAGTGATGTCATCAGTGATGTCATTTGAGATGTCATCAGTGATGTCATCAGTGATGTCACTGACCATGTCATGAATGATGTAATATGTGACATCATCAGCAGTGGATTGCGGGTGCGCGATATATAGTTAGTGCAACTAACTATATATGGAATTTCAATGGTTTTGTGTGAGTAAAATAAGGGTTTTTAAATGCTAATTCCTAACGATATATGGTCTATAACCTATGGTTTTTTCAGTGAATTTTCAAGGTTTTGTAAATGCTAATTCCTAACTATATATGGTCTATAACCTATGGTTTTTTCAGTGAATTTTCAAGGTTTTGTAAAAGCTAATTCCTAACTATATATGGTCTATAACCTATGGTTTTTTCAGTGAATTTCAATGGTTTTTTAATAGCAAATATCATAAGCTGTCGAATGTCAAGTACGTGGTAAGTAAAAACATTTTCGTGTTTATGCACACTGATCTGCTTTGAATGCTGCCCCCCACCCCTCATTTCTATTAGGAGTACTCTCTCTTTGCAGATAGTGAAGGGTAGTTAACGCAGGCCTTTGCCCCCGTTGTAATCCGTCGTGCCTGCTTCTCTCTCCATTTGATTGATTGTTCTCTTTGGTTCATTCTCTATTTACAAACAAGCACAGAGTCGCAATACTCTGTTTAGTCTTTGCAGATAGCGAAAAATCGTGTAAAAAAACAAAAGGAATCGAGCAAAATCAGTAGGCCACTAATGGGATCTCTTTTTGACCTCGCTAAAATAGAAACATTAGGAACAACCTGTTGAAAATAGCAATGTGTATGTACATAAGCGGCGTTGATTTGTGTTCACAGTACCCCTTGTTGATTGTTTGAATCGAGCATTGAATTGTTCGAAGTTGGTTCTCTTAAGGATCTTCTCTGCCTGCAAACGAGGAAGAATAGGAATATTCTCTCTCCCTTTGCAGATAGTGAAGGGTAGGTAACGCAAGCCTTTAACACGTCGTACCTATTTCATTCCTCATTGATTGATTGATTGTCCGAACATTGACTGTTTGGGAATTAGTTCTTTTTGGAGGTATTCCCTGTTTGCAAATAAACGTAGGAAAATCTTTGCAAGTAGTGAAAGGGTACGTAATGCGGACCTTTCTCCCCCGTTGTAATCTGTCATGCCTATCTACTCCCCACTGATTGATGCACCTGTTTCACCCGGACCATTTACTAGAGATAGGTCATCTGGCCCGACCAGAGAGCACCCCTAGTGAAAAGGACATATGCAATAATAACGAAGTGATCACTGTATCCTGTTAACAGAAACTTTAGCATGAAACAACCTGGAAAGAAAAGAATAGGAAAACGAAAATCAGTAGGCCACTGATGAACTTTTTATTAAATAACAAACAAAGAAACGATAACAATACGTAATGATAAAACCTATTATTGTCCTAGAAACAAGAAACGTTAGAAGTAAGCCCGTAATAAGAAACCTGAAAACATCGCCCCTCACTGCCCCAAAACGTGTCTGTCCCACCACCTTCCACGGCCAAATAACGGCAAACGGGGAAAGATAGAAGTCAGCAGACATCCGCCCCATTCTAGAAACTTCCAAAGGGCAACAGGTTTTCGGCTACGCCCAGCCGGAAGCAACACATATAAGGCGGGTCCTGCTGCCACGCCTCGGCCAGGAGATCATCACGTAGGGTGTAGCCGGAGGAGAGGCCGAGGCCAGCGGGACCCGGCCAGGGGGATTGACAACACTGGAGAGTTTCAGGGGGGGGAATGTCCGTGTCCTCGACCCTCCCCTCTCTCTCCCAGTCCGGCCGCGGTGGCCCTTGAGAGTTGCAGGTTGTCCCTCCACACTCTCTCCCGGTCCGGCCACCAACGGCCGGGGGCTGGGGCCGACGGGATCTGGCTGCAGCCGATGAGCCAAGGAACCCGTTCATGGGGCCAGAGCAAAGGGCGTCCGGCCGCCATCCACCGGAGGTCCGGCCCAAAGACGGACGGGACATTTCTTCTTTCTTGAATAATTGCTGCAACAACCCTGGGGGGGGGATGTCTTGCACATGCCTCCGACCCCCCCCCCTCTCGTCCTCATCGCCTGGTCCGGCCATAACAAATCTCAAGCGAGACGCCGTGGGGTGCACTGGGAGGGAGAGACGGTGCGAACAGGCCTCTCCCGCCTCCCCAGGTGGAGGCTTCCCAGCTGCACCCTCAGCGCTCCAGGCGCCCGGAAAAGGGTTCTTCCACTGTGGCGATGCTGCAACGTCTCGCCCGGCAGGGTGGAGCCCGTCCGCTCATTTGACCCCGCGATCGCCAGTAGCTACCGAACTCTCAAAATGGCGGTCGACCTGGCAAGAGCGGGCCCAGCATAAAGAAATGGCCCGGTCACTGGTTGACTCCACCACCGTAGTCCTCCATGACCTTGAAGATTCTAGAGGAGCCGCGGGAGTCCCCGACCCCCGCAGACACCCCCGATGGGGAATGACTGCCATGATCGCCCGTGGAGTGACGAAACTGTAGCCGCGGGACGTCGGCGCTCCAATGCTGGCGCCAGCCTCAGTTTGAATGACTAGAATCCTGCAGACCTCAGTTCCGGTGAAAGCACAGTGTGACCCGGTAGGAAAAATTGTTGCACCCCTTCCCTTTTTGACTGATGGTTCAAACCACCGATCCTTTCCTTTGCCCTTTTAACGGAACTTTGGACTGCCTCCCCCCCCCGCGGCGCCCCACGCCGTTATTTGCTGGGCGGCAACTTACTAGACATCACCTTCGTGACATCCAGATTTCAGCGCGTTCTGCTGCCTTGGAACTATTCGCACAACAGACCGCTACTGACAACCCACCCCCCGGGACGCCCCACGCCGGATACCCAAATCAGTGCGGCACCCAGGCAACATCTTCTGAATTTTCATAATTTGAAAGAACTAGTAACATGTCCTCATCAGGAATTTCCTCTTCAATCATCTCATCAGGAATTTCCTCATGAAAAGTCTGCAATGATGATTCTTGTAACTCTATGGTCTCCAAACATTCGATAAATTCGCCATCAAGACATTGATCAAAAAAATCATTCAAGTCATCTCCTCCTTGTGAGAATATTTCATTATTGGTGCTGTCAATTTCAATAAATGTAGTGGATAATTCAAAAGAAATTGCCACGGTCTCTTCGTTGTTTAAATGTTTTTACTGTTTTTGTTTTGTTGTATATATTTATAAGTTATTAAAGTTTTATATTCCTACTACTTTGTTGGAGTGCTATATATTTTTAATGTGACACATAATTCTAAAAACTTTGATGTACAAAGAGTCATCCCTGGAATCTTCCGCTTCAGGCTCGGTCCCCTCCCCAATCACAATACAGGATGGTTTTCAGATAGTATGAACACGTGTGGTGTGACGGATCTCATCGGGTGTGGGCCTTGATCTACTATAACTCCTTTGAAGAGGGGTAATTCTTTACAGCTGGGGCCATAAACTACATCTGCAGGGCTAGCTGATAGCCTAGGACCGGCCTGGACAATCGGACACAGAGGAAGAGGAGTGTCAGAGGGTGCGGTAGTGAATAGGGCGAAAGGGAGGTGTCGGGCGGGCACAGAGTGTGATTCTCAGGGAAGAGCAGCGCAGATGGGGGGAGGTTTATTGCCCATGCATAAGACAGAGAGCGGGGGTGAGCAGTGCCTGGGGAAGATGCTTGCGAGGGTGGGGAGCCATGCTACGAATCAACAGCGTGCAGAGAGTGGGTCTGGTCAAGGCATCTAAAATGGCTGCCGTGCACAACAAAAGTGTGGCATTTCAAAAAAGGCAAGATGGCGCAGACAATGTTTTTCAACACTTCCTCATTTCCTTCGAATCGAACGTTAACAGACGTTGGTGCATATTGCCAAAGTTAAGCGATATTTATCGCTAACGATGCTTAGCAACGAAATTTTACCGCTAAGTATCATCAGAAATTATCGAAGATAAACCTTGCTATTATCAAGGTTTATCGCAAATGCGATAAAAAACGGCCGCAATGCATGAATATCGCTAAAAAGTCAGCGATATTCATGCATTACCGAGCTAATGCTCTTAGCCATGTTATCCACCTCCCATTGGATAACATGGCTAAGAACTGCTCAGGGCAGGTGTTAGTTTTTGGAGATATTCGCGCTTAGCGCGAATATCTCCAAAAGTTCGTAATAAGAGCTAGATATCTTGCATGTTGTAATGCAAGTTATTGTGGTATATGGAACTCATACCATAATCTCTCAGGAAAGCAGAAACTGATCCTTTTGGGACCGCCTGAGAAGGCCTAGGGGGTGAGGGGTACTCTACTTTGCCCCCTTTTCACGTTCCGAACTATTTTATTTTACTCTCTTCTGTAATTACACAAAATGGCAGCGATAAGATGCATCAGAGACAGACAGTGAGAGAAAGGAGGCCGGAGATGAAGAAGAGATGTCAAATACACATTGGAGATAATATAGTGGGAGAAGGGAAGTAAATATGAGTAAACTTACCATGTAACATAAAAATGTTCCACTCTATACTATAAGTCTCATTTTATACTACAATCACTTCGCTACAACCTCATAAATTAAAAATAAAAATGAATAATGTCTCAAACAATTTTTGTATTTCTAAATATAAATTTATTCTTCTGAATTTTCAAAATTTGAAAGAACTAGTAACATGTCCTCATCAGGAATTTCCTCTTCAATCATCTCATCTGAAATCTCCTCATGAAAAGTCTGCAATGATGATTCTTGTAACTCTATGGTCTCCAAACATTCGATAAATTCGCCATCAAGAGATTGATCAAAAAAATCATTCAAGTCATCTCCTCCTTGTGAGAATATTTCATTATTGGTGCTGTCAATTTCAATAAATGTAGTGGATAATTCAAAAGAAATTGCCACGGTCTCTTCATTGTGAGCCATTTTATTTTGAAATTGCTTGCTGTAAATTGCAGAAAAAAATAATCACTTTCATTTATCGTTTTTAGTATTTAGTATAACAGAAGGACTGTAAATAAATAACAGAAAACATTTTTCAAATTATCTTAAAGTGTACAACATAGTTCCCCTTACAAATTAACAACTCACCTTTTTAAAAGTAGGAGAAGTGTTAGTACTGTGTAAACCAAACACCAGAAATTGAGCACCAAAAATTCCTCACAAATGTACCTCAGACAGTAGTATCACAAAATGGCTGTGGTTTCCTCTCATTTTAGATATATACATAACCAATTAACTTTCATCACACACAAATACAAAACCAAAGTAACATTTTAATTGGTTCTAAATTTCAACACTTTCAAATGTGTTTTCCCCATGCAATTTTCCATAGGACATTTAGATACGTCTACAGCCTGAATGGCTGAACGGAATTACACCAAACTTGGCAAAATGGTACATCAAACCTAAGAGGTCAGGGAGGATCTACTATGCCCCCTTATGGTCATTTGCCCCTTCGCTTTGGCCTCCTCTTGTCTCTCGATCCTACCGAGAGACAAGATGGCGGCCGCTACGGACTGTTTGGAATGTTTACAGACGCTGGAGAACCAATCACCTTCGCAAAGCTCCGTAACGCGAAAAGTACGCGAAGCGGAGCGCTGTTACAGATATATATCTTTTTTTGAACGTTAATTTCTCAAAATCCACTGGAGCACATATATTGAAACCTAGCAAAGGCACATCGGGCTACCAGTCCCTAATATTTTGCCAAGTTTCGTGCAAATCCATTCAGCCGTTCGATTATTATTATTATTTTTTTTTTTTGCCCCGCGGGGCCCTTTTAAAACCTCCACATCAAACCTAGGGGGTCAGCGAGGATCTACTATGCCCCCTTATGGTCATTTGCCCCTTCGCTTTGGCCTCCTCTTGTCTCTCGATCCTACCGAGAGACAAGATGGCGGCCGCTACGGACTGTTTGGAATGTTTACAGACGCCGGAGAACCAATCAGCTTCGCTTCACAAAGCTCCGTAACGCGAAAAGTACGCGAACTGGAACGCTGCCCGGTCCGCTGTTACAGATATATATCTTTTTTTGAACGTTAATTTCTCAAAATCCATTGGAGCACATATATTGAGACCTAGCAAAGGCACATCGGGCTACCAGTCCCTACAATTTTGCCAAGTTTCGTGCAAATCCATTCAGCCGTTCGGGCTAAAAGTGAGGCCAACCGCCCTATGGAAAACTCAATGTTAAAAACACGTTTTGGGACCCCCCTTTTTTCTCGCCCCCCCCTTGACGAAACCCCCCCAAATTTCCAGGGGCTGCTCAGAAACAAAATGTTCCATTGTCCAGAAAATTTCAGCCAATTCCGTCCACAAACGCCAAAGTTATTAGACATAGAATTTTCAAAAATCCCATAGAGAAAAAATCCTTTTTTTTGTTTTTTTTGCGTGGGTAGCGCCCGGTTCGCGAACCGGGAAGCGTTCTGGGCAGCGTACTATAAGGAAAAAAGAATGATAGACTTTTCAAATACTGTATGTTAATTGATTGTTGGTTTTGTTGATTATTTTTTAATTTTTTTTATTTTTTAAGCAATTATTTATTATTGTGATTGTGTTTGAAAGTTTAATAACATTTCTAACATTTAACTAGTTTATGAATTACATATAAAAATGATTAAAGACTCAAATAATTTTTTAATATTACATACAATTTTATTTTTCGGATTGTTTTTCAAAATTTAATAGAACGTCTAGCATTTGACTGTCCGATATGTCCTCTTGTTGAGTGAACATAAGTTCCCACATTTGACCGTCATCATAATGAAGTAAATGATCCACAGATTCTACACATTGAACTAATTCATGGTCCCGTGATTCATCCATGAAATCTGAGTCATCATTGTCCTCAATATCTTTTTCTGTGTTGTTCTCCAGAACAATTTCGAAGGAAACATTCTGCTCACCTTCCATTTTATTGTTGTAATTTGCATAAAAAATAAATATATCAGTAGAGATAGGGCACTGTTGGGTTTAAGTTCAGACAGGTACTTGTGAGTTTATAACAGAGAAGTAATCTATGGGCACTGTATGGTTTCAGGCGTGAAGTAGTACTATTAAAAAGTGCCTGTGAAGAAGCCTAAGTAAATTCATAATTATACCACAGAAACCTAAATCAATCCATAATTATAATAAAGAAGCCTTTCTCAATGTCTAACTCTTACAGAGGGATAGTATATAACTATCTTTCAAATTTATAAAATAATATCTCACCTTCTAAAAAGAAGTTTAAGTTGTGAGTGAAAATGATCTTGCAATGTAATTCAGGAAGTAGTAGTCAAAATGGCTGTGTTTCTCTCTCTTCCTTTATATATATTCAGGTACATAGCCAATCAAATGTCAGGTAAAAAAAGTAGAAAATGAAAGTAACATTTTAATTGGTTGTCAATTCCAACACTTCAGATGTGTTTTGTGAAGTAATTTACCTCAGGGTATTTAGAGAGGTCTACAGGCTAAATGGTTAAATGGAATTTCAATCAAATTTGTGAAAATGGTAGGCATTGGTATGTAGTATGAGCTAATCTATATTTGGTGAAATTGTCTCCAGTTGCTTTTCTGTAAACTACTTTCCCATCTTTTTTGATGGTGCGCTTCCCAGGGAGCGACCCGGTACGCGAACTGGTGAGCGCCCCGGTTCGCGAACCTTAAGCGTTACGGGAGTCCACCATTTTGTGTTTCGGTCGAATTAAGATACAAGATGGAGGGCAAATAATGTTCAGAATGGGTAGAAGGGGGCACGGTAGACTTATCTTGACCCCCTAGGTTTTCTGAGGGTGGCTGAGGAGGCCCATATGTGCGAAAAAAATAACATTTTTTTAAAAATTTAGCGAGGTTAGCTCCCGGTTCGCGTAACGGGTAGCGCCCCAGGGAGCGTACTTTGTTGAAAATTAGTGAAAAATGTTAGAGTAAAATAATAATTGTGAGTGATCAGATGTAGGGTAGCTCTGAGAAGAGCTTTTGGGTTTATGGTACATTTAGGTACTTATAAGTAGGTACCAATGCACAGTCTTAAATTCAGAATGAAAATTCTGTTGCCCTCATCTGAGAAGTGAACTCCATCTCCTCTGTAGATATCTTGCATGTAGTAACGCAAGTTATTGTTGTACAGGGAGCCCATTCCATGGTCTCTCATGTAAGCTGAAACAGATTTGTTTACATGCTTCCTCGACTTCTCAATTTGTGGACAAAATTGGTTTGACCACCTCCATTTCTGTCTTTGGCATATATTTGAATATACCAAGGCAGTCTGAGGAAAAAGTGCCATCAATTGCTCAAAGGTGTCCTTTAAAAGCATTTCCAGACCTACCCCAGTCAAAGTGCCCAAATCATTACCTCCACAGTGCACAATTAACAGGTCAGGTTTTGGCAAATGCATAAAGGTTTTCACCAATGGTATCAATTGGTGACATTTTAATCCTCTGTGGCCAAACCACTTAATTTCCACATCTTGTAAATTGAGGTTAGGTAAATTCCTGTTCTCAGCATACCTCTGAGCCCAATAGATGTAACTATGTCCAACAATCCAGACAGAAAACATGGTGAGAGAAGGTTCTCCTGCAGTCAGATGAAGTGTGGCAATGAAATGGCAGTTGAAAAAATAAGAGTTTAAAATGAAAAAAACTGTGGAGTTTCTGTGTTAATGAAGCAGTAACAGTGATTGGTGGATTTTGATTGCTGAAAATAGAAAGTTAGGGTGCATGGATGAGTTGTTTGAAAGATGTATTTTGAGTGGTCAAGAAAAAATCATTAAATGAAAGAATGCACTGGATATGACGTGCACTGAGAGTTCAGAGTTCAATTGCAACATTGTTGTGTGAACTTGCAAACACCAGAGGTCTTCCAAGAGGTGGTTGCCATGCAGAAAAGGCATGAAATGGCAGACGGGGGAAGGGTTTTCATTTTAAAAAAAGTGAGGGAAGAGTTTTGATTGGGTGACATGAGAGATATGTGTGAAGAATTACAGCATTTCTGTGCTTTTGATAGCTGCAGACTCTGGAGTGCATACCTTTTGCTCTGCTGAAGACAAATTGGTGTGTTTCTGAGACTGTTTTGAAACTCAAAGTATTTGCTAAGGTGAGAAAAGATTTCTTTAATTTAGATAGAGAATAGTGTGCTTTAAGGAGAAAATTATGAAGAAAGTTGTGTTCTTCAAATGTTGCTTTGTCTCAAGTGTTTTACAAATAGATTTTGTTTCTTTGAGAAAATGTAATTGGAGAAAATGTGAAGTATTAGTACTGACAGGGTGTTATTGTGCATAGGAGCTGTGGAGTCTTTTCAAATTATGATTTGAAAATCGTTTTTGAGGAAAATGAATGGTTATAATATTTATGACAAGGACATAATGGTGTATGCTTCATTATAAGGCAATTGAGTGTCTCTGATGTTATTTTTCCCATTTTAATGTAAGACCTTTCTCTGTGGAGCAAATTGCTTGTAAATATGCTCCCACCTGTGCATGGCAAATTTAGATTTTGAATGTTTGTGTTACATAGCTATGTTAAAAGTGACCCAACCATGCTGCAAAGGCAATCAAAAAACGCTTTTATGTGTCTTAAGGACATTTTAAGTCATTTCCCTATGTGCAGTGTTTTCAAATTATGATTTGAAAATCGTTTTTGGGGAAAAGGAATGGTTTGTAAATTTATGACAAGGATATAATGGTGTATGCTTCTTTATAAGGCATTTCAGTGTCTCTGATGTCATTTTTCCCATATTACATTAAAAGACCTTTCCCCGTGGGGCACATTCCTTGTAAATATGCTCCCACCTGTGCATGGCGAATTTAGATTTTGAATGTTTGTGTTACATAGCTATGTTAAAAGTGACCCAACCATGCTGGAAAGGCAATCAAAAAACGCTTTCATGTGTCTTAAGGACATTTTAAGTCATTTCCCTATGTGCAGTGTTTTCAAATTATGATTTGAAAATCGTTTTTGGGGAAAAGGAATGGTTTGTAAATTTATGACAAGGATATAATGGTGTATGCTTCTTTATAAGGCATTTCAGTGTCTCTGATGTCATTTTTCCCATATTACATTAAAAGACTTTTCCCCGTGGGGCACATTCCTTGTAAATATGGTCCCACCTGTGCATGGTAAATTTAGATTTTGTCTGTTTGAGTTACATAGCCATGTTAAAAGTGACCCAAAAACTTGCAAAGGCTTTAAAAAAACACTTTCATGTGTCTTAAGGACATTTTAAGTCATTTCCCCCCGGGTGCAGTGTTTTCAAATTATGACTTGAAAATCGTTTTTGACGTAAAGGAATGTTGTTAAAATTTATGTGCGCCATATGCCCCCAAATTTCTTTTTCAGGGGTGCAGCAGGGTGTTCTTGAGACACCCCTGCACCTTTGGAAAAATTCCTAATTTGCGATGAGCTAATTGCTAATCGCAAATTGCACCTTCATTCCTATGGGCCTCCTGGCCCATGGAAATGAATGGGTAATTTGCAATTAGCAATTTGCTCATTGCAAATTAGGAATGGTAAAGAATCGCTATTTATTCCTTAAAATTCGCTATTTTGGAAATGCAAAATAGTTTGATGATACATATGGCGGTTCATCTCTAAAAAGATAAGAAGCTTAGGGATACATTTATGATGACTGGCGCAATGAAGTGGACATCACTTACTTCATTGGTAGAGCTTTACATGTATTATCTCCTCTGTATTCTTCGTCAAGCGTAACTTTCATCTGCAATCCTGAGTAGGCCTCACCTTAAACAAACCTCTGGATAGGGCACACCTTATCGTCATCCTGAATTAATCATTTAAAATGCTAGGGACAGATTTATGATAGGTGTATGCCTCTTTTGCGCCACTGTGCGTCACTTTTGTGATGCAGCGGCGGTGCAAAAGATTTGCTATGAGGCGACAAAATTACAAATTGATGCATTTAGGCAGATGTGCCATGGTGTAAAAAACACCGTGCCACATGAAACTGATGCAGCAGTGATGCAAAAGATGCACCATGTTGCAAGACAGGCCTCACTTGGGGCCATAAGTATGAAGCTAATTAGCATTTGCAAAGGTCGAAGTTCTGTGAAGTTTGGCCTTTGTGAATGCTAATTAGACAAATGGTATGTATCAAACAAGTTTGATGCAAAATAAGGAATAGCAAAATTTGCTATTCTTTATTTTGCGATTGCACTGAAGGATTTGCAAATTTTGTGATTTCTTAAATGCAATGTATCAAACAAAAAATATGCAAAAAATGCCATTAAGGATTTGCAAATTACCACCAACTTCTAGTTGGTGGTATTTTGCGAATTCTTTTCAAAAAGCTTTTTTTCCAATAAACAAAAGGTGCCATATGACGCCCATACATGCCCTTAGGGCATGTATGTGCGCCATATGCCCCCAAATTTCTTTTTCAGGGGGTGCAGCAGGGTGTTCTTGAGACACCCATGCACCCTTGGAAAAATTCCTAATTTGCGATGAGCTAATTGCTAATCGCAAATTGCACCTTCATTCCTATGGGCCTCCTGGCTAATGGAAATGAATGAGTAATTTGCAATTAGCAATTTGCTCATTGCAAATTAGGAATGGTAAAGAATCGCTGTTTATTCCTTAAAATTCGCTATTTAGGAAATGCAAAATAGTTTGATGATACATATGGCAGTTCATCTCTAACAAGATAAGAAGCATAGGGATAGATTTATGATGACTGGCACAATGAAGTGGACATTACTTACTTCATTGGTAGGCCTTTACATGTATTATCTCCTCTGTATTGTTCATCAAGTGTAACTTTGATCTGAAATTCTGAGTAGGCCTCACCTTAAACAAACCTCTGGATAGGCCACACCTTATCGTCATCCTGAATTAATCATTTAAAATGCTAGGGACAGATTTATGATAGGTGTATGCCTCTTTTGCGACACTGTGCGTCACTTTTCTGATGCAGCGGCGGTGCAAAAGATTTCCTATGAGGCGACAAAATTACAAATTGATGCATTTAGGCAGATGTGTCATGGTGTAAAAAAACGTGCCACATGAAACCGATGCAGCAGTGATGCAAAAGATGCACCATGTTGCAAGACAGGCCTCACTTGGGGCTATATGTATCAAGCTAATTAGCATTCGCAAAGGCCTAAATTCTGCGAATTTCAGCCTTTGCGAATGCTAATTAGACAAATGGTATGTATCAAACAAGTTTGATGCAAAATAAGGAATAGCAAAATTTGCTATTCCTTATTTTGCGATTTCACTGAAGGATTTGCAAATTTTGCGATTCTTTAAATGCAATGTATCAAACAAAAAATATGCAAAAAATGCCATTAAGGATTTGCAAATTACCACCAACTTCTAGTTGGTGTTAATTTGCGAATTCTTTTCAAAAAGCTTTTTTCCCAAAAAACAAAAGGTGACATATGATGCCCATACATGCCCTTAGGGCATGTATGTGCGCCATGTGCCCCCAAATTTCTTTTTCAGGGGTGCAGCAGGGTGTTCTTGAAACACCCCTGCACCCTTGGAAAAATTCCTAATTTGCGATGAGCTAATTGCTAATCGCAAATTGCACCTTCATTCCTAAGGGCCTCCTGGCCCATGCAAATGAATGGGTAATTTGCAATTAGCAATTTGCTCATTGCAAATTAGGAATGGTAAAGAATCGCTATTTATTCCTTAAAATTCGCTATTTAGGAAATGCAAAATAGTTTGATGATACATATGGCGGTTCATCTCTAACAAGATAAGAAGCTTAGGGATACATTTATGATGACTGGCGCAATAAAGTGGACATTACTTACTTCATTGGTAGGCCTTTACATGTATTATCTCCTCTGTATTCTTCATCAAGCGTAACTTTAATCTGCAATCCTGAGTAGGCCTCACCTTAAACAAACCTCTGGATAGGCCACACCTTATCGTCATCCTGAATTAATCATTTAAAATGCTAGGGACAGATTTATGATAGGTGTATGCCTCTTTTGCGCCACTGTGCGTCACTTTTGTGATGCAGCGGTGGTGCAAAAGATTTGCTATGAGGCGACAAAATTACAAATTGATGCATTTAGGCAGATGTGTCATGGTGTAAAAAAAACGTGCCACATGAAACCGATGCAGCAGTGATGCAAAAGATGCACCATGTTGCAAGACAGGCCTCACTAGGGGCCATATGTATCAAGCTAATTACCATTCGGAAAGGTCAAAATTCTGCGAATTTCGGCCTTTGCGAATGCTAATTAGACAAATGGTATGTATCAAACAAGTTTGATGCAAAATAAGGAATAGCAACATTTGCTATTACTTATTTTGCGAATGCACTGAAGGATTTGCAAATTTTGCGATTCCTTAAATGCAATGTATCAAACAAAAAATATGCAAAAAATGCCATTAAGGATTTGCAAACTACCACCAACTTCTAGTTGGTGGTAATTTGCGAATTCTTTTCAAAAAGCTTTTTTTCCAAAAAACAAAAGGTGCCATATGACGCCCATACATGCCCTTAGGGCATGTATGTGCGCCATATGCCCCCAAATTTCTTTTTCAGGGGTGCAGCAGGGTGTTCTTGAGACACCCCTGCACCTTTGGAAAAATTCCTAATTTGTGATGAGCTAATTGCTAATCGCAAATTGCACCTTCATTCCTATGGGCCTCCTGGCCCATGGAAATGAATGGGTAATTTGCAATTAGCAATTTGCTCATCGCAAATTAGGAATGGTAAAGAA
This sequence comes from Lissotriton helveticus, assembly GCF_964261635.1. Classification (NCBI taxonomy): domain Eukaryota; kingdom Metazoa; phylum Chordata; class Amphibia; order Caudata; family Salamandridae; genus Lissotriton; species Lissotriton helveticus. The sequence goes on along the minus strand of NC_136062.1, from coordinate 163,517,778 downwards.
TCGCTATTTATCCCTTAAAATTCGCTATTTAGGAAATGCAAAATATTTTGATGATACATATGGCAGTTTATCTCTAACAAGATAAGAAGCTTAGGGATAGATTTATGATGACTGGCGCATCACCAGGGATGTGCCAGTCATCCTGCGCCACTGTTCCGCCACCCATGGTGTGCTGCATTTACAATGCGGCGCAGCATGGGGCAAAAATGGCACAGATGCGTGACGCATCTGTGCCGTAAAGGTGGCGCATTGCTGGAGTTGTATCGCAAGTGCGATGCAGCTCCAGCAAGGCTCAGGGGTGCCCCATCTCCACAATGTTGTGTCAAGACCTATGCCTGCTTAAAGCAGGCGCAGGGTTTTGACGCAGCTTTTTCCTATCTGATTGTAAATGCGGCACACCATGGGTGACAGAGCAGTGGTGCACGTTAACTGGTGCATGCCTGGGGATGTGCCATTTAACATAAATCTGCCCCTTTACATTTAAGTATGTGCAGGGGACACAGAGTCGGTGAGGCTTATCCAAGGTTAAGAAGAGATGAGTCCTGTTCACTGAAAAATTAGACATAGGCTTCACCTGCTCAGCATCGCTGGACATGGCTAAATAATAGCTGCAAAATGTTACTCTTGTTAAACAATTTTACTATTATAATCTCTGAGATTTGTCTCTTACTCTGCAACATCTCATTGTTGTTATCTTTCTTTAAAGATAAAGACAACATCAACATGAGCGACAATCAGCAATCAGTTGATTTCGACCTCATCATTGAACTCGTAATTGAAACATCAGTGGATGTTGATCCCTTGGATGATTTAAATCCTGAGGATGAAGAAGAACGTGATGAGGATGCAGATTTGTCCGAATTATATGACATAGGGTGGGAAGCTGACCTGCTTGAGCCTATGGAACTATAAACATTTATTTTTAAAATTTACAATAAATGAAAAGTAAAAATGTAAACTGTTTAATTTTAAATTAAACACACCTTCAAAAACAGGTTATGTGTAGTGTCTTCAATAAAATATTAAAATATGCTCATAAAATTAGATCAGATTCACATATAAAACAGAACAGGTAAATGAAGAAGAATTCCATTTCTTTTCTGCTATTTCTGTATTCTAAATTTGCCAAAGCACTAAAAAATATTATATGTAAAAATGTTAAGTAGTGTGTTAAGTTTTTGTTGACTGTTATTGATTTACTGTTTGGTAATAGTGGTTAATAACATTTTTTATTATATTTTACCACAGATTCAACTGCAGATAATTTCAAATTTTGAGAATGCCAACTAAGGAGAGAATGAGAAAGGCTACAAAACGTCAAAGACAGCAGGTCCATCATTTACAGCAGCAGTCCTCTACAAAAAAAAATCGTCAAGTCACCAAGAAAGCACCGGGTAAGAGTACAAAAACATTCATAAGAAATATTTGTAGTAAAAAAAATATTACTACAGAAAATGTTTCAGTCCAGAAAAAGAGAAGCAATTCAAACGGAAAGGAAAGGCCAATCAAAAATGTTACTGCTAGAGCAAGAGATAACTCCGTGCATGATAGTAGAAGGAAACAACAGTTTAGGGACATTCGTAAACGAATGTTCCGCAACAGGATAATTGGCAATTTGTTAAAAAATATTAAGAAAGGTCAACAGAAAGTGCTTTTTTATAAGAGAAAAAAAAAAGTTGAGAAAGTTATTGATCAGGCATTTGAAATTAAACGTAAGTTATTTATTTTGATAATCAATAGAATTAGGAAGCTAAACAAGGCAATTTATGATTTCAAAAGAAATAGTAGATGGAAGAGAATAGTTAATCGTAGTAATTTTTGTGAAGTTTTTTCTGGAGAATGGATGCATAGTTCAAGCTGTGAGGCATTTTTTAATGAGGAGAGTTATTTCCAGGATAATGATTTGGTGCATGCAGTTGACACCAGTGGTCGTGCTTATGAAGTGAAAGATGGTTGTCCAGTTGAAAAAGAAAAACTTGTGACAACAGAGGCAGAAGAGGTGTTAGGTAATGAGGTTTTAGGAAGACGTGCTAAGGGTCCTGTGTACACCTGGAAGTGTAGTAGTATTTGCAGTGTGCGACAGGATTCCATCAATTTGCTTTGTGATTTTGTACGGTCATTTAATAAGAAAAGTTTGAAGCAGAAAATGAGGTTGTTGCAAGAATTAGATCCTTGCAGAGTGAGAGAAGTGACAGGTTTGCATGGTCATTCACTGGCTTGTCTTTCCAGGAGAGTATGCCAGAGTGTTTTTCATCATTTCAGGATGCTAGCAGTGCATCATAATAAAGTGAGTTAATTAGTTAGAATGTTGTATTATGCTAGGAGTCCAGCAATTATGCTTAAACAATTATGCGCTGCTCTTTTGCATGGTTCTGAAATAGATGTGTAGAATATATGTGAAGAAATTGAGTTTTGTTACTTTGGAAGTAAAGAGGAGAATGTTGAAATTGACCAAGAAGAAGCGGGTAATGTGGAAGATAGTGTACAGGTTTCCAGTACAGATAATTTCCAGAGGGAAATTGCGACGTTTCAGGTCAAATCAAGTGAGAGGCCAAATTTCACTTGTGTGTGTTGTCGACGCACTTATTATAAGAATCAGACTAAGTTAGTGGATTTATATGCAAAAAGTGAAAGTGAAAATAATAGTGAATGGAAGGATTTCACAACATACTTGATGGTAGAAAATTGTTTTGATTTGGAATTGGATCAACGTGTGTGTACTTATTGTTGTTGCAAATTAAATCAAAACCAGATGCCTGCTAGAGCAGTTCATAATAATCTGGAATTGGTTGAGATTCCTTCTGAATTGAAGGATTTAAATACTTATGAATCTATTTTGATTCAAAGTATCCATCCCTTTCAGGCTATTGTAAGAATGGAGCCAAAGACAGGGAAATTGCCTCCATCAGATTTACAGAGAGGATTAAAGGGAAGAGTTGTTTATTTGCCTCTAGATTTGAAGAAAAACATTAACACAATTGGAGTAGAAAAAGTGGAAGAGGAACCTCTGGTTATCTTAGTTAATGGGGTTCCGACAAAGAATAAGAAAATATGGCAAGATTTAGTGGATGTTAGGAAAGTTAAAAAGGCAACATTGTATTTGAAAAAAAATAATAAATACTATAAGAATGTATATGTTGCAGAAGAGGAAGTAAGTGAGGAAGAGGATAGCGATTTGTGTGCTGGTCAAATTGAGAAAGTAGAACCCTCTACTAGTGAAGAAATATATGAACATTATAGTGTTCATCCTTTGCATTCCAAGGAAGTCATGGGGAATGCTATTGAGTTGTTTCAAATGAAACAAGCCAAAGGGAGTCCCATTAGTGTTTGGGAGGAAAGTTTGGAAGCTCGGTGTTTCCCACAGCTTTTTCCAACAGGTCAGGGAGGAAGATATGATGAGCGACCTCATCAAATTCCTGCTTCTGAATACCGGACTTTGCGATTGTATGCAGGAGAGGCTAGGTTTCGACAATGCATTCCCTATTTGTTTCATCTCCTGTTTGAAAGCGATCTGTCTGGACTGTCATATGCAGTGAACCACATCTTGAAAAGTGGTATACACATGCAAAACATCTCGGCAAGTGACTTTATGGATAAAGTCAATGTCCAAGACAGTATTTTGGATTCTCACCTGATTAATCTCATGGCGTGTCAGCGTGGTACTAATGAGTACTGGTACCGTCGTCATGGTGATTTAAAATGTATGCTGAGGAACTTAGGAACTCCCACATGGTTCCTCACTCTGAGCTGTGCCGAGTATGGCTGGGAAGACTTACTTGAATTTCTACGAGAGGCAAATGCTAACGTAGAAAACATCGAATTCAAGACACCCAGAGAACTGTGCTCTTTGGATCCAGTCAATGTATGTAGGTACTTCAATCATAGATTTGAAGCTATGATGTCTTTCATCATGAATAAGAAGAATCCACCTCTTGGAGAGGTGTTGGATTTCTTCTGGAGAAAGGAGTACCAAGCAAGAGGTGCTCCTCATATACATATGTTGCTGTGGATCAAGGATGCACCTAAATTTGGAACGGATCCAGAAGACTCAGTGATGAGTTTTATACAAGAGTATTCTACGTGTGCTGTTCCAAATGCAAAGGAGAAGAAAAGCCTAAGAGAAAAAGTTTTGCGTTTCCAAAGCCATCGATGTGGAAAGTACTGTCGTCGTAAATTCCGAAACAAGGACAAGTTCTACACCAAATGTTGTTTCGGCTTTCCACGACCGGTGATTTCTAAAGGAAGAGTAAACAGTTTGATGTCTTCGCTGCGACATAATGTGATGAAAAAATCACCTAAAAACACATACAATTTGAAGAGGAACGAAGAGTCCAAGTACATCAACGACTACAACCCGGTGATTTTGTCCATGTGGAATGCTAACATGGATATACAGTTTGTGGCTGATAACTGTATGGCTGTGGCTCGGTATGTGACGTCTTACATCACCAAAAAAGAGAAGACAGAATTGAAGGATATGTGGGAGGACATTTCCCATGAAAAGAGCCTCAGCAAGAAGTTGTACAGTTTCAGTCTGAAGATGTTGTCGCATCGAGAAATTGGAGCGTACGAATGTTCTGACCGGTTGTCTTCAGCAAGTCTCTATGCCAAGTCCAGGAGTATCATTTGGGCGAGTCTTGGTCTTGCTGCAACGCGTAATCGAGTTCTCAAACCTGTGCAGGAAATTGAGTATTTGGCGGAAAAGGAGCCAAACAGTGCCGACATTTTGAAGACCAAAATGTTGGATACATATTATCCAAATCGAAGCATTCACCTCGAGAATGTTTGTTTATATGAGGTTCTTCAAAATTACATATTCAAGAGGAACATCAAAGAAGATACTGAGAAAGGAGTGTATGCTGTAATAGGAAGTGAGGGATGTCTGGTCAAGCAAAGAAAATGCCACTTGGTAAACCATCGAAAATTGAGTGGCGAATTTTTCTATTTAGCACTTTTGCAACTTTTCAAGCCTTGGCGTGCAGAAGAGGAACTGCTTGGAGATTTTCTCTGTTACGAAGACTCTTTCAATGCCGCCAAGGAGACCATAGAATGTCCTGCTTTTCCCAAATATGTAGAAATGTTGAATGCGGAAATTGAGCAGGAAGCAATGATTGCAGCCGAGATTGCCAGAGACAGTTCTCAGGACAGTCAGAGTTCTGCTTCATTGAGTCAGGATCCACTAGGAGGACCTGTTATCGAAAATGAAGCTGCCACTGCTATGAATGAAGTGGAAAGAGCCATGGCACATGCTCAGGAGGATGCGGTTAACTTAGAAGAGTTGGAAAGACAACTCAACGTTGAGCAGAGGAAAATATATGACGAAGTTACCATGCAAATTGATCATGGATTAAGTCATGACAAGAAAGAGTGCTCATGTACGTCGTTGAAGCCTGTCCGACTGTACGTGAGTGGAGAAGCGGGAACTGGAAAAAGTTTCCTTATTAAAGTAATTTCATGTTATTTGCAGGAAAGGACAGAGTCATCGCTGTCTTGTGTTGTCACTGCTCCAACTGGACTGGCAGCACATAACATTAAAGGGATTACTTTACATCGTTTACTGATGCTGCCAGTGGAGCATGACAACAAATTACAATATCACAAGCTATCTGGAGATGCTTGTTTTGAAGTTTCAAGAATCTTGAGGAAAATGAAACTTCTTATCATTGACGAAGTAAGCATGGTTTCCAATGTCATGCTTGCCTTTGTGCATTTGAGAATGCAAGAAGTTCTCAAAACAGAGTATGATGTGTTATTTGGTGGCAAACACATCATTGTTTTCGGAGATCTTCTGCAGCTGACACCAGTGAAAGGGCAACCTGTGTTCAAAATGCTCACGCATGAAGATACCAGGAAGTGCCTAGGCAGCATTGGCAACGTCAATATATGGTTAAACTTCAATTATGCTGAACTGCATGAAAATATGCGTCAGGCGAAGGATGAAGTTTACAAGACTATTCTACAAGATGTTAGAATTGGAAAAGTGACCGAGCATGGGAAAGAAGCTTTACATGCACGATTACTGTCAAATTTATATCCAGAACAAGATGTTGTGCCTGAGAATATTTTTCGGAAAATTACTGAGAAGAAATTTGGAATATGTTTGATGCCAACTCTTGCAGAATGTGCCAAATTCAACAACAAAATGTTGCATTTAGAAAAGCAAGAGATTGTGAAACTGGAAGCTATTGACAGAGTAGAGCATATGGGATCAACAATTATTTTGTCTGAGAATCTGAAAACAAAATTGGATTCATTAGAGAAGAGTATATCTAAAACTGCAGGTTTTGAAAAGACTCTGAATGTGTGCTTGAACTGCCGTATAATTTTAAGAAGGAATTTACATGTTGAAAGAGGTCTGGTAAATGGATCAATGGGTAATGTTGTTGATTTTGTGAAATACAGAAATAGAGATGGAATTGAATTTTTAAAAATTAAATTTGATGGCATTGAGGAAGTACAGCTAATTGGTCGTTGTTCTGCTAGATTTTTGCTTGTAAAAGACTTATATGTTCGCCGTAAGCAGTTTCCTGTTTGCTTGGCATATGCGGTGACAATCCATAAATCGCAAGGTTTAAGTGTAGACAGTGCATTGGTGAATATTGGCAGTTCTGTGTTCAAGGAGGGTATGGCATATGTGGCATTGTCACGAGTTAGAACTTTATCGGGATTGTACTTGATTGAGTGTGATGTCACAAACATTTGTGCGGATCTAGATTGTGTTAAGGAATACAATAGGTTAAGAAGAGAGTATGCGCCACATTTGCCTCAATATCCTTTGTTTGAGAAACGTGTGGTAGGCTGGAAATGAAGAAATGTGACCAATACTAGGGAGGTTGTAGCAAAAAGACGAAAAGTCGATGAACCTGAAATTATAAGCAGAAACAAAAAGGATTCTGTTGAAGATGTTGTTGGTTTTCAATTTGAAAACAGTTCTGGTGTCAACTGCTATGCTAATGTAGTGGTTAATGTTTTGTTTTCTCTAGAAAATGTAAAAGAAGAGATTGTGGTCAATTCTTATCAAAGATTTTGCAGTTTGTTAAATTCTGTCTTAGAAAAATGTAGCACTGATAGAACAAACATAGAAAGTGTGTCTGAAATTCGAAATCTGTTAGACAGATGTTCAGGCCAAACACAATTCTCTCAAAATATTCAGCAAGATTGTCAGGAGTTTTTAATGTATATGCTTGATGTATTGCATGCTGAAGGTGTAGATGTAGATCAGCTGTTTGGGCTTTCTTATCAATGGCAGCATGACTGCGAGAACTGTATGGTATCAAGTACTACTAGTGTAGACTCAGAAAGATTTATATATTTAACTTTGCCAGACAGTAAATCAGTCTCCTTTAATAAGCTAGTAAAAGCAGCTGATCACAACATGGAGTGTAGCCAATGTAAATCTGAAATGATGTCCACATTATTTATACAAACATATGGCCAGTATGTCATTTTAATGTTCCAACGATGTAGGCCTGATGGAACAAAATTGACAACTTTAATAAAAAAATTTGTGGCTTCGCAGTTGTCAATATCAGGAAGGACTTTTGTAACTGCAGCAATTATATATCATGACGGTCCTTCAATAACATCAGGACATTACACAGCTTATTTAAAGTCTAGAAATGGCTGGTCATTCTGCAATGATTCTGTTTTAATTTTCAAAAAAAAATTGCCGTATGACCTTAAAAACTCTTACCTGGTGTTTTTAAAACCAAAATTTTAGGGAAAGAATCTCGGGATGTGCTCTGAGGAATTTCAAGAAGTTCTAATGGCTCCTACACGATTTGGCCTTGAGGATAAGTGTAGTTCAGAGACATAACTTCTAACCATAAGACTGGACGTCATGGAGAAATAAGTGCACTTTGAATGAGTTCAGAAAAACTATTTCTTTTTATAAGCTAATTGAAGCAGCCAATCAAAACATAGAGTAGAGGGAATGTAAGTCTGCAATGCTGTCTACTGTTTTACATTGCTTTGTGATTAAAAGTGATGTAGAGAATTAAATAATTGTAGTAGTCATAGAGGTAGTGTAAGTCTGCTTCATAGTAAGCAGTATCAGTGTCATAGGAAATGTAGAACATGACTGAGGAAGAAGGGGAAGATATTACTAGTCCAGGATTGTGAAAATGATCTTCAACATTTTAATTCTGAAAGTTGCGGAAATGCCAAATGACGGGATTGGCTTACAAGAAATCCAAGAGTTATAAATGGCTCTGACAAGATTTGGCCTTGTGGAAACTTGTGGTAGAGAGCAAGAAGTCATTTATTGTATGTAACATGTTTTTTAAAACGATGGAGGTTTTCTTTCAGAAAGTGGCGGGCTGAAAGTAATAACAGCACAACAGAGTGTAAGCTGTTCATAGGACATCCTTTGACGTCATGGAAAGTAAGTTAACTTTAAGGAGTTCTGAATTCTGATTTGTTATGTTGTATGGGTTTTTTAAACACAATCATTTTGATTGTGTTTTTTTTCCCCCGCTGTTATATGATGAATACCTTCAAGTCACTGTTTTTAGTGAAATTTGATACATTCTGAGAACAGCAAAAATAAACCATTTAACATGTATAATTAATTCTGTACTGTTTCCATTTATGATGTACATTTAGAACTGTGTAGGAGGGATGGAGAAGGAGAGGCTTCTGTAAGTGTCAAAGTTCTTGCATACAGTGCTCATATTCTACGTAGTCTTTCATATGATAGACTACATTTCCACAATGAGATACCTAAGCAAAGGAAACACAGGTCATATGATTGTGGAATGAGCAAAAAAATTTGCATGTTTTTCAATTATATTACCTGTGTTTCCTAACATTACACACCACATTGTGTAGATGAGGTTTAGGCCTGTTCCTGGAGACAGAGGAGGTCTGACATTTGTTCAAGAGTGCAGTGGACATTAATCACTTCATTGGTAGGCCTCCACATGTATTATGTCCTCTGTTCTCTTCAAACAACTCGAAATTTCATTTGGAACCCTGAGTAGGTCTCACCTCAAACAAACCTCTGGATAGGACACATCTTATTGGCATCCTGAAGCAATCATTTAAAATGTTAGTGTCTTGCGACACTTTTCTGAGACAACAGCAGTGCAAAAGATGCACCATGTTTTAAGATAGGCCTCACTTCATCTGCATCAAGATACTGTTAGTTTAAAATGTATATCTTTAGGACTGTGTAGGGGGCCTGGAGAAGCAGAAGCTTCTGTCAGTGTCAAAGTTGTTGAAAAACTGTTTGTCCTTCAATCTTTCCCCTTGTCTTTTGTAATTTTTAAATACATGTTTTAATATTTTTCAAATGTCTGTTCTCTCTTTCACAGATTGAAAGTATAAAAACAAAAAGTGAGTAATTTAACGACAATTATAAGGTAAATGTTTTGTATTCTTTTCGTTACATTTCTATCACATTCACCTACTATTAGTTCCACAGCTTTATTTCTTTAACCCTCAGTTTCCTGCCTTTGCTACTTTCCTCATTCCTTTCTCTTTTACCTACTTACTCAACTCCTTCCACTCCTTTTCTCAGTCCCTCTCTTCTCATAGTTCCTCACTCTTGTTCACTCACTCCGTCTCTATTACTCTTAGTGTCTTTGACTGATTACTTTTTCACTACTTGTTCATAATGCTTTCTCTGTGTAGTTGAAGCACACTAAGGGGCATATTATGAACACAGCCAATAAAATTATTGCTGTTTTTATTGGCAGAAAACTGGTGCAAAAGTGGTTTTAGCGGCAGTTTTCTGCCGCAAAAGCGGCTTTGGTGACATATTTCTGCCGATAAAAGCTGCAAAACTTTTATTGCCTATGTTGATGATATGGCTCTATGTTATTTACATTTCTTTGCTGTTTCAATTAATCTTTTTCTGTTATTTTTTGTTTTCTGTTTTCTATTTTTTCTCTCTGTTATTCCCCATGTTTTAATCTTATTTTGAACATTCACTCACATTCTCCAAGAAACTCTTCTTTGTTATTGTTCTACTCTCTTTTTTTTCTTTCACTTCCTTATCTATTTTGTTTTCCACAATTATACCCTCTTCCGTCTTTTCTTCGGTAAATATATCTATTAAACAGTATCTCTGGTTTACTCCCTATAGCTGTCTTTCTTTTAACATCACTCTCTGTTTACTTTCCTTATACTTACTCTTCTTTTTTTAATTTTTTTTTTATTTTTGGTTCGCTCCCGGTTCGCGAACCGGGAAGCGAACTGGGAGCGAACTAAAAGAAATAGAGCTTGCTAGAGTGCTAAACATTCTAGCAATTTTTTTTGAAAGGGGAGGTAGTTCTGAAAAGAACTTTTTTTTTAATGTTTTTGTTGTTTTATATATTTTTTTTATTTTTTGAACATTTTTTGTTTTTTTTGTATTTTTTGAACAATTTTATATTTTTTTTGTTTTTTTTGGGGGGGAAACAACAAAAAACAGGCATTGAAAAGGGCTCAACAGGAGCAAAAAAAAAATTACTGTGTGGGGCGGTTAGGGCAATTATGATTGTTGTAAGCTAGGTTTATTGAATTGATACTCATGTTGCCACATGATATCAATGCACCGCAGTGCAGGCAAGTAAACTTCATATGCCCAAAATTATCCTGGATGTTTGGCACGGTTTCCCGTGCCTCTGCTGCTGTCAAAGAAATCAACGAAGTTGACCTGGCCACAGGAGTTGCTGTTGGGTTCTGTTCCATGTCTCGTATTTCCGCCCGGCTGTAATTGAGTGGATGCCACCTGCTCATGTGCCTATGCATAGTATAGTTCCCATAACTATACTTTTTATCAGTCCCTCTTGATAATTTTTCTTTGCAAATGAGGCAGGTGACATACCTCGCATTCACTTTCTTCTGGCCTGGAGGCATTGAAAAAAACTGCCAAATGAAACTGGCTTTCCTATGGGAAACCCGGGGCACCTCTTCCAAGAACTGTGGTCCTTCTCTCTCCTCTTCCTCTATTTCTTCCTCTTCCTCCTCTGTGTTGGTGATGACCTGGGGAGGTGGTCCTCTCTTCCCATGAGGAGGTGGTGGTGGTGGTGGGGGTCCACCAGCTGAAGCTACCATTGAAGCCATTGCTCTAGTATGAAATAAGGTCTTCCTCTCACAAAGATGAAAGTCAGAGTGAGGAAAGAAGGAGGGGTTTTCATCATTTGGGAAAAACAATAGTTCTAAACCAATGAAAAGTGTTATTTTTAGGTCACCTGACCTAGCCTTACATGATTATGAAACCAAAAGTTAAATGAACCAATGAAAAGTTTTATTAACAAGTCACATGACCTCTCACGCTTATGTTACGCGCTGCGGAACGCGCCCCGGATCGCTTCCGGGTCGCTGCGCTTCGCGCCTCGGTTCGCGTACCGGAGCACTTCCGGGTGCGCTAACGCAGCGCATTATAAGACGCATTACGCGACAACGTGATACGTCGCGCTTCCGCGACGCGTCACGATGTTGATTTCTAACGCGGCAGTTGCGCTAACGGAACGTTTACCGGTTCGCGGACTGGGTCGCGGCATCAAGATGAGCTAACGGGAAGCTTCCCGGTTCGCAAACCGGGAGCGAAACAAAAAAAATATTTTAAAAAAAATTATTAATAAACATATAAAATATATTTTTGGATTTAAAGAAGAATACATTTTACAGCTATAGATATTAGCTTTTAAAAAACCAATGAAATTCACTGAAAAAACCATAGGTTATAGACCATATATAGTTAGGAATTAGCATTTACAAAACCTTGAAAATTCACTGAAAAAACCATAGGTTATAGACCATATATAGTTAGGAATTAGCATTTACAAAACCTTGAAAATTCACTGAAAAAACCATAGGTTATAGACCATATATAGTTAGGAATTAGCATTTAAAAAACCTCATTTTACTCACACAAAACCATTGAAATTCCATATATAGTTAGTTGTACTAACTATATATTGCGCACCCGCAATCCACTGCTGATCATGTCACATATTACATCATTCATGACATGGTCAGTGACATCACTGATGACATCACTGATGACATCTCAAATGACATCACTGATGACATCACTGATGACATCTCAAATGACATCACTGATGACATCACTGATGACATCTCAAATGACATCACTGATGACAACATCCAGTGACTGTATTTTTCTGTAAAGTTAAAATATGTCTTGAGTGGATGTATAAGTGTCTGGATGAAGGATTTAGTAGGGGCATGACTGACTGTATGAGTGACTGATTAAATGTGTCTCACTGAGTGCATGGGTTAGTGACTAAACTGTCTTAATTTGTGCATCATTATGTCTGTTGTTCTGTAAACTGCTGCATGTGTTGATCAGTAGCTATATGATTAACTATATGGGTTATTGATTGGTTGCCCAAGCATTTGTATGGGAGACTGAGTGTGTGTGTGGGTGGCTGGGAGGTGTATGACTCTCTGCATAGATGTGTGAGCAGTTGATTGACTAGATGTATGGGTTCAAAAGTGCATGTGGAAACAGCTGTATGGGCAGTTGACTGTGTGCATGAGTGTATTGGTGAGTGAATGGATATCTCAATGCTACATGTTAAAGTAAGTACATATGTAAAATACAGTACATGTGAGAGTTGACATATATAAATAACTGTGCATAAGAGCCAGTGAATGTGTGAGTGGCTGTATGGATCATTGTGAACTTGTATCCAGGATTGTATAAGTGAGTAAATATGTTTTAGTATATGTTTGAATAAGTACGGTGTGTATAACTGTATAGTTGAGGAAATGGAGGTGTGATTGATTCTTTGTATGACTGACTAAGTGTCTGAGTAACTCCATGGATGAGTGACAGTCTGTCGTGTTTTGGCAGCTCCTGAGTTAGCATTTAGCACAGCTACACGGTCTTTTCTGTTAACTTGACCAAAACGAACGGGGGCCATTTTGAATCCCTCTGACTTCCGTTTCAATAAACATGCTGCCTCGTGGTCAGTGTGCCCTTTCGTCCTTTCTCGATACCCATGGTCACTAGTTTGCTCGGCAACAGGCTATTTTTAGTACTGGTCAAGCGCACATGCGCATTTCGCACCAATTGGTCACTCTTCAGGAATGTTCACGCTAACTGACCAGTGCTGTTGAAACTCCTCCCACATGTTGGCTGTGTTCCAAAAATGACCTTATATGTACCTAAAATGTGTAACTTGTGACCGCCTATCTTTTTATTGCTATTAAACTATATAAAAGAGGTCGCGCACCGATGTTCGGTGTGCTACTTCTTACATTACCGAAGGGTGCTGTTGGAATGTATCACCACCCCATGGGGTCTTAATAAACTTGTCTTTTACCTTTTCCAGTGTCCGTGCCAACTTCTATACTAAGGTGTTCGAGAGTTTAGCAGAGTATGTAGGCTTGATTTGAACCCAACACCACAATTGGCGACCACGAAGGGACTCATCGGCGACTCGGAGGCCCGAAGGAGAGGTCGTGACGAAGGTTAGGAAACTCGCCATGGACGCGATCGCTGCCATTGAGTGACCCGAGTCTCGGCACCCACGGTGTGTTTTCCCTTCCTTCCGATCTGACCTTCCAGGTGGCGCCGGTCCTCGACTGAGATTCTGATCTTGGATTGTCGTGATGTGCCGTTTTGGCTGATTCGACCACAGAACTTGGCAGTTGGACTTTGGACGTTTGAAAAGAACATTGGTAAGCTTTTGAGTGGTGAGGTAGTCTACTGACACTTACTGTGGCTTTTTGAAACTTTGATTTTGAATTTGAATTTGTTAGCTAACGTTTTGAATCTATGAATTTGAATTTGAATATGTGAAGTGCACCTCACATAGGCAGGCATGTAGGGATATTTCTCTGATTTCTTTGATTTGAATAGTGCACCGTATTAGGTGTCATTTTGTAGTATCGCGGTTTCGTGGTACTTTTTGAAACATGCCTGTTTTTAGCACACTCCGTAGGATGTGCTGTTCTGAAAATGGTACCAATTATCGATTGAGTGAAAAACAGCCGGCTCCCCCAGAGGGGACTCCAAATCGTGAAATGTATGTTAAATACGGTATTCCACCTATAATGTATAGTGCATTATGGCATAAGTATACTAAGACTGATCGTGAATTACAGTGGCCACTATATGGGTCGTTTGACCTTCGAAAGGTACAATATGTAGAGCAGTGCTTGTTTCAACGAAGGTCTAGACAAGATATGTTTGATTGTGTGCGTACGTGGGAGAAAGAGGTGCGTGAACGAGCGAAGCGTGAGGAAGCCTTGGCGGAGAAAGTGCAGCGGAAGGCTGCACATGACAAAGCTTTACAGCTACAGGAGAAGGAATTACAGGAAAAGAAAGAGAGGGAGAGACGAGAACGTAATCTACAGGTTAATGGTCAATTCCCTATCAGGCGTCCTCTCTATCCAGTCCTTACTAATGAAACGGATGATTTTTCATTACTAGATCGTTGTCCACCTCCGTACGTCGCACCTACGGCTCCGAACGAGGACTCGGACGAGGATAGTGATCGAACGCAGCGTACCAGGTTATATACGGAACGAGCTACGGAATTGCGCTCGATTGCGCGAAAGCTAAATAGTAATACTGTTACTGTTTCTGATGTTACTAAACAAATGGAACAGTGGTCTGATAAGGAACAACTGTATTTTTTAGATCATTTTGGAGATGAAGTTGTTGAGCGATATAGAAAATATTCTCTCGAGTTAGAACCTAAGGAGATATCCAAGGATCGTGAGAATTTTTGTAAAGGTCTTTTTGTTCTTTCAGATGCGGACGACTTCTTCAAGCGTTTGCTTGAACTGCGTAATGAGACGACACGGCTACGGGAGTTGGAAAAATCGAAGAATTCGTCTACGTCCGGAGCGACGGGGATATCCAAAGAATGCCCTATCTTTGAAACAGATAAGATCGCTGCGATTAATGTTAGACCTATGCGAGAAGCTGCGCCTTTATATGTCCCTCATAAAGGGGATGGCACAGATGATGATAAAAGCTCCAAAGACGCGAAAGGGTATTTTGTATATAATTGGGTTTATACGCCTTGGAATAGAGCAGATGTTATGGCGCTTAAGAATGCGTTACCTGATCCCCGTAAAAACCCTGCGGCTTTTTATGAAAATGTTGAAAGTGCAATTTCTTCATGTATCATGACGTTAGTTGATATTGATCTATTTTTCGGGTTGATATTGCCCCCTGATATGTGGAGAGTAATTCGTAGGTTTGATGACCAGACGACTCTCGGGGCCACTTGGAAAGATATTGCTCAGGCTGATTTAGATAGAGAACCAGCATGTAAACCGTGTCAATTAATATTAGACCTTCCAGGTGCCATACTAACAAAATTAAAGACTCTTGCTCCCGCTAAAAAGATTGATTGGACTATATTAGCCTCGTGTAAGCAGAAAGCGGATGAATCAGTTTCTGATTTTTTCTCTCGCTTCGAGGAAGCGTTCCATGATTACAGTGGTCAATTATTGACAGAAGATACTGGCAGGCATCTATTCGTTGATAAGTATGTAGCTAATCTCCTACCGGAGATTGCGAAACGATTAAAAGCGAGTGAAAGTTCATGGACCACAGCAACCCCTGCTTCTTTATTGACTATGGCTCAATATTATGAAAGACAGGAATTGGAGGCGAAAGAAAGTAGTGAAAAGAAGGCGAAGGAATTGAAAACGAAGGTAATGTTAGCTCAGGTTCAGGCTACGAGAGGGAACAATAGAGGGGGGCGAGGATCGTACAGTAATGCTCCTCCCCCTCGTTCTGACATTTCTGTGAATCAATGTGCATACTGCAAACAGTTTGGGCATTGGATTGCAGACTGTCCGGTGTTTCGAGAGCAGCGTAATTTGAGGGGACGAGGAAGTGGGAGATCTAGGAATTATTATGGAGGGTCAAGAGGAGGTTCTGGCACGAGCGATCGTGGAGGATATGGAGCAAGGGGTCGTGGTCAGTCAGATTATAATACGTTTGATAACCGCAATCAATATCAGATAAATGAGGGTGATCCTGCTGAACCACGGAATGAGCATTACGCATAGGATTGCGTAGGATGGGGTGTGGAATCGGTTGAGGTACCAGTTGATCAGAGGGGTCCATACATAGAAGCACATGTTTTGGGTTCTACTGACCAATTTCTGGTCGATACAGGAGCTACTCGTAGCGCTTTGTCCAAATACTTGGTTCCAAGGGCTCCCCTGTCTGGCGAGGTAATTACAGCAATAGGGTTCGATGGAACACCTACTTCTAGCCCACTGTCTCAACCAGTTGCATTTCATGTTGATAAATTTGCTGCCCCTTGTCCCTTTTTGTTGTCCCCAAATACACCCGATAATATTATTGGACTCGATATGTTAAAACACTTTCGAGCTACTATTCGCTGTGCCCCAGAAGGAGTGCGAGTTGTGTTGAATGAGAATTACCCGGAATTAGAGCGAGTGTGTTTTGTCCATGAATCTGAAGTTCTGGCCTCCTTACCGAAAACGTTGTGGGCCACTTCCGATACGGATGTAGGGCAGATGCTAATCCCTCCAGTACGTATTACTGTAAAGGAGGGAGTATCTCTGCCACGTGTCCCGCAATATAAGATTTCTAGAGAAGGTGAACTTGCTTTAATACACATTGTAAATGATTTGATTTCGGCAGGAGTAGTCGAGGAAGTTCCTTACAATGTTTGCAATAGTCCAATTTTACCGATTCTTAAAAGAGATACAGATGCCAAGGTTTACCGTTTCATTATTGATTTGAGGGAAATAAACAAGATAGTAGTGCCTCAGTACCCGGTGGTGTCTGACATCACCACGTTGCTTACGTTGGTCCCATCGACGGCGACTACTTTTACAGTCATTGATTTGAAGAACGCCTTCTTTTCGATCCCTGTACATCCTGACAGTCGATATCTATTCGGCTTTACATTAAATAATAAATCGTACAGATTCTGTCGAATTCCTCAAGGCTATACTGAAAGTCCTAGCATTTATAGTCAGGCATTAAAAAGACAGCTTGATTCTTTTGACTTACAAGAGGGAGTGGTTCTCATTCAATATGTAGACGATATTTTACTAGCTGCAGACACGCCAGAACAATGTGAGAAGAGTACCTTTTCTTTGCTTTCCTTCCTGGCCAAACATAATCATAAAGTTTCGAAGAAAAAGCTGCAATATTGTAGACCCAAGGTGACCTACCTCGGTCATCTTTTGTCTAAGGAGGGCCGTGCATTGACACCAGATCGAATTCAAGCAATCCTAGATACTCCAGTCCCTCGCACTCAGAAGGATGTTCGCGCCTTTATAGGTTTGACGTCTTTTTGTAGGCAATGGATATTGGGTTTTTCACATACCGTTAAACCATTGTTGGCATTGTTGTCTAAAGATACACCGATTCCCATTGAATGGACGGATGAATGTCAGAATGCTTTTGAACAATTGAGACAAGCTCTTTGTTCTGCACCAGTGTTAGGTACACCTGATTACACGAAGATTTTTATATTATATGTACACGAGAAGGATGGGTGTGCATTGTCAATGTTAGTGCAGACACACGGAGATAAACAGAGGCCTTGTGCATACTTCTCGGCGGTACTCGACCCTGTGGCTCGAGGATTGCCTGGATGTTTTCGAGCAGTTGCAGCAACAGCAGTTGCGATACGACAAAGTGAGGGAATAGTTTTGTCACACAAATTGTTGGTGCTAGTTCCCCATGCGGTAGATGCGTTACTGAATCAAACGAAAACACAGCATCTAACCAGTGCCCGTCTGACAGGATATGAGCTAACATTGTTGGCGCCGCACATCACACTAAAGCGATGTGCAGCACTAAATCCTGCTACTTTATTGCCGGATCCTGTTGCTGAGACCCAGAAGGAAGAACAACATGATTGTGTTTTCCTGACTGAGGAACAGACAAAGGGTCGTATCGATTTACAGGATACGCCATTTCCAGATGTGGATGGGGAACTGTGGGTTGATGGGTCATGTGTGAGGCTACCAGATGGTACGACTTCCGCAGCTTATGCGATCACGACACTTAAGACTGTGGTAGAAGCAGCACGGATACCCCAAAAATCAGCTCAAGCGGCTGAGTTGATAGCCTTAACGAAGGCATGTGAGTTAAGTGCTGGACTATGTGTGAACATTTACACGGATAGTCGTTACGCTTTTGGAGTAGTGCATGATTTTGGCCTACTTTGGAAGGAACGAGGATTCCTGACTTCACACGGAGTACACATCATGCATGGAGAGTTGGTGCGCGATCTCCTGAATGCACTGTTATGCCCAAAGAAAGTTGCAATAGTCAAGTGCAGTGCACACAAAAAGGTGACGGACAAAATAGGGCAAGGCAATGCCTTTGCAGACCGCATTGCGAGAGAGACCGCTATGCTGCAAAATAATTTCCCCATGTATGTGGTGAAGTCACAAGCTGAGCGGTGGCATGATGCTAGAGAAGAAATACTAGATATACAAAAGTCAGCATCAGAGGCAGAACTTGTGAAATGGGCCACTGAAGGAGTATTGGATGATGAGGGTTGCTGGCGTAGTAAAGATATGGAGAGATGGAAACTACCCATGGCCTATTTACAAACAATGGTGCAAATGACACATGGACTGGCACACATTGGAGCTCTCGCAATTACTAAATTGCTTACACGAGTTTGGGAAAATGCTGATATTGCTAGCACGGCTAAGAGAGTAGTGCAGACCTGTCTGATATGTTTGCAGCACAATCCTGGACAAGGGACTCATACTCCTAAAGGAGGGTTTGTTCCACCTACTGCACCATTCGAAGTACTACAAATGGATTACATCCAGCTGGAACGCTGTAATAATCTCAAGTATGTTCTAGTAGTGGTGTGTGCCTTCAGCAAATGGATTGAGGCTTACCCTACGAAAGACAATACAGCATTGACAACAGCTAAGGTGCTACTCAAGGAGTACTTCCCGCGCTATGGTGTTTGTAAACTTATGTGGAGTGATAATGGCCCTCATTTCATTGGAAAAGTAGTGGAATATGTCCTGAAAGGATTGGGAATCAAACAACGATTCCATGCTGTCTTTCATCCGCAATCAGCAGGTTTAGTGGAGAGATATAATGCAACTCTGAAGCTGAAGCTAGCAAAGATAGTGGCATCGACATCTCTGAAATGGCCGGACGCTTTGCCTCTGGCATTGCTGTCCATTCGATCAGTGCCCCATTCTCGGTCAGGCCTCACACCCTATGAAGTAGTGTTTGGAAGGCCTATGAATATCTGGGGAGTTCCAAAACCTCGTTTGATACATGATATGCCTTGTATAATGATGAACGATTATCCGGCACGATTAACAAATGATTTGCTTTCTATTCATCAACAGGTTCGAGAGGCGCTCCCTGATAACTCCGCTGGTGAGGCTCACGATCTCCGTCCTGGGGACCACGTGATGGTCAAAATATTTGAGCGATCCAGCAGTTTGGAACCAAGATGGCATGGTCCTGAGCAAGTGCTAGTGGCCACGCGAACTGCTGTGAGAGTCACCAACAAGAAGCGGTGGATTCATTCAACGCACTGCCGACGTGTCTCTCCGGATCTGGTGAGCCCTGCGGTGCTATCCGACTACAGAAAGATTTTGGATACAGAAAAGAGCCCAGCTGTCACGCCTGATGAATTGGAGGGAGCCTTCCCGGACCACGTTGTTTCTGATAAAGTGAAATATAATCTACGCCCCAGGAAATAAGATTTTTTTTGTGTTCTTTTTGAAACTGGTTGGTAACCGTTCTGAGGCTTGTGAAACGGAAGCCGGGAATATCAAGGGGGGGGGATCAGTTCTGCCCAGAGTAGCGACACCCGTTTTGAATCCCGGAGAACAAATCAGCGGCAGCCTCGGTTCAGAACCATCGTTTTTTTCCCGCTTAGTGTAGTTTTCTTGAAGAGTATTGTTTTGTGAATTATGGCATCTCCTTCGACACGAAGAGGGAGAATCCTTGGTGCTATTTTGTTTGTCTCGACCGTAGTGGTGATCGCAGTATTAGCTTGGACTATAGAACTGTTGTTTCCTGTACGAGAACATTTACTGCCCACCACTCCGAGTCCATCTGAACATTTTCATTTTACTCTGCCTTTCCACGAAGAAAGACATAGGCAGACTTATTTGAACAACAGTTTTATTAAGATTTTGCATCATACTCATAACATGACCAATACGTCCAATTGTTGGGTATGTGGAAAGTTGCCCGGACATCAGAAGAAGGGAGGAACACCACTCATTCCTCTCCCGTTTTCTCATAATGGTTCTTGTCATGCTTGGTACACTCTTCTTTTTACTTTGCGATGGCCAACGAAAGGTGGATTACTTTTTCGGTTGAATAAAATATGCTATAACGATAAAGATGGCTATCCACACGCTGAAGGAACTAAATTTGAATGGGAAGAATATCGTCCGGACAATGTTTCTACACCTCGTGTGTATACGAATCAAAGATTTATAAATGTTATGAACATGCATATAATAACCGTCATCGATACAAAAGCAGATTTGTGTATTAGAAATAAAGGTACAATCCCCGTAGGTCGCAGTGAATGTAATATTACACTTACCTTTGATACACCAACTGGGATTGCATTTGTAGCTTCGCATAACACATATTTCGTTTGTGGAAATAAGGGATACCATCGTCTACCATTGGGATGGTTGGGAACGTGTTATATAGCATTTGTATTACCACCTGTGTTTATTGCTCCTCCCATGTATCATAATGATTATGTTTTGTACCATGATTTCATATTGAATAGAGCGAAACGGTCAATAGACCTTGATGAAATAGACCAGACTGATACCACTTTGCAACAATATGTAGATTTCAATTTGGGGTTATTTTCATTTGTAGGAGCTGCATTAAATAGTAGAAAGATAAGGCGGCTTACACGTGTGGTGGAAGCTGTTGCCAACGAAACTGCTTCTGCTTTAGGGAATATTACTGAGGAATTGCAAATTACCAGAATTGTAGCGCTCCAGAATAGAATGGTTCTAGATGTGATACTAGCTGATAGAGGTGGAGCATGCCGCGTCATCGGAAGTAGTTGTTGCGTGTACGTACCAGATAACTCACCTTCTGTATATGATTCGATTACAAAATTACACAAGATAGCTGCTGAGATCCACCCAGAGAATGGAACATGGACCTTTTCTGGTTGGTTCTGGACCCTGCTTAGTACTTGGGGCTGGAAATTGCTAACGATTCTCTGTGTTTTTATTGGAGTACTATTTTTCCTTTGTCTATGTATTCAATGTGGCCCTACATTATGTTCTATATGTATCACAGCCTGCATTCCGTCCAAACGAACTATTGTCAAGCAAGAGAAACTGAGCAATGATGAAGTATTAAAAATTATGGCTATTAACATTGAGGATGAACGTTCTGACTATGTCCACTATGAGGTAGCTTTTGCTAAACGCTAAAAGGGCCGTCTGTCGTGTTTTGGCAGCTCCTGAGTTAGCATTTAGCACAGCTACACGGTCTTTTCTGTTAACTTGACCAAAACGAACGGGGGCCATTTTGAATCCCTCTGACTTCCGTTTCAATAAACATGCTGCCTCGTGGTCAGTGTGCCCTTTCGTCCTTTCTCGATACCCATGGTCACTAGTTTGCTCGGCAACAGGCTATTTTTAGTACTGGTCAAGCGCACATGCGCATTTCGCACCAATTGGTCACTCTTCAGGAATGTTCACGCTAACTGACCAGTGCTGTTGAAACTCCTCCCACATGTTGGCTGTGTTCCAAAAATGACCTTATATGTACCTAAAATGTGTAACTTGTGACCGCCTATCTTTTTATTGCTATTAAACTATATAAAAGAGGTCGCGCACCGATGTTCGGTGTGCTACTTCTTACATTACCGAAGGGTGCTGTTGGAATGTATCACCACCCCATGGGGTCTTAATAAACTTGTCTTTTACCTTTTCCAGTGTCCGTGCCAACTTCTATACTAAGGTGTTCGAGAGTTTAGCAGAGTATGTAGGCTTGATTTGAACCCAACACCACAAGTCTATGAGTGTCTGTTTACACTGATTGTATCTAAGGTTATATTAGAGTCTGAAGAGGTTCATCGTATTATCACATGAATGATGTCATCAGTGATGTGATCAGTAATGTCAAATGAGATGTCATCAGTGATGTCATCAGTGATGTCATTTGAGATGTCATCAGTGATGTCATTTGAGATGTTATCAGTGATGTCATCAGTGATGTCATTTGAGATGTCATCAGTGATGACATCAGTGATGTCATTTGAGATGTCATCAGTGATGTCATCAGTGATGTCACTGACCATGTCATGAATGATGTAATATGTGACATGATCAGCAGTGGATTGCGGGTGCGCGATATATAGTTAGTACAACTAACTATATATGGAATTTCAATGATTTTGTGTGAGTAAAATAAGGTTTTTTAAATGCTAATTCCTAACTATATATGGTCTATAACCTATGGTTTTTTCAGTGAATATATATATATATATTACCTACTGGCGGTCGCCAGTAGGTAGTTATAGTTAGGATTGATTTCCATAGGGAAATTGCAACATTCTATTGGGAATAACTTTGGTGCCGGTTGAGGAATCTGCCTGAATTTTTCAGCAACTTTGCCTCGCGGCTCTCTGCTCCTTCCCTGAAAGTTTGTGGGGGATTCGTCAAGCGGGGGCCGAGATAAAAGGGGGATCCCAAAACGTGTTTTCCCCATGTTAATTTCCATAGGGCGGTCTGTCGCACTTTTAGCTCGAACGGCTGAATGGATTTTCACCACACTTGGCAAAATTGTAGGGACTGGTAGCCCGATGTGCCTTTGCTATGTCTCAAGATATGTGCTCCAGAGGATTTTGAGTAATTTAGGTTCAAAAAAATGTATATATCTATGGCCGCGCCCCGGTACGCGCACCGGGGAGCGCTCCGGGCACGCCACGCGACTTGCGCACGGAAAGCTGATTGGCTCTCGGGTGTCTGTAAACATTCGAAACAGTCCGCAGCGGCCGCCATCTTGTGTCTCGGTAGGATCGAGACACAAGAGGTGGCAAAAAACAAAGGGGGAAATTACCAAAAGGGGGCAGGTAGACCCCCCCTGACCCCCTAGGTTTGATGTGGGGGCCATAAAAGGGTCCCTCGGGTAAAAAAAAAAAAAAAAAAAAATTCGGTTTTCGCGGGGGAGCGCCCGGTACGCGCTCCGGGGAGCGCACCGGGGAGTGTACTTTGGTGAAAAAATAGTTAAAATAATAGTGTAAAATAATCATTTTGAGTGATTACAGGTAGGGTAGCTCTGAAAAGAGCTTTTGGGTTCAAAAGAGCTTTTGGGTTCTGTGGCTGTTTTAGGTACCTACAAGTACGTCCCACACACACCCACACGCACACAACCCCACACCCTCACACCCACACACTCCCCACACACACCTCACACATGCACACCTCCACCCACACCTAAACACCCCACACCCCCACACCGACACCTTACACATCCACACCCACACCCACACATTCCACACACCCACACTCATACACACACCTCACCACCCCCCCAACACACACACACACACACGCACACACAGATACCTCACAGACAGACCCCACACATCCCACAGACACACCTCCGCCCCCCACACATACACACACACCTCACAGACACACCCCCACATCCCACACATACACACATATCTTACACACATACCCCCCACACCCACACACCCCCCACACACACATCACACACCCACATTTCCACCTACACTCAAACACCCCACACACCAAGACCCGCACACACACCCACACCCCCACCCACATCCACATACTCTATACACCTACATACACCTATACACCTCACCCCCTCCCAGACACATACACACACACACCTCACAGACATACCCCACCATCCTCCACACACATCTCCCCCACCCCCACACACATGGGGAAAACTCAGTGAAACAGTAAAATGATAATTTAAAGTGCTTAGAGGTAGGGTAGCTCTGAATAGAATTGTTGTGTTGTGTGGGTGACTTAAGTACCAACATGTAGGTACGAATGCAGAGTCATGTTGTTACAGAAGTTATTGTGGTATATGGAATCTATACTATAGTCTGTCAGGAAAGCAGACAGAACATGGAGGCAGGAGATGAAAAAGAGATGTCAAATACACATTGGAGATAATAAAGTGGGAGAAAGGAAGTATCTATGAGCAAAATTACTATGTAACATAAAAAAGTTGCACAGTATACTATAAGTCTGACTTACATTATAATCAATTTGGTACTAGTTTAAGAATTACATCTAAAAATGAATAATGTCTCAAACAATTTTAGAATTATTAAATATAAATTTATTTTTCAGATTCTTTTTCAAAATTAAACAGAACTTCTAATATTTGACTGTCAGAAATGTCCTCATTTTGAATCAGCAAATCTACTGATTCTACACATTGAAGTAGTTCATAGTCCCGTGATTCATCCATGAATTCCAAGTTATCATTGGGTACAATAATTTCTTCATTGTTGCTCTCCAGAACAATTTCAAAGGAAATGTTTTGCTCTCCTTCCATTTTCATGCTGTAATTTGTATAAAAAATAAATATATCAGTAGGGATAGGGCACTGTTGGGTTTAAGTTCAGACAGGTAGTTTGGATTTTTTAACAGTGAATTTATCTTTGGGCAGTGTATGGTATCAGACTGGAAGTAGAAATATAAAAAAGTGTATGTGATGAAGCCTAAGTAAATTCATAATTATATAAGACAAGCCTAACTCCATCCATAACTATAACAGAGAATTCTATCTCAATCTATAACTATTACAGAGGGATAGTATATAACTATCAGAAAAAGTTTTCCAAATTAACTTAAAGTGCACAACATACTTCAGTTTTCAAAATAATAACTTACCTTTGAGAAAGCAGTTGCAGTTGTCAGTGAAAATGCTCTTCAAATGTACTTCAGGAAGTAGTAGTCAAAATGGCTGTGTTTCCCTCGCTTTCTTTATATATATTCAGGTACATAACCAATCAAATGTCATGAAATATTAGTAGAATATGAAAGTAACATTTTAATTGGTTGTCAATTCTAACACTTCAGATGTGTTTTTGTGAAGTAATTTACCTCAGGATATTTAGAGAGGTCTACAGGCTAAATGGCTCAATGGAATTCCACCAAATTTGGGAAAATGGTAGGGATTGGTATGTAGTATGAGCTATTCTATATTTGGTGAAAGTGTCTCCAGTGGTTTTTATGTAAATTAACTTTTCACATTTTTGGCGAGCCCTCACCGGTGCGCGCCCCGGTACGCGTACCGGCAGCGCTACGGGAGTCCTCCATTTTGTGTTTCGGTAGATTTGAGACAGAAAATGGAGGACTAACAACATTGGGAATGGGTATAAGGGGGCACGGTAGGCACTCCCTGACCCCCTAGGTTTTCTGAGGGGGTGTTAGGAGGCCCATATAGACCAAAAAAAATAATATATATTTTTAAATTTTCGCGGGGGGAGCACCCGGTACGCGTACTGGGGAGCGTACTTTGGTGAAAAATAGTGAAAAAAGTAAGAAAAAGATAATCATTTGGAGTGATCAGAGGTAGGGTAGCTCTGAAAAGAGCTTTTGGGTTCTGTGGCTGATTTAGGTACCTACAAGTAGGTACCAATGCACAGTCTTAAATTCAGGAGGAATATTCTATTCCCCTCATCTGAGAAGTGCACACCATCTCCTCTGTAGATATCTTGCATGTTGTAACGCAAGTTGTTGTTGTATATTGAACCCATTCCATAGTCTCTCATGTAAGCAGAAACAGATTTATTCACATGTTTCTGTGCTTTCTCAAATTGTGGACAAAATTGGTTGGACCAGTTCCATTTCTGTCTTTGGCAAATATTGGAAAATACCAAGGCAGTTTGAGGAAAAAGTGCCATCAATTGTTCAAAGGTGTCCTTTAAAAGCATTTCCAGACCTACCCCAGTCAAAGTGCCTAAGTCATTTCCACCACAGTGCAGAATTATGAGGTTAGGGTGTGGCAAATGCAAAAAGGTTTTCACCAATGGTATCAATTGGTGACATCTCAATCCTCTCTAGCCAATCCATTTAATGGTCACATTTGGTAAGTCAAGGTTGTGAAAATTTCTGGTAGCTGCATACCTTTGAGCCCAGTGGATATAGCTATGTCCAATAATCCAGACAGAATACATGGTGAGATTAGGTTCTGGTGCAGTCAGATGAAGTGTAGGAATAAAATGGCAGTTGGAACAGTATGAGTTTGCAAAAAAAAAACCTGTGGAGTTTCAGTGCTCTTGAATCACAAGCAATGATTGGTAGATTGAGATAGTTGAAAACTGAAAGTTAGGGTGCATGGTTGTGTTCTGTGTAAGAAGTAATTTGAATGGTTAAAAAAAAGTCATTTAAAGAAACATTGCACCAGATAATGCGGGTGTATTCGCAGGTCAAACATCCTTGCTGAGGTGATTTGCAACATTGTAGAATAAACTTTTAAACCTGAGAGCTCAGTGAGGAGGGAGTTGCTATGGTAACAGGTAGAAAGGGCTGAGGGGGGGAAGGGTGTTGGTTTGAAAATACAGAGGGAAGAGTTTTGATTGGTTAACATGAGCAATATATGTGTAGAAACAGAGGTTTTCTGTGCTCTTAATGGTTAATGGTGCCTGGAGAACATACCTTTTGCTCTGCTAAAGAAATATTGGTGTGTGTATCTGACACTGTTGTGAATCTCCTAGAGCATTTGTAAAGGTGAGTTATGATTCATTTAATATACATAGAGATTTGTATACTCTATGGAAAAGATTTGGAAGCAAATTGTGGTTTTTTAATGTTGCTTTGTGTCATGCTTTTTGATAATGCTTGGTAAAAAGTTTTTACTGCATAGAGGAATTGTATTTTGTAAAATTGTGAAGTTTTAGTAGTGACATGGAATGCTTGTACATAGGACCTGTGCTGTGTTTCTTAAATGCGATGTCAAAAACGATTTTGGGAAAAATGAATGGCTTTTACATTTTTTAGAAGGAATAAATAATGTGTGCATGTTTAAGAAATAAATTTGACTCTTTACAATGATGTTACCTGTGTTAACTCAGTGTAGGAAGCATATTGAGTTTGTTTGCATAGAGGAATTGTATTTTGAAAAATAGTGAGGTTTCAGTAATGACATGGAATGCTTGTACATAGGACCTGTGCTGTGTTTCCTAAATGTGATGTCAAAAACGATTTTGGGGAAAATGAATGGCTTTTACATTTTTGAGTATAATGTGGCGCAGAGGTTTAAAAAGTGACGCATCTACCTACATGCGTCACTTTTTAAATATGGCGCAAAAAGGTACATGTTTTATGCCACCGTGGCGTCACAAAAAGTGACGCATCAGCAGTGCAAAACTGACACAGGGCCTCATAAATGAGGTTCTTTTTGTTTTTGCACACTACTCCAGTTTAGTCCTGTCCATTGCACTCTTGGACACAAGCTTCACCTTTTGTGCTCCCCTGGACAGTCTTACCTGTGTTAACTCAGTGTAGGAAGCACATTGAGGGGCATATTACCAAGCAATAGACAACATTTTACTGCTGCACTGCGGCGATTTTTATCGCAGATAAACCTTGGTATTACCAAGGTTTATCGCAAATGCGATAAAAAACGGCCGCAATGCATGAATATCGCTGAAAAGTCAGCGATATTCATGCATTACCGAGCTAATGCTCTTAGCCAGGTTATCCACCTCCCATTGGATAACATGGCTAAGAACTGCTCAGGGCAGGTGTTAGCTTTTGGAGATATTCGCGCTTAGCGCGAATATCTCCAAAAGTTGGTAATAGGAGATAGCGATGTTAGCGACTGTTTCCAGTCGCTAACATCTTGGCACGGCCACTTTGCATGTCATTAGTGATAAATATCACTGACATGCAAAGTGGGGCCCAAGATGGTCGCTATCTCCTACTAGCTGTCGCTAACTGGTGTTAGCAACAGCTAGGTAATAGGGAGATAATTTTATCTCCGCTTTCTTGGCTTTTAAAGACAAAAATGCGGAGATAAACCCCCTTGATAACATGCCCCTGAGTTTCTTTGCATAGAGGAATTGTATTTTGTAAAATTGTGAAGTTTCAGTAGTGACATGGAATGCTTGTACATAGGACCTGTGCTGTGTTTCCTAAATGTGATGTCAAAAACGATTTTGGGGAAAATGAATGGGTTTTACATTTTTGAGAAGGAATAAAGAGTGTTTGCATGCTTAAAGACATAAATTTGACCCTTTCACAATGATGTCACCTGTGTTACCTCAGATTAGGAAGTAGATTGTGCAGATGAGGTGAGGCAAGTGCAGAGGGACAGAGGAGGTGAGGTTTATGATCAAGACTGTAGTGGGAGAGAAGTCTTTCCCGGGAAGCATAGGTGATGAAGGCTGTGTATAAGAGTGCAGTGGACTAGACTTTATGAAGTCTATCCCCTACTGGACTCTTAGACACAGGTCTCATCTTCTTTGTACCTGTGGACAGAGCTGTCTTCCACTATACTCTTCAATACAGGCTTCACCTTTTGTGCACCCCTGGAGAATCCTCACCTGATCTGTAACCCTGAATAGATCATTTGCTTTTTGTCATTGCTTTGTTGTTTGGTAATAGTGGTCTATAATGTGCTATTTTTTTTAACACAGATTGAAATCAAGATTTCAAGAGTAAGCAAAGATGCCCTCAAGGGAAAGGACAAGAAAACAACATAACCGTCAAAAAACAAAAACAGCAATGGAATTACAGCACTCTTCCACAACAAATAGTTCAAAAAACAGGAACCAAGCTCCTGGTAAGAGAACTAAGTCTTTTATACGGAACATATGTACTTCAAAAAATACTGTTGGACAGCATGTAGAAAAAGAGAATGAGAGAGTAAATTTGAAAAGGAAGGAGAGAACCTCAAAGAATCCTAGAACTGGAGCAGGAGAGAATATTATGTATAGGAATAGAAGGCAGAATCAGTTTAGAGACATTCGTAAACAAATGTTTCGCAATAGGGTGGTTTTAAATTTGTTAAAAACATTAGGAAAGGTAAACAGAGAGCTGCTTTTTATAAGAAAAAGAAAAGTGTAGAGAAGATTGTTGATCAGGCTTTTGAAGTTAAGAAAAAATTATTTATTTTAAAAATCAATAGAATCAGGACACTTAACAAGACAATTGATGTTTTCAAATCAAACAGTAGATGGAAAAGAGTAATTAATCTGAGTAATTTTTGTAAAGTTTTTTCTGGAGAATGGATGCACAGTTCAAGTTGTGAGCCATTTTTTAATGAGGAGCGTTACTTCCAGGAGAATGATTTAGTGCATGCAGTTGACACCAGTGGTCGAGCGTATGAAGTGAAAGACGGTTGTCCGATTGAAAAAGAGAAACTTGTGCCTAGAGAACCAGAAGAGGTGTTAACTGATGAAGTTTTAGGGAGACGTACTAAGGGTCCAGTGTACACTTGGAAGTATAGTCGTATTTGTAGTGTGCGACAGGAATCAATTGATTTGTTTTGTAATTTCTTACGTACATATAGTAAGAAATGTCTAAAGCAGAAAGTGAAGTTGTTGCAAGACTTAGATCCTTGCAGAGTGAGAGAAAACACAGGTTTGCAAGGGCATTCACTGGCTTGTCTTTCTAGGAAAGTCTGTCAGAATGTTTTTCATCATTTTAGGATGTTAGCAGTGCATCATACCAAAATCAGGAAATTAGTGAGAATGTTGTATTATGCAAAAAGTCCAGCACTTAAGCTTAAACAATTAAACAGTGCTCTTTTGCATGGAACTGAATTAGATGTGAAGAAGATTTGTGAAGAAATTGAGATTTGTTATTTTGGTGAAAAAGAGGATAGTGTAGAAATTGACACAGCAATTCAAGGTAATGTGGAAGACAATGTACAGATTTCAAGTACAGAAAAGTTTGAGCAGGAAATTACCAGGTTTAAGGTGAAATCAAGTGAAAGGCCGAATTTTACTTGTGTGTGTTGTCGACGAAGTCATTATAAGCATCAAACTAGATTAGTTGATTTATACGTAAAAAGTGAAAAGATGAATAACTATGAGTGGAAGGATTTTGCAACTTATTTATGGGTGGAGAATTGTTTTGATTTGAGTTCTGATCAGCGTATTTGTAAATATTGTTATGATAAATTAAATCAAAACAGAATGCCTGCTAGAGGTGTTCATAATAATTTGGAGTTGGTAGACATTCCCCGTGAATTGATGGATTTAAATACATATGAGTCTATTTTGATTCAATGTGTCCATCCTTTTCAGGCAATTGTTCGCATGGAGCCTAAGATAGGGAAATTGCCTCCTACAGATTTGCAGAGAGGATTAAAGGGAAGAGTTGTTTATTTGCCTCTTGATTTGAAAAAAAATATTGATACAATTGGTATAGAAAAAGTAGAAGAGGAACCTTTTGTTATTCTAGTTAATGGGGTTCGGACAAAGAGTAAGAAAATCTGGCAAGATTTAGTGGATGTTAGGAAAGTCAAAAAGGCAACGTTGTATTTAGTCAAAACCAATGAGTATTACAAAGATGTATGTGTTGCAGCAGAGGAAACAGCTGCAGATGAAGACCGTGATTGTTCAGGTGGACAAATTGAAAAAGTTGATGTGTCTAGAAGTGAAGAAATATATGAACATTATACTGTTCATCCTTTGCATTCCAAAGAAGTAATGGGGAATGCAATTGAATTGTTTCAAATGAAAGCAGCAAAAGGAAGTCCCATTAGTATATGGGAAGAAAGTTTGGAAGCTCGTTGTTTTCCACAGCTATTTCCAACAGGTCGAGGTGGACAATATGACGATCGTCCACTTCAAATTCCTGCATCTGAATATCGAACTGTAAGATTATATGCTGAAGATCCAAGGTTTCGTCAATGCATTCCCTATTTATTTCATCTACTGTATGAAAGTGACTTGTCTGGGCTTTCTTATGCAGTAAACCATATACTGAAAAGTGCAGCACATCTGCACAATGTTTCGGCGAGGAACTTTATGGAGAAAGTCAACCTGCAAGATAATATTTTGGAATCTCATCTAATCAATCTCATGGCATGTCAGCGTGGTACAAATGAGTATTGGTACCGTCGTCATGGGGAATTGAAATGTATGCTAAGAAATTTAGGAACTCCTACATGGTTCCTCACTCTTAGCTGTGCTGAGTATGCATGGGACGACTTACTTCAATTTCTACGAGAGGCAAATGCAAATATACAAAATATAGAATTCAAAACACCAGGAGAGCTGTGTTCTTTGGATCCAGTAAATGTATGCAGATATTTCAATCATAGATTTGAAGCTATGATGTCTTTTATTACCAACAAAAAAAATCCTCCCCTTGGAGAGGTTTTGTATTTCTTTTGGAGAAAGGAGTATCAAGCGAGAGGTGCTCCTCACATACATATGTTGTTGTGGATTAAAGATGCACCCAAATTTGGAACAGATTCGGATGAAACAGTGATGAGTTTCATTGAAGAGTATTCAACATGTGCTGTTCCAAAAACTACAGAGGAAAACAGTTTAAGGCAACAAATTTTACGCTTTCAATCCCATCGTTGTGGAAAGTACTGTCGTCGGAAATTCAGAAACAAGGACAAGTTCTACACAAAATATCGTTTCGGCTTTCCACGACCAGTGATTTCTAAAGGAAGAGTAAATAATTTGATGTTTTCTCTGTGACATACTGTGACGAGGAAATCACCCAAAAATACATACAATTTAAAAAGAAACGAAGAGTCCAAGTACATCAATGACTACAACCCAGTGATTTTGTCCATGTGGAATGCTAACATGGATATTCAGTTCGTTGCTGACAACTCTATTGCTGTGGCTCGATATGTGACGTCTTACATCACAAAAAAAGAAAAGACAGAACTGAAGGAAATGTGGGAGGACATTTCACATGAAAAGAGTCTAAGCAAGAAATTATACAGTTACAGTCTGAAGATGTTGTCGCATCGAGAAATTGGAGCATATGAATGTTCTGATCGATTGTCGTCAGCAAGTCTCTATTCCAAATCTAGAACCATCATTTGGGTGAGTCTAGGTCTTGCTGCAACACGAAACCGAGTTTTGAAATCTGTACAAGAAATAGAGTATTTGGCGGAGAAAGAACCAGAAAGTACAGATATTTTGAAGACAAACATGTTGGATACATACTATCCAAATAGAAGTAGTCATCTTGAGAATAGTTGTTTGTATGAAGTTCTGCAAAACTATATTTATAAGAGAACCATCAGAGAAGATATCAACAATGGAATATATGCTATCGTTGGGTGTGAAGGATGTCTAGTGAGACAGAAAAAAGGCCATTTGATTATCATCGAAAATTGAGTTGCGAAAATCTAGAGAAAAGGGAATTTTACTATTTAGCTCTTTTGCAACTCCTTAAGCCAT
This sequence comes from Lissotriton helveticus, assembly GCF_964261635.1. Taxonomy (NCBI): domain Eukaryota; kingdom Metazoa; phylum Chordata; class Amphibia; order Caudata; family Salamandridae; genus Lissotriton; species Lissotriton helveticus. Next base: position 163,485,451 of record NC_136062.1, on the reverse strand, counting down.
GGCGTACAGAAGAGGAACTACTTGGAGATTTTCTGTGTTACGAAGATTCTTTTAATGCAATCAAGGATACCATGAAATGCCCTGTTTTTCCAAATTATCTGCAAATGTTGAACGAAGAAATAGAGCAAGAAGCCACAATTGCTGCAGAGATTGCTAGAGACAGTTCTCAAGACAGTCAGAGTTCTGCTTCATTGAGTCAGGATCCACTTGGAGGACCAATTATACAAAATGAAGCTGCCACTGCCATGGATGAGGTGGAAAGAGCTATGGAACAAGCTCAAGATGATGTAGTTAACTTAGAAGATTTGGTGAAACAACTAAACCTTGAGCAGAAACAGATATATGACGAAGTCACAGAACAGATTGAACATGGATTCAGTCATGAGAAGAAAGATTGCTCATGTACATCATTTAAGCCTGTCCAACTGTACGTGAGTGGAGAAGCGGAAACTGGAAAAAGTTTTCTGATTAAAGCAATTGCAACTTATCTGCAGAAAAGGACTGAATCACCGCTGTCTTGTGTTGTTACCGCTCCAACTGGGCTGGCTGCACATAACATTAAAGGGATTACTTTACATCGTTTACTGATGCTGCCAGTGGAGCATGATAACAAATTGGAGTACCACAAGCTATCTGGAGATGCGTGTTCCGAAGTTTCGAGAGTCCTGAAGAAAATGAAACTTCTTATCATTGATGAAGTAAGCATGGTGTCAAATATAATGCTTGCTTTTGTGCATTTGAGAATGCAAGAAATTCTTAGAACAGACTATGATGTCTTATTTGGAGGAAAACACATTATTGTTTTTGTAGATCTACTGCAGTTGACTCCAGTGAAAGGACAACCTGTGTTCAAAATGCTCACGAGTCACTCATGAAGATACCAGGAAGTGCTTAGGAAGTATTGGAAACGTTAATATATGGTTAAACTTCAAATATGCAGAACTGCTTCAAAATATGCGGCAGGCAAAGGATGAAGATTATAAAAATATTTTACAAAATGTAAGAATCGGAAAAGTAAGTCAGCAAGGGAAAGAAGCTTTACATGGACGATTAATTTCAAATTTGTACCCAAATGAAAACATTCTTCCAGAGAATATTTTTAAGAAAACTAACGAGAAGAAATCTGGTATATGTTTGATGCCAACTCTGAAAGAATGTTCCATGTTCAACAACAAAATGTTACAGTTAGAAAATGAAGAGATAGTGAAACTGGAAGCTACAGATAAAATAGAGCATATGGGAGAAACAATTATTTTGTCTGAAAATTTGAAATCAAAATTGGATTCATTAGAGAAGACTATATCTAAAACTGCTGGTTTTGAAAAGACTCTGAATGTGTGTTTAAATTGTCGTATCATTTTGAGAAGGAATTTAAATGTTGAAAGAGGTCTGGTAAATGGAGCAATGGGTCATGTTGTTGGTTTTGTGAATTACAAAAATAGAGATGGAATTGAAATTTTAAAAATTAAATTTGATGGCATTGATGAAATAGAACAAATTTGTCGTTGTTCAGCTAGATTTTTGCTCGTGAAAGACTTATATGTTCGGCGAAAACAGTTTCTTATTTGTTTGGCATATGCGGTGACAATTCATAAGTCTCAAGGTATAAGTGTAGATAGCGCTTTGGTGAACATTGAAGTTCTGTGTTTAAAGAGGGTATGGCATATGTGGCATTATAACAAGTCAGAACTTTATCTGGATTGTACTTGATTGAGTGTGATGAAACAAAGATTTGTGCAGATCTACATTGTGTTAAAGAATACAATAGGTTAAGAAGAGAGTATGCTCCACATTTGCCTCAATATCCTCTGATTGAAAAACGTGTGGTAGGCCGAAAAAGAAGAAATGAGAGTAATTGCAGTGAGGTAGTAGCAAAAAGACACAAAGTAGACGAAACTGTAATTGTAAGCAGAAGGAAAAAAAAATCTGTTGAAGATGTTGTTGGATTTCACTTTGAAAACAGTTCTGGTGTCAACTGCTATGCTAATGTAGTGGTTAATGTTGTTTTTTTTCTTCAAAATATACAAGAACAGATTGTTGAAAATCGGGATCAAAGATTCTGTTTGTTGAATTCCGTGTTTGAGAAATGTACCAGTGATAGAGCAAAAATAGAAAGTGTTTCAGAAATTCGAAATCTTCTAGACATATCTACTGGTCAAAATCAATTTTCACAGAATATTCAGCAGGATTGTCAGGAATTTTTAATGTATATGTTTGATGTATTGGAAGATGAAGGTGTAGATATTAAAAATCTTTTTAGCCTTTCTTATCAATGGCAGCATGACTGCGACAACTGTACTTTATCAAGTACTACTAGAATAGACACTGAAAGATTTATATATTTGACTTTACCAGACTGCAAATCAGTGCCTTTTAATAATCTAGTTAAAGCAGCGGATCACAATATGGTGTGTCCCCAATGAAAGTCTACAATGCTGTCCACATTATTTCTACAAAATTATGGTCAGTATGTCATTTTAATGTTCCAACGATGTAGACCTGATGGAACTAAATTGACAACTTCTATTAAAAATTTCGTGGCTTCACAGTTATCGATATCAGGAAGAACCTTTGCAACTGCAGCTATTATTTTTCATGATGGTCCTTCTACAACATCAGGGCATTACACATGCTATTTAAAAAGTTGTAAAGGTTGGACCCAATGTAACGACACTCATTTGATTATCAAACAACGTTTGCCTTTTGGCTTAACAAATTCATACCTAGTGTTTTTACAACCAAAATTTAGGTAAAGGTAATTGGCCTATGAAGACGGGAGCAGTTAATAAAGGTTATTTTGCTGTTTAAAAATATATTCTGAATAAAAGTGATTCAGGTAATATTAAAAATTGACTTGTCATATAGGTACTGTAAGTGGATCTCATAGTAAGTGATATTAGTATTATAAAAAATGATGAACATGAGTGAGTCAGAGATGCTTTTACAAGTACTTAAATATTGTAAAAAAGTTGTAAAGCCTTTCTTTCAGAACGTCGGAAAAAAGGTCATTTCAGATTTTCTTTGAATTAATTTGAAAGTATACTCATACATCTGACACTATTTGGCCAAAAGGAAAGGTACAGGAATGAGTAAAGAGTCATGACTGAAACAAATAAGTATATGAAAATAATGAAAATATTTCAGATGTTCTTGGAGCTTTTCTTCTAGAAAGTCGATGAAATGGATTTTTTACTGAACAGCAAAGTACTTTGCAACAAGAAAAGGACCTCCATGATATACTATTTGGCCTCAAGGAAAAGTAAGTCAATCCAAGATTAGTGTTCATTTGTCATTTGTCAGTATCTAAGTTTTTTTTTAAAACACAATCTTTTAGATTGTGTTTTTTTTTCCCGCTGTCATATGATGAGTGATTTGAACTCACTGTTTTAAGTGAAATTCAATATATTCTGAGAACAGCAAAAATAAACTATGTAACATGTTGTACAAGTTATTCTATACTTTGGATTGTGTAAATTAAATTGTATTCCCATTCTCTGACACTCACTTTCCTTTTTCCATCCTCTTTCAGCTCTTTTTACTCACTTATAATGTCTTTCTCTCACTCTCTGTAAACCCCGTTCCTTTACTCCACTTCTTTGACAACCCCTCATTCTCATTTCAACTGTGTGCATCCCCTCTCTCCCTTGCATAACTTTTCAGCTTTCAGTCTCTCTGCTTTACTTCCCTTTTCCGTATTTTCCTCCTTTGCTCTTTTAGTAATTCCTGTTTACTCACTCAGCAGTATTATTGCACTCTATCACTATAAATCACCCACTCTCCCTCGCTTATCTTTGTTTGCTCCTTACTTTTGACCTCTTCTCTCTATTTTTCGTTCACTACTTCTATGTCCTCAGTGCCTCACTCTCCTTGTGTTATGTTCAGTTGTGTTTATCTTCCTTCTATCACTTCTTTTACAATAACTTCACTGCACCGCTCTCATCATTTTTCATCCCATTTCTTTTACTCTAGTTCCATTACTATCCCTCATTTCCTTTCTTTCAATGTCCTTCTCTTTACTTTCATCACCAAATTATTTTCTTTCAGTACCACTGTTTTAGTCGTCTTCTCCTCTCTTTCCTTTTTTTGCTCTCTTACTCATTTCCTTTTCTCACTCATTGTACTCCACCTCACTCAGTTTTTCTCTAGTGTGTCTGCCTACTAACTTCCTCAGTCCATTTCCCTCAATCGTTGTATATTATCCTCTCTCCCTTCATCCTTTCACTCTATGACTGTTCTTCACGTACTCTCAGTTATCTTCTATTCCTCATTCTTCTAATTGCATCCTTAATTAGACTGTTTTCTGTCTCAGTCAATATCTTTTTACTTACTTCTGTTTCCTGATTTAGTTTTGCTAACTCACATTGTTTTAGTATCTTTCTTACCTTCAGTTCATTTCTCTGTTCTTCTCTCTCTCTTTGTCAGTGATTCTATATGCCTTACTCTTTGTAATTTGCTCTCCTTCTATTTCTTTTTCTCTCTTTTTATCCTTCTACCTTACTTTATTTCCCTTTCTGTGTCCTTCACTCTTACTTTATTTCTACATAGAGTGTTATGATTTTTAACCTCTTCACTTGTATCTTTTAATTTAAAATACATATTTCATTAATTATAACGTATTTTTTCTTCTCTCTTTCACAGATACAAACTGTAGTAAAAAAAATTAATTAAAGTTACATTTATTATATGGCAAGTATGACTAAAAAAATGTAGTTTGTCATCACCCTTTGCTTTAAGCTCACTAACATTTTCTCAATCAACCTCACTCCTGTGTCTTTACTCTGCTTTCCTTACTTATTCTTATTCTACATGTTTACTTCCCTTTCCCTATTTTCCCTCTCATATTCAACTTCTTTCAATCCCTATTCTTTACTTCACTTACCCTCTGTTCCCTTCCTTTGCTTCTTCACTCATTCTCTTTTTCTTAATTATTTACCTTACTCATACACATACACCTCATCCCCCTCTCAACACATACACACACCTCTAACATACACCCCACACACACACACCACACACACACCTCATAAACACAAAAAATCCTCCTACACACACACCTCAAACACACACACACATTCCATACACACACATACATCGAACACATATACATCCCACACTGATATACTCCTCACACATATTTCACACACCCTCACCTCCACCCACACCGAAACACCCCACACAGCCACACCCACAGACACACCTTACACACCCACACCCCGGCCTACACCCTATGACTCCCTATAAGTCACACACACTGCATTACTTATGTTTCTTTGCTGTTTCACTCAAGCCCATTCAGGTACTGTTTCCTTTACTCTCTTTGTCCTTTCTCTTTCTCACTCCCCATGTCTTATCCTAATTCAATTTTCCCCCCTCTTCCCCCCTCTTTACTTATACTACCTGGTCTTTTCTCACTTTCCCTCATCGTTCTTCATTTATTCCGGTTCCGCCACTACCCTTCATTTCCCATTTTTTACTGTCTTTTCTTTTTCTTTCAACAGCCAGTCACTTTCTCCCACTATCTCTACTTTAGTCTTCTTCCTCTCTCTTCCTTTCTTTCGCTCCTTTAGTCACTTTACTTTTCTCACTTTCACCCTATTACACCTTCTCTGTTTTTTACTATGTAATAAACAATCCCTCTGTGTTTCTCCCTGTAGCTCTCTTTCTCTTAACATTACTCTCTTTGTGTTCTTCCCTCATGCTAACTCCTTCATTAAATTTTTTTTTCTATTTTTTTGGGGGGCGCGCCCCGGTACGCGTACCCTAAGAAAAAAAAATTGACAGAGATTCATTAAAAATATAGGTTTAATTTTATATATGAAAGGTAGTTCTAAAAAGAACTGTTTTTTTTCTTCTTTTTGTTGTTTTATATTTTTTATTGTTTTTTGAACATTTTGTACTTTTTTTGGCTTTTCAAAACAGTTTTATATTTTTTTGTATTTTTTATGGGAAGAAACAAAGAGAAAGGGAATTGAAAATGGCTCAACTGGAGCAAAAAAACCAAAAACTGAAAAAATTACTTCTTTTTTTTGGGGCAATCGTGATTGTCACCAGCAATGATGAGGAGCTTTACACTCTTTTCCCGATAGGCCATAAGCTTGCCACATCCAGTACAAGTGACTTTAAAATCACCAAATCGTTCCTGGATACAAGGCATCACCTCTGATGTTTCTGGTCCCGATTCAGTGGGTTGCTTTCTTTTGGAGCTGGTCCTTGAACACTGGGGGAGGTGACTGGCCAGTTCCCTGATCTCTGCACGAGAATAGTTAGCAGGATGCTTCCGGGTCATATGCCGAATCATGGTATTATTACCAAATGAATATTTTTTATCTGGATTGCCCTTTGAGAGTTCTGCACCACAGATTCGACATGTTACCTTGGCCGCATTAACTTTTTTCTTGCCCTCTGGAAGTGAAAAAAACTCCCATACAATGTGTTCTTTTGGCTTGTATGGGGTATGTTGTTCAGGCAGCCATCTGCTCCCCTCCTCCTCTTCCTCTCCCTCCTCCTCCTCTTCTTCACCACCAATGTATTGTTGTGGTGGTCCTCTTGGTGGTTGTGGTGGTGGTAGTGGTGCAGATGCTCCAGCTATTGCTGCTACAGTAGCCATTTCAAAGTACAAAAGAATTGTCTCTGTAGATGAAACAGGTCTTCCTCAGTCAAAGGACAAAGTCAGAGTAAGGAAGAAAGGTGGGGTTTTTTATCATTTGGAAAAAAAAACTGTGCTGAACCAATCAGAAGTGTTATTTTCAGGTCACAAGACCAAGGCTTCACTCATATGGACACCAAAACTGTTCTGCACCAATAGAAAGTGTTATTTTCAGGTCACAAGACCCAGGCTGGTCACAAGACCCAGGCATTACTCATTTAGAAACCAAAACTGTTCTGCACCAATAGAAAGTGTTATTTTCAAGTCACATGACCCGACGCGCTTACGCTACGCGCCCCGGGGTGCGCCCGTAGTCGCGCTCCGGGGCGCGCACGCGGGTGCGTAGCGTAAGTGCGTCAGGACGTTTCGCAATCGTATGCGATCGCGTGCTTTCGGTTGCAATTACGCTGTGCGTAATATGACGCATCACGCGTGTACGCGATAAGTCACGATGTTGTTTTCGTTCGCGGCAATAGCGCTCCCGGGACGCTCCCCGGTACGCGCCCCAGGGCACGCCGCGATCGTATGCGCACACGTGCTTCTGGGTGCGCTTACACTGTGCGTCATATGTCGCATCACACGTCTACGTGATACGTCACGATGTTGTTTTCGTTCGCGAGAAAAGCGCTAACGGGACGCTACCCGGTACGCGCCCCAGGGCGCGCCCCAAGTTAAATATAAAAATTTTGTCATAATTATACAATATAAAATTCGTTTTAAAATGTATTATTTTTTATACCTATAACGATTTGCTATTAAAAAACCATTGAAATTCACTGAAAAAACCATAGGTTTCACACCAGTTATAGTTAGGAATTAGCTTTTAAAAAACCTATTAAATTCACTGAAAAAACCATAGGTTTTACACCAGTTATAGTTAGCTGGAAATTTTACTCGCATAAAACCATTGAAATTCCCACGTTATAGTTAGTTGGACTCACTATAACTTGGGCGTGCAATGCACTGCTGATGACGTCACATATTACATCACTCATGACATGGTAAGTGACATCACTCATGACATCACTGATGACACCATCCTTGTGACAGAGTGACAGACCTCCTTTCACTGTAATGTAACCCTTGAAACAAATATTCAAAAATAGAAACAAAAATTTACAAAAAAATGGAGATAGCCATACCACTTACAACAACCAATTAAATAATTCCACCATCTATATACACATGCCGTCATTCACCAACAGTTCAATATAGTCACTCATGCATATACTGACTCATCATATGTAGTGATACACCTATACATCCTGTTACACACCGACAGTCATCCAAAAGTTACTCACACACATACTCACACATGCAAATTAACTATTCAACATCCATTTATTTGCATATACAGCTATACACACACTACCACTTTACTTCTAAGGAAACTTACACATACTTACTCTCTTAAACAATCACTTATAGAAACACATACTAATTTAAATAGGAACTCTTACAATCCCTCACTCTCACATATACTCACTTATATACATCAATATTCACATATACTAAATTAAAACATATGTAGTTACTGATAAAGACACTAGTGAGACAGTCATTCACTCACTAACACACAAATATACACACTCATCCACCCATACAGTCCTGCACATATGCTGTCTTCAAAACACATACAAAGAGAGAGTCAGTCATTCATGCATGTATGTGCTAAGTAATACCCCCACGAAACCATACAAACACTCAATCTGATACTAAGAAAAACATCTAATAACCCATGTACATACACATATACCTACTCACCAACCCATGCAGCCACTTATACAGAAAGTGAAACACTGATACATATATTTAAATATTTAAACATTACTCACTAATATTTATTTTCAGAAAGACACACATTCACTGGATGGTGTCATCAGTGATGTCATTTGAGATGTCATCAGTGATGTCATGAGTGATGTCACTGACCATGTCATGAGTGATGTAATATGTGACGTCATCAGCAGTGCATTGCACGCACAAGTTATAGGGAGTCCAACTAAATATAACGTGGGAATTTCAATGGTTTTATGCGAGTAAAATTTCCAGCTAACTATAACTGGTGTAAAACCTATGGTTTTTTCAGTGAATATATATATATATATATATATATATATATATATATATATATATATATATATATATATATATATATATATATATATATATATATATTACCTACTGGCGGTCGCCAGTAGGTATATATAGTTAGGACCTAGTTTCCATAGGAAATCAATAACATTCTATTGGGAATAACTTTGGCGCCGGTTGATGAATCTCCGCGAATTTCTCAAAGAAGATGGCCCCCTCCGCTCCTTTCCTGAAAGTTTTGGGGGGATTCATTCAGTGGGGGCTGAGAAACCAAAACGTGTTTTCCCATGTTATTTTCCAGTGGACGATTAGACACGGCTACAGCCCGAACCGCTGGACGGAATTACACCAAACTTGCCAAAATGGTAGGGACTGGTACGCAGTACGGCCTTTTGTTTAAATGGTGTAAATCCCTCCAGTAGTTGTTGAGAAAATTGAATTTGAAAAAATGTATATAGCTATATAAGCTTACTGTAAGCTTACTGTACTCTGTACCTTCCTGAGTACGAGCTGCATTCTGATTGGCTGCCAATGTCTGTCAACACTCCAAAACAGAAATTGTTGGCAGCCATTTTGTACCTCGGTAGACTGAGGCACAGGAAAGCAGAAAAACAAACGTGTAGAACTCAAAAAGGGGGCAGGGTAGAAGCACCCTGACCCCCTAGGCCTGCTTAGGGGTCCCACAAGGACCCCCCAGGCCCAGAAAATAGCGGGGTCTGCGCAAGAAAGCAGAAAAACAAACGTCAAGAACACAAAAAGGGGGCAGGGTAGATACACCCTCACCCCCTAGGCCTGCCCAGGTGGTCCCACAAGGACAAAAAAGGTCTAATTTTTTTTTTTTTTTAAACTGGTCTTATTTTTAAAAAATGACCCCCCGGGGGGACCAAATCGCAGCGGCATAGTGATAAAGAAGTGTGGGGGTCCACAATCCCCCCACGCTGCCCCCGGGACCGCCGCCCCTGGGGCAAAGCAACGCAGGCCCTTGGCGCATACTGGAGGCTCCTGGTGGGCTACTAGGCCCCCAGGGACCCCAAGTATGCAAGGTGAATTAGTTCCTATTCTGCAAACACGCCAGGGGTTGCGCTGGAGAGAGGTGTAAAAAAAGGGTGTGGCCTCATTACACCTCTCTGCAATGCAGCCCCCTGGCGCATACTGCAGGTTCAAGGTGGGCTAGTTGGCCCCCAAGGACCCCCAGTATGCAAGGGGAATTAGTTCCCCCTCTGCAAACATGCCTGGGGGCTGCGTTGCAGAGAGGTGTAAAAAGGGTGTGGCCTCATTACACCTCTTTGTAATGCAGCTCCCTGGCTTATACTGGAGGCTCCTGGTGGGCTAGTCGCCCCCCAGGGACCCCCAGTATGCAAGGGGAATTAGTTCCTCCTCTGCAAATGCGCCAGGGGTTGCGCTGCAGAGTGTTGTAAAAAGGGGGCGTGCCCTCTGAACACCTGCCTGCAAAAATGTAGTGAATCAGTATAAAAAAAATGTAATACATTTAAAAATTGTCATTTAAAAAACCTTTGAAATTCAATGAAAAAAACATAGGTTTCAGGCCTTATATAGTTCGGAATTAGCATTTAAAAAACCTTGCAAATTCACTTAAAAAAACCATAGGATTCAGGCCTTATATAGTTAGGAATTAGCATTTAAAAAACCTTATAGTTTTTTGAGTGAATTTCAAAGGTTTTTTAAAAGCTAATTCCTAACTATATAAGGCCTGAAGCCTATGTTTTTTTAGTGAATTTCAAAGGTTTTTTTAAATGCTAATTCCTAACTATATAAGGCCTAAAACCTATGTTTTTTTCTTTTTTTTTTTTTGTCCTCATATGCCTCTCCTCACCCCGTACCGTCGCGGTTCCACCCTGGGGTAATTTAATCTCATATGGTAGAAATAGTGCTGTTGGGAGCAAGTATATCACGCTCACCCTTCCTCCTTTAAGCAGACCTTCCGCCGAGATTCTGGAGAGGCTTAATCATAGGATTTTATTGTTCTATTTCACCTAAGTCTTAGCCCCCCTCACCATCACCCATATTGTTGTAAGAACGGAGTCCACAATCTGTATCTCTTCTCGTTCCGACCAACCATATCTAGCTTTGCTATAGCTCTCATAGCTCTTAACCAATTCAAGTCTGATGGATGGTCAACAGATACCCACATCCTACAAATTTCCCTCCGAGCCACCAGTATGCCAAAAAACACCAGCTTTGCTTTGTCGTTAAGGCCCTTACCTTGTAAGTCAGCTCTTCCCGTCATAACAAGTTCAGGGCTTACCTCCAGTTGTTGGCCCAATACGGCAGACAAGCATTTACTCACTGCTTTCCAGAAGTCCTCTATCGCAGGGCATGTAACAAACATATGCAAGTCGTCTTCGTTCGGGGCACTACATTTGGAACACCTCACTGTTCCGCCATCCTTGAATTTCGCCAATTTTTTTGTTGACCAATACGCCCTGTGGAGAGTAAACAAGTGGTTTCTCCTTAAATTCGCAGGTTTTACCACCTTGTAAAGAATCATCATAGATACTTGCAATTGGTCCTCAGTCGTGATCCTCGGCAAGCACTCTCCCCACAGGGTCTCAGGCAATGTAAAAGGTCCATCTTCTATTTCCACTATTGACCAATACCACATCGCCACTTCTTTTTTGATTGAGGGCTCCAAAGCTAGCTTTTCTTCAAAAACATTATAGTGCCCGATAAAATTTTCCTTCCCGACAGCCCAACTTTGTATCTGAAGATATTTAAACTTAGAGAACTTATGGCCCCACTTGTTTTCACAATACCTCCACGGTGCTAAGCTACCTTCTAAAAACAGATCCCCCATCTCTGAGGGCCCTCTGTTTTTAATGGCCTTGCCAATGCATCCTCGGACCAGCTCGGAGCTCCTGGTGTGTTCCAAATCGGTGCCATTGCGCTAAAATATGGTATCTTTGTTGCCCTCCTGACTCTGTACCATAACATTGCTGAGTCTTTCAGTACCTTTAACCTTATTTTTTTAAAGTACTTCGGGTCGGCAAATTTGTACATAAAACCATTCTGATCAATCATTTCCGTTCTAAGCAGTGCTGACATTAGTGTACCAATGGCTGAACTCCCTGGAGTACCCAAAAGCATTCTGCAGTTCCTCAACAAAAAAGCCCAAGAGTAGATCTGAAAATCCGGAGCAGCCAGGCCTCCTTTCAAAAGTTTTCTCCTAATCTTTTTCCAAGATAAACGCGATCCTTTGGATGCCCAAATAAAAGACCCAATCTCACTTTGCAGCTTTATGATCCACTCCTTCTCAAACAAAAGTGGTATAGAGTCGAAAAGAAAAGTTATCTTAGGTAAAACCATCATTTTCACCAAGTTAACTCGGCCATATAATGTTAGCGGCAGGTGCATCCAGCCTTTCATAGCCTGGGAGATTTCTTTCCTAAATTTAGCAAAATTAACTTTAGTAGGTTCCTTTATGTCTTGTGTTATTCGGACCCCCAAATATCTTATCTCTGTTTTGCATGCTATATCGTCTGCATTTAAGTTCCAGGACATGATCTCAGTTTTGTCCCTATTTAAACGATATCCAGAGACCTCACCACATTTCTTCGTTTAGTATCTATACAGCTCAATGATTGATGTAGATTAGGGGTTAAAATAACTATATCGTCCGCATATAGCCCGATCTTTCTGGCCCACCCCTGAAACTCAAAAGATGGAATCAACTCTGCCTCTCTAATTCGACACGCTAAAGGTTCTATATAAAGATCGAACAAGAGAGGAGATAAGGGGCATCCCTGCCTTGTGCCCCTCATTACTTTTATTGGCGAGGTTAATGTCCCGTTTACTAATACCCTCAAGGTAGGTGACTGATATAGCCGTGCCAAGACCGTGCCAAAATTAACCCCCATATGTAGATGTGCTATTAAAGCTTTCAAATACACCCAGTTAACACGATCAAATGCCTTGGCGGCATCCAAAGCAACTACCGCCAAGGGGAGATTTTGTGTAACTGCTACATCTATACTACTTATAAGGGAAAAAGTTAACTCCTTTAAATACCTGCCTTTGATAAAGCCCTTTTTATCTCTGTGTATAAGATGTGGGGCAACTCTGGCCAACCTATCTGCCAGGATCTTAGCAAACAGCTTGTAGTCACTATTTAAAAGCGAAATCGGCCTATACGAATCCATATATTTCGGTGATTTCCCAGGTTTAGGAATAACTATGATGTTCGCCTCATTCCATGATTCAGGGAGGGCCGCGTTTCCCCAAAAAATGTCATTGAAGAGCTTCATTAATAAGGGTGCCACACTCCCTGCCGACACCTTATATACTTCAACAGGAAGCCCAACCGGGCCAGGAGCCTTCCCTTTCTTCACATTCCTAATAACCACCTCTACTTCTCCCTGCGTTATCTCTTGATTTAATGTTTCCTGAAACTCTTCTGTCAGTGGATTCAAAACCTTCACCCAATTATCTATTTCCTGTTCAGCTGGGACAAGATCCTCCCTGTACACCTCTTCAAAATACCTGTGAAAGGCTTCAGCAATATCTTTTGTATCCGTAACAAATCGTCCTGACTCCCCATCTTTCACTTCTTTAATCATGCTTCGTACCCGGTCACTCCTTGCTTTCCAGGCTAATAATTTACTTGTGCCCTCATCATATTCAAAGTGCGCCAATTGACTAGCCTCGTATTTTTCTCTAACCCTTTTGGAAACCACAGTAACAATTTCTCTTTTCAATTCATCCAAATCTTGAACTATCTGTTCTTTAACCTCGCTACTCCCTGTATTTACTAGGTCTACCTCCTTTTGACGAACTTCCTTTTCCAGGAGCTCTACCCTATTAAAATATACTCTTCCTTTGCTTGCGGCCAGAGCTCCCAACCTCCCCCGTAGAAAAGCTTTACAGGCCTCCCAGACAATATCAATTCCCGCTGACCCCACATTGTGTTCTACAAATACATCCAGTTCCTGCCTTAGATTCTCCATCAACTCAGAGTCGTACAAAACCGTTCGATCCAGCCTCCAGACTGAGCCCAGATCTCGAGGCCCTGTCTTGACCACTAAGATAACTGCTGAATGATCTGACAGATGCACTCTGACATGCAAGATCTGTTTCGCTCTCTCCAACAATCTTAAATCTATTAAAATATAGTCAATCCGTGATCTATGGCGATATTTTTTATTATAATAGGTATAACCTAATACTTGATCTGACCTCTGTCTCCAAACATCACATAAACCAAACTGGTCCATCAATCCCTTAACCCTGTTTGACATTTTACTATTTACCTGCGCCCTATTGTTTAAAGATCTTTCCAGTTTATTATCTAATACGGTATTAAAGTCACCAGCAAGAATAATATTGACTGTAAGGCTGAGCATCTCCTTAGCTAGTTCATCTAAAGGCCCCACATCGTCCTGATTTGGACCATAATACCCTATAATATTGTACTTGAGGCCGTTAAATTTAATGGGTACAATCAACCATCTTCCCTTAGTGTCCACCACCTCACCCTCAATAATACAATCTACCCCCTGCCTAACCAACAGTGCAATACCTTTTGTTACCACTAATTGTGGAGTGTAAAAGACATGCTTCAGCCATCGCTGTGATCCAATATATTTCTTACTCTCCTCCCCTGTTAAGTGGGTCTCCTGCAAAATCATAATGTGTGCTGGGAGATCTCTCAGGTACTTCATAATCATATCCCTCCTGGACTTCACTCTTAGGCCGTTCACATTCCACAAAATCAGAGTCAGCTCTGCTGTACTACCCCCCATCATCCCCATATGGAAACTAGGTCCTAACTATAACTACCTACTGGCGACCGGCAGTAGGGAATATATATATATGTATATATATATTTCTTACTCTCCGCCCGATGAGACCGCCGTCTCACCCTGTCCGTTTTACTTACAAACAGTTCTCAAAGAAGACGAACAGAACAGACCCAAGTTTCTACGTGCAATTAGTGGTTTATTTCAAAGAATAAAACCCAGCAAGTCCGCATGACGCGTTTCACCTCCGACACGAGGCTTGGTCAGATGATCGCGTTGCGAAAAGCAAAGAGGATACTTATACATTTTCGGCATGGGGTTTGGGAGGAGTTAAATTCCAACCTCCCTATTCCTTTTAACCCCATAGTCTCCAAAACTCTACAGAGACTCATTGCAAACAATTGATATAAAATTCATGGCATAGTGCCAAACAGTTGTTTTGTTGTGAATAACAATGTCCCGACAATTCACAATTCATGCATGTTCTACTTGATAAAACTACTATACATACAATATAAAATCCGATAATGTACACAAATAACTATATTCATATATATACAGCTTATGTTATTATCAAAAATATATAATCTATATATCAAAAAATATACAATTAAATATTCAAGGGTGTCACTATACCATTAAATTCATTTATATACTCTCTAAATATTATATACAATGCTCGTCAAATGTCAGAACATGTGGAAATAAAAAAGCTTTCAGTATATATTCCCACTCCATGCTTATGTGTGTAATATCATGTCGGGACAAGAATTGCGGCTCCTTCAAGGAAACCACTACTCAATTGATTTAACAACAACCGGATATTGGTATATATAGTTAGGACCTAGTTTCCATAGGAAATCCACAACATTCTATTGGGAATAACTTTGGCGCCGGTTGATGAATCTCCGCAAATTTCTCAAAGAAGATGGCCCGCTCCGCTCCTTTCCTGAAAGTTTTGGGGGGATTCATTCAGTGGGGGCTGAGAAACCAAAACGTGTTTTCCCATGTTATTTTCCAGTGGATGATTAGACACGGCTACAGCCCGAACCGCTGAACGGAATTACACCAAACTTGCCAAAATGGTAGGGACTGGTACGCAGTACGGCCTTTTGTTTAAATGGTGTAAATCCCTCCAGTAGTTGTTGAGAAAATTGAATTTGAAAAAATGTATATAGCTATATAAGCTTACTGTAAGCTTACTGTACTCTGTACCTTCCCGAGTACGAGCTGCATTCTGATTGGCTGCCAATGTCTGTCAACACTCCAAAACAGAAATTGTTGGCAGCCATCTTGTACCTCGGTAGACTGAGGCACAGGAAAGCAGAAAAACAAACGTGTAGAACTCAAAAAGGGGGCAGGGTAGAAGCACCCTGACCCCCTAGGCCTGCTTAGGGGTCCCACAAGGACCCCCCAGGCCCAGAAAATAGCGGGGTCTGCGCAAGAAAGCAGAAAAACAAACGTGAAGAACACAAAAAGGGGGCAGGGTAGATACACCCTCACCCCCTAGGCCTGCTCAGGTGGTCCCACAAGGACAAAAAAGGCCTAAATTTTTTTTTTTTTTTAAACCTGGTCTTATTTTAAAAAAATTACCCCCCGGGGGACCAAATCGCTGCGGCATAGTGATAAAGAAGTTTGGGGGTCCACAATCCCCCCACACTGCCCCGGGGACCGCCACCCCTGGGGCAAAGCAACGCAGGCCCTTGGCGCATACTAGGCCCCCAGGGACCCCCAGTATGCAAGGGGAATTAGTTCCTATTCTGCAAACACGCCATGGTTGCGCTGCAGAGAGGTGTAAAAAAGGGTGTGGCCTCATTACACCTCTCTGCAATGCAGCCCCCTGGCGCATACTGCAGGTTCAAGGTGGGCTAGTTGGCCCCCAGGGACCCCCAGTATGCAAGGGGAATTAGTTCCCCCTCTGCAAACATGCCCGGGGGCTGCGTTGCAGAGAGGTGTAAAAAGGGTGTGGCCTCATTACACCTCTTTGTAATGCAGCTCCCTGGCTTATACTGGAGGCTCCTGGTGGGCTAGTTGCCCCCCAGGGACCCCCAGTATGCAAGGGGAATTAGTTCCTCCTCTGCAAATGCGCCAGGGGTTGCGCTGCAGAGTGTTGTAAAAAGGGGGCGTGCCCTCTGAACACCTGCCTGCAAAAATGTAGTGAATCAGTATAAAAAAAACATTAATACATTTAAAAATTGTCATTTAAAAAACCTTCGAAATTCATTGGAAAAACCATAGGTTTCAGGCCTTATATAGTTAGGAATTAGCATTTAAAAAACCTTGCAAATTCACTTAAAAAACCATAGGTTTCAGGCCTTATATAGTTAGGAATTAGCATTTAAAAAACCTTATAGTTTTTTGAGTGAGTTTCAAAGGTTTTTTAAAAGCTAATTCCTAACTATATAAGGCCTGAAACCTATGTTTTTTATATTTTTTTTTATTTGTCCTCATATGCCTCTCCTCACCCCGTACCGTCGCGGTTCCACCCTGGGGTAATTGCATCTCATATGGTAGAAATAGTGCTGTTGGGAGGAAGTATATCACGCTCACCCTTCCTCCTTTAAGCAGACCTTCCGCTGAGATTCTGGAGAGGCTTAATCATAGGATTTTATTGTTCTATATCACCTAAGTCTTAGCCCCCCTCACCATCACCCATATTGTTGTAAGAACGGAGTCCACAATCTGTATCTCTTCTCGTTCCGACCAACCATATCTAGCTTTGCTATAGCTCTCGTAGCTCTTAACCAATTCAAGTCTGATGGATGGTCAACAGATACCCACATCCTACAAATTTCCCTCCGAGCCACCAGTATTCCAAAAAACACCAGCTTTGCTTTGTCGTTAAGGCCCTTACCTTGTAAGTGAGCTCTTCCCGTCATAACAAGTTCAGGGCTTACCTCCAGTTGTTGGCCCAATACGGCAGACAAGCATTTACTCACTGCTTTCCAGAAGTCCTCTATCGCAGGGCATGTAACAAACATATGCAAGTCGTCTTCTTTCGGGGCACTACATTAGGAACACCTCACTGTTCCGCCATCCTTGAATTTCGCCAATTGTTTTGGTGACCAATACGCCCTGTGGAGAGTAAACAAGTGGTTTCTCCTTAAATTCGCAGGTTTTACCACCTTGTAAAGAATCATCATAGATACTTGCCATTGGTCCTCAGTCGCGATCCTCGGCAAGCACTCTCCCCACGGGGTCTCAGGCAATGTAAAAGGTCCATCTTCTATTTCCACTATTGACCAATACCACATTGCCACTTCTTTTTTGATTGAGGTCTCCAAAGCTAGCTTTTCTTCAAAAACATTATAGTGCCCGATAAAATTTTCCTTCCCGACAGCCCAACTTTGTATCTGAAGATATTTAAACTTAGAGAACTTATGGCCCCACTTGTTTTCACAATACCTCCACGGTGCTAAGCTACCTTCTAAAAACAGATCCCCCCATCTCTGAGGGCCCTCTGTTTTTAATGGCCTTGCCAATGCATCTTCGGACCAGCTCGGAGCTCCTGGTGTGTTCCAAATCGGTGCCATTGTGCTAAAATATGGTATCTTTGTTGCCCTCCTGACTCTGTACCATAACATTGCTGAGTCTTTCAGTACCTTTAACCTTATTTTTTTTAAGTACTTCGGGTCGGCAAATTTGTACATAAAACCATTCTGATCTATCATTTCCATTCTAAGCAGTGCTGACATTAGTGTACCAATGGCTGAACTCCCTGGAGTACCCAAAAGCATTCTGCAGTTCCTCAACAAAAAAGCCCAAGAGTAGATCTGAAAATCCTGAGCTGCCAGGCCTCCTTTCAAAAGTTTTCTCCTAATCTTTTTCCAAGATAAACGCGATCCTTTGGATGCCCAAATAAAAGACCCAATCTCACTTTGCAGCTTTATGATCCACTCCTTCTCAAACAAAAGTGGTATAGAGTCGAAAAGAAAAGTTATCTTAGGTAAAACCATCATTTTCACCAAGTTAACTCGGCCATATAATGTTAGCGGCAGGTGCATCCAGCCTTTCATAGCCTGGGAGATTTCTTTCCTAAATTTAGCAAAATTAACTTTAGTAAGTTCCTTTATGTCTTGTGTTATTCGGACCCCCAAATATCTTATCTCTGTTTTGCATGCTATATCGTCTGCATTTAAGTTCCAGGACATGATCTCAGTTTTGTCCCTATTTAAACGATATCCAGAGACCTCACCAAATTTCTTCGTTATATTATCTATACAGCTCAATGATTGATGTAGATTAGGGGTTAAAATAACTATAACGTCCGCATATAGCCCGATCTTTCTGGCCCACCCCTGAAACTCAAAAGATGGAATCAACTCTGCCTCTCTAATTCGACACGCTAAAGGTACTATATAAAGATCAAACAAGAGAGGAGATAAGGGGCATCCCTGCCTTGTGCCCCTCATTACTTTTATTGGCGAGGTTAATGTCCCGTTTACTAATACCCTCAAGGTAGGTGACTGATATAGCTGTGCCAAGACCGTGCCAAAATTAACCCCCATATGTAGATGTGCTATTAAAGCTTTCAAATACACCCAGTTAACACGATCAAACGCCTTGGCGGCATCCAAAGCAACTACCGCCAAGGGGAGATTTTGTGTAACTGCTACATCTATACTACTTATAAGGGAAAAAGTTAACTCCTTTAAATACCTGCCTTTGATAAAGCCCTTTTGATCTCTGTATAAGATGTGGGGCAACTCTGGCCAACCTATCTGCCAGGATCTTAGCAAACAGCTTGTAGTCACTATTTAAAAGCAAAATCGGCCTATACGAATCCATATATTTCGGTGATTTCCCAGGTTTAGGAATAACTATGATGTTCGCCTCATTCCATGATTCAGGGAGGGCCGCGTTTCCCCAAAAAATGTCATTGAAGAGCTTCATTAATAAGGGTGCCACACTCCCTGCCAACACCTTATATACTTCAACAGGAAACCCAACCGGGCCAGGAGCCTTCCCTTTCTTCACATTCCTAATAACCACCTCTACTTCTCCCTGCGTTATCTCTTGATTTAATGTTTCCTGAAACTCTTCTGTCAGTGGATTCAAAACCTTCACCCAATTATCTATTTCCTGTTCAGCTGGGACAAGATCCTCCCTGTACACCTCTTCAAAATACCTGTGAAAGGCTTCAGCAATATCTTTTGTATCCGTAACAAATCGTCCTGACTCCCCATCTTTCACTTCTTTAATCATGCTTCGTACCCGGTCACTCCTTGCTTTCCAGGCTAATAATTTACTTGTGCCCTCATCATATTCAAAGTGCGCCAATTGACTAGCCTCGTATTTTTCTCTAACCCTTTTGGAAACCACAGTAACAATTTCTCTTTTCAATTCATCCAAATCTTGAACTATCTGTTCTTTAACCTTGCTACTCCCTGTATTTACTAGGTCTACCTCCTTTTGACGAACTTCCTTTTCCAGGAGCTCTACCCTATTAAAATATACTCTTCCTTTGCTTGCGGCCAGAGCTCCCAACCTCCCCTGTAGAAAAGCTTTACAGGCATCCAGACAATATCAATTCCCGCTGACCCCACATTGTGTTCTGCAAATACATCCAGTTCCTGCCTTAGATTCTCCATCAACTCAGAGTCGTACAAAACCGTTCGATCCAGCCTCCAGACTGAGCCCAGATCTCGAGGCCCTGTCTTGACCACTAAGATAACTGCTGAATGATCTGACAGATGCACTCCGATCTTTCCAGTTTATTATCTAATACGGTATTAAAGTCACCAGCAAGAATAATATTGCCTGTAAGGCCGAGCATCTCCTTAGCTAGTTCATCTAAAGTCCCCACATCGTCCTGATTTGGACCATAAAACCCTATAATGTTGTACTTGAGGACGTTAATTTTATTGGTTACAATCAACCATCTTCCCTTAGTGTCCGCCACCTCACCCTCAATAATACAATCTACCCCCTGCCTAACCAACAGTGCAATACCTTTTGTTACCACTAATTGTGGAGTGTAAAAGACATGCTTCAGCCATCGCTGTGATCCAATATATTTCTTACTCTCCTCCCCTGTTAAGTGGGTCTCCTGCAAAATCATAATGTGTGCTGGGAGATCTCTCAGGTACTTCATAATCATATCCCTCCTGGACTTCACTCTTAGGCCGTTCACATTCCACGAAATCAGAGTCAGCTCTGCTGTACTACCCCCCATCCTCCCAAATCCCCTCAAACCTCAATAACACCCTGGTGAGAAAATAGCTCATGAGAATAATTTAAAAAAAATTCTTCCCCAGACCCACCTCCCTCCCCTCTCCTGCCCCTACCTCCCTTCCCTTCTCCCCCACTCCCCCCTCCCTAGAAAACCCAACCAGCTTCCTAATGCCCTATCTAGGCCCTTCGAGTGCCTGTTATGGGTGATGATGGCGTTTCCCCTCAACAGTTAACCTTGGTCACAGCAATAACCCTCTACACGCCTAATAGTGTAAACCAGTTCACCTTGAGCCTTTTTCTGTTACACATTCCCAGCCTGACATTGGTCCAAACCAGCATCAACATCCTCTACAAACCTAAAAGTGTGCATTTTATTCTTCCACATAACTTTTAGAAAAGCCGGAAATTTCAGTTGCACACTAGCTCCCATACTTTTTTTTTTTTAATCCTTTATTTATCATTTTCTTAGTTAACAGAAAACAGCCAAATAGGTTACATTCATACGAGTTACAAGCACTTGACAATCATATAGGTACAGTGTTTGAGCCAGTAATCCGAACAGGCAAGAATACACATATGTCGGTCCCCTCCAATCCCAGCAATACACCCACTGCATAGTACCAATCAGTATAGTTACAGGGACAGGGGAAACAGGGTTCACAAGTCGGGGTGATCAGCATGCCATAAGAGTATCATCCTGAAGTCTCCATCAACACTCTACACTACACAGAAGAAGGTCTATCAGGACGCCCCCACCAGTGTTAGAGTGCAGAACAGTGGCAAGCCGTTATCTATGGGTCACACATTTGGCCGCCATCATCTGAATCGTCATGTGCCGTTGCAGTGTTCGACAGGTATGCCTGTAGAGGACCCCAGATATCTTTTGGTCTGCTGCGAACTGGTAACAAATCAGCATAAATATTATGTTGTTACTGACAATAGACTACATCTCCTAGCCATTCCTTAAATTTAGGGGCTCTCCCCCTACCCCAGCGACAAGCAACTCTCCTCTTTGCAAGCAATAGGGCAGTGTCAACAAACCTACGAATTGGCATGGTATATTCAGTGTATATCCCAATAGCATAATTAATGGGTCTTTATGGAACACCCCTTCCGTCATAATCTGCAGTGCATCATCTATCTGTGACCAGTATTCGTGCACTCCGGGACATTCCCATGCCAGGTGGATAAATCCCGCTCCTTCCGCGTGGCATCGATCACACCTATCGTTATCTGCCAGGTGGAACCGCAGCTTACGAGCTGGCGTATAGTAGAATCTATGCAAAAATTTGAAATGAATAATTTTCAGTCTACTACTAGAAGATATATTAGCCGTGATGGCACAACAATAGTTCCATTGGTCTTCAGTAATTTCATGGCCCATATCTACACTCCACAAACGCCGCGCCGGACTCTCACATCCCGCACGTTGCAATCTAATGTTATTATACAATCTAGAGACAAGATGGCGTCCATCCGACAGCAGCATGGCATGCAATGGTAGAACCACTTCTGGTTCATCCGGGAAGTGTATCAATACATCCCTTAACCCATGTCTCAGTCTGACATAATAAAATACCTCCAGTGGAGTAGGCTGCACTCCCTGAAACAACTGTTCCCTGGTACGGAATTGCCCATTAAGGAACAGGTCGCCCCACTTGGCAATCTCCCATACTTCTTAATGGCTCGATCCTTTTGCCCAGCTCCCACTGCCTATTTGCCGTTACCACTGAAAGATCTGACCTGACCTCGACTCTAGCATTATCAACCAGCAAAGCTCCCTTCTTCAGAGCAGCAGCCAGAAGCTTTTCCTTAGGGCTGTATGTCAAAAAATTGATCAAAATCCTTCTGGGTTTTGAGTGATTTGGATTCAGTCTGAAGGAGTCACGATGTATCCTCTGAATATCAAGAGAAATCTCCTCCTCAGTTTCCTCTAACTGCAACTCTGTTTTTAATAAATGAACAATGTAACCTTTTATGTTGTCTCCTTGTTTCCCCTCTGGTAATTTCAAGATTTTTAAATTAATTCTCCGTTGCATATTCTCCAATCTTTCCAGCCGCTCTTCATGAGCCCTCTCCCTAAATCTGAACTTGTCAAATTCTTTGCTATTTTCCTCTACCTTGTCTCTGATCTCCTTAACCTCTAATTCAAGTGTCTCAGTACGCTTGCTCAGGTCATCAAACTTGGCTTCCAGCAGTCCACATAGCTCCCTGATCCCCTCCTGATTCGCCTTTGATTCCTCAAAACCCTTATGTACATCCAAATCTAGTTTTCTTAGGAGAGCAATAACCGTTCTGTCCAAGTTTTCAACCTCCGGTGGGCTCTCACTACCCCCTCCCTCACCTCCTGCTTCCTCTCCGCCACCCGGTGGTTCTGCCAAGGGGGAATCACTTTCACCTAAGCTTGTAGGTCGGACAGTGACCTCCTGTTCTTCATCCTGCTCCACGTCTATTACATCTTGATTATCTTGGTTTACATCCTCCATCTCTAACACCTGGTATCTGTTCGGGCTTAGATGATCTACCCAATCTTTCAAGCTATTTTCTAACCCAGGTGCCTTCAACCAACTACCTGCTTCTAGTGTTTCCCCACTCGTCTGTTCTTCCTTCCGGTTCCCACTTTTATTTAATCTAGCGCTGTCTGGGATAGAATCCTTCGATAGTATTAAAGTTTTGGGCAATGGTTTGAAATACGCATTCAAAGAGGGGTTAATTAGAATATTTTTTGCATAATATTCCTTCTTAATTGTTTTGTCTAGTATGCTTTTTAGTGTTATTTCCACAGTTTGAGCCTGGATCTCCTCTACAAGTTTTTTTTGGATTAACCTGTTTTTCCTCCCCTGCAGTTTTTCCTGCGCTTCTCAAAGCATACCCTGTAGCCTCTTTATTGTCCTCCCTCTTTGCTTGAACTAAGCCTTTTTTCTTATCACTTGCACTGTATTGGGAGACCTTGGATCGTGCCCCCCCCTGACCCCCACCTCTTTTATTCTGTACACCCACCCCAGAAGGACTCGCTTTAGAGATGGATTGTAACTGAAGAGTTTAGGCTTCTCCTACCTCTGCCTTTCTTTCTCCCTTTGTGCTCCCAGCTCCACGACCAATTGTCGCTGTACTGCAATCTGGCTGCTGCTCTCCTGCCTCTCCCTACCTCGGCAGCCGCTCTATTCCAACGTTCTCCTCCCGCCAAATGCTCCGCCGGCGGCTCCGTAGGAGGCTCCTCCTCCACTCCCCTCTGCCCGGATGATCGCTCTCCGTCTCGCACCGCCATACACTGCCTACGGTTAAACGCGGCCCGTAGACGATTTTGAAAACACAAATCCTCTGAGATCCGGTAGGAAGCTTTTTCCTCAGCTGGGCATCCCAGTATTAGACGCGTAGAAGGCTTCCCGTAACGAAAACGCCCCTCCTCCCTCACCGGCACTCGCGACCGACTACCTAGCTGGCCGCCATGTTTTCCCCTACCGTTACCTGCATGATTCTTTGTTGGTTTTTTCAGTGAATTTGCAAGGTTCTTTAAATGCTAATTCCTAACTATATAAGGCCTGAAACCCATGGTTTTTCAGTGAATATATATATATATATATATATATATTTCCTGCTTTTGTTGGATTTGAAACGGCCTCCCAGGTCGTGGATGAAGGCTCACTGCTGTCCCGGCGGGTCCGACGCAGCATCACAGGACGCTGCGAGTAACGGAACAGAGGCAAGCTGGAGCCTCTAGCAGGGGGAAGCCAGTTTGAAGCTCGAGGCAGTTTTTAAGCAGAGGAGATGCCCTCGTGAAATTGGTGCACTTTTAAAGGACATATTTGACTTGAGGAGATGCACCCACTTGGGTAAATCATCATGCACTACGAAGCCCAAAATGCCGTGGGGCCAGGCCCTGAAGCGGGCGAGATTAATTGTAATGGTGCATGAATTTAAAACGCCTCTTCCTGTCACCGCAAATGCCACTGATGAAAGGACTTGTTGTTCTGAAACACGTCTGGCAATCTGACTACAGGTGTGTGTTTTACGAAGTGCTCCTGCTGGCAAACTACCTAGTCAAATCAAGTCAAAGGGTAAGTTCATTTAGATCGTAATCTTTAAACAAATACATAGCACTTGATTGAGTTAAAATATTTCCCATCAACAACCACTCATGCAAATTTGTAGTTAAAATCTTATTCATTTGGTTAAGAAGAAAAAATGAGAATGATCTACCCCAAGACATATGACAATTAAAACTGGGTGCACATACAATTGATTCCTCCATTTAATTTTTATCCTAATAAAATTGATAAAACCGGCTATCTCTAGACAAGATTCAGTTTAAAATGCTAAAACCTAGTTCTGACTTATTATACAACTCTGTACTACCTTAATAAATTTCCCAAGGGCAATTGCAATGTCAATACTTGGTAGTTCTGTGATTAGCTCAATTGCTTGTCCCTAGTTCTTATTTCATATTTTATAAATATTGGGCGCAGCCAAAGTTTACGCTGATCTAAGATATTTATACAATCCAACAAAAAGTGCACGGTATCCCCTTTTGTACCCAGTCTGCATTTACAATGCCCGTTAGGGTCCAACATTTTGGTTTTAAATTCTTTGTTTGATAACCATGGGTTAATCCCAATATGTAACCTTAGGATCTCTTGTCTAAACCACGGGTTTGGCAAGAAATCCAAGTAGGGGAACCAGTTTTCCTTTGCCCATGCATTCATCATAAATTCCACCGATATTTTCTTACCAAGATATTCCCTATCCATACTTCTAGTAGCAGCTTTTCCATTAAATTTTAGCTCATATTTTGAACACTCTATTATTAGGGAATTACGG
The DNA here is from genome assembly GCF_964261635.1 of Lissotriton helveticus. NCBI lineage: Eukaryota > Metazoa > Chordata > Amphibia > Caudata > Salamandridae > Lissotriton > Lissotriton helveticus. The sequence goes on along the minus strand of NC_136062.1, from coordinate 163,459,966 downwards.
CATATATCCACTTTCATATTTTCGCAGGCCTGTATCATTCTCTTCCTACACATTTTTGCCCATTTTAAGTTACTTTGTTGTATTTCTTTCCAGCACCATTCATTTTCAAGGCGTTTCCGGAATCTAATTACTGCACTTTGTGCCTGTACCCCCCAAGCTGTTATCCCTAGTTCTGTTCCTATGGCTTGCACCATTGCTGATTTGCTGATGGGGGCAAGGATAAGAGGTTTTTCAAGCATTTTCCTTCTACTAGGTCCCAGACTCCCTTACCGCTCAAATAAAGGATTTCTGCTCCATAGAGTACTTGTGGTGGGATCATTGCATTGAAAGCTTTTAACAGTGGTCGATGAGACTTATCCCCATAGTCACGGTTGAACATTTTTAGACCAGCAATTGAAGTTTGTGCCTTCGCTTTTTGGGCTTCTAGGTGTGTTTGCCAATTTAATCTTTTGTCAAACCACACACCTAGGTATCGGTATTCATTTACAGATTCTAATTTAAGATCCCCTAAAAACCAATTAAACTTAATTACTTTTTTCCCAAAACACAGGATTTTTGTCTTGTCTAAATTTACCGTTAAAAATGTCTTTATACAATATTCGTTAAAAGAGTTCAACTTCCTTTGAAGGCCAATTTCTGTTTGATCCACTATTACAAGATCATCCGCATATAACAGACATGGCACCTTTTTGCCATTCATTCTTGGGCTGGCACTACCCTTCACTTCAAGGCATTCCGGTAACTCTGATAGAAATATCGAGAATAACTGGGGGGCCAGTAAGCAGCCTTGTCTCAAACCGTTTTCGATAGGTATTTTTGGAGTTAGTGACCCCTCAGTGTCCCTAATCACTTGAGCCCAGTTACCCCGGTGCAATTCTTTTAATACCGTCAGCAAGTCTCTTGGGATATTTTTCTTAATTATTATTTCCCAGAGGCAGTCCCTATCCACTGAGTCAAATGCGGCTCGGAAGTCCACGAAGCAGCAACACAGTTTTCCATTCTGCTCCGTCGACTTCCTTGCCATTGCCCATAGAGAAAAACAGTGGTCTATTGTTGAGTGTCCCTCTCTGAACCCTCCCTGTTCAATAGGTATTATTGAGTTCTCCTCAACCCAGTCATTTTGTCTATTTAAGACTAGTTTTGAGAAAACCTTTTCCCCTATATCCAGGAGGTTTATCAGTCTATAATTTTGTGGTTCCCCAGTACCACCCTTTTTGTGGAAAGGTCTAATTATTGCACCCTTCCAGTTTAATGGCATTTTTCCCTCTGTTAAAATTAGTTGGAAAAGGTGGGAAAGTAATCTTGCCCACCATTTTGTTTGGGACTTGAGAATTATCGCTGGGAGATTATCCGGCCCTGCAGCCCTGGTTAGATTCAGTTTCTTGATTGTTTCTTCTACATGGTCTTCTGTAAAGTCTAATTTGAATTCTTCAGAGATTTTCTGCCAACCTGGGGGTACTCTAGCTCCTAAGACTAATCTAGCTTCCTACAGTTCCCTTATGTATTTATCCTAGGCTGCCTCACTTACGACGCAAATCATGTTTACGGCTGGGGGAGACGATGCTGATTTTATCAATTTCCAAAATTGTCTCAAGTTCTTATCTTCAATTGATTCTAACAGCTTACCCCAGCATTTCTCTTTATAATCCCTTTTTGTATCGAGAACCATCTTTTTAAACTCTGCTTTTAGAAGAATTATGTGGTTTTTTCTCTCTTGGTTGAAATCTTTCCTTTGCTTTCTAGCTTCTGCCCTTATCTCCCTTTTTTTACTTTGGCAGTCCATTAAAAACCATTTCAAGCGGTTGACACGATTTATTGTACCTTTTCATTTATCCTTTTTTAATTCTATCCTAAGGCATTGGACTAATTGGGCTATTTTCTCCTCATACCATTCCAAGTTTTCCCTCTCGTGATTTACTAATTCTATCTTTTGTTGGAACGATTTTAGCTTTTCCAAGTACTCATCAGTTAATCTTGTTGTTGCGCGTTTTGGGTATTCCATTTCTTGTGGGATCACCTTTTCTGTTGGTTCCATCCTTTCCCCTTTTAACCTCACAGAGAGCTGGTTATGGTCACTACCCTCGCTGTGAAGTACCTTAAAATCCTGCACTAAGGGGAAGTTCCAAGCTGGCATAAAGACGTAGTCAATTGGGGAGTTTTGTAATCCTTTTTTAAAAGTCTTTTTTGCTGGGCAGTCTATTTTAAACCTGCCGTTTAAGCAGAAAAGGCCCTTTTCCCCTAGGTAATTGACCAAATCCCAATCCAGTTTCGAGGGAACACATGTTGGAAAACTGGCATTGCTTATTCCATAGGTGTCCAGTAATTCTGTATACCAGCGGTCCGCCTTCATTGGATGTAACTTATGATTAAAATCCCCTAAAATTAACAATATATCTGAGGTATACATTTCAAAGATATCATCTATATCCTGTTTGAAATTCCCCATCTCAATTACATAGTCACCCACATTGTCCCACTGCATATATACATTTATGACGATTATTTTTTCGCATGTCTTATCCAGGGTCAAATGATTTATCCTGCAGGCCAGTAACCATTTACACTTTACTTTTAACAATGTTACGTTACTTAATATTCTCGTCGAGATAAGTGTCATAATTCCCCCCGAGGCGCGGCCAAATCTTTGCCTCATGGCCAGTCGATTTAACTGGCATTAGCCCTCGAAGATAGGGGTTTGGCCGCATGCCCATGTCTCTTGTAGGCAGGCAATTGCTACTTCATTAACTTGGTTAAGTCATTGCCTAACCCATTTACATTCCATGTTAAGAGACTTAGGGTATGCGGCACCCCTCTCTCCTATTCTATCTCGCTTAGACCTCCAGCTACCCCACTTCCATCCATATCGCTCACAATGAAATCGCCTAGATAACTGCCTTGACTCCAGTTACCCCACCAATCCTCTTTTAAATTGTTATTTATCACTACCTTCAGTCGACTACCCCCATCTTCATTACCCTTGTGTAGCCTCACCTGTCTCTTCCCCAGATCTGCATGGCAATTTAGGAAATTCCTTCCTGGTAATGCATCGCCCCTTAGGTCTTTTTCGGTGATCACCCTTACTCCCTCTTGGAGTATCTCACTGGCTGCTCTCATAATTGCCTTTTTTACCAGGTCTGAGTATAATAATACTTTGTTATTTCCCTACCTGGTGTGCTATCTATGAAGCCCACCTCTCTCAAATCTTTTGTGCCAATCCAACTCAGGCTAATACACCCGCTGAAGATCGCCAGAATTTGTGTTCTTGTGGCTTTATTTTTCTTGATTTCTTGCCCCTTTGGTCTTCTTCAGTTGGTTCTAGGTAGACCCATTTGTTGTTCCCCTGCTCATATCCTTTCTCTGGGGACACTATGATTATCTGTCTAGGCTCTTTCCTCCCTGTTGGGCCCATTTCTAGCTCATGTGACTGTGGTGTTACCTCCAGATTACAATGCTTCAGGGGGGTCTGCATTTGGCTTTTTAGTGATGGAATTATTCGCTGTTTTATGGGTTTGTTTTTTTGTACTCTCTCTTTTGGGTCCTTGCTACTCTGACTCTTCTTTTGTGAGTTTTGTGACTTTCTTATGACTTCTATTGCCGAGGATCCGGTAGGTACGAGGTTCCGGGCCGTGACATTTAGTGTACCTCCAGTTTCCTTTTTCTTCTTCTTCTTTTCCTTTGTCGCTACCTGTGGGACATACTTTTTGCCTACCCTGCCTTTGGTGCGAGCTCTTACATGTTCACACCTCCTTCTTACCAGCATTGGGCGCCTAGATATATATACATCATCTAAGGACTCTACCAATTCACTTCCTGTACTTTGATCAATAATTTTAGGAAGCTCCTGCTGGTCTTAGCAAGGTAGTCATTTGTCCTTTGATTCCAGTCAGCTCGTCTTCTATCTTCTTTAGGAATTGCTTTTGAACATTCAAAACCCCATTGTTCATCAATGATACTTTGAGAATTCCCTGCAGAGTTTTCTGTAACATTAGTAATAAGTCCATCATTGAAGAAGTAGGTGCTACTGAGAGATCAGGGTCTTGTGGGCTGTTTATCTCTGGATTTACTTGACTTCCAGTTCTTCCAGGGTCCTGCCGATTTGAGTTGTTTCTCCTTTCATGGCTCTGTAGCTCTTGGTTGGAGGATACCCCCCAAATGAAGCTAGTCTCAAGGCTTTCTCTTCTCACTCGCTCTTCATTCCCCGGTGATTGGAGGGAAAACAGTTTTGGGGATGAAGAGAGCCGTGGTGCCATCAATTTTGAGCTATGATTGTGAAGTGATAAATTTATTAACAGAGGGTCCTCTATCTCATCCTCCAGTTCTTTTTCTAGCGCTCCCCTCTTGCTTTGGTTCACTTGGAGCACGTCTTCTGTTTCTGTGTTTGTTGTTCTCTCGGGGCGAGACTCCTCTTCAGAGTCCACGTTAATTGCTGTTGGATTTTGGACTTTGTAATGTTTACCTACAAAGTCTTTTACGGGATTAGAGGGCGCAGTGATCTTTTTTTTAGTAGATGTTGAAATGCACCCCTTTTTCGCTTGCGGGGCCTTTTTAGATCCTTTTTTACATTTCCCTTTCTTACGTCTCCCCTGGGAAATGTCCTCATGGGAAATCTGACTTTCTTGGCTCTCTTCCCATGACCTGGATCCTGCCGGTACGTCGCTAGTCTCCAGGCTATTATCTTGCGCTTCCTTCCGTGATTTCTGCCTAAGTTTAGGGCCCATATCTTTTTGGAATTATACTGGGGGGGTTGTTAACTTTATCCCTACTGGGCTCCCTGGTTTCTTCTTACTTTCCAATGAGAGCAAGTAGTAAACAGCTAGTAGTAATATCTCTGAATTTAAACATACACTCCTGCACACTCCACTCACTTACCTCTGTTGTGCACTATCCGCCAGCCTGCCTTACCGAGGATTAAATGGTATTCTCCTTCCTCCTCTGGCAATCTTTTTCCGTCTTCTACCCCTAATCAGGGGTGTCCTAATGTTCTTCGGGTGGGCTGGGCTAGATATTAGCCATTCTATTTAATCGTTGATGCCGTTTCTGTCTCTCCCAAATTTGGCTGCTACCTTCAGGCTTATTACATCAGCCCCTGCCCCAGCTGCCGGGGCACTCGGGCTCCAACTCCACGTCGTCCCCCTAGGGTCACGTTAGGCCGTTGCGCTCGGTCCCTAAGTCCCTAGGTCTCCCCAGCTACGACCTGAGATGCTTGAGGGGCTTTTGCAGGCAACGCGGTCTTTGTTCCGATGGGAGACGCGGGGGGTGAGATTTGAATCCACTCACCCACCGCTTCTCCGTGCCGCTCCTACTTCGCGGCTCGACAGTCCGCGGTAGATTAGCCCTCTGTGCGCCTTCACGGGACGCACAGATCGCGGCGTTTGTCTTTCAACAGCCCCTTCCCGGGTCGGTTTGGTACGCGTTGTTTGGCGCTATTTGGTCCTCCGGTCCTCCGGTCCTCCGGTCCTCCGTGTACGGCGTTCGATTGTTTGGCTGCGTACGGCTCCGTACGTCACTCCTCACTCCTCCAGCGGTGATCCGATGACCCTGCTCGACTCGGCAAGGCTAGGCAAGGCGTGGCTACAACATGGAGTCCGCAAACTACCAATAAAGAGCATATTCTTACCTCTGGGCAGCCTGTTTCCATATTGGGTTCCTGCTTTTGCTGGATATATATATATATATATAAAATACCTTTTCAGGCATAGAGTGACAAATAAATTATGTAAAAAAGAAGCAGAGAACTCTGGGTAGTTCTCAAGTTTATGTGGAAAGCAGTTCCTGTATAGAGCACTCTCAACACCAGCGACACTCTAGATCTGCTCACCTCAAATGTCTGCTTTTCTATCAAAGTCTTTAAGCATAGGATTAGCACAGTGCTATCCACACCGAGATCGAAATGGACAAAGTATTTTGCCATTATCTATATATATATATATATATATATATATATATTACCTACTGGCGGTCGCCAGTAGGTAGTTATAGTTAGGATTGTTTTCCATAGGGAAATCGCAACATTCTATTGGGAATAACTTTGGCGCCGGTTGATGAATCTGCCTGAAATTGTCCTCAAATTTGCCTCGTGGCGCTCCGGTCCTTCCCTGAAAGTTTGGGGGGGATTCGTTAAGCGGGGGCCAAGATAAAAGGGGGGTCCCAAAACGTGTTTCCCCCATGTTAATTTCCATAGGGCGGTTGGACTCACTTTTAGCCCGAACGGCTGAATGGATTTCCACCAAACTTGGCAAAATTGTAGGGACTGGTAGCCCGATGTGCCTTTGCTATGTCTCAAGATATGCGCTCCAGTGGATTTTGAGTAATTTAGGTTCAAATAAATATATATATCTATAGCCGCGCCCTGGTACGCGCACCGGGGAGCGCAATAGCGCGTACCGCGAATACGCGAGCGGAAAGCTGATTGGCTATCGGGTGTTTGTAAACATTCCAAACAGACTGGAGCGGCCGCCTTCTTGTTTCTCGGTAGGATAGAGACACAAGAGGGGCCAAAAACAAAGGAGAAATAACCAAAAGGGGGCAGGGTAGACCCCCCTGACCCCCTAGGTTTGATGTGGGGGATATAAAAGGGCCCCGGCACTGAAAACGAAAAAAAAAAAAACGATTTTCGCGGGGGGAGCGACCGGTACGTGCCCCGGTACGCGTACCGGGGAGCGTACAGTGGAGAAAAAAGCATGACAGAGTTTCCCAAAAAAGTTGCTTTTTTTATACATTAAAGGTAGTTCTAAAAAGAACTGTTGTTTTTATTCTTTTTGTTTTTTTATATTTTTTTTATTGTTTTATATTTTTTTGTATTTTTGTAAGGGGAGAAACAAAAAACAGGGAATTCTAAAGGGCTCAACAAGAGCAAAAAAAAAAGCGGAAAAAATTAATGTTTCCTTGGGCACTTGTGGTTATCCCAAGCATGGTTAATAAGTGTGATGCTTTTCTCTCCATAGCATATTGTTTGTCCACAAAAAATACAAACCATTTTAAAATTGGAAAACTTTGTTTGTATGGTGGAGCACATCTCCCTAACTTCCGGTCCCGATGGGAACATTAGTTTGGAAGGTGCTGGCAAAAGATTGGACAGTGTTTTTGGCCAGTTCCCTGACCTCTGCCCTAGCATAGTTATTTGGATGCTTCCGTTGCATATGTCTGATCATGGTATGGTTGCCAAAGGAGTATTTTTTGTTGGGATTCCCCCTTGACAGCTCCTGATGACATATTAAGCAGGTTGCCTTAGGCGCATTTACTTTTTTCTTGTCCTTGGGGATTGAAAAAAACTGCCAGATGATGTGCTCTATAGGTTTGTAGGTAATATTGTCCTCTCTGACGAATCTCCTCTCCTCCTCTTCTTGATCTCCACCACTGTGAAGTTGTGGTGGTCCTTGTGGTGGTGGTGGTGGTGGTGGTGGTGGTGGTGGTCCAGAAGCTCCAGCAGCTGCAGCTAATGTAGCCATTTTCTACTGAAATAACTGCAGGTCTACCTCTCTCAAAGCACAAAGGTTGAATGAGGAAAAAAGGTGGGGTATTTCATCATTTGGAAAAGAAAACTGTTCTGAACCAATGAAAAGTGTTATTTTTAGGTCACATGACCTGGCCTTACGTCATTAGGAAACCAAAAGTGAAATGAACCAATAAAAAGTTTTATTTTCAGGTCACATGACCCGACGCGCTTACGCTACGCGCCCTGGGGCGCCCGGGGACGTGTACGCCGCGGGCGTCATATGCACCGCGCGACTACGCGATCATCACGATGTTGTTTTCGTTCGCGGCAATAGCGTTAACGGGACGCTCCCAGGTACGCGCATCGGGGCACTTACTGGGGCGCTTACCGGGAAGCGCACCGTGAGCGCTCCATGGCAAAACACAAAAAAAACCAAAAAAAAATAATTACATAATTATACAATATAAAATTCGTTATAACATTTTTTACTTTTTATACCTATAGAGATTTGCTATTAAAAAACCATTGAAATTCACTGAAAAAACCATAGGTTTAACACCAGTTATAGTTAGGAATTAGCATATAAAAAACTTATTAAATTCACTGAAAAAAACATAGGTTTCATACCAGTTATAGTTAGCTGGAAATTTTACTTGCATAAACCATTGAAATTCCCACGTTATAGTTAGTTGGACTCACTATAACTTAGGCGTGCAATGCACTGCTGATGACTTCACATATTACATCACTCATGACATGGTCAGTGACATCACTCATGACATCACTGCTTACTCAGAATAACCTCTCATCATAAATCTGTTCTTACTGTCAGTTTGAGCCTGCAATAGATCTATATTGTTACTGCAAATTATTCTTATCCACAGCATCCCCTCATCTCCCCATCGGGGATGGTGTGTATTAGATGCCTCGGATGGTGGCTTGTGGCATGCAGTAAGGTATTCTCTGCAGTCTTCTTCCGATATAGTTTTGTTTCTATGTTGCCATCAGCTATATATATCTCAAAATCTAAAAAGTACACTGATTGATTACTAATAGTGGCAGAAAAGTGCAAATTCAGTGAGTTCATATTAAGGACTTGGTCTTCCCACCATCCCATATGGAGGCATCCATAACTTGGTGAAAAGCACGCGCCCATTGCCACCCCTCGTGTTTGCTGGAATATTTGATTCTGAAATAAAAAATAGTTGTTTTCTAAGCAGAATTATATCATATTTACAAGAATTATGTTGTGCTGGTATAAATGCAGTGGTCTGTAACTTAGGAAATATTTAACCGCCTTTATGCCGTCCTGATGATGCATACTAGTATTTGAAGAAGTAACATCAAGGGACATTAATAGATAACTTGATTCCCACGTGTAGTTACTAATGTTTCTAAGAAAATCACTAGTATCCTGCATAAATGACAGCAAAGTTTGTACATATTCCTGTAAAAAGAAGTCTACGTATCAGGTGGTATTTTCTAACTGACTGTTCCGGGTTGAGATGATTGGTCTGCCAGGCGGTTTAGTAGCGTTCTTATGCACCTTTAGTATAAAATATATCACCGGCATGGTCAGGTGTTCATTCTTGAGATATTTAAATTCATCACTGCTATGGAGGCAAGCGCTTTTCCAAGCAAGTAGTTTGGAGTGGAAATCATTCCAGGCAGCCTTTACTATTTGGATGTTGCTCCTTTTATAACCCTCTCTGTCATTTAGCTCTTTGTTGCTTCTACCAAACAGTCTTTTTTAGGCCATATTACTACATTTGCTCCTTTGTCAGAGTTTCTGATAATGATTTGATCATTTATTTGCAATTTCTTCATTAGTTTAAAATACTTGTCACTCTATTAGTTGTATTTGTTGCGGGCATGTTTTGCTGTTATGTTACCATGATTTATAGCATGCATCGCTACTCGTGAGTGGCCCGGTGCAGAAGGGCCAATGCAGAAGACAGTAAGGAACTGAAAGGGCTACCAGTTAGATAAACAGCAGCGTTTTCAGTCTTTTCTTGAACAGGCAGATTTCCTGAATGCTGCGCAGTTTGAGGGGAAGCGCATTCCAGGCTTCGCCGCTTTGAAGGATAAATAACTACCTCCAATTCTGCCCAGTTGAAACCGAGGGATGGATGCTAGGCACTGTGAAGCGGGTATGAAAACTAAACCGATTCTTCAGATAGAGGGGCCCTGATCCATAGAGGGCTGAAAGGGCCATTGTGAGAGCCTTAAATTTGAATCTTTGAACCACTGGGAGCCAGTGCAGATCACGCAAGTGTTGTTTTACGCTAGACCTGCACGGAATGCCCATCAGAGCTCTTTCCGCCGCATTCTGTATTACTTGAAGTTTCTAGAACTGTTAACCTGGTAAGCCAATATAAAGTGTGTTGGCATAGTCAAGGCGACTAAGAATCAAAGCACGCATGGCCATCTCCTTGGCAGTCCTAGGAAAAAGAGGCAGAAACTTCCTAAAAGACTTCACTGTGCCAAAGCATTGGCTTGCCAGTTTCTTTACTTGCATAGAGAACCTGTGGTTTTCCTCAAACCAGACACTCAAGTTCTTAACTGCCTGTCCTGTAGAACTAAGGAGATGGTATTCAGGTGGTCATAGGGCTTCCCTAAACTGTGGGGGAAAGGATCTGTACAAGAGGATTTCAGACTTATCCTCATTGCACTTTAACTGAGCAGCTGCAAGCCATTTAAATACGGCTGTTAGACAGTTTTTTTACTTTTGTTGGGGTGGTATCAAAGTCCTTCCATGTGCAGAGGACCTGGGCATCATCAGCATAAGCGATGACCTTGGCTCCCAGCTCCTCAGCCAAATATACCCTGAGGTACTCTTGTGGTCACCTTTCGATGAAAAAGGGGGTAACCACACTTGTTGTGATCGGTCTTCCAAAAATGATTTGATCCAGTCTCACACTAGGCGGACAACACCAATGTTTGCCAGGCGTGCTAGTAGCAGAGAGTGTGGCACTGTATTCGATAGGTCAGTTTTTTAATCTCTGAGGTAACATTGTCATTGAAAATGTCTAAAGAGTCTGAAATCATGATTGGTTGGAAAGTTGGCTTGGGTGTAAATTTTGTATGTACTGGGTAATTGACAGGTAGATTCGCCTCCATTACCCATACTTTCACTTTGTAATTGATGAAGGTTCATGAGTAGATCAACATCAACTGATGTCAAGAAATCTGGGCTGGATACACTTGTGTTGTCTGCTGCATATTGTTTATTTTTGTCAGTATTTTGCAGGAGATAATATTTCCACAATTCAGTTTCTGAATAAACCGATATACATCTATGCGCATAAGTTTCTCTCCGGGCAGAACTATAACCTTAATGAAATCAGTTGTTTTTCAGCTTCATTTAAAATAATGGGTGTCAAGTTTATGATGGTATTTGAATCGTTATCAATTGTATTTATTTGATTTCCATTTGTGTGTTGGTTTTCTGTATGGCCTTGCATTTCCGGCATTGTTTGCATCTCTCTCTTCATTTTTTGTTGCGTCTTACTCTGGCTTCACTTGTTGATCTCTTGGTCCCAAAGTTTGCCGTCTGTCCTGTCACAGGAAGTCTATCTCCTCTGCCAGGGAGAGTTTTGGAAAACCTGAACATTGCCCTCCTCTGTTTTGTTCAGATTGTGATTCACTTTCAACTGCTGAGCTGAGATCTGAAACAAAGGTGGAAACTTGAACATTCGTACTTGTGCTTGCGTGACTCATATCTTGGTACTTCATTTCTTCCTGCTATTAGTGAGTCATATTTTTTCGCAAATTTAAATACTTGCCCACTTTCATAATCTTGCTTATCACTCTTAAATATGAAAGCCTTTCTCTTTTTGATTGTTTCTTCTTCTGTCAGAAGTCTTGTAAGCATGTCTTCACAATATTTACTGATTGTATTTGTTACTTCCAATTTATTGATTTCTTCATTCAATTCATCAATCTTTTTCTTCAACTCACATTGATCACTTTCTGTATAAATTTAGTAAAATCTGCATGAGTTTACGTGAGGAGTCAGGATTGCATTCAGCCCATTCGCTTAGCATCTTAGAATCTGGGTTCTTGTAACTAGGTGCTAGCATAAATATTATGCCTCTCGGTATTCTACTGACCTCTAGGTATCTCAACAATGATTTGTGTTCCCACCATTTTGATTGTTCGCTCTTCATGAGCTTTTCCAGTCTCTTAAACATATCCCTTATGTTCGTAGCTCGTCCCTGGGCCGGGCTTAATTGCACGCTGTCCTGAAATTCTGTGTTGGAAGAGTCATTTAACATCTGATCAGCCGCTGCCTCCCTACTCCGCAGCGCGTTGGTGGTCATGGTGCTTACAAATGCACACTTGGGTTATCAGATGCCAGCCTCAGTTAATACTTTCGGCTCGCAGCATGCACACCTCCTAACCGGGCTCTTTAGAACTTCCCTATATATGTACATAGCAACATACGTTGAGCAAAGAAAACCTCTTGGAGTGCTGGATTATTTTCCCTTGAGTGGAGAATTGCAGTTTGAGATATATATATATATATATATATATATATATATATATATATATATATATATATATATATATATATATATATATATATATATATATATATATATATATATATATTGGTGATCAAGTCCGGGTTTCCCGGATGAAACGCGTCATGTTGCCGTTCCCATCGATGGAATAAAGCACTCTTATCACGAATCCCTCGTTGTGGTCTGTACCTGTGTCTGTGTTGTAGCTGCCGGCTGGTTGCTCGCACTACAGGATTGTGGAATCTTATATATATATATATATATATATGTGTGTGTGTGTGTGTATACGGAGTTAGCATTTAAAAAACCTTAGAAATTCACTGAAAAAAACATAGGTTTTAGGGGTGTTATAGTTAATTGGACATTTCACTCGTACAAAACGATTGAAATTCCCACGTTATAGTTAGGTGTACTTACTATAACTTGCGCGCCTGTAATCCACTGCTGATGATGTCACATATTACATCATCCATGACACTGTCAGTGACATCACTGATGACATCTCAAATGTTTTTCAAATGCTAATTCCTAACTATAACATGTCTGAAACCTATGTTTTTTTCAGTGAATTTCAAAGGTTTTTTAAATGCTAATTCCTAACTATAACATGTCTGAAACCTATGGATTTTCAGTGATTTTCAAAGGTTTTGTAAATGACCATCATTACTGAGCGCACACCGGCTCCAGGAGGGGTCACAGCGCTTTACCGCTGCACGCTGCACTGACCTGACAGCGGGGATCATAGCTGAGCGCACACCGGCTCCAGGAGGGGTCACAGCGCTTTACTGCTTGCTGCACGCAGAGGGGAAAAACCACGCAGCGCCGCTGGGTTCCTGATGCTGTAACTGGACTACAGCTCCCAGCCTGCTCTGCCTGCTCTGCAATCACACCGCTTCCTCTTCCTGTGGAAAGCGCCAGGAGGCGCACAAAAGGGAACAGCTTCCACAGAGGAGCGGGGGTCATTACTGAGCGCACACCGGCTCCAGGAGGGGTCACAGCGCTTTACCGCTGCACGCTGCACTGACCTGACAGCGGGGATCATAGCTGAGCGCACACCGGCTCCAGGAGGGGTCACAGCGCTTTACTGCTTGCTGCACGCAGAGGGGAAAAACCACGCAGCGCCGCTGGGTTCCTGATGCTGTAACTGGACTACAGCTCCCAGCCTGCTCTGCCTGCTCTGCAACCACACCGCTTCCTCTTCCTGTGGAAAGCGCCAGGAGGCGCACAAAAGGGAACAGCTTCCACAGAGGAGCGGGGGTCATTACTGAGCGCACACCAGCTCCAGGAGGGGTCACAGCGCTTTACCGCTGCACGCTGCACTGACCTGACAGCGGGGATCATAGCTGAGCGCACACCGGCTCCAGGAGGGGTCACAGCGCTTTACTGCTTGCTGCACGCAGAGGGGAAAAACCACGCAGCGCCGCTGGGTTCCTGATGCTGTAACTGGACTACAGCTCCCAGCCTGCTCTGCCTGCTCTGCAACCACACCGCTTCCTCTTCCAGTGGAAAGCGCCAGGAGGCGCACAAAAGGGAACAGCTTCCTCCGCGTCGCGGACGCGCGTGGGCGGCGCCGGGCGGAGCCCGGGCAGAGGGCGGGCCATCTGTGGCCGTCAGGGGACGGCAGAGGACAGGACAGGCCGTATCCCTAAGACTCACCACACGAAAATGGGTAAGAGAAAACTCCAGACTTCGATTACAGGGGGTACCAGCAAAGTCAAAATTGCTCGCAAATCACATGCTTCTGAAAGCATTTTGACGTACTTAACATCAGCGGTGGGGAAGCTCAATAAAGAAATTGCTGAGACAGAACGGGAACTGGGCTTGGAAGGTGTAATCATAGACTCTAATGAGACAAGGATACCCCTAGAGCCAAATGTAATCATCACCTCTACACACGATATCGCTTCTACCTGCCAAAATATAGTGATACACCAGGACCCTACAGTGGCCCCTGAGACTCGCGAGTGTTCTCATATACCGGAGGTGGAAGCCAAAATTTATAAAAGCAGAAAAAGAGGCAGACTCATTAAGGCACAAACCATACGGTATAGAGCTAGCACCAAAGCACGTCAATTCTCAACCAAGCTGGAAGGTTCAATTAAAAACATGCTAGAAAGGGTACTCACAGATACCATTGAAACTATGTTGATTAAGATCTCCAGTGACATAGTAGAAACGTTGAAAGACTGTGTATCTGGTATCCTAAATAAATGCGAGAGAATGAACTCATTGGTGCTCCAAAAGGTGACGGACCACCTCGCTTTAGATCCACAACAGACATTGAAACACCATTACCAACATATGGAGGTGTCCTGTAGTGCTGACCGAGTACTTGTGCCGCTTAAGCCCACCACAAGTCTCACAACTTCTACCCTTACGTCTAAACCTGCGGATAAAACCCCCCACTTAACCCGTCAGAATAGCACTGATCCTATAAATACCCCCAGACCAGATTCCAGAGAAGAGGGTGCCGTAAAGACAGCTTGCCCTAGAACGAGTAATGGTCAATACCTTAAACCTATGGTCAATCTACCCCCAGAGGCAACACCGTTCGTGGCAGTACTGGTCAATGTACCAAGGCTTAAACAAGGAGACTCAGAAACACAATCAACCCTCATGGAAAATGTAAAGAGTTGGTGCGATAATAACTGCTCAGGACCTAGAGACATTTCTACATTCATAAGTCTAGCGAGAAGAGTTTCCTGGCTGGGTCCGTCCGCAAAACGCTTTTCTGACGACTGTGTCATCATTAATTTTAAAAACCCACATGTTTGCACAAGGTTATTTTGGGACGGAACAAATATTGCTCATGGACAAATTCGTGCGGTTCCTTTAGGTTTTTTCTACCCCTGCCCTGCTCAACAAAGTCCCTGGTTGATTAAAAATACCAAGAAAATTATACCACGATCCAATGTGCATTTAGCTAACTGGGCTACCGAACCTTTAAATTCCCTTTTGACTCACAATAATAACAAACCTGCGGCCTTGTCTTCAGGCCCGGAACTCAGAAACAGTTTTGATGTTCTATCAAACCTTGACACAAACATCTGACTGTCCACGCAGAAGGGGGTGGAGGATCAGCCCGGAAATAACATTGACACTCGAAATGTCAAGCTAATGACATGGAACATATCTGGTCTTCAAGCCAAAAGGGAAGACACGATTTGGCTGGAAATTATTAAGCAACATGATGTGGTTGTGTTACAAGAAACTTGGGACACTGAATGCAATTTCTGGGTTGAAGGTTATACATCTTTTTTTGTAGCTGCACAAAAGTCGTCTAGGGGTAGGAGCAAGGGAGGCCTCGCGCTCTTAATCTCAGTTAAACATATGGGGGTGATGAAAATGCTAAATGTTAACTCTCCCAACTGTTTAATATTGGAGGTTCAAAATAACTCGGGGGAGAAAATCCTTTACGTAAATTTTTATAATTCCATAGAGGGTACACAAGGCAGTGAAAATATCCTCATGTTGACAGATTTTTTAAATGATTACAAAAGGAGTCAAACTACATTTGTTCATTATATCCTTCTTGGTGATTTTAATACACACATATGTCATCTTAATTGTTATCATGATGTTTGTTTGGAAGATGATTATTTGACCCACCCGCATTTTGAACACTCTGTTAAGGGGGGAGCTTTAGAAGAACTGCTGATAAATTTAGACATATCAGAACCCGTCTTTGTGAATAATAAAGACAGAGTACCAACATATAGTGCTAGGGGGAGCAATACTATCATTGATTTTATTTTTGGGTCACCCAGTATACTTAAAAATGTTATCTTTTATAATGCAATACAGACGGCATTTAGTGACCACAATCCGGTTATTATGGAATTAATTAACACAAATCCTACCATAATAACTACCGGACCACATTTAATTTATCCTACCGTAATCCGGGCTCATGATCAAGGTAGACGAGTTAAATGGTCTAGAGTTATTCCCAATGATTTTTTTAATGATTTGTGTGACAAAGTAAGTCTAGAATTAAACATCTGCAGAGACCCACTGACATCAGGAGGGAATGTTATTAAAGCCTTTGAAGTTATCTGCAAAAATGTTGCCATGGCACTTACGTGCAAACCTAATAACAAGACACGTAAAGCGCAAGGGTGGTTTAACACTGATTGTTCCAAGGCACATAAAAACTTATTAGAAGCCTTGAAATGTACACCGCGTAACAGAGCAGAAGTGTCAAAATGCAGGAAGGAATATAAAATCACGACTGAGGCACGTAAAAGAGAAATTAAAGACAAGGCCTGGGAATCACTATATGATAAACTTACACTGAGGGACAGTGCTAAGTTTTGGGCTGTAGTGAATTCTCCATTGTTTAATGGCAGAGATAATGAAATACTGGAGGCTAACATCACCGAGAAACAATGGCTGGACCATTTTGAAACTATCTATGGCAGTAAGATCCTTATAACTCCTTTCACCCCTATTGATTTTATAAATCCAGACACCCCACTAAGAATCACGGTGAAAGAAGTACAAAATGCCATAGAAAACACGGCTGGTGGTAAGGCCCCCGGCCCAGACGGGGTTCCCGCCGATATGTTCAAGACACACTCTCATGTGTGGTCCGTAGTTCTCGCAAATGTTTTTAATTTAGTCTGTATGGATAACTCTAACATTCCTACTTCTTGGTCACACTCGATTATTATACCAGTTTTTAAGAAGGGTCAAAGGGGTGACCCAAGGTGTTATAGAACGATATCGTTGCTCGACTCGTCATTCAAGATTTTAGGCAAAGTCATCTTAAACAAAATTAATAAATGGGAAAAGGAAAATGAAATTTGATGTAATACCCAATATGGGTTCAGGGTGGGGAGGGGTACTGAGGAACAGTGTCTTAACCTGTATATGACCATTTGTAAATATACTGTTGCTGCTAGGGGGGCAATCCATCTGGCATTTATGGACTTGTCCACAGCGTTCGACCTAGTCAATAGGTCGAAACTGTGGACAATACTTTTGGAGATGGGTTTGGACCCTGCTTTGGTTAACTTCCTGGCCTATTTGCACAGTGATCTGACCGCCTCAGTGCGTATGTCATCCGATGGTAAATGCACTGCTGGGTTTAGATCAGCCAGAGGGGTAAGACAAGGGTGCATTTTAGCACCCATGTTATTTTCACTGTATATAAATTCACTGTATTCAGCTCTATCAACAGTCACACCGGATATACCTAGTATGGGTGGGTCCCCTCTGCCCCTACTGATGTATGCCGATGACACGGTCCTCATTGCCAGAACCCCCAATGGACTACAGTTACTCCTTGACACTTTTGGGGCTTTTATGCAGAAATTGGATCTGGTTGTTAACATGGAAAAGTCCCACGTTATGTCAATTGGGAAAGGCAAGGATAATACAAAAATCTTGAGATGTAACGGTGTGACATTGTCTAAAGTAAAGACATTTACTTACCTTGGTGTAATTTTTGATAATTTAGTCACCTGGACCCCCCAGATCGCTAACAACGCGATAGCTGTACGAAGATCTTTTGCAGCCATACTAAGTTTCGCCAAGAGGTTGGGAGGGAAACCTATTGAAGCCATTCTTTCCCTATATAGAGCAAAAACTCTGGCTCTGGCCAGATATGGGGCCGGGATTTGGGGTTATAAGAACTTAGCCCCAATTCAAAAAGAGGAGAACAGATCTATGCGTTCTCTATTGGGTTTACCACAGTCCACTCCTTCGTTCTCTGCCCACTTGGAATTGGGGCAAGGCCATATTGAGGATCTCCTTAACTTGGCTCCACTATTGCTATGGGTGAAAGTATGGCTGAACCCTACTCTGTCATTGAATCGAAAAATTATCACCGACTGCATGGGGAGAGATAGAGCAATGGACATTAAATGGCTGAAACATATTAAATTCATAGCTACACAATTAGGTCGTCCAGAATTGTACTGTAACCCTGAAAGACTCAGTAAAGATGATGTTAAATGGATGAAAGCCCAATTTTTAAACCATAGAAATACTAACCGGGAAGCTATGGAAATTGAAAAAATTACAGTAAGGGCTCACTATATGGTAATTTCTATCTTGACCATCCAGCCATACTTAACTGTAGTCAATAGACCATATCATCGTTGGCTATTGACGAAATTCCGGTTTAATCAGATGCATCTTCTTTTGGGTGAATACCTGAAATGGAATAAGCCAAGGGACAATGCCCCGTGTAAATGTGATGCCTTTAATGACCAAGACTTGACGCACTTTGTATTTTTCTGTCCCTTTTTTGTCGAAGGGAGGAAAAAATATATTTTACCACTACTGAGGGACAAGGGATTTATGCAAGTGAAACCCGCGTTGTTGTTTTTACAGCTTATGGAGACCCCCATTGTAATGTTTGGGGTTGCCAACTTTCTAGTAGCGGCGTTGCGTGCCAAACGTAAAAGATTGTTGAACACCACAATGATGGAATGTGTTTTGGAGTAGCTAAAGTTTGGTCTGATTAATTTTTACCATCATGAGCGGTTCATTTTCATTTTTTCCCTGCTTGTTCACAACGTCAACAAGAAGTAACAAGACAATGAAATTAGTTATATAATCAATCTGATGGTTTACAGGGTATTATAAATTTTAAACTGTGCCTGAATTCCTCCCACACAACTGTTTCAACTGTTTTTAACTGCTTTTTAACAATTGTTTGTGAATTTTAAAGTTTTATCTGTGAATTTATGTTGATTATTTATAAATATGTGTGTAGCATACTTTTATGATTTTAACTAATCGAATAAAGTATTTTTGACTCTGACTCTGACCATTTTTAAATGTATTTATTGTTATTTTTATTTTTTATGTACTGATTTTCTACATTTTAGATTTTTATTTTTTAAATTACATTATACATTACATTACAAAATATACTTTCTCAGAATGAATTACTTTAGTTTAAATACTTTGCAAATAGGCAATATAGTACAGTAGTTACAGTTGTTGCAAACGCAATGCAACATTGAGGTCAATGTGAATTTCTAGTTAAATGTAATTAATTACTTTCTGGATTACTTTTCTAACCACAGGACTGGATACTAAATTCAGTCCTGAGACATTACCTGTAAACAGTTGAGTAAAAGCGTTTTGGTTACAGTAGTGATTTTTAAGGAATTTTATTGTATTTTAAAAGATGACACTTTTTTACATAGAATCACCAATGTTATCCTATGGGAGGAAATTCACTTATCAGGTAAGTAGTGTGAACGTTACTTTTCCTTACTCAGTAGTGGATCGTGGTTCCAGCACGGATGCATCTCCTGTAAACAGTCGAAAGAATGCGTTTAAGTCAGACAGGCAATTTTTAAGTAATATTTTTAGTTTGTGAAAATAGCCACTTAGAAACTTTTCTGGTGAAAACCACACAATGGATTCCCATGGAAGGAAATACAAGTTACTGGTAAGTATGGTTAGAATTACTTTTCAGGATCAGTACTGGGCTCAAAGAAGCAGCACTGAGGTAACTCCTGATAACAGGTGAGTACATCTGAATTCTGCTGATTTTATAGGAATTTTTTAAAGTTCAAAAACTCCACACTGAGAAGAATTTCCAAGTGAAACAAGTCAATGTTCACCTACGGAATGAAATTCAAGTAACTGGTAAGTACGGTCAGAATTACTTTTCATGATCAGTACTGGGCTCAAAGATGCAGCACTGACGTCTTTCCTGATAACAGGTGAGTAAATCAGAATTAGTAGTTCAGCTGATTTTAGAGGAATATTTATATGTTTAAAAAATCAACCCTTAGAAACTTAGCAGCTGAAAAACACACAATGGATTCCTATGAAAGGAAATACAAGTTACTGGTAAGTAAGGTTAGAATTTCTTTTCACGGTCAGTGCTGGGCAGAAAGATGCCGCACTGGGTTCTCTCCTGATAACAGGGGACTAAATCGGAATTCGTAGTTCAGCTGATTTTAGAGGAATATTTGTACTGATTTTAGAGGAATATTTGTACGTTTCAAAAATCAACACTTAGAAACTTTTCTACTGAAAACCACACAATGGATTCCTATGGAAGGAAATACAAGTTACTGGTAAGTATGCCTAGAATGACTTTTCAGGGTCAGTGCTGGGCTGAAAGATATAGCAATGGGTTTTCTCCTGATAACAGGTGAGTATATCGGAATTCGTAGTTCGGCTGATTTTACAGGAATATTTGTACGTTTCAAAAATCAACGCTTAGAAACTTTTCTGCTGAAAACCACACAATGGATTTCTAAGGAAGGAAATACAAGTTCCTGTAAGTATGCTTAGAATTACTTTTCAGGGTCAGTGCTGGGCTAAAAGATGCTGCACTGGGTACTCGCCTGATAACAGGTGAGTAAATCGGAATTCGTAGTTCGGCTGATTTTACAGGAATATTTGTACAATGGTGAATGAAGGGGGCGGGGTCTGAGGTGACATGTGTGCAAACACGCCCTGTGGTGCGTTTTAAGTTGCAGGGCCCCCTTTCCAAATAGTTTAATTAAAAAGAAAAAAAATTGGGGGCAGGCCCTAGGGGATGGTGTCCCCAGGGCCAAAAAATTATTAAAAGGCGGGAGACCGCGTTTCTTTTTTTTTATATCGCTAGGATGTGCAGATCCCACGCGCATCCCGCGATTTAATAAAAAAAATGTTTTGGCTCTGGGGGTACTTGTGGGACCCCCTGAGCAGGCCTAGTGGGTCAGGGTGTGTCTACCCTGCCCCCTTTTTGCATTTTTTGTGTTTTTTGTTTGGTTTCTTGTGCCTTGATTCTACTGAGGCACAAGATGGCTGCCAACACTTCCTGACTTGGAGTGTTGACAGCCAATTAAAAAGCAGCTCGTGCACAGCAGGGTGCGTGCAGGGTCCGTGTAGGGTACGCGGACCCTCCGAGCTCATTGATATATGTGTACTTTTCAATGTCATTTTCTCAGAAACTACTGAACAGATTTACACCAAATAAGCAAAAGGCACAAGTCTGAACTGAGGACTACCTCTTTGCCAAATTTGGTGTAATTCCGTTCAGCCGTTTGGGCTGTAGCCATGGCTAAAGGTCCTATGGGAAATTGCATGGGGAAAACACGTATTAGGACCCCCCTTTTTTCTCGGCCCCCGCTTGACCAATCACCCCCAAACGTTCAGGGAAGGAGCGGAACTGAGCTGGCCAAAGCTGTGGATAATTTCACGCAGATTCATCAATCAGCGCCAAAGTTATTGTCCATAGAATTTTGCGGATTTCCTATGCATAATAGGTCCTAACTATAACTACCTAATGGCGACTGCCATTAGGTAATATAAGCATGTATATATGTTTATGTATATATTAACAATACCCCCACACCTTGCCAGGATTTACAGCCTTCATTGCAAGATCGAACTTCATGGCTCCACATACGGTACTTACCAGTCTACTGCATTATGGGAACTGCAGTCCTACAGCATCGAACTGCAGCTGAAACTGTTCAGTAGTTGGAGCCAGCTGACCTCCTCTGATTGGGAGGACCTGAGAATATCAAGGGTGTGAGGTGGAGTGTTCCCGGTCAAAGCTTGCAGCATCTGAAGAAGGCAAAACGCCGAAATGCATCATGCCATACAAAAGCTGTCATTAAAGCGTTCCCGAAAGCTCCCCGCTGTGTCGTCTGGCTTTCTTCACGGAGGTGTCTGTTTTTTTCATATATATATATATATATATATATATATATATATATATATATATATATATATTCACTGAAAAAATCATAGGTTATAGACCATATATAGTTAGGAATTAGCATTTACAAAACCTTATTTTACTCACACAAAACCATTGAAATTCCATATATAGTTAGTTGCACTAACTATATATCGCGCACCCGCAATCCACTGCTGATGATGTCACATATTACATCATTCATGACATGGTCAGTGACATCACTGATGACATCACTGATGACATCATCTAGTGTCTGTGTGTTTTTGTAAAGTTTAAATACGTTTTACATATTGAAGAATGACTGGATGGATGGAAGACTGAGTGTGTGTGTGGCTGGCTGGGAGGTGTGTGACGCTGTGCATATCAATGTGTACTTGTATCAGTGATTGTATAAGAGAGTAAGTATGTGTTAGTATATGTGTGAAAAGTATGGTGTTCTGTGTTTAACTATAGATGAGGAAATCGAAGTGTGATTGATTCTTCACAGGACTGACTAGGTGTATGAGTGCATATCATAGTGTTCTAATAATAACTGACTGTATGTATGAGTAATTGTATGGGTGAATGAGTGAATGTGTGTGTAGACGTACGAATCAGTGAGTGCGTATGTAGTAACTGGTATTGGTGTGTCATGATGTCATCAGTGATGTCATTTGAGATGTCATCAGTGATGTCATTTCAGATGTCATTAGTGATGTCATCAGTGATGTCACTGAAGTATGGTGTTCTGTGTTTAACTGTATAGATGAAGAAATGGAAGTGTGATTGATTCTTTACAGGACTGACTTGGTGTGTGAGTAACTCCATGGATGAGTGGCAGTGTGTGACTGTCTGCATAGGTGTGTGAGTGCATATGATAGTGTTGTAATAATGAGTGACTGTATGTATGAGTGATTGTATGGGTGAATGAGTGAATGTGTGTGTAGACGTAGGAATCAGTGAGTGCGTATGTAGTAACTGGTATTGGTGTGTCATGATGTCATCAGTGATGTCATTTGAGATGTCATCAGTGATGTCATCAGTGATGTCATTTGAGATGTCATCAGTGATGTCATCAGTGATGTCACTGACCATGTCATGAATGATGTAATATGTGACATCATCAGCAGTGGATTGCGGGTGCGCGATATATAGTTAGTGCAACTAACTATATATGGAATTTCAATGGTTTTGTGTGAGTAAAATAAGGTTTTGTAAATGCTAATTCCTAACTATATATGGTCTATAACCTATGGTTTTTTCAGTGAATTTTCAAGGTTTTGTAAATGCTAATTCCTAACTATATATGGTCTATAACCTATGGTTTTTTCAGTGAATTTCATTGGTTTTTTAACAGCTAATATCTGTAGCTGTAAAATGTATTCTTCTTTAAATCCCAAAATATATTTTATATGTTTATTAATAACTTTTTTTAAAAATTTTTTTTTTTCTTCGTTCCCGCTTCGCGAATCGGGAAGCTTCCCGTTAGCTGACCTTGATGCCGCGAAATAGACCGCGAGCCGGTAAACGTTTCTTTACCGCAACTGCCGCGTTAGAAAACAACATCGTGACGCCTCCCGTCCGCATGACGTTTCGCGTTGTCGCGTGATACGTCATATGACGTGCTACGTTAGCGAACTCGTACGCTTACCGAGTCGCAAAGCACAGGTTTCTGGAAGCAAACCGGGAGGCCCTGCAAAGCGCGTAACGTAAACACAGCAGGTCATGTGACTTGGTAATAACACTTTTCATTGGTTCATTTCACTTTCGGTTTCCTAATGATGTAAGACTAGGTCATATGATCTAAAATGAACACTTTTCATTGGTTGAGAACTATTTTTTCTTCCCAAATGGTGAAAATCCCTCCTTCTTTCCTCACTCTGACTTTCATCATTGTGAGAGAAAGACCCTTTGTTACCAGTGAGCAATGGCTTCTTTACTAGCTTCAGCTGGTGCTTCCCCACCACCTCCACCACATCCAAGGAAGAGTGGACCACCTGCTAAAGTTATAATTCAGCAAGAAGAGGAAGAAGAGGAACAGGACGACCTAGATAATCTCCCTATTATGGCCAGAAGATCTGTTGTACCGGAAGTAACGGGACCAGAGGGCAGGGAGATGGTGCCAAATATACAAACGAGATTTCGTGAAGTAAAACAAGTCTGCGTACATTGCAGTGGATTCATTTGCTACGGAGAAAGTAGCATCACTCTGATCAACAGAGCTATTGACAATCATGCTCATGTTTGTCCGAAACTCCCCAAACAATACATTCTTTTTTTTTGTTTTCTTGCTCCTGTTGAGCCCTTTACAATGAATCGTTTTCGTTGCCCCCTCCGAAAAAAAAACAAAAAAAATATAAAACTGTTCAGAAAAATTCAAAAAAAGTAAAAAATGTTCAGAAAAATAATAAAAAAAATATAAAACAACAAAAACAATTTAAAAAAAAAGTTCTTTTCAGAACTACCTCCCCGTGATTAAAAAATTGGTACAATATTTGCAACTGTGCCAACCTCTATTTCTCTTAGTTCGCTTCCCAGTTCGCTCCCCGGTACGCGAACCGGAAGCGAACCAAAAATTTTTTTTTTAAAAAAAGAACAGTAAGTATAAGGGAAGGAAACAGACAGTTATGTTAAAAGAAAGACAGCTATAGGGGAGTAGACTAGAGATACTATTACTCGTAATCCACTGCTGATGATGTCACATATTACATCATTCATGACATGCTCAGTGACATCATCAGCAGAGGATTGCGGGTAACAGTATCCCTAGTTTATTCCCTATAGCTGTGTTTCTTTTAACATAACTGTCTGTTTCCTTCCCTTATACTTACTGTTCTTTTTAAAAAAAAATTTTTAGATCAGTCAGAAACAGTGAAAGTAATGAAATATAAAAGACTACGTAGAATATGAGCACTGTATGCAACAACTTTGACACTTACAGAAGCCTCACCTTCTCCATGCCTCCTACACAGTTCTACATGTACATCATAAATGCAAACAGAACAGAATTTATTATACATGTTAAATGGTTTATTTTTGCTGTTCTCAGAATGTATCAAATTTCACTAAAACAGTGACTTGAAGGTATTCATCATATAACAGCGGGGAAAAAAAAACACAATCAAAATGATTGTGTTTAAAAAACCCATACAACATTACAAATCAGAATTCAGAACTCCTTAAAGTTAAATTACTTTCCATGACGGCCAAGGATGTCCTATGAACAGCTTACACTCTGTTGTGCTGTTATTACTTTCAACCCGCCACTTTCTGAAAGAAAACCTCCATCGTTTTCAAAAACATGTTACATACAATAAATGACTTCTTGCTCTCTACCACAAGTTTCAACAAGGCCAAATCTTGTCAGAGCCATGTATTACTCTTGGATTTCTTGTTAGCCAATCCCGTCTTTTCGCATTTCCGCAACTTTCAGAATTAAAATGTTGAAGATCATTTACACAATCCTGGACTAGTAATATCTTCCCCTTCTTGCTCAATCATGTTCTACATTTCCTATCACACTGATACTGCTTACTATGAAGCAGACTTACACTACCTTTATGACTAGTACAATTATTTAATTCTCTACATCACTTTTAATCACAAAGCAATGTAAAACAGTAGACAGCATTGCAGACTTACATTCCCTCTACTCCATGTTTTGATTGGCTGCTTCAATTAGCTTATAAAAAGAAACAGTTTTTCTGAACTCATTCAAAGTGCACGTATTTCTCCATAACGTCCAGTGTTATGGTAAGAAGTTATGTCTCTGTACTACACTTATCCTCAAGGCCAAATCGTGTAGGAGCCATGAGAACTTCTTGAAATTCCTTAGAGCACATCCCGAGATTCTTTCCCTAAAATTTTGGTTTTAAAAACACCAGGTAAGAGTTTTTAAGGTCATACGGCAATTTTTTTTTGAAAATTAAAACAGAATCATTGCAGAATGACCAGCCATTTCTACACTTTAAATAAGCTGTATAATGTCCTGATGTTATTGAAGGACCATCATGATATATAATTGCTACAGTTACAAAAGTCCTTCCTGATATTGACAACTGTGAAGCCACAAATTTTTTTATTAAAGTTGTCAATTTTGTTCCATCAGGCCTACATCGTTGGAACATTAAAATGACATACTGGCCATATGTTCGTATAAATAATGTGGACATCATTTCAGATTTACATTGGCTACACTCCATGTTGTGATCAGCTGCTTTTACTAGCTTATTAAAAGAGACTGATTTACTGTCTGGCAAAGTTAAATATATAAATCTTTCTGAGTCTACACTAGTAGTACTTGATACCCTACAGTTCTCGCAATCATGCTGCCATTGATAAGAAAGCCCAAACAGGTGATCTACATCTACACCTTCATCATGCAATACATCAAGCATATACATTAAAAACTCCTGACAATCTTGCTGACTATTTTGAGAGAATTGTGTTTGGCCTGAACATCTGTCTAACAGATTTCGAATTTCAGACACACTTTCTATGTTTGTTCTATCAGTGCTACATTTCTCTAACACAGAATTTAACAAACTGCAAAATCTTTGATCAGAATTGACCACAATCTCTTCTTTTACATTTTCTAGAGAAAACAAAACATTAACCACTAGATTAGCATAGCAGTTGACACCAGAACTGTTTTCAAATTGAAAACCAACAACATCTTCAACAGAATCCTTTTTGTTTCTGCTTATAATTTCAGGTTCATCGACTTTTCGTCTTTTTGCTACAACCTCCCCAGTATTGGTCACATTTCTTCGTTTCCGGCCTACCACACGTTTCTCAAACAAAGGATATTGAGGCAAATGTGGCGCATACTCTCTTCTCAACCTATTGTATTCCTTAACACAATCTAGATCCGCACAAATGTTTGTGACATCACACTCAATCAAGTACAATCCCGATAAAGTCCTAACTCGTGACAATGCCACATATGCCATACCCTCCTTGAACACAGAACTGCCAATATTCACCAATGCACAGTCTACACTTAAACCTTGCGATTTATGGATTGTCACCGCATATGCCAAGCAAACAGGAAACTGCTTACGACGAACATATAAGTCTTTTACAAGCAAAAATCTAGCAGAACAACAAGCAATTAGCTGTACTTCCTCAATGCCATCAAATTTAATTTTTAAAAATTCAATTCCATCTCTATTTCTGTATTTCACAAAATCAACAACATTACCCATTGATCCATTTACCAGACCTCTTTCAACATGTAAATTCCTTCTTAAAATTATACGGCAGTTCAAGCACACATTCAGAGTCTTTTCAAAACCCGCAGTTTTAGATATACTCTTCTCTAATGAATCCAATTTTGTTTTCAGATTCTCAGACAAAATAATTGTTGATCCCATATGCTCTACTCTGTCAATAGCTTCCAGTTTCACAACCTCTTGCTTTTCTAAATGCAACATTTTGTTGTTGAATTTGGCACATTCTGCAAGAGTTGGCATCAAACATATTCCAGATTTTTTCTCAGTAAGTTTCTGAAAAATATTCTCAGGCACAACATCTTCGTCTGGATATAAATTTGTCAGTAATCGTGCATGTAAAGCTTCTTTCCCATGCTTGGTCACTTTTCCAATTCTAACATCTTGTAGAATAGTCTTGTAAACTTCATCCTTTGCCTGACGCATATTTTCATGCAGTTCAGCATAATTGAAGTTTAACCATATATTGACGTTGCCAATGCTCCCTAAGCACTTCCTGGTATCTTCATGCGTGAGCATTTTGAACACAGGTTGCCCTTTCACTGGTGTCAGCTGCAGAAGATCTCCGAAAACAATGATGTGTTTGCCACCAAATAACACATCATACTCTGTTTTGAGAACTTCTTGCATTCTCAAATGCACAAAGGCAAGCATGACATTGGAAACCATGCTTACTTCATCAATGATAAGAAGTTTCATTTTCCTCAAGACTCTTGAAACTTCAAAACAAGCATCTCCAGATAGCTTGTGATATTCTAATTTGTTGTCATGCTCCACTGGCAGCATCAGTAAACGATGTAAAGTAATCCCTTTAATGTTATGTGCTGCCAGTCCAGTTGGAGCGGTGACAACACAAGACAGCGATGACTCTGTCCTTTCCTGCAAATAACACGAAATTGCTTTAATAAGGAAACTTTTTCCAGTTCCCGCTTCTCCACTCACGTACAGTCGGACAGGCTTCAACGACGTACATGAGCACTCTTTCTTGTCATGACGTAATCCATGATCAATTTGCATGGTAAGTTCGTCATATATTTTCCTCTGCTCAGCGTTGAGTTGTCTTTCCAACTCTTCTAAGTTAACCGCATCCTCCTGAGCATGTGCCATGGCTCTTTCCACTTCATTCATAGCAGTGGCAACTTCATTTTCGATAAGAGGTCCTCCTAGTGGATCCTGACTCAATGAAGCAGAACTCTGACTGTCCTGAGAACTGTCTCTGGCAATCTCGGCTGCAATCGTTGCTTCCTGCTCAATTTCCACATTCAACATTTCTACATATTTAGGAAAAGCAGGACATTCTATGGTCTCCTTGGCAGCATTGAATGAGTCTTCATAACAAAGGAAATCTCCAAGCAGTTCCTCTTCTGCACGCCAAGGCTTAAAAAGTTGCAAAAGTGCTAAATAGAAAAACTCCTTTTTTTCAGGAGATTCGCCACTCAATTTTCGATGGTTTATCAAGTGGCCTTTTCTTTGCTTGACCAGACATCCCTCACTTCCTATTACAGCATACACTCCTTTCTCAGTATCTTCTTTGATGTTCCTCTTGAATATGTAATTTTGCAGAACCTCATACAGACAAACATTCTCGAGATGACTGCTTCGATTTGGATAATATGTATCCAACATGTTGCTCTTCAAAATGTCGGTACTGTTTGGCTCCTTTTCCGCCAAATACTCAATTTCCCGCACAGGTTTCAGAACTCGATTACGCGTTGCAGCAAGACCAACACTCGCCCAAACGATACTCCTGGACTTGGCATAGAGACTTGCTGAAGACAACCGGTCAGAACATTCGTAAGCTCCGATTTCTCGATGCGACAACATCTTCAGACTGAAACTGTACAACTTCTTGCTGAGGCTCTTTTCATGGGAAATGTCCTCCCACATATCCTTCAATTCTGTCTTCTCTTTTTTGGTGATGTAAGATGTCACATACCGAGCCACAGCCATACAGTTATCAGCCACAAACTGTATATCCATGTTAGCATTCCACATGGACAAAATCACCGGGTTGTAGTCGTTAATGTACTTAGACTCTTCGTTCCTCTTCAAATTGTATGTGTTTTTAGGTGATTTCTTCATCACATTATGTCGCAGCGAAGACATCAAACTGTTCACTCTTCCTTTAGAAATCACCGATCGTGGAAAGCCGAAACGACATTTGGTGTAGAACTTGTCTTTGTTCCGGAATTTACGACGTTGTACTTTCCACATCGATGGCTTTGGAAATGTAGAACTTTTTCTCTTAGGCTTTTTTTCTCCTTTGCGTTTGGAACAGCACACGTAGAATACTGTTCTATGAAACTCATCACTGAGTCGTCTGCATCCGTTCCAAATTTAGGTGCATCCTTGATCCACAGCAACATATGTATATGAGGAGCACCTCTTGCTTGGTACTCCTTCCTCCAGAAGAAATCCAACACCTCTCCAAGAGGTGGATTCTTCTTATTCATGATGAAAGACATCATACCTTCAAATCTATGATTGAAGTACCTACATACATTGACTGGATCCAAAGAGCACAGTTCTCCGGGTGTCTTGAATTCGATGTTTTCTACGTTAGCATTTGCCTCTCGTAGAAATTCAAGTAAGTCTTCCCAGCCATACTCAGCACAGCTCAAAGTGAGGAACCATGTGGGAGTTCCTAAGTTCCTCAGCATACATTTTAAATCACCATGACGACGGTACCAGTACTCATTAGTACCACGCTGACACGCCATGAGATTAATCAGGTGAGAATCCAAAATACTGTCTTGGACATTGACTTTATCCATAAAGTCACTTGCCGAGATGTTTTGCATGTGTATACCACTTTTCAAGATGTGGTTCACTGCATATGACAGTCCAGACAGATCGCTTTCAAACAGGAGATGAAACAAATAAGGAATGCATTGTCGAAACCTAGGATCTCCTGCATACAATCGCAAAGTCCGGTATTCAGAAGCAGGAATTTGATGAGGTCGCTCATCATATCTTCCTCCCTGACCTGTTGGAAAAAGCTGTGGGAAACACCGAGCTTCCAAACTTTCCTCCCAAACACTAATGGGACTCCCTTTCGCTTGTTTCATTTGAAACAACTCAATAGCATTCCCCATGACTTCCTTGGAATGCAAAGGATGAACACTATAATGTTCATATATTTCTTCACTAGTACAGGGTTCTACTTTCTCAATTTGACCAGCACACAAATCGCTATCCTCTTCCTCACTTACTTCCTCTTCTGCAACATATACATTTTTATAGTATTTATTATTTTTTTTCAAATACAATGTTGCCCTTTTGACTTTCCTAACATCTACTAAATCTTGCCATATTTTCTTATTCTTTGTCGGAACCCCATTAACTAAGATAACAAGAGGTTCCTCTTCCACTTTTTCTACTCCAATTGTGTTAATGTTTTTCTTCAAATCTAGAGGCAAATAAACAACTCTTCCCTTTAATCCTCTCTGTAAATCTGATGGAGGCAATTTCCCTGTCTTTGGCTCCATTCTTACAATAGCCTGAAAGGGATGGATACTTTGAATCAAAATAGATTCATAAGTATTTAAATCCTTCAATTCAGAAGGAATCTCAACCAATTCCAGATTATTATGAACTGCTCTAGCAGGCATCTGGTTTTGATTTAATTTGTTACAACAATAAGTACACACACGTTGATCCAATCCCAAATCAAAACAATTTTCTACCATCAAGTATGTTGTAAAATCCTTCCATTCACTATTATTTTCCCTTTCACTTTTTCCATATAAATCCACTAACTTAGTCTGATTCTTATAATAAGTGCGTCGACAACACACACAAGTGAAATTTGGCCTCTCACTTGATTTCACCTCAAACGTCGCAATTTCCCTCTGGAAATTATCTGTACTGGAAACCTGTACACTATCTTCCACATTACTCTCTTCTTCTTGGTCAATTTCAACATTCTCCTCTTTACTTCCAAAGTAACAAAACTCAATTTCTTCACATATATTCTTCACATCTATTTCAGAACCATGCAAAAGAGCAGCGCATAATTGTTTAAGCATAATTGCTGGACTCTTAGCATAATACAACATTCTAACTAATTTCCTCACTTTATTATGATGCACTGCTAGCATCCTGAAATGATGAAAAACACTCTGGCATACTCTCCTGGAAAGAGAAGCCAGTGAATGACCATGCAAACCTATCACTTCTCTCACTCTGCAAGGATCTAATTCTTGCAAGAACTTCATTTTCTGCTTCAAACTTTTCTTATTAAATGACCGTATAAAATCACAAAGCAAATTGATGGAATCCTGTTGTACACTGCAAATACTACTACACTTCCAGGTGTACACAGGACCCTTAGGACGTCTCCCTAAAACCTCATTACCTAACACCTCTTATATCTCTGTTCTCACAACTTTTTCTTTTTCAACTGGACAACCATCTTTCACTTCATAAGCTCGACCACTGGTGTCAACTGCATGCACCAAATCATTATCCTGGAAATAACTCTCCTCATTAAAAAATGCCTCAGAGCTTGAACTATGCATCCATTCTCCAGAAAAAACTTCACATAAATTACTACGATTAACTATTCTCTTCCATCTACTATTTCTTTTGAAATCATAAATTACCTTGTTTAGCTTCCTAATTCTATTGATTGTCAAAATAAATAACTTACGTTTAATTTTAAATGCCTGATCAATAACTTTCTCAACTATTTTTTTTCTCTTATAAAAAACCACTTTCTGTTGACCTTTCTTAATATTTTTTAACAAATTCCCAATTATCCTGTTGCGGAACATTCGTTCACGAATATCCGTAAACTGTTGTTTCCTTCTACTTTCATGCATAGAGTTATCTCTTACTCTAGCAGTAACATTTCTCATTGGCCTTTCCTTACCATTTGAATTGTTTATCCTTTTCTGGACTGAAACATTTTCTGTAGTAATATTTTTTTTACTACACATATTTCTTATGACTGTTTTTGGACTCTTACCCGGTGCTTTCTTCATGACTTGACAAATCTTTTTGTTAGAGGACTGCTGCATTATTCCATGGTCCTGCTGTCTTTGACGTTTTGCAGCCTTTCTCACTCTTTCTTTGCTAGGCATCCTAAAATCTTGAAATAATCTGCAGTTGAATCTGTGGTAAAATATAATAAAAAATGTTATTAACCACTATTACCCAACAGTAAATTAATAACAGTCATCAAAAACTTAACACACTACTTAAGTATATAATATACTGAAGCCTATCTCCAATTTTTCACTGAACAGGACTCATCTCTTCTTAACCTTGGATAAACCTCACCTACTCTGTGTCCCCTGCACATAATTAAATGTAAAGGGGCAGATTTATATTAACTAGCACATCCTCAGGGATGCACCAGTTAACGTGCACCGCTGCTCTGCCACCCACGGTGTGCCGCATTTACAATCAGATAGGACAAAGCTACATCAAAACCCTGCGCCTGCTTGAAGCAGGCATAGATCTTGACGCAGGTAGGCTGAAAGCTAAAGCAACAACTAAGTGTCGTGTGCAGAAGTTACAAAAAAGGAAAAATGGCGTTTAAACCAGTAATGAGACCATGCTAACGTAACACAGAGTAAAAATATCCAGGATCTACATCAGTTTGGGGTTCAGGAACCTGGCAGGTACAAGGCACTGAGGCTTTCCACCGTGCATGTCTCATCCCAAATCATATGTTGTTTGTGAATGAAACAATTTCCCAGACCAAATGCTTTGGATTGGCTACTTCTAAAAAATTAAACACCCCTACTATCCCGGAGTTAGAGGAATATGATGGTTGGAGTAATTTTACTCGTTGTCCATTAAAGATTTACAGGCCCTACTCCGTAATTCTTCCTTTAACATTTCCAGTATAAATCCAAAAGGTTGACTGCTTTGGCAACGTGCCTTATCCACGGTTTAATAACGCTGCCTTTTCCTTTATATAAGTTTTCAAATTG
The DNA here is from genome assembly GCF_964261635.1 of Lissotriton helveticus. Taxonomy (NCBI): domain Eukaryota; kingdom Metazoa; phylum Chordata; class Amphibia; order Caudata; family Salamandridae; genus Lissotriton; species Lissotriton helveticus. Next base: position 163,427,186 of record NC_136062.1, on the reverse strand, counting down.
TATGAAATATATAGCAATAGGTCGTTATTAACCTTTAAGTAGTGGTTTTCTTCATGAGGTCTGGTCGCTTCCATACACATACAGATTTTCAAAGATGATCAAGAACTTTATCTGAATGGAGAGGAATGCACTGAGACGCCAGATCATTCACTAATGTGTAGGCACATACAGTTACACGGTTCATGCAACAAACACCGACCAAATATGGCTTGCGTGTTGCAAGGCACACCAGTTCCTGCTATCATCCCCACGTTCAAGTTCTTGGAAAATGGTAGTTATTTGATGCTCAATAATGAAGATTGTTCTGGGTTAATTAAAAGTATTCATTTTATCGTAACAGTAAATGAACGGGTTATTTGCTGCAGAAATGTTCTATTTCCTCCCACACATGAACATAGGGAGTTTTCAATCTGGCCACAAATACCAACCTTGGGAGCACATTTCAACGGCATGGCAAGAATAAGAGCTCTTTTATCTCAGACAGAGGTGGCCTTGAGTTCGACCCGTGAAACTTTCGTGCTTCACATAGCGAACACCTGTACAGAGGTGCAGACCCTTTTAAATACAGATTCGCCTTTCCATTTCAGCAAGATGGTTCGGACTATCTCTAACGCGTCCTCCACAAAGGGCCTGGCGCACTTTTTTAAAGTTGTTACCAGTGGTCTCGTGACTTCATTTGAGAAAATCTTTGGAGTCATCCCTGCTTTCTTTCATTCTATTTTTTCCACTCTGCTTCGTGGATTCCCATTTTTACTTGCATTACTAGCGGACGCTCTTGTGCTTTTTTACATTTTTAAATATGGATGTCCCTCCTGTGCAAGCTCCCGCCCTGCAGCTGCTGACACTGTTCCGCAATCGCATGCTAGAATATTATGGCACAATGCCGTTGGCGATATTAAGCACGGCATATGGATTATCTTTTCGATTCTCCTACTTCACCTGTGTCCATCCTGTATTTCACTGCCTGACCTGTGATTTCGATTGGGCCATTGATTTGTGTCTCTGCGGACCGGTTTCTCCTGACGTCGACTTTAATCAGCTGATGACTCCTATCATTACTCACGAGTTGGTTTGTCCTGGCGAAAGGATTATGGCTGTGGCATTGATGCATGGACTAATTGGTCCCTGGAATTTACTGGCGGCAACACAGTCTTTCTTGGAACAGAGCTTTCTTGAAAACCCACCGAGCTGTCCTCTGATGTTGATAGAGGATCCGGTGCTGGGAGAGCACTTATGTTCTTTTCCGCTTTTAAATTGGATGGCTGAACTCTTTTCGGATGAAGATGGTGACTTCCTATTGGAGGCTGTTGCAGCTTATTTTGCATACACAGTTATGTCATAGACCTTTTTCATGTTTGATATGCTGAGTACTAGCATTTCATTGACAATTCATTGACTTATTTGTCAAGTTTTTATTATTTAGCTTGCCTATTGGCTTAAGACTCGATAAAGTACTTGGCTGTTTTATTTTTCTTTAGCATTAAATTTTCCTAGTTTTTAATGTTTTACCTTGCGAACCGTCCACATATAAAGTTGCAATCTGCTCTCATGAGATGACACTTCTATTATCTTATTCAGTTCGTTTACGGATCATGGGGAGGTGTCATCTAGGTCCTGGATATCTTTACACCGTGTTAAGTTAGCATGGACTCATTACCGGTTTAAACGCCATTTTTTCCTTTTTTGCAACTTCTGCACACGACACTTAGTTGTTGCTTTAGCTTTCAACCTAATAGTTCATCGTGATTTACATGAGAATAATATGTTATTGCTCTACTATCTGCTTTGCTTCTTAAACTATATCTGTACAGCGAGTGCTGAAGTTTCAAGAACAACACGATACAGAATTGTTATGAGGTCTGATCTCCACGACTTCATACTCATAACATAAGTGCAGCTTCTCCCAATTCTGGGCATGAGGCGGGTTTTATATTGCTTTGCCGAACACACATACACAACACTTGATGCGGTTCACATGAACAGAGAGCTGGTGTATGCTGATGTGATTCCTTCAAATCTAAGACACTAAAGTATCGGCACGCCCTAAACCAACACAAAGAGACCTTCTTAGCAAATAATATATTATGTGTATTAGGGAGGGTGACATATAAGCAGCCGCGGGCCGTGGAGGGACTTACGGTGGGGCAGGGAGGCGGGGAGGGGGAGGGGCAGGGTGGAGCCCTCTCCACCCTGCCCCTCCCCCTCCCCGCCTCCCTGCCCCACCGTAACTCCCTCCACGGCCCGCGGCTGCTTATAAGTGTTACTAACTCTTATTCATTTACAGCATGTTAACATACTGTCACCATTCGCTTTTTATGTACTACTGACTATGCTGGTAATTTTGCTACTGATAATATGTGTACTTGTATAATCTAAGATACTACGCCTGAGAAGACGGCATTAGTAAATAAACATTTCAAATACACATTTCTTCTTCTTAACTCCATGTTCTGGTTTCTAAGAAATATATAACGACCGACTGTTCATGAGTTCCACGTATCCTGAGGTACTATAAGTTCATATTCTGGATTGTCTAAACATTGAGAGTTTGTTATATCCAATGTGACACTGTACCTAGCTTGCTAAGGGGTTTTGATTACTAAGGTGAGTTTTGGGACACCCTAATTCGCCGAGGTTCCAATCCTCTGTCCACAGTTCTGTGTGAGAACAGAAACCCTGCGACAGGGGCACCCCTCAGCCTTACTGGAGCTGCATCACACTTACGATACAACTCCAGCAATGCGCCAACTTTACGGCACAAATACGTCACGCATCTGTGCTGTTTTTGCCCCATGATGCGCCGCATTGTAAATGCAGCACACCATAGGTGACGGAACAGCGGCACAGAATGACTAACACATCCCTGGTGATGCGCCAGTCATCATAAATCTATCCCTATGCTTCTTATCTTGTTAGAGATGAACCGCCATATGTATCATCAAAGTTTTTTGCATTTCCTAAATAGCGAACTTTAAGGAATAAATAGCGATTCTTTACCATTCCTAGTTTGCGATGACCTATTTGCTAATTATAAATTACCCATTCATTTCCATGCAGCAGGAGGCCCATAAGAATGAAGGTGCAATTTGCGATTAGCAATTACCTCATCGCAAATTACGAATTTTTCCGACGGTGCAGGGGTGTCTCAAGAACACCCTACTGCACCCCTGAAAAAGAAATTTGGGGTCATATGGCGCACATAAATTTTGAAAACATTCCTTTACCTCAAAAACGATTTTCAACTCATAATTTGAAAACACTGCACATGGGGAAATAACTTAAAATGTCCTTAAGACACATAAAAGCATTTTTTGATTGCCTTTGCAGCATGTTTCAGTCACCTTTAACATGCCTATGTAACGGAAACATTCAAAATCTAAATTTGCCATGCACAGGTGGAAGCATATTTACAAGCAATTTGCTCCACAGACAAACTTCTTACATTGAAATGGGAAAAATAACATCAGAGACTCTCAATTACCTTATAAAGAAGCAGACACCATTATATCCTTCTCATCAATATTAAAACTATTACTTTTTCTCAAAAACGATTTACAAGTCATAATTTGAAAACACTCCACAGCTCCTATGCACATAAAAGCCCTGTCAGTACTAATACTTCACATTTTCTCCAATTACAATTTCTCAAAGAAACAAAATCTATTTGTGAAACACTTGAGACAAAGCAACATTTGAAAAACACAACTTTCTTCATAATTTTCTCCTTAAAGCACACTATTTTCTATCTAAATTAAAGAAATCTTTTCTCACCTTAGCAAATACTTTGAGTTTCAAAACAGTCTCAGAAACACACCAATTTGTATTCAGCAGAGCAAAAGGTATGCACTCCAGAGTCTGCAGCTATCAAAAGCACAGAAATGCTGTAATTCCTCACACATATCTCTCATGTCACCCAATCAAAACTCTTCCCTCACTTTTTTTCAAAGCAAAACCCTTCCCCCCTCTGCCTCCTCTCTGCTTTTTCTGCATAGCAACCACCTCTTGCAAGACCTCTCACACAACAATGTTGCAATTGAACTCTGAACTCTCAGTGCACCTGCATATCCAGAGCATTCTTTCATTTAATGATTTTTTCTTCGCCACTCAAAATACATCTTTCAACGAACTCATCCATGCACACTAACTTTCTGTTTTCAGCAATCAAAATCCACCAATCACTCTTACTGCTTCATTAACACAGAAACTCCTCAGTTTTTTTCATTTTACACTCTCATTTTTTCAACTGCCATTTCATTGCCACACTTCATCTGACTGCAGCAGAACCTTCTCTCACCATGTTTTCTGTCTGGATTGTTGGACATAGTTATATCTATTGGGCTCAAAGGTACGTTGAAAACAGGAATTTACCTAACCTCAATTTACAAGATGTGGAAATTAAGTGGTTTGGCCACAGAGGATTAAAATGTCACCAATTGATACCATTGGTGAAAACCTTTATGCATTTGCCAAAACCTGACCTGTTAATTGTGCAAAAATCCTAACTATATATACCTACTGGCGACCGCCAGTAGGTAATATATATATATATATATATATATATATATATCAATGCCTGAAGGTGTCCACCTTTGAGTAGCACGCGAACAGCAGCTTGGTTTATGTATAGGTGAGGACGGGGATCCACTCATAGACGCCGCTCCGTACGGGATCTGCCCGACGCGTTTCGAAGCTCCATATGCTTCTCTTCAGGGGCTTTAACGGAAGCGCTGTGCGCAACCGCCGACCCACTTCCCCATTTTATATATAACACACCCACCGATGGGAGGTTCAAATGAGACTGTGCATTCTGGGAAGTGTGGTCCGGGAAGTACACAATCAAGTCCTGTATGGACTCCACAAGTGGGCCCGTCCTCGATTCCAAGTACGACTGATGCTTCACTGTAGTGACCCCCAGGGTACCGGGGTGGTGCATACTCCGCGGCTGGACGGCCGCGTATAAATCAATGCTCGAAGGTGTCCACCTTTGAGTAGCATGCGAACAGCAGCTTGGTTTATGTATAGGTGAGGACGGGGATCCACTCATAGACGCCGCTCCGTACGGGATCTGCCCGACGCGTTTCGAAGCTCCATATGCTTCTCTTCAGGGGCTTTAACGGAAGCGGTGTGCGCAACCGCCGACCCACTTCCCCATTTTATATATAACACACCCACCGATGGGAGGCTCAAATGAGACTGTGCATTCTGGGAAGTGTGGTCCGGGAAGTACACAATCAAGTCCTGTATGGACTCCACAAGTAGGCCCGTCCTCGATTCCAAGTACGACTGCTGCTTCACTGTAGTGACCCCCAGGGTACCGGGGTGGTGCATACTCCGCGGCTGGACGGCCGCGTATAAATCAATGCTCGAAGGTGTCCACCTTTGAGTAGCATGCGAACAGCAGCTTGCTTTATGTATAGGTGAGGACGGGGACCCACTCAAAGACGCCGCTCCGTACGGGATGTGCCCAACGCGTTTCGAAGCTCCATATGCTTCTCTTCAGGGGCTTTAACGGAAGCGGTGTGCGCAACCGCCGACCCACTTCCCCATTTTATATATAACACACCCACCGATGGGAGGCTCAAATATATATATATATATATGTTCAGAACAGAAGCCAGACTGAAGCCCCGGGTCCCCAGGGCCGAACAGACGACTCAACGATTCCAATATGAGGCAGTTGACACTTTAATGAGCAAAGCTGAACAGAAGCAAAAAACTGACGCGTTTCGGGCGGATGCCCTTGACCACAGTCAAATTTTAACCCATCATGCCTGAACTTTTAAAGTGCTAGTGCACACCATGTGATAAAAATGGAGAAGATACTACTACTACGTATCACTGGCATGGATTTGATGCAGGATGGATTACAATCACTCTATACAATGTAAGTCTCCCACACATCAGATAATACCTGAATAAATTCATTGATGTGTAAAAACAAGATTGCTTCTGCATAAATGCTTATAAAATGGAAAAATGGTAAAATACAAATATGTATATTTTTTATATATAATTAAACGTACTAGCAGCTTGCAAAATGAATACATACTAACTTCCATAAAACTTGATACGGAAAAAAGCATATGTAAACAATGTAGTGATGCAGAGCACACATACTATATCACTAAAAGGTACTGTTATGAACCAGCGTTCTAAAATACATTATATACCTGTACAATACTGCGTGTGCCCCCAGTGCCTGCCTCTGCCTCAGCGCCGGCCTCGCTGCCGCCCTGAGCGCTCTCCTTTGGTTTCCCCCGTTTTTGTCCTGAATTTGTGCTTGTTTTTCTAGATCGTGTATCACTGTTTTTTCCCCCGCTTTTGTCCTGAATTTGTGCTTGTTTTTCTTCCTGTGCCCCATATCGTGTATCACTGTCTTTTGCCCCCGTTTTTGTCCTGAATTTGTGCTTGTTTTTCTTCCTGTGCCCCATATCGTGTATCACTGTCTTTTGCCCCCGTTTTTGTCCTGAATTTGTGCTTGTTTTTCTAGATCGTGTATCACTGTTTTTTCCCCCGCTTTTGTCCTGAATTTGTGCTTGTTTTTCTTCCTGTGCCCCATATCGTGTATCACTGTCTTTTGCCCCCGTTTTTGTCCTGAATTTGTGCTTGTTTTTTCTTCCTGTGCCCCAGATCGTGTATCACTGTATTTTCCCCCGTTTTTACTTAAATTTGTGCTTGTTTTGCTGTATCTGCCGTTTCTCGTCGTTTGCCCACCTCGCCGCCCCCCGCTCCCGCTTCCCGCCACCGCCTTTAGCCCCGCCCCTTTTCTCTTCTGTTTCCCTCCCCGCTCCCGCCTCCCAGCTGCTCCGCCCACCCGCGCACTTCGCCTTAAATGGCGACCGTGCGAACGCGCAGCGGTCACGCGCAGCGGGTGCGCCGATTGTGCGCCGAAGGCGCGCCAAAGGTAAGCCCGTCTGCGCCCGTCCGCGCCTGGACCGCGCCCAGTGCCAGGACCCCTGGCCCCCACCGACGGAAGCCGACCCGACGAACCTACAGCGCCACCGACCTCATCGCACTCAACACCGGCCACATCCCAGGATGTCACCGAGCCGCCCCGAAGCACACCCACGGACCCTTCAGCTGCCACGCCTGCAAGTTCACCTGCATCCGGACCTTCCCTGCACCCGCCAAGCCGAACTCCAGCAGCACCCACCTCAAGTGTATCCTGCTCAACACCCGCTCCGTCCACAGACACGCCGTAGAACTCTGGAACCTGCTCGACACCACCGCCCCCGACGTTGCCTTCATCACCGAGACCTGGATGAACGCCTCCTCAGCCCCAGACATCGCCATCGCCATCCCAGAGGGCTACAAGATCACCCGGAGGGACCGCGACAACCAGACCGGAGGAGGCATCGCCATCATCCACAGAGACACCATCCGCATCACTACCAACACCGATGACACCCTCACCACCGCTGAACACCTGCACTTCCAGATCCACACCAACCCGAAGACCACCCTCAGAGGCACCCTGATCTACCGACCCCCGGGTCCACGCACACGATTCAGCGAGGACATCGCCGACTTCGTCAGCCCGCACGCTCTCCCCTCCGCCGACTACATCCTCCTGGGGGACCTCAACTTCCACCTGGAGAACAACAACGACCGCAACACCATCAGCCTGCTCGACAACCTCGACAACCTCGGACTCAAGCAACTGGTAACCACCCCCACCCACCTCGCCGGACACACACTCGACGCCGTCTTCTCATCCAGCAAAGACGTCACCTTCAGCCACGCAACAGGACTCCACTGGACGGACCACAGCTGCGTCCACTTCACCTTCAGAAGAACGACGATCCACCACCACCAGCAACAGGTTGCTCGAAGAAGCTGGAATAAGATCACAGCCGACCAGCTCACCGCTTCCCTGAGCCAGCACCCTCCCGCCAATTCAGCGAACCCCAGCCAGGCCGCCGACTACCTCACGAAATGGATCAACGACTGCGCGGACGAACTCGCCCCTCTGAGAACCCCACCCAGCAGATCCTGCAGCAGAAAAACACCATGGTTCACCGACGAACTCAAGAGCTCCAAGAAGAACTGTCGAGCCCTCGAGAAAGCCTGGAGAAGGGAACCAACGACGGACAACATGACCACCCTCAAGCTCGCCACCCGGAAACACCACCAACTAATCCGCGCCACCAAGAAAAATGCATACAAGGACCGGCTGGACAACAACGCACACAACTGCAAGGAACTCTTCAACATCGTGAAAGAGCTATCCAACCCCAACGCCGGAAACAATGACATCACCCCGTCGCAAGAACTCTGCAACTCCCTCGCGTCCTACTTCCACAACAAGATCACGGACATACACAACAGCTTCAACAACCAACCAACGCAAGCCACAACCGCAACGACGCCACCCACCACCACCCTCCGCACCTGGACCCCGATCAGCACCGAAGACACCATCCGCACCATGAACTCCATCCATTCCGGATCTCCGACCGACCCCTGCCCTCACCACGTCTTCAACAAAGCCGACGCTGTCCTCGCACCCCACCTGCGGGACATCATCAACACCTCCTTCGACTCCGCCACCTTCCCCGAGAGCTGGAAGCACGCCGAACTCAGCGCTCTCCTCAAGAAACCCACAGCAGACCCCACCGACCTCAAGAACTACCGTCCCATCTCGCTTCTCCCGTTCCCGGCCAAAGTCATCGAGAAGACCGTCAACAAACAACTGGCCGCCTTCCTCGAGACGAATGGATCCCTCGACCCCTCACAGTCCGGCTTCCGAGCGAACCACAGCACCGAGACCGCCCTCATCGCCGCCACCGACGACCTGCGAACTCTGATGGACAACGGAGAAACAGCGGCCCTCATCCTCCTGGACCTCTCCGCGGCTTTCGACACTGTCTGCCACCGCACCCTAGTACAGCGCCTCAGCAACATCGGAATCCAGGAGAAGGCACTGGAATGGATCACCTCCTTCCTCGACGGAAGAACACAAAGAGTCCGCCTACCACCGTACAAGTCAGAGGCCACCAAAGTCATCTGCGGCGTCCCTCAAGGATCCTCACTGAGCCCCACCCTCTTCAACGTCTACATGAGCCCCCTCGCGACCATCGCACGCCAACACAACCTTAACATAATCTCCTACGCTGACGACACCCAGCTGATCCTCTCCCTGACCAACGACCCCGCCACCGCCAGAGCCAACCTGCACGAAGGGATGAGAGACGTAGCCGAATGGATGACGACCAGCCGCCTGAAACTGAACTCAGACAAGACGGAGGTCCTCATCCTGGGCTCCACGCCCTCCGCCTGGGACGACTCCTGGTGGCCCCCCGCCCTGGGCACCGCACCCAAACCGACGGACCACGCACGCAACCTGGGCTTCATCCTGGACTCCTCCCTCTCCATGACCAGACAAGTCAACGCCGTCTCCTCGTCATGCTTCAACATCCTGCGCATGCTACGGAAGATCTTCCGGTGGATCCCCACCGAGACGAGGAAGACGGTCACCCAAGCCCTCGTCACCAGCCGACTGGACTACGGCAACGCCCTCTACGCCGGAACCACTGCCAAACTCCAGAAGAGACTCCAGCGGATCCAGAACGCCTCGGCGAGACTCATCCTCGACATCCCCCGACGCAGCCACATCTCCGGACACCTGAGAGATCTGCACTGTCTCCCGGTCAACAAGAGAATCACCTTCCGTCTCCTCACCCACGCGCACAAAGCCCTACACGACCAAGGCCCGACCTACCTCAACAACCGGATCAACTTCTACACTCCCAAGCGCCTCCTCAGATCAACCAACCACGCCCTCGCTGCCGTCCCCCGCATCCGAAGAGCGACAACAGGAGGAAGATCCTTCTCCTACCTGGCCGCCAAGACCTGGAACTCACTTCCGACCAATCTGCGCCTGACCCGAGACCACCTCTCCTTCAGGAGGAAGCTCAAGACCTGGCTGTTCGAGCAGTAGCGGCACCCCCCCCCCCCCCAGCGCCTTGAGACCCTACGGGTGAGTAGTGCGCTCTACAAATGACCTGATTAATTGATTGATTGATTGATATATTATGTGCAAGAATTGCCAATAAATACTATACATACATAAATAAAAACATAAACCATATTTACAATCTTGTGGGGACATCTAATTTTGATGGCAACCCCAACTTGGTCCTAATATTAAGGGGACATCTGAACATGATGGCAACCCCTCCTTTTTTCAAACCTATTTCCCACGTCTGGTAATTAATCTCCAAATTTTGTGAAATGTGTGCCCAACATCTAATAAGTGAAATGCAAAAAGAAGAAAAGAAAAAGTTTTTCTATATAAATCTATTTTTTTGATATAGCCCAATAGGGACTAGTTATTTGTATTCACTCTTAAGTTCAAAAAATGAAAAATGATATTTAGGGTAAATGAGGAATAAATAAATGATAAAGGAACAAAAAATCTAATTTTGGGTTGCGAGGAAAGTCAATATAATATCATATAAGCGGACTTGTAATCCAAAATGTATAAACGCAAATTCTAGGGTCTGTCTGGGTTGAAGAGACGGGGTACATATGTCGGAAGACAATCTTAAAGAAAATGATACAGGTCTTCTGTGGTGTTGAGACCATTTGGAACCTTCGTATCAAGCTCCAATATGATTTTAGATTCAAGTTGGCGAAGCATTTTGTCTCTGTCCCCTCCCCGACGGGGTTGGGGTACAGATGTCAACACGAAGTAGCTGAGACACTCCAGATTGTTGTTATGCACACTCTTGAAGTGTCTCGCCACCGGATAAGAATTGTCATTATTGACAATTGCTCGGAGATGCTGTAATATCCTGGCGTGCACCGCAAGTCGAGTACTGCCAACGTACCTCAGGCCGCAGGTACAGGCCAGGACATAAACAGCATACTCCGTCCTGCAACTGTAATTACCCTTGATCTGTATCGGTGTTGGACTGAATGGAGTCATGTAGGTGCTGGTGTTAACACCAAACTTGCAAGCTCGGCAACTCGAGCATTTGAGAAAAACCTCGACGTTGCGGGAACCAGGGTTTCTGTTTTAGTATTTCAGGGAATGGATTGGTGACATGGTTGCGTAAAGAAGGTCCTCTCCTGAAAGTAATTTTAGGGTTGTCAGGGAGTTCAGATGAGATGACGCTGTCTGTTTGAAGAATTGGCCAACTCTTCGTGAGGATTGATCATATTTTCCTATTTTGACAACTATATGGTGTAATAAATCTAAACACTGATTTTTCAGGGTCTTCACTGTTTGTTGGTCTAATTCCTTTTTGTTGAAGGAGGCAGTCCCTAGGCTTCTGATTCATTTTATTGACTGCTCTTTTAAGACAATCAACATTGTACCCTCTTGTTTTAAACCTGCTAAAGGCTTCCATTGTACACTTCTCCAATTCCTCTTCACTGCTGCAAATCCTTTTGAGGCGGAGCAGTTCCCCGTAGGGGATATTTTCAATTGTGTGGTACGGATGGGCACTACTAGTGTGCAGAGTAGAATTGCCCGCAGTGGCCTTTCTATGGAGGGTGGTTGCCAAAATGCCTGACTTGTGGTATACCTTAACGTCCAGGAAATCAACAGATTGACTGCTGATGTGATGGGTAAACATTAAATTATACTCATTGGCGTTAAGTTTGTCAATAAAAGCAAGTGCACTCAATTCATCACCTCTCCAAATTAAAAACACATTGTCAATAAATCTTACCCACATTTGCACATTTTCTACAAAGATGTCATGATGCGTGCCCATGAGGACCTGCTTCTCCCAATAGCCCACGTGCAAACACGCGCAGCTAGGGGAAAAGCAGGCCCCCAATGCCACTCCCCTCTTTTGTAAATAAATATCTTTACCAAATATAAAGATATTATGATTGAGGCTCCATGCAACTAAAGCAACCAATATCTTACTATGGTTATAGCAATCTGCAGGCCTAGTGCTCAGAAAGTATTCAAGAGTTCTAAGTCCAATTTGATGTTCTATGCTCGTATATAGAGCCTCAATGTCAAGCGTAATCAAAAGAGAGTCTTCTGTCCAATTGGTATTGTTGATTTTGTTCAAGAAATGTCCCGTATCCTTGATATAGGTGGGTAAATTAACCACCAGAAGTTGCAGAAAATAATCTATGTATTGAGCAAGATGTTCACCCGGATTGGTGTCACTACAACGCGGTTTTTTACAACGCATTCCGTTACATCGGAATTTTTACAATGCAGGATCCATTACATCGGATGCCATTACAACGCAAGGCATTACATAGCAGATGCTATTACAACGCATGGCATTACATCGTAAGTATAGGTAAGTATATCTTTTTAAAAAAAATGTAATTAAGTTAATTTAATTAATTTAATTTAATTAATTTAATTAAAATACATTTTAAAATAGTAATTAATTTAATTTAATAAATTTAAATCTATTTATTTAATTTAATTTTAATAAAAATTGTAATTAATTTTAATTAATTAATATAATGAAATTAATTTAATTTACATATTTTTAAACATTATAATTAAAATAAATTAATTAAAATATTTTATTTAATTTAATTAATTTAATTAAAAAATTTAATTAATATAATATAATTAATTTAATTTAATAAATATATTTTAATTAATTTATAAATGGTAAATATAATTTAATTAGCCCTAAGCACAAACCCAACCCTGAACCCTAAAACACCCCTGTACCCCAAAACCCAAACCCTACCCTGAAACCAAAAAACACCCCTGTACCCCAAAACCCAAACCCTACCCTGAAACCTAAAAACACCCCTGTACCCCAAAACCCAAACCCTACCCTGAAACCTAAAAACACCCCTGTACCCCAAAACCCAAACCCTACCCTGAAACCTAAAAACACCCCTGTATCCCAAAACCCAAACCCTACCCTGAAACCTAAAAACACCCCTGTACCCCAAAACCCAAACCCTACCCTGAAACCTAAAAACACCCCTGTACCCCAAAACCCAAACCCTACCCTGAAACCTAAAAACACCCCTGTACACCTGTACTTATTTTAAAAATTACTTTAATTAATATAATAAATAATAAATTAATAATATTAAAAAACATAAATAAATATATTTAATTATAATTAATATTAATAAAATTAAAAAAAATTAAATACTTACCTATACTTACGATGTAATGCCATGCGTTGTAATAGCATCTGCTATGTAATGCCATGCGTTGTAATGGCATCCGATGTAATGGATCCTGCGTTGTAAAAGTTCCGTTGTAAAAGCCTCCCGTTGTAAAAGTTGCGATGTAACGGTGCATCACCCTGGTGGCCCCCTCACTGCCCCCCCCCTTCCATTGTGGCGGCCTTAGCATTCTGCATTTGCTCTAGCACTGAGGTCAAGGACACCATCCCCCTGGCAACATCCCTACTGCAATGCCCCATCTCCTCCTGCATGGCGATTGACCTGCAACACATCAGTGATGTTGAAGTGGCCAGCCGGTTCACCGACTTGGTATAGGCCTGGAACCTCTGTCTCTCCCTGCGCCTGGCTAGACGGTCCTGATCAAGCTGGCTGCAGATGTTGTCCACCGAAGTAGCCACTCTTTCCAGTCCTGCACTCATGTTCTCCCCCATAGCACTGATGCCCTTCTCCATCCTGTGCATATGCTTGTTTATGTGCGCCACCTCCCTGTGCATTGACTTGAGTTCTTTCCATTGCAGGTGCTGGACTTTCAGCATGTTGCCTTCCAGTCCTGCAAACACACTGTCACCCTGCTCGGCTGCCTCTGGACTGTCCGGCCTTGCCCTGCGGCGTCTGGATGAGATGTGGGCACCCTCGGATGCAGAACCACACCTCTCCCTGTTTGATCTTTCCCCTATGGGACTTTGTTCGCCCCCTCTGCCCTACTCATCTGACTCCTCCATCTGCTGGAGGGTGGCCACGGCATGCCTCCTGCCTGACTGTGGGGGTGGGGGTGTTGGTGATCTTCGCAGTGGGGACTGTGTGCGAGGGGATTGTGGACTTCCCTGGCGCTGTGGTGATGGCTGTGGTGGTGGAATAGATGGCTGTGATGACGCAGAGCTTGTGGTCCCTGCAGGCCTGCTGGCGTCTTCATTCTGCCTCCCCTCCGGCCTGGCTGACTTGGCTCGGCTGCTCTCTGCTGCACTGCGAGATGACTCGCCTGTAATGACACAAATGTAGATATACTCACTGCTCTGTCTGCCATGTAATTACATTAAACAACATGCCTACAGAGCACAGTGGTTGTCCTGGCGCTTCCCAATTACTTTACCATGCTATTGTGTTTGCTAGCCTGACTGTCCTATTCATGTGTTCCCTCTGACTACATCATCCATAATGCATTGCAGGTATCCATTAAGACATGGGGTCGAGTGGGAGCCCCTTTGCCACTATGGGGTTTGGGATTGGGGAGGGGGTAGCACAGCATGCTGGGCATGCTTCTTACCTTGTTTTCTAGCTGCTCTGGCGGAGCTGTCGGCGTCTCCCACGCCAATAACACTCTCCTGCTGGATGGTGGATTCAACCATCTGTTCAAGTGGTGTTGGTACTGGGGCTCTGTTTTTCCCTCCTCCGGTTTTTCCAGCCTGCCTCTGTCTCTCTGCCATCCTCAGTTTGGCTGTCTTCCTGAGGTCGTACCACCTCTTCCTGATGTCCTCTATGGTGCGCAGGGTCACACCTATGGCATTGATTTTGTCCCTGATGCCACTCCAAATTTGCCTCTTCTGTGACTCTGGCACTTGGTGGGACTGGGCTCCAAAGAGCTTGTGGTGCTCTTGACTGACATCCTGGATCAGGACCTCCAGCTCCTTGTCACTGAACTTGAGTTTTCTCTTTCTGTCGCCTCCCTCCTTCTCCCTGTCCTGGCTTGCCATTTCAATGCTTGTTGTAGCTTTTCTGTCCTGCTTGTGGCTGTGTGGCAGTTTTGCTGCTGGCTCCTCAGCTCCTGCCTGTCTGCCTGCCTGCCTGCCTCACTGTGAGCTCCAGGTCCTGTGCACCTGGCTGGGTGTGGCCACTTCCTGTTTGGGAGGTAATTGGGTGGATCAGGATTGGCTGAATCACCTAATTACGAATTTCTGAATTACCGAATCGGTATTTCCGATTCGGTAATGGATTCTGTAAAACCGATTCGGTATTTCATTCAAATTTTTTACCGATTTGTCCGAATTCGGTAGTTAATACCGATTCATAACGAATCGGTAAACTTTAACGAAATTTTATCTACATCGCGTATACCGAATCCTTAATACCGATTCGGTAAAAATCGGTATTAAGGATTAGGTATTCTCAATTTACCTACATATGGCCCCTAGTGTTTTGCCTCCTTTCATTTTGCGAAGAAATTTCGGGATGTTAGCAAGATTATGCCCTGCTGACCTCAAAGCTCTGGTGGGATTATAACGGGTAAATCTATTTATTAGATACCTTGGTCCGATATCATTTAGAGATCTAAAAATGGTCAGTAGAATCTTAAAAAGAATTCTTTTGTGGATCGGCAGCCAATGCAGAATTCTAAGAGCTGCAGACGCGGAAGATTTTCTAGGAATTTTAAGCACCAGCCGCGCTGCTGCATGCTGGACGTTCTGTAACTTCTTTAGCGTTTGTTTCTTTACCCCTGCCATCAGCCTGTTACAATAATCGAGGCGAGAGAGTATAAGAGAGACTGCAACAGACTTTCTGGCTTCGAAAGGAAGAAAATCAAAACATTTCTTCAAGGATTTTATGATATTGAAGCAGCAGCCTGCCCTATTTCTTACATGGAGATCAAAAGAAAGTGAGGAGTCATAAAAGGTACCCAGATTCCGTGCCGACTCCACCGAGACAGGAGGCGGAGTGGTGCCATCAGGCCATGGGGCAGAACTCAATGGTTTTTCCAATAGGCAGGATTTCCGTTTTGATAGAATTACATTTTAGATGATTATTTTCCATCCACTGGAAGATCCCCGTCAGGCAAATTTGGAAATTTTGTTCAGCTATAGTTTTTTTTTTTTTCAAGGGAAACAATCACTTGCGTGTCATCTGCGTATGAAGTGATACATATACCATGTGATTCAATGAGGGTAATGAGAGGCGACATATATATGTTAAAAAGCAGGGGGCTCAAAATAGAGCCCTGAGGGACTCCTGCAGTAATTTGTTTCTCATTTGAGGAAAAAAAAGCTAATGATATAATTTGGGTTCTCTCCGAGAGGAAAGAGCCGATCCAATCAAGAGCTCAATCGGTTATACCATTTCCTCCCAATCTGTCAATGAGTATGTCATGGGAGATGGTATCGAACGCCGCCGATAAGTCAAGCAGTATCAAGACGGCGTTCTTTCCCTCATCTTGAATGAATTTTATGGAATCGGTTAATGAGTTTCCACGAAATTTGAAAGTTCTTGATGCACCATGGCTTCAGTCATCTTACCAAGTATTGGCAGGAGGGAGATGGGACGTAAATTGGAGAGCTCTGTCAGGTTTTTATTTTTTTTCAGTAGAGGTTTAACTGTAGCTTTTTTCCAATCTCTGGGTACAGTACGTGAACTCAATGAATCGTTAACTATTCTATTGATGTAAGGATTTACTATGTCCACAATTTGATGGAGAATAAACGGAGGACAGGCGTCTGAAGGTGAACCAGATTTACAGGATATGATGGCATCCCTTGTAAGGGCAAGAGTGGCAGGCCTAAACATCCTCAGGGGTTCATATGTCATGGCGGGGGTATCTTTAATTTCATTTAAATTAGACAAGGTTATTTGAGGAAAGTCCTTCTGGATGAGACTTATTTTCTCCCCAAAGTAATCCGCGATCTGGTCGCAGAGAACCTGAGAGGGGGGAATTTCTGTTTGAAGCACTTTTGGATGGGTAAAAGATTTCACTATAGCGAATAAGTTTTTTTGTTTTTGTTGGGCCTCAGAAATCATTTTAATGTAGTAACTTTTCTTGGCCGTTTTTATATGTGCAAAATATTCATTCCTTTTTTTTATAAAAAGATCTTTTGCTGTAGGGTCATAGTCTTTTCTCCATTTCCGTTCGCTTTTTCTACATTGGAGATAAATTTCTGAAAGAGCCTGCGAGTACCATAATGCGCTTATCTTCTTAGGTTTATCATTTTTCTTAAGGCGTTTTGGTGGTACCAGGTCATATATTGCAGACTGTATCCAGGTGTGAAAACATTTGGAGTCTTGCTCAACGTCGCCGGCAATGATCAAAGAAAGTTTGAGGTCCTTGTTAGGAATCAGGCAATCACCAACCAATGGAATCTTAGCATAAGGAACTTGTTCGGCAGATAAATGATGAGAATACTTCGAAGGAAAGCATTGCAGGTAAGCCACTCCATCCTTCATAGCAGCAATTGCTGTCAAAATTTTAATCATGGACCTTGTAACTGCGGCAACGGAACATGTGGCTACTGCAGATTGCAAAGAATTACCAACAACATGTGCTCCCACACGCTCATGGCAAAGAATATGGATAACCTGTGTGAGTGGAAGATGTTTTTAAGTTGCGCCACTCAAGCCCAAAGCATTTTATTCTTGATTGTGCTGCCGTTAGAATCTCGATAGTCATTTTGTGATCAAAAGAATTAGTTGTTATTAAAAGACTGAGCACAGTATTAAGAATCGCATACAATAAGAGTATTCACACTAGGATCAGCAAACTCGAGAGCAAAAACAAGTACAGGGTGCTCCGTCAATTGCGCCGTATAGTCCCCAAGTGCCTGTGTATGCACTATGCAAGACTTAAACCCTCCATTGACATTTGAGCCAGCCACAATAGCGCAAGCCGCCGAATAAGTGTGTTTAGAAGTGGTGGCCGGGTGGGCCGAGCCATCGGTGTAAATGATACATTTGTACTCATCTAAAGGAAGCAACGACAATGGAGGAGGATGAACATGTAAAAACTCCTGTGTCTGAAGAGCAGGTCAAAGATAACCGTGACATCAGCCGCATTCAAAGAAGTAGCCCATTGTATCCAACTGTTATGTAATGCCTTAGAGTTTGGGACACTTGCCTTAGTCACTGTTTCAAAAGCTGGGAGAGGCGTGACCATAAGAATGCGTTTTCCCTGTGCCAGAGAGCGTTCTTTCAGAATCGCCATTTGGACCGCCGTTACTATTTTTTAACATTCGAAAAGCACAATTCTTGCAATGTGTATAAATGTGAGTTGTATGCAATAGGAACTGTGTCCTCTTCATTGATTGTTAAGTAAGTAAAACCTACTGTCCCGGTACTATACGGATCACCAGGTTCGTGGTGTTATCACATGTCAACAAGTAGTTAGTATTTACAACAAGGGGTGGTGAGGGACAGAGTCTCTGAATTAAGCAGAATACTCTCACCCAGTCAAGAGATCTGGGCTAGATCCAACACCGTTTTTGAGCTCATTGCACCATCCCAGTTTCAGAACCTGATCACCACCCCCTTTATGAACAAGTAGTTAGTAGCAAGCAAATCTGATTGCAAAGATAGCAGAATGGAGGTATGTTCCGGAAGCCAGCTGGCAGATGAAAATGTTGGTTGTATCAACACATAAAGCGGTTTGATACGCTAGGCATAATCTGGGATGCAAGTCCTTTCGAAATACAAAAATCCCAGCAAAGGGATGGAGGTCTCAAATGTGCACATTTCTCCTGAAAGTGTGGGGCTAATCCCCTACCATCCTTGTTGAGCTAGTAGCCCAAAACAAGCACTGCTAAATGTGCAATGTGTGATTTTGCAAAATTGATTTGTATCCAAAGTCGGCCAAGAACAGGATAATGCGGTGGACTCGGACCAGATGTGGCATCAGTTCATCGTCCATCAGATAAATATCATCAATGTACGAAAACACATCAGAGTCTATGCTGTCCAACAAAGAGGCAACATGTGCTGCGAAAGGCCAAGGGCTATTCTTATATCCCATAAGCAAACGCCTACATTTTTCTGATTTCCAACAGCTGTAAATGCTGTCAAGTCACAGCTCCCAGGAGCCAAATTGTGACTATGGAAACCATTGGAAATATCCAGTGTTTCTTACGAATAAGGCTGTTAACTAGCACAGAGCTATGTGTGTTTTGTACCGCAAATGTACGACAATAACTATTACAATTTCGATAATCCAATATAATGTGAAACGACCCATTGGTTTTCGATACCGTAAAAAGGGGTTTATTCATCGGAGATATACAGGATTCAATCACTCCTTGATACTCCAACTGTGTTAGAAAATCACAAACGGGAGCTTTAGCTTCTCATCTGATTGGATATTGGGGCTGCAGCTGTGGCATACACCGTAATGGTCTCACATGTGCCGGTGAATCTTTATCCCAACCCATTTGGTTACAGTACACCACCAGTGCAAGGGCCAACGCCCACTCCGATGTAAAAGCTCTTGCATGTTCCTCAGGGACGTAAGCTAAAAACTCGGAAGTATCACATGCTCCCCTCTCAAAGCCACTAGCACAAATGGTGGGGGCCAATCAACCCTGCCAAAAAAATGTTGTATGAAGAGATAAGATTCTCCCAAAAAAAACCTGTGATCGTACGCTGTATAGCACCTTCAATTTGGGAAACAATTTCATATAGTCTATCAAGGGTGGCAACTTGTGTATCTGCTGTTTCTACTGTAACAAAAGTATCAGTTGCTCTCTTCTCCAGACAAGGATGCAGTGCCTCCCACACTATGGTAACCTCCACTGTGCTGTTGAGCAGAGTCACCACCCAAGTCCAATCTAGAAGTCGTGTTCTCATCGTCTGAGGCATATTTTGCCTTTAAAGCACCAACTTTCTTCTTCTGATATGGGGATCTAAAACAAGGCAGGTCCTCTTGTTTGGCTTTGATGTCAAACTGGTGAGGCTAATCATGCCCCTGCTGTGTGCCGGACCTTTGCCATGATCCAGGCGATCCCCACCACCAGCTTGAGAGTCCAATGTGTACTGTAAATAACGAAGAGAATGCTGATCAGGGACTTGAGATCTATCAGGAGTCTTAATTTTCGTGCTGTCGTGCAAGGCATAATTACGCTTAGAAGACTTGGTTGTCGGTGAACCAGCACGCGAACCCTGCTTCTTTTTCTGCTGCCTCTGTTTTTTATTTTTCCAGTGATTTTTAGGAAAGAACAGGCACTCATTCTTGTCAGTCTGGGAGTTTTGTTGAGACTGAGTTTGCTTTGGAGTAAAAGGCTTATCCCCCAGACTATTTTGCCCTATGGTTTTATATCCTTTAAGCAATAATCCTTGGCATTTTGTGCAGTTCGTCTGCATTAGCAAAAGCCTGCAAGCGATGTGCCACTTGCGATCTTACTGCATCACCCTTGACATTAGCAAGGATCATATCAGAAACTATATCAAACACCCCTACAAGTCTCATTTCCAACTCCAGGGCTGCCTTGGCCCCTGTTTCCTCCTGAACACGTTTAATCATGAAAGGGAGAATGGTCATTGAGGGTGTGCCGAAACACATTGAATATACCGCTGAAAACACTTTACCTCATGTGTTACAATCAGCTATTTCGGGTACCAGGTCTTTAGGTAAAATCTTTGTGTTTACAGGCGTGGTATTTGGAAAAACAGCTTCGAGTTGCCCAAACTTTTCAGCAAGCCAATAAGGAAACTCGTCCTTATTCAGTGGTAGCTTGCCCAATACAGTATTGATCATGAGGGGACTGATGACCACAGCACTAGGTCCCACAGGTTGCGCTGCAACCCCAGGGCGTCCCACCTGGAAGTTGCGCAACAATAACTGCACAACAGCCCTTTGCACGTGTATTAATGAAGTAAGCAACACACAAAGCTCTGCAAGTGTAGCAGTAGTAAAATATTGTGGATGTGAAGTATGCCCAGCCAAAATAGGCCACGTGCCCCCATCTATCAATGAGAGGCCTAAACAAACCGGCGATATTGGGTGTGGAACTGCACCATTAAACCATATTTGTGGTTGCTAAGCCGTTAACAGAACTTCAATCGATCTATAAGGATGATAAGCAGCAGGAGGGGCATTGGCAGATTGTCTGTCCCGTCGACTGCCGGAAAGGTGACCCTAGAATAAAATACCTCGAAGGGATAAGCCGCATCTGGCTAAACAACTCAAATGAGTGCAACATCAGCATTAGGGACTCAATTTTGAGTCAAATAAGCTGTGACTGCAACCCTATAAGGCGGTGCAATATCCGTCACCATAATCAATTTTTAAAGAAGAACAACCTATGAGCGGCAGCGCAATAATGGGTAAAAATAAAAATAAAAGACCTTTTAAAATTCAAGCTTGAAAAACCCATAAAATATCACAATATAGCAGACAATACTGTCACAACCATCTCCGGAAATAGAAGTGAGGGTTTTGTGGACAAGCACAAGCACAAGCTTATAAGAATATAGGAGATGTGACTATCTGGCTGCAATGTGTCAGAAAAGCGACATGTACATTCCCCTTAGAACCACTATATGGTAGGTACTTTTACACATTATTAGATGTAGATAGTTTTCTTACCATTCGGTCCTGAGGAAACGCCATAGATCTTCCCTGACTAATAGGCGACAAGCATGTCGACCATCTAGGAGTAGAGCGCTTTTCCGACACATTGCAGCCAGATAGTCACCTCTCCTATATTCTTATTTTAACCAGGCTGGGATCCTTCCAGATTAAAGATTATTTAGAGGATTCCCTCCCCTGTTTTATACTGCACACTCACCATTACATCTACACATACCAGGCCCCTTACACCCACAGAACCTAAACGGCAAGGAACAAAAGATCTCCGAAAAAGAGCCCCTTTATGGGTGCCCGTCGAGTATTGCAGCGCCGACCCGATGAGGAGCAAGCTCATATGATGAAGCATGACACCTAGCTTGCTGGGTGTGTGAGGGCCCTAGTTTTAAATGGAGGAACTCCCTCCTCCTTGGAGGACAACCGTTCAACCACACATACTCTCCTACTGTGTTCTGTGACCCACTGAGGAACTTCATACTCATTTTTTGTAGTATAGCAGGGCATGTGCGTTGGACCTCTTCAAAAGACTACTGTCCCCTATCTTTGACTAATCGTACAAATCGGTCATCAAAGGTCAGGGAATATCCTAGGAAGTGGGGCATAAAATGCCACAAATAGAAGATATTGAAAAGAACATAAGCACACTAGAGGCCCAACTTACTAACACAGACACCTGCAAAGCTTCCCATAGAATATCGCTCAAACAGACGGAATACCATGAGCTTGCAAAAGGAGAGGCCATAGTGGAACAAAGGGAGACTCTACATCACATTTATGAATATGGTGATAAATCTGGATTGCTCATTGCATTGTTGGATAGGAGAGAAAGGGCAAATAACGATACACAAGCTGCAGTCCAAGGAGGGTGAAGACATACCGACAGAGTGGCGATAGCGCAAGAGTTTGCCAGATACTACAAACAGACTGCAGAATGATCATCTAGGAAATGTTTATTTACTTTGCATTCAAGTGACGGAAGACCATTCCTCCACCAATGCCCTTACGTTGAGGGACTACCCAGAGTTTGGGGGTAGAATTATTATCTTTAGCCCTAATTATGAGTTTGGCAGCCCATGGGACAGAGGAACTTGTGGTAGTGTTCTGACCACCACCACACTGCAGGCCCACTCCCAGTATTACCTGTGTGGTGGTTGGACCGCCATTGTGCCGATGTGACCACCGTGAATCAAGGATCCCGCTGCGGTCTCGCAGTTGTCTGAGGCTAAATTATGCTGATGGTGCTGTAGCGGCACCACAGATCATATTTCAAGTTGCTGCACTGCCACCCTTTGCATGATGGTGAGAGCGCCATGAAGGGTGGCGCAGAGTCTAGAAAGGGGGCCCTATCAGAGACCCCTTATGCCTCTGGTCCTGGAGGTGCATGTGGGGGGGGCACATGTAGTGTATCCTTCAATTTGCAACCCAGGTTCCTGCATTGTATGTCATGTATGCCACTACATGCAGGGAGGTGCATGCAGCACTCTGAGAGCAGCGGTCTGCCAATTAGGCTCTTCACTGAGCCTGACAGACAGCCGCTTTCAGACCACCACATGACCGCCCACCAGACCAGTAATAAACATTCTGATCTGGTGGGCAGTCACACCACAGGTTTAGCGGCCCTTCAGCGGACAGCTCGTTGCACCATCTGCTGTAGGATCACCAAAGTCAGTAGAAGGCCACTTAGAGGCCCTCTGATCTGTATTAAGAAACAATTGTCTTGCATATGAGAAAACCCCACTCAGTACTAAGAGGAACTACAGACTGTGGTTTAAGTGTACTGAGCCAATTGGGCTGAGTAAGCTGTGAGATTGACTCGTGGGAAAAGACCCATTGTAGAGGGTGGTCCCAAGAAATGTTGAAGAATTCGATGGAGTGAAGGATGCATTGTTGAATGCGATTGGATATGTGTGCCTGGTGAAAACAGATTGAACTGAGAACTTGAATTGTAAGTAAAATAAGAGTGAAGCACCAGCTGAATGTTTAGACAAATTTAAGGATGAATTTGAGACATATTTGGGTATTGCCCATACTACAGGAATGATTCAGGAAGCTTTAAGCACTATCTTTATGCTGAATGTCAGAAGTCAATTTAGGACTATCTGTATTGGATGACACACTAAGAAGTTGGATGAAGTGGTGTAGCATTGCAAGAGAGAGAAAATTATAATATAGAAACAAAACTGACGATTACCATATCAAACTGCAGAGAACTATTATGTGTGTGAAAAAGACCCCTGCAAAGCGAAGAATAAAAGGAGATAGTATTCCAGTCTGTCTGGTTCAGTCTGGGTTTAATTGGTTTTCTCAACAATTTTATCCTGCATTTTAGGACAGCCGGTGAGGTTCTGACTGTGCTTTCTATAGCTTAATTCCACTATATAGTGAGGGCTTCTATGTATACTCTGTTACTAATGGTAAGCATAATATCTGTCTCATTGACACTGGAGCTAGTCTCTCAAGACTAAAAATATCAGTAGTCCTTACTTTATCCCTCTCTGCCATATCTAAAAAACGCAGACAGTATTTCTAACCAGTAGGTTTCCCAATATATTACAGATCCCGGATCACTTTTTCTAGGGCCCACCAACGATAAAAATGATTTTTTTGCTACGCACAAAATCTCAAGTAATCTGTTAGGAAAGGATATCCTCTGTAAACATAATTGTACCCTGTTTGCACTCTAGAAGGTGTGTTCTTAAATATACAGCATGGCCGGCCAACCGTTAAACACATGGCTGTTTCCTTTTGTTTCCTTGTGATAGGCCAGCCACTCGGATGTCCATTTGGAGATATAATGATTTTGAGATCGTGAATATTTAACATAATGTATCATTTTAGAGTCTGAGTGGTTGGCCTATCACAAGTGCCTTCGGCATAATTAAAAGGGAACAGTCATGTACTTAATGGTTTGCCAGCCATACCCCATGAGTAAGGATTTGACGAAACGCATAGGGGGTGGAACTCCTTGTTGTCACGTTCTGGCTGAATAAATTAGATGAAATATGCCTGCCGCTGAGTGCCGCCTTCTCCCTCCATTGGCCTTGAATTAGATTCATGTTTGACGCATAGCCTGACACCGGTACAGGATGCCCAACCTTATCAATGTCAGCACGGTGCCGCCAGGACATTCACAGATGGCCCATGCTGCCGCAGATTTCTGCATAAAGGGCCTATGTTTTGCTACTGATTTGGGCGAGTTATGGGACTGCATGGTTTGTAATTAATAAAACGTGACCAAAGAGCACCCATTGAAGGGTTTAATAATATGTACTGTGTTTTTCATGCCAACAGATATGTGCCTCTCGGATGTCCATTTGGAGATATCATGATTTTGAGATTGTGAACATTTACCATAATGCATCTTTTTTGAGTCTGAGTGGTTGGCCTATCACAAGTGCCTACAGCATAATTAAAAAGAAACAGTCATGTGATTAATGGTTTGCCGGCCATACCCCATGAGTAAGGATTTGACGAAACACATAGGGGGTGGAACTCCGTGTTGTCACGTTCTGGCCGAATAAATTAGATGAAATATGCCTGCAGCTGAGTGCAGCCTTCTTTCTCCACGGGCATTGGAGGAATTGTGTATATATATACGTATGTGCATTATTCAGCAGTATGTACAAGTGATTTATAGTCAACCACTCACACGCAACATTGAAAGAGTCTAACCCTGTGGTAAATACTTGATTATAAATTTTTCATTCCACAATATATCTACTGACATAGTTAAACCAGCAAACAAAGCCTTAATGTGAACAATATATATAACAATATATACCGAAATTTACACAATTCTGCCCAAGTGGCATACGATTCCAATGTCTCAATGGTGCAATATCATAATGTGTGCGATCAACAATTCTGCCCCAGTGGGCGTAGGCTTCCAAATTTGCAGTACGCATACATGGCCAGTATTTTAGAAAGGTGCACCCCACCTAAAAATGTGAAAGATGACTTTAAATTACTGAATTATATATGAAAAACATTAAAAACTGTTAAAAAACAGACTCATTAGATAATCTTTGCAGATAAGCAATACAATTCATGTGTGGGTTTAATTGCATAAACCATTCTAACGTAAATGTACCGATAACTCCTCACTACAATTTATTCCCAAGGGATTAAACGTTTCTAGGTCAATGATATACCTTGACTCTAGTTGGCGTAATGCCAGTTGTCTGTTCCCACCCCTCACATTAACTGGGACATCATCAATCACCACCATTCGTAACAGTTTTTCATCTTGTAGATGAAAATCAAAGAAATGTCTAGCAACTGGATACTTCCAGTTGTTGTGCCGTATCGCCCTGACATGCTCAAGTACACGTTTTTTGCGCAGTGTATCGTACTGCCAATGTAGGCTTTATTGCAAGGATAAATTAGAGCGTAAATGCAATACATAGTATTGCAGGTGAGGGCTTTCCTGATCACCAATTCCCTTTCCCTGCTTGCTATAACAAGTGTGGTACAGTCCCTTCTTTTGCTGCAAGCTTTACACTTCTTTCAGCATCGAAAGCCTGGTCGTCTAGTATACACTCTGCTACCCTTCCTAGTCACATAGTTAGGGCTTAGTTAATCTCTGAGAGTTTTACTTCTCTGAAACATGATTTGGGGACAACTATTCAGATGTTTCCGAAGGTGGACATCGGTCAACAAGATGTGCCAGTGTTTCTTAAGTATCTGGCGAACATCCTGTGCTTGTCTCGAGTATGTTGTTATAAATCTCTGCTTCTCAGTACTGGTTTGACGGATTGTTGGATGTAGCAACTGTGTCCGACCAACAGATTCAACTCTTTTACATGCCTCTGATATAGTTCTAGCACTGTACCCTTTTTCTTTAAACCACTGAGTCAGTCTGTCTTTTTCTCACAAATAACTGCTCAGTGAACTACAATTGCGCTTAGCGGGTAGTAGCTCACCTTACGGGATGCTGTAAATCAGTTACCGGGGATGGGCACTAGAGGCACTCAAATTGCTATTCCCTGCAGTCGTCTTCCGAAATAGCTGTGTCTGTATGGTATTGTCAACAATTTCTACCACAACATCCAGAAATTCTATTCTGGTTTTGCGTATATGTTCCGTCAGAAACAGATTACATTGATTGTTATTGAGTTGAGTGACAAAGGTCTTGATATAAATATCTTTTTTTTTCTTTTAGATTCCTGCATATATACATTATTTTTTGCAAGATGATGGAGCTTTTCATTCTGTTCACTGTCCTCATATTTCTAATTACTTTTATCTGTATCTGTCTAATGATTAACTCAGCACACGTATTCTATAGAAGAATCACATTGGTTAAATATGTATTAAAAAATACCCCTTTGTGTATTCCTTGAATATTTCTCTGAGATCAACAAAGCACAAATGACTAAGGAAAAGTGATCTAGATCTGTTGCCACGGTCCCTGAGAGGGGCTGGGGATTGTCGTGTTCTGTGATTGCCAAAAACATTTGGCAACTGTCTAGGCTTGGAGGTTCATCTGGTGGCACTATGGTCTAGCTAGTCTCTAGGATGACATATCCTGCTGGGGTGCATAGAATCAGTCTGGCATCAACCCTATGTTTATGTTGCCTAACAAATGCAGTTTCTGCTGGAAAGTACTGAACTACATGACACCGCAAAGGAGCTCCTGGTCCTTTTAGGTGGGCAGGTTAGACTAATGTGGGAGGAGCAGGAAGATGGATCTCTGAGTGGTGGACAAGGATGCAGGTGAAACAGTTGATGTAGGTTCCACCACTACTAGAGACTTATTGCTTGTGGAGGCCTACGAAGATGATGTTGTAAAGCTGGTGGCCTCCTTTGCAGTTCCCCCACCCTCCGTGCCACTCAGTCACCTGGTATCTGTTGTCTCTGCACCGGACCATATTGGTCAGCTGCTTCCCCACCTATGTGGCCAATATCCCCTTCACCTGCTCCTGAAGATTCTGTAAAGACATTTGTAATAGCTTTATTGTATATGTCTAAATAGAACTAATCATGACGTTTTTCTCTACTAATTTTTTTATTGATCAGATTTCACCTGCTTCAAGGCTTGCTAATTTTTGTGCTTTATTATCATGATTGCATGCACGTTTGCTTCACCATTGTGTACACATTCCTGTATGTGTTTTTCAAAAATTATATTCCTAGGAAAATTATTTTCCAAAATACAGTCTGGCTTACCTGCACTTTTGTGAAGGAGTAAGACATCATGTGAATCTGTCACTTTTAACATGAATGAAATTGTAATTTTAAGTAAAAATACTTTTGGGATATGTTTGTTTTAAAACCGGTAGCCTTTTAATCTGATACTACTAGCCATATTGTTTGTGTAGAAAACCAACTTACTAATGTGTTTGGAACATCCACTGTTTTCAAAGTGCATGTTATTATATGTCAACTGAAAGAGCATTCCACCTGACACACTAAAGACCAGTGGCATGTTTGCTGCAACTGTTCCTTATAACATCAAACTACCTGATATATATTTGTTGTATAGGCATGTGTGAGCCTGTTCAATCCATTCCTTTGATTGTATTGTTTCCCAACTTGTAATCAATTTATACCTAGTGCAAAACGTACACCTTCAAGAACTTTTCTTGTGTATTGGACATGTGTCGAACTCAATGTTGATGCCGTATCTTGTTGCTGTAACAAAAAATAGTTCACATATATATTAAACTCATACAAGAACTTACCTCTTTGATGCTGCTGTTAGGCTCTCAACTGCCCATCAAGCTGCAGATAGGCCATTGCAAGTATGCAAGCCATGTTGAGAGGACTGCCTGAGCTGGATTTCAGATAACCTTTTGATCCAGTGTTGTAGGTCCTCCCACCTCTTGCCGAATTGTAGGTTGTGCTGCTTATAGACCACATGGTCCACACTTTCTTGATGATGGACTTCCATATGGTCTTCTTCTGATGGACATTGACCTGTATGGATATAAGAAAAGAAAGAAAGAACATTTTTTTTTACTTTTTTTGTCTGTATTGATGTAACACATTTCTCAGAAAAAAAATGTCAAAAACTGATCAAAGGATAGAACATTATATTTTATTTTCTCATTCTGATAAAATAAATGAAAGCATAGCTGCAGCAACCTGTTGAGTACCCTTCTCCTTTCTCATACCCTATCTTAACTAATCCTGCCCAGTCACATCATCTAGGACAGAGATCTTCAACATTTTCTGCAGTGAGGGCTAGATCTGATCGGTCAATATCAATGTGAACTACTGAAGACTAAACAGCTTGCCCATTGTAACCAGACACCCCAACGTCCACCTAAATTGACTTGAAGCCTCATGTCCATAAAGCCAGATATTATGGTTTGAACTAAATACTATGAATAACTGCACTATGAGAGGGCTGCCATGTGTTCCAGTGAGAGCGTGTTCTTTGGGAATGTATGAACATGTGTGCGCTTTTAGGGGATATATTTAAACGGGTGACTGAAAGCTTGTGTTGTGTATACTTGTAGCACAGGACATACCTTTCATCATATGTGGCACTGTTACACAAATGACAAAAACATACAATTGTATGGTCTTTCTAATTTTCCCAAATTAAAAGTGCAGATGAATTTTCTACCAAACTCTTCACTTCAAAGAAACTTTTCCTGTACTTCAAATTTCTCTCAAGTTAAACAAGCATTTGCAGTGCAATAGGTCTCGCATTTACACTGAAGGTGTTATTAAAGATGTGTAAGATAAATTCCCAAAGTTAGTTTTCAGTACCAACAGGTGAGAGGAGTCATGCCCATGGGTTGACATATCACTGTATTCTTCATTTATATTTCTATGTTGCTATTTCAGATAAGAGGACATTTAAAACACTCCTGAAGGTCACTACCCGTTTCTCTCCAAAAGTAGGAAGCTTGGGTAACCTATCTTCGGTAGACATTCCCTTCTATGCAACGACAAAGTGAGCTCTCCTTTCAGTGGCACACCCAGAAATCGGAAAGTCCTGCTGCAACTAAATATATTTGCAATTGTTTAGGATTCGTAGGCTGAAATTCCACATTGTGGGACATAAAAAAGCATCACTACATATGACGCGTTGAAATGGAATTCCGTACCTCACTTATCCCCACCTGACTATTGTGACGTAGTTAGTGACTGTGCCAAAGTGCGTGAAAGCTTTAAATTCCTGCCATCTACATCTCAGACAGTAAGTCAAAAGCTAAAAGAAACGCCTGAAACTGGTGGTGATGAAGTCACCACACCACGAGTGGTCGAAGGGAAGTTTACTTATGCAGTGGCTTTCAGTTGTATCAGAATTATGCAAATGGAGAGGGCTGATGAAAAGACCAGCTTTAAAAAAATGCTTTATTTCCGATGTTGCAATCAGATAGTACACATTTCTTTGTACTGTGCCATTTGAGAGATTACGGAGGGCTTTGGTTTTTGATGCAACATGAGGCGCCTTCGGCTGGAAAAGTGAATTGGCGGCCCAAGGTGTTTTTTCGCTTGCTTATGTTATCTTTCAGCTATTGCTTGATTTACATTCATAAAGTCTTAATAGCTGCAAAGCTTCCCCAGGCCACGCGTGGCGCTTTCAGCCATATGGGCTGCATTTCAGACCTAGAAGTTGTCATGCTGGATACTGTAATGGGAAAGTGAAAATAATAGCCAGAACCAGAGTTCTAGGTGCTGTAGGTTAAAAAAATCACAGGTTGTACCAGGAGGTACATCTCTGAAAACTCACCTAGTGCCATCCTATTTCCAGAATTGTTTACGATATTTCTGATGGGATGTGAGAGAAGTGTTTAAAACATTCAACTTGAGGGGAGGTGGTAAACAAAATAAAAAGCAACATAAGTGAAATCAAACTACCAAATTTTAATAGTGAAAGCTACTGCCAGATCTTTTGACTGGGTGTGAGTGTTTGATTGATTCAGATGCTCCGTCCATCACCACCCCCTTTTGTACCGCTTTTGGCCACCATAAGTGTGGCAGGGTATGCTGAGACGTGAGTCCCTTGCTCACTTTGCCACTGGATTCAAGCAAGCCGGGCTAAAGACGGCTGGAATGCCAGAAACCGGTCCTCGGAAGCTTGTTTCTGGTCCAGGGAAGACATTGCTTGGCAGTTCGGGCTGGACTGTTCCCATGAGGCACAGGGTCAGACTGATTTGCATATAGCCATGTCTGAACTGGGGTGGCAGAGTGGGCTAAAGAACGGTGATGGATTAAATCCAGATCTTTTGACTGGGTGTGAGTGTTTGATTGATTCAGATGCTCCGTCCATCACCACCCACTTTTGTACCGCTATTGGCCACCATAATTGTGGCAGGGTATGCTCAGACGTGAGTCCCTTGCTCACTTTGCCACTGGATTCAAGCAAGCCGGGCTGAAGATGGCTGGAATGCCAGAAACCGGTCCTCAGAAGCTTGTTTCCGGTCCAGGGAAAACATGGCTTGGCAGTTCGAGCTGTACTGTTCCCATGAGGCACAGGGTCAGACTGATTTGCATATAGCCATGTCTGAACTGGGGTGGCAGAGTGGGCTAAAGAACGGTGATGGATTAAACCCAGATCTTTTGACTGGGTGTGAGTGTTTGATTGATTCAGATGCTCCGTCCATCACCACCCCTTTTTGTACCGCTTTTGGCCGCCATAAGACGTGAGTCCCTTGCTCACTTTGCCACTGGATTCAAGCAAGCCGGGCTGAAGACGGCTGGAATGCCAGAAACCGGTCCTGAAGACGGCTGGAATGCCAGAAACCGGTCCTCGGAAGCTTTTTTCCGGTCCAGGGAAGACATGGCTTGGCAGTTTGGGCTGGACTGTTCCCATGAGGCACAGGGTCAGACTGATTTGCATATAGCCATGTCTGAAATGGGATGGCAGAGTGGTCTAAAGAACGGTGATGAATTAAACCCAGATCTTTTGACTGGGTGTGAGTGTTTGATTGATTCAGATGCTCCGTCCATCACCACCCCCTTTTGTACCGCATTTGGCCGCCATAAGTGTGGCAGAGTATGCTCAGATGTGAGTCCCTTGCTCACTTTGCCACTGGATTCAAGCAAGTCGGGCTGAAGACGGCTGGAATGCCAGAAACCGGTCCTAGGAAGCTTGTTTCCGGTCCAGGGAAGACATGGCTTGGCAGTTCGGGCTGGACTGTTCCCATGAGGCACAGGGTCAGACTGATTTGCATATAGCCATGTCTGAACTGGGGTGGCAGAGTGGGCTAAAGAACTGTGATGGATTAAACCCAGATCGTTTGACTGGGTGTGAGTGTTTGATTGATTCAGATGCTCCGTCCATCACCACCCCCTTTTGTACCGCTTTTGGCTGCCATAAGTGTGGCAGGGTATGCTCAGACGTGAGTCCCTTGCTCACTTTGCCACTGGATTCAAGCAAGCCGGGCTGAAGACGGCTGGAATGCCAGAAACCGGTCCTCGGAAGCTTGTTTCCGGTCCAGGGAAGACATGGCTTGGCAGTTCGGGCTGGACTGTTCCCATGAGGCACAGGGTCAGACTGATTTGCATATAGCCATGTCTGAACTGGGGTGGCAGAGTGGGCTAAAGAACGGTGATGGATTAAACCCAGATCTTTTGACTGGGTGTGAGTGTTTGATTGATTCAGATGCTCCGTCCATCACCACCCCCTTTTGTACCGCTTTTGGCCGCCATAAGTGTGGCAGGGTATGCTGAGATGTGAGTCCCTTGCTCACTTTGCCACTGGATTCAAGCACGCCGGGCTGAAGACGGCTGGAATGCCAGAAACCGGTCCTCAGAAGCTTGTTTCCGGTCCAGGGAAGACATGGCTTGGCAGTTCGGGCTGGATTGTTTCCATGAGGCACAGGGTCAGACTGATTTGCATATAGGCATGTCTGAACTGGGGTGGCCGAGTGGGCTAAAGAACGGTGATGGATTAAACCTAGATCTTTTGACTGGGTGTGAGTGTTTGATTGATTCAGATGCTCCGTCCATCACCACCCCCTTTTGTACTGCTTTCAAAGTGCCGCCCTAGTGAAGTGGATCCATGGTAATTTATCAATTCAAAAGTAATGATGAAAGCGGGCGCCACTCCCATGCATATTAAACATAAGAGCATGACAGCTCATGAAGCAGGCGCCATGGTGAATAACAAAAAGAAAAACTTAGTAGTCCCTAAAAGATACTGAGAGTGCACCTACTGTGCAACTAAACTGTAGTTGGTCGGTGCCGCTAGATATGAAAGCGAAGTAACATGTTGGAGCCACAGCCAACAAGGACCCGGGAAAGCAGAGCAACACTGGAGTTGCCCAATGGAAGCAGCTGGTGCATTTATACTTGGTATGTGGATTACAACAGGTCTTCCAGACAGCGTATGAGCTGCCTAGGCTCGACCTAAAAATGGCGTATTGTTCATATATACTTATCTCACAGTGTATATTGCCCACTGTGAGTAAGGGGCCTTTTCTTTGTAAATGCAACACTTTGAAATGCAACACTTTGAAATGAAGCATCATTTGGTTCACAACTCCTATTTTGAGTTGGAAAGGAATTATTTTTAAGATTCACAACTGAGAGCTACAGTTGTTCACCTCTGTGACTCAGCCCTGTCCTGGGCCACACATGTAAATGAGCACTGCAGGCCCTGTTATTTGCAGCCTGATGATCATGATTCCAAATGAACACAGCATTTTACTTTGAAATGAAAATATGAACTTGTTCTCATTTTTAAATTGAACGGCTGAGAGCTACTCTGAATGTGTCTGAGATCTATTATAATATGTTTTCTAAGTTCGCATGATGTGAAATTTCTACATTTAACATAAACTTCATACATATAGAGATATATCTATAAATACACACCAAATAAAATGTTGGGCTTAAAACAAACTACACATACAAAACATTTTTTTCTCTAATCACAAAGTGCTTAAACGTTCACTACATCATTCTTTTAATCAATGTATATAATTCAATTTACACTTACTTGAACCACTACACTTCAGTCAGGAACTCAAAGGGACATGCTAGCATGTGTTTTAAAAAACAATAGACAGATTTACTAATACAGTTTAAACGTGTACCTGTTCCATTGGTGAGCCATAGAGATGGCTATAGAGGGACAGGATCTCAATTTCCAGCTACTCCAGCTCCTGTGGCGAGTGTAGGGGAGTAGGGTCTGCTTCCTATGGTCACCCCCACTTTTTGCTGTGATTCTCTGGTTTTTGGACTTTAGTGTGGCTGTGGGCCTGCTAATCAGACCCACAGCCCAGCTGTTCTCTCTCTAAATTGATACCATGCACTTTAGGTGCATACCAGATTGGTTACTGGGTCACTCTTGTGAGCCCCTGTATAGTGTACCATCGATACCCAGGGCATAGGTGCACCCTAGGCCTATCAGGGGCTGCAGCATGTATTGTGCCACCCCTGGTTTGCCTTCCAAACTGACACCACAGGTCTGTTCACACAGCCTGGGTAAGGTGGTGTAATCACCCCTTACTTAGATATAGTATACCTATATCTACCTTATATATAGACACATATGAACCTATAAGTCACTCCTATGGTAGGCCTCGACAATCTTGGAGGCAGAGTGCTTGGCTTTATGTGAGATGGTGCTCTGGCATGAGCTGAGCCCCTCTGCAGCTTTCGGAACCATCTCCTTATAGCGGTTCTATGATATAGCCATACCATATACTCTTAAGTGCATTATAATCCTCGCGGTTAATGCTAACTTTGGTGTGGCTTTATCAAAACATGTGGACCTGGTGTCAAACACTTTGGAATACTACCGCCTCACCAATTCTGGCGGCGGGGGTAGCATTCCACCCTTCTAGAGGGAAAAGACATGTATGTTACTGCTTTACCCGGTTAAAGTTAAACAGAGCCTCTGCATCACAAAATGAATGCTGCCACAGACACGAGTCTGACCTCCTGTTGCTGGGGGAAACTTCAGCAAGGGCGGCCTGGACAATAGGTTTCCTCCCAGACAGGGATTTTGTGTACTGGGGCAGGGAGGGCTGCATTCAATGAACGCATCTAGACACTGCCTGGGGCACACTAGGTGCTCCATGCATAGCCCGGTTCAAACCAGTTGCTGGGGCACTCCAGCCCCAGCTCTGGCACGAAACTGGAAAAAGGGAAAGGGGTGTAACCACCCCCTTCTCAGGTACACCTATTGGAGGGACCTAGGCTGGTAATCCAGCCCCCATCCTTAGCATAAGTATAGGAGCTGTGTCCCCAGGACTTTAGATTAACCTGGAACGAAACATTGATACAGAACTCTTGGACCTTCGACATTCTATTCTGACTAGAAGATGGAAGACATCTCCCTTGTGGTCAAGCAGGCACCAACAGCAACTTTGCCAGTCTGCAGTTTCAAGGCTCCCGCCGAAGACTCTGTGACTCAAGAATTAGACTTCCAAACTTCTTTGACCTTGACCCACATCCACAGCAAAGCTGAGACCCGTGGCGGAAACAAGAGATGTGGGAACGGACATCTTGGACATCCTGAATTTTGCTACCTGCACTCCTTTTCTGAAGCCTCAGTAAGTTGTGCATTGGAGTGCAAGAATCCCCAAGCATCATTTGACCCGAAGCCCAGGCTCACACACTCTGCGAGTGTCCCATGGGCACCGCCTTTACATTTGTGCTTGATGAATCTTCCCGGTTCCTTGCCCATTAGCTAGTGAGCCCCCTGAAGTCGCCATCTTGAATCTAACTAACGATTCTGATTGCTCCAGGCTTTCGCCAGCCTCCCTGCAAAGGAGAAAGTACCACAGATCTTGTTGGTCTGCAACAGAGCCAATCTTGACATACTACGTGGGTTGCAGTTGCCAATCTGGATACCGATGCTGCAGTCATCTAGATCCATTAGGGAACAGCTAAAATCCAGCTCCTGGTCATTGTCGATGCCTCCTGGACCTCGTGGCTGAAGAAACAAACTCACCTTCTTCACCTTAAAGCACCCGACATCGCCTGGTTCCTTCCTGGTTCCTTCCTGATCACTGGCTAGTGACCGAGACTCTGTCCCCTCTGCTTTCAGGTTCTTCACATCTCCGATCCACCCTTGGATCCACCCGGACACTTTTCCTCTGGTCGCCTGCAGCACTTCTTTGCAGCTCTCCATAAAAAATGATGACGAAACCCGACATCAAAAGACACCTATGCACCCGGCTTCCGTGGGTGAGGTAACACGAGTACTCTGGTAGTCTCGAGGGTATTGGCCCTCCTAGTGTCTAAGTCTAAAAGGGTTCCATCCTAGTCCATCCGGAAGTGTCCTTAACTTATAACTTTGTAACTTCTACGAACTCCATAGAAAGTCAATGGGAGCCTGTGCCTGTGTTTAGACACTGCACGCGACTCCCGTGGATCTCCTACTTCTTAACCTTTGGTTGCTTAGTGTAGCCCCAGTGATTCTACAGGCCCTAGGCCTGCTTTCTAACTCTCATGTGGTGCTTATACCACTTTCTTAGTATATGGTTAGTGAGGCCCCTAGGGCATAACGTATACTGTGCAACTTATTGTGTATTAACTGGGTGACTTGTATTGTATTTTTATCTCTGACCTCATAAAGAGTGCAGAGGGGTTGTGTTTAGATTAAATACATATGTATTTGATATATACCTTGTGTGGTGTCCTTTCATTTGGTATTCAAGGGATTATATATGGTAAAACAACTTGCTTAACTCGCCTACTGAAGTCTTAGCCTGAAGACTGCTGGTTCATGCTACCACTAGGATAGCTTTCTATAAGGTTGACTTTACAACCACCATCAATAAGGGTAGATTAGACTGGTACATGGTGCCCACTAGAACTAGTGTCCATCATATGCCAGGCTAACTTCTCAAAGCAAGAAGACTGGGTGCCTGTCACCTGTTCTTCGTGGCATCTTGGCTCCTAGAGGTTAGAAACAGTGCAAAGGTTGAGGATGTCTTGTTGACTGCAGTGTTAGGACACAAGATAGCGTTGTTTGAAACACCGCCTACATGTACACGATGTACATAATTGTCAACTGAGACGGACACAGCCATCGGCTGTTGTACATTGCGTTAACACATATTAGCCTATAGCAGTGTCCTTCATGACGATTACCACAGACTACCCAGTCAACCTCCGGTGTGGCCATCTATTTCCAAATGTCCTGAAGGTAAGGTCAGGAGCCAATCATTTTAAATGATTAAATAGTATGTTTGTGAATATTTCGTGTTTTTCTGCAACTCAAAATGGTGTCTACTTTGTTTACACATGCAAAATTCGAATGTTACTTATTTTTAAAAAAAATAATATGTAGTGGTTTGACGAGGTAGTTGCACAATGTTGTTTTACACTTACATTGACACTATTTTGTTTGAAAAATCTTTTTTTTAAATTTGCAAATAACACATTTAAAATGTATTATGTACATGCATTTATTTTTTAATCAATCGTTGGGTAAGAAATGTTAATTGATAAAAAAAACAATTTCATATTTTGTGTTTAAATATGTTAAGAAACCATATATATTTGTAGCACAACATAACATTTGTGTCATTTATCTAAAACAATTGTAATTGTTTTAACCCGTTCCATGGGTGCTGCCATCGGCCAACGGCAGACGGATCCCCGCCCACTCAATGGAACGCTCGCGGCAGAAAAAACGCCGCGGTTAAGATGTTAAAATGTTGCCAATTTTTTGATGCATACATATGAATTAAGGGTGAGTGAGAAGATGACAGCCTCAAGTGTTCCGACCATATCCAGACTTTGCCACTATCGAAGAATGCAATACTATCAAAAAACTTAAATTGAATAGACAAGCTACAATGAATTTATGTCATCAACTAGAGCCAGATCCTCTGCCTTACAATACAAATCCCACATCTATTACATTAGTTGTCAATGGCAGTACTTCATGTAGCTGCAGAATCATTACAGTACACTGTGGCAGTATCGGGGGGAATGTCACAACCAAATTTAAGTGGAGTGCTACCAGACATTCTTTTAATGATGAGAAACATTCAAAGCTTCATACACTTAACACAAAATGAACATTTTTGCAATGTGAAGGGAGATTAGTATGCTTTGTGTTGACTACCACTTGTGGTCAGAGCAATTTTAGCAGAACATATTGGCTTAGTGCCAACATTCAACAGAAATGCAATGCAATACAATGCAAATTTCTATTCAATCATCCCATTCTTCCATGGTGGCAAGGTCTGGATATTGTCGGAAAACTTGTGTCTGTTTTCTCTTCACTCTCCCAGGGTTCATATGTCTGAAGGAGGTGGTGGTGTTGTCTCAGAAAAAAACCGGACTGGGGGGGCACAAGTTCAGTGTGATGTTAGTTTGGATACAGGAAGCAGAGGTATCCATAAACTGAGGTGTCGTAACAGCTGGGGTGGGAAGTGTAGGTGTGGGCCAAATGCTAGAGCTGTCTTCCCAGGCAGACCAGATGGACCAGGTCACTCCTCTTCATCAAGACTTTCAAATGTGGAGTCATCCCTTGAGGTTTTGTCCTGGGCTGGAGTGGAGGTTTTCTCAGTGACAGATGTTTGACTATGTGTTCTGGCTGTTGGACCTATTATGAATGTAAAAAAATGAATACATTGTGGAATACACATCCAATGAGTTTCTTTTTTTTTTAAATAAATAAAAAAATATATACAAATGAACAATCAGCACTAAGGAAGTCATGTATGATACAGTTACAGAATTAGAACTCAAATAGTTGCGAATATAACCTTTATCATTGGACCCATTTCACCCTCCTGACCAATATGCCATTGAAAGCCAGTATATGCAGTTTGCAACTGTCCTCGTTGTGAGTGGACTGTGTCTCTGACCGAGAAACAGTTGTCAGGAAGTTGGTGGAATACTCTTAAGAGACACTGTAGCTTGAGGGCTCTGTCGGAGTCTCCTGCATCGTGTGACCGGTGGACTGCTGTGTCTCGTCCCCTATATCCAGCCCAAAGTGTTTTCTCCATGGGCCCCATATCCTGTGAAATTTCTTCGGGCACCCCCTGCTACGATATGTGAGTTGCTCGGCCGTCATGTACACGTCTATCCCCTTAGTCCATTACTGTATGGACAGACTGTCTGCTACTCCCCAGTTCCAAGCTAGGTCCTGTTTGGCCACTACCAACCCCAACGAAGAAAATATCAACTGGGTCCTAGTGACATGCACTTTGCTAGGGATCCCCAGGAGCACAAATTTGGGTTCCATTGGTAATGTCACCCCCAAGACCGTTCCCAGTAAGCCAATCAATTACGTCCAGTATGGCCTGAGTGTAGGGAAAGCCCAAATTGTATGGTAGAAATCACTGTTAGTGATCTTACACTTCAGACACAGCGGCGACTTTGCTCTCCCCATCCTATGAAGTCTTTCCCTGTCATAATATGTTTGATGCAATATTTTTAAATAAATTCATCGAAGCCGAGCCTTAATGGCCACCTCTCTGGGGAGCATCTATGCCGCCTCCCAATTGATATCCTCTAGGGACCACACGTCTCTCTCCCATCTTGTTCGGAAACCTAACAAGCCGTCGGGACAATTATTATTGATGGTTTTATATGTGAAGGATACCGCCTTAATAATAAGTTCCTCCTGTAGGAGCCTACTTTCTAGGGGAGCGTATTCCGGGAGTTGCTCATGGGAGATGTTTTCCGCCTGCCAGTTGTGCATACTTAAAAAATTGAGAATCAGCCATATTATATTCCTGCTTTAGTTTAGTCCATGTTTAAAGTTTCCCCTTTTCAACTATTTCCCCTATCGTGGAGATGATAAGGAGGTGCCAGGTCTCAAACATGGTCAATTATGGAGTTCTCTAAGCCAGACTCCCTCCCAGAGCCGTTTGGAGAGCGTAAACTGCTTCATCCAGCCAAGGGTCCCTCTAGCCCTCTTCCACGCCAAAAGTGTCACTTGAGTCGCCGGTAGGAATCTTGAGCTGCCCATTTCCCCATATAGATAATGTAGGTGTGTGTGAGGTTATATTGTCATCCTTTCAAAGCGATACGTGTGGTGGTCTCTATGTTTGTGCGCCCAATAGTAGGCCTCTACATCAGGGACCGCAATCCCTCCATTGTAGGGGTTGCGCCTTAGTATCGGTAGCACAATTCTGGGGGTCCATCCTGCCATAATAGAGATGTAATTTCCCGTCAATTCAGTGAAGATAGCCCTAGGCAAAAGATAGTATGTATTTTGGAGGTCATATAAGAGATGTGGCAAGGTGATCATTTTAAAAAGAGCAACCCGACCCAACAAGGTGAGAGGAAGGTAATTTCCTCTCTCTATATCAGCCTAAAAGTTGGCCAGGACGACAGTCAGATTCTAGCTTCTGCACACCTCCACATAGGGCATAACAAAGATACCTAGATAATTAAAATCCCTCGACACCACTCGTAATTCTCCAGGCAAAGGACAATCTAGGGCGGAGTCAGACGGACAGTATATTATTGCTTTATTCCAGTTGATTTTGTAACCTGAGTGTTGTCCGTATTCAGTAGTCAAATCAAAGAGGACCCGTATCATTGTCTTAGGGTACGTGATGTAAAGCAGGATGACACCCACGTAAAGGGAATTTTTCTCCTCTTCCACATCTGCAGGCGTGATGTGGAAGCCCTGGATCGAAGGATGATTTTTAATAGCGCAGGCAAGGGACTTTAGAGTAAGTACAAAGAGGAAGGGAAGGGAGCCAAACATTAACCATTGACCTGTACTGTGGCCATTGGACGATTACATAGAAGTGCCACCCAACCTCGGAATTTCGGCCCTAGTCCGAATTTGGCCAAAGGGGCATCCAGAAATTGCCAGTTAACAGAGTTGAATGACTTTTCTGCATCCAGTGACAAAAACACCTGTGGGTTCCGACGGCTACGTACCTCCATAAGCCAATTGAGACTGCGTCTGAGGATCAGTCGGGTGGATCTACCCGGCATGAAACCGGATTAGTCTTTATAAATCATACTCTCAATAACTCCCAAGTGGCAGAATCTTGACCTCCCAGTTCAGTAGAGAGATGGGTCTATAAGACCTACACTGATCGCAAGGCTTAACCTCCTTATGTATGACCACGATAGTAGCCATCCGTAGGTCCAGGGGGAGAATCTCTTCTGTTCGGGTGTCAAGAAAAAGCCGGAGGTAGTGGGAACAGAGAGTGGGTGTATATCTTCTGTAAAATTCCGCGGGCAGCCCATTAGTACCAGTGGTCTTTTACGGGGTGTAGTTTTGCCACCGCTTCTTGGGCCTCTGCTAGTGTTAGGTCTTCATCTAAAGCCCGGGTGTCCATCTCCTCCATCGTTGGAGTGGGGATTCCCTCTAGATATTCCTGCATCTCAACCAACGATTTTTGTGCCCGTGCCCAATAAAGATCTCTGTAGAATTCTGCAGAAGCACTGACTACTCCCTGTGTGCATTGGATATTCTCTTGGATGTCCATCACTTTGGCTACCTACCTGTTTTGAACATTACGCCTGCTAAGGCAGGCCAGAAGTTTCCCAGCCTTATTGCCCACTTTATAAAGGCGATGTAGGGTCCCCAGGTGAAGTTTCCTAGTGGCGTCAGAGGCCAGCTCCTTGTATTCGCTTTATAGGGTTGCAAGTTTGCGGGACTGTAGGGATCATTATGCTGAACAACATGTGCATTTAAATCGTTTATTTTTTGCTCTAGATCCATCAGGCACTTGTCTTTCTCTCACTTTTCCCACGTGATACTATTCTGGGCCATGTCACGTAGCACCGTTTTGTAAGCCTTCCAAACCGTCACACAAGATGAGATGGAGTCTTTGTTTACTAGGAAGTATATGTCAGTGTCTGCCTTGATACCCTTTGAAATTTTAGTATTCTGCAGGTTCCATGGGCTCAGTCTCCAACCCCAAAACCCACCCGCTCCCGCAAACCTAACTCCACCAAAAGTGGGGAGTGATCCGAAAGGCCCCTGGCTGTATATTTCGGCGTGCCCTGCACCCTATACTTTCCCTCTGGGAACAAATATGTAGTCCAGTTATGGGCCCTCGAGTGAATGAATGAATGAATAAAATTTTATTTGTGGTTACTCAAAACCATTAAAATACAACAACAAATTACAGAAAAACATTGTTATAAAAAAGAATAAAAAAAAAAAAAGCATAATTAAAAACTAAAGTTCATTAGGCCGGTTTGTGCTCGCCCATCAAACTTGCCTGGTCTCACTCAGCGGGGCAGGTTAGTCTCGGTGGTGTGAGAATTCACGATCGGGCCAGTGGCCTAGCTATGGCAGTCCATCAATTTCCGGCGTGACTGTTGGATGAATTTGCTGAACATAGCCATGTCTTTCACTGTTTCCATTGTGAATAAGGGTGAACAACGTTTACAACGAAACTTTTACAACGCACTACCATTACAACGCAGGCATTACCACGCATACCATTACAACGCATTGCGCTGGGGGGCGCTCTAGGATAGGGAATAAGTTTAATTTTCTATCCAACACCTTCCCTAGTGTCCACGGGGACTGGAGTTGGAATAGAAAATTATACTTACCACTATCCAGCACCTCTAAGCACTATGCATTGTAAAGGTTTGCGATGTAAAAACCGCGTTGTAAAGGTATGCGTGGTAAAAGTATGCGTTGTAACCTCATACATCCGTGAATATGTGGTACACGGCCTCCTTTATGGATCTGATCCCGTGTGTGAGTAAAATTGGCTTTAGGTAAAGGTTACGCTCAGAGGACAGCGCCGGACAACAAAATAAAATGTGTGCAAAGCTCTCATGTTTATATTTGCATAGCCGACACTCCGAGTGCCTTATCCAGGGTGAGCTCGAAGGGTAAAGTTCTTTGAGGGGGGAGTGGATGTAGTCTAAGCGCTAGAATCCTATTTAACGCTTCTTTCCCCACCGCCTGGGTGAGGTGGAGTTTGGAGTTCTGTACTGTATGTGGAAGTTTTAAGGACTCGTGAAAGCCTCTTGTTTCCAAAGATTCCAGGTCCGAGATGCGCGAACAGAGTCAAACCTGTTTTTTTATCGCGCTTTTAATGGCGGCGTACTTAATTGACTACGGGTCCCAGTTTTCCACAGCGAGCTTCAAGGCTTCTTTTGCTGCATAGAGGCTATTTGACCACGGGTTATCTGGTTCCATAAAAATACTTTTTATGTTAGATTTCAGAGTGTTCTCAGTTGCCGCGAGTGCAAGGAAAAAGTATTTACTCATTGAGGCCAACTCTTCATATTTTTGTTGGGTCAGATTGAATTCGAGCCACACTAGGTTGTTTCTGGTGCAGGCGGGTAGATGGAATAGCTTTTTGTATGCCGAGCAGTGGATTCTTTCAAGTACACTAGGTAATTTGCCAGGGAAGGCCTAGTGTGCGTAGTTAAATGAAGGTATTAGCTTCGCCCTTAGTACTCTTTGGATTGCTGTTGATGTCGGGCTGTGTAATGTAGCATGCAGCTTGCCAAGGGCGTATGTGATGCTTTTCCCCTTTTGCCTGTAATTTGTCAAGGTGTACTCCTGGGCGCCCTGTCTCGCTGAGCCAGACTCCCAAATAATTGTAGTTTTGGGTACAGTCCAAAGACAACTTTCCTAACATCCATTTTATCATTTTTTTTTTTCGGATAGGGCCCAAAGATTATTATTTTTGATTTGGATGGATTTACAATCAGTTTGTTCTTGGCGTTGTAATTACCTAGGGACGTTAGTGCTTTTTGTAGGCCGACTTTAGTATGGTCTAATAGCACCAGATCATCGGCATATTGCAGCAGTTGGATCTTGGTGTGTCCGAGCCGAGGTGTTGCTAATGATGCTCCAGTCAGGGCTTTGCCCAGATCTGCGGTGTATAAGTTAAACAGCATCGGTGCTAGGACGCAACCTTGCTTCAATCCGCGGTTGGTGTCAATCTTCTCTGAAGCTGCAGTATTTGAAAGTTTGATTCTGACCTAGGTTCTTGAGTATAGTGATTGAATGGCTTTTAGTAGAGGGGGGTCGATGTTCCAGCTTTCCAGTTTCTGCCAGAGGATGAAGCGGTCAACGCCGTCAAAGGCCGCCGTATAGTCGATGAAGCCCACAAAAATCGGAAGGGTTTTCCGCGCCACGGCCTTCTGTGACAAATATGAGAGTGCTATAATGTTGTCCACTGTTGAGGCTCCTGGTCTGAACCCGGTTTGGTAGAAGGGCAGGAGGTCCTCCTTACTGACCCACTTTGAGAGTTCCACTAGTAGGGTGCTAGCATAGGCCTTACCCTCGATATCGAGCAGGGCGATCATACGATAGTTTTGGGGGTTAGATTTCGGCCCTTTCTTATAAATTGGGTGAAGTAGAGACCGTCTCCAAGAGTCAGGGACGTTCCCCGTCAGTCGACATTCAGTATATAGCGTAATCAGATTGTCAGTCCAGAAGTCTGTGTCTTGCCGGAAAAGAGAGCCTGGCAGGCCATTGAGTCCTGGCGCCCCATTTGGTCTGATTTTTTTAAAGATTGTATTGATCGCCTTTTTTTCCAGCGAAATCGGCTGCGTCACAATTTTTGTAGGGTTGGTGGAGTTGGTTAGTGGAGTCGCGTTATCCAGGTCTGAGTTTGGTGGGGTAATGCTGCCTTCCACATTGTACAAGGTTTTCACATGGGCTGCCCAGGTATCAGAGTCAATTGAGTTCTCCCTCTGGGTGCCTCCTTGATTTAAGGTGTTAAGGTATTGCCAGAACTCTTGTGATTTTCTGGGACTCAGTAGGCCGAAGATCTTTAGCCATTTCTCCTCAATGTAACCCCGTTTTGCGGCCCAAACTTTATTCGAGTGCGATTTTGTGGTTTCTTGAAGTTGTCTTTTGTCCTGAGCTGAACTAGTTTTCAGGTAAGCCCTTCGTTTAGATCTTACTTGTCTCGCACTTTCTTTAATTGCAGGGATGAGTCCGAAGTTGTACACGGGATGTGCGTGGGATTTATATGTTAATCCTCCTTGTAGATATAATGCTAGGTTACGGGCCAACTGATCCCATTCTTCTATTATGCCCCTTTTTGCTTCATTTAATGGCCCGTCAGCCCTTATTTTTTTCCATTCCTCGAACTTGTTAATGGGCGCCGAGCCCCATTTAATCCTCCTCACCAGTGTAAACAGCTCAGCACTATTTGATGACCCTACATGATTTAGCGTACAGTGATTGTCTGCTGTAGTTTTTAAGTTACACTCATTGAAGGTAACACAACAAATACAATCTACATTTCTCAACATAAGTCAACTATTAATCATTCTTAATAGTTCCTCCGACCTTAACTTAGGTCCAATATGTATTTACAAGTATTAACACACTGGTTACTCAAAGAAGACCCAATTTTACCAAAACCGTGTTGATGACATCATTAAATGCAAAATCATGTACATTATAAAAAATCACAAGCTATAGTTACAAATTAGTCATATGCGAAGTATTTAGTATAGGGTAAAAGGTTTCGGTCACTGATAACACCCTCAGCTTACAGGTTCTCGGTATATCTCCACAGTCTACCTGTTTATAACTCACCTATTTGAGTCGCGTATCCACACTTAATTTGTCCACATGTGGTAAACCCGTTAAATATCAAGTATTTATCTCCTCATCTGTAAATAAAATTACCAGATAGTGCTGTCAAGTACTAAATGCGGTATCAAGTTAATCAAGCAATAAC
The DNA here is from genome assembly GCF_964261635.1 of Lissotriton helveticus. NCBI lineage: Eukaryota > Metazoa > Chordata > Amphibia > Caudata > Salamandridae > Lissotriton > Lissotriton helveticus. The sequence continues at coordinate 163,382,258 of NC_136062.1, read as the reverse complement.
CAGTAGGTCTATGTGGGCAATATAGTTATAAGTAACCACTGTAACACTCACCAAATTATACTAAACTTCTTTATCAAACGGTCTAAACTCCAACATCCGAGTACATCGTAATCCAAAATGTTTTTCTGTCAAGTGACTAAATCGCTACCTAAAGTAAAGTAACAGCGCAATCAGTACTCTCAATTTAGTATCCAACAATCTCAGCAAAGTAACATCAGACTGCATATGTCTGTGCTCACCTTGTACTTCTGTATCAGCGTATTCCCTTTATTAAATATATCTTCCAATCTCTCAAGTATTCTCACATAATTTGCCCACGTGTTCGTGTCTGGTAAGAAGAAATATAACAGGATATACTAGTAGACTCCAAAACCACTATAGTCAGTAGTTGCACAATAATAATCATGTCGCGTGCTTACCTTTGGTCAGTCCGAAGTATTCCAACTTTGGCGTCCAGCACGGGTGCCATCTTGGAGTGGCAATTTATAGTAAACAGTACGGGCGCCATCTTGTAGTATCAAATTTTAGTCTTTAGCGCGAGTGCCATCTTGGAATGACGTTATTAACTAGTGTATACGGACGCCAGCTAATACTGTCCAATTTTAGTCTTCCGCACAGGTACCATTATGGAGTAACATTATCAACTCGTGCAAACGGGCGCCATCTTGTAGTAGGTTCTAATCAACATTATATTCCAACAATGGTATTCGACACTAAAATAAGTATTGGTCAACATGAACCCAACAGATTCACAATAAGAGTCGATATCCCGTTTTAGTTGTCTCAATGTTATTATAAACCATAATTATTATGGCATAATATAGCTCTTCGTTATCATTAGTATTGCCCAAATGTTGGATAAGTTAAAAAGAGAAAGTTTTAAATTCAATTGTCATTCTCACCATATTGTTTAAAATATTGACGCAACTATTCCTAACTAACAATCTCTACAACCTGCAAGCCTCGGGGGTCCTCAGGTACACCACCACCTTTTCCCATAGTCATCTTTACATGGCATCCATCAAATTTAAGTGTTCATCAAGAAAAAGACAATTACGAGAGGCAGTAAGTAAAAATCAAAATAAATTCAATTCTCAACCCCTATAGTTGATAATGTTACTCCATAATGGTACCTGTGCGGAAGACTAAAATTGGACAGTATTAGCTGGCGTCCGTATACACTAGTTAATAACGTCATTCCAAGATGGCACTCGCGCTAAAGACTAAAATTTGATACTACAAGATGGCGCCCGTACTGTTTACTATAAATTGCCACTCCAAGATGGCACCCGTGCTGGACGCCAAAGTTGGAATACTTCGGACTGACCAAAGGTAAGCACGCGACATGATTATTATTGTGCAACTACTGACTATAGTGGTTTTGGAGTCTACTAGTATATCCTGTTATATTTCTTCTTACCAGACACGAACACGTGGGCAAATTATGTGAGAATACTTGAGAGATTGGAAGATATATTTAATAAAGGGAATACGCTGATACAGAAGTACAAGGTGAGCACAGACATATGCAGTCTGATGTTACTTTGCTGAGATTGTTGGATACTAAATTGAGAGTACTGATTGCGCTGTTACTTTACTTTAGGTAGCGATTTAGTCACTTGACAGAAAAACATTTTGGATTACGATGTACTCGGATGTTGGAGTTTAGACCGTTTGATAAAGAAGTTTAGTATAATTTGGTGAGTGTTACAGTGGTTACTTATAACTATATTGCCCACATAGACCTACTGGTTATTGCTTGATTAACTTGATACCGCATTTAGTACTTGACAGCACTATCTGGTAATTTTATTTACAGATGAGGAGATAAATACTTGATATTTAACGGGTTTACCACATGTGGACAAATTAAGTGTGGATACGCGACTCAAATAGGTGAGTTATAAACAGGTAGACTGTGGAGATATACCGAGAACCTGTAAGCTGAGGGTGTTATCAGTGACCGAAACCTTTTACCCTATACTAAATACTTCGCATATGACTAATTTGTAACTATAGCTTGTGATTTTTTATAATGTACATGATTTTGCATTTAATGATGTCATCAACACGGTTTTGGTAAAATTGGGTCTTCTTTGAGTAACCAGTGTGTTAATACTTGTAAATACATATTGGACCTAAGTTAAGGTCGGAGGAACTATTAAGAATGATTAATAGTTGACTTATGTTGAGAAATGTAGATTGTATTTGTTGTGTTACCTTCAATGAGTGTAATTCAAAACTGATTGTGTGTATTTGGGTTGCAGCCCTGAGGAAGTCATTAGTCCTAGACGGACTTGACGAAACGTGCGTTGGCTGCGAATATCATTTGAGGAAACTTGGATTGAATGGGAAAGAAGACTGAACATTAAAAGATATAGTGAAAACTATATAAAGACTCTTTGATATATGATTGAGTGCTCGGAAGATCACAGTATATATTTGGACCATTGGTTTGTCTTGGAGACTGTGGTAACCAGTCCCCCACCTCTTCCTGAGCACCTAATAGATTTATTTGTTTCATTACTCATACCTGGACTCTGTGCTGTGCGCTCTTGTAAACCGTTACCAATTTATATTTTCTCTGTATTTGTGGTGTTAGAGCTGCCGCCGAGGTTATATAATGAATAGAGATAAGGAAGCTGAGACGTTATTTGGAAATTTGGCTGCAGGAGGTACCATTAGAAAGGCTATAGGACCTCCGGCAGGTACTAAGAAAGAAGGCCTTAGAGCCAAATTCGTGAAACTCGAACTATTAAAACGTACTGAGCTAAGTAAATGGTGGGATGCTGCCACTTTAAAACAATATTTGACACTGAATAGGATTCCACGGGGTTTGAGATCACACACAATACCGACTTATGAGGATTTGGAACCGGACCTATATGATATTTGGGAAAAGGAACTAAATAACAGTTCACGAAATCTTATACAGATTCTTATCGATAATGCAGAAAGGAAGATAGCAAAATTACTGGTGGAGATTAGTAAAATTGAGGATGATATAAAAGAGATGAACCTGCCAGAACCTACCATTAAGAATTATCTGGTTCTAGATGAGAAACTAAATACTTTACAAATGGAGATTAAGCAAAGGAAGGCACAGAAACTAAGGAGGGACGAGAGAGATTACAATACAGGAAGGGTTTATACCTTTGCAAAGAGATTTGACTATTTAGTAAAGAAAGATTCCTCCAACGTAGCAAGTGGTGGCACCCCTGTGATGAGTGATACTGATGCATCTTCAGTGATATCCAGCAGTGAGAATGGAGATGCTCCAGAGCTAGTCCCGACTACTGAAAATACAAATTTTTTTGGGGAGGTTCAGAGACTAAGGAAGGGCAATCGGGACTTAGAATTGAGAAACAGAGATATACAGTCAAAAAGACAAGGAGAGGCAGTAGGGGGGGCAGGAGATCCAGGGGCAAGAATCAGGAGCCTGAGATCGTGGAAACAATGACAACTAATAATGAGCCCATTGCATGTGACATAGAAGTGATCAATCTATCATCTTTTGAATTGTCTGATAATATGGTGACCGTTCTTAAAAAAGGTTTAGGTTTTTGTCCAGCTACGAATTTAGATTGGTGTATGCTTAAAATAGATCTTTTTAAATTTGTAAGGAATCTGAAAATTAAGAAACACTTTGCGAATGTACCAGTGAAATACAAACAGTCATCTAATAAAGTTCTTAGTGAAATTACGATACAAGAATTGAAAGATACCCAACTTCTTTTATCACTCACTGAGAGGGAAGATGATCCAGTTACCATGCAGACACTTATTGAGGACCTTGAGATATCAAGATTTCAGAGGGAAGAGAGTGGATTAAGAGTAAAGTCCAAATGGACACCACAGCTTATACCAGGGAACACCATTGATACATTTTATAAGTTGGTATGTACAGATATTGATAAGGCGATTGATGGGTCAAGATTAGGGAGTTCTAGAATATCTCGAGACAACCTGACATTTGGAGAGAGAGAGGCCTTACATGAGCTTATTAACAACAAAGCGATAACAATACGTACTGCAGACAAAGGTGGGAACATAGTTGTGCTGAATACTACTGATTATAATAATGAGATTCACTCCCAACTCAATGAAATCTTGTATTATGAAAAATTGACCACCAATCCGATTCCAGACCTAATTGTTAAGATTAATGGTGAAATCAAACAATGGTATGACTTAACATTGTTAGATCATGACGAATACCTTTACCTCATGTTAAGTACGCCTAGATCACCTTGCCTTTACACTCTCCCAAAAGTCCACAAGTGCCGGGACAAACCGCCAGGTCGGCCGATTGTCTCCGGCATTTGTGGCCCAACTGAGCGATTATCTGAGTTTATTGATTGCTTTTTGAGACAATACGTGTACAATTTACCGTCTTTTATTGAAGACACTAAGCACATACTTAATTTACTTGAAGACATTGTATGGGAGGAAGGCATGGTATTAGTTACACTGGACGTGGTATCCCTTTATACCATCATTGATCATGATATGGGTATACGTGCATTGGACCATTTCCTTAGTGCAAGACCGGCAGAATTGTTTGACCATACTCAAATGATTTTGCGGATGACTAGATTGGTATTGGAGAACAATGTGTTTTTATTTGAGGGTCAGTGGTACAGGCAACGCTTGGGGACCGCGATGGGTTCTAGATTTGCTCCGTCTTTCGCCAACCTATTCATGGGTTGGTACGAGGCGGAGCGAATCTGGGGCCCTGAGGGAACTGAGTGGACCCCTTATATACACTACTGGGGTCGTTTCATTGATGACTGCTTGATGATATGGACTGGCACAGTCGAAAAACTTAAAGGTTTCTTCGACTATTTAAATGAAAATACTTGTAATCTGAAATTCACCACCTCCTATGATATGCAGAGGATTACTTTCTTGGATGTGGAGTTGTATGTGGAAGGGGCCAAGTTACAAAGTCGAATGTTTCGCAAACCTACAAGTTGCAACTCGATTTTGCACGCTGAGAGCTGTCATCCCAATTATCAGAAGAGAGCTATACCGTATGGCGAACTAATAAGAGCTAGACGCAATTGTTCATCTGATACTGAATTTGAACAGAATGTAGTTGATATGTCGTCAAGATTTTTTAATCGAGGTTACAGACAGAATGTGGTTACTAAAGCTGTATCAAGAGTGAAAAAAGTTAAAAGGGAGACTACACTGATCAGAGGAAACAAAGCGGGCAGACCAGCAGATCAGAAGGTTAGACTAATAACTAACTATGGGATGGACAGTTCTAAGTTATTTACTATCTTGAACAAACATTGGCACCTACTTTGTATAGATAATGATTTAAAACCGTTCATTTATGATAGACCAAGTGTGACATTTAGAAGAGGGACAACGTTGAAGAATATGTTGAGTCCTAGCTACCCGACTAAACACAATAAAGCAGACTGGTTGAGCAGTTTCAAAGGCTTCTACAAATGTGGAAGATGTATATCATGTAGATGGGCGACGAAAAAGATGCTGTGTTTTGAATATAATAACTCTGGTAAATATACTATTGGTATGTTTATAAATTGCGACACAGCCTATGTGGTATATGTGATTTCATGCAAGTGTGGTAAAATCTATGTAGGGAGTACCAAGAGGAGGCTCAGGGAGAGAATTGCTGAACACTTTAGGGCCCTAAAGAATGGAGACACCAGATACCCAATTGCGTCACACATTGTTCAGAATTTTGAGAATAAGGACCAACATATCTTTAGCTACCATGGGATTGACCACATCAAACCAGACCCACGAGGGGGCAATAGATTGTTGGCTTTGAGGAAGCGTGAGGTACTTTGGTTGATTAGACTCAAAGCAGTTGAGTGTGGTCTTAACGTTGACCATGAGTATGAGTTCTACTTAGGAAGCTGAGAGTATAGGGATAACAATAGAGGAATATGAGTTGTATGTTTGGTGCCATCTGTTCTTTATTCTCTATGTATATAAATGTCTCCGAACACTGACTACTCTATATGATGAGAAAGCATAATGACCCACAGAGCTAGTATATACTAATGTATTGACCTATAGGGGTTGAGAATTGAATTTATTTTGATTTTTACTTACTGCCTCTCGTAATTGTCTTTTTCTTGATGAACACTTAAATTTGATGGATGCCATGTAAAGATGACTATGGGAAAAGGTGGTGGTGTACCTGAGGACCCCCGAGGCTTGCAGGTTGTAGAGATTGTTAGTTAGGAATAGTTGCGTCAATATTTTAAACAATATGGTGAGAATGACAATTGAATTTAAAACTTTCTCTTTTTAACTTATCCAACATTTGGGCAATACTAATGATAACGAAGAGCTATATTATGCCATAATAATTATGGTTTATAATAACATTGAGACAACTAAAACGGGATATCGACTCTTATTGTGAATCTGTTGGGTTCATGTTGACCAATACTTATTTTAGTGTCGAATACCATTGTTGGAATATAATGTTGATTAGAACCTACTACAAGATGGCGCCCGTTTGCACGAGTTGATAATGTTACTCCATAATGGTACCTGTGCGGAAGACTAAAATTGGACAGTATTAGCTGGCGTCCGTATACACTAGTTAATAACGTCATTCCAAGATGGCACTCGCGCTAAAGACTAAAATTTGATACTACAAGATGGCGCCCGTACTGTTTACTATAAATTGCCACTCCAAGATGGCACCCGTGCTGGACGCCAAAGTTGGAATACTTCGGACTGACCAAAGGTAAGCACGCGACATGATTATTATTGTGCAACTACTGACTATAGTGGTTTTGGAGTCTACTAGTATATCCTGTTATATTTCTTCTTACCAGACACGAACACGTGGGCAAATTATGTGAGAATACTTGAGAGATTGGAAGATATATTTAATAAAGGGAATACGCTGATACAGAAGTACAAGGTGAGCACAGACATATGCAGTCTGATGTTACTTTGCTGAGATTGTTGGATACTAAATTGAGAGTACTGATTGCGCTGTTACTTTACTTTAGGTAGCGATTTAGTCACTTGACAGAAAAACATTTTGGATTACGATGTACTCGGATGTTGGAGTTTAGACCGTTTGATAAAGAAGTTTAGTATAATTTGGTGAGTGTTACAGTGGTTACTTATAACTATATTGCCCACATAGACCTACTGGTTATTGCTTGATTAACTTGATACCGCATTTAGTACTTGACAGCACTATCTGGTAATTTTATTTACAGATGAGGAGATAAATACTTGATATTTAACGGGTTTACCACATGTGGACAAATTAAGTGTGGATACGCGACTCAAATAGGTGAGTTATAAACAGGTAGACTGTGGAGATATACCGAGAACCTGTAAGCTGAGGGTGTTATCAGTGACCGAAACCTTTTACCCTATACTAAATACTTCGCATATGACTAATTTGTAACTATAGCTTGTGATTTTTTATAATGTACATGATTTTGCATTTAATGATGTCATCAACACGGTTTTGGTAAAATTGGGTCTTCTTTGAGTAACCAGTGTGTTAATACTTGTAAATACATATTGGACCTAAGTTAAGGTCGGAGGAACTATTAAGAATGATTAATAGTTGACTTATGTTGAGAAATGTAGATTGTATTTGTTGTGTTACCTTCAATGAGTGTAATTCAAAACTGATTGTGTGTATTTGGGTTGCAGCCCTGAGGAAGTCATTAGTCCTAGACGGACTTGACGAAACGTGCGTTGGCTGCGAATATCATTTGAGGAAACTTGGATTGAATGGGAAAGAAGACTGAACATTAAAAGATATAGTGAAAACTATATAAAGACTCTTTGATATATGATTGAGTGCTCGGAAGATCACAGTATATATTTGGACCATTGGTTTGTCTTGGAGACTGTGGTAACCAGTCCCCCACCTCTTCCTGAGCACCTAATAGATTTATTTGTTTCATTACTCATACCTGGACTCTGTGCTGTGCGCTCTTGTAAACCGTTACCAATTTATATTTTCTTTGTAGTTTTTAAGTTGATTATTAATGCCGCATGGTCCCTTTCCTTGCATTGTACAACTTTGTAGCCTGTCATTTGTTTTTGTAGCTGTCTGCTTACTAGAATATAATCAATAGTGGTGCGATTGTTATACGTGGGTGGGCATTGGCTTCCTGGAATGTCCTTTAAAAGTAAGGAGTGGGTCGATGACAGCTGATAAGAACGCATAAGGGAATTAAAGGCCTCTGTGGCTGAAGAGTTATTGCTTTCGGCTGACCTGATCCCGATGTTATGAGTGTTGAAGTCCCCGAGGATTATTGATTCCATATGTGTGTATTGTAGGAGAAGATTCTCTATGTGGCCTATTAGCTGGGAGAGCTCCCGAACCGTGGGGGTTATAATAAACGTTGATTAGCAGTATTGTGAGTGGGCCCTTGCATGTCGAGAAACCCTTCAGAATGCCTGCCATGTACATGTTTGATGATGTTTTTATTTCGCTAAATTGTATTTTCCGAGAGAGCCTGATGTATATTGAGATGCCTCCTGAGGGTCTGCCAAACATGTTCTCCTTGACAGCTGGATTATGGTAGTCCGCAAACCCCCTTATTGAAACTGGTTTAGTAGCCAACGATTCTTGGATGCAAATGATGTCCACTCCTTCAAGAAACGGGGGTACAGCTGGTTGTTGTAATAGTTTTACGATCCCTGCAACGTTCCAGGACATAATAGTAGCGCTCTGGCTACCACTATTCTCAATTCTATTTCTGGCTGGTGGCTCCACTGGTCGGTGAAGTGTGCGATTCTTAGTTGCAATAGAGCTAGAGTTAGGAGTTTTGATTTAAGGCCCTTGGCACCCAAGACCAGTCCTCGCTGGAAGTGTTATATATTGAGCAGCACCGAGTGCCTTTGCCCGGGTTTGTAGTGATTTTGATTAAACCATCACTTGTTAGTTTCGTATTTGTATTTGTGCCACTGTTACTCCCTTGAAGAATGGACGATGTTTTTGGAAGTGGCTGAGGTGGCTCCAACGATGGAGACTTCCTTTGTGTGTCCATGATCCTAGAGGTGTTTAGTTGCTTCGGGTGGCCATGTATCAGTGGCGTGGGGTATTTTACTGCTGGGCGGCTCGTGATCTTTATGCCCCAATCTTCCAGTTGTTTCTTATTTCTTTTTAATGCCTCAGCCATCTCTGGGTTAGAAAAGAGCAATTCTGTGGTTTCATTACTGTCGCCTGGTCCTTGAGTGAGGAAGGAGACACTTTCGATGTCGGTTGTTTCTATGGTTTCCATCCCTGAGATATTGGTGCAGAGTTTTAATATGTTACCACGGTTGAGGATGTACCACTTGCCCTGCGAGGCATATTCCAGTTGGAGCCATAATTTCAAGTCGTCCTGTGAAGAGGGGATCAGGTTCTTGTGTGTTATAGCTACCTGCGAGTCTTGGCGAATTGGGGAATTTAAAAGTTTCTTCTGTCAAGATGTCAGCGTTGCCCTCTGCATGGTTTCTGGTGGCTGGCATCAGCTGGTCTATCTTGTTCGGCTTTACTGGCAAGGGCAATGATTCTCTCGTTAGGCAAGAGGCTTCATTAAGCGCTTTCGTCCGTGGAGGGCTCCCCGAGTGGGGTGCCTGGGGTCCTAGCGAGACATGACTGCCATCCAGAGATGTATGTTCATGTTGGTGGTTAGAGCACCCGCCAATTTTTTCATCGCTTGTATCCTTGGCTTTGGGCCGTAGGCTCTACATGCCTCCATGTTATCCCCAAGGATTAAGTCAAGGGTAGCTTCAACTGATTTGAATAACCTGATGGCTTTTTCATCTGGAATATGCAGCTTTGGAGGGATGTTGGCCTCGAGATCGTTATTTCTATGAGTCGCACGCTCTTTAGTTTCCGGCAATAGCCACTGCCTAATTGAGCCATTTTGGTTGGGGTTGTTTTTTCTTTGTTTATTCAGCTTCTTTAGTTTTTTCTTATTGTTCCTGGAAAGATGGCCGGTGTCTAGGATTGTCGCCTGCAGGGTGTTTGGGAATTCATGTTCTTTAAGAATAATACTGCACGCATCTGTTGTTATTTCTGGCACCCTGGCTGAGGGCTCTTCCGCCATACATGAGGTGCCTTGCTGGAGTTCTTTGCTGTGCGGTTGGAAGATCTGCACAGTGCCAAGCGGAGTGTGGTCATTGATGTTCAGGTGGGGAAGTGCAGTGTGACGATGCCTGCTAGTTTCAGACTTTAGGTCTTCTATTAGTGTATTCATTATCCCTGGGAGCTTTTCCAAGTTGCGCAGCACTGGGCTATATCCGCAGTCCTGCGGCTTGAGTGTGACTGTTGTATTTTCCTGAGCTCGTAGGATCAACGAGTTCAGGTCTTCCAATTTGGAGTCTATGCCTGAGATCAGACCGGCAACTGTGTGAAGAAGACCTATCTGAACGTCCAGTTTGTCGGCGTGCATTATTGCTGCATTTACCATTGAAGACAGGACATCATTGATTAGCGCTAGATGATGATCCAGTGTGGCCGGCTGCTGTTCCGTTACATTTTCAACCCCCCGTCCTTGTAGACTGAGTCTTGCGGTTGTATTGTCAGGTGTGGGGCTGCCCAGGTCTGGGGTGTTGATTACTGTTACTACAAAAGGTTCTGCGTATGCACTAAGTGCTGGGGTGCTAATTACGCTGACCCCCTGGGTATTAGTCTGCCCCATTGCTTGGGGATCTTCAGTGTCTCCGTTGACCGGAGTGTCCGTTTGCGTATCCCGTAAATGTTGGATTACTAAGTTAGGTGGGCTATTCTTGTAGATGTTATTCCTCTGCAAATTAGGTGCCGTTGTTACTTGAACTATTGATCAACCCGGCACCGTGATTATTTTCGGCGAGAGTGGAAGTGGGAGGGCCGGGCTCCTAAGGGAGTTTATTCCTAAAGGTGAGCGAGGCACCTATGGTCAGGCCAATTGTGGCGTTCTTTAGACCTGTGTCATGGCGCGCGGAAATCGGTGTTGTGTTGAGCAGGAAGTCTCTTATGTCTCTGTTGCTAGCAATGTTGGTTGATGTTTTCCATTTGCTACCGGTGGTTGTGCACTTGTTAGGTGTTAGCCCCTGGGGAATAGCGTCCAGGCCTTGTTGGAGGTTAGGCGCCCGGGGTGGGACTGAAGGCAGGTCTCCTATTTGGTCCATTTCCACCTCTGCCTCTGCATCCACCTCCACAGGCCCGTCTATATGACTTGCCCCCATGTTTGAGGCCCCTCTACCAGAAGGATAAAGCATTTTTCCTTTTGACACCTTGCTGGCTTGTGCGGACGAGGGTTCTCTTGCCGTTGTAGAAGGTTTGAGTTTCTGGTTCTCATCTTTGTAGTTCGTCCTGGGCCTGGTGCTGGGGGTGCGGGGGGCACCAGAGCTTACTGCGACCCCCTCATACTCACTAGCTCACTGCTCTCTGAGCTAAGTCCAAGCCGTTTTTTTCTGGGCTCTGCCTGGTCCTTCCCAACACAGGTCTTCTCAGTTCTTGCAGGCTTGCAAACAGGCCCTCTCCTCACTGCTTCTGCCTCCCCCCCGCCTAGGCGGTTCAGCAACCTTGCGCCGACCCCCGTCTGGCAAGCGAGTCTGGTGAGCGGGTCAGAGGCAAGGGTAGGATGGGGCAGCTGAACAGGCTGAACCGACTGATGTGGAGGAGCTCTCCTGGAAATTCCTCCGCTCCAGGCGCACCAAGGGCCCTAACCCAAGCGCCCCAAACACTCCAAGGAAAGGTGAGCTCTAGGGAAAGGCGAGCTCACCGCCTGCGGGCTCTTCTGGGCTCTCTCTTGATCTTTCTCCAGGCCGGCTGTCAACACCACTGGCTGCACCCCATGCGCGCGGTTCACGGCTCCTGCCTCGCAGTTTAGAGCGCCGTTAGGGAGCTTCTCACCACATCCGCCACGACACGTGAGATGCTCGTGTCATGTCGTGCTGTTGCAGTTGGTCGCGCTGGGGGGCTACTTGTGGCTTGTGGCTTGCTTGTGGTAAGCCCCGCTTATCCCACTCCACTCGCCAGTGAGCTCCTGCTGTGCCGCTCTTTTGGGCGTCTTGCGGTGTTTAAAACTTGACACTGAGGGGCTACTTGACGCTTGCTTGGCAGTTCTCATAGGGGGGCACTCTGCCTCGGCTACCGTGGCTACCACTGCTCCCTCGAAGCTCTGGAGAGTGGGCTTAGCTCGGCTTGGCTTAGCGAGGTGGGCGTGCTTACCAGGCTCACCGGGAGTGCAGAATCTTAGCTCCGGCTCCGGCTCCGGCTCTGGCCCCCGCTCCTGCACTTGCTCCGGTGCCCGCTCCAGCCTGCACCACGCCGCCCCTGTGCTGCCACAGACTCCTGCCACAGCTTTCCTCTGCCGCCGGTTCCTCGGCCCTTGCGGCGGCTCCTCGCTCTACTGACCGCCGCTCGCGGCTCGTGGCTCCTCCTCAGCTCGGCTGCGCACAATCTGTCTTTGCCATGAAGAAACACGGGTTGTATTACACAAACAAGTCACCCCTAAAATATGCATTGTCCTCGAGTGGAAGTAATAATGTCTGATTTGGGGGTGGTTTGCCCTCCAGATGTCCGTCAGTCCCATCGTCTTAGAGAAGCATTGTAGTGGTGTGGTCGTTGTGGATCTGAACCCACCCCCGGAGCGGTCGATGGCCGGACCCATTATATCGTTAAAGTCCCCCCTACTATATGTAGTGCAGAAGGTGTCTTAATCAATGCATCGATTACCTTCATCATGGTGGGGGCCTGCAATCTGTGGGGTGCATATACATATCAGGAGGGCCTGTACCCGGCTCCACATCCCCAGGACTCCTATGTATCTGCCTAAGAAGTCGTTTTATGTGTTGTGACACAAGTCCACATTTGATCGTGTCTACCAGTCCATTAATGTTCCAAGTCAGGACCGTCAGGGTGGAACTTCCGGCCATGGTGTCACTGGTAATATTACCTTGGGAAAGTTAAGATGGGGAGGGTGAATGTTCCCCGGTTCTCTCCTGTTATGCAATAGCCTCGGTTTTGTAATCCTAGTGCTTGGCAAACAAACATAAAACATTATAACATCAAACAGTATATACCCCACAGCCACCGCCTCCCTTTATCCCCCTCGAACCTCCTGCCCCCCCATGTCTGGAAATGGCCTTTGGAGGCGTGGATAGGTCAGTCTGTTGAACCCTCCCTCCCCCTCTCATTCACAAGCCCAGAATTCCCAACTCTTATAGTGTATGCTGTACTGGTGGTCTGTCCAACTGCTGTACAGGATCCAGCGCTTCTTCGAAGAAGAGGAAAGGACAGAAAATATAAAACAGCAAATAGTCAGAAGAGAGAAAAAGAAAAAAGTAGAGGGGAAAGAGAGAAAGGGGGGTAGGAAGCTGCACACGGGTCCTCCCCGCCGGGGTTTCGCTTGCAGCAGCCTGGTCATTGGGCCCTGCACTCGTAGGCAAAGTGTTCTCGTTCAGTTCTTCGACTCTTACACTCTGTTCCAGTTCCAAGATTGCCTTTTCTAATGGATATCTTGATGCTGGGCCAGAAGACCTATCGGAATCATCCCAGTCCAATTGCTGGTTAAGGGAGATGACGCCCTGTGCCGTGTCTGTTTCAGAAGGGGTGTCATTCTCTTTGCGACCATCTTAACTTCTTGTGAGAGGGGTAAGTCGTTTTCTAGCATGCGGTGTGCCTTTACGGATTCTCTGTGGTCGCCCCGTGGCTGTGCGGTCCTGTCTCCTTGGAGACCGATCCTCATTAGTTCTAGCCCCTCTTCTTTGGGCGTCTGGAGGGCTCTCTTCCAACCATGCCCGTGCCTCTTGCGGAGTCTGGAAGAAGACATCCTTCCCCTGAAAAAGAAATTTGAACTTTTCCGGAAACAAGAGCATGTATTGAAGCTGGAGGGCTGGCAACTTAGCCTTAACCGAATCAAAGGTGTGGCGCTGTCTTTGCACCTCGCAGCTGTAATCTGGAAATATCATGATCTTCAAGCCTTCAAAGCGGACTTCCCCCTGAGGCACATTTCTTTGAGGATCATGTCCGATCTAGAAAATTCAAGAGTTTCGCAATAATTGGTATTGGTGGAGCGCCAGGAGGAGGTTTAGCACTTAAGGCACGGTGAGCACGTTCTATGATGATGCATTGGGGGAACTGCTCCAGCGGGATGACATCGGTCAACCATTTAGTCAGGAAGGTCGCGACGTTGGTTCCCTCCATGCCCTCCTGAAAACCCGCGTAGTGGAGCTTGTTTCTTTGGGCCCGGTTTTCCGCATCGTCGATCCTCCACAGCATATCCGCAGTGGTATTACAGACCTCTTTCATCCCCTTCGAGAGATCTTGGACTGCGTCCTCCACTTCAGAGACCCGGGTCTCACCTTCTTTCACCCGCTCTGACACCTTACGGAGATCCTGGCAGAGCAACGAGACCTCAGAACACACCTTGCCGATCTTCCCCTCCAGCACCTCCCTGGAATTTTGGATGGCCTGAATGAGCAGGGTTGTTTCCGAGGGGGGCTGCGCAGCCTCTGCCCCCTCAGGTTGTGCTGGGAGCAATTAAGTGTATTTGTCCAGCTTGCCCTGTATCTTTAGCCATGTTTCTGTCCAGCCTCTATCTCCCTACGTCTATTGGGCTTCACGCTATTGATTCCCTCTGGCGCTCGTCTGGGGGCAGGATATTCCTTGGTGTTCACTTAGTGCATGTCTGGTGTATGATTAAAGCATCTGCAGGGGGGGTTGTGGAGGCCCCTGTCTATGACCGCAATGCGGGATCAGGTGTCCACCAACGGTGACCTTACAGTTCTAACACTTCACAGTAGGGGCGATGTAGTAGCAGGACACTGGAGAATTCTGGGCAGGTCGCCTGTGGAGGATTGGTGCTTCAATTGCCCCCAAGACTGTCCTTGAAAGTGAGGTCTAGCCAGGCAGGCCCCATGCATCCAGGATCCCAGCAAGAACAGCAGTTCCAGGGACCTCACCTGTCCCAACTCAGCCTCAGGCCCCAGATAGCAGTCATTTCGCACAAGTGCCCAAATCTCCTCACACAGAGGGGTGCCGCTGGAACCCGCACACAGCATCCCCTTCACCGGGTAATAAGCGGGTCGGGCGCGGCTAAAGGCTGGGCCAGATGTGTATGCTGTACCGCCGCTGCCATGCTTCCATAGACACTGCGCCTTGGGGGTTACACTGTCTCCGAAGGGGGTCGGGCTCCGTGCCTCGGTGGAGAAGGCTCCACTCCCTCTTCCAACCCGCCCTCTGGAAGGACAGATTCCACTAGTCGGGCCCACACCACCCAGAGCACAATCACTCACCGTGCGGAGGAGCCGGAAAGCGCAGGTCACCTCGGCCAGGATTAGCTCCCTCCGTGGGCCCCATAGGGGATCCAAGGATCACCACTGACAGTCACAGCATCGACGGCCGCCATATCTTTTCTCGGCTACTCGTTCCGGGATCCAGCCTCAATAGCATCGACTCTCACCTCTTCCGGCGTGATCAAGTGAGTTGGACAGTCAGCGGTGTGTGGGGAGGCACCCAATCTGATTTTCAGAGCTGCAGTGGTCAGGTTATTCTTCAGGATTTAATCAGTATTACGGATTTTGGAGGAAGCTTGCACCCAATGCGACTTACTCGCCCATAAGCTTGGCTCCGCCCCTCACATCCAATGAGGTTTAATCAAAAAGTTAGCAAACTAACAGTAAAAGGAATTCAATATCATGATTATACCTTTCAGTGGCATTGTAGTACACAGTTTAAATTTCTGAAAAACACTACTTCAAATAAACAGGTAAGAAAATGTTCTGAAACTGAAACAACAATTAGTCTCCACTGTGTTGTGTTTAACAGTTGGCATATTTATACCAACTGTTAAACACAACACAGTGGAGAGGAGAGATGTGAAAGTAACCATTCCAAGGCCTAGCAGGCTTAAAAACAGATATTTACACAACTTAAAAGCATGTTTAGCATTAGTCATCATATAAACAGTGCCGAGTACATTTTGCACATATAATATTTATATATAGCATACAAATTTACATACCTAAAAATATTTAGGTCACTAACCTATGATGTGTGAAACCAATATCAGCAGTCTAATTACATGACAAGAAAAGGACAACATACAAAATTCAACACAAACATATTTTCAAAAGGGAGCATTAAATAGTGAATGATCAATAAATTACAATTCACCATATGTGAAAGTATGATAGAAGGGGGAGAATGAGCTAAATTGCATTGCAATATCATTTACACAAAAGAGATACAAGGCATCATGGTAGTTACAGTTATATGTATGGAACATTCACAGCACTTGCAAAGTTGTAACTTGAACATACCTACTGAAATTCTGCAGTAAACAGAAAACAAACATTTCCTATATGAAAAAAATAATGATATTTGTTATTTGGTGTACATTCACTTGCAGCACCACCACATCATGTGAAATGTAATGGAGTTTGGAACCTGTTATCTTAAATACAACACAATACATTCAAACAAACAAGCCAAACAAGATGTTACTGATATATTTAGGTTTCTTTGTAAAATACAAATGTGCTGAAGACATTAGCAACAGCAAACAAGACATTTAAGTTTAGTGACATACTGAAAAGTCTAACTTTACAGTCTCTACTCCACCAGGAATTCCTGTCAAGCCTTTAGGCAAAGAGGAAAAGAGTTGTAATGGGGGGCTGGGTGAAACACCACCAGTTCGCTGTGTCTCCATGTGACACACTCTTCCCGTTGGTCATTCTACCTCTTCCTAATTTCTTCCTGTGCGCACAGGTTGCTTGCTACAGTATTCACTCTGTCAACTATTCTGGCTCTTCATTTGCCTTTTCTAAGATATGGTTGTTTTTTGGAATTGAACTCTAAACAATTGTGGCTTTCAGTAGCGGCTTCTCCACCAAGATAGAGTAGTGGCGCCCCAGTCCTCAAAAGGAAAAATAAAATGCTAATAACGTAACGTTATTATCATTGTATTTTTCTTATTGCAGTCAGTGATGGGGTTGTTGTAATTTGGCAGCAATCAGGTTAAGCATTAGCAGAAGACATCCTGCATTTAGAGACTATCTTGTCCGTTTTGCGGAATCCATTTTGTATTTCTGTCAGCCATTTTGTTTGTCATGTGTTTGCCATGTGCTCTGTCCTACCTTCCTGTCAACTGCTCTTGAAATCTGCTTAGAGACGAGATATATTTAGCATCTTCCACCTTTGCACATGCTCAGTTGAGTTTGCAGCTGCTATAGTCTGTAACTGTCAGGTTGTGTCCACCAGAATCAGCTAACTGTTAGCCCCTCCCACTTGTTGCCAGTACACTTTCTGTATGACCTTATATGTACCTAAAACCAGCTTTCTGTACTTGTACCACCTTCATTTGAGCCCCTGTGTGGGTATAAAAGGACCAAGCTCCTTCCATTCAGTGTGCTACGTCATACACTACCGAAGGGTGTTGTGTGAATGTGGTTCCACCTCATGAGGTTTAATAAACTCTGTATTTTCTATTCCAGTTTCTGTGCCAACTTCTTCCTATTTGTCAGAGGACTCTGTGCAGAGAAGGGCGAATCACTTGCACTAGTAGGCCTTGCTGAGGCTCACCACCACAAATTGGCGCTTCCAACGTGCGGCTCATCGGCGACTCTGATGCCCGAAGGAGTGGTCGAGACGAAGGATTGGAATCTCGCTATTGGATGCGATCGCTGCCTGAGGAGACCCGAATCTTGGCACCCACTGCGTTTTTCCTTTCTTTCTTATCTGACCATCCAGGTGGCGCTGGTCCTTGACTGAGATCTCTTCTGTTGATTCGCCGTGCAGTGACCATTTGGTCGATTTGAGAACTTGGCAGTTGGAACCTGAACACCATTTGATTGGTAAGAGCCGCTCTGCGGCACTTGCTGTTGGTTTATGATGCCTTTGAATGGTAAGGTACTTTAGTAACACTTACTACGGCTTTTGTTTGTAATATTGGCCAATATTAGTGTTTGTTTGAATTATATATGCATTGCAATTCATATAGACAGGTAATGAAGAGATTTTTCTCTATTTGAATTTGTTTGAACGGCGCAACGTATGAAGCGTACTTTAAGCGCTACTTTGATTATAATACTGCATATTCTGCACTATTTTTGGTATGCCTGTTTCCAACACAGTTCGTAGGATGTGTTGCTTTTGTAGTGGTACCAGTTTGAAACTTGACGAAGCACAACTGGCCCCCCCGGAGGGGACGCCTCATAGGGACAAGTGTGTTAAGTATGGTATTTCTTCCATAATGTACAGCACGTTATTGAATAAATACACTTGTAAGGATCCTGAGTTGTGTTGGCCTATGCATGGGTCATTTGATTTGCGAAAGATTCTGTATGTGGAGCAAAGAATGTTTAACACCTTCGGGGGTGGAGGAGCGGGGGGGCGGCGCGGCACTCACACGCTGGTGACGGAACCACTCCGTCACCAGCCTTTGGTGAGCTGTGCTTATGACGGAACGGTTCCGTCATGGCCCCGCCCGCTCAATAGAAAGCGCCACGCAGACGCGAAATCAGCGCTGCGCAGGCGCGTCGAGCGGGCCATGACGGAACCGCTCCGTCATCAGCACAGCGCCACCGTGGCTGATGACGGAGCGGTTCCGTCATCAGCGTCGAAAAGGTTAAGCGAAAGGCTAGGCAAGATATGTTTGACTGTGTGCGAATGTGGGAGAAAGAAGTGCGTGAGCGAATGAAGTGTGAGCAAGCCTTGATTGAAAAAGAACAACGTAAGAGCATTCATGCGAAAGCATTGGAAATGAAAAATAGGGAAATTAAAGAAATTAAAGAGAGGGAAGATAGGGACCGTCATTTACAGGTAAATGGCCAATACGCTGTTTGTAGACCTCTTTATCCTATTCTTAATATACCCCAAGATGATTCTCTCTTATTAGATCGTTGTCCATCTCCGTATACTCTTCCTTCTGCTCCTTATGAGTCAGATGAGGACTCTTCTACAGACCCAGACAAGGCTAGAGAAACTCGCTCGATGTTATCTGCTGAACATGCATCTCAGATTAGATCTGCTGCGCGTAAAGCCGTTCGTAGTACTGCCACTGCTTCTTAACTTTTAGATAGTATAAAAGGTTGGCAGGAAAAGGAGCAAATATATTTTACCGATATATTTGCCGCAGAGGTTATTGAACGATTTAGGAAATATTCGGTAGAAATGGAGCCCGATGATATCGCAGCTGATTGTAAACAATTACGTGACGGTCTTTTTGTCTTCTCCCAGGTGCCTGAAACGATCAGACGCTTGGTTAAAGTGCCTATTGACGCAGCCCGTTTGGGAGAGGAGGAAAAGGCAGCAGATGCAGCTGCACAAACATTCCACATCAGCTTGGCACGAACTTCTGCTCCTGAAACAGATAAGAATGTTATAATTATTGTGAAACCCATGCGGGAAGCTGCGCCTTTACATGTTCCTCCTAAAGGAACGGGTACAAATGATGATAAGACTTCTACAGATGCTAAAGGGTGTTTTATTTATGATTGGGTTTACACTCCTTGGAATAGAGCAGATGTTATGGTCCTTAAAAATGCATTGCCTGATCC
Organism: Lissotriton helveticus; assembly: GCF_964261635.1. Lineage (NCBI taxonomy): Eukaryota > Metazoa > Chordata > Amphibia > Caudata > Salamandridae > Lissotriton > Lissotriton helveticus. The sequence goes on along the minus strand of NC_136062.1, from coordinate 163,362,749 downwards.
GCAAAAGAATCCAGCAGAGGAAGTTGAGGGTGCCATTCGTTCTTGTACTATGGCTTTGCCTGATATAGATTTGTTTTTTGGATTAATATTACTGCCTGATATGTGGAGAACTGTGCGTAGAGTTGATGATCGTGCGACATTTGGAGCATTATGGAAAGATTTAGAGCAGTTAGATGAAGATAGAGAACCTGCACAGAACCGTGTCATTTAATTTTAGATCTTCCGGCAGCTATATCAGTTAAATAAAAAATGATAGATTGGACTGTATTAGCGTCATGTAAGCGAAAGGCAAATGAATCGGCTTCAGATTTCTTTACACGCTTTGAGGAGGCATTCCACGATTTTAGTGGCCAGTCATAGACAGATGACACGGGTAGACATCTGCTTGTTGATAAATATGTCGCAAACCTTTTGCCAGGAATAGCTAGTCGCCTAAAGGCCAGTGAGAGTTCATGGACTACCTCTTCTCCGGTTTCTCTCCTAACTATGGCTCAGTATGATGAGCGACAAGAATTAGAAGCTAAAGGTAATGAGGATAAAAAGTCTAAAGAGTTGAAAACAAAGGTTATGTTAGCTCAAGCTATGGCCCACCTTCTAGAGGTAATGATAGAGGCGGACGTGGATGTTATGGTTCATCCTTTCCTTCCTTTACTCGTTTGAATTTGTCTGTTGATCAGTGCGCGTACTGCAAGAAATTTGGACATTGGCTTTCTGATTGTCCAGTACTGCGTGCTCAACAGTGTCCACATGGTCGGGGACAAATGAGAAATCGCTCAGGATATTCAGGGCCTAGAGGAAGCGCGAATGATCGCGCTAGGTTTGATGCTAATACACGTGGGCAGGATGGGTTTAACACTTTTGATAGAAGGAACCAATATCAAATTTCCGACTATGTGCCGTCTGATTTACAAGATTCTGCTTATGCATAGGATTGCCAAGGATGGGGTAAGGAATCAGTTTAAGTTCCAGTAGATCAGAGGGGTCCCTATGTTACAGCACATGTTTTGGGTTCTACTGCTCAGTTTCTGGTTGATACAGGAGCTACTCGTAGCGCCTTGTCTAAACAACTGGTTCCAAGGGCTCCCCTGTCTAGCTTAACCATTACATCGATAGGTTTCGATGGAACACCTTCCCTTAGCCCATTAGTCACAACCACTTGCACTCCATGTTGATAAGTTTACTGCTCCATGTCTGTTTTTACTTTCTCCAAACACTCCAGACAATATTGTAGGTCTTGATATGCTCAAATATTTCAGGTCCACGATACGATGTTCTCCGGAAGGAGTAAGAGTTATTTTGAATTACAACCACCCTGTGATTGAGAGATCTTGTATTGTTAAAGAGGACATTGCATTAGCTTCACTCCCTAGTACTTTGTGGGCTACTTCAGACACCGATGTAGGGCAAATGGTTATTCCGCCAGTGCATATTGGTGTTAAGGAGGGTGCTTAATTGCCAAGACTGCCTCAGTATAAAATTTCTCGAGAAGGAGAAGAAGCACTCACATGCATTGTACATGATTTGATTAAAGTAGGGGTTGTGGAAGAAGTTCCTTACAATGTTTGCAATAGTCCGATTCTTCCCATTTTGAAAAAAGTTACTGACACTAGTATTTACAGATTTATCATTGACTTGAGAGAAGTGAACAAGATTGTAGTACCGGAATACCCTGTGGTTTCTGACATAACAACACTACTTACTTTGGTTCCTCCGACAGCAACTACATTCACTGTGAAAGACTTGAAGAACGCTTTCTTTTCGATCCCTATTCATTCTGATAGCCGATATTTGTTTGCTTTCACTTTGAATAATTGATCATATAGATTTTGTAGAGTTCCTCAAGGCTATACTGAGAGTCCTAGTATTTACAGTCAAGCATTGAAGAGACAGCTTGATCCCTTTACTTTGCCTGAAGGAGTGGCTCTCATACAATATGTCGATGACATCTTGTTGGCAGCCGATAGGCCTGAACTACGTGAAGAGTGTACTTTGTCTTTGCTTTCTATTCTTGCTACACACCATCATAAAGTGTCACGAAAGAAATTGTAATATTGTAGACCGAAGGTAACCTACTTAGATCACGCAATTTTGGACACCCCAGTACACTCCACACAGAAAGATGTCCGTGCATTCATTGGTTTGACTTTGTTTTATAGACAATGGATATTGGGCTTTTCACACATTGTTAAACCCTTGCTAGCGCTTTTGACTAAAAACACTCCGATCCCCCTTCCATGGACAGATGAATATCAAAATGCTTTTCGTCAGTTAAGACAAGCTCTTTGTTCTGCACCAGTGTTAGGCACACCAGATTACCCGAAGATTTTTACACTCTATTTACTCAAGAAAGATGGGTGTGCATTGTCAGTTTTAGTACAGACACACAGGGACAAGCAGCGTCCCTGAGCATACTTTTCTGCAGTCCTTAATCCTGTTGCTCGTGCATTGCCTGGGTGCTTTCTTTCAGTTACAGAGACAGCTGTGTCCATACATCAGAGTGAAGGGATAGTTTTGTCACACAAAGTGTTGGTGCTAGTACCCCATGCAGTAGATGACCTTTTGAATCAGACTAAGACACAACACTTAACTAGTGCTCGTCTGACGGGATACGAATTGACACTGTTAGCGCCTCAGATTACCTTGAAGAGGTGCGCGACACTGAACCCAGACACTCTTTTGCCATATACTGCGACTCAGTCTCAGTCAAAGGAGCCTCACGATTCCTTACTGAGGAACAGACAAAGGGTCGCATCGATTTGCAAGATACGCCCCTTTTCAGATGTAGATGGGGAACTGTGGGTTGATGGGTCCTGTTTGAAGTTACCAGATGGCACGACTTCAGCTGCTTATGCAATCACCACGCTTGAGACAGTAGTGGAAACAGCTCGCATACCGCAGAAGTCGGCTCAAGCTGCTGAACTAATTGCTTTGACACAAGCATGTGGACTAGCACTGACTTGTGTGTGAACATTTACACGGATAGCCGCTATGCTTTTGGAGTGGTTCATGATTTTGGCCTACTCTGGAAGGAAAGAGTCTTTCTTACATCCCACGGGATGCAGATAATGCACGGAGAATTAGTGCATAATCTCTTGACTGCACTTACATACCAAAATAAAGTTGCTATTATAAAGTGCAGCGCACACAAGAAAATCATTGACAAAATAGGACAAGGCAATGCCTTTGCAGATCGCGTAGCTCGTGAGACTGCGATGCAACGAAGCACTACATCCATGTATGTAGTGAAATCCCAAGCTGAGGGTTGGCATGACGCTAGAGAGGAAGTATTGGATATACAGAGATCTGCCTCTGTGGAAAAGATTGAGAAATGTTCTAAAGAAGGAATGTTAGATGATGAGGGCTGTTGGTGTAACAAAGAAATGAATAAATGGAAATTGCCTTCAGCCTATTTACAATGTATGGTTCAAATAGCACATGGGCTGGCACATGTTGGAGCTCTAGCAATAACTAAATTGCTTACGCAAGTTTGGGAGCATCCTGAAATTGCCAGCACAGCTAAAAGAGTTGTACAGTCCTGTTTGATCTGTTGGCAGTATAATCCTGGAAAAGGGACACGGACTCCTACAGGAGGGTGTGCTACACCAATAGCACCTTTTGAAGTTTTTCAGATGGATTACATCCAACTTGAATGCTGCAATAATCTGAAATATGTCCTGGTGGTGGTATGTGCTTTCAGCAAATGGATAGAGGCATAGCCTACAAAGGATAATACTGCTCTTACCACAGCAAAGGTGCTTCTGAAGGAGTTTTTCCCTGGATATGGTGTTTGTACATTTTTATGGAGTGACAATGGACCTCATTTTGTTGGGCAAGTTGTTGAGCATGTCCTGAAAGGCTTAGGGATCAAACAGAAGTTCCATACAGTCTTCCACCCACAATCAGCAGGGTTAGTGGAAAGATACAATGCTACTTTAAAATTGAAGTTGGCGAAAATACTAGCTTCCACGTCTTTAAAGTGGCCAGACGCATTACCGTTGGCATTGTTGTCTATAAGATTGGTGCCACATTCACGATTTGGTCTCACCCCGTACAAAGTGGTCTTTGGGAGAATGATGAATATTTGGGGAGTTCCTAAGCCATGCCCCATACATGATGTTCCTTATGTTCTGTTGAATGATTATTTGGCACGGTTAACCGACAGTTTGATCTCTATTCATCAACAGGTTCGAGAAGCGCATCCTGACAGATCTACAGGTGAGGCCCACAAACTCCGTCCTGGTGACCACGTGATGGTCAAGGTCTTCGACAGATCAAACAGCTTGGAACCGAGATGGCGAGGACCAGAGCAAGTGCTACTTGCGACAAGGACAGCAGTTCGAGTGAGAAACAAGATGAACTGGGTCCATAGCACACACTGCAAACGTGTGTCGCCTGCCTTGGTGGAACCTGCTGTGCTGACCGATCATCGAGAGATTCTGGAGATGGAGAAAGGTCAAGCTATCTCACCTGATGAGTCTGCAGAAGTCTTCCCAGACCACACGATGCCTGGAGCATCGCGATACCATTTGAGATCAGGAAAGAATCTGTATTGGCGAAAAAGACTGGTTTAGCTACCGCCCTGGGTTTGTGAAACGGAGAGCTGATGTGGCAAGGGGGGGGATCAGCCCTGCGTAGTGTAGTGACACCCGTCTTTTCCTTTGGTGAAGAAATCAATGACTGCCCTGGGATAAGAGCTCCAATGATTGTTTTCAACGAGTTTGCAGAAAGATCAATTATCGTTGTTGCTGAAATGAATAATAAAAGAATCATTTGTGCTGTAGGGTTTGTTGTTGCTCTGGTGGTTATAGCAATAACCACCTGGTTTGTTGAGAAAGTGGCTCCTGCTCGACAGCTTTTTGTTGCCACTACTTCAGCTACAGTGAAACATAAATATTTTACGCCTCCAAACCATGAGCAGAAGCATCGACAATCTTACCTAAATAATACATTCATCCAGATGTTGCATCATACACACAATGCCACGAATGCTACCAATTGTTGGGTGTGTGGAACGATACCTGCACACCAAAAGAAAGGAGGAACACCTTTTATTCCTCTACCGTTTTCCCATAATGGTTCTTGTCAAGCTTGGTAAACTCTTTTGTTTGCTTTCAGAATACCTTCAGTAGGAGAAATTATCTTTCGTCTGAATAAAGTATGCTATAAAGATAAAGATGGTTATCCTCAAGCTAATGGAACTAAATGGGAATGGGAAGAGTACCAACCGGACCATATTTCGAAACCATATGTCTTCACAAATATGAGGACTATCAAAGACAATGGACCTTTTGTAATTTCTGTGACCAGAGCTAAAGCAGAATTGTGTATAAGTAGGGTTGGGAGAATTCCAGTAGGACGGAGTGACATTGACTATTGAAGGTGCCAATAACAGTAGTTTTACGTCTTCACATAATTCATATTTTGTGTGTGGTAATAAAGGATACTATCAATTACCTGTTGGGTGGTCCGGGATATGTTTCATATCATTTTTGTTACCACCTGTGTTCTTGGCCCCTCCATCATATCACCTGAATATAAAGTTGTATAATGACATTTCCAAGAATAGATATAAACGAACAATAAGTGCAGATGAAGTCGACCAAACTGATACTACTTTGCAACAATATGTCGATTTTAATTTGGGTTTATTCTTCTTTGTGGGTGCTGCATTGAGTAGCAGAAAGATAAGGCGATTGACTCGTGTTGTAGAAGCAGTCACCAATCAAACAGCTACGGCACTTGGGAACGTTACAGAGGAACTACAAATTGCGAGGATAGAATGGTATTAGACGTGATTTTGGCTGATCGAGGTGGTGAATGTCACATCATCGGTAGTAGTTGTTGTGTTTTCATTCCGGATCACTCACCTTCAGTATATGATGCAATCTCTAAACTGCATAAGATTGCTGCAGAAATTCACACAGAGACTGGTACATGGACATTTTCGAACTGGATATGGACACTCTTTGCTACTTGGGGCTGGAAGCTACTGACTATTCTATGTATACAACTGGTGATACTATTTACATGCTGTAATTGTATACAATGTGGTCTTATGCTTTGCTCCATGTTCATCACTGCTTGTACACTTGCCAAAAGAAATATTACAGATAAAAAAGCACAACATATGTTAAATAAAGAAATAGCTGAGATGATGAGCATCAATGTACAGGATGCATATCTAGATTACCTCAGATAAAATGAATTTCTTCAGCTAATGCTGAAAGGGTTTTCTGTTGTAATTTGGCAGCAATCAGATTAAGAATTAGCAGAAGACATCCTGCATTTAGAGACTATCTTGTCCGTTTCACAGAATCCATTTTGTATTTCTGTCAGCCATTTTGTTTGCCATGTGTTTGCCATGTGCTCTGTCCTACCTTCCTGTCAACTGCTCTTGAAATCTGCCTAGAGACGAGATATATTTAGCATCTTTCACCTTTGCACATGCTCAGTTGAGTTTGCAGCTGCTATAGTCTGTAACTGTCAGGATGTGTCCACCAGAATTAGCTAACTGTTAGTCCCTCCCACTTGTTGCTAGTACACTTCATGTATGACCTTATATGTACCTAAAACCAGCATTCTGTACTTGTACCGCCTTCATTTGAGCCCCTGTGTGGGTATAAAAAGACCAAGCTCCTTCCATTCAGTGTGCTACATCATACACTACCAAAGGGTGTTGTGTGAATGTGATTCCACCTCATGAGATTTAATAAACTCTGTATTTCCTATTCCAGTTTCTGTGCCAACTTCTTCCTATAGGTCTGAGGACTCTGTGCAGAGAAGGGCGAATCCCTTGCTCTGGTAGGCCTTGCTGAGGCTCACCACCACAGGGTGGGGCCTGCCAGAGCAGGGGAAGTAGTGGTTTGAACTCTCTAATTGCTCATGACTGTTTGGCCAGCCTTCTTGAGCCAGCCACACAGTCCTGCACACTTTGCATGTTCTCCACCAGGCTGCAGTACACAGCCTGGTGAGAAACATGCATAGGCTCCCTACCCCTGTCTGCGCATTAAACCTGGGTGCTGAGACCAATCACAACGCTGCATTGCAGCATTGTGGTTGGGTCAGCAGAGCCTATGTGCTGATGAAGAGGACATGGACGGAGGAGCGGTGATGGCCGGCAGCGGTGATGGCAGGTAAGTCCTTTTTTTTACATTCCCTACCACTCCCCCCCTCCAACTGTCCCACCTCCCCCGTCCGGTATCTGTCGCTACTGGTGGCACAAATATAGAATCATCCACCATGACTGAGTGACAATTCTACCTCTTTAAAATTAGGATTGATCCTCCCTGCCAGTATAGTGAAATGAAATGACTTTGTGAACCCACAAGTAAAAGACAAATACAATGAAAGATGCACAAGAAACAGAGGGAGCAAACAAAAAAAACCCTGAACACTTGGACAGACCCTCTCCTGCAAAATATTGTGGTGTGCTAGAATGGCAAAGCATCACGGACTGAAATGGTATATGTTTTATATTGTGGTATGAATGTGCTAATAACGAGGCAAAACACATCAGGTGTGGGATGCTAGCATACATCCTACAGCTACACGAATGGTGTAATGCTGACCACATTCCTAGACAGAACACTCCGTCGGCAAACTGCAGCTAGAACACTGCCAGCAAACATTGAAATCTAAATAGGCTTGGTGCAATCCTGCCATCCTGATGGCAACAGAGTAATGCCAGCAGCAGCGACCCATTTGTGCAACGGTAAACACTCTGTATTTGTTGACAAAGATTGAGCCTGCATACATCTAAATAGGGTGGGCAGGATTCCATCATCTTGATCGAGACCTTGGAAACTCCATCACAGAGTGATGATTGTAGTCCCACCACCTACTGGAGACCATGTATATGCAAAAAAGAAGCAGAGAACTGTGGGTAGGTCCTAAGTTTAGGTGGAGACCAGCTCATATATGGAGAACCCTACAACACCAGTGACACTCTTAATATGCTCACCTCAAATATCTGTTTTTCTAGCAAAGCCTTTAAGCATAGGATTAGCACAGTGCCATCCATGCTGAGATGTAAAATGATAAAAGCCTTTAACACTCCAGTCACAATATTACAGCTTTGGATTGGTAAAATACCATCTAAGCCAACCTGGAATGTATAAAAGCAACCCCTGTACGTGTTTCGCTATCATTACAGCTCATCAGAGAGGCTTAGCTGTAATTGTTGGCCACAGCACTTAGCATGAGGCCGAATGTGTGCCCCCAAGAAATACACTGCGGACAGAAAGGTTAGTCTCAGTAGTGCTATTTAAAACATTGCATTTAATAAAATGTGGTTAGACATGGCATCTTTCGGCGTGGTTTCCCCTGTCCTTTTGCTTCGGACCTCCTGTTTTTATTGTGTACTGAACTTCGTTTTTGATTGTTTTAGGACTCTGGGTACTTTAAAACGTCTGACCAGTGCTAAAGTGCATATGCTCTGTGTCTAAATTGTAATGACATTTGGTATCTCCCTTCTCCATGATGGGCATATTTGATTTACTAATAAGTCCCTGGTACGGTGCACTACATGTACCCAGGGTCGGTAAGTCAAATGCTACTAGGGGGCCTAAATGCATTAATTGCGCCACTAACATGAGTAGCCCTTAAAACATGTCTCAGGCCTGCCGCTGCAGAGCCTGTATGTGCAGTTTTGAACAGCCAATGTGGACCTGGCAAGTTCATCTACTTGCCAGACCCAAACATTCCATTTTATTACATGTAAGGAACCCCTAAAGTAGGCCTAAGCAGCTCCTTGGGCAGGGTGCAGTACATTCAAAAGGCAGGACATTCGCTTTTAAGTTCTACATGTCATGGTAGTGAAAAACTGATACATTTGTTTTTCACTACAGTAAGGCCTATCTCTCCAATAAGTCTTCATTAGAGCTGCAGTGTAACACTTTTAATTAGGAGCAGACAGAAACTTGGAGTTTGGTGTCTCTTGACTGGGATGTACGTTGTTACAACGCATGCTTTTACCACGCATGCTTTTACAACGCAGGTTTTTCAACGCAAGTCGTTACAACGACTTGCGTTGGGGGGGTGCTGGATAGTGAATAGTTTAATTTACTAATCCATCTCCAGTCCCCGTGGATAGTAGGGAAGGTGTTGGATAGTAATTTAAACTATTACCTATCCTAGAGCGCCCCCCAGCGCAATTCGTTGTAATGACTTGCGTTGGAAAACCTGCGTTGTAAAGGCACTGCATGGTAAAAGTTGCGTCGTAAAGGATGTTTCCCCTTGACTGACAATTAGAAACACATCTTTTAGTGCAGTAGGTTTTTGAATTGCAGGTCTGAAAAAGACAGTTTTAGAACGTTGACCATTTCTTACTTTAATCATTCTGTGCCTCTGACTGTCCCTAGAATACAAGTCTGCAATAAATGAGAGTTGGACTTTGTGAATTCACTCTAGACGGACACACACAAAAGTGAACTGAGGCATATTCTGATGGCCTATCACCAGTCTGATTGGTCTTTCTCAGTAGAGTGGTTGGTGGAGTTGACACTTACACCTGAATAGTGTTGTGTCTGTCCTCGCACAAAGAGCTGCCTACTTCCATGTAATGTGTCTGGAGCTAGGGCCAGGAAGGGTTGGTTCTTGTGTACTACAAATACTTTTCTTTGAACTTTCTGTACTAAAAATTCTAAAATGGGCATACGTAATGGAATGGAACACAGAATACTTCTGGACTAATGACTATCTGCCAGGAAGAAGAGGTGTTGTGCTGACAGGAGGGATTGCCACTTTGCTGCTTGCTTTGCTGTGTACACCTGCTGCCTGCTGCTTCTTGCCTGGGAGTAAAAGGACCGAACTTTACTCTCTGCATCCTGCTTTTGTGAGTTCTCCATGGGCTTGACTGAGATTGCCTTCTGTTGCTGAAGTACAGGGACATCAAAGACTAGACCTGCATCTTGCCACCAGCACCTAGGGTCCTCTGCTGTGAGTTCTGCCCTGCCAAATCTAGTCCTGGGCCATTGGAGTTGAATTTTGTCATGCAACCAAGAAATCAAAGCACCTACTCCAAAGTGTCAGTTTGGAACCAGTGCATCCCTGTGAAATCGAGGCATCATTGCTGCCTGCACCAAAGCTGTGTTCCCTGCTCACTGAGTATGATGCATCGACCGTGATTTACAATGCAGCGCGACTTTATCACAGTGCCTCCAAAGAACTGACACCACTTCACCAAAATCTGTAACCACCGCTCCACCTCTGACATTGCCCTTGTACTTCCTGACTATAAACTGATGCCTCGCCTTTACAGCCCAGCAGTTCGACTTTGACAATGTTGAATCAATGCACTGCACTTTTGACATCAAAGCGTTATCGATGCAGCATTACCTTTAGGAACCAAGGCCTCGCACCAGTAACCGACGCATCACCGTCTCTGAGCAACTCAGACCCGAGTGTTAAAGCTCCAACATCCTTGTACTGCCTTAACGATCACCTGCATCCACCATGCCTCATCTCCTCTGTGCTATGCTTTCCCTACGAATTCCAAAGCATCGAATATACTGTGAAGGGGTCTGCATGATTTATATATCCGGCCTGCACTCCATCGTGGTCGGGCTGAATGTTTAGATTTGTCTCTGTAAAGAGTGACCAGATAGACCCAATAGGAACTATTAATTTCTAAGCACACATTTTTATTTGATCTTTAATCTTTAAGAAATCATATATTGACTTGCGTATTCTGGCTTTTTGGTGTTTTGTTCTTGTTTTACTCAGATAAATATTGCCTACTTTTCTAAACTGGTGTAGAGTACTGTAGAGGAGTTACTGTGTGTGTGTGTTTATATGGACAAATAATACACACATTGCCTCTTTAGTTTACTCTTATTGCTCTGTGCTAAGCTACCAGAGGGTGAACACAAGTAAACTTTTATTGTGTACTACACTTACCCTGACTAGTGTATGGGTCCATACTTGGATAAGGTGCATACTTCTGCCGACTAGAGACCCCATTTCTAACAAATGCACAGAGAAAGTAATGCAGATAAATGTGATGTCCTGCACTGGCATGGGTAATTGCTGTCTTGGGTAATAAACTGGGCTTTAGATTTGGGAAAAACTGTGGAGTTTAGCAAAACAAAACTGATTCCTTTCTAGCTCAAACAGATCAAAAATGACTAAAAATTTCTGCAGCACATTTGTTGCACAGGAGAGATCACTATGCAAAAGTTAACTTGTAACCGTTCTGGTTTTTTTTAAAGGTATTTGTATGTTAAGATTGTGCAAATGGGGTGAAACCTTTGCCTAGGCAGTGTGTAAAAAAATGCTAAATTATGAAGTAATACTATCACAAAATGTGCTACATTATGTCCCAAAATTTCACATAGCCTGCTGCATAATATAGTCAACCCTGTTGCATAATTTGGCTCTTCCAACCTGCATATTTCTAGTATCAATTAATCAATCAGGGGTTTGTTAAAGTGCGACTACTCACCCGTAAATGTCTCAAGGCGCTAGGGGTGGTGGAGTGCAGGTCCCATTCCATCAAGGAGGGGGTCTGTCGAAGAGCCAGGTTTTGAGTTTTTTTGCAAAGATGGGGAGCGATGCTGCCTCTCTCAGGTGGAGATGAAGGGCATTGAAGGCTTTGGCCACGAGGAAGGAGTGGCCTCCTGATCTGGTTTTTCTGGTGCGTGGGACCACAGCGTAGGAGAGGTTGGCTGATTGTTAGCTCCATTGGGGTGAGTGGAATTTGAGTCTTCTGTTCAGGTATGCTGGTACTGGGCAGTGGAGGGCCTTGTGTGTATAGGTGAGTATCTTGAAGGTTATTCTCGCCACAAAGGGGATCCAGTGGAGTGTGCGCAGATGCTGGGAGATGTGGCAGTGTTTTGGCAGGTTGAGGACCAGTCTTGCGCCGGCGTTCTGGATGTTCTGCAGCTTGCAGGTGAGGTTTTTGTTTATTCCGGCATAGAGTGCGTTGCCGTAGTCGAGTCTGTTGGTGACCAGGGTGTGAGTGACAGTCTTTCGGTGTTCAAGGGTGATCCATTTGTAGGTCTTACGAAGGAGGCGAAGGGTGTGGAAGCAGGAAGGTGAGACGGAGTTGACCTGATGGTCCATTTTGAGCTCGGAGTCCAGGATGATTCCCAGGTTGCGTGCATGGTCCGTAGCGGTTGGCGGGTTTCCGGTGGTGGGGGGCCACCAGGTGTTGCTCCTGCCATCGAGGTTTTGGCCCATGATGATTACTTCTGTTTTGTTGGTGTTTAGTTGTAGGCAGCTGTTTTTCATCCATTTGGCAACAGCTTTCATGCCTTTTCGAAAGTTGTGTCTGGTGGTGTGGGGTTCATTGGATAGGGAGAGGATGAGTTGGGTGTCGTCTGCGTATGACATAATGTTAAGTCCGTAGAGTTCTTACGATGGGGTTGAGTGGAGTCATGTAGACATTGAAGAGCATCAGGCTGAGGGAGGAGCCCTGGGGGACTCCGCAGGTGGTAGGTGTAGGGTTCGAGAGGAAAGGGGGGCGTTTGACCCGCTGCGTTCTGCCGGAGAGGAAGGAGCAGCTCCAGTGAAGGGCCTTGTCCTGGATTCCTGCATCGTAGAGTCTGCTTATTAGGGTGCGTTGAGAGACGGTGTTGAATGCCACTGAGAGGTCGAGGCAGATGAGGGCTACTGTTTCTCCTTTGTCCATTAGGGTGCGGATGTTGTCTGTTGCGGCGAGGAGGGCGGTTTCCCTACTTTGTTTTTTTCTGAAGGCGGATTGGGAGGAGTCGAGGATGTTGTGTTCTTCGATGAATGTGGCAAGTTGGCTGTTGATGGCCTTCTCGATAACTTTCGCTGTGAACGGGAGCAGGGAAATGGATCTGTAGTTTTTGAGGTTGGTGGTTCCGCTGAGGGTTTCTTTAGGAGGGGGTTGACCTCGGTGTGTTTCCAGATATCGAGGCGGTTGCCAGTGAGCGGTGTATTGTGTGGCGGAGCATGGGTGCGATGGTGTGTGCGGCTTTGTTTAAGATGTGGTGGGGGCAGGAGTCCATGGGGGCCCCTGAGTGGATTGATTTAATTGTCTTCAGTGTGTTTTCGGTGGTGAGGGCTGTCCAGTTGTCAATCGCTGGTTTCCGGGTGTCAGGGTGCTAATAAATGTATAGCACTTGTTGAGGGGTTCCTATTTAGGATACAGTCTGTTTTTGCACTTTCAAAGTATCTGCATGAATTAAAATCAATCACATGACCTACAGAACAGCTCCCCTCATTGTATTGCGTATGCAGGTGCCGCCATGATTGTATTTAACTATGTTAACAAATGATATCCCTGTCTCCTTCCAGAGGCCTTCAAGGAAACCAGATCCCTGTGCAAGGGACTACTGTGTGATACATTTACGAAAAAGGCAGGTGTTGGAGGAAATTCTTTTGGGGGAGGGGTCCACCAACTTACATGCCACCCACCAAAATCACCCATGTGTAAACACCCCTTCATATCACTACCATTTACTGAACATTCTAGCTATATTTTGTAACCTCCCCTGCCTCCCAGCAGAGTCCTGGTCCTGTTGCTGGAGTTGCACACATCCTCTGCATAGGGTTGTCCCTTGGCAGGCATGGTGGATATTTTAATGTCCCACTAGTACACCACATAGAAAAATCATGAAAAGCTGTTTTTTATTTCTTCTTACAATACATTTTTTAGTTAGTAAATGTACTAGGGAAACACTTTAAAATGTGTTCTACAGAAGTCTTAATGACCCCTGCCTGGGGATTTATGGAAATAGAGAGATGGCAATGTTAAAATTAATACATGCAATGTCATACGAAGTCCTACTGAAGAATCAATCATGGCAAATGTACGTCTACTCTAGTCAGTTCTGTGCTGCCTCTTTTCTCATACAGCAGTGTTCTGTGGAGGACGCTCTCTCTCTCTCTCTCTCTCTCTCTCTGTCAGGGAGCCCCATCCACCATTGTAAGTTGTTTTTTTAAAAGATATCTCAAGCAGATATGCTGTTGCCGCTGTTTTTTTAAGAAGCTAGGTAATATACGCAACCCCTGGCAAGCAGCTCACCTAGTGAAAGTTCTACTGGACAATAGTATACCCAAGCCAGAACTCACAGCACAAGACCAGTTGCCAGGAAACAAATTCAAGTAACAACACCATGGCAAAGCATTAGAAACAACAAGTGCCTATCAGGCTCTGACTGAAAGAGAATGAAATAAGCTGTTACTTTGTTTCTGTCAATGCTGGGTCAGATCATATCTGCTTGGAGCGTGCTAGTAGGAAGGTGCCTCTTTTAACATGGTTTGCCTGGAACATGATGTGATTTCGAACGAAAGTTCAAAAGGTCACTGATCACCAGGTACCCAGTGCCAGAGCTATTACATAAAAATGTTCCACGATTGGCACAACATCAGCAACCCCTGTAAGTCCCTAGTAAATGATACCCCTGGTACCTAGGTAATTGGCACTGAAGAGGGTTGACTAGGGCTGCAGCACACATTGTACCACCCTAGGGAACCTTCACCAAGATCTTGCTAACTGCCATTGAAGTCTGCATTCCTTGGTGCAGAGAAAACAGAATATTCGAGATGGCACAAATCCCTGTGTGCCATGCCTGAAGGCACTGCGTGAGATATAGGTAAGCCACCTCTACAGCAGGCCTTACAGCATTAAGGCAGGGTGTGCTATATCCCCAGAGCGGATTTGACTGTACAATCTCTAAATCCATTCTTGGAAACTGTAAGTGCACAGGGAAGTCATAACGTGGCTGTGGGCTGGATGCCTGCCAGTACGAGTTCCCTATCTCCATGATGACTTCCCTGTATCCATAGATATTTGGTACCAATACTTACTGATGCCAGCATTGGATGTATTAACCCCTTCGCTGCTAGGCCTTTTCCCCTCCTGTGCTAAGCCTTTTTTTGGCGATTTGGGGTAGTGCGCGCTTAGGCCCCTGTAACTTTTTGACCACATAAGGTATCCACGCCAAATTTGCGTCCTTTTCTTCCAACATCATGTGGATTCCAAAGGCGCCCAGGGTTTGTGGATTCCCTTGGAGGAGTCCCAGAAATTAACCAAAATATAGTGAAATTTTAGTTTTTTTCAGGAAAAATGGGAAAAACGGGCTGCAAATGAAAGCCTCTGGGTTTTTCCCTGAAAATGTTATCAAAAAAGGGTTTGTGGGGCTGAAATCTCCATTTTCTCAGCTTTTAGGGAATGACAGTCTTTTGTCAGAGAACCGACATTTTATACACAGTTTTGGCATTTTTCTGGGACATAGCCTATTTTTGCTATTTTTAGAGCTTTCCACCTCCTTCCAGTTAATGGTAGAAATGAGTTTGAAAGCAATAATGGATCCTAGAAAGCTGTACATCTTCGAAAAGTAGATAACATTTTGAATTCAGAAAGGGGTCATTTGTCTAAATCCATGAAGGTTTCTTTATAGAAACTAACAGTTAAATATTGGAATAATTGAAAATTTGTTAAAGAAAACAGCCTTTTGTCTCAATGTTTTCACCTATAACTTTTTCTAATCTTGACAGCTCTTGGAAAGCAATATACCATTACATCCGTTAGACCTTCCTGGTTTTGGGGATATATAGGACTTGTAGTTTCACCAAGAACCCGACGAACCCAGATCCAAAAACTGAGCAGCAACTTGCAATGGTATTTTTTCATTTACTGGGTATAGAGCAATTTGTCTTGGAAAGTGTATACATGGAAAAATCTGTATGAAAGACACCTATGTATTTCTGAATTGGGTACAAAATATAGAGTTCAGAAACAGTACATAATTGCACATTTTCAAAATTGGGAATACTCATACTAGCATGAGAATTATTGGTCATTTTTCAAAAACATTTTTTTTTACACAATGTCTTTCATTGAAAGGGAGAAATACATGAAAGCTCAATTGGTAATAACAGTTGATTTACAAATCTGAATTACCCGAAGTCTCCCGATAAAAACGGTACCTCACTTGTGTGGGTCGGCCTTGTGCCTGCGACAGGAAACGGCGCAAAATGCAACGTGGTCACACCTCAATTTTGCATTTACAAATTGACCCTTTTATTGCAGAGTGCCTACCTGTAGTTTTTGTACCTTAGCTCTGCCGGCACCTATGGAAACCTAGCAAACCTATACATTTTTGAAAAGTAGACACCGAGGGGAATTCAGGATGGGGTGACTCGACTGCCTACCACCAGGTTTTGTTACCCAGAATCCCTTGCAAAACTAAGAATTTGTCCAAAAAAACACATTTTCCTCACATTTCTGTGGTGGAAAGTTCTTGAATCTGCGTGGATCAACAAATTTCCACCCACCCAGCGTTCCCCCAGGTCTCCCAAAAAAAATGGTACCTCACTTGCGTGGGTAGGCATAGTGGCTGCGACACGAAACAGCGCAAAACGCAACGTGGTCGCACCTCAATTTCCCAGTGAAATCTTGTGGTTTTTGGACAAAGAGACTACCTTTTGTTTTAGAGTCCTAGCTCTGCCAGCACCTAGGGAAACCTAGCAAACCTATACATTTTTGAAAAGTAGACACCCAGGGAAATTCAGGATGGGGTCACTCGACTGCCTACCACCAGGTTTTGTTACCCAGAATCCCTTGCAAAGCTAAGAATTTGACAAAAAAAACACATTTTCCTCACATTTCTGTGGTGGAAAGTTCTGGAATCAGCGTGGATCAACAAATTTCCACCCACCCAGCGTTCCCCCAGGTCTCCCGAAAACAATGGTACCTCACTTGCGTAGGTAGGCATAGTGGCTGCGACATGAAACAGCGCAAAACGCAACGTGGTCGCACCTCAATTTCCCAGTGAAATCTTGCCCTTTTTGGAGAAAGAGACTACCTTTTGTTTTTGAGCCCTAGCTCTGCCAGCACCTAGGAAAACCTAGCAAACCTATACATTTTTAAAAACTAGACACCCAGGGAAATTCAGGATGGGGTGACTTGTCTGCCTACCCCCAGGTTTTGTTACCCAGAATCCCTTGCAAAGCTACGAATTTGACAAAAAAAACAAATTTTCCTCACATTTCTGTGGTGGAAAGTTCTGTAATCTGTGTGGATCAACAAATTTCCACCCACCCAGCGTTCCCCCAGGACTCCCGAAAAAAATGGTACCTCACTTGCGTGGGTAGGCATAGTGGCTGCAACAGGAAACGGTTCAAATCGTACGGTGGTGAAATACCCTATTGCAAAACTACCTTGATTTTTTGGTGGGGGCACCTGAGTTTTTGGCCCGGGGCTCAGTGGCCATCTTTTGAAACTACCAAACCCAAAAAGTTCTGAAAACTAGACACCCGGGGGAGTCCAGGGAGGTATGGCATGCGTGGGTCCCCCAATGTTTTCCTACCCAGAATTCCTTGCAAACCTTAAAATTAGGTACAAATATCACTTTTCCAAACTTTTTTGCGTGGGATCTCCGTACCGGCAAAAATGTTCTACCACCCAGCGTTCCCCTTGTTCTCCCGAGTAAAATGATACCTCACTTGTGTGGGTGCCCCAAAGCAGAACAGGCTAAAAATGAATTTTTAAAAAAGTAGTATTTAAGTTTGACAAATTAAGCCCCCCTACCTTAAGCACAGGCCTTTGGCCCACCCACACAAGTGAGGAATCATTTTACTTGGGAGAACAAGGGGAACGCTGCGTGGTAGGACATTTGTGCCGGCAGCGAGATCCCACCCAAAAATGTATGGAAAAGTGGGTTTTTTAACCTAAATTTAAGGTTTACAGGGATTTCTGGGTAGGAAAACATCGGGGGACCCATGCATGCCATACCTCCCTGGACTCCCCCGGGTGTCTAGTTTTCAGAACTGTTTGGGTTTGGTAGTTTCCAAAGATGCCCGCCAAGCCCCGGGCCAAAAACTCATGGGAACCCCCTTGCAAAACCAAATTGTTTTGAATGAATTCCGTTTTCAGTTGGAGAACGTGCGATTCAGGGGACAATATCGCATGAAAATTGTGACAGACAATTTCAAGTTTGCAAGAGATTGTGGAAAAAAAACAACAATAGAATTCACCAGAAAGACTTGACCATATACTACCATGAATTAACAATAATATCTAAATTTAGAAAGTTATTTATAGCTATAATATACACTATAACTGAGTTACTCAAAAGACAAAGAATCAAACACGGCTATCTATTCCTCAAAGACACACACATACAGGTTGGATTTGGCACGAGGGCGAGTGATGGTTTTATTAACATGATATTTCAAAAAAATGAAACGCTCTGTTAATAAATGAATGCATAAAAACCGAACCAGTGACTCGCAACTCGTGAGCTGTAAAGCCACGACAAGGCACCAACCGTTTTATAGGCCATTCATGCACCTTTCATACCTGATACAAACCAGACCACTGACACCATCTGGAAGGAAAAGCAACACATTACAACAATCACAATAAGGGACAAGGTACACCCTACTGCAGAAAGAGAAAAAAAACAAATATTACTGCACAGCCATCGAATTCGCAAGCACACACACATACTGGTTGGATTTGGAACGAGGGTGAGTGATGATTCAGTACATACAATTGTATTCGCAAGTAATTTCACAAAAAATGAAATACACTGCGTATTATTGAAAGTATGATTAACTGAACCACTGACTCACAGCTCGTGAGCTGTAAAGCCACGTCAAGGCACCAACCTCTTTACAGGCCATTCATACACCTTTCGTACGTGTGACACATTCAAAACATTCACACCGCCAGCCGCGGACCCATCACATTTCAACACTCACACCAGCAAACAGCGCCATTCAAGGGCCCATCACTTTCACACGCCCACATTTCTGACACTGCAACTACACAAAATGATGGACTGCGTGGAGTATCACTCAACTAGCAGTGTGTGTAGTGACCAACAGAAAGTAACTACTCACACACCGCCAGCCGAGTGCCAGTCCACCCACACCACCATCCAAGCACCAGACCATGCACACCGCCAGCCAAACACCACTCAGCGCACACCGACAGCCAAGCACAACTCCGTGCACAGACAGCCAAGTACCACTCCACACACACCAGCAGCCAAGCACAACTCCGTGCACAGACAGCCAAGTACCACTCCACACACACCACCAGCCAAGCGCCACTCCACACACACCGCCAGCCAAGCACCACTCCGTGCACAGACAGCCAAGCACCGCTCCACGCACACCATCCAGCCAAGTACCACTCCACACACTCCGCCAGCCAAACACCACTCCACACACACCACCAGCCAAACACCACTCCATGCACAGACAGCCAAGTACCACTCCACGAACACCACCAGCCAAGCGCCACTCCACACACACCGCCAGCCAAGCACCACTCCGTGCACAGACAGCCGAGTACCACTCCACAAACACCACCAGCCCAGCACCACTCCACACACACCGCCAGCCAAGCACCACTCTGTGCACAGACAGCCGAGTACCACTCCACACACACCACCAGCCAAGCGCCACTCCACACACACCGCCAGCCAAGCACCGCTACGTGCATAGACAGCCAAGTACCCCACCACGCACACCACCAGCCAAGCGCAACTCCACACACACCGCCAGCCAAGCACCAGCCGGCACACACCACAAACACATTTAGAATTCTTTTTTTCAAAATAACACTAAACAAATGGAAATACCTACAAATCAGCTAACACAAATTCTTAAACTAAACACTTTGCACTAATGCCAATCCTTGAAACAAACAATTTTTTTTTACAGAATGCAGACCAGGCAATTCACTTTACAGCTCATTAAAACTCCCAAAACTTCTTTTGCGTGTGGTACGATTTAAAATAAGCTGACAGACACAATCCAGGCTTAGAAGGACAGTCAGGACAGTATATACGAGACTCCTTCTGCAGGCCTCTTCGCCAACAGACTCTGTATCTTCTAGTCGGAAAGTCTCTTGCGGTAGTGGAAGGAATAGATTCAGGAAAGTGGCGATCTTTCAATCTAGCCACTTCCTCCACCACTCCAAATGTAGGAACACTTGCCTGCTCCACAAGTACAAGGCTGCCTATTATAGACTCCTGAAACTTAACAAAAGACATCTTCGTCTCAGGACAAGACTTCTGGTACACAACAAAAGCATTAAAGGATGCCAAGTGGAACAGATGGATAGCCAACTTCTTGTACCAAACGTAAGCCTTTCGAAGAGCAGCATAAGGTTCCAACCTCTGATCTACTCTGTCAACACCACCCATGAACTTATTGTAAGCTAAAATGCACACAGGTTTGCGCACTTCAGCACCCTGACCCTAAACAGGCACAGGTTCTGTACTTTCATCGTGGATGGTAGTCAGCATGTACACATCTCTCTTGTATGAAAACTTCACAGCTAGTAGCTCCCCACATCGCAATGCACTAGACTGTCCCCGCACAAGCCTTTTGCAAACAAGTTCCTTTGGGAAACCTTTACGGTTACTGCGCATTGTGCCACAAGCAACAGTGCCCACTTTGGCCAACTCCTTGAACAACCGCACACCAGTGTAGAAGTTATCTACATATAAATGATGGCCTTTGTTAAATAATCCTCTACCTAGTTACCACACAATTTTCTCAGTCACTCCAAAAGTAGAAGGACAACCAGGAGGGTTAATGCTGGACTCCTTACCAGTGTACACCCTGAAATTGTAGACATATCCAGTCTCACTGTCACACAGCATATACAGTTTGATTCCATAGCGTGCCCTCTTACTAGGAATGTATTGCCTAAAAACCAAGCGGCCCTTGAACAACAGCAAAGACTCATCCACTGTAATTTCCTTACCAGGGGCAAAGATCTCAGAAAAACGATCAACAAAGTGATCAAGGACAGGCCGAATTTTAAACAAACGGTCACAATCAGGGTGATCGCGTTACAACGCAAAACTATTATCAACAAAATGCATCATCCGAAGAAGAAGCATATACCGATCACGACTTATGACTGCTGGAAATATAGCTGTTGCCATCAAGGGACTAGTGGACCAATATGAAGACATTGATGGCTTCCTTAGCAAGCCCATCAAAAAAGTTAATCCCAAAAACTTCTTCATCTCTTCAACATTTGTGGGAGTCCACCGGATTGCTCTAGAATAGGGCTTAAGGCTGGCACTGTTGGCCCTCAAAAATTGTTCTGCATACAAATTACTTTGATCAACAATCTCTTGCAAAAACACATCGTCAAAAAACAACTGAAAAAAATGTATTGGCAGAAAATTCTCAGTATTCACTCTACACCCAGGAACACCAGTGAACTCTGGCAATGCCGGCTGCACCATGCCAGGGGGAACCCAGAGGCCATCCCTATCAACGGGGGGAGCAGCCACCCCAGCCTGCAGCCCAGACGCCTCTTGCTGCTGTTCACCAACGGGAAGCCTAACAGCCACAGATACTTCTGGCTGCACAACACCAACAGAAGACATAGCATCCCCAGAGGGTTCTTCCTGCACTACACCAACGGGAAGCCCAGCAGCCTGAGATGCTTCTTGCTGCACTACACCACCGGGAAACCAAGCAGGCCCAGATGCCTCCTGCCACTTTACACCAATAGGAAGCCTAACAGCCCCAGATGCCTCTTGCTGCACTACACCAGCAGGAAGACGAAAAGCACCAAATGCCTCTTGGCGCACCATAGCAATGTGAAGCCTTTTGGGGGCAGGCTCCAGCCCACATGCCTCTTGCCGACGTAAAAAGAAAGGAAACCTTGCGGCCCTAGGCAGTAGCACAGGTGCCTCTTGGCCCACTACCGGCACATCAATGTCCTCCTCTACCATAGGCCCTTCATCAGCACTAGAAGAAGATTCATCATCCGATGATGATGATTCCATGCGAAGAGAAAACTCACTGCCTGAATCTTCTGCCCCTACCTCTGAGTCCGAATCGGACTCAGTCTCTGAACCATGGTCAGAGGAAGACTCAAAAAGCAAACCAAGAACCTGCTGAGCAGTAATCCTGCGACTAGCCATTATCCTTACAAAGCAAGAAGACTGCACACACAAGTAACCAACAACCTACACTGTGCAAAGTAAGAAGTAAACAAGGTAAGGCTTTCACAAAAAGATAAATACAATCCAAAACAATTTCACTCTGACCAAATATAGCTACACTCACCAGCACCTACTCTGCTGAGACACAGCAAAAAGAAATGATATCCCACTAGAAAGAAAAAAAGAAATGACAGATTAGAAAACGAAGTGCATATCAAACACTAATGCTGAAAAAAAAGAAAAAGAAACACAGAGCCACACAAACTGCTATAAGTACAACCTTTTTCAAAAAGACAAACATCAAGGGAAAGTAGTACAAAACACATTCACTTACCAAGCACAAGCAACTACACAAGCTGCAAACAGACCCGCAACCTACAACAATCCAAACAGCAAAAGCCTGGAACAAGACAAAAATAGAGAAGAAATGACTACCACATTTCACAAACAATATAACAATTAAAACAACAACACACAAATTTGCACCCCACATTTAAATTCGGCCAGATGGGCTATCAAATAGGGCTTAGACCAATTGGGATTACATCAACATCAAGACACTGGTTAATTTTTTGCATTTTTTTTACTGCCTGGCCCCTTTGGGGCCAGTCAGTCTTTTGCTCCTACCAGTACCCCCATCACACAGGGGCAGTAAGGACATTCATACACCTTTTGTATGTGTGACACATACAAAACATTCACACCGCCAGCCGCCAGCGCATTTCAAGGGCCCATCACTTTCACACGCCCACATATCTGACACAGCAACTACAGAAAATGATGGACTGCGTAGAGTGTCACTCAACTAGCAGTGTGTGTAGTGACCAACAGAAAGTAACTACTCACACACCGCCAGCCGAGCGCCAGTCCACCCACACCACCATCCAAGCACCAGACCATGCACACCGCCAGCCAAACACCACTCAGCGCACACCGACAGCCAAGTACCACTCCACGCACACCATCCAGTCAAGCGCCACTCCACACACACCGCCAGCTAAGGACCACTCCGTGCACAGACAGCCAAGTACCACTCCACGCACACCACCAGCCAAGCGCCACTCCACGCTCCCCGCCAGCCAAGCACCACTCCGTGCACAGACAGCAAAGTACCACTCCACGCACACCACCAGCCAAGCGCCACTCCACACACACCGCCAGCCAAGCAGCACTCCGTGCACAGACAGCAAAGTACCACTCCACGCACACCACCAGCCAAGCGCCACTCCACACACACCACCAGCCAAGCACCACTCCGTGCACAGACAGCAAAGTAGCACTCCACGCACACCACCAGCCAAGCGCCACTCCACAAACACCACCAGCCAAGCACCACTCCGTGCACAGACAGCCAAGTACCACTCCACACACACCACCAGCCAAGCGCCACTCCACACACACCGCCAACCAAGCACCACTCCGTGCATAGATGGACAAGTACCCCTCCTCGCACACCACCAGCCAAACACCACTCAGCGCTCACCGACAGCCAAGTACCACTCCACACACACCGCCAGCCAAGCACCACTCTATGCACACCGCAAGCCAAGCGCCACTCACCGCCAGCCAAGCACCGCTCCACGCACACCTTCCAGCCAAGTACCACTCCACACACACCGCCAGCCAAACACCACTCCACACACACCACCAGCCAAGCAGCACTCCGTGCACAGACAGCAAAGTACCACTCCACGCACACCACCAGCCAAGCGCCACTCTACACACACCGCCAGCCAAGCACCACTCCGTGCACACACAGCAAAGTAGCACTCCACGCACACCACCAGCCAAGCGCCACTCCACAAACACCACCAGCCCAGCACCACTCCATGCACAGACAGCCAAGTACCACTCCACACACACCACCAGCCAAGCACCACTCCACACACACCGCCAGCCAAGCACCACTCCGTGCATAGATAGCCAAGTACCCCTCCACGCACACCGCCAGCCAAACACCACTCAGCGCACACCGACAGCCAAGTACCACTCCACACACACCGTCAGCCAAGCACCACTCCACGCACACTGTAAGCCAAGTGCCACTCACCGCCAGCCAAGCACCGCTCCATGCACACCATCCAGCCAAGTACCACTCCACACACACCGCCAGCCAAACACCACTCCACACACACCACCAGCCAAACACCACTCCGTGCACAGACAACCAAGTACCACTCCACGCACACCATCCAGCCAAGCACCACTCCACACACACCGCCAGCAAAGCAGCACTCCGTGCACAGACAGCCAAGTACCACTGCACGCACACCATCCAGCCAAGCGCCTCTCCACACACACCGCCAGCCAAACACCACTCCACGCACACTGCAAGGCAAGCACCACTCCACACACACCACCAGCCAAGCACCACTCCGTGCACAGACAGCCAAGTACAACTCCACGCACACCACCAGCCAAGCACCACTCCACACACACCGCCAGCCAAGCACCACTCCACACACACCGCCAGCCAAGGCAGTAAGGACAAAAAAAGACCAACCGGAGGCGGACAGTAAAAAACAACCAAAATTAAAACCAACATTGGAACAAAACTCAAATCCTAGGGCCAAGTGGGCCAAAAAACAGGAGGCAAAACGTAAAAAAAAAATGGGCTGATTTGCCCCAAGGGCGGGCAGAAATTCAAAAACATAATTACTTGCCACCAGGAAGCGACCCTTGCCCAAGGGGTCGCTTCCTAAAAACTAAATTTAAATTCCCTGGTGCTAGTGGGCATTTTCTGCCCCACCTGGGGGCAAAACGGTAAAAAAAAAATGGGCCGATTTGCCCCCAGGGTGGACAGAAAAACAAAAACACAATCATGGCCACCTAGAAGCGACCCTCACCCAAGGGGTCGCTTCCCAAAACAAACACATTGCCCCAACAAAAATCCCTGGTGCTAGTTGGGAATTTCTGCCCCCCCTGGGGGCAAAACGGCCGAAAAAACGGGCCGATTTGCCCCCAGGGGGGGCAGAAAAACGAAAACATAATCAGACCCCGCCTGGAAGCGACCCTTGCCCAAGGGGTCGCTTCCTATAAACTAAATTTAAATCCCTGGTGCTTGTGGGGGCATTTCCGCTGCACGATCGCGACGCTGTGCGCGATCGTGAGGCAGAAATGCCCTGCAAAGAGACATCAGGGGAGAGGAAAATCTCTTTCCTCTCCCCTGATGCCTCTTTGCGGCCCCAAACCCCCGCCAGACACGAGAAACCCACCTTCTTTGCCGGCGTCAGGAAGCAAATGGCTTCCCGAGCGCTGGGAATCCCTGATGATGTCAGCGCGCGCTGTGTGCGCTGACGTCATCAGGGATTCCCATGGGGGGGGCGGGGGCGGCAGCCGAAACTCTTCCACTGTCAACCCCAGCAAAACGAGCAAGATCGGAGGGTGGGGCTCATGACGAGCTGGCCTTGTCATCAGCGCCCGACCGGTGTGCGCCATGACGAGCCCAGCTCGTCATCAGCCCCGAAGGGGTTAATAATTGCAAACAGAGGACGCCTTAGCAGTGTCCCCCTGAAAACCTACCAATCACTGATGTGATCTCTGACTCATTTTAACCGGCCGGACACCACCAAACATGTTTTGAACCGCAATGGTGGAGAGTCTTTGCTTTCAGAGTCCAGGACCAATGTCTGCCTGGGCGGGGGTGCTACACACCTCCTCCAAGCCACATACCGAGGGGGGAAGCTTCAATGGTAATGCCACCTTGAAATGCAACGCAGGCATCTCCAGTTAGTGGAGGATGCTAACCCTCCTGTCCTTCTCCACTTTTGTTTGGAGGACAGGCGGGAACGTTTGTTAGATTAGGAGGTGTGCCCCCATTCAGCCAGCATCACCCCTAAGGTGGGGCGGGTAATATGGACCTCACTTTTCCAATTCCTCCATCCTGTGTTGGAGAGAATTCAACAACCAGGGTCAGGATTATTACCACTACCCAATGGAAGTGGTCATAGGAGGGTGTAGTCACCCTAAAGGTAGGTAGACTACTGGCCAATCCCTGGTATTCACTTTAACTTCTCTAAATTTTGTATTTAGGTGGCACCCCATGACAATGAACTTCTGATCCTTCCAACCTAAGAAGAAGGACACCAAAGAAGCGCAAAGAGAAAGGAGAAAAGGATGTGTAACTGACCTTGTGCCAACACTGCTGGGCTACCTGTTGTCTCCGACTCATGCATCGTAGCCGAATCATCCTGTAGCTGTACTGCAGAAACCTAGGGTGCCTGCCTGCCTTTGACAAAGAACTAGGAACTCCCTTAGATTGGTTGAACCAGTACTCTGAACATCGTAGGCCAAGCCCGAAGCATTAACAAAGTGATCGCAGATAATTCCGTCTAGATGGTGACTCATAGTGGCAGGAGAACTCCAAGAGTGGTAGCTGGCTATCACTGATGTTCCGAGCCCCTAACTCACTCTCAAAGGCCTCAGCCTGTGATGTCCCTTTCAGGGGAGAGGAGCTGGCCTAACGGCTAGGGCGCTTTACCTCTGACCTTGGGATCTGGGTTCGAGTCTCGGTAACGACGCCAAAAACCTCCTTTGATTCTGGGCAAATCACTTAATCTCCCCGTGCCTAAAAAATAAACGCGTGTCCTCATGTAACGTAACTGGTGCTATGTAAAGCGCTCTGAAACCCGATTCAGTTCGGGTCTAGTTCGCGCTATATAAAACTCTGTAAAAAAAAACTTCATTTGTCGCAGCCAAGAGTTGTTGGTAGCCAGTACGGGTACCAACACCTTCTGTCTTCACTCAAATAAGAGTGCACTCCAGAGCACCTGTGATCAATATCGGAACCAACCCCACTCCTGTGATTTTACATCTCCTGTTTGGTGATGTCAACTGTGTAGCAGTCTAATGATGACTGCAGTTCATTGACGGCTCGACCAGATCTTTGGCACACCCACCCTCGGTGAGAGACATTTCCATGTGTCCAAGCATCCAGTGTCTCTGGGCAAAGTAATTGAGACCTGCCTGTTCAACTCTGATGAGACCAAAAATGTCTACTCTGAAAGAATAGAATCAAAATTCAACCCTATGTGACTGTTGGCACAAGACTTGCAAAGCCTGTGTGCTTTTACTCCTGACCGCAACAGTCTTTTGTTTGGTGGTCCTGCCCATTGCCCAAACTGCAATAATGAATTATTTGTCACAATTCTCATTCAGCTGTTGCGAGCATCCAACACAAGGATGACAGATGTAGACAATTAGAGGAGCTCTCAAGTTTAATTAACAATGATTAGGCCTTTTGCCTTACAAAACTCTAATCAGCCAACTCACATTTAGGAGACGCTACATTCTTTGGAGACTACAACAGAGTATCCTTTGCGGTATCCATATGTGTCAATGGTATATATGAATGTGTTATACCCCCATCACTGTCTTATTGACCCAAGCACGCTTCAGCACTGCAACCACCAATACACTTCTCCAAATACAGTTTGGGAAGTCAGTAATGGCAACCATATCGCTCACAAATGAACTAACAATTCAACCCCTGTCCAGCTAGCAGCTGTTTGGACAAGCCATACATACACTAAGGGATTGAATCACAAAGGTAAACTGAGATGTAAGTCTAACTTTGCAACTTTAGTATTCACAAAGGACATTTACAAGTAGTAAAGTTTGACTTTTGTCCCAGTTAAACGTAAGTTTTGGTCTTAAGTTTCTCTGAGACCCAAACCGAGACAAAATCCTATATTTACTACTCGGAAATGCCCTTTGTGAATACCGAAAGTCGTAAAGTTAGAATTTTGTTGCAGTTAACCTTTGTGACTCCGACCCTCAATGTTTAGCAGCCAGGCAGAGGTGATAACAAGGCTGTCTAGACTTGACTAGTGCTAGAAATGCTGCACAAATAACAGGTAATAGGTTGTCAAATTCTCTGTTTCATTTCCTGCCTAGCAACTTCCAGTGCTGAACTGGTCAAACTTTCAAAATGAGATTTGGAATGATGAGTAACAGTTTTAGAGACTTTCACCATTCTTTACATCTAGAGAACTTGAAATGAGCAAAAATATTTGTTCACCCAAATTATATTTTCCTAAGCCCGTGGAGCTGTACAGCTAACAGGTGGAACCTCATAGCTGAAAAAACAGACAGGGCTCTCACCACACCTCCCCTCCCAGCTGTTGAATGAATAGGCAGAATTCAGCCTAAATCTCTGATATATGGGTACTCACTGATCCTGGAAGTCGAAGATAATCACTAAGGTATTTATAATTTACAGTTATTTATTTAAATCTGACCCAGACCATAATGCATGCAAGGCAGTTACAGTCAATATTTGAACCAATTTGGGAAAATACAATTATTAAAAATGCAAGCATGTAGTCAATACTTAACACGATATTTAGAGTTGACAAGGACCAGTATGAGAATTATCACTTATTTATTGCAAATGTGCTCCAATAAATATTCAGAGTAACTGTCATTGGATCAGCATGAGTGAGAGCAGCCTTTGTTCATCATGTGCTCAGAGTTCATTGGCAGAGCACTCAATTGGCTGAACTCTTAAAAAACATAAATCCTCTAGTCCTCTGGAAATAATCCACGCGATTAAGGGACAGTAGGCTAACTATGTACAGTATTTAGCACAATAGTGGACTTTCATTGATGATTATGAAGGATAATAAAGCAAGGAAGCAAGACAAAAATCTCCCTGTTACACCAGAAAAATAGTCCGCAGTATAACTTACAATAAATACATGACCACTTCATGTGACAGACCGATCTTGCGGGACTCTGATAAACTCTGTAAATGTAAACCTGTGTCTGCACAATGTTCACTGAAACAGACCAGAATCAGGGAAAACATTGTGAACTCTGCCTGATAATTCTGAGGCCCACGTTTTCCCTGCTTCCAGGTCTTCAATCTCCAGTCTAATTAGTGACTACCTCCTAAATCGTAATGAGGCTAAGAGGCTCCGACCTGTGAAATCTTCTCCTGATGGAAAGTGAGGCCAACCTGGGTTCAGAGAGAGCAAGGCATCTTTCTTTCCAGACCTTCTCTTGTTAAAAGATCTTACTTGTCATACCATGAAGGTGTCACGACAGCAGTAATAACTAGCAAGGAGCCACAGGGGCAGGTACAAAAGGCAAGATCTTTATGCATTCCTAGGCGTCCGCTTATGTTTACCAATTAGAGAGCGGGAGGTCCAGCTCTGGTTTGTAAATTACACAGAGACAGGGAACTCGCACACTGATATTGTACATGGTCAGAGGCATTTAAAGGTAGTAACTAAGAGGCACCAGTGCTCTCATCCCATGGATCTGAGAATGGCATGCTGCAGCCTGTGGTTTACACAACAGTTAGGTAGAATGAGAAACATAAAACAGGCGATTATTTTTGCCTTGATCAGAAATTTACATTTTTAGCTTTTAGTTTTAGAGCTCCTCCTGGACATTGCAATCCTAGTTTGAGTGCTCAATCAATCAATCAGGCATTTATTAAGCACGCTACTCACCCGTGAGTGTCTCAAGGTGCTGGGCGTGGGGGGGGTGTATGATCCAGTCCATCGGTGGGGGGGGCGGGTTCGTCGAAGAGCCAGGTCTTGAGGTATTTAGCGAAGATGGAAAGAGAAGTTGTCTGTCTAAGGTGGAGCACGAGGGTGTTCCAGGCTTTGGAGACAGAGCGGCCGCCTGATCTGGTTTTTCTAGTGCGTGAGACCACGGTGTAGGAGAGCTGGGCTGATCTTCTGGTCCTTTGGGGTGCATGGAAATTAAGTCGGCTGTTCAGGTATGCTGGTCCAATGTCGTGGAGGGCCTTTTGGGCATGGGTGAGCATGTTGAAGGTGACTCTTGCCTCGATTGGGAGCCATTATAATATCCACAGGTACTGGGAGATGTGGCAGTGTCTTGGCAGGTTGAGGATCAGTCTTGCGGCAGTGTTCTGGACGTTCTGTAGTTTGTTGATTCTGGCGTATAGTGCGTTGCCGTAGTTGAGTCTGCTGGTGATCAGGGCTTGAGTGAAAGTCTTTCTGTTTTCGAGGGGGATCCATTTGAAGGTCTTACGTAGGAGGCATAGTGGGTGAAAGCAGGAGGACGAGACGACATTGATCTGTGGTAAATTTTGAGCTTGGAGTCCAGGATGATTCCCAGGTTGCGTGTTTGGTCCGTGGGGGTGGGCGAGTTTCCGAGGGCAGGGGGCCACCAGGTGTTGTTCCAGGCGTTGGGGTTTGGGTCCATGATGAGTACTTCTGTCTTCTTGGTGTTTAGTTGTAGGCAGCTGTTTTTCATCCATTTGGTGACAGCTTCCATGCTTTGTCGAAAGTTGTGTCTGGTGGTGTTGTATTATATGGATAGGGAGAGGATAAGTTGGGTGTTGTCTGCGTATGACACAATGTTGAGTCCGAAGGTTCTGACGATGGGGGCGAGTGGAGCCATGTAGACGTTGAAGAGCGTGGGGCTGAGGGAGAACCCCTGAGGGACTCCGCAGGTGGTTGTTGTAGGGTCCGAGAGGAAAGGGGGGAGTTTGACCCGCTGCTTTCTGCCAGAGAGGAAGGAGCGGATCCAGTTGAGGGCTTTGTCCTGGATCCCTGCGTCGTGGAGTCTGCGTATTAGGGTATGGTGGGAGACTGTGTAGGAGGCCGCTGAGAGATCGAGGAGGATGAGGGCTACTGTTTCTCCTTTGTCCAATAGGTTGCAGGTGTCCTCTGTTGCAGCAAAGAGGGTGGTTCCTGTGCTGTCCTTTTCTGAAGCCGGATTGGGAGTAGTCAGGGATGTTGTGTTCTTCGATGAATGTGGTGAGTTGGCTATTGACGGCATTCTCGATGACTTTTGCCAGGAACGGGAGCAGGAAGATGGGTCTGTAGTTTTTGAGGTCGGTGGGGTTTGCCAAGCATTTCTTTAGGAGGGAGTTGGTCTCGGCATGTTTCCAGTCATCAGGGAACAAGGTGGTCACCAGGGAGTGGCTGATGGTGTGATGGAACATGGGTGCGATGGTGTCAGACGCTCTGTTGAAGATTTGGTCGGGGCAGGGGTCCGTAAGGGCCCCAGAGTGGATTGACTTCACTGTCTTCAGTGTGTCTTCAGTGGTGAGGGCTGTCCAGTTGTCCATCGCTGGTTTCAGTTTGTCGGGGTTGTTTGGTGGGGGTTCCATGTGTTGGTTGTTTTCATTAAAGTTTTTTGAGATGCTTTTGATTTTGTGGTGAAAGAAGGTGCTCAGTTTGTCGCAGAGGTCTTGTGAGGGATGTAAGAAAGTGGCGATGTATATACTGGACCAAAGTAAGGTACAGTGTGTGCAGAGTCCATAGTCCCCAGAGGTTTGGAAGAGGCTAAAGTTAGATATAACCTTACTCTCTAAAGTGGTAGATTGGTCGAGCAGTAAGGCAGTATCAGAGGACAGTGTAAAGCATTTGTTGTACACACTCAGTCAGCAAATGGTCTCACACACTCAAGAACTGAACTCTAGGCCAATTGTTTTGTATCAAAATATATAGTTGTTTTATTTTAGAACCAACAAGGTGTCAAAATATACTTTCTCAGAATGAGTTACTTTAGTTAAATACTTTTCAAATAGGCAATAGACTTTTTGATTACAATAGTTACAGTTGTTGCAATAAGCAACATGATTTCAAACACAATGCAACATTGAGCTCAATGGGAATATCTAGATAAATGCAATTAGTTATTTTATAGATTACTTTTCTAAACACAGGACTGGATCCTAGATTCAGTCCTGAGACATCTCCTATAAACAGTTAAGTAAAAGCGTTTTGGTTACAGTAGTGATTTTTAGGTCTCGCCTACGCAGCGCGCATGCGTAGGCTACAGTGACCAAACGCGCCATTTCAGGCAACCAACTCCCGCAGGTAAATGAACTTAAATACAACATACAAATAAGATAGTGTTCAACAAGAAAACTTCTTTTTTTTTTTAAACAAATTTCTCACTGTATGTAAAAAAAACAAAGAAAAAAGGACATACAAAGATACAGAGCCACCCACTTTTTTTATTAAAGATTTCTGGCCATTCTATTTCCACCTTTAAAATTGACTGCATTTTTCAGGCAAGAACGTGCACGCATTGCATTGCTATGAATACAACGCAACTGAACAACAAGTAGAAGTGCCAATACTGATCCTCTATTTATCTTCTCATTCTAGCACCCAAAACAAAGAAATCTTATCAAAGATGGGGCAAACTATTCAATAGCTCTTTTTATTTTATACAATCATTTCAAAATGCATATAATTCAGATATCAACGTACATTGTTGAAGGACAAAACATTTCAGTACAAAATAGAAAAATCGGACACAAAAAAAGAGAGAATCATAAAATCAGTCAAGCATTCTAACTTCAATCGTATCACAGTCGTACCTCAATCATTCATACATACATACATGTCACAATACTTAGCCCAATTGGGTACTAATACACAAGCGGGCTAGGTACTGGGTCTGCTAAATAAATGCAACGATATTTACAGTGAATTGGAAAATAAACTTATTCTTTTTTGATGTAAATCGAAAACATCATAACAATTTAAGTAAACAATAAGTAGAAATCCCAAAATAATTTTTCAAAGCAACTAGTGTGACAATTTGTTTACACTAGGGCAAAACCAAGGCAAGCAGACGCTAAGCGTGAAGGGGCCTACGCGTTTCGAATCCCTGGGAGTTGGATGGGATTCTCATCAGGGCCAGGTTGCTCACTATGCAAGATGTCCAGAGTTCAAGGGGTGGATGTCACCTCAGACGTCAGTGACGGAGTGTCCAAAAGTGTGGCTTTTAGGCAGAAACGGGTCTGGGCAGCCGAGCGATTTTTTTGTCGTGCAGGAAGGCAGGGGTCTTTTTAATGGCCACGGAGCAGTTTTTCTTATCGCCTCTCAGCTAGTTGGGTACTGATCTTCGTCGCTGGTTTCTCTCGGCGTCCATGGTAGCACTGATTCCTTACGCATGCGCAAGGAATCAGTGCTACCATGGACGCCGAGAGAAACCAGCGACGAAGATCAGTACCCAACTAGCTGAGAGGCGATAAGAAAAACTGCTCTGTGGCCATTAAAAAGACCCCTGCCTTCCTGCACGACAAAAAAATCGCTCGGCTGCCCAGACCCGTTTCTGCCTAAAAGCCACACTTTTGGACACTCCGTCACTGACATCTGAGGTGACATCCACCCTTTGAACTCTGGACATCTTGCATAGTGAGCAACCTGGCCCTGATGAGAATCCCATCCAACTCCCAGGGATTCGAAACGCGTAGGCCCCTTCACGCTTAGCGTCTGCTTGCCTTGGTTTTGCCCTAGTGTAAACAAATTGTCACACTAGTTGCTATGAAAAATTATTTTTGGATTTCTACTTATTGTTTACTTAAATTGTTATGATGTTTTCGATTTACATCAAAAAAGAATACGTTTATTTTCCAATTCACTGTAAATATCGTTGCATTTATTTAGCAGACCCAGTACCTAGCCCGCTTGTGTATTAGTACCCAATTGGGCTAAGTATTGTGACATGTATGTATGTATGAATGATTGAGGTACGACTGTGATACGATTGAAGTTAGAATGCTTGACTGATTTTATGGTTCTCTCTTTTTATGTGTCCGATTTTTCTATTTTGTACTGAAATGTTTTGTCCTTCAACAATGTACGTTGATACCTGAATTATATGCATTTTGAAATGATTGTATAAAATAAAAAGAGCTATTGAATAGTTTGCCCCATCTTTGATAAGATTTCTTTGTTTTGGGTGCTAGAATGAGAAGATAAATAGAGGATCAGTATTGGCACTTCTACTTGTTGTTCAGTTACTTCGGCTCAGCCTTACTGATTAGAGCCAACCCCAGTTGTTTTGGTTTATGAATACAACGCAAGCATGTTTGGCGATTCCCTTGCGGGAGCGAGCAGCTGGAGCCATATGTTATCAATTAGCGCACCTTGCTACTCGGTCCCGCAAGGGAAAGAGGCGCAGGCCCCCTCCTCTTTCCCCTTCGCCTGCTGCCTCATCCTCTCCTGCCAAATGTCCTCTTGGCTAACTTTCGCGGCCTCTGGGCCGCGCTGGTTGCAGTGAATAGAAGGCATGTTTGCCTTTGTTTCGTTTCTTAAGTTGGTTTGGTTTCGAACACTGGCTGGAAGGCGCACATTGTCTGCAATATTATTTCGCTCTTTTTTTGCTCCGCAATCTGGATCAGGCAGACACTAAACAGTTAAAAATCTTGACTTGTGCACTAACTGCTGCCTGCTACAATGTTTCTTAATAGACCTGCTGGCTACATGAAATTCCCATGCACGTCTGTCACTGAGTCACTCACAGACCAGGCCTGATGTCACCCGTCACCTCCTCTCCCGCCGAGGCACTAGACCTGTGTGCCTAACACCAAGACACCCAGGCGGGGCCTGCTGCCCTCAGCAGTGGTTGCCTTGCAGCATATTAGTGACTGTGATGCCACAGGGTTGTGACCTCACATCCTGTCTGGTCCTGGAAGGAAGTGAGGTCGGATTCACTCAGGAACCGCCGGCGGAGGCGTGTTGGGCGCCGGAGGGGAGGCGCTTGGAGACTGCAGCCCAGTACCATGTTAAGTTAGGTACTGCCGATTAGGGCCTCATGGACAGTCTATGTCTATGTCTGACACATGTATGCATGATGTCTTGCTCGTTGCTGTCTAGTTGATTTTTTTACAGCGCAATATGCACCAGATAGATGCAAGGTTACGGCGCCACAAGTTGCTGGGGAAGTCTTGGAAATAGCCATAGGCTTTGCCTGAGTGGCCCTGTTCCAGACCGTATTCTGCTTAAATTAGGGTGGCTCTTGGCATTGGGGCTACTAGCCCTTCCCTGGGGACCCTTGCGTTTTTCCTGACACGTAGCCCAGTGATAGTTGCAAGTGATAATGAGATGCACAGGAATCGAACCAGGAAGGTTGGTGCTAGAGTTAGTGTCTCACCGACTCCTGGAGCTGCAAATTGGCCTTGTGAGATGCACACCTTCAGCCAGTTCTGACTTTTTAAAGAATAGCTATGTGGGACTTGTAGTTGTACATTTTCCAATACAACCCTGGGCCTAAAATCTCTACTGCGTAAATGTTGTTGATATAAAATCAAAGAACGGAACCAGTGGAAGGGGTGTATCGCGTGAGGCTACTCGGCGCTGGGAAAGCTTGCAGCACGAAGAACTAGCTCGTAGATTGAGTTTTTTAAACTTTTTTTAATAAAGACTTCTGGCCATTCTATTTCCGCATACCCACACGTTAAAAGAATTTGCTCACCTGCTGTTTGAGCGGGATCCGCTGCTGTTGCTTCTCCCTTTTTAGCGCCATCTTGGGTGAGGATTTGCCACTGTGGGGCCCCATTTTGGTGAGCGCACTAGTGGCAAGGGGGGACACGCTTGCTTGCCTATATAATGTTGGGCAATGCAAGCGCGCATAGGCAAGCCAGTCCGCGCCTTGGACGTGCCTAGTGCTAGCTATGCTGCCCGTTTGGGTAGCAAAGGACGACGCTTTATCTACACAAGAAAACAGCTACTAGAACTAGGTAAGAGGGCACACTCTGACATCATCTATCAGGGACCTTCTGAGAAGGAAGCAAGTATTGCTAGGAACAACACCTTGAGATGTAGGCTGATTAATAGCCGGTCGTTAGTTAAGCACCACATGGAAATCTCTTTGCTGATTGAAGATATGAACTGGGATGTATTGTTTCTAACCGAAACCTGGATCAGAGCTGAGTCCGTGATAGAAATAGGACGTGCCTGCCCTGTGGGGTTTAAAATTCTGCATAATCCAAGAACAGAGGGCAGAGGAGGAGGGGTTGGAGTGATATATAGAGAGGAGCTGAATTTTGCCCCCCTAAAAGTTGATGAAGTAGATGGGATGGAATTTATGGGTTTCTCGTTGCAGGAATCCAGAGGCAGCCAATTTACGGGTTTGGTTTGTTACAGACCCCCAGGGAGTACCACTCAGTTTCAATCCTTTCTAGATACCATCACTAATCTCTCCCTAGCGCACTCCAGAATGATCATCCTGGGTGATTTTAATCTGTGGGAGAATGCTACCCTGGGTAATCACCTGAGAGACCTGAATCATACCTGTGCTAATTTTAGCCTTCAATAACTAGTCAAATCCTCGACCCATCAGGGAGGACACATTCTCGACCTGCTATTTGCTAATGGTATGGATACAGAGGTATTGAATATCATACCCCAAATTTGGACAGACCATTACCTAGTTCATTTTCAAATTACAATATCTGGCCTGAGAGACCAATCCAAAACATCTGTGGTCTATTGTGTAGGTAGGGAATGGGCGAAATTAGGCAGGTTGGGTGCCCTATTAACACCACCAACTGATAGTCTCTTCTGCGCCTCCGCTACGGTAGAGGTGAATGCAAACACTTATCAGGAATATATCGTGGATGCTTTGGACCAATTCATTCCGATAAAAAAAATCAGAATTAGAAATAAAATCTCAGCACCATGGTATAATGATGAGCTGAAACATCTACGCCTGTTATACAAAAAGGCTGAAAGGAGATGGAGGAAGAGATATTTAGAGGGGGATAAGCTAGAGTTGAGGGTGGCACAGATTAAGTACAAGCTACGAATCCTAGAATGTAAAGCAAATTTTTACGCCAATTCCATCCTAGGTGCCTCTAACGGGACCAAGGAACTTTTTAAGATAGTCAGGGATATCTCGGCTCCAACTTGTCTGAGCAATAAAGTGGTGGCCTCCCAGGAATTATGCGATAAGATTGCATCGCACTTTCTGGATAAAGTGGGGAAGATCGTCAGCTCATTTGCTGAGAACAATATCTCTGCCCAGATTTATGATTTACAGGAGACGCAAGGGGCTCCGGGACAGATATGTACCCTGGATAGTTGACCCTACTTTTAACAACGTGGTGCAAAGCATATCTGCAGGATCCCCACTTGACCCTCTGCCACAGAAAGTGTGGAAGACCTATGGCCAAGCGACATTTCCCTGGCTTCGACAGATCTGCAATCAGTCCCTGGAAGAAGGCACCATCCAGGCGGGATGGAAGCAGGCAGTGGTAACACCCCTGATTAAGAAGCCCATCTTGGACCCAACAAATCCGGCTAATTTTCGACCAATCTCTCTGCTTCCCTTTCCAATTAAAATCTTAGAAAAGGTTGTAAGCAGATCTTTATCCGGCTTTTTGGAGGAACATCATCTACTGGATAAGGATCAGTTCGGTTTCGGCCTGGGCATGGGACGGAGTCAGCTCTGTCCACTATGATAGACAATATACAAATGCGGGCAGATAACGGGAATGGCACTGTCTTAGTGCTTCTCGATATGTCGGCCGCGTTCGACACAGTGAGCCCCTCAGTCCTTTTGGAGAGACTGGAGAGAATAGGAGCGAAGGGATGGGCCTTGAAATGGTTAAGGTCTTATTTGACAGCGAGACAACAGACAGTAACCTTGGCACCATTTATATCCTGTAAATCACCTATTGCCTATGGAGTCCCATGGGGCTCAGCCATCAGTCCTATTCTTTTTAATATTTATCTGTAGCCGCTCTTCTCCATCATTAAATCATTTGATGTTGACTCGGTCAACTACGCAGACGACACGCAGCTGACATTCTCCTTGGAAGGAAAACAGGCAGTTTCCATGGACCGTTTCCAAGAGTGCATGCGTCAGACCGCAGACTGGCTGCGGAGGAACTCTCTGCAGTTCAATGGAGGGAAGACTGAGGTGTTATACTGCTCACCGGTAAGGCCGTCCTCGCTTTTTCCGATGGAGTTCAGGCTTACCCCCGAGGAGGATCCGCTGACTCTGGCCAATACGGTACGGAATCTGGGGGTCCTAATAGATTAGAACCTCCAGATGGAGTCACAGGCAACTAAAACAGCCAGTGTGTGCTTCGGTCTGTTACGCTTGCTACGCCGGATACTTCCGATTCTACCAAAGGATTTGCGCGCCTTGGTAGTAAGCAGCACAGTGTTGAGCAGACTGTACTATTGTAACACCTTGTATTTAGGGGCCCCTCAGTTCATCTTCCAGGGGCTGCAAAGAACCCAGTCTGCCGCGGCAAAACTGGTGCTGAATCCGCGGCGTAACTTGTCTTCGACCTATACCCTGAGAGAACTCCATTGGTTACCAATCAAGAAAAGGGTTCTCTTTAAATCTCTCTGTCAGGTATATAGAGCATCACATGAGTTGGGCCCAAATCCCATTACAGGAAAGGTTTTCCTGGTATCTTCCTTGGAGACAGCTCTGCTCTTATGGTGCCAGTTTACTGGCAACTACGAGATTCAAACGCTACAGGATGGGTGGGAGGGCCTTTAGTGTGATTGGGGCTCAGTTGTGGAATGAGCTACCACAAAGGATGAGACAGATTGACTCTTTAACTGAATTCAGAAAGAGCCTAAAAACTTGGCTTTTTCCAAAAGTCTGATCCGTACGTCCCATTTCTCTACCCGTCACCATGCTGATTATGTGTTATCATATTTAAGCGCCAGGATACCCGTAGGGTGGCAGTAGCGCTATATAAGCACAGATACAATACAATACAATACAATATGATGCCTCATTGTCAGCAGTGTTGACTCATCAGATATGGCCATTTATTGGATGTATCTACGCACCCTTCGAATTCATAGGATGCTAAACCATCGCAGATACGAAAACTTTAGCCAGATTTTACGGTTTAGAGAGCTGTCCTGTAACCAAATGTGGTAGGTTGCTAAAGCTTCCCTGGCACCAAAGTAACTGAAATGTCAAATCGACCCTTCCATTTCCCCGTGACTCTATTAAGTCTCCCAAAACGTGGTTCCTGTCAGAGGAATATCTTGAACAGAATTTTCTTTTCGTGTCAGCGTGTTTAAGGCTTGCATGATTTTTCAAATTAGGTCTGTTCTTTGCAAATTTAAATGCTAATTATTTTTGATATTGTTGTTTTCAGCCCTGTTGTTTTGTCTATATTTTAAAACATGACCAGCCATTTTATGCAGACTTTTTCACAATGGCCCTTGATGATGTAAGGTGAAATTGAATATTGCTTTCTGCAAAAGAAATCCCTATGGACTTCTTTAAAGTTACAGTTTCTGCGAATTTGTGCGATAACGTTATCTCAGTGATACTGAATATTTTCACTATGAGTTACGATCCTTAAACTGCTGGAGTCAATTTGTTACTGCAGTCTGTTATAGAGTTGGGGCACACTGCAGACCTAAAAATGGTGCATATTTGCACAGTCTCCTATTTGACACAAGATAAGAAAAAAGGCGTCTAGAACGCAGGAGCAGCTACGGTATTAAAAGGTGAAGGCTGGATGGTGTCTTCCTCCGCCCCCGCAACATCTGTTGATACTGCATGCTGAAGGGTTGTGGCGACTTCTGTTGCTCTACTGCTGATTGCATTGATCAACTTACTCTCAGGAGGGTTGTGAAGTATGCATGACCCATGCTTTGCTGTTGTCGGCTGGCTGTTTATGCAGTATGCTCCCGCTGGTGCATCAAGTGGTCATGACTGATACTTATTTAAATAAATTAAACTCCTTTAAACTTGCTTCACTGTTTTGGTCAGCTGCAATGTTAAGTCTGACATTCAGCCATGACCTTTTGATTTTTTGTGAAATTATGTGTATAATATATTTACTTGCAGGGGGGCTTTTAGAAAGGGCTTCTTCATCTGTTGGTCAGTTGTCATTCACATTTTGTTCCGCCCTGCTATAGACTACAAAAGACTCCCCCACCCCATCAAACCACAGAAAAAAGGTCTGAATTAGAGCCTTCCTCTAAAAAATAGAAAATAATTGAAGAAGGTGAGGGACACGGGGTAGGCGGCATGGACAATGAGACAGTTTACAGTTTTATTTATTATGATTTGGGACTCTGAAGAGTTCCACATAAAAGAAAAATATACATTCAAAAGTCAACATTACACTCCATAAAAAGAGAGACAGTGAAGTGCTAAATTCTTCATATAATATAAAAACAAGCATTGGCATAGCCAATAGGTCTTGCATTTGGGACCTTATAAGTGTTTAGCCATGCAACAGTTGATGTTTTTTCACCAAGGATATTGTGCTGCATAAATAAATACTATAAGGTCCCAAAGGCGAGACCTATTGGCTATGCCAATGCTTGTTAAGGAATATTATTGTATTTTAAAAGTTGACACTTAAAATAAATGTTCACATAGAATCACCAATGTTATCCTATGGGAGACAATTCACTTAGCAGGAAAGTAATGTTATCGTTACTTTTTCTTACTGTGTTGGATCCTGGATCCAGCACTGGTGTATCTCCTGTAAACAATTGAAACAATGCGTTTAAGTCATACAGGCGATTTTTAAGAAATATTTGTAGTTTTTGAAAATCGACACAGAAACTTTTCTGGTGAAAAACAGACAATGGAAGGAAATTCAAGTTACTGGTAAGTACGGTTAAAATTACCTTTCAGGGTCAGTGCTGGGCTAAAAGATGCGGCAATTCGTTGTTCAGCTGATTTTAGATGAATATTTTAAAGTTTCAAAACTCCACACTTGGAAGAATTTCCAAGAGAAACCAGTCACTGTTACCCTATGGAAGAAAAGTGAGTTATCGGCTTTTGGCTAAGTACTCGACTGGCAGAGTTAAGGTTCTGGGCAAAGACTCAGGGGTATCCCAGGGTCAGGGAGGTACAGTTGGTAGACCCTCAGCTGGGTGCAGAGGTAGTTAGGCCCAATGTTATTCTATGAGAGGCAGGGGGCCTCTGGTTGGTGGCTGCTGACAAGCAGGCCACGCAGCCGTGGGAGCTGGGCTCCTGGTCACTTGCTCAGGGCAAATGGGGAAGTAGATTAGGACCAAGGTTACACTGCCAGGGGCACTCGGGCGGCTGGGTGCAGAGTGCTTTTGAGCCGTCGGGCGCTCAATGTTCTTCAATGGAAAACTTGGAAGATGAACAAAGGCTGCAGGCCCGGGACGGAGATTCTTCAGGAGCGACCAACACTTCGAGAGGTAAGTTGGGATCTTGGAGGATAGGTAGGCACCCAGGAGTTGGGCATAGGGGGCTGTGGCGCGCTGGGTGCATGGGTGTCTTTTGACGTTGGGAAATCTTACCCTCAGCTGGTCGCGGTCTTGTTGAATCTTTCAAGAAGACCATTGGTTTGTGGATGGTATGGGGTAGTAAACTTGTACTGCACTCCACTCTCCTTCCACCTGTGCTTTAGGTAAGAAGACATGAAGTTGGAACCTCTCTCTGAAACCACCTCCTTAGGAAACCCTACCCTGGTGAAAACACCCAGGAGGGACTTGGCTACTGCAGGAGCTGTCGTAGTCACTTCGAGAGGTAAGTTGGGATCTTGGAGGATAGGTAGGCACCCAGCAGTTGGGCACAGGGGGCCGTGGGGTGCCGGGTGCAGGGGTGTCTTTTGTCGTCGGGGCACTGGATTTCAGGTCACAATCGCCGGGGGGACGTCCTCAGGGTCTTTATCCACTCGAGCACAGGCTGGGCTCGGCGGGTGCAGAGTGGGCTGGATACGCGGTTCCTGGCTGGCAACAGGGGTGTTGCTTTTTTTTAGCAGAACCACTGCTCATGGGAGTCCCAGTCTTTTAGATGAGAAAGATAGGCAGGTCCTCTGGGATTTTTGAGGTGCTGTCCGCAGGAGATGCCAGAGTTTAGCAGGAGCAGGTTCAAGGATCACAGGCCAGTAGGCCTGGGGCCAAGTCAGTTGGTGTCATACTCTTGTTAGCAGCTGAACGGCAGGTCATCCGTCTTCTTGTTCTTACTTCTTGATTTCAAATTTGGATCTGAGGAAGGAAGGTTCAGGGTGCCCCTAAATACTAAATTTAGGAGTGTTACAGATAGGTTAAGGGTAGGGACCAATGGGTCCCTGTCCTCGGGTGAGTACACCCCCTATCCTGCTCCTCTCCTTTGGGAGCGGGGCAGGAGCCTATCTCTGATTAGGCAGGGCTCCCCATCCTCAAGATGGCCGGAGCCCGGAGTTGGGCTTCACCTCGCCTCCCCCACCTGATGGGTAGAGTTGGCAGAGGCTGGCACACCCCCTTTCCTCACTTATGGTTTCCCGCCTGTCTTCCCGCCAGAGTGGGGGTCGGAACCGGTCGGGCCAGTTGCTGAGTACAGCAAGTGGCCCGGAGAAGCTCACAAAGGACGCATGCCTTTGAAGCTTCCCCTGCCCATCCTGGGGGAGGAGACCTAGCACCTCGCCCAGGATGTGCATTGTTGCAGGCCCAGGAGTGCGGATGGCTCTCTACCCAGGGGTCCAGCAACATGTCTGCTGTGTGGCAGCCTAGGCAGCCTCTCAGACAAGACGTGAATTGTGGTTTCAAGGGGCATAAAATGGCACTAAATGGGAAAGAATGAGGCGAAAACAACAATGTGGCCAAAAGGTCAAGAAAAGTTACAGCACA
Source organism: Lissotriton helveticus (assembly GCF_964261635.1). Classification (NCBI taxonomy): domain Eukaryota; kingdom Metazoa; phylum Chordata; class Amphibia; order Caudata; family Salamandridae; genus Lissotriton; species Lissotriton helveticus. Next base: position 163,320,547 of record NC_136062.1, on the reverse strand, counting down.
GGGAAAAACAGACAATGTAGGCAGAAAGCAATGAAAATACAGTGAAAAATACAATATAAGGCACACCAGGTAAATGTGAGAAAAAAGCGAAGCAGGTTCAACAGTGGGTGAACATAGGCACGAACCTCTACCACCCTTCGGCAGAGGAACAGCACGGCAGACCGGAGCTACGGGGGGAGAGAGCAGGTCCCTGGCCTGAGCAGGGAGTGCCCACACTGATGCAGGAATGCCCATCTGGGAACAGAGCTTAAGCATGCCTGAGTGGTGCTTTTGTGCGTTTGAACTCAAATATGCATTAATATGTAAAATTGCTCTATTCCTCAGTTCAAGAATGCACTCTGACATAGAGCTATTGCGATTGAAACAAAAGTGTTAGGGTGTGTTAAGATGTGTTGTTCTCACTTAGATTTATCAAAGCCTCAAGTAGGCCACAACTCCATCTTAATCACACCTACTAAACACCACACACCTACAAGTGTAACTATTTAAGCCACTCGAACCAATACGAACGGTGTAGGTTGCAGATATTATTCATTTTTTAAATACATTGAATGATTAAATAACTATTATTGTGCACAACTCAAAAATAAACAACAGTATTACTGTTTGGCAAACTGTCATAAGAACCGGTGTTTAATGAAATGAAATTAAATTACTTTGTGAACGGTTTACAACCATTACAACGCAACTATTACAACGCAGTGCTGTTACAATGCAGGTTTTACTACGCATACCATTACAACGCATTACACTGGGGGGCGCTCTAGGCTAGGGAATAAGTTTAATTTACTATCCAACACCTTCCCTAGTGTCCACGGGGACTGGAGTTGGACTAGTAAATTAAACTGTTCACTATCCAGCACCCCCAAGTGTAATGCTTTGTAATGGTATGCGTAGTAAAACCTGCGTTGTAACAGCATGCGTGGTAAAAGCATGCGTTGTCACGTCATACATTCTTGTGAACCCACAAGTAAAACACAAATACAATGAAAAATACTCAAGAAACAGAGGGAGCAAATAAAAAAAACCTGAACACTTGGATAGAACTTCTCCTGCAAAATGTTGTGGTGTGATAGAATGGCAAAGAATCACAGTCTGAAATGGTATGTGTTTTGTAGTGTGGTATGCAGGTACTAACTAATAGGCAAAACACATCAGGTGTGTGATGCTGGCAACCATTCTACAGCCACAGGATTAGTGCAATGCTGATCACATTCCGCGATGGAATCACTACGTCAGCAAACCGCCACTAGAACACCGCCAGCAAACTTTGAAATCTAAATAGGCTTGGAGCAAGCCTGCCATACTGATAAAGCAATGTCGGCAGCGGAGACCCGTTTGTGCAACATTAAATACTGTGTCGACGTAGACGAAGATGGAGACTGCATACATCTAAATAGGACAGGCGGGATTTCATCATTTTGACGGAGTCTTGGAACTCGGTCGCAGAGTGATGATGGTAGGCCAACCACCTACTGGCGACCATATACATGCAAAAAAGAAGAAGAGAACTCTGGGTGTTTCCTAGGTTTAGGTGGTGAGCACCTCCTGTATGGATGGGAAACAGTGTTTACAATGCTGTCATTGCATTTTTCTACCATTACAATGCAGTCATTACAATGACTGCTTTGTTAGTACGCAATGCACTTACATGGCAAATCATTATAATGTCTTGCACTATTGAGTGCTCAGGTATTAGAAATAAATTCCAACACCTTCCCTATTGTTGAGCAGAGTGGAGTAGGAATAGTAATTAATACTATTCCTAAATCCAGCGCGCCCCCTAGTGCAAATTGTTGTAATGACTTGTAATGTAAATGCATCGCATATTAACAATACGATCGTTATATCGACCGCGTTGTAATATTGCGCGATGTTATAGCATGCATTATAACATGCTATATTCGTATAGAGCAACCTACAACACCAGCGACACTCAGAATCTGCTCATCTCAAACATCTGTTTTTATAGCAAAGTCTTTAAGCATAGGATTAGCACAGAGCCGTCCATGCTGAGCTGTAAAATAATAAAAGCCTTTAACCATTGCAGGCACAATATTACAGCTTTGGATTGGTAAAAATACCATCTAAGTCAACCTGGAATATATAAAAGCAATCCCTAAAACGTGTTTCACTATCATGAGGCTTAGCTGTAACTGTTGGCCACAACACTTTGCCTGTAGCCTAATGTGTGCCCCCATAAAATACACATCTAGGGACACCACGGCTAGTGCTATTAAAAAAATTGCATATAATAAAATTCTGTTAGACCTGGCATCAGCATGGTTTCCCCTGTCCTTTTGCTTCAGACCTCCTGTTTTTATTATGTGCTGAACTTTGTTTTTGCTGGTTTTAGGACTCTGGGCACGTAACTGCTGACCAGCTTAAATGCTTATGCTCCGTGTCTAAAATGTAATGACATTTTGTTTCTCCATTCTCCATGATTGGCATATTTGATTTACTAATAAGTCCCTGGTATGGTGCACTACATGTACCCAGGGTCTATAAGTCAAATGCTACTAGGGGGGCTGAAGCACTAATTGTGCCACCCAAATGAGTAGCCCTTCAAAGATGTCTCAGAAATGCCACTGCAGAGCCTGTATGTGTGATAGCCATTGTTGACCTGGCAAGATAAACAATGTCATAGAAAATAGGGGATGCACACCCGTTTTTTCTTGTAGATCCATCCTTTTTGTCCAAAATTCACCCCATGTTGCGTGCTCACTGGTAATGTGCCTTGCCCTATTGGCACATGTGACATAAGATACTTCGTTTATGGGGTGGAGTTCCTTCCCAAAACCAATGGCACAGCCCTATACTGTCTCTTCAATTAAATCCAATACATTATACTCCATCATTCACATTGTACTCATATTTAATCCGCTCTTTCACATTGGTCCCCTTTTTGCCACACGCAAGGTGATGCTATTTTCAAAGGTTTCTCATGTTCAAGTTGTGTCCATCCGGACTTCTCCTCAAAGAACACGTACAGACGCATTGTTTCTCCAAAGCAGTTTATTAAACCCAATGCATTTCGGGGTACTGGGGCCCTTCATCAGGGGTAACTACAAGCAAGAAGGAAACATTATTATTACAATGTGTATACAAAACAACATTCTAGATATGCATATCGTTTTTAATGCACCCCAATCTCCTGTGACAATCTAGTATGTGACTCAATTGCAATGGGCTAACGCCCCATTCATCTTTACTAGGAGCCTTTAGCACGGCTTGATCCCATCTCTTAACTCCTGCTCAAAATATTCAGTTTCCACCCCTGTGTTTTAACCTTTCTTCCCTATGCCTGACTGCACACCCTCGCTGAATTAAGATGATGGCGCGGAGCGTACGGTACAGATGAATTCAACGAGGGTGTGCAGTCAGCCTTAGGGAAGAAAGGTTAAAACACGGGGGTGGAATCTGTGGGTTAGGGGAAGGAGTTGAGAGTTTCTCTGTGTTTAACAATAGAGTTACGTCGATAGAGTGTGTAAGTAAAGGAGCAGTGTAAGAGTAACAGTGGAGGTGTTCAGGGCATTGTTGTTAATAAGTAGCAGCCACCTGTAGAGTCCCATGCATATCTAGAATGTTGTTTTGTATACAAATTGTAATAATAATGTTTCCTTGTTGCTTGTAGTTACCCCTGATAACGGGCCCCAATAGCCCGAAATGCATTGGGTTTAATAAACTGCTTTGGAGAAACAGTGCGTCTGTACGTGTTCTTGAGGAGAGGTCCGGATGGACACAACTTGAACACGAGAAACCTTTGAAAATAGCATCACCTTGCGTGTGGCAAAAAGGGGACCAATGTGAAAGAGCAGATTAAATATGAGTACAATGTGAATAATGGAGTATAATGTATTGGATTTAATTGAAGAGACAGTATAGGGCTGTGCCATTGGTTTTGGGAAGGAACTCCACCCCATAAATGAAGTAAGATAAACAATGTGCCAGGCCCAAACCTTCACTTTTATTACATGTAAGGCACCCCTAAAGTAGGCCCTAAGCAGCCCCATGAGAAAGGTGCGGTGCATTTAAAAGGCAGGACATGTGCTTTTAAGTTTTACATGTCCCGGTAGTGAAAAACTGATACATTTGTTTTTCACCACAGCAAGACTGATCACTCCCATAAGTTTGCATTAGAGCTGCCATATAACACTTTAATTGTAACTTCTAATTAGGAGCAGATAGAAACTTGGAGTTTGGTGTCTCTGGACTCACAATTTAAAAACACATCTTTTGGTGAAGTTGGTTTTTGAATTGCAGGTCTGCAAAAGGCAGTTTTAGAAAGTTGTCATTTTCTTACTTTAATCATTCTGTGCCTCTGCCTGTCCCTAGAATACACTTGTGCCTCAAAAGAGAGTTGACCTTTGTGGATTCACTCTATACAGACACACACAAAGGGAACTGAGGCATATCCTGATGGCTTATCACCAGGCTGATGGGTCTTCCTGAGTAGAGTGGATTGAGGAGTTGACACTTACACCTGATTAGGGTTGTGCCTGCCCCCTCACAAAGAGCTGCCTACTCCCATGTAGTGTGTTTGGATCCAAGGACAGGAAGGGCAGGTTCTTCTGTCCTACAAAGACCTTTATTTGAAATACCCCTACTTCAAATTCTAAAATGGATATACGTACTTGACCTCTGACACCATATACACAGAACACTTCTGGACTATGGACATTCTGCCAGGAAGAAGAGTTGTTGTGCTGACAGGAGGGTCTGCCATTTTGCTGCTTGCTTTGCTGTGTTTATCTGCTGCCTGCTGCTTCTTATCTGGGAGTCAAAGGACTGAACTTTACACTCTGCATCCAGCTTTCTAAGGTTCTCCATGGGCTCGACTGAGCTTGCCCCCTGCTGCTGAAGTCTCAGGGATATCAAAGCCTTCATGTGCATACTGCTGCCAGCATCTGGGGTTCTCTTCTGTGAGTCCTGCCTGCCAATTGGTGCCAAATCTAGTCCTGAGCCCTTGGAATTGAATTGGGTCGTGCAACTAAGAAATTAAAGCACCTACTCCAAACTTTCAGTTTGGAACCTGCACATCCCTGTGAAATCGAGACATCGTCCCTGCCTGCACCAACACCATGTTCCCCGCTCGATGAGTGCATGATGCATCAACTGCGACATACAACGCAGCTCGACATTGTCACAGTGCCTCCAAAGAACTGACATTGCTTGAATCCCAAGCACCGCTTCACCAAATTCTGTAACCACCGCTCCACCTCTGACACAGCCCCTGTCCTATTTGGCTATAAATTGATGCATCGTCTTTAGCCCAGCATGTCAACTTTGACAACGTAGGATCGATGCACGCACTTTTAACATCAAAGCATTATCGATGCAGCATCACCTTCAGGAACAAAGGCCTCGCACCAGCAACCAACTCATCACCTTCTCTGAGCAATGCATTGACCAGAGTGTTAAAGCTTCAATGACCTTACATTGCCTTAAGGATCACCTGCATCCACCATGCCTATCTTCTCTGTGCTACGCTTTCATTACGATTTCCAAAGCATCCAAGGTACTGTGAAGAAGGCCTGCATGATTCATGTATTCGGCCTGCACTCCATTGTGGTCGGTCTGAACTTTTGGACTTGTCCCTATCAAGAGTGACCAGATAGCCCCAATTAGAACTATTAATTTCTAAGCACGCATTTTCATTTGATCTTGAATGTTTAGGAATTTACAACTTGACTTGTGTATGTTGGCTTTTTGGTGTTTTGGACTTGTTTTACTCAGATAAATATTACCTATTTTTCTAAACTGGTGTGGAGTATTTTGGTGCTGTTACTGGGTGTGTGTGTGTGTGTGTGCACAAATGATATACACATTGTCTCTTTAGTTTACCCCTATTGCTCTGTCCCAACCTACCAGAGGGTGAACACAAGTAAACTTTTATTGTGTACTACACTTACCCTGACTAGTGTATGTGTCCCTACTTGGACAGGGTGCATACCTCTTCCGCCTAGAGATCTCATTTCTAACAAATGCATAGAGAAAGTAATGCAGATATATGTGATGACCCAATCTGGCATGGGTAATTGCTGTTTTAGGTAATACATGTGTTGCACAGGAGAAATCACTATACAAAAGTTAACTGGTCACCGCTCTGTTTTTTTTTTTTAATGTATTTGTATTTTAAGCTTGTGCAAATGGAGTGAAACCTTTGCTTAGGCAGTGTGTAAAAAAAAGGCTGAATTATGAAGTAATACTGTCACAAAATGTGCTACATTACGTCCCATAATTTGGCATAACATGCTGCATAATATAGTCAACCCTGCTGTATAATTAGGCTATTCCATGCTGCACAATTCTAGTAGCCCTAGTAATAATTGTGTAGTACTTGTTGAGGGGTTCCTATTCAGTATATCATGTTTTTGCACTTTCAAAGCATTTGCATGGATTAAAATCAATCACATGACCCTACAGAACAGCTCTCCTTGTCGTATTGCATATGCAGGTGCCACCATGCTTCTCCTTAACTATGTTCAAATATGCTTTCCCTGTCCCCTTCCAGCAGACCTTCAAGGAAACCAGATCCCTGTGCAAGTGACTACTTTGTGAATCATTGACAAAAATGGCAGGTGTTGGAGGAAATTCTTTTGGGGGAGGGGTCCACCTACTCACATGTCACCCACCACAATCACCTATGTGTAATCAACCCTTCATATCCCTACCATTTACTGAACATTCTAGCTATATTTTGTAACCTCCCCTGCCTCCAAGCAGAGACCTGGTCCTTTTATTGGAGTTGCACACATCCTCTGCATAGGGTTGCCACTTCCTTATGCCAGCATGTCTGATATTTTAATGGCCCAGCCAGTACAACTGGTATTTCTTTCTTCTTACAATTATTGTTTTAAATAGTAAATGTATGAAGAAAACACTTTAGATGTGTTCTACAGCAGCCATAATGACCCCTGGTTCATGATTTACGGAAACAGAGAGAAAGGCCATGTTAAAATAATACATAAGTTCTACTGAAGAATCAATCATGTGTGAATAGAGGACGGAATTGTTCTCTGGAAAAAGAGGCAGCTCTAGTCAGCTCTGTGCTGCCTCTTTTCTCATACAGTAGTGTTTTTTGGAGCACACTCTCTCTCTCTCAGGGTGTCACAACCACCATTGTAAGGTGTTTTTAAAAGATATCACATGCAGATATGGTGTTGCCACCGGTTATTTAAGAAGGTAAGTAATATATGCAACCCCTGGCAAGCAGTTCACCTACTGACAGTTCTACTGGACAATAGAATTCCCAGGCCAGAACTCACAGCACAAGACCAGTTGCCAGGAATCAAATTCTATTTACAACAACATGGCCATGCATTAGTCACAACAAGTGCCTGGCAGGCTCTGACTGAAAGAGAAATAAATAAGATGTTAATTTGTTTCTCTCAATGCTGGGTCAGACCGGGTCAGCTTGGAACCTGCTTGTAGGAAAGTGCTTCTTCTGACATGGTTTGCCTGGATCATGATGTGATTTTGAATGAAAGTGCACAGGGTCCCTGCTAACAAGGTTGCCAGTGCCAGAGCTCTTACACAAAACTGTACCACGATTGGCACAACATCAGCGACCCCTGTAAGTCCCTAGCAAATGATATCCCTGGTATCTCCGCTATGGCACTGTTGAGGGTTGACTAGGGCTGCATCACAAATTGTGCCACCCTAGGGAACCTTCATCAAGATCCTGCAAACTATCATTGAAGGCTGCAAGTATTAGGGAAGAGAAAACTGAAGATTTGAGATAGAACAAATCCCTGTGTGCCAGATCTTTTGACTGGGTGTGAGTGTTTGATTGGTTCAGATGCTCCGTCCATTACCACCCCCTTTTATGCCCACAGGTACTGCATGAGATATAGGTAAGCCACTTCAACAGCAGGCCTTACAGCCGTAATGCAGGGTGCACTATATCCCCTTAGTGGATTTGACCCTACAATCTCCAAATCCATTCTCAGAAATTGTAAGTGCACAGGGAAGCCATAAACTGACCATGGGCTAAATACCTGCCAGTATGAGATCCCTAGCTCCATGATGACTTCACTGTATCCACAGATCTTTGGTAGCAATCCTTACTGATGCCAGTATTGGATTTATTAAAAATTGCAAACAGAAGGCTCCTTAGAAGTGCCCCCTGAAAACCTACCAGCCACTGATGTGATCTCTGACTCATTTTAGCCAGCCAGCCAGCCACCACCGAACATCAACCTCAAGGGTTGAGAGTCTACACTTTCAGAGGCCAGGAACAATGCCTGTTTGGGCGGGGGTGCTTGCTTGACTTCTCCAGGACACATGCCAAGGTGGGAAGCTTCAATGGTGATGCCACCTTTGAAATGCAACACAGGAATCTCCAGGTAGTGGAGGATAACCCCCATGTCCTGCTCCACCTTTTGTTGGAGGACATGTGGAAAAATGTGTGCCCCCTCTCAGCCAGCATCACCCCAAAGTGGGTCGGATGATATGGAGCTCACTCTTCCAATTCCTCCATCTTGTGTTGGAGAGAATTTGACAACCAGGGTCAAGGTTATGCCCACTACCTAATGGAAGTGGTCATAGGAGGGTGTACTCACCCTAATGGTAGGTAGACCACTGGCTACTACCTGTTACTTCCTTTAACTTCCCTAAATGTTGTATTTAGGTGGTGCCTCTCAACCCTGAACTTCTGATCCTGCCAACCTAAGAAGAAGGACACCGAAGAGCCGCAAGGAGGAAGGAAGAAAGGATGTGTAACAGACCTTGTGACAACCCTGCCGGGCTTCCTGTGGTCTCTGACTCCCTCAACAAAGCCAAGTCATCCTGTAGCTCTCCTCTAGAAACCTGGGATGCCTGTCTGCCTTTGACAAAGAACTAGGAACTCCTTTGGATTGGTGGAACCAGTCCCCTGCACATCGCAGGCCAAGTCCAAAGCATTAACAAAGTGATTGCTGCTAATTCCGTCTGGGTGGTGACTTATAGTGGCAAGAGCACTCCAAGAGTGGTAGCTGGCTATCACTGATGTACTGAGCACCTAACTCACTCCCAACGGCCTCCAGCCTGTGAGGTACCTTTCAACTTCATTTGTAACAGCCAAGGTTTGTTGATAGCCAGTCCTGCCACCAACCCCTTCAGTCTTCACTCAAACAAGAGTGCACTCCAGAGCCCCTGTGACCAATATCGGAACCAACCCCATTCGTGTGATTTTGCATCGCCTGTCTGGTGACGTCGACTGTGTAGCAGAGACCATCTAGGAAGGACTGCAGTTTATTGATGGCTGGACCAGATCTTTGGCACACCCACCCCCGGTGACAGATATTTCTACATGTCCCAGCATCCAGTGTCTCTGGGTAAGGTAATCAAAACCTGCCTGTTCAACTCTGATTCAGTGATACCAAAGACCTCTACTATGAAAGAATAGAAACCAAATCCAACCCTAAGTGCCACTGGCGCAAGACTTGCAAAGCCTGTGTGCTTTTACCCCTGACCGAACAGTCTTTTATTTGGTGGTCCTGCCCGTCACTAGATTTCCTCCATTGATCGCAATACTGAATTGTTTGTCATGATTCTCATTCAGCAGTTGCGAGCATCCAACACAAGGACGACAGATGTAGACAATTAGAGGAGCTCTCAAGTTTAATTAACAACGATTAGGCCTTTAGGCCTACAAAACTCTAATCAGCCAACTCACATTCAGGAAACACTACAAACTTTTTGAGACTACCAGAGAATCTCCTTTGCGGTATCCATATGTGTCAATGGTATATATGAATGTGTTATATGCCCAAGCACGCTTCAGCACTGTATTCACCAATAAACTACTCCAAATACAGTTTGGGAAGTCACTAATGGTAACCATAGGGCTCACAAATGAATTAACAAGGCAGCCACTGTACAGCTAGCAGCCATTTGGACAAACCATACACTCAGGGCTTGATTCACAATGGTAAATTGGGATGTAAGTCTAACTTTACAAATGTTAGTATTCACAAAGGGCGTTTCTGAGTAGTAAAGTTCGACTTTTGTCTCAGTTAAACGTAAGTGTTCGTCTTAAGTTTAACTGAGACCAAAACTGAGAGGAAAGTCTATCTTTACTATGCGGAAATGCCCTTTGTGAATACCGAAAGTAGTAAAGTTAAACTTTTGTTGCAGTTTCCCTTTGTGAAACGGACCCTCAATGTAGCAATCAGGCAGTGGTGGTAAGAGTCTGTTTAGACTAGCCCAGTGCTAGAAATGCTGCACAAATAATAGGTAATATGTCATCAAAGTCCCTGTTTCACTTTCCCACCTAGCAACTTCCATTGCTGAACTGGTCAAAAATTCAAAATGAGATTCGGAATTATAAGTAACTGTTTTAGAGAGTTTCACCATTCTTTACATCTAGAGAATATAAAATGAGCCAAAATAACCCACATTATATTTTCCTGAGCCCGTGGTGCTGTACATCTAACACGTGGAACTTCAGAGCTGAATAAACAGACAGGGCTCTCACCACACCTCCCCTCCCAACTGATGGATCAATAGGCAAAATTCAACAGATCTGGCAGAGACTCATCAGCCTAAACCTCTGATATATGGGATCCTCACTGATCCTGGAAGTCAAAGATTATCAATAAGGTATTTATAATTTACAGTTATTTATTTAAAACTGACCCAACCCATAATGCATGCAAGATAGCTATAGTCAATATTCGAACCAATTTTAGAACAAGCAACTATTAAAAATGCAAACATGTAGTCAATACTTAACACGATGTTTAGAGTTCACATTTGCGTCACTGTTGGCACTCACACTGGTAAAGCTGTACAATGCCTTCTGCACAACCAGCACCCTTACAGACATGATGGCGCTAGCAAAAATCACAGTAATCCCTAAACCTGGGAAGGACCCTAAACACTGTTGCTCCTACAGCCCCAGTTCATTATTGAATGTGGATGCTAAGATCTTTCCGGGCGTCTTGGCAAATACACTTGCTCTGAATATGTAAGGCCTCGTGGACCCTGATCAGACAGTAAGGATAATATAAAATGCATTCGTCACCTTTTGGAAAAGGTACAGCACTTTCGTACACTGTCTCTTCTCATGTCCATTGATACTGAGAAGAACTTTGACCGGGTACACTAACCATACCTTCACTCGTTCTTGACGTGGTTTGTTTAGGGTTTCCAATTCTGACAGTGAGTACAGTGTAGTTATACCTCCCCTAAGGCAATGGTGAGGATTAATGGGATTTTATCCCAGCCCTTCAGCATCTCAAGGGGCACTCATCAGGGCTGACCCATCTCACACTTACTATTAGCTCTGTATATGGAGCCTTTGCCGAACGGATACATGTTAACCCCAATATTCCTGTTGTGACCTTGGGGGAGCAGTATGCACAAAGCCAAGTTCTTTGCCAATGATGCACTACTGATTTGATCAAATCCGTCGGTCCGCCTCCCTGCCTGCTGTGATAAATGAACTGTTAGCCTTTGGTGCAGCCCCAGCTTTAAAACTAGCCTCTAGAAATCCTCCATCGTCAATTTTGCCGCCTCCAAAGCTGACCAAGATCATCATAAGAGTCACTAAATGTTCTTCTGGGTTTCATAAAGGATACCTGGCTTTACAGCTATACCTCACGCCGAGCGGTCATAATCCGTCTCGGCTCCCGGTTCCTGTGCTGTGCGGTAGCTTAATTTGGCGGTCCCCCAGAGTCCGGGGGGCTGAATCCAGCAACTTTTGGCAGCGGAAGGTGTAGCGCACCGCTGGAGAGCGCCTACCTGCTCCATTCAATGCAGGATCGTCCCTGGCTAATGATGCACTACTGATTTGATCAAATCCGTCGGTCCGCCTCCCTGCCTGCTGTGATAAATGAACTGTTAGCCTTTGGTGCAGCCCCAGCTTTAAAACTAGCCTCTAGAAATCCTCCATCGTCAATTTTGCCGCCTCCAAAGCTGACCAAGATCATCATAAGAGTCACTAAATGTTCTTCTGGGTTTCATAAAGGATACCTGGCTTTACAGCTATACCTCACGCCGAGCGGTCATAATCCGTCTCGGCTCCCGGTTCCTGTGCTGTGCGGTAGCTTAATTTGGCGGTCCCCCAGAGTCCGGGGGGCTGAATCCAGCAACTTTTGGCAGCGGAAGGTGTAGCGCACCGCTGGAGAGCGCCTACCTGCTCCATTCAATGCAGGATCGTCCCTGGCTAATGATGCACTACTGATTTGATCAAATCCGTCGGTCCGCCTCCCTGCCTGCTGTGATAAATGAACTGTTAGCCTTTGGTGCAGCTCCAGGCTTTAAAACTAGTCTCTAGAAATCCTCCATCGTCAATTTTGCCGCCTCAAAAGCTGACCAAGATCAACGTAAGAGTCACTAAATGTTCTTCTGGGTTTCATAAAGGATACCTGGCTTTACAGCTGTACCTCACGCCGAGCGGTCATAATCCGTCTCGGCTCCCGGTTCCTGTGCTGTGCGGTAGCTTAATTTGGCGGTCCCCCAGAGTCCGGGGGGCTGAATCCAGCACCTTTTGGCAGCGGAAGGTGTAGCGCACCGCTGGAGAGCGCCTACCTGCTCCATTAGATGCAGGATCGTCCCTGGCGCGACCTCAGAAGGATCCCGTACCCGTGAGGCAAAATGGTGGCTGCCGGGCGGCCTTGATCACCGGATCCTTTGGTGCCAGTGGAGGATGCCACCTGAAGACCTTGGCCTGGCCTCCCATTTTATATCAGCACTACAGGTGAGCAGGGCCCCACACAATGAACGGGTGCGCCCTCGCTGCTCTCCTCAGAGATGCGCTCCAGTCTGCTCTGCCCCGCGGCTCTCTTGCCTGACTCCAAAATGGCAGCGCCTTAGGGACCTTGGCGCCAAAGACTCCTCGGACGGACTTACAAGCCCGAAATCATGCCAAAGCATCGCCTGAAGAACATGCCCTTCTCCTGTGCCCATCCAGCTGCGGCGTTGCTCTGGCTCCTTCATATGGCTCCAGATGATGTGGGACAGCTGTGAGGCATGTTCTCCCCTCCTCCCGGGACAGCGAGACATCTTTGTTGATGTGCCCCCACTGGCTGCCTTCCGCCCCGCTGCCTCCTCATGCAGGCTATCTTCATGGATTTTGCCTCGCCTCTTTATCGACTTTGGGAACCCCAGTGAACTTCTCCCATGTTTGGGGGTGCGGGACTTATGACCGGCTGATGGTCTACGGTGTTGATCCAGTGGACCTGAGCCCACACGCCTCCTCTCCCTTCCTGACTTTGATTTGCTTTAACTATGTACCCCCTTCTCCTGCCACTTTGGGTCATACTCACTGGGTTACTCTCATGGAGACAGAGTTGTGGTATGGACGATAACTTTAAGCCACAAATCCACTGTGATTTTATGCAATTTTATTTTCGAGGGAGCAGCAGGCAGCTCACCTGAGTAAGACAGCGGAACTACGAGTACCAGCAGGCCATCTTGTGAGGGCCACGCCCACTGAGGCGGGGTATTTGAACTATAATTAGATGACGCTTAAACTGCTCTGCTGCTCACTCTCGAGTCCAATGCCCCTGAGGAAGTTTACTACGAAACGCGTTGGGTGGACGATGTATGCTTGTGGACTGAGCTATTCTACATGCTGCTGGTCTCTTAAATAAACAAAATTGGCGAAAAACTCACCCGGTGGTGTGGTGTCTTCCACTGCAGGCAACTGTGTTGGTTGGATATATATATATATATATATATATATATATATATATATATATATATATATATATATATATATATATATATATATATATATATATATATATATATATATATATATGGAAAGCGATAATTCTGGGTAAAGCATTAATGGCTTGGAGAATGTTTTACCAGGCTCTCGACCACATGAGTGATTTTGTTAGGAGAGCCAATAGCTATTCTGCATTATCTCCCTAAATATTGATCAGGGATCATGCTGATACAAGGAACTCAGAACATAGAAATACCTTAACAAAGAAACCACGTCATTGAAATCATTTTATGGAGAAATCCCTTAATATATAAAAGTAAAATTAGGTTGTTAAAACAAAATAAAAAAAATTATTTAAATGTTTTTATTTTGAGATGTGCTAAAATAGAAACATTTCAATTTAATGGTTGAAGTTGCTATTTTGGGGTAGGGTGGGAGTTAGTATAAGGGTATGCCATGTGTAACAGATTAGGGTAAAAGTCAAAGTTAGGCGTAGGGTAGTGCTTAGTGTTATGGTTCTATTGAGAGATAGGTTTCAAATTTAGAGTGCATTTGATTGAGGCTGCATGAAATTCACTTTCATTACATTATATTATAATTGCATTTATCTAGCGCTTCATACCACTCACTTAAGTGGGAACATGTTGGGGTAACAACATCCTTTTCTGGGACATATTAACAATCCCTTCAGAAGTGAGGTAATGATGTTGAACTCTTGGACACAGAGGCAATTTACAGGAATTGGTCACAAGAAAGAAACCTCCATCTGGCCTATCAAAGGGGCAAGAAACACCCAACAGTTGGACTTGACTGCTTATGAATGCCTCACGACCTCAAAGGCATTATTGCTCTATGTACTACTATTGGTGATTGTGTGTCATTCCAAATGAAGAGTAGAAAAAAATGGATGCCAAAGGCACAAAGTAGGTGTTCTGCAAGCCTAAGCTTCTTCTAAAAGACAGATCTTTTCTCAGTATGTTGTAATGGCTGATTTACAATGTGCGTGAGTGAGGAATAAGAAAATTCGATTAGAATTGATTGATTACATAATATGTCTCTCACCAACATTTTATATCAAACTGTGTTAAGGTCTCTGGACTTACTGATCTGAGGCAACAAGCTGCACATTTGTAAGAATCTTCACCAAACTATATGAGGGCACTGTATAAAGAAGGACATCTAGCAACTACCCTGTCTGCCAGGCTCAATCATGCAATCATGCTCTATCTTTCACATGTAAGACAATTGCATGTATTCATCCAATCATGTTTGATATTTCGTTAAGACTGAGGCCCTAAATATGACGGAGGGCGAAAAACCATCATACAGCTCATCGGAGGCTTCCCGCCCAACATCATAGGTTTTCTTCTGACCACTGTATTATGATAATAGCGGTCAGAGGAAAACCCTGGAGGGAATTATGCTCTGCTTCTGACAGACTCATAGAGCCTGTTAGGGCAGCGGGTGGAATTGTAATCCCAAAATGACAGCAGAGCCAGCCTTGGCTCTACCGTCGGGAGTACGATGTCGCTTTCAGCCTTCCCTTTCATGGCGGTCCATCTGCCATGAAAAGGTAGGCGGAAAGTGACTTTGGCAGCCCTTATCAGGGCCACCTATCTCCCAGGGCCTCCACTATGGGGCCTGGAACATCCCTGCACCCTGTGACAGGCACTGCATGGTGCCTGCCACCCATGAACGATGCTTGTGCAGAGGCCCTTTTGTGGCTGCCACAGGAGCTGTAATAGAACAAGCATTTGCAATCCATTAGGTCTCACATTTGCTTGAGTTAGAGCTGTTGGCATTGTAAATGGTAAAGTCTTTTAGCATTGTGTTTTTGTTTGGAGTCTCGTGGATGTATGTGGTGTGGAGTGGAATTATGTTGTTTTGACTGAAATTGTTGCTTATGGAATTGTGTGGGGTGGTTTTGTGTGGTGCATAGTGTATTTGTGTAGTGGAAATATGTAGCAAGATGTACAGATAGGTGGTGAGAGCTGCAGAAAATAGATATAAAGGAAAATAAAGAGGGATAGGTAGTTTGCGCGCGAAGTTGTGAATGAACCCCAGACAGGAAAATAAAGAGTGTGTGGGAAAGAGTGAAAGAAGTGGACAGCAGGGCACAGACATATAAAGAGGGAGTGTTTGTGTGTGCAGAAGACACCCATAGAAGAGGAGAGCATGGGTTTGAGAGACTGAAACCTTGAAAAGGTGCGGAAAAGTTTTTGTGTGGAAAGACCTGAAGTGAACACATGAAAGAGGCGAGAAGAGTGCATGAGAGAGAGGGGGAGAGGTGGTACAAGAAACAGAGAAAGAGAGAGAGAGAGAGAGAGAAAGGGTGAGGGCTCCACAGGGAGGGGGAGGCGAGAGGTGGACTAGCACACAGCGAGAGGAGGTACCGTACGGTAGCATGCACAAGTAGATATTATAGAGAGGAGATTGGGAGAGTGAGGGATGTATGAGAGGGTCAGAGGGATTGCAAGTTGAAAATGGGTAGTGGGAGTGTGAGGGCGAGATGAGAGGGGCAGTGGGTGTGTTGTGGAGAGATGACAGAGTTAGTGAAAGTGTGAGGGAAATATGGATTGCATTGGATTTGTTTGTTGTGGCATTTTGTGGCTTGGAGTTGTGTAGTGGAAATATGTGGCATGGTGTGAAGTAGAATTATGTGGATAGTAATTAAATGCTATTAAGTGTAATGGAATTTTGTAGTGCAGTGGTACTACACTGGTGCTGAGGTGGTGCTTTAGTGTTACTGATTTAATGTTGCACTCCTGCGGATGTGGTGCTGAGTGATACTGAGGTGGTGCTGAGGTGGTGCTGAAGGATGCTTTGGTACAAATTTTGTTGTTTCTGTAGATGTTTAAACACCCATCTTTTCAGTTTTTTGAGTTAACAATCTATTGCTGATAGTTGAGACATGGCTAGGGGAAGTACCCAGATTACTGTATTAGCAGCAAAAGGATGTACAAGGTCATTGCACCTGGCATTTAAATATATTGTGTACTCTACCTGATATAAAAGGATAGGGATGTCTTGCCAGGAGAAGTACCATGATCTGCGTCACTCCTTAGATATTAGGGGAATGGTGGGTTCTTTAACTAGTTGAGGACCAGCACTGGGGATTGTACCTGAGGTAGGAGGTTGTCGAGCAAGGCACCTGTTGTAAGAAGACAGCAACAGCCTGCCTCAGGAACGAAAAGACACTAGGCACTAGCTGGCCAAAGAAGAAAGCTACTACATCTGTAGTACGATTAGCAGAGGCCCATTCCTACTCCTAGGATAAGAAAAAGCTGGATACTGTGGTGAAGGTTTGAGGGCAGGACTCCTTGTACATGTGGTAGAAGGAAGGTGGGCAATGTATATAATGTTGGAAAATAGAAATGGGACTGTGCTTTTGGGCAGAGGATAGTGCACTGTAACTGGGTAGAGTATTGGTGGACAATGCTCTATATGTGGGATGACTGTAGGCACTGCACGAAAATAAACAGCTCTCTGCCTTGCTGTCGTCTGTTTAATGTCTACAGTCATTTGCAAATCACTTGTGTGCTGTTCATACAGTCAAAGCGATATCATCAACTTGCATCATTACAGCTCTGACCACCACAGTGAGATCTGTGCTCTGAAAAATAAAGAAGGATTGTTGAGGCAATGGACAACTGCTTGGTGACACTGACAAAGAAGAATCACATGGCGCTCATCTACGTTGCTCAGTTCAGATCTCCGAGTCTAGAAAGGGTACTGGGCTACGGATATCTAGCCACAAAGCAGTTGGTACAACACTGCGGGTGAGGGGCGCTCATGCCACTTGATTACTAGCTTTTCAGCCTTGCCCCTACGAAAAGCTGTGTAACTGGTTTCACTCTATTTGCTTCAATATCATAAATCATTGGATTTGGTGAGGGTTCACCGGTTTGCTTTTCAGGGAGACCCCGGTCAAATTCTCTAAGTCGGATTTCTGGAGCTTGTCAGTGGGACAAACCAGCAGGGCAGGCCAGCTCGCTGTTGAAGGTTGCCGGCTCGGCTCTCACATCTGAAGCAGTCCCCTTATAGAGCTTTTTTCCAAAGTTGCTCCAAACTTCTTCAAACTTCTGGAACCTCTTCCTGAAGCTCCTCTTGAGGAACCGAAGTGTCCAAAACACAATCCAAGGGTCTGGAATCTCCAAGATGGTCTTTGAAAGGTTGGGACCACAATTCCCACAATGCCCTTCGATAAAACACTTACAAATCTACTGGACGCACTCCAGCCAGGAGTTTCTTGGTAGTGAGGGTCCAAGTGAGCTCTCTTACCCTGCAGCTTGCAGGGAGTACACTGCTTAATCCTCTTGAAGCAAGGTACATCCAAATGGTTGTAGTTCCATATAATGCAGCAAGCGCATTTGATGGTACAAATCAAATTTCCAATTTGGTAAGCCTTCTTCTCTGAGTTTCAAGCAGCAGATCTGAGAGGCTCTGCAACTCGCACATATTTATTCAATGTTCTCTGGGATCTAGGAGGAGAGCACTTCTGTCCCACCAGGTGAAGGGCAACACCCCACAGCAAGACCACTTCCTCCAAAGTGTGTCATATTCTTCTCCCAGAAAGCAATATTCCTCCAAAATTCAGTATGGCTGAGGTCTCACCAGAGGAGCAAGAACTAGTTAAACCAACCACCAGTATGGCTCATTTTCATAGCTCGCTTCCCCTGCTTTCTGCAAATTCCTGCTTAAGCCTGCCATCTTGCTGGGTCAGAGGGCTGCAGGTAGATGGTCCATGGTCCTTTCTGTCTGTTGTTTCTCACCTTCGATGCTCTTGCTTTACGACCTCTCCCCCCTGCTCTGTCATTCCTGTGCAGCAGTGCTCTCTCCAACAAATAGCTTCTATGGGATGAGCCACTTATTACTTCGTCATAGCAGCCTGGCTAATCCTGTTAACTCTGACCAATCAGGGAAAAACATGGTGTTGTAATGAGTAAAAGAAGTCCAGGTAGCTGTAGGGTAGATAGTAGAAGATGGTTTATTAAGACTTATTTACGGGTTATCATGATGGCAAGTTTCAGGTAAGTGGGTAAGAATGTAGGAAATAGCCCCACCAGGAGTAGCCGCCCCGCTGCTCAACCTGCATACTCCAACTGACACTCAGCACATCACCAGGCACCCATGCTTTCTGTAACATCACCAAGCATTCAGCATTCCACTCATCACCAAGCACACCAGCACTCAACTTTGCTGAGTAATAGGGAAGGTGGGCTAAGGAAAAGGTATGGCAACACTTAAGTCAAAACACATAGAAAGGCGAAACTTTGGCTTACATACACAAACATCTTTTAACTTCTTTGCTGTATATTTTAGGATAGATTCAACCATAGCATATTGTTGCATTCATCAGTACCAATCTCCTGGGTCCTTGAACAAACTTTTTCTTTGATTCGTAAAAATAGTTTGCATTCATAAACTATTGCAATGTTATCCTATGTGGCTGGGGATCTAAGATGGGGAAAGTGAAAAGTGCAATGTCTCCAACAGCAGGGCTTATAAAACATCTTTTATAAGGAGGCTGCTTATAGCTATATGACCCCCCACCCCTGGAACACCTAAGGAAGTTGTTGGGGGTTCTGAATATGCAACAATAGTGTAGATCCTCACTCCATAGTGCTCCTAGCACTAAAGTCAATTTTGGGAGACAATTTACTACAATGGAGAAAGTGAAATGTGCAATTTCTCTATCCCCAGTGCAAATAAACATCTATTACAAGGGCCCTCCTCATAATGACATGACACCCCTTGGGGAGCCCCTGGGGGTACCTAATTTGCCAAATGTTTTAGATTATCACTTTCTAAGTGCCCTAGCACCAATGATGAGTTTGGGAGTGATTTACTGATAAAGGCAGTGCTGCAACACAGGACTGCTTTTAAAATACCTCAAGCTCTAAGCAGTGCACACATGCAAGTGCAGACAAGGCTGCTAGTCTCTAAACTGCCATGACCTATTATGTATTTGGGATTTAAAGGTGTTTTTAATCACCATGCTCTATTATGTACTAGGCACTCATGGAGTAGGGCATGCCAATTATACTCAACTGTCTAAGAACTGGTTTGTGTGGAAGGTATCTGCACCATTTTCATGGGGCGCAGTGAATGTTTACATTGTCTACACATCAGCCTGCCCACTCATAAAGTCATCTATGCTCCTGCTTGTGTTCTTGGCGAGAATGTAGTTATGTGATTAATATTATAAACTGCATTTGCCTTCAATCTTGTCTCCACTGTGGTGTAGGGGATACTCGTTGCTGTGTGAATCATAGACTACTACAGTTTGCAATAAATACTTTCCAGATTCAACCAAAGAACAGTGTTCCTGGATGTCTTCTTGAACTCTTCCAATATTATCAAAAGCTATTTTATACCAGAATGCTACAATTATTCATCTGTATTATCAGGTGTATCGCTCTTGAAAGGTCACATGCCAACTAGTAACTCTTCACACTATCAGGGCAAAGCTAAGTAATAGAAATTAATTAGTAGCAGGAAGTGGTACAAGCTTCTGTCTCTAGCTTGTCACTTGATCTGCCTGGTATTACCCTTGCTCCCCCTAGTCTCAGGAGTAACAGAGGCTGTGACAGAAACAGAAAATGCATTCGGTTCCTAGGGTTTTCTTTGCCTTCTGTATTTTTTTTTGCAGTCCTTGTCCTTCCGGTAGCCCCGGATAAGCACAGAAAAAGCTGTTAAGGGATTTACTGAAGGGCAACGGTTCAAGGGTTCAGCCTTGTTATGTCATGGGGGCAGGGGGTCAAAGTTGCAAAGGGTACTGGTTCTGTACCCTTATTTTGGTAAATCAAATCACATGCTGCTAACTAAACAACATGCATGCCTATTTAGATCCATAATAAGATCACACAGTTTAGAAGGCTGTTCAAGTAACAGTTTTGTCTAAAGAATTACCCCATTATTCCTTGTAGTTGTCCTCTCAGAAATGATGAAATCAGCACCATTATTAACTCTCGAAATCAAAGAGCACTTAATAGCAAACATCCGATCAGGTTTGCTCACTTAATCCGAGGAACTGACTTCTTCCCCCAGAAATGTAGTTTCTGTTGAATTCTCTGTCATGAAATAATAACAACGACATGCCACACCTAACAGCACTGAGCTGAGCAAATCAGTTGTGACAAACTGGGAAGGAAGAAAAAGGGCAGGAACAGTAAATTGTTAGTTCTGAGTCGGGGCATAAGGTGGCAGGGCAAGCCCAGAGAGTAGTTCTCTGCATTAGTAGGCCTCGGTCTCTTTAATGTAGGGGAATAAAAGATGTTTTCCACATATCTGTGTCTGATGAGAGCTATAGCCATACCATCTGCTATAATGTTTAGAGCTATTCATTGCATTTAAAATAATTTTTCCTTTTTTGTTTCTTACACACCTTTGGTCATCACACAGTGTCTCCCCTACCTATTTTTGTATTCTTTAACTCATCATTTTTAGGGACCATTTTCATCTTCTTGCTCGTATTAATTTTTTCATGTTTTCTACACACAAACCTTCTGCTAACACGAGAAGACGCAAGCATTATATATAGGACTCTAGCCGCTCTCTAATAATGTCCGTCCCGCCAAAGGCATTAAAGTGAAAGCACTAACTGAATAATCCAGAGATCTAGTGTCCAGTTCACATTGGTATCACTGCTCCACAGGGGCAGCTCCTGATGTTGGGTGGAAAAGCTCTGCCCTTCCAATTTTATAAGACATGTGGATGGTATTTTAGAATGCTAACACTGGGGCATTCGGCTGCCTACCTGATGTGACGCTTGCACACAGATGTCAAGCAGGTAGTTTTCCTGAGGCACATTCGCTAGCGCGCAAGTGTCAACAATAAATTCGTTTTGGTAAGGCATGGTAGTGGTCATTACAGACAGACATGGCGCCATTCTTGTCCTACAATACTTGTGGGTCCCCAGGACCGCCTGCTAATAACAGGAAGCTGCATCATGTTTTAAAGCAGTCGAGGTTATGTACAGCATCAGCCCTGTACTTCTCTGGGCCGTTTGCCAAATATTTCTAAAGCTGTCACTGTCCCACAGTTTCCCAATTTGGCACAGGGTGGTGTGTGGTCAGCAAGGGTACTGCCCCACCCAACCATGTGACAAGTTGGGAATCATCACGGACACATGAGACTCAACTCATGATGCTGACCTCTCGGCACATGCTTCTGCTAAGTATATCTCATTGTTACTTCCGCTTTCTGCTTCACACAAACAATATATATAGATCATAGCATTTCATCCAGAGACCTTTCACTTTCAGCTCTGTGGAGTGTAGAATCAAATTAGACTGGTCTGTCTTTGAGAGCAACACAAACCCTTACCTCATCAACCGCAGTACTGGGACAAAGCCTCTGAGGACAAGCTACTTCTAAATTGGGTAAGGCAACCGAGGATGATGACGAGAATGCAGTAATAATGCAACTTGAGAGAGAGGGGAGGTCATTGACTGATTGCCTACCCTCTATTTCAACTGCATTATCTCTCTCTTGCTATCTCTGCCTTTTACTGTTTACCTCCCTTTTACTGTTTGTATTTTGCCCTTTATCAGGCGATTGCCCCTCTGTCTGTTCCCAGTTTTCTTTTCTCTGGCTCTGTTACTTATGGTATTCATGTTAACTGTTATGATTATATATGGATTAGACAGCCTAGTAAATCAAAAAAATATTTTGGTTTTTTCGACACCATGCAGTACAATAACTGGATTGATATGAAACTTATCCTTTACCAAAGTTGAATACTACATTCAGTGTTTTACCTGTCTTTTTATAGCATTCGAAGACTATTTTATGCCAATTTTAGTATTCAGTAGTATTCTTTTTGGGAAGGCTAGTGCATGAAGACTACTGATATGTGAGTGATACTTCTTGAACACTAACAGAATACTAAGAAAATACTTATTTGTAATCGTATAGGCTTCATTTATAATGCAGAACATTTAGTGAATACAAACAATTTGAATACCACTGGACATTACCCAGACTACTATTTACATTCTTTTCAAGCTGCATGCTGAATCCTAGCAGCTCGGTGAACCTTATTATTTATTATGTGTTTACTATTGAAATATTAATACGATGTATGTTCAAAGCATTTTTGTCCAAACTCTTAAAGCTAAACCGAATGATATGGCTAGGTTAATAATATGCAGAGGGTAGTGTTTAAGGGTAGTGTTGTGGTGTTTGAGTAGTGTAGGGTAGTGTTTTAGGGTTTAGTGTAGTATTCGGCGGTTGTGCAGGGTAGTGTTTTAGTTTAGGGAGCGGACTGGGAGGTTCGTGCTGGGGGTAGTGCTTTAGGGTTTACGGTAGTGTTGTGGTGTTTGTGTAGTGTAGGGTAGTGTTTTAAGGTTTAGTGTAGTGTCGGGAGGCCGTGCACGGTAGTGTTTGAGTGTAGGGACCAGACTGGGGGTAGTTGGAGGGTCGTGTAGGGGGTAGTGTTTTAGGGTAGCGTTGCGTGTGTAGTGTAGGGTAGTGTTTCAGGGTTTAGTATAGTGTCGGGGTCGTGGAGGAGGTAGTGTTTTGGCTTTAGGGTAGTGTTGTGGTGTGCGTGTAGTGTAGGGTAGTGTTTTAGGGTTTAGTATAGTGTTGGGGGTCATGCAGGGTAGTTTGTGAGTGTAAGGACTGGACTTGGGGTAGAGGATGGTTGTGCAGGGGGTACTGTTTTATGGTATTGTTGTGGTATTTGCGTAGTGTATTGCGTGTTTTAGGGTTTATTGTTGTGTCGGGTCGTGCAGGGTAGTGTGAGCATAGAGACCGGACTGGGGGGAGGGAGAGGGTCATTCAGGGTGTGGTGTTTAAGGGTAGAGTTGTTGTGTTTTTGAAGCGTACTGTAGGGTAGTGTTTTAGGGTTTTACGGTAGAGTCGGGGTCATGCAGGGTAGTGTTTGAGTATAGAGACCGGACTTGGGGTAAGGGGTGGGTCATGCAGGGGGTAGTGTTTTAGGGCTTAGGGTAGTGTTGAGGTGTTTGTGTAGTGTAGGATGGTGTTTTAGGGTTTAGTGTAGTGTCGGGAGTCGTGCAGGATAGTGTTTGAGTGTAGGGATCGGACTGGGGTAGGGGGAGGTTCGTGCTGGGGATAGGGCTTTAGGGTTTAGGGTAGTGCTGTGGTGTTTGTGTAGTGTTTTAGTGTTTAGTGTAGTGTCGGGGTCATGTAGGGTAGTGTAGTGTTATTGTGGGGAGAGGACTGGGGTTAGGGGTAGGGTTGTGCATGGGTACTAAATTAGGGTTTAGGGTAGGGAAGGGTAGAGTCACTTACCTTTCAAACTTTTACCATGAGGGTGTGTGCAGCTGCAGCATGCTGGACCTTTTGAGTGCCCAGCAATGTGATTGGAGGTTGCCGCTGGTGGCATCATGGACAGGCCGACCCTGTCATGGCGCACCCCTTGCACACAGCTGCACTTTAACCACCATGAGTCATGTGAAGTAACAGTTGGAGGAGAAAAGGTTGAATTCAGGCTTGGACCGGCCGCATGAGCAGTCCAGTGTTGACTGGAAGAAAAAAGAAGGCATGTGCTCGCTGGGCCTTGTCCATGTGCATCCAGCTTCGAGATTAAATATGTGAGATCATATCAGCGTGCCTTGGGTTTTTATTCCAGCTTGGCACCAGCCCAGGTCAAACAGGATTACTTTAGAAGCCATCCCAGAGTCATTGGATGATAATCCAACTACGTTAGAAGTCATTTTCACATCATCAGACATCATCAGGCTCCTGAAGTCATCAGCAACGCTTAGAAACGTGGCTTGATGATTTGAGGATGACTAGAAAATGACTACCTGATTACTTCAAAAGGTGCGATTGTTCCTGAAGACTTCTGGATGATCTGAAAATAACTTTCTCATTACTTCTTAAAACAAGATTGCTACTGATAACTTGAGGCAGAGAACGTGATTACCCAAGTTTCCTACTGTAGGCAAATAAGAATATCAGTTATTAGTATGCAATAGACTACATGGGGGATATATCATTGAGGTGATTACATCAGGAGTACATTTACATTGTAGTTTGTTACAATGGGAGTGCCTTTATTTTGCATCTAGAAAGATATTTCTTTTAAATGAGTTCCATATGTTGTGTAAAGGTTTATTTTATGTTTTATTCCACCTCTTCGTAGCACTATATATATATATATATATATATATATATATATATATATATATATATATATATTCACTCCACAAACCATCAAAGATTTTCGATGAAAAACGGGACACCCAGGGCTGCAGTGTACAAAAAGTTTATTCAGCAGATGAAGAAAGTACAGCGACGCGTTTCGCCATTACGGCTTGGTCACGCTGACCAAGCCATAATGGCGAAACGCGTCGCTGTACTTTCTTCATCTGCTGAATAAACTTTTTGTACACTGCAGCCCTGGGTGTCCCGTTTTTCATCGAAAATCTTTGATGGTTTGTGGAGTGAATTGACACAGCCAGCTGGTGGCTGCAACGGGACCGCCCACGCCAGCTTATCTCCTAACCAGCAGTGGTGGAGAGAATATATATATATATATATATATATATATATATATATATATATATATGTGTGTGTGTGTGAATATTTATAGAGTATTATATAATAGTAATATAAAATAATAGAATATAAAAAAATGAATAGAATATAAAGTTTACACATATGATATGCCTTTGTTTGTCTCCTTAATGGCCCTGACAGTCAAGTGTGTACGTTTTCAGAGGGGCGTTCCCCAGGCCACCAGAGGCAAATAACCCCAACTACCATGGTTGTAGCTAAGTAGCGCGTCTTAACCCCTTCGCTGCGCGCAAAATTTCACCGCGGTGCGGGCGGGGCTAAGGGTGGGCATGGCGCCGCGGTGCAAATGACAGCTCCTGGCATCATAAATCAAGGTGGGCGTGTGCTCATGACAGCCGGGAGCCATCAGAACTCCGCCCACTGATTAATTCTCTCACACAGGCGGGGAATTAACACCGCGTGGGCGGAGCGGCAACGTTCTGCTCCCGGCCGTCATAAGCACACGCCTACTGTGACTCGGCCGTCATGAGCACCGAAGGAGTTAATATAGTATTTCTCAAGTACTTCAATGAATGACAAAAATTATATTTTTAATTAGATTTTTAATCAGGTCTTCTGAATAATATATTTATAGTTTTCACTGTTAAGACACATTGGTATTTTTTAAGTGGGTAGCTCTCCATAGCAGAGTGTGTTAAAAACATACCAACACATTAATAATGAATAATTTGTCTTTTGTTGCCACATAATTAACTCAACCTTGCCAAAGTTTATTTTTCCATTATTGCATAGTTCCACTGGCTCTAATAATAACAAGTATATGTGGTTTTTACAGTAAAATAATACACAATTATATAAACCTGCGTGTGTTGTGAGAACATAATTCCAAGAGAAACTTTGAAACATCTTTGAAGTTCGAGTCCTGACGTCTGCTCAAATCCCGTGAGTGTTATCATCAGTATACCAAAAAAAGTGTAACTTCTGGCTCTTACATGTAAAAATATCTCGTTGTCATTACCACTGCTTGATGGCCACCAAGTTAATGTTGCTACTGTGAATTTGCTCTAGTCCCTCTTTTGTTTCTCCCATTGGCATGGATTGTTTTTGTATAGGAACGGAAGCGGAAGTTCAGTTACAGTGCGCCCGATGGCGAGGGGAATGCGAAAGAGCTGCTTCTGCGATCCGCGAAGCGCTTGGACTTGATGCAAAGCTCATTAAAGAGGGGAATCATTCAGTCGGTATTTTCTGAAAGGTGTAGCAGGCAAGAGGGATTCTAATTTCTTGCCTCTCGTCGCCGTTTCAGGATTCTTTAAGTGCTGCGCTTTGTTTAAAAGGCGAGAGCCCGCATTTTAAATGCAACCCAAAAATGTACTCATCCGCTTGGCGTGAAAGAGGCTCAGGAACTTAATTGTTGAGGGGTGGTTTTTGTTTGTACGAAAATGCGGTCTTGAAATATGTAGTTGTTCAACTACTCTAGTTCGAAGTTGTAATGTGGGACGGATAGAGAACGCACCTCGCGCTTGTATGGCATAATATATGTGTGGAAATCATTAAAAAAAAACTCGCCTTGCCAATATACCACCAGGTGCCCGGCCCTGTTGAGGGGTGCCAGCATCTACACAACACTGAAGGGCCACGATGTTGATGGGGCTGTTTTATACAGACTGGAAGTCAAAGTCGCGAGCTTTTTCTAAGTCCTTCTTACACATTTTAACGCAAATCCTGATAGTTACTGATTCAGCCATACTCGAGACGAATTGTACATGAAACAAACAGTGGCCTTAACTTACAGAAATATGTATTATATTTACATAAAATAAGTCCGAAGCGTGATTCGAACCCACGCCTCTTGGGGAGACTGCGACCTGAACGTAGTTAATAAGACCGCTCGGTCATCCTGACATATTCATGATAAGTGATTTGCTGATTATCACACTGTATACAGAAGAAGCTATACGGACTGTAATGCGGTTTACACATCCCGCCGATGCCGGAGCCGGCTCCAGACACTTCCACTAACAGGGTGGCTCTCTTTTGTTTCAGCTTTTTAATTGTTGTCCTTTATAGCTTGCACTGCGCATGGAAATGTTGTTCGTCTTTTCTACCAGAGATGCAGGAGTTGTGTGATTTATTGTGACGCAGGATAGCTACCTTCACACTCATCTGTAGGAACGTTAATGCACCCAATAATGCTAGGACTCAGGGTGGTGCTTTTTGTAGATCTTTATTCCTAAGAGTGCCGGGAATACGTGACTCTCTCTCGGAGCCGTCAGCGCCACACAAAATGGTCACCTTCCGGTTCCGCCTCCCGGACTTCCGGTTCCGGCGCTAGTCACATCGACTAGACCGTCACCACATATCTCCCTCCTTTATGCAACTAACAATAACAACAAGGTTAAACACTCTTACTTATTGTCCATATCGAAATCCTGGAACCTCTTGGGAGTTCTCACGATTCTTCCAGCTCTCGTTCTCACCCTTCCTTCGACCTGTTCACCTTCTTGTGCACCAAGCCTGGCGCTCTCTCCTCGTGTCTCAGTTCCTTCTCCTTTCCTTTCCAGTCTCTCATCTTCGCATCCCTTCTTGCCTGTGACCCATCCTATACCACTTTCTCCGTTGCTCCCTTCACGTTCGCTCTATTGCTCCTCCACCTGCCGTGTCCCATCTTCAACCTGCTCTTGTCTCTCTCCTCGACGTTCCTCTTCCACAGTCTCGACGTTCCTTTCTTCGCATTCACCAGCTTCCTCCCTCCATCGCAGGATTTTGCTGCATTTCGCCATTCTGTCCTGCGACCATATCTTGCCATCACTGAGTAGTGCTGATCTGGCGTATGGCTCTAAAACTTGCAGGGGCGGTGTGAACTTGCTCTCGCCCTTCCTTCTCATGGTCGCTACCTTCACTCTCACCCAGTCACCCTTCTCTAGTGACACTTCTTGCACATTCCGTCTCTTGTTGAAATGTTCTGTATATGTCTCTTGTGCCTTTTCCAGATTCCTTCCAACCACTGCTGGCGACCATTTACTCTGTATCACCATCTGTCTCCACACGATGTTATCCTTGGTGAACGGCTCTCTGCCTCTCAGTATTTTGAAGGGGCTGTAGCCTGTGCTCCCTGGTGTGATGCGGTAGGCCCACAGCATCTTGGGTAGCTCCTTTTCCCAATCTTGCCCATCGTTTATGGCCGCTTGGATTGTCCCCATAATCACTCGATTAAAACGTTCCACTTGACCATTTCCTGCGGGGTGGTATATGGGAGTGTGTTTAACCTCAATCCCATTCCTGGATGTGTAGGCTTCCCATTTGGTGGAGACGAACTGTGGCCCTTTGTCGCACGTTATGACCTTGGGGATGCCATCCTTTATAAATACTGTGTTCAAGAACGATACCACCGCCTCAGTGTCCACCGTGTCCCTTACTTCCACTTCCGGCCACTTGGACTACCTGTCAATCAAGACTATGGCGTATTTCTGTATTCCTTCAATGTTCAGGATGGGTCCTATGATGTTGATAGACACCATCTCCCACGGTCCTCCAGGCACAGGAAACTTCCCTAACTGTGGCCTTAGCATAGTCTGGGATTTGTCCGCTTTGGAACACGAGTCACACTGCCTTACATATCTCTCCACTTGGGCATCGATAGCTGGCCACCAGTACGCCTGTCTGGCTAGGGCTTTGGTCTTCGTGATCCCCTGGTGACCTTCATATAACAGCGCCATCAGGTGTTCAATGAGTCCCTGGGGAGGAATGATTTTGTCGCCTCTGAGCAGAAACATGGGGTCTTCTCCCAGTGACAGTTCGTCTCTCACTTCCCAATATCTCCTCAATGCCTCCTTAAGGTGCCTCTTCTCCGGCCATCCATGCATGACATATCCTTTGATCACTTCCAAATCCTCATCCATTTTGTAGGCCACCGCCCACTCCTGCGCGCTGATTACCTTCTCCATGTCCTGTACTGTCGCTACCATGTAGCCTTCCCATCCTGGTGCCTCCAGCTCCTGCGGCCCTTCCATGGCTGCCGCTCTACCCAGGAAGTCAGACACTTTGTTCTGGGGGCCCGGTATGTACTCCACCTCATACACGAAGTCCAAAAGCCTTAGTGTCCTCTTGGCTATTCTTGGATGTTAAGACTTTCATCAGAGGTTTATGGTCGGTACGGACCAAAAACTTGGCTCCCCACAGGTACTGTCTGAAGCGTTCCATCGCCCACACCACCGCTAGCATCTCCTTTTCGATGACACTGAATCTTTCTTCAGTTGGAGCCAGGGCTCTGGACGCGAAACAGACCGTGGATAGCTCACCATTGTCGGCTTGTTGCATTAATACCGCCCCAAGGCCCTTGTCGCTTGCATCCGTGGTGAGTATGGATTCAGCCGCAGTGTCGAAACCCTTGAGTGGAATGGCTCTACTCATTTCTTGTTTCAAAGCCTCAAACTCCTCCTGCTCGTCCTTACCCCACTTGAATCTGTTCCTCTCTTTCAGCAATTGGCGTAGACAGTGCGTCTTGGTGGCGAAATTGGGGATGAACTTACTAAAAACTTAGGCCATGCCCAAGAATGACCGTACATATTCCTTCTTCTCCGGCGGGGGGGGGTGAGCGTTCTGTATCGCCTCCATGTTGGTCCTCTTTGGTTCAATTCCCTTTTCGCTAACTTCATGGCCCAGGTAGGTAACTGATGAAACGCCGAATTTGCACTTGGACCATTCTGCGGTGAGCCCACTTTCTTGCAACGTGCGTAGCACCACGTGCAGTTTCTCATTGTGTTCTTGCTTGGACTTCCCCATCACGAGGATGTCGTCTTGAAAAAACTGGACTTCTTCCACCTTGCGAAGGAGTCTGTGCATCAGATTTTGAAATACAGCCGCCGCCGAGGCCCGGCCGAAGGGCATCCTGACGAATTTGTAACACCCAAACGGCGTTATGAAGGAAGTAAGGTGGCTGCTGGAGGGATGGAGTTTAACCTGATGGTAGGCTGAGGACAAGTCCACCGTTGAGAACCACTTGGCTCCCTTTGTTTTGGCAAGCATCTCACTTATGCGTGGGAGTGGAAATTTGTCAATGAGGATGTTTTTATTAAGTTCTCTGAGGTCCACACACAGCCTCACTTTCCCGTTAGGCTTTTGAGCGACCACTAAGGGCGACAACCATTCTGCACTCTCCATGGCCTGGATCACTCCGCTTTTCTCCGATCGGTCGAGTTCTTCCTGTACCGCTTCTCTGCAGCGAAAAGGGATGTTTCGGACCTTGTGAATAACAGGTTGCGCTCCTTCTTTCAGCCTTATCATGTGTTTGAACTTGGCCAATTCACCTATCTGTCCACTGAACACCTCAGGGTATCCTCTACGCCAGACTTCCTCCTCATGATCCTCCTTCATATCCATTAGCAACACTTTCTCAATACCTCCTGGATTCAGCATGATTCCCAATGCTCCCTGATCTTTCCAGCTGAGTACTGAGGGACCCTTTTCTGCCACGTAGAGTTTGCAGTTGGCTTGGCGTCCCTTGAATTCGAAAAGCAACGGGCAATATCTTAACATTGGTATCCTCTGTCTGGTGTACGTGACAGGTCTCACATCCATAGGACGTAGCTCCTCCTTCACTTTCGACCTAATATTCTCTTCCCATATGTGTCGTTGGACAATCGTTATGGGAGCTCCTGAGTCCACTATCATTTCAAATGGTACTCCTCCTATGTGCATGTTGAGCTTTGGTTTGTCTGATTCCTTGCTTCCGACTTCCAGGTCTTGGGCCTCAATGTAGAGGAGTTCCTCCAGTTCTTCTTCCTCTGCCTGTGTTTCTTCCTCTTCCCGCTGTCCTTGGTCTATGTATTTGACGGTGGTTCCTTTGGGCTTCCGACGGCACACCTTCTCATAATGGCCGAACACTCCGCAGAAAGCGCACTTAGCCCTAAATGCTGGACATGCTTTGTCGTTGCCCAAGTGCGATATACTCCCACATATGTAGCAACTTGGTCTCCCCTCTCTTCCTGTCTTCGGGGTTGCTCCGCCATGCTGCTGGTTCCGTCTAGTTTCTTGGGACCTGGGGATATCCCGTTGCCTAGGATTGTCTCCTTTGTTGTGTAGCATGACTCTACATACCGTTGGTGCACCTCCATTGTCCTTCCTGGCTGCTTGTACGCACCTTTTAGACATCTCTGCCTTCTTTACCTGGGCCCACACCTCCTTCAGAGGGGCGTCACCGTTGACCCAGAGTTTTTCCTGAATGTGTGTACTTGTCGTGTGCATTATAATTTGATCCCTTACTAGATCGTCGTGGAGGACGCCGAATTTGCATGTCAGTGCTAATTTCGCAAATGCTGCCACATACTCATCGACCGTCTCGCTGCTCTCCTGCTTCCTCTGGAAAAAATTGTATCTGTCGATAGCCACACATACCACCGGCCTGTAATGCGCATCAAGGTCCTCTATGGCGTGTTTGAACACCTCAGTGTCGTTGGCATCTCTCGGTTCCTTGACGATGGTGTCATACACCCTCAGCCCCTCCGGACCTAGATTGTGTAACAGTATTTTCCGTCTTCTTTGTTCTGTGTAAGCAACTTCACTTTCTTCTTCTAAGGCCTCCAAATAGTTTTTGAGGTATCGCTTCCAATCTTCCCACGGCATTGAGGGTTCACCTCTTTTGGGAAGGAAGGGAACCATGTGGGTGAGAGAAGCGGACGGAGTCGCCATCTTGCCTGCGCTCCTCTGGCCTGCCTGGGCGGGGACCGCGTTATTTGGCGGGCTGCCTGGAGCTTGTCTGGCGTCTGTGTCTTCCTCGCTCTCCTCTCTGCTGCTCACGCTTCCTGTGGCACCTTCTGTGGGTATGCTTGCCTGTGGTCTGCCCCTTAATGCTCTGCTTGGCCCCTCACTTCGCTTCTGCTGCTCCGCCAGCGTGCCTTGGATCAGGGGTGCGCGGGCGTGTGGCTGTGCTCACCTCTGCCACTGCCAATGTCGATTGACCAGTCGCTGTGCCCCCCGACTATAGCTTTCCACCTATGTGTCGACGGTTACCCCCCTGAGTGGGGCCGCGCTGGGTGACCTGACTGCGTGGGGCCGCCGCGCTCCGGAACTGTGGAGCGTCGCTGTTACCTCTGTTGCGGGGGGGGGGGGGGCTGCAGTGTATTATGTCCTCTGCCGCGCTCCGGGAATTGGGCAAAATCAACTGGCTGGTGTGCACCTTCAGCCCAGCAACCCTTTGTCCGTGTGGGTGTGATCTGTTCCTTCCTCGTACTTTCTCTTCGTCCGATCCCGGTTCTCACTTCCTTTTATTCTTTTTTTTTCCTGAATGCCTGCGGTCAGTCCTGATCCCGCCTCGTCGCCATTGTAGGAACATTAATGCACCCAATAATGCAAGGACTCAGGGTAGTGCTTTTTGTAGATCTTTATTCCCCGGAGCGCCGGGAATACGTGACTCTCTCTCGGAGCCGTCAGCGCCACACAAAATGGCCGCCTTCCGGTTCCGCCTCCCGGACTTCCGGTTCCGGCGCTAGTCACATCGACTAGACCGTCACCACATCATCTGCTACGGAATTTTCTCTCAGTGTCTGCAGATCAATATGGGCTTAGAGTTTGCCATACGATAGCCTCGGCTGTGCAGCCTTCAGGGCGCTATATATAGTCACGAGGTGCCTGCCTGCTTCAACCCTGCTGTAGAGCTGGGTTTCTCTACATTGGAGATAAGTGGGTGGTTATTGTAATTCTATTGAATCACTCTATTGAATTTGTTTCCAAATTTCAAGTCTGACTATTTTCAATAAAAAAGATTCTAAACAAGTCAAACAAACGGAAAAATAGTATCTTCAAAATCAAGCAAATACATTTACAACCTGCATGCAGCAGCCTCAGCTGTCAGTAAAGCTTCCACGGGTCACAGAGTCATGCTGTCCCATAGTGTCATTTTTAGCACTCTGAAGCCAGATCCGAATTTGAATCTTGGTGGGACCTGACTGAGTTTTTTTAATCAGGATAATATACTGCTATGAATCCATATTAAAACTCTTTTGGCAACAACACAGCCTCCCTTTTTACACACAAAGAACAGTGCGAGGGGACCCCGTTTGTCATTTGTGTATCCCACTCAAGAACAGGACACAATGACTAATTCCAGTCCAGGCTGGTTATCTCTCCCAGGGTCTGTTTAGGTTGAGACACATTCTCGGCATTATTATGGTAACCGCCTCAATACATGTACAAGCTGGGAGTGTTCGGGTAGTGGCAACTGCCCGAGTATAGGCGCGACCGTCTAACACCGAGTGCTTAATGTAAAGCACACAGGTGTTGATAAATAGCGCTGCTGTCGTGGTTTTCGTAAACACTTCCCAGAGTCCCTTTGCAAATAAATAACACAAGTGACTGCTCAAAATTTTAAAGGTTTGTGTCTTTGATGCTGTTTTCGTTGCGTTTATTGGCGCTGTAGTGTCAGTAGGTGTAAACTACAACGTTTAAGTGGCAAATAAATTTTTTCAATTTATAACTCCGAGGGAAAGTCCTGGTGGGCATTATGTTTTTCTTCATTTGTTCTTGCCGTTCATGCTCTTTAACACCCCTGCATTATTAGTAGGGCTCCCGGTTTAATGGTATGTATGTTTTAAACATTTCTGTTTGTACTTATCCATATTTTTTTGGGACATTTTATCTGTATTTATCCATATTTACTTTGTTTTGCGTATAAATGAAGTTGAAAACATGTACATTTCCATATTTATTTAACTGGACTCAGACTTTGATAACTATCGTGTTTTAGCTAGTTAGGGTGCCAAATATTACAAAGCAATACATCCACTGGTAAAGGCTACCATTATACCATACATGGATGTTGACATATGCCCTTATTTTGAGAAGTTTCAACCTGTTTTTTAATTTACCACGCTGTCCATCTGCTCAGCTGCTCGCCTATACTATAATTCATGAAAGATAGAACGGAGAGTCATTTAAAAGGAAGCACAATTTTCTGTATTTATCCACTTTTAAAAATAAATGCAGACAGAAAACACATTTTTTTTTGTCTGTATTTATCTGTAAAAACGGAAAACAGGGTCCCTCAATTATTAGGAAGATGCATGACTCCGCCTCTATTGTAATTAACAATTATGGCTTTTTTCGGCGAGCGTAAAGGACCTA
The DNA here is from genome assembly GCF_964261635.1 of Lissotriton helveticus. NCBI lineage: Eukaryota > Metazoa > Chordata > Amphibia > Caudata > Salamandridae > Lissotriton > Lissotriton helveticus. Next base: position 163,286,283 of record NC_136062.1, on the reverse strand, counting down.
AAATCCAGGTGGCTTTCGTGAATGTGGGGCGTTCTTTAGGACCCTGAACACAGACTTTTAAATGAGGCACTGCCATTAAGGGGTAGAAGTTGAGCCAGAAAATCGAGCGAAAATCGAGCTAAAGCTGAAAAGACATGGGCTGGCTCTTAGAACCCATACACAAGTTGAGCCTTGAAATTGTTGTCTATGTAAATCATGCAGCAAATATTTCAATAGAATATGATACTGTGTCTTTAAAACCTCTAACACGCGTAAGCGTTTCACATTGAAATATCAGATGATATCACTGCATTGATTAATATTTGTTATAAGTGTTGCACTGATAAACATTCCTGCCTCCAGTCTGATAGCAGACCTGTTGGAGTCCAAAAAGGCAAGTCTGTTGTCATGTGTACCCTATATGTGGCCTACATTCGGATTCTGCACAGAGTAACATTATACGTAATGAAATCAAATATTGGAGATTTTTGTACAAAGCACATCCTGAATGCCAGTATTTGAAGGTGCTCTCTCAAACATGTGTTAATGAACAAAAAGAAGACTCGAAAGGGGAACTAAGTATTTGCCTGGGACCACACAATTTGGTCCAGCCGGGAAGCCAGGACTGATCCCAGTTTCATGATTTGACACTGATCGATTTAGCCACAATATGTGTATCTGTTTTCCCATCCACATTAATACATTGCCTTTAATTGGGAGTGCTTAAACTTACCAGGGTCACGAGGAGAGAGATTGCCCTGCACCATCCACGAGCCGCATTAATCACTCGATGAGCGCAGGAGCCCTGCAAGCTACCGCCACCAACCGCGCCGCCGCCCCGGGACTACGTATCCCGGCAGCCTTTGCGGCGGCGCGCTGCCCTGACGCGCCTTGAGCGCCAGGAGGGGCCTTAAAGACACTGAACCCTCGGTGGAGCGGGGGAGTGCTTAAACTTACCAGGGTCACGAGGAAAGAGATTGCCCTGCACCATCCACGAGCCGCATTAATCACTGGACGAGCACAGGAGCGCTGCAAGCTACCGCCACCAACCGCGCCGCCGCCCCGGGACTACGTATCCCGGCAGCCTTTGCGGCGGCGCGCTGCCCTGACGCGCCTTGAGCGCCAGGAGGGGCCTTAAAGACACTGAGCCCTCTGTGGAGAGGGGGAGTGCTTAAACTTACCAGGGTCACGAGGAAAGAGATTGCCCTGCACCATCCACGAGCCGCATTAATCACTGGACGAGCACAGGAGCGCTGCAAGCTACCGCCACCAACCGCGCCGCCGCCCCGGGACTACGTATCCCGGCAGCCTTTGCGGCGGCGCGCTGCCCTGACGCGCCTTGAGCGCCAGGAGGGGCCTTAAAGACACTGAGCCCTCGGTGGAGTGGGGGAGTGCTTAAACTTACCAGGGTCACGAGGAGAGAGATTGCCCTGCACCATCCACGAGCCGCATTAATCCCTGGACGAGCGCAGGAGCGCTGCAAGCTACCGCCACCAACCGCGCCGCCGCCCCAGGACTACGTATCCCGGCAGCCTTTGCGGCGGCGTGCTGCCCTGACGCGCCTTGGGCGCCAGGAGGGGCCTTGAAGACACTGAGCCCTCGGTGGAGCGGGGGAGTGCTTAAACTTACCAGGGTCACGAGGAGAGAGGTTGCCCTGCGCCATCCACGGGCCGCGTTGGTCGCTGGACGGGCGCGGGGGCGCTGCGGGCTACCGCCACCAACCGCACCGCCGCCCCGGGACTACGTATCCCGGCAGCCTTTGCGGCGGCACGCATCCCTGACGCGCCTTGAGCACCAGGAGGGGCCTTAAAGACACTGAGCCCTCGGTGGAGCGGGGGAGTGCTTAAACTTACCAGGGTCACGAGGAGAGAGATTGCCCTGCACCATCCACGAGCCGCATTAATCACTGGACGAGCGCAGGAGCGCTGCAAGCTACCGCCACCAACCGCGCCGCCGCCCCGGGACTACGTATCCCGGCGGTCTTTGCGGCGGCGCGCTGCCCTGACGCGCCTTGAGCGCCAGCAGGGGCCTTAAAGACACTTAGCCCCCAGTGTCGCGGGAGCGTGCAGGGCTAAGCCCGGGCAAAGGGCGGGACGGGCCACCCTCCTTCCGATTTGGTCCAGCGCCCTATCGCATTTGACGAAAGGTATTTACTCATTCACTTATGATTCCTTGGCCATTTGATTAGCGTCATATCCCTTACTTCTTGACATCTACGATACAGAGCCAAGGTACTCGTACTAATTTTCTATATATGTACTTAAAATTTCCTGGAGATTATACTACATTATGACGAAAGTGAAAAAAACTCCCATTGCTACCAGATCCTCCACAAGGAATAAAGTGGTCCCCACCACACCCCTTCCTACTTTTACTGCAATAGACAAAATGCTGCAAAAAACTATAGGCGTAGTGGCAGACGCAATTCAAAACACAGAGAGACGCCTCTCACTAACCCCCAACTTATGTTTTCCTGACCTATCATTACATACCACTGCTGCTATTAATACTCTCGATATCACAATAAATTCACAGGACTCGCTTCTAATGGAATCCTTCACAGGACTGCCAAGTACTCAGCCTAGAGAAACATCGACTGTAGACACAAGCATACCAATAATTTGTAATAGTGGGGTAGGTAGTAAACCACTGACCTATAGCCCACAGGCACAATTGACGTTTTCATCTTCCCCCAAAACTACACTTACAAATTTACTGTGTGCGGAGGGTTTACCATCAATAAATTCCGCAGAGGGCGAAAAAGGAAAATATAGCTTGTCAACTAAACCAAAAAGCCGATACAGGAAAAAATTCAAACCAAGCAGAAGATTACTTTCCCGACCAATTTGTAAATATAAGTTGACAGGGAAGGACATTTGGTCTACCTTTAGATTGGCCAAACAGACAAATAAGACATTAGAGTACATCACCGTCTAGCTTGATGGAACTTAAACAGCCAGTTAATATACTTGGCAATACAGATTGGTTGAGTCAGACTGATCTCTCAACTGCAAGTGGCGACAATACACTTTTGTCACAACTAGATCAGTTAATAAGGTCTCTCTTGTTACCCAAACGAGAAAGATTAACTAAACTGGAAGAATTTATCGAGAAATCTGAGGCTACACAAAATAGGAACATAGCCCTAGTGCTAGAGACACTTAGATCATTATCAACAAAAGAGAAATCAGTCAAATGTTTTTTAAAATCGATTAATAATAAAAGTGTCTATCCTAAAAATTCGCCCCATAATGACAACAAGAAACAGCCCTCACTCCCTCCTTTGATAGATTTAGCCTCAAATGTCGCTTACGCAAACTTAAATGTATCAAACAACACTGCAGCTGCAATAGTTTTAGATCCAATTGCTGATCCCGAGTCCCTTCTAGTTGAAATCGACGAGAGTGAATGGGCGGCAGAGGGCTTAAGCACGGAAAAACATGTTGTCCAGCATGGACCCCCAAGGCACATAGCTCTAAAAAACATACCTATAAATGATCTCCTAGAAAAAACCAATCCGAAACCCGCAAAAAAACCAATTTACATTAACCTCTCCCCTGAGTCTCATCCATTTACAATAGTTATGATAGGTGTCCCAAAGTTGAGCGAGGAGAAAATAGAAACACATGGGGAATTACAAAACAAGGTGAGCCATTGGCTAACCACACATAGACCGCTTCCTCTACATCTTGACGGTGGTATAGCCCATGTCAGGAGGGTAGATTGGGTGGGATATAGATTCAAGTCCACCGAAGGAGATTGTATTATTGTCACATTTAAAAGCCCTCGTGTGGCAAGCTACATTACTAGTTGGAGGGACAGTTCCATAAACAGTCTGATCCGCACAATGGATCTCAGATATTTCTATCCCTCAAATGGCCGTGGGTCAAATACTAGGTATTAACATCCTAGGGGATCAGAGAGAGCTTTATCCCCAAAATACCCAATACTATAATTGGGATACTATAGGCAATTATACTGACTACAATACAGGGAGGGGAGGTATATATCAGGCACCCCAACAGGAATCTCCCCTTTCTTTATTCACGAATAATCAGTACAATGTCCCAATCTCAAATAGATTTAATGCTTTCTATGAGCAGTGCGACCTGGAGGGGGTTGATTGACTATTCGAACCACGAACCCCCTCTGTATACAAAGACAAGGCCAACCATGTGATAACATCGGGCAAAAGTGATGGCACAAAGGATCCACATGCCATTAAAATCATAGAGAGTCTTTCACTGCCCGAACAGATGGGCCCAGAAACAAGTACTCTATCAGTGAGCCCACCTCTACAAATTAGAACCGAATTATTCGCAGACCATCTAGAGGCTCCTATTCGTGATCCAACTAATACAGAATTTAAGTATAACGCCACTGAAGAACATGTAGCCAAGCGACTAAAGTCTATCCATTTGAAAGCTGCCAATCCTGTTATCATGGCCATTGAGTCTGAAGTAGATATCAGCTCCTCCTGTAATACAAGTCTGGTTTCCTGGAATACGGCCGGCCTGGCTGACAAGGTCTGTGACTCCACCTGGTTCTCTTTCGTTAAACAACATGCAGTGATATGCCTGCAAGAAACATGGCTGGTAGATAGCAACACTGCTCACATCGAGGGATATCAATGTTTTTTTACAGTGGAAGAGCAAGAGGGGGCCTGGCAATATATATAAGTCTGGCTCTTACCCACCACAAAAACATTCGATACACAGGAAATAGGAATATTCAAGTTCTCGACTTGAAAAGGGGTAAATACACCTTGACCTTGATTAATTTTTACAACGGAGTAAATCAGTCCGGAGAATGCAATCTATCAAAGCTGAGTGACTTCCTTACAGATAATGAAAGGTCTCTGTCGACTAAACTGTTGATTGCCGGTGATTTTAATGCCCATCCATGTGGAAACCCAGGAGAGACGCCCATGGGACACCTAGGGTGCAACAGATTAAACGGTTTTCACTTTGACCACTCCAGGCGTGGAACTCTGTTTAATAATTTGATGGATAAAAACAACTTATCTTCTGCAATGTCTATGACGGCGGAGCACATCCTCTTTCAAGTTCCCACATATAAAGGCAATATAAATGGCTCGTATATAGACCACATTTTGATATCTACGGACCTTGCTAACTTTGCCTCGGACTTTCGCATTCAATTAAATGCCCTTAGTGATCATAACCCGATTTCTATCGTCTTGGGTGGTGGCATTCTTGACTTACGTAAACGCAGCGAGGGCCGGGGAACTACAAAGTGCATTATTGGAAAACGTCGACTAAAATGGACAATGGTGGACTGTGATAATTTATATAACTCGATAACCAATCTTTGCAGTTCTTATGTCTTAATTTGTTTGTCTCCTACATCATCTCCAGGCCAAACTTTGTCTGCCTTTGAGGGGATCACAGATAAGGTGGGGTCCCTGTTGATGTTACCAGCAAATGGGCAAGCTGGAAAGAACCCAAAGTGGTTCGAACATTCTTGCACTAAAGCAAACAGAGATCTCAAGACGGCGTTAAAAGCCAGACCTAGAGATCTGGTATGTATTAAGGCCACGCGAGCACTATACAAAAAAGCCATTGCTCTACGGAAAAAAGAGATAAAGGTAAAAACCTGGGAGTCCCTCTTGGATCCCAATAACTTGGGCAATAGCGCAAGGTTTTGGGAAATCATCAATAAACCTCTGTTTGACGACCCAAGCAATACGGTCCTTGGTACAAACATCCCAAAAGAAGACTGGGTCATTCATTTTAGCACTATTTTTAAAAGTGACAAGCCACAGGCAGTGTATAATTCTATTACTCCTATGGAGAACTTCTTACAATATTCAATAAATGAGGTAGAAAAAGGTATCCAAGACCTAACCTGTAATAAGGCTCCTGGCCCTGATGGCCTCCCCCCAGATCTCTTTAAATCACGTCCAACACTATGGGCTCCAGTCCTTACTGCAGTAATTAACGCTGCGGCAGCCTCTGGTTGTCCCAAATCGTGGGGAACTTCTACTATAGTTCCCGTATTTAAAAAAGGAGACCGCAATAGTCCACTTTGCTACAGGCCCATATCCCTAATTAATTCTGTAGCTAAAGTAGTTGGGGGTGTAATTTTAAATAGACTAACAGCCTGGGCAGATGAAAACAACGTAATTTCCCCAATCCAATATGGATTCAGGCCAGGTCATTCAACAATCACCCAGTGTCTGAACCTATATATGATTCTGGGGAAATATACCATGGCCAAGAAAGGTACAATTCACATGGCATTCATGGATCTATCGTCGGCTTTCGACAGTGTGGACCGAGGTAGACTATGGGATGTCCTGGCGAAAATGGGTATAGAACAAAACCTAATAAATTTTTTAGCAGACTTGCACTCTGACACAAGAGCAAATGTCAGATATACACAAGACTTAAAAGTGACTAGGAAAATTGGAATACACCGGGGCGTTCGCCAAGGGTGTATCCTAGCCCCATTCCTGTTTAACCTGTATATCAATGATCTTGAGGAGTGTCTTCTGAGCACGGGAGTTGATTACCCCTATGTTGGGAGGAAAGGACTCAATAATCAAAAGAAGAGTGTCTATGGAGAAGGCTAAGCCGTTCTAGGGAGCACAAAAACCAACCACACTGGGATGTTGAAGAAAGCCCTCACTCACCACCTAGTGATGACATGCTTCATCATCGGGCCCCACCAAAGAGACCGAGTGTCTCTTTGGTGTGCTGCAACGCCAGGATTACTGCGGAGCGGGATGGTGAGTTTATGGCGTGTTGAGTGCAATGTAAACTAGTGAATGGTGGGGGTATTAAAATAGTCAGTAGTGTATCTGAGGTAATAATTTTATTAAATGATCACTAAAGACAAAAGATATTAAAATATGTGAGGAAACAGTCCACTTTAATCGAGTGGTGGGTTCCTAAAGGGTAGTCGACATGTTTCTTGCCATCGAAACGGTGTTAATTTACCCGGCAATTCATCAGGACTGTGTGTGGTAAACCCTGGCGGTATGGGCACACTAAGGCCCACCCTTACCTAGGGACGTGAGTGTGAAAATTAAATAAAGGTGAAAAAAGTGCAAAAAAATTAGGAATGATTGAACTATTCCTAATTACTCCTGGTTTAGGAGGCTTCTACTTATCGTTTCTGCACTTTATAGGTGTTGGGAATGAACACCATGGGTCTCAGGAGGGGGGTGGAAGCGTATTCGGCACACCGCCCTTGGCGCTCAGCACCCGCAGTCTACCTACGTCGCCCTCGAACCGGACCCCGGGAGGAAAGGACTGCCGGTACTGCTTTATGCGGACGATGCAGTCCTGATATCCAGGACTGCAACAGGCTTACAAATTTTGTTACAAGCGTTTCATGACTTTATGAAGTCGCGGGATCTGAGTATTAACAACTCAAAATCCTATGTCATGAAGGTAGGCCTGGGGTGTAAAAAGCCAAACTCCTTTTACATTAATGGAGAGAAAATCCCCGCTGCAAAGACATTTTCTTATTTGGGAGTCCTTTTTGACCATCAGCTGAATTGGGGACCCGCACTACAGAGGAAAACTTGCGAGGTAATTAGGGCTAATGCAGCAATACATGATTTCGCTAGAAAAATGGGAAATAGCCCAGTGGCCGCATTGCTCCAACTTTACCAAGCAAAAAGTGTATCTATTGCATGCTATGGAAGCGAGCTATGGGGGTTCACTTCCCTCAGAGGGCTAGAGGTCACAGAAAATTGCTTTTTAAAACAGGTCTTGAGGGTACCAAGGGGCACAGGTAATTTCTCTGTTCATGAAGAATTGGGTATGCCCTACTTGAGCGACAGAATAGCCGTCAACCCCATACTCTGTTGGCTGAACTGTTGGACAAATACTGAAATAACCCTTACCCAACAAATTCTGAAAGAAGCACTATTATGGGAAAATGGTCTTAAGGTTCCCTGGCTCAGATATATCAGTAAATGTTTATCTGATCTAGGACGCCCAGACCTTTTTGCATCTCCAGACCGAACCACTAAATCTGATGTCGTCTATGTAAAGAAGACCTTCATAGCCTCTAGGTTTTAAGCCCGTGAGGAGACTGAATTAAAAAAAGACAGTGTCCGGAAACATATGCTATTAAAAACCAGCTTGCAAATGGAACCGTACCTGTCATAGCCCATAAAGGGCTATGATCGCTTTCTGCTTTCGAGGTTTCGTCTTGATCTATCTCATCTTCTACTGGCCACACCTAGGGGGGGCCCATCGAGGCCAAGTGTTGCCACCTTGCGGCTGCGACGAAAAGTCTCCGCAAGATTTGGCACACTTTTTATTTATCTGCCCCTTTTATCTTATACCAAGTAAGCTATACTTAAAACCAATCCTCAAACAATTGAATTTTGTACAAATCCGCCCAGCACTTTATTACCTTCAATTACTAAGCTATGAATGCACTTTATTTGTATGTAGTTTTTTAAAACTTGCAATTAAATTTAGGGCAAGTATGGAGGGTTAAATGTGCTGTGCTGAGAGATATATTTTTATATTAATACAACTATGTCTATTTATAAACTTTTATTGTATTGTATACACTGTCTGTAATCTTTTTCACTTTAAGAGTCGTTTAATAACACATGAATTTTTAAGTGTTAATTGTAAATTTTTATTGAAATGTACTTTTATGGATGTTACTATGAACATTCGAATAAAGTTTCTTGACTGACTGACAGGTGGCTTTCGTTAATGTGGGGCGTTCTTTAGGACCCTGAACACAGACTTTTAAATGAGGCACTGCCATTAAGGGGTAGAAGTTGAGCCAGAAAATCGAGCGAAAATCGAGCTAAAGCTGAAAAGAGATGGGCTGGCTCTTAGAACCCATACACAAGTCGAGCCTTGAAATTGTTGTCTATGTAAATCATGCAGCAAATATTTCAATAGAATATGATACTGTGTCTTTAAAACCTCTAACACGCGTAAGCGTTTCACATTGAAATATCAGATGATATCACTGCATTGATTAATATTTGTTATAAGTGTTGCACTGATAAACATTCCTGCTTTCAGTCTAATAGCAGACCTGTTGGAGTCCAAAAAGGCAAGTCTGTTGTCATGTGTACCCTATATGTGGCCTACATTCGGATTCTGCACAGAGTAACATTATACGTAATGAAATCAAATATTGGAGATTTTTGTACAAAGCACATCCTGAATGCCAGAATTTGAAGGTGCTCTCTCAAACATGTGTTAATAAACAAAAAGAAGACTCGAAAGGGGGAAATAAGTATTTGCCTGGGACCACACAATTTGGTCCAGCCGGGAAGCCAGGACTGATCCCAGTTTCATGATTTGACACTGATCGATTTAGCCACAATATGTGTATCTGTTTTCCCATCCACATTAATACATTGCCTTTAATTGATACCACCTGATTAGAGCCTAAATGACGGTCCAAAACCACTTACTTTTGGACTGTTTTACATAGTGCAACTCAAACCTTTCCCAAGGAAATGAAAACTTAAAAACACGCAGAGAATACACTACACTTTTTTTTTGTATCGGTGCAGGGACATTTTTTCAGATTCACAGGTTGGTAAACCAAAGCTGGGATTTGATCCTGCTTCTCAGGAGTGTCGCTTCCATTGGTGCAGCAGGTGCATTGGTACTGGGGCATATAGGCCTTGAGTGTCCAACTGAACCCTGCCTATTTCTGTATTTTACCACGCAAACAGCAGTCATGGGGGCATTTCTTCCTTTCACTAGTGCCCATGACACACTGCTGGTGCCCCATGTAACAGGGTTGGCATCTCTAACCACTAGACCACATCTTTGGCTGTGAAAGCTTGTCTCGGCAAATGGTGCTATAGATGATGGTTGTTGGGGTGAAAAGGGACATGCCAGATGGGCAGTGCAATGTGCAGGTGACCAGAAAGCCATGGCGGCTCCTTGTGGGAGTGCTACATGGTGGTAGGGTGGGGGGTAGAAAACTCCGGAATTGGGCTGAACGGAGTTGAGTAAAGAAATAAATAAAACTAATTACATTGCGCATGCTGCAACGCCACATCGGCGGTAGTGTTTGAGTGTGGGAACCGGACGGGGGGTCGGGGAGGGTCATACTAGGGGTAGTGTTTTAGGGTTTAGGGTAATGTTGTGTTTGTGTGAAGTAGTGTTTTATAGTTTAGAGTGGTGCTGGGGGGTTGTGCAGGTTAGGTTTGAGTGTAGGGACCGGACTGGGGGTCAGGGAGGGTCGTGCTGGCAACCCTACTTTATATTCATTTTAATGAAATGCATTCTCACTCTATGGCAGTAAATCTGAAATACGAATGTAAGGTATAGGCAGAGCGGAGGTTTCAGGGAACCTGAATAAACAAGCATTTGCAATGCAATACGACTCACATTTACAAGAGTTTAGGCCATTGGTATTGTAAATGACAATGCCTTTTATTTATATTTTAAAAACAAATCAAAAATAAAAGGCATTGTGTTTTGCAATGTCAATAGCTCAAACTCGTGTAAATGCGAGACCTATTGCATTGCAAATGCTTGTTTTCATTGGCTTGTGTCATTGTCCACTGTAAACTCTGGCTTTTCATTGGTCAATAGGCTTAGTAGTCCCTCCTTAGTACCGCCGTGTCTCATTTTGTAACATCCCATGGCGACATCCCATGTTACGTGTGTTGTTACTCAGGCTTTAATTACAGCCTCCAAGCACTATTTTCTCATATAGCTTTGTCTTGCCTGCTCTCGTAGGCAGGACAAACTCTCTCCTAATGCTTTTTAATTTTTTTTATAGCACTGGCGGCAAACACATTTGCAATGCGATAGGCCTCCATTTGCAACAATTTAAGTAATTGGAATTGTAAAAGACAATGCCTTTTATTTATCTGTTTTAAAAGCAACACATAAATAAAAGGCCATGTCATTTTCAAAGCCAATAGCTCAAACTCTTGTAAATGCGAGGCTAATGCATTGCAAATGCTTGTTTTCTCTTTCTTTCTCTTTCCCCCTTTTCGTTCCATCTGTGCTCCATCTGTGGCTGATCCTACTGTGCCTTTCTTTCCTTATACATTTATGAGCCATGTGTTCCCCTTTTGGCAACAAGAAGCTGAACTTGAGTGCAGCTGCTGATAAGAAAGGCTAGTGTGGTGAAGGTGAAATACTTTGTATGGGGAAGGCCACAAATTGCCTCCGAGGATGTGCTACAAAGGGCTTTTGCAGAAAAGGAAAATGTCTTCCACCTTCTTAAGGGCTACTATACATTTGACCCATTGTCTTCTTTATAGCGAAACTCCTTTCCACTAAATCATGGTTCTCTAGCTACACTGTCCACCACACCTTCCCAATTCTTCCCAGGTAGAGCAACCATCACTATCTACAACAACGGCATTATCCTAATTCAATCCACAGACAGGAACCTTGACCTATTCGACAACTTGTTCCCCACTTTCAAAGAATATATCTCCAACCCTCAGACCCCTATCCATCTGGCCTCCAATCCTAACAACCTTGACTCCACAGCGCCTCCCAACACTGACACACATCTCCCCCCTCCCCTCAGCACTTTATTCCTTCACCCACCCGTTACAGTCACCTCACATCCCTCAATCACAGTCTTAACTCATTCCTCTTCCTACATCCTCCCCACTTCCACCCCTCTGCCCCCCAACAGAACCCTGCCCTCCCACTTCCTACTAGACTCTCAGAACACCTTACCTCCTTCAACTGCACTCCCCACAACAAGTCCTCCTCCCAGCCCATCTCCCCCATTCCCAGTCCCCACTACCTCACCTGCACCCCAGCCACCCCTAGCCCTCTCCCATCCAGCAACTTCTCCCCCCCATTCCCAGTCCCCACTACCTCACCTGCACCCTAGACACCCCTAGCCCTCACTCGTCCCTCAACTTCTCCCCCCCACTCTCAGTCCCCACTACCACACCTGCACCCCCGCAATGCCCAGACCACACTCACTCCTCAACATCCCTCCCCCTCCCAACTCAACCACACCCTTCACATTCATCCTACCTACCCTCCCGAACACTAACCCACTTACTAATACCACCAACCCCTGCAGTAACACCACCCCCCCCTCGCTCCAGTATCATAGATGCCTACACACCTTCAGTACCCATTACCACCTCCATTCCCAATCCCACACTGGACATGATTATGTCCACCCTCCTACAAGTCAAACAAGATCTCCACACTCTCAAAGAGTTACTCCTCACACAACACAGACACACCCTATGGACCACCACTCCCCCCCTAACATATCTCCCACCCATCCTACTCTTCCTCTCACGCAAAACTTCCCACACTGGACCTCAATCCCCGCTTGCAATTCCACCAACCGCTCTAGACGGACCGCCACTCCACTTTCGGACCACGACATACGCACCCTTCTCAGCTCATATGACCCACCTCCCCAAATTCACTTAACCACCACACACCTTTCCATCCCCACGATTCACCCAAACCCCCTTAGGCACCCCACTCAAAACAACAGAGGCTCCGTCCCAAATAACCTTAAAAAAGTCCTCCTCACTCTAGAACACTCTACCACCCCTTACACCCCAAAGCTCAAATGCATGCTTCTCAACTGCAGGTCGGCCCCTAGACACTCCTCAGATATCGCTGATCTCATTAATTCACTGGACCTTGATCTAACCATTCTGACTGAAACTTGAATAACTGAATCCTCTACACCCATCATGGATATTCTAGTTCCCCTAATTACCACATCATTAGACTTGACAGGATCAGCAAGACAGGTGGTGGAATTGCATGTATTTATAGGAGCAACCTCTCCGTTACTAGAGTCACCTCCCCCTCGCTCACTTCATGTGAATACTTCTGCCTAGATGTCATCAGCGAGAGCAAACCTGTATGCTCTCTACACATCATCTATCACCCACCTTGGGACAACCTCATCTTCACCCAACAACTCATGGACACAATATCAACAAATTCCGGCCGTTAAAACACTCACATTTTCCTTGGTGACTTCAATCTCCACTGGAACGATCACAATGACGCAGTAGTAAACAGCCTCAAAAACTACCTCAACGCTCTTGACCTCATCCAAATCTGCAACAGCCCGACCCACGATAAAGGCTCTATCCTCGACCTTATCATCTCCAAAGAGAACTCTACCCAACTTGGATCAATACAACCCTGTGACTGGTCAGACCACCACATTATCACATTCTTTATCAATGAAAAAGTTAAATTTAACCCGGTTCAACCCACCAAATCCAAGGTCTGAAAAAGGGACCTGAAGAAACTCAACCCAAACACTCTACCTTCCCATAGCTGCAATCTCCTCCTTCCCCCTACCGGTGCTCTGGACGTTCAATCCTTGACCGACCACTACCTCAACTCTATGACTTCCATAATCAATGAGACCGCCCCATTGCAACTGAAAAGAGTCTCCTCCAAAAACTCCAACCCATGGTACGATGGCAGACTCAACGAAGATAGACGGGCCATGCGTATGGCAGAGCGCACCTGGAGATCAGCCCCTTTGGCACTGCACCTTAAAACTCTGAAGAAAAAGAGAAACGCCTACTTCAGGAAAATCAAGCAAACAAAATCAGATTTCTTCAGCCTCCAGCTCGACCAAGCAAAAAACCGACCAAGAAAACTGTTTGAACTAATCAATACACAATCCAAGGAACATCCCCAACCATCGCATAACACTATAGGTGATACACCATCCTGTGAAGACTTCTCTGCTTTCTTTAATCTAAAGACTGATAACATAAGGAACGATCTCCTCAATGACGTAAGCCTTTACTCCAACCCCCACAGCATAACACCCAATGAACCAAAGAACCATGCTACATGGTCATCCTTTGACACCTATTCTGAAGAAACAATCAACAAACTGCTCACCACACTGAAACCCTCTAACCACCTCACAGTCCCCCTTCCTGCTAACGCTGTAAAAGACTTCATCCCACTACTTCTACCACTCTGGACCAAAATTATCAACAGTTCACTTCAACAAGGACGCATCCCTGACTCCCTCAAAGTTGGACAAGTCACACCTATACTCAAGAAACCAACAGCTGACCCTACTGACCTAAACAATTACCGTCCTATTACCAACATTCCCACCCTTGCCAAACTGTTGGAAAAATGCGTCCAACTCCAATTAACGAAACACATTGATCGGTTTGACCTCCTCAACCCTCATCAATCAGGCTTCCGAGCAGGGCACAGTACTGAAACTGCTATGACACACCTAATTGATGACGCCCTCCAAATCATAGATCAGAACGATTCCTGCTTTCTCATCCTTCTTGATCTCTCCTCAGCATTTGACACTGTCAAACACGAGAACTTACTCGAGTTGTTAAACACCAGACTGGGTCTATCTGGGACTGTTCTCAAGTGGTTCACTTCCTTTTTACATAACCGATCTCAGAAATTCAAGAGCAACAACCTTATGTCCTCACCAGTGCCTGTAACATTAGGCGTCCCACAAGGATCTTCCCTATCACCAACATTGTTCAACCTGGTCATGGAACCTCTCACCACCTTGTTACAAGCATCTAATGTACACTTTCATATGACGCTGACAACACCCAACTATATTTGAAATTACAATCCCCCAAAGACATCAAACTGCTGAACTCAATGCTCAGAAACACCCAATCATGGCTTGCCGATAATAACCTCAAACTCAATGCTCTGAAAACTGAGTTCCTTCTGATCTCACCTCCCGCGAAAAGCTCCACCACTCAAACGTGGCTTAAGCACCTAACTGCACTCAATGTCCAACCTACCATCGTGTACTCAGCGAAATCTTTAGGCATAACACTTGACACCAATCTCAACATGCAACAGCATATCAGCAAGGCAACTAAGGGAGCTAATTTCCAAATCAACACTTTGAGGAAACTTAAACCCTTCCTCCCAGCCAATGACTTCCAAACTGCAGTACAAGCCCTAGTCATGCCGCGCTTAGACTACGGTAGCGTAGCCCTCTGCGGACTCCCCCTTTCTACAACTGCGCCCCTGAGAGCCTCTTTGAACGCTGCAGCGAGGCTTATCACTGGATCAAAAAAACACTTGCATATTTCCCCTGACCTAAAATCCTTAAACTGGCTGCCTTTTGAGGCCAGAATACATCTGAAAATTGCGTGCATGACTCAAAGGGCTATACACCACAGCTCACCTGGCTACCTCACTCAGAAGATTACAATTTCTGGTGGCTCAAGAAACACAAGAAGTACAAAGAATCTTCTTCTGAAACCTCATAGATTCCGGAAGGAAAAACATATAAGCGCTCCTTTTCAGGAATGGCCCCCAGGATCTGGAACTCTCTCCCTCCAGAAACCAGACTTATCACCTCCACTACATTTTTTAAGAAAGAAGTCAGAGCTATCCTCATGGCTAAATTCACCTGAACTTGTACTTCACTTTGGAACTATTTGAGACTCCTCACCTTTGTAATATTCGTTTATCTGACTGTCTATTTGTATTATTGTTTTAGCTGATTGATTATGCTCCCTCATGTATCTACCCTATTTTGATACTCATCTATTACCTATAAGTATTCTTTGCTCAAAAGCTTGTTAATCGCTCTCTTGTTTTTCCTACCCCCTGTTTTTGTGTTTTTTTGTAAAGCGCTCTGATATCTGCAAAGATCTTGTTCGCGCTATATAAAACCTTCAAAATAAATAAATAAACAAGGTAAGTCTACAGTAAATGATAGATATGCTTCATCTTTCATAATTGATGGGATGAAATAATTTATGTGTGGGTATTTGTTACTTCACAAGGCAATCTACAAGTCTGTTTCAAGTTGTCGCACAACCTTCCTATTTTGACTGCTCATGCCTTCAAAGATTGAGTCCTTTCTCCTTGGCACAGAGGTTACGTCACTGGCTCTAGGGGTATCACGAGCCCTTGCGGGTCACAACTGCCCCCAACCCTTCTGGGGACCCCCATTCACCTCAAGGCCAATGAATATCTGTGAGATGTGGGTGACTAACAGGCCCCTAGTCACATTTTGAGGATGGGCTCCATCATTTTGCGTTATGCCACTGACTGACTGCCTGATACACCAACATTTGAAGGCATGGGTGGTGCAAGAGATGTACCTAGTCTCACCTATGGATCTGTCCGTAGTTTGTTGCAATTAATATGCCCTGCTGCTTCCCTCTGGTCATCAACCCAATGGCTCTTGGAAGTCCTCAGACATCAAATAACTTGATATGGTGCCACCATAGATTTGGAAAGCCCCTTGTGTTGGAATAAGTTCAGACAACGTGTTGCCTACTGTAGGCCTTGCAGGCATCTCTTGTTTCTCTGCGCCTTCCTAATGAGCTTACGGACCTATATTTTGATCCATGCTCTTCCTCTGCATATTTCTGGCACCTTGCCTTCTTGTGTCATTTGGCTCTTTTCTTATTTTAGCTGTCTTCTATTTTCAATCTAGTGTGATTGATGGTATGTTGTTCGGTAAACGTTGCGAAATGCAAATTAATTCACTCAGGTTTAAGATAGTGAGATATGCATACCCTGTGCATGGGGAGTTAGCACCTATAAGCTGGGAACATGGTTTCTGTGTGATTCTCTCAAATGGGAAAGACTGATAAATCTTTTTAGAATGAAGGTGGGTGATATTCAGTGCATAATTTGAGCTGCGGTTTCCGGTGTTCAGCACCGGCTCGTAGTTATCAACAACCGCAATTTCCAGAACACCAGTTAGGGACACATTCATTTATGGTAGGCACAGGGAGATTAAGAGACTTTACCAGGATCACAGGAGGTTAGGTTGACGGCGAGCTGCGACCCTGGTTCCCCAGTTCCAAAGTCGGCAGCTCTGGCCATTACGCCCCCACCCTCCCCCCATTTTCATTGTTAGTAATTGGTTCTTTTTATATACGGCGCTAACCAGAGAAATGGGCTGGTGCAAGATGTCTCCTGACAAGAGCACAGGCACTTATTTTGTGCGTAGAACTGATACATGACTCAATAGTTCATTCAGGACCTGGGAGAGCACAGCCAATGTCCTCGTGTCTGTACTCATGGTGCATGAGCGTAGTGCACTTCACAACCACTTGCTGTGCTCCATTGATGACGTGAGAGAGCACTTGTCCTTCCCTCGTGCCTATGCTTGTGGTGTGTCAATGTGCATCCCGCATGTTGGTGCTCCATTTACGGCCTGCGGGCCTGAGACAGCAACAAAACTTCTATGTGTGAGCTGTGAGAGAGCAATGCAGTTCCCACCCATGTGCTGGGGATGTATTCATGCCCTGAGAGAGCAGGCCCTACGAAAATAGCAGCATCTGGGTATAGGATTGCTGACGTCAGCTCTATATCCTGTGTGCAATAGGCGCATGTTGATCACAGGGACCGTGATAATTTTCGTCAGCTACCCGCAGGATCACACAGAAATTAAATATGTACTTGCTCTGAGAGAATATCACCTAGAAATGACCCAGGGGGGCTAGTGTACATGTTAACAGGTACGGGTGGATGCTGGATTGGAGATGGATGGAGTTGTGTAGATGGATGTGAGAGCGGTGGATTGATGAATGCATGTATGGATGGTTGACTGGGGTAGTTGGAGCACGGATTGAAGGATGAATTAGTGGGGAGAACTCATGTATTGCTATAACTATAACAGACTCTACTCATGCATCCATTCCTTGATCGACCACCGTTCCATTGACAAATCACCTGCTTCAACTATCTTTCTATCCCAATGTTTAGTTATGAGCTGACCTATGCAGCCATTCAGTTTTCAGTCGATTCACTCACCCCCACACCTATCTATCCAACTCCCCATGTCTCTGTTCTTTCATTCATCTACTCATACACATACGCAGACATGCCTACCTTTTTCATCACTTCTCACATCCATCCATCCATTCAGCTACCTACCCACCTGCCCAAGCATCACACCCCACACCCAGGCGTCATTTATGCTTTAAGGAGTCCATTACGCATCCAGGTATTCATCCTTCTAGCGCCATTATTGCGCAGCATTACTGCCCTGTTAGCACTAGGACGCTTGCTATGGGTTTTAGGAATGTGCAAACACCCTGGCATAGAAACGGTTGGCTACACCTAGACGATGGAGCCCTTCTGTTGTAGTTTAATTTTATTTTGTTGGATGGTTGGCAGACAGTGGCACAGGTCAGTCCACTGGGAACTTTTAGTTAACTGAAGGGAAAAGCTCCACGTGTGATATATTTGCTTGTAGAATGTGACTCGTATGTACAATGATACTATTGACATGTTTACCTGAAAACTTAGAAGCTATGAGTTTCTCGTTGCTCAAAAGGGTGTCTTTTCTGACATTAATATGTTTCCCTTATCTTTATTGCTTGATTTTGCTTGTGGGAGAGTGTCACTCATAGTCATCGAATGTCACTCATATTTACACTAAAATTATGTAAATGTCACACATGGCAATCTGAAACCTTGGCAGCTATGCTTTACCTGCTTGAAGACTTTCTTCTCCAAGGGACAGATTTCATCAGATTTTGTCAGCAGCCAGTGATCGGATTACTGGCAGCAGGGATCGGCAGAGGCATTTTTTTGTTGCAGTTTGGAGATTGGTATCACAACATTAAAATGTAAAGAAAACTTCTCATTTGTGCATTTCTAAGCATTTCAAAGCTAGCTTGGCTTTCTGAAATATACTGTTAACAGCTTGCACGCCGGGCCTCTTGTGCACATACACTACGCTCTTCCTGCTCATTATGCAGACACTTTGCATCAAGTCTGTTTGAGTCCTGTGGTTTTAACTTAGCAGCACAAGCCTGTTACCTGTACATGTAATGCGATCCCCGGGGGCTCTCGCTGTGCGTAAACTCAATCCTCAACGGGCCAATGGATGCATCCTCTAGTGAGATTAGCAGGGAGGAGGAGTGGTAGGCACTGTTAGTTTCCTTGTTGGTTTGGCCTGCCAACCTAGGACGGCCAAACCAGCATGCACACTTACATTTCTCTAACCACAGACTCATATGCCTTAGTGAGCGTTAAACCAGTCCGCTCAGGCCAATCCTGGTGATACTGTCATGCTGGGTAATAGCATGAGAGCAGCTTTGCAATTGGGTGTGCAGTCTGGGAACTGGGCTGCGCTCGTGGAAGAAGCTGGACAGCGGCAGGTACGTCCAAATGAAGATGTTGCTCTGGAAATAATATACAAAAAATTGCAGAAAATAAAACTATAATCTGCCTATTGCCAACACTGCGGCGAGAGTGTTCTACATTCAACAAAGAACTTTTAAAGCTGGAATAATAAAAATGGATCCATTGAAGAAATAGAGCACAAAGGTATGACTATTTTCTAGACAGAAAAATTAAAAACAAATTTGGATTCATTGGAAAAATCTATATCTAAGACTGCTGGTTTAGAAAACAATTTGTATGTATGTGAAAACTGTTGGGTAATTGTACGGCATAATTTGGATGCAGGAAAAGGTTTAGTAAATAGAGCAATGGGAAAAGTTGTTGATTTAGTTAATTATCAAAATAGAGATGGAATTGAATTTTTAAAAGATTAAATTTGACCAGATTGAAGAAGTAAAACAGATTGGATGTTGTCCTGTTTGTTTTTTGCTTGTTAAAGATTTGTATGTTCATAGAAAACAGTTTCCTCTTTCTTTAGCATATGCGGTGACCATATATAAATCTCAAGGTTTAAGTGCAGACAGCGCTTTGTTAAACTTTGGAACTACGGTGTTTAAAGAGGGAATGGCATATGTTGCATTGTCCCAAGTTATTACTTTATCTAAATTGTATTTGATTGATTTCGATGAGAGAAAGATTAGTGCTGATGAAAATTGTGCAAGAGAGTATAATTGGTTAAGAAGACTATATGCTCTCAATTTAGGTAAATATCCTGTATGTGAAAAGCGTGTCGTAGGTCGAAAACGAAGATATGAGAATCTCTGTAGTGAAATTGGAAAGAAGAAAAAAAATCAAGACAATGTTCAGATTCCAAACAAAAAGAACAAGCATTTGCAATGCAATAGGTCTCGCATTAGGAAAGTTTGAGCTATTGGTCTTGTAAATGACAATTTCTTTTTTATGTGTTGGTTTTGAAAATAGCTAAATTAGTAGCTTTGTCATTTACAATGCCAATAGTTATAACTTTCGCAAATGTGACACCTATAGCATTTGTATTGCAACATGTTTTGTATTTACGTGACTTAGATGTATTGATATTACAAATAACAATGTCTTTTAATTTTTTTTACCTCATTAATACTTAAATAAAAGTGATTGTCATTTATAATGGCAATAGCTTAAACTTTTGTATATAACTTTTGTGAAGATTATGTTCAGTGTATTTAATTGTGACGAAAATCCAAGAACAGAAGTGAAATATTAACATCTTTTTGTGACATTTGTAATAAACATTGAGAGAACATATTTGAACCAGTTGTTGTTGAATGGTTGCACAGATTGATGCTGTGATGGCGTGGAGTGATGTTGTGGTGGCGCGGAGTGATGTTGTGGTGGCGACGAGTGATGCTGTGGCGTTGAGTGATGCTGGTGTGGCGCTGAGTGATGCTGGTGTGGCGCTGAGTGATGCTGGAGTGGCGCTGAGTGATGCTGGTGTGGCGCTGAGTGGTGCTTTGGTGGTGCTGAGTGGTGCTGTGGTGGTGCTGAAGGGTGCTGTGGTAGTGCTGAGTGGTGCTGTGGTGGTGCTGAGTGATACTGCGGTGGTGCTGAATGATACTGCGCTGGTGCTGAGTGGTAATGCGGTGGTGCTGAGTGATAATGCGGTGGTGCTGCGGTGGTGCTGAGTGATGCTGGGGTGGTGCTGAGTGATGCTGGGGTGGTGCTGAGTGATGCTGGGGTGGTGCTGAGTGATGCTGTGGTGGTGCTGAGCAGTGCTGTGGTGGTGCTGGGTGATGCTGTTGTGGTGCTGAGTGATGCTGTGGTGGTGCTGACTGGTGGTGCTATGGTGGTGCTGAGTGATGTGGTGGTGCTGAGTGATGTGGTGGTGCTGAGTGATAATGTGGTGGTGCTGAGTGGTGCTGAGTGATAATGTGGTGTTGAGTGGTGCTGTTGTAGTGCTGAGTGGTGCTGTGGTGATGCTGTGGTGGTGCTGAGTGATGCTGTGGTGGTGCTGAGTGGTGCTGTGGTGGTGCTGTGGTGGTGCTGAGTGATAATGTGGTGGTGCTGAGTGATTCTGGGGTAGCGCTGAGTGATGTGGTGGTGGTGCTGAGTGATACGAACAGGCAGAGACTTCCTTATAAGGAAAAATATGATCGCAATTTAAGGAACCGAGTTTCCCTGGTTAGGTTCTCAGAGCAGGAAGAGGTTGCAGGCGAAAAAATGACTTCTGCAACCGGTTCTGTAAAGGAATGTGACACACGCATTCTCTAAAGGTTTATTTTCCAAACAGGGCCGACCTTGCGACAGCCCTCATTTCACCTTCGGAAAAAAACGTCTACAAAACATTCCACCGAATGAAAAGAAGCAGGAGGCTTCCCGAACAAGCTGCAGTCCACCCTGGTATTAACGTACTCGCCAGCACACAGGGCTTCCCGAGACCCACACATGTTCGACACCTGCTTCGTGGAGCCGTGCCCATGACAACTGGGGACACAGCATGTGTGTGCAAGGGGCTCATGGGGGCAGTCAGCTGGGTGGTAACGTGCTCGAAGCCTCTTATCGCATTGTAAAACAGCAAGTTCAAACATCTGGCACTCATAGTCAACACAGATGCAGGTTTCATGGAGGAAACACAAATGAGCATGACAGAAGTGCAGACTGCCAGACTTCAGAAGAAGGGAGCAGATTCCAAGGGATTTTACAGAATAAAACCACTAGCGCGTGCGGTGCTGACGGCGGAAAGCATGGCATTATCGAAGGGAGCCCCTAACCAATAAGTATTGTTTTAGAAGGACCGCGCAGTTCATACAATGAATTGCTTTATAGTATACTGCGAAATAAACAAGCAAGAGGGATTCAAGTTGTGGCTGGCAATAGGGGTTTTAAATAAGGATTTCTTGTAACCGTTTAGAAGCACCAGAGAGACTTCCCAACGGTCACACCACAGAATGGCCACAACATGGTAAATGGCAGAATTTTAAATTTAAAACCAATATTCAAAGTCTACATAATTGACTTTCGAAAACCGAGCAGCTTTGTGTTCCACCCACACACCAAGCAGGCAATGCCAAACTACGTGCCTGACCGAGGAATTCCACAAATGTACTCGCACAAACGTAGGAGATGGTTGGAGCAGGCAGAACAGTCATTAAAACAACCACCAATGAATGGAGCAAACAAGGGCATAAAGAAGGGCCATGTAAAAACACAAAAAAGCAGACGGGAACATGAAACAAAAGCCTTGAGTTAAGGCCAAAGGATAAAAAGGTGCTCAATGCACATTCAACGTCTTGAACATATAGATTTTAAAAACTTCCATAGAAAACAAGTAGTTAACAAGCTCTCGTCATTGCTGTGGGGTGGGGGTGGGCGGGGGAGCAGCAGCCTTTGATGTGCGAGCGAGTGGGAGGGAACGACCATATGGGGTGTGAATGAGAAGTGAGGCCAAGCGCACGCTGGGGAAGCGGTGCGCTTGAGTACCTCACATGCATTGGGGACAATCCTCGCTGGTTCAAGAGTTTGTTTCGCCTACATTAGATCTCAACATCTGCAATGCGCAAGCGCATTGGCAGAGGTCTAGACCTAAAAAGGACACTTTATGAAGAGATAGTAGGATATCAGTTAGAAAATTGTTCAGGTATCAACTGCTATGCTAATGTAGTGGTGAATGTCCTATTTTTTTTAGAAAATATCCAACAACAAATTACGGAGAATCATGAAAAAAGGTTTTGTTCCTTGTTGCATTCAACTTTGAAAAATTGAGAACTGATATAACTAAAATCCAAAGTTTCTGGCATTCGGAATCTTATGGATATATGTTCTGGTTCGTCACAATTTACAGAGAATGTACAGCAAGATGCTCAGGAATTTTTTATGTTTATGCTTGCAGTATTGGAAGATGAAGGAATACAAATTGAAAATCTGTTTGGACTTCGTTATAGATTGGACCATGAATGTGAAAATTGTACATTTACTTCTATCACTAACATAGACACTGAAAGATTCATATATTTGGCAATACCAGATTATAAAACAGTGTCTTGTAATAAATTAGTTAAATAAGCTAATCAAAATATGGAGTGTAGTCACTGAAAATCAGAAATGTTATCAACATTATTTATAGAAATATTTAGACAATATATTATTTTAATGATACAACATTGTAGAGCAGATGGAAGAAAATTGGAAACTTAAAGACTTTTGTAGCAAGTCAACTATCAATATTAGGAAGAACGTTCGTAGCAGTAGCAATTATGTTCCACGATGGACCTTCTACAACATCTGGACACTACACTGTCTATTTCAAGTGCAATAAAGGAAGGACACATTGTAATGATGCCAATTTGGTTTTCAAATACCGATTGCCAAATAAATTAACAAACTCATACCTAATATTTTTAATGCCAAAGTTGTGAGAACAGCATTCAGCCTATTGGGAAGATATCAATATGAATTAATTACATTATTTTAGATAATTTCAATACAAAGGATTTCAGGAATATAATTCAGCCTAGTGGGAAGATATTGATATGAATTAACAAGTGTATTTTGGATATTCTAACTGCAAATGCTTTAAAGAACAATATTTAGACAATAGGGAAGATATGAAGAATTGCTGATTCATTTATTGTTTCTGTTCTTTGATATTGTATTTACAAAATTGAATTAGAAAGAAGCATTTCATAGATTTGATATTTGAATTATATGCAATGTTATTGAGGATGTTTATTTTAGGAAAAGTGAACACTTAGTTGATTTTGTTGTAAATATTTTGGACACAGATTTGTTTTATTTTAACAATCTCATTAACTATCTTTTTGCCCACTGTTACATCATGAGCAATATCGAAATCACTGTCTATGGTGAAATTCAATAGATTCTGAGAACTGCAAAACAGGCAAACTGAATATCTTATATTATGGTAAAATTATGTTGTGTAGTTTAAACTATAATATTATATGTTCTAACAGTTTTTTTCTTCTCTTTTACAGACCAAAATTCTAAAGTTTGAAAGTTTTTAAAATTTATTTTTTTTAAAAATATTTTTTATTAAGATTTTCCCTTATATTTACATGTACAGAGCACTTATTTTTATACAAACAAATAAACAAATCAACAATTCATTCTCAATTGCTACAAGCTAATACAATACATATACCTTCATTACAATGTTTAATCATTACACAAACAGACAAAACCAAAATATAAAAGAGGAGGAACCTGAACCACTCAGTCCCTCTCGAATACTCTAACCGAAAACTCCTTCCTTCCATAATGTAATAGGTTCCCAAATCTGGTTTCCCAGTTTTTTTCCCTTTTTCCCCCTTCTAGCGTATATTGCAGTTTCTAAGTTGTATATTGATAATAATTTACCCAGCCATTGTGAGTAAGTTGGTGGCAAGGGTTCCAACCATGCCGTAGCTATAATTAATCTCCAAACTGCCATAGCCACAAAAATAAACTTTTTACCATCTGCTTGTGTATCTTCGTTGCTTACTCCCAAAAGTATTAATGATGGAGTTAATAATATCTCTTTTCCTAAAACAATACTTATAAAGTTCCCAATGTCCGTTTTGGTTGTTTGTAAATGTGGGCATAGGGCAAAGAAGTGCAATAGATCTGCCATTGGGCTTCCGCATCTAAAACATGTAGTACCTGCAGTCCCTCCCCATTGTGCTAATTTTGCAGGTGTATAATACAAATGATAAAGGGTTTTATAATGTTGTGCCTGTAACGAGGCTGAACAAAGAGTTTGTTGTCCCAGCTCTAGCGACTGGCAAAACATTTCGTCCCCGTGTTCTATATTTCTTGCCCACTTCTCTGCCCATTTTTCCATATCATCTTGTTTGGATTTTACAAGTTCAAAATATATTCTTTTAATCGTGCAGTCTACACCCCTCTGAATAATTTCCATGATTGGGTTCTTACAAAATCCAACAGGTCCCCCCCTTTTCATCGTGAGAAAACTTCTAATTTGTAAATATTTAAAAAAATGTCTCGTATCCAAATCGTATTTAGCCTGTAGTTCTGAGAATTGTAGTAGACCTTGTGGACCAAACATATTACCAACCATAATTATTCCCTTCCTCCCCCATTCATCAAAAACTGGGTGCTTAAATATCTCAACTGGGAAAGTAGGGTTGTTATTCATTCTTGTATAGAAATTATATTTCCCTAGTCCTGATCTCTTAGCAAACGCCTTCCATATCATATATGCAGTTTGCAGTGTCTTAAATCTAGTCCTTTTAAAATAACTAGGTTCTGTAAACTTCAAAAGAATGTTTTGTGCTTGTGCCCCCATGACCAAACCATATATAGCTAGCGTCCCTAATTTATCTTGTCCTTCCACCTCTGCTCCTCCTAGCAGACCAGCCATATACTGGAAGGCAGCTGCCCAATAATAAAATTTAAGATCTGGGACAGACCATCCTCCCCTTTCTCGAGGAAGTGTCATATAACGCAAGGCTCTCCTAGTTTTCCCCTTTGCCCATAGGAACCTATTAATTATATGTTCACAGCTCTTGAACCATTTAGCGT
The DNA here is from genome assembly GCF_964261635.1 of Lissotriton helveticus. Taxonomy (NCBI): domain Eukaryota; kingdom Metazoa; phylum Chordata; class Amphibia; order Caudata; family Salamandridae; genus Lissotriton; species Lissotriton helveticus. Next base: position 163,260,715 of record NC_136062.1, on the reverse strand, counting down.
CAAATAACAATGGGATACTTCTAAATATATATAAAAATTTGGGCAAAATCAGCATTTTTATAATATAAGTACGACCCACCATTGTCAAATGCAGGTTATCATGCCTATCCAGATCTTTCTTTACTTTAGCTATAATTGGTGCGATGTTTTTTTCTACTAATATATCCAAATTAGCAGTGATAACCACACCCAAATACACTCCTGAAGAAACTACGCGATCATCGAAACATTCTACTTGGGAGTTTTTGATTATCTGTGTCTTAGCGATGTTTAATGCGTATCCTGAAATTTTCCCGAATCTTTCAGCCTCCATCTCTACCTCCCTAATCGCCCCCGTGGGATCCGATGTAATTACTGCCACATCATCAGCATATGCGAGTATCTTACATTGGCCCATACGTGTATATAATGGAGTGATTCTTTCGTTCAGATCTATTTTACGGATCAGGGGGTCCATATACATCGCGAACAAAAGCGGTGAGCAAGGGCAGCCCTGCCTGGTTCCTCGACTAACCTTAAAGGTACGAGTCGAGCCTGAATTGACCCTTATAGATGCTTCTGGGGCAGTGTATAATGTTTGGATTGCTTTTATATATCCTGTTCTAAACCCAGTTTTATTCAAAACCTGCCAGAGATAGTCCCAGGAGACCCGATCGAAAGCTTTCTCAGCATCCAATAATATAACAGCCATCGGGTCCCCTGCAACCTCTAATGCATCAAACAAAGTAATTACTTTACGCACATGATGGGTAGTACCCCTACCTGGTATAAAACCATGTTGATTATCCGAGACTAAATTTCCTATTACTTTGGCAAATCTTATAGCCAAGACTTTTGAGTAGATTATACGACCCTGGTTCAGTAGCGGGTTTCCCCTTTTTTAGTATTATAACAATTTCGGCACCCCCCAGCTACCAGGTATGGATACACCCATCTGCGCAGTTTTCATAACTAAAGTCATTTCTGCAGCCAGCACGTCCCAAAAAGCCTTATAAAATTCCATTGGTAATTGATCTGGACCAGCAGCTTTCCCTGAAGGGAGATACGTAATAGCTTTTTTTAATTCTTCCAAATCTACTGGGACTTCCAACCTTTCTGCCTCCTCTTCCATCAAACTATCAAGCATAATTTCATTTAAATAATCATTTATTTCCCCTAAATCACTAGTCTGTCTATCATCATAAAGTGCCTCGTAAAAGTTCCTAAATACTTCTCGTATTTCTTCAGAATCTGTACGCAGTATTCCAATATTGTCTCTGATTTCCCTTACTACTCCCAGAGCCATTTTTTGCCTTGTGCGAATGGCCAATGTGCGCCCGATTCTTTCGCTAAATTCATAGCAATTTTCCCTTTTAACAGTAAAAACTCTAGCTGCCCTTGCGGCAATATCTTCTTCTGCCTTCATTTTTATTCTTAAAAGTTTATTTAGTGCATTTTCCAGTTCAGCCCCAGTTAACATCGATGTATTTCTTCCTCGGCTTCCAAAATTGCGTTGAACATTTCCCTGCCTCTAAGTTGCTCCTGTTTGCGCTTAAAACTACTATAGCTTACTGTCTCATCCCGTACCCCCGCCTTGAAAGCGTCCCAAACCATCCCTACTGTCGAGCTACCTCCATTAATCTCAAAAAATTCTTTAATCCATTTTCTCATATGAGAAGTATATTTGTCATCTTGTAATAGTGCCCTTTCGAAAGTCCATGTCCTTTCTTTCCTTCTCTCAGTAGATAATATTAAAGTTAACATAAGCGGGTTATGATCACTGAATATACGTGGTAATCTATCAATAGAGGCTCTAGATAGTAATGCCGAGGAGATGTAGAAATAGTCTAGTCTTACGCATATTCGGTGTGGGTGCGAATAATAAGTAAATCCTTTCTCATTTGACCTAATTTTCCCCCACACATCTGTAAGCCCATTATTCATTACCAAGCTGAGCAATGCCCGATATACCCTTTTTTTCCTGCCCTTGTATTTCCCAAATGAACCAGTCCCAAGACCGTCTGACCCATTGATATTGAAATCTCCAGCAATAATCACATTAGGGGCCCACGATGCTAGCTCTGTGTCCAAAAATTCAAAAATTTCCGGGTCATCTTCCGTAGATCCATATATGACACAAATAGTGGTCCATACACCCTCCAAATACCATTCAACTAAAGCCCACCTCCCCCACTGGTCCCCCAACTTATTCCTAGTAACCACGTTATTATTCTTTGCTAGTATAGCAACCCCTCTATTTTTAGCACCTTGCTTTGAACATATTAATACATGAAATCCTAGCTGTTCCAAAAGATATTCTTGTGAGGCCATTATATGCGTTTCCTGTAATAAAATAAAATCTGCATTCATTTGTTTTAATACAACAGAAATCCTTTGTCTTTTTTGCCGGTCATTGAGGCCACAAACATTCCATGTTACTAACTTGACAGCCATACTTGTTTTGTGATATTTTCCTTAACTACATAATCTGGATTGCTATCTATCCATAGACTTCTGTCTACTCTATTTAGTCTCCTCATTGTTTGGTCCGTTCCATCCTGAAACTCTTTAATTAATAAGTGCTCTGTACCCCCTCCTTCCCTCCCCCTCCCCTGACCCCCACCCACGTTTGCCCTCCCCCCATACTGGCAAATAGGTCAATCCTGACCTATATCTGACAGCCAGGGTCCTTGGGTAGCCCCCTCTCCCCCTCTCTTTCCAATATATCATCCCCTCTACTAAGTAACTCTCGTCCAAGACCTTTAACATTTAAATGATATAAAACAACTGCAAAAAATTGTTTCAAAGACTTTCATATCTACTATTGTAAAGGCAAGATTAGGTAACCAAAGCACTATCTATGCACTACTACATTCACCTCTGCACTATCCATACAGTCCTCTAACCACCTAGACACTGCTCATTCACATCTTAATTTCCCTAAGTACTATCCATGCAGTTCAACAATCCACCCTGTGATTCTAGGTGCACTCCTTGAGTCACCTAGCCATTGCTATGTACTAATCAAATCCCTCTGCCAATACCCAAGCACTTATAAATTCACTCAGGCGCTCTCCTTGCAGCACTCTAATCATCCAGTCAGTACCCATGTATTCGTGCAATGACACCGTTGCTAGCACATGCAGTGCTGCAATCCTTTGAGGACTACCTATGCAGCCCAGTAATATCCCTTGTACTACCTATGCACTTGTCCAATCACCCAGGCAGTCCTATGTCCATAACCAGTCACTGCACCAAAACTAAACCACCTATAAATTCACCATCCACTCTCCACGCACTACTCTAATCATTCAGTCACTACTCATGTACTCATTGAATGATCCAGGCATTAGCACATGCACTGGTACAATCCATGTGTACTACTCATGCAGTCTTTTAACCACCTACACACTTCTCATTTGGTCTTTTAATTCCCATGATACTATCCATGCAGATCAGCAAGCACCTTGTCAGTCCCTGTTCACTCCTCCATTCACGCAGCCAACACCATGTACTAATCCAAACACTGCCAATATCCAAACACTTATAAATGTACTATGCACTCTCCTTGCACTACTCTAATTATCCACTCGGTACCCATCTACTCATGCAATAACCCAGACACAAACAGATGTACTGCTGCAATCCCCTATGGCCTACCCATGCAGTCCTTTAACCACTTACATATTTCTCATTAACTCCAATTCCCAAGGTAGTACCCATGCAGTCCAGCAATCACCCTGTCACTCCCCATGCAGTCCTTCACTCACTCAGCTACTACCATGTGCTAATCCAATCACTCCGGCAATATCCAAGCATTTATAAATTCAACTTGTACTCACCTTCCAGTACTCTTATCTTCCAGTCAGTACCCACATACCCATGTAATTATCCAGGCACTAACTCATGCACTTTTACATTCCTTTGAGAGCTATCTGTACAGTCTAGAATTCTCCCTATTACTACCTATGCACTCCACCAATTACCCAGCCACTCCTATGTCCTTATCCAATCACTCTGCTAAAAGCCAAGCACTTATAAATTCACCATGCACTCCCCTTGCTGCACTCTAAGTATCCAGTCACTATCCATGTACTCATGCAATGACCGAGGCACCAACTCATGCAATGCTAGAATCACATATCTACTATCCATGCAGTCCTCTAACCACCTACACACTACTGATTCACTCCTCCTATTACCCAGGGAGTACCCATGCAATCCAGCAATCACACTATCACTCCCTGTGCATTCCTCCAATCACCCAGACAGTCTCATGTCCTTATCTAATTATTCCGGCAAAACACAAGCCCTTAAATATTCACCATGCACTCTCCTTACAGTACTCTGATTCAGTCAGTACCCAATATACTCATGCAATTACCCAGACACTAACTCATGCACTTCTACAATACTTTGACTGCGACCTATACAGTTTAGTAATCTCCCTGTTACTACCTATGCACTTCTCCAATTACCCATCCAGCACCATGTACTTATCCAATCACTCAGCCAATACCCAAGCACTTATAAATTCATCACACACTCTCATTGAACAGTACTCTAATTATCCAGTCAGTGCCCATGTACTCATGCAATGACTAAGGCTTTAACACATGCACTGTTACAATCCTGCATGCACTACACATGCAGACCTCTAACCAAATACACAATACTGATTCAATCCTCCAATTAGTAGGTAGTACCCATGCACTCAAGCAATCCCCCTATGACTTCCCATGCACTCCTCCAATCCCTCATCCAGCACCATGTACTTATTCAATTACTCCGCTAATACCCAAGCACTTATAAATTCACCATGCACTCTCTTTACATTACTCTAATCACCCAGTCACTACCCATTTATTAATGGAATGATCCAGGCACTAACACATGCAATGCTACAGTCACATGTGAACTATCCATGCAGTCCTGTAACCCCCTCACACTACTAATTGACTTCGCCAATTATCCTGGTAGTACCCATACAGTTCAGTAATCACACAATCACTCCCCGTGCACTCCTCCAATCACCCAGCCAGTACCATGTTCTAATCCAATCACTCCACCAAAACCCAACCACTTAGAAATGCAACATGTACTCTTCTTGCAGGACTCTAATCATCCAGTCACTATCCACGTACTCATGCAATTACCCAGGTACTAACTCTTGCACTTTTACAATCCTTTGAGTGCTACCTATACAGTTTAGTGTTCGCCATGTTACCACCTATGTAGTCCTTCAATTACCCAGCTATTCCCATGTCCTAACCAATCACTCCGCCAAATCCCATGCACTTATAAAATCATCATGCACTCTCCTTGCAGTAGTATAATCATCTAGTGAGTACCCATGTACTCCTACAATAACACAGGCACTAACACATCCAGAACTACAATTACCTGTAGCCATGCACTCTTAATCAATCGTGCTCTACACATGTACTCTAGCAATCACCCAGATGTTAGCATGCAGTTATTTCTCTTTTTTAACCAACTAAAGTAGTTCTGAAGAGAACTGTTATTTTCTTCTTTTTTGTTTTTACGTTTTTTTTGTTTTTTAAACAATTTAGATTGTGTTTTTTGAAAAACAAAAAAACAATCAGACAAAACTTAAAACTTTTGGAATGAAAATGTCATTCTAACTGAATTTTTTTTTTAAAGCAATGATTTCTTGCTGCTGAACATACAGCCTCAACTGATTGCTCCCCACAACATAAAATGGCATTGCATTTTATACAATGCAGTATGAGCGTCGCAAACTCTGGAAGAAAATCCAGACCACGAGATGCAGATGTTGAGCCTCCAGAAGTACTGGGACCAGTTCCCTGGTCAGTTTGTGGTGTGGCCTCTATAGCATGTAGCAGTTGTTCTCTTGCGAGATGTTTGGGATGTATAGTCTGCAGATGTTTATACATACTAGAAGTGCCACACAAGTACCTCTCGCTGCCTCTTGATAAAACTCTGGGACAGAGCATGCAGCTCACCTTCCTTGCATTCACTTTTCTTTCTCCCTCCGGAATTGTGAAGAATTTCCAAACAATAGACTCTGGTCTTTTTTTTGGAGGTGGAACCAAATCTTCATCAGATGAAAGGTCTACTGGTGGTTTAGAAGAAGCCATTGCAGAAGTATTCCAATTAAACACCCAAAAAACTCTCACTATTGCCCCTAAAAACACAGCAGGTGTCTCTCCTCTGATGCAGCAGAGAGAATGACTAAAAAGGGTGGGGTCCTCCCAAGTTCTATAATGGCAATCCTTGTCAACCAATGTATTGGTTTCTTTTAAAGTCACTTGGGAGTAGCACACCCAGCGAGCAACCAGCGTGCACCCAACACACCGTCATGAAATTATATTTAAGAATAATATACGTTTATTACAAGTACAAATATATTATTTTTATAAATAGTTTAGATAATCTCTTGCCTCAATATGTACATTAAAGTTAATAAATATAGTTTCACAACATAAAAAGTTTTACTGGAGTCACACACCTGGCGTGACCCAGCAGGTATATGACATCACGTGGGACCCGGCAGCGCGCACACATTGCATACGAAAGGCAGACATGGCACAAACCCATACGTATATGATGTTACGCGGGGCCAGGCACTGAACACCCGTCTCTTACTAATCGCGCAGATGACGTGATCCGATACATATGACTTTACACGGGACCATGCAGCGCGCACCCGTTGCAAACCAAATGTGGCTCCTTCTCGAGTTTTCCAATATGCCGGCTTGAATTTGTGCACCCACCATGTACATGATGGGTACGCGACTCCAGTATTTCAGGCAAATAAAGATAGGCATATATTACAAAAGATATAGGACATTACATAATTAAAATAAAATAAAAAAATATAAGAAAGTAGTTATAGAATATTAGAGTTACAAAATATCTTTAAAAAAATACAGAAAAACAGGTTTTATAAATATAAATGTTACAAATTAGCATTTAAAAAACCCTACATATTCACTGACAAAAACATAGGTTTCAGGTCTGTTATAGTTATAAATTAGCATTTAAAAAACCTCAAATTCACTGAAAAAACCATAGGTTTCATGGACGTTATAGTTAGAAATTAGCACTTAAAAAACCTTAGAAATTCACTGAAAAAAACATAGGTTTCATTGACGTTATGGTCAGTTGAACATTTCACTCTTACAAAACCAGAGAAATTCCACCGTTATAGTTCAGTTAACTATAACTCACTCCCCCGCAATGCACTGCTGATGATGTCACATATTACATCATTCATGACATGATCAGTGACATCACTGATGACATGATCCATGTGAAAATCTGATCCACCTCCTCACATTCTAATATAACCTTTGATACACCCACTGTAAAATACAGACTACTATTTTCCAAACCATCGAAACACCAATACCAGTGACTACATATGCACACACTGATTCCTAGATCTACACACAGATCCACTCATTTCCCCCATACAATCACTCATACATGCAGTCCCTCATCAATACAACACTATCATATGCGCTCAACACCTATACAGACACGCACACACCGCCACTCATCCATGGAGTTACTCACACACCTAGTCAGTCATGCAAATAACCAATCACCTTTACAGTTATACACACACCACCTTACTTATTCATACAGATACTAACACATACTTATTCTCTTATATAATCACTGATACAAGTACACACTCATCCACACAGCCACTCTCTCAATCACTGACTACCACGTGTAGTCATTAATATACTCCAACTCTCACATACACTGCCTTTTACAAATATAGTTACTTGGTCATGTACCACTAAGACATCCATTCATTCACCAACACACCCATACGCGTCACTCACCCATACAGCTGTTTCCACATCCAATCTTGAACACACAGACCCAGTGATTCAACCACTCACACATCTATGCACAGACTCACACACCTCCCACCCACACACACTCAGTCTCCAATACAAATACTCAGGCAACAAATCATTAACCCATAAAGACACTCATGTAGCTACTGACCTACCCAAGCAGCAGCTTACACACCAACTGACAAACTAAACTGTGTGAATGTCTGCATCAGGCACTAACCCATGCATTCAGTAAGACGCATGTAATCATTACCATATACTTGTTGTAATACTTTATTCAATAGACATTTATCATAAAAGTACAAACATACAAATATATAAAAACAATCCATCCAAAGTACTACAATTACATCCAGAACAGCAAATAGCAATTTAAAAACGTCAAAGTAAAAACAATGTATAAAACAGTTAAAAAGTTTTTATACATTACCCAACAATCTAGAACGTATTATCCAAGCACCCCCCAGATATTTTGCCACCCCACAGATAATAAACATTGAAACAGTGTTAGTTGTGATAATACGGAGGGCTGACCTATGATCTTTTACACCCAACTCTCTGCATACAGGTTTCAACCATTTTGTCCTAGCAGATTTGTATGCCGAACAGGCAAACAAAAAATGGCCAAGGGTTTCTTCTGGACATTGGCAACCTGGGTATTTTAGTTCAATCCCCCCCTTAGACTTCCACCTTTCCAAAAATGTTTTAAGGGGCAGTGTGCCATACCTTAATTTCAAGAACAAGGTTCTATCTCTTGCTACTTGTATAAAATCCAAAAATGATTCCAACTTCATAGAAGGTTTATGAGTAAGAAAGTTCGTCGTTAAAGATTTGAGTTGTTGTTGATCTTGGACTCAACCCAATCCCAGTATAATTTCTTTATAATTTGCTTTGCAGGGGGGACTTGCGACGCCCAGGACTCCCCCAGGCCTATTGATTTTACTAATTTCTTAAGGTTGTTAAGCCACTTTATTTGGTGAGAAACATTTAGGTTTATTAACTCGTCCAAAACTCGAGCATACCCGGCTAGTTCCTCGGTTCTTCTACGGTGCACCCAGAATAACAGCGGCCTTAGTTGAACTTTGTCCGAAATCGATTTTTTACCCATATCTAAAAATAAGGGTAGCAAGGGGGTAGAGGCTGGAAGTGAGACTAAATCTCTGATAAACTTATTTTCCGCAATTGCCAGCGCCTTAGTATTTTCAGCACCCCATAATTCGGAGCCATCAACTGCCGAGGTCAAGGCCTTCCCTTCATAGACTACCAAGGCAGGGGCAACCGGTCTGCTAATAGAGAGGCGCTGGTTCTTTAGTATTGCACCGGACACCCTTTTAAGATTTAGTACCATTTTTGAGATATGCGAATCCCAGCTCATATTGTTGGACAGCCTCACCCCAAGATAATCAAATTCGTTAACAACCTCTAGAGGGGATCCACACAAAGTAAGGTGAACCTTCCTAACCTTTCTGTTTGGAGTTAAAACCATTAGCTTTGTCTTCAGGGTGTTGACCGTTAGCCCACGATCGTTACAAAAGAGGGAAAAGCGGTCAAGCAATTTTTGGAGACCCTTAGGGGTCTTGGACATCAGGAGGGTATCGTCAGCAAAAAGAAGTGTCAGGGTTTTCTCCCCGGCAAGGACGGGGGCATCTGCCGGGTCCTCCCTCAAATGGTCCACCACCCCATTTATAAAGAGGGAGAACAATGTCGGCGCCATCACTCATCCCTGCCGTACCCCCCTGCTGACTGGTACCCTCTCTGTCAATTGACCCTGGCGCCCCCATCGTATCCTTGCATAGTTGTCCTCATGCAATTTGATAACCAGTTGCAACAAGGAACTGGGAAACCCCATAGCTTGTAAAATCTCCCATAGCATGGCGCGTGGGATAACATAGAACGCGGTTTTCAGGTCGATGAAAGCCAGATACAAACAGCCCTTAATAATTGATACTGACTTCCAATAGACCGCACAAAACCGGAAGACTTGGTCCATTGCGCCGACATTCCGTCTAAAACCCGCCTGGAAGTGGGTAAGAATATCATTATCCATTAGCCATGTCTCAACACGATTTATAATGACCCTGCCAACTACCTTTTGAATAGTATCAATTAAACTAATTGGTCTGTAGTTGGCAGGGTCCTCTCTGTTACCTTTTTTAAAAATCGTAATCACCTCCGCCCCTTTCCATGATTCCGGGACGGGAAGGCCTAACTGGATAAGAGTCATTAAACTTGCTATATACTCTGCCCAGATTATGGGATCATGTATACAGTCAGTCACACACCTACTAAATCATCCATCCAGACACTTATACACCCACTCATTCTTCAATACACCTTGGCATATATATAAAACATTTACATTTTATAGAAACACACAGTCACTGGATGAAGTCATCAGTGATGTCATTTGAGACGTCATCAGTGATGTCACTGACCATGTCATGAATGATGTTATATGTGACGTCATCAGCAGTGCATTGCGGGGGCATGAGTTATAGTTTGCTGAGCTAACTACAACAAGACACATTTCTCTGGTTTTGTATGATTGGAATGTCAACCTAACTATAACGTCCCTGAAACCTGTGTTTTTTAATGAATTTCCAAGGTTTTTAAAATTCGAATTCCTTAATAAAAAGTCCCTGAACAAACCTATGTTTGTTCAGTGAATTTCCAAGGTTTTTTAAATGCTAATTCCAAACTAAAATGTACATGAAACCTGTGTTTTTTTCAGTGAATTTCCAAGTTTTTTAAATGCTAATTTCTAACTATAATGTCTCAGAAACCTGTTTTTTTCAGTGAATTTCTATGAATATTTAAACTAACAATCATGTTTGCAGAGTGGTGGAGAATGGGGGCTGGGCCTCCAACCAGCGCTCAGGAATTCCACTGCATAACACTTACAGGAGGTACCAGGAGGGCTTCTTGGCCCCCAAAGGCCCTCAGGAGTAAAGTGGACTTCATCCTCAACGCATAGTGTGCCAAGAGGCACATTTAGAGAGTGGTGGAAAAAGGGGGTGTGGCCTCTGAAGACCACTTAGCAATCCCACTGTGTAGAACTTACTAAAGGTAACAGGAGGGGTAGTGGCCTGAAGGACACTTTGGGGGGCCAACCACCCCTCCTAATAACTCACTAAGTCCCACATGGCAGCATTGGTAAATTTCCATAGCAGGCCATGCACCCTTTGCCCACAAGTCTGCAAACGCACTCCCTGGTGTGCTCTTGGTTGGGTATTGTAATCCCTTGCCTCCTTAGGGACCAACTAGCCCACCTGACACCTCCAGTAAGCCCCAGATAGTGGGATTGCTGAGAGGTGGACACAGGACATGACCCCTTTCTCCACCACTCTGTAAACCCGCCTCCCGGTGCGCTCTTGGTTGTGAGATGATTCTCTCGTGTCTCCTGAGGGTCCCTGGGAGCCAACTAGCCCTCCTGTTATCTCTAGTAAGCCTCACACAGCTGGATTGCTGAGATTGGTCCAAGGCCATGCCCCATTTTTACAACACACTGCAAACACTCCTCCTGGCACACTGCTGATGGGGATGAAGTCCACTTTAGTTCTGAGGTCCTCATGGACACAAGAAGACCTCATCCCCCCACTAGCAGTGTGCCAAGAGGCACGTTTGCAGAGTGGTGTTAAAAGGGCCATGGCCTCAGACCACCTCTCAGCAATGCCACTGTGTGGGGCTTACTTAGTTTGCCCCTAAGTACCCTTTGGATTCAAGGGGACTTAATCCCCAACCCAAAATGTGCCTGGAAGTACGTTTGCAGAGTGGTGCAGGTAGGGGGTTCGGGACCTCCGGCGAGATGCCGGCTTCTCTTTTCTTTTTTTTTAGAAGGGGGGGCTGTGTGTCCCCCCTTCTCAGTATGTTTTGGGCCCTAGGGGCACGATCTTCCAGGGCCTGACACATTTTAAAAAACATTTTTAAACTGTACAGGGGCAGCGCAGCCCCCCACTTGAAGCCAATTTTGACCCAGAGACCCCATTCCTTAGGGCATGGCCACATTAACAAAATGAACTACATTGAAAGGAGGGGCCCAGCGGCCTTTTTTGGTCTTGGGGACCCCATCCCCTGGGGCTTTTTCTCTTTGCATTTTATTTTATTTTTAATTTAACAGGAGAGGTCCGCGTAGCCCCCTTTTACTTGGCCACTCGAAACCCCGGGGACCCTATTCCCCAGGACCTGTCCTCTAGTTGGGGACCACAGGTGGAGCCCCAGTGACCTGTGGTCCCTGCCGCCTCCCCGCCTCCTGCGAGAGCCAGCATTGCTTTTGGACAAGGGGTGCTGCAAACATCTGTCCCAGGGGTTCGGCACCCTGGGACAGGACCACGGCATAAGAAATCAGTCAAACTAATGAGCAAAACGTAAAAAGGAGGCAGGGTAGAAACACCCTGACCCCCTAGGCCTGCTTAGGGGGTCCCACAAGGACCCCTGGGCCCCCCCAATTTCCGCACAGGGTGCGCGGATGCAGCCGAGGAAAAAAAATATAAGCGTGGGCTCCCACGCTTCGTTGCTAGTTAGCCCCCGGGGGGCCACGTCCTGGGGTCAATATTGTTATGTGGGGCCCCCCAACCCCGGGGACCGCCACCCCCTGGACTTTTGAAATGTTTGGAGGGGGGCCGCGTGGCCCCCCTCCTGGAGCCCTTGATGGCCCTGGGGACCCCCACCCCCCAGGGCCGGATCCTGAAGTTTCCCGTGGTACCCACCCCTGAGACACTGTAGTTTGCTATGGCAGGGCGCCATAGCGAACTTGGTTTGGATTTTGAAAGAATGAGCAGGGAAACCTGTTCTCTCTTTCAAAATGCAAACCAAATTGCTTTTCCACACGGGGAGCTGCATCTTAGCAGCTCCCCATGTGGAAAAGCAATGCCGGCTCCCGAGGGACGCGGGGAGCAGGCGGGACCCTGGGGGAATTGAGGACCCCCCACGGTCCCCAATGGAGAGGGCCAACTCCGGGGATGGGGTCCCTGGGGCTACAAGTGGCCCGGGAGGGGGGCCACACGGCCCCCATCCCCAAAATTTAATTTACATTTTTCTTAAAAAACAAAGGCCGGCCCCGGGGGAAAGGGTCCGCGGGGCCATAAGTGGCCTGAGGAGGGGGGCAAAGGAGCCCCCACCAAAAAAACATAATAAAAAAAGGCCATGCCCCGGGTGATGGGGTCCCCGGGCCCATTAAGGCCTCAGGAAGGGGGCCACGCGGACCCATTCTAAATATTGTAATAAAAAATTTAAAAAATTACCGAGCAGGCCGTGGGGAATGGAGTCCCCAGGGCCAATAAATTAGAAAAAGAAGGGTGGCACACCCCCTCCTTCCAGCACTCCGCAAATGCGCCCCCTGGTGTGTTTGCAGATTGGAGACGAATTCCCCTCGAATACTGGGGGTCCCTGGGGGCTAACTAGCCCACCAGAAACCTCCAGTATGCGCCAGGGGGCAGCATTGCAAAGAGGTGTTCTGAGGTCACGCTCCTTTTTACACCTCTCTGCAACGCAGCTCTGTGGCGCTTAATGGAGGTAGCTGGTGGGCTAGTTGCACTCCAGGGACCCTCAGGATTCAAGGAGAGTTAATCCCCCAACTTAAAATGCTCCAGGGGGTACGTTTGCACAGTGGTGAAGGGAGGGGAGCCTGAGGTGACATGTGTGCAAACACGCCCTGTGGCTCATTTTAAGTTGAGGGATTAATACTTCTTCCATCCTGAGGGTCCTTGGGGGCCAACTAGCCCACCAGGTGCCTCCAGTAAGCGCCTCGGAGCTGCGTTGCAGCGTGTTGTTAAAAGGGGCATGGCCTCTGAATACCTCTCTTAAACGCAGCTCTCTGGCACATACTGGAGGTACCTGGTGGGCTAGTTGGCCCCCGGGACCCTCAGGATTGAGGAGGAATTAATTCTCCAACTTAAAACGCGCCACAGGGCGTGTTTGCAGACATAGCTCCTCAGGCCACACCCCCTTCCTTCACCATTGTGCAAACGTGCCCCGTGGCGAGTTGTAAGTTGGGGAATTAATTCTCTTTCAATACTGAGGGTCCCTGAGGGCCAACTACCCCAACAGGTATCTCCAGTATGCGCCAGGGAGCTGCGTTGCAGGCAGGTGTTCAGAGTCCATGCCCCTTTTTACACCTCTCTGCATTGCAGCTCTGTGGCGCTTACTGGAGGTACCTAGTGGGCTAGTTTGAGCCTAGCGACCCTTAGGATTCAAGGGGACTTAATCTCTCAACTTTGAACGGCCACAGGGTGCGTTTACACAGTGGTGAGGAGAGGGGACGGGGCCTGAGGTGAAGTGTGCAATCTCGCCCTGTGGCACATTTTTAGTTGGAGAAAAAATTCCCCTTCAATCCTGAGTGTCCCTGGGGGCCAACTAGCCCACCAGGTGCTTCCAGTAAGCGCCACTGTGCTGCGTTGCAGAGAGGTGGTGCAGGCCGGGCCCCTTTTTACAACTCTCTGCAATGGCGCTTACTGGAGGTACCTAGTGGGCTCATTTGCACCTAGGGACCCTCAGGATTCAAGGGGACTTAATCTCCCAACATAAAACGACCACAGGGCGTGTTTATACAGTGGGAAAGGGAGGGGACGGGGCCTGATGTGACGTGTGCAAACATGCCCTGTGATGCATTTTAAGTTGGGGAAATAATCCCCCTTCAATCTTGCAGGGCCCATGGGGCCAACTAGTCCACCAGGTGCTTCCAGAAAGCTTCACAGCGCTGCATTGCAGAGAGGAGGTCCATGAGGTGACATGTGCAAACACACCCTATTGTGTGTTTTAAGTTGGGAAAATAATTCACCTTCAATCCTGAGGGCCCCTGGGGCTAATTAGTCCACCAGGGCTGCGTTGCAGAGAGGTGGTCCAGGCTATGCCACTTTTTACACCTCTCTGCAATGCAGCTCTGTGGCGCTAGTGGGCTAGTTGGACCCTAGGGACCCTCAGGATTCAAATGAACTTACTCAGCCAACTTAAAACGGCCACAGGACGTGTTTACACAGTGGTGAAGGGAGGGGATGGGGCCTGCTGTGACGTGTGCAAACACGCTCTGTGACGCATTTTAAGTTGGGGAAATGATCCCCCTTCAATCTTGAGGGCCCATGGGGCAAACTAGTCCACCAGGTGCTTCCAGAAAGCGTCACTGCTCTGCGTGGCAGAGAGGTGGTCCAGGCTGTGCCCATTTTTACACCTCTCTGCAACGCAGCTCTGTGGCACTAACTGGAGGTACCTAGTGGGCTAGTTGGACCCCAGGGACCCTTAGGATTCAAGGGGACTTAATCTCTCAACTTAGAATGGCCTCAGGGTGGGTTTACACAGTGGTGAGGAAGGGGGATGAGGCCTGAGGTGAAGTGTGCAAACATGCCTTGTGGCGCATTTTAAGTTGGGAATATAATTCCCCTTCAATCCTGATGGACCCTGGGGGCCAACTAGCCCACCAGGTGCTTCCAGTAAGCACCACTCGCTGCGTTGCAGAGTGGTGGTGCAGGCCGTGCCCCTTTTTACACCTCCCTGCAATGGCGCTTACTGGAGGTACCTTGTGGGCTAATTTGCCCCTAGGGACCCTCAGGATTCAAGGGGACTTAATCTCCCAAAATAAAACAACCACAGGGCGTGTTTACACAGTGGGGAAGGGAGAGGACAGGGCCTGAGGTGACGTGTGCAAACACGCCCTGTGGCACATTTTAAGTTGGGGAAATAACTCCCCTTCAATCCTGAGGGCTCCTGGCGGCTAACTAGCCCACCAGGTGCTCCAAGTAAGCGCCACTGCGCTTCGTTGCAGAGTGGTGGTGCAGGATATACCCCTTTTTACACCTCTCTGCAATGGCGCCTGCTGGAGGTACCTAGTGGGATAATTTGCCCCTAGGGACACTCAGGATTCAAGGGGACTTTATCCACCAAATTAAAATGGCCACAGGGCGTGTTGGCACACGTCAGCTCAGCCCCCCATTCACCAGTGTGCGAATGGACCCCGTGGAACGTTTTAAGAGGTAGTTTTAATCCCCCTGCCCTATAATATACTAGGGGCTTATAGAGGAGGTCATGCTAATAACAGGGGTACTCCACCGCATAGTGTTCCCTAGTGTATGCAGGTGTTTTAACTGTATTCTAAGTGCCTTTTAGCATAGCACTGGCTCAAGGACTGGTTAAGTCAGTTACCACCAGTACCCATCTGAAATAGTTGAGGGTACAGGATGATTTTGCAACAAGGCCTCTTTCTGCTCCTCTGTTTGTTCTTTCTGCTTGTCTTCCTTCTTCCTGCACATTTCTTCTTCTTTGAGGACTTCTGTTGCTTCTTTCTGCATTTCTTTTTCTTCTTTCTGTGTGTTTTTTCTTCTTTCTTCACATGTTCTTCCTCTGTAAGCATAGTTTGAAACTAGCATTTAAAATACCTTCGAAATTAACTGAAAAAAACATAGGTTTCAGGCACATAATAGTTACAAATTAGCATTTAAAAAACTATTGAAATTCACAGAAAAAACCACAGGTTTCAGGCACGTTATAGTTAGAAATTAGCATTTAAAAAACCTTACAAATTCACTGAAAAAACAGGTTTCAGGGGCGTTATAGTTAGTTGGACATTTCACTCAAACAAAACCTTTGAAATTCCCGTTATAGTTAGTTCAGCTAACTATAACTCGCGCGCCCGCAATGCACTGCTGAAAACGTCACATATTACATCACTCATGACATGGTTAGTGACATCACTCATGACATCACTGATTACTTCTCAAATGACATCACTGATGACATCATCCTTGTCATAGAGTGGCAGACCTCCTCTCACCCTAATATAACCTTTGAGACACATACTCAAAAATAGAAACTAACATTTTCAAAACAATGGACATACCAATACCACTTACAACACACCTATTTAGTAAATCCAAGATCTAAACATACATCCACTCATTCACAAACACTCCCTATACTGTCACTCATACATGTACTCGCTCATCATATGTACTCATGCACCTATACATCCTTTTACACACCGCCACTCATCCATAGTTACTCATACACAAGGTCACACATGCGAACATAGTATCAAACATCCATTTACTTGCATATACCATCATACACACACTACCACACTTACTTCTACAGAAACTTACACATACTCTCTTAAACAATCACTTATAGAAACAGCTACTTATTTGTACAGGAACTCTTCCAATCTCTCACTCTCACATATACTCACATACACCAATACTCACATATACTAGTTTAAAACATGTAGTTACTCATAAATACACTATGGAGACAGTCATTCACTCACTAACACACCTATACACATACTCATCCACCTATACAGTCCTGAACACATGCTGTCTTCAGCACATACAAACAGTGAATCACTCATTCATGCATCTATGCACTAAGTAATACCCCCACCGAACCATATAGACACTCACCACTCAACTAATAACCCATATAGACACTCATGTAGCTACTCACCAACCCATGCAGCCACTTCATCTCCTTCAAAACTCACTGCCTCTTTATTAGCATGTGCTTGTAATTGGTCATTTAGTTCTTTCATTTGTGTCATAATTGTATCTCTGTCGATGGTTGCATATTTGATGAAAAGAATAATCATTTGACTTTAGCGAATTTAGCATTTAACTCTGCCCATACCTTGATCAATTCAGATGATTTTCATATGTTAGTGTGATCATTATTCTCAAACCTCTAGGAAGTCTTCCTACTTCCACCTACTTTTTCAGGGACTGAACCACCCACCATTTGAAGATTTAATTTTGTGTTACTCTATCCAATTTATTAAATGAAGTTTGAAGTGATATCTTATTTGTGCTGGTTATAGGCAACGATGCAACCGCATCTCGAGATTGCCTTGGTACTTCCTTGAAAACTGTCAGCTTTTTTAGCCTTGCTTCAATCTCTTCATTTGCCATTGGTATGTTGATATACCCACTTTGCTCTAATCTTTGCCTTTAGCGCTACTTCATATTAAGTAACCTCAGTTGTCAAGGAGGTTTCCCTTACGCCGACTCTTGCTTACACTGATGCTCTCATTCGCTCTGGGGGCTTGCTCTGCTGCACAAGAGAGATCTGGATACCCTGCAAGCCGCTTACCTCCAGAACTGTTCTCACTTCATCCTAATTGGGGGAACGCCAACTTGCAAGTCCTCCAGTATTTGCATATGGATGGCATTCAGCCAAAGTCTCAGGGGTGCTCGGGGAAGTTTTATGACTGCCTGAGCGTGGACGTTTGACACTTTTGCTGCACACCATCCATGTGCCCGTACTATAGGAGATATATATATTCACTGAAAAAAATACAGGTGTCAGGGATATTATAGTTCGGGATTAGTATTTAAAAAACCTTAGAAATTCACAGAAAAATGGTTCTCACGCAACCACCTATACTGGTTAAAAATAGAAAAACTGTCTGTAGTGAAAGTGATTGCTTGTATAAATGTGTTGGTGATGAATGTTAGAGTTGTGCATAAGTAGTGTCTCAGTGAATGGATGAGGGAATGCATAATACATTAGTGAATGAATGACTGAAAGAATAGTGCTTGGGTGATTTGATATGTGCATTAGTGGCAGAGTGAATGGATGACAATACATAATGCCTGAGTGAATGGTTGTGTGTAAGAGTAGTGTTTGAATGATTGCATGAGTGCAATCGCAGTGCCTGGGTCATTGTATGAGTTCATGTGTAGTGTCTGGGTCCTTGCATGAATGCATGGGTACTGCCTGAGTGAGAGGATGAGTGCAAGCGTACTGCCTCCGTGTTTCCATGAGTGTAGGTGTGCTGACTGGGTGATTGAATGTGTGCTTGGGTATTGCCTGCATGAAAGGATGTGTGCAAATGTAATACCTTGGTCATTAGATGGCTGCATGGGTAGTGCCTAAGATAAAAAAAATGGGTACATGGTTAATGCCTGAGTAAATTGTTGAATGCAACAGTACTGCCTGAGTGATTGCATAAGTTGATAGGTAGTGCCTCAGTGATTGTATGAGTGCAGATCTAGTGCCTGGGTTATTGAAAGATGGCATGCTTACTGCCTGCGTGAAATGATGAGTGCAACAGTTCTACCTGTGTCTTTCTATGAGTGCAGATGTACTGCCTGGGTGATTGGATGAGTGCAGATGTAGTTCCTGCATTAAAGGATTCATGCATTGGTAGTGCCTGGGTCATTGGATGAGTGCATGGGTAGTGCCTTAGTGAAAACATGAGTATGTTGATAATACCTGAGTCAGTTGTTGAGTGCACAGTATTGAATGATTGCCTGGTTACTGCCTGAGTGAAATGATGAGTGCAACAGTTGTGCCTGTGTCTTTTTATGAGTGCAGATGTACTGCCAGGGTGATTGGATGAGTGCAGATGTAGTTCCTGCATTAAAGGATGCAATCATAGG
This sequence comes from Lissotriton helveticus, assembly GCF_964261635.1. NCBI lineage: Eukaryota > Metazoa > Chordata > Amphibia > Caudata > Salamandridae > Lissotriton > Lissotriton helveticus. The sequence continues at coordinate 163,241,517 of NC_136062.1, read as the reverse complement.
TAGTGCCTTGGTCACTGGATGAGTGCATTGGTAATGCCTTAGTGAAAACATGAGTATGTGGATAATACCTGAGTGAATGGTCGAGTGCAACAGTATCACCTGAGTGATGCATCAGTGAATAGGTAGTGCCAGGGTGATTGCATGAGTGAATGGATACTGCCTGGGTGATTGGATGAGTGCATGTATAGTACCAGAGTGACTTAATGAGTGCAAGGGTAATGCCTAGATGCTTAGACGAGTGCATTAGTAGTGCTTGAGTGAAAGGATTAGTGCAAAGGTAGTGCCTCAGTCATTGGATGAGTGCATGGGTCGTTTCTGGGAGAATAGATGAGTTCATGGGTAATGCCAGTGTGAATGGTTGAGTACAAAAATTATGCCTGAGTGATTGCATGAGTGCGGAGGTACTGTCTGGGTGATTGGATGAGTCCATGGGTAGTGCCTGTGTGAAAGGAAGAATGCAAGGGTAATGGATAAGATATCTAATTAGTGCATGAGATGTGCCTGAGAGAATGGATGAGTGCATGGGTAGTTCCTGACTGAATGGTTGAGTGGAACTATAATGCCTGAGTGATTGCATGAGTACAGAGGTACTGCCTAGCTGATTCAATGAGTGCACGGACAGTGCTTGACTGTAAGGATAAGTGCAAGGAAAATGACTGGGTTATTGCATTAGTGCATTAGTTGTACCTGAGAGAATAGATGAGTACATGTTAGTACCCGTATGAAAGGATGAGTGCAAAGGCAATGCCAGGGTCATAGGATGAGTACATACATACTGCCTATGAGAAAAGATGAGTGCATCAGTAGTATCAGATTGAATGGTTGAGGGCAAGAGTACTGTCTGAGTGATTGTATAAGTGCATGTGCATTGCCTGGGTAATTGCATGAATGCAGCATTACTGCCTGAGTGACTGGATGACTGCATGTGTATTACCTGAGTAACAGCATGAGTGCAAGGGTAATGCCTAGATTCTTAGATGAGTGCATGCGTAGTGCTCGAGTGAAAGTGAAAAGATCAGTGCAAGGGCAGTGCCTGTGTCATTTGATGAGTGCATGGGTAGTTCCTGAGAAAATGGATGAGTGCAAGGGTAATGCCTGTGTGAATGATTGAGTACAAAAATAGTGCGTGGGTGATTGCATGAGTGTAGAGGTACTGCCTAGGTGATTGAAGAGTGTATGGATAGTCCTAGACTAAAAAGATAAGTGTGAGGATAATGCTTAGGTTATTGCATTAGTGCATGAGTTGTGCCTGAGAAAATATATGAGTGCAGGGATAGTGCCTGACTGAATGGTTGATTCCAAGAATAGTGCTAGAGTGATTGCCTGGGTGATTGTATGTGTGGATGTGTCGAGCCTGGCAGATTGGACGAGAGCATAAGTAGTGCTGGTGTGAAACGATGAGTGCCAGGGTAATGGCAGGATCACTAGATGAGTGCATGGCAGTTCATAGGAGAAGACATGAGTACATGGGTAGTGTTTGAGTGAATAGTTCAGTGCAACAGTGGTGCCTGCGTGAATACATGAGTGCATGGGTAGTGCCAGGGTGACTGCATGAGTGCAGCAGTACTGCCTAGGTGATTGGATGACTGCATGTGTAGTACTAGAGTGACTTTATGAGTGCAAAGGTAGTGCCTGGGTACTTAGATGAGTGCATGGGTACTGTGTGAGTGAATGCATCAGTGCAAATTAAGTGCTTGGATCACTGGATGAGTGCATGGGTAGTTCCTGAGAGTGTAGACGAGTACATGGATAATGCCTGTGTGAATGGTTGAGTACAAGAATAGTGCCTGGGTGATTGCATGAGTGCATGGGTAATCCCTGGGTGATTAGATGAGTGCATGGGTAGTGCCTGTATGAAAGTGAGAACGCAAGGGTGCATAAGCTGTGCCTGAGAGAGTAGATCAGTGCATGGGTAGTGTCTACGTCAAAGGATGACAGCCTGGCTGATTGGATAGGCAACATGATGATAGGTTTCAAATAGTGTAAAGGATCAACATTATTTATATTAGAAACAAATATTATATAATTACATTTTCAACATTTTTCCTGGTTATCATGCATGTTATAATATGTATTCTTACCTTTCAAGTAATTTAGATACAATACTGAGTAGAACTATTTTAGAGTAGTATTGTCCTAAAAACATTAAAACTTTTTTAAACTTCAATAGTAGCTACTATGAAGCAAAAGAAGAAGATAAACTGTTATTTAATGATAATATATTGCAGAAATTATAATATTATATTTTTAGGAACACAACATAAATTTAGAATTACATAACGTTTCAGTTTCCCTTTTTGGCTGTTCTCAGATTCCACTAAACCTCACCATACACAGTGATTTCAATGCACTATCATCATTGAACAGCGGGGAAAAATATCAAATTGATTGTGGAAAAAAACAAATTAACATAGAGCATCATTTTCAATATGTGTAGGTAATCCGTTTTTCTATCTACACTATGTTCATTACTTCCTGCATCTACATTAACTTTATTATTTATCTCAAATACATTTCCCAAAATGTAGATTCTCATTTACATCTGGTACAATATAGACAACAAATATATGAACTATTTGCTTTTAAACACAATTTTCCAAATGTAATATCAATTAGTGCAAACAATAATCCAAACACTAATTATAAATACTAATAGTTTGCAGTGCTATCTACTTTCTCTTTACACTTTCCCAATAGGCCGAATGATTACTCAAAAATTTGGCTTCAAAAATGACAAATGTGAATTTGGTAATTCATAAGGCAATATAGGTTTGCATTCCAAGTGGGCATCATGGCAATGCATACATCCTTTATTACACTTTAAACTCTAAATACACAGCATAGTGTCCAGCAGTTATAGTAGGTCCATCATGAAAAATAATAGCCACTGCTGTAAAAGTTCTTCCTGAAACAGGTATTTGACTTACATTACATTTTTTATTTTGCCTTTCAATTTTCTTCCATTTGCTCTAGAACGTTGTAGCATTAAAATAAAATATTTTCCAACTCTTTCTATATGTAATGTAGACAACATTTATGATCTACAATGCCAACATCTCATGTCCTGCTTGGGTATTTTTATCAATTTGTTAAAAGGTACTGATATGCAGTCTGGTATCATCAATTCTATGAATCGTTCTGTTTGTATTTCAGTGGTAGAAGTAAATGAACACTCTTCATATTTAGATCCCATCTGTAGCTTAGTCCAAATAAGTTTTCAATCTGTATCCCTTCATGTTCTTATACTCCAAGCATTAGCATTAGAAATTCTTGTGCATCTTGTTGCATATTGAGAGTAAAATGTCAAAGTACCAGATGCCAAATGCCAGAAGCAGTATGCATTTTAATTCTGTCAGTTACCAACTGATGAAAAGGAATGATGTAGTAAAGAACTCAATATTTTTTCCCATGATTTCATGATGAAGATCTTGTAGATAAGGGGTATGACAGGAACTATGAACTGTTATCTCTATCTAACACAGCAACCTTGTGGATATCTTTTAGATTTGTGTCAAATCAGCCCACGTCTAAGCAGTAACCCAAGAGGAATCCTGCCTCGACCTAAAAACATTGGTAACTCTAACTCTGTCCCTCGACACTTCACTTTTTACCCCCAAGCACAGTGTGTTTAAAATAAACACTGATCACGGGTAATAGAGGTGAAATGCCTTAAGGCATGTTGCACTTAGCAAGCCTTTTTAGGGGCCATTTTTGTGAGTATTTCTCGATACAGAATAATACAAATAATAGAGATCCCGAGATAGTGTTTGGTATGGATTACAAAAACACTATTTGTCACCCTCCGCTTTGCCATTTTTAGAAATGTAAGGGTTTGAAGATTGTGCACATGACCAATTTGGATTTGGAGAGCACTGCATGAAATGAGATACTTTGCGATGCCGGCATGTGTAATATATTCGCGTTAAACATGCTCTTTTTCCAAATACCAGTGCACATGATGGGGAACAGCACATTTGATCTGATAAAAGCCCTGTGGCAATGGTGCTTACACAGATGGGTGTACAACTTTGTTTTATCTCTATGTATGTCTGTTGTATGGATGTTTCCCTGACATCCCAGTGCTAACCCATAAGATGGATGTAGCAGCATAAAAGGCCTCTTAAGTGATTGCCCCTGATACTGTCTAAATCTAAGGGCTGTGAGTGCTTCTTTTCACCTTTACTACTTCTTCACAGGACAAAATACAAGATGTATTGTGATCGGAGGACTGAGAGGGCTCTTTGTAAGCACTCTCTACATATTCCCTTGCCGTGCATACTTTAGAACGCGTACACTAAGTAATCTGGTCCTGAAGAAAGCCACGTAGACCACCCTCCAGGGCTACTGCTAGTGGCTAAAAATGTATACCACACCCAGGATGACCATAATGAGGATACAAGGGACCAATTAAACATCCCATATACATCCACCACTTTTTTTTACATTGACCGGAACCCTCTAACTCTTAACTAAAAAATATTTTTGGGGACTTCCCGAGCCAATTTTATTAATCACTATGTCACGCGCTAAAAAAAGCATGAAAAAACATCCAGCTCTGCAGTAATTCTTGCTGCGCAGCATACTCTAGAAGGATTCGGCAACCAGGGTGGGAACTCAATATGAAGCATGTCACCTACTAAGTAGTTGAGTGAGTGTACTTTTGAAACACCCTGCAGGTTCCTATGTCGCATCTAAAGGGATGAAAAGAAGAAGATAGGAGCAACCTTACCAGTAGTAGGAGGCTGATCGAGTCTACATTTGTTTTGTATCATTGCATCATTTGTTTCATGTACTTTGAAGCTTCTGTTCTTTTTAAGTTGTATGTATTCTTGGGAGATTATTGAGTTATTTGATGCCTTACTGCTGACAAAACACTATTTACTCTTCCTTTAGAAATTATAGGATGTGGAAATCCTAAACAACATTTTGTATACAATTTCCCTTTATACTTGTATTTTCATATGTCATAGCAATAGGTTCCGCTGTAAGTCAGGCGTCGCAGCACACTGGGGGGGCATTCGGTCACCCCAGTGGGAACCCAATGAAGAAGCATGTCACCAACCAGGTTGGTGAGTGAGGGTTCTTTTAAGAAAAAAAAGCATTTTTTCTTTCCTCTTTTCACTTACCGCACCTTATTCTGTGAAAGTCTTTTTCTGGTGGCAAATATTTGGATATATTAAGCACAACTATATTCTTTTGTTTTTTGCACCCTGTGTCACTCTTTTGTTGTTATTCGGTAAATTGAGGGGTAGAGGAGTGACCAAAAAAAAAACCTAACTCTCTTGTTTATATATAGCAATAGGTTCAGCACATTACAATATGTCAACAAGACAGTTTCGAAGCAGTAAGCACACAAATGGACATCCAATTCCCAGTATTTTTCTTTTGTTCAAAATCGTTCTTTATTTGGCTTTTCATTAAAATTCAAAAGACCATAGCCAACTTGTTTCGTCTCGCATAGAAACTTCTTCAGGGCTTTAGAGAAATCACCTATATACAGACAATTAAAATCGAATTTACAAGTGTCAAAGACGCACTGATCAAATTTACATATTATGCAACAGTATCTCTTTACATTAAGCAATCATATCAATTTCTTCAATCAATATTTACTTCTCACAATGGGGATAATTCTATTGACAATTTAATATATATAGTGCAAATAAGTCAATATTATTATATTTCGAAAAGTGCTTCTTAATCACAAAAGGCTTGAAAAACTGGCATAAATTTCAACAATCACATACCTCGACAATGTAGTAATAAGCTTTCAAGGCTGATAAATGTTCAGTGATCTGTCAAGGGTCCGTTCAAAACAATTTATGTAGTGCTTGTTTCCTAAAAAACAGACCATATACCATGTACCACTTTCAGATTATGTATATCTCAAAAAGTTTTAAATATTAGTTAAATCTATTGTTCAACACTATATACATGTTAAAATAACTAAATTCCTCTTATATATGTATAGATGATGGTATATGAGTTCCACCATCCAAACCGAAATATATAATTTTGAGTCTATGCTAAAACACAGACACTGATCTGTCTTGTAATGCTGCTCTTAAAAACACATCTCAAAAACGAGATATACCGTATTTCCTACGTATTGTTAAATTATATCTGTCTATTACATATTTACTCAGACTACCCACGCAAAGCAAACTTAAGTTATTTGAAGATTTAGAGCAATGCTTTCTCTATCTATATTAACATCACTTATTGCTACCCATTTTTTATATACGGAAGTAACAAGAAAAAAGGAAGATCAATCAAAGCTTCAGGATATCTGTGTTTATTGTCGCTGATCGAGTAAGATTATTGAGGTCCAGAATTGTATCTAAATTTATTAAAAGCAATTTAACAACTAAGCATGGATTTTCGATATCCTGCTGAACCCATATATAAATGGTCAAACTTGAAAAGCGTGATTTCTAGATGTCATATTTTACCCAGTCAATATGGAAGGGGAATCTGCACACCTATGTTCAAATAAGTTTGTTCAATATTTCTACTCCTTCGTGAAGTTTAGCGTGCTCTCTAGTTGTAAGGGTGCGTGCCCTGCTCCCTAATCGGTACAAACTGTGTAAATATGAGTCCAAGGAAAACCCTGGACTACTAGAGGCACAACAAATGGGCCATAGGCCTTTTGAAATGTAAACACAAATTAATCCTATTAATTTACTGTGTAAGCAGACAGCATTTATTTTCAATGCTTTATATGCTCATGAAAGAGCGCATGAAACACATGAGTACGTTTTTCACATTCGTGTAGCATTCATACAAGGGTTTCTGCATTTAACTGAAAATGTTCAATAGCCACATGATCAGATAACATATTATGACCACTTGAATTGTACACATGAAAAACATATTATCTTTAAACAATTAAATTTGATATCCAAAGTCCCAATGCATTTCGGGTTCAGGTTGAACCCTTCGTCAGGGGATATATAAATTGAAGATGGTAAAGGAGCAATCTGGAATAACAGCGTCCTGTAGTGAAGTCTCTACGGGATCTACAAAACAGCAACATAGAAATCTGTATCCAACTCTTACGTAAATTACATAATACACGAAAAATAGAAAAAATTACTGGGGAATGCCACTGAGAGAAAACCTTCATGTGCAAAGAAATAAACACCGTGCAAAAAAGCATGCCCATTTCTGTGTCAAGGAAACATGCAAGTCACTACACGTTACAAGTGTAGTGCAAATCCGAAGAGAATAGTGTAGATCCCATGCACTCAAAAGGTGAATGGGGTGAGAGAGTTCCATTCCCACGTGCGAGAAAGCAAACACACTAACACCAAAAGCACATCAAACAACTAAAATACGCTTACTGGAAAGGTGTCGCGCTTGAAGCGCAGGTTACAAGATATCTCCTAACACTATCTAGAAAACTGACAGTGTATGTCCAGAATCCCTGTGAAGCAAATTAAGGGGAATGTATTAGGAGTAAAAAACTGAGACAGCGTAGAACTGGAGGATAAGCTTACCGCCAACAGTGTTGTATAAGAAATGGCTCCGTGAGCTCAAAGAGAGAGACCTGAAAATAAATAAGTAGTACAATCCTAAAAATCAATGCGACCAGCTTTTAAACTGTAAAAATCGGACAAAAGTCCGTGAACGTACCCACAACTGAAAAACGCCACCACACTAACTACGATGTCCGACGCGAGTCCGCCCATCAGATCACGTGGTGCGGAACTCGCCAAAGTTTAAAGAATGGGAACAAAAATAAAAAACTGACTGAGACCAAACGCAGGGAAAGCAAGGAAACGGTAGAGACTAGTGAGGACATGTTGACAGATCTAGTCAAATTGACTCAAAGTTAAGAGGGTACACAAGGTTGAAAAAAATAAAAGGGTCGACAAAAAGTAAAACTACCCGCGTGAAACATCATTCAACTAGATAAAGAGGTGTGTATTAGTGCTACCGAGAATATACAGAAAAGTAGATGAATCTCCCAGATACTTAAAGACTTTTCAAATATAACAGAACTCAAAATAATATGTGCAAGAAAAATTCAAACAATGTGAAGAAAATCCCAGTGTACTCCCGTACAATCTGTGTTATGAAACTCTACATTTATACAAAACATAGTAATTCGTAATGGTCATTAAGACCCCCTGGAGTCCCTAGAGTCTTTATCCAATGTGTTTCCCTCCTAGATAGTAGAGTGTGAAAATCCAATCCTGAGATTTGTTGAATACGTTCTAGAGCAGTGTATCTTATTTGGGGAATAGTGTGTTTCGCTTCTACCCAATGTCTAGCTAGTGAGGAGTTAGTGTTCTGGTTCCTAATGCGGCTTTTATACTCCACTATTCGTGTCTTGATCTTTCTGCTGGTTCTACCCACGTAAACAAGCCCACATGGGCATTTAATTGCATACACTAACTCCTTCAGTGGTGCAATCTGCATTATATTTAAGTTTTATGCTTTGACCTGTGTGGGGGTGCATACATTGATTACCAGTAATGACATTGCCACATTGACCGCAGTTGTAACATTTCATCATACCCTTCTCCCTGAGTCTTCTGGCTTTCTTTGATGGTTTCAAAAACTCCCATAAGTTTTTTGCCCTCGTATGTGCCAACAGTGGGGTACCGTGAAACACTTGTGCAAAATCTGGTTCATTGTCAATTAGTTCCCATTGATTTCTAATGATGGATTTAATCTGAGATGTCTGAGTCGAATTCTTTATGACAAATACTTCTCGTTTCATAGGGATCTTTGCTTTAGGTATCAAGTTCATCACGAGCTTTGTGAGATATTGTTTGAACAGCTACATTTAATATGTCATCAGGATAACCACGATCCTTGTACTCTTGTGCTTGTTTTTTGATCTCTTCTTTGCACTGGTTATCATTGGATGTAATTCTCTTTGTGCGCATCATCTGCTATATAGGAAGACGTTTTTTCAGACTGTATGGATGAGCACTAGTAAACAGAAGAGCCTTATTAACATCAGTAGGTTTCCTGTACACAGATGTCTCCAGGCCCATGGCTGTTCTTCTCATCTCAATGTTCAGAAAATGAATTCTCTCTTTGTTGATATCATGAGTGAATTTGATCCCGGGGTTCAAAGTGTTCAATTTGGTTATACTGTCTTCCAATAACTCTCTGGTACCCGTCCAGATGACTAAAATGTCATCGATGTACCGAATAAATAGTGCTGCATGTGTTCGCCACAATGGGTTGGATATTATGAGTTGATCCTCGAAGTAAGACATAAACATATTCGCGTAGGATGGTGCTCCTGGAAATCCCATTGCGGTACCAGTGCGCTGAATGTAAATCTTATCTTGCCAGGAGAAGTAGCTGTGGTAAAGGGCAAAGTGCAACAATACTAAAAGAAAAGTGCCTTTTTGGTGGTCAATTATCCGAATGCAACAGTCGCCATTCAACTGCCTCTAATCCTTCCTCATGTTTGATAGAAGTATACAATGCGACCACATCGATGGTGCAGAGCCAAATATCTTGTAGGAAAAGATGACGGTGTCCTTTACGTAAGTAACCCAAGACTGTACTAAGGGTTGTAGGTGAAAGTCCAGGTAATGACCTAATGGTTCGTGAATTGATCCGCACCCTGCCACTATGGGTCGGAAAGGTGGTGAGGTGAGGTTCTATGCTTATGTACCTTCGGTAACATATATATGGTGGGAACCTTAGGTGTAGAGTTAAATAGAAATTTTTGGGTGTTTTCATCTATGACGCCGGACTCAAACGCACTTTGTAGTAAATTACTCAGTGTTTCCAGCAATTCTTTCGTGGGGTCTTGCTCCATCGGTATGTAGGTGTCTAGATCTTCTACGTGTTCGTTCACACTTCGATTGTAAAAGTCTGTGTCAAGCACTACCAGAGCCCCTCCTTTGTCAGCCGGATGAAATGTTATCGAAGAGTCCTGTCTCAATTTATTCAAGGTCCGTCGTTCTTTGGTGGTAAGATTCGAATGCTGCGTAGAACCATATTTAATGTGCTCCAAATCTTTTTTGACCAATGTCTCAAAAGTGTCAAGCGTCTTGTGTGAAATCGGTGAGAGAAACTTGCTCTTCGGTCTAAATTTTCGTTGTTCTTGTGTCAACTCCTCTATGTTGGGATTGATGGAAAAAAACCACCTTAATCTACGTTTTCTCATAAATTTGAAGAGGGCAACCTCTGTCTCCGGTGCATTTGATGTGTAGGAAGGAACTAAAGATATTCCTTTATTAAGTATATGTAATGCTTCTATACTTAGTTGTTTTTTGGAGATGTTTATGACTAGAGAATTAATTTCTTCACTTGCCTCTGTGGTCTTCCTTGTTCCTTTGTGACTTTTGGTTTTTCCACGTTTGATGCTTCGTCTGGGTTTGTTAAGTTCTTGTCCGGTGGTGTTTTGGCCGTGGGACCTTCCACTAAAAAAGACACATTGCTTGCTGAAGTTGTCGCAGTTACCTCTGTTGTTGCCATGGTGACTTGTACCAAAGAGGCAGGTGGCCTCTGTAATGATAGATCCTGGTCTGTGGCAATGCTCTCTTCAGGCGGCGTGGCTCCAGGTTTTTTAAAAACTCTCCTCTGCGCATATTTCTCCGCCCACTTATAAACTTTGTCAAGTTTATAATCTATCGTGTCCCAGCGGAACTTGCGGGTCTTTCTTTCATGTACTTCTTTGGCGTGAATATCCAAATTTTTGTTGATCTTCTCTAGTACTTGACTACAATCCTCTTGTTCCATACGTTGACTTATTTCATCTCTTAATTTATTGATGTCAAAAGTAAGTTCACCCAGAAGAGATGAGATTTCTTCTATAATGAGTAAAATGAGATCGAGAGAGCATTTGTTTAAGATGGCATACCAACGTGCCATAAAGGATTTGTTGAATTTAAAAAGCATTGGGCGGAGAGAAATCCTCAAACCTCGGGTATACGTCTGACTTTGTGATATTCTATCAAAGTTGTAGCATGTAATCGCTGATTTACTTCCTTTCTCATTAAATACTCGAGTTGCCTCAGTTGCTGTGTAGTAGTGCCTGTAGATGTGCCATATTCCCTTACTTCTTTTACTAATGCGTAAATTGATTGAGCTTCTTCTGAAGAGTAAACCTTGGTTTCTGCCTGGTTGGTGGTCAGACTTGAAATGTCCTGCCAAGACATGATGATTATGTGGGTTCTGATCCACAAGTGGGCACTATGGGTAAGACAATCAATATGGAAGGTGGATCTGCACACCTATGTTCAAATACGTTTAATAAGAATATTTCTACTCCTTCGTGAAGTTTAGCGTGCTCTCTAGTTGTAAGGGTGCGTGCCCTGCTCCCTAATCGGTACCAACTGTGTAAATATGAGTCCAAGGAAAACCCTGGACAACTAGAGGCACAACAAATGGGCCATAGGCCTTTTGAAATGTGAACACAAATTAATCCTATAAGCAATGTGTCTTTTTTAGTGGAAGGCCCCACGACCAAAACTCCACCGGACAAGAACTTAACAAACCCAGATGAAGCATCAGGCGTGGAAAAACCAAAAGTCACAAAGGAACAAGGAAGACCACAGAGGCAAGTGAAGAAATTAATTCTCTAGTCATAAACATCTCCAAAAAATAACTAAGTATAGAAGAGGTACATATACTTAATAAAGGAATATCTTTAGTTCCTTCCTACACATCAAATGCACTGGAGACAGAAGTTGCCCTCTTCAAATGTATGAGAAAACTTAGATTAAGGTGTTTTTTTTCCATCAATCCCAACATAGATGAGTTGACACAAGAACAACGAAAATTTTTACCGAAGAGCAAGTTTCTCTCACCGATTTCACACAAGACACTTGACACTTTTGAGACATTGGTCAAAAAATATTTGGAGCACATTAAATATGGTTCTACGCAGCATTCGAATCTTACCACCAAAGAAGTACGGACCTTGAATAAATTGAGACAGGACTCTTCCATAACATTTCATCCGGCTGACAAAGGAGGGGCTATGGTAGTGCTTGACACAGACTTTTACAATCGATTTGTGAATGAAAACGTACAAGATCTAGACACCTACATACCGATGGAGCAAGACCCCACAAAAGAATTGCTGGAAACACTGAGTAATTTACTACAAAGTGCTTTTGAATCCGACGTCATAGATGAAAACACCAAACAATTTCTATTTAACTCTACACCTAAGGTTCCCACTTTATATATCTTACCGAAGGTACATAAGCATAGAACCTCACCACCTTTCCGACCCATAGTGGCAGGGTGCGTATCAATTCACGAACCATTGGGTCATTACCTGGACTTTCACCTACAACCCTTAGTACAGTCTTGGGTTACTTACGTAAAGGACACGACTGATTGTTTGAATAAGTTGGAAACACAACATCATCTTTTCCTACAAGATATTTGGCTCTGCACCATCGAAGTGGTCGCATTGTATACATCTATCGCACATGAGGAAGGAATAGAGGCAGTTGAATGGCGACTGTTGCATTCGGAAATTGACCACCAAAAAGGCACTTTTCTTTTAGAATTGTTGCACTTTGCCCTTTACCACAGATACTTCTCCTGGCGAGTTAAGATTTACATTCAGCGCACTGGTACTGCAATAGGATTTCCAGGAGCACCATCTTACGCGAATACGTTTATGTCTTACTTCGAGGATCAACTCATAATATCTAACCCATTGTGGCAAACACATGCAGCACTATTCATTCCGTACATCAATGACATTTTAGTCATCTGGACGGGTACCAGAGAGTTATTTGAAGACAGTATAACCAAATTGAACACTTTGAACCCCAGGATCAAATTCACTCATGATATCAACAAAGAGAGAATTCATTTTCTGGACATTGAGATGAGAAGAACAGCCATGGGCCTGGAGACATCCGTGTACAGGAAACCTACTGATGTTAATAATGCTCTTCCGTTTACTAGTGCTCATCCATACAGTCTGAAAAAACATCTTCCTATATCGCAGATGATGCGCACAAAGAGAATTACATCCAATGATAACCAGTGCAAAGAAGAGATCAAAAAACAAGCACAAGAGTACAAGGATCGTGGTTATCCTGATGACATATTAAATGTAGCCGTTCAAACAATATCTCACAAAGCTCGTGATGAACTTCTGATACCTAAAGCAAAGATCCCTATGAAACGAGAAGTATTTGTCATAAAGAATTCGACTCAGACATCTCAGATTAAATCCATCATTAGAAATCGATGGGAACTAATTGACAATGAACCAGATTTTGCACAAGTGTTTCACTGTACCCCACTGTTTGCACACACGAGGGCAAAAAACTTACGGGAGTTTTTGAAACCATCGAAGAAAACCAGCAGACTCAGGGAGAAGGGTATGATGAAATGTCACAACTGCGGTCAATGTGGCAATGTCATTACTGGTAATCAATTCATGCAACCCCACACAGGTCAAAGCATAAAACTTAAATATAATGTAGATTGCACCACTGAAGGAGTAGTGTATGCAATTAAATGCCCATGTGGGCTTGTTTACGTGGGTAGAACCAGCAGAAAGATCAAGACACGAATAGTGGAGTATAAAAGCCGCATTAGGAACCAGAACACTAACTCCTCACTAGCTAGACATTGGGTAGAAGCTAAACACACTATTCCCCAATTAAAATACACTGTATTCAACAAATCTCAGGAATGGATTTTCACACTCTCCTAGCTAGGAGGGAAACACATTGGATAAAGACTCTAGGGACTGTTATTCCAGGGGGTCTTAATGACCATTACGAATTACTATGTTTTGTATAAATATAGAGTTTCATAACACAGATTGTACGGGAGTACACCGGGATTTTCTTCACATTGTTTGTATTTTTCTTGCACATATTATTTTGAGTTCTGTTATATTTGAAAAGTCTTTAAGTATCTGGGAGATACATCTACTTACCTGTATATTCTCAGTAGCACTAAAACACACCTCTTTATCTAGTTGAATGATGTTTCACATGGATAGTTTTACTTTTTGTCGACCCTTTTATTTTTTTCAACCTTGTGTACCCTCTTAACTTTGAGCCGATTTGCCTAGATCTGTCAACATGTCCTCACTAGTCTCTTCCATTTCCTTGCTTTCCCTACATTTGGTTTCAGTCCGTTTTTTATTTTTGTTCCCATTCTTTAAACTTCAGCGAGTTCCACACCACGTGATCTGATGGGCGGACTCGCGTCGGACATCGTAGTTAGTGTGGCGGCGTTTTTCAGTTGTGGGTACGTTCACAGACTTTTGTCCGATTTTTACAGTTTAAAAGCTGGTCGCATTGATTTTTAGGTTTGTACTACTTATTTATTTTCAGGTCTCTCTCTTTGAGCTTACGGAGCCATTTCTTATACAACACTGTTGGTGGTAAGCTTATCCTCCAGTTCGTACGGTAGTACGTCTACGCTGTCTCAGTTTTTTACTCCTTATACATTCCCCTTAATTTGCTTCACAGGGATTCTGGACATACACTGTCAGTTTTCCAGACAGTGTTAGGAGATATCTTGTAACCTGCGCTTCAAGCGCGCCACTGTTAGACCTGGCACCTTGGCGTGAGTCTCCCTTCCACTTTTTGCTGATGTGCCTCAGATGTTTTGCTGGTGTTCGATGCTCAGGGCACTGCGCCACGGCCAATCCGTGCCGCAGTGCAAGCGCTCGCAATGTAAAGTGTATGTACAATTCATTTCCACGATTGGCTTATTTGGTTTACTGTCAGTCCCCAGTAACGTGCACGAGGAGTGCCGGGGCTTGTAGATACAAATGCTGCTAGTGGGCCTGCAGCGCTGGTTGCGCCAGCCACACAAGCAGCCTCGTAATACATGACTCAGGTCCGCAATTGCAGACCCCGCGTACTGTCCCGTACTGTCACGCTGACTGCGCAAGTGCCCACACTTGCCAGTCCCTGAACCTTCCCTAAACTCCATATCAGTCACCCCTACGGTAGGCCTACGGGCAGGGTGCATTGAAGCATAAGGTAGGACAAGCCTAGAGTGTGGCATGTCCTCATAGTGAATTACCGCCCTTCTCGTTCTTCACTATGGAAGGGCTACCGGTTCTCTTAGGCCAAGATGAGCTGTCGGACCTATTACACGCTATAGTCCCGGCAGACTCAGGGAACACGATAGCATGTCGAGTTTAGTATGCCTGAACTCAGAATAATAAAATACTTCCTTTAGCAAGGGTTATTTTAATATCCTGGGTTTGCAAATGCTACTTTTAGAAAGATAGCCTTTGCGCGCCTAACTATTTAGCCCGCCTCTGCCAGGATGTGTATCTGTTGTCTGGGTTTGTGTGAGTGACAGGCTGGGAGATTCCCGGGGACAGTTGGGACCCCCAGGTGGTAAATAGGGTGCTTGCACCAGGATGGGTGGGCAGAGTAGTCCTTGACTCTGAGTAGGGTTGTGCTCCACCACCACAATGCTGGCTCCACCCCCCTGCGGAGCGTCTGATGTCCCTGCCCGCACTCTGAAAGAAGAAGGCAGCTTCCTGAAAACAGAGTACACCAGAACCGGGTTGAACTAGGCTCAGGCCCCCTGGCCTGCAAAGACAAAAGAATCGCAGTATAAATATAGGAGCCCCGATCCTTACAAATCAGATCCAGTTTTGACCACGACGAACCTCTGCCTGACTAGAAGGACCAAGAGAAGCTGAAGGACGGAAACCGGTCTGAATCCTGTAAGACTGGCCTGCAGTGATGCCTTGCTGAGAACGGAGAGGAAAGGACCAGAAAGGACTTTGTAGACTTGTGCCTGAAACGATCTCCAAGGGCTTGATCGAGAGCTTGCCCCCTGAACGGAACCCCAGGACCATTGGGTTCTATCTGCTTGTGCCCGTCTGCTGTTGGGCCTTAGTTCTTATTCCCTCGCCGGAGTTGTGACTCGGGTGCCTTCGCCCCCTCCCAGGTCGTGACAGCTCAGAGCCTGGTCGCCCCGCTGTAGAGAGCCCGCTCATCCCTGAGTCGCTCTCCGCTTCAGTGCCGGGCCGCCTGCTCTCCTGTCACCTCGACGCTAACGGAGCGCGTTGTGCACCTCTCATCTTCTCCCGCCGGATTCTGCACGGAGCGCATTCCATAGCCTCGGACGGTCCGTAGGTCGTAACGTACCCGACTGTCTCGCTTTGCCCTCCTGCATACCAAGACCTGTGTTGCACCCCAAGAAAGGCCTCCCCACACAGCGGTACCGGAAGCCTGGTGTTGCACCCGTCTGCCGTAGAACGCGACGCACCTCACAGATCCACAAGTACGACCCGGCGTGCTAAGAAGTAGTACGCCCCGCAGGCCTGAACGGCGCCTCGCCCCGTGAGCTGCATCGACCCCGGATCGCCGCAACCCTCCATAGTTCCGCTCCTCCACCTCGCACCTCGAGGGGGACCTGAGCCAGAGAGATCCTCTGGAGAACCGTCGGCCTCGTTCGGAGTCCGCCCTCACCAGCCGTGCCTGAAACGCCTCGGACTTCCACAAGGAAGGTACACTTGAACTCCGTCCCGAGTTCACATCGGATCCAGGGTCCGCAACGTTCTTATTTCCCTGTCATCGTACCTTGCTGAACAACGAACATTTAAAGACTAAAGCTTGCCTAAGTATCATCTGTTGGCCTCGAATCATTACATGTATATGGTCTTGTGATAATCCTGCGCGAATCTACCTTTTATATAAAGTATACGTATTTTTGATACAACTATACGACTGGTGTCCATTTGTGGTGGGTCAGTGGGTTTACTGTGTGTGATCATAAATGCTTAACTTACTATCGCCCTGAGTATTAGCCTTGTTTGCTCGCGCCACACTACCTAGAGGGTGAGAAGGGGTTATTCGAAGGAGTAGTTCCCTTGCCCTGACGTGGAGCTGAGGGTCCCTGCTTGTCACAAGTGCATACCTGTGCCAACCAGAGACCTCCGGTTCCAACATTCACTTTTCCAGTAAGCGTATTGTAGTTGTTTGATGTGCTTTTGGTGTTAGTGTGTTTGCTTTCTCGCACGTGGGAATGGAACTCTCTCACCCCATTCACCTTTTGAGTGCATGGGATCTACACCATTCTCTTCGGATTTGCACTACACTTGTAAGGTGTAGTGACTTGCATGTTTCCTTGACACAGAAATGGGCATGCTTTTTTGCACTGTGTTTATTTCTTTGCACATGAAGGGTTTCTCTCAGTGGCACTCCCCAGTTATTTTTTCTATTTTTCGTGTATCATGTAATTTACGTAAGAGTTCGATACAGATTTCTATGTTGCTGTTTTGTAGATCCCGTAGAGACTTCACTACAGGACGCTGTTATTCCAGATTGCTCCTTTACCATCTTCAATTTATATATCCCCTGACAAGGGTTCAACCTGAACCCGAAATGCATTGGGACTTTGGATATCAACTTTAATTGTTTAAAGATAATATGTTTTTCATGTGTACAATTCAAGTGGTCATAATATGTTATCTGATCATGTGGCTATTGAACATTTTCAGTTAAATGCAGAAACCCTTGTATGAATGCTACACGAATGTGAAAAACGTACTCATGTGTTTCATGCGTTCTTTCATGAGCATATAAAACATTGAAAATAAATGTTGTCTGCTTACACAGTAAATTTATAGGATTAATTTGTGTTTACATTTCAAAAGGCCTATGGCCCATTTGTTGTGCCTCTAGTAGTCCAGGGTTTTCCTTGGACTCATATTTACATATTTTACCCAGTGTCATAGGTCGAAATTATCCCAGCAATAATTGTCAAAGAATTATTTTTGGGAAGTGTGAACATGAGTACAACGTTTTATTTGATGTTGTACATGGTAAAATAAAGATGAGCCCAAAAATATTATACCCTTGTTTCATATATATATTTGAAATGCATTTATGTATTCAAATTAAAAGGTTTCATAGCTGCCGGTAAGAAATAATACCTTTTGTAACAGATACTGTCACAGGAATTTACTGACTGTGGCATCAGTATTTATACCCGAACAAGGAAAACGGCCCGTTATTAGCGAAGCAAGGAAAATACCCATTATCCACTACCCGGGCTTAATTATTTCTAACAACATTGTAATTCTATTCTGATACAATTTGGCAAAAAGAGTATGTAAATAATCAAATTCCGTCAGGAAGTGGTGACTTTTGTAACAGATGCTATCACAAGCATTTGCTTGCCTTTGGCATCAGCATTCATGCACGAACACAGAAAGCGTCCCGTTATTAGCGAAACAAGTAAAATACCCTATTTTCCACTACCCGGGCTTGATTATTTCTGGCGACATTGTAAATCTGTTCAGATACAATGCTGCAAAAAGAACATCTAAAAAATCGATTGCCCTTAGATTCGATAAAATGCATTATTTCTATTAATGTGGACAATCTACTCTAGACCTTTATTACATCGTGTCCTCCATTTACTTATGCAGCGCATTAAAACTCACCATTCATACGGCTTGGTGACTGGCAGCGTGTGTGTGCATCTGTTTCTCTGTTGGGAAGCAGAGCAGTTTTTAGCAGGCATTTTTATATCCAAGCACAACAATGTAAAAAACCTGATGTTGTAGACATAAAAAACGCCAGGAAGTTATGTTTACTGGTGTGAAAAAAACCGACGCCAGATTGTAATTGAGAGAATATATCAGTTACTCCAATAGAAAAAAGATTTCAGACATTTGTAGTCGATATATCTATCCACATCTATTTATGCTTTGCATGTTATTACATGGCGATCAAAACGCATCAGTAAATATTAATGAATTTAAACGTTAAAATTGTAAAGCTATATATGTTATATTTACAAATTACGGCCCAACAAAAAAAAATGTCTTTACACTAGTGCAACAACAAAGGCGCTACTGTCAGATACACATTAACACTATCAGAAAATCTAAAACTGTGTGGGTCACATTTACAAAGTACAATTAAACTAAAAAAACATCACGATTACTATAACAAAAAAAGTTGTAATTAAATACAATTTAACACTTGTCAAACAGTTCGTACATAGGAATAATGAAATTCACGCTTTAGTGGTCCCAATGAATCATCAGAGTTGGTCCTCACAAAAACAGAAATTAAGTTACAATATAGCACATGAATCGATTAAAATGAAATCGCAAAAGCTTTCCCATGGTAAATTATTTTGTCATAGACAAATTTGATTTGAAAAGGTACCAGTTTCTAAAACAATAAAAGACAACATGTTTCGGTAGCATATTAGTACAATCCATTCATGTATTTAACATATATTTTAATGACCCAAGGTTGTTTCTACATATAAGGTATATAAATAGAACAACCTCAATTCTATCTTTCAACGATACCATATTAAAAAGTATTTTTTCTTTAGGTTATTATATATTATAGAGTACCTAATTAATTTCTGTAAGCAGAATAAGCGGAACATCTCTTTTGGTCTGTTAAACAAACAAGTATACATTCTGGTTTCAGCCTAGTTATATGTATAAAACAATTTTAGAAAAAAAGACAAACTACCACTAGCTAGTGGAGCTATACTTCACTGGACTGGATGAGCCTCACCAAAAAAATAATTAACAAGAGCTGCAAACCACTTCCACATTGTCATGTTGACTGTGGAGCTGACATTTTGTGCTGATATCTCATAAATAGTGGTGAAGCTCATTATTAATATTGAGCCCACATTTTCCAATCCTCAAACGGCAGATCCAGGTTGCCTCTCGATCTCTTAAGATTAGCTCTTGGTTACCACCTCTTTCTTGTGGTGCTACATGGTCAGTGCCACAAAACTGGATGTTCTTATCATTTGGATGTTCGTAGCATATGTGCACAGCTACAGGGTATTTCATGTCAGTTTTTTATAGCCCTCACATGTTCTTGAATTTGCAGTTTTAAGCTGCTAATGCTGCTGACAATATACATGTTTTTTACAAGCACAGATAATCATGTAAACAGTAAATGTAGTATTGCAATTGATGAAACAATTGACTAAACACTCTTTTGATTGACAGCTACTTAATTTTTTTAACTTGTTCTGACCAAATTTGCATATACAACAATTGCAACAAATGTGAAAAACAGCCGGTTCTATTTTCATCTGTAGTATTTCCCACATCGATTACTTTGAAACCGTAAAACTTGCTCTCTCAATTATCTTTTCTCCTCCAGTTCTTGGAATGGCACATGTAGCATACTGTTCGATGAAAGACAAAACAGTTTCATCAGTATAAGTTCCAAATTTTGGTGCATTCTTCATCCATATTAGCATGTGTATTTGAGGAGCACCTCTGGCTTGGTACTCCTTTTTCCAAAAGAAATCGGTTACCTCTCCAAGAGGTGCATTATTTTTATTACAGATATATGACATCAAACATTGAAACCTATGATTAAAATATCTGCACACATTTACAGGATCCAAGGGACACCGTTTTTCAGCTATCTTCAATTCAATATTATTAACATTTGAATTTGCTTCGTGTAGAAATTCAAGTAAATCTTCCCATGCATATTCAGCACAGCTAAGTGTTACAAACCATGTAGGAGTGCCTACGTTTCTTAACATGCATTTAAGTCCTCCATGACGACGATACCAACGCTCATTGATACTACATTGGCACGCCATCAAATTGATTAACTTAGATTCTACATTTTCACCTCTTTGTTTCAACTTTATCTATGAACTCCTTTGCAGAAACAGATTGAAAATTAAGACCTTATAATTAATACTTGGTTCACTGCATACGAAAGTGCAGACAAATTGCTTTCATATAGAAGATGAAATATATATGGAATGCACTGCCAAAATCTTGCATCTTCACAAAATATTCTTGTTGATCGGTATTCTGAAAATGGAATCTGTACATCTCACTCATGAAATCGTCCACTGTCTCCAGTGGGAAATTGCTGGGCAAAATAATGAGCTTCTAAACTTTTTCCCCCATACACTCAAGGGACTTTCCATGGCTTTTTTCCTTTGAAATAATACTGTTTCCAATTATTTCTTTTGAATGCAGAGGATGTATTGTTTAATGACTATAAATCTCATCAGTTCTGCACCTGTCCACTTTTTCAATTTGCCCAACTAAAAATTACTCTTTCATCTTGAAAGCATATTCTTTATCAATATTCACATTCTTATAATAAGTGTTATTCTGTCTCGGGTATATTGTAGCCTTTTTATGTTTACTAACGTCTACAAACTCTTGCCAGATTTTTGGACTCTTTCTTGGTACACCATTGACTAGAATAACTATTGGCTCATTTTCTTCTCTGTCTACACCAACAGTTTCAATGTTTTTCTTAAAATGGAAAGATAAGTAGACAACTCTTCCTTTCAGACCTTTTTTGTAAATCTGTTTGTGGCAGCTAACCCGTTTTAGGCTCCACATAACTATGGCCTGAAATGGGTGTACAGATTGAATAAGAATAGTCTCATATGTATTTAATTCAGCAAGTTCTTGAGGAATAGGTCACAACTCTAACTTGTCATGTACTTCTCTAGCTGGCATTCTTTCTAATTTGTTGTAACTATTTACAAATAACTTGATCAGTCCCAATTCAAACTGACCTTCTTCCAACAAATAAACACGAAATTGCTGCCATTCATCATTCATTTATTTTTCACTTTTTAAATATAAATCAACATTCCTAGTTTTGCTTCTATGGTGAGTAGGACAACAACAAGAACTAACAAAGTTTGGTTTTTCAGATGAAACTATGTTAAACTTTATCATTTCTTCCACATAATCATCAATACAAATCTCTTTCTCCTGTTCTTCAACACCTACACTTATCCAACTCACAGTTTCTCTACACTCGTCTTCTGATCCAAAAAAATTAAACTGTACATCATTGCAAACTTTCTCTGTATCTGATACCGAACCGTGCAATAGAGCTGTTTTCATTTCACTTAAACATAATGCAGGAATTTCTAAATAGTAGAGTCTCCTTACCAACTTCTTCATTTGAGAGTGGTGCACAGCTAACATTCTTAAATGATGAAAACTAATTTGGCAGACATTTCTTAAAAGACAAGCTAGAGAATGACCTTGCAACTATGTACATTTTTGTATTTTACATGGATCTAGTCCGTGTAACATCTTAATCTTCTGTTTAATACTTTTTTCGGCATAATCTCATAAATAAATTCGTAAGATAGCAATAGACTCCTGTTGAATACTATAAATACTGCTACAATCCCTCTTACGTACAGTAGCTTGTGTATGTCTCCCATCTTTCATCGCATAGCATTGCCCATTAGTATAAAGTGCATGCACTAAAGAGTTCTGCTGAAAATTGCATTCTTCATTAAAGAAAGGCTCAGTACGAAAAGTGTGCTTACATTCACCAGTTAAGGTTTTATAAAAGTTACTTCTATTAACCAGTCATTTTTTTTTTGCTTTTCCCTATCATAAACAACATAGTTTTATTCAATGTTTTCATTCCTTTCAATATTAATATGAATAATTTCATTTTATTTCAAATCCTAATCTTATATACTTTCAATCTGTTGCTTTTTCCTATACGCCGCTGTTATTTTTTTTATATTTGTAACAATCTTTCAATACATTTTGTAGTACTCTACTTCTATACATTCTCCTCCTTATGTATTTATGTTTTTTCAGCCTTCTTTCAATATGCATTTTTTCCCATAAAATGATTTTATTTTCAAATTTCCTTTTTTCCTTTCCTTCTGATTTGTTTTCTTTTTATTTCCAATATTTTTAAATTGTTTTACACTCTGTAAAAGTCTTTCAGCAAATTCTTTAGTTCTCTTACCAGAACTCTTTATCTTCTGTGTAAAATGTTACACTTCTTCTAATTTCTTCTTTTCTCTTTTCTGCAAATAGTACTTTTTTTCTTGTCTTCTCTTTTGATCTATTTGTTGGCATTCTCAATGTTTTTTACTAATAAAAGTAAATATCTCAAAAAGAAAGATTAGTTTCAATAGTTTGTTAAATAATTCTATACTTTTGAATGAATTATATATTAATATTCATAACAATAAATAAAGAAAGGCTTTCAATTATCTTGGAAATGTCTCCATAACACATAACTATTTCGAATATTGTACTGTATACATTATCAAACCGGTCACAGGAACACGCTCCTTTAAACAGTAACAGGGTTCAGATTGCTTTTTTAAATTTTGTTACTCCCAAGATTCTGAGCAGTTGGTGAAAACTGAAGCCACAAGAGAGCATTGAGGTTTAAGCTATGTTGGCAGACGGATTACTGATTAGGCTACTTCGTATGGGTCTCGAGAAAGGTACATTTGAAGTAGGTTATATAAATGTAGGTCATTGAAATGAGAAAAGCAGTCTGTCAAATTTAAAGGTCAGAGTGCGCTTGTGAGTAAGGTATGTGTCTACTTCTACATCTATTGTCTGATGTGTTATACATCTGAAGATGGCAACTTGAAAACATGGTTGGTTTTCCTAATGGTGAACAAATCTCTCAGTTCTGCTCTGTCATTAGGTCGCACAGCCTGTGATGTCTTTTGTATGAAGGTGTTGTGGAGCCTCTTACGTAGCCTATTCAATGCCCGGGTGTTGTGTTTTATGAGCAGAAAGGAATACGTACACTTTCTTTTACACAAATATAGAGAGCATTCACTGTGAATCACAGGTATTTAACTATATGTATGTTTATTTTATGCATCATGCCACTAGTAAAAGGCACGGACTGATGTATGTATGCTTTCAGAAACATGGTGAGACTTATAACAGCGACATGGGAAGGGTTGCTGTTTTAAATTTGGCTAGGCCCAATATTCTGAGCAGTTGGTGAAACCTGAAGCTGCAACAAAAAAGTGTGATTTAAGACATGTTGGCAAAAGGATTAGTGATTAGGCTACTTGCTATGAGTCTGTGAAAAGGCACACTTGAAGTAGGCTATATACATTTAGGTGTCTGCTTGAAATGAGAAATGCAGTCTGTCAAATTTGAAGGTCTGCATGCACTTGTGAGTGAGGTATGTGTCTACTTCTACATCTATTGTCTCATTTGTTAAGCATCTGAAGATGGTAGCTTGAAAACCTGATTGGTTTTCCTTCTGGTGGACACTTCTCTTAGTTCTACTCTGTCATTTGGTAGCACAGCCTGTCATGTCTTCTGTATGAAGATATTGTAACACCTCTGACATAGCCTGTTCAATACCTAGGTGCCGTGTTTTATGAGCAGAAAGGAATACATGGACTTTCTTTTACACAATTTTATTGAGCATATATACAGTTATATATACTGGATTACACTCGATACATCTACCAACATGTTTTAAACATCAGTTTTCTCTTCTACTTTCATTAGATACTCAGAAACAATGCATATTACTAAGCACAACCTATTTCAATCTTCATTTCAGTACAATAAAACAAACTTCAATACACGTTCCTACATTTAGAAACATATTTCAAACAGCACATTTCTCTAATACTTTGCAAGTTTTACAAATAATGCATTAAAGCACTCCTACACAATATACAACACACCTTACACATTTGTAACTCACCTCTAAAACACTATTGCTGAATATGAAAATGTCAGAAACTCCAACAAGCTTTTCTTTCCAACACAATAAATGAGCTGTACCACTCTCAACAACGTTAAACCAGTGTTGGCAAACTTTCCCCCTGTTTTTTTACACAAATCAATATGAGTAACAAATCATAAGGCTCCCTTAATTTTTTCAAATTCTGAAACTCACTCTTATTGGATACACATATTAACTCTTTATTACTCCCTTCTAAAAGTGCCAAATCTGCTTCTGTAACTTACAGGAGTCACAACTTCACTGCATTGCCGTAGTTTGGTAATACATCACATTACTTTCTAGAGGGGGAAAGTTTTGAAACTGAATGTAACAGGGTTACGGTACCCTGTGCACGGACCGCCCTGATGATGGCCCCTACCTTTAACCGGATTCTGTGGAGTATCTGTTTGGTATAAGGGGCTGACCGCGCTGTAACATCTGCCCGTGATCCACGCTACGGAGAATACTCTGGGGTAGGGAACTTGGAACCGCCGAAAGCCTTATATTGGAAGACAGCATGTTGAGGACATGGCAGTTGATATATATACATGTTGTGACCAGCGGATTAACCCAGTAAGGCTGTTTCTGTCAGCTGTGTGAGACGAATCCGCAGCCATTTGTTGGCGTAAGGAGCCGGTTCCGCAGCTGGTGTTTCGGTCCAGTCCGAGGTTTCCAGTGTACGTTGCTGTGCACCAGCAGGTTTTAGCGCGAAGGGAGCTGCATTGTAATTCGAGACAAGGGAGTCTTGTTTGTAGCCGTGGATATTGCAGCTTATCAGAAAACAAAATGACTATGGCTGCAGCTATGGAAACAAAAAGAAAAACCACAGCAAAAAAACTATTTTTTGCACCAGTAGATGTGAATGGGGGAGCGACCACCCCTATTACAACAATCAGGGAAGAAATCCAATCGCAGGCACTATTTAATAAATTGGAAAAGCTACATAAAAAAGAACTGGCGGAATGGTTGGAGGCGGAATCCCTGCAAAGATATATTGATGTTGCAAGAGTACCAAGAGGGCTGCATATCTTCAATATACCAACATATGAAGACCCAGAAATGCTGGATGAGTGGCTTAATAGTTCGAATGCATGTTCACTGACGAAGAGAATTTTTGTGAAATACGCATTGAAGTATCGGTCCAAATTGCTGGCGGAAATCGAAAATGTTTTAGCTGAATTGTAGAAAGTGGTAGCTAAAGTTGTCATTGAAGAATTTATGAAAAATCTGTTGAAACGTATGGAGAAATTGGCGGAGGAAATTACCACCAAAAAACAAAGAAAATTCTTGAGGGATTACAAAGATTACCAAAGTGGTCGTACTCTAACTTTCCATAAAAAATATGACCATCTTTTTGATAAAGTTGGGAGCATCTCGACATCTTTTGTTAAAACGCCAGCAAGAATGGAAGTCTCAGAAAGCGATGTTTCAGACAGGAGTTTATCTGTAACCTCTGCCACATACACTGGTCAGAATCGGGTTAAAAAAATTTTTTTGCCCAGTTTTATATGATGAACCAAGGGCGGACAGAACAACCTCAAGACCAAGGCTCACAGAGAGGGAGAGGGCGAAGAAACAGAGGCAGAGGTGCCGGAATCAACAAGCAAAAGAAAGGAGAAAAAACAGACGAAACAAACCTCATGGGAATGATGACAAGGAAGAAGAAGGCACAAATATGACTGTCGTCAACCTGTCACAAAGGATTGTGACAGATGAAGAAATCGATCTACTCTCACTAGGTCTGTCTTTTCGTCCTACTAATAATTTAAATTTTGCTCAGAGTAGAATTGATTTGTATTATTTTGTACAAAAATTGAAACTCAAAAAGTGGTTTGCAACTAAATGTTCACCGAATATATCTGGTACGAGAGGGCAGTGACCATTCCAACTATTGAAGACTGTGAATTGTTGAATGTTTTAACATCTCAATGTGATCAACCTGACACAATAAGTGCAGAGAATGTTGATTTCCTACAGTTTGGCATCGATGGAAATGTCAATCCAGGTAGTGGCTTCACGCCTAAATCTGTGTTCCTGCCGCAAATTGAATGCGATGCCATTGATGTTTTTGAGAGAGGTGTGGTGAGTGATTTTAAGAAAATAAGATACATAAAAACACCACAACGTGAGAGAAATGTTACCTATGAACAAATGGTGGCCTTAGGTGATCTTAAAAAGGATCCCACAATTGTAATACGACATTCAGACAAAGGTGGGAATGTCATGGTGTTGGAGAAGGAAGATTATCTGAATGAAGGGATCAGGCAACTATCTGGTGCTACATGTTACTCAATATCTGATAGAAAACCGGTATCCTTGGCCAACAAGGAATATGGAGACATACTGATACAGTGGAGGGAACAAGGATTAATGGAATGGGAGGAGTATAATTTTTTTAAATGTTTACATCCAAAGCTCCCCATTCTTTACTTATTGCCCAAACTGCATAAAAACCCGACTAATCCACCAGGGAGGCCAATAGTATCCTCAATTGGCTCGTTGCTTGAGAATACCTCACAATTTATAGACCACTACTTAAGACCGTATGTGGTTGATTTGCCCTCGTATTTGAAGGACACCACCCATTTCTTGACTATCATTGATGGCATACACTGGGAGCCTAATTATCTACTGGTGACCTTAGATGTATGCAGTCTTTATACATTTATTGAACATCAACTTGGTCTACAAGATATAAGACATTTCTTACGATCATGGTCAATATCATTACGTGGCCCCTCTAAGATGATGCTAACTATGATTGAGTTCTGTCTCATGAACAATTATTTCTTGTTCAATGATATCATCTATAGCCAGTCACAGGGCACGGTCATGGGCACCTGCTTTGCCCCCAGCTATGCGCATTTGGTCATGGGCTGGTGGGAGGAGCAGGTGGTATCCCAGATGGCGGAGTACGATCAGTGTGTCCTGTGGCTGCGCTATATAGATGACATCTTTTTAATTTGGGACGGAGAACTGAATACTGCTAAAACCTTTGTAGCCAAACTAAATGATAATCCTTACAATTTGGCTTTCACAGCGCATATGAGCAAAACTGAAATTGAGTTCCTTGACATTCTGGTAGGAATTAACGAACAGGCCATCACCATGAAGCTGTTTTGTAAACCAATAGCAGGAACAGTATTTTATGTGCATCTAGGTCACATCCGAAAAAACTGATACAAGGTATCCCATTTGGCGAACTGCTTCGTGCCAAATGAAATTGCAGCTCGGAGGCAGGATACCTTGAGGAGAAGACCGTGATGATACAGAGATTCCGGGACAGGGGCTATGCTAAAAAAAAAACATATCAGCTGCAGTCAAAAAAGTAGAAACAACAACACGTACCCAGTTACTACACCCTGAAGTAAAAACAAAGGAGGAGAATACTCTGAGGTTTATTACAACCTACTCAGGGCAAACACAGCATGTTAGGAGAATTCTAACAAAGCACTGGCATACTTTGATGACTGACTGCCATATAAAAAAGCATATAGGTAGTTGTCTCCAAATTACGTTTAAGAGGAATCGCTCATTGAGAGATGAGTTAAGCCCTAACCTTGTGACCAATTTGCAACATCGGAGCCCATCAGGGAAAGGAGGTTTCAGATGCTGTAGAAACTGTAAAGCTTGAGTTGAGTTGAGGGAAAATTTGTATAGCACTACTTTACCCGAACGCGTCAAGGCGCTAAAGATGGGAAAGGAAATCTGTGTGAGGGGAAGCAGGGAGGATGGTTAATGGTAGGCCTCCCTGAATAGCCAGGTTTTCAAAGTCTATTCTGGCCTGGATAGGAAGCCAATGAAGGTCCTTCCTAATAGAGGTGGCTGAGGCAAACCTCGGGGCATCAGCAACAAACCGAGCTGCTGCGTTTTGTACTGTTTGAAGATGCTGTATCTGGGATTTATTAATTCCAAGGTACAGCGAGTTAGAGTAATCTAGCCTTGAGGAAATTAGGGCCACCGTAACCAGTTTACGGGCATCGGTGGAAAGATAGTGTACTAATTTCCTCAAGGTTCTAAGGACACCACAGCAAGTAGAGGTCGTCCTGCTGACTTGTTTTTGGAAGGAGAGCTTGGTATCAAAAATAACACCTAAGTTCCGAGCAGACTGGGAGGGCGATGGACAGGCTCCAAGGGAGGGATGCCACCAGTCCATTGACCAAATCTCCTCCTTGCCTCCGAAGATCAGCACCTCCGTTTTTTCCCCATTCAATTTAAGGGAATTCCTCACCATCCAGTTTGCAACCGCTTCCATGCAGTTCTTAAAGTTTCGGGCTGTAATGTCAGCAGTTTGAGAAAGAGAGACCATAATCTGAGTGTCATCAGCATAGGAGAGAACTTCCAGCCCAAAAGATCTTACGAGCCTCGCAAGAGGTGTAACATAAATATTGAAGAGCGTGGGGCTCAGGGACGAGCCCTGAGGCACCCCGCACTGCACAGGTTTAGCTGGGGAAAGAAAGTCACCCAGCTTGACCCTCTGTGCACGGCCATCCAGGAAAGATTTCAAAAGACTAAGTGCAGGTCCGTCCACTCCTATCTCCTTGAGCCGTTTGACTAAGATGGAGGGGGATAGGGTGTCAAACACGGCAGTAAGGTCGAGCAGGACCAGAAGGGTAGTCTGGCCACTGTCTACCTTAGCACGGATGTTATAGGTTACGACTGTCAGGGCGGACTCGGTACTATGAGACCTGCGAAAGCCGTGCTGGGAGGGGTCAAGAAGGCTGGAGTTCTCCAGGAAGGCACTCAGATGGTGATTTAAGTGGGCCTCTAGCATTTTAGCGGGTGCCGGGAGTAGAGAGATAGGCCGAATTTTTTTTAGGATGCTAGGATCCAACGAGGCCTTTTTAAGAAGGGGCTTAACTATGGCCATTTTCCAGGAGGTCGGAAAAGAACCTTGATGGATGGCCAGATTATTAACTTCCAGGAACGCAGGGAGTAAAACATCTCTGCATTCTTTGAAGACCTTCAGAGGACAAGGATCGAGGGGAGAACCTGATTTAAGCCTATCTAAATGCACATTGAGTTGCTCTAGAGTGATCGGGGGGAAGACAAAAGAACCACCCTGTGGTGGCTCTGTAGGGTCTTCTGTGACAAGATATGGCAGTGGGGCTGGGGGAGATCCTAATTCTTGTTTAAGAGCTTCTAGGCTAGAATGAATGTCAACTATCTTTGTGTGAAAAAAGGTGGATATCTGGTCACAGAGCTCCTGGGTTTCTGTTACCAGATTAGGGGATTGAAAAGCCGACAGAGAGTCAACAATTTTGAGCAGTTCCCTAGAGGAGCCGAGGGAAGCAGTAAAGCTTGTAAATACAGCACTGACTGTGAGAGCTTAAACATACTAGGTGCCGGGAGATAATTTGTAATCAAAAAGAGTTTGACTTGCAATACAATGTATTGTATTTATGCATTAATCTGTCCATGTCAGAAAATGTATATTTATTTACAACAAGGGGTGGTGAGGGACAGAGTCTCTGAATTAAGCAGAATACTCTCACCCAGTCAAGAGATCAGGGCTAGATCCAACACCGTTTTTTAGCTCACTGCACCATCCCAGTTTCAGAACCTGGCTGTATGCAAATTAGTCTATTCCTGCCCCAGTGCATTATGGGAACAGGGCAAACCAAACTACAAAAGCCAATTCTTACACTGGGAAGGAAACAAGCTTCCGGGGACCGGTTTCTGGCATTTCAGCCGTCTTCGGCCCGGCTTGCTTGAATCCTGATGGTGCAATGAGCAAGGGACTCATGTCTGAGTATACCCTTCCACGCTTAGGGTGGACAAAAATATTTACAACAAGGGGTGGTGAGGGACAGAGTCTCTGAATTAAGCAGAATACTCTCACCCAGGCAAGAGATCAGGGCTAGATCCAACACCGTTTTTTATCTCACTGCACCATCCCAGTTTCAGAACCTGGCTGTATGCAAATTAGTCTGTTCCTGCCCCAGTGCATGATGGGAACAGGGCAGACCAGACTACAAAAGCCAATTCTTACACTGGGAAGGAAACAAGCTTCCGGGGACCGGTTTCTGGCATTTCAGCCGTCTTCGGCCCGGCTTGCTTGAATCCTGATGGTGCAATGAGCAAGGGACTCACATCTGAGTATACCCTTCCACGCTTAGGGTGGACAAAAATATTTACAACAAGGGGGGGTGATGGACAGAGTCTCTGAATTAAGCAGAATACTCTCACCCAGTCAAGAGATCAGGGCTAGATCCAACACCGTTTTTTAGCTCATTGCACCATCCCAGTTTCAGAACCTGGCTGTATGCAAATTAGTTTGTCCCTGGCCCAGTGCATCATGGTAACAGGGCAGACCAGACTACAAAAGCCAATTCTTACACTGGGAAGGAAACAAGCTTCCGGGTACCGGTTTCTGGCATTTCAGCCGTCTTCGGCCCGGCTTGCTTGAATCCTGATGGTGCAATGAGCAAGGGACTCACATCTGAGTATACCCTTCCACGCTTAGGGTGGACAAAAATATTTACAACAAGGGGTGGTGATGGACAGAGTCTCTGAATTAAGCAGAATACTCTCACCCAGTCAAGAGATCAGGGCTAGATCCAACACCGTTTTTTAGCTCATTGCACCATCCCAGTTTCAGAACCTGGCTGTATGCAAATTAGTCTGTCCCAGGCCCAGTGCATCATGGGAACAGGGCAGACCAGACTACAAAAGCCAATTCTTACACTGGGAAGGAAACAAGCTTCCGGGGACCGGTTTCTGGCATTTCAGCCGTCTTCGGCCCGGCTTGCTTGAATCCTGATGGTGCAATGAGCAAGGGACTCACATCTGGAGCATAATTCCATTGTACGGCAATTTTGATGCGCACTGCGGTGATAATATAATCATAAATTGGGCATTTAGTGCTATTTTCTATGTGGGGGCTTAGATTCTAAGCTTCGTTTTTGCCCACTTGGGCTTAATCTATCTGTACAGCAATTGCTGTTTGATGTATTACCGTTACGGATTGGCTAACAATGTCTCTGTAACGATTAGCAGCAGTCATCAGGTCATAAAGCTGTCATTGCCGGTATAGACATTGCGGGGGCAAACCATAAAGTAAAGTATTTATTTATCGCTGAAACGTACAAGCTTATATAAGTAGTTGTATTATTTGTTTTCTCAATGTATATATTTTATTTGAGGAAATTATGATGAAATATAATAAAATGTACTGAAAATTGATTTATTTATAAGTGTACAACATAAGCGATTAATATGTGACGATTTTAAGGTTGTTATATGCTAAAACCCAGCGATATTACATGTAAATAATGGTGTTAAGATGGTTGCCATATGATTCTTTGGTGTAATTGTCTGTTGGTGATGTTTATTATTTTCTGCTACTAAGGGGCTCATTAGGATGGCGGTTTTTCTGCATCCTCCGGGCCGGCGGAAGTGTCCGCCGGCCTGGAGGATGCGGAAAAACCGCGGCGGAGCCTCCAAAGACCCACCGCCAAATTAGGATGGCTGGTGGGTCTGGAATTCCGTCCGCCGCTTTTCCGCCGCGGTCGGCTTCCGACCGCGGCGGAAAAGCTATAACATGGCAGGCGGTGTCTATGAGACACCGTCCGCCATATTATGATGTTGGTGTAAAAATGCTTTTCCACGGCGGCTTTTCCGCCGTGGAAAAGCATACGGACATTCACTTTGGGGGCCCGTTGCGGGCCCCCTGGGTGAATGGGGGGTGGGGGGTGCACATGGGGGGTACCTATCGTACCCCCCTGCATTTGCATACACAAAGCAGCAGGCACCGTGCGGTACCTGCCGCTTTGTGCATGTAAATGTAACACATGCATTTTTGACATTGCGGCGGGTGCAGCTTGAAGCTGCACCCGCCGCAATGTTAAAAACTAGAGGATGTGACCGCCACCCTAGCGGTCACATCCTAATCAGCACGGAGGGAACGCCGCAGCCCCTGCGGACGTTCCCTCCTCCTCAAGGGTGGCGGACGGACGCAAGTCCGTCCGCCATCCTAATGAGCCCCTAAATGTGTGCAAACTAACGCCTGTCACTTAGCGTTATCAAGGTGAGAGCTGAAACGCGTTGCTTTGCTGCATTAAACTACACTTTTGCTGCAATACTACGGTGTCCGTGAGACTTTCTGAAGGGGGAAAGTTTTGAAACTGAATGTAACAGGGTTCTGGTACCCTGCACCCCGACCGCCCTGCTGACGGCCCCTACCTTTAACCGGATTCTGTGCAGTATATATATAAAAACAGCGGGCAAACCACAAACGCTGGCAACGCCGGAAATGCTGTTCCAGGAACATCAAACGACAGCAATCAGGGCAAACAAAATCATTGGAAGCGCAATCAAAGGAGGAATCGCAAAACCAAACAAAATCAGTAATCAACCTCACAAACCTGAAACTGACATCTGCGGAAACAGCTGTATTAAATTTAGGACTCTCATATTGCCCGCCTTGCAATATGAATTACGCTGATACTCGAATGGATCTTTATAAATTCACAAGAAAACTAAAACTCAAAAAATTCTTTGAATTACATCCTAAAGATCCCAGTCCACCAGTAACAGTATCCAGTCCTACCTTTTCTAGTACCCAAAGCCAGGCCACCTTTAATACTATCTGGGACTTACAACAGCAATCATCAGCTGGTAACTTGAGGAAAGTCCCACTTGAACGTTCCGGGATACAAACTACACCTTTTAAGCCCAAATCGACTTTCCAGCCAATTATGGCTCATGACAATTTGGATTCTTTACAAGAGATTGTAGTGCGTGATATGAAACATCTGTACACCGCTACCAACAAAAAGAAATTCTATATCTCGAAACAGAACCAATGTTACTACCAATTAGTCAAGAAACTTAAATCAGATCACAACATCATTGTAAAGGAGGCCGATAAGGGCGGGAATGTTGTCCTTTGGCCGAGAAATATGTATCTTGAACCAGCGGAACTACAACTGAATGATACATCATGTTACCGCAGGAGTAACATCCAAATTGTGAAAAATACTTGGACTGAGCAATCTCTCAAGCTTCAGATTTGGCGAAGTGCAGGGCTTTTATCGCATGAGGAGTTCAGATACCTCAAAAAAGAACATCCGGTAATCCCCTCCTTCTACTTACTTCCCAAAGTTCATAAGGACATTATTACACCGCCGGGACGCCCCATCATCTCGGCAATAGATAGTTCTTTGGAACATGTTTCCAAATACATTGATTTTTTTTCTTCAGCACCACGTCAGGAACCTTAGTTCATTTGTTAAGGATTCCTTTGATTTCCTCAGTAAAATTGCAGAATTTGCATGGGATGATGACATGATGCTCATGACCTTGGATGTCTCATCCCTCTATACTTCTATCAGGCATGTTGATGGTCTCAAGGCCTTGGACTATTATCTCAACAAGGATTTGCCTCATCCAACAGCGCATAACAAAATGTTGATCGAAATGACCAAGATGTGCTTGGAACAGAACTTTTTCATTTTCAATGGCGTAATATATCATCAGATAAGGGGTGTGGCGATGGGGGCCTGCTTCTCACCCAGCTACGCGTGTTTACACGTTGGGCTGTGGGAGGAGCAGGTCCTTGCCACCCAGCACCATGAGTTCATGTGTAACAACATTGCTTTATACTTACGTTACATTGACGATGTTTTTAATATTTGGAGAGGCAACCAGGACAGTGCTAGGGCCTTTGTTAATTTGATCAATGTGAACAATGTTAATCTCAACTTTACTGCCAATTTAAGTTCTGAATTGATTTGTTTTTTGGATGTGGAAGTATTTGTGAAGGATTCCACCCTGAGTACACGGCTCTATCGGAAGCCCAGTGCTGGCAATACCATACTGCATTCTAACAGCCAACATCCTGCCCATTTGATTCGAAGCATTCCTTTTGGGGAGATGCTCCGGATCCGGCGGATTTGCAGCACGGATGCCGAATGTGCGATTGCACAGGAGGCATGTAAAGGACGTTTCCTTGACAGGGGTTATTCCTCAGAAATTATCATGAAAGCGATCAGACGCTCTAACTCATTAAGCAGGCAAGAGGCATTAATCCCCAAATCCAAAAAAATCAACATGGTGGATTCAACACCAGAAAAGGGGCAAATGAGTTCTCCACGACTCATTCTAGCATTTAACCGTCAACATGGGGCTTTACGCAAAATCGTAAACAAGAATTGGAACTTGGTCCGCAGTGACCCAGTAATTGGTCACAAAATAGGCACCAAACCCATCTTGACCTTTAGGAAATCCCCCTCCATGTCCAAATCCTTGGTTAGTAACACCTTAGAGCCTAAGATCTCTACTCCCTGGGGGGCATTGAAGAAGGGCTTTAAGACATGCCCTCAATGCAAAGCCTGCCGACAGGGTACTAGCAGAACCCATTTCCAAAGCCCCTTTCAACAACATCCGACTGCCATCTCCAAATGGCTCAATTGTAAAACTGAGTTTGCCATCTATGTGCTGGAATGCCCTTGTGGGCTTCAATACGTGGGCAGCACCAAGCTGCCCGCTCACAAGCGCATACTTCAACACATACGGGCAATAACGGGGCATGACCAGAACTATCCGGTTGCCAGGCACTTTCAGGAGAAACATCTTGGTATCCCTGACAAACTCCAATTTTTCCTAATTGACTGTGTTGATCCCTCTAGGAGGGGAGGTGACCGTGAGGCCAAACTCCGCCTCCTTGAGACGAGATACATCTTGGAGCTCAACACCAAGAACCCTAATGGCCTCAATGATAGAGAGGATCTTTACACCTGCCTTTAGGAATTTGGAGTTTCCCACTGATAAGACCTGTCCGGATGCAGTAATTTTCATTGATCTTGATATACTATTTTTCCCATATTGCATAACTGTATTTAATGATGAATTGATTTCCTTACAATTTGGGATACTGTGGCACATGTTTTTAACATTTGAGAATTTTTAATCTGTTTGCACTTTATTGATATATTTGTACTAATTGTTTCTTGCACTTTCTAGACTATTAAGTCTTTTTGATGTGACTTGCCCACTTGGGCCTTACTTCTGAGATCTAGTTCCATAAGGCATTGGACAGACGCTGCTAAAATTTATTTATGAGCTGTTTTTTTTAAGGGGCTTTACATGATCATGAAAAAAACACCGGTTGTACATAGATAATATTAACTGTCATGTAAATACTTCGTTTGGGTTTTTGTCATGTTGCTTTGCCCTGTAAATATGCTCTTTTTCTATGAAATCTGCTTTACAGGATTTTATGGATTGTGCTTTTGTCATTTATATTTTTGCTTCATTGTAGGCATTCTTTGACTATTTTGCACATTAGCGGCGCTTCTACTGTATAGTATTTCGTCCATGCCTATGTGTTAACCTATTGCACTGTCACTTTAAATAGATTTACAAAGCATGTGTGGTTTGTCATGTGATCAAGCCTCCCTGGAGGCGAAACGCGTCATGGCGGCAGCGCTGGCTTTTCAGGAATAAACTTTACTTTGCACCAGCACCTTTTGGGTCGGCTCTTTGTTGCGGAATACTGGAGGTGCACGTTTGTCCACTGGGAGCAACAACTTGTGGAATATATATATATATATATATATCTCAAAACAATGTCTTTTCAGGCTTAATGTGGCACAAACATTATGCAAATTGGAAGACGATAACACTGGATAGTTCTCAAGTGTAGGTAGAGAGCAGCTCTTATATAGAGTCACCTACATCACCAGCGACATTCTTTATCTATTTACCTCAAATGTCTGTTTTTCTATCAAAGTTTTTAATGATAGGATTAGCACAGGGCCATCGAAGCTGAGCTAGAAAGGCAAAAAAAAGGCCTGATTACATGTTTTGCGGTCTGACCGTTCAAACACCGCATCCACGACTGCTAGGAGACAGCAGCTCTGGTGGTCTTCAGAGCGCTGTATTACGAGTTTACCATGTGGCTGGAGATGTGGCTGCTGGACTCTTGCGGAGGTGGTGAGTACTTTTCCATGTGTATTGATGGCTGCGTGAGCATTGTGACTACATATGTGTCGAATGCACACTTATGCATGATACACTTAGAAAAATACCACACAACTATTGCCGGAGTCTGACACATATGTGGCCAGTCTTTGCAATGGGTATATGGTTTAAAAATAAATCACCTGTATTTTGCTGCAAACGGAGTTGGTTTCCTAGAAGTGAAAATGCTTCTGTGAAGGGGTGACCTGAAGAAAGGAATCCATGTCGAATGCAAATGGGAAGAACAGGAAAGGGGTGAATATGAACCCCAATTCCTTTCTTTCTGCCGACTTGAAGCTAGCAGTGCCAACGCCGTGGTCAGTGTCTTGGAAAGACAACTCATAATATGGATGGTGGTAAAATTCCTCAGTACAGCTCAATGGCAACTCCTTTTCCCTGACCGCAGTGGTGGAGGTTGGCTGGCAATGTCTGTGGTTCACTAAATACCTCGGGTCTAGGACAGAGATCAAAAAGTGAGAAAGGTGAAAGACAAACCGAGTGAAACGCTAAGACAACAGCCTCCTAGGTCAGAGAAGAATACCTCTTTTGCCAGAACCCATCATTCACAGAGAGTGACTTATCATTTGGATCCGGCCTTCTCTTGTGCGGCAACCTAGTCTGCCATCCTTTAGGATATCCCAGTTAAGTGTCTAGACAGGGTTGCCGCACAAGAGAAGGCCGGATCCAAATGATGATAAGTCAATCTCTGTGAATGATGGATTCTGGCAAAAGAGGTATTCTTCTCTGACCTAGGAGGCTGTTGTCTTAGCGTTACACTTGGTTTGTCTTTCACCTTTCTCACTTTTTGATCTCTGTCCTAGACCCGAGGTGTTTCGTGATTGACTAGTAATTTTAGGGGAAATACACCTTGCATGTCTTAAAATTTTCCCCTAGACCTTCCTGAATTCTTGTTTTGTCAGTGTCTGTGGTTCGAAAACGGTCTTTGCAAACTCAATCCACCCATTTAACAATATGGCCATCAGACCGCCTAGGTCGAAATGGTCTGACCGTGGGTTATGTTGGTCCACAGACCGCCAACCTCGTAGTAATGACCAAAGTCTTTCGCCATTTCTACAGCAAAATCTTTAACCACTGGATTAGCTAGTGCCATCCATGCTGAGCTGTAAAAGACAAAATCCTTTTCCCACTCCAGGCACAGTATTACAGCATCAGGTTGGTAAAAATCATTCAAGCTGGTATTTGTTAATTGGTCTTACGCCCTACCACTTTCAAATTCCCAAACATTTTTATTGGTCTTACTCCTCACCAATTTCAAATTCCATAACCTTTTTATTGCCCTTATGCCCCACCACTTTCAAATCCCACCAGCATCCACTGGCTTGCATTATAAAATGTGGGCATAAAATGTTGCTGACAAAAGGAAATAAACATAAAATAGGAAAGGACGAGCTATATGAAACAGATTAACTACCATATCATTTTACTAACTATTTTCCCAAGGTGCAAAGTTTTCAAGAGTGTATTTCTGTTATGGCATGTACATGGCTTGAAAGTAGGGTTGGAATGCTTTCTTTCATCTTGACTATGAGTAGGTGAGGCCATAGTTGTCTGGGATGACTGTCGAGAGTATGAATTGGATGCATGAGCACATTGCCCTTCACAGAGGTCAAATCTTGCACACGTACCTTTAACACAAGACTGTTGATGGGTGGATATGTGTAGATGGTGCTAAGTTAGTTTAAGATGTATTCACACTAGTTATTGTTGGAACTTTCCAACAGTTGTGTGACCTTCGGCTGCTATTTTCTTCCCTTGATTCTCTACTTCATTGTTGTTTTCAGCCGTGGCTCCATCTGAATAAAAAAGGATTCTGATATTTTCAATGACGCCTTGAATGTCATCGCTGTTTAACTTTCATTGAAAGATTACCTTCTTTTCCCTTAGAATGGATATTCCTGAAGAGTACAGCCGTAAAGATTTGAGGGTAGTTCGTGGTTTACCCGTGATCAATGCGTTTGCAGACAACTGGGAGAGGGTCGATCAGTTCCAAGTCTACCAAGATGACCTTGTCATCGCTTCATACCCTAAATCTGGTAAGCCATTCTTCCTCCATATAGAGAGGCTTTTGCCATACCTCAAAGTTTTCTGTTTGTTAGGTATGAGCACCATTTGTAAGAAGCTTTTGGAGAATAGTAACAACTATCTCACTGATCCTCATTATGAGTGCAGAAGTCAAATGGCATGCATAAAGCAAGGTATACATTACATCTTACAACGCAGAATTAAGGGTTGAATGGCAGAGTTCAAATCACTGAGGTTTTCATTTATTTTCCAGGTTATGATTCTTTTGCTTATGTATTATCCTTTAACTGAGAGTATTTTACAGCCTGATTCATCAAGCTGATTTGCGCTCGCAAAGGGCCAGATTCTGAGAATCTGGCCCTTTGCGAGTGCGATTTTTGCATTTGGGATTCATCATCCCAAATGCAAAAATCACTATTACCGAAATCGCATATTTGCGAGGAATTGGATTTAAGGAATCTCTAATAGAGATTCCTTAAATGCAATTCATCAACCAATTAGAAATAGCGAAATCGCAATATTTGGTCTCAATTTACCACCAAGTCTGACTTGGTGGTAAATTGCGAAAATAGTGTAAAAAGCACTTTAGTGCATTTTTTTCTTTTGCATGTTACACACACACATGTCCTTTGGACATGTGTGTGCGCAACACCTGTTCAAATGTGCATTTAAGGGGTGCTACAGGGTGTCCTTTGGACACCCCTGGCACCCTTAAAATCGCTATCTTATTTGCGAGTAGCAAATTGCTACTCACAAATAAGGGATACTCCCCATTCATTCCTATGGGCCTTTTGGCCCATAGGAATGAATGGGGAGTTATTCCTTATTTGCGAGTAGCAAATTGTTACTCGCAAATAAGGAATGTGTAGGAATCGCTATTTATTTAGCGATTCCTACATGAATACCGTTTTGCGAGTCCTCAATAGCGATTCGCTATGAATCGCTATTAGGGGCTCGCAAAACGGCCCGTTGATGAATCAGGCCGTTAGTCACAAGACGAGAGGAAACATTGGTCATTACCCGTGCATGAAAATGCAGTTTAAAATATCAGTAGCAAAGAGTGTACAAACATATCGGTAATATCAGTACAAATCATTTGGCGTTTTCGACTGAAATAATCGGATGTATACATTTTAGGTAGAATCATTATACATTTTAGGTAGAATCATTACGTAACTAAAAATATAACAGAAGCATCTTAAGATAAGGGAGATTTACCCTGATTTGGAGAGGACAGGTTTCATCAAATTTAATAAACGATGTAGGCCTCCTTACATTGGGATTCATTACGTCACGTTAAGTATATCTGCAGTCATTACATCGTAGATAAGTTTTCCTTCCTTTGTATTAGGAGTGTTTCACCTCCCTTTACAACTCACAAAGGTATATATATTATATGGTGGTAGTTCCCACTCTGTATTTATAGTTAGGCCAAAGATTCCATCGGGAGGGTGTCTGTTTCGCTGATAACTTTGACGCCCTTAATGAACCTGCACTAAAATTTCAAGCAAAACAGTTCTCCAGTCATGAAAACCTATTTTATGCTCCATCGAGCAGGGACCAAGATAAAGGGTGTGTGCCCAAAAGTGTAATTTGCCTTGTTAATTCCCATTGGAAAACTTTTCTTTCTGGTACAGGAATCACACCACATTTAGCTTGAATGTTACTGAGGAAACATGCTTTTTGTGATTTGGTGTAAACCCGTTTAGCTGTTTTAAAAAAACTAGCATTTAAAAAAGGCACCGGTTGGACATAAAAAAATGTAGTTTAATGTTTGGACTGTTGGTGTCGAGACACCCTCACAATAGCCAGTTTAAAGAGGGCTTGTCAATCCTTGGCTGGACACAACATGTTTTTGCTCCTCAATCTCCCTTCAAAAGTACATTTTAGTGATAAAGACAGAAAAAATACTTAAAGTGAACGGTGGGAGAAAATGCAACTTATGCACTAGCTCAGTCAGTAATGGCTTGTACTTAACAATACATGACCACGTTCTCAAATCAATAATAATGAAAGCGTATACATAATAAGCATGTTATTTCATGATTTTAGCCAGTGCTAGACAATCATGTGCTAGAATGAAGCATATGATATGCAGACTGCAAACAGGCACAATTGATAATAGCCCAGCGGTTGATATACATCACGCTAATATATATATTATCTCTCAAAAAATTCTGCTAATGTAGCAGATTCGTTTCATGCGCAGACTGCTAAATATATGACAACTAACATCCAAGTGGCTAAAAGAGAACAGTACATCCTAACATCAAATTTGTTAGTTCATGTCTATACAAAAAACACGTGTAATAATAGCTCCATAGCTAAAAGACACATTTGAACTTTGAAGGAAGGAGAAAATAAATGAGCCAGGATATCTGATACTTCTCGTTATCCCATTAATATCTCAAAACGACATTCCATCGAACAGAGAAAGGTATAAAACTGAATAGAGAAAGATGTCCCACCTACATGAATTAATAACACCAAACTCCACCTGAATACATGATGTACCATGTGAAAAAATAAAAACAAAAAATCATGAATACACAATAATCCGAAATCGCACAATATTTCATTTCACTATACACTGAGTCCAGAATTTTCAATTTCTCTTATTAGTATTGTCTTTAGGGGACACTGGAAGCTGGAGGGCGAGGCAGAAAGAGGGGAGAGGAGAGAAAGGAGGCTATGAAACAAAAACATAATAACCACATTTAATCAAAGTCAACTAAGCTATGTTCGTGGATTGATTCCTGGCCTATTGATCTGTATTAATAAAAATAGGGTACTTCCCCAATAGCCTATATGGATGTGCAGTTCTTCGGTCTCATAAAGTCCTCCTGGGCACTTTCTGCCGAGCAAGATCATAATTTCAGACTCTTTCTATCTTAGCTGCCTCTGCCTGTTGCCCCCGTCTGGCACTCCTTTTAATCCTGTAATTGCCAAAAAACACAAGAAGAGCAGCACCCTGACCATATTTTAGGGCCCACTGTCTGTCAACAGGATATGCTGTATCAAGATTTTTTATGGCCTGGTAGGGTTCCAACACCCTCTTTTTTACTGGACCTATGGTACTCCCCATATACCTAAGTCCACAAGGACACATCCGAACATAAATACAGAAATCACTGCTGCGTGTAATATATTTCTTGATCTTCTGTTCCCTGCCTGTGGCAATCTGATATGTTCTCACATTCTTGCTATTCTTAAAAGCTTTGATTTTTCCGCATTTGAAAAAGCCATACTGCTCTTGTAACCAACCTTCCCTCCTGTTCTGTGTGCTGAAGTGACTATGGACTAAAGCATCTTGCAATGATTTCGATTTACAGTAGGTGATTTGTGGTTACGGTGGAATTTCCTTGCCAATGACAGGTTCACTCAAATGTCAATGTTTGGTGATAATTCTCTTTTGCCTGATTGGCTTTCACTATTAAATGTTTTATTCAGTCGCACCACATTGTCGTCTTTTATACCCTGTTTTTTTGTCAGGAGTGATTCTTGTGTCATGCTCTCTGCTTTTAACCTAGCTGTCTCAAGTACTTTCCTAGGTTATCCCCTGCCCTGAATCCTATCAAACATCCTGTCCCTTTCCTCATTGTAACCCTCCTCCGAGCTACCGTTTGGCCTCTCAATACTTCCCCATATGGTATACTCCATTTGAGATTACATGGGTGTTGACTGCCAGCATGCAAAATGCTGTTGCTTGTGGTTTCTTTCCAATGCAGGCTGGTAGTGATCCTGTTTTCCAATATCTATACTCTCCCATCATTTTTTTTTATCTCAGTGGCATGGATCTTATATATGAAAGAGAGATTCAAATTATTGGTTGAGATATACATAAGGAATTCATCAATATTTTTTCTAGGACCCTCCCAGACAACAAACAAATCATCTAAATATCTCATCAAAAATTGAATCTGCTTCTTCCATCTCTCATTATCCTCAATCCACACTCGAGTTGCTTCCCATCAGCCCATGAAGCTCCCTGCATAGCTCGGTGCAAAGCAACTTCCCATCACAGTATCTGTGAGTTGGCGAAACCAAGTGTCATTAAAAAAAAAGAAATTATTATGGAAACATAAAAACAGTATTTCAATTAGCATGTTGGAATGGTCATAGCGATTCAGAGGTTTGTCTCTGAAGACGTATCTCCACGCTTCTATGCCCTGGCTGTGATTAATGCATGTATACAGTACAACTACATCTAATGTGACCAGAAGATAATGTGGCTGCCAGGGAATATCTTGGATCTTGGTGACAAAGTCATTTCACAGTAAAAAATTGATATTCATCAAGGGAGGTAAAGGAGAAGTATTACCTGCGCCCCTGCAGATTTTATTTTTTATTTTATTTTTACAGAGTTTTATATAGCACGCGCTTGACCCGGTATCGGGTATCAGATCACTTTAAATAGCACCAGTTGTGTTCCATGAGGACACACTCATTTTTGTTGAGCACGGGGAGATCAAGTGATTTGCCCAGAATCACAGGATGTTTTACGTTATTGCCGAGACTCGAATCCGGTTCCCCAGATTAGAGGTCGACCGCCATAGCCATTAGGCCAACTACTCTCCCCAAATATATATAAATAAATATATATATATATATATATATATATATATATATATATATATATATATATATATATATATATATATATATATATATATATATATATAATATATATATTTTGTAGCTCCTTCCCCCTCCTCCAAGGAAAAGTCCGCACTCTTTGGGATGCTTGACACTGCTTTATTTTTGTGCAAGCGACAAACAACAAACGCGTTTCAGCCTCAGCCTTCCTCGGTGTTAGCGTCACACACGGATTCAACGTTGGAGGTCACGGAAGGGGGCCATTGCCGATACACGGCAAGATTAGAAGTGTATATAACATGTGTATAATGTAAATAGGCTTAAAATTATGTTTATGTATATATATGAAAACATCAAGTGTGTCATAAGGTGGGCCCCCCTTTAACTAATGAATTTGTGACGGAAGTGTGTGTATTTTCTGTGAAACACCGAAGAAATCTATGATTTGAATATATAATCTTTATTGCCTCAAGAATGCGAGCATTGAAGGGACAATTGCCGATCCACGGCTAAAATTCAGTACACAGTACATAAAACACGTTAAAAGGTAGCTACAATAACTGTTGTAGTGGGCTATATATAATAAATAGTCCAGCACTTAATCGAATGAAACGTGTATATAATGTTAATTTGTAAATTTGTAAATATGTATCCAAGTTGCATGTTACAAAATTGCGCTTACATTTGTGAGAATGCGCCAGTCCCTTCTCTAATGTGAAAACACTCGCCAAAATGAATTTAAACATGCCGGCTCCGGTGTGACGCTAACACCGAGGAAGGCTGAGGCTGAAATGCGTTTGTTGTTTGTCGTTTGCACAAAAATAAAGCAGTGTCAAGCGTCCCAAAGAGTGTGGACTTTTCCTTGGAGGAGGGGGAAGGAGCTACAATTTTAGGCGGTTCCACAAGCCGCATCTCCACACCCGCCCGAGAGTGCTTCCCAACGAACTATGGAACTTGGAGCGTAAATATATATATATATATATATATATATATTCACTGAAAAAACCATAGGTTATAGACCATATTACGGGCCGATTATGATGGCGGACGGACCTGAGTCCGTCCGCCACCATAGAGAAGGAGGGACCGTCCGCAGGGGCAGCGGCGGTCCCTCCGTGCAAATTAGGATGTGACCGCCACCCTGGCGGTCACATCCTGTATTTTTATCATTGCGGCGGGTGCTGCTTGAAGCAGCACCGGCCGCAATGATAAAAAAGTAAGTTGTGCATTTGCATGCACAAAGCGGCAGGCACCTCGCGGTGCCTGCCGCTTTGTGCAGGCAAATGCAGGGGGGTACCATAGGTACCCCCCATGTGCACCCCCCACCCCCCTTCAACCCTGGGGGCTGCAACGGGCCCCCAAACACAAATCCGTATGCCTTTACACGGCGGAAATGCCGCCGTGTAAAGGCATCTTTCCGCAGTCATCCTAATATGGCTGGCGGTGTCTGATAGACACCGCCAGCCATGTTAATGCTTTACCGCCGCGGGCGGAATCCGCCCGCGGCGGATTAGCGGCGGACAGATAGTAAGACCCACCAGCCATCCTAATATGGCGGTGGGTCTTGCAAGGCTCCCCGGCGGATTTCCTGCATCCTCCGGGCCAGCGGTGGCTTCCGCCGGCCCGGTGGATGCGGGAAATCCGCAATCGTAATCGGCCCCATAATTAGGAATTAGCATTTACAAAACCTTGAAAATTCACTGAAAAAACCATAGGTTATAGACCATATATAGTTAGGAATTAGCATT
Organism: Lissotriton helveticus; assembly: GCF_964261635.1. Taxonomy (NCBI): domain Eukaryota; kingdom Metazoa; phylum Chordata; class Amphibia; order Caudata; family Salamandridae; genus Lissotriton; species Lissotriton helveticus. The sequence continues at coordinate 163,196,714 of NC_136062.1, read as the reverse complement.
TACAAAACCTTATTTTACTCACACAAAACCATTGAAATTCGCATATATAGTTAGTTGTACTAACTATATATCGCGCACCCGTAATCCACTGCTGATCATGTCACATATTACATCATTCATGACATGGTCAGTGACATCACTGATGACATCACTGATGACATCTCAAATGACATCACTGATGACATCACTGATGACATCTCAGTTGACATTACTGATCACATCACTGATTACATCATTCATGTGATAATACGATGAACCTCTTCAGACTCTAATATAACCTTAGATACACTCTGGCCCACATGCATCATAGTAGATTGCATTCGCAATCGGTATTTTTCTTAGAAATCGTCCGTTTGCGAATGCAATCTACTAGACTGAGATGCATCATTTATTTTTGGCTTTTTCGGTAATTAAGAATTCGTATTTAAAAGTGCGAGTTCTAAAATGAATCGCAATGGATGCGATTCGTTTCTGTTTAGGAAAAGTCCCTATGCATCACAGTTTGGAAGATGCGAATGCTGTAGTAATCGCATTTAGCATTTCCTAAAATAAGAACAACTCTGACATGGTGTTATTTTTTCGCTGCCATAGGCAATCTTGTGCCGTGGGCGTTAGGGAAGTTGTGAAAGCAATTCAAAGTGACAGATTGCATTTCCCAGTCGAGTAAATGATGTCACATGTCATATCATGGGCTGATCTATTGCGACCTCTGACCTTTTGTTAAAGTTATATGACAAATGTTGTTTTCCCCAAAGAAATCATCATTTGCACACATATGTGTGAATATTTAAATGTATGTCGGTGCATGCTGGACACATTCATATTTGGATTTTTGTTGATGTTAGAGAAATCATTTTTATTTCTGTAAGTGTGTTGTTATCATTTTCAAAGATGTTGTTTTTCCACATAATATTGTTTGATAATTTAGGACTCCCATATCAGCCTGCACTGTATTTTACTGCAGACCAGATGATGTGAAGGCCTTGCTGATTGCCAGCTCCACTATATAAGGCAGGGTTTTGCTGATTCCACTGTTGCTGTTTTTCAGAGAGCAAACAGGAGCCTTGCACAATGGCAGCACTTTTCTTCCTGGCGCGCCACCACAGATTGAGATTAGCTGCAGGTTTGAGGGGAAGGCAGATAGAAGAGAGAATTTTTAGAGTTAGGATCACCTTGCTTGGTCAAACTGAAGATCAGATTTATGATAGGTACCGGCTTACTGGTAACTTAATAATTGATTTAATCAATGATTTGGATCCCATGTTGCAAAGGGAGACTCGCAGGACAAATGCTATCCCTACTCATGTTCAAGTCCTGTGTTGTCTACACCTGTTAGCGTCTGGTTCTTTTCAGGGGGTGATAGCTATTGCTGGTGGTTTATCCCAGAGCTCGCTGTCTAGATTTTTTAATTCTTTTTTGGATGCAATGTTACTTAGAATTAGTAATTACATAAAGTTTCCAACTTCACAACATGATTTACAGAAAACTAAAGTTGATTTTTATAGTATGGCTCAATTTCCACATGTGATTGGATGTGTGGATGGGACTCATGTACCTATTTGTCCTCCCTCAGAAAATGAGTACATATATCGTAATAGGAAAAGTTTTCATTCACTGAATATTCAAGTGATATGTAACTCTAAGACCATCATAACTGACATAGTGGCTAGTTACCCTGGCAGTGCCCATAATTCTTACATATTTAGACATAGTGCAATACATGCAAGACTTCTAGCTGGACAGTTTGGTGATGGTTATTTGCTAGGTAAATATGTATTTAATTATTTTTTGGTACAACATTTACATTTAGCCAAATTAGGAAGTAGTACATATCTAAAGTAATTGTCCATTTCTTTCTCTAAAAGGTGACAGTGCCTATGGTGTTAGGTCATACATATTGACTCCATACCTAAACCCAGCAACTAGAAAGGAACAGCATTACAACCAATCTCACAAATCCACTCGCAATGTCATTGAGAGAACTTTTGGGGTACTGAAATCAAGGTTTCGCATACTGCATAAGACTGGTGGTAGTTTGCAGTATAATCCAAAAACATGCTGTAAAATTGTTGCAGTCTGCGCTATGCTACACAACATGGCAACTGAGCGAGGCATAAATTTGGAAGCAGAAGACATTTTACCACCAAATGAAAATGAACCACAGCAACCCCCAGCAAGACAACATGGACCAGAAGCAGCAGAAGGACGGATAAGAAGAGCTGAAATTACACAGAATTATTTCTGAGAAAGGTATCAGGCTTTATTTGTATTTTATCATACATAAAGTGATTATGCTTCAACTATCCAAAAGCAAGTGAGGTGTTTTTTAATTTATTGTCAATAATCTAGCCAGAAATGGGCAAGACCTGTGTCAAAGAAGATTAACTTTCAATCAGTAAATTAACAAATAAAACACATTTGTCTGGAAGACCTGCATTGCAAAATAAGTAGCTTTCATATTATTTTTTACGCCCACGCACACCCAAAGCCTTTGAACCTTTTTTTCCTTTACCCAACAACATTTGACACCCTTCTTTTACAATTCTATTACTCCGTCTAGTTCCAGCAATGGTCCCATCTGGTGATTTTACAGTTTTACCAACCCCAGCACAGTCTTCCTTTGATAATGAAATTTCAGGTGTGTTACCACTGTTTGAAGCCTGCTCTAAGTCAATCTCTCTCACCATTCCCCTTGAAATCTCAACAAAGACATCATTTATTTTTTCATGTATGTTTACATTTTGTTTGCACATCAGGGAAGCACTACTTGAAATTCGTGACAACAGTCTGTTCTGACCATGAAAGCTGGTCATTTGTCTAAGGTGCCTATTTACACTTTGCTTATGTTGCATTTTCATGACTGTGCACATTGATTCTAAAGATTTTGCAATACTGTCCAGTTTTTCCAAAGAAGCCTCATGGCTATGTTTAAATTCCTCTGCCATCTTATTCATAGTGCTGTGAATGCCTGTAACTTCTTTACACATATGTACAATTTTGCCTTTCATAATTCTAATATCTTTGCCTTGCAGGCGCTGTATCTTTAATATTTTATCCTCAACAACACTTCCAGAGGTGGAACCCTCCTCCATCAAGGACAAGCTTGAGGTTCTAGGACGCCGTCTATAATATTGACTTTGCCTCCTTCGCCTACTAGGCCTGGCATTGGTGACTGTTGGTGTTGGGTCTGGTCTTGTTACTGGATTTGTTGGACTATTTTCCTCCTCTGAATCACTTTGCAGTAATTGGCGTACTCTTTGCCTTTCATTCAATGTCACATTTGCACAGGAAGTACTTGGTATATTGGCATCCTCATTTACATGAGTGTCTAAGTTACTGAAATCTCTCAAGTCTTGTTCAATTAATTCTTGAAGCAATTCTGTTAGGAAAGTGGAAGCATATATTTAGTGTGGGGACTGTTTTGTTATGAAAGTAAAATAAAATTATTCACACTGATGGTTAATTTCTAAATAAACATTCAATTTTTTCAAATATTTTGAGTCTGTGTTTTAAATTTATAAACAAATGTTTTTTGGCAAACAAATAACTAGCAGGAACTACAGTACCCATAATACATTGTTATAAGCATGTTCAGCTCCCTTTCATGAGGCAAGGAACAGCAGTGAATATAATGGACCTGTCATTTGGTGATGTGAAAAACTTCCTGCTCATGTCTTGACTAGCTCAAAAATAATCCATGTATTTACTCAAAACTGTAGCAAAACAAACACATGTCCACTTACCTTCAGAGGGAGTGATAAGATCAGATGTGTCTATGTTCATGACACCCACAACTGCTTCAGTCAAAAGTGTCCCTTCAACAAGGTCTTCCAAAGGGGTTGTGGGTATATCCTTGGGGGGCCCACCTCCTGTTTTGTTTGCAGATTTCACTCTAGTCGCAATCTTCTCCTTAGCGCGACTACGCAAGTCATACCACCTCTTCTGTAAATTGCTGATTTCACGGCGTGCCACACCAACTGCATTTACCTTGGACTGTATATTTAGCCACACATTTCTTTTCATAGCATCAGGCACCTTATGAGACAACTTGCCAAACAGTTGATCATGCCTGTCAGTCACCTCTTCAATGAGGATTTCCAGCTCTTTTTCTGAAAATTTCACTTTCCTTTTCCTGGAGGGCCCCTCTGCCTCTTGGTTTTCCATCTCCTTCCCAGTCAAAAGCACAGACTGCAGCACCAGCAAACCTTCCACAACAGGCTCTGAGACCAACTGCCTGAGCTACATTCAAAGGAGTTCTCAGGTGTACTTGATTGCCTTCCTTTGCTTTCTTGTAATCAGACTGTTTCAATTCATCATCTGTGGGTTTTTCGCATTTTGCGAATTCGCAAAATGAGGAAATATGCGCGAATCGCATAAAATTGCGATTTTTTGCGATTCGCAAAAAAATAGCAGAAAAAATGATGCATTGACTTTTGCGATTTCTTATTTGCGATTCCTTAAAAATCGCAAATAAGAAATCGCATTCTCAGCCTTTGATGCATGTGGGCCTCAGTGTAAACAGACACTCACAGACTGTCACTCATCCATGGAGTTACTCACACACCTAGTCAGTCATGCAAAGAATCAATCACACCTCCATTTCCTCAACTATACAGTTATACACACCTTACTTATTCAAACATATACTAACACATATTTACTCTCTTATACAATCCCTGATACAAGTTCACAATGATCCATACAGCCACTCACACATTCACTGGCTCTTATGCACAGTTATTTATATATGTCAACTCTCACACGTACTGTGTTTTACATATGTACTTACTTTGACATGTAGCACTGAGATATCCATTCACTCACCAATACACTCATGAACACAGTCAACCGCCCATAAAGCTGTATCCACATGCACTTTTGAACCCATACATCTAGTGAATCAACTGCTCACACATCTATGCACAGAGTCATACACCTCCCAGCCACCCACACACACACTCAGTCTCCCATACAAATACTTGGGCAACCAATCAATAACCCATATAGTTACTCATATAGCTACTGATCAACACATGCAGCAGTTTACAGAACAACAGACATAATGATGCACAAATTAAGACAGTTTAGTCACTAACCCATGCACTCAGTGAGACACATTTAATCACTCACTCATACAGTCAGTCATGCACCTACTAAATCCTTCATCCAGACACTTATACATCCACTCATTCTTCAATATGTAAGACATATTTTAACTTTACAGAAACATACAGTCACTGGATATTGTCATCAGTGATGTCATCAGTGATGTCATTTGAGATGTCATCAGTGATGTCATCAGTGATGTCACTGACCATGTCATAAATGATGTAATATGTGACATGATCAGCAGTGGATTGCGGGTGCGCGATATATAGTTAGTACAACTAACTATATATGCGAATTTCAATGGTTTTGTGTGAGTAAAATAAGGTTTTGTAAATGCTAATTCCTAACTATATATGGTCTATAACCTATGGTTTTTTCAGTGAATTTTCAAGGTTTTGTAAATGCTAATTCCTAACTATATATGGTCTATAACCTGTGGTTTTTTCAGTGAATTTCAATGGTTTTTTAATAGCAAATATCAAAAGCTTTAAAATGTATTCTTCTTTAAATCAAAAAATATATTTTATATGTTTTTAATACAATTTTTTTATGTATTTTTTTTTATTTATTTTTTTTGTTTTGCTCACGGTCCGCGAACCGGGTAGCTTCCCGTTAGCTCAATTTGGTGCCGCGACCCGGTCTGCGAACCGGTAAACGTTCCCTTTGCGCAACTGCCGCGTTAGAAAACAACATTGTGACGCGTCGCGTAAGCGCGACGTATGGCGTTCTCGCGTAATGCGTCTTATGACGCGCCGCGGTAGCGCACCCGGAAGTGCTTCGGAGCGCGAACCGAGGCGCGAAGCGCAGCTCCCCGGAAGCGATCCGGGGCGCGGCGCGCAGCGCGTAACGTAAGCGTAACAGGTCATGTGACTTGTTAATAAAACTTTTCATTGGTTCATTTCACTTTTGGTTTCCTAACGATGTAAGGCTAGGTCATGTGACCTAAAAATAACACTTTTCATTGGTTTAAAACTATTTTTTTTTTCCAAAATGATGAAAGCCCCCACCTTTTTTCTCACTCTGACTTTCAACTTTGTGAGAGGAAGACCTATTTTGCTTACTAAAAAATGGCTTCAGTAGTAGCTGCAGCTGGTGCACCCCCCCCCACCACCACCACCTCCTAGGAAGAGAGGACCACCTCCTCAGGTTATCCTTCAGCAAGAGGAGGAATAAGAGGAAGAAGAGGAAGAAGAGCAAGAGAGGCAGTTTTTGCCTGAAGAGCCTAGGAGGTCCCATGTCAAGGAAAATTACATCTGGCAATTTTTCAAATATCCCCGGGGCCAAAAAAAAGTAAATGCCCGCTATGTTACCTGTCTTATCTGCAAAAAAGTTCTGTCCAGAGGGACTGATAAGAAATACAGCTATGGCAATTACACCATGCATCGCCATATGGATAGGTGGCACCCTATAAATTATAGTGCTGCGCAGGTACGTGACCTGCAGGATAACCCCCGTCCTGTGGCCAGTACATCAAATCAAGAGGCAGTGACGGGACCAGAGGCGAGGGAGACGGTCCCAAATATCCAGCTGAAGTTTGGGAATGTGAAGCATGTGTGCATTTTTCGCGGCCAATTGATTTGCTACAGGGAGAGTAGCATAAATTTAATCAACACAGCTATCGACAATCACAAATGTCCAAAACGCCCCAGAAAATAAATTATCTTTTTTTGTTGTTGCTCCTGTTGAGCCCTTTATAATGAATCATTTTCGTTTCACCCCCCCAAAAAAAAACCAAAAAATATAAAATCGTTCAAAAAATACAAAAAAGTAAAAAAATGTTCAGAAAAATAATAAAAAAAATATAAAACAACAAAAATAATTTAAAAAAAAGTTCTTGTCAGAACTACCTCCCCTTTATAAAAAATTGCTAGAATGTGTAGCACTCTGGCAACCTCTATTTCTTTTGATTCGCTTCCCGGTTCGCGGTCCGGTACGCGAACCGGAAGCGAACCAGAATAAAAATGTATTTAAAAAAAAGAAGAGTAAGTATAAGGAAAGGAAACAGAGAGTAATGTTAAAAGAAAGACAGCTAGAGGGAGTAACACAGAGATACTGTTTAATAGATCTATTTACCGAAAAAAAGATGGAAGAGGGTATAATTGTGAAAAACAAAATAGATAAGGAAGTGAAAGAAAAAAAGGAGAGTAGAAGAATAATAAACAAGAGTTTCTTAGAGAATGTGAGTGAATTTTGAAATTAAGAAGAAAAACAGTAAAGGATGTGGAATGAGAGGTAGGGATAGAACCGGACTAAAAGAACAATCCTGAGGGAAAGTGTTAAGAAAACAGTGAGCGAAAGTAAATAGGAATAAAACAAGATGTATGATAGTGACTAAGGTTAAAACATGTGGAATAACAGAGAGAAAAAACAGAAAGCAGAAAAGAAGAAGTGACAGAAAAGGAATGATTGAAACAGCAAAGAAATGTAAATAACATAGGGGCATATTATCAACACAGGCGATAAAATTATCGCTGCTTTTATCGGCAGAAAACGGCCGCTAAAGCCGCGTTTGCGGCAGAAAACTGCAGCTAAAGCCGCTTTTGCGGCAGTTTTCTGCCGATAAAAGCAGCGATAATTTTATCGCCTGTGTTGATAATATGCCCCTTATTTTATTTTAATTTCTTATATCGCGCTGGACTCAATCCCGTAAGGGTATCTCCGCGCTTTGACAGCCAGAACATTAACAGAGTCAATGAGATATATTAATGGGACTGAGATGCTTCCTGGAAGAGGAGAGTTTTTAATGCCTTTCTAAAGGACAGATGGTTGGTGGTCATTCTCACATCTGTTGGAAGTTTATTCCATAAAGCAGGGCCAACTGAGGAGAATGCTCGGTCTCCCTGTCTGGATTTTTTTGTTGCAGGGGGTTTTAGGAGAGCTTGGTTACTTGAGCGGAGTGACCGGCTGGGTTGATACAGCTCAAGTGATTGAGAGAGGTATTTAGGACTATCCCCATATAAGCATTTGTGGACCGTACAGCATATCTTGAAGCTGATGCGCTGCCGTATAGGGAGCCAATGCAGCTCATCCAACAAGGGCTTAGAGGGAGTCCTTGCCGGTGCACTCATGACCAGTCTAGCCCCAGTATTCTGGACTACCTGCAAACGGCCTACTGCATCTGCATTTGCTAACGTCAGCAGGCCATTGCAGTAGTCCAGGCGGCTAGTAACCATGGCCTGTACGAGTGTCTTCCTATAGGTGTCAGGAAGATACGGGAAGACTCGTCTTAGAAGGCCAATGGTGTGGAAGCACAATCCTGCAATGTGGTTGGTGTGTTCCTTAAGGGTCAATTTTTGATCAATTTTTACCCCTAGATTTTTAACGTGTGGCTTTGATGTTGGAACTGGACTCAGATCCAGCGGCCACCAATCTGGAGACCAAAGAAGATTTGCTTTGCCGAAGAGCATAAACTCTGTTTTTGCAACGTTACATTGGAGGCAGTTTGCGGCCATCCAATGTGACACTGCACTCATACCCTCAGCAAAGTTTTCCTTGACTTTAGGACCAAGGGAGCTGAAAGGGTAGAGGAGCTGGGTGTCATCAGCGTAGGAAACCGGTGTGAACCCATACTTCTGCACAATCTCAGCAAGGGGGGCCACATATACATTAAACAATGTAGGGCTAAGGCATGAGCCCTGTGGCACCCCCTTCGTGAGCACCTTCGAGGTGGAACGGTAGGGGCCCAGGCTAATAGATTGCGACCTCCCGGAAAGGAAGCTCTCCAGCCAGGATAATGCTAAGCCTCCAATCCCCACTCCCTGCAAACGGCTGAGGAGGATGTTATGAGACACGGTATCAAAGGCCGCAGGCAGGTCCAACAGCACTAGAATCATGGAACCCCCTCTATCCTGTGACATTTTGATCTTATCAGTCACCGAGAGGAGGGCCGATTCAGTGCTGTGGTTGGGCCTGAACCCAGATTGTGATTGGTCCAGGCCCCCTGTCGCCTCGATAAAGCTGGAAATGATGGTGTTGACGTGTTTCTCAGCCAGTTTGCTAATAAAAGGGAGGAGGGAAATAGGGCGAAGGTTGGAGAGCTCTGACCAAGGTAGGGTGGTGTTTTTGCGTATGGGGTTCACTACCGCTTCTTTCCAGGGTTGTGGAAGTTGTCCTGCGGCAAAGGAGAGATTCATTAGTTTTTGAATAGTGGGGCCTAGAGATTCCGTCAGGGGGGAAATCATTTTAGCAGGAATCAAATCAGTGGGAGAGCCGGTCTTCATTTTGCTAATAAGTACAAATCTTGTAGAGTTATTTCTGGAATTACATGAAGGGTATTCCCAAGGGTCACCGTTGGGGGAATTTCAGAGGCCTCAGTCTCCAAGGGACCTGAGACTTTCATGATTTTCTTATATATCCCCTTAATTTTATCTTCGAAAAACTGGGAAATTTTAATGCAAAGATCTTGGGTAAAAATATCCGGGCTCTCACAAATTACTGGGTTAGTGAAGGCCTGTATGATTTTAAATAGCTCTCGGGTAGAATTGCCTGCCTCTGTAATTTGGGAGGTGAGACTGATTTTCCTCGCTTTTTTTAATGTTTTTATAATAAGTGGTCATAGCTACCAAATATCGGTCCTTGTCTTCCCCCTTACGTGTCCGTCTCCAACGTTTCTCCAACTTCCTACACCCCTGCTTTTCTGCTTTGAGGGCCTCAGTGTACCATGTTTCACTCTTAGCTATGGTTGGCTGTTTAATAATTTTCTGAGGAGCCAGTGTGTTAATGGCTGTCATCAGTGTAGAGTTAAATTTGGAGAGGGATGTCTCAATGTCATCCGAGTTTAAAAGTACTGGCTGCTTCCAGACTTGTGTAAAACTGGCAGGAGTGACTTTATGCCATGGTCTGCGTTTGATGGGCTGCGTAATAGGGTGATTAGTAGGTTCAGGTAAATGTAGAAAAGAAAAGTCTAGCATTTTATGATCAGACCAGTAGATGTATTTAGGGGGATGACAATAAACGTTAGGGAGGGAAGTAAAAATTAAGTCCAAGGTGTGGCCACCTGTATGGGTGGGACCATTGTTACGAAGGTGAAGGCCCAGCAGAGCAAGATCTGTCAAAAGTGCTTTTGTATCAAGATGGTCTACAGCATCAATATGAAAGTTAAAATCTCAGAGTAAGATAAAGTTTTCATTAGTTTTCATGTAAGGAGCTAAAAGTTCAGTCAAGGCTGGGGAAAACCCAGCATTAGGTCCGGGTGGGCGGTTTACTAGTGCCCCTTTCCAGTGTACCTTAGGGCTAGCTTTTAGGTGAAAGATCACTACTTCCATGGTGGGTAGCATTACTTGTTCTAGAACCCTAATATTCAGAGTGTCTTTATATATAATGGCGACCCCGCCTCCTACTTTCTCAGGCCGGTCCTGGCGAAGAATTTTATACCCCATAGGTATTCCTAAGGTGATAGTGGGGATAGTGTGGGGTTTAAGCCAGGTTTCAGTTATGAAACAAATCTCAGGTTTGATGCTGTGTATAGAGTCCCAAAGTTGTATATGATGTTTTGGGAGGGACCTTACATTTAATAAAAAACTTTTCCAGCCTTTCAGAATGTCTAAATTATCGCTGGGGCACCCAACTATAATGTTGGAGTGGGTAGCTTGAAACCCACATGAAATGCAGGAAAATGGCCCTTCGGGGCATACTGACAATCTGTTGGTGCATCTGTGTTTGCCCTGGGGTTGTAGGGCAAAGAGGGCATGTGATGAATACCTGATACGAGGGGCGGTTGTAGGCCCGTCCATGATACAAAGGCAGCAGAGTGGCGAGCCCCTGGCCCCGTCCTGTCGCGGACGGGCGCAGACGGGCAGCTCTTTGGCGGGTCTTCGGCGGGGCTGCGCGCGATCGCTGCGCGCTCAAAGACGTGCGAGGGCTAAATAGCCCTGCGTGCAGCCACTAGAGCGCTAACCGCTCCTAGTGGGACCGGAAGTGGTGTGAATGCCTATCACCCCCTTGCTAGACCGGGAGGTGGGAGGCAGCTACCAGTGCTTCTACCACGAAAAGGAGTGTGTCCTGAAGCGAGTGTTGTTGCGGTGAGGTGCGGGGAAATGCGGACTTTCGATTTCAATTTTAAAAATAAGGCATAATGTTAAATCACACACAATTTTAAAATAGTTGTAAAACGAACTATCGCAGTTTCATCTAATCACATTAGACTAGGAGCAAGTCTGACCAGCAAGCGGTATGGAGACACTGCCACCGTCTCCTCCCGTAGCGAGCTCCTCCGGTGCTCCGCCTAAATAGCCCTGCGTGCAGCCACTAGAGCGCTAACCACTCCTAGTGGGACCGGAAGTGGTGTGAATGCCTATCACCCCCTTGCTAGACCGGGAGGTGGGAGGCAGCTACCAGCGCTTCTACCACGAAAAGGAGTGTGTCCTGAAGCGAGTGTTGTTACGGTGAGGTGCGGGGAAATGCGGACTTTCGATTTCAATTTTAAAAATAAGGCACAATGTTAAATCACACACAATTTTAAAATAGTTGTAAAACGAACTATCGCAGTTTCATCTAATCACATTAGACTAGGAGCAAGTCTGACCAGCAAGCGGTATGGAGACACTGCCACCGTCTCCTCCCGCAGCGAGCTCCTCCGGTGCTCCGCCTAAATAGCCCTGCGTGCAGCCACTAGAGCGCTAACCGCTCCTAGTGGGACCGGAAGTGGTGTGAATGCCTATCACCCCCTTGCTAGACCGGGAGGTGGGAGGCAGCTACCAGCGCTTCTACCACGAAAAGGAGTGTGTCCTGAAGCGAGTGTTGTTGCGGTGAGGTGCGGGGAAATGCGGACTTTCGATTTCAATTTTAAAAATAAGGCACAATGTTAAATCACACACAATTTTAAAATAGTTGTAAAACGAACTATCGCAGTGTCATCTAATCACATTAGACTAGGAGCAAGTCTGACCAGCAAGCGGTATGGAGACACTGCCACTGTCTCCTCCCGCAGCGAGCTCCTCCGGTGCTCCGCCTAAATAGCCCTGCGTGCAGCCACTAGAGCGCTAACCGCTCCTAGTGGGACCAGAAGTGGTGTGAATGCCTATCACCCCCTTGCTAGACCGGGAGGTGGGAGGCAGCTACCAGTGCTTCTACCACGAAAAGGAGTGTGTCCTGAAGCGAGTGTTGTTGCGGTGAGGTGCGGGGAAATGCGGACTTTCGATTTCAATTTTAAAAATAAGGCACAATGTTAAATCACACACAATTTTAAAATAGTTGTAAAACGAACTATCGCAGTGTCATCTAATCACATTAGACTAGGAGCAAGTCTGACCAGCAAGCGGTATGGAGACACTGCCACCGTCTCCTACCTTAGTGTGCTTGAACTACAGGGAGAAAGCATAATGAACAAGTAGTGAAAGAGTGATGAGTCAGAGATAGTGAGAGTAATAGAGACGGAGTGAGTGAACAGGAGTGAGGAACTATGAGAACAGAGGGACTGAGAAAAGGAGTGGAAGGAGTAGAGTAAGTAAGTAATAGAAAAAGGAATGAGGGAAGTAGCAAAGGCAGGAAACGGATGGTTAAAGAAATGAAGCAGTGGAACTAATAGAAGTTAAATGTGATAGAAATGTAACGAAAAGAGTACACAACACTTACCTTATAATTGTCGTTAACTTAGTCACTTGTTATTTTTATACTTTCAATCTGTGAAAGAAACAACAAAAATTTGAAAAATATTAAAACATGTATTTAAAAATTAGAAAAGAAAAGGGAAAAGATTGACAATCATCCAATTTTACAAAGAAATAAAGTTAGAGATAAATATGCAGAAAAAAAAGAGAAAGAAACGGTGATAGACAGTCAGAGACAGAAAGAAATTGTAATAGAGTAAATTACTAAGAAAAAAAAAAGGAAGATACTTTCAGTGACAGAAAAGAAGGATAGAAGAGAAAACTAAATTGAAGTTGTGTAAGCTACTAAAAGAAAGTGAGTAAGGTAAACTATATAAGGAAAGGGTGAATAAGGAAAAGAGAGTGAGGGAGAGAGGAGACAGAGGAAGTGAAGGAAAGAGTGTCAGATATAGACTGAGTGAGGCAACAAAGAAAGATAAATGAGTGAGGGTGAGTTATACTAACTGATTGCACCAAAAAAGGAGAACCCAAAAATATTTAATTTAGAAAACAAAGGGAGGAAAGATGGAAAAGACAAGCGAATCAGAAGGTCTAAAAGCTGGAAAATGGTGCAAGGGAGAAAAGAAAAAAGCAGAGTTGGATTAGGGAAACAGAGGTTGAAAGATAAGTGGAGTTAGAGAGCAAGGGTGAAAGAGAATAAAACAAAACGCAATGTGAGTATGTAAGGAGGATTGATAGAAGGTAGTAAAAGATGAGTGAGCATGAGATAAGACGAGTACAAATTAAAATTAACTATACAAAGTACAGAATTAATTATACATGTTAAATGGTTTATTTTTGCTCTTCTCAGAATATATCAAATTTCACTAAAAACAGTGAGTTGAAGGTATTCATCATATAACAGTGGGGGAAAAAAAACACAATCAAAATGATTGTGTTTAAAAAACCCATATAACATAACCAATCAGAACTCCTTCAAAGTAACTTACTTTCCATGACATCGAAGGATGTCCTATGAACAGCTTATACTCTGTTGTGCTGTTATTATTTTCAGCACGCCACTTTCTGAAAGAAAAGCTCCATCGTTTTGACAAATATGTTACATACAATAAATGACTTCTTGCTCTCTACCGCACTTTTCCTCAAGGCCAAATCGTGTAAGAGCCATTTATAACACTTGGAATTCTTCTAAGCAAATCCCGTCATTTTCTTTTTCCGCAACTTTCAGAAAGAAAACGTTCAAGATCACTTTCACAATCCTGTACTAGTAATATCTCACCATTCTTGCTCACTCATGTTCCACATTTCCTATGACATTGATACTGCTTACTATGAGGCACACTTACACTACCTCTATGACTACTACAATTATTTAATTTTCTACATCACTTTTAATCACAAAGCAATTTAAAACAGTACATACAATTATATCAACCCCTAGAATCATTATAGGCCAGTTACCTACCAAAAATTCTCTCTTCTGAAAACAGAAAGTAAGAATATTTTTAAGTCAAAAGGCAACATTGTTTCATAGTCAAATGTGAATCATTTCCGAAACATCAGCTTTTTTTACATTTTAAATAAGCTGTGTAATAAGCGGATGTTGTCAAAGGACCATCATGTCATATAATAGCTGCAGTTACAAATGTTGTTCCTAAAATCAATGACTGTGTAGCCACAACATTTGTAATTAAAGTTGAAGACTTACTTTCATCAGGTTTATATAGTTGGAATTTTAAAATGACATTATAACCAAAAGTTTGTACAAATAATGGGGACAGCATTGCAGACTTACATTACCTCTACTCCATGTTTTGATTGGCTGCTTGAATTAGCTTATTAAAAGAAACAGTTTTTCTGAACTCATTCAAAGTGCAGTTATTTTTCCATGACGTCAAGTGTTATGGTAAGAACACCGTTTGCTTTGGTAAATACTCTGTTGTCCTTTAACTAATCCGTGCCCACCACTTTCTGTAAGAAAACCTTTTTTTTCCCAGGAACTACTTAAAACTCAAAAATAACTTTTGACTCTGTACTACACTTATCCTCAAGGCCAAATAGTGTAGGAGCCATTAGAACCTCTTGAAATTCCTCAGAGCAAATCCCGAGATTCCTACCCTAAAATTTTGGTTCTAAAAACACCAGATAAGAATTTTTAAGGTCAAAAGGCAATCTTTTTTTTGAAAGTTAAAACATAATCATTGCAGAATGACCAGCCGTTTCCAGACTTCAAATAAGCTGTGTAATGTCCTGATGTTGTTGAAGGACCGTCATGATATATAATTGCTGCAGTTACAAAAGTCCTTCCTGATATTGACAACTGCAAAGCCACAACATTTTTAATTAAAGTTGTCAATTTTGTTCCATCAGGCCTACATCGTTGGAACATTAAAATTACATACTGGCCATATGTTCGTATAAATAATGTGGACAGCATTGCAGACTTACATTGGCTACACTCCATGTTTTGATCGGCTGCTTTTGCTAGCTTATTAAAGGACACTGATTTACTGTCTGGCAAAGTTAAATATATAAATCTTTCTGAGTCTACACTAGTAGTACTTGATACCCTACAGTTCTCGCAGTCATGCTGCCATTGATAAGAAAGGCCAAACAGATGATCTACATCTACACCTTCATCTTGCAATACATCAAGTATATACATTAAAAACTCCTGACAATCTTGCTGAATATTTTGAGAGAATTGCGTTTGACCTGAACATTTGTCTAACAGATTTCGAATTTCAGACACACTTTCTATTTTTGTTCTATCAGTGCTACATTTCTCTAACACAGAATTCAACAAGCAGCAAAAACTTTGATCCGAATTGATCACAATCTGTTCTTTTAAAGTTTCTAGAGAAAAGACAACATTAACCACTACATTAGCATAGCAGTTGACACCAGAACTATTTTCAAATTGAAAACCAACAACATCTTCAACAGAATCCTTTTTCTTTCTGCTTATAATTTCAGGTTCATCGACTTTTCGTCTTTTTGCTACAACCTCTCTACTATTGGTCACATTTCTTCGTTTCCGGCCTACCACACGTTTCTCAAACAAAGGATATTGAGGCAAATGTGGCGCATACTCTCTTCTTAACCTATTGTATTCCTTAACACAATCTAGATCCGCACAAATGTTTGTGACATCACACTCAATCAAGTACAATCCCGATAAAGTTCTGACTCGTGACAATGCCACATATGCCATACCCTCCTTGAACACAGAACTGCCAATATTCACCAATGCACTGTCTACACTTAAACCTTGCGATTTATGGATTGTCACCGCATATGCCAAGCAAACAGGAAACTGCTTACGGCGAACATATAAGTCTTTTACAAGCAAAAACCTAGCAGAGCAACGACCAATTAGCTGTACTTCCTCAATGCCATTAAATTTAATTTTTAAAAATTCAATTCCATCTCTATTTCTGTATTTCTCAAAATCAACAACATTACCCATTGATCCATTTACCAGACCTCCTTCAACATGTAAATTACTTCTCAAAATGATACGGCAATTTAAGCCCACATTCAGAGTCTTTTCAAAACCAGCAGTTTTAGATATAGTCTTCTCTAATGAATCCAATTTAGATTTCAAATTCTCAGACAAAATAATTGTTGCTCCCATATGCTCTATTCTGTCAATAGCTTCCAGTTTCACAATCTCTTGGTTTTCTAAATTCAACATTTTGTTGTTGAAGATGACACATTCTGCAAGAGTTGGCATCAAACATATTCCAGATTTCTTCTCAGTAATTTTCCGAAAAATATTCTCTGGCACAACGTCTTCTTCTGGATACAAATTTGACAGTAATCATGCATGTAAAGCTTCTTTCCCATGCTCGGTCACTTTTCCGATTCTAACGTCTTGTAGAATATTCCTATAATCTTCATCCTTCGCTTGACGCATATTTTCACGCAGTTCAGCATAATTGAAGTTTAACCATATATTAACGTTGCCAATGCTCCCTAGGCACTTCCTGGTATCTCCATGCGTAAGTAGTTTAAAAACTGGTTGTCCTTTCACTGGTGTCAGCTGCAGAAGATCACCGAAAACAATGATGTGTTTGCCACCAAATAACACATCATACTCTGTTTTGAGAACTTCTTGCATTCTCAAATGCACAAAGGCAAGCATGCAATTGGAAACCATGCTTACTTCGTCAATGATAAGAAGTTTCATTTTCCTCAAGACTCTGGAAACTTCACAACAAGCATCTCCAGATAACTTTTGGTATTGTAATTTGTTATCATGCTCCACTGGCAGCATCAGTAGACGATGCAAAGTAATACCTTTAATGTTATGTGCTGCCAGTCCAGTTGGAGCGGTGACAACACAAGACAGCGATGACTCAGTCCTTTTCTGCAAATAACATGAAATTGCTTTAATGAGGAAACTTTTTCCAGTTCCCGCTTCTCCACTCACGTACAGTCGGACAGGCTTCAACGACGTACATGAGCACTCTTTCTTCTCATGACTTAATCCATGATCAATTTGGTTGGTAACTTCATCATATATTTCCTCTGCTCAACGTTGAGTTGTCTTTCCAAGTCTTCTAAGTTAACCGCATCCTCCTGAGCATGTGCCATGGCTCTTTCCACTTCAATCATGGCAGTGGCAGCTTCATTTTCGATAACTGGTCCTCCTAGTGGTTCCTGACTCAATGAAACAGAACTCTGACTGTCCTGAGAACTGTCTCTAGCAATCTCGGCTGCAATCGTTGCTTCCTGCTCGATTTCCGCATTCAACATTTCTAGATATTTGGGAAAAACAGGACATTCTATGGTCTCCTTGGCGGCATTGAAAGAGTCTTCGTAACAGAGGAAATCTCCAAGCAGTTCCTCTTCTGCACGCCAAGGCTTGAAAAGTTGCAAAAGAGCTAAATAGAAAAACTCTTTTCTTTCAGGAGATTCGCCACTCAATTTTCGATGGTTTACCAATTGGCATTTTCTTTGCTTGACCAGACATCCCTCACTTCCAATTACAGCACACACTCCTTTATCAATATCTTCTTTGATGTTCCTCTTGAATATGTAATTTTGTAGAACCTCATACAGACAAACATTCTCGAGGTGACTGCTTCTATTTGGATAATATGTATCCAACATGTTGGTCTTCAAAATATCGGTACTGTTTGGCTCCTTTTCCGCCAAATACTCATTTTCCCGCACAGGTTTCAGAACTCGATTACGCGTTGCAGCAAGACCAAGACTCGCCCAAATGATACTTCTAGATTTGGCATAGAGACTTGCTGAAGATAACCGGTCAGAACATTCGACAGCTCCGATTTCTCGATGCGACAACATCTTCAGACTGAAACTGTACAACTTCTTACTGAGGCTCTTTTCATGGGAAATGTCCTCCCACATATCCTTCAATTCTGTCTTTTCTTTTTTGGTGATGTAAGATGTCACATACCGAGCCACAGCCATACAGTTATCATCCACAAACTGTATATCCATGTTAGCATTCCACATGGACAAAATCACTGGGTTGTAGTCGTTGATGTACTTGGACTCTTCGTTCCTTTTCAAATTGTATGTATTTTTGGGTGATTTCCTCGTCACATTATGTCGCAGCGAAGACATCAAACTGTTCACTCTTCCTATAGAAATCACTGGTCGTGGAAAGGCGAAACGACATTTTGTGTAGAACTTGTCCTTGTTTCTGAATTTACGACGACAGTACTTTCCACAACGATGGCTTTGGAAGCGTAAAACTTGTTCTCTTAGGCTTTTGTCTTCCTTTGTCTTTGGAACAGCACATGTAGAATACTGTTCTATGAAACTCATCACTAAGTCATCCGGATCTGTTCCAAATTTGGGTGCATCTTTGATCCATAGCAGCATATGTATATGAGGAGCACCTCTTGCTTGGTACTCCTTTCTCCAGAAGAAATCCAACACCTCTCCAAGAGGTGGATTTTTCTTGTTCATGACGAAAGACATCATAGCTTCAAATCTATGATTAAAGTACCTGCATACATTCACTGGATCCAAAGAGCACAGTTCGCCGGGTGTCTCGAATTCGATATTTTCAATGTTTCCATTTGCCTCTCGTAGAAATTCAAGTAAGTCTTCCCAGCCATACTCGGCACAGCTGAGAGTGAGGAACCATGTGGGAGTTCCTAAGTTCCTCAGCATACATTTTAAATCACCCTGACGACAGTACCAGTACTCATTAGTACCACACTGACACGCCATGAGATTAATCAGGTGAGAATCCAAAATACTGTCTTTCACATTGACTTTATCCATAAAGTCCCTTGCCGAGATATTTTGCATCTGTACACCACTTTTCAAAATGTGGTTCACTGCATATGACAGTCCAGACAGATCACTTTCAAACAGTAGATGAAACAAATAGGGAATGCATTGATGAAACCTAGGATCTTCTGCATACAATCGTATGGTATTCAGAAGCAGGAATTTGATGAGGTCGCTCATCATATCTTCCTCCTTGACCTGTTGGAAATAGCTGTGGGAAACACCGAGCTTCCAAACTTTCCTCCCAAACACTAATGGGACTCCCTTTGGCTTGTTTCATTTGAAACAACTCAATAGAATTCCCCATGACTTCCTTGGAATGCAAAGGATGAACACTATAATGGTCATATATTTCTTCATTTTTAGAGGCTTCTACTTTCTCAATTTGTCCAGCACACAAATCGCTGTCCTCTTCTTCACTTACTTCCTCTTCTGCAACACATACATTCTTGTAGTGCTGATTGTTTTTCATCAAATACAATGTTGCCTTTTTGACTTTCCTAACATCCACTAAATCTTGCCAGATTTTTTTACTCTTTGTCGGAACCCCGTTAACTAAGATAACCAGAGGTTCCTTTTCCACTTTCTCTACTCCAATTGTATTAATGTTTTTCTTCAAATCTAGAGGCAAATAAACAACTCTTCCCTTTAATCCTCTCTGTAAATCTGATGGAGGCAATTTCCCAGTCTTTGGCTCCATTCGTACAATAGCCTGAAAGGGATGGACACTTTGAATCAAAATAGATTCATAAGTATTGAAATCCTTCAATTCAGAAGGAATGTCAACCAATTCCAGATTATTATGAACCGCTCTAGCAGGCATCCGGTTTTGATTTAATTTGCTACAACAATAAGTACACACACGTAGATCCAATCCCAAATCAAAACAATTTTCTACCATCAAGTATGTTGCGAAATCCTTCCATTCACTATTATTTCTCTTTCACTTTTTGCATATAAATCCACTAACTTAGTCTGATTCTTATAATAAGTGCGTCGACAACACACACAAGTGAAATTAGGCCTCTCACTTGATTTCACCTGAAACGTGGCAATTTCCTTCTGACAATTATCTGTACTGGTAATCTGTACACTCTCTTCCACTTTTTCTTCTGGGTCAATTTCAACATTCTCCTCTTTACTTGCAAAGTAACAAAACTCAATTTCTTCACAAATGTTCTTCACATGTACTTCAGAACCATGCAAAAGAGCAGTGCATAATTGTTTAAGCATAATTGCTGGACTCTTAGCATAATACAACATTCTAACTAATTTCCTCACTTTATTATGATGCACTGCTAGCATCCTGAAATGATGAAAAACACTCTGGCATACTCTCCTGGAAAGACAGGCCAATGAATGACCATGCAAACCTGTCACTTCTCTCACTCTGCAAGGATCTAATTCTTGCAACATCTTCATTTTCTGTTTCAAACTTTTCTTATTAAATGTCCGTAGAAAATCACAAAGCAAATTGATGGAATCCTGTCGCACACTGCAAATACTACTACACTTCCAGGTATACACTGGTCCCTTAGGACGTTTTCCTAAAACCTCATTACCTAACACCTCTTCTGCCTCTGTTGTCACAAGTTTTTCTTTTTCAACCGGACAACCATCTTTCACCTCATATGTTCGACCACTGGTGTCAACTGCATGCACCAAATCATTATCCTGGAAATAACTCTCCTCATTAAAAAATGCCTCACAACTTGAACTATGCATCCATTCTCCTGAAAAAACTTCACAAAAATTATTATGATTAACTGTTCTCTTCCATCTACTATTTGATTTGAAATCATAAATTGCCTTGTTTAGTTTCCTAATTCTATTGATTATCAAAATAAATAACTTTCGCTTAATTTCGAATGCCTGATCAATAATTTTCTCAAGATTTTTCTTTCTTTTATAAAAAGCCACTTTCTGTTGACCTTTCTTAATATTTTTTAACAAATTGCCAATTATCCTGTTGCGGAACATTCATCTACGAATGTCCCTAAACTGATTTTTCCTTCTACTACCATGCACAGAGTTATCTCCTGCTATAGCAGTAACATTTTTGATTGGCCTTTCCTTTCCGTTTAAATTGGCTCTCTTTTTCTGGACTAAAACATGTTCTGTAGTGATACTTTTTTTCTGGAAATGTTTCTTAGGAATGATTTCGTTGTCTTACCCGGAGCTTTCTTGGTGACTTGACGAGTTTTTATTGTAGAGGACTGCTGCAAGCATGTAGTAAGCTGCTGTGTTTGACGTTTTGTAGCCTTTCTCCTTATTTGCTTCGAAGGCATTGTGTAATTTTGAAATGATCTGCAGTTGAATCTGTGGTAAAATATCATACAAAATGCTATTAACCACTATTACCAAACAGTAAATCAATAAGAGTCGTCAAAAAATGAACACACTACTTGTAAATTCTACATACAATAATTTTTAGTGCATTGGCAAATTTAAAACTCACAAATAGTAGCAAAGAAATTGAATGCTTCTACATTTGACCTGTGCTCTTTTATATGTGAATCTGAACTAATTTTATTAGCATATTTCACTATTTTATTAAAGACACTTCACACAAGCTGTTTTTGAAGTTGTATTTAATTTTAAATGAAACGGTTAACATGGTTACTTTTCATTTCCAGTAACTTTTAAAAATAAGTCTTTATAGTTCCATAGGCTCGAGCAGGTCAGCTTCCCACCCTATGTCATACAATTCTGACAAATCGGCATCCTCATCATATTCTTCATCATCCACAGGATTTAAATCATCCAAGGGATCTACTTCCACTGATGTTTCAATGACAAGTTCAATGATAAGATCGAGATCAACAGATTGCTCATTATCACTCATGCTTGATGTTGTCGTTATCTTTAAAGAAAGAGAACAACAATGAGATGTTGCAGAGTAAGAGACAAATCTCAGAGACTATAATAGTAAAATTGTTTAACAAGAATAACATTTTGCAGATATTATTTAACCATGTCCAGCGATGCTGAGGAGGTGAGGCGTATGTCCAAGTTTTCAGTGAACAGGACTCATCTCTTCTTAACCTTGGATAAGCCTCACCGACTCTGTGTCCCCTGCTCATACTTAAATGTAAAGGGGCAGATTTATGTTAACTGGCGCATCCCCAGGGATGCACCAGTTAACGTGCGCCGCTGCTCTGCCACCCATGGTGTGCCGCATTTACAATGCGGAGCACCATGGGGCAAAAACAGCACAGATGCGTCACGCATCTGTGCTGCAAAAGCAGCGCATTGCAGGAATCACGTCGCAAGCGCGACATGACTACTGCAATGCACATAGGCAAGCCACGCATTGCATGGTTCGTCACTCCTTATGCCTGTTTCAAACAGACTTAAGGATTTGATTCAGCAATGCCATAAAGCTGACTCAGTGAAATCTTGTAAATTTCACTGTGTTGTTTTTACAGGGCTTTCATGCAAGTGAACGCCCACCCTGCAACAAAACGCCCACATGAAACCTGACGCAGGTTTCATGTGGGGCAAGATTTTACAGCGTAACACGTGCCTAGATTCATCAAGTTGTAAATATGTCGCAACATAGCGCATCTTTTGCTCCGCCGCTGCGTCACAAAAGTGACGCAACGGAGGCGCAAAAGAGGCGCACGGCCATCATAAATCTGCCTCTAACATTTTAAATGATTGTTTCAGGATGCCGATAAGGTGTGGCCTATCCAGAGATTTGTTTGAGGTGAGGCCTACTCAGGGTTACAGATTAAATTTAGGCTTGTTGAAGAGTACAGAGGAGATAATACATGTGCAGGCCTACCAATGAAGTGAGTCATGTCCACTGCACTCTTGAACAAAGCCAGACCTCCTCTGTCTCCCTGGACAGGTCTAAACCTCATCGGCACAATGTGATTCGTAATGTTAGGAATCACAGGTGATGTAATTGAAAAACGTGCATTTTTTTCCTCATTTCACAATCACATGACCTGTGTTTCCTTTACTTAGGTATCTCATTGTGCAGATGTAGTGTAGCATATGAAAGAGTACGCAGAAGGTGAGCACTGTATGCAACAACTTTGACACTTACAGAAGCCTCAGCTTCTCCATGCCCCCTACACAGTCCTAAATATATACAGTTTAAACTGACGGTATCTTGTTGCAGATGAAGTGACGCCTATCTTGCAACATTGTGCATCTTTTGCACTGCTGCTGCATCACAAAAGTGACGCAATGGCGGCGCAAAAGAGGCGCACGGCCATCATAAATCTGCCCCTAACATTTTAAATGATTGTTTCAGGATGCCGATAAGGTGTGGCCTATCCAGAGGTTTGTTTGAGGTGAGGCCTACTCAGAGTTACAGATTACATTTAGGCTTGTTGAAGCGTACAGAGGAGATAATACATGTGCAGGCCTACCAACGAAGTGAGTCATGTCCACTGCACTCTTGAACAAAGGCCAGACCTCCTCTGTCTCCCTGGACAGGCCTAAACCTCATCTGCACAATGTGATTCGTAATGTTAGGAAACACAGGTGATATAATTGAAAAACGTGCAAATATTTTTGCTCATTTAACAATCACATCACCTGTATTTCCTCAGCTTAGGTATCTCAGGTGATGTAATTGAAAAACGTGCATTTTTTTTCCTCATTTCACAATCACATCACCTGTGTTTCCTTTGCTTAGTTATCTCATTGTGCAGATGTAGTCTAGCATATGAAAGAGTACGCAGAAGGTGAGCACTGTATGCAACAACTTTGACACTTACAGAAGCCTCAGCTTCTCCATGCCCCCTACACAGTCCTAAATATATACAGTTTAAACTGACGGTATCTTGTTGGAGATGAAGTGAGGCCTATCTTGCAACATGGTGCATCTTTTTCAGTGCTGCTGCGTCACAAAAGTGACGCAACAGCGGCGCAAAAGAGGCGCACGGCCATCATAAATCTGCCCCTAACATTTTAAATGATTGTTTCTAGATGCCGATAATGTGTGGCCTATCCAGAGATTTGTTTGAGGTGAGTCCTACTCAGGGTTACAGATGAAATTTAGGCTTGTTGAAGAGTACAGAGGAGATAATACATGTGCAGGCCTACCAACGAAGTAAATCATGTCCACTGCACTCTTGAACAAACGTCAGACCTCCTCTGTCTCCCTGGACAGGCCTAAACCTCATCTACACAATGTGATTCGTAATGTTAGGAAACACAGGTAATGTAATTGAAAAACGTGCAATTTTTTTTGCTCATTCCACAATCACATCACTTGTGTTTCCTTTGCTTAGGTATCTCATTGTGCAGATGTAGTCTTGCATATCAAAGAGTACGCAGAAGGTGAGCACTGTATGCAACAACTTTGACACTTACAGAAGCCTCAGCTTCGCCATGCCCCCTACACAGTCCTAAATATATACAGTTTAAACTGACGGTATCTTGTTACAGATGAAGTGAGGCCTATCTTGCAACATGGTGCATCTTTTGCACTGCTGCTGCGTCACAAAAGTGACGCAATGGCGGCGCAAAAGAGGCGCACGGCCATCATAAATCTGCCCCTAACATTTTAAATGATTGTTTCAGGATGCCGATAAGGTGTGGCCTATCCAGATGTTTGTTTGAGGTGAGGCCTACTCAGAGTTACAGATTACATTTAGGCTTGTTGAAGAATACAGAGGAGATAATACATGTGCAGGCCTACCAACGAAGTGAGTCATGTCCACTGCACTCTTGAACAAAGGCCAGACCTCCTCTGTCTCCCTGGACAGGCCTAAACCTCATCTGCACAATGTGATTCGTAATGTTAGGAAACACAGGTGATATAATTGAAAAACGTGCAAATATTTTTGCTCATTTAACAATCACATCACCTGTATTTCCTCAGCTTAGGTATCTCATTGTGCAGATGTAGTCTAGCATATCCAAGAGTACGCAGAAGGTGAGCACTGTATGCAACAGAGCAATGTACATTACTCACCTCCCTTGACACTTACAGAAGCCTAAGTTTCTCCATGCCTCCTACACAGTTCTAAATGTATATCATTATCATCATAGTAACTATGAAACTCTAGCAGTACATATTGTGAAATCTAAATGTCTTAAAGTAACAATTTTTTAACCAACAAACAAATAATGTATTCTCCTAGATTGATGGTGAGAAGTGATATATGTATTTAAAGATGCAGACACCTTTTTGTCATTGTTATAAATGTAAAAAGCATTCCTTTTCTTTATGAACCATTTTCATGTTATAATTTGAAAACACAGCACAACTCCTATGTACAAGTACACCCTGTCAGTACTTAAATTTGCCAAGCACACATGCGGGCGTATTTACAAGAGCCTTGCACCACAGAGAAATGACTTAAATTTACCAAGCACTCAAGAGGGCTTATTTACAAGGACCTTGCACCACCTTTAAAGTCACTTTTAACATGGGGAAAATGACGTGAATGTGGCTCATAAGCTTTGTAAATTTGCCTCCATGTTGACTATGAAACTCCTGCAGAACATATTGTGAAACCTTAATGACTTCAAGAAACGTGTTTTTAAACCGGCAAACAATAGAATTATTCTCCCATATTCATGGTGTAAATTAAATATTTATTTAAAGAAGCACACACCATATTGACGTTCTTATGAAATGTAAAAAGCATTTATTTTTCTTAAAAAACGGTTTTGTGGTTATAATTTGAAAACAACACAGCTCCTATGTACAAGCACACCCTGTCAGTAATTAAGTTTGCCAAGCACACATGGGGGCGTATTTACAAGGACCTTGCACCACGAGGAAATGCCTTAAATTAAAATGGGGAAAACAACGTCAAACTGACTCAAAGGCCTTGTAAATATGCCCCAAGCAGCCTATGAAACTCTAGCAGTAAATATCAAGAAACCTAATTGACTTCAAGAAACGTTTTTAAACACATCAAGTAAGCTAATTATTCACCCAGATTCATGGGGAAGTGACTTAAAATGCCCTAACACACATGAAAGCGTATTTTTAAGGCCCTTGCACCATTTTTGCGTCACTTTTAACATGGCTATATAACTCAAAGAAACAAAATCTATTTGTAAAACACTTGACACAAAGCAACATTTTAAATACACAACTTTCTTCATAATTTTCTCCTTAAAGCATACTATTCTCTATTTAAATTAAATGAATCTTTTCTCACCTTAGCAAATACTTTTTGAGTTTTAAAACAGTTTCAGACACACACCAATTTTTCTTTAGCAGAGCAAAGGGTATGCACTCCAGAGGCTGCAACCAACAAAGGCACAGAAATGCTGTAATTCATCACACATATCTCTCATGTCACCCAATCAAAACTCTTCCCTCACTTTTTTCAAATCAACACCCTTCCCCCTTCTGCCCTTTCTGCCTTTTTTCCATAGCAACCACCTCCTGAAAGACCTCTGATGTTTGCAAGTTCACACAACAATGTTTCAATTGAACTCTGAACTCTCAGTACACCTGCGTATCCAGTGCAATCTTTCATAAAATGATTTTTTCTTGACCATTCAAATTACATCTTTCAAAGAACTCATCCATGCACCCTAACTTTCTGTTTTCAGCAATCAAAATCCACCAATCACTGCTACTGATTCATTAGCACAGAAACTCCACAGTGTTTTTCATTACATACTCCTACTGTTTCAACTGCCATTTCATTACCACACTTCATCTGACTGCAGCAGAACCTTCTCTCACCATGTTTTCTGTCTGGATTGTTGGACATAGTTACATCTACTGGGCTCAAAGGTATGCTGACAACAGAAATTTACACAACCTCAATTTTCAAAATGTGGAAATCAACTGGATTGGTCACAGAGGATTAAGATGTCACCAATTGATACCATTGGTGAAAACCTTTTTGCATTTGCCAAAACCTGACCTGTTAATTGTGCACTGTGGAGGAAATGACTTGGGCACTTTGACTGGGGTTGGTCTGGAAATGCTTTTAAAGGACACCTTTGTGCAATTGATGGCACTTTTTCCTCAAACTGCCTTGGTATATTCAAATATATGCCAAAGACGGAAATGGAGGTGGTCAAACGAATTTTGTCCACAAATTGAGAAATCGAGGAAGCATGTAAATAAGTCTGTTTCAGCTTACATGAGAGACCATGGAATGGGCTCCATCTACAACAATAACTTGCGTTACTTCATGCAAGATATCTACAGAGAAGATGGAGTTCACTTCTCAGATGAGGGGAACAGAGTTTTCATCTTGAATTTAAGACTATGTATTGGTACCTACTTATAAGTACCTAAATCTACCACAGACCCAAAAGCTCTTCTCAGAGCTACCCTAACTATGATCACTATAAACAAATTTTAAATGTAACTTTTTTTTTACTAATTTTCACGATTTACGCTTTCCGGAGCGCTACCCGGTACGCGCACCGGACGCTAACCGTGCTAAAATTTGAAAAAAAATGTGGGTTTTTTTTCGCACATATGGGCCACCCTCAGAAAACCTAGGGGGTCAGGATACGTGTACCGTGCCCCCTTCTACCCATTCTGAACCTTATTTGCCCTCCATCTTGTATCTCAATTCTACCGAAACACAAAATGGAGGACTCCCGTAACGCTGCCGGTTCGCGTACCGGGGCGCGCACCGGGAAGCGCTCGCTTAAAAAAGGTGGGAAAGTAATTTACAGAAAAACCACTGGAGACACTTTCACCAAATATAGATTAGCTCATACTGCATACCAATCCCTACCATTTTCACAAATTTGGTTGGAATTCCATTTAACCATTTAGCCTGTAGACCTCTCTAAATACCCTGAGGTAAATTACTTCACAAAACACATCTGAAGTGTTGGAATTGACAACCAATTAAAATGTTACTTTCATTTTCTACTTTTTTTACCTGACATTTGATTGGTTATGTACCTGAATATATATAAACAAAGAGAGAGAAACACAGCCATTTTGACTACTACTTCCTGAAGTACATTGCAAGTGCATTTTTACTGACAACCTAAACTTGTTTTTGAAAGGTAAGATGTTATTTTATAAATTTGAAAGGAGAACTATGTTATGCACTTTAAATTAATTTGGGAAAACATTTTCAGATAGTTATATACTGTCCCTCTGTAAGAGTTAGACATTGAGAAAGGCTTGTTTATTATAATTATGGATTGATTTAGGTTTCTGTGCTATAATTATGAATTTACTTAGACTTATTCACAGGCACTTTTTAATAGTACTACTTCACGCCTGAAACCATACAGTGCCCATAGATAACTTCTCTGTTATAAACTCACAAGTACCTGTCTGAACTTAAACCCAACAGTGCCCTATCTCTACTGATATATTTATTTTTTATGCAAATTACAGCAGGAAAATGGAAGGAGAGCAGATTATTTCCTTCAAAATTGTTCTGGAGAACAACACAGAAAAAGTTATTGAGGACAATGATGACTCAATGTGTAGATGCAGTAGATTCGCTGATTGAAATGAGGACGTTTCCGACAATTTGTTGTTAAATGTTCTGTTAAATTTGGAAAAAGAATCACAAAAATAAATTTATATTTAATAATCAAAAATTGTTCGAGACTTTAATCATTTTTATATGTAATTCATAAACTAGTACCTAATTGATTATAATGTAAAGTCAGACTTATAGTATACTGTGCAACTTTTTTATGTTACATAGTAATTTTGCTCATAGTTACTTCCTTTCTCCAACTATATTATCTCCAATGTGTATTTACCATCTCTTTTTCATCTCCTGCCTCCATGTTCTTTCTGCTTTCCTGACAGACTATGATATGGATTCCATATTCCACAATAACTTCTGAAACAACATGCAAGATATCTACAAAGGAGACGGTGTATATTAATTTTTTGACTCTGCATTGGTACTTACATATTGCTACTTAAATAAAAAAAAACAAAAAAAAAACAACAAAACGAACAATCAATAAACATACAATATTTGAAAAGTCTATCATTCTTTTTCCTCATAGTACGCTCCCCGGACCGCTTCCCGGTGCGCGTACCGGGCGCTCCCCACGCAAAAAAAACGATTTTTTTTATTTTTTTTGCCCCGCGGGGCCCTTTTAAAGCCTCCACATCAAACCTAGGGGGTCAGGGAGGATCTACTATGCCCCCTTATGGTATTTCCCCCTTTGTTTTGCTTCCTCTTGTCTCTCGATCCTACCGAGAGACAAGATGGCGGCCGCTCCGGACTGTTTAGAATGTTGACAGACACCAAGAGCCAATCAGCTTCGCTTCGTGAAGTTCCGTTACGCGTCAGATACGCGAACCGGGGCGCTAACCGGAGCGCTGTTACAGATATATATATTTTTTTTTAACGTTAATTTATCAAAATCCACTGGAGCACATATATTGAGACCTAGCAAAGGCACATCGGGCAAACAATTTTGCCAATTTTCGTGGAAATCCATTCAGCCGTTCGAGCTAAAAGTGAGTCCAACCGCCCTATGGAAAATTGCATGGGAAAAACGCGTTTTGGGACCCCCTTTTTTCTCGGCCCCCCCTTGACGAAACCCCCCACATTTTCAAATGCCAAAGTTATTCGACATAGAATTTTCAAAATCCCATAGGAAAAAAATCCTAACTATATATACCTACTGGCGACCGCCAGTAGGTAATATATATATATATATCCTCGCTGCTCCTGCACCTTCTCACGCACTCTCACACGGGTGCCGTTGTGCGGTGGGTGCTCCCACCAATATTACGCTTCTCGTCTTCTCCGTTTTAAAGAAAGACACAGCACTCGGGGGGGAGAGTCTCAGCTTTTATTAAGACTCTCAAACGCACCAGACGCGTTTCGGGCATTCACCTTCTTCGGTTGATCGAGAGCGCAACGGAACGGCCATGCTTTATTTACACCGTGACCACTTTTCCTCTCCTCCTCATAGGCATTAACATAAACAAAGGACCCCATGTGTATTTACAACATAAGGCACCATCTTGGAACAGTATTCTATAACAGAAGTATATACATGATAATACTATGTACACCCAGTATCCCGTTTGCTCTACCGTGCTATCCATCCGTTTATAAATTCATCACATTATTTGTTATTTACATTCAGATCCATTCTCCACGACAAAAATCACTCCCTGTATGGGCATTTTACTTCTGAATAATTCATCAGTCCCATAGCCTTTCCCCTCCTAACGCCCATTGTAATACTTTATGCCTACAGTTTAAAAATGTGCAACTACGGTTTTATATAGCACGCGCTTGACCCGGTATCGGATCACTTTACATAGCACCAGTTGTGTTCCATGAGGACAAGCTCATTTTTGTTAAGCACGGGAGATTAAGTGATTTGCCAGAATCACAGGATGTTTAACGTTATTGCCGAGACTCGAATCTGGTTCCCCAGATTAGAAGTCGACCGCCATAGCCATAAGGCCAACTACTCTCCCCAAATATATATATATATATATATATATATATATATATATATATATATATATATATATATATATATACACACTCAAAAAACACATGCACACACACTCACATCACACACACAAACACACACACACACACAACACACCCACATGCGCACACACACACTGCCATTGCAGGCTGAGTGTTTTGGTGCAGAGAAAAGTCGACATAGCACACTTACCTGTGTTGCCATGCCTGCAACCCAATGTCTATTGGTATAGGTAAGTCACCGCTCTGGTTGGGTGCACTGTGAAACTGATAAGGGTACAGTTGCATGAGCACTGTACCCCTGCAGCAGTGGTTCCCAAACTTGTTTGGCCTGTGGCTCCCTTGACCTAATTGGCAGTTGGCCGTGGCTCCCCATCATGACACTTTTTTTTTACCGGTGAGGGGGGTGTAACCCCGGACCTTGGGAGTACTTCCAGTACTGTAATTGGTTAAGTGAGAAATTATACAAAATTTCTTGCTTACAATGAGTTGTGAGATTATAC